>NC_080416.1:22652500-27510000 GCF_030265065.1 Corythoichthys intestinalis
TTCACGGCAATGCGTGAGTGGGTCGTTCCGCGCATGTGTTTTAAATGTGTTAAATATTTTAACTTGATAAATTTTTTAAATTAATTACCGCCCATTAACGCGATAATTTTGACAGCCCTAATATATATATATATTTCAAACAGAGTGGTATCGGTATGGTATCGGCCGATACTGCACAGCTATGTGTCAGTATCGGGGCCAAAAAAATGGTATCGGTGCAACACTAATAATAATGTGACAAATCGGGTTCGAACGTGACCATTGGTGTTTTTCATGCTGTCCCTGAACGCACCTTGAGACTGACGAGAGATGGAGGTGCGCTAGAGTGGGAAGTGTTTCCTTTTTTTTCGTATTGTGTTTGGCGTCAGCTACGGCGGACAGTAGCCATGTTGTGTTGCAAAAGGTACGAAATAAATGATTAAAAACCTGACGAAGCTGATGTCCTTGCCGATGTTACAATAATGATGACAATAAATCAGAAATTTAAAAAGCGTTTTTATTGTCACCTTAACTAGCAAACGGAGGTCGGAGGAGACCGGCCATATTCTCGAGCCAGTTCACTCACACACACCACGTCATCTTTTTCATTTTTACACCACATGCATTAACCTCCTTGTGAACCATGTTGATTTCTCTCACAAGAAAATCCACCGTGATTGTCGTGCGGGAAAATAATGAAATTGCGATTTCCAGCGTGTCGTCATATGTGGAGACAAATGACGAGTCAAATTTTATGTCAGATGTCGAAAGGATCGTATGTTGATGTGATCGTATGTCAAGGTACCACTGCAGTTGAAACTTGGGCTTTAATTGCCATTTCCAGTTATTTTGGGAGATTTTTTTTTTCTATCTGCCAAATTGCAGCTTGTATAATGAGTGGAGTGTACTACTACTTACAACACATGCTCATTTGTCAGATATTTTCTTTCTAACAGAGCAAAAAACAACAACTTGTACCATCATTTTAGTAATTGGGTGTATGAACTATTAGTACATTCAGATATTCGGCTAAGATCATATCAGCACAGGTTAGAAATCCTAATGTGAGATGCTAATCTGAATCTCTACTCACATTAATTTTAAGTGCAGAAACAGGGAAACGAGAGAGAAAATCATAACAAATCAGTCGGTACCTGGAGGACTTTTCCCTGAGGACTCTCATCAAACAACAGAGGCTGCTGGTAGCTCGGGTCGAGATTCTTCTTCACGACTTTGGTTTTCTTCTTCGCCAAGCATACTCCATTTTCAAGGACATACACCTTCACGTAGGTTGCTAAATGCAGCACAGCAGTATTGAAGTTAAATAATTTTGCATGATTTTTGCACAGAGATCATAAAAACAGCAGACCTGGAATATTCTTGGAGCCTGGTTTGGGGATCAAGCCCCTGGCCTGGTTGACCTCCACCTCCAGTTGGCCCCCTCTGTCCAACATACCAACATGGACGTCTCCTGCAAAATTGGAAAGATTTTTTCTCTAATACATTCATCGATGATACCAATAGTAAATTCAGATCTCGAGTAGTTCAATTGACAATTGCCACCACTAGATGGCGGCAAAGAATTACCTGTCCTTTAAAAATGTCCTTCTGTAGTAACAATTCACATTTCACGCACAATAACTTACTAGGCTTTTCCAATTGTATGAGGTGCTCCCTTCAAACCTTGTGAATTCATATTTTACCCTTGTCTCTTCACTTTAACAGCATGGGAATATCCCTGAACCTCTGTGGTCTCAGAAAAGGTACTTGGTCACATCCAAAGGCGTAGTTTTGCATAGGGATGGTAGGGACATAAACCTACCAAATTTTCAGGATGCTGAAATTGTCCCAACCAACTTTTAAGCAGTGGTGAAAGTGGGCCAGAACGGTCAGGAACGCAGTTCCGGTATAAGATTCAGGGCCGGAATGCTGTTACTATACACGGTGACTTATATTTGTTCATTTACGTTAGGCTACTTATTCATTTCCTTATGATTTAAAAGTTTTTTGCCAATTTTTGGGCGATCTTCAATATATATTCCTTTTCACTCTGCATAATATGAGTCATTTGTACTTATTTTTCTGAATGTATGTTACTTATATCTTTATTATTTAAAAAAAGAAAGAAAGCAAAAGCAAATGCTTACATTAACTTCAATTTTAATATACATCCTATGTTCATAAGTAGTTAAAATTGAAATTTGGCATTTAGTATGTGAGGAAATGAGGGAAAATAAATGAGATGGACGTCGGGTTTATTGTTGTTTTTGTTAACTTTTATTTTGCAAATCATTCAAACAATACAATTTTAAATGAAAATCACTTTTTGTATGTGTTATAGAAATAAGTGTGCCAAAAGAGTTTTCTTTACATTTCAGTAGTTTTTAGGAGGTTTGACCCCCCCCAAAAAAAGATAATAAATAAATAAACAACATTTCTGGCTCCGTGGCTACCTTCACGTTGGGGAGTTCCGGCAAGAAATTCTAGCCACTTTCACCCCTGCTTTTAAGGAACCTCATTTGCATTATATAATGACTTATGTTATATAGGTAATTTAGATTGTCTTCCTATTAGGGCTGTCAAAATTATCGCGTTAACGGGCAGTAATTAATTTTTTAATTAATCACGTTAAAATATTTGACGCATTTAACTTACATGCCCTGCTAAAACAGATTAAAATGACAGCACAGTGTCATGTCCATTTGATCCTTGTGTTTTTTGGTAACAGTAACATGTAACAGTAACATGTTTAATACTGATAGTAATTGTTACATTTGAAGTGCTTAAACACCATTTATTAAAATGTATAAATTAGGGCTGTCAAAATTATCATGTTAACGGGCAGTAATTAATTTTTTAATTAATCACGTTAAAATATTTGATGCATTTAACGCACATGCCCTGCTAAAACAGATTAAAATGACAGCACAGTGTCATGTCCATTTGATCCTTGTGTTTTTGGGTGTTTTGTCGCCCTCTGCTGGCGCTTGGGTGCGACTGATTTTATAGGTTTCAGCACCATGAGCATTGAGTAATTATTGACATCAATAATGGCGAACTACTAGTTTGTTTTTTGATTGAAAATTCTACAAATTTTAATAAAACGAAAACATTAAGAGGGGTTTTAATATAAAATTTCTATAACTTGTACTAACATTTATCTTTTAAGAACTACAAGTCTTCCCATCCATGGATTGTTTAAACAGTATGTTAATAATAATGCCATCTTATTGATTTATTGTTATAATAAACCAATACAGTACTTATGTTATGTACAGTATGTTGAATGTATATATCCGTCTTGTGTCCTATCTTTCCATTCCAACAATATTTTACAGAAAAATATGGCATATTTCATAGATGGTTTGAATTGCGATTAATTACAATTAATTTTTAAGCTGTGATTAACACGATTCCAAATTTTAATCATTTGACAGCCCTACTTCCTATATGTTGTAAGGATATAATCTACACTTCCATTATTAAGTGAATTACTTTATGTTCAGACTTACGTTGACCCCTTTTCACTTGCTGAATGTGCCAGTCCATTTTCCCCCCTCAAACGCATGCTTGATTGGCTGATGACTTGACCCTCTCCCCACCCTCACACACGCAATCACAGCCCGAAAGAAATACAACATGCCGCCGCCTCCGCCCCCTTCGAAGACGAGGAATATTAGAAGTTTTTTTCCGCTAGCAGCAGCAACTCTAAGTAAATTAAAGGACGTTAGTGTTGCGGAGGTGGAGAACACACCACTAATTTTGCTACTGAAAGTCCGACTTGCATCAGAGTTAGCATAACATAAATCTGTGTGAATTTCCCGAATTAGAGTAGGAAGCTGCTTTGAGAGAAATATCCTCCTGTGTTTGTTTTCTACTGTTAGCTTTAATTAAACTTCGAGAAATGTAGTGAACCGAGGTGTACCCCCTTCTCCTTAATTTTCATTTTATTTATGTGGTCTTAAAGCAGCCCAAGGAAACTTTCCTTTTTTGTTACGTTTGGCTGTGTTTCTGGACAAAAGCAGTAGTGTTTTGCCTGAAGTAAGGCATTTATTTTTGTTATCCCCTGACTAAGTTTTTATGTGATATTTAATTTATTTAGACAGACAATTGTGAGTAGTTTTAAAACAAATGTATTTGTTTATTTTTTGCATTCCTGGATAGTTAAGAGATTATTAACAGGTTTGTATTTATTGTGTCTGTTAATATAATTACACTGTATGTTCAAATATTGCAATTTCATTTAGCTAATAAAATCCAGACATTTATTCTGGAAGTTTTCAAAATGTTTCTTTAGTAGTTTCTGAAAACAAAGATTTGAATCGAATGGTGTATCACCTGAACCAACACATATGCACTGCAAAAACACAACCTCCTTAAAACTAGTTAAATTCCCTTGTTTTTCAGGGTAAATCTACTAGGAATAAGTTGAATGATTTTCCAGTGCTTCAAGTAAATTTCTTCAAGTAGATTTCTTGAAATAAGAAAAATAGCTATCGGAAAATAAGCTTAACAGGCTTTTTTTTAAGCAAAAAGTTAGTATGTTTTATCTTTTTAAAAAAAATTATAATAATAATCAAGAATTCAAGAATTTCATTCAAGAATAGATATTGTTAAAAACAATATTTGAAAGCAATTTTTTCTGGATTTAGGTGAAAAATGATCAACTTTTAGATGTACAGGCTTAAAAAACAAATAGTGATATTTACTTAATTCAAGTGAAATAATCTGACGTATTAATCTGTTAACTAGTCTTTAACACTCAAAACAAGATGGAGAAACATTATTCGACTAGATTCAAGAAAAATTATCAGATTAAGATGTTATAAATTTGCAGTGTGAAAGTTAATAAGATTTATTTTTACATATACGTTACATACAGATTATATACAGATTTATTTTGCTTAGATCATTTAGCCAATCAATTAATTAGTGAAATGTAGCCCTGACCCCTGTTTACCCAATCTGTTTGGTTTTATTAATGTCCCCTACCCAGCAAAAAGTGTACATGCAGGTTATGCTGTTATATCGTCCCTACCAATATTGAGACCAAACCTACGCCCCTGGTCACATCACCAAATATATAGGCTATCATTTGCTATATACAAGGCTCTTGTCTCAATTTAATCAAAAATTTACTTCATAAATTGAAATATTTTTAGCCCAACACAAAGCTCTCAGAAACTTTGTTTTCTTGGAACTTTATTTCTCGGTTCCCACAGTCAGCAAGGCAAGCAGAAACAAAGGGAGGTGATTTGCTCATGCACTAACAGCAACTAGAGCAGAATGCAAAGTGACTGGCATGCTGGGTCCACTTGGCTCGTGGCTTACCCATGGGAGGGGTCGCTAATGTTTGCCGCCCAACGATTTGAGCGGGGCCTAATCCGTCCAAGAAGTCGCTGAACTGACTTTCAGGCCCGAGGCGCGTGGTAGGGAAGACAAACCTGGGAAAAAGAGAAGGGAAAAAAAGGGAAAAGCCAGGAGGGCCAACTGAGTTGTCACGCTCGACACTCACATGTGAAGTAGTGGCACGAGGCGGACGCTCACGTTCCATCGGAGCTGTTGGAGTTGGTGCTGCCGTCGGTGGAGTCCTTGCTACCCTGCCGCGTTACTCGGTTCCTCATCTCCACGGCAATGCCAGTCTCCGTGCTCCGTCGGATGGTGCTGCGAAGCTTCTTAGTCCCGCCGTCTAATGGGAAAAGTTGGGAAAAAATGTTCACAACCTGGGGTTTCACTAGACCTAATACAATACTGGGCACTGGTGAGCGAGCAAATTTTTTTAGCACCTACAGTGGGGCAAATAAGTATTTAGTCAACCACTAATTGTGCAAGTTCTGCCACTTGAAAATATTAAAGAGGCCTGTAATTGTCAACATGGGTAAACCTCAACCATGAGAGACAGAATGTGGGAAAAAAACTTACACGTTCCACTTAAAAACTGATTTTTAAAGAATTTATTTGCAAATCATGGTGGAAAATAAGTATCTGGTCAATACCAAAAGTTCATCTCAATACTTTGGCCTCCGTAATTGCCAACAAAGGGTACATAACAAACGTTTTCTGGAACTCTTCACAAGATTTTCACACACTGTTGCTGGTATTTTGGCCCATTCCTCCATGCAGATCTCCAGAGCAGTGATGTTTTGGGGCTGTCATTCGGCAACATGGACTTTCAACTCCCTCCACAGATTTTTTATGGGGTTGAGATCTAGACATTGGCTAAGCCACTCCAGCACCTTTAAATGCTTCTTACGAAGCCACTCCTTTGTTGCCCTGGCTGTGTGTTTGGGATCATTGTCATGCGGAAAGACCCAGATGCCATTGCTGATGGAAGGAGATTTTCACTCAAAATCTCTCGATACATGGCCCCATTCATTCTTTCCTTTACACAGATCAGTCGTCCTGGTCCCTTTGCAGAAAAACAGCCCCAAAACATGATGTTTCCACCCCCATGCTTCACAGTGGGTATGGTGTTCTCCGGATGCAATTCAGTATTCTTTCTCCTCCAAACATGAGAACCTGTGCCAAAAGTTCTATTTTGGTTTCATCTGACCATAACACATTCTCCCAGTCCTTTTCTGGATCATCCAAATGCTCTCTAGCGAACCGCAGATGGGCCTGGACGTGTACTGGCTTCAGCAGGGGGACACGTCTGGCAGTGCAGGATTTCAGTTCCTGGCGGCGCATTGTGTTACTGATAGTAGCCTTTGTTACTGTGGTCCCAGCTCTCTGTAGGTCGTTCTGGGATTTTTGCTCACCGTTCTTGTTATCATTTTGACGCCACGGGGTGAGATTTTGCATGGAGCCCCAGATCGAGGGAGATTATCAGTGGTCTTGTATGTCTTCCATTTTCTAATAATTGCTCCCACAGTTGATTTTTTTACACCAAGCATTTTACTTATTGCAGATTCAGTCTTTCCAGCCTGGTGCAGGTCTACAATTTTGTCTCTGGTGTCCTTCGACAGCTCTTTGGTTTTGGCCATAGTGGAGTTTGGAGTGTGACTTACTGAGATTGTGGACAGGTGTCTTTTATACCGATAATGAGTTAAAACAGGTGCCATGAATACAGGCAACGAGTGGAGCCTCATTGGACCTTGTTAGAAGAAGTTAGACGTCTTTGACAGCCAGAAATCTTGCTTGTTTGGAGGTGACCAAATACTTATTTTCCACTCTAATTTGGAAATAAATTATTTAAAAATCAAACAATGTGATTTTCAGTGTTTTTTTTTTCCACATTCTGTCTCTCATGGTTAAAGTTTACCCATGTCGACAATTACAGGCCTCTCTAATCTTTTCAAGTAGGAGAACTTGCACAATTGGTGGTTGACTAAATACTTATTTGCCCCACTGTACATGTAAGCTCGGGCGTAGATTATTTATTATATTATATTATATTCAGGACGGAGCGTGAGAGGCTGTGTGATGGGACATCTCTATAAAATCCTGCATTTTTTTTTATTTAATTTTTTTTTAATTGGGAAAAAAAATCCAAGATGGACTGAGGGCGCGATGTTTGAAGCGCGATCATTGTATATCACTGTAACTGTTATGCAATTCATCTGTGTTTCTCAACTGGTAGGTTGTGACCTAAAATTGTTTTATGTTGCTGAGGTGGGTTACCCAGTTTACCTCTCTTATTCCTCCTTGCATATTAATCCTTTATGTGAGCAAATAACTTTGAAATATTTATTTGTAAAAGTAATGCTGTTTGAGTCAATTAGAAATAAAAAAATAAGACATCTTTTCACAGATTACAAGGACTGCAATAACAAATAAAATGCTTGTAAAAAAAAGATGGAAATTATGAGCACACATACAAAATTGTTAGAGATTATATCCCAAAGATTAAATAATTCAAGTAATTCATACAGTTTGATTCAATTAATTCATACTGATTGATTCTCTTCATTTTGTCATATAAACAAATAGCAATAAATAGCATCAATATTGATACAGTTAAAAAAACACATGTCATATCAACACAATATTAGACAAAGCTCTTGAGTGAGAGCCGCTCACTCAATTTGCATTTAATTGTCAATGTATTCATAGCCAATTAGCGGAAAGACGGCAGCTATTCTGCTACTTTAATTTTCGAACTGAGTAGTTAAGTGCCTGATACATAAAGAGTAAAGTTGAATCATTTAAATTCACAGGGCATCTTTTAAAAAATTATATTTTTTAATCTGTAAAACCCTATCTGGAGGTGAGAGCACGCGAGAACAGAATTACAGACACCATGACTTTAATGAGATATTATCGCGTACTTACTTTGTTTCGATTCAAAAACTTCCTGTAGCATGTATCACTAAGTGTCAAGACATAGCTGTGAATGGCCACAGCTGGATTTTTGGGGGGATTTTATGGGTGAAACATGGTAATATAACAAGGGTCGCAATGCAGAAATCACAGACATCAAGGTGTGGTCGAGATTTTCTTTTTCATATATTTACCCTTTTCAACTTTTTTTTTTCCAACTTTTTTTTGTTTGGATCAAGTATTATCATCTAACATATCAGAGAAAATGTGACAGTAACAAAAAAAAATACAATTAATCGATAGTTATGAGGTAGATATCAGTGACTTTTTTACAGACGCCATTTTTGTCATTGTGACATAATTTGTTTAAAAGTTTCAAATATGTGAGTGACTAATTTTTTTAAGTGTTTTTTTTTGTTTTTTTTTTTTAACCGAAATATGAGACATCAATGAATGATTCTATGCTAAAAACGACAGACATTTTGTATAATAAATAAAATTAATTACCTTTGTTTTAGGGTTGGGTTTAAACAAAAGCGGTCGCGCGATGTCTGTGAACGGGGGTTTTCAGGACAAATTAAAAATAGTTCGGGGGCTTCATGTGCCATGAATCTGCTACACTGAAAAAAATGGGGTGTTGAACTGACATTAAAAAATTATGGAAAGAATTTGCACCTGATAATATTGCTTTCCTTCAGCATTTAGCAGTTGTGTCCTTTTAACATAAAGCAGACATGTCTAGCCAACATTAGGCACTCATGTTGCGCAAACATAACACACTCTTGTTGAGCCAACCTAAAGCACTCATGTTCTCCCCAAAATACATGTTGAACCGACATTAAAGAAATACATAATTTGCACCTGATTAAATTGATTTCCTTCAGTATTTAGCAATTGTGTTCTTTTAACATAAAGTACACATGTTGAGCCAACATAAGGCGCAACTAGAGCTATCAAATTTATCGCATTAACGGGCGGTAATTATTTTTTTTAATTAATCACGTTAAAATATTTAACGCATGCACGGAACAACCCACTCACGCATTGCCGCAAACAGACTACAATGGTGCCGTTTTATGTATTTACAGAGCTAAGAGGCAGTGACAAGTGAGTGGAGTGTATACAAGCATTCATTTGAACCGTGCTTTTAATTGCCAAAAGCTTTGACATCTCTTCCACAACAATTATAACTATTGAGGCGAGCGACGTGGGGAAGTTGATCTTTTTCTTAATACCCTACATTGTACACAACGCAGAGAAGATATAGCATTTGCAGCCACCACACACAGTCATGGTTGCCCCACTTCCCATCATGCATTTGGGCAGAAGAGTTTAGTCACTACAGTATCATTTACTGAAAGCTCAACAAATACACTAGATGGCAATATTTAGTCACAATATACAAATTTTTATCCTTTAAGAATCTATCCGTGGATCCCTTTCAGAGAAATAATGTTAACAATGTTAATGCCATCTTGTGGATTTATTGTTATAATAAACAAATACAGTACTTATGTACAGTATGTTCAATGTATATATCCGTCTTATCTTTCCATTCCAACAATAATTTACAGAAAAATATGGCATATTTTAGAGATGGTTTGAATTGCGATTAATTACGATGAATTAATTTCTAAGCTGTGATTAACTCGATTAAAAATTTTAATTGTTTGACAGCCCTAATTTTAACGTCAATGGCATCAAATTATATATGCCTCAATGGAATCCAGTACATTGCCATCAATAGTAGCGACATTCATGATAGTCAATGGCATGGACGTCCATAGCTGTCAGTGGTATTGACTTACTTAGGCACCAGTGCAATGTCAATGGGCTGTAATGGTAAGTGGTCAAAAATCACAACCACCTATGTTTTCCTGTCATTGAAAATGAAGGGAAAATGCTTGCTATTAAAAATGAATGGAATTCCGGTCATTTTGATACTCAAACGGTGCCGGTCGGTCAAACGGTTTGGAGTCTCCAGTGCACCGAAAAAACAAGGATAATAAGATTATGAAAGAAAGAAAGAAAAATAAAGTTGAGGAATTTTACTAGCTGGGCGTGTGCCTTGCAAAGCCCCATCTAATAAGAAAATCACTTTTCACAAACAAAATAATAATTAAATGGTGACTTATTGGGCCGGCTGGCTCTACCAATGAGGTGTCACTTATTCAGGGAGTTGGCAACCCTACTTTTGAATCTCGCAAGAAATGACGAGACTATTGCATTTGGTTGGAAAGGCAACATTATGTTGCATCAACATGATCTAATCTAGCTACTCATTCATTGTTCATGTTTATGTATGGATTGCATGATCTAATCATGCTCACCTTGGAAACATGATGTGTTCTTGCTGAAAATGCACATTGTCTTTTAGTAAAATTTACAACCTACCGGAGTCATTTTTTTGAGTGATATGGCAGCATATAGTACACATATTGTTCTATTAAACACAACAGTTGTTTTATCTTAAAATACAGCAGTTTCTTTTAAAGAGGGGTGCAAGAGCAGAAACTGCTTTTTCAGTCTTGTCTGTGTTTTCCGCCCTATACAAGTGGGTTTGAAATCTCCTGCAATAAATGTATGAACTAATCCGATCAGGATGAGAAGTACTGTTTAATCAGGAAGTGGCATTACACATGAGCTGCACAATAATCATTCTAATCACAAGTCTGCTGCATCTACACTTTCCAAACAGGTGTCAAGGTCTATGAGTTGGATTCAACTGCAGGTCTAAATAAAATAGCAGCACGATGAGAGAACTCCAAATTGCTGCTTATATTCGGTTGGATATGTCGAACTTAGTCCTTCATGTTTGGAGAAAACCCACGCACGCTGACCGATACTAATTCTTTGACTCACATCACTCACTGAAATATAAATTCGCCAGGCTAGTGCTGTCCTAACTGAACTAATGAAGCCTGCTTAGATAAGAGGCAAGACGTTTTCCAAGACAACCGGGAGGGGGGAAAGCCCAGTTACACTGGAGTCATTGCTTTGAAGATGGAATTTAGCCTTTCTCATTCTAAAATGTCTTTTTCATTCTTAATTATGGTCCATTTTGAATTACATTGACAAGAAGTCAGAAATGAGTGATGAGAATAAATGAGAAGAAGACAGAATAATTGGGTGGCCGAGGGATAGGGAGAGGCACTCAGGCTTCAGAGCCTTATGACTGCACAGAGCTGCAGCAGAAGGAGCTCGTGGGGTATCATCCTCTATGATGACATACTATCTCTGAAAAGAGAAGATAGGACATGTAGGCCAATGCACTCATGCAGCATCAGTCCAAAATCCCTGTGATCTTTGCCCCTCTATCCTTAATGCGACCACTTCTTTCTAAAGCTTTTAAAGCAATTCAGAGTCTCAAAAAAGTAAGTACACTGCTCACATTTTGAACATTTTCACTTGGGTGTACTCACTTTTGTTGCCAGCAATTTAGAAATTGATGTGTGTTGAGATATTTTAAGGGTGACATTAGATTTACAGATAAGAATACGAGCTATGGTAGCAAAATGTACCATAATTTCCGGACTATAAAGCGCACCAGCCGCACCGGCCACATTTAACAAAATTTTAGAAATAAATCCACATATATGCCGTACCTGACTATAAACCGCAGGTGTGCATATCTTAACATAGGATATTTACATCGATGTTATGCAAAAATTTTTGATTGATCAAAAATTTATTTACTGTAATTTTCGCACTTTAAGCCGCCACCCACCAAATTTGACACGAAAACGTCATTTTTTCATAGATAAGCCGCATTGGGCTATAAACCACAGCTGTCCTCGCTGTATTATGAGATATTTACACCAAAAGATATTAATCGGTAACACTTTATTTGACAGCGGCATCATAAGACCGTCATAAGACCAAATGAACCAACATGAAGCTTTGAACCAATTGGCTTCAAAGCTTCATTGCTTCAAGAAGCTTCAATTTGGCCATCACTGTTTTCTTGGGGGAGACAGTCAACCTCTGCTGCCACCTGCTGTCAACACTGTTGTCGTCCAACATGCCTCCTACCATGCATTGCAGCGCTACAGATTTAAATAACAATGAAAATTAATGTTGTGCTAATTATTTCTTCAGTTACTGTTCTAGTTGTTTCATTAATGGCTAGTTATGGAATTTGGTAACGTTTGATTTGACAGTGTGGCCATAAGACTGTCAAAAGACCATCATAATTATGACATGACACTGCCATGAGCATTAATGAGTGCTTATGACAGATGTCATTTCGTGTCATCCAGCAAATCAGCTCCCTTTTGAATGGATGTAAAACATCCGAGCTGGAGTTAATGACATAATTTGCTGGTGACACTTAATGACCTCTGAAATATTCATTAATACCCATGATAATTTCATGTCATCATTATGACGGTCTTATGGCAGTCAAATGACGCCGCTGTCAAATAAAGTGTTACTTATTAACTCAAGTAAATCAACAAATAAACCGCACTGGACTATAGGCCGCAGGATTCAAAATGAGGGGAAAAAAGTAGCGGCTTATAGTCCAAAAATTACGGTATTAACTAAACAAACACGCATCAACACCACCAACTTGTGTTGTCTGAATGCTTAAAAACTAACTTTAAAAAACAGGTCACCACAAAGATATATAATTCACTTTACCTTGCCTTCTAAACTAAACCTCTTTAAAAAAGTTAACGAATAGCGTTAGCCCTTATATAGCAGCTTTGTTGTAATATAATCTGGCAATAAAGTCTTCCAAGTGCCAGTTAAAAACGGCTAATCAAGGCTAGCATCGCGTTCTCTTGTCGTAGCAAATAGTCGATGCCCATCCATTTGAAATTGATCTTTTGTAGCAGCATATAGTATCAGATGGAGCCATATTCATCTATAACAGGGGTCGGGAACCTATGGCTCGCGTGCCAGGTCTGGCTCTTTTGACGGCAGCATCTGGCTCGCAGATAAATCTTTAATTTTTTTTTTTTTTTTTTTTTAAGTTTTGTTATACACCTTTGCGCATTGCGCGAAACAGCGATGGTCACCAACAACTAGAAAGCCAGTTCGCAGTAATTTTAGTGGGAAAGTGGAAAACATACTGTACATGTTAAATATAAAACTCGTTTGCCCCCCCCCCCAAAAAAAATAAAACCATATCTAAGCCACTTATTTATAAAAGCCGCATGGTACAAACGGTAATTTCTTTCTAGGTTGTCCCTTGAGAATTCTTATTTCTACAAACGTGGGTTACAGTATAGGAATCTCTGCAAGTGAATACGCACCGTGCACATAAGCAGTCTGTGCAAACTTTTTAAATCCCGTAGAGAGGATTTAAAGCCTAGCAAATCTCTTCTCACAGACATGACAATGGTTGTTAAACACAAAGCAACAGCACATTTCCGTTTGTGCTGTGAGGCTCATTATAACTGCAGTTGTGATGGCAAAAGTAACTGGCACAGCTTCCACCCCCTCGCTGTATAAGAACCCAAAGAGTTGGATGGTATGGAAAACTGTTTGAGCATTTATTGAATGTCCTTGATATCCAGCTTTAGGTAGTAACGCATTACATGTACTCCGTTACATTTACTTGAGTAAGTTTTTGAGAAAAATGTACTTCGATGAGTAGTTTTACTAAGCCATACTTTTGACTTTTTCTTGAGTACATTTGTGAAGAAAAAAACGCTACTCTTAAGTCGCTACTTTGGACTACACAAGAGTCGTTACATTTTTCCTCTTTATTCTACATATTAGACTTTTTTTTTTTTTTTTTTGCTAGCGATGCTATTGCGCTACTAATTTCACCAATGAGACATCGCAACAATAATCACATGACTCCATTACACCAATCAGGTGCAAGCTTGCTGTTGTATGATCGCCTGTTCAATCGTGTGTCTTTAAAACACCTTGACAAACGAAGTACTTGACATAGAGCGTTGCCCTCAACATGAATCGAAAGCGCGGATTTAAAACTCTCTCCCAGTTTTTAGTTGGCACCGATTGACCACGGAAAACCGGAGATATGATACGTTTAATTTCATAATAGTAACTATGAAGGAACTACAGTATTCACTATAACTGAGAACTATTTTCGCCACTAGAGGTCAGGGCACTGCTCTTTGGACGAATGTTTCATTACTGTTTTTTTTTTTTCTCTCTTTAATATTTTTTTATTTCTTTGGCTTAATGTGGTTATGTAATGGGTTATTGTACAGTATCATTATAACAACAGTTCATATAGATATGTTTGTGCTGAGAGAAAAAAAAAAAACATTGTTTAAAAAAAAAATAAAATAAAATAAGCAGTTACTCAAAATGTTACTCATTACTTGAGTATTCACTGGATCCTTTTTTTTACTTGTACTTGAGTACATTTTTTGGATGATACTTTTACTCTTACTTGAGTAATATTATTTTGAAGTAGTGCTGCAACGATTAATCGATTAACTCGAGTATTCGATTAGAAAAAAATATTCGAACTCAATTTTGTTGCTTCGAGTATTCATTTAATTAAAGTGCCATTGTAATGGTTGATTTTGAAAGTGTTTGCATTCAGTTTTATTGATGAGGGTGGATACACTGCCCTCTGGTCTGCCTTTTTTCACCTGGCTGAATCCAACTGCTCCCTGTTTAGCTCAAACAAAAACTTAGCTTATGTTAGTCTTATGTTTTTTTAATGCATTCTTAATTTAGTTTGTAGGTATATTTAGCCGTTTTTTGTGGGAATATGTGTCTGAACCACTTGTTAAGAGCATTGTTAAAAAAAAAAAAAACTTTAGCATCTTATAGCATTTAAGCTAGCAAGCTAGCCAATTGTTCTTTTGTTGTACACACATCCTCATTTAAAAAAGAAAATATATATATATATCGTTTGAGGCTCAGCGCAGGTGTTTTAATTTTTCATGTTCCTTAACCGATTACTCGATTATTCGAACTAACTAGTCCATCGATTAATCGACTACTAAAATATTCGATAGCTGTTTCCGAACGTCTCTACAAATTTTCAGGTTATGAAATGCCTAAATGGGAAAATATTAACTCGTTAAGAAAGAAGTTTCAAGTTACGAGAGGTTCTATACAGTACTGTAAAAAAAAATGTATGTACTTCACTTCCTAATTTCTGCTTTCAAATGTTGCGCCATAAAATCCTGCTACCCCATTAGACATAATCTTTCCCATCATGCTTCAGTAATAGGATTCTTCTCTCCTACTGACCTGTTGTTGATGACGTTTCAACAGAGTTCGGCAGAGTAGCGAAAAATTTTACTTAAATAAGAGTTGCGTTACTTCTGAATAATATTACCCAAGTAAAAGTAGTCATCCAAAACATTACTCAAGTACAAGTTAAAAAGTTGAAAAGAATACTCAAGTCATGAGTAACATTGTGAGTAACTGCTTTCAATGTCTGATTTTTTTTTTTTTCTCTCTCAACACTTTATCTATATAAACTGTTATCATGATATTGTACTATAGCCCAATTACAGCAAATATAAAATTGTATGACAGGGCTAAAAACGACATTAAGTGCAGTGGAAATGTAACTCACCATACGGTCAATCAACTTTTATTAACAGCGGTCTCTCCTAAAACTTGACGGCAAATGCCCTTGGTCGCAGCCATAACAAGTTCTTCTCCAATCGTGCAAGGTTTCTTGGCTTTAGCAATACGGTTCACGATGAGGTAAGATGCTCTCTGTGCATTCGCTTTCGTTGCCTTGTTTGCTAGCTTGTAGCTACATATTACGCAGAATGGACTTGGTTGTAGGCTCCTCTTCTGGCTCAGCAAGTGGCCTTTTCCCCCTTAAAAAAAGCTGTCCAAAGACGTCGCCGCCCGCAGCACACAGCCAACTTAAGCTAACATTACTGTTTACATTGACTGGCGCTTGGCTGCTGTAAGTGCGCAAACACCCCAGTAATGGCAGCCAACCAGATCTAATTAATGTCGTAAGTCGAGATACCTCTGTAATGGGTCAAATAATTCCCCTTAACATTTCTACTCCTGTGCTGAATTGTCTACAGCGTGAACTAGTATGTGGATATCGAGCAGCTTCCATAGTCTTTCACCATAAGAAGACTTTTAAAAAGAGGTTTTCCCCTTGTTGCTAGTTAAAACACACTCTCAAGCACAGCCATCCCACTTCATTAGGTCAGAGCAACTCCAAGCTTATTAAAAACCCCTCACTATGCCCACCCCTATCACCATGACCACCGTACACCCGGAACAATCACTACTGCTGAGGGCAAACAAATCCACGTGATGAGACTTGAATTATCTTCAGGAGACTTTGACACGAGGAAGATGAGGAAGAGGACGGTGACGCGGAGTGGCTGCTGGCAAACTTCAGCTGCTCGTCTACGCTGCTATGACAACCCTGTGATCGGGAAGCGGGCGATGCCACCTGAGACAGCTGGCGCCATGGAGACAAGCTCATACCTCTTATTAAAAAAAAAAAAAAAATAGAGTCATGAACCCAAACCTTTTGTCTGGAAATATTAATTGAGTTCACTATGATTACAAGACAGTCTTTTTTGCTGTTTTAAGAATTTTTGATCCATCAAGTAGCAACTCATTCAACTTCATAGTCACACTATTTACTCATTTATCAGTGTGCCCCTCCCCTCCTATCAAAACAGCCCCTGTTAAGGAGCAGTGATCTCTTCCTTCCTCTTTAATCCCCTCCTCCTCTTCCTTCTCTTCTTTCTCTGCACTCTCCCCCTTTTCCATTACCATGGCAACGCAGTCTGCATTGCACCAAGAGCCCCGGCCGGCATGTTCCCCCTCATAAGCTTTTCCCCTCTACGAGTGCCTTTTCCTGGCACTCAATATCGCCTTTTATTAGTTATTATCCATGTTATCTTATATTGATTATTTAATTATTCCTCCTTGCCATTCTCCTGTACGAACATCACATTAGAAGCTTACGTGTCTACCATCTTGATCACAAAACTAATATGTGTCCAAAAGTCATTTCAGTATTGGATATTTGAATCACAATCAAAATATTTTTCATTGGCTAAGTATGTATTTTAAAAAAAAAAAAAAAAAAAACATGTAAACAAACAATCCGTCTCAAATAGTATAAGTCACTCTGATATCACATACCACATGAGAGTATCCAGCTTAAGGGCTACTTACTCACTAATAAGCCCACTAGCAAAGTGACTTTGGCAACGTAATAAATTCACTGCAGCACATTTGTTAAGTCAGATCAGTTGTGTTTAACTTTAAAGTACAACACACTGAGTATGTTATATTACCACTTATGTTTTCACAAATTACTACTTCCTACTAGTCCACAACTAATACTTCTAAACTACCATGCTGCACAGGTAATATTACTACACCCAATTCATCAACATTGGTCACACTAGCAGTTTTGCATCACTAGTAACATGGCATTGTCAAACTAGTATGCAGAAATGTCATTCAGTAATGCAAAGTACAAGTTCTATTAAATAGCAATACAGTGGCAGTGATGAAAACTACAGGTAATATGTAATATTCGGCACTTGGCCCTGTGTTTCGCAGATGGTTTTCATTTCGTCGGATCGCGTTGAAATCTGCGGTAAATTCCGCGATCGTGTAATCGCAGATTCATGGAGGGAATAACTGGTAAAATAAAATTACCAGCGAGAACCCTTTGTTGTATTGGCACATCTTAATCCTTCAATGTGTTCCCTGAATTGCCTTACTAGTATAGACAAAGAGCATAATGTACAAATAATACGCGGACTTTCATGTCGATATCAAGCCAATAAATTCCCATTCAACGCAAACTCAACGAATAAGCAGAGGTGGGTAGTAATGAGTTACATTTACTCCGTTACATTTACTTGAGTAACTTTTTGAGAAAAAGTAGCAATGTCTCTCGGCTGGCTTGGGAACCTGGAATCCCACCGTAGGAGCTGGTTGAAGTGGCTGGGGACAGGGAAATCTGAGCTTCCCTGCTACAGCTGCTGCCCCCGCGACGCGACCCCAGATTGATGGACGGACGGATGGATGGATGGATGGATGGATGGATGGATGGATGGATGGACGGACGGACGGACGGACGGACGGACGGACGGACGGACGGACGGACGGGCGGACGGACTGACGGAATTTTCTGGGATTTGGGGGATGGATGGATGGATGGATGGATGGATGGAATTTTCTGGGATTTTGGGGATGATGGATGGATGGAATTTTCTGGGATTTGGGGGATGATGGATGGATGGATGGATGGATGGATGGATGGATGGATGGATGGATGGATGGATGGATGGATGGATGGATGGATGGATGGATGGATGGATGGATGGATGGATGGATGGATGGATGGATGGATGGATGGATGGATGGATGGATGGATGGATGGATGGATGGATGGAATTTTCAGCATGGATGGATGGATGGAATTTTCATCATGGATGAATGGATGGATGGAATTTTCCAGAATTTTCAGCATGGATGGATGGATGGATGGAATTTTCCAGAATTTTCAGCATGGATGGATGGATGGATGGAATTTTCCAGAATTTTCAGCATGGATGGGTGGATGGATGGAATTTTCCAGAATTTTCAGCATGGATGGATGGATGGATGGATGGATGGATGGATGGATGGATGGATGGATGGATGGATGGATGGATGGATGGATGGATGGATGGATGGATGGATGGATGGATGGATGGATGGATGGATGGATGGATGGATGGATGGATGGATGGATGGATGGATGGATGGCATTTTCCTGGATTTTCGGACTGGATGGGTGGATGAAAAGAATTTTCTGGGATTTTGGGGATGGATGGAATTTTCTGGGATTTGGGGGATGGATGGGTGGAATTTTCCAGGATTCTGTGGATGGATGAGTGGATGGATGGAATTTTCTGGAATTTTGTGGCTGGCTGGTTGGCTGGCTGGCTGGCTGGCTGGCTGGCTGGCCGGCCGGCCGGACGGACGGACGGGTGGACGGACGGATGGATGAATACTTTTAAGAGTAGTTTTACTAAGCCATACTTTAATTTTACTTGGGTAGATTTGTGAAGAAGAACTCTTACTTTTACTCCGCTACTTTGGGCTACACGAGTCATTACATTTTTTCTCTTTATTCTACATTTTAGATTTTGCTTTTTTTTTTTTTTTTTTTTGCCAGCGAAGCTAACAGTAGTGCTACCAGTTTCACTAAGAGACGTTGCAACTATCATCACATAACTCCATTGTACCAATCAGACTCAAGCTTGCTGTTCAATAATCACGCCGGCTTGTTCAATCACGTGGTGTCTTTAAAGCACCGTAAAAAATTAAGTATTTGACAAAGAGCGCCACCTTCAATATGACTCGAAAGCACGGATTTTAATCTCTCTCTTTTTTACTTGGCAGCGATTGACCACGGAAAACCGGAGATATGATCCTTTAAATTTCACAATAGGAACTATGAAGGAACTCTATGAAGAAATTTTGTCCTCTAGAGGGCACTCGTGCTCTTTGGACTAATGTTGCTTCATTTCAGTTTTTTTTTCTCGTTGGAATTTAATGACTTCTTTTTTTTGTATTTCTTTGGCTTAATGTGGTTATGTAATGGGTTAATGTAAGCCATAATAAGAACAGTTTATATATATAACTTTGTGCTGAGAAAAAAATACCCCATACAAACATCGTAAGCAGTTACTCACAATGCTACTCATTACTTGAGTATAATTTTAACCAAATACTTTTTTCCTTTTACTTGAGTGCATTTTTTGGATGACTACTTTTACATTTACTTGAGTAATACTATTTTGAGATAACGCTACTCTTACTTGAGTAAAATGATTGGATACTTTACCCACCTCTGCGAATAAGAATAGTGTTCCCTCCACAGTTGAACTTACTTTTATTCTGAGGCCAAAACAAATAAACACGGGGTGTAATTAGTGCTCGTCTGTCATAAATCCAACTGCTCAACATTACGTAAGCGGGTAGGCCGTTTAATTGTCTACTGATAGGAGGAATAACTCATCCCCATGCAAGATTGCAGAAAGCACGCAGCAACCAATTCAAGGAAAACTTTGTGTACATAAAAGGTAGGAAGTGAAAACAATCCAGATATTAGATAATAAAGTTCAAGTCACATAGTGGAAGAAAATTAATCGGTTCAACTGTAGAGAATGTCGCATCAACATTGCAAAAGTACAGACACCACGCATATATTTTGTGTGTGTGTGTGTGTGTTTGGATCATTAAAGCCGCTTTGACATTTGGAGAGAACACTGATGAAGCCTTTCTCATTATGAGCAGTAATATAGAAATGCTGTTTTTAGCCTCCATGCCTATTGGATGCGCCAGTGACGGCAGCGAGCCGCCGTGCGTAGCAACAGTAACCAAGCACGGGTGTCTGCGATGAAAGATTTTGTTGTGGCGTCTTCACTGCTGGGCCCCTCTGCTAAATTTGGAGCTAAAAAAAGAAAAGCTTCAAAAAGGTAGAGGATAAAAATAGAGATTATTTATAGATGAATCTGTGACAGTTATATAAGTAGGATAAAAATTGGGTCTGTTCATATTTATTTCTTCTTCTGCATGTTTTAAAGTCATCTTGCCATCTTTGTTCTTCAGCCGTGAGGGTCATGGCTGTAAGATTTTCAACTTTTGCTCCCTACATTTGAAATAAATTGCTAAATTTTGCTTTGTCAGCATATATAGTTCAATCAAGCTCCATAGACACAACTTTTAAAATGATATAAACACAATTACTAGTATCCAGGGGTAAATGTGACGAGAATTTCCTCCAGAACTCCCAGACATAAAGGTTGGCACGGAGCCTGTTTTTTTTTTTTTTTTTTTTAAATAAACCTTCTAAAACCACCGAAATGCTGCTTTTGGCACATTTACACATATAACACACAATAAAACAGGTTTTACGCATGCATTAGGCTACTGCATTACACTGAAACTAGGCATAAATGAGAAACTGATTTTCATTCAAAATTGTATTTTTTCACTGATTTGCAAAATTCAATCTAAAACTCCATCCATTTTTTATTTTCCCTCATTTCCTCAAATATAAATGCAAAACCTCAATTTTAACTTTGAAAAGTGCCTTTGACACAAAAAACGTTTATTTCATACTACACGCGGTATTTCATGCTCCTGAACAAAATGGACCGCTTGCATGTGTGTGGAAGCGATCGATATATTTATTCAATTTTTTGAATCCCGCACCATGAAAATTAGTGACTTCCAGCCAGAGTCTGAATTGAGGAAGAAGGCGAAAGTAACGTCAGCGAACTAATCATCTTCACAATACAGCCATTACTATCTCATGCAG
The DNA here is from genome assembly GCF_030265065.1 of Corythoichthys intestinalis. Lineage (NCBI taxonomy): Eukaryota > Metazoa > Chordata > Actinopteri > Syngnathiformes > Syngnathidae > Corythoichthys > Corythoichthys intestinalis. Next base: position 22,674,000 of record NC_080416.1, read on the forward strand.
AAGGACTGCCAATTCAGCTGATTTTGCGGATAATTTGTGTATTTTTTGCGTCACGCCATCCCAATGCGCTGCAGGCTTTTGTTGCTACACCAGGGAGAGTGGTGTGAGGCTTTTTGGATTTCCAAAAGATCCTGTTCACTGCGAAGAATGGGCAAAACAAGTCCGACAATCAAAAGACCATTCGACGGATGACGAAGTGAGTAAGCTACGTGTTTTATGTTATGTCAAATACTGGGATCATGGCAAACATTTTGATAAGAGGTGGCTTGCATTTTGTGGGTGACAATGCTCCATGTCCACCGAGAAGGCCACTCGGCCAACAACACGCGGCCTGTCGCACACCATGACCGCAGGCAGATGAAGGCCCTCCTATAGAGCACTATCCTCTGCTTGGGCTAGGGGAGCCCCCCACTCTCGTCTCCGGTTCTCAAATGTGTCGAGACTTCGACCCCCCCTCAGCCCTCTTTGTGGCCCGCCTATGCTCAGCCATGTGCTCCAACATCGGCCGGTTTGTCCACCGAGAATATAGCATTTTCGGCGTTCATTCCCCTCTGCGTCCCCGGCGACGAGCACTGCCTGCCTGCCGGGGCCGCAGTAGAACGAAGACACGAAACTTGATCGCCACCGGGGGCTGGACGATCGGTGAAGACAATCACCCCCGCCGCCGTGTGTGACATGAATCGGGGTAATTTTGTGTGATTTTTCATTTTTGAAAGGCGAGCAAGAGACTTAGAAGAGCCGCTTGGTTCGGGTTAGCATGTCACCTAGCTCTCACGCCTCCTATTTTGTTTATGCTCTTTCCTCCGTCTCCGAGGCAGGGAAATGACAAAAGCCGGACTAACTCCGGTGGCATAAAAGGAGGTTTAAGAAGTCTGCAGTTTTAACTAGGGGGTGTGACAAAATATCGAAATGGTGATACTGTGTATCCCCAAAGGTTATCGATATGCTCCTGCCAAGAATCGAGATATAGTTTTAAAAAGACGTCAATGTCTAAAAAAATAAAATAAAAAGGAACCAACAAGTTGCTACCAAAATCTTCCACTATATTAGTGTCTCAGTTAACTCTAAGGTTGCATTGACTGTGCTCGACGCCCAATCCATTTAGACTAGAAACGTTCGTTCATTCGAAACCAGAGTCATTCTGTCCGATTTTCAGGGCATTAACAGGTCACTTGCTGTTCATTTTAGGGCGTTTAAAGGTCATTTCCTGTTGAGTTTGAGTCACTGCCTATTCATTTGGGTAATTTCCAGGTCACTTCCTGTTATGTAACTCAAAATAAACAGGAAGTGACCCGTAAAATACCCCAAAATCAACAGGAAGTAACTGAAAATCAACTGGTAAATGACCTTAAATGGCCCAAAATTACCTCATTGCCCGGCATTGGCTGCCACTGACGGACATAGACGTTCAATCCGTTTGAAGTGGGAGGGATGGCAGCGAATGAACAAGTGTTCATTCCCTGTCACCCTCCCAGTTCAAATGGATTGGACGTCTACTAGTGATAAACTCATTCCAATTCACAGCAGAAGCTTGTTTTTCTGTTTGTTAGTTGTTTGTAAAATGATTTCCTGACCAATGTATCGATAATCGTTGTATCGCCATATCGTCAGATCATCGTTATCGTGAGCTTTTTATCGCAAATCGTATCGTATCACCATTATGCAGCAATTTAGCCCTGTCGTACTGAATAAATGCATTTTTAATATTTCATATTCCATTTAACACAATACTGTTATTTGTCATTACCATAACATTTATTTAGCAATTGGGGAAAATATTTAGATAAAAAGAATATCCTCTAAAAATATTGTAGAAGAGAGATAAAAACAACGATGACATTTTGCTGCTCTCTGTCACATCTTCTTCATTCTGAATCTTCCTCCTCCATTGGGCTGAATTCTAAATCTGCTGAAATCGTTACTCTGCCAACGTCATCACGCAGATGGCAGTGCCAGAGCACGATAATGACAGGAGTAGCTAAACGGCAGGTTGAAAGGCTCATTTCTCGTCATCTGCACTTTGCCAAATTGTTGTATATAGTCGAATCGTCTCACAATATGATTTTAATTCACATATTAATGCTATTTAAGAATTTTTTTATGGTGTCACAGGCACTTTAAGACATAGGATGTATATTAACATTAAAGATAATGTGAACATTTACTTTTTTTAAGTAATAAGGATATACTGTATGTAACATACATGAACAAAAATAAGTACAAATGACTTTATATAATGCACAGTGAAATCTATTATATCCTAAAGGAAAAAAAGAATGTTTGCGTTAATTATGAGGAAAAAAATAACATGACATAAATGAACAAAAATAAATCCAAAGTGCACATTAACATGGCATTGTTCTGAACCTCCCAGTCTGAGCAAATAAAATAAAATAAACTTCCTTAAATCTTTCCTTTCTATTAAAGATCTTATCGGTTATCTGTTGCATTGCCTTTTTAGTGCAATAATTCAACAAGCTTGTTTCACCCCCTCTGTTGTTCCAAGAAGCATGCATTTGAAACAATCAGAGCTAACTATCCATGCTGATCACATGTCAGTATGTCAGCCAATTGAACGGACAGCAGAGTCCAAGGTGGATTGCTGCGCGCATGTGAACTTTGACGCGACTTGTCAAGAGTCAGACAGACATTTTTGGTTGGCATCAACTGTCAAAATGTTGGTTAAATCGTGTTTTGTTCCAGAGGGAGTGTTCCCGACGTCTTAACTGCAGCCAATTCAAGCGCATCAAACCTGTATTTAAGCCCAGTCAATCCAAGAGAAGGCTGTCGAGATATTAACTTGCTGGGTGCCATTCGACAACTCTGCCGCCCCTTGTGTTGAAATCCCCTACATTGTGCTGGTATTTGATATCAGCTCTCTGCCTACCGCTTAGGTTAGTATTATTGATCCCCTTCAGCCTACTGTCACGGACCCATTCTGTTATTCCCCCTTTTCCGCGATCGCGTGGATTTTTTTGTATTTAATAAACCCTTGCACGCATCCCTACATTGTTTTCTGATTTGAAGTACAACCTAGTTTCCGCAGTAGCAGACCCTAACATCGGCAACAAAATAAACCACACATTTCCAAAGATGAACGATGGACTCTCTTCCTCGGCTGTACTGTCATGGACCCTTTGTGTTATTCCCCCTTTTCCGCGATCGCGTGTATTTTTGTTTGTATTTAATAAACCCTTGAACACGTCCCTCTGTTGTTTTATGATTTAAAGTACAACCTTGTTTCCGCAGTAGTGGACCCTAACATCGGCAACAAAATAAACCAGCTATTTCCAGCTTGCAATGCTGATAATTGCGATGTTTGAAAGAGGAAGTGACGATTAGCCCGCCATGATATTTACGTCATCAGCCAGCGTGCTGTGACCCGGGAATTTAACGCCTGCTTTCACGCACACCGTTTCCCGGCAAAGTCCCGGACAATACACTAAGACGCGACACCCATGAAATATCCGCAAAAGCTCAATGTCAATCGACTCGGTAATAATGTTCACATACAAGGGCTGCATGTTTAAATTCCGCAATTTTCCTGTGTTTTGGCGTGTGTGAAAAGGGCCTAAATCTGACCTTAGTGGATTGTTCTTCTTTGAGATGCGTGTGTGGAAGCCTTGCAGGTTTTTTTAACATGGGGTTTTGACATTCGCCATCATATTTTCAGGATCAAAGCACCGTTTTGCCTCGTTCCAGCCCGGATCTTTTACCGGAGCGGCGTTCCGGACCGTTCCGGCCCACTTTCACCCCTGCTAGTATCTTGATTGAACAATTGATTTATTTGAACTAGGGAGCATTAACAACGATAACAAAAACGTTCCCTAAAGACTTCCTTTTTTCTTAAATATGAAACAATCACGAATGGTGGGCGTATCTGTTCATATATCCATAAAATCCATACTGACGCTCATGTTGTTATTGAACAAGATCAACAGTGCAATTTTGCACTGTTTCACTCCAGCTTTGTTTTTGTCAACGATGACCGTAACGAAAATATTTTGTCAACGAAAAAAATGTTCATGACGATAACAAGCTAAAAAAACGTGATTTGGGAGACTAAAACATTAGACTAATGCCAGTTTTCGTCTGACGAGACAAGAACGAGACAAAAATGCGCAATAGTTTTCGTCACATGTTTACGATGTGTGAAATTTTGTGTGTAGTTAACCTGCATCGTAGCACTGCCTGGTTGTGTCACTCATGTGATGTGCTGCTACTCTCCAGTCTCCAGGCTTGCACATACGCACATATTGTAAGTAGGGGGGTCAAACGATTAAAATTTTTAATCGAGTTAATTACAGCTTAAGAATTAATTAATCGTAATTAATCTCAATTCAAACCATCTGTAAAAAATGCCATATTTTTCTGAAAATTCTTGTTGGAATGGAAAGATAAGACAAGATGGATATATACATTCAACATACGGTACATAAGTACTGTATTTGTTTATTATAACAATAAATCAACAAGATGGCATTAACATTATTAACATTCTGTTAATGCGATCCATGGATAGAAAGACTTGTAGTTCTTAAAAGATAAATGTCAGTACAAGTTATAGAAATTTTATATTAAAACCACTCTTAATGTTTTCTTTTTAATAAAATTTGTAAAATTTTCAATCAAAAAATAAGCTAGTAGCCCGCCATTGTTGATGTCAATAATTACGCAATGCTTATGGGTGCTTACGTCCATAAAATCAGTCGCACCCAAGTGCCAGCAGAGGGCGACAAAACTCCAAAAAACACAAGTAACAAGTTGGCATTGCACTGTGCTCTCATTTTAATCTGTTTGAGAGGGGCATATGCGTTAATTGCGTCAAATATTTTAACGTGATTAATTGAAAAAATTAATTTCCGCCCGTTAACGCGATAATTTTGACAGCCCTAATGGTAAGATTTGTTTTCTTATCGTGGCCAGAGAGAATATGCAATGTTGCTTTAGCCTTTGAAAGTCTGTGCTGAGTGATCATCACACACTAAATGTAACTCGTAGCGTTAGCATTGACATTCACATTAAGCTAACGCTAATGGCGCGCGTCCTTTTAGCAGTTTGTGGTGTCCAGGTTGGTATAATTACATGAAAAGAATGTACTGGTTTCCTGCTGAGTGCGTATTATCACCAAGTTGCCGTTGTCCTTGTAGTCGCTACAATATAAGCTCGGCTGTCAAAGTTCATTCGAAATAGTTGGAAACCTTTTAATTTATTTTTACAGTAAAATGTTTTAATTTTACCGACGAAAAACGTCGACTCAAGCTTGACGAAATTAGTCTTGCTTTTTCGTCAACAAGAACTAGACGAAGACAAACATATTTTGAGATGATTAATACATGACTAAGACTAGTAAGTATTACCGTCCAAAAGACAAAGACAAAAATTAAAAGGGTTGCCAAAAACAACACTGTTGCACTCCCGTAATTCATCAAAATGTTGCGAGTTTCACCTTTGCCAAAAAAGTTCTACATTTAGGAAAGTAACCACCTATCTGTACTTCTATTTAAATAGAGTGGCCGTACTTTTGCTACCTCTGCTTTAATGAAGAATTCAATCAGTTCTTCTGTGTTGTCTTCAGTGTGTGCGTGAATCCCATTAACGTCTCAGGGAAGGACAATAGTGACCAATAGGAAGTCATTAGCCTTTTGCCAAGCACCCTTTTGCATGGGAAATGGTTTGTACTAATATGAGACCTTCATGTACGGCAGGATGTCTGCCGGTAAGTTAATATGCTGCACCGGCTTCTGTCTAATATCAATTAATTACGATGAGGAAAAAGGCCAATCTAATTCACTAGTAACATCCTCTGGAATACTCAACTTTATGTGGATTGGATGAGAAGAAACAGATCTGAGTAATATATTAATCATATACAGTCCCTGACAAAAGTCTTGTCGCTTATCCATTTTGTAGAAACAATTGCTAATAACCTGACTTTTAATTATTCAATTGGTTTGAGAAATGGCTCATATGAAAGCTAAGACCCTCCCAAATGATAGTGAATGTATAAAAATATATTTGTTTGACTGAAAAAAAAAATATCATTTAATGAAGACATTGAAGTCAAATTTTGGCAAGACAAAAATTTGGTTGCCTACAGAAAGTAGAGTGAAAATTGAACAAAACAAATGTACTTCAAATACAAAAATATGTTACATAACATAAGCGTAGTGGTGCTGTGAGATTCAAATTTCATATTTTGTATGACTTCCATTGGCTTGAAGGACTGCATCCATGCGGTTCGGCAAAGATTCATACAATTTATTGATGAAGTCATCAGGAACATCAAAGAAAGCAGTCTTGCATGCCTCAACATTCTTGGGTTTCATCTTCCATGCTTCCTCTTTCATCCTGTTCATGTCTGTTGACTGAGCTGGCCAGTCCTGGAGGATCTTGATCTTCTTTGCCTTGAGGAACTTTGAGGTAGAGATTGAAGTATGCGATGGAGCACCATCCTGCTGCAGAATTTGTCCCTTTTTATGGTTAAGAATGTAAGAGGCAGATAAGATTTGTTGATATTTCAGACTACTTATGTTGTCTTCCACCTTGCAGATCACTCGCACACCCCCATACTGGATGTAACCCCAGACCATGATTTTGCCACCACCAAACTTCACTGTTTTCTGAGTGAATCTCGGATCCATGCGGGCTCCAGTAGGTCTCCTGCAATATTTGCGGTGACTGTGGTGTAATTCAGTGGAAGATTCATCTGAAAAATTCCCCTTTAGCCAAAAAACAGTGAAGTTTGGTAAATCTTTTTTCAGTGAAAAAAATTTATTTTTGTACATTCAAAATCATTTGGGAGGGTCTTAGCTTTCATGTGAGCCATTTCTGAAACCAATTGAATAATTAAAAGTAGAGATGTCCCGATCGATCGGGTCCGATCACGTCATTTTCAAAGTATCGGAATCGGCAAAAGAATATCGGCCATGCCTTTTTTAATTTTTTTTTTTTTAATTAAATTGTTTTCTATTTGTATTTAACGTTACAGACATGATATGTTTCACTCTTCCAGAGTCTTTAGTTTAGGCTTAAGGTAGGGTTAATATAACGGCTAATAACGGCGGTAATTAATTTTTTAAAAAATGTATCATGTTAAAATATTTTACACAATTAATGCATGCGCTGCACGACCCACTCACGCATTGTCGCGCTCAATCTGTAATGGCGCCGTCTTACCTATATAGAGAGATAAAAGGCAGCGTAAAATGAGTAGAGTGAATATTTGCAGCCTTTGGAGCCTTTTTTTTAATTGGCTTAAACCTTACAATCCCTCTCCCTACGATAAGAAATATCAAAGGAAGCAATGTGGGGAAGCAAGGTAGCAACTGATCTTTGTCTTAACACCTTTTGTTACTTGCCAACGCATAGAAGATATATCAATTGGTAGCACTACGCACAGTCATGGTTCCACTTCCCATCATGCATTTGGGCATGACTACAGTATTATTCACTGAAAGCTCAACAAAGACACAAGATGGCAATATTTAGTCACAATATACAAAGTCACAAGTCTTTCTATCCGTGGATCCCTCTCACAGAAAGAATGTTAATAGTGTAAATGCCATCTTGAGGATTTATTGTCATAATAAACAAATACAGTACTTATGTACTGTATGTGTAATGTATATATTCGTCCGAGTTTTATTCATTTTTTTCTTAATGCATTGCCAAAATGTATATGATCGGGAAAAATTATCGGGAATGATTGGAATTGGATCGGGAGCAAAAAAACATGATCGGAACAACCCTAATTAAAAGTCAGGTTATTAGCAACAGTTTCTACAAAATGGATACGCGACAAGGCTTTTGTCAAGGACCATATATTAAATTGTATAATTCATATTCGATGGTATATCTTCCCATTTTAAAAAAAATTAAGGAAATGACACAAAGAGGGGAATAGAAAAATACATGTGACTATTTCAGCATGTTGCAGATTTGTTGCACTGAAGCTTAAGAGCAAAATGTCATTTGGACTTTGAGAAGAGAACCTGTGGAGAGTCTCCTGTCGCGCGGCAGCCGTCTGCCGGCACCATGAAACAGATTTAGAAATAAGCCTGCTTGTGTGTTTACATTGGCTAAGAGGAGAAGTGTGTGTGCGTTGGTCCAATGCACCAAACGCTCACATCATTTCATTTTTTTCCCCCTACGCACACACACGCACCAATACTCCTGAGAACACAAACACACAAACATAATTACTGTACTCCAGCGCAATTTCCTGCATTGTTGATGTTGTTTATTTGAAAGTTGCAGGGCACAGCTACTTGACCACCTTTGATTGAACATAATGATAGTATCTAAGCTGCATTGTATCAAATGTGTGACTGCTTTCATGATATTTTTCTACAATGGCCAATAAGCGTTACGTTCTTTGTTTTATCACAAAACGTGTCGTTTTGGGGGGTTTTAGACTCATTTATAAAGAGAGCACATTTTCAAGAGAAATTCACACCAACATAAATGACTCTTGGAAAAATATTTGCCGTACATTAAGGCTGCGTTCAGATCTTAATGGACAAATCTGATTGATTTTTTCTTTCTTCTTATATCCGATTTTTATGTGAGACTGTTCAGACTACAGTTCTCTATAGCGGGCAGGAAAAGTGCTGCACATACGAAGAAGAGCAATAAATAAGACATACCACAACAGTGCGCTGAGTAAATTAACCCACATGCGCAGATGTACTAAAATACACCACAAGGCATCAGCGGAAACATGCTAAGCAAACAGTATAGCACAGGGGCGTAGGTTTGCATAGGGACACTAGGGACATAAAACTAGCAACTTTTCAGAATGCTGAAATTGTCCCCACCAACTTTTAAGCAACCTTATTTGCATGATATAATGACTTCAGTTATACAGGTAATTTAGATTATATATATGTTGTAAGGATAGAATTTACACTACCAATATTAAGTGAATTACTTTAATTATGTTCAGATTTACATTGACCCCTTTTCACTTGCTGAATGTGCCAGTCCATTTTTCCCTTGAACCTCTCACCACACTCACACACGCAATCATAGCCCGACAGAAATACAACATGGCGCCTCCTCCGCCCCCTTCGAAGACGAGGAATATTAGAAGTTTTTTTTCCACTAGCAGCAGCCACTGTAAGTAATGTGAAAAGTAGTGCTGTCAAATTTATCGCGTCAACGGGTAGTAATTGATTTTTGTAATTTATCACGTAAAAATATTTGACGCATTTAACCCATGCGCGGAATGACCCGCTAATGCATTGCCTCAAACAGATTACAATGACGCTGTTTTTTGCACATTGAGAGCTAGGAGGCAGAGAAAGGCGAGTGGACACAGGCGTTCATTGGACCGTGCCGTTTATTGGCACAAGCTTCGGCAACTCCTTCACAACAAACATAAGTATCATTTAGTGAAAGCACAACAAAAATAATATTCCTATATCTAAAAGAAAATAATAATGTTCATTCCCAATCAAAATAGCTATGCAAAATACACATAAAACTTACTCAGACTTTGGTCAAACTCTATCCAACATTTCGTTTAGCTCAACAAATACACTGGATGGCAATATTTAGTCACAATATACAAACTATCAGAGGTCTCGTACGTTGGAAGCCAGCACTCAAATGATCGTGAAGTACAATGGAAACGGGGAACTACGGCGTCAGTTGAGGGACAAAACAAACTCATTTGCTTGATTTCTAAGTAATTTAAAACTCGCCATTGACACCTTGTGGTGGATTTCAATCACTACCTTACGTAGTTAAAGACACTGTGGAACAACGGCAGGGATTTTTTGATTGAAAATTTTACACATTTTATTTAAATGAAAACATTAAGAGGGGTTTTAATATAAAATTGCTTTCACTTGTACTAACATTTATCTTTTAAGAACTACACGTCTTTCTATCCATGGATCCCTTTAACAGAAAGAATGTTAATAATGTTAAGGCCATCTTGTGGATTTATTGTAATAATAAACAAATACAGTACTTATGTACAGTATGTTGAATGTATATATCCGTCTTGTGTCTTATCTTTCCATTCCAACAATTATTTTCAGAAAAATATGGCATATTTTACAGATGGTTTGAATTGCAATTAATTACGATTAATTCATTTGTAAACTGTGATTAACTCGATTAGAAATTTTAATTGTTTGACAGGCCAAGTGAAAAGACATTAGTGTTGTGGATGATGGGAACACACTACTAATTTTGCTACTGAAAGTCCGACCTGCATCAGAGTTAGCATAACATTAATCTGTGTGAATTTCCCGAATTCGAGTAGGAAGCTGCTTTGAGAGAAATAGCCTGAGATGAGAGCTATTATTAACAGGTTTGTATTTATTGTGTCTGTTAATAGAATTTAAATTATGGTCAAATATTGCAATTTGATTTAGCTAATAATATCCAGGCATTTATCATTTATCATCAAAATGTTTCTTTAGTAGTTTTTGAAAGCAAAGGTTTGAATCGAACGGTGTATCACCTGAACCAACACGTGGCAGAAATATTCTTAATTCAAGAATAGATATTGTTCAAAACATTACTTGAAAGCAAATTTTTCTGGATTTAGGTGAAAAATGACCAACTTTTGGATGTATGGTCTTAATAAGAACAAATAGTGATATTTGCTTAATTTAAGTGGAATAATCTGATGTATTAATCTGTTAACTAGTCTTTAACACTCAAAACAAGATGGCGAAAATTATTCGACTAGATTTAAGAAAAATTATCAGATTAAGACATTATGAATTTGCACTGTGAAAGTTAGTATAAATCACTACAGATTTATTTTGCATTGATCATTTAGCCTATCAATTAATTAGATTCATATTTGTGAGAAATATAGCCCTGACTCCCGTTCACCCAATCTGTTTGGTTTTATTAATGTCCCCTCCCCAGCAAAAAGTGTACATCCAGGTTATATCGTCCCAACCAAAATTGAGACCAAGTCTACACTCTTGGCATAGCGTGTTAAACTTCTGGTTGTGTGACTGTGTGAGTCTTGTCATCAGACAATCAAACATGCGTTTGAGTGGGAAAAAATGGACCGGCACATTCAGCAAGTGAAAAGGGATGAATGTAAGTCCGAACATAATAAAAACAATTCACTTAATAATAGTAGGGTCTATTTTATCCTTACAACATATGGGAAGACAATCTAAATGACCTCTATCACTGAAGTCATTATATACTGTAATGCAAATAAGGTTGCTTAAAAGTTGGTGGGGACAATTTGGGCATCCTGAAGAGTTATGTCCCTACCGCCCCTATGCAAACCTACGCCCTTGCCTGATTTGGATAAAGGCAAAAAAATCGGAATTAAGTTACTTCAGCTTCCAGTGTGCACAAAGCCTTAGACACATTGAAATTTAGGGTTCAGCGTCTTCAGTGTAGTTCTACGTTTTTTCACAACATGTCATGTATCTTTGATGTCTACTTAATGAGATGTCATGCAACTAGAAGCAAGAGGAAGAGGCAGAGAAGTCCCCTACTAATACAGTTGTCGCCATCAGTAATAGTCATTGATGAAAGAACGTGTGACAAACAATCAGCTCAGAAGCAAGCAAACTTTGCTTCTCATTGAAGAACTGCGAGCGATAGTCTCTTATTTCGTTTCCTCCCAGTCATGTTAAATTACGGTTTCCTGACAGGGAGAGAGCAAGAACAGGCACCAAGGAATAAAAAATGTGTTTTCGTAAAGCCTGAGTTATGCTCCCGCGTTGCGGTGACGGCACAGCGACTACGGCATCATTCGTCTTTCGATGGTTATCTGGCCAGGTGACGCGTTGCTCTGTAATTCACCGCCAAGCCACTAGAGGGGTGTTGCGTTATGTTTGTATGGTTTTGGGGCATGCTTGTTGACTTCCTCTTGTCTAGTTTAACGGAGAAAAAATAAACAATTCAAGATGGAACGCTTGAATCTGGATCTTCAACTCATCAACATTGAATAAATGTTGATCATACAAATGTTGAGGTGCAGGCGACGCAGAAGAAGGTTTCGAGGCGGTCTGTCCTTGCCTGGCACGGCCAGACTGTTGTCCCTGTATTTTTCAAACACTGCGAGAATAGTCTGGGACCCAGCCCATTAACGGCCTCTTGAGAACGGACAAAATCAACCATCCAATCAGATTCGTTTATTTGCGTGACGTGTTCTTACCGAGCAACGTCACTCTTCCGTGTCGGAAGTCGTCTCCACAACAGCACAGATGGCGAACAGGAGAGCCGAGAATATGTTCCAATCCACGGTAAAATCAGTTTTAAATTACCAAAAACTAAAGATGTCCCGATCGATCGATCGGGTCCGATCACGACATTTTCAAAGTATCGGAATCGGCAAAAAAATATCGGACATGCCTTTTTTTAATTTTTTTTTTTTTTTTTTAATTAAATCGTTTTCTAATTGTATTTAACGTTACAGACAAAATGTCTTACACTCATCCAGAGTCTTTAGTTTTGGCTAAAAGTAGGGCTATCAAATTTATCGCGTTAACAGCAGTAATTAATGTTTTTTTAATTTAATCACGTCAAAATATTTAACGCAATTAACGCATGCGCTGCACGACCCACTCACGCATTGTCACGTTCAATCTATAATGGCACCGTTTCACCTATATATAGAGCTAAAAGGCAGCGTAAGATGAGCAGAGTGAATTTTGGCAGTCTTTGGAACCTTTTTTTAATTGGCTAAAGCCTTACAATCCCCCTTTCAATAATTAGGACTATCGTGGGAAGCAATGTGGGGAAGAAAGATAGTAGTTGATCTTTTTCTTAATACCATGTGTTATTTTCCAATGCAGAGAAGATATATCAATTGGTGCCACTATGCACAGTCATGGGTGCACTTCCCATCATGCATTTGGGCAGAACAGTTAAATGGCTACAGTATAATTTACTGAAAGCTCAACAAATACACTCGATGGCAATATTTAGTCACAATATACAAAGTCACATTTATCCTTTGAGAATTACAAGTCTTTCTATCCGTGGATCCCTCTCACAGAAAGAATTTTAATAATGTAAATGCCATCTTGGGGATTTATTGTCATAATAAACAAATACAGTACTTATGTACTGTATGGTGAATGTATATATTCGTCCAAGTTTTATTCATTTTTTTCTTAATGCATTGACAAAATGTATATGATCGGGAAAAATTATCGGGAATGATTGGAATTGAATCGGGAACACACCATTCGAAATCTAAAACGATCGGATCGGGAGCAAAAAAAACATGATCGGAACAACCCTACCAAAAACACATCGACACAAGTCCATGACAACAGTCTGTCTCACGCTAGCCATGTTGAATAAACTCAGCTCTCCTCTTATGTTTACTTCCACGCGCAAGTCCCTCATCCTGCCCTCGTCACTTTACTAACGTCACGTCCGCCCGTCGCTGATTGGTCCACTCCGCTGTCTGTTTGCTGTGGCTTGCTCCGCCCTGGAAATTGTATCCGCTGAATGGTGGCCAGACTCAAAAGCTGGAACAGCGGTGAGTCTGGTGTACCAGGCTAGGTCTGTCCAATTTTTGATGCCGCATAGAGAGTTCTAGCCTCGGGTGGAAACAAGCTAGCTGTGGCGGCTAGCTTCGAACTGGTGTCGAGCACTGCGTCCAACGTTTTGTCCGAGGTCTGCAAAGCCCTCCAGCCGGATTTGTGTGCAGTGTCCTACAACCAGCCAGTGGCAAGCCATAGCAGATTTCTGGGGTCTTTGAAACTTCCCAAACTGTGTTGGAAGCCTTGATGTTAACCTTATCATAAAAGCACCGAGGCACTCTCAATCAGTGATTATGTATCGTGTGTGAACTGTCAGTTGTTGAAAATTAAACATCAAAACAACTCATTTGACACCAAACCTGTTCTTTATTCTTCATATTCTTAAAGTGCGACACGTAAATAAGTCACAGACTCACAGGAAAGTGCACCAACCAAAAATACGACATAAAGTGATAAAAAGCTGGCAGTTTTTGGCCAACTGGGTCACCACTTCGTGTGGCCACTCGATTCTGAACACACACGTCTCGGTGGTTCTTCCATTTTTTTATTCGATCGCTGACTTTGCCATTTGTCAATCTTTATGATGTCTTGTCGAGACTTGAGATGATACTCCCGTCGGCTTGGTTTTTGCGTGAAGAAAAATAATGTTTTACAATGGCGGTGATTTCGCGCTGAACCGGAAACAACAGTCTGAGCGGACCAATCACAGTCCATTTCCCCCACGTCATATGCGTTGCGCTAGGATTTGAAAAATCAATAGGTACACTTCAGGCTACGGCGCAGGGTCGTAAATCGGGTCTTCCTTGACGGCGCAGGTCTGACGCAGAAGCATAACTCGGCCTTTAGTTTAAATGTGTTTACATGGTCTCTCCCTGGTGGATTACCACCACAGGTGGGTTTGGATAATCGCCTACCAACCAATCAACAGATACGCCTTGCTGTGGGAACAATCATCTCATAGTCTATCAAAGAACTTAAGTTAATTCTATCCCTAATTGACCATTAATATTCATGGAAATGGACTGTGGAATAAGCACGTTTTCCATAGCAAGGTTTTTTTAAAAATCATAGGTCAATTTCATACTAAGGGATTAGATGTGATACAGACACAAAAGTTGGTCCTAGTACGACGCAGGGGGCATAGATATTGTTTGCAAAGGTGTGTTTAAATGTGTTTTGTGGCCTGTGAATAGCACCAGTGGGGAGCAGAAAGCTTTTAAGAGTACTGAGTAAAGTCTCAGTTGGCATTTATCTGGAGAGCCGGTGACTCAAAGTAGTTCATGGGGGGTGCGATAATGGCACGGCAACCTTGTATTAAAAGCAACTCTAAAAGAAAGACGAGGGATTTTTCGCCCATGAAAATCACTTTCACCTGGAGACGTGCTGTGACCCAGCATAGAGGTTATTGTGAAATATTTCCAGTAAAATTTTACCAAGAGCTTGAGTCATCTTAATTAGAGCCATTTTCTTCGGAGAGAGATTTTCCCTAAAAAGCAGTGATCTTTGTGAG
The DNA here is from genome assembly GCF_030265065.1 of Corythoichthys intestinalis. Classification (NCBI taxonomy): domain Eukaryota; kingdom Metazoa; phylum Chordata; class Actinopteri; order Syngnathiformes; family Syngnathidae; genus Corythoichthys; species Corythoichthys intestinalis. Next base: position 22,689,000 of record NC_080416.1, read on the forward strand.
GTTTGAAACACTGCTGCCAACATGCTGATGACTCAGAAGGAGCCAGAAGTAGGGCACTTTGGGACAGCCCCCACCCCACAAATCAAAACAGCCTGAGTGTAATCAGAGGTCAGGACACAATATTATTAACTTTGACTATTGGGCATGCTCATTGGGGATTTAAAGTATTATCATTTGCTTTTGTTTTACCCTATTTGGTGCTTGTATCTTCCTGGTACGCAGTTGTCTCATTAAAGAAGCCCCAGAATTAGTTTTCATCATCTTTAATTGGGTTGGCGATTATCAGAGATCTAAAAACATTATTTAAAATTAATTCAGTATGCTATGAAAAAGTGGAAAGGAGCAGTAAGATCCTCGCTGCTGCTCTAACCCAACTGAACGCATGCAGAGCAGAGTTTGGCAACTGTAAAATAATATTTAATTGTAGTCGCTCAAGAAAATATTTGGTCAATCAGGATTCACATAAGGTTATGTGTGATATAGGGTGGTATACCGATACAGTGTTTTACAATAGTACTTAACAAAACTGGCAATACTTTACTTGAACTCTGTCATAAGACTGTCATAAGACCATCATAATTATGATTCGACACTTTCAAGAACATGAATGAATGCTTATCACTAAAGATGTCCCGATCGATCGGGATGCCGATTGATCGGGTCCGATCACGTCATTTTCAAAGTATCGGAATCGGCAAAAAAATATCGGACATGCCTTTTTTTTATTTTATTTTTATTATTATTTTTTTTTAATCGTTTTCTAATTGTATTTAACGTTAAAGACAAAATGTCTTACACTCATCCAGAGTAGTTTTGGCTTAAAGTAGGGCTATCAAATTTATTGCGTTAACGGCGGTAATTATTTTTTTTTTACTTAATCACGTTAAGTAATTAACGCATGCGCTGCACAAACTACTCACGCATTGTCGCGTTCAATCTATAAAGACATCGTTTTACCTATAGATAGCGCTAAAAGGCAGCGTATAATGAGTAGAGAGAATTTTGACAGCCTTTGGTGCCATTTTTTATGTGGCTAAAGCCTTACAATACCTCTCTCAGCAATTAAAAATAATGTGGGAGGCAATGTGGGGAAGAAAGGTAGTAGTTGATCATTTTCTTAAGTTCTAAGTTCTTTCCCAACGCAGAGAAGATATATCAATTGGTGCCCCTATGCACAGTCATGGTTGCATTTCCCATCATGCATTTGGGCAGAAGTTAAATGGCTGCAGTATCATTTACTGAAAGCTCAACAAATACACTAGATGGCAATATTTAGTCACAATATACAAAGTCACACTTATCCTTTAAGAATTACAAGTCTTTTTATCCGTGGATCCCTGTCACAGAAAGAATGCTAATAATGTAAATGCCATCTTGAGGATTTATTGTCATAATAAACAAATACAGTACGTACTCTATGTTGAATATATATTCATCCGAGTTTTATTCATTTTTTTCTTAATGCATTGCCAAAATGTATATGATCGGGAAAAATGATCGGGAATGATTGGAATTGAATCGGGAGCAAAAAAAAGCAATCGGATTGGGAAATATCTGGATCAGCAGATACTCAAACTAAAACGATCAGAATCGGATCGGGAGCAAAAAACATGATCGGAACAACCCTACTTATGACAGATGTCATTGTGTCCTAACCCTAACACAGTTCCTAAACTCTAGCCCTAAATTCTAGGCATGTGCCGGTATGAGATTCTGACAGGATAACCTCAAACAAAAATATCACTTTTTCCCATTTAATAGGATTTTAATTTTTCAAAACATATTAGCAAATTGGAACATATGTATAATGTTATTTTGTTGGAATATTCTAAGTAAAACAAATGCAGTCCATTAGGTGGGCGTAAACCCACAGCTCAGCATTATAACCATCAGAAAAAAAATAAAAGCATGTGTGTATGACTCGTATCATTTTTACATTATACACACACTATTTCTCAACACAGACAGTTGCCTGAGAGAAGAAAAAAAAAATTTTTACCACTGCTAGACACACTAAACACGCTGGAGTTAACTCTTATAGCTGGTGGGAAATGTTCATGATAGAGTTTACTAACCTTTAATTTTGTATAAATGCAAACTCATATTGGAGGTATTGCCTCCTCAGCAGCCACCCTCTGCAAACATGTTTTACATATCAGTTGGACCTCCTCCTCTAAGCTGTGGCCATCTGTAACTTTTATGTAGCCGAAGTATTCCCATACCAGCGATTTTGTTTTCTTCAATGGGGGGAAAAAGTTCGGGAGTTTTACCCCTCGAGCCATCGTGTAGCACAGCTGACTCGCTGACACTGAGCAACAACCGGTGGGGGAGGGTTGAGCCTTGCAGCAGCAAGCAAGGGATTTCTTCGTGCATTTTTGAGACATAAAAAATAGCTAATACCTTGGGGACAGTGTGATGGAATTTTTTTGCGGTTTTGAAACAGTGATGTTTTCATACCACAGTATACCGTGAAACCGGTAATCGGCACATGTCTAATTCGAACCCAAAAGCATTAGAAGAAATCTCAATATTGCATCAAAAGTGACATAATTTGCTAAATGACACACAAGGACAACTGTAATAAGACTTCATTCATTTTCATGACAGGTGTCATGTCATCATTATGTTACAGAGATCAAATAAAGTGTAACCACCAACTTAAGTGTATGGACTTTATGGCCAAAATGTACTCGATTGTGTATCGACTGCATAGATGTGAATGGATGCGAGTCTCGACATTTTTGATCGCCAGGCTATATAAAATTAACTATGTAAAAGACTTTTAGGATTTCATACCAAGTCCGACCATATACAGTGGTATGAAAAAGTATCTGAACCTTTTGGAATTTTTCACATTTCTGCATAAAATCACCATCAAATATTATGATCTTTGTCAAAATCACACAGATGAAATAAAACCACCCAAACATTTATAGGTTGTCATATTTTAATGAGGATAGCATGCAAACAATGACCGAAGGGGGAAAATATGTAAGTGAACCCTCTGCATAAGAAGTCTTAAAGAGCAATTGAAACCCATTTTTACCAAACATTTTAAGTCAGGTGTGTGCCCAATCACTGATGAATGGTTTAAAGCTGCCCTGCCCACTAAAAAACACAAACCTGGTTAAAAAAAAAAAAAAAAAAGTCTTGACGAAAAGCATTGTCTGATGTGCATCATGGCTCGGTCAAAAGAGCTGTCTGAAGACCTGTGATCAAGGATTGTTGGTTTGTAAAATGCTGAGAAAAGATACAAAACCGTCTCTAAAAGTCTGGATGTTCATCAATTGACAGTCAGAGAAGTTGTCTATGTCTACAAATGGAGTTTGGCACTGTTGCTTCTCTCCCAGGGAGTGGCCGTCCACCCAAGATGATGCCAAGAGTTCAGTGCGGAATACTCATAGAGGTAAAAAAGAACCCCAGAGTGTCTGCTAAAGACTTACAGAAATCACTGGCACAGTCCAATATCTCTGTGCACACATCAACTATATGTAAAACTATGGCCAAGAACGGTGTTCATGGGAGGACTCCATGGAGGAAGCCTCTTCTGTCTAAAAAACATTGTTGCTCGTTTAATGTTCGCAAAAAGGCACTTGGACACTCCACAAATGTTTTGGCAAAATATTTTGTGGACTGATGAAACCAATGTTGAATTGTTTGTATTACACAATGTCATGTGTGGAGGAAAAATGGAACAGCTCGCCAACATCAACACCTCATCCCCACTGTGAAGTATGGTGAAGGGAGCATCATGATTTGAGACGGTTTTGCTGCCTCAGGGTCTGGACAACTTGCAATCATTAATGTAAGAATGTATGCAAAAGTTTATTAGGATGTTTTGCAGGAAAACCTGAGGCCATCTGTCACAGTTGAAGCTAAAAAGAGGATGGATGCTGCAAAAAGACAATGATCCAAAACAGAACTAAATCGACATCAGGATGGTTTCGGAAGAACTAAATACACGTTCTGGATTGGCCAAGTCAAAGTCCAGACTTGAACCCCACTGAGATGCTGTGACATGACCTAAAGACAGCGACCATGCCAGACATCCCAGGAATCTGACTGAACTACAGCAGTTTTGTAGAGTAAAATGGGCCAAGATTAGTCCTGATTAATGTACCAGACTGATCTGCAGCTACAGGAAGCATCTGGTTGAAGTTATTGCTGCCACAAAATATTAAATGTGATGGTTAACTTACTTATTTTTCCCCCTCTGTCATTGTTTGCAAACTATCCTCATTAAAATATGAAAACCTATAAATGTTTGGGTGGTTTTCTTAAAGCAGACACTGTGATTTTGAAAAAGATCAGCTCACATTTGATAGTGATTTTATGCTGAAATGTGAGAAATTCCAAAAGGTTCAGATACTTTTTCATACCACTGTAACACCTGTGGATAATATTGAGAATCCAACTAAATGTAAAAGTTTATTCATCCCTACAAAGGCTTCGGGAGAAAAATCTGACAGAACACGACATAACGGTAAAGGTTCAGATACTTTTTCATACCACTATATACTGTATTATATAGTATGGCAATTACATTTTTTATTCCATTTTTGCCACACTGAAAATGTGCTCGTGGTTTGATAAGCATGAAAACCCATCAAGACAAAAACAAGTATTCTTTTCCTATTGGGGATATTTACAAAGTCTCACAATCTACTGCTTTTGTGAGCCTCAGGTGTACAGTAGTGCCATTATCCATCCACAGCAATAAACATGCCAAAAAGAGGAGACTTATGAAGTTATATTGAAAGAAAATGTTGAGTGGGTTGAAAAGCTAAATGGCGCTCAGAATACTGAGATGGAGTATGAATACATGCCAAGTAAATGCATCCATATATTCTTAGAATCTGTAAAGACGGGGGCTTAGATCAGACATGAAGCACAGCATATACACAAATTCCGGTTCAAGCCTGCCTCCCTGGCTTCCATTAATCGAACTCTCCTTGGTGAGCTGAATGCCTAAATCTCAAGAGTGGTCGCCCTACGTTTGAGCTCTGCCTTTGCAAGCATGGATAAACCTGCACAGGAGATAAGACTGACTGGGCCAAGCGGAGGAGTGAGTCACCCCTTCAAACCTATGGAGATACTTGATGTGAGCTTTTTCTGAGCCACTAATAATAGCAGGCAATAAATAGTCCACAGAAAGAAAAAAAAATACAACCTCAAGGCTGGCCTGCCACAGATCCTTGAATTAGGAATCTATCTACACGTTGATAAACACAGGGAGTGTAAAAACAGCGCAGCCAAGACGGGTTTACATTTCATGCACGGATTTGTGGGTTGGTGCGACACGTTATGTAATGCAGAAATGTTAATCGGACAAATTCATGCATAGTGCTGCTCACAATTTCAAGCTTTTGTGAGCTAGGCGAGCAAACTGGTGCCTTAGGTTCAAGTGCCTTTTATACGTGGTGCCCCAGAACACCTGACCCTGATTCTAACCCATGTGGTGATAGTTAGGTAATCAAGTGACAACCATTGTAAATTAAATACCACCTGTGTCTGATTACACAAGCTGGTCATTACATTAGGCATACAATGACCACTTTAATTGCCATGATATTAATCTGTCACACATTACTTTTTATATGCCATTTAATTAACTGGGCTGTAACCCTTAAAGATTTGGCGTCCGTTCTGCTTTGGGCAGTAAAAAATTGTGCTTAGTCAACAAAAAAATAATATTCATTAACGAATATGAAAATACACGCTGCATAACTTTTACACCTGTTTAAGGTTTGATGGCTACGAAACCACTATCATGATAGTTCATTCCGCTGATGTTTGCGAACTGACTGGATCCAATTCACAAAATGCACCATGACCAGAGCATAGCCCGCAGACACAATAACATTGTAACGTTTCCTACTCAATGCGCTTTAAAGTGTTCATCTCCATTCATTCCATTAAGTGGTCTCTTAAAACCCTGTCATTTAATTTTAGAGGGTTGAAATAAAGCGCAGTGTTTAAAGGGGAAAATGGCTGAATAGAACAAATTATTACTGTTATGTAATATAGTGTGTACAGCATTCCCTTGCTATGGTGTGGATTATCCTTCATGCTTCTAAATGGGTTTCACACAATACATCATATATATTGTATAAAATAATTAATCACTCATAGACTTCATAATGATATTGGACGGGTCACATCTGTCATACACTGCGCCTCGCCTTCATGTAGGGGGCCTGCCCACATCAAGAGGAGTTATTTCGAAACACACGCACGCAGCGATCTAATGCCGGATTTAGGTTGAAAAAGTACGAAAGCTGTACCGCATACAAACCAGAAGGATTTTCTCAGGAGTGATTTGTTCGAGGATTCAAGTTAATTATTATATTTTTCCTACCATGCATGCATTTTGAAACGTGAAAAAAATCAATGGGAGAAATTAGCCACTACGGCATTAGCGTTATAGTTCGCAATATTTACGTAAAATGCTAACTGCACGTTTTTTTTGCCTTTAACCAAGAATCGAGACTGTTTTCCGTCCATATCTATAAAGAATTCAGGGATTTAAGCATTTGTTCACAAGAATTTTCAACAGGAAAAGCTCTTTGTTTTCATAAGGCGACCGCAGCACATTCGACATATTTATGTAAAATAAATGCTAACGGCCCGGTTCTTTGCTCTTTTAACAAAGAATCGAGACTGTTTTACGTCCATATCTATAAAGAATTCAGGGTTTTAAGCATTTATTCACAAGAATTTTCAACGGAAAATGCTCTTTGTAATGATAATGCGGCGCTACAGACTGGCAGCAGATTCGACATATCAATTAGGGCTGTAAAAATTATCCACTAACGAGCGGTAATTAATTTTTTTAATTAATCACGTTAAAATATTTGACGCATTTAACGCATATGCCCTGCTCAAACAGATTAAAATGACAGCACAGTGGCATGTCCACTTGTTACTTGTGTTTTTTGGTGTTTTTTCGCCCTCTGCTGGTGTTCGGGTGCGACTGATTTTATGGGTTTCAGCACCATGAGCATTGTGTAATAATTGACATCAACAATGGCGAGCTACTAGTTTATTTTTTTGATTGGAAATTTTACAAATCTTATTAAAACGAAAACATTAAGAGGGGTTTTAATATAAAATTTCTATAACTTGTACTAAGATTTACCTTTTAAGAACTACAAGTCTTTCTATCCATGGATCGCTTTAACAGAATGTTAATAATGTTAATGCCATCTTGCTGATTTACTGTCTTAATAAACAAATACAGTACTTCTGTACAGTATGTTGAATGTATATATCCGTCGTGTGTCTTACCTTTCCATTCCAACAATAATTTACAGAAAAATATGGCATATTTTACAGATGGTTTAAATTGCGTATATTACGATTAATTAATTTTTAAGCTGTGATTAACTCGATTAAAATTTTTAATCGTTTGACAGCCCTAATATTAATATAAAATAAATATTAGCTGCCCGGTCCTTGGCTCTTTTAACAAAGAATCGAGACTGTTTTACGTCCATATCTATAAAGAATTGAGGGATTTACGCATTTATTCACAAGAATTTTCAAACTAAAAAGCTCTTTGCCTGTGTTTCCACTCAGTCAGCTTTGACGGCGATAGGCCCCCTATTAATCGGCACCACACCCCGTGTCCTGTCACTATCATTATGAAGTCTATGCATCACTCTTTTACAACATAATTTTCTTTTATTTTCTTCTAATTTAAATTATCACTCATCATTTTGTTCATTTACTGTAGTTACAGTTCCCCGGGGACAAATTAAGCCGGTGGCTTATTAGGTATTGGCTGACCAACCAAGCGTGGAAGGCAAGCCAGGACCCCGAGGTGCACTTGCCAAGCTCACATCAGACAATCAATGCACCTGCCATTCAAGACGTGGCGCTCTGACAACTGAGCGGATTTGTCCAATAATGACCACCAGCAAGGAATGTTAAAAATGACCCTGATTGGAATTGACTATGCTGGTAATAGTGTTTGTGTGCCTGGAATTGGGGCTGTTATTACAAACAGTGTTAGGAAAGACTGTCGCTGATAAATAAACTTGTTTGTCAAAAATGTTTGCAGTTTATTTAAGAAAGCACTATATTGATCACAGCATTGACCACAGACTTTTGGATGAATGATACCGGATTTTTTTAACTTTTTTTTTTCTAGGACAGTTGTTCTTTACCTTGCTAAAGGTAACGAACCCCAGAAGTTTCACATGTGGATTGACCGAATCCTTCGGAATTTGATAATAAAGCAATTTTTTTCAAATTCAAAACCGATATATCTAAGCGAGCAAGCTAATAATTTAGCAAATTCTCATTCAAAATTCTTCTCATTTATATGCATGTTTTATAAATAGGTCCAAATTTGAGACCACGCTGCCAATTGGTCTGTTGTATTCCCTCATGCCAAGGGAGAGTCGACCTACCACTGAGCAAACCAGTTCCTCCAACCATCAGATTGAGGAGTAACAGTTAAAAGAAATGAATCAAGCCTGTAAATTGGGAGCAATTTTAAACCAAGCATCCTGCCCTAATATGTCAGGAAAAAATAATTAGGTCCGCACCAGCATGTGTGTAGAAAAAATTGTTTTTGAGTACATTCATAACAATGCGCGAAAAATAATTTTCCAAAATACCCCTATCCTTTGCATGTGTTCTTCAATAATAAGAACTGCAACAGTTTGTAAATACAGTGTTTCACAAAAGTGAGTACACCCCTCGCATTTCTGCAGATATTTAACTGTGGAAACGTCACTGAATGCGACAAACTTTGTCCCTATGTCACACGAGACCAATGTTTACATTTGGAGTAAATTACACAGGTGCTTTTTTGCTTCAATCTACAGTGTATCACAAAAGTGAGTACACCCCTCGCATTTCTGCAGATATTTAATTATATCTTTTCATGGGACAACACTGACAAAATGACACTTTGACACAATGAAAAGTAGTCTGTGTGCAGCTTATATAATAGAGTTCATTTATTTTCCCCTCAAAATAACTCAAAATATAGCCATTAATGTCTAAACCCCTGGCAACAAAAGTTAGTACACCGCATGGGAACTACATACATCCCTAAATGTCCAAATTGAGTACTGCTTGTCATTTTCCCTCCAAAATGGCATGTGACGCGATACAGGAGTGCTGTCATCATTGCTGCAGGGATTGAAGAGGTGGGGGTGTCATTCCCACCACAACGCTTGACTGTAGGCATGACACACTTATCTTTGTTCTCCTCACCTGGTCGCCGCCACACATGTTTGAGACTATCGGAACCAAACAAATTAATCTTCGTCTCATCAGACCATCTGTCTGTCAGTCTTCAGCAAACTGTTTGCGGGCTTTCTTGTGTACACTCAAAAAAATGGGGTGTTGAACTGACATAAAAAAATTATGCAAAGAATTTGCACCTAATAATATTGCTTTCCTTTAGCATTTAGCAATTGTGTCCTTTTAACATAAAGCACACACGTCTAGCCAATATTAGGCACTCATGTTGCGCGAACATAAGGCACTCATGATCACCCCAAAATACATGTTGAACCGACATTAAAGAAATACATAATTTGCACCTGATTTAATTGCTTTCCTTCAGTATTTAGCAATTGTGTTCTTTTAACATACAGCACACATGTTGAGCCAACACAAGGCACAAGTAGAGCTGTCAAATTTAGCGCGTTAATGGGCGGTAATTTTTTTAATTAATCACGTTAAAATATTTAACGGATGCACTGTACGACCCACTCACGCATTGCCGCAAACAGACAACAATGGCGACGTTCTATGTATATACAAAGCTAAGTGGGAGTAACAGGTGAGTGGAGTGGATACAGGCATTCATTTGGACTGTGCTTTTAATTGCGTAAAGCTTTGACATCTCTTCCACAACAATTATATCTATAGAGGCGAGCAACGTGGGGAAGAATGACAGGAGTTGATCTTTTTCTTAACACCCTGCATTGTACACAACACAGAGAAGATATATTGTTTGCAGCCGCCACACACAGTCATGGTTGGTCACTTCCCATCATGCATTTGGGCAGAACAGTTTTGTCACTACATTATCATTTACTGAAAGCTCAACACATACACTAGATGGCAATATTTAGTCACTATATACAAACTCACATTTATCCTTTAAGAATCTATCCGTGGATCCCTTTCACAGAAAGAATGTTAATAATGTTAATGCAATCTTGTGGATTTATTGTTATAACAAACAAATACAGTACCTATGTACAGTATGTTGAATGTATATATCCGTCTTGTCTTATCTTTCCATTCCAACAATAATTTACAGAAAAATATGGCATAATTTAGAGATGGTTTGAATTGCGATTAATTACGATGAATTAATTTGTAAACTGTGATTAACTCGATTAAAAATTTTATTCGTTTGACAGCCCTAATTTTAATGTCAATGGCCGTCAATGGCATCAATTTATATATGCCTCAATGGAATCCAGTACATTGGCATCAATAGTAGCGACATTCATGATAGTCAATGGCATGGACGTACATAGCTGTCAGTGGTATTGACTTACTTAGGCGCCACTTCAATGTCAATGGGCTGTAATGGTAAGTGGTCAAAAATTACAACCACCTATGTTTTCCTGCCATTGAAAATGAAGGGAAAATGTTTGCCATTGAAAATGAATGGAATTCCGGTCATTTTGATATTCAAACGGTGCCGGTCGGTCAAACGGTTTGGAGTCTCCACTGCGCCGAAAAAATGTGGATAATAAGATTATGAAAGAAAGAAATACAAATAAATTTGAGGAATTTTACTAGCTGGGCATTTGCCTTTCAAAGTCCCATCTAATAAAAAATGTCTTCTCACATACAAAAAAAATAATTCAATGGTGACGGTACCAATGAGGTGTCCCTTACTTTTTCAGGGAGTTGTCAATCCTACTTTTAAATCTCGCAAGAAATCACGAGACTATTGCAATTAGTTGGAAAGACACATTAACTTTATGTTGCATCAACAATATCTAATCAAGCTCCCCATTCACTGTTCATGTTTATGTAGAGACTGCATGATTCAATCATGCTCACCTTGGAAACATGATGGTTTCTTGCTGAAAATGCACACTGTCTTTTAGTAAACTTTACAACCTGCCTGATTCATTTTTTTGAGTATACCGTCTTCAGAAGAGGCTTCCTCCTGGGGTGACAACCATGCACACCAATTTGATGTAGAGTACGCCGTATGGTCTGAGCACTGACAGGCTGACCCCCCTCCTTTTCAATCTCTGCAGGAATGCTGACAGCACTCTTGTAACGAGTCACATGACATTTTGGAGAGAAAATGACAAGCAGTACTCAATATGGACATTTAGGGACGTATGTAGTTCCCATGCGGTGTACTCACTTTTGTTGCCAGGGGTTTAGATATTAATGGCTTTATTTTGAGGGGAAAATAAATTAACTCTATTATATAAGCTGCACACAGACTACTTTTCTTTGTGTCAAAGTGTCATTTTGTCAGTGTTGTCCCATGAAAAGATATAATTAAATATCTGCAGAAATGCGAGGGGTGTACTTACTTTTGTGATACACTGTAGACTGAAGCAAAAAAGCACCTGTGTAATTTACTCCAAATGTAAACATTGTTCTCGTGTGACATAGGGACAAAGTTTGTCGCATTCAGAGACGTTTCCACAGTTAAATATTCGGTTATCAGTGTTCACATGATGGCGCCACAAATGAAGAATTCGCAAATCTTGACGTTGGACAGCGTTTTTAAGAACCCTTGTTTAAATGTGCGTGTGGATGATAGGCCAAACCATAGAAAAAGTTCTTCTTTTTGCCAAATACCCTGCTACGTGTAGACATGGCCTGAATCAGCATACGAAAATAGGGCTCTATGTTTCTTTAGACTTATTCACCGAACCCCTGGGGTTCAATCGAACCTAGGTTAAGAACCACTGTTCTAATGTATGTCTCAAATTAAGAGGAATATTAGAGATGGTCAAACAACGTCTTATTTGTATTGATACATTATATCATTAGAAAAAAAAGAAAATGCAGAGACGTTAGCATGAAAACCTATTTCAAATGAAAAGCATCAAAGACAATAATGACTTTTAGTTTTTCTGCCCCTTTTTCTGTCCATTTCAATTATTTATGAGAACATGTGGGATTTTTATTTAAATCACAGATTTGTTTTCTATGATGTACAAAGCTAAAAAGCGAGTACAGACCATGTCAAAAAACATATGGCGGAAAACACTCAGGTGACTTGAAGTTCCGCTCTGAGACCCCCAGTCTGGCCAACTTTCAAAATTGTCCGATATGCATGTGTGATACATCATTGGAAAGCTGAAAATCTAAATTTTCTGGGGGAAGAAATTTTTTGAACAGGAGAGGGTTTAAAAAAAATATTTATATATATATATATATATATATATATATATATATATATATATATATATTTTTTTTTTTTTTTTTTTTTTTTTTTTTTTTTAATAGATTTAAACAGCAAAACCCTATCTGGAGGTGAGAGCAGAATTAAAGACGCCGTGACTTTAACGAGATATTATCGCGTACTTACCTTGTTTCGAACCAAAAACTCTGTGTCAAGACACAGCTGTGAATTGCCACAGCTGGATTTTTGGGGGATTTTATGGGTGAAACATGGTAATACAACAAGGGTCGCGATGTAGAAATCGCAGACATCAAGGAGTGGTCGAGGTGTTCATTTTCATATATTTACCCTTTTAAATGTTTTTAAAAAAATTTCTGTTTGGATCCATTATTTATCATCTAACATATCGGAGAAAAAATATATATATACAATAAAGGTATAGTTATGAGGTAGATATCCGTGACTATTTTACAGACGCCATTTTTTTCATTGTGACGTAATTTGTTTAAAAGTTTAAAATATGCTAGTGAATAATTTTTTTGAAGTCGTTTTTTTTTTTTTTTTTTTTCAAACGAAATATTAGACATCAATTAATGATTCTAAGCTAAAAAAGACAGACATTTTGAATAATAAATATAATTAATTATCTATGCTTTATGGCTGGGTTGAAACAAAAGCGGTTGCACGACGTCCGTAAACGGGCGTTTTGAGGGAAAACGGACAAATTAAAAATAGTTCGGGGGCTTAATGTGCCATGAATCTGCTATGGCAGCATATAGACATATTGTTCTTTCAAACACAACAGTTTGTTTGGCTTAAAATACTGCAGTTTATTTTAAATAGGGTTGCAAGAGCAGAAACTGCTTTTTCAGTCTTGTCTGTGTTTTCCGCCATATACATCTGCTACTCCCCGAATGCCTACTAACCTATTGAACTGACATTTATAGCCACAAATAGAACACCTAATTTCCAGGTAAAATGGATGATGTTGTATAACTCGCAGCTATCAACCATTTGCTCATTTTGTGGGTTTTAGCAAGATGACTCTCACGCAGGTGAAACTGAGGTGATGCCACCATAACAAGCAGAGCGACAATACCGCTGGAGGTGGAAGCACAGGGCGCATGATCCTGTCATTTAATTCCAGGCGAGATGTGTTCTCCTGGCAGCTGAGAACATCTAAATTTAGACACCCCCATCCCTTCTTCACATCCTCCGCCACTATGACGCTCCTCATGCTTACTTTGCTCACCGTTCAATTTGTCAATATGAAGGTAGAGACATTTCAGACTGAACAGAAATAGGTGTAAAATCGGTAAATAAAGATTTTTTTAATAGGGTGAGTCCTCCTATATGCTTTAAATACAGTGGAATATATTTGCACACAAAGGTTCTGTAGTTTGTAAGGTACCGTAATTTTCGGACTATAAGCCGTTACTTTTTTCCTTCATTTTGAATCCTGTGGCTTATAGTCCAGTGCAGTTTATTTGTTAATTTAGTTAGTAAAGTTTACAGGTCAAACTTTATTTGACAGCGGCGTCATAAGACCGTCATAATTATGACATGACACTATCCTAGGCATTACTGAATGCTTATGAGCAGGGGTGAAAGTGGGCCAGAACGGTCAGGAACGCAGTTCCGGTATAAGATTCAAGGCAGGAACGCAGTTCCGGTATATGATTCAGGGCCGGAATGCTGCTCCGGTACACGGTGCTTTGATTCCAAAAATGTGACTGCAACTGTCAAAACACTATGTAAACAAAAAAAATGCTAAGCTGCCACACATGCATTTCATCTCCAAGAAGAAAACAATCTACCAACATCAGATTTACATACACAAGTGTTAACACCAAGCATCATAAAGTGCTTGTGTAGCGTAGTCCGTTTTCACCCATATTTATTAATTTTATTCCACGGACGGTATGGAGGTTTCCCCAGCTGCTGCAGTTATCTGAGTCTGATGATGATGAGTCACGTCAATGTACGAATGCCCGCAGCAAAGCAAAATGCCTGGACTCATTTATCCGTTCAATTGGCTGACATACTGACATGTGATCAGCAGAGATAGTTAGCTCTGATTGGTTCAAATGTGCATGTTTCCTGGAACAGCAAAAAAAAAAGAAAAAGTTGAATCGATGCGACAAAAAAGGGCAATGCAACAGAAAATGGATCAAATCTTTCAAAGCAGGGATAGAGTTGAGCAGGCTTATTTATCATATTTAGTTTTATTTGCTCTGATGGGGAGGTTCAGAACATCTTAGCTGTCAATGTGCACTTTGGATTTATATTTGTTCATTTATGTTAGGCTACTTATTCATTTCCTTATGATTTAAAAACTTCAATGTTTGCACAATCTTCAAAATATATTCTATTTCACTCTGCATAATAGAAGTAATTTGTACTTATTTTTCTGAATGTATGTTACTTATATCTTTATTATTATATATATAAAAAAAAAGAAGAAGAAGAAGAAAGCAAATGTAAATGTTTACATTACCTTCAATTTTAATATACATCCTCTGTTCTTAAGTAGTTAAAATTGAGATTTGGCATTTAGTATGTGAGGAAATGAGGGAAAATGAAAATTAAAAGATGGAGGTTGGGGTTATTGCTGTTTTTGTTAACTTTTATTTTGCAAATCATTGAAAAAATACAATTTTGAATGAAAATCAGTTTCTGTATGTGTTATAGAAATAACTGTGCCAAAACAGTTTTCTTTGCAGTTTTCTTTGCATTTCATAGTTTTAGGAGGTTTGACACCCCCTTCCCAATCTTAAGTAGTTAAAATTGAGATTTGGCATTTAGTATGTGAGGAAATGAGGGAAAATAAAAATTAGAAGATGGAGGTTGGGGTTATTGCTGTTTTTGTTAACTTTTATTTTGCAAATCATTGATAAATACAATTTTCAATTAAAATCTGTTTCCGTATGTGTTATAGAAATAACTGTGCCAAAACAGTTTTCTTTGCATTTCAGAAGTTTTAGGAGGTTTGACACACCCCCCACCCCCAAAATGAAATAAATAAATACACAAAATTTCTGGCTCCGTGGCAACCTTCACGTCGGAGAGTTCCGGCAAGAAATTCTAGCCACTTTCACCCCTGCTTATGAGAGATGTCATTCAGTGTCATCCGGCAAATTATGCCACTAACTCCATTTATGTCCATCTTTTACATCCATTCAAAAGTGAGATAATTTGCCGGATAACACTAAATGACATCTGTTATAAGCATCCATTTATGGTCATGACAGTTTCATGTCATAAATATGATTGTCTAATGACAGTCTCATGGCACCACTGTCAAATAAAATGTTACCAAATAGCATTACTAGCAATTAATGAAACAACTAAAACAGTAACTGAAGAAATAATTAGCACAGAATATGAATTTTGATTGTTATTTACATCTGTAGTGCTGCAATGCACGCGAGGAGGCATGTTGGACAACAACAGTGTTGACAGCAGGTGCCAGCAGAGGTTGACTGTCTCCCCCAAGGGAGCAATGATAGCCAAATTAAACTTCTTGAAGCAATGAAGCTTTGCAGCCAATTGGTTCAAAGCTACATGATGGTTAATTTGGTTTTATGACAGTCGTATGATGTCGCTGTCAAATAAAGTGTCAGTGGGTTGGTGTGAATAACCCATAATACATTGAGGACTGCTGCGGCTTATAGTCCAGTGTGGCTTATCTATGAACAGATGCCGTTTTCGTGCCAAATTTGGTGGGTGGCGGCTTACAGTCAGGTGCGCCTTATAGTGCGGAAATTACGGTAATAATGCAGTTTAGCTTTCATTAAAAAATAAGTAAAAAATTAATCTGTGAATTGCCACAATGTAGGGAAAGTCTGTTTGTATGACTCATGATTCAGATGAGTGCGTGCATCCAAGTCAATGACAGAGTGTGTTCCTGTTTGTATTGCCCTTGGGACATATGGTGACTCTGTTAGCGCTGGCATGTCTCATCTGTGTTGGATATGTACGCACCTCTCATCACGCATCCGCTGTATTCTGTTTACTCTCCTTGAGGAGAGGATGTGTATTTAAAATGGAGAGGCTCGTACCACTTAAATGGGATTTTTGACAGTCAGTCATATTTTTGTGGCCTTCACATGTCAGCAAAACACAAAAGTAATAACAATTTAAAGTGATCCTCTAACTTAAATACATGTAGGCTCTAATAAACCACAATTGTTCTCTTGTACTAAAATATGTTGTTAGAAACACATAAAATGTTAAATCAATGGCAATATTTTATAATATTTAGTCCATATTTTGACTGTTAGTTGGCGCCATGGTTTGCGGGCTCGCAGTGATGACGTAATTGGGATCTTTCCAAATGTGTAGCGTGTTCAACAATTGCTTATTGCTGCCTAAACTCGCGAAGTAAAATGCCACGATGTGCTGCTTTTGGATGCAATTTCCAGTCAAATGGAAACAAGGGGAGTGAAGTGAGTGGTCAAGGTGGAATTATTATTTTTACTGAATAAATGTGCATAAGTTGAAGCTTCTCCCCCTTTTTGGTCCCTGTATGCACGCATCCTACCCACCACGCGTTACAACTAGCGCCCGAACATTTTTCCTGGATCCTCAGTCAAGTAAGGGATCCGTCTATTTTCTGGATCCGACGGTCCCACCGCGTCTGCAATGTTGGTTTCGGATCTGTCCATTTTTTTGATTCGTTGGTCCCACAACGGCTTTTCGGATCAGTTTATTTTGTGGAATCGATTAGGCTGCGACATTGCCATGGCATCGGTCTAATTCCTGGATCTTCCAGTGAATAAAAAATGCAGATTTGGATTACTATTGCTATCTTTTTTGTTGACTATTCTTCGTGGGAGTTTTCCCCAAATCATTTAAATAATTAAAGCACTATGGCACGCTACAGTAACGACAGTAACTCTGACGTGGACCTTACAACAATGTTGGGAGTTCATCAGGGAATGCGTGTTTGTGTACTGCTGAGCTCCCGAGTGAAGAGTGGTCAAGGTGGAAATATTATTTTTTGTGAATAAATGTGCATAAGTGGAAGCTTCTCACCTTTTTGGTACTTTTATACACATATCCTAGCTACCACGCGTTACACTGTACAAGACATGGATTACACAAGGTGTGCTCTTTGGCCTGTACTGTAAGCACACGACAGCTCTGGATGCAAACAATCTACATAATTATATTTGAATGTTTGAAAACGCAATATGCTTACCTTGAATATCTGCTAATGAAACCGGCCAGCATACACTCTCACTCCCAACCGGACTTCCCAAGAGGACTCTCTCGCATCACCAGTTTTGCCCAACTTTTGTCTTATCAGGCATTTTCTGCACGCATTTTTCCCTGAAGCTCGTCTTGTGAACGACCGACAGTGCTGTCCTGCTCTTCACATTTCAGATCTGGTTCAAATAGGAAGGGTAGAACTGACGATATGTTGGGAAAGCTAACGAGTGACACGCTGGAATTTGCGCAACGCGACCAGGGACGTCACGCACTGCGACGTAACAAGAATGGCGACCTATCACTTAAAATAATTTTACAAACTTTATTAAAACAAAAACATTAGGAGGGGTTTTAATATAAAATTATTATAACTCATACTAACGTGTATCTTTTAAGAATTACTTGTCTTAAAAACAGAGGATCCCTTTAAGCTTTTTCTATTTAAAGCATGCATATAAAACTCAATCTACTTTTAATAAGGCTTCCACAAAGGCTAAAACCAATCATAATGCGATACTTTAACATTTATTATGCAATCCTGAGCTTTTTAATGCCACTGAAAGTCATTTTCTGCTAAATAAAGCACATTGGCATTTGAACAAAAACCTTTCAATTGCGATAAGAAGAGCCTATAAATTGTCACACTCTGTCAGATTTACAGAGCAGATAGCAACAACACTGAGATCAGGTTTTAAGCCTGAATGGTCTCCCAGAAATAAACACAGTCAATGTCCAGTCAGATAGTGTGCAGGCAAGCAGAAAGCAAATGCTTGTCTGAAAAGGTTGCTTGCACAATGTTGGACAGAAGAGAAAACAAACTAACCGAAATGATAAAAGCAAGAGAACTTTGTTGGAATTGTCGGCATTTAGAGTTGGAGATAAGTCAGTTTTTACCAAACTTGACTGAATGACAAGTTTTCTTACCTCCCACCAGGCGTAAGTGGGCGTCTGTTCACAAGTGGCAGTTCTGTTGCACCAGTATGATATCGACTGTATAATTATTCCCACGGGAGGCAAATGAGAACATAAAGTCCCCGTCATTATCGTGCATCCCCTTATGTGCAAGCTGCAACTGTGCGACACCTCTGTTAACATTGTATTTCAGCCTAAAGCTCCAATGAAAAAGAACAAGTAATACTTTTATAGGCACATCGAAACTGACATTAACATAAGTAGCAATTCAAAAAATGCCATTATGGTAGAAATTGTGTGTGAATGCTGAGTGGTTGACTCTTCTCTAAATTCATAGACTTCACTATCCAGTTGACGAGACAGCTCCTACAGACATTGCACCACGGCTTCCCATAGGGGGCCAGGCCAAGCAGCGCGTCGTGGTTGGCTTTCACTTTGATAAACTCAAAACACATGCTGCCTTTTACCGTATTGGCCCGAATATAAGACGGCCCTGATTATAACACGACCCCCTCTTTTTCAAGACTCAAGTTTGAAAAAAGACTTTTTGAACACCAAATTAATTTTTATACAGAAAATAATTACAGTACATCCGAAACAAATGATTATAACAATATATTTGAGAGAAAAAGCATGTTATTTTGCCTCATTCAAATCTTAATATCTGAACATTTAAATATGTAAACTAAAGTGCAATCGCATTCATAAATGAAAGGCTTCTGGTTTTTGAAATGTAAATAAATCTATTGTGATAAAACAGCAAAATTGCAATAACTGCATTAACCATCAAAGTGAAGTCTAACTGTAACTGTAGTCTTGAAACAAATCTGAATAAGGAAAAACATTGCAATAAAATAATGCAAACTGGTTAAACTTGAGAGTAGCTGAGATCTGTCATGACAGAACATTACTCCTCAAGTTCAGCATTCGATTCAGTGATATCTGGCGCCATCTAGCGTCGTGAATGGGTATAATGTCTATACCGCGAATATAAGACAACCCCCACTTTTTCAGTCTTATTTCAATGCAAAAAACACAGTCTTATATTCGGGCCAATACGGTATATGCTGGATTTAGGTGAAAAAAGGACAAAAGTTTTAGTGCATACAAGCAGGCAGGAGTGTCTCCAGAGTGATTAGGTTGAGGATTGAAAGTCATTATTAAATAAAATAGCACCATGTATGTACTTTGAAACGTTGTGAAATAAATTAAAAGAATTGAAAAAATTAACGTAACTTTAGCTTTACGTAAAATGAATGATAACTGCCTGTTTTTTGCTTTTAACCCAGAATCTAGACAGGATTATGTTCATATCTATAGAAATGCCGGGATTTTCGCATTTATTTACAAGAATTAAAAATAGCTCTTTTTTTTGTGATGGCTGCCATGTTTAATTTTGGTATCCATACACAATAGCGTAACTTTACATTCAAATAATCAGATAATTTTTGGCCAACTGCCAGTTTTGGGGCAAAAGATTAGTAATTTAGACATTTCTGTATCCATACAAAAAAAAAAAACCTGGCTTTTACGTGTTTTATTATATGTAACATTTTAATCTAAAAACGACGAGGGCCAGATAGCCAGCAAGACGTGCTGAGGCAATAGTGAATCGGAATTCAACCTAATTAAGTTGTGATTGTATATAGAAAAATGCAAATTTTGCTTTCGTTGAGTAAAATTAAGATGATTCTGCATGCTTTCCTCAAGTATTACGTTTCTGATGTGAAAATTGAGTGATTTATTAGTTTTTAACAACTTGCACTAAATGAAAAAAAACAAGTCGCTATTTCGGGCAAAAACTTATATATGTTAATTATTGCTATTGATCCTGAAAATATAGGCGATTTATTTTTTGCATTTGGTTATTTTTGTGCATCTAGCAGAAAATCTGAGGATTTTATAGCCATTTTAAGTTTTTTTACACTTATCAAAAAAACAAAAAAAACAAAAAAAAAACGTATATTTCGCACTATAAGTCGCACCTGAGTATAAGTCGCACCAGCCCAAAAATGTGCAGTGGAAGTAAGAGGAAAAAAAAAAAAAAAACATATAAGTCGCACCGGAGTATAAGTCACATTTTGGGGGGAAATTTACTTGATAAAATCCAACACATAGAACAGATATGTCATCTTGAAAGGCAATTTAAAATAAAAATACAATGGAGAACAACATGCTGAATAATTGTACAGTATGATAATGTTACATGATGCATGAACAACGAAATGTGAACGTGGCCGGTATGTTAATGTAACATAGCTATTAAGAGTTATTCAGATAACTATAGCATAAAGAACATGCTAACAAGTTTACCAAACCATCAGTGTCACTCCAAAACACCAGAATAACATGTGAAATGATATCATAATGTGTTAATAATTTCACACATAGTCGCTCCGGAGTATAAGTCGCACCCCCAGCCGAACTATGAAAAAAAACTGCGACTTATTGTCCAAAAAATACTGTAATCGGAATTTTATTGGGGAACAACTTTGAATTTTTTTTATGCTGCTGCTCATGGAGACTCACATATGCTTAAGGGAGGTGCTGTTTTGGTTTTAAGTCGCTAGCAGCTTTGGTTTTGAAAATATGCCACCTACGGAACGGCCCTGTGCCTCATTTGCCGTCAACTGATCGTGAAGTCTATGCAACATTGTAGGATGTGAGGGTGGAAATTTGAATGTTTCGAACCAGTCAGGAAACGTAAAAAAACAAGTGTAAAATAGCTTTTAGTTTTGAGAAATTTATTGTGAAGAATTGTGAATTTAGGGGATGGGAATTATTGAATCACAGGAGTGCTAAAATAAATAAATAAATATAAGGAGAAATAAATCAATAAATAAATGAAAATATAAATGTATATTTTGTCATTCACTTTTACTTTTTGTCATTGAAAATCACAAACGGAAACAAAAGTTTTTTCTTTGCCTTTGCCTTTTATGTTTCACTTGTCATTGTCTTTGCCTTTCTCTTTTAGTTGTCTGTCAATCAAATGGTATTGGGAGGGGCTATCCAAACAGGAAAGGGTTAGTTATCGACGGCATTAAATTTTATTGTCTTGGTGATGGGCAGTTGGCTTAGGCGACCCATCCAGCTTCTCAGCTGCTTCTCTAAGCAGTTGTGAAATGGATTTTTTCATATCTCTCCAAATAAATGATGAATCAAAAACCGCACATGGTACAGATTTTTGCCCCCATCGCTCTCAGACCTCACTTTCTTGCATGTAAACTAGGAGTAATCAGCTATCGACTACTATTCCAGATAAGCCCCTCCCATCACCATTTGATTGACAGACCATTCCTTTCTGTAAAAGCAAAGGCAAAAAAAATTGTAAAAGAGAAGACAGGGAAAGACAATTACGAGTGAAATAAAAAAGGCAAACAAAAAAAAATGCCGTTGTTTTTTCCATTCTCGTTTTTCAATAACAAAAAGTAATATTCAATGACAAAAATTGCCATTGTTCTTTCCGTTTGTAGTTTTTAATGGAAAAAAATCAAAGTCAATGACAAACATTGTCATTGTTTTTTCCGTTTCTGATTGTCAATGACAAAACATAAAAGTCAATGACAAACATTGTCATTGTTTTTTCCGTTTCTGATTGTCAATGACAAAACATAAAAGTCAATGACAAAATATAAATACAGTATATCACAAAAGCGAGTACACCCCTCGCATTTCTGCAAATATTTAAAAATATCTTTTCATGGGACAACACTGACAAAATGACACTTTGACACAATGAAAAGTAGTCCATTTGCCGCCTATATTATAGAGTTCATTTATTTTCCCCTCAAAATAACTCAAAATATAGCCATTAATATCTAAAACCCTGGCAACAAAAGTGAGTACACTCCTTAGAAACTACATCCCTAAATGTCCAAATTGAGTACTGCTTGTCTTTTTCTCTCCAAAATGTCATGTAACTCGTTACAGGAGTGCTGTCAGCATTGCTGCAGAGATTGAAAAGGTGGGGGGTTAGCCTGTTAGTGCTCAGACCACACGCCGAACTCTACATCAAATTGGTGTGCATGGCTGTCACCCCAGGAGGAAGCCTCTCCTGAAGACGGTACACAAGAAAGCCTGCAAACAGTTTGCTGAAGACATATCAAGAAAGCACATGGATTACTGGAACCATGTCCTATGGTCTGAGGAGACGGGCGGGCTTTCTGTAACAAGTCACATAACATTTTGTAGGGAAAATGACAAGCAGTACTCAATTTGGACATTTAGGGATGGCGTTTCTAAGGGGTGTACTCACTTTTGTTGCCAGGGGTTTAGATATTAATGGCAATATTTTGAGTCATTTTGAGGGGAAAATAAATTAACTCTATTATTAAAGCTGCACACAGACTACTTTTCATTGTGTCAAAGTGTCATTTTGTCAGTGTTGTCCCATGAAAAGATATACTTAAATATCTGCATACATGCGAGGGGTGTACTCACTTTTGTGATACACTGTATAGTACTATATGTTTATGTATTTGTTCATTTATTTCTTTTCATTTTTATTCATTCATTTATTTATTCGTTCCTTTTTTTATTTTGGCACTTGTATGATTCCACAGTATAAGAGGATAACGTAAAATGTACATGTGTAAAATTTCTCTTAATGTTACTGGAATCTTAAGTTCAATGTCCAACACATTGCCTGCTGCTTGCTGTGAATGCTCAAATTTTAGTACCACTGACAACGCTAGATGTCCAATCCATTTTGACTGGGAGGGCTGGCAGCGAATAATCGCTGCCAGCCCTCCCAGTCAAAATGGATTGGACATCTAGCGCCGGCAATGCCAACCAATTTGTTAATGTGTGGAAAATGTATTACTTTCTTGTAAAAGTAGGAATATTTAAAGTATGGAAGTGAATTCCGACCAAGTCCTTAATTTTATGAATGTTTGAAGTTGGCTGGTATAAACTGCATGAGAAACATGGAAGCAGCTGAATGTCAAAAACGTGGGCTGCATAATAATAAAAGTCATCCCTTTTTGGTGCAGAATAACTTTAGCATGAATGTTATTCACACAATGAGAATAGAAAGCAGCGTGAAGAGAAGGTTGACTTGACCGAGATATTCCAATAGAATATAAAATAGGATGAAAAAAATGGTATTATGCTGGGATGAAAAAAACTGAATATACAAAAAAGGAACCAGTGAGAAAATAACTGACCATGCTGGTTGAGTTGCTGTGTGCTCTTGCTCCACTGTGACAAGCCCACAATCGCCACCATCTTGGCTCCCAGACTGGATCGCCGTTTCTTGTTGCCAGCCAGCGATGTTGACTCAGGACCGCTGCCTCCAGGACTCTTCTCCAGGTTGTACATGGCCCCCGAGATGCTGGAGGAGCGCACCACGTTCCGAGCGGCTTCGCTCAGCCCGCTGAGGCTGCTCAGCCCGCCCGGACTGGGCACCTCCACGGAGCTACTCAGCATCATGGTCCTGCTGGTCGAGAGGACCGGTGCGGGGGCGGGAATGTTGGAGTGAGGCTGAGGAAACATCAGCAAAGGAAAATGTTGACTTATTACTGTGCAGTATTTTAAAGGGAACCATAGACAGAAAGACTTGTAGTTCTTAAAAGATAAATGTTAGTATGAGTTATAATATCGTACTTTTTGGACTATAAGGCGCACCTGACTATTAGCCGCAACTCACTAAATTTGACACGAAAACGGCATTTGTTCAAGGATAAGTCGCACTGGAAAATAAGCCGCAGCTGTCCTCATTGTATTGTGGGATATTTACACCAAAAGATAACTGGTAACACTTTATTTGACAGCAGCATCATAAAACCAAATGAACCACCATGAAGCTTTGAACAATTGGCTGCAAAGCTTCATTGCTTCAAGAAGCTTCATTTGGCTATTACTGCTCCCTTGGAGGAGACAGTCAACCTCTGCTGCCACCTGCTGTAACTCTGTTGTCATCCAACATGCCTCCTCGCATGCATTGCAGCAATACAGATGTAAATAACAATTAAAATGCGTGTTCTCTGCTAATTATTTCTTCAGTTACTGTTCCAGTTGTTTCATTAATTGCTAGTTTTGGGATTTGGTAACACTTTATTTGACAGTGGCGCCTTAAGACTGTCATAAGACCATCATACTTATGACATGAAACTGCCATGAGCATTAATGAATGCTTATTACAGATGCAGTGTTGTTAATCTTACTGAAAAAAAGTAATTAATTATACTTACGAATTACTTCTCCCAAAAAGTAATTGCGTTAGTAACTCAATTACCTGAATGTAAGAGTAATTAGTTACTTGGCAAAGTAATTGGTGATAATTACTTTTTTTTCCTCAAAAAAAAAAAAAAAAAAAAACATTGGCCACACTATGTGAAGTTTTTTGTGAAGGTTTTTGAAACAATTGGCCCGAGCCCAATTCTTTACCCTAATTTACCCTTTACCCTGAATCAACTGTTAAAAGTTGTTAAAATTGCTCCCATTACTGCATTAGATGCCTTCTCTCTACTTTCGACATATGAAAGTTTTAAAACTGTTTCATCATTTAAAGATAGATCCAAGTCAAGATTTTGCCGATTTAGAAGTATTTTAGATAAAAAGTTACTTAGGTTCGCTAGGAAGATTCTCTACAACAGAGCCGTCCTAAAAAGTCTACTGCTTTAAGATGGCGGCTGTTTACTAACGCATCTAGTGCCGTGTCTGTCATTTTGCATCTAGTTATATCTATATACAGTATATGTGATATCTACCATGTCTACCATATCTTCCATAACATGCGGGCGTAGTTTGTAGGCTATCGGCTACAACATGTATTATTGGAGCTACCTAGCATCGCGTTTGCTCAGCGTCACAACTTTCTTGCCTCCTCCCCACTCCTGCTCTGCTCTGTCGTCTCAGTGAGTCCGTCTCC
Source organism: Corythoichthys intestinalis (assembly GCF_030265065.1). Lineage (NCBI taxonomy): Eukaryota > Metazoa > Chordata > Actinopteri > Syngnathiformes > Syngnathidae > Corythoichthys > Corythoichthys intestinalis. The sequence goes on from NC_080416.1 coordinate 22,714,358, forward strand.
CTCAGACTTTTCGACCAATATAATAACGCATAGTAACGCATGCCTTTCCGTCCTCAGTAATGGTAACGGCGTTGCCAAGATGAGAAAAGTAATTAATTAGATTACCCACTACTGAAAAAAATAACGCCGTTAGTAATGCCGTTATATTGTAACGCCGTTTTTAACAACACTGTACAGATGTCATTTAATGTCACCTGGCAAATTTACTCACTTTTGAATGGATGTAAAAGATCCGAGCTGAAAATAAATGGAGTTAGTGATTAAATATGCCGGATGACACTTAATGACATCTGTCATTAGAATTCATTAATGCCTATGACAGTGTCATGTCATAATTATGACGGTCTTATGACAGTCTTATGACGCGGCTGTCAAATAAAGTGTTACCTATTAACCCAAATAAATCAACAAATAAGCCACACTGGACTATAAACCGCAGGATTCAAAATGAGGGAAAAAAGTAGCGGTTTATAGTCCAAAATTTACAGTAATTTTATATTCAAACCCCTCTTTATGTTTTCGTTTTTATAAAATTTGAAAAATTAGTTTAACTCGTAGATCGCCATTGTTGTTGATGACGCAGTGCGGTGACGTCACTGGGCAGCACTGCAGTGCTTCCAAAGTGTCACTCATTAGCTACATAAGCATGTTGTCGGTTTTGCCCTTCCACTTTAACCCCGAGCAGAAAAGTTATAAGCAGGACAGCACTGTTGATATGTCACAAAACAACCAGCAAAAGCAATTAAATGAAAGTCTCCAGCTGGATTTGAAAACCTGCATTTCCAGTGCGACACACAAGCGCGTAGACCACAGGACTATACTTCCGCGTGACATCAGGGTCATGATTTTCCTTATAAAGCAATCGCAACCCACATGCGTTGTCTGTCTGTGCTATTATACCTGAAAGGGAAACGCAACTGAAAAGAAATTGCGACCGGCTTGATCACAGAATTCAAAAACGTGGTTCACTTCAGACAGGAAACAGACAACAATACCATAAAGACTGCGTAAACCGCGAGGGAAAACCACGGTGAGAGGCAGACAAACAAAAAAAATATAAAAGACAGTGGTGCAACTAACATTGAAGGGATATACAAACAGTCAAATGGCAGCAAGTCAATATCTCGGCAAGCCACCTAAGATCGGTTTAAAGACACGACACGACTGATGAGCTGGAATTGGATGCAGGTACGACGTTTGGAACTCATCCCACGTCTCTGTAATAATACAATCTGACCAGCAGCAGAATGTGACAACATCATGCAAGTCGTCATACTACCTTCGCTTGCTAGCTAGCACAGCTATTCACTCAGCCCAGGCCAACCGCGTCATCAACCCCATGGTGCATTATGCACTTAAAACATGGTACCCTTTGCAGGTCAAAATATGTACTAAATATTATAGAATTTTAAATCAATGACAATAATACATGTTTCTAATAACATATTTTAGTTAGGGCTGTCAAAATTATCACATTAACGGGCGGTAATTAATTTTTTCAAATAATCACGTTAAAATATTTGACTCATTTAACGCACATGCCCCGCTCAAACAGATTAAAATGACAGCACAGTGTAATGTCCACTTCTTACTTGTGGCGCTTGGGTGCGACTGATTTTATGGGTTTAAGCACCATTAGCATTGTGTAATTATTGGCATCGACAATGGCGAGCTACTAGTTTATTTTTTGATTGAAAATTTTACAAATTTTATTAAAACAAAAACATTAAGAGGGGTTTTAATATTAAATTTCTGTAACTTGTACTAACATTTATCTTTTAAGAACTACAAGTCTTTCTATCCATGGATCGCTTTAACAGAATGTTCATAATGTTAATGCTATCTTGATCTATTGTTATAACAAGGGCGTAGGTTTGCATAGGGACGGTAGGGATAAAACACTACCAACTTTTCAGGATGCTCAAATTGTCCCCACCACCTTTTAATTAACCTTATTTGCGTTATATAATGACTTCAGTTATATAGGTGGTTTAGATTGTCTTCCCATATGTTGTAATTGTTGTATTTGACCCCACCATTTGTAAGTGATTTATTTTCATTATGTTCAGACATACATGTACCTCTTTTCACGTGCTGAATGTGCCAGTCAATACCTCATACATGCACATTTGATTGGCTGATGACTTGACCACGCCCCCCCCCACACACACACATTAGATATTAAGGATATTAGAAGTTTTTTTTTTTCAGCCAGCAGCAGCCACTGTAAGAAATGTAAAAAGATGCCAATGTTGTGCAAGTGGGGAACACACCACTAATTTTGCTACTGAAAGTCTGACCTGCATCAGCGTTAGCATAACATTAAACTGCGTCAACTTGCTAACCTGCAAAGCCTGAGTAGGTAGCTGCTTAGAAAGAAATGTCCTCCTTTATGTTTTTTTCTACAGTTGACGTTAATTAAACTATGAGAAATGTAGTGAACCGAGTTTTACACCCATCTCCCCAATTTTACTTTTTATTTTATTTATGTGGTCTTAAAGCAGCCCTGAGGAGCTTTCATGTTTTTTGTTGAGTTTGGCTGTGCTTGTGGACAAAACCAGTAGTGTTTTACCTGAAGGACGGCTCCATTTTTATTTTTTCGTTATTCCCTGACAAAGAAGTATTTTCAGTTATATTTAATTTTTTATTTAGACGATGTTGAGTGGTCTTCAGACAAATGGTTTTTTTTTTAGCATTCCTGGATAGTTAAGAGATGATTAACAAGCTTGTATTTATTGTGTATATTAATATCATTTATGTTCAAATAATGCAGTTTAAATTTGCTCGTAAAATCCGGAAAATTTACCTCGAAGTCTTCAAAATTCTTCTTTAGTAATTTTTCTAAAACAAAGGTTTGAATTGAACGGTGTAGGCTGAACCAATACACATAAAAGTTAGTATAGGTCAACACAGATTTATTTTGCATTGATCAATAATTATGTCCCATCCTCAGCAAAAAGTGTACATGCACGTTATGCCATATCGTCCCTACCAATGTTCTGGCCAAACCTACGCCCTTGTGTTATAATAAACAAATACAGTACTTATGTATGTTGAATGTATATATCCGTCTTGTGTCTTATCTTTCCATTCCAACAATAATTTACAGAAAAGCTGTAATTAACTCGATTAAAAATGTTAATCGTTTGACAGCCCTAATTTCATCCCTTCAAAACAAACTAAACAATACTGTACTTGTGCTTCCTCTTCAAAAGCATTGCCAAATAACTTACAGTAAGTGCAGAACAAAGAAGACAAAGGTCAGTGGGTAGCTAGTGTGTGAAAAAACAATAACCCCACTCACACAAACACAAATGCCAGGCATTGAGAGCAACCTTGTCAGATGCTGTTTGTCTCCTCTGTTTCTCTGGAATCATATTTGGGCTCCAACCTTAAACAGTGACAGAGGAACCACAAGCACTTGGCTGCGCGCATGCTTCTATTTACTCCATAAACGAATGTAATAATAGCCTTAACTGCACATGAGTTCACATCCCAGGAATTCTTGTTGTGTCCTATCATACACGCTTTGCTTGTTATCTGATGTTCATACTATATTATGTCAAACTGACCTTTTTAAAAATTCCTCTTGTCACTACCAACATCTTCACTAAACCTCATTGTGCCAGTGTCTCCCATCTCCTGAACCTTAACAGTGGATCTTATGTTTGTGCACCTCGTAAAAACTAGCAGCAAATCCTTCCTCTAATGTATCCCGACTTATTCAAGAAGCCAAACTGATGCTATCTGAGTGTGTGCAAACATTTTTTACACACTGGCCAAGGGCTGTACGGACCAATGCACATATTATTTATGCTGCAGCACGCATCCCTGTAGCAGGATGACTTAAATAATACATATACTGTAGAGTGAATTTGCCCTTAATACGTCCTTAGAAATTAAAACTTGGATGGAAACGCAATGTGCTTTTTGCTGGTTCTGGAAATCTTATGTTATCTAATGTTTGTCAACAGATATGTTTGGAATGCTTGCATTTTGAGTACCTGTAATAATCATTAAAAAGGTTTGTTGGGTGAGTGTGCGGGGTTTTGGAGGGGAGAGTGAGATGTTTTAAGTGTGAAGTATTTGTCGGTGGAAAAGATGGTGTCTGAGTTATGTGAGAGGTTTTTTATGTCTTTGAGAGATGTGAGCATGAGTGTTTTTAGGAGGATGTTTTTTCGTTGCTGTGAGTTTGAGAATTTTGAGGCACAGTGAGTTTTCTTGCTAGCATGCAGTGCTGTTTTCGTCAACAATGACGAAAAAGAAAATATTTCCTTGACAAAAAAAATTTTTCATGACGATGTTGGGATGAAGACGAGCTAGAAATGTGGCTTTGGAGAGTAGAACATAACGAGACCAACGCAACTTCTGATGAGCCCAAAATGCGACGTGGTTTCTGTCATATGTTCACAACGCTGACATTTTAATATTGTACGTGCAGTACGTCCGCTTGCATGTAGCAGTGTTTGGGTCGTGTCACTCATATGAGATGTGCTGCGCCTCTGCCTCACTCTCCTTACCGGAGTTCAGGATGTGTTTCAAGCTAGGCTGCACTCCATCATCCTTGTTTGGAAACACATGGTATGATTTCTTTTCTTTATTTGGCAAGAGAAAATATGCAATGTTGCTTTAGCCTTTAAAAGTCTGTGCTGAGGGATCATCACACATTAAATGTAACTCGTAGCATTAGCCTAGCATTCACATTAGCATTAGCATCAGTGTTTTTGTTTTTTTTTCGTCAACGATGACAAGAATGAAAATATTTCATCAACAAACACTTTTTCATGGCGATGATGAGATGATAATCAGCTAAAAATGTTGCTTTAGCCTTTACAGGTCTGTGCTAACTCAGCTGAGTGATCATCACACACTAAATGTAACTCGTAGAGTTAGCATAGCATTTGCGTTCGAGTTAGCATTATGCTAATGATAACGGCAAGCGTCCTCCTAAACTTTTTTTTAAATGCAGTTCATGGCGTCCAGGTGGCTATAATGAATTGAAAAGAATGTACTCCTGAGTGTGTTGGCGTTGTCCTTGTAGACGCTACAATATGTGCTCGTCTTTCAATCTTCATTCGAAATACTTGGAAACCATTATTTATTTATTTATGGAAATACATTGTTTTAATCATACAGACAATTTTGACATGACTAAAATATGACTAGGACAGATAAGAATTATCGTCCAAATGACTAAGACGAAAATTAAAAGGGCTGCTAGAAACAACACTGATTAGCATCAACTTTAACGTGGCGAGCATTCTTTTAAACATTTGGACAACTTTTTTTTAAATACAATTCGTGGCTTCTAGGTTGGTTTAATTGAAAATAATGTACTGCTTTTCCTGAGTTTGTATAATCATCACGAAGTTGCCGTTGTAGGCGCTACAATATGTGCTCATCTGTCTATGTTCATTTGAAATTGTTGTAAACCTTTATTTTCGGACGAAAACATTTTGAGTAACCAGATGAATTTTGTATGAGGTTTCGTCAACTAAAACTAGATGAAGACGAACACATTTCAAAATGACTAAAATATGACTAAGACGAATAACTTTTTAGTACAAAGACTAAGACGAAAATTAAAAGGGCTGCCAAGAACAACTCAGTGAGTGGAGGGTTTTTTAAGTGTGATGGGTTCGCATTGAAGAATTTCGGTTAGTCTGAGAGTTTTGGAGGGTTTGTTGTGTTTGCGGTAGAGATAAAGGCTCAATGTACAGTGGGGCAAATAAGTATTTAGTTAACCACTAATAGTTCTCCCACTTGAAAATATTAGAGAGGCCTGTAATTGTCAACATGGATAAACCTCAACCATGAGAGACGGAATATGGGGAAAAAAAACAGAAAATCACATTGTTTGATTTTTAAAGAATTTATTTGCAAATCATGGTGGAAAATAAGTATTTGGTCAATACCAAAAGTTCATCTCAATACTTTGTTATGTACCCTTTGTTGGCAATAACTGAGGCCAAACGTTTTCTGTAACTCTTCACAAGCTTTTCACACACTGTTGCTGGTATTTTGGCCCATTCCTCCATGCAGATCTCCTCTAGAGCAGTGATGTTTTGGAGCTGTCGTTGAGCAACACGGACTTTCAACTCCCTCCGCAGATTTTCTATGGGGTTGAGACCTGGAGACTGGCTAGGCCACTCCAGGACCTTGAAATGCTTCTTACGAAGCCACTCCTTTGTTGCCCTGGCTGTGTGTTTGGGATCATTGTCATGATGAAAGACCCAGCCACATCTCATCTTCAATGCCCTTGCTAATGGAAGGAGATTGTCACTCAAATCTCTCGATACATGGCCCCATTCATTATTTCCTTTACACAGATCAGTCGTCCTGGTCCCTTTGCAGAAAAACAGCTCCAAAGCACTATGTTTCCACCCCCATGCTTCACATTGGGTATGGTGTTTTTCGGATGCAATTCAGTATTCTTTCTCCTCCAAACACAAGAACCTGTGTTTCTACCAAAAAGTTCTATTTTGGTTTCATCTGACCATAAAACATTCTCCCAGTCCTCTTCTGGATCATCCAAATGCTCTCTAGCGAACCGCAGACGGGCCTGGACATGTACTTTCTTCAGCAGGGTGACACGTCTGGCAGTGCAGGATTTAAGTCCCTGGCAGCGCATTGTGTTACTGATAGTAGCCTTTGTTACTGTGGTCCCAGCTCTCTGTAGGTCGTTCACTAGGTCCCCCCGTGTGGTTCTGTGATTTTTGCTCATAGTTCTTGTTAACATTTTGATGCCACGGGGTGAGATCTTACATGGCGCCCCAGATCGAGGGAGCTTATCAGTGGTCTTGTATGTCTTCCATTTTCTAATAATTGCTCCCACAGTTGATTTGTTTACACCAAGCGTTTTACCTATTGCAGATTCAGACTTCCCAGCCTGGTGCAGGTCTACAATTTTGTGTAGGGTGTCCTTCGACAGCTCTTTGGTCTTGGCCATAGTGGAGTTTGGAGTGTAACTGACTGAGGTTTTTGACAGGTGTCTTTTATACCAATAATGAGTTAAAACAGGTGCCATTAATACAGGTATGGAGTGGAGCCTCGTTAGACGTCGTTAGAAGAAGTTAGACCTCTTTGACAGCCAGAAATCTTGCTTGTTTGTAGGTGACCAAATACTTATTTTCCACTCTAATTTGGAAATAAATTCTTTAAAAATCAAAGAATGTGATTTTGGTTTTTTTTCACATTCTGTGTCTCATGGTTGAGGTTTACCCATGTTGATATTTACAGGCCTCTCTAATCTTTTCAAGTAGGAGAACTTGCACATTTGGTGGTTGACTAAATACTTATTTGCCTCACTGTATTTGAGGTGTTTCAATTCGTTTTTGGGTGAGCAATTTGCTGTTTTTGTTATGTGTGAGTTTGAGATTTTTGTGAGGGATGTTTTTGGTGTGTGTGTGTGTGTGATTATTTCGAGTGAACATGAGAGTTATTTGTGATAGCTTAAATGGGAGTTTTAAATGTATGAGAGTTTTTTTTTCTTGTCAGCATGCATTATATATTTTAGGGTGACCAAATGTCCTCTTTTGCCCGGACATGTCCACTTTTCACATCCTGATCTCGTTAAAATCATGGTGTCTTTAATTATGCTCTCTCATGCTCGAGTTAGGGTTTAGGGGTTTTAAAAAAACTTCTTTTAAAAATGCCCTCCTGTTCAAAATGTTTCTTCCCACAGAAAATTTTGATTTTAAGCTTTCCAATGATGTATCACAAATGCATATAGGACAATTTTGAAATTTGGCCAAATTGGGGGTCTCAGAGCGGGAATTCAAGTCACCTGAGTGTTTTCCTCCATATATTTTTGGGGTGGCTATAAGATGGGGGGTTTTGACAAATCCGAGAAATATTTTGATGTGTGTACAGAGGGCTTTTTATGTTTTTTTTTGTTTGTTTTTTGTTTTTTAAATATGATGATTTTGAAAAATAATTTGATGTGTGTGAAAGGTTTTTAATGACGGTTTTTATGTTTTCTATGAAGTTTTTTGTGAGTGTGCAAGAGAGGTTTCATAATGAGTGTTTTTTAGGGAAATGAGAGAAGTGTTTTTGGCTTTTGAGATGTTGTACTGAGCTGAGCTTCGGAGTTTTTAGAGAGTGCGGGAAGTCTTTTGAGAGTAGGAGATGCTGTTGAACGGCTGTACTTGAAATCGCAGCAATGAAAAAGATGTGAAGTCGCAATGGGCACATTTTTGCATTTTGTAAGCGAAGTTGAACCGAAAGAGTCGATGTCAATGTGCATCGAAGGGCTCAGTGGGGTTGCTGTGAACACACGGTGAAGAACGCAGGGGGAAATGGGGAAAAAATAGAAAGGCCTGTGAAACAAGCAAGATAAGCAGAATACATTTGCTTTCACAGAGACAAGGAGAGTGAGCTTTTGAGGAAAATGTGGGAGTGGGAGGTGGTTGGATTCATGTTGGAAGGGTAAATTTTTTTTTTGTGTTTTTATGCGGTCTTTCACCTTGGTTCTTCAATACCACGGATAGGTAGATTAATGAATAAAGAATCACTGTTCTAAAATAGGATTAGGGCCGAGATTGGGGTGTGCCTCAGTGCCCCCAGGCTAACTTTCATCATGGCAGGTGGGATAGGGAGAAGGAGACGAGATGTGTCACTGACCACATTAGTCACTAGGGAACGCATCCATGAGTCAGGAAAGTGCCTGGCTCCATCCGTCACATCACTCTTAACCCAGTTTCCCTCCGTTCCATTTGTTTTATTTCTAGGTCCCCACCCTCCCCACATATGCTGACTGAGTAACATTGTCAGCCCTTCTTTCGTCGATGGCGTCAAACAGGAGACAAAAGAAGGGTGAGTCACGTTAAAGACCCTGACTCGTTTGCAAACTGTAGTTAATAAAATGTCTTTCTAAACTCCAAAAACATATGCCAACATTTTATAGAGAACGTTTCAGCTGCAAAAGACCATCGAACTCCTCTTCTACTACTATTTTAAGTCCCAGCATATACATGTTCCAATATTTTTGTCCAGACGGCGTCTGAAGAATATGCACCGCAGGAGGTCTTACTTCAAAAGGCTACTCGCGAACATCCCTGGGGGTATCGATTCACTGCGGGGAAGAGAACGCTGGATCGCTAGCTCAGCTGTGCGGGGATTAGGCTGGAAAATAGGGCCGAGCAAATGAGCATTTGAAATGATACGCACGAAGCAAGGGGATTTGATGATTATCATCAAGAAGGCCCTGTTCCAAGGGTTTCACGATTGAGAGTCATCAGTTTTGCCATAGACTGGCTTTGGTGTGTGCGTATGGCTTGGTACAGCAACAACTACAACAAAAATCAGTCTGCAATCATTGGTTATAGGGTTGTTCCGATCATGTTTTTTTTCTCCCGATCCGATCCCGATCATTTTAGTTTGAGTATCTGCCGATCCTGATATTTCCTGATCCAATTGCTTTTTTTTTTTTGCTCCCGATTCAATTCCAATCATTCCCGATAATTTGTCCCGATCATATACTACATTTTGGCAATGCATTAAGAAAAAAATGAATAAAACTTGGACGAATATATACATTCAACATACAGGACATAAGTACTGTATTTGTTTATTATGACAATAAATCCTCAAGATGGCATTTACATTATTAACATTCTTTCTGTGAGAGGGATCCACAGATAGAAAGACTTGTAATTCTTAAAGGATAAATGTGACTTTGTATATTGTGACTAAATATTGCCATCTAGTGTATTTGTTGAGCTTTCAGTAAATGATACTGTAGCCATTTAACACTTCTGCCCAAATGCATGATGAGAAGTGCAACCATGACTGTGCGTAGTGGCACCAATTGATATATCTTCTCTGCGTTGGGAAATAACATAGGGTGTCAAGATATAGATCAACTACTACCTTTCTTCCCCACATTGCTTCCCACGATATTTCTAATTGTTGAGAGAGGGATTTTAAGGCTTTAGCCAACTAAAAAAGGCTCCAGAGACTGTCAAAATTCACTCTACTCATTCAACGCTGCCTTTTAGCTCTATATTTAGGTAAAATGGCGCCATTTTATATTGAACGCGACAATGCGTGAGTGGGTCGTGCAGCGCATGCGTTAATTGCGTTAAATATTTTAACGTGATTAATTTTTTAAAAAATCGATTACCGCCATTAACGCGATAAATTTGATAGCCCTATTTTAAGCCAAAACTAAAGACTCTGGATGAGTGTAAGACATTTTGTCTGTAACATTTAATACAATTAGAAAACGATTTAATTAAAAATATATATGTATATTAAATAAAGGCATGTCCTATATTTTTTGCCGATTCCGATACTTTGAAAATGACGTGATTGGACCCGATCGATTAAAGATAAAGATGTCCCGATCGATCGGCATCCCGATCGATCGGGACATCTTTAATTGGTTATAAAACTGGAATGAATGGAGCGGGTCATTTTTAAGTAAAACTGATATTTTTAATGCATTACTCGGACTCGAGCTTTTGACTGGGAGTTCGTTCATCTGTTCATTGCCCCTCCACCCTAGGGCGTAGGTTTGGTCTCAACATTGGTAGAGACAATATTATCATAATGCACATAATGCAAACAATGATCCAAATAAGGTTCGATTAGCTTGACTTCGTTGTTCCTTGTGGAGGCTAGCCTGACTGCAGTAGTTTTTCAGTTTACCAACTTTAATGTTATGCTAACTCTGATGCAGGTCAGACTTTAGTAGCAAAATTAGTGGTGTTTCCCCCACTTCCACAACATTGACATCTTATTACATGCCTTACAGTGGCTGCTGTTGGTCAAAAAAAAATTCTAATATCCCTCCTCTCTGAAGGGGGCAAAGGGGGCGGCATATTGTCGACGTGAATCTGTCAGGGCTGTGTGAGTATGTGTGTGCGTAGACATCAAAATACTTGACATCACAACTCCTTCATTCACTGCGCCTCGCCTGCCCGTAGGGGGCTGTGTGACTCATCTTCATTTATTAGAAGTCGGTGGGAGTGAAAGCCGGGTTTACATTTAAAAAGTACGAAAGCTGGACCGCATACTAACAAGAAGGATTGTCTCAGGAGCAATTTGTTTGAGGATTCAAGGTAATTATTATATTTTTCATACCATGCATTCATTTTTATAAACATTGTGGAGAAAAAAAACAATGGGAGAAATTAGTAGCCACAGCATTGGCATTATACCTCGCAATATTTATGTAAAATAACTGCCAACTACCCATTTTTTTACTTTAAACCAAGAATCGAGACTGTTTTACGTCCATATCTAAAAAAAAAAAAAAAAAAAAAAAAAAGCGCTTTGTTGTGGTAAGGCGGCGCCACAGTAAACTTAAAAGACGGGCCGCACATTTGACATATTTACGTAAAATATATGCAACCTGCAGGATTTTTTTATTTGCTTTTAACCAAGAATCGAGACTGTTTTACGTCCATATCTATAAAGAATTCAGGGATTTAAGCATTTATTCCCAAGAATTTCAACAAAAAAAGCTGTTTTTCTGTGATTCCACTCTGTCAGCTTTGACGGCCTCGCCAACAATGCAGGCCCCGCGCCCCGTCAATTACATCATTAAGTCTACGAAAAAAATCTAGAGTGTTACTCAAGGCCATAACGAGTATTTATTTATTTTGTTATATATTTTAATTTCATTAGTTTAGTTTTTTATTAACATTGTATTATTATTTTTTTTTTTTTTTTTTTTTTTTTAAAAGGTCACTTGCCCGAGAAAGGGTTAAGGGCAATTGTCAACTTCTGAAGGGCTGTCGCCCGTAGTGACCAAAGTCCTTCATAAACGCCAACAAACCCTAACACAAACCCTAGCCCAATAAAAACTCACACAAAACAAAAACATTCAAAACTGATTAGTCCGTGCTAGACTTTAAAAAAATTAAAACATCCTAACAAGGTCCCACAACAGCACACCCAAAACCCCATCGAGAACAAGCCAATCAAAAAATAGACGATGGCTGGATTCAAGCGGCATGCATAACACTTCGATCACCTTTCGTGCTGTACGCAGCCACTAAAATAAGGTGTTGTCGAGAATTGATTTTCTCAGGAAGGTTAAAGCAAATCCTTGGGGGGGGGGAAACTATGAATAAAAACAATATTGTTATTGTACTCTTCAGCAAATGATTTTGAGCAGGACACACAGAGCCATCTTCACAGAAGTTGTTTGTAATTTGTATCTAATCATGCTGAGTGCAAGGATGCAATACATGGAACAAAAATTTTAATCACTTTTTTGAAAAGCCATTTTAAACTAATATTTAACATGCTCTAGAAACAACATTATGTCATTCTCTAATTTCAGAAAAGAAGCATTCACTGATTGCCATGCTTTGTGCTAAAAAGGGAACAGGGGCCCTTCAGGGGCCATACAAATTAGAGGTGGGGCTAGAGCCCCTGTGGCCCCACCCCTAAAACCGCCACTGCAACTGATAACTGTCCCTCAATGATCACTACTCTTCTATAATCTGGAAAACTCATGTTTCTTGATCTAGCTTATTTGTATGACCTACACAAAACAGTTAGTGGTATTTCTGTACTTCTAACTTCTTGGTCCTTAACAAAATTATATGACTCCTGTCAGGGACTGTGGTCACTATCGTGTATAGTATTTAACTCATTGCATGACACTGAAAAACACTCAATTCATTTAAACTGGGAAGACTGATTGTGAATGCTCATGTTTCAGTGCCATTGACTGTGCTAGAAATCCAATCCGTTTTGACTGGGAGGCGTCAATCGCAGCCAATGAGTTAAAAAATATATATATTTCGTGCATGAAATAATAAAACCCTATCATCCCAACTAATTGGTTTGTTCTACACACATGGAGCAATACAGCGGTAGAAGCGTGAGTCCCTTCCCAATTCTTCCGTCTCAATGCAGTCTCACTGGATTACACAGAGGATCAAGTGGGAGTCAGGCATTGGATTTCAAGAGTTAAGCACATGGATAATTATCCTCTTTCTCCCCCTTTTTTTAGAGCCAAAAAAGTGCCCGCTTTCCTCTGAGCCAGTTTAAGCAGTCACGCTATCTTGAATGGTTCACGCAAATATCAAGACCACTACTATTTTCTTTTTTTAATTAATTCAACACAAATGTTGACCTCACTCACTCATCGCGCACAGATGGGGGGGGGGTCGCGGAGTGATGTCTGCATACAAGCGCTGCTGTGCGTGCGTTTTGTTTGTGTGTGCCATCTGATATAATCTAACACCTCAGCATGAGCTTGGCCCAGCCTGTCTAGTGTTTGGCAGAGAGGACGAGCCATCTGAAAAGTGCGTGATGGTAATGTGCTTATAGAATAATATGCTTATGTGTGCTGCCCTTCCTCTCCTTGTCACACACACTCAAATGTGAGTGACACACACACACTCATACTGTGTAATATATATACACAGTATATATATATATATATATATATATATATATATATATATATATATATATATATATATATATATATATATATATATATATATATATATATATATTAGGGCTGTCAAACGATTAAAATTTTTAATCGGGTTAATTACAGCTTAAAAATTAATTAATCGTAATTAATCGCAATTAATCGCAATTCAAACCATCTATAAAATATGCCATATTTTTCTGTAAATTATAGTTGGAATGGAAAGATAAGACACAAGATGGATATATACATTCAACATACGGTACATAAGTGCTGTATTTCTTTATTATAACATTAAATCAACAAGATGGCATTACCATTATTAATTTTCTGTTAATGCGATACATGGATAGAAGGACTTGTAGTTTTTAAAAGAAAAATGTTAGTATATGTATATGTTGTTTTCGTTTTAATAAAATTTGTAAAATTTTCAATCAAAAAATAAACTAGTAGCCCGATATTGTTGATGTCAATAATTATTTACACAATGCTCATGGGTGCTGAAGCCTATAAAATCAGTCGCACCCAAGCGCCAGCAGAGGGTGGCAAAACTCCATAAAACACAATTAACAAGTGAGCGTTTCACTGTACCGTCATTTAAATGTGTCTGAGCGGGGCATCTGCGTTAATTAATTGCGTCAAATATTTTAACATGATTAATTTAAAAAATTAATTAACGCCCGTTAACGTGATAATTTTGACAGCCCTAATATATAGCTATCGAATATTTTCGTAATCGAGTAATCGACAGAAAATCCTACCGATTAATCGAGTAATCGGATAAAACATTTTTTAGGTAAATACCAATTATAAATATACATGAGAAAAAAAGACATTTCATCTAATATTGAACCATTTTCAGTCAATCAATGTCTTTATTTTCGATGTACATTGTTGAAAACAGCCAACAATTGCCTCTCAGATGTGACTAGAATAAAAAAAAAAAGACCAATTCACTGCTTTTACTCCAAAAACTTTTAGATCGTATAAAATATATATATATTTCTTACCTAACAATGCGGTTACGCTTGAAAACACACATCACTTAAAAGTTATATGTTTTTCCCACGTGTTTCAATTGAATTTCCATTTGTGTCAAGCCATTTTTAAGTTCTAGATAAGTTTTAAGTTAGTCTAAACTGTAAGTCCTGATAGTATTTTGAGTTTTTGCAGTGTTCAAAATAAATGTATTGTAACATATCAGGTTATAATAAGGCAGGGATATTTGCATGCGTTCCTGAATGCACCGCCTGACGTGCGGGGGTGAGGGAGGCGCGGGAGAGCGAGAGACGTGCCTTCCTGTTGTTGTTGTCGTTCCGCAAGTTCCCAAAAAGAAATAATTGCAACCTAACGAAGCAGGTGACTCTTTGTCAACGTTACAGTATGATACCTGCTGTATTGGAGCACATTAGGGGCCAGTGCTACTTGATGCTTTATCCAGCAATGACTACTGAGCTAAAATTGACAGCTAGCTTTATCATATTTTCATTTTACACCCTCATCACTCTACAGTGCTATGTTTCACAGATTAAATACAGCCTGTATGTAAGACACGTTAGCCACGCATCGACAGTGGTCTTAATAGAAACCTAGCCCTCCGCAGGGCTAACGTTACTTACGTGAGCGAGTGACAGTAACGTTAATCTTATTTATTAGCGCTGAGAAGTGTACTGCTTTAAGATGGCGGCTGTTTACTAACACCGCTGACTCTGTCATTTCGCATCAAGTTCAATGCTACCTGCTACCACCGCATCACGCGGGCTAGTTTTTAGCAACGCCGGCGTAGTTTGTAGCGGCTGTCGGCTGCAGAAAGATTTTTTTACTTTTTTTTATTGCTTCTTCCTCTACGCACGTGACATTAGCGCGTTGTCCCGCATTAAAAGTAGTCCGGGCAAAACGTGATGCTTTGAGCTGGCAAAATTAAACGATTCCTCGAGGAGAATAAAATTACTCGGATCAGTTTTTAAACTCGAGTTACTAGAGTTGCTCGAGTATTCGTTTCAGCTCTAATATATATATATATATATATATATATATATATATATATATATATATATATATATATATATATATATATATATACAGCGGTATGAAAAAGTGACTGAACCTTATGGAATTTCTCACATTTCTGCATAAAATCACCATCATATGTGTAACATTTATAAGTTTTCATATTTTAATGTATATATAAATATATAGTATGAAAACAATGACAGGAGGGGGGAAAATAAGTAAGTGAACCCTCTGCCTAAGGAGACTTAAAGAGCAATCGAAACCAATTTTTACCAAACAATTTAAGTCAGGTGTGTGCCCAATCACGGCTGAGTGGTTTAAAGCTGCCCTGCCCACTATGAAACACACAACTGGTAAGAATTGTGTTGATAAGAAGCATTGTCTGATGTGCATCAATTTTTGGGTGGTTTTAGTAAAAGCAGATACTGTTTTGTTCATCAGTGTGATTTTGACAAAGATTCGATCACATTTGATGGTGATTTTATGCAGAAATGTGAGAAATTCCTAATTGTTCAGATACTTTTTCATATCACTGATATATATATAATACAACCTATATGACACCACATTGCTTGACAATTAATCATTTATTCTGTCCAATTATAAATCCTTCCTTAACCCTTTTGCTGCTTACATAACATGTCGTGGTTCAATTTTAAACTACAAAGCATTTCAAAATGGATTGTTAGCCTGTCTGGCATTTCAAGAAATGATTTAAAAATATTTTTACATATAGATTTAAAAGACAATAGCATAACAACACCATACTTCTGATACTTCCTACGTTAGTGTGTGGGTAGGGATTTCCAGATGTATGTGAACATTTTATGGAAATTTAAGATATTTCTTTAACGAATTATTTTAAGGTAATTGCCACCTTGATATGTAAAAAAAACCTGTGTAAACTGAAAAACTGATTCGTAAAACTGCTGATATTGTACAAATTTTAGTTACAAATTTTCGGATTTGCACAACAAATGTGAATATTTCCAGAATTTACTTGAAATTGTCATTTTTTATGGCTTATGAGACTACAAATAAAACATGACTTGAAACATGAAATGGTTGTGACAGTGGTCCCTAAACTAAAATGCAGTCGACTCCCCTGGGTATAATCATTATTGTTTAGCAACCTATGCAAAAGTGATGGAAATTTTGAAAGTTCTCTGAAGTGTTTCAACGTCCCTAAAGAACACTGTTACATAAAAACAAATGCAGTACAGCCATGTTAATTTCCAAATATTAATATTTCAACCAGTCAACAAGGGTGAAAACTGCCACCTGTGCGAAAGAATTACATAAAATATTTCATTTGATATTTCTTAGCCACTGAAAAGTCATCAAATGTCATAATGAAAGAATGGAATTTTAGGTAGCTTTAGTACTACCAATACAGTTCAAATTTCCATTGACTGTATATAAGGATGAATAACTATTTGAAAAACCAAGACAAGCCATTTTCAAATCCATGCATGCACAGCATTTTATACATTGTGAGCCATCATTTAAGATGCTCGGCTGATCACGTGCATTGTCTCGCACTGACACTATATCGCATTGTGCACAATTGTGGTGCTGAAACTGAGCACTTACCACGAGGAGCGGAGAAGAGGAGCTGTGTAGGTCGGAGGTTGTCAAATGATGTTGTGCTTTTGCCCCGCGTGAATCAATGTCATCGTTTGAGTGGTATTTTGGCGGTTTGGTAGTAAAAAAGCTTTGCACGGCGTCTCCGGTCTGCACTCTGCTTGCTGTGCGGCTGTTGGGGCTGCAATCAAAGGTGGGGTTGAGTCGAACCGAGGGGGCGCTGCTGAGAAGGAAGAGTGGGATGGATGCGAGCCCGTCGCCGTAGTGGGAAAACAGCGACTACGTGTGGCATGATTATGCAACTAAAACCTGATATAATGCAGAATTGCAGGAGAAGGAAAAAATGCCATTTTATAAATGACTTTCGTGGTGAACCGTTAACTTATAAATATTTCACGATTAGATTTTTTTTATTAACTTTATTCTTGATTGGAGCCAACAGCTACAATGGTATGAAAAAGTATCTGAACCTTTCGGAAAATCTCACTTTTCAGCATAAAATTACCATCAAATGTGAGCTGATCTTTTTCAAAATCAAACAGATGAAAAAACAGTGTCTGCTTTAACTAAAACCACACAAACATTTATAGGTTTTCGTATTTTAATGAGGATTGTATGCAGTGGCGGACTTGGCAATTTTGGGGCCTAAGGCGAACATATCCAGGGGCCCTCTTCATGGGTCAGGGGTTATAAAGGTGAGAAGGGTGTGGAGGAAAAATGTTCCGGTACACTAGGGCTGTCCTAAACGACAAATTTTCTCCTGATTAGTCAGCCGACTAGTTTTACGATTAGTCGAGTAATCTAATAATTTTCTTTTTTTTTTTTTTTTTTTTTTTTTTTTACTAATTTAGCAATGAAATTTTTGTTGATGCTTATTAATACACAAAACCATTTTGGAACACTTAAATTCTTTATTAAAGTACAAATAATGTTGTAAACAACAATAGTTAATCACAAATAAACAATGAGGTTAAATGCTGATAGCATTTACTAGTGTAAAAGAATGGAAAGTAAACAGATTCAGCACACTGACGTTGCCTTTCCAACATTATTCAAAACAATTCTTTAAAAAAAAATTCTAGCTTTACTATTATAGTATACTACTATATAATAGTATAATAATCATAATAATTATTCATTGCAATCATATTTGTCATAAAGAGTGTCATTTGAAAGCTTTTCTTAGTGTAGAATCTGTATTCTGTAGTAATTACTCAACATATTATAATATTAATTCTGAAGTATGTGGGATTAACTCCAGAAATCGTTATTTATATGACGAACATTTTATTTTGAAATGTTCACCGGAGGTACGTTTGCTAAACCGCTAACCGAAAGCTTTACACTCCGTCAAAAAACATTCTTCGTCACTGCTTGTGGTGTCACTAATAGATTTAATTTTTTTTCGTTAGCAAATGCTGTTAACCAGCTGTTGAGTTTTATTCTATGACTGATTGGAACTGTACTGCATTTTTTCGCCACAGGGTGTGCTGTCGTGTATTTTATGTTCGGTGTGAAGAAGAAGAAGAAGAAGAAGGAAGTTAAAAGCGGCATTAGCAGCCTGTTCTCAACTTCTCCCTCACTGCACTTTGGTTCTCATGGAGAGCACGTTCGCTCATGTGTTCGAAATAAACGATAGCCGACGTGCAAAGTAGCAAGTGAGCTGTAAAAATAGCGAGCTTAGTGGCGTGAAAAACGCGGGAGAGCTAAGTGAAGCTAACGAACAGCTAAGCGATGCTAAACAGAGCTAAGCGAAGATAAACGGTGCTAAATGAAGCTAAGCGACTGATACTCAGTCCTTCGTCGTAGAACAGTTCATTGTAGTGCGTGTGTGGGGGGGAAAGATAATGTAAATGCAGCATTCAAATTGCTTTCTTTTTGGTTTGATATTTGTTTGTTTGGTATGCTGACATAATCATACATGACGAATAGTTGGGGGTGCTGCTGGCTCCGGTGGCCCAAGCTCTTGCTCGTTGGGGCAAGGGCAGCTGGTTGGGGGCCCCTTACTGGCAGCTGGTTGGGGGCCCCCTATTGGTTGAGGGCCTAAGGCGATCGCCTACTTCGCCTGAATAGTAGATCCGCCTATGATTGTATGCAAACAATGACAGAAGGGGGGAAAATAAGTAAGTTAACCATCTCATTTCATATTTTGTGCCCCCCCCCCCCACCCACCCACCCCCTTTGGCAGCAATAACTTCAACCAAACGCTTCCTGTAGCTGCAAATGTGCCTGGCACATTGTTTAGAACTAATCTTGGCCCATTCTTCTTGACAAAACTGCTGCAGTTTAGTCAGATTCCTGGGATGTCTGGCATGAATGGCTGTCTTTAGGTCATGCCACAGCATCTCAATGGGGTTCAAGTCTGGACTTTGATTTGGCCACTCCAGAACATGTATTTTGTTCTTCTGAAACCATTCTGAAGTTGATTTACTTCTGTGTTTTGGATCATTGTCTTGCTGCAGCATCAATCCGCTTTTTAGCTTCAACTGTCTGACAGACGGCCTAAGGTTTTCCTGCAAAACATCCTGATAAACTTTTGAAATCATTCTTCCATTAATGATTGCAATTTGTCCAGGCCCTGAGGTAGCAAAACAGCTCCAAATCATGATAGTCCCTTCACCATGCTTCACGGTGGGGATGGGGTGTTGGTAAGCTATTCCATTTTTCCTCCGCACATGACATTGTGAGTTACTCCCAAACAAATCAACTTTGGTTTCATCACTCCACAAAATATTTGGCCAAAACCTGTGTCCAAGTGCCTTTCTGCAAACATTAAACAAGCAACAATGTTTTTTTAGACAGCAGTGGCTTTCTCCGTGGAGTCCTCCACTGAACACCATTCTTGGGCATAGTTTTACATATAGTTTATGTGTGTACAGAGATATTTGACTGTGAACAGTTATTTCTATAAGTCTTTAGCAGACACTCTAGGGTCCTTTTTTACCTCTCTGAGTATTCTGAGCCGAACTCTTGGCGTAATCCTTGGTGGACGGCCACTCCGTGGGAGAGAAGCAACAGTGCCAAACTCTCTCCATTTGTAGACAACTTCTCTCACTGTCTGACTGATTGACTGACTTTTAGAGATGGTTTTGTATCCTTTCCCAGCTTTACACAAATCAACAATCCTTGATCGCAATTCTTCAGACAACTCTTTTGACCGAGCCATGATGCACATCAGACAATGCTTCACATCAAGACAGTTCTTACCAGATGTGTGTTTTATAGTGGGCAGGGCAGCTTTAAACCAATCCCCAGTGATTGGGCACACACCTGACTTAAATTGTTTGGGAAAAAATTGGTTTCAATTGCTCTTTGAGGCCATGTCCACACGTAGCAGGGTATTTGGCAAAAAGAAGATATTTTTCTACGGTTTGATCTATCATCCACAAGCGTACGCAGATTTAAACCAGTTTTCTTAAAAACGACGGGGAAGGTGAAGATTTGCGAATTCTGCGTCTGTGGCTTCATCATGTGGACACTGATAACCGAAGATTTACGTCACTGACTGCGACAAATTTTGTCCCCACGTCACACATGAGACCAATTTTTACATTTGGAGTATATCAAATAGGCGCTTTTTGCTTTTTTGCATTTTTTTTTACAAAGTCTCGCTGTGCTTCTTATTGAATAATGATTATTTTGGACAATTATTTTATTGTTTTGAATGTACTTTAAAATGAATGAAAGTGGTTGGTGTGGAAGTTTGTTTTTTTTTTTCTACACAAACGTGCAGGTGTGGACGCAATTCTTTTTCCCCAACGTATTAGGGCAGAATCCTCGTTTTTAAAAAACCTTGCTACATGTGGACATGGTCTGAGTCTCCTTAGGCAGCGGGTTCACTTACTTTTTTCCTTCCTTCTGTCATTGTTTGCATGCTATCCTCATTAAAATATGAAAACTTATAAATGTTTGGGTGGTTTTAGTTAAACCACACTGTTTTTACATCTGTGTGATTTTGACAAAGATCAGATCACATTTGTTGGTGGTTTTATGCAGAAATATGAGAAATTCCAAAAGGTTCACATACTTTTTCAAACCACTGTACAAATACCTGCATTCAGCATCATGAAGGAAAAGATAACACCATTATCATTAGCATCCCAGTGAGGAGAATCTTGTTAGATAAATCGATAAAACACAGAATTTCTTTTTGTTGTGTAATATCGGAGCAAAACGCTAATAAACGCCTTAATTTATGCCTGTACTATTTAGCCAATCAGATGTGCTCATCCTTCCTCATTACGTCATTCATTCATTTTCCATGCCGCATTTTCCTCACGAGGGTCGCGGAGGTGCTGGAGCCTATCCCAGCTAACTATGGGCAGAAGGCAGGGTACACCCTGAACTGGTCATTACGTCATTAATACCCATTATTACATTCACGTTCCACCTATGCGCGAGTCTATCAGTGTGGGGGTATAGCAGACATCCTCAGCAGTCAATGCTGTTTAAAATGAATTGGACATCTATCGCCGTCTACGGCAGCCAATGAGCTATGCATGAATACCCAATGTGGTGGCCACAAGAGTCTTCTCCAAACTAAAAACATTTACTGCAATGTCATTTCACTGTCAGTGTGCCGTTATCATAAACCACACATGAACACACACACACACATGAAATGTGTTTTTAACAAGGTACCCAGCACTGACAGTTGCAACTGCAAACATAAATCTATTGGACTGTGATCAATATCCTTCGTTCCAATAGGGAAACCACAGTGGCACAACACAATTAAATGTTTCACTTGCAAAGCCCTTTTGTTTTCCACAGCTGGAACAAAGCAGACTGAAGTTGAATGAGACCTCTATGAAACATTAATAGCGCCAACGAATCCTAATCAGCTCATTGGCATTCCTAAGTGAGAGGTCGTTTAAGCGATGGTCGGCCAGCCCGTTCTTGTCATCCGTCAACAAAGCGATAGAGATCAATGACGTACAAGTTGGTACACTTGAAAGGGCACATGGGTCAAAAAAAGATTTGAGGCCTAACGTTGGCTTAATAACAGTGTCAATGCAACGACTGCAATGAGATGTTACAGTAGTTATTCACTAGTCCTGGGGAAAAAGGATTGGTCCCTGTCACAAATAGGGGAGAAACTGGAAGTCAAAGTAATTGGGTGATCAAAATAGCTTGTAAACTGAAATGAACCCCATTTTATTATTTCAAATAAATGCAGCAAATTGAGACATTTGCGGAATAGACTGATCATTTTACACGACGCCAAAAACTAATGATGGGGCAAATATTTTCGAACTGTTCTGTCTTTTGTGTGCCGACTTCAATTATACGTTGTATATGAATGTATACGTTAATCATACGTTGACTTGAGCGTAAATGATTGTAGCTAGAAAACCAAAAATATTCAGAAAATCAGTTTATCATGAGGCAAGAAAAAGGAACAGCTAACTTTATAATTTTTTTACTTCTGAATCTCAGTAGGCACGTAACTATACCGTACTCACGATATAGTACTCAAAGTGAAGTCAATTTTATTTATGTAGCCCTTTGTCACGTCTTACCAGGCTTTACATAGTTGACAAAAAGGGCGACATTTCCTGAACAAAACCTCCCAAAAGGGCTAAGAAAACTTAAAATATGAAAAAAAAAAATGTATTGTATTCCTATAAACATTTTTAAAGGTCAACGTTCATCATGTATTAGATAAAAATCTTGACATTCTGCAATAAAATGCTTCTCAAGCATTTCCTGGAAACTGCTGCATACTAAAGCTACTGTATAGGTGAATGTATTTCAGGCAAACCCACTCAAATGAGATTTATTCTGAATAGTAAATCAGAAAATACTTTGAGCATCAAACCCGAAGCATTTCAGCAGGAGGGGGCTTCAAAGGAATCTGTCCCAAAGTGAACCTCTGTGCTTTGAACTGTTCCAGCTCTTCAGGGGTCAGTTCACTATTGGCGGAGAACAGACTGTCCGAGGCGCCCCCAGCAGAGGCTGCAGTAGCACTCGACTGTCCGAACAAACTTCCCGTAGGTGCCACAGACCCAAAAGTGCTTCCAAAGGCTACTTTGTTGTTGTTGTTGCTATTGGTAGCAGTTGAGGAGAAGCTGAAACCTGAGGCCGAGCCAAATCCTGAAGCTGAAGCTGGCGGTTGACTGCTGGATGAAGAAGTGAAGGAGAACGATGCGGCTGAAGGAGCAGCAGAACCAAAACCAGAGAAAGAGGAGGGGGCGCCAAACCCAGCCGGGGCTGAAATGGCACCTCCGAAAGACGGTGCGGATGCTGGTGCTGGTGAAGAGCCAAATCCACCCGCTGGAGCAGCAAAACTAAAAGTGCTTGCTTGGACTGGTGCTGCTCCAAATCCTAAATTAAAAAAAAAAGAAACATACAACATTAGCACCATGAGGTTGTGATATTTAAAGCCCACCTATATTACAGTGGTACTTCTGCTTACGAAATTAATTGGTTCTGGGAGTAGTTTCGTAAGCTGACATTTCTATAAGTAGAGACTCAATTTCCATGTAAATACCCTAATCCGTTCCAAGCCCCCCAAAATTCTGACATAAATATTTTATAATGCATTAAAATGCATCAAAACATGTTGCAAATACATGCTACAGTGCTTGCCAAAAGTATTGGCACCCCTGCAATTCTGTCAGATAATGCGCAAATTCTCCCAGAAAATGATTGCATTTACAAATGCTTTGGTAGTAATATCTTCATTTATTTTGCTAGCAATGAAAAAACACAAAAGAGAATGGAAAAAAATAAATCATTATCATTTTACACAAAACTCCAAAAATGGACTGAACGAAAGTATTGGCACCCTCTGAAAAATCATGTGATGCTTCTCTTATTTTTGTAATTAACAGCACCTGTTACTTACCTGTGGCACATAACAGGTGGTGGCAATAACTAAATCACACGTGCAGCCACTTAAAATGGATTAAAGTTGAGTCAACCTCTGTCCTGTGTCCTTGTGTGTACCACATTGAGCATGAAGAAAGGAAAGAAGATCAAAGAAATGTCTGAGGACTTGAGAAATAAAATTGTGAGGAAACATGGGCAATATTAGGCTACAAGTCCATCTCCAAAGACCTGAATGTTTCTGTGTCTACCGTGCGCAGTGTCACAAATAAGTGTAAAGCCCATGGCACTGTGGCTAACCTCCCTAGATGCAGACAAAAAAGAAAAATTGACAAGAGATTTCAACGAAAGATTGTGCGGATGGTGGATAAAGAATTCAACTAACATCTAATCAAGTTCAAGCTGTCCTGCAGTCCAAGGGTACAACAGTCTATCAGTCGGCGTCTGAATGAAAAGGGACTCTACGGTAGGATACCCAAGAAGACCCCACTTCTGACCCAGAGACATAAAAAAAGCCCGGCTGGAGTTTACCATCTGGAAGAATGTTCTCTGGTCAGATGAGACAAAAGTAGAGCTTTTTGGGAAAAATGCATCAACATAGAGTTTACAGGGGAAAAAACGAGGCCTTCAAAGATTAGAACACGGTGCCCGCAGTCAAACATGGCGGAGGTTCCTTAACGTTTTGGGGTGACTTTGCTGCCTCTGGCACTGGACTGCTTGACCGTGTGAATGGCATTATAAAGTCTGAAGACTACTAACAAATTTTGCAGCATAATGTTTGGCCCGGTGTGAGAAAGCTGGGTCTCCCTCAGAGGTCATGGGTCTTCCAGCAGGACAATGACCCAAAGCACACTTCAAAAAGTACTACAAAATGGTTTGAAAGAAAGCGCTGGAGACTTCTAAAGTGGCCAGCAATGAGTAAAGACCTGAATCCCATAGAAAACCTGTGGAGAGATCTGAAAATGGCAGTTTGGAGAAGGCACCCTTCAAATCTCAGAGACCTGGTGCAGTTGGCCAAAGAAGAATGGTCTAAAATTCCAGCAGAGCATTGTAAGAAACTCATTGATGGATACCAGAAGTCGGTGTTCACAGTTATTTTGTCTAAAGGTTGTGCTACCAAGTATTAGGCTGAGGGAGCCAATATTTTTGTCCAGCCCATTCTTGGAGTTTTGTGTAAAATGATAATGATTTAATTTTTTTCCATTCTTTTTTGTGTTTTTTCATTGCAAGCAAAATAAATGAAGATATCACTGACTACCAAAGCATTTCTAATTGCAATCATTTTTTGGGGAGAAATTGAGCATTATCCGACAGAATTGCAGGGGTGCCAATACTTTTGGCCAGCGCTGTACAATTATATTATTGCACAATAAACATTAAAAAAAAAAGTTAATACACTAATGTAAAGCTCCCGGAACACAAGGGGCAAATGAAGAGAATGCTGGGATACAGGTCCCTCTCAGCCAATTGGATGCCAAGAATGCCAGGCAATAGCCAATGGCAGAGCAGCTATAAGTATGTTACGTTCAGTAAACTCTGGGAGCTGCGAGTACCAACCATACTGTATTTTTGCCTTACTGAAATTTATTTCATAACAAGAGGCAATATAACCTGAAAATTCTATATGTAGAGATGTTCGTTTCTAGAGGTACAAGTGTATATTGGTTCATTGTCCATGTCCCCGCTTAATTGCAGATTTTAAGAGTATTCTTACAGTTGTGGTCAAAAGTTTACATACACTTGTGAAGAACATAATGTCATGGCTCTCTTGAGTTTCCAGTTATTTCTACAACTCTGATTTTTCTCCGATAGAGTGATTGGAACAGATACTTCTTTGTCACAAAAAACATTCATGAAGTTTGGTTCTTTTATGATTTTATTATGGGTTAACAGAAAAAGTGCTCAAATCTGCTGGGTCAAAAATATACATACATGGATCTGAAAAAGCGAATCATTGACTTGAACAAGTCAGGAAAGTCACCTGGAGCCATTTCAAAGCAGCTGCAGGTCCCAAGAGCAACAGTGCAAACAATTGTTTGTAAGTATAAAGTGCATGGCACTGTTTTGTCACTGCCACGATCAGGAAGAAAACGCTACCTATCACCTGCTGCTGAGAGAAAATTGGTCAGGAGGGTGAAGATTCAACCGAGAACCACTAAAAAGCAGATCTGCCAAGAATTAGAAGCTGCTGGAACACAGGTGTCAGTGTCCACAGTCAAGCGTGTTTTGCATCTCCATGGACTGAGAGGCTGCCGTGCAAGAAGGAAGCCCTTGCTCCAAAAGCGGCACCTTAAGGCTCGACTGAAGTTTGCTGTTGATCACATGGACAAAGATAAGACCTTCTGGAGGAAAGTTCTGTGGTCAGACGAAACACAAATAGAGCTGTTTGGCCACAATGCCCAGCAATATGTTTGGAGGAGAAAAGGTGAGGCCTTTAACCCCAAGTACACCATGCCTACCGTCAAGCACGGTGGTGGTAGTATTATGCTGTGGGGCTGTTTTGCTATCAATGGAACTGGTGCTTTACATAAACTAAATGGGATAATGAAGAAGGAGGATTACCTTCAAATTCTTCAAGATAACCTAACGTCATCAGCCCGAAGATTGGGTCTTGGGCGCAGCTGGGTGTTCCAACAGGACAATGACCCCAAACACACATCAAAAGTGGTAATGGAATGGCTAAATCAGGCTAGAATTAAGGTTTTCAAATGGCCTTCCCAAAGTCCTGACTTAAACCCCATTGAGAACTTGTGGACAATGCTGAAGAAACAAGTCCATGTCAGAAAGCCATCAAATTTAACTGAACTGCACCAATTCTGTCAAGAGGAGTGGTCAAAGATTCAATCAGAAGCTTGCCAGAAGCTTGTGGATGGCTACCAAAAGCGCCTAATTGAAGTGAAAATGGCCAAGGGACATGTTACCAAATATTAGCGCTGCTGTATGTATATTTTTGACCCAGCAGATTTGATCACTTTTTTCTGTTCACCCATAATAAAGTCATAAAAGAACCAAACTTCATGAATGTTTTTTGTGACAAAGAAGTATCTGTTCCAATCACTCTATCAGAGAAAAATCAGAGTTGCAGAAATAACTGGAAACTCAAGAGAGCCATGACATTATTTTCTTCACAAGTGTATGTAAACTTTTGACCACAACTGTATTTCAACAACACATTAACAATTATACCGTGTTTTGAATAGTCATGGCGTTCACAATGTATTCTTGCCAGGAAAAAAATGGGGTTTTGATCCCCTATTATGCCTTTAGTTTTGTCTGTAACAATTACCTTGACTGCCAAAACCAAATGAAGAAGATCCAAATCCATCGGATGTTGAGCCAAAGGCACTTGACGATGCCTGATGTGCTGGATTTTTTAGTTCGGCAAGCTGCAAATAAAGAAAGTCCATCAACTTCTCAGTTTTTGTGTCTTAAAAGATCAAATAAGCATGACACGATATTTCATTACAAGCCGTCATTTGGCTATATTTTTTTAAAGAGTCAATGCATATTTCTCACCAAAGCTGCACGAGTGGCTGGATTCATTATCAGCAGATCCTGAACTCTACTTCTCCATTGACTGAGCAACAGATTGACCCCATTCAACTAAAAGATGAAGAAAACCTTAGCATGTAAACTTGCAAATGACAGATACTGTGACAGAAAATATAGTTGTGATAGATGCAGAATAATAGCATATCTAATACCATACTTACATAACTCTGTAGATCTCCTGATGCTTTGGTAGAGTAATATTCAAGCCTCAGCTCTTCTGGAGACAAATCCGTAAAACCTGTAAATGGGGAGAAGCACTTTAGCCACTCGGAGTGGGAACCTCTTGGTACCTCACGATACGATACGGTTTGCAATACAAAGCTCACAACAACGATGATTTGACGATACAACGATTATCGATAAATTGGTCAGAAAATCATTCGAGGATATCCTAAAAACAACTAATAAACAGAAAAACAAGCTTCTGCTGTGAATTGGAATGAGTTTATCACTAGTAGACATCCAATCCATTTGAACTGGGAGGGTGGCAGCTTTTTTTTTTGGTGGGGGGTGCAAAGTATCACGATATATCATCATTTCGATATTTTGTCACACCCCTATTAGCCACCATGTTTTCTTTCTTAGAATTAATACAAGGATAATTTATTTGTTTGATACCAACCTGATAATTGTGCCTTGAAATTAGAATAACATGAGAAGCCCCACTGGCCTGAGCTCTCCCAAGTTTTCATGTCGCTTTGAATGGTCTCTCTAGATAAATAGGGAAAGAACAAGAGTATGAGTTGCAGTATCTAAAATCTCAAATACAAACAATAAATTCAAAAACACTGTCTATTTCTATCATGGATTTAATTTCTGTCATGTGAATGCCCAAGCAGACTCACAGCTTATGTTCATCATCATCTTCACCAGCTCCTGTCGTTTCTCTCCCTAATCCTCCCCTACCTCCCCTGTCAAAGTTGTTTTGGTTGTTGAGTGCTGAAAATCTGTTTTGAGAAGAGAAGCTAAATTCAGAGCTCTTCACATCCTGTCCTCTCCCACCCCAGTGATCATTCACACGTTGGGACTGCTGCTGGTTGAAGCCTCCTTTCTGCTGAGAGGGATTTATCCAGACCTTGTTGCCAAACCCTGAAATAGAAATCACAGCCTTACACTCTTATGTTGTTACTCCGTCTTACATTCAATGCTATTTTCATGAACTGCATGAACTGTTATTCCTATGTCTCTATTTCAACAACCCAAATGTTTATTGTTCATTCACATTGGATTGTTTCTCTAATGCATTTTTGAGTAGCACAGTTTAGAACGAATAAATTACAAATCATTTTTAAAAGGGATAAGTATTTCTCCCAAAAAGTTATTACAGTTTCTAACACTGATTTAAGTCATTGGCTACTACTGAGGGCGCTCGACGTCCACTTTGACTGGATGAGGCTGGCAGCCCCAGGGAAAATGGATTGGACGTTAAGCGTTGTCAGTGCCAGTGAAAGAGCAAGAGCTCCCAGTTCAAATGAAGTGGATTTCTATCGTTGTCAATTGCAGGTAGTGAGGTAAAGTGTAAATCACACCAACAAATAGTAGTGGGAACCTCTTGGTACCTCACGATACGATACAATTTGCAATACCAAGCTCACGATAACGATGATCTGACGATATAGTGATACAACGATTTTTGATACATTGGTCAGGACATCATTCTAGGATATTCTACAAAAAACGAATAAACAGAAAAGGTTCCGCTGTGAATTGGAATGACTATCACTAGTAGACGTCCAATCCATTTGAACTGGGAGGGTGGCAGCGAATGAACATTTGTTCATTCGCTGCCATCCCTCCCACTTCAAACGGATTGAACGTCTATGGCTGTCAGTGGCAGCCAATACCAGGCAATGAGTAATTTTGGGTCATTTTCCTGTTGATTTTCAGTTACTTCCTGTTGATTTTGGGGTATTTTATGGCTCAATTCCTGTTTATTTTGCGTTACAGAACACGAAGTGACCCGGGAATCTAATAGGCAGTGACTCAAACTCAACAGGAAATGACCTGTAAACAGATGGATTGGGCGTCAAGCACCGTCAATGGCAGCCTTTTTTTTTTTTTTTTTTTTAATTGACACCTTTTTAAAACAATATCTCGATTCTTGACAGGAGCATAACGATAACCTTTTGGGATACAAAGTATAACGATATATCACCATTTCGATATTTTATCACACCCCTACCAACAAACGTTAAGCACTATACCTCCTCCTCTAGAATGTTGCGGAGCCGAATTACGGTTATAATTGTTATATCCTCCGCCACCACCTCCTCCTCCTCCTCTTGGATGTTCGTTCCAGCATTTTTCGCCATAGCGACAACGGCCTTGAAGAAAAAAGTTACATACAGTCATGATTTTTCAGCTTCAAAATCAGCGCGAAAAAAAATGTGTATCTTCTGTCCAAACGAAGTCGCAGGATAATGACGTCACGTGTTCTTCTTTGAAGTACAAGCAAGTGTTGCGCCCCTAGCGGACGGCGATTGCAAGGCAACCTCAACGCTATCGACTCGGTGGAGGCGCGTCCGTCGGAAGGAAAAGCGGGATTCAATTTCAAACCCTGGTTACAGCGCAATCGGATTGGGCAACGCGATTAAAAACGGATAACGATTTCTTCAAAACAGTCACGTCAAAGGTCACTTCGTCGCTCATTTCTTGCCGTTAATATAGAGTGGCCCGACCTCGCCGTTTATTTCTTTGAAAAACGACGCCGGGTTCAGGTGTACAGTCGAATCCTGCTCCAACTGACATTTGGCTGCTCCTACGACGACATCTCGACGCTGATTTTGTGCGGGAAAAAACATGCCGAGGTCCAACAGGCAACGGGAGTACAAACCGGGAGACCTGGTGTTCGCTAAAATGAAGGGCTACCCGCACTGGCCCGCCAGGGTAAGCGCCATTCCGAGACCAGCATTATCGAATATGCGAGGGTTTTTATTTTTTCATTGAATCGAGGCTTCTGTGGACGAGAGGCCTACTAGCTTGCGTGTATTAGCCAACCGCGCTTTTTGGCTAGTGAGCGCACTAGTTAGCATGCGTACACGTTAACAATACCTTAGGCATATTTTGAATATGAATACTGTTTTGTCATATTCTCTGCCTTTGGATATTAAGATACCACTTGGCTAACTCCATCGTATCTTAAAGACATTTGTAGACTTCACTACGTTAAGTAGAGATGAAGTAACACAAGCTCCCGAATAAACACGTTATTCAATTGATTTGTTTATTTACGTTCAAGCTGGTGGATAATTCTGAGCGAGCGGGTATGTCGAACACTTGTTGCGAATAATTGCTGTATAACAAACAGTGATGACAGCAGCGTTCCCCAGGATGGTGGTCAAGGGTCAATTTTTATTAGGAGTAAAATGTAAGTAAAAAGATGTAAATAATTCCAACATATGTTCTGCAACCCCAGTTTGCACCCAACTCTGCTAATCTCAGAACTCCGTGCAGTGCTTTTGTCCTGATTTGATGTGTTTACAACGTTTTTTAAAAAAAAAAAAAATTTTTTTTTTTCCCAAAAAAACTTGTTGCATGTTCTTTTCAGGCTATGACATTTTCCAATCAGCTATAACATGCTCAATATTCTTTTTCAAATTTGAGGTGAACACCTGCTGCTGTGTTTGCAGATTGATGAGTTTCCAGAGCGAGCAGTGAAGTCACCCTCCAACAAGTACCAGGTGTTCTTTTTTGGGACACATGAGACGTAAGTAACAGCAGGGCAGTCCAGCAATTTGGGGGTGGAAAGTACTATAGAAATTAGTTTTTAAAAAACTTGGAGTCCCATATATGATAACTGTTATCTTTTGAGCTTTTTATTGACTCTACAAAGCAGCAAATCACTAGTTCTGTCTAAATGAAACCCTACAACTATAAGGTACTTTATTGACAACGTGAATGTCCTGAGACCGCAGTGAATTGGTGATTTCATACAAAAAAATGAAACGATTTTATGATGGCAACAGATGAACTTTACATGATTTAGGATGTGGGAGACAAATAGTCTGTTGCGAAACAAATATAAAGTTAACTAATGTTCAGTTTCGGCTTCCTTGTGAATAGGTTTTGACCTGAGCGATTTTTCTTTCAGGGCATCCCTCGGGCCGAAGGACTTGTTTCCTTACGATGAGTGCAAAGAGAAGTTTGGAAAGGCCAACAAGAGAAAAGGCTTTTCTGAGGGCCTCTGGGAGATTGAGAACAACCCCACCGTCACACATGAAGGCTACAAGGTGTGCTTTTTTTTTTTTTTTTTTTTTTGGATAGACTTAAGTCTGAAATAGAAGCATTATAAGTGTATCAATGCTCTTGTAGTCTTCGAAGAAGGACGAAGTGTCTGAAGAGGCCGCCGGCTCTGAGAAAGCCGACGCAGAGGGCAGTAGCGATGAAGACGAGGGCGCCCTGGTCATCGACGAGAAGAATGACAGGGCGGGAAGTAAACGTAAAGTGGACGAGTCGGCAGAAGTGAGTATCTGATAAGTACCTATTTATTAATGTCCATTAAGCAAGCTAAGAATTTGACAGCCTGATATTGAACATGTTTTTTCTCAACCCAAACACATCAGGTGCTTAAAAATAACTCCTTTCTATGCAGGATAATGGCTAAGCATAATGTTTTGAAACGTGTTGAGAAGAAAGTTTTTGCTAGTTTTGATCAAAACAAAGCAATATTCAATTTGATCTGATATTTTTGTACATGTGTGGTATGTGTTACCTGTCTGTCCATAACTAAAACACTCATCTCTGTCAGGTCTCACCCAAGAGGCCGAAAGACACGGAGACCGTGGGTGCTTCCGATGTAGACAACGCCAAAACAGAGGGCAAGGTCAACGACGTGACTGCGCCTAAGACGGCCGAGCAGGGTGACAACGCGGCACCGGCAAAGCAAACTGTGGACAAGGCAAGACGCGTTTGTGCAATCTCTTAAACTCCCTAAAATGCTACAAGATGGTGCCAAAGCTCTGACTTAAAGAAAT
Organism: Corythoichthys intestinalis; assembly: GCF_030265065.1. Classification (NCBI taxonomy): domain Eukaryota; kingdom Metazoa; phylum Chordata; class Actinopteri; order Syngnathiformes; family Syngnathidae; genus Corythoichthys; species Corythoichthys intestinalis. Next base: position 22,746,710 of record NC_080416.1, read on the forward strand.
GTGGGACTGCTTTTCTCTTCGAAAGATGCATATTTCCGTTGTTTATAAACAACCTAGTCAAAAGAACATGTTTTTCTTCCTTCCTCTGCAGGCTGTCACAGAGAGCGCTTAACGTCAAACCCCGCAAGACAAGAACCAGTCGATGCTTCTCGGCTGGAACGGAAGCGTGGACGTCGTGATGTGCAGGAAGCCAGATTTCAGTAGTTCAATTCATATTTTCAAAAACAACAAAAAATATTTGTACGGAGAGACAAACAAATGTTCATTTGTCCAATTGGGATATCATATATCCCAATCATAATAATAAGTATTGGATATCTAAACCAATTGAGCTGTTTAGGGCTCGTTTATAAATGGGGATTATGGTGTGTATATATTTTTTATTTCCAAGTGCAATTAAGTAATTAAACAGAGTGAATGGCAGTTGTCAAACAAAAAACAAACAAAAAGGGGAACTCCAGATTTCAAAATAGTCTCGTTTAGAGATCTCCAACCATGGATATTGTAATGTTGTATATGGTAAGAAAAACATTTTCACTCATGCTTTCAGCTTTAAATTTTAAGTGTTTTATAGCAGGTTGTTTTGCATTAGCTGCTCGGCAAACGTTGATACTTCACTTTCTAGCTGGTTTATGTAATCAGGGTTTCCAAAAGTATATATCACATATTGCCATAGCATCAACAGACAACTGTATATAAACACAAAATATTTACATTTATTACCAAAATTAAGTCAAAAGGCCTACTTACTTCAAATCAGGACTACTCTTGACAATAGGTGTCCATTTTTGGTTTGGGAAAGCTTTCCGTTCAACACAATAGGCATTCATTTTGCTTTAGGAAACCCTGCCATTCAACATGGTATTGTTCAGTGTACTGTGGTATTTGGTTGCTTACATTTGGTGGTGTTGTGCTCATTGAGGGTGCCCACATGTGATTATTTAACATCTGATTGTGTGTTGAATATATTATATATAAATATATATATATATTTAGACCCCATTTCAGCAATTTTAGCGTTGAATATCTTACTATAAAAGGATTGCGTGTTGCTGTCAACGTTGGAAGCAGAAAGACATTCCAGCGTGCGAGGAGGCCATGTTAGTGTATAAATCCAGTTAGTATTTCAAATGGTGACATTATGTTCAACTTATTGCCATTTAGAAAAAGGAAACATGTTAATCATTGTGGACATGTGACTGGATTTGCATTCAAAGAGTGTACCCCTTTTACCATCTTTCATGTGGACTGTATCTCCTCATATAGTGACCACGTTGGCCAAAGGATGAGGGAAACTTTTCAATCATGTAATCATTTTCTTTTTTTGTTTCCACAAAGGTACTCCTTATAACCAAAAGAATTGCTGGCCAATACAGCAGCACCTACAAGACAAATGTGGATCAAGTTTGTGAGGTGTCTCAGACATATTCATCCCTCAAATAGATCTTTGAAATGGGGGAGAAAATATAATCTATAAAGGTCTGTGTTCACACACATTAGATATGTGGAGCTAGGTTGATGACAGATGTTCCCTGTAGTCAATCCACAATATGATCGGCCATGTTTACACCCCACAGTTTGTTAGTCCAGCTTGCCAAATAGTCTTATTTAATAGCTTTAAAGTCCACTTAGACAATAAACTCCACAAATGCACCTCCACCATTTGTAGTTGAGTAACTAAAAACCAGCCTTGGCCACCATTTGCAGAAATACAGTATGTGTTGACAGATGTTTTGTTTTTGTGAAGCATTGAAAAGTATTTGATGCCCTTAAAATTGCTTTAACTGGAATTTTGAGTCTTGCATTTTTTCCCCCTTTTCCGCTGTACTTATGTACGAGTCTAATTCGTGGTGTTTTAAAGAGAATGTTTTGTTTTGTTCAATGTGCGACGTCGTTATTTCATAAGCTTTTTGCGCAACGTGCGCCCACTGGAAGCTGGCAAAGTTTATACTGTAGTGTATATAACGTGGTCGATATGTGACCTTGACACATCATGCATAGTTTTTACTCTAAAGTTGAAAGTAACGGCTTAATGACTTGATCTTTGAGTGTAGTTGTTGCTTTCAGTTTTTCCCGTCATTTTACAACGCTGCGCATAGTTTAATATTGTAGCTGCTGTTCCATTAAATAAACATGTTTACTACAAAAGGTCGTTTTTTTAGCTTTGTTTTTATGATACAAATACTAAATACATGTGTGTGGTTGTGTTGAGCCGAAATGGAGGGGTCGGCAACTCGGCGCTGTTTCGATAAGGCGCATGCGCAATTGCGCATGTAGAATTTTGCCGCGTTCAACGTATGACTAAAGCGCATGCGCAGTAGCACTGAGGTGACAATTTGCGCATGCGTTGACTTGATCATTCAGTCCTACAGGAGGTGCTGTTGCCATATGCTACTCTTCATGCTGTGACATTGAGAAGAAGGTAAATTTCACGTAAGCTTGTATTTTTTTGTCCATTTTTAGAGTAATAATGTTATTCAATATTATTGTAAGTCAGACGTATGAAAGGGTCAGACAGGCGGTGAGCGTTTACTCGCAGTTTAGCCACATGCCTGGTATCTTTCACTGTATCTTTCGGCTAATTGCTAATAGCTATCTGCCAATACTACCTCCTGAAAGGGGCCGGTCGGCATCATGAGGTTGACGGCGTTGCTGTCCATGGCCGCCCGGGTGGTAGTGCCCAAGAACTACCGTTACGGGAGCAGTAGGCCGTGGACCGTGGCTGCCAAGCGCCGTAATCCGCCGGGCAAGACTAGAAACAAAGTGTTCGTGGAGCCGATCGCGGACGAGGACTGGACTGTGCTCCGAGGGGACACTGTGAGTAATTCTGCTCTTTATAAAGGCTTAATGTTTTTTCATCCTGATCTGTTGTGTTTATCAGGTGGAGATTTTGTCCGGAAAGGACAAAGGCAAACAGGGGAAGGTCACCCAAGTCTTCAGGCGCAGAAACTGGGTCATACTTGAGGGTCTCAACACAGTAAGAATTTACTTAGCTTTTACGTTTATGACCCTCAGATTGTTTTTTTTTTCTCTCCATGAACTTGCACTTTGCATTAAAGCATTACAGATATATTGGTAAAACTGAAGGCTACCGTGGGACGTACATCGCCAGCGAAGCCCCCATCTTGGTGCGGGACGTCGGCCTCGTCGACCCTGCAGACAGGTACTGCCACATAATGTTCAGTTTAATTGTATTGAGCTCATTACAGCTTTTAAGTAGATGTACGTAGCGGCTCCAACCTATTGCTGGAACTCTCCAAAATGAAGGAAAAATACTCACGTAAATTAATGGACACACAGATCAACATTCCCTCGCACATCTCAACAGGTGGCTGCACTCGGCTCAAATGTGAATCTTCACACATCCCAAAACACTTGGCGTGTGTGACTCGAGCCCAAAAGAGGAAGTAAAGAGTAGTTTTACTAAGCCATACTTTTTACTTGAGTTGATTTGTGAAGAAAAAACACTACTCTTACTCCGCTACTCCGGGGTACACAAGAGTCGTTACATTTTTCAACTTTATTCTACATATTAGATTTATTTATTTTTTGCTTGCAATTCTATTGCCAAGAGTAGCGCTACTAATTTCACCAATGAGATGTCGCAACATTAATCACATGACTCCATTACACCAGTCAGATGCAATTTTGCCGTTCTATGATCACGCATCTTTAAAGCACCGTAACAAATAAAGTATTTGACATAGAGCTCCTCCCTGAACATGAATCGAAATCGCGGATTTAAAACACCCTCCCAGTTTTTGTTTGGCACCGATTGACCACGAAAAACCGGAGATGATCCTTTTAATTTCATAATAGTAGCTATGGAGGAACTATAGTATTTTTTTTCTCCAGTAGACTGCAGGGCACTCATGCTCTTTGGATGAAGAATGCTTTATTACTATTTATTTATTTATTTATTTATTTTTTTCCCCCCTTTGGCTTAATGTGATTAGCTAATGGGTCATTGTACGGTATCATTATAGTCTGTGCTGAGAGGGAAAAAAATACCATTGTTTTAAAACAAAAACATGAGCAGTTATTCAAAATGTTACTCATTACTTGAGTATTCTTTTCACTGGATACTTTTTTACTTGAGTACATTTTTGGGATGACTACTTTAACTTGAGTAATATTATTTTGAAGTAACACTACTCTTACTTGAGTAAATTTTTGGGCTACTCTACCCACCTCTGCTAATAATCATGATAGTGGACAGCTATTCAATAGAAGCCCTTTATTGTCATTATACAGTTGTACAATAAAATTGTGGAGCATCTCCCCTTTACAGTGCAGGACATGAAAAATCTCGAAAGTGGCTTGCAAGAATAAAAGTATAAAATCGAAATAAATGTAAAATATGTATGAGGTGGTCGTATGTTCAGGCAGTGCAAATATTGAAGTGAAGTAGCAGCAATTGACAGTGAAGGCATTGAATATTGCACCAGCAAAAATCTCGAAAGTGTCTTGCAAGAATAAAAGTATAAAATCGAAATAGATATAAAGTATGTATGAGTTAGTCCTATGTTCAGGCAGTTCAAATGATTGAAGTGAAGTAACAGCAGTTGACAATGAAGGCATTGAATATTGCACATTAGTATTGCACGTAAATATTGCACATAGAATATGTGTGAATAGAAGTTAAGTAGCACAAGTTGACAGTGAGGCATTGAATACTGCACTTAGTAAGTATTGCACATAGTATGTTGCATGTAAATGAATATTGGACATTGGGTGATGTGGTGTTACATATGGCTGTTCAGGGTGGAGATGGCTTCAGCAAAGGAAACTGTTCCTCAGTCTGCTTGTTCTTGCCTTTAAACATCTATAGCGTCTCCCAGAGGGGAGCAGTTCAAACAGCTGTCCTTGAGGATGTTTAGAGCTCTGCTGAGGCATCGAGAGGAGTAGATGTCCATCAGGGAGGGGAGAGGACAGCCAATGATCCTCTGCCCTGTCTTGACTGTCCTCTGAAGCCTCTCCATGTCTTTAGCAGTGCAGCTCCCGTACCAGGTGGAAATGCAGTATGTTAGCAGGCTTTCAGTGGATGAGTGGTAGATGGCCAGCAGCAGCTTCCTATCCAGCTTGTTCTTCCTGAGGACTCGTAGGAAGTGCAGACGCTGCTGAGCTGTCTTTATGATAGCTGTTATTAGAGGCGTGCAAAAAGACTATTCGCGATTCGGCCGTGGAAGATTCGAGAACGATTCACAAACATCCAGATTCCATTATTGAATTATACCAGGTAAAACGGAAGTAAAACACGGTCAGCGCGGTCTTTGGAACGCAATGAGGAACGGACCGAGAGTAAATATCATGTTCAACTCATGCCGCTGGATAAAAAAACAATCATACCTGACTGCGGCCGACAGCCGCTACAAACAACGCCCAGTTGCTAGTTGCTACTAGCATATGGCTACAGTAGATATCATATATACGTGGAACTAGATGCAAAATGACAGACGAAGGCGGTGTTAGAACATCTATTATTGAACCGAGATGCGAAATGACAGACTTTCCGGCGTTAGATGGCGGCTGTTTACTTAAAGCAGTACTAAAGCAGTGACTTCTCTAGAAGGCTGTTGTAGCGAACCTAATTAACTTTTTCTCTAAAATACTCCTAAATCGGCAGAATCTTGTCTTGAATCTATCTTTAAATGATGAAATAGTTTTAAAACTGACAAAAGTAGACAGAAGGGAAATTATGGAATAACGGGAGCAATTTTAACAACTGTAACAGTTGATTCACAACATTATATTAATTGAATGTAGTTTAAAGCTGCTGATACAGAATGGGGACTGGAGTATTTTATTTACTGTTATTTTTGTATATTTGTTTACTGTTATATGCTAACTTGATACTGAAATAGTAGTTTGGTTTAGCCTGAGAGAATTTTGAACAATTTTGTAACTAATGTACAAAACATTTATTTTAAAAAAAAGGGGGGGGGGGTGCCTCAATAATCATTTTATAATCGAATCGGAGCCTCTGAATCGTAATCGAATCGTTAGGTGACCAAAGATTCCCAGCTCTAGCTGTTATGTTTGCTGCCCATGAGAGGTCATCTGAGAGGTGGACTCCCAGGAACCTGAAGGTGTGGACCCTCTCCACACACTCGCCTTTGATGTAAAGGGGCGGCGGGTCGGTACCGTTCCTCCTGAAGTCCATGCTGACCTCTTTGGATTTGGTGGTGTTCAGGGCCAGGTTGTTGTCTGAGCACCAGGCTGAGAGTTTGTGGACTTCCTCAATGTAGGGTATTCAAGATTTGTATTCATTTGTCTTGACTTGTCACTAATGGAAACTCTCGTATTGGCTGATGCACAATTTTGACATCTCGCTTATTCATAAAAGGTTACTTTTGTGTATCAGCCCACTGTAGTAAAAATTGTACAAGGTGAAAGCTAATGTTACTCCATTATAACTATATGGAATGGTGTGTTTCTCACTCGGGCTTTGAAAGCTAAAGTCCAGTAATCCAAACTGTCTTGTGTACTTTGGATGTAAACCCCCACCCCCTTTCCTCCTCCTGTTTCATCTTCCAGGAAGCCAACAGAGGTGGAGTGGAGGTTTACAGAAGAGGGTGAGAGGGTGCGAGTATCGGTCCGGACTGGTCGCATCATCCCCAAACCGCTGTTTGAGAGACGTGACGGCATTGTGCCTCAACAGTGGAAAGGTGAGGAAGCCAGTGAGGGAATTTCCTTTCCTCTTGTTCTTTTTAGTTTCCATTTTCTTCATTTTGTTGTACTTGTGTTAGATGGTCCCAAAGACACCAGCCCAGAGGACACGTTGGAGAAGACCTACACGCCCTCCTTGAAGACCCTGGAGGAGGAGGTAATGGAGAAAATGGGCATCCAAGAGCACAGGAGGCACCAGCGCTCCTACTGGTACTGAGCCTGGATGGCGGATGCTCTTGTCAGGATTTTTTTTTAAGTGGACTGTTTTTGTTGTTATCTCAATAAATGTCACTACTAATACTATATGCATATTTTTTTTTGACAAAAATTATTGGCATCCAACTTTTCAGACTTATTTTTTAGAGTATTTCTTGTTTGTTGCGTGGTAAAACTTCCACTTAACGCTGCTTTTAAAAGCCAAAGAGAGACATATAATTTACAAAAGTACCAACTCAGGAATCTTTACCGTGAGTAAGTCACACAAAAAAATGGACTTGACATTCCTCACAAAGCCACACATCTGAATCCCAGCAGGGATTGCTTAACTTTATTGGTTGATTATATACTGTATAGGCAAAAACTAGATTAACCTGTGCAACTTTGGCTTTATAGATCATAAACCCTTTAAAGCAGCTTGCTTGCCTTTTATTGCCAATTACAGCACCAATGCAGTGTTAATCATTGCCATTTTGTTTCATGAAACCTGACTTTTTACGCCACACATACACTTTAGCATCCAGTTGAGACACCCACTCAACCCTGTATACATCCTGTTTAACGTCTCTTTGTAGTTGAGTGACTGTCAAGGGTCAGAAAGTACGGGTCATGACATGTCAGGTGTCAAATAATTCTGGTTAATGTCACAATATTGATCTCCGATTCACTTACAGTTAATGCAGGTTTGATGGTGACTGTTTTTAATTAAATTTACATGATTTTCCAATGAAAAATGTGTCTTGGTGACACTAAATGGTATTTTTTTTTCTCCCATCCTGTGTCCAGCTGCCAAAGTCATTGTATGCGTCACAGTCTGGATTTGCCGACATTGCCGGGCAGCGCAGTAAAATGGCCAACTTGTCGATGAGGGCATTTTTTTTTTTCCCCCAGACCACGTCCCTTAATCCTCATCCATCCATTCTGCCTTGTTCACATCCAAGAGGGAATAAAACTAGCCAGTCAGCGGAAAGTAGCTTTTGAGGCTTTTTTTCTGCCTCCTACAGGAGGAAAAATGACTCAAAAGCCTTGATGTGCTGTATGCGATTCCACCAAGGTGAATGGAGGGTATTTTTCCTTTGAAACATTCACAGTATCTTGTGCCTAAAATATCCATTCTGGTCAGTTTGTGTGCTAAACATAAGTGCAGAGAGTCGTTTTCAACATCTGAAGATGCTTTGGGGAAACAAAATTGCTGCGTTTCAGTCATGTCGCTGACCTAATGATCTAAACCGGGCAGCGTTTTAATCACAGAGTTGTTTGAAGGCAGTGCTGGGAAATGTCATGTTAGCCTGAATGCCACTCGCAGAGGTCATTTGCGTTTGTTCTCATTTGATTTCAATGCTCCGACGAATTCCTGCATGTGCACGTGACCTCGGCAGTCTGTTGGCATTGCAAACTATAAAAGACTGCATGTCCTTGCATTGCCTGCTTGGTGGATGATGGGTTTGTTTTGATTTTGTAGGCAATTTCTAATAGGTTTTACAGTTTCTATCAAAGAGGTTGATTGGAGACAGCCTTTACGATTTACAGGAGAATGAAAGGATGATTTGTAGTTTGAAGTTTGCTTCCCATTCTTGTGGTAAAGTATGAAACATGTTAGACAAGATGACCTTCCTGTGTGACCAGCGTTGCCTCCGTCTAATAACCGGCATAGATCACTTCAAATATAGCAAAATGGAGTTGGCAGTGAACAAGCAGAAGCACACACGGCAGCTCTTCTTCTTTTCCGCCAGGTCAGCCTTGACGTTGCCTTGTCAGACGGCACCGCGCTGCTGTGCGGGTGTTAAATTCCCCAGGTGCGCACCACAAAGAGCCATTCAGCCGGTCAGCACAGCTCACGAGTATACCGAAAGGAGGCGACCAACCACACCAGAGAACACACAAAAAGACCTATTTGGCTAACCAAAACAGCACCCGAGAGTGCAGAATCAGTCTTGCTTGTGAGATTGCGGGTGTTTTAACACCCATATTTTTCAACTGAATTATGGGTTTTGTCGTCACACCTGAGGGGAATGTGGTTGTTTGAAAACCAGCAATTTTCCTGGGTTAGGGGTTCAACATTTAACTCCCAAAGTTTTCTTCTTGCACCTTTCAATTTGAATTAGACTATAACTCTTTATAGGGCACTTATTTAATTGTACATCTTTCTTTCGTATTCTTATTTATTTTTAATGTGGTAAACGTTTTCAAGGGAACCACGGCTAGAAAGACTTGTAGTTCTTAAAAGATTACCGCTTGTATGAGTTAAAACGATGTTTTTGTTTTTATACAATTTGTAAAATTAGATTAACTAGTAGTGCGCCATTGTTGTTGACGTCGCAGGGCTCTAATGTCACTTGGCTACGCTGCCTGGCTTCCAGAGTATGATTTTAGTGACATAAACATGTCATATGTTCAGCCCTTTCAATTTGAACCCGAAAGGAACATTAATTAGCATGACAGCATTGTCGATATTTCACAAAACGGGCAGCAAAAGCAAAACGAACAGGAAGGACGGGATGAGACGAGAGTAGGTCAAATCCGGTGTCCTGCCAAAATGTGAATGAAAACTGCGGTGAGAGGCAGACAAACGAACAAAACATGGCAGTGATGCAACTAGCAACGAAGGGATATACAAACTGCCAAATGGCAGCAAGTCAATATATCGGCAACCTGCCTAGGATCGGTTTAAAAACACTGCTAATGAGCTGGAATTGGATGCAGGTCCGATGTCGGGAACTCATCCCACAGCTCCTTAACAAAACAATCTGACCAGTAGCAGAAATCATGCCAGTCGTCATACTAGCTTCGCTTGCTTCACTTGTCTGTGCTATTATACCTGAAAGGCAAACGCAACTGAAAAGAAAGTGCGGCTGGCTTGATCACGGAATTAAAAAACGCGGCTCACTGTAGACAAGAAACAGACAACATAGAGATTGCATAAAAGGGTTTATTAAACACACACAAAAAACACGCGATCGCAAAAAGGGTCCGTGACAGTAGGTCTGGATCAATTAAAAAAAAAAAAAAAAAAAACAACTAAGGGAAAACCGCGGTGACAGGGAGACAAACAAACAAAAAATACAAAATAATGATGCAACTGACAACGAAGGGATAGACAAACAGTCAAATGGCAGCAAGTCAATATATCAGCAAGCCGCCTAGGATTGGTTTTAAAACACTGCTAATGAGCTGGAATTGGATGCAGGTACGACGTTGGGAACACATCCCACAGCCCCTTAACAAAACAATCCGACCAGTAACAGAAATCATGCCAGTCGTCATACTAGCTTCACTTGCTAGCTAGTACAGCTATTCTCCCAGTCCAGTCCAAGTATGTCATCACCCCGAGCGTCCATGGGGCGCATAAAACATGTCACACACCATAGGTCAAAACATGTATTCAATATTCTAGATTTTTAAATCAATGGCAATAATATATATGTTTTTTAATGGCATATTTTAGTAAAAGAAAACTATTGTGGCTTATTAGAGCCTCCAAGTCTTTAAGTCTGAGGTTCCCTTTAAAAAATTATTTTTACAAATTTTAAGAACCAAAAAAGGGGGGAAAGAATCAAATTTTTATCTCTTGTTATTTTTAATTTGGGTAAATAATCGTAAAATTGCAAATATTCTCTTATTTTAAAAAAATGAAAACAAAATAAGGAATTTTAAAACCTTTTTATTTGTTATTAATGCTATTTTATGTATGTAACTGGAAAATGCTTTTGGGAAGTGGCGTCGTTTGGCCTATTTTAGGGGGGCTTAAATATTGTCAAGCCCCCCTAAATAACTTGGTCTTGTTTTACTTAAAAATAAAAACAAAAATACAAAAAAATGCTGACATATTCATTATAAAGTTGCCAGAATACTAATTTAATAATCATATAACCTCTCATTATTAACTTAAATATGATTATAAATCTGTTAGTTTCTGTAGGTAGAGAGTCCCATCAGTGCGTCGTTATCCAATCCATTCCACTTGTTGATATAGAGAACGCCCACATCACTGAAAATCCACTCTGCGTTTTTCCTGTGACCATCGGGACCTGTCCGGCGTTAGAGAATAACAGTTTTTTGTTCAGTAGTGAGTAATCTAATGAATTAATTTTCCAATATTTGCAACGCCGTTACAATTACTGAGGATGTGAAGGGGCACTTTTTTACAATATGGTTGAAAGGTGAGTTGTCTGATTTTGACAGTTGTCTGAATGGGGGGGGGGGGGGGGGGGTGACACCATTGCAAACGCAATGATGATTACAGTTGGCTCGGAGCGATAGCGTTAGCATTTAGCGTGGCAAGCATCATCTTAAATTCTCGGGCTTGAAGAGGTGGGGGGTCAGCCTGTTAGTGCTCAGACCATACGCCGTACTCTACATCAAATTGTTGTGCATGGCTGTCACCCCAGGAGGAAGCCTCTTCTGAAGACGGTACGCAAGAAAGCATGCAAACAGTTTGCTGAAGACATCTCAACAAAGCACATGGATTACTGAAACTATGTCCTATGGTCTGATGAGACGAAGATCGATATGTTTGGTTCCGATGGTCTCAAGCATGTGTGGCGGCAACCAGGTGAGGAGTACAAAGATAAGTTTGTCATCCCTACAGTCAAGCATGGTGGTGGGAATCACCCCCACTCCACCTCTTCAATCTCTGCAGCAATGCTGACAGCACTCCTGTAACGAGCCGCATGACATTTTGGAGGGAAAATGACAAGCAGTACTCAATTTGGACATTTAGGGATGTACGTAGTTCCCATGCGGTGTACTCACTTTTGTTGCCATATTATTAATTATATTTTGAGGAGAAAATAAATGAACTCTATTATATAAGCTGAACACAGACTACTTTTCATTGTGTCAAAGTGTCATTTTGTCAGTGTTGTCCCATGAAAAGATATACTTAAATATGCAGAAATGCAAGGGGTGTACTCACTTTTGTGATACACTGTATATAGCATTTTATAGCATAAGCATTCTTTGATGCTTCCATCTACCAAGTAACTTGCAATTGTAGCCATTTTTTCCTGTTGTTCTACTGTATTAGATAAATAGACTGAAACAACATTAATGATAATAATGAATTAATTATGTCTTTGTTATCTGTTTGTTAAGGTTTGTGCTTGTACGCTACGACGTTCACTTACATCCTGTGCATCTCCTCGGGGCTAAACCCCCCCACCCCCTGTTCATAAAACCAAGTGACGCCCCTGCTTTTTGGGCTTAGTTTTTCTACGGGGCACTACAACTAAAAGAAAAATGTAAGTGCACACTTTTTAATTGTAACCCCTGCAGCTTAAAAGCCAACTGAAAAGCAACTATAAGGACATCGGAATGATGCATTTCATATCCTCCCTCCCTCCCTGCTTGACAAGCATGCGCAAGAAGAAGAGAGTAGTTTTGACTTTCAACTGCTCACTCTCTTTCTCTTTCGGGGCGCGTCAAGCGGGTCGCAGCTCCCTTGCAGGACCTGCAGCGCGGTGCAACTAAATCTCCCACCCCCCTTAACACGCACTTTTTTTTTCCAAAGCGCACTGCAGCAGAGAAACGCGGAGACTTAACACCGGCGACATGATGCAGCTTCAAACCCTCAGGTAGGCTCTCAGGATGATAATAATGCAATTAATATGATAAGATTTAAAAGGAAAAGTGGGCTATGCTGACTTTGCACATGTTTTGCTTTCTCATAGTTCTATTTTTGAAAATATGAAAGCAGCTGGTTAGTTTTCCAAAATGTTGGGGAAGTTTTTTTTCTTTCACTGTGGTTTGCAGCGCATCACTTTTCATTCATTTCTACGGGAGACATTTTTATTTAAAGCAAAGCTTCCTAAACTGTGATTTAGGGACAAAAAACAAGATTTCTAAGTGATTTTCATCATAAAAAATATTTATACATGTTGTCTGTAATTCATATTAACCCTTTCAGTGCAACTGGTAGTAATAGACCTCCAATCGTGTCTCTTTTCATCCCTTTCCTGTTAATTTAAATGAGTTTATCACTAGTAGATGTCATATCCATTTGAACTGGGAAGGTGGCAGTGAATGAACCACTTCAAATGGATTGGACGTCTATGGTCGTCAACGGCAGCCAATGAGCGACACAGCCCACTTTGTTGCCTGCCGAATTTATTCAAAGTTGAAAATATTTAGTTTTTGTCATTTTTAAAAGTATTTTGGATTTTAACAAAAGTCATTGCACACATATGCTTGCACTATTTATTACACTTATTCAACCTATCTCAGTCTCGTAAATGTGAGGTTTGAAGATATAATTGGAGTTTCTAGTCAGATTTCGAGCAAGCTGTTAGGGTTTCAAGTTAGGGATGAACCTTGGTTTGGCTTTGATTCTCAGGTATCCAATTGTGAACTTAAGCCAGGAAAGTGGTAAGGCTGCAAATTCGGGTTTCAACTGGCCGCTAGTCGAAGGCTTTAAAGCTGGGTATGGATTTGTGTGTACTTACCTGATGGAGACCATAAAAGTGGAAATGAGACCTATCCTTCCTCCCTTTTTATTTTCCTTCATTTCATCATTTTTTCCTTCCGATTGAGACATTTTCTTTCTTCCTTTGTACCTACGTACTTCCATCTTACCTTCAATCTACTTCACTATCAGTTGACGAGGCTCGGGCCGGTCTGTATAGGGGCCTAATTTCAAAAACATAAAATTGAAATATTTTCAAAACCAAAACTGGCACCTCCCTTAGGCATATATAAGTCTCTATGAGCAGCGGCATCAAAAAATTCAAAGTCGTTCCATAATAAAATCCTGAATAACTACTTTTTATATAAGTATAACAAAACTTAAAATGGTTATATAATTCTCAGAATTAATGGTAGATTCACAAAAATCACCAAATGCAGAGATAATCACATATATTTTCAAGATCAATAGCAATATTTAACATATCATATAAGTTTTTTGCCGGACATAGCATCTTTTTTTTTTTTTTTTTTTTTTTTTTTACAAAATCCAACATGGCGGCCGTCATGAAACAAATAGCTTTTTAAGTTTAAAATTCTTGTATATAAATGCTTACATCGCGCAATTTCTATAGATATGAACGTAAAACAGTCTAGATTCTTGGTTAAAAACAAAAAACAGGCAGTTTTCATTCATTTTACATAAATATTTCAAGCAAAAGTTACGGTATTGTGTAATCGAACATGGCGGCCGTCACGAAACAAATAGCTTTTTAAGTTGAAAATTCTTTTAAATAAATGCTTAAACCGCACAATTTCTATAGATATGAACGTAAAACAGTTTAGATTGTTGGGTAAAAGCAAAAAACAGGCAGTTATCGTTGATTTTACGTAAATATTTCAAGCCAAAGTTACACTAATTTTATCCATTGATTTTGTTCACAATGTTTCAAAGTGCATGCATGGTCCTATTTAATATAATAATTACCTTGAATCCCCGACCAAATCACTCTTGAGACACTCCTGCCTGCTTGTATGCAGTAAACCCTTTGTCCTGATTCCACCTAAATCCGGCGTTAGAACGCAGTGTGTGTTTGAGTTTATTACAGTGAAAGCCAATTCAACCTTCTGCCTGGGTCGGCCCCCTACAGGAAGGCGTGGCGCAATGTCTGTGGCACCTGTCTTTTCAACTGATAGTGGAGTCTATGCTTCAATCATAATATTCCGTGATATACATACATAATCCTGTCTCGTGTTATACGTATAATGAGGCAGCTATGACACAAGTAGTGAGGAAGGGGAAAAGATGGATACATGGTGCTGTATTAACTGAAGTTTTTTCCATGCTTTTAATTTAGGGTTCGATGAATGTCTTGTTTAGTGAATGAACATGTTGCAGGGACCATTTCTAACAATGCAAAGAGTTGATTTCAACCACCGTTGACTCACGCTAGCTTAGCCACCTTGAAACTAACAAATAAATGACAAACTACCTCGAATTTGCTGAAATCAACTATACCAACTAATTAAGCCCAAATTAAACTCGAAGATTAAGCCTAATGTCAAAAATTCTCAACTTTGGGTTTGGGTTTAGGGGTTAACAGCATGTCAGTGCCAATGTAAAACAATGCAGATTAACTGCACAATAATCAACAACACACATACGAATTGCACGATGCAATGAACACAAAGATGGGGGCGGCCGCGAATGCGCGCGCACAACCCGGAAGTACGCTGTACACCCACGCGGTCAATTTGGCCACAAAACGTGGCGGCAACTAAGCACTTTACACTCAATCGGACTTAAAACACATCCCAAACAGGCAAACTAACACGTCACCTCACAGCATAAGTGTGCAACACGAATATGATGTAAACAATGCTCACCGATGACTACCCGCCATTGCAACGGCAAAGCTACGAAACAGCCGCGCATGTAGCGGCTCCAACCTATCGCTGGGACCCTCCAAAATGAAGGAAAATAGTCACGTACATTCATGGATGCACACAGCTGGACTCAATCCTCACACGTCCCAAAACACTTGGCACATGTGACTTGAGACCAAAACATGAAGTAACTATGAGCCGTTACCATGGAAACAAATGAACAGTGGAAACCTTTCTAATATTTTCTATTCAAAATGCTCTTCTCACATGACTACAATTTTCTTCATTCTACATACATTATGAGGCAATAACAAAATAGTATCACACAGACACTAAGGAAACTAGTTTTAATCAGATTATTGGTTTGGAAAAATGAATGCTTTACATTGCTCAATTCTAAAAGAATGTAATCATGTTATTGTAACGCGTTAGCGACAACACTGCTAATGTTTTGGTGAGCCTGTTTTAAAGTATCCGAGTGCAATCTTGCCTTGCAGGATGTCCAGCAAATGAAGTCGTGCAGATATCTTTTTTGTCTCGAGTGTTCCTCCGGTGATTCACAGTGTCCTTTGCTCCTTTGGGCAGCTTAATGGACACGTACGTGGAAGATAGAGAAAAGGGGGGGCAATTGATGGTTCACTGGGCTGTGGTCAGGTGTTGTTCAGTCAAGCGAAATTTAAAGAAGCAGAGTGGTGGTTCGCCTGACTTCTCCTTAACATGACATCGCAAGTCAAAATCTAATGCTTTTATTATGTTTTTAAAGTTACTGATTAAAGTCGAATAATCAACTAATTCAATTTACCATTGAAAAACCATGTATTTACTAAATGTAATAAATTGTTATCCAGTTTTATTGACTTATTTTGTTTTTTTTCTTGTAACTACAATTATTGATAATAATTTAGGTGGCACGGTGAATGAATGGTTATCAGCGGTTATCATGGTTAACATTTCTGAGATCAAGGGGTTGAAAACCATGCTTGCATGTCTTCCTGTTTGGATTTTGCATATTCTCCCTATGTCTGCGTGGGTTTTCTCCGGGTATTCCAGTTTCCTCCCACATCCCGAAAACATGCATGGTAAACTGATTGAACACTCCAAATTGTCCCAAGGTATGAAGGTGTGCTTGAATGGTTACTTGTCTCTTTCTGCTCTGCAATTGGCTGGAAAACCATTCAGTTAGCTGGGATGGACTCCAGCACCCCCGCGACCCTCGTGAGGATAAGCGACATGGAAGATGAATGAATGAATAATGATTCATTCAAACATGTTTCAGGCCAAGAAAAAAAGAAATATGTCATCTCTGTTTATGTTATATACTTTAAAAGTATTCTATGTTGTTATAAGGGATGTCCCGATCCCATCACATGATCGGAAATTGGGCCAATCCCGCCCTTTTTCAGAGGATCGGAATCGGGTGAAAAGGATCAGATTAATTAGAAAATATACATTTAAATTTCTCTGCTTCATGCTTGTTCAGCCTCTGACTCTGCCTCCTGTTGCTTTTCTTGCTAATCAATGCAGCTGGCGTTTGCTACTTAAAGTTAACAATGATTGACAGATTTGTAGCTTTGATCTGGCGAGTGAAGGCTCGGTAGCTCTACGATCAAAAGCACAAATGTGTTAAACATCATTTAGTCAATCTTCATTGTCGAGAGGCTGTTCTCGGCAGCGTGACTGAATTTGAGTGGACTTACTCATATCAATTATATTAATGCTGTGGAGAGTGATTAAAGGTGGTGCAATGAAATATGTCGGTGCACCTACATTTTGTTTGGTGCACCAGTGTAACCAATGTAAAAAGTAAGTGTGAACCTTTGGCAATAATGAGCTAATTTATATATTTTGTTACTTTTTAAAGGCTAAAAAGTAACAAAATAATCCAGAAATACAATGGTATTGCCAAAATATGCAAAAATATATGTTCTGTCCTCTGCAACACTCTCAGAAAAAGCAGAAGAGGAATTACTGTATACAGAATAGAATAGAATAGAATAGAATAGAATAGCCCTTTATTGTCATTATACAGTTGTACAATTAAATTGTGGCGCATCTCCCTATACAGCGCAGGATAAGTTGAAAGTAAGTTCCAAGTTCCATCACTCGAACTAAGCTCCGAACCTTGGGGGACCGAGCCTTCGCCGCTGCTGCTCCCTCACTCTGGAACTCACTCCCAAAACCCATCAGGAACTCGGACTCATTACAATACTTCAAATCACTCCTAAAAACCCACCTGTTCAAACTAGCTTTTCCCACCTCTTAATTCTTAATTCTGTCTTTGTGTTATGTTATGTAAAGCGTCTTTGAGTGTCCAAAAAAGCGCTATATAAGTTTGAGGTATTATTATTATTATTATTAAGTATAAAAGTATAAAATCTAAAATAATATAATATAAAATGTCTATGGGATAGTCCTATTTTCAGGCAGTGCAAATAATCGAATGAAGTAGCAGCAGTTTGACAGTGAAGACATTGAATATCGCACGTTAATATATTGCACGTAAGTAAGTATTGCACATAAAATATGTGTCAATAGAAGTGAAGCAGCAGCAGTTGACAGTGAAGGCATGAAATATTGCATGTTAATATTGCACGTGAGTAAGTATTGCACATAGCATATTACATGTAAATGAATATTGGACAGTGCTGTACTTTAACATGTTTGGAACTTTTGTTCAACTAAAAACAAAAACTTTGGTGGCGTATCGGATCAGGACTGGGTATCGGCAGATTCTGAAAATTAGGTGACTCAGACTGAAGTGCAAAAATATGCGATCAGGACATCCCTAATTATTATGATACAGTGGGGCAAATAAGTATTTAGTCAACCACTAATTGTGCAAGTTCTTCCACTTATAAATATTAGAGAGGCCTGTAATTGTCAACATGGGTAAACCTCAACCATGAGAGACAGAATGTGTAAAAAAAAAAAAAAATCACATTGTTTGATTTTTAAAGAATTTATTTGCAAAATCATGATGGAAAATAAGTATTTGGTCAATACCAAAATTTCATCTCAATACATTGTTATGTACCCTTTGTTGGCAATAACAGAGGCCAAACGTTTTCTGTAACTCTTCACAAGCTTTTCACACTCTGTTGCTGGTATTTTGGCCCATTCCTCCATGCAGATCTCCTCTAGAGCAGTGATGTTTTGGGGCTGTCGTTGGGTAACATGGACTTTCCACTCCCTTCTCACCCCGTGGCGTCAAAATGATAACAAGAACGGTGAGCAAAAATCCCAGAACCACACGGGGGGACCTAGTGAATGACCTACAGAGAGCTGGGACCACAGTAACAAAGGCTACTATCAGTAACACAATGCGCCGCCAGGGACTCAAATCCTGCACTGCCAGACGTGTCCTCCTGCTGAAGAAAGTACAAGTCCAGGCCCATCTGCGGTTCGCTAGAGAGCATTTGGATGATCCAGAAGAGGACTGGGAGAATGTGTTATGGTCAGATGAAACCAAAATAGAAGGTTTTGGTAGAAACACAGGTTCTCGTGTTTGGAGGAAAAAGAATACTGAATTGCACCATATCCACTGTGAAGCATGGGGGTGGAAACATCCTGCTTTGGGGCTGCTTTTCTGCAAAGGGACCAGGACGACTGATCTGTGTATAGGAAAGAATGAATGGGGCCATGTATCGAGAGATTTTGAGTGAAAATCTCCTTCCATCAGCAAGGGCATTGAAGATGAGACGTGGCTGGGTCTTTCAGCATGACAGTGATTCCAAACACACAGCCAGGGCAACAAAGGAGTGGCTTCGTAGGAAGCATTTCAAGGTCCTGGAGTGGCCTAGCCAGTCTCCAGATCTCAACCCCATAGAAAATCTGTGGAGGGAGTTGAAAGTCTGTGTTGCCCAACAACAGCCCCAAAACATCAGGTTTATCCATGTTGACAAATACAGGCCTCTCTAATATTTTCAAGTGGGAGAACTTGCACAATTAGTGGTTGACTAAATACTTATTTGCCCCACTGTATTTGTTATCATTTTGAACAGCATATAACAACGATTATAACAAGAATGATTATTAACGTTATTATATTATTTCAGTCAGTTGCTTATGGGAAAAAAGGGGGAAAATACCAAGGAATTCCTCAGTTTTTTTTTTTGTTTCATTATTGTATTTTATATTAAAACAAAAAATAAAATAAATAAAATTTAACTGAATTGTTACCACGACCCCTCTTGCACATAGCGTCTTGTGAAATCCCTCTCCTTTTCATCATTATAATTCATGTATTTATCATGTGGCAGCACAGCTCTTTTATAGGCCACTCTTTGAGCACCATTTTGTTTTGGTGACAAGCTGTGTGCGTCCCAAAGTGAAAGTGATGCAATGAAGGCGCCACAAATCTGATCCTGTTAGCAAGACACAGTGCTGTCTGTAATTTAAAAAGGAGAAAAAGAACCACCAAAAAAATGCCAGCAAGTGTGCCAGTCTCCCTCCTTTCATATCCAACTAGAGATGGTTTCAGCTCTTTTTTGTTTTGTTTTTGTACAGCACAGTGGTATGCAGCTGTCGTCGCTTTCTTTCTCCCTTTTCTTGCGGAGCATACTAATAGTGATGGCAGCTCACGGCCCACCCAGCTGGCCGGGAAACACACACAAGAACAACTATTTGGCCCTCAATGAGTGCCTTTGAGGGCCAAAATGCTTGAAAAGTCAGCTTCATCGCTGCTTGTTGTCCGCTGATCTGATTAGGACATCGCACAGATCACTTGACTGCTGTTACCATTATGTAACAGACACTTACATCATTGTTTTACCAATCAACCAAATGGTCAGAAAGGAAAATTGCACTCAACTGTATTACAGTGCAGTATTTAAAAACAGGTAATAAAATGGTCTTTCTTGCGTGAACTGCAAAGGTAATGTTTCAATCTAAAAAGGGATCTTTAAAGGGAACCATGTAAATGTTAGTTCGAGTTATAATAATTTGATATTAAAACCCCTCTTAATGTTTTTGTTTTAATAAAATTTGTAAAATTTTAAAACAAAAAATTAACTAGTAGCTCGCCATTGTTGTTCACATTGCAGGGCGGTGACGTCACATGGGTACGCTGCCGTACTTCCACAGTGACACTCTTTAACTATGTACGGTAGTGATTTAAATACACCACATTAGGTCTCACATTAGGGTTTTAATTAATTAGAGATCAAGCCAATGAGTGCGTTTTTGTCCCTCGACTTTCGCCAGTTTCCGTTTAAGTGCGGGTCCATTGTGCCTTATGTTCATTTTGTATGTTGTCTTCACAACATACAACACTCCTGATAATGGCTCCCAGCATCATAGTTAGTATATTGTGACTAAATATTGCCATCCAGCGTATTTGTTGAGCTAAACAAGTTGCCAAAATTTTTAAATGGAATATGACCAAAGTCTGATTAATTTTTATGTAGGGTTGTTCCGATCATGTTTTTTTGCTCCCGATCCGATCCCGTTTTAGTTTGAGTATCTGCCGATCCCGATTTTTCCCGATCCGATTGCCTTTTTTTGCTTCCGATTCAATTCCAATCATTCCCGATAATTTTTCCCGATCATATACATTTTGGCAATGCATTAAGAAAAAAATGAATAAAACTCGGACGAATATATACATTCAACATACAGTACTTAAGTACTGTATTTGTTTATTATGAGAATAAATCCTCAAGATAGCATTTACATTATTAACATTCTTTCTGTGAGAGGGATCCACAGACTTGTAATTCTTAAAGGATAAATGTGATTTTGTATTTGTGACTAAATATTGCCATCTAGTGTATTTGTTGAGCTTTCAGTAAATGATACTGTAGCCATGCCCAAATGCATGACGGGAAGTGCAACCATGACTGTGCGTAGTGCTACCAATTGATATATCTTCTCTGCGTTGGGAAATAACGTAAGGTGTTAAGAAAAAGATCAATTGCTACCTTGCTTCCCCACATTGCTTCCCATGATATTTCTAATCGTAGGGAGAGGGACTGTAAGGCTTTAGCCAATTAATAAAAGGCTCCAAAGGCTGCCAAAATTCACTCTACTCATTAAATGCTGCCTTTTATCTCTCTATATAGGTAAAACGGTGCCATTACAGATTGAACGCATCAATGCGTGAGTGGGTCGTGCAGCGCATGCGTTGATTGCGTTAAATATTTTAACGTGATTCATTTTTTAAAAAATTAATTACCGCCATTAACGCGATAAATTTGACAGCCCAACTTTAAGCCAAAACTAAAGACTCCGGATGAGTGTAAGACATTTTGTCTGTAACGTTAAATACAATTAGAAAACGATTTAATTAAGAAATATATATATATTTTAAAAAGGCATGTCCGATATTTTTTTGCCGATTCCGATACTTTGAAAATGACGTGATCGGACCCGATGCCGATCGATCGGGACATCTTTAGTTTTATGTGTATTTTGCATATCTATTTTGATTGTGAACTTGTGAATGCCAGTTCTCTTTGCATTGTTGTTTAACTGTGTTAGAATAGGGCCTCATTAATACAGATTGAAGCGCTTTTCTTTTTGTTTACATTATTTATTTGACTATACATATATAACTACATTGGGTACATATATATAAAACTATATAACTATACTATTTAACTATCTATTATTTTTGTTGTATTTTCACTATATGATGCTTATGTTCAATTGTATGCTGTGAAAGTTGCAGAAGCTTATGCCAATAAACTGAGCGGTGCGAGCTACGAATCTGAACGCCTGTGTCCACTCGCCTTTCTTTTCCTCTTAGATCTCAATGTGCAAAATAAGGCGTCATTATAATCTGTTGGGTATAAAATGAAACGAATAGCCAGAAATCAAACTAAGTTTAATACGTTGATTCGTTTTCCGTATCGCTTATTCACCGGGAAGCAACATTGATAAGTCTGCTAAATCTGAGAACAGCAGGATGATAATCGAACTGTACAGCGCTTTTACGTAAGAAAAATAAGGTAAGACGTCATTAGACGCCATTCGACGTCTCAGTAGAGGCAAACTGTATCAACATTTTCGTGTGCTGTGATGCACGAATAATCAAACTGCTGTGTTTCATTGGAAAGCACACGACAGCTCTGGATGCTAACCAACTCCATCTTAATATAGGAATAAGTTGGATCACACAATAGGTAACCGTGAAGATCTGTAAACAGTTTTTGACATCAAACACTCTCCTGCTCTCGTCACTAGCGAACTTGACACTGGAACGCTTCTCGTCACATCTTGTCTTTCCTGTTCATTTTACTTCTGTCCTTCTCATTAATGTTCCACTCTGGTTCAATTTGAAGGGCAAAACCGATTATATGTTTATGTAGTTAAAGAGTGACACTGTGGAAGTGCGGCAGCGTACCCATGTGACGTCACCACCCTGCGACGTCAACAATAATGGCGACCTACTAGTTAAAATAATTTTACAAATTTTATTAAAACGAAAACAAGAGGGCGTTTAATATCAAATTATTATAACTCGTACTAACATTTATCTTTTAAGAACTACATGTCTTTCTATCCGTGGTACCCTATCAACAGTTAGCACACCAGACTATTGTCACGTAAATGTGGCCTAAATTGAGACAGCTATCACTGATAAGCTCTGTGTCTTGTTGACTATCCATCTGTCCATCCTTCAACCCTTATCCGAGAATCCTAAGAATTAGGATTCCTCAAAACGGTATGTGATGGCCAATGCAAACAATGTAAAGGCAGTCTATTATAACAAGAGTATAGACAAGGGATCATAAAGTGTAATTAGGCTTCTTCCAATGTGTGTGCTTCTCTTCTTCAATGATGAATGAGCATTGCCGACTTGCCTGGGGAGGTCGTATGAGGGCATGGCGAGCATACGGGCCCCCCCAGCTACCGGGTGGGTTAATAACAGGGCCAGACTGGTGACAGAGACGTGGCAGAGTGCCACTGGCCGGGGACGCTGCATGGCTTGCGGTCAGGAGGAGCCTGTTCTTGGAAACCAAACTTTTTTTTTCCTTACACTGCAGTCCAAGCTAGTCAAGACACAGTTCGCCACAATGCATCTTTCCTCAAATAGCTGTTGCTAAACAAAACAGAAGCAGCTTCTGAAGGCACATAGGCGGACACATTTGGTAGATTTCAAGGGTAAGGAGTTCTTTACAGATGCACGTTTGTGAGACTGCCCTTAGCCTGGAAGAATTCACAACAAAAAAGGAGCCCGCTGCAGTGGCCTTGCAATAAATCAACACTTCAGCAGTTATCTTGATAGACATCTTCCAAGAATAATGTTTATTTCAGTCTTTGGTTTTCAATGATGTTCCAGTTTTCAACAGCCAATCCACTCATTTTCCATGGGAGAAGGTTTCTGCTACCCGTCAATCCCACTGTGGTTCTCAGATTTGAAAACTTCAATTCTTTTCTCAATCACAATTCAGTGCTAGATCTTTTAGCTTTGAAAGATGGGCAAAACTTTGTTGTGATGTTAAATATGAAGAATCAGGTTTTCCTGATGCAAACGAATCCTGTGCATGTCTGCCAGGAGTTTGCAGTGTTGTACAAGTAGGTGAAAAGGCCCTCATAATAAATCGTTTTTGGGTTAAAATTGGTGGGAGCTACCTGAAGCAACGGGTCTTTATGTTTAGACATGTGTGAAATTGGAAAGTGAAAACTGGTAAGGAGAAATAATGTGTCTTTATTATCTTTACACCCTCTTTCTCCCCTGACTGATGGGTGTCGCTTTCTCTTCCACAGAATCGTTGCCCTTCTCAGTATACTTTATCATCTCTCACTAGCTTTTCCAACCCAAAGCCCTTCTGCACATGGTAAGTAATTCTTGACCATTAGCATCCCTATATGAAAATAATCCCTCATTTAATTAATGTTGGTTTTCCAGACGACATCCAGACGCCGCTCTGGGTGAACATTTCCCACTCGGGTGTCCTTTATGCCCCGCTTGGCCAAGCCGTCATCATCCCCTGCTCATCGTCCTCATCGCCTCTCATGCTGCCGCGGGTCAAGTGGACGCTAGTGTCCGACGAGACTGAAACGCAAATCTTGGTGGCGCGGGGCGGCAAGGTGAAAATCAACGAGGCGTACCGAGGCCGGGCCGATTTGCTCAACTACCGCTCCTCGCCTGAGGATATGTCAATGTGGCTGTTGGACACGCGCTCAAGCGACTCGGGGCACTATCGCTGTGAGGTGCAGCAAGGCCTGGAAGACACTAGCGACATTGTCCAACTGAAGGTCAAAGGTAACAAAAAAACAGTAGTAGAGAGTAAACAAGTATAAATTATTTTAACCGCACTTAAGTACTGGTAGATTTTTCAGTTACACTGTCCCTGACAAAGGTCTTTTCGCTTATCCATTTTGTAGAAACAATTGCTAATAACCTGACTTTTAATTATTCAGTTGGTTTAAAAAATGGCTCATATGAAAACTAAGACCCTCCCAAATTATGTTGAATGTACAAAAATATATTTGTTTCGTTGAAAAAAAGATTTATCATTTAATGAAGACTTAAAGCTCAAATTATGGCAAGACAAAAGTTTTGTCGCCTACAGAAAGTAGTGTTAATACTGAACAAAAAATGTACTTCAAATACAAAAATATGTTAAATAACATAAGCGAATTAAGTAGTGGTGCTATGAGATCTAAATTTAATATTTTGTATGACTTCCAGGGGCTTGAAGGACTGCATTCATGCTGTTCGGCAAGGATTCATACAATTTATTGATGAAGTCATTACCACGATTTTGCCACCACCAAACTTCACTGTTTTGTGGCAAAAGGTGGATTTTTTAGATTAATCTTCCATTGAATTACACCACAGTCGCCGCAAATATTGCAGGAGACCTACTGGAGCCAGCATGGATTCGAGATTCACTCAGAAAACAATGTTTGGTGTGTGCAAAATCATGGTCTGGGGTTACATCCAGTTTGGGGGTGTGCGAAAGATCTGCAGGGTGGAAGGCAACATAAATATTCTGAAATATCAACAAATCTTAGCTGCCTGTTACATTCCTAACCATAAAAAGGGACAAATTCTGCAGCAGGATGGTGCTCCATCGCATACTTCGATCTCTACCTCAAAGTTCAGAAGATCAAAATCCTCCAGGACTGGCCAGCCCAGTCACCAGACATGAACAGGATGAAAGAGGAAGCATGGAAGATGAAATCCAAAAATGTTGATGAACTCTGGGAGGCATGCAAGACTGCTTTCTTTGATGTTCCTGATGACTTCATCAATAAATTGTATGAATCCTTGGTGAACTGCATGGATGCAGTCTTTCAAGCCCATAGAAGTCATACAAAATATTAAATTTGGTTCTCACAGCACCACTACTTAATTCGCTTATGTTATGTAACATATTTTTGTATTTGAAGTACATTTATTGTTCAATTTTCACACTACTTTCTGTAGGCGACAAACCTTATGTCTTGCCAAAATTTGACCTTTATGTCTTCATTAAATGCTAAATCTTTTTTCAGTGAAACAAATATATTTTTGCACATTCAACATCATTTTGGAGGGTCTTAGCTTTCATATGAGCCATTTCTGAAACCAATTGAATAATTAAAAGTCAGGTTATTAGCAATTGTTTCTACAAAATGGATAAGCGACAAGACTTTTGTCAGGGACTGTACATGCTTACATTTTTTTGTTTCAGTTTTCAACTGGAACAATTATTTTTGTAGCATAAAAGTTGCGCCAACACTAGCCAGCTAACATGTGACACAAGCACCGTCATTTAATACAGATAGGAAACTATTTTTTTAAGGAAAACCATTGTTTTTACGCTAGCATCTTTATCCTGAGTATAATTTGAGTACTTTTGCCATCTCTCCAAAAAGAAGCTCAAACTCTTCTTGAATGGCACTAGCCCGCATTTCTGTGTGCAGGTGTAGTATTCCACTACAGGGACGCCATGGGTCGATATGCACTCACCTTCCACAAGGCCCAGAGGGCTTGCAAAACCATTGGAGCTCAAATCGCGACTCCTAGTCAGCTTCGGGCGGCATATTTTGACGGGTATGAACAGTGTGATGCAGGCTGGCTAGAAGACCGAACCGTTAGGTATGTTCAGATGTTGATGCATCCTTCCTTTTCTATAGCATGTGTCCCCTTCTCATTACATACATCCAAGAATGTTGCAGCTAAGCTGCAAACCCTCATTTCAGAAACATCTGTCCATCGTTAATTTGCCTATTGTATCCGCTTTGTAACACATTCCTAGATATCCAATCCAAAATCCTCGTGTAGCTTGCTATGGCGACATGGATGGAGAACCAGGTGTGAGGAACTACGGGAGAATGAATCCACAGGAACACTTTGATGTATATTGCTATGTGGAACACATGGATGGTATGAGGAACACTCCCTATATCGGCCCAACTCTAGATTTTTGCAAATTAAAAACATGTGATTCGTAGGGGAGGTGTTCCACGACGCTGTTCCACAGCAATTGTCCTTCGAGGGGGCCCGGGCATACTGCAGTGCAACAGGAGCGCAGCTGGCTTCTGTAGCGCAGCTTTACCTGGCGTGGAGCGAAGGTCTGGATAACTGTAGCCCAGGCTGGCTGGCTGACGGCAGCGTACGTTACCCCATCAGGACCCCCAGAGAACGCTGTGGAGGTCCCCAGGCTGGTGTCAAGACTGTGTATCGCTTCAACAACCAAACAGTCTTTCCAGAGCCATCCAGCCTTTATGACGTATATTGTTACAGAGGTGTGTATACCAAAAGACAAAATCAGTCAACTAGTGTCGTCCCTCAAAACCTGTCTTCTCTTGAGTCAGAAACTTGCCTTGACTTTTCCTTCTAATCTGTCTCATCTCTAGGTAACAGAACTATACCAACTGACTCTCCCATGGACATAACAAGCACACTGGAATCTAGCACCCTTGAACAAGATGTTATCATCTTAATGGACAAAGACAAAGAACTGCCACAAGACCAAAGTTCGGAACAAATTGAACGTGAGGTTCAAAGTGTTCTAGAAACCATTCCACTATTCTCAGTTCCTCCTACGGAAGAAACCCCGATAGAGGAACAGACGACGTTTACATCTGATACATCAGCACCTCCTTTGAGTACCATGGGTGCTTTAGACTTCCAAGGATCTTTTGACGACATATCCTCTTCTACAGAAAAAGACTATGACTCTAGGCACATCACAGGACTGAGAAATAGTTCTCTCCAAAGCACAGAAACATATGTTACCCTTCGAAACATTTCACTCCATTCCACCTTTTACAACAGCACAGATTCATATCACAACTTAACTTACTGGCTATCTGAAGTAGAAAGCACAACAAGGCTAGAAGAGTCTAACGCCACCAATGGCCAGAACTTAACAGCCGACATCTCAAACCAGGTCACACAGACACTAGAGATGATGACGTCACTGCAGGGTTTGGATTTGAACAGTACGCACACTGACATGCATGAAAATGAGACCCGAGTAGAGAGTCTAGAAGCTCCTCTTTTGACTATAGACCCAATTGAGAAAAGACAGCCTGCAACACCATTCATCCCAACAACTGAACCCCCGGAGGATCTCTCCTCATTTTGGATTCCTGTGAGTGGTTCTGGAGATACTTCTCAAGGTATGAATAAATAATATCAGGGCATACAAATGCCATGCCAGTGTATTAGCATGAATTTGTTTCTTTTTTTCCCCAGAAAGTCGCAAAGAAGTTGCTGTTTTCAAATTCAGTCCCGAATCAGAGTCCCCAACACACCAGACAGTTTCTACCTCAACCGGCCATGCTCCACCAGAGTCTTTCACAACCATCCGAGATCAAACCGCAGAAATAACAAAGCATTCTGCCAGTCTCGCCTCGGACAATGTCTCAACACATCTGCGCCTCTGGGAGTCTGTTTCTGTACAGGAGGGAAGCACCAGTTTGGAAATTGAAGATAACATGGAGAGTGATGAAAAGCAGCCCCTTCCAACCAGACCTACTCGTTTTTGGGTAAGCTCACCCTCCACCGAAGCTCCCGAGACGTCCAACGAGTTGCCTACAGATCCGATGACAGTACTGTATCAGCCATCAGGTAATGGACACCTCTTTGACAGCGCCACAGTCAGCTATGAGGAGGCAAGTGGACTCGAACCCAATGTAGTCCCAGCACTGACTCGGGAGAGCATTGGTTTTAACTCAACCACCAAACAGAGGATTGATGAAGATGCCATTGAAGAAAAAACTTTGGTTTCCCAAAGTGTTATACGGAATTATTCTCCCAACAGAAATGTTGGCAATGAAACAAATGTTGGTATAATTCCTGAAGAAACAGATACATTTACCCCAAATCCCACAGAAGGAGATGAAGAAACAACATTTGAAAAGGAAACTAAAACTACGCAAAGTCCAATTGAAGGAGCAACCACACCACTCACAATCCAAGATAACCTTAAAGCAACGCTCAAATCAGAGGAAGCAGTTACAGTCATGGCAATATTTGAAGAAGAAGCTATAGCATCGCTAAACACTACGGAAACTAAAGTTACACCAATAATTAAAGAGAAGGCCGAAGTGACTGTTACCCAAAAAGAAGGGTCTCAAGTTACTCCGTTATTTAAAGAAGCTAAAGCTACGCTTACCCCAGGAGATGAAAATTTAGATATACCTATATTTATAGAAGAGGCCAAAGCTACAGTAACCCCAAAAGAAGGATCAACTGTAACACAAATGTATGAAGAGACCACAACTACAATAAGTTGGAAAGATGAAGCTAAAATTATACCAATTTTGAAAGAAGATCAAAAAGATACCATAACCCATAAAGAAGACTCTGCATTAACACAGATGTTTGAATTCACTACTACTACTACTCCAGACCCTGAAAAATCAAGTGGTGTTACACCGATATTTGAAGAAGAGGCTAAAGCTATGTTAAACCTTGAAAACGTAAAACAAAGATTCAAGGAGGAAGTTGTGCCATCCACAAAAGAAGGTTCTACTGCAACACAGGCATTTGAATTTGAGACTACAGCTACAGTAGACCCTGAAGAATCAACTGATATTGAACCAATATATAAAGAAGTCGCTAAAGTTATGTTAAACCTTGAAAAGGGCGGACAAAGATTTGACGAGGAACCTACTATGACCCCAAACACTGACAGGACTACAACACCAGCGGATGACAAGGAGACTACAAGGATATTTGAAAAAGAAGATAAAGTCATCCCAATCTTTAGAGAACATGTTACACCACCTTTTCAAGAGAATCCAATTACAAACTCCAAGGTAGAAGCCGAAGAAATGACGACATCGCTCGACGACAGCACTTCCACCGGCCCGGCATTTGACGACGACATCACCATTTTACCCTTTAATTCTGAGCTGTCTAAGTGGGATCTCCTGACCACCACCACCACTAGACCCCAAGAATCTCTCAAGGATTTGGAGCTCAGCACCAGATCCTCGTCCAGCTCAACCACAATCAAGACAACCACGTGGCGGTCCTGGATTTCACCGACCACGACCACTCCCAACATCTTCCACCGGATAACTGATCCCTGGAAATCGACTACTTTGGAACCAGAGTATGACTCTACCCAGGCTCCTTCTGGCCAAGTTTTGCCCAACGAGAGGGTAGCAGCAGCAGCCGGTAAAGTGAAAGTTGCAGGTAACGCTAACATCACTCTCCTCGGCCTAACTGTCCTCTTCTACCTGACGACACACTAAAACCTCCAAGCTTCCCCCTGGCCCCGACCTGCCTGTGTCTTTGTTGCCTTGTTGTCCATTTCCAAACTCTCTTTTCTTCCTTCCTCATGACTGGGAAACCACTCCTTTTGGCACTTGTCTAACTGTCCGGTCTCATTACATGTGTAGTTTCCTTCCTCGTTCTTTAACTTCTGTGAAGTATTGTTGTATAATTCAGTGGTATGCCTGTCAATTCTTTTTTAAATGTCTGATTGCAATTTGAAAGTAACCCTGAATTTTCAATGTTAGAGCATAGACTTCACTATATGTTGACGAGGCAGCTCCTACAGACATTGCGTCTGGGTGGCTTTCAGTGCGATAAACTCAAAACACACACTGCGTTCTAACGCCGGATTTAGGTGGAACAGGACGAAAGTTTTAGTGCATACAAGCAGGCAGGAGTGCAGGGCCGGCCCAGGCCATTTGGGGGCCCTAAGCAAAATAATGCCAAGGGGCCCATATTTTTGGCCCACCATTTCATCGCAGTGTACTGTTAAACCCATACATGCAATCCAACCCATACGTATTTTGTATTTTATCAGATTTTTTTGTTTCTCTGCTCCAGAAGGATAAATTCTCTTTGACATATTCGTGCATCTATTTTCCAAGCAAGTTTGAGCAATAATCATCGCAAAGCAGGTTCAACGTCACTCCCCAGGTTGCCAGATTGTAATGACAAGAAAATGGATGTTTGCATAGATAAATGGCAATGCGCGCCACATTATTCACGATGCTCTATTAAAAACACATAAAATGAGGTTGCCAGATTGGGGGCCCCCTAGTGGTCAGGGGCCCTAAGCAGCGGCATAGTCTACGTATAGGCTGGGCCGGCCTTGCAGGAGTGCATTGAGAGTGATTTTGTCAAGGATTCTGGGTAATTGTTAAATAAAATAGCACCATGCATGCACTTTAAAGTGTTTTGAACAAAAATAAATGAATGGAAAAATTAGCGTAACTTTAGCTTGAAATATTTAAGCATAATGAATGATAACTGCCTGTTTTTTTTTTGCTTTTAGCCAAGAATCGAGACCAGGGTTCACTAAATCCGGACCTCGGTGCCACTTTTCCTCTCGTGTTTTCCACGTCTCTCTCCCCTAACACACCTGAATCAAATGATTATGTCATCAGCAACCTCTCCAGAAGCCTGATAATGATCCTGATTATTTTTATTCAGGTGTGTTGGAGGAGGGAGACATGGAAAACACGACAGGAAAAGTGGCAACGAGGTCCGGATTTAGTGAACCCTGATCTAGACTGTTTTATGTTCATATCTAGAGAAATTCCGGGATTTACGCATTTATTTACAATAATTTAAACTTAAAAAGCTCTTTGTTTTGTGATAGATGCCATGTTGGATTTTGTATCCATACACAATAGCGTAACTTTACATTTAAATAATCAGTTAATTTTCGGCCAACTGCCCGTTTTTGGGCAAAAAATTTGTAATTTCAAAATTTCTGCATCCATACAAAAAAAAAAGAAAAAAAGGCTTTTACATGTTTTATTTTATGTAAGATTTCACTCTATAAATGACGAGGGACAGATAGCCGGGAAGACGTGCTGAGGCAATAGTGACATCGGAATTCAACCTAAACAAGTTGTGATTGTATATAGAAAAATGCAAATTTTGCTTTTGTTAAGTAAAATTAAGATGATTCTGTATGCTTTCCTCAAGTATTAAGTTTATGATGTGAAAATTGAGTGATTATTAGCTGTTGAAAACTTATGTCAAATTTGCACTAAATAAAAAAAACTTAAATTGCTATTTCGGGCAAAAGCTTATATGGTATGTTAAATATTGCTATTGATCCTGAAAATATAGATGATTATCTATGCATTTGGAGATTTTTGTGCATTTAGCGTAAAATCTGAAAATTTTATAGTCATTTTAAATTTTGTTATACTGATATAAAAAAATATTGAATTGGGATTTTATTAGGGAATGACTGAATTTGTTGATGCTGCTGCTCATGGAGACTCACTCATATATGCCTAAGGGAGGTGCCTGTTTTGCTTTTAGGTTGCGAGTGCCTTTGGTTTTGAAAATATTTGAATTTTAAGTTTTTGAAAATCTATGGAACCGCCCCGTTTCCTGTCAGCTGATAGTGAAGTCTATGGTTAGAGCTGTTTTATTGCAGCTTCTTGATTGTCGTCACGCAATTTAAAGGAGACATATTATTTCACATATTTAAAAACAGTTCCCAAGGAGCGCAATGGGTAGTGCTTACCATCTTTACAAAGACGAAGTTATTAAAAAATTAACTGTGTCAAGCACAACTTTAGATAATATGTCCCCTTTAAACAAGCTTTCAATATGTTTAGAAGGACAATGTTGTTGTAAATGTGTTGGATCATGCACACTTGCACATCAAATAGTATTCTGATTGTAATGAAAATGAATATTTGATTTTTGTAATAGACAATCCTGTCATGATTTCCCAGTCGGAATATTTTTATGTTGGTGTGCTCACAAACCAAATGAATGTATTTTTTTTGCCAACCATCGTCATGATTTTGTGTCCTCTTTACTTCACGAGTCCCAACCTAATATTTTTTTGTTTGTGTTAATTTATACTCATATGGTAAAAAGTGGACCTGTGGTTGATCCAAAGCGGAGAGATGAATAATGCAGTTTGATTTGAATTGATACTATTTGTTTCAGATGCTTGCTTTAATGAGCCATGCCTCAATGGGGGCACTTGCATGGAGCAGGAGGGCCAAATTCAGTGCCTCTGCCTACCCACCTATGGGGGCAACCTCTGCGAACAGGGTGAGCTCACTTTATTTGGCAATTCCCAGTAGATGCCCACTTCAAAATCTGTTTTTCCAGACCTTGAGACTTGCGAGCCAGGCTGGGACAAGTTCCACGGCTTCTGCTACCGCCACTTCGGCCAGCGTCTGAGCTGGGAGGTGGCCGAACAGCACTGCCGCATGCAGGGTGCCCACCTGGCCTCTATTATGACCCCTGAGGAGCAGACCTACATCAACAGTATGACCTCCGCATATTTGACAATAACATGTTAAAGAGTGGTTATCCTTGTCATGGTTTGTCATCACCAGGCAACTACAAAGAATACCAGTGGACCGGCTTGAACGATAAGACCATTGAGAATGATTTTAGGTGGTCTGATGGTAACCCGTTGGTAAGTCACTTCTATTTTCATCTACTATTCATTGGTGACATCTGTCTTTTCGCCTGGGTGTCTACATACAGTGGGGAGAACAAGTATTTGATACACTGCCGATTTTGCTGGTTTTCCCACTTGCAAAGCATGTAGAGGTCTGTAATTTGTATCATAAGTTCTCTTCAACTGTGAGGGATGGAATCTAATACAAAAAACAGAAAATCACGTTGTATGATTTTTAAATAATAAATTTGCATTTAATTGCATGAAATAAGTATTTGATACATCACAAAAATCGAACTTAATATTTGGTACAGAAACCTTTGTTTGCTATTACAGATACCAAACGTTTCCTGTAGTCCTTGACAAGGTTTGCACACACTCCAGCAGGGATTTTGGCCCACTCCTCCATGCAGATCTTCTCCAGAGCCTTCAGGTTTCGGGGCTGCTGCATGGCAACACGGACTTTCAGCTCCCTCCATAGATTTTCTATCGGGTTCAGATCTGGTGACTGGCTAGGCCACTCCAGGACCTTAAGATGCTTGTTACGGAGCCACTCTTTAGTTGCCTTGGCTGTGTGCTTTGGGTCGTTGTCATGCTGGAAGACCCAGCCACGACCCATCTTCAGGGCTCTCACTGAAGGAAGGAGGTTGTCAGCCAAGATCTGGCGATACATAGCCCCATCCATCCTCCCTCAATAAGGTGCAGTCGTCCTGTACCCTTGGCAGAGAAGCAGCCCCAAAAAATGATATTTCCTCCTCCATGTTTCACGGTTGGGATGGTGTTCTTGGGGTTGTACTCATCCTTCTTTTTCCCTCCAAACACGACGAGCCAAGTTTAGACCAAAAAGTTCAATTTTGGTCTCATCCGACCACATGATCTTCTCCCACTGCTCCTCTGGATCATCCAGATGGTCAGTGGCAAACTTCAGACGTGTCTGGACATGCACTGGCTTCAGCAGCGGGACCTTGCTTGCGCTGTAGGATTTTAATCCATGACGGCGTAATGTGTTTCCGATGGTTTTCTTCGAGACTGTGGTTCCAGCTCTCTTCAGGTCATTGACCAGGTCCTGCCGTGTAGTTCTGGGCTGATCCCTCACCTTCCTCATGATCAGTGATGCCCCACGAGGTGAGATCTTGCATGGAGCCCCAGAACGAGGCAGATTGACCGTCAACTTGAACTTTTTTCAGCATTATTAACATTATTTTCTAATAATCGCTCCAACAGTTGTTACCTTCTCACCAAGCTGCTTGCTTATTTTCCTGTAGCCCATCCCAGCCTTGTGCAGGTCTATTATTTTATCCCTGATGTCCTTACACAGCTCTTTGGTCTTGGCCATTGTGGAGAGGTTGGAGTTTGTTTGTTTGAGCATGTGAACAGGTGTCTTTTATACAGGTAACAAGTTTAAACAGGTGCAGTTACTTCCGGTAATGAGTGGAGAACAGGAGGGGTTCTTAAAAAAGAAGTAAGAGCCGAAATATTTACTAGTTGGTAATGTATCAAATACTTATTTCATGCAGTTAAATACAAATTTATTATTTAAAAATTATACCATGTAATTTTCTGGATTTTTGTATTACATTTCGTCCCTCACAGTTGAAGAGAACTTATGATACAAATTACAGACCTCTACATGGCTTGCAAGTGGGACAACCAGCAAAATCGGCAGTGTATCAAATACTTGTTCTCCCCACTGTAGTTGTACGAGAACTGGTACCGAGGGCAGCCGGACAGCTACTTCCTATCTGGCGAAGACTGTGTGGTAATGGTATGGCACGACGACGGCCGTTGGAGCGACGTGCCCTGCAACTATCATCTGGCCTACACATGCAAAAAAGGCACATGTGCGTATTTAGCGCATTCAAGTCAACATTATTCATATGAAAGGCAGCAATAATGCATGTTTTCATCCCCTAATAGCCTCGTGCGGCCCCCCGCCTAAGGTACGGAACGCCTCCATGTTTGGGAAGCCTCGGCAGCGCTACGAGACAGACGCCGTGGTTCGTTATCACTGTAATCGGGGCTTTCAACAAAGACTGAATCCGCTGATTCGCTGTCTGTCTGGGGGGATATGGGAAAGACCCCAAATTCGGTGCATCTCAGGTGAAACCAGAGAGAAAATTCTTGCTTATATATGGCCAAAACTGACAAAAAAGTTCAATTTAACATTTTCTTTCAGAGTATGGAGTTCTGAACCCAGACGCTGAAATGGTTTCTTCTACGGAAAGCAACTTGGCCGCCCATCAAGATGGTTTTGAAACCACCACAGACACGCCACTTTACTGGGACATCAAGTTTTAAAAGCACCCCTCACTTCTACCTATACATATTACATTCTACTGTCGTTCCTTGACAAGGTGAAAAATACGCTTTTACCGATTAGTGTTGCACATGTGTCAATCTGTTTGGTTCCATTTCTTCTATAAAGTACATCGCAGAATGGTGCTAATACATTCAGTCTTACATGCTCATGTTTTCTGTCCGTCCAGATATAAGAGTGTAAAGTAACATACCCGCTTTTTCAGAAACAATCCCGCGTACGTTTTCGGAGACGCAGTTTTGTTCGTCAGCTTTATGTTGTAATAAAGTTTTGTAGAACAGAGCAAAGAATAAAATGTTCTCTTATTCCAGTGTTTCCTGTGGTGGTCCTTATTTCACAGGGAACAATAGGAAACAAGCAAAATGATTCATAATGTTGTTTGCTTGGACTGTATTGAGTTACTAAAATTGACTGTTTTACAATTACAGTGGTATGAAAAAGTATCTGAACATTTTGGAATTTCTCACATTTCTTCATAAAATCACCATCAAATATGATCTGATCTTTGTCAAAATCACACTGATGTAAAAACAGCGTCTGCTTTAACTAAAACCACCCAAATATTTATAGGTTTTCATATTTTAATGAGGATAGCATGAAAACAAATACAGAAGGGGGTAAGATAAGTAACTGAACCCTCTGCCTAAGGAGACTTAAAGAGCCATTGAAAACAATTTTTACCAAACAATTTAAGTTAAGTGTGTGCCCAATCAATGATGAGTGGTTTAAAGCTGCCCTGCCCACTATAAAACACACACCTGGTAAGAATTGTCTTGATGAGAAACATTGTCTGATGTGCATCATGGTTCGGTCAAACGAGCTAACTGAAGACCTGCGATCAGGGATTGTTCATTTGTATAAAGCTGGGAAAGGATACAAAACCATCTCTAAAAGTCTGGATGTTCATCAATCGACAGTCAGAGAAGTTGGCTACAAATGGAGAGAGTTTGGCACGGTTGCTTCTCTCCCAAGGAGTGGCCGTCCACCAAAGATGACCAGGAGTTCAGCGCAGAATACTCAGAGAGGTAAAAAAAGAACCCTAGAGTGTCTGCTTAAGACTTACGAAAATCACTGGCACAGTCCAATATCTCTGTGTAGATGTCATCTATATGTAAAACTATGGCCAAGAATGGTGTTCATGGGAGGACTGCACGGAGGGAGCCACTGCTGTCAAAAAAAAAAAATAGCTTGTTTAATGTTAGCAAAAAGGGACTTGGACACTCCACAGAAGTTTTGCCAAAATATTTTGTGAACTGACGAAACCAAAGTTGAATTGTTTGGCAGTAACACACAGCGTCATGTGTGGAGGAAAAATGGAACACCTCACCAACATCAACACCTCACCAACGTGAAGCATGGTGGAGGGAGAATCATGATTTCGGGCTGTCTTGCTGCCTCAGGGCCTGGACAACTTGCAATCATTAATGGAAGAATGAATTCAAAGGTTTTGCACGAAAACCTGAGGCCGTCTGTCAGACAGTTGATGCCGAAAGGATGGATGCAAAGAAGTAAATCAACTTCACAATGGTTTCAAAAGAACAAAATACACGTTCTGGAGTGGCCAAGTCCAAACTTGAACCCTATTGAGATGCTGTGGTATAACCTAAAGACAGCGATTCATACCAGACATCCAGGAATCTGACTGATATACAGCAGTTTTGTAGAGTACAATGGGCCAAGATTAGTCCTGAACAATGTGCCAGACTCATCTGCAGCTACAGAAAGCGTCTGGTTGAAGTTATTATTGCCAAAGGGTGGGCCACAAAATATTAAATGTGATGGTTCACTTACTTATTTTTCCCCCTTCTGTCATTGTTTGCATACTATCCTCATTAAAATATGAAAACTTATAAATGTTTGAGTGGTTTTAGTTAAAGCAGATTTTGACAAAGCTCAGCTCACATTTGATGGTGATTTTATGCAGAAATGTGAGGAATTCCAAAAGATTCAGATACTTTTTTATACCACTGTATGAAAGAAAGGAAAACTTCAAAAGTTGTGATTGAATATTTTTAAACGTACAAATGACATCATATAATGATTAGTGATAATTTCAAGGTTTTGGGGAATACTCATTAATATCCTTATAAAAATAATGATAAGAATCCTTATGGGGGGGGCATCTTAACAAGGGTGCATGCTAGTGTTGTCTCATATTGTCGACCACCCGATAATATCGACTGATAAAAGCATTTAAAATA
Source organism: Corythoichthys intestinalis (assembly GCF_030265065.1). NCBI lineage: Eukaryota > Metazoa > Chordata > Actinopteri > Syngnathiformes > Syngnathidae > Corythoichthys > Corythoichthys intestinalis. The sequence goes on from NC_080416.1 coordinate 22,784,191, forward strand.
ATTTCGGAAAATATAAAATAAATATTAGTTTGTGCATGGGCTTGTCACAGCTTAGCAAAGCGCAGTGCTTAGACTGACCTCAAGATGTCTATAAACTAAGATGTTTGGGATATGGTAACTGAAGGAAAGACACTAATAACTCATCACACAAATAAAATGAAGAATAAATGAAAAATAATGAATACTCATCACCTATAACTGCTGCATCACCAGAAAGAAATAGTCGTTAAGCAAAGTAATAAAAAGACATAATTATAATTAAAAGTCCGTGCAGAAGCCCAGCAAAATGCATCTTTTGGAATTGGCATGTCCTGTGATTCCCTGCCTGAATTTGTAATGCTTTAGTCGCCCCCTAGTGACTCTTTGGGCGATTTATTTGTAAATTAATCATTTTATTTAATTACAGAAATTTTGGCTCATTTAATTTTATTCATATGGGACATTACTTTGGCACTTTTTATATCACTTCAGTAGACATTCTCTTATTTTTCACAGAAAGTTTGGATTATTGGGTTATTTGGAAAACACAAAGTTGTTACATTTATCATTATTAAATCATCCAGTGGGGCATCAGAATACAATTAACCATAATATGTAAAGTCCACGACCACATATATCGGTATCGAGTTGATATCAGTATTAGATTTTGGAGTTGCACAACATCGAGGTATCAGTTATCGGTTAAAAAGTCATTATCGGACAACTCTAGTGCATGCATTTAGGATATGTAATTATGAGGGTGGGTCCTTGTGTGGATATTTATATACCATTCATTCGTTTGCTGCCAATTCTACCACTTCAAATGGATTGGATGTCTATTACTGTCTCTGCATTTGCACAAAACGAACATACTGTATCAATATTCATTTTAAAATTTACTATTATTGTCTTTACAGGGTAACACCTGTGAAGTATTTTGAGTGTGATTTCTTTAATTTTATTTCTTAATAGATATTTTCTAGGCAAAAGCTAAGTATGATTCCATTCAATATTTTTGTATAAATTATTCCAATAATAAATTGCTGCTGGCTTGGAAACTATCTCCCTTTTAAAAAAGTCCTATCAAACAATGGTTTGAGGCTTCGGAGCTTAATAGTAAACATTTATAACCAATGAACAGAGACTTTGGATCAAAGATTAGAATGTTACAATTTCCACCTTTTGGAGAATATTTTAATAATCTTCGTATTAATCTTTGAGAGCCCTCTGATATTGCATCAAACATAATAAATTATTCACGAGGTTTAACAAGAATACTGTAAGCAGAATAAAATTTTTTATATGGCGGAAAACACGCAGGTGACTTGAAGTTCTGCTCTGAGACCCGTAATTTGGCCAACTTTCAATATTGTCCGATACGCATGTGTGTGATACATCATTGGAAAGCTTAAAATCTCAATTTTCTGGGGAAAGAAATAATTTTAACAGGAGGACATTTTAAAAAAACAATTTTTTTAAACAGCAAAACCCTATCTGGAGGCGAGAGCACGCGAGAGCAGAATTACAGACGCCATGACTTTAACGAGATATTATCGCGTACTTACCTTGTTTTGATGCAAAAACTCCATTGAAACCAAAAACTCCATCCGAGTGTCAAGACACAGCTGTGAATAGCCACAGCTGGAGTTTTGGGGGATTTTATGGGTGAAACATGATAATATAACAAGGGTCGCAATGCAGAAATCAGAGACATCAAGGAGTGGTCGAGATTTTCTTTTTCATATATTTACCCTTTTAAACGTTTTTTTCAATTTTTCTTTGTTTGGATCGATTATTTATCATCTAACACAGGGGTGTCCAAACTTTTTGCAAAGGGGGCCAGATTTGGTGTGAAAAAAATGTGGGTGGCCAACCTTGGCTGACGTCCTTTACGTAGAACATTATATTTAAGGACATTTTAGCAAGCCATTTTTTGTGTCACATTTGCTGTATTATTTTTTTAAATTAATAATTTCAACAATCTCGCAACTAGCCTTTGTGGCGTTCTCTTTTACTCTCGGGCTTATGCGAAATACTGCTGCTGTGAAATTAAACTAGCTTCAAGTTGCTTCAATTTCTCGCTGCGTATCATTCCTGTAATCTTGTCGTACATGTCAGCGTTTCTTGTTTGGTAATATCGCCTCACATTGATCTCTTTAAAAACAGCGACTGTCTCTTTGCAAATGAGGCAGACACAGTCGTTGCCTATTTTAGTGAAGAAATAGTCCAATTTCCACCCATCCTTGAAGCGTCGGTCATCGCAGTCAACTTTAATTTTTTTGTTGATAGTCGCCATTTTAGAAAATTGGAAGTAAGGGGTCACATGGGGTAATGTTGCTTAGAGTGCTGCTGCCTCTTAGTTGGTAAATGAGGAGCAGCGTTTAGTGTGTAAGCTACTTCATATGCTGGTAGCAGTACAGCTGACCAATTTATTAAGTCTGTGTGCGGGCCAGACGTTACTGATTTTATGACAGAGGCTGGGGGCCGGATAAAATTTGACCACGGGCCCCATTTGGCCCCCGGGCCGGACTTTGGACATGTCTGATCTAACATATCAGAGAAAATTCGACAGTAACAAACAAAATACAATTAAGCAATAGTTATGAGGTAGATATCCGTGACTTTTTTACAGACACCATTTTTTTTTCAGTCTAACGTAATTTGTTTAAAAGTTTAAAATATGCGAGTGAATAATTTTTTAAAGTCGTTTTTTTTTTTTTTTTTTTTTAACGAAATATTAGACATCATTTATTGATTCTAAGCTAAAAATGATAGACATTTCGAATAATAAATATAATGAATCACCTTCGTTTTATGGCTGGGTTGAAACAAAAGCGGTTGTGCGACGTCTGTAAACGGGGGTTTCCTGGGTAAAACGGACAAAATGAAAATAGTTTGAGGGCTTAATGTGCCATGAATCTGCCATGGCAGCATATAGACATATTGTTCTGTCAAACACAATAGTTGTTTTAGCTTAAAATACAACAGTTTATTTTGAAGAGGGGTGCAAGAGCAGAGAAACTGCTTTTTCAGTCTTGTCTGTTTTTTCCGCCATATGTAAAAAGTTGACCTTCATGATTCAACAATTGATTAAGAAAATGTTATCAATGACCCATCTTTCAAGATTTATTTCGATATTATATATCTAGATTGTTCCAAATGTAATATCTACGTGGTAGAAAATTGTGTTTATATATCATTGACAATGACATAAGAAGTTGAGTGTGGAATTTGGCTAATTTAACTGGTAAATTAGAAATGTTGTAATTACACCTTAACAGAAATTCCAGACCTCCTCCAGATTTAAAAATATGTGTAGTGATGAAATTCTATATTGAATTGGGATTTTTCAAATGTTTTAATCCATTTAATTTTAAACGAAGTCCAAAGCGCGCATGCGTCAACATCTTTCCTTTTTCACTGATTGAGCTGCGTCACGGCTGTTGTCACACACCTGGAAACTGTTTGTAAACGAAGTTGCCACAACATGCAAGTCTTATTTAAGAAGGTATGCGTTTTCCGTGCTTTTTAATTCCTCTTCTGATTATGTACGTGTTCATTCACAGTTGATGTATTACGTTCTTGTGAAGCATTCAGGAATATGTTTGTTTTTGGGCCAAAGTTAATCCTTAAAGTGGCTAAACTTTATAGTTTCGTACGTTTTCCGTTTCGAGTCTTCTTTTGTTTGTTTTAATGTTTACTCATTTCAATTTTATCGACTTTAAAGGCAACGTACGTTTAAAAGTGTTGAGCTGCAGTATTTGTTTCTCAACATAAGATGGCGACATTGCCTAACAATGTTCGATAAGAGGTACTCGCTAAACTAAAATGGTCGATGAATTACGTCACTAACTTTTTCATCGTAACGCTTTCATAAGCAGCAGTCTTGAGTTTAACCATAACTACAGGAAAATATGTTGGGAAATGGAAACATTTAAATCAATTCCATTGTCATTCTAAATGTTAGCGCTAAAATGTGACAATGCAGTCATGTATAAATCTTGTCGGTATTTTACAAGGGTGTAGGATTAGTCTAATAATCAGACTATACATTTCTCACGAATATGAACCTAATTAATTGATAGGCTAAATGATCAATGCAAATAAAACTAATTTGTATGATACTAACTTTCACGTGTATTGGTTTAGTTGATACACCGTTCAAACCTTTGTTTTCAAAAACTACTAAAGAAAACTTCCAGAATAAATGTCTGGATTTTTTTTTTAGCAAATTTAAATTGCAATATTTGAACATATCATAAATGATATTAACAAACAGAAAAAATAAAAACTTGTTAATAATCTCGTAACTATCCAGGAATGCAAAAAAATATCTAAACATTTGTCTTAAAAAGCACTCAACATTGTCTCTCTGTCTAAATAAATTAAGTATAACAGAAAAAAAACTTCTTAGTATAACAAAAATAAATAAAAATGGAGCCTTCCTTATAGGGGTGTGACAAAATATCGAAATGGTGATATATCGTTAATTAAAAAAAAAAAAACAATTACTGAGTTAAGAAATTAGATTCTTGAAATAAATGGCTGGCGGAAAACACTCAGGTGACTTGAAGCTCCGCTCTGAGACCCCCAATTTGGCCAAATTTCAAAATTGTCTGATATGCATGTGTGATACATCATTGGAAAGCTTAAAATCTCAATTTTCTGGGGGAGGAAAAATATTGCACAGGAGGGCATTTAAATTTTTTTTTTTTTTTTTTAAACAGCAAAACCCTAACTGGAGGCGAGAGCACGCGAGAGCAGAATTAAAGACGCCACGATTTTAACGAGATATTATCGCGTACTTACCTTGTTTCGATCCAAAAACTCCATGTAGCATGTATCACCAAGTGTGAAGACACAGCTGTGAATGGCCACAGCCAGATTTTTTGTTGATTTTATGGGTGAAACATAGTGATATAACAAGGGTTGTGATGCAGAAATCGCAGACAACAAGGAGTGGTTGAGATGTTCTTTTTCATACAGTTACCCTTTTAAACGTTATTTTTCAAATTTTCTTTGTTTGGATCAATTATTTATCATCTAACATATCGGGGGAAATCCGACAGTAACAAAAAAATACAATTAAGCGATAGTTATGAGTTAGATATCCGTGACTTTTTTACAGACGCCAAATTTTTCATTGTGACGTAAATTGTTTGAAAGTTTAAAATATCAAGTGAATAATTTTTTTAAGTCATTTTCTTTTTTAAACTAAATATCAGACATCAATTAATGATTCTAAGCTAAAAATGACAGATATTTTGAACAATAAATATAATTAATTACCTTTGTTTCATGGCTGGGTTGAAACAAACGCAGTTGCGCGACGTCTGTAAACGGGGGTTTTCAGGGTAAAACGGACAAATTAAAAATAGTTCAGGGGCTTAATGCGCCATGAATTTGCTATGGCAGCATATAGACGTATTGTTCTATCAAATACAACAGTTGTTTTGGCTTAAAATACAGCAGTTTCTTTTAAAGAGGAGTTCAAGAGCAGAAACTGCTTTTTCAGTCTTGTCTGTGTTTTCCGCTGGCTCTTTTGTTAAATCATGCATGTTTGTAAATGATCCTTAATAATAAATGTACATTGATGAAATAACATTTTAACTGTTTGGCAATTTGACATCACAAATTAAGTTGTGTTGGTGGAAAAGTGACAAAGCACCAAAGTTTTTTTCCTCACTCCAAAGAATATTATTTTCATGTTGTGTGTTTTATGAAAGAAATGTTCATAGGACTATTTTATACTTTCACCTTTAACATTACTAAGATAATTCTCACTTTAGCTTCACCCTCAGTACTTCAAACTCTACAATTAACAATTGCATTTTGCAGTGGCAATTGGAGGGAAAAAAGCTCCTTTTTAAAAAAAATTTATACTCTGCAAAAAACACCCGTTCCAAACCAATGATAGCAGCGTGCCTCTGAGCAAGGCAGCCATCATGATAGTGGCATGATTACTGACACAAACTCAGCGTTTTCGCAACCAGCAGCACCCCCCACTGCGAATGTGCTTGCGACTCAACTCAATTAACAGACTCCATGTTATACGAGCCGAGATGGTTGGATGTGCAGCAAAGGTGTTCTTTTGCACCTTCAATAGCGCTCACACATCACTTTAGAATTGGATGTTTGTCAGTTCATCCGTCTCCCCTTTTTCGTCAATGAGGCAAAATAACACACAGCTCCAGATGGGAACGTATTGTGGCCCGAGACCTTGGGGTGAAGAGGTCACAATGGAGTGTGAAAAGAGGTCAGCTTTTAAGCACTTCTTTTGGACTTCCTCTTTTGACCCAAGGACGCGTGGCTTCCTAATTGAAGACACGTGAATGAAAGGTCCTTGACACCCGAAAAAGACCCATGGCTGGTGTTAACTGCAGCAACGAGTGGTGCCAAATTTAGCTAGGAATGAGCAAATTAGAGTAAAAGTTGATCAATTAATTGTGCATTTATGATTTCCTAATCACATTTTTGAACAATTCTAGTTCAATACTAGAGGTAACCAAAATATCCATCTATTCATCCATTATGTGTGTTGCAATCAGTGTTGTTTTTGGCAGCCCTTTTAATTTTCGTCTTAGTCTTTTGGATGAAAATACTTGTTAGCCTTAGTCATATTTTTAGTTATTTCAAAATGTCTTTGTCTAGTGTTCGTCGACAAAAATTCAGACTACTTTTGTCTAGTTTTAGTCGCCGTTCACTCAAAATGTTTTCGTCTGTAAAATTCAAAAGTTCTAGTCCAAAAATACAGGTTTCCATTTTTTTCCCCAACAATTTCCAATGAACATTCACAGACGAGCACATATTACAACATCTACAAGGATACTGCTAACTTCCTGGTGATAATACACTCTAAGCAGCAAAACAGTACATTACTTTCAATTAATTATACCCACCTGGACGCACCGTACTGTGTTAAAAAAAAAAAAGCTGTCATTGAGTTTAGGAGAATGCTCACCGTTAGCACTACAGGCGTGTAAAATGTCCTATTCTTAGATTATTTGTGACTCGCTCGTGGAAGATTCAAGAACAATTCACAAACATCCAAATTCCAATTATTGAAATATGCCAAATAAAGCGGAACTAAAACACAGTCAGCGCGGTCTTCGGGAGGCAATGAGGACAGGACCGACAACTTATGCCGCGAGATAAAAAACAATAATACCTGACTGCGGCCGACAGCCGCTTCAAACAACGCCCACGTTGCTACAAACTACGTCATAATACTACAGTAGATATCACATGTATCTAGAACTAGATGAGAAATGGCGGACTTGGTGCCATTACCACATGTATAAAGAACTAGATGCGAACTGACAGACTTGCCGGCGTTAGTAAACAGCTGCCATCTTAAAGCAGTAGACTTCTCTGAAAGGCTGTTGTAGCGAATCTTCCGAGCGAACCTAATTAACTATCTAAAATACTCCTAAATAGGCAAAATCTTGACTTGAATCTATCTTTAAATGATTAAACAGTTTTAAAACTTTAACATGTGGAAGGAAAATTATGGAATAACTGTAGCAATCTTAACAACTTTAATTGTTGATTCACAACATTAAATTAATTGAATGTAGTTTAAAGCTGCTGATACAGAATGCGGACTTGAGTATTTTATTCACTGGTTTTAACTGTTAACTTGATAGTGAAATAGTAGTTTACTTAAGCCTGAGAGGATTTTTGTAATTAATGTACGAAACATTCAAAGCAGCTAATAGCTGGGGGGAGGGGGGGTGCATCACTAATAGATTTAGCCTTTGAATTGTAATTGAATTGTTAGGTGCCCCAAGATTCCCGCCTCTAGTTAGAACTAGCCTAATGCTAATGCTACGAGTTACATTTATTGTGTGATGATCACTAAGCACAGACCTTTAAACAGTAAAGCAACATTGCATATTCTTTCTTGCCAAGATAAGAAAACAAATCTTACTGTGTGTTGCAAAACAAATAAGCCTGGAGAGGACACCGGTGATTTGTGGGTGGAGGGGTGCAGCACGTCACATGTCACACAACCAGACACTGCTACGATACAGGCTAACTACCAGTGTTGTTAATAAAGGCGTTACAATATAACGGCGTTACTAACGGCGTTATTTTTTTCAGTAGTGGGTAATCTAATTAATTACTTTTCTCATCTTGGCAACGCCGTTACCGTTACTGAGGACGGAAAGGCATGCGTTACTATGCGTTACTATATTGGTCGAAAAGTCTGAGGGAGACTGACTCACCGAGACGACAGAGCAGAGCAGGAGCGGGGAGGAGGCAAGAAAGTTGTGACGCTGAGCAAACGCGATGCTAGGTAGCTCCAATGTTGTAGCCGATAGCCGACAAACTACGCCCGCATGTTATGGTAGATATGGTAGACAGACATGGCACTAAATGCGTTAGTAGACAGCCGCCATCTTAAAGCAGTAGGCTTTTTAGGACGGCTCTGTTGTAGAGAACCTTCCTAGCGAATCTAAGTAACTTTTTATCTAAAATACTTCTAAATCGGCAAAATCTTGACTTGAATCTATCTTTAAATGATGAAACAGTTTTAAAACTTTCATATGTCTAAAGTAGAGAGAAGGGAACTAATGCAATAATGGGAGCAATTTTAACAACTTTTAACAGTTGATTCAGGGTAAAGGGTAAATTAGGGTAAAGAATTGGGCTCGGGCCAGTTGTACCAAAAACCTCCACAAAAAACTTCACATAGTGTGGCCAATGGTTTTTTTTTGAGGGGGGAAAAAAAAAAAAGTAAGTATCACCAATTACTTTGCCAAGTAACTAATTACTCTTACATTCAGGTAATTGAGTTACTAACGCAATTACTTTTTGGGAGAAGTAATTTGTAACTATAATTAATTACTTTTTTTCAGTAAGATTAACAACACTGCTAACTACACATAAAATGTCACACATTGAGAAAATGTGACGAAATCTATGGCACATTTTCGTCTCGTTTTTTTCTCGTCAGATGAAAACTGGCATTCGTTGTGTTACGTTTTAGTCTCCCAAGACACGTTTTTAGCTCGGTATCGTCTCGTCGTCATCATGAAAAAAATGTTCGTCGATGAAATATTTTCGTTATAGTCATCGTTGACGAAAACAACACTGGTTGCAATTGATCAGAACTATCAACAGAATTATTGCTGTAGCTCGTGTACGTTGTGGAGGCAGTCAAAATGGCACAGTGTCAGTGTGTGTGTATTTTCTTTATGGATAACCAAGTAAGATACAACAAATACAAATACAACTTTTGTGTCTGTAGCATGTTGGTTCATTCATAGAGCGCAATTACTTTTGCAGGCTCAAATTTTGGGTACAAAAAAGCAGAATTTAGTTTGAAATGACCCATTCCTGCTCGAACTGACAGTTAAGAGTATTTGTTCAGCACTGTCGTGTTCAATATTTTCTTCAAGGTTTCATGTTTCTTTGTCCTGGAGCTTTGTCCTGGTCTTGAAAGAGGTTAAAATAATAAAACGTGCATGGCTCACTTTCAAAAAGAATCGCACGCCACGTGGTATTGTCGGCTTAATTTTTAGTTTGGGCCCTTCGGTATAATAGCCCCTGTAATCCTGGCCAATTAGACCCACGGCATAGGGGGAGTGGCTGTGTTCACACTGCACCAATTTGCGCTACAGCAGCATGGAGGGGAGGACAGATTGACAAGCGGCGGTGTGAAAACACAAATAGGTTGTAATTTGAACCCATGCTGAGCACGCAGTATGATGGGGAGGGGAAATCATTTGTTGGGAGAGATTGACTCGCCCTAAATATTCTTATCTTGGAAACCTTCCGATGTTAAACAAGGGAAATCTGAATCACATAGCAGTGTTTGTGAATGAAGAATAAGTCAATAAGATATAGCAAAGCTTACTTCAACTGTCTCATTGAATGGTGACTTTGCAACATAAGGAACCTGCAGATTAAACCCAGTTGAGAACCACTGATTTAAATTATATTAAATGATGGTAAAGAAAACCGCAGCACCTAGAGTTCTGTTAGACGCCGAAGTGCTGCTGCAACAGATTTAGTTCTGCCTTGTCCGCTCAGATTTCGTTGTAATATTTATTTTTAAAGTCCATTTTTACCTGACATAAACTGTAATATACCGGTAATTACTGTATGCACTCATTGTTGAATTACATCAATTAAACTTTTCCCTCGGCAGTCACTAGTAATGTAAAGATGTTCATTTAAATAAGTCTTGAAATATGTTTGGGCGATAATTTGCATTGCATTTAATTTATATAAATGACACCACAGTATCTGACGGATTTGTAATGAATGATCATTATAAAGTTTGTGTGGTTAGGCAGTTGGGCCATGTACCGGCTGCAGTACTCTAATCGTCCCTCAGGGGTCTCTGTAAACTGGAATTGTTGAAAGTAATTGCTGCAGCTTCCTCTTCATGCAAAAAAACGCTAGTTCAGAACAAATCGCATTTTAATATTAATGTAGCAATTTCTATAGAAGTTTTAATTACGCGTAAAAAGCTTGCGCCCAACGTGGGGCTCGAACCCACGACCCTGAGGTTAAGAGCCTCATGCTCTACCGACTGAGCTAGCCGGGCAGTAGATGTGGGTTTGAGCCGTTATGATACTTCTTTGAGGTCACTGTGCAACTGACAAATCATGGTCACATTTTTTGCGAGATGTCATAAACTATGGCGGGACAGCATCAATTCTTGCTCTCAGGGATTAACTCTATGGATGTTTTTTCCCCTATTTGTTTATGCCTCCCAAAGGTCATCGTTGATCATCAAGCTGATCTCAACCATCTACATAACTGCTACATTAAAAAAAAAAAAAAGTCTCTTGATTTAACTTTATTTTTGATGTGTGGTACAGTGGTAACTTTTTTTGTGTGTCTCACTTAACATGTATGTATAACATGTTACTTAAGAAAATTCTCATAAAGTAATTTACAGCCGTAATTGTCGGACTATAAACCGCTACTTTTGTCCCTCATTTTGAATCCTGCAGTTTATAATCCAGTGTGTCTTATTTGTCGATTCATTTGTGATATTAGGTAACACTATATATGACAGTGGCATCATAAGAATGTCATAAGACCATCATAATTATGACATGACACTGTCATGGGCATTAATGAATGCTCATGACATATGTCATTAAGTGCCATCCGGAAAATTTTGTCACTAACTCCATTTATGTCCAGCTGGGATCTTTTACATCCATTCAAAAGTGAGATAATTTGCCGTATGACGCTAAATGACAACTGCCATAAGCATTCATTAGTGCTCACGACAGTGTCCTATCATAATTATGACATCTTATGACTGTCAAAAAAAGTGTCACCACTTAATATCTTTCGGTGTAAATATCTCATAATACAGTGAGGACCGCTGCGGCTTATAGACCGGTGCGGCTTATCTATGAGCAAATGCCATTTTCGTGTCAAATTTGGTGTGTGGCGGCTTATAGTCAGGTGCGACTTATAGTCTGAAAATCACGGTAATTTACACTGACGAAGTATAGTTTTAAACAGATTCAATAATGTTACAAATGTTTCAAAATGAGAGCGATCTAGAAGTCAACCAGATAGACATTGTGTTCATTTAGACCTTCTACAGCGTGTTGTTTGATTTGGGAGGCATAAACGATAGAAAGTCCCAAGAAACAACTGCGAATGCCTCATTTATGTCCATGTTTGTGAGTCCTTTCATTTATTGTTGCAAATTATTTTGTCCCTAATCATCCAAACTCATTGATGACCACCTGCTAAAGCGGCGCGTCCACCAAATGTGGGCGAGTCAAGACTCTGCCGCCAATTTCCTAATCACTGCCGAGTTTGTCTGCTGCTCCCCTTGAAGCATTAACATGTGAAAGAACCTTCATCCTGTGAACTTATTTGAACTCTGACCCTCTCCTCTGTGTGTCTCAGACAAAAAGCGAGGGAAGCTGCAGCTGGGATAGATTGCTAGATGGAGGACTCCCAGTTGGTTCTCACCAGCAGCAACAGTATACTCCCGTCAACGTCGAAATGACGCGTCTGCTCCCAGGCGACAAAGAGTGAGTGGGAATAAGTGATTATTACAAGTGCTCCTGACTTGTTTTCACTGTTAATTATGCGCTGTCTCCGCCCTCACTCACATACTCGGCCTATTTTAAACGCATTATGGGAGCAGACACATTCGCAGTAGAGACAATCAAATACCAGTTATGAATCTGTTCTAATCATAAATAATACAGATTGACCCAGACATTCTTTTTACACACCTGATTAGATTTAAATACAGAACTGCTAATGACACTTATATTTTAATGATGTTGCTAACCAAAACAGTAGCATTTACCGAAACACGTGAACAGTTTGATATATAAATCGGGGTATTTTACCTATTGTATATGTGTTAATGTGACCATTCCTACATATAAAGTCATCAGTCACTTTAAGCATTTCAGCCAGCTTGAAAACGCGCCACAAACAAAGTGCACACATTCTCACAGCGCCACCTAGACACACTCACACACACACACGCACATCCAGTGTGATGCAGACAGTTTGAAGGGCCTCATCTCGCCTGCCTTTTCTCTGGCTGTCTGCTCCGTCTGACCCGGGCTCTTTATACGTCTAATTAAGTAGTCAGACCCTCCAGCGTGCCGTGACACGCTCACGGTTGATTTCTGCCCGATGTTTTGTACCCCCAGATCGAGTTTTTTACGCCAAACGAGTCACTCTCGATTGTTTGGTCGCCATCCCGCCATCAGCGGTCTGGGAACGCTTGTTCAATAGCGGGCCGCCAGACTGTGGTGGTGCGAATTCATGGCGACCCCAGGAGACCTAGCAATAGTTGTTTGGTGGCAAATTGAGCACTACGACAATTCAGGTGCTCTTTGTTGCACATGCAAACATATCAGTGGAGCCTCCATTAAGTTGAAAAGTCTCAAAAATGGCGGACCATCTGTAAAAAGCCAAACAAGTATGACATGAAACAATGAACTTCAAACGGAACATTTTGCAATATACTGTGTAGATCTGTTGGTTGGATATTTGAAAATATGAGTGATACAAGAAATTTAACATTTAGCATAAAATACACAATTACCAGAAGTCCTCAGTTAACTAGTTACCAGTGCTTTTTTTTTTTTTTTTTTTTTTTTTTTTACTAGAGTTGTCCCATAATGTCTTTTTAACCAATAACTGATTTCCCAATTTGTCCAACTCCCAAAAACCGATACCGACATATGCGGTGGTGGAATTATAGTGGTATGAAAAAGTATCTGAACCTTCTAGAATTTCTCACACTTCCGCATAAAATCACCATCAAATGTGATCTGATCTTTGTCAAAATCACACGGATGTAAAAACAATGTCTGATTTAACTAAAACTACGCAAACATTTATAGGTTTTCATATTTTAATGAGTATAGCATGCAAACAATAACAGAAGGGGGGGGGGGTAAGTAAGTGAACTGTGAACTGCCTAAGGAGACTTAAAGAGCAATTGATTGAAATCATTTTTACCAAACCATTTAAGTCAGGTGCCCAATCACTGATGAGTGGTTTAAAGCTGCTTTGCCCACTATAAAACACACACCTGGTAAGAATTGTTTTGATGAGAAGCGTTGTCTGATGTGCATCATGGCTGGGTCAAAAGAGCTATCTGAAGACCTGCGATCAAGGATTGTTGATTTGTATAAAGCTGGGAAAGGATACAAAAGCTTCCCTAAAAGTCTGGATGTTCATCAGTCGACAGTCAGAGAGGTTGTCTACAAATGGAGAGAGTATGGCACTGTTGCTTCTCTCAGTGCCTGCTAAAGACTTACAGAAATCACTGGCACAGTCCAATGTCTCTGTGCACATGTCAACTATATGTAAAACTATGTACAAGAATGGTGGAGGACTCCACAGAGGAAGCCACTTCTGCCTAAAAAAAAAATTTGCTCATTTAATGTTCGCAAAAAGGCACTTGGACATTCCACAGAAGTTTGGGCAAAATATTTTGTGGAATGATGAAACCAAAGTTCAGTTGTTTGGGAGTAACACACAACGTCATGTGTGGAGGAAAACTGGAACAGCTCACCAGCATCAACACCTCAGCCCTACAGTGAAGCATGGTGGAGGGAGCATCATGATTTGGGGCTGTTTGGCTACCCCAGGGCCTGGACAACTTGCAGTCAATAATGGAAGAATGAATTCAAAGGTTTATCAGGATGCTTTGCAGGAAAACTTGCGGCTGTCTGTCGGACAGTTGAAGCTAAAAAGAGGATGGATGCTGCAACAAGACAGTGATCCAAATCACAGAAGTAAATAAACTTCAGAATGGTTTCAGAAGAACAAAATATACGTTCTGGAGTGGCCAAGTCAAAGTCCAGACTTGAACCCCATTGGGGTGCCTTGGCATGACCTAAAGACAGTGATTCATACCAGACACCCCAGGAACCTGACTGAACTACAGCAGTTTTGTAGAGAAGAATGGGCCAAAATTAGTCCTTATCGATGTGCCAGACTGATCTGCAGCTTCAGGAAGCGTCTGGTTGAAGTTATTTCTGCCAAAGGGGGGCACAAAATATTAAATGTGATGGTTCACTAACTTATTTTTCCCCCTTATGTCATTGTTTGCAAACTATCCTCATTTAAATATGAAAATCTATAAATGTTTGGGTGGTTTTAGTTAAAGAAGAAACTGTTTTTTTTCATCTGTGTGATTTTGACAAAGATCAGTTCCTCTTGAAGCGTCTTCCCGAGCTGAGTGGTAGCTTGACCCAGCGGCCAAACACACCCTAACTCACTCAAACGTTCGCATAATTAAAAATGATAATAATACATTTGCATACCTTCTATTAAATGTGTGCTACAGAGCCCCGAACCATCAGTTGGGAAGAAGTTTACCCATTTGATGGGAGCCAGAGACTTTTCACAGCGCTCCTTCTCTTTTGGGATCCGGTAAAAGTGCAGATTCTTCAAATTCTCTTGCACATTTGTGCAGCCAAATGCACGCAGTACTTCAGCATTTTATATTTTGTTGCGGCGTATCTAATTTGAAAGGAGATCGCAGCTTAAAAGTTTAAACTTTGCCTTGCAAAGCTACAGCATGTGTACACGCGACAAGCATCTCGTAAGGTCCAAGATGGCCGTTGCCTTTTTGGCGGAAGTGCGGTGACGTCACGTGAAAAACCTCTACATTCACTTTGAAGGCAACACGTATATTGGCCCAAAACCTATGTCGATATTATCCTCATATAATATTTTAAATGCTTTTATCGGCTGATATTATCGTACTGGACAGCTCTAATATTTACAGATCCAGAGTGTTTTTATATAAATATTTACAGTTACTTCAGTTTTAGTGCTTGAGAGACGTCAACTGTTCTTTTAGGGGGAAAGTTAAGTCACTAAAGGCATCAGAAAAGTTGATAAAGTTGCCAACAATGATCAGGCTTTTGTTCGTTGGCATGTAGTGGAAGTAGTGAAGGATGCCTGTTAAACCACAGAGGCCACTAAAAAAATCTGAGAAAAAATATCCTCCTCAAAAAATTAAATGAATAATTCAAATCAATTAACCGCCAAGCCCGATAAGAACCTATAATTGGTATCGCATCGGTGCCAAATCCGACTGTATCACCTTTACCTGTCCGTCTGGTGTCATCAAATAGTGATTACTTGTCTTTATTTTTTAATTTTTTTTATTAAATGTTGCCATTTATTTTAATCACAACATACTATTGCCCATAGATGACAAATGGTGGACTATAAATCAACAACAATGCGTATAGTGAAAAAAGGAGGTGTTAAAGTCTTATTTGGGGGGCAGGAATTGAGCGTAATGTGACCTTAGGGGCAGCTGGACAATGGTCACTTCCTCCCCAATTCACCATCTTACAACACATAATTGACCCGAGTGTGTAAGTAAGTGTGTGGTTTCAGGGGGCGGTGGCTCCGCGTGACCCTCACTGATGGCCTTTTAAACTTTCAAGTTTATTGACCTCTGACCTGCTTGAAAGTCACTTCCTTAAGGTTTGTCCATGCAAAGACACCTGTCATTTCCCACTGCTTGCTTGTCAGACACCAGTAGGAACTAAATGTAGGTTTCCACTGCCTTCATCAGAAAATTGTTAACCATTAAAAAATCCATACAAAAATGATTGCAGAGTAGAATGTACGTTGAAATATGAAGTTGTTTTTTTTTTTTTTTTTGTTTTTGTTAATATAAGAAAATAATACTGTACAGCTCAAGCTGTTCATTCTGGAAAACAGTTAATGAACCTGATTGTTCACTCCACATCCAATCAAAAAGAGTTCATTTTTTGCAGGGATACATTTCATCTTCATCTGCCAGACTTTGCTCTTGAACTTGAACTCAGTTCCCTCACGCCGCTCAATTTCACGGCACCCAGTAACCCCTCCGAGCCCTGCCCCGTCTGCCCCCTACGTCCCCTCCTCGAGCACCATGTCTGTCTTTGTGAAGCTGTCTTCCTTGACTTTCCGCATCCCCAGTCTGGCCCGTTTGCAACCTCGCCGTCCCCCCCTTCGCTCCCGCGTAGCCATTCTTCACCATAGGGTCCCGCCCGCCCTCCTACGGGGACTCGCTAGGCAGCATGCTAATCAGGCTCTTGGCGGCACTTCCCACGATTTTTCCCTCCCAGACGTGAGCTTTTGTCTTGTCATTGATTCCATTATAATCAGACGGTTCCCGTAACTTTTCTGCTGTCTGGGCCAGCGGGCCTACCTCTCATACAGCCCCCTTCATTCATCAGGACTCGGGGTGTCGTCAAAGAGTCAGAGTCAAGGATACTCAAGTTTGCATGATCTGGAGTAGTAATCAGTGGGATGGAAGGAAAAAAAAGTTGATATTTTTAGGCATCAACATAGACTTCACTATCAGTTGACGTGAAACGGGGCGCGGGGCCACTCAGATTTTACGCTAGATGCACAAAAATCACCAAATGCAGAGATAATAACCTATATTTTCGTGATCAATAGCAATATTTAACATATCATATCAGTTTTTGCCTGAAATAGTGACTTAATTTTTTTTTTGTTATTTAGTGCAATTTTGACACAAGTTTTCAACAGCTAATATATCACTCAATTTTCACATCAGAAACTTAATACTTGGGGAAAGCATGCAAAGTCATCTTAATTTTACTCAACAAAAGCAAAATTTGCGTTTTTCTATGTACAATCACAACTTATTTAGGTTGAATTCCGATGTCACTATTGCCTCAGCACGTCTTTTGGCTCTCTGTGCCTCGTAAATTTTAGATTGAAATGTTACAAAAAATAAAATACGTTAAAGCAGAGTTGGGTTTTTTTTGTATAGATGCAGAAATGTCTAAATTACTAGTTTTTTGCCAAAAAAAAACGTGCAGTTGGCCGAAAATTACCTGATTATTTGAATGTAAAGTTACGCTATTGTGTATGGATACAAAATCCAACATGGCTACCATCACAAAACAAAGAGCTTTTTAAGTTGAAATTTCTTCCCGGAATTTCTATAGATATGAATGTAAAACAGTCAAGATTCTTGGTTAAAAGCAAAAAAACAGGCAGTTATCATTCATTTCATGTAAATATTTCATGCTAAATTCATTTCATTTTTTTCAACAACATTTCAAAGTGCATGCATGGTGCTATTTTATATAATAATTATCTTAACTCCTCGACCAAATCACTCTTGAGACACTCCTGCCTGCTTGTATGCACGAAAACCTTCGTCCTGTTTCCACCTAAATCTGGCGTTAGAACCTGGTGTGTGTTTGAGTTTATCGTAGTGAAAGCCGCCACGTCAACTGATAGTGAAGTCTATGACATCAATTTACGCATGCCAGAAAAAATTACATCTAGACTTTGTTCACTAAATTTGGATCAGATCAGGTGTGATTACCTTGGTCTTTCCTATGGAAAGAACAAGGTATTGTTATTCTGCAACTTTATTCGCCTTATTATTACCTTGGTCTTTCTGAAAGAAAGAACAAGGTATTGTTATTGTGCAACTTTATTGTTCTTATTACCTTGGTCTTTCTGAAAGAAAGAACAAGGTTATGTTATTCTACAACTTTATTACCTTGGTCTTTCTGAAGGAAAGAACAAGGTTATGTTGTTGTACAACTTTATTGTACTTTTTTTTATTTATTATTATTATAGGTCAATAATTGTTGACGTTTTTTTCGGCGCGCCGCACAGCCCGAACCGTACCTCCGATCGGTACCGTTCAAGTATCGGCACGACCGGAATTTTCGCGCAACGATGGGAATTTTTCAAACGGCCCCGAAAAATTTTCCGTTCGCCCGTAAACGGCAATTTTCCGAAAAAAAAAAAAAGTTTCAAAATGTATCTAGTCCTACAATTTTTGACCAAATCACATAATTTGGGCATCAAAAATTCCGGGACAGTGAGGGGCATAAAAGTTGTATACAGAATTTGGCAAAAATTTACGGTTCCCCGGAAATTTGCCAAAAACTTTCCTATTCATTTTGAATGGAAAAAAAACGCGCGCTTCACAGCCCGAACCGTTAGACCGATCGGCACCGTTCAAGTATCGGCACGACCGGAATTTTCGCGTGACACAGGAAACTTTACAAATGGCCCCGAAAATTTTTTCGTTCGTCCGTAAACGGAAATTTTCCGTGAAAAAAAAAAAAGTTTCAAAATGTATCTAGTCCTACAATTTTTGACCAAATCACATAATTTGGGCATCAAAAATTCCGGGACGGTGAGGGGCATAAAAGTTGTATACAGAATTTGGAAAAAATTTACGGTTCCCCGGATATTTGCCAAAAACTATCCCATTCATTTCTAATGGGAAAAGTTCCCATTCACTTTCAATAGGATTTCCAATGGACTTTACATTGCATTGCCATTGACGGCCATGCATGTCGAATCTATTGATGCCAATGTTCTTGGATTCAATTGACTATATGGATGTCGATGCCATTGACGGCCATGGACGTCCAAAATTTTTCCCATTCATTTTCAATGGGGAAAAAACTACATTTCCCCAAATCAACAGAAAATGACCAGATATCAATAGGACGTGTCCCCCAAACGTCCCCAACTCCATTGACGCTTATAGGGGGTGCTGCCATTGACTTACATGGACGTCCAAAATTTTTCCCATTCATTTTCAATGGGGAAAAAACTACATTTCTCCAAATCAACAGAAAATGACCAGATATCAATAGGACGTATACCCCAAACGTCCCCAACTCCATTGACGCTTATGGGGGGTGCTGCCATTGACTTCCATGGACGTCCAAAATTTTACTCATTCATTTTCAATGGGAAATTTTTTTTTTCCCCCAAATCAACAGAAAATGACTAGATATCAATAGGACGTGTCCCCCAAATGTCCCCAATTGCATTGCTGCTTATGGAGGGTGATGCCATTGACGTCCTGGGACGTTCAAACTTCCCATTCATTTCCAATGGCATTTCTTCATGTTTGTTCATTCTATTGATGCCAATGTACTTGGATTCCATTGACGCTTATGTAAGTTGATGCCATTGACGTCCATGGACGTCCAAAATTTTTCCCATTCATTTTCAATGGGAATTTTTTTTTTTTCCCCAAATCAACAGAAAATGACTAGATATCAATAGGACGTTTCCCCCAAATGTGCCCGATTGCATTGCTGCTTATGGAGGGTGATGCCATTGACGTTCATGGACGTCCAAACTTCCCATTCATTTCCAATGGCATTTCTTCATGTTTGTTCATTCTATTGATGCCAATGTACTTGGATTCCATTGACGCTTATGTAAGTTGATACCATTGACGTCCATGGACGTCCAAAATTTTTCCCATTCATTTTCAATGGGAAATTTTTTTTTTTCCCCAAATCAACAGAAAATGACTAGATATCATTAGGACGTGTCCCCCAAATGTCCCCGATTGCATTGCCGCTTATGGGGGGTGATGCCATTGACGTCCATGGACGTCCAAACTTCCCATTCATTTCCAAAGGCATTTCTTCATGTTTGTTCATTCTATTGATGCCAATGTACTTGGATTCCATTGACGCTTATGTAAGTTGATACCATTGACGTCCATGGACGTCCAAAATTTTTCCCATTCATTTTCAATGGGATTTTTTTTTTTTTTCCCAAATCAACAGAAAATGACTAGATATCATTAGGATGTGTCCCCCAAATGTCCCCGATTGCATTGCCGCTTATGGAGGGTGATGCCATTGACGTTCATGGACGTCCAAACTTCCCATTCATTTCCAATGGCATTTCTTCATGTTTGTTCATTTTATTGATGCCAATGTACTTGGATTCCATTGACGCTTATGTCAGTTGATACCATTGACGTCCATGGACGTCCAAAATTTTTCCCATTCATTTTCAATGGAAATTTTTTTTTTTTCCCCAAATCAACAGAAAATGAGTAGATATCATTAGGACGTGTCCCCCAAATGTCCCCGATTGCATTGCTGCTTATGGAGGGTGATGCCATTGACGTCCACGGACGTCCAAACTTCCCATTAATTTCCAATGGCATTTCTTCATGTTTTTTCATTCTATTGATGCCAATGTACTTGGATTCCATTGACGCTTATGTAAGTTGATACCATTGACGTCCATGGACGTCCAAAATTTTTCCCATTCATTTTCAATGGGATATTTTTTTTTTTTCCCAAATCAACAGAAAATGACTAGATATCATTAGGATGTGTCCCCCAACCTTCCCCGATTCCATTAACAATTATGAAAGGTGCCGCCATTGACGTCCATGGACGTCCAATTCTCCCATTCATTTCTAACGGCTTTTACTTTGTTTTTTGCCAATGACTGGCATTATGATCCATTCTATTGATAGACCTGAGTGGGGCTAAGATCTGTATCTCCACAGAGGAAAGACCAAGGTGTGTAATTTCTCCCGAAATTGCAGTTTCTAGTTATTATTATTATTATGCAATGGTTTCTCCGCGTTTTTTCGGCGCGCCGCGCAGCCCGAACCGTACCACCAATCGGCACCGTTCAAGTATCGACACGACCGGAATTTTCGCGCGACGATGGGAATTTTTCAAACGACCCCGAAAAATTTTTCGTTCGCCCGTAAACGGCGATTTTCCGATTTTTTACAACTTTTTCAAAACGCTACTTGTCCTACAATTTTTGACCAAATCACATAATTTGGACATCAAAAATTCCGGGACGGTGGGGGGCATAAAGATTGTATACAGAATTTGGAAAAAATTTACGGTTCTCCGGATATTTGCCAAAAACTATCCCATTCATTTCCAATGGGAAAAGTTCCCATTCACTTTCAATAGTATTTCCAATGGACTTTACATTGCATTGATGCCATTGACAGCCATGCATGTCGAATCTATTGATGCCAATGTACTTGGATTCATTTGACTATATGGATGTCGATGCCATTGACGGCCATGGACGTCCAAAATTTTTCCCATTCATTTTCAATGGGGAAAAAACTAAATTTCCCCAAATCAACAGAAAATGACCAGATATTAATAGGACGTATACCCCAAACGTCCCCAACTCCATTGACGCTTATGGGGGGTGCTGCCATTGACGTCCATGGACGTCCAAAATTTTTCCCATTCATTTTCAATGGGGAAAAAACTAAATTTCCCCAAATCATCAGAAAATGACCAGTTATCAATAGTACGTCTCCCCCAAACGTTCCGAACTCCATTGACGCTTATAGGGGGTGCTGCCATTGACTTCCATGGACGTCCAAAAATTTTCCCATTCATTTTCAATGGGGAAAAAACTAAATTTCCCCAAATCAACAGAAAATGACCAGATATTAATAGGACGTATACCCCAAACGTCCCCAACTCCATTGACGCTTATGGGGGGGTGCTGCCATTGACGTCCATGGACGTCCAAAAATTTTCCCATTCATTTTCAATGGGAATTTTTTTTTTTTCCCCAAATCAACAGAAAATGACTAGATATCATTAGGACGTGTCCCCCAAATGTCCCCGATTGCATTGCCGCTTATGGAGGGTGATGCCATTGACGTTCATGGACGTCCAAACTTCCCATTAAATCCCAATGGCATTTCTTCATGTTTGTTCATTCTATTGATGCCAATGTACTTGGATTCCATTGACGCTTATGTAAGTTGATACCATTGACGTCCATGGACGTCCAAAATTTTTCCCATTCATTTTCAATGGGAAATTTTTTTTTTTCCCCAAATCAACAGAAAATGACTAGACATCATTAGGACGTGTCCCCCAAATGTCCCCGATTGCACTGCTGCTTATGGAGGGTGATGCCATTGACGTTCATGGACGTCCAAACTTCCCATTCATTTCCAATGGCATTTCTTCATGTTTGTTCATTCTATTGATGCCAATGTACTTGGATTCCATTGACGCTTATGTAAGTTGATACCATTGACGTCCATGGACGTCCAAAATTTTTCCCATTCATTTTCAATGGGAATTTTTTTTTTTCCCCAAATCAACAAAAAATGACCAGATATCAATAGGACGTGTCCCCCAAATGTCCCCGATTGGATTGGCGCTTATGGAGGGTGATGCCATTGACGTCCATGGACGTCCAAACTTCCCATTCATTTCCAATGGCATTTCTTCATGTTTGTTCATTCTATTGATGCCAATGTACTTGGATTCCATTGACGCTTATGTAAGTTGATACCATTGACGTCCATGGACGTCCAAAATTTTTCCCATTCATTTTCAATGGGAATTTTTTTTTTCTTCCCCAAATCAACAAAAAATGACCAGATATCAATAGGACGTGTCCCCCAAACTTCTCCAATTCCATTGACGCTTATGAAGGGTGCCGCCATTGACGGCCATGGACGTCCAATTCTCCCAATCTTTTCTAATGGCTTTTACTTTGTTTAGTGCCATTGACTGGCATTATGGTCCATTCTATTGATAGACCTGAGTGGGGCTAAGATTTGTATCTCCACAGAGGAAAGACCAAGGTGTAATTTCTCCCGAAATTGCAGTTTCTAGTTACCTTGGTCTTTCTGAAAGAAAGAACAAGGTATTGTTATTGTGCAACTTTATTGTACTTATTATTTATTCATCTTATTCTCCGCGTTTTTTTGAGCCAACGCACAGCCCAAACCGTAGCACCGATCGGCACCGTTGAAGTATCGGCACGACCGGATTTTTCGCGTGACGATGGGAATTTTTCAAACCGCCACGAAAAATTTTCCGTTCGCCCGTAAACGGCAATTTTCCGAAAAATAAAAAAAGTTTCAAAATGTATCTAGTCCTACAATTTTTGACCAAATCGCATAATTTGGGCATCAAAAATTCCGGGACATTGAGGGGCATAAAAGTTGTATACAGAATTTGGCAAAAATTTACGGTTCCCCGGAAATTTGCCAAAAACTTTCCTATTCATTTTGAATGGAAAAAAAACGCGCGCTTCACAGCCCGAACCGTGAGACCGATCGGCACCGTTCAAGTATCGGCACGACCGGAATTTTCGCGTGACACAGGAAACTTTACAAATGGCCCCGAAAATTTTTCCGTTCGTCCGTAAACGGCAATTTTCCGTGAAAAAAAAAAAAGTTTCAAAATGTATCTAGTCCTACAATTTTTGACCAAATCACATAATTTGGGCATCAAAAATTCCGGGACGGTGAGGGGCATAAAAGTTGTATACAGAATTTGGAAAAAAATTACGCTTCCTCGGAAATTTGCCAAAAACTATCCCATTCATTTCGAATGGGAAAAGTTCCCATTCACTTCCAATGGGATTTCCAACGGAATTTACATTGCATTGATGCCATTGACGGCCATGCATGTCGAATCTACTGATGCCAATGTACTTGGATTCAATTGACTATATGGATGTCGATGCCATTGACGGCCATGGACGTCCAAAATTTTTCCCATTCATTTTCAATGGGGAAAAAACTACATTTCCCCAAATCAACAGAAAATGACCAGATATCAATAGGACGTGTCCCCCAAACGTCCCCAACTCCATTGAGGCTTATAGGGGGTGCTGCCATTGTCGTCCATGGACGTCCAAAATTTTTGCCATTCATTTTCAATGGGGAAAAAACTAAATTTCCCCAAATCAACAGAAAATGACCAGATATCAATAGGACGTGTCCCCCAAACATCCCCAACTCCATTGACGCTTATGGGGGGTGCTGCCATTGACGTCCATGGACGTCCAAAAATTTTCCCATTCATTTTCAATGGGAAATTTTTTTTTTTCCCCAAATCAACAGAAAATGACTAGATATCATTAGGACGTGTCCCCCAAATGTCCCCGATTGCATTGCCGCTTATGGAGGGTGATTCCATTGACGTCCATGGACGTCCAAACTTCCCATTCATTTCCAATGGCATTTCTTCATGTTTGTTCATTCTATTGATGCCAATGTACTTGGATTCCATTGACGCTTATGTAAGTTGATACCATTGACGTCCATGGACGTCCAAAATTTTTCCCATTCATTTTCAATGGGAATTTTTTTTTTTTCCCCAAATCAACAGAAAATGACTAGATATCAATAGGACGTGTCCCCCAAATGTCCCCGATTGCATTGCCTCTTATGGAGGGTGATGCCATTGACGGCCACGGACGTCCAAACTTCCCTTTTATTTCCAATGGCATTTCTTCATGTTTGTTCATTCTATTGATGCAAATGTACTTGGATTCCATTGACGCTTATGTAAGTTGATACCACTGACGTCCATGGACGTCCAAAATTTTTCCCATTCATTTTCAATGGGAATTTTTTTTTTTTCCCCAAATCAACAGAAAATGACTAGATATCATTAGGACGTGTCCCCCAAATGTTCCCGATTGGATTGCTGCTTATGGAGGGTGATGCCATTGACGTCCACGGACGTCCAAACTTTCCATTCATTTCCAATGGCATTTCTTCATGTTTGTTCATTCTATTGATGCCAATGTACTTGGATTCCATTGACGTTTATGTAAGTTGATACCATTGACGTCCATGGACGTCCAAAATTTTCCCATTCATTTTCAATGGGAATTTTTTTTTTTCCCCAAATCAACAGAAAATGACTAGATATCATTAGGACGTGTCCCCCAAATGTCCCCGATTGCATTGCCGCTTATGGAGGGTGATGCCATTGACGTTCATGGACGTCCAAACTTCCCATTAAATCCCAATGGCATTTCTTCATGTTTGTTCATTCTATTGATGCCAATGTACTTGGATTCCATTGACGCTTATGTAAGTTGATACCATTGACGTCCATAGACGTCCAAAATTTTTCCCATTCATTTTCAATGGGAAATTTTTTTTTTTCCCCAAATCAACAGAAAATTACTAGATATCATTAGGACGTGTCCCCCAAATGTCCCCGATTGCATTGCTGCTTATGGAGGGTGATGCCATTGACGTTCATGGACGTCCAAACTTCCCATTAAATCCCAATGGCATTTCTTCATGTTTGTTCATTCTATTGATGCCAATGTACTTGGATTCCATTGACGCTTATGTAAGTTGATACCATTGACGTCCATGGACGTCCAAAAATTTCCCATTCATTTTCAATGGGAATTTTTTTTTTTCCCCCAAATCAACAGAAAATGACTAGATATCAATAGGACGTGTCCCCCAAATGTCCCCGATTGCATTGCCTCTTATGGAGGGTGATGCCATTGACGGCCACGGACGTCCAAACTTCCCATTCATTTCCAATGGCATTTCTTCATGTTTGTTCACTCTATTGATGCCAATGTACTTGGATTCCATTGACGCTTATGTAAGTTGATACCATTGACGTCCATGGACGTCCAAAATTTTTCCCATTCATTTTCAATGGGAATTTTTTTTTTTTCCCAAATCAACAGAAAATGACTAGATATCATTAGGACGTGTCCCCCAAACTTCCCCGATTCCATTAACAATTATGAAAGGTGCCGCCATTGACGTCCATGGACGTCCAATTCTCCCATTCATTTCTAACGGCTTTTACTTTGTTTTTTGCCAATGACTGGCATTATGATCCATTCTATTGATAGACCTGAGTGGGGCTAAGATCTGTATCTCCACAGAGGAAAGACCAAGGTGTGTAATTTCTCCCGAAATTGCAGTTTCTAGTTATTATTATTATTATTCATCTTATTCTCCGCGTTTTTTTGAGCCAACGCACAGCCCAAACCGTAGCACCGATCGGCACCGTTCAAGTATCGGCACGACCGGATTTTTCGTGTGACGATGGGAATTTTTCAAACCGCCACGAAAAATTTTCCGTTCGCCCGTAAACGGCAATTTTCCGAAAAATAAAAAAAGTTTAAAAATGTATCTAGTCCTACAATTTTTGACCAAATCACATAATTTGGGCATCAAAAATTCCGGGACGGTGAGGGGCATAAAAGTTGTATACAGAATTTGGCAAAAATTTACGGTTCCCCGGAAATTTGCCAAAAACTTTCCTATTCATTTTGAATGGAAAAAAAACGCGCGCTTCACAGCCCGAACCGTTAGACCGATCGGCACCGTTCAAGTATCGGCACGACCGGAATTTTCGCGTGACACAGGAAACTTTACAAATGGCCCCGAAAATTTTTCCGTTCGTCCGTAAACGGCAATTTTCCGTGAAAAAAACAAAAGTTTCAAAATGTATCTAGTCCTACAATTTTTGACCAAATCACATAATTTGGGCATCAAAAATTCCGGGACGGTGAGGGGCATAAAAGTTGTATACAGAATTTGGAAAAAAATTACGCTTCCTCGGAAATTTGCCAAAAACTATCCCATTCATTTCGAATGGGAAAAGTCCCATTCACTTCCAATGGGATTTCCAATGGAATTTACATTGCATTGATGCCATTGACGGCCATGCATGTCGAATCTACTGATGCCAATGTACTTGGATTCAACTGACTATATAGATGTCGATGCCATTGACTGCCATGGACGTCCAAAATTTTTCCCATTCATTTTCAATGGGGAAAAAACAAAATTACCCCAAATCAACAGAAAATGACCAGATATCAATAGGACGTGTCCCCCAAACTTCCCCAATTCCATTGACGCTTATGAAGGGTGCCGCCATTGACTTACATGGACGTCCAAAATTTTTCCCATTCATTTTCAATGGGGAAAAAACTAAATTTCTCCAAATCAACAGAAAATGACCAGATATCAATAGGACGTATATCCCAAACGTCCCCAATTCCATTGACGCTTATGGGGGGTGCTGCCATTGACGTCCATGGACGTCCAAAATTTTACCCATTCATTTTCAATGGGAAATTTTTTTTTTTCCCCAAATCAACAGAAAATGACTAGATATCAATAGGACCTGTCCCCCAAATGTCCCCGATTGCATTGCTGCTTATGGAGGGTGATGCCATTGACGTCCAGGGACGTCCAAACTTCCCATTCATTTCCAATGGCATTTCTTCATGTTTGTTCATTCTTTTGATGCCAATGTACTTGGATTCCATTGACGGTTATGTAAGTTGATACCATTGACGTCCATGGACGTCCAAAATTTTTCCCATTCATTTTCAATGGGAATTTTTTTTTTTTCCCCAAATCAACAGAAAATGACTAGATATCATTAGGACGTGTCCCCCAAATGTCCCCGATTGCATTGCCGCTTATGGGGGGTGATGCCATTGACGTCCATGGACGTCCAAACTTCCCATTCATTTCCAAGGGCATTTCTTCATGTTTGTTCATTCTATTGATGCCAATGTACTTGGATTCCATTGACGCTTATGTAAGTTGATACCATTGACGTCCATGGACGTCCAAAATTTTTCCCATTCATTTTCAATGGGAATTTTTTTTTTTTCCCAAATCAACAGAAAATGACTAGATATCATTAGGACGTGTCCCCCAAATGTCCCCGATTGCATTGCCGCTTATGGAGGGTGATGCCATTGACGTTCATGGACGTCCAAACTTCCCATTCATTTCCAATGGCATTTCTTCATGTTTGTTCATTTTATTGATGCCAATGTACTTGGATTCCATTGACGCTTATGTAAGTTGATACCATTGACGTCCATGGACGTCCAAAATTTTTCCCATTCATTTTCAATGGGAATTTTTTTTTTTTTCCAAATCAACAGAAAATGACTAGATATCATTAGGACGTGTCCCCCAAACTTCCCCGATTCCATTTACAATTATGAAAGGTGCCGCCATTGACGTCCATGGACGTCCAATTCTCCCATTCATTTCTAACGGCTTTTACTTTGTTTTTTGCCAATGACTGGCATTATGATCCATTCTATTGATAGACCTGAGTGGGGCTAAGATCTGTATCTCCACAGAGGAAAGACCAAGGTGTGTAATTTCTCCCGAAATTGCAGTTTCTAGTTATTACCTTGGTCTTTCCAAGGGAAAGAACAAGGTTATGTTGTTGTACAACTTTATTGTACTTCTTTATTATTATTCTTTATTATTATTATTATTCAATAATTGTTGACGTTTTTTTCGGCGCGCCGCGCAGCCCGAACCGTAGCACCGATCGGCACCGTTCAAGTATCGACACGACCGGAATTTTCGTGCGACGATGGGAATTTTTCAAACGACCCCGAAAATTTTTCCGTTCGGCCGTAAACGCCGATTTTCCAATTTTTAAAAAAAATTTCAAAACGCTACTTGTCCTACAATTTTTGAGCAAATCACATAATTTGGACATCAAAAATTCCGGGACGGTGGGGGGCATAAAGATTGTATACAGAATTTGGAAAAAATTTACGGTTCTCCGGATATTTGCCAAAAACTATCCCATTCATTTCTAATGGGAAAATTTCCCATTCACTTTCAATAGTATTTCCAATGGACTTTACATTGCATTGATGCCATTGACGGCCATGCATGTCGAATCTATTGATGCCAATGTACTTGGATTCATTTGACTATATGGATGTCGATGCCATTGACGGCCATGG
This sequence comes from Corythoichthys intestinalis, assembly GCF_030265065.1. Taxonomy (NCBI): domain Eukaryota; kingdom Metazoa; phylum Chordata; class Actinopteri; order Syngnathiformes; family Syngnathidae; genus Corythoichthys; species Corythoichthys intestinalis. The sequence continues at coordinate 22,812,997 of NC_080416.1, forward strand.
ACGTCCAAAATTTTTCCCATTCATTTTCAATGGGGAAAAAACTCAATTTCCCCAAATCAACAGAAAATGACTAGATATTAATAGGACGTATACCCCAAACGTTCCCAACTCCATTGACGCTTATGGGGGGTGCTGCCATTGACGTCCATGGACGTCCAAAATTTTTCCCATTCATTTTCAATGGGGAAAAAACTAAATTTCCCCAAATCATCAGAAAATGACCAGTTATCAATAGTAGGTCTCCCCCAAACGTTCCGAACTCCATTGACGCTTATAGGGGGTGCTGCCATTGACGTCCATGGACGTCCAAAAATTTTCCCATTCATTTTCAATGGGGAAAAAACTAAATTTCCCCAAATTAACAGAAAATGACCAGATATTAATAGGACGTATACCCCAAACGTCCCCAATTCCATTTACGCTTATGGAGGGTGATGCCATTGATGTCCATGGACGTCCAAACTTCCCATTCATTTCCAATGGCATTTCTTCATGTTTGTTCATTCTATTGATGCCAATGTACTTGGATTCCATTGACGCTTATGTAAGTTGATACCATTGACGTCCATGGACGTCCAAAATTTTTCCCATTCATTTTCAATGGGAATTTTTTTTTTTTCCCCAAATCAACAGATAATGACTAGATATCAATAGGACGTGTCGCCCAAATGTCCCCGATTGCATTGCCTCTTATGGAGGGTGATGCCATTGACGTCCATGGACATCCAAACTTCCCATTCATTTCCAATGGCATTTCTTCATGTTTGTTCATTCTATTGATGCCAATGTACTTGGATTCCATTGACGCTTATGTAAGTTGATACCATTGACGTCCATGGACGTCCAAAATTTTTCCCATTCATTTTCAATGGGAATTTTTTTTTTTTCCCCAAATCAACAGAAAATGACTAGATATCAATAGGACGTGTCGCCTAAATGTCCCCGATTGCATTGCCTCTTATGGAGGGTGATGCCATTGACGCCCATGGACGTCCAAACTTCCCATTCATTTCCAATGGCATTTCTTCATGTTTGTTCATTCTATTGATGCCAATGTACTTGGATTCCATTGACGCTTATGTAAGTTGATACCATTGACGTCCATGGACGTCCAAAATTTTTCCCATTCATTTTCAATGGGAATTTTTTTTTTTTCCCCAAATCAACAGAAAATTACTAGATATCATTAGGACGTGTCCCCCAAATGTCCCTGATTGGATTGCCGCTTATGGAGGGTGATGCCATTGACGGCCATGGACGTCCAATTCTCCCAATCTTTTCTAATGGCTTTTACTTTGTTTAGTGCCATTGACTGGCATTATGGTCCATTCTATTGATAGACCTGAGTGGGGCTAAGATTTGTATCTCCACAGAGGAAAGACCAAGGTGTAATTTCTCCCGAAATTGCAGTTTCTAGTTATTACCTTGGTCTTTCTGAAAGAAAGAACAAGGTATTGTTATTGTGCAACTTTATTGTTCTTATTATTACCTTGGTCTTTCTGAAAGAAAGAACAAGGTATTGTTATTGTGCAACTTTATTGTACTTATTATTTATTCATCTTATTCTCCGCGTTTTTTTGAGCCAACGCACAGCCCAAACCGTAGCACCGATCGGCACAGTTCAAGTATCGGCACGACCGGAATTTTCGCGTGACGATGGGAATTTTTCAAACCGCCACGAAAAATTTTCCGTTCGCCCGTAAACGGCAATTTTCCGAAAAATAAAAAAAGTTTCAAAATGTATCTAGTCCTACAATTTTTGACCAAATCACATAATTTGGGCATCAAAAATTCCGGGACGGTGAGGGGCATAAAAGTTGTATACAGAATTTGGCAAAAATTTACGGTTCCCCGGAAATTTGCCAAAAACTTTCCTATTCATTTTGAATGGAAAAAAAACGCGCGCTTCCCAGCCCGAACCGTTAGACCGATCGGCACCGTTCAAGTATCGGCACGACCGGAATTTTCGCGTGACACAGGAAACTTTACAAATGGCCCCGAAAATTTTTCCGTTCGTCCGTAAACGGCAATTTTCCGTGAAAAACAAAAAAGTTTCAAAATGTATCTAGTCCTACAATTTTTGACCAAATCACATAATTTGGGCATCAAAAATTCCGGGACGGTGAGGGGCATAAAAGTTGTATACAGAATTTGGAAAAAAATTACGCTTCCTCGGAATTTTGCCAAAAACTATCCCATTCATTTCGAATGGGAAAAGTCCCATTCACTTCCAATGGGATTTCCAATGGAATTTACATTGCATTGATGCCATTGACGGCCATGCATGTCAAATCTACTGATGCCAATGTACTTGGATTCAATTGATTATATGGATGTCGATGCCATTGACTGCCATGGACGTCCAAAATTTTTCCCATTCATTTTCAATGGGGAAAAAACAAAATTACCCCAAATCAACAGAAAATGACCAGATATCAATAGGACGTGTCCCCCAAACTTCCCCAATTCCATTGACGCTTATGAAGAGTGCCGCCATTGACTTACATGGACGTCCAAAATTTTTCCCATTCATTTTCAATGGGGAAAAAACTACATTTCTCCAAATCAACAGAAAATGACCAGATATCAATAGGACGTATACCCCAAACGTCCCCAACTCCATTGACGCTTATGGGGGGTGCTGCCATTGACGTCCATGGACGTCCAAAATTTTACCCATTCATTTTCAATGGGAATTTTTTTTTTTTCCCCAAATCAACAGAAAATGACTAGATATCAATAGGACGTGTCCCCCAAATGTCCCCAATTGCATTGCTGCTTATGGAGGGTGATGCCATTGACATCCAGGGACGTCCAAACTTCCCATTAAATCCCAATGGCATTTCTTCATGTTTGTTCATTCTATTGATGCCAATGTACTTGGATTCCATTGACGCTTATGTAAGTTGATACCATTGACGTCCATGGACGTCCAAAATTTTTCCCATTCATTTTCAATGGGAATTTTTTTTTTTTCCCCAAATCAACAGAAAATGACTAGATATCAATAGGACGTTTCCCCCAAATGTGCCCGATTGCATTGCTGCTTATGGAGGGTGATGCCATTGACGTCCACGGACGTCCAAACTTCCCATTCATTTCCAATGGCATTTCTTCATGTTTGTTCATTCTATTGATGCCAATGTACTTGGATTCCATTGACGCTTATGTAAGTTGATACCATTGACGTCCATGGACGTCCAAAATTTTTCCCATTCATTTTCAATGGGAATTTTTTTTTTTTCCCCAAATCAACAGAAAATGACTAGATATCAATAGGACATGTCCCCCAAATGTCCCCGATTGCATTGCCGCTTATGGAGGGTGATGCCATTGACGTCCATGGACGTCCAAACTTCCCATTAATTTCCAATGGCATTTCTTCATGTTTGTTCATTCTATTGATGCCAATGTACTTGGATTCCATTGACGCTTATGTAAGTTGATACCAGTGACGTCCATGGACGTCCAAAATTTTTCCCATTCATTTTCAATGGGAATTTTTTTTTTTTCCACAAATCAACAGAAAATGACTAGATATCAATAGGACGTGTCCCCCAAATGTCTCCGATTGCATTAACAATTATGAAGGGTGCCGCCATTGACGTCCATGGACGTCCAATTCTCCAGTTCATTTCTAATGGCTTTTTGTTTTGTGCCAATGACTGGCATTATCATCCATTCTATTGATAGACCTGAGTGGGGCTAAGATCTGTATCTCCACAGAGGAAAGACCAAGGTGTGTAATTTCTCCCGAAATTGCAGTTTCTAGTTATTTATTATATCTTCATCTTATTCTCCGCGTTTTTTCGGCGCGCCGCGCAGCCCGAACCATACCACCGATCGGCACCGTTGAAGTATCGGCACGACCGGATTTTTCGCGCGACGCAGGGACTTTTTCAAAATCCCCCGAAAAATTTTCCGTTCGCCCGTAAACGGCAATTTTCCGAAAAAAAAAAAAAGTTAAAAAATGTATCTAGTCCTACAATTTTTGACCAAATCACATAATTTGGGTATCAAAAATTCCGGGACGATGAGGGGCATAAAAGTTGTATACAGAATTTGGCAAAAATTTACGGTTCCCCGGAAATTTGCCAAAAACTTTCCTATTCATTTTGAATGAAAAAAAAACGCACGCTGCACAGCCCGAACCGTTTGACCGATCGGCACCGTTCAAATATCGGCACGACCGGAATTTTCGCGCAACGATGCGAATTTTTCAAACGGACCCGAAAAATTTTCCCTTCGCCCGTAAACGGCAATTTTCCGGAAAAAAAAAAAAGTTTCAAAATGTATCTAGTCCTACAATTTTTGACCAAATCACACAATTTGGGCATCAAAAATTCCGGGACGGTGAGGGGCATAAAAGTTGTATACAGAATTTGGAAAAAAATTACGCTTCCTCGGAAATTTGCCAAAAACTATCCCATTCATTTCGAATGGGAAAAGTCCCATTCACTTCCAATGGGATTTCCAATGGAATTTACATTGCATTGATGCCATTGACGGCCATGCATGTCGAATCTACTGATGCCAATGTACTTGGATTCAATTGACTATATGGATGTCGATGCCATTGACGGCCATGGACGTCCAAAATTTTTCCCATTCATTTTCAATGGGGAAAAAACTAAATTTCCCCAAATCAACAGAAAATGACCAGATATCAATAGGACGTGTCCCCCAAACTTCCCCAATTCCATTGACGCTTATGAAGGGTGCCGCCATTGACTTCCATGGACGTCCAAAATTTTTCCCATTCATTTTCAATGGGGAAAAAACTAAATTTCTCCAAATCAACAGAAAATGACCAGATATCAATAGGACGTATACCCCAAACGTCCCCAACTCCATTGACGCTTATGAAGGGTGCTGCCATTGACGTCCATGGACGTCCAAAATTTTTCCCATTCATTTTCAATGGGAAATTTTTTTTTTCCCCAAATCAACAGAAAATGACTAGATATCAATAGGACGTGTCCCCCAAATGTCCCCGATTGCATTGCTGCTTATGGAGGGTGATGCCATTGGCGTCCACGGACGTCCAAACTTCCCATTAATTTCCAATGGCGTTTCTTCATGTTTGTTCATTCTATTGATGCCAATGTATTTGGATTCCATTGACGCTTATGTAAGTTGATACCATTGACGTCCATGGACGTCCAAAATTTTTCCCATTCATTTTCAATGGGAATTTTTTTTTTTTCCCCAAATCAACAGAAAATGACTAGATATCAATAGGACGTGTCCCCCAAATGTCCCCGATTGCATTGCCTCTTATGGAGGGTGATGCCATTGACGTCCACGGACGTCCAAACTTCCCATTCATTTCCAATGGCATTTCTTCATGTTTGTTCATTCTATTGATGCCAATGTACTTGGTATCCATTGACGCTTATTTAAGTTGATACCATTGACGTCCATGGACGTCCAAATTTCCCATTCATTTCTAATGGCATTTAATTATGTTTTTTCATTTTATTGATGCCAATGTACTTGGATTCCATTGACGCCTATGTAAGTTGATACCATTGACGTCCATGGACGTCCAAAATTTTTCCCATTCATTTTCAATGGGAATTTATGGGACGTCGGCGTCATCCGCACGTTGGACTTCGTCGACTGGACGTCGGCGTCATCCGCATGTTGGACGTCGGCGACGTTTGCTAGTTGGACGTCATCACCGTCCGCTCATTGGACGTCGGCGCCGTCCGCTCGTTGGAAGTCGGCGCCGTCTTTATGTTGGATGTCGGCAGCGTCAGCACTTTGGACGTCGGCAGCGACAGCAATTAGGACGTCGGTGACGTCCGCTCGTTGGACGTCGCCAAACTTTGGACGTCGGCGTCGTCCACTCTTTTGACATCGTCACCATCCGCTCGTTGGACGTAAGACGGCGCATTCTGCACTTTTGACGTTTGCTTGTTGAACGTCGTCATTGTCCCACGTTGGACGTCGGCACCGTCCGCTCGATGGACGTCGGCAGCGTCAGCACTTTGGACGTCGGTGACGTCCGCTCGTTGGACGGCGCATTCTGCACTTTTGACGTTTGCTTGTTGAACGTCGTCACTGTTCCACGTGAGATGTCGGCACCGTCCTCTCGATGGACGTCGGCGTCATCTGCTCTTTTGACGTCTTGGACGTTGGTGACGTCCGCTCGTTGGACGTCGCCAAACTTTGGACGTCGGCGTCGTCCACTCTTTTGACATCGTCACCATCCGCTCGTTGGACGTAAGATGGCGCATTCTGCACTTTTGACGTTTGCTTGTTGAACGTCGTCATTGTCCCACGTTGGACGTCGGCAGCGTCAGCACTTTGGACGTCGGTGACGTCCGCTCGTTGGACGTCGGCGCCGTCAGCAGTTTGGAAGTCGGTGATGTCCGCTCGTTGGACGGCGCATTCTGCACTTTGGACGTCGGTGACGTCCGCTCGTTAGACGGCGCATTCTGCACTTTTGACGTTTGCTTGTTGAACGTCGTCACTGTTCCACGTGAGATGTCGGCACCGTGCGCTCGATGGACGTCGGCGTCATCTGCTCTTTTGAGGTCTTGGACGTCGGTGACGTCCGCTCGTTGGACATCGTATTCTGCACTTTTGACTTTTGCTTGTTGAACGTTGTCACTGTCCCACATGGGATGTCGGCGTCATCTGCTCTTTTGACGTCGGCCTCTCACGCTAACTTTTGACGTCGGCGCCGTTTGCTCGTTGGACGTCGTCACCATCCGTTTGTTGATCGTCGGGGACGTCGGCGTCATCTGCTCTTTTGACGTCTTGGACATCGCATTCTGCACTTTTGACGTTTGCTTGTTGAACGTTGTCACTGTCCCACGTGGGATGTCGGCATCATCTGCTCTTTTGACGTCGGTGACGTCAGCCTCTCGCGCTAACTTTTGACGTCGCCGCCGTTTGCTCGTTGGACGTCGTCACCATCCGTTCGTTGATCGTCGGCGCCGTCCTCTCGATGGACGTTGGCGTCATCCGCTCTTTTGACGTCGGCGACGTCCAATCCACTCTGAGGTATACGCATAAAGTAGGAAACTGACCGGGGATCGAACCACCATCCTCTCGTACCAAGGTCAGCGATATTAACACTGAGCTATCCATCTGCTAAATGCAGTGTTGTGTGATATGTATATAAAGTTATCATGTATGTGATACAGGCATTGACAAAAGCTAACTTGGTATTGACAGAGGTTCGATCCTACGACCTCCCGCATCAAAGTCATTTTCAATTGGAATTTTTTTTTTTTCCAAAAATCAAAAGAAAATGACTAGATATCAATAGGACGTGTCCCCCAAACTTCCCCAATTCCATTTACACTTATGGAGGGTGATGCCATTGACGTCCATGGACGTCCAAATTTCCCATTTATTTTTAATTATGTTTTTTCATTCTATTGATGCCAATGTACTTGGATTCCATTGTAAGTTGATACCATTGACGTCAATGGACGTCCAAAATTTTTCCCATTCATTTTCAATGGGAATTTTTTTTCCCCCCAAATCAACAAAAAAACGACCTGATATCAAAAGGACGTGTCCCCCAAACTAGTCCAATTCCATTGACGCTTATGAAGGGCGCCGCCATTGACGGCCATGTACGTCCAAATTTCCCATTCATTTCTAATGCCATTTAATTATGTTTTTTCATTCTATTGATGCAAATGTACTTGGATTCTATTGACGCTTATGTAAGTTGATACCATTGACGTCCATGGACGTCCAAAATTTTTCCCATTCATTTTCAATGGGAATTTTTTTTTTTTCCCCAAATCAACAGAAAATGACTAGATATCAATAGGACGTGTCCCCCAAATGTCCCCGATTGCATTGCTGCTTATGGAGGGTGATGCCATTGACGTTCATGGACGTCCAAACTTCCCATTCATTTCCAATGGCATTTCTTCATGTTTGTTCATTCTATTGATGCCAATGTACTTGGATTCCATTGACACTTATGTAAGTTGATACCATTGACGTCCATGGACGTCCAAAATTTTTCCCATTCATTTTCAATGGGAATTTTTTTTCCCCCCCAAATCAACAAAAAATGACTAGATATCATTAGGACGTGTCCCCCAAATGTCCCCGATTGCATTGACGCTTATGGAGGGTGCTGCCATTGACGGACATGGACGTCCAATTCTCCCAATCTTTTCTCATGGCTTTTACTTTGTTTAGTGCCATTGACTGGCATTATGGTCCATTCTATTGATAGACCTGAGTGGGGCTAAGATCTGTATCTCCACAGAGGAAAGACCAAGGTGTGTAATTTCTCCCGAAATTGCAGTTTCTAGTTACCTTGGTCTTTCCAAGGGAAAGAACAAGGTTATGTTGTTGTACAACTTTATTGTACTTTTTATTACCTTGGTCTTTCTGAAAGAAAGAACAAGGTATTGTTATTGTGCAACTTTATTACCTTGGTCTTTCTGAAAGAAAGAACAAGGTATTGTTATTGTGCAACTTTATTACCTTGGTCTTTCTGAAAGAAAGAACAAGGTATTGTTATTGTGCAACTTTATTGTACTTATTATTTATTCATCTTATTCTCCGCGTTTTTTTGAGCCAACGCACAGCCCAAACCGTAGCACCGATCGGCACAGTTCAAGTATCGGCACGACCGGAATTTTCGCGTGACGATGGGAATTTTTCAAACCGCCACGAAAAATTTTCCGTTCGCCCGTAAACGGCAATTTTCCGAAAAATAAAAAAAGTTTCAAAATGTATCTAGTCCTACAATTTTTGACCAAATCACATAATTTGGGCATCAAAAATTCCGGGACGGTGAGGGGCATAAAAGTTGTATACAGAATTTGGCAAAAATTTACGGTTTCCCGGAAATTTGCCAAAAACTTTCCTATTCATTTTGAATGGAAAAAAAACGCGCGCTTCACAGCCCGAACCGTTAGACCGATCGGCACCGTTCAAGTATCGGCACGACCGGAATTTTCGCGTGACACAGGAAACTTTACAAATGGCCCCGAAAAATTTTCCGTTCGTCCGTAAACGGCAATTTTCCGTGAAAAAAAAAAAAGTTTCAAAATGTATCTAGTCCTACAATTTTTGACCAAATCACATAATTTGGGCATCAAAAATTCCGGGACGGTGAGGGGCATAAAAGTTGTATACAGAATTTGGAAAAAAATTACGCTTCCTCGGAAATTTGCCAAAAACTATCCCATTCATTTCGAATGGGAAAAGTTCCCATTCACTTCCAATGGGATTTCCAATGGAATTTACATTGCATTGATGCCATTGACGGCCATGCATGTCGAATCTACTGATGCCAATGTACTTGGATTCAATTGATTATATGGATGTCGATGCCATTGACTGCCATGGACGTCCAAAATTTTTCCCATTCATTTTCAATGGGGAAAAAACAAAATTACCCCAAATCAACAGAAAATGGCCAGATATCAATAGGACGTGTCCCCCAAACTTCCCCAATTCCATTGACGCTTATGAAGGGTGCCGCCATTGACTTACATGGACGTCCAAAATTTTTCCCATTCATTTTCAATGGGGAAAAAAATAAATTTCTCCAAATCAACAGAAAATGACCAGATATCAATAGGACGTATACCCCAAACGTCCCCAACTCCATTGACGCTTATGGGGGGTGCTGCCATTGACGTCCATGGACGTCCAAAATTTTACCCATTCATTTTCAATGGGAATTTTTTTTTTTTCCCCAAATCAACAGAAAATGACTAGATATCAATAGGACGTGTCCCCCAAATATCCCCGATTGCATTGCTGCTTATGGAGGGTGATGCCATTGACGTCCAGGGACGTCCAAACTTCCCATTTATTCCAATGGCATTTCTTCATGTTTGTTCATTCTATTGATGCCAATGTACTTGGATTCCATTGACGCTTATGTAAGTTGATACCATTGACGTCCATGGACGTCCAAAATTTTACCCATTCATTTTCAATGGGAATTTTTTTTTTTTTCCCAAAATCAACAGAAAATGACTAGATATCAATAGGACGTGTCCCACAAATATCCCCGATTGCATTGCTGCTTATGGAGGGTGATGCCATTGACGTCCAGGGACGTCCAAACTTCCCATTTATTCCAATGGCATTTCTTCATGTTTGTTCATTCTATTGATGCCAATGTACTTGCATTCCATTGACGCTTATGTAAGTTGATACCATTGACGTCCATGGACGTCCAAAATTTTTCCCATTCATTTTCAATGGGAATTTTTTTTTTTTCCCCAAATCAACAGAAAATGACTAGATATCAATAGGACGTTTCCCCCAAATGTGCCCGATTGCATTGCCGCTTATGGAGGGTGATGCCATTGACGTCCACGGACGTCCAAACTTCCCATTAATTTCCAATGGCATTTCTTCATGTTTGTTCATTTTATTGATGCCAATGTACTTGGATTCCATTGACGCTTATGTAAGTTGATACCATTGACGTCCATGGACGTCCAAAATTTTTCCCATTCATTTTCAATGGGAAATTTTTTTTTTTTCCCAAATCAACAGAAAATGACTAGATATCAATAGGACCTGTCCCCCAAATGTCCCCGATTGCATTGCTGCTTATGGAGGGTGATGCCATTGACGTCCAGGGACGTCCAAACTTCCCATTCATTTCCAATGGCATTTCTTCATGTTTGTTCATTCTTTTGATGCCAATGTACTTGGATTCCATTGACGGTTATGTAAGTTGATACCATTGACGTCCATGGACGTCCAAAATTTTTCCCATTCATTTTCAATGGGAAATTTTTTTTTTTCCCCAAATCAACAGAAAATGACTAGATATCATTAGGACGTGTCCCCCAAATGTCCCCGATTGCATTGCCGCTTATGGGGGGTGATGCCATTGACGTCCATGGACGTCCAAACTTCCCATTCATTTCCAAAGGCATTTCTTCATGTTTGTTCATTCTATTGATGCCAATGTACTTGGATTCCATTGACGCTTATGTAAGTTGATACCATTGACGTCCATGGACGTCCAAAATTTTTCCCATTCATTTTCAATGGTAATTTTTTTTTTTCCCCAAATCAACAGAAAATGACTAGATATCATTAGGACGTGTCCCCCAAACTTCCCCGATTCCATTAACAATTATGAAAGGTGCCGCCATTGACGTCCATGGACGTCCAATTCTCCCATTCATTTCTAACGGCTTTTACTTTGTTTTTTGCCAATGACTGGCATTATCATCCATTCTATTGATACACCTGAGTGGGGCTAAGATCTGTATCTCCACAGAGGAAAGACCAAGGTGTGTAATTTCTCCCGAAATTGCAGTTTCTAGTTGTACTTATTATTTATTCATCTTATTCTCCGCGTTTTTTTGAGCCAACGCACAGCCCAAACCGTAGCACCGATCGGCACAGTTCAAGTATCGGCACGACCGGAATTTTCGCGTGACGATGGGAATTTTTCAAACCGCCACGAAAAATTTTCCGTTCGCCCGTAAACGGCAATTTTCCGAAAAACAAAAAAAGTTTCAAAATGTATCTAGTCCTACAATTTTTGACCAAATCACATAATTTGGGCATCAAAAATTCCGGGACGGTGAGGGGCATAAAAGTTGTATACAGAATTTGGCAAAAATTTACGGTTCCCCGGAAATTTGCCAAAAACTTTCCTATTCATTTTGAATGGAAAAAAAACGCGCGCTTCACAGCCCGAACCGTTAGACCGATCGGCACCGTTCAAGTATCGGCACGACCGGAATTTTCGCGTGACACAGGAAACTTTACAAATGGCCCCGAAAATTTTTCCGTTCGTCCGTAAACGGCAATTTTCCGTGAAAAAAAAAAAAGTTTCAAAATGTATCTAGTCCTACAATTTTTGACCAAATCACATAATTTGGGCATCAAAAATTCCGGGACGGTGAGGGGCATAAAAGTTGTATACAGAATTTGGAAAAAAATTACGCTTCCTCGGAAATTTGCCAAAAACTATCCCATTCATTTCGAATGGGAAAAGTCCCATTCACTTCCAATGGGATTTCCAATGGAATTTACATTGCATTGATGCCATTGACGGCCATGCATGTCGAATCTACTGATGCCAATGTACTTGGATTCAATTGACTATATGAATGTCGATGCCATTGACGGCCATGGACGTCCAAAATTTTTCCCATTCATTTTCAATGGGGAAAAAACAAAATTTCCCCAAATCAACAGAAAATGACCAGATATCAATAGGACGTGTCCCCCAAACTTCCCCAATTCCATTGACGCTTATGAAGGGTGCCGCCATTGACTTACATTGACGTCCAAAATTTTTCCCATTCATTTTCAATGGGGAAAAAACTAAATTTCTCCAAATCAACAGAAAATGACCAGATATCAATAGGACGTATATCCCAAACGTCCCCAATTCCATTGACGCTTATGGGGGGTGCTGCCATTGACGTCCATGGACGTCCAAAATTTTACCCATTCATTTTCAATGGGAAATTTTTTTTTCCCCCCAAATCAACAGAAAATGACTAGATATCAATAGGACCTGTCCCCCAAATGTCCCCGATTGCATTGCTGCTTATGGAGGGTGATGCCATTGACGTCCAGGGACGTCTAAACTTCCCATTCATTTCCAATGGCATTTCTTCATGTTTGTTCATTCTATTGATGCCAATGTACTTGGATTCCATTGACGCTTATGTAAGTTGATACCATTGACGTCCATGGACGTCCAAAATTTTTCCCATTCATTTTCAATGGGAAATTTTTTTTTTTCCCCAAATCAACAGAAAATGACTAGATATCATTAGGACGTGTCCCCCAAATGTCCCCGATTGCATTGCCGCTTATGGGGGGTGATGCCATTGACGTCCATGGACGTCCAAACTTCCCATTCATTTCCAATGGCATTTCTTCATGTTTGTTCATTCTATTGATGCCAATGTACTTGGATTCCATTGACGCTTATGTAAGTTGATACCATTGACGTCCATGGACGTCCAAAATTTTTCCCATTCATTTTCAATGGGAATTTTTTTTTTTCCCCAAATCAACAGAAAATGACTAGATATCATTAGGACGTGTCCCCCAAATGTCCCCGATTGTATTGCCGCTTATGGGGGGTGATGCCATTGACGTCCATGGACGTCCAAACTTCCCATTCATTTCCAAAGGCATTTCTTCATGTTCGTTCATTCTATTGATGCCAATGTACTTGGATTCCATTGACGCTTATGTAAGTTGATACCATTGACGTCCATGGACGTCCAAAATTTTTCCCATTCATTTTCAATGGGAATTTTTTTTTTTCCCCAATTCAACAGAAAATGACTAGATATCATTAGGACGTGTCCCCCAAATGTCCCCGATTGCATTGCCGCTTATGGAGGGTGATGCCATTGACGTTCATGGACGTCCAAACTTCCCATTCATTTCCAATGGCATTTCTTCATGTTTGTTCATTTTATTGATGCCAATGTACTTGGATTCCATTGACGCTTATGTAAGTTGATACCATTGACGTCCATGGACGTCCAAAATTTTTCCCATTCATTTTCAATGGGAATTTTTTTTTTTTCCCAAATCAACAGAAAATGACTACATATCAATAGGACGTGTCCCCCAAACTTCCCCGATTCCATTAACAATTATGGAGGGTGCTGCCATTGACGGACATGGACGTCCAATTCTCCCAATCTTTTCTAATGGCTTTAACTTTGTTTAGTGCCAATGACTGGCATTATGGTCCATTCTATTGATAGACCTGAGTGGGGCTAAGATTTGTATCTCCACAGAGGAAAGACCAAGGTGTGTAATTTCTCCCGAAATTGCAGTTTCTAGTTGTACTTATTATTTATTCATCTTATTCTCCGCGTTTTTTTGAGCCAACGCACAGCCCAAACCGTAGCACCGATCGGCACAGTTCAAGTATCGGCACGACCGGAATTTTCGCGTGACGATGGGAATTTTTCAAACCGCCACGAAAAATTTTCCGTTCGCCCGTAAACGGCAATTTTCCGAAAAATAAAAAAAGTTTCAAAATGTATCTAGTCCTACAATTTTTGACCAAATCACATAATTTGGGCATCAAAAATTCCGGGACGGTGAGGGGCATAAAAGTTGTATACAGAATTTGGCAAAAATTTACGGTTCCCCGGAAATTTGCCAAAAACTTTCCTATTCATTTTGAATGGAAAAAAAACGCGCGCTTCACAGCCCGAACCGTTAGACCGATCGGCACCGTTCAAGTATCGGCACGACCGGAATTTTCGCGTGACACAGGAAACTTTACAAATGGCCCCGAAAATTTTTCCGTTCGTCCGTAAACGGCAATTTTCCGTGAAAAAAAAAAAAGTTTCAAAATGTATCTAGTCCTACAATTTTTGACCAAATCACATAATTTGGGCATCAAAAATTCCGGGACGGTGAGGGGCATAAAAGTTGTATACAGAATTTGGAAAAAAATTACGCTTCCTCGGAAATTTGCCAAAAACTATCCCATTCATTTCGAATGGGAAAAGTCCCATTCACTTCCAATGGGATTTCCAATGGAATTTACATTGCATTGATGCCATTGACGGCCATGCATGTCAAATCTACTGATGCCAATGTACTTGGATTCAACTGATTATATAGATGTCGATGCCATTGACTGCCATGGACGTCCAAAATTTTTCCCATTCATTTTCAATGGGGAAAAAACAAAATTACCCCAAATCAACAGAAAATGACCAGATATCAATAGGACGTGTCCCCCAAACTTCCCCAATTCCATTGACGCTTATGAAGGGTGCCGCCATTGACTTACATGGACGTCCAAAATTTTTCCCATTCATTTTCAATGGGGAAAAAACTACATTTCTCCAAATCAACAGAAAATGACCAGATATCAATAGGACGTATATCCCAAACGTCCCCAATTCCATTGACGCTTATGGGGGGTGCTGCCATTGACGTCCATGGACGTCCAAAATTTTACCCATTCATTTTCAATGGGAAATTTTTTTTTTTCCCCAAATCAACAGAAAATGACTAGATATCAATAGGACCTGTCCCCCAAATGTCCCCGATTGCATTGCTACTTATGGAGGGTGATGCCATTGACGTCCAGGGACGTCCAAACTTCCCATTCATTTCCAATGGCATTTCTTCATGTTTGTTCATTCTTTTGATGCCAATGTACTTGGATTCCATTGACGGTTATGTAAGTTGATACCATTGACGTCCATGGACGTCCAAAATTTTTCCCATTCATTTTCAATGGGAATTTTTTTTTTTCCCCAAATCAACAGAAAATGACTAGATATCATTAGGACGTGTCCCCCAAATGTCCCCGATTGCATTACCGCTTATGGGGGGTGATGCCATTGACGTCCATGGACGTCCAAACTTCCCAATCATTTCCAAAGCCATTTCTTCATGTTTGTTCATTTTATTGATGCCAATGTACTTGGATTCCATTGACGCTTATGTAAGTTGATACCATTGACGTCCATGGACGTCCAAAATTTTTCCCATTCATTTTCAATGGGATTTTTTTTTTTTTTTCCCAAATCAACAGAAAATGACTAGATATCATTAGGACGTTTCCCCCAAATGTCCCCGATTGCATTGCCGCTTATGGAGGGTGATGCCATTGACGTTCATGGACGTCTAAACTTCCCATTCATTTCCAATGGCATTTCTTCATGTTTGTTCATTTTATTGATGCCAATGTACTTGGATTCCATTGACGCTTATGTAAGTTGATACCATTGACGTCCATGGACGTCCAAAATTTTTCCCATTCATTTTCAATGGGAAAATTTTTTTTTTCCCCAAATCAACAGAAAATGACTAGATATCAATAGGACCTGTCCCCCAAATGTCCCCGATTGCATTGCTACTTATGGAGGGTGATGCCATTGACGTCCAGGGACGTCCAAACTTCCCATTCATTTCCAATGGCATTTCTTCATGTTTGTTCATTCTTTTGATGCCAATGTACTTGGATTCCATTGACGGTTATGTAAGTTGATACCATTGACGTCCATGGACGTCCAAAATTTTTCCCATTCATTTTCAATGGGAATTTTTTTTTTTCCCCAAATCAACAGAAAATGACTAGATATCATTAGGACGTGTCCCCCAAATGTCCCCGATTGCATTACCGCTTATAGGGGGTGATGCCATTGACGTCCATGGACGTCCAAACTTCCCAATCATTTCCAAAGCCATTTCTTCATGTTTGTTCATTTTATTGATGCCAATGTACTTGGATTCCATTGACGCTTATGTAAGTTGATACCATTGACGTCCATGGACGTCCAAAATTTTTCCCATTCATTTTCAATGGGATTTTTTTTTTTTTTTCCCAAATCAACAGAAAATGACTAGATATCATTAGGACGTTTCCCCCAAATGTCCCCGATTGCATTGCCGCTTATGGAGGGTGATGCCATTGACGTTCATGGACGTCTAAACTTCCCATTCATTTCCAATGGCATTTCTTCATGTTTGTTCATTTTATTGATGCCAATGTACTTGGATTCCATTGACGCTTATGTAAGTTGATACCATTGACGTCCATGGACGTCCAAAATTTTTCCCATTCATTTTCAATGGGAATTTTTTTTTTTTCCCCAAATCAACAGAAAATGACTAGATATCATTAGGACGTGTCCCCCAAACTTCCCCGATTCCATTAACAATTATGAAAGGTGCCGCCATTGACGTCCATGGACGTCCAATTCTCCCATTCATTTCTAACGGCTTTTACTTTGTTTTTTGCCAATGACTGGCATTATGATCCATTCTATTGATAGACCTGAGTGGGGCTAAGATCTGTGTCTCCACAGAGGAAAGACCAAGGTGTGTAATTTCTCCCGAAATTGCAGTTTCTAGTTATTACCTTGGTCTTTCTGAAAGAAAGAACAAGGTATTGTTATTGTTATTATTATTATTCATCTTATTCTCCGCGTTTTTTTGAGCCAACGCACAGCCCAAACCGTAGCACCGATCGGCACCGTTCAAGTATCGGCACGACCGGATTTTTCGCGTGACGATGGGAATTTTTCAAACCGCCACGAAAAATTTTCCGTTCGCCCGTAAACGGCAATTTTCCGAAAAATAAAAAAAGTTTCAAAATGTATCTAGTCCTACAATTTTTGACCAAATCACATAATTTGGGCATCAAAAATTCCGGGACGGTGAGGGGCATAAAAGTTGTATACAGAATTTGGCAAAAATTTACGGTTCCCCGGAAATTTGCCAAAAACTTTCCTATTCATTTTGAATGGAAAAAAAACGCGCGCTTCACAGCCCGAACCGTTAGACCGATCGGCACCGTTCAAGTATCGGCACGACCGGAATTTTCGCGTGACACAGGAAACTTTACAAATGGCCCCGAAAATTTTTCCGTTCGTCCGTAAACGGCAATTTTCCGTGAAAAAAAAAAAAGTTTCAAAATGTATCTAGTCCTACAATTTTTGACCAAATCACATAATTTGGGCATCAAAAATTCCGGGACGGTGAGGGGCATAAAAGTTGTATACAGAATTTGGAAAAAAATTACGCTTCCTCGGAAATTTGCCAAAAACTATCCCATTCATTTCGAATGGGAAAAGTCCCATTCACTTCCAATGGGATTTCCAATGGAATTTACATTGCATTGATGCCATTGACGGCCATGCATGTCAAATCTACTGATGCCAATGTACTTGGATTCAATTGATTATATGGATGTCGATGCCATTGACTGCCATGGACGTCCAAAATTTTTCCCATTCATTTTCAATGGGGAAAAAACAAAATTACCCCAAATCAACAGAAAATGACCAGATATCAATAGGACGTGTCCCCCAAACTTCCCCAATTCCATTGACGCTTATGAAGAGTGCCGCCATTGACTTACATGGACGTCCAAAATTTTTCCCATTCATTTTCAATGGGGAAAAAACTACATTTCTCCAAATCAACAGAAAATGACCAGATATCAATAGGACGTATACCCCAAACGTCCCCAACTCCATTGACGCTTATGGGGGGTGCTGCCATTGACGTCCATGGACGTCCAAAATTTTACCCATTCATTTTCAATGGGAAATTTTTTTTTTTCCCCAAATCAACAGAAAATGACTAGATATCAATAGGACGTGTCCCCCAAATGTCCCCAATTGCATTGCTGCTTATGGAGGGTGATGCCATTGACATCCAGGGACGTCCAAACTTCCCATTAAATCCCAATGGCATTTCTTCATGTTTGTTCATTCTATTGATGCCAATGTACTTGGATTCCATTGACGCTTATGTAAGTTGATACCATTGACGTCCATGGACGTCCAAAATTTTTCCCATTCATTTTCAATGGGAATTTTTTTTTTTTCCCCAAATCAACAGAAAATGACTAGATATCAATAGGACATGTCCCCCAAATGTCCCCGATTGCATTGCCGCTTATGGAGGGTGATGCCATTGACGTCCATGGACGTCCAAACTTCCCATTAATTTCCAATGGCATTTCTTCATGTTTGTTCATTCTATTGATGCCAATGTACTTGGATTCCATTGACGCTTATGTAAGTTGATACCATTGACGTCCATGGACGTCCAAAATTTTTCCCATTCATTTTCAATGGGAATTTTTTTTTTTTCCCCAAATCAACAGAAAATGACTAGATATCAATAGGACATGTCCCCCAAATGTCCCCGATTGCATTGCCGCTTATGGAGGGTGATGCCATTGACGTCCATGGACGTCCAAACTTCCCATTAATTTCCAATGGCATTTCTTCATGTTTGTTCATTCTATTGATGCCAGTGTACTTGGATTCCATTGACGCTTATGTAAGTTGATACCATTGACGTCCATGGACGTCCAAAATTTTTCCCATTCATTTTCAATGGGAATTTTTTTTTTTTCCACAAATCAACAGAAAATGACTAGATATCAATAGGACGTGTCCCCCAAATGTCTCCGATTGCATTAACAATTATGAAGGGTGCCGCCATTGACGTCCATGGACGTCCAATTCTCCAGTTCATTTCTAATGGCTTTTTGTTTTGTGCCAATGACTGGCATTATCATCCATTCTATTGATAGACCTGAGTGGGGCTAAGATCTGTATCTCCACAGAGGAAAGACCAAGGTGTGTAATTTCTCCCGAAATTGCAGTTTCTAGTTATTATTATTATTACCTTGGTCTTTCCAAGGGAAAGAACAAGGTATTGTTATTGTGCAACTTTATTGTTCTTATTACCTTGGTCTTTCTGAAGGAAAGAACAAGGTTATGTTGTTGTGCAACTTTATTGTACTTATTATTTATTCATCTTATTCTCCGCGTTTTTTTGAGCCAACGCACAGCCCAAACCGTAGCACCGATCGGCACAGTTCAAGTATCGGCACGACCGGAATTTTCGCGTGACGATGGGAATTTTTCAAGCCGCCACGAAAAATTTTCCGTTCGCCCGTAAACGGCAATTTTCCGAAAAACAAAAAAAGTTTCAAAATGTATCTAGTCCTACAATTTTTGACCAAATCACATAATTTGGGCATCAAAAATTCCGGGACGGTGAGGGGCATAAAAGTTGTATACAGAATTTGGCAAAAATTTACGGTTCCCCGGAAATTTGCCAAAAACTTTCCTATTCATTTTGAATGGAAAAAAAACGCGCGCTTCACAGCCCGAACCGTTAGACCGATCGGCACCGTTCAAGTATCGGCACGACCGGAATTTTAGCGTGACACAGGAAACTTTACAAATGGCCCCGAAAATTTTTCCGTTCGTCCGTAAACGGCAATTTTCCGTGAAAAAAAAAAACTTTCAAAATGTATCTAGTCCTACAATTTTTGACCAAATCACATAATTTGGCCATCAAAAATTCCGGGACGGTGAGGGGCATAAAAGTTGTATACAGAATTTGGAAAAAAATTACGCTTCCTCGGAAATTTGCCAAAAACTATCCCATTCATTTCGAATGGGAAAAGTTCCCATTCACTTCCAATGGGATTTCCAATGGAATTTACATTGCATTGATGCCATTGACGGCCATGCATGTCGAATCTACTGATGCCAATGTACTTGGATTCAATTGACTATATGGATGTCGATGCCATTGACGGCCATGGACGTCCAAAATTTTTCCCATTCATTTTCAATGGGGAAAAAACAAAATTTCCCCAAATCAACAGAAAATGACCAGATATCAATAGGACGTGTCCCCCAAACTTCCCCAATTCCATTGACGCTTATGAAGGGTGCCACCATTGACTTCCATGGACGTCCAAAAATTTTCCCATTCATTTTCAATGGGGAAAAAACTAAATTTCTCCAAATCAACAGAAAATGACCAGATATCAATAGGACGTATATCCCAAACGTCCCCAACTCCATTGACGCTTATGGAGGGTGCTGCCATTGACGTCCATGGACGTCCAAAATTTTTCCCATTCATTTTCAATGGGAAATTTTTTTTTTCCCCATATCAACAGAAAATGACTAGATATCAATAGGACGTGTCCCCCAAATGTCCCCGATTGCATTGCTGCTTATGGAGGGTGATGCCATTGACGTCCAGGGACGTCCAAACTTCCCATTCATTTCCAATGGCATTTCTTCATGTTTGTTCATTCTTTTGATGCCAATGTACTTGGATTCCATTGACGCTTAAGTAAGTTGACACCATTGACGTCCATGGACGTCCAAAATTTTTCCCATTCATTTTCAATGGGAAATTTTTTTTTTCCCCCAAATCAACAGAAAATGACTAGATATCAATAGGACGTTTCCCCCAAAATGTGCCCGATTGCATTGCTGCTTATGGAGGGTGATGCCATTGACGTCCACGGACGTCCAAACTTCCCATTAATTTCCAATGGCATTTCTTCATGTTTGTTCATTCTATTGATGCCAATGTACTTGGATTCCATTGACGCTTATGTAAGTTGATACCATTGACGTCCATGGACGTCCAAAATTTTTCCCATTCATTTTCAATGGGAAATTTTTTTTTTCTCCAAATCAACAGAAAATGACTAGATATCATTAGGACGTGTCCCCCAAATGTCCCCGATTGCATTGCCGCTTATGGGGGGTGATGCCATTGACGTCCATGGACGTCCAAACTTCCCATTCATTTCCAAAGGCATTTCTTCATGTTTGTTCATTCTATTGATGCCAATGTACTTGGATTCCATTGACGCTTATGTAAGTTGATACCATTGACGTCCATGGACGTCAAAAATTTTTCCCATTCATTTTCAATGGGATTTTTTTTTTTTTTCCCAAATCAACAGAAAATGACTAGATATCATTAGGACGTGTCCCCCAAATGTCCCCGATTGCATTGCCGCTTATGGAGGGTGATGCCATTGACGTTCATGGACGTCCAAACTTCCCATTAATTCCAATGGCATTTCTTCATGTTTGTTCATTCTATTGATGCCAATGTACTTGGATTCCATTGACGCTTATGTAAGTTGATACCATTGACGTCCATGGACGTCCAAAATTTTTCCCATTCATTTTCAATGGGATTTTTTTTTTTTTTTCCCAAATCAACAGAAAATGACTAAATATCATTAGGACGTGTCCCCCAAATGTCCCTGATTGGATTGCCGCTTATGGAGGGTGATGCCATTGACGGCCATGGACGTCCAATTCTCCCAATCTTTTCTAATGGCTTTAACTTTGTTTAGTGCCAATGACTGGCATTATGGTCCATTCTATTGATAGACCTGAGTGGGGCTAAGATTTGTACCTCCACAGAGGAAAGACCAAGGTGTGTAATTTCTCCCGAAATTGCAGTTTCTAGTTATTATTATTATTATTATTCATCTTATTCTCCGCGTTTTTTTGAGCCAACGCACAGCCCAAACCGTAGCACCGATCGGCACCGTTCAAGTATCGGCACGACCGGATTTTTCGTGTGACGATGGGAATTTTTCAAACCGCCACGAAAAATTTTCCGTTCGCCCGTAAACGGCAATTTTCCGAAAAATAAAAAAAGTTTAAAAATGTATCTAGTCCTACAATTTTTGACCAAATCACATAATTTGGGCATCAAAAATTCCGGGACGGTGAGGGGCATAAAAGTTGTATACAGAATTTGGCAAAAATTTACGGTTCCCCGGAAATTTGCCAAAAACTTTCCTATTCATTTTGAATGGAAAAAAAACGCGCGCTTCACAGCCCGAACCGTTAGACCGATCGGCACCGTTCAAGTATCGGCACGACCGGAATTTTTGCGTGACACAGGAAACTTTACAAATGGCCCCGAAAATTTTTCCGTTCGTCCGTAAACGGCAATTTTCCGTGAAAAAAAAAAAAGTTTCAAAATGTATCTAGTCCTACAATTTTTGATCAAATCAAATAATTTGGGCATCAAAAATTCCGGGACGGTGAGGGGCATAAAAGTTGTATACAGAATTTGGAAAAAAATTACGCTTCCTCGGAAATTTGCCAAAAACTATCCCATTCATTTCGAATGGGAAAAGTCCCATTCACTTCCAATGGGATTTCCAATGGAATTTACATTGCATTGATGCCATTGACGGCCATGCATGTCGAATCTACTGATGCCAATGTACTTGGATTCAACTGACTATATAGATGTCGATGCCATTGACTGCCATGGACGTCCAAAATTTTTCCCATTCATTTTCAATGAAGAAAAAACAAAATTAACCCAAATCAACAGAAAATGACCAGATATCAATAGGACGTGTCCCCCAAACTTCCCCAATTCCATTGACGCTTATGAAGGGTGCCGCCATTGACTTACATGGACGTCCAAAATTTTTCCCATTCATTTTCAATGGGGAAAAAACTACATTTCTCCAAATCAACAGAAAATGACCAGATATCAATAGGACGTATATCCCAAACGTCCCCAATTCCATTGACGCTTATGGGGGGTGCTGCCATTGACGTCCATGGACGTCCAAAATTTTACCCATTCATTTTCAATGGGAATTTTTTTTTTTTCCCCAAATCAACAGAAAATGACTAGATATCAATAGGACCTGTCCCCCAAATGTCCCCGATTGCATTGCTACTTATGGAGGGTGATGCCATTGACGTCCAGGGACGTCCAAACTTCCCATTCATTTCCAATGGCATTTCTTCATGTTTGTTCATTCTTTTGATGCCAATGTACTTGGATTCCATTGACGGTTATGTAAGTTGATACCATTGACGTCCATGGACGTCCAAAATTTTTCCCATTCATTTTCAATGGGAATTTTTTTTTTTTCCCCAAATCAACAGAAAATGACTAGATATCAATAGGACCTGTCCCCCAAATGTCCCCGATTGCATTGCTGCTTATGGAGGGTGATGCCATTGACGTCCAGGGACGTCCAAAATTTTACCCATTCATTTTCAATGGGAATTTTTTTTTTCTTCCCCAAATCAACAGAAAATGACTACATATCAATAGGACCTGTCCCCCAAATGTCCCCGATTGCATTGCTGCTTATGGAGGGTGATGCCATTGACGTCCAGGGACGTCCAAACTTCCCATTCATTTCCAATGGCATTTCTTCACGTTTGTTCATTCTTTTGATGCCAATGTACTTGGATTCCATTGACGCTTATATAAGTTGATACCATTGACGTCCATGGACGTCCAAAATTTTTCCCATTCATTTTCAATGGGAATTTTTTTTTTTTCCCCAAATCAACAGAAAATGACTAGATATCAATAGGACGTTTCCCCCAAATGTGCCCGATTGCATTGCTGCTTATGGAGGGTGATGCCATTGAGGTCCACGGACGTCCAAACTTCCCATTAATTTCCAATGGCATTTCTTCATGTTTGTTCATTCTATTGATGCCAATGTACTTGGATTCCATTGACCCTTATGTAAGTTGATACCATTGACGTCCATGGACGTCCAAAATTTTTCCCATTCATTTTCAATGGGAAATTTTTTTTTTCCCCCAAATCAACAGAAAATGACTAGATATCATTAGGACTTGTCCCCAAAATGTCCCCGATTGCATTGCCGCTTATGGAGGGTGATGCCATTGACGTTCATGGACGTCCAAACTTCCCATTAAATCCCAATGGCATTTCTTCTTGTTTGTTCATTCTATTGATGCCAATGTACTTGGATTCCATTGACGCTTATGTAAGTTGATACCATTGACGTCCATGGACGTCCAAAATTTTTCCCATTCATTTTCAATGGGGAAAAAACTCAATTTCTCCAAATCAACAGAAAATGACCAGATATCAATAGGACGTATACCCCAAACGTCCCCGATTGCATTGCCGCTAATGGAGGGTGATGCCATTGACGTCCAGGGACGTCCAAACTTCCCATTCATTTCCAATGGCATTTCTTCATGTTTGTTCATTCTATTGATGCCAATGTACTTGGATTCCATTGACGCTTATGTAAGTTTATACCATTGACGTCCATGGACGTCCAAAATTTTTCCCATTCATTTTCAATGGGAATTTTTTTTTTTTTCCCCCAAATCAACAGAAAATGACTAGATATCAATAGGACGTTTCCCCCAAATGTGCCCGATTGCATTGCTGCTTATGGAGGGTGATGCCATTGACGTCCACGGACGTCCAAACTTCCCATTCATTCCAATGGCATTTCTTCATGTTTGTTCATTCTATTGATGCCAATGTACTTGGATTCCATTGACGCTTATGTAAGTTGATACCATTGACGTCCATGGACGTCCAAAATTTTTCCCATTCATTTTCAATGGGAATTTTTTTTTTTTTCCCCAAATCAACAGAAAATGACTAGATATCATTAGGACGTGTCCCCCAAATGTCCCCGATTGCATTGCCGCTTATGGGGGGTGATGCCATTGACGTCCATGGACGTCCAAACTTCCCATTAAATACCAATGGCATTTCTTCATGTTTGTTCATTCTTTTGATGCCAATGTACTTGGATTCCATTGACGCTTATGTAAGTTTATACCATTGACGTCCATGGACGTCCAAAATTTTTCCCATTCATTTTCAATGGGAATTTTTTTTTTTTTCCCCAAATCAACAGAAAATGACTAGATATCAATAGGACGTTTCCCCCAAATGTGCCCGATTGCATTGCTGCTTATGGAGGGTGATGCCATTGACGTCCACGGACGTCCAAACTTCCCATTCATTTCCAATGGCATTTCTTCATGTTTGTTCATTCTATTGATGCCAATGTACTTGGATTCCATTGACGCTTATGTAAGTTGATACCATTGACGTCCATGGACGTCCAAAATTTTTCCCATTCATTTTCAATGGGAAATTTTTTTTTTTTCCCCAAATCAACAGAAAATGACTAGATATCATTAGGACGTGTCCCCCAAATGTCCCCGATTGCATTGCCGCTTATGGGGGGTGATGCCATTGACGTCCATGGACGTCCAAACTTCCCATTCATTTCCAAAGGCATTTCTTCATGTTTGTTCATTCTATTGATGCCAATGTACTTGGATTCCATTCACGCTTATGTAAGTTGATACCATTGACGTCCATGGACGTCCAAAATTTTTCCCATTCATTTTCAATGGGATTTTTTTTTTTTTCCCCAAATCAACAGAAAATGACTAGATATCATT
This sequence comes from Corythoichthys intestinalis, assembly GCF_030265065.1. NCBI lineage: Eukaryota > Metazoa > Chordata > Actinopteri > Syngnathiformes > Syngnathidae > Corythoichthys > Corythoichthys intestinalis. The sequence continues at coordinate 22,838,514 of NC_080416.1, forward strand.
AGGACGTGTCCCCCAAATGTCCCCGATTGCATTGCCGCTTATGGAGGGTGATGCCATTGACGTTCATGGACGTCCAAACTTCCCATTCATTTCCAATGGCATTTCTTCATGTTTGTTCATTTTATTGATGCCAATGTACTTGGATTCCATTGACGCTTATGTAAGTTGATACCATTGACGTCCATGGACGTCCAAAATTTTTCCCATTCATTTTCAATGGGAATTTTTTTTTTTTCCCAAATCAACAGAAAATGACTAGATATCAATAGGACGTGTCCCCCAAACTTCCCCGATTCCATTAACAATTATGGAGGGTGCTGCCATTGACGGACATGGACGTCCAATTCTCCCAATCTTTTCTAATGGCTTTAACTATGTTTAGTGCCAATGACTGGCATTATGATCCATTCTATTGATAGACCTGAGTGGGGCTAAGATCTGTATCTCCACAGAGGAAAGACCAAGGTGTGTAATTTCTCCCGAAATTGCAGTTTCTAGTTATTATTATTATTCAATAATCGTCGACGTTTTTTTCGGCGCGCCGCGCAGCCCGAACCGTACCTCCGATCGGTACCGTTCAAGTATCGGCACGTCCGGAATTTTCGCGCGACGATGGGAATTTTTCAAACGGCCACGAAAAATTTTCCGTTCGCCCGTAAACGGCAATTTTCCGGAAAAAAAAAAAAGTTTCAAAATGTATCTAGTCCTACAATTTTTGACCAAATCACATAATTTGGGCATCAAAAATTCCGGGACGGTGAGGGGCATAAAAGTTGTATACAGAATTTGGAAAAAAATTACGCTTCCTCGGAAATTTGCCAAAAACTATCCCATTCATTTCGAATGGGAAAAGTTCCCATTCACTTCCAATGGGATTTTCAATGGAATTTACATTGCATTGATGCCATTGACGGCCATGCATGTCGAATCTACTGATGCCAATGTACTTGGATTCAATTGACTATATGGATGTCGATGCCATTGACGGCCATGGACGTCCAAAATTTTTCCCATTCATTTTCAATGGGGAAAAAAAAAAATTTCCCCAAATCAACAGAAAATGACCAGATATCAATAGGACGTGTCCCCCAAACTTCCCCAATTCCATTGACGATTATGAAGGGCGCCGCCATTGACTTCCATGGACGTCAAAAATTTTTCCCATTCATTTTCAATGGGGAAAAAACTAAATTTCTCCAAATCAACAGAAAATGACCAGATATCAATAGGACGTATATCCCAAACGTCCCCAACTCCATTGACGCTTATGGGGGGTGCTGCCATTGACGTCCATGGACGTCCAAAATTTTTCCCATTCATTTTCAATGGGAATTTTTTTTTTTTCCCCCAAATCAACAGAAAATGACTAGATATCAATAGGACGTGTCCCGCAAATGTCCCCAATTGCATTGCTGCTTATGGAGGGTGATGCCATTGACATCCAGGGACGTCCAAACTTCCCATTCATTTCCAATGGCATTTCTTCATGTTTGTTCATTCTATTGATGCCAATGTACTTGGATTCCATTGACGCTTATGTAAGTTGATACCATTGACGTCCATGGACGTCCAAAATTTTTCCCATTCATTTTCAATGGGAATTTTTTTTTTTTCCCCAAATCAACAGAAAATGACTAGATATCAATAGGACGTTTCCCCCAAATGTGCCCGATTGCATTGCTGCTTATGGAGGGTGATGCCATTGACGTCCACGGACGTCCAAACTTCCCATTAATTTCCAATGGCATTTCTTTATGTTTGTTCATTCTATTGATGCCTATGTACTTGGATTCCATTGACGCTTATGTAAGTTGATACCATTGACGTCCATGGACGTCCAAAATTTTTCCCATTCATTTTCAATGGGAAATTTTTTTTTTTCCCCAAATCAACAGAAAATGACTAGATATCATTAGGACGTGTCCCCCAAATGTCCCCGATTGCATTGCCGCTTATGGGGGGTGATGCCATTGACGTCCATGGACGTCCAAACTTCCCATTCATTTCCAAAGGCATTTCTTCATGTTTGTTCATTCTATTGATGCCAATGTACTTGGATTCCATTGACGCTTATGTAAGTTGATACCATTGACGTCCATGGACGTCCAAAATTTTTCCCATTCATTTTCAATGGGATTTTTTTTTTTTTCCCAAATCAACAGAAAATGACTAGATATCATTAGGACGTGTCCCCCAAATGTCCCCGATTGCATTGCCGCTTATGGAGGGTAATGCCATTGACGTTCATGGACGTCCAAACTTCCCATTCATTTCCAATGGCATTTCTTCATGTTTGTTCATTTTATTGATGCCAATGTACTTGGATTCCATTGACGCTTATGTAAGTTGATACCATTGACGTCCATGGACGTCCAAAATTTTTCCCATTCATTTTCAATGGGAAATTTTTTTTTTTTCCCCAAATCAACAGAAAATGACTAGATATCAATAGGACGTGTCCCCCAAACTTCCCCGATTCCATTAACAATTATGGAGGGTGCTGCCATTGACGGACATGGACGTCCAATTCTCCCAATCTTTTCTAATGCCTTTAACTTTGTTTAGTGCCAATGACTGGCATTATGGTCCATTCTATTGATAGACCTGAGTGGGGCTAAGATTTGTATCTCCACAGAGGAAAGACCAAGGTGTGTAATTTCTCCCGAAATTGCAGTTTCTAGTTATTATTATTATTACCTTGGTCTTTCCTATGGAAAGAACAAGGTATTGTTATTCTGCAACTTTATTCGCCTTATTATTATTATTTATTACCTTGGTCTTTCCAAGGGAAAGAACAAGGTATTGTTATTGTGCAACTTTATTGTTCTTATTATTATTACCTTGGTCTTTCTGAAGGAAAGAACAAGGTTATGTTGTTGTGCAACTTTATTATTATTATTATTATTATTATTATTCAATAATTCTCCGCGTTTTTTTGAGCCAACGCACAGCCCAAACCGTAGCACCGATCGGCACCGTTGAAGTATCGGCACGACCGGATTTTTCGCGTGACGATGGGAATTTTTCAAACCGCCACGAAAAATTTTCCGTTCGCCCGTAAACGGCAATTTTCCGAAAAATAAAAAAAGTTTCAAAATGTATCTAGTCCTACAATTTTTGACCAAATCACATAATTTGGGCATCAAAAATTCCGGGACGGTGAGGGGCATAAAAGTTGTATACAGAATTTGGCAAAAATTTACGGTTCCCCGGAAATTTGCCAAAAACTTTCCTATTCATTTTGAATGGAAAAAAAACGCGCGCTTCACAGCCCGAACCGTTAGACCGATCGGCACCGTTCAAGTATCGGCACGACCGGAATTTTCGCGTGACACAGGAAACTTTACAAATGGCCCCGAAAATTTTTCCGTTCGTCCGTAAACGGCAATTTTCCGTGAAAAAAAAAAAAGTTTCAAAATGTATCTAGTCCTACAATTTTTGACCAAATCAAATAATTTGGGCATCAAAAATTCCGGGACGGTGAGGGGCATAAAAGTTGTATACAGAATTTGGAAAAAAATTACGCTTCCTCGGAAATTTGCCAAAAACTATCCCATTCATTTCGAATGGGAAAAGTCCCATTCACTTCCAATGGGATTTCCAATGGAATTTACATTGCATTGATGCCATTGACGGCCATGCATGTCGAATCTACTGATGCCAATGTACTTGGATTCAATTGACTATATAGATGTCGATGCCATTGACTGCCATGGACGTCCAAAATTTTTCCCATTCATTTTCAATGGGGAAAAAACAAAATTACCCCAAATCAACAGAAAATGACCAGATATCAATAGGACGTGTCCCCCAAACTTCCCCAATTCCATTGACGCTTATGAGGGGTGCCGCCATTGACTTACATGGACGTCCAAAATTTTTCCCATTCATTTTCAATGAGGAAAAAACTAAATTTCTCCAAATCAACAGAAAATGACCAGATATCAATAGGACGTATATCCCAAACGTCCCTAATTCCATTGACGCTTATGGGGGGTGCTGCCATTGACGTCCATGGACGTCCAAAATTTTACCCATTCATTTTCAATGGGAATTTTTTTTTTTTTCCCCAAATCAACAGAAAATGACTTGATATCAATAGGACCTGTCCCCCAAATGTCCCCGATTGCATTGCTGCTTATGGAGGGTGATGCCATTGACGTCCAGGGACGTCCAAACTTCCCATTCATTTCCAATGGCATTTCTTCACGTTTGTTCATTCTTTTGATGCCAATGTACTTGGATTCCATTGACGCTTATGTAAGTTGATACCATTGACGTCCATGGACGTCCAAAATTTTTCCCATTCATTTTCAATGGGAATTTTTTTTTTTTCCCCAAATCAACAGAAAATGACTAGATATCAATACGACGTTTCCCCCAAATGTCCCCGATTGCATTACCGCTTATGGGGGGTGATGCCATTGACGTCCATGGACGTCCAAACTTCCCAATCATTTCCAAAGCCATTTCTTCATGTTTGTTCATTCTATTGATGCCAATGGACTTGGATTCCATTGACGCTTATGTAAGTTGATACCATTGACGTCCATGGACGTCCAAAATTTTTCCCATTCATTTTCAATGGGAAATTTTTTTTTTTCCCCAAATCAACAGAAAATGACTAGATATCATTAGGACGTGTCCCCCAAACTTCCCCAATTCCATTAACAATTATGAAAGGTGCCGCCATTGACGTCCATGGACGTCCAATTCTCCCATTCATTTCTAACGGCTTTTACTTTGTTTTTTGCCAATGACTGGCATTATGATCCATTCTATTGATAGACCTGAGTGGGGCTAAGATCTGTATCTCCACAGAGGAAAGACCAAGGTGTGTAATTTCTCCCGAAATTGCAGTTTCTAGTTATTATTATTATTCATCTTATTCTCCGCGTTTTTTTGAGCCAACGCACAGCCCAAACCGTAGCACCGATCGGCACCGTTCAAGTATCGGCACGACCGGATTTTTCGTGTGACGATGGGAATTTTTCAAACCGCCACGAAAAATTTTCCGTTCGCCCGTAAACGGCAATTTTCCGAAAAATAAAAAAAGTTTAAAAATGTATCTAGTCCTACAATTTTTGACCAAATCACATAATTTGGGCATCAAAAATTCCGGGACGGTGAGGGGCATAAAAGTTGTATACAGAATTTGGCAAAAATTTACGGTTCCCCGGAAATTTGCCAAAAACTTTCCTATTCATTTTGAATGGAAAAAAAACGCGCGCTTCACAGCCCGAACCGTTAGACCGATCGGCACCGTTCAAGTATCGGCACGACCGGAATTTTTGCGTGACACAGGAAACTTTACAAATGGCCCCGAAAATTTTTCCGTTCGTCCGTAAACGGCAATTTTCCGTGAAAAAAAAAAAAGTTTCAAAATGTATCTAGTCCTACAATTTTTGATCAAATCAAATAATTTGGGCATCAAAAATTCCGGGACGGTGAGGGGCATAAAAGTTGTATACAGAATTTGGAAAAAAATTACGCTTCCTCGGAAATTTGCCAAAAACTATCCCATTCATTTCGAATGGGAAAAGTCCCATTCACTTCCAATGGGATTTCCAATGGAATTTACATTGCATTGATGCCATTGACGGCCATGCATGTCGAATCTACTGATGCCAATGTACTTGGATTCAACTGACTATATAGATGTCGATGCCATTGACTGCCATGGACGTCCAAAATTTTTCCCATTCATTTTCAATGAAGAAAAAACAAAATTAACCCAAATCAACAGAAAATGACCAGATATCAATAGGACGTGTCCCCCAAACTTCCCCAATTCCATTGACGCTTATGAAGGGTGCCGCCATTGACTTACATGGACGTCCAAAATTTTTCCCATTCATTTTCAATGGGGAAAAAACTACATTTCTCCAAATCAACAGAAAATGACCAGATATCAATAGGACGTATATCCCAAACGTCCCCAATTCCATTGACGCTTATGGGGGGTGCTGCCATTGACGTCCATGGACGTCCAAAATTTTACCCATTCATTTTCAATGGGAATTTTTTTTTTTTCCCCAAATCAACAGAAAATGACTAGATATCAATAGGACCTGTCCCCCAAATGTCCCCGATTGCATTGCTACTTATGGAGGGTGATGCCATTGACGTCCAGGGACGTCCAAACTTCCCATTCATTTCCAATGGCATTTCTTCATGTTTGTTCATTCTTTTGATGCCAATGTACTTGGATTCCATTGACGGTTATGTAAGTTGATACCATTGACGTCCATGGACGTCCAAAATTTTTCCCATTCATTTTCAATGGGAATTTTTTTTTTTTCCCCAAATCAACAGAAAATGACTAGATATCAATAGGACCTGTCCCCCAAATGTCCCCGATTGCATTGCTGCTTATGGAGGGTGATGCCATTGACGTCCAGGGACGTCCAAAATTTTACCCATTCATTTTCAATGGGAATTTTTTTTTTCTTCCCCAAATCAACAGAAAATGACTACATATCAATAGGACCTGTCCCCCAAATGTCCCCGATTGCATTGCTGCTTATGGAGGGTGATGCCATTGACGTCCAGGGACGTCCAAACTTCCCATTCATTTCCAATGGCATTTCTTCACGTTTGTTCATTCTTTTGATGCCAATGTACTTGGATTCCATTGACGCTTATATAAGTTGATACCATTGACGTCCATGGACGTCCAAAATTTTTCCCATTCATTTTCAATGGGAATTTTTTTTTTTTCCCCAAATCAACAGAAAATGACTAGATATCAATAGGACGTTTCCCCCAAATGTGCCCGATTGCATTGCTGCTTATGGAGGGTGATGCCATTGAGGTCCACGGACGTCCAAACTTCCCATTAATTTCCAATGGCATTTCTTCATGTTTGTTCATTCTATTGATGCCAATGTACTTGGATTCCATTGACCCTTATGTAAGTTGATACCATTGACGTCCATGGACGTCCAAAATTTTTCCCATTCATTTTCAATGGGAAATTTTTTTTTTCCCCCAAATCAACAGAAAATGACTAGATATCATTAGGACTTGTCCCCAAAATGTCCCCGATTGCATTGCCGCTTATGGAGGGTGATGCCATTGACGTTCATGGACGTCCAAACTTCCCATTAAATCCCAATGGCATTTCTTCTTGTTTGTTCATTCTATTGATGCCAATGTACTTGGATTCCATTGACGCTTATGTAAGTTGATACCATTGACGTCCATGGACGTCCAAAATTTTTCCCATTCATTTTCAATGGGGAAAAAACTCAATTTCTCCAAATCAACAGAAAATGACCAGATATCAATAGGACGTATACCCCAAACGTCCCCGATTGCATTGCCGCTAATGGAGGGTGATGCCATTGACGTCCAGGGACGTCCAAACTTCCCATTCATTTCCAATGGCATTTCTTCATGTTTGTTCATTCTATTGATGCCAATGTACTTGGATTCCATTGACGCTTATGTAAGTTTATACCATTGACGTCCATGGACGTCCAAAATTTTTCCCATTCATTTTCAATGGGAATTTTTTTTTTTTTCCCCCAAATCAACAGAAAATGACTAGATATCAATAGGACGTTTCCCCCAAATGTGCCCGATTGCATTGCTGCTTATGGAGGGTGATGCCATTGACGTCCACGGACGTCCAAACTTCCCATTCATTCCAATGGCATTTCTTCATGTTTGTTCATTCTATTGATGCCAATGTACTTGGATTCCATTGACGCTTATGTAAGTTGATACCATTGACGTCCATGGACGTCCAAAATTTTTCCCATTCATTTTCAATGGGAATTTTTTTTTTTTTCCCCAAATCAACAGAAAATGACTAGATATCATTAGGACGTGTCCCCCAAATGTCCCCGATTGCATTGCCGCTTATGGGGGGTGATGCCATTGACGTCCATGGACGTCCAAACTTCCCATTAAATACCAATGGCATTTCTTCATGTTTGTTCATTCTTTTGATGCCAATGTACTTGGATTCCATTGACGCTTATGTAAGTTTATACCATTGACGTCCATGGACGTCCAAAATTTTTCCCATTCATTTTCAATGGGAATTTTTTTTTTTTTCCCCAAATCAACAGAAAATGACTAGATATCAATAGGACGTTTCCCCCAAATGTGCCCGATTGCATTGCTGCTTATGGAGGGTGATGCCATTGACGTCCACGGACGTCCAAACTTCCCATTCATTCCAATGGCATTTCTTCATGTTTGTTCATTCTATTGATGCCAATGTACTTGGATTCCATTGACGCTTATGTAAGTTGATACCATTGACGTCCATGGACGTCCAAAATTTTTCCCATTCATTTTCAATGGGAAATTTTTTTTTTTTCCCCAAATCAACAGAAAATGACTAGATATCATTAGGACGTGTCCCCCAAATGTCCCCGATTGCATTGCCGCTTATGGGGGGTGATGCCATTGACGTCCATGGACGTCCAAACTTCCCATTCATTTCCAAAGGCATTTCTTCATGTTTGTTCATTCTATTGATGCCAATGTACTTGGATTCCATTCACGCTTATGTAAGTTGATACCATTGACGTCCATGGACGTCCAAAATTTTTCCCATTCATTTTCAATGGGATTTTTTTTTTTTTCCCCAAATCAACAGAAAATGACTAGATATCATTAGGACGTGTCCCCCAAATGTCCCCGATTGCATTGCCGCTTATGGAGGGTGATGCCATTGACGTTCATGGACGTCCAAACTTCCCATTCATTTCCAATGGCATTTCTTCATGTTTGTTCATTTTATTGATGCCAATGTACTTGGATTCCATTGACGCTTATGTAAGTTGATACCATTGACGTCCATGGACGTCCAAAATTTTTCCCATTCATTTTCAATGGGAATTTTTTTTTTTTCCCAAATCAACAGAAAATGACTAGATATCAATAGGACGTGTCCCCCAAACTTCCCCGATTCCATTAACAATTATGGAGGGTGCTGCCATTGACGGACATGGACGTCCAATTCTCCCAATCTTTTCTAATGGCTTTAACTATGTTTAGTGCCAATGACTGGCATTATGATCCATTCTATTGATAGACCTGAGTGGGGCTAAGATCTGTATCTCCACAGAGGAAAGACCAAGGTGTGTAATTTCTCCCGAAATTGCAGTTTCTAGTTATTATTATTATTCAATAATCGTCGACGTTTTTTTCGGCGCGCCGCGCAGCCCGAACCGTACCTCCGATCGGTACCGTTCAAGTATCGGCACGTCCGGAATTTTCGCGCGACGATGGGAATTTTTCAAACGGCCACGAAAAATTTTCCGTTCGCCCGTAAACGGCAATTTTCCGGAAAAAAAAAAAAGTTTCAAAATGTATCTAGTCCTACAATTTTTGACCAAATCACATAATTTGGGCATCAAAAATTCCGGGACGGTGAGGGGCATAAAAGTTGTATACAGAATTTGGAAAAAAATTACGCTTCCTCGGAAATTTGCCAAAAACTATCCCATTCATTTCGAATGGGAAAAGTTCCCATTCACTTCCAATGGGATTTTCAATGGAATTTACATTGCATTGATGCCATTGACGGCCATGCATGTCGAATCTACTGATGCCAATGTACTTGGATTCAATTGACTATATGGATGTCGATGCCATTGACGGCCATGGACGTCCAAAATTTTTCCCATTCATTTTCAATGGGGAAAAAAAAAAATTTCCCCAAATCAACAGAAAATGACCAGATATCAATAGGACGTGTCCCCCAAACTTCCCCAATTCCATTGACGATTATGAAGGGCGCCGCCATTGACTTCCATGGACGTCAAAAATTTTTCCCATTCATTTTCAATGGGGAAAAAACTAAATTTCTCCAAATCAACAGAAAATGACCAGATATCAATAGGACGTATATCCCAAACGTCCCCAACTCCATTGACGCTTATGGGGGGTGCTGCCATTGACGTCCATGGACGTCCAAAATTTTTCCCATTCATTTTCAATGGGAATTTTTTTTTTTTCCCCCAAATCAACAGAAAATGACTAGATATCAATAGGACGTGTCCCGCAAATGTCCCCAATTGCATTGCTGCTTATGGAGGGTGATGCCATTGACATCCAGGGACGTCCAAACTTCCCATTCATTTCCAATGGCATTTCTTCATGTTTGTTCATTCTATTGATGCCAATGTACTTGGATTCCATTGACGCTTATGTAAGTTGATACCATTGACGTCCATGGACGTCCAAAATTTTTCCCATTCATTTTCAATGGGAATTTTTTTTTTTTCCCCAAATCAACAGAAAATGACTAGATATCAATAGGACGTTTCCCCCAAATGTGCCCGATTGCATTGCTGCTTATGGAGGGTGATGCCATTGACGTCCACGGACGTCCAAACTTCCCATTAATTTCCAATGGCATTTCTTTATGTTTGTTCATTCTATTGATGCCTATGTACTTGGATTCCATTGACGCTTATGTAAGTTGATACCATTGACGTCCATGGACGTCCAAAATTTTTCCCATTCATTTTCAATGGGAAATTTTTTTTTTTCCCCAAATCAACAGAAAATGACTAGATATCATTAGGACGTGTCCCCCAAATGTCCCCGATTGCATTGCCGCTTATGGGGGGTGATGCCATTGACGTCCATGGACGTCCAAACTTCCCATTCATTTCCAAAGGCATTTCTTCATGTTTGTTCATTCTATTGATGCCAATGTACTTGGATTCCATTGACGCTTATGTAAGTTGATACCATTGACGTCCATGGACGTCCAAAATTTTTCCCATTCATTTTCAATGGGATTTTTTTTTTTTTCCCAAATCAACAGAAAATGACTAGATATCATTAGGACGTGTCCCCCAAATGTCCCCGATTGCATTGCCGCTTATGGAGGGTGATGCCATTGACGTTCATGGACGTCCAAACTTCCCATTCATTTCCAATGGCATTTCTTCATGTTTGTTCATTTTATTGATGCCAATGTACTTGGATTCCATTGACGCTTATGTAAGTTGATACCATTGACGTCCATGGACGTCCAAAATTTTTCCCATTCATTTTCAATGGGAAATTTTTTTTTTTTCCCCAAATCAACAGAAAATGACTAGATATCAATAGGACGTGTCCCCCAAACTTCCCCGATTCCATTAACAATTATGGAGGGTGCTGCCATTGACGGACATGGACGTCCAATTCTCCCAATCTTTTCTAATGCCTTTAACTTTGTTTAGTGCCAATGACTGGCATTATGGTCCATTCTATTGATAGACCTGAGTGGGGCTAAGATTTGTATCTCCACAGAGGAAAGACCAAGGTGTGTAATTTCTCCCGAAATTGCAGTTTCTAGTTATTATTATTATTACCTTGGTCTTTCCTATGGAAAGAACAAGGTATTGTTATTCTGCAACTTTATTCGCCTTATTATTATTATTTATTATATCTTCATCTTATTCTCCGCGTTTTTTCGGCGCGCCGCGCAGCCCGAACCGTACCTCCGATCGGCACCGTTGAAGTATCGGCACGACCGGATTTTTCGCGCGACGCAGGGACTTTTTCAAAATCCCCCGAAAAATTTTCCGTTCGCCCGTAAACGGCAATTTTCCGAAAAAAAAAAAAAGTTAAAAAATGTATCTAGTCCTACAATTTTTGACCAAATCACATAATTTGGGTATCAAAAATTCCGGGACGATGAGGGGCATAAAAGTTGTATACAGAATTTGGCAAAAATTTACGGTTCCCCGGAAATTTGCCAAAAACTTTCCTATTCATTTTGAATGAAAAAAAAACGCACGCTGCACAGCCCGAACCGTTTGACCGATCGGCACCGTTCAAATATCGGCACGACCGGAATTTTCGCGCAACGATGGGAATTTTTCAAACGGACCCGAAAAATTTTCCCTTCGCCCGTAAACGGCAATTTTCCGGAAAAAAAAAAAAGTTTCAAAATGTATCTAGTCCTACAATTTTTGACCAAATCACACAATTTGGGCATCAAAAATTCCGGGACGGTGAGGGGCATAAAAGTTGTATACAGAATTTGGAAAAAAATTACGCTTCCTCGGAAATTTGCCAAAAACTATCCCATTCATTTCGAATGGGAAAAGTCCCATTCACTTCCAATGGGATTTCCAATGGAATTTACATTGCATTGATGCCATTGACGGCCATGCATGTCGAATCTACTGATGCCAATGTACTTGGATTCAATTGACTATATGGATGTCGATGCCATTGACTGCCATGGACGTCCAAAATTTTTCCCATTCATTTTCAATGGGGAAAAAACAAAATTACCCCAAATCAACAGAAAATGACCAGATATCAATAGGACGTGTCCCCCAAACTTCCCCAATTCCATTGACGCTTATGAAGGGTGCCGCCATTGACTTACATGGACGTCCAAAATTTTTCCCATTCATTTTCAAAGGGGAAAAAACTAAATTTCTCCAAATCAACAGAAAATGACCAGATATCAATAGGACGTATATCCCAAACGTCCCCAATTCCATTGACGCTTATGGGGGGTGCTGCCATTGACGTCCATGGACGTCCAAAATTTTACCCATTCATTTTCAATGGGAAATTTTTTTTTTTCCCCAAATCAACAGAAAATGACTAGATATCAATAGGACCTGTCCCCCAAATGTCCCCGATTGCATTGCTGCTTATGGAGGGTGATGCCATTGACGTCCAGGGACGTCCAAACTTCCCATTCATTTCCAATGGCATTTCTTCATGTTTGTTCATTCTTTTGATGCCAATGTACTTGGATTCCATTGACGCTTATGTAAGTTGATACCATTGACGTCCATGGACGTCCAAAATTTTTCCCATTCATTTTCAATGGGAATTTTTTTTTTTTCCCCAAATCAACAGAAAATGACTAGATATCATTAGGACGTGTCCCCCAAATGTCCCCGATTGCATTACCGCTTATGGGGGGTGATGCCATTGACGTCCATGGACGTCCAAACTTCCCAATCATTTCCAAAGCCATTTCTTCATGTTTGTTCATTTTATTGATGCCAATGTACTTGGATTCCATTGACGCTTATGTAAGTTGATACCATTGACGTCCATGGACGTCCAAAATTTTTCCCATTCATTTTCAATGGGATTTTTTTTTTTTTTTCCCAAATCAACAGAAAATGACTAGATATCATTAGGACGTTTCCCCCAAATGTCCCCGATTGCATTGCCGCTTATGGAGGGTGATGCCATTGACGTTCATGTACGTCTAAACTTCCCATTCATTTCCAATGGCATTTCTTCATGTTTGTTCATTTTATTGATGCCAATGTACTTGGATTCCATTGACGCTTATGTAAGTTGATACCATTGACGTCCATGGACGTCCAAAATTTTTCCCATTCATTTTCAATGGGAAATTTTTTTTTTTTCCCCAAATCAACAGAAAATGACTAGATATCAATAGGACCTGTCCCCCAAATGTCCCCGATTGCATTGCTACTTATGGAGGGTGATGCCATTGACGTCCAGGGACGTCCAAACTTCCCATTCATTTCCAATGGCATTTCTTCATGTTTGTTCATTTTATTGATGCCAATGTACTTGGATTCCATTGACGCTTATGTAAGTTGATACCATTGACGTCCATGGACGTCCAAAATTTTTCCCATTCATTTTCAATGGGATTTTTTTTTTTTTTTCCCAAATCAACAGAAAATGACTAGATATCATTAGGACGTGTCCCCCAAATGTCCCCGATTGCATTACCGCTTATGGGGGGTGATGCCATTGACGTCCATGGACGTCCAAACTTCCCAATCATTTCCAAAGCCATTTCTTCATGTTTGTTCATTTTATTGATGCCAATGTACTTGGATTCCATTGACGCTTATGTAAGTTGATACCATTGACGTCCATGGACGTCCAAAATTTTTCCCATTCATTTTCAATGGGATTTTTTTTTTTTTTCCCCAAATCAACAGAAAATGACTAGATATCATTAGGACGTTTCCCCCAAATGTCCCCGATTGCATTGCCGCTTATGGAGGGTGATGCCATTGACGTTCATGGACGTCTAAACTTCCCATTCATTTCCAATGGCATTTCTTCATGTTTGTTCATTTTATTGATGCCAATGTACTTGGATTCCATTGACGCTTATGTAAGTTGATACCATTGACGTCCATGGACGTCCAAAATTTTTCCCATTCATTTTCAATGGGAATTTTTTTTTTTTCCCCAAATCAACAGAAAATGACTAGATATCATTAGGACGTGTCCCCCAAACTTCCCCGATTCCATTAACAATTATGAAAGGTGCCGCCATTGACGTCCATGGACGTCCAATTCTCCCATTCATTTCTAACGGCTTTTACTTTGTTTTTTGCCAATGACTGGCATTATGATCCATTCTATTGATAGACCTGAGTGGGGCTAAGATCTGTGTCTCCACAGAGGAAAGACCAAGGTGTGTAATTTCTCCCGAAATTGCAGTTTCTAGTTATTCATCTTATTCTCCGCGTTTTTTTGAGCCAACGCACAGCCCAAACCGTAGCACCGATCGGCACCGTTCAAGTATCGGCACGACCGGATTTTTCGTGTGACGATGGGAATTTTTCAAACCGCCACGAAAAATTTTCCGTTCGCCCGTAAACGGCAATTTTCCGAAAAATAAAAAAAGTTTAAAAATGTATCTAGTCCTACAATTTTTGACCAAATCACATAATTTGGGCATCAAAAATTCCGGGACGGTGAGGGGCATAAAAGTTGTATACAGAATTTGGCAAAAATTTACGGTTCCCCGGAAATTTGCCAAAAACTTTCCTATTCATTTTGAATGGAAAAAAAACGCGCGCTTCACAGCCCGAACCGTTAGACCGATCGGCACCGTTCAAGTATCGGCACGACCGGAATTTTCGCGTGACACAGGAAACTTTACAAATGGCCCCGAAAATTTTTCCGTTCGTCCGTAAACGGCAATTTTCCGTGAAAAAAAAAAAAGTTTCAAAATGTATCTAGTCCTACAATTTTTGACCAAATCACATAATTTGGGCATCAAAAATTCCGGGACGGTGAGGGGCATAAAAGTTGTATACAGAATTTGGAAAAAAATTACGCTTCCTCGGAAATTTGCCAAAAACTATCCCATTCATTTCGAATGGGAAAAGTCCCATTCACTTCCAATGGGATTTCCAATGGAATTTACATTGCATTGATGCCATTGACGGCCATGCATGTCGAATCTACTGATGCCAATGTACTTGGATTCAACTGACTATATAGATGTCGATGCCATTGACTGCCATGGACGTCCAAAATTTTTCCCATTCATTTTCAATGGGGAAAAAACAAAATTACCCCAAATCAACAGAAAATGACCAGATATCAATAGGACGTGTCCCCCAAACTTCCCCAATTCCATTGACGCTTATGAAGGGTGCCGCCATTGACTTACATGGACGTCCAAAATTTTTCCCATTCATTTTCAATGGGGAAAAAACTAAATTTCTCCAAATCAACAGAAAATGACCAGATATCAATAGGACGTATATCCCAAACGTCCCCAATTCCATTGACGCTTATGGGGGGTGCTGCCATTGACGTCCATGGACGTCCAAAATTTTACCCATTCATTTTCAATGGGAAATTTTTTTTTTTCCCCAAATCAACAGAAAATGACTAGATATCAATAGGACCTGTCCCCCAAATGTCCCCGATTGCATTGCTACTTATGGAGGGTGATGCCATTGACGTCCAGGGACGTCCAAACTTCCCATTCATTTCCAATGGCATTTCTTCATGTTTGTTCATTCTTTTGATGCCAATGTACTTGGATTCCATTGACGGTTATGTAAGTTGATACCATTGACGTCCATGGACGTCCAAAATTTTTCCCATTCATTTTCAATGGGAATTTTTTTTTTTTCCCCAAATCAACAGAAAATGACTAGATATCATTAGGACGTGTCCCCCAAATGTCCCCGATTGCATTACCGCTTATGGGGGGTGATGCCATTGACGTCCATGGACGTCCAAACTTCCCAATCATTTCCAAAGCCATTTCTTCATGTTTGTTCATTTTATTGATGCCAATGTACTTGGATTCCATTGACGCTTATGTAAGTTGATACCATTGACGTCCATGGACGTCCAAAATTTTTCCCATTCATTTTCAATGGGATTTTTTTTTTTTTTTCCCAAATCAACAGAAAATGACTAGATATCATTAGGACGTTTCCCCCAAATGTCCCCGATTGCATTGCCGCTTATGGAGGGTGATGCCATTGACGTTCATGGACGTCTAAACTTCCCATTCATTTCCAATGGCATTTCTTCATGTTTGTTCATTTTATTGATGCCAATGTACTTGGATTCCATTGACGCTTATGTAAGTTGATACCATTGACGTCCATGGACGTCCAAAATTTTTCCCATTCATTTTCAATGGGAAATTTTTTTTTTTCCCCAAATCAACAGAAAATGACTAGATATCAATAGGACCTGTCCCCCAAATGTCCCCGATTGCATTGCTACTTATGGAGGGTGATGCCATTGACGTCCAGGGACGTCCAAACTTCCCATTCATTTCCAATGGCATTTCTTCATGTTTGTTCATTCTTTTGATGCCAATGTACTTGGATTCCATTGACGGTTATGTAAGTTGATACCATTGACGTCCATGGACGTCCAAAATTTTTCCCATTCATTTTCAATGGGAATTTTTTTTTTTTCCCCAAATCAACAGAAAATGACTAGATATCATTAGGACGTGTCCCCCAAATGTCCCCGATTGCATTACCGCTTATGGGGGGTGATGCCATTGACGTCCATGGACGTCCAAACTTCCCAATCATTTCCAAAGCCATTTCTTCATGTTTGTTCATTTTATTGATGCCAATGTACTTGGATTCCATTGACGCTTATGTAAGTTGATACCATTGACGTCCATGGACGTCCAAAATTTTTCCCATTCATTTTCAATGGGATTTTTTTTTTTTTTCCCAAATCAACAGAAAATGACTAGATATCATTAGGACGTGTCCCCCAAATGTCCCCGATTGCATTACCGCTTATGGGGGGTGATGCCATTGACGTCCATGGACGTCCAAACTTCCCAATCATTTCCAAAGCCATTTCTTCATGTTTGTTCATTTTATTGATGCCAATGTACTTGGATTCCATTGACGCTTATGTAAGTTGATACCATTGACGTCCATGGACGTCCAAAATTTTTCCCATTCATTTTCAATGGGAAATTTTTTTTTTTCCCCAAATCAACAGAAAATGACTAGATATCAATAGGACGTGGCCCCCAAATGTCCCCGATTGCATTGCTGCTTATGGAGGGTGATGCCATTGACGTCCAGGGACGTCCAAACTTCCCATTCATTTCCAATGGCATTTCTTCATGTTTGTTCATTTTATTGATGCCAATGTACTTGGATTCCATTGACGCTTATGTAAATTGATACCATTGACGTCCATGGACGTCCAAAATTTTTCCCATTCATTTTCAATGGGAATTTTTTTTTTTTCCCCAAATCAACAGAAAATGACTAGATATCATTAGGACTTGTCCCCCAAATGTCCCCGATTGCATTTCCGCTTATGGGGGGTGATGCCATTGACGTCCATGGACGTCCAAACTTCCCAATCATTTCCAAAGCCATTTCTTCGTGTTTGTTCATTCTATTGATGCCAATGTACTTGGATTCCATTGACGCTTATGTAAGTTGATACCATTGACGTCCATGGACGTCCAAAATTTTTCCCATTCATTTTCAATGGGATTTTTTTTTTTTTCCCAAATCAACAGAAAATTACTAGATATCATTAGGACGTGTCCCCCAAATGTCCCTGATTGCATTGCCGCTTATGGAGGGTGATGCCATTGACGTTCATGGACGTCCAAACTTCCCATTCATTTCCAATGGCATTTCTTCATGTTTGTTCATTTTATTGATGCCAATGTACTTGGATTCCATTGACGCTTATGTAAGTTGATACCATTGACGTCCATGGACGTCCAAAATTTTTCCCATTCATTTTCAATGGGAATTTTTTTTTTTTTCCCAAATCAACAGAAAATGACTAGATATCATTAGGACGTGTCCCCCAAACTTCCCCGATTCCATTAACAATTATGAAAGGTGCCGCCATTGACGTCCATCGACGTCCAATTCTCCCATTCATTTCTAACGGCTTTTACTTTGTTTTTTGCCAATGACTGGCATTATGATCCATTCTATTGATAGACCTGAGTGGGGCTAAGATCTGTATCTCCACAGAGGAAAGACCAAGGTGTGTAATTTCTCCCGAAATTGCAGTTTCTAGTTTATTCTGAAACTACTACTGAAATAAAATGTCCATAAAACTGAAATAAAATGTCCATTCTTATTTTGCGGACACAAGGATAAGATTACCCGATGCAGTGTCACTGTGTGATAGTGTAGTTGATTGCAACAAAATCTAAGCTTTTTTTTAAATTATTATAAAAATACAAATGCTTTATTGTTTGTTACAAATCTGATCTGCCATTGTTGTGGTCTGTCTGTGTGAATCAATGTCCATGATTGATGCCTTTTATGGGCTTTAAATTAGTCACATAATGCCCTTGTGTCTTTTTCTTGTTGAAATATGAGGCTCACTATCATCACAGCAGCATCTGAAAGCGGCGATCTGTGTCTCCTCAAGAACAGCTGCGACGTGTTTTAGCCCAGATGCATCCAGATGTGACTCAGGTTAACCTTTAGAATTGTGCATAGCGTGTAAACATCGATCAGCCTATGTGAATGCAGGGGAGTGTTGGAATCGCACGCAGCGACAACTGTGCCTGTCTGAGTCGTATGTGTTTATCATTTCATATGAAATGAAAAATACATACAGTGACGAAGTATTTGCACCCCTTGTGATTTTGTAAGTTCACCCACTTACAAAGTAGGGAGAGGTCTGAAATTTCAATCATAGGTGCATTTCCACTTATAGAGCCATAATCTAAAAAAAATCTGAAACTCACATTGTATGATTTTTCAGTAATTTATTTGTAACTTAGTGGGGTTCATAAGTATTTGTACCCCTGAGAAAATCAGTGCTAATATTTAGTGCAGAAGCCTTTGTTTGCAATTACAGACGTCAGACGCTTTCTGTAGTTCTTCACCAGGTTTTCACATATGGAAACAGGGATTTTGACCCATCCCTCCTCAGAATCTGTCAGGTTTTGGGGCTGTCGTTGAGAAACACAAAGTTTTAGCTCCATCCATAGATTTCCTATTGGATTGAGGAATGTCATGAAAATGTCATGTGACCCGTTAGTCTTAGTAGGTCCAGGTGTGCATAGGGAGCAAGTGTGTTCAAATTTGTAGTGCAGCTCTCACACTCTCTCATACTGGTCACTGAAAGTTCCAACATGGCACCACATGGCAAATAACTCTCTGAGGATCTTAAAAGATGTATTGTTGCGCTACATGAAGATGGCCAAGGCTACAAGAAGATTGCCAACACCCTGAAACTGAGCTGCAGCACAGTGGCTAAGATCATCCAGCGTTTTAAAAGAGCAGGGTTGCACGTGCTGAGCGTCACATCCAAATGCTTTCTTTGAAAGATCATCGCAGGAGTGCTGTCAGCATTGCTGCAGAGATTGAAGAGGTGGGGGTCAGCCTGTTAGTGCTCAGACCATACGCCGCACTCTACATAAAATTGGTTTGCATGGCCGTCACCCCAGGAGGAAGCCTCTTCTGAAGACACAAGAAAGCCCGCAAACAGTTTGCTGAAAACATGTCAATAAAGTACATGGATTACTGGAACCATGTCCTATGGTCTAATGAGACGAAGGTTAATTTGTTTGGTTCCGATGGTCTCAAGCATCCGTGGCAACGACCAGGTGAGGAGTACAA
The DNA here is from genome assembly GCF_030265065.1 of Corythoichthys intestinalis. Taxonomy (NCBI): domain Eukaryota; kingdom Metazoa; phylum Chordata; class Actinopteri; order Syngnathiformes; family Syngnathidae; genus Corythoichthys; species Corythoichthys intestinalis. Next base: position 22,858,343 of record NC_080416.1, read on the forward strand.
AGATAAGTGTGTCATGGCTACAGTCAAGCATGGTGGTGGGAATGTCATGGTCTGGGGCTGCATGAGTGCTGCAGGTGTTGGAGAGTTACATTCCATTGAGGGAAACATGAACTCCAACATGTACTGTGAAATACTGCAGCAGAGCATGATCCCCTCCATTCAGAAACTGGGTCGCAGGGCAGTGTTCCAGCATGACAATGACTCCAAACACACCTCCAAGATGACCACTGCTTTACTGAAGAGGCTGAGGGTAAAGGTGATGGACTGGCCAAGCATGTCTCCAGACTTGAACCCAATAGAACATCTTTGGGGGATCCTCAAGCGGAAGGTGGAAGTGCGCAAAGTCTCAAATATCCTGCAGCTCCGCAACGTCGTCATGGAGGAGTGGAAGAGCATTCCAGTGGCAACCTGTGAAGCTCTGGTCAACTCCATGCCCAGGAGAGTAAAGGCAGTTCTGGATAATAGTGGTGGCCAAACAAAATATTGACAGTTAATATTGACAACTTTCACTAAGGGGTGTACTCACTTTTGTTGCCAGGAGTTTAGATATTAATGGCTATATTTTGAGTTATTTTGAGGGGAAAATAAATAAACTCTATTATATAAACTGCACACAGACTACTTTTCTTTTTGTCAAAGTGTCATTTTGTCAGTGTTGTCCCATGAAAAGATATACTTAAATATGTGCAGAAATGTGAGGGGTGCACTCAGTTTTGTGATACTGTACATTTGTGTTTTTTTCCCCAAAAATACTGTCACAATAATAAACTTTGTGTTGATCTGTTCACGTAGTCTCCTCCGTTTCGCGCATGCGCGTCTGGACTGCACGGTTGTACGGACCGCATGAGAGTTGTATGCAGTCGACATTTTGGCATCACAGGCGATCTGCATCGTATTTGTTGAGTCATTCGGGACGGAGCTGAGTGTAGCGCGGCGGACCCTGTGGGTTTATGGGTATAGACCAGGGGTGGGCAAACTGGTCCTCGAGGGCCGCAGTGGGTCCTGGTCTTTGTTCCAACTGATCCAGCACCGAGCTTTTAACCAATGAGGTTTCAATGGAAACAAGAAGCACCTGACTGCAATCAACTGATTGCACTTATAACACACCAGATTGGTAAAAAGGTGTCCTCTTCATGGGTTGCAGCAAAAACCCGCACCCACAGCGGCCCTTTGTGGAATAGTTTGCCCACCCCTGGTATAGACTGACCGCTCTTTGAGTGTGATAATTATTGCTGATTCTTAGGGATACAAATACTTATGAACGGCAGTAAATTACAAATAAAATTTTTGAAAAATCATAGTGTGAGTTCCGGATCATTTCTTTTTAGATTGTTAGATTATGTCTCTATGGGTGGAAATCCATCTATGATTGAAATTTCAGAGCTTTACCTATTTTCTAAGTGGGTTAACTTGCAAAATCGCAAGGGGTGCAAATACTTCTGCTCCTCACTGAATTAAATTGCGAGATGCATTTCAATAAATTTAAAATATCATTAAAAACTTCCAAAGTTAGATATTTCATATGGTAGATTCACTCATTTTTTTTGGGGGGGGGGGGGGGCAAAAGTTCCAAACATGTTACAGTACTGTATTTCCTCTTCCTCTTTTTCCGGGAGTGTTGCGGAGTATAAAATGTATATATTTTTTATTTTCTTTTGGCAATGCCATTGTATTCCTGGATCATTTTGTCACTTTTTAGCCCTTAAAAAAATGAACAAAAAAAAACTTTTTTTTTTTAAATTAAGAAAACGAATTTACGATCACATGATCGGATTGGGGACATCCCTACCTTTTACATAAGAAATTAAAATACTGAAATAATCTTATATTTAAATTTATTGAGATGCACCAGCATACTACTAATGCTAATGAAAAAATAGAGAGATGTATTGTCACACTGTAAACATTTTTTTATTAAGTGTCTCAACAATAGTAACAAAAAAATTGCATAGTACAAAGTTATGTGCAAATAGAGCTCAGGACATGTGCAACATTATGTCACAGTGCATTTTAGAAAATCTCACAAATGAATATCATCACATACAGTACAGTACAACACAAGAATATGAAAATATTATCGAAATCAAATAAACTCAGAAAATCTTTACAGTAATTGCACACGTGCTCGTTCTCTAGACGAAATTAAGTTTCGGAACATGAAACAACACTTCATGTGCAAACCCAACAAACATTTGTGCAAAGCACCCAAAGGGCAAAACTACATTTTGCATAGATGAACATTGCACAGTGATTTTAAGCACTCCAGGTGCACAAAAACAAATACAGAACATGTACTGTACTATACACCAGATTGTATTTTAGTCACATAGATTGTCAAACATTTGCTTGTTAAAATCAAATGATAAAATCACCATTGTTGTACACTGAAGTAAATCTGAAGTAAATCTAGTAAAATAAGACATTTGCCACTTAAGTCTACAAATCAACCTACGCGCTAAGGAGTTTTAACTAAGAAGACAATGATTTGACAATGCGAGTGTGTCATAATGCATATATTACGAAAGTGTTTCACATTGTCCATCCAGTCAGACTGATGACTGTTTGTCCATTTGTTGTTTTCTCACTTGTGACAGCTTTCATAGTCCAGGAATAAGTGTCCAAACACCCTGAAAGAAGATAAAGCATATATTAAATATGTATTTCCAGATCTAAAGAGTACAATAGCAAAAATGCATGTTTAATTTTTAAAACACATGTATAATGAGGAGCTACCCAGTGCGTTATATATGAAGCATTAGTCTTTTTTTTTTCTCACACATTGTAAACTGTAGTTTACTGCTCGCAGATGGCACACTAATATGGCCGCCAGCCTCCACCTCCTCCTCCCCATTCCTCCGTCATTGTCTCAACTACCCAACACGTTTTCTCCCACGCTCTTATTCCGAGGGGGGGTTACGAGCCCTGATTGGGTCGCCATGGCAACCCCGCATCGGCACGGTCCTGATTGGCGTTCACCGCGGGCTAATTATGCAGCTCGTATGCTTAAGAAGGGAAGAAAATAACAAAAACAAAGTGTAGGCCGTATTGAATGTGGGGCTAAATAAAGCATTGCGTGGTTGGGGGGGATTAACAAATGAGGAGGAACCCCTCAGGTTATTTATTCATTACCATATTGCATATCATAAGCTAACACCCATTTGAACATTTTGGTGCTTTAGTCACTTTGGAACTAATTGTGCAGTACTAAGTTGTAGTGATATTATTTACAGCAACTTTGTTAACCTAAAAGAGCCAATGGCTAAAGCTAGTCACGAGATTAATCGAGATTATTTACATTGTTAAACAAAATATCATCGAAAACTTGGTCCAACCGTTTGGACCATCACCTTAATGAACAAGACTTTGAACTAATATAATGTAAGAATCAGACTTATATGTAGCAGACAAAAGGCTTCAATGGTGGCTATGATGTTAATGTGCAATTCATTCAAAATAATGAACCATGTTCATTAATTAAGCAGTTACTCTGTAAATTGCCTTATAATCTTACGTTACATGACTGAAGCCTAAAACGCTCTTGTCCTACCCCCTCGTATTGGAATCAGTTGTCACTGGACGTCAGGGATTTTATACATGACAACAGATGGAACGCAGTGTTGCTATGTGAAAAGGCGCACAGTAATGCAGCTATTTTGCTGGATCGCTGTGTGAAACAGCCTCACGACTGTGAGAACGGAATCAGCGGGGTCGGAGTTTGTGTATGTGCGCACGAGAGACGGGCTGCGGGGGGCCCCGTGCTGACAATGGCCGCCATTGTTTACCAATCTCCCTCGCCCATTAATCAGGGCCATCCAGCTCTAATTGGCGTTTTGGTTAAGCTGGTCTCCAGACTCCCGCTCCCTCCACTGGCCTAAATAATGGCGTTACGCCACAAGTGCCGCCGCGCATCGGGGAGGACAATGTGTCGCTTGTCTGAAGGCCCGGGGAAGGACACCCCCTCACAAACACCCCCCACCCCAAATAAACCTCACACACAAGCACAAAGAAGGCCTCTCACTATTGAGATCTCACTGTCGCAGGCTGCCTCGCCTCGTCTATCTACACCCCCTTCATCATCCTCTTCGTCTTCTTCTCACGATTACTTATACTACACACACATCACACACACACACACACAAGTCATCCCGAATTCCTGCTCCACGTCTAGATGAACGTCCTGCCTTTGTTATGGTTTTAAAACGGCAAAACAAATCACAAACATTCCCGCAGTTAGACAAAAAGGTGAAAGTCAGAGTGTCGGCCGGAGCATCTCCATGGCAACGTCCATGAGCCTTTTTACCATTTATCCTTTTTAGGGTACCAGACTGAAATTTTTCTTTGTCTTTCAAAAGTTTTGGCAGTTTTTCATTAATAAATGGCTGTCCTGTGATTGAAGCGTTGATGACAAACTGTACATATGACCAAACTATATCTTGAGTTGTAAAAGCCTGTAGAGTTATTCATTCTTCTTCTGAAGTGCTTACAAGGGTCACGGGGGTGCTGGAGCCTATCCCAGCTAACAACGGGCAGGAAGCAGGGTACACCCTTAACTGGTTGCTAGCCAGTCTCAGACCCTGTAGACTTTCTCCCAGAAATACATTTTATGCCTCCCAATAATCCAATTGCTGAAGAGGGGTTAATGAACAAACTTCGATGAGAAGACAAGAGCATGACAAGTTCAGAAACAAAATCTACATTAAAATTATTTCAATTTTTCCAATACAATGCAACCCTTTTGGTGGTGACTAACATTTGAGACGAGAAGTATTAAATTTTTCAACACAATATACAAATAAAGTGGTACCTCTGCTTACAAAATTAATTGGTTTTGGAAGTTGTTTTGTAACTTGAAAATTCTGTAAGTAAAGACGCGTTTTCCATGTAAATGCCCTAATCCGTTCCAAGACCCCCAAAATTCAGACATAAATCTTTTATACGGCATAAAAATGCATCAAAAATGTAACAAATAACATTTTACAATTAGATTGCAGGGATCCCTCGCTACTTCGCGCTTCAAACTTTGCGCACTCAGTCAATTGCAGATTTTTTTTTTTTTTTTTCATTTAAAAAAAAAAAAAAGATACAGATGAGCTCTCTACAGATGCCTCTCCCTGCTCTTTGTTGGTGGCAGTGCACTGGAGTTGCTTATTAAAGTCAACGATGATTGACAGACAGTTAAGCTTTGATCTTGCCAGAGACGCTGGCAAGCCAAGACTTAAAAGCGCTGCATGCGTCAATATCGTTTAACTTGTTAAACATTTGCTGTGGCAACTCATTGTGTGTAAGTGAGTGGATTTGAGTGGACTCACTCAATGAAGCATTTAACAAAGACAAGGATTTTTCAGCTTTTTTTTTTTTTAATGGATTGTGCTTCTACATTTTTTCTTGTTCAAAAATAATTCAGTGGGACAGTAACATGTTTAAAACTTATCATAATTATTACATTTGAAGTGCTTGAAAACCATTTATGAAAATATATATATATATTTTTTTTTAAGTTTTTAAGTTTTTTTTTTTAATTTAAACTTTGAGGATAAAAAGTGAAAAAACAGAGTTTTCTCGTAGGCACGGTCTGTTTGCATTATTCAAAAACATTTAATATAATCAATCAGGGAATAGTATCTTTTTCTCGTATTTACCGATAGACTGTTTGTATTACTGTAACACACCCAATATAAAATAAATAGCACTTATACCATAGTTTAAGGAAAACAAGCAGAATATAGGACATAAGAGATACACTACGCCTTCTTATCACGGAAGCCCAACGTTTGCGTCATGCAGCTGACTGAGCAAGATTGACACTGACAAGCCCACGTCTGCACCGCGATCAGTTCTAACAGACAGTCCAGAACAAATGGCGGGACGCCCTGTCCCAACACAAGGAACACCGGAGAACGCCCGATATCCAACTGATAACACGACTGACAACCAAGAGCCCCTTTAATTCTGAGGTGGAAAAATCCACAACCCTCGTTGCCCTGACAACAGTACCCCCGAATCCTCCTGTCCAATCAACAAACAGACAATAAACCTAAACAACGCCCAAACACACCCTTCTTCTGTCACTGAATGTTTAACTAATTGTTGTCAATTTTTTCGGTAACCCTTTGTTGACTTGTGATATGGTGACCTCGGATCCTCGCCTGGGTCCCTCTATGCTGTATGATTCCTGTCGACTCAGAATAAATTGTCAACTTGTGTTTCGAAGCCTTTTTCCAGCTTTTAAAATGGAATCAGTACAAGGGGTTAAGACTAGGGTGAACGCGAGTTTGGCCCTTTGGCCGGGTTGTCGAGCTCTCGCCTGCCCGGGTCATTGGATTTGCGCCAGCGCGGGTCCTGCGGTTTGGCTGGCATGAGTCCGGCAATCAGGCTACACGGTCAGATTCCTTCAGTATCTCTTTCCAATGACAAATCTGAATAAATACATTGAACACACACACACAAAAAAAAACAACAACAACAAAAAACTTTCACTTATCGCGGCGGGTTCTGGCTCTTATTAACCTCGAAAAATAAGGGGGTTACTCTATTGCACAATGAAAAAAAAGACTTGTGAATAATGTAAAAAAAAAAAAAAAAAAACAAGAATAGAGTAAAAAAATAAAAGTTAATACACTCGTGTAAAGCTGTCGTAGGACGAAAGGTGAATGAAAATAATGCTGGGATACACACATACTGTTGAGGTCCTTCTTAGCCGATTGGATTCCAGTAAAGCGAGGCAATAGCCAATGGCAGAGCAGCTATAAGTATATTACGTTCAGTAAACTCGGAGCTAGGAGTACCAGCCATACTGTATTTTTGCCTTTTGTGTCCTTAAATTTGTTCTGTAACAAGAGGCAATATTTCCCCATTGAGGCGTGTTGTAACCTGAAAATTCTGTATGCAGAGGTAGAGGTACCACTGCATATTTTAGGAGTGTTCTTATTCCAACAACACAACATTAACAATAATAATACCATGTTTTGAGTAGTCATGGCGTTTACAATGTATTATTGCCAGAAGAACTGGAGTTGTGTTCTCCTATTTTGCCTTTAGTTTGATCTGCAACGATTACCTTTACTTCTGAAACCAAGTAAAACTACCACTGTACATCAATTTAGATTTCTATTTCTATGGTGGTGTCATCACCTGACACACTGTAGCCACGTAGAAAAAACAATTCCTAGCCAAACTGAGCGACACTCGTATTCTTATACCAATGTGTCGGGAGTCTGGACTGTAGTAAACTGAGAACCCCCAGTATTTACATGATGAGTACTAGTTGGGTTTAATGTAAAATGTGAGAACTGCATCAAATTTTCTCATGGCACAGGCCATACGTTCCCCACACCTCCTGACAGCATTGCCAATTACGGCACCCTGCAGTCGTAGGTGTTATCGGCACCTTTCAATACCAAAAGAGCTGCGCTAATGTCACGCAGAAGTGACACAAAATGTCGGCCGACAAACAAAAGCGCTTATAGGTTCGCCGTGGCGCCCGAGCCACAGCTGCCCTGAAAAATGGCAGACGCCCAAAAGCCATCGGCACTCGGCTTCCTTTCTCATCCCCTCGGGGCGGGGTGGCGGTGGCTACAATTAACACAGTGGCGGTAATTAACACCATTTTGCTGCTGGGCGATGGCGCGGAAAAGCACAGAGGCTAATGTAAAGTGTGAGGAGAGCGGGGGGAAGGTGGCCATGATGCACTTGCTCCTGTGCTGCCATTTTGTGCCAATCTTGCACCTAAGATGGTGGCAGGGCTGCGACTTGCAAGCGTGGGAAAGGGAGGGGTCTGAGGAAGGCAAGAAGCATTATGGGATTGACGGGCACGATCATACAACGGACACACGCAAGTTATTTTCGTTTACACGTCGTAAGGCTACAAACATCCCACGTGGTCGTTTTGTGTTAGAAAAAACATGTTCATTTACATCAACTTAATATATGGCTCGCACATTAACAAACCACGCATGAGCGAGCACACACTCACAGACACACACACACAACACAGCCGTTCTCATGGTATGGTCTGCCCCCGAGCATGCAAATGACATTCATTATGCAAATGCATACAAATCAGGGCCGACCATCTGAGAAGGCAAGTTGGGAAAAAAGAGCAGAAGAAAGAAATTAAGTGAATGAGGCTAAAGCGGAGAGAAAGGAGGATGTGAAACCATAAAACGGTGTGAAAGTGGAAGGGGTTTTTTTTGGGAGGGGGCACACCTTTTCCCAAGAAATGCCAAATGAGCCTCTCAATCAGAGATCCCACAAAATGGCCGCATTTAGCTTCTGGTAAAACGTGTAATATAATTGTTGGATGCAATCAACAGAGCTCAAAAAGTCAGGGTTAAACTTTACACCACCTCTGCCACTGCGGAATATCCACATTCAAAGAGATCAGGTACTACCTCCTAAAGGTGAAGTGTACAGTATTTTCCCACATATTTGCCTCTTCTATTCATTGAAAAATGCGTACAAATATTCCATGTTCATATAAAATTGATTTATAGAGTATAGTGAATGGTTTTCGTGTATTTACAGTTTGAACTACAGTATTATCATAGCCAAAAAAGATACGATTTTGGCGGTGGGTGTTAAATATTTGGCCCAAGTACACAAGAAATGAGGTCAATACTGTCATCAATGCCAATCAGAAATCACACAAAGGCAACATTACCACTTTTTAGTAATTGCAATCTTAAAACAGACTAATAAAGCTGTTATTTGTGTATTATAAACTGATCAGTAAGCTGTCTTTTGGTAGGTTCATGCTATACTGCTACACTTTGGAGCTCACATTCATGAAGATCTCTATTGTTAATGTGAATTTTAAAAGTAATCAATTAGCAGTGTGTAAATGTATTAGAAATGTCTCATAACGGGTGCCAGATTTTTAAAGCGGCGCTTAACTGTGGATTTTTCATAAAGATTTTAATTTGAGGACGTTTTATCACACAGGAGTGTGCTTGCGTCAAACACACACACATGTGCACCCTCACACACACACTGTCATAAATGAGTCCTAAACTGCAGAAAACAAGTGGAAGTACAAGAGAAGCCGCTCCAGATAAGAGCACATTTGCCCCGTGCTTTTTTTCCCACCACTCCGAAAGATACAAGACTGCTGGTATGTGGCGTCAAAAGAAGACGTCATTCTACGTGAATTAGAAGTACGAAGAACAAACACTCATAGGAATGGGAAGCCCATGGCATGTGGATCGTTAACAGACCTTTAGAGGATTTGTCCTTTTAGTGCAATTTGAGAAACAAACTGTCAATATATAAGGCGGAAAACACAGACAAGGCTGAATAAGCAGTTTCTGCTCTTGCACAACTCTTTAAAATAAACTGTATTTTAAGCCAAAAGAACTGTTGTGTTTGATAGAACAATATGTCTATATGCTGCCATAGCAATTTCATGGCGCATTAAGCCCTCGAACTAATTTTAATTTGTCCGTTTTACCCTGGGGACCCCCGTTTACAGACACTGTTCAACCACTTTTGTTTCAACCCGGCCATAAAAAGAAGGTAATTATATTTATTATTCAAAAGATGTATCATTTTTAGCTTAGAATCATTAATTGATGTCTAATATTTAGTTAAAAAAAAAAAAAAAAAAAAAAACGACTTTAAAAATGATTCACTCGCATATTTTAAACTTTTAAACAAATTAGGTCACAATGAAAAAAATAGTGTCTGTAAATGGGTCACGGATATCTACCTCATAACTATCGCCTAAGTGTATTTTTTTTGTTACTGTCGCATTTTCCCCGATATTTTAGAGGATAAATAATCGATCCAAACAAAGAAAAATTGGAAAAAAAAGTTTAAAAAGTAAATATTTGAAAACAAAATCTCGACCACTCCTTGATGTCTGCTATTTCTACATTGCGACCCTTGTTATATAACCGTGTTTCACCCGTAAAATCCCCAAAAAGTCTGGCTGTGGCCATTCACAGCTATGTCTTGACACACAGTGAGACATGCTACACGGAGTTTTTGGATCGAAACAAGGTAAGTACGCGATAATATCTCGTTAAAATCATAGTGTCTTTAATTATGCTTTCTCATGGTCTCACCTCGACTAAGGGTTTAGGGGTTTAATTTTTGTTGTTGTTGTCTTTTTAAATACCCTCCTGTTCAAAATTTTTCTTCCCTCAGAAAATTGAGATTTTAAGCTTTCCAATTATGTATCACAAATGCATATAGGACAATTTTGATATTTGGCCAAATTGGGGGTCTCAGAGCGTAACTTCAATTCACCTGAGTGTTTTCTGCCATATATACATATATAGTGTTTTCCGGCATAAATATATATATATATATATATATATATATATATATATATGTTTATTTGTTTTTTTAAACATTCAAAGCACTCAACCCACATTATGTATTATATCGTTAACGCCAAAATCAGTGACACGTTACTGTTGCACCATATCAAACAAATCAACCAAAGGTGACTCGATGAAAATGTGCCCCTCTTTTATGTTGAATTTGTTGTAATTTGTTTCTAGTTTGCAAAAACAGTTTTAAAATGGCAAGGGAAATAATACTATTACAAACTGTGTTCATAATATTTTTCCTTAAATTTAACCGGAGCCTCAAGTGAAGTGCCTATGAAAATGGCTACATTGAATGTATAGTGTTGATTTACCTAATAAAAGAATATTTTATACATCTAACAAATTTCTATTATTCATTTTACACTAATAGTCCAATTGCACAGCATACAGTTCAAAGGTCAGTGAATCACTTGTAAAAAACGCTCCCATTTTTTAAATAAACCACATTAACAAGTCTACACTGTATTGCAGATTAATTTAATGTTATATTGTATCGCTTTTGAAAAAAAAAGACATTGCTTAGTGACTTTTGAACAGTACAGTATGTAGACACATATTACTATAGCACAAGGTGCTGCACCTCAAACAATGGTCGAGAGTGATTTCAGTTCCATTTCTTTCTTGTCTTGAAAAAAAATATTTTAGCCCATTCTATGTTATTTTGAGAAGGTTTTACAACACGTAGCAGTTTTTTTGCCCAAACAGTAGTGGACAAACATAACACACACACACTATGTTTAATGACACCATCGTACCTTGTTTTCCTCATGTCATAGCACATGTGCCCATGTTGATTTTCCTTCAGAGATGCAGGCATGTAATGGGATTCTTGTTACTTTCGGTTATCTAGCTTTATGAAGAATGTACGTCACTCATACAGCTAGATAACCAAAGATAACAGACAACCCCTCAGGCCTGAATACACAAACACACTCATGTACGTTGGCCCTTTATGAACCTGTAAGAACCAAACAAACATTACAGAACAATGCGGATAAATGCACATTAAATTATGAAATGTGATTAAAAAAGAAGCTTGCATCAGCTAAAACAGGTTGGGAGCCTTTCATATCTTAAAAGGTCCACTAAGGGACATACGAAATGTATCAAATATGATTGCAGCAATTCAACAAAATGTGTATTATACTACATTAATAGCATTTGGAGCGTAGCTGTAGGTTCTCTGGCTTGAGAAAGGGCTTAAATACATTTTCCAAGCTATTAGGAGTACAACCGAGCTTTAATTGCCTCAAGACAGCAGTGGTGAGAATATTTTATGAGGGAACGCATGCTGAGGAAGTGAAGATTTTACTTGTTAAAGGAAAATTGTAATTGCACATTTTGCTTTTATTGTCCCTATAATGGTAAATCAAAGTTGAATTTTGTTTACATTAAATAACTAATAAGTATAATAGATAATATACTATAAAATGTGTAATTTAAATTTATTTTATACATTCATTATTATATTAGGGATTATTTTAAAAGGAATACAAGTCATTCTAAACAGACTTTTAATGATTCAATTACTCAATTTTAGCCTGTTTAAAGTGATTTTAATTATGATTAAATTCATTTTGAAATTCGTATCCAAATATAGATAATATCTTGCAATTTTGACAAAGAAATGTCTTCATAAATACTTATTTTGTTTTTTTTTTTCCTTTTCCCTTTTAACACAAGGGGTGGTGGCTATATGACGTCACTACCCTTGGCCACAGAGGTGTGATGGCTAATTAACACACTCTCTCACACACACACACACACACACAAATTATGGCTATATTAAATAAAGACGACTAATAATTAAAATGATATGGAACAGATTTTAAAAATGACTCTTTTGGTTTAACACGCATACACACACAGACAGGTTAAAATAAATTGATATTTTTCTGATACATGTTAATTGCTTTTTACAAATTTCTAAAAATGAAATGTTTGAAGGAGGATTTTATTTGTATTTGTATTTTTTTCAAATGATATGTTTCTTTTATAGGACACTTGTGTTTCAATAAGAATATGAATAAATTATCAAAAACATTTAAAATGTTAAATGATACTTGCTTCATAGTGGAATACGAAATACATACACTACGTGAAAAAGGCAATCTTTAAAATATACATTTTTACATTGACAATACATTATTGACACACTATTCCCAGGTGGCCTGCACTGCGCTGTGTGTTGCAGCAGTAAAATGACAAATGTTATGTCAGGAACATAAAATGGCGCTGTAAATGCAAGTGGTAGAACGTAATGCATAGTGTAATGATACTGTATATTAATAAAGGACTTACCATGTTTGAGGCATCTGTCATTCCAACTTCTAACACGATCCTTTTTGCAGTTGAGGATCCTATGTAAGACGAAAACATAATGTTAAAAAAAAAAAGTGCAAGTACTTTGACATGCAATTTGTCATTTTAAATTATTCTATATTACATGTCAAGTTTTTCTCGTGTAAAACAATAAATCTTGCTTAACATCTCCGTTTAAAACGCTTTAAAGTGACATCAATATACTAGGTATTAAGGCTTATGTAATAATAAAACGTCATAGTGCTGCATATAAGAATGAGTGTATTTGAGAGAAGTGACGTAAACGGCAACAGTTGTGTATATGATTACACATGTTCATTTTTAGTTTTTGCACATTTTCAGTATGATTTTGTATTAAACACTGTAACTCTTTAATTTGCATTTTTGTGAGCCCTCAACTCAAATAAGTTAAGGCGCCGAAATCTATTGGTTTTTGCGTATTTTCATTTTTTTCCTGTGCAAATACATCGTTTGCACAAATCCTGTGTGTCGTGAATGTATGTATACCAAACTCAAATGCAATACATTTAGGAGCGCTTTTAAGGTGGGGGGCACTTTGTTTATTCTCTTAAAAAGTGTAGCCTTAATTTGTGGAATTAAACTGCGCACTTCACGTCTCGTGAACGCAACTTCTCTTTGAGCCTCTTAAGTAGGTCGTATGGTAAAGTGCAATTGTGGTACAAGTTGTGCGTAATGTATTCTGGAGTTCAAGTTCAAAACCTTTTGTTTCGTTTGCAAACATTTTTCAGCCAAATCCGTTAATGCAATTACGGTGCATGCATTACTCAATTAATGAGTTTAAATGCCATGATTTCAGGTGTCTTTTTTGCACACTTCTTCCCGTCATTTTGGCGCTAATCCCAGAACTGCAATATTGCAAACTAAGGCCGCTTTGACCCCCTAATAGGCCCAAAACGCGTGCACGGGCCACTCGTGAACCAAACGCATCTTATTACTATTTGCTGTAAGATTTTACGCAATGAGGCGTCGTCATTAACCAGAAATCTTGAAAATATTGCTCGTCATCGGTACGCCGTTTGCGAGGTGCACCTGCAGCAGAAGTGCGTGCACATGCCTAACTCCGCAAAGTGACGCCGTGCTGACTTTTGATTGTTTTGACCACTAATAGAGCATATTCACATGCATTGTTGCGGGACTATAGCTCGTGTGACCCGTGCATGAACATCACCTCACAGCGTCCGTAAATCGCCTCTCCCGACTCAAAACGCGTATGAAAAATCCACGAAATAGGACGTTTTCTTACCGGTGGTTCCTCGGCTGGCATCCCAGATCAGCGCAACCACGAGCGGCGCAGGTAGTGACGTCCCAACGGCCTCGTCCATTTATTTTCTCCCCTTTAAAAAAAATCAGATCTTCGCATCCCCCCGCCCCCTCCATTGAAGGAGGGGGAGATGGCACGGTCCACGCCGAAGAGGACTACATCCCCAGCACCATCAGCACCAGCGCGCAGTGTCGAATCCCTCCGAGTGCTCGAGCAACTCATTTGTCCTAAATCATATATGCACCCCCGAGGCTACGCCCCCTCTTTGTGAGTCAGTGGTCCACACCCTCTTCATTCTCCACTGAGATGCCTCTGCACAAATATAAATGCTCGCTTTTGATTGACACTCTCTTGGTCGTTTTTTTGAGTTTGGTATAGCCATGCAGGTCCACCAAAGTGAAGGGTCTAGAAAGACATTTTCATTCAATTCAATTAAAAGTTTAAGGATTTTTGAAAACTAAGAAGAAAAGGAATCGATGTTTTGTTTTTTTTGTTTCCCCCCCCCCCCCCCCCCCCCCCCAAGAAAGGGAGGAAAACTAAGGTCAACAGTGGTTGAATGTAATCCCATCTGGACTAAAAGGACATAATAAAAATAGCAATATACAAAAAAAAAAGACGCTCAAAAATACTATTAGGCAAGTAAAAGTATGTTAATGTTAATTTCCACAAACTCAAGTGTTTCTTTTTTCATTAAAGGCAAAAAAATCCATTTTTTAAAAGGCTGCATAAAGAATATTCAATCTTTTTTTTTCTCAATATGTATAATAAAATAAAAATTAATCAGGTGGAATAAATGTATTCAATTTGTTATGTTAAAAAAATAATAAGGTGTTACAATATTTTTATTTCAAGTAAAGGGGAAAACAAGGCATACAGTGATTAATCGTGCATATGATGAGGATATTTGAAAAGAGGAAATAATTTAAGGACTAATTTTGACAAATGTACTGTATTTTGTGAATACTGTATATATGCAGTCATGGACGAAATTATTGCCACCCCTGGAATTTTTCTAGAAAATACAGCGTTTGTCACAGAAATTAATGCAATTAAAAATGTTTTTAGTATGAATGCATTCATACTATAAATAAATAAATAAACACATGTTTATTTTTTGGATGTGCACTGGAAAAACACAAAACAGCTGAAGAAAAAAGTCAAAATTAACACAATTTTAGACAAAACTGAAAAAATAGGCTGGACAAAATTGTTGGCACCATCACCTCAATATTTGGTTGCACATCATTTGGAAGAAATGACAGAAAGCAATCGCTTCCGATAACCATCAACAAGTTTTGTGCACCTGTCAGATGGGATTTTGAACTACTTTTCTTTAGCGAACTGTTCCAGGTCTCTCAAATTTGAAGGGTGCCTTTTTGCAACAGTAATTTTGAGATCTTTCCATAGTGTTCAATATGATTCAGATCTGGACTCATCGATGGCCACCTCACAATTCTCCAGCGCTTCATCTCCAACCCTTTCTTGTTGCTATTTGAGGTCTGTTTTGGGTCATTGTCCTGTTGGAGCACCCATGACCTCTGACGCAGACCCAGTTTTCTGGCACTTACACCCTACATTCTGGCCCAAAACATTTTGATAGTCTCCATATTTCATGACTCCTTGCACGCTGTCAAAGCACCCAGTGCCAGAGGTAGCAAAACAACCCCAAAACATCATTGGACCTCCACCATGTTTGACTATAAGTGTAACGGGTACACGCAGGTCCGTTGTGGAGCAGTACCCGTTACATAGGCACTGTTTTCTTTTCTTTGTAGGCCTCTTGTTTTTTTCTGGCACTGGGTCAGCGTCAAAGGCTGTTCCAACTGGACATTGACCCAAAACATACCTCAAATAGCACCAAGAAATGGTTGGAGACCAGTACCGATGGTTATACACTTCTGGCCAAAAGTATTGGCACCCCTGCAATTCTGTCAGATAATGCTCAATTTCTCACAGAAAATGATTGCAATTACAAATGCTTTGGTAGTAATATCTTCATTTATTTTTATAAATAAATATATAATATATACATTTATTTTTTTATACAACATAAAAGAGTAAAAAAAATCATTATGATTTTACACAAAACTCCAAAAATGGGCCAGACAAAAGTATTGGCACCCTCAGCCTAATACTTGGTAGCACAACCTTTAGACAAAATAACTGCAAACAACCGCTTCCGGTATCCATCAATGAGTTTCTTACAATGCTCTGCTGGAATTTTAGACCATTCTTCTCTGGCCAACTTCTCCAGGTCTCTGAGATTAGAAGGGTGCCTTCTCCAAACTGCCATTTTCAGATCTCTCCACAGGTGTTCTATAGGATTCAGGTCTGGACTCATTTCTGGCCACTTCAGAAGTCTCCAGTGCTTTCTCTCAGACCATTTTCTAGTGCTTTTTGAAGTGTGTTTGGGTCATTGTCCTGCTGGAAGAACCATGATCTCTGAGGGAGACCCAGCTTTCTCACACTGGGCCCTAGATTATGCTGCAAAATTTGTCGATAGTCTTCAGTCTTCATAATGCCATGCACACGGTCAAGCAGTCCAGTGCCAGAGGTAGCAAAGCAACCCCAAATCATCAGGGAACCTCCGCCATGCTTGACTGTGGGGACTTTGGTCTTTTCTTTGAAGGCCTTGTTTTTTCCCTGTAAACTCTATGTTGATGCCTTTTCCCAAAAAGCTTTGCTTTTGTCTCATCTGACCAGAGAACATTCTTCCAAAACGCTTTTGGCTTTCTCAGGTACATAAGTTTTGGCAAACTTCAGCCTGGCTTATTTATGTCTCTGGGTCAGAAGTGGAGTCTTCCTGGTCTTACCATAGAGCCCCTTTTCGTTCAGACGCTGACATTACGGGTTGACACTGTTGTACCCTCAGATTGCAGGACAGCTTGAACTTGTTTGGATATTAGTCGAGGTTCTTTATCCACCATCCACGCAATCTTTTGTTGAAATCCCTCGTCAATTTTTCTTTTCCGTCCACATCTAGGGAGGTTAGCCACAGTGCCATGGCCTTTACACTTATTGATGACACTGCGCATTGTAGATACAGGAACATTCAGGTCTTTGGAGATGGACTTGTAGCCTTGGGATTGCCTGTGCTTCCTAACAATTTTTCTTCTCAAGTTCTCAGACAGTTCTTTGGTCTTTCTTTTCTCCATGCTCAAAGTGGTACACACAAAGACACAGGACAGAGGTTGAATCAACTTTAATCCATTTTAACTGGCTGCAAGTGTGATTTATTTATTGCCACCACCTGTAATGTGCCACAGATAAGTAACAGGTGCAAATTAGAGAAGCATCACATGATTTTTCCTAGGGTGCAAATACTTTTGTCTGGCCCATTTTTGGAGTTTTGTGTAAAATGATAATTATTTAATTTTATTTCCCATTCCCTTTTGTGTTTTTTCCTTGCAAGCAAACAAATTAAAATATTACTACCAAAGCATTTGTAATTGCAATCATTTTCTGGGAGAAATTGTGCATTATGAGCAGCTGTGGCGCAGTTGGTAGCTGGAGTTGTCCTTGGACCGAAGGGTCAGCGGTACGATTCCCGGCTATGACTACCCACTGTCGAGGTGCCCTTGGGCAAGGCACTGAACCCTGATTTGCCTCCAATGGGTTGACAGCGCCTTGCATGGCAGCAGCCCCATTGCTGTGTGAATGTGTGCATGAACGGGTAAATGTGTGCTAATGTAAAGCGCTTTGGGCATGGTAACCATGCAGATAAATGCGCTATATAAGTACTGTCCATTTACCATTATCTGACAGAATTGCCGGGCTGCCGATACTTTTGGCCAGCAGTGTAGGAAGCGATTGCTTTCTATTATTTCGTCTAAAGGATGCGCAACCAAACATTGAGTTGAAGGTGCTAACAATTTTGTCCAGCCCATTGTTTGCATTCCATGTAAAATGGTGTACATTTCGGCTTTTCTCTTCAGCTCTTGTTGTGTTTATCCAATGCACATCCAATAAATAAACACATTCACACTGAAAAGCATTTCTAATTGCATTAATTTCTGTGAGAAATGCTGTATTTTCTGGGAAAAACTCCAGGAGCGCCAATAATTTTGTCCATGACTGTATGTATGAAAGCCTAATAAAGACCAATTCCGAAATCATGTAATCTACACCATATGTCAATAATGCTGTGAGATGCTTTCAAACTCATCAGAAAGTCATTTCTTGTATTCCAAAAAGCCGCTGCATGCTGCTGGTGTCTGCCACAGTCCCGACGAGGTTCCCTTAATTAACATGATAATCCCAAATGTTGGGAGTCCGTCAATGAAAGGCAACCCACCCAAAGCCCATTGTGTGCGTATATGTGTGTGTGCGCGCACGCAGACATGGCGCCAAAACATTTGCATGCAAGAAGTTGACCGGGCCATGTCATGTCTGTCTAGACCACCTCAATGAGTTACCACATACCTCCACACAAGATATACACATCTGTGTAGCACCAGACATGCAAATCAGCACCATTTAGATGTCATCAAACTAGACTTCATTCATTCTTTTTCCCCCTTTTTTTAACTGAAAAGACCTTCTCAACTTTAGCTGCAACTTCACATCCAAACCTAAAGAATTTTACATGAATCCTGATTCTGGATTTTAGTGTTACCCAATGTTAGCAGTATTTTATATCAAGTGGAAGTGGAGCAAAAAAGACTTATTACATGCCGCACTCAGTATTTGCTGCTGTCAATACAACATTATGGAGCGGCCATGTCTCCTCCAATGTTAGTCGTCGCTAAAACACGTCAACTATGACAAGTTTCTGAGGTACTTTCGCATATTTGCTCGCGACTTCCGTTTTACACTGTCTATAACCAAAACAACAGTGGAGCTGGAGTGACATCACTCATCAAAATCCCTCAAAAAAGACATTTTGGAAATACCCGTATTGGCCCGAATATAAGACTGTGTTTTTTGCATTGAAATAAGATTGAAAAAGAGGGAGTCGTTTTATATTCGCGGTCTAGACATTAGGGCTGGGCGATATGGTCTTAAGTACGTATCACGATAAATTGAGCAGATTTTCCTCGATAACGATAAATGACGATAAATTCGCCCAAGCGGACTGTTATATAATTTGAATGCATGGAATACAAATGAACCGTTTCTCGTTAAATTTATTTACTAGCTTTCAATTTTAACAGTTGCACATGCAGTCTAAACATTAAGTATTAAAAAAAATCTTGTAAACAATAAGAATTCTAGTGTGAACATTTATAACAGCTTGTATGACTTGAAAAATGTACAACATTATAAAAATCAATATGACGACTGTGCAAACATTTCATTCTAACACAAATGACTTGCAGATTTAGCAGTACACTTCAGACAACTTATTGGTAATGGCTGCTGTGACATAATTATTCAACACAAGTGTTTAAGTCAAGGTTTCAGGTTTTCTTTTTTTCCAAAACATTTTTTAATACATGACCCCCACACACAGACACAACCAGATGTATTGCTCTGATGCCAATGAAAAATTTAAGGTTTTATGTTGGCAGAATAAAGTAGTGCTGCAACGATTAATCGATTAACTGGAGTATTCGATTAGAAAAGAAGATTCGAAATAAATTTTGCTGATTCGAGTATTAGTTTGATTATTGTGGCGTTGTAATGGTTTATTTTGAAAGTGTTTGCATTCAGTTTTATTGATTTAAGTGGATACACTGCCCTCTAGTCTGCCTCATTCCACATGGTGGAATCCAGCTGCTCCATGTTGAGACCAACACAAGCTAAGTTTTTGTTTGAGCTAGTGTTCTTTTTTTTTAACGCATTCATAATTTAGTTCGGGTATATTTAGCTGTTTTTTGTGGGAATATGTGCCTGAACCATTTGTTAAGAGCATTGTTAAAAAAAAAAAAATTTTTAAGTTAGCGTTTTATAGCATTTAAGATCGCAAACTTTTGCTATGTGAGTTAGCCAATTGTTCTTTTGTTAAACATAGATCTTTATTTAATTTTTTATACAGTTTGAGGGTCAGCTCAAGTATTTTAATTTTTCATGTTCCTTATCCGATTATTCGACAAACTAGTTCATCGATTAATCGACTACTAAAATAATCAATAGCTGCAGCCCTAGAATAAAGCAAACACATACAGGAAAATAGCTGTGGCCATTAAACTGTCATATTATATATAGGCTTCACTGTTGGATTATACTTTATACTGAGTGCTTTACCATCATGAAAGCTTTCAGAGAAATAACACAGAGATGCCAAATAACGCGACATAATGATTGCTACATGAAGTCCGTGCCCAGTCCACTCATTAATTTCAGCCATTTCGACAAGGTTAAGAGCCGCTATCCGACTCCATCACATTCATTTGTAGCTGCTGTTAGCCGCTAGCGTTAGCCTGTGGCTTGGCTACCAGAAGAAAGCACTGAAAGCATCCTCTCCTGATATTGTGAGAACCAGGGAGGACAGCGGGTGAAAGCCCGTCTGGAACCCGCCAAGAGTTTACTTAATGTCGGGTGAAAGTTTGGCGACGCTAACTTAAGCCCGACTCCATCCCGTTTACTTGTAGCGTTAGCCGCTAGCGTTAGCCTACCTGGCTTCTGTTTGTTTGGCTTCCTGAAAACCACGTGACTCCATACGTAACCACACTGTCTGCTTTCTTAAAGGGGAATGAACATAGCCGAACAACACAGTCAAAGCGGGATGAAAAGACTATATTTTCTTGTTTTATTAAATTACCGAATTTACCGACATGGTCAAAATTACGTCGGTCATCTTGAAGAATTTCGGTAACGGTAAATTTTCGGTTTACCGCCCTGCTCTGCTAGACATTATACCCATTCACAACGCTAGATGACGCCAGATATCATTGAAGCGATGTTCTGTTATGACAAATCTCAGCTACTAGTTTAACCAGTTTGCATTATTTTATTGCAATGTTTTTCCTTGTTCAGATTTGTTTCAAGACTACAGTTACAGTTAGACTTCACTTTGATGGTTAATGCAGTTATTGCAACTTTGTTGTTTTATCACAATAGATTGGTTTATTTACATTTCAAAAACCAGAAGCCATTCATTCATGAATGTGATTGCACTTTATCTGAACATTTAAATATGTAAAATATTAAGATTTGAATGAGGCAAATAACATGCTTTTTCTCTCAAATATATTGTTATAATCATGTTTCGGATGTACTGTAATTATTTTCTGTATAAAAATGAATTTGGTGTTCAAAAAGTCTTTTTTTCAAATTTGAGTCTTGAAAAAGAGGGGGTCGTATTATAATCATGGCCGTCTTATATTCGGGCCAATACGGTATATCGAGACTACATGCATTCTACTTTGATGATGGAAGGCTCGATTATGCTTAATATTCTAGTAATTTTATAAATTGTGATTTATTGACCTGTTCTGCACATGCACCAATCGTTTTAAATAAAACAAAAAATGGAATCATGTTGTCCAAAAGTTTTATTACGATCAATATCTGCAATAAAAAAGAATGACATACAGTGGTATGAAAAAGTATCTGAACCTTTTGGAATTTCTCACATTTCTGCATGAAATCACCATCAAATGTGATCTGATCCTTGTCAAAATCACACAGATGTAAAAACTGTCTGCTTTAACTAAAACCACCCAACCATTTATAGAATTTCATATTTTAATGAGGATAGTATGCAAACAATGACAGAAGGGGGCGGGGGGAGTAAGTGAACCCTGGGTTTAAAGAGACTTAAAGAGCAATCGAAACCAATTTTTACCAAACAATTCAAGTCAGGTGTTTGCCCAATCACTGATGAGTGGTTTAAAGCTCATCAGTGCCCACTATAAAACACACACCTGGTAAGAATTGTCTTGATGGGAAACATTGTATGATGTGCATAATTTCTCGGTCAAAAGAGCTGTCTGAAGAATTGCGATCAAGGATTGTTGATTTGTATAAAGCTGGGAAAGGATACAAAACCATCTTTAAAAGTCAGGATGTTCCTCAATCGACAGTCAGAGAAGTTGTCTACAAATGGAGAGAGTTTGGCACTGTTGGTCCTCTCCCAAGGAGTGGCCATCCACCAAAGATGACGCCAAGAGTTCAGCGCAGAATACTCAGAGAGGTAAAAAAAAAGAACCCTAGAATGTCTGCTAAAGACTTACAGAAATCACTGGCACAGTCCAATATATGTGCACACCTCAACTATATGTAAAACTATGGCCAAGAATGGTGTTCATGGGAGGACTCCACGGAGAAAACCACTGCTGTCTAAAAAAAACATTGTTGCTCGTTTCATCTTCGCAAAAATGCACTTAGACACCCCACAGAAGTTTTGGCAAAATATTTTGTGGACTGATGAAACCAAAATTGAATTGTTTGGGAGTAACACACAACGTCATGTGTGGAGGAAAATGGAACAACTCGCCAACATCAACACCTCATCCCCACCGTGAAGCTTGGTGGAGGGAGCATCATGATTTGGGACTGTTTGGCTTTCTGAGGGCCTGGACAACTTACAATCATAAATGGAAGAATGAATTCAAAAGTTTATTAGGATGTTTTGCAGGAAAACCTGAGGCCGTCTGTCAGACAGTTGAAGCTAAAAAGTGGATGGATGCTAAAACAAGACAATGATCCAAAACACAGAAGTAAATCAACTTCAGAATGGTGTCAGAAGAAAATAATACACGTTCTGGAGTGGCCAAGTCAAAGTCCAGGCTTCAACCCCATTGAGTTGCTGTGGCATGACCTAAAGACAGCGATTTATGCCAGACATCCCAGGAATCTGACTAAACTACAGCTGTTTTGTAGAGAAGAATGGGCCAAGATTAGTCCTAAACGATGTACCAGGCGGATCTGCAGCTACAGGAAGCGTCTGGTACACAAAATATTAAATGTGATGGTTAACTTACTTATTTTTCCCCATTCTGTCATTGTTTGCATACTATCCTCATTAAAATATGAAAACCTATCAATGTTTGGATGGTTTTAGTTAAAGCAGACACTGTTTTTTCATCTGTGTGATTTTAGCAAAGATCAGATCACATTTGATGGTGATTTTATGCAGAAATGTGAGAAATCCCAAAAGGTTTGGATACTTTTTCATACCACTGTATAATCTAACCAGATGGACAATACCTTGTAGTATTTCCTTGTAACAACAAAATCTGTTTCAGCTCTTCTGCATTCGGCAACTGTAAAATTATTTGTAATTTTTTCCTTATTTTCGGTGTATCAATCTACACCTCATGTTAACACAGTTTGCACAGATTGTCAGAATTTTGTCCACGAACGATCAACGAAGTGGAAAGAACAAATGCACGCTTCATTTATGTCATGTTGAATCAATTTTTTGGAGATTCCGTGGGTTCCTCTGGTTTGATTTTGCAGTTTTAACTTACACACTGTTTACTTCAATCACACTTCATGTTGTTCTGGTTAAACCAAAAGTCCGTAGCAGAAAATGTCAAAGATGGCGCCGCCCAGGTTTTGCTCAGGAAACTTGTTCATTCATGAAGTTAACCCAGCTATATTGGTGCTGCTGTTTTGGTTAGCAACTGTACCAAAACAGGCTCTGCAGCTAAGCTCTATATCATTTCTGGAAACTGGGGTAATTACACTTAATACCTTTGTCATTTTCCCACAATTCCCGAACATACAGAACTTTTTGAGGGAGATATTTATTTTTCTCAAATTGATGAAGCACCCCAGCGAATAATTGTGGTCACTAATAGGGGGAAGTACAGTGTTTGCAGCTCATTATGGCTTGTAAGCTAACATTCTATCATGGGATTTACTGCAGTTTGTACACTAACTGCACATTTTTTTGCGTGATTTTTTTTTTAAATAATTGCACATCAGCCGTGACAGCAATTACCTAGCAACAAGATACACGCATGCTTGGTAGTTTAACCATTTAATATATTAATAAATATTTTTGTAAAGATTTTTCATTGTTCTCATTTACTTTCTTTGTGACGATTCGAGATGACCAAATAGGGTTCAGTGCAAACCAAGCCACACAAAAAAGTCCTTTGTTTTAACCCTAAACAAACCACAACATACTCAAGATTGTAATGATGTAACAATGTTTTTCTGTCATTTTTTAAAATAGCTCTGCTTGGTCTTTCTTAGATAAATCATTGGATCAATGGATTGAACGGATACAGTTCTGCAGGAGGGTAAGGCAGAATTTTAGTTTGACATGTTGCATTCAGATCTTGTTGGGAAAATATTCGATTTTTTTTTTTTTCCTCTTGGTGTCTTGCGAAGTATTTTCTCTGCCTGGCATATTGTGCCTCTCGAGTAGAAAGCTGTTGTCCACATTGAAATGTTTTCTATTCAATGTGCTCAATGCAACATAGGCGTAAATCTTCACTGCAACATTTCAATGGACTAAATGGGAAGCTCACATGCTACGTTTCGGTCAAGACTTTTAAATAATTGATTTAATGGAAGTATTAATATCACAATTGGAGGTTATATATTTTTTATTTTACATGTCTACTAACATTTTCCACTTTGCTTTAGGTCCCATAATTCAAAATGATTAGTGGTGTTATATTCAAATGTCCCTTTCTGTATCTACATGCACAAAGAAATACAAAGAATAATGAATAATTGCATTCATTTGAAATGTTTTAGGGCTATTATTATATATATCTTTAAGACATACTTCTCTAAATCGCTGACAAAAGCTAACATCCAAGCACCAAGTGAAAAGTTAAGAAAATTATTAGCGGTTGATTTGTAAATATATATTAAACAGGTAGACAGTAAAATATAAATCTGATATAATTGCAATTTTTGAGACAATTGAACTTTTTTGGTCTTAAAAAAAAAATTGTACCTTTGATTTTTGTGAAAAAGTAACTGCTTGCGAGACACTTTCTCTGAGAAGAAATCATGTACAGTGTACTAAACAGTTAGAAGTTGCAGCATTCAATTGATCGGCTAGTACAGCGTCCTAATCGTAACACCAGATAAAATAGGAAAGTACACCTTTTAGCATTACTGCTTTTACTGTTATCCACAATTTTGTAGACTAATGTTTTATTTTAGAAATATGACATGTAATTTATAGTAAATTAAAATTTCAAAACAACTAACACTTTATAATAACTGTCCATTTTACTAGTTAATAGATCATTAGTAAACTGTTGATAAATGATTTATTGTTGATTTGTGAAGTATTTGTTAACAGTTTGTTAAGCATTTACAGGGTGTTCCAATATGGTTGAGCCCATTCTAAATGCCCATGCAAGTTGATGGATCTTAATAAATTTATATACACTTTATGTTGAAGATCATAAGTTTTATTGGTAAAATATACAAAGAAAAGTACAAATATTTGTTGGTTCTATGGCTGATTTTCATAAACGTGCAACATGAGCGCTGCCTGCAAAATGCCTTATCAAAATGCCTTTTTTTTTTTTTAAAGTGAACGGCATTTCTTAACCTGAAAAGATAGAAATGCCAAACGTTACACACAAAAACTTGAAACTTTTCTATACAAACTGTTTCAGGTTAAGAACACCCTGTAAATGCTTAACAAACTGTTAACAAATACTTCACAAATCAACAATAAATCATTTATCAACAGTTTACTAATGATCTATTAACTAGTAAAATGGATAGCTATTATAAAGTGTTACCAAAACAACAAACTGTATCATGTACAATTTCTCAATATGTAAAACAATACCAGTATAAAACGTGACTGGTTGCTCTGGGTACTTGCAAATATATGTTTTAATAAATATATTGCAGTTCTAAGTGACGTAAGTGGTTATTTAATTTCAAATACCGTGTATGTTATATTGATTTTGTTTAAATCGTTTTGCATGTGTTAAAATTGAGGTCACCACCGCTGTTTGAAGCTGCCAAGGAGTGAACGTTCATTTCTTCAGCTACTATGCTCCCACCTTGTGGACTTTATATGCATTACATAAGAACTGCTTTTAGAATGAATAGGCCCTTTTTTGGCCCAATACCACCACCACCTGGCCAAAGTGTGTAAAAATGAGTGCGTTCCAAATGCAGTTCAATTACCTTCAAGTTATATTAATGTAATGCTGATGTACTATTTATTATAACAAAATTTGAATAATTAAGGACTAGGGTGGAGCTTTATTTTGATTAGCAATAGTTATAACCATATGTAATGTAAATTGTTGGGATAAAAAGTCACAAATTTACATGAAGGCGCATTTTGTAATTTGATATCGTAATATTCATATTAAAGACAAAGTTGAATGAGGAAATATTCATACTTTAAAAAAAAACTTTATTCTTGCCTTTTTCTTAGGGAGCCTTTATCTAGTACTTTAATAGAATATGATCTTTATCCAGAAGTCACACAGGGTGTCCATAGCACACAAACAAACAGAAAAATGTCAAGAAAATACAGGAACAGAAACTGTAAAAGAAATATGTTATCAATTTATAAATAAATGCTTTGTTTTATTTATATATGGCGGAAAACAGACAAGGCTGAAAAAGCAGTTTCTGCTCTTGCACCCCTCTTTAAAACAAATGCTGTATTTTAAGCCAAAAGAACTGTTGTGTTTAATAGAACAATATGGCTATATGCTGCCGTAGCAGAGTCATGGTACATTAAGTCCCCAAACTGTTTTTAATTTGTCCATTTTACCCTGGAAACCCCCGTTTACAGACGTAGCGCAACCGCTGTTGTTTCAAACTAGCCATAAAAAGAAGGTAAGTAATCGTATTTATTATTCTGAATGTCTATTATTTTTTAGCTTAGAATCATTAATTGTCTAATATTTCGTTTAAAAAAAAGAAGAAAAAAACCTTTAAAAAATTATTCACTCGCATATTTTTAACCTATAACAAATTACGTCACAATGAAAAAATTGGTGTCTGTAAAAAAGTCACGGATATCTACCTCATAACTATCGCTTAATTGTATTTTCCCCAATATTTTAAATGATAAATAATCAGTCCAAACAAAACCAGATTGAGAAAACTGAAAGAAAAAAAAAAAAAACATAAGACGCCACATCCTTCCTTCCACCTCCTTCATTTTGAATCCTGCGGCTTATAGTCCAGTGCGGCTTATTTGTTGGTTTATTTAGGTTAATAGGTTTATTTGACAGTGGCGTCATAAGACCATCATAATTATGACATGACACTCGCATGGGCGTTACTGAATGCTTATGACAGATGTCATTAAGTGTCATCCGGCAAATTATGTCACTAACTCCATTTATGTCCAGCTCAGATCTTTTGTATCTGTTCAAAAGTGAGATCATTTGCCGGATAACACTAAATGACATCTGTTGTAAGCATTCATTAATCCTCATGACAGTGTCATGTCATAATTATGACTGTCTAATGACAGCCCTATGGCGCTACTGTCAAATAATGTTTCAGAATACCATAACTAGCAATTAATGAAACAACTGGAACAGTAACTGAAGAAATAATTAGCACAGAACATGAATTTATCTGTAGCACTGCTATCCATGCTAGGAGGCATGTTGGACAACAACAGTGTTGACAACAGGTGTCAGCAGATGGTAAATGGTGTTATACTTATATAGCGCTTTTCCACCTTTGGTTGACTGTCTCCCACAAGGGAGCAGTGATGGCCAAATGAAGCTTTTTGAGGCAATGAAGCTTTGCAACCAATTGGTTCAAAGCTTCATGGTCCTTAATTTAGTCCTATGACAATTGTATGATGTTGCTGTCAAATAAAGTGTTACCGGATATATCTTTTTGTGTAAATATCCCATAATACATTGTGAACAGCTGCGGCTTATAGGCCAGTGCGGCTTATCCATGAACGAATGTCATTTTCGTGCCAAATTTGGTGGGTGGCGGCCTATCGTCAGGTGTGCCTTATAGTGCGAAAATTACTGTACTTACCTTTTTTTTATGGCTGAGTTGAAACAAAAGCGGTTGCGCGGTGTCTGTAAATGGAGGTCTCCAGGGTAAAACAGACAAATTAGAAATCGTTCGGGGCTTAACGCGCCATGAAACCGCTATGGCAGCATGTAGACATATTGTTCTATCAAACACAACAGTTCTTTTGGCTTAAAATACAGCAGTTTATTTTAAAAAAGGGTGCAAGAGCAGAAACTGCTTTTTCAGCCTTGTCTTTGTTTTCTGCCATATATATATAGATATATATATTTGGCCTGTAAATTATTGTTGGAATAGAAAGATAAGACACAAGACGGATATACAGTATACATTCAACATACTGTACATAAGTACTGTATTTATTATAACAATAAATCCACAAGATGGCACTAACATTATTAACATTCTTTCTGTTAAAGGGATTCACGGATAGAAAGACTTGTAGTTCTTAAAAGATAAATGTGAGTAAAAGTTTATAGTCATTTTGTATTAAAACCCCTCTTAATGTTTTCGTTTTAATAAAATTTGTAAAATTTTAAATCAAAAAATAAACAATAGTTCACCATTGTTGACGTCGCCGAGCGGGACGTCACATGGGCTCCCTGCCGTTCTTCCACAGTGTCTTTGACTACTAAGGTAGTGATTGAAATACACCACAAGGTAAATATTGCCATTTAGTGTATTTTTTTAGCTAAACTAAATATTTGAATAGAGTTTGACCAAAGTTTTATGTGTGTTTTGCATAGGCATTTTGATAGGGAATGCCAGTTCTCTTTGCATTGAGCGCTTTTCTTTTTGTGAACATTTTTTGAGAGATAGGAATATTATTTTTGTTGTACTTTCACAAAATGATACTGTAGCGACGTAACTGTTCCGCCCAAATGCATGACGGGAAGTTGGGAAACCAAGGCTGTCAGTGGTAGCTGCAAATGGTATACGTTCTGCGTTGTGTTCAATGAAGCCTGTTAAGAAAAAGATCATCTCCTGTCATTCTTCCCCACGTCGCTCGCCTCAATAATTATGTTTGTTGAGAAAGAGTTGCCAAAGCTTATACCAATAAACGGCGCGGTCCAGTGAACGCCTGTTTCCACTCGCATTTCTCTGCCTTTAGCTCTCAATTGCCACGTTTACATGGAGCCAAATATTCCAATTACAATCGGAATATTTGTTCAAACCGAATAAATGTGTTCCATATAAACACCTCATTCGGAATGAACAGGCCCAAACCGAATGGAATTTCATTCCGATTCACAGGTGTGGAATATTCCCTATTAGAAGTAAAATTATATCATGTAAACAGGGAAACGGAATGGTGTCTGGTTGCGTTCTTTCTGCACATGCTCCGTACTGACGTGGTGACGTCACTTTGTGACGTAAGTAACGTCACTTGCAACATGGCTTCCAAGCACAGCGCACCTAATTGGAGTCCGGCGGAAAGATTGTATTTAATTCAAACTTTAAAAGAATTGAATGTAATTGCTCACTTAGATGGGCGTAAAACGAGGAACAGTGAACTATTTAAAAAAGTTCACGAGAGGTTACACGAAGCCGGAATAGACCGGAGCGTTGACCAGATTAGAAACCGGTGGAAAACCGGCTACTACAAGGCAAAAGAGCAAAACAGCAGAAGTGGATACGACCCCACAAACACAACAAGTGGGTTAAAGTTAAAACAGCAGCTCTTCGACGATCGATCTCCATGTTTTGCAACGTGACGCTTTGTTTTGATTAATCTGCGCATGTCAGACGGCAGTTGTCAAACGTCCTTTCGGAATAAAGGCAGTCACATGTAAACGCTGGATCGGAATAGATGAAGTGACATGTAAACAGCTGATCTGAAATTTCCATTCGGAATGACTTGAATCGGTATGAACAAAAGTCAGCATGTAAACGTGGCTACAGTTCTAAAAACGGCGTCATTGTAATCTGTTTGAGGTAATGCATGAGCGGGTCATTCCGCGCGTGCATTAAATGCGTCAAATATTTTAACTAAGGCTGTCAAACGATTAAAATTTTTAATCAAGTTAATCACAGCTTAAAAATTAATTAATCGTAATTAATCGCAATTCTATAAAATATGCCATATTTTTCTGTAAATTATTGTTGGAATGGAAAGATAAGACACAAGACGGATATATACATACAACATACGGTACGTAAGTACTGTATTTGTTTATTATAACAATAAATCAACAAGATGGCATTTCATTTCATTCATTTGTTTATTTCAGGCCATGATTTTCCTTGTCAAGACAGCAAGTATATACAGCTCATATAAACAAATAACCAAAAGAGCAGCAAAACTAAGTAACATAGCAACATCAACAACTTGCCTGAAAAGGAGTGGGAAGAAGAAAATTTATTTAATCCCACCCCTATTCTCATCTAATTAGGAACAAAAAAAATCTTGCTACTTCCTTCCAAAAATGTAGGTAACCAAAAAACAGTTCAAACAGTTATGTACAATTTCATTTTTGTAACAAATGTTGTCCCTTGACATGAAGTTACCACAGGTAACACCCAAACCCAAAAACAGTTTCATACCAACACTGTAATGAAACCATACCAACTATGGTAAAGGCCACACACACAGGACCTACAAATTATAAATGGCAACAATAACTATACCAACAATGGTAACGGGCAATATACCAGCAATGGTAAGAAACAACCAGCACTCTAACCAAGACAATTTATTGATGTAATTAAGACCTTATATCAGTATACTGTGACCAGACCATAAGTTTGTATAACCGTTTAAATCTGTAGATAGTTTGGCATTGCTTGTGTTGAATTCCCACATTATTCCAAAGTTTCACTCCACACACAGACACACAAAAACTTTTACGAGTTGTTCGAATTTTTGGTATTTTGAAGTCTCCATATCCTCTCAAGTTATGAGTTCTCTCTTTCATTGTAAAAAAGTTTTGCAATTTAATTGGTAATAATTTATTGAATGCTTTATAGAGGATTATTGAGGTATTATACTTTACAAGATCGTTAAATTTTAGCAGCTTTGAGTAAATAAACAAATTATGTGTGCACTCCAGAAACCCGAACTTATGGATGATTCGCACAGCCCGTTTCTGTAAGGTGACTAAAGGATTTATCGTGCTTTGATAAGTGTTTGCCCAGACTTCAACACAATATGAGAAGTATGGGAGAACCAAAGAGCAGTATAAAGTGCGGAGTGGGTTCTCGTCAAGAAATTGTTTAGCTTTATTTATAATTGAGAGACTCTTGGAAATTTTTGTTTTTATATGTCTGATGTGGGGTTTCCATGTCAGTTTACTGTCAATTTTAACGTTATTAACATTCTGTTAAAACGATCCATGGATAGAAAGACTTGTAGTTCTTAAAAGATAAATGTTAGTACAAGTTATAGAAATTTTATATTAAACCCCTCTTAAAGGGTATGAAAATGCAAAGGGGGTGTGAGACATCAATAGAACCGTTATGTGCCAAGATAACAAATATTGATAAAGTTAACAAAAAAATCAATCACATTAATGAGCAATTATCGAAAATAGATCGAAAATGACGAACATTTCCGAAAGTGTTCCGGAAACAGCCGAATGGGGCGGGGACCTCACTACAAGTGAATGAAAGTCGAGGCGGAGCCAGGTGCCATTGTTTTTTATCGACGAGAGAGTAGCGTTCGGGTTTGTTTGACCAAAACATCACTAAAGAGGGCTAATTTTCTAGACCCAGCCTCCGGCACGGTTTTATGTGGTGCGCATTTTCCACCTGAAAGCTTCTCGAACTATGGACAAGTGAAATCGGGTTTTGCCAAAAGATTGCTGCTCAAAGCAGATGCGGTGCCCACCATACACGCGCAGCCACCTAAATGTCCCGAGATATCAAGAAAGAGGACGATGACTGGCAAAGGAGGCTAAGGCTAAGCAAAGGAGGGGAGCAGCCAAGCTCGAAATGGCCAGAGTGAGTACTCTTTTATAATAAAAAAATATCACGCATTGGATACAGGACTGGACACATGTATAAATTATCGCTCGTAAAATATATAGAACAAATCCTCTGATCCCATTCATATTTGTGTCTGTTGGCGGAGCGAAAAGCTATGATAGCACAATAAATGATAATTATTCTATACATTACTTTATTTTGCGGTCACGGTGTATCAGCTTCACAAAAAGAAATGCAAAACAAATCATTCGGTGTTTCCCACACGATCTGCTGCCAATGTTTCATCAGTGTCATTGCTTCCCTCAATGACCGTTTCATTACGCTGCATTGGCGTTCGTTTGGGGTCAAATTGGTAACCTAAAACACCAGTTAAAGCTTCGTAACTCTCCTCGTCACCATTAGATGAACATTCGTTACGTCTTTCTATGTCGGATTCGTCGCTGAAACTAGAAACGAAATTGTCTGCCATCATCGCCGCCATTCAGTATTAAAGCACTGAGGCTTTTTCTTGTTGAAGAAACACCCCTCACTGTCAATTCTGAATTCTCTTTTATTGACAACGAGGGGTGTTTCTTCATGAGGGAACCTGGAATATGTGCAGAGCAGGACGAACACAATGCAACAGCATAAACAGCTCAAAACACCCCTAATTCTCCCCTCACTAGAAGGAATTATATTGATGCAGACAGGCGCTGCCCCCCTAGTGGCCGGTGGCACTCGCTTCACTTGTAATGACGTCACGCACACAATCTGCCAGATCTCGGGCGCCGGTCGTTTTAGCTTGACAATCGATCCAAATTTCTCTCATTTTCTTGTGTGTAATTACACGAAGTGGCAT
This sequence comes from Corythoichthys intestinalis, assembly GCF_030265065.1. Lineage (NCBI taxonomy): Eukaryota > Metazoa > Chordata > Actinopteri > Syngnathiformes > Syngnathidae > Corythoichthys > Corythoichthys intestinalis. The sequence goes on from NC_080416.1 coordinate 22,890,882, forward strand.
GATATGAATACAAAAGGCATGCGTTTATGGATAAATGATGGAATATTAACATTTCCCCAGGGGTTGACATACCCTTTAATGTTTTCGTTATAATAAAATTTGTAAAATTTTCAAACAAAAAATAAACTAGTAGCTCGCCATTGTTGATGGCAATAATTACACAATGCTCATGGTGCTCAACCCCATATAATCAGTCGCACCCAAGCGCCATCAGAGGGCGACAAAACAGCAAAAAAAACAAGTAACAAGTGGGTATGACACAGTGCTGTCATTTTAATCTGTTTGAGCGGGGCATGTGCGTTAAATGTGCCAAATATTTTAAGGTGATTAATTTTAAAAAATAATTACCGCCCCGTTAACGCGATAATTTTGACAGCATAAATTTGACAGCACTATGCAGTGCCTTGCAAAAGTATTCGGCCCCCTTGAACCTTGCAACCTTTCGCCACATTTCAGGCTTCAAACATAAAGATATGAAATTTTAATTTTTTGTCAAGAATCAACAACAAGTGGGACACAATCGTGAAGTGGAACAAAATTTATTAGATAATTTAAACTTTTTTAACAAATAAAAAACTGAAAAGTGGGGCGTGCAATATTATTCGGCCCCCTTGCGTTAATACTTTGTAGCGCCACCTTTTGCTCCAATTACAGCTGCAAGTCGCTTGGGGTATGTTTCTATCAGTTTTGCACATCGAGAGACTGACATTGTAGATTGTGCCATTTTAGATTTGGCTTTATGTTTTGGATCATTGTCCTAGTGGAAGATAAATCTCCGTCCCGGTCTCAGGTCTTGTGCAGATACCAACAGGTTTTCTTCCAGAATGTTCCTGTATTTGGCTGCATCCATCTTGCCATCTTCCCGTCAATTTTAACCATCTTCCCTGTCCCTGCTGAAGAAAAGCAGGCCCAAACCATGATGCTGCCACCACCATGTTTGACAGTGGGGATGGTGTGTTCAGGGTGATGAGCTGTGTTGCTTTTACGCCAAACATATCGTTTTGCATTGTGGCCAAAAAGTTCAACTTTGGTTTCATCTGACCAGAGCACCTTCTTCCACATGCTTGGTGTGTCTTGTGGCAAACATTAAACGAGACTTTTTATGGATATCTTTGAGAAATGGCTTTCTTCCTGCCACTCTTCCATAAAGGCCAGATTTGTGCAGTGTACGACTGATTGTTGTCCTATGGACAGACTCTCCCACCTCAGCTGTAGATCTCTGCAGTTCATCCAGAGTGATCATGGGCCTCTTGGCTGCATCTCTGATCACTTTTCTCCTTGTTTGAGAAGAAAGTTTGGAAGGACGGCCGGGTCTTGGTAGATTTGCAGTGGTCTGATGCTCCTTCCATTTCAATATGATGGCTTGCACAGTGCTCCTTGAGATGTTTAAAGCTTGGGAAATCTTTTTGTATCCAAATCCGGCTTTAAACTTCTCCACAACAGTATCTCGGACCTGTCTGGTGTGTTCCTTGGTTTTCATAATGCTCTCTGCACTTTAAACAGAACCCTGAGACTATCACACAGCAGGTGCATTTATACGGAGACTTGATTACACACAGGTGGATTCTATTTATCATCATCGGTCATTTAGGACAACATTGGATCATTCAGAGATCCTCACTGAACTTCTGGAGTGAGTTTGCTGCACTGAAAGTAAAGGGGCGGAATAATATTGCACGCCCCACTTTTCAGTTTTTTATTTGTTAAAAAAGTTTAAATTATCCAATAAATGTTGTTCCACTTCACGATTGTGTCCCACTTGTTGTTGATTCTTGACAAAAAAAATTAAATTTCATATCTTTATGTTTGAAGCCTGAAATGTGGCGAAAGGTTGCAAGATTCAAGGGGGCCGAATACTTTTGCAAGGCACTGTATATATATATTTTTTCTTTAATTATATAATATATATCTTTAAGACATATTTCTCTAAAACATTTTAAATATTATATAAAATATCACAAGCACACTGACTGAAACTATTATTTTGTTTTACTGGCACTGCAGCACCCTAGTCCAATATATAAACATGCACTTAAAAATTAATGGCATTATATGGCAACATAATCAAATGGTTTGGCGGACCACAAGGGGTCCGTGGACTCCAGTTTGAGAACCACTGGTCCTGCAACCAGATGTGGCGCACAGGCTGCGTGTTGCCAACCCGTGGCCGTAGGTACATGAGTGGAATCAAAGCATTTAATATTAAAGTTAGTAAAACACATTTTGTGAACAATAAACAGTGGACAGGGTGTATTTTGTTCTACTATATATAAAATGATCAACAATATCATAGAAATGGCTAAATAGGGAAAGGAAGGTCCACTTAGTGCATGAACGTCAGTGTGCAGTGATATGATGCCGTCACGTCTGTCAGGTCAATATAGACGAAAAAAAAATGTTTTCTCGTTTTTGATCAGTGAATTCGCAACATGTGGAGACGTGAATAAACAAATGAGCTAGCGGGTTCGGACATAGCGGATCTCTTGTCCACTGAATCTTTTACCCACATGCAAAAATCATGCAAAAGGTAAATACTGTGGCGGAGGGATACAAACACCACGGCACAACATGGCCGTCACCTCCGTCATGTCCTCTCCTGTGGGAACGACCCGTTCTACCGTGATGCCCGCCGATTGGCCCACGCGCAGCTCGCCTCGGCCTCTCATTGGTCCGCGTAGACGTCCATCAAAATCTGATGTCAATGACGTCGATCATACGCTGGTTTCACTGTATCGCCTTGGTGGACAGTATAGTTACTTAAAACATGAAATTGAATAAAATGTCGCGGATTCTTTCGCAACGACTCGTCACGCAAGCGTAATTTAACCGATGAGTCTTCATTGAGAAGTATCCCGTCACGACCGACGTATCTTGTGCGGGGGTTTAATCGGCAATATTTCAGGGTAAGTGGAGTGATACATTTCCTTCCTGCGTCTTTTCCCCCCCTTCGCACCGTAGCACCGCTGCTTGCTCTGCTTATTTAAATCTCCTTAAATGCTTAGCGAAGCCGTACGTCTCGATCCTGCACTCCCAATAGGCTTGTTTTATCTAACGAAAGTTGCCGTAATGAGAATTAAAGTAGTGCGTGGCCGCCGAGTTAGAAGGGAAAAGCAATGGCTGTCGGCCGGGGCTCGTTATGGAGAGATTGTCTAATGGCCTCGATTCCAGTGGACTCTTGCTTCAAGGCTTCCCCCCCCCCCCGTTAGCTAGTCAAATATGTCCTAAAAAGACCGTGTACCTGTCTTGCGTCAGTGGGCCTGTCTGTCTCATATCTGTCAAAGGACACCACGACGGAGTTCCCCCTTTAAAATTCAGATGTGGATGACTGTCAAGATGTCCACACCAGGATGAAAATAGCATTTAATCTCAGTGATAAAACTGCACACTTAAGAAACGTTTTTGTTCAAAGCTCATTGCTTATTACTGTCCTTGAGGCTTGACTGGAAGGGGTGGGTGGTTTCATATTTACCTGGATTGGATTGAGTTTGATTTGATGAGATTCTAGCTTTAGGTAGTTTTGAGTTTACATTGAGCAAATTTTTAATTGTTTCCTCAACTCAAGGGCGTAGGTTTGGTTTATCACTGCTGTCCCTCCAACTTCAACGAATTGGACGTCTATGGCTGTCTGTGGCAGAGTTAATTTTGGGGCAGTTCAAGTCATTTCCAATTGGTTTTCCTTCAACGTTGACATTAGAAAACATACAGGAGGATATTTCTCTCAAAGCTGCTTCCTCCTCGAGAAATTTACACACATTAATGTCACGCTAACTCTGATGCAGGTGGGACTTTCAGTAGCAAAATTATTGGTGTGTAGGGTTGGGCATCGTTTGAAATTGAATGATTCCGGTTCTGATTACGATTCTACGTTTCAATTCCGGTTCCGAACAATTCTTGATTCCGATTCTTTTAAGAAGCAGGGGCAAAAAAATAAATAAATAGAATGCATGGTTTATATTAAAGTCTTAACTTCTTGATGATTTTTTAGATTACATGAACTTCTCACAGGGCTAATTTTAACTTGTATATAAATATCAGTCTTTGAACTTGAGCATTTTTTTTTTCCGCTCGGCGGTCAGGGCATCAAAACATGGAATTGAAATTTAAAAATTCAAACGTTTCCAGTAGGGGTGTGACAAAATATTGAAATGGTGATATATCGTGATACTTTGTATCCCCAAAGGTTATCAATATGCTCCTGCCAAGAATCGAGATATCGTTTTAAAACTGTGTCAATGTCTAAAAAAATATAAATAAAAAGGAACCAACAAGTTGCTACCAAAATTTTCCACTTTATTCGTGTCTCAGTCAACTCTAAGGTTGCATTGACGGTGCTCGACGCCCAATCCATTTAGACTAGAAACGTTCGTTCATTCGAAACCAGAGTCATTCTGTCCGATTTTCAGGGCATTCCCAGGTCACTTGCTGTTCATTTTAGGGCATTTACAGGTCATTTCCTGTTTGAGTCACTGCCTATTCATTTGGGTGATTCCCAGGTCACTTCCTGTTATGTAACTATAAATAAACAGGAAGTGACCCGTAAAATACCCCAAAATCAACAGGAAGCAACTGAAAATCAACCGTAAATGACCTTAAATGGCCCAAAATTACCTCATTGCCTGGCGTTGGCTGCCACTGACGGCCACAGACGTTCAATCCGTTTGAAGTGGGAGGGATGGCAGCGAATGAACGAATGTTCATTCGCTGCCACCCTCCCAGTCCAAATGGATTGGACGTTTACTAGTGATAAACTCATTCCAATTCACAGCAGAAGCTTGTTTTTCTGTTTATTAGTTGTTTGTAGAATATCATTGAATGATTTCCTGACCAATATATCGATAATCGTTGTATCGCCATATTGTCAGATCATCGTTATCGTGAGCTTTGTATCTCAAATCGTATCGTATCGTAAGGTACCAAGAGGTTCCCACTCCTAGTTTCCAGGAACATCGGAGTGATAGAACTGGTTCCCATCCATGCTCGATGCCCAATCCCAGTGGTGTGTTCCCCACCTCCACAACATTGACGTCTTTTTACATTACTTACAGTGACTGCTGCTGGCGACAAAAAAAATTCTAATATCCCTCGTCTGCGAATGGGGCGGAGGAGTCATCAGCCAATCAAACATGCGTTTGAAGGGGATAAATGGACTGGCACATTCAGCTAGTGAAAAGGGGTCAATATAAGTCTGAACATGATTAACGTACTGTGATTACTTAATAATGGTAGGGTCATTTCTAGCCGTACAACATATGGATAGACAATCTAAATTATCTGTATAACTGAAGTCATTATATCATGCAAATAAATGGTAGATGGACAGTACTTATATAGCACATTTATATACATGGTTACCATGCCGAAGGTTGCTTAAAAGTTGGTGGGGACAATTTGAGCATCCTGAAAAGTTGGTAGTGTTATGTCCCAACCGTCCCAATGCAAACCTACGCTCTTGCCTCAACTAGAGTGTGATGGAGCTTTTCCCAGCTTTGGGAGGTTTTGACTGGTCGTCAGTAAATCTCAGGGCACATATTGGCAAACAAGCATTCACATTTATCAATCCATTATCTAGAATTTATAACCTGAGACAATTTTTGGCGTGAGAAGTGAGATGAATCCTGGATTGGTCGGCAACATTCCAGACATTTCACTGTTGTCAACCTAACAAGTATTGTTTTCGAATGTGGAGGAAAACCATGCAAGCAAAGGAACAACATTCAAACACCAAACCTGTAATATAATTTATTCATTGCCTACCATTGACAGCACTGATGGATTCATTTTGACCGCTGCCAACCCTTCGAGTCAAAATGGACTGGATGTCTAGCGCCATCAGTGGCACTGAAAGATGAGATTCATGACCTGTCCTCCCAGCTGAAATGAATTGGATGTATGTCATTTTCAGTGGCAGAAAATGAGTAAAGCAGAATTTCTGCATAAGCTGTGATCACCACATTTAAATATGACATCATTCACTCAACTGGCCCAGGTCAACACATTAGTTATTGGTCCCAATAAGGACGAAAAGAACAACTTGCTGGAATAACATGAATAACGTTTATTTTTTTTTAGGTAGATTTAATGAAATGTGCAACAAAACGGTGCAAAAACATTAATCTAGTGCAAATAATCCTGTTCCAATTTCATAATAACATCCATAATCACTACAGTACACATGATTATACCCAAATCGACTCCACTGACCATTTACACATATTATTAATGTTTTCGAGAAACAAACACAAAAAGGACTGGTGGAGTGGGGGTGGCGGGCCCGCAAAAAAGCCCCGTGCCTGGGCGAAGCTTTCCTGTCTTCCCCTTACTGCCCTTTGGAAGTCTCGGTCTCAGTTGTCGTGGCAACAATTATGGCTTACAATTTTCAAGCTAGACCATTGTTATGACGATAATATTTTCTCCGTAGTCACGCAGATGAATTATCACGTTATGTTCATACTCCTTTACTTTTCTCTAACTCACTTGTCTGCATGTGTGGGCATTGATCTGCACACCTCACAGTCAACCTTGTTTTTCGTCTCATCGTAACCGAGCCTACTCCAGCTGTCTCGCCACTGGGAGTGAAACTTTCTCTCCCTTGTCATATTCGATTTCGCTTTCCCTCAACTCCTCCGGTGACTTTCTCTCTTTAGAGTGTTTTTTTTCCCCCAGTGCTTTGCCAGGTGCTGGGGGTTTCAGAAACATGTCGTCTTGTAGAATAACGTTAGGTGGGTACTGAGCGCTCATAGACTGTAAGGTTTGATCGGGATAGTGTAACGTCATCAAAACCCGGAACCACTGGGAATTAAAGTGAAATAAGATTAAGGTAAGATAGGTCCACCTTTTGTGGCAATTACAGCCTCAATTCTCCGAGGTATTGAGTCATACAACTTGTGAATTGTTTCCAAAGGAATTTTAAGCCATTCTTTAGTTAGAATACCCTGTAACTCTTTGAGACAATGACAGTGGAAATCGATGTCTTAATTGAATTTCTAAAACGAAAAAACCTACCATAAATGCTCAATAATGTTGAGGTCTGGCGATTGTACGTGCTGCTCAACTTCATTAGAATGTCATGCCATTCCTTAACCATTATATCCAGTGATTATGATGCCAAAATGTTGGATGATTATCGCGTATTTAACTGGTTTCGGTCCAAAAACAGTGTAGTATGTTTCACTGAGTGTCAAGACACAGCCGTGAATGGCCACAGCCGGACTTCTGGGGGATTTTATGGGTGAAACACGGTAATATAACAAGGGGCGCAATGCAGAAATCGCAGACATCAAGGAGTGGTCGAGATTTGGTTTTTCAAATATTTACCCTTTTAAACTTTTTTTTCTTTCAATTTTTCTTCGTTTGGATCGATTATTTATCATCTAAAATATCGGGGGGAAATGCGACAGTAACAAAAAAATACAATTAAGCGATAGTTATGAAGTAGATATCCATGACCTATTTACCGACACCATTTTTTTCATTGGGACATAATTTGTTTAAAAGTTTTAAATATATATATAAATATAATTACTTACCTTCTTTTTATGGCTGGTTTGAAACTAAAGTGGTTGCGCGACGTCTGTAAACTGGGGTCTCCAGGGTAAAATGGACCAATTAAAAATTGTTCGGGGGCTTAAAGCACCGTGAAAGTGCTATGGCAGCATCTAGACATATTGTTCTATCAAACACAACAGTGCTTTTGGCTTAAAATACAGCAGTTTATTTTAAAGAGGGGTGCAAGAGCGGAAACTGCTTTTTCAGCCTCATCTATGTTTTCCGCCATATATATATATATATATATATATATATATATATATATATATATATATATACACAGTGGGGTGAACAAGTATTTGATACACTGCCAATGGGTTTTCCCATTGACAGTGTATCAAATACTTGTTCTCCCCACGGTGTATATATATGTATATATATATATACACACCTTACCTTTCAGACTATAATCTGCTACGTTTTCCCTCTGCTTTGAACAGTCCGGTACGGCTAATTTAGGGATTTTTACAGGCTAATGTGCTGCATGTGTTTTGGTGTAATTATCCTATAATACAATGGGCACTCTAATGTTTTATAGTCTAGTGCGGTTTATACAGTCAAAGTCTGAAACTCCATTTATACATATGATGGATGCAAATGTTAACAAAGCTTAAATATCTGTGGCTCTATGTTTAAATAATATTTCTACACATGCTTGGTTATTTTAGAATAGAATTTCTTATTCCATCAAGAGAAAATGAGTTTAAATCTGCCTTTTTTCTTTTCTATGTTGTCATGTCATTGAGTGTTACCATAAACCTGAACCGAAAGGAAAGGCTTCAAGCTGTTTTTAGGCTAATCTGAAATGGGGTCAGAATGCCAAGAAATACTGTAACGTTCCCCCCAAATAACATGAAACAACAACCCCTACAGGCTGCGAACAGGAAAAGGGTGACTTTGCCACCATCTAATTGGACATTTAGTCGGTGTCTATGATTCACAATGTGACGGGCATTTTGTCTTGAGTCACTTTTGACTCTTGCGTGCAAAATATATGAAACAATTGTTTATTTGATCACGTCTTTGAATGTGTGTTATGTTTTTCTGTATTTTATATAACAATTTTAGAATTGATTCAAATACTTTCAAGAGTTTTTCGCTGCAGAAAAGATGACTATTGTAGAGCCAGAAATGGAATCTGAAAACTGTTATGATAACCACAGTTTATGATGGAAACTAGAGATGCCGATCGATTGGGTCCGATCATGTCATTTCCAAAGTATCAGAATCGGCAAAAAAATATCGGCCATGCCTTTTTTAAATATATATATATATTAATTAAATCGTTTTCTACTTGTATTTAACATTACAGACATAATATGTTACACTCATCCAGAGTCTTTATAATATGTTACACTCATCCAGAGTCTTTAGTTTAGGCTTAAGGTAGGGTTATCAAATTTATCCCGATAACGGCAGTAATTAATGTTTTGAAAAATGTATCACGTTAAGATATTTAACACAATTAATGCATGCGCTGCACGACCCACTCACACATTGTCGCGCTCAATCTGTAATGGCGCCGTTTTACCCCTTTTAGAGAGATAAAAGGCAGCGTAAAATGAGTACAGTGAATTTTGGCAGCCGTTGGAGCCTTTTTTTAATTGGCTAAAGCCTTACAATCCCTCTCCCTACGATTAGAATATCATGGGAAGCAATGTGGGGAAGCAAGGTAGCAATTGATCTTTTTCGAACACCTTATGTTATTACCCAACGCAGAGAAGATATATCAATTGGTAGCACTACGCACAGTCATGGTTCCACTTCCCATCATGCATTTGGGCATGGCAGTATCATTTACTGAAAGCTCAACAAATACACCAGATGGCAATATTAGTCACAATACACAAAGTCACAAGTCTTTCTATCCGTGGATCCCTCTCACAGAAAGAATGATAATACTGTAAATGCCATCGTGAGGATTTATTGTCATAATAAATAAATACAGTACTTATGTACTGTATGTTGAATCTATATATTTGTCCGCGTTTTATTCATTTTTTTTTAATGCATTGCCAAAATGTATATGATCGGGAAAAATTATCGGGAATGGTTGGAATTGAATCGGGAGCAAAAAAAAAGCAATCGGATCGGGAAATATCGGGATCGGCAGATTCTCAAACTAAAACGGTCGGGATCGGATCGGGAGCAAAAAAACATGATCGGAACAACCCTAATGGAAACACATTTATTCACTTCAAAATTGTTCATGGAAGGGATTGTGTGGAGGTTGCAAAGCATCTTCACGTTTTGTGCAGTCACAAATTCCCGTTTGACATATGTAATCAGTTATCGATTCAAATAGTTTATTTGGCTGTGGGCACATGTTTAAAGTGTCTTTGACAAAAAAATCCCATTGTCCTTAATGTAAATGCGAAGGTTACGCGAAGAGGTATTGCAACAAATAAACATGAGTCAGTGCAGAAGTGGAAATAATTGCTCTGTAAGCGTGTATGTGTGTTTTTTTTGTTTTTTTTTTTTGCTTTGCTACATTTCATTGGCTAGTGCATAATCCACTTAAAGGTCAGTGGCACTAATGAGCTCACTCTACAACAGCCAGATGAAGACCCTCGGCATGATTGCGTCCCCTCCTCATCAAGCTCGCTTGAGCATCACTTGGCTGATTTAACCAATTTGATCGTGCAGTAATAAAGCAAATAACCCCGCTTCCCCTCCCACCCCTTTTGAAATAACAAGTCAGCCATTGTGCGTCTTTTTTTTCTACTTCCGGGTGTCCAGTGAGATAATTTTGGGTTTGTACGAATTTCGTTTTAAGAGCCGAATTGACCTCGTTCTCGCCGAGTCCAATCAGTACGCCGGCCCGCTTCTAATTGAGCCGTCAGCGCCTTGAGGGGACGGGGGGGAGGAGGGCGATGGCATGAACGTGTCAATTGCACTCTTTAATGAGGGTGTTCAGAAGCCTCACAGAGCCTGAGTCATTCCGATCAAAGATGTTTTAAGGCATATTGCAAGAAGAGGATGTAATTGTGTCCCTGCCTTACATAGTCACATCTAACCCCCTCAGGAATAATATTTCTCAAGGAAGATAACAGAAGGAGTTATGTTTTTCGGATAATCACTCATAACAGGCTGCATCATCACAGAAGGCAATATAAAACCTCTTTGCTAAACAACACAAAGGACAGTGGACATGTTTGTCAGTGTTTTTTTTTTTTTCAGCTTTAAAAAAAACATCCAAAAGACAAATAAAATTACTGTGAGGTCTAGTATAGTGGGAATATATGACTGAATAATGTGTTAACTATCTATAACTGTACAACCAATGTTTAAAGTAAATGTAACATTCCTGTCTTTGAAACTGACTCTATCAAGATGTAAAAACAGTCAAGATTATAGTCACAGCAGTGTCAATATGAACAAGAAATTAAGCACTATAAAAAATAAAATAAAATAATGGACTGTGGCACCCAGTTGTGAATTTAAAATCCGTATTTTTCGCACTATAAGGCGCCACCCAGGAAATTTGACACGGAAACGGCATTTGTTTATAGATGGACTTTAAAGTAGGGTTGGGAATCTCTGTCATGAAGCCGATTCGATATGTATCTAGATACACAGGTTACGATTCAATTAAAAAACGATACATTCTTAAGGCCGAGCGATTCGATATGATTCGATACAGTTTAAGAACAATACGGTTCGATACAGAGTGAAAACGATACGATCGTAAACATTTGTTGCGTGTGTTCCTACAGTATTTTAAACCTATCAAAAACAGATTAAAAATCAAACAACAAAATTTCATACCAATGTTATGTTTTATTTTTTTATGAAAAAAAAAAAAAAAAAGGCTTACTATACGACCGTCATTTTGTTGGATGGGATTGATGATAAAACTCCAGTGGCGGACAACAATAAAGTGCAGTAATTTAATTATGTATTTCCTGGTGTTTTGAACACAATAGGTAAGTAATTTCAAACTTTCAACGTAAACATCTTAAAAGCAAAAAATATTAATTATATGCAGCAGCTCTTGAAAAAAAGAATTAAACCTCCTAGTGTTATTAATAAATATTAAATTTTGCTTTACCACTGGTATACTGGGGGAATAAAAACATGGTATTTTAGACAGGTCTATAATCATTACTTTAACCTTATACACAGCAAAGTCATTAATTTATGCCTGTGCTTCCACATTTTTTTATTCCTCATCACTGTCTATATCTTTTTTGAAGGGCAGATTTTTCTTGAGGAAGATCAACTGATTAACATGTTCATGTTTTAAGTAGACTGCGTTTCGTGGAAACAATATGCCGCCCTTTCCACCATTGTAGTGGGTTATTTTTCAGGGTCAATAACTCACGATGTCTGTACCGCTTCACATTAGCTCTGTCCCATTCGAACAGATCTGGCTGCCTTCGTCACTTCAAAGTCCGACTTTTGTTTTCCGGGGTTCGTTGAAAATCAATCGCTGCACGTCGCTGGCGTGGTGCGCAAACTGTCCATTGTTTTAGCATGTTGCTTGGTTGTCACTACTAGTTTCGTTTTGGGCTGTGAAGAAAACGCTAAGGAGTGTGCGTTACAGTGGTTTTGTTAGCTCTCGCGTTGTTATGACACGCCCGTGACGATCAGGTAATGACGGCGACTACTAGCGGTTCTGCTGAAATGAATGGGAAGTTGAGGCAACCATGACGGCGGTCACAAACTAAGTGCGCTGTGTGGTAAATGACCAAAGCGCAGCATGTGAGGTAAAAGCTAAATTGTTATCATATTAAGCAATGCATTGAACTAGGCATTAGAAGCCGATTCTTGTGCTCGCGATAGCCTAATTCTATCTCTACTATAGGTTAATTGAATATTTTATGGCTAATTACTGTCGAATGGTAACTTTACTATCGATACAGCTGTATCTCTCACCTGTAAAACCAGATATCCGGTCAAATCGGTTTATCGTTCTCAAGCTTACTATAAAGGCTGAGTTAAGCCTGAGTTATGCTCCTGAGTTGCGGCGACGGCGAAGTGACGATAGCGTCAATGAGCAGTCGATAGTTCTGTGGTGAGGGAACGCGTTGGTCTGTAATTCACCGCCAAGCCACTAGAGGGGTGTGGCGTTATGTTTGTACGGTTTTGAGGGACTATTGTCGACTTCTTCTTGTCTAGTTTAACGGCAGGGCAAGATGGAACGCCTGAATGTGGCTCTTCAGCTCATCAATATTGCATAAATGTTGGTCATACATATGTTGAGGCGCAGGCGACGCAGAAGACTGTTTCGAGGCTGTCCGACTTTTGATGCCGCATGGAGAGTTCTAGCCTCGGGTGGAAACCAGCAAGCAATGGCGGCTAGCTTCAAACTGGCGTCGAGCACTGTGTCCAGCGTTTTGTCCGAGGTCTGCAAAGCCCTCCAACCTGATTTTTTTGCCGTGTCCTACAACCAGCCAGTGGGAAGCCAAAGCAGATTTCTGGCGGCTATGGAACTTCACAAACTGCGTTGGAAGCTTTGATGTTAACGTTATCATAAAAGCACCGAGGCACTCTCAATCAGTGATGATGTATCGAGTGTGAACTGTCTGTTGTTGAAAATTAAACACCAAAACAACTCTTTTGACACCAAACCTGTGCTTTATTCTTCATATGATGATGATGATGTACTTGAAGTGTGACACGTAAATAAGTCACAGACTCACAGCAAGCATAAGTACACAATAAAAAATGATGAAGTGCACCATCGGGTCTTCCTTGAGGGCCCAGGTCTGACGTGGAAGCGTAACGCTGCCTTTATGCTTCAGCGGCAGACCTACCCCATAAGGCAGACCTGATTCACGACACTACGCGTCGCGTCAGCGCGTGGTGACATGACGCAAATAGACTGTGATTGGTCCGCTATTTACAAACATTCTTGCGCTAACGACCACCTCCGCAACAGTCGTCTGCGTCGCCTGCGCCTCAGCATTTGTATGATCAACATTTGTTGTTCAGTGTTGATGAGCTGAAGATCCACATTCAAGCGTTCCATCTCCGTTGGCATTGTTGTGTTACCGGAAGAAAACTAAAGGAAGTCGACAAGAGTCCTCCAAAACCGTACAAAAACAATACCACACCCCTCTAGTGGCTTGGCTGTGAATTACAGAGCAACGCGTTCCCTTGCCGCGGAACTATCGAATGCTCATTGACTCTGTAGTCGTTACGGAGAAGCATACCTCAGGCTTAAGCCGCAGCTGTCCTCACTGTATAATAAGTGTCTGTCATAAGACCAAATGAACCACTATGAAGCTTTGAACCAATTGGCTGCAAAACTTTATTGCTTTATGAAGCCTTATTTGGCTATCACGGCTGCAGCTATCGAATATTTTAGTAATTGCGTATTCGACTGAAAATTATCGATTAATCGAGTAATCGGATAAAACTTTTTTTTTTAATAGATATAGAGTAATTATAAATATACATGAGAAAACAAGACATTTCATCTAACATTGAACCATTTTCAGTCAATCTGTCTTTATTTTCGATGTATATTGTTGAAAACGGCCAAGATTTGCATCTCAGATATGATTAGAAGAAAAAAAAACTAATTCACTGCTTTCACTCAAAAAAACTTCAAGATCTTATAAAAAAAAAGAAAACTTATTTCTTGCCTAAAAATGTCATTGCACCTTAGATAACACACGTCACTTAAAAGTTAGTTGTTTTTCCCACGTGTTTCAATTGAAATACCATTTGTGTCAAGCTATTTTTAAGTTCTAGTTAGGTTTTAAGTTTGTCTAAACTGTAAGTCCTGATAGGATTTGGAGTTTTTGCAGTCTTCAAAATAAATGTATGATACCTGCTGTATTGGAGCACTTTGGGGACCCGTGCTACTTGGTGTTTTACCCAGCAATGACTACTGAGCTCAAATTGACAGTTGCCTTGATTATGTTTTTATTTTACAACCTCATCACTCTGCACTCTGTTTTTACAGATTAAATAAAGCCTGTATGTTAGACACGTTAGATACGCATGGACAGTAGTCGTAATTAATAGAAACCTAGCCCTCACAGGGCTAATGTTACGTGAGCAAGGGACAGTAACGTTTGGAGAGTATTAGCGCTGAGAAGTCTACTGCTTTAAGATGGCGGCTGTTTACTAACGGCGCCAAGTCTGTCATTTTGCATCTAGTTTTATATACATGTGATATTTATGTGAGGCATCAGAGGCTACCTGCTACCACCGTAGAATCATGTGGGCGTAGTTTTCAGCAACGTTGGCATAGTTTGTAGCGGCTGCAGTCAGGTATTATTGCTTCTTCCTCTATGCACGTGACGTCAGCGTGTTGTCCCGCATTAATAGTAGTCCGGGCAAAACGTGATGCTTGGAGCTGACAAAATTAAACGATTCCTCGAGGCGAATAAAATTACTCTGATCAGTTTTTAAACTTGGGTTGCTCGAGTAGTCATTTCAGCTCTTCTCTGCAGCCACCTGCTGTCAAAACTGTTGTTGTCCACCATGCCTCCTAGCATGCATTGCAGTGCTCCAGATGTAAATAACAATCAAAATTCATGTTCTGTGATAATTATTTCTTCAGTTACTCTTCCAATTGTTTCATTAATTGCTAGTTATGGTATTTGGTAACACTTTCTATAACAGTGGCGCCATATGACTCATTACACAATCATAATTATGACATGAGGCCGTCATGAGCATTATTGAATGCTTATAAGAGTTGTCATCTCGTGTTATACGGCAAATTATCTCACTTTTGAACGGGTGCAAAAGATCCAAGATGGACATAAAAGGAGTTAGTGACATAATTTGCACGGTGACACTTAATGACATCTGTCATAAGCATTCAG
This sequence comes from Corythoichthys intestinalis, assembly GCF_030265065.1. Lineage (NCBI taxonomy): Eukaryota > Metazoa > Chordata > Actinopteri > Syngnathiformes > Syngnathidae > Corythoichthys > Corythoichthys intestinalis. The sequence goes on from NC_080416.1 coordinate 22,906,214, forward strand.
TAATGCCCATGATAGTGTCATGTCATAATAACAACTGTTTTATGACAGTCTTATGACACCGCTGTCAAAGTGTTATCTATTAATCAAAATTAATGTTCTGTGCTAATTATTTCTTTAGTTGCTGTTCCAGTTGTTTCACTTATTGCGAGGTATGGTGTTTGGTAACACTTTGTATGACAGTGGCAGCATAAGAATCATTAGACAATCATAATTATCACATGACGCTGTCATGAGCATTAATGAGTGCTTATTCCAGATGTCATTTAGTGTTATCTCATTTTTGTGTCATTTTTGTCTCATCAAATTATCTCATTTTTGAATGTATGTAAAAGATCCAAGCTGGACATAAGTGGAGTTAGTGACATCATTTGCAGGATGACTCTTAATGACATCTGTCATAAGTAGGGCTGTCCAACGATTAAAATTTTTAATTGAGTTAATCACAGCTTAAAAATTAATTAATTGTAATTAATCGCAATTCAAACCATCTCTAAAGTATGCCATATTTTTCTGTAAATTAGTGTTGGAATAGAAACATAAGACAAGACGGACATAAACATTCCACATACTGTACATAAGTACTGTATTTGTTTACTACCATACAATAAATCCACAATATGGCACTAACATTGTTAACATTCTATCTGTTAAACGGATCCACGGATAGAAAGACTTGCAGTTCTTAAAAGATAAATGTTAGTCCAAGTTATAGAAATTTTATATTTAAACCCCTCTTAATGTCTTCGTTTTAATAAAATTTGTAAAATTTTCAATCAAAAAATAAACTAGTAGCTCGCCATTGTTGATGTCAATAATTACACAATGCTCATGGTGCTGAAACCCATAAAATCAGTCGCACCCAAGCGGCAAGTAACAAGTGGACATGACACTGTGCTGTCATTTTAATCTGTTTGAGCGGGGCATGTGCGTTAATTGCGTCAAATATTTTAACGTGATTAATTTTAAAGATTAATTACCGCCTGTTAACGCGATAATTTTGACAGCCCTAGTCATAATCATTCAGTAATGCCCATGATAGTGTCATGTCATAATAATGACAGTCTTATGATGCCACTGTCAAATAAAGTGTTACCTATTAACCCAAATAAATCAACAAATAAGCTGCACTGGACTATAAGCCGCAGGATTCAAAATGAAGGGAAAATGTAGTGTCTTATAGTCCGAAAATTACGGTATTCTTTATTTTTTCAGGTATTACAAGGGCTAAAGAAAACGCAATGTTCTATCTATTTTGTCAATGGAATAATTCATTCAAAGCAAAAACTCATCCATTAAACTTCATAATTATAAATTAAAAAGAGGAAACATCTGAAATTTAACTAACAAAAACCATCGCTGTGTTTTCATTTATTTATAAGCCATAATTTCTTAAATTCACATAGTGCAAAGTATCGAACGTTTTTTTCAAATCTAAAAACATTTTCACTGGAGCAAGTTCAAAGAGAAATATACATTTTAGTTTGAATTTAGAATAAAAGTATACTGCCTAAATTAACAGGCTACAACTTTTTGAAGTGTTTGAAGTATTAATCCCGTGATATTCAAAACAACCTTTATTCTAAAGTGATGCGTAAAATCCAAGATTTTACATGATTGCCTCCTCTCTCCCGTAGGTGAGGAGCGACGCCCTCCTTCATTGTAAGCCATTTCTCTTCAGCGGTTTTCCTCCGCCCGTCACTTCACCTTCAAGCTGGCCAGAGAAATGTGCGAGCACCGCTCTTGTTCTCCGCCGCCTTCCTGCGTCTGACGTTTTCAGAGGAAATTAAAAAAGAAAAAAACGAACAAAGAGCTCGCAGGGCTCGAGAGAAAGCGAGAACACTTCTTCACTTGTCTTGACTGCCGCTAAGCATCATGGGTAGGAAAAAGATTCAGATTCAGCGGATCACCGATGAAAGAAACAAGCAGGTACGTGAGAGTCGATTATGAATTTTCAATATGCGCCATGTTGTGTTGGCTCCAGTAAACTTTCAAAGCTGCACTGAGTTGGATTCAGGATTGTTGCTCCTGCTGCCTGTTGCGGGGGTTCCAGTTTCCAGTTTCATGCCAGTTACTGGCAGCTGAATGCTCTGCATGTTTGACACCCTTGCACTTGTGCGAGCAGCTGTCATTGAGAAGTCGAAACGAAACACACAGCACAACTCGAGAAAGTTGAAAGAAGTAGTGCTCGCGAGCAACCTTTAACGAAACATTTAGCCTTGAATGTTATACCAAAGTTCTTTCATCAGGTTTTTTCCCTTTTTGCCGTTTTTACATGTTTTGCCAGAGGCCAAATTTTGTATACAAAAATCTTATTAATGAATAAACAATGATTTACAGCATTCACTACTATTGACTGTTCCTAGGTGACATTCACCAAACGTAAGTTCGGCCTGATGAAGAAGGCGTACGAACTGAGCGTGCTGTGCGACTGTGAGATCGCACTAATCATCTTCAACCACGCCAACAAGCTCTTCCAGTACGCTAGCACCGACATGGACAAGGTGCTGCTCAAGTACACGGAGTACAACGAGCCTCACGAGAGCCGCACCAACGCCGACATCATAGAGGTAATGTCACAGTATCGACACCTCATTTGTGTTCCTGTTCATGATCTATGCTATTTTTATATTTACCACCCATTTAAAATAGTATAGTACTTGTCAGATCTACCATATTAAATCACATACCTGAAAAGTAGAATATTAATTAGGGATGTCCCGATCCGAGCACGTGATCGGAAATCGGGCCGATTGCGCCATTTTTCAGAGGATAGGAATCGGGTGAGAAGGATGGGGTTTTAAATTTAAAAGTTTTGAAGTTTTTCTGCTTCACTCTCATACAGCGCCACACCCCCCCTCCTGCTTAGCAGTACAGCCAAACTGTCCAGTGCAGCTTGCATTAGGTACAGTGTTTTTAATCTTACTTTAAAAAAGTAATTAATTACCATTACAAATTACTTCTCCGAAAAAGTAATTGCGTTAGTAACTCAGTTGTAATTGTAATTAGTTACTTGGCATCCCCCCCCCCCCCCCCCCAAAAAAAAAAAACATAGGTCACACTATGTGAAATTTAAAGGGGTTTTGGGACAACTGGCCCTAGCCCAATTCTTTACCCTAAACTTAACTAAACACAGGGGTATTGCGGATATTGCGATAACTAGATGGTAACCTTTGCTATGTTTGGAAGTCATTTAATGTTGTGAATCAACCGTTAAAGTTGTTAAAATTGCTCCCGTTATTGCATTAGATTTTATTACTTCTGTCTACTTTTCACATGTGAAAGTTTTAAAACTGTTTCATCATTTGAAGATTAGAGTCAAGATTTTGCTTATTTAGGAGTATTTTGGATAAAAAGTTACTTAGGTTCGCAAGGAAGGTTCTCTACAAAAGAGCCTTCCAGAGAAGTCTACTGCTTTAAAATGGCGGCTGTTTACTAACGCCGGCGAGTCCATCATTTTCTAGTTCTCTATACATGTAATATCCACCGTAGCATCATGTGGGCGTAGTTTGTAGGCTATCGGCTACAGTCAGGTATTATTGGAGCCACCTAGCATCGCGTTTGCAACGGCGTCACAATTCCCTTGCCTCCTCCCCACTCCTGCTCTCCGTGAGTCTGTGTCCCTCAGATTCGCGTCATTCAACCAACATAGTAACGCATGCCTTTACATCCTCAGTAACGGTAACAGCGTTGCAAAGATGAGAAAAGTAACTAGATTACTCATTATTGAAAAAAAATAACGCCGTTATTAACAACACAGGTTAGGTACTTAAAGTTAACGATGATTGACAGGTTTGTAACTTTGATCTTGCCAGAGAAGCTTGGTAGCGCTACGATCAAAGGTTATATTGTTATGTTGTACATCGTTTTCAATGATGACAATCCATGTTTTTTTTTTTTTTTTTTTTTGTGAGTTCACGTCACGTGGATATGTAGTCAACGAAAACTCAGACAAATTTTGTCTAGTCTTGCTCGACAATTCTCAAAATTTTTTCATTTATGAACTTCAAAAGTTTCAGTCCATGAATTAATAAATGAATAAAAGGTTTTCATCAATTTCGAATAAACATGACAAATGAGCACACAACTGTACAATCTACAAAGATACCACCATTTACATGATGATAACACAGACTCAGCAGGAAAACAGCACATTATTTGCAATTAATTAAACACACCTGGACGCCCCGAACTGTATGTAAAATGTTTTCCAAGAGTTTAAGAAGACCCTGAGTCACCACGCTAAATGCTAATGCTAACGAGATTGATATGCTAACGCTACAAGTTAGTTTAGTGTGTGATGGTCACTCAGCACAGACCTTTAAAAGCGAAAGCAAAATCAAGCAGCACTTGACATGTTTCACAAAATGAGCCTGGAATGGGCAAATGCTTACTGCCCGGTGAGAAAGCACATGTGATTAGGCGCAGCACGTCACATGAGTGACACGACCGAACACTGCTAAATGCGTTCTAACTACACATACAATAAGAAAATATCACACATTATGAGTTTATGATGGAAACTATGGCAAATTTTCATCTCTTTCTCGTATCATGAGACGAACGCCCCCAAGACAAGTTTTCAGCGTGTCATCATGACGTCATTGTCATGAAAAAATTGTTCCTTGACTAAATATTTTCGTTATTGTCGTCGTTGACGAAAACAACACTGGTGTCAATCATTTTTTAGCTTGTTACACATTAGCGGTAGTGTGCTGTGGCAACTCATTGTGTTAGTAAGAGTGAGTGGATTCGAGTGGACTCACTCAATGAAGCATTTAATGAAGACGAGCATTTTTCTACGTTATTCCTGTTCTGGAATAATTCACTTTATACACGGTGGGACAGTAACATTTTTGGAACTTTTTGGGAAACTAAAATAAAAACTATCAGCAGATTTTGAAAATCAGGTGACTCTGACTGGGTGCAAAAATATGCGATTGGGACATCCCTAATATTAACATGATACATGTAGTGGAAATCATGCTACTGTTGTTTTTCCATGTGTTAGACTTTGCGAAAGAAAGGCTTTAACGGTTGTGACAGTCCCGAGCCTGACGGCGAAGACTCCATCGATCAGAGTCCCTTGAATGACGACAAGTTCCGCAAGACCACAGAGGACCTAGATGTTCTCTTTAAGCGCTACGGAGTGAGTGTGAAACCAATGCAGTCTTCTATTTACAAAGCAGCATGCGTCTTACACGTTTGTCTTTTGAAACGTTGCAGCAGTCCACGGCTCCGCCACAGACCTTCACCATGCCCATCACAGTGCAGGCGTCCAATCCTAGCCCGCTGCAGTTCAGCAACCCCGGTAACGCGTTGGTAACTACCTCCTACGTGACGGCGTCGTCTCTCGCCGACACCCACCTGCTGTCGCCACAGCAACCGGCTCCTCCGAGAAACACAGTGTCTCCCGGGTTGCCACAGCGACCGGCCAGTGCAGGTGAGACATTGTGCCGAGGTCAGCCAGTAGGACGCGTCAGCAGAAAGGAGCACAGATTGACAGAAAGAATTTTGCATTCCTTTTTTGCCCTCTGGGAGTCATACTAAAATTGTGATGTAATATAGTTTTTGTGTATTCCTATTATTATTACTAACATTTTGCATTAGCATTAATGTTGCTTTAGGTATTCTATTGTAATATTATTGATGATACAATAAGACTTAAAACTAATTTGGATGTCGTGCTGTAATTTGTGTGATCCTGACTATTGATTTGATTCAACAGGCGCTCTTCTGGGAGGCGACATAAATAATTCAAATGGCGGATGTCCAAGTCCAGTCCGTAAGTATTTAATTTGAGTTTTCCCTAAAAGTCGTACTGGCTTAGCCTCATGGATCTGTTTGTACAGCTAACGGCTACACCAGCGCCAGGGCCTCGCCAGGGCTCCTCTCAGTCTCCAACGGCAACAGTCTGGGCAAGGCGGCCCCGGCCAAGTCGCCACCGCCGCCGGCCGCCAGCCCCCAGATGGTTAGCAGCCGCAAGCCGGACCTCCGCGTCATCACCTCTCAGGGCGGGAAGAGCCTCATGCAGATGGTGAGCTGCTGACGACTTTCATACTTTTTATTTATTTATTTGATCCTCTTGCAGCTGCTTCCAGAAAGCATATTTTCGTGGTTTTATGATTGAGTTGGCACTTATACAAAGTGACACACTCTTTTCCCTAGTTTGTAATGCAGCCACACCCTCGACTTTTTGTGATTACTTGCAAATGTATAACTTCTCTGTTACCACCCTTTTGCAGACAGAGGATGAGCTGGAGTTGGTAAACGAGGTGAATGTCCACATCTTAGCATGGTCCCAATAGAAGAAGACATTCATTGGTTTCGTTCTTGTCGTTTATTTCTTTATTTTGGTTTAGCCGGCGTTTCTCAGGATGATACTTGGTGTGACTGCATGCGGTTCAGGCCTCATGATCGTGTTGTTTTTACGTCCGGGCATCATGATTTTCATGATCCAGGACCGTGTAGCAAAAGTAAATCAGTACAGTGAACCCTCACAATTTGCTGGGCTAATAATGATCCCAATATACTTGACATACACATACATGCCAATTATTATTTTAAAGATTTTTAAAGATTTTTTGTGGGACATTTTAAATAGAAGGATGGAGCAATAGTCCGTCATTTTGGGTTGGGGGGGTTATAGATCAATTTTTCAGAAAATAGTTATGTCCGACAGATATATGGAATTTGCAATCGGCGAGGGTTTGCTGTACTCTTCTCACCAGACAGGGCAGCGCCGCATGGCATGATATTCTCAGACAAGTTGACACCCATCTTCACCTTCTTCACTCAAAAAGGCAGTTTACACATGCCTCAACATTTCCTGCCATTACATTAAAGGCATGTTTATTATTCCGGGACAAATCGTCAAGCACAGAATGTTATGGTAGCTTTGAATTGATTCTAAAGCATACTGTATGTACATATGTTGACCAGGGGCAAGTCTTATGTTAGTCTCTAAGATAATTACATAAACTTCAAGAGAGACTGGTTCACAATATGCGTTCACATATTTATCAGGCATGAAAATCTCTCACCTTTCAGCAAAATTCGCCGTTTTGAAGTCAAAAAGGGTGACCAACGTGAATTCTGTAAATCCGAGGAGAAAATTTTTAAGGGAGGGTGGGGGTCGGGAGATTTTATTTTTAATGTCGGACGCTTGGTATGCAAGCGGGGAAAGCGGCACAAAGCCCAAAAAGCGCACCAGAGTGGTCAAAACGTTGACTTATTTCAACGAAACAAAGGAGGGTACACTGTTGTGTCCTGTTTCTTCAATGCCAAGCTTGGCTGCACGTTGGCCTTGAATGAACACCTAAAGCGCCGTCACCCAGTTGTAATTTTGGAAGACGACAGGAGACAACTTGTAAATCCATCTAAGTAACAAACTACATGTTTTATTGAAGTTGCTAAGCCTGTCGCGATATGCATTGAGTCCATTTATTGCACAGTAAATAAAAATGAGGACAGTAATTTTCACGGTTGCGTTATATCACCGCACGCGTGCATACAAGAATTCCTTTCACAGATGTTTATTGGTCATCAACACGCCATAGAATTAAAGTTCAGACATACAAAATAAGGAAACACATCTATATTAAACACTGTAAACGTTGGAATTGCTACATTAGGGCTAATGGGGGGAAAAAAGACAACATACTTTAGCCTGCTATAAAACATTGGCATTGTTCTCCAAAACGCAAACTTGTGGTAAAAGGTGACAATTCAAAAATGAAAAACTGCTGGTTAACAGCATTTGCAAATGAAAAAAATGGGGGGAGGGGGGAATTGATTACTGACACCACATACAGTGACAAAAAGAGCTTTTTTTGCAGAATGCAAAGCTTACAGTTAGCGGTTTAACAAACGTACTTCCGGTGAACATTTAAAAAATAAAAGCACGCCATGTTCGTCATATAAATAACGATTTCTGGAGTTAATCCCACATGCTCCAGAATTTAAGATTCTACACTAGGAATAGATTTAAAAGACACCCTTTATGAAAAATCTGAATGGTAATGAATAATTATTATCCTATATATATTGTACTGTACTATAATATTAATGCTATTTTTTTTTAAGAATTGTTTTGAATCATGTTGGAAAGGCGAAGTCAGTGTTCTGAATCTGTTTTACATTCCATTATTATGCACTAGTTAATGCTATCAGCATTTGACCTTTGTTTATTTTTTATTTATTGTTGTTATTTGTTTATTTGTACTGTAACAAAGAATTTAACTAGGGCTGTCAAAATTATCGCGTTAACGGGCGGTAATTAATTTTTAAATTAATCACGTTAAAATATTTGACGCTATTAACGCATATGCCCCGCTCAAACAGATTACAATGACAGCACCGTGTCATGTGCACTTGTTACTTGTGTTTTTTGGAGTTTTGTCGCCCTCTGCTGGTGCTTGGGTGGGACTGATTTTATGGGTTTCAGCACCATGAGAATTGTGTAATTATTGACATCAACAATGGCGAGCTACTAGTTTATTTTTTGATTGAAAATTTTATTAAAACGAAAACATTAAGAGGGGTTTTAATATAAAATTTCTATAACTTGTAATAACATTTATCTTTATTTATCTAGTCTTTCTATCCATGGATCACTTTAACAGAATGTCAATGCCAATGCCATTTTGTTGATTTATTGTTATAATAAACAAATACAGTACTTATGTACAGTATGTTGAATGTTTATATCCGTCTTGTCTTATCTTTCCATTCCAACAATAATTTACAGAAAAATATGGCATATTTTATAAATGGGTTGAATTGCGATTAATTACAATTTTTAAGCTGTGATTAACTTGATTAAATAATTCTAATCATTTGACAGCCCTAAATTTAACTCACAAAATGTTTTTGTGAATTAGTGTCATCAAAAAATTTCATTGCTAAATTAGTTTTTAAAAAAGGGGTGGAGGGATTATTAGATTAGTCGACTAATCGTAAAAATAGTCGGCTGACTAATCCAGGGAAAATTAATGGTTTGGGACAGCCCTAGTTCTACAGTGTACCAGAACATATTTCCTCCACACCCTTCTCACCTTTTTAAACTCTGACCCATTTTCATGCCTGATTTATGAATGAAGTACACTATATGTGATGCATTTCTTTGAGGAAGGTGTAAACTAACTCTGACATTTTTGAGTATAGTTTGTGTGTGTTTGAATTGCCTTTAATGTAATATGTCATTTAGAGTATGTTCGACACAAGGAGAAAGTTCTACACTGTGCACATGGTCACTGTCAGCATGTTCAGAGCCTTTAACAAGTGTGAAAGTCATGACCTTTAATAACCCGCTTCGTTTTTTTCTCTTTTGTAACAGAACGCCCAACGCTTGGCAGTTGGTGCTCAGGTGGCCCAGACCCTGACCACGCCTGTGGTGTCTGTGGCCACGCCTAGCTTACTGGCGCAGGGGCTGCCCTTCTCAGCCATGCCGACGGCATACAACACAGGTGAATTTAAAAATGAACACTGTGTGAGAGACTTTACTCTTCCGGTTGCCTAATTTCTCCCCGATTCATTCAGAGTACCAGCTGACGAGCGCCGACATCACGGCGCTTCACGCCCTGGCGTCTCCCGGCGGCTTACTGCCCACCAGCGTGGCGACGTGGCAGCCGCAGCAGCAGCCCGTTGTCTCGCAGCAACCGCAGCAGCAAACGCAACAGCAGCAAATCAATCTGGCGTCGCTCAGCAACTTGGTGTAAGTCCTCTCAGCCATCCCCGCTGATCCGCTCGCATGCCGTTCGTGACACATTTATAGGCCGAGCATTTCACCTTTTCTCTCCAGCATTTCCGCATCTCAGCCTCTACACGTTAGAAACAGCTTTTTGGGGCCGTGGTTGTTGTAGTTACCGCACGAAAACGAGTCGCTCTCTCTTCCGTCCCCATGAGTGGCGGTTGGCTCGTAGACGTTAGCGTGAATGGCAGGTCCTTGAAGTGTACTCTGTGCTCTTGTCGCCATGCAGCATGTGGGGCGTGGACAAACAGAGCAGCGAGCTGTCTAGCCAGGTGTCCAGTCTGGCCGCCAATCTGAGGTGAACGGCCACCACGAACCAGTGTGTGTGTCTGTGTACGTGTGTATGAGCGCGTGTCCAATGTGTGTCTTTAGGGTGGACGAAGCGGTGTCAGGGAACACTTTATTAGGTACACCTGATTAAAGCTGAAACGAATACTCGAGCAACTCGAGTTTAAAAACTGATCCGAGTAATTTTATCCGCCTCGAGTAATCATTTATTTTGACAGCTCTAAGCATCACGTTTTGCTCGGACTACTTTTAATGCGGGACAACGCGCTGATGTCACGTTGTCACGAGCGTAGAGGAAGAAGCAAAAAAAAAAAAAAAAAAAAAAAACATCAGCCGACAGCCGCTACAAACAACGCCGACGTTACTAAATACTAGCCCGCACGATGCTACGTTGATAGCAGGTAACGTCTGATGAGTCTCATAGAGATCACATGTATGTTGAACTAGATGCAAAATGACAGACTCGGCCGCGTCTGGGCAGCGTTAGTAAACAGCTGCCATCTTAAAGCAGTAGAGTGCTAAGCGCTAATAAATAAGATTAACGTTACTGTCACGAGCTCACGTAACGTTAGCCCTGCGGAGGGCTAGGTTTCTATTAATTATGACCACTGTCGATGCGTGGCTAACGTGTCTTACATACAGGCTTTAACATAACATAGCGTTGTGGAGTGATTAGGGTGTAAAATAAAAACTCAATAATGCTAACTATCAATTTTAGCTCAGCAGTCATTGCTGGATAAAACACCAAGTAGCACTGGTCCCTAAGGTGCTCCAATACAGCCTGTATCATACATTTATTTTGAACACTGCAAAAACTCAAAATCCTATCAGGACTTACAGTTTAGACTAACTTAAAACTTAACTAGAACTTAAAAATGGCTTGACACAAATAGAAATTCAATTGAAACGCGCGGGGAAAAATCCTAACTTTTAAATGTATGTTATCAAGCGTAACAGCATTTTTAGGTGTAATATATACATATATATGTTAAATAAGATCTAAAGGTTTTTTGAGTGAAAGCAGTGAATTAGTTTTTTTTATTCTAGTTACATCTGAGGTGCAATTGTTGGCTGTTTTCAGTAATGTACATCGAAAATAAAGACATTGATTGACTGAAAATGGTTCAAGATTAGATGAAATGTCTTGTTTTCTCATGTAAATTTATAATTGCTCTTCACCTAAAAATATATTTGTTATATCCGATTACTCGATTGATCGATAGAATTTTCAGTCGATTACTAAAATATTCGATAGCTGCAGTCCTACACTTGATAAACACTCAGCTCCTGTCATGTGACACATAGATGTCCAATCCGTTAATAATATTGGACGGGGCAGGATTTGTGCCATGTGACCAATGGCATGTAGCTACTAGGGATGATCCAAACACATAAAAATGTTGGACATTTTTTGTTCTGCGAAGTTTGTTTCAGTAGAGTAAATATACATAAATATATAGGTAGTCCCCGGGTACGAACGAGTTCCGTACCATTCCTACGCTGGTGATGTAACCCTAATTTCCGCTTAAATCAGAATTAACCCTTTGGGTACTAACTATCCAAAAACATGTATTATACATCATATTATTAAAGTTTAAAAAAAAAATAGCTATTGTACTTCCCATCAATGCTGATAGGTGGTGAAAAAGGTACACTGAGTATGCTGACTTGTTCACAAGTGAAGACAGAAGAGTTCGTCTTTTAGTGATGTTTACTGTAGTTTTACTTTTAAACCAGAGACACACCGTAGAACACTTTGGCCTGCTAGTGAGCAAACAGGTAGGTCTATATGACTTATGAAACTTATTTGGAGCTTGATTTCAGTAACTTAGACGAGGTCGAGCTGCTTATGCTTCACTGTGCTTGCTGCATCGCACTCTACTTCCTTAGTAGAAAAATGAAAGCGACCCAACTAGGTGTACGCTCACTGGGATTAAACTCCTAAATTTCACCATTTTAATTTATAACTGTAAGCAAATTATTAACAATATAGTCCAGAGAGTTGTACAATGACGACAGGAAAAAGAAAAAAACGCATGCAAAAAAAAGAGTTGCGCATCAGGTAAATTTTCAATTACCGTAATTTTCGCACTATAAGGCACACCTGACTATAAGCCACCACCCACCAAATTTGACAAGAAAACGACACTTGTTCATAGACAAGTTGCACTGGAGTATAAGCCACAGATGTCCTCACTGTATTTTTGGGATATTTACAACAAAATATAGTAACCGATAACACTTTATTTGACAGCAGCATCATACAACTGTCATAAGACCAAATGAACCATCATGAAGCTTTGAACCAATTGATGCAAAGCTTCATTGCTTCAAAAGACTTATTTTGCCCATCACTGCTCCCTTGGGGGAGACAGTCAACCTCTGCTGCCACCTGCTCTCAACACTTGTTGTCCAACATGCCTCCTAGCATGAAAATTCATGTTCTGTGCTAATTATTTCTTCAGTTACTGTTCCAGTTGTTTCATTAATTGCTAGTTATGGTATTTGTGACACTTTATTTGACCGTGGCGCCATAAGACTGTCATTAGACAGTGATAATTATGACATGAGATTATCATGATTGCATTAATGAATGCTTGTAGCAGATGTCATTTAGTGTTATCCAGCAAATTATCTCACTTTTGAATGGATATAAAAGATCTGGGAGAAGAGCTGGACATGAATGGCGTTAGTAACATAATTTTCCGGAAGACACGTCATGACATCTGTCATAAGCATTCAGTAATGCCCATGACAGTGTTGTGTCATAATTCTGACGGTCTTATGATGCAACTGTCAAATAAAGTGTTACCTTTTAACCCAAATAAATCAACAAATCAGCCGCACTGAACTATAAGCAGAAAGATTCAAAATGAAGGGGGAAAAAAAGTAGTGCCTTATAGTCTAAAAATGACGGTAAGCTTAGTGAGACAACAGCTCCCCTTATTGGCGAAACAAATATTTGCAGGTGAACTTGACAGCTGTTTGACTGAGAAAAATACAGAGCTCAAACACACACTGAGCAGTTATGCGACAAAAAAAAACAACAACAAAAAACGACGAGACGAGAAATCATGCAAGTCGGGTACGTCATTACCCGGGAACTACCTGTAGTATAAAACGTTCTGTGTATATATTTTAGCAATATCCTTATATATCTGGTTTATTTTGTTGCTTGCAGTTTGCTGACAGTTAAAGACATCAAATCAATTTCAATTGGGAAGGCTGGCATTGAGTGATCATGTTTCAATGCTATTGATGGCGATAGACGTCCAATCCACTTTGACATGGGGGCTGGCAGCCATCGAATAGCAACCATTGTATTGATATTTTAAAATGGAGCTATATGACGGAAAACACTCGGGTGACTTGAAGTTCCGCTCTGAGACCCTCAATTTGGCCAAATTTCAAAATTGTCCGATATGCATGAGTGATACATCATTGGAAAGCTTAAAATCTCAATTTTCTGGGGAAAGAAAATTTTTGGACAGAGGGCTTTTTTTGTTTTTTTTTTAATGTTTTTTAAAACGGCAAAACCATATCTGGAGGTGACAGTACGCGAGAGCAGAATTAAAGACGCCATGACTTTAACGAGATATTATTGCGTACTTACCTTGTTTCGATCCAAAAACTCATTGTCGCATGTATCACTGAGTGTCAAGACACAGCTGTGAATGGCCACAGCTGGATTTTTGGGGATTTTATGGGTGAAACATGGTAATATAACAAGGGTCGCGATGCAGAAATCGCAGACATCATGGAGTGGTCGAGATTTTCTTTTTCATATATTTACCCTTTTAAACTTTTTTTTTTTTTTTTTTCCCCTTCGATTTTTTTGGGGGGGGTCGATTATTTATCATCTAACATATGGTGGAAAATGCGAAAGTAACAAAAAAAAACAATTTAGCAATAGTTATGTGTTAGATATACGTGATTTTTTTAGACCCCATTTTATTTCATTGTGACGTAATTTGTTTAAAATATGCGAGTGTATAATTTTTTAAACTTTTAAAGTTTTTTTTTTTTTTTTTACTAAATATTAGACATCAATTAATGATTCTAAGATTAAAATGACAGACGTTTCGAATAATAAATACGGTTACCTTGTTTTTATGGCTAGGTTGAAACAAATGCAGTTGCGCGACATCTGTAAACGGGGGTTTCCAGGGTAAAACGGACAAATTAAAAATAGTTCGGGGGCTTTATGCGCCATGAATCTGCTATGGCAGCACATAGACTTAATGTTCTATCAAATACAACAGTTGTTTTGGCTTAAAATACAGCAGTTTCTTTTAAAGAGGAGTGCAAGAGCAGAAACTGCTTTTTCAATCTTGTGTTTTCCGCTATATACATTTTAAAAACCCGGACTTTAGTTGCTGTTAGCTAGTGCAGGTGTACCTAAAGTAGCCAATGAATAGTCATTTGACTAGTCAAAAAATCTCACACACACTGTGTCACTGTGGGCGTTGTGTGGTGTTTTGTCCCTGTCAGATTGTTAAGTTGTTCCGTCATCGATGCTGCACGAATCTCTTAAAAATGGCGACGAATGCATTGGTGACGTAGGAAGGAACTCAACGTGTCTCGGTGGTCGTTTTGGGTGTTCTTGTGTCGAGTCCCTCGAGTTGTGTTCAGGAATATGGAGTTTGTGTTGTTTTCAAAGACATAATTGACATTATTACGGTTGTTTATCAACGGTCAATAATGTCCAGTCCACCATTTTGGGGTTTTGAGAAGCTCCAACCTTTTGTTTTCTTCCCCACAGTCTGGGCTCTTCGTCCAACCTGCTCTTGGGTAGAGATGAGTGGTTGGGCCGGTACTGTATCCTAATTCCTTTTTACTGCCCGCGTCTGTCTTCATGTTTGCTTCTTGGCTGAAAACTCCCTCCTCAGCATGTGTGTGTGATTGTGTTAGGGCCTGTCTTAAGTATCATTTCACGCTTCCCGGGCTGTTGTTTCAATCGTTCTGGAAGTGAGTCACTCATTTTTCATTTGAGGGGGTCTTGTGAAGGTTTTACAGCAAAATAACGAACCATTTAACATGTTTGATTTCAACCATTGTGAATCACAGTACCATTAAACAGGATTAGATTTCCCTCACTAAACACCAAATGGATTATGGGTAAAAATATTTTTTTTAAATAGGGGGTCCTGTGTTTTCACAGTTGCGTTTTCTGTGGTCACGTTGCTGTAAGCCAGTATGAAAATTACATGTGTGCCATGAAAACACTGTAATGGGGGGGGGGGGGGAATCCGTATTTGTATGTTGGCACTGTCGTAAACAGAAGACCCTCTATAGTTAATGCAACTAACACACTTGGCTTGTGTGATGTGTAGGTAACGTCACTGGAGAAGGACAAGTTCAGCATGCGTCACTCTTTACATGCTAGCTGGCTAGTTTGTGCCATATCGCTGGTATCAAGCTTACATTTTCAGCACTGAAAAAAAGAACATAACCCACTGACCGGTTTGTGTAAAAAATGTGAAGTGACCAAATTTGGACATATGGGGGCTTGACTCCAGTGATATGGAAAAAGTATTGTTGATCATTCTAAGCTGTTACACAGGTATGAAATGACCATTTTTTTTCTGTGTTAAATATTGATTTAAGTTTTATACTTGTAAATGCAATAATTTATCTTCCTGTTAAAAGTGAGGTCAACGTTATCTCAGCTTAACTTGAATGAGTTTTGCTACTTGAAATGTCTTTCCTGCAAAAAGTCAACTAAAAGCAAAACAAGTAAATCATCCTAAATATGGCAATAAACGCGCATGTAAACGTCCTAAGTGTCTTCTAGCTTAGCATGCTAGCATAAGCGCCTTGGGTTTGTTGTGATGTTCTGGCCAAGAATTCAAAGTGTTGCGCTTTCACTTCCGGAACAGTCCCGTTTTTGTGTGTCCGCCACAGGGTCCCCGAATGCATCACAGGCTTGTTGAAAATGGCTTCGTGTTTTTGCGTCGTGTCTTTTAAATGTGACGTCATCGCATTAGCTTCGATTTGTTTTAACGTGCACTCGTCTTCCGCTCAGGCCTGTGGCGCACATACCTCAAGGCGCCATGTTGACGGTAAACACCAGCAGCGGCATCAGCATCAAGTCGGAGCCAGTGTCGCCTGGCCGGGACCGCAGCACCCCTTGCCCTCCGCCAGCGCCGCCGCCCCCGTCCTCGGGCGCCACCCTGGCGGCGCCGCCCCAATATCCTGGCTCGCTTCTGTGCCTGGAGCCCCCCACGGGACGCTCGCCCGCTGACAGTGTGAGCAGCAACGCCAGCTCTTTCGAAGGCAGTGACCGCGAAGATACGGGCGGCGGCGGTGGCCCGAACAACACCACCACAACCACCATGGTCACGGCCGCCGCGGGGAACGTCGGGCAGGGCCGCTCTGACTTCAGTTCCTCGCCGGAGCAAGAAGGGGGCAACATCAAGAGGATGAGATTGGACGCCTGGGTCACCTAAGCTGCGGCCGCCAGCGCGAAGGGAGGTTCGGACGACACTTAAACACATCACGTCACGTTGTACACGCCACACGTGAGGACGTTACATACCGATGCCTCACCGCGCGCTTTTACAAGATTTTAGCCTCAGCACCGACACGTCTGCGCATGTTCATCCAGGAAAAAGTTGAACTGCTGTTGGTGCCTCAAGATGTTTTAGCTTTAATACAAAAGGCTTCTTCACTTCGAAATCTCAGGTTGTATCGATCCCATCAGAATTGTGTTTATTGGCCAAGTATGTTAGGACCATACTTGGGATTTGTCTCTGGTATTTAGAGCCATGCTAGTATTATAAGAAACAAGCTACATTTAGGACAAAGAGCCACTTAACCATGTAAAAAAAAAATGAAAGTAGTGCAAAAGCACCAAACAATGACATCTGAGCAATTAATGCAGAGATGACCCACAATATAAAGTGACTTGAAGTGCTGTAACTATGACATAGTGACAATAGTGCAACTGATGTAGTTGCTTAGTTATCACATCAATGGACTTTTTCAATTGGGAAGCAGGCGTACAGTCCAGACAGCCGCTATGAATGAATCCCACAATGCAACAGTTGAGTTTTCCAGGTATGGAAGCCTCTTGAATTAACGGTGAAACATTACCAACTGACAAGAGTCTAGTTGCATCCAGCCATTAGTTTTTCACCTCCACATTCAGCGGACCTTACTACCTGCTTAGCACGGATTTTGAACCTGTCCATTTTTCAGCAAATCCCTCCCACGCTGCAGTTCATTTTTTGGTTTTCTGGAGCGCCTGGTGCCAACGCCGTCTTGTCCTCGGAATGCCAAACGAAAGGCGACGCACACGAAACTGAGACTGTCGTCGCCACGCCGTGGTGTTCTCTCTCTGCCGGTACTGGTTCCGAAGGTCCGTCACTTTGTAGAAAAAGTCGCACTCTCCGCCGTGAAACTTTGATGTCCTCTTAAGCGCACGAGCTAGCCGTCTCCATCTTTTCTCCAAAGTGAACGGACGTTTTCTATATTTCTACCGCTTCCGTTGGCTTTTTGGCTTCAAGCGCGTGTATGTACATATGAGTATATTTGCATAGACTTTGCTAGCTAGCCCTAAAACAAAACACAAAAACCCACAAAAAAAAAATCAAGTCGACTCAGTGGATCTGTCCGCTATTATTATTATTATTATAAACAAGCGTGACGTTGATATGTTTGGGTAGCGTACCCCACTTAGCGCCTGCTCGGTCGTGTTGTTGTCATTTTTGCTACACACCCAACACGCACGTTGGAAAAGCAACACAAACACACACACAATCACTGCCCTCACGTTAGCCTAGCTTATCATATCTAGACACATTTATCCCTTTTTCTACGGCAACCAGTAAAGTCGACAGATTGTTTGATGTCATTTTTAATAGGAATTGGTTCCGTCGCCATCATTTCAGTGTGTGAATGTGTGTGCACAAGTTCTTTAGTCGAATTAGATGATGTCTACTCTGACCCCAAATAATCCCCCCTCCTTAAACACGCCTACTTGTGTGCGGTCACTTGACTGTTAAGCCCACGCGTGGACTGGCAGCGCTTAGTGTTGTAACACTTGATAATATTAAAAACAAAAAAAGACACAAAAAAAAAACGCAGAGCTTTAAAATGCTAAGCTCTGTTAAGACTGTTATTGCATTACCACAGAATCCACTTTTAAAAGACTCCTAGTCAAAAAAAATGGCAGGACGGATAAGTTCCGTCACTCTTTTGTTTTGATTGGACAATCACATTTTCAGAGATAGGTTGCTCAAATCTATATTGCCAAATAGTTTACTTTTTTCTCTTATGGAGTAATTTTACCAATTAAGGGTGGAAAACATGCTTTTTGACAGATAGCGGCGGTTCAGAGAATGTTTCAATACATCTCAATCACATTTGGAGATACATGGTTTACATTGCAACAGTTTTACAGTAAATTTAAGTTTGTTTTTTTTTTAAACATGAGATACATGCTTTTTAATGGGGGGAAAAATCATTTTGTCAACAAAGCAATATAAAATATATCAAAATATTAAGATCATTTTTCTCAAGTCTGGTTTACAAATTGAGAAAATCTCAAATGACACTTAGACACTTTGACATTTCAAAATATTAATACAGTGGTCCCTCTACATACAACGTAAAATTTTACTTGCTATTTGTTTCTACATATGAGAGCGACGCGTGGCGGATTTTCTTGGAAATCAACACAGGTTTCAAAAAGGTTGGTATAGGTGGTGAAACAAGGAAAAAGGTGATGCTTGCTTGAATTGAAGTTGCAAATGATAGAAAAATATGAGCATGGGATGCGCATCCGTGAGTAGGCTCAACAATACAGCCGTAGAATGTCTATATCTCCGCGGTCCTTCTCAGACCTCGTTCGCCAGTTATTATAAGTTAAGGTGAAAATTATTGTTGTGGTAACATCACCAAAGAAATCGCCTGCTTCGTCAGGTTATTATAATTTATTTCAGAACTTGTCCAACACAACATGCCTACTGTCCGCCGCAGTAGACAGTGTTCTCAAATACGGGTGTGCCATCTTAAGCACCACGCGACTCAATTCGATTACGATTCAGGGTGCTACGATTCGATTATTGAGCGATGATCAGGATTATCGATGCATCGTACATTACTAATTAATAAAGTAGCCAAACAAATTTATGTCCATTATTTTTTGAAAATATCCTAATGATTCAACAGGAACGACGGAAACATGCCCATACAACAAAAAGCTGCCCTTAAACTGCGTTTTTTTTTGTTTTTTTTTTCTTTTTACAAGAAAGTGCAAAAACATTCATTTTAAAGGCAGTACGTATTTCTCAACATGCCTACAAAATAAGATGCAAAAACATTAGCCGTTTCAAACAGCAGTACTTATTTCTCTCAACAATGCAATAAGTTGAACATTGGTGGAATGAGTTCCACTTTTTCTGGAAACAAAGAAAGTGTCTTTAGAAATAAGACTTCTTTTAACCAATATAATTTGTTTTCACAGATTTCTGTACTATTTCGCATGTTTGTAGTGTTACCGCTGAACTTAATCCTGGTTTTACACGTTCTGCATCTGGAATAACTTTTGTACACCACCAAACAACGAACAACTTGACATGAGTTGACACAGTACAAGAGGGTTTGTGTACTCACCTATGATAGACGGACACGGGACTTAGCAAAACACTAGGGACTTTTTCCAATTAACACGACTTGAACCTACTGCTGGACAACTGAAAAACAAGGGGCAACAAACTCTCTCTGTTCCCCCCCTCGCTCTAAAAAAATAGCTTGTGCACAGAAGACCTGTCTGTCTCATACACAAATTTATTATCCTGTTTTTTGAAAAGGAGTAAATCTCTCGCTTATTAACTGGCAACATCCATCATAACGTTGTGCGTGCGTGCGTTAAAGGTGGCCGGGCGGCAGACGTGTCTTGAATTTCGTTCCGCTACGAGCGGCTGTCATGACGTTATTAGGGAAAATCATCATTTTTGAACATTTATGAATCATAATCGAATCGTCACGTGTCTAATCGCGATGCATCTATTAATCGATTTTTTTTGGGCACCTTATTGTCAACAAAATATTAAAAGTGAAAGTAAACTCTCAACCGCACTGCTCCCTCTCTGTCACGTCAGCATGCAAAACACGTCAGCCACAATAGAACCAGATTAGCTACCATTACAGGAATCATTTTTTTATTAATAATTTGTTTTGCTATCTGTAATTGCCATTTGTAATAGTTCCAGCAGTATTTATTAAGGATTTTGTGTAAGTTTCTGGGCTGTGGGAACAAATTAATGGAATTATAATGTATTCTTATGGGGAAATCCTGCTCGACATACGACCATTTCGACTTACAAACAAGGTCATGGAACGAATTAACTTCGTATGCAGAGGTACCACTGTAAAATAATTGCAACTTAACTGATTGGGTGTCATTTGCCGTCACTGGCAGTGAATGAGTTAAAGATGTGATGGCAAAAATGATGCTGTCCATTGAACTGCATGTATGTTATTTTTTTTCCCCCAAAAAATATATTTAAAAAATTGTGGCCCTTAATATTTATTGGCCAATTACAGATTTAACCCGTTTTATCCCAATTTTTTCCAGACATCCTAACCAGATGTCATTGGTAGCCTCTTTGTCATCAATAATAAAGGTTTTTTTGGTCATTATTGGGACTAGTGGGTTCAAAGAGTTAAACAATGGCCGGCTGCAAAGTGACACCATCCCAACTGGTCGATCCTGCCCTGTGTAAGTCAAATGACAATATACACCACACTTGGACCCCTGTTACTTGTCATGTACGATGCTGTTATTTTATTTTTCAAATCAATTTCTTTGTGCTGGTTCAGTGCAGCTCCAAACAGTTAAAACGGAGCTTTTTGGTTTGTGTAGCTTGTAATTCTGGACCCCTATTTTTGTCACCGACATTCAAACTGGTTTCCTTTTTGTTCAAAGCAACTTGCACGATCGGACAATGCGGTATTAGCAAATGCAATAAAAGGAACGTACCAGTGAAATGCTGCAGTTTTCATCCAGATATAGAATATATTTATAAAGACAAATTGGTGGAATTTGAAATGTGTTTAGACGCATGGGACGCAGGTAAGCGATATGTCACACGCAGTCAGAATGATGTAGCAAATAAAATACTAAAGATGAAATTTATAGCTAATATATTGTGTTGAGCTAGTCTGCTATGGGTTTTGATGTAAAGATGTTTTGCCGTTTTGTTTTTCTTGAACGATATACAGTTTGTGTATATTTTCATATACAAAAGTATGCACTGATGTTATTGAAATTCTATACCGCTTTTACAGAAAGTGTTTGTTGTACCAAAGTATCCAAGTCCCTTGAAACCTTCTCCTTTTTGCGTATGTTTTACTGTATTTTATATATTAAATGACAAACGGAGTGAAGTTCAAGCGTGTGCTCGTCTGTTTCATCGCTTTTATTGAACGGGTTTTATCCCCGCGCGTGATTGGCCGCTCATAAATATTCATTCAAACTCGAGACAGTAATATTTGAAAATTTCTTATTTACAGTTGCTTTTAAGCTGTACAAAATATATTGTCTGATTTTGTAGGGAAAAAAAAAGAAATCTTTGTAAGGATGGCTTTCGTTAGTGTCCCACCTGGCAGTCAGCCCCACCAGCGCTGCTGGGGCGGAGGGGCCGTGGTGGGTGGCTCCACGTCGAAGACGGACTCCGTTCCCGTCGAGGAGGAGACGTAGTAGATGTTGGCGGCCAGCATGACCAACATCGGGAAGAAGGACAGGCCGAAGCCGAGGCCGCGGACGCTGCTGCCTAGCGACAAGCACAGCCAGTAGATCAACCTGTCAAGGAAAACAACAATGTGGTGAAGGGTCATATGTACAGAACTTTATAAGTTGTGTTATAGAAGCCAGCCAATTCTTAAGGCTAGTAGCTCAAGCTAGTGTGCTGTGCTTTACATATAGTGTATATAAATGTATTATGCAGTTTGTTGTATATTGAGTATTGAATGTCTATTTTTCTGTTGTACTTTCACAATATTAAGGCAAGTGTCTTCCCAAAAAAGCAAGAAAATACCAAGCCTTGTGGTTTATGGAAGTGCATTCATTTTTAGATGGCTGTCGGGCAGTGCAGAAGTGAAACGCACCGTTTTGGGCAGTACATGTACTATAATATTTTTGGCACGGTGTCGGTGGATTGGGATGTGTGCGTTTGTAAATCAAGCGCTCCCTTTCTGTGACGTCACACTCAAGTGTGCCGCACGGCTAGCGACAACAATCGCTTCGATGGTGTTTTGAAGATTGATATTGATTATTATGAGGAATGAGTGATGAACCTTACTATACTGGACTGTCTCAGGAAATTAGAATACACAATATTCTAATTTTTTGAGACAGTCCTGTGTATATATACAGGACTGTCTCAGGAAATTAGAATACACAATATTCTAATTTCCTGACTGTCTCAGGATACACACAATATTCACACAATACTCTTACACAATATTCTTATTTCCTGAGACAGTCAGGAAATTAGAATATTGTGTATTCTAATTTCCTGAGACAGTCCTGTATATATACACAGGACTGTCTCAAAAAATTAGAATATTGTGTATTCTAATTTCCTGAGACAGTCCAGTATAGTGTTTGCATTTTACAGTGTTAGTTATAAGTTAGTAATTTATTGAGAGGCCTTTTGGTTATTGATAGGCTTGCTGTCCTAACGTGTCTCCCAGGTTAAGAGAGTTGTTCCATGGACCAAGACCACAACAGTCTCCTCTCCTGTAGCACCAAATATATTTATTTGACGACAAAGCACAATACCTGTTGGGTTTATGTTTTAGTTCAGTGCTCATTATTCAGTAAGCACATCTTCAATTAAATTGACTAATTGATTGTGATTGACTCAAATTATATTTAATTGAAAAAATAAATATTGGCACTTTATTCGAAGTCAAGACTATTCTTGTCTTTGTTTTGTTCATAATAATGTTCATGTCATTATGATATCACATATGGCTCACAGTGCTCCTGGCTCAAATTACCAAAGACACACAGCTTCAGTACAGTGAATGAGGTATGTAATGAGTTTATCGGTCATTATTTTTCAATCATTTATTGTTTATTTAATTTTTGCACGATGAATGCAAATGGTATGTTGACATAACAAATCCCAAGCATCTTAGTTTGGAGACATTCAGTGGTGAATAAGCATAATTGCTGTGCTAAGCTGTGACCAGCTCTTGAACAAAGGCATCTACACTCACTTTGAAGGCAACGTGCATATTGGCCTAAAACCGATAATGAAAAGCCGATATAATTCTATATATGTCGATATTATCCGATATCATTTTCAAATGATTGACAACTCTAACGTCTCAACCGTCAAGGTTACAGAATTTTTAATGCCCCTAATATTTAATGCTTTGTAAGGCCTGAATTTTTTTTTACAAAACCCATTTAATGATTTTCAACGCTTTTTTTAATGACCCAAGTAAATAAGCTTTACTTCTTCTCACTCCTTTTCAAATATTCATATTTTGTTTTCTTATACAGTGATACCTCAGCTCACGAACATAATTGGTTCCCAGAAAGTGTGAGTAAGGCGAAAAGTTCGTCTTCCGAACATTTATTTCCCATAAGAAACCATTAAAATGAGAATAATCCGTTCCCAGGTCCCCATAAAACATAATTTTCTACTAAATAAGCCTTAAAACTACACAAAAATATGCCTTATTTTATGTAAAATAAATGTGCTATTGCATTGTAATTAGGGCTGTCAAAATTATCGCGTTAACGCGCGGTAATTAATTTTTAAAATTAATCACGTTAAAATATTTGACGCAATTAACGCACATGTCCCGCTCAGACAGTATTCTGCCTTTTGGTAAGTTTTACAGCAAGGTTTTTTTGTGCTGTCTAACAGCGAACTCTTGTGGTCGCTTTGCGACATGGTTTATTGCTTTCTTGCCAGTTCAATATGGCTGCACGACGTCTCGGGCTGACGCCTACGTTGTAATATGATCCTTGGACAGGATTTGTCCGTAAGTATGGTTGTTGTAAAGAATGTACATATTATGTTAGTAAGCGAAATGTTATATTTTTTGTATGAGACGCTTTTTGTTTATGTTTAGTGAACCTGTATAGCGTGCTAAGCTAACGTTGTTGCTAATGCAATGCTTGTGTACTTTTTTTTTTGTAGTTTCACTACGGTCTAAAGAGGACAGTGGTTTGAGGCCATTTTATTAATAAATCAGATGAAAAAGGAAGAAGTCTGATTATTAAGACATCGTTCACTAGCTGTCTAGCTTTGGAAAAAGTAGACGCTTCGGAGTGAGGACAGCATAGACAGATTTAAATGATAGTAGAGTGAAATGCCCACTACAGTCCTTATGTACCGTATGTTGAATGTAAATATCGATCTTGTGTCTTATCTTTCCATTCCAACAAATTATTTTACAGAATATATATATATAATTTACAGAAAAATATGGCATATTTTATAGATGGTTTGAATTGCGATTAATTACGATTAATTAATTTTTAAGCTGTAATTAACTCGATAAAAAATTTTAATCGTTTGACAGCCCTAATTGTAATTAAAGAAATAAACTGTACTGTATATTAAAGTCGTTTTATTTACCTTTGTGATGGTAGTTGATGGCTTGATGGAATGGAGTGGGAGGAGGAGGGAGGGAGTGAGTTACTGTTTGGAAGGAGAGTCACCTTCCATAAGGACTGTAGGTAACTCTTTTTCGGTCCCATAATAGCAAACGTACCCTCAATACGGTCCAAAATGTCTATCAAACACAAACCACGTCTGCGCTTGACGAAAGGGAGGGGACGAACTGGGACGCCGTGAGCGTGCGTCAGCTTCTCGTGGCGCTGTTCGACCGCGTGGTTTGGTTCGTCCGCTGAAAACTAGTTCGTCAGCAGAGACTATATGCTCGCGAATTTAATGTTCTTGAGGCGAAAAGTTCGTGAGCTTAAGCGTTCGTCAGCGGAGGTTTTACTCTATTTGATAATTGTTACTGATTATTGCTACTTATGTATTGAACATTTGAAATCAACATGTTCAGATAAACAAATAAAGCCTGTCCAACTCGGAATGACCCAAAAGACCGTTATAGCGAGGGGATTTAACATTTAACCACGACACATCCAATATGGTGGATGCACTTCCGCATCCCAAGAACAACCAATCACGATTTGTAGTGTTGTGGTACCTTCCGAAGACAAAAATGACGCTGAGCAGCGGCACCATTTTGATGAGGTCGTGGCTGACGTAAGACGCCAAGACAGCCAGCTGCAGGAAGTAGAAGAGGAAGAGCCCCACCGATTGGCTGACGTAATGCGCGTGCACCGACACCTTCTGGTTCGGCGATGGGTTCTGGAAACGCGGTTTCACTTCACCGTAGCGAATTCTGGCCACACCCTGCACCACCACACCTATATACGAACACACTCATGAATTCATTCACTGCCAATAAGTCACAAGAGATAAATGTACAGTTGATTAAAAACATATTTTTTAGAGTTCATTACCTAGCATTACTGGCACCGAGGCAAAGACGGCGCAGCGCAATGTGTAAACTACCCTGTGGGGGGCGCTGCCCATCAGCGGGGAGTCAAAGGGTAGGAGCGCGTACCCTCCCCACACCAGAAAGGGGAAAATTAGTGCGGCCGACGCCGTCCACAACGCCAGTTTGAGCTTCTCACTGCACACGTCACTCAAATCTAAAGACAAGAATCAGACCGGATGACTAGGCCATTATTTTTTGGTGTCATTGCTCGGATTTACTCACAGATTTTCTCCTTGGGTTCGTTACAATCGTAGTCATAATGAAGCGTCTCTTTGTAGTACTGTTGCTGGTCATCTTCATCAACGTCCAGTCTACTCTCTAGAGGGACGACCTCGCTGGACTGTCGCCGCACGATTTTCACCTGCGGCGTGAAAACCGGAGCGCCTTTTTCCGGCACCCAACTGGACTCGTCTTCGATTTCTTCTTCTTCGTCGTCGGCCAACGAGCCGTCTCCCTTGCTGTCCCTCGGCGATGCCGGCGTGTCGTCTCTCCACTTGTCGCCCTCGGGCATGCTCTCGCGCCACTTGGCTTTGCTCAGCCCGCCGTCATCGTCGTCAGGCGTCGGCGTTCCCGCCGACACGGCGTCTGTGTTCTGGCTCTTTTTCTCCCGGTCGCCGGGCCACGGCAAGGTGACGTCGTCAGCACCCGGAACGTCTTCATCATCCTTCGATTTTTCGTCTTCTTCCTCCTTGAATTCTACTTCTGCGGTCTTGTCGCTTGCAGTCAGCTGAATGGGTGCATTCAGAGTGACTGGCAGGAGCGTAGTCTCTTCGCCGGGCACCTGGCCGGACATTTTTGGAGCTCTCGGGAGGCAGGAAAAATGCAAAACTGTCTCTAAATATGAAAATGTCACACTAATGCAGTAAGAAACACATTCTCCATGTGGTCAGGGGCATCATTTAAATCCCTGTAGAGAGACACGATTTCAAAATTGGGTTTGAAGTTCATCACAATGCAGCGTTATTCAAAAAGAATGAAGCAGTGATTTTGTTTCCACAGTGAGCACATGTAAGTTACTAGAGGTGTGCGAAATTTCCGATTCTTGCCGTGCAAGATTCGAGAACGATTATCAAACATCCAAATTTCGATTATTGAAATATGTCAAGTAAAGCGGAACTAAAACACATTCAGCACAATCTTCGAGACGCAATGAGGAACGGACTGCATTGCGTCCCGAGAGTTAACATCATGCTTGTCATTACCGGGCTAATGACAATGCTCAAGTCACAGCTCTGGCTCTACTCATGCCGCTAGATAAAAAAAAACAATAATACCTGACTGCTGCCGACAGCCGCTACAAACTACGTCCATATCATGTTATGGTAGGTAATAGATATCATATGTATACAGAACTAGATACAACATGACAGACTCAATGGCGTTAGCAGCACATGTATTGAAAACTAGATGCAAAATGACAGACTTGCTGGTGTTGATAAACAGCCGCCATCTTAAAGCAGGAGACTTCTCTAGAAGTTCCACGGATAGAAACACTTGTAATTTTTAAAGGATAAATGTGACTTTGTATATTGTGACTAAATATTGCCATCTAGTGTATTTGTTGAGCTTTCAGTAAATGATACTGTAGCCATTTAACTGTTCTGCCCAAATGCATGATGGGAAGTGCAACCATGACTGTGCGTAGTGGTACCAATGGATATATCTTCTCTGCGTTGGGAAATAAGATAGGGTGTTAAGAAAAAGATCAATTACTACCTTTCTTCCCCACATTGCTTCCCACGATATTTCTAATTGTAGGGAGAGGGATTGTAAGGCTTTAGCCAATTAAAAAAAGGCTCCAAAGGCTGCCAAAATTCACTCTACTCATTTTATGCTGCCTTTTAGCTCTATATATAGGTAAAACGGCGCCATTACAGATTGAACGCGACAGCGCGTGAGTGGGTCGTTCAGCGCATGCGTTAATTGCATTAAATATTTCAACGTGATAATTTTTTTTTTTAATTAATTACCGCCGTTAACGGGATAAATTTGATAACCCTAACTTAAGCCCAAACTAAAGACTCTGGATGAGTGTAACATTATGTCCGTAACATTAAATACAATTAGAAAACGATTTAATTAAAATAAATATATATATTAAAAAAAGGCATGCCCGATATTTTTTTGGCGATTACGATACTTTGAAAATGACGTGATCGGACCCAATCGATCGCATCTCTAATTTACTGTTTTGAACTGTTAACTTGATACTGAAAAAATCGTTTATTTAAGCCTGAGAGGCTTTTTGTACAATTTTTGTAACTAATGTATGAAACATTGAAAGCAGCTAATAACTTGGAGGGGTTTGTGGGTGTCATCAATAATCGAATCGTAGCCTCTGACTCGTAATCGAATCGTTAGGTGCCCAAAGATTCCCACCTCTATAAGTTACCAAGATAGGAAATTAATGTTCATTGTGAGAATAATACACATCTTCTGCTTTGCTTTTAATACATAAAACCTTGCGCAATGAAACTGGCTCTTTTCAAATAACTGGGGTAACATATAGTTCTTTAACCCGTTATTGCCAAATGTATCACATTTGATACACCTAAAATTTCATGATTTTGAGACTAATTCAGAATTTTGACATTTCTTTTTGAAAAAAGAAATGATGGATGCAAGTCAACACATGCATCTGCAGATTCCATGAAAAAAAAAAAAAACAGGATTTAGCAAGGGTTATAGATATTAGAGGGCTTATTACACATATTCATTTTGACTTTTCTTTTTACAAATTTGGAAAAAAAGGTTTCATTAGGACCTTATTTTTCAAATTTTGGGATTCTCTGATAATTGCTTCATGTTGCAGGTATTTAAGGGTTATGTATTTATTGTTAGCTCCCCATTTACAATTAGTAACAAGTAAAAGGTGTGCACAAATTTTGCAACCACATTTTTATTATTTTGTATTTTTGAAAATACTTGTAATAATCAAGTTATCCAGGTTATACAGTCATGTGAAAAAATTAGGACACGCTATTGAAGCCTGTGTGTTTTCTAACATATTTGGTCATATGGATATTCAATATCGATTTGAACAGTCTTGAGAGATTCAGGTAATAGGACTAAACAATTAATAATGAAAAAAATTTTTTTTATAACTTTCTGTAAATGTAATTTTAAATAAATGCATTTTTTGTTGAGGAATAAATTAGGACACCCCCACATTCAATCCCACTTAAAATGGCTAAAATCAAACACAGTGGTATCAAATCAGGTGCACATGATTGAATGAACATCATTACCCAGTGTTTTGAAGGAGGCTTGCCTTATTTAAACCTCACATTCAGTTTGATTTGCCCCCGACTGTTTAAGTGAGAGAAAACACCGTGTTGAGATCAAAGGAGCTGTCTGAGGCCTTCGGAAAGAAGATTATAGATGCTGATGAGTCTGGTTAGGGATTTCAAAAGATCTCAAAACACTATAAAATCAGCCATTCCACTGTCGGGAAAATAGTGTACAATTGGAGGACATTCAAAACGACTGCCAACATGCCCAGGTCTGGCCGTCCAAGCAAGTTCACCCCGAGAGCAGACCGAAAGATGCTAAAAGAAGTCTCCAAAAACCCTAAAATAACATCACGGGACCGACAGCAGGTTCTTGCTACTGTTGATGTAAAAGTGCATGCCCCGACAATCAAATGAGACTTCACAATATTAACCTTCATGGGATGTGTGCAAGGAGGAAACCTTTGCTCTCCAAGAAGAACATGAAGGTGTAACGGTCACTTCTGTGATCCTCTTTATTCCTTAGGACATCCACCACACGGTGGCGCCTCTTTATGTTGTATGTTCACTTTCTTCTTCAGTTGCTACCTACTTTTTGGGGAGTCAAGTGTGATCATGTGTACATGGTCCGTTGTACTCCCGAGTGACGAGTGGTTGAGCTGGATTTATTTATTTTTGTCTATTAAAAGTGCATAAGTGGACGTCTGCTCCCTTTTTTTACCTTTTATGCACTCATCCTGCCCTGCCACGCGTTACAAATGGCGCCCGAACATTCTTTCCCTGGACCTCTGTCAAGCTTTGGATCCGAAGGTGACTTCGACTGCCTCACGTGGATGGTTGTTGGCGATTCCTGTGCCTCTGAGGATCGGAGTTTTCCCGACCGCGGCTGCGACATTAACGTGAGAAGGATCTGTCTATTTCTTGGATGTGATGGTCTGACCGCTGTTTCGACATTGGTTTGGGATCCGTCTATTTCCTGGATCGTCAAGGCGATACGACCTCAGGCCCAGACGTTGCCCCAGGATGGCGTCTGGTTGGGCTAATCATAAAAGAACCGATGCCTTTCACACTGACAGACTTGACCTGGAGTGAGCCGTTTCTGGTTGTTGGCCATGTTTTGTGCTGCTCTTCTTTGTTTGTCATGTGTTGATTTGGTTACCATATTTGCCCATGTTTGTTGTTGAAATTGAGGTTCATGTTTTTCAAAGCTTTTGAAGTTCAAAGAGTAAAAACCACAGTGCATTTGTTTTTCTTATCTTTCATATAGTCTTTGTCCTATGTGCCTTTCAGCTTTTACAGTCGTCTATGTTTAGCTGTTTTATGGTTCATCTTCAGCTGTGTACGGCTGTGGACAGCCTTTTTCTCATCAGGGGGGACTATGTAACGGTCACTTCTGTGATCCTCTTTATTCCTTAGGACATCCACCACACGGTGGCGCCTCTTTATGTTGTATGTTCACTTTCTTCTTCAGTTGCTACCTACTTTTTGGGGAGTCAAGTGTGATCATGTGTACATGGTCCGTTGTACTCCCGAGTGACGAGTGGTTGAGCTGGATTTATTTATTTTTGTCTATTAAAAGTGCATAAGTGGACGTCTGCTCCCTTTTTTTACCTTTTATGCACTCATCCTGCCCTGCCACGCGTTACAAAGGCCAGACTGAAGCTTGCCAGAGTGAATGTAGACAAAGACCCGGACTTCTGGAATAATGTTCTTTGTACAGATTAATCTAAAATTGAATTATTTGGACACCAGAAAAGAGGACATGTTGCCGTAAACCCAATACAGCATTCCAGGAAAAGAAACTTATTACAAATGTGAAGCATGGAGGTGGAAGTGTCATGGTTTGGGGATGCTTTGCTCCAGCAGGACCTGCCCAGCTAAATAAACATCATAGAATCCACCATGAATTCTATTGTCAGGGGTGCATATAATTTTTTCGCCCAGGTTCTCAGAGGAGGACCTGGAGATGTGACTTGGTCCTCATTGAGCTTGAGAGCCGACCCGCCTGATGCGATAAATTTATGACAAGCTTTACTGAGAGCCAATTAACTTTAATTAATTATATTAACAATTAATGCTTGATTAACATCGACTGGCACAACAAAATTGGCATTACTTTGAAGTGAAATGTAAAGAAATAAACATAAAAGCACCAATTCAAAATAAAGGGCATTATGCAGCTCCCACATTAACTCCAAGCCTTTTTAAAAGTGGGATGTCCTCCTCATAAGACCTCATTGAACGTGCATGTTTAGCTTTGTAAAATGCGAGCAAAAACACGTTTGTCAGTGCATGTCACTGTTCATTACCTTTATTCCGCGACTTGTCCATAGGGCGAGTGGGGTCATGTCTGACATCGACAGTTTGCTTAATTGCCACATGCTCTCTGTTTTGTTCGTGCTTTTCAAAGTTTGGATGGCTGAAATTCTTTGATCCTACATAAAATGCGCTGCTCTTATCGGCGACATTGGGATTCTCACGGCACATTTCGTACCGCATTTCCGTGCGAGCATCATTTGCTTCTAGCCATGGTACCTCCTGTAGCCACTTTTCAGCAAAAGTCCTTTTTTTCGGTAGCTCCGGTGACGTCTCTGTAGTCTGTCTTTTGACGGGGGTGGGGGAACACGGAAGTAATTACTCAGTGTGGCCTGCCTCTTCGACATTTTGAGAAGTTATTTTCTCGTGTCCGCCGCAAATACAGTGGTCAGCCATCGGTACGCAAAAGCGTATGGAAGCCGTTGAGGGCCAGCACGTTTGTCTACGTCCAGTACGCATGCGCACATGCGGACCACTTATGTGCACCCCTGTCTATTGTGTATCAGAGGGTGCTTGAGGAACATGTGAGATCATCTGAGAAAAATTAAAGCTGAACCGAAACTGGACCCTGCAACATGACAATGACCCAAAATATAACCGTAAATCCACCAACTACTGACTGAAAAGTCAAAGCAGAGATCTTAATCCCATTTACATGGTGTGGGGTGACTCGAAACGGGCTGTACATGCAAGAAACCCCTCAAACATCTCACAGCTGAAAGCGTTCTGCATTGAGGAGTGGGGCAAACTTTCTTCAGACCAATGTCAAAGACTGATGGATGGCTACAAAAAGCGTCTCACTAAAGTTATTTCAGCCAAAGGGGGTAACACTTGCTCTTAGGTGGGTGTCCTAACTTTTTCAACAGTTAGGATAAGTATATTTGTTGATATAGTGGGTTTAATGAGTAAAACAATGTTAATTTTGGTTGTTTACCTGCAATGAAATCACTTTCTTTTCCAGAGATAATGAAAAACAAGATTGATATGTGAACATTTCTTAATAAAGAACTGAATATTTCATTGGGTGTCCTATTCTTTTCACATGACTGTATGTCACAATAATTAGGGAGAAAAAATTCTTAATATTGGTCTTATTTTTTGAGTTGCACTGAAATTATTATACTGGTTTTCAACTTCCCTCAAGGAAACACTGCCGCCTATGGGTGACGTCTCCACAATCTTCCAGCCGCATGTACACATACATGTTCACCACGTTCACTTCGATTTATTATCCAAAGGATTTTGCAATTTTCATTTTGGTGCTTCCGTTTTTAATACCACAAAAATATGACATATGAACAGGACTATGTAAATTGTTTTGTACCCAGTGTAGGTGGACGTTAAGGTCAAACCTAACGAAGTTTTATGGCGTTTTTTTTTTTATTTAATATAATGCATTTTGGGGGGGTATAATGAAGTTTTTAGGCGTAAGACTTGAACTGACAAACACTACGAAAAAGACAGTTGACGTCTGCCATAACTTTAGAAAACTTAATACATGTGGCAGTTAAAAATGTCAGTAAAAATTTGACAAAACAAACCTGTTCAGCCGTATCGACGAAGGTGCGCTAGCTAACTAGCCAGCACCAAAGGAATGTAAAAGTTTCGACTTCCTAACTTTTTCGGCCGACTTTCACTAAAATTGAGCTCCAGTATGTTGCAATAATTCACTCACCTTCTTGTTAGTCAGCTTTTTACACGTCGAAGTGAGGCGAATTAGGGTGAAAAGTAGGAGCTTTCGGGTGATCTTTCGTCGTCACAAGCGGAAGTGAGAAAAGTTACGACAGGTGTGGCAGGTGCACACAATAGTGCCCATGTGGTGACGTCATCACCAGGAGTGCCCACTCGGTCTGATTCTCGATAAATCATTTCAACCTGAGTTGGCTCATTTTCGTTTAAATTTGTAAAATGTCGTCCGAAAGAGATTCCAAATTTTAAATAAACCGTATATTGATTTATAAACAAAACAATCGTAAATCATTTTATCTATTCACTTGTGAACTTAAGCACGAGTGAGACATCTGTCGTTAAATCACGTCCATCGATGGCAGTTTAAAAGCAATTTTAATTTTTGCCATAATATTGAATTGAGCGTATTTTTTTTTCAGCACAACTCAAATGTACAAGTTTATAATTTGACGATTTGAAGCTGCTTCAACTTAAGTCTTCAGCATGAGTCGGCAAACTAAAACGTCAGACTTCATACCTTTTAGTTTTAAATGTGGGTTCTTGAGACAGAGCAAAAAAAAGTGAAAACAACAAGGTCAACATTTTATTTCAAGAGCATATCTTACAAATTGGCTTCTTGTCAAAAACAAAAGAATCCAAATAACTTTATTCAATGGTTACAATTGCATTTTCCTTTTTTTTTCCTCATTAAAATGTTTACACAGATGAGTTTAGGGAAACAATTGGCCATTTTTATCATGTTTTTTAAAAAAGTGACCCAACAATAAACAATTCAAATAAAAACAAGACAGCATGAAAATATTTAACGGCTACATGTCAAGGATTGAGGAAGGTGAGAGAGAGCACTAATGTGGCTATAAAACAAACAAAAGGCTCAGGAGGGCCAAGTCCAAATAGAGAGGGAAATCTTCATGGCAGGAAGGCATTTGAGACAGAGCTCTATTTTTTTTAAACAATACATGAGGCTAAAACCCATAGGTTTAAAAAAAAAAAAAAAAAAAAAAGAAAAAAGAAAAAGAAAGAAAGAAAGAAAGAAAGAAAGAAAGAAAGAAAGAAAGAAAAAAAAAGGTACATTCAAAGCTTTGGCTATTGATTAAAACAAAAGAACCAAATTGAAGAAGACGGCAATAACATGACTATCAAGCATTACATTTCATGTTATCCACCAGACTAAAAAACTATGGAGAAATATAAAGCACATAAACATTTAACACAGTATGGGGTTTTTTACTTTTCTTTTTTTTATCATTACCAGCTGAAGGCATGTCAAGTCGCTCATGAAGCTGTTGTTCTTGTGGTCCTACTTCTGTCATTATTGAAATTGTCTTCTAAGTTGGTAGTTATGTAAAGTTGCGTAGGCCAGTATTTTTATATCAGTGTTGACTGATGAGTTTCACAAGTATAGATAGAAGCTAGCCAGCAGAGGGCAGCCTTCAGCCAGTAATAGCGCACACGCGCTGGTTGTTTTTAAATTCAACAAAATACGAAGTGTTATATCGCGATCGTGTGCACACAGAGTTGAAAATCACAAAAATCATTTAAATGTTTTTCCCCAAGTGTCGACACCAACCAACCTTTTACAGTCATCAAAGGGCTAAAAGCAAGACGTGTGCTGGGGTGGGGGGCATTTTTTAGTAATTTCCCCCAGTTTACTTAAAATCAATGCTAACCGGTATGGTAGCATCAACTTGTTGTGGGCGTCTGGGGAATAAAAAAGTCCAAGATCACAAAGACTTCTACACGTGATTTTTTTTGTCACTATTCTAATTCTTCCTGATTACCAGGAAGGCGAAGCACCTGAATCAAGCGGTGTCACGCTAAAAACTAGACTCTTCCAGCAAAATCTAAAACGGACCAATAAGTCATTAAAAAAAAAAAAAAAAAAAAGGAAAAAGTAGATGTTTCTAGTAAGACGTGATGAAAAAGACCGTTAGTCAGTTGCAGCTCATCTAACTTACCGGACGACAATGTTGCCTACAAGAGTAAGACCATGATAGATTGTTCATTAAGCGCCCGCTAGCATACTTGATGTCACTCCTGGACCATGGCCTCTTGTTCCATGTCGCCATCCTCATCCCTCTGATAGACGGGGGCGTCGTCGGCTTGCTCCTCCACCCCGTCCTCACGTTCCTCCAACGGGGTGGTGGCATCGGCGTCGGAATGGTTGTAGGGGGCGTCGTCCGGCTGAGCTTCGCTGCGGACTATGCTCTTGGGGCGACCCCTTTTCCGTGGCGTGCCGTCCGGGTTCAGCGTCACCTTGGGGCGTCCCGGCGATGGCGACGAGCCGGGGTTGCGTAGGTGGGCGCCTCGCTTGGACTGGGACTTGCGTGGCCGACCGGGCGTGCGACGAGGCGGCGGGGGTGCTCCCTCGGGGGGTTCCACTAGAGGATACTTCCTGGGCCTCCCGAGGGGCTTCCACACTTTGGGCTTGGTCGTATCTTTCCGGGTGCCGGAGGGGTACTTCCTGGGGCGGCCTCTTTTACGCGGGGGTCCGTCGTAAGGACGTTTGACAACGTCCGACTTGCGCGGGCGGCCTCTTCCCCGACGGACGAGGGCTTCCCCCGTGACAGGATTTTTTCGAGGCCTCCCCACGCGCTTCCAGGTTTTTTTGGGGGAGTCCTCCGGAAGAGGGTACTTCCTGGGCCGGCCCCTACCTTGAGGTACCTTCCTAGGTCTTCCCCGCTTGCTGCGTTTCCCGGGGAGGCGTATGACCAACCGTGAAGGCGCGACCGGCTTTCTGCGCGGGCGGCTCGCTTGGAAGATCGCCAACGACACGGACGGCTTCTTGTTGATGGAACCTTTGGGTCGGCCCCGGCCTCTCCTGGAGCCGTCGGCAGAGGGCGGCGGGCGCCGCTCGGCGCTGCTCTTCCTCGGTCTTCCTCTGCCGCGCGGGACGGCGATACCATTGGGAGAGTTATCGCCATCAATGCGCGGCGCCTTCACAAAGGAGCCCTCGCTCTCGTCTTCGCTCGTGACGTTTTCTGCCTTGCGCTTGGTGCCGGATCCTTTGGGGCGCCCTCGCCCACTTTTGGGCTTGTCGGTACCATTGTCAGACACGCGCTTGGTGCCGGTGCCCTTTGGCCGCCCCCTCTTCTTGGGCGTATAATCTTCGTTCTCAAAGCCTAGAGTTGGGCTGCTGTTGGAAATGCCCGAAACGAGCTCCATCAGGTTTACGTCAGGTGTGCTAATCAGAGTTTTCTTGGAACCAGGGCTGGGTGATCTAGACGACAACAACAACAAAAATTGTCATGTTGTTTAATCTCAATTACTTTCACAATGTTCTCTTAAACTTGATTGTTTTAAAGAGACGAGCAGGTAGGTCAGGAAATATGAAGTATTCATTTTAAATTGGCAGGACTGAATACACTAAACTTCCAGCCGTCAATATTTTAAACAGCAGACCCAAAATTGTAAACAGAGTCAACAACAAATAAAGAAAAAATCATTTCATTCAGCAATATACATAAATGTCCCACAAATATTTGTCTTTTTTAAGGTATGTGTGTAATATATATATATATATATATATGGGTGTAACAGTACATGTAATAGTATTGAACCGTTTCGGTACGTGGTGCTCGGTTCGGAACGGACGCGTACCGAACGTGTTTCTGACGTAATTTAACCCTTACTTTTCGAGGCTGTGAGTCGATCGGGTTACAGTTTCTTTGTGTAGATTATATTTACTCCGTCTTCTCTCGTATAATGAGGACCAACACAGTAGGACGCTATAACACAGAAACGTCAACGGGCCGCCGCGAGAACGCAGTGAAACGCGGGCGTTAAAGTCAATCAGCCAATGCACACCAGTCGCAGTGCGGCCGCGTTTTAGACGCGTCCCAGAAGCGGCTCAACGCGACGCACGCGAAAAGAACGGCAGAGTTTATTGTTTGACGCGAGACGCGGCCCTCCTGCGTCAATGCTACTACCGGTAGTTAGGATCGGGCAGACCGGAAGTCACTAGTGTGAAAATAGGGTGGATCTGGTCGAATTTGAAACTAATATCAGTGTTTCCCTTACATATTAAATATTGTGGCGCACCGCCACAACAAAATAAAAGCCGCCACGCCGTGCAAAAGAGATGTTTTATTTTTTTTTTAAGGCCGTTTCAAACTAATGGCAGCCTAATGTGAAGGGTTCAGTGGCAACCTATTCAATGTGTATTGTATTGTCCGTAACTATACGGGGCCACCTTAAAAAGTGACAATCGGCCAGGGACCTGTGACGTAGAGGGAAGCGAGAAGGAGATAGCGGTCTCATGTCACGGAAGCCCGCCGTTATTTTGTTATTCCTTTTCTTTATTATTGTAGTCACAATAAAGTGGCTAAGCCAATACAGACTCCTGTCCTTCTTCCCCTCATCCGGGCATTAATGTATTTTGGGTCGGACTTTTCGGCGAAAGTGAGTGGTGGACG
The DNA here is from genome assembly GCF_030265065.1 of Corythoichthys intestinalis. Lineage (NCBI taxonomy): Eukaryota > Metazoa > Chordata > Actinopteri > Syngnathiformes > Syngnathidae > Corythoichthys > Corythoichthys intestinalis. Next base: position 22,943,449 of record NC_080416.1, read on the forward strand.
GCCGTCTCGGACGAAGAGGCAAGTTTGAATGAATTTGCGCCGAGCGGCGGGTCAGAGTGCCGCCGCGCTAATGTGTCAACAATGCATTCAATAGCAGAAAATGCAGGGCTGTTACAGCGGACGGATATATGCAATCACGGCTGACGAAACCTTGATGAATGCGCTTTTTTCCCCCAAGTTTCACGAGTTCTGGGACACTCGAAAAATGTCTCTCATACCTCTACTTGCTAAGCTAAATGGTACCTCGATGTGCGTTTGTGTGGAAAAGTAGTTCACGAACAACAACAACAACAAAAAACTATGCACCTTCTCACCAAAACTAGTAAAACTCTTTACACGGCAATTAGAATTTCCCCCTACACCTTGAAATGGCTCCATTACAAGGACGTAGGTTTGGTCTCAATATTGGTGGGACGCTATAACAGCATAACCTGCATGTACACTTTTTGCTGGGAACAGAACAGTAATAAAACCAAACTGATTAGGTGAACGGGGATCAGGGCTTAATTTCTCACCAATATGAACCTAATTAATTGATAGGCTAAATGATCAATGCAAAAATAAATCTGGATTGACTTGTACTAACTTTCACACTGCAAATTTATAACGTTTCAATCTGAGGATTTTTCTTAAATCTATTTGAATATTTTTTTCCATCTTGTTTTGAGTGTTAAAGACTAGTTAACAGATTAATGGGTCAGATTATTCAATTTACTTTTGGTAAATATTACCATTTGTTCTTATTAAGCCCATACATCTAAAGGTTGGTCATTTTTCACCAAAATCAAGGGGGAAAATGATTTCAAATAATGTTTTGTAATGCAGCACACCACCTAGGGGATACCCTGAATATGCAATCGTAACCCTCTTCTTGAGTCCATCAGATCTCTTGATTGGCAGATCGGAGTACAGTTGAATTGTTTTTGTTGATTTACTGCCCTCTTCTCTGCTATAATAATAACCAACACGGCCCCGTGTTCAATACAAAACCCTCCTACCACAACAAAACAAGTAGGTACTAATATTCACATAGGAACTAAAGTTATACAACATAAAATATCAAATCAATCAATCAATCAAATTTATTTATATAGCCCTTTACAAAACCCGAAAGGCCCTCAAAGTGCTTTACAACAAAACATGGCTCAAGATAAATAAAAGGCAGGAAAATATTATACAATTATAAAATAAATAAATAAATATACAATATAAATGAATACTACATCACATTTGTAAAATATAAACACATAATAAAATAAATAATAGCCCAATTGAATAAAATAAATTGAAATGAGCTAAAACACCTGTAATTAATAAGAATAATAGACAGATCCTGCTTACACAATTACATGTATTTATATTATATTATTATAATCTATTTCATTTGTAAAATACATGTTAAAATCTTTGTCATTGGGATTGCTTTTCTCTTCAGCACAGGAAAGAAAGCTGACCAATATGCGGGTCTGAAAGCCAAATTGTTGTTGAATTATTATCTTTAAATACCCGCTACTTTTTGAGCAGAATTCTAGCTTTGTATAGGCTAATATTCCTATTGTTGAAAGCACAGAAGTGTGTAATAAACAACTAGCACATTTATATTTTGCGTTTTCTTACTGTACCGAAAATTAACTGAACCGTGACCTCAAAACCGAGGTACGTACCGAACTGAGATTTTTGTGTACCATTACACCCCTAGTACATACTCAATTACAAAGTAAGAAACAATGAAAGATAATCAAAAAAATAACTGCCCTGATTATGTGCGCACCTTAGCCACAGGGAGGCAGCGTGGACTAATAAAGAAGATTTTAGGTAGAAGAAAAAAAGCTTTGTGCATCTGTGAGTGTTGTGTCTTTGAATGTGAGTGTTTGGTTATTTAACGTTTTCAGAGTTAAAATCATGCCGTATTTGTCAGCGAAAAAGCGTGTTTTTCTTTTTATTTATGAATTATGTATTTTCAGGAAAAGTATATCATTTTCTTTGTTTCGACTCTCCATTATTCTGATGATCGGAATCGGGTGAAAAGGATGTTTTTTTTTTTTTTTTTTTTTTTTTTTGCTATATGCGTGTAAAGCCCGTCAATCTCCCTCGCGGAGCTTTGTTTTTGGTCAGCAGTGCAGCTGGAGTTTGCTAGTCAAAGTTAACGATGATTGAAATATTTGTAGCTTTGATCTGGCGAGCGAACGCCCGGTAGCTCTACGATCAAAGGCACAAAAATGTTAATCGTTTAGTCAAACTTTTTTTCGGTATTGGATCGGAACTCAGCAGGTTCTCAAAATCAGGTGACTCAGACGCAAAAATATGCGATCGGGACATCCCTATAATAAATTGCTAAAAATCCATCGCCACTGGATTCCTTTTTAAGAGAGTTCCCAATCTGTCAAACCATAGTCTTTTTGCATCTTCTCCATATTTCGTCAATTAATTATGTCACGGTTGACCGAATGCAGCCTCAAATATCGGTCTTAAAATCGGCTGGCCTTACTTGGAACCTTTGGGTCTTCCTCTGGCCCTTTTCACCACAACAGTCTCGGAAATTTCTTCGCTCGACTCCTGTTGGCTTGGAAAGTTGCTTTGCTCTTCCTCAAGCACTTTCGGCTCGTCTTCCATGCCGTTCGCAGAAGCGTTCCACCTAAATCAAGTCAAAATATGTGTACCTTTTAATCAAAAGTACATTAATATAAAGCCCCTCCACCTTAATGCCAACATAAAAGACGGCAGCAAACTACTTTAACAAAAAACATTGGCCTAACCACAAAAAAGCGGTGTCACCAAAACAACTTTACATAAGGAATATAACGTTAATGTCAAATTGTTGAACATTTAATCAATTAACAATATCAATTAGGTGAAAGGAAGATATTTTTCAAGCGAAAACAAAATAAATCCATTGTAAACGCATATTCTCTTTCATGTATGCTTCCTATATTACTAAATTAGTGGCACCAAGAATACACTGAATGGTGCTGCCCCCTCGAGGCTATTGCGTGCCATACAAGAAGTACTTTTGGCTCCACTTTTACCCATTTTCATATATAAATATGACCAATAATAACTGTGTATAAATTAAGGGTGTAACGGTACATGTATTCGTATTGAACCGTTTCGGTACTTGGTGGTCGGTTCGGAACGGACGAGTACCGAACGAGTTTCTGACGTAATGTAACCCTTACTTTTCGAGGCTGTGAGTCGATCAGGTTAGTTTCTTTGTGTAGATTATATTTACTCCGTCTTCTCTACTATAATGAGGACCAACACGGTAGGACAGTATAACCCAGAATCGTCAACGGCGCGACAACGTGGCCGTCGCGAGAACGCAGTGAAACGCAGGCGTTAGTCGATCAGCCAATGCACACCAGTCGCAATGCGCACACGTGTTAGATGCGTCCCAGAAGCGGCTCAACGCGACGCACGCGAAAAGAACGGCAGAGTTTATTATTTGACGCGAGACGCGACCCTCCTGCGTTAATACTACTACCAGTAGCTAAGATCAGGCAGACCGGAAGTCACTCGTGTAAAAATACGGTGGATCCGGTCGATTTTCAAACTAATATGCAATCGTAGCCCACTTTTTGAGTCATCAGATCTCTTGAGTGGTAGATCGGGGCACAGTTGACTTGTCTTTGTTGATTTACTGCGGTCTTCTCTGCTATAATAATAATAATAACCAACACGGCCCCGTGTTCAATACAAAACCCTCCTACCACAACAAAATAAGTAGGAACTAATCACATAGGAACTAAAGTTATACAACCTAAAATAAATGAATACTACATCACATTTGTAAAATATAGACACATAATAAAATAAATAATAGCCCATTGAAATAAAATAAATTGAAATGAGCTAAAACACCTGTAATTAAATAATAAGAATAATAGACAGATTCTGCTTACACAATTAAATTTATGAATTTCTGTGTGGCGCTTTAAATTGAGAAAATCCACCAATAAAGCTTTTGAAAACCGTTCATAAGGGGAAAAAATGATTCATTAAGGCATTTCATTGGTAAAATACATGTTAAAATCTTTGTCATTGGGATTGCGTTTCTCTTTAGCACAGGACTTCTTTTTTCTTCTTTCTTTCAGAAAGAAAGCTGACCAATACGCGTGGTCTGAAAGGCAAATTGTTGTTAGATTATCTTTAAATACCCGCAACTTTTTGAGCAGAATTCTAGCTTTGTATAGGCTAATGTTCCTATTGTTGAAAGCACAAAGGTGTGTAATAAACAACTAGCACATTTTATTTTGCATTTTGTTCTTACTGTACCGAAAATAAACCGAACTGTGACCTCAAAACCGAGGTACGTACCGAACCGAGATTTTTGTGTCCAGTTACACCCCTAGTAAATGTATATTCTCTTTCATGTATGCTTCCTATATTACTCAATTAGTGGCACCAAGAAAACACTGAATGGTGCTGCCCCCTCGAGGCTATTGCGCCCCATACAAGAAGTACTTTTGGCTCCACTTTTACCTGTTTTAATATATAAATATGACCAATGGTAAATGGTGTTATACCTGCATATAAGAACTGTGTATAAATACATACAGAAATATACATTATTTAAAATAGTGAAGGGGAACCTAAAATTCACGAACCAATCACATTTTAAATTAATATTCTATACAAACAATAAGTCTTACAGTGTTGTTCCCACCCTTTACATCAAATTTTTTGCCAAGCAGATTTACAAATTTTGCACTACATGTTTTTAAAACTCCAATTTAGTCTAAAATAATCTGCTCATACCCTATTAATTGAATATAAATAGAGTTAATTTTATTTAATTGTATAAATGCGAAAACGTTATATTTAATACAGCGCGCTTAATCATTATAATTTGTTTTGTTTTCATTTTTTAGCACTTTTTTTAGCAGGAAAACGGCACAATCGCCGTCTATTTAAAATGAGTACCTCGGGGAGAAAGATGTAAAATAACCCGATTTTTTTTTTTTTTGCTACGGTGCAAAATAAATGCAGAATTAAACGTTGGATTGCTTTTTAAAATTCTGGCCATTTTTTGATGGCGAGTGGGTGTGTTTATCGCGGCTCCGGCTAATTCCTGGACTGAACACTTAAAATGGCGGGAAGGCGTAGCGACATTCAAGTGTTTCCCCAAACTACCGATTATCCTTCAGAATAATAACACAGCGCGCCATTGAAAATGTATTTTCATCCCGCACTTGAAATATTAAACGGCCAAAATGAAAAAAATCGACCGAATCTGCAAAATTTTACAATGGAAAAATCGAGCGTGGACGTCCATCACATCACAGCAAACAATCAGTATGCTTTTATGGAACGTGTTGTATTCCAGGTCATAGCCGGGTTCAAAATCGACCGCGGCGGGCGCCGAAGCGAGTAAATGTCGCCGTTTAAACGGTCACGCGCAGCCAAGCGCCGGCTTTCTTACCTTTAAAATTTCATAAAGATGATTCTAAATTGACAAGTCTCAAAATCTTGGATGAAAATACCGTGGTTTGGGCTCCCAAAAAATGCGCCAAATATTATCGGTGTGACGGCGGTAATAAATTTGCTGTCGCTTCCGGTGGTCCGTCCATTATATTGACCGAGGTAGGAACGACACAAAGCATTGCTTTGGTTCCTGTAGCCATTGGGATAAAAATAAAAAATATATATATAGCTAAAAATATTCCGTTTAGAGCGCCCAAAAGACACAAAAAAAATCTCATTTTATTATTTATAAAATCCCACTACTTAAACATTACTTAGGGAAGAATTATAGTTGTATTAGCAGATTTAAAAACAAGCATGGCGACAACCAAAGGCAATGACGACGTGTTTTTTGTCCTCTTTATTTGAATAAATTCAATGTTAAAACTTCCCAATTCGCAAAGGAAATATATGTATATTTTTATTGGTACGACTAGGATTATATTTTATGTTAAAATGCTAAAGTCATGTAGAACGAACATTTTTGTATGCAATACTGTCCCATTGCCAAATACGTACAATGTTATTTTTTTCCATTGAAAAGCATCCAAGTGTGCATATTATAGTATCAGTGGATGTGTAAATAATGTTTAGATTTAATTATATTTTGATTCAATATGTAATTAAAATGTAATCGCATATCTAAAATAGTCACGTTTTCCACTCGTTTGTTTTCCTCCCAAATGTGAGAGAAAATGCTTGGATAAATACTGCATTATAGTATTAAAAAACTTATAAACAGGGCCGGCCCAGCCTATACGCAGACTATGCAGCTGCTTAGGGCCCCTGACCGCTAGGGGCCCCCCAATTTGGCAATTGTTTAATTTATATTCTATTTTGTTTACTACAGTTTGCTTTATTTGACTTTTGTGAGTTTTGATACTTGATTACAAACTTAAAAAAAATAAAAGTCTTTCCTTAACTTCTTTATTTCCTCTTTTAGAAAAAGGTTTGGCGCTATCTGCTGTAAGTTCTGACCATCATTTGGGGTGAGAAGTTTGAAGTATGCAGTGCAACAAAATCTGATTAATATACAAAATATGGACGTATGGGTTGGATTGCATGTATGGGTTTCACAGTACACTGTGACGAAATGGTGGGCCAAAAATATGGGTCCATTTGCATTATTTTGCTTAGGGCCCCCAAATAGCCTGGGCCGGCCCTGCTTATAAACATGGACTTTTCATCTGGGCCTGTATTTTTATGTACTATTTCTAATTAAAACTTTCAAAAAGTTGGCATGCTGGATATCATAGGCGGAGTTTGACTTTTAGGGCAGGGGGGCACAACATGTTAATGACCCCGGAACGCAGTGTCAGCAATAAAATTAACTTACAAGAATATTTATAATAATAACTTGACAATGACCATTTTTTGTTTCCCATCATTCTTGAGGGGAATTCTAAATCAGGCTGCTTAGGACAGCTATACTTTTCGCCAAGATCGTCATCCATTGAAAATGGTACACCCACCAGTGTCGTGCCAATGTAGTTACCCCAGTCAAAAATTGTATCCAGTGGGCGGAGTCATATGAAGGTAGATTTGTGTCTTTATTATTCAATTTTTTAAAAAAGTTGCTTCAATCAAAAGAAATTTGTTTGAATGCAAAAATAAATTTGAAACTCAAAAAAATGCATGTGAAAGCTATTTTTCTTTTAATTTTTTTTATATGAGTCAGTTTTTTTTTTTTTTTTCTTTTTTTTTTTTTTTTTTATTATAGCAACTTTATTGATTGAAGTAATGTTGATTTGTGTTTGGGCCACATTTTGGCTAGGACGTTTTTGTCTTTATTATTCAAGCAAAAAATAAGTTGCTTGGAAAAAAATACATTTTCAAAAAGAAAAATCACTTCCAAAAAAAAATTCAATCATAGAAAACGTTTGTGAATGCGAAAAATATTTGAGATTTAAAAATTTGCATTTGAACACTTAATTTTTCATTGAAAAGGTTTTCTTTGATTGAAGAAATCATTTTTTGTGTTTGGGCCATATTAGTTGTTGGACATTTTTGTCTTAATCATTCAATCCCCCAAAAAAGTTGCTTCAATCAAAAAAATATATATTTTCAATCAAAGAAGAAAAAAAAAACATTTGAAAAATAAAATTCCCCTCCCCTAATTTGTTTTTTGTGTGTGTGAAAATTATATGCAAGGCAAATGACCGTCTAAGGTGCTAGTCACATGATCTGTTCGAAAAATCATTTTGGCCTATTATAAAAATATATTTTTCTGTTCATTTCATTCATTTTTGTTGCAGTTTTATTGCTTTACAACTTTTATATATAAAGCTTTTATATACAGTATATAGAAAAGTCAATTTCATGCAATGACACTTTTCGGCCACCAGGGGGGGCCTGGCCCCCCTTAAAATCCGCTTATGCTGGATATATATAAATAAACAAATAAACTAACCCTGTTTTAAATCGATGAAAGAAAAAGCTCAAATGCTTTTAAAATAGCTCTTTAAAAGTGTAACCAATTGTTTGAAGACACTACACTTGTATTTAGTTTTTAAAAAAATAATAATAATAAATCACAAGATATACACTACAAAACTTTGTTCAAAAGTTCAAGTTCAAAAGTTTGGGGTCACCCAGACAATTTTGTGTTTTTAGAATAGAATAGAATCGAATAGAATAGAATAGAACGCCTTTGCTTCAAAAGGCACACTTTTATTTTTAAAATGAGTTTCAAAATGAATGGAAAATACAGTCAAGACATTGACAAGGTTGAAAATAAGCATTTTTATTTTAAATAATAATTTTCTCCTTTAAACGATGTTTTTATCAAAGAATGCTCATTTTGCAACAATTACAGCTTTGAGACCTGTGGTGTATTAGCTGTTAATTTGTTGAGGTAATCTGGACAAACTTCACTCCACGTGGTGTATTAGCTGTTAATTTGTTGAGGTAATCTGGACAAACTTCACTCCACGGAGTCCACGCTTCCAGAAGCACCTCCCACAAATTGGAGTGGCTTGATGGGCACTTGTTGTGTACCATACGGTCAAGCTGCTCCCACAACAGCTCAATGGGTTTGAGATCTGTTGACTGTGCTGGCCACTCAATTACAGATAGAATATCAGCTGCCTGCTTCTTTCCTAAATAGTTGTTGCATTTTATTTTTTTATTTTATCCGTGATCAAATGAGATTTTTATGTATAATTGTATTTCTTATTTCGATTGTCTTTGTTTTTACGTTCTATTGATTTAATGTGATTTTTTTAAAATGATTTTCATGTGATGTAAAGCACTTTGAATTGCCTTGTGTTGAATTGTGCTATATAAATAAATTTGCCATGCCTTGCCATAATTTGGAGGTGTGCTTTGGATCACTGTGATGTTGTAGGATGAAATTGACTCCAATCAAGCGTTGTCCACAGGGTATGGCATGGTGTTGCAAAATGGAGTGCTAGCCTTCTTTATTTAAAATCCCGTTGATCTTGTACAAATCTCACACTTTACCAGCACCAAAGCAACCCCAGACCTTCACCATTGCTGACAGATGACATCAGGCACTCTTCCAGCATCTTTTCAGTTGTTTTGTGTGTCACAAATGTTTTCTTTGATCCAAAGTCCAAACACCTTTAACTTTGATTCGTCTGTCCATAACTTTTTTCCAATCTGCCTCTGCCCAGTGTCTGTGTTCTTTTGCCCTTGTTTCCTTTTATTATCCACTCTCAGATAAAGCTTTTTCCTTTGCCACGCTGCCCAGAAGACCAGCATCCCGGAGTCGTCTTTTACGGGTACTATTTAATGAAGCTGCTAGACGAAGACCTGCGAGGCATCTATTTCTCAAACTAGAGACTCTTATGTACTTGTCTTGTTGCTCGGTTGTGCAGCGGGGCCTCCCCCTTCTCTTTCTACTCTGGTTAGATCTTGTTTCTGCTGCTCTCTGAAGGGAGTGGTATACAGTGTTATAGGAAATCTTCAATTGATTGGCAATTTCTCTTATGGAATAGCATTCATTTCTAAGAACAGGTTGTCGAGTTTCACGAGAAAGTTGTCTTTTTATGGCAATTTTGAGTTTAATCAAACCCACAAAGGTGATGCTCCAGATACCCAACTAGCTCAAAGGAAGATCAGTTTTACAGCTTCTCTAACCACTTAAACTGTTTTGAGCTGTGCCAACATAATTGCACAAGGGTTTCTATTCATTTATTATCCTTCTAAGGTAACTAGCAAGCACAATGTACCATTAGAACACTGGATTGATGTTTGCTGTAAACGGGACTCTTTCCAGCTAGAATAGTCATTTACCACATTAATAATGTATAGTGTTTTTTTGATTAGTTTAATGTTATGTCCATTGAAAAAAAACGGTGCTTTTCTTTCAAAAAAGGAGGAAATTTCTAAGTGACCCCAAACTTTTGAAAGGTAGTGTAATCTAAAGCTGTAAATAAAGTTAAACATTACAAGATGTCACTTTTTTAAACTATTGGGTATCATTAAGTAGACGTCTAATCTAATTTTCAATTGAAAAAATATACATAACAAACCATTTGATTTGTTGTCAATAGCACCAAGATGTTTCTCTTCCATTTTTCTGTTTTCCCCCTCAGTGAAAAAAGTTTGAACAGCTACAGTGCCTTGCAAAAGTATTCGGCCCCCTTGAACCTTGCAACCTTTTGCCACATTTCAGGCTTCAAACATAAAGATATAAAATTTTAATTTTTTGTCAAGAATCAACAACAAGTGGGACACAATCGAGAAGTGGAACAACATTTATTGGATAATTTAAACTTTTTTAACAAATAAAAAACTAAAAAGTGGGGCGTGCAATATTATTCGGCCCCCTTGCGTTAATACTTTGTAGCGCCACCTTTTGCTCCAATTACGGCTGCAAGTCGCTTGGGGTATGTTTCTATCAGTTTTGCACATCGAGAGACTGACATTCTTGCCCATTCTTCCTTGCAAAACAGCTCGAGCTCAGTGAGGTTGGATGGAGAGTGTTTGTGAACAGCAGTCTTCAGCTCTTTCCACAGATTCTCGATTGGATTCAGGTCTGGACTTTGACTTGGCCATTCTAACACCTGGATACGTTTATTTTTGAACCATTCCATTGTAGATTTAGCTTTATGTTTTGGATCATTGTCCTGCTGGAAGATAAATCTCCGTCCCAGTCTCAGGTCTTGTACAGATACCAACAGGTTTTCTTCCAGAATGTTCCTGTATTTGGCTGCATCCATCTTCCCGTCAATTTTAACCATCTTCCCTGTCCCTGCTGAAGAAAAGCAGGCCCAAACCATGATGCTGCCACCACCATGTTTGACAGTGGGGATGGTGTGTTCAGGGTGATGAGCTGTGTTGCTTTTCCACCAAACATATCGTTTTGCATTGTGGCCAAAAAGTTCAATTTTGGTTTCATCTGACCAGAGCACCTTCTTCCACATGTTTGGTGTCTCCCCCAGGTGGCTTGTGGCAAACTTTAAACGAGAGTTTTTATGGATATCTTTGAGAAATGGCTTTCTTCTTGCCACTCTTCCATAAAGGCCAGATTTGTGCAGTGTACGACTGATTATTGTCCTATGGACAGACTCTCCCACCTCAGCTGTGGATCTCTGCAGTTCATCCAGAGTGATCATGGGCCTCTTGGCTGCATCTCTGATCAGTTTTCTCCTTTTTTGAGAAGAAAGTTTGGAAGGACGGCTGGGTCTTGGTAGATTTGTAGTGGTCTGATGCTCCTTCCATTTCAATATGATGGCTTGCACAGTGCTCCTTGAGATGTTTAAAGCTTGGGAAATCTTTTTGTATCCAAATCCAGCTTTAAACTTCTCCACAACAGTATCTCGGACCCGCCTGGTGTGTTCCTTGGTTTTCATAATGCTCTCTGCACTTTAAACAGAACCCTGAGACTATCACAGAGCAGGTGCATTTATACGGAGACTTGATTACACACAGGTGGATTTTATTTATCATCATCGGTCATTTAGGACAACATTGGACCATTCAGAGATCCTTACTGAACTTCTGGAGTGAGTTTGCTGCACTGAATGTAAAGGGGCCGAATATTATTGCACGCCCCACTTTTCAGTTTTTTATTTGTTAAAAAAGTTTAAATTATCCAATAAATGTTGTTCCACGTCACGATTGTGTCCCACTTGTTGTTGATTCTTGACAAAAAAATTAAATTTCATATCTTGATGTTTGAAGCCTGAAATGTGGCGAAAGGTTGCAAGATTCAAGGGGGCCGAATACTTTTGCAAGGCACTGTATTTCACAAGTACCAAAAAAAAAAGTGGCAGAATAAGACTCTGGGAGTAGAATATTGAACACTGAAATGTGATAAAATAATTGTGATTTTTGCTTTTAGAGTGACCATAGCCACATTACCCAAGTCATTTTACTATCGTAAAATCAATTCAAACTACTATGCTACAAATCGTTTTCCACTTATTTTCTGAGTGGATTTTTATTCATCCAGGTATTTGTAGTCCAATGTCTAATCAAGACAACTCTTCATTTTGTTGAATTTATTGTTTATCAAAAATAGCCTGATATGATTTAGGCGAGTATGCTACTAGAGCCACATGCGGCTCTTTAGCGCTGCCCTAGTGGCTCCCTGGAGTTTTTTTTTTTTTTAAATGTTTGAAAATGGAAAAAGATGCAGGAAGGAAATATTTTTTTGTTTTATTATGGTTTTTGTAGGACAAACGAGACACATTCTTCTAATTCATTAATATTGTAATGATCAACTTGAGGCGGTATCGGCATGCTCTATAGCCAAGTTTCCTGAGCGAAATATGGGCGGCGCCATCTTGGAAAATGTCTGCTCCGAACGTACGGTTTAGAAAGAACAACATGCATTGCAGTTGAAGTAAACAGTGTGTAGACATAGTTAAAACTGCAAAATCAAGCCAGAGGAACCCATGGAATCTCCAGAAATAGATTCAGCACGATGTAGATGAGACGTAGATGAGATTGTATGATTGTTCTTATCACTTCGTTGATCATTCGTGGACAAAATTACAACAACCTGTCAGCCTGTGTTGACGTGAGGTGTAGTTGATAATCCGGCCACTTGAGTGACCAAAATGAAGATACCATTGATGTACCATGCATGTCGTATCTATTGATGCTAATGGACTTGGATTCCATTGACGCCTATGTAACTAGATGCCATTGACTGCCATGGACGTCCAAAATTTCAGTCATTCATTTTCAATAGGTGAAAAAAACAATGTCCCCAAATTAATAGGAAATGACCAGATGTCCCCCAAACTTTTTCGATTCCATTGATGCTTATGGAGGGTGCTGCCATTGACGGCCATGGACGGCTAAATTTCACATTCAATTTGTTCTAATGGCATTTACTTTGTTTAATGCCATTTACAGGCATGTTTGTCCATTCTATTGATGCCGATGTTCTTGGATTCTTGGATTCTTTTAACGCTTATGTAAGTAAGGCCATGTACGTCCAAATTTTTTCCCATTGAAAATGAATGGGAAAAAATTTGGACGTCCCAAACTTTCCCGATTCCATTGACGCTTATGGAGGGCGCTGCCATTGACGGCCATGGATGTCCAAATTTCCCATTCATTTCTAATGGCATTTACTTTGTTTAATGCCATTGACGGGCATGTTTGTCCATTCTACTGCTAGCCTTGGGCGGGGCTAAGATCTGTATCTCCTCACAGTAAAGATCCAGAGTCATTTCTCCAGAAATTGCAGTTTCTAGTTTTAAAATAGTTTTTGTGTATAGGGCACACTGCATTAATGCCGAGTTATGCTTCCGCGTCAGACCTGCGCCGTCAAGGAAGACCCGATTTACGACCCTGCACCGTAGCCTTACGTGTTCCTATTAAATTTTCAAACTCTAGCGTCACGTCGACGCATATGACGTGGCGGAAACGGACTGTGATTGGTCCGCTCAGACTGTTGTTACCGGTTCAGCGCGAAATCACCGCCATTGTAGAATAGAGTCAAACATTATTTACCAAGCCGACGGGAGTATAATCGAAGAGCAAGTCTCGTCAAGACATCATAAAGATGGCCAAATGGCAAGGTCAGCAATTGAATAAAATGTAAGAACCAACGAGACATGTGTATTCAGAATCGAGTGGCCACACAAATGGTGACCCATTCGGCCAAAAACTGCCAGCTTTTTATCACTTTGTCGTATTTTTGGTTGGTGCACTTCATCATTTATTGTGTACTTATGTTTGCTGTGAGTCTGTGACTTATTTACTTGTCACACTTCTAGTATATGAAGAATAAAGCACAGGTTAGTTGCCAAAAAGTTTTGTTTTGACGTTTAATTTTCAACAACAGACAGTTAACACACGATACATCATCACTGACTGAGAATGCCTCGGTGCTTTTATGATAACGTTAACATCAAGGCTTCCAACGCAGTTTGGGAAGTTCCATAGACGTCAGGAATCTGCTATGGTTTCCCACTGGCTGGTTGTAGAACACGGCAAAAAAAATCGGACTGGAGGGCTTTGCAGACCTCGGACAAAACGCTGGACGCAGTGCTCGACGCCAGTTTTAAGCTAGCAGCCACAGCTACCTGGTTTCCACCCGAGGCTAGAACTCTCTATGCGGCATCAAAAGTCGGACAGACCGCCTCGAAACCGTCTTCTGCATCGCCTGCGCCTCAACATTTGTATGATCAACATTCATTCAATGTTGATGAGCTGAAGATCCACATTCAGGCGTTCCATCTTACCTTGTTTATTTTTTTTCTCTGTTAAACTAGACAAGAGGAAGTCCCCCAAAACCGTACAAACATAACACCACACCCCTCTAGTGGCTTGGCGGTGAATTACAGAGCAATGCGTCACCTGGCCGGAGAACCATCGAATGTCGAATGACGCCGTAGTCGCTGCGCCGTCACCGCAACGTGGGAGCATGAACTCAGGCTTAAGACGCAGTAAAAGCAGCTGCAGCAGTAGTAGTAGTAGTGGTTGGAGTTGCGTTATGCATCCACAAGATGGAGCTGAGCTAAATGGAATGTCATGCCATGATTAACCTGTATTGATAGTGCGGAAAATATCATCATCAATCATTTAGGCTCATTATATACAGGCCCAGGCCATTTGGGGGCTCTAAGCAAAATAATGCAAAGGGGCACATATTTTTGGTCCACCATTTCGTCACAGGTGTACTGTGAAACCCATACATGCAATCCAACCCATACGTCCATATTTTGTATATTAATCAGATTTTGTTGCACTGCATACTTCAAACTTCTCACCCCAAATGATTGTCAGTAGTTACAGTAGATAGCGCCAAACCTTTTTCTAAAAGTGGAAAGAAAGAAGTTAAGGAAGAATTTTTATTTTTTTAAGCTTGTAATCAAGTATCAAAACTCACAAAAGTCAAATAAAGCAAACTGTAGTAAACAAAATAGAATAAAAATAAAACAATTGCCAGATTGGGGGCCCCCTAGTGGTCAGGGGCCCTAAGCAGCTGCATAGTCTGCGGATAGGCTGGGCCGGCCCTGATTATATATCTGCAGCCAACTTAAGTCATTTTGATAGTAAGCTAATATACTGTAACTATGACACATACATACAGCATGGGTTGCTTCATTATAAGGCTTATATAAGGCTTCCCTTTTTTTTTTTTGCGGCTCTACACATTTTTTGCTCCAATATCACGCTTTCAACATTTTGGGTTGCTGACCCCTCTACTAGGCCAACAATATCAGCACTGGAAGTCCGAGGCATCGGGGTCGATATAATCGGCAGATCCGTTCAAAAGGAGTTGGTCAAACGCTAAAATGAGAGAGGCTGCGTGTTAAACCCTCTGCTCCTCCGCACCATCCCTCCTCATGTGCTTCGCCATGGTTACCAGACACAGCGCCCCCAATGCAGCCGCTTAATGTGCTTTTTCAGCCAGCCAGTGAGCGATTTGGGTACTAATGCCTTTCAGTCTGGCTCGGGATGCGCAAACGCACTAGTCGCATATCTCATGGGATAATCTCTAAAGCACATACCTCTGGTCAAATTTAGCTAAATTAACACAGGAATTATTGATTTCAATGTTCAGTACAAAATTGAATTTTACAGCACTAGCTTGCTGCTCAAAGACAAAATTAGCAACAACATCGGTTATATTCACACAATAATGTTAGCTATAAACTGAATGATTGATCACTTCTTTTTTTGGGCTTCCTTATTCATTGTAGAAATATCTGCAAAATACCACTGGGTGTCAGCCATACTCCATCCTGTTCCATCTCCAATGCGTAGTCTTAAAAAGCGAGTATTTATGTTTAATTGAATTTAGTTTTATTATACTGTTGTTACAAAGTTACTTAACTCATTTACTACTGATGACGGTGACGGGGAAAAGTGTTGCTTTACATAGAACACAAAGTAATTATACACCTTAATTGAAGGAACACAAATCATCAATTGTTCTAACGCTTTAGTTATCAAACTGATGGTTTGTCCAAATACTTAATTCGATCGCTACCAACCCCACTCAAAATGGATTGGACGTCTAACACTGTCAATGCACTGAAACATGATTATTCAAAGCCGGCCATCCCAGCTGTAATGGATTCGATGTCTATCGCTATCAATGGCAGTGAATAAGAGTGTTTTGTACTAAACATTTTATGATGGCTGGAATGTCATTCACTTTTTGGAAAAAAAAAAAAAAAAATGCAAGTGAACCAACATGATGTAAAAGATTATGTTGTACAACCCCACGCAAAAATTATGGAATCACCAGTCTCAGACGAGCGCTCACTCAGACATTTTATCATGTAGAACAAACTCCAAAGCAGATTCTTGACTCTTGACACTTTGTCCAATGCAGAGTCTAGACTCTTGACAAGGTGATGATGCTGGAACTTTTGTTTGGTGCTGTTCCAGTGAGATTTACAAAGATGACTGCCTGAAGAAAACATCAAAATTCCCTCAGTCCTTGATGATATGGGGATGCATGTCAGGCTAAGGCACTGGGGAGATGGCTGTGGATAAATCTTCAATAGATGCACAAGTTTACATTGCAATTTTAGACAGCTTTCTTATCCCTTCAATTGAAAATATGTTTGTCATTTTCCAAGATGACAATACATCATGCCACTAAAACTGTTAAAGCATTCCTTGGAGAAAGACTTATTTAGTCAATCTCATGGCCTGCAAATACCCCAGATCTCAACCCTATTGAAAACCTGTGGTGGAAATTGAAAAAAATGGTCCACAGCAAGGCTCCGACCTGCAAGGATGATCTGGCAACTGCAATCAAAGAGAATTGGCACCAAATTCATGGGAGAATACTCATCAAGTCCATGGCTCAGAGACTGCAAGCTATCATAAAAGCTGGAGGTGGTGCTAGAAATATGTTTTGATTGTTATTTCTTTGTTTGTTTCTCATGATTCCCTATTTTTTCCCTGCACTTGCTTTATCAAAGTAACATTTACTGACCACCACAATGTCTTTTATTCATTTCTTTTAGTGTTTCTGAATGCTAAAGAGTTGCACTTTTGAACTAATTCATTATTTTTTTGAAGGCTTTTAATCGTAGTTTGTGCTACATGATACAATGTCTGAGTGAGACTGGTGATTCCATACTTTTTTCTAGGGGTTGTAGATTTTCATTGTTAAAGTAGACATCAGTGCGAAAACCTTTGCGTGGCTGTGCCTCAGCTCAATCAACAGGCGAGACGTTTCCAGAAGGGTGCTTGGCTTTATTTGCAGATTAGCAATATCAGACACCATGAAAACTATGTACAAATAAAGATGATATCAGTTTGAAAATCAAAACAGTGAAATATAGGTCCAAAAGTACAAAGAAGTTACCTGATTCTGCTTTCCTAAGATTCAAGATGTCAGCTTTGTCTCTTCTTTCTTTAGCTAACGTTCAAAAATCGAGAAAATAATGACGATAAAATGGATGAACAAGAATAAAATGACATACGGGGAGTGAAAAATGTTACCTTTCCTGTTTTAGATACATTGTCTTGACTTTTGTTTCTTCAAGCTCCTGTTGCTGCATCGTCTGAAATCAGTTTGCTAGCTAAAGCTTCGTCACGTTCACCAAAGTTATATCACCAACATTGAAGACATGTCACCAAGAACCTACAACATCTGAAGCCAGGAAGAGCTACGACTTCCCCGATGGACATTCGCGCCGCATTTCTCGGAAACTTTTTGGCTCGTTTTGAATGCGTCATTTTTTGCGTGCGTCTCTGTTCCCAAGGACCTCACCTGTGAGCGTTCACATCATCACAGGTTAAGGGTCTCAGGGACAAGGAAGCACACGGAGAGGAGCAGGGTGGGGAAAATTGGAAGGAAATCGGTCCGATGAAGAAAAGTCGCTGCCGCAGTCCGCCATTTTGCGTCGCCAACTGCAACAAACAAGAGACAAGTTAGGACCACACTGTTTAAACGCATTATTTTCTCACTCGGTCTTAGAACATACATGACAGCGGGCCCCGGGATGTTGCGAGCCCGCCACCATGATTAACTCCGGGCTCCATCTTTCCTTCTTTGTCTCTCTCTGGCCCACTTTTACGAGCACCGCTCTCACAAGCACGTCGAGAACCTCATGCGCTACAACTTGAAATATGTCCAAAATATTCCTAATAACGTCAAAAAAGAAATGACCGGAACGCGGAACGACAACGGAAGGAACGGTCAAGTCGTTGGCTTTTGCGCCTGTCATTTGTCAACGACACACGAGCGTGTCTACACGCAAAGCACGCCGACGGCTATTGATCAGTTTTCCGCGTTGGAGAGAGAAAAGAAACAAATAATCCAGTGGTTAAATGAGATCTATGCCCCCTTGTCTTTTTCTTTTTTTTTGCCTTTTGCCAAGTCACACTGACGAGTCCGAGGCAAGGTAGTAAACACGCTCACACACGCCATTATCTGGTACAACATGTCCTCCCTCCATCTATGACCACCTTCTTTCATAAATCGGTGTCACCTACCATACGCGCACACGCGGAGATACTTATGCAAGCACGCAGCATCACCATCTAGTGCTCTTTCTTCTCCTCTTCCGTCCCCGCCTCCCTCTGCTCCTTCTTAGCCCTTCCTCTCATTTTCATCCTTCCCCCCTCTCTCTCGCTCACTCTCTCTTTTCCCCCCTTCTCTCTCTCTCTCTCTCTCCTCCGCGGTAACCGCTTTCCTTTTTTTATTTTTTTTTTGCAGGCGTGACGTTCTGTCTCGCCCCGTCTTGCAGTCTGCTCTGCCTTGACACAAAAGACGCTCAGGTGTCTGATTGTTACTGTGCGTATCACGGCGGGGTTACGGGAGATATTCGAACCTATTTGGGATTTCATGTCTCTAAAATTGCACAATCGCGCCTGTAAATGACTTACGAACAGGTTTTTACACTATCGTGACTGCGGTTAAATGGCATCGATTCAAAATGGTGATGGGGTGTGTCGGCCAGGTGATTTTCCGCCTTTATAGGTAGTATTAGACCCGTAAAAATGGAGTGTCAAACTCATCTTTGTCACGCGCCACATCATAGTTACGCTTTCCCTCAGAGGGCCATTATGTGTGCTAACCAGGTCTGATATGATTAATCGAAAGACTATCGATTATGAAATGAATCGACAACTATTTTCACAGTCAATTTTTTAAGAGACAAAATCAGTCTGAATTCTCTTTTTTGTGCCTCGAACAGCAAATATTTTATTGTACAATTTAGGCAGCTGCAGCTATCGATTATTGTAGTAGTCGATTAATCGCTGAACTAGTTAGTTCGAATAATCGACTAATCGGATAAGGAACATAAAAAATTAAAATACGTGCGGTGAGCCTCAAACGGTTTAAAATACAATATTAAATGAGGATCTAAGTACGACAAAAGAACAATTTGCTAACTTACATAGCAAAAGTCTGCTAGCTTAAGAACATTGTAAAAAAAAAAAAGTTAGCCTTTTATAGCATTTAACCCCTTCTTGCCAAATGTATCACATTTGATACACTTAGAATTTCATGATTTTGAGATTAATTCAGAATTATCTTTGCTCCCAAAAAAAAAAAAAAAAAATGGATGCAAGTCAACTCATGCATCTGCAGGTTCCATGAGAAAAAAAAACTGGATTTAGCAAGGGTTATGGATATTAGAGCGCTTATTGCACATATTAACCATTTTTCTTTTTTACAAATTTGAAAAAAAGGTTTCATTAAGACCTTATTTTTCAAATTTTGTGATTCTCTGACAATTGCTTCATATTGCAGGCATTAAGGGGTTAACAAATGGTTCAAACACATTCTCACAAAAAAATGGCTAAATATACCTATAAACTAAATTACGAAGGCATTAAAAAACATTAGATCAAACAAAAACTTATGTTGGTGTTAACAGGGAGCAGCTGGATTCTGCCATGTGAAATGAGTTATGTAATACTCACTGCCGCCACTAGAAGGCAGTGTATCCACCCAAATCAATAGAACTGAATGCGTACCTTTCAAGTTGTACGGTTTCGGCGTAATTTGTACAAGTGAGCAATGATTTTTAAATGTGTACGGCGTACAATCAAAATCTGTACGTTTTTCGTGCATTACGTTTTTTTTTTCTCCGTTAGGATTTTGTAACCGTTTCGGCAACGAGAGAATGTGCGTTACGATGCGCTAGTACGTTGGTTGAATGACGCGAGAAAAGTCAGAGACACTGAGAGAGAAGAGTGTTTGTTGTGACGCTGTAGCAAACGCGATGCTAGGCGGTTCCAATATTTCCTGGCTGCAGCCGACAGCCTACAATCTATGCTTAGATATCACATGCTTATAGAACTACATGCGAAATGACAAGACGGTGGCATTAATAAACAGCCGCCATTTTGAAGCAGTAGACTTCTCAGAAAGGCTCTGTTGTAGTGAACCTTCCTAGCGAACTTAAGTAACTTCCTAAATCGGCAAAATCTTGACTTGAATCTATCTTTAAATGACGAAACCGTTTTAAAACTTTAACATGTCGTAGACAGATGGGAACTAATTCAAAAACGGTGGCAATTTTAACAACTTTAACAGTTGATTCACAACATTAAACGATTTCAAACATAGCAATGGTTACTATGTTTTTTTTTTTTTTAAATGAGGAAAAAAAAAACATGAAAGGTAGCACCAGTTACTTTGCCAAGTAACTAATTACTCTTACATTCGGGTAACTGAGTTACAACTCAATTACTTTTTGGGAGGAGTATTTTGTAATTAATTACTTTTTAAAAGTAAGATTACTGGTCATAAAGATGAAGTCTGCTGAATGAAAAGTGCCGAAAGCGGAGATTTTATTCTGTCAATTTGTTGCCGAACACAATTTGATGGCAAAAATTGGTGACCATTTCTCAGAATTAGCAAAAGAAATGTTCCCTGACTCAAAGATTGCATCGATAAGTTAATTTAATCAATTGACCTTTTTAATTTATAATTTGGACACACAACGAACTACCTTCAAGTCAAACTGAATTGCGAGCTGAAGTGCCATGATGTGCAGCCATCAAGATATGATAGAAATTGCTAAAAGTGCTACTTACGATTATAACAAAAGTCACTTTTAAATTTTAGTAATCATCTTCTTTGATTGCACCAGGTTATATATTACAATATTACTAATAAATTCATATTATTTTAAAAATTGAGTTTTATTTTTGTTTTATATCACACCCTATATACGACGTTGTAAGATTTGTCACCAATTTGTAAGGGCATACGTCACGGGTTGCAAACACTTTCAAAACAAACCGTTACAACGCCACTATTCTCAAAGCAGCAAAATTTAATTCAAATCTTTTTTTCTAATTGAATGACTCGAGTTAATCGATTAATTGTTGCAGCACTAGTATAATTTTTGTCTTTTTTTTTGGGGGGGGGGGGTTCTTTGTAATTAAGACAGGGAAAATAGTTTTATTTTTCAAATATTGAAAACATGTTTACAGTGGTACTTCTAGTTACGAATGTCTCCACAAACGAAAAATTTCAGGTTACGACACACCTGACCAGGGAAAATACTGCCTCTTGTTACGTAAGAAACTTCAAAATACGAGAGGCAGAAATATAGTACGTTTTTCGGACTATAAACTGCTACTTTTTTCCTTCATTTTGAATCCTGTGGCTTATAGTCCAGTGCGGCTTATTTGTTGCTTTATTTGGGTTAATAGGTAACACTTTATTTGACAGCGGTGTCATAAGACTATCATAAGACCGTCACAATTATGACTAGACAGTATCATGGGCATTACTGAATGCTTATGTCATTAAGTGTCATCGGGCAAATTATGTCATCAACTCCATTTGTGTCCAGCTTGGATCTTTTACATCCATTCAAAAGTGAGATAATTTGCCGGACGACACTAAATGACATCTGTTATAAACATTCATTAATGCTCAGGACAGTGTCATGTCATAATTCCGATTGTCTAATGACAGTCTTAAGGCGCTGCTGTCAAATAAAGTGTTATCAAATAACCTAGCTAGCAATTAATAAAACACCTGGAGCAGTAACTGAAGAAATAATTAGCACAGAACATGAAGTTTGATTGTTATTTACATCTGTAACACTGCAATGCATGCTAGGAGGCATGTTGTAAGACAACAATGTTGACAGCAGGTGGCAGCAGAGGTTGACGGTTATGGCCAAATGAAGCTTCTTGAAGCTATCAAGCTTTGCAGCCAATTGGCTCAAAAACTCATGGTTTTATGACAGTCGTATGATGCCGCTGTCAAATAAAGTGTTACCGGTTGATATCTTTTGGTGTTAATATCCCATAATACAATGTGGACAGCTGCGGTTTATAGACCAATGCGGCTTATCTATAAACAAATACCGTTATCGTGCCAAATTTGGTGGGTGGCAGCTTATAGTCAGGTTAAGTGCAAAACTACTACTAATACTTCCTGCTTTTCTTCTGCTCCATTGGTTATAATCTTTCCCATCATGCTTTAGTAACACGATTCTGCTCTCCTATTGGTTGATGACGTTTCAATTTGGGTATTGCAGTCTGATGATGGCATTGTTTTTGGTATAGCGGGCTCTTTGTTTTTGCCAAAAGAGCAAAAGTCTCCTCACGTTTTTGTCTCGCGGAGTTTTTTGATGAGATGGAGAGACGACTTCTCCTCTGGATCAAGGATTAGGAAATCGCCAAGACGGTAGTCTGCCAACACCATTTTCGATCTCGTGAAAGAAGAGGACGTTGCTTCACTCGAAAGCCAAGATACATTTTTTCATTTTTCCTTTGCAATACGTTCTATTATATACTTCATTACAGGTTTTACCGGTTAAATTTGGTACTATACAGGGGTGAAAGTGGCTAGAATTTCTTGCCGGAACTCCCCGGTCGCCACAGAGCCAGAATTTTTTTTTTTTTTTCCTTTATCATTATTATTATTGTTGTTTTATTTAATTTTTTTGGGTGTCAAACTTCTTAAACTACTGAAATGCAAAGAAAACTGTTTTAGCACAGTTATTTCTATAACACATACAAAAACTGATTTTCATTCAAAATGGTATGTTTTCAATGATTTTCAAAATAAAATTTAACAAAACAGCAATAATCCCAACCTCCATCTCCTTAATTTTTATTTTCCCTCATTTCCTCACACACTAAATGGCAAATCTCAATTTTAACTACTTAAAAACTGAGAATGTATATTAAAATTGAAGTAAATGTAAAAAATTATTTTTTATATAATAAATAAGTAACATACATTCAGAAAAATAAGTCCAAATGACTTATATTATGCAGAGTGAAATGAAATATACTAGTATTTTGAATATTGCGCAAACATTTACTTTTTTAAATCATAAGGAAATGGATAAGTAGACTAACATAAATGAACAAATATAAGTCCAAAGTTCACATTGACAGCTAAGATGTTCTGTACCTCCCCATCAGAGCAAATAAAACCATTTACCATAAATATGATAAATAACCCTCCTCAACTCTTTCATTGCTCTTAAAGATTTGATCCATTTTATGTTGCATTGCCCTTTTTTTGTCGCATCAATTCAACCTTTTTTTGTTGTTGTTGTTGCTGTTCCAGAAAACAACTTTTTTTTGTTGCTGTTCCAGAAAACAACTTTATTTTGCTGTTCCGTATACCGGAACAGCATTCCGGCCCTCAATCTTATACTAGAACAGCATTCCGGCCCTGAATCTTATACCGGAACTGCGTTCTGGCCATGAATCTTATACCGGAACTGCGTTCTTGACTGTTCTGGCCCACTTTCACCCCTGGTACTACATGATTTAAATTTGTGAGGCTGTTGTTTTATTCCGGTTTTACCCCGATTATAAAATTTAATGTGGCGGCAGATTACGGCATTTACATGGAAAATGTGTTTCTATTCGCGGAATTTCCAGAACCAATGAATTTTGTAGTACAGGTACCACTGTATTTAAAAAAAATAATAATAATAACACAGTAAATAATCTGATTACTGTAGTCCTCTATCTTTTAGTGCACTACAGATATTTAATTTATTCATTTTATTGAAAAAAATATAAGGTAAATGCACATGATATACTTTCGCAGTTCATACAAAATGAGGTTTCCGGCCAGATCTGGCCCCCAGGCCTTGAGTTTGACACATATTATACAGTAAAAGATCCATAAAGGTTCTGTGTAAAAGAGAAAGGTAGATCATTTCTTATCAACTACCTGAAAAAGTGAACAACTTACAGGAATGGTGAAGCTGAACCAGAAATGTTCACTCTTTTGGGGGTATTAACAAATCTGAAAAACATTTAATGATTTAAACATGTCTGTTTTACAGTGGGAAAACAAAGTTGCTTAAAAAGCGCCGACTCCATTTTTAAAGACTACCTGTGAACATTCAACACCTGTTAGGTCAATGAGTGAAAGCTGATTGCGTATTTCCAGACAAATTAGTTTTTATACGCGCCTCTTCCACATAAATCCGTCCTGAAAAGCTTATCCATTCACCGCCGCTATTTATCATAAATGAAAAATATAATTTGTTTTCACCATCTTGCATTAATTGAGTGATTTTAACTCGTTAATCCATCCGTTATAACATTTTATACGCTGCTTTAACACCAGGATTTCATCTTTTCATTCAGTCTGTTTTTTAATAATTTCTGTGGAATTAGCTTGCACATGAATGGTGGTTTATGAAAGGAGTGGCCTTGCCTCGGCTCTGTCGGCAACCATGTTGGTAGTGCGAGCGTTGCGCATCAGTGAGGATGCGTTTTGAACGACAGTTAGCAGAATGAAAAATGCAAAAACATAAATATGCTCAGCAATCACTTCAATTTTTGAAATAAAATCATCCGGTAATCATCAGAGATGTGACAATATATCGAAATGGAGATATATCGAGATACTTTATATCCCAAAACGTTATCGATATGCTTCCAACAAGAATCAATATATCTTTTTAAAAAGGTGTCACCGTTTGAAAAAAAAGAAGAAGAAACCAACAGGTTGCAACCAAAATTTTCCACTAGAATAGTGTTTATGTTAAGTCATTGGATGCCATTGACAGCGCTGGACGTCCAATCCATTATGGCTGGGAGGGTCAAAGATAGATTGGATGTCTAGTCTTCCCGGCTTTGGGTCATTTTAGTGCTTTTACAGGTCACTTCCTGTTCATTTTAGAATACAGTGATCCCTCGTTTTTCACGGTTAATGGGGACTAGAAGCCACCCTGATAAGTGAAAAACCGCGAAGTAATGCCCCCCCACAATTTGTTTTGTGTGTGTTTATGTATTTATTCAGATTTAGCATTGGAAAGACATACATAAAATATTTTTTTTCCCCAAATTATAATTAAAAAAAAACTTTTACTCACATAGTGGTATGAAAAAGTATCTGAACCTTTTGGAATTTCTCATATTTCTTCATAAAATCACCATCAAATGTGACCTGAGCTTTGTCAAAATCACACAGATGAAAATACAGTGTCTGCTTTAACTAAAATCACCCAAACATTTATAGGTTTTCATATTTTAATGAGGATAGCATGCAAACAACAGTTTTGTAGAGAAGAATGTGCCAAGATTAGTCCTGATCGATGTGCCAGACTGGTCTGCAGCGACAGGAAGCGTCTGGTTGACGTTATTGCTGCCGATGGGGGGGCCACAAAATATTAAATGTGATGGTTCACTTACTCTCCCCCCCTCCCTGTCATTGTTTGCATACTATCCTCATTAAAATATGAAAATCTATGAATGTTTGGGTGGTTTTAGTTAAAGTACTCTTTTTTTCATCAGTGTGATTTTGACAAAGATCGGATCACATTTGATGGTGACTTCATGCAGAAATGTGAGAAATTTATAGGTTTTCATATTTTAATGAGGATAGCATTCAAACAATGACAGAAGGGGGGAAAAAGGTAGTGAACCCTCTGCCTAAGGATACTTAAAGAGCAATTGAAACCTATTTTAACCAAACATTTTAAGTAAGGTGTGTGCCACAATCAATCAATCAATCAATCACCGATGAGTAGTTTGAAGCTGCCCTGCCCACTATAAAAAACACACCGGGTAAGAATTGTCTTGATGAGAAGCCTTGTCTGATGTGCATCTTGGCTCGGTCAAAAGAGCTGTCTGAAGACATGTGATCAAGGATTGTTGATCTGTATTAAGCTGGGCAAGGATACAAAACCATCTCTAAAAGTCATGATGTTCATCAATCAACAGCCACATAAGTTGTCTACAAATGGAGAGTTTGGCACTGTTGTTTCTCTCCCAATGAGATGCCGGAAAGATGATGCCAAGAGTTAAGCGCGGAATACTCAAGAGAGGTAAAAAAAGAACCCTAGAGTGTCTGCTAAAGACTTACAAAAATCACTGGCACAGTCCAATATCTCTGTGCACACAACAAATATATGTAAAACAATGGCCAAGAATGGTGTTCATAGGCGGACTCCACGGAGAAAGCCACTGCTGTCTAAAAATAAAACATTGGTGCTTGTTTAATGTTTGCAAAAAGGCACTTGAACACTCCACAGAAGATTTGGCATAATATTTTGTGGACAGATGAAACCAAAGTTGAATTATCATGTGTGGAGGAAAAATGGAACAGCTCACCAACATTAACACCTCATCCCCACCGTGAAGCATGGTGGAAGGAGCATCATGATTTGGGGCTTTTTTGCTACCTCAGGGTCTGGACAACTTGCAATCATTAATGGAGGAATGAATTCAAAAGTTTATCATGATGTTCTGCAGGAAAACCTGTGGCCGTCTGTCAGGAAGTTGAAGCTAAAAAGAGGATGGATGCTGCAACAAGACAATGTTCGCAAAAGGCACTTGAACACTCTACAGAAGTTTTGGCCAAATATTTTGTGGACTGATGAAACCAAAGTTAAATTATCATGTGTGGAGGAAAAATGGAACAGCTCACCAACATCAACACCTCATCCCCACCGTGAAGAATGGTGGAGGGAGCATCATGATTTGGGGCTGGTTTGCTACCTCAGGGCCTGGACAACTTGCAATCATTAATGGAAGAATGAATTCCAAAGTTTATCATGATATTTTGCAGGAAAACCTGAGGCCATCCATCAGACAGTTGAAGCTAAAAAGAGGATGGATGCTGCAACAAGACAATGATCCAAAACACAGAAGTATATCAACTTCAGAATGGTTACAGAAGAACAAAATACATGTTCTGGAGTGGCCAAGTCCAGACTTGAACCCCATTAAGATGCTGTGGCATGACCTAAACACAGTTTTTCAAGGCCAGACATCCCAGGAATGTGACTGAACTACAGCAGTTTTGTAGAGAAGAATGGGCCAAGATTAGTCCTGATCGATGTGCCAGACTGATCTGCAGCTACAAGAAGCGTATGGTTGAAGTTATTGCTGCCAAGGGAGGGTGGGGGAGGCACAAAATATGAAATATAATGGTTCACTTACATTATTTTTTTACCCCTTCTGTCATTGTTTGCATACTATTCTCATTAAAGTATGAAAACCTATAAATGTTTGGGTGGGTTTAGTTAAAACAGACACTCTTTTTTCATCAGTTGATTTTGACAAAGATCAGATCACATTTGATGGTGACTTCATGAAGAAATGTGAGAAATTCCAAAAGGTGCACATACTTTTTCATACCACTGTACATATTTTAATAAATGTTTTTTAAGCACTTGAAATTTTACGATTATACGTATTAAACATGTTACTGTCCCACCGAATTATTTTTAAACAAAAATAAAGTAGAAAAATGCTTTTCTTTATTAAATGCTTCACTGAGTCCACTCAAACTGTTTAACAAGCTAGACGATGATTGACGCATGCGGTGCTTTGAAGTTTCGGCTTCAAGATCAAATCTTAACGTCTGTCAATCATCGTAACTTTAACAAGCAACTAGAGTGCACTGCCAAACCAAGAAAAGCAGCATGAGGGAGAACGAGACTACCTGATTGGATCGGGACAGCTCATCTGTATTTATTCATTTTTTAATTGAACAAAAATCGTTAATGCCCCAAAATCAATAGAAAGTGATCCAAAATCAATAGGGAATGACCTGAAATGCCCCAAAGTTAACTCATTGGCTGCCAATGACTGCCCATTGACGTCCAATCAGTTTGAACAGGGAGGGTGGCAGCGAATGGTTCATTCGCTGCCACCCTCCATGTTCAAACAGATTGGACGTCTACTCATGATAAACGCATTGAAATTCACATTAGTAGTTGTACTGTTGACTACCGTAAAATGATTTCCTGAACCATGTACCGATAATTGTTGTTTCGCCATAACGGGAGATCATCAGTATCGTGAGCCTTGTATCGCAATTACATTAATGCTCTTTGTTACGGCTCTGATGCGTTAATTTTGTATGTAAAAAGGCCGAAGTTTCCGTGAATTCCCGACAAAGCCGTGAAAGTGAACCAAGATGGAGTAAATGAGTTGTGATGGTGCATTTTGCAAGCTGCTTTCCTTCAATATGCGTGTGCGCGCGTGCGTGTGTGTGTGTGCAAACAGGAGAGAGCAGCGCCCTGCACAGATTGCTGATATATGCTCTTTTTTTTTTCTCCACTCCTCGCCGCAACGCAATGCGGATACCGAGCGTCTGAGCCACTCGCCAGACACAGTGTGGGGGGACAGAAGTGGGGGGACAGAGGGAGGGGCGGTGGCGGCTGAGGGCGCAGCCAGGCGAGGCGAGTTCATCTTACACACACAAACACAAAGTGGTCTTTTGGTACATACGGACGACAACCTGTTAGGATGTAAAGCAAAGTCTCATTGTTAAGTCTTAAAATTTTGCATTTGCTAATCATGAAATTAATGAATTTGAGTGTTTTGGACCGCAGCGACGCATGATACAAAGAGCACTGCAGAGACACATTGACGATGTCTAAACTTCGGTGAAAAATTGGATTTGCTAACCCTTTTCTTCCTAATCAACATTCTTATATAATAAAAAAAATACAACAGTGTAAGAATTGCATTATTTAGCTACTCCTTTTAAATCATTCATGTCCTGTTCTTCATATCCTTACGGGGGTCGCGGGGGTGCTGGAGCCTATTCTACCTAACTATGAGCAGTAGGCGGTGCACACCCTGAATGGCGTACCGCAAGCAACACGTCACTTCCACTCATTAATATTCATGACATTAGCTACTGTTGCTAAGTAGGGACAAGCCACCGTTTGTCCCTAATAGGAAATGAATGGAAATCGTGTACGAAGGAGATGTTTACAGAGCTAAACCTACCAATTCTCTCCGAAAAAGATGGCAAAGATGTGAAAGAACATAAAAATGTTCAGTTAAAGCAGTACTTCTTAAATAGTGGGGCGCGCCCCCCTGAGTGCGATGCCAGGGGGGGGCGCATGTGACCTCGGGGAACATGTTTTTTTGTTTTTTTTTTGCCGTACTGGAATAAAGTGTACTTGCGCATCCACTCAGTAGATGGCAGTGGCGCTCTCATTTTCAGAGCGCGCGCAGTATTTTTGAACTAAGGAAGAGCACTCAGCACACACAGAGACAACAGATATGAAGAGCAGTGTGCCACCGCCGTTTTCGAAAGCCGTTTTCCGACCGGACTCACTCACGCAGCGACCCACTGTCTTGTCCGGTTCTCACGTCGCCGCTCGAGAAGTGCCATTTTCGGCTTGGGATCGTCACGACGACCGCCCTCACCTACGGTTTTACCTCGGCTGCCGTGAATGCGCGTTTTTCGTGCCGTTTGCCTTTTAGCTTTGGCTTTTAATACAGTGGGTGATGATGAAAGACCACTGTTTACTGTGTCTAAAAATAATTATAGCAGACAGCCAGAAGCCAAATCAGTTAAGACGCCACTTAAAGACATTAGACCCCAATCTCATTGTTAAGCCGCTTGATTTTTTCAGTGAAAACGTGCCGAATATTGCCAACAATCGTCCTGCTTTGTCAGTGTTATATCTTTAAACCAGTGAGCATTGTTAGCATGCTCATTGCAAAATAACTCCACACCATTGCAAAGGAGGTAAATACTATGAGCAGCAAAAATAAAAACTGTCCTGTCCAAGGACACTTTTTTTTAATTTTATTTTTCGGTCAAATTTTTGGGCATTTTGTCCTCATGAGTGAATGTTTCTAATCAATTTTCATTTGTTATTATTTACTGATTTTATTACATTTTATTTTTCTGTATCAAATGGTCAAAAATGTACCTTGAGTGCATTTTTTAGTTTGGATGTGAATTTTTTTTTTTTAATTCAGGCAAATTGATGCACATCAAGTCTTCTCTGTTACAAACAAAACAATGTTAATAAAGTTATACTTTATCATAAGTTGATCTATGTTACTTTTTTCTTTATTAGAAAAAAAGGACACAATGTTAGGCAGATGCGTATTTATAATAGTAATTTTATAGACAAACGATACTATTTACAGTGGCGGCAGAGAGTTTGGGGGGGGCGCGAAACATTTACGTCTTCCTTGGGGGGGGCGTGACAGAAAATAATTGAGAAGCATTGAGTTAAAGAGATGGCTTTAGTGTCGAAGGCTGAAAAAGACGAAAAAAACGAGCCGACCTAAGCATAGCTTTAGCTTTTTTATCGACGCGACTGACAATGACATTCTCCTGTTTCAACAAGCTACCCTTTACCATCAGCCCTGTCTTTCTTATATATCCTCTGGTTGTCCTACGTCTCTTACCGTTCTTGGGGGTAGTTTAGTTAGCTTTGTGTACTACCACAAATACTACTCAGTGACAGCCAACGAACACTTTTAATTTTTTCATTGATAACACATCTTAATCCTATAATTTATTTACACTTCCCCCTTACTAAAGTTGTTTTTTAAAATATATATATAACAGAAAAGGTAACAGTGGCAGTCAGATACCATTGTAATTCTTTTCAGGTCATTCATTGTCAGACAGAGGCAGTACGGCACAACGTTACGCTAAAAAAATAAGTTAAAAATATAAAAATGGCTTACCTCTTTGTCCTCTGCAAGACCATGCCAACCCAACATAATGTTTACTGCATATGAAACGTGAATGGATTCGCCGAGCTGGTGTTAAAGTCCGCGCAAGTTAGTTGATTCGGTCTTCACATTTTTTCCTCCCGAGTTTTTGGTTTCCGGAAACGTGTAAAGAAAAAATACTTCATGTGTCGTAATGTCTAGAGTCGTTTCTACAAGTTACAAAAAAGCAATGCGTGATCGGCATGTTCGTTTTTGAGAGATTACCGGAGAAAAGTAGCACTAATTACGTTGGGTCTATGCGAGGGTGGGTCTATAATGTCCCACTTCGGCTTTACTTCCGCTTTACGATGCGACGTCACGGTCTAAAAATAGCCTGCGTGCGGTACGCCATTGGTTGCCAGCCAATTGCAGGGCAAACTGTTTTTAATTGAAAAATAAAAACAAACAAAAAAATTAAGAATGTTTTTTACTGAAAAAAAGTACAAAAAATATTTACTAGAGTTGATATGACTTTTTAACTGATATTCCTGATATTGTCCAACTCCAAAAATCTGATACAGATATCAAACTGATATAGATATATGCGGTCGTGAATTTAACATATGGCGAAAAAACACGGACAAGGCTGAAAAAGCAGTTTCTGCTCCTGCACCCCAGGCAAAAGAACTGTTGTGTTTGGTAGAACAATATGTCTATATGCTGCCATGGCAGATTCATGGCGCAGTAAGCCCCCGAACTATTTTTAATTAGTCCGTTTTACCCTGCAGACCCCCGTTTACACACATCGCGCAACAACTTTTGTTTCAACCAAGCCATAAAAAGAATTATATTATTCGAAATGTCTATCATTTTTAGCTTCGAATCATTAATTGATGTCTAACATTTGAAAAAAAAAAAAAAAAAAAACGACTTTAAAACATTATTCACTTGTATATTTTAAACTTTTGAACAAATTACGTCCCAATGAAAAAAAAAATATCTGTAAATAAGTCAGGGATATCTGCCATATAAGTATCCCTGAATTGTATTTTTTTCTTACCGTCGCATTTCCCTCAATATTTTAGATGATAAATAATCGATCCAAACAAAGAAAAATTGAAGAAAAAAAAATATGTTTAAAAGGGTAAATATATGAAAAAGAAAATCTCGAACACTCCTTGATGTCTGCGATTTCTGCATCGCAACCCTTGTTATATTACCACGTTTCACCCATAAAATCCCCCAAAAATTCGGGTGTGGCCATTCACAGCTGTGTTTTGACACCCGGTGATACATGCTACATGGAGTTTTTGGATCGAAAACAGGTAAGTACGCAATAATATCTCGTTAAAATCATGGTGTCTTTAATTATGTTCTCTCATGGTCTCACCTTCAGTTAGGGTTTGCTGTTAAAAAAAAAAAAAAAAACTTTAAAAATGCCCTCCTGTTAAAAATTTTTCTTCCCCTAGAAAATTGAGATTTTAAGCTTTCCAATGATGTATCACACATGCATATAGGACAGTTTTGAAATTTTGCCAAATTGGCTGTCTCAGAGCGGAACTTCAAGTCACCTGAGAGTTTTCTGCCATATACAGTCCCTCTTTTTCTGGCTCGAGTGAGGAATTAACTTGACAGTCTGAAAGACAAGTCGCATAGAAGTTGACCATTTCAAATCCGATCTAGGTCACTTAAGTATGTACTTAAAATCCGATCTGGACTCCATTTTTTTTTTTTTTTTTTAAATAAATGGCAGTGTTCTGAACTCTCAAGTCTCCCAAATCAGAATTCATGCAGCAATTACATCAGCAAAGATAGCGAGGCAGGGAGGACGGCAGTGTTTGAGATGTGCATTAGTGTTAGCGCCTAGCTTGAACTCGGCCTTTAGGCGGAAGGCGGGCTTGACCAGTCATGAAAAAAAAAGGATAAGTTTGAGAATGCTCAGTTTTCTTTCTATGCGCCAAACGAGCAATATTTCAATCAGTGTTGTTTTCGTCGATGATGACTATAATGAAAATATTTCGTCGACGAACAATTTTTTCATGACGACAATTTTCGTCTGACGAGACGAGAATGAGATGAAAATGCGCAATGGTTTCAGTCACATGTTCACAATGTGTGACATTTTATGTGTAGTTAGCCAGCATCGTAGAAGTGTCTGTTTGTGTCACTCAGTTGGCGTGCTCCGCTCCCCCTCCCCCCACAACTGTAGTCTACAATCTCCGGGCTTGCACACAAGCAAACACAAGATTTGTCTTCTTATCTTGGCCAGAGAGAATATGCAATGTTGCTTTAGCCTTTAAAGGTCTGTGCTGAATGATTATCACACACTAAATGTAACTTGTAGCGTTAGCATAGAATTCGCTTTCGTGTTAGCAGTAGGCTAATGCTAACAGCGAACATCCGCTTAAGCTCAGTTTGTGGGGTCCAGTTGGGTATAATTAACTGAAAATACTGTATTGTCTTTCTGCTGAGTGCGTATTATCACCAAGTTGGCGTTGTCCTTGTAGATGCTAAAATATGTGCTCGTCTGTCTATGCTAATTTGAAATAGTTGGAAAACTTTCATTTTTGGGAGTAAAATTTTTTAATTTTACAATTTTTTTCAGAAACCGTCGACCAAAACTAGATGAAATTAGTCTTGAGTTTTCGTCAATAAAAACTAGACGAAGACAGAAAATTTCGAGATGACTAATAAGTATTATCGTCCAAAAGACCAAGACAAAAAAAAAAGAGGGCTGCCAAAAACACTGATTTCAATATTGCTTACATAGCCGAGTCGTGGCAAACTGACCGTATGTGTGCACATTAATCCATATAAACTTTGAATATAAGACTAAACGGGGATTATTTATGTCTGCTACTTGTGTCCTCTTTTTGGAAATCAAAATATGATCACCCCAGAATGATGTACAGCCAGCATTTATAGTCATTTGCTTTGATGGTTCTCTGCACGCGGGTCAGTTTGCTCTGCACGTGTCGGACTGCTAGTTCGTGCGCATGCGTAATACTAATACTTTCAATCATTTATTGTTCATTTAATTTTTGGACAATGAATGCAAATGGTCTGCTCACATAACAAACCCCAAGCATCTTAGCTTGGAGACATCTAATGGTCAATAAGCAATAAACTGCTGTGCTTAGCTGTGACCAGCCCCTGTACAAAAGCAGAAGGTTTCTAGAATGCTTCTTCTACTTTGAAGGCAACATGCATTTTGACTGAAAACTGATAGTGAAAGACCGATGACGATACCGTATTGGCCCGAATATAAGACGGCCCTGACTATAATACGACCCCCTCTTTTTCAAGACTCAAGTTTGGAAAAAAAGACTTTTTTAACACCAAATTAATTTTTATACAGAAAATAATTAAAGTACATCTAAAACAAATGATTATAACAATATATTTGAGAGAAAAACCATGTTATTTTGCCTCATTCAAATCTTAATATCTGAATATTCAAATATGTAAACTAAAGTGCAAACACATTCGTAAGTGAATGGCTTCTGGTTTTTGAAATGTAAATAAACCAATATATTGTGATAAAACAACAAAACTGCAATAACTGCATTAACCATCAAAGTGAAGTCTAACTGTAACTGTAGTCTTGAAACAAATCTGAATAAGAAAAACCTTGTAATAAAATAATGTAAACTGGTTAAACTTGTGAGTAGCTGAGATCTGTCATGACAGAACATCGCTTCAACGATATCTGGCGCCATCTAGCGTCGTGAATAGGTATAATGTCTAGACTGCGAATATAAGACAACCCCCACTTTTTCAGTCTTATTTCAATGCAAAAAACACCGTCTTATATTTGGGCCAATACGGTATTATCCAATATCATTTTAAAATGCTTTTATTGGCCGATACTCTCGTATTTAACTTTTTTTCTCATTTTGAAAATGAGGTGGGGTGAAAAAAAGACATGCCCTGAATTTGGATAGTTGTCATTTCTTGATTATTTTACGGATTGACATGAGACTAGCTATAACTACTGCATTTTTCCCCAGCACATCAGACATTATATTAAAAGTTAATCTTAGCTGCAAAGTCATAACCCATACAAATTTGGGGCATGTTTTTTTTCTGGGTTGCGCTCTGTAAATTGGTGGATTAATCATCATAGCCCTAGTTGTCAAATGAAGAGTGACAGCCCTGAGTTAAAAGACCTGAAGATACGAACGCCCCTTTTTCATCTTTGCATCCTTCTTCTTCATACTTACCTGACTGAGAATGCGGCAGGAGAGGCCGAGAAGACTTGGCGACACCGCAGGGAAAGCTAGAAGGTTGTACAGTTATCTCCAGGCTGTTTATGATGCGAAACAATACAACCAACTACCTCACACTGCAGTGCACCCCTTTCACTCTTTCTTCATTCTTCCGGCTAAGCATCATGGTCATCGTTTTTTGTTTTTTTTTCTTAAGAGTTATTAAGCACTCCGTCTGTTTAATGATAACAATGAATAAAGAGAATTGGGACGTCAAACTGAGTGAACTTGATGCATTTTGTGGATTTGTCCCCCTCTTGTGGGTATACGTAGAATTGTCTCCCTTCTATCTCCCACCTGAAGGCGAGGCAGAACCCCCCCCATCCTCTCCCTCTGTGGGAACACAAAGGCGAGCACTTAACCTGCAGCCGCTCACCGTAGGCGTCTGCCTGACCTACTTCCACTGAAGGGGGAGCTGGAATCTTCCACGTCCTCAAAGGCTCGATTCAGCACTACTGAGCGCTTGGGTTTGTCATTTTCAAGTCCGACACGCACGCCGTTTCGCTCGACTACGCCGATGGTTATTTTCACAGATGGAATGATAAACAGGAGATAAACTTATAGATGTGCAGCATGCAGGGAATGAAGCGTTATCTGAAAAAGTCAGAGATAGTCAGCCTTCATTTCCACGTAAAACGTGTTTTGTGTCAGACTTTCTGCTCACTGGTGTCAAACCCAAGGCCCGGGGGTCAGATTCGGCACAACACATCATATTGTGCGGCTTGTGAAAGGCAATGATATTAAAGGGGAAGTTCTGAATTTTTGACATCAGGCTTAATCTTCGAGTTAGCGACGGTTTAATTAGTCGGTAGAGTTAATTTGAACAAATTCCGTCTAGTTTGTAAGTTATTTCTTAGTTTCAGGGCTCCGGAGTGGCTAAGCTAGCGCGAGTCAATTGGGCTGACTTAGCATGCCAATAAAAACAACATATGCACACAAGAAAATCATCGATGACCCATGTATTCAACAGTGTTGGCTACGTTTTCAGGACAAAGTTAATAAAACTTACAATTGCATATCAATAACTGCAGTATGAACAGCAACATTTGTAATCCAGCAGCTCTGCAGAGAAGCGGAGTGATATCATATCGTTTTTTTTCACCACTGGATTTTTCATGTCGCAGCCAGCAGCAAGTAACCAGTTTATATTGTTCCTCCTTCTTCATAGGGAATTTGTGTAAACTTTGCTTTGCCCATTTCTTCTGTCTGTTTCCATGGCCTCTAAATGCACATTTTGCCATGTTGCTGGCCATCAGTTAACTCAGTAGACTGATGCAGCATTCAAGGAAGGTGGGAAGTCAGTTTCCAACCTCCAATCTGGAAAAATATAAATGGAACACCTCCACTATTTGATCGCTTACGAGAAGGTAGGTTTGCTGGAAATCAAAATGTCTTTTGATGGCCAAAATTAAAAAAAAAAACTTAACCTAACCCTAACCGATCAGCTATGTTTGCTGTCTACATTCACTTGGAACACTTTGAGGTCGCAACTGGTACCATCCGAGCGGGATAAGTCCGACTTCCTACCTTACTCGAATGTATCGTGAGCACGAGTGGCCAAAGCACTCCTCTCTATTATGGTCGTATTACGCATCTAAAAAAATAGTCCTGAAGAATGAGATGAGGTTTGGTGTGACATTGTTTAGGCCACATGGATGTTTTGGAACAATGATCTGCATTTTGAATTTATTTGACCCATGTTAGGTCTGTTTGTAGATCTGGTATTTGACTATGTTGGGTCTATTTGTAGATCTGTATTGTTTTTTATTGGCATGCTAACCAAGCACCATTTACTCACGCTAGCTTGGCCACTCCGGAGCCCTGAAACTAACAAATAACTTACAAATTGAACGGAATTTGATGAAATCAACGCCACCGACTAATTAAACCCCCGCTAAAGATTAAGCATAATGTGAAACAATTCTGAACTCCCGCTTTAAGTTAAATTTCTTGCTAAAATATTTAAATAAAATGTGTGAAGTCCTCAATGAAATATTGAGGATGACAGAAAAAAGAAAATTCCCCCCCCCAATTTGAAACATTGAGTAAATTGAGGGATTAAATAAAGTCGTGAAAAATAAAAATAGAATATTGACTATTTTCATTTGTTTTAATTAATAAACAAATTTAAAAAAAAAAAAAAAAAAAATAACAAACCACATAAATTTCCTTTTTTTTTAATTAAAAATACATTTTAAAATTTCAAATTAACAATACAATGAAATATTTATTTTTGAGACTCAAAAAAGAAGAAAAGCCAATTTTGAACTGTTTTGACATTAACCACATATTAACGTATCAATATTATAGGTCCTAAAAAACGGTGACTATATCAAACAATATAAATGACTACACTAATGCAATTTTAGATGTAAAAGCAATCTGGCACTCAAGTCTCGCTGTCTTTTACCATTTCAGAATGAATCCGATCAAAACAATGCATCAGGGAACGCCCGTTTTTTTCAAGCAATTCTGGCTTTGACGTCACAACATGAATTGACGAACATGCCTAGCCATCTAGTTCTGCGCTAGTTACAGTGTTGTTAATCTTACTTTAAAAAAGTAATTAATTACAGTTACAAAAAAGTAATTGCGTTAGTAACTCAGTTACCTGTAATTAAGAGTAATTAGTTACCTGGAAAAATAACTGGTGTTACCTTTCATGTTTTTTTTTTCATTCCAAGAAAAGAACAAAAAACATAGTAACCTTTGCCATGTTTGGAAGTCATTTAATGTTGTGAATCAACCGTAAAAGTTGTTAAAATTGCTCCCGTTATTGCATTAGTTCCCTTCTGTCTACTTTCGACATGTGAAAGTTTTAAAACTGTTTCATCATGTAACGATAGATTCAAGTCGAGATTTTGCAGATTTAGGAGTATTTTAGATAAAAAGTTACTTAGGTTCAATAGGTAGGTTATCTACAACAGAGCCTTCCTGAGAAGTCTACTGCTTTAAGATGGCGGCTGTTTACTAATTCCGTTTAGTTGATTACTAATACATGTGCTAACACCATCGTGTCTGTCATTTCGAATCTAGTTCGATATACATGTGATATCTAGCGTCGTACCATAACATCATGTGGGCGTAGTTTGTAGGCTAACGTCTACGGTCAGGTATTGTTGGAGCCATCTAGCATCGCGTTTGCAACGGTGTCACAACTTCCTTCCCTCCTCCCCACTCCTGCTCCGAAACAACTCTAGACATTACGACATATAAAGGATGTTTTCTTCATACATTTCCCGTAGCCAAAAACTCTGAGGGGAAAAAATGTGAACAATGGATCAACCTGTACAGAAGTCCAAAAGACTAGTTTAACGCCATCAAGATGAAGCCATTCACCTTCATATGCAGTACAAATTTTGTTGGGGGCCATGGTGCTACAGATGACAATGCTGATCCACTGCCTGCCACAGCCTGCCCCGAAGAGAGCCATTTTGATATTTTAAATTATTTTTTAGCATGGCGTTTTGCCGTGCTGCTTCTGTCTGACAATGAATGACCAGAAAAAACTTAAAATGGCATCTGACTGCCACTGTTGCTACCTTTTTCTGTTGTAAAGGAACAACTTCAGTAAGGGGGAAGTGTATATAAATTGTTATCAATTAAATAATTAAAAGTGTTCGCTGGCTGTCACTCAGTAGCATTTGCGATCACTACACAAAAATAGCAATATAAATTAGCCCCAAGAATGGTCAGACACGTAAGGCAACCAGAGGATATGATATATAAGAAAGAGAGGCCATATGGTGGTAGAGGATAGCTTGTTGAAACAGGAGAATGTCCTTGTCAATGGAGTAAGGCAATGCACACAAGAAAAAGGTGTTGATAAAAAAGCTACGTCTCTTTAACGGAACATTTGTATGTTCTTCCACATCTTTACCAGTGAATTTGGCACCAGGGACATTATTTTCAGACAGAATTGCTAGGTTTAGCTCTGTAAACATCTCGTTCGTGCACTATTTATTTGCATCTAACATGAGGGACAAACGCAACTTTGACCCCGTAGCAACAGTTGCTAACGTCATGAATATTAATGAGCAAAGGTGACGTGTTACGTGCGGTACGCTATGAGGATCTACTTTAATTATTAAGCCTTTTTCTGATGGTGTTTTTTGTGTTAAAAATTAGAGATGTCCCGATCGGGTCCGATCACGCCATTTTCAAAGTATCGGAATCTGCAAAAAAATATCGGCCATGCCTTTTTTTAATATATATATATTTTAATTAAATCGTTTTCTAATTGTATTTAACGTTACAGAGATAATATGTTACACTCATCCAGAGTCTTTAATTTAGGCTTAAGGTAGAGTTATAAAAAAATATCCCGATAACGGCGGCAATTAATTTATTAAAAAATGTGTCACATTAAAATGTTTAACGCTATTAATATATGCGCTGCACGACCCTCTCACTCATTGTCGCGCTCAATCTGTAATGACGCCGTTTTACCTACAGAGAGAGATAAAAGGCAGCGCTAAATGTGTAGAGTGAATTTTGACAGTCTTTGGAGCCTTTCTTCAATTGGCTAAAACCTTGCAATCCTTCTCCCTATGATTAGAAATATCATGGGAAGCAATGTGGGTAAGCAAGGTGGCAATTTATCTATGTCTTAACACCTTAAATTATTTCCCAAAGCAGAGAAGATATATCCATTGGTAGCACTACGCACAGTAATGGTTCCACTTCCCATCATGCATTGGGGGCATGGCTGCAGTATCATTTACTGAAAGCTTAACAAATACACTAGATGGCAAAATTTAGTCACAATATACAAAGTCACAAGTCTTTCTATCCGTGGATCCCTCCCACAGAAAGAATGTTAATAATGTAAATGCCATCTTGAGGATTTATTGTCATAAGAAACAAATACAGTACTTATGTACTGTATGTTGAATGTATATATTCGTCCGAGTTTTATTCATTTTTTTCTTAATGCATTGCCAAAATGTATATGATCGGAAAAAATTATCAGGAATTATTGGAATTGAATCGGGATTTAAAAAAAAAAAGCAATCGGATCGGGAAATATCGGGATCGGCAGATACTCAAACTAAAACGATCGGGATCGGATCGGGGGCAAAAAAACATGATAGGAACAACCCTATTAAAAATATCTTCTGCTACCATTTAACAGTCACTTGCTGTAGTATTTCATAGTACTTTTACCACTTAATATACTCAAATTTAGTTAATAGATCAACAACATTCCCACTGCTTTAAAATAATTTAAAAAGTAAATTTAAGGGCTGCCATTAATGGCTACAGACGTCCAATCCCTTTTGACAGGGAGGGCTATCATCGTCAATAGTACTGAAAGAGTTGGCACTTTATCCTGTCGCTTTCTGACCATTGGGAGTAACTTTCACACTCTGAGGCGCATCCACGGCAAACTGTCATCCATTAGCGGTCAATGTGTGTTTTGACAGCCCTCCTGTGTTTGGCCCAGAGGAGTCATTGATTGCCTGATCGGAGTTAGTTAGCCGGGGCCTCCTATTCAGCCCGGCCGGACACAATGCGGCAAAAATACAAGAGTGGTCTGTTCACTCCAGGCTGGAGACAAACAACGCGCTAGCGTGGCGGCCGCGTCCCTGACTCCCGCCATTGTGCCGCCGGCTTCACATGATTGAGTGAAAGTAGGGGTGTTGAGTACGGCAGCTGCGAACGCCTCACAGACTTCTTTTATTGGAGCTGGTCCAAGAACAAACCCGTTCACCTCGCCGCCATTTCGCCCTTGCCGGACTGCCGCTCACCTCTCGGCGGCAACGACTTTTATCTTTTTTTTTTTTTTTTTTTTTCTTAGTGTGACAACCTTTCTGTTGTCTTTCTTCCAAAGCTCCCCCTCGACCACACTACGGTCTCATTCAAAGTCAGATCACGCTTGAATGCGGCATGGTTGTGCCAGTGCCAGTGCCAGTGCGGTTGGCTGGGCGAGTGGGTGGGAAGACCCCCGCGCCGCCATACACGCTGGTGTCGGGAGGTCGTGAGAATTGCGCTTAAACCACTCGACGGCGTGCCAAAATGCGCAAATGTTCCATTTCCAAATGTTTGTGGTGTGAGCATATGTCATTTAGAGGCGCCTTGAAGATTAACAACAAAAAAAGAATTCTTTTTTCCACATTCTGCTTATTAAAACACTGGCTGCCATTGACAGCGATAGATGTCCAATACATTTTCTGTCAAAATGTTGTAATGCACTAATGCTATTTTTAACTGTAAAATCACCATCCCAAATTCAAACTTTCTACCATTATAGTTCAACATTTTGTCACGATAATCTGAGTTTATTCATAATCATATTAGAGCTGAAACGATTAATTGATTAACTCGAGTATTCCATTAGAGAAAAATATTCAAATGAAATTTTGTTGCTTCCAGTATTCGTTTTATTAAAGTGGCATTGTAATGGTTTATTTTGAAAGTGTTTGCATTTAGTTTTATTGATTAGGGTGGATACACTGCCCTCTGGTCTGCCTCTTTTCGCATGGCTGAATCCAACTGCTCCCTGTTAAGACCAACGTAAGCTAAGTTTTGTTTGAGCTGGTGTTTGTTAATGCATTCATAAATTAGTTTATAGGTATATTTAGCCGTTTTTTTGTGCGAATATGTGTCTGAACCATTTGTTAAGAGCATTGTAAAAAAAACTAGCATTTTAAAGCATTTAAGCTAGCGGACTTTTTTATGTAAGTTAGCCAATTGTTCTTTTGTTGTACATAGATCCTCATTTAAAAAAATATATATATATACCGTTTGAGGCTCAGCTCAGGTATTTTAATTTGTCATATTCCTCATCCGATTACTCGATTATTCGAACTAACTAGCCCATCTATTAATCGACTACTATAATATTCGATAGCTGCAGCCCTAAATGATATTACATTTTACTATAATGTCACAATTTAATCAAGGTGATAGGCCAACTTTTTTGTAATATTATAACTTCATTTTGGTGAACGACTTCTTAATATTTTAGTTCATGCAAAGAAAATGACTATTTTTGTTTATTACATTTTAATGGGTATGAAAAAAGTGCCACAATACTACTTAATTCTGATCAAATTTTGATCAGAATATTAGAATTTTTTTTTTGACAATAAGATATATAAAAACGTCAAAACAAGTTTTATATTATTATGAGTCAAATTTGGTAAGACTGTCAATTTGATATATCTCAATGCTTTTTTTAGACTATCACAAATAAATTTGGGTCAAATAAAACCTTTTCTCATTATATTATGAGTTCATTACAGTTAAGTGGAAACTTTTTAAAAAATAATTCAGGTGTTTTATTTACATCACAGTAAACTTCGACTAGTAGTAGCATTTCGGAAGCCCATCAAAAAGTAATTTTCTTGCAGTCTTCTCCACCCCTCCCCTCCGTGAGATGCAATCAAAATAAAACATCTTGTACAATTGCATTGAGATGGCGCTGGTATAATTTGTACCGAGTAACCAGTGCGAGCGTACGTTATTTACAAAGGCAGAAAAACATTACCATGGGAACGCACCACCAAGCAAATTCAATGACTTGGCAAGATGCCCCCGATGGTTGCTAGGGCACAGTTGCCAATAGCTACAGGGTTGTGTGTGTGAAAATGTGCCATGATGTATGTTCTTTTCTGATTTAACGCCTTGATGCTTGATGCTTTACATTTAACAAACAAACATCGTACATACAGGCATCAAAAAGCATTGGGGGAAAACATAAGTACTTGAAAATAATCATTAAAAAAAAAAAAACAACGGAAAAATACTACAAAATTTTTTTTAAAAATTCAAAATGGAGTATAGAAAATGCATTAAAAATTAAATTTAATATTTAAAAAAAATGTGAAATACATAGCCTTCATAATGCTATTGACCGGACACATTCCCCAGACACTGCACCACGCCTTCAAGTAGGGGGCCGTTCCACACTCAGCTTCAGTCGATCGAAGTCGGTCGCAGTTTTTCTCAAACACATGCAGCGATCCAACGCCGGATTTAAGTTGAAAAAGTACAAAAGCTGTACCGCATACAAACAAGAAGGATTGTCTCAGGAGTGATTTGTTCGAGTATTCAAGGTAATTATTATATTTTTCGTACCATGAATGCATTTTGAAACGTGAAAAAATTCAATGTGAGAAATTAACCGCTACGGCATTGGCGTCATAATTCGTAATATTTACGTAAAATAAAAGCTAACTGTCCGTTTTTTTGCTTGTTACCAAGAATCGAGACTGTTTTACATCCATATCTATAAATAATTCAGGGATTTAAGCATTTATGCACAAGAATTTTCAACGTAAAAAGCTCTTTGTGGTGATAGGGCGGTGCCCCAGTGGCTTAAAGACTAGCATCACATTTGAAATATTTACGTAAAATGCTAACTGCCGTTTTTTTTGCTTTTAACCAAGAATCAAGATTGTTTTACGTCCATATTTATAACGAATTCAAGGATTAAAGCATTTATTCACAAGAATTTTCAACTTAAAAAGCTCTTTGTGTTTCCACTACGTCGGCTTTGACGGAGATAGGCCCCGTGCCCCGTATCCCGTCAATGTATTATGGAGTCTATGTTCCGTAAAATAAGAAAAATATTTTTAAATACAAAAAAAGGAGAAATTGATGATTACACGGTTCTATTTTTAATTTAACCTTTATCAATTTAAAAAATACCTTACACTCATTACAATCATTTTCAATATTTCCTTTAAATTCTTATTTTTAATCTTTCTATAAAAAATATATTCTAGGAATTTGTATTCTTTAATTTTCTATATTCAGTATTTTTTTATCAATACTTTTTTTTTTTTTTTACTTATGTATCCAATGCTTTATGTGTATTTGCTAACTCTTTGGCTGCCATTCACTGCCATCCCTCCCACTTCAAATGGATTGGACATCTACTGGTGATAAACTAGTGATTAATTCATTCCAATTCACAGCAGAAGGATGATTGGACGCCACATGATTGGACGTCTAGCATGTCGATGCCACTGAATGAGTTACCGTTTTAGGACCAAAAGCAGCGAAAAGTAAATTACTACCAAAATTTTCGCACTATAAGGTGCACCTGACTATAAGCCACCACCCACCAAATTTGACACGAAAATGGCATTTGTTCACAGATACGCCGCACTGGACTATAAGCCGCAGCTGTCCTCACTGTATTGTGGGATATTTACTACAAAAGATATTGACCGGTAACACTTTATTTGACAGCGGCATCATACAACTGTCATAAAACTAAATTAACCACCATGAAGCTTTGAGCAAGCTTCATTGCTTTAAGAAGCTTCATTTGACCATCACTACTCCAGGGGGAGACAGTCAAACTCTGCTGCAACCTGCTGTCAACACTGTTGTCCTCCAACATGTCCCTAGCATGCATTGCAGTGCTACAGATGTAAATAACAATCCAAATTCAAGTTCTGTACTAATTATTCTAGTTGTTTAATTGCTAGTTATGATATTTGGTAACACCTTATTTGACAGTGGAGCCATAAGACTGTCATTAGACAATCATAATTATGACATGACACTGTCATAACCATTAATGAATGCTTATAACAGATGTCATTTAGTGTTATCCAGCAAACGATCTCACTTTTGAATGGATGTAAAAGAT
Organism: Corythoichthys intestinalis; assembly: GCF_030265065.1. Taxonomy (NCBI): domain Eukaryota; kingdom Metazoa; phylum Chordata; class Actinopteri; order Syngnathiformes; family Syngnathidae; genus Corythoichthys; species Corythoichthys intestinalis. Next base: position 22,988,059 of record NC_080416.1, read on the forward strand.
CCAAGCTGGATATAGATGGAGTTAGTGACATAATTTACTGGATGACACTTAGGCTAGGTTTATACTACAGGTCTTAATGCACAACTCCGATTTTTTGCCATATGTGTTTTTTTTGGCGTGCTCGTTCAGACTGCCTTTGTCCACTGAGACCGTTCAAGTATCACGCATGCACACTAATTCGCAGTCCGAGCTGCACTCAGGAAAGAGACCTGCATGCGCATCCATCCATCCATCCATTATCTTCCGCTTGTTCCGGGGTCGGGTCGCGGGGGCAGCAGCTTTAACAGGGAAGCCCAGACTTCCCTCTCCCCAGCCACTTCAACCAGCTCCTCCGGCGGGATCCCAAGGCGTTCCCAGGCCAGCCGAGAGACATAGTCTCTCCAGCGTGTCCTGGGTCGTCCCCGGGGCCTCCCGCCGGTGGAACATGCCCGGAACACCTCTCCAGGGAGGCGTCCGGGAGGCATCCGAACCAGATGCCCGAGCCACCTCAGCTGGCTCCTCTCTACGCGGAGGAGTAGCGGCTCGACGCCGAGTCCCTCCCGGATGACCGAGCTTCTCACCCTATCTCTAAGGGAGAGCCCGGACACCCTGCGGAGGAAACTCATTTCGGCCGCTTGTATCCGGGATCTTGTTCTTTCGGTCACGACCCAAAGCTCGTGACCATAGGTGAGGGCAGGAACGTAGATCGACTGGTAAATCGAGAGCTTTGCCTTTCGGCTCAGCTCCTTCTTCACCACTACGGACCGGTGCAGCGTCCGCATTACTGCAGACGCCGCACCGATTCGCCTGTCGATCTCCCGCTCCCTCCTACCGTCACTCGTGAACAAGACCCCAAGATACTTGAACTCCTCCACTTGGGGCAGGATCTCATCCCCGACCCGGAGAGGGCACTCCACCCTTTTCCGACTGAGGACCATGGTCTCGGATTTGGAGGTGCTGATCTTCATCCCAACCGCTTCACACTCAGCTGCGAACCGCTCCAGTGAGAGTTGGAGGTCACGGCTTGATGAAGCCAACAGCACTAAATCATCTGCAAAAAGCAGAGATTCAATGCTGAGGTCACCAAACCGGACCCCCTCAACGCTTCGGCTGCGCCTAGAAATTCTGTCCATAAAAGTTATGAACAAAATAGGTGACAAAGGGCAGCCTTGGCGGAGTCCAACCCTCACTGGGAACGAATTCGACTTACTGCCGGCAATGCGGACCAGACTCTGACACCGGTCGTACAGGGACCGAACAGCCCTTACCAAGGGGCTCGGTACCCCGTACTCCCGGAGCACCCTCCACAGGATTCCCCTAGGCACACGGTCGAACGCCTTCTCCAAATCCACAAAACACATGTAGACTGGTTGGGCGAACTCCCATGCACCCTCGAGGACCCTGCTGAGGGTGTAGAGCTGGTCCACTGTTCCACGGCCGGGACGAAAACCACACTGCTCCTCCTGAATCCGAGATTCGACTTCCCGACGGACCCTCCTCTCCAGCACCCCTGAATAGACTTTACCGGGGAGGCTGAGGAGTGTGATTCCTCTATAATTGGAACACACCCTCCGGTCCCCCTTTTTAAAAAGGGGGACCACCACCCCGGTCTGCCAATCCAGAGGCACTGTCCCCGATGTCCACGCGATGTTGTAGAGGCGTGTCAGCCATGACAGCCCTACAACATCCAGAGCCTTTAGGAACTCCGGGCGGATCTCATCCACCCCCGGGGCCTTGCCACCGAGGAGCTTACCAACCGCCTCAGTGACTTCAACCCCAGAGATCGAAGAGCCCACCTCAGAGTCCCCAGACTCTGCTTCCTCAAAGGAAGGCGTGTCGGTGGAATTGAGGAGGGCTTCGAAGTATTCTCTCCACCGACTCACGACGTCCCGAGTCGAGGTCAGCAGTACACCATCTTCACTATACACAGTGTTAATAGTGCACTGCTTTCCTCTCCTCAGACGCCGGATGGTGGACCAGAATTTCCTCGAAGCCATCCGACAGTCATTTTCCATGGCCTCACCGAACTCCTCCCATGTCCGAGTTTTTGCCTCGGCGACCGCCGAGGCCGCAGTCCGCTTGGCCAGCCGGTACCTGTCAGCTGCCTCCGGAGTCCCACAGGCCAAAAAGGCCCGATAGGCCTCCTTCTTCAGCTTGACGGCATCCCTTACCGCTGGTGTCCACCAGCGGGTTCGGGGATTGCCGCCACGACAGGCACCAACCACCTTACGGCCACAGCTCTGATCGGCCGCCTCAACAATGGAGGTGCGGAACATGGCCCACTCGGACTCAATGTCCCCCACCTCTCCCGGGACAAGGGAGAAGTTCTGCCGGAGGTGGGTGTTGAAACACTTTCTGACAGGGGATTCTGCCAGACGTTCCCAGCAGACCCTCACAATACGTTTGGGCCTGCCAGGTCTGGCCAGCATCTTCCCCCGCCATCGGAGCCAACACACCACCAGGTGGTGATCGGTTGACAGCTCCGCCCCTCTCTTCACCCGAGTGTCCAAAACATGCGGCCGCAAGTCCGATGACACGATTACGAAGTCGATCATCGAACTGCGGCCTAGGGTGTCCTGGTGCCAAGTGCACATATGGACACCCCTATGTTTGAACATGGTGTTCGTTATAGACAAACCGTGACGAGCACAGAAGTCCAATAACAGAACACCACTCGGGTTCTGATCGGGGGGGCCGTTCCTCCCAATCACGCCCCTCCAGGTCTCACTGTCATTGCCCACGTGAGCGTTGAAGTCCCCCAGTAGAACGAGGGAGTCCCCAGAGGGGGTGCTCTCTAGCACACCCTCCAAGGACTCCAAAAAGGGTGGGTATTCTGAACTGCTGTTCGGTGCATAAGCACAAACAACAGTTAGAACCCGTCCCCCCACCCGAAGGCGGAGGGAGGCTACCCTCTCGTCTACCGGGGTAAACCCCAACGTACAGGCGCCAAGCCGGGGGGCAATAAGTATGCCCACACCTGCCCGGCGCCTCTCACCATGGGCAACTCCAGAGTGGAAGAGAGTCCAACCCCTCTCGAGAGGATTGGTACCAGAACCCAAGCTGTGTGTGGAGGAGAGTCCGACTATATCTAGTCGGAACTTCTCTGCCTCACACACCAGCTCAGGCTCCTTCCCTGCCAGAGAGGTGACATTCCATGTCCCAAGAGTTAGCTTCAGCAGCTGGGGGTCGGACCGCCAAGGCCCCCGCCTTTGGCTGCCGCCCAACTCCCTACGCACCCGACCCCTTTGGCCCCTCCCACAGGTGGTGAGCCCATGGGAAGGGGAACCCACGTTGCCTTTTCGGGCTGAGCCCGGCCGGGCCCCATGGGGACAGGCCCGGCCACCAGACGCTTGCCTTCGAGCCCCACCTCCAGGCCTGGCTCCAGAGGGGGGCCCCGGTAACCCGCGTCCGGGCAAGGGAAACTGGGGTTCAATAATCTTGCTCATCATAAGGGGTCTTTTTGAGCCATACTTTGTCTGGCCTCTCACCTAGGACCTGTTTGCCATGGGTGACCCTACCAGGGGCTTAAAGCCCCAGACAACATAGCTCCTAGGATCATTGAGACACGCAAACCCCTCCACCACGATAAGGTGATGACTCATGGGGGGATGCGCAGAAGCATCAAAACAAATTACACATGCTAGCTTTATGTCATTCCAGAGTGATCATATTTTGATTTACAAAAAGAGGACACAAATAACAGACATTAATAATCCCCATTTAGCCTTATATTCAAAGCTTATATGGACTGATAGAACGCATACACGCACACACGAGCCTTGACGTGTGTACGTGAAATGACGTGGGTGCGTCAGTTTGCCCCGACTCGGCCATGTGTGCAATAATAAAATATTGTTCATTTGGTGCACAGAATGAAAATCGAAAATTGTAAGGCTTATTCTTTTCGTCATTTTATCTTTTTATGATTGTGGTCAAGCCCGCTTTCTGCTTAAAGCAGAGTTCAAGCTAGGCGCTAATGCCTACATGGCTGCCATCCTCCATGCCTCTTGCTCTTTGCTGACGTAATTGCTGCATGAATTCCGATTTGTGAGTCTACAGTTAAGACTGCCAGTCACGTTCTGAAAAAATGTTGCCCAGATCGGATTTGAACCACATACGAAAGTGACTCAGATCGGATTTGAAATGGTCCACTTCTATGCGACCTGTCCCATTCAGATCGTCAAGTTAAAGAGCATACGACACCAGAAAAAAAGTCTTAAATGGCATTATTATGTGAATTAGAATCATATTTTGAGACGATTCGACCATATACAACAATTTAGCAAAGCGCAGATGACGAGAAATTAGTCTTTTAATCTGCCGGTTAGCCACGCCTACAATTATAGGGCTTTAGCGTCCCCAACAGGTGGATGACGTCAGCGGTAGACTAGGCTCATCGGTTTTACTATTCAGCCCATTGAGGGGGAATTGTTCAGAACGAGGAAAACGAGACGAAGAGAGCTGCAAAATGTCATTGTTTCAGTCTCTCTACTCACAATATTTTTACAGGATATTCTTTTTATCCAAGTATTTTCCCCAATAGCTATATAAATGGCTTGAGAAGGACCAGTCAGCCCGTCGAGGGGGAACTATTCACAATGAGGAAAACGCGACGAAGAGAGCGGCAAAATGTCATTGTTTCTGTCTCTTTACTTCAATATTTTTTACAGGATATTCTTTTTACCAAAGTACTTTCCCCAATTGCTAAATAAATGGCATGGTCATGACAAATAACTTATGCTAAATGGAATATAAAATAATAAAAATCCATTTATTCAAGACGACATGGCAAAATTACTCCATAATGGTCAAAACAGTCGACTTTACCTTTACTGTCACACCTGCCGAACGATATTTTATGACACCTAAATCGGACATATGTCATTTCCCTTCCCCGGCTTCGGAGAATGTAAACAGACCAGAAGGAGTGACAGCTAGCCGACATGCTAACCCGAACCGAGGGATGTTTCAAAGTCTTCGAAGTGGAAAATCACACATAACTAGCCTGGATTATTTGACATGACGACCCGGTTGTCGAGTTTCTTTGCGGATCGGCAAACCGCCCGGCGGAGAGCAATTTACAGTTCGTTCCCTGGAGGAGGGTGGCTGGAATTGTTGTGTAGCTAACGTGCTAACAGCTAACTGCTAATGACCGTGAGGATAGCTTTTTACATGCCTATCAATGATCAAACGTTAAGTAGTCCTTTATTTAAAGGAATTTTATAGTGTTTACTTTGTAATCACTGTATTCGTATTTGACATAATACAAAACAAGATGTTTACTCACTTCCTTGTAAGTCCAATGGTCCCACAGTAAATATCCACGGTGAATGGGAACCTTTTGAAACTCCAAAAAGGCGCATACGCCTCTCCCGCATACAGAATGATTTTTCTGCAGCCGTTTGGCTGGCGTGATGCAAAAAATAAAAGTATTAATCCGCAAAATCAGCTGAATCCTTCGTCCTCATACACAACAGTACACTGTAGCGTGAAGAGGACGTCTTCTACCGTACACGTCACAGCGCCCTCCTCCTCAATGCGAGACCGAAGCCGGAAGTCACTCATTTTCCTGGCGCGGGATTCAAAAAACTAAATAAATATAGCGATCGCTTCCACACACATCCAAGCGGTCCATATCATTCAGGAGCATAAAATACCGCGTGTATTATGAAATAAACATGCTTTTTCGTGTCACAAGCACTTTAATGCCTGACTCGAGCCGGAAAAACACGAAAAAATTGGATTCGTGCATTAAGACCTGTAGTATGAACCTAGCCTTCGCGACACCTGTCATAAGCATTCAGTAATGCCCATGATAGTGTCATGTCATAATTATGACAGTCTTACGACCGTTTTATGACGCCGCTGTCAAATAAAGTGTTACCTATTAACCAAAATAAATTAACGAATAACCTGCGCTGGACTATAAGCCGCAGGATTCAAAAAGAAGGAAAAAAGTAGCGGCTTATAGTCCGAAAATTACATTACAAGTAAATTCAGCCATCAAGGGTTTATGGCGTTATGATTTTTTTTTTCTTAAACATAAATTTGAGCAATCTACCTGGTGAGCAGCGTCCATCTTTCACGGACTTTCCCATGGCCGTCCTCTGCTCGAGGGCCGCATTCCTGCAAGCAGCAGAGCATCGCGCACATTATTAGCAGCATACCACAGCTCAGCAAATAGCAACAATAACAAACACACTGAACTCTTGGTCCACAAATAACCAGCAAACATCTCTCAACCCCCCCTACTGTGTTCAACACCACAATCTTGGCTTTAATATCACTTCCGCCGCCACGGCGTCGTCATTAAAAGGCGAGCGCGACGTACTTAATTAAATTAGAACGGACAATCCGCGATTAGCACAAAGCGCTGAATAGAAACATAAGAAACATCACGTAGCGTACGAGTATGAAAGGGATTAACTAAGTGACAGATAATGGCATGAAGTGTTCATCGGGGGAGGAGCGGGGACGAGAAAAGAAGAAATACATGTACTGAACAGCCGGTTAAGGACAACGCTAATGAATAATACATTGGTGGGAAAACAGAAGCCCGCATGATAAACGTTCAGAAACCAGAAATAGAAGCTTTGCGTCTGCGTGGCCTCAGATAACACCCAAGTGCTTTCATCTAGGCACTTTTCATTCCGAGTTGCTTTTAATGTTTGACCAGTTTGGACAGAAATTTCAATCTGAATTTCTCATCCTAATCAAAAAATAATAGTTTGCATTCATTTTTTTTTTTTTGTGAAAGTGAAATTCACACAAAATAATTGCTGTAAAATAGGTGCATCAAACTTGTGGACCAGCAACCAGAGGAGCTGCCATTGACTACAATAGACGTCCAATTCATTGACACTGGGTTGACGCTGTGCGCCATCAATAGCAGCCTTTTAACTTAAACGAACGCCCTTTCAATTGTATTTTGTCAAAAGGCTCCGCCTACATTAAATGTCAACTTGCATCAGTGATCATAATGAGCGAGTGCGTCTCTAAGCGTCACCCGAGCCGTCGTCGTATTGTGTTTTCATCTCGCGCTCGAGGTTTTGAATCGATACGGAATCCATTGTATGTCACGAGTTCGTCTGAAGGTTGTCTGCCGCCCTGTGTATCCACCTGGCGAGGCTTGTGGTTTGTGTGTGTACGTGTCCTCGTGTTTGTTCATTGCGGCAGAGGGCGGAGGAGAGAATCAATAGGGAACAAATGAATTTGCGTCAATATCTAGCCGGGCGGAGGGGAGCGACTGGGGATTCTGCGGCCAAAGCATCAACCGTCTGAGGTCAGTGATGGTCAAAACGTCTCTTCTTTAGCGATAAGGATAGTGGACAAAAGAGGATCATATTCATTGGAATCTAGAACATAAGCTAAATTATTCTTTAGTAATGACAAAATAGGTACATTATCCCTTTGATAATGTTAGCTAGCTTTGTCGAGTTGTTTAGCTTTGAATGATCTAGTGTTGAGTGTGTCGCCACATCTTCAGTTCTCTCCCCATTCCGTGTCTTTACTTCTTTACATTTGTCTGACACTTCTGAATATTAAAATGTTCATTAAAAATTTGTGGGCATAGGTCACAAATTACAAGACATGCAACTTCAAAGGCAAAAGCACTTAAGTGTAGTTGTATTTCATTTGACTCTTTATACTAGCATGACTTGCAATTCTCCAAAACGAAACTGCTACAGTTGATAAATGGCGAGTCTTGCGGGCATCTTCAAAAGCGGACATTTGTTATTCTATTTTATGTTAAACATTTTACACACACTTTTGAAAATGCTTCTTGTAAATATGCTGTCTGGGTTCAAATGTGTTTTGCCAACAAAATCATTTCCTTTTATATTATTCCTATGAGAAAATCTTACCACTTTGTTGAACTTTGAAATTGTTCCGCCATAAACCTCATAATATAGATAATTATGACGTCTATGGTTCCGCAGTGTTTCACTTTTATGCATGTAAATGCAAATAAACAAAAACAGAGCTCCCGTCTCATCGAGGCGATGACATCTGCTCCTGTCAGCTCGCAGCGGCCGCGGTCAAGGTGAACTTTTCACCTCTTCTGTTCATGAATAACGCAACCGCTTCACCCCGAGCCAACTGCGACGCTCGGTGAGGATTTCACGCTGAACTTCAACTCCCACTTGGCTTGATCTCGACTTTTACAAGTAAACCTGACATTGCTCTGGAAAGCCATTGCTAATGTATAATATGAGGCCACTTGGTGGAATATGTCAGTGAGGGTCAGCAAAATAGTTACGTCTATATAATGCAAGAGCATTACTTGAGAAATGAAAAACAAGAGAACAAATCAATTAAAATCTGATGTGATTTGGACATATTACATAAACCTGACTGACACAGATTACTTTAGATTTAGAGGTGCGACAATTAATTGATTAATCGACAACTAATGGATTAGCAAATTAATCGACAACTATTTTGATAACCAATTAATCGTTTAGAACCTTCTACATCTTAAACATTAACTTAAACTCTAAATTCTTGAAATTATAACATAAATATAACTTCTCGGTTCTAAATATTAGATTTCTTCATTTTATTTTTGTTACGTCAAAGTAAGGCGTGAACAAAAATCTGCTTTTCCTGTGGAAAACAAAAATGTACATTTTTGCCAATTTTTGGACATCTTACTATCTAAACTTGATTCTTAACTCATTTGCTCCCAAAAACGTATATATATAAATGTTCAAGACGTATTTATACGGGTTTTAGGTTTAAAATTTTTTTTTTTTTTTACAAGAGACATCTCTGGGTTCTGATTCAATTTAGCTCCAAAGCACAAAGCTGAAAATCCATTTTAAAGCAATAAAACTGGCCACTGGAGGGCAGTAGCGCATTTGGCAAGACCCGCAACCCGATTCAATGGCAACGAACGGCCTGGCCGCCCGGCCGGGACGACAGCAGAAGACGACCAAATGGCGTCTAGGATGCCAGGCAGCGGACGACCGAGCAGAACAACCTAGAGGACGCCCAGGATGCCAGGCGCTGGACGACCGAGCAGAACGACCGGTGCAGCGGACAATGCAGTTGAGTCCATGCTGCTCGCCGACCAGACTCCGCAGAGACAAAAAAAAATCCATCTTTATGAGACAGGCGGCGATGAGGGAAAAGTTTACCCGGCTGTCGCGACCATAACAGCGTCATCTCTCAGTTAGTTATGTGTAAATAAATTGTTACTTTGCTATCAAAAGCTATTTGTCTTGTTGTTTATGTTATAATGTAAAAGGAAATCATTCAGATGTTTGAGATATCACAAAAGCGAAAAATAGCTGTGTTAAAGTCAAAGTTATGTTTAAAATGTATGCTTTCACAAAAAGCTCAATTTCTCTGTTTTTTCATCAGAAATTGGAAAATTCCTCATACTAAGGTATTTTCTAATGCTGATTTCTAAAGAATGGAAAAAGATACGAACTAACTTTTTTCCTGCTGAAAGAAGAGAGTAAGCTTTCTTTTGGTGGGTTCTATGTTTATATAGCAATAGAACAGATTTTTCTGTGGGCCTTGCAAAAATCAGTCAAAATCCAGTAGAACGGCCGGGAGCGAAGGGCCTTGCTCCAGTGAAAATGGCTGGGAGTGAATGAGTTAAAATAATCGTTAGTTGCAGCTAGAGGTGTGCAAAATTTCCGATTCTTAGATTATTTGCGATTCGGGCGTGGAAGATTCGAGAGTGATTTACAAACATCCAAATTCAGATTATTGAAATATGTCAGCGTGGTCTTTGAGACGCAATGAGGAAAGGACCGCGAGTAAACATCATGTTTGTCATTACGCGGGTAATGACAATGCTCAACTCATGGCTCTGGCTCAACTCATACCTCTAGATAAAAAAACAATAATACCCGACTGCTGCCGACAGCCACTACAAACTACGTCCACATAATGCTACCTGTAGATATCACATCACATCACATGTATAAAGAACTAGATGCGAAAATGACAGACTTGCTGGCGTTAGAAAGTAGTAGTTGACTATTGTCCGATTGTGCTCACCGACAGCTATCAGATCAAGCCTATTGACTACCAAGTGGGCATTTCTGTCAATGTGGGAAAATAACATTTGAGACCTTCATTGCTAACGGGATTGCTCGACTTTGCTGCCTTTCTATTCTCCCCAGTCGCCAGATCAAAGTGTCAAGAGCCGTTTGGGAGTCGGTGCAATGATGGCAACGAAACAAAATAAAACACGTTTCAGTGTCTGTAAACGTGCACTCGCCACTTCCAGCTCAAGGTTCCTCTGCCTTTTCACAAACGCTTAAATTAGCTTTAAGTGCACTATACACCGTACCTGGGAGAAATGACGGCGCGCGGCGGGGATAAGAGTGTAATTGCCAGGGGTGGCCTTGAAATAGACGCTTTTATGTTTTGATTCTATACAGTCGGGGGAGCGTGCATTAAGTCTTCCGTTCACTTACTGTTCTTGGGTTTCACCTGAGTGCTTCATTTGATTTGCACTGCAACTGATCAGTGTAAGCACTCAGTGCTGGAAAGGTCCTTAGTGGTCGTAGACAACCATCGTGTACACAAACAGACACAATTTTACGTGTGTCGCTGTTCAATATGTCTTATATAGAAAGCTGCACTGGAAAAAGAAAGCGGTAAATTTATGTTCAAATACTGGCGACTATTGTTGATGGATGATTAGCGTTAAAAAAAAAAAAAACGTAAAAAACAAAAAACAAAATCGATGTAGTGCTTCAGTAACTGTAAATTTTACGGTAGATTTTTTTTTACTGAAATTTATGGTCGCAAAAATAATGCAGTTGTCCAATAATGACTTATAAACCAATAATCGATATTGTCCAACTCTGAGAATTTGATACAGATATCGTTAAGTGGTCGTGCACTTAACGTGTTATTGCCAATTGTATTGTGATGCCCCACTGGATGCTTTAATATTGATTAATGTAACAACTTCAACTGAAGTTATAGAAAATAAATGTCCCATATAAATAAAACAAAATGAGCCAAAACATCCATAATTAAATAAAAGGAATAACTCACAATTAAATTACGTTAACAGAAGTTACCCAGAAGAGCCACTAGGGGACTGGCAAGGCATTACAAATACAGGCAGGCAATCATACAACATGTCAATGCAAAGAAAATTCCCAAGATGCATTATGATGGGCTTTTGCACAGATTTTTGTATTTATTACTTTTCTAGTTTTCTTAGTGAATATTTCTTTCTGGTAACACAGTAGTTATATGTAATGAGTTTATAAGTCATTTTTTTTCAATCATTTATTGTTCATTTTTGCACTCTGAATTAAAATGTTCTGCTCACTGAACAAATCCCAAGCATTTTACTTTGAAGACATCTAATGGTTCACCAGCAAAACAGCTGCGCTAAGCTGTGACCAGCCCTTGCACAAAGGCAGAAGCCTACTACATTCACTTTGAAGGCAACATAGACCTCATAATATATTGACTTGACACTTCAGCCAGACCCTGCTCCATGCCTACACTAGCGGGCCTGCCCACACTCAGCTTCAGTTAAGGCTGAGTAATGCTTCACAGTCGGTCGCAGTAATTCTTAAAACCAACGCAATGCCGGATTTAGGTTGAAAAAGTATGAAAGCTGCACTGCATACAAACAGGAGAGATTGTCTCAGGAGTGATTTGTTCGAGGATTCAAGGTAATTATCATATTTTTCGTACCATGCATGCACTTTGAAACGTGAAAAAAATCAATGGGAGAAAATCGCCGCTACGGCATTGGCGTCATACTTCACAATATTTATGTAAAATAAAGGCTAACTGCCGATTTTTTTGCTTTTAACCAAGAATAGAGGCTGTTTTACGTTCATATCTATAAAGAATTCAGGGATTTAAGGATTTATTCACAAGAATTTTCAATGTAAAAAGCTCTTTGTGGTGATAAGGCAGCGACACCGTGGCTTAAAGACTAGCATCACATTCGACATATTTACGTAAAATAAATGCTAACTGCCCTTTTTTTTTTTTTGCTTTTAACCAAGAAACAAGACCGTTTTACATCCATATCTATAAAGAATTCAAGGATTTAAGCATTTATTCACAAAAATTTTCAGCGTAAAAAGCTCTCTGTGTCTCCACTCAGTCAGCTTCAATGGAGATAGGCCCCCTATTAAATCAGCCCCACGCCCCTAGTCCCGTCAATATATTATGAAGTCTACGATTGGCCCGAAACCAATAATGAAAAACTGATGTTGATACTTTCCGATATCATTTTAAAATTGCCAATTTATCATATTTGATACACCTAAAATTTCACGATTTTGAGACTAATTCAGAATTTTGACATTTCTTTTTGAAAAATAAAATGATGGATGCAAGTCAACACATGCATCTGCAGGTTCCATGGGAAAAACAAACAGGATTTAACAAGGGTTTTAGATATATGAGCGCTTATTACACATATTAATTTTGACTTTTCTTTTTACAAATTTGAAAAAAAAAAGGTTTCATTAGGACCTTATTTTTCAAATTTTGGGATTCTCTGATAATTGCTTCATATTGCTGGCATTAAAGGGTTTTAAGATAAGTCTAGTAATTATTTTACACAATGATCCATATATAATTGGTCTTCAATGTCGTTGTGATATCAAAACGGCTTCATTTTTTTAAAAAACTGTTTACATTGTGTCTTCTTCAGAAGAATGTTGAAAACTTTTGTTACGTATTAAAGCCTTCTTTGGAAAGCTTGTGCCCCACTTAAGATTCCTTAGGGTGGTATTTCAGCCTATCAATTAGGATCTCAGCGAGGAAAACAAGGTCTGGAGTTTGACTTATATCCTCCTCATTTGATCTCAACCTTTGCTTTTTTCACACCGTGAAGAAAGGTTGGAATACCGTGGTCATGGAGACAAAAGAAGGTCAAGCACGTGGATGCAGCGGATTAAAACGGGAGAACAAAAGGACTGCGGCTACAATTCATCTTAAACTATTTGCACTGTACATTGACAGTCCATAAAAGAAAAATATGAATATGAAAACATGAAGTTACAATGCTAGGCTAGAGCGCTAAATTATTAAGTGTCTCCGACAAAAAGGAAGCCAACAAGAAAGCGAGCTACCTCAGGCAGTGATTTAAACACAACCACTCCCAGCAGACGTTCTGCTAAAGTTAAAAAAAAAAAGTGCAAACGTCTTTCTGCTTTTCCTCCTGACAACCCCCCCGCCCTCTTCTGTCTGTCTGTCTGTCCCCGTGAGCTGTCTTCATTCTGCGAGCCCCGTCGCCGCCTCTCTGTGTCACGGCGCCTTTAATACGCTTTGGCGTGTAACGGCCACGGGCGTTCACTTGTGCATCCCAGAGTCAGTGTTGTCTGTGACATCACCAGCGCTTGCTAACGGGGATGCTGTCCCACCTTGCCGCACTGTCTGGACCTGCCAGGACGTGATGACATTGACGCCGGACACGTAATCACTGAGCGTTTACCTGACACTGCCTCAACACATACATAATGTCAAAATATAGTGACAGTATTTAGGAAATACTAGAGTGACTCACCACAGAATATAATTTGATAGTTTTTGTGATGACTGAGATATGAAAGTTACAAGTACCGGTAAGTCATAACAATTGCACGTGAAAGCATTTCTTTGAGTAAATCTTAGATTCTATATGACGATGCTGAGAATATCTCACATCATGGTGGTTGGATGGTACTGAAAAAGAAAATGTTTCATGACAATATTTCCCAGATATTTTGTATAATGGTGATTGTTCAGAACTAGAAATAAAATACTTTGACTATATTTCCTGACAATGTGAATGCATAGTACCAAGAATTAAAGAAAATACTCCATGATGATATTTTCCAGACAATATCTAGTGTTTATATGATACTAATAATTTAAAAAAGAATCATGTGATAGCACAGTGGTACCTCTACATATAATCACTTCAACACACAATCTTTTCGACATCCGGCGTAAAATTTCACTCGCCATTTGTTTCTGAATCCGACGACATGCTCGAAATACGACGATTTATGTCAGCGCCGCAGTTTCTTTGTTTTCCCGCAAAACGGACGCACGGTGGATTTTCTTGTTAGAGAAATCAACATGACTTCCAAGAATGTTAGTGCAGGTGGTGAAAAAAAAAGGAAAAATGTGATGCTTACCATTAGAGGCGTGCGAAATTTCTGATTCTTAGATTATATGCGATCCGGTCGTGGAAGATTCGAGAACGATTTACAAATATCCAAATTCCGATTATTGAAATATGCCAAAAAAAGCGGAACTAAAACACATTTAGCGCTGTCTTCATGACGCAATGAGGAACGGACTTATGCTGCTCGATAAAAAAACAATAACACCTGACTGCGGCCGAAAGCCGCTTCAAACAACGCCCACGTTGCTACAAACTACGTCCACATAATGCTAGGGTAGATATCACATGTATATAGAACTAGATGCGAAATGACGGACTCGGCGGCGTTAGCACATGTATGGAGAACTAGATGCGAAATGACAGACTTGCAGCCATTGGTAAACAGCCGCCATCTTAAAGCAGTAGACTTCTCTGAAAAGATGTTGTAGCAAACCTTCCGAGCTAACCTAATTAACTTTTTATCCAAAATACTCCTAAATCGGCAAAATCTTGACTTGAATCTATCTTTAGAGCAGTTTTAAAACTTTCCCATGTCGAAAGTAGACCGAATGTAATCGATTTATGATCGAATCGTAGCCTCTGACTCGTAATCGAATTGCTAGGTGTGCCAAGATTCCCACATCTACTTACCAATCAAATGAAGATAGAAATGATAGAAAAATATGAGTGTGAACTGGCTCGACTATAAAGCCGTAGAATGTCTACGATTTCGACAGGCCTCATCCAACCTCCGTTTGCCAGTCTTTATAAGTTAACGTGACAATTATTATTATTGTAACATCGCCAAAGAAATTGCCAGCCTTTTCAGGTTTTCAATCATTTATTTTAGAACTTGTGCAACACAACACGCCTACTGTCCGCCACAGTTGACGCCAACAACAACAGGATATTAAAAGTGAAAGTAAAATCTCTACTGCACTCTCAGGTTCATGTTCAGGTACAGCACGCAAAACAAATCCGCCACATTAGAACCTGATTCGTTACATTATTACTGGAATTATTATGAGTATTAATATATTATACTGATTTTTATTTATAATTTGTTTTGCTATGTATAATTGTAATTTGTAATGGTACCTGCAGTAATTATTAAGGATTTAGTGTAGGTTTTCGGGCTGTGGAACGAACTAATAGAATTATAATGTATTATTATGGGAAACTCCTGCTCCACATACGACCATTTCAACTTACAAACAAGGTGCTGGAACGAATTAACTTTGTATGTAGCGGTACCACTGTATTTGACGATATTTTGGCAATGACATTAATAGCATCACGACTTTAGAAGGATAATCGATAAACTGAAATCACAGATTCTATATATGATGATACATACGGTAGAGGTATTTAAAAAAATGACAGTTTTAGATCAAATAGAGCTGCCTCATATATTTTTGGGCTGATAAGTTATAGACAATGGTTTTGGACAGCTATGGATTCGATTCCACAATATCGTATCACTGAGCAGTGATTGTATGATACTCTACCGTTTCATGTATCTTCTTGAAATAAGAATAGTCGACGGTCATTATTTCAAAAAGCAACCAGACGTCAATCACTAAAGGTGTCTGCCCCGACATGATGTTGTAGCAAAGCATGACCATCTGTCATGTGTCATGTACGTCCCAGGTCATCATAACATGTTTTATCTTTGAAGCGTAAAGGGGAACACGTCGGGCTACCACATGCGGCAGCTGATTCGGCTGTTTAAAAGCTGCAAACTCTATATGCGTGTCAAACGAATTCAGCGAGCAGGTGAAGATCCCGACTGTGTCAAATCGGCAGGAAAAAAAACACCTGGGGGGGTCTGGCTTAGCGCCCTCCACCTCCCGCGGTCAGCCACTGAGGAAGTCTGGATCTACGACATCCTTCACTTGGGAATACATTGAGCTCTTATGAAGAATGTATTAAGTCCCTCTACGTGCGTGTGTGTGTGTATACAGTGTATAAATCATGAATGACCAGCACAACATAGGTACCATATGCGCACCACAACACGTTCATGATAAGTTTGCTTGAATGTTGACCAAACCTTTCTACTTTTGAGCAATTTTTGATTTTTCAGATCATCTGAAGGAAAATGAATAAAAATGTCTTGATTGTAAAGTTCAAATAAATAAGCATTTTCTTTTTAAATTACATTGCTTACACTGCATTAAATGATGAATAACAAAAGACAAATGACCAAATATCAATATAAAAATATCAAATGTACTGTATATAACCTTTTACTTCATTTTTTTTTTTTCATTTAAAATTATTCGTAATAATTCATAAATTTTTGAAAGGTCAACCACGAAGTTAGATGTATTTTTTTTCTTCATTTTGCTGACTCTACTAGTACATTATTTTATACAATTATGAAACGGTAAATGTAAAAAAAATAAAATAAAAATAAAAAAAAAAAACTTATTTTTGCTCAAACAATTGAATTCATTCAAAGAAGGGGATTATTATTAGCATTTTCTTGTTAAATTACATTGCTTAAACTGAATTAAATGATGAATAACAAAAGACAAATGACCTAATATCAGTATAAAAATATCAAATGTACTGTATATAACCTTTTACTTCATTAATTTTTTCATTTCAAATTATTCGTAATAATTCATAAATTTTTGAAAGGTCAACCATGAAGTTAGATGTTTTGGTTTTTTTTTCATTTTTCTGACTATACTAGTACATTATTTTATACAATTATAAAACGGTAAATGTAAAAAAAAAACATTATTTTTGCTCAAACAATTGAATTCATTCAAAGGGGATTTTTTTTTTTCCAAACAGAGAATTTTACGAATATTTTTGCATTTCATTATGTATAAACTAACTATAATTGACGCTGAATTATACATTCTAAGAAGTGAAAGCTGTTTTAGATAAATTATCTATTCTACAGTATAATTATGTAAAACCTCTAAATGATTATGTAGAAATATTATATAACCATGTAAAACTAACAAATTTCTGAGAAAAAGGCTGAAATGATGCATTAACTATTCCAGGACTCGTGTCAGACTTTAAAAAAAAAAAAACGGGGCGAGCCATATGCAGCTCGTCAGCCTTACTTTGCCCATCCCTGCAAATACGCACATTTGCTTCACTCTGCAATGACGAACACTTAAGTGTGACAGGTAAAAGCCAAACAAAGGACTGACGTATCAAATAAAAATACCGCCATACATGAATATTTGACAGGCACGTGACATTTGGATTGAACAGCGCGGGGCAAACTAGGACAAGCCCGATAGATTGCGTGACTACAGGACGGGCAGATTAACTAACGGCGACAGACAAAGAAGCCAGCGCGACGTAGAACAAAAGCTGTGGAAAGGAAGGAGAGCGCGGGAGCAAGCTGAGAGGCTGCGGCGGCGGCGAGGAGTGTGCTAAAATAGGTGGCGGACTCCCCATCGGTGACCGAGTCGCACAGGGCTGAGGAATTCAGCCCAGACGCATTCCTCCCGTCCTCGCCGTGTTAACCCGTGACAAACCAATGTCTTGCACACAAATGTTTGTCAATTAAGAGAGGTTTACCTACATTGTCAGGACAAGTACTCTAACTGGAATAGGCTAATTGTGACCCTAGTGAGGGATAGATGTTCTACCATTGTTCAATAAACAAATGGAAATATGCACAAAGCGACGACCACTTGCAAGAGCATTACCGTAACTGTCAAGTTACACATGTTGCTAGTCCTTTTAGAACAGGGGTGTCAAAGTCATCTGTCTCTGGGCCACATCGTAGTTATTGATTCCTTCAGAGGGCCATTATGTATGCCAACTAGGGCTGTCATGATGAATTAACTGATCAACACCTAATTGATTAGCATATGGATCGAAAACTATTTTGATAGTCCTTTTTTTTTTGTAGTAGAAACCAAAAAGGGGATAATACATTTAATATTTTCATTTTTAATTTCTTCTTAATGTATTTTTAAGTTAAAATGGGGAAACAGTAAATTTTGTCAGTAAATATTTATTGTTTGATAAAAAAAACTGAAAGGGGGAAAAACTAGAAATTTTCTTTATTTTTAGTGTTTTTATTGCAAAACATGAAAAAAAATAAATATCAGTTTTTCTGAATCAAATTTTTTTTTTTTTTTTAAACAATGGAAAACCCGTAAATATTCTTTCATTTCTGTAATCCTTGATCCTTCATTGAGGACTATATATAGGGCTGCAGCTATAGAATATTTTAGTAGTCGATTAATCGATAAGAAGCATGAAAAATTAAAATACTTGAGCTGAGCCTTAAACGGTATAAAACATTTTTTTAAAAATGAGGATCAATGTACAACAAAAGAACAATTAGCTAACTTACATAGAAAAAGTCTGCTAGCTTAAATGCTATAAAATGCTAAAGTTTTTTTTTACAATGCTCTTAACAAATGGTTCAGACACACATTTCCACAAACAAACAAACAAAAAAAAAAAACGGTCAAACATACCTATAAACTAAATTATGAACGCATTAAAAATAATTAGCTCGAACAAAAACTTAGCTTGCGTTGGTCTTAACAGGGAGCAGTTGGATTCAGCCATGTGAAAAGAGGCAGACTACAGGGCAGTGTATCCACACTGATCAATAAAACTAAATCCAAACTTTCAAAATAAACCATTACAACGCCACTTTAATTAAACGAAGACTCGAAGCAACAAAATTTTATTCGAATCTTATTTTTCTAATCGAATACTCGAGGTAATCGATTAATCGTTGCAGCACTAATATATATGACAAGTATTTGATACACTGCTAGTGGGAAAAACCATTGGCAGTGTATCAAATACTTGTTCTCCCCACTGTGTGTATATATATATATATATATATATATATATATATATATATATATATATATATATTATACACACATATATGTGTGTATATTTTATTTTAAATTTGAAATTTTACTTTAGCGAGGAATATGATTTACTTTTGAAGTCCACACAAAATAATATGGCAGGTCACATCTGGCCCCCAGGCCTTGAGTTGGACACTACTCAGTGTTGTCAGTAACATGTTACTAAATAGCAAGTCACTAAGTACCACGTTACTGTAATGTGATTACTTTCTTTATGTAACGAGCAATCTAACGCGTTCATTTTTCCAAACCAGTAATCTGATTAAAGTCAGTTTCCTTATTGTCTGTGGTTTACTATTTTGTTATTGCCTCATAACGTATGTAGAATGAAGAATATTGTAGTCATGTACCAAGAGGATTTTGAATATAAAATGTTTGTTTCCATGCTAACCGCTCATAGCTACTTGCTGTTTTGGTCTCGAGTCACACGCGATAAGTGTTTTGGGACTGAGATGTGTGCCAGCACGGGTGCACATTCGAGCTGAGTGCAGTCACCTGTTGAGATGTGCGAAGGAATGTTTATCTGTGTGCGTCCATGAATGAACGTGAGTATTTTCCCTTCATTCTGGAGGGTTCAGCGATAGGTTGGAGCCGCTACGTTGCCGGCAGTTTCGTAGCTTTGCCGTTGCAACGGCGGGTAGTCGTCGCTCCCGCACGTTTTCGCGAAGTTCGCAAGAATTGTTTCCATCGTATTCGTGTTGAACATTTATGCCGTGAGGTGACGTGTATGTTAAGCATTTTTGGGATGTGTTGTAAGTCTGATTGAGTGTAAAGGGCTTAGTTGCCACCACATTTTGTGGCCTAATTGACCGCTGGTGTGTACGGCATGCTTCCGGGTTGTTCGCGCCCGCCCCAACATTTGTGATTATTGTACTGTGCAATTAATTTGTCTGTTGTTGATTATTGCAGTCGATTTGCATTGTTTTACATTGGCACTGATATGCTGTCAAACTTAAACCCTAACCCAAAATTCAGAAGTTTGACATTAGGCTTAATTTTCGAGTTAGTGGGGGTTTATTTCGTCGGTGGAGTTGATTTCAACAAATTCCATGCAGTTTGTCAATTATTTGTTAGTTTCAGGGTTTCAGAGTGGCTAAGCTGGCGTGAGTCAATGGTGGTTGAAATCAACTCTATCTATATTCTCTTGTCATTCTTATGTTGAGGCAGAAAAGGGAGGAAAAAGTGGTAAAAAGTAACCGATAAATTACTTTTAAAGTAACTTACTTTGATAAGAAGGTAACCAGTAAAGTAACTACATTACTTTTTTGAGGCATAATCAATAATCAGTAATTAAATTACTTTTTCAGGTAATCTGTGACAACACTGCTAGGTCTTTAGAGCATTTAAAAAAATCAAACTTTACACACAAAATTATGTTTTGAGACTGTCAGTCAAAATAGATTGGACTTCTATCGCCGTCAATGGCACTAAAACATGATCATTCAATGCCAACCATGCCAGTTCAAATGGATGTGACTTCTATCGCCCTCAATAGCAGTGAACTAGTGAGAAATGAACATGAAAAGCTTGCCGCCTAATCTATATCTTCTCTTCAGAAACTGTGCTGATTTAGAATCTAGGGCTGCAGCTATCAAATATTTTAGTAATCGAGTAATCTACTGAAAATTCTATCGATTAATCAGATAAAACATAATTTTTTAGATAAAGAGCAATTATAAATATACATGAGAAAACAAGACATTACATCTGATATTGAACCACTTTCAGTCACTCAATGTCTTTATTTTCAATGTACATTGTTGAAAACAGCCAACAATTGCATCTCATATGTGACTAGAGTTAAAAAAAAGACTTATTCACTGCTTTCACTCAAAACACTTTTAGATCTTATAAACACACATATATATATATATATATATATATATTTCTTACCTAAAAATGCTATTACGCTTGATAACACACATCACTTAAAAGTTAGGTGTTTTTCCCACGTGTTTCAATTGAATTCCCATTTGTGTCAAGCTATTTTTAAGTTCTAGTTAAGTTTTATATTAATCTAAACTGTAAGTCCTGATAGGATTTTGAGTTTTTGTAGTGTTCAAAATAAATGTATTGTAACATATCAGGTTATAATATGGCGGGGATATTTGCATGTGTTCCTGAATGCACCGCGTGAAGTGCGGAGGTGAGGGAGGTGCGGGAGAGCGAGAAACGTGCCTTCCTTTTGTTGTTGTCCTTCTGGCAGGTGCGCGTGCGGCGGCTGCGCAGACAGCAGTCGTGTGTTGGTTTTTTCACAAGTTC
The DNA here is from genome assembly GCF_030265065.1 of Corythoichthys intestinalis. Taxonomy (NCBI): domain Eukaryota; kingdom Metazoa; phylum Chordata; class Actinopteri; order Syngnathiformes; family Syngnathidae; genus Corythoichthys; species Corythoichthys intestinalis. The sequence continues at coordinate 23,009,275 of NC_080416.1, forward strand.
CCCAAAAATAAATAATTGCAACCTAACGAAGCGGGTGACTGTCAACGTTACAGTATGATACCTGCTGTATTGGAGCACATTAGGAACCAGTGGTACTTGGTGTTTTATCTAGCAATGACTACTGAGCTAAAATTGACAGTTAGCATTATTAAGTTTTTATTTTACACCCTCATCACTCTACAGCGCTATGTTTTCACAGATTAAATGTTAAATGGTAATAAAGTCTGTATGAAAGATACGCATCGAGAGTAGTCATAATTAATAGAAACCTAAACAACGTTACGCGAGCGAGTGACAGTAACGTTAATCATATTTATTAGCGCTGGGAAGTCTACTGCTTTAAGATGGTGGCTGTTTACTAACGCCACTGACTGTCATTTCGCATCTAGTTCTACATACACGTGATATCTATGAGATGATTTAGACGCTACCTGCTACCACCGTAGCATGCTCTGCGTATCATCATGCGGGCTAGTTTTTAGCAACGTCGGCGTAGTTTGTAGCGGGTGTTGGCTGCAGTAGGGTATTTTTTTTTATTGCGTCTTCCTCATCAGCCTGTTGTCCCGTATTAAAAAGTAGTCAGGGCAAAACGTAATGCTTAGAGCAAAATTAAACGATTCCTCGAGGTGAATAAAATTACTCGGATCAGTTTTTAAACTCGAGTTACTCGAGTATTCGTTTCAGCTCTATTAGAATCCAAAGCGATATAACCCCACGATCTGCGGGAATGTGTTGGTATTGGTAATGGTGTTATACTTATATAGCGCTTTTCCACCTTTCAAGGCGCTCAAAGCGCTTTACACTATCTGTTAGTCATTACAGTGACTTAGTGTGACCTACAAATCTGAATTTCACAAACAAGCTGTACAAGAGCCTCATCTCAGATTCCCTGTTGAAAAACACAACACAAACTAAGTACACGGATCAACAACCTTCCAACTGTCTGATCAGCTTTAATGTTATTTCAAAAATTAACATTGGCTGCCATTGACGGCGATAAATATCTCTTACAGACAGTGGCGGACTTGGCAATTTTGGGGCCTAAAGCCTGAGTTATACTCCCGCGTTGCGGTGACGGCGTAGCGACTACGGCGTCATTCAACATTCGATAGTTCTGCGGTGAGGGAACGCGTTGCTCTGTAATTCATCGCCAAGCCACTAGAGGGATGTGGCGTTATGTTTGTACGGTTTTGGGGCATGCTTGTTTACTTCCGCTAGTCGGAGAAATAATAAACAATGCAAGATGGAACTCTTGAAAGTAAATATTCTGCTCATCAACACTGAATAAATATTGAACATACAAATGTTGACGGGCAGGCGACGCAGAAGACGGTTTCGAGGCGGTCTGGCCGACTTTTGATGCCGCACAGAGAGTTTTAGACTCGGGTGGAGAGAGCTAGCTGTGGCGGCTAGCTTCAAACTGGCGTCGAGCACTGCGTTCAAGGTCTGCAAAGCCCTCCAGCCTGATTTGTTTGCCGTGTCCTACAACCAGCCAGTGGGAAGCCAAAGCAGATTTCTGGCGTCTAGGGAACTTCCCAAACTGCGTTGGGAGGCTTGATTTTAAGGTTATCATAAAAAGCACTGAGGCACTCTCAATCAGTGATGATGTATTGTATGTGTGAACTGTCTGTTATTGAAAATTAAAGATCAAAACAACTCTTTTGACACCAATTCTGTGCTTTATTCTTCATATACTTGAAACATATGTACACAGTAAATGATGAAGTGCACCAACCAAAAATACGACATAAAGTGATAAAAAGTTGGCAGTTTTTGGCCGACTGGGTCAACGCTTCGTGTGGCCACTAGATTCCGAACACCCACGTCTCGGTGGTTGTTCCATTTTTTTTTTTTCTGATCGCCGACCTTGCCATTTGGCAATCACAATAATAATGTCTTGACGAGACTTGCTCTTCGATGATACTCCCGTCGGCTTGGTGCATTTTTGCGTGTAGAAAATAATGTTTGATTCTATTCTACAATGGCGGTGTTTTCGCGGTAAACCGGAAACAACAGTCTGAGCGGACCAATCACAGTCCGTTTTCGTCACGTCATACACGTCTAGGTGACGCGAAGGTTAGAAAATTCGAGAGGCGCGCGTAAGCCTACGGCGTAGGGTCGTAACTCGATTCTTCCTTGACGGCGTAGGTCTGACGCGGAAGTATAACTCGGCCTTGAGGCGAACATATCCAGGGCCCTTCTTCATGGGTCAGGGTAAGCCTGTCGCAATATGCAATAATTCCATTTATCGCGCGATAAATTAAATGAAGGCGGTAGTTTTTCCGCTGCGATTTATCGCCTCACGTGCACGTGCGCGCGCGCGTGCGGCAGACGTGTTTTTAAAAGTTCGGATTCCTCGTTACCAACTGCGCAAAATGCGTCTTTGTTCCAGGTCCGGCAAAAACTAGCGCCGGAGCCAATCGTTCCCATTATAGCCTATTGTTCAACGTATACCGGCTGCGTCAGTGCTCCGGAGTGACTGTGGACCATCTATGGCGGGTCGGTGTTGTTGACGTGTGGGCGCTCCCGTCAGGAGTGACATTTCACGCGGGGCGGCTATTTTTCGGCACAACGCCGGTGTTCTGACAAATTTTGCAACCCATCTAAAATTGCTACCTTGCGGTTTTGCGCATGCGCGCAATGTTAAGAATGGCCGCGAATGCGGCGATTCCAAAGTAAACACTACAAACTTTCTTTAAAGAAATGAATATTTACTTAAGTTTGATCATGTAAAGACATGTACAAAAGTTCTCAGACACATCCTACCATGTTAGCTGCACACAGTAACTGCACTCCGCGCTCTCACTGTTAACGACTTCGCCGTGTCGTTAAGTATTAATTTATGCCATTTTCGTGTTGCACATGTATGTTTATGATGTATCTAGTTTAGTTTGCACCTTTGGATAACATTGAGAGTCCAACTGAATGTAAAGGAGGGCTTTTTCAGCACCTCAAAAGCTTTGGGAGCAAAATTTTATAAGGGAGCAAATTTTGACAGAACACCGGATATTTACAACGAAGTCCGCCAAAATATTGTTACCGACTTGGCTGCTACGAACAACCTAGCAAAAAACCTTAGCAAAAAAAAAAAAAAAAAAAAAAAAAAAAAAAAAAAAACGAAACAAAAAATTGTTATTTTTTTTTACACAGCATTAAATGTATTGATTCGGATCGAAAATCGTGTCCCCAGTATCAAAAATCGTACCGAACCATGACTTAACTATCGTTGCATCCCTATGGAACACCATTGTAGAAGCTCTGACGGGAAAAGTTTTCATTTGCCTAAATGCTTGAGTTATTAAGTGCATTTTTTTTTTTTTTTAAACACATTTTATTTATTCTGTGTTTCTGTGCGGTATCAATATTGTTGTTTTTTACTTAAGAGGCATGGACTATTGTTTTTAGTTGTGATTTCTTAAAAAGTATTTTTGAATTTAAGAGTAAATATTTATCGCGTTTAAATGTGTGTACTTGATCTATTAATATATACTGTATTCTCACTGTGTTATTGTAAATTGGTTAAAAAAATATTGGGGGGGGGCGCAATAATATTGCATATCGCAATAATTTATGAGAATAATTATCGCGCACTAAAATTTGTTATCGCGACAGGCCTAGGTCAGGGGTTGAAAAGGTGAGAAGGGTGTGGAGGAAATATGTTCCGGTACACTAGGGCTGTCCTAAACGACAAATTTTCTCCTGATTAGTCAGCTGACTAGTTTTACGATTAGTCGGCTAATCTAATAATTTTCTTTTTTTTTTTTTACTAATTTAGCAATGGAATTTTTGATGACGCTTATTAATTCACAAAACCATTTTGGAACACTTAAATTCTTTATTTAAGTACAAATAATCATGTAAATAACAATAATTAATCACAAATAATGAGGTTAAATGTTGATAGCATTTACTAGTGCAAAAGAATGGAAAGTAAACGGATTCAGAATACTGATTTTGCCTTTCCAACATTATTCAAAACAATTCTTAAAAAAAAAAAAAATTCTAGCATTATTATTATAGTATAGTACTATATATAATAGTAGTATAATAATTATAATAATCATTCATTCCCAATCATATTTGTCATAAAGAGTGTCATCTGAAAGCTATTCTTAGTGTAGAATCTGTATGCTGTACTATTTACTCAACATATTATAATATTAATTCTGAAGTATGTGGGATTAACTCCAGAAATCGTTATTTATATGACGAAAATGACGTGCTTTTATTTTGAAATGTTCACCGGAGGTACGTTCGCTAAACCGCTAACCGAAAGCTTTGCACTCCGTGTATTGTATGACTGATTGGAACTGTACTGTACTTGTTTCACCACAGGGTGCGCTGTCGTGTATTTTATATTCGGTGTGAAGAAGAAGAAAGTTAAAAGAGGCATTAGCGGCCTGTTCTCAACTTCTCCCTCACTGCACTTTGGCTCTCATGGAGAGCACGTTCGCTCATGTGTTCAAAATAAACGATAGCCGACGTGCAAAGTAGCAAGTGAGCTGTAAAAATAGCGAGTTTAGTGGCGTGAAAAACATAGGAGAGCTAAATGAAGCTAACGCACAGCTAAGCAGAGCTAAGCGACGCTAAACAGAGCTCAGCAAAGCTAAACAGTGCTAAATGAAGCTAAGCGACTGATACTCAGTTCATCGTCCATTGTAGTGCGTGTGTGTGTGTGTGTGTGTGTGGGGGGGTAATATAAATGCAGCATTCTTTTTAGGGCCCGAGCACTAAGCGTGCGAAGGCCCTATTGTTTTGCAAAGGATTATTTTTTTTTTTATTTTTATTTTTTTTTTTCAGGGCAAATGAAAACGGCCAATTTGGAGGCCTGAACATGCACGAAAAGTCACCAAAATTTGCACATACGTCCGGAAAATTGTAAATTTCGATAATTTTGCAACGTTGCAAAAAAATATAACAAAATGGCTCAGTGGCGCCCCCTTGAAATTTTAAAATTGGCCTATAACATTAGGGTCTTTCAGCGTAGAGCAATGAAATTTGGGGGGTCTATACCTTGTCCAAAACCGCTCCAAAAAAGCATTTACACCCATATTCCAAACCCAACAGGAAATCGGTTATTTTGGGTCAAATATGAAATTTTTGTCGATTTACAGGGTGCACATTTGAGACCTTTTCGCCGAGGGAGTTGGTTGGATCATCTTGAAAATTGGTGAGACTATTCAGGAGACATATGAAATCTTAAGTTTTGAAAATGGTGCGTTTTCATTCACGGGTCTGACCTGGGCGGGGTGCCAAAGTCGGCCATTTTTTCGGCAAAATGACAAATTCAGTAAATGACTAATAGTTCCTTGACACAACGTTCAATCTTTTTCATATTTGGCATGTATGTGTGGTATCCCACCCTTAACACGAGTGCATTGAAATATTACCCATTAGGTCTAGCGCCCCCTAGTGAGAACAGGAAATGCCTTTTTTTACGAGACAGGTTCCTCCTCCAAGGGAAAAAAATCTGTTGACCTCAAACCTGCATCAGGGGAGCCTTAAGACCTGTGTTCAGGTGCCTGATGAAAAATATTGAGGTTTCGTTGAGGCGGAGGGGTCCAAACAGGAAAGTGAAAATGAACGTCAACAATTTGTCACGCAAAAAGCTTTGAACAGTCATAACTCGGCAGATATGCAACATATCTGCGCCAAACTTCCCGTGTTTGTTGAGAGTCATACCCTGAAGGTTCTTGTAGGGGTCATTTGCATCAACTCTACAGTGCCAACTAGTGGCGACAGAAAGAAGTTTTAAAAAAGGCCTTTCCTATTGGGTTTTTTCAACATAGAGCAAGGAAATTTGGGGAGTAGATACCTTATGCAAAACTGCTCCAAAAAGTCTCTTGCACCCATATTCCAAATCCAACAGGAAATCGGGTATTTTGGATCGAATGTGAAATTTTCATGGTTTCACAGTAAGAGTTTACATTTGGAGGCTTGAATATGCACAAAAACTCGTAAAAATTTGCACATACATGCGGCTTTGGATAACGTTCGATAATCTTGCAATGTTACGAAAAAATGTAACAAAATGCCTCAGTGGCGCCCCCTTGAATTTTTCAAAAAGGTGTTTCCTATTAGGTTTTTTTAACATAGAGTGATGAAATTTGGGGAGTCGATACCTTGTGCAAAACTGCTCCAAAAAGTCTCTTGCACCCGTATTCCAAATCCAACAGGAAATCGGGTATTTTGGATCGAATGTGAAATTTTTATCGGTTCACAGTAGGAGTTTACATTTGGAGGCTTGAACATGCACGAAAACTCACAAAAATTTGGACATACATGTGGCTTTGCATAACGTTCAATAATCTTGCAACGTTACAAAAACATGTAACAAAATGGCTCAGTGGCGCCCCCTTGAAATTTTCAAAAAGGCCTCTCCATTTAGGTTTTTTCAACGTAGAGGGATGAAATTCGGAGAGTCGATACCTTGTACAAAACTGCTCCAAAAAGTCTCTTGCATGCGTATTCCAAACCCAACAGGAAATCGGGTATTTTGGATTGAATGTGAAATTTTTATCGATTTACAGTGTGCACATTTTACACCTTGGCACCTAGGGAATTAGTTTGATCATTCTCAAAATTGGCGAGACTGTTCAGGAGGCATATGAAATCTTAAGTTATCAAAATGGTGTGTTTTCATTCACGGGCCTGACCTGGGCGGGGTGCCAAAGTCGGCCATTTTTTCGGCAAAATGACAAATTCAGTAAATGACTAATAGTTCCTTCACACAACGTTCCATCTTTTTCATATCTGGCATGTATGTGCGACATCCCACCCTTAACACGAGTGCATTGAAATATTACCCATTAGGCCTAGCGCCCCCTAGTGAGAACAGGAAATGCCTTTTTTTACGAGACAGGTTCCTCCTCCAAGGAAAAAAAATCTGTTGACCTCAAACCTGCATAAGGGAAGGCTTAAGACCTGTCTTCAGGTGCCTGATGAAAAATATTGAAGTTTCGTTGAAGCGGAGGGGTCCAAACAGGAAAGTGAAAATGACTGTCAACAATTTTTCTCTCCAAAAACTTTGAACAGTCATAACTCGGCAGATATACAACATATCTGCGCCAAACTTCCCGTGCTTGTTGAGAGTCATACCCTGAAGGGCCTTGTAGAGATCATTTGCATCAACCCTACAGCGCCAACTAGTGGCAATAGAAAGTCACTCGTTTTTCCAATACATGTCCAGTTCTTTTCAGGTTGGTCATTGTAATTTGAAGACCTATTGTAATATTTATTTACAGCCCATGTCCACGTGTCTCTGTCTGTTGCCGTGACGACCCTTTATTCGCCATTTAAAGGAAATTTTTTTTTTCAAAGACTCAGGCAGCTTATATAGCCACAATATTTGGCACACTTCGTCGAATTGGCCCAGTTAGAAGATTAATTTTGGTTTTGAATAAGGGCTTGGCTGCACAGCTCAGTAGTGGCTCCTTTTTTGTAGTACTCTCTCCAATAGGGGTTTTTATCTCTTGGGTGTGGGAATGTAAATAGGCGACTTTCGAGCATGTTATGTTCTAATGAGATGATTAGAGAGGAGCATCTGCCAACACCCTGACCTGCACACAGTCCGAGTTGCGTGACGTCCGAGTTGCGCTAGATTGCGAGGGCCCGTTCAGTCCTGCTTGCAGGCCTAGTTTGTTTTGTTATTTGTTTGATTGGTATGCTGACATAATTATACATGATGAATAGTTGGGGGTGCTGCTGGCTCCGGCGGCCCAAGCTCTTGCTCGTTGGTGCAAGGGCAGCTGGTTGGGGGCCCCCTACTGGTTGGGGGCCTAAGGCGATCGCCTACTTCGCCTGAATAGTAGATCCGCCTAAACGTAGCAGGACCAAAGTAGAACACTAAAGATAATGTTAGCATCATGTGGGGTATGAAAAAAGAATTTCCATGCTGATTTTAGAGAGGATGCCATGCATTACTGTTCAAATAAAAAAAAAAAAAAAAAAAAAAATGGCCCGAGCCACCGACTGCAGCAAAAGTCTGAGCAAATATGTTCGCGACGGAAAGAGGGAAATGTAAGTCAATGCACACAATTCAAGCATTTGTGAATCAACAGCTCGTGTGTGCCTGGAGACAATATGTGTTTGTGTGCGGGGGATTCTGCAAAAACACATTGTGAAAATATCATCACACAAGAAGGGCTCTATTGTGCAGCCCCAGCTTATGCGGCTGCTCCGGCGAAGGGGCATGCGGGGTGACATCAGCACAAATATGATGAATGCAATGCCAGGCATGGCCGAAAGCTGCTCGCAATGCGACAGGCGCCTCTTTATAGATGCCTCTCACTCAACTTTTTCGCCTCCCGCCCGTTAAAAGGGACGTGACCGACCGCTGACCCTCTTTTGGCAGAGACGGGCGCCGCCGTCGCAGCTTTTCCGGCCTCAAATGGGTGTTGCTCGGGGGGGAAAAAATGGCCGCCTGACACAGTCGGAACACGTGCGCGCTCACATTGCTGCCAGCCTAATCGCGACACAATGACTCAGGAAGGAGTAATTCAATTATTCCGATGCCGCATTGACGTTTCGATCGTGCAGCTGAGTTCCATTAAGAGCTAACGCAGGTCGGTTAAGAGCACCATGCGGCACTAAACTTGGAGCATTTTACAGAGAGCAAACATTGACTGACAGAAGCAGAGCTCTTGTTTAAGCAAACAGGATGAAACAAAATGGTATTGGTTGGATGGCATAGGCAAAACAGAAAAACAAGCTTCTGCTGTGAATTAGAATGAGTTTATCACTAGTAGACGTCCAATCCATTTGAACTGGGAGGGTGGCATTCGTTCATTCGCTGCCATCCCTCCCACTTCAAACGGATTGAACGTCTATTGCCGTCAGTGGCAGCCAATGCCAGGCAATGAGTAATTTTAAGGTCATTTACCTGTTAATTTTCAGTTACTTCCTGTTGATTTTGACGTATTTTATGGGTCACTTGCTGTTAACCGTAATTTCCCGAATATAACGCGCACCCCAACTTTACCTGTAAAATCTAGGGAAAATTATTGTACCCGTGTAGAAAGCGCACCCTAATTTTAGCACCAATAAATATGAGTATCGTGTCTCGAACCTTTATAAAATAAGCGGTTGCTGCATTTTTTTAATTCTTTCTTCAATTAAAAAAATATACCGTATATATATGGTGGAAAACAGAGACAAGGCTGAAAAAACACTTTCTGCTCTTGCACTCCTCTTTAAAAGAAACTACTGTATTTTAAGCTAAAACAACTGTTGTGTTTGATAGAACAATATATCTATATGCTGCCATAGCAGATTCATGGCGCATTAAGACCCCGAACTATTTTTAATTTGCCCGTTTTACCATGGAAACCCCCGTTTACAGACGTCGCGCAAACGCTTTTGTTTCAACCCAGCCATGAAAACACGGTAAGTAAGTATATTTATTCTTAAAAATGTCTGTCATTTTTAGCTTAGAATCAGTAATTGATGGCTAATATTTTGTTTTAAAAAAAAAAACTTTAAAAAATGATTCACTCGCATATTTTAAACTTTTAAACAAATTACGTATCAATGAAAAAAAATGGCATCTGTAAAAAAGTCACGGATATCTACCTCATTACTATCGCTAAACTTTAGTTTTTTTGTTACTGTCGCATTTTCCCCGATATTTTAGATGATAATCGATCAAAACAAAGAAAAATTGAAAAACAAAGTTTAAAAGAGTAAATATATGAAAAAGAAAATCTCAACTACTCCTTGATGTCTGCGATTTCTATGTCGCGACCCTTGTTATATAACCATGTTTCACCCATAAAATCCCCAAAAAATCCAGCTGTGGCCATTCACAGCTGTGTCTTGACACTCAGTGATACATTCGACATGGAGTTTTTGGATCGAAACAAGGTAAGTACGCGATAATAGCTCGTTAAAGTCATGGCATCTGTAATTCTGCTCTCGCGTGTTCTCACCTCCAGATAGGGTTTTGCTGTTTAAAAAACAAGTTTTTTTTTTTTTTTAAATACCCTCCTGTTTAACATTTTTCTTCCCCCAGAAAATTGAGATTTTAAGCTTTCCAATGATGTATCACACATGCATATCGGACAATTTTGAAACCTGGCCAGATTGGGGGTCTCAGAGCGGAATTTCAAGTCACCTGAGTGTTTTCCGCCATATTATAATTTTCTGTGGTAAAATTGCTCACAGTATACGATAATAATTTTCATAAAGTAAGTAAGTTAACAGAATTCACCAGCGGAACTAATGTTGGCAAGTTGTGTAGTTCCCGGGAGAAGAGTTTAGTCAAGGGAACAGCAGGAAGTAAACAAACGTCTCGCGAGTTGCGTGCAAGACGTACGTTGTTGCTTTGTGAGTTTCGATATCAATGATAAAACAACGCGGCTTGGCTCCGTGGTTCGACACTCCTCCTCAGACTCCTGTCCTAGCTCGCCACACGGTCAACATTTATACGAAACGGATCGCCATATACGTTCTCTTCAAGACCTCGCCGTGTGCCGGCATGTTGCGATACAAGGTAAGAAAAATGTACTGGTAAATAATAGACAAATAGTACAAAATTTTTTAAATTTTATTAGATGTGAAAAATATCATGAAAACAATTATATAAAACATGAAAGTTGATTATTATATCACTGTCATTCGGATTAGGTGATATTGTGCTGGTCCATGCTAACACTGGAACATGAATCATGATGAACTTTTTCTGTCTCCGTCCCAGTACCTGTGTATAACGCGCACCCATGATTTTACAAGTAAATTGTGGGGAAAAAAGTGGGCGTTATATTCGGGAAATTACGGTATTTTGCGCTACAGAAAAGGAAGTGACCTGGGAATCAGCCAAATGAATAGGAGGCGACTCAAACTCAACAGGAAATGACCTGTAAATGCCCTAAAATGAAAAGCAAGAGACCTGTAAATGCCCCGAAAATCAGACTGAATGACTGTGAATGCTCTGGTTTTGAATGAACAAACATTCCCGGTCTAAATGGATTGGGCGTCGAGCACCGTCAATGGAAGCCTTTTTTTTTTTTTTTTTTTTTTAAATTGACACCTTTTTAAAACGATATCTTGATTATTGACAGGAGCATAACCTTTTGGGATACAAAGTATCATGATATATCACCATTTCGATATTTTGTCACACCCCTACTTCCCCTATCCAATCACACCACTGGAAATCAGGCCCGATCACATCGTTTCAAGAGGAGCGGAATCGGGTGATGAAGATCAGGATTTATAATGTGTTCATTTTATTTTTATTTTGAATTTCTAGATATACAAGGATATGCCAAAAAACTAATAATGATGTATCGCATCATACAAGACTGAAACTATCAGCAGTATAGAAATATTTCTTGTCATTTTTTTCCTCTGAACACATTGCCAAAGCATCAGATTGGGAGTCATGTCACGCATATCCTCAAAATCAGGAGACTCAGGGGCCGTTTACATGGTGACACTCCAAGAATACGAAAAATTTCAAATTTGCATTTATATGGGCCCGTCTCCATTCGAACAATGTCGCAATTCCGCATGAAAACGAAGTAGTATTCATGCCAGGCCCTAGGGGGCAGTGCAGATTTACAAGGCGACAGCGAATGATGCACTTTGACCTCACCAAAGTTCCTCAGCCCGGAAAAAAATATCACCGCCCACTCAAAGGGATGGCATTTTTCTTTTGTTCAAAAAGGCACAAAAATGGAAACATTCAACATATTTAATTTAAAAATATTATTAAAACAGTAAATTAAAGCCGACTTTCCGCCATATTTGCTGTTTTTAATGTTTAGTAGCACCGCTGCGCACGCCCAATGTGACGTATACGAGTGCTGACGTTATCGGCACGGTGTCACGCCGCGGGAACCTTTGATATGCATGCGGAGTAAGCCCCCCTCAATCCCCGCAATTGAATTCTTCCACTTTGGAGGCAGGATTCAGAATTTTTCGTCTTCGCCTTCCGTCTTCGCTGACACCATATGCATGCGAGGCCACTCCGCAACACAGTCATTGCGTCTTCGTGTCGCAGAGTCGCCATGTAAACTGCCCCTCAGACTCTGTTGCAACAACATGCGACAGGAACATCCCTAAAATATTGTTTTTTTTTGTTTTTTTTAAATAACTCATCGGATGTACTTGATTTCAAGTATACTGTCAATTAGGGTTGTGACAAAATATGAAGATGAATCTTCCATTGAATTACACCACAGTCACCGCAAATATTGCAGGAGACCTACAGGAGGCCGCATGGATTCGAGATTCACTCAGAAAACAGTGAAGTTTGGTCGTGGCAAAATCATGGTCTGGGGTTACATCAGGGGTGAAAACGGGCGGGAACGGGAACAGTTCCGATATAAGATTCAAGGCTGGAACGCAGTTCCGGTATAAGAATCAGGGCCAGAACGCAGATTCAGGGCCGGAACGTTTTCCGGTATACAGTGCATTGATTCCAAAAATATGACGGCAACTGTCAAAACACTATGCAAAAAAAATAAAAATACTAAATACAAAGCTGCTACACAAGCATTTCATCTCCAAGAAGAAAACAATCTACAACAATCAGATTTACATACACAAGTGTTAACAATAAGCATAATAAATTGCTTGTGTAGCGTAATCCGTTTCCACCGATATTTATTATTTATTTTATTCCACGGACGGCATGGAGGTTTCCCCAGCTTCTGCAGTTATCTGAGTTTGACGATGACGAGTCACGTTAATGTGCGAATGCACGCAGCTAAGCGAAACGCCTGGACTCATTTATCCGTTCAATTGGCTGACATACTGACATGTGGTCACCAGAGATGGTTAGCTCTGATTGGTTCAAATGTGCATGTTTTCTGAAACAGCAAAAAATATATATAAGGGATGTGCAACAGAAAATGGATCAAATCTTTAAGAGCAAGGAAAGAGTTAAGGTGGCTTATTTATCATATTTAGTTTTATTTGCTCTGATGGAGAGCTTCAGAACATCTTAGCTGTTAATGTGCACTTTGGACTTATATTTGTTCATTTATGTTAGGCTACTTATTCATTTCCTTTTAATTTAAAGTCAATGGTTGCGCGATCTTCAAAATATATTCCATTTCACTCTGCATAATATAAGTCATTTGTACTTATTTTTCTGAATGTATGTTACTTATATCTTTATTATTAAAAAACAACAAAAAGTAAATGTTTACATTATCTTCAATTTTAATATAGATCCTATGTTCTTAAGTAGTTAAAATTGAGATTTGGCATTTAGTATGTGAGGAAATGAGGGAAAATAAAAATTAGGAGATGGAGGTTGGGTTTATAGCTGTTTTTGTTAACTTTTATTTTGCAAATCATTGAAAAAATACAATTTTGAAAGAAAATCAGTTTTTGTAAGTGTTATAGAAATAACTGACCAAAAAGAGTTTTCTTTGCATTTCAGCAGTTTTAACCCCCCCCCAAAATTAATAAAATTTCTGGCTCCGTGGCGACCTTCACGTCGGGGAGTTCCGGCAAGAAATTCTAACCACTTTCACCCCTGGGTTACATTCAGTATGGGGGTGTGCGAAAGATCGCTATAGCTTTCATATAAGCCATTTTTTAAACCAATTGAATAATGAAAAGTCAGGTTATTAGCAGTTGTTTCTACAAAACGGATAAGCGACAAGACTTTTGTCAGGGACTGTAGACTAAGACGAAAATTACAACGCCTGCCAAAAACAACACTGGTTAAAATTTAAAAGGGGTCCATTTGACTCATCGACGTAGCAAATAGGTTAAGTGCGCCTTATTGTCTGAAAAACACGGTACTAAAAGCAAAATAGCTTAATTGCAGTTGAAATTTTGGAACTAGTCCTTGAAAAGTTTGCCAACTTTGAATCAAACAATTGGCACTTTCAACTACACGTAACATAAAAAGTAGAGCATGAATTCTTACCTGATACAAATCCCTTCTTGAAAGTGGTTGAATCTGTAAAATAAACACAAAAATGCAAAATTTTACTAGCATGTTGAATTATAACACTATGTAAGCCAATACCTATAGAAGGTAAACATCCCTCGACACTTCGGCGTTATAACACTGGCAAAAAAAAAAAGGTGGTTGTTTGCTCTCGCTTGACACAACAACACAATTATAGCACAAAAAAACAGAAGGTGATGAGGAAAAAAATGACACGTCTGTTGCTGTTTTTCTTCCCTTCATCTGGTTTGAATGGAAATGAATCTTTCATCCATTTTTCTGTGTAGAGCAAGTATACAAAAGAAGCGAAGAGGTGGATGCCATCTGTCTAGTCTGCGCAAATTTCGTAGCAACTGGGCTAAACCTCAAAAATGCACACCCCAGGAAATTACCATAAAATGGCCGCTTTGAATCAAAATGATCTTTGCTCCTTCTGCTGTGAATTGGAACGAGTTTATCACTAGTAGACGTTCAATCTGATTGAAGTGGGAGCGAAAGTGGCAGCACCCTCCCACTATGGCCATCAACGGCAGCCAATTCCAGGTAATAAGTTTATTTTGGGGCATTTCACGTCATTTCTTGTCGATTTTTGGTCACTTCTTCCTTTTGTGGCATTTTCGGGTCACTTTCTGTGGATTTTGGGTTACTGAAAAGGAAGTGATTCAAGAATGACCACAAATAAATCGGAAGTGACTCAAAATTAACAGGAAATAACCTATAAATGCGCACAAAAGACTGACTGTGAGAGCTCTGATTTCAGCGCGCCATTCACGCCGCTAGACGTCCGATCCGGTCAAAATGAATTGAATGTTTAGCCATAGGCGGAGTTTGATTTTTGGGGCGGGGGGGCACAACATGTTGATGACCCCGAAAGGCAGTGTCAACAATAAAATTAACTTACAAAAATATTTATAATAATAAGTTGACAATGAGCGTTTTTTGTTTCCCATCATTCTTGAGGGGACTTCTAAATCAGGCTGCTTAGGCAATAATTTTCGCCGCCAAGATCGTCATCCATTGAAAATGGTACGCCCGCCGCCCAGTCAAAAATTGTATCCCCTGGGCGGAGCCATATGGCGGTAGATTTGTGTCTTTATAATTCAATCAAAAAAAATGTTGCTTCAAAAAAAATAACAAAACTCAACCATGAGAGACAGAATGTGAAAAAAAAATCACATTGTTTGATTTTTTAAAGAATTTATTTGCAAATCATGGTGGAAAATGAGTATGTGGTCAATGCCAAAAGTTCATCTCAACACTTTGTTATGTACCCTTTGTTGGCAATAACGGAGGCCAAACGTTTTCTGTAACTCTTCACAAGCTTTTCACACACTGTTGCTGGTATTTTGGCCCATTCCTCCATGCAGATCTCCTCTAGAGCAGGGCTGTCGTTGGGCAACACGGACTTTCAACTCCCTCCACAGATTTTCTATGGGGTTGAGATCTGGAGACTGGCTAGGCCACTCCAGGACCTTGAAATGCTTCTTACGAAGCCACTCCTTTGTTGCCATGGCTGTGTGTTTGTGATCATTGTCAAGCTGAAAGACCTAGCCACATCTCATCTTCAATACCCTTGCTGATGGAAGGAGATTTTCACTCAAAATCTCTCGATACATTGGCCCATTCATTCTTTCCTTTACACAGATGAGTCGTCCTGGTCCCTTTGCAGAAAAACAGCCCCAAAGCATGATGTTTTCACCCCCATGCTTCACAGTGGGTATGGTGTTCTTCGGATGCAATTCAGTATTCTTTCTTCTCCAAACACGAGAACCTGTGTTTCTACCAAAAAGTTCTATTTTGGTTTCATCTGACCATAACACATTCTCCCAGTCCTCTTCTGGATCATCCAAATGCTCTCTAGCGAACTGCAGACGGGCCTGGACGTGTACTTTCTTCAGCAGGGGGACACGTCTGGCAGTGCAGGATTTGAGTCCCTGGCGGCACATTGTGTTACTGATAGTAGCCTTTGTTACTGTGGTCCCAGCTCTCTGTAGGTCATTCACTAGGTCCCCCCGTGTAGTTCTGGGATTTTTGCTCACCATTCTTGTTATCATTTTGATGCCACGGGGTGAGATCTTGCATGGAGCCCCAGATCACGGGAGATTATCAGTGGTCTTGTATGTCTTCCATTTTCTAATAATTTCTCCCACAGTTGATTTCTTTACACCAAGCGTTTTACCTATTGCAGATTCAGTCTTCCCAGCCTGGTGCAGGTCTACAATTGTGTCTCTGGTGTCTCTAATTTGGAAATAAATTCTTTAAAAATTAAACAATGTAATTTTCTGATTGTTTTTTTCCACATTCTGTCTCTCATGGTTTAGGTTTACCCATGTTGCCAATTACAGGCCTCTCTAATCTTTTCAAGTAGGAGAACTTGCACAATTGGTGGTTGACTAAATACTTATTTGCCCCACTGTATTGTCACACTCCTAATCAGGAGTGGGAACCTCTTGGTACCTCACGATACGATACGATTTGCAATACAAAGCTCATGATAATGATGAGCTGATGATACAGCGATACAACGATTTTCGATACATTGGTCAGGAAATCATTCTAGGATGTTCTACAAAAAAATTATAAACAGAAAAACAAGTTTCTTCTGTGAATGGGTTTATCAATAGTAGACGTCCAATCCATTTGAACTGAGAGGGTGGCCAGTGGTCCCTCCCACTTCAAACGGATTGAACGTCTATGGCCGTCAGTGGCAGCCAATGCCAGGCAATGAGTAATTTTGGGCCATTAAGGTTATTTACCTGTTGATTTTCAGTTACTTCCCATTGATTTTGGGGTATTGTATGGGTCACTTGCTGTTTATTTTGCGTTACAGAACAGGAACTGACCTGGGAATTACCCAGATGAATAGGCAGTGACTCAAAGTCAACAGCAAATGACCTGTAAATGCCCTGAAAATCGGACAGAATGACTGAATGCTCTGGTTTCGAATGAACGAACGTTCCCAGTCTAAATGGATTCGGCGTCGTGCACCGTCAATGCAACCTTAGAGTTAACTGAGACACTATTATGGTGGAAAATTTTGGTAACAAGTTGTTGGTTCCTTTTTATTTATTTATTTTTTTTGGACATTGACATCTTTTTAAAACGGTGCTAGACGCCTCATATTGACTGGATTGGACGTCTAGAGCTGTCAATGGCACTGAATCCATGTCTTGTGGGCATTAAGAGGTCACTTCCTGTTCATTTTATGGCATTTACAGGTTACTTCCTGTTCATTAGTAGTCACTTTGAGGACATTCTTGAATCAGTTCCTTTTAAGTAAATGCCCCAAAATCAAGAAGAAGTTGACCGATGAATAGGAACTCATCCAGAAATGCCCCAAAATCATCCAGGAAAGTGACCCTCTTTGCTCCTTGCTTGGCATTGGCCACCTTGTATTGCAAATCGTATCTATTATGAGCTACCCAGAGGTTCCCGCCCCACCCCTTTCATACCAAAATGACCTTAAAATGAATGCTTTGAATCAAGATGGTTGACAGAAAGTTAAATTCTTGGCTATTTATCGAGTTTTAGCATTTCTGAACTACCTAGAGAACATTTTTTTTCTAAGCAAAAAGGTTTTATTTACCTTCTATACGACAAACGCTAAGTGTTCTGCTTGTCACTACTCTCTCTAGAAAGACTGATCACCAATGATGTGTTATTTGCGGACACCACAATCCAATCCAATCAGGTGGAATTGGGAAATTTCCCATAATCATCTCTTACAGTAAACTGTTTGTGAATTACTGGTCTCGTTTCAAATTTGTTAGTGATCGGACATTAACCGAGGGGTTGTCCGCCTTTGAGGGACACCTGGAAACGTCCAAAATGACCTTAAAATGGCTGCTTTGAAACAAAATGGCCGACCTGCTGCATCTTTTGGGATTTTGAGGGCAGATTCCTCGCAGTTCTTGCGGATGCCAGGTGAGTTTGGGCAACAAACCCTGATAACGTTCATCAGAATACTATAGGAACGATCAGGAAAATGCATTTGTGCTGCCTGGACTCGCCATGTCTGTGTGGAGGTGTTCAGTCCGCCGCACACGTGTGAAGTCTCCTTGCGCGTAGGGGGGGCGGAGGGGCCTCTTCCCCTTTAAGGGCCGAGTATTCACCAGTGTGTTGACCCTGCCACTGAGTTCATTCCATAAGCAGACCCATATAGGTTTCTCCTCCAGAGCCCCCCACCAGATCACGAGCCACCAGCGTTATGTAAGGTTACATAACAGCAAGGTTTGTCTGAGTAATATTTCATAACCTGAGGGGGTTGGAGTTGGAGGGGGTGGGTTAAGGGGCATGACACTGGGCACCGAAGCCCCTCAGGGATGGACTCACAGGTGTACAGTCACATACAGGATTTTGGTTTGACGTAGTACTACGGGTGTGGAAGTCGGGGATTTTCTCTGAAGCGGAGTTCAGGGAAAGGTTGAGGTCAACCAGGAACAAAAGCCGTCCCCCCTCATTTGGCTTATCACAAACGTGGGATGGCGGCGGTGGCGTAGCTATCGAATGGAGGTCAATTAATCCGGCGAACGCTAACAATTGGAGCGGGCCGGCTACGACTGCAAGCTAACGGTTTATGATGGATGCTAAGAGAGAAAGCACGAGGGGGAAAAGGGGAGTGATAGTAAAGGGACAAAAGCATTTCAACGGACATCTTGACATCAGACCTTCGTACGGACCATTTTTTCCAAAACTGCTTAACAACCGGTGGACTAACACTCGTCTTACCTTGAAGATTGACAGCAAGCGAGGGAAGGAGAAGCAAAACGCCGCATCACGCGGAGGGAAAAAAAAAGTCGAGAAAACGATCACGCATGTACGCCGCCGATACGATTAAGTGGGCGCCCTCGTCCGGCTGGCTAAAAGGGATGTGACGGGCACGAGTGAGTAGGGAGTGAGGGAGAATTAGGAAAGCAGGCAGAATACTCACAGATGAACGAGATGGTCACCACAGAAGAAGAAGCGAGTGCGTTCCTTGAGTTTTTTTCCCCCCCCTTTTTCCCGCGATTTTTTCAGATTTCTACCCAGTCGTCAACCCTCGTTCCTCTCCTCCCTCTCATTTTTCCTCGGACAGTGCCGGTACTTTCTCCTCTTTCTCCCGCATGACCACGCTCTCCATTTTACCCTCTCCCCAGCCTCACAAGGCAGGAATCTCTCTCACGGCGGCGGGGCGATAATCGAATGGAACGCGGCGCATCCAAGCTCGCCCTACCTCGCCGGGAGAAAGGGGAGAAAAAAAAAAAAGCCTGTCGCGCGGGGGAAAAGTGGTATAGTAAGAAAGCGTGAGTGGAAGGAAGGAGTGAGGAGAAGAAATGTGTCGGGAGGTGGGAGGGGAGAGAGAGTGAAAACGAGAGCGAGAGAGGAATATCCAGCAGAGAGGGAGGAGGCAAAGGAGGAGGCGGAAAGAGGGAATATATGATTCTTTTCCTCTTTTTCATTTCTTCCTTCGCAGCGCAACGGGGAAAGGAAGAAAGACGGAAGAGGGTCCTTTTCCTGCTCGGCCGCCGTCTTTTCAGGCCATTTTCTTCACGTGCACTTGAACTCTAATCCTGTCTGCTTCACCCCCCCCTCCCTTCTTGCTCTCGTTTTTCCTCCTGCTGTCGCTCTCTCACTGCGCATCTGCCTCGCTCGCCCTCTCTGGAAATAGTGCGAGAGAGGCAAAAGGAGAGAGGGCGAGGGGGACAAAAAAGGGGAGCGAGACGTTGACTGCGGGGGGGGGGAGGGGAAGAAGCTTAGACGGGCAGTAGAGTGCACAGGGCCACTCTGTATGCGTGTGCGCATGTACATACATCTGACTGTAGACACTTCCACATGCTACGCGACAATGCTAGCACGCTTAGCGACAAAGACGGAACACAAGATTAGATGCCTTTAAGGAAAATTCTAATCAGCAACAGAACAGAAGCATGTTTCACAAAATGCAGCCAGAAAACACGAAATGTGTATTCAAAAATTTGACTTATCTCATTAATTGTATGGTGCATCTCTGCCATCTACTGGCAATCGTGCATCACTAGGATTGCATCAGATTTGGATTTTAATCGATGGATATACTCGTCAGTACTAAAGTAGAGGTGTGAAAATATATCAAAATAGGTGATATATCGCGATATTTTGTACCCCAAAAGGTTATCGATATGTTCCCACTAATCGATGTTAGCGATTATTTTACTAGTCGATTAATCGATGAACTATTTAGTTCAAATAATCGAGTAATTGGATAAGGAACACAGAAAATTAAAATACCTGACTTGAGCCTCAAACGGTATGAAAAAAATAAATAAATGGGGATCTAAGTACAACAATTGACTAATTTGCATTGCAAAAGTCCGCTAGCTTAAATGCTATAAAATGCTTTTTTCTTTTTTTTTTTTTTTACAATGCTCTCAACACATACTGTATTCCAACAAAAAAACGGCTAAATATACCAATAAAATAACTTACAAATGTATTAAAGAAAAACATTAGCTCAAACAAAAATTTAGCTTATGTTGCTCTTAACAGGGAGCAGCTGGATTCAACCATGTGAAATGAGTTATGTCATACTCACTGTCGCCACAAGAGGGCAGTGTATCCACCCAAAATTAATACAACTAAATGCAAACACTTTCAAAACAAACCATTACAACGCCACGTTAAATAAACGAATACTCGAAGCAGCAAAATTCAAATACTCTTTCTCATCGAATTACTCGAGTTAATCGATTAATCATTGCAGCACTAATCGATATGTTTTAATAAAGTGTCACTACTTCTTTTCCTTTCAGCTTTACTCAACAGGTTGCTACCAAAATCTTAGCTCACTACCTGCCATTGACAACGTTAGACGTCCAATTCATTTTGACTGCCGTCAATGGCGCTGAAACCAGAGCATTCACAGCCAGTCTTTTGTGGGCATTTACAGGTCACTTCTTGTTCATTTTAGGGCATTTACAGGTTACCTCCTGTTGATTGAGTCACTTCCTATTCATTTGGGGACATTCTTCAGTCACCTGTCTTCCAGTTTTTATTCGGCACCGATTGAACATGGAAAACCTGAGATATGACCCATTTCATAATAGTGACGATGAAGGAACTATCACTATTCAAACTAGGAACTATTTTCTCCACTAGAGGGCACTCATGCTGTTTGAACGAATAATGCTTCATTTCTGTCTTTTTTTTTCTTCTCTTGACAGGGTTCAATGATTTTTTTTTTTTTTTTGTATTTTTTTTAGGGCTGTCAAAACTATCGCGTTAACGGGCGGTAATTAATTTTTCAAATTAATCACGTTAAAATATTTGACACATTTAACGCACATGCCCCGCTCAAACAGATTAAAATGACAGCACAGTGTCATGTCCACTTGTTACTAGTGTTTTTTGGTGTTTTGTCGCCCTCTGCTGGCGCTTGGGTGCGACTGATTTTATGGGTTTCAGCACCATGAGCATTGTGTAATTATTGACATCAACAATGGTAAGCTCCTAGTTTATTTTTTGATTGAAAATTTTGCAAATCTTATTAAAACGAAAACATTAAAAGGGTTTTAATATAAAATTTTGATAACTTGTACTAACATTTATCTTTTAAGAACTACTACAAGTCTTTCTATCCATGGATCGCTTTAACAGAATGTGAATAATGTTAATGCCATCTTGTTGATTTATTGTTAGAATAAACAAATATAGTACTTATGTACAGTATGTTGAATGCATATATCCGTCTAGTCTCATCTTTTCATTCCAACAATAATTTACAGAAAAATATGGCATATTTTATAGATGGTTTGAATTGCGATTAATTACGATTAATTAATTTTTAAGCAGTGATTAACTCGATTAAAAATTTTAATCGTTTGACAGCCCTAATTTCTTTATCTTAATGTGGTTATGTAATGGGTTATTGTACAGTATCATTATAACAACAGTTCATATAGATAAGTTTGTGCAGAGAGGAAAAAAATATTGTTAAAATTTTTTAAAAAAATAATCAGTTACTCACAATATTACTCATTACTTGACTATTCTTTTCACTGGATACTTTTTTTTTTTTTTTACCTGTACTCGAGTACATTTTTTGGATGACTACTTTTACTTCAGTATTATTTTGAAATAACACTACTCTTACTTGAGCACAATCTTTGGCTACTCTACCCACCTTTGGTGAAATGCCCCAAAATGAACTCATTGCCTGGCATTGGCTGCCACTGACGGCCATAGACGTCGAATCCATTTGAAGTGGGAGGGATGGCAGCGAATGAACGAACGTTCATTCGCTGCCACCCTCCCACTTTAAATGGATTGGACGTCTACAACTGATAAAACTCATTCCGATGTTTTTATTCAATAGATTTTTGTAATGTAATTCAGATTAAAATATATTTATTTAAAAAAAAAAAAAAAAAAACACTGATACAAGTGCTATGAAGATCTGCAATACTAAAATAAAATACTGAAGCTATTGGACGTCTGGCATTACCAATGGCAGGCAATGAGTTAAGTGAATAAAATTGTTATATTTTACCACGAGTTCCTCTGCTAGTGCCTTCCATGCTGATCTGATTTCTCCTCGGGAATCTGAATCTTTTTATAATCAGTCTGGACAAAGAAAATAGGCCACAATTTAGTGCACGTAACACCACAGCGCCCTCACTCGGCAGTCAGCGGCACTATATCATAAAAATCATTTAATAACAATAACCAAAAAAAAAAACAATACACGAATTTTCAACAAATACAAACCGTAAAATTCAATTCCGCGTAAAATACGGTTTTCTTTGTTAATATCATCCGTTTTCGTGGTTTGTAAAACTTCAAAAGGTTAATTGAGGCTACGTCACAGCCGCTAGCATTGTAGGCTACACTTTAGCAATCCTTCAAGTCGAGCTAGCTGACGTTTTAAATAAAACAAACGA
The DNA here is from genome assembly GCF_030265065.1 of Corythoichthys intestinalis. NCBI lineage: Eukaryota > Metazoa > Chordata > Actinopteri > Syngnathiformes > Syngnathidae > Corythoichthys > Corythoichthys intestinalis. The sequence goes on from NC_080416.1 coordinate 23,032,078, forward strand.
CGTACTAACTTTCCAAGCTCACCTTTTTCTGTTGACTTGTGACACGGTACAAAAATAATTGATAAAAAAAATTAAGGTGACATAAAAATAAGGTGGGAGAAGCGGTCAAGTAGCAAACGCATATGAAGAGCACCAACTTGGTAAAACAAATTAAGACGCGTTTAAAGCCAGTACAAGACAACACCTGTCAATCACTCGTGACGAATTAATAGCGCAACAACAAAGGATATAAAAACATCAAATACACTTTATGACTTTTCATTAATAAGGATAGAAATATACTGAATTAAAAGGCACCAAATTAGGGGTAAATTTTTTTTCCAGATTTTAGATTATTTCAGCACTTTCAAATTACATAACACGTTTACATATGCACGAGTAATATTTCGCATATGTATTTTTATTTAAATAACCCTATTTAAAGATTTTAGATTATTACAGCACTTTAAAATTACATTACATAACACGTAAAATATGTACGAGTAATACATGTCTATGGAGGACCAGGAGTGGAAAAATTAAATACACAATTAAATAAATTATTAAATGTGTCATTAAAACGCTTCCATTTCCATTTTAATTTATTTATTTCAACATTTAGTTCAACATTTATTTATGTCAATATTTATTTCATTTTTTAAATTATTTCAATTTAGTTATTTCTGAAATAAAAATTGAAATATATGTTGAAATAAATTTAAGAATAAAAAATATATATAATAAAATAAATTGAATATATATTGGAATAAATAAATGTTGAAATCATTTTTTAAAATGGAAATAAATGTTGAAATAATTAAATAAAAATTGAAATAAACAAAAAGTGGGGGGGGGGGAATCCACCAGGAGTGGAAAAAGTAAATACATGTGAGTGTGTCATTAAAAACTTCTATTTCGATATTTATTCCAAATGTATTTATTTTTAAAAAATTTAATAATTTTATTTCAATTTATACTTATTTATTTCAACTTTTATTTTTTTCACTTTTTATTTATTTAAATTTATATTTATTTCTGAAATAGATAAAATTAAATAAATGCATAAATGTTGAAATAAAATAACGTTGAGATAAATATATACTGGAATAAATAAATGTTGAAATAAACTTTTAAAATGGAAATAAATAAAAATTGAAATACATAAAAAGTGAAAAAAAAACTGAAATATAAATTTAAATACGTAAATAAATGTTGAATTAAATACTGAAACAGAAGCATTTTAATGACACATTTAATATTTTATTTGTGTATTTGTTGTACTCCTGGTCCTCTACACGTCGCATATGTATTTTTATTTAAATAAACTTACTGGACGTATGCTATTAACGTAAGCAAAAAAATAACAGCAACACTAATATTACAGTAATATTTTTACAAAAAATCAATTAGTAAATGAAAAATATTTCACAAAAGTAAATTTTTAAAATTCTGGGGTCATAAGGTGTAAGATGAACACAAATATCTGAAATACTGTCACATTTCACAGTCCTTCCCCCTTTTTTCCTCTCAAAAGTCATTCTACGGTCCTACAGAATAAATGGAAAACAAATATATTATGATGTTTATTGAACAAACAGTTTATGTCACTCAATATCTCCTCATCATGTCGTTGATCCAGCCGTTGTAGCGACACACGCGGGCGTACACGCTGGGGTGTCCCTTCATGGCGCAATCGTAGCCCCAGGAGACCACACCCTGCAGCTCACCGTTGCACACCAGAGGACCGCCGGAGTCTCCCTGCAGATATATATATATTCAGCAGCTTGTACCTGTATTATGTATCTGGCGTATGTTTGTCGGAGTACCTGACAGCTGCTGGCGCCGCCGTGCATGAAGCCGGAGCAGAGCATGTTCTGGGTGAAGAGGTGCGGGTAAGCGTTCCGGCAGATCCTGTCGTCAATGATGGGCTGCCTCAAGCACTGTAGCCTGTCGGGGAAGTTGTCTGAGGGGAAGGGAACGCAGACACATTAAAAATAGATCAATACTGCCCATCCATATGATTGCAGCGTTAATAGAATGCATTATTGGTTCACTGGGATCAAATATTGGATTAAAGACCTATTATATTTATTTAGAAAGTAATTATGGATAAAAAATTGAATTGTACTTATGTCCAATTCAAAATTAGAAGTATTAAATATATATTCAGAAAATAATTATGGATAAAAAATTGGATTTTACTTTATATCCAATTCAAAATTAGAAGTATTACGTATATATATAGATCTTGTGTGTGTTTTTTTTTTTTATTTTAAATATTACTGTTTACATATTGAGATATTTGTATACTTAAAATAGAATTGCAATTAAACAGAAAAAAGTACACAAATTAAAATGTGCTAATATTGATTTTTTTTTCTTTTTATGGAAAATATGTGGGTTCAAATATATTTTTTAAAATGCATAAATTTATTAACTTACACATTTAAACCCTGCTTAAAAAATTAAAATACATTTTGACCTATTACATTTATTTCAAAAGTAATTGTGGATCAAAAATTGGATTTTACTTTATATCCAATTCAAAATTACAGTATTAAATATATTATCTAAATTTTATGTTTATTAAAAATATTACTGTTTACATATTGAGATGTAAGTATATTTTAAAATAAAACTGCAACGGGCAAAAAAGTACACAAAATGTGTTAATATTGGAATTAGATTTATTTTTTATTTTTTTTTTTTTTTTTAAAGATAACTTATATGCAGGTTCAAATATATTTTCTAAAATGTATAAATTGTTCAACTTACACATTTAAACCCTGCTTAAAATAAATAAATAATAAAAAAATAAAATAAATTAGACTATTAAATTTAGAAATTTTACTTGCATATTTAAAACCTGCTTAAAAAATGAAATACATTTGATCATTTATATTTATTTAGAAGGTAATTGTGGATTAAAAATGGGATTTTACTATATATATATATAACTCAAAATTACAAGTATTAAATATATTTATACATAGATTTATGTTTATTGAAAATGTTACGGTATACATATTGAGATATTTGTATATCATGAATTGAAATGAAACGGGAAAAAAAGTACACAAATTGTGTTAATATTGGAAAATATCTAAAAAAAAATTAAATAAAAATTGATGTTATATGTGGGTTCAAATGTTTTTTAAAATGTATACATTATTTTAAGGTACACATTTAAACCCTGCTTAAAATACATAAAAATTAAAATTAAAATGAATTTTAAAAAATTCAACCTATTATATTTATTTTTAAATTTTTAACTTACACATTTAAACCCTGCTTTAATAATAAAACAAACAAATTTTGAGCTATTATATTTACTTAAAAAGTAATTGTGGATTAAAAATTGGATTTGACTTACATCCAATGGCGTACCGCAAGCAACACGTCACTTCCGCTCATTAATATTCATGGCATTAGCTACGGTTGCTATGCAAGGACAAGACACCATTTGTCCCTAATAGGAAATGAATGGAAATCGTGTACGAAGGAGATGTTTACAGGGCTAAACCTACCAATTCTCTCCGAAAATGATGTGCCTGGTGCCAAATTGACTGGCATAGATGTGGAAGAACATAAAAATGTTCAGTTAAAGAGATGGCTTTAGCGTCGAAGGCTGAAAAAGACGAAAAAAACGAGCCGACCTAAGCATAGCTTTAGCTTTTTTTTAATCGACACGACTGACAATGACATTCTCCGGTTTCAACAAGCTATCCTTTACCATCAGCCCTGTCTTTCTTCTATATCCTCTGGTTGTCCTACGTCTCTTAACGTTCTTGGGGGTAACTTAGTTAGCTTTGTGTAGCGGTCGCAAATGCTACTCAGTGAGAGCCAACGAACACTTTTAATTTTTTCATTGATAACACATCTTAATCCTATAATTTATTTACACTTCCCCCTTACTAAAGTTGTTTTATATACAACAGAAACTGTAACAGTGGCAGTCAGATACTATTGTAATTCTTTTCAGGTCATTCATTGTCAGACACAAGCAGTACGGCACAACGTTACGCTAAAAAAAATAAAGTAAAAATATAAAAATGGCTTACCTCTTTGTCATCTGAAAGACCATGCCAACCCAACATAATGTTGCCTGCATATGAAAAGTGAATGGATTCGCCGAGCTGGTGTTAAAGTCCGCGCAAGTTAATTCGGTTTTTACATTTTTTCCTCCCGAGTTTTTGGTTTCCGGGAATGTATGAAGAAAACATCCTTCATGGTCGTAATGTCTAGAGTCGTTTCTACAAGTTCCAAAAAAGCAATGCGTGATCGGCATGTTCGTTTTTGAAAGAGTACCGGCGAAAAGTAGCACTTTTTACGTCGGGTCTATGCGAGGGCGGGTCTATAATGTCCCACTTCGGCTTTACTTCCGCTTTACGATGCGACGTCATGGTCTAAAAATAGCCTGCGTGCGGTACGCCATTCAGAATTACAAGTGTTATATTTATACATATTTTTATTAATATTACTGTTTACATATTGATATAGTTGAATATTTAAAATAGAATTAACACAAATTAAAATTTTAAATTAATACTGTATTGGAATTATTATGGCTTTTTTTAAAAAGCGATTTTATATATGGGTTCAAACATATTTTTTTAAATGTATACATTTTTTAACTTAGACATTTAAACCCTGCTTAAAATAATAAAGAAATTAGAACGATTATGTTTATTTAGAAATTTTACTCACACATTTAAACCCTGATTAAAAAATAAAACAAATAAATACATTTTGATCTATTATATTTATTTAGAAAGTAATTGCGGATTTTTAAAAAAATGGATTTTACTCTATATCCAATTCAAAATTACAAGTATTTAATATATTTATAGATTTTGTGTTTATTAAAAATATTACTGTTTACATATTGAGATATTCGTATATTTAAAACAGAATGGAAATTAAACTTGAAAAGAGTACACACATTAAAATGTGTTAATACTGTATTGGATTTTTTTTTTATTTTTGAAGGAAAATTATTTCATATGTGGGTTCAAATATATTTTTTGAAATGTATACATTTTTTAACTTGCACATCTAAACCCTGCTTAAAATAAATAAAATAATAATAATAAACTGTTCATGTTTTTTTTTTAGAAATTTTCCTTGCATTTAAACCATGCTTTAAAAAAAATAAAACTTGATCTGTTGTATTTATTTAGAAAGTAATTGTGGATTAAAAATAGGATTTTACATCAATTCAAAATTACAAGTATTAAATATATTTATTACATATGTTTATTATAAATATTACTGCTTACAGATATTTGTATCTTTAAAATAGTATTGCAATTAAATGGGAAAAGACAAAAGTACACAAATTAAATTGTGTTAATATTGGGGGGGGGGGGTTTAAAAGAAAAATGATTTAATACATGGGTTCAAATATATTTTTTAAAATGTATACAGTTAACTTACAACTGTAAACCCATCTTAAAACAGTGAATATTTAATGTACATGTAGTTGAAAATTAAGTGATACTTTGTCATGTAAGGTCAAACAAATATTTAAAAAAAGTTTTTAATTCATGTATTGATGACACGATATGCACATTTCTGCCATTCAGTTTTTAAAGATGAAAATATCAGCACATTCTCATAATGTAATTAAAGAAAATTTTCATGTCAAGCAGTAATTTTGGCCAAAAGAATCTCCTCAAACTCACTTCAACATAGTCCCAAGATATTTTTATCATGTTCACTGTGTCTACTAAGCCAGTAAAGCGCCACCTACTGCCAGGGGCGGCCATGTTGCCCCAACCGGACACCATGCAGTTCTCGTCGGCGAAGGTGCAGCGAGAAGGCAGCGGCACGGTGCTAACGTAGTTATTGAGAGCGGCGGGGCGGCTCAGCTTGATCAGCATGATGTCGTTGTCCAGGTTGTAGCTGTTGTACTGGGGGTGCTTGATCAGCATAGCAGAGTCGATCCACTGCTCCGTGCCCTCGTTGGCGGCGATGTTGTGCTCACCCAGACGCACCTGGATGCGACTGGAGAGGCGGAGACGATCGTTGAAGTGTCGCGTGGCGGTTATTTTTTGTCATTTTGTACTCACGATTTGTAGCAGTGGGCAGCGGAAACCACCCATTGGCTGGAAATGAGGGAGCCGCCGCAGAAGTGGTAGCCGGCGTTCAGAGACACCTGATAGGGGACGGAGTGACGGGGGCACTCGTAGCCCCCGACGATCTTATCGTCCTGCTCGGCAGCGACGACTGTAAAATGGCATAAGCAGCTTGCAAGTATCAATATTTTAATGTTATTTTTTGCTATGTTTTAACTAATTGTCCACAGTTGAATTGATCACGAGTAGACGTCCAATCCATTTGAACTCGTAGGGATGGCAGCGAATGAACATTCGTTCATTCGCTGCCATCCCTCCCAGTTCAAATGGACTGGACGTCTAGCAGTGACAAGCTAAATGAAATTCAGTTTGTGTATTTATTTTTAACCTGTCCTGTTCATCTGATTAGACACAGAGGGTAGGAAACTCGCTCAACGCACTCAAATGGAGTTGAAAAAATGTTGCTAATAGTACAAAAAAACTCATCACGCGTAAAAGCATTAACCCTAGAAAAGTGGTTCTTAACCTTGCTAAAAATACCGAACCCCACAAGTTTCACATGTGGATTCACCGAACCCTTCGGAATTAGATACCATAATTTTCGGACTATAATGCGTACCTGACTATAGGCCGCTACCCACCAAATTCAACACAAAAACGGCAGTTCAGGGATAAGACGCACCGGATTATAAGCCGTGGCTGTCCTCACTGTATTATGGGATGATTACACCAAAAGATATTAACTGGTAACACTTATTTGACAGCAGCATCATAAGAGCAAATTTGCCACCATGAAGCTTTAAACCAATTGACTGCAAAGCTTCACTGCTTCAAGAAGCTTCATTTAGCCACCACTGCTCCCTTAAGGGGGATCGACAATATCTGCTACCACCCGCTGTCAACACTGTTTTCGTCCAACATGCCTCCAAGCATGCATTGCAGCGCCACAGATGTAAATAAAAATCAAAATTCTCATGTTTGGTGCTAATTATTTCTTCAGTTACTGTTCCAGTTGTTTCATTAATTGCTAGTTATGGTATCTGGTAACACTTTATTTGACAGGGGCACTATAAAACTGTCAAAGAAAATCATAATTATGACAAGACACTGCCATGAGCATTAATGAATGCTTATGACAGATGTCATTTTGTGTCATCCGACAAATTATCTCATTTTTGAATGGATATAAAAGCTTCACGGAGGACATTAATGGAGTTAGTGACATAATTTGCCGTATAAGACTTAATGACATCTGTCCTATGCATTTATTAATGCTCATGATAGTGTCATGTCATAATTATGACAGTCTTATGACACTGCTGTCAAATAAAGTGTTACATATTAACCCAAATTAATTAACAAATAAGCTGCACTGGACTATAAACCGCAGGATTCCAAATGAGTGGGGAAAAGTAGTGGCTTACAGTCCAAAAATTACGGTAATTAAAAAGTTTTATATATATAGTTTATATTTCCGTTCGAAATTCCTCTCATTTTGACGGCATGTTCTATAAACAGGTCAAAATTTGAGACCACGCTGCCCACTGGTCTGTTGTATTGCCTCATACCAAGTGAGTCAACCTTCCACTGAGCAAACCAGTTCCTTCTTACATTAGATCAGTGCTTCTCAATTATTTTCTGTTATGCCCCCCCCCAGGAAGACGTAAACATTATGCGCCCCCCAACTTTCTGCCGCCACTGTAAATATCCTGTAGTATCATATGTATATAAAATTCTTAAACGTCTAACATTGTGTCCTTTTTAATATTAAAGAAAAAAGTAGTATAAACTTACAAGTGTTAAAAAAAACAACACATCCATACTGTAAAAATACACTCGATACATTTTTTGACCGTTTGATACTGAAAAATAAAAAATAAAAAAACAATAATAATAAATTAAAATTGATTAACAACATGAACTCACGAGGACGATATGCCAAACAATTAGACCGAAAAAACACAAATTAATGGAACAAAAACGACTATGTCATTGGACAGAGGGACAGTTTTTAATTTTTGCTGCAGGCAGTATCAGCTCAATTCCTATGGTGTGGGGTTATTTTGCACTGAGCAACTTGGTATGCCACCTTATATGATGCTGACAGTGCTCGCTGGTTTACTGATGGAACACTGACAAAGCGAGGGGATTGTTGGCAATATTCTGCACTTTTTTGCTGAAAAAAATGATTCCTGCTGTCCGCTGCAAACAGTTTTAGTAAGCCGACTGCCCTTTCCTCGTCTCCCACTGTACTAAAACTCAAAGCCAAAAGCATACGCGTCGTCATATTTCCTTGTCTTAGCTTTTCATATCTCCAGTGCTCTTTTGCTGTGTGCTCGTTTGGTTCAAAATATTGCGCACACTCTGAAAATGAGAGCGGCACTGCCACCTACTGAGTGGATGTGCAATCACACTTTATTCTAGTACGGTAAAAAAGTATGTTCCCTGAGGTCACATGCGCCACCCCCAGCATTGGTCTGCGCCCTCCTGGGGTGGCCCACCCCACTATTTGAGAAGTACTGCATTAGATCGAGGCCTAGCTGTTAAATGGATTCAGCCTGTAAATTAGGAGCAAACCAATCCAAAACCTGGTCCAAAAAGCCACTCTGGCTAGATTTAATCTGCATACAAAAAATAGGGCTTAACCTTCGCCGAGCCCCTTAAACTTACTCACCGAACCCCTGGGGTTTGATCTAACCCAGGTTAAGAAAAAGAAAATTTTTAATAATTTTAACAATCAGATTAGAGTTAAAATTTCCACTTCAGCTAATTTAAACCTGGAGCAATTTTAACATGCTTTCAAGTAGATGCTAAATTGAAAAAATTATTAAAATTCATAATAACATTCTTTTATAAAATACATACAATTTAATGTACGATGCAAATTAGCATAAAGGTTTTGAAAAGAAATTGAGGCCGCTTTGATCTGGAATGAGACTATTATATACTGTATAACAGTTGCGTTCAAATTATTCAACCCCCACAGTGGATAAGTGTTTTTGCAAGTTTGACATTCGTTATTCATCTTGTTCATAATTACATGAAATAATGACATGTCGAATAGACAAATAAAACTGAAATAACAAAAATATTATTGAGAATATTCCAATTCATGGCCTTTCTGTGATTACCTCATTGTCAAAATTATTCAAACCTCCCACCACTCTAAAGAACAAAGGTTTCTATCAAGTGTCAAACATCTGATGAAAAACTGTAGATGTGAAATGAACCCTAATGAGCATTAAGTAAACAGATTTAAAAGGGCTGACACATGGCTGTTCTTGGCAGTTAATGACATCTTTACAACATGGTGAAGTCCAAGGAATGGCCAAAAAGTTCAGAGAGGAGGTCATTTTACTTCTTAAGCAAGGATATGGATATAAAAAGATAGCAAACGGACTACAAATTTCAAGAGACAATTGGGAGCATAGTCCACAAGTTCAAAGTTAAAGGCACAGTGGAAATGCTACCTGGGTGTGGTCAAAAGAGGTTACTGTCTGCAACTGCTGTGTGATACCTGAAGCGAAAGGTGGAAAAAAAGAGCAGAGGAACTATGTCAGGACATGTCATTGAAAGGTATTCAGGTTTCATCCTCGACGATAAGACACACACTGCGAAATGATGGCTTCCATGCAAGAACTCCAAGGTGCACCCCCCTGTTGACGCCAAAGCACAAGAAGTATGCTGAAAACCATGTGGATATACCACAACGGCGAGATCAAACTGGAACTTTTGGGGGCTATGGATCAACGGTACATGTGGAGAAGAAAGAATTATGCCTATAAAGAAAACACCCTACCTACTGTGAAGCACGGTGGGGGGTCAGCCATGCTCTGGGGTTGTTTGGCTTCTTCAGGGAATCTTCAGCGTGTGGAAGGTATTATGAATTCAGTTCAATACCTGCAGATCTTGGATGCAAATGTTATGCAGTCATTGACAAAACTGAGGCTTAGGTGAGTTTGGACCTTCCAACAGGACAATGATCTTAGCATACCCAAACATCTACCACATCTTGGTTGCAAAGAAAGTGCTGGAAGATTCTGGAGTGGCCATCGCAATCACCAGACTTAAATTCCATTGGAAATCTGGTGATACTTGAAGAAGCCAGTTGATGAACACAAGCCCAAAAATGTTAATGAACTGGAGGCCTTTGCCCATGAGGAATGGGCAAAGATACATGTGGATCACTGCAAGAAACTTTTGTCAAGCTATACTTCACATCTAAAGGATGTTATTGTTGCAAAGGATATTGTACTAAGTGCTAAAGTTATACATACCTAAGGGGTTGAATATTTTTGTCAATTAAGTAATCACAGAAAGGCCAAATATTCCAAAAAGTATTGTTATTTCAGTTGTATTTGTTGAATTGACATGCTATAATTTAATGTGATTGTAAACAAAATGAAAAATGTCAAACTTGCAAAAACGTATCTACTGTGGGGGTTGAATAATTTTGAACACAACTGTATATAGTATACATACATATAAAGTATACACACACACACATTATATTTATATATATATATATATATATATATATATATACTATATATATCTATTAACATAACACTAGAAAAAGTGCTGCTGGGACAGTTACAATACTGCGTTACTAATAGTAAAAAAATAATATTAGCCAGTTTGACTTTTGGGGCAGGGGGGGTGGGGGGGCACAACATGTTGATGACCCCGAAACGCAGTGTCAGCAATAAAATTAACTTACAAGAATATTAATAAGTTGACAATGAGCGTTTTTTGTTTCCCATCATTCTTGAGGGGAATTCTAAATCAGGCTGCTTAGTCAATACTTTTCGCCAAGCTCGTCATCCACTGAAAATGGTACGCCCGCCAGTGTCTTGCCAATGTAGTTACCCCAGTCAAAAATTGTATCCTGTGGGCGGAGCCATATGGAGGTAGATTTGTCTCTTTATTATTCAATTTAAAAAAAGTTGCTTCAATCCCCCAAAAAATGTGAATGCAAAAATTTGAAACAAAAAATGCATGCGAAAGCTATTTTTCTTTCAATTTTTTTTGATAGGAGTCAAGTTTTTTTTTTTTTTTAATTAAAGCAACTTTATTGATTGAAGTAATGTTGATTTGTGTTTGGGCCACATTTTGGCTAGTACGTTTTTGTCTTTATCATTCAAGCAAAAGATAAGTTGCTTCAAAAAAATAAATAAATATATAAATATATATATATATATATATATATATATATAATACATTTTCAAAAGAAAAATTACTTCAATCAAAAGAAATTCAATCATAGAAAACTGTTTTGAATGCAAAAAATATTTGGAAAAATTTGCATTTTAACACTTAATTTTTCATTGAACAAGTTTTCTTTGAAGAAATCATTTTTGTGTTTGGGCCATATTAGTGGTAGGACATTTGTGTCTAAATCATTCAATCCCCAAAAAAATTCAATCCAAAAAAATATTTTCAATCAAAGAAAAAAATTGTTTGAAAAATAAAATTGCCCTCCCCTATTTGACCGTCTAAGGTGCTAGTCACATGATCTGTTCGAAAAATAATTTTGACCCATATAAAAATATATTTTTCTGTTCATTTCATTCATTTTTGTTGCAGTTTTATTGCTTTACAACTTTTCTATATACAGGAAAGTCAATTTCATCCAATGACACTTTTCGGCCACCATGATCTGCGTATGTGGAAAACGGGTATCACTTAAAACTGAAAAATGGTAACAATCAGCAAAATATTTGGGGCATTGCGATACGTGAAGTCATTTTTAAAAGTAATCCAATGTCACCAACTAGAATACTGAATAATAAAATGATGAAAAACCCTATAAATGTGTGAGCATAATTTATGCAAAATACTTCCCAAATTAAAAATGTTAAAAATTCTTACATGCTGCGCCAAGCAACGCCAGCAGAATCAAGGCCTTCATGACGACGTCTTGTGTGTGGATGTCCGAGAAGCAACCGCAGGCGGTGGAGAACTTATATACTGTACATATGATACACTCACACACTGCAGTTATTCTCAAGGTCACCGTGAGTTTGGGGTAGGAAAAAAAGAAGAAGGAAAAAAAAAAAAAAAAAACACAGATTCTGGGAAAACAAGCATATGGCTGAAAAGACCTTGAGTTAAATCAACCGTGGCCTGATGCCATCTTAATATGTCACCGCTTACCAGCCAGTCGGTTATATAATCAGGGAGGTGGTGAAAACTGGATGCGACACTTGAAAACAAATTGGAACATGTAAAAGGTTTATTGAACATAAATAAAACTGAACAAAAAAACGTAGGTAGAAAAATATGTAACAGGTTTAGAAAGACCTTTTATACAACTATGTACAAAGCGCAAAGCCCAAAACACCATCAGTCCCCTTCCAAATGTGGGTGGGGGGTTAATTACACCAAAATTTTTAGTATTTGAATGTGCGTCATTCTAATAACTGTGGATCAAGTCATGGTTAGTAATCATGTCTTATCATTTTGAAGGACAGAACGTTTCATCGTGAGGTAGAACACAAAGAAACACTGAACGCACTGGAAAATTAAACCTCAAAAATCAAACCTCATTTTTAGTCCGCCTTCACGCTTGGAAAGGTAAAATCACAAATGTCTTCCAATCCCATTTACAAATTATACAAAAAAAATATTAGGGAACAGTGCAGAAACAATGCTTTTATTGTTAAAACACACCAACGAACATCAAGACTGCGGGATAAAATGGGCTTTCCCGAGAACTGTTAAAACTATTGAATTCATCATTGATAAAGAAAAACAGAACAAAAGAGGATTGCGTCCAAGCAAGTGGTAAATAAATATTTCCCTGCAAAATAACTTGGGAGGAAAAAGTGAAGTTGAATATGATAAAGAGCGTAATAGTGCCCCGTGCACACTATAGAAATAGTCTGTGATTGACATAGTAGCTCCGTGTGTCAAGACACCATCCGAAATGTTTATTTGTGGATCAATTTGTACTCATGAATCAGAGGTGATCATACCTCGGGCCACTAGTTAAGGTAGCGGCGGCAGCGGCGCGCAGCGCAGTTGCAGAGCAGCTTGCTTTCGTCGTCTTCGATGGGGAACTTGTAGTCGTAGGTCAGTTCTTCGCCGCGGTAGATCTTGCGCAGCGCGAAGATGACGATGTGCTTGCGTCCGTCTACGTTGATGACGCGCGAGTAGCAGTTGGGCTCGCAGGAGTGGTTGATGAAGCGCGCCGCGTTGCCCTGCATGGTGGCGTCCACCACGTCGAAGTCGTCGATGCGGAACATGTAGCAGCCGATGCCCTGCGAAGGTCAGAAAAAATCTTATTGATACAAAACCATTTACAAATGCTGAGATAGTTGAGTTTTTAAAAGCCTTAATCTCCAATTTAAAAAAAAAAAAAAATGCAACACTAGGGAACACTCAGTTTTGGTTGATTTTAGCGACGCAAGTGGACAAAAGTGGTAGTGTTTTGCCTTGAGGAAGACTGCATTACAGGTTACGAACAAGTTCTATTCCTACATTGGAGATATAACCCAGGGATTCCCCTACATTTAACAGATTGTGGCGCACCGCCACACCAAAATAAAAGCCGCCACGCCTTGCAAATGAGATGCATTTTATTTATTTATTTAATTTTTTAAAGGCTGTTTCAAACTAGCAGCAGCCGAGTGTGAAGAGTTCAGCGGAAACCTATTCATTGTGTATTGTAATGTTCGTAACTATGCGGGGCCACCTTAACTCATTTGACAATCGGCCTGGGGAGCTGTGACGCAAGGGGAACGAGTAGGAAGATTGGGAGAACGAGCGAGATAGCGAGAGATAGAGGTCGCATGTCGTGGCAGCCCGCTGGTATTTTGTTATCGTTTTTCTTTATTATTGTTACCACAATAAAGTGGGTAAGCCAATACAGACTTCTCTCCTTCTTCCCCATATCCGGGGCATTACAATAGTTTGGATCAGACTTTTCGGCGAAAGTGGGCAGTGGATGGCCGTCTTGGACAGAAAGCAAAGTTTGACTGAATTTGCGCGGAGAGGCGGGGCTCAAAATGAAGCCTTGCTCTATTTTCAGGGCACCGGTCACAGTACAAGATTTATTAGTTCAAGCAGAGTAAAATGATACATATTCACGGTACAAGAAAGTCGTTTCCCTGTCCACCGATTGGTAAGAAAAAGCTGTGTGTACGAGTGACATGCAGGCGCTCCCGTTAGGGGGAACATTTCACGCGGAGTGGCTATTTTTCGACACAACACCGGCGCGCCAATTTCGACAACGAGGGGCAGGTGTACTTTATCTGTGCTGTTTCGGCTGACGGATATACGCAATTATGGTTGACGAAACTTTGATAAATGCGCTTTTTTTTCAAGTTTTGCGAGCTCTGGGACACTCGAAAAATGACTCTCATACCTCTCCTTGCTAAGTTAATGGTACCTCGATGTGCGTTTGTGTGGAAATTTAGTTCACGAACATTGAAAAAAAACTATTCACCTTCTCACCGAATCTAGTAAAACTCTTTGCACGGCTATTAGAATCCCCCACCCCTTGAAATGGGTCCGTTGGCAGAAGGACTGTTATTGTTGTGGTAATGTAGTACTTATAAGGGCCAAATAAAAGGAAAAAGAAGGACTAAGACGGTGGTCTGCAACCCGTGGCTCTAGGGCCGCGTGCGGCTCTTAAGCGCTGCTCCAGAGGTTTTTTTTTTTGAAAATGGAAAAAGATGGGAGAGGGAAATATATTTTTTGTTTTAATAGGATTTCTAGGAGGACATACATGACACAAACATTCTTTCAGTTCATTAATATTGTAATGAAGTTAAACTTGTAGTGGCATCGTACAACAGAGTATTCACGTGGTGCATCATTCTCTATAGCACAGGTGTCAAACCGATTCCAGAAAGGGCCTAGTGGATGCAGGTTTGCTTTCCAACCAATGAAGATGACACCTTTTCACCAATTAGATCTTTTACATGTGTAATCAGTTAAACTTTGTCAGGTGCTGCTTGTTTCAGCAGGAAGTTCATTGGTTAAACTCTCTGCACGTTATCGGTTGGAACAAAATCCAGCACCCACTAGGCCCTTTCTAGAATTGGTTTGACACCTGTGCTCTATAGGATCCACTGCAGGGAAAATAAACATTTAATCATGAAGGCTAATTTTGTATTTCTAGCCAACTTAGTCATTTCGATAGTAAGCTAATTAAGCTAGTATCAATGCATACAGCCAGTGTTGCTATCATTATAAGGCTTATACAAGGCTTTTAATTTTTTGCGGCTCCCGACATACTGTATCAGTTTTTTATCTTTTATTTTTTGGTCAAATATGGCTCTTTCAACATTTTGGGTTGCCAACCCCTGAGTCACTACGAGATGCAAGTCGTACTATTGCTACGAGAAAAGTCGTATTATTACGTAGGGTAAAGTAGCTGTAATCAGCTACGCATTTTACGTACATGTACCGTAGCTGAGAGCTACGACATTAGCCTAGCTAATGAAATATTTCAAATATATCTTCGTTATGGTTCTTATTAAGGGAAAAAAATAATGGAGAAAAAAAAAATTCGCCGTGGCACGACATGGTGAGGCTGTCCGACTCCGATGCAGCCCACCACCACAGCTTCAAAAAATTCTAGGGGAAACACTGTAACCCGATTTTCCGCGTAAATCAGAATCAACCCTTTAAATTCCCCTAGAAAATAATTATCCCAAAAGACCAAAAGTATTGAATTTTGTTTAATGATGGAAGATACACTGCCCTCTGGTGGAAGCGTTGGGTCTGGCTGGACTGTCGCCTTGTACGACTGAGAAGCAGACTAAGACGTCTGATATGGTAGCTAAGCTCTGGTTTGGCATACATAAGGCTGTAAGTCGTTTCAGCAAATACTTATTTGTATATGGCGAAAGACACAGAAAAGGCTGAAAAAGCATTTTCTGCTCTTGCACACCTCTTTAAAATAAACTGCTGTATTTTAAGCCAAAAGAACTGTTTGAAAGAATAATTATGTCTATATGCTGCCATAGCAGTTTCATGGCGCATTAAGCCATGCATTAAGTATGTGATAATATCTTGCTAAAATCAAAGTGTCTTTATTTATGCTCTCTCATGCACTCACCTCGACTAAGGGTTTAGAAGTTAAATTTTTTTTTTTTTTAAATGCCCTCCTGTTCAGAAAGTTTCTCCCCCCAGAAAATTGAGATTTTAAGCCTTCCAGTGATGAATCACACATGCATATGCATATAGGACTTGGCCAAATTTGGCCAAATTGGGGGTCGCAGAGCAGAACTTAAGTCACCTGGGTGTTTTCCACCATATGAATATTTCTAATTGAGTTTACAGCTACAGTTTGTAGAGTTACATTTGAGCAATTTGCTATGAGAATTGTAAAAACGTTAGGATTCGTAGCATTTAAGCTACCGGACATTTGTTAGGCAAATTAGGCTAATTTAATCTACTAAATTTAGATTTTGATCAGACGAGATGGATGTTTTAACACTGATTATTTTATGTCAATTGTTTTATTGTTAAAATGTGTGTCGTTTTGAAAATAAGTGTACTGGTCCTTCTCCAAAAGTTTGCATTTTGTGATAAAAAGTTCATTATTTTCTGTAATGTGCTGATAAACATTAGACTTTCATATATTTTAGATTCATTAGGTGACCGCACCCTGAGAAAGATCATGGAGAAGGGCCGATTCCAGACCTTGGGGGACCTTTTTTTTGTTTGTTTGTTTAAATCTTTATTTTATCAGGCAGTCTCATTAAGATTAATATCTCTTTAATATCTCAAGAGAGGCCTGAGCACAAAAAACATTCACAAATATCAACACAAAATACACTAACGGAAACAGTTACAATAATCAGTAAAAACATCAGACAAAAGAGATTTAAAATCATCAAGATGAATGATTGACTGTAGTTTAAGAGTAGATTGCAATTCGTTCTATTTAAGAGGAGCATAGTAGCTAAAGCCAGTTCTGCCAACATTAGTGCGTGTGAGTGGGATGTTTAGGGTTAAGTAGTTGGATGACCGTGTTTTGTAGTTACTGAATTTGAATGACAGGAGAGTTGTGAGGTAGTTAGGAAGTTTGCACAGTAAAGCCTTATAGATGAATAACATGATGTGGATATTTCTTCTTGACTGTAGTGAGGACCAACCAACGTTTTGATACAGGGTACAATGATGAGTGCAGAAATTGTCATTGGTGATGAAACGTAGTGCACTGTGATAAACCGGGTTTAACTGTTGAAGAGTTGATGGAGCTGCATGACAGTACAATATGTCCCCATAATCAAGAACTGAAACAAAAGAAGAAAATACAACGACCTGCAGAAAACAGTGGACTGAGTCTGGGGTAGAAACATCCAGAGCCACCGTCCACAGACGTATGCTGGAAATGGGCTACAGGTGCCGCATTGCCCAGGTCAAGCCACTTTTGAACATGAAACGGCGGCAGAAGCGCCTTATCTGGGCTACAGAGAAGCAGCACTGGACTGTTGCTCAGTGGTCCAAAGTACTTTTTTCAGATGAAAGCAAATTTTGCATGTCATTCGGAAATCAAGGGGCCAGAGTTTGGAGGAAGACTGGGAACAAGGAAATGCCAAAATGCCTGAAGTCCAGTGTCATGTACCCAGAGTCAGTGACGGTCTGGGGTGCCATGTCAGTTGCTGGTGTTGGTCTACTGTGTTTTATCAAGGGCAGGGTCAATGCAGCTAGCTATCAGGAGATTTTGGAGCACTTCATGCTTCCATCTGCTGAAAAGCTTTATGGAGATGAATATTTCATTTTTCAGCACGACCAGGCACCTGCTCATAGTGCCAAAACCACTGGTAATGGTTTACTGACCATGGCATTACTGTGCTCAATTGGCCTGCCAACTCTCCTGACCTGGACGCCATAGAGAATCTGTGGGATATTGTGAAGAGGAAATTGAGAGACACCAGACCCAACAATGTGGATGAGCTTAGGCTGCAATCGAAGCATCCTGGGCCTCCATAACACCTCAGCAGTGCCACAGGCTGATTGTCTCAATGCCACGCCGCATTGAAGCAGTCATTTCTGCAAAAGGATTCCCGACCAAGTATTGAGTGCATAGCTGATATAATATTTTGAAGGTTGACTTTTTTTGTATTAAAAAACACTTTTTTGTACTGGTCGGATGAAATATCCGAATTTTTTGAGATAGGGATTTTTTTTTTTTTTTTAACTTTTTTGCCAAAATCATCAATATTAAAACAATAAAAGGCTTGAACTTCTTCAGTTGTGTGTAATGAATCTAAAATACAAGCAAGTCTATGTTTATCAGTACATTACAGAAAATAATGAACTTTATCACAATATGCTAATTTTTTGAGAAGGACTAGTACATATGTGTGTTGCAGTTCTACAAATTGTAAAAAATGAATTAAAAAGCATCAAAAAGCACTATTGCCTTGTTTGCTGTGTGTAAAGCTGAACAGCTCCACATTTAGTGAGGACAGATCACATCATATTAATAAAGTAAAAAATAACAACTGTGACGTACAATAAGGCAGTGGTCCCCAACCACCGGCCCGGGGACCGGTACCGGTCCCCATGGCACATTTGCTACCGGGCCGCTGGGAAATAAAAAAAATCTATTAAGGACTGCAATCTGGCCTGTGGCTTTTGAGTTTTGACACATCAAAATCCCTATCTACTCTATATACTAATCTGAGTAAAGATTTGTATAGGTCCTCATCTAGTGGTTGGCCACAATTACTATGGTGTTTCCACACCTATAGACCCTACCCACCGACGTCACAAAATCACGTGATCGCTGTATTGTTCCGCCCCCTTGTCCGTCATTTTGTGTCTGTATTATCAATGGTCTCAATTGATCGAGCAATTTATAATGCATTTCATGGAAGACCCGGTGCTTTCGGATGCCGTAAACTCACTTGATGCGTTGCATAAAAGGCGTTATGTGGTAAAGTTTCAGTTTATCCATTCGCCAGATCCATATTTGATGCCTAAATCGATGTTTTTCGACCCGCTGTCTCCGCCGTATTTGCCTGACATCTGCTAGCTACCCTGATATGTACAACTATCTTTTCCACACAAAATCAGCCTATTCTCACGAAAGTTTGAAAAACTTTAAGAGCTTGGAGGCTTATAAATACTTCGTTGCTGGTTGGGTGAAACAGGTCCTCGTCCACGAAAATTCGGCAGGAATCTATCTTGTGCTTGGAAAGGTGAGTTACGAAATTTTCAATTCAAAATCTTTTGTTCTTGCTAACATCCACTGTCAAGTCTAATGTATTTCATGTCATTTGTCAATGGAGCCAGAGCTTTTAATGTTTATATGGTTTAGCGATAGCACTCTCACTACATACATACGTGTATGTTCTCGGCGATTAGATTAGCCTAGCAATGATCTTAATTGTGGTTGTCAGCCCAAAACCCTCTAAATATATATTAAATGCATCTTACCAGATATAAAATGACTACTAAATAATCTGTGGTAATCGTTTGGAGCCCAGTTTTCACGTCGAATTGCAGCAGCCCATCTCGCTCCCTCCTCTCCGGGTCTC
Source organism: Corythoichthys intestinalis (assembly GCF_030265065.1). Lineage (NCBI taxonomy): Eukaryota > Metazoa > Chordata > Actinopteri > Syngnathiformes > Syngnathidae > Corythoichthys > Corythoichthys intestinalis. The sequence continues at coordinate 23,051,639 of NC_080416.1, forward strand.
TCGGAATCTGGTAGAACTTCAAGTCTCTCCGTCTATCTTCTCTGTTATTGCAACCGACCGCCACACACGCCTTCACCATTTTGATTATTAATGTTAACGAGCAGAAAAACACGCCGTAAATAGGAGGAATGTACGTAGCCGTAACAGGCAACAATTGTCCGTCAACACGATGTGTTGACGGACAATTGGGCGGCACCAGTCAGGAGGGCGGAGTTGTGACGTCACGTGGGTAGGGTCTATAGCAGCCCAGCGCCAGTCAATGTAAACGGTAACTTTAGCTGCTGATGTAGGCTGTGGGCGGCGACGTCTTTGGACAGCTTTTTTAAAGGGAAAAGGCCACCTGCTGAGCCAGAAGAGGAGCCTACAACCAAGTCCATTATGCATAATATGTGGTTAAAAGCTAGCAAACGAGGAAAAAGTGAATGCAACGAGAGCATCAACCTCACGGCGAATCATATTGCTAAAACTAAGAAATCTTTCACAATTGGAGGACAACTCATTATGCTCATTATTGCTCATACATGCATTATATGCTCATACTCATTATTATCATTATATATTTTAAAAAAAAAAAAAAAAAAAAAAGGTTCAGTGCGGGTGACATTTTCACCTGTCGGTGGTGCAAAAAAAGGGACCACTGCAATATGGTACTGTTTATGCAACAACAACAAAACGGCGGATGAGACTCCGGCGTCGAGTACGTTGTTACCCGTAAAAATCCTGATCTCTCACTCGCCTGCAGTTAGAATGAACGACACTTCTGAAAGTAAAAGCAGGGCCAATGTTTACTGTGCATATCCTGGTAGCCTCCCTTTTTTGCCTCATCAGACAAAACATTTTGTTTCTTGTTGCTCTGCCTCTTTATAATGAATGGAGAAAGGGGGAAGTGACGTATGCTGTAAAGCAGTCTCCACATTTGTAATTTTTTGTGTGTGGCAGGCTTCCTGGCACCCTCCTCAGAGTTAATTAGTGCCAGTAAAAGCAATACAGACCCCCTCAAGATGTTAAAGAGGTGTCAGTCAACTAGTTGTCAGTCGACATATTATCACAAATGTTATGAAAATATTTTATAAAGGTTGAAAAGTTACCTAGTGTTACTTTTTTTAAAAAAATTAAAAAAGGGTAAAAACAATGTATATAATTGAACCACTTTCAATTTAAGCGACTCACTTTGCCGTCATAATATTTTTCCCGCTTATCAGTCAGCACCGAGCGGATGACGGTGCCAGCGTACTCGATGACCATTTCTCCCGCTTCGATGTTCCTCTTGCAGAAAAGCCCACGGCCATGAATGAGAGACCTAAATAAAATAAAACTCGTTGGCTGCAGTTAACACCACTAGATGTCCAATCCATATGAACTGGGAGGGTGGCAGCGAATGAACGAACTGCCACCCTCCTAATTCATATGGATTGGGCATCTACTCGTGATAAATTCAATTAATGTCACAGCAGAAGGCTCACCTGTAAACCCCGACGGCTTCCTTGGAAGTTTTCTCCAGGTGTCGGAATCTCATGGCCATGGGAAGCTCACTGCTGGTGGCCCGTCTGGTGGGAAAGTTCAACCTGTCATCTTAATGCCGTTTCAGTCTTTTTCTGTTTTATCTGCTATCGAGAAATTGACCTGGATGACTTCAGTGGGAAATCGTCGTCCTCCTCGTCGTAGGGGCCATTCGAGTCGGGGGGCGCTCGATGCTGAGATGCCAGGAAGTTGAACATGTCGAACGTCGCTTTTCTGCACGCAAACACAAAATTTCACATTTAACTGGATGGGAAAAGTTGGGGGCGGCAGCGTTCGTAACTGGCAACCATCTTAAAGCTAGTTATGCACGATAATACATTTTTCAACCGATATCGATAACCGATCATTTCCTGCCCCTTCCACCCGATAGTCACGCCGATAATGCTATTCAAATATGTATGTAAAATTTTAAAGTATACAAAGATCAAATGTTACTGAGCAAAAATGTAATTTAGTGCTATTTTTTTTCCACATCAAATGTGAACAAGTAGTAAATTCCAACAACTAAACAATTGCAATGACGTTGTGTAATGGTAAGCTTTTGGCAACAATTACTTAGAGAGTAAATACCCAAGTTGCACAAAAATGCCTTTAAAAGTAAGCCATTCCTAACATATATCACATTAGTACACTGCAAAAACACCTCCTTAAAACCAGCAGAATTGGACAAAACTGCACATTTGGAGGCTAAATCAAGTATATAATTATTGGATTGCATTATCGGTTGAATTTCGTTTTATCTGGATTATCTGTGTGACGTCATAATTGCCATTATCGGCCGATAATTATCGGTGACCGATATTATCGTGCATCTCTACTTAAAGCAGTGGACCTCTCTGGCACGCTTCACTCCAATGACCTACAGAACTATAACAGGGTCTCTGCAGGTTTCAACAAGCCAAATTCAAGACTTTTTTTTTTTTTTTTTTTTTTTAAACAAGACTTTTTTAAGACCATAATGAATAAAGTTTAAGCCCCATTTCACATCGATACCTGCAACAACAAAAAAATACAAAAGATTTGAAGGAAAATTGGAGGAGGGAATTACTTACAAAGTATATGAATTTATTCCCAGCTCTTTTATAATGTGATAAAAACGAGCATGAAGCACTACTAGTAGTTGTGGTGTTAGTAGTAGTGAAGTGGTAAAGTAACGTCAATAGATTTTTAAGACCTTTCAAAATTGTATCTAAAACCTTTTATGAGATTTAGAGAATTTCAGACATTTTAAGGCCTTAAATTCAAATTAATGGATTTAAGACTTCAGTTGGTGGGCTCTCACCATCAATTACTTATTCAAATTAGGGATGTCCCGATCGAATATTTTTGCACCAGCGTCTGAGTCACCTAATTTTGATAATCTGCAGATGCCGAGTCCCGATCAGATTCCAAAAAAGGGTTTTGTTTTTATTTGAACAAAAGCTCCAAATGTTACAGTACTGTACTTTTTACAGTACTTCTTCCGCTTTTTCCAGGAGTGTTACTGAGAATAAAATGTATATATTTTTGTATCTTTTCGCAATGCCATTGTATTTCTGGATTATTTTGTTACTTTTTAATAGGGCTGCAGCTATCGAATATTTTAGTAATCGAGTAATTGACAGAAAATTCTATCGACTAATCGAGTAATCGGATAAAACAAATATATTTTTAGGTGAAGAGCAATTATAAATATACATGAGAAAACAAGACATTTCATTTAATCTTGAACCATTTTCAGTCAATCAATGTCGTTATTTTCGATGTATATTGTTGAAAACAGCCAACAATTGCATCTGAGATATAACTAGAATTAAAAAAAAGACTAATTCACTGCTTTCACTCAAAAAACTTTTAATCTTATTTAAAAAAAGTGTATATCTGTATATATATATATATATATATATATATACCTAAAAATGCCTTTACGCTTGATAACACACATCACTTAAAAGTTTGGATTTTTTTCCCCACGTGTTTCAATTGAATTTCTATTTGTGTCACACCATTTTTAAGTTCTAGTTAAGTTTTAAATAAGTCCTGATAGGATTTTGAGTTTTTGCAGTGTTCAAAATAAATGTATGATACAGGCTGTATTGGAGCCCATTCGGGACTAGTGCTACTTGGTGTTTTATCCAGCAATGACTACTGAGCTAAAATTGGTAGTTAGCATTATTGAGTTTTTATTTTACACCCTCATCACTCCACAACGCTATGCTATGTTAAAGCCTGTATGTAAGACACGTTAGCCACGCATCGAAAGTGGTCATAATAGAAACCTCGCCCTCCGCAGGGCTAACGTTACGTGAGCTAGTAGTGACAGCAATGTTAATCTTATTTATTAGCGCTTAGCGCTCTACTGCTTTAAGATGGCGACTGTTTGCTAACGCTGCCCAGAAGCGGCCTAGTCTGTCATTATGCATCTAGTTCAACATACATGTGATCTCCATGAGACTCACCAGACGCTACCTGCAACTAACGTAGCATGTGCGGGCTAGTATTTAGCAACGTCGGCGTCGTTTGTAGCGGCTGTCGGTTGCAGTAAGTTTTTTTTTTTTTTTTGCTTCTTCCTCTACGCACGTGACATCAGCGAGTTTTTTCCCGCATTAAAAGTAGTCCGAGCAAAACGTGACGCTTAGAGCTGTCAAAATAAACGATTACTCGAGGTGAATAAAATTACTCGGATCAGTTTTTAAACTCGAGTTGCTCGAGTATTCGTTTCAGCTCTACTTTTTAATACTTTTTTATAAAAATTTACTTTTTTAGGCTGTACGAGGATAGAGCAAAACCTGATCCTTTTCACCGGATATTTTTCATCCCTAATTAAAATAGCACTTAAAAGTCAAAAGATCAGCACACCTTGTGTAGACTTCACCGCGAGCGCAGCCGCTGGGGTTGAGCGGCAGCTCCTCCTCGAGCTTGTCGCAGCGGTGAAAGCGGAACCGGTGACTCTTGCAGTCGGCTGCCCCACGCAGCTGCTCCAGCAAGAAGATGACAGCATCGTGCACCACGCCCAGCACCCGCGGCCCGCTCATGCCGCCGAGTGGCAGCTGTCCGAGGCGGAAGGCCGCCCGCGCCTCCTGGACGCCGTCACTGACGGCGCGCCATGCCACTGAAATAGGACACAATTTGAGTGTCAAAGAGGCTGAAGTTGAAAAAAATATCACTCCACCTAAAGCTGCAACAACTAATTGATTAATAAATTAGTTACCAATTAATTTGATAATCGATTTTTGCACGCAGCTATGAGCAGTCCCGTTTGGGTCCTTGTTTGTGTGTAATGTGAGGTTGCGTGTGCGCCGGTGATTAGAGCAAGAGCGAGAGAGTTCACTGGTGCTGCTGTTAGGTTGCTTAATCAATAATATCATGAATTGTCGAGAGTTAGATTGTCTTTTGTGTTGTTAGATCCAGTGTAGTGCTGCAACAATTAATCGATAAACTCGAGTATTTGATTAGAAAAAAATATTCGAAATAAATTTTGCTGCTTCGAGTATTCGTTGAATTAAAGTGGCATTCTAATGGTTTGTTTTGAAAGTGTTTCCATTTAGTTTTATTGATTTGGGTAGATACACTGCCCTGTAGTCTGCCTCATTTCACGTGACTGAATCCAGCTGCTCCTTGTTAAGACCAACATAAGCTAAGTTTTTGTTTGAGCTGATGTTTTTTTAATGCATTCGTAATGTAGTTTATGGGTATATTTAGCCGTTTTTTGTGGGAATATGTGTCTGAACTATTTGTTAAGAGCATTATATATATATTAAAAAAAAAAAAAACGTTAGCGTTTTATAGCATTTAAGATAGCGGACTTTTGCTATGTAAGTTAGCTAAATATTCTTTTGTTGTACATAGATCTGCCTTTTTTTGTTTTTTTAATACCTTTTGAGGCTCAGCTCAGGTATTTTAATTTTTTTATGTTCCTCATCCGATTACTCGATTATTCGAACTAACTAGTTCATCGATTAATCGACTACTAAAATAATCGATAGCTGCAGCCCTAATCCAGAGTGCCTCCATCAGAGGTGGGTAAATAAAGCCAATTGTATTGTTTGTATTCTTTGTTGATGAGATGTTACTACTTAACTGGTTAGCGATTATGCTAATTGATTTCTTAAGTATCAGTTTGTATTGGGTTTTGGAGAAGCATATTAGCACTTATGACAATGACTTATTGTCATTTCTTTTGATAAAGAAACACACAAACACCCATTCATTTGACAGCTTAGTCTCCTTTTAACACAAACTCAAACTGTAAATTGTCATACAAGAGTATGCTTTGAAATTGGATCGTATTTGAACCACTGTTTGATAAAGAAAACTGATTCATTACAGTCTCCCTCCTCCTTATTTGTTGTTGTTTGTTTAAAGAAAATGAGTCATTAATACAATTTATCAGTGCTTTGCAAGAAAAAAAAGTATCAGCTGCACTTTTTTATTTGAATGAACAAGACTTGTCAGGTTTGTGTAGTGAGAAATTCTTTTTACGTTTTATACTCAGAACCATTATTAAAAACTTTGGGAAGTCATATGTACTTACAACAGTTGTCAACAACAGCACAGTTAAGTTAGGAAACTTTAATAAAATATTAGGGAAGGAACTAGTCATCCATTTTGTCTTCATTGTTACATACAACATGCCTGAAATAACTTCAAGTTAAACTATGAAGGTAATCGAAAAAGGTGACATGTAGCCAATTAATCAATGATAAAAATAATCGTTATAGTTGCAGCACTAAAGTTTCTACCTTAGGATTGCAAATATGAGGCCATCTTACCCTCTATGCTGTTGGCTTTGACACTAAAGCCATCATCACTGGTGATTTCAAAGCGGAGGTGAGGCTGGTTCATGTAGTCTCGCTTTTTGTGTTTGGGCAACGGGGGCTCATCTTCAGAACTACAACCTAAACAAATAAAATACAGTCAGCTGTGTTAAACACAGGTCCATCCGTGTTAAATAAGACAAACCGGCAATGGGGCACCAATCTGCTAGGTCTCCGTGGCGAGCGCTGATCCACCTGTGCGTGGTACCTTGACTACTTGGAGCCTCCAAAGGATCAGTCCTGAGCGGAAAACAAAGTACATAGTCAATAATAAGCATGTGACAAATAAAATTAACAAATCTATGTTTTGTTTTTCTCAGATGAGCTAACCTCGAAGACGACGGCGGCGGTGGAGCAGCAATTCTTAAATTCTCCTTGTCCACATCATGAACGTCTGTTGTAGGTTTGATTTTGACAATTCTGCTAAGAAAATGAAATTTTTTGTCCTGTTATTCTAAGGAAATGGAACACAAAGGGATTGATTTATGAAACCTGAGATGTTCAGTGTCTTTGAATACTACAGTACGAGTTGGCACATTCAAATAGGCCTGTCGCGATAAATTTTAGTAGGCAATATACATTCATTTTATTAGGTACACCTGTCCAACTGCTCGTTAACACTTATTTCTAATCAGCCAATCACATGGCGGCAACTCAGTGCATTTAGGCATGTAGACATCGTTCAAGACAATCTCCTGCAGTTCAAACCGAGCATCAGTATGGGGGAAGAAAGGTGATTTGAGTGACTTTGAACGTGGCATGGTTGTTGGTGCCAGAAGGGCTGGTCTGAGTATTTCAGAAACTGCTGATCTACTGGGATTTTCACGAACAACCATCTCCAGGGTTTACAGAGAAAGGTCCGAAAAAGAAAAAATATCCAGTGAGCGGCAGTTCTGTGGGCGGAAATGCCTTGTTGATGCCAGAGGTCAGAGGAGAATGGCCAGACTGGTTCGAGCTGATAGAGAGGCAACAGTGACTCAAATAACCACCCGTCACAAACAAGGTAGGCAGAAGAGCATCTCTGAACGCACAGTACATCAAACTTTGAGGCAGATGGGCTACAGCAGCAGAAGACCACGAATCTGAAGTATGAGAGATTAACTCCAGAAATCATTTTTATATTTTGAACATGACGACCTTTTATTCTGAAATCTAACTGTAAGCTTTGCACTCCGTAAAAAAAGTGCACTTCTCTTTTCGTCCTGCAAGTGGTGTCAGTAATAGATTTTTTCGTTTGCAAATGCTGTTAACCAGTGATTTTTTATGTTGAAAGTGTCACCTTTTAACCGCAATTTTGCGTTTTGGAGAAGACTGTCAATGTTTTAAAGCAGGCTAAAGTGGTTAGTACATTGCCTTTTTTCCATGAGCCTCAATGTAGCAATGCTAACGTTTTACAATGTTTAACACAGATGTGTTTCCTTATTTTGTATTTCTGAATGTGAAGATGACCAATAAACATCTGTAAAAAGAACTGGAGTCTCATATGCCATCAACACGCACATGTGCCGAGTGCACTCAGCACACAAAACGAGAGTTACTTCTGTAACTAAGGTTCTATGAATTCCGGATGACCGCCAGAGGGCGGTGCTTAGCACCTGGATATCTACGTGTGCGCAGCACAAAGGTCGAGAATAAAATACCAACAAAGTCACGCCATTGGACGTGACCTGGGTGACGTCAGAGGTCGATAAGAGCCCCGCTCACCCAGCACTAGTTCCTTTTCGGAATGTACTCGCAGGGAGTCTGAGTGACAGGCAGCTCTGGCGGTCATCCGGAATTCATAGAACCTTAGTTACAGAAGTAACTCTCGTTCTATTTCATTCCTTCTGACCGCCAGAGGGCGGTGCTTAGCACCTGGATGACTTTATACCAACAATGTCACGAAGACACCACACATACCGAGGATCAGTCACGGTGAGAGGAAGCCGACAGCACTACTGAAGCTACCGGGTGAGGAGCTGCCACATTCACTCTGTAGAAGCGGGCAAACGTACAAGACGATGCCCACGTTGCTGCGGAACAGATGTCATTCAGAGGAACACCTCTCAGTGCCGCCCAGGAAGTTGCCATCTTCCTTGTGGAATGGCACGTGACTTTAGGAGGCTGAAGACCTTTGGATTCATAGGCCTGAAGAATAGCTTCGACAACCCAATGTGACAAGCGTTGCTTCGAGACTGTGCAGCCTTTATTTTTGTCACCAAAACATACAAAAAGAGCATCTGTTTTACGAGTGCTTGCAGTCACGCTAATATAGTGCTTCAGCATACGAACAGGACATAGCAAACTTTGCAAATGTCCGTCAGGTTCACTCACATCGTTAAACATAGCCAGGGTAACTGGCTGGTTAATGTGAAAGGCTGAAAGTCTCTTCGGTAGAAAACTCGGATTGGGCCATAATGTAACCCCAGAACAGTCAGGATTCCACTTTAAACAGTTCGGAGAAATCGATAAAGCATGTAATTCACTCACTCGCTTCGCTGAAGTAATTGCGAGGAGGAACGCAGTTTTTATTGTGACCCACTTAAGGTCAGCCCCATCCAAAGGCTCAAAAGGGGTTGAACACAAACCCTCCAGGACTAACGGAAGGTCCCACGTGGGGACGCGTGGTAATCTTGGAGGCCGTCGACGAAGGGCACCCTTCAAAAACCGACACACCAGGGTATGAGAGCCCACTGATCGGCCATCCACCAAAACATGGTGGGTGGCTATCGCAGCCACGTACACTTTTAAGGTTGATACAGAAAGTCCCTTATCAAGAAGTTCTTGTAAATAGCTAAGTAATATTGGCACAGAGCAGCGCACAGGATCCACATCGTGATCCTTACACCATTTATTGAACAGTCTCCGCCTGTTACTGTAAAGCGCCCTCGTGGACGTAGCACGAGCATCAAGTACAGTTTGTACAACCGCCTCTGTACAGGACTCTAACAGAGAGTCCGGCCCTTCAGAGGCCACAGGTACAGGTGAAGACGCTCCGGGTGGGGGTGCCAGATGCTCCCCTCCAACTGGGACAACAGGTCCATTCTCTGGGGCAGAGGCCAAGGATCCCCATTGAGATGTTTGAGAATCAACGGAAACCACATTCTTCCTGGCCAGAACGGAGCGACCAACAACACCCTGTGATTGCTCTGGCTGATTCTGTGCAGAGTCACCATTAAGAGAGGAAGAGGCGGAAACGCATACAGGAGAGAGTCTGGCCATGAGTGTGCTAGGGCATCCTGACCTAGTGGACTGTTCGGTTCCGCAAGGGAAAACCACAGTTGACAATGAGTGGTTGCTTCTGAAGCGAAGAGGTCCACCTCTGCAACACCGAACCTCCCCCATATCTCCTGAACCACAGCAGGGTTCAACCTCCACTCCCCAGGCGGTGGTTTCTGCCTGGAGAGTAAGTCTGCTGCACAGTTCCGCACCCCCGGAAGATGGACTGCCCTGAGACTCAGAAGGTGTGGAAAAGCCCACAGGAGAAGTTTTTGAGCCTCCACCAGTGAGAGAGGAGATCTGGTCCCCCCTTGGTGGTTTATATGGTAGACAGTGGACGTATTGTCCGACCGAACCAGAACATGCTTTCCACTCAGCGCAGGGAGAAAATGCTTGAGACCAAGTCGAACAGCACGAAGCTCCAATACATTTATGTGACAAAGTCTCTCCAGTGGGGACCAAACACCCCTGATCGTCCTGTGGTTCCACACTGCTCCCCAGCCTGAAAGCGACGCATCCGTTACAACCACTTCTCGGCGTGAGGGAAGAGAACCTAACGTGACCCCTTTGCATATGAACTGCCTGTCCATCCAGGGCCTTAGAAGTCGATGACAACGCCCTGAGAGAGTCACAAGTCTGCGTTGATGCCGGGTGGGATCCAATCCCAAACCGTTCATCCAAATCTGTAACGGGCGCAAAAACAAAAGCCCCAATGGCACCACAACTGATAGTGCAGTCAGTTTCCCCAACAACTGGAGGACGGTCCCGTATGACAGACTCGCACTGTGTCTGACACGCGTGACCGTTCGGAGAACGTCGTCCACCCTTTGTGGCGACGGAGAGGCGGTCATAGTTAAGGAGCTTAAGCTCATGCCGATGAAAATCACATGTTGGCTGGGAATCAAATGACTTTTTGAAAGGTTTACCTTGAGACCTAGTTGCTTCACATGGTCCAACAGCAGCGTGGTGTGGCTGAGAGCTTGTTCCCGAGTCTGTGAACACACAAGCCAATCGTCCAAGTAAGGAAGAATTCTGAGGCCGCGGCTCTGCAGGGGGGCCAGCGCCGCAGCCATGCATCTTGTAAATGTCCGGGGAGCAAGAGAGAGGCCGAATGGCAGCACTCTGTATTGGTATGCTTTTCCTTCGAAGGCAAAGCGAAGGAAAGGCCTGTGGTGTGGTACCACTGGCACGTGAAAATAGGCGTCCTTTAAATCCACACTTGTAAACCAGTCTCCTTGAGTGATTGATTGGAGAACGTCCGTCGTGCGAAGCATGTGAAATTTTAGACGCTTGAGGTAACAATTTAGTGATCTCAGGTCGAGGATAGGGCGAAATCCGCCGTCCTTCTTCGGAACAAGAAAATAAATTGAATAAAACCCTTTCAACAGGTTTGAACTGGGAACCAACTCTATAGCATCCTTCTGTAAGAGTTCTACGATCTCTTTTCTGAGGGCCATACGTTTCCCTGGATCTGACACAACTGTTGTCTTCACCCCATTGAACTTTGGGGGACGACGCTTGAACTGAATAGTGTAACCTCTGAACAGAGTTGAAATGACCCATGGGTCTGGAACAAGGGCGACCCAGCGTCTGAGATGGAGTTCGGTAAAATGGCTGAGGCCCTGGCAATGGTAGTCAAACTCTACCGTTCCTGCCCCTACTAGCGGTAGAGTGCTTGGAGGGGCGAGTGTGTTGAAGTCTGTGAAATCGGTCGGCTCTTGGAGGTCTTCCTGTCGGCTCCCGAAAAACAGGCCGTAGAGAGGAATGTCCATCCGCAGAAACTGGACGTGCAGTTCTCGGCGCAGGTGGAGCCCTGGTAGCAGAGTGATAGGTAGGAGCACGTCTGTGGGGGGGCCTGGAAGCTCGTTGCAGGTCAACAAACTGTTGCCGGGACCTGTTGGCTTCCACAGCTCTCTCAAGGGTTTGTTGGGCTGCTGGGCCAAACACTTGACCCGGAACAACAGGTAGAGTGCGAAGCGCACCCCTACACGACTCAGTCAGAGGAGACTGTGCCAACCATACTTGGCGTCTGGTCACAGTAAGTGTCGACATGAGTCTGCCAAGTTCTCTGGACATATATGCAAATGTCTGGAGGGAAGCATCGCTCAGGTTCTGTAAACTTTCATTGACACCTGCAACCCTCAATGACTGTGAAAGGGCCAGGGCAAGGTGGGAAAACGTATTACCCAAGCGGCCAATCCGAGCCGCAACATCATAGGCCTTGGTAAGGAGATCATCAGTCACCCGGCACTGTGGGCGCGGGCATCGTGCCTCTGCGCGGGCAGCATCTGCTGGGTCCACTATCAGGCTCGCGACAATGCTGTCCACCGACGGCATCTTGTTTAACCCATATTGAGCAGCATCATGCATAGAGCTGAGTGCCCTACAGTCTTGGGACAAGTGGGTGGACGACTTAGGATCCGTCCAGCAAAGCTGAAGCTCATTGATATAGGGTTGTGATGCTGGCACACAGAATTGTGGTTTTTGAGCGGTCTTAAAGAAGGCATTAGAAACCGAATTCTCAGCTGGTAATGTCTCAATACCCAGTTGTGAAAGGGCTAATTGGACAGTTTGCTTTATGAAAGACAAACCAGGACTAGAGTCTGGGGGTAGGGACTCGGAAGTGTCAGAGTCCGCTACCGAGGGGCATGGAGAAGGCCCGATGTCAAGGTCACCACCATAGGTAACATCTCCGGTCCTAAACAGCGAGTCACTTGCTGCTATGGACACAACGTCCTCTTCCAGGTGGCCAACTACACTGCAGTGCTCCTGCTCAGGCACGCTATCAATGACACCTGTGTTTGCACACATATCCCCCCCTGGCTGTAAATTCAGGAGTAATGATTTAATCTGAGCGAACTCAGAGGCCAAAGTGTCAACCTTAGCAGATAGCATGTGGTCGGTATCACAAGCCTTCTTTGATGAGGTGGCCCCAACATGCTGCTTCTTATGGCGCTTGGTCGTCTTTTTTGGGCTCGACGCCAACGCGCCGTGAGAAATTTCATTTTCCACCAAAGCCAGTCTAGCGGACCTTTCCGACAACGGGATGCAGACACAATTAAGACACGCTTCCTCGGTGAGCGCCTTTCTTAAATGCCCAACACCTAAACACGACGGGCATAAAGTGTGTCCGTCTTCTGGGCTCAGGTGGGCTAAACAGCGAGCACACGCGTTCACGAGCGGTCCCGACATGCCTACACACAGTGCGAGCCCTACTCACGAACTCCGGAGTGAGTCAGCAAAGTACGAGGCTCCCCGAGCGAATAACACTCGAGGACCAGTCCACAGTATTGAGGCTCGAAGCAAACAAGCCACTCGGTTACAGCTGGAGGAGGCGCGGAGCGAAAATACACTCACACACTCCCGTTGTAGAAATGCAAAGAGTGAGCAAAAACACTCCCGTTGTATAAATGCAAAGAGCGAGGAAACACTCACTGCACACCAAACAAAAATGGCGCGGAGCGGGAAACACTCACAGCCTAATCAATAACCCGGTTCGGAAGAAACCGCCGCGGCGACACATTAGCCAGTGCGGGCCCGCATGATTGGTGGAAATAGCCGCGGTGCTACATTAGCGTATCAGAGCGAAATATACACACAACAATACAATCAATAGAGTCCGGAGCGGAAAACACTCACAGAAAATATGCAACTGAAGATAATCCAGAACGTGAAGAAATCGATAGTCCAGCCGCAGCTCGCAGCCTCTGGAGGACGTAATCCACGTAGCTCCAACCAAGCCGGTTTCGAGGCTTCCGGCGAGCGCGGTAATACGACCTTCGCCGATGCGAGAATGTAGAAAAGGAACTAGTGCTGGGTGAGCGGGGCTCTTATCGACCTCTGACGTCACCCAGGTCACGTCCAATGGCGTGACTTTGTTGGTATTTTATTCTCGACCTTTGTGCTGCGCACACGTAGATATCCAGGTGCTAAGCACCGCCCTCTGGCGGTCAGAAGGAATGAAATAGAAACACACGTGCGCACAAATGTAAGCACACACGCGGCGAAAAGTCGCACCCGTGAAAATTGCCGTCTTCATTTTTATTTACCGTGTAATAAATGGACTTATTGCATATCGCGACAGGCTTACATTCTGGTGGTGCTTGCATTGTAGGGACAAAATGACCGGCAGCGGGGTCACCTTATCTGCTCTTATTTCTCATTTTTGAAATGCCAACAAAGATCAACGCACCATTGTCTATATCAGGGGTGGGCAAACCGGTCCTCGAGGGCCGCAGTGGGTCCTGGTCTTTGTTCCAACTGATTCAGCACACACAGTATAACCAATGAGGTTTCAGTGGAAACAAGGAGCACCTGACTGCAATCAATTGATTGCACTTGTAAGAAACCAGATTGGTGAAAGGCTGTCCTCATGATGGGTATGAACAAAAACCCGCACCCACTGCGGCCCTTTGTGGAATAGTTTGCCCACCCCTGGTCTATATGATAACAATTACATTACATTACTGATCAAAAGGTTGAGTTGATGTCATTCACAAGAAATCCTCTCATAATAGAAGACCAATTTCTTTTCAATGGTATATCCGTTTAGCGCTCTTTGACAACTGCTGGTTTCACAATAACATGATTTCATTGACTGTTCAGAAAATGCACAAACAAAATTATAATGAGGTTACTGTTTATGTCCATAACATGGTGAAAATTTACTCACTTCTCCTGGCTTGAAGGCAGTTGTCGCCGGCCAAAACCAACTTTCAATTTGCGGACTGGTACATCGCTGCGTATGGCACTTGCAGCGACGTCCGGCCTTCGATGGGTCCTGTGTAGATATAAATAGTCAAATGCTTTATTACAGTTCTCTTACTAGAATTTTAGGGCATCTGTGTGAAAGAGTTTAATGCTTAGTTCTGTGTCAGACCAGACTAGAGCTGAAACGAGTAAATCGAGTTTAAAAACTGGTCCGAGTAATTTTATTCACCTTGAGGAATCATTTAATTTTGCCAGCTCTAAGCATTACGTTTTGCACAGACTTCTTTTAATGCGGGACAACGCGCTGACGTTACATGTGTAGCGGAAGAAACAATAATTTTTTTTTTTTTCCCAAAACCTTACCGCAGCCGACAGCCGCTACAAACTACTCCGACGCTGCTAAAAACTACGCCCGCATGATGCTACGGTAGTAGCAGGTGGCGTCTGATGCGTCTCATAGATATAACATCTTAGTAGAACTACATGCAAAATGACAGACTGGGCAGCATTAGTAAACAGTCGCCATCTTAAAGCAGTAGATTTTCAGCGCTAATAAATAAGATGTCGCTCGCTGTTACTCGCTCACGTAACGTTAGCCCTGCGGAGTGCTAGGTTTCTATGGAGGTAAATTTGTGTCTTTATTATTCAATCAAAAAAAAAAGTTGCTTCAATCAAAATATATATTTTCAATTAAAAGTCACTTCAATAAAAAGTGAATGCAAAAATAAATATAAAAAAAATGCATTCGAAAACTATTTTTCTTTGAATTTTTTTCTTTTGATTGAAACAATTTTTTTATTGAATTTGGGCCTTTATTATTTAACCAAAAAATAAGTTGCTTCAAACATAAAAATAAATATTTTCAAAAGAAAAATCACATCAAAAACAAAAAAAAATTAAATCATAGAAAAAAAGGTTTTGAATGCGATAAAATATTTGAGACTCAGAATTTTGCATTTGAACACTTAATTTTTCATTTAAACTTTTTTCTTTGATTGAAACAATCCTTTTTTTGTTTGGGCCATATTATGGGTAGGACATTTGTGTCTAAATCATTCAATCCCAGAAAAAGTTGCTTCAATCAAAGAAAAAAAATCATTTTCAAAAATAAAATTGCCTAGAATTGCCTAAAATCCCTAAAAAATATATATTTTTTGAAAATATTGTTTTTATTTGAAATATATATATATATATATATATATATTATATATGTATTTTATTGAAGTGTCACTTTTTTTGGAGAGCAAAAAGTTTTGAACTCATTTTTTATTTGAAGTACTAAAAGTTTTGAAGGCACTTTTTTTTAATTAGGAAGTTTTGATTGAATCATTCTGACACAAAGATCCAACTTCGCCGCTACTTCCGACATGTTTGAGTCACAGGTGATTACGCCAATGGCATAAAAGCATGATGATGCAAGAATAATGGCCATCGGACTCAGCTCGAGGAGGTCAAGCCGAAAATAGCGCACCTAAGGCGGATGACTTTGATGCCAGGCATTGCTTCTACTGGACTGTCTCAGGAAATTAGAATACACAATATTCTAATTTTTTGAGACAGTCCTGTGTATATATACAGGACTGTCTCAGGAAATTAGAATACACAATATTCTAATTTCCTGAGACAGTCAGGAAATTAGAATATTGTGTATTCTAATATTCCTGAGACAGTCAGGAAATTAGAATATTGTGTATTCTAATATTCCTGAGACAGTCAGGAAATTAGAATATTGTGTATTCTAATTTCCTGAGACAGTCCTGTATATATACACAGGACTGTCTCAAAAAATTAGAATATTGTGTATTCTAATTTCCTGAGACAGTCCAGTATGATCCGAGAGTTGTGGTCAAAAGTTTACATACACTTGTGAAGAACATAATGTCATGGCTCTCTTCAGTTTCCAGTTAGTTCTACAACTCTGATTTTTCTCCGATAGAGTGATTGGAACAGATACTTCTTTGTCACATAAAACATTCATGAAGTTTGGTTCTTTTACAACTTTATTATGGGTTAACAGAAAAAGTGATCAAATCTGCTGGGTCAAAAATATACATACCTACATGGATCTGAAAAAGCGAATCATTGGCTTGAACAAGTCAGGAAAGTCACTTGGAGCCATTTCAAAGCAGCTGCAGGTCCCAAGAACAACAGTGCAAACAATTGTTTGCAAGTATAAAGTGCATGGCACTGTTTTGTCACTGCCACGATCAGGAAGAAAATGCAAGCTATCAGCTGCTGCTGAGAGAAAATTGGTCAGGAGGGTGAACCTTAAACCGAGAATCACCAAAAACCAGATGTGCCAAGAATTAGAAGCTGCTGGAACACATGTGTCAGTGTCCACAGTCAAGCGTGTTTTGCATCTCCATGGACTGAGAGGCTGCCGTGCAAGAAGGAAGCCCTTGCTCCAAAAGCGGCACCTTAAGGCTCGACTGAAGTTTGCTGCTGATCACATAGACAAAGATAAGACCTTCTGGAGTAAAGTTCTGTGGTCAGACAAAAGAAAAATCGAGCTGTTTGGCCACAATGCCCAGCAATATGTTTGGAGGAGAAAAGGTGAGGCCTTTAACCCCAAGTACACCATGCCTACCGTCAAGCACGGTGGTGGTAGTATTATGCCGTGGGGCTGTTTTGCTACCAATGGAACTGGTGCTTTACAGAGAGTATATGGGATAATGAAGGAGGAGGATTACCTTCAAATTCTTCAAGATAACCTTACGTCATCAGCCCGAAGATTGGGTGTTGGGCGCAGTTGGGTGTTCCAACAGGACAATGACTCCAAACACACATCAAAAGTGGTAATGGAATGGCTAAATCAGGCTAGAATTAAGGTTTTCGAATGGCCTTCTCAAAGTCCTGACTTAAGCCCCATTGAGAACTTGTGGACAATGCTGAAGAAACAAGTCCATGTCAGAAAGCCATCAAATTTAGCTGAACTGCACCAATTCTGTCAAGAGGAGTGGTCAAAGATTCAACCAGAAGCTTGCCAGAAGCTTGTGGATGGCTACCAAAAGCGCCTAATTGAAGTGAAAATGGCCAAGGGACATGTTACCAAATATTAGCGCTGCTGTTTGTATATTTTTGACCCAGCAGATTTGATCACTTTTTTCTGTTCACCCATAATAAAGTCATAAAAGAACCAAACTTCATGAATGTTTTTTGTGACAAAGAAGTATCTGTTCCAATCAACTCTATCAGAGAAAAATCAGAGTTGTAGAAATAACTGGAAACTCAAGAGAGCCATGACATATGTTCTTCACAAGTGTATGTAAACTTTTGACCACAACTGTACATCTGAGATGCAATTGTTGGCCGCATTGAAAATAAAGACATTGATTGACTGAAAATGGTTCAATATTAGATGAAATGTCTTGTTTTTTCATGTTTATTTATAATTGCTCTTCACCTAAAAAACTATGTTTTATCCGATTACTCGATTAATCGATAGACTTTTCAGTCGATTACTAAAATATTCGATAACTGCAGCCCCAGACCAGACGCTGGCATTCACCTGGACTGATGATAGTTTTCATGATCACTGCGGGGCTGGTTCAGGATGTCCATCTTTG
The DNA here is from genome assembly GCF_030265065.1 of Corythoichthys intestinalis. Taxonomy (NCBI): domain Eukaryota; kingdom Metazoa; phylum Chordata; class Actinopteri; order Syngnathiformes; family Syngnathidae; genus Corythoichthys; species Corythoichthys intestinalis. The sequence continues at coordinate 23,069,430 of NC_080416.1, forward strand.
CTCTCTTCCGCTTCCGTCTTTGAGCGGTGAAGGTCGGGATCTTTACACGGACTTTTGGCAGAGGCAGGGGCGTAGTCCGAGGATTTTCAGTTGGCAAACTAATCGTGACGTTTGGACGCTCTGAGGCTTCATCGGCAGACTGACCTGGTTGCTGCTGGTGGGAGTCTTGGGGTTGAGCACCGCTGAGGAAAAGGGGCCTAACCCTTGGAGGGTCTTGGTGAGATTCCAAGTTTCTGTTTAAAATAGCTTGAGCTGTTTCGGCCTCTGACAAAACCGAGGCGGGATTACGCAATACAGTGACTGCGGGATTGGAGTTCATGACGCGCTTGACGGGCACCACTCGGTAGATGATTTTGTTGGGCTTAGGTGTGTTGGCAGGCTCGGTACTTGCGCATGGTTTGACTGTGACGCGGGGGAGGGGCCGGTTACCCTTGTGGAGCATTTTAGCGATCTGGCTTATCTTGCTGTAGGTGGGAGAGTTTGAACTGAGCGTTTGGTACGTGTTAGTTTTGGGGTTTTTCAGCAGGATCTGACCTTGACTGTTCACTAGAAGCACCTGAGGGGTCGGCTGAGTAGCCGGGGCGACACTGGCGGCCGCAACCGCGGCGGGAATGACCATTCGGGTTGGCTGCTGTGATGCTCCGGCATTGTCCAGGCGGATGGCGATGCTTTTGCCTCGCATGATAGCCGGTTGGACATTTAAAGCGTTAAGACCGTTGAAGAGAATGGGCGAGGTGACTGTGCGTGGTGAAGTGAGGTGAGCGGGCGCCACAGTAGTTGCACCTACCAGATTTTTAACTTGAACTGACCCAGGTGGAGCCAATACCTTCGTTTCCTGCTGCTGTGAGATCATATTCTTTGGCATTAAGCACTTTATTTTAGGTGTGCGGCATACTTTTTTTACCATTAATCTTTTCATAGGCATCGGGCTTTTGGGCTCAGGAGAATAGTCTGGGTCGTTATCGTCATCTTTGAAGCCTTCGTTGGAGTCTGTCGACGACGTGTTGTCGTCGCCTCGATTGTTACTTGCTGACGCTAAACTGATGTCATTGGCGGCAATTAATTTCCCAATGGGGGCTTCTGCAGCTTTGGTAGAAGCATCGCCAACTAATGTCAGCTCTTCACTTGGCACCATGTCAAAAGCATCAAGGAAAACGGCGGCAGACGGACCTTGTGGGAAACCGCTTGGCAAACTGCTACCTTGTTCCGCCTCGTGAACAGACTTCAATCTCTTGAGAGCAACTGTCAGTTGCTTTGTGGGCGAGTTGGCGTCGGCGTGAATTTGAGCATCGCCGCTTGCCGTATCTTGGGCTTCTTCGCTCCGGTCGCTCTCCGAGCCGTCGTCGGCGCCGTCCAACTGCGAAATGGACGGCGTGGAGGGCAAGGTTGACGTCTGCGCGCCATTGGCGGCCTCGCACACCACAGTACGTGTGAGTTTAATGCCGTTGTCCTCGTCTTCGGAGTCCACTTCTGGCATGTCCACATCCAGCCGGCCACCCGGCAACATGTTTTCATTCAGCAGGGTCTCGTCAAACTCCAGTTTGGCGTTGAGAACGGACGCCACGGCCACTTCTGTGTCAGTGTCGAACATGGTGTAAGGAAGTTCCAAGTGTCCTTCTGAGTTGTCGGGAGCTAGCGAGATTCCGTTTGTCGTTGCCACAGCGGCGTCCTCAGCTTCAGACGAGGCGAGAAAATCTTGGGGAACCTCGGCGGACACGGGAGTAGTGATCTTAAATGCGTGCCTGGCCCTCGGGGAGCCGTGGCGAGGCGAAAACCCAGCGGAGATAGGTCGAGGAGGGGAGCCCCAGCTGGGCGAGAGGGAGTTTTGTCGCGATAGCGTAGGTGAAGTTGGCATGAAGTTGGAAGATCTCGGCGGGGAGCCGAAAGGAGAGCAGCGGGGGTGGATGGGAGCGCAGTCGGTTGGGGAAGAGTTGCAGCGGCTCCTGGACGACAGTCTACGACGGCGGCGACTGTCCTCGAGGTCTCGCAGCGTGACGATTTGACGTGATTTGCAAGGTCCTGAACCTAAAATGTAGAAGTAGTTAACTCAAGACACACAAAATAATTCAAGCGCCAAAAAACTCCTTTTTCATGGGCATCGCAACAAACTGAAAAAACTAAAATTTCAGACACATCATAGTGGGGCAACAGTGTATTTACAGGTCTTAATAAAAATTTTAACAAATCAGTCAGGAAGTTGCAGCTAGTATAGAATGCTGCTGTCCTTACAAATACAGGGAAACTGGACCACATTAGACCAGTTTTGAAATTGTTACATTAAGGACAGCTGCGGCTGATAGTCCAGTGGGGCTTAACAAATGTCGTTTTCATATCGGATATGGTGGGTGGCGGCTTATAGTCAGGTGCGCCTTATAGTCTGAAAATTACGGTTGTTTTTGTTATTCGTGCCATAATTTTTATTTCCTTTTTCAATTCTCCTTGTTTTAACCTACTTTTGATTTAATGTGATTCTCACGAATCATTTTATCTCTGCTCGAGGATCTTCATGTGATGTAAAGCACTTTGAATTGCCTCGTGTTGAATCGTGCTAAATAAATAAATTTGCCTTGCCGTGGAGCAAAAAATAAATAAAAGCCATTATATCCAGAAAGTATACATTGTAGGTGGTGTCAAACTTTATCACTGCCAGTGTTTTTAGCCGATCAAATGTGTCCCATATTGCTCGCTCTTCCTTGTTCCTTTAAAGAAATAAACATTTTCTTGACTAAAACTTTAAATTCAAATTAACATTTCTATTTGCAAAAATCTATTAGCAATTTTATATTATTATGGTTCACATTACATGTGTTTAGCATGGGTGTTATAGTTGCTCATGTGTGGTTCAGTTTGTTTGTTAAATCTGTGAGGAAAGTTATTCTATACTTGATACTTAAGTAGACAGTCTTGAAATAACTTATTGTGTAGAGGCACATAGGAAATACAACTGCTTTTAAACTCTCTTGTCTACCTGGAGATGGGAGAGGTCTGGATGATCCCCCCGCTGGCCTCCTAGTCTGCGTGTAGCCATGCTGCTTGGATCCAGGTGAATTTAGCAGTTTGGAGTTAGGCGATGGTGTAGCAGAGGAAAGTGGGCTGGATGAGGTGCTTAAACCATCTAGTGTCTCTACATCTGTGGAGAAAAGGTCCCTCATTTTGGCATCTGAGCACCATAGTGGTTATATTGAGAGCTTTAATTGAAGATTACCTCTTTGGAAATTAGGGCTGTGGACTATGGTTTGATTCTCCTCTTGATCGCACTTCATGAGGAGCTCTTGTTCCTCACCGGGCAAGGGGGTGCTTACTTCAGTCACCTTACAGGTGTACTTGCAGTGTCTGCGAGGATCCACGGTGCTCCAGTACAACCGGGAACACCTGAGGGAGGAGGGCGTGTTTGTTTGGGGAATTAATTTCTCATCCTAAACGTAAGGTAGGATTTCTATCGAGAGGAGATTCGCTTACTGGTATCCAACAGGGTATAACATCCTCCCATTTGATGAGAGCTCTGACAACACACCGAGTCTCTGAATCTGCAGAGACCCTTAAAATGCAAAAAACATATTGTCAGCAATGTGTGATGTGCACCAGTACAAATAAAGTTAATACAAACAACCATGTTACCATGAGCTGCCACGACAAATGAAAAACTGATTTTTAAAATAAAACTGTAAGCAAGTTGACTTAAATATTATTAGTTGACTATTATAATAATCGTTTGGAGCAGCACTACTCACAACTAGGAGTGGGAACCTCTTGGTACCTCCGATACGATACGCGATACAGAGCTCACGATAACGTTGATCTGACGATATGGCGATACAACGATTATCGATACACTGGTCAGGAAATCATTCTAGAATATTCTACAAATGAACTAATAATCAGAAAAACAAGCTTCTGCTGTGAATTGGAATGAATACATCACTAGTAGACGTCCAATCCAATTGAACTGGGAGGGTGGCAGCGAATGAACGTTCGTTCATTCGCTGCCATCCCTCCCACTTCAAACAGATTGAATGTCTATGGCCGTCAGTGGCAGCCATTGCCAGGTAATGAGGTAATTTCGGGCCATTTAAGGTCATTTACCTGTTGATGTTCGGTTACTTCTTGTTGATTTTGGGGTATTTTACACTTCCTGTTTATTTTGAGTTACAAAACAGGAAGTCACCTGGGAATCACCCAAATGAATAGGCAGTGACTCAAACTCAAAGGAAATGATCTGTAAATGCCCTGAAAATCAGACAGAATGACTGAACGCTCTGGTTTCGAATGAACGAACGTTCCAAGTCTAAATGGATTGGGCGTCGTGCACCGTCAATGCAGCCTTGGAGTTAACTGAGACACCATTATGGTGGAAGATTTAGGTAACAACTTGTTGGTTCCTTTTTATTTTTTTCAACATTGACACCGTTTTAAAACGTTATCTCGATTCTTGGCAGGAGCATATCGATAACCTTTTGGGATACAAAGTATTACGATATATCACCATTTCGATATTTTGTCACACCGCTACTCACAACCATAAAATAATCAAATATCCGTACCAATGGTCATATTAATGGATTCAGGCTCGAGGCCTGTGAGAAACTTCCTCCTCAGCGTGATCCCTTCAAAGTCAACGTAGACTCTCCGTGCGACTTCAAATTCCTCCCCAGACACCGTCTGAAGAAAATTCTCGAGTTATAAGTTGCTTTTCAATTTCAGTTAGTTTATTCAAAGCAACATCATTGAGGCCACGCACCTCTGCGCTGACGAGTTGCGTGTGCTTGTAGCAGTAGACCTTCCTGTCCCGCTGAAAAACGCAACTCTCTGCTCGCGCACACATGAAGTGGAAGTTACTCTGACAGGTAGAGAGGTAGCATCCCACAGTGGCGCCCGATTGCCCACAGCGGTCACAACGCTGATGTGACAAGAAGGAAAAAAACTCCTGTGCAATTGCTCCTTTTTCTAACAACTAATCACTGTTAAGTGACTACATACCAAGTGGCGGCCCCTGGAGACCGCAGTGTGTACTTGGAAGAGAGCGCCTTTGTTCTCATAAACTTCAGCAGACCAAAGGCAGCAGTTGATGTGGGCCCAGTCGTTCTGACCCAAGTACAATAGACGTCCTCCAGCCTGTCCAAATTTAAGAAGGATATGGATTTATACATGCTCCAACAAGGAAAAAACAAAGGCAGCTTCAACTTACACTTGGAGCAGAGTCACCATATTGCTGGCACAAAGCACACTGTCGATGATCTTTGGACGCTTCCACATCTTTCACAGCACCTGTATTGACAAGAGAGTTGTATTTACTTTTCCTGACAGACACTGACCAACGATGTCATCCATACCAAGTGAATAAAGCGGGGTTTTCGCCGTCTGTGCCCCTCTACTCTCCCTAGGCTGGTATGTCCTCTGTGTCCACTGTGCATAGCTATGCTCCTTAGAAGGCGGGATAACTGCTTCTGGGAGGACACCGCTGCAAAGGGTCCACACATGAATATTGCATATCGGTAGATTGTCCTAGCTGTAATAACAGTGGTATCTACTTATGAACGTCTCTACTAACATTATTTTCAGGTTACGACACTTAAACAGGAAAATATTGCCTCGTTAAGAAAGAAATTTCAGGTTACGAGAGGCAAAAATACTATGAGATAAAGGTGTGTGAAATTTCCGATTCTTAGATTATTTTCCATTCGGCCGTCGAAGATTTGAAAACGATTCACAAACATCCAAATTCCTATTATTTAAACATGCCAAGTAAAGCGGAACTAAAAGTGCGCATTCTTCGGGACGCTATGAGGAATGGACCAAGAGAACACACACTCACGCTTCCTAGATACAAGACAGCAACAAGCATGGCTGACCTAACCAACCAACTTCTCCGTGAGATCAGAAATGCTCACAAAAATGTAAAAGCAGACATGTGTAATTATTTTGGATTCGACTAGAAAATCTTCTAGAAAATAAAGGATTTCAAAGAACGTTGAAAGCAATGGAGCCGAAGTACGTCATCCCAACCCGATGCTATTTCACTGACACGGCAGTCCCGTAGAAATCATGCCATCGCTGTCGAATGTAGACAGACTCGCCAATACGTGGAATTAGGCCTGTCGTGATAACAAATCTTAGTGTGCGATAATTTATCTCATAAATTATTGCGATATGCAATATTACTGCGCTCCCCCCATTTTTTTAAAAAAACAATTTACAATACCACAGTGAGAATACAGTATATATTAATAGATCAAGTACACCGATTTAAGCGCAATAAATATTTACTCTTAAATTCAAAAATACTTTTTAAGAAATCACAACTAAAAACAATAGACCATTCCTCTAAAGTAAAGGACAACAATATTAATACCGCACAGAAACAGAATAAATAAAATGTGTTTTTCAAGAAGAAAAAAAAAAGTTACTTAATAACTTAGGCAAATGAAAACTTTTCCCCTCATAGCTTCCATAGGGATGCAACGATACAGTCAAGTCACGGTTCGATATGATTTTTGATACGAGGGACACGATTTTCGATCGGATTCAATACATTTAATGCTCTGGGGGAAAAAATGTATTTTTTGTTACCTTTTTTTTTTTTTTTTTTTGCTAACGAGCAAAAATTAAATTGCAATCATATAAAGATGCCTTTTAGTGCATAATATTCATGTGCTTACTTCTTACTGATCTGAAGAAATTTTGTATAAAAGTGCTGAGATCCTATTTGTGTCCGAATCCATCTGTGTCACGTACTAAATTAACAATATTTGCAACATTATCTATAGTCACTGGTATGGATTGATTTGGCCTTCTTAACTTCCATTCAGTCATAGCAGTTTATAATTCATCGATGTATTATATGGACTACGTGTCCATTAATCACTCTGGGCTCACGTAGCCAATGGCATGGGATGTAGCCCATCTAGTTTGCTATTTCATGATATCTAGTGTGTGCGCGCGCATTAAAAAAAGTTAGCAAACGCCACTGAAGTCACGTCTGCTCATTACTGCACAACACCAGCATATGACAATTGACCTTCATAAACAAGAGTTTGAAGCACAGCGCTCTTAATTTGCCACTCAATGTTCATCATGTCCATTCAGGTGTCCGTTGTTAAAGCGAGGTTGTTCATAGCAGCCAAGTCGGTAACAATGTTTTAGCGGACTTCGTTGTAAATATCCGGCGTTGTGCCGAAAAATAGCTGCCCCGTGTGAAATGTCACGCCTGACGGGAGCGCTGGCACGTCAACAGGCGCGCGCGCACGTGCACGCAAGGTGATAAATCGCAGCTGAAAAATTACCGCCTTCATTTTTATTTATCGTGTGATAAATGGAATTATTGCATATTGCGACAGGCTTACGTGGAATGCATGAAAACCCAACTGGTGCTAATATGGCTGAGCCGCTAAGCTGTGCTTTAAATGAATGGAATATCGCAAAAATGACGTTTTTGGGGTTGTGCATCAATAATCAATTTATAATCGAATCGTAGCCTCTAAATCGTAATCGCAATCGAATCGTGAGGTGCCCCAAGATTCCCACTTCTAGTAAAAGATACACATGTACTTCCTGTTCTCTGTTTTTAAATGTCACACCATAAGATCCTGCTGCCCTATCAGTCGTATTTCCCATCATGCCTCTGTAATAGGATTCTGCTCTCCTATTGGCCTATTTTGATGACATTTCAATTAGGATGCCACAGTATGAGGACGTGCACAGGTGCAAAAATATCAGTGCTGGTATAGCGGGTCGACATCTGAGCCGGATGAGCACAAGGCTCAGTGTGTTTTTGTTTCACGTCGAGTTTTTTTAAGCTCACAGAGGGTTCATTACATTATAAGCACATTAAATCATAGGTCTCTTCTCGTTTTTGCATCACGAAGAGTGAGATAGGCACCATCGATCTTGTGAAGGTGGACATCGCCTCACTCGAAAGGTAAGAGATATTTTTCCTTTTTACTTTGCATTTTGTTCTATTATGTGCTAGAGGTGTGCGAAATTTCCGACTCTTAGATTATTTGCGATTCGGCCGTGGAAGATCGACAACGATTCACAAACATCCAAACTCCGATTATTGAAATATGCCAAGTAAAGAGGAACTAAAACACAGTCAGTGCGGTCTTTGGGACACAATGAGGAACGGACCAAGAGTAAACACGAAACATTAAAAGCAGCTAATACTTGGGGGTGGGGGCATCAATCATCGATTTATAATTGAATCATAGCCTCTGAATTGTAATCGTAATTGAATTGTTAGGTGCCCCAAGATTCCCACCTTTATTATGTGATGTACTGTATTATGATGTGAGTGTGTTGTTACCTTGGCAGGTCCTCAGAGAATGACCTCAACTTGTTTTGGTGGTGGACAGGAAGCCAGCTGAATACTTGCGTCATCAACTGTTCGAACAAGCAATAATCATATAAGATTATGAAGACAAATGTACAGCACACAATAGGGCTGAGCCATATGGCCTAAAATAAAATCACTTTTTAAACCCAATAAAAATTTAGATTTATGATTTTTATTTTTTTTCCTCTTCAAATTACCCTTTTCTAATTCTATAATAATAATAAAAACATTTAAAAAATCATAAACTGTATATATAGCCCAGGCCTACTAGACACAATAACAGATTATCAGTAAATTCTCATACAAATATTTACGGACTACAAACCACGTAAGAATGCATAAATTTGGGTAAATTACTTTAGCATAATGTTCCCGGGCCTGAATGGTAGGCTTTTCATCTTCCTCCTTAAGCCACCTTCTCAGCACAGACACCACATCTGTGTGGAAAGCTTTCTGAGTGGGTGAAACAGAGTAATTGTTATACTGCATATATGTTTAACCATTTCTAGCAATGCACTTTTTACTATTTAGTTCCTACTCACAATGGATGTGTAGCTCCCTCCTTTTAACCTCCTGTCAACGGCTTGTAGGTCACACACTGTTGGCTGTTCCTCGATTAACTCATCCTTGTTTATTTCTTGACACTAAAACACACACTCATTTATTTATATATATATTTTTTTAAAATATGTGGCATAGCTAAAGCGCAAATGTTCGCTTTACCGATCGACAGAGTGCAAGGTGCCTAGTGGCGCTTGAAGAAACCAGGTCGGCAAGCACTTCCTCCAGGCTGAGCAACAGTTGCCTTTGCAAACGATCCTTCAGGCATCCGTCCTCGCCAGAATTTTGACGGCAGGGGGAACAGGTGAAGACTGCGTCCTGAGGTTGGCTTGACAGCAGCCCGTACAGCTCCTCTGCAACAAACAACAAAACATTGGACTTTGGTTGCGAATCAGAACCGCCATAGCTTCATGAACCTTAATTAAAACGCACCTGAGAGGCCCTCACAGCTGTGATGCACCCAATGTTTACATTTCAAACACTGAATCATCCGCGTTCGCTGGCTCCCGTCTTCGTCGTAGCATTTGTTGCAAACTGTGCAGAAGTGACCTGCGTAATCCACATCATATAATGTCAGGTTCCAAATGGTGAGCAATAAGGAGATTCATTCATTCTAGTGCTGCAACGATTAATCAATTAACTCGAGTGATCAGGGTGGATATGCTGCTCTCTAGTTGCGACAGGGAATATGACATAACTCATCTAACATGGCTGGATCCAGCTGCTCCGTTAAGACCTACATAAGTTTTTGTTTGAGATATGATCGTTTACGCATTCATAATTTAGTTTTGAGGTATAGTTAGCATTTTACATGATTTAAGCAAACAGACTTTAGCTATGCAAGTTAGCGAATTGTTCTTTTGTTGTACTTTGATCCTCATTGATTCATTTTTCTATGGCGTTTGAGGCTTAATTCAGGTAATTTGATTAAATTTTTTTATAGCGTTTGAGGCTTAATTCAGGTAATAGTGCAATAGTTTGAAAAACACTCAGGAATTTTATTTTATATTTGCATTTAATGCTTTTTTGAACATACAGTCTCAGCAAGCCTTTGTTTTCCATCTGCTAAAATTTATTTTGCAATGCATTAAATGTTCTTAATCTGATTACTCGATTATTTGAACTAGGTAATCGATAGATTAATCAGATACTTAATCGCTAGCTGCAGCCCTAACTCATTCACTGTCATTAACGGCGATAGACGTCCGCCCCTCCTAGTTAAAACACATTGGACGTCTATTGTCGTCAATGGCAGCCAGTGAGTTCACAGAAATAAATCTGGGAAAAAAACAACTTTTCCCATTTCCATTCCGTTATCAACCATACTATTAATGTCACTTTGTAATATTTTTGGCCTTGGAAGAAGAGTTCAGAAGTCAGTCCAAGTAACTAAGCTTTTATATTTAGTTAACCTTTTTCGTGAAGAGCAGCACAATCCGGGCAGTAATTGTCTGTATGGTTCCAGGCCACGTCCCATGACTTTCCGGGTGTCACGCCACAGCTTTTGCAGCGAATGCATGTCATACAGAGCTTCATAAAAAACACACTACTGTCAAAAAATGACAAGATAAATGTACATTGAGAGGATAGTAGAAGAATATAAAGACTACCCAGGGGAGGCTGCAATTCATTGGCTTCGGGTACGTTGGTCCTAGACAGGAAGGATGGTAAGAGGTTTGGCATCTCTTGCACTGCAAGACAGGCTGGAGAAACAGAAATCATCTGATGAGAGGAATCAACACATAAGGAGTCTACACTTATTTTTAAAACACTTAAATAATTACGGAATAAGATGAATCTGTTGACTTTCACACCTTGGACAGCTTGCTCCTGCGCCCACACACATGGCAGAACTTGCAACGTCGACAACACCAGTTCTCCTTGTTCCCCTCCAGGGGGCGCTCATCGGCAGCGAGGCAGAAGCTGTGAAAGGGCTCACAACATATTTGGCAGTAGATCATCTGAAAGGGAAGAAAAATAAAGAGTTAGGCAAGAAAAATGGGAGTCAATCAGACACGTAGTGGTTTTAAGGGCTGATTTACCTCATGTCTTCCTTTGCTGGCACAAAGCAGACAAACGGGCTGAGGTGTGGTTGGAACAGAAGTGAGGATGCTAAGGCCACCCATAAGCCACACGTTCTGGACTGCACAGTCCTCCTGAAGGCAACAATTCACTTCAAGTTATCATAAATATATTAAATATACAGACAGATTTCAGACCATGTACACTTAGTTAAAAGGGAGCGATTATGGATAATATTGGGTCTCATAAGTCGCTGCCTGCCCATTAAGCATGGATCGATATTAGTTTCTTACATTATAAGCTTGAGTAAAAATATCACAGTATGACAGTACTAAAATTAAAGATAAAAAAAATATTCAAACAACATATGAAAACTTGGGACAGTCAAAACATTTTCCATTGTAAAACAAAGTTACTGTAATTTTTGGACCAGTTTTCGTCAACGATGACTATATTTCGTCAACACAATTTTTTCATGACGATGACGAGACCATAACGAGCTAAAAACGTGTTTTGGGAGACTAAAACATAACGAGACTAGTGCCAGTTTTCGTCTGACGAGAAGACAACGAGACGAAAATGCGCCAGTTTCCGTAACATGTTCACAATGTGTGACATTTTACGTGTAGTTGGATCGTAGCCTGGATCGTAGCAGTGGCTGGTTCTGTCACTCATGTGACGTGCTGCTGCTCTCCAGTCGCCATGCTTGCACACGGTAAGATTTGTTTTTTTATCTTTGCCCAAGAGAATGTGCAATGTTGCTTGAGCCTTTAAATGTCTATGCCGAGTGATCATTAAATGTAACTCGTAGCGTTAGCATAGCATTCGCGTTCAACGCTATGCTATGCTCAGGTTGGCATTAGGCTAATGCTAATGGCAAGCGTCTTAAACTGTCGGAAAACCTTTTCCTGCCGAGTGTCTATTATCGCTATGATGAGAGTTGTTCTAATAAGTATTACCGTCAAAAAGACTAAGACTAAAACAAAAGTTAAAAGGGCCAAAACAGAACTGTTTTGGACTTGTCTATAGTTAAGAAGATCGTTGTTAATAACAGCGTTAGAGTATAACTCAGTTACTAACGACGTTAATTTTTTCAGTCGTAATCTAATTAATTACTTTTCTCATCTTTGCAACGCCGTTACGATTACTGAGGGGTACGTTAGTGCATTACTGCAATTTGGTTGACTCATGACGCGCGCGTTGTCTGAGAGACAAGGAGAGAGCAGAGCGGGAGTGGGGAGGTGGGAGGTGGGAAGGGAGTTGTGACGCCATTGCAAACGCGATGCTAGGTGGCTCCAATAATACCTGACTGCAGCAGACAGCCTACAAACAACGCCCACATGATGCTATGGTAGATTTCACATGTATATAGAACTAGATGTGAAATGACAAACTCACTGGCGTTAGTTAACAGTCGACATCTTAAAGCAGACTTTTCAAGAAGGCTCAAGAAGGAACGTTCCTAGCAAACCTGAGCAACTTTTTATCTAAAATACTCCTAAATCGGCAAAATCTTGACTTGAATCCATCTTTAAATGATCAAAGTTTTAAAACTTTCACATGTCGAATGTAGACAGAAGGGAACTAATGCAATAATGGGAGCAATTTTAACAGTTGATTCACAACATTCAATGACTTCCAAACATAGCAAAGGTTACAATCCAGTTTTCACAATATCGGCAATACCCCTGTGTCTAGTTAAGTTTAGGGTAAAAAATTGGGCTAGGGCCTATTGTCCCAAAAACCCTCTGAACTTCACATAATGTGGCCTACGTTTTTTTTTTTTTTTTTTTTTTTTGGGGGGGGGGGGGGGGGGTGAAAAAGACAGTTCAATTCAATCAGTTAACAAACATATTTGATGTGAAAGACGTTATAGAATGTTAAATGAAAAACATGAAAAGTAACACCATTTACTTTGCCAAGTAACTAATTACTCTTACATTGAGGTAACCGAGTTACGAACTCTATTATGTTTTGGGAAAAGTAATTTGTAACTAATTAATTACTTTGTTACAGTAAGATTAACGACACTAGTCAAGAACCCACCGCACCCTTATATTCTCTGCACATGCCTACCACCTAAAGTAAGAAATAAATCGGCTAGTAGAGGCGTGCGATATTTCCGATTCTTAGATTATTCACGATTCGGCCGTGGAAGATTCGAGAACGACTCACAAATATCCAAATTCCGATTATTGAATTATACCAGGTAAAGCGGAAGCGGGACGCAATGAGGAACGGACAGAGAGTAAATATCATGTTCAACTCATGCCGCTAGTTAAAAAAACAATCATACCTGACTGCGGCTGACAGCCGCTACAGACAATGCCCAGTTGCTAGTTGCTACAAACATACGGCTACAGTAGATATCATATGTATGTAGAACTAGATGCAAAATGACAGACGACGTCGGTATTAGAACATGTATTATTGAACAGAGATGTGAAATGACAGACTTTCCGGGGTAAGTAAACAGCCGCCATCTTAAAGCAGTAGACCTCGCTAGAAGGCTCTGTTCTAGCGAACCTAATTAACTTTTTATCTAAAATACTCCTAAATCGGCAGAATCTTGTCTTGAATCTATCTTTAAATGATGGAATAGTTTTAAAACGTTGACAAAAGTAGAAAGAAGGGAAATTATGGAATAACGGGAGCAATTTTAACAAGTGTAACAGTTGATTCACAACATTAAATTAATTGAATGTAGTTTAAAGCTGCTGATACAGAATAGGGACTGGAGTATTATTATGGAGTAGTTTTATATTAACTGTTATTTTTGTATATTTGTTTACGGTTATATGTTAACTTGATACTGAAATGGTAGTTTGGTTTAGCCTGAGACGATTTTTGAACAATTTTGGAACTAATGTACAAAACATCAAAAAAAAAAAAAAAAAAAAAAAAAAAAAAAGGGGGGGGGGGGTGCATTAATAATCGTTTTATAATCGAATCGGAGCCTCTGAATCGTAATCGAATCGTTAGGTGCCCAAAGATTCCCAGCTCTAGTAGATATCATATATATGTAGAACTAGATGCAAAATGACAGACAATGGTGGTGTTAGAACATGTATTATTTAATAGAGATGCGAAATGATACTTTCCGGCGTTAGTAAACAGCCGCGATCTTAAAGCAGTACTAAAGCGGTGACTTCTCTAGAAGGCTCTGTTGTAGCGAACCAAATTATCTAAGATAGAGTGGGGAGAACAAATATTTGATATACTGCCAATGGGTATGAAATACTTGTTCTCCCCACTGTACTCTTAAATCGGCAGAATCTTGTCTTGAATCTTTCTTTAAATGATGAAATACTTTTAAAACTTTGACAAAAGTAGACAGATGGGAAATTATGAAATAACGGAAGCAATTTTAACAGTTGATTCACAACATTAAGTTAATTGAATGTAGTTTAAAGCTGCTGATACAGAATGGGGACTGGAGTATTTTATTTACTTTTATTTTTGTATATTTGTTTACTGTTATATGTTAACTTGATACTGAAATAGTATTTGGTTTAGCCTGAGAGCATTTTTGAACAATTGTGGAACTAGTGTACAAAACATTTATTTATATATATATACACACACACATATATATATATATATATATATATATATATACACAGTGCCTTGCAAAAGTATTCGGCCCCCTTGAACCTTGCAACCGTTCGCCACATTTCAGGCTTCAAACATAAAGATATAAAATTTTAATTTTTTGTCAAGAATCAACAACAAGTGGGACACAATCGTGAAGTGGAACAAAATTTATCGGATAATTTAAACTTTTTTAACAAATAAAAAACTGAAAAGTGGGGCGTGCAATATTATTCGGCCCCTTTACTTTCAGTGCAGCAAACTCACTCCAGAAGTTCAGTGAGGATCTCTGAATGATCCAATGTTGTCCTAAATGACCGATGATGATAAATAGAATCCACTTGTGTGTAATCAAGTCTCCGTATAAATGCGTTGCGTTAATACTTTGTAGCGCCACCTTTTGCTCCAATTACAGCTGCAAGTCGCTTGGGGTATGTTTCTATCAGTTTTGCACATCGAGAGACTGACATTCTTGCCCATTCTTCTTTGCAAAACAGCTCGAGCTCAGTGAAGTTGGATGGAGAGTGTTTGTGAACAGCAGTCTTCAGCTCTTTCCACAGATTCTCGATTGGATTCAGGTCTGGACTTTGACTTGGCCATTCTAACACCTGGATACGTTTATTTTTTAACCATTCCTTTGTAGATTTGGCTTTATGTTTTGGATCATTGTCCTGTTGGAAGATAAATCTCCATCCCAGTCTCAGGTCTTGTGCAGATACCAACAGGTTTTCTTCCAGAATGTTCCTGTATTTGGCTGCATCCATCTTGCCGTCAATTTTAACCATCTTCCCTGTCCCTGCTGAAGAAAAGCAGGCCCAAACCATGATGCTGCCACCACCGTGTTTGACAGTGGGGATGGTGTGTTCAGGGTGATGAGCTGTGTTGCTTTTACGCCAAACATATCGTTTTGCATTGTGGCCAAAAAGTTCAATTTTGGTTTCATCTGACCAGAGCACCTTCTTCCACATGTTTGGTGTGTCTCCCAGGTGGCTTGTGGCAAACTTTAAACGAGACTTTTTATGGATATCTTTGAGGAATGGCTTTCTTCTTGCCACTCTTCCATAAAGGCCAGATTTGTGCAGTGTACGACTGATTGTTGTCCTATGGACAGACTCTCCCACCTCAGCTGTAGATCTCTGCAGTTCATCCAGAGTGATCATGGGCCTCTTGGCTGCATTACTGATCAGTTTTCTCCTTGTTTGAGAAGAAAGTTTGGAAGGACGGCCGGGTCTTGGTAGATTTGCAGTGGTCTGATGCTCCTTCCATTTCAATATAATGGCTTGCACAGTGCTCCTTGAGATGTTTAAAGCTTGGGAAATCTTTTTGTATCCAAATCCGGCTTTAAACTTCTCCACAACAGTATCTCGGTGGAGTATCGGTGGTATCTTGGTGTGTTCCTTGGTTTTCATAATGCTCTCTGCACTTTAAACAGAACCCTGAGACTATCAGAGAGCAGGTGCATTTATACGGAGACTTGATTACACACAAGTGGATTCTATTTATCATCATCGGTCATTTAGGACAACACTGGATCATTCAGAGATCCTCACTGAACTTCTGGAGTGAGTTTGCTGCACTGAAAGTAAAGGGGCCGAATAATATTGCACGCCCCACTTTTCAGTTTTTTATTTGTTAAAAAAGTTTAAATTATCCAATAAATGTTGTTCCACTTCACGATTGTGTCCCACTTGTTGTTGATTCTTGACAAAAAAAATAAATTTCATATCTTTATGTTTGAAGCCTGAAATGTGGCGAAAGGTTGCAAGATTCAAGGGGGCCGAATACTTTTGCAAGGCACTGTATATATATCTTTTAAAAAAGTGCATCAATAATCGTTTTATAATCAAATCGGAGCCTCTGAATCGTAATCGAATCGTTAGGTGCCCAAAGATTCCCAGCTCTATCGGCTAGTAATAACATTAAAACAGTAAAAAAAATTCAGCATACCTTAAAATCCACACGGATCTTTTTCTTTTCCAGCACCAGCCCCTTCTGGGGAAAACCATTGGGGAAACCCAAAGAGGCGCTGACGGACGAGCCCTCAGCGGCATTCTGGGAAGGAAGGAGACATTGTGGGTCAGAGTCTGCCGGCCTTTGCAGCACCGTCCCCTCTTGTCCGTCTTCTTGGGCGCCATCCTCCACTGCGTGTTCTTTGTCGGTCAAACTGTGTAGGGGCTGCATCTGCGACAGTGGGTCGCCTTGACAGCGTAAGGTGGTCGCAAACTCAGTCAGAGCTGAATGTGATTGTTTCTTTGGACTTCCAAGAGGTGGTGGTGATTCAATATTACAACCGTGTAAGGCGGCGTGCACCACAGACTGAGGCAAGCGGTGCAGTCGCAACACGAGGACACGTGAAGGGGGCTGTGTATCAGGCGGATGCCGTGTTACGAGCTGCGGCGGTACGGCATGCAGTGAGTGCGGCTCACTAGGCTGCATCGATTTGCTTTCTGAGTATTTAGGGTATGAATCCAGGCTGTGGGGCGATAGCTGGAGCAGTTCAGGGAGGCGGTACAAGTGTACTCTGAGCTGCCGCCCAAGTTTGGGCACTGGGCTTCCGGGAGGGCCGGGACAGGGGAACATATCGCTTGGCTCCGCCTCTTCAGTGTTCTGCGATTCCTGCGGATGAGGGGACTGCCTAAGCCAACCAGCCATACAGGTTCCAAAAGCTACACTTGAATAGAGGCGCATGCAATGGAGGCGACAGACAAAGGAGGAAGCCTTGTTGTAGGAACACTTAAGTTAGCCAGGGTTAAAAAAAAAGGGGGAAAACTTGCAGGAGTAAACAGAGGCATGCTTGATGTTACGTCCACATAGGTAACCTGGGTCTGCTGGTATTGACACAATGGGGATTTTTTTTGTTCAGAAATGATAACTATTACCTCAAATAACCAAGAAGGGAAAGAAAAACGTGCAGCAAGTGCAATCATCTTAGTTTGACATGACAGTTCACACAATCAAAACAGCAGCACCTACTGAAGTGTGTGAATGGGTTCTAAAATGAATTGTGGTCTGAATGAATTTATGATGTAAATGAGATCCCAAAAGCAGCATAAAAACATGATCATTGATGAGTTCTGCTTCAGATTGACGTAGAGTGACTCAATCTCCCTAACGTTACTTTGATTTAAACTCCGTCGTCACTCAAAATATATTGTCGTAAACCCCCAATTGCTTTCCTCAGACGTCTTTATCACTAATACATTTGAACATAAAGCTTTGTTACTCTGTAACAAATTGCAAAATGTTGTTGCTGTACACCATGCACCGCACCAGCTAACGAAATGAATTTAACCGTCTTCAAGATGAAATTTTAACAAAAACAATTTAAAAGCATCTGTAGTTTACAAGAAAAACAAAAAGCAGAAGGAAAATAGCAAGCGAGGCCAAAATAAAACCCCGACTCAATCAAATATCCCTTGACTATGTAATTCCAGCACATTTTAGATTGGTGGACAAAATGAGAAAAGAAAAGAGGTCTGGGAAGAAAATTATTTGGAAATGGTACAGTTCAAGTAGTAGAATTCGTCAAGGGGCCAATCAAATTTAGCAAGAATGGATCAATTGTATTCCAAATAATTTACCCCAAGAGTTTAGAGGACCTACATGAGAAGAAAGACGCTCAAGGGTATTATTACCTTGTAAGCTTTTGGTCTGCCTACTTTGGAAAATGTCCGGCGCTGCCTTAGCGCCTCTGGTGGAGTGTCATCACAAATGGACAGCCCGAGTTCATTATCTTAAAAAGAACACACAGCTAAGACGCAGTTCTATTTTTTCTGCAAAATAGCACAAAAGACTTATCTACCTTGCTTCTCAGTCTTGAATTCTTTGCTCATTTCATCTGGCTCCTCATCAGACTCGGATTTGAGGAGGTTACTGTAGCAGCGTGGGGTGATGTTGCGCAAGGACTGCTTACGGATCTTGGTTGGCATTAAGGGCAGCTTCCTTTCAGCTTTTATTGTGCCCCAATTGCAGTCGTCGCTGCTTGATTTCGGCGCCGAAAACCGCCTGGCCCGGACTGACAAAATCGAAGCGAATGATAAATTATGTACTAAATACTGTTTTTGGTTCAATAAAAAATAAATAAATTTTTTTTTTTTTTTTAAAAAACCTTGAATCAAAATCATATGTCAAAACATGACATGAAATTACACCATACTATGAAAATATAAGCTTATGCGAAGCAGTTTTTAAAAACGGGTTCAAACAGCCACCACTAGCTACCATACTTATCAGAATCTAGGTTAACAAGTTATTCCACATATTCCCACAAAAAACAAATGCTAGAAAAATTAAAATGTTGACCTATGTATTTTTTTAAGCAGTGTTGTTTTCGTCAACGATGACAATAATGAAAATATTCCGCCAACGAACTTTTTTTTATGACGATGACAAGACAATATCGAGCTAAAAACGTGTTTTCAGACTGAAACATAATTAGACAAATGCCAGTTTTCGTCCGAAACGAGAACGAGACAAAAATGTGCAATATTTTCCGTCCCATGTTCACAATGTGTGACATGTAGCAGTGTCTGGTCACTCATGTGACGTGCTCTGCCCCGCACCCCAACTGCCAGTGTCCGCTCTTCTTCTTTCCTCTCCTCTCAGAGCTTGCACACATGGTACGATTTGTTTCCTTATATTGGCCAGAGAAAATATGCAATGTTGCTTTAGCCTTTAAAGGTCTGTGCTGAGTGATAATCACACACTAAATGTAACTCGTAGTGTTAGCATAGCATTCGCATCAGCCTAATGCTAACAGTTCGTGGTGTCCAAGTGGGTGTAATTAATTGAAAATAATGTCCTCTTTTCCTGCGGAGTGTGTCTTATCACCAAGTTGGTGTTCTCTTTGTAGACGCTACAATATGTGCTCGTCTGTCAATGATCATTCTAAATAGTTGGAAGCCTTTATTTTTGGAGTAAATTGTTTTTTTAACTTTACTGATTAAAACATTTTTCGGAAACGTTGACTAAAACTAGAAGAAATTAGTCAAGTTTTCATCAAAAGAAACTAGACGCAGACGAACACATTTTGAGATTACTAAAAAATGACTAAGACCAATAAGTATTATCGTACAAAAGACTACGACGAAATTGAAAAGAGCTGCCAAAAACAACACTTATTTTAAGCCATTTATCAAAATGCCTATATGTAGTCTTACTAAAATCCATTTACATCCAACAGACAAAAATAAACAAAATGCAATTCAGTTCAATGGGCAAAATCTGGGACATGTTTGCTTACATATGGACCATAAGATGTCACTAGAGGTGGGAATCTTTGAGCACCTAACGATTGGATTACGATTCTGAGGCCCCGATTCGATTATAAATAATGATGTAACCCCCCAGCTTTTCATGTTTTGTACATTAGTTCCATAATTGTTGAAAAATCCTCTCAGGCTAAACCAAACTAATATTTCAGTATCAAGTTAACAATTAAAAACAATAAATACAAGACTCAAGTCCCCTTTCTGTATCAGCAGCTTTCAACTACATTCACAGGGGTGCACATAATTTTTTTGCCCAGGTTCTCAGGACCTGGAGATGTGACTTGGTCCTCATTGAGCTTGAGAGCCGACCCGCCTGATGCGATAAATTTATGACAAGCTTTACTTAGAGCCAATTAACTTTAATTAATTATATTAAAAATTAATGCTTGATTAACATCAACTGGCACAACAAAATTGCCATTACTTTGAAGTGAAATGTAAAGAAATAAAAAGCACCAATTCAAAATAAAGGCCTTTATGCGGCTCCCACATTAACTCCAAGCCTTTTTAAAAGTGGGATGTCCTCCTCATAAGACCTCATTGAACGTGCATGTTTAGCTTTGTAAAATGCGAGCAAAAACACGTTTGTCAGTGCATGTCGCTGTTCATTACCTTTATTCCGCGACTTAGGGCCAGTGGGCGAGTCGGGCCATGTCTGACATCGATAGTTTGCTTAATTGCCACATGCTCTCTGTTTTTTTCGTGCTTTTCAAAGTTTGGATGGCTGAAATTCTTTGACCCTACATAAAATACGCTGCTCTTATCGGTGACATTGGGATTCTCACGGCACATTTTGTACCGCATTTCCGTGCGAGCATCATTTGCTTCTAGCCATGGTACTTCCTGTAGCCACTTTTCAGCAAAAGTCCTATTTTTCGGTAGCTCCGTTGACGTCTCTGTCGTCTGTCTTGTCTTTTGACGGGGATGGGGGAACACGGAAGTAATTACTCAGTGTGGCCTGCCTCTTCGACATTTTGAGAAGTTATTTTCTCGTGTCCGCCTCAAATACAGTGGTCAGCCATCGGTACGCAAAAGCGTATGGAAGCCGTTGAGGGCCAGCGCTTTTTTGTCTACGTCCAGTACGCATGCGCGCATGCGGACCACTTATGTGCACCCCTGTACATTCAATTAATTTAATGTTGTGAATCAACCGTTAAAGTTGTTTAAATTGCTCCCATTATTCCGTAATTTTCCTTCTACTTTCGACATGTCAAAGTTTTAAAACTGTTTCATCATTTAAAGAGATTCAAGTCAAGATTTTGCCGATTTAGGAGTATTTTAGATAAAAAGTTAATTAGGTTCGCTACTGCTTCAAGATGGCGGCTGTTCACCAACACCGGCAAGTCTGTCATTTCACATCTAGTTCTCTATTCATGTTCTAACACCGCCGTCTGTCATTTCGAATCTAGTTCTACATACATGTGATATCTACCGTAGCCGTATGTGTGCAGCAACTAGGCGTTGTTTGTAGCAGATGTCGGTCACAGTCAGGTATTATTGTTTTTTATCTAGGGGCATGAGTTGAACATATTTACTCTCGGTCCGTTCCTCATTGCATCATGAAGACCGCGCTGACCGTTTTAGTTCCGCTTACCTGGTATAATTCAATAATTGGAATTTGAATGTTTGTGAATTGTTCACGAATCTTCCATGGCCGAATCGCAAATAATCTTAAGAATCGGAAATTTCGCACGCCTCTAGATGTCAACATTGCACCAAATCACCAGTAGGCGTTAAAATGCGGTTTAAACCGTTAACACTGGACATGTCGGTGGCCTCACATTTACGCGTATCATCTTTGAAGCCTTATCACGCTGTAATTACATCACCCACGTACAGCTGATTGGTCTCATTTGAAAGTGCAGAAGTTGAGGTCCACGGCCGTTTTTTTACTTGAAGCCAATCGACCAAGTAAAACGGGAGATAATGTCATTAGTTTTGTAGTTTTATTGCCCTCATAAATAAAATGTTAAAATGCTCCATGGTCCATGTGTTTATGTCCATTTTTCCATTATTTCTTGTCCTTTTTCAAAACCGAAAGCACCACGAAAAACTACACGTCCCAGCAGCCATTGTGAGGTCATGAAGGACGGACGTAATGTGAACATTTTTAATAAATTGCCAAGCAGTGGGCTGTTTAACAGTGTATGATGTAGCCCTTTGTCTTGTTCATGGGGAACTGAGTGGAATCCCTATAAAATTGAACTGAACTAGTTTATTGTCAATAATTTTAAAAAGACTTGTTTCAATGTTATATTTGATTTCTTTTTCACTATCAATCTGTTCAATTTGTATATAGATGTGTGTGTTTAAGAAGCTTAATTGTATGTATATACTTTTGATAAGGTGATGGGTGCAATAACTAACCTCACAAAGAGATATCCCCCAAACCCTTTTTGTGTTAGACGATATGTATGTATACATTTTTTTCCACTATTTTGCACTGCTGGTCTACTGTATAAAACCTTTTGACTATCGTACATGTAAAGGCTAAAAATGCATATTACCAGTCTTATTTTTTCTGTTGAATGTTTATCCTGACAATTTGAATAAATATTATCAAGCTTCAAAACGGCTCGTCATGCATCTTTGGTTGTCAATGGGGCATCAAGATTACAAATTATGACAAAAGATTTTGAGATATTTCTTTTTTTCCGTCTTTTTGGGTCCAAAATGTTGATTATAATTGGTCAGTGAAGAAAACAACAGTTTGGACATGAAGGCCATTATGAATATGTTTTCTTTGAAATATAAAGGCAACATCAAAGGCATGCAAATAAGGAAAAACTAGGCTCAGGTGTTAAAGGGTTCAAAATTAAATGATAACTCTCCAAAATTAGTTTGTCACTGGTAGACATCAAATCCATTGGAACTGGGAGGGAGGGCAGCATAGAAACCACATAACGGGGGGGAAAAGAAGGGTTCATGACGGGTCATTACATACTATAGTACCATTTAATTGAAGCTCACAACTCAAAAGTAGATTTTAAAAAAAACTCACAAGTTGGGACATTTGCAAGTCAAGGCACCACTATATTTAATCTGAAAATCTTTTGTCAAATGCCCCTCCTTACAAATAGCAGACAGGAATGTCACTTTCACAATTACCTTTGAGTTGTTTGACAATGCGCTCCATCTTTGCCGCAGCAATTCTCTCGCACTTCCTATGTCTGTGGAACATTAAAGCACAAGAATGTCATCTTTTAACAACTCAAAAGTTATTTGGATAACCTTTGATATGCACAAACTCTTTTCCTTACATGCAACACTGTCGCTTCGTGTTGGGCCCGCCATACTTGGGCTTGTCGAGACAGTTCTCGCAAGTGGCGCAGTCCCTGTCCACCAGGCACCCTTTGCACAAACCACAACGTCGCGAACGGATGCCGCCGGGCGCGTAGCGGCTCAAGACTTTGCGCTTTTTGAACTTGCGGCCACGCCGCCGGCCCCGTCGCCGCCACTGCTGGAGAGATTCCTGTGGGGCGAGCCACTGAGTGCTGCCTTCAACAGAGATTTCGTCGTCATCGTCATCGGCTACATCTGCGGGCAGGAGAGCATGAGGATGGATGGGCGCTACAAAGTACAGTTTAACATATTTGAAGGCATTGTGAAGTACATATTAGTCGTGTTTTATTTAACAGAAATGGAGAGACCACATTTTACAAATATCTGTTAAAATAACAAGAGGACAATGTTATAGGGTGGAGTTTATACGTCCAAGCGGAAGGCAGAGGTACAGCCACTGAACAGAGACAGAGCCCTGCCGTAAATACAGAAAATCTGCGACTAAATGCTTCTAAAAACCAAAAAAAAGTTGAGACATGTCTATAAATGCCTTATGACACCAACAAAACGTCAACTAAAGCCATGGCCATCTAAATTAAGCTCCTCTTTACACATCTACATAGTTTCTTGGCAACAATGTGGCTTCAAAAAAGTATTTTATAGACAGGATTTTTACCATGATAGTGAAAAAAGTAGATGGAATTTTCCATAAATACCGTATTGGCCCGAATATAAGACGGCCCTCATTATAAGACGACCCAGTCTTTTTCAAGACTCAAGTTTGAAAAAAGACTTTTTGAACACCAAATTAATTTTTACACAGAAAATAATTACAGTACATCTGAAACAAATTATAACAATATATTTGAAAGAAAAAGCATGTTATTTTGCCACACTGAAATCTTAATATCTGAACATTTAAATATGTAAACTAAAGTGCAATCACGTTCGTAAATGAATGGCTTCTGGTTTTTGAAATGTAAATAAACCAATCTATTGTGATAAAGCAACAAAATTGCTATAACTGCATTAATTAGTCTTGAAACCAATCTGAATAAGGAAAAACATTGTGATAAAAATAATGCAAACTGGTTAAACTAGTAGCTGAGATCTGTCATGACAGAACATCGCCTCAATGATATTTGGCGCCATCTAGCGTCGTGAATGAGGAGAGTAGCAGAGATTTGTCATAACAGAACATCACTTCAATGATATCTGGCGTCATTTAACGTCGTGAATGGGTATAATGTCGAGACCGCGAATATAAGACGACCCCCTCTTTTTCAGTCTTATTTCAATGCAAAAAACACTGTCTCATATTCGGGCCAATACGGTAATAGGAAGGATAGGTTTCATTACAAACTCCTAGGTGAATATGGTAATATCCGCGAGAAGCAAATGGTCAAGATTTGGTAGGGCTAAACAACACTGATATACGACTGTGCTTCTATTACTCTAAAGAAACCGACTGAGATAATTTTGTGCAATCATTGTTCTTCTCACACGTCAACATTTTTGGGTGCTTTCATTTCTTAACGAGCACAACATAATTATACTCTCTTGAATCATTTATTCTGTGATGTACTCTATGTGTGTGCAAATTTTCTCTCTGTGTGGTGTTAAGATTGTGCCTACGTGTGCTTCAGGGCAGCGAGACTAATGGTCAAACAGCACTTTCTCACCTCATACAGAGTGATGGCCGATCGACCAGTGTTGGGTAAAGCTTTCCAACAGCGGTGGCTAATCTGTGTGTGACAAAAGATATTTTTGCTGGCAAATAATTAATTTACAACTACATTGAGCTTACAAATCACTGTTGTGTTGTCCTTTTGGAATTGGTGAATTGTATTTGGGGGGCGGTGGGGTTTTTATTTTGTGGTGAGGTGGATTTACGTTTTATTATTACTACAAGTGCACTGTGACGTATAAAAGTGGGGATATTTTTGCTTTCTCAACTGCCCTCTTTACTATTCATGTACTCGGTAGCTTGTTTGAGTGTTGGGAATAAACAAAAGGTTGTCTACATGGTTTCTTCATAGTAAGTAGGATGACTCAAGACTAAAAATGAGCAATGTGCGCTGGGAATGCACTTTTTTAGTTTAGCACGGTAGTCAGAGAAAATGTGAGCTGAGTGTACCTTCAATCACAGGGGAAAAGGTGATCCCCTCCCTTTCGTGCAGCGGCAGGGCACTGAGACGGGGAATGTCGTCGGGCACCATCGCCCGTGGCTGGCCGAGGGCGACTGCCGCCGCCCTGCACACGTGCTTGATCCTTGGACCCCCCAATGGCTGCTCCTGTCAACAAAAATAAAATGACTTTCTGTTATAACATTACATAAAATGATGAAATAATTTCCTGAATGTCATGCAGTGTTTGTGCTGAAGGAATTTTTTTTTTTTAATTCAACAGTATGTTGCAAAACCTCCTTTTTTTCGAGTTTGGTAAAAATGAATAAAGCAATAAAATGCTTGTTTACCTGAGAACGTCCAAGTTTGGGAGAGAGGTTGGTTCTCCTTTTCCTTCTTCCGCCCACTGCCACTTGAGACTCACTAGCGCTCATCTGTTCATGAAGAAAATAAAATAGTTAAAATTGATTTATGTACTATATGAATATTGGTTCTAAATGGCTAGGTCGACACCGCTGGTCATGCACAAATCTAATTTTTTTTTTGTTTTCCGACCGGAGTGAGGCATTAAGTTGACGGTCTGAGCGGGACAAGTCGCATAAAAGTGAATCATTTTAAATCCGATCTGGGTCACTTTCGTATGTGGTTTAAATCCAATCCGGGCTATCTTTTTCCAGATAGTGGCGGAGGTCTGAACTGTCAATCTCCCAAATCGGAATCCATGCAGGAATCACGTCAGACAAAGAGTGAGAGTGGCAGGCAGGACGGCAGCGACAGCTGTGCATTAGCGTTAGCGCCTAGCTTGAACTCAGCTTTTACGCAGGAGGCGGGCTTGACAACAGTTATAAAATAAATCATATGAGGAAAAGGATAAGCCTGATAATGCTCATTTTTCTTTCTGTGCGCCAAACAAGCAATATTTCAGTATTGCTTTCATAGCCGAGTCTGGGCAAACTGTCACGCACGCACAGTGCATGCATGTGTGCTATCAATCCATATAAACTTTGAATATAAGACTAAACAGGGATTATTAATGTCTGTTATTTGTGTCTTTTTTTTGGAAATCAAAATATGATCACCCTGGAATGACGTACAACCAGCATGTGTAGTCATTTGTTATGATGCTTTTGCGCATGCAGGTCAGTTTGCTAGGCACCTGTCGGATTAGTGCGCATACGTAATACTTGAACGGGCTCAATGGACAAAGGCTGTCTGAACGAGCATGCCAAAAAAATCAGGTATGACAAAAAATAGAAATTATGCATTAAGACCTGCAGTATGAACCTAGCCAATGAGTTCCATGCTCACCTGCGACAGCTTGAACTGCTTCTGCTGGTCAATCTTGATGAGCTGCACTTTGGCTTTCTTTAGCAGGTGCAGCATCCTCTTGTTGGCGCCACTCAGGCCCACCACACGGTGCCCGGGCACGCTCATCTCAGGTGCTAGCGCCGCCGCGGGGCGAGCTTCTCCGCTAACGACATCATCTGTGGAAACGGAAATTGACCATCTCATTAGCCACTCTGGCATCATCCAACCGTACAGGACACCAAATAATGATCTGACGTTTATAACGTTGTAATTCCCTACTTAGGAAGTACCTTAATACCAGACTTCATATTCAACACGTCACCAAAGAAAAAGTTATTCATTTTAGAACAGCAATGAAGAGCAGAACTCAGCATCAGTTCAGAGAACTGTCCATATGTGTGTTGGACCAAACATGTAGGTTTACTCAGAGTTTGCTACTTCTATATACGACTACGTTATATAGGCCTAAAACAATACATGTGCCACCTATCAATAGGTAGCATTACAAGCCTGTCACTTCATTTATTAAATTATTTTACACTATGCTGGTAGGGGATACATCTTTCGATGGGACAGTAAGAGGAAAGTCAGGATAGATTTGGGGAGGAGTGTGACAAAATATCGAAATGGTGATATATCGTGATACTTTGTATCCCAAAAGGTTATCAATATGCTCCTGTCAAGAATCGAGATATCGTTTTAAAAAGCT
This sequence comes from Corythoichthys intestinalis, assembly GCF_030265065.1. Lineage (NCBI taxonomy): Eukaryota > Metazoa > Chordata > Actinopteri > Syngnathiformes > Syngnathidae > Corythoichthys > Corythoichthys intestinalis. The sequence continues at coordinate 23,096,628 of NC_080416.1, forward strand.
GTCAATGACTAAAAGAAAAATGAACAATTTGCTACCAAAATCTTCCACCATAATAGTGTCAAGGTTAACTCTTAGGCTGCATTGACGGCGCACTATGCCCAATCCATTTAGACTGGAAACATTCGTTCATTCGAAACCAGAGCATTCACAGTCATTCTGTCTGATTTTCAGGGCATTTACAGGTCACTCACTGTTCATTTTGGGGCATTTACAGGTCATTTTCTGTTGAGTTTGAGTCACTACCTATTCATTTGGGTGATTCCCAGGTCACTTTCTGTTCTGTAACTCACAATAAACACGAAGAGACCTAAAAGCCTTAAATTTTCTCAGAAGCCGACAGTGCGCCTTATATATGAATCAATATTGAGCCACAACAGTTGTTTTTTTTTTGTTTTTTTATTTGATATTGCATTTCTATTTCAAAGAACGAACTGTTCACAATAGCCTGGTTTGGTTCCATTTTTCAGGACACCTTGTACGTCATGTCCAAACTGTTGTTTTCTTTACTGACAAATTATAAATCAACATTTGGGGAACAAAAACACAAAAAATTGCCCCTAAATTTTAAGTAATTTTATATTTGATAATTGAACATAAGCAGCAGGTATAGTCATTGGCGTTTTTGGCCTTTATACATGCCCTGGTCAAATGCAGTGCATACAATGCAAAACAGTGGAAAAATTATAACCCATCTAACACAAAAAGGGTGACAGTGAAAAAGAAAAAAGTTCCCCTCCACTATGTGATATAAATGTTGCACTACATTTTTTAACCTTGCTGTTGTGTTGCCGTTTTGTTGACATTCCCTTTGGCGCAGCACCGTCTAATGCATGCATAAAATAACCCCAGGCTATACTGTAGCGATTATTCTATGCACCTTATAATGCGGTGCGCCTTACATATGGAAAAAAATTTAAAATTAGTCATTTATTGAAGGTGCGCCTTATAATCCGGTGCGCCTTACAGTGCGGAAAATACGCTAACTGAAAATCAACAGGAAAATGACCTTAAATGGCCCACAATTACCTCATTGGCTGCCACTACCGGCCATAGACGTTCAATCCATTTGAAGTGGGAGGGTGGCAGCGAATGAATGTTCATTCGCTGCCACCCTCCCAGTTCAAATGGATTGGACGTCTACAAGTGACAAACTCATTCTAATTCACAGCACAAGCTTGTTTTTCTGATTTAGTTGTTTGTAAAATATCCTAGAATGATTTCCTGACCAATGTATCGATGTTCGTTGGATCGCCATATCGTCACATCGTTATCGTGAGCTTTGTATCGCAAATCGTATCGTAAGGTACCAAAAGGTTCCCTCTCCTAGATTTAGGTATGACTTAGGGCTGGGAAATCTGGACCAAGAAAAAAATTGAATGTATTGGTAATATATGTAATGGTTTATAAGACAAAACCAAGCCTTGCTTACTATTCTTGTCGGTGTCTTCCGTCTGCGAGGCTGGCTTGGTTTCATTGTTGTTGACCACGGCAAGCTTCCTCACCACTCCCGGTGAGTCCATCTCCTCTACAGTAAGTTTGGTCTTGCGTCGTCTCCTCTTCTTCTTGACAGGCACACTCAAATCCTCCACACGTGTGCTTTCCTGTTCATCTGCCCGCACGGCAAACTGGCCTCTCCTCTTCTCCGCCAACTTCAAAGTGAGCCTTTTGAGTTTCTTGTAGAAGTCCAAGTGACTAGTGGCGTGAACGGGTCTCACAGACAACTTTGGTGGACACGGTGGTTTGTCAGGTACTGTGCCCCCGTCAATCTTGGTATCGGAAACGGACTCTTGAGAGGACGTGCTGGTTTTCTCCTCATCCTTAGTTTGTGGCTTGAGCCAGGAGGACAAGTGACCTTTCGGGAAGGGCACAATGGCCTCATCCAAAAACCTCTTTGGCGTCTTGATGACGCGGGACGAACGTGCAGTAGTAACAGTTGCGTAATTGTGCTGCTCCACATGAACGCCGGGCTCTAGTTCGGATGGAGCGGTAGGAGTGGGATCAGGGACGTAGGCGTAAAAGACGTGCTTGATACGTTTCTTTTTGGGGCTGGCGGAAGGGGTAGACGGCGGGGCATTTTTGACCGGCTTCCTCCTTGCACCGTATAAGGACTTGCGGGAGTGTCGTTTATGGACACGGTGCTCCGATAACACCGGCGGTGGAGGTGGCATCCCTTCCAGAGGCATGGCGGCCTCCGGCCCGCTCTGGGTGCCGGCCTCGGCCCCAATTTCTGGGGAGGCGGCCACATCCTTCGCCATTTTTTTCCTTTGGCGACGGTGCGGGGACGCCGTTGACAGCCTGGCGCGCTTAGCGGGTGAGGCGTCATCAGACACCTTTAGCTTGACTGTATTATCGGCTATTTGGGCTTCCTCAATTTTCCCTGGTTCCAAGTCAGCAATCTTGACCTTCCTCTCTTGCACTTTAAGCGTCACCTTTTGCTCCTCTTTGACCTTCATGCCTACCACATCTTTACTAATGCTCCGTGATACAATCTTCCCAATAAGCCCTTCTTCATCTTTGGAGCTGCGCGGTACAATTTTCCCAATCACGCCTTCTTCTTTGGAGCTCTTCGGTACAATCTTCCCAACCAGGCCTTCTTTTTCTACTTCTTTGGCACTCTGTGATATAATTTTCCCAATTACTGTTGATTTGGAGGTCTTGGGTATTATTTTACCAACAAGAGGTTTGGTTGAAAGAGGTGGCTCCACAGCTTTACGTGGCTTTGCTTTGTTAGTTGAAAGAGCAGCGGTTGTGCCAAAACCACCAAAGTCTTCCTCCTAATGGAGAAAAATAAAAGACATGGCATTCAAACTCAATATTTAACCGAAAGCCTAATCTTGGATGCATTTAACACTCTAGAGCGAACACACCAAAACTGATCATTTACATCGGGATACCATTTCGGTTAAATACAACACTAGAAACTATTTTTGGGGAAAACATTTTTAGGAACTAATCTGAAGAACCATTTTGTTTGAGTTTAACAGGGTCCCCCCCAGGATTGATAAATCTAAATTCAAGACTTTTAAGACCTTTTTTAATGCCATTTCAACTGAAAATTAATACTTTTCTCGCACCCATTATTTAGATAATATTGAATTATATTAAAAAAATAAAGCACTGAACATCAAATTTAACCTCAATTACAAAGTGTGTTTGACAAAAGAATGCACGTTTATTGAAGATACAATTAAAACACATTTAAATATAAGGTCTTTCAGAATTTTTTTCCCCCAGGATAAAATGGATTTTACACTATTATTGTAAAGCAACTTCAGAAATTACATTTGCAATACAACAGGTTTCCCTTTTAAGAGGACCTAGTCAAGGTGGTAGGTAGGTGATTGTCAAGTTGGCCACCTTAACTGTAAAGTGCTTGCAATTGGCAGTGAAAGTTTAAAAAACGGCCACTAAATGGCAGTAGTTTACAATTAATTACCACAAAATAAAAAAGCTACACATGACCATTTCCCTTGGTAATTGTTTTTTTCTAATCACATTACAAGAAGTATAAAAAACACACGTTAATCCTTTTGTTAGCTATTGAAGACATTTCTTTTAATCAGAAAGAGAAAATCCATACTCTTATTTAATCAAGAAAAACATTTAAATATACCAGGAGGTGTTTTACTATCACCTACATTATAATTTGCCTATCACCATGCCATGTTATTCAGATCAACGTTAGTACGTTACCCCGCACTCGTTCCAATAATAGACAGTGTCAACCGTGTTGTGTATCAGAGTGATGTGAATCTACGACTCCGGTTTATCCATGCTGAGGCTAGCGCACCTGCCAATACCCCATTGAACATGGCTAACTCTTGAGTTAAAACTGCGAAATTCACGTTCATTCGAAAGGCAAACCGTGCAGAAATACATTATTGCATCTAACACATTTTAATTGGAGAAATTGGCAACTTACTTTGAAATGTTAAGCAGGTCCACTGCCTTCGCATGACTCATAAACTGCGACCCAAAGTATCTGGATGCGACTTGGTCGCCGGTCCAATACCTCAAATGCTGGTCCAACTGTTTGGACTTGGTTATCTTGTTGAGGCTTTCGTCGAACATAACAACTAAGGCATCTGAGCAGTTCCTTGCATTAGCACACAGTACTGTGGAATTGCCTGCTGTTGATGCTAATGATGCTAACGGTGCGAACACATGAGGTGCAGCGCATCGTAAAAATTCTACGCGTCATCTTGGATTTAAAAAAAATAAAATAAAATAAAAAAATAAAAAATAAAAAAAAAACTTCGTCACGGGTATAATTTAGGGTGCACTGAGATGTTCTTGAAAATTAAAACCACTGTGAAATAATTCCAGACTTACGACAGCTAATTTAATGCTTTTAATACCTTTAATATTGGAAAACTAAATTCAATGCTTTTTTAATACTTTTAATAACCCGCGGGAACCCTGGTTTAAAAATGAAAACAAATTTACAACCCAAAGAAGGGAACCAACGTTTGTTAACTGACGTAAACCCACTTAACCGTTACGTGAAACTGTTTTTACCTGTTAAGAAAAAGGCGATGTCTACTTGATGGGGTTTTAGTTTGAATGAAATAACACACCAAAATGGTATTTTAGGAAATATGGCATTTAGTAATCCATGACTGACCATCATCCGTTTTTTAAAAATGTAGAACTGGGTCATTTTTTCATCTTCCACAGATTTAATAATCCTATTTTGCTGGATTAGCGTTTGCATTCCAAGTAATAATTCCACCAGGATGAAAAATTACATTTGACCATCTTTCCTTTGTTTATATTCAGACACTTTGCAGTTAACCGGTGAAACAAATAAGACAACCACTGTGATGTCAGTCTGCATGATATCAAGGCTTTAACGCATCAGACCATAACACTCTCATCTTGTCATTTCTTTGCGAAGTGATTTCTTGCGAAAAAGAGGCAAGAAACTCTTCAAACAAGTTGAACGTATGTGTGAATGGTGTGGAAGCACTATTAAAATAATGTACAGCACTTAGTACTGAAGTGCAAGTAAACATACAATAGCAATACGTTGCATCTGCATTATCCTGCCCCCTGGTGGCCAGGTCACGCACTCCAGAAGACATATCAATGGGGATTGAAACATAAAATCATAAAGATGGGCTTTCACTGGTTTAAGAAAGGCATCTAGAAACCTAATCCTGATATAAACCGCATATTTGGAACCCTAACCCTTGCTTAAAACCTTAATATGAAATAAAAAGTCTTGTTTTGAAATCCTCAAAACTAAAAATGTATAACCTTTCATTCAAAATCAGGACATCATTTTAAATTGACAGTGCTGAAACGGGTTACCGCATAGACATCCAGAGATCTAAAAGTAATAAATTAATAATTAGACTAGTTAAAAAAAAAATTGGATGAACAGATTTTTTTTTTTAAATGGACCAGAGTTGCCAGAATAATAGAAAAGTAAAATGTAAGAATGTACAGTTGCCCTAAAAACGTCGGCACCATAATAATTAATATATCTAACCTTATTTCACAACAATTGAGAAGTGGGGCTTGGCGATCCGCCGATCTTGTCTATGAATGTTCCTGAGGCATTTGTGTGTGAATATTCATTGTTTGAATGTGGCACGATCCATATTTTCGTTTTCCACTGAATTAGCAGTAAGATAGCAAGCGCTTGAAAAATGAAACAATTTTCTTTATCTTTGCTTCGTGTTACTGTTTACCTCAACTGAAGTGTAATAAACTGCTTGAAAAACAACATTGGACTCGACGGACAGTTCAAAATTTTCTAACCTACTCAGCTTCTATCCAGACAATATTACAATATTACATTTGATTAAAAATATTGACGGCTGATCACTGAGATCAACCTACATGTTTTTTCAATCGACAATCATGATGTCAAAATCACCTAGTACTAATTTGAAGCTTAATCATTTAAATCCGCTTCATCAACACTGCCCTACTTCCAGCGCACTCGACTCTTCTGCGGCATTTACCGTAGAGTACCATACATTGCGCGTCGGTCTTAATAATGACGCAACACAACAAATCGAGTTTTGTCAGGGGAGAGAACGCTTTCTCCCTTTGTTTTTAGAAGAAAAAGGCTCTCACTCCTGAAGTCTTTTAAGAGTTTACTTGTGATCACAAGGAGAACGTTAATCACACACGTTGTACAATGATGCTCTGATATGTGCCTGTTACCGGTTTTAGGGTATACTGTAGTGTGAAAATGTCATGGTTTCAAAACCACTATAAATTTTCCATCAAACTGTACCTAAGGTGTTAGGTGTTTACGTCCCAAACGTAGAAATCCCTCGCTTACAGCAGAAGGGTTTACTTCTCCCCCTCAGGTTGTTGCTCAGTGAGTCACCTGTTCAGTGAGTCAGCTGTGCTACACGATGGCTGGAGGAGGTGAAACACCTCAACTTTTCCCCCAACGAAGAAAACAAAGTTATTTGTATGGGAATGCTTTAGAAAGTTACAGACGGCCGCAGCTGAGAGGAAAAGGGCCAACAGCCAGAGGAGGCAATACCTCCAATATGATTTTCCATTTACATGACTATCTGTCACTTCATAAAAAATTAACTTATTTGCTCCCAAAAACTCATAAATACGTTCTATTTTTTAAAGTGTCCCAAAGAAGATATTATACGTCTTTTAGGTTTGTTTGTTTTTTTCACAAGAGACATCTCTGGGTTGTGATTCAACTTAGCTCCAAAGCACAACGCTGAAAATCCATTTTAAAGCAATAAAACTGGCCAATGGAGGGCAGTAGCGCATTTGGTAAGAGCTGCAACCCGATTCAATGGAACAAACGGCCGGGGCGCCGGCGGAAGACGACCGAATGGACATCCAGGAAGCAAGGCAGTGGACGACCGAGCAGGACGACTGGGACCACCAGTGCAGCGGACGATGCCACGGAGTCCGTGCTGCTCGCTGAGCAGAGACAGCGGCGATGAAGGAAAAGTTTACCCCCGCTGTCGCGGCCACAACAGCATCATCTCTCAGTTATGTGTAAATAGTTACTTTGTTATCAAAAGCTCTATTTGTGTTGTTATGTTATTTTGTGAAATGAAAACATTAGTTACATCCCAAACATCTGAATAAAGAAAAAATAGCTGTGTTAAAGTCAAAGTTATGTTTGAAATGTATGCTTCCACAAAAAGCTCAATTTCTCTGTTTTTTCATCAGAAATTGGAAAATTGCTCAAACTAAGCTATTTTCTAATGCTGATTTTTAAAGAACGGAAAAAGATATGAACTATCTTTTTTTTTTTTCCTGCTGAAAGAAGAGAGTCTTATATTTCTTTTGGTGGGTTCCTTGTTTATATAGCAAAGGAATAGAATTTTCTGTGGGCCTTGCAAAATCAGTCAAAATCCAGTAAAATGCCCAGGAGCGAAGGGGGTTGCATCAGTGAAAGTGACTGAGTTAAAGGTTATTAAACGCTATTATGAGTGTTTCCCACCTGATACCAGAGTTAACTCCAGTATGTTTAGTGTGTCTAATGGTGGTGAAGCTAATGGTGGTGAAGCAAATACTGAAATTAGACAATTATTCAATTATTTTTCTTCTAATGATAATAATGTTGAGCTGTGGCTGAGGCTTTGGGCTCACCTGAAGGGCTGCATTTATTTTATTTTTATTCAGAATTATACTTATGTTCGAATTTGCTAATACGTTGTTTTGAAAAATAAAAATCTTGTTCATTGTAAAAAAAACAAAATAATTTTTCAACCCAGACATCCCAAAATAACACATTTTAGAGCTGTAATTGCAATACCGTAATAACTGTGAAGCCGTTACATATTTGCTTAATGTTATCATACCGTTAAAACCTTATAACGGCACATGCCTAGCTCTGAAGTTGACTTATAAATTAAGTAACACTTTTACAGTAAAGCTTAAGACATATATCAACATCTGAGAAGCATATGTAGGGAAAAAAAATTCCTTGACAAGTTTGCACCTGCGATGGACACCCTCCTTAATTCAAAAAACATCTTAGGTTTATTTATCTCCCATCTATAATTCTCTCCATTTAGTCTTGTAAATGAACAACACACTGATAATGTCAGGTTTTTTCAACCACTGTAGGCCACCATCCAAAATGGGGTCAATTGATTGGCAAGAGTAAAATGTTGAATGCTACTTTATTGATCCTCCATCAGGCACACATTTCACTGGCAAATGGCCTTATTATTCATTTTGTTGTTGGAAATGCTAATGTTGTGGCTAGCATTACAGATGTCTCGATCCGATATTTGGATCGGATCGGACGCCGATATGAGCAAAAAAATGCGCATCGGTATCGGATCGGAACACGGGGAAAATTCCGATCCAGACTTCCGATCCAGTTTTTTTTTTTTTTTTTTTTTTTTTTTTTTTTTTTTAAAAGTCTAGTCCGGTCCAGGTTTTCCAGCGCACCGATTTACATAATCCATTCCAGTTTTTGCTTCGGTTTCCCTAAAATCCGGTCTGCATTTTACGGCACACCTTCAACACACTACATTTACATTACCGTCTACCTATTTACCGAGAGACTTTATTGGTAAAAAATGTCAGCTGTGTGGGATCATTTCACCTTAAAGGACGACAAAGACGAAGAGGCAGAGAGCAACATATGCTACAATAAAATCAGGCGTAGTGGTAAAGCTGTAAGAAGTTTTAATGCAACCAACCTAATCAAGCATTTAGCGAAATACCACCACAAACAATATGAGGAGTATGTTAAGAAAACCGAAGACAAAAAGAAAGGTCCTACGCAACTAACACTGGCAGAAACTTTTGCTATGCGTGACAAACTGGCACTCGACAGTCCCAAAGCCCAGGGAATAACAAGAATCACTGCCGAAGAATTCATTCTGGATGACGAGCCATTATCTCACGTGAGTAAAGACGCACCATCCAACACGCGATTCGGCCGCTGAAGATTCGAGAACGATTCACAAACATCCAAATTCCGACTATTGAAATATGTCAAGTAAAGCGAAACTAATACACAGCGCGGTCTTCGGGACGCCATGAGAAACTGACCGCATTGCGTCCCGAAAGTAAACATAACTTGTCTTAGACCCGGGTAATGCCAATGCTCAGCTTTAGTTCAACTCACCCGGCTGGATAAAAAACACAAGAATACCTGACTTCTGCTGACAGCCGCAACAAACTACATCAACGTCGTTTTACTGGAGATAATAGATATCATGTGTACAGTATATAGAACCAGACGCTACACAACAGACATTGAAGTATTGAAAACCAAATGTGTTAGTAAACAGCCGCCATCTTAAAGCAGAAGACTTCCCTAGTAGGCTGTTGTCAACCTTCCAAGCGAATCTAATTAACTTTTTATCTAAAATACTCCTAAATTGGCAAAATCTTGACTTGAATCTATCTTCAAAACAGTTTTAAGACTTTCACATGTCGAAAGTAGACAGAAGGGAAATTATGGAAAAACGGGGGCAATTTTAACAACTTTAACAGTTGATTCGCAAAATTAAATGAATTGAATGTAGTGTAAAGCCGCTGATACAGAATGGGGACTTGAGTATTTTATTTCCTGTTTTAAAATGTTAACTTCATACTGAAATAGTCGTTTATTTAAACCTGAGAGGCTTTTTATACAATTTTTGTAACTAATGCACGAAACATTAAAAGCATCTAATAGCTTGGGGGATTTGTGGGATTTTCCACTGAGGTTGTTGGTGTGTTTTGCTTTTTTAAGACAGATTACAATATTATTTGCACGTTTTACTGACTGACTATGCCATTTTGTTTGTTATTTACAATGTTGTGTTTGTCACTGAATAAACAGGTCAGTTTCTTGTTACCAACCGTTGTGTGTTATTCAAACTCACCTAATTCAGCTGGCTAGTTGTTATCAAGAGTACTAAAACCTTTTTCAACATGAGTCTGACAACTAAGTAAGGAGGCTAAATAACTTTAACACATGCTCAGATAGGTCGGTATCGTATCGGCCAGTATCGGTATCGGATCGGAAGTGCAAAACAATATCGGTATCGGATTGGAAGTGCAAAAACTTGGATCGGGACATCCCTAGCTAGCATGCTATACATACAGTTCTTTGAGTGTGTAAATTAAATACCAAGACACACCATGTGCGGTTTAAAGGGATCCACGGATTGAAAGACTTGTATTTCTTAAAAGATAAACGTTATTATGAGTTAAAATAATTTGATATTTGAACCCTTCTTGATGTTTTTGTTTCTATACAATTTGTAAAATTAGTTTAACTAGTACAGTGACGTCACATGGCTACACTGCCGGGCTTCCAGGGTATGACTGTAGCGACATAAACAGTCATCTGTTCAAGCCTTTTAATTAGAACCTGAGAGGAACATTATTGAGCATGACACCACTGTCGATATTTCACAAAACGAGCAACAAAAGCAAAACCAACAGGAAAGACGAGATGAGACGAGAGTATGACAAAACCGGTGTTCTGCCAAAATGTGCTACACTGGCGAAACGTCTACAAGAGGCAAATTTGACACCGAAAGTACTACCGTGCGCTTTCAGCTTGTTTAGTTTAGATGCATACAGACATACCATTTTAAAGACGCCTTGGGAAAATACTTAAACGTAGTAATATCAAATAAGGGTGATTTAAATATGCTGCGTGACTAATGTGGTCAACAGATCAACAATCTGCTTTGAAGCTACCACAAGAAAACACAATGCTTCAAAGAATGAGAGGGAAACACATGCAAAAAGTATTTTGAGGCAATGAAAAGATAATAAAAGACTCAATACTGTAGTACAACAGTACTCGCCACTTTTAACCGATAAACGGATGTGTTGGATGTTGCAGTAACCCGGTAGTATTTTCGGATTCGTCGAGTGACAGTGACAATCTCCGACATGACCCCGAGCATCCATTGCAGGTATAAAAATATGGCGCCCTCCGTAGGTCAAAGCATGTACTAAATACTCCAGCTTTTTTAAATCAATGGCAATATTTTATGTGTTTCAAATAACATATCTTGGTAAAAGAGAACATTTGTGGCTTATTAGAGCCTACAAATCTTTAAATCCGAGGTTCCCTTTAAGAATTTTTATATGAATTTACTTATGTCTTTGATACCCAAGCAACTAAAAAGATTGTGCTAGGAGGCCAAAACTGGCACATAATTGTACCTTAACTAATTGGCTGCAGGGATCTCAGTCCAAATGTGTTTGATGTCAATTGCTGTTGATAGCAGCGAATGAGTCAAGATGGTTATGAAAGATAACAGCTTAACTGTACACTCGTCCATGTTTGGACAATCAGCTGACGGTTTCAACGTGGGCATTGTGATAATCAACTTGACATTGTGACGTTAACCCCACGATCTGACAAAAATTAATACAAAAAAAAAACTAATAGACGAGTTCTAGAGGTTAGCGTCTTTTATTTTGGCACAAGGGCGAGAGGAAGTTTACTACATAGCGCCTGTTTCCATAAACTACCGTCGCTAAGATGCTAAAGTTTCCGCCTAGTGGGGGTGGACGGGATTGATATTCGTTCAAAACGTGCCTATTTTCATTATAAATGGTCATTTAATCCCAGTACATGCACCAAGGCAAAATGCTCGTGTTTGTAGCCGAAGCTAAAGCTACTTTGCTGCTAATAATACATGCAGGGGCTTCCACATCCTTTGTAATTCCTCAACAACAAGTGCACCCTAGCGCCATTTCTTGCGCGTTTAAAGCCATTTTGTTGACGAAGCGTTTCAAGTCGCAGGCTTACCTCATCGCTCGAGTCGAAGCCCACTTCCCTCCGCCGCCTATGCTTCTCGGTCCACCCGAGCAGCAGCATCAAGGCCGGGTCGTCGCTCAACGCGAGGTCGATGTTTACGGGCCTCGGCCCTCCGTCGGACCACTCTCCGTCGTCTGAGCTCAGCCTTCCGCGTTTGCTTCGCTTGCCCGGTCGCAGCCGGCCAACGCGACTCGTACACGGCCGGCCGGGGAAGCGAGCTCGGGCGACCGTCTGCCCGCTCGACGCCACCGCGACGTTGGCGGACGACGACAATCCTCCTCCAGACGCCGCCATTATTGACTACGACGACACCGAGGGGAAGAGGAGCGCGCTCGCCGACGACACGAACGAGCAAGATGGAACTGGACTGCTCACGGCCAGAAGGCGCCAGATAGGAAGGGCGGACAAGTGCATCATGGGAAAAAAGACACTTCTCGCCGCGCTGTTTGTTTTCTTTGCGTATTTATCACGATTTTGTGTAACGCTTAAAAATTGACAAAAAAATAAATATAATGAACTATGAGTCATTTTAACTTGCCATGTTAGTTACATAAAAAGGAGAACAGCCACTATTTCACATTCCAACAAATTATTAAATTTGTATCCGTTTGTTTATATTTCTGAGTTTTTGCTACTTTTTAAACTCCATACCAACACTTAAACCGAAACGTGACGAAACTCGTTACCTTTTATGTTAGCAAATTACATTTTATTTTTCATCTCATTTGTATCAATTTGACACAAGTAAATCTTTTACAAGCTTTTTTTTTTTTTTTTAAGATTAAATCATATTAAAGTGATCCCTCGTTTTTCGCAATTAATGGGGACCAGAACCCGCCGCGATAAGTGAAAACCCGCGAAGTAGCGCCCCCCACCCCAATATTTTCTGTTTAATGTTTTTATTCAGATTTAGCATTGGAATGATACATATAAGACATGTTTTTTCACTTATTTCCCAAAGTAGAATAAATATGTTTTTAAAAAAACATGTACTTATGTATATATTAGAGGTGGGAATCTTTGGGCACCTAACAATTCTATTCAAAGGCTCCGATTCGATTATAAAATGATTACTGATGCACCCCCCTCGCTTTTAATGTTTTGTCCATTAGTTCCAAAATTGTTCAAAAATCCTCTAAGGCTAAACCAAACTACTATTTCAGTATCAAGTTAAGTTAAAAACAGTAAATGAAATACTCAAGTCCCCATTCTGTATCAGCAGCTTTAAACTATATTCAATTAATATTGTGAATCAATCGTTAAAGTTGTTAAAATTGCTCCCGTTATTCCAGTTTCCCCTCTGTCTTCCTTCGACATGTCAAAGTTTAAAAACTGTTTCATTATTTAAAGATAGATTCACGTCAAGATTTTGCCGATTTAGGAGTATTTTAGATAAAAAGTTAAAAAGGTTTGCTACAACAGAGCCCTCTAGAGAAGTCTACTGTTTTAAGATGGCACGTTTTACTTACGCCAACAAGTCTGTCATTTCGCATCTGGTTCTCTATACATGTTCTAATGCAGCCATCGTGTGTCACTTCGCATTTAGTTCTGCATATATGTGATATCTACCGTAGCTGTTTGTGGCCGTGTGTTTGTAGCAACTAACAACTGGACGTTGTTTGTAGCGGCTGTCGGCCATAGTCAGGTATAATTGTTTTTTGATCTAGCTGCATGAGTTGAACATATTTACTCTCGGTCCGTTCCTCATTGCATCCCGAAGATCGCGCTGTGTTTTAGTTTCGCTTTACCTGGTATAATTCAATGATCAGAATTTGGATGTTTGTGAATCGTTCTCGAATCTTCCACAGCTGAATCACGAATGATCTAAAAATTGGGAATTTCACACGCCTCTAGTATACCTAGTTTAATAAATGGTTTTTAAGCACTTCAAATGTAATAATTATGATACGTTCTAAACATGTTACTGTCCTACCGAATTATTTTTAAACAGGAATAAAGTATAAAAATGCTTGTCCTTACTAAATGCTTCATTGAGTGAGTCCACTCAAATCCGCTCAAGCTGCTCACGTACACAAAATAAGTTGCCACAGCAACTGTTAAGTTAAACGATGATTGACGCATGCAGCGCTTTGAAGTTTCGCCTTCCCAGCGTCTCTGGCAAGATCAAACCTTAACATCTGTCAATCATCGTTAACTTAAATAAGCAACTCCAGTGCACTGGCTGACCAAGAAAAGCAGCAGGAGCAAGAGTGGGAGACTACGTGATTGGATTGGGACAGCTCTGTAAAATACTGCATTAATTTTTTTTTTTTTTTTAAATTGGAAAAAAAAATCTACGCTGGACTGAGGGCGCGAAGTTTGAAGCACGAAGAGGGATCACTGTACTCTATTGCTGGATTAACCACGATTAATTGCAAAGGTAGCCAGCAAGGCTCCCAGTTCAAATGGATTGGACGCTTTTTGCCATCAATAGCTATGAATCAGTTAAACCTTCGGCTGCCATTGACGGCGATAGACGTTTGATTCATTATAGACTGTAAGAGGCTGGCAGCAATCATTCGCTGTAAATCTAAAAATAATTGCCTAAATTTGTTTGAAAAAATTGGGAAAAAAATACTTGATGTAAATTTAATGTGTAAATAATCATGCAAGTGGTCAGATATTTATGCCAACAAATTTCACACACTCAAAAATATTCAAATAAAAAATTTCATGGAAAACACTTTAATAATATAAATGAATAGCTGTTCTATAAATCAAATAATTGCTTTTTATTCAACTAAATGTGCTGATCCATCAAATCTCTTCAAAAATAGTTTCACAAATGTTCAATTAAACAATGCTAATAAATAACTAGAAACGGAAATTTCTGGAGAAATTCCGATGGGGCCATATCGTGTTAGACACACATCTATCAGGTCACTACCTGTTTTTGATTTGGGGAAATTTTGCAGAGACTTCCTGTTGATTTTGGGACATTTCGGGTACACGTCCTGTTGACATCAGGTCACAAAATGTCAACGGTCTGTAATGTTAACTGGTCAAAACTCACAAGAACCTATGTTTTCCTGCCATTGAAAATGAATGGGAAATTTGGACGTACATGGCTGTCAATGGCATCCCGTTACAAATGAATGGGGCAGTTTTTGGCGAATTTTGGGGGAAATGTACATTGTTGCCAAATTCTGTAAACTTTTATGCCCCTTACCGTCCTGAAATTTTTGATGTGTAAATTACACGATTTGGTCAAAAATTGTCGGACAAGTTGAGTTTTGAAAAAAAAAACAAAAAAAACAAACACGTTTATTGGCGACCGGAACATTTTTGGGGGTAGTTCCAAAAATTCCCTGCTTCGCGTGAAAATTCCGGTCAAATTGACATTTGAGCGGTGACAGTCAGTCAAACGGGTTGGCCCGTGCAGCGTGCCGAAGAAACGCCATTTAAAAAAAAAAAAAAAAAAAAAAAAAAAAAAAAAAAAAAACATTCTTTTTAATGGGTCTTTGCCTTGCAAAGCTCCATCTAATAAAGTTTGCCGTCAGGTGAACTATGAATGGCAATGAAGCATTAAAAACAAACTATGTACGGACTGGAATTTCAGGCGCAGTCACTGCTTTTTGCGAGACGAAGGCGACAGATGATGACACTTCTTGTGTGCCCTGAGGGCTTCGAGGGTTGGGAACACTTGATTACAGTCTTCTTTGGGACATGGGATCTTCAGCTCCTCTTTTTCCTCCTTCTCCTGCTCCTCTTGTCTTTCCCTATCATCTTCCTCAATCCTCCTCCTCTTGGTCGGTGCTTCGCTTTGGGGTTCACCGTCAGGCTTCACTCTAGCATTCTCCACCCTCTCTTGATGTTTCCTCAGCGCCTCGTCGTTACGGAAGGTGCGCCTGCAGACGGCGCATCGGCGTCCGCCGCTTTGGCCCCCACCCACCACGTCGCAGTCGTGCTCTTGGATGCAGTGTTTGTGAAATTCCAGGAGGAGGTGGCAGTGCACGTCGCATTCCCGACAGTGCCACTCGCCGCCGCAGCCCAGGAGCTCGTGTCGGTAGAGCTGCGGAGAAATAATAGCAGTCAGGAAGACATTTTGACAGCAATTTTCCTTAAAAACAAAAATACCTTAAAGCAGTGACTATCAGGAAATTCACAAGTTATCAATTGATACATGTTAATTTGTATTAATCAATCAAATCACATCATTTTCAGATGATCGGAATCAAGTAAAAAAAAAAAAATTGGGATTATTTAAAATTTATTTATTTTTACGAATTTACGGCGGCGATCATTCAATCAGATGTTCGACATCGACATTTCGGAGCTGAGCTCGCTGTCTAGCTAGGAAAGGACAATGACGTATAATAAATGTTTTTGAGCAGGTATTTTGAGATTTAGGGGGTGCTTAGGGTTACTTAAAGGGTAAAATCCGATTTACGTCGCCAGCGTAGAAACAGAACTACAATGGGGCAAATAAGTATTTAGTCAATTGTGCAAGGTCTCCTATTTGAAAAGATTAGAGGCCTGTAATTTTCAACATGGGTAAACCTCAACCATGAGAAACAATGTGGAAGAAAAAAAAAACAGAAAATCACATTGTTTGATTTTTAAGGAATTTATTTCCAAATTAGAGTGGAAAATAAGTATTTGGTCACCCTCAAACACGCAAGATTTCCGGCTGTCAAAGAGGTCTAATTTCTTCTAATGAGGTTGTAATGAGGCTTTACTCGTTACCTGTATTAATGGCACCTGTTTTAACTCATTATCGGTATAAAAGACACCTGTCCACAACCTCAGTCAGTCACACTCCAAACTCCACTACGGCCAAGACCAAAGAGCTGTTGAAGGACACTCGAGACAAAATTGTACACCTGCACCAGGGTGGGAAGACTGAATCTGCAATAGGTAAAACGCTTGGTGTAAAGAAATCAACTGTGGGAGAAATTATTAGAAAATGGAAGACATACAAGACTACTGATAATCTCCTTCAATCTGGGGCTCCATGCAAGATCTAACCCCGTGGCGTCAAAATGATAGCAAGAACGGTGAGCAACGGTGTCCCCCTTCTGAAGAAAGTACACGTCCAGGCCCGTCTGCGGTTCGCTAGAGAGCATTTGGATGATCCAGAAAAGGACTGGGAGAATGTGTTATGGTCAGATGAAACCAAAATAGAACTTTTTGGTAGAAACACAGGTTCTCGTGTTTGGAGGAGAAAGAATACCGAATTGCATCCGAACAACACCATACCCACTGTGAAGCATGGTGCTGGAAACATCATGCTTTGGGGCTGTTTTTCTGCAAAGGGACCAGGACGACTGATCTGTGTAAAGGAAAGAATGAATGGGGCCATGGATCGAGATATTTTGAGTGAAAAAGAAGCATTTCAAGGTCCTGGAGTGGCCTAGCCAGTCTCCAGATCTCAACCCCATAGAAAATCTGTGGAGGGAGTTCAAAGTCCGTGTTGCCCAACAACAGCCCCAAAACATCACTGCTCTAGAGGAGATCTGCATGGAGGAATGGGCCAAAATACCAGCAACAGTGTGTGAAAAGCTTGTGAAGAGTTACAGAAAACGTTTGGCCTCCGATATTGCCAAGAAAGGGAACATAATAAAGTACTGAGATGAACTTTTGGTACTGACCAAATACGTATTTTCCACCATGATTTGTAAATAAATTCTTTAAAAATCAAACAATGTGATTTTCTGTTTTTTTTTCCACATTCTGTCTCTCATGTTTGAGGTTTAACAATGTTGACAATTACAGGCCTCTCTGATATTTTCAAGTGGAAGAACTTTCACAATTAGTGGTTGACTAAATACTTATTTGCCCCACTGTAGTTCGTAACCTGGGGACTACTTTATATGCAGGGGTGCACGTATTTGTTCTGCCCAGGTTCTCAGAAGAGGACCTGGAGATGTGACTTGGTCCTCATTGAGCTTGAGAGCCGACCCGCCTGATGCGATAAAATTATGACAAGCTTTACTTAGAGCCAATTACCTTTAATTATATTAACAATTAATGCTTGATTATCAACTGACACAACAAAATTGCCATTACTTTGAAGTGAAATGTAAAGAAATACATATAAAAGCACCAATTCAAAATAAAGGGCATTGTGCGGCTCCCACATTAACTCCAAGCCTATGTAAAAGTGGGATGTCCTCCTCATAAGAGCTCATTGAACGTGCATGTTTAGCTTTGTGAAATGCGAGCAAAAACACGTTTGTCAGTGCATGGTGCTGTTCTTCATTAACTTTAATCCACCACTTGTCCATAGGGCGAGTAGGGTCCTGTCTGACATCAATAGTTTGCTTAATTGCAACATGCTCCCGGTTTTATCTTGCTTTTCAAAGTTTGGATGGCTGAAATTCTTTGACCTTACATAAAATGCGCTGCTCTTATCAGCGACATTGGGATTCTCACGGCAAATTTTGTACTACGTTTCCGTGCGAGCATCATTTGCTTCTAGCCGTGGTACCTCCTGCAGCCACTTTTCAGCAAAAGTCCTTTTTTTTCGGTAGCTCCGGTGACGTCTCTGTAGTCTGTCTGTCTTTTGACGGGGGTGGGGGAACACGGAAATAATTACTCAGTGGGGCCTGGCTCTTTGACATTTTGAGAAGTGATTTTCTCATGTCCGCCGCAAATACAGTGGTCAGCCATTGGTACGCAAAAGCATATGGAAGCCGTTGAGGGCCAGCGCGTTTGTCTACGTCCAGTACGCATGCGCGCATGCGGACCACTTATGTGCACCACTGTTTATATGGCTATAATGTTTGGTTAGCTTTGTTCAAACTGGGGAAAAAAAGGCATTTGTATGTGCTTTTTTCCCGTCCCTCATTCATTTCTGAGATTTTAAATCAGGACTAGGTATCAGCGGATCCTCAAAATAAGATCATAATGACTACAATTACTAGACAGCAGAAAGTATTGCTCTCACCCGACTGAAATTGGAAAACACTTTGCTGCAGGAGGGGCAGACAGGCCTGTTTTCACCCTGGTGGTGGGCCTCCCTGTGGATGGCAAGTTCCTCGGGCGAATGAAAAATCCCATTGCAATTGTAACATGACCACAGCGTGTGTTTCTGCAAAAAGAAAAAACTGACAGTTGGACACAACCCAGGACACCGATGAGTATTTTCAACGTCTACCTCCACTAGCTGTGATGTGTACAGATCCGGGTGAGTCCTCCTCATGTGGTTCTGTTTGGACTTTTGGCTGACAAAGGTGATGAGACATTGATGGCAACACAAATCCTCATGGGCTTCCGCTGCATCATAACCACACACGACAAATCATGGTAAACATTCCACAACTAGCAGTTTGTTTTCCAACATGAATCTGAGTAAGTAAACAAGTGTTTGAAAGTGCATCTACTTCTGTAGCTGTGTTCAGAATCATTCTCTTGTTCCTTAGTAATTGTGAATGACGTCATTCTAAAGTTCAGAGAATGTCAAATGAAGCTGGTTTACAGACTTATAGTTAATTTTATGTCCATGCTGAGATTGTACCAGTATAATACCCCCTGATATTTATGTACTGCCATTGTCATGGAGACATCTTACGGAATTTCATCATGGGTGTCTCAGAAGGTTCAGAATTGATCACTAAGTTAGTCTTGCTCACGTCGGTCCCCACGACGACTTCCTCCAACACGTCCATGGCTTTTTCTACATCACACGACACAAACAAGTGTAAATTAAAAGTCAAAGTAAAATAATATATGACAACCGTATCATGACAAAAGACGGTCACGACTGGTTAAAAAAAGGAAAAACGAAGACAGAGGACGGCTTAGTTTTTTAAAATTGAACCCTTTCACGTCTGAGTCAACATGTATGGTTAAATTACTCACAACTTAATAGGCAAAATATGACATGTAAATATAGGAAAAACATAGGTTTTCTTCTTTCCCGTAATACCGCGGGGCCAAGTGTTGCTCATCCGGGTCACGTGACATAAAATTCCCGTCAACGAGTGTCGTAAAACCTCGCGAGACTCTAAGCAACCGGTTTCCAAAATTAGTATGTTGCAGATACGCTTAAATATGATGACACTACAACAACACTACAATTTACGGAAGCATATAGCCTTTACATGAAATTTTTTTTAAAAATGACAGGCTATTTTTTATTTTTTTTTCAACTGTCCGTTTTTCTGAGGCTGTTTTTTTAAATTATTTTTTTGTTACGGAATCGTGCATTAACATGAACAAAAAATGGGGGGCTGTTTTTTTGTTTTTTCAACTCTCTGTTTTTCTGAGTAATTAAAAAAAAAATTTTTTTTTTTCAAAAAACGTCCGTTCAAAGGTGTCGCGAGAGCTGTCTTCCAGTATTGAACTTGCAGGTGCAATTCGCGCGAGACTTATACGTATCTCGGTAACTCACGAGTGCTTGAATTTTGAATATGTTTTTAACTTTTTTGTCTTTGGTAGCCAAGCTCAGGAAAATAATTTAGGGGGAAAACGGGGAGAAAAAAATATTTGGAAAAAACGGAAAATAAAAAAAACATTTGAAAAACAAAGTTGAAAAAAAAAAAACATTCAAAAAACAAACCCAAAAATAGTCAGAAAAACAAAGTTGGGGAAAAAATAATTCAAAATAACCCCAAAAATAAATTACTTAGAAACAGAAAGTTGGGGGGAAAAATTAATTTAAAAAAAGACCTCCAAAATAAATTACTCAGAAAAACGGAGAGTTGAAAAAAAATATTTAAAACACAGTCCCCCCATTTTTTATTTTTCATAAATGCAATAAGCTTTCATTACAAATAAAATCAAACATTGTTTAAAACATGTAATCAAATGCAGTCATGTTAAACAAAATGTAGGATAAGTGAAATGCCGAAATGCAAACACTCTGCAAACATTTTTAAATGAATAATTTTTCTGAGATTAGCTCATTTTTAATGTGCATTTTTATGCAAAGAAGGGGAGAGGAAATTCTTTTTTAACCGATTGGAACTGAGCAAACTATTTTGCTAACATGTATGCGCTAACATGTTTAATAAGCAAATACATAAAAACCAACACAATCATAATGAATAACATTGATAAAATATGAGTGGATTTTAACATTCATAAACCTTTATTGACATTTCCATCAGACAAGAAGACAAAAAGAGCACGTTAATTCTTTTTAAATACTTTGTGAACAACACAAGCATTAGGCAAGGGAAGATGAGCAAGCAGACTTTTTAAGCGCTGGCCTGCTTCTGTTCCTTGAATTGGGCGATCCGGCTTTCCATGACGGGCCTGAAGTGTCGAATCAAACCCTTAAATAAGAGGGGAAACTAATGTTTGATAAGAAAGCACGGCGAATCAAGAGGTAGAGAGATATGTTAAACTCTTACCTGCACGGGCCAAGCGGCGCCGTCTCCCAGAGCGCAGATGGTGTGACCTTCGATCTGCTTGCTGATCTCCCAGATCATGTCGATTTCGGACTGCCGCGCGTCGCCTTGGACGAAGCGCCACATCATGTTGTTCATCCAGTCCACCCCTTGACAAGCAGAAAAGAAATTTTAGCCTGACACACAATGTAGCATGAATGACTCCTTCATTTCATTCCCAGGTAATGTGTAAGGAGAGAAAGGGGTTGTTCATCACGTTTAGTTCTGCAACGATTGATTGATTAACTCAAGTAATTCGATTGGAAAAAAAAGCTTTGAATGAAATTTTGCTGCTTCGAGCATTCGTTTCATTAGTGATGTTGTAATGGTTTGTTTTGAAAGTGCTATTTAGTTTTATTGATTGCTGAATCCAGCTGATCCCTGTTAAGATCAACATAAAGTATGTTATTATTCGAGATGTTTGTTTATGCATTTGTTAGTTAGTTTAGAAGTATATTTGGCAGTTTTTGTGGGAATATGTGTTTGAAAAATTTGTTAAGAGCATTGTGTATAAAAAAGATGTTTGCATTTTATAGCATTTAGGCTAGTGAACTTTTGCTATGCAAGTTAGCCAATTGTTCTCTTGTTGTACTTCCCCCTTTATTTTATTTTTTAATTTATTTTTAAATGCATTCATTGCTTTAGTGAAATGAAAAAGCAATTCTGCAGTTTGAAGAAACACTCAGGAATTTTGTGTTCGCATTGAATGCCCTTTTGAATGTGTAATCTTAGCAAGCCAAAATAAATTATTATAAGCATAAACGCTTGTATGTTTTACATATCCTAAAATTTATTCTGCAGCGCATGAAATGTTCGTAATCCGATTACATTGATCCCTTGCTACTTCACTCTTCAAACTTTGCGCCCTCAGTCCATCGCAGATTTTTTTTTTCCAATTAAAAAAAATAAATACAGATGTGTTGTCTCACTCTCCCTCCTGCGGCAGTGCACTGGAGTTGCTTATTAAAATTAACGATGATTGACAGACGTTATATGTTTGATCTTGCAACAAATGCTTAGAAGCTGAAGCTTTAAAGCGCCGCATGCATCAGTCATCGTTTAGCTTGTTAAACAGTTGCTGTGGCAACTCAATGTAAGTGAGCAGCTTGAGCGGATTTGAGTGGACTCACTCAATGAATAATTTAGTAAAGGCAAGCATTTTTCTACCTTATTGTTGTTTAAAAATAATTTGGTGGGACAGTACCATGTTTAAAACCTATAATTATTACATTAGAAGTGCTTAAAAGCCATTTATTAAAATATATATACATTCTAGAGGTGGGAATCTTGGAGCACCTCACGATTCGATTACGATTCAGAGGATTATAAATCGATTATTAATGCACCCCCCCAATTAGCTGCTTAGTTACAAATAGTTACAAGATTAGTACAAAAATCCTCTCAGGTTTAAACAAATTACTACAGTATTTCAGTATCAAGTTAACAGTTCAAAACAGTTAATAAAATACTCAAATCCCCATTCTGGATCAGCAGCTTTAAACTAAATTCAACTAATTTAATGTTGTGAATCAACCGCTAAAGTTGTTAAAATTGCTCCCGTTATTCCATAATTTCCCTTCTGTCTACTTTCGACATGTCAAAGTTTTAAAACTGTTTCTTACTGCTAGTTTAGCTTTTAGCCAAAACATGAGTTGGATTTTATCGTCACAATATGGATGGGGATGGTTGTCACAACGTCTACAGTTCAACCGATATAAAGAATTTTTATCGTCACTGTACAGAGTACAGTGAAATTGTATTCATATTTGAAGCCTGTGTTTCACACAGTGAATAACTATCGGGCAAGATGTTGATATTCAGTTCTGGACTAAACTTAATTCTGTGTTTAGTCAGTGGTTGCCAAAGAATGAAGTAGAATAGGAATTGGGACCTTCTCTGCAAGGTGTGCACTGGCCGCAGCTCTCGTGCTTGTAGAACTCAATCAGGCGGGCGATGGCTCTAATAATGTCGGTCTGAAAAAATAAAAAAAAGCAGTTTTTAAAAATTTAGAAATTAAATAGGACCGTCAGAACGATTGCTGGACTTGGGTACGACGTACAGATTTGTCCATAACGATGACGGCGGCCGTGCCCAGGCCGGTCTGAGCCTGGAGAAGTCCGTCAAAGTCCATCAGCACCTCCTCACACACCTTTTTGGGAATGAGCGGCGTGGACGAGCCGCCAGGGATGACGGCAAGCAGGTTGTCCCAGCCGCCTCGAACGCCACCTGTATCACAAACAGAGGTTAATAAAAAAAAGTTAAGGGTAGGAATGTTTAGCGTGGACCGTACCCGCGTGCCTCTCAATGAGATCCTTCAGAGGGATGGACATCTCCTCCTCGACGGTGCAGGGGTGGTTGACGTGGCCGGAGATGTTGAAGAGCTTGGTGCCAGAGTTCCTCTCACGGCCGAAACCAAGAAACCAGGTGCCGCCGCGGCGACAGATGGTGGGCGCCACAGCCACCGTCTCCACGTTAGCAACCGTCGTCGGGCAGCCGAACACGCCTTTGCCAGGGAAACATAATATTAAATAAATGCTTCCTTTGAACGAGTTTTTCATTCAGCATTCAGTCTCCATACCCACCAACGTCGGCAGGAAATGGAGGCTTGAGTCGCGGCTTGCCCTGCTTCCCCTCCAAGGACTCGATGAGCGCCGTCTCCTCGCCGCAGATGTACGCGCCGGCGCCGCGCATCACGAACACGTCGAAGTCATAGCCCGAGCCGCACGCGTTCCTGCCGATGAGCCCCGCCGCGTACGCCTCGTTGATAGCCACCTGAATATGGCACGATAACCGGTTAGTGTTGCAGAAACCGCATTACATACGTGCAATTAAAATCAACTTTCAGATAAAAAGAGGTTTGTTGTAACTAGAGCTGAAACGAGTACTCGAGCAACTCGAGTAACTCGAGTTTAAAAACTGATCCGAGTATTTTTATTCACCTCGAGTAATCGTTTATTTTGACAGCTCTAAGCATCACGTTTTGCTAGGACTACTTTTAATGCGGGACAACGCGCTGTCACGTGCGGAGAGGAAGAAGGGGGAAAAAAAAAAACTTACCGCAGCCGACAGCCGCCACAAACGACGCCGACGTTGCTAAATACGAGCCCGCACAATGCTACATTGGTAACAGGTAGCGTCTGGTGCGTCTCATAGAGATCACATGTATGTTGAACTAGATGCGAAATGACAGACTCAGCCGCGTCTGGGCAGCGTTTGTAAACAGCCGCCATCTTAAAGCAGTACAGCGCTAATAAAGAGCGCTAAGCGCTAATAAGTAAGATTAACGATACTGTCGCTACTAGCTCACGTAACGTTAGCCCTGCGGAGGGCTAGGTTTCAATTAATTATGACCACTGTCGATGCGTGGCTAACGTGTCTTACATACAGGCTTTAACATAACATAGCATTGTGGAGTGATGAGGGTGTAAAATAAAAACAATCATGCTAACTATCAGTTTTAGCTCAGTAGTCATTGCTGGATAAAACACCAAGTAGCACTGGTCCCTAATGTGCTCCAATATAGCCTGTATCATACATTTATTTTGAACACTGCAAAAACTCAAAATTCTATCAGGACTTACAGTTTAGACTAACTTAAAACTTAACTAGAACTTAAAGACTAGAGCTGATACGAATACTCGAGCAACTCGAGTAACTCGAGTTTAAAAACTGATCTGAGTAATTTTATTCACCTCGAGGAATCGTTTCATTTTGCCAGCTCTAAGCATCACGTTTTGCCCGGACTACTTTTAATGCGGAACAACGCGCTGACGTCACGTGCGTAGAGGAAGAAGCAATAAAATTTTTTTAAAAACTTACCGCAGCCGACAGCCGCTACAAACTACGCCGACGTTGCTAAAAACTACACCCGCATGATGCTAGTAGCAGATAGTGTCCGATGCGTCTCATAGATAACGCATGCATTTAGGACTAGATGCGAAATGACAGACTCAGCCGCGTCTGGGCAGCGTTAGTAAACAGCCGCCATCTTTAAGCAGTAGACTTCTCAGCACTAATGAATATAACGTTACTGTTACTCGCTCACGTAACGTTAGCCCTTCGGAGGGCTAGGTTTCTATTGATTATGACCACTGTCGATGCGTGGCTAACGTGTCTTACATACAGGCTTAATTTAATCTGTAAAAACACAGCACTGTAGAGTGATGAGGGTGTAAAATTAAAACATAATAAATAGAGGTGTGCAAAATGTCCGATTCTTAGATTATTCGCGATTCGGCCGTGGAAGATTCGACAAACGATTCACAAACATCCAAATTCCGATTATTGAATTATGCCAAGTAAAGCGGAAGTACAACACACTCAGCGTGCCGCGCGGTCTTCGGGACAATGAGGAACAGAGCGAGAGTAGCTAAACATCATGCTTCTCATTACCCGCCCCCTCAGGTAATGCCAATGCTCAACTCACGGCTCTAGCTCAACTCATGCCACGAGATAAAAAAACACAACAACATACCTGACTGCTGCCGAAAAGCTGCCACAAAGTACATCCACATAATGTTACGGTAGATATCATTTATATAGGACTAGATGCAATATAGATTCGGTAGTGTTAGCAGCACATCTACAAAAAGGTAGATGCGGGCGTAGTAAACGGCCGCCATCTTAAAGCAGTACACTTCCCTGCAAAGCTGTTGTAGCGGAACCTTCAAAGCAAACCTAATTAACTTTTTATCTAAAATACTCCTAAATCGGTAAAATATTGACTTGAATCTATCTTTAAAATAGTTTTAAAACTTTCACATGTCGAAAGTAGACAAAAGGGAAATTATGGAATAACGGGAGCAATTTTAACAACTTTAACGGTTGATTCACAACATTAAATTAATTGAATGTAGTTTAAAGCTGCTGATATAGAATGGGGACTGGAGTTTTTTATTTCTAAGGTTATTTTTGTATATTTTTTTACTGCTATATGTTAACTTGATACTGAAATAGTAGTTTGGTTTAGCCTGAGAGTATTTTTGAACAATTTTGGAACTAATGTACAAAACATTTAAAAAAAAAAAAAAAAAGGGGGTGCATCAATAATCATTTTATAATCGAATCGGAGCCTCTGAATCGTAATCGTAATCAAATCGTTAGGTGCCCAAAGATTCCCAGCTCTAATGATAAAGCTAACTGTCAGTTTTAGCTCAGTAGTCATTGCTGAATAAAACACCAAGTAGCACTGGTCCCTAATGTGCTCCAATACAGCAGGTATCATACATTTATTTTGAACTAGAGCAGGGCGGTAAACCGAAAATTTACCGTTACCGAAATTCTTCACGATGACCGACGTAATTTTGACCATGTCGGTAAATTCGGTAATTTAATAAAACAAGAAAATATGGTCTTTTCATCCCGCTTTGACTCTGTGTTGTTCGGCTATGTTCATTCCCCTTTAAGAAAGCAGATAGTGTGCTTACGTATGGAGTCACGTGGTTTTCAGGAAGCCAAACAAACAGAAGCCCAGTAGGCTAACGCTAGCGGCTAACGCTACAGGTAAACGGGATGGAGTCGGGCTTAAGTTAGCTTCGCCAAACTTTCACCTGACATTAAGTAAACTCTTGGCGGGCTCCAGACGGGCTTTCACGCGCTTTCCTCATTGGTTCTCACGATTTCAGGAGACGATGCTTTCAGTGCTTTCTTCTGGTAGCCAAGCCACAGGCTAATGCTAGCGGCAAACGGTACAAATGAACGTGATGGAGTAGGATAGCGGCTCAAACCTTGTCGAAACGGCTGAAATTAATGAGTGGACTGGGCACGGACTTCATGTAGGAATCATTATGTCGCGTTATTTGGTATCTCTGTGATTTATCTGAAAGATTTCATGATGGTAAAGCACTCAGCATAAAGTATAATCCAACAGTGAAGCCTAAAGCTGGGAATCTTTGGGCACCTAACGATTCGATTACGATTACGATTCAGAGGCTCCGATTCGATTATAAAACGATTATTGATGCACCCCCCTCCTTTTTTTTTCTTTTTTCTTTTTCTTTTTAATGTTTTGTACATTAGTTCCAGAATTGTTCAAAAATACTCTCAGGCTAAACCACACTACTATTTCAGTATCAAGTTAACATATAGCAGTAAACAAATATGCAAAAATAACAGTAAATAAAAAACTCCAGTCCCCATTCTGTATCAGCAGCTTTAAACTACATTCAATTAATTTAATGTTGTGAATCAACCATTAAATTTGTTAAAATTGCTCCCGTTATTCCATAATTTCCCTTTTGTCTACTTTCGACATGTGAAAGTTTTAAAACTATTTTAAAGATAGATTCAAGTGAATATTTCACCGATTTAGGAGTATTTTAGATAAAAAGTTAATTAGGTTTGCTTGGAAGGTTCGCTACAACAGCCTTGCAGGGAAGTGTACTGCTTTAAGATGGCGGCCGTTTACTAACGCCCGCATCTAGCTTTTTGTAGATGTGCTGCTAACACTACCAAATCTATATTGCATCTAGTCCTGTATAAATGATATCTACCGTAACATTATATGGATGTACTTTGTAGCAGCTTTTCGGCAGCAGTCAGGTATGTTGTTGTGTTTTTTTTAATCTCGTTGCATGAGTTGAGCTAGAGCCGTGAGTTGAGCATTGGCATTACCCGAGGGGCCAGGTAATAAGAAGCATGATGTTTAGCTATTCTCGCTCCATTCCATCCCGAAGACAGCGCAGCGCACTGAGTGTTGTGTACTTCCGCTTTACTTGGCATATTTCAATAATCGGAATTTGGACGTTTGTGAATCGTTCTCGAATCTTCTACGGCCGAATCGCGAATAATCTAAGAATCGGAAATTTTGCACACCTCTAGTGAAGCCTATATATAACAGTTTAATGGCCACAGCTATTTTTCTGTATGTGTTTGCTTTATTCTGCCATCATAAAATCTTAAATGTTTCATTGGCATCAGAGCAATACAGCTTTAATCTGGTTGTGTCTGTGTGTGTGGGGGGGGGGGGGGCATGTCTAAAAAAAATGATCTGCCCATTACATAAAGTTCTTTCCATCTCTATACAAATCCTATAATTTCACATTTTATAGATTTATTTTAATCATTTTTATGAGCAAGCATTTAAACAGTTTGTGATTTTTTTTCGGCGCAAGGTTTTCGGTCACATCTCTAACAAATATCTTTTCAAAGACAAACAACAAGGGTCCCCTGTAAAAAAAAAAAAAACAGTAGGGTGTAATGTCATTATTTCCTAGAGTGGCAAACCTGTAAGTTGGACGACTCGTTATAGAACTCCCCCCGGATGTAGATGTAGGCTGCACGTGCCCCCATGGCTCTGCCAGCCACCAGGCATCCCTCCACTAGTTTGTGGGGGTCGTTCCTCATGATCTCCCTGTCTTTGCATGTGCCTGGCTCACCTTCGTCCGCATTCACCACTAGATACTTGGGTCTGAGTAAGGCGGAAAAACATTTTTTTTGTGTAAATACTGAACTAAAAACATTTACCCGTTCGTGTTTCTAACCTGCCGTCACTGGGCTTGTTCATAAAACTCCACTTCATGCCAGTGGGGAATCCGGCGCCTCCCCTTCCGCGCAAGCCTGACACTTTGATCTCATTGAGAATCCAGTCCACACCCTTGAGAAGTATCTCCTTAGTTTTGTACCAGTCACCTCGCTTCATGGCACCGTTCAACCTGAAGCGCAACGGCGTCAGTTTAACCAAATAGTGATATGAACAGTATTTGACTTTACAAAAACTGCTTACTGCCAGTCATGACGGCCGTAGAGGTTGGTGAAAATTCTGTCCTCATCTGCTAGTGGCCCGAATGTTGTTTTCTTAGGGGGAGTCTGGGGAAAACAATACACAAGACATATTGGAATATTTGTTTTGTCATCATTTCTGTTTAATAACACAGAAAGTACCTGAGCCGTGCTGTTAAATCGAACGATGGCGCCTTGACTGAGCGCCGCCGGGGCGCGGGCCACCCCGCTCACAACAGCCCGAGACAAAGACAGCATTCTAGGGAAATCCAAATTTAGATGAATACATTTTTTCAACTTTGCTTTTAAAAAACCTCTGAATTACAAACAGGCGCTTTTTCCTATTTAAACACGTTCCTTTTTACGAACTACAAAACTAATTTGAATGGTAATACCTCGTAAATTATATTGAAATGACAATAATAATTGAATTTGAAAATCAAGAAAAACATTTTAACGTTCAGCTCATGAGGATGCAACGCAATTAGGGCTGTCCCAAACGACTAATTTTCTCCCGATTAGTCAGCCGACTATTTTTACGATTAGTCGACTAATCTAATTTAAAAAAATTTTTTTTTTTTTTTTTTTTTTTTTTTACTAATTTAGCAATGAAATTTTTGTTGATGCTTATCAATTCACAAAAAACATATTGGAACACTTAAATTATTTATTAAAGTACAAATAAACACGTAAATAACAATAATAAATCACAAATAAACAATGAGTTCAAATGCTGATAGAATTAACTAGTGTAGCATCCCGATTGAAAAGATGGTCTCTTAAACTGATGGTTTACAACTTTTATTCCATCCTTGATGTAAACACACCGTAAGAGCTACGGTGCACACAAATAAAAAAACACAATTAGAAATTAACAGAAACTTTTCACCTTTTCCCTTTTAAACCTTATTAATATATCAATGAATTGCCTATATGAATTGCCTTTACCTTAATTTATTACCTTATCATTGACAATCTCTCCCTTGAGTGCAATCACTGTATATACTGTATATATTTATGACCTTTTAACCTTATATAATTTTCTATACCATAAAATAAACCATAACATGAAATAAACCTTTCAATTAACATTAAGAACAATACTAATAGCACTTATACCCATTGTCAATGAAACATTATTATTTAGTAAGGCGACAGTACCCTCTGGTGTACAAAAAATGAAGAAAAAAAAAATTACAAACTGCGTGAAGGCGCTTGAGGTGTTTATTCACGGCCGACGTGCAGCCAAGATTGGCATTGAAGAGACAGGACAGTAGAGTGTACTCTCCTTTGTTTCTTTGAAATAAGTGAATGTTTTGGACACTCTGGTGCGCTTTTTTGGCTTTGTGCCGCTTTCCCCGCCTGCATACAGAGCATCCGACATTCTAACTTTCCACGCATATTTTTTTAACCCTTCATTAACCGTCGACGGGATGTTGTGCTCGTCGACGGATTTACGTCATCGATGACGTCGACTACGTCGACTGGTCGGGACAGCTCTAAACGCAATTATACAAAATTAACAATGTTTATCTATTTTCTTTCACAATGTCACCTTATTTACATTTGTTATGACACACGTGAGTAGGCTGCAGCTATCGATTATTTTAGTACTCGATTAATCGATGAACTAGTTAGTTCGAATAACTGAGTAATCGGATAAGGAACATAAAAACTTAAAATACCTGAGGTGAGCCTCAAACAGTACAAAAAAATAAATAAATGAGGATTTAACCCTTGAGAGTCGAAGGACGCGCCGGCGCGTCCTCAGCGCACGTCGTCTTTGAAGCACCCTCGCGTTTTAATTACGTCACCCACATGCCGTTGGTTGGTCTCGTTTTAAAGTGCGGAAGTTGCGGTTTACTCTCGTTGTTATTTGAAGTCAATCGACCAACTAAAACGTGAGATATTGTCATTTAAGTTTTATAGTTTTATTGTCCTCTCAAAAAAACATTAAAACGCTGCATGGATCATTTGTTTATGTCTATATTTCCATCATTTCTTGTCCTTTTTCAAAACGGAAGCTCCATGAAAAAAACACAAATCAAACGAACCCTTTCGAAGTCACAGTGGAAGCATAAAATGCGTTTTTTTTTTTTTATAAATATAACTGCCGTGCGAGGTTCCACCGAACGAGAGGCAGGAGTGTTCTGACGCAGCGAGGGGGCGAGCGACGGCCGTTTGAATCAAGCAGGCGGGCGAGCGACTTTGTGTGACTTTGAGGATGAACGGAAAACTAAATTTAGCGCAAGCAATTGTGCTTTTTGATCAACTTGAGGAAGAGGGTGGTCCAAATTCGTCATCATCGTCTTCTTCGGAAGAGTCCTCGAGTGAAGATAGTGACGGATTTGAACACGTGGGTGACGCCATCGACGAGCAGAGGTAAGCCAACTCACTTTTTTTTTTTTTTTTTTTTTTTAATGCTGTAAAAGTTTCTTTTGATATTGCAAGACAAAGTTAATTTTGATGCAATATAAGTGCGTGTTTGTGTATGTAATAATAAAATGTGCATATCAGATCAAAGTATAATTTGTGGTCTTCTTTCTATATGAAGATTAGGGATGTAGCACATATTCAGCTACGGTATTCTTTCTATTGTCATACATATAGATTTCCATTATTATTTATTGCTGTATATATTTTTATTTTATACTTTATTATTTTCATAAATACTGACTTATGTTTCATGTACATTTATAGTGACAATGAAAGTAAAGTGAAATGAAAATGGAAGGGTGGAAAGAGGACCGACACCCCATGGAAGTGTGGGCTGTGATGTAGCCCTGTGTCTAATTCCAGGACGAAACTGCTTTTCGGAGTGGCATGCCAGAAAAAAATGTAACTTGTTTATTGTAAATATTTTTGAAAATACTTTTTTCCCCAATGTTATATATATATATTTTTTTCCCACAATCAGTCTTCTCAATTTGTGTATATAAATGTGTGTTCAAGAAGCTTGATTGTGTGTACATAGTTTTCATCAGGTGATGGGCCGCAATACCTAAACTCATAAAGAGATGGCCTCTAAACACTTTTTGTGTTAGATGGTATATTTTTTCACTGTTCTTCACTGTTTGGTCTGCTGTATATAACCTGTTTTGACTAGAGCATGTATAAATGCAAAAAACGCCTATGGCTATACCTGTTGTTTATGTTGAATTGTCAAATAAAAGACTATTTATTCTAAATTTTTTTGGTTGAATGTTCATCCTAACATGTTGAATAAATATTACAAAGTTTCAAAACGGTTCGTTACGCATGATTGGTTGTCAATTGGACATCAATATTAAAAATTTTGACAAAACGATTTGGGAATTTTTGGTCTTTTTGGGCCCAAAATTATGATTTATAATTGGTCAGTGAAGGAAACAACAGTTTGGACATGAAGTTCAAGGTGTCACAAAAAAAGGGACCAAACCAGGCCATCATAAACAATTCTGTCTTTGAAATATAAAGGCAACTTCAAAGGCATGCAAAATCAGACAAAATAGGCCCAGACCTTAAAGGGTTAAGTACTAACTTACATAGCAAAAGTCCGCTAGCTTAAATGGTATAAAATGCTAACTTTTTTTTTTTTTTACAATGCTTTTAACAAATGGATCAAACACATTTTCTGACAAAATTGGCTAAATATACCTATATACTAAATTACAAATAGGGTTGGGCATTGTCTGAAATTGAACGATTCCAGTTCGGATTACGAGTCCACGTTTCGATTCCGGTTCCGAACGATTCTCGATTCCAATTCTTTTAAGAGGCAGTGTCCAAAAAAAAGGCAGGGTAAAAAAAAAAAATTGCATGTTTTTTTATTATTATTATTATAATATCTTTCATTAATAAAGTCTTTACTTATCGATGATTTTTTAATTATATGAACTTCTCACAGGGCCAATTTTAACTTCTGTATAAATATCAGTCTTTGAACTTCAATTTTTTTCCGGTCGGTGGTCAGGGCATTGAAACATGGACTCGAAATTTTAAAAATCGAATGATTCCGGGAGCATCGGAGTGATAGAACCTGTTCAAATGGATGCCCGATGCCCAACCGTAATTACAAATGCATTAAAAAACATTAGCTCAAACAAAAACTAGCTTATGTTGGTCTTAACAGGGAGCTGGGGATTCAGCCATGTGAAATGAGTTATAGCATTTAATTTTGCCACCAGAGGGCAGCGTATCCACTAGAGGTGTGCATCGGCACTGCCCTCACGATTCGATTCGATTACGATTCGGAGGGCCACGATTCGATTCGATTCAGAGGGTCACGATTCGATTCGGTTCAATTCGGCAATGCATCGCAATGCATTAAAGCCTGGGATGCATTAAAATTCTAAAGCAAAGCATATTTTTCGTGAATCATGATGCAACACAAGCGGTCAGACATTAAAGAACTTTTTATTGGCTCTTGTGTCACTCCTGGTTGAAGTCAAATGAAAATACTTTCATTTATATATATATATTTAAAAAATAACAATAACAGCATTTAATTAGTGCTTTGAATGAGACCAGGGCTTTCTCTTTTTTTTTTTTGCACACAGTAGCAACCTTTAACACAGTGCAACATCTGAACTCCTGTGCAAAATCAGTAATAACAGTCACTGTATTTTATTCACAACGACCCATCACAAAAAATATTCAAGTAAATATTAAAGAAAACGACAAAGAAAATATTGTAGTGCAGCAGCATCTTTATCGCAATATCAATCCAGGGATCAGTTCAGTTGCGATGTAGAACAAAAGTAAAATCTAGGCCTAGCCCACTATATATGTGCAATAGAGGTTAGATCGGGCCTAAAAAATCCAGCCGGACCCGACACGGCCCGCTGGTATTGAAGCCCGATCCGGCCCGAGCCCGATCAATCAACTAGATTTGCAGGCCCAGCCCGAAAAACCCGAATTTTTTTTTTTTGTTGGAGTGATGCGGGGAAAAAAATGCAGCAGCAGCAGCAGCAGCAATTTTTCATTTCTTCGAGTTGGCAGAAAAAAACGCAAGTTTTCTTGATGTTTAAATAGTCTACATATTTTTATGATCATTATAAAAGCATTTAAGCAACGAAATAACGCTGGGAAAGTTTAATATTAAAAAAAACAAACGGTTTTGCAGACACACAGAGGAAAAGATTCAAAAGAATCACATTTCTGTTGTCTTTGTGTGCATAAATAAAAGTGTCCTTCGTAACGAATTCTCAGTTGGCAGAAAAAACGCAAGTTTTCTTAATGTTTAAATAGTCTACATATTTTTATGATCATTATAAAAGCATTTACACAACGAAATAACGCCGGGAAAGTTTAATATTAAAAAAAAAAAACATGCGGTTTTGCAGACACACAGAGAAGATTCAAAAGGATCACATTTGTGTTGCCTTTGTGTGCATTAAACAAAAGTGTATTTCGTAACAAATCGTAATCGTAAGGAGGAGAAGAAAAAAAAGCGGCACGGTGTTCATGTGCGTTCACAAGCAAAAGCAAAATTTTTTTTTTTTTTTTTTATTTAAATAATTTATTAGTCGGCCCGGCAGCCCGACCCGAACGTGAATGCTTAACATTTTGGGCCCAGACCTGACTCGAAATTCGGGTCGGGCACAAGATCTAACCTCTAAGAGATAGGACATAACATAACAATGGCTGAAGCGGAGAAAGAGGGAGCGAGAAAGATTATTGATGCACCTAAGACATTGTAAGCAGACATCTGGAGACACTTTGGCTTCTACGAGGTTGATGGGAAACTTGACCAGAGTTATGCGTGTGTAAAAAATGAAACATGAGTATAATAATTAGGGCTGTCAAAATTATCGCGTTAACGCGCAGTAATTAATTTTTTAAATTAATCACGTTAAAATATTTGACGCAATTAACGCACATGTCCCGCTCAGAAAGTATTCTGCCTTTTGGTAAGTTTTACAGCAAGACTTTTTGTGCTGTCCAACAGCGAACTCTTGTGGTCGCTTTGCGACATGGTTTATTGTTTTCTTTCCAGTTCATTATGGCTGCACGACGTCTCGGGCTGATAATGTTGTGCTTATATGATCCTTGGACAAGATTTGTCCGTAAGTATGGTTGTTGTAAAGAATGTACATATTATGTTAGTAAGCGAAATGTTATATTTTTTGTATGAGACGCTTTTTGTTTATGTTTAGTGAACCTGTATAGCGTGCTAAGCTAACGTTGTTGCTAATGCAATGCTTGTGTACTTTTTTTTTTTGTAGTTTTACGACGGTCTAAAGAGGACAATGGTTTGAGGCCATTTTATTAATAAATCAGATGAAAAAGGAAGAAGTCTAATTATTAAGGCGTCGTTCACTAGCTGTCTAGCTTTGGAAAAAGTAGACGCTTCGGAGTGAGGACAGCACCGACAGATTTAAATGACAGTAGAGTGAAATGCCCACTACAGTCCTTTTGTACCGTATGTTGAATGTATATATCCATCTTGTGTCTTATCTTTCCATTCCAACAATTTATTTTACAGAATATATATATAATTTACAGAAAAATATGGCATATTTTATAGATGGTTTGAATTGCGATTAATTGCGATTAATTAATTTTTAAGCTGTAATTAACTCGATTAAAAATTGTAATCGTTTGACAGCCCTAATAATAATACAAATGGAAAAACCAAATCCGTTGCATCACCGGAATTGCGCAGGGAAGATTTTTTAATGTACTTATACATTTTAAAATGCGCTGAATCGATTCGGCTTGTTGCCCGCATCGAATCGAATCGTCCATGCCCCGCCTCGGGATACATCGCCGCATCGATTATTGTTGACACCACTAGTATCCACCCAAATCAATAACACTAAATGCAAACACTTTCAAAACAAACCATCACAACACCACTTTAATTAAACGAATACTCGAAGCTGCAAAATTTGATTCGAAACTTTTTTCTAATCGAATTAACTGAGTTAATCGATTAATTGTTGAAGCAATAATTGTAATACCTCAAAAACTATACTTAAATGACAATACTAAATTAATTAGAAAATCAAGAAAAATATGACTTCACGTTCAGCTCATGACGATGCTACACAATTATACAAAATTAAACATTATTTATCTATTTACATTCACCTTGTAACTTTATTTACATTTGCTATGATACAGGTGAGCTTGGAACAAATATGCCAAGTATTATTCCAGTGCTGACTTTGACGCCATCTGTATTACCAACTGCGGTTCACTGCGGTATTATAACCATATCCATAATTTGTGTAGTATATAATTTTCGCATAATAAAGTGACCTCCACGCCAGCGCTGCTAGCGTTAGCCTGTGATGCTAGCCGGACTCGTTGTTTTAACCTTGCCCTACTCTTGCATTAAGAAGGAAAAAATACAACTGAGTATTTAAACACCCACGCGAAATGAGCACGTTATTTTTAAATCAACAGAGAATGACATTAAACGACTCAAAAGGCGAAAATATTAGGTTCGCCTTTGCATAACATTACGTACCTGCTCTTCGTCCAGTTTATGAAATCAACACAGGAAGTACTGCTCAAATTCCGGAAGTAGTCATTTGTGTCATGTAATGAGCTGGGTCCGTGTCTCTTTTCGTAATTGGATTTTACGTAAATAGAAAAATAGAAACATGGAAAAACGGCTGCTTATTTGGTTTTCGTTTTCAAACGGAAAAAAATCAAAATTTAAATACAGCTTGGACCGAGCCCGATTCCGTTTTTGTTTTTATGTGGTTAACAAAAAACGGTAAATGAATTTTCTGTTTCCCGATTAAACACTGGATAATTCAATAACGAAAACGAGCCTGGATCCGTTTTTCCATTACAGTGATCCCTCGTTTTTCGCAGTTAATGGGGACCAGGACACGCAGCGATAAGTGAAAAACCGCGAAGTAGCCCCGCCCCCCCAAAAAATAATTGTGGGTGTGTGTGTATTCAGTGTATTTTATTCAGATTTACCAATGGAAAGAGACATATATATAGCAAATGTTTTTTCACTTTTTTCCCATAATATATTAAAAAAAACACATTTTTTTAATAAATTTTTTTTAAGCACTTGAAATCTAATAATTATGAAGTTTTAAACATGTTCCTGTCATATGGGGAAATTAAGGGGGGGAGGCGAGGGGGGGGCATAGCCCCCCTGGTGGCCAAAAATGTCATTGCATGTATTTGACTTTCTTATATATGAATTTATTTATTTTTTCTTTAAACCTGTCCTGTTCAGCTGTTTAACACGGAGAATGGAAATGGTCTGAACAGTTTTAATATTTCACATTGAGAGTATGACATACTCCCATTGTGATAATTCAACATACCTTGTTTATTATGACAAAGCAGCAAACAGGACGGGGTTATGGGGGAACAGAAGAAAAGAAACACAAGAAAAGAAAGAAAAGAAACACAAACAATGAAAAAAATACATTGAACGCCTACACTAACTATGAATATGTTGGTGCTATCGTCAGCTGGATGTATTTTCGGTTAACCCCATGTGGGGGGCCTGTTGACCAGGGAAAGAGGGGGGGGTCTATGGGCAAAGTGATTGGGAGGGGTGGAGTGTACACAAATCAGTTCTATGATCTAGAAACCAGTAATTGTATAAATCCCTTGTGAGTAAAAGCCAGTCAGCAACCGACCGTATGCCTCTCCATCGCCAATCCCGGCACCAGGGCCCCCAACCCGAGCGCACCCTATCACATCTAGCCACGCGCCAGCCCCACCAGACACACGAAAGCCACACAGCCAACCCGGGGAGGGAGGCCGTGCAAGGGGGGGGGGGGGTGCAGCGCAGCCCATCCCTCCTCTCGTAGCCCAGCAAAGGAGCCATCGTCACCCCCCCGGGATCCAGGGTGGTCCCCTGGGCCACCCGCACCCCCATCAATCAGCCTTCAGGGATGGGAAGAGGGGATGCACCACCAACCCCACGCACATACACACAGCTGGGATGCCAGTATGTACGAGCATGGGCTAAGCTACTATCCGAGCATATATCTTGTAAGTTAATTTTATTGCAGACACTGCGTTTCAAGGTCATCAACATGTTTTGCCCCCCCCACCACAAAAGTCAACCTCCGCCTAAGGTTAATGCCCCACTGAATTATTTTTGAACAAGAATAAAATAGAAAAATGCTTGTCTTGATTAAATGCTTCATTTAATCATTTCATTTAGTCCACTCAAATCCGCTCAAGCTGCTCACTTACACACAATGAGTTGCCACAGCAACTGTTTAACTAGCGAAACGATGACTGTCGCATGCTGTACTTTGAAGTTTCGGCTTCCAAGCATATCTGGCAAGATCAAACCTTAACATCTGTCAATCATCATTAACTTCAATAAGCAACTCCAGTGGACTGCCTGACCAAGAACGGCAGCAGGAGGGAGAGTGAGACGACGTAATCATTTTCATATCAGGACAGCTCATTTATTTTTGATTGTTTTAATTGAAAAAAACTCCTCGATAGACTGCGGGCACAAAGTCTGAAGCGTGTAGTAGCAAGGGATCACTATTTGTTTTCAACCAAGTTCGGCTTTGCAATGAGCCATGCCCCGGAAGATGATGTTCTTCTTCTGATAGACAAGTTTCCTGTGCAAAACATGGGCGGTGCCATCTTTGACAATTTCTGCTCCGAACTTCCGGTTTAGACAAAACATCATGAAGTGCGGTTGAAGTAAGCAGTGTGTTGACAAGTTAAAACCATACACAGAGTTTAAGGGGGTTAGGGGGCTGCCCCCCAGTGGCTGAAAGTGTCATTGCATGTAATTGACTTTCCGAAATATATGATTTTAAAATTAAGAGTTTTCCAGTAAAATATTGCCTATAAAATAAAACAAAACAAACAATAAAAATGAATAAAATGGACTTTTTTTTTTTTTTATAAAGGGTCAAAATTATTTTTCGAACAGATCATGTGACTAGCACCTTAGACGGTCATTTGCCTTAGCCAAAACCACCTGAGGACTGAAAAGGCAAGATGGATATACGCAATTTTTTCAAACCAAAGCTTTCAAAAACGACATCAACTACTAAGCAAGAACCAAGGATTGAAAATGTGGACTATGAAACGCCAGAGCACCACCAAAATGGTGAGTGGAGTTTCAATTTGCCCCACTAAAGACGCTATTTTCACAACAGAGCCACCATCGGTGTCTTGCCAATGTAGTTACCCGTGTCAAAAATTGTATCCCCTTGCCGCGGGAGCACACACACACACCCATTAGTTATGAGTTATGTCGACTTATACAATTATTTGAAGCCAGAAAAGAACCACCGTATATATTTTGGACATCGACATTTATTAATTTGGAGAAACTCCATACATGACTAGAATTACAGTAATAACAGTTATAGGTCATCCTATGAGTAAATCAGTAAAAGATGGCCTTTTTTTTTTTCGTTCAGTACATATGTTTGGTTATACGACAAAAAAAAAAAAACTTACCTTTTTTTTTTTTTTTTTTTAATGGATGGGCCATGTTTTAAAACCTCGTAAATAACTCCATCACCAAAACACAGAAATCAAGCAAACCAGTGCAGCGCAGTGGATTCCGCCCAGGGGATTCAATTTTTGACTGAGGTAACTACATTGGCGCGACACCAGCAGGCGTACCATATTCAACGGATGACGATCTTTGCGAAAAGTATAGCTGTCCTAAGTGGCTTGATTTAGAATTCCCCTCAAGAATGATGGGAAACAAAAGAAACGCTCATTTTCAATTTATTAATATAAATATTCTTGTGAATTTATGTAATTGCTGACACTGCGTTTCGGGGTCATCACATGTTGTGCCCGCCCCCCTGCCCCAAAAGTCAAACTCCTCTTCTGGTTAAAACTGCAAAATCAAACCAGAGGAGCTCACGGAATCTCCGAAAATGGATTCAGCACGACGTAGATGAGACGCCGAGACTTTCTGTGCTGTGCGTGAACGTCTGGAAGCGTCTATATATATGGTTGGAAAAGGAATGTTTTGATCAGCGACCAGCTAGTAGCTACAACGCGTCAGTGTGGATCTACCTAGCCATACGACTTAAATCGAAACCAGCTGCAGACAGTAAGTTAACCCTTTAATACCGAACGTGTCGGCAGCGATGCGTTTACGCATATAGTCTTTGAAGCTTTGTCACGCTCTAATTACGTCACCCACATGCTGCTGGTTGGTATCAATTGAAAGTGCGGAAGTTGATGTCCACACCAGTTTTTTTTTCATGTCAATCGACCAAGACAAACGGGAGATAATATCATTTGAGTTTTATAGTTTTATTGCACTCATAAACATGATTAAAAGGCTGCATGGACCATGTATCTATCTCCATATTTCCATCATTTCTTGTCCTTTTTCAAAACCGAAAGCGGCACAAATGACTACATATCCCAAGAGCCGTTGTGATGTCAAGAAGGACGAACCGAGTGTGAATATTTTTAATAAATTTCCTAGCGAGGCACCAACTAAGGAAAGGGAGGCATGCGAAGCAAGCAAAGGCCGGTTGGATTGAGCGAGCGACTTTGAAACGTGCAGAATGAATCTAAAACTAAATTTAGCGCAAGCTAATGCATTATTTCATTAACTCAAGGAAGAAGATGAGCCGTATTTGTCGTTGTTTTCCTCGGATGAGTCGGCGTCTCGGCAAGTAGAAGTGACAGCAGCGCGCAAACGGCGAAAGAGTACGCTGTGTGACGTTGTGTGTGACGCAGCTCCGTGACCTGTTCAAGAAGAAGCTTTATTGAGTGCGCAAAAAAAAAAACTTTATTGAGTCGCATGTCTGAAAAATTTGAATTGAACTGAACTACTTGTCAATATTTTTGAAAATACTTTTTTTCAATGTCATATATTGTTTTTCTTCACTGTAATCTTTTCAATTTTTATATAGATGTGTGTTCGAGAAGCTTGATTGCATGTACGTCTATACTTTTGATAAGGTGATGGGTACAATACCTAACTTCAGAAAGAGATATTCTCCAAACCCTTTTTGTGTTAGATTTTTTTTTTCTCACTATTTTGCACTGTATATAACTTGTTTTGACCATAGTATGTGTAAAGGCCAAAAACGCCTATGACCATACCTGCTGTTTGTGTTGAATTGTCAAACAAAACTATTCAATCTTATTTTTTTCTATTGAATGTTTATCCTAACAAGTTGAATAAATATTATCAAGCTTCAAAACGGTTGGACGAGCATGTTTGGTTGTCAATGGGACATCAACATTACAAATTTAGAAAAAAGATTTTGGGATTTTTGTCTTTTTGGGTCCAAAATGTGGATTATAATTGGTCAGTGAAGAAAACAACATTTTGGACATGAAGTTCAAGGTGTCCTGAAAAAAGGGACCCAACTTGGCCATTGTGAACATTTTTTTCTTTGAAATATAAAGGCAACATCAAATTCATGCAAATTCAGCCAAAATAGGCTTAGGTGTTAAAGGGTTAAAGATGTACCTAAGGATCCACCTAAAAACTCCTGCTCACTTATTTATACATCTATATGAGACATGAAAAACATACTGTTGCAGAGAATACTGTAAAAAACAAAATCTGCTACAGTATTTCAAAATATAGATCTTACTATGCTATAACTTTTTAACTTCCCATTTGCTGACCCAACCTTAAATACTGTATATACTGCAATGTGTAAGACGTGTACATTTGGAGGCATGACATTGCTGCAGCTTATCCTTAGTGAACATTACGCATTAAACCCTTCCATCTTCATACATGAGAGATTACAAAAGTGAGGATTTCTTACCATCCAGCTGCTGTCAACATCCTTCATGATTGACAGATTCATTCTTCGAAAGCAGTATTCACAAGGAAAAAATATCTACGTATGGATTTACAGAGGATATAGTTTATTTACACCATGGACTTGAATATGCCCACAATTTCATAAATACTGGACTTTATTTACACAAAAGCAGATCTTAGGAAGGATTTTTGGAATAATACAAGAAAAGTGATTAACAGAAAATTAAATGGATCATATAGTAAGTAGTACAGTAATGAAGTATTTTTACTTCACTGCTCATGAGTTTGTTTCTTTTTTTTGTCCTGTACTTTCAGAGGGAAGAGACCGGTTCATTAGTTGAGGTAGGCTGATGGCTGGGCCTTCTGGCGACCCGACCCAGTCGGTCCACGGCCACGCACTCAAAGGCCCTCCTCATGAGCGGGTGCTCTTCCAGCACTTCGTTAAAGCTGTCAACACTAAGCGAATAAAGACGACAATACGTCTCGGCCAACACGCTTGCTGTGCGTCGACCTTGTGTCAGCAGGCAGATCTCTGAAAACAAAAGAATCAGTGTTTATTCATGGTATAGGCAAATTTTCCACATTCAAATTAGAGTACCATAATTTTTGGACTATAAGGCGCACCTGACTATAAGCCGCACCCACCAAATTTGACACAAAAACGGCATTTGTGCACAGATAAGCCGCACTGGACTATAAGCCGCAGCACTCATCACTCTATTATGGAATATTTACACCAAAAGATCATAACCGGTAACACTTTGTTTGACAGCGGCACCATAAGACTGTCATAAGACCAAATGAACCACCATGAAGCTTTGAACCAATGAGCTGAAAAGCTTCATTCCTTCGAGAAGCTTAATTAGCCCATCACTGCTGCACCTGCTGTCAACACTGTTGTCGTCCAACATGCCTCCTAGCATGCATTGCAGCACTCCAGAACAATCAAAATTCATGTTCTATGCAAATTATTTCTTCAGTTACTATTTCAGTTGTTTCATTTATTGCTAGATATGGTATTTGGTAACTCTTTATTTGAAAGTGGCACCATAAAACTGTCATTAGACAAATAATGAATGCTTATACCAGATGTCATTTTGTGTTATCCGGCAAATTATCTCACTTTTGAATGGATGTAAAAGATCCAAGCTGAACATAAATGGAGATAGTGACATAGTTTGCCGGATGACACTTAATGACATCTGTCATAAGCATTCAGTAATGCTTGATAGTGTCATGTCATAATTATGACGGTCATAAGATTTATAAGACATATTTGGTAACATTTTATTTGACAGTCGTGCCATAAGACTATCATAATTATGACATGACACTGCCATGAGCATTAATGAATCCTTATGACAGATGTCATTTTGTGTCATCGGCAAATTATCTCACACTTTTGAATAGATTTAAAAGAACCGAGCTGGACATAAATGGAGTTAGTGACATAGTTTGCCGGATGACAATGACATCTGTCATAAGCATACATTAATGCCCTTGATAGTGTTATAATTATGACGGTCTTATGACGCCGCTCTCAGATAAAGTGTTACCCATTAACCCAAATAAATCAACAAATAAGCCGCGCTGGACTATAAGCCGCAGGATACTGAGGGAGGGAAAAAAGTAGCAGCTTATAGTCCGGAATTTACGGTAGTTACCCCCAAAATAGGCCCCGTCGCTAAGTCTGACATCCTTGCTGCCTCGCGGGGTGACCACGACGGTGCCGTGCTGGATAAAGTACATTTTCCGACCGAGCGTTCCCTCCCGTATGATGTAGTCACCGGGCTGGAAGACCTCGAAGCGCAGTTTGGTGAGTATCACGGTCACGAAGTGGGGGTCGGTGTTTGCGAAGAGGGGCATGTTGGCTACCAGACCGCGGCAGTTGTAGCTGACTATTTCCTGAAGTGAGAGTTCAATTAATTGGTTGGTCGGTGGCATTTTCACGGTTTGTCAGAATTTTTCAGACTTTCAAATTTCATTCACTTTATTTGGTGCTTACAGTGGTATGAAAAAGTATCTGAATCTTTTGGAATTTCTCACATTTCTGCATAAATCACCATCAAATGTGATCTGATCTTTGTCAAAATCACACAGATGTAAAAACTG
Organism: Corythoichthys intestinalis; assembly: GCF_030265065.1. Taxonomy (NCBI): domain Eukaryota; kingdom Metazoa; phylum Chordata; class Actinopteri; order Syngnathiformes; family Syngnathidae; genus Corythoichthys; species Corythoichthys intestinalis. The sequence goes on from NC_080416.1 coordinate 23,140,228, forward strand.
TCTGCTTTAACTAAGGGGCAGTTTACATGGCGACTCTGTGACACAAAGATGCAATGACTGAGTAGCAGAATCTCCTCGCGTGCATATGGTGACAGTGAAGACGGAAGGCGAAGACAAAAATTCTGAATCCTGCCTCCAAAGTGGAAGAATCCAATTGCAGGGGATTGAGGGGGGCTTGCTCCGCATGAATATCAAAAGCTCCGGCTGCGCGAGACCGCCTCTATAACGTCAGCACTCGTACACGTCACATTGGGCGTGCGCAGCGGTGATACTAAACATTAAAAACAGCAAATATGGTGGAATGCCGACTTTAATTTACTATTTTAATAATATTTTTAAATTAAATATGTTGAATGTTTCCATTTTTGTGCCTTTTTCAACAAAAGAAAAATGCCATTGCTTCGAGTGGGCGGGCATATTTTTTTCCGGGCTGAGGAGCTTGTTGGGGTCAGAGTGCATTATTCGCTGCCGCCTTGTAAATCTGCAGTGCCCCCTAGGGCCTGGCATGAATACTACATCATTTTCATGGGGAATTTCGACATTGTTGAAAATGAACATTTGAAAATTTTCGTAATTTCGGAGAGTCACCATGTAAACGGCCCCTAAAACCACCCAAACATTTATAGGTTTTCATATTTTAATGAAGATTGCATGCAAACAATGACAGAAGGGGGGGAAAATAAATAAGTGAACCCTTTGCCTAACCTTTAAATAGCAATTGAAACCAATTTTTACCAAACAATTTAAGTCTAGTGTGTGCCCAATCACTGATGAGTGGTTTAATGCTGCCCTGCCCACTATAAAACACATCTGGTAAAAATTGTCTTGATGAGAAGCATTGTCTGATGTGCATCATGGCTTGGTCAAAAGAGCTATCTGAAGACCTGCGATCAAGGGTTGTTGATTTGTATAAAGCTGGGAAAGGATACAAAACCATCTCTAAAAGTCTGGATGTTCATCAAACGACAGTCAGAGAAGCTGTCTACAAATGGAGAGAGTTTGGCACTGTTGCTTCTCTTGCAAGGAGTGGCCGTCCACCCAAGACGATGCCAAGAGTTCAGCGCAGAATACTCAGAAAGGTAAAAAATAATCCTAAAATATCTCCTAAAGACTTACAGAAATCACTGACACAGTCAAATATCTATGTGCACACATCAACACCTCATCCCCACCGTCAAGCATGGTGGAGGAAGCATGATTTGGGGCTGTTTTGCTGCCTCAGGGCCTGGACAACTTGCAATCATTAAAGGAAGAATGAACTCAAAAGTTTATCGGGATGTTTTGCAAGAAAACCTGTCTGTCGGACAGTTGAAGCTAAAAAGAGGACGGATGCTGCAACAAGACGATGATCCAAAACAGACGTAAATCAACGTCAGAATGGTTACATGGTCAAAAGAGCTGTCTGAAGACCTGTCTACAAATGGAGAGAGTTTGGCACTGTTGCTTCTCTCGCAAGGAGTGGCCGTCCACCCAAGACGATGCCAAGAGTTCAGCGCAGAATACTCAGAAAGGTAAAAAATAATCCTAAAATGTCTCCTAAAGACTTACAGAAATCACTGACACAGTCAAATATCTATGTGCACACATCAACACCTCATCCCCACCGTGAAGCATGGTGGAGGAAGCATGATTTGGGGCAGTTTTGCTGCCTCAGGGCCTGGACAACTTGCAATCATTAAAGGAAGAATGAACTCAAAAGTTTATCGGGATGTTTTGCAAGAAAACCTGTCTGTCGGACAGTTGAAGCTAAAAAGAGGATGGATGCTGCAACAAGACGATGATCCAAAACAGACGTAAATCAACGTCAGAATGGTTACATGGTCAAAAGAGCTGTCTGAAGACCTGTCTACAAATGGAGAGAGTTTGGCACTGTTGCTTCTCTCGCAAGGAGTGGCCGTCCACCCAAGACGATGCCAAGAGTTCAGCGCAGAATACTCAGAAAGGTAAAAAATAATCCTAAAATGTCTCCTAAAGACTTACAGAAATCACTGACACAGTCAAATATCTATGTGCACACATCAACACCTCATCCCCACCGTGAAGCATGGTGGAGGAAGCATGATTTGGGGCAGTTTTGCTGCCTCAGGGCCTGGACAACTTGCAATCATTAAAGGAAGAATGAACTCAAAAGTTTATCGGGATGTTTTGCAAGAAAACCTGTCTGTCGGACAGTTGAAGCTAAAAAGAGGATGGATGCTGCAACAAGACGATGATCCAAAACAGACGTAAATCAACGTCAGAATGGTTACATGGTCAAAAAAGCTGTCTGAAGACCTGTCTACAAATGGAGAGAGTTTGGCACTGTTGCTTCTCTCGCAAGGAGTGGCCGTCCACCCAAGACGATGCCAAGAGTTCAGCACAGAATACTCAGAAAGGTAAAAAATAATCCTAAAATGTCTCCTAAAGACTTACAGAAATCACTGACACAGTCAAATATCTATGTGCACACATCAACACCTCATCCCCACCGTGAAGCATGGTGGAGGAAGCATGATTTGGGGCTGTTTTGCTGCCTCAGGGCCTGGACAACTTGCAATCATTAAAGGAAGAATGAACTCAAAAGTTTATCGGGATGTTTTGCAAGAAAACCTGTCTGTCGGACAGTTGAAGCTAAAAAGAGGATGGATGCTGCAACAAGACGATGATCTAAAACAGACGTAAATCAACGTCAGAATGGTTACATGGTCAAAAGAGCTGTCTGAAGACCTGCGATCAGGGATTGTTGATTTGTACAAAGCTGGGAAAGGATACTAAACCATCTCTAAAAATCTGGATGTTCTTCAATCGACAGTCAGAAAAGTTGTCTACAAATGGAGAGAGTATGGTACTGTTGCTTCTCTCCGAAGGAATGGCCGTCCACCGAAGATGATGCCAAGAGTTCAGCGCAGAATAGAATCACTGGCACAGTCCAATATCTCTGTGCAGACATCAACTATATATAAAACTATGGCCAAGAATGGTCTTCATTGGAGGACCCCACGAAGGAAGTCACTGTTGTCTGAAAAAACATTGTTGCTTGTTTAATGTTTGCAAAAAGGCACTTGGACACTCCACAGAAGTTTTAGCAAAATATATTGTGGACTGAATAAACCAAAGTTGAATTGTTTGGGAGTAACACACAACGTCATGTGTGGAGGAAAAATGGAACAGCTCACCAACATCAACACCTCACCCCCACTGTGAAGCATGGTGGAGGGAGCATCATAATTTGGGGCTGTTTTGCTGCCTCAGGGCTTGGAGAACTTGCAATCATTAATGACAGAATTAATTCTAAAGTTTATCAGGTAGGGCTGTAACGGTACACAAAAATCTCGGTTCGGTACATACCTCTATTTTGAGGTCACGGTTCGGTTCATTTTCGGTACAGTAAGAAAACAAAATGCAAAATATAAATGTGCTAGTTGTTTATTACACATCTTTCAACTATAGTAACATTGGCCTATACATAGCTAGAATTCTGCTCAAAAAGTAGCGGGTATTTAAAGATAATCCAACAACAATTTGCCTTTCAGACCTCGCGTATTGGTCAGCTTTCTTTCTAAAAGAAAGACGAAAAAAGAAGTCCTGTGCTAAAGAGAAAAGCGATCCCAATGACAAAGATTTTAACATGTATTTTACAAATGAAATGCTTCAATGAAACATTTTTTTTTCTTATGAACGGTTTTCAAACGCTTTATTGGTGGATTTTCTCAAGTTAAAGCGCCACACAAAAATTAATCAATTTTATTGTGCAAGTAGGATCTGTGTATTATTCTTATTATTTAATTATAGGTGTTTTAGCCCATTTCAATTTATTTTATCTAAATAGGCTATTATTTATTTTATTATGTGTTTATATTTTACAAATGTGATGTAGTTTTCATTTATATTGTATATTTTATATTGTATAACTTTAGTTCCTATGTGAATATTAGTTCCTACTTGTTTTGTTGTGGTAGGAGGGTTTTGTATTGAACATGGGGCCATGTTGGTTATTATTATAGCAGAGAAGACAGCAATAAATCAACAAAGACAAGTCAACTGTGCCCCGATCTACCACTCAAGAGATCTGGTGGACTCAAAAAGTGGGTTACGATTGCATCTTAGTTTGAAAATCGACCGGATCCACCGTATTTTTACACGAGTAACTTCCGGTCTGCCCGATCCTAGCTACCGGTAGTAGTATTGACGCAGGAGGGTCGCGTCTCGTGTCAATTAATAAACTCTGCCGTTCTTTTCGCGTGCGTCGTGTTGAGCCGCTTCTGGGACGCGTCTAACACGCGGCTGTACTGCGACTGGTGTGCATTGGCTGATTGACTTTAACGCCCGCATTTAACTGCGTTCTCGCGGCGGCCACGTTGTCGCGCCATTGACGTTTCTGGGTTATATACTGTCCGTGTTGGTCCTCATTATAGGAGAGAAGACGGAGTAAATATAATCTACACAAAGAAACTGTAACCCGATCGACTCACAGCCTCGAAAAGTAAGGGTTACATTACGTCAGAAACTCGTTCGGTACGCCTCCGTTCCGAACCGAGCACCACGTACCGAAACGGTTCAATACAAATACATGTACCGTTACACCCTTATTATCAGGATGTTTTTCTGGAAAACCTGAGGCCGTCTGTCGGACAGTTGAAGCTAAAAAGAGGATGGATGCTGCAACAAGACGATGATCCAAAACACAGACATAAATCAACTTCAGAATGGTTACAGAAGAACAAAATACACGTTCTGGAGTGGCCACGTCAAAGTCCAGACTTGAACCCCATTTAGATGCTATGGCATGACCTAAAGACAGCATTCATGCCAGACATCCCAGGAATCTGACTGAACTACAGCAGTTTTGGAGAGAAGAATGGACCGAGATTAGTCCTGATCGATGTGCCAGACTGATCTGCAGCTACATGAAGCGTCTGGTTGAAGTTATTGCTGCCAAAGGGGGGCCCACAAAATACTAAACATGATGGTTCACTCACTTATTTTCCCCCTTCTGTCATTGTTTGCATACCATCTAGTGATTAATCGATTAACTTGAGTACGGTAATCGATTAAAAAAAAAAAAAGATTCAAATTAAATTTTGCTGCTTCGAGTATTCGTTTAATTAAAGTGGCGTTGTAATGGTTAATTTTGAGAGTATTTGCATATAGTTTTATTGATTTGGGTGGATGCACTGCCCTCTGGTTTGCCTCATTTCACATGGATGAATACAGCTGCTCCCTGTTAAGACCAACATAAGCTAAGTTTTTGTTTGCGCTAATGTGTTTTTTTATTGCATACGTAATAGTTTATAGGTATATTCAGCTGTTTTTTGTTGGAATATGTGTCTGAACCATTTGTTAAGAGCGTTGTTAAAAAAAAAAAAAAAATGTCAGCATTTCATAGTATTTAGGCTAGCTGACTTTTGCTATGTAAGTTAGCCAGTTGTTTTTTTGTTGTATATAGATCCTCCTGTTTAAGGCTGAGCTCAGGTATTTTAATTTTCATTTTCCTTATCCGATTACTCGATTATTCGATCTGACTAGTTTATCGATTAATCGACTACTAAAATAATCGATAGCTGCTGTCCTAATACTATCCTCAATAAAATAAAAATACTATCCTCATTAAAATATAAATGTTTGCTTTAACTAAAATCACCCAGACACTTTTTTCATCTGTGTGATTTAGACAAAGATCAGATCACATTTGATGGTGATTTTATGCAGAAATGTGAGAAAATCCAAAAGGTTAAGATACTTTTTCATACCACTGTATTTGTACTTCTCTCCCCAAAAAGCTTACCTAGCTAGCTTACCTCTTTCAAAGGATCACTCAGCTCTCCCAGAATGCTGTCCTCATCAAACATCTTGCCTTGGAATCTCTGCTCATAATAGTCATGGATCCTCTGTCTGACATCTGAAGGCAGCTTGTGGAAGGACATGTACTGCTCTACTTGCTTGTACTGGAGGAAATTTATCACGCAGAAACCTCAGCACCCATGAGATCTGATTGCCACCATATATCTACTTCATAATATCCTTACCTTCTCCTGATACTGGCGGTGCGAGGCATCCAAAGACTGCACCAGGTTGGTGGCGTGGCCTAGGAACATGGCGTAGCAGGTGGCGCCAACCACCATACTAATCATGGTGAGCCACACGTCGCTCATGCCCTCCGGAGGGTGGGCGCCGTACCCGATGCATAGCATGTGGCTCATGGCCATGAACAGAGCGTACGAGTACTGGATGTGCCATGTGGCATTCTAAGCAGGACAAAAAATGTACAGTTGGGCAAATAAGTATTTAGTCAACCACTAATTGTGCAAGTTCTCCCACTTGAAAATATTAGAGGCCTGTAATTGTCAACATGGGTAAACCTCAACCATGAGAGACAATGTGGGAAAAAAAACAGAAAATCACATTGTTTGATTTTTAAAGAATTTATTTCCAAATTAGAGTGGACAATAAGTATTTGGTCAATACCAAAAGTTCATCTCAATACTTTGTTATGTACCCTTTGTTGGCAATAAAGGAGGTCAAACGTTTTCTGTAACTCTTCACAAGCTTTTTACACACTGTTGCTGGTATTTTTGCCCATTCCTCCATGCAGATCTCCTCTAAAGCAGTGATGTTTTGAGGCTGTCGTTAGGCAACACGGACTTCCAACTCCCTCCACAGATTTTCTATGGGGTTGAGATCTGCAGACTGGCTAGGCCACTCCTGGACCTCGAAATGCTTCTTACGAAGCCACTCCTTTGTTGCCCTGGCTGTGTGCTTGGGATCATTGTATGAATGAATGCTTTACTCGGACATGAGAAAAAAATACAAATAATAGACAAACAAAACAAATGAAAAACAAAATGATTTTTTTTTTTTTTTAATCAGACAGAACCAATGATATTCTCGAGATAACAGAAACAATAGTTAAGACAATAATAATAATGATAATAATAAACAAGATCAGAATTTATTCATTGTGTCCAAAAAGGAGTAGGATGAAGCATTTGCTTATTAAAACCTATCCCCCATTTCTATTCCTTAATTATATCTGTCCACCCTATGTAACTAGTCCTCATATTAACAATGAAATAAACTAAATAACTATATAAACAAAAATAAACAGGACTTAGCTAATAACAGATATGTGAAAACCCCCTATAATTTAACCCCTTCCTCTTCCACATACCCAGTGAAAACCATGTGCTTGTACCACTTCCTAAACTAGGTCATGCTTGGACATTGCTTGAGCCCCTCATCTAGTTTATTCCACAGCTTCACTCCACAAACTGAAACACAAAAGCTTTTTAATGTAGTTCGTACCCGCTGATGCTGTAAGTGAAGCTCCCCCCTCAAACTGTATTGTCCTTCTCTGTTAAAAAAAAAATTCTGTATATTGTCATGCTGAAAGACCCAGCCAGGTCTCATCTTCAATGCCCTTGCTGATGGAAGGAGATTTTCCACTCAAAATCTCTCGATACATGCCAACATTCATTCATTCCTTTACACAGATCAGTCGTCCTGGTCCCTTTGCAGAAAAACAGCCCCAAAGCATGATGTTTCCACCCCCACGGTTCACAGTGGGTATGGTGTTCTTCGGATGCAATTCAGTATTCTTTCTCCTCCAAACACGAGAACCTGTGTTTCTACCAAAAAGTTCTCTATCAAATAAAGCTCTCTATCGAACCGCAGACAGGCCTGGACGTGTAGTTTCTTCAGCAGGGGGACACGTCTGGCAGTGCAGGATTTGAGTCCCTGGCCGCACATTGTGTTACTGATAGTAGCCTTTGTTACTGTGGTCCCAGCTCTCTGTAGGTCATTCACTAGGTCCCCCTGTGTGGTTCTGGGATTTTTGCTAACCGTTGTTGTAATCATTTTGACGCCACGGGGTGAGATCTTGCATGGAGCCCCAGATCGAGGGAGATTATCAGTGGTCTTGTATGCCTTCCATTTTCTAATGATTGTTCCCACGGTTGATTTCTTTACACCAAGCATTTTACCTATTGCAGATTCAGTCTTCCCAGCCTGGTGCAGGTCTACAATTTTGTCTCTGGTGTCCTTCGACAGCTCTTTGGTCTTGCCCATAGTGGAGTTTGGAGTGTGACTGACTGAAATTGTGGACAGGTGTCTCTTATACCGATAATGAGTTAAAACAGGTTCCATTAATACAGGTAACGAGTGGAGCCTTGTTAGACCTCTTTAGAAGAAGTTAGACCTCTTTGACAGCCAGAAATCTTGCTTGTTTGTAAGTGACCAAATACTTATTTTCCACTCTAATTTGGAAATAAATTCCTTAAAAATCAAACAATGTGATTTTCTGTTTTTTTCCCCACATTCTGTCTCTCATGGTTGAGGTTTACTCATGTTTTGACAATTACAGGCCTCTCTAATCTTTTCAAGTAGGAGAACTTGCACAATTGGTGGTTGACTAAATACTTATTTGGCCCACTGTATATCGTAAACACTCTCAACAGCAATAGACATCCAATCCATTTTGAATGGACTCCCAGTCAAAATGGACCGGACGTCTATCACCATCAATCGCAGCCATTGAGTTCATTTAAGAAGTAAAATTAAAGGTCGGAAAAATAGTTCCTTCGCACAAATGTCCTACTTTTCCATAGATCAGTGCATACTAAAACAGAGCGCGAACTGACCACCATGTTGTTTTTAGACACCCAGCAGTCTGCGGGGAAGTCTTGCAGCATTGGGACCATGAAGGTCAAGCAGCCGTCCCAGTGGCACAGCAGTAGCATCATTCCGATCAAGTTGACGATGCGTACCACCGCGCTGGCTAGGTCGTACGTCATGTTGAACATCTGAAACAAAGGAGCTGACGTTAATACATTTTGCGAATCCCATGTCTTGGCATTGCTGTTCGTTGTCTAATGATCAGTAGTGGAAGCTTGTACCTCCTCCCACTGGTGGATGTAGCGAATGAGGCGGGATAAGCGCAAGAGTCGCAGCAGGCTGAGAATCTTGGTGAATCGCACGATTCGCAGCGCCCGGGCAGTCCGGTACACGTCCGTAGAGTCCTGAAAAGACTCCAGGTCCACCACCAAGAAGATGTAGTCCACCGGGATGGACGAGATGAAGTCCACTAAGAACCAGGAGCGCAAGTAGTGCAGGCGGATGCACTTGGGGTCCAGCACAATGTGGCTATCCTCGCCCTGGATGCCCGTGCGGAAGTTGAAGACCAGGTCCATGAGGAAAAGCGTGTCGGATAACATATTGAAGGTGATCCACGGGATAGTGTTCTGGTCCTCGAAGAAGGTGATGCCCCAGGGCAAGATTACTAGGTTGCTCATCATTAGAATGAGCATCAAGAGGTCCCAGTAGAACCTGGAAGGAACCATGGAGATGAATTTGACACAAAATAATACAAAATTCTAGTTTGAAGGTATACGTATAGTACGACCATCTTTTGAATTACAGTAGGTGCATGCGTTTCTGTTCGCAGTAAAAGTATTGTCAAAGACTGTCTCTATAGGACATTCCGAAAGATCTATGAAACAGCAAAAAATACTCGTTTACAAAATGTGCTGTCTCTACATTATTTACATCAGTGGTTCTCAAAGTGTTATGAGTACCACTAGTGGTACTGCCACTGCGTCCGATCCATTTGAACAGGGAAGAATTAGTCAAAGTGTAAATAATACTATCTTTAGTGTTTCATGTTTTGAACAGACTTGAGGCTTTTATTTTGGTCATTGGCCCAGTGTCAACTAATGCAAACACGCGACACCGCTATGTAAGTGAGACAAGTGGCAGCAGTGAGGTTAGATGACAACAGCGTGTATGACCCTATGAGGTCTCTTGTGATTGCGGCAACAAGAGGAAGCGCTCTCATTAACAAGGAAGCCTCGTATGGCACAATGCGCCGCAATAATGTCAGCACGGCCCGCGACACGCCGCCATAAGATGTCTTACAAGTTGCCATCCAGGTCTCCAGTTTCTTGTGCAGGTGGTTTTGGGTTTCTCGCTTTTCCTCCGAGATTCTTTTTCCATCCACCGTCAGTCAATCTGACGTCTCGACTTTGTGACAATTTTTTTTCATTAGATGCAACAGGATGTTGAGCCATTGAGAAAAGAGGACGTGATGGACGTCGTTGTGTACACAGGTGGTTAACGTGTGGACTTTTGTCAGCATCTCCTCTCATGTTGCAAGATTAAGTGGCCACACAAAAGACTCTGCAGGCTTTCATAGTAGCTGAAGCATGCGAAAGAAATGTATTGTGTAGGATGTGCATTCTATTTAAATGTCAGGACTGATGGGAGTATTTAGGGAGCAACTTAGGGTCTACAAAAAAGTTTTAAAAACTAATTTGGTAAGAAAAATTAAAACGTAAAAAAGATCTACTGTAATTTTCGGACTTTAAGCCGCCACCAACAAATTTTCACACGAAAACGGCATTTGTTCATAGTAGGGCTGTCAAACGATTACAATTTTTAATCGAGTTAATTACAGCTTAAAAATGAATCGTAATTAATTGCAATTCAAACCATCTATAAAATATGCCATATTTTTCTGTAAATTATATATATATATTCTGTAAAATAAATTGTCGGAATGGAAAGATAAGACACAAGATGGATATATACATTCAACATACGGTACATAAGTACAGTATTTGTTTATTATAACAATAAATCAACAAGATGGCATTAACATTATTAACATTCTGTTAAAGCGATCCATGGATAGAAAGACGTAGTGCTTAAAAGATAAATGTTAGTAGTAGTTATAGAAATTTTATATTAAAACCCCTCCTAATGTTTTTGTTTTAATAATTTGTCAAATTTTCAGTCAAAAAATAAACTAGTAGCTTGCCATTGTTGATGTCAATAATTACACAATGCTCATGGTGCTGAAACCCATTAAATCAGTCGCACCCAAACACCAGCAGAGGGCAGCAAAACACCCAGAAACACAAGTAACAAGTGTACATTACACTGTGCTGTCATTTTAATCTGTTTGAGCAGGGCATTTGTGCGTTAATTGCGTCAAATATTTTAACGGGATTAATTTAAAAAATTAATTACCGCTCATTAACGTGATCATTTTGACAGCCCTAAACATTTGTAAAATTTTCAATCAAAAAATAAACTAGTAGCTCGCCATTGTTGAATTCAATAATTACACAATGCTCATTGTGCTGAACCCCATAAAATCAGTCGCAACCAAGTGCCAGCAGAGGGCGACAAAACACCCAAAAACACAAGTAACATGTACACCTTTCACTGTGCTGCCATTTTCATCTGTTTGAGCGGGGCATTTGTGCGTTAATTGCGTCAAATATTTTAACGGGATTAATTAAAAAAATTAATTACCGCTCATTAACGTGATAATTTTGACAGCCCTAAAAATTTGTAAAATTTTCAATCAAAAAATAAACTAGCAGCTCGCCATTGTTGAATTCAATAATTACACAATGCTCATTGTGCTGAAACCCATAAAAGCAGTCGCAACCAAGCGTCAGCAGAGGGCGACAAAACACCCAAAAACACAAGTAACAAGTGGACATTACACTGTGCTGTCATTTTAATCTGTTTGAGCGGGGCATGTGTGTTAAATGCGTCAAATATTTTAACGTTATTAATTTAAAAAATTAACTACCACCCGTTAACGCGATAATTTTGACAGCCCTAGTTCATAGATCAACCGCACCGGCACTATTGTTTTTGGCAACCCTTTTCATTTTTGTTTTAGTCTTAGTTTTATTTTAGATGATAATACTTATTAGTCTTAATCATATTCTTTGTTGTTTCAATAATAATTCTTATCATTTTGATGCCATGGGGTGAGATCTTGGATGGAGCCCCAGATCGAGGGAGATTATCAGTGGTCTTGTATGTCTTCCATTTTCTAACAATTGCTTCCACTGTTGATTTCTTTACACCAAGCGTTTTACCTATTACAGATTCAGTCTTCCCAGCCTGGTGCAGGTCTACAATTTTGTCTCTGGTGTCCTTCGACAGCTCTTTGGTCTTGGCCATAATGGAGTTTGGAGTGTGACTGCCTGAGGTTGTGGACAGGTGTCTTTTCTATCAATAATGACTTAAAACAGGTGCTATTAATACAGGTAACGAGTGGAGCCTTGTTAGAAGAAGTTAGACCTCTTTGACAGCCAGAAATCTTGCTTGTTTGTAGGTGACCAAATACTTATTTTCCACTCTAATTTGGAAATAAATTCTTTAAAAATCAAACAATGTGATTTTCTGTTGTTTTTTTTTCTGTTTTCCGTCTCTCTCATGGTTGAGGTTTACCCATGTTGACAATTACAGGCCTCTGTAATCTTTTCAAGTAGGAGAATTTGCATATTTTGGCGGTTGACTAAATACTTATTTGCCCCACTGTATGTTAACTTGTGTAAAGATAAAATTATTACAATTAACGATAAACTGTTAAGTTCTGAGGGGGATTACATTGTGATATACAGTTGAATGAAAAAGTATCTGAACCTTTTGGAATTCCTCACATTTCTGCATAAAATCACCATCAAATGTCAAAAATCTAAATAACACAACTGAAAAGCAATGTTTGACTTGGCCACTCCAGAACGTGTATTTTGTTATTCTGAAGCCATTCTGAAGTTGATTTACTTCTGTGTTTTTGATCATTGTCCTGTTGCAGCATCCATCCTCTTTTAAGCTTCAACTGTCTGACAGACGGCTTCAGGTTTTCCTGCAAAACATCCTGATAAACGTTTGAATTCAATCTTCCATTAATGATTGGAAGTTTTCCAGACCCTGAGGCAGCAAAACAGCCCCAAATCATGATGCTCCCTCCACCATGCCTCACGGTGGTGACCAGGTGTTGATGTTGGTGAGCTGTTCCATTTTTCCTCCAAACATGATGTTGTGTGTTACTCCCAAACAATTCAACTCTGGTTTCATCAGTCCACAAAGTATTTTAACAAAACTTCTGTGGAGTGTCCAAGTGGCTTTTTGCGGAACTTAAACGAGCAACAATGTTTTTTTAGACAGCCGTGGCTTCCTCCGTGGAGTCCTCCCATGATGCCCATTCTTGGCCATTGCTTTACATAAAGTTGATGTGTTCACAGAGATATTGGACTGTGCCAGTGATTTCTGTAAGTCATTAGCAGACACTCAATGGTTCTTTTTTACCTCTCTGAGTATCCTGCGCTGAACTTTGGCATTATCTTTGGTGGACGGGCACTCCTTGGGAGAGAAACAACAGTGCCAAACTCTCTCCATGTGTAGACAACTTCTCTGACTGACGATTGATGAACATTCAGACTTTTAGAGATGGTTTGTATCCTTTCCCAGCTTTATACAAATCAACAATCCTTGATCGCAGGTCTCTAGACTGTTCTTTTGACTGAGCCATGATGCACATCAGACAATGCTTCTCATCAAGACATTTCTTACCAGGTGTGTGTTTTATAGTGGGCAGAGCGGCCTTAAGCCACTCATCAGTGATTGGGCACACACCTGACTTAAATTGGTAATAATTTGGTTTTCTTTAAGTCTCCTTAGGCAGAGAGTTAACTTATTTTCCTCCCGTCTGTCATTGTTTGCATGCTACCCTCATTAAAATATGAAAACCTATATATTTTTGGGTGGTTTTAGTTAACCCTTTTGTAAGATGTGCTTTAATGCTTTTGCACAATAACAGTATTTACAATAATTAATGCAATTATGTGTGTTTAAAACTAGGTGTTATGATTATGTTTTCTCATGTAACAGTCTAGTCACTTGTGCTTTAGTGAGTAAAGTTTCTGTTTTCAGTAAACGTCACCATAATGTTTCATTCTGGTTTCTGTTCTCAGTAAATGATACAATCTCGATAAAACAAAACTTACACATGTGCAATGAATGCTCTCCCACTTTTCAATAAAAGGCTGCGCTCCTCAGGGGTAAGGTTAGATAAGCTTGTTGTGAGCCACTCGCTCCGCATCAACCTTTCTCCTGACGGCCGTCAGCGTAAAAACTTTATCTTCGTCTCAAGTCTGATTCTTCCTCCGTCCCTTCCTAGGTATTTTGTTGTTTTCTTAGTTCAAGTATTAAGTTTAGACCTAACACCTTTAATGCCAGCAATATGAAGCAATTATCAGAGAATCCCAAAATTTGAAAAATAAGGTCCGAATGAAACCTTTTTTTCAAATTTGCATAAAGAAAAGTCAAAATGAATATGTATAATAAGCGCTCAGATATCTATAACCCTTGCTAAATCCTGTTTGTTTTTCTCATGGAACCTGCAGATGCATGTGTTGACTTGCATCAATCATTTTTTTTTCAAAAAGAAATGTCAAAATTCTGAATTAGTCTCGAAATCATGAAATTTTAGGTGTATCAAATGTGATACATGTGGCAATATAGGGTTAAAGCAGACACTGTTTTCACATCTGTATGATTTTGACAAAGATCAGATCACATTTGATGGTGATTTTATGCAGAAATGTGAGAAATTCCAAATGTTTCAGATACTTTTTCATACCACTGTATAAAAATAATTTGTGACATAAACAATATGTTAAAAATATGTCAGCAATGAGAAAATATAAATTATAAATGTTAGAGATGTCCCGATCGATCGGGTCCGATCACTTCATTTTCAAAGTATCGGAATCGGCAAAAAAATATCGGCCATGCTTTCTTTTTATATATTTTTTATTTAAAAAAAATTTGTAATTGTATTTAACGTTACAGACAGTATATGTTACACTCATCCAGAGTCTTTAGTTTAGGCTTAAGGTAGGGTTATCAAATTTATCCCGATAACGGCGGTAATTAATTTTTTAAAAAAATATATCACGTTAAAATATTTAACGCAATTAATGCATGCACTGCACGACCCACTCACGCATTGTCGCGCTCAATCTGTAATGGCGCCGTTTTATCTATATATAGAGATAAAAGGCAGCGTAAAATGAGTATAGTGAATTTTGGCAGCCTTTGGAGCCTTTTTTTAATTGGCTAAAGCCTTACAATCCCTCTCCCTATGATTAGAAATATCATGGGAAGCAATGTGGGGAAGCAAGGTAGCAATTGTTTTTTTTCTTAACACCTTATGCTATTTCCCAACGCAGAGAAGATATATCAATTGGTAGCACTACGCATAGTCATGGTTCCACTTCCCATCATGCATTTGGGCATGGCTACAGTATCATTTACTGAAAGCTCAACAAATACACTCGATGGCAATATTTAGTCAAAATATACAAAGTCACAAGTCTTTCTATCCGTGGACCCCTCTCACAGAAAGAATGTTAATAATGTAAATGCCATCTTGAGGATTTATTGTCATAATAAACAAATACAGAACTTATGTACTGTATGTTGAATGTATATATTCGTCCGAGTTTTATTCATTTTTTTCTTAATGCATTGCCAAAATGTATATGATCGGGAAAAATGATCGTGAATGATTGGACATGAATCGGGAACAAAAAAAAGCAATCGGATTGGGAAATATCGGGATCAGCAGATACTCAAACTAAAACGATCGGGATCGGCTCGGGAGCAGAAAAACATGATCTGAACAACCCTAATAAATGTGTATAAATGCATTTTCCAAATATGCCTGCTCAAACGCAAAAAAACTGATCTGTTGTTGTTAGGTTTTGTGTTGGTTCCCTCCTAGTGTGTCCTTGTAATTGCCATTGATTTCACCTGGTGTACCGCTCCTCCAATCTGCGTCCACCTGTGTCACACATCTGTTCCTCATTGCCTCGTTACCCTTTGTCTGCGTGTGTATATAAGCTCCCAGGTTCTTTTCAGTCCTTGTTGCGTCATCGTCAATGTCTATGTCTGTGTCAAAGTCAAGACCTCTCCAAGCCTTCGTGTACCAGTCCCTCCGTTTAAGTAAGTTTTGGTTTGAACATTGCCTTTTGATCCATAGTCCTTTTGTTTGTACTTTGTGATTTTGTTAGTTATTATTAAAACGTTTTTTAGAGTTCACTGCCACCTGCTTCGCTGCCCTTTTTGTTTCCCTGCATTTGGGTCCACACAACCTGCCTGCCCACGTTCCTGACAGTTGTATTTTAAAATAAAATACATAAAAACTTCTAAAAATATAAGAGCAAATTCTTTTTTAGTGAGAGATTATGAAAGCAACATTTGAGGGTCATAAAATCAATTAATAGTTGTTAAAAAAAAAACTAAAAAAAACCAAATGGTGTTAAATAGACATGTAATTCCACCCTTAGAAAGTGCATTTAACAAATTTAGTTCTGGAACTCTCTCTAAAAAATACATTAAAAAAAAAACCTTTTACAAAAATGATAAATAATTATGAGCTTTTCGGAAAGGAAGGCCGCAATCTGCCCCAAAATAAACAGTTGTTTAGGCAGATTGTCCTTTAAAACTCCTGCCTTATGTCCACTCCATGTTATTTCCCTCATCGGGCGGCCTTAATTTCCCACCGATTGTCCTCTGCGCACCTCTGAATTCCAGCCAAATGAAGTCATCGGGCCAGATCGCGCCATCTGACCTGCGGCTCCATTTTAACGTCAAGTTTGCAGCATAAGGCAAACGGTCCTGCAATAATCCCCGGCACAGCTGTCTGCGTATGATTGCATAATAAAGCAAGATTGGAATTATTCTTATTTTCCCTACGCGGCTTCTCCCTCCGACGCCAAACTGCAATCTTTAAATTAGCAGCTATCATTAGCGAGTAAAATGACAGATAGATTGCAGTGAGATGTCCGGCTTTTGGTAAATCCTTCCGAAAACGCAGAGGCAGAAATGAAGGAGTGGAAGGAGTGTGTGTTGGGGGGGGTCACCATGAGGCTCCAATAATCCAGATGATCTTGTCCTATATACTGTATCACTAATCAAATCCCTTCATCGCCTTATACCACACTCTGAATCAGCTGCTGTGCCACACAAATTAGGATGTGCAGCCTGTCCTCATGGGGAAGTTTTATTTTCCATGTGGTCACATTGGACAGGTTTGTCGACATTCAACAGATTGCCGGAAGTTATAACAATGACAACCTCTGACCTGTTTGGATATTTGGGGAATTTTTAGTCGGGTGTCGCTTTGTAAAACTCTTAAGAAAGGAAGGCTGAAGTCACCCTAAGGGTGGGTGATCTATAGAAGAATGCTTGCGGAATATTTTCAGTCTTTGCAGATTTTTAGATAGTAGACAGAAATGACTGCATCTTAACTTTAGGCTGTGTAAACTGATTGGATGTCTATGGCTGTCAGTGGCACTGATAAACAGTTACTGTAATCTGATTAATTTCTTTCAGTAACGAGTAATCTAACGCGTTCATTTTCACAAACCAGTAATCTGATTAAAGGTTCCTTAGTGTCTGTGCGTTACTATTTTGTTATTGCCTCTTGATGTATGTAGAATGAAGAATATTGTAGTCATGTCCAAAGAGCATTTTGAATAGAAAATGTAAGAAAGGTTCGCACTATGAGTTTATTTCCATGGTAACCGCTCACTGTTACTTCCGGTTTTGGTCTGGAGTCACACGCGCCAAGTGTTTTGGGAGTGAGAAAGCCGTGTGCCAGCGCGAGTACACATTCGAGCCGAATGTTGAGATGTGCAAGGGAATGTTGATACAGTGGGGCAAATAAGTATTTAGTCAACCACTAATTGAGCAAGTTCTCCCACTTGAAAATATTAGAGAGGCCTGTAATTGTCAACATGGGTAAACCTCAACCATGACAGAATGAGACAATGTGGAAAAAACCCCAGAAAATCAGTTTGATTTTTAAAGAATTTATTTTCAAATTAGAGTGGACAATAAGTATTTGGTCAATACCAAAAGTTCATCTCAATACTTTGTTATGTACCCTATGTTGAAATAACGGAGGCCAAACGTTTTCTGTAACTCTCACAAGCTTTTCACACACTGTTGCTGGTATTTTGGCCCATTCCTCCATGCAGATCTCCTCTACAGCAGTGATGTTTTGGGGCTGTCGTTGGGCAACACGGACTTTCAACTCCCTCCACAGATTTTCTATGGGGTTGAGATCTGGAGACTGGCTAGGCCACTCCAGGACCTTGAAATGCTTCTTACGAAGCCACCCCTTTGTTGCCCTGGCTGTGTATTTGGGATCACTGTCATGCTGAAAGACCCAGCCACGTCTCATCTTCAATGCCCTTGCTGATGGAAGGAGATTTTCACTCAAAATCTCTCGATACATGGTCCCATTCATTCTTTCCTTTGCACAGATCAGTCGTCCTGGTCCCTTTGCAGAAAAACAGCCCCAAAGCATGATGTTTCCACCCCCATGCTTCACAGTGGGTATGGTGTTCTTCGGATGCAATTCAGTATTCTTTCTCCTCCAAACACGAGAACCTGTGTTTCTACCAAAAAGTTCTATTTTGGTTTCATCTGACCATAACACATTCTCCCAGTCCTCTTCTAGATCATCCAAATGCTCTCTAGCGAACCGCAGACGGGCCTGGACGTGTACTTTCTTCAGCAGGGGGACACGTCTGGCAGTGCAGGATTTGAGTCCCTGGCGGCGCATTGTGGTACTGATAGTAGCCTTTGTTACTGTGGTCCCAGATCTCTGTAGATCATTTACTAGGTCCCCCCGTGTGGTTCTGGGATTTTTGCTCACCGTTCTTGTTATCATTTTGACGCTGCGAGGTGAGATGTTGCATGGAGCCCCAGATCGAGGGAGATTATCAGTGGTCTTGTATGTCTTCCATTTTCTAATAATAGCTCCCACAGTTGATTTCTTTACACCAAGTGTTTTACCTATTGCAGATACAGTCTTCCCAGTCAGGTGCAGGTCTACAATTTTGTCTCTGGTGTCCTCCGACAGCTCTTTGGTCTTGGCCATAGTGGGGTTTGGAGTGTGACTGACTGAGGTTGTAGACAAGTGTCTTTTATACTGATAATGAGTTAAAACAGGTGCCATTAATACAGGTAACGAGTGGAGCCTCATTAGACCTCGTTAGAAGAAGTTAGACCTCTTTGACAGCTTCTCGATTATTTTTAAAATTATATGAACTTTCAATTAACTTTGGTATGAACTTCTCACAGGGCTATTTGTAACTTGTATATAAATATCAGTCTTTGAACTTAAATATGATAAATCTTCTTTCCACAGGAGTGCACTTTCACAAAGATGTTTTTTTTTTTTTTCCCCAAAAGTTCCTGGAGAAAACATTTACACATATTCTTTTGCCTATGTTTTGGAGTGTCTTATGCTGCAGGCATTTTTACATGCTGCCACTAATGGGCTTAAATGATGCAGAAAAAAAAAAAAAAAAAAAACTTGTCAAACTCAGTCCAGCTCAGGCAGTTAGCGTGAGCATTCTGGACAGATAGTGTCTCCTGCAGTGGAGTACACACGTTCACTGGATTTAGATGAAGCCTGAACGCATAAATATGAGAAAGTGGGAAAAAGTCGGGTTACTACATAGGGTTAAGGTAGCTGTGAGCCGCTTCATGTCTCAATTCTTAAAGATTCTTTTGTCCTGTTAGATCACCTGTAAAATGCATATATCAGATATGTGTGTAAATTTAGGATTTTCAGGTTAAAAAAATTACATTATTAATATGAAGGGCTAAAAAACAAATATAATACGTTTGGCGCTTATTAACATGTGCTTTGTTATTTAATGATTAGTTGTGTGTAGTAGAGAAAAAACTTGAAGTGATAAAGAAAAACAGAGCAGTTTTGGATTCTGTCAAGGGCGGAGGTTTGCATAGGGACGGTAGGGACATAAGACTACCAACTTTTCAGGATGCGCAAATTGTCCCCACCAACTTTTAAGCAACCTTATTTGCATTATAAAATAAGTTCAGTTGTATAGGTCATTTACATTGTCTTCCAATGTGTTGTAGGGACAGAATTGACCCTACCATTATTAAGTAAATGATTTTCATCATGTTTAGACTTACAATTACCCCTTTTCTCTTGCTGAATGTGCCACTCTTTCCTCCTAAAACGCACTTTTGATTGGCTGATGACTTGACACCCCCACACACAAACACCCATACACACCCATACGCACTCACAGACCCGACATAAATATGTCGACAACATGCTCCCTCATCTGCGGTCTTCGAAGAAGAGACATAAGATTTTTTTCCGGCCAGCAGCAGCCACTGTAAGTAATGTGAAAAAGATGTCAATCTCGCGGAGGTGGGGAACACACCAATAAATTTGCTACTGAAAGTCCGATCTGTATCAGATTTAGCATAACATTAAACTGTGTGAGACCTTGCTAACCTGCAAAAATCGAGTAGGAAGCTGCTTAGAGGGAGGTGCTTTCTCCTGTAAACCTCCATTAACTGTGAGAAATGTAGTTTTTTACATAATTGCTCAACACAATGATGCACTTTACAGATGATATATTTTTTTAATTAAATCGTTTTCTAATTGTATTTAACGTTACAGACATAATATGTTACGCTCATCCAGAGTCTTTAGTTTAGGTTTGAGGTAGGGTTATCAAATTTTTTCGGATAACGGCGGTAATTTTATTTTTGAATGCATCACGTTAAAATATTTAACGCAATTAATGCATGCACTGCACGACCTACTCACGTATTGTCGCGCTCAATCTGTAATGGCGCCGTTTTACCTATATAGAGAGATAAAAGGCAGCGTAAAATGAGTACAGCAAATTTTGGCAGCCTTTGGAGCCTTTTTATAATTGCCAAAGCCTTACAGTCCCTCTCCCTACGATTAGAAATATCATGGGAAGCAATGTGGGGAAGCAAGGTAGCACTTGATCTTTTTCTTAACACCTTATGTTTTTTCCCAACGCAGAGAAGATATATCAATTGGTAGCACTACGCACAGTCATGGTTCCACTTCCCATCATGCATTTGGGCAGGGCTACAGTATTATTTACTGAAAACTCAACAAATACACTAGATGACAATATTTAGTCACAATATACAAAGTCACAAGTCTATCTGTGGATCACTCTCACAGAAAGAATGTTAATAATGTAAATGCCATCTTTAGGATTTATTGTCATAATAAACAAATACAGAACTGTACTGTACTGTACTGTATGTTGAATGTATACATTCGTCCGAGTTTTATTCATTTTTTTCTTAATGCATTGCCAAAATGTATATGATCGGGAAAAATTATCGGGAATGATTGGAATTGAATCGGGAGCAAAAAAAACAAAAAACAATCGGATCGGGAAATATTGGGATCGGCAGATACTCAAACTAAAACAATCGGGATCGGATCGGGAGCAAAAAAACATGATCGGAACAACCCTACTAAATATGATAAATAAGCCTCTTCAACTCTTTTGTTGCTCTTAAAGATTTGATCCATTTTATGTTGCATTGCCCTTTTTTTTATCGCATCAATTCAACAAGCTTTTTTTTTTTTTTGCTGTTCCAGAAAACTTGTACATTTGAACCAATCAGAGCTGACCGTCTCTGCTGATCAAATGTCAGTATGTCAGCCAATTGAACGGCTAAATGACTCCAGGCGTTTTGCTTTGCTGTGTGCATTCGCATATTGATGTGACTCATTATCGTCAGACTCTGATAACTGCAGCAGCTGGGGAAACCTCCATGCCGTCCGTGGAATAAAATCAATAATAAATATTGGTGGAAACGAGCACTTTATTATACTTGTTGTTAACACTTGTGTATGTAAGTCTGATGTTGGTAGATTGTTTTCTTCTTAGAGCTGAAATCCATGCGTGGCAGTTTAACATATTTTTACATAGTGTTTTGACAGTTGCTGTCATATTTTCGTAATCAAAGCATCGTGTACCGAAACAGCATTCCGGCCCTGAATCTTATACCGGAACTGCGTTCTGGCTCTAAATGTTATACCTGTGTATAAACATGTGTTCCTGACCGTTCTGGCCCACTTTCACCCCTGCATATCATCCCTACCAATGTTGAGACCAAACCTACGCTCTTGGATTCTGCACTCAAAAATTTGTTATAACAGCTGTCCGACCCGCAACAACAGATTAAAAAAAAACAAACAAACCTGATGCTCACCTGAAGTCACTGTAAGGATGGATGATCCACACCCCAAAAGACCTGACCCTGGCCTGCTCTGCAGCGACACCCTTGTGGCTGCCGAACATCCGCAAGGAGAACTTGTTGACGCCGGGCTGCAGCATGGCTCCGAACTGCTTTTGGAAGAACGTGGACTGGTCCAACGGCGCTTCCTCACCGTCGTCTTCGTCCCCCCCGTTTAGGGCCAGCAGGCCGTCGGGGTCAGCGGTGTAGTCATCGTTATGGGTCTTCACCAACGAGAAGAGCGTCTGACTCACGTCGCTTCGCTTGTCCACCTTGGCGGAGGGCGTCCCGGGACAGCTAGCCTTCTGGGAGTTGCTCCGCCATCGGGAGAAACGGAGACTACTCCAGCTCCTGAAGCGCGGCGTGTCGGGTTTGTGAGCGGGGCTCTCGTTGAGGCCCTTCTGGTCGCCCAAACTCCGGGAAGGGCTGCTCATGATTACAAAGAAAGTATCTATTTACAAGAAGAATGGAGCTGTCATTCTTAACTCTTGAACAAAAAACTCTTGCGACTGTCTGACGTGCGACTTCATCCGCCTCCTGCCTAGACGGATGCAAATTGCCAGGCAGGAGCTCATCAAGTAGCCTTCAATAATCGGCTTGTTGCAACACACGCATCCGCTCACATCCCTCCCCCTCCATCCCCCCACCCTTCCTCTGACGCGGCGGCCTAGAGCGGCGATGCGTCCGCAGGTCAAATTGCGGAGACCTTCTCATGAATTACTCATTAGAGGGCAACCCATTAAACTCAATGGAGACCATTGACGACAAAAGACGTCTAATCCCTTTTGACAAGCAGTTGCGAATGAACATTTTAAGTCTGACCATAGGGACGGTAGGGACATAACACTAGCAACTTTTCAGGATGCTCAAATTGTCCACACCAACTTTTAAGCAACCTTATTTGCATTATATAATGACTTCAGTTATAAAGTTAATTTACATTGTCTTCCCAAGGATTGAATTGGCCCTACCATTATTAAGTGAATTATTTTCATTATGTTCAGACTTACATTTAGCCCTTTTCACGTGCTGAAAGTTCCAGTCTATTTTTTCCCCTCAAACGCACATTGTTTGACAACACACACATGCATTGACAGCCCCGATAGAAATACAACCCCTTGCAAAAAGTATGGAATCACCAGTCTCGGACGAGCACTCACTCAGACATTTTATCATGTAAAACAAACTCAGATAAAAAGCTGGAAAAAAATAATGAATTAGTTCAAAAGTGCAACTCTTTAGCATTCAGAAACACTAAAAGAAATGAATAAAAAAACAGTGTGGTGGTCAGTAAATGTTACTTTTATAGAGCAAGTGCAGGGAAATTTATATGGAATCACTCCATTCTGAGGAAAAAAAATATGGAATCATGTGAAACAAACAAAGAAATAACAATCAAAACACATCTCTAGTATTTAGTTGCACCACCTCTGGCTTTTATGACAGCTTGCAGTCTCTGAGACATGGACTTAATGAGTATTCTTCATCAATTTGGTGCCAACTGTCTTTGATTGCAGTTGCCAGATCATCCTTGCAGGTCAGAGCCTTGGTGTGGACCATTTTTTTCAATTTCCACCACAGGTTTTCAATAGTGTTGAGATCTGGGCTATTTGTACGTCATTACATTGACTGGACGAGTCTTTCTCCAAGGAATGCTTTAACAGTTTTAGCTCTGTGGCATGATGCGTTGTCATCTTGGAAAATGACAAACATATTTTCAATTGAAGGGGTAAGAAAGCTGTCTAAAATTTCAATGTAAACTTTTTATTGAATTTTTTTATTGAAGATTTCGCCTGGATGCGATTGGGGACGCTCGGGTGGGGGGTCCCGGTGCCGGGACTGGCGGTGGGGCAGCGCAGGGTCGGTTGCCAACGGGCTTACACTCACAAAGGATTCACACGATTACTGGGTTCTAGATCACAGAGCTCATTTGTGTACACTCTACCCCTCCCAATCACTTAGCTTATAGACTTCCCCACGCCCTTCCCCTTCTTTCCCGGGTCAACAGGCCCCCCACATGGTGTGAACCGGAAATACATCTAGCACCAACATCCAAGAGTTAGTGTAGACGTTCAATGTATTTCATGTTGTTGTGTTTCTTTTCTTTTATTGTGTTGTGTTTCTTTTTCTTCTGTCCCTCCCATAACCCCTTCCTGTTTGCTGTTTTGTCATAATAAACGAGATATGTTGAATGATCACAATGGTAGTAATTCATATTCTCAATGTGAAACATTCAAACTGTTCAGACCAACCGGACACTTAGACTTCTATTTTCCATGTCAAAAAGCTGAACAGGACAGGTTTAAAAAAAAAAAAAAAAAATCTCCCCAGTGCTTTTGTCTGACATGCAGCCCTATATCATCAAGGACTAAGGAAATGTTCACGTTTTCTTCAGGCAGTCATCTTTGTAGATCTCACTGGAACAGCACCAAACAAAAGTTCCAGCATCATCACCTTGTCAAGAGTCAAGAATCTGCATTGGACAAGGTGTCACGAGTCATGAATTTTCATTGGACAAGGTGTCACGAGTCAAGAATTTTCATTGGACAAGGTGATGATGCTGGAACTTTTGTTTGGTGCTGTTCCAGTGAGATTTACAAAGATGACTGCCTGAAGAAAACATCAAAATTTCCTCAGTCCTTGATGATATAGGGCTGCATGTCAGGAAAAGGCACTGGGGAGATGGTTGTGGTTAAAAATTCAATAAATGCACATGTTTACATTGAAATTTCAGACTGCTTTCTTATCCCTTCAATTGAAAATACAGTATGTTTGTCATTTTCCAAGATGACAACGCATCATGCCACAGAGCCAAAACTGTTAAAGCATTCCTTGGAGAAAGACTCATCCAGTCAATGTCATGGCTTGCAAATAGCCCAGATCTCAACCCTATTGAAAACCTGTGGTGGAAATTGAAAAAATGGTCCGTAGGGATGATCTGGCAACTGCAATCAAAGAGAGTTGGGATCATATTGATGAATAATAGTCATCAAGTCCATGCCTCAGAGATTGCAAGCTGTCGTAAAAGCCAGAGGTGGTGCTACTAAATACTAGAGATGTGTTTTGATTGTTATTTCTTTGTTTGTTTCTCATGATTCCATTTTTTTTTTTCTCTTCAGAATGGTGTGATTCCATATATATGTATCCCTGCACTTGCTCTATAAAGGTAACATTTACTGACCACCACAATGTTTTTTATGAATTTCTTTTAGTGTTTCTGAATGCTAAAGAGTTGCACTTTTAAACTAATTCATTATTTTTTTCAAGCTTTTCATCCGGTTTTGTTCTACATGATAAAATGTCTGAGTAAGTGCTCGTCCGAGACTGGTGATTCCATACTTTTTGCCAGTGGTTGTACAACATGTCGACAACATGCCGCCGCCTCCGCCCCCTTCAAAGAGGAGGGATATTAGAAAAAATAATTTCGGCCAGCAGCAGTCACTACAGGTAATGTAAAAAGGTGAAGGTGGGGAACACATGACTAATTTTGCTCGTGAAAGT
The DNA here is from genome assembly GCF_030265065.1 of Corythoichthys intestinalis. NCBI lineage: Eukaryota > Metazoa > Chordata > Actinopteri > Syngnathiformes > Syngnathidae > Corythoichthys > Corythoichthys intestinalis. Next base: position 23,165,641 of record NC_080416.1, read on the forward strand.
CCGACCTGCATCAGGGTTAGCATAATATTAAACTGTGAATTTGCTAACTGGCAAAACTCGAGTAGGACGCTGCTCAGAAGGAGGTAAACACCACTAGTTTTGCTACTGAAAGTCCGACCTGTATCAGCGTTAGTATAACATTAAACTGTGTGAATTTGATAACCTGCAAAAGTAGGAAGCTGCTTAGAGACAAATGTCCTCCTGACTGAATGTTTTCTACTGTTAACGTTAATTAAACTGAGAAATCTAGTGAACAGAGGTGTACTCCCTTCCCCCAATTTTCATTTTTATTTTATTGACGTGGTCTTAAAGCTGCCCAAAGGAGCTTTAATTTTTTTGTTGAGTTAGGCTGTGCCTCTGGACAAGAGTAGTAGTGTTTTACCTGAAGGAAGGCTCCATTTTTATTTATTTTTGTTATTCCCTGACCAAGTTTTTTGCTGTTACAGTATATATAGGTTTTTTTTTTGTTTGTTTTTTTTGGGCAGACAATTTTGAGTGGCAAATGTCTATTTTTCGCATTTCTTGATAGTTAAGAGATTATTAAAAAATTTGTATTTATTGTGTATGTCAGTACAATTTATGTTTAAATATTGCAGTATAAATTTGCTAATAAAATCCGGACATTTATTCATAAGTTCAAAATGTTTCTTTGGTAGCTTTTGAAAACAAAGGTTTGAATCGAACGGTGTATCACCTGAACTAGTGTATAAGTAAATACAAATTTATTTGGCATTGATCATTTAGCCTATCAATTAATTAGGTTCATATTCGTTAGAAATGTAGCCCTGACCCCTGTTCACCCAATTTGTTTTGTCATATTAATGTCCCGTCCCCAACAAAAAGTGTACAATCAAGTTATGCTATAATATCGTCCCTACCAATGTTGAGACCAAACCTACGCTCTTGCAAATACATGATACAGAAGATCACATTCCAATGTGTCATGTACACCAGTGACACGGAACCTACTTGAGACGCACTCCAGTCATGATTACAGATGCTTGAGTTACCGTAACCAATCAGATAGTCGTACCTCAAGTGGGTTGTAGTAGAAGAGGGAAAGTGTACTAGACAGTACATGCTCTTGTCAACTACTGTATTATACATACTTGTTGTTGACTCTGTTTGAAAACAGGAAACATCTGGCAGGACAGCCCGGCTGATTTTTGAGAAGAAAAAGACAAAGTTGGCATGTTTTGGGGAGCTGGAGTTTAACGTGACCTTGTTTGGGAGAACTTAAGGAACAGTTCCATGAACACACTTGTTTTTCACCTCCTTGCTTGGATCACAGTCAGCACATTTTTTTGAGTCAGTTGATAAGAAGTTGGCTTTCAAGGTGACTGACATGTAAGATGGAGTTCAGAAAAGGGTGAATGAGCAATTCTTTCATCCTATTAGGACTGCAGCTATCGATATTTTTAGTAGTCGATTAATCTATCAACTAGTTAGTTCGAATAATCGAGTAATCGGATTGGGAACATGTAATGCGTTGCAGGAAAAAAAATTAAGAAATGTAAAATAAAGCCTTGCTAATATTTGCAATTGCAAAAGAGCATTAAATGTGAATACAGTAAATAATAAATGTCCCTGGTTTCTCCAAACTATGCAGAATTGCACTTTCATTTAAAAAGAAATTAAAATAGCTGAGCTTAGCCTCAAATGGTATAATCAGGATCTAAGTACAACAAAAGCACAATTGACTAACTTGCAAAGCAAAAGTGTGCTAGCTTAAATGCTATTAAATATTAACATTTTTTTTACAGTGATCTTAACAAATGGTTCAAACACATATTCCCACAAAAACAGGCTGAACGTGCCTATAAACTAAATTACGAATGCATAAAAAACATTAGCTCAAACAAAGACTTACTTTATGTTGGTCTTAACAGGGAGCAGCTGGATGCAGATATGCGGAATGAGTAATGTCATATTCACTGTTGCAACTAGAGGGCAGTGTATCCACCCATATCAATAAAACTAAATGCAAACACTTTCAAAACAAACCATTACAACGCCACTCTAATTAAAGGAATACTTGAAGCAGCAAGATTTGATTCGAAGCTTTTTTCTAATCAAATGACTAGAATTGCTTCCCAACATATGCTTCTCAGATGTTGATATATAGCTTTATTATTATATGTACAGCTGTCTCCATCACGAAGGGGGGGGGGGGGGGGCAACAGTCAGTGGCAGGCACTCTCATGAGCGAAGTTGTCCTTCAAAGAGATCCAACGTAACATTTTGTAAATCATTGCCTCGCCGCCCACCTACGCTTCGTGATATGATGTGTTTTTCTAATAATCATCCGATAAGAGCACCATAAACCTTTGAGAACCAATTGGCTTCAACGCTTCATTGCTTAAAGAAGCTTCATTTGGCCATCACTGCTCCCTTGGGGGAGACAGTCAACCTCTGCTGCCACCTGCTGTCAACACTGTTGTCATCCAACATGCCTCCTAGCATGCATTGCAGCGCTACAGATGTAAATACCAATCAAAATCCATGTTGTGTGCTAACTATTTCTTCAGTTACTCTTCCATTTTACCATCATAATTATGACATGACACTGCCATGAGCATTAATGAATGCTTATGACAGATGTCATTTTCTGTCATCCGGCAAATTATCTCACTTTTGAATAGATGTAAAAGATCTAAGCTAGACATAAATGGAGTTAGTGACATAATATGCCGGATGATACTTAATGACATTAAAAAACTAGCAGATTATAGTCCCAAAATTCCAGTAAATAATATAGATACAGTGCATACATAGAGTACAGTGGTATGTGTTGAGAGAAATGGTGGAGGAAATGTTTTGTATTCATAAATGTGTCCTCAGTTGATGTTGAAATAATGTTCCTATTGCTTGTTATTATTGACATATCTTTTCGCCACAAGATGGCAGGATGGGACTTAATTGTCTAAAGTGCTACTTTTATTACTTCTTCTTGTTTGACTTTGATTTGTGGGATTGCCTGTGAAGACAGCAATGAGAGAGGATGTATCCGCATGTCAGTAGAAATTAAACACGCCAAGTTTTGGCTAAAGGACAACTTATTCTCCGTCAGTTCTTCCTACGAATGCAACGTTGAGCTGCAACCACCTCAACAAAGTGTCTGAACCTTTTGTAATTTCTCACATTTCTGCATAAAATCGCCAAATGTGATCTTTGTCAAAATCACACAGATTAAAACAGTGTCTGCTTTAACTAAAACCACCCAAATATTTATGTTTTCATATATTAATGCGGATACCATGCAAACAATGGCAGAAGGGGGTAAAATAAGTAAGTGAAGCCTCTGCCTAAGGAGACTTAAAGAGCAATTGAAACCAATTTTTACCAAACGTTTTAAGTCAGGTGTGTGCTCAATCACTGATGAGTGGTTGAAAGCTGCCCTGCCCACTATTAAACACACATCTGGTATGAAATGTCTTGATGAGAAGCATTGTCTGATGTGCGTCATGGCTCGGTCAAAAGAGCTGTCTGAAGACCTACGATCAAGGATTGTTTATTTGTATAGGATTTGGAAAGGATACAAAACCATCTCTAAAAGTGTGGATTTTCATTAATCAACAATCAGAGAAGTTTCTACAAATGAAGAGTTTGGGACTGTTGTTTCTCTCCCAAGGTGTGGCTGTCCACCAAAGATGACACTAAGAGTTCAGCGCAGAATACTCATAGAGGTAAAAAATGAACCCTAGAGTGTTTGCTAAAGACTTACAGAAATCACTGGTACAGTCCAATATCTATGTCCACGCATCAACTATATGTACAAAGGACTCCACGGAGGAAGCCACTGCTGTCTAAAAAAACATTGTTGCTTGTTTAATGTTCGCAAAAAGGGCCTTGGACACTCCACAGAAGTTTTGGCAAAATATTTTGTGGACTAATGAAACCAAAGTTGTATTGTTTGGGAGTAACACACAACGTCATGTGTGGAGGAAAAATGGAACAGCTCACCAATATCAACACCTCATACCCACCGTGAAGCATGATGGATGGAGCATAATGATTTGGGGCTGTTTTGCTGCCTAAGGGGCTGGACAACTTGCTATCATTAATGCAGTGCTTCTCAATTATTTTCTGTTACGCCCCCCCAAGGAAGACGTAAATGTTTCGCGCCCCCCCCCCCCAACTCTCTGCCGCCACTGTAAATAGTATCATTCGTCTATATTACTATTATAAGTACGCCTCAGCCTAACATTGTGTCCTTTTTTTTCTATTAAAGAAAAAAAGTAACATAGATCAACTTATAATAAAGTATAACTTTTTTAACATTGTGTTGCTTGTAACAGAAAAGACTTAACGCGCATCAATTTGCCTGAAGTTAAAAAAAAAAAAAAAAAAAAAAAAAAAAAAAAAGTCACATCCAAAGTGTAAAAATACACTCAAGGTACATTTTTGACCATTTGATACTGAAAAATCAAATGTAATAAAATCAGTAAATAATAACAAATTCAAATTGATTAGAAATTATATTAAAAGTCAAAGGCAAACGGCCCGAAAAAAGCGCATTCTCGGCGGCCGAGGCAGAACCGTAGGTGAGGGCGGTGGTCGTGACGATCCCAAGCCGAAAACGGCACTTCTCGGCCGGACACGTGAGAACCGAAGAAGACAGTGGGTCGCTGCGTGAGTCCAGCTCTGCATGAGTCTCTTCCGTGTGCTCTTGCTTACTTCAAAAATACTGCACGCACTTTGAAAATGAGAGCGCCACTGCCACCCACGGAGTGGATGTGCAAGTACACTTTATTCTAGTACGGCACAAAAAAAAAAAAAAAAAGCATGTTCCCCGAGGTCACTCGCGCACCCCCTGGCATCGCTCTGCGCCCCCCTGGGGGGGCGCGCCCCACTATTTGAGAAGTACTGCATTAATGGAAGAATAAATTCAAAAGTTTATTAGAATGCTTTGCCTGAAAACCTAAGGTCGTCTGTCAGACAGTTGAATCTAAAAAGAGAATGGATGCTGCAACAAGACAATGATCCAAAACAGAAAAGTAAATCAACTTCAGAAGAACAATATACACATTATGGAGTGGCCAAGTCAAAGTCCAGACTTGAACCCCTATGAGATGCTGTGGCATGACCTAAAGACAGCGATTCATGCCGGACATCCCAGGAATCTGACTGAACTACAGCAGTTTTGTAGAGAGGAACGGGCCAAGATTAGTCCTGTTCGATGAGCCAGACTGATCTGCAGCTACAAGAAGCGTCTGGTTGAAGTTATTGCTGCCAAAGTGGGGGGCCTACAAAATATTAAATGTGATGGTTCTCTCACTTATTTTCCCCCCTTCTGTCATTGTTTGCATACTATCGTCATTAAACTATGAAAACCTATAAATGTTTGGGTAGTTTTAGTTAAAGCAGACACTGTTTTTTCATCTGTGTGATTTTAACAAAGATCAGATCACATTTGATGGTGATTTTATGCAGAAATGTGAAAAATTCGAACAGGTTCAGATACTTTTTCATACCACTGTATACAGTAAAAACACTGTATGAGAAACTGACAAAAGAGAATTGGACATATTTTGTCTTTGTGATTTTAGAGTTATTCTTAAGAATTATTTTTTTGGCTTGTTTTCACACTATGCACTGAAACATTTCAGGCAGTACTGATGAATTGTGTGCTCAACCTTCCCCTCAAGGGTTGGGGGAAAAGTGGTGGCTCGTTGACGCCCACTGACAACCACCCACCCAACCTCCGGGCTCATATAAGCTGCCTGCTTGGCAACTTATTGTATTGCAAGTCTCCGTATTGAGAAGAACATCTGCCAAAAAAACACATCTGCTCAATACAGTCATGACTTGGATTGGACTCATTCAAGCATTTGGAATTCTTTTGATTGCCTGGCATAACAATCTCGGAGGTAATAATTATTTGTCAATTTACAAAAAAGTACCTTCATGAAGATCCATCTTGCTCGTTTCTCCTGCAGAGTCCGTTAACGTCCCGTTCCCGCCGGCGCGACCCACGGCCAGTAACTTGGCGAACATTTGCACCCAAGGTCAGGGTCGCCCAAGGTACGCCGACAGCTTCTTCCCGAGGTCGGGAGCGGGACACTTCAAGCGGCGTGGAAAGGCCATTAACCGCTTGGAATCCTGGTACGCTCGGTGCTGCGGTCTGCCGGCAGAGCGTCTCTGTTGCGCCAGGCAAGCTGTGAGTCCAACACGACATAAGAAAACATGAACTTTTCATAAAGTTTAAGTTGGGGTTTGGCCAACTTTTGAAGAAATTTGATGCTTAGAAATAGTCGGACATCTAAAAAAGGCGCGGCAATATGGATTGTGCAGAATTACATTTACTTATCATTTAACGTTATTATGACCTTTTTTGTATTTAAATGTTACAATATAACATTGCACAGTAATATTAATGCAAATTTTAACTCAAATACTTCTGTAATCCTTTCATGTTTGTTTTGTATTTATTTATTTTTTTAATTAGATTTTTTTCTATTCTTTTTTTCTACTATGCACACTACTTCCAAATGTAGTGATATTAAGCTTTCACGTTTAATTTCATGACAACCTAATCTTTACATACGAACCAAATTCTTTTTTTTTTTTTTTTTTTTTTGTTAACCCTTAAGGGTCACTCAATTAACTCATTGATTGCAATTGACTGCACTAGACCTCCATTAAAGTTTGACTGGGACAGACAGTCTTTCTGTTTTAAATTCATAGGACATCTATCGCCATCAATGGTATACTATGCAATGAGTTAAATACCGTAATTTTCGGACTATAAAGCACACCTGACTATAAGGCGCCACCAATCAAATTTGACACGAAAACGGCATTTGTTCATAGATAAGCCCCACTGGACTATAGGCCACAGCTGTCCTCACTATTATGGGATATTTACACCAAAAGATATTAACCGGTAACACTTGATTTGACAGCTGCATCATTACACTGTCATAAGACCAAACGAACCACCATGAAGCTTTCAACCATTTGGCTGCAAAGCTTCATTGCTTCAAGAAGCTTCATTTGACCATCATTGCTCCCTTGGGGGAGACAGTTAACCTCCTGCTGTCAACACCGTTGTCGTCCAACATGCCTCCTGGCATGCAGTGCAGCGCTATAGATGTAAAAAAACAATCAAAATTTATGATCTATCATAGACTTCATAATGTATTGACGGGACACGGAGCGCGGGGCCGATAAATAGGGGGCCTGCATTGTTGGTGAGGCCGTCAAAGCTGACCGAGTGGAATCACAGACAAAAAGCCTTTTTGGTTGAAAATTCTTGTGAATAAATGCTTAAATCCCTGAATTCTTTATAGATATGGATGTAAAACAGTCTCGATTTTTGGTTAAAAGCAAAAAAAAGTGCAGTTAGCATTTATTTTACGTAAATATTGCGAACTATGATGCTAGTCAGTAAGTAAATTAGTGGCCGCCATATCTAAACAAAGAGCTTATTCCATTGAAAATTCTTGTGAATAAATGCTTAAATCCCCGAATTCTTTATAGATATGGACGTAAAACAGTCTTGATTCTTGGTTAAAAGAAAAAAAATAGTGCAGTTAGGATTTATTTTACGTAAATATGTCGAAGTACAATGCTAGTCTGTTACTGAATGTAGCTAGCGGCCGCCTTATGTAAACAGAGCTTTTCCGGTGAAAATTCTTCTGAATAAATGCTTAAATCCCCGAATTCTTTATAGATATGGACGTAAAAACGTCTCGATTCTTGGTTAAAAGAAAAAAAAAAAAACGTGCAGTTAGCATTTATTTTACATAAATATTGCGAACTATGATGCAAATGCAGTAGCGACTAATTTCTCCCATTGATTTCGTTTCAAAATGCATGCATGGTACAAAATATAGAATAATTTCCTTGAATCCTTGAACAAATCACTCCTAAGACAATTCTTCCTGTTTGTGTGTGGTACAGCTTTCGTACTTATTCAACAGAAATCCGGCGTTAGATCGCTGCGTGCGTGTTTGTGAATAGCTTCTCTTGATGTGGGTAGCCCCCTACTTGAAGGGGAGCCGCAGTGCATGACCGATCTGACCCGTCAATACCATTATGAAGTATATGGTTCTGTGCTAATTATTTATTCAGTTAGTATTCCAGTTGTTTCATTAATTACTAGTTATGGTACTTGGTAACACAATTTGACAGTGGCACCATAAGACAATCCTCATTATGACACTGTCATGAGCATTACGGCTTATAGTCCGAAAATCGAGGTACTATGAAAAAAATTTGCGTGTATCTTAGGGGTGTCAAACGATAAAATTTTTTAATCGAGTTAATTACAGCTTAAAAATCAATTAATCGTAATTAATCGCAATTAATCGTAATTCAAACCAACTATAAAATAGGCCATATTTTTCTATAAATTATCGTTGGAATGGAAAGATAAGACACAAGATGGATATATACATTCAACATACGGTACATAAGTACTGTATTTGTTTATTATAACAATAAATCAACAAGATGGCATTAACATTATTAACATTCTGTTAAAGCGATCCATGGATAGAAAGACTTGTAGTTCTTAAAAGATAAATGTTAGTACAAGTTATAGAAATTTTATATTAGAACCCCTCTTAATGTTTTTGTTTAAATAATCTTTGTAAAATTTTCAATCAAAAAATAAACTAGTACCCCGCCATTGTTGATGTCAATAATTACTTACACAAAGCTCATGGGTGCTGAAGCCTATAAAATCAGTCGCACCCAAGCGCCAGCAGAGGGCGACAAAACTCCCAAAAACACAACAAGTGGACATTTCACTGTGCTGTCATTTTAATCTGTTTGAGCGGGGCATGTGCGTTAATTGCGTCAAATATTTTAACGTGATTAATTTAAAAAATTAATTACCGCCCGTTAACGCGATAATTTTGACAGCCCTATACTATCTGTGTTTTTAGTCATTTGAGAGTCATTAGTTTGTATTAACGTTATATCAATTTATTCTTATTTAGTATTTATTTATTTGGGCCTATGCCTTTCAATGAGTCTTCCCATCTCTCAGTTGCAACCTACTCATAACCACTATTCTGTGATAATTCTCCTCATGTGCTGTTCATTTGTGCTCAGTGGAAAGAAGCCTTGAGCCAATTCTGCACTGAAGAGTTCATGACCATGTCGGGGCACTACGAGTGCTGCAGGATGGACGGGGACGAACGTTGGACCTGTTTTGACAGCGAGCTGCCCAACCCGGACTACGAAGCCACACCGGGCTACACCGCTCCTGCAATGCCTTTTGAACCCGGCTTTGACTTTGACGTGAATGCTTGCTAAAGGTACAAAAAAGATGATAAATAACTATGAAAAATCGTACCAAAAAGTCTTGATTTTGTTCCACAGGTCTTTCCACAAGAGGGGAAGTGCTTTGAGCCAATCACCATCATACACCTCCAAAAACAAGTATCCAAGGAACTTTAGTTTGTTTTTTATACCCACCAAAACAAACCAAAAAGCAGATAATGAAATAACTAACACTTGTTGAAATCTTGATAAGGGTGTTATTCCGTTTCATGTAAAATTAGTACTAGTCACTTTTTTTTTTCAGTTCCTTGCTACTCAGTCATGTTTATTATTTGATCACTTTGTATATTTTAGCACATTTTCTTTTAATAGGTAAAATATATCATCTGTTTGTCTCACTGCAGTTTATGATATATTTACAATAAATCATGGTTTTGTGTAAATTTACACTGCTATGTGTATTTCTTTTTGAATAAATATAAAAAAAACCCTAACCCTGAATGGAAATGTATGCCTGAAAAATTAATCATAAAAGAATAATAATTATAATTATTGCCATTGTGGCCATGCCCACCCTCCATAGGTTGGACTTCAATCAAATGTACGCGCTCCTGTGGCCGCCAGAGTTAGACCAGAGAGCCAGAGTGAAATACTGGTCTTCCAACAAAACTTAATTTTGGATTTTAATGGCCAAAATGGGACACGTTAAGGCGGCGTGACGAATGTGAAACTGCCTGGCAACTTGGCATTATGGTCGTTTTCGAGCATGTTTGGAGACGGAAAAGCATACGGCGGATTGGGATGAAATCCCCGTGTCAGGCGAAGCTAACTTTGGCTTTTTGGCTGAAAATGTGAAACTCAAGTGGCAGATTTATTGTCATTAATTTTGCTGCAATGCAAGGATACATAAACTGTAAATGAAAGTGTCGAACGTGTCGTTTTCGAGCACCACGAGAACCTTCGGCATGGCGGCTCCAGGTGGTTCGTGCTCCTCTCATGGCCGCCCGATGCTCACCATTTTTGGGCACAAGGACACAGAGGATCAGGGTGAAATTTACCTTATTAGGCAAAATGTAACTTTGGCGTTTTAACCCGAAATGTGGTTTATTGACTGGCGCAAACCCCCCTAAAATGCACAGGTGAACTATATAAATGCTTGGGAAGACAAGCGTTTTAATGAGTCCAATTATTTTATCTCATTTTTCACATTGTTTTGTAATTTTATTTTATACATAATAATAAAACTAATAATAAATTATATATTTCATTGAAGCATACATGCATATAGAAGTGTGTATATATACATATATATATATATATTAGGGCTGTCAAAATTATCGCGTTAACGGGCGGTAATTAATTTTTAAAAATTAATCACGTTAAAATATTTGACGCAATTAACGCACAAATGCCAAGCTGAAACAGATTAAAACGACAGCACAGTGAAATGTGTACTTGCGTTTTTCGGAGTTTTGGCGCCCTCTGCTGGCGCTTGGGTGCGACTGATTTTATAGGCTTCAATTATTGACATCAACAATGGCGGGCTACTAGTTTATTTTTTGATTGAAAATTTTACAAATTTTATTAAAACGAAAGAAAACATGAGGGGTTTTAATATAAAATTTCTATAACTTGTACTAACATTTATCTTTTAAGAGCTACAAGTCTTTCTATCCATGGATCGCTTTAACAGAATGTTAATAATGGTAATGCCATCTTGTTGATTTATTGTTATAATAAAGAAATACAGTTCGTATGTACCGTATGTTGAATGTATATATCCATCTTGTGTCTTATCTTTCCATTCCAACAATAATTTAGAGAAAAATATGGCATATTTTATACATGGTTTGAATTGCGATTAATTACGATTAATTAATTTTTAAGCTGCAATTAACTCGATTAAAAATTTTAATCGTTTGACAGCCCTAATATATATATATATATCTGTGTGTGTGTGTGTGTGTGTGTGTGTGTGTGTGTGTGTGTGTGTGTGTGTGTGTGTGTGTGTAAAGATATATAAATATATATAAAGAATGTACCAAATAAAATAAAATAGAAACTCCCCGCAGGACCCGGGATTGAAACCTTGTTCTCAGAATTTTGAGTGAATGTGCTAATGACTTGTTCTCGTGCCACCCTTTTATTTTCAAGTTATTTGGGGAAAATGGATGTTTAATTCATTGATACCAACCAAAAATGGCCCAACTCTAGTTTTTAATGAGGCTTAACTTTGAATGTTGTGAGGTAAGCAAATCGGTCAACTCCTATGGTAATAGGTGTATTTTGAACTTAAAATACATGATTTTTGCATTGAAACAAAAAATTACAACAATTTGATTAGTCGCGAATTAACAATGGACTGCATGCGATTAAATCGCTTGGCGGCACTAGTATTAAAATTTGATAAAATAATGGGACGGGGAAAAAATATCAAGGTTTTTTTTCAACAAAAAAACTGCGAGTTAATTACATGTTAATGATCAACTCAAACACATGCTGCGTTCAAAGGCCAGATTTAGGTGGAAACAGGACGAATAATACAAGCAGGCAGGATTGTCTCAAGAGTGATTTGGTCGAGGATTCAAGGTAATTATAAAATAAAAGAGCCCCATGCATGCACTTTCAACTTAAAAAGCTTTTAGTTTTGTGACGGCTGCCACATTGGATTACACAATAGCGTAATTTTAGCTCGAAATATTTACGTAAAATGAATGATAACTGCCCGTTTTTTGTTTTTTTTTGCTTTTAACCAAGAATCTAGACTGTGTTGTGTTCATATCTATAGAAATTATTATTTACAAGAATTTACAACTTAAAAAGCTCTTTGTTTCGTGATGGCCACCATGTTGTATCCATACACAGTAGCGTAAGTTTAAATTCAAATGATCAAGTAATTTTGGGTCAACTGCTTTTTTGGCAAAAAAAAAGTAGTCATTTAGACATTTCTGCATCCATACAAAAAAAAATTGCCTTTTACAGGTTTTATTTTATGTAACATTTTAATCTAAAAACAGCCAGGGCCAGATAGCCAGCAAGACGTGCCTCCGTGCTGAGGCAATAGTAACATCGGAATTCAACCTAAATAAGTTGTGATTGTATATAGAAAAATTTTGCTTTTGTTGAGTAAAATTAAGATGATTCTGCATGCTTTTCTCAGGTATTAAGTTTCTTATGAGAAAATTGAGTGATTTATTAGCTGTTCACATGCACTAAATAAATTTTTTAAAAAGTTGCTATTTTTGGCAAAAACTTGTATGTTAAATATTGTTATTGATCCTGAAAATAAAGGTGATTAGCTCTACATTTGATGATTTTTTTTTGCGCATCTAGCGTAAAATTTGAGAATTTTATAGCCATTTTAAGTTTTGTTATACTTGTATAAAAAATAATCAGGATTTTATTAGGGAACGACTTAGAATTTTTTGATGTCGCTGCTAGAGATGCTAGAGATGACCCGATCGATCGCGTCATTTTCAAAGTATCGGAATCGGCAAAAAAAGATCGGACATGCCTTTTTTTTTATATATATATATATTTTTTAATTAAATCGTTTTCTAATTGTATTTAACGTTACAGACATAATATGTTACACTCATCCAGAGTCTTTAGTTTAGGCTTAAGGTAGGGTTATCAAATTTATTCCGTTAACGGCAGTAATTACTTTTTAAAAACATTTATCACGTTGAAATTTTTAACGCAATTAACGCATGCGCTGCACGACCCACTCAGGTATTGTCGCACTAAATCTGTAATGGCGCTGTTTTACCTATATATAGACCTAAAAGGCAGCGTAAAATGAGTAGAGTGAATTTTGGCAGCCTTTGGAGCCATTTCTTAATTGGCAAAAGCCTTACAATCCTTCTCCCTACAATTAGAAATATCGTGGAAAGCAATGTGGGGAAGAAAGGTAGTAATTGTTCTTTTTCTTAACACCCTATGTTATTTCCCAATGCAGAGAAGATATATCAATTGGTACCACTACGCACAGTCATGGTTGCACTTCCCATCATGCATTTGGGCAGAACAGTTAAATGGCTACAGTATCATTTACTGAAAGCTCAACAAATACACTAGATGGCAATATTTAGTCACAATATACAAAGTCACATTTATCCTTTAAGAATTACAAGTCTTTCTATCCGTGGATCCCTCTCACAGTAAGAATGTTAATAATGTAAATGCCATCTTGAGGATTTATTGTCATAATAAACAAATACAGTACTTATGTACTGTATGTTGAATGTATATATTCATCCGAGTTTTATCCATTTTTTTCCTTAATGCATTGCTAAAATGTATATGATCGGGAAAAATTATCAGGAATGATTGGAATTGAATCGGGAGCAAAAAAAAAAGCAATCGGATCGGGAAATATCGGGATCGGCAGATACTCAAACTAAAACGATCGGGAGCGTAAAAACATGATCGGAACAACCGACTCACTGCTGCAATGAGACTCATATAAGGGAGGTGCCTGTTCTGGTTTTAGTTCGCTAGAGAATTTGGTTTTGAAAATATTTGAAGTTTAAAATTTTTTAAAACAGGCCCCCAACGGATCGGCCCCGAAACCCGTCAACTGATAGTGAAGTCTATGAATGCCATTATCTGCGATCAAAAACTGTAATCGCTTGTGAGCACTAATAATAACAACACATTTCCACTCTGACAAGTTTTTACAAACGTTAAATGATCGTCAAAATCAGAATGTACACACGCACTTCCCTTGTTTTTAGCCGTTTACTTTCAAAATAAAAATCGATTTAAAGTACTTCCATCCCTATGAACAACATACATGCATTAAAAATAACATTTATTAAACTTTTTATCGATTTCACGCATTGAGTATATACATTTGCTCGCAGAGTGATCCTCCAGACTCAGTTTCGGCCAATCTTATCGCTATTTAAATTTATTTTGAAAAACGTATCCTCGAACTTTTTGTTCTCATTATGTGTGTTCAACGAACGCCAACCACTTCCGCGTTACATTCATATTATGAACGAGCGATGACAGGCGGCGCTTTCCGCCGCAAAACATGCCTTCGCATCGGCATGGATTAGTTTTCGGTTTTGTTTTAGTTAGTTCTTTGTGTCCGGTGGGTTTATAAAAAAGTTTGCCACAACTTGGGATGGCCACAGCGGCGGCCGCAGCCCCGGAGGAGCCGCAGAGCCTCCCTGGAAGTAAGTCTGACGTCATTATAAACAGTGTCATAACGTGTCTTTTTATCTTAAAACTTCAATAGCTTTTATTATCATAACGTACAGATATTAAACCCGATACTAAAATGATTAAGAAAATGTTTCCTGGAAATAGTTCGTTACAGAAAGTTGTTGAGTGGCTTTTACAAGGTGTGTCAGGCCTCAGCCCAGTTGCCTTCAAACTTGGCTTTGTTCTTATTATTGTGTACTTATTTTTATAAATACTTCTGTTTTACACTGTCACCCCATTTTGTTTCCAGCTTCCGCTGAGGCCGCAAAAGAGGTAAGATTTTTTTTTTTTTTTTTTTTTTGGGGGGGGGGGGGGGGGGGGTGAACTTTGGGGACTGGGTTTTTGACAAGAGAGTAGGTTTGGTAGGGATTATATAAGGTCAGGGCTACATTTCTCACAAATATGAACCTAATTTATTGATAGGCTAAATGATCAATGCAAAATACACCTGTATTGACTAATACTAACTTTCATATGTATTGGTTCAGGTGATGCACAGTTCGATTCAAACCTTTGTTTCCAAAGAAACATTTTGAAAACTTCTAAAATAAATGTCTGGATTTTATTAGCAAATTTAAATTGCAGTATTTGAGAATATAACTCAAATTATATGAACATACACAATAAATACAAACTTGTTAATAATCTCTTAACTCTATCCAGGAATGCAAAAAAATAAACATTTATCTTAAGACTACACAGCATTGTCTAAATAAAGCAACTAAATATAACTGAAAAAAACCTCAACAAAAAAAATGAAAGCTCCTTTGGGCCGCTTTAACCCTTGGGGTTAGAAATAATTTTATCTACACTCGAGGTATTTTGACCATTTTATGTCCACGTCTTTGCGGTGTTATAACTTTGTCATTTCAGATTTTTTTTTTTTTTTTTTTACGTCCAATGACTCAAAATTTTCAGGGGGACCTTAGCTACGCGTACATATACATTTTTGTGTGTGTTTTTTTTTTGGATGCCCTCTATGGACAGTAACAGCTGTTCTATGCTAATAGCAAAATTTACTATGCTGTATATATCATTAAAAAAAAAATTCAAAGTGGAATATTTCATATGGCCTAATTAGAGTTTTGAATAAGTCAGTGAGTCGTCACAACATTATTTTTTTGAAGGTCCCTATTTTTTGATAATGGCAATTTTATATAAAAGTTACACTCGAGGTATTTTGACCATTTAATGTCCACGCCTTTGCGGTATTATAACTTTGTCATTTCTGATTTTTTTTTTTTTTTTACTTCCAATGACTCAAAATGTTCAGGGGGACCTTAGCTACGCGTACATATATGCTTTTTTTTGTTGTTTTTTGTTGTTTTGTTTTTGGATGCCCTGTATGGGCAGTAACAGCTGTCCTATGGTAATAGCAAAGCTAACAATGCTGTGTATATATATATATATATATATATATATATATATATATATATATATATATATATATATAAAAATAAAATAAAATTGGAATATTTCAAATGGCATAACTAGACCATTTAATAAGTCACTAAGTCATAACATAATTTTTTTGAAGGTCCTTATTTTTTGATAATGGCGATTTTATATAAAAACTTACACTCGAGGTATTTTGACCATTTAAGACCGCATAAATAAAATGAAAATTGGGGAGCAGGCGATAAACCGCGTTTCATTACCTTTCTCACAATTTAATTAACGTTAATGGTAAGAAACATACGAGAGAACACTTCTAAGTTACTTCCTACTTGAGTTTTGCAGGTTAGCAAATTCACGCAATTTAATGTTATGCTAACTCTGATGCAGGTTGGATTTTCAGTAGCAAAATTAGTTGTGTGTTGCCCACCTACTTATAGTGGCTGCTGCTGCTGGCCGATAAAAACTTTGAATATCTCTCCTCTTTGAAGGGGGCGGAGGAGGTGGCATGTTGTCGACGTGCTGAGTGCGTGTGTGAGGGTGTTGATAGAGTAAATCAGCAACCAATCAAACGTGCGTTTGAGGGGAAAAAAATGGACTGGCACATTGAGCAAGTGAAAAGGAGTAAAGGCAAGTCTGAACATAATAAAAACAATTCACATAATAATGGTAGGGTCAATTCTATCCTTATAACATACGGGTAGACAATCGAAATTACCTATATAACTGAAGTCATTATATAATTCAAATAAGGTTTCGGCATCCTATAACTGTCCCTATGCAAACCTACGCACTTGGTTTTTGAGATACATGCCATGCCCTGAGATACAAGTTTAAATTTGACATTGGAGCAGGGCCGTGCAGATACCGATGGTGGGGCAGATGCTGATAGATAAAAAGCGGCAAATGAACAAGAATTTAACACACCTTACAACAGCATAACTTAGTTTAATCACCTTTACATTATTATTGGCTGTGGCTGTGACGGACCTTAATTGGGAGGGGGGGAATAGTGAATCGAAAACAACACTGTCATCAACACCTTCTGACTGTGACTCAGTCTTTGCCTCTTTTCTTCCTTTAACCTCTATATAAAAATTCTTTCCTCAAATGTTCACTGAGACACCATTAGCTGTTTTTTCAAAACTATTACAGTGATCCCTCGTTTTTTTTGCGGTTAATGGGGACCACAACCCGTCGCGATAAGTGAAAAACCGCAAAGTAGCGCCCTCCCCCAAAAACAAAACATTTTGTTTTGTTCAATCTATTTATTCAGATTTACCATTGGAAAGAGATATATACTAAGCATACTTAACATCTGTAATTGATTAATGTCATTTCCATTCAATAACATGGGGAAAGATAATTTGAGATCTGACTGTTTGGGTTAGCAAAAGGAATTAAACACCAAAGTTACATTGTTGGTCCTTACCGCTAGATTCCAAGCAGTAGCCCAGCTCCAGTTGTAAAGAAAACCATTGGCCACCGCGGAGTGGATCAGACCGGGGAGACAGTTTACAAAAAGGTGAGATAAGTGCTCAGAAGTGAGATGCAATGTAGACAGATAGACGTACTTACTGTGACATTTCTCTTGTACTTTCCAGACTCCGTCGTGGGCGCTGCAAGGCGCCATCCAGTTGGGAATCACGCACACGGTTTGCAGCTTGGTACAGAAAACTGAGCGAGATGTGTTGCTGCAGGACTTCGAAGAGGTGGAGAGCATCTTCTTCCCTGGGTGGGTGGCATGAAACCAGTGTTGTTGGTCAGGTTTGTGACTTGAATCTAGTTGGGTTTGAGTCAACAATAATAGGTCTGGTTGGCTAAAACTGACCGAGACGACTTGTTTTGACTGTTCATGTTTTGAAAACTGTTATATGATGTAGAATTTAAAAAATTACAGTAATCCCTCGTTTTACGCAGTTAATGGGCAAGCGCGAATATTGAAAATCTGAAGTAGAGGAGGAGCTCATTTACATTTCTTATTTTTTATGGGTGTGTTCAATGTATTTATTCAGATTTAACAGCATAGGAAAGGGGTAAAGATATGATTTTTATTCAGGAATCATACAGGGTGTCCATAGCACAAAAACCAACAGAGAAATGACATAAGACTCATAAGACTGTCATAATTATGACATGGCACTATCATGGGCATTAATGAATGCTAATGACAGATGTCATTAAGTATCATCCGGCAAATTATGTCTCTAACTCCATTTATGTCCAGCTTGGATCTTTTACATCCATTTTAAAGTGAGATCATTTGCCTGATCACACAAAGTGAAATCAGTCATAAGCATTAATTGATTTTCATGGCAGTGTCATGTCATAATTATAATGGTCTTATAACAGGCTTATGGTGCCACTGTCAAATTAAGTTATCCAATACTATAATTAGAAATTAATGAAACAACTGGAAGAGTAACTAAAGATATAATTAACACAGAACATGAATTTTGATTGTTATTTACATCTGTAGCTCTGCAATGCATGCTAGGAGGCATATTGGACGACAACATTGTTGACAACAGGTGGCAGCAGAGGTTGACCTTCTCCCCCATGGGAGCATTGATGGCCAAATGAAGCTTCTTGAGTCAATGAATTCATGGTGGTTCATTTGGTCTTATGACAGTCTTATGATGCCGCTGTCAAATAAAGTGTTACCGGTTAATATCTTTTGGTGTAAATATCCCATAATACAGTGAGGACAGCTGTGGATTATAGTCCAGTGCGGCTTATCGATGAACAAATGCCGTTTTCGTGTCAAATTTGGTGGGTGGCGCCTTATAGTCCGAAAATTACAGTATATTTTAATGTTTTTAAAGCACTGCAAATGTAATCACTATGATATAAATGAGAGATATATATATAAAAGAAAACTGATTTGTACATGTATACATGCATATATCAACATTTTTAAATACAGTATTTTTATTTTTAATTAAAAAAAAAAAAAAAAGCGGTAGACTGAGGGCCTAAAGTTTGAAGCGTGATATAGCGAGGGATGACTGTAGTTTACAAAAGTAATGATTTTTGCAGTGAAGGTAGCAGCCACACGCCAGCGCACCATTACGGAGATTTCCGGTTCAAGACTTATGCGCCCATCGCGTTTCGCTACTTCAGAGATATGTTTTGCATCCAGCCTGATGACTACATGGTATGTCACTTTTTTAAAAAATTCTTTAAAAAAAAAAAAGACAGCTTATAGTGTGTTCTCTCTCTCAGTGTTCTCTGTGTAGCGAGGACCTCATCGAGCTGTCCAACCCGGGAGCCAGCGGCTCGCTTTTCTACCTCTCCAATGACGACCAGTTCATAATCAAAACAGTGCAACGCAAGGAAGCCGAATTTTTGCAAAAGCTGCTTCCTGGTTACTTCATGGTAAGACAAAAAGAAAAAGCACAGAATACTCAACGTGCAAATGTGTTTTTAATCGTTCTCCTGATCCTCTAGAACTTGAACCAGAACAAACGGACCCTTCTACCCAAGTTCTACGGTCTCTACTGCATCCAAGCGAATGGCAAGAACATCCGCATTGTTGTCATGAACAACCTGCTGCCCTCTACGGTTCAGCTGCACCTCAAGTTCGACCTGAAGGGCTCAACGTATAACCGTCGGGCCTCTAGTAAGGAGCGGGCCAAAAAGTTGCCAACCTACAAGGACCTGGACTTTCTTCAGGACATGCCGGACGGGATGCTGCTTGACGCTGACATGTACAGTGCCTTCTGCAAGACCGTTCAGCGGGACTGTCTGGTGAGAGTCAAACGCGGTGCTAAGTAAGGGTGTGACAAAATATCGAAATGGTGATACAGTGCTGGCCAAAAGTATCGGTACCCCTGCAATTCTGTCAGATAATGCTCAATTTCTCCCAAAAAATGATTGCTATTACAAATGCTTTGGTAGTAAGATCTTCATTTATTTTGCTTGCAATGTAAAAACACAAAAGAGAATGAAAAAAATTTTTAAATCATTATCATTTTACACAAAACTCCAAAAATGGGCCGGACAAAAGTATTGGCACCCTCAGCCTAATACTTGGTAGCACAATCTTTAGACAAAATAACTGCGAACAGCTGCTTCCGGTATCCATCAGTGAGTTTCTTACAATGGTCTGAAATTCCAGCAGAGCATTCTTCTTTGGCCAACTACTCAGTCTCTGAGATTTGAAGGGTGCCTTCTCCAAACTGACATTTTCAGATCTTTCCACAGGTCTTCTATGGGATTCAGGTCCGGACTTATTGCTAGCCACATTAGAAGACTCCACTGCTTTCTCTCAAACCATTTTCTAGTACTTTTTTAAGTGGTTTGGGTCATTGTCCTGCTGGAAGACCTATGACCTCTGAGGGAGATCCGGCTTTCTCACACTGGGCCCTACATTATGCTGCAAAATTTGTTGGTAGTCTTTAGACTTTATAATGCCATGCACATGGTCAAGCAGTCCAGAAGCAGCAAAACAACTCCAAAACATAAGGGAACCTCCGCCATGTTTGACTGTGTGGACAGTCTTCTTTTCTTTGAAGGCCTTGTTTTTTTTCTGTAAACTACGTTGATGCCTTTTCCCAAAAACCTCTGCTTTTGTCTCATCTGACCAGAGAACATTCTTCCAAAACGTTTTTGACTTTCTCAGGTAAGTTTTGGCAAACTCCAGCCTGGCTTTTTTTATGTCTCCGGGGCAGAAGCTGGGTCTTACTGGGTATCCTACAATAGAGTCCCTTTTCATTCAGACGCCAACAGATAGTACGGGTTGACACTGTTGTACCCCCGGACTGCAGGACAGCTTGAAATTGTTTGGATGTTAGTCTAGGTTCTTTATCCACCATCCGCACAATCTTTCGTTGAAATCTCTCGTCAGTTTTTCTTTTTCGTCCACATCTAGGGAGGTTAGCCACAGTGCCATGGGCTTTACATTTATTGATGACACTGCGCACGGTAGAGAAAGGAACATTCAAGTCTTTGGAGATGGACTAGTAGCCTTTTGATTGCCCATGCTTCTTCACAATTTTGCTTAAGTCCTCAGACAGTTCTTTGGTCTTCTTTCTTTTCCCCATGCTCAATGTGGTACACACAAGGACACAGGACGGAGGTTGAGTCAACTTTAATCCATTTTAGCTGACTGCAAGTATGAATTATTTATTGCCACCACCTGTCATGTGCCACAGGTAAGTAACAGGTGCTGTTAATTACACAAATTAGAGAAGCATCAAATGATTTTTCAAAGGGTGCCAATACTTTTGTGTTTTTTCTGTGCAAGCAAAATAAATGAAAATATTACTACCAAAGCATTTGTAATAGCAATCATTTTCTGAGAAAAATTGAGCATTATCTGACAGAAATGCAGGGGTGCCAATACTTTTGGCCAGCAGTGTATCGTCATCCTTCTGCTGAATTAGTTGTTTTGTAGAATGATTTCCTGACCAATGTTATGACAATATTGTGAGATCGTAATTGTGAGCTTTGTATAGCAAAACGAGATAACAAGAAGTTCCCACCCCCTAGTGCAAAGGTTGTATAAATTGGTGGAACATTTTCCGGTAAAGATGTTCAACTTTTTTTTATCAAGGTGCTGCAGAGTTTCAAGATCATGGACTACAGTCTTCTGCTCGGGATTCATGAGGTGGATCGAGCCGGGGAAGAGACTGCGCAGACAGAGCAGGCAGCGGAAAGGAGGAAGCCGCAAAACCAGAAGTTCCTGTACAGCACGCCCATGGAGGCAATACAGGCGAAAGCCAGGGACGCAGGCTCACCTGGAAGCCACGACCCGTGAGTGTCAAGTTGAGAATCCACACGAGTGCATGTTTTTACATTAGAAAATTTCCTTTAAATAAATAATAATGATTTATATCAGCCAGCCAAAAAAAACACTTATTTCCAAGAACTATCACCCTACTCAAGTTTGCACTGAAATGTCACTGCCATTACACAGCTAACGCCACAACATTGTCACACGCATATTCTGGAGTGATCCAAACCATCCAGACATAAAACTATCACACATTTCTACAATTCAAATTGATTTGACAAAATTTTCATATTTCTGATTTGACAGCACGGGAGGAATTCCAGCCAGAAATTCCAAAGGGCAAAGACTGCTGATATATATTGGCATCATTGACATTCTGCAGTCTTACAGGTTAACAGTACTTTTAACGTACTTTGTACTTAAAATGTAAGTTGAATTTTTTTGTTATTAAGTCTACACCTTATCTCTTAGATTCATCAAGATGCTGGAGCACACGTGGAAATCTCTGGTTCAAGACGGGGTACGTTTGCACCTAAAAAGTCCTTAAATGACTCCTTTGAAGAAGCATGAGTTATTATGACACTTTCAGGATACAGTGTCTGTGCATAGACCGGATTTCTACGCCGACCGATTCCAAAAGTTCATGTGCAACACAGTTTTCAAAAAAGCCCAATGTAAGAATCTCGTGCATATCGATGTATTTACTCAACTGCAAATGCATCATTAATTTTTGTTAAAAATAATTTTATCAATTCGTTTAACCATGCATTATTTTATGTTTTAGTGAAAACTTCACCCTCCAAGAGGCGCCACAGTACTCTAAGGAAATCCGACAGTGCCGTAGCTCAGTCGGCGGAACAAAACAGCAACCAGAATCATAATCAGAATCCAGAGCCCGTTGCAAAGGCCGATAAAACCTCAGAGGACAAAGAGGATGCAGGGAAAGATAATGGTATGAACTGGAAAAAGTGAGGAAGGTTGTGAGTGCCCTTGCATTTAGTCTCCCGGCATGCACCAGCATGTCAATGTTTTATGTAGTTTGTTAGCCAGATTCTTTTTCAGTAATTTTCAAAGTGTTACGCGGGCTCCCTCTAGCGGTGAAGAATGTATCCATAATGGGCGTTGTGTGTTTTGAGAACCGCTTTTAGTTTCCCAGATTACCTAATAAATGTTTTTTTGTTTTTGTTTTTTTACTCAGGAATTCAGGAAAAGACGAAATCTGAAGTGGTAAATGGAAACACTGGATGACAACACGTCAATGAAGTGGAGCTAAAAATACTGCCTTTGATTCCATACAATAGACATCTCGTTGGGAACACATTAACATGCAGCCAAATATGTTTTTTTAACCTCCATTTAGCGTTTATTTAGTCTAATTTAAGGATTTACTTCATAGTTTTGGAAGGAGAAATCCTTTGTCTTCAGAGGATGAAGTGCCAAGACACAAAGCCATCAAAAATGATCTGTACCTTGAAAATAATGTGTGCCATTTTCCCATTTCTGTTGTTTGTCGCTTTATTTCCAGTGTTTACAATTGTAATACTCTGGTTTTACACAGTGTACTGTACAAACAGTAACAACGAGATTGAGTTATTTATGAGTTTTACAATGCAATATTTTGCATATTTACAGGATTTGGAAAGGGTGCAATACATTCAGTTGAGATTTAGAGTATTAAACACCTGGGATGATTCGCAATTTATCCTTTAGAACTACCTTAAGGACCAAAAAGGTTAATGTATATTTGTTACAGTGTATTACTGTATGCCTTTTTTTTTTTTTTTTGCATTTTAATCATGTTTTTGTAAATAAAAAATGTTTTTATTGCGATATCGCTTGCTTTATTTTAAAATTTCATTAAACATACAGAAATTTAATTGAATTTTAATTTTAATTTAATCTGAAGACGAGTCATTTGTAGCTGTAGAATGGTGACGTTACTAACGAAAAGCATATCCACCAATCACAGACAAAAAGGTAGAAACTACGACCAATCAGAGGCTGTATTGCTAAATAAAGCCCAATTGGCTGGGATCTTGTAAAACCGGCGCTGGAGTGGCTGGACAGCAGCAAGACATTTCCAAAATGGTGCTCGAAAGTACTATGGTCTGGTAAGGAGCACTTTATTTACATTTTAACTAGTTTTTTCCCCCGTCTTTAGTTCTAATGACACTAAACGTCTTAGTTTGAGATAACTAGTATGAAATGTGGTGTTCGTATCCGCGTGGAAGCGGTTCGAAAATATCCGACGCTTTGATGACTAGAGGCGGCTGAGTCATTTAGCTTATGCTAGCAGCTAACATTACGTTATTGGCAAATACACCTTTTCCCTTGTAGTTTTTCTATCTTAAATCTGAATTGTTTTCTTGATTTGAAAACGTTCTCGCTATATAATGACTAAAATATTTTTTTGGGTGTGGACCCAATACTAAACTTCATTAGACTTGCTTTTCAAATGGATTTTTGTTTGTTTTTTGTCACAAGTGTGGACAACAGCGAATACATGCGAAATGGCGACTTTCTACCGACAAGGCTTCAAGCACAACAAGACGCAGTCAACATTGTGTGTCACTCCAAAACACGCAGCAACCCTGAGAACAACGTGGGCCTCATCACTATGGCCAAGTACGACACCCTCGCATATTCACATACTGTATTAACTCATTGGCTGCCACGGACTGTGATTGACGTCCAATCAATTTGAATTGGGAGGGTTGAGAAAGTTCCTTCATTCGCTTTCAGCCTTCCCAGTTCCAATGAATTGGATGTCTACGAGTAATACTTATTTCAATTTACATCAGAAGGAATCTATTTGATCTGAGATGTAAAGACTATACAGATGGTACTGTTCTTAATTGAACAATTATTATTGTGGCGATTGTCCTAGTAATTGTGAGGTGTTAACCACACTGACACCCGACTCTGGACGCATCCTGTCCAAGCTTCACGCCGTCCAGCCCAGAGGAAATATCTGCTTCTGCACGGGCATTCGTGTGGCTCACGTGTGTACAATTACAAAATAAATGAATACAATGTGTGCATCAGAATTAATTTGTTTTTCCCCTGTAGCTGGCCTTAAAGCATCGCCAGGGTAAAAACCACAAGATGAGGATCATTGCCTTTGTGGGAAGCCCCGTGGAGGACAACGAAAAGGAAGTGAGTTCTAGTCTAGCTTGTTATTTCCTTTTTTTAAAGCACAACTTTACTAATTTGTCATTTGTTTTTGTGGTACAGCTCGTCAAAATGGCGAAACGATTGAAAAAGGAGAAAGTGAATGTGGATATTATTAACTTTGGAGAAGAGGTGAGCAGAATTATTTTTCTTGCCTGTTGGAAATTAAAAACCCCAAAAAATTGTTTTTCTTGGCATTTCTGACTCTTGTTATTGTTTGGCTTCAGGAGTTGAATACAGAGAAGCTGACAGCTTTCATCAACACGCTGAATGGCAAGGAGGGTGCGGGCTCTCACCTGGTCACGGTTCCGCCGGGGCCCAGCTTGGCCGACGCCCTTCTCTCCTCTCCCATCCTGGCAGGAGAAGGTGGCTCCATGATGGGCCTCGGTGCCAGCGACTTCGAGTTCGGTGTGGACCCCAGTGCTGACCCAGAACTTGCCCTGGTAAGCCCGCGTGGAAATGACTACAAATATGGAGAGTTTACAAATTTGATAATAAGGCAAGTCATTAGTAGATGGGGAATCTTGGGGCATCTAACGATTCGATTTAGAAGCTACGATTTGATTATTAATCTATTATTGACGCACCGCCCTCATCTATTAGCTGCTTTTAATGTTTCGTACATTAGTTGAAAAAATAAAAAAAATCGTCGCAGCCTTAAACAACTATTTCAGTACCAAGTTAACAGTTCAAAACAGTAAATAAAATACTCAAGTCCCCATTCTGTATCAGCAGCTTTAATGATGTAAATCAACCCTTAAAAAATTGCTCCCGTTATTCCATAATTTCCCTTCCGTCTACTTTCGACATGTCGAAGTTTTAAAACTTTTTCATAATGTAAAGATTTTCAAGTAGTTTAGATAAAAAGTTAAGGTTCGCTACAAAAGCCTTCCAGAGAAGTCTACTGCTTTAAGATGGCTGCTGTTTACCAATGCTGGCCAGTCTGTCATTTCGCATCTAGTTTTCAATACATGTGCTAACACCGCCGAGTATCACTTCGCATATAGTTCTTTATATGTGTGATATCTACCATAGCATTATGTGGGCGTAGTTTGTAGCGGCTGTCGGCCGCAGTCAGGTATTGTTTTTGTTTTTTTTTTATCTAGCGGCATGAGTTGCGCATGTTGTTCCGAGAGTGTCTGGCGGCAGCCTGTCTCTCTTCGTACACTGCGTCGCTCGTGTTTACTTTCGGTCCGGTCCTCATTGCGTCCCGAAAACCACGCTGACTGGCTTTTAGTTCCCCTTTGGCATATTTAAAAAAAAAAAAAAAAAAAAAAAATCTGAATTTGGATGTTTGCGAATAATCTAAGAATCAGAAATTTCTCACACCTCTAGTCATTAGTGGATGGTAACTTGTTGATGTTTGTATACGCTCATTTTGTAATCCATTTTTTCTTTTTGGAAGATTAAAAAAAAATTCCCTTCTTAGTTATTACAATTGAGAAAATGTTATTTGCCATACATTCATGGTTAATGTTTTGTGATTTTAATATAAAGACTTTAAAAAGATTTTGTTGTTGGTCAAGAAAATCTTAAATGAGTGTTTTGCAACAAAGATGTCATCAATCAAAAAAGGAATGTCAAATTGGTTAATAAAACGTTTTTAAGCTTCAATAAACTCAATTTATATTAGCTTATTTTTTGTTGGAATGTGAACGCAACAAACCAAAATTCCATCGACAAGGTCCCACCCGTGTTTGTAGGCCTTGCGTGTATCCATGGAAGAGCAGCGCCAGAGGCAGGAAGAGGAGACCCGCAGAGCAGCGGCCGCATCGGTGGCGGAGGGCAGTGTACCCATGCCCGCTGCAGATGGTAAGCATGGGTCCCCACCATCTAATGGAGTTGGGAAGCATCCCCTGATTTAATTTCATCCATCTTTAGAATCAGAGGAGGCTTTACTGAAAATGTCAGTCTCTCAGCCTGAGACGGGTGCAGCTGTGATACCAGACTTCAGCAGCATGACTGAAGAGGAGCAGATCGCTTACGCCATGCAGATGTCTCTCGCCGGAGGAGGTCAGCCCAACGTCAACCAGAATTTGTATTATTCAAGGACCTCGATAACTTTTTTTTTGTCATTTCATGCAACAGAATATAGTGAAATGGATACAGGTGTTCCTATGGAGGCGACGGACTCTGTGAAGGCAAGCAAGTCTGTAGTTTTCAGTCTCTCACCCATGAGCTAATCACTTTATTCTTACCCAGGAGGAAGATGACTATGATGTGATGCAGGACCCAGAGTTCCTGCAAAGCGTCCTGGAGAACCTGCCCGGCGTGGACCCAAACAACGAAGCCATCCGCAATGCCATGGGCTCCCTTGCCTCCCAAACGGGCAACAAGCCTGATGGCAAAAAAGATGATAAGAAAAAATAAAAACCTTACATGTGAAACAATAATTCAACACAATGTTCTCCTTTATCACGTTTTTGACACTTAAAAGCACCCCAATAAACAACCATCCATCCATCCATTTTTCATAGCACTTGTCCTTATTCGGGTGTAGTCAGTGGGCTGGATCACCCTTCCCAGGTGATTTTAGGCAGGCGATGAGGTACAGTTTGGACTGGTTGCCTGATAATCCCTAGGTCAGGGTTCACCAAATCTGGACCTCGATGCAATCTATCCTGACGTATTTTCTACGTCTCTCTCCCCTAACACACCTGAATCAAATGATTACGTCATCAGCAACCTCTCCAGAAGCCTGATAATGATCCTGTTTATTTGATTCAGGTGTGTTGGAGGAGGGAGACATGGAAAACACGACAGGAAAAGTGGCTCCGAGGTCCGGATTTAGTGAACCCTGCTCTAGGTTAATTTGCATGTTTCTGGAATGTGGAATATTACACTGTATTTGGTAGTTATTTTCCAAAATCTGTACAATATATAAAATTTTGTGAATCAAGTGAAATACAAGGCTGGATTATTTTTTTTACATTTTGAGGAAGTTTAAATAATTTGAACTGTAACTCCTCTACTATATATAATTGTTTAATTAAAATTCTAACTAGGGCTGTCAAAATTACGTTAACGGGCGGTAATTAATTTAATCACGATAAAATATTTGACGCGTTTAACGCAGATGCCCGCTCAAACAGATTAAAATGACAGCACAGTGTCATGTCCACTTGTTGTGTTTTGTCGCCCTCTGCTGGCACTTGGGTGCAACTGATTTTATGGGTTTCAGTACCATGAGCATTGTGAAATTATTGACATCAACAATGGAGAGCTACTAGTTTATTTTTTGATTGAAAATTTTACAAATTTTAATAAAACGAAAACTTTAAGAGGGGTTTTAATATAAAATTTCTATAAGTTGTACTAACATTTATCTTTTAAGAACTACAAGTCTTTCTATCCATGGATCGCTTCAACAGAATGTTAATGTTAATGCCATCTTGATTTATTGTCTTAATAAAATACAGTACTTATGTACAGCATGTTGAATGTATATACCCGTGTTGTCTTATCTTTCCTTTCCAACAATAATTTACAGAAAAATATGGCGTATTTTATAGATGGTTTCAATTGCGATTAATTACGATTAATTAATTTTTAAGCTGTGATTAACTTGATTACAAATTTTAATCGTTTGACAGCCCTAACTCTAACCACGGACACTGAAGGATGCTTATTATTCATCCAAATACAGTATAAGTAGTTTCAAATGTAAATATCACGAGGTAAAATGTGTTGATTAGTAGTGACGTATAGTAATAGAGTACATTTACAGGTGCAACGAGTACAGTAAAACCTATTTTAGGAGTCCAAACAATGCGGTTCGGTGAATTATGACTGCCTTGATTGGATATTTGGGGTCACGTGACGGGAAGCGATTGCATTTTCAGCTGCAACCCGAGCTAAGGATAGTCGGAAATCGCGCATACAGGTAAACAATTGAAAACGCATCATTTGTGAAATCGAGCGTTCTTAGCCGGGCCGCCCCATGTTGCGCCATGGTTGACGTCTTATGATGTCATCCCATCCCTTGCTGCTTGTTGTTTTCCTCCAAATGGCGATGGCTAGCCTGTTAGCTCTGTGACCCCCTTCTTCTCAGTCTCTCTGGCCAGCTAGCCAGCCGCCCTCCGTCTGGGAGATGGGGGGGATCTTTCGGGGTTTTAGAAGCCGATGTCGCTGCCGTGAAAGGCGGCGATGCTCGGACGGCTTGTCCGTCAGTTACCGTCTCGATGTCCGTCACGTATTACAACCACCCAAGAAGCCTTATTTGCTCCCCATTCATAATTAAATATGAGCCGAAGGAGGGTTTTGGATGCTAGCGGGCTAGCGGCTAATGCTAACCGATGTTGCACTCTGGCCTTTAAGAGGAAAAAAAAACAATTACGTGTTTTTTTTCTAAGACAAATAGTTGGTGTCATTATTTTATTCATATCATTGACTAAATAACAGATTAAACTGACAATGGACATTTGTTGCTAACACATTCTGCCTTTGACTCAAATGTTGTGGGTTTGAATCCCCGTGTTCCCGCTGTGTTTGGCTGGGGTTTGCCCAGGTGTGCCATTTTTCTCAGGTCAGGTTATTCAATGGCTCTTTGTCTGCATGTGCCTTATGACTGGTGGGGCGACTAGTCCAGAATTTAGGAGGGGAACACCTTCTTTGATTTCAGTAAGGAGGTAATTGAAGTGGTTACCTGTGACAGGAAGGTGCAATCATATTCATTGTTTTACCCTTATTTCAGGTGTCAAACCCGTAATGGGGGACATGAAGACCCCAGATTTCGATGACCTGTTGGCAGCGTTCGACATTCCGGATATCGACGCCAAGGAGGCCATCCAGTCCGCGCCAGATGAGGCGGAGGGACCCCACGGGCCCAGCGGGGCACCTCTGGGGAAGACTGACAATACGGGTGTTCCGCTCAGCCCCTCGGATCCGCAGGGGGACACGTCCATTGTAAGCGTGATTGTGAAAAATAAAGTGCGTGCCGAGACGACGGCGAGCGGCGACGACGGAGATGCCGAGCCGGACGCTATCGATGTGATTGCCGGTGTAGATGTCGGTCCTCGTCCTGGTGGGATGGTGGAATCGGATGCTCTTAATCATAACGGTTTCGGGATGTCTGGCGTCTCTGCCCCGCTTTCCGTCGGCCAGTCCAACGGTTCCCCGTGGCCCCTTAGCGCACCTAAACCACCGGCAGAAACTTCAGGTGCGGGCGCAGCCAAGTCTGCTAAGCAGGGAGGGAATATATTTAACAGACTCAAGCCTCTATTGGGCCCGGGTTCTGGAGATCCGGTGGGCCGGGCGAGGAAGATGCAGCTTCTCCAACAGCAGCAGGATGCAGGGCAGGAAAGAGCGGACAGCCTAAAAGCGGTGCTACCCTCCGGATCTTCAGCAGGACATGCTCCAACTTACTTCCCGCCCTCTAAACCTCTTCCGTGCCCACCCGCTACACTCTCGACCCAAGTCAAACCTTTCAATGGTGCCCCCAAAATGGCAGACTATCAACATCAGCAGATGGCGGAGGAAGAGGATGAGGATTCTGATGCAGATTTGGACAGTCCGCTGGTCATCCAGGAGAGCCCAGACTCCCCCGTTTCCACACAGATGAACCGTCGTTATAAGGATTTAACCCAGCCTACGTCGTCCACTCAGTCTCCACCCAAGCCAGGGTACACCCCCCAGGGGGCGTCTCTGACCCCCCAGTCAGGGTCCGCCGGGAACGAGACTCCTCAACCGGAGGAAAAGAACCCGGAGCATGTCATCGAAGAGAGGGACTCGCCAGAGAGCCCTGAACCGGAGGCGCCTAAAGCAAGCCCTCAAGTGGTGCCCGCCAAGAGATGTTCCAGCCCTGCTGTAGCCTCCACACCACCTTCTTCTGAGCTAAGAGAGCCCAAAGAAGAGGAGGAGGAGATGGAGGTGGGGAACGGAATTGACAAGGTGGCGGACACTAATGCTGACAAGGCAGAAAATGCGTGCGAGGAGAAGATGGAGGTTGACGAGAGCAAGCCTAAAGGTGTCCCTGCCGGGGGCACCGTAGTCGCCGCACCCGGGGCTCCTTCTCGGCCCCTCAAGGTACGAATAAAGACCATCAAGACATCCACAGGCGGCATCACCAGAACAGTGACTAGGGTGGCTCCCAAGGGTGCCTCTGGGGGCAAAGGTCCTGATGCGAAAGGGGGCGGAGAGCGCAAGGTTTTGGTGAACAAAGCTCCAAAGACTGACCAGCAACAGAATGTGAGCGCCTTAAACGCCCTCCCGGTGTCGACGCTAGCCGCCAGCAGTGTCATGCTAGCCGCCGCCACTAAAGTGCAAAACAAAATGGCTGCCTCGGACAAAGCTAAGGTTTCCGTCACTGCCGTCAACATCACAAAATCAGCAGCTCTGCCCGCCACTCCCGCCGTGGCCTCATCGCCCAAATTCTCCGGGATCGGTGTGCGATCGGCCGCCAAGGGGTCGCCCAACGGCACTGGCGGCACCCCCCAGTCCAATAAACCCGCTTCCATCGTAAACAGCACGGGCGCCGTCATCTCGCGTAGCCAGTCCAGCCTGGTGGAGGCTTTTAACAAGATCCTCAACAGCAAAAACCTGCTGCCCAGCTACAAGCCGGACCTGTCGGCGCCGCCGCCCCCCGAGTGGGGGCTCCCGCTGCCGGCCGCCGGCTACCGCTGCCTGGAGTGCGGTGACGCCTTCGCCCTGGAGCGCAGTCTAGCGCGCCACTACGATCGGCGATCGCTGCGCATTGAGGTGACGTGCAACCACTGCGCCAAGCGGCTGGCCTTCTTCAACAAGTGCAGCCTGCTGCTGCATGCCCGAGAACACAAGGAACGAGGCCTGGTCATGCAGTGCTCGCACTTGGTCATGAGGCCCGTCACCGTGGAGCAGATGATCGGACAGCAGGATGTCACCCCGGTCGGCAGTAAGCAAAAAAATACTTAACAAACCAGGGGTGGGGTACCTTGGAAGTTCCAACTGATGAATATTCATCCTATAACTAGGGCTGCAACTATTGAATATTTTAGTAATCGAGTACCGTAATTTTCACACTATAAGGTGCACCTGACTATAAGCCGCCACCCACCAAATTTGACACGAAGACAACATTTGTTCATAGATATTAAGCCGCACTGGACTATAAGTCACAGCTGTCCTCACTGTATTATGGGATATTTATACTAAAAGATATAAACTGGTAACGCTATTTCACAGCGGCATCATACAACTATCATAAGACCAAATGAACCACCATGAAGCTTTGAACCAATTGGCTGCAAAGCTTCATTGCTTCAAGAAGCTTCATTTGGCCATCACTGCTCCCTTTGGAAGACAGTCAACCTCTGCTGTCATCTGCTGTCAACACTGTTGTTGTCCAACATGCCTCCTAGTATGCGTTACAGCGCTACAGATGTAAATAGCAATCAAAATTCATGTTCTGTGCTAATTATTTCTTCAGTTACTGTTCCAGTTATTTCATTAATAGCTAGTTATGGTATTTGGTAACACTTTATTTGACACTGGCGCCATAAGACTGTCATTAGACAATCATTATTATGATATGATACAGTCATGAGGATTAAAGAATGCTTATAACAGGTGTCATTTAGTGTTATCTGGCAAATTATCTCAGTTTTGAATGGATGTACAAGCCGAGCTGGACAGAGTTGGTGACCTAATTTGCCAGATGACAATGACATCGGTAATAAGCATTCAGTGCCTATGACAGTATCATGTCATAATTATGACTGTCTGATGACGCTGCTGTCAAATAAAGTGTTACCTATTAATCCAGGTAAATCAACAAATAAACCGCATTGGACTATAAGCCGCAGGATTCAAAAATGAAGGAAAAAAGTAGCGGCTTATAGTCCGAAAATGACAGTATTCTACTGAAAATTCCGATTGAGTAATCGGATAAAACATTTTTTAAGGTAAAGAGCAATTATAAATATACATGAGAAAACAAGATATTTCACCCAGTTTTGAACCATTTTTAGAAATTCAATGTCTTTATTTTGGATGTACATTGTTGAAAACAGCCACCAACTGCATCTCAGATGTGACTAGAAAAAAATAAAAATAAAAATAACACTGCTTTCACTGAAAAAACTGTAGATCTTAAAAAAAAAAAATAAAAAAAAAAAAGTTATTTCTTACTTAAAAATAACACACATAACCCAAATGTTTGGTGTTTTTCCCCACGTGTTTCAATTGAATTTCCATTTGTGTCAAGATATTTTTAAGTTTTAGTCAAGTTTCAAGTTGGTCTAAATTGTAAGTCCTGATAGGATTTGAGTTTTTTGCGGTGTTCAAAATAAATGTATGATACCTACTGTATTGGAGCACATTAGGGACCAGTGCTACTTGGTGTATTATCCATCAATTTCTACTGTGCTAAAATTGATAATTAGCTTTATTATGTTTTTATTTTACACCCTCGTCACTCTACAGCGCTGTTTTTACAGATTAAAAAAAGCTTGTATGAAAGATGCGCATCGACAGTAGTCATAATTAATAGAAACCTAGCCCTCCGCAGGGCTAACGTTACGTAAGCAAGGTACAGTGACATTATAGCGCTACGTTAACTTTACCTCGTTATGGGTATTTGTCCTCGGAGTCAACAGGGTGCCTTTGGTGGGTAGCTGCAGACGTGCTGTAGTGGTACGTAAGCGCCGTCTTACTGTGAATACATGAAACAGTGTTCTCTATGATGTCGAGCTTGAAAAGCTCCCACTCTTTGACATTTTCCCCTCTTTCTTAGTGCCTTTGTCTTCGCTTTCATAGGCGTCTTTATCGTTACCTCTGTATTCATGTGTAGTTGAAATCAAATATATCCGCCGCCTCCATCATCTTGCACACACAAGTCAATGCGTCGTGCCGCATTAAAAGTGGTCCGGGCAAAACGTCATGCTTAGAGCTGGCAAAATTAAACGATTCCTCGAGGTGGAGAAAATTCCTCGATCAATTTTTAAAATAGTTACTCAAATTGAGTAATCGTTGCAGCTTTACCTATAACCCACTTTTTCTTCTAGGTGTGCTCTCGTCTTCATCTCCCTCCACTGCTTCCTCATCCGCCACCTCCAGCTCCAGCCCGATGAAGGATGGTGCGGCCCCACCCGGCGGAGGTCCACCCCGACAGGTCCGACGCGCCCCTCAAGGCCCGCAGGCTTTAATGCCCCTGCCGTGCAAGAAGGCCGAGAGCCTGCAGTACAACAACTACAAGTGTCCAGAGTGCCAAACGCAATTTTCTTGCAAAGCGGCGCTGGTCACGCACTTCCAGCAGATCAGAGCTGCGCCCAATTCAGTGAGAATTCTCCACCTATACAAGGCTTGAAATAGAACTATCAACTTTGAAGTTCTAATTTTGTAAGGTTGCATTTCTCTTATGTTCTAGACGTGCTCTCAGTGCTCTCCGCCCATGATGCTCCCCAACTCGTGCGCCGTGGCAGCCCACCAGAGGATCCACAAGCACAAAGCTCCCCACGTGTGCCCCGAGTGCGGGGGCGTTGCGCGGCAAGCTGGCTTCCAGACTCACTTGGACGAGGCCTGCCTCCACTTTGCCAGGCGTATCGGCTACAGGTGAGGGCTGAACTTCTAAATGGACCACCACCACGCCTCGATCCTCATTCTTTCGATATTTTCTGAGCATTCTCGTGTGCTCATTTGAAGGTGTTCAAGCTGCCAGGTAGTGTTTGGCGGCTTGAATTCCATCAAGTCCCACATCCAGACGGCCCACTGCGAGGTGTTTCACAAATGCCCCAGCTGCCCAATGGCCTTTAAGTCAGCGCCAAGCGCTCAGAGCCACATCGGCACGCAGCACCCGACGCTCACTGGCGGACAGGCCAAGTACGAGTGACGCACGCTTCGCTTTTTTTCGCGGTTTAGTCATCCTCAATAATCGTGTTCTGTCCGGGCAGGATGATCTACAAGTGTGTCATGTGCGACACTGTGTTCACCCAGAAACCCTTGCTCTATATGCACTTTGACACACATCTGGCCAAGCAGAAAGTGCATGTCTTCAAGTGTCCTGACTGCACCAAACTTTACGCGCAGAAAGGCTCCATGATGGAGCACATCAAGGTAGAGTAGATGATGAAAAGTGAGAGTGATGTTTTGTTGCATTATTTCTTAAATTGGTTCCCATTGACGCATAGAAAAATGATCACTCAATGAGAGATGTCCCAGTTCAAATGGATTTGATTTTTATCAGTCAATACCCCGCTTTCTCTCACTAAAATATTTACTTGGGTTATCCAATCAGACGACGCACAGATTCTCCTCAGCAAAACAAGAATCCGACCCCCCAGCCGCCGTCCCAGCGTCGGGCTCAAAGGCCAAACCCCCGGCAAAGCCCGACAACTCCGATGGCGAAGACTGGGGGCGAGATAATGAGGATGACGACGATGACGAAGAGGAGGAGGAAGAGGACGACGACGGGGACGAAGACTACGAGGGGCCCGGCTCGGGGTCGGTGGGTCTGACAGCTGGCGCCCCTACAGAGTGGACTTGCCCGCAGTGCCAGAGCGTTTTCACTGACAACGAAGACTATCTCAGCCACGTCAAGACAGAGCACGGCAAGGTGACTTGAACAGACTCCCGACCGCACTATTTTTTTAACGTTTGCATGAATGCATTCTGTATTTTTCCCCGCAGTTCCCTTGTCGTATCTGTGGAGGAAACTTTAGTACGTCCTCCAGCCTCAGACGCCACGAAAGAGTCATCCATGAGGGCAACAAGAGGGTTTTCCATTGCCAGTAAGAAGCGTTCAGTCCAGCCTTGAAGCCAATTTAATCAATTCGATTTATCGTCAAATCCATGGGCGTAGGTTTCCATAGGGACGGTAGGGACATAACACTACCAACTTTGGGATGTTTAAATTGTCCCCACCAACTTTTAAGCAACCTGATTTGCATTATATAATGCCTTCAGTTATATAGGTAATTTACATTGTCTCCCCATATATTGTAAGGATAGAATTGACCTTGCCATTATTGAGTGAATTATTTTCATTATGTTCACTTACATTTTACCCCTTTTCACTGCTGAGTGTGCCAGTCCATTTTTTCCCCCTCAAATGCACCTCCCCCCACACACATATACACACTCACAGCCCCAGGCCCATGCCGCCTCCTCTGCCCTCTTCGAAGAGGAGGGATATTAGGTTTTTTTTCGGCCAGCTGCAGCCACTGTATTTAATGTAAAAAGACGACAATGTTGTGGGGGTGGGAAACACCACTAATTTTGCTACTGAAAGTCCGGCCTTTATTGGCATTAGCATAACATTAAACTGTGTGAATTTAGCAGAAAGCTGCTTAGAGATGGCTTCCTGTACGTTTTCTACTGTTAACATTAATTCAACTGTGCATTTATTCCCTAATTAAAATGTATTTTCTACATCATTAAAAAAATATATATATTTGTAGCCGATGCACATATTTTTACACCCCCCCCCAAAAAAACCCCGTTAATTTCCTTTATATGAAGCAAGCATTTGGAAAAATGACTTTCTCCCATGAAAATAATTTTACTGTAACTTTTTTCAACCAACTATTTTTGAGAAATCTACCCAATCTGTTTTGTCTTATTAATGTCCCGTCCCCAGCAAAAAGTGTACATGCAGGTTATGCTGTTATAGCGTCCCTACCAATGTTGAGACCAAACCTACGCCCTTGGTCAAATCACACTTAAATTTCAAACTGCATTAAAAAGTCTTGAATTTAACTTGCTTTGAGTGTCAAGTACAATTCATAGCCTCGATATTTAATCATTAAGTTTCCAATGACTATAAATTCAGTTCTAATTGTGACTTCATGTTGTGGCAGGTATTGCACAGAGGGTAAACGTACCTTCGGCAGCCGCTTCCTGCTGGACAAACACATCCGGCTCAAGCACAAGGGCACTGACGGGCAGGTGAGTGGGTGCTTATTGTCTTCCCAGTTTCACAAAAAGCTTCTAACCTTGTGGTTGATTACCTTCCAGCCCCATTTTCCCCCAGTTTAAAAGAATTGAATGCATCGACCAAGGGTCAAATAGGGAGTCGTCCAATTTTATCTGTAAAAACAGAAAAACATCTAGGATCTTTTTACAAGGTTCATAAAAAAAAAAAAAAAAAAAATGCTACAAAATAAATGCACGAAAAACAAAAAAAGTAGCATTACAGTTGTTTGCCAGTTCATTGTGATATCATTCCGATTTCTTCACCCTTTTTGGAACCTTCTTCAGGCGGCTCCGATGACCAGGAAGCGCGCTGCCACGGGCGCAGAAGGTCCCGGCAGCTCCTCGGAACAGGACGGCGAGGGAGTTGCTCCCGCCGGCAGGCCCGCAGATGAGGAAGAAAACGCCCCGGACGATGCGGAGGAAGGGGGCGCTGCCCCCGCCAAGAGACCCCGTGCCTCGACGGAGCCGGAGGAAGAGGGCAGCAGCGTGTTCCGCTGCGTGCCTTGCGGCTTCTCTACGGAAGATGGCGCCGAGTTCCAGCGTCACATCCCGCAGCACCGCGCCGACACCGCCTCTTTCCAGTGCCTGCAGTGCGGCGTCTGCTTCGCTTCGGCCGGCTCGCTGGGCCGACACCGCTTCATCACCCATCGAGTGCGGGACACCCAGGGCGAGGCAGAGCGCAGCGGGGGTCGTGCATCCCCGGATGGCTCGCCCCGCGCCGGCGCCACCTCGCCTCAAGCTCTGGGCGAGGACGCCGACGGCAACCTGATCTGCAGGGTGTGCGGGCGGCGTTTCGACAAGGCGTCGGATCTCAACACCCATTTCCGGACCCATGGCATGGCCTTCCTCACAGCACACAAGACGGACAAACCCCAGTAGGATGCAAGCGAGCCGGTCTAGAACAAGGGTTCTCAAATGTTTCGGCTCCGGGTGAGAAACCAGTCAGAGAACTCCCCCATAATCCAAATGCCAACTATACATAACCAGTTTTCAAACAAAATGCTGACCTGTTCAAAAGAAAGTAATATTCAAAATCACCATCCGCTTTAGAACTTCCTGTTTGAGCCACATGATGGCAGTAAAGTACTACTTTGTCGGCACAAATCAATCGTTTTTCACTGAATAACAGCAAAAGTTATTTAAAATATATAAATATATGTATAGGTGAATTCGCAAGTAGTGTTTAGGATTCTGTATATTAATATTTTAACCCCTTATTTGAGAGATGTCACGATCTCCCCCCCCCCCCCCCCCAAAAAAAATTGATGCCCTCCCATAAGGTTGTAATTACAATTAGGGATGTCCCGATCGCATTTTTGTCACCTGATTTTTTAGAATCTGCCGATAGTCGCGATCCGATACCGAAAAGTTTTAAAAAAAATATATATATATAAATTGGCCCCGAACGATATTGGAAAAAATTAACATTGCGATATATATATTGCCAAGGCTCCACACCTTTTGCATTAGTTGCACTGGTGTGCATACATTTTCATTGCATCACCTGTAACGCCGAACTTTTAATCATTCCACAACATTCATCATAGATTTCATAATGTGTTCACAGGGTGCGGGGCTGATAGATAGGGGGCCTGCATTGTCGGCGAGGCCGTCAAAGCTGACCGAGTGGAATCACAAAGAGCTTTTTTTGTCGAAAATTCTTGTCAATAAATGCTTAAATCCCTGGTTTCTTTATAGACATGGACGTAAAAGTCTCGATTTTTGGTTAAAAGCAAAAAACGGGCAGTTAGCATTTATTTTAGGTGAATATGTCGAATGTGCTGCTAGTTAAGTCTTTGGCTGCCTCCTTAGTACAACAGAGAGCTTTTTGCGTTGAACATTCTTGTGAATAAATGCTTAAATCTCTGAATTCTTTATAGATATGGATGTAAAACAGTCTCGGTTCTTGGTTAAAAGCAAAAAAAAAAAAAAAAAGTGCAGGTAACATTTGTTTTACGTAAATATTGGAAACTATTAGGCTAGACTGTAAGGAAATTAGCCTATTTACGTTGCTGACTATTTACGTTAAATTCTTGTGAATAAATGCTTAAATCCCCGAGTTCTTTATAGATATGGACCTACAAGAGTCTCGATTCTTGGTTAAAAAGCAAAAAAATAAACTGTCAGTTTGCATTTACTTTACGTAAATGTCAAAGAATGATGCTAGTCCGTAGCGGTTCATTTCTCCCATTGATTTTTTTTAACGTTTCAAAATGCATGCATGGTACGAAAGATAATAATTACCTTGAATCCTCGAACAAATCACTCCTGAGACAATCCTTCCTGTTTGTATGAGGTACAGCTTTCGTACTTTTTCAATCCTAAATCAGGCATTAGATCACTGCATGTGTCAACTCTGCGACCGACTGCAAAGAACTGAAGCGGACTAGGGCGGCCCCCAACTTAAAGGCGTTGCACAGTGAAGGTGGAATCTGACCCGTCAATCATTGTGAAGTCTATGCATTCATTGAATTAATTTTCTAAACTGGTTATATTCGCGGGGTGCTGGAGCCTATCACAGCTAACTCCATGCAGAAGGCGGTGTACACCCCTTAACGGGTTGCCAGCCAGTTTGACGCTGGAACCCGACAGCCATTTTGGAGTGTTCAATTAGCATACTATACACGTTTTTTTTTTTGGGATGTGGCAGTAACCCGGCGAAAACCCACGCAGGCACACAGGCCAGAGCTGGGATTTAACCCACAATCCCAGAACTGTGAGTAACGTGCTGTAATGTGAATTATTTTTCAACAAGAATAACGTAGAAAAACGTCTTTATGAAATGCTTCATTGAGTGAGTCCACTCAATTTTGCTCACGCTGTCAACATTAGCCTGAGTTAACAGCACAGTTCAGACTGTGTAGCAAGCTTAACACATTTGTGCCCTTGATCGTAGGGCTAGTGAGAATTCGCTGGCTAGATTAAAGTGTCCAACCTGTCAATCATCGTTAACTTTTAAGTACCAAACGACATCTGGACTGGTGACCAAGAAAAACAGTTTGGTTGCAGAGGCTGTACGAGCATGAAGCAGAAAAATATTTTTCATTAACTCGATCCTCTTCACCAGATTCCAATCATCTGAAAAATGGTGCGATCGGCCCGGTTTCCAATTACGTGATCGGGACATCACTACCTATAATTGTTGTAAACAGTAAATATATAATAAAATATCAGCCCTAAACACTTCAGTCGTTTTGAACTCAATATTTTTGTCACACATTTGAGATTTCTTTTTAGCTACTTTCCTATAAAGCCAAGGTTTTGGCACTCTCTTAACGATGGAAAAAGCACAAAAAATGCTTACAAGTGAGTACTTTAACAAAAAACAGTAGTGCATTTAATTGGCCCCAAGACAATTTATGGAAGAGTAATTAGGTTACCTCATTTGTAGGTATAAAAAGAAATTAAATATTTAACCAATAGCTATTTTTTTTGTTGCAGAATGATTTGAGAACCTCTTGCTCTGGAATATTTATACCATCCTCTTCGTGTTAATGCATGCCTGGACGCCCTCCCTTTTGAGTGAAACCTTTCCGCTGCACGGCCGCCATTTTACTGACCTCCCTGGAACTTGGATTTGTTCTCGTAATATTTATTTATATCAAACACTTCCGAGAGCTGGCCAGGATAATTCGTGACTTTGGTGTTCGTTAAGACAATAGAATGAAAGAAGAGGGTAGTTCGTGTTTTTGTTTTGTAAATACTTACACTACAAGATAAAAACTTGCTATGATAATGTGAATATGTGTAGTATTTGTACTTGTACTGTTCCTTTTTAATAAGTATCAAGCACCCCACTAGGAGGAAATCAATGTGTATCAATACTCACGTTTCTTTTATAATGTTTAAAGAATAATAAAAAAACATTGTCTTGTTTATATTTCTTTTTATATATGTCATATCATATTTATATAGATGACAATAGTGGAACATTTGTTCTTTTTTCCATGGATGTGGTCTGCTTGCTGAAAATGCCATACATACACTTTTGTGCAGTTTTCAAATAAATGTTAAAAAGAGACCTTAATTTGAATTGTCTGTTACAGTATTTTGATTTTAAAAAAATATATAGTTGAAGGCTGACGTTTTAAAGAATCATCCACCTACCGTATGTAGTGATTTCAGTAATGCATCTGTCCATCATGAGAACTTTACACTGGGGGAAAACTGCTCACCTGCTGGTAATAAGCTCAGATTGCTGCTTTGTTCTCATTGGCTCGTTCGACACTGCCTTGTTTCATGCAAAAGCAGGCTATTGGCTAAACTGCAGATGAGTGTAGGATTCCACCTGGCGTGCAAATTCTAAAAACAATTTTAAAACCTTAGAATCACAAAACAACATTGTTTTACAAAGAAAATGTCAATGTTCTTTATTTTCAGTCAACAAACTATTGGGGCAATACAAAAATAAATATATCATAAACATTGGGAATTTTTCTGCGATATTACCTCACCTTGCAAGCGTCTGCGTGCAACTGACAGCCCTACAACATAAATTAAATGTTTGCGTGTTATATTAAAGTCATTTAAAGCCTCCGAAAAGCTTTGTGAAGGAGTCTGTATCATCTCCCCACATGTCTGAGAAGCGAGTGCCTGAAAGGAGAGCAGGCATTGAATTAGCACAGCTAAAATACAGTAAGCTTTACATTTTTTACCTAGCCAAAAATCCTCATTAAAGAAAAACGCCTTTTTTTTTGTTAAGGTAGGCGCATTGTGCAAAAATGCATACGCGTGTACTAACCAATTTGATGATCTGGTCCCTCCTGACCACCATGACCTCTCGAGTGGGTAACGGTGGTCTCCTCGTTGCCTCGGCCATCTCGAACCGTGCGCCGCTCTTCCATAGTCTTGTCAAGAGGCATAAAACAAGATAATGCATATTACAATTTACAAGACTGAAACCGATGACCTCTTTCCTACGGTCCTAACTGCTTTAATGTTATTTCATACTATATTTCAGAAATTAAGTCATTGGCTGCCATCGATGATCGATACCACCCCTACCGGTAAAAATGAATTGGACTGAATGAATACATTATCACTGTCAGTGGGTGTTTTTAACATATCTATTTTTGTGTCCACTAAAGAGAGGCAGGGGCGGACTGGTAATCTGTAGCTTCTGGAGGATCAGAGAACGGCCGGTGCTCTGGACGGCTGGCGGCTGCCATACATACATCACTGTTTTTATCCCCCCTATCCGCTATGATTAGATACAATTCACATCCAATCCGACAGGTGGCAGCAATGCGCCTGGCTGTTAACCGCCAATCTGATGGGAGAAGAACGAAGAAAGCAAAGAGTAGCCTACATTGGTAAAGCCTTACTCCTTGTGGAAGCAAAATAGCAACGCGCTTGGATAAACAATATGGATGGTGGTGGCAAAAAAAGAAAAGAGAAGGGTGGCGCGGAGAAGGTTAGAGAGAAAAAAAACTGAAGAAACTCTAGAGCGAAGCATCGAAATGTCACAAGTTGACACTAGGCCTGTCGCGATAACAAATTTTAGTGTGCGATAATTTATCTCATAAATTATTGCGATATGTGATATTATTGCGCCCCTCCCCATTTTTTTTAAAACCAATTTACAATAACACAGTGAGAATACAGTATAAATTAATAGATCAAGTACACCTATTTAAACGCGATAAATATTTACTCTTAAATTCAAAAATACTTTTAAGAAATCACAACTAAAAACAATAGACCATGCCTCTTGAGTAAAAGACAACAATATTAATACCGCACAGAAACACAGAATAAATTAAATGTGTTTTTCAAGAAAAATAAATAAAATTGCACTTAATAACTTAAGCATTTAGGCAAATGAAAACTTTTACCCTCATAGCTTCTGCTCTGGTGTTCCATACGGATGCAACGATACAGTTAAGTCACGGTTCGGTACGATTTTCGATACGGGGGGCACGATATTCGATTCGATTCAATTAGGGCTGTCAAAATTATCGCGTTAACGCGTGGTAATTAATTTTAAAAATTAATCACGTTAAAATATTTGACGCAATTAACGCATATGTCCCGCTCAGACAGTATTCTGCCTTTTGGTAAGTTTTGCAGCAAGGCTTTTTGTGCTGTCTAACAGCGAACTCTTGTAGTCGCTTTGCGACATTGTTTATTGTGTTCTTGCCAGTTCAATATGGCTGCACGACGTCTCGGGCTGACGCCTACATTGTAATATTGTGCTTATATGATCCTTGGACAAGATTTGTCCGTAAGTATGGTTGTTGTAAAGAATGTACATATTATGTTAGTAAGCGAAATGTTATATTTTTTGTATGAGACGCTTTTTGTTTATGTTTAGTGAACCTGTATAGCGTGCTAAGCTAACGTTGTTGCTCATGCAATGCTTGTGTACTTTTTTTTGTAGTTTTACAACGGTCTAAAGAGGACAGTGGTTTGAGGCCATTTTATTAATAAATCAGATGAAAAAGGAAGAAGTCTGATTATTAAGGCGTCGTTCACTAGCTGTCTAGCTTTGGAAAAAGTAGACGCTTCGGAGTGAGGACAGCATAGACAGATTTAAATGACAGTAGAGTGAAATGCCCACTACAGTCCTTATGTACCGTATGTTGAATGTATATATGCATCTTGTGTCTTATCTTTCCATTCCAACAATTTATTTTACAGAATATATATATAATTTACAGAAAAATATGGCATATTTTATAGATGGTTTGAATTGCGATTAATTGCGATTAATTACGATTAATTAATTTTTAAGCTGTAATTAACTCGATTAAAAATTTTAATCGTTTGACAGCCCTAATTTTGAGTAATTGTTGACTAAAACTA
The DNA here is from genome assembly GCF_030265065.1 of Corythoichthys intestinalis. Taxonomy (NCBI): domain Eukaryota; kingdom Metazoa; phylum Chordata; class Actinopteri; order Syngnathiformes; family Syngnathidae; genus Corythoichthys; species Corythoichthys intestinalis. The sequence goes on from NC_080416.1 coordinate 23,209,076, forward strand.
GACGCAATTTGTCTGAGTTTTCATTGACTAAAACTAGACAAAGACGAACACATTTTGAAATGAATAAAATTTGACCAAGACTACTTTCGTCCACAAGACTATGACGAAAATTAAAAGGGCTGCCAAAAACAACACTGCTACTACAGCACATACTCTGCGAATGCTATACTGAGTTAAAAAAAAAAAAAAAAGACAAAGAAACACACCCCGTCAGGTTTCAGCACTTTGGTGACTGTGACCGACTGAAAGAAGGACCTGCTCCGAGGCTGCTGACTTGGCACGAGGTCGGCGGGTGGTGTCAGAACTTGATCCAGACCGCCAACGGACACGGCAGAATCAAGATCTATAAAAATGAAGATTAAATCAACAACTATCTGTAACTGCTATAGTGCATTTGCAAGTAAATAATCACTCACCTTGATCTTTTTTGCACTCATCTTTTGGTGTTTTTGGTAGCTTATCCATCCAGACATCACTGAACTAAAGGCAAATAGAGTAGTTAACACATTGTAGTAAAAACACAAATTTGATCCAAAAGACATTTCATTTACTTTTGAAAACGGAGTAGAGTTTGGTAATTGTGGCGACTCCTTTCTCCCTCGTATATCACTATCGGGATATTTCAGCATGAAGTCTCTGAGGGGGTTCCCGCTAGAACCACGTTTTCCGTCCTGACGTGGCGGTGGTGCAATGCTGGGAACACCTACAGCACAAAATGCCATCATACCTCTAAAACTTTCCTAGGTACAATCTCTAAGATGCTAGCTTTACCGGATTGCGAATCCCAGTGACCCAGATGGGAAAAAATCTCCTCCATCTCCCTGAGAACGTGCCCAAACAAAGGAGGTTCTTGGATTCTCATCCCATCGGGACTGAAGCTAAAACCAAACTTCCAAGCACTGTCGAAGGGGTCCTGTCCGTCCCCCCGGAAGCTGTCATCGTAGAAGCTGTCATCTTCATCGTCTTCATCATCACGGGTCATGGCCTCGAAGAAAGGGTCCCTATTAAATCATGAAAACATTAAATTGGTGACAAATCTTCCATTTTCATAAGTTAGCTTATGAAGCACAAGGTTTGTTGACATTTTAATGTTTTTAAGAACTCAAACTGAGCTTTAATAATTGAAAAAAATTAACTTTAACGCCACAACACCGAACGTGTCGGTGGCGAAACGTTTACGCATATCATCTTTGAAGCCTCGTCACGCTGTAATTACGTTACCCACATGCCGCAGGTTGGTCTCATTTGAAAGTGCGGAAGTTGAGGTCCATACCAGTTTTTACTTGACGTTAATCGACTATGTTAAAAGGGAGCTAATGACATTTGAGTTTTATAGTTTTATTGCACTCATAAAGCATTAAAAAGCTGCATGGACCATGTGTTCCATATTTTCATAATTTCTTGTCCTTTTTCAAAACCGAAAGCAGCAACAAAGACTACATATCACAGGACAAAGGCAACCTGCAAGTACACTTTGTGCTGTGGACAGGACATTGTTAATGATCAATGCAAAATAAATCTGTATTGACTTATACTTTTATGTGTATTGGTTCAGCCTACACCGTTCAATTCAAACCTTTGTTTTCAAAAATTACTATAGAAACATTTTGGAAACTTTCAGGAAAAATGTCCGGATTTTATGAGCAAATTTAAATTGCATTATTTGAACATAAATTATATTAACACACACAATAAATACAAGCTTGTTAATCAGATCTTTACTAAAAAATAAACATTTGTCCTAAGACCACTCAACATTGTCTAAGTAAAGAAATTAAATGTAATGTCTTTGTCCAGGAATAACAAAAAAAGAAATAAAAATGGAGCCGTCCTTCAGGTAAAAAAAAAACCTTACTGCTTTTGTCCACAAGCACAGCCAAACTCAACAAAAAAATGAAAGCTCCTGTGGGTTGCTTTAAGACCACACAAATAAAATGAAACGTAAAATTGGGGAGATGGGTGTAAAACTCTGTTCACTTCATTTCTCAGTTTAATTAACGTTAACAGTAGAAAACACATACTGGAGGAAACTTCTCTCAGCAGCTACCTTCTCGAGTTTTGGAGGTTAGCAAGTTCACACAGTTTAATCTTCTGCTAATTAGCAAGTTCACACAGTTTAATGTTATGCTAACTTTGATGCAGGTCAGACTTTCAGTAGCAAAATTGGTGGTATGTTCTCCACTTCCACAAAATTTACGTCTTTTTACCTTTCTTACAGTGGCTGCTGCTGGCTGGAAAAAAAAACTTCTAATATCCCTAATATCTAATGTGTGTGTGTGTGTGTGTGTGTGTGTGTGTGTGTGTGTGTGTGTGTGTGTGGGTGGGTGGGCGGGGGGTAGGGGGGGGTCAAGTAATCAGCCAATCAAATGTGCATTTTGGAGGAAAAAAATGGACCGGCACATTCAGCAAGTAAAAAAATGTACGTGTAAGTCTGAACATAATGAAAATAATTCTCCTAGTAATGGTGGTGTCAATTACAACAATTAAAAATTAAAGTGACCTCAAATTTTTAATACATGTATAGAATTTCAGTGTTTACATAGAGCTCAGTGCGAAATATTTACAAAAGATATTTATAGTTGTTTTAATTTCAAAGGGACATCAAGTCACATTTGATAAAGATGAATTTTAAATTAATCATTTCTTTTTTTAACCCGTCCGTGTTATTTGTCCATATTCTGGCTTCTTTAAAAGTTTTTTTTCTGGGTTTCATCAAAGAAAAAGCATTGGAAAAATTACACTAGGGAGCCAATATTTCCCCAGGATAGTAAAAGCAATGACACCATGCTGCAATTTCTAACTTATGGCAAACAGGTTGGGGAGATTCACACTAAATTATTGTAATAATGCCATGTTCTGGCTCATTGACTCCCATTATCAATCATATTTTTTGATATGCTGTAAACCTGATGTGTAACAATGCATTTTCCATGATTATTGATGCAATCGCTTCTTTGGCGAGTCAAAAACATGGAAATAGAGGAATTTGTGTGTTGACAGTCTCAACACCCAAAAGTCACTAGGGGGCGCCAAAGGCCAAAACATGAATTTGCTTGCAAAGAAATTCTGTTGTTATGACGTATGGATTCATTTGGGCCTCTATGTCATATGAAATATTCAAATTAGACACATATATACATACATACAGCATAGTTTTGCTATTAGAATAATACTGCTATTAATGTCCATAGGGGGCATTAAATAAATAAATAAATAAAAACTATATGTGTAGATAGGTCTGATGCCAATGAACATTTTTGAGTGGTTGAAAGTGAAAAATATATTCATAAATGACTTAGTTTGATTCAGAAAACTGCCATTGTGTAAAAACTGGGCATGCATAAAAAATTCTGTTGTTATGACTTATGGACTTATTTGGGCCTCTAACTATGTCATATGAAATTTTCAAATTACCGGTAGACTTTTATTTTATACATATATACAGCATAGGTAGTTTTGCTATTAGAATAATACTGCAATTAATGTCCATAGGGGGCATTAAAAAAATACGAAAAATAAAAACTATATATGTATAGATAGCTCTGATGCCAACGAGCATTTTTGAGTGGTTGAAACTGAAAGTGAAAAATATTCATAAATAACTTCGTTATCACACTTGAAAGGAAAAGACATTCTTTGGACAAAATCTCAACAATTTAGTCAATATAAAATAACGTCCACAGGTTTTAAATACGACTGTACGTTAACGCACCATTCCACTGCATTACCTAACAGTCACTTTGTACGTACTGTTACGTCAGACGCGAATTATTTGTTGAAAGTATATTCCACTCGCAATTATATGGCTTAAACGAGACAAAAGTCAAGTAAAAGACACCATGGTATAAAAAGCATGTCACAGGAATCGTTAAATTAACTCACTGAAACATGTATACATGCTAGCTAAATGCTACCAAACAGCTGTCCTTCTGTCAACTCACCTTCGGCCACCGGGAACCCCGAAGAAGCCACGAAATAAATGAAAAACACTCATTTAGGTTCGGTTAACTACAAAAACAAGGATAACATAACTAATATGTGCTAAAGGCTAAGTGCGTGGAATGAAAACACCTCCGCTACCCACTGTCGTAACACGCTTTTTAGGAATTCACTGCCGTAAAGTGTTTTTGTTTTTACCGTAATGGCAGCGAGGCGTTACATGAAACTTCTTTCACTTAAAGGGAACCACGGATAAAAAGACATGTAAAAGATAAATGTTGGTACGAGTAATAATAATTTGACATTAAAACCCCTCTTAATGTTTTCGTTTTAATAAATTTTGTAAAATTTTAAATAAAAAATGAACTAGCTTTTTTTTGGTTTTTGTTTTATTGAACCATATACAAACAAAACAAAGCATTCAAGTATCAAAATCAAATACAGTACTATAGACTGATCTTAACCACATAACCAAGCAGACGATAGCAAAAACATCAACAACAAAAAACAACAACAAACACAAAAGTAAACGAACATTCAGTGAATTTCCTTTTAAAAAGACGACTTTTTAAATCAACTTAAATTGTTTAAATAAAGAAAATAGATGAAGGGCTTTCCCAGCTATCAAATCCAACGCTTTGCAAAAGAGAGAAATCATTCCTCCAGTGAGGTAAACATGGTTTCGTTTGAAAAAATCTACACTTATGAATAAAAAAATCCCCATAAGCATTATGACATTTTAAGACAAATTGTAAGTTCTTATCTTTTGATAAACACCAAACAAAATTATTTCTTCTGTCAGGGGCGTATCAACATTTTTTGATTGCAGCCAAGTCTTTAATTGACCCCAGAAGAAACTGACTACCTTGCAGTGAAAAAAACACATTATCTAAATTTTCCACGTCCACCTCACAGAAAGCACCATTATTTGCTTCAAAACCAAATTTCTATCTTAAAAATTCCTTTGTTGGGTAAATTTCATTAAAAAAAAATTTTTTTATTGCACCTCTTTTACTTTAGGAAGTACAGAAAATGACAAATAGTTCTTTCTTATCTTCTTAATCTTATGAATCTCAAAATGTTTCAAAATATATATTCTATATATATTCTTTTAATTTGGTTCGGATAATATTAATTCATCAATAATTTCCTGATATCTTGTTATCACATTTGTTATCGCCAAAATCTTGTCCCCCTATGCATAATTTTCTCAAATTTTGTGAGACTCGAGAATTTTGAATATCCTCCGTCACCATTGCTTTTACTGCCATTGGAATTTGTTAACTTTGTAAAATATTTTAAATTACATTGTATTTGGTATTTATGAATCAGAAATTCATAAATCAAGAAAACAAGAAAGCCCGCCCATCTCATCAGACCATAGGACATGCACACCAATTTGATGTAGAGTGCGGCGTATGGTCTGAGCACTAACAGGCTGACCCCCACACCCCACCTCTTCAATCTCTGCAGCAATGCTGACAGCACTCCTGTAACGAGTCACATGAGATTTTGGAGGGAAAATGACAAGCAGTACTCAATTTGGACATATAGGGATGTACGTAGTTTCTATGGGGTGTACTCACTTTTGTTGCCAGGGGTTTAGATATTAATGGCTCTATTTTGAGGGGAAAATGAATTAACTCTATTATATAAGCTGCACACAGACTACTTTTCATTGTTAGAAAATTCGAATAGATACGTTCGATCGCTTTTTCAGAGTCAACTTAGATTCACACCGTATGTTAAATGTTTTTGGAATCAATTTGTCAATGTTCCTGTTGACTAATTGTTGAGAGAAATGGTGGATGAAATGTTTTGTATTCATAAATGTGTCCTCAGTTGATGTGGAAATAATGCTCCTATTGCTTGTTATTATTGACATATTATCTTTTCGCCACAAGATTGCAGGATGGGACTTAAATGTCTAAAGTGCCACATTTATTACTTCTTCTCGTTTGACTTAGAGGACTTTGATTTGTGGGATTGCCTGTGAAGACAGCAATGAGAGAGGATGTATCCGCATGTCAATGGAAATTAAATACGCCGAGTTTTGGCTTAAAGGCAACTTATTCTCCGTCAATTCTTCCTACGAATGCAACGTTGAGCTGCAACCACCTCAACAGTAATATTATTCACAGATACTATCCTGCAAACCGCTACATGAAAAAAATTCAAGAGGGACATTGACAAAAACTGTCCATTTTGTGGAAATGATCCAGCGACAGTTCAGCACCTTTTCGGACCTACTCTTTTTCCAATCAATTTTGGAAAGATTTTTGAAAGTTCATTGACAGGAATCTACACGTGGGCATCAAACTAAAATAAAAATTTTTGTTTCTATAAAAATATCAGGAATTATAGTATTTTTATTATTAATCCACTCATTTTGTTATCAATTTCTACCTCCACAAATGTAAATACAGCAAGCTGTTACAATCTTTTCTCACTTTCATAATGAAACTGTATGCTACACAAATCTGTTAAAAAAGATTTTAAAGTGGAAAAAATAAAATTTGTGAAAAGTTAAAACATTTTTGTGAATAATTGCTTAGTGTTATTCATTGTTTTTGTTTTTTTCTCTCTGATGTGCAATGTTTGGAATGTTTATATTCCCTGGCATATTTGTTTCGTTTTTTTGGTTTGTATTGTTGATTATTCAGCTATTTTTTGGTTTGTATTGTTGTTTGTTCTATCGTGTTGTTATTGTTAAAAAAAAAAGTCACTCTATTTAAGGTAATTTAAATACACCACAAGGTGTCAATGTCGAGTTTTACATTAATAAGACATCAAGCCAATGAGTGCGTTTTGTCCCCGACGCTGTAGCTGTTTTTTTTTTTAGACTGGGCCCATTGTGATTCAAGTTCATTTCAGTGTTGTCTTTACAAGACTCTTAAAAATGGCTCCCAGCATCATAGTTTGTGTATTGTGACTAAATATTGCCATCCAGTGTATGTTTCAGGAGTTGCTAAAATGTTTAAATATAGTTTGACCAAAGTCTGAGTAAGTTTTATGTGTATTTTGCGCATCTATTTTGATTGCAAATGCCAGTCCTCTTTGCATTGTTGTTAACTGTGTGAAAATAGGGCCTCAATTGTACAGATTGAAGCACTTTCCTTCTTAGTGACATTTTTGAGAGATATATTAGTTTTTTAGTATTTACACTTCATGATACTGACGTGTGTTGTGAAAGATACAAATCTGAATGCTTGTGTCCACTCTCTCTCTGCCACTGTGGATTAAAGAAGCTACAGCCGTCAATCAAGGAAAAAAAACACACTCATTGGCTTGATCACAAATGTAAAACTCGCCACTGACACCTTGTGGTGTATTTAAATTACTACCTCACATAATTAAAGACGTTTTTTTGTTTAAGAGTGACAGGTGGAATTCTGGCAGTGGCCCTGTATGGGGTCAGATTAGTCTCATAAGTACTCGTACATACATTGTGGGATTCGTAAACACATAGCACGCGAAACACACACACATTGTGGGATTCGTACACACATAGCATGCGAACCACACGCAATTGTGGGATTCGTACACACATAGCACGCGAACCACACACATTGTGGGATTCGTAAACACATAGCACGCGAAACACACACACATCGTGGGATTCGTAAACACATAGCACGCGAAACACAAACACATTCACCAAATGTGTGTGTGAATTGTTTTACGCGCATTTGCAACGTGCTTCCAATTACAAATTCCCACTTACGAATACAAATTCCCACTTACGAATGTGTGGATCGTTTTGATACCCGTCATGCGCAACTGAGAAGAACACATGCATTTTTTTAACTGGAGCCCGTCTTCAGCCAATCAGACGTCTTCTTCTTAAACAGCCAATCACAAGGGCTGGGCTGTTTCGTTACGTCACTGCTGTGCGCCTTCAAGTCCGGTGTACTGAGTGACAAGTGACAAATGGGGAGCTTTTGTAAAAGTAGGAGCCCCGTTTTTGACAGCTCAACTCGACCGCGGGGACTATCGATGCAAGGTGTCCCGTCGAACAAATGTAGCGTACGTGTAGCATACGTTTAACGGTTTTGCCTTTCTCTGTCATTGACAGCTGAAGACGTCCCATCCATTTTGAGTGGGAGGACCTCCCATGCACTTCAAATGTATTGGATGTCAACTGGTGAAAAACTCATTGAACCGCTCAGCAGAGGGATGATGAGAGCAAGATTAGATGTCTAATACTGTACTATATGTGGCACATTTTTAACAGGCTTTTTTTCCGCTAAATAAATCTTTTTAAGATTACTTTCTCCATTTCAAGCCTATTTGAAAGTCATACTTGGGAAAATTCAGACTTCTTAATGTATGATTGTGATGTCTATGCTTAAACCAATTTAAGACCATTTTAAAAGGAAAAAAATAGACATTATAAGCCTGTTAAAAATGCTACCTACAGTGACAGTATTTAAAGGATGGTAGTCTATTACGGATATAAAAAAATATATTTTTTGAAAGACTTGGAGCAACAGAGCTTTCTTGCCAAATGAATCACATTTGATACACTTAGGATTTAGAACTCTTTCCTCAAAAAAAAAAAAAAAAAAAAATGGATGCAAGTCAACTCATGCATCTGCATGTTCCATGAGAAAAACAGGATTTAACAAGGAAAATAGATATTAGAGCGCTTATTACACATTTTTCTTTACAAATTTGGAAAAAAAAAGGTTTAAGACCTTATTTTTCACATTTTGTGATTCTCTGACAATTGCTTCATATTGCAGGCATTAAGGGGTTAAGACCTGCCACATGAATTTTACTACCTTTTTAAACACTTTTTTTTATTGCGACAAACCTAATAAGTGATCAATGATGGCAAGAGAGGATAAAGCGCAGCAGCAAATCCTCAGATCTGTTCTTTGGATGCCTTTGAAAGTAAATAGTGACATTGAGAGCAATCAGGAGTTCAATTATGTGAGGTGAGGAGACCAAGTAAGTTTTGAGACATTTTTTTAATTTAAATAGACATCTCAGACTCCCAGCCTGTAGGAGGGCACAGGCTAGATCTCCTCGAGCCTTCAGAACTTCGGGAAGGTGGGTCTGGTTGTGCCTGAGATCTCCATTGGCCATATACTCTTCCGCAAACTGAAATGGCATTTTAGGCATTCTGTTACATATCAGTGCTAAACAACAACAGCAGCAAAGTTTTACTGCAGAGACTCCGAAATCTTAAAATCATTACCTTTAATGTGAAAACCCCACAGCTACTGTTGTTCTGCTGCTTGTTATGGGCCACAGTTTTGGTAGTCCAAGTTTCTATTTGGAACTCACGGCCCGCCAACCTCAAGAAGTTCCTAATTATTGTTTTATAAGCAAAACAATGAAGATGAACATTGAACTATTAACTTCCATATTAACATAATACTAGGAATTTAAACTTTCTGAAGCGGTTACCTCCAATTCCGCAAGATTTTGCTCATATTTGTCCTCGTTACTCAAGGGATCGTTGATCACCAGTGTTCTCTTAGAAATGTGGACAATCTATAAAAGGTTAGTTCCTTTGTGTAATTCTGCACAATGACAGATTTATGTAGTTAACTTACTAATGAAATTTAACTTCTGTATGGCATCAGCTAAATTAATAGCTATATATAATACATTCCAGAATCGGTAGGTCTTAAGAAAATATAAGAAACCCACTAACCACTAAAATCCAATGAGCGCATACAGGACAGGACAGGACAAATACACTTTTTTTTTCAACAGGGAATTTCCTCTGAAGAACATACAATACCAAATTATTGTTATTTTGGGTTACTGGCGTTAAAATAATATAGCTAAATATTGGCATGAAATGGATTACCTTTCTAACAGGCTGAAATTTTCCCAAAAGCAGACTCCCAGCTACCACAGCAGAGAGTTGGTGAATGGGCTCCTGTTAAAAAAAGGGGTAACAACATTACAACTATACTCCGGCAAAAAATAAATGCATTGAGAAAAACTATATCCAGCACTTGGCTGCTGCCTTTCAATGAGGATATGCATGTATGCATCAAATACTTGCATAGCAAAATAAAAAAATTGGCAAAAGGCAAGAATCTTTGTTATTTGCTAAACACTTATTGCTCCCACTGACTTCATCAGACAGCCAGCCGTTGCCTTTTAGCGTATGAAAAGATGTGTCATATAATTTATACGGTCCAACGACAGCCTCCACCTTGCCTTGATCCTCTGCAGCCCACAGTAATTTAACTGAAAACACAACATTGTTAAATCAAAAAAGTTATTATTTACGGCACTTGACCAGATGACCATCCGGTCAAAATTATCTACTGAATAGGCCAAACCACCAAACAAATCCTGTCGGTCGTTCACCAATTTTGTAAGAGCTGTACGAAGTAGAAGGGTACAATTAGATATACATTTTAGAACACCAACAACAACTTGCCGTTTTATGTTTGCTATTTGTCCTCTCATCCAGCCCATTCGTCTTAGGATGATATGCAGCTGTAACACTCCTTTCAATGCACAGGAGGCACAAAGGTTATCGTTGAGCTGAAAAATTGATACATTGTAAATAAATCCAATTAAAAAAATAAAAAATAAATAAAAAAGGGGGAAAACAACAATGCCAAAATCCCACTGTGAAAATAATTTAATGCATTCAGATACCTAATTGACAAATTCTCTTCCTTGGTCGGACAGGATTCTTTGGGGGCATCTGTGTCTATAAACAATTGAGCAGATACGTTATGCCACTTCTGATGCTGTTTTGTTTTTTAAAGGAAAGGCCTCAACACACTTGGAAAAATAATCGGTGGCAGTAAGAATGTACTGAAAGCCATCCTTGGTTTTTGGGAGAGGCCCAGTCAGGTCTATCCCAACCAACTCCCAAACAGCAGACACCTGTGAAAGGCAAATCCAATATTGAACATATCTCTTACAGCTATTCCTACTAAATCTGAAGAGCACCATGTTTTATCTTTGAAGTTTTTAACTTAATCTGGGTAGATGGCTCCCACCTTGATATGAAGGGAACACATAAAAACCTAATTTTCACGCATGTCCAAATATTAAATACATGCGTGACATTAGACAAAGCTGTTTCCAATTTTTCACGCATGTAATAAAAACCAGAAATACATTTCTTTATTTGATTACACACGGTCAGTATGAAAATATACCTTAATGCTTTGTAATGGCTGTGTCACACACAGCCAAAGAGTTACCAGTCCTCTGACATCCGTCGCATTCAGAGACCTTAAAACAAATCGTCATGAGAAACGGGTCAGGTTAATAAGATCTGAAATAGCTCACCAAAATTAGTTAGTGACAAAATGCAGAAATAAACCATCACATACCCATCAGTCAATGTCCACCGTCATGCCATCCCAATAATTTCTGGAGTACATTGAGGATCTGGTTTTAACAGTGCCTGTGTGTGCACCAATTGAAGCCGAGTGTACTTCATTAAACAGTGATCGTGCTTCTGTTTGGGACTGGATCACATATAAACACAAATACACACAAATAACAATTATATAGCTGTATACACACACACACACACACACACACACACACATATATATATTATAAATAACAGCAACATCACAAATACTTTGCCTACTCACCCTTCAGTTTGAGCTTCTGCATATATCTTCTTAAAGCACATTTCTGAGATTCACTATAAATTAGGGAATTCACCCCTAGACATAAAATTGAAAATCTCCTGGAACCTCTTCTCCATGTTGTACACCAACTGTAAAGCACATGCACAGAAAGACAAATTTGAAAAATGACTTCCAAATACTTTATACATACACTCCCGAAAACAATGATTAGCAGTTAAGCTTTTTTGAAAAATTTTAATATATATAGGACTTAGCCTTCACAAAATATAATGGCTTAATTGGGTCACTAGCCATATGGTTAATTTCTGTATGATTTCAAGCACGAAACTCCATTAAAACCCAGGTGACCCAAATGTTTAATGCTTATATCATACAATGCTAACTTCCGTACGCTGTTAACCGGCTATAATGTAAAAAAATCTCTCTTGAACAATAACCGAATCGCCATTAAAACTTTGGCGACCAACATGTTTACTGCTTAGACGTTAACTTCATTAGGCTTTTGTCTTGCAATATCATCAATATTCCAATTCAGTCTTTCGTGTATATGTATTTGCTTACAGAGGTTAGCGGACAAAACGCACTATACAATGAATATACTTTAGAAATATTACTCCCTTCCAACGACAACAATAGAAGCAAGGAAGCTAGTGTTTACTCCTTATCATGAGACGTTAACTTCGTTACGCTTTCGTCTTGCAATATCAACAATATTCCAATTAAGTATTTCGTGTATATGTAATTGCTTACATAGGTTAGTGGTCAAAAGGCACTATAAAAAGAAAATACTTTAGAAATTTACTTACCCGCACGACAACCGCATGAACTGCGTTGTAGTCTAAAAGGAATCTCCAGCCGGACTTGAAGGCGCACAGCAGTGACGTAACGAAACAGCCCAGCCCTTGTGATTGGCTGTTTAAGAAGAAGACGTCTGATTGGCTGAAGACGGGCTCCAGTTAAAAAAATGCATGTGTTCTTCTCAGTTGCGCATGACGGGTATCAAAACGATCCACACATTCGTAAGTGGGAATTTGTATTCGTAAGTGGGAATTTGTAATTGGAAGCACGTTACAAATGCGCGTAAAACAATTCACACACACATTTGGTGAATGTGTTTGTGTTTCGCGTGCTATGTGTTTACGAATCCCACGATGTGTGTGTGTTTCGCGTGCTATGTGTTTACGAATCCCACAATGTGTGTGGTTCGCGTGCTATGTGTGTACGAATCCCACGATGTGTGTGTGTTTCGCGTGCTATGTGTTTACGAATCCCACAATGTGTGTACGAATCCCACAATGTGTGTGTGTTTCGCATGCTATGTGTTTATGAATCCCACAATGTGTGTACGAGTACTTATGAGACTAATCTGACCCCATAGCCCTGTGATGTCACCGCCCTGCGAAGTCAACAACAATGGCGACCTATTGGTTAAAATAACTTTACAAATTGGATAAAAATGAAAACATCAAGAGGGGTTCCAATATCAATAATAACTTGTACATCTTTAAAGAACTACAAGTCTTTCTATCCGTGGATCCCTTTAACTACCGATAATACATTTATCAACTGTTTTCATTGGTCAGTATAATTTAACATTTGTAGGCCACAGCAAAAAAAAAAAAAGTGAGACTCCTTAAGACATTCACATCCCCAAAATGATGAAAATGTCTTTGTCCTTGTTTATTAATATTTATATATTTTACAAAATAAAAAAGGAAACAAAAACTCTAATAACAAGATCTGCAAGGAACCAGGAGCAAAGCGAACAAACAGGCACTACAGTACTTTTTTTGTTTGTATGTACAAGACAAGTTATCCCATTTACAATTGTTTTTAATGCACAGTACAAAAAAGAATCACTGACAAAAACAAACAAAACTCAAAAGTACAAGTCTGTCCATCAGTATTGGATGCTGGAAGGTTTCCTTTCAAATGTGCAGGAAAGGGTGGTGGCGCATGGAGAGGTCTACTGAACTGAAAGACATTACTGGATTATTAACATTGGAAAGGGCATTGGGGTGCAGATTGGCTTTGGGAAGGATCCTTTAATAACATGTCAAAATATTCAAATGGTAACAGTAACTGTACATGTGTTTTATACACTATGAAAAGTCTGTGCTAGGCAAAAAAACAAAACAAAAGCACAGTAAACAACCCCCCCCGCCCCAACTTGTCTTATGTGTACAAACATGCACGCAACCACATGACAAACATCCTCACTCCAAGCCAGCTCGCTTATATATTTATATATATATATTTATATTTAGTAAAAAATAAACTTCACAACTCTAACAAATTTTGAGAATTGTTTCTTCCAACTTAAAAAGGACATAAAATAAGGGATCTGGGGAGAAACCAAACAGCAATCAAGCAAATGAATAGTTAGCGCAGAAAGGGGTGGAATAGAAAAGAGCCCCTCTCCATCGCCACCATCCCTCATTACTTCAATCCTCCCAATTAGTTAAAAAAAAAAATGTGTAGGGGTGTAGAGAATACATCAACATATAGAACCGTACGGGAAACATTCTTTTAAAGAAATAATGTTGTGACATACGCGAAGGGTCGGTGCTGGGTTGAACACAAAAATTTCCCCAGACACTCAATGTCACGTTATGTTTTTCTAACCATTCATTCCCCCCCGGCACATACTCGTTGAGAGATGCGGCGGGGAATTCAGCAGGAGTTAACCTTCTATACGGAGTTGGGTGATCAGGATATGATGAGCCCTGCCCACTCCCTCCTTCACAGCTTTTGTTAGCGAGAGAGGGCGTCCGAGGCTCTGATGTCAGCTGCTAGTTGGCCCCCCAGTTGTAGCTATTATACGCAGACTTGTTAATCTGAGACTTTTGCTGAATGGATGCAGTCTGATTGCGCTGGCCACTGCCGCTCTGGTCACACAGAAATGAGAGAAGGGTGAGAATTGAGGATGGATGACTAGAATGGGAGAGATGAGAAAGAAAGCAGAATCACTTGTGCATCCTGCTGGAGGTGGTGGTGTAGGATCTGGGAGTGGGGCTGCTGGTGCGGCGCCAGGATGTGCATGAAAGGCGCCGGGGCATAGCCCGCGGCCGCCGGCGCGTTGATTGGGCCGCCGCTACCCAGAGCCGAGGGGAGGCTGAACGACGCTGTGGGCGTGCCGGTGTGGAAACCCTGCTTCTCAAATGACTGCTGAAAAGAAGAAAAAACAGAAAAGGGCCACATTAAAGGGACTTGTAATTCTTAAAAGATCAAAGTTATTAAGGGTTAAATTAGTGCTGCAACGATTAATCGATTAACTCGAGTATTTGATTAGAAAAAAATACTCTAATTAAATTTTGTTGCCTCGAGTATTCGTTTAATTAAAGTGTTTGGATTTAGTTTTATTTATTAAGGTGGATACACTGCCCTCTGGTCTGCCTCTTTTCACATGGCTGAATCCAACTGCTCCCTGTTAAGACCAACGTAAGCTAAGTTTTTGTTTGAGCAAATGTTTTTTAATGTATTCATGATTTTGTTTAAAGGTATAATTAGCCATTTTTGGGGGGAATATGCGTCTGAGCCATTTGTTTAGAGCATTGTAAAAAAAAAAAAAAAAAAAAAAAACTAGCATTTTATAGCATTTCAGCTAGTGGACTTTTTCTATGTAAGTTAGCGAATTGTTCTTTTGTTTTACATAGATCTTAATTTTTAAAAATTTATACTGTTTGAGGTGTTTTAATTTTTCATGTTCCTTATCCGATTACTCGATTATTCGAACTAACTAGTCCATCGATTAATCGACTACTAAAATATTCGATAACTGCAGCCCTAGTTAAAATAATTCGATATTGAAACCCCTTGATGTTTTCACTTTCATACAATTTGTAAAATTAGTTTAACTAGTAGGTCGCCGTGGTTGTTTACGTCTCAGGGCCTTGACGTCACATGATTACCCCGCCCGGGCTTCCAGAATATGACTAGCGACAAACATGTCATCTGTTCAACCCTTTCAATCTGAACACTAATGAGCATGGGAGCACTGTCGATATTTCACAAAACGAGCAGCAAAAGCAAAATGAACAGGAAAGACGGGATGAGACTGGAGTATGACAAAACTGGTGTTCTGCCAAAATGTGCTACACCAACGTATTTGACACCCAAAGTACTTGCGTGCGCTTTCAGCTTGTCTTGTTTAGATGCATACAGACAGAACATTCTAAAGATGCCTTAAGGAAAATACCTAAACATTAGGATGTGGGAATCTTGGGGCACCTAACGATTCGATGACGATTACGATTCAGAGGCTCCGATTCGATTATTGATGCCCCCTTTAACCCTCCCGCCCGGCTTTTAATGTTTTGTACATTAATTCCAAAATTGTTCAAAAAGCCTCTCAGGCTAAACCACACTACTATTTCAGTATCAAGTTAACAGTTAAAAACAGTCAATAAAATACTCAAGTCCCCATTCTGTATCAGCACTTTTAAACTACATTCAATTAATGTAATGTTGTGAATCAACCGTTAAAGTTGGTCAAATTACTCCCGTTATTCCATAATTTCCCTTCTGTCTACGTTCGACATGTCAAAGTGTTAAAACGGTTTCATCATTTAAAGACAGATTCAAGTCAAGATTTTAATGATTTAGGAGTATTTTAGATAAAAATTAGTTTCGCTTGGAAGGTTCGCAACAACAGAGCCTTCTAGAGAAGTCTACTGCTTTAAGATGGCGGCTGTTTACTAAAGCCAGCAAGTCTGTCATTGTACATCTAGTTCTCTATACATGGTCTAACGCCGCTGTCGTCTGTCATTTCACATCTAGTTATACTTATATGTGATGTCTAGCGTAGCCGTGTGATTGTAGCAACTAGCAACTGGTCGTTGTTTGTCGCAGCTGTCGGCCGCAGTCAGGTATTATTATTTTTCATCTAGCGGCATGAGTTGACCATGATATTTAGTCTCGGCCCATTCCTCACTGCGTCCCGAAGACCGCGCTGACTGTGTTTTAGTTCCGCTTTACTTGGTATAATTCAATAATCGGAATGTGGATGTTTGTGAATCGTTCGCGAATCTTCCACGGCCGAATCACGAATAATCCAAGAATCTGAAATTTCGCACGCTTCTCCTAAACGTAATAATATTAAATAAGGGTGGTTTAAATATGCTACGTGACTAAGGTGGTCAACAGATCAACAATCTTCTTTAAAGCTCCCACAAGAAAACACAATGCTTAAAAGTATGCGATGGAAACACATGCAAAATGTATTTTGAGGCAATGAAAAGGTCATAAAAAACTCAATAAAAAACACAAATACTGAGTACTTGTTGCTTTTAACCGATGTGCGCATGTGTTGGGACGTCTCGCCGCGTATGAGGAATTTGAGTAACTCTGTAGTCTTCGTCTAGTGACCGTGACAAAGTACGTCATCACCCCAAACCTCCATTGCGCGCATAAAACATGGCGCCCTCCGTAGGTCAAAACATGTACTAAATATTATAGATTTTTATATCAATGACAATATTATATGTGTTTCTAATAACATATTTTAGTAAAAGAGAACGATTGCGGCTTATTAGAGCCTTTAAGTCGAAGTCCGAGGTTCCCTTTAAGATTTGGCTGCCCCCCATCCCCAAGAATTTAATTCTAATTATTGCTGGGATAATTAAGACTTTAAAAAAAATAAAAGTGTTAGAATTATTGTGGACACACTTAACATTTATGGTTTCCTTATGATACTTCGTCACCAGATGAGATAACTTCTTTCAAGTCAGCCTTTTTGTCCTGGGCCATGTGCCCTCCATGTTGTCTATATATTCTATTCTACGTTCTACGTCGCTTTCTTGTCTCTCTCATCCTTTTGTTTCCCATTGAATAAAGAGGGCTGCCAATGGCAGCAACCAAGTGGGGCAACTAACGACTTCCACAAAAGCTACATCGACTTCCTGCGTATTCTTATTAGCAAAGCTACAGTGGGGCAAATAAGTATTTAGTCAACCACTAATTGTGCAAGTTCTCCCACTTGAAAATATTAGAGAGGCCTGTAATTGTCAACATGGGTAAACCTCAACCATGAGAGACAGAATGCTGAAAAAAAACCAAACAAACAGAAAATCGTATGGTTTGATTTTTAAAGAATTACAAATCATGGTGGAAAATAAGTATTTGGTCAATACCATACGTGCATCTCAATACTTTGTCATGTACCCTTTGTTGGCAATAACTGAGGCCAAATGTTTTCTGTAGCTCTTCACAAGCTTTTCACACACTGTTGTTGGTATTTTGGTCCATTCCTCCATGCAGATCTCCTCTAGAGCAGTGATGTTTTGGGGCTGTTGTTGGGCAACACAGACTTTCAACTCCCTCCACAGATTTCCTATGGGGTTGAGCTCTGGAGACTGGCTAGGCCACTCCAGGACCTTGAAATGCTTCTTACGAAGCCACTCCTTTGTTGCCCTGGCTGTGTGTTTGGGACCATTGTCATGCTGAAAGACCCTGCCACGTCTCATCTTCAATGCCCTTGCTGATGGAAGGAGATTTTCACTCAAAATCTCTCGATACATGGCCCCATTCATTCTTTCCTTTACACAGATCAGTCGTCCTGGTCCCTTTGCAGAAAAACAGCCCCAAAACATGATGTTTCCACCCCCATGCTTCACAGTGGGTATGGTGTTCTTCGGACGCAATTCAGTATTCTTTCTCCTCCAAACACGAGAACCTGTGTTTCTACCAAAAAGTTCTATTTTGGTTTCATCTTACTATAACACATTCTCCCAGTCCTTTTCTGGATCATCCAAATGCTCTCTAGCGAACCGCAGACGGGCCTGGACATGTACTTTCTTCAACGGGGGACCCGTCTGGCAGTGCTGGATTTGAGTCCCTGGCGGCACATTGTGTTAGATAGTAGCCCTTGTTACTGTGGTCCCAGCTCTCTGTAGGTCGTACACTAGGTCCCCCCCATGTGGTTCTGGGATTTTTGCTGACCGTTCTTGTTTTCATTTTGACGCCACAGGGTGAGATCTTGCATGGAGCCCCAGATCGAGGGAGATTATCAGTGGTCTTGTATGTCTTCCATTTTCTAATAATTGCTCCCACAGTAGATTTCTTTACACCAAGCGTTTTACCTATTACAGATTCAGTCTTCCTAGCCTGGTGCAGGTCTACAATTTTGTCTCTGGTGTCCTTCAACAACTCTTTGGTTTTGGCCATAGTGGAGTTTAGAGTGTGACTGACTGAGATTGGGGACAGGTGTCTTTTGTACCGATAATGAGTTAAAACAGGTGCCATTAATACAGGTGCCGAATGGAGCCTCGTTAGAAGAAGTAAGAACTCTTTGACAGCCAGAAATCTTGTTTGTAGGTGACCAAATACTTATTTTCCACTCTAATTTGGAAATAAATTCTTTAAAAATCAAACAATGTGTTTTTCTGTTTTTCCCCACATTCTGTCTCTCATGGTTGAGGTTTACCCATGTTGACAATTACAGGCCTCTCTAATCTTTTCAAATAGGAGAACTTGCACAATTGGTGGTTGACTAAATACCTATTTGCCCCACTGTATGTGTACCTAAACCTAGGTAGCTATAAATCTAACAAAAAGATTTCCATCATCTAACTCATTGGCTCCCTAAATGGCTATAAGTCCATTCTCCCAGAAATTTTCCCATCACCTTTCAAGAAATATTGATAGCGGACCGTAGGGTATTGTACTTGCCTGCGTTTTTGTGTAAACAGAACCCGAAATATCAGGTACCCCCGTGTTACTCGAGGTCACAGATACTCCTGGAAAAAAACACACACAAGAAAAGACTAATTAAACACTAGAAATCCCAAAAACAATGGGGTAATGGACAGGGCAAATGACCGGGAAGCAATTTGTCAACAATTCACATCTTATGAAAATTGTAGCAGCAAATGACCTCCAGCAGACTACATTGTTTCAAGTCTGTCGTGTGGTGTTTGCCGCTGTTAGGACTTTGCTGTGGCACACACTGACCCCCTGTATCGCCACCGAGAAGCAGAACAGGGTCAACTGGTGTGCGACTTCAGAAGTCATCGGAAAATTATAATTTATCTAAAAAAATAAGCCTAAAAACTGACAAGTTCAAACTAGACATATGTAATGTAGTTTGTATAATAAATGCCTGTCATGTGATGTCAACAAGTGTGATTTGAAGTTATTACAGCAGCATGATGCTCTGCACAGTGATGAGGCAAAAGAAAAGGAGCAAAAAGGAGTGGTGGTTGGGAAGCGACATCAGCTTTTAACATCCGGCACGGGACAGGACTCACCTACTCCGGGCCCGCTGACAGAGTTGGCCGGTTTGTTTTGCGCAGCGACTGCGGCAGCAGCAGCAGCGGCGGCGGCGGCGGCGGCGGCCACGGCGTTGCCGTATCCGCCCTTACAGAAATCCCCACTCCCTGAAGCCTGGCCCACATCCTCATAGCCTGCAACAGTTGAGACACAGCCGCAGCCCACAGCATTAGACACACCAGGCGGGAGGGAAGCCTGCCTCAGACAGCACTTGCGAACCACGTAGAGGCTAACAATTGTTTGCAAGTGCTATGTGAGGGGGGGAGGGGGGCTTAAGGGAAACACGCAGCTTGTGTGTGGGAAGGTGGAAAGTGAGCTTGAGTGACGGCAGGAAGCAGCAGAAGCAGCAACACATACAGAAAAGTTTGTTTGAGAGGAAGGGTTAGACTGATGTTAACCAAAAGATGACTACTTTGGATTTAAAAAAATATATAATAAAAAAAAAAAAAAAAAAAAAAAAAAAGGCTAAAATTAGTTATTCGCAATCGCAACTGCATTTCTTTAATATACATATTTTTTTTAAGCAAACGCATGTTTGGGTGCAGATTTTTAATGAATTGAGTGAAAAAAAATGCAAAACTCTGAACAAAGCCTTTAAACAAAATATGCCCGAGAAAATCAACTCCATGCATTTAATCAGGTTCATATACAAAATTTACATGACGCTCATGGAGGACTTATTCCCAAGCGCTAAATAATACGCAAGCAAACCTGACATTAAATCACACACAAATATGCACACTACCTCTTTGCACAAACAGTATTAAGTCATTTATCTCAGCTTTTAGCATTTGCCCCATCAAAGGTAAAGCATAAATCATCTGAAAATGCCGTTTTTGGTCAATTTGGGGTTAACGCCATGTCCTTGTAACTTACATTTGTAGTGTTGTGTTAACCACAATTTCATTCGGCACCAGAACCTATATTTTCTATTTATGCCGGCTCACCAGTGCTGTATCCATGGGAACCATAGCCGCTAGCCTGTTGGAAGGGTGTGGCTGTCGCGCCAACATTCACGCCGTGCTGCTTTGACGAGGTAGGAGCCACCTGGAAGACCCCAGTTAATCAAGGAAGGGAAACCAAGAGAAAATGTGCTTCTTTCCACAACTCCAAGCCTTACTGGAAACACAGCAGGGCCATATTGGAAGGTGTTGGGCAGGCCCGGCATGCCCGTGTAGTAGGGCAGGCTGGTATAGCTGTAGCCGGGTGGCAGCGCCGGGTTGAGGAAGGGCTGCTGGGTCGAATGGTGTGTCTGCGTCTGGTTTTGCTGCTGATTCTGCGCCAACGTAGTGGCGGGGGCCGGTGAGGACGCGTCGCCTCGACCGAACTTTGATAAATCACCTAGACAGAAGAAGACAATAAAAAAAACTTTTTCAAGATCTGATAAAGATTAAAGGAAACCTCTGACTTTAAAAAGACTTGCAGGCTCTAATAAGCCACAATTGTTCTCTTTAACTAAAATATGTTATTAGAAACACATAAAATATTGGCATTTATTTAAAAATCTATAATATTTAGTACAAGTTTTGACCTACAGAGAGCGCCATGTTTTAAGCGCAATGAACGCACGGGGTGATGATGTAGTGTCATTTCGCATCTAGTTCTATATACATGTGATATCTATCGTAGCATTATGTGGGTATAGTTTGTAGCAACTGGGCGTTGTTTGTAGTGGCTGTCTGCGTTTTTTTTTAATCTCGCGGCATGAGTTGTGAAATGTGAATGTTTATTCTCTGTCCGTTCCTCATTGCGTCCCGAAGACCGTGCTGACCGTGTTATAGTTCCGCTTTACTTAGCATATTTAAATAATCGGAGTATGGGTGTTTGTGAATCGTTCTCGAATCTTCAGCGGCCGAATCTCGAATAATCAAAGAATCGGAAATTTCACACACCTTTAGATGTCACCGTCCTGTGACATCAACAATGGCGACCTACTAGTTAAACTAATTTTACAAATTGTATAAAAACGAAAACATCAAGAGAAGTTTTGATATCAAATGATCTTAACTCATATTAAAGTTTATCTTTTAAGAACTACAAGTCTTTATCAGTGGATCCCTTTAAGTAGAGAGTCTCACCAGAATACGGGTTGTTAGTCAAACCGGCCTCTCTGCTAGTCAGTGCTGTTGTAGGGGTTGCAAATGGAATCCCGTAATAATCCTAGAAGCATGCACACAAAGCAGATTAATATATTTCATAGGAAATGACTAGTTACATAGGAATTCTGACTCACCAACGGTATTCTTGTCTGCAGCATCTGCAGGTCGTCATAGCCATACACCTGAGTCTGACACGTTATGTTTTGTTACTACACAAGACGCATGTTGTATTGCAATTTACAGACTGCGTTGAACTCACTGGGTAGGGATGCAGCAGTCCCGGGGCCATGATGTAGGGATTGGGCAGTAGAGGGGGCACTCCAGGGGGCAAATTTGGAGGGGCTTTCCCTACATTTAACAAGAAAAGAACATGGATTCAGAAGATGTAACATTATTAAAGCTTGGAAATGTGTTGGGTTGGGCACTGATCAAGAAGATCTTGCCGCATGCCTAACCTGAGGATGCTGCAGAGCTGCGCGACGACAAGGAAGTCACTGAGGAAGGCGCGTTGGAGGCCGCTGCGGCGGAAATCGAAATGGCAGCGGGGGACGGGGCCACACCCTGCGCTCCCATGGATGGCGCGTTGAGCCCCATGGACATGTTGTTGACGGGGCCGAGGCCAGACTGGGCCGAAACCGGGGTCCCCAGAGACACCTGCGGCGTGGTGGCCGAGGAAGTGGAGGGGACAGACGACGATGACGACACGGCTGAGGCAGAGGGGAAGGAGGAGGAGTGGAGGCTGGAGTCGCCGTCTACGTTCGGGTGCTAAGTAAGAAAGAAGTACTCTGATGACCCCAAGATACAAATGAATCCACATCAGACCAGTAACATTTGTCGATATGGCGAGTTTACCAGTAGGCTAGAGTTGGATGTTCGACCCGAAGATGGAGCAAGGCTGTTCTGCTGTGACGAGAGCGCACTGTATAAAAACAAAAAAAAAAATATATTAATCCCGTCTTCACATAGTTGTGGCCAGTTTGAAATTGTTGTCTCGCGTCATCACCTGTTGTGCTGAGGAGGCGGAACAGTGCTCGGCGGCAGTTCTTCGCCTTGCCCCAAGGCGCCGAGTGACGTCTGATTGGACGTCGTCAGCAGGGAAGCCGGACCCGAGCTGGCGTCTGAAAGAGCGGCCATGCTGGCGACCGCCGGTGGTGGCGCTACAGAGTCTGACATTGGTTTGACTGCGACTGCAGAACCTGCTGCAGCTAGAAAGTTAATGACAAAGGAATTGAATTAAAAAAAAATAATGAAAAAGAAAAAAACAAGAAAAGGAATATCAGTGGAATAAAAGAAATCAAACTTCAATTAAATACAACAGAAAACAAAATGGAGGGAAAAAAAATACATGATTAAAAAAAAAGAAAAAAAAAGAAACAGATTTTAAATATAATGAGACTGTTAGTGAAACATTTGCAACATTCTCCAAAAAAAATGCATCAAGAAACAAAACACTTGCCTTCCACAGATTGCGCTGCTTGTAGTGAACTGAAGCCATTCTGTAAAAAAAACAATGTATATGAGCTCACTGGTTTCTTTGGCAAAAGCCTATTGATAAAGTCAAACAGGACGCTTAATATTCAGCGCGTCAGAACATCTGGCCTGGATGTTATGCTGTCTACCTTTGGCTGCAAGTCTTTCTGCGGGGACGAGGAGACGGAGGGAGGGTAACGTCGCGTCTGAGGCGCTCTCTGCTCGTACAGCTCCATCTGGCTGGAGTTGGAAAGAGCTGGAGTTGACTCACTGTAGATTGACAGCACTTTACGTTAACAGACTTCACAAGACAAACAAGGAGGAGGTCATTCCAAATACCTTCACAACTTTGCATTCCTTTGTGCACTAACCTATTGGGGGTGGAGTAGAGGCTATTCTGCATTGGATTGGCAGGCGTCGTGTTGGAGGAGGCCAACTCGTATTCGGGCAGCGTCGGTTCCGAGCCGAACTGCAGCGCTCCGAATTGAAGGTTGAGGCCGGAGATGTCTGTCGACCCAGGCATTTCCACTGCCATTGACGGAATCTGGATAATTTTTTAAAGAACAACGCTGTCATTAATCAAGCATCCATTTGAGAAATTACATACATAATATACCGGAGAGTGGGGGTTGGTTGTCACACCTGCGGTTTTGCACAATATCAGAATCCCGCGAATTAAAAAAAAAATCTACCGTTACTCTTTACTAGAGGTGTGCGAAATTTCCGATTCTTAGATTATTCGCGACTCGGCCGTGGAAGATTCGAGAACGATTCACAAACATCCAAATTCTGATTATTGAAATATGTCAAGTAAAGCGGAAGTAAAACACACTCAGCGTGCTGCGCGGTCTTCGGGACGCAATGAGGAATGGAGCGAGAGTAGCTAAACATCATGCTTGTCATTACCCGGCCCCTCTGGTAATGCCAATGCTCAACTCACGGCTCTAGCTCA
Source organism: Corythoichthys intestinalis (assembly GCF_030265065.1). Classification (NCBI taxonomy): domain Eukaryota; kingdom Metazoa; phylum Chordata; class Actinopteri; order Syngnathiformes; family Syngnathidae; genus Corythoichthys; species Corythoichthys intestinalis. Next base: position 23,233,396 of record NC_080416.1, read on the forward strand.
ACTCATGCCGTGTGATAAAAAAGCAACAACATACCTGACTGCTGCTGAAAGCTGCTACAAAGTACGGCCACATAATGGTATGGTAGATATCATTTTTATATAGGGCTAGATGCAGAATAGACTCAGTGGCGATAGCAGCACATGTAGAGAAAGCTAGATGCAGGCGTTAGTAAATGGCCACCATCTTAAAGCAGTAGACTTCCCAGGAAGGCTTTGTTGTAGCGAACCTTCCGAGCGAACCTAATTAAACTTTTTATCTAGAATACTCCTAAATGGGCAAAATATTGACTTGAATCTATCTTTAAAATAGTTTTAAAACTTTCACATGTCGAAAGTAGACAAAGGGGAAATTATGGAATAACAGGAGCAATTTTAAAAACTTTAACGGTTGATTGACAACATTAAATTAATTGAATGTAGTTTAAAGCTGCTGATACAGAATGGGGATTTGAGTATATTATTTATTGTTTTTAACTTAACTTGATACTGAAATAGTCGTTTATTTAAGCCTGCGAGGCTTTTTTTTTTTTTTTTTTTTTAAACAGTTTTTGTAACTAATGTACAAAACATTAGCGGGGGGGGGGGGGGGGGGGGTCATCAATAATCGATTTATAATCGAATCGTAGCCTCTGAATCGTAATCGAATCGTTAGGTGCCCAAAGATTCCCATCTCTACTCTTTACTGTTACTTACAGTCCTGGCCAAAAGTATTGGCACCTCTGCAATTCTGTCAGATAATGCTGAATTTCTCCCAGAAAATGATTGCAATTACAAATGCTTTGGTAGTAATATCTTCATTTATTTTGCTTGCAATGAAAAAACACAAAAGTGAATGGAAAAAAAAAATCATTATCATTTTACACAAAAACTCCAAAAATGGGCCAGAGAAAAGTATTGGCACCCTCTGCCTAATACTTGACAGCACAAACTTTAGACAAAATAACTGCGAACAACCGCTTCTAGTATCCATCAATGAATTTCTTATAATACTCTGCTGGAATTTTAGACCATTCTTCTTTGGCCAACTGCTCCAGGTCTCTGAGATTTGAAAGGTGCCTTCTCCAAAATGCCATTTTCAGATCTCTCCACAGGTATTCAATGGGATTCAGGTCTGGACCCATTTCTGGCCACTTTAGAAGTCTCCAGTGCTTTCAAACCATTTTCTAGTGCTTTTTGAAGTGTGTTTTGAGTCATTGTCCTGCTGGAAGACCCATGAACTCTTGAGGGACACCCAGCTTTCTCACACTGGGCCCTTACATTATGCTGCAAAAGTTGTTGATAGTCTTCATTCTTCATAATACTATACACACGGTCAAGCAGTCCAGTGCAAGAAGCAGCAAAACAACCCCAAAACATCAGGGAACCTCCGCTATGCTTGTCTGTGGGGACAATGTTCTTTTTCTTTGAACGCCTCGTTTTTTCCCCCCCTGTAAATTCTATGTTGATGCATTTTCCCAGAAAGCTCTACTTTTGTTTCATCTGACCACAGAACATTCTTCCAAAACGTTTTAGGCTTTCTCAGATAAGTTTTGGCAAACTCCAGCCTGGCTTTTCTATGTCTCCAAGTCAGAAGTGCGCTCTTCCTGGGTATCTTACCATAGAGTCCCTTTTCATTAAGACGCCGACGGATAGTACGGGTTGTCACTGTTGTACCCTCGGACTGCAGGACAGCTTCAACTTGTCTGGCTGTTAGTCGAGGTTCTTTATCACCATCCGCACAATCTTTTGTTGAAATCTCTCGTCAATTTTTCTATTGGGACCACATCTAGGGAGGTTAACCACGGTGTCATGAGGCTTACACTTATTTATGACACTGCGCACGGTAGACAAAAGTACATTCTGGTCTTTGGAGATGGATTTGTAGCCTTGAGATTGCCCTTGCTTCCTCACAAATTTGCTTTTCAAGTCCTCAGACAGTTCTTTGGTCTTCTTTCTTTTCTCCATGCTCAATGTGGTACACACAAGGACACAGGACAGAGGTTAAGTCAACTTTAATCCATTTTAACTGGCTGCACCTGTGATTTAGTTATTGCCACCACCTGTTATGTGCCAATGATAAGTAACAGGTGCTGTTAATTACACAAATTAGAGAAGCATCACATGATTTTTCAAAGGGTGCCAATACTTTTATCCGGCCCATTTTTGGAGTTTTCTGTAAAATGAGAATTATTGAATTTTTTTCTATTCTCTTTTGTGTTTTTTTCATTGCAAGCAAAATGAATGAAGATATTACTACCAAAGCATTTGTAATTCAATCATTTTCTGGGAGAAATTGAGCATCATCTGACATAATTGCAGGGGTGCCAATACTTTTGGCCAGCACTGTATGTCATCACAATGTTTTAGACAGTGAATAGTTATCGGACAAGATGTGGCTTTTCAGTTTTGACCTTAATTAAATTTTGCATTGAATATCTTCAAATGAGTTCTTGAGTACAGTAAGCTTATTTTTACACAACCTAAAAATGGATGCGTTCTGTTGAAGTAACATTGTAATGTTAATGTCTTCAAAAAAAAAAAAAAAAAAATCATTCAGAAGATTGAAACAAAGTGACTAACATCCCCTTTCAAAGTGTCAGAAGTCGTTTAGAAAACATGTACAAAGCTCATCTCTTTACCTTTGTTGGAATGGAGGTCCTCTTCTTCTGCTGTCGGAGCTTGTGTTGCTGCAGAGGCAGTGGACTGGACCCCTGCGCGTCCGAGGAACTAGGGGAAACCTGTTGACCCAACGACGTGACCGGCGCCATTTTGGGAAGGGAGGAGACTGTTGTTTGGGGCGGCAAGGAGGAAGCGGATGAGGTGGCGGCAGGAGGCAAGAAAACTTCCAACATGGACGACGTGGTGGGCGTTGCGGCCTGGAAGGGCGGGCGCTTCGCAAAGGGCATGTGGATGGCTGACTCAGGTTGAGTCTTCATATCTGAACGGAAAGACAGAATTGGAATTAGACATGTGCCGATCACTGGTCTCACGGGATATATTGGTAAGAAAACGTCATGATTTCAAATGGCAAAAATTTTCCGTCATATTGTCCATTCGGTATTAGCTATTTTTTATGTCTTGAAAATGCAGGGAGAAATCCCTCACTTGCAGCTGCAAGGCTCAACCCTACCCCACCAGTTGTTGCTCAGTGTCAGTGAGTCAGCTGTGCTGCACGATGGCTGATAGAGGTGAAACTCCCATCAAAGAAAACAATCGCTGGTATGGGAATACTTCGATTACAGAAAAGTTAAAGACGGCCGCCGCTCAGAGGAGGAAGGCCAAACGACATGTAAAACATGTTTGCGGACGGTGGCTGCTGAAAAGGCAATACCCCAATGATTTTGCATTTATACAAAATTAAAGGTTAGTGAACAGTATCATGAACGTTTCCCACCAGCTACGAGAGTTAACTCCAGTGTAATTAGTGTGTCTAGCGGTGGTAAAACTTGTTTTTCTCCTCTCTGGCAACCGTCTGTGTTGAGAAATAGAGTGTGGGTATAGACCCCAATCACGTGACGTCACAACTCCGCCCCCTGAATGGTGCCGCCATATTATCCGTCAGCTCATCGTGTTTACATATTACCGCTACGTACATTCCTCCTATTACTGCGTGTTTTTCTGCTTGTCTAAGGAATCACCGCCTAGGAAACGAACCCAAAAACCTTCCTGACAATTGTTAACATTGATTAATCAAAATGGTGAAGGCATGTGTGGCGGTTGGTTGCAGTAACAGAGAAGATAAACGGCCATTTTAGTAGTTGCTGCGTGCCCATTGTTAAAAGGGCAAATCTCTAAAGCAGCACGGTTTGTTTATCTCGGTCCATGAAGCCGTTAGACAGCGGCGAAAACATCAATATGATACCAACCCGATCGCAGACATCATCAGATGGAGACCACGAAGCTCGTCGCCACGGTCACGCAGCAAGAAGGTGAGCGCAACAACAGGTGTTGTGCTGAAAAATAGCCGCCCTGCGTGAAATGTCCCCCCTGACGGGAGCGCCCACACGGAAATGACTTTCTTGTACCGTGAATATGTATTATTTTACTCTGCATGAACTAATAAATGTCATACCTGTATGATTGTCATTGGGATATGGTCGTGAAAACCTGTAGACTAATACATTTCTGTTCAAAGATGGTAATGTGGCCCAGTCCACGATTTGTTACTAAAATACAGTACTAATATTTTGTGTAATTTAATTATTTAAAACTGATCTTAGTCGTAAATCCATTACTGTAATGCGTCCATGAAAACATTTGATGTTTTCACGTCACAGGGGACATTTCACGCGGGGTAGCTATTTTTCGGCACATACTGGCCTGTTGTCGATCAAGTTTCATTTTACAATCGTGACAATGGTGACGCTCAGCTGACCAAATGTCGGTTTATATTCGGGCCGGTGCCAATTTTGGGTACCCGACTCCTCATTGTGACATAAACTGGAGTATGATAGGAAATTTTGTGGTCTCAGGACGAGCTCTACCGCACGGGACGGGACCGGACGGGAGGAAACATCGGTTTGGGCATCAAATACGGATCTGGCGACTGGATCGACGGAAGCTTTTCCAAATAACTGCTTTTATGCAACTCATCCAATGAGTTTACAGCGTCTGAAAGCACCGGGGCTTCCATAATTTGCAAGTGAATCCACCTTTAGAAACTACGATCAATGACAATACGTACACACAATGACGGACAATATGGCGGCACAATACAGCGATCACGTGATTGTGTGACGTTGGTGATTGGGGTCTATAATGTAGACACGATAGACACACATGCTTTTTTTCAATTATTTTTGTTCTGATGGTAATACTAGTAATGTTGACCTGCGGGTTTATGCTCACTTAAATGAGTGCATTTATTTTCATTTTATTTAGAATTATCAAGTTATTATTTAAATGTATTTTAACTTTTAATTATACTTATGTTACAATTTTCTAATGTGTATTGAAGAATAAATAAGAATAAATAAATAAAATCCTGTTTAACTGATTTTTTTTAAAACCCAGATATCTCAAGGGAACACATTTTAGAGCTGTAATTCCAATATTGTGATACCGTGATATTTTTGCTTAAGGTTATCATACCGTCAGTTTCTCATACCGGCAAATGCCTAATTGAAATAAAAAATATGTATGTATCCCATTTTGAAGTAGATGTGGTGGTGTCATCTCACCATATTGCGCCCTTGAGTTGGCACCACTGTCCCAAGATGGAGGGTTCGTATTGGGAGCCCCAGTTTGGGAATGCTGGGCTGCTAGCTGAGCCAGTGCCTGGGCTGTTTTATACTGCTCCAGGAACTGGGAGCCGGTGGTCCCGCTGGTACCTCCTTTCTGGTCCGCTACATCCCCAAAACTCTTGTTCAGCATGCTAACCTGTTGTCAAAATGATGCATCAGTAATGCCAACCAGCAAGAGAATAAGTCCTCACTGTCACTCACCATGCTGTGCTGAGTATAAGGGGTGTTGGAGGAGGACTGGGATAAGGGGGGTCCTTGCTTGGAGTTGCTGAAAACTAGGGACTGGGGTAAGGTGGGGGGCTGGGCGGCCTCGACGGGTTGGGGTTCAGTTTCCGACGAGGAAGACGGGGGAGTCTTCCCCAATAGCACCGCGAGGTCAATCCTACATAAGAAGGGAAATTAGAACATTGACATTGAGTTCACACATAGACTTCACTAATCAGTTCACGAGACAGCTCCTACAGACATTGTGCCACGGCGTCCCGTAGGGGGCCGGCCCAGCAGAGCGTTGCGGTGGGTTTCACTGTGATAAACTCAAACACACGCTGCGTTCTAACGTCGGATTAACTTGGAAACAGGACGAAGGTTTTAGTGCATACAAGCAGGCAGGAGTGTCTCAAGAGTGATTTGGTCAAGGATTTGAGGTAATCATATAAAATAGCACCATGCAAGCACTTTGAAACGTTGTGAAAAAAATTAAATGGAAAAATATCAGCGTAACTTCAGCTTGAAATATTAAAATCAATGATAACTGCCTATTTTGTTGTTTTTAACCAAGAATCTAGACTGTTTTATGTTCATGTGTATAGAAATTCCGGGATTTACACAGTTATTTAAAAGAAATTTCAACTTCAAAAGCTCTTCGTTTTGTGATGGTAGCCATGTTGGATTTTGTATCCATACACAATAGCTTTACATTCAAATAAACAGGTAATTTTCGGCCAACTGCCCGTTTTTGGCAAAAAACTAGTAATTTAGACATTTCTGCGTCCATACAAAAATGGTAAATGGTGTTATACTTGTAAAGCGCTTTTCTACCTCTCAAGCATTTCAGCTTTTACATGTTTTATTCTATGTAACCTTTCAATCTAAAAACTACGACGGCTTGATAGCCGGCAATAGTGACATCGGAATTCAACCTAATTGTGATTGTATATAGAAAAATACAAAATTTGCTTTTGTTGAGTAAAAATAAGATGATTCTGCATGCTTTCCTCAAGTATTAAATCTCGAACGTGAATTTGAGTGATTTGTTAGCTGTTAAACCTTTGTGAAAATTGCCTAAATAAAAAAAATATTAAGTCGCTATTTAGTGGAAAAACTTGTTAAATATTGATCCTGAAAATATAGGTGATTATCTCTGCATTTGGTGAGTTTTGTGCATCTAGCGTAAAATCTGAATTTTATAGTTATTTTAAAAAGTGCCTATGACAGCAAAAAGCACGTTTATTTCATATTTCACGTCGTATTTTATGCTCCTGAATTAAATGGACCGCTTGGATGTGTGTGGAAGCGATCGATTTAAATATTCAATTTTTTTAATCCTGCGCCATGAAAATTAGTGACATCGTGGATTAGGAGGAATGCGAATGTGACGTCACCCAGCTCAGCATCTCACAATACAGCATTGCTTTATAGCATGCAGATGGACTTTGGATTAATTTGTTTATTTTTTGCGTCACGCCAGCCAAATGTGCTGCAGGGTTTTGTTGCTGCACCAGGGAGAGCCGTGTGAGCCTTTTTGGGTTTCAAAAAGTTCCCATTCACAACGGAGCTTGGCCAAAACAAGTCTGACAACTGTGGGACCATTGGACTTAGAGGAAGTGACTAAACCGTGTTTTGTATTACGTCAAACACTGGGATCATGGCACACGTTTCAATAAGGAGGTTTTGTAGCTGACAATGCTCCTTGTCCACCGAGAAGGCCACTCGGCCGACGACTTGTCGCACACCCCACTTGGTCCTCTCCGCGTGCCCGCCAGGGGAGCGCTATACTTGGCTTATGCTCGTGCAGACCCCTGCTCTCGTCTACGGTTCACCATATCGTTGTGACTTCCAGCCCACTCTGCCCTCTTCGTGTGCCCGTCAATAGACCACTATCCTGGGGTTGGGCTCGGGCAGCTACGCGCTCCTCCGACGTTGGCCGGTTTGTCCGGCGGCCATTCTCCAGCTGTTTCCTCGGCAACGAGCATTCCTGGCCGCAGCAGGGGTATGACGAGCAGTAACTTGCTTGCCGAAGGGGGGATTGCCGACCGGTGAAGACAATCAACAAGCCCGCCACCGTGTGACATGAGCCGGTGTAGTTTTGTGTGATTTTTCGCTTCAAAAGGCAAGAATAAGTCTTAGAAACGGCGCTCGGTTTGGGTTAGAATGTCGGCTAGCTGTCATGCCTCCTGGTTTGTTTACGCTTTCCGAAGCCGGGGCAGGGAAATGACAAAAGCCGGACTAACGCCGGCGGCATAAAATATTGTTCTGGAGGTGCAAGAAGTCGACCGTTTTGACCATTATGGAGTAATTTTGCCATGTCGTACTGAATAAATGCATTTCTAATATTTCGTATTCCATTTAGCACAAGACTTACTTGTTATGACCATACCATTTATTTAGCAATTGGGGAAAAATACCTCAATAAAAAGAATATTCTGTAAAAAATATTGGAGTAGAGAGATTGAAGCAATGACATTTAGCTGCTCTCTTTGTCGCATTTTCCTCGTTCTGAAGAATTCCCCCTCAATGGGCTGAATTCTAAATCAGATTAAATCGTGACCCTGCCAACGTCATCCTCCAGTTGGGGATGCTAGAGCGCTATAATGACAAGTGGAGCTAAACGGCAGATTAAAAGACTAATTTCTCGTCATCTGCGCTTTGCCAAATTGTTGCATTTAGTTGAATCGTCTCAAATTATGATTCTAATTCACATAATAATGCTATTTAAGATTTTTTTTTATGCCGTCACAGGCACTTTAAGTTTTGTTATACTTGTATAAAAAAATAATTGGGATTTTTATTAGGGATCGATTTAGAATTTTTTGATGCCGCTGCTCATGGAGTCTCATATATGCCTATGAGAGGTGCCCGTTTTGGTTTTAGGTTGCTAGCGGCTTTGGTTTTGAAAATATTTTAATTTTTTTTAAAAATAGCCCCGCTATGGAGTGGCCCCGCGCCCCGTTTTCCATCAACTGATAGTGAAGTCTATGGCTCACGATAAAAATAATGATTCAAGAGTGGCTTTAATCCCACCTCTGTCCTTTGGTGATGGTGACATTCTCTTGCGGTGGTGGAATGGTTGCCACACTGGAAGCTGTGAATATCTTGGTCTCTGACAACTGCAGGGCACGGCAGAGAAGTTACACAAATAGATTTGAGTTCCACATGAATTTACTCAGAGAAATAAAAAAGATGAACCACTCACATCCTCATTCCAGTCCTCAGTGCCCCATTCCTCTGTAGGCGTCCTCCAGGCACCTGTGAGTAGGGGCATAAATCTGTTCAGCACCAGTGACAGCCTAAAAAAGTAGGTCAATACAATTCGCCCACTAACAGTTCATCATTTGCAGCCGTACTATATCTTTAGTGGAATGTATCCGATTGGTTACTCGCTTAAGTGTGCAATTTATGGTGATTGGTTTGTGGTTATTTTCTGAATGCAATTCCCTCAAATATGGGAAAGAGCCACAATCGCATATGTCTTTTCAGCTGTTTATTGAATGCAGGCAGAATAGCAAACCACAATGAGCACACCCACAGAGGAGTTGCTTCCAGCCTCATCTCATTCTACACGACCCCACTAGGCTCTGCCTCTTAAATCTCTAACACATAGACAGCTTGATTTGTACAGTATTTTCAATATAAATGTGTAAACTGTGTGTATCAAAAGGCACAGAAGCAGCCAAGAAGAGGAAAAACAGCATGTGGGAGGGGTAGCACTGTAAATAAAAAGTGTGTGCTAAAGGTTTACCAGGGCCAGACTCAAACTTGGGCGGGTAAGTCATTCCGTCTCCCTGGGAGTATTCCAATCCTGAAGAAAGACAAGTCGTCATTTAAAAGAACTGTACAACATTAAAATAATAATTTATACACGTTCTTACTCGCTCCTTCTTCTGTCTCCGTACCGCCCGTGTTGTTCCAGGTGCTACCTCCGCCGTAGTTTTCATCTGTCTGGTTCGGCTCGGCGTAGTCGGCAGGGTTGAATGTTCTAAGAAAAAAATAATTCACCTTTTCATTGATGGAAATGGCACTGATTGCGTGATTGTACAACGCACCCAACCAAGGGCAAATGAATCAATACATGAACCAGATGTCAGCACGTGACAATCTCACCCATCTCCTTCATATCACTTCCTTTTATTCAAAGTGACAGGTGCATGTACTTGATGGGGAAATGATAGGCAAATCCCGGAGGCACAAATGAATTCATGCTTTTGTGTTTAAATCAGTTTGAATTCATTTTAACTCATTACACTTGGCTGCGAATTATATTTCTCTACCACTGACGGCAAAAGACATCTGATCCATTTGAATAGACGTCTGTCTATCCCAGTCAACGGTAAGGAGAGAGTTAAGGACCTGCTGAACTGCATTTTGCCAGTCAAAAATGAAATATCTGCTGAGTCAATTCAAATACAACTCTGGCTGTGACTATTCGTGTGAAGGACTTTGTCAGGGCTCCAGACTAGGCATGTGGCGGTATGAGATTCTAACGATATGATAACCTTAAGCCAAAATATCACGGTTTCCCGGTATTGCAATTACAGCTGTAAAATGTGTTACTTTGAAATATTTAGGTTTAAAAAACAAAACAAACCCCCCCCCCCCATTGAACAGGATTTTTATTTTGCAAAGCAATAGCAAATTGGAAGTATAATCTTCAGTTAAATTTTAAAAACAACAAATATTCTAAATAAAATTAAAATCAGGTTTATCATTATACACACACTCACTTTCTCAACACAGACAGTTGCCAGAGAGAACGTTTTAACCACGTTTTACCCCCGCAAGACACACTGGAGTTAACTCTCGTAGCAGGTGAGAAACGTTCATGACGTTATTAACGTTTAATTTTGTATAAATGGGAAATCATATTGGAGGTATTGCCTCCTCAGGCAGCCACCCCTTGCAAACATGCTTTACATGTCGGCTGGCCCTCCATCTCTAAGCCGCGGTCGTCTGTAAATTTTCTATCGCCGAAGTATTCCCATAACAGCGATTTGGTTTTCTTTGATGGGAGGGGGAAAGTTCAGGAGTTTCACGTCCTCCAGCCATTCTGTAGCACAGCTGACTCACTGACTCTGAGCAACAACCGGTGGTTAATGGTTGAGCCTTGCAGCTGCAAGCGAAGGATTACTCCATGTTTTTGGGACATAAAAAATGGCTAATACCTTTGGGACTGTATGACAAAAAAGTTTTGAAACCTTGATGTTTTCACACCATGGTATACTTTGAAACCGGTTATCGGCACATGTCTACTCCAGACGAACATTTTTACTAAGAGCACAGTGGCACTCAACTTAAAATTTTAGGGGCGTAAGCAGAGAATTCAGGGGCGCACACTGTAAATCAACATGCTAAGTTTTCCTCAAATTTTCAATGTTTAACTGATAAACACTTTCGTCATAAATGCATAAAACTAGAAACTTATGAATCTATATTTTATCCTCTATCAGTTTTAACATCAACCAGTATACTGCTTACAAATTAGGTTAACATGAGAATGAGGATGCGGAATTTCCCCATTCATGACAAAAAAAAATATATATACATATGAAAACAATTTTAAAAAAGCAGAATATAAAGATAGTCAAGGGTTTAAGTCAGGGGTCAGGAACCATTTTGACCGAGAGAGCCAAAACACCCAACATATTTTAAAACGAGCAATGCTCCTTTCGTGAACGCATTTGAATGCATCACACAGAAGCAAGAGAGTGGTCACGCTCTGCTTTTACAAGCAGTCGCAGAGTTGCGATGGAAATAAATCTTGAAAAAACAAAAAAAGTCTAACATCGTTACTAAGGATGTTACAATCTTTGAGCACTCAACACTTGGAAAATAGCAAATAGAAACATTGTGTGGCGCCGCGTATATTGCCTGGAAGCGCAAACCACAACCGGTGACAACCAGGAGGACGTGTGCGTAAATGTGACCGAGGCAGGCGGAGCCTCTCGGAGAGACCGTTGAGTGAGTGAGTCTTGCTCTCTCCCCTGGAAGTGGCCTGGAAGTCCTTTTCTTCTGTTGTATTTTCGCTTGGCAAACCAGCTCGTTACATTACCACGAACTAGTCGTAAAGGGGTATATCATCATAAACATTTTTTTTTTTTAAAGAATAAAAAGCAATCTTACTGGTCGCGCAAGTGCGAGAAGATGAAAATACTCGCACTGACTAATATTAGTTGTAAAATGCCACCATTTGGAGGCAGTCTGGACCCCTAGGGGTGTGACAAAATATCGAAATGGTGATATATCGTGATACTTTGTATCCCAAAAGGTTATCGATATGCGCCTGCCAAGAATCGAGATATCGTTTTAAAAAGGTGTTAATGTCTAAAAAAAACAAAACAACCAACAACAAGGAACCAACAAGTTGCTATCGAAATCTTGCACCATAATAGTGTCTCAGTTAACTCAAAGGCTGCATTGACGGTGCTCAACGCCCAATCCACTTAGACTGAGAACGATTGTTCATTCGAAACCAGAGATTTCGCAGTCATTCTGTCCGATTTTCAGGGCATTTACGGGTCACTTGATGTTCATTTAAGGCAGGGGTCCCCATCTGCCGGGCTGTGGACCGGTACCGGTCCGTGGCGCATTTGCTACCGGGCCGCACAGAAATAATAATTTAATAACGACCGCATTCTGGCCGAATTAACCCTGTGCCCCTGCTTAACACACCAATATCCCTGTCTACTACTCTAGATGTAATACTACAGGATAGATTAGAATGTCGTCATAGAAATCCATTGATTGGACTGCTAGCAGTACATCTCGTTTGTGTATATAGTATATCTATGTGCGCTTGTCTTCGATAATAACGTATTACTAGGCCGCGGGCGCAGCACGTTTGTTCCCGGGAATAATTAGCCCCCACACGAGCGAAGATGACTGGAAAACAGACGTCTTTGGAGATATTTTTATGGCGAAAAGGGCACCTGACGAGCCTACAACCTCGAAGACCCACGAGTTGCGAAGGAGTGGATTCGTGACCAGTTTGTGAATAAACCGAGTGATTCGAGCATTACTGTGCAACTGGAGGATCAACTTGTAGAGATCGCAAATGACGGCGACCTTATTAAACGTACATTTCAGACAACAACTCTACCGAGGTTCTGGATTAAAGTCATTCCGGAATATCCTGACATCGCTACGAGAGCATTGAAAACCTGGCTACAATTTCCAACATCGTATCTTTGTGAAGCGAGCTTCTTAATTAATGCTTAACGACAAGGCGAAGTCGTTAATGGTGAGAACAGTGTGCAGTTGTTGTGTGCAGCTAACATGGCAAAATGTATCTGAGGAGAACTTTTCTTCAAGTCCTTCCATGATCAAACGTAAGTTAATATTCCTTTCTTTCAAGAAAGTTTATAGTGTTTACTTTGGAATTGCTGCATTTGCACATTTTGCGGCTATGTTTACCGTTACGCATGTGCGCAGAACCGCATCGTTGCAATTTTTGATGGGTTGCAAAATTTGTCAGAACACCGGTCCATGAAAAAAAGACCCAAATAACACCGGTCCGTGGTGCAACAAATGTTGGGGACCCCTGATTTAAAGGCATTTACAAGTCATTTCCTGTTGAGTTCGAGTCACTGCCTATTTATTTGGGTGATTCCCAGGTCACATCCTGTTCTGTACTGCAAAATAAACAGCAAGTGACCCATAAAATACCCCAAAATCAACAGGAAGTAACTGAAAATCAACAGGTAAATAACCTTAAATGGCCCAAAATTACCTCATTGCCTGGCATTGGCTGCCACTGATGGCCGTAGACGTACAATCCGTTTGAAATGGGAGGGATGGCAGCGAATGAACGAATGCTCCCACCCTCCGAGTTCAAATGGATTGGACGTCTACTAGTGATGAACTCCTTCCAGTTCACAGCAGAAGCTTGTTTTACTGTTTATTAGTTGTTTGTAGAATATCCTAGAATGATTTCCTGACCAATGTATCGATAACAGTTATATCACAACATCGTCAGATTATCGTTATCGTGAGCTTTGTATCGCAAATCGTATCGTATCGTGAAGTACCAAGAGGTTCCCACTCCTATGGACCCCTGTTTAGGACAAGCATCATAATGGTATTTTGGTAGTTTTTTTTTCTGCCAAAATACAAGACTGAACCATTTCAGCAAAAAAAAAAAAGTGAAGTTGACAAATGATTTACTTGGGTGAAAAGGCCTCAACTTGGGAGTTGCGATCTTTTGGAGGAATGTCGTAGGAGTCGCACATGGCGAATAACCTGAACAATCACATCTCAAGTAATCTACCCTAAAACATTTCAAGGACGACTTGCCTCGCATTTTTTCACAACACGACGACCTAAATGGGTTCATACTTTGTTTTTATGATTTAGAGGCGCATTGAGCAGTCGCTTCTGAAGAGACGTGGGCCTACAGCGTTTGGTTCCGCAGGTTGAACCACTTCCAACTCTAACGTGGATTAAGACGAAACAATAGATCCTTGGTACTACGCGTGTGACCATGGCAACAGGTAACAGTGGAACAAAAGAAAGCCACTCTGGTTGTTTAAGGATATGCAGGTGTTCTCTTCTTACCCCATGCCCTGCGCCGAGAATCTGCCTCCTCGCCGCCCTGATGCTCCTAGAGTGGGCGAAAGTGAAAGCAAAACTCGAGATTGTTCACACCAAATGGGATTAAAGTCAAAACAACTGGCGACAACTCACCAAGCATCCCTCGCCCTCGTCCTCGCCCTCTCCTGCCTCGTTCCATGCCCCTGCCCACGACTGCCACCTTGCCTCCTTCCAAGCCGTTCTCTTGACCTCGAACTGTGGTGAAGGAGTGAGAATCAGGCATTGAGTGACAAATGACCTCAAATTAGAAGACATACACTCTCGCCCTCTGATGGCTCCGCGGCCCCTGCGAGGGGGCGCCCCTCGCCGACGAGCTAAATCCTTCTCCGTTTTCTCCCGGTTCTCTTTCCCGTCCTCTCCCATCTCTGGCTGGCTGGCCTCCTTCTGGCCGGACACGCCTTTTTTCTTCCCCACCATTTCCCACGAGTCCTGAGATCAAAGAAAATCTATCTTCGATCTCTAAATTTACCACACCAGGAGACATGCGGAGGAAGTGCTCCCAAAAAAGAAAGCAGAGAAACAGGACAATGCACAGTGACGCAGCATCCCAAAATTAGATAAGGAATTAGATGGGCGATAAGCACTAGGGTCTGGTGTGATATAAAATTCTAGTCATTCCTACCAAATACAGTGGTACCTCTACATACGAAGTTAATTCATTCCAGGACCTTGTTTGTAAGTCGAAGTGGTCGTATGTCGAGCAGGATTTTCCCATAAGAATACATTACAATTCCATTAATTCGTTTCACAGCCCAAAAACCTACATTAAAATAGAGGAGTTCCAAAATAATATGCATCGCGATTCGACACGTGACGATTCGATTACGATTCATAAAGGTTCAAAAACGATGATTTTCCCATCTAACTTTATGAAAGCCTCTCGCAGCGGAACGAAATTCAAGACACGTCTACCGCCTGGACATCTGGACGCACGCACAACGTTATAATGGATGCTGCCTTTAACTGAGTGAGGAGATTTACTCCTTTTCAAAAGACTGAAAAATAAATTTGTGGATGAGACAGGCAGGCAAAGAATCGGTCGCGCTTCTGTGCGAACGCACAGTTTTTTTTAAGAGCGAGAGGGGAAGAGAGATAGTTCGTTGCTCATTGTCTTTCAGATATCCAGCTGTAGTTTCAAGTCATGTCAATTGAAAAATGTCCTGAGTGTGTTGCTAAGACCCGTGTGTGTCTATAAGAGGTGAGTACACTAACCCTCTTGTACTGTTTAGCCTTTATTGTTGTTGTGAGGTATTAATAGTTAGCGCCGAGCGCCAAGCTAATTAGCTGATTCACTAACGTGTATTTCATATGCAGGACGTGTAAAACCATGATTAAGTACAGCGGTAACACTACAAACATGCGAAATAGTACAGAAATCTGAAAACAAAGTCTATTGGTTAAAAGAAGTCTTATTTCTAAAGACACTTTTTTTCCCCATAAATTGTGGAATTCATTCCACCTGTGTAAATTTTATTGTATTGTTAAGAGAAATAGGTACTCCCTTTAAAATGGTTAGTGTTTTTGCACTTTTAATTTAAAATGGTTAGTGTTTTTGCACTTTCTTGTAAAAAAAAATAAAAAAGCAGCTTAAGGGCAGCTTTTTGTTTTATGGGCATGTTTCCATCGTTCCTGTTGAATCATTAGGATATTTTAAATAAATAATGGACAAAAATTTGTTTGTCTACTTTATTAGTTAGTAATGTACGATGCATCGATAATTGTGATACCATGATCATCGTCAATACTGTGATCACAGTTTAATAATCGAATCTTGGGGTGCCTAAGATGGCACACCCTTCCATTAAAACCTTAATAAATACTGCTGGTACTATTACAAATGGCAATTATACATAGCAAAACAAATAAATTATAAACAAAAATCGGAATAACATTATAAGAATTCCTGTAATAATGGCCATATTGTTGGGCCAGTTCACGGACACGCAAACCACGCTCATATTTTTCTACCATTTCCATCTTAATTTCAACGGAAAGCGTCACCTTTTCCTTTTTTCACAACCTGCACTAACATTGTTGGAGCCCATGTTGATTTCTCTCACAAGAAAAAAACGGCGTCCGTCCGTCTTGCAGGACACCAAAGAAACTGTGGCGTTTTCGTAAATTATCGTATTTCGAGCATGACGTCGAATGTAGAAACAAATGGAGAGTCAAATTTTACGTCAATTGTCGAAAAGATCGTGTGTCGAAGCGATCATATGTCGAGGTACCACTGTACAACTACTACGATGTGTCCTGTGACAAATATACGTTTGACACCACTGCACTATTCTGGGTAAATAGCTATACAGTACTAACAAGTGCATGTTAATTTTTAAACTTTTTTTCATTCATTATTTAGTGCTATTGGCAGCAATAAACATCCAAGAGGGAGGACAGGAATGACAAGGTATGACAGGGCATGGTGAGAGCGATACAACTCATTAGCTGCCACTGACGGTGATAGACGTTCAATCCATTTTGACTAGGAAAGCCTATTAATATTGGATAACTCGGCATCAATGTATGCCAAGGAGTTAACATCCATCCCAATCATATTCATTTTGATTTTTCCCGCCATGACTCACAGTGTCTGGGCTACCCTCCAATAGGACATTGATGGCTCTGTTAACATCCCCGTTGCAGTCGTGCAGTGCTATCATAGACTCATCCTGGTCTTTCCCGGTGATGTCAATCAGCTAGAAAATGAAAACAGTTGCCGTTTCATCTTGATGCTCAGTGAAGCAGAGGCAGTTATGCAAAATTGGGAAGCGAAACTCCCAAAAACTGCTGCCACGACAACGCTGCTCACCTGTTTGACCTTCGCCTCAAAGTCTGCATCGTTGTGGTCTGAAATCATTTGCGCAAGTCGGATTTGCTCTGCGGTAGCCTGTTGACAGAAAGCACAAGGACATTTATCACAATGAGCTTCAGATGATGACGACAATCTTGGGAGTGAAAACGACAATCTTGGGAGTGAAAAAAAAAATCTAATTTGCTATCTCCTAAGGTGGAATAGTTTGGGTCGAATTCACTTCTTCGTCACATGATGTGCCATTCGCATAGTTCACAACACATGTGTGAACGAGGCTCTGTAAAGCACTTTGTGCACCTTGATGGTGTAAATAAAGTGATGCACCCCCAAGGGCGCAAGTTTGCATCGGGACAGTAGGGACATAACACTACTAACTTTTCAGGAAGCTCAAATTGTCACCAGCAACCTAATAGGCATAATATAATGAGTTCAGTTGCAGAGATAATGTAGATTGTCTTTCCACATGTTCTAAGGATAGAATTGACCCTACCATTATTAAGTGAATTATTTTATTAAGTTCAAACTTACTTACATTTACCCCTTTTCACTAGTGGAATGCGCTGTTCACCCCCCCCCCCCCCAACGCACATTTGATTGGCTGATGACTTGACCGACCTCCAACCTGCTCACACTCACACAGCCCCAACAGATATACATATCGACAACATGCCGCCGCCTCCTCCGCCCCCTTTGAAGACGAGGGATATTAAGAGGTTTTTTTTGGCAACAGCAGCCACTGCAAGTAATTTAAAAAGACGTCAATGCTGTGGAGGTGAGAAACACACCACTAATTTTGCTACTGAAAGTTCGAGTTAGCATAACATTAAACTGTGTGACCTTGCTTACCTGCAAAACTCGAGTAGGAAGCTGATTAGAAGTGTTTGCTTCTGTTTGTGTTTTCTATTGTTAACGTTAACTAAACTGTGAGAAATGTAGTGAACTCTGCTTGGGACTATAGAACCAGAAAAATGTGAGCAAGAAGCTGCTTAGAGAGAGATGGGTGCTGCATAACCTCATATGTTGCTCACACTACACAACATAATCATAATTAATTACAGTAGGTACATTTAAAAAAATGTAATTTGGGATGCCACGAGCTACCCACACGAGCGTTGCGATCGACTGGTCGATCGTGCACCCCAGTTAACATGATCAGGCAGTTATTACATGGAAAATTCCACTTTAATAAGACTTGACTTGCATACCTGAGGCCTTTGCTTGTGCTGTGTCTGGCCCTGTGTCTGGCCTGGCTGCGTCTGTTCCCAGCTGCCCCGGGCCCGGTTTCCGCCCATGGACGTCATCATTTACAGTATACAGGACTGTCTCAGGAAATTTGAATATTGTGATAAAGTTCTTTACTCTCTGTAATGCAATTAAAAAAAGAAAAATGTCATACATTCTGGATTCATTACACATCAACTGAACTATTTCAAGCCTTTTATTATTTGAATATTGCTGATTTTGGCTTACAGCTTAAGAAACCTCAAAAATCCTATATCAAAAAATTAGAATACTTCCTCAGACCAAGTAAAAAAATAATTTAATAACAGCAAAACTAAATCAAACATTTGAAAATGTCCATTGATGCACTCAGTACTTGGTTGGGAATCCTTTTGCACGGATTACTGCATCAATCCGGCGTGGCATGGAGGCAATCAGCCTGTGGCATTGCTGAGGTGTTATTGATGCCCAGGATGCTTCGATAGCGGCCTTCAGCTCATTTGCATTTGTAGGTCTGGTGTCTTTCATCTTCTTCTTAACTATACCCCACAAATTCTCGATGGGTCAGGGGAATTAGCAGGCCAATCAAGGACAGTGATGCCATGGTCAGTGCACCAGTTACTGGTGGTGTTGGCACTGTGGGCAGGTGCCAGATCATGCTGGAAAATGAAATCCTCATCTCCATAGAGCTTTTCAGCAGATGGAAGCATGTAGTGCTCTAAAATCTCTTGGTACACAGTTGCATTTACTCTGGACTTGATGAAACACAGTGGACCAACACCAGCAGCTGACATGGCTCCCCAAACCATTGCTGACTGTGGGAACTTCACACTGGATTTCAAGCAACTTGGATTTTGCTCCTCTCCAGCCTTTTTCCAGACTCTGGCGCCTTGACTTCCAAATGAAATGCAAAACTTGCTTACGTCTGAAAAGAGGACTTTGGACCACTCTGCAACTGTCCAGTGCTTCTTCTCCATAGCCCAAGTCAGACGCTTCTTCCGTTGTCTTGAGTTCAGAAGTGGCTTGACCATGGGAATACGGCTATTGTAGCCCATTTCCCGGGCACGTCTGTGAACTGTGGCTTTTGATACCTGGACTCCAGCTTCAGCCCACTGTCTTTGAAGCGCCCCCAAATTCTGGAAGCGGCTCTTCTTCACAATTTTGTTAAGGCTGCGGTCATCACTCTTGGTTGTGCAGCGTTTCTGGCCACATTTTTCCCTTCCAACAGACTTTTTGTGGATATGCTTTGAAACTGCACTCTGTGAACAGCCTGCTCTTTGAGAAATTTCTTTTTGTGTCTTACCCTCCTGATGGAGGGTATCAATGATGGTCCTCTGGACAGCAGTCAGATCAGCAGTCTTCCCCATACTTGTGATTTAGTTTACTGAACCAAGCTGAGTGTTTTTAAGGCTCAGGAAACCCTCGCAGGTGTTTCGAGTTAATTAGATGATTCAGGTGATTAGTTGAATAGCCTACTTGTATACTTTTTCATGATATTCTAATATTTTGAGATAGGATTTTTGAGTTTTCTTAAGCTGTAAGCCAAATTCAGCAATATTAAAATAATAAAAGGCTTGAAATAGTTCAGTTGATGTGTAATGAATCCAGAATGTATGACATTTTTGTTTTTTTAATTGCATTACAGAAAGTAAAGAACTTTATCACAATATTCTAATTATCTGAGACAGTCCTGTATACAAACAAGTTATTTACAAGGAATCACACCTGAGGAGAGAATGTGCAGATCTGAGTGACCTCATCACACACTTCCAGGAACACAACACAAAGGCAATGCAAAAGGTGTGGGCACATGAGATAACAGTTTCAAGGTACAACACTGCGACTTGTTTACAAGTCAAAAACATTACTGTCAAAAATGAAAGTAACCTCAGTGCTACACTGGAGGAAGTAGTAGTCACATTACAATGAAAAAAAAAAAACATTGGCAGACACTTTAAGGAGACATCTTGGACATCCGCAGGGGTCACATTTGTATGTTTCCATTGTGCTGCCGGACTCGTTATCGAAAACGACTGCTTAATCTCACACGTTACGTAAAAAGCTCGGCTTGGACTGACACACAAACAAGCAAGCCTGACGACGAGGCCTGTCCATCAATTCAAACAAGTCGTTTTAGGTTCAATAGAAAAACAATAAATCATGATAAAAGTTGGCGTTTGAAAGGAAGCAAGGGTCGAATAGATTAAGCTTTGAAGTGTTGGTGGGCTTCCGCCTCGAGCGGCTACACCTCATGGCGACGAGGCTAACTTTTAGCACGGTGCTAACGCTACCTGGCGAGTGACGATAAACAACACAATTGCCAGTCAATTATCCACATATATCTCGTGAGCTCAAACGCTGATTAGAAGTCTACTTGGATGTGACTATTCAAGTTTTCACGTTGGAGTAAACCAGCACTCAAACGTAATTTCTCCAGTAGTTGGATGCTAACGACTTAGCCACGCTAGGTTAACAACTAACTGGACGTGGCTAACGGCTAAGGCTAACTAGTTAGCTCGCAGCTATATTAAAGACCGCACCATCACAATATTGATAGTCATTCATAACGCGGGTGGCGGAAAACAATATTAAATAGGTTTAAAAACTAGGCCCGGGGTTCATCCTTATTCCTTCTCAACACACAAAATTGACAATAAACACCACCATACTGACCAGGAAACCGGCTCCAGACTACACACACACCGGCCGACAAGTGGTCTAGTTGCCCGACCTTGCTAGACGCTATTTCGGACACGATAAACACAATCGCTCACTCCCCTCCCTAAGTGGGGGAAAAAACTGGGACACGAAAGTCGGGGACTTTTTTTCCGCCAGACGCGCAACAACAACAATCGACGTTTACCTGTTTCTCTTCCACTCTGACACCACGGAGAGCTGTGTCATGTGGTCTAACGCCGCACAGAGCTTGGAGGAAACTGGACCAACAAACATGTGATCACTAACTAATAAAGCTTTATTTTGGGGATTTTTTTTCCCACTCCGGGTCGGTGACATGATGTCATTGCGACTGGTGCGCATCAAAGGTAACATATGCCGGCGAATGTAAGTACGAGTATCGTTTAAAAAAAAATAATAATAATAATAAATAAATGTGAAATCAACGCAAATATTGCAAAGATTTTGCAATTGGAGATAATATCAAAAGCATTGCATCATTTCCGAAAAAAGGTAATACTAAATACAGTATACAGTATTCTGTTTTAACTGCACGACCATTGAGAATTACATTCATAACAATTAAGTTTCATAGTGCTCCTTTTAACTGTCATTTACGGTAAAACGAAAACGCCGGGTTAAGCTAGCTGCCTTAGCTAAAAAGCGAATCAATTTTCGCCGCGTTATTTTGTAAAAAAAAAAAAAAAAAAAACAGATTTAAATATGTTACGTCCTCTTAGTTATATGTAGCTTGATATAAAATTGTGTACTAATAGAACACAGCTTCAGTTTTGCGCTTGAGGGCAGCTTTCGCTTCGAAAGTATTGAAATGCTAACGAGCTAGCTAATGTAGCTAGCTTGTAAAGTACGAAAACAACATTTCTGAAGACTCCGGTGCCAAATGGCGGACTCGCCGCCGCTATCGGGTGTCAATGTAGTGTTGGTGATGGCGTACGGCAGTTTGGTGAGTAAAATATACAAATTTGCGGCACAGTCGTAGTGGCTATGTTAAGGTTGTTTCCGTTTTGACAGGTGTTCGTGCTGCTCTTCATTTTCGTCAAAAGGCAAATTATGCGTTTCGCCATGAGATCTCGCCGCGGCCCGCACGCACCCATCGGCCACAATGCTCCAAAAGTATGAATACCTTTGTGTTGTTTTTAGATGTATACCTAATTGACTGCCATTGACGGCGATAGACGTCTAATGCATTTGAACTGTGAGAGGTTGGCACCGAGTACGCCCTCTCAGTTCAAATTAGGGCTGCAGCTATCGATTATTTTAGTAGTCATTAATCGATGAACTAGTTAGTTCGAATAATTGAGTAATCGAATAAACATAAAAAAGTAAAATACCTGAGCCGAGCCTCAAACAGTCAAAAAAAAAAAAAAAAAGGATCTATGTACATAGTATGTACATAGCAAAAGTCCGCTAGCTTAAAAGCTATAAAGTACTAACGTTTTTTTTTGCAATGCTCTTCACAAATGGTACACATATTCCCCAAAAATTGGCTAAATATACCTTTAAACTAAATTACGAATGCATTAAAAAACATTAGCGCAAACAAAAACCTAGCTTATGTTGGTCTTAACAGGGAGCAGCTGGATTTGGCCATGTAAAATGAGGCAGAAAAGAGGGAATTGTATCCACCCAAATCAATAAAACTAAATGCAATCACTTTCAAAAACACACCATTATAATGCCACTTTAATTAAACGAATACTCGAAGCAACAAAATTTAGTTAAAATAATTTTTTCTAATCAAATACTCGAGTTAATCGATTAATCGTTGCAGTACTAGTTCAAATGGATTGAACGTCTATCGCTGTCAATAACAGCCAATGAGTTACTGTTAGGGGTTTAACGGTACACAAAAATCTCGGTTCGGTACGTACCTCGGTTTTGAGGTCACGGTTCGGTTCATTTTCGGTACAGAAAGAAAACAAAATGCAAAATATAAATGTGCTAGTTGTTTATTACACACCTTTGTGCTTTCAACAATAGGAGCATTAGCCTATACAAAGCTAGAATTCTGCTCAAAAAGTAGCGGGTATTTAAAGGTAATCCACCAACAATTTGCCTTTCAGACCCCAGTATGGTCAGCTTTTTTTCTGAAAGAAAAAAGAAGTCCTGTCCTAAAGAGAAAAGCAATCCCAATGACAAAGATTTTAACATGTATTTTACAAATGAAATGCCTCAATGAATCATTTTTTTCCCTTATGAACAGTTTTCAAAAGTTTAATTGGTGGATTTTCTCAAGTTAAAGCGCCACACAGAAATTAATTAATTTAATTGTGTAAGCAGGCTCTGTATTATTATTTAATTACAGGTGTTTTAGCTCATTTCAATTTATTTTATTTAAATGTGCTATTATTTGTTTTATTATGTGTTTATATTTTACAAATGTAATGTAGTATTCATTTATATTGTATATTTTATGTTGTATAACTTTAGTTCCTATGTGAACATTAGTTCCTACTTGTTTTGTTGTGGTAGAAGGGTTTTGTATTGAACACGCGGCCGTATTGGTTATTATTATAGCAGAGAAGACAGCAGTAAATCAACAAAGACAAGTCAACTGTGCCCCGATCTACCACTCAAGAGATCTGATGGACTCAAAAAGTGGGTTACGATTGCATATTAGCTTGAAAATCGACCGGATCCACCGTATTTTCACATGAATTCCGGTCTGCCCGATCCTAGCTACCGGTAGTAGTATTTGACGGAGGAGGGTCGCGTCTTGCGTCAATTAATAAACTCTGCCGTTCTTTTCGCATGCGTCGTGTTGAGCCGCTTCTGGGACGCGTAACATGTGGCCGCACTGCGACTGGTGTGCATTGGCTGATTGACTTTAACGCCCGCGTTTCACTGCGTTCTCACGGCGGCCACGTTGTTGCACCGTTGACGTTTCTGGGTTATACTGTCCTACCGTGTTGGTCCTCATTATAGTAGAGAAGACGGAGTAAATATAATCGACACAAAGAAACTGTAACCCGATCGACTCAAAGCCTCGAAAAGTAAGGGTTACATTACGTCAGAAACTCGTTCGGTATGCCTCCGTTCTGAACAGAGCACCACGTACCGAAACGGTTCAATACAAATACATGTACCGTTACACCCTTACTTAACTATGTTTGATAACAGGGCCTACGGGAGGATATTGACTCCCGACTGTCTAAAGTTCACGAGATCCGGTTCGAGCCTCGTCTTCTTCCCGAAGGAGATGCCAGGCTAAGACGTGGATCGCAGCTCAGTGAGTTTCCACTACCATTTATATCCATTTTAAAAGAAGCACCAGTTTAAAAAACTGCTCTTGCAGGTTGCTATAACTACCTATACAGGATGAAAGCCCTGGATGCCATTCGGGACTCAGGTGAGACACCCACAATGCACTCCTTCACATTTCCTCGTTCTATATTTATGCTTTTCTTCACAATCAGGCATCCCAATGGAGGAGATATGCAGCAGTCCCAACGCCTTCACGGGTCGATGTTTCCGAAGCTGGCTGCTGGAGCTGCGCAACTCGCACTCGCTGATCAAGAGCAGCCGCAGCGCACTCATCGATCGCCTGCTTGAAGGCTATGACAGCGCCCGCCATGGCACCGGGGTGCGGACGCTTCACGGTGGCCCGCTTTTGACGCTCCATTTTGGTCATGACCTCATGGTTTCATTCTCTTTCAGGTTTTCGGAGAGGCAGAATTTCTCGAATATCAGCAGGCGCTCAATGAATTAGCAGATGTGTAAGTACAGTGCTGTTTTAGAAGTTCTGAGGTAGTAGGCAGGGACTGTTCATCCTGAAAAATTTAGATTTGTTTTCTGCACTTTCCCTTTTAGTGTGAAGGCGTACTTGAGCAGCAGCAACGTGGAGCAGCAACACCAGTGTGCGGCCAAAGATCTGACGGGTTCTCCGGTCCGCAGCGCTCCATCCACCATCCAGGTTACCTACCTGCCATCGACCGGACCGCGCAGCAAGAGGCCTAAACACTTCCTGGAGCTCAAGAGTTTCAAAGACAACTATAATACGCTGGAGAGTACTTTGTGATTGAATTGTGTTTTTTAATGTATCACCTTTATTGAAACTGTTAATTTTTTTGTACATTTCTGTAAATATTTATTTATTGATGAGTCATCTCAGATTAAAATGTTGATCTGTTAACAAAGGTATTCAGTTTCTTCAACGAGTTCAAGTGGTCATCTATGCTGTGCGTTCCTTAGGCCACTAGATGGCACTGTAACATAACCCACAAGCTGTAATGTTGGCATTTAAATACAGGTACCTTTCATGGTTTATATACTGGTACAGTGAGGAGCAAAAGTACAATTGCACCCCTTGTGATTTTGCAAGTTCACCCACTTAGAAAATAGGTAGAGGTCTGAAATTTCAATCAGAAATGCATTTTCACATATAGAGATGTAATCTAAAAAAAAAAAAAAAAATCCGGAACTCACGTTGTATATTTCAATAGTTTATTTGTTACATACTGGGGTTAACAAGTATTTGTACCCCTGAGAAAATCTGTGCCAATATTTAGTGCAGAAGCCTGTTTGCAATTACAGAGCTCAGGCGCGTTCTGTAGTTCTTCACTAGGTTTTCACACATGGAAAAAGATTTTGGCCTAATCCTTCACACAAATCTTCTCTAGATCTGTCAGGTTGTCGATGGGAAACACAGTTTCAGCTCCATCCAAATATTTTCTATTGGATAGAGGTCTGGAGACTGGTTAGGCCACTCCAGAACCTTGATATGCTTATTATGCAGCCATTCCTTGGTCAGCTTGGCTGTGTGCTTCAGATCATTGTCATGTTGGAAGATCCAGCCACAACTCATGTTCAAGTCTCTGACTGAGGCAAGGAGGTTGTGGCTTAAAATCTGATGATACATTTCACCATTCATCCTCTGCTTTATACAGTACAGTCGTCCTGTCCCTTTTGCAAAAAGCAGCCCCAAAGCATGAGGTTTCCACCCATATACTTTCACAGTGGGGTTGGTGTTCTTGGGATTGTACTCATCCTTCTCTTTCTTCCACAGACGAGTAAATTTTGCACCAAAAAGTTCTACTTTTGTCTTATCTGACCATATGACTTACTCCCATGACCCCTCTTCATCATTCAGATGGTCTCTGGCAAACTTCAGAAGGGCATTCACATGTACTGGCTTCAACAGGGGAACCTTCTGAGCAATGCATGATTTTAAACCATTGCACCATAGTGTTCTTTGAGACTGTGCATCCAGCACTCTTCAGGTCATTGACCAACTCTTGCCATGTAGTTCTAGGCCGAGTCCTTACTTTTCTCATCATGAGTGATGCCCCACGAGGAGAGATTTTGCATGGAGCCCCAGTCAGAGGTAGATTATAAGTCATGTTTAGCCTTTTCCATTTTCTAACAATTGCTGCAACTGTTGATTTATTCTCACCAAGTTGGTTTCCAATTATCCCATAGCCTTTTCAGCTTTGTGGAGCTCAACAATTTTTTTTTTTTTTTGGTATTTTTTGAAAGCTTTCTGGTCTTGCCCATGGTAGCAGTTAGATTATGACTGACTGTGGGTTGCACATGTGACAATAATGGGCTCAAACAGGTGGGTAGGTACTTCTGGGGTAACGGCGGACTTTTTGTAAGGTAGACTGACAACTCTGAGTGTCATAAATGTTGCTGATTGTCAGGGATACAAATACTTATGAAGCCCAGTAAATTACAATTATTAAAAAAAAAAATCAATGTGATTTCTGGATTTTTTTTGGATTATGTCTCTATGAGTGGAAATGCACCTATGATTGATATTTGAGACCTCAACCTATTTTCTAAGTGGGTGAACTTGCAAAATCACAAGGGGTGCAAATACCTCTGCTCCACATTGTATGTATTTTCTTGTTAAAGTCCCGATTTAATTCTCATAATACAACTTTTATTCTCTCTAAAAATAAAACTTAAATGATGACCACCTCTGAAATACCATTTAATATCTTGTTATTATATGTATATTTCTCTTAATATTTCATTCTTTAGTAACTCTTGTCAGCTACAATGGTATGAAAAAGTATCTCAACCTTTTGGAATTTCTCACATTTCTGGGATGACATTCTCCGGACAGTGGTTTCTGTAAGTCTTTAGCAGCACTCTAGGGTTATATTTTTTACCTCTCTGAGTATTCTGCGCTGAACTCTTTGGTGGACGGCCACTCCTTGGGAAAGAAGCAACAGTGCCAAACTTTTTCCATTTTTAGACAACTTCTCTGACTGTCGATTGATGAACATCCAAACTTTTAGAGATGGTTTTGTATCCTTTCCAAGCTTTATACAAATCAACAATCCTTTATCGCAAGTCTTCTGACAGCTCTTTTGACCGAGCCATGATGCACATCAGACAATGCTTCTCATCAAGACATTTCTTACCAGGTATGTGTTTTATAGTGAGCAGGACAGCTTTAAACCACTCATCAGTGAGTGGGCACACACTTGACTTAAAATTAGGGCTGTCAAAAGATTAAAATTTTTAATCGAGTTAATTACAGCTCAAAAATTAATCATAATTAATCGCAATTCAAACTTTCTATAAAATATGCCATATTTTTCTGTAAATTATTGTTGGAATGGAAAGCTAAGACACAAGACTGATATATACATTCAACATACGGTACAAAAGTACTGTATTTGTTTATTATAACATTAAATCAACAAGATGGCATTAACATTATTAACATTCTCTTAAAGCGATCCATGGATAGAAAGACTTGTAGTTCTTAAAGATAAATGTTAGTAAAAGTTATAGAGATTTTATATTAAAACCCCTCAATGTTTTTGTTTTATTAAAATTTGTAAAATTTTCAATCAAAAAATAAACTAGTAGCTCGCCATTGTTGATGTCAATAATTACACGATGCTCACTCATGGTACTAACCCATAAAATCAGTTGGACCCAAGCGCCAGCAGAAGGTGCCAAACACCAAAAAAAACAAGTAACAAGTGGACATTACACTGTACTGTACATTTTAATCTGTTTGAGCGGGGCATGTACGATAAATGCGTCAAATATTTTAACATGATTAATTTAAAAAACTTAATTACCGCCCGTTAACGCTATAATTTTTGACAGCCTTACTTAAAATGTTTGGTAAAAAATTGGGTTTCAATTGCTATTTAAGTCTCCTTAAGCAGAGGGTTCACTTACTTATTTTTCCCCCTTCTGTCATTGTTTGCATACTATCCTCATTAAAATATGAAAACCTATAAATATTTGGGTGATTTTAGTTAAATCAGACACTGTTATTTTCCTCTGTGTGATTTTGACAAAGATCAGATCACATTTGATGATTTTATGCAGAAATGTGAGAAATTCCAAAAGGTTCAGATACTTTCTCATACCACTGTATGTGTTGCAGAGTCAACACTGATAAAATTTCCAAGTCATTAAAATTCAGTCATGTTGCTCAGGTCACAAGAAGACTAACCCAACAAGCATTGGTATTTGAAATCTTAATTTATTCACTTATTTAGTACAGAAACAGTGAGTGCACTTGAGTGCATACCGTATATACATTTAAATTAACATTGAATACAACTCAGTAGTCACTCCGGTTTACACTATTATGTCTATACAGTCGTTATATTTGCACTCGATTCAGTGTTAGAGGGAAATATGCAATTCTGAGCAGTGTGATTCAAAGCACTCGTTAAGTACATACAGTATTTACAGGCCGTGATAAATCGTTATTCATCATTTATGACTTGATCTCGATGACTTTGATGAAAGGGAGGGACTTGTTGCTGTGTGTGGATGGCATCAATGGTTTGCTAATATGAAAAAAAAACAAACTCTTTCAGCACCTCTGACGATAGACGTCTAATCATGTGGCTCTTGTCATACTTCTACTGCTGAGAATTTGTTAGTTCGTCACCAGCAGACGTCCAATCCATTTGAAGTGGGAGGGCAACCCTCCCACTTCAAATGGATTGAATATAAATCACCGTCTATGGCAGCCGATGAGTTAAAAAAGTTTACTGTTGATTAGCATGCCTGGCTAACAGGAAGTGTAACCCACCTGTAGATGACAACCGGCTTGTTCTCTGCACTTTTTAGGGGGGGTGGGTCCTGGCCTGACAGGAAGTGCTCCATGTGGTCGTGCAACTCTCGGTTCTGTGTGTACGTTGACATTTTTACAAATGTAAAATGGAATTATGAAAGTCTAATTAAGTCTTGTGTGAAATAAATTTTTGGCAGTTTTGTTTAATTTTCAAAGCGTTACTCATGTTGAAACGGCTATTAAAGGACCCTTTCCAGTATATGATCTGACCTCAGCTTCCAGGAAGGCCACTTTCTCCTCCAAATCCCCGATGACTCGATCTCGCTCCTGCAAGACTGTGCGGGAATTCTGCAGCTGTACGACAGACACACAAATCAGTCTGATTTTCCGACGACAGGCTTATTAAAGAGTCTTGTTCCCGCACATAATGTTCTTCCGAACGTAATTTCCTTACTAATGGCTTCCTGAGCTATTGAAATGTTAAGACTCTGTGTATGTACCTGCTCAATCATGTTGCGCACTTTCCTCTGCTGACTCTTGAGCATGTCGTCCAGGTGGTGGATCTTCTCCTTCAGTAGAGCAACTTCAGTCTCCAACTGGCTACACCTGGAAAAAAAACACATTGTTAGTATTAGTAGTAGAGATATCCCGATCGGTCCGATCACGTCATTTTCAAAGTATCGGAATCGGCAAAAAAATATCGGCCATGCCTTTTTTAAATATATATATATTTTAATTAAATCGTTTTCTAATTGTATTTAACGTTACAGACATAATATGTTACTCATCCAGAGTCTTTAGTTTAGGCTTAAGGTAGGGTTATCAAATTTATCCCGATAACGGCGGTATTTAATTTTTTAAAAATGTATCACATTAAATATTTAACGCAATTAATGCACGTGTTGCACAACCCACTCACGCATTGTCGCGCTCAATCTGTAATGGCGCCGTTTTACCCATTTAGAGAGATAAAAAGCAGCATAAAATGAGTAGAGTGAATTTTGGCAGCCTTTGGAGCCTCCTTTTAAGAGGTTAGAGCCTTACAATTCCCCTCCCTACGATTAGAAATATCATGGGATGCAATGTGGGGAAGCAAGGTAGCAATAGACCCTACCCACCGACGTCACAAAACCACGTGCTCGCTGTGTGGTTCCGCCCACTTGTCCGTCATTTTGTCTCTGTATTAGCATTGTTTTCAATTGATCGAGGAATTTAAAATGCATTTCATGGAAGACCCGGTGCTTTCTGATGCCGTAAACTCACTGGATGTGTTGCATAAAAGGCGTTATGTGGAAAAGCTTCGTTCTATACAGTCGCCAGATCCATATTTGATGCCCAAATCGATGTTTTTCGACCCACTGTCTTCGCCCTGTCTGCCTGACATCTGCTACGCTGATATTTACAATTATCTTGTCCACACAAAATCAGCCTATTCCCACGAAAATTTGAATAACTTCAAGAGCTTGGAGGCTTATAAATACTTCGTTGCTGGTTGGGTGAAACAGGTCCTCGTTCGGCAGGAATCTATCTTGTGCTTGGAAAGGTGAGTTACGAAATTTTCAATTCAAAATCTTTTGTTATTGCTAACATCCACTGTCAAGTCTAATGTATTTCATGTCGTTTGTCAATGGAGTTAAGGCTTTTAATGTTTATATGGTTTAGCGATAGCACTCTCACTACATACATACGTGTATGTTGTCGGCGATTAGCCTAGCAATGATCTTAATTGTGGTTATTTGTCAGCCCCGTAGACGAGGCCAGTTTCTTTCACTTGGTACCAGCTAAATATTATTCAAAAAATAACGATGGTGGAAGAAAGGGAAGTCACAAACATCTTGAATTTGAAACTATGTCGTACTACGTCGTATGTTGTCGGCGATTAGCCTCGCAATGATCTTAATTGTGGTTATTTGTCAGCTCCGTAGACGAGGCCAGTTTCTTTCACTTGGTACCAGCTAAATATTATTCAAAAAATAACGATGGTGGAAGAAAGGGAAGTCACAAACATCTTGAATTTGAAACTATGTCGTACTACGTCGTATGTTGTCGGCGATTAGCCTCGCAATGATCTTAATTGTGGTTATTTGTCAGCCCAAAACCCTCTAAGTATATCTTAAATGCATCTTACCGGATATAAAATGACTACTACATAGTCTGTGGTGATTTTTTGGTGCCCAGTTTTCACGTCGAATTGCAGCCGTCCATTTCGCTCTCCTCTTTGGATCCCTCGGAATACGGTAAAACTTCAAGTCTCTCCTTCCATCTTCTCTGTTAGTGCAACCAACAGCCACACACGCCTTCAACATTTTGATTATTAATGTTAAGGAGCAGAAAAAAACGCCGTAAATAGGAGAAAATGTACGTAGCCGTAACAGGTTAACACTATGTTTTGACGGACAAGTGGGCGGTACCATTCAGGAGAGCGGAGTTGTGACGTCACGTGGGTAGGGTCTATAGATCTTTTTCTTAACACCTTATGTTATTTCCCAACGCAGAGAAGATATATCAATTGGTAGCACTACGCACAGTCATGGTTCCACTTCCCATCATGCATTTGGGTTGAATGGCTGCAGTATCATTTACTGCAAGCTCAACAAATACACGAGATGGCAATATTTAGTCACAATATACAAAGTCACAAGTCTTTCTATCCGTGGATCCCTCTCACAGAAAGAATGTTAATAATGTAAATGCCATCTTGAGGATTTATTGTCATAATAAACAAATACAGTACTTATGTACTGTATGTTGAATGTATATATTCGTCCGAGTTTTATTCATTTTTTTCTTAATGCATTGCCAAAATGTATATGTTCGGGAAAAATTATCGGGAATGATTGGAATTGAATCGGGAGCAAAAAAAAGCAATCGGATCGGGAAATATCGGGATCGGCAGATACTCAAACTAAAACGATCGGGAGCAAAAAAACATGATCGGAACAACCTAATTAGTAGTACTAAACTCTCAGACTGTCAACATTACACACACACACAATTTGTTACCTGTCTTCTTTCTCCTTCCCTTCCCCGTTGTCGGCCCGAAGCTGCAGTAGCTCTGCCTGTCCGGCGGCCATTTTGTCCTGCAGGAGCCCGCTCTCGGCCTCCATGTTTCCCAGCAACCTTTGCAACTCCTCTACACGCCGGCCTCGCTCTGCGGACTCCATCTCCGCTTGCTGGAGACGCTCTGACTGCGCTGCCAGACGCGCCTGCTGCTCCTCAGACTCCATCTGCCGGAAAGTAGACTCCATTTTGACAGCTGGCAAGTCACAAGTATGTTTAACTCTTAGCTCAGTATGCCAAGCCTAACCTAATCTGAATTTACCTGATCCAACTGGGCCAAATTCCTATGTTCACCCACGCATAAGTGACGATAGAATTTTAATGAATTAATGAACACACACACCTGCAGCTGCTCTCTCTCTTCCCGGTGCCGACTCTCCATGGCCTTTATCTGGGCGTAGAGACGCTTGGTTTCCTCTCTCAAGTTCTGTACGTGATTATCGACGCCCTCCTAAAGACACACACACAAAAAAAATCAAATATAAATGAGTTGATCACAAGTAGCCGTCCAATCCATTTTAACTGGGAGGGTGGCAGCGAAATTCGCTATCTGGATACATTTCAGTGTCGATACTTAAATACTTTTGACAACCCTAGGTGCCTATCAATTTATGGTGGAGTGATGCTGCACAATGCTACATTAGCTGCTCATGTGTGTGTGCATGTCAGAGCGATACACTGCTTCTCATGCTAGGATTGCTGCTGAGATATTCCATTTTGTCTTAATGAAGCGGAAATAGGATGTGTGTGTCTGAATGACAAACTGTTCTTTCGGTCTCATCATTTGAATGTGCTCCATTGATTTGCTTAAATAGAAAGGAAGCACTTTGCACACGATTGATCCACACAACAGGCTGTATTATGTGTTCACAAAACTGATTAAAATGTAGTGAAATTAAAGATACTAGAGATGTTATGCCGATCGATCGAGTCTGATCACGTCATTTTCAAAGTATCGGAATCAGCAAAAAAAAAAAAAATCGGACATGCCTTTTTTCTAATATATATATATATATATATATATATATATTTTTTTTAATTAAATCGTTTTCTAATTGTATTTAACGTTGCAGACATAATATGTTACACTCATCCAGAGTCTTTAGTTTTGGCTTAAGTTACGGTTATCAAATTTATCCCGATAATGCCATTAATTAATTTTTTAAATAATGTATCACGTTAAAGTATTGAACACAATTAATGCATGCGCTGCACGACCCACTCACGCATTGTCGCGCTCAATCTGTAATGGCGCCATTTTACCTATATAGAGAGCTAAAAGGCAGCGTCAAATGAGTAGGGTGAAATTTGGAAGCCTTAGGAGCCTTTTTTTAATTGGCTAAAGCCTTACAATCCCTCTCCCTACCATTAGAAATATCGTGGAAAGCAATGCAGGGAAGCAAGGTAGTAATTGATCTTTTTCTTAACACCCTATGTTATTTCCCAACGCAGAGAAGATATATCAATTGGTAGCACTACGCACAGTTATGGTTCCACTTCCCATCATGCATTTGGGGATGGCTACAGTATCATTTATTGAAAGCTCAACAAATACACTAGATGACAATATTTAGTCACAATATACGAAGTCACATTTGTCCTTTAAGAATTAGAAAAGTCTTTCTATCCGTGGATCCCTCTCACAGAAAGAATGTTAATAATGTAAATGCCATCTTGAGGATTTGTTGTCATAATAAACAAATACAGTACTTATGTACTGTATGTTGAATCTATATATTCGTCCGAGTTTTATTCATTTTTTTCTTAATGCATTGCCAAAATGTATATGATCGGGAAAAATTATCGGGAATGATTGGAATTGAATCGGGAGCAAAAAAAAGCAATCGGATCGGGAAATATTAGGATCGGCAGATAGTCAAACTTAAACGATCGGGATCGGATTGGGAGCAAAAAAACATGATCGGAACAACCCTAAAAGATACTCCTTTCGTTATTTTGATATTTTATCGCTAAAAGCAATACTTGCATGTCAAAATGATGAAAAGTTCATCTCAATACTTTGTTATGTACCCTTTGTTGGCAATAACGGAGGCCAAATGTTTTCTTTAACTCTTCACAAGCTTTCACACACTGTTGCTGGTATTTTGGCCCATTCCTCCATGCAGATCTCCTCTGGAGCAGTGATGGTTTGGGACTGTCGTTAGGCAACACGGACTTTCAACTCCCTCCGCAGATTTTCTATGGGATTGAGACCTGGAGACTGGCTCGGCCACTCCAGGACCTTGAAATGCTTCTTACGCAGCCACTCCTTTGTTTCCCTTGCTATGTGTTTGGGATCATTGTCTTGCTGAAAGACCCAGCCACGTCTCATCTTCAATGCCCTTGCTGATGGAAGGAGATTTTCACTCAAAATCTCTCGATACATGGCCCCATTCATTCTTTCCTTGACACAGATCAGTCGTCCTGGTCCCTTTGCAGAAAAACAGCTCCAAAGCATGATGTTTCCACCCCCATGCTTCACAGCGGGTATGGTGCAATTCAGTATTCTTTTTCCTCCAAACAAGAGAACCTGTGTTTCTATTTTGGTTTCATCTGACCATAACACATTCTCCCAGTCCTCTTCTGGATCATCCAAATGCTCTCTAGCGAACCGCAGACGGGCCTGGACGTGTACTTTCTTCAGCAGGAGGACACGTCTAGCAGTGCAGGATTTGAGTCTGTGGCATTGTGTTACTGATAGCAGCCTTTGTTACTGTGGTCCCAGCTCTCTGTAAGTCATTCATTAGGTGCCCCTGTGTGGTTCTGGGATTTTTGCTCACCGTTCTTATCATTTTGACACCACGGGGTGAGGAGAGAGTTGAAAGTCCGTGTTGCCCAACAACAGCCCCAAAACATCACTGCTCCAGAGGAGATCTGCATGGAGGAATGGGCCAAAATACCAGCAACAGTGTGTGAAAAGCTCGTGAAGAGTTACAGAAAACGTTTGGCCTCCGTTATTGCCAACAAAGGGTACATAACAAAGTATTGAGATGAACTTTTGGTATTGACCAAATACTTATTTTCCACCATGATTTGCAAATAAATTCTTTAAAAATCAAACAATGAGATTTTCTGTTTTTTTTTCCTCCACATTCAGTCTCTCATGGCTGAGGTTTACCCATGTTGACAATTACAGGCCTCTCTAATATTTTCAAGTGGGAGAACTTAAACAATTAGTGGTTGACTAAATACATATTTGCCCCACTGTATCTACTCACAAACACTCTAATGAATGAACACATATGATCTCACGTTTTGGTCAGCGTAGTTGCAATTGTTGTTGCCGTTAGTGATGGGTGTTATGTTGCTGACTGTGTAGCCATTGGCGGGATACTGAAAAAGACATGAGTAGTATTTTTTTTTGTATTTTAACACATTCACTTTTTCTTTTTAATTATTTTGAACATTGACTTGTTTTTTCTCTCCTTACCTTCTTGATGTTATTATTTTGTCTTGCTGCCATCTGCTCCCTCAAAGTTTTCAGACAATACCTCACCTGAAAATTCATCATGTAAATATCACATCATGTGCTCCTAACCTTCAATCAATTCAAGCTAAGCGATGACACCCTCACCTCTTGTATCTGTGACACCTCGTCTGTCAACATCCTGACGCTGTCCGCCGTCTCGGGTCTGTTCTCTAGGTAAACCTGTAATACGGCGCTCAGTCAACATCACTTGCGTCTAAACTACCGAAACCGTTAAAAAAACTCTCACACACTTTAATGACTTCCACGTTTTCCTCCGGGGGAGCAACGAGCCTGGCCGTTCCTTCCCGTTCGTCTGGATTCCTCGGCAGCACTGACTTGACACTGCTCTCCTGTGTGGCAGATGTGCAAGATAAGTGGACCCCGGAGAAAGGGAAAAAACAGTGGGACGTCGCTACAAGAGGAACACATGATTGCCCGAAAGCTTTTCGCCAGCGTGAATGCGTGGCGGCGAGACGGTGGCTGCCTGGCAACCCGCATGAAGGTCACGTTTACACCCACTGGGCAACATCACCAGACAAAAACAATCAGGCCACACACGCCTTCGCAACCACAAAACACGATTTACCATGGCAATAAGAATAATACAAGTACACATTCAGATCTTTTAGGAAAAAACATGTCACGAGAGGTCTTCAAAGGAAGAACGCTGGGGTATGTTTTTTTTTTTTTTTTTTTTTGACACCATTTTCTGACAAGCTTCAAAAGTTGGGTCAAAACTTCAAGGGTTCCAGGGATCTTTATTTTTTCTTCCGTGTTTTTTTTTTGCAACAACTTTGTTAAATACGCTTCGAGAATCTTTCAAAACATCTCGTCAGCTCAACTTTGGCTATGTACTTTCATTTCTGTTGTTTTTTTGTCTGTTTTGCAACACAATATGTCATCGTGCTGTGTCAACTCTAGACAATGCGGTTGTCTTTTTGTTTGGCATTTGGTTGGGGCTAATAGTAGCGTTGCATCAATAACAATACTAATATTGGAATGGGCCCCGGTATGGCATTAAAATGCAGGCATTGGTATCAGCTCGTACTAAGAAATAACACACCGATGCTAAGCAATATGTACTCTGACATTTAGTTACAACCACCAGTTTCCCTACACAAGATGGCCTCCAGTTACAAACACTGCCAAAGAAGCAAAATATCACTGATTTTCAGTGTTATTTTTAGCTTTGTAGAGTTTTTATTCTTGTAAATATTGATGAATGTGCTCATTTAGCGGTCAGATTTTCGACATGTTGGCCTATACTTTAGAGTTGTCGGATATTATCGGCTAGCCATAGCCTATATTGGCCGATAAGAGCATTTTAAAGGATAATATCAACATCGGTTTTTCATTATTTGGACCAATATGCATGTTGCCTTCAAAGTGAATGTAGAAGCCTCCTGCCTTTGTAAAAGGGCTGGTCACAGTTTAGCGCTGCAGCTATATTTACTGACTTTTGTCTCGAAACTACGATGCTTGGGATTTGCTATGTGAGCAGGGTGATTTCAACAATAACTATATCGGTGCAATATATGCACTTTTTTTATAACTTCAATTGAAGTTCTCTTATTTTTCACAGAATGTTTATTTGGAAACCTTGAAGTTGTTACATTTATCATTATTAAAGCATCCAGCGTGCTAACCAATGTGCCACCTTCATTATGTGAATCATATCTAAACAAGAATAACTTCCACTCAGCCTGTCACACCTCCCTCCTGCTAAGACTGTTAAGCTCATCATAATTATTTATCTTTCCCCTCCATCTGAACACATGCACATATACAGGAATGCTACACACCCATGCACTTTACTGCCGCATGCCCCGGCTAAGCTTGAATTAAAATGTGCACATGTACTGGACTGTCTCAGAAAATTAGAATACACAATATTCTAATTTTTTGAGACAGTCCTGTGTATATATACAGGACTGTCTCAGGAAATTAGAATACACAATATTCTAATTTCCTGAGTCAGGAATGTTAATAATGTAAATTAGAATACACAATATTCTAATTTCCTGAGTCAGGAAATTAGAATATTGTGTATTCTAATTTCCTGAGACAGTCCTGTATATATACACAGGACTGTCTCAAAAAATTAGAATATTGTGTATTCTAATTTTCTGAGACAGTCCGGTATATTTAACATTTATATCTAAAA
Source organism: Corythoichthys intestinalis (assembly GCF_030265065.1). Classification (NCBI taxonomy): domain Eukaryota; kingdom Metazoa; phylum Chordata; class Actinopteri; order Syngnathiformes; family Syngnathidae; genus Corythoichthys; species Corythoichthys intestinalis. The sequence continues at coordinate 23,270,839 of NC_080416.1, forward strand.
CTTTCTTTTACTTGTACCTTTTTTGTATCCATTTTTAACATGGATATTTCATTAGTGTTTTAAATGTCATTACTATCTGAGCCACTGCATTGTAATTTCTTGCTGATAAAAAGTCGAAGCTGGCGTTTGGTACTTATGGTTAACAATGATTGACAGGTTTGTAGCTTTGATCTGGCCACAGACTGCTCGGTAGCTCTACGATCAAAGACTCTGTGTAAGTGAGAGGCTGTTCTCGGCAGCGTAAGCGTCAAAGCGTGAGTAAATTTGTGACGCTATACGAGCATGAAGCAGAACAACGAGTTTGGGTGTTCAAAAAAATAAAAATGAAAAATAAAAAATCACACATCCTTCCGATGAGAGTATTGCGCATCCGCACATCGCGATGACGATGTTCAAACGATATATCATTCGGGCCTAATTGTCATTGACATGATCTTCAAAGATGTGTTATTAGAAGGAAGGAATATTGGAAAAAGCAAGCTAGCGAAGCATAAGTAATCAGTAGAGATGTCCCGATCGATCGGGTCCGATCACGTCATTTTAAAAGTATCGGAATCGGCAAAAAAATATCGGCCATGCCTTTTTTTAATATATATATATATATATTTTAAATTAAATCGTTTTCTAATTGTATTTAACGTTACAGACATAATATGTTACACTTATCCAGAGTCTTTAGTTTAGGCTCAAGGTAGGGTTATCAAATTTATCCCAATTACAGCGGTAATTAATTATTTTAAAAAATGTATCACATTAAAATATTTAACACTATTAATGCATGCGCTACACAACCCACTCACACATTGTCGCGCTCCATCTGTAATGGCGCCGTTTTGCCAGTATAGAGAGCTAAAAGGCAGCATAAATGAGTAGAGAGAGTTTAGGCAGCCTTTAGTACCTTATTTTAATTTGCTAAGACCTTATAATCCCTCTACCTACATTTAGAAATATCATGGGAAGCAATGTGGGAAAGCAAAGTAACAATTGATCTTTATTTTAACACCTGGTAGTCTCCCATCGCAGAGAAGATATATCAATTGGTAGCACTACGCATAGTCGTGGTTTCACTTGTCATGGTTCCACTTCCCATCATGCATTGGGCATGGCCTTCAGTATCAATTAGTGAAAGCTCAACAAATACACTAGATGGCAATATTTAGTGACAATATACAAAGTCACAAGTCTTTCTATCCGTGGATCCTTCTCACAGAAAGAATGTTAATAATGTAAATGCCATCTTGAGGATTTATTGTCATAATAAACAAATACAGTACTTATGTACTGTATGTTGAATGTATACAGTATATTCGTCCGAGTTTTATTCATTTTTTTCTTAATGCGTTGCCAAAATGTATATGATCGGGAAAAGTTATCCGGAATGATTGGAATTGAATCGGGAGAAAAAAAAGCAATCGGATCGGGAAATATCGGGATCGGCAGATACTCATACTAAAACGATCTGGATCGGATCGGGAGCAAAAAAACATGATCGGAACAACCCTAGTAATTAACATAAGAGCTAAGCCAACGTACTAATGTAGTATAATAGCACTGACTGTGGACCTAATACGGTCATCAGGCTTGATACCAAACATTAAAAAAAAAACATTTTGGCCCAAGCCTTGATAGCAATTATTTCACATTCAAGTGAGTAGGCTATGGAGTAATTTAGCGCTCAAAGGGAAAAAAAATACTTTGTATGTTTTCAAAAAATGTATCGGTTCAGTACTGCTATAAGCTGATACCACACAGCCAGGTAAGCGGAATCTCTACCGAGAAAAACATGCTATCGGTGCAGTGTTGTTTTCGTCAACGAACAATTTTTTTATGACGATGACGTCACAATGACACGTTGAAAACGTGTCTTGGGAGACTAAAACATAATGAGATGGATGCCAGTTGTCGTCTGATGACACGAGAACGAGATGAAAATACGCCATAGTTTCTGTCATAAATTCACAATATGTGTGATATTTTCTTATTGTATGTGTAGTTAGAACGCCTTTAGCAGTGTTTGGTCGTGTCTCTCATGTGACGTTCTGCGCCTAACCCCACCCCACATACACGCTTACTCGTGAGTAACTCTGTGCCCATTCCAGGCTCATTTTGTGAAACATATGCATAAGGTGCTGCTTGGTAAGTTTTGCTTTCTTATCTTGGCTAGATATGCCATGTTGCTCTCGCCTTTAAAGGTCTGTGCTGAGTGATCATCACACACTAAATGTAACTTGTAGCATTAGCATAGCATTTGTATTAACATAGCGTTCGCGTTAGCATTAGTATTTAGCGTGGTGAGTGTCGTCTTAAACTCTTGGAAAACGTTTTACATAGTTCTTGGCATCCAGGTGAGTTTAATTAATTGAAAATAATGTGCTGTTTTCCGGCTGAGTGTGTATTATTGTCATGAAAATGGTGATGTCCTTGAAGACTCTACAGTTATGTGGTCGTCTGTCATGTTTAGTGCTGCAACGATTAATCGATTAACTCGAGTATTCGATTAGAAAAAAGATATTCGAATTAAATTTTGCTGCTTCGAGTATTCGTTTAATTTAAGTGGCGTTTTAATTAGAGATGTTCGATTGGGTCCGATCACGTCATTTTCAAAGTATTGGAATCGGCATAAAAATATCGACCATGCCTTTTTTTAAATCTATATACAGTATATTTTTTAATTACATCGTTTTCGAATTGCATTTAACGTTACAAACATAATATGTTACAGTCTTTAGTTTAAGCTTATGGTAGGGTTATCAAATTTATCCCGATAACGGCGGTGATGAAGTTTTTAAAAAATGTATCACGTTAAAATATTTAACGCAATTAATGTATGCGCTGCACGACCCACTCACGCATTGTCGCGCTCAATCTGTAATGGCGCCATTTTACCTATATAGAGAGATAAAAGGCAGCGTAAAATGAGTAGAGTGAATTTTGGCAGACTTTGGAGCCTTTTTTTAATTGGCTAAAGCCTTACAATCCCTCTCCCTACGATTAGAAACATCACGGGAAGCAACGAGGGGAAGCAAGGTAGCAATTGATCTTTTTCTTAACACCTTATGTTATTTCCCAATGCAGAGAAGATATATCAATTGGTAGCACTGCGCACAGTCATGGTTCCACTTCCCATCATGCATTTGGGTATGGCTACAGTATCATTTACTGAAAGCTCAACAAATACGCTAGATGGCAATATTTAGTGACAATATACAAAGTCACAAGTCTTTCTATCCGTGGATCCCTCTCACAGAAAGAATGTTAATAATGTAAATGCCATCTTGAGGATTTATTGTCATAATAAACAAATACAGTACTTATGTACTGTATGTTGAATGTATATATTCGTCCGAGTTTTATTCATTTTTTTCTTAATGCATTGCCAAAATGTATATGATTGGGAAAAATTATCGGGAATGATTGGAATTTAATCGGGAGCAAAAAAAAGCAATCGGATGGAGACATATCGGGATCGGCAGATACTCAAACTAAAACGATCGGGATTGGATCGGTAGCAAAAAAACAACGGAACAACCCTAGTTTTAATGGCTTATTTTGAAAGTGTTTGCATTTAGTTTTATTGATTTGGGTGGATACACTGCCTTCTAGTCTGCCTCATTTCACATTGCTGAATCCAGGTGCTCCCTGTTACGACCAACATAAGCTACGTTTTAGTTTGAGCTTCTGTTTTTTTTAATGCATTCGTTATTTAGTCTATAGGTATTTTTAGTCTATTTTTGTGGAATATGAGTCTGAATCATTTGTTAAGAGTTTTGTTAAAAAAAGTTAGCATTTTATAGCATTTAAACTAGTGGACTTTTGCTATGCAAGTTAGCCAATTGTTCTTTTGTTGTACATTGATCCTCATTTATTAATTTTTTTCTAACGTTTGAGGCTCAGCTCAGGTAATTAAATTTTTCATGTTCCTTATCTGATTATTCGATTATTCGAAATAATGGTTCATCGATTAATCGACTACTAAAATAATCGATAGCTGCAGCCCTAGTCATGTTCATTCGAAATTTTTGGAAACCTTATATTTATTCATGGACTAAAACCTCTGTAGTGTAGAGACCAAAACATTTTGAGAATTGTCAACTAAAACTAGACGAAATTTGTCTGAGTTTTCGATGACGAACACATTTTGAAATGACTAAAATATGACTCAGACTAATAAGTATTTTCGTCCAAAACACTGAGACGAAAATTAAAAGGGCTGCCAAAAACAACACCGCATCGGTGCAACACCAGCTAATAGATAAATTCGACACCTTTTGATACATATTAGTCTCAGCTACTCTCACGAAAATATAATGAACACCTGTTGTTGACCAAACCGCATTTAACGACAAAATAAAAAGAAAAATTCACATAGCGTCATGTCTAAAGCTGCAATACCACCTGAACAAGCAGCCAACAGGTGGATTTTCCCTTACTAAATACTTCTTTTAAATGTATTTACACAGTTGACATCAACACATTGAAGGAGGATAATCCTATTGGGGAACGCCCATCTTATTCTCAAGCAAAGAATGACTTAACTTCTCTCTTGAATGTGCTAAGAAAACTTACCGTTGGTGCCGTGAACAGGTGTTATGTAAGAAGTCTGTCTGACTTTGCGCTATAGCTTTTTACTGACTTAAGTTAGAATATTGCTCTGTGTAACGTGTTGATAACGCCCAACGTAAAGAGGTGGAAGGTGAACTCGGGGCAGTTACTACGTCACTCCTCAATATGCCCAAGAAAAAGGCATCCATGCTGGTATTCGTGCCTGAAAACTGACATACAGTACAGTATAATCTGCATAGTTATTTGTGTTTTATTAGATTTTTTTTTTAATGTCAAATTTTATTAGTAATATGTTAGTAAAGCTTTTTAGTAGGGTTGATGGTTGACCTACTTGAGTACAGGGTGTGAGTACTTTTTCCTCCTCTGTGTTGGTTTGAAACTTAGCCGGATTAATAATAGTTATAATTTTGTGGGCGGGAACGCTGGAAGCACCAAATGTAACACAAACAAAAATGTTCTGTTGCCGTGTTTGCACGCGGCTATTTTTTCAGGCTCCACAGCCAAGTGTGAGTCGCACACCACACGGTTCATAAACTCCAAGAGGGTCTTAAATCACCCAAGTTACATCACTTGGCTGGAAATGTCAGCAAAAGCAGGTTTCGCACCACACCGCCGTACACTAAATTACCGTGGACGCTCGGAATGACACATTCCCAAAATGCCGCGTGAGGTCGTTAACTTCAAATGTAAGCCTTGCAAAGTTGAGCGCTAGGCTAAGAGTAATTAGCCGTAAAACACGTTGACATTAAGCGGAGTGGGGGGACAAGACAAATTGCAAATTAGCTACTTGTTGTTGCTGTTAGACCACAAACAAAACAATGATTCAAACTGCGGAAAAACAGACGTCAAAATTACCTACGAGGCAAACAGACGGGTGTTATATCATAACATTAGCTGCTCGGGCTAGCAAGGCAGTCGCTGGCTGACTTACAACACGATTACAGTTTTTTTAATTCAAATATTATGACTCTTGTATTAATTTTTTAAAAAATTTTTATTTTCTTTACTCATCCCAGACAGCTATGTGTTTTTTTTTGTGCATAATTTTATCTTTATTATTTCTTTCTTTGAAATTATGACTTCTCATACCATGACATTGCATCATGTGTTCTTGTAAAAAAAAAATGTTTTCTTCTGGAAAATGATGTCTTTTTGTGTGAAATTTAGAATTTTTTATAAAATTGTCAGAAAATTTTAAATGTTTTTATTAGTACTGCAACGATTAACTCGAGTAATTCGATTAGAAAAAAACTGACTCAAATGTTGCTGCTTTGATTATTCGTTTGATTAGACTGGCGTTGTAATGGTTTGTTTTGAAAGTGTTTTGATTCAGTTTTATTGATTTGGGCGGATACAATGCCCTCAAGTGGCAACAGTGAATATGACATCAATCATTTAACATGGCTGAATCTAGCTGCTCCTTGTTAAGACCAACATAAGGTAAGTTTATGTTTGAGCAAATAAGTTTCTTTTATGCATTCGTTCTTTAGTTTCTAGGTTTATTTTGCCGTTTTTTTTGTGGGAAAATGTGTTTGAACGATTTGTTAAGAGCATTGTTAAAAATAATTTTTTTTTTTTTTTTTAAAGCATTGTATAGCATTTAAGCTAACGGACTTTTGCTATGCAAGTTAGCCAATGTTCTTTTGTTTTACTTGGATCCTCATTTAGTTATTTATTTATTTTTTTTAACCATTTGATGGCAAGCTCAGGTATTTTAATTTTTATGTTCCTAATCCAATTACTCGATTATTTGAATTAACTAGTTCATAGATTAATCGTTTGTTTGTTTGTTAAGCTTGTTTGGTCATTTTTTAATAGGGTGCCATTTATGTAACCAGTAAAAATTAAGCTGTATTTTCATTAAAGTTGGACAAATACTCATTCAACTTATTTTTACAGGCTCTTAAATTCTATTTTTTAAATGTAATTATTGCTGGTAATTTTGCGATGTCCCCAGTGTCTTTCATTCAAATTCAGTCTATACAATACATAATACAAGTCGAAAAAAATCCAAAATAGTTGAGATTTCATTGTCCTGGATAAACTCTTAAATAAAATCTTTAACCGTGTGTGTTTTTTAAAAAAATTAAAATAATTAAATAAATTTAAAAAAAGGATTTCTGTTCGTCTCCCGTGTTAAGTTGTGTTAGTGTCCCTTTAAGAAAATTGACTCTTCTGCGATAACATCACACCAACGGTGGTGAGCAATTTTATTTTTTACCTCCTCAAAAATCAGATTTTGCTTTTTTATGAAGAACATTTATTGTGGTTGACCATAAAATATCCACTCGGTTGAAGCTATATATAAAAAAATAATAATAATAATTGTATTGAATAATTTCAAAAGGTTTAATTGTAAAATTATAGATTTCTCATCAAGAATCCAAAGTCATGCTAGCTATTATGCTAGCAAAGCTAGGCTGAGGACTAACTTTAGCACAAAAATGTCCCCTCTGTTAGTGTCCACTCTGTTGTACCCAAATGGCACCCTATTAAAAAAAAAAGGCTTGTAAAAAAAATAATAAAATAAAATAAAAATAAACATACATATACAATTAAAAATTTTAATCGAGTTAATTACAGCTTAACAATTAATTAATCGTAATTAATCGCAATTAATCGCAATTCAAACCATCTATAAAATATGCCATATTTTTCTGTAAATTATTGTTGGAACGGAAAGATAAGACACAAGATGGATATATACATTCAACATACGGTACATAAGTACTGTATTTCTTTATTATAACAATAAATCAACAAGATGGCATTAACATTATTAACATTCTGTTAAAGCGATCCAAGGATAGAAAGACTTGTAGTTCTTAAAAGACAAGTTATAGAAATTTTATATCAAAACCCCTCTTCATGTTTTTGTTTTAATAAATTTTTTTAAATTTTCAATCAAAAAAGTAAACTAGTAGCCCGCCATTGTTGAATTCAATAATTACTTACACAATGCTCATGGGTGCTGAGGACTATAAAATCAGTCGCACACAAGTGCCAGCAGAGGGCGGCAAAACTCAGAAAAACACAACAAGTACACCTTTCACTGTGCTCTCATTTTAATCTGTTTGAGCGGGGCATTTGTGCGTTAATTGCGTCAAATTTTTTAACGGGATTAATTAAAAAAATTAATTACCGCTCGTTAACACGATAATTTTGACAGCCCTAGTATATATATATACACACAGTATATATATACACTGTATATATATATATATATATATATATATATACACACACAGTATATATATACACTGTATATATATATATATATATAAATATATATATTGAATATCAAAGCATAAAATCACACTATTATTGTCTTCCAAATCTATATCTTATCCTAAAATGTCCATTTCGTTCCCCATAAATATACATCTGCATATGTGGTTCACTTGCTTTTATACTTTGAGTTAAGATTAGAAATAAAGACATTTTATTTTGTAAACTGATTATTCCCATTGCTATGACTTGCTATTGGAACATCTGATGAACTCTATCAGCACTTCAAACTCATTGGCTGCCACTGACAGCGCGAGACGTCCAGTCCATTTGAAGTGGGAGGGTTGGCAGTACCCTCCGACGTCAAATGAATTGGACGTCTACTCAAATAAATGAACACCAGGCGGATCACTGTCAAAGGCATGCTAAAAATCCTGCGGCAAAAACGTTAACGCTCACCAAAATAATGATTGATGAATAAGCTTAATTGCCCGGGTAAAAGAATTGCGGCTTCCCCAAAAGAACACCGCGTATCTTTCACCGCGTATCTTTCCTCGCTGGAAACTAAGCCGCATGCTTTGAGAAACTGTCGGTTGGCAGTCATTGTAAATACTTCGGTTTGAGTGACAGCCAGATGGAATCTGTGAAAATCATCAGCGATGAGGCGGGAAAAGATACCACTTGCTGGAGGGCTTATGTCTGGCGAGCCACACCCTTAGAGGAGTCCACAATGCACAAACACTGCGTTTTGCACGCCCAATGCAGCATTTACAGTTGTAGTGCTTAGTGCACACATGACATCATACACCAATTATGAAATCATCGAACTTGTGGATAAAAGTTTAAGCAAAACAACATGCTTGACAACTGTATGTGCTTGATTCTTGTAAAATTGTATTATTGTACCATAGACTTCATAATGTATTGACATAATACATTCCCCATTCACTGCGTCACGCCTTCCCGAAGGCGGCCGTCCCACACTCCCCTTCATTTCATAGCAGTCGGTCACATGTAGCGTTCTAACGCCGGATTTAGGTTGAAAAAGTACAAAGCTGTACTGCATACAAACAGGAAGGATTCTCTCAGGAGTTATTTGTTTGAGGATTCAAGGTAATTATTATATTTTTTCGTACCGTGAATGCATTTTGAAACGTGAAAAAAAATCAATGGGAGAAATTAGAAGCTACAGCATTGGCATTATACTTCGCAATATTTACGTAAAATAACTGCTAACTGCACGTTTTTTTCCTTTTAACCAAGAATCGAGACTGTTTCACGTCCATGTCTATAAAGAATTCAGGGATTTAAGCATATATTCACAAGAATTGAACAGAAAACGTTATTTGTTTACATATGGCGGCCGCTAATTTGCTTACCGACTAGCATCATTGTTTGCTATATTTACGTAAAATAAATGCTAACTGCACATTTTTTTTGCTTTTAACCAATAATCAAGACTGTTTTACGTCCATATCTATACAGAATTCAGGGATTTAAGCATTTATTCACAAGAATTTTCAACGGAAAAAGGTCTTTGTGTTTCCACTTGGTCAGCTTTGAAGGAGATAGTCCTCCTATGAATCAGCCCCGTGTCCTGTCAATATTATGAAGTGTATGATTGTACCTATTTTACGAATTCAGTTAAAAAAGATTTTGCTTCTGAATGCAATATTTTTGTCATAAAATTGACTTGTTTTTCTGATGTAATATGCAGACTTTCAGAATTTTATCCTATAAACTACCACTGTGTTTCCAGATTGAATTTTTATCATCCTAAAATTCATATTCAGAAAATCAATTCAAATTATTTAAAATAATTGTCGGTAATAAAACCTTAATATTCCAACATTTCTTATCAAATGATGAATTTGCACCTTGAAAAAGATGCTATAATTTTGTAAAATTTAAACTGTAACGTGCATCTTACTAAATCACTTTATTTTTCGGTCTATAATTAAATCATTTTTACAAAATCAGGACTCGTCATGAAAATGTCTAGATTTTAGAATAACATTTTCAACTATTTTAGTGTATTTACAAAACAAAACAAAAACATTACCCTCCTAAACTTACAGGTTCTGCTCTTATCTTGGCATGTGCCTTGACAAACCTTGCTTTCACTGACCGTGAGCAAAGATAAGATGGTAAGCGACAATAACATGGAAATTCCTGTACTTGCGAACACATTAAGGTGCGATTAGCGAATGTTGACTGACATGTGACTACTACGACTACTACTGTGTCAGTGAAAGTGCCATTCAGGATCCAATCATATTTTCCGACGTGGCAGACGTAACCCGTCGAAACACACGTGGCTAAAAAAATTCGCGCTAACAAGCTGCGAGGTGAGTGTGGTTTTTAACATGGCAACTGCGAATGTGGCGCTGAGGTTCGCCGGCCGTAGATCAAAAATTTCTGACAACAGGGCAGCAACAGTATCGCGGCAACACGTGAATTCCAACTGTCTCTTGGTGCAGACAGGACAGATTTTTTTTTAAGCGCTAAGCAACGCGACGAGTCAGACATAACTAGACGATTACGAAGAAATTGCAGACGCATTTCTTTCCAACCGGGAAACTTTTGGAGTAAATTTCTAGGGTGTTTGTTATCAAATTAACATTTTTCGGTGCCATTAATTGGTAATAGACGTCCAATCCATTTCAACTGGGAGGTCTGGCAGCGATCATTCGCTGCCAGACCTCCAAGTTAAAATGGCTTGGACGCTATAATCGTCTAAGGCAGCCACCGAGTTAAAATTAACTTCACTTGTTAAGGTTATTATCCCTAAAATTTTAAATGCACATTAAACCAACACTAGGTAACTTTTCAACCCTCATAAGATATTTTCTTAGCATTTGTGATGATATGTCAACTGACAACTAGTTGAGTGACATCTCTTTTATATCCTGAGGGGGGTCTGTATCCATACGCGGAGTTTAAGGGAGGGCCAGGGGGCATGGCACCCCGGTGGTGGCCGAAAAGTGTCATTGCATGTAATTGACTTTCCTATATATGATTTTAAAATTAAGAGTTTTCCGGTAGAATATTGTCTATAAAAGTTTTAAAGCTACAAAACAAACAACAAGAATGAATGAAATGAACAACTTTTTTTTGTTCTTGTAAGTTAATTTTATTCCTGACACTGCGTTTCGGGGTCATCAACATGTTGTGCCCCCACTGCCCAAAAAGTCAAACTCCTATGACCGCTTTCACTGGAACTAATTAACTTTGAGGAGGGTGGCAGGAACCCTGCCACACAAAAAAACTACAAATTTTCTGACTGCTTTACGGCATACGTCACTTCCCTCTTTACCATTCGTTATGTTGATGCGAACACTGGCAGAGCAACAATCGAGAGAAAAAGTTTTGTCCGAGTAGACAAAAAAAAAAGAAAAAGGGACGCTACCAGGATGAAAGGACAAACAAGAAAAAACATTGGCCCGGTTTTCACTCGCTGGCGTGACTCCCCCTCCAACCAAAGAGTTTGGGTTGGGGGGGTAGTAGGGATGCAACGATACAGTTAAGGCACGGTTCAGTACAATTTTTGATACGATGGACACGATTTTTGATTCGATTCAATACATTTGTTGCTTGTTTTATTTCGCTAACAAGCAAAAATAACATTGCCATCACATAAACATGCATTTTAGTGCATAATATTCATGTGCTTACTTCTTACTGATCTGAAGAAATTTTGTATAAAAGTGCTTAGAACAATCATTACTGCTTGTAAAGTGTGGCGGGGCACACTGTTATCGCTACAGCTGTCTTAGCAGCTAGGTTTGCATGAGCAAAATATCCTATTTGGGGTCCGAGTCCCATCTGTGTCACGTAATGAATTAACAATATTTGCAGAATTATCTGTAGTCACTGGTATGGATTGATTTGGCCGGCTTAACTTCCATTCAGTCATGGCGGTTTTTAATTCATCGATGTAGTATATGGACTGCGTGTCCCATGATCACTCTGGGCTCATGTAGTCAAGGGACTTGGGGGGATCTAACGTAGCACATGTAGTTTGCTATTTGATGATATTTAGTGTGTGTGCGCGAGTGTTGTCGGAGCATTAAAAAAACTTAACAAACGCCACAGAAGTCACGTCTGCTCATTACTGCACAACACCAGCATATGACAATCGACTTTCATGAGTTAATTTGCCACTCATTGTTCATCATGTAACCGTGAGGGTAGCTCTCAGTGTCCCGGGGTATCCAGCTGTCTGTTGTCAAAGCGAGGTTGTTTGGTAGCAGCCAAGCCGGTACAATGTTTTGGCTGACTTTGTTGTAAATATCCGGGAAGACAGTCTTTGTGAAATATGTACGAGAGGGGATAGCATATCAGCAAACCCAAAATGCTGCCACGCAGCGTATCTGTACGACGCTGAAGCCGCCTCCTCAAACTTCTGTCTTTCCTCGCTAGCCATGATTGTCGTGTCTGTTACCTCTGCCACAAACAAATGCATCGTACGTCACTCCAACCTCCACACAGTTCAGGGGAGGACAGGAGGAGGGCTGCTCTCGGGAGGAGCTGTCTCAGAGTTTTTCAAGGCACAGCCCTCAGTTTTCGATGCACCCAGGGCATATTAGCGAGCGCACGCCAGAAAAAATTCGGAAAATACATTTTGGGAGCTTTTCATTTGCATCGAATGTTCTTGTGTATTGAATCGAAGAGAGCGTATCGAACGGTTCAATATAAAACCGAGTATTGTTACATCCTTAGGGGGAAAGGGGTTCAAAATCAAATGCTTTTATTTTCAACATTGTCATATGCTATTGTTTAGCCACAACTGGATTCATTACCTCATTACTATTCAGACAGCTTCCTTAAGGCAAAACACTACTGATTTTGTCCCCGTTTCACTAAAAATCAACCAAAACTGAAAAGTTACGTCGTGTTGCTTTAAATAGTATTTTTTACAACTTTCTCTTCTTGAAGGTGAAGACCCAATATGACAACAGGTGATTTAGTTTATTAATACCATAGCGTTTTTTCAGATATGATGACTCCCAAAAATATTTCTCTTAAGAGCTTTCACTAGATGAAAGCACTTTGTTCTAGTTACTGTATGAACTGTTTTTTTTTTTTTCCTGTCAGTGGGCTCTTTGAAATCTTAGGACCCATTTGCCTATGTTTGCTGAATTGATACACCATTGGACAATTTAGAGCAGCGGTCTCAAACCGACTCCACAAAGGGCCGCAGTGGGTCCTGGTTTTTGTTCCAACAGATCCAGCACAAACAGTTCAACCAATGAGGTTTCTACTAACATAAGCAGCACCTGATTGCAATCAACTGATTACACTTGTAAGAAACCAGATTGGTGAAAAGGTATTTGTCTCGTTTGGTTGGAATGAAATCCAGTACCCCCTGCGGCCCTTTGAGGACCGGTTTGAGACCACTGATTTAGAGCCTTCAATGAAGCAAACATTGCATGTTTTTATAGTACACATGGTAGCACCCGAAGAAAAACTGCACAAGTAGATACCATTAAGAGGTAAACCTGTTTGGCGGACTGGCTAATCACTACTCAGCTATGACAAACATTTATTTTTCCCAAATATTATTGTATTGGGATACAAACGCATCTCGCAGAATTCTACAGAATTTTATAACTGAATTGCAATTGCTGGCTATGATATCAAGGGTAAAATAACATCCATTGTAGTGATATCTACCTGTTCAGAGATGAATACCAAGGTAGTCTTCCCGGCATGAGATGTGATCCAGACAACCGGCGGGAGTGTATGTGTGCGAGAGAGTGTGTATGTGTGAGTCAGAGCGTGGGAAGCCTGCTTGCCTTAAATGGCTGGGTGAGGCTCACCAGCCAGCTGCCCAGCCCTGTTGTCTCTGGATTGTTCCACAAGCCAAGTCGAGCTCTAGCTGTTACAGCGTTTCCTACTGGACGACACTGGTCACTACACTCAAATATAACTTACAGTGAAGTGTATTCATCCGTTGTTGATATAGTAGGGATAAATTATTGAGTAGCAAGGTGACGGGGTGTAAATGGCAGTATTGTGAGGAATGTCTTATGTAAGGTAGATTAATGAAGTCTTTATATAAGACAGGCACAAACACACACAGCGTGGCAGTGTCAACACACAACTCAATGCCACTCAGTTCCCTGGCATTTGTTTTTATATGATTCAACAAGCAGTGCTCTCAAAACAAATAAGCGCATAAAGCTACGCAAACGTTTTCATCATTGCGTTATTTTACCACGATTTCCGCAGCCTTCATTAGCTAAATACTTGTACTGTTCTATAGTTCTGTTTAATAGTTAGCATAACATTTGTGTTGCCAATATTGACTGAAGTCCTAAAGGTACATTTCACAATGTTTGCTGCAAATGTCAAGCTTTCTTTTGTTTGTTCACCACCATGTTTGTGCTGTTATGACAGTAAACCAACCACACAGGGGCATCAATTTTCAACAGCTCATGTTTGTTGACACAAAACAACATCTTTGACTCCTTAATGTGCCGTAATGCAAAAACTCAAAGCACAAGCAGACACAAAATATGCATGTAATAAAGGCAAAGGGTGTTCCCCGAACGTCTTATTCCATACCGCAAATATCCCCGTGACACGACTGTATTTGTCAGGACTCGATAGTGTACTTTCTTCACTTCCTGGACACTTTTTATCTGTTCGTTCACGCTCACAGAACACATTGATGAAATGGCTGAAGGCGGTGGAAACATTGTTGAAGACGCTGAGCTTCATTAAAACATCCCTTTCAAGAAAACATAAAAGCACAGGTGTCCCATTCGAGGAATAATGTACTGTGGGAATTTTTACGAGTAAGAAAGCTGTAAATGTTGGAGAAAAAAAATATGTGAAATGTAGTAAGAGTACAGTGGTATTAAAAAGTATCTGAACCTTTTGGAATTTCTCACATTTTTGCGTAAAATCATCATCAAATGTGATCTGATCTTTGTCAAAATCAGATGAAAACAGATGAAAATACAGTGTCTGCTTTAACTAAAACCACCCAAACATTTATAGGTTTTCATATTTTAATGAAGATAGTATGCAAACAATGACAGAAGGGGGGGGATATAAGTAAGTGAACCCTTTGCTGAAGGACACTTAAAGAGCAATTGAAACCAATTTTTACTAGGGCTGTCAAAATTACCGTGTTAACGGGCGGGAATTAATTTTTTAAATTAATCACGTTAAAATATTTGACGCAATTAATGCACATGCCCCGCCCAAACAGACTAAAATGACAGTACAGAGTAATGTCCGCTTGTTACTTGTTTTTTGGTGTTTCGCGCCCTCTGCTGGCGTTTGGGTCCAACTGATTTTATGGGTTAGTACCATGAGTGAGCATGGTGTAACTAATAACATCAACAATGGCGAGCTACTAGTTTATTTTTTGATTGAAAATTTTACAAATTTTAATAAAACGAAAACACTAGGAGGGGTTTTAATATAGAATTCCTATAACTTGTACTAACATTTATCTTTTAAGAACTACAAGTCTTTCTATCCATGGACCGATTTAAGAGAATGTTAATAATGTTAATGCCATGTTGTTGATTTATTGTTATAATAAACAAATACAGTACTTATGTAACGTATGTTGAATGTATATATCAGTCTTGTGTCTTATCTTTCCATTCCAACAATATTTACAGAAAAATATGGCATATTTTATAGATGGTTTGAATTGCAATTAATTATGATTAATTAATCTTTAATCTGTAATTAACTCGATTAAAACTTTTAATTGTTTGACAGCCCTAATTTTTACCAAACATTTTAAGTCAGGTGTGTGCCCAATCACTGATGAGTGGACTAAATCTACCCTGCCCACAATAAAACACACACCTGGTAAGAAATGTCTTGATGAGAAGCATTGTCTGATGTGCATCATGGCTCGGTTAAAAGAGCTGTCTGAAGACCTGCGATCAATGATTGTTGATTTGTATTGAGCTAGGAAAGGATACAAAACCATCTCTAAAATTCTGGATGTCCATCAATCGGCAGTCAGAGAAGTTGTCTGCAAATGGAGAGAGTTTGGCACTGTTGCTTCTCTCCCAAGGAGTGGCCATTCACCTAAGATGACGCCAAAGTTCAGCGCAGGATACTCAGAGAGGTAAAAAAGAACCCTAGAGTGTCTGCTCAAGACTTACAGAAATCACTGGCACAGTCCAATATCTCTGTGCACACCTCAACTATATGTAAAAATATGGCCAAGAATGGTGTTCATGAGAGGACTCCACGGCGGAAGCCACTGCTGTTTAAAAAAAAAACATTATTGCTCGTTTAATGTTTGCAAAAAGGCACTTGGACACTCCACAGAAGTTTTGGCAAAATATTTTGTGGACTGATGAAACCAAAGCTAAATTGTTTGGGAGTAACACACAGAGTCATGTGTGGAGGAAAAATGGAACAGCTCACCACATCAACACCTAATCCCCACCGTGAAGCATGGTGGAGGTGGCATCATGATTTGGGGCTGTTTTGCTACTTCAGGGCCTGGACAACTTGATTATGGAAGAATGATTAATGGAAGAATGAATTCAAAAGTTTATCTTCTTTTTTTTTGTTTTTTGCAGGAAAACCTGAAGCCGTCTGTCAGACAGTTGAATCTAAAAAGAGGAGGGATGCTGCAACAAGACAATGATCCAAAACACAGAAGTAAATCAACTTCAGAATGGTTTCAGTAGAACAAAATACACGTTGTGGCGTGGCCAAGTCAAAGTCCAGACTTGAACCCCGTTGAGATGCTGTGGCATGACGTAAAGAGAAGAATGGGCCAATATTAGTCCTGATCGATGTGCCAGACTGATCTGCAGCTACAGCAAGCGTCCGGTTATTGCTGCCAAAGGGGTGGGGGGCACAAAATATTAAATGTGATAGTTCACTTACTTATTTTTCCCCGTTCTGTCATTGTTTGAATGTTCTCATTAAAATATGAAAACCTATAAATGTTTGGGTGGTTTTAGTGAAAGCAGACACTGTTTTTTCATCTGTGTGGTTTTGACAAAGATCAGATCACATTTGATGGTGATTTTATGCAGAAATGTGAGAAATTCCAAAAGGTTCAGATACTTTTTAATACCACTGTGTTACAGTTGTGCTATTTGTCTTTTTTTTCCTCTGAGTGTCCAAGACATTTCATGGGGAGCTAACGTTCGACCATAGTAGCTGAGTCGACAGACTTTATCCTAATGATGAAAAATTGCTATGTTTGGGATGATTGCCATTCTAAACAGTCAAGCCTTGGCTTGCTCTCTCATTAAGATGACGAAAAAACAAGGTTTTGGACACTAGTTCAGTTCTTCGATCTTAACCGCTTATTCTCACGTGGGTACTACTAGTTTAATTCTACACCACTGAAATATTTGGAGTACCTGTAAGTAGAGGTGGGAATCTTGGGGCACCTCACGATTGGATTACGATTCAGA
The DNA here is from genome assembly GCF_030265065.1 of Corythoichthys intestinalis. NCBI lineage: Eukaryota > Metazoa > Chordata > Actinopteri > Syngnathiformes > Syngnathidae > Corythoichthys > Corythoichthys intestinalis. Next base: position 23,288,049 of record NC_080416.1, read on the forward strand.
GGCTACGATTCGATTATAAATCGATTATTGATGCACCCCTCTGCTCCCAGCTATTAGCAGCTTTTAATGTTTTGTACATTAGTAATGTAGCTGCCATTACGGCAGAATAAAGAAATAAATAATTTACTCTTTGATCTGGGCGTGTAATGTAAACCATTTAGTTTTTTTTTGATATGGGGTGGGAACTTAAGTTCACTGTCGCAAGTTGACAGGGGCACTATTAAGCGTTACATCGGCTTATTATCTGATGAACACTACTAGAGTACAGACAACTTTTCAGTACCTCCGATTAAGATCAACAAGGAAACATCTCAAGTGCATAGTGCATTGAAGAATTGAAGCTGAACTAATTTCCTCTGGAGTAAAGCCAATGAGGTAATTTAGTTTGTGTTGTTTGTTAGTTTGTGTTAATTGACTTAGTTTCTGTTAGTGTAGTTATGTATTCATGTTGTTTTACATTTCTGTGTGAATATAATTTGACTTCATGTATATATATTTATCTGTGCTGGATGAAAATGATCTGACTTAATGTATATATTTGTCTGAAATGACTTTATGTATATTTTTATCTGCATTGTTCAGTTCTCACGGCATTGTCACGGCATTGTCACGGCAAATCAAGTTCTGTGATTAAAGCCCATAAAAGAGAAACAGCTTGCTTCGTGATTTCGACTCGAGAGGGAATTACAAGTAACAAAAACAGTACAAAAATAGCCTCAGGCTTAATAAACTACTATTTCAGTATTAAGTTACAGTTCAAAACAGTAAATAAAATATTCATGTCCCCATTCTTTATAAGCAGCTTTAAACTGCATTCAATTAATTTAATGTTGTGAATCAACCGTTAAAGTTGTTAAAATTGCTCCTGTTATTCCGTAATTTCCCTTCTGTCTACTTTCGACATGTGAAAGTTTTATAACTGTTTCATCATTTAAAGATAGATTCAAGTAAAAATTTTGCCGATTTAGGAGTATTTTTGATGAAAAGTTAATTAGGTTCGCTCGGAAGGTTCGCTACAATAAAGCCTTCCTGGGAAGTCTACTGCTTTAAGATAGCGGCTGTTTACTAACGCCGGTGAGTCTGTCATTTCACATCTAGTTCTCTATACACAGGGGTGCACATAAGTGGTCCGCATGCGCACATGCGTACTGGACGTAGACAAACGCGCTGGCCCTCAACAGCTTCCATACGCTTTTGCGTACCGATGGCTGACCACTGTATTTGCGGCGGACACGAGAAAATAACTTTTCAAAATGTCGAAGAGGCAGGACACACACTGAGTAATTACTTCCGTGTTCCCCCACCCCCGTCAAAAGACAGACAGACGACAGAGACGTCACCGGAGCTACCGAGAAAAAGGACTTTTGCTGAAAAGTGACTACAGGAGGTACCATGGCTCGAAGCAAATGATGCTCGCACGGAAATGTGGTACAAAATGTGCCGTGAGAATCCCAATGTCACCGATAAGAGCAGCGCATTTTATGTAGGGTCAAAGAATTTCAGCCATCCAAACTTTGAAAAGCTCGAAAAAAACAGAGAGCATGTGGCAATTAAGCAAACTATCGATGTCAGACATGACCCCACTCGCCCTATGGACAAGTCGCGGAATAAAGGTAATGAACAGCGACATGCACTGACAAAGGTGTTTTTGCTCGCATTTTACAAAGCTAAACATGCACGTTAAATGAGGTCTTATGAGGAGGACATCCCATTTTTAAAAAGGCTTGGAGTTAATGTGGGGGCCGCATAATGCCCTTTATTTTGAATTGGTGCTTTTATGTTTATTTCTTTACATTTCACTTCAAAGTAATGGCAATTTTGTTGTGCCAGTTGATGTTAATCAAGCATTAATTGTTAATATAATTAATTAAAGTTAATTGGCTCTAAGTAAAGCTTGTCATAAATTTATCGCATCACGCGGGTCGGCTCTCAAGCTCAATGAGGACCAAGTCACATCTCCAGGTCCTCCTCTGAGAACCTGGGCGAAAAAATTATGTGCACCCCTGTCTATACATGTGCTAACGCTGCCAAATCTGTCATTTCGCATTTACTTCGATATACATGTGATATCTACCGTAGCATTATGTGGGCGTAGTTTGTAGCTACGTGGGCGAAATTTGTAGCAACTGGGTGTTGTTTGTAGCGGCCGTCCGTCGGCGTTTTTTTATCTAGCGGCATTAGTTGCTGATAGGGTTGTTCCGATCATGTTTTTTTGCTCCCGATCCGATCGTTTTAGTTTGAGTATCTGCCGATCCCGATATTTCCTGCTCCGATTGCTTTTTTTTGCTCCCGATTCAATTCCAATCATTCCCGATAATTTTTTCCGATCATATACATTTTGGCAATGCATTAGAAAAAAAATGAATAAAACTCAGACTAATATATACATTCAACATACAGTACATAAGTACTGTATTTGTTTATTATGACAATAAATCCTCAAGATGGCATTTACATTATTAACATTCTTTCAGTGAGAGGGATCCACGGATAGAAAGACTTGTGACTTTGTATATTGTGACTAAATATTGCCATCTAGTTGAGCTTTCAGTAAATGATACTGTAGCCATGCCCAAATGCATGATGGGAAGTGGAACCACTTGATACTTTAAAAATGATGTGATCGGACCCGATCGATCGGGACATCTCTAGTTGCGGATGTTCCTCATTATGTCCTGAAGACCGCGCTGACTGTGTTTTTGTTCCGGTTTACTTAGCATATTTAAATAATCGGAATATGGATGTTTGTGAATCGTTCTCGAATCTTCAGCGTCCAAATCGCGAATAATGTAAGAATCGGAAATTTCACATACCTTTACCTGCAACTAGGCCTGCACAATATATCAATTGAACATAGTCATTGAGCACATGCACAATAAATAGTCCTATAGCAGGACGTGCGATTTTTTTTTTTTTTTTTTGCTTCAGACAGTCTTGCCTTGTGCTCCAAGACAGAGCATTTTAGGAAGTTGTTTATTCCTGCTGAACTCAAATTTTATAATGACCACTGTAAACGTTTAATATTTTCTGTTATTGCTTTGAACCCCCCCAATATTTTTGTACTGTCCATGTCCTATGTTTTTACCCATGTGTTGCTAAGGGACACCGGAATATACAGTGGGGCAAATAAGTATTTAGTCAACCACTAATTGTGCAAGTTCTCCCACTTGAAAATATTATAGAGGCCTCTAATTGTCAACATGGGTAAACCTCAACCATGAGAGACAGAATGTGAAAAAAAAAAAAAAAAAACGGAAAATCACATTGTTTGATTTTTAAAGAATTCATGGTGGAAAATAAGTATTTGGTCAATACCAAAAGTTCATCTCAATACTTTATGTACCCTTTGTTGGCAATAACGGAGCCCAAACGTTTTCTGTAACTCTTCACAAGCTTTTCACACACTGTTGCTGGTATTTTGACCCATTCCTCCATGCAGAGCAGTGATGTTTTGGGGCTGTCGTTGGGCAACACAGACTTTCAACTCCCTCCACAGATTTTCTAAGGTCTGGAGACTGGCTAGGCCACTCCAGGACCTTGAAATGCTTCTTACGAAGCCACTCCTTTGTTGCCCTGGCTGTGTGTTTGGGATCATTTTCATGCTGAAAGACCCAGGCACGTCTCATCTTCAATGCCCTTGCAGATGGAGGGAGATTTTCACTAAAAACCTCTTTATACATGGCCTCATTCATTCAGATCAGTTGTCCTGGTCCCTATGCTGAAAAACAACCCCGTTTACATGAGGTTTCCAACCTCATGCTTCACAGTGGGTATGGTGCAATTCAGTATTCTTTTTCCTCCAAACACGAGAACCTGTGTTTCTACCAAAAAGTTCTATTTTGGTTTCATCTGACCATCTGGATCATCCAAATGCTCTCTAGCGAACCGCAGAGACGTGTACTTTCTTCAGCAGGGGGACACGTCTGGCAGTGCAGGATTTGAGTCCCTGGCGGCGCATTGTGTTCCTGATAGTAGCCTTTGTTACTGTGGTCCCAGCTCTCTGTAAGTCATTCACTAGGTCCCCCCATGTGGTTCTGGGATGTTAGCTCACCATTCTTGTTATCATTTTGACGCCACGGGGTGAGGAGGGAGTTGAAAGTCCGTGTTGCCCAACGACAGCCCCAAAGCATCACTGCTCTAGAGGAGATCTACATGGAGGAATGGGCCAAAATACCAGCAACAGTGTGTGAAAAGCTTGTGAAGAGTTACAGAAAACGTTTGGCCTCAGTTATTGCCAACAAAGGGTACATAACAAAGTATTGAGATGAACTTTTGGTATTACCAAATGCTTATTTTCCACCATGATTTGCAAATAGATTATTTAAAAATCAAACAATGTGATTTTCTGTTTTTTTTTTTTCCACATTCTGTCCCTCATGGTTGAGGTTTACCCATGTTGACAATTACAGGCCTCTCTAATATTTTCAAATGGGAGAACTTGTACAATTAGTGGTTGACTAAATATTTATTTACCCCACTGTCTGTCTGTCCGTCCGTCCGCCCGTCTGTCTGTCGTGCAGAGATGTCGTGCAGAAAAATGGCCTCCTGGATCCCATTTACATCCAGCAATCCTCATCATTCACAGATGAGCCCACTTAGGGGCCGTTTACATGGTGACGCTCTGACAAAAACAACAGAGCATGACCCATTTCATGTTTGCATTTACACGGTTCCGTCTCCGTTCGAACGATGTCGCAAGCCCTGCAATCGAATCGTTTCACTTTGAAGGCCACAATCAAAAGCTTGCGTCTTCGCCTTCTGTTTTCGCTGTCACTGTAACACAATCGTTGCATCTCAGTGTGGCAAAGCCCCTTAGCCTGAATTAAACAGTATTAGAAGAAGATATGAATACAATGTGGTCATGGTGAGTCAACCAAACTCTTCTCATCAGATATTTGAGTCATCTGGTGGAAATTCATCTAGTTTTAATATTGCAATATTTTGCAAACCCCAAAAAGGTCGCAATGTCAGTTTTCCCACTATCGTTCAGCCCTACCTGTAAGTGTTAAAAATGAAATCAGACTAACATTTTACAGCATAATTTAAATCTGCAGCTTCAAATTTGACATGGAGGTCAAATTGCATTTTAAGTACAAGACCGTGCATACAGTGACACATCATCAGTTAGTTAATAATAAACCAAGATTATACAATGACGTTGCATTAACAAATAGGCTAAAACGCGAGGAACTTGTGATTCCAGACAAACACACACACAAAAATCAGGTAGTCCATGTTTAAATTTGGACATATTTAAAAACAAACAAAAAAAAACCCACATCACAACAAATAAAATGAGGCTAAAAATGCACTTGCTTTTGTAAATGTAAGTGAGTTTAATAAAAAGATTAACAGTGAAAGAGTTCAAGTTAACATATAAAAACCAAAAAAGATCCATTTAATTAAAAAAATTTCATCGCAATTTAATTTCCTCCAAATATGTTTCAATGCATATTTTTTCCAGTTTCTCAGTTAACAGTGTGTTACTTTGCTAACTCGTGAGCCTTAAATAATCAACACTCACAATACGAGGAAAGTTAGCCAAGTGTTGAGCACTCAAACAATGATGACGTCATTCAAAATACCTGCTAATTAATCATAATTAGAACGTTTTTGCCCAGCCTGTAACATGAAAAGCACATTAATGACCACGTACAGTAACCGCTATTGAAATCGTCTTTTTTTTTTTTTTTTTTTTTTTTTTTTTTTTTTTTTTGTTTCCCGGTGTTCCCACGACAAAGTTGGCAAAAGCAAGCTAGCTATGAAGTTGGGTAAGTTAGCTTTTAGTTGAATTACTCACGATGCTCCCATGGTCGTCATTCCTCTTCCCTTCTGACATCTTTTCCACGCAGCGTGGGAAAAAAACACAACAAAAAAACACGAACAAACGCAAAGTGAGTATGGAAGCGTGTCCAGGTGCAAGTCTAACCTTGCAAATGATCTTTTTTTTTTTTTCTCCCCCTAGACACGTCTCGTGTCAAGTTGCCATGTCAACCAGAATTTTTATGACCGTCATTAACCCCGTGAGTGGAGTGTATTCTTTTCAGGTTGATGTGTTTATAATCTTTTCCTATGACAGGCGCGTGTCACTTAAAAAGATATTGTCTATGTTGTATAAGGCAGATAAAATGCTAACGTATTCGACTTCACCCTGGACACTACAGTGGACAGCTATATTCAAAAGTAAAGCAGCACAAAACAAAATTGGTCCAAACATGCAAAAAAAATTAGCCTGTTGTTTTATTTGAACCTTCCTTTATCGCTTGTCACACCTGTTATGCTAAAAAGAGGACACACCTTGGTTTAACATGTCCTTGAGGTCACATTATCCTTAATTTTTAAAACATTTTTGTCAAGGCTTATAAAGAGGCAGTGCCTCATTTTCATTGCTTTAATGTTGTTTTTACTTTGGCTCTTCTTAGCTTGTGCAAGTGTAGGCTTACATAATGTTTTTATCTTTGCTAGGGTGAGCATATTTTGATTTCCAAAAAAGAGGACACTCGGCCTGTCCTCGAGATACTTAAATTTTACTTGAAGTTCACTCAAAGATGCCTTATCACATTAATATATTTAAAGTGTGCCTCCTCAGTCAGTTTTATAAAAAAAAATATTAGCTACATTAGGTGGGTAGTAATGCGTTGCATTTACTCTGTTACATTTACTTGAGTAATTTTTTTTGAGGAAAATGTATTTCTAAGAATAGTTTTACTAAGCTATGCTTTTCACTTGAGTAGATTTGTGAAGATTTTGTGAAGAAGAAACGCTACACTAGTCGTTACATTTTTCCTCTTTATTTTACATATTAGATTCGACTTTTTTTCTCTCTCCAGTGATTCCAACAGTAGCTCTACCAGTTTCACCAATGAGACGTCACAATAATAATCACATGACTCCATTATACCAATCAGAAGTTTGCCATTCTATGATCACGCCGGCCTGTTCAATCACATTGCGTCTTTAAACAAGTATTTGACATACAGTGGTATGAAAAAGTATCGGAACCTTTTGGAATTTCTCACATATCTGCATAAAATCACCACCAAATTTGATCCGATCTTTGTCAAAATCACATAGATGAAAACACAGGGTCTGTTTTAAGTAAAACAACCCAAACATTTATCAGTTTTCATATTTTAATGAGGATAGCATGCAAACAATGACAGAAGGGGGAAAAATTAAGTAAGTGAGCCCTCTGCTTGAGGAGACCTAAAGAGCAATTGAAACCAATTTTTACCTAACATTTTAAGTCAGGTGTTTCCCCAATCACTGATGAGTGGTTCAAAGCTGCCCTGCCCACTATAAAACACACACCGGGTAAGAATTGTCTTGATGAGAAGCATTGTCTGATGTGCATCATGGCTCAGTCAAAAGAGCTGTCTGAAGACCTGCGGTCAAGAATTGTTGATTTGTATGAAGCTGGGAAATGATACAAAACCATCTCTAAAAGTCTGGATGTTCATCAATCGTTGTCTACAAACTGAGAAAGTTTGGCACTGTTGCTTCTCTCCCAAGGAGCGGCCGTCCACCAAAGATGACACCAAGAGTTCAGCGCAGAATACTCGGAGAGGTAATAAAGAACCTTAGAGTGTCTGCTAAAGACTTACAGAAATCACTGGCAAAGTCCAATATCTCTGTGAACACATCAACTATATGTAAAGCAATGGCCAAGAATGGTGTTCATGGGAGGACTCCACGGAGGAAGCCACTGCTGTCTTAAAAAACATTGTTGCTCGTTTAAGGTTCGCAAAAAAGCACTTGGACACTCCACAGACGTTTTGGCAAAATATTTTGTGGACTAATGAAACCAAAATTGAATTGTTTGGGAGTAACACTCAATGTCACGTGTGAAGGAAAAATGGAACTGTTCACTAACATCAACATCTCATCCCCACAGTAAAGCATGGCGGACGGAGCATCATGATTTGGGGCTGTTTTGCTGCCTCAGGGTTAGGGTTAGGAACAGCTTGCAATCATTAATGGAAGAATGAATTCAAAAGTTTATCAGGATGTTTTGCAGGAAAACCTGTCACTGTCTGGCACTGGCGCTGTCTGTCAGACAGTTGAAGCTAAAAAGAGGATGGATGCTGCAACAAGACAATGATCCACAACACAGAAGTAAATCAACTTCAGAAGAACGAAATACACGTTGTGGAGTGGCCAAGTCAAAGTCCAGACTTGAAACCCATTGAGATGCTGTGGCATGACCTAAAGACAGCGATTCATGCAGACATCCCAGGAATCTGACAGAACTACAGCAGCTTTTTGGAGAAGAATGGGCGAAGATTAGTCCTGATCGATGTGTCAGACAGATCTGCAGCTTCAGGAAGCGTCTGGTTGAAATTACTGCTGTGAAAGGGGGGGCTCAAAATATTTAATGTGATGGTTCACTTACTTATTTTCCCCCCTTCTGTCATTGTTTGCATACTACCCTCATTAAAAATGAAAACCTATAAATGTTTGGATGGTTTTAATTAAAGCAGACACTGTTTTTTCATCTGTGGGATTTGTGGATTCTATGCAGAAATGTGAGAGATTACAAAGAGAAATTCCAAAAGGTTCAGATACTTATTCATACCTCTGTAGAGAGCTGCCCTCAACATGACTCAAAAGTGTGGATTTTAACCCCTCTCCCAGTTTTTATTTGGCACTCATTGACCAAATAAAACCGGAGATATGCTCCTTTTAATTTCATAATAATAACTTCTTTTGCTTTTACTTGAGTAATATTATTTTGAAGTAACGCTACTCTAATTTGAGTAATATTTCTGGCTACTCTTCCCACCAGTACTCAGTACTGAAAAAAATAACGCCGTTAGTAGCGCTGTTATATTCTAATGCCGTTATTTACAACAGTCGATATTCCTTAATGATTCGATTCTTTATCGATTCCCTTATCGATTCTAATTTGGGGAAAAAGAAGAACAAACATTTTGATTGGCATGTAGTTTGTTTAATCAGAAGTCACAACATTACAAACTCACAACGAGGTCAAAAGAGGCCCAAAGCCTCAATGTTAACTGTGGCAATATGTAACTGTGGCAAATAGACAAGAATGTGTAACATTTTACTGAAATTTTTTTCTAATAGAAATAAAAAAATCATCCTTTTTAAAAGGACATATGAGCTGATAGCACTCAAAAATAATAATAAAAAAGATAAATACTGTCAAGTACAACAGATCAATGCCTAGTGCAAATGTGCAAAATTAACAATTCTTTTGAAGAAAAATAAGCATGTCTGCTTTTTCAGGTAGGATACGTGATCTTTCTGGACTTATGGTGTCTCTAGCAGTGGAGAACACCCTCTCAGAAAGTGTTCAGCTAGTCCAGACAGCAGGGGCAGCGTATCTCATTGTTGTCCCAAATATTAAGTTCATAATATTAAGTTCATAATTAGCTTGGTGTAATTACATAAGGACAGCTGGATCTCATACAATATAAGAGGAATTTTAGCACAATCCTCCGTTAACTTGGATTTGTTAACTTCCTAAACATATTTGGGGTACTCTATGCAAAGGCCTTTTGATACTGAGTAGAATAAACGTTGTTTGCGACCATCTTATCTCGAATTATGGGTGAAAACAAGCTGATTGGCTGCAGTCGTCAGGTGCATTTCGGGAAGTAATTTGGAACATCCACTTCCGTTAGTCGTAGCAACACAAAAATACCACCATCGGATGCGGAGGTATATACTTTTGTGTGAAATCAGTAGTCAGATTGGCCCTACGACCCACCAAATTCTAATTATTCCGGAAAAAAAAAAAAAAAAAACACCAAAATGAGTATTAAAATTGCTAATAAAATCGTTTAGGATTAATTTAGATGCATATATGTTATATTTTTCTTATAGAGTATTCGACGAGGAATACGATAGACCCATTAATAGACTTTTTTGGAAAATCGCCATTTCTATAAGTAATCTCATGAATAATGAAGTGGCCTGTGAAAATCAATGGATAACACTCTGCATTGGCTCTACAGACTACACTTGGAGAGTGGCTTCTCTTTGACAAATCAAGTACAGTAATACCTCAGCTCACAAACATAATTGGTTCCCAGAAAGTGTGTGTAAAGCGAAAAATTCGTCTTCCGAACATTTAATTCCCATAAGAAACCAAATGAGAATAATCCGTTCCCAGATCCCCATAAAACATAATTTTCTACTAAATAAGCCTTAAAACTACACATAAATATACCTTATTTTATGTATAATAAATGTGCTATTGTATTGTAATTAAAGAAATAAACTGTACTGTATAATAAAGTCGTTTTATTTACCTTTGTGATGGTAGTTGATGGCTTGATGGAATGGAGTGGGAGGAGGAGGGAGGGAGGGAGTTACTGTTTGGAAGGAGAGTCACCTTCCATAAGGACTGTAGGTAACTCAACACCTCCGTGAAGTTGGCCCCCCATCAGACACAAATTTGTATAAAAATTATGTCAATCGTTGGCCCCCCATCAGACACAAATTTGTATAAAAATTATGTCAATCGTTTGTGCTATGATTGTGCTTCTTTGTGCTGCAAAAAGTTTCGTTTGTGCCATCATCGTTTTGCAGTTATTAAACATTGTTTTTTAGGTCATCCAGAGTTCACCCAGCCCCCCATCTGCGGCGGAATGGAACCCCAGTGGTGTCATTTGATTCTGCCTCGTTAGTGCTGGATTGTGCTGCAAAAAGTTTTGTTTGAACTGCTACGGTTTTCGAGATATTCCTAATAATGTATAGTGATGACGTCACGCGTAGCCCCCCATCTGCGGCGGAATGGAACGGCGATGATGCCATTTCTTTCTTCGTCGTTAGTGCTGGATTGTGCTGTAAAAAGTTTTGTTTGAACTGCTACGGTTTTCGAGATATTCATAATAATGTAAAGTGATGACGTCAGTTTTCAGCGCTGCAGGCCGCACAGTAGATCAGCGGAGAACGTCACTGAAACCTGCCAGTGGACGCAATCTTATTCCTGCACGACGACGACCAAAAAATATAAACACTGTAAGTAAGCCATAATATCCTGCTGTTCAAATCGCCATTTTTAGTCCGAGCCGGTCTAATTATTTCCCTTATTTCACAGAAATAAAGAGCAGGACATGAGGCCGCAAGGTACAGACTGCAGTCAAGGCCGACCCGCAGTTTAAAAGCTTTTATTTCATTTTTATTTTTTTATAATTAATTTTTGGTATTGTTGTCATTACAATAAAGAATGTTATTTCAAAGCATTTGTAGTTTTTTTTTTTTTTTTTGCTGCTGTTCCCTCTCCTTGTCAGAGAGGCGCGTCCATGTGAGAACAATATCCCACACACTCAGAAATATATTTAACAAACTTTCCCAGCGTTATTTCGTTGTGTAAATGATTTTATAATTCTCATAAAAATATGTAGACTATTTAAATATCGAGTAAACTTGCATTTTTTTCCTGACAACTGTGAATTCGTTACGAAAGACACTTTTATTTATGCACACAAAGGCAACACAAATGTGATCCTTTTGAATATTCCTCTCTGTGTGTCTGCAAAACCGCATATATATATTTTTTTTATATTAAACTTTCCCAGCGTTATTTCGTTGTGTGAATGTTTTTATAATGAACATAAAAATATGTAGACTATTTAAACATTAAGAAAACTTTTTTTTTTTTCTGCCAACTCGAAATGAAAATAAATTGCTGCTGCTTTTTTTTTCGCGTCACTCCAACAAATAAAAAATTTTTTAAATCGGGTATTTCGGGCTCGGGCCTGCAAATCTAGTTAATTGATCGGGCTCGGGCCGAGTCGGGCCTCAATACCAGCGGGCCGTGTCGGGTCGGGCTGGATTTTTTAGGCCCGAACTAGGCTCTATTATGAATATCTCGAGAACTGCAGTTCGAACAAAACTTTTTACAGCATAATCCAGCACTAACGAAGCATAATCGAATGGCACCATCGCCGTTCCATTCCGCCGCAGATGGGGGGCTGCGCGTAACGTCATCACTTTACTTTATTACCAATATCTCGAAAACCGTAGCAGTTAAAAAAAAACTTTTTACAGCACAAACCAGCACTAACGATGAAGAAAGAAATGGCATCATCGCCGTTCCATTCCGCCGCAGATGGGGGGCTGCGCGTGACGTCATCACTATACATTATTATGAATATCTCGAAAACCGTAGCAGTTCAAACATAACTTTTTGCAGCACAATCCAGCACTAACGAGGCAGAATCAAATGACACCACTGGGGTTCCATTCCGCCGCAGATGGGGGGCTGGGTGAACTCTGGATGACCTAAAAAACAATGTTTAATAACCGCAAAACGATGATGGCACAAACGAAACTTTTTGCAGCACAAACAAGCACAATCATAGCACAAACGATTGACATAATTTTTATATAAATTTGCGACTGATGGGGGGCCAACTTCACGGAGGTTAACTACCTAAACCTCCGGTGTGGCATGTCTTCTTTGCTTCTTAGAAGGAGCCTAGCCTAGCCTTGAAATCATCAATGGATGACGAACTTCCAGGTTGCCTCTTGATGATATCCGAGTGAAGTTGCCGTGCTTTCTCGGCGATAATACCCTCACTCACACTGTCCCCTGCTAGCTGCTTTTCATTAATCCAAATCAACAGAAGTTTTTCAACGTCTTCTATTGCCTGAGACCGTTGCTTAGACAACACAGAAACACCCTTAGCCACACATGCACCCTTAATAGCTTCCTTGTTCTTAAGGATGGTAGCAATGGTAGACTTAGCGTACTGGTACTGGGACGCTAAGTCACACAAACGCACACCTCGTTCGTGTTTTTCAATGATCTCCTTCTTCTGCTCGATCGTAATTTTCTTTAATGTCTTCTTAGGCTTAACACTAGCCTGTGGTGGGGTCTTTTTCGGTCCCATAATAGCAAAAGTACACTCAATATGGTCCAAAATGTCTATCAAACACAAACCACGTCCGCACTCAACGAAAGGGAGGGGACGAACTGGGACGCCGTGAGCGTGCGTCAGCTTCTCGTGGCCGCCACCGTGGCGCTGTTCAACCGCGTGGTTTGGTTCGTCCGCGGAAAACTAGTTCGTCAGCAGAGACTATATGCTCGCGAATTTAATGTTCTTGAGGCGAAAAGTTCGTGAGCTTAAGCGTTCGTGAGCTGAGGTATCACTGTAGTCGTATTTGCTGCATTGAGTGTGTGTAACATGTAAGTTACAGTATGTGAAGGAATTCATACTGCCTGGAATCTATAAAAGAATCATTAGTATAGCTACCAAACAAGTTTGTTTTCTATAGAAACTGCTTCTTGATTCCAATCCCTAATACCGTTTTCCCACTGGCCAAAAAACCCGTGTCAACCCGCTAACAATCGGCTTTTGGTTGCAGTGGGAAAGGTGCAGCGACCCGCCTCGACCCGTGTCAATCAACCCGCCAAGCGACCCGCGTTAAAATCACCTCGGCTCTGATCGTCTTGCAGTGTGAAAGCAAAACCCCGGGTCAACAGTCAACACCCTAATCTACGTGGTGACGTAGGCTCTTACGTGATGCGTCATAACAACGTACCAGTCGCCTCCCATTTAACACGCCCCACAACCGTAGTTACGTCGATGCTAACAACAAAGCTAGTAGAATAAGAAGAATTCACGTCGCCTACGTTGCCTCAGCACAAGCAGAGTGTTGATCCTTCACTGCATTTCGATCATTTTGAGGGCAGTAAAAAGCATGAAAACGGAGAACACAAACGGAAAGGAAGCTTACATGTTGCTCTGCATTGTTTACTTCCTTGATCTGAATGAATTGTCGATGCTTATTTTAGCGTGTGATGTCACGTAACCTTACGCACGGCTGAGGAGGGGTGGGGAAAAAAAAGACGGCTTTTTTTTTGTCAATGGGAAAGGTGCCAAATTGCTAGTGGGTTGCATCGGCTTGGAAAAAACGCGCGTTGACCCACTAGTTTCAGTGGGAAAGGGGCATAACTGTAGTAGTAGTAGTACCCCTCGAAACACCGGACATGTTCATGTATTTATATAACCCTACCAGTTGTCCTGGACAGGATTTTTAAAGTGGACATGTCCAGGCAAAAGAGTACATTTGGTCACCATATCTTTGCTGAACCCTTGATTTAGTCTGTTACAATGCAATAGTGGCTATGACAATACTAGCACTCAAATAAAGTAACCTTCTGACCTGTGAGATGTTGACATCTGCTGCATGCGTCAAACATTTGCGTCGCGTTTTACTCCAAGGCACCGTCCGGCCTTCGGATGCCTGTCTCAACTTTTTCCAAAATGACGCCATGGCCTCGTAAATCTATTTTTTGGCAACTACAGGTCACATTTTGTCGTAGTACAAGCAACAACACCGTCTACCTTCAGAATGCCGGCCGACTTAAATCTGTATTGCGACCTGCAAATAGGATAAGAGTTTACCTCCTGCTTTATTTACCTCACTAGTGCCCAACTCGTTTACCTTGAGGTAACCAGCAATCTTTACTCCAATGCAGCTTGTTAAAAAAGGTGTCCACTCCAGAAGAATAAAAGTACTGTTTTTACTTGTTAGATGAGCAGCCTGCAGGATGTTTAATTCATACGACTCAAGTCAAATGATGAAATGTTGGAAAAATGTTGCTTATTTGCTCCACTTTTTTCTTTCTTGCTGTTTGATGTTCACAACAGGCCTGGATCTAAAATGTACTTTTATTTTTATAAGAGGCTTATCTAACTAGACTTGTGGTATGAGATTAAAGTTTTAATTATATGAAAGTCTGTTATCATAAATTCAAACTTTTCCCCTTTTGATAGTGTTAACTTGCAGCCACTGGCAGTCAAAATCTGATTTTTTTTTGCCCATCCAGATTGAAACTGGATGACTCTTTTGAAGTCTGAACAGTCACGAAGCACAGAAATCAGATTTTTGCGAGATGAGTTGAAACCACATACAGGAGGAAGTTTCATATCACGTATGGACAATATGCTTCTCAGTCTGACCAGTTTAGATGGGATTTGACTGACTTCACCCTATGCTGGATGACTCCTTCATTGCCACAGCAACCTGTCAAATGTGTCAATAATGTGACCCGGTCTAAACTGACCCAGTTCTGATTCGGACACTTGCTAAAAATAGTGTGAAGAGTCAGCACTCAAAATCAGATTTGAGGAGGAATCCCATTGGAATCAGATATGCCTGCAGTCCGAACGCAGCCTTTGAAGCTGCCACTTGGCTTGACTACACTGCACAATGCAATTAGTCAATGATTCACACTACATTTCCATGGAAGCCGCACATGAACGGCTTCTGTCGAAAGAAAATGTTTCCTGGGAAAAATAAAGACTAAGCATGTTCTCGAGAACTTTCTGAACTTTCTTTCTTTCTGAATTTTTTATTACTTGTGATTAGGCATGTGCCGGTATGAGATTTTGACGGTATGATACCATTAATCAAAAATACCACGGTATCACAGTATTGCAATTATACTGCTAAAATGTGTTATTTTTAGGGCTGTCAAAATTATCGCGTTAACGGGCGGTAATTTTTAAAATTAATGACGTTAAAATATTTGACGCAATTAACGTACAGTGGGGAGAGCAAGTATTTGATACTGCCAATGGGTTTTTCCATTGGCAGTGTTTCAGATACTTGTTCTCCCCACTGTACATGCCCCGCTCAAACAGATTAAAATGACAGTGTCATGTCCATTTGTTACTTGTGTTTTTTTGTGTTTTGGCACCCTCTGCTGGCGCTCGGGTGCGACTGATTTTATGGGTTTCAGCACCATCCATGAGCATTGTGTAATTATTGACATCAACAATGGCGAGCTACTAGTTTATTTTTTGTTTTTTGTTTATTTTATTAAAACGAAAACATTAAGAGGGGTTTTGATATAAAATTTCTATAACTTGTACGAACATTTATCTTTTAAGAACTACAAGTCTTTCGATCCATGGATCGCTTTAACAGAATGTTAATAATGTTAATGCCATCTTGTTGATTTATTGTTATAATAAACAAATACAGTACTTATGTACAGTATATTGAATGTATATATCCGTCTTGTGTCGTATCTTTCTATTCCAACAATAATTTACAGAAAAATATGGCATATTTTATAGATGGTTTGAATTGCGATTAATTAATTTTTAAGCTGTGATTAACTCGATTAAAAATTTTAATCCATTGACAAGCCATAGTTATTTTGAGATGTATGGGTTAAAAAAATAAAACTGATTTCCATTGAACAGGATTGTTTTAATTTTTCACAATATACAGTGACCCCTCGCTACGTTGCGCTTCAAACTTCGCGCCCTCAGTCCATCGCGGATTATTTTTCAATTAAAAAAAAAAATACAGATGAGCTGTGCCGAGCCGATCGCTTAGTCTCACTCTCGCTCCCTGCTCTTTGTTCCCCAGGCAGGTAAAGCGCATGCACTGGAGTTGCTTTTTAAGTTTACGATGTTGACAGATGTTTGTGTCTGATCTTCCCAGTCACTGGCTTCAAAAGCGGCGCATGCGTCAATCATTGTTTAACTTGTTAAACAGTTGCTGTGGCAACTCATTGTGTATAAGTGAGAGGATTTGAGTAGACTCACTCAATGAAGTGCTGCTTTGGAACAGACAGGCTCTGTGTGTGCATTGTGCTGGCATGGGGATAAGGAAGCGCGAGCTGGAATGAATGTGTATGTGTGGCGACGTTTGAGGCAGCCGTTCGTCTTGTGTTCGTGGCAATAAACGCCATACGTTAAAAGTGATCCTGAGCAGTTTGTAATTTCCACATGTCACAGCCAGGAGAGGTAACAGAAACATTTACTAAAGCCAAGCATTTTTATACTACTGTACAGTGCTTAAAAAACATTTATTAAAAAAAAAAAAAAAAAATATATATATATATATATATTTTTTTAATTATACTTTTGGGGAAAAAGTGACAAAACATCTCTCATATGTATCTCTTTCCAATGCTAAATCTGAATGACTACATTGAACATGCAAAAAAAATGTGCATTTTTTCTTGGATGCGCTACTTCGCGGTTTATCACTCATTGTCAGAGGCGCCGTGTCCCATTAGGCAAGCCATGCAATTGCTTAGGGCCCCCAGCCAGCAGGGGCCCCTAGAGAGCCAACAGATTTGGCACACACAGTTTTACTGCAATTTAGCAGCGACAAATGTAGGGAGTGTATCAATATCATGGAATAACTGAAAGATTATCTAATGATTCTATTATCAAACCCAATCAGCATTAACCATGTCACCTTAATTACACATGTTTACGAAAGTTCAAACAGCTTATAATACTACATGATTGTATAAAGAGTGACTCACCAAGTACTCTTGGGAAAGCCTTTGTCGAGTTGTTCTGCGTTGAGTTTCACAGGCCAACTCGTTGTTCATGTGACTACTTAAAGAAATGGTGATTTTTCCAAAAAAGTCTCTTAATGGGTCTATCGTGTTCCTCGTCGAATACTCTATAAGAAAAACATAACATATAGGCATCTAAAATAATCCTAAACAATTGTATCAGCAAATTTCATACTCATTTCAGTCGGTAGTCCACCAATCAGTGGTTTTTACAGAATAATTTGAATTTGGTGGGTCGTAGGGCCAATCTGACAACTGATTTCACACAAAAAATATATACCTCCGCATCCAAGGGTGGTATTTTTGTGTTTCTACTCTTTCTTCTATTGCTCCAAGTCCAACTGTCCCCTTACTTGCACACGCTCGAAGGGCCCAATGTTGCTTGTTGCCTGGGGCCCCCGGGGACCCTTGCTACGCCTCTGCTCATCGTTCTGGTCCCCATTAACCGTGAAAAACGAGGGATCACTGTATGTGCAAATTGGAACATCAACATTAATATAATGTTAAAACAAATAATAAAATAACAAAAAAATGAATGTTTTAAATAAAATAGAAATAAATAGAACTTCTAAACCCAGAGCCACAGCTCAAGTTGCTCAACATTAGAACAAGAACAAAAATAATTATTTTCCATAAAAAAGTAACACTTCTTAATAATTTTTTTTTTTTTTAATTATTTTGAACAGATGTTTACAATGGCGGAAGACGTTACAAAAGTGGGCTAATGGTAGAAAGGAAACTAGTTAGCCGTCTTGGCATGCTAACTAGCCATGATATCTGCCTCATTAACAAGCTTACGTTATAGTATTTGTTTTACCATCGCTAAACACGCTGGAGTAAACTCTAGTAGCTGGTGGGAAATGTTCATGATGGCGTTTACTTACCTTATATTTTGTGTAAAGTGACAGATGATGCTCACGTAAATGTGAAAGCATATCATGCACGTCGGCTGTCCTTCCTCCTCTAAGCCCCGGCCATTTGTTTCTTTTCAGTAGCCGAAGTACTCCCATACTAGCGACTTGTCTTTTTTGAGGAGGGGAAAAAGCTCAGGTGCATTTTCATCACCTTCAGCCATTGTAAATTACAGCACAGCAACAAAGCAGTGTCACCGACAGAGCAACAACTGGAGGGGTAAGCGCTGCCGCTCCAAGGCATTTTTCACTGCATTTTGGTGATATAAAAAATAGCTAATACCGTACTACGGTATGACGGAAATTTTTCATACCAGGGTAAACCTTAAAACCGGTAACCGGCACGTGCCTACATGCAGAGGTGGGTAGTAAGCATTGCATTTACTCCCTTACATATACTTGAGTAACTTTTTGAGAAAAATGTACTTCTAAGAGTAGTTTTTACTTGAGTAGATTTGTGAAAAGAAACACTACTCTTACTCCACTTACCACTTACGTTAGTTTTCCTCTTTATTCTACATATTAGATTTTAACTCATTTGCTCCCAAAAACATATAAATACGTTCTATTTTGAATTGTTTCAGTGTCCCAAAAACGTATTTATACGTATTTTACGTTTTCTGATGCAACTTCGCTCCAAAGCACAATGCTCAAAATCCATTTTAAAGCAATAAAACTGGCCACTGGAGGGTAGTAGCGTATTTGGTAAGAACTCATATTGGACCGTGAAAGGAAGTGAGGAGACGAGGCTTAACCTGATTTAACGGAACGGACGGTCGGGTTGCACAGCTGGGGCGCTGGTGGAGGACGACCGAATGGATGATCAGGAGGACGTCTAGGATGCCAGGTGTGGGAAGTCTGAGTAGGACGATTGGGAGGACGTCTGGGATGCCAGGTGATGAACGACCAAGTGCGACGATCAGGAGGACGTCCAGGATGCCAGGCGGAGGACGACCGAGCAGAACAATCAGGAGGACGTCTGGGATGCCAGGCGTTGGACGACCGAGCAGAACGATCGGGATCACCAGTGTAGCGGATGATGTTGTTGAATCTGTGTTGCTCGTTGAGTAGAGTTTGCGTTGTTCGGCTGCTCGTGTCTCTCTAGTGTCAGATGACTCAGCCGGAAACGCGCACGGCTAAATTAGTTCCCCCCCCAGGAACACAACATGCCCCACACAAGTTCCCCAGGTGAATTCTGTTATGGGGTAGTGGTACTACAAAAGAAAGACTTTAAAAAATCTATCTTGATGAGACAGGCGGTGATGAGAGAAAAGTTTACCCCGTCTGGCAAGACAGCCGCGGCTACAACAACGTCATCTCTCAGTTCAATAGTTTAGTTATGTGTAAATAAATTGTTTGCTATCAAAAGCTCTATTTGTCTTGTTGTTTGTGTTCTTTTGTAGAAGGAAAACATTATTCAGATGTTTGGAATGCCACAAAAGCAAAAAATAGCTGTGTTCAAGTCAAAGTTATGTTTGTAAATGTATGCTTTTACAAAAAGCTCAATTTGTTTTTTCATCAGAAATTGGAAAATTGCTCAAACTAAGCTATTTTCTAATGCGGATTTCTAAAGAATGGAAAAAGATATGAACTAACTTTTTTCCTGTTGAAAGAAGAGAGTCTAATCTTTGTTTTGGTGGGTTCCATGTTTATATAGCAATAGAACAATTTTCTGTGGGCCTTGCAAAATCAGTCAAAGTATTAAAAGGAAAAAAAATCAAACATCTTAAGCAGTTACTCACATTGTTACTCATCACTTGACTATTCTTTTCACCAAATACTTTTTTATTTGTACTCGGGTACATTTTTTTGACTAAAATCTTAGGCTACTCTTCCAACCTCTGCATACTTGTGAATGATGCTACTGCTTATCTGATGAAATGATGAGTAGTTTTCCAAAGATAAAATTCCCAATAAATGAGGCATTGGAAGGGGAGAAACTATGGCTAAATTCTTGTAAAATGGTGAGCATGTTCTCATAAAATTAGCTTTAAAAAACAACGAGGCGAGAAGTAAGCATTCTGATGGACTCCTTCCGGCAGCTAGATGTCTTTAGTAATTACCGTGAAGTTAATTAAGGATTACAAGCAGATTGCCCTGACTGGAACAACAAAACAAGAGAAAAAAACAAATGATGTAAGCTCTCTTTATTAGTCAAAATCTACTTCAAATATTGCATTAATTTATCACACAGTTTAATAAACAATTTAAACATTTTTTTCTTCACTTTCTAAAGCATTCACAACAGTAAAAGCTTTTCATATCATCATGTACAAAAAGATATTCAACATAGAAGCAGCATACAAAAAACATGCAACAAACAAACTCCATTACTTCTAAGGCATTCCAGTGAAAACATTGTTTCATATTTGGGTCAAAAATAAAATAAGCTTCACAGTGCCATTGCGTGTGATTGTCTTGAATAATACACACAGCAAATAGAGAATTCAGTGTAGGCTCAGATTATTTAAAAAAAAAAAAAATGGTGCGGTACTGTCGACACATTCAAATTGTAAAATACTTTAAATACAAATACAAACATTAGGAAATAAACCTTAACATGCAGTAACACATACAATCAACAACATATTGTCTAAACAGTCATGACCTAGATTGCTTGCGAGCAAAGTGTTTTGCAAGAAAATGTTGCAACATTACAGAAAACACAATTTACAGGGAAAACGTGTATAATGAGGGAAGGGGGGGGGGAGTTTGAAGGACGATAAAGGTGGAATTGTGTGTTAAAAGTCACACTTTTGCAAGAAATCATGATTTCAGTGGTTAAAAAAATATGAGGTGGAAAAATAATTTTGCATGACAAATTAAGGAAATTTGGTTTAAAAAAAATAGATAAATAAGGATAAGTGGATACATCATTTACAGACCTGAAAAAAAAAGTATTCAATTTTCCAAGACACAAATTTAAAATGAGCAAATAATGAATTCAGTGAGAAAATATTCAGAGAGAAATAAGATGTCTTAGAAAACTAGCAGGAGTTAACGAGAAAAAAAGTTGCCATTTCATGATTTAAAGCAAACAAACTGAAAAAAAAAAGAACATTAACACTGGGAGATTAACCTTGTAACACACGAACACAATGAATCAACAACACAGTGAAATAAAACCTTAGTGATTAACAGTTGGAGCCTTGATTGTGGCCCTCGTTCAAGATGGCGGCCATGTTCACGTCGTAGAAAGCGTCGTCGTCCTCGGAGCTCAACGTGGCCAAAGTGCTGCGATGGGAATGTTGCGACTTTCGTCTGATGTAAGACCAAAAAAGGAAAAAAAAAAAAGTCAACGATGACTCAGATTATTCTGAAAATAACGGGAATGGATTTGGATTCACTTGAATTCCGATTCCAGGGCCGTGACTTTGGCTTGTAGCGCCTCCTGGAGTTCCTGTTGCTCCTCCAGCTCTCTCAAGACCTTCCTGCGCACTCCCTCCAGACGCTCCACCTCCCCCTCGCTCTCGTCCACCTGCCGCTTCAGAGCCTTTACGCGCAGGGTCAGCTGCAGGTTAAAAGGAAAGAGTAGAGTAGAAATGACCTTGATGAGAAAAACAGTTGCTCAACGTATTTAAGCATGTAAATAGTGAATTTAAAGCATTGGCTGTGTTTGACTTATGTGAGAGGGGGGCAAAACATGTTGATGAACCCGAAACGCAGTGTCAGCAATAAAATTAACTTACAATATACAGTCCCTGACAAAAGTCTTGTCGCTTATCCATTTTGTAGAAACAATTGCTAAAAACCTGACTTTTAATTTATTCAATTGGTTTCAGAAATGTCTCATATGAAAGCTAAGATCCTAAAAAAAAAACCTTAATTTTTAAAATAAATCCCGTTAAAATATTTGATGCAATTAATGCACAAATGCCCCGTTCAAACAGATTAAAATGAGAGCACAGTGAAAGGTGTACTTGTTGTGTTTTTCGGAGTTTTGCCGCCCTCTGCTGGCGCTTGGATGCGACTGATTTTATAGGCTTCAGCCCCCATGAGCATTGTGTAAGTAATTATTGACATCAACAATAGCGGGCTATTAGTTTATTTTTTGAAAATTTTACAAATTTTAATAAAACGAAAACATGAAGAGGGGTTTTGATATACATTTTCTATAACCTGTATTTTAAGAACTACAAGTCTTTCTATCCATGGATCGCTTTAACAGAATGTTAATAATGGTAATGCAATCTTGTTGATTTATTTTTATAATAAATACAGTACTTATGTACCATATGTTGAATGTATATATCCATCTTGTGTCTTATCTTTCCATTCCAACAATAATTTACAGAAAATATGGTATATTTTAGAGATGGTTTGAATTGCGATTAATTACGATTAATTAATTTTTAAGCGGTAATTAACTCGATTAAAAATTTTAATCATTTGACACCCCGAACAAAAATATATTTGTTTTGCTGAAAAAAGATTTATCATTTAATGACGACATAATGGTCAAATTTTGGCAAGACAAAAGTTTTGTCGCCAACAGAAAGTAGTGTGAAAATTGAACAAAAAAATGTACTTCAAATACAAAAATATATTACATAACATAAGCGAATTAAGTAGTAGTGCTGTGAGATCCAAATTTCATATTTTGTATGACTTCCATGGGCTTGAAGGACTCCATCCATGCGGTTTGGCAAGGATTCATACAATTTATTGTTGAAGTCATCAGGAACATCAAAGAAAGCAGTCTTGCATGGCTCCCAGAGTTCATCAACATTCTTGGGTTTCGTCTTCCATGCTTCCTCTTTCATCCTGTTCATGTCTGGTGACTGGGCTGGCCAGTCCTGGAGGATCTTGATCTTCTTTGCCTTGAGGAACTTTGAGGTAGAGATTGAAGTATGTGATGGAGCACCATCCTGTTGCAGAATTTGTCCCTTTTTATGGTTAGGAATGTAAGAGGCAGCTAAGATTTGTTGATATTTCAGACTATTTATGTTGCCTTCCACCCTGCAGATCTCTCGCACACCCTCATACTGAATGTAACCCCAGACCATGATTTTGCCACCACCAAACTTCACTGTTTACCTTACAGACAGAATACAAACTGTTGCTGCTGACGGTGTTCAATCAAGTCCACTTACTATTAAAAATGGGGTGCCGCAGGGGTCTGTCCTTGTACCACTCCTTTTTACGTTATACATTAATAATATTATTCTTCCTACTCAATATTGTAATGTCCACTTTTTTGCTGATGATTGTATTCTATATGCGCCCGGTTCTTTCCCAGCTCTAGCTCTGACTCATTTACAGACTGCTTTTGATTGTTTACAAATATCTCTTCATAATTACAGATTAGTTTTAAATGCTGAAAAAACTAAATACATGGCTTCTCCACTTCCACCGTTACTGACAATGACTTACCCGGAATCAAATCCCTAAATGGTACATAAATTATTGCCTGGCACAGCCAGACTGTTCTCCCTGTATTTTTCAAACACTGAGTGAAATAGTCTGGGAACCATCCCATTAACGGCCTCTCGAGCAGGTACAAAATCAATCGACAAATCAGATTCGTTTATTTGCGTGACGTGTTCTTAACGAGCAACATCACTCTTGCGCGTCCGAAGTCGTCTCCTCAACAACACAGATGGTGAACAGGAGAGCCGAGAATATGTTCCAATCCACAGTAAAATCAGTTTTAAATTACCAAAAACACATCGACACGAGTCATTGACAACAGTCCGTCTCGCGCTAGCCATGTTGAATTAACTCTGCTTTCCTCGTATGTTTACTTGCGCGTACAAGTCCCTCGTCCTGCCCTCGTCGTTTTACTAACGTCACGTCTGCCCGTCGCTGATTGGTCCACTCCGCTGTCTGTTTGCTGTGGCTTGCTCCGCCCTGGAAATTGTATCCGCGTGAATGGTAGTCAGACTCAATAGCTGGAACAGCGGTGAGTCTGGTGTACCAGGCAACTCAAATTACTCTCACTGATTCATACAAATACTTAGCAATTTGAATTGACAGTAATTTATCATTCGAAACTCATATTCATCATCTAATCCGTAAATTTACATTTAAATTTAGCTTCCTGTATAGAATCAAAGGCTGTCTGTCAACTTCTAACCGAAAAACCATTGTATTATCTTCTTTTGTTTCTGTTCCTGATTATGGGGACATCCTGTACTGTCATGCAGCTCCATCAACTCTTCAACAGTTAAACCCGGTCCATCACAGTGCACTACGTTTCATCACCGATGACAATTTCTGCACTCATCATTGTACCCTTTATCAAAACGTTGGTTGGTCCTCACTACAGTCAAGAAGAAATATCCACATCATGTTATTCATCTATAAGGCTTTACTGTGCAAACTTCCTAACTACCCCACATCTCTCCTGTCATTCAAATCCAGTAACAACAAAACACGATCATCCAACTACTTGACCCTAAACATTCCACTCACACGCACTAATGTTGGCAGAACTGGCTTTAGCTCCTATGCTCCTCTTAAATGGAACGAATTGCAATCTACTCTTAAACTACAGTCAATCATTCATTTTGGTGATTTTAAATCTCTTTTGTCTGATGTTTTTACTGATTATTGTAACTGTTTCCATTAGTGTATTTTGTGTTGTTTGATATTTGTGAATGTTTCTTTGTGCTCAGGCCTCTCTTGTAAAAGAGATATTAATCTCAATGAGACTGCCTGATAAAATAAAGATTAATAATCTGCAATCTGAGATGCTCGCATTTGATTTGATGGCATTTAAACAAAATGTCACCAGTTTTGGGATCGACTACTGGCTTTATCTGTTTTTCTCCACTGTTACACATCAGAAAAATGTAATAATGTATTTTCCCCACATTTATGGACATTGTAAAAGTATTCTCCTCTCCTTTATCGGGGAAAAGGAGAGGAGGTCTATTCATTTAGTAGCTACGGTGTTGATTTGTTTATTTTTTTTACCTGATCCTTCTGTTCTACATGCTGGATCCTCTCCTGGTCTAGCGTGGCGTTGACCTCCTTCAGTTTCCTCTCTGTTCGTCTCTGAGAGGCTTGCATGCTGCTCTTCTCTCTGAATAGACAAAACGCATTAGGAGAGCTCAACCGTGTGATTTTTGTGTATTTTACCGTTCTTCACTGCGCAGCCTTTCCTCCAGTTCCTGAATTTTGCTTTCCAGCACGGCAATGCCGGCAGAAGGTCGGGTCTGTCCTTCCATGTCGGCCACACGCGACTTCAGCTCCTTAACCTACAAAAGCCTAAAAACATCAGCAAAAGACCGCCAATCGGTTTGCGTTCACCTATTCGGATGCAAATGTTCACCTGTCTCTCGATGGCACTTTTGTCCATCTCTAGGTCGTGACGAGCCGAGCGCTCTTGCATCAACTCGGAGCGAAGCTGGTCCACCTGAAAATGCAAGTGTGGAAGTCAATAAGAGGACTTTTAAATCAAAACTTGTTAAGTTTCACTTGACCTGATCTCGACTGCGTGCGATGCGATCGTTCAAAAGCTCCAAGCTACTTCTTTCCTCGTCCAACTCGATCTCAAGGGTCTTTATTTTATCCTGGAAATACACGAGATGATAATATTAGTGCTGTCAAATTTATCGCCTTAACGGGCGGTAATTCATTTTTTAAAAAATCAATCACGTTATGATATCTGACACATTTAACGCATGCGCGGAATGACCCGCTCATGCATTGCCTCAAACAGATTACAATGACGCCGTTTTTTTTGCACATTGAGAGCTAAGAGGCAGTGAAAGGCGAGTGGACACAGGCGTTCATTGGACCGCGCCGTTTATTGGCATAAGCTTCGGCAACTCCTTCACAACAAACATAAGTATCATTTTAGTGAAAGCACAACAAAAATATTCCTATCTCTTAAAAAAAAATAATGTCCACAAAAAGAAAAGCGCTTCAATCTGTATTTAATGAGGCCCTATTCTCACACAGTTAAACAACAATGCAAAGAGAAGTGGCATTCCCAATCAAAATAGTTATACAAAATACACCTAAAACTTACTCAGACTTTGGACAAACTAGTCAAACATTTCGTTTAGCTCAACAAATACACTCGATGGCAATATTTAGTCACAATATACAAACTATCAGAGGTCTCGTACGTTGTAAAAAGCCAGCACTCAAATGACCGTTAAGTACAATGGATAGACCAGTAAACGGGAAATGACGGCGTCAGTCGAGGGACAAAACATACTCATTGGCTTGCTTTCTAAGTAATTTAAAACTCTCCGTTGACACCTTGTGGTGTATTTCAATCACTACCTTACGTAGTTAAAGACGCTGTGGAAGAACGGCAGGGAACCCATGTGACGTCACCGCTCGCCGACGTCAACAATGGTGGGCTACTGGG
This sequence comes from Corythoichthys intestinalis, assembly GCF_030265065.1. NCBI lineage: Eukaryota > Metazoa > Chordata > Actinopteri > Syngnathiformes > Syngnathidae > Corythoichthys > Corythoichthys intestinalis. The sequence goes on from NC_080416.1 coordinate 23,314,594, forward strand.
CCTGTCGCGATAACAAATTTTAGTGTGCGATAATTTATCTCATAAATTATTGCGATATGCGATATTATTGCGCCCCTCCCCAATTTTTTAAAAACCAGTTTACAATAACACAGTGAGAATGCAGTGTATATTAATAGATCAAGTACACCCATTTAAACGCGATCAATATTTACTCTTAAATTCAAAAATACTTTTAAAGAAATCACAACTAAAAACAATAGACCATGCCTCTTAAATAAAAGACAACAATATTAATACAGCACAGAAACACAGAATAAATTAAATTTGTTTTTCAAGAAAAATAAATAAAATTGCACTTAATAACTGAAGCATTATGGCAAATGAAAACTTTCCCCCTCATAGCTTCTGCTATGGTGTTCCATACGGATGCAACGATTCAGTTAAGTCACGGTTCGGTACGATTTTTGGTACGGGGGACACGATATTCTATTCGATTCAATACATTGAATGCTCTGAAAATAAAATAACAATTGTATTTTTTGTTTCGTTTTTTTTTTTTTTTTGCTAACGAGCAGAAATTAAATATGCCATCATATAAGCATGCGTTTCAGTGCATAATCTGAAGAATAAAATGTATTATTATTATTATTATTATTATGAGCAAGACATCCTATTTCCGAATCCATCTGTGTCATGTACTGAATTAGCAATATTTGCAGCATTACCTATAGTCACTGGTATGGATTGATTTGGCCTTCTTGACTTCCATTCAGTCATGGCAATTTATAATTCATCGATGTAGTATGTGGACTACGTGACCCATAATCACTCTGGGCTCACGTAGCCAATGGCATGGGACGTAGCACATCTAGTTTGCTATTTCATGATATCTAGTGTGTGCGCGCATTAAAAAAGTTAGCAAACGCCACAGAAGTCATGTCTGCTCATTACTGCACAACACCAGCATATGACAATCGACTTTTATAAACAAGACGAGTTTGAAGCACAGCGCTCTTAATTTGCCACTCAAATATCCGGTGTTGTGCTGAAAAATAGCCGCCCCGCGTGAAATGTCACCCCTGACGGGAGCGCCCTCACGTCAACAACACTGGCACGCCAGAGCTGGTCGGCAGTCAATCCGGAGCACTGGCGCGGCCGGTACACGTTTAACAATAGGATATAATGGGAACGATTGGCTCCAGCGCTATGTTTTTGCCGGACCTGGAACGAAGATGCATTTTGCGCAGTTGGTAACAAGGAATCCGAACTTTTAACAGCACGTGCACAGGGGCGATAAATCGCAGCGGAAAAATTACCGCCTTCATTTTTATTTATCGCGCGATAAATGGAATTATTGCATATTGCGACAGGCTTACGGGCTACTCGTTTATTTTTTGATTGCAAATTTTACAAATTTTATTAAAACAAAAACATTAAGAGGGGTTTTAATATAAAATTACTATAACTTGTACTAACATTTATCTTTTAAGAACTACAAGTCTTTCTATCTGTGCATCCCTTTAATAGAAAGAATGTTAATAATGTTAATGCCATCTTGTGGATTTATTGTTATAATAAACAAGTACAGTACAATACAGTACTTCTGTACAGTATGTTGAATGTATATATCCGTCTTGTGTCTCAACTTTCCATTCCAACATAATTTACAGAAAAATACCGTAATTTCCCGAATATAAGGCGCACCCGTGTATAATGCGCACCCCAAATTTACTTGTAAAATCTAGGGAATATTATTGTACCCGTTTATAACGCGCACCCTAATTTTAGAAGAAAACAGAGCTTGTGTACAGATACAGAGATGTCATTTTACTGACTGGTGAAACACAGCACAAGCATAGCACATTGGTAGTTCAAAACATTACCGTAAACTGACAATATTTACGGTAATAATATGATTTGACAACTTCTCCAACTTACCAGAATCTCGGAGAAAACAAAACAGATGTGACTTTTCTTTTAAAGGCTGCTGTATAACTTGCTCGTTTCCTCATGATGAATAAATGTTTCTTCCATGGATTGATACGGTAAAATGAAAGTGAGAACGTAAGTCGGAAATCCCTGAGAGCTCATAGCTGTCAACTCGACAGTAACAAAAGGAACTATTGTTATTTGGGTTTGAGTTTCCCGAGGGACCGATATAGTTGACGGACACAGGAAGTGTGTGTCCTTACATTTGTTATGGTCTGAATTGCGGAGCTGCAATAAACGTCGACTCAAATGAGTTCAAGAAACTAAATTCTGTGCTTTATGAAGAGTGAAAAAAGCTGAATTTAACACAGACGAAATCATTCGGCCGATTAGAGTGAAGTATTACCGAAAAAAAACGGTGACGTCACGTACCGTAATGGTCGGCAACGGGTCGCCGCATACGTTTCTTCAACACAACGTGGCCGTGTCAATGAAAAAAAAAATCGGTTTATATATATATGTAATACATATTTATTTCTGTCTCCATCCATGTACCCGTTTATAATGCGCACCATGAGTTTACAAGTTGATTTTGGGGGAAAAAAGTGCGCGTTATATTCGGGAAATTACGGTATGGCATATTTTAGAGATGGTTTGAATCTCAATTAATTAGGACTAATTAATTTTTAAGTTGTAATTAACTCGATTAAAACTTTTAATCGTTTGACAGCCCTAGATAATATATGCAGTGGCGGGTTTAGGGGTGTGGCCACTGGGGCACTGGCCCCACCTCTAATTTAAATGGCCTCTGAAGAGCCACTGTTCCCATTTTAGCACAAAGCACGGCAATTGGTGAATCCTTCTTTTGTAAAGTGAGCGAGAATAAGATAAAGTTTCAATTACATTGGTTCTTTACCTGAGTTCGATCGAACCCCAGGGGTTCAGTGAGTCAGTCTAAGGGCTTCGGTGAAGGTTAAAACACGTAGGGCCCTATTGTTGGCTGCTGACTAATTCAAGGCAAAGGGGCATTTTAGACCAGGGTTGGACGGGTTAGTCCCCAATTTACATGCTTTTTTCCAATTCTTTCAACTGCTAATCCTCAATCTGATGGGAGGAGAAACTGGTTTGCTCAGTGGAAGGTTGACTTTCACTTGGTATGAGGAAGTAGAACAGACCTACAGGTAACGTGTACTGCGTTGGCATAAAAAAATAACAGCATTTGCATCACATTTTACGCCATGAAAATAGTATGTGAGGCAAGGATGCGATAGAATGAGAATGTTGACATGAAAAAGAAAATCAAAATTAATGTGAAATGAATCGAGTTGAATTTCATTGTGAAAAGCAAATCAAAAGGCAAAATTATTTGCTGTAAATTGACACTGTTTATTGCATTTGTGGGAAAATTCATGTTTTTTTTTTTTTTTTTAACCTAATGACTGTACAAATTTGGCAATCATTTTGTGCAAGGCCTTTAATTAAATTTGATATCGTTTGAGATGTAAACATGACAGAAACTGCACGGTCAAGGTTCATGCCACTAAGCAGGATTAATGTTGAAAAATATAAGATATATTCCTCCAAATTTGAATGACAAATTCAGAGAAATGCGCATTGGCTAGTCTTGGTTTAGTGGTCTGATGATGCTTCAAGCATAAAGATAAAAGCATACATTTTGACCTATATAAAAACATGCTGTCTGAATGAGAAGAAATTTGAATGGAAATTCACTTAATTTTTAGCTTGTTAGATGAGATATATCCATTTTGAAGTTGAAAAAAGAAGATCTTTCTAATTCCAAAGGGTTCGGTTAATGCGTGTGTGAAACTCTTGGGGTTCGGTACCTTTAGCAAGGTTAAGAACCACTGTTCTAGAGCAATGATCCCTAACCACTGGGCAGGGGATCAGTACCGGTCCGTGGCGCATTTGCTACCGGGCCGCAGAGAAATAATAAATCAATTTGTTAACGACCGCAATCTGACCTGTGCCTCTTGACACATCAATATGCCTGTCTACTCTATTGACTAAACAGAGTAAAGATTTGTGTACATCGCCATCTAGTGGTTGGCCGCCCTTACTGAGGTAATTGCACACACATAGCAGCCCACCGTCAGTGAATGTAAACAGTAACGTTAGCTGCTGTTGGTTGTGTGCTGCGGATGGAGATGTCTTTAGACAGCTTTTTTTACGGGGAAAGGGCCACTTGCTGGGCCAGAAGAGGAGCAGTCCAAGACTTTGTGGCTAACCATATGGCTAAAGCCGAGAACCTTTTACGATTGGAGAACAACTCATTATCCCTGCGACCAAGTATATTTGTTTTAGGTGAGGCTGCTGTTAAAAAAGGTTTATCCAGTGTACAGTGATTTACATTTTACCTGCACTTCATGTTCCTTTTAAACCCTGTCGTGTTATCTTATATTTACTGAAATTTTCTGCCACACATTGCCGGTCCGTGAAAAAATACTACACCGGTTTGCTGCCAAAATCTCCTACATCGGCGAAACGTGCTACATTAGTCGAATTTGGCACCCAAAGTACTACTCTGTGCTCTAAACTTGTTTTGTTTAGATGCATACAGGAATAATGTACTAAAAAAATGCCTGCAGAAAATACTTATATGTAGTTATATCAAATAAGGACGGTTTAAATACGCTACGTGACTAATGTGGTCAACTGCTTCAAAGCTAACACAAAAAAACCACAATGGTTAAAAGCATGAGAGGGTAATACATGCAAAAAGCATCTTTGAGGTAGTGAAAAGGTTCTAAATAACTAAATAAAAACAAAATAGTGAGTACTTGCCGCTTCTAACCGATGTGCGCATGCGTGTGGAGCACGCTGATCATTGTGTAGAACGTTTTGCCGCGTACAAAGGAATGGTCGAACACCGATCCGTGTTGCAAAAAAGGTTGGAGACCACTGTTCGAGAGTATTTTAAATATTAATGTATTATATGTATATGTATATGTATATATGTAATGTATTGTATCCCTACTTGCACACAGCATGATTAAATACAAATTATTACAAACTTTACACTTTAGTGAAGTTGGCCCCCCCCATCAGATGCAAAAAATTATGTCAATCGTTTGTGCCGCTATCGTTTTAAGATAGTTACAGTTCTTTTATAGGTCAATCTGAGGCCAACCAGCCCCCCATTTTGATTAAAAAAGGCTAAAAATAGTGTCCTTTTTTGTGCTACGTTTGTGCATCAGAGTGGGATAAGTCCGATTTCCCACCTTCCTCGAATGCATCATTAGGATACAGAATGGCTATGACTAACGTTATCACTTGAAAATATCGCTATCTATGAAACACTGGGAGCACAAAACGCCGTGGATAGGTTAGATGGGTGCGTGATATCATCATTACAAATTGAAAGCCAAATATCTACAAAACCGTTGTGGCACAAACAAAAAATTTTACAGCACAAACGAATTTTGCGTCAGATGGGGAGCCAACTTCATGGAGGAAAACTATAATGGTTCGCTTGACAGTGTCAAGCAAAGTTTTTTTTACCGCTACATGCAGAATAATCTGCATATTGTGTTGTTGACCAAAACAAACACTGAACAAAGATGGCAGCGACACTTGGCCACTGAGGGTGACATGTGGCCCCTTTTTGGCCCGTTTAAGACAACTTCTAGAACCGCCACTGAATATATGACTCAACTGCTCATTGGGATGGAACACGAATGCTCACTAGCGTCTCACACATACAAGATCATCTCTAAACTGCAGGGTTACTCTTTAAAACATGCCAAGGAAGACGCTACGCTTAAATGGATCTGAGAGGCTGTTTCATATGAGGGGAAAAAGTAAAGAAAAATAATATAGTGACATTTCCAGAAAATAACACAAAACCGTTTTTAAGACGTGTTCTAAGACTACGAAAAATAACTCATAAATCGTAATATCAGGAGAATAAAGTGATACAATGTAGCATCACGAGATTAAAGTCGTAATATTATATATATATATATATATATATAAAAAAACGTAATGGCGTTTGAGCTAATTTAGCTAAATTAGCCATACTGCATCCATACATATTACGTAAATTAAGGATGTGAAATATAACAACTTTAATCTTACGTCCTATTTGTTTTCCATGTTAGGCTTGAATATGTCGTCGAATTGTTCAAAAGACGCACATATTTGTGTTAAATGCAGGACCCACCTGGCGACCAATTTAGGCGCAGCATCTGTTAGAGGGATGTAATGCGTAAACTGAGTCGTACTGTTGTTGCGACGAGCATTCCAAGTCTTTATTTACACTTTAACTCTCTTTGACCTCCTTGACCTTTTGACTCCTCACCTCTAGCGACCTGATCTCTCGGTTGCGGTCCGTATGCGTTCCCTTCTGCGACTCCAGCTCGCTCTCCAAGTGCTTGAGGCGGTTGCTGAGGAGGTCTCGCTCCAGCTGAGCGCTGTCTCGCTCCTCGCTGCAGCTGAGGAGCTCCTTCTTCAGCCGGGACACCTGAATGGACAAGTTAACTCATTGACTGCCATTGACACCGGTAGACGTCCAATCCATTTTGACTGACTAGTCAAAATAAATTGGGCGTCTATCAGTGACAAACTAATATAATAAGCAAAAGTACTGTAATTTTCGGACTGTAAGCCGCTAATTTTTTCCCTTACTTTGTGTCTTTCTGTTAATTATAATTTTCGCTGTAATCCGGCATATTTATGTCTTTGAGATACGTCTAAATAGATGTTCATTAATGTGCACTGTCCCTAACAAATTAATGAGGTAACCAATTGTCTCTATGCATGTGGTTACCATGGCAACTACACAAAATGCTATGTTATAATGTATACTAATGCATTTAAGAATATGCTTGCATGGTTTTATGGGGTTTTAATAAATTGTTCATTAAAAAAATGTTTAACTAGCATTTTGTAGCAAAAATTAGGAGTGAAAAAGCTGACCTCGTCCTGTTGGGTCTTAAGATTGCTCTGAGCCCGCTGCAGCTCAGCCATTCTGTCCTTGTTGTTGCGTTGGGCCTCCAGCAAGTCCTTCCGAGAGCGCTCCCTGTACTCGTCCAGTTGCGACTGCAGGGCGGCCACGGACTGACGCGAGTCGCCCATTACCACCTCCATCTGCACACAAGAGGTGTACTCAACATAATACCGATTATCCGGCGAGACTTGTTACGGTGGCGGCAAACCTCTTTGTTCATCTTTTCCAGCGCTCGGTCCAGGAGCCTCTTCTGCTCCTCCAGGTCACCTTTGCCTCGCCGCAGGGCCTCCCGTTCAAGGTCCCTTTCCTCCAGGCGGCGGGTCAGCTCGTCCCTCTCTTTGCCTAGGCGAGACCCACTTCGTTTGGCTTCCTCCAGCTGCGACTTGAGGGAGCGGTTCTCGTCCTCAAGGGCCTCCATCGCCTCCTCGGCTTCAGAGTTTCTGGTGGCGCTCGACTGCAGCCTCTAGAAGAAGGTTCATTAGAACTTTGTTTCTCCTTCTTTGAAACGTGAGTGAAGTCGTTACATTTTGTTTCATGTGAAGGACTTTACACAAGGGCAGAAATTGGCAAATTGCATTTGAATTTAAAAAAGTGAAGGAAGGAGACATTTGTAGAATTTGCCCACTGCAGGAAACGATTTTTAAAAAATCATGATTTCCACACAAAAGCCTTATTTTGCAAAATAATAATAATACTAATGAAAAAAATGCCTGAATAAAGTATACAAATGCAGTTAATATTATATGTCAATAAAAAACTTTATGAGAAAGTTGTGCTATTTCAGAACTACAGTGAGGAGCAGAGGTATTTGCACCCCTTGTTATTTTGAAGTTCACCCACTTAGAAAATAAGTAGAGGTCTGAAATTTCAATCATATATGCATTTCCACTTACAGAGACAATCTAAGAAACAAAATCCAGAAATCACATAGTATGATTTTTAAAATAATTTATTTGTAATTTACTGGGGTTCATAAGTATTTGTACTCCTAAGAATCAGCAATAATTATGACCGGAATTGTGACCTTTACTCACCCACCATTCGTTTAAGCTCATTATTGTTAGCTGTGCACCCCACAGTCAGTCATAATCCAACTGCTACCATGGGCAAGACATGAGAGCTTTCAAAAAACACCTGAGAAAAATTACTGAGCTCCACAAAGTTGGAAAAGGCTATGGGACAATTGGAAAGCAGCTTGGTGAGAATAAATCAACAGTTGCAGCAATTGTTAGAAAATGGAAACGGCTAAACATGACTGATAATGTACCTTGGGCTGGGGCTCCATGTAAAATCTCTCCTCGTGGGGCATCATGATGAGAAAAGTGAGGGCTCAGCCTAGAACTACACTGCAGGAGCTGGTCAATGACTTGAAGAAAGCTGGATACACTGTTTCAAAGGATACAGTCAGTCGAACACTACGGTGCGATGGTTTGAAATCATGCATTGCTCAGAAGGTTCCCCTGTTGAAGCCAGTACATGTGAAGGCCTGTCTGAAGTTTGCAAGGGACCATCTGAATGATGCAGAGGGGTCATGGGAGAAAGTCATTTGAGATCAACGTAGAACTTTTTGTTGCAAACTGTACTTGTTGTGTGCGGAGGAAAAAGAAGGATGAGTACTATCCCAAGAACACCATCCCCACTGTGAAGTATGGGGGTGGAAACCTCATGCTTTAGGGTTTCCTTTTCAGCAAAGGGCACTGAACGACTGCACTGCATAAAGCAGAGGATGAATGGTGAAATGTATCGTCGGATTGTGAGCCGCAACTTCTTTCCCTCATTCAGAGACTTGAAGATGAGTCGTGGCTGGATCTTCCAACATGATGATGATCTGAAGCACACAGCCAAGCTGAACAAGGAGTGGCTGCCTAAAAAGTATATCAAGGTTTTGGAGTGGCCTACCCAGTCTCCAGACCTTAATCTCGTAGAAAATCTTTGGATTGATCTGAAACTTCGCGTTTCTCAACGACAGCCCAGAAACCTGACAGATCTAGAGAAGATTTGTGTGAGGGAATGGGCCAAAATCCCTGTTTCTATATGTGAAAACCTGGTGAAGAACTACAAAAAGTGTCTGACCTCTGTAATTGCAAACAAAGGCTTCTGCTAGAGAAGCTAGAGATTAGCACTGATTTTCTCAGGGGTACAAATATAAACCCCAGTAAATTTTAAAAAAAATTATTGAAAAATCATACATTGTGAGTTCCGGATTTGTTTTTAGATTATGTCTCTATAAGTGGAAATGCATCTATGGTTGAATTTTTAGACCTCTACCTATTGAGTTAACTTACAAAATCACAAGGGGTGCAAATACTTCTGCTCCTCACTGTATTTAGTGAAAAAAAGGTCATAAGAAAGTATACAAATACAGTACATATTTTATGCCAATATAGAACTTTTTGAGAAAGTTGTGCTATTACAGAACTGCACGACAATTTCACAAGAAAAAAAATAAGTCATGAAATATATTATAAATTATTAAAATTAAATATTATATGCTACAAGGAATTTTTTATTTATATTTTTTTCACATTCAAAAGCGGTAAACAGTAAAAACATTTTATGAGAAACTCACGAGATAATGTATAATTTATTTTGTTAAATAACAAAATCAGTTGCTATGTTAGAAAAAGATATATATTACTTTAAAACCTATTTTTTGGACAAGAATAAAAAAGCACATTTAGATTATATATACCGTATATATATTGTTTTACATGTGTCCTGCTGCACTATGTTACTTTTTTTTCCGCATCAGGGGAAGAAAGGGAAGCAGTAATAAATTGATAATACATCCTATTTGCATTACATACGTTATTCAAGGTCAGTGTTCTGAATAATAAATCCCCATGATTCAATTTCAATGCAATACGAACATGTTAACTTCTTATGTGTTATTTTTACTATACTGATGTCTTTTTTTCCTACATATCATTTTACAAACATGACATTACTTTGCATTGAATAGGGGGATTAGTTCTGAAGCTTTATTCAGGGTTGGAAATAGAGTGTGTGGGAGGCAGTTTGTTTGATTGTGCAGTATGTCCATTTACATATTAGCTTGTGTGTTGTGGGTGCAGCTCTGCAGTGTTTTTGTTGCTGTTTTGCAGTAAGTACCATGCGGGCAATTCGCTCTCTGAGGCGGGTGTTTGTTTCTTGGAGCTCCAGGTTGGTGCTATGATCCATTGAAGTGGAAGATGATGCCTGCATACAAAAACAACCAATATTAACAGTATTTATGAAGTTATTTTTTTATATTTTGTACAAGAGCACATGAGGAAATTCAGCCAAATATGGAAACTAGAAGCAGACTCAGCAAAACAATGAAGTAGTGTACAGTTGATCACGCAAAACATAAATTGTAGAGCGGCCACATGTCAGTTTACAGTATTCGTCAAGTTGTCAGAGTGGTTGGTGTATTGAGGAAATTTTAATGAGGACATAAAAAATATGGAATGTTATGAGAAAACATTTCTATTGTTCGGAAAAAAACACCTTTTTATGATAGTTGTTGAAAAATCAGAAGAAACATAGCTTTAAAAAAATCATTCAAGGCACTGAAGTTGGCTTAAAAAAAAGAAATCAATACCATCCGGAGAAAAATATGACAAGGTTTTTTGGGGGGGGGATTAGTGGAAATTTGCATCGCCATAAAAGTTTCTTTTCATAATGTCTCAATTTTACTTTTTTGTTAAATAAAAATACTTTTAGAAAAATCGACATGTATCCAACAACTAGCATACACATGATCTACAGTCGTGAAAAAAATAGGACACTCTATGGAAGACTGTGTGTTTTGTCGTATGGAAACTTAATATCAATTTTAACAATCTTGAGAGATACTAACGCGTCATGAGAGAGTATTAGAACTGAACAATTAAAACTAAAAGATTTCTTATAACTTTCTGTAAAATGTAATTTTAAATAAATGCAATTTCTGTTGAGGAATAAATTAGGACAGCCCCACTTTCAATCACATTAAAAATGGCTAAAATCACACACATGTGTATCAGGCGCACATGATTAGAACATCATTACCTCGTGTTTTGAAGGAGGCTTGCCTTTTTTAAACCTCACATTTAGTTTGGTGTGCCCCTGACTGTTGAAGTGAGAGAAAACACCATGGTGAGATCAAAGGCGCTGTCTGAGGCCTTCAGAAAGAAGATTGCAGACGCTTATGAGTCTGGTAAGGGATCTCAAAAGAATATAAAATCAGCCATTCCACTATCCGGAAAAAAGTCTAGAAGTGGAGGAGATTCAAAAAAGCTACCAACATGCCCAGATCTGGCTGTCCAAGCAAGTTCACCACGAGACAGACCGCAAGATGCTAAAAGAAGTCTCCAAAAACCCTAAAATGTTATCACGGGACTTACTCTTGCTCGGGCTCTTGCTACTGTTGATATGATAGTGCATGCCTCTACAATCAGAAAGAGACTTCACAAGTTTAACCTTCATGGGAGGTGTGCAAGGAAGAAACCTTTGCTCTCCAAGAAGAACATGAAGGCCAGACTGAAGTTTCACAGAGTTAATGGAGACAAAGACCAGGACTTCTGGAATAATGTTCTTTAGACAGATGAATCTAAAATTGATTTGTTTTAACACCAGAACAGAGGACATGTTAGGCGTAAACCCAATACAGCTTTCCAGGTGAAGAACCTCATACCAACTTTGAAGCATAGAGGGGGAAGTGTCATTGTTTGGAGATGCTTTGCTACAGCAGGTCCTGGCCAGCTAACCTTCATAAAATCCACCATGAATTCTATCATGTATCAACCGGTGCTTGAAGAACATTCGAGATCATCTGTGAAAAAATTAAAGCTGAAGCGAAACTGGACCCTGCAACATGACAATGACCCAAAATATACCAGTAAATCCACCAAGGACTAGCTGAAAAGAAAGAGTCCTGGAATGGCTGAGTCCAATCCAAAGCCTTAATCCCATTGAGATGTTGTGGCGTGACTTGAAACAGGCTGTACTTGCAAGAAACCCCTCAAACATCTCACAGCTGAAAGTATTCTGCGTTGATGAGTGGGGAAAATTTTCTTCAGACCGATGTCAAAGACTGGTAGATGGCTACAAATAGCGTCTCACTCAAGTTATTACAGCCAAAAGGGCTAAAACTAGCTATTAGGTGGTAGGGTGTCCTATCTTTTTCCACAGTTAGAATATGCATTTTAGTTGATATATTTGGTTTTATCAGTAAAACAATGTTAATTGTTGTTGTTTACTTCCAATTAAATCACTTTCTTCTCCAGAGATAAATAAAAACAAGATCAGACATTGATATGTCAACATTTCTTAATTCTTTCATGGGGTGTCCTAATTTTTTCACATGACTGTATTAGAGGAAAATACACTACTAAAACTACCTTGCAAGATAACATGATGCACAAAATGGTCATCACTGATCCTCTTGACAGTCCCGTTAACTCATTATCATGCTATCGATGGTGACAAACATCCAATCCAATTTGACAGAGTGATCTCCCAATCAAAATGGATTGGACGTCTATCACCGTCAATGGCCGTGAACGAGTTAATCACCTCTTTAGCTTTGTGGAGGGCCTTCTCCAGCTCAGCCTTTTGCGCGTTCATGTCGTCGATCTGCGCCAAGAGTCGGGCCTCGCGCTCGCCGTTCTCTCTCCTGAGAGCTTCAAGGGTCTCGCTCTTATCGCGGAGGGCGTCCTTGTGCTGATCCGCAACCAGACGGGCTTGCCGCAAATCGTCATGGCAACGTTGAAGATCCTTGAGGATGAAGATTGATAGATATGAGGGCAGAAAAACGGGAAAGCGCTTTATACAATCAGAATCTTATAATGGTTTAAAAATAGGATATGAACTTGTTACCTTGCTAAAATGTAGTACTGTATTACCGCGGCGCGTCAGAGTGGTCCAATAGTGAGCTCTTTTTATTTTTTTTATATGGACGGCAGATTTTTCAGACGAAAAACAAAAATGTACAGTACTGTGCAAAGGTTTTAGGCAGGACACCTGCCTAAAACCTTTGCACAGTACTGTATATTTTTATTACATTATGTATATACAGGATATACTGTATGTATATATTTTCCACAAGTGGAAGCTTCCATGATCCCAATAAATTTAATATTAAAAAAATATATATATATCCTGCCTAAAACTTTTGCACAGTACTGTATATTCACAAGAAAATTTGAAAAGAAATTCAAACATGTCATTTGTATAAAGTTTAATTTTAGCCCATGATGCAAAGTGCATTTGCTGACAGCCCCCCCCCCCCAAGTTCTAATAAACTGGACGTCTATCGCGATCAGTGGCAGCCAATGAGTTAAAATCCTTGGCAATAAAAAAAATGTCAAATTCATAAAATAGATTTATTATCACCCAGGCCTAACTGCACTCTCTTTTCTCTAAACATGGCCTCCTTCAAAGCTTTTGGTTCTCATTTGTCTTTTATAAGTGCTAACAAAAAAGCATAGCTGCACAATTTTGACATTATTATTACATCCTTGTTAGAATAAAAAGCCTTTATTGTTATTGTAAAGAGTACAGAGATTTAAATCTTAGCTATAAAGTACACCACATAAAGCACAAGTAAAATCGGGCTAATATAAAAAAACACAGGTTACAATCGGGCTAGTATAAAAAACACAGGTTACAGGGTACACATATTGGGAATAAAGCGAATAAGTGACTACCAGCAAGTGGTGATGTACAGTGTTGGGCACGTTACTTTAAAAAAGTAATTAGTTATAGTTACTCACTACTTCTTCCAAAAAGTAACTGAGTTAGTAACTGAATTACTCTATAGTAAAAGTAACTAGTACCAGGGAAAGTAACTATTTCCGTTACTTTAAAAAGAAGTTGTTGTATGTCAAAGAATTTGACATTTTCATAGCAGTATTCGAGTCAGTTGAATAGAGAAGAACAGACAGGTAGTTGTTTTATAGAACCTTGTAATATTTATTGCACCTCACCAGCAACAGATTTATCCTACACTTGAAGTGCAAAAAAAATAAACAGATTTGAATTGCTTACCAAAGATGTCGACGAAAGCTTTGCCCCTGGACATAAATTACACTTTACATGCACGTTCTTTCCTGTAATTCCGACCAACTTGAAATAGTGCTCATATCTCCACTTCGTAAAGGACAAATTTTCCTCTGCATGCTCTGCCATCATATCCCTCTGCAACAGTTTTGCGTGTGTGTGTTTGCCGCACGCGCTGTTCCTGCTGTTGTGTGAAAACACCGGCTCTGAAGTATTTATTTATTTATTTATTTTTTAATTGTATTTTTTTTTCCGGCTCTAAAGTACGTGCGCTATTAGGCTAGAGCGTTTACGTCACAGAATGGGGGATCACGTGAGATTTGACAACAATGCAGCCATATTGGAAGCAGGTCTGGCTCGCGGGACATTAAACTATATTTTGCCAGTTCGATAAAGAGACAAACTCGTTACGAAGGCGAAGAACAGATATGTGATCAAACTTAAGGATGTGAACAATGTTGACCCTAATGAGCAAGCCGAAGACAAATGGGGTAAAGATGTCGACGGGCTTCCACAATTACGCCAAATGGACATTCTGCTGTATTTATTGTTTGGTGTATATGTTACTAAACTCACCAGAGATTCCGAAATCACAAATCGCTACAATGCTATGAACAGTCATGCCTTCCCGAAGGGGGCCGTCCCACACTCCGGTTCATTTCATTAGTCGGTCACATGCAGCGATCTAACGCCGGATTTAGGTTGAAAAAGTACAAAAGCTCTACCGCATACAAACAGGAAGGATTGTCTCAGGAGTGATTTGTTCGAGGATTCAAGGTAATTATTATATTTTTCGTACCATGCATGCATTTTGAAACGTTGTGAAAAAAATATCAATGGGAGGAATTAGCCGCTACAGCATTGGCATTATACTTCGCAATATTTACGTAAAATAACTGCTAACTGCTCGTTTTTTTGCTTTTATCCAAGAATCGAGACGGTTTTACGTCCACATCTATAAAGATTTCAGGGATTTAAGCATTCATTCACAAGAATGTTCAACGGAAAAAGCTCTTTGTTTACATATGGCGACCGCTAATTTGCTTACTGACTATCATCATAGTTCGCAATATTTACGTAAAATAAATGCTGACTGCACGCTTTTTTTGCTTTTAACCAAGAATCGAGACTGTTTTACGTCCATATCTATAAAGAATTCCGGGATTTAAGCATTTATTTACAAGAATTTCAATGTAAAAAGCTCTTTGTGGTGACAAGGCAGCGCCACAGTGACTTAAAGACTAGCAGCACATGAGATATATTTACTTGAAATAAATGCTAACTGCCCGTTTTTTTTTTTTTTTTTGCTTTTAACCAAGAATTTAGATTATTTACATCAATATCTCTGAAGAATTCAGGGATTTAAGCATTTATTTACAAGAATTTCAACGTAAAAAGCTCTTTGTGGTGACAAGGCAGCACCACAGTGACTTAGAGACTTGTAGCACATTCGACATATTGACGTAAAATAAATGCTAACTGCCTTTTTTTTTTTGCTTTTAACCAAGAATCGAGACTGTTTTACGTCCGTATCTATAAAGAATTCAGGGATATAAGCATTTATTCACCAGAATTTCAACGTAAAAAGCTCTTTGTGGTGACAAGGCGATGCCACAGTGACTTGAAAGACTAGCAGCACATTCGACATACTTATGTAAAATAAATGTGAACTGCCTTTTTTTTTTTTTTTGCTTTTAAACAAGAATATAGACTGTCAGTTTGTGCATATTGATATAAATGCAAAAAGGCTATCATGTAACTGTGCAAATATTGCATATGCAGTACTCAGATTGAGAAAGATATCTGAGAACTTTGTCAGATGCGTGTGACAATGTTGTGGTATTAGCAGTGCAATTACAGTTGTGTTACCTCAGCCGAAGAGGGGGAGCGTCGCCTGTGCACATCAAGTGACGGGTCTTGGACTTCCTTCAACTTGCTCTCAAACTCCTCCTTCTCCAATTGACACTTCAGCAGCCTACGGGAAAACGGGACGACAACAACACGTTTATAGAGGACACGTAACTAAAACAAGCTACACACTTCAAACACACTGCAACAGGACTCTAAATAATATTTTAGGGAAATCGACTTTCTAAGTTTGCATTGAAAAAATTGATGCGTTAGTAAGTCATGTTGTGCGGGGGGTGAAAAGCATATCTTATTTCAGAGTGCAGCACAAAAGGAGAAAGCTGATGGTCTAAGACAGGGGTGTCAAATTCATTTTTTGTTGCGGGCCACATTGAAGTTAGGGTTTCCCTCAAAGGGCCATTATTTTGGCCAATTCATAGAAATATTTAACTCATTTAGTTGCTATTGATGGCGTGAGACGTTGAATCCATTTTGACTGAGAAAGGAACAGTCAGACGTCTCACGCCGTCAATGGTAGGTAAATGAAGGCAGCCATGATTGACTTATTACCAAATGTACTGTACAGTCATCTATTTGGATAGTCAATAAAAAGTTCATTATTGACCTCAAAATTGTCAAAATCCTTTATTTAACCTCATGATCACAAATTTTTCTTCTTTTTTAAACCATTTTTAATTCACTATTTTTAAAAAGAAAAAGGGTGGTAAGGAGTAATCAATTTTTAAATGCATTTTTAAATTTGGAGGTTTTTTTATATGAAGAAAAAAAAGTTTATATTTTCAAAATATTTTCATTTATTTTTCAACTTGATCTTTTAATGAAAATTGAAGAAAAAGGGTAAGGTCAGTAAACATTCAGTTTATTTTTCCTAATTTTGTTATAAACGGGGGAAAACAGTAATTTTTCTTGGTAAAAAAAGGTATATAAATATTTTTTATAAATAATTATTTTTGTTTTTATCTTTATTTAGTTTTTAATCAGAAAAAAAGAGCTAAAATAGTTCATCTAATTTTTAAAAAATATTTTGTCGGGGTAAAAAACGAAATAATCTCCGATTTCCGCACTACGTACATTTTACAAGAATTTTATTTTCGTGAAAACACGAAGCTTATGCATGTGATTTACTTCTGCGAACACAAAAAAATGGCCCCTGGACCGCCACTTTGACACCCCCGAAACTACTTACAGTTTGAATTTGAACTCAGTTTTCAAATGATTTCAAGGAAGATTAGCTTAATGATTGCAGTTAGTAAGTAAATAGCGTCAACACTCACACACATAAAAAAACATCCCTACAATGATTCGCGTCTACATGTACTCAAAAAAAAAAGCCAAACACACTCTCTCCTCACATGTGACTGGC
Organism: Corythoichthys intestinalis; assembly: GCF_030265065.1. Taxonomy (NCBI): domain Eukaryota; kingdom Metazoa; phylum Chordata; class Actinopteri; order Syngnathiformes; family Syngnathidae; genus Corythoichthys; species Corythoichthys intestinalis. The sequence continues at coordinate 23,331,705 of NC_080416.1, forward strand.
GGAGTGTGTCCCCATCCTGGCGGATGAAAAGTGCAGGTGTTAAAAATAGAGTAGCCTTAAAGTACACTCAAATAAAAGTAGAAAATAACATCTCCGCTAATGCATCTTTGAACCGTGGGCTATTAAAAATGGACAACAACAAAAAAACATCAAATAAGAGAAGTTGCTTGATGTCGGGCCAAGGCTGGAATGCATTATGACAACCAAGTGGAAGAAGTAAACAGCAAATGTATGGAAAGGCCCGCTCCAAAAGATAACACAGAATATATAACGGGATATATGATGATACTGTATACGGATAATTTCGTATTTGTGTTTTTTTATGACCAAATATGCAGTTTCTGAGTCTTAAAATGAGTGTGAATTATGCCCTGTCATTGAACATAATAGATATTCAATTTATTTAAACTGGGAGGACTGGCTGCGAATGCTCATCTTTCAATGCCATTGACAATTACCATTGTCAACAGTAGCCAATGAGTTTACAATCATCATTGCATTGATCGCTAAGAAAGTCTTACTTTTCTTGAGTTTCTTGGAGTTCTTGTGATGTGGCTTCCAGCTGCGACTTCCACTGTTCTCCCTGATCCCTGCAGCAGTCCAGCTCCTCCTCCAGGCTCACCAGCGAGGCGTTGACGCGCTCGCGCTCCTCTTCAATCTGCTCCTGTGACTGTCAAAATGTATCAAATTAATAAGGCATTAAACGACAAGAGTTGCTTTTAGCTTCAGAGGAGGAAGTGTACAGTAGAAAGGTCCTGTGTCACATTTATAAATGTCAAAATAAACCATCTTTAGACAAAGTTAACAGCGCAAAAACATAAAAATACGACCAAAAAAAAAAAAAAAGTCTATACATGTGACAAAAAATCACATAAAAATGACCATAAAAAATATACCATAATCCAGACTACACAAACATTGGTATAATAATAATAATATTATATAATATAATATGGGGGTGGGTCAGTGATGCTGTGGGGCTGTTTCGCTTCCAAACCCCCTGGGAACCTTGTTAGGGTGCATGGCATCATGAATGCTTTGAAATACCAGGACATTTTAAATCAAAATCTGTTGCCCTCTGCCCGAAAGCTGAAGATGGGTCGTCACTGGGTCTCTCAGCAAGACAATGACCCTAAACTTATGGCCAAATCTACACAGAAATGGTTTACCAGACACAAAATCAAGCTCCTCCCATGGCCATCTCAGTCCCCAGACCTTGTTTTGTTGGCAAAAGGGGGTTGTACAAACTATTAACACCAGGGGTCTTAATAATTGTGACACACATTATTTGATGTCAAATAATTATTTCTTTATGTGGGATTTTCCCCCACTGAATAAATGCACTTGTATTGAAGGTTGGATTTTTCTCTTTTTTTCCATTAAGGTCCCATAATATTTGAATTAAAAAAAAAAAAAAAAATTATTAGAAGCTAAAAAACACATCTTAACCAGGGGTGCCAATAATTATGGAGGGCACTGTATAACATTTGAAATAGTTAAGAAACAACAAATGCTGTATATAAAAAACGTTAGAAACAAAATAGTGACACAAAAGCACGTGAAACTTAAAAATACACCTAAAAAAACATCCATAACCTTCAACTAAACTAAAATAGAAACACGATATATTAGTTATTTGAAACAGAATGTACAATAATGAACTTGGTTAATGAGCCCCGCTCTACTCGGCGCCCAAAGATAGAATTGTAATTCAAAAAATACATTCTAAGCTTAATGTTCCTTCCACAGGCAGCTGTCGGCTTCCTGTACTCTATGTAAAAAAGCACCCTGATAAGAACATGAAGCACAACTGCCAAAAGTGTCTGCTCTCAAAGTCTGCCTGCTGCTTTTTCCTCCCCGACGCCGCAACACGTCTCCGCCAATACAGCCTTCAAACTCGGCCTCGCATTTCTAGAAATAGTGCACCGAACGCGAACCCGAAAAGCCGCTGTGAGGAGAATTCTGAAAAGTTTTCGCCGGTGATCACAAGTGGCGGGATTCTCTTTTAAGCCGCGGCAGGCACAGCGAGATGAGCCCGCTTTTTACGCGACCCTTGTGAGGATAAAGTGTACCGAAGATGACCTAAGTAATGTATTTTTGGGAAAAAAAATGCAAATATTGTATACTTATGGCGGAAAACACTCAGGTGACTTGAAGTTCCGCCTAAGACCCCCAATTTAGCCAACTTTCATAATTGTCCGATATGCATGTGTGATACATCATTGGAAAGCTTAAAATCTCAATTTTCTGGGGGAAAAAATTTTTTGAGCAGGAGGACATTTTTTTTAAAAATATATTTTTTATCTATCTGGAGGTGAGAGCACGCGAGAACAGAATTACAGACGCCATGACTTTAACGAGATATTATCGCATACCTACTTTGTTTCGATCCAAAAACTCCATGTAGCATGTATCACTGTCAAGACACAGCTGTGAATGACCACAGCTGGAATTTTGGGGGATTTTATGGGTGAAACATGGTAATATAACAAGGGTCGCGATGCAGAAATCGCAGACATCAAGGAGTGGTCGAGATTTTCTTTTTCATATATTTACCCTTTTAAACATTTTTTTTCAAGTTTTTTTTGTTTGGATCAATTATTTATTATCTAACATATCGGAGAAAATGCGACAGTAGCAAAAAAAATACAAATAAGCGATAGTTATGAGGTAGATATCCGTGACTTTTTTACAGACGCCATTTTTTTGATAGTGACATAATTTGTTTAAAAGTTTAAAATATGTGAGTGAATAATTTCTTTAAAGTTTTTTTTTTTTTTTTTTTAAACTAAATATAAGAGATCAATAATGATTCTAAGCTAAAAACGACAGACATTTTGAAAAATAAATATAATTAATTACCTTTGTTTTATGGCTGGGTTGAAACAAAAGCAGTTGCGCTACGTCTGTACGGGGGTTTTCAGGGTAAAACGGACAAATTAAAAATAGTTCGGGGGCTTAATGTGCCATGAATCTGCTATGGCAGCATATAGACATATTGTTCTATCAAACACAACAGTTGTTTTAGCTTAAAATACAGCCGTTTCTTTTAAAGAGGAGTGCAAGAGCAGAAACTGCTTTTTCAGTCTTGTCTGTGTTTTCCGCCTTTTCCATAATTGATGTCTCCTTTATTTCTAATTCCATGATTTAAATAGCTGCATAATGACCCAAAGAATAACTCACATCAAAAGTGTTCTACCTGTGTCAGTTGCTCCATGGTTTTCCTAAGGTTGCGCATGTCGACCCCGTACTGCTCCCTGAGCGTCTCCATCTCGCGGTCGTGACACTCCACCTCTTCCTTGAGCGCCCCCTTCAGGGCCGTCAGCTCGCGCTCGCGCTGCCGAAGCATCTCATCCTGACGCTGGAGCCTCACGGTCGCCTCGGCCAGCTCCGCCTGCAGGCTTGCCACGTCCTAGTACCACACACAAACCAGCTTCACTTATTATATCCTCTTCATATTCATAAACATGTTATTTAAATGTTATTCTAATGCTTTTAACTAGGGCTGTCAAACCAATAAAAATTTTAATCGAGTTAATTACTGCTTAAAAATGAATTAATCTTAATTAATCACAATTCAAACCATCTATAAACTATGCCATATTTTTCTGTAAATTATTGTTGGAATGGAAAAATAAGACAAGACGGATATATACATTCAACATATGGTACATAAGTACTGTATTTGTTTATTATAACAATAAATCAACAAGATGGCATTGACATTATTAACATTCTTTCTGTGAAAGCGATCCATGGATAGAAAGACTTGTAGTTCTTAAAAGATAAATGTTAGCACAAGTTATAGAAATTTTATATCTTAATGCTTTCGTTTTATTAAAATTTATAAAATTTTCAATCAAAAAATAAACTAGTAGCTCGCCATTGTTGATGTCAATAATTACACTATGCTCACTCATGGTACTAACCCATAAAATCAGTTGGACCCAAGTGCCAGCAGAGGGAGCCAAACACCAAAAAACAAGTAACAAGTGGACATTATACTGTACTGTCATTTTAGTCTGTTTGAGCGGGGCATGTTCGTTAATTGCGTCAAATATTTTAATGTGATTAATTTGAAAAATTAATTACCCGTTAACGCAATACGTTTGACAGCCCTACTTTTAACTAATTGAATGCCATTGATGGTGCTACGTAGAGCTGGGAATCTTTGGGCACCTAATGATTTGATTACGATTACGATTCAGAGGCTCTGATTCGATTATAAAACGATTATTGATGCACCCCCCCCTTTTTTTTTTTTTTATTAAATGTTTTGTACATTAGTTCCAAAATGGTTCAAAAATACTCTCAGGCTAAACCAAACTACTATTTCAGTATCAGGTTAACATATAGCAGTAAACAAATATACAAAAATAACAGTAAATAAAAAACTCCGGTCCCCATTCTGTATCAGCAGCTTTAAACTACATTCAATTAATTTAATGTTGTGAATCAACCGTTAAAGTTGTTAAAATTGCTCCCGTTATTCCATAATTTCCCTTTTGTCTACTTTCAACATGTGAAAGTTTTAAAACTATTTTAAAGATAGATTCAAGTCAATATTTTACCGATTTAGGAGTATTTTAGATGAAAAGTTAATTAGGTTTGCTTGGAAGGTTCGCTACAACAGCCTTGCAGGGAAGTGTACTGCTTTAATATGGCGGCCGTTTACTAACGCCCGCATCTAGCTTTTTGTAGATAAGCTGCTCACGCTACCGAATCATTATTGCATCTAGTCCTATATAAATTATATCTACCGTAACATTATGTGGATGTACTTTGTAGCAGCTTTTCGGCACCAGTCAGGTATGTTGTTGTGTTTTTTTTATCTCGTGGCATGAGTTGAACTAGAGCCGTGAGTTGAGCATTGGTATTACCCGAGGGGCCGGGTAATGAGAAGCATGATGTTTAGCTACTCTCGCTTCGTTCCTCATTGAGTCCCGAAGACCGCGCGGCGCGCTGAGTGTGTTGTACTTCCGCTTTACTTGGCATATTTCAATAACCGGAATTTGGATGTTTGTGAATCGTTCTCGAATCTTCCACGGCCGAATCGCGAATAATCTAAGAATCGGAAATTTTGCACATCTCTAGTGCTAGGTGTCCAATCTATTTGAACGAGGATGGTTGATCCGCACAGTTCGAATGGATTAAATGTCTACTAATTGAATTACAATTTTTCATCAGGAAGGATTTTAACTCATCGGCTGCTATTGACAGCGCTAGACGTCCAAATGCAAAGTTATCATGTTATATTCTTACTAATACATTAATTAAATATAATTATAATTTATTCATGTATCTTTTAAAGGGAACCTCGAACTTAAAGACTTGTGGGCTCTCATAAGCCACAATTGTTCTCTTTTACTAGTACATGTTTTGACCTACAGAGGGCGCCATGTTTTATGTGCGCAATGGACGCACGGGGTGAGGATGTAGTTTGTCACTGTCACTACACGAACATTACCAGTGTTCTGCAATTCCTTTTACGCGGCTAGACGTCCAACACATGCACACATCGGTTAAAAGTGGCGAGTACTTTCCAGTTGTGTTTTTATTGAGTCTTTATTACCTTTTCATTGCCTCAAAATACTTTTTGCATGTATTTCCCTCTCATACTTTCAAGCATTGTGTTTTCTTGTGGTAGCTTTAAAGCAGATTTTTGATCTGTTGACCACATTAGTCACGTAGTGTATTCAAACCACGCTTATTTCATATTACTACGTTTAAATATTTTGTATGTTCTGTCTGTATGCATCCAAACAAAACTTTGGGTGTCAAATTCGCCTCTTGTAGCACGTTTCGCCGATGTAGCACATTTTGGCAGAACACCGGTTTTGTCATACTCTCGTCTTGTCTCATCCCATCTTTCCTGTTCATTTTGCCTTTGCTGCCCGTTTTGTGAAATATCGAAAGAGCTGTCATGCTCATTAATGTTCCTCTCGGGTTCAAATTGAAAGGGTTGAACAGATGACATGTTTATGTTGCTAGAGTCATACTCTGGAAGCCCGGCAGCATACACAGTGACGTCACCAACCTGCGACGTCAACAACAATGGTGACCTACTAGTTAATAAATTTTTACAAATTGTATAAAAACGAAAACATCGAGAGGTTTTATTATCAAATTATTTTAATTCATAATGACGTTTTCTTTTAAGAACAACAAGTCTTTCTATTCATGGATCCCTTTAAAAAAAAGATTTTTTTTTCCTGTGGTTTAATTTTATTATACTATATTACATCATTTTGTATTATAGCCTGTATTTTTAAATATTACACTGTTAAAAAAAAACTTTGCAGCAACATTTTTCTCTTTATACCGATTTATTTTTCTATATTGTAATTACATCAAAATACTGCCGTTTCAATATACTGTATACAGGGTGATTCAAAAACAATGACCCTATTTCATGATCAAATATTTCGTAAGGACCGTATTTTCCGCATTATAAGGCGCAAATAAAAGCCTTCCATTTTTTTCAAAAGCCAATAGTGTGCCTCATAATTGGATGAGCCCTATATATGGATCAATATTGGTTAATCATGGCATGACATTTCCTTTAGCGCAGCTCCATGTAGTAGAGGCATAAGGCAACCCCAATCACTACTAATACTACTACTGCGCCTTATAATGCGGTGAGCCCTGTACATGAAAAGTTTAAAATAGGCCATTCATTGAAAATGCTCCTTATACTCCGATGCGCCTTGTAGTGCGGAGAATACAGTAAATGTATGAATCAGAATGAGTGGGTGTTTGAAAGATCAGATTTCCCAGTTTTCTATCATTGTCATGTGACGCTGCTATAGGTTTTATTTCTTACTATTTTTCCTTCCTAAAATATTCAATCATGAAATGGGGTCATTCTTTTTGAATCACCCTGTATTTGTCATTGTTATTTTTTTTTCAAATTCCTTTTTAATTGACTTTCATACTTTGACTGTTTCAATGTAAATATATACTTTTTTCATATGACGTTAGAATGCTATACAGGTAGTCTCCAGGTTACGCATACCCGATTTACGTTATTTTCGCGTAACTGTGTCTTGTCCGCCACCTCTCAGCATTGATGTACAGTACAGTATATTATTTGTCATTTAATTTTGGTATTTAGTAAATCTATATGGTATGCATATCTGGTAATGCACTACTATATTTGCATTCTGCTTTCCTTTGTTGCAGTCAGACTTGTTTGACGTCACGCCAGCGCTACTTTCTGTTAGTTTCGAGCGTTGTTTTCACGATGGGAAGTGGGGGTAAACGCCAGATACCTCTGCAAGAAGGCAGAGAAAGGGTAAACTACGCAGGTTCGGCGATGCCCCCATTAGCTCGCTATTAACCCACTAGCTTATTGAGCAGCGTTCGTTTTCACCGCTGGACCAGTGCCACTAATAGCTGCTGTTTTCCTTATTTCCCTTGGTATTATTGTGCTGCCATTGACGTACGTTTTTGAAAGCAAATACGTCTCTGTTGATTTACTTTTTAGCATTATTGTACGCTCTATCATGATTGCATTTTCTAAATGTGTGTTCATAGTTTGACGGTGAGAAATAAATGTCAGTTGGAAGAACTATGGTGAGATCGATGTTAAAGAAGGGAAGAATTATCTATGGTATTTTTTACTTTATTAATAAGACATATGATTAGTGTTGTCAAATGATTAAAAAAAATTAATCTAGTTAATCATATGTCAACTGTGTGATTAATCATGATTAATCACATGTCCCTCCGGATATATAAAGTTGCTCTTCAGGAAAAAAAAATCTACGAAAATACTATAATTGACTTAAAATTTGTTTTCAGATTAAATGTATGATGTATGAATGAATTAATATGTAACCATTTAGAGTTTTAATTTTGTTTTAACAACTCAGCTCGTATAAAATAAAATAAATTGTCAGTATTATACAGAAAAGAGTTTAACAGATTAAAGTCCTTCAGACTAACAATGTGGCTCAAGTACCGTTTGGCATATTGCCCAAAATTAACTGCCAACTTAAAGAGCAGACAAGCATAATACAGTAACAATAGCTAGTGTTTCAAAAAATGTGTAAACAACTTGTCTGTTAAATTAAACATTTCACACAAATAAATGCAGCATTTGCCGTTTTACACTAAACGGCCTAAAAGCTGTGTGAGATTTAAGAAAAAAAAACAAATTTGTCAATTTTCACACACTTAACTGAAAAACATTACACTAAAATGTATGTAAAGGTGTTTAGAAACACTGCTTAAGTTAGCCAGTCATACCCTTTTTTTTGTCCAGTGGTCTCCTGTCAGTGCAACAAACGTAACTCTGGCTAGTTGCTCCACCTTGGTTGCCTTTTCATTTTCAAAAAGTTCATGAATTTTTGTGGCAATAGTTGCCCGTGAAGGTGTTCTGCATGTTGGGTCGCCCGATGCTATCTGGATAAGATTTTCAAGGCCCTTGTCTTTGACTAAGTTATGGGTCTCCAGTCTCTGGCTACCCATGTAGCGATAGCAGTAGTCAACCTACTTGTTGTCCTTTTGTTGACAAGTCCGAGTCCGCACTCTGCCAGTGTAGCTTGATGACTGCGGCTTGTTTTTGCGGTGTTAGCGTCATTGCTAACACTATCGAAGATATGCTTTGCCCGAAGGTGGTACGTTAGGCTGGTTGTGCTTCGATGGAAGGACAGTTCATCACAGCAGTATGTGCACACAACTTTTGTTTTATCCAGATTTCCAGTAGGCAGCTTTTTAAAACGGAATTTGCCATGAAGCATTTCTGGGTCATCATCCTCACTCATCGTGGTTGGCTGCATTTTGTCCTGCATTGCCGCACGGAGAATGTAAACATCACTCTGTGGGACTACGAGAGGCAGTTGTGGCCAAACTTAGTGTGAGCGGTAAATTGCGTTTTTTTTTAAATTTTTTTAATGCGTTAATATTTCCAGATTAATCATGGTCGTTAACGCGTTATTATTGACAGGCCTACATACAGTGGGGAGAACAAGTATTTGATACACTGCCAATGGGTTTTCCCATTGGCAGTGTATCAAATACTTGTTCTCCCCACTGTATGATACATGTTTTTGGATAGTTGTTTTGAGATTAAGGGTACTTAAAGGGTTAATTCCGACCAGCACGGAAATTCAGGTTACGTCGCCAGCAGTGTTGTCACTAATCTGATTACTTTCTTTCAGTAACGAGCAATCTAACGCGCTCATTTTTCCAAGCCAGTAATCTGATTAAAGTTAGTTTCCTCGGTGCCTGTGCGTTACTATTTTGTTGCCTCATACTGTATGTAGAATGAAGAATATTTTAGTCATGTACGAAGAGCATTTGAAAAGAAAATACTTCAGTTTGGGAGTGACATCACATCTCACGTTTTCTCATCGGGGGGAAAAAAAACGGGTCACGTGTATTATTACCATGCTGCCTGTGCGCGCGCCGTCTGCCACGGCGGTCAACAACATAACAACATAGCCTGGCTAGTGGCTACGTATCAGGATGCTAACAGTAAAGGAACCGGAGAGATACAACAAACGGCTGCATTTGCTCACTGGAGATAGAGCCATTACTTCACATGTCTGTCAAGTAAAGATGACAAAAATATCTCCGTGCGTTGCAAACTCTCCGCTGGCTCAGAAAGTCTGTCGACCGCTATGTACTCCACATCCAATTCAACAAGGAAGCACTTGGAATTACAGCACAACGCGTCGCGAAAAAAACTCTAGACAAAGCTGACGGGTAACGAGACAGCCAGCACTTCTACAGTTTGTAACCAGCCTTTATATTATGTGTAATTATGTACATTTAATAGTGAGAGTTTGTAATCATAGGGGGAGTTTTACATTTGTGGGACTGGGGGGAGAAGTCTGTTGAAGACTGAAATGAAAGTCAAACGTTTGGACACACGTCATAATTTTTGCGTTTTATATATTTTCACGACTATTGTATAGTCTCACTGAAGGCATCAAAACTGTGAACGTACATGTGGAATGGCAAAAAAAAGTGAAATAACTGAAAACAGGTTTTGTGTTCTACGTTCTTCAAAGTATCCACCTTTGAGGTGTCTCCAAACTTTTGGCCAATGCTGTATATATACACTATATACACATCTTGACACTGTTCGAGTTCAATCAACTGTTCAAGTTGTTGTTGGCAGCGTTTGAAAGCTTAGGTTTAAAGAAATTCTAAATAATCCATCTTGCCTCCTCTGGTGTAGTTTTGGCTGAGCAAAGCAAAGGATAGTCTCCAAGGTGCTAGTCATATGATCTGTTCGAAAAATGATTTTGACCCATTATGAAAACTTTATGTTGTAGGATTTTTGTTCATTTCATTAATTTTTGTTGTTTGTTTTATTGCTTTACAACTTTTAGAGACAACATTTTAACGGCTAGGTCTTTATTTCAAAGGGGAAGTTCAGAATTTTTTACATTAGGCTTTATCTTGGAGTCAGCGGGGTTTTAATTAGTAGTTGGAATTGATTTAAACAAATTTTGTGCAGTTTTTCAGTTATTTGTTAGTTTTAGGGCTCCGGAATGGCTAAGCTAGGGCGAGTCAATGGTGGTCGACTAATTAAACCCCCCGCTAACTCAAAGATGAAGCCTTATGTGAAAAACTCAATTACACGCGATGACATTTTTCAGTTATTTTTATGTTGAGGCAGCAAAAGGAAAAAACAGTGGTAAAAAATAACTAATAAGTTACTTTTAAAGGAACTTAGTTACTTTGATAATAAAGTAATCAGTAAAGTAACTAGATTACTTTTTTGAGGTGTAATCAGTAATTAAATTACTTTTTTAAGTAATCCGTGACAACACTGGTCGCCAGTGTAAGAACGAAACTCGTTCGTAAACCGGGGACTACCAGTTGTTTCGATGATTCCCATTTAATGTCTTAAAAAAAAAAAAAATCACATTTGTTTCAGATTTTTCTTCTTCTTCAAATGCTGATTTACACAAATAACAAGCAAAAGCAGCAGCATCAGTACCGTCCTGAGCGAGTCGGGATTGGACGACGTTTCCGAGATTCTCCTAAGCTCTTCCTGGAGCTCGGCCAGGTGATCTTCTTGTAGACGCAGGCGTGACTCAGCCATCTCTCGACTAATGCGCTCCTCAGCCAACCTACCCATATGAGCGCCATTTGAGTTTTTAGCCATATATTCATTGTCAAAAATGCTTTGTAACCCTTCCTTACTCATCATGGGCTCGTTGTAGTTGTTTCTTGCAGAGAGCGAATTGTTCCTCAAGCTCCACCAGGCTAAACACCTTCTGGTTTCCATCCTTCTGCACACAAACAAATACAGTCTAAGTCTGGAGTCGACCTTGCACATACATTATTCGCTCTGTTTTATCCATCTCGGTTCTTTTCTTTGCCCTACTTTCTCTGAGCGTCTTGCAGCGAACCGGTCAAACCGGCGGTGTGCTGTGAATTTGTTAAGACAAAAGCACACATACACACAAAGCTGCCGAATGCACACAGGTGTTGCTCGCCCACTGCCGCCCCCATTTGTCAAGGCTGTAGAAGGAGATCCATACAAGCGCTTCTCCTTCTACACGCTCATTACAGCTGCACGCGAACATTCAAATAAGATCCATCCGCTACATTTTTATAAGGAAAATTTGATTTTTTTCTTATTCTCAATTTGAAAGAGTTTCCATGAATGGCGCCTACGCGAAACCACCAATAGCTGATTTAACCGCACCGTAAAAGAGGAAAACTCTGGTCGGGATAATGTTATTTTTCCACTGCTATAAGCATGATGTCACACAATACAGACAAAAGCAAACGAGTTGTGTAACCCAACACTCTGGCATCACTAGAGCAGGCAAACAAACCACAGTGTCATAACACTGCAGTAAACGCAGACACGCAGAAAATTTGTAAATTAAAAATGAACTTTCAAGCAAATGCCTTATGAAGATCCTAAATTTGAAGTAACACAAACGCTAGTTCATCATTTTAGTAATTAGCACAAAGATACATTAAAAATGCAAAAACTGTGTGGGCGGACAAAAAGAATACTGGGCCACTTAAGGACCCCCGTGTGGTAAGGAAAAGCCCCCCTGGCAAGTGCACAGTTCCAATCCACCTTAAAATATTAATGGCTCTCAATGACCGGGCATTTGCATGGTTGCCATGCGACCAGCCGACAACAAAACAAGGCCATTACTCGTATAATCAGACTTGGCTTTGCATGGAGATTTATGCGGAAAGCTAGGACATTTTGAGGAGCGGCGGCGAGGTTTATCTAAAGAGCGGCAGAATCGTCACGGCCCTTAAATCGCTGCGTGCGCTGACAGAAGAGAACAGAGTCAAAGAGTGCGCCTAGCTTCATATTGTCACAGAGGAGGACACGCTGGCAGCCATCTGTTTGTTACATTAACCCAACATTACACTAGACACACTCTGACCCACATGCAAAAAACCTCATCAGCGTGCTATTTGCTAATCGTTAACTGACAAGTGATTAGCTTCAAGTTTGTGGGGTTCATTTTGCTCGAGGAAAATAAACACCATGGGGATTTTTTTTCCTTTCGCACACACTCAGCACCAAGACTATTACATAAATTGATAGCATAGCGTCATTTAACTTGGTAATATAATATAAAGAATTAGCCTAGTTTCAGGATTTTGTGCTACGCTAACAGCTAAATTGGCTAAGTGTGCTAATTCCTTCATATAAAAAGCACATGCAATGTGTTTTTGAAGTGATTCTAAACTTATTTTTAGGGATGTCCCGATCCAAACACGTGATTGGAAATTGGGCCGATTGCGCCATTTTTCAGAGGATCGGAATCGGGTGAAAAGGATCGGATTCTTACCGTAATTTTCGGACTATAAGCCGGTACTTTTCCCCCTCATTTTGAATCCTGCTGCTTATAGTCCAGTGCGGCGTATTTGTTGATTTATTTGGGTTAATAGGTAACACTATTTGGCAGGGGCGTCATAAGACTGCCATAAGACTAGGGTTTGGCATCGTTTGGAAATTGAACGATTCCGATTCTGATTAAGTTTCCATGTTTCGATTCCGGTTCCGAACGATTCCCAATTCCGATTCTTTACTAGGCAGGTTAAAAAAAAAATTGCATAGTTTATATTAAAGTCTTAACTTTTCGATGATTTTTTAAATTAATTGAACTACTCACAGGGCTAATTATAACTTGTATATAAATATCAGTCTTTAAACTCGAGCAATTTTTTTCCGCTCGGCGATAAGGGCATTGAAACAAGGAATCGAAATTTAAAAATTCGAACGATTCTGGGAGCATCGGAGTGTTAGAACCGGTTCACATCGATGCTCGATGCCCAACCCTACATAAGACTGTCATAATTATGACATGACATTATCATGGGCATTAATGAATGCTTATGACAGATGCCATTAAGTGCCATCCAGCAAATTATGTCACTACTAGAGATGTCCCGATCGATTTTCAAAGTATCGGAATCGGCAAAAAAATATCGGCCATGCCTTTTTTTAATATATATATTTTTTTTTAATTAAATCGTTTTCTAATTGTATTTAACGTTACAGACATAATATGTTACACTTATCATTAGTCTTTAGTTTAGGCTTAAGGTAGGGTTATCAAATTTATCCCAATAACGGTGGTAATTAATTTTTTAAAAAATGTATCACGTTAAAATATTTAACGCAATTAATGCATGCGCTGCACGACCCACTCACGCATTGTCGCGCTCCATCTGCAATGGCGCCGTTTTGCCTATATAGAGAGCTAAATGGCAGCGTAAAATGAGTAGAGTGAATTTTGGCAGCCTTTGGAGCCTTATTTTAATTGGCTAAAGCCTTACAATCCCTCTCCCTTTGATTAGAAATATCATGAGAAGCAATGTGGGGAAGCAAGGTAGCAATTGATCTTTATCTTAACACCTTATGTTATTTCCCAACGCAGAGAAGATATATCAATTGGTAGCACTACGCACAGTCATGGTTCCACTTCCCATCATGCATCTGGGCATGCCCTTCAGTATCATTTACTGAAAGCTCAACAAATACACTAGATGGCAATATTTAGTCACAATATACAAAGTCACAAGTATTTCTATCCATTGATCCCTCTCACAGAAAGAATGTCAATAATGTAAATGCCATCTTGAGGATTTATTGTCATAATAAACAAATACAGTACTTATGTACTGTATGTTGAATGTATATATTCATTCGAGTTTTATTCATTTTTTTCTTAATGCATTGCCAAAATGTATATGATCAGGAAAAATTATCGGGAATGATTGGAATTGAATTGGGAGCAAAAAAAAGCAATCGGATCGGGAAATATCGGGATCGGCAGATACTCAAACTAAAACGGGTCTGGAGAAAAAAACATGATCGGAACAACCCTAGTCACTTCCTCCATTTATGTCCAGCTTGGATCTTTTACATCCATTCAAAACGGAGATAATTTGCCAGATGACACAAAATGACGTCTGTCATAAGCATTCATTAATGCTCATGGCAGTGTCATGTCATAATTATGATGGTCTTCTGACAGTCTGATGGCGCCAACGTCAAATAAAGTGTTACCAAATTCCATAACTAGCAATGAATGAAACAACTAGAACAGTAACTGAAGAAATAATTAGCACAGAACATGAATTTTAATTTGTTATTTACATCCGTAGCGCTGCAATACATGCTGGGTGGCATGTTGGACGACAACAGTGTTGATGGCAGGTGGCAGCAGAGGTTGACTGTCTCCCCCAAGAGAACACTGATGGCCAAATTGAAGCTTCTTGAAGCAATGAAACTTGACAGCCAACAGCCAATTGGTTCAAAACTTAATGGTGGTTCATTTGGTCAGTCTTATAATACCGCTGTCAAATAAGGTGTTACTGGATAATACCTTTTGGTGTAAATATCACATAATACAGTGAGGACAGCTGCGGTTTACAGTCCAGTGCGGCTTTTGTGCGAAAATTACGGAAATTTAAAAAATATATTTGTTATTCTGCTTCATGCTCGTACAGCTTCTCACTTGCCCTTCTGCTGCTTTTCTTGATCAACAGGCAGGGGAGTTTGCTACTTTAAGTTAATAATGATTGACAGGTTTGTAGCTTTGATCTGGCGAGTGGAGGCTCTGTTGCTCTACGATCAAAGGCCCAAATGTGTAAATCACCGTTTAGTCAATCTTTGTCACCTTAAGGCTGTTCTCAGCAGCGTGAGCGTCAAACCTTTAGTGAATTTGAGTGGACTCACTCATATGAATTATATAAATGTCATGGTGAATTAGGCCTTCACAATATATCGTTTTAACATCGGCATCGCAATGTGCGCATGCACAATAGTCACATTGCAGGACGCGCAATTGTTTTTTTGTTTTTTTTTAACATGTAAACTTTTGTTTTACTTCATAAAAGCAGCAAGTGTGTAGATCCTGGATCCCTTCTATATACAGAAAGCCTGGATTAAAGTGCATTATATAAATTAAAGATGTCCCCGTTGCGATGACGTGATCAGAAATCGGGTCGATCGCGCCATTTTTCAGTCAATCTGAATCGGGTGAGTTTTTAATTTAAAAAATATATATATTCATGCTTTTCTGCTTCATGCTCGCACAGCGCCACAGCCTCACACACTCCCTCCTGTAGGCAGTGCAACCAAACGGTTTTTCTTGGTCACCAGTGCAGCTGGCGTTTGGTACTTCACGTTAACAATGATTGACTGGTTTGTAGCTTTGATCTGGCCTGAGAAGCTTCGGTGGCTCTACGATCGAAGGCACAAATGTGCTAATCATCGTTAAACTTGCAGCCCAGTCTAAGTGTGCTGTGCCAACTCATTCATTGTGTAAAGTGAGAAGCTGTTTCTGGCAGCGTGAGCGTCAAAGCTTGAGTGGAATAACTCATTTGAATTATATGGCTGTTAAGTAGAGTGATTATAAGTATGGCGTTAAAGGTGATGCAATGACAAATGTGGGTGTGCCTACATTTTGTGCTGGTGAAACTTAAGCAAAAAGTTAGGCGCACCAGTGCAAACAATCAAAAAAGTAAGTGTGGAGCCTTGGCTATAGATACAGCAATGTTATTTTTTCCCCCCAAATTATTTAGGCCTGAGTGATATATGTAACCGGTCTGCATGGAGCTGCGCATCCCTGTCGTCAAGGTCAGGACTCGTACCAGTGCAGCCCAATCCAGCAAGGCAGGCGAGTGCGCTGACAACGACGCCCAGGCTAGCAGCTTCAGCTGCCAGCGCATCCTCTTGAAGGCATCGGGAGGGAAGTTTCTACAGTGTATCACAGTAGTGAGTACATCCCTTGCATTTCCACAAATATTTAAGTATATCTTTTCATGGGACAACACTGATAAAATGACACTTTGACACAATGAAAAGTAGTCCGTGCCCAGCTTATATAATAGAGTTCATTTATTTTCCCATCAAAATAACTCAAAATATAGCCATTAATATCTAAACCCCTGGCAACAAAAGTGACTACACCTCTTAGAAACTACGTACATCCCCAAATGTCCAAATTGAGTACTGCTTGTCATTTTCCCGCTACAATGTCATGTGACTCGTTACAGGAGTGCTGTCAGCATTGCTGCAGAAATTGAAGAGGTGGGGGGTCAGGCTGCTCAGATCATACGCCGCACTCTACATCAAATTGGTGTGCATGGCTGTCACCCCAGGAGGAAGCCTCTTCTGAAGACGCTACACAAGAAAGCCCGCCCGTCTCATCAGACCATAGGACATGGTTCCAGTAATCCATGTGCTTTGTTGACATGTCTTCAGCAAACTGTTTGCGGGCTTTTTTGTGTACTGTCCGGAGGGAAAATGACAAGCAGTAATCAATTTGGACATTAAGGGATCTACGTAGTTTCTAAGGGGTGTACTCACTTTTGTTGCCAGGAGTTTAGATATTAATGGCTATATTTTGAGTTATTTTGAGGGGGAAAATAAATTAACTCTATTATATAAGCTGCAAACAGACTACTTTTCATTGTGTCAAAGTGTCATTTTGTCAGTGTTGTCCCATGAAAAGATCTTAAATATCTACAGAAATGCGAGGGGTGTACTCACTGTTGTGATACACTGTATGCACCGCTCATAACGGACACGCGTGCACCCATTACATATAACGTAATTTTCGAATTATAAGCCGCTTTTTTTCCTTCATTTTGAATCCTGCAGTTTATAGTCCAATGCATCTTATTTGTTGATTTATTTGGGTTAATGGGAAACACATCCCTCCGAGCATTGCAATGCTACAGATGTAAATATCAAAATTCAAATTCTGTGCAAATTATTTATTCAGTTACTGTTTAGTTGTTTCATTAATTGCTTGTTATGGTATTTAGTAACACTTTATTTGACAGCGTTGTCATAAGACCGTCATAATTATGACATCACACGAAAATAGGCATTACTGAAGATGTCATTATCATCCGATAAATTACGCTGCTAACTACATTTATGTCCAGCTCGGATCTTTTACATCCATTCAAAAGTGAGATAATGTATGTTGGACAACAAGTGTTGACAGCAGGTGGCAGAAGAGGTTGACTGTCTCCCCAGTGATGGCAGACTGAAGGTTCTTGAAGCAATGAAGCTTTGTAGCCAATTGGTTCAAAGCTTCATGGTGGTTAATTTGGTCTTATGACAGTCGTATGATGCCGCTTTTAGGTAATGTGTTACCGGTTAAGATCCTTTGTTGTAAACATTCCAAAATAAAGTGAGGACAGTTGCGGCTTATAGTCCACGTTACTCGCGTTACTCCTTAGACCGAGGTTGAAACCAACGATGAAGATGATGATGATGATGAAAACTTGAGACCAATTTTGATCCGGACTCATCAGATTACTGGGAACCACCTCATTCAACCGGGAGCAGCCGAGAGCCTTCCCCGTTGTTATGTGCGCAAATCGTTCAACAGTTCAATAGTTTAGTTATGTGCAGTGTTGTTGATTTTTACTTTAAAAAAGTAATTAATTACAGTTACAAATGACCTCTACCAAAGAGTAATTGCGTTAGTAACTCAGTTACCTGAAATTAAGAGTAATTAGTTACTTGGCAAAGTAACTAGTCATAATTTTCATGTTTTTTTTTTCTCAAAAAAAAAAAAAAAAAAAAAAAAAAACAGGTCACACAATGTGAAGTTTAAAGGGTTTTTGGGACAATTGGCCCTAGCCCAATTCTTTACCCTCCACTTAACTAGACACAAGGGTATTGCGATAACTAGATGGTAACCTTTGCTATGTGTGGAAGTCATTTAAAATTGTGAATCAACCGTTAAAGTTGTTAAAATTGCTCCCGTTATTGCATTAGTTCCCTTCTGTCTACTTTCAACATGTGTAAGTTTTAAAACTGTTTCATCATTTAAAGATAGATTAAAGTCAAGATTTTGCCGATTTAGGAACATTTTAGATTAAAAAAAAAATACTTGGGTTCGCTAGGAAGGATCTCTACAACAGAGCCTTCCTGAGAGGTCTACTGCTTAAGATGGCGGCTGTTTACTAACGCATGTAGTCCTTAAAACATGTTGCCAATGCAGCCGTGTCTGTCATTAGCATCTAGTTCTATAATATGTGATATCTACCGTATCATGTGGGCGTAGTTTGTAGGCTATCGGCTACAGTCAGGTATTATTGGAGCCACCAAACATCGCGGTTGCAACGGCGTCTTCCCCACTCCTGCTCTGCTCTCTCGTCTCCGTGAGTCCGTTTCTCTCAGACTTTTTTTATTCAACCAACTTAGTAACGCATAGTAACGCACGACTTTCCTGCCTCAGTAACGGTAACGGCGTTGCCAAGATGAGAAAAGTAATTAATTAGATTTCTCACTAATGAAAAAAAATAACGCCGTTAGTAACGCCGTTATATTCTAATGGTTATGTAACACTGGTTATGTGTAAATAAATTGTTACATTGCGATCAAATGCTCTATATGTCTTGTTGTTTATGTTATTTTGTAGAACGAAAACATTATTCAGATGTTTGGGATGTCAAAAAAGCGAGAAATAGCTGTGTTAAAGTCAAAGTTATGTTTGAAATGTATGCTTTCACAAAAAGCTCAATTTCTCCTTTTTTCATCAGAAATTGGAAAAATGCTCAAACTAAGCTATTTTCTAATGCTGATTTCTAAAGAATGGAAAAAGATATGAACTAACGTTTTTTCTGCTGAAGGAAGAGAGTCTAATCTTTCTTTTGGTGGGTTCCATGTTTATATAGCAATAGAACAGAATTTTCTGTGGGCCTTGCAAAATCAGTCAAAATCCAGTAAAACGGCCAGGAGCGAAGGGACTTGCAGGTGAAAATGGCTGGGAGTGAATGAGTTAAAAAAAATGGACGAGGAAGTACTGTAAAAAGCACAGTACTGTAACATGTTTAACTTTTGTTCAAATAAAATTGGATTGGCAGATTCTCAAAATCAGGTGACTGACTCGGACTAAGGTGGAAAAATATCTGATTGGGACATCCCTAGTTTTTTTTTTTTTTTACTTGAAAAACATTTACATTAAGTTTGTGATATTCCTTCAAGGAACATGAACATGTACCTTCAAGCTGCTCGTAGTTTCATAGACAAGGTTGGTTTTGCGGTCGAGGGATGCTTCATTCTCACTGGTGCTGATGGGATATGAACAGATGGGGAGGATTACGCTATAGTGGATTATACGCTCCGAGTCTGATCCCAATGACTTTGTAGACTTACTTACCCTTCTTTGGGTGTATTGTAAATAGCTTGCTTGGCCTGAGCCTTCTCCCTACCACCAAATTTTTGGGTTCTCGGCGTTATCTCCTTGGAAGGGAAAACCAAGATGTTAAGGAAAATCCTTTGACATATAAAACTATCACAACCTTGCTGGACCTTACAGGTTTTTTGGCTATGACCGGAAACTCCTTGGTAGTATACCTCACTTGTGATGTTAAGCTTGTCTGCCGAGTTTCCCGCAGCACGGGGTCGTGATTCGACAGTTCTGAAGATAGAGGTAAAGCGTAGGGATTGAACGTTGGCGATGGCGTGGAAGACTCCTTCCGGGCATCCAGGCTCTTAGATCGCTTTCTTTCTTCAAACCTGAGCTGCTGCCGAGCACCACTCCGGCCCCGAGCTTGGGGTGTGCCACCCGGTGTCCTATTATTAAATTTATTGATGAGTTTGTTGATCGGAGCGAGAGAGTTTGTGTCAATAGGCTTCTCGTCAGTCGACGCCAAAGAATCTGCAGGAGATTTTGGAACCTCCTTGTCAGTGTATTTTGAAGGGGACCCTGTGAAACCGTTGTGGTTGTACCCCCTGCGTCCAGCACCGTTGATCTTGACTGGTTTCAGGCCTGCTTCATTGTACTCTTCCTTGTCCTTAGTAGTCAATTTCAGGTTTTTCTGTGCTTCACTAGCAGCTGCTTTGACTTGTTGTTCTGCATTCCTAGACTCTTCCTCCCCATGACTCCCCGCCTGACCGTCCCCAGGAGGTCTTCTCAGAGGGCTCTGGTAGATTTCTCCCTCCTCTTCCTCAGGTGAGTGTGCGTTACTCACACTAGCATTGGTAGAGGTGGAAAACTCAGCTGTACCGTTGCTTTTGGGAGCGCTATTGTACTGTGATGAAGATGAAGCAGAGCTGGGGGCCGGGGAGTTGATTTGGACGCCGTACGAGTCGCCCTTGGCGCCATCGTTTAGCACCACGTAGGGTTGCCCGGAGATCCCCTGAACACGCACTGCTACTCCGTATTTATTGGTGGGATGGGGTGAGGTGGCGTTGCTGATTTTTGACTTTTCTGCCGGTGTGCCGCCTGTCTCGTTGAGGTCTTTGATGAAGCGGATCTGAACGCCGTAGTCCACTGGAGGCTTCCTGTCACCAGAGAGAGTACTCATGTCCACTTCCTGGCTGGGGCGCAGGTAGCTTTGCAAAAAATGGGAATGAAAATATGGTGAATAACCCTTGTTTTCATCCAGCCTCGCTAACTTCAGGCCAGATAACTGAGACAAGATAATTATTTCAGTACGTACAGTGGGGCAAATAAGTATTTAGTCAACCACCAATTGTGCAAGTTCTCCTACTTGAAAAGATGAGAGAGGCCTGTAATTGTCAACATGGGTAAACCTCAACCATGAGAGACAAAATGTGGGAAAAAACCCAGAAAATCACTTTGTTTGATTTTTAAAGAATTTATTTGCAAATCATGGTGGAAAGTAAGTATTTGGTCAATACCAAAAGTTCCTTTTGTGGCAATAACTGAGGCCAAACGTTTGCTGTAACTCTTCACAAGCTTTTCACACACTGTTGCTGGTATTTTGGCCCATTCTTCCATGCAGATCTCCTCTAGAGCAGTGATGTTTTGGGGCTGTCGTTGGGCAACACGGACTTTGAGATCTGGAGACTGGCTAGGCCACTCCAGGACCATGAAATGCTTTTTACGAAGCCACTCCTTTGTTGCCCTGGCTGTGTGTTTCGGATCATTGTCATGCTGAAAGACCCAGCCACGTCTCATCTTCAATGCCCTTGCTGATGGAAGGAGATTTTTACTCAGAATCTCTTGATACATGGCCCCATTCATTCTTTCCTTTACACTGATCAGTCGTCCTAGTCCCTTTGCAGAAAAACAGCCCCAAAGCATGATGTTTCCACCCCCATGCTTCACAGTGGGGATGGTGTTGTTCGGATGCAATGCAGTATTCTTTCTCCTCCAAACACGAGAACCTGCGTTTCTACCAAAAAGTTCTATTTTGGTCTGACCATAACACATTCTCCCAGCCCTCTTCTGGATCATCCAAATGCTCTCTAGCAAACGGCAGACGGGCCTGGACGTGTACTGGCTTCAGCAGGGGGACACGTCTGGCAGTGCAGGATTTGAGTCCCTGGCGGCGCATTGTCTTACTGATAGTAGCCTTTGTAACTGTGGTCCCAGCTCTCTGTAGGTCATTCACTAGGTCCACCCGTGTGGTTCTGGGATTTTTGCTCACCGTTCTTGTTATCATTTTGACGCCATGGGGTAAAATCTTGCATGGAGCCCCAGATCGAGGGAGATTATCAGTGGTCTTGTATGTCTTTCATTTTCTAATGATTGCTCCCACAGTTGATTTCTTTACACCAAGCGTTTTACCTATTGCCGATTCAGTCTTCCCAGCGTGGTGCAGGTCTACAATTTTGTCTCTGGTGTCCTTCGACAGCTCTTTGGTCTTGGCCACAGTGGAGTTTGGAGTGTGACTGACTGAGTGAGTTTGTGGACAGGTGTCTTTTATACCGATAATGAAATGTAAACAGGTGCCATTCATACAGGTAACGAGTGGAGCCTCGTTAGACCTCGTTAGAAGTTACCTCTTTGACAGCCAGAAATTTTGCTTGTTTGTTGGTGGCTAAATAATTATTTTCCACTGTACAGTAATTTGGAAATTATTTAAAAATCAAACAATGTGATTTTTTTTCTCCACATTCTGTCTCTCATGGTTGAGGTTTAGCCATGTTGACAATTACATGCCTCTCTAATCTTTTCAAGTCGGAGAACTTGCACAATTGGTGGTTGAGTAAATTCTTATTTGCCCCACTGTATACTTTTGTTTCGGTGTTTTTTTTTCACTGCTCTAAAGCATCGGTTCAAATTCCTTCTTGATGGGAATGTTTTGTGTTCATGCTACTTGATCACCCCCACCCCCCCACGGGGTGAGTTCTGAGCACACACCAAAACAACCTCGACGTCAGTATACACTTCTCCCGTAGGCATGACAAATACACACAAGCACACAAACACAAACAAGAATGCTGTTTAGATAAGTGACTTGTTTCCACTACAGCAATCCAGAGAAATGCTTACACTGTCTTGGGAGGCCTTCAAGACTTTCATAAGACTTGGTTCACATCACTAATGACGTTAATGAGGTTTCTGCACAGCAGGGGGTTTAAAGAACACAATTAATAATGCCTGTTTTTCCATAGTGCTATGCCAAAATTCAGACAAAATGCTTCAACCCTGCCAGTCTAAAGACTGTTGTGTGTATATTTTCTAGCATGACAAGCAAACAGGTAGCATTCCTTGTCATATTTAACAATAATGAAAGTGGAAGAGGAGTAGACCCATGTCAGGGAATACTTCTCACTATTGTCCTGACTCTGTGGAGCGTATAACAAAAAAGGGTCTATGTCCGCAGTGGGCCTCCCCTCGCTCATTGCCAGACTGTTATCCAAGGAGTCAGTCAGGCGGTGCGTGTTGACTTTCACTGGTGGCAGCGACGCTGTATCTGAAAATTTTCATCCTCGCTGGGCACATGATTACATGAGTAAATTTTTGCTTATGTTATAAGTGAACAATAATCAATTAAGTAGGTCACATATGCCCCAAAAATTATATGATCCCTACCAAAAAACATTGAAACCTTTTAGTACCTCGTAAATTGTAACAATGTGGCTAGAGTGTTTGTATGAATTAAGAATGAAAAAACATTGGGCAGCATGCTTATGGCCCCAATAATAATTACGAATCTTTCAGTCCCATTGACGGCGATAGACATCCAAATGGATCAGATGGCTATACTCGTCATTAGCAGTGAATAAGTTTAAAAATGCATTTATTGTCTTTATCTTCACCAGATCAGGTTGAAATTTGAGGTTCATCCATGGCGATAGCGCACCGGAGTGACCAAGGCATGGACTTATTTCAACAAAAAAAAGGAGGGTACACTGTCATGTGCACCTGAAGCGCCGTCAACCAGGTATAATTTTGGACGACAGGAGACAACAAGCTGGCGGATCATAAATCCATATAACAATTTTTTTTAAATTGAAGTTGCCTTCATGTGGGTCGTACGACAGAGTATTAGGGGCTACTGTGGGGCTAATGTGGCTGAATAAGCAGCTACGTACTTTACGTAGTGCGTTGCCGCCTCTGTTAAAATCAACAATATTTAACGCTTCTTGTGTTTTAGAATTGGTTTGGTAACACTTTACAATAAGGGTCCCTTGATTAACATTAGTTAATGCATTTTTAGACAATAACTTATGTTTAAATAACATGACAATAATTCATTAAATCTCTTTTATTAATATATTAATTAACATGAGTTAATGCATTAGTTAATGCATTTTAAGACAGTAACTCATGTTTAAGTAACATTACAATAATTAATATAATTGCTTATCTAACATTTATTAATATATTAATTAACATGAGTTAATGCATTAGTTAATGCATAACCAGACTAACTAATAGTTTGGTAAAATTAAAAATATATATAGGCCTATATAGGGTTCGGGTTTGTTAACTTAAGCATTTATAATTTCTTGGTTAAGGGACACATGTGCTACACTTTACAATAAGGGTCCAAAAAGCATTCAGAAATGGTTAATAAAGGTTGGGGGGGGGTGGGGGGGTAGCTTAAGCATTTATAATTTCTTAGTTATGGGACACATGTGCTACACTTTACAATAAGGGTCCAAAAAGCGTTCAATAATGGTTAACAAAGGTTAAGAGGGGGAACTTAAACATTTATAATTTCTTAGTTAAGGGATATGTGTGCTACACTTTACAATATTAGGTTATAATATATAATATATATAATACATTACTTAATATGAATTCACATATACATTACTGCATTAATAAATAGTTATTAATGTAAACTGCTATTAGTAAGTGATTGTTATTTTAAAATGAGGAACACTGCTCTGTGAGTCCTTGGGTGCTGGTAACCTAACCTTAAGTATGTTATTATTTCACGTGAACGTACCTCATTAGTATTACTTAACCTTAATTAACCATTGCTGAATGTTTTTTGGACCCTTATTGTAAAGTGTAGCACATGTGTCCCTTAACTAAGAAATTATAAATGCTAAGTTAATTAACTCTAACCGTAAACACTAAACCCTAACCCTATATAAGCCTATGTATATTTTTAATTTTACCAAACCATTAGTTACTGTCTGGTTATGCATTAACTAATACATTACCTAATGCATTAGGTAATAAATTAACTCATTTTAATTAATATATTAATAAATGTTAGATAAGCAATTATATTCATTATTGTAATGTTACTTAAACATTAATTATTGTCTAAAAATGCATTAACTAATGTTAATTAAGGGACCCTTATTGTAAAGTGTTACAATCGGTTTTACAAATAAGGAAATCCTTATTATTTTGCTTTATCTACAACAAAGTGTAATCAATAGAAGAATTTTTACTAATGCTTCGTTGTAGCTCCCAGCGAAGGTACGCGTATGTCAAGTGCGTAGCGGCTCACAGCTACATTACCCCTACGTAGTAATGCGACTTTTTTTCTCGTAGAAATATTATGACTTTAATCTTGTTCTTTATTTATTTATTTGGCCCCAAAACTCCGTCGTAGCATCATATCAATGTGCATCATTAAGGTTTTTTCACTTACTTTACTCCAGTGTTACGTGACATTTATTTATCTACTCTGCTGGTGCTCACTCTAATGATGAAAACAATATAGACATACCAAAAAAAGACAAAGTAAAAAGTGTTTGGAATCCTGTGGAAAAGTGAAGTCACAGTGTTCTGAATCTGTTTACATTCCATTCTTTTGCACTAGTTAATGCCATCAGCATTTGACCTCAATGTTTCTTTGTGATTTATTATTGTTATTTATGTGTTTATTTGTACAGTGGTACCTCTACATACGAAGTTAATTCGTTCCAGGACCTTGTTTGTAAGTCGAAATGGTCATATGTCGAGCACGATTTTCCCGTAACAATACACCATAATTCCATTCATTTGTTCCACAGCCTGAAAACCTACACTAAATCCTGCTGGTACTATTGCAAATACCAATTACCCATATCAAAACAAATATATTATGACTATAAATCTAAATAATAATATAATAATAGTAATACCTATAATAATGTGACGAATCAGGTTCTAATGTGGCGGATGTGTTTTGCGTGGTGTGCCTGAATGCACTTGGCTGACTTGACAGAGTGAGAGAGGACATTTTACTTTCACTTTGTTCAGCTGCGGCGGACTGTAGGCATGTTGTGTTGCACAAGTTCTGAAATAAATGATTAAAAACCTGACGAATCTGGCAATTCTTTGGCGATTTTACCACAATAATAATTGTCACCTTAACTTATAAAGACTGGCAAACAGAGGTCGGAGGAGGACCGTCGAGATCGTAGACATTCTACGGCCATATTTTCGAGCCAGTTCAAGGACGGCACACCATGTTCATATTTTTCTATCATTTCCATCTTCATTTCAATGGTAATCCTCAGCTTTTCCCTTTTTCACCACCTGCACTAACATTGTTGGAGCCCATGTTGATTTCCCTCACAAGAAAATCCGCTGTGCGTCCGTCTTGCGGGAAAACAAAAACTGTGGTGCTGTCATAAATCATCGTATTTCGAGCATGTCGTCGGATGCAGAAACAAATGGTGAGTTAAATTTTACGTTGGATGTCGAAAAGATTGTGTGTCGAAGCAATCGTATGTCGAGGAACCACTGAACTTTAATAAAGACTTAAAGTGTTCCAAAATGTTTTTTGTGAGTAATATCAACAAAAATGTATTTGCAAGATTAGTTTAAAATAAAGAAAGTTCATAAAAAAATTATTACACCAATTTTCGACTAATCGCTAAAAAAGTCTGCAGACTAATCGGGAGAAAAATAATCATTTGGGAAAGCCCTAGCTGTAAGTGCCTACAGTGCTGCTCGAAAGTTTGTGAACCCCACAGCGATGGTCAGATTTTTGGAAAAAAAAAAACTAAAATAACCTTATTAAATGTTAAGTTATACCCAAATCCACAATACTGACATTCCAAATAATGGACTGAAACAAAAGAAATAGTTATATTGTCATTCTTTATTTAACAAAAGTGGTTGATTTAAGAAAAACTCAGTTATCATGTGTGCAAAAGTATGTGAACCCCTTCAGTTAATAGGATATTGCGCCTCCTTTTGCAGAGATTACCTCAACCAAACGGTTTCTGTAGTGACTAATCAGCCTCTCACATCTACTTTGGGGGATTTTTGCCCATTCTTCCTTGCAGAACGCAGTCAGTTGAGAGAGGTTTGATGGGCGTCTGGCATGAACTGCTCGCTTCAGGTCCCGCCACAGCATTTGAATGGGATTTAGGTCAGGACTTTGACTGGGCCAGTCCAGAACACGAATCTTCTTCTTTTTCAGCCATTCCTTGGTTGTATTGCTGGAATGCTTTGGATCATTATCATGTTGCATGATCCACCTTCTGCCAAGCTTTAACTTCAAAACAGATGGCGTCAGGTTATGTTCTAGGATTTGACAATATTCCTCAGAATTCATGATTCCCTGGACTATGTGGAGTTGTCCAGGTCCTGAGGATGAAAAGCAAGCCCAGATCTTGACATTCCCACCTCCATGCTTCACTGTTGGGAGAAGGTTCTTTTGGTGGTATGCAGTGTTGACTTTTCGCCAGACATGGCGGTTTTGGTTGTGACCAAACAGTTCAATTTTGCACCTACATCAGTTGATGAAAACTCTTTTTAATTTAGTCTCGACAACACAACTGTTAAAAAAACAAAAAAAAAAAACGACTGAATTGATTGATTAGGAAATCAGGTTGAAATAATAGAAAATTCCAAAATGTTGAGGGGGTTCACAAACTTTTGAGCAGCACTGTATATGACAAAATTACTGCAAAAACTGCTATTTTTTTAAGAGTAATTTTCATTAGTCTATCACAGTCAATGAGTTAAATTAGTCTTACTTTTACAGGCACTGTTGCTATAACAACATTCCCCAAGCGGTTTCCTGCACAGTTAATAAATTTATGATGGTAACAGTTTGACTGGAAGAGGCCTGCACAATATATTGTTTGAACATCGCCATCGCAATGTGCGCATGCGCAATATTCCCATTGAAGGACGAGCGTTTTTTTTTTATTAAGTTAACTTTTGTTTTTCTTCTTAAAAGCAGCAATTGCATGGCTTCCTTGGTCCCTTTTATATAGTACACCAATCTTCATGACTCACAGATACATAAACCCCCTTAGCCTGGACTAAACGGTACTATGAATACTAGGAATGTCCCGATCACATTATTTTTGCACCCGAATCCGAGTCACCTGATTTTGAGAATCTGCCGATAACAAGTCCAGATCCGATTTTGTCAAATAATTTTTTTTTCTTTTTTTGCTTTGACACTCATGCTGCTGAGAAAAGCTTCTCACTTACACAATGAATGAGTTACCACCGCACATTTCAAACTGTATACCAAGCTTAACGAATATTAACGCATTTGTGCCTTTAATTGAAGAGCTACCGAGGCATCTATGGCTAGATCAAAGCCACAAACATGTCAATCATTGTTAACTTTTGTTTTTTGCAAACTGCAGCTGCACTGGTGACCGGGTAAAACAGTTTGGTCACACTGCTGAGCAGGAGAGAGGGTTAGACAAACAGCTATTCAAGTCATCTGGTGAAAATTATTCTAGTTTTAATATTGACATACAGGGGCGTTACCAGGGGGCTGCAGGGGTGGGCAGTGCCCACCCAAGGACACGCTATGCCCACCCAAAGAAAACTGGATGTAGTACTAACGGCAGTCTGGGCACCGCGTATGGTATCCCATTCATATACCGTATTGGCCCGAATATAAGACTGTGTTTTTTGCATTGAAATAAGACTGAAAAAGAGGGGGTCGTCTTATTTTCGTGGTCTAGACATTATACCCATTCATGACGCTAGATGGCGCCCGATATCATTGAAGCGATGTTGTGTCATGACAGCTCTCAGCGACTCTTCCCATTCACTACGCTTGATGGCGCAGATATCATTGAAGCGATGTTCTTTCATGACAGATCTCAGCTACTCTCAAGTTTAACCAGTTTGCATTGTTTTATTGCAATGTTTTTCCTTATTCAGATTTGTTTAAAGACTACAGTTACAATTAGACTTCACTTTGATGGTTAATGCAGTGCTTGCAATTTTGTTGTTTTATCACAATAGATTGCTTTATTTACATTTCAAAAACCAGAATCCATTCATTTACGAATGTGATTGCACAGATATTAAGATTTGAATGAGGCAAAATAACATGCTTTTTCTCTCAAATATATTGTTATAATCATTTGTTTCGGCTGTACTGTAATTATTTTCTGTATAAAAATTAATTTGTTGTTCAAAAAGTCTTTTTTCAAACTTGAGTCTTGAAAAAGAGGGGGTTGTCTTGTAATCAGGGCCGTCTTATATTCGGGCCAATACGGTAGTACTGATGTGTTCTGAGTTTTAACCTTTGCGTTGTTACCTCCTCTTTCACCTTAAAAAAAAAAAGAAAATTTGGTTTTGTTCCTAGGGGGCGCTACACAAATCTACGCATATTTTGATTTTTTTTTATTTTTTACATTTGATCAAAGTTTTCACCAGTGTTCACCTGGCTGTTGAGTTTGGTGAGTTTTGAAGCAGTCTGAGGGGGTCAAAGTAGGGCTCAAAGCGTCGGCGGGACAAAGAATGACTGCTAGGGGGCGCTACATAGTGTATTTGGAATTTGTCTTTACACGGTATCAAATCACCTGTCCTGACCTGCCTGCCGATTTTGGTGCATTTTGAAGCATTCTAAGGGGGTCAAATTGAGCTCAAAGGAGCTGCGGAACAAAGAATAACTATAATAATAATATTAATAAAACCGAGGAACCACAATAGGTTATCTAAAAAAAAATTTTTTTTTTTTTTTTTTTTTAAATATTGTCACCTTCATGTCCACACTGTTCAGTTGTGGATGTGTTCGAAGTCAAATCAAATCAAATCAACTTTTATTTGTTTAGACCAAATCACAACAACAGTTATCTGAAGGAGAAAACATGTTTTAAAGGTGCAGTAGCCCTACGCTGGTTTTCGACCTGCTTGAGCCCCCCCCGATAAGACTAATGCCCACCCACACCTGGCATCCTGGTAACACCACTGTTGATATATATATCGCAAATCCCCAAAAAGTCGCAATGTTTGTTTTTTGCAATATCGTTCAGCCCTACTATGGAACAAAGTATGTCATTTCCAATGGGAACAATTTATTCCCTGGTTCCTCAGTCCCTCAGTAAGAATTTAAGTGAAACCTGCTCTAACTGACCAGTTATCGTGTAACGCACATTACCTTGGGAATCAAAGTAGCCTTTGTTTCTCTCTTTGTTGAAAAGAAAAAAAAAAAAAAAAAACATTCCTCGGATTCCAGACAGTCCCTTTACACACGGCGTGGCGCGTGCTTTGCCTTTGGATATAATATGGAGTGATTAAGAGGACACGGCAGCCACTGAGGGGGGCTGCACCCTCACAAATGGGAAGGATGGCTGGATTAGTACACAGAGCGAGATATAGACACTGCTTCTGTTCTTGATGGACTACCAGCACCGCAACAACTGTGTGAATCAAGGCGGGAATGTTGACAAACAGGCCAAGCTGCCCCCCCTTGCTTACTCCTTTAAACTTTTTGATTCTACTCTCGAATACCCTCCAGGGAACGAGAAAGAAGACAACCGGTTGACTGATAATGAATAGTCCCATTATCGGGCTTGTAAATTAACTCCAATGTTTTTTATGATTTATGAATTGCAATAGAACAGTATCTCAAAGGGATAGTATGGTGTGCATCAATAATTAATATGTCAAATAAACACATTACAAAATGAATGCATCTTTTCCCAAGCATATTAAGATCAACCCAAAAAACGACAACCGGCCTTGTTTGTAGTTTGTGTGTTGTCTCATTAAAGGAGAACTGCCACATTGGAAAAAGCTATGCTCGCTTGTTGTATAGTATTCCTTTGGTGTTTGAGAGGCTCACCTTGTGCAAAACAGCAACCACGTTAATTGGCCTTCATTAAAAATCACCTCAAAGTAAAGCAAATGAAGTGTCCCCTTATTTTCTTAACTTTTCAGGGTCAGGGGTATTTATAGTTCTAAAAACAGATCAAAGTACATAAGATTTTTTTTTTTTTTTTTAAATAAAGCCTGTTTGTCTTTATTGCGTCACACCCACCTGTCCGGTAGGTCGGTATCGGTGCGCGTCGAAACCACAAGCGACAAGTAAACAGTCATTAAGCGCCGTCGTATCCCATTTAAAGCTTAGGGTTGCTATAATAACAATGTCTTATCCTAGTTTACGCAAGGACAGCAGATCCAATTAACGGATGGAGTCCGATGTCCTTACGCGGGTGAGAACAGAACGAGAGAACATGGACAATACTTTATATATTAAGAGTAAATTTACCTGCGCGGATATTTCCTGAAGCGTCCTGGTGGGATGAGAATCTGGGGAGTATCGGAAGCTCCTGCTCCTCCTCGCTGCCGGAGCAACCTGTTGCCAAACACGCCTGCCCGCCGTGGCCACGCCCCCTCCGGCACGAGGAGGGGGCGGGGACAATTGCGAAGGGGGCGGGGACAATGTGCACCCTTCATTCAACAGCATCCTAGTATTAATTCAGACGAGATATTTTAGGACCTCTTAAAAAAATATTACAAATTATATCATTTGAAAAAAAAAATGTCACTCATTCAAATTTAATACAAACACATGGAAATGAATAAGTCAGACAAATGTACAAAAAAATTGTCTTTACTTCAATTATTAATATTCCCTCCCACACCGTATTTCCACCATTCACCCAACCAGGTGTTATTCCTTCAGCGTACGCTAGAAGGCGCCAGAGCACAGCACAAATGTGAGCTGGTACAAAAAGCTTTAAAAAAAAAAAAAAAAAAAAAAAAAATCAGAGTAAAGACAACAAAAAAAGAAGGCAACTCGGACATTGAATAATGAAGGGACAATACCAATAAACACAATTTTCACACTTTTCCATATCATTTGGTGTCTCCAGGAATGCAGGACTATCAACACGGGACAGTTACTGCATTGCTTGATGTGTCCGAAAAAGCACTGAGTTTACAATTCAGAGACAAAAATGGATGACTTGAACATATATTTTTTTTCAGTTTGGGAGTTGTTCAGTCAGCTTTTTTTGTTTTGTTTAAAAATGCTATTATTTACAATGATTTCTGTTCAGTGAGGTATGAAAGAACACAACGCAGAAGCCCCGCTGTTTCATCCTTTGAATTCAACATGATTGGGTTACAGCGGTTGCTCATTGTCATGATGACCAAATCATTAAAAAGACAATTGATAAGTTCAGGCACTCTTTGTGTGATGTCCATAAATACATGAGGGGCCGATTCAAGGGTGACATAACTCAACTTTGTACCCATTTTTATTGTGTGTTTTAAAAAAATCAGTGCGGGAACCTGTGTGCCAGTCAGTGTCTGTGTGTGAGGTAGTGTGTTGGAGTCAGTGCTGGTTGTCCGAAAAAGTGTGTCTGTTAACATTCATATTTTTTTCTTCTATTCTGTGGTGGTAGGGGCATTTATTTCACTCAAAGTGCTATCTTTAGGTATCAGCAAGGATGTCAAGTGATGGTTATGTAGTGAATGAGTAAAGGGCTTGTCAAATGTTTTTGTTTTCTTTTCCCAGAATCCTCAGCTCTCGTTGGCGGCCACAAGCTGGCCCAGTCCTTGGCGCACAAACACGGCCTGGATGTCCTTGGTTTTGATGCAAAAGTCGCAGGCCCACACGGCGGCGCTCTCCCGGGTGAGCAGCCCATAGGCGGGCTCCGTTAGGCCCGTGCAGTCACGGTGAAACCAGCGTTGGCAGGAGGCCTCGCAAAGAATGGCGTCCTGGTCGTCGTGTACCTCCGACATGCACAAGCCGCAAGGGAACACCATGCCGGGGCCGCCAAGCTTACCTGGACCGGAACCGGGCCCCGTCGAAGGGGCGGACGGGCCGGGGGGTAAGGGCGACTGCGTGTTAGGTGTGGAGGTGGAGTTAGAGGGGGGGTTAGGGTTGCTGCCGGGGGTGTTGCCTCCGTTGTTGTTGGACATGTTGTTCTGACCCGAATTGGGGGCTGCGTTGGACATGGGACCGCCGGTACCAGGAGTGTTGTTCTGTTGGTTGTGCGAGACGGAGCCGGGGGCGGAGTTGGGCGGCGTAGATTGTTGCTGCAGTTGCGCAGAGTTGTTCGAGTTAGGGGTGTTGGCGTTGTTGGGGGGCGGGTGCTGGGGCTGGCCCGAGCCATTTAGGGGGCCGCTGGGGGATGAGTTGGGGTTGGGTTGCGGCTGTGCAGACGGTGGCTGCCCAGGTGTGCTGGCATTGGGCTGCTGGATGTCAGGGTGGCCCGGGAAGTCTCCAGGCTGAGACGGACCAGAGTTAGGAGGCGGACCAGGGGTGGTGTTATTAGTAGGAGGGGGCCCGTTTGGGTTTAAGTTAAGCTGCTGTTGCTGAGGCCCAGGCGGGGGTCCTCCCCCTCCCACAAAGTTTTTCCCATCCTCGTTTCCCGGTCCCGGTGGGCTGGGACCAGGATAGGGCCCATCCTGCGAGGGGGGGAACTGTCCTTGAGGGGGCATGCCTGGTAAACCCCCCAACATATTGCCCCCAGGACCGCCACCCATCCCACTCATCATGTTCATCCCCTGACCTGGCCCCATTCCGCCCATGGGAGGCATGGGCCCATGTGGGGGCCCTCTGGGGCCTCCCCCACCAGGTAACGGAGGGCTGTTAAACGGGTGCCCTCCCTGTCCATGTTGCTGTTGTGGTGGCATGCCAAATCGAGGATGGGGTGGACCTCCTCCTCCGGGACCCCCCATACCACCTGGAGACAACATGGGGTTAAAGCCTGACCCGGGGTGCATAGGAGGACTGAAGTTCGGTGGTATATTGAACTGAGGGAACCCACCACCTCCGCCCCCTCCACCTCCCCCTCCGCCACTTCCGCCCCCTCCTCCGAAACCGGGCATCCCTCCAAATCCCAGCTGGTGGTGAGGTGGTCCAGGGTTGGACGGAGGTCCAAATGGTGGTCTACGTCCTGGCTGTCCACCGCCCGGCCCCCCCATGAAACCCATGCCACCGCCCCCCATTCTGCCAGCACCGCCATAACCGCTCCCTCCGCCTGCACCTGGACCTGGACTGGGCAGAAATGGGGCACCGCCTGGTCCTCCCCCTCCACCGGGTCGAGATGGTGGTCCGAAGTCATCATCAAAGGGGTTGGAGGCCACCAGGTGGTCCACCATAGGCGTGGGTGGGGGCGCAAACTCTGTGAGATGCGAGAACCCCGACGCCTAAATTTAATGAGAGAAGAATGCAAGTTTAGTGTTTGTCCGTTATCTGGGTAAAATAAAAAATCACGCAACATCTTTTCCATTTGTGTGGACATTACAGAAACAAAAAAACACTCCTAAAAAGCAAAAAGATAGAAAAAAAGCCTATAAAGAAGTCATGTCATGTAATACGTGACTGACAATTTGATGTCAAAGGTCAACATATGTTTTCAAAACATTTTTGGTCATATTCGCGATTTTCTAATATGTGTGTTCATTAGGGATGGGAATCGAAATCCGATTCCAATTCGGAACAGGTTCCTAGTGTTTCGAGGCCTCGACATCAAAATGAAAAAGCCTTAACGATCCCTTTAACGAGTCCTGAAGACGTATATTGCGTCGTGACTGTCTTGTTGTCCAAACACATCAAACTAGCATGGCGCCAAGAACCACCCGCTCCAAAGTTTGGCTACACTTCACCAGGAAAGAGGGTGAAAATGAAAGGTTACGATGGTTTAGCACGAGCATTGCAGCCGTAAACATAACAATGACAGCACGTAGGTTCAAACGCTCGAAAGTGTGTCTTCACTTCACGAGGAAAAATTACAACAAAACGACTTGCAATCATTGCAAGGTGGAGATAACTGCATCGGGAGGGAAAGTGGAGATAACTGCATCGGGAGGGAATAGACTGCACTGTCCCCACCGAGACAGCTATACAGCTAGCTAAACTCCGAAATGACGATACAGAAGACGTTGATATAATTTGCTGACTTTATTCAACCATCACTTGAAGAGTGAAACTAAAAATAGAAATGAAACAAATCAATTTCGTCCCCAATAACAAACAGGTTTGCATCAACGTAAATCAGCGATGATTAGCTGCTAATTCAGTAATAACAAATCAGTTAGCATGCGTTCGCTAGCATTAGCACATCGTTCGAACCACTACACAACTGGATTTAAGTGTCCGATCGCGAGTGGAAACACACAACAACAACAACACAAAAGATGATACATACAGGCGTTGCCTCTGTAGATATTTTACAAGCATTAACAAAGAACGTAGGGTCGTAGCAGTGCTTCCCTCCCTCACTAACTTGCTCACTCATTTGGATGCGGCATTTCTTCTTCGCGTGTAAGAGCGCTCTTCTTCACGTGAGCGCGTTCTTCTTCGCGTGAGGAAGTGCAAGGGCGCCCCCACTTGAGCGTGAAAGCACCATAAAAACTAAAAGGCATGCATTTCAATATACTGGGAAATAATACTTTAACAGGGGTCCCCAAACTACGGCCTGCGGCCGAATGCGGGCCATATACGGCCCGCCCCGACATTTGGTCCGGCCCTCTGAACAATACCAGAGAGCATTTTGAATTTTTTTTTTTCTCAAAAGTTTTAATCATTTTCTGGCTTTTTTCTGTGAAGAACTCAGAGAGGGTTATTTGGTTATTATCTATTTGATTAATAGTGTTAATATTATTAATTATTATTATATTATTATTTTTATTTTATTTACTTTTGTTCCGTGAAATATCCAGAAAGGTTTATTTGATTGGGGCTTTCTGAAAAACAATATTTTTTTACATTTAGGCACTCCTGCAATCGTCACACTTTTTCTGTTACAAACTGACCCAGGCCCCTCATCAGAGAAGGGAAAAGTTATGCGGCCCTCACTGGAAAAAGTTTGGGGACCCCTGCAAGTTTAACACATATTGCTAACGGCAGACCAACGACCTATATGCCAAAATATACCAATATTTTTTATTTCTATTAGAAAGATGTTTCAGTAAAATGTTACACATTCTTGTGCATTTGCCACTTATTGCCACAGTTAATATTGAAGCTTTGGGCCTCTTTTGACCTTGTTGTGAGTTTTTAAGGTTGTGACTTCTGATTAAACAAACTCAATGCCAATCAAAATGTTTGTTCTTCTTTCCCCCCAAATTAGAATCGATAAGAGAATCGATAAAGAATCGAATTGTTAAGCAATATCGATAATGGAATCAGAATCGTAAAAATCCTATCAGTTCCCATCCCTAGTGTTCATATTAATTGAAGTGTGGCCATCAAACGAAGCTAACCTGTGACGTGGTCTTTCTCGCCTTCTTCTTCTCCGGGCTCTTCATTTGTGAGGCTACAAGAGGGAAAAATAAGCAGAGGAGGGGTGGAAATACAAAGAATTGATTATCAAGAGGTTGGTGGACCACCAATTGAGAGGAGCGCCATATTCGGATTGGCCAATACCCCTTAGTGACAGAGTGGATCAGTTTTTTTTTTTTTAATTTAAAAATTTTTTTTTTTTAGACCGAGGGCCTATTTTTGCCTGTCCCATGTCTGACAGACGAGATGAAATCGATGAAGCGACATAGACAAGATGCTGTACATCCAGGCGGTTACTATCAGGATCGCAAGGAAAAGAGCATGTGTGGGGGGAGAAAAAGGCCGCAAACAAGGCAGAAGATGAGGGGAGGAGGACAGAAAAAAACATGAAAAAATTGAGGTACAGTGAATTCCTGCCTATTAACCAACTTCTGTAAACAGTGTACAGTGATACCTCAGCTCACGAACGCTTAAGCTCACGAACTTTTCGCCTCAAGAACATTAAATTCGCGAGCATATAGTGTCTGCTGACGAACTAGTTTTCGGCGGACGAACCAATTCACGCGGTCGAAAAGCGCCACGAGAAGCTGACGCACGCTCACGGCGTCCCAGTTCGTCCCCTCACTTTCGTTGAGTGCGGACGTGGTTTGTGTTTGATAGACATTTTGGACCATATTGAGTGTACTTTTGCTATTATGGGACCGAAAAAGAGTTACCTACAGTCCTTATGGAAGGTGACTCGTGTTACCAATTCGCCCTCGACTGGTAATTGGCAGTGCTTTCAGCCTCCCACCGTAGTGAGAAGTGGACCGGCGAGTCACGTTGGCTCGTTGTCGTCGGTTGTCTTCGGTTCGCCCGATTTCCTCTCCAGAAAGGAGGCGGCGTGCATACAAACACCCAGAGGCGTCGGATGGCTTTTTGTGGGCACTTTTATTAACAACCAAAAGCATGTGGGGGGCACAGCAGTGGAGTCTACGCTAACTGCGCACTTTGCCGGTAACACTCTCCTTCCAAACAGTAACTCCCTCCCTCCCTCCCTCCTCATCCCACTCCATTCCATCAAGCCATCAACTACATCACAAAGGTAAATAAAACGAATTTATTATACAGTACAGTTTATTTCTTTAATTATAATACAATAGCACATTTATTATACATAAAATAAGGTATATTTTTGTGTAGTTTTAAGGCTTATTTAGTAGAAAATTATGTTTTATGGGGACCTGGGAACGGATTATTCTCATTTTAATGGTTTCTTATGGGAAATAAATGTTCGGAAGACGAACTTTTCGCCTTACACACACTTTTTGGGAACCAATTATGTTCGTGAGCTGAGGTATCACTGTATTTCGTGAAAACTCACTGACAACTAGAAAAAAACACGTTTTTGGAAAGGGAATCATGTACACAGTCCAACCCGAATTTAGAGCTAAGTAGCTTAGCAAGTGAAAATATTTTAGCAACTATTTTTTTTACTTCACTTTTCGTTGATTCGTTGGGTTCGTTGACCCTTTAATGTAGTGACAGTTCTATTACAGAATGTCACATCACAAGAAACATCAAGTTGTAGGGTCATTTAGCATAATGAACTCGTCACTCTATTGGGCAACTGAACAAATAACACTGCTCATATTATATTTAATGCACTAGTATTACTCCTATTTGATGTATTACTTTTTCTTTTTATTCTGCACTTCCGGCATTTTATCCTCTTTCCAGACCCGTTAATTTACGTTTCACACTGAATGCTCTTTCAACAAGATTCCTGTTCAAATTGTAAACCAACACCAATCACTATTAATATAATCTTGTGACTACATTTAATGACAGTTTAGTGCATGTTTAGAATAGTTTAGCAGTCTTATATTATTATTACAACAATGTGTCCTCCTGTCATCATAATGACACTTGTCCAAATGGTTGCCTTTTCTCCACACTGGGGGCCATTTTTAATTACTTATAATCAGCAGAGGTGGGTAGTAACGAGTTACATATACTTGTGTAACTTTTGGAGAAAAATGTACTTCTAAGAGTATATTTACTAAGCTATACTTTTTAATTTTACTTGAGTAGATTTGTGAAGAAGCGCCACTCTTACTCCACTACTTTGGGCTATATGAGTTGTTACATTTTCCCTCTTTATTCTACAGGTTAGATTTTACTTTTTTTGCCACAGACGGCAACAATGCCTCAACCAGTTTCACCAATGAGACGTCGGAATAATAATCACATGACTCCATTATACTAATCAGACTCAAACTTGCGTTCTATGGTCACGCTGGCTTGTTCAATCACGTGGCGTCTTTAAAGCACTGTAAAAAATTAAGTATTTGACATAGAGCGCTGTCGTCAACATGACTCGAAACCGCAGATTTTAACCGCTCTCCCAGTTTTTATTTGGCGCGGGTTGACCACAGCAAACCGGAGAAAGTCTACTTACTGCTTTAAGATGGCGACTGTTTCCTGCCGCCAAGTCCGTCATTTTGCATCTAGTTCTATATACATGTGATGTCTACCGTAGCATCATGTGGGCGTACTTTGTAGGCTGTCGGCTGCAGTCAGGTATTATTGGACTATACTAACGCATAGTAATGCACGCATTAACATCCTCAGTAACGGAAAGTGCAAAGATGACAAAATTAATTAATTAGATTTACTGGTGCACAATAATTATTGGTCCGATAATTATCGGTTTGATAATAGGAATTATGACGTCATCCCGATAAATCCAATAACATTATTGATAGGACAGATAATATGCTGGTTTTACAGTTTACACACTAGTATGGGACATCAGCTGACCATTTGCGGGGCATTGCTCCCACCTGCTGGTCAGAGTAATTTGCTGCATCTATTTTTTGTTACAGTTTGGTTAACATTACAAGCTCATTCACTTACACATAGTGGTGTCTAGCAGTAGCATTGACAATTGTGAATGCTTTCTGTTACGTTTGTACCTCGGAAATATATGTAAGTATTTTATGTTTACTATAACATATGGATGTGCAATATATGTTTACTTCAGTTGTGAAGGGTCATATGTACAGAGCTTCATAAGTTGTTGTGTTATAGAAGCCAGCCAATGCTTTAGTAGCTCAAGCTAGTGTGCTATACTATACATATAATAGTTGTGTATATACAGTGGGGAGAACAAGTATTTGATACACAGTCAATGGGAAAACCCATTGGCAGTGTATCAAATACTTGTTCTCCCCACTGTAAGTGTATTGTGCACTTTGTTGTATATCGAGTATTGAATATGTGTATTTTTCTGTTGTACTTTCACAATATTAAGACGAGTGTCTTCCCATAAAAAGCAAGAAAAGACCAAGCCTTGTCGTTTATGGAAGTGCATTCATTGTTATCTGGGTGTTCGGCAGTGCAGAAGTGAAACGCACTGTTTTGTTCAAGTCATTATGAAAAATCTGTTGGGATCAAAGGCAAATCTATGTTGAATCCACCACAAGTTTTGTTTTTTTTTGAAACCTCCAGGTGTTCAAAAACTCAAGAAAGAATAGTGTTACTTCAAAATAATATTACTCAAGTAAAAGTAGTCATCCAAAAAATGTACTTAAGTGCTAGTAAAAAAGTATTTGGTGAAAATAACTCAAGTCATGAGTTACATTGTGAGTAACTGTGTACGATGTTTGATTTTTAAATTTTTTTTTAAAAATTTTTAAATATAGTATTTTTGTATTACCACATACAGCAAATACTTAATTTTTTTACTGTGCTTTAAGGACAACATGTGATTGAACAGGTGGGTATGATAGAAGAACGGCAAGCTTGAGTCTGTTTAGAATGATCTAGTCATGTGATTATTGTTGTGACGTCTCATCGGTGAAACTGGTGGCCTCTGGCAAAAATAAAGTCAATACTTAGAATAAAGAGGAAAAATGTAACGACTCTAGTGTAGCCCAACGTAGCGGTGTGCCAGTAGCTACTACCCAAATCTGCCTTTTATACACATCAATCTTCATCATTCACAAATGAACCTTCTCAGCCTGGAATAAACAATATTATATGTGGTCATGTTGAATCAACCAAGGTCTTCCAAGACATTTCTATTCAAATTCTTCTAGTTTTGATATCGCAATACATATCGCAATCTATCACTAACCCCCCAAAAGTCGCAATGTCCGTTTTTCCACTATTGTTCCGCCCTATTTCAGGCCTATCCCAAACAAATCTATTCAAATTATCTTCTAGTTTTAATATCGCAACATATCGCAACATATCGCAAACCCCCCAAAAATCGCAATGATAGTTTTTTTCAGTATCGTTCAGGCCTAGTTGTTAGTGAGGTTCCACCAGTTGAAATAATTCAATTAATGTTGTTTGTGAAAATTATAAATTAATTGCGAATAGGCAGGGCTTCACTATAAATACGACTTTTTGGAAGACAGCCACCACCAGGGACAGTCATTCAGTCAAGACAGCACCAGTGCAGCCTATTAGATGAATCCATTACGATTTTGTTCTTTTGAGGAAGGGGAGATGAGGGGGTGAAAGTCAATTTCCTACCTTTGCCTCGTTTTCCTTGTCCCGCCAGTAGTCTCCCCGATTCGGCAGCCATTTAGCTAACACTACTGCCGGTGAGGTGGCGTGTCACCGTTCATATGAAAGAGAAAAAGGGGTTAAAAACGACCACGGTGACGAGGAGGACAACGTCTACCACCTCGGGGACATGTCACAACGACATAAGAGTTCTAGTTGGGTGACTGGCCCAGGTCTGTCACGCCGGGATTTGGTCTCCAAATCTACGCCAGGTAATAAAAAAATATTTTTGTAAAAAAAAAAAAAAAAGTATATTAATAATTGGGATGAGAGCTATATGCCTTCTGCTCTCTAGAATCCAGTTTAAATCAATTACAGTTGCACCGTCGCTTGTCCAAAATTGATCATTTACAGATGTGCTAGGTGGCTAACTATCCACGTTACCCCAAAGTGGCTCACTCTTAGTCACGTTTCTATGCCACAAATGCCCCAATTAACACCTTTAATTGTGATTTATGACAACAGGCGCTTATCACAACCCCCAAAAAGGAAAAAAAAAAGAGAGCTCAAGCAACCGGTTCATGATTTTAGCGGGCCAAAAGCTGGTGCCCTGCGCTTGAGTTAGCCTGCGAGCTAACAGCTAGCCATCTTGGGGAAGCAAAAAACGGTACCCTTTCTCTGTTGCTCGCGCCGCTCGTCCCGTTTATAATTCAAAGTCCCCGGCGGGTCACGGCCGGCAAACCGGTCCTCGCTCGCTGGTCCAGCATTTAACTCGAATTGGTGAAGAAAAACGCGAAGGTGGCCTTCGCTTTCTCGCCACCGGACAAAGAGGGACGAGCAGGAGTAGCCCGAAACTTGGAAGGTTACAAGTGGTGCATAAAATGGGGGTGTTGAACTTATTAGTCAGGAATATAAAAAAGGTTAAGGCATTTTTCATTCATCTTGAAGTGGCATTTGGTTGGACTGTGTTTGAAATAATGAGTTTTGATTGAATAAATTAACGGCATAGTTGTCTTTTGATAGTTTTATTATAAAGATCCTGTGACACTTACCCACTGCTTCGAGACTCGGACTTGGAACAGACCACATTGTAGCGTTTAATTAAAGACGAGGAACACTTTAATTATACAGCCAATTAAAAACTTAATAATATTTCCTCATTTTCTTTCCACAGTTATCGTGTTAAAACACATTAACACTTTTGTTGCTGTTTAAAAACCAACCGAACAACCGCTCCTATCGAGAAAAACCCGCACCGGGGTATATAAGATTTATTTCAATAATATCCAAGCGCACATTTGTAAACATTAAATCTCATGTTCCACCACCCATTGCATCCCAGCACAATGATTATCAAACTACAATTAAATGTTTATGACCGCCCATATTGTTGTCCATCCCCTTTTTGATTGACTAATCCCCTCCTCCTTCCTTTTTTTTTTTTTTTTTACTCTCAAGGCACAGTCTGAAGCCATGTTGCGATTTGGGAAAAGGGAATTTGGGAATGACACCACCGTTAAGGATCAAGAAGAGGCGGAGGACTTTTTTTGTTCACCCATCAGAGAACTTTGAGGAGCAACCATGTCAAAATGGTTCAAGGAGTTCCACACCAACCTGAAGAATGGTACCAAAACATCTGCCTTCAAAACAAGTCTACGCAAAAACTCCTCCGGGGATGGCGGAGGACTAGCCGGGTCCATCCTCCTACCCGGGAAGAACCGCAAGAACTCGGCCACGGAGCTGAGCAGTAGCCAGAAAGATGGCAAAACATGGGAGAATGTCTTCCTGGCCGGGAAAGGCCGCAAGAATTCCGTAGTGGATCCGGCAACGGTGTTGGTGTTGGAAAATGTCAGAAAGGGGACTAACACTGTGAGCAGCGTTTACATCAACAGAATGATCCGTGTGGACACACTGGACAAGAACCCCAACTTTGACCCTGGTACGGTCACCAATCACCAGCTGGATACAGATAAGCAAGCTCAGCAGTACAAAACTGACAGGGTAAGTTTTTTTTCCAAAAATATTTGCCAATTTATAGTTTTAATTTGGACTCGAGCTCTATTTTCTCTGTGTTCTGTACCCGCAGGTAACAATCCTAGAGGACTACGCAGACCCCTTTGACGCCAATCACATGAGTG
This sequence comes from Corythoichthys intestinalis, assembly GCF_030265065.1. Classification (NCBI taxonomy): domain Eukaryota; kingdom Metazoa; phylum Chordata; class Actinopteri; order Syngnathiformes; family Syngnathidae; genus Corythoichthys; species Corythoichthys intestinalis. Next base: position 23,374,421 of record NC_080416.1, read on the forward strand.
ATCAACAGGAACATGTGCGACCTGGTGACAACGACGGCTACATGGAGCCTTACGATGCCCAGCTGATGATCACCGGTATGTTTCTTTTCACACAGTTTCCCCATGTAGTGCCATATCCCCACTGCTGCATGTAGCCCCTACTCTGCTCAGACAATGGGTGCAGTTTCCTCTTTCCTGTCTCTGTTTCCCGGTTTTCCGCAAAGGAAGAGGGCGCCCCATTCCCACCTCCTTCTCTTCCCTATATGGACTTGACGGGCCATTTATCCACAATGTCCTAACATCCAGGAAAAGTGGCACTCCATCATCCAGTCACATGTTTTAACCGACCTTTCATTGCATCACACCATTGTTTCAACCTAAACATAATACCAGAGTGGTTTTTGTGCAGCCCCTTTGTTGTACTTCCAGAATGTGATGATGTGACAGAGTCAGTCCGGAGGGCTTAAATCACTGTTACAGAATGTCAAAAAGATGCTGATTTCTTTCGTATGCCTTGTAGAGAAACTTCAACTGTTGCATGGCATTTCGTTACTTGGGAGAGTTTGTCACTGAGTGTCATATTTTCGGACTATAAATTGCATTTTTTTGACAAAGTGATACTGAAGATGAAAACTAATAGATTTGTGGGGAGAATTGAGACTTTTCTAAACAAGTTATGTTGTGTCATTTAGGCCAGGGGTCAACAACTCGTGGCTCCAGAGCCACATGTTGATGCGGCTCAGTTTTAAAAATAAAGCACAAGTATTTTATTGAAACATATTATGGCACGTATGACATTCAACAAAGGAATTTTGCTCCTCCAAATAAAGCAGAACAAGTCAGACTCACTTTCTTTGTACCTTCCAAGTAGCACCATGACTTTCCATAGTTGAAGAAATTATGACCTGCATGAGTGTTCTGTGAATAAAAGTGTATAAAATTGATCCTGACTTGTTCCGCTTACTAAAGTTAAGCTAAATTATTTCGGTAAATCTTATAAACACCACACTATATATTCAGAGATATGAAAAAGTATTTAAACCTTTTGGAACGTCTTACATTTCTGCATAAAATCACCATCAAATGTTATCTGTTCTTTGTCAAAATCACACAGATGAAAAAACGGTGTCTGCTTGAACTAAAACCAACCAAACATTTATAGGTTTTCATATTTTAAAGAGGATAGTATGCAAACAATGGCAGAAGGGGGAAAAATAAGTAAGTGATCACATTCAATATTTTTTGGCCCCCCTTAGGGCAGCAATAACTTCAACCACACCTTTCCTGTAGCTGCAGATCAGTCTAGCACATCGATCAGGATTAATCTTGGCCCATTCTTCTCTACAAAATTGCTGTAGTTCAGTCAGATTCCTGGGATGTCTGGCATGAATCACTGTCTTTAGGTCATGGCACAGCATCTCAGATTCAGATTCAGATTGGGAATGAGGTGTTGATGTTGGTGAGCTGTTCCCTTTTTCCTCCACACATGACTTTGTGTGTTACTCCCAAACAATTCATTGACAAATTGACAAAGCTTCATTGCTTCAAGAAGCTGGTCATGACTGCTCCCTTGGGGGAAACGGTCAACCTCTCCTGCCACCTGCTGTCAACACTGTTGCCGTCCAGCATGCCTCCTAGCATGCTTTGCAGCACTACAGCTATAAAAAACAATCAAAATTCATATTCTGTGCTAATTATTTCTCTCAGCTACTGTTCCAGTTGTTTCATTAATTGCTAGTTATGGTATTTGGTAACGCTTTATTTGACAGTGGCTATTAACCCAAATAAATCAACGAATAAGCCCCACTAGACTATAGACTGCAGGATTCAAAATGAAGGAAAAAAGTAGCGGTCAAAATGCGACTTGCTGGTGTGATTTAAACTCTGATGCGATTTATTGTCTCAAAAATGCCAATCTTTTGTAAATACAAATTTTCTTATTTCAAATTACATGGTTACCGTGCAGATGGTTCCACTGTCTTTGTAGCTATGCCATCTACAAGTCTTGGGCACCTAGAGGATCTCTCACAGGGGTCATTTATAGTGCAGCTTTGATGCAGACATGACTTTAATCTTCATCCTCACATTGTGTTTTATAGAAATCAGACGTCGGGGCTCAAAAGACCTTCTCCAAGTGCAAATGGGAGTGGGTGAGGTGCTCACGGACAGTGGTCAGTCTGATGGATGTGGAGAAGGTGAAGGTAACCACTGTATTTTTGAATGTTACAATAGTAGGTAAAACTGCATCGTATAAAGTAAACGTTCTCATGAATGGTGATCAAAAGACGAGACGAGACGAGACGGCTCCTACAGACGTTGCACCATGGCCAGTGTTGTTAATTTTACTTTAAAAAAGTAAAGTTACAAATTACTTCTCCAAAAAAGTAATTGAGTTAGTAACTCAGTTACCTGAATGTTAGGGTAAGTGGTTGCTTGGAAAAGTAACTGGTGTTACCTTTCATGTTTTTTTTTTTTTTTTTCTTCCAAAAAACAAACAGTAACCTTTTGCTATGTTTGGAAGTCATTTAATGTTGTGAATCAACCGTTAAAGTTGTTAAAATTGCTCCCGTTATTGCATTACATCCCCTCTGTCTACTTTCGACATTTTGAGAGTTTTAAAACTGTTTCATCAGTTAAAGATATTCGATTTAAGAATTTGCAGATTTAGGAGTATTTTGGATAAAAATTTACTAGGGTTCGCTACGAAGGTTCTCTACAACAGAGCCTTCCTGAGAAGTCTACTGCTTTAAGCTGTTTACTATCGCCAGCAAGTCTATCATTTTGGGCCAGGCAGAGCATCGTGGTGGCTTTCACTGTGATGAACTCAAACACACGCTGCGTTCTAACGCCGGATTTAGGTGGAAACAGGACGAAGATTTTAGTCCATACATGCAGGCGGGAGTGTCTCGAGTGATTTGGGCGAGGATTCAAGGTAATTATTATATAAAATAGTACCATGCAAGCACTTTGAAACGGGAGAAAAAAAAAAAGGAAAAATTTACGTAAGTTTAGCTTGAAATATTTACGTAAACTGAATGGACTGCTTTTTTTTTTTTTTTTTTTTTTTTTTTTTTTTGCTCCTAACCAAGAATCCAGACTGTTTTACGTCCATACAGTATGTATAGAACTTCTGGAATTTACACATTTATTTACAAGAATTTTCAACTTAAAAAGCTATTTGGTTTGTGATGGCCGCAATGTTGGATTTTGTATCCATACACATTAGCGTAATTTTACATTCAAATAATCAGGTAATTTTTGGCCAACTGCCCCTTTTTTAGCAAAAAAATCGAGTAATTAAGACATTTTTGCGTCCATACAAAAAAAAAAAAAATCTGCTTTTACGTGTTTTATTTTATGTAACATTTCAATCTAAAAACGACGAGAGCCAGATAGCAGGCCGGCAAGACGTGCTGAGGCAATAGTGACATCGGGATTCAACCTAAATAGGTTCTGATCGTATATAGAAAAATGCTGAATTTGCTTTTGTTGAGTAAAATTAGGATGATTCTGCATGCTTTCATCAAGTATCCTCAAGTTTCTGACGTGACAATTGAGTGATTTATTTGCTGTTGAAAACTTAAAATCGCACTAAAAAAAAAAAAAAAAAAAAAAAAATTAAATTGCTATTTTGGGCAAAAACTTATATGATATGTTAAATATTGCTGCTGATCTTGAAAATTTAGGTGATCATCTCTGCATTTGGTGATTTTTGTGCATCTAGCGCAAAATCTGGGAATGTTATAGTCACTTTAAGTTTTGTTATACTTTAATAAAAATAATTAATCAAGATTTTATTAGGGAACAACTTTGAATTTTTTTTATGCCACTGCTCATGCAGACTCATATATGCCTAAGGACGATGCCTGTTTTGGTTTTATGTCGCTAGCGGCTTGGGTTTTAAAAATATTTGAATTTAGAATTTTTGAAAATAGGCCCCCTACGGAGCGGCCCTGCACCCCGTCAACTGATAGTGAAGTTTATGATTAGAAATAGAAATATCAATAATTTTGACAAACTGCACGTGTATCTAATAAACCCTCATTTCACTATATAAGCTGATGGAAAATTTGTCATCACTCTTCACCCTGCAGCTCACTTTGATAGCCCCAATGGTCCGCCAAAATATGGCATCACCCAGAGAGAGACGCAGCATCAGAAGCACACAAGGCAGAAAAGCTGGACGCAGAAAATTTTAATGTCCTCAACATAGACCCCATCGTCAACATCCACTACTGGAGGCACCTCTGAATTTCCCACCAACTCTGATGAACCCACACATTTTTATCACAGTTAAAAAAAATCAATGCTCCAGGGGTACTTAACATTTGTAAAATTTTCACAAAACATGTACCAATAGCCTATTTAATGTGGTTTGTGTCTCCACTATCTCTACGTCTACATAATGATGAGACATATTTATGGTTTCAGCCCAGTGTTGCAAATTAAACTGACTCTCTGCTTTCCCCTGGTGGCTATGCTTCATCACTACAACGCATTAACAACAACAAAGAGCTGTCTGTGCTCTTGCGCCAGGAAAAAGCCATGAATAAAGCGCCTGTCATAGCACTTAGAGATAAGATAACATAGGGCAACGATTTGACGATGCCCTGGAGTGCCATGAAGCATAAAACGGCGCGGGCTCAGGGCCAATTTGATGCAAAAGATACACACAAAAGGTAAATAGTGCATTTATCATCATATTGTTTATTAAACGCACTCAACAAACCGCACACATTAGCCTTGTTTTCAACCGTGTTACATCTAGAAATCAGTTCCTAATGCTGTTTGATAGGATTTTCAACTTATACACTGGAAAAATAGGCAAATTGTTTGAAACATTATGAATAAACTTTCACATCAGATACTTTAACTTCTACTGATACATGATTATTAGCTGCCAGCCCCTTCCTCGGACGTCTATCACTGTAAATTGTAGCGAGTGAGTTTTATAAAAATGAAAATTAACGACTTTTTGTGCTTCTTTTATTCCTGCTGTACGATGCCGAACTGCTCCAACCACACGCGGAGTTCCCCCTGTAGCCGAAAATTTCATTGCATGTAGTTGACTTTCTAATACAGTATATGAATTTAAAATGGACTTTGCCGGTAAAACGTTGTCTATAAAAGTTGTAAAGCAGTGAAACAAACAACAAAAATGAATGAAATGAAAAAAAAAATCATAATGTATCATAGACTTTATAATACAGTGGGGCAAATAAGTATTTAGTCAACCACTAATTGTGCAAGTTCTCCCACTTGAAAATATTAGAGATGCCTGTAATTGTCAACATGGGTAAACCTCAACCATGAGATACAGAATGTGGAAAAAAAAACAAAGTCGCATTGTTTGATTTTTAAAGAATTTATTTGCAAATCATAGTGGAAAATAAGTATTTGGCCGATACCAAAAGTTCATCTCAATACTTTGTTATGTACCCTTTGTTGGCAATAACGGAGGCCAAACGTTTTCTGTAACTCTTCACAAGCTTTTCACACACTTGCTGGTATTTTGGCCCATTCCTCCATGCAGATCTCCTCTAGAGCAGTTATGTTTTGGGGCTGTCGTTGGGCAACACGGACTTTCAACTCCCTCCTCACCCCGTGGCGTCAAAATGATAACAGGAACGATGAGTAAAAATCCCAGAACCACACGGGGGGACCTAGTGAATGACCTACAGAGAGCTGGGACCACAGTAACAAAGGCTACTATCAGTAACACAATGCGCTGCCAGGGACTCAAATCCTGCACTGCCAGACGTGTCCCCCTGCTGAAGAAAGTACATGTCCAGGCCCGTCCGCGGTTCGCTAGAGAGCATTTGGATGATCTAGAAGAGGACTGGGAGAATGTGTTATGGCCTGGGCCATATCTTGTAAGTTAATTGTATTGCTGACACTGCGTTTCGGGGTCATCAACACGTTTTGCCCCCCCCCCGCCACAAAAGTCATACTCCGCCATGGTTCCACCTTTTAAAATAAAGTTCCACTGATCATGTGACATACGTAATCATGCCATTGTTTTTCCCTCCACTATAAAGTGGAATGCATTTGAAATAGTTGAACTTTAAGTGAACCGTAGAAAGCTTTACCATGAGGCGAGCAAAAAAAAAGTACGTAAATCAAGTTGCATCACGTTGGCCGACCGCCATCCTCGAAAGGGAACTGCATTGTAGTTTTTGGCCGAGGCCAGGCGGATGGATTGCAGATGTTGTTGGAGCCAGACACACCCCAGCTTGTATGCATTTCTTGTGATTTGTTGAGATGACATGAATCGCATTTAAAAAGCTCCTAAAGCTCTCGCACGCCCCTCCCCGGTCCCAAATGCGTCAATAATAGGGAAAAAATGCAAGCGGTGGGCGTTGTTGACGTCTGCTCTCAGAGGGGACGATCAAAGCGTCAAAACATGTTGCCCTCCCCCAAAGAAGCGGCCTCGTTACGGAGATGCCTGGCTGACTGAATGAGGCTACACATTGCTGAATATTATTCTCGTAGTCAAAAATTGAAAAAAATATTAGCTTTTAATACATCCGGTAGGCTGAAACAGTCTAACCCCTGCAGCTTGTTTCACTTATTAACATTATATTTAATAGTAATATCATGAGCAGCGATAGAAAAAAAAAAAAAAAGACTCAGGAAGCTATGCCTGAAAAAACACAGGAAGTGCACCATTTTTGTTTGAAGCAGGGTTGTTTGAAATCTGAATCACAAATTTTAAGCACAAGTGATGCAAAACTGTAAAGGAATTCAGTATTTAAGACAAAAGAGCCTCACTCACCGACCCTTTTTTCATTCAAATTTGACATTCTGCACCTACAGCGCCTTGCAAAAGTATTCGGCCCCCTTGAATCTTGCAACCTTTCGCCACATTTCAGGCTTCAAACATAAAGATATGAAATTTAATTTTTTTGTCAAGAATCAACAACAATGGGACACAATCGTGAAGTGGAACAACATTTATTGGATAATTTAAACTTTTTTAACAAATAAAAAACTGAAAAGTGGGGCGTGCAATAATATTCGGCCCCTTTACATTCAGTGCAGCAAACTCACTCCAGAAGTTCAGTGAGGATCTCTGAATGGTCCAATGTTGTCCTAAATGACCGATGATGATAAATAGAATCTACCTGTGTGTAATCAAGTCTCCGTATAAATGCACCTGCTCTGTGATAGTCTCAGGGTTCTGTTTAAAGTGCAGAGAGCATTATGAAAACCAAGGAACACACCAGGCAGGTCCGAGATACTGTTGTGGAGAAGTTTAAAGCCGGATTTGGATACAAAAAGATTTCCCAAACTTTAAACATCTCAAGGAGCACTGTGCAAGCCATCATATTGAAATGGAAGGAGCATCAGACCACTGCAAATCTACCAAGACCCGGCTGTCCTTCCAAACTTTCATCTCAAACAAGGAGAAAACTGATCAGAGATGCAGCCAAGAGGCCCATGATCACTCTGGATGAACTGCAGAGATCTACAACTGAGGTGGGAGAGTCTGTCCATAGGACAACAATCAGTCGTACACTGCACAAATCTGGCCTTTATGGAAGAGTGGCAAGAAGAAAGCCATTTCTCAAAGATATCCATAAAAAGTCTCGTTTAAAGTTTGCCACAAGCCACCTGGGAGACACACCAAACATGTGGAAGAAGGTGCTCTGGTCAGATGAAACCAAAATTGAACTTTTTGGCCACAATGCAAAACGATACGTTTGGCGTAAAAGCAACACAGCTCATCACCCTGAACACACATCCCCACTGTCAAACATGGTGGTGGCAGCATCATGGTTTGGGCCTGCTTTTCTTCAGCAGGGACAGGGAAGATGGTTAAAATTGACGGGAAGATGGATGCAGCCAAATACAGGAACATTCTGGAAGAAAACCTGTTGGTATCTGCACAAGACCTGAGACTGGGACGGAGATTTATCTTCCAACAGGACAATGATCCAAAACATAAAGCCAAATCTACAATGGAATGGTTCAAAAATAAACGTATCCAGGTGTTAGAATGGCCAAGTCAAAGTCCAGACCTGAATCCAATCGAGAATCTGTGGAAAGAGCTGAAGACTGCTGTTCACAAAATAATCGCGTTTCCGAAGTTCGAGCCTTAAAGGGGACGAACCCGGAAGTGATACGTCACACCGAGAACAGCGATGGGAGCGCTCCACACGGCCGCCCTACAAAGCCCTTCAAACAATGCTTCAAACAGCGATATAAGTGATAGATCAAGCGCAAGTGAGGAGACCCAAGTTTTTGAAGAGTTGGAGGAAGAGGAGGAGGTTGGAATTTTATGTTGGATCGTACATGTATTAGCCAGACGCTAATCAGGATGCAAACAATGTGCCCAGACTACTTGACATCGAATGGTGACAAGACCCATCGAGATTACAAGATTGGTAAGATATAGGCTGTCATTATTTTCGTGATTTGAAGATGCAGGCATTTGCACATAATTTTATGTTTTTGTCTATCTGATGACATTGTTTAAAAAAAATAATAGACTGCATGTTAATTTTGGCAGATCCGGCAGCGCTCATGAATATAAAATAATAATATAAAAACGTTGGGGGGTGGAGAAGGAGATGAGTCGTTGATGGCTTTCTCCACTTTATTGTGGCAACAATAAAGAAAACAAAATAATAGCGGACTGCCGCCACATTCGACCGCAAAGTTTTTCTCCTCGCTCATCTCCCCCTCGCCTCCTACTACTCACAGCTCTCCAATCCCAGCGTCTCTTAAACGGATCGTGCATAGTGTCTTGTTATGAGCTTTTTCTTGACAAAGGTATCGAACACACGACGTGCTTACAACTTTGTTTCTTTATTAACACATGGAGCTAACAGTAGCTGGGGCTTTCGGCAGTAAGTGGCGTCTAATGGCGTGAGGAGATGTAGTTTTTTCACACAAGCGAACGGATTACAAAGCACCACTTCACTGTTGTCCCGAGACTACATTTCCCATGATTCACTGCGTGACTTGAGCCGCTCTGATTCGCTGCGAGATTGACTCAATGCCAACACGCTCGCTGTCACCTGTCAGCGGCTCTCGCGAAACATAAACTAGAAGGCTTTCAAGTGATCACCGTGAAAGAAACGCCGCTACAAATGCAATGCAATGCTTGAAGCATGAAGGTGGAAATATATACTACAAATTAGTGTTGCACCGATACCATTTTTTGGGCCCGATACCGATACAGATACCTGGCTGTGCAGTATCGGCCGATTCCGATACCATTCCGATACCACTCTGTTTGCAAAAAAAAAAAAAAAAAAAACATATATGTGTGTGTGCGTATAAGGGATGCAACGATACAGTTAAGTCACGGTTCGGTACGATTTTCAATACAATTCAATACATTTAATGCTCTGAAACAGAAAATACAACTGTTATTATTATTTATTTATTTGTTTATTTATTTTTTTGCTAACAAGCAAAAATAACAGTGCCATCATATAAACAAGCATTTTAGTGCACAATATTTATGCGCTTACTTCTTACTGATCTGAAGAAGAATTTTGTATATAAGTGCTGAGAACAATTTTTACTGTTTGTAAAGTGGGTCACACTCTTGATTGCTGCAGCTCTCTTAGCAGCTATATTTAAACATCCTATTTGTGGTCCAATTCCATCTGTAACATGTACTGAATTAACAGTATTTGCAGCATTATCTATAGTCACTGGTATGGGTTGATTTGGCCTGCTTAACTTCCATTCAGTTATGTCAGTTTCTATTTAATCAATGTAGTCTATGGACTACGCGTCGCTCTGGGATCACGCAGCTAATGGCATGGGATCTAATGTATTACATCTAGGTTGCTATTTGATGATATCTAGTGTGTGCGCGCGAGAGTTGGCATGGGATCTAACATAGGACATCTAGATTGCTATTTAATGATATCTAGTGTGCGCGCTGCGCCGCTTGAGTGTTTTCTGCCCACAGAAGTCACTTCTGCTCATTACTGCACAACACCAGCATATTACAATCGACTTTCATAAAAAGGACGAGTTTGAAGTACGGCGCTCTTAATTTGCCACTCATTGTTCATCATGAAACCATGAGTTTGCTGAGTCTCCCACGGTCTTAAACTTTCTGATCCCATCGGCGCTACAACAGCAAGCGTTAGTTTACGCATGCTAATCGTTTGTGATTACCATGATAAATGAGCAGCGTAACATCGCGGATATGCCTTGTAGTGTACATAAATAATATTGAAGACGAAGGTGTAAATTTCGTGTGGTAAATTCGAGACAAAGACATACAGATGTAATGATTTGGGAAGTTAGCTCATGTGGGGAGGACAGTAAATTTGCGGTCAAATGATGCCAGTAGATGGTATCGGCGCCCTAAATGTTGGTTCTCGTCGATACCGATACCACCAATTCGGGCCGGATCGGCGCCCCCTGCCGATACTGGTATCAGTATCGGTGCAACTTTAATACAAATACAAATAAATGTGCAAAAACTCACCGGCGGTGTAAACCTGCCGCTGTCAACGCTCTGGGAGGTCGCATTTCACAGCATTCTGTCGCGGTCCTCCTCGCCAGCTGTTTGCTCGTCATTCACGCTCGTCTGCATTTGATCGCTAGTCTGATACACTCCCGCTTTTTCGGTGAGGTCTTTTGTGTTTATTCGTTATTGGATCATTTTTGTTCACCACTGTAAATAAGAGCACTGAAGCAATAGGTGTAAGTCGCCATTTCTGTTCAACCCGTTTTCTCCTGTTTTGTTTAGAAGCTAAGTTAGTGGCAGTCTTTTCTTTGTTCTTTTTCATGATCAGGGTTTAGTTAGCGGGTGGGGTTCAAGTGTAGATTCCTTTTGTTTGTTGTTTTGGCCTGGGCTTACCCTGAAGCCGCGCTTCATCCACATTTTGTACATATTCATTGCGAGTTTGATTGTTGTGTAAATAAATTTGTGCCACTTGTGAAATTGTGTGGCTCGTTTTATGTTACGCCTTCGCGAGCCGTCCTTGGGACGTAACACTAGCGAACACAACAACAACTATGCCACGACTATTGCCACGAGTTGGCTTTCGGCTAACGTCGCTAGCTTCTACTGTACATTCCACAACAGTTGGCAGCTCTGCTTTGACAAAGTCATCAGTCATCTATCCAAAAATCACACTTACTTTTTGGCAAATACTTGATCATAAGGTTAAGGAAGCAGGCATCTTCGAAATGTTTGCAGCAGAGAAGACTACTCGATGATGGCGTGAAATTCATTCGCTTCGTGCGAACGAAAGATGTCATTTTACGTGCCCTGCTATCCTTTGGCAACTCATACAACTTTTCTTTTGAGTGAGAACAAAACATCGCCACACACCGCCGTGGCATCTGACCGAGAAGCAATGCAACAAACAATACTGTTCTATGGCGGACTTCCCTCGCACTTCCCGGTGTGCATTAATTTCCGAAGATTTCCGAAGCTTGCTGAAGAAAAGCATTTTCGTTGTCAAGGGCGTTGCTATGGGTCAAACAAAGAATCTGGAAGGGCGTTAAAAACAATAATGAAAATATGCTTATAATTGTTCAGCCATTGATATTATTCAAAAACATGGTTGGCCAACCTTACTTCACATATCCCCTTTAAGTTAGCCAGGTGTTAGCCTATTATCTATACTTTTAATTAAAATAGCTGGCTTCCTTTTAGGATAAACATATGTGATACATGATACTAATGTCTAGGGTGACCATATTTTGATTTCCCAAAAAGAGAACACTCGGCCCAGCTTCGAAATATTTAAATTTTACTCAAATTTCACTCAAAGATGCCTTATCACTTTAATATATGGCGGAAAACACTCAGGTGACTTGAAGTTCCGCTCTGAGACCCCCAATTTGGCCAGATTTCAAAACTGTCTGATATGCATGTGTGATCCATCATTGGAAAGGTTAAAGTCTCAATTTTCTGGGGGAAGAAAATTTTTGAACAGTAGGGCATTAAAAAAAAAATTGGTAACACTTTATAATAACTATCCGTTTTACTAGTTAATACATCATTAGTAAACTGTTGATAAATTATTTATTATTGATTTGTGAAGTATTTGTTAACAGTTTGTTAAGCATTTACAGGGTGTTCCAATATGGTTGAGCCCTTTCTAAATGCCCATGCTAGTTTATGGATCTTAATAAAACTATATACACTTTATGTTGAGGTTCATAAGTTTTATTGGTTAAATATACAAAGAAAAGTACAAATATTTGTTGGTTCTATGGCAGATTTTCATAAATGTGCAACATGAGCGCTGCCTGCAGAATGCCTTATCAAAATGCCTTTTCTTTTGAAGTGAACGGCATTTCTTAATCTGAAAAGATAGAATGATAGAAAGATAGAAATGCCAAACGTTACACACAAAAACTTGAAATGTTTATACACAAACTGTGTTTCAGGTTAAGAACACCCTGTAAATGCTTATCAAACTGTTAACAAATACTTCACGAATCAACAATAAATCATTTATCAACAGTTTACTAATGATATATTAACTAGTAAAACGGATAGTTATTATAAAATGTTACCAATTTTTTTTTTTTTAAACAGCAAAACCCTATCTGGAGGTGAGAGCAGAATTACAGACGCCCTGACTTTAATGAGATATTATTGCGTACTTACCTTGTTTCGATCAAAAAACTCCATGTAGCATTTATCAACGAGTGTCAAGACATAGCTGTGAACGGCCACAGCTGGATTTTTGGGGGATTTTATGGGTGAAACATGGTAATATAACAAGGGTCGCGATGCAGAAATCGGTCGACAAAGTGGTCAAGATTTTCTTTTTCATATATTTACCCCTTTGAACATTTTTTTCCCCCAATTTTTCTTTGTTTAGATCGATTATTTATCATCTAGCATATCGGAGAAAATGCTATAGCAACAAAAAAAATACAATTAAGCGATAGCTATGAGGAAGATATCCGTGACCTTTTTACAGACGCCATTTTTTTCATTGTGACATAATTTGTTTAAAAGTTTAAAATATGTGACTGAATAATTTTTTTTAAGTCGTTTTTTTTTAAACGAAATATGAGACATCACTTAATGATTCTAAGCTAAAAACGACAGACATTTTGAATAATAAATATAATTAATTACCTTCATTTTATGACTGGGTTGAAACAAAAACGGTTGCGCGACGTCTGTAAACGGGGGTTTTCAGGGTAAAACGGACAAATTAAAAATACCGTATTGGCCCGAATATAAGACAGTGTTTTTTGCATTGAAATAAGACTGAAAAAGTGGGGGTCGTCTTATAATCAGGGCCATCTTATATTCGGGCAAATACGGGTAGTTCGGGGGCTTCATGCGCCATGAATCTGCTAAGGCAGCATATGGACATATTGTTCTATCAAGCACAACAGTTGTTTTGGCTTAAAATACAGCAGTTTCCTTTAAAGAGGAGTGCAAGAAGGTTTGTTTGGGAACGACGCCATAATAAAGCATGCTCAAATTGGTATCCAAAGTAGAATAAATTAATTCGCAACATAATTACTGTAATTTTCTGACGATAAGCCTCTACTGCGGCTTACAGTCCATTGCCGCTTATTTGTTGATTTATTTGGGTTCATAGGTAACACATGCCTCCTAGTATGCATTGCAGCATTACAGATGTAACTAACAATCAAAATTCATGTTATGTTTCATTTATTGCTAGTTATGGTATTTGGTAACACTTTATTTGACTGCAGCGTCATAAGACTGTCATAAGACCGTCATTATTATGACACTATAATGGGCATTCCTGAATGCTTATGACAGATGTCATTAAGTGTCATCCGGCAAATTATGTTACTAACTCCATTTATGTCCAGCTCGGATCTTTTACATCCATCCAAAAGTGAGATCATTTGCCAGATAACACAAAATGTTAATAGGCATTCATTAATGCTCATGACAGTGTCATGTCATAATTATGATTGTCGAATGACAGTCTTATGGCTGCACTGTAACTGAATAGATAATTTGCACATTACATGAATTTTGATTGTTATTTACATTTGGAGCGCTGCAATGCATGCTAGAGGGCATGTTGGACAACAACAATGTTGACAGCAGGTGGCAGCAGAGGTTGACTGTTTCCAAAGGGAGCAGTGATGGCCAAATGAAGCTTCTGGAAGCAATGAAGCTTTGCAGCAAATTGGTTCAAAGCTTCACTGTGGTTCATTTGGTCTTATGATGCCACTGTCAAATAAAGTGTTACCGGTTGTCTTTTAGTGTAAATATCCCATAATACAGTGAGGAAAGCAGCGGCTGATAGTCCAGTGTGACTTATCAATGAACAAATGCCGTTTTCGTGTCACATTTGTTGGGTGGCAGCTTATAGTGAGGTGCGCCTTTATAGTGCGAAAATTACCGTACTCTTTTGGGTACATTAGGATTTGATTATATACGTATTGATGAAAATAAAAGTCTTAAGTATAGGGCAGGCTCTCTGGGGGGAACACGTCACAGGCAGCATTATTATATATTAATATATATTAATATATATTATATATTATATATATATAATATATATATATAATATAATAATAATAATATAATATATATATATATATATATATATATATATATATTAATATTATAATATATATTATTATTATATAGGTAGTATTCTGTGCAAAGCGTCAGTCAATTTCAACACACGCTAATTGGGCCCCTGAAAAATAATAAAAACCAGACATTTTCATGAATTAAAAAAAAAAAAAAACACCGGACGCCCCGGTCAGGATGTAAAAAGTGGACATGTCCGGGCAAAAGAGGACGTTTGGTCACCCTACTAATTTTAGGTATGACTGAGTCAGTAAAATATTCTTAGACCAGTGGAAGGTTGCCAGCATTCCCAATAAATCAAATAGATGATTGTATCATATACATTTGGCTATTGATTTCCCTTCTCCGTCAAGTGACCGCCCGTTTACTTGACGTTGCCAACATTTTCAAGACGAGTCAAGATGACTATCGCTTTTATTGGTTGTCCTCTTTATGAATTGCTAGCGTCGTAATGAATAACACGTATCCGGCCTCCCGGGAGCCTTTAAGGTCTCTTTTCAATTGCGTGGAGATGCATTTCATGAACCCGAGGAAAGCGTCTCCGATTCCATCCCCGAGAGCTGCACCTGGAAAAGGAGTCAATCACGAGTCGTTATCCGATATATCTGCTTTTTATTTCAAATATGTTAATAAGGCCGCCAGCTACACTCTACACCCAGATGCGTCATTTAATGAGCGCCTATGTAGTCTCTATTCACTAGCGTGTGACGCATTGATTACCTAAGGGTACCGCGCTGTTGTACAACGGTGGCCATCATGGGTCAACGGAAGCCATGGCTTAAATATAATTCTTTCACACAAATGCACCTCAGGTGCAACGGGTTTCAAGTTACAGTTGGTTCTGACAGGTAAGGTTGCCATGTTAATGAAGATAATAGTGTTTTAGGTTGTTGAATTACATGAAGTAGGGTTTTTGAAAATATATACCGTAATTTTCGGACTATAAGCTGCTACTTTTCCCCCTCATTTTGAATCCTGCGGCTTACAGTCCAGTGCGGGTTATTTGTTGATTTATCGGGTTAATAGGTAACACTTTATTTGACAGCGGCGTCATAAGACTGCCATAAGACCGTCATAATAATGACATGACAGCCCGAAAAGAAAAGAAGAAGAAGAGATTATTATGGGCATTAATCAATGCTTACGACAGATGTCATTAAGGGTCATCCGGCAAATTATGTCACTAACTGCATTTATGTCCGGTTCTAATCTTTTACATCCATTCAAAAGTGAGATAATTTGCCACAATAATGACAATGAAAATGCCATCTGTCATAAGCAATTATTAATGCTCATGGCAGTGTCATGTCATAGTTATGAATGTCTTATGACAGTCTTATGGCACCACTGTCAAATAAAGTTAACAAATAACATAACTAGTAATTAATGAAACAACTGGAACAGTAACTGGAGAAATAATTGGCACGGAACATGAGTTTTGATTGTTATGTTCATCTGTTGTGCTGCAATGCATGCTAGGAGGCATGTTGAATGACAACCGTGTTTACAGAAGGTGGCAGCAGAGGTTGATCGTCTCCTCCAAGGGAGCAGTGATGGGCAAATGAAAATTTTTGAAGCAATGACTCATGAATCATGGTGGTTCATTTGGATTTATCACAGTCTTATGTAGGCGTGGGAACCTCTTGGTACCTCACGATTACGATTATCTGACGATATGGCGATACAACGATTATCGATACATTGGTCAGGAAATCATACTGGAATATTCTACAAAGAACTAATAAACAGAAAAACAAGCTTCTGCTGTGAATTGGAATGAGTTTATCACTAGTAGACGTCCAATCCGTTTGAACTGGGAGGGATGGCAGCGAATGAACTTTCGTTCATTCGCTGCCATCCCTCCCACTTCAAACGGATTGAACGTCTATGGCCGTCAGTGGCAGCCAATTCCAGGCAATGAGGTAATTTTGGGTTATTTAAGGTAATTTACGTGTTGATTTTCAGTTACTTCCTGTTGATTTTGGGGTATTTTACGGGTCACTTCCTGTTTATTTTGAGTTCCAGAACAGGAAGTGAACCGTAAAATATTTAAGGTCATTTACCTGTTGATTTTCAGTTACTTCCTGTTGATTTTGGGGTATTTTACGGGTCACTTCCTGTTCAGTAAAATAAACAGGTAACACTTAAATAGCCCAAAATTACCTCATTGCCTGGAATTGGCTGCCACTGACGGCCATAGACGTTCAATCCATTTGAGAATCATCCAAATGAATAGGCAGTGACTTAAACTTAACAGGAAATGACCTGTAAATGTCCTGAAAATCGGACAGAAAGACTGTGAATGCTCTGGTTTCGAATGAACGAACGTTCCCAGTCTAAATGGATTTGGCGTCGTGCACCATCAATGCAACCTTAGAGTTAACTGAGACACTATTACGGTGGAAGATTTTGGGAGCAACTTGTTGGTTCCTTTTTATTTTTATTTTTTTAGACATACACACCTTTTTAAAACGATATCTCGATTCTTGGCAGGAGGTTATCGATAACCTTTTGTGATACAAAGTATCACGATATATCACCATTTTGATATTTTTTCACAACCCTGGTCTTATGATGCCGCTGTCAAATAAAGCGTTACCTGTGAATATCTTTTCGTGTAAATATCCCATTAAAACAGTGAGGACAGCTGTGGTTTATAGTCCAGTGCGGCTTATCTATGAACAAATGCTGTTTTCGTGTCAAATTCGGTGGGTGGCGGCTTATAGTCAGGTGCGCCTTATAGTTCAAGAATTACGGTAACTCACCTAAAAAAAAATACTATGTGTAGTTCACATGTACTGTATTTTTTTAAATTAAATTTTTTACATGTACTTTATTAAGGGCAGCAATGTTTTCATAGCTACATCACATACTGTATTTTGTCTTAATACTGACTTTTCTTTTTTCATCATATTCAAAATGATGATTTCATTCATTGTTTCAGACGCGCACCACACCCAGATCATTTTACTATATTCAATATACCAGACATTTGTTTATCTAAGAGAACAATACAGGATGTTGATCTATATTGTTTGTACTGTAGGCCTATATACCTCTTAAACCACACATGTAATTACGAGTCTAACTGCTAATATATCATTTCTGACAGCAAAACAAATGCATGTGAGCAAATCGCAAGTCATACTACGTTATTTATTTGTGCTCCTTTAAAGTAACAAACCAGTGAATGACAGATAATGATAGGCAAGGTAATTTCCCTTGAGGCTACAACAGATTTAACAGAATATTCTGCACTCAAACTGTGTCACACTTTCAAACCAACCAATCACAGGAGGCTTGAAAGTTTAACCCCGCCTGAATGATGACAGCTAGAGAATCAGGATTTCTCTGCCTGTGTATGTTCTTGTCTTAGATTTTCAGTATCAAGCTTGCTACTTCGGTGACATGTGTGCATTTTATCCCCCCCAAATTCCAGAATAAACTTTTGATATACTGTACAAGTATTCAGAGGGGGGATGAGTAGCCCAAAAATTTACTAAAGTAAGAGTAGTATTACTTCTAAGTAATATTACTTAAATAAAAGTAAATAAAAGTCATCAAAACATTCACTTAAGTACATATAAAAATATAAGATTTGTTAAAAAGAATACTCAAGTAATGAGTAATATTGCGAATAACAGCTTACAATGTCTGATTTTTAAAACTACCATAATTTTCAGAAAAATAAAGCGCACCCGATCGCAGGCCGCCACCCACCAAATTTGACACGAAAACAGCATTTGTTCATCAATAAGCGGCACTGGACTATCAGCAGCAGCTGTCCTCACTGTACTATGGAATATTTACACCAAAAGATATTAACCGATAACACAATATTTCACAATATTTTCACAGCGGCGTCATAAGATCAAATGAACCACCATGAAGCTACTTGAAGCAATGAAGCTTTGCAGCCAATTGGTTCAACGCTTCATTGCTTCAAGTAGCTTCATTTGGCCATCACTGCTCTCTTGGGGGAGACAGTCAACAGTCTGTTACCACCTGCTGTCAACATTGTTGTCGTCCAACATGCCTCCTAACATGCATTGCAGCGCTGTAGATCTAAATAACAATCAAAATTCATGTTCTGTGCTAATCTTTTCTTCAGTTACTGGTCCAGTTGTTTCATTAATTGCTAGTTATGAAATTTGGCAACACTTTATCTGACAGTGGCGCCATAAGCATGTTGCCATAAGCATGTCATAAGACTATTATAATTATGAAATGACATTGCCATGAATGCTTATGACGGATGGCATTTTGTGTCATCTGGCAAATGTTCTCACTTTTGAATGGATGTAAAGATCCGAGCTGGATATAAATGGAGTTAGTAAAAATAATGAAAAATGTCAATAATGCCCATGATAATGTCATGTCATAATGATGATGGTATTATGGCAGTCTTATGACGCCACTGTCAAAGAAAGTGTTACCTATTAATCCAAATAAATCAACAAATAAGCCGTACTGGACTATAAGCCGCAGGATTCAAAATTAGGGAAAAAAGTAGCGGTTTACAGTCCGACAATTACGATAATGGTTTAATTTTTTTCTCAGCACAACTTAATCTATATGATTAGTTATTGTTTTAATTATTATTATACTGTACTAAAACCTATTACATGAATATCTTTGGCCGAAAGGATGACACAAAAATCACCGAATTCAGACCAGGACAACACAATGAAACATCACCTGTCCAAAGAGCATAAGTACCCTCCAGTGGAGAAAAAACATTGTTACCTCTAATTGGTATAATGGAGTCATGTGGTTATTGTTGCGATGTCAAATTGGTGAATCTGACACTGCCATCATCTCTGGCAAAAATAAAGTCAATATGTGGAATAAAGAGGAAAAATGTAATGGTTCTTGTGTAGCCCAAAGTAGTGGAGTAGTGTTTCTTCTTTCTGCAAAAGTATTGTGTGGTAAAACTACTCTAAGAAGTACATTTTTCTCTAAAAGTTACTCAAGTAAATGTAATGGAGTACATGCAATGTGTTATTACCCATCTCTGAAGTAGGCTACCTTTTTTCTTGTTTTTCTATGCTTTTATGGCAGAACCTATGAGGTCCTAAAGTTTTTTTTGAGGACCACTTTTTATTTTATTTTTTTTTGGAAAAAAAAAACTGTTAAAATGGTTATATTTTTCTTTATTTGTTCAAATTCTGGCCAACAAATGTTCAAAAATTGCCTTGCGCATGTATATTTTTCTTTCCATACCATTGGTGTAACCAAGAATATCTGTCTAGTCCAGTGGTTCTTAACCTTGCTAAAGGTACCGAACCCCCTCGAATTTCAAAGGTGCATTCACCGAACCATTCGGAATTTCATAATTAAGCCATTTTTTAACGAATTCAAAACCTAGCAAGCTAGCATCTAAGTGAATTCTTGTTCAAATTTCTTCCAGATTTCAATACAAATAATCTTGACTTCTGCTTTTGATTTTCACGTTGGTAGATGAAATTTCATTTCACAGTGTTCCTTTTTCGTTTTTATGTCTACATTCGCATTTTATTTTCGCATCCTTGCATCACATACTATTTCCAATGGTGTAAAATGACGCAAGAAAAGAATCAACGTATTTCATGCTGTCTGTAGATCTGATATACAGTGGTATGAAAAGTATTTGAACCTTTTGGAATTTCTCATATTTCTGCATAAAATCACCATCAAATTCGATCTGATCTTTGTCAAAATCACACAGGTTCAAAAACAGTGTCTGCTTTAGCTAAAACCACCCGAACATTTATAGGTTTTCATATTTTAATGAGGAGAGTATGCAAATTTGAAAATAGGCCCCCTACGGATGGGCCCCGTTTCCCGTGTCCTGTCAAGTATTATGAAGTCTATGGTTCATATTTTAATAAGGATAGTATGCAAACAATGACAGAAGGGGGCAAAATAAGTAAGTGAACCATCGCATTTAATATTTTGTTGTCCTCTCCCCCCGCTTTGGCAGCAATAACTTCAACCAGACGCTCCCTATAGCTGCAGATCAGTCTGGCACATCGATCAGGACTAGTTTTGGCCCATTCTTCCCTACAAAACTGCTGTAGTTCAGTCAGATTCCTGGTATGTCTGGCATGAATCGCTGTCTTTAGGTCATGCCACAGCATCTCAATAAGGTTCACGTCTGGACTTTGACTTGGCCACTCCAGAACGTGTATTTTGTTCTTTCCATTCTGAAATGTATTTACTTCTGTGTTTTGGATCATTGTCTTGTTGCAACATCCATCCTTTTTTTTTTAGCTATAACTGTCTGACAGACGGCCTCAGGTTTTCCCGCAAAACATAGTGATAAACATTTGAATTCATTCTTCCATTAATGATGAAGTTGTCCAGGCCCTGAAGTAGCAAAACAGCCACAAATCATGATGGTACCTCCACCATGCTTCACGGTGGGGATGAGGTGTTAATGTTGGTGAGCTGTTCCATTTTTCCTCCACACATGACGTTGTGTTACTCCCAAACAATTCAACTTTGGTTTCCCAAAATATTTTGCCAAAGCTTTTGTGGACTGCCAAATGCCTTTTTGCACACATTAAACGAGCAACATGTTTTTTTTTAGACAGCAGCGGCTTCCTCTGTGGAGTCCTCCCATGAACACCATTCTTGGCCATAGTTTTACATATACAGTAGTTTCTGTGTCCACAGAGATATTGGACTGTGCTAGTGATTTCTGTAAGCCTTTAGCAGACACTCTAGGGTTCTTTTTTACCTCTCTGAGTATTCTGCACTGAACTCTTGGTATCATCTTTGGTGGACGGCCACTCTTTGGCAGAGAATTAGTAGTGCCAAACTTTCTCAATTTGTAGACAACGATTGATGAACATCCAGACTTTTAGACATGGCTTTGTACCCTTTCCCAGCTTTATACAAATCACAATCTTTAATCGCAGATCTTCAGACAGCTCTTTTTAGCGAGCTATGATGGACATCAGGCAATGCCTCTCAACAAGACAATTCTTACCAGGTGTGTGTTTTATAGTTGGCAGGGCAGCTTTAAACCACTCATCAAGGATTGGGCACACACTTGACTTAAATCATTTGGTAAAAATTAGGGCATGTCAAACGATTGCATTTTTTAATCTAGTTAATCACAGCTTAAAAATTAATTAATCGTAATTAACACAATTCAAACCATCTTTAAAATATGCCATATTTTTCTGTAAATTATTGTTGGAATGGAAAGATAAGACAAGACGGATATATACATTCTAAATACTGTACATAAGTACTGTATTTGTTTATTATAACAATAAATCCACAAGATGGTATTAACATTATAAACATTCTTTCTGTGAAAGGGATCCATAGAAAGACTTGTAATTCTTACAGGATAAATGCGAGTTTGTATATTGTGATTAAATATTGCCACCTAGTGTACTTGTTGAGCTTTCAGTAAATGATACTGTAGCAACTTAACTGTTCTGCCCAAATGCATGATGGGAAGTGGGCCAACCATGACTGTGTGTGGTGGCTGCAAATAGTATATCTTCTCTGTGTTGGGCACAATATAGGGTATTTAGAAAATAATCAACCGCTTTCATCCTTTCCCACGTCGCTTTCCACAATAGATATAGTTGTTGTGGAAGAGATATCAAAGCTTTTGCCAGTTATAAACACGGTCCCAATGAATGCTTGTATCTACTCTGTTCACTTAACGCTGTCTCTTAATTCTGTATATACGTAAAATAGTGCCATTGTAGTCTGTTTGCGGTAATGTGTGAGTGGGTCATTCCGCGCATGCGTTAAATATTTTAACGTTATTAATTTAAAAATTTAATTACCGCCCATTAACGTGATAAATTTGACAGCCCTAGTAAAAATTGGTTTCAATTGCTCTTTAAGTCTCCTTAGGCAGAAGGTTCACTTACTTATTTCCCCCCCGCCTTCTGTCATTGTTCGCATGCTATCCTCATTAAAATATGAAAACCTATAAGTGTTTGGGTGGTTTTAGTTAAAGCAACACTGTTTTTTTCATCTGTGTGATTTTGGCAAAGATCTGATCTCATTTGATAGTGATTTTATGCAGCAATGTGAGAAATTTCAAAAGGTTCAGATACTTTTTCATACCACTCTACGTAGAGATGTCCCGATCGATTGGCATCCCGATCGATTGGCATCCCGATCGATCGGGTCCGATCACGTCATTTTCAAAGTATCGGAATCTGCAAAAAAATATCGGCCATGCCTTTTTTAAAATATATATATATTTTTTAATCAAATCGTTTTCTAATTGTATTTCACGTTACAGACATAATATGTTACACCCATCCAGAGTTTAGTTTAGGCTTAAGGTAGGGTTATAAAATTTATCCCGATAACGGCGGTAATTAATTTTTTAAAATAAATTTATCACGTGAAAATATTTTACGCAATTAATGCATGCTGCACGACCCACTCACGCATTGTCGCGCTCAATCTGTAATGGTGCCGTTTTACCTATATAGTCAGACAACAGACCGCGTAAAATGAGTAGAGTGAATTTTGGCAGCCTTTGGAGACTTTTTAAAATTTGCTAAAGCCTTACAATTCCTCTCCCTACGATTAGAAATATCATGGGAAACAATGTGGGGAAGCATGGTAGCAATTGATCTTTTTCTCAACACCTTAGGTTATTTACCAATGCAGAGAAGATATATCAATTGGTAGCACTACACACAGTCATGGTTCCACATCCCATCATGCATTTTGGTTGAATGGCTGCAGTATCATTTACTGAAAGCTCAACAAATACACCAGATGGCAATATTTAGTCACAATATACAAAGTCACAAATCTTTCTATCCGTGGATCCCTCTCACAGAAAGAATGTTAATCATGTAAATGCCATCTTGAGGATTTATTGTCATAATAAACAAATACAGTACTTATTGACTGTATGTTGAATGTATATATTCGTCCGAGTTTTATTCATTTTTTTCTTAATGCATTGCCAAAATGTATATGATCGGGAATGATTGGAATTGAATCGGGAGGGAAAAAAAGCAATCGGATCGGGAAATTTCGGGATCGACAGATACTCAAACTAAAACGATCGGGATCGGATCAGGAGCAAAAAAACATGATCGGAACAACCCTAACTGTACGTCCTCATACCAAGTGCCAGTCAACCTTCCACTGAGCAAACCGATTTCTCCTCGTATTAGATAGAGGGCTAGCATTTGAAAGACATGGAATAAAGCCTGTAGATGAGGGCAAACCAGTCCAAAACCTGGTCTGAAACGCCACTTTGCCTGGATTTAGTCAGCGTACAAAACAGGGCTCTGCGTTTATTAACCTTCACCAAACCCCTGAGGCTTACTCACCAAACACCTGGGGTTCATCCCAGTTAAGAACCAATGTTCTAGTTACTAGTAAAAATGAATCAATCAATAAATGAAAATATCCTCCCACTTAAAATACGATACAATCCCTTAAAAAGTAAGATATTAAGGCTTATTTTGAGACAATTTTTATATGTTCCTTTGGCAGATTTAGCAAAAAGTCATTTGTTTTGAAAAAAAACATCTCACTTTGAAAGTGGCATTTTTACCAATGTCTATGTGTGTGTCTTTTGTACATTCCTGTGTGATTATAGCACTGCCTTCCAAGCTACATTCTTGTCTGCTGTATGCCATAAATTGTCTTCAGTCACTCACACACACCCACAGCCAAGTCCACACACTTCTTTTTTTTCCGTCTCCTCTCCTTTTCCGTTCCCCCGCATCCTCTTGCTTTCCACGTGGCTCAGAGTCCGACATCTGGGTCAGCTTAGGCGCAACAAGATTTGCAGGATATTGTTGGCAGGATGTGGGAATGCTCAATGGGAATCCCCAATACACACACACATGCATAATCACACGCACAGGCCTATTGTGCTTACCTATATAAACCATGAAAGATACAACACATTAAAAAAGAGAACTAGAAAAGAAAAAGAGTCACTGCCATTTGGTTAAATATAACATTTAATTATTGGAAAGAATGCATGACTCATTACCAAAAAAAAAAAAAAGATTACAAAATAGGCGTAGAAGGGGGGAAAACATTCCAGTGCTCAATGCAATAATATAATCAGCAATGATTCAATATTATGTTCACATTCTCGCCACGTGCAACCAGTTTTATGCCCTTTCATTGCAAGAAACTTAAAAAAAACGCCTGTGTTTTCTGCTTTGAGGAGTGAAACACACACATTGCATTCAATTAACCCTCCCACAAATTTCATCCACAATGTATATAGTACTATGCAAAAGAGTTTTGTTCATGCAGTAGCTACCAACAATTACTTAACTATTTTGCTGAAAGGTCAAATATGTACAAGGACGTAGGTTTGGACATTGATACGGACGATATAACATAACATAAAAAAAAAAAAAAAAATTTTAAATAAAGGGACTTGCACTCTGAAGCCACCGCGTTGCATTACTGTAATGCACATAATGCAAACAATGATCCAATTGAGGGACGGCTAGCTTGACTTCATTGTTCCTTGTGGAGGCTGTCCAGACTGCAGTAGTTTTGGAGGTCAACAATATCCCACAGTTTAATGTTATGCTAACTCTGATGCAGGTCGGACTTTCAGTAGCAAAATTAGTGGTGTTTCCCCCACCTCCACAACATTGACGTCTTTTTACATTACTTGCAGTGGCTGCTGCTGGCCGAAAAACACTTCTAATATTGCTACCCTTCAAAGGGGGTGACGGAAAAGGCATGTTGTCGACATGAATCTGTCGGGGCTGTGTGTGTTTGCCTGCGTGTCTGTGTGTATTTGGGGGGGCGGGGCAAGTCAGCCGCCAATCAAATGTGCGTTTGAGGGGCGAAAAACGAATCGGCACATTCAGCAAGTTAAATGTAAGTCTGAACATAATTAAAATAACTTACTCGGTAATGATGGCAGGGTCTATTCTATCCTTACAACATATGGGAAGACGATCTAAATGACTTATATCAGTGTTTTTCAACCTTTTCTGAGTCATGGAACTTTTTACATTGATAAAAATCTTGCTGCACACCACAAACTAAAAATGTTCCAAAATGACTTTCTGTACAGTATATTTAATTATGATATAATTTCTCAATATTTATACTTACTCAGTGTGATATTTAATGGAATGTGAAACATAATGGAGTGAGTTTTGTCTCATCCCCGGTGAAAGTAAATCTGAACGAAACATAACTTTTACTGAAGTCAGTTTGGATTTCGAAATCTTTTTAAAAAGTTATCCACAACTGCCAACATGACCTCCGTGTGCATCACAAGGAAGGTACTGGATCGCGTGCGTGCCTGCGAGGATGGTAGTTGCTCGTATTACGTTCAAGAACTGCTCGAAATTATAGCGATTAGCCACCTGTCCGCGACTGTAGACCGCAGCATGTCTACTGTACATCATTTGATTAACCTTGTCAAGTGTCAATATAGACTAAAGTAGTCTTTCCATTTTATCCATATGTGACAACTTTGTCCTCCCGCTGCATTTTATTCCAACACACTGTCGAGGACAGCAAGGTGGCTGATGGCTAGAAATCCCAGCAGTTCTTGAACGCGACATGAGCAATAACTCGCTCGCCTGCACATGACTGAAAAACTTGCACCTACTTCATCCTTCCTACTGCAATTCCGCCCGACGACGTCTGCGTGCTGTTAACAAGGCTGAGTTTCCTTCCTTGAAATAAATAAATAAGTACATCCATAAATTTGGGCTGTCAAACGATTAAAATTTTAATTACAGTTAATTACAGCTTAAAAATTAATTAATCGTAATTAATCGCAATTCAAACCATCTATAAAATATGCCATATTTTTCTGTAAATTATTGTTGGAATGGAAAGATAAGACACAAGACGGATATATACATTCAACATATTGTACATAAGTACTGTATTTGTTTATCATAACAATAAATAAACAAGATGGCATTAACAATTATTAACATTCTGTTAAAGCGATCCATGGATAGAAAGACTTGTAGCTTTTAAAAGGTAAATGTTTGTACAAGTTATAGAAATTTTATATTAAAACCCCTCTTAGTGTTTTCGTTTTAATAAAATTTGTAAAATTTTCAGTCAAAAAATAAACTAGTAGCCCCCCATTGTTGATGTTGATAATTACAGAATGCTCATGGGTGCTGAAACCCATAAAATCAGTTGCACCCAAGCGTCAGCAGAGGGCGACAAAACTCCCAAAAAACACAAGTGACAAGTGGACATTACACTGTGCTGTCATTTTAATCTGTTTGAGCGGGGCATGTGCGTTAATTGCGTCAAATATTTTAACGTGATTAATGAAAAAAATTAATTACCGCCCGTTAACGCGATAATTTTGACAGCCCTAAAATAAATAGATAAATACACAAAATGAAAAAGCGATATTGATGATCTCTCAAGGTACACTAGTGTACCGCAGTGCACTGGTTGAAAAACGCTGACCTATATAACTGAACTCTTTATATAATGCAAACAAGGTTGCTTAAAAGTTTGTGGGGACAATTTGAGCATCCTGAAAAGTTGGTAGTGTTATGTCCCGACCGTCCTTATGCAAACCTACGCTCTTGATTATACAGTATGTATAGCATTCACTGAATATGTGCTGTGATAGTTAGCCAAAAAAGAATATAATGCAACAGCTGGTGATACCATTGTAAATCTTGAACTATTTAATTTAAGTGGAAAGTGAGGGCTAAGTGCAGGCAAGTCATTTTGCACAGTACTGTACATGAGTCGTTAAAACATTGCGCAAGGCCCTAAAAAATGCTTCTCATGGCCTGTGATTTACAACCCTTTCCCTATTCCTTCCTTCCTTCCCTCCCTTCCCTTCTACTCCGCCGACTGCTCGCCCTTTGGCTTGTCGTCCGTCTTGAACTCCAGGAAGAAGTCGTTGCAGGCCACTGTGAGGGCGCCCATCAGGATGATGAACTCGGTGAAGTCCACCTCGCCGTCGTTGTTAGCGTCCAAGTCGTTCATGACCTTCTCCACCGCTTCGTTATCTTTGGAGTTCTGTGAAATTGAGAATGCGGGCTTTTCGTCATCTCGCCTGTCTGTACATGTTCACGCATACCTTGCGTCAACACACACTTACCCCTAAGTAGCTTCCTAGTTCTTCCAGCAGCAGCTCTTTGAGCTCGCCCCGACTCAGTGTGTACTTGTCGCCCTCCTTGCCTGAGTACTTGTGGAAGGTTTTGATCAGCATTTGCATGGCGCTTTCAAGGTTGGAAGTGGGCTCCTTGGACATGCTGAGGTAAAGGGGGTTACAATAGTTAGAGTTGGCTGCTAAAATGCCCGCTCCGGGCCCCTACGCAACTAGCTTGCATGTGTGTTCACATGGGCGAGCGAGGGCGTGAGGTCCGGAGTCACGATAAGAAGAAGGAGGTGAAGAAGAGAGGTTATGTTGAGGCTTATGTTAAATAGATCATTGTGTCAGTACTCTGTGTTGCACGGGGACTGTGAAGCTATTGGGGTACATTCTGGTAGGTAAGTATTCATCTGTCAATCACTCATCATTGGATAAGCAGGCGATTCATGGGAACCTCTTTCAGAATAAGGACCAGACATGACTTTACCGTATTGGCCTGAATATAAGACGGTGTTTTTTACATTGACATAAGACTGAGAAAGAAGGGGTCGTCTTATATTCGCGGTCTAGACATTATACCCATTCACGACGCTAGATGGCGCCAGGTATCATTGAAGCGATGTTCTGTCATGACAGATCTCAGCTACTCTCCCCATTCACGACGCTAGATGGCGCCAGATATCAATTGAAGCGATGTTCTGTCATGATAGATCTCAGCTTCTCTCAAGTTTAACCAGTTTGCATTATTTTATTGCAATGTTTTTCCTTATTCAGAGTTGTTTCAAGACTAGAGTTACAGTTAGACTTCACTTTGATGGTTAATGCAGTTATTGCAATTTTGTTGTTTTATCACAATAGATTAGTTTATTTACATTTCAAAAACCAGAAGCCATTCATTTACGAATGTGATTGCACTTTAGTTTACATATTTAAATGTTCAGATATTAAGATTTGAATGAGGCAAAAATAACATGCTTTTTCTCTCAAATATATTGTTATAATCATTTGTTTCGGATGTACTGTAATTATTTTCTGTATAAAAATTAATTTGGTGTTCAAAAAGTTTTTTCAAACTTGAGTCTTGAACAAGAGGGGGTCGTCTTATAATCAGGGCCGTCTTATATTCGGGCCAATACGGTACATCACAAGACTTGATAATAGTGGCTTTTCATTATGTTTTTTTCTACATTTTTCAGCTTTATTATATCTGCCGACCCATTTAAAGTAAGATGGCCACACAGTAATGATACCCAGGACACCAGACTATTATTTGTTTATAAATTTAAGCTGAGGTGGGAAGAGTAGCCAAAAATTTTACTCATGTAACAGTATCGTTACTTCAAAATAATATTACTCAAGTACTAGTATAAGCGAAAGTAGTCAGCCTAAAAACGTACTCAAGTACAACTAGAAAAGTATTTGGTGAAAAGAATACTCAAGTAATGAGTAACACTGTGAGTAACAGCTTATGATGTCAGATTTGTTTTTTGTTTTTTTACTAAACAATGGTATTTTTTCTCAGCACAAAGTTATCTGTATGAACTGTTATTATTGTACTTTGAAGAAGAAGACTATAACCTACTAAATAACCACGTTTAGCCAAAGAAATACAAAAAAATGGCATTGAATTCCAGCGAGTGGAACAAAAAAATCTAAAGATAGGAAGCATCATTCGTTCAAAGAGCATGAGTGCCCTCTAGTGGAGATAAGTTTCTAGTTTGACTCATTGAATAGTGAATAGTTCCATCCCGTGGTCAGTCGGTGCCAAATAAAAACTGCGTGAGAGGTTAAAATCCACACCTTCGAGTCATGTTGAGGGCAGCGCTTTATGTCAAATACTTATTTTTTTAAAGGTGCTTTAAAGACGCCACGTGATTGAACAGGCCGGCGTGCGTATTGACCGGCAAGCTTGAGTTTGATTGGTATAATGGAGTCAAGTTATTATCGTTGCGTCTCATTGGTAAAAACTGGTAGAGCTACTGTTGGGATTGCTGGCAAAAGTAAAAACTAATATGTAGAAAAAACAGGAAAAACTACTAGTGTAGCCCAAATTATCCGGTTAGGAGTAGCGTTTCTTCTTCACAAATCTACTCAAGTGAAAGTAAAAAATTATGGCGTGGTAAAACAACTCTTCGAAACACATTTTTCTCAAAAGGTTACTCAAGTAAATGCAAAGGTGGGTAGCGACACATTACATGTACTCTGTTACATTTACTTGAGTAACTTTTTGAGAAAAATTAACTTCTAAGAGTAGTTTTACTAAGCCATACTTTTTACTTGAATAGATTTTTGAAAAAACAAAACGCTACTCTTACTCAGCTACTATGGGTTACGCAGGACTCGTTACGTTTTTCCTCTTTATTCCACATATTAGATTTATTTATTTATTTATTTTTTGTGCTAGCGATGCTATTGCCAAGAGTAACGCTATTAATTTCACCAATGAGACGTCGCAACAGTAATCGCATAATTACATTTTACTAATCAGACGCAAGCTTGCCGTTCTATGATTACACGAGCCTGTTCAATCACGCACCTTTAAAGCATCGAAACAAATTAAGTAGTTGACATAGAGCGCTGCCCTCAACATGAATCGAAAGCGCGGATAAAAAACTCTCTCCCAGTTTTTATTTGGCACCGATTGACCACGGAAAACCGGGGATATGATCCTTTTAATTTCGTAATGGTAACTACTGTATGAAGGAACTGCAGTATTCACTATTCAAATTATGAGCTATTTTCTCCACTAGAGGGCAGGGCACTCATGCTCTTTAAACGAATAATGCTTTATTACTGTTTTTTTCTCTGTAATTAAATGATTTTTTTAAAAAAATCTTTGGCTTAATCTGGTTATGTAATGGGTTACTGTACAGTATCATTATTACAACAGTTGATATAGATCAGTTTGTGCTGAGAGAAAAAAAATCAAACAAAAATAAGCAGTTACTCAAAATATTACTCATTACTTGAGTATTCTTTTCACTGGATAATTTTTTACTTGTACTTCAGTACATTTTTTTGGATGACTACTTTTACTTGAGTAATATTATTTTGAAGTAACACTACTCTTACTTGAGTACAATTTTTGGCTACTCTACCCACCTCTGAGTAAATATAATGAAGTAAATGTAACGCGTGACTACCCTCCTCTGAATTTAAGTATACGCAATGTAAACTGACTGACAAAGTAAATATTCTCATTTCTGCTCATTTTCACTAGATTATTGATAGTTACAGTGCTTTATCACCAAAGACTAAATTTAAGTGTGAAGCAGTAGTTTGTCAGCAGCATCAACAACAAAATCAGTCAATTATGAAAAAATTCAAATTAGCTAAATTACACAGAAGAACATGAATTTGCACTGTATCATATAAATACTGTATATTTACTAGTGCTGCAATGATTAATCGCTTGACTCGAGTATTCGATTGGAAAAAAAATATTCGAATTAAATTTTATTGCTTCGAGTATTTGTTTAATTAAAATGGCGTTGTAATGGTTTATTTTGAAAGAGTTTGCATTTAGTTTTATTGATTAGGGTGGATACACTGCCCTCTGCTCTGCCTCATTTCACATGGCTGAATCCAACTGCTTCCTGATAAGACCAACGTAAGCTAAGTTTTTGTTTGAGCTAATGTTTTTTAATGCATTCATAATTTAGTTTATAGGTATATTTAGCCGTTTTTTGTGGGAATATGTATCTGAACCATTTGTTAAGAGCATTGTAAAAAAAAAAAAAACTTTAGCACTTTATAGCATTTAAGCTAGCTGACTTTTTCTATGCAAGTTAGCCAATTGTTCTTTTGTTGTACATTGATCCTCATTAAAAAAAAAAAAAAAAAAAAAATTATACTCT
Organism: Corythoichthys intestinalis; assembly: GCF_030265065.1. Lineage (NCBI taxonomy): Eukaryota > Metazoa > Chordata > Actinopteri > Syngnathiformes > Syngnathidae > Corythoichthys > Corythoichthys intestinalis. Next base: position 23,405,853 of record NC_080416.1, read on the forward strand.
TTGAGCCTGAGCGCAGGTATTTTATGATTAGGGTGGATACACTGCCCTCTGCCTCATTTCACATGGCTGAATCCAACTGCTTCCTGATAAGACCAACGTAAGCAACGTTTTTTTTTTTTTTTTTATGCATTCATAATTTTGTTTATAGGCATATTTAGCCAATTTCTGTGGGAATATTTGTCTGAACAATTTGTTAAGAGCATTGTAAAAAAAAAAAAAAAAAAAAAAAAACGTTAGCATTTTATAGCATTTAAACTAGCGGACTTTTGCTATTTAAGTTAGCCAATTGTTCTTTTGTTGTACAGAGATCCTATTTTTTTTTAAATACCATTTGAGGCTCAGCTCAGGTATTTTAATTTTTCATGTTCCTTATCCGATTACTAGATTATTCGAACTAACTAGTTGATTAATCGACTACTAAAAATAATCGATAGCTGCGGCCCTAATATTTACTTGTATTTCATTTCATTAAAAACAAAATGTCTTCATGCCTAAATTTGGAATTATAAGCTAGAAAAAAATGTGTTTTAAAAGTGACGATCTGGATCCTGGGCCTTGAATTTGACACCTGCGGTTTACACAGTCGCGTCATACGGGTCTCTCGCAGCGTGGGGACCATAAATCAAGAAAAACACAAAATTTTACGAAGGTTACTGCATTTCTGGTGACTGCTTGAGGGCAAAGTATGTTTAAACAATCACTTCATGTGAACCTCTTGCTGCATGGGGACCATAAATCAGGGGTTTTATTTCTTTTCAGTATTTACAAGTTTGGGGTTATTCTTCCGTGCGTGTTTATTTGGGTGCGTGGCAGTGTAAAGGTGCATTAGGTCAGCTTATTTGGGGGGGAAAGGCTTTCAAACGATCTTACACACATTGTGTCAGGCATCTTGGCGCTTCTGCTGCTACAGCAATGCTGTGGAGACTGTGCACAGACACACAGACAAGTCACTGTCAATCAATTTGGGTTGTGGTCAAGAACAAAACATGGCATCTTCGCAGAGCTCTGAAACAGGAGTTCAAAACATTCAACGAGATCCTGGCAGCTCATAAAAATAACTCATGTCCAAGGATCAAATTACTCTCCCTATAGTGCTTGTAATTATCCAAAATGGACACCGGCAGTGAAACACAAACCCCACCTGGTAATTCGGACGCTAAGAGGCCGGGTAACCTGAGGTGCTCGATGAGACGAGGCCTCTACACTCGCTTCGTCTCACAACATCCCGAAACGTCGAAGCTATTTTAAGAGCCAATATAGCATAAAGTATATGTACAATCATAACCTGTTGGGTTAAGTTATGGCGAATTGAAAGCAGCGGCATGAAGCTGTGAGAGAATTTTATTCATGCTTAAAGCACAACCATTATACATCATATTTTGTATGCTTTTGTTATGCCTGCATGAGAACATTGTAGCATAGAGCGTCATTTTTAATCTGTTTGAGTGTGCCTTTCCATGGCCTTGACGATTGTAGACTGTATCACAATATGCCCAAATATGGACTGTTATGTTCCTATGTTTTCAATATGCTCTGAATGAATACAAGGGAGGACTGTGGTTTCTTAGCATCATTCTAGCCGGGACCAGTGCTCAAGGTCTCAGCTCAAAGATGTTTTTGTATGGAAAAATATCCAGGTTTGTGAGATGATGAGTTTCATTACCTGCTCTTTCCTTTGGAAAGATCAGGTATATGTTATTCTGTTTTTTTTTTTTTTGAATGGGAATCCTACGGCGCGCCGCGCAGCCCGAACCGCTTGACCGATCGGCACCGTTGAAGTATCGACGCGTCCGGAATTTTCGCGCGACGCAGGATTTTTTTCAAACGGCCACAAAAAATTTTCCATTCGCCCCTAAACGGCAATTTTCCGAAAAAAAAAAAAACAATTTTCAAAATGTATCTTGTCCTACAATTTTTTACCAAATTACATAATTTAGGGATCAAAATTCCGGGACGGTGAGGGGCATAAAAGTTATATACAGAATTTGGAAAAAATTTACGGTTCGCCAGAAATTTGACAAAAACTTGCCCATTCATTTTTAATGAGAAAAAAAAATTCAAAATGTATCTAGTCCTACAATTTTTCACCAAATCACACAATTTGGGCATAAAAAATTCCAGGACGGTCAGGGGAATAAAAGTTATTAACACAATTTGGAAAAAATATACAGTTCCCTGGAAATTTGCCAAAAACCTGCCCATTCATTTTTAAGGGGAAAAAAAGACAAGTTTCAAAATGTTACTAGTCCGTCAATTTTTGACGAAAACACACAAGATGGGCATAAAAAATTCCGGGATGGCGAGGGGCATAAAAGTGACAGAGAACTTTATTTTGATAAAATGTATGGTTTCCCGGCAATTTGCGAAAAACTCGCCCATTCATTTTTAATGGGAAACAAAGAAAAATTTCAAAATGTATGTAGTGCTTCAATTTTTGACCAAATCACACAATTTGGGCATCAAAAATTCCGTGAGGGTGAGGGGCATAAAAGTTGTATACAGAATTTTGAAAAAAATTACGATCCCCCGGAAATTGGCCAAAAACTGTCCCATTCATTTCTAATGAGAACATTTCCCATTCACTTACAATGGGATTTCTAATTGAAGTTACATTGCATTGATGCCATTGACGGCCATGCATGTCGAATCTATTGATGCCAATGTACTTGGATTCAATTGACTGTATGGACGTCGATGCCATTGACGGCCATGGACGTCCAAATTTTTCCCATTCATTTTCAATGGGGGAAAAAACAAAATTTCCCCAATTCAACAGAAAATGACCAGATATCAATAGGATGTGTCCCCCAAATGTCCCCAATTCCATTGATGCTTATGGAGGGTGCTGCCAATGACGGCCATGGACGTCCAAATTTCCCATTCATTTCTCATGGCATTTAGTTTGTTTAATGCCATTGACGGGCATGTTTCTCCATTATATTGATGCCAGTGTACTTGGATTCCATTGACACCTATGTAAGTCGATGCCATTGACAGCCATGGACGTCCAAAATTTTTCCCATTCATTTTCAATGGGGAAAAAACAAAACTTCCCCAAACCAACAGAAAATGACCAGATATCAATAGGACATGTCCCCCAAACTTCCCCGCTTCCATTGACACTTATAGAGGGTGCTGCCATTGACTGCCTTGGATGTCCAAATATCCCATTCATTTCTAATGGCATTTACTTTGTTTATTGCCATTGACTGGCATGTTTGTCCATTCTTTTGATGCCAATGTACTTGGAGGCCATTGACAGCCATGGATGTCCCAAAATTTTCCCATTCATTTTCAATGGCAAAAAATCCAATATCCCTAAATTAACAGAAAATGACCAGATATCAATGGGACGTGTCCCCCAAACTTCCCCGCTTCCATTGACGCTTATGGATGGTGCTGCCATTGACGGCCATGGATGTCCAAATTTCCCATTCATTTCTCATGGCGTTTATTTTATTTATTGCCATTGACTGGCATGTTTGTCCATTCTATTGATGCCAATGTACTTGGAGGCCATTGACAGCCATGGTCGTCCAAATTTTCCCTTCATTTCTAATGGCATTTAATTTGTTTAATGCCAATGACAGGCATGTTTGTCCATTCTATTGATAGCCCTGGGCGGGGCTACGATCTGTATAGCCACACAGGAAAGACCAGGTGTAATTTTCTCCAGAAATTGCAGCTTCTAGTTTCTTAGTAAGTTTCGTTTCACGGTGGGCTTCGGCACTGCCCTTTCAAAAGTATAAATGTCCAGCCTCTATTGTACTTTTTTGTACTTTCTGGGTGATCACAGCTCCTGGTTGGGTCACATCGGTTTGTACCCGAGAGCTCTTGTTCATAAAGCCTTCGAAGAAAAGCAATCAATGCTTGGATTTCTCTAATCGAGCTATCGAGGTAACACTTGTCCTGGAGTTCAAAGTTGAAATTCCCTGACGGAAGCGAAAACACGAGCGAAACTAAGCACAACATAAAAGCAGTAGAAACTTCAGTTATTCAGATATGTACAAGGAAAACATTCTGTTTAAACAGTTACATTGCAGGGACCAGAAATCTAGAGAAACCCCTCAATAAGAATGCAGGAGCTGCTTGGAATTCTCGTTCCTAAGAAGACAATAGTCTGCTTAAACAATCATATCATGGGAACCTCTTGTGAGGGAACCACAAATCTGCAGAAACAACTTAATTGCAGGAGCTTTTCTGAGGCTGTATTTTCGCTATTCATGTTGGTAAGAGGTCAATAGTCTGTTTTAACAATTCTACCTCTTGAGGCATGGGGACCACAAATCAGGAGAAAACCTAAAACAGGAATGTAGGAGCTTTTCTGATTAAATAAAAAAGTTTACTGTATTAGATAATAAGTATGTTTGAAAGTCTTACCTGGCGGAGGGCCTCCTGAGAGCTTGACAAGGTTCAGAGGGAGTGAGCCAAGGCAGGGATGGATGAGGTTAGTGCAGGACAGTGGCTTAAATATCACCTCATTCCTGCTCCTCCTCCTCTTCGTCTTCACCCCCAAAAGTCCTTCACCTGGCCGGTCCCCTCTTTGTCCTCTCCTGACCGACATATCCCTGTAGGTGTCCTTTCTCCTTTGCAGTTAAGAGTGGAAAAACACATGGAAATGGCCTCCATTTACCTCTTCATTAATAAACTACAGCACTGTATCCATCTACATGTACACTATCTAGCTTCTTAGGTATCCATGTATTGACCACTTATCTATCATGTACTGTCTAGCCATCAATATATTCATTTGTCTATGTATCTTTCAACGTATCTTTGCCTCTTCCCATATATGGATAACCTAAGTAATGGGTTATTTCTTTCTATTGATAATGTATTGATTCATGTATTTCTCTATGTAGCAGTACTATAAATCAATCCATGTATGGTATTGACTTATGTGTAGTGATGTATTGATCTTGTAAGTTCCTATTCATCCATTTAATTATTCAACTGGTTTCAGAAATGGCTCATATGAAAGCTAAGACCCTCCCAAATGATGTTGAATGTACAAAAATATATTTGTTTCACTGAAAAAAGATTTATCATTTAACGAAGACATAAAGGTCAAATTTTGGCAAGACGAAAGTTTTGTCGCCTACAGAAAGTAGTGTTAAATTGAACAAAAAATACTTCAAATACAAAAATATGTTACATAACATAAGCAAATTAAGTAGTGGTGCTGTGAGATCCAAATTTAATATTTTGTATGACTTCCATGGGCTTCGGCAAGGATTCATAACATTTATTGATGAAGTCATCAGGAACATCAAAGAAAGCAGTCTTGTATGCCTCCCAGAGTTCATCAACATTCTTGGGTTTCGTCTTCCATGCTTCCTCTTTCATCCTACCCCAGACATGCTCAATGATGTTCATGTCTGGTGACTGGGCTGGCCAGTCCTGGAGGATCTTGATATTCTTTGCCTTGAGGAACTTTGAGCTAGGGATTGAAGTATGTGATGGACCACCATCCTGCTGCAGAATTTGTCCCTTTTTATGGTTAGGAATGTAAAAGGCAGCTAAGATTTGTTCATATTTCAGACTATTTATGTTGTCTTACACCCTGCAGATCTCTCGCACACCCCCATACTGGATGTAACCCCAGACCATTATTTTGCCACCACCAAACTTCACTGTTTTGTGGCAAAAGATGGATTTTTTCAGATGAATCTTCCATTAAATTACACCACAGTCGCCGCAAAGATTGCAGGAGACCTACTGGAGTGCGCATGGATCCGAGATTCACTCAGAAAACAGTGAAGTTTGGTGGTGGCATATTCATTGTCTGGGGTTACATCCTGTATGGGGGTGTGCGAGAGATCTGCAGGGTGGAAGACAACATAAATAGTCTGAAATATTAACAAATCTTAGCTGCCTCTTACATTCCTAACCATAAAAAGCTACAAATTCTGCAGCGGGATGGTGCGCCATCACATACTTCAATCTCTACCTCAAAGATCCTCAAGGCAAAGAAGATCAAGATCCTCCAGGAATGCCCAGCCCAGTCACAAGACATGAATATCATTGAGCATGTCTGGGGTAGGATAAAAGAGGAAGCATGGAAGACGAAACCCAAGAATGTTGATGAACTCTGGGAGGTATGCAAGGCTGCTTTCTTTGATGTTCCTGATGACTTCACCAATAAATTGTATGAATCCTTGCTGAAGCCCATGGAAGTCATGCAAAATATTAAATTTGGATCTCACAGCACCACTACTTAATTCGCTTATGTTATGTAACATATTGCAGTTGTTCAATTTAACACTACTTTCTGTAGGCAAAATTTGACCTTTCATATGAGCCATTTCTGAACCTAATTAAATAATTAAAAGTCAGGTTATTAGCATTTGTTTCTACAAAATGGATAAGTGACAAGACTTTTGTCAGGGACTGTAGGCTGATATAGCTAATATAGATACATACAGCATTTGTTGCCTTCATTATAAGGCATTTATTTTTTTAGCAGCTCAAGACATATTTGGTTTTTTGGTCCAATATGGCTCTTTAAACATTTTGGGTTGCCGACCACTGTGTAGGCTATGCAATGTTACATAGAATAAATAAAATATAATGTGATGAAGAAGTTATTTTAAAGGGATCCTCTATTTTTAAGACAAGTAATTCTTAAAAGATAAATGTTAGTATGAGTTATAAAAATATGAAATCAAAACCCCTCTTAATGTTTTTGTTTTAATAAAGTTTGTAAAATTATTTTAAGTGATAGGTCGCCATTATTGTTACGTCGCAGTGCGTGACGTCACCGGGCCCGTTGCCGAAATTCCAGCGTGTCACTCGTTAGCTTTCCCAACACGTCGGTTCTACCCCTTCTATTTGAACCAGATCTGAAAAGTGAGGAGCAGGACAGCACTGTCGGTCGTTCACAAGACAAGCTTCAGGGAAAAATGCGTGCAGCAAATACCTGATAAGACAAAAGTTGGGCAAAAGTCTCAATGACAACAGAGCGAGAGAGCGTATGCTGTTGGGAACTCCGGTTGGGAGCGAGAGTGTATGTTGTTGGGAAATCCGGTTTTATTAGCAGATATTCAAGGTAAGCATATTGCGTTTTCAAACTTATCCCACTGTAATGTACTCGTCACTGTAGCGTGCCATAGTGCTTTGATTATTTGGTATGATTTGGGGAAAACTCCCATGAAGAATAGTCAACAAAAAAGATAGCAATAGTAATCCAAATCCGCGTTTTTTACTCACTCGTAAATCCAGGAATTAGACCAATCCCATGGCAATGTTGCAGCCACGATCAGGCCGTCGATTCCACAACGCGTGGTGGGTAGGATACGTGCATACAGGGACCAAAAAGGGGAGAAGCTTCCACTTCTGCACATTTCTTCACTAAAAATAATAATTCCACCTTGACCACTTACTTCACTCTCCTTGTTTCCATTTGACTGGAAATTGCATCCAAAAGCAGCACATCGTCGCATTTTACTTCGCGAGTTTAGGCAGCAATAAGCAATTGTTGAACACGCTACACATTTGGAAAGATCCCAATGACGTCAGCACTGCGCGCCCGCAAACCATGGCGCCAACTAACGGTCAAAATATGTAGTAAATATTTTAAAATATTGCCATTGATTTAACATTTTATGTGTTTCTAACAACATATTTTAGTACAAGAGAACAATTGTGGTTTATTAGAGCCTACATTTATTTAAAGCGGAAATGTGAAGTAAGGTTGGCCAACCATGTTTTTGAATAATATCAATGGCTAAGCAGTTATAAGCATATTTTCGTTATTTTTTTTAACGCAACCCTTCCAGATTCTTTGTTTAACCATAGCAACGCCCTTGACAACGAAAATGCTTTTCTTCGGCAATCTTCGGAAATCTTCGGAAATTATGTCACACAGGGTAGTGTGAGGGAAGTCCGCCATAGAACAGTATTGTTTGTTGCATTGCTTCTCGGTAAGATGCTACGGCAGTGTGTGGCGATGTTTTGTTCTCACTTAAACGAAAAGTTGTATGAGTAGCCAAAGGATAGCAGGGCACGTAAATGGACATCTTTCATTCGCATGAAGCAAATGAATTTCACGCCATCATCGAGTAGTGTTCTCTGCTGCAAACACTTCGAAGATGCCTGCTTCCTTAACCGGTCTGCTTATGATCAAGGATTTGCCAAAAAGTAAGTGTGATTTTTGGATAGATGACTGATGACTTTGTCAAAGCAGAGCTGCCAACTGTTGTGGAATGAACAGTAGAAGCTAGCGACGTTAGCCGAAAGTTAACTCGTGGCAATCCTCGATCATAGTTGTTGTTGCGTTCGCTAGGTTAAGCGTGTTTAAATTGTGCGTCATCTACGATCTTGTCCGAAAGGGTTAATCCACTGTCAATCGGGAAAGGGGTGTGGATGTGCATATAAGCGGGTCGGCGTAGCGGTAATTCACGGTCACGTTGCCGTAAGAGACACACACCGCCGGTGAGTTTGTGCACATTTATTTGTATTTGTATTATGTATTTCCACCTTCATGCTTCAAGCATTGCATTGCATTTGTATGGTTCGGCGTTTCTTTCACGGTGATCTCTTGATAGCCTTCTTGTTTGTGTTTTTCGTACGAGAGCCGCTGACAGGTGACAACAACAAGCGTGTTGCTTTTAATGTCTGGCAGCGAATCAGCGAGCGCGCAGGTCACGCAGTGAATCATGGGAAATGTAGTCTCGGGAGAACACTGAAGTGGTGCTTTGTAATCTGTGTTCGTACTGTTAGCTCCATGTGTTACTAAAGAAACAAAGTTGTCAGCGCATCGTGTGTTCGATACATTTGTAAACAAAAAGCTCATAACAAGACACTATGCACGATCCGTTTAAGAGACGCTGGAGTAGTAGGAGGCAAGGAGGAGATCAGCGAGAAGCAAAACATCACGGTCGAATGTGGCGGCAGTCCGCTATTATTTTGTTTTTGTTTTCTTATTGTTACCACAATAAAGTGGAGAAAGCCATCAACGACTCATCTCCTTCTGTCCCCCCAACGTTTTTATATTATGATTTTATATGCACGAGAGCTGCCGGATCTGCCAAAATGAACATGAAGTCTGATTATTATTTTTTTTAACAATGTCATCAGATAGACAAAAACATAAAATTATGTGCAAATGCCTAAATCCTTAAATCATGAAAATAATAACAGCGTATATCTTACCAATCTTGTAATCTCGATGGGGCTTGTATCCATTCTATGTCAGGTAGTCTCCGCACATTGTTTGCATCCTGATTAGCGTCTGGCTAATACATGTTAGGTCCAACATAAAATTCCAAGCTCCTCTTCTTCCTCCAACTCTTCAAAAACTTGGATCTCCTCCCTTGCGCTCGATCTATCGCTTATATCGCTGTTTGAATCTTTGTTTGAAGGGCTTTGTATGGCGGCCGTATGTATGGGGCTGCCATCGCTGTTCCCGGTGTGACCTCCGGGTTCGTCCCCTTTCAGGCTCGAACTTCGGAAATGCGATTATTTTGTCAAATATACAACATATAAATTATTTTGTCATGCTTTATTTGTTGGACAATGTTTAATTACTTTAATTGTGACCATATTTGGCATGTTATGAAATTATTTCACATTTCTGCTTTAAGGTAGAGGATCACTTTAAGACTGCGGGTGCCATTGATGTCAATAGATATCCAATCCATTTGAAACACCCACCCAGTCCAAATTAATTGGACTTCTGTTGCTGTCATTGCTAGTGAATGAGTTGATTTACTATGTATCTGTTTCTTCATATATCTTACTACAGTTACAGTACTTGTGTGTATCAAATATCTATGTAAACAATATTTTCTGTTTCTGACACTGTTGTCAAGGAAACACACACACATTAAAATGATTGGGCTAGGTTGTCACAGTTTTATTATTCATGATCAGCGATAACACATTTATTAAGCGTTAAAATGATACAGCTTTTACATAATAAAAATTGATGGATTGCTTACATAGTGATGCAAAGGACAGTAGATGCTTAACACATACATACACACACTTAGAAGGCACTTAACAGGACAGCACAGTATCTCTCTAGGACTCTTATCATCATTTCCATCTTGAGTGGGGACATGTTTGCAAACACTCCCTACTGCTTTTTCCTCTCCGGCGTGTTTTTTGGCATCTGCATAGTGTTAGCGCTTTTGGGCGCGGCTCACGAAAAAGCAAATTACAAAAGACTAAATGAGATGTTTCCAAGCTGAGGTATGAAGTTCACTGTCAGTACACCAGTCAAGTTTTCCCTTTTTTCCCCCTACAATGGACAAACGATCACATTTAAAGTGTGTTAAGAACGTCTCAATAATACACACATTCATGCCTTATGTACACAAGAAGCTTAAGACTTATATGTTGCTATTAGTTACAGGAAGTACCTTAAAAAGAGTGCTGTGAATCCTCACTAAATTGTCGATTAAAGTCAGAATAAATGTGGATTCACTGTACTCAGGTTAATATGTTTATATAAAAACAAGCCCCATATGCCCAATATGTTAGCCGATGTGTTATATAGTTATAAAAAGATAGTATAAAGGCTGAATAGAGTGCATGATATTTACAATGGGCGTGCCAGGAGCACATGACTTTTATTTGCCAAGCACTTTGCATTGTGCACGTAGTAGTGGTTATGTTACTGGTAGTGGCGTTAAGGCCTTGCAGTATGTGCAACAGGAGCCCTTTTTCCCTGGGCTTGCATTATTGACGACGTGACAATTTACAAAGCATTAAATCGTAATTAACAAACAGGCGGAGGAGGGAAGCTTTACATACAAACGCATCACAGAATCATGATATTAGGCGGATATTTTTTCACAGGGTCGGCGTGCTAGACAGACAAGATGGCTTTCAGGAAATTGTGTGTGTATCCCAAGGGTGTGTGTTGTCTAACCCGGTCAGGGTGGAGATCCGATGGCAGGTCAAACGGGGCCTTTAGACTAAATGAGGGCCGCAAACAAAAAACAACAGGCTGGATTGGGAGGAATGTTTTTCAAACAACTCTGCAATGGAATTTTACACAAAATGTTGTGATTAAATGCTGCATACGGAAGAGATTTTATGATATTGTTGACTGTAGAGAAAGGTAAATATGGTTCGACATTTTTACTTTAATTTAAATTTGAATTATACTACATTTCCACTCTTGGATTAGATTACAAAAATGCTTTTCTTTGATATTTTAGTATCCTTAAACAACATCCCAATCTGGCAAGGGCGTAGGTTTGGTCTCAACATTGGTAGGAATGATTTAACAGCATAACATGCATGTACACTTTTTGCTGGGAACGGGATATTAATAAGACCAAACAGATTATTGAACGGGGGTCAGGGCTACATTTCTAACGAATATAGGCTAAATAATCACTGCAAAATAAATCTGAATTAAGTTGTACTAACTTTCAAGTGTATTGGTTCAGGTGATACAACGTACAATACAAACCTTTGTTTTCAAAAACTACTAAAGAAATGCTGTCAAGTGCAAGTCCCTTTATTAAAAAAACGGGGAGCTATCCAACAATGGATCCACTTCTGGTGGACACTTGAGCACCCCTGGACTCAAAGTATTGCAATATAAAAGTAAATTTGGGGAAAAAAATATGAAAAAAGCAATCTGAGATATCAAAGGACCGATCTACCGTAATTTTTTTGCACTACAAGCCGCTACATTTCCCTCTCATTTTAAATCCTGCAGCTTATAGTCGAGTGCGGCTTATTTATTTGGGTTAATAGGTCTCACTTTATATTATATTATATTATTTACATTTTTAGCGCTGCAATGCATGCTAGGGGGCATGTTGGATGACAACAGAATGGACAGCAGGTGGCAGCAGAGGTTGATTGTCACCCCCAAGAGAACAGGGATGGTCAAATGAAGCTTCTTGAAGCAATAAATGGTGGTTCATTTGGTCTTATGATGCTGCTGTCAAATAAAGTGGTACCGGATGATATCTTTTGGTGTAAATATCCCATAATACAGTGAGGAGAGCTGCGGCTTATAGTCCAGTGCGGTTTATCTATGAACAAATGCTGTTTTTGTGTCATATTTGGTGGGTGGCGGCTTATAGTCTGGTGCGCAGTATAGTGCAAAAATTACAGTAAATCTGAGGCAAACCAGACTCCAAAGTACCAAATTAGTCTCATGAAATTCTGATGTGTTATGTCATTTCACAGATTTTTTTTTCATGTCAGTTCATGTTTATGTCAGTGTCCCCCGAAGTGGATTCATTCTTGGATAGTTCCCCATTTTTTTTTTCTTTAATAACAGGGACTTGCACTCTGAAGCCAATGCATTGCATTACCATAAAGCACTTAATGCAAATAAAGATCCAAATGAGGGATGGCTATCTTAAATTTTGTTGTTCCTTGTGGAGGCTGGCCTGAACGCAATAGTTTTGCAGGTTAGCAAGTTCACACAGTTTAATGTTAATGCTAACTCTGATGAAGGTCGGACTTTCTGTAGATAAATGAGTGGTGTTACCCCCACCTCCACAACTTTGACGTCTTTTTACATTAGTTACCGTGGCTGAAAAAACTTCTAATATCCCTCCTCTCCGAAAGGGGCAGAGGAGGCATGTTGTCGACATGAATCTGTCGGCGCTGTGTAATTGTGCTTGTGTGGCAGGAAGGGTGGGAGGTCAAGTCATTGGCCAATCAAATGTGCATTCGAGGGGACAAAATGGACCGGCACATTCAGCAAGTGAAAAGGGATAAATTGAATACTATGCTAACTGATGCAGGTCAGACTCTTAGTATCAAATTTAGTGGTGTGTTCCCCACCTCCACAACATCTTTTTACATTACAGTGGTCATCAGCCAATCAATATGTGTTTGAGGGGGAAAAATGGACTGGCACACAAATAATGTTGTTTAAAAGTTGGTGGGGACAATTTGAGCGTCCTTGGTAGAGTTATGTCCCTACAACCCCTATGCAAACCTACGCCCTTGCAATCTGGGTAGGAGTCACCCTCACTCTTTCAATTTGTGAGTATTTCCACCTTCCCCCATCTTGTACCTGGTGAGGATCGTTTTGGATTCCTCCTTGCGTCTTAATTATTTATCGGCACCTGATCTCTGTCTAATTGTGGCTGTGGGGGGTTTAATGTCACTTCTAGGTGGAGTGTGGATATAAAAAGATGAAGAGGAAGAAGTAGAAAGAGGAGGAAATAAGGAGGGATGCAAAGTTTGATTAGTGGTAACACAATTTGTTTATTATCGGCACACAATTTTTTAAAAATCCATTTGTAAGTGACAAAAAGTGGGAAAATTAATTAGCATTAAATGAATGAAAGGGGAACTAAACCCAATTCGTGAATTTGCCAGGAAAAGTCAAATGATGCGTTTGTGGAAAAATTTACCTGAATAATTAATTTTTTATGGAGTGCCAGGTTGATTAAAATCAACACCTCATGTTAATTTGGGAAAAAATTGCCTTTATTATTATTTTAAGAACAAATACTTGTTAATTAGCGTTAGATGTGGCTAGGCACATTTAAATTACAACTTTTGACATTATAGGTTTAGTTCCCCTTATGAGTCAACCTCAAGAAACAATACAAGTCAATGCATTAGAGATGTCACGATATATAAGAAATCTATTCCCTTTAAAGTAGTAAGGGTGTAAACGCTAGCGTATTTTCACATGACACTAGGTAAATGTGCTTTATTAGTGGCATGCACATGCTCGCGGTGGTATGTCGTTAAGCTAGGCCACTTTACTGGCAAAGTTGTACAACATGGTGTCATATAAGTGCATTTGACACTACAAAGGTTTATATTTCATAGTCATAAGTTTCATTGTGGTCATATTTTTTTTAAAATCATATACTCTGGTTGCTAGCTGGCCTACTATTTAGCCTACTTGCTAGCTTTGTCGTAGTGAATTCTATTATTCTAGAACAGTGGTTCATAACTGGATGTGACAAGCCTCAGGGGTTCCGTGAAGGTTGAGAAACGCAAAGCTCTACTTTTTACACTGAGGCAAAGTGGCATTTTAGAGCAGGTTGTGGACTGGCTTGCCCTCAATTTACAGGCTTTGTTCCATTTCTTTCAACTGCTAGCCCTCTGTCTAAAGGGAGGAGACATCGGTTTCCTAAGTGGAAGGTTGACTGGCACTTTGTACGAGGACTTACAGACTATGAACTGCGTAATCAAAAAATTGTGTCATTTTACGTTATGAAACTAGTATGTGATGGAAGAATGTGACAATATAATGACAATGTAGACATGAAAACATAAAAAGGAACAGTGTGAACAGTTTCATTTCATTTACCAACGTAAAAATCTACAGCAAAAGGCAAAATTATTTGTCGTAAACTTGAAATCTGGAAGAAATTTGAACAGAACTTCACTTAGGTGTTGGCTTACTAGGTTTTGAATTCGTAAAAAATGCCTCTATTATGAAATTCCGAAGGCTTAGGTGAATGCACCTATGAAACTCGGTGGGTTCGGTACCTTTAGCAAGGTTAAGAATCACTGTTCTAGAAGTTGGCTCGCTTGAGATATCGATAAAATTATCCAAATAAAAATAGTCAGATAGTAAGACAGCTACTTATTAGATAGACTACTACATAATAGAATATTAAAATTCACATGTTATGCTAGGAAATTCAAATTTACAGGGATATAAATTTTGGAAAAGCTAGTAGGTGGCTAAAAGCTATGCAAGCTAAAGCTAAAATATTACTAGGGATTTTATCGAGCCATAAATTTAGGACTTTATTCTCCTCAGCACTGTTTTATTGATAGGTAGCTCAGTCACTAGCGAACTACACATCTCAAAAGTACCGAGCCCAAAAGGGGACATGGAAGATGAAATAAAAAACAGAGAAAAAACGTTAAAAAAAATAATAAAAAAAAGTGCCCCTAAAGGGACATGGAAGATTTTTTTTCTGTCAAAGCAAAAAAAAAAAAAAAAAAAAAAAAAAAAAAAAAAGAGATCGAATTAAAATGTTTTTTGACATCTAAGCAAAAAATAAAAAATAAAAATTGAGTTTTAGAAATCGAAGAGATCATTAAGAACGACTTGGACGCTCAGTGACCTGAGGGAGGGCAAAATACCGGAATCCTTTGGCAACAGATGGCCCGTCCTTGACAATTACATCTTAAAGTTGACAAAACTAGGAGCCCACCGTCTTATGTCATCATATTTCAGGCCTATTTCAAAGTATAACTCAATTAACCTGCCACAAGGGTGAACAAGCTCAATTGTTGCCATCGTTTACCTGGAAATTGAGTCGCACAACAAACGTTTAAAAAATAGCGTAATTAGGTCTTTAAATTTTTTTTTTGCTGCGAAATCAACTTTTTTTTTTTGCTTCGATGCAATTAAAAAAAAAAAAAAAAAAAAAAAAATCTTCCATGTCCCTTTCGAGGCACTTTTATTTTTCTCAACGTCAACTTATTACTTTTTTTTCCCCCATTTTCTTCCATGTCACCTTAAGGGCTCCGCCCTACGAAGGGTGAACAAGCTCAATTGTTGCCATTGTTTACCTGGAAATTGAGTGGCACAACAAACGTTTAAAAAATAGCGTAATTAGGTCTTTTAAATTTTTTTTTGCTGCGATAAACTTTTTTTTTTTGCTCCGATGCAAAAAAAATTTTTTTACATGAAGCAAAAAAAATGTTTTTGCATCGAAGCAAAAAAAAAAAAAAAACACTTAAAAAGACCTAATTCTGCTATTTTTTTCCCTGCTGTATTCTAATATATTTTTGCTCCAACTTCGTTTTTTTTTTTTTTTTTTTTTTTTTTGCTTTGACAGAAAAAAATGTCCCTTTCGAGGCACTTTAATTTTTCTCAGCGTCAACTTATTACTTTTTTTGCCCCCCATTTTTCTTCTTCCATGTCACCTTAGGGGCTCCGTACAAAAGCTCAGCATTCTAATGGCTGGAAATAAAATTCACAGGAATAGAAAACACGTAATAGCAATTCGACGAGTGGTGGTGAAAAAAAACAAAAAAACAAAAAAAAAACAAAAAAAAAAAACATGGAATGGGCATCACAACTGGATTAAGCATTTTGGCAGACTGTCAGTTTTAGGAAAACTTGTTACGTTGCTACTTGTAGAATAGCAAGCTAGTTGAATATGTAGTATAACTAATAGTTGTGGCTATCTAGTTCTATGCTAATTAGCATTCTATCTGTGAATTTCTAAAAGAAAATAGATCCAGTTAAAGCGAGTAAAACAGTTAGCTACTGAATGAAAAAAAGCTCGCTAGATACTGTAGATGGCTATTTAAATGAGATGATGTGTTTATTTTTCTGGATCCTCTTTATCACTAGTTTAGTGGTAATTAAGTTATCTAATGAGCTATTTATCTAGCATTCCAGCTTCACATTTAGCTACTGTATATAGTAAGGAAATTCGTAGATAGAAAGATAAGCTATACAGACGAGACAGCCATTAAAATAGCTAGTTATCTCTGTAGGATCTTACTACCTGGAGATGATCAATAGTAAGATGTTTAGTGGTCATATTCTTGATATAAATTCAAGCCTTTAGCTCTCGTAGTGGCTCTTAGTGTTGATGCAGGGTAATTATTATTATTCATATAATCACTATTAGTGTGATGGCTGGCTTGATGACTGTATTGTCCCCTACGAGGCAGCAGAATCTTCAGGCTTCTTCTCGGCGTCCCCCTGGGCCGCATCGGCCAACTTCTCAGCCGCTTCTCCGGCGATCTTTTCCGTCTCCTCCGCCACGGGGGTTTCCTCCTTCACCACCACTTCCACACTGGAGGTTGTCACCTCCACACTCGGTGGGGTCACATCAACGCTTGCCGCGGTCACATCAACGCTAGGCGGGGTCACATCGACACTAGGCGGGGTCACATCGACGCTAGGCGGTGTCACATCCACGCTCGACGTAGTCACGTCAACGCTCGGTGGGGTCACCTCCACGCCCGATGAGGTCACTTTCATACCGGGTAAGGTCACCTCAACAGGCTTTTTCTCATCCTCCTTTTTGGCTTCCAGCTTCACCTCCGTTTCATTCGCCTCTGCTTCCGGCTTGGCTTCATTGGTTTCGGTTTTGGGAGCGGCGTTCGCCGGCGCGGCATTCGCCGGCGCGGCGTTGTCAGCGGTGGCGTTCTGGGCGGGCTGGCCGTCGTTGGCGCGGCAACGCTGCTCGCTAACGGAGGTAGCTAAGTAGCCTACTAGCTTCATGTACTCCTCGAAGCCCACTTTACCGTCCTTGTTTGAGTCCAAGCCTTTGCCCATGTTCTGGATAGCCTCCTTGCTGTCCGTGTCCTACAGAGACAAAACGCTTGTAATTTGACGACAAACCTCAGGGGAAAAATATAGTGTATCACAAAAGTGAGTACACCCCTCGCATTTCTGCAGATATTTAAGTATATCTTTTCATGGGACAACACTGACAAAATGACACTTTGACACAATGAAAAGTAGTCTGTGCGCAGCTTATACTAGTATAATACCGTTAATTTATTTTCCCCTCAAAATATAGCCATTAATATCTAAACCCCTGCCAACAAAAGTGAGTACACCCCTTAGTAAATACGTACATCCCTAAATGTCCAAATTGAGTACTGCTTGTCATTTTCCCTCCAAAATATCATGTGACTCGTTACCGGAGTGCTGTCAGCATTGCTGCAGAGATTGAAAAGGAGCCTGTTAGTGCTCAGACCACACGCCGCACTCTACATCAAAATGGTGTGCATGGCTGTCACCCCAGGAGGAAGCCTCTTCTGAAGATGGTACACAGGAAAGCCCGCAAACAGTTTGCTGAAGACATGCCAACAAAGGACATGGATTACTGGAACCATGTCCTATGCATAGGCGGAGTTTGACTTTTGGGGCTGGGGGGCACAACATGTTGATGGCCCCGAAACGCAGTGTCAGCAATAAAATTAACTTACAAGAATATTTATAATAATGAGTTGTCAATGAGTTTTTTTTGTTTCCCATCATTCTTGAGGGGAATTCTGGATCAGGCTGTTTAGGCAATACTTTTAGCCAAGTTCATCATCGTCATTACGGGTGGCATGGCTCAGTGGTAGAGTAGTTGTCCCCCAACCCAGAGTTTGTGGGTTCAATTCCTCGCCCTGATGAACTCGTCTAAGTGTCCAAGATACTGAACCCCACATTGCTCCTGATGCTGCATTTGAGGGCCTTGGAAAGGTGGAAAAGCACTAGTATAACATCATTTACCATTGAATATGGTACGCCCGCCGGTGTCGTGCCAATGTGGTTACCCCAATCAAAAACTGTATCCCCATATGGAGGTAGATTTGTGTCTTTATTATTCAATCCAAAAAAAAAAAATTGCTGCAATCAAAATGTTTTCAGTAAAAAAAAAATGTGACAGCTATTTTTCTAGGAATTTAATTTTTTTTATTTTTTTTTATTGGAGTCACGTTTTTTTGAAGCAACTTTTTTGATTTACGTAATGTTGATTTCTGTTTGGGCCACATTTTGGCTCGGATGTTTTTGTCTTTATTATTCAATCAAAAAATAAGTTGCTTCAAAAAAAATATTATTTTCAAAAAGAAAAAAACACTTTTTCATTCATGGAAAACGTTTTTGAATGCGAAAAAAATAATTGAGATTGAAAAATTTGCATTTGAACACTTAATTTTTCATTTAAAAAGTCCTTTTTAGGACATTTGTGTCTAAATCATTCAATCCCAAAAAAGTTGCTTCAATTCAAAAAAATATTTTCAATCCAAGAAAAAAATCATTTTAAAAATAAAATTGCTGTCCCGTATTTTTTTTCGTCTACGGTGCTAGTCACATGATCTGTTCGAAAAATAGTTTTGACCCATTATAAAAATATATATTTTTGTTCATTCATTTTTGTTGCATTTTATTGCTTTACAACTTATATATAAATATATATATATATATATATATATATATATATATATGTATATAGGAAAGTCAATTTCATGCAATGACACTTTTCGGCCACTAGGAAGGCCCCCCCCCCCCCCCCCTTAAAATCCGCTTATGGTCCTATGGTCTTATGAGACGGGCGGGCTTTCTTGTGTATTGTCTTCAGAAGAGGCTTCCTCCTGGGGTGACAGCCATGCACACCAATTTGATGTAGAGTGCAGCATATGGTCTGAGCACAAACAGGCTGACCCCCCACCTCTTCAATCTCTGCATCAATGCTGACAGCACTCCTGTAATGAGTCACATGACATTTTGGAGGGCAAATGACGAGCAGTACTCAATTTGGACATTTAAGGATGTACGTAGTTTCTAAGGGGTGTACTCACTTTTGTTGCCGGGGGTTTAGATATTAATGGCTATTTTTTTGGTTATTTTGAGGGGAAAATAAATTAACTCCACGCACAGAGTACTTTTCATTGTGTCAAAGTGTCATTTTGTCAGTGTTGGCCCATGAAAAGATATACTTAAATGTCTGCAGAAATGCGAGGGGTGTACTCACTTTTGTGATACACTGTAACCTGAATTTAAAGTATCATTGAATTTGTAGAAATGGAGTCACGCGAAACAAACTGAGCAAACACAAGCTGTGTATTTGTGCGTTTCAGAGGAGAAGATGAGATAAATAGATCATGACTGAGACTTGTTTTGTGTTTCCTGACCGATAGGATGTTGCTGAATTGGCTCTTGACCAGGTTCTGGAAGTCTTTAGATCCCAAACTCTCCTTCCCTTTGCAGAATTTCAGGAAGACCTTGACCACTGTCTGAATGGCGTCCTCCATGACTCGCCTCTTTGATAACACACAAAGGATACATTGGATTAGAATCGATGGAATGAGGTGATAATAAAACGATCTAACAAAGATTTCATTTTGAGTGAGTGACGTGTGTGAGAAGCGGCCAGCGCGTGTGATGGAGAGGCACAATGGCCTCGGCGATCTTTGATAGGTCATCCGATAGGATGACGCTTCCTCCTCCACCACCCTTCGCTTCGGATTACCCGATGTGCTCATCTTGTGTCTCTAATCCACTCTCCCTTACTCGCACACATTCACCTGACCTTTTGTGAACACCAAGTTTGTTTTCAAGCAAAATAGGTCACTTGATTTTCATGCAAAAAAAAAAAAAAAAAAAAAAAAAACACGAACAAATACAAGTCGTTATATTTGTTAAAAGAAAAATAAAATCATTTTTTTTCCTAATTAAGTTACTATCATAGACTTCATACTGATATTGACGGGACACAATCCCCAGAAACTGCGCCTTCAAGTAGGGGGCCGTCCCACACTCCGCTTCAGTCAGTCGAAGTTATTCTCAAACACATGCAGCGGTCCAACGCCGGATTTAAGTTGAAAAAGTACGAAAGCTGTACCACAAACAAACAGATAGGATTGTCTCAGAAGTGATTTGTTCGAGGATTCAAGGTAATTATTATATTTTTTGTACCATGCATGCATTTTGAAACGTTGTGAAAAAAGAAATGAAAAAAAATTAACCGCTACGGTGTCATAATTCACAAAATTTACGTAAAATAAATGGTAACTGCCCGTTTTTTTGCTTTTAACCTTGAATTGAGACTGTTTTATATCCATATTTATAAAGAATTCAGGGATTTAAGCATTTATTCACAAGAATTTTCAACGTAAAAAGCTCTTTGTGGTGATAAGGCGGCAGGCACCACAGTGGCTGAAAGACGAGCAGCATATTACCATAGAAACATAGTACTATAGAAAACAAGCAGAATATAGGGCATAAAAGATACACAACGCCTTCTTAAGCCCGTGTGCGTCATGAGCAAGATTGACACACCAACTCTCGCAATCAGTTCTCCCGGACAGTCCAGAACAAATGGCGGGATGCTCTGTCCCAACACAGGAAGCACCGGAGAACGCCCGATATCCAACTGATAACACGACTGATAAGACTCCAAAAGCTACTTTGACGCTGAGGTGGCAAAATCCACAACCCTCGTTGCGCAGACAACAGTAACTCAAATAGACAATAATCCCAAACACACTATTCTTCCTGCCCACGCCTGCCCCGTGAGAGCCTTCAAAAGACTGAATGTGAAACTAAGCGTCATTTTTTTCCTCGGGACCCTTTTGTTGACTTCTGATATGGTGACCTTGGAACAAGCTTGCCTCCCCGCCTGAGTGTTTCTGTTTCACCTTGCTGTTTTGATCGCTGTCAACCTGAATAAATTGCCAACTTGTTTTCGGTGAGCTTTCTTTAAACCTTTCAAAATGGAGTCAGTAAAAAGGGTTAAGACTAGGGCTGCAGCTATCGATTATTTTAGTACTCGATTAATCGATGAACTATTTAGTTCCAATAATCGAGTAATCGGATAAGGAACATAAAAAATTAAAATACCTGAGCTGAGCCTCAAACGGTATTAAAAAAATAAATAAATAAGGATCTATGTAGGTACAACAAAAGAACAATTGGCTAACTCACATAGCAAAAGTCCGCTAGCTTAAATGCTATAAAATGCAAACTTTTTTTTTTTTACAGTGCTCTTAACAAATGGTTAAGACACATATTCCCACAAAAAACGGCTAAATATACCTATAAACTAAAATAAGAATATCAAAAATTTTTTGGGGCGCAAACAGAAACTTAGAAATCTTGGGTTGGTCTTAACAGGGAGTAGCTGGATTCAGCTATGTGAAATGAGGCAGACTAGATTTAATTTAATTTAATTAAATTGAATTCTCGAAGCAGCAAAACTTAATTCAGATTTTCTAATCGAATACTCAAGTTAATCGATTAATCGTTGCAGCACTACTTAAGGCTAAGGTGAACAAGGTGACTTTGGCCTTCTGGCCGGATTGCCGGGGTTCTGCCGGCCTGGGCCGTTGGAGCTGCGCCAGTGCGGGTCCGGCGGCTCGGCTAGCGCGATTCCAGCGGTCTGGTTAGAAGGTCAGATTCCTTCAATGCGCATAGCAGTGTCATGTCATAATGTCATATGATTGCTTATGACAGTCTTATGGCGCCACTGTCAAATAAAGTGTTACCAAATGCCATAACTAGCAATTAATGAAACAACTGGAACAGTAACTGAAGAAATAATTAGCACGGAACATGAATTTTGATTGTTATTTACATCTGTAGCGCTGCAATGCATGCTAGGAGGCATGTTGGATGACAACAGTGTTTACAGCAGGTGGCAGCAGAGGTTGCTTGTCTCTTCCAAGCGAGCAGTGATGGCCAAATGAATATTCTTGAAGCAATGAAGCTTTGCAGCCAATTAGCTCAAAGCTTAATGGTGGTTCATTTGGTCTTATGACAATCTTATTAAGTCGCTGTCAAATAAAGTGTTACAGGTGAATATCTTTTGGTGTAAATATCCGATAATACAGTGAGGACAGCGTGGCTTACAGTCCGGTGCGGCTTATCGATGAACAAATGCCGTTTTCGTGTCAAATTTGGTGGGTGGCGGCTTATAGTTAGGTGTGCCTTATTGTCAGAAAATTACGGTAAATAGAAAATATTATAAAATATATTATTTATTATTATAAGAAAAAAGTAATATATAGGAATAAAGAACATTTGGAGAAGTTAAAAAGTCCCAATTGTTTTATTTTTATCAGGAAAAAGTCCAATTTATTAAAACTATTACCGTATTGGCCCGAATATAAGATTGTGTTTTTTGCATTGAAATAACACTGAAAAAGAGGGTCATCTTATATTCGCGGTCTAGACATTATACCATTTCACGACGCTAGATGGCGCCAGATGTCATTGAAGCAATGTTCTGTCATGACAGATCTCAGATACTCTCCCCATTCACGACGCTAGATGGCGCCACATTGAACTGATGTTCTGTCATGACAGATCTCAGCTACTCTTTTTAGTTTAACCAGTTTGCATTATTTTATTGCAATGTTTTTCCCTATTCAGATTTGTTTCAAGACTACAATTACAGTTAGACTTCACTTTGATGGTTAATGCAGTTATTGCAATTTTGTTGTTTTATCACAATAGAGTGGTTTATTTACATTTCAAAAACTAGAAGCCATTCATTTACGAATGCGATTGCACTTTAGTTTACATATTTAAATGTTCAGATATTAAGATTTGAATGAGGCAAAATAACATGCTTTTTCTCTCAAATATTATAACAAATGTTATAATCATTTGTTTCGGATGTACTGTAATTATTTTCTGTATAAAAATTAATTTGGTGTTCAAAAAGTCTTTTTTCAAATTTGAGTCTTGAAAAAGAGGGCCGTCTTATATTCGGGTCAATACGGTACTTTTTTTCGCTGGTAATTTTTTTTTTTTTTTTTTTAAGTAAAATCTTTCTCAGAGAAAAAAAAGTCCTCTCTTTTAATACAATAAGTAGAGGTGTGACTGAATATCGAAATGGTGATATATACCAAAAGGTTATCGATATGCACCTGCCAAGAATCGAGATGTTGTTTTAAAAAGGTGTCAATGTTAAAAAAAAAAAAAAAAAGGAACCAACAAGTTGCTATCAAAATCTTCAACTACAATGGTGTCTCAGTTAACTCTATGGCTGCCGTTGATGGCGCTTGACGTCCAACCCATTTACACTGGGAGGGTTGAACGCACGTTCGTTCATTCGAAACCAGAGCATTCACAGTCACTCTTTCTGATTTTCAGGCCATTTACAAGTCATTTTTTGTTCATCTTATTGCATTTACAGTTCGCTTCCTGTTGCGTTTGAGTCGCTGCGTATTCATTTGGGAGATTCCTGGGCCACTTCCTGTTCCGTAACCCAAAATCAACAGGAAGTGACTAATAAAATGCCCCGAAATCAACAGGAAGTGACTCAAAATCAATAAAGTCATGATCTAAAATGCCCCAAAATTACCTCGTTGCCTAGCATTGGCTGCCGCTGACTGCCATAGACGTTCAATCCATTTGAAGTGGGAGGGATGGCAGCGAATGAACGGATGTTCATTCGCTGCCACCCTCCCAGTTCAAATGGATTGGACGTCTACTAGTGGTAAACTCTTTCGGATTCACAACAGAAGCTTGTTTTTCTGTTTATTAGTCGTTTTGTAGAATATCTTAGGTTGATTTCCTGACCAATGTATCAATAATCGTTGTATCGCCATATCGCGAGATCATTGTTATTTTTTAGATAAAAATAATAACTTCTAATTTTGCGAGTATTTGCACGTCCTCGTTTCCCATTGGCTACAAAGATGTAAAGCATGCATGCGTGTGGGTGACCTATCCTCACAGGAATTTCATTCACGGCTGTTTTGCATCGCAGGAATTTACAGGCCAGCCCGCCGACCGCCGGATCCTTCTTTCTTTTCCCCCGAAGCCACGAGAGCAAAGCGACATACTCTGGAGTCTGTCAGCTCCACACTTCAAATGCCGCAACAGCTACATGTACTTAAACTTTAGTGATGCACAACCCGAGCTATTTGCCGTATCGGCTGAAAAACATCTACAGTGGGGCAAATAAGTATTTCGTCAACCACCAATTGTGCAAGTTCTCCAACTTGAAAAGATTAGAGAGGCCTGTAATTGTCAACATGGGTAAACCTCAACCATGAGAGACAGAATGTGGAAAAATGAAACATAAAATCACATTGTTTGATTTTTAAAGAATTTATTTCTAAATTAGAGTGCAAAATAAGTATTTGGTCACCTACAAACAAGCAAGATTTCTGGCTGTCAAAGAGGTCTAACTTCTTCTAACGAGGTCTAACGAGGCTCCACTCGTTACCTGTATTAATGGCACCTGTTTTAACTCATTATCCGTATAAAAAGACACCTGTCCACAACCTAAGTCAGTCACACTCCAAACTCCACTATGGGCAAGACCAAAGAGCTGTCGAAGGACACCAGAGACAAAATTGTAGACCTGCACCAGGCTGGGAAGATTGAATCTGCAATAGGTAAAACGCTTGGTGTAAAGAAATCAACTGTGGGAGCAATTGTTAGAAAATGGAGGACATACAAGACCATGGATAATCTCCCTCGATCTGGGGCTCCATGCAAGATCTCACCCCGTGGCGTCAAAATGATAACAACAACAGTGAGCAACAATCCCAGAACCACACAGGGGGACCTAGTGAATGACCTAAAGAGAGCTGGGACCACAGTAACAAAGGCTACTATCAGTAACACAATGCGCCGCCAGGGACTCAAATCCTGCACTGCCAGACATGTCCCCCTGATGAAATCAGTACACGTCTAGGCCCGTCTGCGGTTCGCTAGAGAGCATTTGGATGATCCAGAAGAGGACTGGGAGAATGTGTTATGGTCAGATGAAACCAAAATAGAACTTTTTGGTTGAAACACAGGTTCTCGTGTTTGGAGGAGAAAGAATACTGAATTGCATCCGAAGAACACCATACCCACTGTGAAGCATGGGGGTGGAAACATCATGCTTTGGGGCTGTTTTTCTGCAAAGGGACCAGGACGACTGATCTGTGTAATGCAGACATGTCCAAAGTCCTGCCCGGGGGCCAAATGCGGCCCGTGGTCAAATTTCATCCGGCCCCCAGCCTCTGTCATAAAATCAATAACATCTGGCCCGCACACAGACTTAATAAATTGGTCAGCAGTCCTGCAACCAGCATATGAAGTAGCTTACACACGAAATGCTGCTCCTCATTTACCCACTAAAAGGCAGCAGCACTTTAACCCTTTATTGCCAAATGTATCACATTTGATACACCTAAAATTTCATGATTTTCAGACTAATTTAGAATTTTGACATTTCTTTTTGAAAAAAAACCCCAACAAATTATGGATGTAAGTCAACACATGAATCAGCAGGTTCCATGAGTCTTGTTACCAAACAAGACACGCTCACATCTACGACAAGATTACAGGGAAGATAGGCAGAAAGAAATTGAAGCAACTTGAAGCTAGTTTAATTTTACAGCAGTCGTATTTCGCAAGAGCCGAAAGAGTTGAAAGAACGCCGCAAAGGCTAGTTGCGAGATTGTTGAAATTATTCATTTAAAAAAATGATAAAGCAAATGTGACACACTGAATGGCTTGCTAATTTTTGCTTCAATATATTGTTCTACGTAAAGGACGTCAGCCAAGGTCGGCCCCCCACATTTTTACCACGCCAAATCTGGCCCCCTTTGCAAAAAGTTTGGACACCCATGGTGTAAAGGAAATAATGAATGGGGCCATGTATTGAGAGATTTTGAGAGAAAATCTCCTTCCATCAGCAAGGGCATTGAAGATGATACGTGGCTGGGTCTTTCAGCATGACAATGATCCCAAACACACAGCCAGGGCAACAAAGGGAGCATGAAGAAGCATTTCAAGGTCCTGGAGTGGCCTAGCCAGTCTCCAGATCTCAACCCCTTAGAAAATCTGTGGAGGGAGTTGAAAGTCCGTGTTGCCCAACGACAGCCCCAAAACATCACTGCTCTAGAGGAGATCTGCATGGAGGAATGGGCCAAAATATCATCAACAGAGTGTGAAAAGCTTGTGAAGAATTACAGAAAATGTTTGGCCTCCATTATTGCCAACAAAGGGTACATAACAAAGTATTGAGATGAACTTTTGGGATTGACGAAATACTTATTTTCCATCATGATTTGCAAATAAATTATTTAAAAATCAAACAATGTGATTTTCTGTTTTTTTCCCACATTTTGTCTCTCATGGTTGAGGTTTACCCATGTTGACAATTACAGGCCTCTCTAATATTTTCAAGTGGGAGAACTTGCACAATTAGTGGTTGACTAAATACTTATTTGCCCCACTGTATGTCAAATTAAAATGGGGTAAAGGTTTTTCTTGCAGGATGTCATTTTTTTCACAATTTCATTTGTTTTTGTCAGACAAATAAACACAATCGCACAAGAGATTCATTGTGACGACAGACTGAGAGTCACAAAAGACATTTTTTGAGTACAATTGTCACATTTTTGGAGCCTGATAAAAGAGCCGCAAAAGTCCCACTGTCCTCTACGTCCTTGTACTTTAGTGCAACTTGCCTTGTTTCCATCCTTGAGTGGAGCCAGTGTGGCGCCAAACAAGCAGCACTTCAAGCTGCAAACAATTACAGAGCAGGGTGGGAGCTGTCAAATGTTTGTGTGTCGTTGCCGTTTATGCATGAAAATGCACGTTGTCATTATTAGAAGTGCTAAAAGTTCTCACACGCTGGACTTAAAAGACAGATACTTGGGTCAAGAAAGACTTTGCAAAAGTAGGACTGATTCAACTCCTCAAGCTAACGTAGAAAAAAATAGACTAATGTTTTCAAGTGAATAATTTGCACTGAAAAGTGTACACAAATGCTTCCTCTAAATGAACAAAATTGAAACTAATATTAAATAGAAGATTTCAAGTTCTGCTGTTCATGGATGTTTACATTTTTTTACTCTACACTACTTATACTGAAAAGAAACCTTTTATTTGAAAGTACTATGTGACAAAATAAATGCTAAAATAGCCATTGCCTGCACAGTAGATTGTTTTTTCTTTTAATGTAAACTTTTGTCTTTCTTCATAAAAGCAGCAATTGTGCTGGATCCCTTTTATATACAATAATCTTCATCATTCACAGATACATAAACCCACTAAGCCTGGATTAAAGTGTGTATGACAGGATAAAAAAAGTCTTAAATAGCATGATTATGTGAATTAGAATCATATTTTGAGACGATTTGACTTTATGTTTTATATATTGTATTATATTGATACAATTTGGCAAAGTGCAGATGACGAGTAATTAGTCTTTTAATCTGCCGTTTAGCCCTGCCTGCCTTCATAGCGCTCTAGCGTCCCCAATGGAGGATGACGTTGGCAGGGTCAAGAGTTCATCTGATTTAGAATTCGGACCATTGAGGTGAAATTATTCAGAACGGGGAAAATGTGACGAAGCGAGCAGCAAAATGTCATTGGTTCAATCTGTCTACTACAATATTTTTACAAGATATTCTTTTCATCCAAGTATGTTTCCCCAATTGCTAAATAAATGGTATGGTCATGACAAATAACAGTCTTGTGCTAAATTGAATATGAGATATTAAAATGCATTTACTCAGTAGGACATGGCAAAATTAATCCATAATGGTCAAAACTTCTTGGCACCTCCCGAACGATATTTTATGCCACTGGAGTTAGTCGGCTTTTGTCATTTTCCTGCCGCGGCTTCGGAGAGCGTAAACAGACCAGGAGGCGTGACAGTTAGCCGACATGCTAACCCGAACCGAGTGACGTCTCAAAGTCTTATTTTCGCTTTTTGAAGCTAAAACCACACAAAACTATCCCGAATTATGTCACACAGCTGCGGGGTTGTCGATTGTCTTCACCGATCGTCGTTTCCCTGCTGCGGGCAGGAGAGCTCGTTTGCCGTGGAAGCAGCTGGAGAATGACTGCCGAACAAACCGGCCGACGTCAGAGGAGTGCGTAGCTGACACATGGTCAACACGAATATGGCGTAAATTAATGCTTAAAAACATGGCGAAGACGCAAACAGTGAGAAAGCAGCGTGCAGTTTTTGTGTGCAGCTAACAAGGCAGAATGTGCCTGAGGAGAACTTTCCTACATGTCTATCCATGATCACAGATAGGCAAATATTCCTTTATTTAAAGAAAGTTTAATCACAGTATTCGCGGCCATTTTTAACACAAAGTTGCAATTTCTGATGGGGTGGAAAATCTGACACAACACTGGGCACAAGAAGAGGGCAATAGGCCGAGTATAGCGCTCTCCTGGCGGGGGTGTGTGCGACAAGCCACCGGTCATCGGCCGAGTGGCATTCTCGGTGGAAAAGGAGCACTAAAACGTGTGCTATGATCCCAGTGTTTGACATAATACAAAACACGATGTTTACTCACTTCCTAGTAAGTCCAATGGTCCCACAGTAGTTGGGCTTGTTTTGGCCAATATCCACGGTGAACGGGAATCTTTTGAAACCCAAAAAGGCTCACACGCCTCTCCCTGGTGCAGCTACAAAAGCCTGCAGCCGTTTGGCTGGCGTGATGCGAAAAATAAACGAATTAATCCGCAAAATCAGCTGAATCCGCAGTCCATCTGCATGCTATAAAGCAATGCTGTATAGTGAGATGCTGACCCGGGTGACGTCACATTCGCATTCGCATTCGTCCTAAACCCCAGACTGGAGCCGGAAGTCACTCATTTTCATGGTGTGGGATTCAAAAATTGAATAAATAAAATGATCGCTTCCACACACATC
The DNA here is from genome assembly GCF_030265065.1 of Corythoichthys intestinalis. NCBI lineage: Eukaryota > Metazoa > Chordata > Actinopteri > Syngnathiformes > Syngnathidae > Corythoichthys > Corythoichthys intestinalis. Next base: position 23,434,901 of record NC_080416.1, read on the forward strand.
CAAGCAGTCCATAATAAATAAACATGTTTTTTGGTGTCATACACACTTTAAACTAGGGGTGTGACGAAATATCGAAATGGTGATATATCGTGATACTTTGTATCCCAAAAGGTTATCGATATGCTCCTGCCAAGAATCGAGGTATCGTTTTGAAAAGGTGTCAGTCTAAAAAAATAAAAATGAACCAACAAGTTGCTACCAAAATTTTCCACCATAATAGTGTCTCAGTTAATTCTAAGGCTGCATTGACGGTGCTCAACGCCCAATTTATTTAGACTGGGAACGCTCGTTCATTAGAAACCAGAGCATTCACACTCACAGTCATTCTGTCCGATTTTCAGGGCATTTACAGGTCATTTTCTGTTGAGTCTGAGTCACTGCCTATTCATTTGGGTGATTCCCAGGTCATTTCCTGTTCTTTAACTTAAAATTAATTGGAAGAGACCCATAAAATACCCCAAGATCAACAGGAAGTAACTGAAAATGAACAGGTAAATGACCTTAATTGGCCCAAAATTACGTCATTGCCTGGCATTGGCTGCCACTACCGGCCATAGACGTTCAGTCCGTTTGAAGTGGGAGGGATGGCGAATGTTCATTCGCTGCCCGACCAGTTCAAATGGATTGGACAAGTTCATTCCAATTCACCGCAGAAGCTTGTTTTTCTGTTTATTAGTTGTTTGTGAATTATCCTTGAATGATTTCCTGACCAATGTATCGATAATCGTTGTATCGTCAGATCATCGTTATCGTGAGCTTTGTATCGCAAATCGTATCGTATCGTGAGGTACTGAGAGGTTCCCACTCCTACTTTAAACAGTATTACATGAATACTAGTGATGTCCCGATCGCATTATTTTTGCACCCGAATCCGAGTCACCTGATTTTGAGAATCTGCCGACAGGGGAGTGACCACAAGGGTGGGCCACCCCTTAAATTTGGTTGGCCACCCTAAGTGCCCCCCCTAACCCCCACCTCGGTAAAGCTACGTTCACACCGGCCGCTTCATTTGCTTGTCGCGCCGCGGGTTCCCATTAATAGTCAATGTAAACGCGTCACACGTGATGCGTCGGGGCGACGCGATGACGCCAAATCGACTGTAGCTCGTCAAATTTAACGCGCCGCCAAGGAGATGGTTTGGTTGAACTTTCTGCGACTGAGTTCGGCGTCGAGGAGCAAGCAGCCAATCGAATGCTTTTTCCTCATTCACGTGACTTTAGGCGAATAGGACGCACAGGAACGTCAATTTCATGCATTCATAACAGAAGAAGTTGGACCTCTTGGTGTTCATTTGGTTCCTGAGAACACTACCACTGCGGTGGTTAAACACTAATCTTAATTGAGGTAAGTGAGAATGTCCAAAGTGCGAAAAAATTGTGAATGTTAGTGTTTAATGTATTGGCATGTCGCAAGTGGTTAGGGAACGTTTGTGTTGCTGAAGAGCTAATGTTAGCAACACTAGCTCGACAGTATGTTATCAGTACTATCATTATCAGCATTTAGCTGTGCAGTTACGTAGCCTACTCGCGTATGGGTCACAAAAAAGACTGTTCAAGCAGGAAAATAGAAACACTAATGACTAATAGCCTATCAAACATGTGTAACAAGGTGGAAAGTTGGGGTGCCCAATTTTCCCACCATCTCAAACGCATCAAATCTAGTTGACTGACAGTTTAATCTTTTCATTGTTCTGGGGCAATAGCACTTTAATTATTTTTTTGTAAAATTGTGCTTAAATGTGTCAAACAAAAATGTAATTATCTCACTAATTAATCATCAATAAAGTCATTACTTGTAATGAAGTGTACTGGTTATTATTGTCATCACCTAAAATCAGAGGCTGTCATTGGAAACTGCTATATACTATATTATTGGCTAGTTTGATCTTTTCATTGCTCTGGGGCAATAGCACTTTTTTTTGTGTGTAAAATTGTGCTTAAATGTGTCAAACAAAAATGTATAATTATCTCACTAATTACTCATCATAAAGTCATATTACTTGTAATGTAGTCTACTGGTTATTATTGTCACCACCTAAAATCAGAGGCTGTCATTGGAAACTTTAAAACATTTTATGTCAATACAATATGGGTGTAAAGGTACATGTATATTTACAGAACTGCTCGCAATCGAATGTTAGGTTCAATACAGTTCTGTATTGAACGCTGGCCTGCAATCAGTTTACATAGGCCATGATTGCATGCTGCCACTACATTTGCAGTAATATTCAAGAGGGTATTCATTCATGATTGGGGTGATTAGGGAAGAATTTTAATGATTCATGAGGAAGCTTGTCCTTGATTTGTGCTACTGTGATCATGTGAGTTTTGTTTTAATAAACAACGTGCTGAGCAAGCAAATGGTTTAACATGTTATTCCTGTACTTTACTGAAACTATTTGTGACCCCAAAACCGTTTTTTTTTTTTTTGTATCGTTACACCCCTACAGTAAAATATGCCCCCCCTCTACAGATTGTGACCCTATCTGGCCCCCCCAAGAAAAAAATCCTAGACACGCCCCTGTCTGCCGATAACAAGCCCTAATCAGATTCCCTCAAATAAGTTGTTTTTTTTTTTGCTTTGACACTCACGCTGCCGAGAACAGCATCTTACTTACACAATTAATGACTTGCCACCGCACATTTCAGACTGTATACCAAGCTTAACTATGATTAACACATTTGTGCCTTTGATTGTAGAGCTACTGAGGAGTCTCTGGCCAGATCAAAGCTACAAACCTGTCAATCATCATTAACTTGAAGTACCAAACGGCAGCTGCACTGGTAGCCGAGAAAAATAGTTTGGTCGCACTGCTTAGCAGGAGGGAGGGTGAGAGGCTGTACAAGCGTGGAGCAGAAAAACATAAATATATTTCTTAAAATTAAAAACCCGATCCTTTTCACACAATTCCGATCCTCTGAAAAATGGCGCAATCGACCCGATTTCCGAACTTGTGATCGGATCGGGACATCTCTAATGAATACAATGTGGTCACAGTGATCCACCAAAGTCTTCCCAAAAAGCTATTCAAGTCAACTTGTACACAATTCTTCTAGTTTTAATATCGCAACGTATGGCAAACCCCCAAAAAGTCCCAATGTCAGTTTTTTCCAATATCGTTCAGCCCTAATTGATAACAGAAAAAAAACTTTGCTGGGAAATTATTTTAAATTTAATTTTGTTATAATTTAAAAAAATATATACTTCTTATTTTTTAAAACTAATTTTCTACTAAGAAATACAACTTTGAACAAGAATTATTTTACTTCTGTAACAAAAACTGTCATTAACCTTATTTGTGCTGCAACGATGAATCGATTAGCTCGAGTATTCGATTAGAAAAGAATATTCAAATTCAATTTTCTTGCTTCGAGTACTTGTTTAGTATTTTGTTTAGTGGCGTTGAATTGGTTTATTTAGAAAATGTTTGCATTTAGTTTTATTGATTAGGGTGGATACACTGCCCTCTGGTCTGCCTCATGGCTGAATCCAACTGCTCCCTGTTAAGACCAACGTAAGCTAAGTTTGTTAATGCATTTGTAATTTCGTTTATAGATATATTTAACTGTTTTGTTGTGGGAATATGTGTTTGAACCTTTTGTTAAGAGCATTGAAAAAAAAAAAAGACCCTTTTATAGCATTTAAGGTAACGGACTTTTCCTATGTAAGTTAGCCAATTGTTCTTTTGTGCATAGATCCAAATTTTTTTTATTATACGGTTTGAGGCTCAGCTCAGGAATTTTAATTTTTGATGTTCCTTATGCGATTACTCGATTATTCGAACTAACTAGTTCCTCGATTAATCGACTACTAAAATAATCAATAGCTGCAGCCCTAAACCTTGTAATAGTATTGACTTATTTATTTATTTTATTTTTTTAAAACTTCTATTTAACAGTTACAGTACTAAAAATACTGCTAATTTTCCTCCAAAAATACAACTATAATCTTGGCATGTTACAAAATGTTTTGTCCCTATATGAATAATTGAATAAATAATGTATAAATAAGTCTCATAATTTGATTTCTTTAGATCTTTAATTTGACAATTTCACATTTATTTCTCCCTGCCACCCAAATTTTAAAAGGAGCATGTTACGAGAAAAAGAATGCAAAATCCAGACTGATAATCTCATGATAAAACAAAAAATTTTTTCTCCATAAAAACATTCAAATCAACTTCGTTCTTATAGAAAAAAAATGCAGCAAAGTTACTTCCCCTGGCTTTCGGAGACGCCAGCATTAGCCTGAAGTGCAAGACAAACATGTACTTTTACGTCCTTCTGTCCATTCTCCCATAAATTTTTCAGCCTTGCGACACTTGCATCAGCCGTCCCACGTCACGGCCTCCAACTAATCCGCTTTATTTGCCTTAAAAGCCCTAAAACCAAACTCCCTCCCTAGCTCATGTAACAACATGCCTTACAACCGGAGGTTTCCCCTTTCTCCGCCCGCTAGAGAGCTCCTGAAGGCAACGCCAGTGTTGCCTTTCCAAAGTGGGCGAACGTGATCCGAGAGCGTGCGCACGCTAAAACGACACACGCATGACATCAAACATTAACGCGGGAGCACGTTGAGGTTATGGTTTGCTGGTCGACACCGCACGACCAATCAAATGAAACGGGCTGGAATCAATACCTACAGGCATATATTCTTTATCCTCTGCGAAGAACAACTAATATTACTGCAGCGCAAAGTGTTACTTTGTATGTCTGCACTGTACTGCCCCACAGTGGCCAATGTTATTTTTTCAATATCGCTAGATTAGGTCCCCTCCGACTGCTTCTTTAGCTAAATGTTACCTTAATCTTGTAACTAAAACCTATTTCTGGTGAAAAACCTCTATTTTGTACAGGTTTTTGTTGAGTTCAATTTCTTTTTCTTCCAGCAAACACAAATTTTAATGTGCAGTATTACAAACAGTGTTGTTAATAACGGTGTTACTATATACATCTTTGATGTGAAAGATGTTATACGTGTCAACATGAAAAGTAACATCAGTTACTTTGCCGAGTAACTAATTACTCTTACAATGAGGTAACTGAGTGACTACATTACTTTTTGGGAGACGTAATTTGTAACTGTAAATAATTTAGTGCTGCAATGATTAATCGAATAACTCGAGTAATTTGATTAGAAAAACAATTCAAATTAAATTTTGCTGCTTCAGGTATTCGTTTAATTAAAGTGGCGTTGTAATGGTTTGTTTTGAAAGTGTTTGCATTTAGTTTTATTGATTTGGGTGGATACACTGCCCTCTAGTGGCAACAGTGAATATGACATAACTCATTTCACATGGCTGAATCCAGCTGCTCCCTGTTAAGACAAACATAAGCTAAGTTTTGTTTGAGCTAATGTTTTTTAATGGATTCATAATTTAGTTTATAGGTATATTCAGCCGTTTTTTGGGAATATGTGTTTGAACCATTTGTTAGGAGCAGTGTAAAAAAAGAAAAACAACAAAAAAAAAACTAACTAGTTCATTGATTAATCGCCTACCAAAATAATTGATAGCTGCAGCCTTAAAATAATTTTATAAAAGTAAGATTATCAACACCGATAACCATTTTTTGAAGAACTATTTCTTTAATCTAATAATATTGACAAATCACTATTTTTTATCTTGTACTTTTAAAGCCATTTTACCCCTAGAACAGTCACTTTAATCTCATAAAATTTGATTCTCGGTCCAATCAAAGTACAACTTTAATTTTGGAACACTCCAACTGTTTCTACTAGAGAAAACGGACTCTAATCTGGTTATATTAATTATTAATTTTCCTCAAAGAAGAAAAAAAAAAACTTTCATCTCATTAACTATTGGCCCTTTCTATGACAATGATTGACATTGAAGTCACTTAACTGTTGGGCTGCAGCTATCGATTATTTTGTAGTCGATTAATCAATGAACTAGTTAGTTCGAATAATCGAGTAATCGGATAAGGAACATAAATTAAAATACCCGCGTGGAGCCTCAAACGGTATAAAAAAACAAATAAATGAGGATCTAAGTACAACAAAAGAACAATTGGCCGATTTACATAGCAAAAATTTGCTAGCTTAAATGCTATAAAAAAAAAAACTTTTTTTTTTTTACAATGCTCTTAACAAATGGTTCAAACGCATATTCCCACAAAAACTGCTAAATATACCTAGGAACTAAATTACGAATGCATTAAAAAAAAATTCCCTCAAACAAAAACTTAGCTTATGTTGGCCCAAACTTAGCTTATGTTGGCCTTAACAGGGAGCAGCTCGATTCAGCCATGTGAAATGAGGTGTGTCACATTCACTGTCGCCGCTAGAGGGCAGTGTAGTCGATTAATCGAGGAACTAGTTAGTTCGAATAATCGAGTAATCGGATAAGGAACATAAATTAAAATACCCGGACAGGGCCTCGAACAGTATTAAAAAAAAAAAAAAAAAAAAGACAATCTAAGTACAACAAGAGAACAATTGGCTTACTTACAATGCAAAAATTCGCTAGCTTAAATGCTAACTTTTTTTTTTTTTTTTAACAATGCTCGTAAATGGTTTAAACACATATTCCCCCCCAAAAAACGGCTACATATACCTATAAACTAAATTACGACTGGATTAAAAAAACATTAGCTCAAACAAAAACTTATCTTATGTTGGTCTCAACAGGGAGCAGCTGGATTCAGCCATGTGAAATGAGTTAAGTCACATTCACTATCGCCGCTAGAGGGCAGTGTAGTCGATTAATCGATGAACTACTTAGTTCGAATAATCGAGTAATCGGATAAGGAACATAAATTAAAATACCCACGTGGAGCATCAAACGGTATAAAAAAAAGAAAAAAATGACAATCTAAGTACAACAAAAGAACAATAGGCTAACTTAGCAAAAAATCGCTAGCTTAAATGCTATAAAATGCTACCTTTTTTTTTTTTTTTTTTTTTTTTACAATGCTCTTAAATGATTTAAACACATATTCCCAAAAAAACGGCTAAGTATACCTATAAACTAAATTACGAATGCATTAAAAAAACATTAGCTCAATCAAAAACTTAGTTTATGTTTGTCTTAGCAGGGAGCAGCTGGATTCAGTCATGTGAGAGGAGTTATGTCACATTCACTGTCACTGCTAGAGAGCAGTGTACCCACCCATAAACAATAAAACTAAATGCAAACACTTACAAAACAAACCATTTCAACACCACTTTATTTAAACGAATACTCGAAGCAGCAAAATTTAATTTGAATCTTTTTTCTAATCGAAGTACTCGAGTTAATCGATTAATCGTTGAAGCACTACTTAACTGTCAATGTTGAGTTTTCATGGATTTGACGCGGCACTAGACGTCCATTTCCTTTTGACTAGAAATGAAAATGAAATGAAATTGGTTCATACGCCCCTCCCGGTCAAAAGGAATTGGACGTCTATCCCCGTCAATGGCAGCCAATGAGTTAAGAAACAGTCCAATTTCAATCCCATGATATTTTCGAAACAACTTTAATCTCATAATTATTGCCTCAAGCTCTTTTAAAATTTGGTTGACTTTTCTCGGAATAAATCAAGACTTCATTCTCATTTTCGCCGGCTTATTCTCTGCTGTAGTTTTCCTAGTTGCCTAATCAAATAGTTTGGTTAATGTGGTGTCGCCCACGGGCCTCATGTTCCACACCCTTGCCTTTGGGTGGGTGTGCACAACTCGGAAAAAAGCCAATCGATCAGTCTAGGCGCGGAAGGCGGTTGGTTTTTGCGCACTTTGGATGCCTGGCGTGCGCAATTCGAAGTAAAGTCATAGGAAAGCGAAATCAATTGAAAGAGAAAGTGATTTAATCACGTTAGCTGTTGAAAATGTAGATAATTCTTTTACAACATGTGTGCTGGCTATTCAAGACTAAATGTATTTAGCTTAGGTGATTATCGCTTTCTTTTAGCTCCTGAATTGTGTGTCATCTTCTGTTCATTTAGGAGGATGAAATAACCTGTAAAAAGAGAAATTTTGAGTTTTTTCTGCTTACAAAGCTTTAAATTCCGCCTTTTAAATAGTCACTGAACGCATCAAAAAGTAATGAAAAGGAGCGGTTGATTTACGTTTTTTTCATGGTGGATGGACTTCGAAACGTGGCACAAAAACGACCAGCCAAACTTCCCGAAAACCAAGCAGACACAAAAGACAAATCCACTCACCGTAAAGCGTCGGGCTGAGCGTGAAAATATGCGCAAAAAGTGACTTTTGGAACTCCTTTTCTTCTCTCTGAGCTGCTGCAACGACTCCCGCTTCGAGTCCACGCAACTTGCCAAACTCGTACAACTGCTAGTCTCTTCCGTGATTTTCTTTTCTTTTTTTTTTTTTTTTTTTTGCTTCCCTTCAAACTTTTCCCCCCACTGACAAGTGAAAGGGCGTGTACCTGGAAGAGGACACAGAGAGGGAGGGGGAGGTAGGAGGGATTGAGGAACAGCTGGGCAACTTCCATAGAGAAATCATGCTAGTTTGGCTAGTGTGCTTTTTTAACACACTTTTAACTTGGAAAAAAAATGCAAGCAGGTACCTAAGAACTAAAAGACGTTTTCCCTAGGTTTGATTGCAGCTATGAAAATTTCCTGCAAAATGATAAAAATGGAGTTAGCCCACTTTTAGGGTTGCCAACTGTCCCTCTAAAGTGCGTATGACAGGGGTCCCCAACCGCCGGGCCGTGGACCAGTATCGGTCCGTGGCGCATTTGGTACCGGGCTGCAAAAGAAATAATAATTTATTAACGACTTCATAATGGCCAAATTAACTTTGGCCTGTGCCCCTTAACACACCAGTGTCCCTGTCTACTCTAGATATAATACTACAGGATGGAATGTCGTCATAGAAATCCATTGATTGGACTGCTAGCAGTGCATCTTGTTTTGTATATCTATATGCACTTGTCCTCGATAATAATGTCTGACGTAGGGCGGGCGAATCTCATTTGTTCCCGGAAAAAAATTAGCCCCCACACTTGATGGGACTATCTCGTCTCAACGAAACAAGCTCAGGCCTCCCACTGATTCAGCGGGTGAGTTCTATTTTCCCTGCACTTAACACCATGGGGCTAATAGCAAATGTTATTTCATATTTGCTGTATTTTCTGCCGCAGATTGCCGGTGTTCTGACAAATTTGCATGTGCGTAACATTAAAAATGGCCGCAAATGCAACGATTCCAATGCAAATTCTACAAACTTTCTTTGAAGAAAGGAATTGGTATTAACTTACGTTTGCCATGTTAGCTGCACACAACAACTGCACGCAGCTCTCTCACTTGACTTCGCCGTGTTGTTAAGCATTAATTTACGCCATTTTGTGTTGCACATCCATGTTTATGATTTAAATAATTTTTTAGCACCGTTGGATAACATTGAGGGTCCAACTGAATATAAAAGAGGGCTTTTTCATCGCCACAAAAGCTTTGGGAGCAACATTTTATAAGGGGGCAAAATTTGACAGAATACTGGTCCGTGAAAAAAACAAGACCCAAATCACACCGGTCCATTGTGTAAAAAAGGTTGGGGACCCCTGGCGTATGACACCGAAAAGCATATTTATTTCATATTTCACGCGGTGTTTTATACTCTTAAATGAAATGGACCGCATGGATGTGTGTGGAGGCGATCGTTTTATATATTCAATTTTTGAATCCCTCGCCATGAAAATGAGTGACTTTCGGCTCCAATCTCGGGTTTAGGATGAATGCGAATGTGATGTCAGCATCTCACAATACAGCATTGCTTTATAGCATGCAGATGGACTGCGGACTCAGCTGATTTTGTGGATTAATTTGTTTATTTTTCGCATCACGCCAGCCAAACGGCTGCAGGCTTTTGTAGCTGCACCAGGGAGAGGCGTGTGAACCATTATGGGGTTTCAAAAGGTTCCCGTTCATCGCGGATATTGGCCAAAACAAGCCCAACTACTGTGGGACCATTGGACTTACGAGGAAGTGAGTAAACATCGTATTTTGTTTTATGTCAAATACTGGGATCATGGCACACGTTTTAATATGGTTTAATATACGTTTAAAATGGCTTGCATTTTGTGGCTGATTGTCCACCGAGAATATCACTCGGCCGACGACCGGCGGCTTGTTTGCACACCCCTTTCTATACCCGGCTTATTTTCCTCTTCGTGTGCCCGATGTTCTGTCAAAATTTCAACCCCATCAGAAATTGCAACTTTGTGTTAAAAATGGCCGCGAATACAGCGATTACAAAGTAAACACTACAAACTTTCTTTAAATAAAGGACTATTTACTTACGTTTGATCATGGACAGAAATGTAGAAAAGTTCTCTTCAGATGAACCCTGCGATGTTAGCTGCACAACAACTGTATGCCGCTTTCTGTTTACGTCTTCGCCGTGTAGTAAAGCATTATTTTACGCCATATTCGAGTTGACAATGTGGCAGCTACGCACTCCTCCGACGTTGGCGGTACTCTCCAGCTGCTTCCCCAGTAAGCTCTCCTGTCCGTAGCAGAGGAACGAGCTGTAACTTGCCCGCCGCTGGGCGGGTTGCCGATCGGCTAAGACAATCAACAACCCCGCCGCCGTGTGACATGGTCCGGGCTAGTTTTGTGTGATTCTTCACTTCGAAAAGCGAAAATAAGACTTTGAGACGTCAACCGATTCGGGTTAGCATGTCGGCTAGCTGTCACGCCTCTTGGTTTGTTTACATTCTCCGAAGCCAGGGCAGGGAAATGACAAAAGCCTGACTAACTATGGTGGCATAAAATATTGTTCGGGAGGTGCAACAGTAAAGGTGAAGTCGACAGTTTTGACCATTATGGAGTAATTTTGCCATGTCGTACAGAATAAATGCATTTTTATTATTTCATATTCCATTTAGCACAAGACTGTTATTTGTCATGACCATACCATTTATTTAGCAACTGGTGAAAAATACTTGGATAAAAAGAATATCCTGTGAAAATATTGGCGTAGAACGACTGAAACAATGACATTTTGCGGCTCTCTTCGTCACATTTTCCTCCTTCTGAATAATTAATGCAATAATGGGTAATAATCAATGGGCTGAATTCTAAATCAGATAAAACCATGACCCTGCCGGCGTCACCCTCCTGTTGGGGACGCTAGAGCCCTATAATGGTAGGCGTGGCTAAACGGCGGATTAAAATACAAATTTCTTGTCATCTGCGCTTTGCCAAATTGTTGTATATAGTTGAATCGTCTTAAAATATGATTCTAATTCACATAATAACGCTAATGAATACTTTTTTTATCCTGTCGTACGCACTTTAACGTCTTTAGTAGGGCAAGCTGAAACCGCTTTCTGGCGTTTCATGGTCCACATCTTCAATCCTTGGTTCTCGCTTGTAGTTGTTGATGCTTTTGAAAGCTCAGGTTTGAAAAAGTTACGTATATCCATCTTGCCTCTTCTGTTCTCAGGTGTTTTTGTTTCTTTTGGCTAAGTAAAGCAAATGACTGTTTCTAAGGTGCTTCTCACACGATCTGTTTGAAAAATAATTTTGACCCACGATAAATATATATTTTTTGTTCATTTCATTCATTTTTGTTGTTTGTTTTATAGCTTTATAACTTTTATCGACAACATTTATCTGGCAAAGTCTTAATTTTAAATTCAGAAAGTGTAATGGAAAGTCAATTACATGCATTTTCGGCTATGCTGGGCTCCATAATTGTGGTTTTATCCGCTCAATTTCCCTCTCTCGCTCAATTTTGGCCCTTGCGCTTGCCGGTTTGTTTTCTCTGCGCGCTCAATTTGGCACACAGATTACAAACGTGCCACGAAGCCAACCAATCAGAGAGCTGGCGGAAGTACAAAGATTGGTTGAATTGGACGGGAGAAGAATAACTTCGTTGGACACAGCCGATCGGTAGATAAATGATAAATAATTGTATTATGTTTACATTCAGATTTGTTGATTCAAAATAATATTCAGATATTATTTTGTGTAACCACGCCGAGGCGGAGTTATTTTGACTTTTGTGGCGGGGGGGCAAAAATGTTGATGACCCCATTATGCAGTGTCAGCAATAAAATTAATTTACAAGATATACTGTATGCTCGGATTTTAGCTTAGTCCATGCTCGTACATACAGGTATCCCAGCTGTGTGTTCATGCGCGAGCGTGCGTGTTTTCTGTCTTACCAAGTGGTGAAGTAGATGCCGCATCCTTTTTTGACTGAATATTCCAGCCAGGAATAATTATAATAATACATTAAAAATGAGTGGTTTTGTTTTACAATTAACAGCTATCGTGGGGCAAACTGAAATTTCGCTCAGCCATGGTCCACATCTTCAATCCTTGGTTCTCGCTCAATAGTTGTTGTCGCTTTTGAAAGCTTAGGTTTGAAAAAATTACATAGTTGTTGTCGCTTTTGAAAGTTTAGGTCTGAAAAAATACGTTGTTGTCGCTTTTGAAAGCTTAGGTTTGAAAAAATTATGTAGTTGTTATCGCTTTTAAAGGCTTAGGTTTGAAAAAATTACTTACCGTATTTTTCAGACTATAAGTCGCAGTTTTTTTCATAGTTTGGCTGGGGGGGGCGATTTATACTCTGGAGTAGTGTTGTATCAGTCGCGAACGATTCGTTCTTTTTGAACGAATTGTTTGGGTGAACGAGACCGAACTAATCACCATCTGCACTGATTCGTTCTATGAAGTTGGTGCTTGTTCACTGCGTGGGAGGGCGTTGAGCAAGCGGCAGCGTCTTCTGACATCGCACACGACCAATCAGACGCCAGCCTCATCGCGGGCAGGGGAGGGACCGGAAACAGAATCAGGGCGTATGTCACTCACTTCCACGTGTGGCCAATGAGCAGCCAGCGTGCAGGCAGGGGGGCAAGACTGGGTTTTGTCACTTCCCGTTCAGTGACTCGGTCCTCCGGTTCCTGACCTAGCTTGCTGCTAACTTGACTTTCCAGTAATGACTATGCGGTGAACGAATCAAAAAATGAAAGGAAAGGACTTTGTCACATATTTGTTAACGTGGAGCCTATCAAATGCAGCTCAAAAAGACAAAAAGACCACACAAATCTAGCGAGCATGGTTTAGTGTACTACTTTTCTCAACAGACTCGCGACTACCTATTACGGCATACTATCAAATTTACAGTAATTTAAAACACGGGTAGCTACGAGGCAAGCAAAAGCTGAGCTGCGGTCGCGTGACGGCAATGAAGGGGGCAAAGAACTGTCACTATATGGAGGCTTAATGGCAGCGATATTTACCTCATTTACCTGTGCACAGTAAAAAAGAATATTTAGTATGATCACCATAATACTGATTTGCAATGAAACGGTATATACATGTCCATTTTTTACAAGTGTTTTATTTTATTTTTTTTCGTGTCAGGTGTTGGTTGGTTTGACAAATTATGTCAATCCGTCCATCATGCGCTACTCAAGCGCCCCAAAACAACGCACGCGGACACGGGAGATGTCGCAATATGTCTACATTTTTCTTAACAGACTAATGAGGGTAGAAAGGCGACATCGTAAAGAGCAAACAATTATTTCTCGTCAGCATTTGACGATCTGAGATGCGGGGACGACAGGGGAGCTGACCGGATTATTTTATTTATTAATACCAGTGCAAAAATTCAATACGATCACCATAATACTGATTTGCAATGAAACTGTATATACATGTCAATTTTTTCCGAGTGTTTTATTTTATTTTTTTCGTGTCAGAGCGTGTCGGTTGGTTTGACAAATTATGTCAATTCGTCCATCATGCGCTACTCAAGCGCCCCAAAACAACGCACGCGGACACGGAAGATGTCGCAATATGTCTACATTTTTCTTAACAGACTAATGAGGGTAGAAAGGCGACATCGTAAAGAGCAAGCAATCATTTCTCGTCAGCATTTGACGAGCTGAGATGCGGGGACGACAGGGGAGTTGACCGGATTATTTTATTCATTAATACCAGTGCAAAAATTCAATACGATCATCTTAATACTGATTTGCAATTAAACTGTCAAATATCAAAATGTAGTATTGTCTTTATTTCAGAGCAGCACATTCGACAACTAACTATTTACACTTATAGTTTTAACAATAGTTACTAAAAATAATAGTGATGAGCATAAAAACAAAAATACAACAGAGCGAGAGGTAAATATGATGTGTTGGTCGTTCCATATTTAGAAATTAAACTTTCGATTTATTTTTATTTTCGTGACAGCAAGCATGCTGCGTTAGCTGGTAGCAGCAGCATTGTAAATGTAATCAAGAACATGCTAAAGAAAGTCCGTGCGCCCCCGACCCCAACCCCCCGCTCCCGCCACAAAAGGAAAATGTTTAACCGTGTCCTCAATCGAAATGCAAGCACGAGCCATGACTTTGAGCCCATAGAACTAGGACAGACGACGCGGAAGTTCTCCCTCGCTTTTGCAGCAGCGGGAGGGAGACGAGGCTGTCTGTGAAAGCAGAATGATATTGCCTGTCACTCATTACTGAAACTACGATGAGCGGTCAATGAGGAGCCTGTGTGCAAGAGAGAGGAAGGGACCAAGAATGTCACTTCCCGTTCAGTTATACTGCGAAGCGGTCTTTGGTGATTCGTTCGGCAACCTCACTTCCCGTTCACTAACCGAACGATTCATTTGGGCGGGGAGGGAGATGAGGGGGGCGAACGATTCGTTGAACGATTCGTTTGAACGAATCTTTTTACTGAACGATCCGGAATGGATTCGTTTACTCAAGTGAACGACAGATCCCGTCACTACTCTGGAGTGACTTACGTGTGAAATTATTAACACATTATTATATCATTTCACATGTTATTTTGGTGTTTTGGAATGACACCGATGGTTTGGTAAACTTGTTAGCATGTTCTTTATGCTATATTTATCTGAATAACTCTTAATAGCTATGTTACGTTAACATACCACCCACGTTCGCATTTCGTTGTTCATGCATCATGTAACATCGTACTGTACACTTATTCAGCATGTTGTTCTCTATTGTATTATTATTTTAAATTGCCTTTCAAGATGACATAGGATTTTATCAAGTAAATTTCTCCCCAAAATGCGAGTTATACTTCGGTGCGACTTATTTTTTTTTCTCTTTGTTGGGCATTTTATGGCTGGTGCGACTTATACTCAAGTGCGACTTATAGTCCGAAAAATACGGTATATCCATCTTGCCTCTTCTGGTCTTTTTTTTTTTTTTTTTTGCTAAACAAAGCAAATGACTAAGATGCTAGTCACATGATCTGTTCGAAAAATCATTTTGACCCATCTTATGTTCATTTTATTCATTTTTGTTGTTTCTTTGCTTTACAAATTTTATAGACAACATTTTACCGACAAAGTCTTAATTTTAAATTCATATATTGGAAAGTCGATTACATGCAATGACATTTTTGGCCATCAGGGGGTGTGGGGGGGGGCATAGGTCCCCCCTTAATCTCCGCGTATGCAACCGCAACGCTCAAAAATCAAATAAACATTTAATCACGTAGATATATGTTTGAAGTGTAATTAAGTGCTATAGAAATATGCTCAGGGTTTATTGAACAGTTTCATGCACGAATTATTATTTTAGCTCTTATAGGGTACTCATTTCACTCATTAGCTGCCACTGACGGCGCTAAACATCCAATCCATCCCTCCCAGTCAAAATGGATTGGACCCACAGCGCCATCAATGGCACTGAAACATGAGCATCTGTCATCATAAGCATACCGTGTGTCAAATATCATGGAACCAAAAAATAAAAACCAACTTTGTGTTACTTATGGCAGTAACAAGTACAGGTGGGAACTCCTTGGTACCTCACGATACCATACAATTTGCGATACAAAGCTCACGATAACGATTATCTCACGATATGGCGATACAACGATTATCGATACTTTGGGCAGGAAATCATTCTACAAAACAACTAATAAACAGAAAAACAAGCTATCTTAATCCTTCACTAGTAGACGTCCAATCCATTTGAGCTGGGAGGATGGCAGCGAATGAACCCCTCCTACTTCAGTCAGGCCCCTCCCTCTTCTATGGCCGTCAGTGGCAGCTAATGCCAGGAAACGAGGTCATTTTTAGCCATTTCTGGTCATTACCTGTTGATTTTCATTCACTTCGTGTTAATTTTGGAGCATGTCAAGGTCACTTCCTGTTTATTTTGGGCTACAGAACAGAAAGTGACACGGGAATGAATAGGCAGTGATTCAAACTCAATTGGAATGTACCTGTAATTGCCCTAAAATGAACAGAAAGTGAACTGTAAATGCCCTGGAAATAGGAGTGACTGCGAATGCTCTGGCTTCGAACGAATGTTCATTTGCCTTTCCTAGTCTTAATGGATTGGACGTCGAGCGCCGTCAATGGCAGCCATAGAGTTAACTGAGACACTGTTATGGTGGAAGATTTTGGAAGCAACTTGTTGGTTCCTTTTTTTTTTTTTTTTTTTTTTAAACATTGACAGCTTTTTAAAACGATATCTCGATTCTTGGCATGAGCTTATGGATAACCTTTTGGGATGCAAATTATCACGATATATCACCATTTCGATATTTTGTCACCCCCTTAGTAACAAGTGTGTATTTTTTTGTATATATTGTATTAATTTATGAATTTATGATTATAACAAATACATAGTAATAATAAAAAAAAAATACTAATACAGGTAGTCCCCGGGTTACGACGTACCTGATTTATGTGATTTCGACACACAAGGTAGAGCGCATTGGGACCCCCAAAGAAGTTGTGCAGCCGAGAGAGGAGATAGATTACAGCTGCAAGCCTGCGCGCACATTTGTTGCTTGTGAAGCATCAAAAGGAAACACCTGTATTTAACACCTTTTGCACTATTGTGCATTTTCAATTGTGGTCAAATACTTAGGCGAGTGTATGTGATTATTTTTGATGATGTGCTGACGCTAACTGATACATGCTAACCGTTTGTGTGGGTTGTTATTGCTGTATCAGCAGCTAGTTATAAACGCAAATTTGAATTGCTGTCATTGGAGATGAAAATGATTTAATTTTCATTTTCATTCAGCAAGACTTAAGATCATGAGCAGCTGAATAAAGTCAGCAAACCACACGGCTGCAGACCGGGGGCTACCTGTAAATGCTAAATGACAAAGAAATAGTCACTTGCCCTACAAAAGGGTTAAAGGTAAAAAGGGTCCAAACAAACTGTTAAGTGTCAACTTTTGAATTTTGTCCTGTCCCTGAAAGAGTTCAAAATGTTACAGGTTAGATTACTGTATTCGCAGTGACAACTGGTCCCATTCCCAAATGATTATCATATGGCGAAAAAAGCCCACTGTATGCCTGACTGCCACAAATACATACAAATCTAGCAAAGCTCAAGCCTTATTGATGACTGGATACTAAAATTTGAGTTAGTGCCTCAATTACTTTTGTGATTTGTGGTATGTAAGACTTGTTCCGATTCATGGAAATTACTGCATGACAATTGATCATAAATTGACTTTAAAAAGGTCTCATTTGAGTGATGTGACTTGGAAATGAGACAAATGTGAGTCATGTTGACAAGATAGTAAACACAATAAGATGGGGTGGATACTATGAGCGAGCACGCTAGCAGGTACAGTCGCTTAATGACGGGCCGAGCCGGTTCGCTGGCTGCAACAAGATATCATGTGTAGGATTACAGCGGGCCGCTAAATCAAGGCTGGGCGTACAGTGAATGAATGACAGGGAGCAGAGTCGGGACACAATGAGGCCTTTAATCTGGGCCAACGGTTAACCAGGAACAAAAGCAGGGACCAGGAAGCGCGCTTCTAAGCGCCCTGCTGGGCGGCCAGTTTGCCGATCAGCTGCCAGAACTCGTCAAAGGTCAGCTCGCCGTCGGCGTTCTGGTCCAGGGACGACATGAGGCGGTCCACTGCGCCAGAATCGCCGGTCTGAAGAAAAGTAAGAGATGCAAAGGGCTGATACTGTTTCGAATTTTCTTATCTCTTTGGCTGCCTTTCACAGAGATTGATGTCTCTTGAGGTCAATGGCAGCCATTGAGTTAAATGAGCAGCAAAATATCATAAATCATGACACAGTAACGTAAAACATCACAGCAAAAATATGCATAGAAAATATAATGTCAATGACTTTAATATTGTGTATTTTTCTTTTTGGATATTACATATAAACTAATGATTCATTCCTTAATTTATATTTTTGTGAAAGTACTAGCACTGCAACGATTAATCGATTAATTTGATTAGAAAAAAGATTCAAATTCAATTTTGCTGCTTCAAGTATTTTTTAATTGAAGTGAGGGTGTAATGTTTTGGTTTTAAAGTGTTTGCATTTAGTTTTATTGATTTGGGTGGATACACTGCCCTCTAGTGGCAACAGTGAATTTGAGAGAACTCATTTCACATGGCTGAATCCAGCTGCTCCCTGTTAAGACCAACATAAGCCAAGGTTTTGTTTGAGCTAATGTTTTTTAACACATTCTTTATTTAGTTTATAGGTATATTTAGCTGTTTTTGTGGGAATATGTGTTTGAACCATTTGTTAAGAGCACTGTAAAAAAACTGTTGGCATTTTATAGCATTCAAGCTAGCGTACTTTAGCTATGTAGGTTAGCCAATTGTTCTTTTTTGTACTTAAATCCTCATTTATTTATTTAATAGAATTTTTTTCTATGTTCTCATCTGATTACTTGATTATTCGAACAAACTAGTTCATCAATTAATCGATGACTAAAATAATCGCAAGCTGCAGCCCTAAAAACTACTATGGTGCAATTATTGATTTTGATGTTGACATATATATAATATATATATATATATATATATATATATATATATATATATATATATATATTAGGGCGTTAACGCGCGGTAATTAATTTTTTAAATTAATCACGTTAAAATATTTGACGCAATTAACGCACACGTCCCGCTCAGAAAGTATTCTGCCTTTTGGTAAGTTTTACAGCAAGGCTTTTTGTGCTGTCCAACAGCGAACTCTTGTGGTCGCTATGCGACATGGTTTATTGTTTTCTTGCCAGTTCATTATGGCTGCACGACGTCTCGGGCTGATAATGTTGTGCTTATATGATCCTTGGACAAGATTTGTCCGTAAGTATGGTTGTTGTAAAGAATGTACATATTATGTTAGTAAGCGAAATGTTATATTTTTTGTATGAGACGCTTTTTGTTTATGTTTAGTGAACCTGTATAGCGTGCTAAGCTAACGTTGTTGCTAATGCAATGCTTATGTACTTTTTTTTGTAGTTTTACGTCGGTCTAAAGAGGACAATGGTTTGAGGCCCTTTTATTAATAAATCAGATGAAAAAGGAAGAAGTCTGATTATTAAGGCGTCGTTCACTAGCTGTCTAGCTTTGGAAAAAGTAGACGCTTCGGAGTGAGGACAGCATAGACAGATTTAAATGACAGTAGAGTGAAATGCCCACTAAAGTCCTTATGTACCGTATGTTGAATGTATATATCCATCTTGTGTCTTATCTTTCCATTCCAACAAATTATTTTACAGAATATATATATAATTTACAGAAAAATATGGCATATTTTATAGATGGTTTGAATTGCGATTAATTGCGATTAATTACGATTAATTAATTTTTAAGCTGTAATTAACGCGATTAAAAATTTTAATCGTTTGAGAGCCCTAATATATATATATATATATATATATATATAACAGTGAATATAGTATAAAAAATCGTATTTATATCTCCATGTCCATTTTATTTATTCACTTATTTAATTGTAGGCCTATATATGTGATTTAGCATTTATGCCATTTTATGTAATAATCATACACACTAATTTACTATTTATTCTAATTTTCTATGGGAATACTGCAGTAAAAGGTAATGTACCAAAATGAGGTAAAAACTGAAAGCATAGTCATGCGGTGCTACTATCTTTTTGACCATTATGCTTTATGATCTTACATTTTTTTGTCACGTGACAAATGCATCTGCAAAAGGGATTTTTTTTTAAAAACCACTCTGCTGCGAAAATGACAGAAATTGGGAGTTCTAAGTGGCTTTAATACTGTTGTTTACAACCTTAGACGGGCAACAAAGTGTGACAGCGAGTGCAAAATGTGATTCAAGAGGGCAAACACACTTACCTTGACAAAGTTGGGAAGCTGCGCGGCGACCAATTGGTGGAACTCATCCCGACTTAGTGTGCCAGCACACCCATCATTGCCCGCGTACGCCTTGAACTGGTTGACCAAAGTCAAGATGGCGGCCTCCATGCTGGTTCAAACTAGAAAAAAAGCTAACCTAAATTCTTAAATCAGGGGATCATGGCGATGAGACATACAACTTACCGGACAGCGTGGTGTGCTCAAGCAGGAACGTCTCGCCTTCAAGACGATGATGCTCATCTATTTAAACGCAACGAAGGGTTTGCAGGAATCAGTGGAAAATTTACCACCGGCCCTGATTTTCCACAACAAAATGCTGATGACGCTATGTTTTAAGGTGAAGATTGACAGATAACTGGTGGATCAAGCCTGTCTAAGCATAATGGAGTTTACACAAAACATCACTTACATGAGGTCATCGTAATCGGCAGGTCTTAGCATTAATATTTCCAAATCGCTCCTAGTCAAAACAGATTGGACGTCAAGGGCATAGGTTTGGTCCCAACATTGGTAGGGACGATATGTAGGTACACTTTATGCTGGGGCATAGGACATCAATAAGACCAAATAGATTTGGTTAATGGGCGTCAGGGCTACATTTCTCACGAATATGAACCTAATTAGTTGATAGGCTAAATGACCAATGCTAAATAAATTTGTATTGACTTATACATCCATACGTATTAGTTCAGGTGATACACCGTTCGATTCAAACCTTTTATTTTTCAAAAACTACTTAAGAAACATTTGGAAAATTCCAGAATAAATGTCTGGAGTTTATTATCAAATTTTAATTTCAATATTTGAACATAAATCATATTAACAAACACAACAAATACAAACTTGTTAATAATCTCTATCCAGGAATTCCAAAAATAAACATTTGTCTTAAGACCACTCAGTTAAAATTGTTATTTCAGGGGAGAAAATCATTTTACAAAATGGGGGAATTCCCCCTAGCTTGATATAAAATTAATTTTTGGGTATATACTACTGAACATATATATGGAACTACACGTTAGCGTACAATGTCCTTCACCACAAGAGCCTTACATTGATTGCTTCAAATAGTTGCCCCCCTTTTCCCCATCTTCTCCCTTATTTTCATCTGTAAAGTCAATCAGTGGGTTAAGCAATAGTGTACTGCTCGAATGCTTTTTTTAGACCGTGACGTCGCCATCGTAAACTGGAAATGGGCCAACAGGGAAACGCTCTCGCATACAATCCATGTTATTACTGCTTGTTTTCTGCCAGTAATCTTTCAAAAAAGAACATGCCGAGTAAACACTGCTGCTACGGAACTTGTAAAAACGACTCGACACATTACGACATATGAAGGATGTTTTTTTTTCATTCGTTTCCCAAAGTCAAAAAGAATGTGAAGAATGGATCAACTTGACCAAGTTTAACACCAGCAAGGTGAAGCCATTCACATTTCATATGCAGTAAACATTTTGTTGGGGGCCATGGTCCTTTTAGCGTGGCGTTTTACCGTGCTGTTTCTGACAATGAATGACCTGATAAAAATTTAAATGGTATCTGACTGCCAATGTTACCTTTTCCGTTGTAAAAAAAAAAAAAACTTTAGTAAGGGGGAAGTGTAAATTATAGATTTATTATTGATAAAAAAATCAGGTCAGGTTGGCTCTTTTTCAGCCCTTGACACTCAAGCCATCTCTTTAACTGAACATTTGTATGTTTTTTCACATCTTTACCGGTGAATTTAGCACCAGGGACATCATTTTTGCACACAATTGGTAGGTTTAGCTCTGTAAACATCTCAAACATACACTTTTTCTGAGCATTTAGCATTAAGGACGGGAGCTTGACCCGCCGAGCAACAATTGCTAACGTCATGATTATTAATAAGCAAATGTGACGTTTTGCGTCTAAAAAAATCTCAAAAATCTAAATCGGATTACATTATGATTCATGTACGATTATCTGAAAAAATACCTGCATAGGCTGCAAATAATATTTTTATGAATAAAATTCTTATTTTTCCAGGTTAGCAAGTTCACACAGTTTAATGTTACGCTAACTTTGATGCAGGTTGGACTTTCAGTGGCAAAATTCGTAGTCCACAACATTGACGTCTTTTGTTGGCCGCTTCATTAGCCAATCAAACTTGCATTTTAACGAAAAAATGGACTGGCACATTCAGCAAGTGAAAAGGGGGAAAAGTGACCACAATTAAAGTAATTCACTTAATAATGGTAGGGTCAATTCTATCCTTACAAAATATGGGAAGACAATTTAAAGGACCTATTTAACTGAACTCTAAGCATGCTGAAAAAGTTGGGTGTTATGTCCCTACCGTCCCTATGCAAACCTACGCACTTGTTGGACGTCCTTCGCTGCCAATGGCAGCTAATGGGTAAGCATGCTCTACCAAGCAGAATTCAAAGCACGATCGGCACCTGCTGCGTTTGTCACCTGCCATTACTCAAATTCTTTGGTGGTGAATGCATCGCTACATATTTGTGCGACTAGGCGTGATACATGCTTCTTTGAAGTGCGGCGAAATAGTTATTACTTATTTTAATTCTAAGAATTGCTGTAATACAAAAGAAATTTCACACCAACTCTAGTCAAAACCGACAAAATACAAGCATATCGCAACATTCCTCAAGTCATTTATTTATTGAACACTGGACAGAATAAGGGGAGGCCATGAGGCAAATCTGAAGACGTGCACTAAACTACCAGAAAACACAGCAAAGACGTTCCAAAACAAATTAACTGTCAAAAATATCCTTCCTGAAAATAGTGTTTTAGCACAATGCAAGATTCACATTCATTTCCCAACATGACATTCCTTTGAATCCAGCATGACCAAATGAAAGCTTGCTTTCATTTTTTCTTAACAATATAAAGGCACATCAGCAAGTTTACCTTCCAAATATGCGGTACAACGCAAAATAAATATGACAATAGTAAACATCCTTGCATGAACACTGCGGACTATCAAGCAAAATACAACAAAGATTCAGTCATTAATGACTCAATTCACTGCTTCTTGCGTTAATTTGAGCACTAAGCATGGAACTTGTGTCATAAAAGACATGGCAATTTGACCGGTTGTGCTTTGGCAGGTGCTGCTATTTCGTTAGCGACACAATTTTGTTTAGAGGCCATATTGTCCAGTCTTTTGGGAACACTAACACTGTGTGAATGTTAACTCTTTGCGCCTCAGTAGGTGCTACATAACATTGTTAAGTGACCAAGTGACTGGTTAAATTCTGAGCTAGCTAATGAGTCAAAGGGGCTATCTCCATATAAAGCAAAAATACTGCAACTGAAACCTGTCCATTTTGAGGGATTCTTTGGGAAAATTCCAGGTTGGAGAACGAGAGAAACAAGACTCGGGATTACAGTAACCCCCAGTGTATGCGATGTTAAAATTAGTCAAGGCTCAGTTTAGCCTGTTAGTGGTAGAGGTTAGCATCTTTACTGTATGGGAAAATAGCTTAAACAGTACTGCATTCCATTGGCTCAAATAAATGACAATATTGACCTCTTTGGAAACAATAGAAGCATGCTTCAAAGAATGCAAACTGAAATTTCAAAGGTTAAAACGTTTAAGTGATGGTTCTAAATTAGTAATTTTTTAATCAATTAGCGTTTTTTTCGCTATCTGCGCCAGGGCTTGGTCCCTATTCGCGAGGGGTTACTGTACTGAGTCAAGGGACCGGGGATATTGTCAAGTTCTGAGGGCAACAAGACGTTGACCCGCTCACTGTTTCTCTGTAAGAGCAAACTTCCAAAGGGCTTCCCTCTCAAACTCCTCCATGGCCTCCTCCAGGGCCTCGTCGCCGCCCTCCGCGGCGTCCGCCATGTCTTCCAGGATATCCGCCACGTCTTCCACGAAATCGCCGAACGCCCGGCGGTTGTGCGGGAACACGTTGCCGCTGAACAAATCGGCGACCAGCCAGCGGAGGTAGTCCTTGCTCTCCCTTGGAGAGCCCTCCAGCTTGCTGAGATAGCCCTCCAGGAGCTCCTCAAACTCTGACCGCTCCACGGGGAAGAGGCCCTCTTGTGCGGCGCAGACTTCCACTGTGGTGCAAGGGTGGCGGGGGCGCATGGGGCGCCGCAGCTTCTGCTCCTGCACCCGCCAAAAGTCGGCCATGTCATTGGCGCGCTGCTTCTGGTGGCTTTTCCACGGCTTGGATTTCCTCCTCTCCTTGCGGTCCTGGAGACGTTCCAGCTTCTTGGTCTCCCACTCGTCTCGGTGCTTCCTGTCCTCCTTTCTCTTCTTGTGTTCGCTCTGCTCTATTTTTGAGCGCTTCACTCCCGCTGTGATCTCCTGCCGGTTCTTCTCCAGGTGCTCCAAAACTTTCCTTTCATGGACTTCCATGGGTTGAAGCTTCCTATCAGCTGTAAAAGAAGAGTCATTCATTTTTGTCTTTTGTGAATCGGCTGGTATACTAATTAAAATATGCACTCCCATATAAAATGTGCATTTTCGGTGCAGACTAACCTGTGGATAGTCTGGCACTGAGGACGGTGTCGGTTTTGCTTGGTAGAGTGTCAGGCTTTTGACGGAGGAGCAAAAAGAGGAAGTCAAATTGACTTGTCATTTATAACTGTGGTCAATTATTGAACAAGCTACACTAGTGTGAAAAAATACATGAGAAAATATCAAAATACGACAAATGCAGCAGAAATTTGAATTGAAGGCGACAGATGTCCGCATTTATTCATCAGTACGAATAACCGAGTAATCGGAAGAAACTTCGAACTTGACTTGAAGGCTCTATTATGCAACAATTATTCTCTTTTGCTAAAATGTTATTAGAAACACATAAAATACTGTAATTTCCATTGATTTAATCTTATTTAGTACAGGTTTTGACCTTCGGGGGGCGCCATGTTTTATAGACGCTCGGTGTGATGACGTAGAATGTCATTAAAACTCCGGGTTACTGCAATTCAATTATACGTGGCGAGACGTCCAACACATTAAAAGCGGTGAGTAATTATTTGTGTTTTTATAGATTTTTTAAAATTACCTTTTCATTGCCTCAAAATACTTTTTGCATGTGTTTCCCTCTCATACTTTTACGCATTGTGTTTTCTTGTGGTAGCTTTAAAGCAGATTGTTGATCTGTTGATCACATTAGTCACGTAGCACATTTGAACCACCCTTATTTGATATTACTACGTTTAAGTATTTTCTTAAGGCATCTTTAGTATGAAAACGCGGACGTTTTGCCGTTGCAGCACATTTTCGTCTCGTCCCGTCTTTCCTGTTCATTTTGCTTTTTCTGCTCGTTTTGTGAAATATCAACTAGTGCTGCAACGATTAATCGATTAACTCGAGTATTCGATTAGAAAAAAATATTCAAACTAGATTTTGTTGCTTCGAGTATTCGTTTAATTAAAGTGGCATTGTAATGGTTGATTTTAAAAGTGTTTGCATTTAATTTTAATGATGAGGGTGGATACAATGCCCTCTGGTCTGCCTCTTTTCACATGGCTGCATCCAACTGCTCCCTATTAAGACCAACATAAGCTAAGTTTTTGTTTGAGCGAATGTTTTTTTAATGCATTCTTAAATTAGTTTGTAGGTATATTTAGTCGTTTTTTGTGGGAATATGTGTCTGAACCACTTGTTAAGAGCATTGTAAAAAAAAACTTTAGCATTTTATATAGCATTTAAGCTAGCAGACTTTTTCTATTCAAGTTAGCCAATTGTTCTTTTGTTGTACACAGATCCTCATTTTAAAAAAAATTATATCGTTTGAGGCTCAGCTCAGGTGTTTTAATTTTTCATGTTCCTTATCCGATTACTCGATTATTCGAACTAACTAGTCCATCGATTAATCGACTACTAAAATATTCGATAGCTGCAGCCCTAATATCAACAGTGCTGTCATGCTAATTAATGTTCCTCTCGAGTTCAAATTGAGAGGGTTGAACAGATAACATGTTTATGTCGCTAGAGTCACTCTGGAAGCCTGCCAGCGTAACCATGTGACATCACCGCCCTGCAACGTCAACAACAATGGCGACCTACTAGTTAAACTCATTACAAATTGTATAAAAACGAAAACATCAAGAGGGGTTTCAATATCAAATTATTTTAACTCATGATAATGTTTCTTTTAGGAACTACAAGTCTCTCTACCTGTGGATCCCCTTATTGCGTTTGAGAATCAATTTTAGGAGATGTATAATAAAAGCTTGCTAAGATTGTACTTTGAAAAGAGCATTAAATGTCAATACAAAATAACATTCCCAAGTACAGTGCACTTTCATTTCACAAGAGAAATAAACTCTTTTTAAAATAAAATACCTGAGCTTAGCCTCAAATAGTATAAAGAAATTACAACTGACTAACTTGCATAGCAGAAGTCCGCTGTTTTTACAATGCACTTGTTTCTAACACATATTCCAACAAAAAAAAAACAACTGCTAAATACACCTCTAAACTAAATTACAAATGCATAAAAAATCATTAGCTGAAACAAAAACTTACAACCTTATGTTGGTTTTAACAGGGAGCAGCTGGATCCAGCCATGTTGCCACTAGAGGGTAGTGTATCCACCAAATCCATAAAAATGCAAACATTATCAAGCCATTCTAAAAGAATCCTTGAATCAGCTAAATTTGATTCGAAGCTTTTTTCTAATCAAGTACCTAGAATCCGCTAAATTTGATTCGAAGCTTTTTTCTAATCAAACTACTTGAGTTGAGTTGTTGCAGCACTACTGTTAATGCTAATCTTGGACTTCCCTCCCAGTCAATAGTGGGTTGGACATCTAGCGCTGTCAGTGGCTGCCGATTACAATAAGAATTTCTGCTAATTTCAGCATCAGTGTGGATTTTCATAATTGAAATGTCAAGAAAGCTATTAAAAAAACCAAACAATTATGTAATCGCAAAAAGTCATCAGCTAAAGCTTTTATTTGCGATGTATATTTAATAAAAATGACAAGCAGACTACCAGACCTGGCTTTCTTCAACAGGTACTTCAGTGGGATCCAAGTCACCTGTCAACACACACAAAGACAAGCTGTCAATCTTACACTAGATTGAAAGGCAGCGGCAAGTGTGAGCTTGATGAGCATTCTTTGCGCCACTTGGATGTTTTGCCATACTATACACAACTTAAAAGCCCTCACCGTCTTTTGCGATAATACAAGCCCAAGAGGCATGCCGGTTATTTGGCTTCCGGGGACGTCAGTGCATGTGTCAGGCTAGTAAAGTGCTTTGGACAACAACTTGTTTGCTCTGTTAGTCATCCACCCTCCATTTAGCATTAAAGAAACAGACAAGACCTAGAATAAATGACTTGTATGTTTACAGGAAATGACAGCTCATAGGAGGTGCCGATTTTGGGACGAATGTGACATCAGTTATACCCACGCTCCTTTGTACTGGAGGTAACTTGCCAGGATGTGTCAGAAGGCCAGACCCGGCTGCAGGCTAACAGTAAGATGAGCAGACCATTCGATTTAGCGTCCTCATTGGGAGAAGAATCAGCATGTTAATGAGAACACAGTGAACAAGAAATACAGTGTATCACAAAAGTGGGTACACCACTCGTATTTATGCAGATATTTAAGTAAAGCTTTTCATGGGACAACACTAAACCCCTGGCAAGAAAATTGAGTACACCCCTTAGAAACTACGTACAATCCTAAATGTCCAAATTGAGTACTGCTTGTCATTTTCCCTGCAAAATGTCAGGTGACTCGCTACAGGAGTGCTGTCAGCATTGCTGCAGATATTCAAGAGGTGGGAGGTCAGCCTGTTAGTGCTAAGACCATACACCACACTCTACATTAAATTGGTGTGCGTGGCTGTCACCCCAGGAGGAAGCCTCTTCTGTACACAAGAAAGCCCGCAAACAGTTTGCTGAAGACATGTTGACAAAGCACAGAGATTTCTAGAACCATGTCCTATGGTCTGATGAGACGGGCGGGCTTTCTTGTGTACCATCTTCTGAAGAGGCTTCCTCCTGGGGTGACAACCATGCGCACCAATTTGATGTAGAGTGCGGCGTATGGTCTGAGCACTAACAGGCTGACCCCCCCCACCTCTTCAATCTCTGCAGCAATGCTGACAGCACTCCTGTAACGAGTCACATGACATTTTGGAGGGAAAATGACAAGCAGTACTCATTTTGGACATTTAGGGATGTACGTAGTTTCTAAGGGGTGTACTCACTTTTGTGCCGGGGTTTAGATGTTAATGGCTATATTTTAAATTATTTTGAGGGGAAAATTAACTATTATATAAGCTGCACACAGACTACTTTTCATTGGGTCAAAGTATCATTTTGTCAGTGTTGTCCCATGAAAAGATATACCTAAATTACTCACTTTTGTGATACGCTGTACATACTGTTACATATAATTGGCAGATTTTCTGATGTTTGTGCACTCTTCACGATAGTCTACAATCTTAGCGGGCACTGTCGAACAGAGTTATCAAGAGCAAAAATAACATACCGTAATTTTCGGAGTAGAAGCCGCACCCTTCAAATTTGGCACGTAAAAGGCATTTGTTCATAGATAAGCCGCACTGGACAATAAGCCGCAGCTGTCTTCACTGTATTATGGGATATTTACACCAACTATATTTGACAGCAGCATCATAATACTGTCAAATGAATCCCCATGAAGCTTTGAACCAATTATCTGCAAAGCTTCATTGCTTCAAAAAGCTTCATTTGGCCATCACTGCTCCTTTGGGGGTTGACAGTCAAACTTTGCTGCCACCTGCTGTCAACACTGTTGTCCTAACATGCATTGCAGCGTTACAGATGTAATTAACGATCAAAATGTTCTGTGCTAATTATTTCTTCAGTTACTGTTCCAGTTGTTTCATTAAATGCTAGATATAGTATTTGGTGACACTTTGTTTGACAGTGGCGCCATAAGACTTTCAAAAGACCATCATGACGTTGCCATGAGCATTAATGAATGCTTATGACCGATGAGCTGGACAAAGTTAGTGACATAATTCATAATGTTATTAATGCCCATGACAATGTACCTATTATATATATATATTAACCCAAAAAGTCAACAAATAAACCGGACTGGACTATAAACCGCATTATTCAAAATGAGGGAGAAAAGTAGAGCCTTATAGTCAGAAAATTACGGTAGCTGCACTCTTTAGGTTACTATACCTGTTCTGGATCTGTCGTGTTCTCTTTTTTCCCCAATCTTGGACGCAGACGAAGGCTGTTTCACATTTTGGCTTGGGATAAATGCAACAGTCATCCTTAAACGAGGAGTCTTTTACCCACAGTAACACAGTTGGGCAGAAAATGTGCCGAACAGAGTTGACACTTTTGTAGGCGTGAAAAGTGAGAAGCCATCTTTTCAACAAGCCCTCAGCTAAGTGAAAGGAAACGTCCGGTGGACCAGAGTTGTTTTCAAGTGCTTGCGTGCGTTCTATCAATCCATATAAACTTTGAATATATGACTAACGTGATTATTAACGTTATTTGTGTCCTCTTTTTGGAAATCAAAATATGATCACCCTGGAATGACGTACAGCCAGCATGTATATGTTTAGTCACTTTTTATGCTTCTGTGTGTGCGGGTCAGTTTGCTCAGCGCGTGTCGCACTGCGAATTGACAAAGGCAGTGTGAACGGGCACGCCACAAAAACAGATATGACAAAAAAATCGGAATTGTTCCTTAAGACCTGCAGTATGAACCTAGCCTAATATCATTTATGTCCAAAAGACATAAAATTAAAAGGGCCGCCAAAAACCGAGGTGGACTGTTGTATTCAGCCTATCCTGTTTGTAAAGCCGAAAGGCGAACACTGGCATACTGGCACAGCCTTCTTTGTTTTTTTTTCTTTTCTTTCTAAGTAAGATCCGTGTAAGAACCACTATACACTACACGACAGTGAGCATAGTAGAGTAAACTGGGCTGATAAGTCTAGACTGATAACTGCAGTACATCGACTAAGGACAAAATACACAAAATAGTGTTTTTTTCCCCCCTAGCAAAATCAGTGTGCTAAGTGACAACTTTTATGTAAACATCACAATAACCTGGAAAATTGTGGGTATAACTGAAGTCACGAGCAATGGCGGACTATCTGAAATACTCACATTTGATTGACTAAAACAGTTCATTCATTTAATAATGTCTGCCTACTTCCTGGAAACATTGGCTTTTATTGATTTTTTTCTCCACTATTACACAAACAAACAAAATTGTTGAAAGATTCTTTCGCTGGGATGTATTTGATCAAAAACTTGTCTGGCGTTTTAACGTCACAACGAACAGTTGTCCGGCGTGTGTGCGTCGTGCTCACCGGTTAGGAACAGGGCGCCCAGGATGAGCAACACGGCGACACCGATGATGCACTTCTTTGCCGACCACGCCATTTTGTACTCCTTTTTTTCTGGCAGTTTGAATTCCATTTCAGCCTCCTCTTCATCCTCGTCTTCCTCATCCGATGTTTTTGAGCCGGACGGGGCGGTTCTTCTGCGAAGTCCCTCATCGTGGCAGCTAGCTGGGGTTTCTAAAGGAGAAAATATTTCTTTTATCTTTATGAACTTCATTTCATATACTGTGTTACCATTTTATTTTAATCGAACCTCATTTCCTGTACGCAGGAAATGTCTACATAAAAAATTCCAGGACGCTATGGGGCATAAAAGTTGTATACAGAATTTGGCAAAAACTTTCCCCAAAATTCACCCATCACTTTCCCATAAATTTCTAAGGGGATGCCATTGACAGCCATGTACGTCCAAATTTCCCATTCATTTTCAATGGCAGGAAAACAAGTCCTTGTGATTTTGACCATTTACCATGACAGCCCATTGACATTAAGCTGGCGCTCAAGTAAGTCGATGCCATTGACAGCCATGCACGCCCATGCCATTGACGGCCATGTGCGTCCAAATTTCCCATTCATTTTCAATGGCAGAAAAACCCTGCGTGGTTGTGATTTTTGAACAAAAACATACCATTACAGCCCACTGGCATCCAACTGGCGCCCAAGTACCGTAATTTACGGACTATAAAATGCTACTTTTTTCCTTCATTTTGAATTCTTTGGGTCCAGTGCAGCTAATTTGTTGATTTATTTGGGTTAAGAGGTAACACTTCATTTGACAGCGGCATCATAAAACCGTCATGATCATGACATGACACTATCATGGGCATTACTGAATGCTTATGACAGATGTCATTAAGTGTCAACCGGCAAATAATGTTACTAACTCCATGTCCAGCTTGGATCTTTTACATCCATTCAAAAGTAAGATAATTTGCCGGATAACAATAAATCAACTGTTATAAGCATTTATTAATACTCATGAGTGCCATGTCATAATTATGATTGTCTAATGACAGTCGTATGTCGTCACTAATGAAACAACTGGAACATAACTGAAGAAATAATTAGCACAGAACATGAACAATGATTGTTATTTACATCTGTAGCGCTGCGATGCATGCTAGGAGGCATGTTGAATGACAACAGTATTGACAGCGGGTAGCAGCAGAGGTTGACTCTCCCCGAAGGGAGCAGTGATGGCCAAATGAAGCTTCTTGAAGCAATGAATGGTGGTTCATTTGGTCTTATGATAGTGGTATGATGCTGCTGTCAAATAAAGTGTTTCCGATTAATATATTTTGGTGTAAATATCCCGTAATACACTAAGGACCGCTGCAGCTTATAGTCCAATGTGGCTTATCTATGAACAACTGCCGTTTTAGTGCCAAATTTGAAGGGTGCAGCTTATATTCATGTGCGCCTTAGAGTGCGAAAGTTACGGTAAGTCAATGCCATTGACAGTCTTGCAATAGGACGTGTCCCTGAAATGTCCCCAAATCAACAGGAAGTGACCGGATATCAACAGGATATCTGGATGCTGTTGCAATATTAAAATCTAAATCATTTACAAACTTTCTACCGGTAACATCACCTGTAACCTATAATCGGAACTTTTGATAACTGATCTGATGCCGTTGCCTAAGTGTAAACACCCTAATAAGCGAGGGTTCTAACACATCTGCCAGGTTGACGTGCTTCTATTTAACTTCAAATATGGTTAAGATGTTCAATTAAATTGTTTCTTTATGAGTTTAAAAGGTTAAAGGTCATATTAATGGTAGCTTCATAATATATTAATGGAACACTGGGTGCGGGGCCGATTAATTGGGGGCCTATCTCTGTCAAGCTGAACACAAACGTTGAAAATTATTGTGAATATTTAAATCCCTGAATCCTTTATAGATATGGGCGTAAAACAGTTTATAGATATGAACGTAAAACAGTCTCGATTCTTGGTTAAAAGCAAAAACAAACAGCAGTTAGGATTTATGTAAAAATGTCAAATTTGCTGCTAGTCTTTCAAAGAGCTTTTTACGTTGAAATTCTTGTGAATAAATGCTTAAATCCCTAAATTCTTTATAGATATGGACGTAAAACAGTCTTGATTCTTGGTTAAAAGCAAAAAACAGGGCATTTAGCATTTATTTTACGTAAATATGTCGAAAGTGCTGCTAGTCTTTAAGCCACTGGGACGCCGACTTATCAGCTTTTTACGTTAAAAATTCTTGTGAATGCTTAAATCCCTGAATTCTTTATAGATATGAACATATAACAGTCTAGATTCTTGTTTGAAAGCAAAAAACTGGGCAGTTAGCTTTTATTTCACGTAAATATTGCGAATTTTGACGCCAAATGCCGTAGCGGTTCATTTCTCCCATTGATTTTTTTTCACGTTTCAAAATGCACGCATGGTACGAAAAATATAATAATTACCTTGAATCCTCAAACAAATCACTCCTGAGACAATCCTTCCTGTTTCTATGCGGAACAGCTTTAGTAATTTTTTCAACCTAAATCCGGCATTGGATCGCTGCATCTGTTGTGAGAATAACTGCGACCGACTGAAGCGGAGTGTGGGATGGCCCCCTACTTGAAGGTGTGGCGCAGTGTCTGAAAGATGTGTCCCGTCAATATCATTATGAAGTTTATGGGTAGAAAAAGCTATTTTACAGCTTTTTTATAGCCACTGTATAGTTTATCAGTGGTGTAGATTCACGAATGTTTGTTAGTCCTTGACAGATGTTTTCAGATGACTGAATTGAGTTCAAGTACCTTCTTCCTGCTCCTGTTGCTTCTCTAACACAGAGAGCTCCTCTTTCTCCTCCTCCTCTTCTTCATCCTCCTCTTTCTTTTCCTCCTCCACCACAGGAGACATCTCTTTCTCTGTCAGGCCAATGGTCTCTGGTACGAGATCAGCTGGAACAGGGCCTGCTGGTGCTTCCGTAACATCAGCTTCTTCACGCAAAGAAAGTTCCGAGGCTGTGACTATCTCAACGGGGAGGGGCGCGTCGACGACTGGCTCCGTTTTATCCGTGACGGGTTCTGTGACGGCTTCTTCCGTGCTCTCATCGGGTTCCGTCACATCCTGCGGCGCTCCAAAATCGATGCTAGATACGAAGGCCGCGCTCGGGTCCTCGTTGTCGCTGGGCGAGCTAAGCACGATATCGTGAATGACCGGAGGCTGACTCTCCGGCTCCGTGGCTTCGGGCTCATCAGGCTGGAGAGGGCAGCAAAGGGTTGGACCGTCACCGGACTCTGGGGTGGTTTCTTGACATATCTGGCAATTAATTGTGTGTGTTTATCTCCCATCCTCTTATTTTACATCCATAAAGACTTTGTCAAGTTTGGACAAGATTTTTTTTTTTAAATACTGTATATATAAGACTTCATTTTGTACATTCACTTGTATTTAATTTGGGATAATTATAATCTGTACATTTTTCTAAAATCAGAAACAAATGCCATTTTTTAAAATAAGTACTTAGAACACTTATCATTTCAGGGCTGCAGCTATCGAATATTTTAGTAGTCGATTAATCGATGGGCTTGTTAGTTCGAATAATCGAGCAATCGGATAAGGAACATGAAAAATTAAAATACCTCAGCTGAGCCTCAAACGGTATAATTAAAAAAAAAAAAAAAAGAGGATCTATGTACAACAAAAGAAAAATCGGCTAACTTACAAAGAAAATGTCAGCTAGATTAAATGCTATAAAATGCTAACATTTTTTCACAATGCTCTTAACAAATGCTTCAAACACATATTCCCACAAAAAACAGCTAAATATACCAATAAACTCAATTATGAATGCATTAAAAAACATTAGCTTAAACTAAAACTTAGCTGGCGTTGGTCTTAACAGGGAGCAGTTGGATTCAGCCACGTGAAAAGAGGCAGGGGCCAGTGTATCCACCCCAAATCACTTAAACTAAATGCAAACACTTTCAAAATAAACCATTACAACGCCACTTTAATCGAATACTCAAAGCAACAAAATTTAATTCGAATATTTTCGATATTCGAGTTATTCGATTAATCGTTGCAGCACTATATCATTTATAAAAATACATTTGTAAAAGCATTACATATGGCGGAAAACACAGACAAGGCTGAAAAGCAGTTTCTGCTATTGCACCTCTTTAAAATAAACTGCTGCCATAGCAGTTTCATGGCGCATCAAGCCCCGGAACTATTTTTTATTTCTCCGTATTACTCTGGAGACCGTTTAAAGACATCGCGCAACCACTTTTGTTTGTCTGCTCTGAGACCCCAATTTGGCAAAATTAAAAAATTGTCCGATATGCATGTGTGATACATCATTGGAAAGCTTAAAATCTCAATTTTCTGGGGGAAGAAAATTTTTGAACAGGAGGGCATTTAAATTAAAAAATGTTTAAACAGCAACTCCCTAACTGGAGGCGAGAGCACGCGAGAGCAGAATTAAAGACGCCACGATTTTAACGAGATATCGCGTATTTACCTTGTTTCGAACCAAAAACTCAATGTAGCATGTATTACCGAGTGTCAAGACATAACTGTGAATGGCCACAGCCAAATTTTTGGGGGGATTTTATGGGTGAAACATGGTGATATAACAAGGGTTGCGATGCAGAAATCGCAGACAACATGGAGTGGTTGTGATTTTGTTTTTCATATAGTTACCCTTTTAAACGTTATTTTTCAATTTTTCTTTGGATTGATTATTTATCATCTAACATATCGGGGAAAATGCGAAAAAACAACAAAAAAGTACAATTAAGCGACAGGTATGACGTAGAAAAAATCTGACTTTTTTACAGACGCTGTGACTTTTTTACAGACGCCAAATTTTTCATTGTGACGTAATTTGTTTAAAAGTTTAACAATGCGAGTGAACTTTTTTTTTAAAGTCGTTTTCTTTTTTCAAGCTAAATATTACACATCAATTAACGATTCCAAGCTAAAAATGACAGACATTTCGAATAATAAATATAATTGCTTACCTTCTTTTTATGGCTAGGTTGAAACAAAAGCGGTTGCGCGATGTCTGTAAACGGGGGTTTTCAGGGTAAAACGGACAAATTAAAAATAGTTCGGGGCTTAATGCGCCATGAATCTGCTATGGCAGCATATAGACATAGATATATAGATATTGTTCTATCGAACACAACAGCTGTTTTGGCTTAAAATACCGCAGTTTCTTTTAAAGAGGAGTGCAAGAGCAGAAACTGCTTTTTCAGTCTTGTCTGTGTTTTCCGCCATATATATATATTACATTTTTGTTTACTTTTAACTTTATCACTTTTTAAATCTAAAAATCTTAAAAATGTTTTTGTGATCATATTAAAAATGTGTAAGCTATTTTTATCATTGACTCATTGTCTCCCATTAAGAGCACTATACGTCAAAATAGATTGGACATCTGCTGATGAGGGTTCACAGCCTCTCCTCACAGTTTAAATTACTAGGACACCTATCATTGTCAATGGCAGCCAATGAGTTAAGGACACTATGTT
Source organism: Corythoichthys intestinalis (assembly GCF_030265065.1). Taxonomy (NCBI): domain Eukaryota; kingdom Metazoa; phylum Chordata; class Actinopteri; order Syngnathiformes; family Syngnathidae; genus Corythoichthys; species Corythoichthys intestinalis. The sequence continues at coordinate 23,470,813 of NC_080416.1, forward strand.
GGAAAAAAATCTACCATAATCATAACTAATACTTGTTTAACATTCTGAGCATCCAACAAAGTAGGTGCTAAATCAAATTAGTCATGACATCACCATTGATTTCAATCATAGCCAGATTTCAGTCATCCAAATATTCACTGAGATCCAAATATTTTATACGCGAGAACTTCAATTTGACATTCCCACTTACGCCACTGCTCGTCGCGTACCAACCTGGTGGCCTTCTTCTGATAAGACACACTGCAGTGGAATGTCACTGGGCTTGATCTCTGCAACAGCAGCTGTAATAATACGCAAGGTCATTTTGAAACATTAAATCCACGTAAACAGACGTCCAAAATCCTTAGTTGTCTTTTCGTACCTGCTACCAGTTCTTCCGACAGGCTGGGGGCGTCGCCCAGGCTCTCTGTGCCATCATCCAGCTGTCCTGGATTTTCCGCGGCTGCTTCCTGTGCAATTGTAGACCAAAGCAAATGTCCTGAATTCAAGTTATGCAACAACAAGGGACTGCTACAATTTTGAAACGGATAGTTTTTTTTTTTTTTAATTTACTAGAAGAACCAATTGATTTTTTAGAGGCATTAGTATCATTGTAGTAACGGTAAATACCTCCATAAATGATATTAATGTCAACTGCCTTTTGTATTTTTTTGTCACTAATGACTGTGCCCTCAACATGACTCAAAAGTGCGGATTTAAACCTCTTACCCAGTTTTTTATTTGGCATGGATTGACGGAAAAAACTTTTTTCCCAACTAAAGGGCACCCATGCTCTTTGGATGAATGATGCTTCGATGCTGCAGTTTTTTTCTCTTGTCGATTTTTTCCCCTTTGGCTTAATGTGGTTATGTAATAGGTTATAAGTACCATATAATAATAACAGTTCATATAAATAACTTTGTGCTTTCAGAAAAAAAACATTGTTTACAAAAATCAAACATTGTAAGCAGTTACTCACAATGTTACTTTTTACTTGATTATTCTTTTCATCAAACACTTTTTTTGCTTGTACTTGAGTATTTTTTGTATGACTACTTTTACTTGAGTAATATTTTGAAGTAACGCTCCACTCCCATCCATCAATCATCATCTAACGCTTAATCCGGGGTCGGGTCGCGGGAGGAGCAGCGTTAGCAGGGAAGCCTAGCCACTTCAACCACCCCCTCCGGCGGGATCCCAAGGCGTTCCCAGGCCAGCCGAGACACATAGTCTCTTCAGCGTGTCCTGGGTCGTCCCTGGGGCCTTACATGAGTAAAGTTTTTGAGCTACTCTACCCACCTCTGACTACAGTATTAAAGTACATTTTATGTTACAGAGTTGTCTAGCTCAAATAACACCCACGCCACTAGAACACACTGTTCAGTTTTCAATTTAAGTTCAGGGATAATGTCTCACCATACACTTAATCAACCTTTTTTTTTTTTAACAGCTGCCTTTCCTAAAACCTGTCGGCAAATATCCGTTGTCATAATGAGTTCTTCTCCAATCGTGAAAGGTTTCTTAGCTTTAGCAATACGGTTCTGCATGCTCTCAGTGCACTCGCTTTTGTTGCCTTGTTTGCTAGCTTTTAGCCATATTTTTATGCAGAACGGACTTGGTTGTAGGCTCCTCTTCTGACTCAGCAGGTGGGCTTTTCTCCGTGAAAAAGCTGTCCAAAGACACCGCCTCCCGCAGCACACTGCCAACAGCAGCTAAAGTGACTGTTTACATTGACTGGTGCTGGACAGCTATAGGTGTGCAAACATCCTAGTAATTGCGGCCAACCACTACATGGCGACCAATACAAATCTTTACTTGTATTAGTCTACAGACCCCAATCACGTGACGTCACAACTCCGCTCCCCTTTCTGGTGCCGCCATATTGTCCGTCAGCTCATCGTGTTTACGTATTACCGCTACATACATTCCTCCTATTACTGCGTGTTTTTCTGCTTGTCTAAGGAATCACCGCCTAGTAAACGAACCCAAAAACCTTCCTGACGATCGTTAACATTGATTAATCAAAATAATGAAGGCATGTGTGGCGGTTGGTTGCAGTAACAGAAAAGATAAACGGTCATTTTAGTAGTTGCTGTGTGCCCATTGTTAAAAGGGCAAATCTCGAAAGCAGCACGGTTTGTTTATCTCGTCCATGATGCGTTTGTGTCGACAGCCGTTAGATAGCGGCGAAAACATCAATATGATGCCAACACGATCGCCTACATCATCAGATGGAGACTACGAAGCTCGTCGCCACGGTCGCGCAGCAAGAAGGTGAGCGCAACAACAGGTGTTGTGCCGAAAAATAGCCACCCTGCATGAAATGTCCCCCCTGACGGAAGCGCCTACATGGAAAAAAATTTCTTGTACCGTGAATATGTATTAGTTTACTCTGCTTGAACTAATAAATGTCATACCTGTGTGACTGTCATTGGGATATGGTCGTGAAAACCTGTAGACTAATACATTTCTGTTCAAAGATGGTTATGAGGCCCAGTCCACGATTTGTTACTAAAATACAGTACTAATATTTTGTGTAATTTAATTATTTAAAACTGATCTTACAGTCGTAAATCCATTACTGTAATGCGTCCATGAATAATACATTTCTGTTCAAAGATGGTTATGTGGCCCAGTCCACGATTTGTTACTAAAATACAGTACTAATATTTTGTGTAATTATTTAAAAATGATCTTAGTCGTAAATCCATTACAGTAATGCGTCCATGAAAACATTTGATGTTTCACGTCAATAAAGCATTATAAATAAGCGCTCCCAGCAGGGGGAACATTTCACGCGGGGCAGCTATTTTTTGGCACACACCGGCCCATTATCGATCAAATTTCATTTTACAATCGTGACAACGGTGACGCTAAGCTGACCAAATGTCGGTTTATATTCGGGCCGGTGCCGATTTTGGGTACCCGACTCCTCATCGTGACATAAACTGGAGTATGATTTGAAATTTTGTGGTCCCAGGACGAGCTGACGCACGGGACGGGACAGGACGGGAGGAAACATCGGTTTGGGCATCAAATATGGATCTGGCGACTGGATCGACCGAAGCTTTTCCAAATAACGGCTTTTATGCAACTCATCCAATGAGTCTACAGCGTCTGAAAGCACCGGGGCTTCCATAATTTGCAAGTGAATCCACCTTTACAAACTACGATAATTGACAATACGACACACAATGACGGACAGTATGGCGGCACAATACAGCGATCACGTGATTGTGTGACGTTGGTGATTGGGTTCTATAGGGTAGACAGGGATATTGACGTGTCAGGAGCCACAGGCCAGATTGCAGTCCTTAATAAATTGTTTCTCTGCGGCCCGGTAGCAAATGCGCCGCGAACTGATCCGCGGCCCGGTGGTTCGTGACCACTGGCTTATAGCATCAATAACAAGGACACCCAAATTTTCATCTCATTCAAAATATATCATCATGAATGAACTATATTTCCTCATATTTTATATTTGTTAGCGTGATGTTGTTAAAAGCAAAAGATTGATCTATAATCAAAGCCAAATATGTCGATATCTTTGTAAACAAGCAGAATTAAATAATATGGACCTCTCACATTTCATGAGATTTGTTTTATAATAATTACTTTTGTAGTACTTATTCCCTTCAATTCCTAGCCACAATTACCTAATAGATTTCCCTTGACACAACAACCATGTTGCTAAGGAATGTGTTTGTGTCAATTAGACAAGAAGTGTGTTGGTGAGTCTCAAGGCATTACCTCAGGGGTGAGGAGCGTCCAGCTGTTGGTAGACGAGCCGCTGCTTCCAGTGCTGCTACTGTGGTCCGACATTGCCACCTTTAGGCACCTCTTGCACAGCGCAGAGGACACTTGTTTCACCTTTTATTCCTGCAGAATACACGTAATAGTTCAAAACGTCCAGGATACAGCCTGACTATAAGTAGTAGCGTTTGTTTTCCGAGTCGAGAACCACTAACATTGACTGCACGGTCGATAACAGCCGTGATACGTGTACACACGGGATAAAAACGGATTAAAGCCGTAATAGAGGTTACGTAACGACGTAACTCCTCCTATTATAATAACATCCCCATCGTATGAATGACGAATCCGCTGTCCACAATTTGACGTGAGTGGCGGCGAAATGGCCAAAAAAGGACAATTGCGGCAGTGAGGTCACGCTTTTCGACACACGTCAAGACAAATTGCGGATGTCTGCGTGGATTTGTGTGCATTTCTACGTGCACGCGGCTGACATTTATAAGTAAAGGAACACGTTCAATGAGCTCTGTGATGGTAAACAAAGGATGTTAGGTCACTTCCGCGTCCATTCGCGGCAAAACAAGGTGCACGACAGGCCCCAACGATGCTACAATGTTAGATACATACAACACAAAATATTTACCTCACTTCGTGAAAGATTTCCAACCCAGAATATCCACTTATTCCCCCCGAATCGCCCACCGATTTGGGAACTTTGGGAATTCTTTACTGCGTCACGTTAGTTCGAGATTTTCGGCCAATCAGATTTCAGAATATCCTACCGTTAGCGAGCACTCAGGTTGTCCTTCCACCAATTAGCACATAGATACCTTTTAACCAATCGGATTTCAGATGAGCCGAGCCTTCGGTTGTTTTCCACCAATCATAAGAAAAGTGTGGCGTCAGGCAAAATTGACCGATATTTCAGCGTTGATTGATGGCTGGCAGGTGATGGCGACCTAGAGATCCTCACGATGCAAATTTAAAGCACATATGAGGGGGAGCACACGTATTTATGTACGCGAAAAAGGCAGACGTGGACCAGCCACTCAATGACACGTCTGCACGGCTATATTTGACCCAGGGGGGATTATACAGAGTCCGTCCAGTTGCTTTGGCTGCTCCTTTATTTCATCATGTCAAAGAATCATAAAGGACAATATTTTTTTTATGCCACGTTTTGATATTCCTCCTGTACATATAAAATGCTTTATCAAATAAAGACATTTAATTTCAACTCCTAATTTTGTGCCAGCAACACAATTTGAGCGCAAAAATAGGCAAATGGCTTCTTTATATTTATTAGAGATACATTTGAGACAGACAAAAGCGTATAAAACACTCCAACATAATAAAATACATAAAAACGCTGCTTCTTCCAAAACAAAGTGTGAATAATCACTATTTTGTTACACAACAAAAACAAAATGTAAACTTTCGTGAGTCGCGGTTATGCTGCGTCATCTGCAAGCGACGGACCAGTTCGACCAATAGGTGCGGAGATTCCGTCTTCATCTGTAGCCGTGTCAACCAATGAGAAGAGGCCAGTTGCATTTGAATGGTGAAAAGCGGGCTTTAGGTAGGTCGCGTTTCAGTAGGAAACAGAGAGCGTCACCATAAAGTTTCTGGGACACGCCGAAAGAAACTTCAAAATACGACCTACATTGCCGAGAAAACATTCAAGGTAACTTTAGTATTTCGTGTGTGGTTTCATAAACTACTGACGTTCTTGCTTAGGTTGCCTTTTTAGGGTGTAAAGCAAACTAATCATTCGCTTTGCAAGGGTTAGCCTAGCTCACCTACCCAAATGCTGAAAATGCCCATTTCATTTTGACCTCCTCACGATTTGATTAATTAAATATTTATGGGGAAAACAAAATGTTTTCCTTGAGCTGTTTGTCTCTAACTTCTTTTATTTCTCCACCAAGCTGTCACCATGTCGCAGAAACAGATCTACTACTCCGACAAATATGACGATGAAAAATATGAATACAGGTGTGTATGGCTGCATAATTTATATATTGTTAGAATGTAAGTATGTATTTGTACCCCTTTTGAATATATAGCTTTGGCACATACTCCCATTGAAACACACGAGGCAAAACCCGGTTTTAATGAATGAATTTTGTGATTTTTGTCTGTTTTCCTGGGATATACAGACATGTCATGTTGCCCAAGGATATTGCCAAACGTGTACCAAAGACTCATTTAATGTCGGAGTCCGAATGGAGGAACCTTGGCGTGCAGCAGAGCCAAGGATGGGTTCATTATATGATTCACCAGCCAGGTAACACACACTCACACACGCACAGCTTATGGAATGACAACGCTGTGCGAAAATAAAAAAAAAAAAAAAAAAAAAATCCTCATTTGCACACTTTAACATCCTAATAGGCCCACCTTTCTATTTTCACACTGAATCAAAAGATCATTTTCTATTTGAGTTCATTTGGGTAGATAAAAAAAAATCAGATTCTTTACTTGGTTTAATCTAAATTTATTTGTCACTACTGTATCATAAATACTGTATTTATAAGTGGCAAGAATAAATATATAGGATTGTGAACTGTGTCAGCCTGTAGCATACTGTATTCCGCCTCTGGACTCGTCCAACAAAGTTTAGAAGGTCAACGCCCAAAGCGGCTATGGATGACTCGGGCATCCATTTAAGTCCTGCTTGAATTTTTTCATGAAAAATATTAATTTTAATTTTGACTTAACTCTGAGTGTAGGTTGTGGGATGAATACCTGTTTACATGTCATTGATGTCAACTTTTTCTTTTTCCATTTGACAGAGCCACACATTTTGCTCTTCAGGAGGCCTCTTGCCAATCAAAAATGAAGAAGGCGGTGGGGAAAAAAAATAAGAGCACCCCACCTGGGATCGAGTCCCTACTCAAGTGACGTCTCGCTCTTAAATGTACAGTCGTTGTGATGCTGTTGGATTACAAACCTCTTGCGTTGTGGTGGCCTGATTTTGAAATGTGGGAGGTTCACGTCATGGACTCAAAAGGATGGAAGAAAATAAGAGTTGCCTCACTTTTGATGGAAAAAAGACTTCTGCACATTTAGTTGTCTAACCTTTTTTTGTTGTTTCCATTTTTTTTTTTTTTTTTTAAACTTGTCAATACTCGGTTATGCTCTGAAGAAAAAGCCGCCCAATATTTTTTGGATTATGTTCCCCATGAAACATCGATGTGCTGCTTTAAGTGACATGTTGCTGCTGGATGGAAATGAACATCACTGATTTTTGTCATGTACACGGAAAGCTACATTGCTGAATTAAGTTGTCTTAAGAAAAAAAATCCTGCGAGAGATCAGGACCATGGAACCTTGGCTTATTGTGAACACGAGCTGCTTGGTATTTATGATTTGCTTGTCATTTCTGAAATAAATGTCATATTTTAAAATGCTGTCTTATCGTCCTTTTGTGCGTTGTAATTAGAATATTTGCATATTCATCTACACAAGAATTTGTCACGAAAGTATAAAACATTGCCGCTTTCTAACCCTCTCTGACTGCCATTGACTGCACTAGATGTCCAATCCATTTTGAATGGAAGAGGCTGACAGCCTCCCAGTTAAAATGGATTGGATTTCCTGCAGAAAATGATAAACATTCAGAGCCAGTCCGCCCAGTTTAAATGACTTGGATGTCTTGTTGTCAAAGGCAGACAATGAGTTACTGGTAAATATTCTCATTTATATAAAAAAATATACATTTTCAATGAAAACGGGGGGGGAGGGGGGTCTCTTATTTGCTAAAAAGGATACAACTGCAATTCTAATTTACAATCTTTTAAAAATATTAAATGTTATCAAACCCGTTTCATTTATTAGCAACTTGGTTTTAATGTTTTAATTTTTTCCCATTTAGTCATAAGAAAAAAATATAAATATGATTAATAATAAAATTATATCCTTATAATTGGGACCTTGCATTCGCATATACCAGGACTTTATGAGGCAGTTTTTTTTTAAAATCACCAAAAGTAGTCACTTGGCGAATAAACAAGGGCATAGATTTGCATAGGGATGGTAGGGACATAAGACTACCAACTTTTCAGGATGCTCAAATTGTCCCTACCAACTTTTAAACCACCTTGTTTTTGTTATATAATGACTTCAGTTATATGGGTATTTTAGATAAGTCTTCCCATATGTTATAAGGATAGAATAGACCCCACCATTATTAAGTGAATTATTTTCATTACTATGTTCAGACTTACATTTATGATCCCTTTCCACTTGCTGAACGTGCCAGTCCATTTTTTCCCCTTAGCGTACTGCATGAATGCTATTTTTAGACCGTGACGTTGCATCGTAAAGCGGAAGTGGGACATTATAGACACGCCCTCGAATACAAACCATTATATTTCTGCTAGTTTTCTCTGGTAATCTTTCAAAAACGAACATGCCGATCAAACACTGCTGATATAGAACTTGTAGAAATGACTCTAGGCATAATGACATATGAAGAATGTTTTCTTCATACGTTTCCCGAAACCAAAAACTCAAAGGAAAAAATATGAAGAATTGATCAACTTGCGCAGACGTTTAACGCCAGCAAGGTGAGGCCATTCATTTTGTTGGGTTGGCATGGTCCTTCAGAGGACAAAGATGTAAGCCATTTTGATATTTTTTACTTATTTTTTAGCGTGGTGTTTTGTTGTGCTGCTTCTATTTGACAATTGATGACCTGATAAGTATCTCACGGTCACTGTTACCTTCTCTGTTGTAAAAAAAAAAAAAAAAAACTTTAGTGAGCAGGAAGTGTAAATAAATTATAGAATTAAGATTTGTTATTAATGAAAAAATTAAAAGTGTTCTTTTGCTGTCAACGAGTAGCATTTGTGATTGCTACACAAAAATAGCAATGTTATTTTCCCAAAAGAACGGTCAGAGACGTAAGACAACCAGAGGACATACTATATAAGATAGCCAGGTCATATGGTGGTAAAGGATAGATTGTTGAAGCAGGAGAATGTCATTGTCAGTGACGTAAGAAAAAGATGTAGATAAAAAAATTTAAGGCTAAGCTAAGGTTTCTTTTGTCTTTTCCAGCCCTCGACACTCAAGCCATCTCTTTAACTGAACATTTGTAAGTCCTTCCACAACTTTACCAGTGAATTTGGCACCAGGGACATCATTTTCCAACAGAATTGGTAGGTTTAGCTCAGTAAACATCTCGTTCATACACTTTTTCCGAGCATTTAGCATCAAGGACAAACGTGAGCTTGACCCGCCGAGCAACAATCGCTAACGTCATGAATATTAGTAAGCAAAAGTGACGTGTTGCGTGTGGTACGTCATTGTGGAGAAAAATCTAAATTGGAATTAATTACCTTGATGATGATTTATGTCCGATTATCTGAAAAAATTCCTGCATGGGCTGCAAATAAAAATATTTTTATGCAAATAAAAATATTTTTAAATAAATATGTAGGAAATATTAATACATTCACTAAAATCATTTTCGGACAAATTTGGTAGGTTTAGCTCTGTAAACATCTCCGAACACTATTTTCATTCATTTTCTACTGGGGACAAACGGGAGCTTGTCCCCCTCCTTAGCAACAGTAGCTAACGTCATGAATATTAATGAGCGGAAGTGACGTGTAGCGTGCTGTACTCCATTGGCTGATGACTTGCATGTATTTAAAATGTATTTTCCGCACTATTTATTTGAAAATATTTTTATCTGCAGCCAAAACAGACATTTTTCAGATAATCATCATCATTATCATAATTGAGGTAAAACGTTTTCATTTTTAGTCGAGTTTGGCTGTTCTTTTGGACAAAAGTAGTAATGTTTTACCCGAAGGAAGACTCAATTTTTATTTGTTTTTGTTATGCCATGACCAAAACGTTTTTTCAGTTATATTTAAATTATTTATTTAGTCAATGTTGAGTGGTCTTAAGAAATAAACAAGTTTGTATTTTTTCGTGTATGTCAATATAATTTATGTTCAAATTGCAATTTAATTTTCAATCTAAATTTGCTAATAAAATCCAGACATTTATTCAAGAAGTTCTCAAAATGTTTTTGAAAACAAATGTTTGAATCGAACGGTGCATCACCCGGAGCAATACACATGAAAGTGAGTATAAGTCAGTACAGATTTATTTTGCCTTGATCGTTTAGAGCAGACATGTCCAAAGTCTGGCCCTGGGGCCAAATGCGGCCTGTGGTCAAATTTCATCCGGCCCCCAGCCTCTGTCATAAAACCAGTAACGTCTGGCCCGCACACAGACTTCATAAATTGGTCAGCTGTACTGCTACCAGCATATGAAGTAGCTTACACACTAAATGTTGCTCCTCATTTACCAACTAAAAGGCAGCAGCACTCTAAGCAACATCACCCCATGTGACCCCTGACTTCCAATTTTCTAAAATGGCGACTATCAACAACAAAAATAAAGTTGACTACGACCACCGACGCTTCAAGGATAGGTGGAAATTGGACTATTTCTTCACTAAAACAGGCAACAACTGTGTCTGCCTCATTTGCAAAGAGACAGTTGCTGTTTTTAAAGAGTTCAATGTGAGGCGATATTACCAAACAAGAAACACTGACATGTACGACAAGATTACAGGAATGATACGCAGCGAGATATTGAAGCAACCTGAAGCTAGTTTAATTTCACAGCAGCAGTATTTCGCATGAGCCCGAGAGTAAAACGCCACAAAGGCTAGTTGCGAGATTGTTGAAATTATTAATTTAAAAAAATAATACAGCAAATGTAACACAAAAAATGGCTTGCTAAAATTTCCTTAAATATATTGTTCTACGTAAAGGACGTCAGCCAAGGTCAGCCCCCCACATTTTTTCCAGACCAAATCTGGCCCCCTTTGCAAAACGTTTGGACACCCCTGGTTTAGAGTATCAATTAATTAGGTTCATATTTGTGAGAAATGTAGCCCACACCCACGTTCACCCACTCTGTTTGGTCTTACTCACGTCCCGTCCCCAGCAAACACTGCACATGCAGATTATGCTGTAATATCGTCCCTACCGATGTTGAGACCAAACCTTCACTCTTGCATATAAAGGCTTATATTTCCCACATTACAAACATAATTTTTCACTGTAAACTGACTGCAGTTCATTATGAACACTGGACAGAAGGGGGCAGTATAAGATAAGAGCCAGAGTGTAAACTTTCATTGTACTGAGCTGAATTTCCATCACTTTGAGTCATTAGTAGGCCTAACCTGCCTCTACTTCTCTCTGTGTGTGTTCAATTTGCAAGAAAAACAACTGTTGGCTATCACTGCTCTTTTAATGCTGTGTGCAAACAAAAGCCCACCTGTCCCAGATGCACCAGCTTTGACTTTACTTCAGTCAGTCGAGACACAGCGGGGGTCAATGCCACAAGTCAAAGCTAATGGAGCAAAGAACGAGTTGGGGCCCGTTTGACAATTCCTGGAAAATGTTGCTGAGGTAATCACGGCGGCCGGTCAGCAATCGCTGGCTCCTGCTGAGATCCAGACGCGCAATCTTTGAAGCCTTAAAGGTGTGATGGCGGGGTGGAAAAAGCTTGCGCATCTGCTGTCGCTATCTGCGAATCATCTTCTAAAATTGCTTCCTGTTGCTGCCGTAAAGGCAAATGATAACTCCAGTCTGTGGGTGTATTTACGGAATCTCAAACAGCAGCAAAATGAGCCAATTTATGTGGCAGGTGACCTTTACTGCGAATGTGCCTGGTAGGTAGTTAGTTACGTCCCTGAGTCCCAAAGTCTCGCCTCCGGTAAACAGAGTTGGCTGCAGAGTTTTGCATCTTGGATTAAAGTGGAAAATGTCAATGAATGCCACCCATGCACAGGGCTTAAAAATGACTTTGACAGCCATGTTATTGTCGAATTGCTCTCTTATGACTTGGGCTAAGCGTTAGGCTGCTTTAATCTTGGAGTATTTGGGGAAATATGTTTGCAGTTTGAAAAAGTTAATATTTGTAGTTTTTTTGTCAAAAGGTTTTCAATAACAATTGCCCTCTTTTACTCGTTACCACAATTCATTCTCTGTAATCTGGGCTGGCAGTGAATAAATTAAGGTAATAATAATTTTTGACGAACTGTCCATGAAAGGATTAAAAGTGATAATCTGCAATCTGTGTTGCAGTGTTGTTTTATTGGCAGCCCTTTTATTTTTTGTCTTTGTCTTTTTGGACGATAATACTTATTAGTCTTGGTCATATTTTAGTCATCTCAAAATGTGTTTGTCTTCGTCTAGTTTTTGTTGATGAAAACTCACGACTAATTTCGTCTTGTTTTAGTCGACTTTTAGGAAAAATGTTTTCGTCTATAAAACAATACAAAAACCCCCCTCAAAATAGATAAATAAACTATTTCGAATTAACATTGACAGATAAGCACATCTTATAGTGTCTTCAAGAACAACACCAACCTGGTGATAATACACACTCAGCAGGAAAAGAGTACATTATTTTCAATTTATTATACCCAATTGGATGCCACGAACTGTATGTAAAAGAAGTCAGAGAGTTTTAGAGGACGTTCGCTATTAGCATTAGCCTAATGCAGTGGTTCTTAACCTGGGTTCAATCGAAACCTAGGGGTTCCGTGAGTCGGTCTCAGGGTTTGGTGGAACCTCTGCCACTGAGGTCAAGACACACAGACTCATCATGTTTTTTATGTGATGGCATGCCCCGCTTGGCCATCACTGGCTGGAGATGATCACGTGACATTGTTTGGCCAATCAAAGCTGCGAGGAATTTAGTGCACTCAGGAGCAGTGTTGGGAATAACGCCGTTGTAAATAACGCCGTTACATAACGGCGTTATTTTTCCAGTAACGGGGTAATCTAACTATTTTTTCCGCCGTTACAACGCCGTTACCGTTACTGACGGTCAAAAGCGGTGCGTCACTTACTTTGAATAAATTGAAGAAACTACCAGCCGTAGCGAGTCTACTCTGCTCTGTTTATTTGTCATCCAAGACTGCGATGGTGCGTTCTGGTTCATGGCAATGAAAATACTGAACACACATAGCCTACCTTTGCAAGAACGGTGGAGTTGCCGTTTTATACGGTCATAATGTGCAGGTCCTGCATCCATCCACAGCAAAACTGTTCGTAGCGTTGTAGCAATTTGTAATTTCGGAATCGCTGATGAGTTTAGTAACATACACCAAACAATAAATCCAGCAAAATGTCCATTTCGCGTAATTGTGGAAGCCCGTCGACATCTTTACTCCATTTGTCTTCGGCTTGCTTTGTAAGGGTCGACATTGTTCACATTTTTAAGTTTGATCACATATTTGTTCTTCGCCTTAGTAACGAGTTTGTCTCTTTATTGAACTGGCAAGTTAAAGTTTAATGTCCCGCGAGCCAGACCTGCTTCCAATATGGCTGCGTTGTTGTCAAATCTCACATGATCACCCATTCTGTGACGTAAATGCTCGAGCCCAATGCCGTACGTACTTCAGAGCCGGTGTTTTCACACACAAACCGGAACAGCGCGTGTGGCAAACACACACACGCAAAACAGATGAAGAGGGATATGATGGCAGAGCATTCAGAGGAAAATTTGTCCTTTACGAGGTGGAGATATAAACACTATTTCAAGTTGGCCGAAATTAAAGGAAAGAACGTGCATGTAAAGTGTAATTTATGTCCTGGGGCAAAGCTTTTGTCGACATCTGTGGTAGGCAATTCAAATCTGTTTATTTTTGTTGCACTTCAAGTGTAGGATAAATCTGTTGCTGGTGAGGTGCAATAATTATTAGAAGGTTCTATAACACAACTACCTGTCTGTTCTTCTCTATTCAACTGACTCAAATACTGCTCAGAAAATTTCAAATTCTTTGACATACAACAACTTCTTTTTAAAGTAACGGAAATAGTTACTTTCCCTGGTAACTAGTTACTTTTACTATAGAGTAATTCAGTTACTTTTTGGAAGAAGTAGTGAGTAACTATAACTAATTACTTTTTTAAAGTAACGTGCCCAACACTGCTCAGGAGTGATCAAAGGTGTGAATGTCATCGTAGTACGTTGTGTAATTACTTTCTTCATATTTTGATCTATACTATGTCGAGCAAAAAACAAAGGTGGTCGGACAAATATGTACAATATGGATTCTCATGTATCACGAAATGGGATGGGAGTCAGCGTTCTATCTGCATGATTTGCAATGCCAAGTTGAGCAACTCTAGCCTCGCAAAACTAAATGAATACTTCGGGAAGCTGCACGGACATGGGGAATATAAAAGAACACAACGTTTGCTGAATTCAAGGTGAAGAGACCCAGATTCGATTATAAGGCCACTCTGCCTGCTCTTGGATTTGTACCCATTAACAAACTGATCCTCACAGCATCATATGAAGTTGTGTAACTGATATGAAGTTGTGTACCTGATCGCAAAGCAGGGCAAGCGACACACCATTAGGGAAACACTTGTAAAACCAGCTGCGTTAAAGATGGCGAATCTGATACTGAATTTTGAAAAAAAAAAAAAAAAAAATTATATACACTAAAATAGCGTTTGGTGAATGCGCATATGAAACTGGTGGGGTTCAGTAGCTCCAACAAGGTTAAGAACCACTGGCCTAATGCCAATGCGAATGCTAACGTTACGAGTTACATTTAGTGTGTGATGATCAGTGTTGTTAATTTTACTTTAAAAAAGTAATTAATTACAGTTACAAATGACTTCTCCCAAAAAGTAATTGCGTTAGTAACTCAGTTACCTGAATTTAAGAGTAATTACTTACTTGGCAAAGTAACTAGTGATAATTTTCATGTTTTTTTTGTTTTTTTTTCCCTCAAAAAAAAAAAAAAAAGGTCACACAATGTGAAGTTTAAAGGGTTTTTGGGACAATTGGCCCTAGCCCAAGTCTTTACCCTCCACTTAACTAGACACAAGGGTATTGCGATAACTAGATAGTAACCTTTGCTATGTGTGGAAGTCATTTAAAGTTGTGAATCAACCGTTAAAGTTGTTAAAATTGCTCCCGTTATTGCATTAGTTCCCTTCTGTCTACTTTCAACATGTGTAAGTTTTAAAACTGTTTCATCGTTTAAAGATAGATTAAAGTCAAGATTTTGCCGATTTAGGAGCATTTTAGATTAAAAAAAAAATTCTTAGGTTCGCTAGGAAGGATCTCTACAACAGAGCCTTCCTGAGAGGTCTACTGCTTTAAGATGGCGGCTGTTTACTAACGCATGTAGTCCTTAAAACATGTTGCCAATGCAGCCGTGTCTGTCATTTGCATCTAGTTCTATAATATGTGATATCTACCGTATCATGTGGGCGTAGTTTGTAGGCTATCGGCTACAGTCAGGTATTATTGGGGCCACCTAGCAGCGCGTTTGCAACGGCGTCTTCCCCACTCCTGCTCTGCTCTCTCGTCTCCGTGAGTCCGTCTCTCTGACTTTTTTATTCAACCAACTTAGTAACGCATAGTAACGCACGCCTTTCCCGCCTCAGTAACGGTAACGGCGTTGCCAAGATGAGAAAAGTAATTAATTAGATTACTCACTACTGAAAAAAATAACGCCGTTATATTGTAACGCCGTTATTAACAACACTCGTGATGATCACTCAGTACAGACCTTTAAAGGCTAAAGCAACATTGCATATTGGGCCAGCCGTAGGCTTGCCGCCTATCAGAAATAGAAATAACGGACGCTCCCTTCGCGGCCAAAGCCGTACAGGTGAGACAAAAAAAGGGATATCCCCAAAACTCCTAAAATGCATAGAAATGTATCTATTTATATTCCAGATTGGTTCAATACGGAACGCAAATTTTAATTCCCAATTCAGAACGGTTCCTTATTTCTAGGGACGGGTGGCAAGCCCCCATCTGGGGACCTGACAGCCACAGTAATAGGGCGGTAGGTGGATTCCACACTTTTTTTCCCCATGGCGTGGTTCCCTGGGCGTGGCCTCCTCTCCGCCTGGGCTGCCGGCTGCTGGGGCGGTGGAAGTTGGGGCTCCTTTCCCGCGCCGCCCCTCGGCGGCTTCATGGCGCTCTCCTGCTTTCGCCTTCCCCTCTCTTTTGTGCCTTGGTGCGCTCCGGCGCGGGTCGCTGGCTGAGTGCCGGTGGATCGGCTAAATATCACCTGCTGCGGGCGGGGATCCTGGCCTCCCCTGGACTTAGTGGGCTGTGGGGGTCCCGCGGTGGGGTGCTGAGACGGTGTGGGTTGGGGTGGGGGGTTGATGGCGTGTCCCCTCATCCCATCCCTGAAGGCTGGTTGATGGGGGCGCGGATGGCCCGCGGGACCACCCTGGATCCCGGGGAAAGGATGGTGGGAGGACGGATGGGCTTCAATGGCCCTTGGGCGGCTCCCGCGCGGCATTGGCACTCATTTGCAGGACTATCACATGTCTGATGGATTTCAGGCATGACTACGTGCAATTAGACACATTCAAGTAGAAAAACTCGATGTCTGGATTAGCGATCAGGCAGCATAGAATAGGATGCCAACATACTCACACTCACAAGGGATTCACACTAATACTGGGTTCTTCACCCCACATGGTTGATTTGTGTACACTCCACCCTTCCCAATCACTTCTTCGTCATCAGGCCCCCCACATGGTGTCAACTGGAAATACAACTCACTAACGATAGCACTATCATATTCATAGTTAGTGAAGGCGTTTAATGTATTCCTTGTTGTTGTTTGTGCTTCTTCTTTCTCTCTCTCCTTCTTTTTTCATCTGTCCCCCAATAGGTCAATCCTGTTCGCTGCTCTCTCATAATAAACGAGGCACATTGAATGATCACAATGGGAGTATGTCATACTCCCATGAGATACATTAAAACTGTTCAGACCAATCAGACACTCAGATTTTTTTTTCTCCATGTCAATCAGTTGAACAGGACATGTAAAAAAAACATTCTCTCTGGCCAAGATAAGAAAACAAATCTTACAGTATGTGCAAGCCGTGAGACTGGAGAGGACACTGCACTGGTGAGTGGGAGTCGGGTGCATCACTTCACATGAGTGACACCACCAGACACTGCTACGATGTAGGCTAACTACACTTAAATGTCACACATTGTAAACATGTGACGGAAACATTGGTTCTTGTCTCGTCACACGAAAACTGGCATTCGTCTCGCTATGTTTTAGTCTCCCAAAGCACGATTTTAGCTCGTTATCGTCTCGTCATCGTCATGAAAATAAGTGTTCGTCGACGATATATTTTCGTTGTCGTCATCGTTGACGAATTCAACACTGATTTTAGCAAGAAATATGATATTAACAGGCATGATCGCCGCGTCACAATGATGTGGTGGGCGACATCTGGCCCCCGGGCCTTGAATTTCACACCCTGTGAAATGGATGCGTTAAATTTGTGCATAATATCAGCTTTCCTGAACCTTTTGTGAAATATGCCGCTTTAGCAACAGTACACCAGTCAAGGGCGGAGCTTTAAAATACTACTGTCGTCTGATTGGGCAACATCGTGACAGGTTAGCATGGTAGACATTAAAAAATACCACAAAAGTGAGCTCTTAAAATGGACAAAAGGTGCAGACGAAAGCGCAGTGCAGTGTGTGATGGAGGATAACGGGGGTGACAGGATGTGCTGGAAGGTGGAGGAGATTTAACAGCAGCGAGAGGAGAGGAAGCTAGGGGGGCTTTTAAAGGGGAAAAGGTGAGACAGGAGTGACTGGATGAGAAGTACAAAAAGGGTGAGCCAGGCAAGAAAAAAAGTCAGGCTGCTGAGGAGGGGGAGAAGGGTATTTATGCCTAGGTGTCGTCGGCACAGCAGGAGCACGCTGTCTCCAAGAAGCTTTGATAGAGTGGCCTGAGAGCTGTTTGGAACTGGAATTAGACTGTCCGAACCTGAGGTTGGACAAACCGGGGATAAATTAATATATGAATAATGCATCCCTCAAAATATATTATTTAGTTACGGAAAATATGAAATGCTCTGTCGCGTCGTATGACTCACAACTTTTTTAGGTGAATACTTTAAATTATTTAGGCAATTTCCATGTGCAAGAACCCGGCGCAGTTTACAAAACAATGGCGTCTGATTGGATTAAACCTTAACGGCAATTGAAAAACAAGTTACAGCCGCACTTGTTCTCACCTCAAATTTAAAATAATCACACTCTCGTATCCGTGTTGCCGATTAGACAGCGAGAATTGGCAGGCGCGGGACCAAACGAGGACATAAATTAAACTTCAGAGCCGTCGTGTTAAACGTCGCATTAAAGTCGTTGGAGCGTGACGGAGAAGCCGTGAAGTGGTTTCAAAGTGATAACCTGCTTAAAATAGACACCTGAGAGCATTTTGTGAAGGAGAAGGCATTCATTCTCATTCTTACGTGATAGCCGGAAAAGTAATAAGTTTAAAGTTACATTTGTTTGTGAATTGATGTAAACATTCAGAATCATTTAAACAAGCAAAACAATGATATGTGGAAAAGTAATCATTAACATTAAAGGCAATTCAGATATTTTGGCTGACGTCACCACATTAGAGTGCCTCATTGTCGACTGTGAGTGTAAAGGCCGTTTCAAACTAGCGGCAGCCTGGTTGAGGGTTCAGCGGCAACCAAATTATTGTGTATGTGGGAGGGGACTTCTCGGCAAAAGTGAGCGGGGGGGGGGGTCGTTTTGGACGGAGCGGAAAGTCTTGAGAGACTATTCACCGAGGGGTGCGGCCCAAAACTAGACTTGTTCTATTTTCACAGCGCTGCTGCACTGACATCAATATCACATCCAATAGCAGAGGGGCAGGCGTACTTATATCTGTGCTATCAGGCTGTTTCGGCAGATGGATATACGCAGATCACGGCCGACGAAACCTTGATGAATGCACTTCTATATAGTTTCACGAGCTCTGGGACAATCGAACCTTGACTCTCATACCTATCCTTGCTAAGCGAAACGGTACCTCAATGTGCGTTTGTGTGGAAATGTAGTTATCGAACACACACACACACACACAAAAAAACGTCTTTCCTTCTCACCGAAACTAGTAAAACTCTACACGGCTATTATAATGACCCTTACTCCTTGAATTAGGAAAAGTCACTGCTTTCTTGTGCAGGAATGAAAAATAAATGCATTGGTACTTGGGACTACTGTCATGTGAAAAAATTAGGACACCCTATGGAAGCGTGTGTGTTATATATAATATCAAGTTTAGTGTTTTACAGTTGCAAAATGTTATTGTTTGCACCTTAAGGAAATCTTATTCTCATTTTTTATTCTTATTTTTATTCATTTTCCCTTCAGGCATGACCAATCCAAACAAACATACAGCATTTATATGTGTTTACAATTAATTCAACCCGAAAAGAAAAGGGCTGACGGGAGAAGCCGAAGCTTATTGAAACCCGTACCCAGTATACAATAAAGGACGCAGAAAATATCAAATCTTTGACATTCAGATTTCGTAATGATCACAAGTTTAAAAAAAAAAAAAAAAACATCCCCTCTGATTGTTCATTTTCCCAATAGTCCATAGTCGATCGATGTGCTCGTTATGTTGATTAGATCCAGTAGACTAGTTCATAATTTAGTACTTAGTTTATTCAGTTGATTCGATCCATAAGATAGGGAATAGCTGAGGACCGATGGTAGGCCGTGTCCACCACACTCCTTTTGTTGACTTAATTCTCGTCGCAGTTTTTGTTCCTTGCTGACTCCCGACGAACATTCATCTCAAGGTTGCGCAGCTTCGTAGTAGGTTGCATCGCCATTTCGGTTGTGGACTCGTGGCCTGGGGGACTGGCGTCGCTAGGTCCTTCAGAAGGACCGTCCTAGCGATCACTGTCCCACCTGGCACAATCAGAAGCTGCCAGCAGCGCACCATAAGGAAACATCCTCGATATCGTTCCTCTTTGAGTGTGGTCAGACACAGCGGCCGCCATCTACCCCAGCTATCCTCCACAATATCCAGACGTAAAAATGTTTTCCAGGCAGGCGCGTTGTCCAGGTTCTGGCAGGACAGTGGCCAATCGACCAGTCCCATCTCGTTACAAATTTGAAGAATTTGAAGTCAGTTGTCTGTGCATTTGCAGCCAACAGAAGATATGACCTTGTGAGTTCTGTTTGCATTGGCTTTGCGTTCCCTTGTTTTTTTTTGTTGTTTTTTTTTTGTTGTTGTCTTCCATTGTTTTGGGTACACTCGGTTTTGCTTCCAACTTTGAGTTGCCACCCAGACATTATTTAACATTTGTACAATTCTTATTATGTCCGAGCTAGCTTGAGTCAGCAACACAATTATTTAATAAGGTTTGTTTATACCTCCTCTTAAAAACAGCCAATGACCCTGAGCTGGTCACTGCAGAATCTAGTTTGTTCCAAAGCTTTACACCAAATCTTGTCAATTATATAGTGTACATGTGCAAACGTTGCACTTGCATGTTTTTTTTTTTTTAAGTAAAAAAAAAAGTTTGGTTAATTTAGTTTTATTTAATCAGAATGTACATTGTATTTTGGTTTGGTCAAAAGAAAACCCCCTTTACCACCTTCGACCTGCCTTGTACTTGACCAACATTAATAAATGGACCCATGCTTGTATGAAAAAAATAATTATGGACCTTCAAGATTTGTATTTGAGGACCCCTGCAAGACAGCATTCCAGGAAAAGACCCTCATTTTAACTGTGAAGCATGGAGGTGGAAGTTTCATGGTTTGGGGATGCTTTGCTTCAGCAGGACCTGGCCAGCTCACCATCAGAGAATCCACCATGAATTCTATCACGTATCAGAGGGTGCTTGAGGAACATGTGAGATTATCTGTGAAAAAAATGAAAGCTGAAGAGAAACTGAACCTTGAATCAAGACAATGACCCAGAACATACCAGTAAATCCACCTAGGACTGCCTGAAAAGGAAGAAATGGAGAGTCCTGGAATGGCTGAGTCAAAGCCCAGTTCTTAATCCCATTGAGATGCTGTGGGATGACTTGAAACGAGCTGTAACCATGCAAGAAACCCCTCAAACATGTCACAGCTTAAAGTGTTCTGCATTGAGGAGTGGGGCAAACTTTCTGAAGACCGACGTCAAAGACTGGTAGATGGCTACAAAAAGTGTCTCACTGAAGTTATTTTAGCCAAGGTGGGTAACACTAGCTATTAGGTGGTAGGGTGTCCTATACTTTTCCTCAGTTGGAATATGCATTTTTGTTGATATATTTGTTTTAATGAGTAAAAGAATGTTAATTATTGTTGTTTACCTGCAATTAAATCACTTTCTTTTCCAGAGATAAAGAAAAACAAGATCAGACATTGATATGTGAACATTTCTTAATAAATAGCTGAATATTTAATGGGGTGTCCTATTTTTTCACATGACTGTATGGTAAATATGGTTGCTGCTTTTCACTTCCTGACAGCGCAACGGCTCCTCCCGTTTTGTGCTTGCCGTGGACCGCTCTTCACACTGGGCTGACGCTAGTTAAAAAAGGCCTTAAAGCAGAAGAGGGGGGTAAAAACAATGATGGAATGTGTTAGCTAATATCCTCTTTGAGTTTTTAATACATTTCCTTCAACTCCTGTTAAACTAAAATTCCTGATGAGGTCACTCCCAGTCAGGCATGTCTTCTCACACAGCATTTTGGATTACATCCTTGACATGTCTTTGTTGGGCCTCTCTTGATTTCATCTCTTTAAGTGCCTTACAAAGCATTAGATAGCCTTGGCCAAGCACTTCTCCTGATAAAAAAAAAAAACCTCCCTAATGGTCCAGTCATCGATCTGGCGTGGGGTCCAACTCTGGTGCGTCCCGAACATGTTTAGCCGTGTCGCAGCTTAGCTCTACTGATCGATCTTTGGGTGTGGTTTATGAACCTTATTGCCGGTTTGGCTCTTGTCTAAATGAATGTTGATACTCGAAGAATGTGCAGGGATTCGTAATGAGTACGTGATGCGACGCGAACATAGGCGGAGTTTGACTTTTCGGGCAGGGGGGCACAACATGTTGATGACCCTGAAATGCAGTGTAAGCAACAAAATAACTTAATAGAATATTTATAATAATAAGTTGACAATGAGCGTTTTTTGTTTCCCATCATTCTTGAGGGGAATTCTAAATCAGGCTGCTTTGGCAATATTTTTCGCCAAGATTGTCATACATTGAATATGGTACGGCCGTCGGTGTCGTGCCAATGTAGTTACTCCAGTCAAAAATTGTATCCCCTGGGCGGAGCCATATGGAGGTAGATTTGTGTCTTTATTATAGAGTCAAAAAAAGTTGCTTCAATCAAAATAACTATTTTCATTCAAAAAAAGTCACTTCGAAAAAAAAGTGAATGCAAAAATAAATTTGAAACTCAAAAAAAGCATGTGAAAGCTATTTTTCTTTGATTACATTTTTTATTTTTTTGATTGGAGTTGTGTTTTTTTTTTTTTTTTGATTGAAGTAATATTGATATGTGTATAGGCTAAATTTTAGCTAGGATGTTTTTGTCTTTATTATTCAATCAAAAATTTCCCCAAAATATATATTTTCAAAAAGAAAAATCACTTCAATCAAAAAAAAATAAAAATTTCGATCATAGAAAACGTTTTTGAATGTGAAAAAATATTTGAGATTGAAAAATTTGCATTTGAACACTTAATTTTTCATTGAAAAAGTTTTCTTTAATTAAAGCAATCATTTTTGTGTTTGGGCCATAATATGGGTAGGACATTTGTGTCTAAATCATTCAATCCCCCAAAAAGTTGCTTCAATCAAAAAAAAAAAAAAAAAAAAAAAAAAAAAAAATATATATATATATATATATATATATATATATATATATTCACTTGAAGAAAAAAATCATTTGAAAAATTGCCTTCCCTAATTTTTTGTTGTTGTTGTTGAAAATTATATGCAGAGCAAATGACCGTCTAACATGCTAGTCACATAATCTGTTCTAAAAATAATTTTGACCCATTATAAAGATATATTTTTTTGTTCATTTCATTCATTTTTGTTGGTTTTATTGCTTTACAACTTATATTTATATAAAAAAGTCAATTTCATGCAATGACACTTTTCGGCCACCAGGCCCCCCCCCCCTTAAAATCCGCATATGGACGCGAAGTCACCACCGGCCAACACAGCAACCCACCAAACTGAATGAAATCATGTTCTCCCACAGCGGCGTGTTGTAAGCATGAGAGCTCGGCGAGAGGTCCGTTGGAAATCAATTTCTGGATAGACCGAACGCTTCGTCTTCATTTTCAGTCATGGCAGGATCCTCTCAGAGAGGTCTTTTAAAACATCAGCGTACGTCTTTGGCGGTCGAAGCGTCTGACTGCTCTCTTTATGTAAAACAAGGCCCTCCGTTAACCGTGGCCCGCTATAAAGAGGGCGTACGAAACCTGCGAGAGGGTGCCTGGACGTGCAGACGGCCGCTATTGATCAGCGCGACCGATCTTTACGAGTCGCTCCTCACGGGCCTCGTGGTGGCAACACCTCCCTGAAATTAAGGTGATCAATCGCTAAGGCGCTAACGACCCAAGCGTTATTAATTGGCCGGGCCGTGTAGATTCATCATGGCGGATTACGGCGCCGTCTGACATATTGACCACTCGCGAGGCTACTTAGCCTCCCTCGGGACAGACAACGCGGCGAACGAGAGCTTATGAACTAAAGCTCTTCCCTCGTGTGTGCTAAAGAGCCTCTTTGCATGAGAGATAGGCGCTATAGACACCCCCTACCCTGCGGTCCCCCCTACAGAATTTCCACTGCTTGTAATCCACAAACACATTTGAGTGCGATGCTTGTCAAATGGTTGAGAGGGAGAAAAGATATGAATAATGCATGGCAACATGTCCGACTTTCATTGTGTTGATTGTTGCTAGAAAGACACGCTGCCGGACACGTTTGTAGCAATCGCTGGACAATTCGGCACGCAATCATATTAACACTTACATTTGAATTTTTGATCCTTCATAAATTTGTATCATTTTTGGATATGAATTAGGCAGACAAATTCTGCTATTTAGTCACCCAGACTCTCATGTTCTGTCCACGTGTTGCTCCTTGTCTCGTCACTTTGTTTGTCTATAGTTCCCTTGTTTCCTGTTCTCTCCTTGTCTGGCCTGATTTCCCATTAGTTTCACCTCTTGACAGTCTGCTCCTTGTGTGTCTACCAATCAACTCCCCTCAGCCACTCGTGCCCTGACCAGGTGTTGCTCCTTCTTGTCTTATCACTTTGTTTGTATATACAGTAGTTCCCTTTCAGTCCTTGTCGGGTTTTTGTCCCTGTTGTGGTCCTTGTCCTTTACTACCTTATTCCTTGCCTTTAAGTAAGTGTAAGGCAAGGCAAGGCAAATTTATTTATATAGCACAATTCAACACAAGGGAATTCAAAGTGCTTTACATCACATGAAGATCATAAAAATCACATTTAAATCAACACAAAGTAAAAACCAAGACAATCAAAATAGGAAATAAAATTATAGATAAAAATCGCATTTAATCACAAATAGAAGAAAAATAAATAAATAAAAATAAAACAAAAACTACTACTACTACTAATAATTGAAATCAGCAATGGAGATAAGCACAAGAGGAATAGAAAACAAGTAGATTGAAATATATACTGTAGACAGTTATGGATATGCAGTGCTAAACAAAAGTGTTTTTAGCCCTGATTTAAAGGAGCTAACAGTTTGAGCATACTTCAGACGTTCAGGTAACTTGTTCCAGAGGTGAGGAGCATAATAACTAAATGCTGCCTCACCCTGCTTGGTTCTTGTTCTTGGAACATGCTGGAGACCGGTTCCAGACAACCTTAGGGATCTGGATGTCTCATAGGAATCTAACAAATCAAGCATGTATTTTGGTCCAAGGCCATTAAGTGTTTTGTAGACGAGCAGTAGTATTTTATAGTCTATCCTTTGACTCACTGGAAGCCAGTGTAGCGATTTCAAAACCGGTGTAATGTGGTCCAGCTTCCTTGTATTTGTGAGGACTCTGGCTGCAGCATTCTGTACTAGCTGCAGCTTCCTGACTGATTTTTTATCAAGACCCGTAAATATACCGTTGCAATAGTCCAATCTGCTGAAAATGAATGCATGCATAAGTTTTTCCATGTTTTGTTGAGTCAGAAGCCCCTTAATTCTGGTTATATTTTTTAGGTGGTAATAAGCAGATTTAGTGACGGACTTTAGATGGCTATTAAATTTTTGGTCTGAGTCAATACTTACGCCAACGTTTCTGACTTGATTTGTAGCTGTAAGTGACATTTTGCTAAGGTGCCTGCTTATCTTTGACCTTTCCTTTTTTGGCCCCAAAATGATCACTTCTGTCTTCTCCACATTTAACTGGAGAAAATTCTGGCACATCCATTCATTGATTTGATGAATGCATTTACTCAGGGGGACTAAGGGTCTATAATCATGTGGGGACACAGAAATGTACAGTTGTGTGTCATCTGCATAGCTGTGATAGGAGATGTCATACTGTTCCATAATCTGAGCTAAGGGAAGCATATAGATGTTAAATAAGAGTGGTCCAAGAATTGACCCTTGAGGGACTCCACACATGAATTTGGTTCGTTCTGACTGATGGTTTCCGATTGACACAAAGAAATTCCTATCATGTAAATAGGATGTGAACCACTGAAGAATAGTGTCAGTAAGCCCTACCCACTGTTCCAATCTGCTGAGTAGTATGTTGTGGTCAACCGTGTCGAATGCGGCGCTGAGATCCAATAGTAGCAGAACAGATGATTTGCCTGCATCGGTATTCCGACGAATATCATTTAGGACTTTGATAAGCACGGTCTCGGTGCTGTGTTGTGGCCGAAATCCAGACTGAAATGAGTTAAAAAGATTGTTTTGCATCATAAAAGTCTGGATCTGTTCGAACACCACCCTTTCGATAATTTTCCCCAGGAATGTCAGATTTGATATTGGCCTGTAATTACTGTAATAAGTGTATTCCGCATGCATTTGGTGTTGCACTGCAACCAGTGTTTTGCTCCCGAAACCAATTCTGACACTCGACTGGTGGTATCGGTTGATGCTGATACGGGACTGAAACCATGTTTTAAAAATTTTCCCCCTCCTTTTAATACTAAATTTCTGCATACTCACTGGCAACGTAATTGCTGTCATGGCTTGGTCAGACACCGCTTAATTCATTGTCTGCCAATGTTCCCTCTAATTTTTCATGTGTCTGAGCAAACACACAATCTCCCTGAGCACACTGCGGCCCACAGTAAGCAACATCAGATGTGCACCGTATTTTTTGGACTATAAGTCACACCAGCCAAAAAATGCGCAATGAAAAGGAAAAAACATATATGTCGCACCGGCGTATAAGTTGTCAAGTTGTCACTTGGTACTTTGGCTTCAGTTTCACCGATTGTTCGTCTATTTGCACATGCTCCGACAGCCACTTAGTCTTGTATGAACCGCATTTCTTTTTTACTTTGGCTTGGTGAGTGGATGTGTCGCTGCCTGTTTGTTTCGCCATCATAAGGGGTTGGCCTTTGCGTCTCTGAACTCCGCCGCACTCACGCACTGTTGTCAGCTTGCTAACCTACACCGTGCGTGTAGGCTGGGCAATACACAAGCAATGTCAATGCTGTGATTGGCTGCGTAGCGGAAGTGAACCTTATCGTATCATTTGCTGGACACCTGTCACTCACCGAGTTACAACATACGTTTCTGTTGATTTTTTTTTTTTTGTGCGCAGCATTGAATTTCTTGTGCGCAGAGTAGGTGCCAGCAGTGCGCGATTGCGCACGCGCGCAGCTTAGAGGGAACATTGTTGTCTGCTATTGTCGGCACTTGGCTTCCAATACATTTGTAGTTAGATGGTTAGCAGCGAATAAACAAATGTCTACTTCTGATAAATTAATTGGTGGGAGGGTGAAGCCTGAGCTATGCTCCCGCGTTGCGGTGACGGCGCAGCGGTTACGGCGTCATTCGACATTCGATGGTTCTCCGGCCAGGTGACGCATTGCTCTGTAATTCACCGCCAAGCCACTAGAGGGGTGTTGCGTTATGTTTGTACGGTTTTGGGCATGCTTGTTGACTTCCTCTTGTTTATTTTAACGGAGAAAAAAATAAACAATGCTATATGAATGCTTGAATGTGGATCTTCAGCTCATCAACATTGAATAAATGTTGATCATACAAATATTGAGGCGCAGGCGACGCAGAAGACGGTTTCGAGGCGGTCTCTCCAACTTTTGATGCCTCATAGAGAGTTCTAGCCTCGCGTGAAAACCAGCTAGTAGTGGCAGCTAGCTTCAAATTGGTGTCGAGCACTGCGTCCAGCGTTTTGTCCGAGGTCTGCAAAGCCCTCCAGCCCGATTTGTGTGCCGTGTTCTATAACCAGCCAGTGGGAAGCCAAAGCAGATTCCTGCCGTCTATGGAATTTCCCAAACTGCGTTGGAAGCCTTGATGTTAACGTTATGATGAAAGCACCGAGGCACTCTCAATCAGTGATGATATATCGTGTGTGAACTGTCTTTTGTTGAAAATTAAACATCAACAACAACTCTTTTGACACCAAACCTGTGCTTTATTCTTCATATACTTGAAGTGTGATACGTAAATAAGTCCCAGACTCACAGCAAACATACAGTGGGGAGAACAAATACTTGATACACTGCCGATTTTGCTGGTTTTCCCACTTGCAAGCCATGTAGAGGTCTGTAATTTGTATCATAAGTTCTCTTCAACTGTGAGGGACGGAATCTAATACAAAAATCCAGAAAATCACATTAAATTTTATTGTATATCGTATTGTAAATTGTATAATTTTTAAATAATACATTTGTATTTAACTGCATGAAATAAGTATTTGATACATTACCAACTAGTAAATATTTCGGCTCTTAGTTCTTTTTTAAGAACCCCTCCTGTTCTCCACTCATTACCGGAAGTAACTGCACCTGTTTGAACTTGTTACCTGTATAAAATACACCTGTTCACATGCTCAAACAAACAAACTCCAACCTCTTCACAATGGCCAAGACCAAAGAGCTGTGTAAGGACATCAGGGATAAAATAATAGACCTGCACAAGGCTGCGATGGGCTACAAGAAAATAAGCAAGCAGCTTAGTGAGAAGGCAACAACTGTTGGAGCGATTATTAGAAAATGGAAGAAGTTCAAGTTGACGGTCAATCTGCCTCGTTCTGGGGCTCCATGCAAGATCTCACCTCGTGGGGCATCACTGATCATGAGGAAGGTGAGGGATCAGCCCAGAACTACACGGCAGGACCTGGTCAATGACCTGAAGAGAGCTGGAACCACACTCTTGAAGAAAACCATCGGAAACACATTACACCGTCATGGATTAAAATCCTACAGCGCACGCAAGGTCCCGTTGCTGAAGCCAGTGCATGTCGAGACACGTCTGAAGTTTGCCCCTGACCATTTGGATGATCCAGAGGAGCAATGGGAGAAGGTCATGTGGTCGGATGAGACCAAAATTGAACTTTTTGGTCTAAACTCGGCTCGTCGTGTTTGGAGGAAAAAGAAGGATGAGTACAACGCCAAGAACACCAACCCAACCGTGAAACATGGAGGAGGAAACATCATTTTTTGGGGCTGCTTCTCTGCCAAGGGTACAGGACGACTGCACCGTATTGAGGGGAGGATGGATGGGGCTATGTATCGCCAGATCTTGGTTGACAACCTCCTTCCTTCAGTGAGAGCCCTGAAGATGGGTTGTGGCGGGGTCTTCCAGCATGACAGCGACCCAAAGCACACAGCCAAGGCAACAAAAGAGTGGCTCCGTAAGAAGCATCTTAAGGTCCTGGAGTGGCCTAGCCAGTCACCAGATCTGAACCCGATAGAAAATCTATGGAGGGAGCTGAAAGTCCATGTTGCCCGGCAGCAGCCCCAAAACCTGAAGGCTCTGGAGAAGATCTGCATGGAGGAGTGGGCCAAAATCCCTGCTGCAGTAGTGCAAACCTTGTCAAGGACTACAGGAAACGTTTGGTATCTGTAATAGCAAACAAAGG
This sequence comes from Corythoichthys intestinalis, assembly GCF_030265065.1. Taxonomy (NCBI): domain Eukaryota; kingdom Metazoa; phylum Chordata; class Actinopteri; order Syngnathiformes; family Syngnathidae; genus Corythoichthys; species Corythoichthys intestinalis. The sequence continues at coordinate 23,499,461 of NC_080416.1, forward strand.
TTTCTGTACCAAATACTAAGTTTGATTTTTGTGATGTATCAAATACTTATTTCATGCAATTAAATGCAAATTTATTATTTAAAAATCCTACACCGTAATTTTCTGTTTTCTTCCGTCCCTCACAGTTGAAGAGAACTTATGATACAAATTAAAGACCTCTACATGCTTTGCAAGTGGGAAAACCAGCAAATCGGCAGTGTATCAAATACTTCTTCTCCCCACTGTATTTACACAATAAATGATGAAGTGCACCAACCAAAAATACGACATAAAGTGATAAAAAGCTGGCAGTTTTTGGCCGACTTCGTGTGGCCACTCGATTCCGAACACACACGTCTCGGTGGTTCTTCCATTTTTTTATTCAATCGCTGACCTTGCCATTTGGCAATCTTTATCATTTCTTGACGAGACTTGCTCTTCGATGATACTCCCGTCGGCTTTGTCCATTTTTGTGTGTAGAAAAGTAATGTTTTACAATGGCGTTGATTTTGCGCTGAACCGGAAACAACAGTCTGAGCGGACCAATCGCAGTCCATTTCCATCACGTCATATGCGTTGACGTGACGCTAGGGTTTGAAAAATGAATAGGTACACGTCAGGCTACGGGCAGGGTCGTAAATCGGGTCTTCCTTGATGGCGCTGCTCCGTCTACACTAGGATGGATAATGGCCTTAAATGTGTAATTAGTTGGACGATACGGCATGTCGGCTACACTAGTATGCCTATTATCCGGATTAGTTGTTAGTTGCCATTTTTAGTGCGGCATGACGGCATCATAAACAATGGAGGCGGACGATCACAACGTGGTGTTCCCTCTCCTCTTTTCTTTTCCACACATTTTTCTTGAACCTTCAAACTTCATCGCAATGATATGCTTCAATTCAGTGCCCATTTGTGGTCCTCCTATTGCGGATAACACGGGGATGAGCATTTTTTTTCCAGAGCTTGTCTCCCGCATTGTCTCCGATCAGCCAGCTGTGGGGCTGGCCCCTCCTAACTCAATGCCGATCAAACATGAGTATATATAAATTTGTCGTATTCTCTGAGCGTCACCATGTAAACGGCCCCTTAGCCAGAGGAATAACACATTTTATTTTTTTATATCATTAGCTGGAACTGACAGTTCTAATCGTCCGATCCATTTGAAGTGGGAGGATGGCAGCAAATGAATCGTTCATTCGCTGCCAGCCCTCCCACTTCAAATGGATCGGATGTATATTAGTGATAAACTTGAAATTCACAGCAGAAGGATGATTGGATGCCACATGATTGGACGTATATTATCATCTTGGGAAAGGTGACAAACAGGAGTGAAAGTGGCTAAAATTTCTTGCCACTGAAATGCAAAGAAAACTGCTTTTGGCATAGTTATAACTATAACCCCCAACTCCACACACACACAACACATTTTACACATGCATTAGGCTACTGCATTACACATACTGTCACAATGCATACAAGACAAACTGATTTTCATTCAAAATAGTTTTTTTCCCCCGATGATTTGCAAAATAACAGTTAAACAAAACACCACCTACGCCAACCTACATCCCCTGATTTTTATTTTCCCTCATTTCCTCACATCTAAATGCAAAACCTAAATTTTAACTACTTAGGATGTACAATAAAATTGATGATCACGTAAACATTTACCGTAATTTTCACACTATAAGGCGCACCTGACTGTAAGCCGCCACCCACCAAGTTTGACACGAAAACGACATTTGTTCATAGATAAGCCGCAGCTGTCCTCACTGTATTATGGGATATTTACACCAAAAAATATCAACCGGTAACACTCTATTTGACTGCGGCGTCATAAGACTGTCATAAGACCAAATGAACCACCATGAAGCTTTGAAGCAATTGGCTGCAAAGCTTCGTTGCTTCAAGAAGCTTCATTTGGCCATCACTGCTCTCTTAGGGGAGACAGTCAATCTCTGCTGCCACCTGCTGCTAACAATGTTGTTGTCCAACATGCCTCTAAGCATGCATTGCAATGCTACAGATGTAAATAACAATCAAATTTCAGGTTCTGTGCTAATTATTTCTTCAGTGACTGTTCCAGTTATTTCATTAAATGCTACTTATTAGGGTTGTTCCGGTCATGTTTTTTTGCTCCCGATCCGATCGTTTTAGTTTGAGTATCTGCCGATCCCGATATTTCCCGATCCGATTGCTTTTTTTTTTGCTCCCGATTCAATTCCAATCATTCCCGATAATTTTCCCCGATCATATACAGTACATTTTGGCAATTCATGAAGAAAAAAAATGAAGAAAACTCGGACGAATATATACATTCAACATACAGTACAAAAGTACTGTATTTGTTTATTATGACAGTAAATCCTCAAGATGGCATTTACATTATTAACATTCTTCCTGTGAGAGGGATCCACGGATAGAAAGACTTGTAATTCTTAAAGGATAAATGTGACTTTGTATATTGTGACTAAATATTGCCATCTAGTGTATTTGTTGAGCTTGCAGTAAATTATACTGCAGCCATTTAACTTCTGCCCAAATGCATAATGGAAAGTGCAACCATGACTGTGCGTAGGGGCACCAATTGATATATCTTCTCTGCGTTGGGAAAGAACCTAGGGTGTTAAGAAACTACTACCTTTCTTCCTCACATTGCCTCCCACGTTATTTTTAATTGCTGAGAGGTATTGTAAGGCTTTAGCCACATAAAAAAAATTGCTCCAAAGGCTGTCAAAATTCTCTACTCATTATACGCTGCCTTTTAGCGCTATCTATAGGTAAAACGGCGTCTTTATAGCTTGAACGCGACAATGCGTGATTGGGTCGTGCAGCGCATGCGTTAATTATTTAACGTGATTAATTAAAAAAAATCAATTACCGCCGTTAACGCAATAAATTTGATAGCCCTACTTTAAGCCAAAACTACTTTGGATGAGTGTAAGACATTTTATCTGTAATGTTAAATACAATTAGAAAACGATTTAAATAAAAAATTTTAAAAAATTTTAAAAAAGGCATGTCCGATATTTTTTTGCCGATTCCGATACTTTGAAAATGACGTGATCGGACCCGATCGATCGGGACATCTTTACTACTTATGCTATTTGATAACACTTATCTGACATTGGCTCCATAAGACTGTCATTAAACAATCGTAATTATGACGTGACACTGTCATAAGCATTAAGGAATGCTTGTAACAGATGTGATTTAGTGTTATCTGGCAAATTATCACACTTTTCAATGGATGTAAAAGATTTGAGCTGGACATAAATGAAGTAATTTGCCGGATGACACTTAATGGCATCTGTCATAAGCATTCAGTAATGCCCATGATAGTGTAATGTCAAATTTATGACGGTCTTATGACAGTCTTATGACGCCGCTGTCAAATTAAGTGTTACCTATTAATCCAAATAAATCAACAAGTAAGCCGCCCGATTCAAAATGAAGGAAAAAAGTAGCGGCTTACAGTCCGAAAATTACGGTACTTATTTTTTTTGTTAAATAATAAGTACTATACATTAACAAAAATGAGTAAAAATGACTTACATTATGCACAGTTAAATGGAATATTTATTTGAAGATCTCACAATCATTTACTTTCTATTCTGTTCTAACATAAATAAACGAAAATAAATCCAAAGTGCACATTAACATGGAAGATGTTGTGAACCACCCTATCAGAGCAAATGAAATAAAATAAGCTTCTTCAACTCTTTTCAGTCTCCTAAAGATGTGATCAATATTCTTTTGCATTGCCTTTTTTTATCGCATTAATTCAACAAGCTTATTCTTTTTTTTTTTTCTTTTTTAACTGTTCCAGAGAGCATTTGCTTTGAACCAGTCAGAGCTAACTATTCATGCTGATCACATGTCAGTCTTGCTGCCAACTGAACGGACAACTGAGTCCAGTGGTCATCGAGTTGTCAGACTCAGATACACTGCTGCAGCTTGGAGAACTCAGTGGAATAACTAAATATTAAATATCGGTGGAAACGGATTATGATACACAAGCACTTTATTATGCTTGTTGTTAACATTTGTGTATGTAAATCTGATGTTGGTAGATTGTTTTCTTCTTCTTTTTTTTTTTTAACATGGGATTTTGACAGTTGCCATCATATTTTCAGGATCAAAGCACCGTTCCGCCCACAAGTGCTCCTTTTTACAGTGGTGTGTGTAATTGGCAGCCATTTTGGATGAAGAAACCGGTGGTTGGAAAGTACAGTGGGGCAAATAAGTATTTAGTCAACGACTAATTGTGCAAATTCTCCCATTTGAAAATATTAGAGAGGCCTGTAATTGTCAACATGAGTAAACCTCAACCATGAGAGACAGAATGTGGAAAAAAAAAACAGAAAATCACATTGTTTGATTTTTAAAGAATTTATTTGCAAACCATGGTGGAAAATAAGTATTTGGTCAATACCAAAAGTTCATCTCAATACTTTGTTATGTACCCTTTGTATGCAATAATGGAGGCCAAACATTTTCTGTAACTCTTCACAAGCTTTTCAAACACTGTTGCTGGTATTTTGGCCCAATCCTCCATGCAGATCTCCTTTAGAGCTGTGATGTTTTGGGGCTGTTGTTGAGCAACACGGACTTTCAAATCCCTCCACAGATTTTCTATGGGGTTGAGATCTGGAGACTGGCTAGGCCACTCCAGGACCTTGAAATGCTTCTTACAAAGCCACTCCTTTGTTGCCCTGGCTGTGTGTTTGGGATCATTGTCATGCTGAAAGACCCAGCCACGTATCATCTTCAATGCCCTTGCTGATGGAAGGAGATTTTCACTCAAAATCTCTCAATACATGGCCCCATTCATTCTTTCCTTTACACAGATCAGCCGTCCTGGTCCCTTTGCAGAAAAACAGTCCCAAAGCATGATGTTTCCACCCCCATGCTTCACAGTGGGTATGGTGTTCTTCGGATGCAATTCAGTATTCTTTCTCCTCCAAACACGAGAACCTGTGTTTCTACCAAAAAGTTCTATTTTGGTTTCATCTGACCATAACACATTCTCCCAGTCTTCTTCTGGATCATCCATATGCTCTCTAGTGAACCGCAGATGGGCCTGGACGTGTAGTTTCTTCAGCAGGGGGACACGTCTGGCAGTGCAGGATTTGAGTCCCTGGCGGCGCATTGTGTTACTGACAGCCTTTGTTACTGTGGTCCCAGCTCTATGTAGATCATTCACTTGGTCCCACCGTGTGGTTGTGGGGTTTTTGATCACCGTTCTTGTTATCATTTTGACGCCACGGTGTGAGATGTTGCATGGAGCCCCACATCGAGGGAGATTATCAGTGGTCTTGTATGTCTTCCATTTTGTAATAATTGCTCCCACAGTTGATTTTTTTACACCAGGCGTTTTACCTATTGCAGATTCAGTCTTCCAAGCCTGGTGCTGGTCAACAATTTTGTCTCTGGTGTCCTTTGACAGCTCTTTGGTCTTGGCCATAGTGGAGTTTGAAGTGTGACTGACTGAGGTTGTGGACATGTGTCTTTCATACCGATAATGAGTTAAAACAGGTGCCATTAATACAGGTAACGAGTGGAGCCTCGTTAGACCTTGTTAGACCTCGTTAGAAGAAGTTAGACCTCTTTGACAGCCAGAAATCTTGCTTGTTTGTAGGTAACCAAATATTTATTTTCCACTCTAATTTGGAAATAAATTCTTTAAAAATCAAACAATGTGATTGTCTGTTTTTTTCCACATTCTGTCTCTAATTGTTGAGGTTTACCCATGTTGACAATTACAGGCCTCTCTAATCTTTTCAGGTAGGAGAACTTGCACAATTGGTGGTTGACTAAATACTTATTTGCCCCACTGTAAATCTTGAAAAGTACATATTGCACAGCATCGGCATATTATTTCTTAGTACTCCACCAGTATCAGTGCAAACTTAGCCAAAATGTGTATAGCCTGGGTTGTTAGTGGAAGTTGCAAAAAGTATTCACCACATGGAGACATGCACTTTGGGGGCTTCATATTATCTGCAACCCTTTTATTCTTATGAGTAAGAATTGGGTTCATCGTTTGTCTTAGTATATTTTCATTTTAAGCTATTATTACAGGCCATTACTTGCTTTTTTGTGCTCTTCAGGCTAGGGCTCTTCCCAATCCGCAATAAATAGCCAGTGTTTACTCCATTAGGTCAAAGTGATTCAATTTATATCATTCCAAAGCTTTGTGTTGGATTGTTCAGGAACTAAATATGGTGGGCGGGACATTTCGCATCCCCGTGACTGAAACAGATGGCGCCTGAAAGTGTGAGAAACTAATTACCTAAAACAAAAAACTGCAGCATTTTGCCCCTTTTTAACCAGGCAAGCAGCGGGAGGAGAAAAGCAAAATGTCGACCATTAGCAAGAGCTGTGGTTATGGGAGAAACATCACTGGCAAGATGGAAGGGATGCACGTAAAAACTGTAATCTTTTCTGACACGGGTGACACGTCGCCGCTGCTGTTGCGGTGTTCTCCCGAGTGATGACAAGCCGCGGTTATCTCGGCGTTTAATGCTTTTAGCCTCTTCTCTTTTTGAATTAGCTGTCAAAGCCGCCATCGTCTCCTTGACAATGCTCGCACCGCTGGCTCAAGCAGGCTGTCTCGCCTCAAAGATAATTGCTTCATTTGGGCCTTCACCATTTGTGAACTCACCTACTCCTTTTCTGTACAGTAGAACAAGATTTTTCTCAAGAAAAATAGCACCCAACAGTATTGTATTGTTTAAAAACACAGAGTAATAATGCTTGCAAACATGGAAAATGTGTCATGTTATGAGCGTTCTTAGTTATTCTTCTGTGGTGTTTATGACTGTTGCACCAATACCAATACTAGTATCGATATCAGTACTGATACAACACTAAAATTACGTCATCCGTGGTGGTACTAAGAAATTACGTGCTGATGTTGTGCAATATGTACTTGTCAAGATCTAGTTTCCAATGGCTGGTCACCCTACAGAAGATGTCCGCCAGCTACGCACACCACCATATACTAAAAGGAAGGCTTCCAATCATCTGTTGTGAATTTCTGTGAGTTCATCACTTGCAAACATCCAATCCATCGTTCATTCGCTTCCAATCCTCCCACTTCAAGTGGATTGGACGTCTAGCGCTGTCAACAGTAGCCACTGAGTTAAGCAGTGTCTGATCAAGCCGTGATAGTAATTACAGTAATTTCTGGACTATAAAGCACACCTTTATATGATGCCGCACTGGCCAAATTTCACAAAATCTTAGAAATAAATCCACTTATATGCCGTATTTGACTATAAGCCGCTGGTGTCCATATCTTAACATTGGATATTTACATACAGAAGTTACACAGAAATATTTGATCAAAATATACTTATTAACCAGACAAACATGCATCAACATCACCAACTTGTGTTGTCCGTCTATGTCATGGCAAAATTTGGAAAGCCATTCTTTTATAATACAGTATGTCTAATTATTGAACTTTTCCATTATTCATATGTTTTGCCACGTGTAATTTTAATTTGGGATTGTACCTGCAGTATTTATGGAGGATTTAGTGTAGGGTTTTGGGCTGTCCAACGAATGAACGGAATTATCATGTATTCTTATGAGAAAATCACACTCGACATACTACCATTTCGACTTACAAACCAAGTTCTGGAACAAGTTAATTCGTATGTAGAAGTACCACTTAGGCCTGCATATTACAGTATATCATTTGAACATTGCCACCGCAATGTGCGCGTGTGCAATTGTCCCATCGCGGGACGTGCAATTTTTTTCCCCCTTAATGTAAACTTTTGTTTTTCTTCATAAAAGCAGCAATTGTAGAGAGACATGGCTTTTTGGATCCCTTTTATACACACCAATCTTCATCATTCACAGATAAACCCTCTTAGCCTGGATTAAACTGCATTATATGAATGCTAGGGATGTCCCGATCGCATATTTTTGCACCCGAGTTCGAGTCACCTGATTTTGACAATCTGCCAATACCGAGTCCCGATCCAATTTGCTTTGATGCGCACGCTGCCAAGAACAGCCTCTCACTCACACAATGAATGAGTTGCCACAGCACACTTCAGATTGTACCAAGCTTAACGATGATTAACACATTTGTGCCTTTGATTGTCGAGCTACCGAGGCGTCTCTGGCCAGATCAAAATTACACACCTGTAATATTAGAGAGGCCTGTAATTGTCAACATGGGTAAACCTCAAACATGAGAGACAGAATGTGGAAAAAAAAAACAGAAAATCACATTGTTTGATTTTTGAAGAATTTATTTGCAAATCATGGTGGAACATAAGTATTTGATCAATACCAAAAGTTCATCTCAATACTTTGTTATGTACCCTTTGTTGGCAATAACGGAGGCCAAATGTTTTCTGTAACTCTTCACAAGCTTTTCACTCATTGTTGCTGGTATTTTGGCCCATTCCTCCATGCAGATACCCTCTAGAGCAGTGATGTTTTGGGGCTGTCGTTGGGCAACACGGACTTTCAACTCCCTCCACAGATCTGGAGACTGGCTAGGCCACTCCAGGACCTTAAAATCATCAATCAATGTCATGCTGAAAGACCCAGCCACGTCTCATCTTCAATGCCCTTGCTGATGGAAGGAGATTTTCACTCAAAATCTCTCGATACATGGCCCCATTCATTCTTTCCTTTACACAGATAAGTTGTCCTGGTCCCTTTGCACAAAAACAGCCCCAAAGCATGATGTTTCCACCCCCATGCTTCACAGTGGGTATGGTGCAATTCAGTATTCTTTTTCCTCCAAACATGAGAACCTGTGTTTCTACCAAAAAGTTCTATTTTGGTTTCATCTGACCATAACACATTCTCCCAGTCTTCTTCTGGATCATCCAAATGCTCTCTAACGAACCGCAGACGGGCCTGGACATGTACTGGCTTCAGCAGGGGGACAGGTCTGGCAGTGCAGGATTTGAGTCCCTGGCAGCGCATTATGTTACTGATAGCAGCCTTTGTTACTGTGGTCCCAGCTCTCTGTTGGTCATTCACTAGGTCCCCCCGTGTGGTTCTGGGATTTTTGCTCACCGTTCTTGTTCTCATTTTGATGCCACAGGGTGAGGAGGGAGTTGAAAGTCCGCGTTGCCCAACGACAGCCCCAAAACTTCACTGCGCTAGAGGAGATCTGCATGGAGGAATGGGCCAAAATACCAGCAACAGTGTGTGAAAAGCTCTGTTATTGCCAACAAAGGGTACATAACAAAGTATTGAGATGAACTTTTGGTATTGACCAAATACTTATTTTCCACCATGGTTTGCAAATAAATTCTTTAAAGATCAAACAATGTGATTTTCTGTTTTTTTTCCCACATTCTGTCTCTCATGGTTGAGGTTTACCCATGTTGACAATTACAGGCCTCTCTAATATTTTCAAGTGGGAGAACTTGCACAATTGGTGGTTGACTAAATACTGATTTGCCGGCAACACTGTTTCTCCCAACCCCCCCCCCAAAAAATTGTAATGTCAAATTTTTTTCCAGTATCGTTCAGCCCTTGAACCTCTGAATATTTTTTCAATCGAATGTGGTTCCAGATCGGTACAGTATCGGAATCAAGCCTTGGAATCGATATTGGGAGCCAAAAAATGGTTTCAGTGCAACACTAGTGTTCATGAGCGAAACTTTATGGTAGTTCACCATTAAGTTCCATTAAGGTTTTTCCATCAAGGAAAACACTGTGAATTGATGAGTTACGTTGCCTGGTGCCATTTAGTGTCGGGGTCTTAAGTGCCTTCATGGTCACCTGATATGTTTGACACAAACTGTATCTTGGAAAAACTCGAGTCAAGGCTCTCGAATTGAAGTCCCAGCTATACGCCATGCTCCTTTCTTCTGCTAGGTGTTAACATGATGTCTATTTGTGTTCTCTAGGAGGGGCAACACATCCACAGGGGCAGCCTGTACCTGAGCCAAGGCCGTCAAATGAATTCCCACACTGGAAGAGGAAGAACTTGTTGCAAATACATTGATGTCCCTGTGTAGTAGCAGTGGGGAGTTGGAAGAAGACGACGGGTAAGAAGAGAGTACAAGGTGAGATTAGTTTGGTAAGAAAAGATCATAAAAACATGAAGGTAGAGGTAGAGGGGGAGGATTAGTGCCACTTCAGGTATGACAGAATAAAAGGAGAGTGGGATGGGAGATGTGGGAATCCTAGGAGTTTAGGTGGGATTAGTTTTGCTTGGCGGAATGGAGGGAAGGGAGGGGCGCAAACAGAGGCGTCACGAAAACAAAACCTCTTATCAATCATTTGTGGACAAAGCGAGAGCAGGGTACAATCTCCAGTCTGCCGGGATGTGTCTATTTACTGGATCTTGCTGAGTACACGCCGTTTCTGCTTCGTGAATAAGAAACTGTTACGCCTCGGGTTTTTCTCGAAACCATTATTTTTCAGAGATTACACGATTCCCAGGGCATTGGATAAGGAATTTTAGCCTAAAAATCAGTACGCTGGTTGACTTCCAAATTTGAATCAAAACAACCATCCCCTCTGGAAATTGGTTACACTGAATAATTTAAACCTTCGTTACCTGTACAGAATATTTTAAAGTAACAATTTAACCTTCCTGACGTCCTGTTTTCTTCCAGTTTCACTTCCTGTATGTGTTCCAGAACTTTTATCTCTACAATTTCTCACTATACTGTAAGTGCATCCGGCCTTTCGCCCGGTGTGTTCCAATGTGTTTTTCTGCTGGAGGCCCATTAACAAAAGAGCATTCTAATTACCTCCGTCGGTCCGGAGTGACTTTGCGGCAGCGGCACATGAATCACAATGAGCATCTGCGCCCCTTTTGTCCGCGGGGAGGCATTTATTTTGCCCTGCAAATGGAAGGCTTGCCTGTGAGATATTTGGCCCCTTTATTGAGGCTATCGAGGGAGCCCTGAACATGAAAATAACGCTCAACTGGGGTGCATTTTCTCTGCTCGGAGGTGGAGAAAACAATGTAATAACAAAGTATTTTTGCCTTTTTGGGGTGTTTTCTCCAAGGCTGTGAGGAGAAGTGGGCATTTAAATGACAATGACTGTAAAGAAGTTTAATGTCATACTGTATGTTGTGATAGTAAAATAATCACACATTTTTGCTTAAGTTTGCTATAGCTTGATGCTAACAAATATGGTAATTTTCGGACTATAAGCCGCAGCTTTTTCCCCTCATTTTGAATTATAGTCCAGTGCATCTTATAAATTGATTTATTTGGGTTAATAGGTAACACTTAATATGACAGCAGCGTCATCAGATTGTCATAAATCTGACATGACACTATCATGGGCAGTACTGAATGCTTATGACTGATGTCATTAAGTGTCATCCAGCAAATTATGTCACTAACTCCATTTATGTCCAGTTTGGATCCATTTACATCCATTCAAAAGTGAGATAATTTCCCCACACTAAATGACATCTGTTATAAGCATTCATTAATGCTTTGACAGTGTCATGTCATAATTACGATTGTCTTATGGCAGTCTTATGGCGCCACTGTTAAATAAAGTGTTACCAAATACTCTAACTACCAACTAATGAAACAACTGGGACAGTAACTGAAGAAATAATTAGCACAGAACATGAATTTTGTCTGTAGCGCTGCAATGCATGCCGAGGTGGCATGTTGGACGACAACAGTGTTGACAGCTGGTGGCAGCAGAGGTTGACCGTCTCCACCAAGGGAGCAGTGATGGCCAAATGAAGCTTATTGAAGCAATGGTGGTTCATTTGGTCTTATGACAGTCTTATGTTGCCGCTGTCAATAAAAGTGTTACTGGTTAAGAGTTGTGGCTTGTAGTCCGGTGCTGCTTATTGATGAACAAATGCCGTTTTGGTATCAAATTTGGTGGGTGGCGAATTTTAGTCAGGTGCGCCTTATAGGCCGAAAATTACGGTAATTGGTAATGAATAGCACTGGTGTTCTCGTGTTGTTACCTTTCAAGCAGATTTACATGGATCTACATCAGTGTTGTTAATAACGGCGTTATTTTTTCAGTAATGAGTGGTCTAATTAATTACTTTTCTCATCTTGGCAACACTGTTACCGTTACTGAGGATGTAAAGGAGGGCGTTACTATGCATTACTACGTTGGTTGAATGATGCAACAAAAGTCTGAGGGACACGACTCACGGAGAGAGCAGAGCGGGAGTGGGAAGGGACTTGTGACGCCGTTGCAAACGCGATGCTAGGTGGCTCCAATAATACCTGACGGTAGCCGATAGCCTACAAACTACGCCCACGTGATGCTACGGTAGATATCCCATGTAGAACTTAGATGCGAAATGACGGACACGGCGGCGTTAGCACATATATAGAGAACTAGATGCGAATAGACAGACACGGCGGCGTTAGCACATGTATAGAGAACTAGATGCGAAATGATAGACTCTCAGGCGTTAGTAAACAGCCGCCATCTTAGAGCAGTACACTTCTCAGGAAGGCTGTGTTGTAGAGAATCTGCCTAGTGAACCTAAGTAACTTTTTATCTAAAATACTCCTATATCGTCAAAATCATGACTTGAATCTATCTTTAAATTATGAAACAGTTTAAAAACCTTCGCATGTCGAAAGTAGACGGAAGGGAATAACGCAACAACAGAAGCAATTTTAAGGAACCCTCCCGCTTCAAATGGCTTGGAGGTCTAGCGCTGTCAGTGGCAGCCAATGAGTTACGTTTGTTATATTTAGCTATGCCTTTTGTTAAAATAATGGTTGTAATTCAAATTTCTTAAATGTTTCATCATCAAAATGGTCAAAATCATCTAAATTGCTTTGTATTTCTGTTTTTTACTGCTAGCATGCATTGCAGCACTACATACAGTGGGGAGAACAAGTATTTGATACACTGCCAATGGGTTTTCCCATTAGCAGTGTATCAAATACTTGTTCTCCCCACTGTTTGTAAAAAACATTCAAAATTCATTTGCTGTGATAATGTCTTCAGTTACTGTTCCAGTTGTTTCATTAATTGATAGTTATGGTATTTGGTAACACTTTATTTGACAGTGGCGCCATAAGTCATAAAACCATCCAAATTATGACATGAGACTGTCATGAGCATTAACGAATGCTAATGGCAGATGTCATTTTGTGACATCTGGCAAATAATCTTACTTTTGATTGGATGTAAAAGATCAGAGCTGTACATGAATGGAGTTAGTGACATAATCTGCCGGATGACACCTAATGAACATTTGTTATTGCCCATGATAGTGTCATGTCATAATTATGACGGTCTTATTGCAGTCCTATGACACCGCTGTCAAATAAAGTGTTGCCTATTAACCTAAATAAATCAAGAAATAAGCCACACTGGACTATAAACCGCAGGATTCAAAACGAGGCAGTAACTGCTTATGGTCTGAAAATTACAGTATTTTGATTGAACGCCATTGAATCGAATCATGGCGTACTTTGTAGTATTGGCAAATATTGTATCGGCGTCCAAATAATCTATATTTTATTGTATTGTCATGAAATTGGTGATATAAGCCTCTAGTAGATGGATAAAATGATACTCAACAATATATATTCTTTATCCTCTGTGAAGAACAACTAGTATTACTGCTTTACTGAAGAGCTGACATTGTCTCTGTGTGTGGCATAGCTCTAAAGTGGTTCAGGGTGGGGTGTGTGAAGTGATTAATGATCCGTCTGATGCATGGCATGATACTAACGTATACAAAGCAACCGACGTAACTTCGCGGACGTCTCTTGGCTCAGATGGCTCCGGCGATGAGGCTGTACAAGGAAAGTGAAAGGAGCGCAACTGGGACTAACATGACACCCCTATTAACAGGGCTGCCTGTCAGTGTCAGCAACCGGACGGTGGACACAGGCCAGCAGTAGTACACCATCAGGAGAGAATAACAAGTCCAGCTCTTTGTACAGATTGACTCGGGCGTCTGTCCCGGCGCGGACATCAAGCCCGGCGCCGTGACGAATAGCCGAGCAGGACGGAGGGAAATTGGGGGGTAGGAGGTTTGGTTGAGGCGGAAGAGGTGGCAGATGGAGGAAGAAAAGACGGGAGAGCAGAGGAAGGGTTGTGTTTAATTAGCGGCCCTGGAGAGAGTCTCGCTTGAGCCGAAGAGGAACCGGGGATGTGCTTTAATTGGCCCTCCTCTGAAGCTCGGAAGACACGTCGAGAGGAAGAAAAGAGCGCTAACAAAAAGCAGCTGGACTTTATGTCTGCTCGGTTACAGATGACAGTTTCGTTTGCTGTTTCGTGTGTTGTATTGCAGTCAGTCATACACATTTTATCATTATGTTATATTACTTTTAACCCTTTATGCCGGAATATACATTTATCTAATTGGCTGCCATTGATGAAACTAGATGGCAATCCATTTTACTCCCATTCAAAATGGATTGGACATCTAGCGCTGTCAATGAATGTTATCAATATACTGTACATGAAATTCTTCTTTTACTAACCACTGCAACATATCCTGTTAAATACTATACATAACCCAGGACTGGCAGTGGGTGAGTTAACGAAGCAATTACTGTAATTTTCGAACTATAAGCCGCTACTTTTCCCCCCTCATTTTGAATCCCGCATCTTTTGGGTTTATTTATTTGGGTTAATAGGCAACCCTTTATTTGACAGCGGCGTCATAACACTGCCATAAGACTGAATGAAAATGTATGCTTATGACAGATGTCATTTAAGTGTCATTCGGCAAATTAAAACTCCATTTATGTCCAGCCCGGGTCTTTTACATCCATTCAAATCTGAGATAATTTGCCGGATAACAAAATGACATCTGTCATAACAATTTATTAATGCTCATGGCAGTGTCATGTCATAATTATGATGGTCTTATGGCAGTCTTATGTCGCCACTGTCAAATAAAGTGTCACTAAATACCATCACTAGCAATTGATGAAACAACCGGAACAGTAACTGGAGAAATAATTAGCACAGAACATGAATTTTGATTGTTATGTACATCTGTAGCGCTGCAATGCATGCTAGGAGGCATGTTTGACGACAACAATGTTGAAAGCAGGTGGCAGCAGAGGTTGACTGTCTTCCCCAAGGGAGCAGTGATGGCTAAATGAAGCTTCTTGAAGCAATGATTGTGGTTCGTTTGGTCTTAAGACAGTATCATGATGCTCTTTTACATCCATTCAAAAGTTGATAATTTGCCCGGTAACACTAAGTGACATCTCTTATAAGGATGCATTGATGCTTATGACAGTGTCACGTCATAATTATGATTGTTCAATGACAGTGTTATGGCTCCACTGTCAAATAAAGTGTCACCAAATACCGTAACTAGCAATTAATGAAACAACTGGAACAGTAACAAAAGAAATTATCACAGAAAATGAATTTTGATTGTTATTTACATCTGTAGCGGGGCTATGCATGCTAGGAGGCATGTTGGAGGACAAAATTTTTGACAGCAGGTGGCAGCAGAGGTTGACTGTCTTCGTCAAGGGAACAGTGTGTCATGTCTCGGAAGTCATGTTAGTGTTTTTTGTTTTGTTGGTGCAGAATTTCCTGCTTTTATTTTGGTAGTGGCACTCCGCCTGTTTCCCAACTTTACTTCCTGCTCTTCCCAATCAGGCTGATCATTTCCACCTGTGATCCATTATATATATAGTCTGCACCTAACCTTGCCCTGTGTCTGTTCATCTTGTATCCTGCCATGTTCCATGTTACCAGCTCATGTAAGATCATGTACGCCTTTTCTTGACTAAGATTTATGTTGGGTTGAAATGCCCTTTTTGTAACTTTGTTGACTTTGCTAAGATTTTTGGTGTCCATCAAGTGCTGTGATTTTTCGTTGTCTCTTTTTGAACTCCTATGAACTGAAAATAAACCTTTCTTGTTTAAACGGAACATTCCTGCATTTGGGTCCTTAGTGAATCCCTGTCACAATGATGGCTACATAAAGCTTCTTGAAGCAATGGTGGTGGTTTATTTGGTCTTATGATGCCACTGTCAAATAAAGTGTTATCGGTTAAAATGTGTTGTAAATATCCCATAATACAGAGAGGACAGCTGTGGTTTATAGTCCAGTGCGGCTTATGTATAAACAAATGCCATTTTCGTGTCAAATTTGGTGGGTGGTGGCCTATAGTCAGGTGCGCCTGATAGGCCATTTATGAGTTTTTCAGCTAATATAGAGATTAGAAAAAATAAATACACTGACCTTAGTTTACTTTAATAATAGTTTTACTTCATCTACATACTTTAAAAACATTTAAATATACAGTAGTACCTCTACTTACAAATGTCTCTACATACAGAATTTTCAGGTTATGGCACACCTTTAGACTGGAAAATATCGCCTCTTTCAGGATACGAAAGGCTAAAATACTGTTTGGGCTGCTACTCGCAGCTCCCAGAGTTTACTAAATGTAACATAATTATAGCTGCTCTGCTATTGGCTATTGCCTTGCATCAACATGGCATCCAAATTGGCTATAAGAGGAACCTCTACTCTATGTTAGTCATGTGCTGGTATGAGATTCTGATGGTATGAAATCCTTAAGCAACAATATAACGGTTTCATTGTATCACGGTATTGCAATTACAGCTCTAAAATGTGTTAATTTGAGATATCTGGGTTAAAAAAAACAAAAACTTTTTTCCATTGCATATTTTTTTTCAAAACATTGGAAAATTGAAACAAGTTAAAATACTTTTAAAAAATAACAAAATATTCTAAATAAAATTAAATTAAATTGAGTCCTTTAGGTGAGCGTAAACCCACAGCCACAGCTTAACATTATTATCATCGGAACAAAAATAATTGAATTATTTTCCGTAAAAAGCATGTGTGTATGATTTGTATCATGTTTACATTATACACACACTCTCTTTCTCAACACAGACCGTTGCCACAGAGAAAAAAAAAACACGTTTTACCTCCGCTAGACACACTAAACACACTAGACTTAACTCTTATAGCTGGTGGGAAACATTCATGATAGTGTCTACTAACCTTTAATTTTGTATAAATGCGAAATCATAGTGGAGGTCTTGCCTCCTCAGCAGCCACCCTCAGCAAACATGTTTTATATGTTGGTTGGTCCTCTTCCTTTATGCCGCGGCCGTCTGTCACTTTTCTGTTGCCGAAGTATTCCCATATCAACTATTTCGTTTTCTTCGATGGGGGGAAAAAGTTCAGGAGTTTCACCTCCTCCAGCCATCGTGTAGCACAGCTGACTCACTGACACTGAGCAACAAGGGAGGGATTTCTCTCTGCATTAATGTTACATACAAAATAGCTAATGGACGGTATAATGGAAAATTTTTGCGGTTTTGAAACCGTGACGTTTTCATACCACGGTATACCTTGAAACCGGTTATCGGCACATGCTTACTGTATGTGTATGTGTGTGTCCCAGCGACCTCTTCATTCGCCTCTGGTGTTCCGATAAGTTTACATGAGTGTATTAACTTATATTCTTTACTCTATTATTGTCTTTTACACCCTCATTCCATGTTTATTGTGAAATAATCTAAGTGTAACATGTATTTGTTACATGTTTTGATGCATTTTTATGCTTTATAAAAGATTTATGCCTGTAATTTTCGGGGGCTTGGAGCAGATTTGGGCATTTTCATGGAAAACACGACTTTACTTACAGAATTTTCAGTTCAAGAAACTACTTCCAGACCCAATTAATTTCATATGTAGGGGGTGCCACTGTACTATAACTCACTTTTTCTCACCCTATCTCTTGTGCATTTCTCCAAACGAGACAAAAACTGACGGTGAGCAACGTGTATCCAAAAATGATTACGTTATGTAACACATAAATGCAAAAAGAGGCATTCTCTAAAACGATACATTGCAGCGCGGGTCAAGGAGAAACTCGGTTGCGGCGGAGCAAGCCGGGAGGATATGAATAAGGCAGCGAGGGTGGAGGGTGTTGAGGGGAGAGGCGTAGCGGCTGCACTCAGACAAAGATGGATGGAGTGAAGCACCGGGCGCTACCAGGGCACAAAGCTACGCGCGCACACACACAGCACATATACATTGAAGACGCAATGCACAGAAGGAAAAAAAATGACAAGTCAAGAAGTCTGGGAAGGATAATGAGCAGAGACAGGAAGGAGTGTGGCGCAAAAGGAAGCGCCAGCGGCTCGGTTTATCGGTGGTGGTAATAACACTACAACCAGCTCAGCACATTGTTCTTCATCCCAGTCCCGTTTAGGGAACATTATTCTAAGCGTAGGCCCCCAGATCAATGCAAGTGACAGCATATTGGTGATCAATCAAAGTGCCAAGGCCGGATTGATCACGCGCCGTCAAATGTGACATAAACAAGGCCTGGCGATCAATATGATATTAGGATCTTCAGCGTGGGACAAACGTACTGTTTCTCAATTATCTGCCTCCCCAAAAGCGCAATCTTAAATATGCTTGACCCTCGGACAGCAAACCGTTGAAACTTCATAGTTTATGAGTTTAATAAATACAAGTCAATATGTGAATAAAGAACATAGTGCATTAAAGGTCTGTAATATGGTAGAAGTAGTTTATACAACAAAATTGTCTACCAATGTAGTAGGAAAAAAATGGAATACAATACAGTCCCTGACAAAAGTTTTGTCGCCTACAGAAAGTAGTGTGAAAATTGAACAAAAAATGTACTTCAAATACAAAAATATGTTACACAATATAAGCGAATTACAGTGCCCTCCATAATTATTGGATTTATGATAATTATGTGTTTTTTAGCTTCTAATATTTTTTTCCCCCCCTTCTAAATAATATGGGACCTTAATGGAAAAAAAGAGAAAAATCCAACCTTCAATACCAGTGCATTTATTCAGTGGGGGAAAAAATCCCACATAAAGAAATAATTATTTGACATCAAATAATGTGTGTCACAATTATTAGCACCCCTCGTGTTAATACTTTGTACAACCCATTTTGCCAACAAAACAGCACCTAATCTTCTCCTATAATGTTTCACAAGATGGGAAAAGACATTCCTCTTTGCAGAATCTCTCTAAATCATCCAGAGACCTGGGTCCTCTCCTCTGTACTCTCCTCTTCAGCTCACCCCACAGGTTTTCAATAGGGTTGAGGTCTGGGGACTGAGATGGCCGTGGGAGGAGCTTGATTTTGTGTCTGGTGAACCATCTCTGTGTAGATTTGGCCTTATGTTTAGGGTCATTGTCTTGCTGAAAGACCCAGTGACGACCCATCTTCAGCTTTCGGGCAGAGGGCAACAGATTTTGATTTAAAATGTCCTGGTATTTCAAAGCATTCATGATGCCATGCACGCTAACAAGGTTCCCGGGGCCTTTGGAAGCGAAACAGCTCCACAGCATCACTGATTTGCAGATCTCTCAGGGTGCAGACAATTGAAAGACCGTGTGGCATTTGCCAAGGCCCACAGCTTGTCAAAAGGATGGACGCTGGAAAAGTGGCGAAAGGTGAATTTTTCATATGAATCTTCCATTGAATTACACCACAGTTGCAGCAAATATTGCAGGAGACCTACTGGAGCCCGCATGGATCCGAGATTCACTCAGAAAACAGTGAAGTTTGGTGGTGGCAAAATCAGGGTCTGGGGTTACATTCAGTATTGGGGTGTGCAAGAGATCTGCAGGGTGGAAGGCAACATAAATAGTCTGAAATATCAACAAATTTTAGCTGCATATTACATTCCCAACCACAAAAAGGGACACATCCTTCAGCAGGATGGTGCTCCATCGCATACTTCAATCTCTTCCTCAAGGCAAAGATCAAGATCAGGGGTCTCCAAACCGGTCCTCGAGGGCCGCTGTGGGTCCTGGTTTTTGTTCATACCGATCAAGCACAGACCTTTTAACCAATGTGGTTTCTACTAAAACAAGCAGCACCTGACTGCAATCAACTGATTACACCTATAAAACACCAGATTGGTGAAAAGGTGTGGTCTTGTTTTGTTGGAGTGAAATCCTGCACCCACAGTGGCCCTATGTGGAATAGTTTGGAGACGACTGATCAAGATCCTCCAGGACTGGCCAGCCCAGTCACCAGACATGAACATCATTGAGCATGTCTGGGGTAGGATGAAAGAGGAAGCATGGAAGACGAAACCCAAGAATGTTGATGAACTCTGGGAGGCATGCAAGACTGCGTTCTTGTTCTTGATGACTTCATCAATAAATTGTATGAATCCTTGCCGAACCGCATGGATGCAGTCCTTCAAGCCCATGGAAGTCATACAAAATATTAAATTTGGATTTCACAGGACCACTGCTTAATTTGCTTATGTTATGTTACATATTTTTGTATTTGAAGTACTTTTTTTTTTTTTTCAATTTTCACACTACTTTCTGTTGGCGACAAAACTTTTGTCTTGCCAAAATTTGACCTTTATGTCTTCATTAACTGATAAACTTTTTTCAGGGAAACAAATAAATTTGTGTACATTCAACATCATTTGGGAGGGTCTTAGCTTTCATATGAGCCATTTCTGAAACCAATTGAATGATTAAACGTCAGGTTATTAGCAATTGTTTCTACAAAATGGATAAGCGACAAGACTTTTGTCGGGGACTGTACTTTAGGATCATTTTGGGTCACTCCCTGTTTATTCTGTGGCATTTCTGGATTACATGCTGTTGATTTTGGGGCTTCCCGTTAGTTTTGGGGCATTTCAGGAATTTCCTGTTGATTTTGGGTCAGATAGGGTGAGTTTTGGGGAGAATGGTTAATTTAGCTGATAAAAATTCAAACTTGTGTCATTTACGTCACCTGCGTTAGTTTTTGGACCATTTAGGGCACAGACTGATGTAAAATGGGTGTAAAAAATGGGGCCATAGACTTCACCATCAGTTGACGAGACAGCTCCTACAGACATTGCGCCACACCGTGCATGCACTTTGAAATTTTGTGGAAAAAAATTAAATGAATGGAAAAAATTAGCGTAAGTTTAGATTGAAATATTTACGTAAAATGAATGATGACTGCCTTGTTTTCGGCTTTTAACCAAGAATCTAGTCTGTTGTACATTCATGTCTATAGAAATTTCGGGATTTAAGCATTTATTTACAAGAATTTTCAACTTAAAAGCTCTTTGTCTTGTGATGGCTGTTGGATTTTGTATCCATACACAATAGCATAAATTTACATTTAAATAATCAGGCAATTTTCGGCCAGCTGCCTATTTTGTTGTTGTTGTTATTGCAAAAAAACTAGTAATTTAGATATTTCTGCATCGATACCCAAAAAACGAAAATCAGCTTTTACCATAGGCGGAGTTTGACTTTTGGGGTGGGGGGGCACAACATGTTGATGACCCAGAAAATGTCAGCAATAAAATTAACTTCCAAGAATATTTATAATAATAAGTCGAAGATGAGCGTTTTTTTGTTTCCCGTCATTTTTTAGGGGAATTCTCAATCAGGATGCCTAGGACTGCTATAATTTTCACCACGATCGTCATCCATTGAATTTGGTATGCCTGCCGGTGGTGGCTCTGTTGAACAATTACCATCTTTAGTGGGGCAAATTGAACATTTTGGCGGTGCTCTCTGGCGTTTCATGGCCCACATTTTAAATCTTGCTCAGTAGTTGTTGTCGCTTTTGAAAGCTTAGGTATGAAAAAAATTACGTATGTCCATCTTGCCTGTTCGGTCCTCAGGTGGTTTTGGCTAACCAAAGCAAATAACCGTCTAAGGTGCTAGTCACATGATCTAATTGAATAATAATTTTGACCCATTATAAAAATAAATATTTTTTTTGTTCATTTCATTCATTTTTGTTGTTTGTTTCATTGCTTTACAATTTTGTTCATTTCATTCATTTTTGTTGTTTGTTTCATTGCTTTACAACTTTTATAGAAAATATTTTACCGAAAAATTTTAATTATTAAAATCCTATAAAGGAAAGTCAATTACATGCAATGACACTTTTAGGCCACCAGGGGGATTTCCCCCTGACTCCCCATTAAACCCTGCGTATGCCTTTTACGTGTTTTATGTAACGTATTGATCTAAAAACGACGAGGGCCATATGGCCGGCAAGATGTTCTGAGGCAATAGTGACATTGGAATTCAACCTAAATAAGTAGCGATTGTGTATAGAAAAATGCAAAATTTGCTTTTCCTGAGTCAAATTAAGATAATTCTGCATGCTGTATTCAAGTATTAAGTTTCTCATGTGAAAACTTTGTGATTTATTAGCTGTTGAAAACTTAAGTGTATGTATGCATGTATGTATGTTAAATTTAAGTCGCTATTTCGGGCAAAAACTTATTTGACATGTTAAATATTGCTATTGATCCTGAAAATATAGGTGATTATCTCTGCATTTGGTGATTTTCGTGCACCTATCATAAAATCTGAGAATTTTATAGCCATTTTAAGTTTTGTTATACTCATACAAAAACATTTAATCCAGATTTTATCAGGGAATTAATTAGAATTTTTTGATGCCGCTGCTCATGGAGACTCATATATGCCTAAGTGAGGTGCCTGTTTTTGTTTTAGGTCGCTAGCGCGTTTGGTTTTGAAAATATTTAGAATTTTAAGTCTAAGCCCCCTACCGAGCGGCCCGCGCCCTGTTTCCCGTCAGTTGATAGTGAAGTCTATGATGGGAGATACACAGTTGCCAGTTTGGTGACAAGAAAGGAGTAATAACATGTCCCCACAATAACAATATAAAGACCTGCAAGAGGATGCGTTTCCCATATTGAATTACAATGCCTAGTGCATTCATTAAAGGCTTGAGCTAATTGTACTGGACTAAAGTTACGTTGATGCATATAATGAGGCAGAGTGCAGTGAGGGCCTCACTCACACACATATCGACATGAGTCCAGGTCCACATCTTCAATGTAAAATGATTGCGCGTAAATGAGCCTTGAAGATGGATACGCCAACACTAATGGCGAGCACGGTGACGTTGATACATGCTCCGGTGTTTTGGATGACCCTCGCTCACCCCGCCGTGTAGCCGCCGTCATTAAACCATAAAACGCCTTGACGTGCTTCTATCGCGGCGTAATGACGCCGTGGTGCACCAGGAGATTTGCTAATGATATCGAGCGGCCGATGACTTTTCTTGCATATCAAAAGATCGTTATCGTGATTTTCGTGTGTTTAATCCCCTGAGGAGGCATGGACAAAGAACAGAAGCTTAATGGGCCCAATTGTAAGGAAAAGGCTCATTAAGGGCCAAGTGCTAATAAATTTAGAATGTATATGCGTGTTTATGTGTACATAAAGATACATACGGAGAGTTACATATCTTCCCTGCAGTAAAATGTCATTTTTTGTGTTTAATCCAAAGCAAAGAAGTCAATGAAGCGTCCTCCGTCTCCTCTTTGCTGACATTGCTTCTATTTTCATTGGTTTTCTCAAGCCATTCAATCATTGCGACACCTTTTCTCTTATTCCAGCCTCATTGCCTCCCTTCCTTTTTCTTCTTTACGGCGCTCCGCCTCCCAGCGCGGTTCCGGTCTGGTTCATAATCAAATTTGCGGTGACACACACCATCTACCTTCCGCCTCGTACGTCTTCTTTTTCGTTTAATAAAAAGGTGCACTCGCAATTGGCCTCAGAGTTTGTTGAAGCACTTTCACACTCGCTGCATGCAAGGCTTCAACCTCTTTTTCTCCTAGGCTCATAGCTTCTTATATTTGTCTCTTTTACTCGCTTTTTTCTGTATCCCTCCTTCGTCGGAGTCTTCCTTGTGCTAAGATTTACAATTCCTCTCAGGACTTTGCAGCCCTCGTTTTGCCTCTCTGTCCCGGGAGCATTTTAGCAGAAAAGTGGGCCAGACACAAGTAGGCATAAAGGCAAGAGGAAATATATCTTTACACTTTTCACACAGGTATGTCTGACACGTGCACTAACTCATTAGAAAAGAGTGATCATTGATGGCGTTATTGTGGGATTTACAGGGTTGGAGAGAACAATGACATGAAGTGGCCAATGAACATGAGTGGGCAACAACACAGAGGAAAATTACTGGCCAACTAGAAAATGCAATTTCTGGAGAAACTGCGTGGGAGGGCTTTCATGCTTGTTGGGATATTGCACTGTAGATTGATGCGGGATGATGTTGAGGAAGGTAATTCCAGGACAGTTTGGGGTCATTTCAAAGCTTGAGAACGAAAAACCAATACGACCGGATATCCGGATTTACAGGTGAGAGATACAGCTGTATCGATAGTAAAGTTACCATTCGACAGTAATTAGCCATTAGATATTCAATAAACCGATGGTAGAGATAGAATTCGGCTATCGCGAGCACAAGAATCGGCTTCTAATGCCTCGTTCAATGCATTGCTTAATGGGGTGATAATTAGACATCCCGATCGATCGGGTCCGATCACGTCATTTTCAAAGTATCGGAAAAAAATATCGGCCATGCCTTTTTTTTAATATATATATATTTTTTAATGAAATCGTTTTTCTAATTGTATTTGACGTTACAGACATAATATGTTACACTCATCCAGAGTCTTTAGTTTAGGCTTAAGGTAGGGTTATCAAATTTATCCCGATAACGGCGGTAAATAAAAAAAAAAAAAAAAAAGTATCACGTTAAAATATTTAACGCAATTAATGCACGCGTTGTCTGTCACTGGAGTTTTATTATCAATATCAATCCCATCCAACAAAATGACGGTCATATGGTAAGCCTTAATTTTGTTTTCATAAAAAAAAACAAAAAAAAACATAACATTGGTATGTAATTTTGTTGTTTAATTTTGCTATTAGAAATGTGGTCTTTTTTATATGTTTAAAATACTGTACGAACACACACAACAAATGTTTACTAACGTATCGTTTTCACTCTGTATCGAACCGTATCGAATCGCTCGGCCATAAAAATGTATCGTTTTTTAATCGAATCGTAACCTGTGTATCTAGATACATATCGAATCGGCTTCAAGCCAGAGATTCCCAACCCTAGTCATTTCGTGTTGATTTAGGGCAATTTCAGGTAAGATTCTTGGAAACTTTGTGTTGTGCAATTTTGGACATATCAGGGTCAATTCCTGTTTATTTTGGGTCACGTCCAATAGATTTTGGGGCAATTCAGGCCACTTCCGATAGATTTTGAGTCACTTCTTTTTTATTTGGAGCATTTCCGGGTCACTTAGGCTAGGTCGTTTTTTGAGAGCCGCATGCGGCTCTTTAGCGCTGCCCTAGCGGCTCCCTGGAGCATTTTAAAAATGTTTGAAAATGGAAAAAGATGTTTGAGGGAAATATATTTTTTGTTTTGATATGGTTACTGTAGGAAGACAAAAATGACACAAACATTCTTTTTCGTTTTCTATGACGACATCCTACCCAGTTTTATTATTACTGTATTTTCACGACCATAAGGCGCACCTAAAGTAAAATATTTCCTCCAAAATGGATGGTGCACCTAATAATGTGGCGGGCCTATTGTGTGGACTGAGTACCAAAATGTGTCTGTCTGACGTGAGAGTTGCATGAGAACCTTAAAGGGA
The DNA here is from genome assembly GCF_030265065.1 of Corythoichthys intestinalis. NCBI lineage: Eukaryota > Metazoa > Chordata > Actinopteri > Syngnathiformes > Syngnathidae > Corythoichthys > Corythoichthys intestinalis. The sequence continues at coordinate 23,524,885 of NC_080416.1, forward strand.
GAAGGTTCCGTAAGATGGGGGCGTGCTCCAAGTAGCTGTAACGTTCGAGTGTGTGCGTTAGGCTAAACAACATTGGTTTGGTGAAGGACCCTCGAAAATGGCATCTACTACGAAGGGACACACTTATGAAGCACAGTTCAAACTCAAGGCTAACACCTACGCGAAACAAAAAGAAACTGCCACGTTTGGTGATTTTTAAAAGGAAGACGTTGCCTAAAGAAAAATTGAGCTGCTGTGTTTTATAGCCTAGCTGTTAAATTTGGATACAGAAAATGAGGACTTTGATGGATTTGTTGATTAAGATAATGTGAGTCTTCTTACTTTGTTATTTATTTATTTATTTTAGTAAAGTACAATTGAACTCTGTTTTGCTCCCGCTGCCTTTAAAAAAAACAAAACGCTTGCATGCATGCTAGAACGTATCCTAGCGCACATGCTAGCGTGCATGCTAGTGTATATTTTTCTATGCGCCCTATAATGCAGTGCGCCTTGTGTGTGTGTTAAATACAAAAATATCACCCGAAAATGAACCTGCGCCTTTTAGTACGGTGTGCCCTATGATCGCGAAAATACGGTATATGTATTGACTAATCTGAGCAAAATGACCACCATTGCTGTGTTGCCCGCAGCACACAGCCGGCAGCAGGATACTAATGTTAATGTTTACATTGACTGACGTTGGGCATTTTGTGGTGTGTAAACACCCCAGTAATGGCGGCCACCACTACAGGGCGACATCCACATATCTCTTCTCAGATTAGTCAACAGAATAGGCAGGCTGATGGGTGTGTCATGAGGCACAGGCCAGAATGCGGTTGCTAATAAATTATTTATCATTACTGTGCGGCCTGGTGGCATATACAGTGGGGCAAATAAGTATTTAGTCAACCACTAATGGTGCAAGTTCTCCCACTTGAAAATATTAGAGAGGCCTGTAATTGTCAACAGGGGTAAACCTCAACCATGAGAGACAGAATGTGGAAAAACAATCCAGAAAATCACATTGTTTGATTTTTAAAGAATTTATTTGGAAATCATGGTGGAAAATAAGTATTTGGTCTATACCAAAAGTTCATCTCACTACTTTGTTATGTACCCTCTGTTGGCAATAACGGTGGCCAGACGTTTTCTGTAACTCTTCACAAGCTTTTCACACACTGTTGCTGGTATTTTGGCCCATTCCTCCATGCATATCTCCTCTCGAGCAGTGATGTTTTGGGGCTGTCGTTGGGCAACACGGACTTTCAACTCCATCCTCACCCCGTGGCATCAAAATGATAACAAGAACGGTGAGCAAAAATTCCAGAACCACACGGGGGGACGTAGTGAATGACCTGCGGAGAGCTGGGACCATAGTAACAACGGCTACTATCAGTAAAACAATACGCCGCCAGGGACTCAAATCCTGCACTGCCAGACGTGTCCCCCTGCTGGAGAAAGTACACGTCTAGGCCCGTCTGCGGTTTGCTAGAGAGCATTTGGATGATCCAGAAGAGGACTGGGAAAATGTGTTAAGGTCAGATGAAACCAAAATTTTGGTAGAAACACAGGTTCTCTTGTTTGGAGGAAAAAAAATACTGAATTGCACCATACCCACTGTGAAGCATGGGGTGGAAACATCATGCTTTGGGGCTGTTTTTCTGCAAATGGACTAGGACGACTGATCTGTGTAAAGGAAAGAATGAATGGGGCCATGTATCGAGAGATTTTGAGTGAAAATCTCCTTCCATCAGCAAGGGCATTAAAGATGAGACGTGGCTGGGTCTTTCAGCATGACAATGATCCCAAACACACAGCCAGGGCAACAAAGTAGTGGCTTCATAAGAAGCATTTCAAGGTCATTGAGTGGACTAGCCAGTCTCCAGGTCTCAACCCCATAGAAAATCTGCGGAGGGAGTTGAAAGTCCGTGTTTCCCAACGACGGCCACAAAACATCACTGCTCTAGAGGAGATCTGCATGGAGGAATGGGCCAAAATACCAGCAACAGTGTGTGAAAAACTTGTGAAGAGTTACAGAAAACATTTGGCCTCCGTTATTGCCAAGAAAGGGTACATAACAAAGTATTGAGATGAACTTTTGGTATTGACCAAATACTTATTTTCCACCATGATTTGCAAATAAATTATTTAAAAATCAAACAATGCGATTTTCTGTTTTTTTTCCCACATTCTGTCCCTCATGGTTGAGGTTTAACCATGTTGACAATTACAGGCCTCTCTAATATTTTCAAGTGGGAGAACTTGCACAATTAGTGGTTGACTAAATACTTATTTGCCCCGCTGTACATCACGGACCCGTAATGGTCCTTAGCCCGGTGGATGGGGACCACTGACCTATAATACCCAATGACTTGAAGTGACCAATGATACCGAAAAAGTCCACACTTTTAACTCAAGTAATAAACATTCCGTAGTTCAATTCACTTTCACTCACCTTGTCAAAGTTCTCATTGAACTTGCTGTATCCCAGCATGTAATGTAAAGCTTTGTTGAACATGTTTAATTGATGCGTTTAACTGCATCAAAGGATCCGCTAAGGGCAAAATATGGGCAAATGTTGTTGTTAGGGTCTAGAAGAAAAAAAACGTGTTTTACAGTTGTGAGCATCACAATTTAGGGAATATTTAGGCAACCCCCACAAACTTCAATTTCTTTAGTGCGCCAAGAACCCATAAGAAAGGAGGTGGGGTTGCCAGTCTGATCAGGGACAGTTTTCAATGCACGAATATTTCATGTGGTCAGTTTGATTCCTTTGAATATATTGTCATTCAGCTAAAAAGCCCTTGCAGAGCTGCCTTGGTAACAATTTACAGACCACCGAAGTATAACACAATGTTTTTTGATGAGCTTACCAAAATACTGTCTTCCGTCTGCATGGACTTTGATTGTGTTGTTTTAGTGGGTGACTTTAACATTCATGTTGATAATCCTGAAGAAGGATGTGCTAGAGAGCTTTTAAATATTTTGGATACATTTGGTTTATCTCAGCATGTCACAGTTCCAACACATAACAGAGGGCACATACTGGACTTAATAATATCCAAAGGTCTTAACATCTCTGAGGTCACAGTGAATGATGTTGCTCTGTCTGATCACTACTGCATTATGTTTAAAATGACCACCCCTGTCCATCCTCTGAAAAGGGAAACAGAGGTGATTAGGAAGCGTTACATAAGTGATAACACATGTGCGTTATTCACACAGGCCTATGCCTCATCATTAACCCCTACAATAGCTCCAGTGGAAGAACTTGTAAATAGTTTCAGTTCCAGTGTAATGACTGTAATGGACACTATTGCCCCGATTAAGACAAAAACTTTGTCAAGAAAGAAGAGGTCACCCTGGAGAAATGCCATACCAGCTATAAAACAAAAGCAAGTTTGTAGACGAGCAGAACGCAGATGGCGAAAAAACAAACTCCTAGTTTTTTATGATATCTACAAAGAGAGTCTTCGCAAATACAACCAGGAACTGAAAAATGCTAGACAATCATATTTTTCAGAGATCATTAGTAGAAACACCAACAATCCTCGCACACTATTTTCTGTTGTTGACAAACTGACAAACCCACAAGCATCAATACCTCAGGATTTGGCATCTGAGGTGTCCTGTAATAATTTTGCAGCATTCTTTACACACAAAGTACTAAAGATTAGACAGACTGTGTGCAACTCCGGATTAACAAATGTTACACTAAACGCCTCCCAAAATGTCCCCCACTTCAATTTTAGACAGTTTAGCCTCCTGGACTATGCCACTTTAACAGAAATTGTGTCGAAATTAAAGCCCACAACATGCTGCTTTGACATCCTTCCTTCAAACTTTTTCAAAACTGTTTTTCATTGCATAGCCCCAGACATACTTCAGATTATAAATACTTCCCTCCAAACAGGAGAGTTTCCTCAGACTTTAAAAACTGCAATAATAAAACCTCTCCTAAAAAAACCTAATCTGGAAGCCTCAACCATTAGTAATTACAGGCCAATATCAAATCTGACATTCCTGGGGAAAATTATCGAAAGGGTTGTGTTTGAACAGATCCAGACTTTTATGATGCAAAACAATCTTTTTAACTCATTTCAGTCTGGATTTCGGCCACAACACAGCACCGAGACCGTGCTTATCAAAGTCCTAAATGATATTCGTCGGAATACTGATGCAGGCAAATCATCTGTTCTGCTACTATTGGATCTCAGCGCCGCATTTGACACGGTTGATCACAACATACTACTCAGCAGATTGGAACAGTGGGTAGGACTTACTGACACTATTCTTCAGTGGTTCACATCCTATTTACATGATAGAGATTTCTTTGTGTCAATTGGAAACTATCAGTCAGAACGAACCAAATTCACGTGTGGAGTCCCTCAAGGGTCAATTCTTGGACCACTCTTATTTAACATCTATATGCTTCCGTTAGCTCAGATAATGGAACAGTATGACATCTCCTATCACGCCTATGCAGATGACACACAACTGTACATTTCTGTGTCCCCACATGATTATAGTCCCTTAGTCTCCCTGAGTAAATGCATTCGTCAAATCAATGAATGGATGTGCCAGAATTTTCTCCAGTTAAATGTGGAGAAGACAGAGGTGATCATTTTTGGGCCAAAAAAGGAAAGGTCAAAGATAAGCAGCCAACCTAGCACAATGTCACTTACAGCTACAAATCAAGTCAGAAACCTTGGCGTAACTATTGACTCAGACCTAAAATTTGATAGCCATCTAAAGTCCGTCACTAAATCCGCTAATTACCACCTAAAAAATATAACCAGAATTAAGGGGCTTCTGACTCAACAAGACATGGAAAAACTTATGCATGCATTCATTTTCAGTAGATTGGACTACTGCAACGGTATATTTACAGGTCTTGATAAAAAATCAGTCAGGAAGCTGCAGCTAGTACAGAATGCTGCAGCCAGAGTCCTCACAAATACAAGGAAGCTGGACCACATTACACCGGTTTTGAAATCGCTACACTGGCTTCCAGTGAGTCAAAGGATAGACTATAAAATACTACTGCTCGCCTACAAAACACTTAATGGCCTTGGACCAAAATACATGCTTGACTTGTTAGATTCCTATGAGACATCTAGACCCCTAAGGTCGTCTGGAACGGGTCTTCTGCATGTTCCAAGAACAAGAACCAAGCAGGGTGAGGCAGCATTTAGTTATTATGCTCCTCACCTCTGGAACAAGTTACCCGAACGTCTGAAGTATGCTCAAACTGTTAGCTCCTTTAAATCAGGGCTAAAAACACTTTTGTTTGGCACTGCATATCCATAACTGTCTATATATTTCAACCTACCTGCCTTCTATTCCTCTTGTGCTTATCTCCATTGCTGATTTCAATGATTACTATTAGTAGTAGTTTTTGCTTTATTTTTATTTTTGTTTTATTTTTATTTATTTATTTTTATTCTGTGATTAAATGCGATCATTTGTCTTGGTTTTTACGTTGCGTTGATTTAAATGTGATTTTTATGGTCTTCATGTGATGTAAAGCACTTTGAATTGCCTTGTGTTGAATTGTGCTATATAAAGAAATTTGCCTTGCCTTGCCAATATTCAACAAGAGCTCTTCAAATATTCAACAGGTTTCACACACGCTTTTCTCAACAGGGACATTGTGTAGTTGGGATAAAATGTTAGTGCTCAACACTACTTTGTGGTAGTTGCGGAGACGCTGACAGTAATGTATTCGGGATGTCCCCACGGGGCCTCGGCGGACCCGGCTCCCCCAACGCTGCTTTCCCTCCAGGGACCACCTTGATGTTGTGTGAGCGTGGGGCCTGTTGACTGTATCCTCTTGGTTGATTTGGTCTTTTCCGCTCCTATTACGGGTTAACGTCTATTGAATGGACTACACTTGCCAAGTTCTGTAGTAGAAAATCACCGGCTTTTGTGTGCACATGTTACACAATAAATATTTGCAGGAAAGGCATTGCATCACACCGGCACTCCCTCGTGTGCACGTGTTTGCCTATTCATTTTTGTTCCCTCTATCGCTTCAGATGGTTCCGGTGAGTCTTAATTACTCTGTCAATTACTGTAGGGAAGATGCGCGATTAAAGCGGACGTCTCGTCTTGATATTTATCGAGGTGGTTGCTTTTCTTGTTGCCTTTGTGTGTAGGGTTTTCGTAAAACGGGGGAGAGTTAGTCAAAAAAAAAAAAAAAAAAAAAGGACTGTCGAACTCATTGCTGTGCTGCAGTCCAACAGTTGTGTGCATATTGCATTGATCCAGTGCAGTGGCGCTCTAAGCCAGCCGCTCCCCTCGCTCTTCATTACTATGCCTTAATCCTGACAGCCGCAGTCCACGCTCGCTGGAGCACTGAAAGCAAACACTGCAAGTCCGTCTTCTTCTGTCTCGTCACGCTGTGATGATGTCACACACAGGGCATTATTGTCCTTTATTGACAAGTAATATCATTATGTGTGATGTCTTTTCAATAAACTGCTTTCCTTATGCTTCAGGCTGGCTTAACCCTTTCATGCACAATTTACGAATTTTTTTTTTCTTGAATGGTTTTATCAGATAGAGGTCTCAAACTTGTGGCCCCGGGTCCAATGGAAGCTCACGGGACAGTATTTTGCAGTTGTAATCATCCAGTTGTTATACAGTAGTATGGAAAAGTATGTGAACCTTTTGGAATTTCTCACATTTCTGCATAAAATCACCATCAAATGTGATCTGATCTTTGTCAAAATCACACAGATGGAAAAAAACTGTATGTTTTAACTAAAACCACCCAAACATTTATAGGTTTTCATATTTTAATGAGAATAGCATGCAAACAATGACAGAAGGGGGAAAATAAATAAGTGAACCCTCTGCCTAAGGAGACTTAAGCAAATTGCAAAAGCAATTGAAACAATTTTTTACCAAACAATTTAAGTCAGGTGTGTACCCAATCACTAATAAGTGGTTTAAAGGTTCCGGGCCGAGCCGGTCCATGGCGCATTTGGTTCCGGGCTGCGCAGAAACAATAAATCATTTATTAACGACTGCATTCTGGCCGATTGACTTTGGCCTGTGCCGCTTAACACACCAATATCCTTGTCTACTCTAGATATACAACTACAGGATAGGAGGCCGTCATATAAATGCATTGATTGGACTGTTAGCAGTACATCTTGTTTTGTATATCTATGTGCGCTTGGCCTCGATAATAACGTATGAGGTAGGTCGTCGCCCATCACATTTGTTCCCGGAAATAATTAGCCCCCACACAAGAATGACTGAAAAACAAACGTCTATGGACAGATTTTTTTCGGGGAAAAGGGAACCTGACAAGCCAGAAGATGAGCCTACAACCTCGAAGAAACCAAAATCTAGGCTACTTCCCAATCACTAAAGATCCACGAACTGCGAAGGAGTGGATTTGTGACCCATATGTGAATAAACCGAGTGATTCGAGTATGTCTGTGCAACAGGAATATTATCTTGTAGAAATCGCAAACTACGGTGACCTTAAACATACATTTAAGACACAACTCTACCGAGGTTCTGGATTAAAGTTATTTCGGATTATCCTGACATCGCTAGGAGAGCATTGAAAACCGTGCTACAATTTCCAACATCGTATCTTTGTGAAGCGGACTTCTCTCACTCTCCCATCTCGGGACCATCTCGTCTCAACGAAACAAGTTAAGGCCTCCCACTGATTCAGCCGGTGAGTTGTATTTTCCCTGCACTTAACACGACGGGGCTAAAAACAAATGTTATTTTATGTATGCTGTATTTTTCTGCCACACATTGCCGGGTTCTTTTGCATACACGTAACGTTAAAAACGATCACGAATGCAGCGATTCCAAAGTAAACACTACAAACTTTCTTTAAAGAAAGGAATATTAACTTAGGTTTGCCTTGTTAACTACCCACAACAACTGCACGCAGTTCTCTGACTTAACGACTTTGCGGTGTCATTAAGCATTAATTTACGCCATTTTCGTGTTGCACATGAATGTTTATGATGTAAATAGTTTTTTAGCACCGTTGGATAACATTTAGAGTCCAACTGAATATAATAGAGGGCTTTTTTCACCGCCACAAAAGCTTTGGGAGCAAAATTTTATAATGGTGCAAAATTTGACACAACACCAGTCCGTGAAAAAAAGACCCAAAAGACACTGGTCCGTGGTGCAAAAAAGGTTGGGGACCCCTGGTTTGAAGCTACCCTGCCCACTATAAAACACACACCTGGTAAGACTTCCAATGATCCAATGGTCCAAAACACAGAAGTAAATCAACGTCAGAATGGTTTCAGAAGAACAAAATACACATTCTGGAGTGGCAAAGGCACAGTTCAGACTTGAACCCCATTGAGATGCTGTGGCATAACCTAAAGATAGCGATTCATAATAGAGTCTGACTGAACTACAGCAGTTTTGTAGAGAAGAATGGGCCAAGTAGATGATCCATGTGCCAGACTGATCTGCAGCTACAGGAAGCGTCTGGTTGAAGTTATTGCTGCCAAAGGGGGCGCCACAAATGATCAAATGTGGTGGTTCACTTACTTAATTCCCCCCTTCTGTCATTGTTTGCATACTATCCTCATTCAAATATGTAAACCTATAAATGTCTGGGTGGTTTTAGTTAAAGCAGACACTTTTTTCATCTGTGTGATTTAGAAAAAGATCACATTTAATTTTGATTTTATGCAGAAATATGAGAAATTCCAAAAGGTTCAGATACTTTTTCATACCACTGTATTAGTGTTCCCCGTGTGTATTTGCAATGGGCGAGGAATAAAATTCTTTCATTTTAAATTAAATGAATGAATTAATTAAATAATCCAATTTGGGGGGGAAAAGCAATTATAGTGCTAATCTAAAAAGTCATTAGTAATAAAATATTTAATGAATGAATTAAAAACAAATAGTCATAAATTGAAAATAATGGAAGAAGAATAAAGACATACATTAAAACAAGTGAGACCTGTGTGTATTTTGCTCTGGGAATTTCATTATCTATTTTTGTGGGAATTTCATTATTTTTTAGGGCTGTCAAAATTATCGCGTTAACAGGCGGTAATTAATTTTTTAAATGAATCACGTTAAAATATTTGATGAAATTAACGCACATGCCCTGCTCAGACAGATTTAAATGACAGTACAGTCAAATGCCCACTTGTTAATTGTGTTTTGTGGAGTTTTGCTGCCCTCTGCTGGTGCTTGGGTGCGACTGATTTTATAGGCTTCAGCACCCATGAGCATTGTGTAAGTAATTATTGACATCAACAATGGCGGGCTACTAGTTTATTTTTTGATTGAAAATTTTACAAATTTTATTAAAACGAAAACATTAAGAAGGGTTTTAATATAAAATTTCTATAACTTGTACTAACATTTATCTTTTAAGGACTACAAGTCTTTCTATCCATGGATCGCTTTAACAGAATGTTAACAATGTTAATGCCGTCTTGTTGATTTATTGTTATAATAAACAAATACACTCCTTATGTACCGCATGTTTAATACATATATCCATCCTGTCTTATCTTTCCATTCCAACAATAATTTACAGAAAAATATGGCATATTTTATAGATGGTTTGAATTGTGATTTATTGCGATTAATTACGATTAATTAATTTTTAAGCTGTTATTAACTCGATTAAAAATTTTAATCGTTTGACAGCCCTACTATTTTTGTTTTGTTTTATAGCTGAACTTTTTGGCTGCCATTGCCAGCAATAGACATCCAATCCATTTTAACTGGGAGTGGCTGGAAGAGATGATCGCTTCCAGCCCCTCTCAGTTGAAATGGATTGGACGTCTACTGCCGTCAATAGGTGCTTTCCATATCAATTTCCCTCTTTTACAAGATTTAAATATACATTTTTCAACAATACAGAAAATTCATGGAATATATCATTTCCGAAAGAGGCATTTCTTCTCATTTCAAAGTTTCAACGGCTTGCTTGCATCGCTCTTTCTTTCGGCCTCTTTGCCTTTTGCCATGAATTGTTGATTTTATACCAGGAATAAAAGCGGCTGTCGCGGCTCGTAAATGAGCTCCTGAATCATAGAGGATCGTAAAAGAAAAAAAAAAAGTAGAATTTGAATATATTGCTCTGCCCTCCTCCACTAAACTGGCAATAGAAGGGGACGAAGCGCTTCTTAAAAGATGCTTCTGAGAAAATCTATGCAACTTTTAAGAACATTAGGTGGCTGATTGTGTGCATCGTCAAGGCAACATCAAGCTCATCACGTTGATTGCCAAGCTGTCAATGGCGACCAAAACAAGTCTGAACGGGCGTTTCGCTGAACTTCAATGGCTGATAAATTCGCAGCCGACGGGCGAGCTGCGCCGAGAACAACGGGGGAAGCTTATCAGCTGGCGTGATGCGAATGTTTACCAGCCGCTTTAATTAATTATGAAAATTAGTCGAAGCGCAGAACACCAAATCTTGATCTTTACGCTTATCGCAGCCCTGCAGAGTCACATGCCATTTGAATGACATCTCTAGAAGAATACACAAACACACAGACCCGCGCACAAAAGACCACATGCACGCACAAGGGCTTAAAATGCATTCACTCGTAACGCTTTCTATACATATACATGATATTAGCCATGTTTGTCCATTCATATACCACATAATGAGAACATTTGTCTGTCCATTCACGAACAAGCACGCTGTTAGCATTAGTGTGTCTTTGTGAAAATACTTATTAGTTACTGCATACATAAATATGTGAACTAAGAATTTCCTGATCTGATACTCAGTATTGGCACCCAAGCTACTCTTGGAGTATCGGACACAAAGGCGCTGGAAGTCACTCACAGCAGGAGGTGCTGAGGATCTTATTTAGTTTTTCCTATCCAAAAACAGCCGTTTTGGTCAAAATTTGTCATGCTTGCGCGATTTCTCCGTACAAAGCGTGCACAGTAGCAGTAGTGGATAGTTAACATACTACTACTAGGCTACTACAAAGACAGCATTCTATTTCACCAGCAGTGTGTGTTGGAGTTTTTGTTTTGGAAATAAAAGCGGCCATGTATTATAATGCAATTCCCGGCAGCTAGACGGCGCAATGACACACAAACATTTGAAAACTAAAAGGTCCTTTGTTTAATGCCTCATTTTCTTACAAATAGCAAGCAAGGTGTCAGGTAGTGACCATGTTAAAAAAAACAAAAAACAAAACTTTTCAACATATATATTTAATCCCCTAAGTTAAATGCACTATTGTTTCAATGTTTTTATTGGTTTATTTATCTTCACCCCCCCAAACAAAATCTACATAAACACTCCCCCCACCCCCAACACCCGGGGTTGCTGCAGCCCCCTCAGCACCCCACCTTCCACGCCACTGATCGGACAGTATTGGATTTGGTCCGAAGCAGTTTTGTTTTCGTCTATGAACTATCTACGGCAATGAAAATATTTCGTCAACGAACACTTTTTTAATGACGATGTCGAGACGATAAGGAGCTAAAAACTTGCTTTAGGAGACTAAAAGACAACGAGACAAATGCCAGTTTTCATCTGACGAGACGAGAACGAAACGAAAATGCTTTTCATCGCATGTTCACAATGACATTTTTGTGTTGATAGCCTGCATCATACCACTGCATGCAATGTTGTTTTAACCTTTAATGGTCTGTGCTAAGTGATCATCACACACTAAATGTAACTTGTAGCGTTAGCATAGCAGTCATGTTTACGCTAACATTAGGATAATGCTAATGCGGGTGTCCTCTTAAACTTTCGGGCAACTTTTTTTAACGTGTTCGTTAAAAAAAGTTCGTGGCATCCAGGTGGGAATAATTAATTGAAAATAACTGTTTTCCCCCTCCTGCCATCCCTGAAGGCCGGTTGATGGGTACGTGGGTGGCCCGGGGGACCACCCTGGATCCCGGGGGCGGGGAGGGGACGATGGCTCCTTTTGCTTGGCTGCAGGAGGAGGGATGGGCTGCGCTTGATCTAGAACTGATCACAGAACTGATATGTGTAAACTCTACCCCTTTCAATCACTTAGCTTATAGACAGCCCCACCCCCGTCCCCCTCTTTCACTGACCAATAGGCCCCCACATTGTGTAAACCGGAAATACATCTCGTTGACGATGGCAGCAGCATATTAGTAATTAGTCTAGATGTTCAATGTATTTCTTGTTGTTGTTTGTGTATGTGTTTCTTTTCTTTCCTCTCTTGTGTTTCTTTTCTTCTGTCCCCCCATAATCCCTTCCTGTTCGCTGCTTTGTCATCATAAAAATGTATTTTGAATGATCACAATGGGCGTATGTCAGACTCTCAATGTGAAACATTAAAACTGTTCAGACTATCAAAACAAAAAAAACAACAGAAAATAACTGTTTTCCTGCTGAGTGTGTAATATCACCAAGTTGGTGTTATCTATCTATCTGTCTGTCTGTCCGTCCGGTAAAAGGCCCTCAAAGTGTTTAACAACAAAACATGACTCAAGATAAATAAAAGGCAGGAAAGTATTATACAATGACATTAAGATGAAAAGAAATTAAACAAAAACAGCGCACCGTGATAAAAGTCCACCAAAAATAACAATAAAACAGATAAAATCCCCCCAAATTAAAAACCCTAAAGCAAATAAAACCAGGCTATCCTAATCTGTGTAAAATGCGAATCTAAAAAGGTCTGTTTTTAACCGAGACTTAAAAAGACCTCGATCCGTAGTGGTACGGATTTCAGGGGAAGGCTATTCCACAGCATAGGGGCAGCAACTGCAAAAGATTGGTCTCCCCACTTAAATTAAAATTTCCGATAAATACGATGGAGCCTGGCCATTAATAGAATTAAAAACAAACATTAAAAGTTTGAAATCAATTCTAAAATGGACTGGAAGCCAGTGGAGTGATGATAGCATGGGGGTAATATGTTCACGTCTAGATGTACTTGGCATATCCATCCATCCATCCATCCATCCATCCATCCATCCATCCATCCATCCATCCATCCATCCATCCATCCATCCATCCATCCATCCATCCATCCATCCATCCATCCATCCATCCATCCATCCATCCATCCATCCATCCATCCATCCATCCATCCATAAGCAGAGGTGGGTACAGTAGCCAAAAATGTTACTCAATTAAGAGTAGCGTTACTTCAAAATAATATGACTCAAGTAAAAGTAAAAGTAGTCGTCCAAAAAATGTTCTCAAGTATAAGCAAAAAAGTATTTGGTGAAAAGAATACTTAAGTAATGAGTAACAATGTGAGTGTCTGCTTATAGTTTTGTTATTTTTTTCTGAGCACAAAGTTATCAATATTGACTATTGCTATAATGGTAATGTACAATAACCCATTACATAACCACATTAAGCCAAAGAAAGAAAAAAAACATTCATTCCAAAGAGAAGCATTATTCGTCCAAAGAGCATGACTGCCCTCTGGTGGAGAAAATAGTTCCGAGTTTGTATACTGAAGACTTCATAATTACTATTTTGTGATTAAAAGGATTACATCCCCGGTTTTACATGGTCAATTGGTGCCAAATAAAAACTGGGAGAGAGGTTAAAATCCGCAATTGCGAGTCATGTTGAGGGCGGCGCTCTACATCAAATACTTCATTTTTTACGATACTTTAAAGCCACTACATGATTGAACAGGCTGGCGTAAAGATAGAACGGTATAATGGAGTCATGTGATTATTGTTGCGACGTGCCATTGTTGAAATCGGGAGCGCTAACCCGGTAATACACCAGGCACGTCTCTACTCTTGAGATCGCTGGGAGGAAAAAAAAAATCTAATATGTAAAATAAAGAGGAAAAATGTAACGACTCTTGCGTAGCCCAAAGTAGCGGCGTAAGAGTAGCATTTTGTCTTCACAAATCTACTCAAGTAAAAGTAAAAAGTATAGCTTCGTAAAACTAATCTCAGAAGTACATTTTTCGAAAAAAGTTACTCAGTTACATGTAACGGAGTACATGTAAAGCGTTGCTACCCACCTCTGTCTATAAGTATCTAAGTAGATAGGAAAAAAATCGTGATCGGAAGTCGAAAAATCTGCGTCGGGACATCCCTAATGTGAACAGCATGCATAGAACCCTCTGAATCATTTTATATATCAATTCATTGAAAGCATTATTCGTATTATCAACATTATATATTTGAATTCATAGCTTACTGCAATTAAAGGGAACGTGAAGGTGACTGCTCAATGGTATCGAATAGTTCAGCAAATGATCACACTCGAAGCAACGCAAAACTGTTTTATGGATGTGTTCATGTAAATTGTTCATGTCTACTTATGTAAACATCAATCCGTCAAATCGGATACACAACAAGACTGTGTGAAAAACAACGATCATTCAAACGCATGTGCACTCACTAACTTTAACGGTGGCATTTGTGCAGGCAAACAATGAAAAGCACTTGACATGAGAACAAGTAACAAACAGTGATTGGTGCGCCAGAGTAAAATTAGAATTTGCCCTTTTGTGCTCTTAACTGTCGACAGGATGCTTGTTATTAAACGTAGCTGTCAACGCCGACTTCAAACGCAAGCTTGATCTATATTTGTTAGCAAGTCGCTGATATGACATTTCTACGGCGTTGGCGTAATTTAAAAATATACATCCAGTATTTGCCTTAATGCAACCAGTATTAGATTGTATATTGTTCCAGATTGTATTTGTATTGTTTCTCATGATAGTAGTAGTAGTGGAGACTCTCCTCCTGGGTTTTCATTGTTCATCACACACAAGTTGCTCCCGGCAGGATACGTGTAGGCAACCTTCGCTGGGATATTTTTGGATGAGAAAGAACGGGAAAGTGCCAAGTTTCTCCCTTGTCATCCTCCTCACTTTGTCTTTCGTTCGGAGAAACACGGACAAGACAAAAGGCTTTTCTGTGCGATGTCCGTAGGGAGAGGCTGCATTGTTTTTGGACCCTTTTGATCATATATGGACAGGACATAAGATTAAGTACACCTGCACTTTTGTTGGATACACCTGTTTTTCTGTTCACATTATGTCTGTAATGGTTTCTAACCACTCTAAATTCAGAAATCATCAGGTGTTTAGTTAAAGAACATACCGGTCACATGATGGAAGCATTTGTTTGTCAATTCATTTATATGCTCATGCCTGCCAAATCAATCAGTCAGTTCATTAAAGTGCCTGTGACAGAATAAAAAAAGTTGTAGATAGCATTATTATGTGACGGTTTGACTATATACAACAATTTGGCCATGCGCAGATGACGAGAAATTAGTCTTTTAATCTGCCGTTTAGCCCCGCCTGTCATTATAGTGCTCTAGCGTCCCCAGCTGGGTGATGACGTCGGCAGAGTAACGATTTCAGCTGATTTAGAATTCAGCCCATTGAGGGGGAAGATTCAGAACAAGGAAAATGCGACAGAGAGCAGTAAAATGTAATCATTAGCCACGTTTACATGCTGACTTTTATTCATACCGATTCAAATCATTCCGAATGGAAATTTCAAATCAGCTGTTTACATGTCACTTCATCTATTCCGATCCAGCGTTTACATGTGACTGCCTTTATTCCGAAAGGACGTTGGACAACTGCCGTCTGACATGCGCAGATTAATCAAAACAAAGCGTCACGTTGCAAAACATGGAGATCGATCGTCGGAGTGCTGCTGTTTTAACTTTAACCCACTTGTTGTGTTTGTGGAGTCGTATCCGCTTCTGCTGTTTTGCTCTTTTGCCTTGTAGTAGCCGGTTTTCCACCGGTTTCTAATCTGGTCAATGCTCCGGTCTATTCCGGCTTCGTGTAACTTCTCGTGAACTTTTTTAAATAGTTCACTGTTCCTCGTTTTACGCCCGTCTAAGCGAGCAATTATATTCAATTCTTTTAAAGTTTGAATTAAATACAATCTTTCCGCCGGACTCCAATTAGGTGCGCTGTGCTTGGAAGCCATGTTGCAAGTGACGTTACTTACGTCACAAAGTGACGTCACCACGTCAGTACGGACCATGTGCAGAAAGAACGCAACCAGACACCATTCCGCTTCCCTGTTTACATGATATAATTTTACTTCTAATCGGTTTGGGAAAAGGAATATTCCTCCCCTGTGAATCGGAATGAAATTCCATTCGGTTTGGGCCTGTTCATTCCGAATGGGGTGTTTATATGGAACACATTTATTTGGTTTGAACAAATATTCCGATTGTAATTGGAATATTTGGCTCCATGTAAACGTGGCAATTGTTTCAATCTCTCTACCACAATATTTTTACAGGATATTTTTTTGTATTCATTCATTCATTCATTTATTCAGTACGACGGGGCAAAATTACTGCATAATGTTCAAAAGTACTGACTTCTAAAACCTCCCGAACATTTAAAAAAAAATTTTTTATGTGGCCTTGGAGACGGAGGAAAGAGCGTAAACAAAAACAGGAGGCGTGACAGCTAGCCGGCATGCTAACCCGAACCAAGCGGCTTTTTCCAAGTCTTTTTCTCGCCTTTCGAAAACAAAAAATCGCACAAAACTACCCCAACTCATGTCAAATGTGGCGGCGGGGTTGAGTGTCTTCACCTATCGGCCAGCCCCCGGCGGTGAGCAAGTTACGGCTCGGCGTTCTGCTGTGGCCCCGGCGGGCAGGCAGTGCTCGTCGCTGGGGAATGAACGCTGAAAGCAGCGCATTCTCTGTGGACAAACCGGCCGACGTCGAAGCGGGGGGCTGCTCAGGGCCAAGTCGAGGAAAGCCTCTGTGGGCGGGAACGCCTTTATTGGCCAGCGACCATGGTGTGTGACAAGCCGCCAGTCGTCGGCCGTGTGGCCTTTTTGGTGAAGAGGGAGTATTGTCACCCACGAAATGCAAACCGCCTCCTTATTAAAACTAGGGCTGTCAAACGATTAAAATCTTTAATCGAGTTAATCACAGCTTGAAAATGAATTAATCGTAATTAATTGCAATTCAAACCATCTCTAAAATATGCCATATTCTTCTGTAAATTATTGTTGGAATGGAAAGATAAGATGGATATATACATTCAACATACTGTACATAAGTACTGTATTTGTTTATTATGACAATAAATCCACAAATGGCATTAACATTATTAACATTCTTTCTGTTAAAGAGATCTACCGATAGAAAGACCTGTAGTTCTTAAAAGTGCTAGTACAAGTTATAGTGATTTTATATTAAAACCCCTCTTAATGTTTTCGTTTTAATAATATTTGTAAAATTTTCAATCAAAAAATAAACTAGTAGCTCGCCATTGTTGACATCGCCGAGCGGTGACATCACAGCCGTTCTTCCACAGTGTCTTTAACTGCGTAAGATAGTAATTGAAATAAACCACAAGGTGTCAACGGCGAGTTTTAGATTACTTAGAAATCAAGCCAATGAGTGTGTTTTTTCCCATGACTGACGCCGTATTTCCCTGTTTCCATTGTGCTTCACGGTCATTTGAGAGCTGGCTTCATAACGTACGAGACCTCTGATAGTTTGTATATTGTGACTAAATATTGCCATCCAGTGTATTTGTTGAGCTAAACGTTTGAAGTGCTTTTGTTTTTGTTAACATTATTTTTTTTGGAGGGATAAGAATATTATTTTAGTTGTGCTTTCACTAAATGATACTTATGTTTGTTGTGAAGGAGTTGCCTCAATGTGCAAAAAACGTCATTGTAATCTGTTTGAGGCATTCTGCTCATGCGTTAAATGCGTCAAATATTTTAACGTGATTATTTTTAAAAATGGATTACCGCCGGTTAATGCGGTAAATTTGACAGCACTAATTAAAACATTTGCCATGATCCCAGTATTTGACATAACACAAAACATGAAGCTTACTCACTTACTTGTCCGTCCAATGATTCCTCGGTTGTCAGACTTGTTTTGCCCATTGCTGTGAACAAAGATCTTTTGGAAATCCAAAAAGCCTCACACCACTTTCCCTGGTGTAGCAACAAAAGCCTGCAGCACATTGGGCTGGCGTGCCGCAAAAAATAAACAAATTGATCCGCAAAATCAGCTGATCCGTAGTAGAATCCGCAGTCTTTCTGCATGCTATAGTGATGGCTTGTGAGATGGTTACTCAGCTGACGTCACATTCGCCTTCTTCCTCAATCCGAGACTCGAGCCGGAAGCCACTCATTTTCATGACGCGGGATTAAAAAAATTGAATAAATATATCAGTCGCTTCTACACACATCCAAGCAGTCCATTTCATTCATAAAATACTGCGTGTAATATGAAATAAACAAGCTTTTTGTGTCACAGGCACTTTAAGGCTTGTCTATTTGCAAATGTGCTTTTTTTTGACCACCCAGTGAAAACATCTGTTTGTCCATTCACATACTGTCCTATACACAACTGTAAAACCTTGGCTTGTCAAACACCTGTCAAACATATCTCAAATTCTGTGTCGGCACGTTGTCCCACATGGTAAGATGAGGTGGCTACAAATGAATACAAAGCAGATTGTCTTAGCATAACGATAGACACTTTTATGCTGATTAGAGCATTAATGATACTGACAATGCATCCTCTTGAGCTATAACGCCATATTTCTTTTTAGAGCATCTCCATTATTATGATATTCCTTCATTTCATCTTGCAATGAATTATGTATATTGCGGAGCAGATGCTTTGCGCCACGCAAAAATCCCCATAAGTCTTCACGTGCATCATCGTTCTTGTCAACCTAAGCGGCGTACAGTAGATCTATTTGAACGTGGTGTGATACATAACGTCACGTGGGGGGTGTCCCCGCGGAATACGGTGGCAATCCAGGAAACAAGAAGAAGCAGAAATGAAAGGGAGGGGATCAATGGAAGAGGGAGAGATAAAATGTGATGAAGGATTGCCAGGCTTGAATGCGATTAAATGTTCTGGCTTCGTGTGAGATTGAGGAGCTGAGATAAGGCCCCGAGTTGTGAAATAGGTGACAACGTTACCGATGATGCGATCGTGGTGCTTGAGTAGCTGCAACTACTTGAAAGTAAACTATTGGGATCTTTTATTTCTCATATCCGGTGTTAACGCTGTGAACTACTCGTAGACTACAGTTTCTTACAAGTAAGTAAGTACTTAGTCTCTAGCACAGACTACACACACAGTTGCCATTAGTGGTACATGGGCTCACGCTAGTTGTACTTGAATGTAGGGCTGCTGCTATCGATTATTTTAGTCATCGATTAATCAATCAAGTTAGTTTGAATAATTGAGTAATCGGATTTGGAACATTTAATGAGTTGCAGAATAAATTTTAGGATATGTCGAAGAATGGCTTGCCAAGATTGCACCTTCAAAAGAGCATTCAATGCGAACAAAAAATAAAATTTCCGAGTGTTTCTTCAAACTATGCAGAATTGCACTTTCATTTTAAGACAAATTATTATACCTGAGCTTAGCCTCAAATGGTATTTAAAGTTAGAAAAATGACGATCTAAGTACAACAAAAGAGCAATTGGCTAACATGCATAGCAAAAGTCCACTAGCTTTAATTAGGGTGACCAAACGTCCTCTTTTGCCCGGACAAGTCCTACTTTCACGTAGTATCCTCGTCGTCCGTTTTTTTTTTATTTTTATAAATTCATAAAAATGTCCGGTTTTTATGATTTTTCACGGGATCAATTTGAAGAGAATCCCGCTGGCCGCTGGGTGGCAGCGCCTGCCTGTGATGACATGGCTCCTAGCAGTAGGGAGGGAAGGAGTAGTTCTTGTTTTTGTTGGCAGTTTACCCCTATCATGAGGCATTACCGCCATCTACTGGCTTGACGATTTAGCCACAACGCCTGCCCAGTTGTTAAATTTTTTACGATAAATACGTATATAATGGCAACTGTTGACTTCTGTCGGAGCTTTGACTGTAAAATCCTGTTCGGTGTCGCATCGTTGCACTGCCGATGATTGTAAACTTTTATAGCAAAGTTTGATTTTTGCCTCATCTAGCTATCAGTAAGCTAAACCACGCTAGGCCTAATGGGAAACGTAGTATTGAACTACTGCTACGTTTGGAAACATGCTGGTTGAATAGTTTGTCAGTTTATTTCGGTTATTGTTTGTGTGCAATCGAGAACATTGAATGAGAATATCAATTGAATGGGAATAACAATTCGTCAAGGACAATTGCCGTGATAGTAATTTATAAAAATGTTTCGTTGGCACATAGCCAGTGTGTATGTGTATTGACTGGACTACATTTCCATGTGTCTGCATTCTATATATATTATATAGGGCTGTCAAACGATTAAAATTTTTAATCGAGTTAATTACAGCTCACAAATTAATTAATCGTAATTAATCACAATTAATCGCAATTCAAACCATTTATAAAATATGCCATATTTTTCTGTAAATTATATATGTATTCTGTAAAATAAATTGTTGGAATGGAAAGATATGACACAAGATGGATATATACATTCAACATACGGTACATAAGGACTGTAGTGGGCATTTCACTCTACTGTCATTTAAATCTGTCTATGCTGTCCTCACTCCGAAGTGTCTACTTTTTCCAAAGCTAGACAGCTAGTGAATGACGCCATAATAATCAGACTTCTTTTTCATCCGATTTATTAATAAAATGGCCTCAAACCATTGTCCTCTTTAGACCGTCGTAAAACTACAAAAAAAAAGTACACAAGCATTGCATTAGCAACAACGTTAGCTTAGCACGCTATACAGGTTCACAAAACACAAACAAAAAGCGTCTCATACAAAAAATATAACATTTCGCTTACTAACATAATATGTACATTATTTACAACAACCATACTTACGGACAAATCTTGTCCAAGGATCATATAAGCACAACATTACAACGTGGGCGTCAGCCCGAGACGTCCTGCAGCCATATTGAGCTGGCAAGACAACAATAAACCATGTCGCAAAGCGACCACAAGAGTTCGCTGTTAGACAGCACAAAAAGCCTTGCTGTAAAACTTATCAAAAGGCAGAATACTGTCTGAGCGGGACATGTGCGTTAATTGCGTCAAATATTTTAACGTTATTAATTAAAAAAATTAATTACCGCGTGTTAACGCGATAATTTTGACAGCCCTAATATTATTATTATTATTTTTTTTCAGACTGCATTTTTCCAACCAGAGTGAGGGGGCACACTTTAAATCTATTAAAGTGATATAGGCATCTTTGAGTGAAGTTCGAGTAAAATTCAAGTATCTTGAGGCCGGGCTGAGTGTCCTCTTTTTTGGAAATCAAAATATGGTCACCCTAGCTTTAGTGCTATAAAATGCTAACGTTTTTTCTTTACAATACTCTTAAGAAATTGTTCAAACACATGTTCCCACAAAAAAAAAAAAAAAAAAAAAAAAAAGCTAAATACAGTGATCCCTCGCTTTTCGCTGTTAATGGGGACCAGAACCTTCAGATTTAGCATTGGAAAGAGATGTTTTTTCACTTTTTTCCCCAAAGTTTAATTACAAAAAAACCCCCAAAAAATATGTATATGCCATAATGACTTAAGCATTCAGTAATGTCCATTACGGTGTCATGTGATCATTATGACGTCTTATAACAGTCTTATGATGCTGCTGTTACCTATTAACCCAAATAAATAAAAAAATAAGCCGCACTGGACTATAAGCCGCAGGATTCAAAATGAAAGAAAAAAATAGCTGCTTATAGTCCGAAAATTACGGTATATATATTTTTCATAAAGGTTTTTTAAGAACTTCACATATAATAGTTTTGTCATAAAGATGTGACTGTCCCATCAAATTATTTTTAAACAAGAATAATGTAGAAAAATGCTTGTCTTTATTAACTCATTCACTCCCTGCCATTTTCACCGGAGCAAGGCCCTTGGCTCCCAGCCGTTTTAATGGATTTTGACTGATTTTGCAAGGCCCACAAAAAATTTTTGTTCTATTGCTATATAAACATGGAACCCACCAAAAGAAAGATTACACTCGGTTCTTTCAGCAGAAAAAAAAGTTAGTTCATATCTTTTTCCATTCTTTAGAAATCAGCATTAGAAAATAGCTTAGTTTGAGCAATTTTCCAATTTCTGATGAAAAAACAGAGAAATTGAGCTTTTTGTGAAAGCATACATTTCAAACATAACTTTGACTTTAACACAGCTATTTTTTGCTTTAGTTACATCCCAAACCATCTGAATAATGTTTTCCTTTTACAAAATAAAATAAAAAAACAAGACAAATAGAGCTTTTGATCGCAAAGTAACAATTTATTTACACGTAACTAAACTATTGAACTGTTGAACTATTTGCGCACATACTGTAACAACGGGGAAGGCTCTCGGCTGCTCCTGGTTGAATGAGGTGGCTCCCAGTATTCTGATGAGTCCGGATCAAGATCGGTCTTACGAAGTGGCATGATATGAATCCAAAAGGCATGCATTTATGGATAAATGATGGAATATTAGCATTTCCCCAGGTGTTGTCATACCTTTTAAAAGATGTATAAATACGTTTTTGGGACACTGAAACAATTAAAAATGGAACATATTTATACGTTTTTGGGAGCAAATGAGTTAAATACTTAATTGAATGAGTTCACTCAAATCCGCTCAAGCCGCTCACTTACACACAATGAGTTGCCACAGCAACTGTTTAACAAGTTAAACGATGATTGACGCATTTGGCGCTTTGAAGTTTTGGCTTCTAAGTGTCTCTGGCAAGATCAAACCTTAACGTCTGTCAATCATCATTAACTTACTAGGCAACTCCAGTGCACTGCCTTTCAGCGTTTCAGCCATTTTAAATGAGGTATGTCATATTCACTGTTGCCACTAGAGGGCAGTGTATCCGCCCAACTCAATAAAACTAAATGCAAACACTTTCAAAACAAACCATTATAACGTCACTCTAATTAAACGAATACTCAAGGCAGCAAAATTTGATTTAAACCTTTTTTTTCTAATCAGATTACTGGAGTTAATCGATTAATCGCTACAATTCAGATATATTTCATTTTTGGTTTTAAATCAATCAAACTTAACAGACACCGTATCATTCGGATCAATCCATTCACAAAATGTAACCACCTTTGAGTATTCCAAAGATCAGTCATTATTCACATATACTGTACCAGGGGTCGCGTTAACCGAATATTTTCCGTCGTTGACCGATTTTTTAAAACGGTGACGGAAAAAACTGAAATCCATCCGTTATTTTGACCGGTTGCAATTCACACCCCAGACCACAGGGTGGCGAGTGAGCTTATTAATTAGCTATTGTCTCTCTTGATGCATGACGTCGTTGGCCTCACTCTGAAAAATGTCAAGGCAACTGAGTGTCCGAAGTTTCTTCAAAAAGCCCCAAAACGACGATGGTGTTGATAAAAGAGGTGAAAAAACAGGGACTGCACAAGCGGGCACGCAATTCAAGTCCATGCGCACCAGGAGGAAAGTGTGAGACTACGTTCAGGCCACAGCAGGTGAACTGTTAATTTCATTGTTCCATATGCTACATATGGTAGGCTACCTAACTACTGGGGCCACAGTTAGCTGTTTTTGTCACTGCGGAGAAAAAGTTACATATTCATCTGCTTGATGTGTGATGGCACGGTGTGGATTCTCTGTTAAGCTTGTTCGGACAGAATATTGATTTAAAATGAATGAAAACTAAATACTATTGAATATGTTGAAGCGGTATGCAATGTTAAGAGTCTTGTTAGCTGTAGGCGCACTATCCTAGACCCCTCACTATCCACTCGCGGGGGCCTGCGCTTGTCAGTGACGTTCCTTATTCTCGCTATATGATTATACAACTTTAACATTTGTTAATAATACGCTCTGAGTGTAGTATCATCCATCGCTTTTCCTTTTTAAATGGACACTTATAAGCGAACGCAAGAAGTAACAACGGGAACATTTTTAAACGGGCATTTCACGGGAGAGCATTTTCGACTCTTTCGGCCAATCATATAGCGAGAGCGAGTGGATAGTGAGGGGACCGCGCGCGGCTCCTAAGTGTCTCTGTCACGTGACTGTCGTAGCCGGTAACGCGCTCGGCCAAATGGACACACAAGTACGGAAGGTGACTTATGCCAAACAAAGGGTCACCACAATGTCATTATCATCATTTTAAAAATTTAATTGACGGGTAAAAATAGATTATGACCGGATTTTTATGACCCTGTCAGTCAAAATGACAGACAACGAAAAAGTCTAGCGCAACCTCTGTACTGTACATACTGTAAACGTCTGCTAGTCTATCCTTCTATATATGCGTACTGTATAGACTCTATTAATATTTCAATCCACTACACTTATGAATCATGTACCTGAATATCAGGCCATTTGGGGGCCCTAAGCAAAATAATGCCAAGGGGCCCATATTTTTGGCCAACCATTTCGTCACAGTGTACTGTGAAACCCATACATGCAATCCATTCCATATGTCCATATTTTGTATATTAATCATATTTTGTTGCACTGCATACTTCAAACTTCTCACCCCAAATGACATGTAATGACAAGAAAATGGACGTTTGCATGGATAAACGGCAATGCGCGCCACATTATTCACGATGCTCTATCAACAACGTATAAAATGAGGTTACCAGATTGGGGACCCCCTAGTGGTCAGGGGCCCTAAGCAGCTGCATCGGCTGTATATAGGCTGGGCCGGCCTTGCTGAATATCCATCTATATCACATGTACATGTTGTTCATTCACACATAGAAACACTGCCCTTTCACTGACTCTGACCCTCTGGTCTGTCTATTGGCCGACACACTATATAAACACCTGTCAATAAAGTAAACCTCCTTTCTGTCCTTTCACTTTTACATGACTCACAAACAGTCTTACCTTTGAAACAGCAATAACGCACACAATACAAGTGGCACACTTAAGCGTGTGATTGCCTCCGTGTGCAATCACTCAGCTACAGTATGACACAATGACAATGTGACCTCTAACTCGCACCTTCGCTTGCACCTAATTCTGTCGTTGGTGTAGCAAGGGGCTGGATGGAAGCGCGTAATCATTGCCCCCTGTAGTACACAGCAATCACAGAATTATAGAGCCCCCTTAGAGCACACATGGAGGAAAAATGTCTCATAAAAGTCCTTCTTCACGCCTCATTTCTTTTAATATTAATGCCTGCCTACCGTCACCATAGCCACATCTTTTTTTATTGTAATAACGACCCCCAATTGTGGCGATGCCGAATCCCTTTGTAACCTTTCCCTCCAACCACATACCACTTGACTTCTAGTGCAGAAGTGCTACACATTCACCGTCATGCATTTAAAAAGAAAAAAAAGAAAAACATAAACCAATTTGATAAATTAGTGCCCTACGCTGGCAGTGAACTAAGCTCAAATCACATCAAGAGAATGAACAATTTTTCAAAAAGATAAAAAGACTTTACAGAATTCTAGAAATGTCACTTAGCTTACTGCTAACCAATGCAAAACGCCGTCAACACGTTTTTGAGTACTGAGTATTTGTTAGTCCACCAAAGACTAAAAAAAAACGCAGGAAAATCAATCTCCGACATGGCAGGTCATGACGTCAGAGGAAAACTATGTATAGTGAGGGTTGACGGTATTTCAATAACGCACACGCATGTGTGTGGGTTTGCGTCTACCTCAGAAACACAAGGTGTAGGTTGTCTCATGAAAGGCTAATACATGGTTGCTGATTCACACAGGGTGAACAAAGATGGCGGCGGGAGTGGAGGCGTCCCACTACAAACGAAAGCGCTGCTGAGTCTTTGGCGTCACTCCTCGAGAGGGTTCAAGTGAATAAAAACATTGCATAATCTTCAAACTGCCCCAAATGCTGTTTGCTAGTTTGTACCAGAACATCGGGCAAAACGATGACTAACAATAGCATGTTACTCAGCGGAGTTTAGGCTGCCACAAAGGCCATCCTCAATTTAAAACTTGTCCATCTGGAGTAGGGTGACCACCTGTCCAGTTTGAAGACGGACAGCTGGACAGAAAATGATTTTGGGGAACATAGAAAATGAAAACACAGAGGGAATAGTTTTACAAAATCATCATTATATACAGTGGGGCAAATAAGTATTTAGTCAACCACCAATTGTGCAAGTTCTGCTACATGAAAAGATTAGAGAGGACTGTAATTGTCAACATGGGTAAACCTCAACCATGAGAGACAGAATGTGGAAAAAAAACAGAAAATCACATTGTTTGATTTTTAAAGAATTTATTTCCAAATTAGAGTGGAAAATTTGGTCACCTACAAACAAGCAAGATTTCTGGCTGTCAAACTTCGGTCTAACTTCTTCTAACGAGGCTCCACTCGTTACCTGTATTAATGGCACCTGTTTTAACTCATCATCGGTATAAAAGACACCTGTCCACAATTTCAGTCAGTCACACTCCAAACTCCACTATGGCCAAGACCAAAGAGCTGTCGAAGGACACCAGAGACAAACTGTAGACCTGCACCAGGCTGGGAAGACTGAATCTGCATTAGGTAAAACGCTTGGTGTAAAGAAATCAACTGTGGGAGCAATTATTAGTAAATGGAATACATACAACACCACTGATAATCTCCCTCGATCTGGGGCTCCATGCAAGATCTCACCTCATGGCGTCAAAATGATAACAAGAACGGTGAGCAAAAATCCCAGAACCACACGGGGGGACCTAGTGAATGACCTACTGAGAGCTGGGACCACAGTAACAAAGGCTATTATCAGTAACACAATGCGCCGCCAGGGACTCAAATCCTGCACTGCTAGACTTGTGCCCCTGCTAATGCCAGTACACGTCCAGGCCAGTGTGCGGTTCGCTAGAGAGCATTTGGATGATCCAGAAGAGGACTGGGAGAATGTGTTATGGTCAGATGAAACCAAAATAGAACTTTTTGGTAGAAACACAGGTTCTCATGTTTGGAGGAAAAAGAATACTGAATTGCACCATACCCACTGTGAAGCATGGGGGTGGAAACATCATGCTTTGGGGCTGTTTTTCTGCAAAGGGACCAGGACGACAGATCTGTGTAAAGGAAAGAGTGAATGGGGCCATGTATCAAGAGATTTTGAGTGAAAATCTCCTTCCATCAGCAAGGGCATCGAAGAGGAGACGTGGCTGGGTCTTTCAGCATGACAATGATCCCAAACACACAGCCAGGGCAACAAAGGAGTGGCCTCATGAGAAGCATTTCAAGGTCCTGGAGTGGCCTAGCAAGTCTCCAGATCTCAACCCCATAGAAAATATGTGAAGGGAGTTGAAAGTCCATGTTGCGCAACGACAGCCCCAAAACATCACTGCTCTGGAGGAGATCAGCATGGAATGGGCCAAAATACCAGCAACAGTGTGTGAAAAGCTTGTGAAGAGTTACAGAAAACGTTTGGCCTCTGTTATTGCCAACAAAGGCTCCATAACAAAGTATTGAGATGAACTTTTGATATTGACCAAATACTTATTTTCTACCATGATTTGCAAATAAACTCTTTAAAAATCAAACAATGTGATTTTCTGTTTTTTTTTTCTCACATTCTGTCTCTCATGGTTGAGGTTTACCCATGTTGACAAATGGGACAAGTGGGAGAACTTGCACAATTAATGGTTGACTAAATACTTATTTGCCCCATTGTACATATCCTACCTAATGGAAGTAGCGTAGCTGTATGGAAATGACTCTTCTTACTAAGGGGACACCATGTGGGGTGAGTATACCTAGTAAATGAAGGATAAGAAAACGGAAGATAGGTCAGATAAGTGTGTGATTGGGCGAGGTGAGTGCACAAGCAATGTTAGTAATGTGCAGTGGGTAACACAGTTCAGTGGTACCTCGACATACGATCGCTTCGACACACAATCTTTTCGAGATCCAATGTAAAATTTGGCTCACCATTTCTTTCTACATTCGACATGCTTGAAATACGACGATTTATGACAGCCCCGCAGTTTCTTTGTCTTCCTGCAAGACGGACGCACGGCAGATTTTCTTGTGAGAGAAATCGACATGGGTTCCTACAATGTTAGTGCAGGTGGTGAAGAAAGGAAAAAGGTGAGGCTGACCATTGAAATAAAGATGGGAATGATAGAAAAATATGAGCGTGGTGTGCGCGTCCATGAATTGGCTGGACAATACGGCCGTAGACGGTCAATGATTTTGACGGTTGTCCTCCGTTCGCCAGTCTTTACAAGTTAAGGTTACAATTATTAATATTGTAACATCGCCAAAGAAACCGCTAGCTTTGTCAGGTTTTTAATCATTTATTTCAAAACTTGTGCAACACAACATGTCTACTATCAGCTGCAGCTGAACCCTACAAACGAACATGAAAAGTGAAAGTAAAAAGTCCTCTTTCACTCTGACATGTTAGTTATGCGGTGCGTTCAGGTACACCACGCAAAAATACATCTGCCACATTAGAACCTAATTCGTTATATTATTACAGGTATTATTATTATTATTATTAGAGATGTCCCGATCCGATATTTGGATCGGATCGGACGCCGATATGGGCAAAAAAAATGCGCATCGGTATCGGATCGGAACACGGGAAAAATTCCGATCCAGACTTCCGATCCAGTTTTTTTTAAAGTCCGGTCCGGGTTTTCCAGCGCACCGATTTACATAATCCATTCCAATTTTTGCTTCGGTTTCCCTAAAATCCGGTCCGCATTTTACCGCACACCTTCAACACACTACATTTACATTACCGCCTCCCAATTTACAGACTTTATCGGTAAAAATGTCTGCTGTGCGTGGTCATTTCACCTTAAAGGACGACAAAGACGAAGAGGCAGAGAGCAACATATGCCACAATAAAGTCAAGCGTAGTGGTAAAGCTGTAAGAAGTTTTAATACAACCAACCTAATCAAGCATTTAGCGAAATACCACCACAAACAATATGAGAAGTATGTTAAGAAAACCGAAGACAAAAAGAAAGGTCCTATGCAACTAACACTGGCAGAAACTTTTGCTATGCGTGACAAACTGGCACTCGACAGTCTCAAAGCCTAGGGAAAAGCAAGAGTCATTGCCGAAGAATTCATTTTGGATGACGAGCCATTATCTCACGTGAGTAAAGACGCACCATCCAACACGCGATTCGGCCGTGGAAGATTCGAGAACGATTCACAAACATCCAAATTCCAATTATTGAAATATGTCAAGTAAAGCAGAACTAATACACAGCGCGGTCTTCGGGACGCAATGAGAAACTGACCGCATTGCGTCCCGAAAGTAAACATAACTTGTCTTAGACCGGGGTAATGCCAATGCTCAACTCACGGCTTTAGCTCAACTCATACCGCTGGATAAAAAACACAAGAATACCTGACTGCTGCTGACAGCTGCGACAAACTACGTCAACGTCGTTTTACTGGAGATAATAGATATCATATGTACAGTGCCTTGCAAAAGTATCCGGCCCCCTTGAACCTTGCAACCTTTCGCCACATTTCAGGCTTCAAACATAAAGATATAAAATTTTAATTTTTTGTCAAGAATCAACAACAAGTGGGACACAATCGTGAAGTGGAACAAAATTTATTGGATAATTTAAACTTTTTTAACAAATACAAAACTGAAAAGTGGGGCGTGCAATATTATTCGGCCCCCTTGCGTTAATACTTTGTAGCACCACCTTTTGCTCCAATTACAGCTGCAAGTCGCTTGGGGTATGTTTCTATCAGTTTTGCACATCGAGAGACTGACATTCTTGCCTATTCTTCCTTGCAAAACAGCTCGAGCTCAGTGAGGTTGGACGGAGAGTGTTTGTGAACAGCAGTCTTCAGCTCTTTCCACAGATTCTCGATTGGATTCAGGTCTGGACTTTGACTTGGCCATTCTAACACCTGGATACGTTTATTTTTTAACCATTCCATTGTAGATTTGGCTTTATGTTTTGGATCATTGTCCTGTTGGAAGATAAATCTCCGTCCCAGTCTCAGGTCTTGTGCAGATACCAACAGGTTTTCTTCCAGAATGTTCCTGTATTTGGCTGCATCCATCTTTCCGTCAATTTTAACCATCTTCCCTGTCCCTGCTGAAGTAAAGGTTAGGGTTAGGGTTGTTTGAGAAGAAAGTTTGGAAGGACGGCCGGGTCTTGGTAGATTTGCAGTGGTCTGATGCTCCTTCCATTTCAATATGATGGCTTGCACAGTGCTCCTTGAGATGTTTAAAGCTTGGGAAATCTTTTTGTATCCAAATCCGGCTTTAAACTTCTCCACAACAGTATCTCGCACCTGCCTGGTGTGTTCCTTGGTTTTCATAATGCTCTCTGCACTTCAAACAGAACCCTGAGACTATCACAGAGCAGGTGCATTTATACGGAGACTTGATTACACACAGGTGGATTCTATTTATCATCATTGGTCATTTAGGACAACATTGGATCATTCAGAGATCCTCACTGAACTTCTGGAGTGAGTTTGCTGCACTGAAAGTAAAGGGGCCGAATAATATTGCACGCCCCACTTTTCAGTTTTTTTTAGTTATAAAAGTTTAAATTATCCAATAAATGTTGTTCCACTTCACGATTGTGTCCCACTTGTTGTTGATTCTTGACAAAAAAATTAAATTTCATATCTTTATGTTTGAAGCCTGAAATGTGGCGAAAGGTTGCAAGATTCAAGGGGGCCGAATACTTTTGCAAGGCACTGTATATAGAACCAGATGCTACACGACAGACTCGACTGCGTTAGCAACATTGAAGTATTGAAAACCAGAAGCGTTAGTAAACAGCCGCCATCTTAAAGCAGAAGACTTCCCTAGTAGGCTGTTGTGAACCTTCCAAGCGAAATTAATAAACTTTTTATCTAAAATACTCCTAAATCGGCAAAATCTTGACTTGAATCAATCTTCAAAACAGTTTTAAAACTTTCACATGTCGAAAGTAGACAGAAGGGAAATTATGGAATAACGGGAGCAATTTTAACAACTTTAACAGTTGATTCGCAAAATTAAATTAATTGAATGTAGTTTAAAGCTGCTGATACAGAATGGGGACATGAGTATTTTATTTACTGTTTTAAAATGTTAACTTGATACTGAAATAGTCGTTTATTTAAACCTGAGAGGTTTTTTATACAATTTTTGTAACTAATGCACGAAACATTAAAAGCATCTAATAGCTTGGAGGATTTGTGGGATTTTCCACTGAGGTTTTTGGTGTGTTTTGCTTTTTTAAGACAGTTTACAATATTATTTGCACGTTTTAATGACTGACTATGCCATATGCCACAGGTCAGTTTCTTGTCACCAACCGTTGTGTGTTATTCAAACTCACCTAATTCAGCTGGCTAGTTGTTATCAAGAGTACTGAAACCTTTTTCAACATGAGTCTGACAACTAAGTAAGGAGGCTAAATAACTTTAAACTTTAACACATGCTCAGATAGGTCGGTATCGGTATTGGCCAGTATCGGTATCGGATCGGAAGTGCAAAACAATATCGGTATCGGATCGGAAGTGCAAAAACCTGGATCAGGACATCCCTAATTATTATTACTATTATTATATTATTATTCAGATTTTTATTCGTTATTTATTTGTTTTGCTCTGTGTACTTGCAATTTGCAATAGTAACAGCAGTATTTTTAAGGATTTAGTGTAGGTTTTCGGGATGTGGAATGAAATAATGAAATTATAATGCATTCTTATGGGAAAAATCCTGCTCGATATACAACAATTTCGACTTACAAACAAGGTCCTGGAACCAATTTAATTTGTATGTCGAGGTGCCATTGTATTAGGACAAATCACCTGTGAGTATTAGTCGATATTCTACTTTTTGCTATCTGATTGCTAATCCTCTCACCAACTGTTCTGTATACTAGTATGTGTGTAGAGCAGGTGTGTACTAGTCTGTACACCCCGCTGCTGCCAGAGCCCCAAGACATCTACTTAAAAAAAAAAAATGTTGCTTTTGGAATCGGTCGAGGAAGGAGAAAATTAACATTAAAATTGATCATTAATATTAATTGTATTTATTTTCATGGGAAATGTGGGCTCATGAGGAGAGTAGGATTTTTGGAAATTCAAACATTTTCAAAAAATTTTGAATATTTTAAAGTTGGAAAGTTTGAACCTATTGGGAAATGTGGAATGGGTATTGTGTCAGAAAATAATAATAACTAGGCCTGCAAGCAGGACTGAACGGGCCCTCGCAGTTAAATCTATCATTAATATTAATTGTATTTATTTTCATGGGCAATCTGGAATCATGAAGAGAGTAGGATTTTTGGAAATTCAAACATTTTCAAAACATTTTGAATTTTTTTAAACTTGGAAAGTTTGAACCGGTTGGGAAATGTGGTATTGTGTCAGAAAATAATAATAACTAGGCCTGCAAGCAGGACGGAACCGGCCCTCGCAGTTTGGTGCAACTCTGATGTCATGCAAACTCGGACGGCACGCAGGTCAGGGTGGTGACAGATCGTCCCCCTCCAATTGTCTCATGAGAATCTAACATGCTTGAAACTCGCCTCTTTTTTGGGATGAGAAATGGATTCACACAACTAGGAGAAAAAAACCCTATTGGAGAGAGTACAACAAAAAAGGAGGCGTTACTGAGCTGTGCGGCCACGCCCTTATTCAAAACCAAAATGAATTTTCTAATTGAGCCAATTCGATAAAGTGTGCCAAATTCCATGGCTCTATAAGCTGCCTAAGTCCCTGAAAAAATTGACTACTTCATTTAAGGCAAACAAAGGGTTGTCACGGCAACAGACAGAGACATGCGGACATGGGCCTTAAATGTAGTACTACAAAAGGTCTTGAAACTAATATGATCAACCTGAAAAGAACTGGACATGTATAAGTAAAATAAGTGACTTCCTGTTGCCACTAGTTGGCGCTGTAGGGTTGATGCAAATGACCCCTACAGGACCCTTCAGGGTACGACTCTCACCAAGCACGGGAAGTTTGGCTACATATATAGGTACAGTATCTTGTATGTCTGACAAGTTATGACTGTTCAAAATTTGTGGTGAGACAAAATGACGACGGTCATTTTCACTTTCCTGTTTGGTCTCCTCTGCTTCAACCAAACCACAATATTTTTCATCAGGCATTTGAACACATGTCTTAGGGCTCCCCTGAAACAGGTTTGAGTTCTATTAATTTTTTCCCTTGGAGGAGGAGCCTGTCTCTTAAAAAAGACCATTTCCTGTTCCCAGCATGGGTAATATTTCAAGGCAGTCATGTTAAGGCTGGGGTACTTCACATACATGCCAGATATGAAAAAGATTGAACTTTGCATCAGGGAGTTATTAGTCATTTACTGAATATGGCGTGTTGCCCAAAAAATGTCCGACTTTGGCACCCCGCCCAGGTCAGACACGTGAATGAAAACTTACCATTTTGATAACTTAAGATCTCATATGTTTCATGAACAGCCTCACCAATATAGAAGAGGATCCAACTAACTCCCTAGCCGCCAATGTCTCAAATGTGCACCCTGTAAATCGATAAAAATTTCACATTTTGATCCAAAATACCCGATTTCATGTCGAGTTCGGTATATGGGTGCAAAAGACTTTGGAGCAGTTTTGTACAACTTATCGACTCCCTAAATTTCATCGCTTTATGTTGGAAAATTCAAGGGGGCGCCACTGAGCCATTTTGTTACATTTTTTCGCAATGTTGCAAAATTTTCTACATTTACGTGAACCGCATGTATGTGCAAATTTTGGTGAGTTTCCGAGCATGTTCAGGCCTACAAATCGGCCATTTTCATTTGCCCTGAAAAGAGAATAATACCTTTGGTGCTCGGGCTCTAATAATACATGTAAAGAAGCCTACTGCAGAATATGGTTAAATACTTTTCACACATTCTATGCACTTGCTGCACAGCCATTTCAAAGGTTATTTACAGTTAAATAGTTGCTTTCACACCTATTTTTGCAGCCCCTATTTTTTTTAACATTGTTGCAGATAATAGTATTGTAGTGGTCTGACCTGGTGGGCAAAAAGCATGTGCACACATCTGCAGTGAGCAGAAAGTATCCCCCGTCGCCTCGTTATCTCCTCTCGGGCCGCTCGGTGATTTATTTACCGGCTTGGCAAAAAAAAAAATAAAAAGGATCGGAGGAATAAAAGGACAGAGGACAGGTAATGAGAAAGGGAAGAAAGGCGGCAGTGAGCGAGGAAGGAGGACTGTGGAGGTGATGATAACACGCTGATGATAAGAGGCACAAGCTGCAGTTGAAGTGAGGAGACTTTGAAAACAACACAAATCTCAAGCGCTAAATCATTACGCTTTGACGCACCTCGTATTTGTAGTTCAGTGAACTCAAACTACATCTCACGAGATCTCGCCAAAACATTCTACGATTACTTCAAAACTGTTGGGTAAAAGTTAAGAAGTCCTGCTTTTATTCTACAAAAATCAACATTTGAAGCTCGTCATTATGTTTTTGGAGTCCTTAACTCAATGTAAGAGTAATTAGTTTCTCGACAAAGTTCATGTTCTACGAGTTATTACATGATCTATCTATAACGTCTTTCACATCAAATGTGTTTATTAGGGGTGTCAAACGATTAAAAATTTTAATCGAGTTAATTACAGCTTAAAAATTAATTATTCGTAATTAATCGCATTAATCGCAATTCAAACCATCTATAAAATATGCCATAATTCTCTGTAAATTATTGTTAGAATGGAAAGATGAGACACAAGATGGATATATACATTCAACATACGGTAAAGTGTACTGTATTTGTTTATTATAACAATAAATCAACAAGATGGCATTACCATTATTAACATTCTGTTAAAGCGATCCATGGATAGAAAGACTTGTAGTTCTTAAAAGATAAATATTAGTACAAGTTATAGAAATTTTATATTAAAACCCCACTTAAAGTTTTCATTTTAATAAAATGTGTAAAATTTTCAGTAAAAAAATAAACTAGTAGCCCGCTATTGTTGATGCCAATAATTACTTACACAATGCTCATGGGTGCTGAAGCCTATAAAATCAGTCGCACCCAAGCGCCAGCAGAGGGCGACAAAACTCCGAAAAACACAACAAGTACACATTTCACTGTGCTGTCATTTTCATGTTTGAGCGGGCATGTGCGTTAATTGCGTCAAATATTTTAACGTGATTAACTTAAAAAATTAATTACCGCCCGTTAACGCGATAATTTTGACAGCCCTAATGTTTATATTAACTGATTGAATTGAACTGTCTTTTTCATTCCCCCCCCAAAAAACATAGGTCGCCCTTTTTTATATATTTTTTAAATTTCACCTATATAACAGTGTAATAGTATACAAACTTTCAAATGCTGTGAGACAAAAGCCTTTTTCCGTTATACTGAACCCGCACCAAAATGTGACCCGCGTACTGAAGTACGTACTGAACCATGACTTGTGTGTACCATCACACCCCGAATACCGTAATTTTCGCATTATAAGGCGCACCTGACTACAAGCCGCCACCCACCAAATTTGACATGAAAACGGCATTTGTTCATAGATAAGCCGCACTGGACTATAAACCACAGCTGTCCTCTCTGTATTATGAGATATTTACACCTAAATATGTCAACTGGTAACTATATTTGACAGCAGCATCATAAGACTGTCAGAAGAACAAATGAACCACCAATAAGCTTTGAACTAATTGGCTGCAAAGTTTCATTGCTTCAAGAAGCTTCAATTTGGCCATCACTGTTCTCTTAGAGGAGACAGTCAACCTCTCCCGCCACCTGCTGTCAACACTGTTGTCATCCAACATGCCTCCTAGCATGTATTGCAGCCAGTGTTGGTAATCTTACTTTAAAAAAATAATTAATTACAGTTACAAATTACTTCTCCCAAAAAGTAATTGCGTTAGTAATTCAATTACCTGAATGTAAGAGTAGTTACTTGGCAAAGAAACTGGTGATAATTTTCATGTTTTATTTTATTTTTTTCCAATTAAAAAAAAAAAAAACATAGGTGAAGTTTAAAAGGTTTTTGGGACAATTGGCCCTAGCCCAATTCTTTACCCTAATTTACCCATTACCCTGAATCAACTGTTAAAAGTAGTTAAAATTGCTCCCATTATTGCATTAGTTCCCTTCTGTCTACTTTTGACATGTGTAATTTTAAAAACTGTTTCATCATTTAAAGATAGATTCAAGTCAAGATTTTGCCGATTTAAGAATATTTTAGATAAAAAGTGACTTGGGTTCGCTAGGAAGGTTCTCTACAACAGAGCCTTCCTAAGAAGTCTACTGCTTTAAGATGGCGGCTGTTTACTAACGCATCTAGTTCCTATAGTGTACATGTTGCTAACTCCGCCGTGTCTGTCATTTCGCATCTACCGTAATTTCCCGAATATAAGGCACACCCGTGTATAATGCGCACCCCAAATTTACTTGTAAAATCTAGGGAAAATTATTGTACCCGTTTATAACACGCACCCTAATTTTAGCACCAATAAAAGAAGAATACAAGAAAACAGAGCTCGTGTACAGATACAGAAATGTCATTTTACTGACTGGCGAAACACAGCACAAGCATAGCACATTGGTAGTTCAAAACATTACCATAAACTGACAATATTTACGGTAATAATATGATTTGACAACTTCTCCAACTTACCAGAATCTAGGAGAAAACAAAACAGATGTGACTTTTCTTTTAAAGGCTGCTGTATAACTTGCTCGTTTCATCATGATGAATAAATGTTTCTTCCATGGATTGATACGGTAAAATGAAAGTGAGAATGTAAGTCGGAAATCCGTGAGAGCTCGTCGCTGTCAACACGACAGTAACAATAGGAACTATTGTTATTTGGGTTGGAGTTTCCCGAGCGACAGATATAGTTGACGGACACAGGAAGTCTGTGTGCTTACGTTTGTTATGGTCCGAGTTGCGGAGCTGCAATAAACGTTGACTCAAATGAGTTCAAGAAACTAAATTCTGTGCTTTATGAAGAGTGAAAGAAGCAGAATTTAACACAGACGAAATCATTCGGCCGATTAGAGTGAAGTATTACCGAAACAAAATGGTGACGTCATGTACCGTAATGGTGGGCAACGGGTCACCGCATACGTTTCTTCAACACGACGTGGCCGTGTCAATAAAAAAAAAAAAAAATCGGTTTATATATATATATGTAATATATATATATTTCTGTCTCCATCCATGTATCCGTTTATAATGCGCACCATGATTTTACAAGTTGATTTTGGGAAAAAAAGTACGCGTTATATTCGGGAAATTACGGTAGTTCTATAAATATGTGATATCTACCATGTCTACCATATCATGTGGGCATAGTTTGTAGGCTATCGGCTACAGTCAGGTATTATCGGAGCCACCTAGCATCGCGTTTGGGCGGTGTCACAACATTTTTGCCTCATCCCCACTCCTGCTCTGTCGTGTCGGTGAGTCCGTCTCCATCAGACTTTTCTCGCATCATTCAACCAATATAGTAACGCACGCCTTTCCATCCTCTGTAACTGTAACAGCGTTGTCAAGATGAGAAAAGTAATTAATTACATTACTCACTACTGAAAAAAATAACACAGTTAGTAACACAGTTATATTGTAACGCCGTTATTAACAACACTGCTTGCAGCACTACAAAAATTCATACTCTGTGCTAATTAATTCTTCAGTTACTGTTCTAGTTGTTTCATTCATTGCGAGTTATGGAATTTGATAATACTTTATTTGAAAGTGGCGCCATAAGACTGTCATAAGACCATCATGATTATGATATGACATCATGGGCATTAATGAATGTTTATGACAGATGTCATTTTGTGTCATCCAGCAAATTATCTCCCTTTTGAATGGATGTAAAAGATCCGAGCTGGACAAAAATGGAGTTAGTGACATAATTTGCTGGATGACACTTAATGAAATCTGTCATAAGCATTCATTAATGCCAATGATCACCATGGACTTATGGCAGTCTTATGACACCGCTGTCTAATAAAGTGTTACCTATTAACCCAAATAAATCAACAAATAAGCCGCACTGGACTGTAAGCAGCAGGATTCAAAATGAGGGAAAAAAGTAGAGGCTTAAAGTCTGAGAATTACGGTGTAATAATAGGTATATTTTTCAGTATGCAGGTGAGGCTCTGAATCTCGTCCCTCTTCTATCTTTGCTCTAGTTTTTTTTATTATTTAAAAAAAAAAAAAAAAAAACTCATTCAAATCAAATTTATGGATACGTCATTCAAGAAAAGTTTAGGACAAGTGACTATTATTCCATTATTTTCACTCAATTGTATCCACCTGAACGCCATGAGCTGGATGTAAAAAATAAAAGTTTCCTGAGCATTTAAGATGACTCTCACCACGCTAAATGCTAATGCTAGCGAGAACGCAAATGCTAGGGTAATGCTCCGAGCCACCTACCATCACGTTTGCAACAGGGTCACAACCCCCTTCCCTCCTACCCTGTCCCGCTCTGCTCTTTATGTGTCTCTCAGACATCTCTCGTCATTCAACCAAATTGTACTAACGCACTGTTCAAATTCTCAGTAACGTAACGGTGTTGCAAAGATGGGAAAAGTAATTACCGTATTTTTCGGACTATAAGTCACACCTGAGTATAAGTTGCACCAGCCATAAAATGCCCAACGAAGAGGAAAAAAAACATATATAAGTCGCATCGGAGTATAAGTCGCATTACGATATTTACTTGATAAAATCCAACACATAGAACAGATATGTCATCTTGGATGGCAATTTAAAATAAAAAGACCAATAGAGAACAACATGCTGAATAAGTGTACAGTATGATAATGTTACATGATGCATGAACAACGAAATGTGAACTTGGCCGGTATGTTAACTCATTCATTCCCACAGCCATTTTCACCGGAGCAAGGCCCTTTGCTCCCGGCCGTTTTACTGAATTTTGACTGATTTTGCAAGGCTCACAGAAAATTCTGTTCTGTTGCTATATAAACATGGAACCCACCAAAAGAAAGATTAGACTCTCTTCTTTCAGCAGAAAAAAAAGTTAGTTCATATCTTTTTCCATTCTTTAGAAATCAGCTTTAGAAAATTGCTTAGTTTGAGCAATTTTCCAATTTCTGATGAAAAAACGGAGAAATTGAGCTTTTTGTGAAAGCATACATTTCAAACATAACTTATTCACGGCTATTTTTTGCTCTAGTTACATCCCAAACATCTGAATAATGTTTTCCTTTTACAAAATAAGATAAACAATAAGACAAATAGAGCTTTTGATAGCACATTTACACAAAACTA
Source organism: Corythoichthys intestinalis (assembly GCF_030265065.1). Classification (NCBI taxonomy): domain Eukaryota; kingdom Metazoa; phylum Chordata; class Actinopteri; order Syngnathiformes; family Syngnathidae; genus Corythoichthys; species Corythoichthys intestinalis. The sequence continues at coordinate 23,563,969 of NC_080416.1, forward strand.
ACTGAAAGATGACGCTGTTCTGGCCGCGACAGCCTGTTAAACTTTTCCCTCATCGCCGTCTGTCTCTTAAAGATGAATTTTTTTTAGTCTCTGCGGGCTCTGCTCGCGAGCAGCATGGACTCAAAGGCATCGTCCGCTGCACTTGTGGTCCCAGTCGTTCTGCTCGGTCGCCCAGCGCCTGGCATCCCGGGCGTCCTAAAGGTTGTTCTGCTCGGTCGTCCGCTTCCTGGCAATCATTCGGTCATCTTCCGCCGGCCGTGCGGCTTGTTTGTTGCCATTGAATCGGGTTGCGAGGCTTACCAAATGCGCTACTGCCCTCCAGTGGCCAGTTTTAGTGCATTAAAATGGATTTTCAGCTTTGTGCTTTGGAGCTAAATTGAATCACGCCCCAGAGATTTTTGAAAAAAAAAAAAAAAAATCGTAAAAGACGTATAAATACGTCTTTGGGACACTGAAACTGAAATTAAAAATAGAACATATTTATAGGTTTTTGGGAGCAAATGAGTTAACGTAACATAACTATTAAGAGATATTCAGATAACTATAACATAAAGAACATGCTAACAAGTTTACCAAACCATCAGTGTCACTCCCAAACTCCAAAATAACATGTGAAATGATATAAGAATGTGTTAATAATTTCACACATAAGTCGCTCCAGAGTATAAGTAGCACCCCAAGCCAAACTATGAAAAAAAACTGCGACTTATAGTCCGAAAAATACGGTAATTAGATTACTCACTACTGACAACAATAACGCTGTTAGTAACGCCGTTATACTCTAACGCTGTTATTAACAACAGTGGTCCTTACATCCCAAAATTCCAATGCTGCCTTCATGCAGCGTCGACAGGCTAAAGGTCTGGTCGAGGCCTATCGGGGTCGCCAGAGCTGCTGCTAAATGAGCCTCCTTAATGTCAGCGAGGAGAAAAATGGGCAATCCCTCAATTTGGCAAGAAGCGGCCCGTGGCAGCAGGCCAGGTGATGGAGTGTGCGCGTGTACGTGTGAGGCGGCTTTAAGCTTCAGGAAACCTGGTGACCTTTTCTCTGTTTTCTGACGCGCTGACTCGATTGCCCTTTATGAAAATGCTAATAGCGACTAGCGCGGTACAAAACAGGTCCTCCGAGAAGGCCCTCGGCGGGCGAGATCACAGGGTGGTTGGGCGCACAGTGTCAACTTTTGGGGTGGTGTTACGAAAGTGTCTGATTTCTATGCCTAAATAGTCTCTATTAGAGGTTTAAGCACATGAAAACAGGAGCATCTGCAGGGCCACACTGCACTTTAACTGCGGCGGAATAGACCCTGGATCCCCTCCCAAGGCCTTACAAGCAGCTTGTTTAAGCTCCGCATTAAAGGGCAACTCAATTATTTGCTCTTATATTCATTCAGGGGGCAACAAAAGGTGTGCGAGGCAGCGATAGAGCAGCCTCATTACCTTAATGGAAGAAGGAGAGGCATGATCCCTCCTTCGCGAAACTCTTAAATCAATAGAACCTAAGAGGACATTGTACAATTCATTAGGTACACCTTCACCATCAAATTAGTAGCGAAATTACAGTTGTGCCTTGAGTTATGAGTCTGCCAACTTAGGTTTTTCAGGTTATGAACAGTCGTTTTGGATGATTTGAACGCATTATCGTCGTTTGTAAATGTCTATCATAGATTGAAATAATTTCACCTTCCCCTCATAATTTAAATACATTTAAAGTGCCTGTGACAGCATTTAAAAAATCTTAAATAGCATAATTATGTGAATTAGAATCATATTTTGAGACGATTCGACTGTAGACAACAACTTGGCAAAGCGCAGATGACGAGAAATTAGTCTTTTTAATCTGCCGTTTAGACCCGCCTGTCATTATAGCGCTCTAGCGTCCTCAGCTCGAGGATGACGTCGGGAGGGTCACGATTTCATCTGATTTAGGATTCAGCCCATTGAGGGGGAAGATTCAGAATGAGGAAAATGTGATGAAGAGAGGAGCAAAATGTCATTGTTTCAATCTCTCTAATCCAATATCTTTACAGGATATTCTTTTTGTCTAAGTATTTTTCCCCAATTGCTAAATAGATTGCATGGTCATGACAAATAACAGTCTTGTGCTAAATGGAATATGAAACTTTAAAAATGCATTCAGGGCAAAATTACTGCATAATGGTCAATGCTGTCGACTTCTTGCACCTCCCAAACGGTATTTTATGCCACTGGAGTTAGTCCGGCTTTTGTCATTTTCCTGCCCCGGCTTCAGAGACGGAGGAAAGAGCTTGACGGGCTTGACAGGTAGCCGACATGCTAACTTGAACCGGGCGGCATTTCCAAGTCTTATTCTCGCCTTTCGAAAACTAAAAATTACACAAAACTACCCTGGGTCATGTCACCAACTGCGGGGTTGATTGTCTTCACCGATCGGCCAACCCCCTGGCGGCGAGCAAGTCACAGTTTGTCGTACCTCTGCTGCGGGCAGGAGTGCTCGTTGCTGGGGAAGCAGCTGGAGAATGACCACCAAGCGGTTGTTCCAATCTTTGTCGCCTTTCAAAAACGAAAAATAGCACAAAACTACCCCAACTCATGTCACACACGGCGGCGAGGGTGACAGCCTTCACCGATCGGCCAGCCTTTGGTGGCGAGTTTCAGCTCGCCGTTCCCCTGCTTGGGGCAGGAGTGCTCGTTGCTGGGGAAGAAGCTAGAGAATGACTGCTGGACAAACTGGCCGACGTCGGAGGAGGGTGAAGCTGCCCGAACCCAACCTCGTCGGCCGAGTGGCATTCTCGGTAGACAATGAGCATTGTCAGCCACAAAATGCAAGCCACCTCCTTATTAAAAACATTTGACACGTTGTTTACTCACTTCCTCATAAGTACAATGGTCCGGTCCAATGCCGGACTTGTTTTGGCCAATCTCCGCGGTGAACGGGAACATTTTGAAACCCAAAAAGGCTCACACACCTCTCCATAGTGCAGCAACAAAAGCCTGCAGCACATTTGGCTGGCGTGATGTGAAATATAAACGAATAAACCCGCGAAAATAATTTGAATCCGCAGTCCATCTACATGCTATAAAGCAATGCTGTATTGTGAGATGCTGACCCGGGTGACGTCACATACCGCGTGTAATATGAAATAAACACGCTTTTTGCTGTCATAGGTGTGAGAGAATTTTATTCATGCTTAAAACACAACCATTATACATCATATTATGTATGCTTTTGTTATGCTTGCATGAGAAGATTGTAGCACTGAGCGTCATTGTTAATCTGTTTGAGTGTGCCTTCCCATGGCCTTGACGATTGCAGACTGTATCACAATATGCCCAAATATGGACTGTTATGTTCCTATGTTTTTCAATATGCCCTGAATGAATACAAGGGAGGACTGTGGTTTCTTATCATCGTTCTAGCCGGGACCGGTGTTCAAGGTCTCAGCTCAAAGATGTTTTTGTATGGAAAAATACCCAGGTTTGTGAGATGATGAGTTTCGTTTCTTAGTAAGTTTCGTTTCACGGTGGGCTTCGGCACCGCCCTTTCATCAGTATAAATGTCCAGCCTCTAATGTACTTTTTTGTACTTTCTGGGTGATCACAGCTCCTGGCTGGGTCACATTGGTTTGTACCCGAGAGCTCTTGTTCATAAAGGCTTCAAAGACAATCCTTGGTTGAATGTGATTCATTTCTCATCGAGCTATCGAGTTGACACTTGTCTTGGAGTTCAAAGTTGAATTTCCCTGACAATAGGCACTTTAAACTCTTGTTTTTCAGCAGATTTAGCTTATTGTTTAAAACTTAAAATGGGCGAAAAGCAAATTTATACCCCACTAAATGAAAACCAGGCGTTAATCATCCTATGAGGTGTCATTTTTAAAACATTATAAAATTAATTGGACCCCATTAGATTTGAGTTGTTGTATTTGCTAATGAGGCTAATTACTAAATGAGGTAGTGTTGAACATGAAGGTCTAAGAAGGTTGCAGTTTAGTCGACACAGAAAAGGTGGAATGCGAGGTAGTGCGGCGATTATTCAAAGAGCCAATTGGGTCAGGCGGTTCTGGTGGTCTTCCGAGCCGGGGGGGCGGTGCCACAAGGTGGTCGGGCTTGACATGGTGATCTAATGACGGCATTGCTGGCCAGGGTCCTGGGCCGCTGCCAAGCAACCGGTGACCCCGACGTCGGTCGGACATGATGGAAATCCCGAGTACCTAGCGGGCAGGCCATCTGGGCCTGCTGCCATGTGTGTCCCTGATACTTGAACTCTGAATAAATTGAGACCTTTTCAACTTCTTGGTATACTTTCGTTTTCATCCTGCTCGTATAATCTTGAATCTACAGCCTAACTGTACTTTAACAAACACTGAACCCATGGACGTTTCTTATTTTACAATTATAGTAATTTAACACATATAGCAATTAACACGTATGGTCTCTGTATTCAGTTTTAATGTTGCTGAGTCATTGAAGTGAAGGCCAGCTTCCAGCAATACTAGTTTGAGTCATAAAAAGGGGAGTTAATAGTGCCTGAGCATACAATAACATGGCTGGAAGGAGACCAATCATATCCTGTTATGAGCTCACTGTTGTCATCTTGTTTTATTTTCCCTTGCAGTAAAACTCACCCAGGAAAAAACAATGAATGTGATGGACCAGATTTGGGTAACATGCTTGCTCCCCCATCTTGATTCTGACATTTTCTCCTTGTCCCTCAGGACCCGGTCATCCACCTCGGCTGTATATCCTTTCATCCAAAAAATGCTATCGTTCCTGGCGAGCAAAAAGGAAAAAGGTCACGCGCTCCATTATTTCCAGGCAGGCTCTCTTCTCGACCTAACATTTACACGGCGGGGAAGAGGTCTGTCCATCCAAAAGACATGTCGGGTTTAGCATTAGCGGCATATTAAAAGACGAGTAGGTGAGTGTAAGGGATTAGCGTGGCTCGACCTCTTTATGAAGACAAAATGCTATCAGAGATGGGTCGCGGATTAATGCTAATATTCTCTGCTCTGGACTGTGTTGTCCACTAGGCTCGATTTGTGAGTTATTCCTGTTCTAGAGGTGCTACATGACGTTTAACACTCCATGCTGACTAATTCCTGGTCTGATTCATCAGGCTACTTAGCACCCCTTTTCCTATCATTTGAACAAGCTAAAGGATGCACTGTAAAAAATTTCAGTGTAAAATAACGGTAAAGAGCTGGCAGCAGGGTTGCCATTTATATACTGTTATTTTACAGTCTTGGTAATGTAAAAATGTTTCACAGTAATAGTCCGTTATCCAGAAAAACTGTTGATTGCTGTATTTATAGAAAATACAGTAAAAGTCCGTCAGCAGGATTGCCATTACCAGACTGTTATTTTACAGTCTTAATGTAAAAATGTTTCACAGTAATAGTCCGTAATCCAGAAAAACGGTTGATTCCTGTATATAGAAAATACAGTAAATGTCCGTCAGCAGGATTGCCATTACCAGACTTATTTTACAGTCTTGGTAATGTAAAAATATTTAAGTCGTAGTCTAATCCTGGAAAACTGTATATTCCTGTATTAACAGAATTCACAGTAAAGAGCAGGCAACTGAGGAGCTGCAGTGTGCTGCGTTTTTAACGATATACTGTGTTTTAACGGTATTTGGGAAAATGACTTTACAGTCTATGAATGCATATATTTCCGTCTAGTACAGAAAAAAATGCTGATGTCAGGTGCGAAACAGAACAGATTTTATTGTATCGTGTTGGCAGGCAGTGAAAACGGACAGGAACTAGAGAGATGGTGCAGTCGGGTCGTGTAGGTCAGGCTGAGCAGGCTCGAGATCTGCCGTAATCGGGTCAAGCAGGACAGGTTGAGCTCAATGGAGTGCTGGCATAGTCTGGTCAAGCAGGACAGGCTGTGCAAGTTGATTGGGCTGGAACTCTGGCGTAGTCGGGTCAGGCAGGCAGGCTGGGTCAGAAGTGGTGATCGGTCAAGGACAAATCCCAAATTACCCCTAAACAATATACTACAATTGTCCAAACATTTCCACCGGGGAGTCAAGCCATGTGCTAATGGCCGCTGCTGGCACATCTCATCTTTTAATTCTGCTGCTTACCGGCTGCCTCTCTGGTTGTCTTTTGCCAACGTCTCCAGCTGCATAGGACTGCAAGTGTCAATAGCCAAACCAGGCTGCCATCTTCCTTTCATGCTTTTATAGCTCTGGATTGCTCATGGGTTGATTGGCCAATCTCTTCCAGCTGTGCATCGTTTCCATAGTGCTTGCATGCCGGTGATTTTCCAGTTCACGCCCTGGTTGTCTGCTCAATGCTTTTTTGTTGATGTTTATCAGCGTTTGACTTTACAATGCGTGAAAAATCATTGTCCATAAAACTCCCATTCTTCGCATGGGTTCTTCAATATGAAGAAGTAAGAGTTTGTAAAAATAAAAAAAAAATAACCTGTCTAATTTACTCCAAATGTAAACATTGGTCTCATGTGTGATGTGGGGACAAAGTTTGTCGCAGCCAATGACGTTTCCACAGTAATTCACCGCCATACCACCAGATTGGTGTGGCTTTGTCTTTGTGTGGTTTTGGGGGACTCTTGTCGAATTCCTTTATTTTCCACCGGTCATTGACAGCAATGGCAATGGAGATGAAACGTGTGCATTTGCAGCTGTTGCTGATTAATATTAAACAACAAATGTTGTCAGTACAAATGTTGAAGCGGAGGCGACACAGAAGTCGTTTGCGAATGTTTGAAAACGGTGTTGTTGTTGTGCTGATCCGGAAACAATGTTCTGAGCGGACCAATCACAGTCCTTCGACGTTCACGTCAAGCGGGTTGACGTGATGTGTAGTCAGGACTTTTTGGAGGTGCACGTCAGGCTATGGTGTAGGGTCATAATCAGGTCTGCGTTAATGGCGTAGGTCCGCCGTCACCGCTACACAGAAGCATACTGTAAATCAGCCTTCAGGGTGATGGAATACTACAATTTTTGGAGAAGGGCCAGTTTAGATCAGAGTGGGGATACAATAAGAAACATATAACATATAAGTAGAATAGAATGGAGGCGATGTCAAATAATATAATAATATAGCCTATAGGCCAACAAAACATCCAGTGTGGTGTTTGCGTCGATGTGATTGTGTTTTAGACTGAGGCCCCAAACATCATCCGCTACAGCTAACACTAATGGATTTAGCTAACATTTGCAACATCAAAATTTAAAACTACTAACAGTCAAAACATAAACATAATAAATTTATTAAATAAATAATAATATGAATAGAGAAATAATTAAAAATAATTTTTAGCGTATTGTAGCTCCACTGTTGGATACATATGATACACTCGGATTTTGCCTTTTTAACCACTCACTGGCAAACACCTTTCATTTATTTCCCCAAAAAATTCACTCAGCTGCTTCTTTTGCAAAACAAAAGAAAACTGCCCTCTACTGGCACTCCAGAGGAATTAACATCAATATTATATATCGCTATCCAGCAATCCTCAGAACTTTAGTTTAATAAACAATAATTTAGGTAATATGAGTAAGACTTAATTAACTCACCGTTTATGAATTGGTACACATAAATCCCAATATAAGTTGAAGAACAAGCACTGAAGAGCAGCAAATGTCATCTAAAGTCATCCTCTGAAGAGTCTCCAACATCCAAATTATGGCTAATTATGCCCTCCAGTATTTGATGGCAAATTATTTGCGGTATCTAGTTGTTTTAATTTAATTTACAAAAAACACAGTCTATATTGCCACAATGTAAAAGATGTCAGATTTCTGACCATGCTCCAAATTTCCAGTCAAAACTCAGTTTCCAAAAAATACGGTAGTGTCATGTAATTGAAACATTAACATACCGTTTACAGCATTTGTCTTGTTGCTTTAATGCTGGTAACCCACAATGCCTTGCTAACTACAGTAATAAACTGTTTAACACAAAAACGGTATTTTAGTGTTCAAAATTGGCCGTAAATTTTCAGCAATTTTTTACAGTGTGGTGTATTGCATCCTCAGAATTCAATCCTTTCCTCGATAAATTGGCAACAAAAGCAAGTCTCTTAAATAGCGGATTGAAAGCAAACAAATCAGTTAAAGCGAAATACGGACAGAAAGACTTGTAGTTCTTAAAAGATAAATGTTAGTATGAGTTTTAATATTTTGATATTCAAACCCCTCTTAATGTTTTCGTTTTTATAAAATTTGAAAAATTAGTTTAGCTAGTAGATCGCCATTGTTGTTGATGACGCAATGCACTCTGGGTGGTGACGTCACTGGGCAGCGCCACAGTGTCACTCGTTAGCTACATAAACATGTTGTCGGTTCTGCCCTTTCAATTTGAATCCGATCGGAAAAGTGATGGGCAGGACAGCACTGGGTATATTTCACAAAACAAGCAGCAAAAGCAATTAAATGAAGGTCTCCAGCATAATTCGAACCCGCATTTCCCGTGCGACAGACGAGCGCGTAGACCACAGGACTATTCTTCCGCGTGACCAGGGGCATCGCATCCCATTAGGCAAACCAGGCAATTGCCTCGGGCCCGCAGCCAGCAGGGGCCCCCAGACGTGCCAACAGATTTAGCGCACGCAGCTTTACTGCACTGTCGCAGTGACAAGTGTGACAGTGCCAGTGAAAGCCTTGTGTCTGAGTCCCTTCACTTGCTCTACACCCCCCGCCCCACCGCCCTCCCTCACGTGACTCAGAGTGAGAGTGAGCGGCGATTTGGCCTTTTTTTAATTGGCGTATATCCAAAATGAAGAGAAGTTATCCTTCTGGAAGCGACAAAATAAGGAAAAAAAAAACAGAAGAGGAGAAAAGGAAGCAAGACAGCAGTGAGTGTACTATGTTACTGTAGTTTTATGTCCTAATGTAGTAGAAGCCGGGCACTTTGAGTGTCCTAAAAAGCGCTCTATGAGACCAAGGCGTTATTATACTTTTATTAAATATGCTATTGCTCCAAGTCCAACTGTCCCCCTTACTTGCACACGCTCGAAGGGCCCCACGTTGCTTGTTGCCTGGGGCCCCCGGGGACCCTTACTACGCCTCTGCGCGTGACAATGAAGTCATGATTTTCCTTATAGAGCAATCGCAACCCACATGCGTTGTCTGTGCGGTAAAACCTGAAAGGGAAACACAACTGAAAAGAAACTGCGGCTGGCTTGACCACGAAATTAGAAAACGCGGCTCACTTCGGTCAGACTTTCCGAGAATTGAATTTAAAGGAGAAAATCAGAATTTTTCACATAAGGCTTAATCTTCGCGTTAGCGGGGGTTTAATTAGTCGATGGGGTTGATTTCAACGATAGATAACTCGCGCTAGCTTAGCCACTCCGGTGCTCCAAGGACTAATAATACCCCTGCCAACTCGAAGATTAAGCCTAATGTCAAAAATTCTGAACTTCCCCTTTAAAATAAAGACCTAGCAGTTAAAACGTTGTCTATAAAAGTTTTGAAGCAATAAAACAAACAATAAAAATGTATGAAATGAACAGTAGTAAGTATTCATAATGGTTCAAAATGATCTTTCGAACAGATCATGTGACAAGCACCTTAGCGATGGTCGTTTGCTTTGCTTAGCCAGAACTACAGCTACGGATGGATATTTAGAATTTCTTTAAACCTAAGCTTTCAAAAGGTTCAACAACAACTGACTAATTAGTAACTTAGTACTTAGTAACGCGTTACTGACAACACTGTCCGTGACAGTAGGTTGGGATCAATTAAAAAAAAAAAAAAACCCGAGAGAAAACCGTGGTGAGAGGCAAACAAACGAAAAAAACAAGGCAATTATGCAACTAGCAACGAAGGGATATACAAAATAGCAGAAAGTTGACACACTCAAGTAATAAAACTTGCTGGATTAGCGATAAGATAACATAGAATAGGTTGCCAGCATATTCACACTCTCAAGGGATTCACATAAATAATGGGTTCTTCACCTTACATGGCTGATTTGTGTACACTCCACCCCCCCCAATCACTCATCTTTCGGACTCTCCCCACCTCTTTTTCCGTAGTCATCAGTTCCCCCACATGGTGTCAAGTGGAAATACAAATGGCTAACGATAGCACCAACATATTCATAGTTAGTGTAGGCGTTCAATGTATTTCTTGTTGTTTGTACTTCTTCGTCTCTCTCTCTCTCCTTCTTTCTGTCCCCCCATAAGTATTTCCTGTTCGTCGCTTTCTACTAATAAACCAGGCATGTTGAATGATCACGTTTCACGATCATGAACAGTTTTAATGTATCACATAGAGTATGTCATACCCCATGTGATACATTAAAACTGTCTTACCAATCGGACACTCAGATTTCCATTCTTGGTGTCAAGCAGCTGAACAGGACAGGTTTAAAAAAAATAGCAGCAAGTCAATACCTCGGCAAGCCGCCTAGGATCGGTTTAAAGAAGCTGCTGATGAGCTGGAATTGGATGCATGTACAACGTTGGGAATTGGTCCTACAGCTCTGTAACAAAACAATCTGACCAACAGCAGAATGTGACAGAATCATGCCAGTCGTCATACTAGCTTTGCTTGCTAGCTGGCACAGCTATTCTCCCAGTCCAGTCCGACCGCATCATCACCCCCAGCGTGCATTGCGCGCATATAACATGGCACTCTCCGTAGGTCAAAACGTCAATCAATGGCAGTAATATATGTGTTTCTAATAACGTATTTTAGTGTAAGAGAACAATAGTGGCTAATTAGAGCCTACAAGTCTTTAAGTTCAAAGTTCCCTTTCATAAAAAACAAACTACAGTATTTCAGCTAGTGACTAAATGATCGACTGAGTCAGTTGACTGATTGATTGACTGACTTACCTAGTCAAGTGATATCACATCATGCTTCCTCACTTGCGACTGACTGACCTCATCAACAGGTTGCCTCACAAAGCAACAAACAACCAGCTAACCTAACTGATTTATTAACTATTTTGCTGACTCATACAGCCGACCAACGTGACTGACTGATTTAAATGAACACCTCGTAGCCTCCACATTTAAGTTAACACCCACCCTATTTATATCTTTAACTCAACGTGACTGTTCGGAGCTGTGTTTACTGAACTCATTTCGCCCGACGATTAGCCAGATCTGAAAGACGATAGCTTCACTTAGGGAGAGAGTAGAGGTAGCGTGAGGATGATGCGCTAGGAGAGCGGAAAAAGGGAGGTTTTTAGGTTGAAAACATCGAAAAGCTAACCTAATTGCTTCCTCAATCGATGCTCATCCCGCAGCAAGCGAAGGGCGGCGCTCTTATTGACTCAGCTGTTGTTTGCCTTGTGCTACAAATCTCCCAGCTTCACTAAGTCAGGGCAGGGAAAAACAAAACATTTTGTACCAGAGTGCAATAAACATCGCACTACGAGAACTACATAAAAAGTGTAGTTCAGGCTTGTCGATACTGAGTCGTACTTGCCAAATACTTGGCAGGATGTGGCTTCTACATGTTGCTTGTTCCAGACTGAAAAACAAAAGGAAAATTGTATTCTAAAGCACATAAGTCCAAAAAATTAAAAAATATGGGCACTCCACTGATAGGAAAAGTGGTATTGTTTGTTCATGACTTTTTATGCTGTTACTATTCCTTAATTCACTCGTACTATTACTACTACTTCTTCACACACCCATCCTAATCCTTCTCCCACTAATACAACAAATACAAATAGTAGGCAAGTTTGTTTACGCGCAAGAACACAACTGCTCTGTCATTTTTTTCTCCCCTTCAATGTCTCCTCAATATTTCATGCAAGTGCATCTATTCTCTGTATTTCATATCTTTCTGGCAGCCACAACAGTGTTCAGCCATCAGCCTACACGCCTCTGGCATCTATTTGCATCATAACACCAAGTGTTTTTTTTCCCCTTCATTTTTTTTTGTCACAACAGTTCAGCCCCATAGTGGCCATCATCCACTCTCTGGTCCGGACCTTGTTGTCCGCCCTCCAAGGTGCTTTCTCTAGTGCATTTCATCCCTCAAGAGCACTGTTCTTGATTGCCGCGCAGATGATATTATCCTCCGCTTGTATCATCACAATTAGATTAGCCATTTGCAACAGTGGGATGGGTTAAGTGCGGGCAGCACTCGAGGGGACAACATGATGGACGCCCACCACCCTCAGGACACTTAAAGGGCCCTCATAGGCTTCCATTTTCCCTAATGCATCCACGTCACTGACCCTCCTGTTGGCCATTTTTATAACCTTCCCCTTTTGATTCATGAACTTTTCAGTTTTTGCTGTGCCAGCAAACTGACTGTGTGGCCCCAGGGTTCGCCTCATTTCTTACCTCCACAAAAAGATACAGCACTAAAAGAGGGAGTAATGAAGATCTTTTTTTTTTTTTTTTGCAGTATTATTTACAACTCAATTCTAGTAATTTTTTCACCCTGAGACTCATGAGACTTCACAAAAGTGTAATTATTTTGCCATGCGAATCCTTGAGAATTCTTTTGACGACAAAAGGGTGTAATTATTCTGCCATGTATAGCTTTGAGAGTGATTTTGACTACACAAACGTGTGATTGTTATGCCAAGCATAACCTTCAGAGAGATTTTGACTCCGTGAGTGTCTGATTGTTATGCCATTCTTAGCAACAAAAGTGATTTCGAAATCACATTTATGCGATTGTTATGCCATTCATGTCCATGAGACGGATTTTGACTACAAGGTGGTGTGATTATTTTGGCACTTTAGCTTTGAAAGTAAATTGGACTCCACAAGCATGTGAAACGTGATTGTTATGCCACGCATATCTTTGGCAGTGAATATGACTCCACAAGTGTGTGATTGTTATCCCACAGTTTTACAAATTATTTCAACAACACGATTATTTGATTTTTATGCCAAGCAGATCTTTTACTCATTCACTCCCGCCCATTTTGACTGGTGCAACCCCCCTTCGCTCCTGGCCGTTTTACTGGATTTTGACTGATTTTGCAAGGCCCACAGAAAATTCTGTTCTATTGCTATATAAACATGGAACCCACCAAAAGAAAGATTAGACTCTTCTTTCAGCAGGAAAAAAAGTTATTTCATAGCTTTTTCCATTTTTTAGAAACCAGCATTAGAAAATAGCTTAGTTTGAGCAATTTTCCAATATCTGATGAAAAAAAAAGAAATTGAGCTTTTTGTACTGGACTGTCTCAGAAAATTAGAATACACAATATTCTAATTTTCTGAGACAGTCCTGTACATTAATCCACCATTTAAAGCAGGGGTGTCCAAACTTTTTGCAAAGGGGACCAGATTTGGCGTGGTAAAAATGTGGGGGGCCGACCTTGGCTGACGTCCTTTACATAGAACAATATACAGGACTGTCTCAGAAAATTAGAATATTGTGTATTCTAATTTTCTGAGACAGTCCAGTAAATGCATACATTTCAAACATAACTTTGACTTTAACACAGCTATTTTTTTTGCTTTAGTTACATTCCAAACATCTGAATAATGTTTCCCTTTTACAAAACAACATACACAACAAGACTAATAGAGCTTTTGATAGCAAAGAAACAATTTATTCACACATAACTAACTGTGAGGTGACGCTGTTGTGGCCGCGGAGGCCAGGGTAAACTTTTCACTCAGTGCCGCCTGTCTCATAAAGATGGATTTTTTTTTTGTGTTTCCAGCACGGACTCAACAGCATCGTCCGCTGCACTGGTGGTCCCGGTGGGTCTGCTCGGTTGTCCAACGCCTGGCATCCCGGGCATCCTCCTGGTTGTTCTGCTTGGTCGTTCGCTGCCTGGCATCCTGGACGTCCATTCGGTCATCTTCCGCCTGCGCCTTGGCCATGTGGCCCGCCGTTCGTTCCGTTGAATCGGGTTGGGGGTCATACCAAATGCGCTACTGTCCTCCATTGGCCAGTTTTATTGCTTTAAATGGATTTTAAGCTTTGTGCTTTGAAGCTAAGTTGAATCAGAACCTAGAGATGTGTCATATAAATACTGTACGTCTTTGGGACACTGAAACAATTAAAATAGAACGTATTTATACGTTTTTGGGAGCAAATGAGTTAACAGTGATTTTGACTCCATGAGTGTGGGGTTGTTATGCCAATCATAGCTACAAGAGTGATTTAAAAATTACATTTTTGTGATTGTTATGCCATGCATGTCAATGATAAGGATTTTGACTACACAGTGCTGTGATTATTTTGGCACATATAGCTTTGAGAGTGGTTTTGACTCCACAAGTGTGTGATTGTTATGCCACACATTGGGAGTGAATATGACTACACAAGTGTGTGATTGTTATGCCACAGTTTTACGAATGATTTCAACAACACAATTACGTGATTTATATGCCAAGCAGAGCTTTAAGAGTGATTTTGACTCCATGAGTGTGGAATTGTTATGCCATTCATAGCTACAAGAGTGATTTAAAAACACATTTATGTGACTGCTATGACGTGCATGTCCTTGAGAAGGATTTTGACTACTCAGTGGTATGATTATTTTGGCACATATAGTTTTGAGAATGGTTTTGATGAGAAAAGTGTGTGATTGTTATGCCACGCATAGCTTTGGGAGTTAATATGAAAAGTGTGTGATTATGATTTCAACAACACGATTATGTGATTTTTATGCCAAGCAGGTCTTTAGGAGTGATTTTGACTTCATGAGTGTGTGATTGTCATGCCATTCATTGCTACAACAGTTATTTCAAAATGACATTTATGTGATTGTTATGCAATGCATTGTCCATGAAAAGGATTTTGACTACACAGCGGTGTGATTATTTTGTCACATTTATCTTTGAGAGTGGTTTTGACTAGACAAGTGTGTGATCGTTATGCCACACATAGCTTTGAGAGTAATTATGATGACACAAGTGTGTGATTGTTATGTCACAGTTTTACGAATGATTTCAACAACACAATTATGTCATTTATATGCCAAGCACATCTTTAAGAGGGATTTTGACACAATGAGTGTAGATTGCTATGCCATTTATAGCTGCAAGAGTCATTTCAAAAACACATTTATGTGATTGTTATGACCTGCATTCCCTTGAGAATGAGTTTGACTACACAGTAGTGTAATTATTTTGGCACATATAGCTTTGAGAGTGGTTTTGACTAGACAAGTGTGTGATTGTTATGCCATGCATAGCCTTGGGAGTAAATATGGACTACACAGGTGTGGGATTGTAATACCACAGTTTTATGAATGGTTTCAACAGCACGATTATGTGTATTTTATGTGTACATACGTATTTTTATGCCGAGCAGATCTTTAAGAGTAATTTTGACTGCACAAGTGTGTGATTGTTATGCCACACAGTTGTGCGAGTGATTTCATCAATAGTATGATTCGACTGATATGCTGCGGGCAGTTTTGACTACTTGAGTGTGTGACTGTTGGACCATACATACTGGACTGTCTCAGAAAATTAGAATACACAATATTCTAATTTTCTGAGACAGTCCTGTATATTGTTCTATGTAAAGGACGTCAGCCAAGGTCGGCCCCCCACATTTTTACCACGCCAAATCTGGTCCCCTTTGCAAAAAGTTTGGACACCCCTGCTTTAAATGGTGGATTAATGTACAGGACTGTCTCAGAAAATTAGAATATTGTGTATTCTAATTTTCTGAGACAGTCCAGTAGTTTTGACTGTGATTTTGACACACGGTTGTTATGCCAAAGACAGCATTGGATAGTCATTGTTTGAAATACTGTATATGTGTGTGATTTTCATGCCATGCATAGCTTGAAAAAGTGATTGCTTTGACTACATGAGGGTATTGTTATTGTTATTACTTATTTTACTGTTCAAAGACTTTCACCACAACTATCTAGCCATTCTTTTTGTAAACAACTTGTCATAAACCGGTAGACCATCGATGATTAATTCCATCGCAGAGGATGCAAAACTGTAGGGGATGAAGGCAGTGCACTGCGAGACAGAAATTCATTTTATGCTGTTATTTGAACACATGTTCATTTGTCTCCATCTGTTTTGACTTCAAAAGGCCGCCGTCGCCGCTTCTGCCTCCGCTGTTGTTATTTTTGCCATTCTCGCATTTGTTTAATATTCAAAGTTTGACATTTGGCGTGATTTGCGGATGAATAAAATAGATCAGTGTTTAGCGGCGGCGACACCACACATCCAGTTTAATCAAGTGCATGTTAATTAACAATAAAAATGAGGAAGAGATTAGCATAGGAAATGAGCGATAACAACAAGAAAAGGAATTGAGGAAGCCCACTGAGGAGAGGATGATTTTTTCTCCTTTGTCAATAATGCTTACACAGAATGAAGTTGGTCAGGGAATCAATGGCCAGTCAAGGATAGAAAGCGCTGAGGCTGATTGATAATGTCCAATTATCTACATAATAAACACTTTGGTGCCCTGCTTGTGTTTATGAATTTCTCCCAAATACAGTCAAAGGTTGACAAATTAAGGTTCATGCAGGGAAGGCATTAGGCGTACATAAGCAGTGTCGCATATACTAA
Organism: Corythoichthys intestinalis; assembly: GCF_030265065.1. NCBI lineage: Eukaryota > Metazoa > Chordata > Actinopteri > Syngnathiformes > Syngnathidae > Corythoichthys > Corythoichthys intestinalis. The sequence continues at coordinate 23,580,405 of NC_080416.1, forward strand.
GAACAAATGTCTTCAATAACTTATGACACTGGCATAGCTTCACCACTGCACAAAGCACACATCATAAATATGCATCCGCCGGCCTCTGCTGCTTTTCGCCGGGTCCTGGAAACATATTAAATGTCACTCTCCATAATTTCATCTCGCTTTCATTGGCGCGCTGTGGCACAGAAAGCAAGACATCATCAGTTTACAGGCAAACCGCAGAATATGCTCCGTCTATATTGTGTTATATACAGTATATCTGTCACTTTCCTTCTGGGTTGGGAAGGCGACAAGAGAATGACAAATGTCTTCGTGCCAGAACGAAGGGGACTCAGCCATACGTGGTAGGACAAACGGGATAGGGATGATACTGTGCTCTCCATCGCCATGGCAACGGGCCTGGAGGGCACCCAAAAGAGTCTGACAAAAACAACCCGGAGAATGTGTCAAAGCGAGATATTACTATGAGACAGTTAACGTTGGCCCTCAGGGAATCATCGGGTGGTAAGTGTACTCGCTACTTCGTAAACAAAAACAACGCAGCTCAGCCTCGGGCTAGTGGGCGTCTTGGCTACTCGTATGCTTGTGGTGGTACGGTGGAACCATGACCAATTTTTTAAATCTGTTTCGTGACCAAGAGTTCAACTCAATGTGGTAATACTCTATTTGAAATCAATTTTCCCGATTAAAATGAATTATAACACCTTTAATCTCTTCTAGTCTTTCCTCTTAAAATTATGTTGGGCATTACAATCACCTACTTGTGTAGTCTCTTTGAAAGCCTTGTGTGGCAGAAATACCACATGTTTTTGTAGTCAAAACCCATTTCAAGGCAATACGTGGGATAATGATCACATGCTTGTGCAGTTGAAAATTGCCATCAAACCAATGTGTGGCATAATAGCCATTTGCTCTATTAGTCAAAGTTCCTCTTAAAGCTGACCATTACCTTGCCAGAGCCCATTTTAGCCTATCACTCACCCTCTCTGGCATCTGGGCTTTGAACGCCATACATGGCAGCAACTCAGATCTAATATCATGAAATTTCACGGTATTGCAATTGCAGCTCTAAAATGTATTACTTTGAGATATTTGGGATTAAAAAAAACTTTTTTTTCCCATTGAACAGGATTTATATTTTTCAATTCATATTAGCAAATTGGATCATAAGTATAATGTTATGTTAAAATAAATGTAAAAACATGAAATATTCTAAATAAAATTAAAATAAACGCAGTCCTTTAAATGAGCGTAAACCTACAGCTCAACATTATTACCATCAGAACAAAAATAATTGAATTATTTTCCATAAAAGGCACATCTGTATGACTCGTATCATATTTACAGTATACACACACTTTCTTTCTAAACACAGTTGCCAGAGAGAAAAAAAAACACATGTCTTACCATCGCTAGACACACATAACACACTGGAGTTACTCTCGTAGCTAGTGAGAAACGTTCATGACAGTGTTTACTAACCTTTAACCCCCCCATATTGTTTTTGTTTTACAAAAAAATAAAAGAGACAAAAACTAAAAGTCCAAAGCACAGACAGTTGCCTGATAGAAAAAAAAAAACCACATGTTTTACCATCGCTAGCCACACTAAACACACTGGATTTAACTCTCGTAGGTGGTGGGAAACGTTCATGACAGTGTTTACAAGCCTTTAACCCCCCCCATATTGTCTTTGTTTTTCAAAAAATAAAAGAGACAGAAACTAAAAGACCAAAGCACAGACAGTTGCCAGAGAGAAAAGAACACGTTTTACTATCGCTAGACACACTAAACCCACTGGAGTTAACTCTCGTAGCTGGTGAAAAACGTTCATGACAGTGTTTACTAACCTTTAACCCCCCCCTTTTTAACTGTTTTTCAAAAACTGAAAACTATAAGAGACAAAAACTGAAAGTTCAAAGCATGACCACAAGGTCATATTTCGCAACCCAATTAAATAAAAAAAAAAAGAAAATCTTATACACATTCACACAGCTTGCACAGACAAAAATGAAAAATACTTCTGTATAGACCCCAATCACCAACGTCACACAATCACGTGATCGCTGTATTGTGCCGCCGTATTGTCCGTCATTGTGTGTCCGGATTGTCAATGATCGTAGTTTCTGAAGGTGGATTCACTTGCAAATTATGGAAGCCCCGGTGCGTTCAGACGCTGTAAACTCATTGGATGAGTTGCATAAAAGCCGTTATTTGGAAAAGCTTCGGTCGATCCAGTCACCAGATCCATATTTGATGCCCAAACCGATGTTTCCTCCCGTCTGGTCCCGTCCCGTGCGTCAGAGTTCATCCCAAGACCACAGAATTTCCAATCATACTCCAGTTTATGTCACGATGAGGAGTCGGGTACCCAAAATCGGCACCGGCCCGAATATAAGCCGACATTTGGTCAGCTGAGCGTCACCGTTGTCACGATTGTAAAATGAAACTTGATCGACAACGGGCCGGTGTGTTCCGAAAAATAGCTGCCTCGCGTGAAATGTCCCCCCTGATGGGAGCGCTTATTTATAACGCTTTATTGACGTGAAAACATCAAATGTTTTCATGGACGCATTACAGTAATGGATTTACGACTGTAAGATCAGTTTTAGATAATTAAATTACACAAAATATTAGTACTGTATTTTAGTAACAAATCATGGACTGGGCCACATCACCATCTTTGAACAGAAATGTATTAGTCTACAGGTCTTCACGACCATATCCCAATGACAATTACACAGGTATGGCATTTATTAGTTCAAGCAGAGTAAAATAATACATATTCACGGTACAAGAAAGTCGTTTCCGTGTGGGAGCCCCCGTCAAGGGGGACATTTCACGCAGGGCGGCTATTTTTGGCACACCTGTTGTTGCGCTCACCTTCTTGCTGCGCGACAAGCTTCATAGTCTCCGTCTGATGATGTCTGCCATCGTGTTGGCATCATATTGATGTTTTCATTGTCTAACGGCTGTCGACACAAACGCATCATGGACCGAGATAAACAAAACGTGCTGCTTTAGAGATTTGCCCTTTTAACAATGGGCACACAGCAACTACTAAAATGACCGTTTATCTTCTCTGTTACTGCAACCAACCGCCACACATGCCTTCAGCATTTGGATTAATCAATGTTAAAGATTGTCAGGAAGGTTTTTGGGTTCGTTTACTAGGCGGTGATTCCTTAGACAAGCAGAAAAACACGCAGGAATATGTAGGAATGTACGTAGCGGTAATATGTAAATACGATGAACTGACGGACAATATGGCGGCACCAGTCAGGGGGGCGGAGTTGTGACGTCACGTGATTGGGGTCTATATAGAAGATGTAAATACATTCCAAGATTTCTTTAGAGTGTTAATACAATGTTGCCTGGTACACCAGACTCACCGCTGTTTCAGCTATTGAGTCTGGCTACCATTCAGCGGATACAATTTCCAGGGCGGAGCAAGCCACAGCAAACAGACAGCAGAGTGGACCAATCAGCGACGGGCAGACGTGACGTTAGTAAAACGACGAGGGCAGGACGAGGGACTTGCGCGCGGAAGTAAACATACGAGGAGAACGGAGTTTATTCAACATGGCTAGCGCGAGACGGACTGTTGTCAATGACTCGTGTCGATGTGTTTTTGGTAATTTAAAACTGATTTTACCGTGGATTGGAACATATTCTCGGCTCTCCTCTTCACCATCTGTGTTGTTGAGGAGACGACTTCCGATGCGCAAGAGTGACGTTGCTCGTTAAGAACACGTCACGCAAATAAACAAATCTGATTTGTCGAATGATTTTGTACCTGCTCGAGAGGCCGTTAATGGGATGGTTTCCAGACTATTTCTCTCAGTGTTTGAAAAATACAGGGAGAACAGTCTGACCGTGCCAGGCAAAATACAATGTACATATACAGTATGTGTCCCAAAAATTCACAAATTCTTTTGTTTTCCTTTAGCAATGTAAGTCAGTCATTCCTTTAATTTTGTATAAATGTGAAATTATATTGGAGGTATTGCGTCGTCGGCAGCCACCTTCCGCGGACGTGTTTTACATGTCGGTTGGCCCTCCTCCTCTAAACCGCGGCCGTCTGTCAGTTTTCTTTTGCCGAAGTATTCCCATACCAACTATTTCGTTTTCTTCGATGGGGGGAAAAAGTTCAGAAGTTTCACCTCCTCCAGCCATCGTGTAGCACAACTGACTCACTGACACTGAGCAACAAACGGTTGGGGAGGGTTGAGCCTTGCAGCTGCAAGTGAAGGATTTCTTCCTGCATTTTTTGGGACATAAAAAAATAGCTAATACCATAGGGACGGTATGACGGAAAGTTTGAAACCATGACGTTTTCATACCACTGTATACTTTGAAACCGGTTATCGGCAAAGGTCTATATGTGGCACATTCCAACCTTTGCCACCAATGGAACACATGGCAATATACAGTAAATACGAGTGTGGGTGCAGAAAGTCCATAGAAGCGTTTTTCCAGAAATTATTGTTGCCTTCATCTTGATGTCGATGATGTGCTTAACAGAATCATTTGTCACAATTTCTATACATAACAATGACCTGAGTCACAATGTTTTATGCCTACAAATGGTTTTTCACCCCAGATAACATGTAAACTGGACAGTACTGCACTGGCAGACTTCATTTAATGATGTAGACTTGTAGAGGATCGTCCCGATGTTTCTCCAGCTTCTGGCTGTGGGGGAAAATAAGGCACACTATTACCGGATACGAAATTGGCCGAGTTAATCAAACCTAGGCAGATGCTTATTATTTGGAATTAGGCGAGATATTAATATAGCATGGCTGATAGAGTGGTTTCAACCACCAGAGGCGGAATTAAACAGGTTAATTAAAATTTCCAAATACACCCTTCCTCCATTTCTATTTCAGTACTAAACATGGAGCTATACGTATTTGCAGTTTTTTTCCATTAACCAATAATTAAAATAATCTAAATCTTGGTTAACCTCCAACCACTACTAGATTGCCATTGCAATTTCCTATCTCCCCAAACATGTGGGAACAGCAGATTAACAAGAAAAATCATCAGTACCAAAATAGCCATATTTCAACCGTAATATAAAAACAGAGTACATTTTATTAATAAAAAAAAAACATTTTTCATACAGGTGAGGTGTGTTTATTTTCTCATTTGCATTGATTATGCACAATACGTAATTTATAATTTAGCCGCATCCCCATAAACTTTCAAAGCGAACCGAGAGTTGTGCGGCGTGATTTTGGTGTGTGACGTTACCACGGCGACCGGAGGCTTCAACAAATACGGCAGCAAACAACCGACCCGGCGTCGATCTGAGCCGTGAGTAATAAAATGGAGCAAGCAGACAATAGAACACGCATCCGTGCTCCGACTCCAACTCCTGTTGAATCATTAATGTGCATCCAGATTGAGCCCGGGCCCGGTCTGCTGCTTCACAGCCACACTGACAGGTGGAAGCTCGTACTACGAACCGAGATACATGAAGGAAAGGGGGAAGGGATCACAACACATGTTAATTCACAGGAAGCGGAGAAAACTATGAATTATTGCTTTCACACTAGCATAATTTCCAGCTGTGAGAATTAGAAGTGTTTATTGTTGCAGATTTAATATCCGGTCGTTCAGGATGCAGACAGAAATATAGACCTCCGTGAAGTTGGCCCCCCATTAGATGCAAATTTATTGAAAAACTATGTCATTCGTTTGTGCCAAGTTTGTGCTGCTTAGGAGTGAACGATATCCTTTTAAAAAAAAACAAAAAAAAAATCCCGATACTGATATTGATAACTTCCTGCTCCTCGAGACCAATACTGATACGATAACAGATAATGTACATATGTAATTGTACATTCACCTGAGTTTTTGAACACCTGTTGGTCAAAAATACTAGTGGTGGATTCAGCATAGATTTGCCTTTGACCTAACCAGACTGTTCATGATGACATGAACATTGTTATAATGAACAAAACAAAGACAGGAATAGTTTTGACTTCAAATAAAGTGCCCATATTTATTTTTTCAAATAAATATACTAGTCCTTCTAAAAAAAATAGCATATTGTGATGAAGTTCATTATTTTCTGTAATGTACTGATAAACATTAGACTTTCATATATTTTAGATTCATTACACACAACTGAAGTAGTTTAAGCCTTTCATTGTTTTAATATTGATTATTTTGGCAAAAAAAGTCAAGAAAAAACAAAAATCCCCATCTCAAAAAATTTGCATATTTCATCCGATCAATACAAAAAACTGTTTTTTAATACAAAAAAAGTCAACCTTCAATACTTTTAATACAAAAAAAGTCAACCTTCAATTAATTATATCAGCTATGCACTCAATACTACGTCGGGAATCCTTTTGCAGAAATGAATGCTTCAATGCGGCGTGACATGGAGGCAATCAGCCTGTGGCACTGCTGAGGTGTTATGGAGGCCCAGTATACTTCAATAGCGGCCTTAAGCTCATCCACAGTATCCCAAAGATTCTCTATGGGGTTCAGGTCATGAGAGTTGGCAGGCCAATTGAGCACAGAAATGCCATGGTCAGTTAACTATTTACCAGGGGTTTTGGCACTGTGAGCAGGTGCCAGGTCATGCTGAAAAACTAAATCTTCATTTCCATAAAGCTTTTCAGCAGATGGAAGCATGAAGTGCTTGATAGCTAGCTGCATTGACCCTGCCCTTGATAAAACACATACCAACACAAGCAGCTGACGTGGCATCCCAGACCATCACTGACTGTGGGTACTTGAAACTGGACTTCAGTCATTTTGGAATTTCCTTCTCCCCAGTCTTCCTCCAAACTCTGGCACCTTGATTTCCGAATGACATGCAAAATTTGCTTTAATCTGAAAAAAGTACTTTGGACCACTGAGCAACAGTCCAGCGCTGCTTCTCTGTAGCCCAGGTCAGGCGCTTCTGCCGCTGTTTCACACATGCCTGTGCACGGTGGCTCTGGATGTTTCTACTCCAGACTCAGTCCAATGTTTCTGCAGGTCCCCCAAGGTCTGGAATCGGCCACAATCTTTCTCAGGGTGCAGTCACCTATTCTGGTTGTGTGGTTGTGTCCCACACTTTTTCCTTCCCACAGACTTCCCACTGAGGTGCCTTGATACAGCACTCTGGGAACAGCCTATTCGCTCAGAAATTTCTTTCCGTGTCTTAGGCTCTTGTTTGAGGGTTTCAGTGATGGCCTTCTGGACAGCAGTCAGGTCGGCAGTCTTGCCCATGATTGCGGTTTTGAGTAATGAACCAGGCTGGGAGTTTCTAAAAGCCTCAGGAATCTTCTGCAGGGGTTTTGAGTTAATTCGTTGATTCAAATGATTAGGTTAGTAGCTTCTCTATAGTACATTTTCATGATATGCTAATTTTTTGAGATAGGGATTTTTGTTTTTTCTTGACTTTATTGCCAAAATCATCAATATTAAAACAATAAAAGGCTTGAACTACTTCAGTTGTGTGTAATGAATCGAAAATATATGAAAGTCTAATGTTTATCAGTACATTACAGAAAATAATGAACTTTATCACAATATGCAAATTTTTTGAGAAGGACTAGTAATTTGAGTCAATCACAAACAGTCAATGTGATTGACGATGTGTTCCCCTGAACAATGAGCACTGGACAAAAACAAACATAAACCCAACAGGTATTGTGCTTTGTCAGCAGATAAAACTTTTGGTGCAACAGGAGAGGAGACTTTTGTGGTTTTGGCCCATGAAACTTTCTTAACAAGGCAATTATAGGACAGCAAGCCTATCAATAACCAAAAGGCCTCTCAACAACTTGAAAACATAACACTGTAAAATGCAAACATTTGCTAATTCCCATAGTAAAGTTTATCACTCAGTGATGGAGAAATACGACCTGTAGACCAGTAACAATACTTTGCACCTGGCAAACAGTGGTGGAAACAAATGCACACATCCCAATCCACCAACACCATGCCAAAAACATTATACAGTATATTTTCGGGCTTATTAATAATGTTATTGGATTTATTGGGATGATGTCATAATTCCTATTATTGGACCGATAATTATCGAACCGATAATTATCGTGCACCTCTATCTAGTGCAGCTATTGTTTTTAAGATATTAACAATCTTTTTATAGGTCCATCTAAAATCAACCGGCCCCCCACTTTTATTAAAAATGGCAAAAAATTGTGTCAATCGTTTGTGCTGGTTTGTGCTGCTATCGTTTTTGAGGTATTAATTTTGAGTGATGACGTCATGCACCCCCATATTTATTGCAAAATGGACTCGCAGCACCTCCGTCGTGGCTGACTAAGCGTACAAACTCTCTCAATAGCAGAGGGTTGTCCCAACAAATAACGCAAACGTAGCACAAATGAACGGCACCCCTTTGGGTGCCATAAGCGCAAGTTCAGTCTTTTGAAGGCTCTGGTGAGGTGGGCTGTGGTCCAGAAGAAGGGTGTGTTTGGTCATTGTTTAGGGTAGTTTTCTGGGCCGATGAGTCAGTGCGTGTTGGGGCCTCTGCCCCCTCCTTCCAGAGCCTTACATCAGGTGAGGGGGGTTTGCCTGATTACAGGTCAGACGGGTGGAGTGGCCACAGCTGTGAGCAGTTACTATCAGCCATCTTTAAAAGCCCAGCGGATGCACCACCATGTCGCCAGATCAATTTGTCACACTTCTCAGTTGTTGTATCCCGCACTCCTATTATATAAATTGATTTTAACTCTCGGCTCATGACATCTTTTTCTCACCTCCAGGACCTGATGAGCGCACCCCTCGTCGGAAACCTTCGCTTATTCTTTTAACCGCCAACCCAACAACCACTGGCAACCCACTTTGGCATCTACGGTGCCCCTCCGCAACAACTCCTCTTTCCGTCTGAGCAATCCTCGTATGTTCAATAAACTTGGCATCTTCCCACTCACGTTCCCTCTTGTCTACGTTGGGATCTCCCAACCCTTGCGTGATCCTTAACAGTGCGTCACTGTTGCCAAGGAAACCAGAGTTGGAGATTTTGTTAGCCTCAGCGCTGAGTGTTCAAATTCTCAGCCGTGGAGTCTTTGTGTTGTCAGGTTTTCCCTGTGGCAAAACAGGATGTCCCGCCATTTGTTCTGGACTGTCCGCAAGAGCTGATTGCGGGATTTGGTGGTGCAGACGTGGGCTTGTAGATGTCTTGCCTATCACCTGCTTGTCGGGGTCAATCTCGCTCAGTCAGCTGCATGACGCACGTGTTGGGTTTCAGTGGTCAGAAAGCGTCCTGTATCTGTTATGCCTGTATCTGCCCGTTGTCTTGACGCTGCAAATTTCAATCATTCCAAGTCCCAACTTTTCAAATATATACTACTTGCTTTTCTAAAACTTCTAAAATGCTATTTATTTTATATTGGGTGTGTTAGAGTAATACCAACAGTCAAACAGTAAATATAGGAAAGAATAATATTCGCTTCACAACATATGGGAAGATAATCTAAATGACCTACAGTATATAACTCAAGTCATTATATAATGCAAATACAGTGCTATGAAAAAGCATCTGAACCTTTTGGAATTTCTCACATTTCTGCATAAAATTAACATCAAATGTGATCTGATCCTTGTCAAAATCACACACATAATTAACATCGAATATGATCTGATCCTTGTCAAAATCACACAGATATAAAAACAGTGTCTGCTTTAACTAAAACCACCCAAACATTTATAGGTTTTCATATTTTAACAAGGATAGTATGCAAACAATGACAGAAGGGGGGAAAATAATTAAGTGAACGTTCAAATTTAATATTTTAGGGCCCCCCCTTTGGCAGAAATAACTTCAACCAGACGCTTCCTGTAGCTGCAGATCAGTCTGGCACATCGATCAGGACTAATCTCGGCCCATTCTTCTCTACAAAACTGCTGTAGTTCAGTCAGATTCCTGGGATGTCTGGCATAAATTGCTGCCTTTAGGTCATGCCACAGCATCTCAATGGGGTTCAAGTCTGGACTTTGACTTGGCCACTCCAGAATGTGTATTTTATTCTTCTGAAACCATTATGAAGTTGATTTACTTCTGTGTTTTGGATCATTGTCTCGTTGCTGCATCCATCCTCTTTTTAGCTTCAACTGTCTGACAGACAGTCTCAGGTTTTGCTACAAAACATCCTGATAAACTTTTGAATTCATTCTTCCATTAATTGCAAGTTTCCCAGGCCCTGAGGCAGCAAAATAGCCCCAAATCATTATGCTCCCTCCATTATGCTTCGCGGTGGGGATGAGGTGTTGATGTTGGTGAGCTGTTCCATTTTTCCTCCACACATGATGTTGTATTTTACTCCCAAACAAGTCAACGTTGGTTTCATCAGTCCACAAAATATTTTGCCAAAACTTCTGTGAAGTGTTCAAGTGCCTTTTTGCGAACATTAAACTAGCAGCAATGTTTTTTTTTAGGCAGCAGTGGCTTCCTCCGTGGGGTCCTCCCATGAACTCTATTCTTGGCCATAGTTTAGTTTTTACATATAGTTGTGCACAGAGATATTGGACTGTGCCAGTGATATCTGTAAGTCTTGAGCAGAGACTCAAGGGTTCTTTTTTTAACCTCTCTGAGTATTCTGCGCTGAACTCTTGTCACCATCTTTGGTGGACGACCACTCCTTGGGAGAGAAGAAATAGTGCCAAACTCTCTCCATTTGTAGACAACTTCTCTGACTGTCGAGTGATGAACATTCAGACTTTTAGAGATGGTTTTGTATCATTTCCCAGCCTTATACAAATCAACAATCATTGATCATGGGTCTTCAGACAGCTCTTTTGACCGAGCCATGATGCACATCAGACAATGCTTCTCATCAAGACAAATGCTTCTCATCAGGACAATTCTTACCAGGTGTGTGTTTTTTAGTGGGCAGGATAGCCTTAAACCACTCATTAATGATTGGGCACACACCTGACTTAAATTGTTTGGTACTAAAAATTGGTTTCATTTGCTTTTTACGTCTCCTTAGGCAGAGGGTTCACTTACTTATTTTCCCCCTTCTGTCATTGTTTGCATGGTATCCTCATTAAAATATGAAAACCTATAAATGTTTGGGTAATTTTAGTTAAAGCAGACACCACTGGTGTTACCAGGATGCCAGGTGTGGGTGGACATTCGTCTTATCTGGGGGGGCAAAAAAACAAAAATAAAAATGCTCAAGTGGGTCGAAAACCAGCGTAGGGCTACTGCACCTTAAAACATGTTTTCTCCTTGAGGTAACTGTTGTTATGATTTGGTCAAAACAAATAAAAGTTGATTTGATTTGACCTAGAACAGATCCATAACTGAACAGTATGGACATGCAGGTGACAATGTTGTTTTTTAGGTATCCTCTTGTGGTTCCTCAGTTTTATTTATTATTATAGTTATTCTTTGTTCCGCAGCCCCTTTAAGCTCAATTTGACCCCCTTAGAATGCTTCAAAATGCACCAAAATCGGCAGGCAGGTCAAGACAGGTGCAATCTTTGATACTGTGTGAAGAAAAATTCCAAATACACTATGTAGCGCCCAGGGGTGAAAGTGGCTAGAATTTCTTGCGGGAACTCCTAGACGTGAAGGTCGCAACGGAGCCAGAAATTTTATTCATAAAAAAAAATAAATAAATAAAAATAAATAAATAGAAATAAAAAAAAATTCTAAAACATATAAATGTTTTTATAAATTAAAAAAAAAAATAAATGGGGTCGGGGGGGATCAAAACTACTGAAAATGCAAAAAACCCTGTTTTGGTCAGTTATTTCTATAACACATACAAAAACTGATTTTCATTCAAAATTGTATTTTTTTTTTCATGATTTGCAAAATAAAACAGCAATAACTCCAACCTCTATCTCCTAATTTTTATTTTCCCTCATTTCCTCACATACTAAATGCCAAATTTTAACTACTTAAGAACATAAGATGTATATTAAAACTGAAGTTAATGTAAACATTTACTTTTTTGTGTGCGTGTGTGTTTTTTTTTAATAAAGATATAAGTAACATAAATTCAGAAAAATAAGTACAAATAACTTATATTATGCAGAGTGAAATGGAATTTATTTTGAAGATCGCGCAAACATTGACTTTTTAAAATCATAAGGAAATCAATAATATAATATAAATGAAGTCAGAAGTGCACATTGAAAGTTAAGATGTTCTGAACCTCCGGAAACGTGGAAACGGATTACGCAACACAAGCCCTTTATTATGCTTGTTGTTAACACTTGTTTATGTAAATCGGATGTTGGTAGATTGCTTTCTTCTTGGAGATAAAATGCATGTGTGGCAGCTTTGTACTTTTTTTTTTTTACATAGCGTTTTTACAATTGCCGTCATATTTTCGGAATCAAAGCACCGTATACCGGAACAGCGTTCCGGCCCTGAATCTTATACCGGAACTGCGTTCATGACTGTTCTGGCCCACTTTCACCCCTGGTAGCGCCCCCTAGCAGTCATTATTTGTCCTGCCGACGCTTTGAGCCCTAATTTGACCCCCTCAGAATGCTTCAAAACTCACCAAACTCAACAGCCAGGTGAACACTGGTGGAAACTTTGACTTTGAGAAAATGTAAAAAAAAAAAAAAAATCAAAATATGCGTAAATGTGTGTAGCGCCACCTAGGAACAAAACCAACATTTCATTTCATTTTTTTTTTTTTTAAGGTGAAAGAGGAGGTAACAAGGCAAAGGTTAAAACTTAGAACACATCAGTTCTATATGAATGGGATACCATACGCCACAGGTGTCAAACCGATTCCAGAAAGGGCCAAGTGGGTGCTGGATTTTGTTCCAACCAATACAACGCAGAGAGTTTAACCAATGAACTTCCTGCTGAAACAAGCAGCACCTGACAAAGTTCAACTGATTACACATGTAAAAGATCTTCATTGGTTGGAAAGCAAACCTGCACCCACTTGGCCCTTTCTGGAATCGGTTTGACACCTGTGCACATACGCGGTGCCCAGACTGCCATTAGTACTGCATCCAGTTTTCTTTGGGTGGTCAGGGCGTGTCCGTGGGTGGGCAATGCCCCCCCCCCCCGGGTAACGCCCCTGGCAGACACTGTTTTTACATCTGTGTAATTTTGACAAAGACCAGATCACATTTGATGGTGATTTTATGCAGAAATGTGAGAAATTCCAAAAGGTTCAAATACTTTTCCATTCCACTGTAACTGAAGTCATTATATAATGCAAATAAAGGTTGCTTAAAAGTTGGTGGGGATAATTTGAGCATCCTGAAAAGTTTGTAGTGTTATGTCCCTACCGTCCCTATGCAAACCTACGCCCTTGCTTTATGGTGAATTGAAAAAAAGAAACAAACCCCCCCCCCCCCAAAAAAAAACGCGGCATAACTGTGCGTGCGCGTGCTTGAAGAAAATGGACACGTGGGTGCACCGAGAGGGCGTGTCGGTGGCGACAGCGCCAGCGCGAGCGCGCATCCAGTCAGCGGCGCTGCTGAATGGAAGAGATGCAGCCAAGCGGACCGGCAGGTAGCAGCTGAGCTCCTCCACAAAACAACCAAATCAAACCTCGCCTCTACTACTTGGTCAATTCGTGCACCTGTTCCAAAAAAACAAAGCCAGAAAGTAAAGGTACGCCATGGCTTTGGACTTGAACAACACGTAACTCGGACGTGGTGAACTACTTACTGTGCAAATTGTCCGGCTGGTGGCGCGTCAAAGGGGGAGCTCGGAGCGCACGCGTGGATTATTCTTCACCTTCTCTCTCTTCTTACTACGATGATGACGATGGCGTTGGCCGCGTTCTCCCTCAGCATCATGACGCTGGTGTTGTCCAACTTGGAGCCGTCCAGAGGCAGCAACCGGCATGCGGTGTACTGGAACAGCTCCAACCTACTGTAAGTGAAGCCCATTGGAATGAATACATTGTGTGGGTGGGTGGTGCTCTTTGTTTGTCATAGTAGAGCGCTCATTCATTCACACTACGGGAGTCTTTATCTACCTTGAGAATAAAACGTGCATTGGTTTGATTCACAGGGTGGGCAACCTGAGGTGCGTGGGTACTAAATGTGTCCTGAAATAGCAGGTTTTATTTATAGGTTTTATTATTTCAAAATCATTGGAATTTAAATTGTATTTAAAATTAGGATAAAGGTAGTCTTTTCCACAAAATGAACCGCATATTAGATCATAATACCAGTTTTTCCCTGATGTAAATGTAAAAATGGACCACTATAAATTGTTTCAAGGGTCTTTTTCAATTACAATTCAACTGAGGAATAAATAAAAGTCTTGTATAGTTAGACACGTGTCACTCAAGGTACAAGTCGTTCACAGTGTTAAAGTGTGTTTAGCTCTTTTTGAACATTATTACAACTAATAGAAAAAGACGACTATGGTAAGAAAAACCTTGTATGTTTGTTTCATTCTAAAACCAAGGACATGATTGTTTATAATGTCATAACACCCCCCCCCCCCCCACACACACAATTAGACCATAGCCGCTTGAATCCTAATCGACTTTTAAATGTACAAATTATATTGATTCATACGTTAATATATGGGCTCCCTCTAGTGGTATACAAATTATCACTGAATTAAATATTCAAACTGCATCATCATGCTAGTTGTTTTTTATTTAATTACAGTAGATTTGATAACTCATTGTCTGCCATTGACAATATGAGATGTCCAATCTATTTTGACAAAATAAAATAGGTTTATTTTCTCCACTAGCGGGCACTCATGCTCTTTGGACAAATAATGCTTCATTTCTGTCATGTTTTTCATCTGTCGCTGGAATTCAATGATTTTTTTTGGTTAAACTTCCAATCTATCTTGACAAAATAAAATAGGTTGGACGTCTACTGCCGTCAATGGTAGACAATGAGCTAAGTACAGTTCAGCTGTGTTTAACTTTGAAGTAAATTCCATTGAATATTTAACAACTGTTTTTCAATGTTTAGGTACATTGATCAAACTTTCACCCTGTCTTCATGTAGCGTGTTGACTTGGTGACCCACTGTCCACTAGATTTTCAGTCAGATTTAGGTCTGGGCTCAGGCCAGTGACTTTCACCATCCACTGTGTGCCTCTCAAGGTCCGATCGACCGCTCGGCGGCGAGATCGATGTGGACTCGGCCGCCTTTGTCTCATTATTTGCCAGTCGCGGGTTCTCACGTTCTTTTATCCGTTCTCCTCACACAACCTCGACGACCCACCCTCCCTTTCCTCGCAGCCCCCCGCCTATCCACGCCCCCCCCCCCCCCCCCGAACGGTGTCCATTTGTATTCGCCTCCTATCGCCCGCCTCCATCTCATACTTGCTTATTTTCTTGTTTTTTTTCTCTGCCGCTTCTCAAGCCAGACGGGCCGTCCCTCTCAATTCCCCCTTCTTTTAATTTCCTGCTTCTCATTACCAAAAGCTCCATCTGCTCCCTGCAAACCCCGTAAACTACTCAGCTGGGAGTACAAATACGGCAGATGATTCATATTAGGGATTGTCTGAATGCGGCGGACGAGTGTTTTTGGGTTGATGGAACCTCTAAATTAGAGATTGGGAGGGGAAAATATGTCTCTGAAAGGCACATTTTCACCAAAAAAATAATTAAGTTCTTGGTTCTTACTGTTCATGGAACTAAAGTAAAAGATCCCCAATGGCCCTTTGTGTCTACAATACACCGAGTTAAGCAGAGGTGGGTAGTAACGCGTTACATGTACTCCGTTACATTTACTTGAGTAACTGTTTGAGAAAAATGTACTTTTTATTAAGCAATACTTTTTACTTTTACCTGAGTAAATTTGTGAAGAAAAAAACGCTACTCTACTCCGCTACTTTGAGCTACTCAAGAGTCGTTACATTTTTCCTCTTTATTCTACATATTAGATTTATTTATGTTTTGCCAGTGATGCCAAGAGTAGCTCCACCAATTTCACCGATGAGACATTGCAACAATACATGACTCCATTACACCAATCAGACGCAAGCTTTCCGTTCTATGACCACACCAGCCTGTTCTATTACGTGGCGTCTTTAAAGCACCGTAAAAAGGAAGTATTTGACATAGAGCGCTGCCCCTCAGCATGACTCGAAAGCACGGGTTTAAACCTCTCTCCTAGTTTTTATTTGGCACCGATTGACCACAGAAAACCGGAGGTATGATCCTTCTTATTTCATAATATAAACTATTAAGAAACTATTCACTAATCAAACTAGGAACTATTTTCTCCTCTAGAGGGCACTCATGCTTTTTGGACGAATAATGCTTCATTTCTGTCATTTTTTTCTTCTGTCGCCGGAATTCAATTATTATTATTTTTTTTTTTATTTCTTTGGCTTTAAAGTGGTTATGTAATGAATTATTGCACAGTATCATTATAACAACAGTTCATGTAAATGAGTTTGTGTTGCGAGAGAAAAAATACGCTTGTTTAAAAAAAAAATCTAACAAAAATGTAAGCAGTTACTCACAATGTTACTATTCACTTGAATATTCTTTTCAATGGATACCTTTTTACCTGAACTTCAGTACATTTTTGGATGACTACTTTTACTTGAGTAATATTATTTTGAAGTAACTGTACTCTTACTTGATTAAAAATTTTTGGTTACTCTTCCCACCTCTTTAATTAAGTAGTAGTTGTAGTAGTCTATAACATGTTTGGAACTTTAAAAAAACAACTACTTTTCCCCCCCGTATCGAATCGGGACTCGTTATTGGCATATCCTCAAAATCAGGTGAGTCTGACTCGGACTCAAATGCAAAAATATGCAATCGGACATCCCTATTTTATAACATAATCAGTATTTGATACAATATCAAACTGCCCAAATGAAATAAAAACATAAATCCAAATGTAATACATTTTAGAAAATACATAATAAAAGTAAAACAAAAATACGATCGAAAATACAATGAAAAAAATACATAAAAATGTAAGATAGTAAAGACAAAAGCCTCAGCAAAATTTATGCAATTAATACATTATACAAACAGCAAAATGAACATAATACATGAATACAAAATATATAATTAGAAATATAAGATGTAAAGATCACAAAATAGAATAGAATAACTAAAATGAATTAGGCAATTTAAAAAATTTAAAAACTAGTACCAAGAAAATACAATTAATATACATTATTTTGAAAAATGGGAGTGAAATAAAATAGTGCAAAACATCAATAGCTGCAACAAAAGAACATTTGTAGGCTGTTATGTTAAATATATCATAAACATAACGTTAAAAAGTCATGCTGCAAACAATACATCATTAAAATTACAGAATAGTTTGTTTTGAACGTGTTTGCATTTAGTTTTATTGATTTGGGTGGATAAACTGCCCTCTAGTGGCGACAGTGAAAATGACGTAACTCATTTCACATGACTGAGTCCAACTGCTCCCTGTTAAGACCAACATAAGCTAAGTTTATGTTTGAGCTAATGTTTTTTTTAATGCATTCGTAATTTAGTTTATTGGTATTTTTAGCCATTTTTTTGCGGGAATATGTGAATTATTTGTTAAGATAATTGTAAAAAAAAAAAAAAAAAGTTAGCATTTTATAGCATTCAAGTTAGCTGACGTTTGCTATTTCAGTTAGCCAATCGTTCTTTTGTTGGACTTAGATGCTCATACATTTATTTATTTTTTATACGGTTTAAGGCTCAGCTCAGGTATTTTAATTTTTCATTTCCTTGTCCGATGACTGGATTATTTGAACTAACTAGTTCATCGATTAATTGACTTTTAAACTAATCGATTACTGCAGCCGTAGAAATTAATATTTGAGTGTAAAGCAGGAAAAATATACAAAATAACCAAAAATTTGAAATATTGGACAGCAGTAGATTAAACTCAACAAAAGAAGGCAAAGTTACATTGTATTCAGTCATCGTTAAAGTTCAGCCATGACAGTTTGACGGTGGAACTGATTACTTTCAGTATTGATGGCTTTAAAACGTGAGCAAATTGCCGATGGCGTGGCGTTCCGACCTGAGAAGTTCTTCATCGTTCTTTGATGAGGGTTACTTTTCCACTCACGACTTGTCCTTGGCTAAATTAGCCTCGTTTTGTAGCCATAAAAAGTGTGTTAAATCTCCTCCGTATTCATCCTATCTGTCGATTTTAATTAGGTGTTCGGCGGTGTCAAGAATGGGTATTGTTGCCTCGCGCCGCCGTTCATCACATCGTTTTGTGGCTTTGAATGGACATTTATATGGCGAGGTGATAAAGAAAGTGCTCACGCTAATGAATTCAGACTACTGTGAGCGAGTAAAATAATGCAAAAAGTGACCCAGTTTGCAAAAGCAGACAAATCCTGGGAGGTTATGTCGGGAAACGGGGATGGCCTTCGAGATTTGGAAAAAAAAATCCTGAGGTGAGCCCTGCTAAAGTCCTCGCTTGTTTAACGATGCGGCCCCTTTTCCCTCTCACCTCGTTCTGTTTGGAGATACAAACTCTCGGGCGGTGGAAACCAGGCCAAAGAAGGCAGAAAGGGAGAAAAAGCTAGGGAGAGACCTTGAGGGCCAAACAGCGAGTCGGGGACTTAATGTTGGAGCCTGCAGCACAGCAGCACGGTGCAGCATACTGCAGATGGCTCGGGCACAGCTGCAAGAAATGAGATCACGGCGAAGCCAAGCTGTGTGTGCCAACGTCGTGAAAATGGCTTTTTATGATAACGCACAGCCGGGAATGACGAAAAGCTGCTTTGACTCACTGTTGATGTCGCTATGTGCTCTTTTGATTTATTTTTCGGGGGGCTTTTGTTGCTCTCTAAAGCCTTGACTTCCAGGAGTGAAGACTTTTTGCAGTTTTTCCTGGTCCAACATTACACAGAGGTTACATAATTCCTAGATGACATGTTTTCTTTGAAGTGTATACTTGTATATAAAACACTAGTTCCAGTCTGTTTGTCTTAAAATAGTTTTACCCAATGAGTTAAAACACAAAATCATTATTCTTGTACATTCTATTTAACCGTTTGACACCTTAGCCTATTTTGTCTGAATTTGGATGTCTTTAATGTTGCCTATACAGTGGGCCAAATAAGTATTTAGTCAACCACTAATTGTGCAAGTTCTCCCACTTGAAAATATTTCAGAGGGCTGTAATTGTCAACATGGGTAAACCTCAACCGTGAGAGAAAGAATGTGGAAAAAAAAAACAGAAAATCACATTGTTTGATTTTTAAAGAATTTATTTGCAAATCATGGTGTAAAATACGTATTTGGTCAATACCAAAAGTTCATCTCAATACTTTGTTATGTACCCTTTGTTGGCAATAACTGAGGCCAAACGTTTTCTGTAACTCTTCACAAGGTTTTCACACACTGTTGCTGGTATTTTGGCCCATTCCTCCATGCAGATACCCTCTAGAGCTGTGATGTTTTGGGGCTGTCATTGGGCAACACTAACTTTCAGCTCCCTCCACAGATTTTCTATGGGGTTGAGATCTGGAGACTGGCTAGGCCACTCCAGGACCTTGAAATGCTTCTTACGAAAGCCACTCCTTCGTTGCCCTGGCTGTGTGTTTGGGATCATTGTCATGCTGAAAGACCCAGCCACGTCTCATCCTCAATGCCCTTGCTGATGGAAGGAGATTTTCACTTAAAATCTCTCGATACATGGCCCCATTCATTCTTTCCTTTACACAGATCAGTCGTCCTGGTCCCCTTGCAGAAAAACAGCCCCAAAAGATGATGTTTCCACCCCCATGCCTCACAGTGGGTATGGTGTTCTTCAGATGCAATTCAGTATTCTTTCTCCTCCAAACATGAGAACCTGTTTCTACCAAAAAGTTCTATTTTGGTTTCATCTGACCATAACACATTCTCCCAGTCCTCTTCTGGATCATCCAAATGTTCTCTAGCGAACCGCAGATGGGCCTGGACGTGTACTTTCTTCAGCAGGGGGACACGTCTGGCAGTGCAGGATTTGAGTCCCTGGTGGCGCATTGTGTTACTGATAGTAACCTTTGTTACTGTGGTCTCAGCTCTCTGTAGGTCATTCACTAGGTCCCCCCATGTGGTTCTGGGATTTTTGCTCATCGTTCTTGTTATCATTTTGACGCCACGGGGTGAGATCTTGCATATAGCCCCAAATGGAGGGAGATTATCAGTGGTCTTGTATATCTTCCATTTTCTAATAATTGCTCCCACAGTTGATCTCTTTACACCAAGCGTTTTACCTATTGCAGATTCAGTCTTCCCAGCCTGGCGCAGGTCTACAATTTTGTCTTTGGTGTCCTTTGACAGCTCTTTGGTCTTGGCCCTAGTGGAGTTTGGAGTGTGACTGACTGAGGTGGTGGACAAGTGTCTTTTATACCGATAATGAGTTAAAACAGGTACCATTAATACAGGCAACAAGTGGAGCCTCGTTAGACCTCTTTGACAGCCAGAAATTTTGCTTGTTTGTAGATGACCAAATACTTATTTTCCACTGTAATTTGGAAATAAATTCTTTAAAAATCAAACAATGTGATTTTCAGTTTTTTTTTTCCACATTCTTTCTCTCACGGTTGAGGTTTACCCATGCTGACAATTACAGGCCTCTCTAATCTTTTCAAGTTGGAGATCTTGCACAATTGGTGGTTGACTAAATACTTATTTGCCCCACTGTATATTTCAAAGAAAAAAAATGTTCACAATGGCGTGGTTGGGTCCCTTTTTTCAGGACACCATAACATTCATGTCCAAACTGTTGTTTTCTTCACTGACGATTTATAATCAACATTTTGGACCCCAAAAGACAAAAAACTCCCAAAATCTTTTGTCAAAATTTGTAATATTTATGTCCTATTGACAAACAAACATGGTCGACGAACCGTTTTGAAGCTTGATAATATTTATTCAACTTGTTAGGATAAACATTCAACAGAAAAAAATAAAAATGACAATTCAACACAAACAGCAGGTATGGTCATTGGCATTTTTGGCCTTTACACATACTATGGTCAAAACAGGTTATATACAATAGACCAACAGTGCAAAATAGTGAATATATATAATATATACAGTATACAGTGGTACCTCAACATACGATCACTTCGACACACGCTCTTTTCGACATCCGACGTAAAATTTGACACGCCAATTGCTTCTACATCCGACGACATGCTTGAAATAGGATGATTTATGACAGCGCCGCAGTTTCTTTGTTTTCCCACAAGACGGACGCACGGCGGATTTTCTTGTGAGAGAAATCAACACGGTTTCCAAGAATATTAGTGCAGGTGGTGAAAAAAAAGGACAAAGGTGAGCCTTACCATTGAAATGAAGAAGGAAATTATAGAAAAATATGAGCGTGGTGTGCGCGTCCGTGAACTGGCTCGACAATACGGCCGTAGAATGTCTACGATCTTGACGGTCCTCCTCCGACCTCCGTTCGCTAGTCTTTATAAGTTAAGGTGACAATTATTATTGTGGAAACACCAGGGATATGTAGTCTTTCGTGGTGCTTTCAGTTTTTAAAAACGACAAGAAATGATGGAAATATGGACATGAACACATGGTCCATTCAGCGTTTTAATGCTTATTTATGAGGGCAATAAATATATAAAACTCAAATGGCATTATTTCACGTTTTACTTGGTTGATTGACTTCAAGTAAAAACGGGCGTGGACCTCAACATCCACAGTTTCCAATGAGACCAACCAGCAGCATGTGGTGATGGAATTACAGTGTTATAAGGCTTCAAAGATGACATGCGTAATTTCAGTGTTAAATACTTAACTATCATGTATATGAAATGTAATGTAAATTTGTTGCTATTTTTCAAATGTTTTTATCTCTAAACTCACTTCAACTTAGTTCATTAACACTAAGATACCACAGGATGGCGACAATGCACATTCTAAATGAAGTTCGTTAATTTACGACAACATAAGTTTCCTAGCACAAAAGTCATAATTTGAAACTCAAAAACAGTGAAATGGATAATGGTTTGACAGCATCATGATTTCAAACGTTAATTGTGCAGCTCTTCTGCCGTGTGCACATCTCGGCCACTAAGGGGCAGAGGTGGGAAGTAACGCGTTACATTTCCTCCGTTACATTAGCTTGAGTAACTTTTTGAGAAAAATTCACGCATGACAAGGTGCAATTAGACACAGACAACTTGAAAACCTCTGTGTCAGGATTAGCGATGAGACAGCACAGGATAGGATGCCATTATACTCACACTCCCAAGGGATTTACACAAATACTGGGTTCTAGATTACATGGCTGATTTGTGTACACTCCACCCCTCCTAATCACTTTCTTTCAGACCCCCCCCCCCCCCCCCCCTTTCCTTGATCATCAGGCCCCCCACATGGTGTCAACCGGAAATACAACTAGCTAACGATAGCACCAACATATTCATAGTTAGTATAGGCGTTCAATGTATTTCTTGTTGTTGTTTGTGCTTCTTTTGTCTGGCTTCCTTTTCTTCTGTTCCCCCATAACCCCTTCCTGTTGGCTGCTTTCTCCTATTAAATGAGGTACGTTGAATGAGCACAATGGGAGTATGTCATACTCCCATGTGATACATTGAAACTGTTCAGACCAATTGGACACCCAGATCTCCATTCTCCATGTCAAGGCAGCTTAACAGAACAGGTTAAAAAAAAGAGAAAAATGTACTACTTAGAGTAGTTTTACCACGCAATACTTTTTACTTTTACTTGAGTAAATTTGTAAAGAAGAAGTGCTCTTACTACGCAACTTTGGGCTATACTAGTGTTGTTACATTTTTCCTCTTAATTTTACATTTAACTTGCCGTATTGGCCTGAATATAAGATGGCCCTGATTATAAGAGGACCCCCTCTTTTTCAAGACTCAAGTTTGAAAAAAGACTTTTTGAACACCAAATTAATTTTTATACAGAATATAATTACAGTACATCTGAAACAAATGATTATAACAATAGATTTGAGAGAAAAAGCATGTTATTTTGCCTCAGTCAAATCTTAATATCTGAACATTTAAATATGTAAACCAAAGTGCAATCACATTCATAAATGAAGGGCTTCTGGTTTTTGAAATGTAAATAAACCAATCTATTGTGATAAAACAACAAAATTGCATTAACCATCAAAGTGAAGTCTAACTGTAACTGTAGTCTTGAAACAAAACTGAATAAGGAAAAACACTGCAATAAAATAATGCAAACTGGTTAAACTTGAGAGTAGCTGAGATCTGTCATGACAGAACATCGCTTCAATGATATCTGGCGCCACCTAGCGTCGTGAATGGGTATAATGTCTAGACCGCGAATATAAGACGACCCCCACTTTTTCAGTTTTATTTCAATGCAAAAAACACCGTGTTATATTCGGGCCAATACGGAAATTTTTGTTGACAGTGGCCGTCTGTTTCAACAATGAGACATCACAACAATAACCACATGACTCTGTTATACTAAGTTTTAGAGGTAACAATGTTTTTCTCCACTAGAGGGCACTCATGCTCTTTGGATGGGTGACTTTTCGTAGTGTTGTTCTGGTCTGAACTATATGATTTTTGTGTCATCTTCTTGGCCTAATATTGGTCATGTCATAGGTTGTATATGGTAGAGTATAATAATAACAGTTCATATATATGAAGTCTTGCAGAGAGAAAAAACAATCCATGATAAAAAGACATTGTAAGCAGTTACTCACAATGTTATTCGTTACTTGAGTGTTCTTTTTAACAAATACTTTTTTACTTGTACTTGAGTACATTTTTGGATTATTCATTTTACTTTTACTTGATTAATATTGTTTAGAAGTAACGCAACTCTTACTTGAGTGAAAGTTTTGGCTACTCTCTACATAAAGAAGATGGTCGCTCACAACTGCTCACTTTAATATAAAGTGTTTTTTGGCAGAGGATAAAGAATACAAGCCTGAGAGTTTTGTATTTTGTCTAGTCATCTACAGGCATACTTTGCTTCTTAACTCAGTGACTCATTGACGGCGATAGATGTCCAATGCATTTGAACTGGATATTCAAATGGATTGGACGTTGACTCCTGAGGGTTTAAGAGCTACATGATTGGATGTCTAACATCACAATGGCACTGAAACAGTTAACAAGCATGAGTTAAGTGACAACAGTCTCTAATACTTTAAAACAGTTTTCATAAGTATGTGGCTGGTGTTAAACTATCATAAATTGTTTTGTTTTTATGTATATGATCTCTTAGTATCAAAGTCTGGTCTGGAATGTACCCCCATTAAAGAACAGGGTTTTTTTTTCTTTTACTGAGAAGAAAAAACAAAAAACAATGCCTCCACGAATCAAACATGAACTGTTGCTGGAAATGCTTTGATTATCGCCCAGGTCCGTCACTGGCCAACTTGTTACAGATGTCCCTGCTAATGGCTGACGGAGGCGGGAAAACACACACGCACGCAAATCCACACACACAGGCAGGCCATTAAATCATCTCGCTTCGGAGGCCATCTGCCAATTAAGGGGGGAAATGTGGAACATCTTGAGAGCATGCGATCTCCGGGTGGGTCTCACCTTTGAGGCGATTCACGCCCCACGCCAACTCTGCCCCCCGTCAGGTGTGCATCCACGTTGTTTCCTAATTGACCGTTGAATGTCAACTTGCAGACAACTTACTTATGTTAGTGGGGACTTTGTGTTAAAAGCCAAGGTGGCTGCGTTCCCTTCCTTCCCATAGGAGTAGGAATCCCGCAGTGGTTGGAACATTCGTTTATTCACCCCTCTCAGTCTAAATGGATCGGACGTCTATCGCCGTTAATGGCAATGAGAGTTAAACGTGTCAGAAACTCAATTTTTAAAAATTGTATCTAATTGTAAACACGTGCTAGTAACCAGGGCCGGAGTGGGACTCATTTTCAGCCCGGGAATTTCATGCTTCAGACCAGCCCACTTTATATCATTTAAAATAGGGATGTCCCGGTCGCATATTTGTGCACCCGAGTCACCTGATTTTGAGAATCTGCTGATAAAAAGTCCCGATCCGATACCGAAAAAAAATATATATACAGTATACAGTATGAAAAACTATCTGAAGCTTTTGTAATTTCTCACATTTCTGCATAAAATTACCATCAAATGTGATGTAATCTTTGTCAAAATCACACAGATGAAAAAACTGTTTGCTTTAACTAGAACCATCCAAACATTTATAGGTTTTCATATTTTAATGAGGATAGTCCAGTATATAAACAATGACAGAAGGGGGAAAATAAGTAAGTGAACCATCACATTTAATATTTTGTGCCCCCCCTTCAACCAGACACTTCCTGTAGCTGCATCATCATGGTTAATTTTGGCCCATTTTTCTCTACAAAACTGCTGTAGTTCAGTCAGATTCCTGGGATGTCTGGCATGAATCGCTGTCTTTTGGTCATGCCATCTCAATGGGGTTCAAGTCTGGACTTTGACTTGGCCACTCCAGAACGTGTATTTTATTCTTCTGAAACCATTATGAAGTTGATTTACTTCTGTGTTTTGGATCATTGTCTCGTTGCAACATTCATCCTCTTTTTAGCTTCAACCGTCTGACATACGGCCTCAGGTTTTCCTGCAAAACATCCTGATAAACTTTTGAATTCATTCTTCTATTAATGATTGCAAGTTGTCCAGGCCCTGAGGTAACAAAACAGCCCCAAATCATGATGCTCCCTCCACCATGCTTCACAGTGGGGATGAGGTGTTGATGTTGGTGAGCTGTTCCATTTTTCCTCCACACATGACGTGTGTTACTCCCAAACAATTCAACTTTGGTTTCATCAGTCCACAAAATATTTTGCCAAAAGTTCGGTGGAGTGTCCAAGTGCCTTTTTGTGACCATTAAACGAGCAAGGGTGTTATTTTTAGACAGCAGTGGCTTCCTCTGTGCAGTCCTCCCATGAACAACATTTTTGACCATAGTTTTACATATAATTGATGTGTGCACAGGGATATTGGACTGTGCCAGTAATTTCTGTAAGTCTTTAGTAGACACTCCAAGGTTCATTTTTACCTTTCTGAGTATTCTGTGCTGAACTCTTGGCATAATCTTTGGTGGACAGCCACTCCTTGGGAGAGAAGCAACAGTGCCAAACTCTCTCCATTTGTGGACAACTTCTCTGACTGTCGATTGATGAACATCCAGATTTTTAGAGATGGTTTTGTATCCTTTCCCACCTTTATAAAAAATCAACAATCCTTGATCGCAGGTCTTCCGACAGCTCTTTTGACCGAGCCATGATGCACACCAGACAATGCTTTTCATCAAGACAGGTGTGTGTTTTATAGTGGGCAGGGCAGCTTTAAACCACGCGTCAGTGATTGGGCGGTTGTTTGGTAAAAATTGGTTTCAAATGCTATTTAAGTCTCCTTCTGTCATTGTTTGCATGCTATCCTCATTAAAATATGAAAACTTATAAATGTTTGGGTGGTTTTAGTTAAAGCAGACATTGTTTTTTTCATCTGTGTGAGTTTGACAAAGATCAGATCACATTTGACGGTGATTTTATGCAGAAATGTGAGAAATTCCAAAAGGTTCAAATACTTTTTCATAACAGTGTATCATTGCTATTGAATGATAAATTATAATTTCTAACCAAGCACATTGTACAGTAAGTACGATTCCATGATGACAGCAAGGCTTGGATGCCCATTCTCCAAAATTGGTTGGCCAAAATCGAAAAAGAAATAAATAAATACACGACTTCTTCAAAGCAAGTGCCGTCTTTTCTAATGGATTTAACTTTAAAAAGTCATTTTGCTCCCACCGGGATGGAAGAGCTGGGAAGCGAGATTGAAAAGGTGGCAAACATCTCTGGGCTAAATCGTTTTTTTCCCCCGTTCGCTGCTCAACGAGATGAAAGTCTTCTTTCAACTGGTGAAAGAAGACTGAATGGAAACACGAACATTAATAGGACCACACGGAAATCCAATGTTTATTTTAATCAAGATTTGGAAGACACTATTCTTAGATTACAAAGTCTGAAATGTCAGTCTCTATTAATTGTCATTAGTTTAGTATTTCTTTAAAAGTTATTACTAAGAGACAAAAATAGCAACTTTGTATCTGCAGAAGAAGAAAATCGTTTGCATAAAAAATAGGGTTGTTCCGATCATGTTTTTTTGTTTCTCCCGATCCAATCCCGATCGTTTTAGTTTGAGTATCTGCCGATCCCGATATTTCCTGATCTGATTGCTTTTTTTTTGCTCCCGATTCAATTCCAATCATTACTGATAAATTTTTTTGGCAATGCATTAAGAAAAAAAAATGAATAAAACTCGGACGAATATATACATTCAACATACAGTACATAAGTACTGTATTTGTTTATTATGACGATAAATCCTCAAGATGGCATTTACATTATTAACATTCTTTCTGTGAGAGGGATCCACGGATAGAAAGACTTGTAATTCTTAAAGGACAAATGTTACTTTGTATATTGTGACTAAATATTGCCATCTATTGGATTTTTATGAGCTTTCAGTAAATGATAATTCAGCCATTTAACTTCTGCCCAAATGCATGATGGGAAGTGCAACCATGACTGTGCGTAATGGTATCAATTGATATATCTTCTCAGCGTTGGGAAATAAAATAGGGTGATAAGAAAAAGATCAACTGCTACCTTTCTTCCCCACATTGCTTCCCACGATACTTCTGATCATTGAGAGAGGGATTGTAAGGCTTTCGCCAATTAAAAAAAGGCTTCAAAGGCTGCCAAAATTCTCTCTACTCATGTTACGTTGCCTTTTAGTTCTATGTATACGTAATACAGTGCCATTATAGATTGAACGTGACAATGCGTGAGTGGGTAGTGCAGCGCATGGGTTGATTGCGTTAAATATTTTAATGTTATTACCACCGTTGACGCGATAAATTTGACAGCCCCACTTTAAGCCAAAACTAAAGACTCTGGATGAGTGTAAGACATTTTGTCTGTAACGTTAAATACAATTAGAAAACGATTTAATTAAAAAAGAAAATACAGTGTATATATATATATATATATAGTATATAGTATATTAAAAAAGGCATGTCTGATATTTTTTTGCCGATTCCGATACTTTGAAAATGACGTGGTCGGACCCGATCGATCGGGACATCTCTAATAAAAAACATTCAATTCACACTACTTCTCTTTATTAAAAAGACAACAAAATGTATTGAAAAAAATGTAAAAAAAAATATGTGATCGGGACATTCCTACTGTCAGCTATTATAATAGGAAGCCTACTTCAGCAGTTGTGACTGTTTTCATTGTGTATAGCAGCTGCTCAATCAATGCATGGAATAATTCTGCACGGAATGGTAAATCATCCACCTTGTTGGATCTTGTTTGGCAGTGCACATGTACCTAATGAAGTGTCTAAGTGTCTGCAAACCATCAGCTTTTCTTACTGCTGATGTAGCCGTGTTGTTGCTTACTGGCTGCCAGGTGTTTGTTGTGCTGTGTGGGCACATCTAGACACGGAGGTGGTTCCCTGCTGGACAAGAACATTTGATATTTCAGTACGGCAAATGACGTAGAAGGATATAAAAAGTGCACCGGGGCTTAATGGAAGCGGGACTTCTAGCGGGTGGCCTTTTGTTTCCGAGCAGTCGGTTTTAGGCGGAGATGATACCGGTGAGAGTTGAGCCGCGCTAATGTGGACACGAGGCCGGCTTATTCGTGTGCACCGCTGCTCCGAGACAAAAGCCCCGCATACACTTTGCTACCTGATTACATCGGTCCACCTGCAGCTCGGCCTCTTTTGTTCCCTCGTGTTCACTGTAGCGCACCAGCTCACTCAATGAGGGCTACACATTCAAGAGCAAGCGGAATCGCACTGATTGAATATTGTAAAAGCTTTTTTCCCCTCACTTTTTAAATTGAATTCTCTCGTCTGTATTATATTCCACAGTGTAACGTGATTAATGTCAGGGTGTTCTTCTTCTTCTTGTGGGTTTAATCTGGCTTGTTTGTGAGGAAGGCCTTTGGTAAGAGAGAAAACCTCATCTGGTTTACTGAAATCTCATCGATTCTAAGTTAAAATGGGTAAGTTTTTGAAAAGTTCCAGGCACAGAATGCCCTTAGTTAAAAGTAAAAACTGCACTATGGATGATTTTACCAAGTTTTTTAGGTTAGAATTAGAGTTTACCGATAATGACTTTATAACCGATATACAGATATTGTTATTATATTATTATTATTATATTGTTATTATTATTATAACTCCAAAAATCCGATACCAATATTGAACTTGACAGGGCTCAGAGAACAAACGGACCCCATAATGCAGTGCTCAGAGCAGATTTATTAACAATGGTTATGAGAGGAAGAAGTCTTGGCTCTTGGAGAGGCACGGAAGGCTGTTCGAGCAGGGGGGGACGAGCAAGGCGAAGGCCCAGGCAGGATGCGTCTAGATCCGGTCCTGTAGCAGGGTTCAGGTCGCAGAGAAAAGGCAGAGGCACAGACGAGGAGCAGGCTAGAGGCAAAAATCCACAAGGTCAAAAGGTGTATCAAAAATCCGGCAAGACAGGGTATCTAGAAACGCTCGTAAGTTGCAGTGAGGGCTAACAAACTCGCAATTGAGCAGAGGGCTGTGTGTGCTTATGTAGGGAGGTTGTGGTAATGACCAGGTGTGCAGGACAGGTGTGTGGAATGAGTGCTGATGACTGGGAGAGGGGGAAAAAAAGGAAAAGGCATACAGGCCTGCTGTGGGGCTTTAACAGAACTGATAAATGCGGTTGTGGACTTAAAGGGAACCTCAGACTTAAACACATGTAGGGTCTAATAAGCCCCAATTGTTCTCTTTTACTAAGACATGTTATTAGGAACATTGATTAAAAAATCTATAATATTTAGTACATGTTTTGACCTACGGAGGGCGTCATGTTTTTTGAACGCTTGGGGTGATGACGTAGTTTGTCACTGTCATTAGACCAAGGGTCGGGAACCTTTTTGAACAATAGAGCCAAAACACCCAACATATTTTAAAATATGATTCCACAAGAGCCATACAGTGTGTGTTACTATATACTATGTACAGTGGGGCAAATAAGTGTTTTGTCAACCACCAATTGTGCAAGTTCTACTACTTGAAAAGACTAGAGAGGCCTGTAATTGTCAACATGGGTAAACCTCAACCATGAGAGTAAGAATGTGGTGGAAAAAAACAGAAAATCACATTGTTTGATTTTTAAAGAATTTATTTCCAAATTAGAGTGGAAAATACGTATTTGGTCACCTACAAACAAGCAAAATTTCTGGCTGTCAAAGAGGTCTAACTTCTTCTAATGTGACTAACGAGGTCTAACGAGGCTCCACTCGTTACCTGCATTAATGGCACCTGTTTTAACTCATTATCGGTATAAAAGACACCTGTCCACAATCTCAGTCAGTCACACTCCAAACTCCACTATGGCCAAGACCAAAGAGCTGTCGAAGGACACCAGAGACAAAATTGTAGACCTGTACCAGGCTGGGAAGACTGAATCTGCAATAGGTAAAACGCTTGGTGTAAAGAAATCAAGTGTGGGAGCAATTATTAGAAAATGGAAGACATACAAGACCACTGATAATCTCCCTCGATCTGGGGCTCCATGCAAGATCTCACCCGTGGCATCAAAATGATAACAAGAACGGTAAGCAAAAATCACAGAACCACACGGGGGGACCTAGTGAATGACCTACAGAGAGCTGGGACCACAGTAACAAAGGCTACTATCAGTAACGCAATGCGCCGCCAGGGACTCAAATCCTGCACTGCCAGACGTGTCCCCCTGCTGAAGAAAGTACACGTCCAGGCCTGTCTGCGGTTCGCTAGAGAGCATTTGGATGATCCAGAAGAGGACTGGGAGAATGTGTTATGGTCAGATGAAACCAAAATAGAACTTTTTAGTAGGTACACAGGTTCTCGTGTTTGGAGGAGAAAGAACACTGAATTGCATCCGAAGAACACCATACCCACTGTGAGGCATGGGGGTGGAAACATCATGCTTTGGGGCTGTTTTTCTGCAAAGGGACCAGGACGACTGAAGAATGAATGGGGCCATGTATCGAGAGATTTTGAGTGAAAATATCCTTCCATCAGCAAGGGCATTGAAGATGAGACGTGGCTGGGTCTTTCAGCATGACAATGATCCCAAACACACAGCCAGGGCAACAAAGGAGTGGCTTTGTAAGAAGCATTTCAAGGTCCTGGAGTGGCCTAGCCAGTCTCCAGATCTCAACCCCATAGAAAATCTGTGGAGGGAGTTGAAAGTCCGTATTGCCCAACGACAGCCCCAAAACATCACTGCTCTAGAGGAGATCTGAATGGAGGAATGGGCCAAAATACCAGCAACAGTGTGTGAAAAGCTTGTGAAAAGTTACAGAAAACGTTTGGCCTCCGTTATTGCCAACAAAGGGTACATGACAAAGTATTGAGATGAACTTTTGGTATTGACCAAATACTTATTTTCTACCATGATTTGCAAATAAATTATTTAAAAATCAAACAATGTAATTTTCTGTTTTTTTCCCACATTCTGTCTCTCATGGTGGAGGTTTACCCATGTTGACAATTAAAGACCTTTCTAATATTTTCAAGTGGAGAACTTGCACAATTAGTGGTTGGATACATATTAGCCCAAAACTGATCATGAAAAACTGATGTCAATATTATTCGATATCATTTTAAAATGCTTTTATCGGCTGATATTATGGGGATAATATCGGACAGCTCGAGTTGGAATCCACCCTGAGCTATTCCCTTTTAAAAATGTTTTAAATTTTCTGAAAGGTCTTGTATTGCAAAAAAATATTGTTAATTAACTGAAAACTAAAGTGACCTGTTTTTGTTGTTGTTGTTGTTGTTAAACCACCCTAAGAAGATGCCTGCAGCATTTGAACAAACTCCCTAGTTGGAGTACGTGAAAGTACAATTCTTAAACCAAAATGTGCTTCTTGAGACTTTTCTGTGCCTTAACCCTTTATAGGGCATTAATTTAACTTATTGGCTGTCATTGGTGGTGCTAGACGTCCAATCCAATTTGACCGGGAGAGGCTGATCGATCGAGCAATTTAACCACTTCAGACCTAAGCATGCTGCTGAAGGACATGACGCGTTTGCGTCTCTAAACCAATACAGTGGTATAAAAAAGTATCTGAACCTTTTGGAATTTCTCACATTCCTGCATAAAATCCCCATCAAATGTGATCTGATCTTTGTCAAAATCACACAGATAAAAAAACTGTCTAAAACCTAAAACCACCCAAACATGTATAGGTTTTCATATTTTAATAAGGATAGTATGCAAACAATGACCGAAGGTGGAAAAATAAGTAAGTGAACCATTACATTTAATACGTTGTGCCCCCCCGCCCCCCTTTTTGTGAATTATTCCATTTCTCTCCACACATGACATTGTGTGTTACTCCCAAACAATTCAACTTTGGTTTAATCAGTCCACAAAATATTTTACCAAAACTTCTGTGGACTGTCCAAGTGCCTTTTTGCGAACATTAAACTAGCAACAATGTTTTTTTGGGGGGGACAGCAGTGGCTTCCTCCGTGGAGTTCTCCCATGAACACCATTCATGGCCATAGTTTTACATATAGTTGATGTGTGCACAGAGATATTGGACTGTGCTAGTGATTTCTGTAAGTCTTTAGCAGACACTCTAGTTTTTTTTTTTTTTTAACCTCTCTGTGTATTCTGCACTGAACTCTTGGCGTCATCTTTGGTGGATGGCCAGTCCTTAAGAGAGAAGCAACAGTGCCAAACTCTCTTTATTTGTAGGCAACTTCTCTGACTGTCGATTGGTGAACATCCAGACTTTTAGAGATGGTTTTGTATCCTTTCCCAGCTTTATACAAATCAACAATCCTTGACGCACATCTTCAGACAGCTCTTTTGACTGAGCCATGATGCACATCAGACAATGGTTATCATCAAGACTTTTCTTACTAGGTGTATGTTTTATAGTGGGCAGGGCAGCTTTAAACCACTGATCAGTGATTGGGCACACACCTGGCTTAAAATGTTTGGTAAAAATTGGTTAAATTAGGGCTGTCAAATGATTAAAAATTTTAAACGAGTTAATTACAGCTTAAAAATTAATTTAATCGTAATTGATCGCAATTCAAACCATCTATAAAATATGCCATGTTTTTCTTTTATTATTGTTGGAATGGAAAGATAAGACACAAGAGGGATATATACATTCAACATACGTTACATAAGTACTGTATTTGTTTATTATAACAATAAATCAACAAGATGGCATTAACATTGTTAACATTCTCTTAAAGCGATCCATGGATAGAAAGACTTGTAGTTCTTAAAAGATAAATGTTAGTACAGGTTATAGAAATTTTATATTAAAACCCCTTTTAATTCTTTCGTTTTATTAAAATTTGTAATATTTTCATTAAAAAATGTAACTAGTAGCTCACCATTGTTGATGTCAATAATTACACCATGCTCACTCATTGTGCTGAAGCCCATAAAATCATTTGGGCTCAAGCGCCAGCAGAGGGCGCCAAACACCTAAAAACAAGTAACAAGCGGACATTACACTGCTGTCATTTTAATCTGTTTGAGCGGGGCATGTGCGTTAATTGCGTCAAATATTTTAACGTGATTAATTTAAAAAAATAATTACCGCCCGTTAACGCGATAATTTTGACAGCCCTAGTTTTTTCAATTGCTCTTTAATAAAGTCTCCTTAGGCAGAGGGTTCACTTACTTATTTTCCACCCTTCTGTTGTTGTTGGATGCCATCCTCATTAAAGTATGAAACATATGAATGTTTGGGTGATTATAGTCAAAGCAGATACTGTATATTCATCTGTGTGATTCAAAAAGATCAGATCACATTTGATGGTGATTTTATGCAGAAATTTGAGAAATTCCAAAAGGTTCAAATAGTTTTTCATACCACTGTAAATACACCGAATTTAGTTACTATTACCACTTGTGGGAGATGATTGGATGTAACTTCACCCATCGAAATCTAATCATGAGGTTTAGCTCGCCCGCTTTTCTATTATGGGCTTTTTGAAAATGTCTGACCAAACGCAACTTCAAAAAGAATAACGTAAAGTGCTCATTTCTCATTAAAAACACTAACATTAACATTAAAGTTAAAAATAACCAATAAAAGCTTGAAATATCTCTGACCAAAAGACTGCACTTTTTTCTCTTGTTTGAGGAGAGAAAAAATCTGAGCAGATTTTTCTTTTTCCTGTGGAAAAAATGCAGGTCTGAAGGGGTTAAAAAAAAAGTTTTGGGTTATTTTATAGCCTATCAAAATCTCAAATCCAAGCATTGGAACCTAACCAACAATTTGTTTATTGTGGTACTCCATACAGAATGAGCACGCTTACATCTATCATTCATTTTCAAAATACGTCATTTCTTTTACACGTTTCTTTTTGCAAGGTCTTCTTTCATATAATGCAGCAACCAGCTTTGCTATGGTTTTGCTACAAAAAGTGGGCTGCTCCAAAATGATTTTCTTTTTCCAATTACAAGGCGTATAGATTAAACTGTACACAATGGCTACAGCTCTGTAAGCTCTGTAATATAAACAAGGCTCCCTCTGTTGCCGTAACGTTGCATGCCTCCAAATGATAAAAACCTGCTGAGGTACGGAAATGTTTACCGCGAAAGAGTTGATCTTTGACTGTTTGCTTTGAAAACAAAGTGTATTTGCTTGCTCCATTTCATTCGGTTCTTTGTGAGTAAACACCTCATTTTCACACGTTATTTTAGGTTAAAGTGCCTGTGACACCAAAAAGCGTGTTTATTTCATATTACACACGGTATTTTATGCTCCTGAATGAAATGGGCCGCTTGGATGTGTGTGGAAGTGATCGATATATTTATTCAATTTTTTGAATCCCGCGCCATGAAAATGAGTCTCGGTTTGAGGAAGAATGCGAATGTGACGTCAGCAGTAGAGATTATCTTCACAAACAGCCATTACTATAGAGCATGCAGAAGGACTGCGGATTCAGCTGATTTTGTGGATTAATTTGTTTATTTTTTGCATCACGCCAGCCCAATGTGCTGCAGGTTTTTGTTGCTACACCAGGGAGAGTGGTGTGTTGCTTTTTGTATTTACAAAAGATCCTTGTTAGCTGCAATGGACAAAACAAGTCCGACAACCGTGGAACCATTGGATGGACAAAGAAGTGAGTAAGCTTGTGTGTTTTTATATTATGTCAAATATCATAATCATCATGGCAAACGTTTTAATAAGGAGGTGGCTTGCATTTGTGGGTGATAATACTCCTCCTGTTTTGTTTATATTTTCGGCGTACCCCCTTCTCTTCCCGGCGACGAGCACTACCTGCCCGCCGGGGCGCAGCAGAACGATGAGCTGTAACTTGCTCGCAGCCAAGGGCTGGCCGATCGGTGAAGGCTGTCACCCTCGCCGCCGTGTGTGACATGAATCGGGGTACTTTTGTGTGATTTTTCCTTTTCAAAAGGCGAAAAAGATTGGAACGGCCGCTCAGCTATCATTCTCCAGCTGCTTCCCCAGCAACGAGCGCGCCTGCCCGCAGCAGGGGAGCGACTAGCTGAAACTTGCTCACCGCCGGGGGCTGGCCGATCGGTGAAGTCAATCAACCCTGCCGCCGTGTGTGACATAAGTCGGGGTAGTTTGGTGGTGAGAAAAAACTAGGAAAAGCCGCTTGGTTCGGGTTAGCATGTCGGCTAGCTGTCAGCCTTCTGTTTAGTTTACGCTCTTTTCTCTGTCTCCAGAGCCAGGGCAGGGAAATGACAAAGCCTGACTAGCTCCGTTATAAAATATAAAATACCGTTCGGGAGGAAGTCCACATTTTTGACCATTATGCAGTAACTTTGCCCTGTCATACAGAATACATGCATTTTTAATATTTCATATTCCATTCATCACAAGTCTGTTATTCGTCATGAGCATACAATTTATTTAGCATTTGGGGAAATATATTTAGAATATCCTGTAAAAATATTGGATCAGAGAGATTGAAACAATGATTACATTTTGCTGCTCTCTGTCACATTTTCCTCGTTCTGAATCTTCTCCCTCAATGGGCTGAATTCTAAATTTGCTGAAATCGTAACTCAGTTTATGTCATCATCCAGCTGGGGACGCAAGTGCGCTATAATGACAGGCGGGGCTAAACAATGGATTAAAAGACTTGATTTCTCGTTATCTGCAATTTGCCAAATTTTTGTAGGTAGTCAAATCGTCTCAAAATATGATTTTAATTCACATAATAATGCTATTTAAGACTTTGTTTTACTCTGTCATAGGGCAAGGTGAAATTCCCGTCGGGGTACATACCTTAAATTTATGCCGATAGTTCATTTCACTTTGAGTATGTTAAGAGAACACATTTCAAAAAATACAAAAGTGCTATTTTTGTTAAATGCAAACAAAATGAATTTAATATAAATTTTGAATGCCAAAATTAATCAAAATTTGTTTAAAATGTTAACAGCTTCCTGGCAGCATTTGTTGACAAAATGGCGTCTGTCTAAAGAAGAAACCACTAATAAATTCTTCAACCCTTCCCAAATTAAACGATTAAGGAAATCTAGCCAAACGCCCATCCAAGGTTTTTTGTCTTATTTAGAGTCATGTGACTACTCTGGTAGAAGCATCAATAATGATTTGCATGGATCCAAGTGTGGTAAAAGGCTAGGCGAGTAAGCGTAAGTGCACGGCCGGACAAAAACACACAACAAGGTTGCTTTGTGAGTGGGGATCGATGGAGGCACATGGTGTCCAAATGTATTTTTAATTTGATTCCATCAAACGTATCGGCGGCTCCGTTGGGTTCGCCCGTGCAATTATCGCCTTGGGTACAGCACGCTTGAATTGATTTAATACATAGAGCTTGTCAGTCGCTGCCCCCCGTCGGGCATTCACAATAACATACCTGCACTGAGCCAGACCTCGCCGGAGTCATGGCCGACAAACAAATTGTCGTAAAAACATGTCATATATTCTTCTTTTTGACAGTTTTATATGAAAGTGTGGTTACTTATTATTAACTGTTTAAGGTATATTGCTTTAATTCTCTGTTTTGGATCACTATGGACAAAAAGAATACAAAAAAGTTTGAATTCAAATTACAGATGCAATATTTCTTTATAGTTTGGACAACTGGAAAATATGACAAGATTATTTCAAAGATGTATACTGACGGCTAGAGAAGTCGATCGGGTCCGATCACGTCATTTTCAAAGTATTGGAATCGATATATTTTTTAATTGAATCGTTTTCTAATTGTATTTAACGTTACAGACGTAATGTGTTACACTCATCCAGAGTCTTTAGTTTAGGCTTAAAGTAGGGTTATCAAATTCATTGCGTTAACGGCGGTAATTAATTTTTCAAAAAATTCATCACGTTAAAATATTTAACACAATTAATGCATGCGCTGCACGACCCACTCAGGCATTGTCGCGTTCAATCTTTAACGGCGCCGTTATACCCATATATAGAGCTAAAAGGCAGCGTAAAATGAGAGTAGAGTGAATTTTGGAAGCCTTTGGAGACTGCTTTTAATTGGCTGAAGCTTTACAATCCTTCTCCCAACGATTAGAAATATCGTGGGATGCAATGTGGGGAAGAAAGGTAGTAGTCGATCTTTTTCTTAACACCCTATGTTATTTCCCAAAGCAGAGAAGATATATCAATTGGTACCACTACGCACAGTCATGGTTGCACTTCCCATCATGCATTTGGGCAGAACAGTTAAATGGCTACAGTAGCATTTACTGAAAGCTCAACAAATATACTAGATGGCTGTATTTAGTCACAATATACTAAGTCACATTCATCCTTTAAGAATTACAAGTCTTTTTATCCGTGGATCCCTCTCACAGAAAGAATGCTAATAACGTAAATGCCATCTTGAGGATTTATTGTCATAATAAACAAATACAGTACTTATGTACTGTATGTTGAATGTATATATTCGTCCGAGTTTTATTCATTTTTTTTTTTTAAATGCATTGCCAAAATGTATATGATCGGGAAAAAAGATTCGGAATGATTGGAATTGAATCGGGAGCAAAAAAAAAAAGCAATCGGATTGAGAAATATCGGGATCGGCAGATACTCAAACTAAATCGATCAGGATCGGATCGGGAGCAAAAAAACATGATCCGAACAACCCTACTGACGGCCAGTAAATCAACATCTTGATTACTATATTTTTTTATAATGAGTTGTACCTGAACATAAGTCGCGTCAGCCATAAAATACGTAATGAAGAGTAAAAAACATGTATAAGTCGCATCTTTGGGGGAAACTTATTTGAGGACAGACATGTCATCTTGAAAGGCAATTTAAAACAAAAATAGAATAGAGAACAACAGGCCGAATAAGTTTCTCGCTAAATCCAAACTTTTTTTCTGCTGCTCGATTACCGTTTTCGGCTATATATTTCTCTACTTGCAGATTGTAATCTGCAGAATATGATTTTCTTTTCAGTGCCATTTTGTTCAGTCCTTCTCAGTGTGTTTCATAAGTTACCACCAATGTTAAAACACAGGCCTTGAGTGCCTTCTTGCGGTTTAGGATGAACATGTGAAATGATATAATCATCAGTGTTGTTAATCTTACTTAAAAAAAGTAATTTGTTACAGTTACAAATTACTTCTCCCAAAAAGTAATTGAATTACTCAGTTATCTCAGTGTAAGTGTAATTAGTTACTCGGCAAAGTAACTGACATTATTTTTCATGTTCTACACATTACTACATGTTGCATTCTAGAACGTCTTTCAGGTCAAATATGAAAATTCACCTATATGACAGTGTAATGCTATACAAACTTTAACATTCAAATGCTGCAAGGAAAAAAAAGCCTTTCCATTTTTCCTGGTGTACTGAACCCGCACCGAACCGTGACCCCCGTACATGCAGGTGAGGCTCCGACTTTCTTCCCTCTCCTATCATTGCTCTAGTTCTTATGATTTGAAAAAATCACACAAGGTTTGTGGATACGTCGTTCAAGTTTAGGGCAAGTGATTATTTATGGTAATATGAAACAAAATCAAACTAGGCCTGCAAGCAGGACTGAATAAGCCCTCGCAGTTTGGCGCAACTCGGACATCACGCAAACTCGGACAGCACGCAGGTCAAGGCGGTGACAGATCGTCCCCCTCTAATCATCTCATGAGAACCTAACATGCTCAAAACTCACCTCTGTTTTTGGGATTAGAAATACATTCACTCAACTAGGAGAAAAAAACCCAATTGGAGAGTGTACTACAAAAAAGGGGGCGCTACTGAGCTGTGCAGCCATGCCCTTATTCAAAACCAAAATGAATCTTGTAATTGGGCCAATTCGAACAAGTGTGCCAAATTCTGTGGCTCTATAAACTGCCTAAGTCCCTGAAAAATTTACAAAACTTCCTTTTAATGGCAAACAAAGGGTCGTCACGACAACAGACAGAGACATGTGGACATGGGCCTTAAAATGTAGTATTACAAAAGGTATTGAAACTACAATGACCAAATTGAAAAGAACTGGACATATATATGTAAAATGAACGACTTTCTCTTGCCACTAGTTGGCGCTGTAGGGTTGATGCAAATGACCCCTACAGGACCCTTTACGGTACAACTCTCACCAAGCACCGGAAATTTGGTGCAGATATGTTGTATGTCTGCCAAGTTATGACTGTTCAAAATTTGTGGCGTGACAAAATAGCGACGGTCATATTCACTTTCCTGTTTTGACCCCTCTGCTTTAACGAAACTTCAATATTTTTCATCAGGCACCTGAACACACGTCTTAATGGTCCCCTGAAACTGGTTTGAGGTCAATTGATTTTTTTTCCCTTGGAGGAGGAGCCTGTCCCGTAAAAAAGGGCGTGTCCTGTTCTTACTAGGGGGGGCGCCAGGCCTAATGGGTAATATTTTAGTACAGTCGTGTTCAGGCGTGTATACCTCTCATATATGCCAGATGTGAAAAGAACTGCACCTTGTATCAGGGAGTAATTAGTCATTTACTGAATATGTCGTGTTGCCAAAAAAATGGCTGACTTCACAGGTCAGGCCTGTTAATGAAAACTCACCATTTAGCTAACTTAAGCTCTCATATGTCTTATGAACAGTCTCACCAATTTTGAGTACGACCCAACTAACTCCCGAAGCGACAATGTGCACCCTATAAATCGATAAAAGTTTCACATTCGATCCAAGATACCCGATTTCCTGTTGGTTTTGGAATATCGGTGCAAGAGACTATTTGGAGCAGTTTTGCACACCGTATTGACTCCCCAAATTTAATCACTCTATGTTGAAAAAACTTGTTAGGAAAGGCCTTTTTTAAAAATTCAAGGGGGCGCTGCTGAGCCATTTTGTTACATTTTTTTCGCAAGGTTGCAAAATTATCAAAATTTACTTGAAGCCGCATGTATGTGCAAGTTTTTGAGCATGTTCAGGCATCCAAATTGGCAATCTTCATTTGCCATGAAAAAAAAAAAATCCTTTGTATTCCAATAGGACTGTTGCGCTAGTGGGTGCTCGGCCCCTAATTATTATTATATTGTAGCATCTACAAGGACAATGCCTACTTGGTGATGGTATTGCATACTCAACAGGAAAACAGTCCACTATTTTCAATTTATTGTATCCACCTGAACGCCACGAACTGTATGTAAAAAAAAATGTTGCCCGAGAGTTTAAGATGACGCTCACCACACTAAATGCTAATGCGAGCCAGAACGCGATTGCTATGCTAACACTTCGAGTCACCTTGAATCGCGTTTGCAACGGCGTCACAACCCCCTTCCCTCCACCCCCTTCCGCTCTGCTCTCTCCATGTCTCTCAGACATCTCGCTCGTCATTCAACCAAATTGTAGTAACGCACGCCTTCACATCCTCAGTCACGGTAATGGCGTTGCAAAGATGGGAAGAGTAATTTAGTAGATTACTCATGAATGACAAAAATAACACGGTTAGTAACGCCGCTATACTCTAACACTGTTATTAACAACACTGATAATCATGTGTTAATAACTTCACACATAAGTCGCTCCAGAATATATATCACACCCCTGGCCAAACTATAGAAATACTGTGACTTAAAGTCCGAAAAAGATGCTAGTTTTGCGTTTAGAAACAGTCTGAAATGCTCTCTAACTTGGTGACAAGGCTTCCATCTCCTGTTTAGCTTTCCGTAGCTAGCGATTGACTTAAATCGTACAGTTTTTTTTAGTTTCTCATCTGTTAAAAAAGATGTGTTCCTCCACTTTATCAAATCGCTACATAAGCCAGAGGCTCCTGCTCTTGCTTATTTAGCCTTCAATTAAAAGTAAGGTAGTTAATATGCTGCTGGTGGAAGCATTTAATCAGCTATGTAATAGATAGGCAGCAGAGGTAGAATTTTTCTCTCTCGCGGGTCTTTATAACCTTTCCACATTGTGGCATTCCACCTTAGCGAGACCTTTAACAGGTTAGCGGGGTCCTTCCTATACTGCCCAAATCCATTAATTCAATGTGGAAAACGACCTTAAAGTAGTTAAATGATACAAATTGGATGACCAGCTATTCAGACAGTTATCCCAGTTCTTTAGCAAGCCAGTTCTCATCTAGTTCATTGTACAGTTAGCCCAAAAACATACTTTCCTTAATTTTGCTTTGAATTATGCATGAATCTTGACCAAATGTCCAAATATGGGCACATACAGGAAGTCATATTTTCTACCCACAAGGGCAATTTCCGAGTACGAGGTGCACAGTAATTAGCTATTTTGGTATAATTGAGATTTTTTTTCTCCCCCCCCATTTGAAGATCTAATTATACGAAGGCCCAAGATCCTTTTGGCAGCCGTAATGAGAATATTTGATGCAAATTGAAATCCTTCAGTAATACACTCTGATGCCCCCCTTCTGCGACATAACGTATCCCTCGGTTATATTGTCAAAGGGTTTCATTACAAACACCACAGTAGGAGGTAAACTGAGAGGATACCTTCAATATGTATGCTTTCACAGGACATTTCTATTGGTACATGTGTAGGGGTAGACATGATATACTGGACTGTCTCAGAAAATTAGAATACACAATATTCTAATTTTCTGAGACAGTCCTGTACATTAATCCACCATTTAAAGCAGGGGTGTCCAAACTTTTTGCAAAGGGGACCAGATTTGGCGTGGTAAAAATGTGGGGGGGCGACCTTGGCTGACGTCCTTTACATAGAACAATATACAGGACTGTCTCAGAAAATTAGAATATTGTGTATTCTAATTTTCTGAGACAGTCCAGTATATATATTTTTCCATATACAGTGCTACTCAGAAAATTAGAATATTCTGAAAAGTTTGTTGTTTTAATAAACTGAGTATCTTAATCAGCAGAGGAACAACAAGGAACTGCTCGAGATATGTCAATTTGTGTGTAATGGTAATCAGGTAGTGATATAACTCAATGCCACACACATGGATACTGGAATGCTTGAAGCTGTAT
Organism: Corythoichthys intestinalis; assembly: GCF_030265065.1. Classification (NCBI taxonomy): domain Eukaryota; kingdom Metazoa; phylum Chordata; class Actinopteri; order Syngnathiformes; family Syngnathidae; genus Corythoichthys; species Corythoichthys intestinalis. Next base: position 23,622,734 of record NC_080416.1, read on the forward strand.
AACATCAACAGGACACTAAGGACCTTCCTCCAGAACTCAATGGAGATGTGAAAGACAACTCTAGAAGCCAACTCAAAGCCAGTTGCACATGTGAGCATTAAATGCGGTATCTACGAAGGGGATGCTCTGTCACCCCTGCTGTTCTGCATAGGCCTAAACCCCCTCAGCCAGATCATCACCAAGAGTGGTTTCAAGTACCATTTCTGAAGTGGAACAACCATCAGTCACCTCCTCTACATGGATGATATCAGACTGTATGCCAAGAACGACCGTGACATCGACTCCCTGATTCACCTCACGAGAATATACAGCAATGACATCGGGATGTCATTTGGACTAGATAAGTGTGGGCGAATGGTTTCCAGAAGAGGGAAGATGATCTCACCTGAAGGGGCTGAACTACCTGAGGTCAACATAACAGATGTGCAGGACAGCTACAAATACCTGGGGATCCCACAGGTGAATGGGAACCATGAGGAAGCAACTAGGAGGTTTGCCACAACCAAATACTTACAGAGGGTGAGGCAGGTCCTCAACATTCAGCTGAATGGCAAGAATAAGATCCAGGCCATTAACAGCTATGCCCTACCAGTAATCAGATACCCTACTGGCATCGTATCCTGGCCACTGGAAAAGTTGCTGGCTACCAACATCAAGACAAGGAAGCTCCTTACAATGGACTGAGGGTTTCACCCTAAGTCCAGCATCCTGAGGCTCTACACAAAGCAGAAAGAGGGAGGCCGAGGACTAGTGAGCATCAAAGCCACTATCTAGGAGGAAACTACATCCCTCCAAGAGTACATCATGAAAATGCCCCCCAGAGATGACCTGCTCGGTGAATGCCTCAGGCAACAGAAGCCCAGTAAGGAGGAGGACCCTGAGGAGCTATCATGGAAGGACAAGCCCTTGCATGGTATGTACCACCGACGAATTGAGGGGGTAGCTGGCATGGGAAAAACATACCAGTGGCTGGAAAAGGCAGGACTGAAAGACAGCACTGAGGCACTGATCATGGCAGCACAAAAACAGACCCTAAACACAAGATCAATAGAGGCTGGGGTCTATCACACCAGACAGGACCCCAGCTACAGGCTATGCAAAGAGGCCCTGAGACTGTCCAGCACATAACAGCGGGGTGTAAGATGCTGGCAGGCAAGGCATACATGGAACGATATAACCAGGTAGCAGGCATAGTGTACAGGAAAATCTGTGCCGAGTACGAACTGGAGACCCTGGAGTCAAGGTGGACGACACCTCCAAAGGTGGTCAAGAACAACCGAGCCAAGATCCTGTGGGACTTCCAGATCCAGACAGACAAACTGGTGATGGCCAACCCGCCTGACATAGTGGTGATGGATAAACATCAGAAGATAGCAGTAGTGATAGATGTAGCAATCCCGAGCGATAGCAACATCAGGAAAAAAGAACACGAAAAGCTGGAGAAATATCAAGGGTTGAAGGAAGAGTTGGAAAAATGCGGGGAGTGAAGGAAACAGTGGTGCCAGTAGTGATCGGGACACTAGGGGCAGTAACCCCCAAGCTGGGTGCATGGCTCCAACAGATACCAGGAACAACGTCCGACATCTCCGTTCAGAAGAGCGCAATCCTTGGAACAGCTAAGATCCTGCACAGAACCCTCAAGCTCCCAGGCCTCTGTTAGAGGACCCGAGCTTGAAAGGAGAGACCGTACCGCCCATACATATACACTCACCGGCCACTTTATTAGGTACATCATGCTAGTAACGGGTTGGACCCCCTTTTGCCTTCATAACTGCCACAATTCTTCATGGCATAGATTCAACAAGGTGCTGGAAGCATTCCTCAGAGAGTTTGGTCCATATTGACATGATGGCATCACACAGTTGGTGCAGATTTGTCGGCTGCACATCCATGATGTGAATTTCCCGTTCCACTACATCCCAAAGATGCTCTATTGCAGGGTTCACTAAATCCAGACCTCGGTGCCACTTTTTCTGTTGTGTTTTCCACGTCTCTCTCCCCTAACACACCTGAATCAAATGATTAAGTCATCAGCAACCTCTCCAGAAGCCTGATAATGATCCTGATTATTTTGATTCAGGTGTGTTGGAAGAGGGAGACATGGAAAACACGACAGGAAATGTGGCACCGAGGTCCGGATTTAGTGAACCCTGCTCTATTGGATTGAGATCTGGTGACTGTGGAGGCCATCTGAGTACAATGAACTCATTGTCATGTTCAAGAAACCAATCTGAGATGATTCCAGCTTTATGACATGGCGTATTATCCTGCTGAAAGGAGCCATCAGAAGTTAGGTACATTGTGGTCATAAAGGGATGGACATGGTCAGCAACAATACTCAGGTAGGATGTGGCGTTCCAACGATGCTCAATTGGTACCAAGGGGCCCAAAGAGTGCCAAGAAAATATTCCCCACACCATTACTGTTAAGGTTGCGTGAGCAAGAGGGGATCCCAGAGCAGACACACAGGAGTGAGATGAGTCATCCTTTATTGGTGATCACAAGAATGTGGCAAGGGCTGATGACTTGGCTCGGGGTAGTTGAGCTGGCGTAAGACGGGGAGGCTCGGAAGGAAGTCAGACGTGGAATCCGACGAGGGGCGCGCAGAAAACAGGACCTGGGATGAGAGCAAGGTAGTCGTAAGCCAGTGAGCAAAGATATCATATGAGAATGTGAGATACAACTGACGTGGGAAACAGACGAGTTGATTGGGCGACGAGGTGGCGGCGTCCACTGGCTTTTATGGATGGCTGATTGGCATTGCCAGCACCTGGGAAGTGGCAGAGGCCCTAACAATTACACCACCACCACTAGCCTGAACCGTTGATACAAGGTTATTTTCTCCGGGAGGGCATCGAAACTTGGAATCGAAATTTTGAAAAAATTTGAACGGTTCTGGGAGACGCGCAGTGTTAGTCCCGGATCCCATCAATTCTTGATGCGCAACCCTAATTAATTACAGGAATTATTATCATTATTATTATTATTACTATTCCCAATTTTGATTTATAATTTATTTGTTTTTCTATGTGTAATTGCCATTTGTAATTGTACCAGCAGTATTTATTAAGAATTTAGTGTAGGTTTTTGGGCCGTGGAACGAATTATTGGAATTGTAATGTATGCTTATGGGAAAATTTAAAAACGGCATTATTATTATTTTTTTTAAATTTGAAAAATGTTTATTTATTTATTTCTAAAAACGTATTTATTTATTTCTAAAAACTGTAAAATAAAGGTGTCAAACTACAACCTGTGGGCCAACTGCTCGCTGAAAATTATGAGAATATCATTGAATATAGACCCTACTCACGTGACGTCACAGCCACGCCCCCGCGCCATGTTGTCCGGATACTAGTCATGTTAATGCATTAGCGCTTCGTAAATTCCTCCTATTATGGCGTGTTTTTCTGCTCGTTAACATTAATAATCAAAATGGTGAAGTCGTGTGTGGCGGTCGGTTGCAAAAACAGAGAAGATAGACGGAGAGACTTGAATTTTTACCGTATTCCGAGAGAGCCGAAGAGGAGACCGAGATTGACTGCTGCAATTCGACGAGAAAACTGGGCTCCAAACGACTACCACAGATTATGTAGTAGTCATTTTATATTTGGTAAGATGCATTTAATATATATTTAGAGGGTTTTGGGCTGACAACCACAATTAAGATCATTGCTAGGCTAATCGCCGACAACATACACTCAGACGTTGTGAATGAACTACCTGAAAATATATAATTATAAGAGGATAATCAGACAGTTGTCATACAATTAATTTACAATTTCACTATTGAGGTCAAAAGCCAAAAAATAAATTCAACTAGGGACAATTTAGAGTAGTGCTATCGCACTTCATATTTATTACGTATTATATATGTATATAGTGAGAGTGCTATCGCTAAACCATATAAACATTAAAAGCCCTAGCTCCATTGACAAATGATATGAAATACATTAGAATTGACAGTGGATGTTAGCAAGAACAAAAGATTTTGAATTGAAAATTTCGTAACTCACCTTCCAAGCACAAGATTCCTGCCGAATTTTCGTGTACGAGGACCTGTTTCACCCAACCAGCAACGTAGCATTTATAAGCCCCCAAGCTCTTAAAGTTTTTCAAACTTTCGTGAGAATAGGCTGATTTTGTGTGGACAAGATAGTTGTAAATATCAGGATATCAGATGTCAGGCGAAGCCAGCGGGTCGAAAAACATCGATCTAGGCATCAAATACGGATCTGGCGAATGGATAAACTGAAGCTTTTCCACGTAACGCCTTTTATGCAACGGATCCAATGAGTTTACAGCGTCAGATAACACCGGGGCTTCCATGAATTGCTCTATAACTTGCTCGACTAATTGAAAACAATGAGAATAGGTCTAAAAAAGAGGTACAATATGGCGGCCGGAAACAGCGACACGCCCATTTTGTGACGTAGGTGAGTAGGGTCTATGGCCAGCACAAGAAGCTTGAGTTCAGCCTACAACCTGCTGCGCTTATCAGCTTCAACACTAGATGGAGCTAGTCACTTAAACACTGCCTCTCCATTAGCTCAGGGGTCAAAACCGAACAAAATGTTGAAATCAATGTTAGAAACTACAGTATTTTGATTTATATAAATAAGCTTATATAACGAATAATCCAATGTAATAAATTGAATTTTTTGGTTACGATTTTCTTTTTTGACCTCGACTTTTTTTTTTTTTTTATCATACATTTTGCTGTAAATACCCTGATTCAATGAAATACCAAAGGCTTTAATTTCAATTTTATTGTAGCGAGGAACACGAAGTTGATGCACATGATTTACTACACAAAATGATGCTAACCCCTTGTATTAGATGTCGCAGGTTCACATTGTGTATTTTGTGATTGTCAAGTGACGGCCATTTTGGCGTACCTCATTCATTGAGTCTGCTTGGCATTCCGGCTTGGCATTCCTCCGAATGCCGTCTCCTCACCTTTCGAGGCATCGGCAGGGCGTCCCGGCGGACGTCCGTGCTGCATTTCAATGGCAAGATGGAAGGCGTGCGTGGGCGGGCCCCAGACGCTTGCCCTCCATCTCATTCATGGCGAATCTACTGTCTCATTACGTGTGTGTTTCTGCGTGTGTTTGTGTGCCTTTAAATCTTTTACACAGTGTAACAGATTGCTGCTTCCATGTACACAGGGATGATAAATAGAGGCTTTGTGCAACTTTAAAGGGATTCTGTGCCACTTCCCTGGAGGAGGTAAAGCAAGATGTATTACCAGACAGAAATAAATAAAATACAGTATGTAATGATCGTAGTAAGCAAGAGTGAGGAAGAAAGCGTGGAGATGTATATATCAACGCCTTGTGTTAAAACGAACTTTGGAATTACATTTTTATTTTTTGCTCTATGTGCATTAAAGTGCCTGTGACACCATAAACATTATTATGTGAATTAAAATAATATTTTGAGACAATTCAACTATACAACAATTTGGCAAAGCGCAGATGACGAGAAATGAGTCTTTTAATCTGTCGTTTACTCAAGCCTGTCATTATAGCCCTCTAGCGCCTCCATCTAGGTGATGACATCGGCAGAGTAATAATTTGAGCTCATTTAGAATACAGCCCATTGAGGGGGAAGATTCAAATCGAGGAAAATGCAAGAGAAGCTAAATGTCATCATTGTTTTAATCTCGCTACTCAAATATTTTTACAGGAAATTCGTTTTATCTAAGTATTTTTCACCAATTGCTAAATAAATTGTATGGTCATGACAAATGACAGTCTTGTGCTAATTGGAATATGAAATGCATTTATACAGTACGAAAGGACTAAATTACTGCATAATGGTCAAAACTGCCGACTTCTTAAAACTCCAGAACGGTATTTTATGCCACTGGAGTTTGCCCGGGTTTTGTCATTTCCCTGCCCCGGCTTCGGAGACGGAGGAAAGAGCGTAAACAAAACAGGAGGCGTGATAGCTAGGCGACATGCTAACCTGTACCGAGCATCTCTTCTAAGTCTCTTTCTCGCTTTTCGAAAACTAAAATCACACAAAACTACCTTGAATTATGTTACACACGGCGGCGGGGGTGATTGTCTTCACCGATCGGCCAGCTCCCAGCGGCGAGCAAGTTTCTGATCATCGGGGAATGAACGCCGAAAATAGCGCACTCTTGGTGGACAAACCGGCCAACGTTGGAGCGCGTAGCTGCCCGATAAGCCTAGTATAGCTCTCTATAGGCAGGCACACGAAGAGGACCGAGGGGGTTGGAAGTCTACACAACCGAGAACCAGAGACGAGAGTGGGGGGCTTCCCGGGCCCAAGCCGAGGGTAGTGCTCTATAGCCTATAGAGCACTACCCTCGGCTTGGGCCCGGGAAGCCTTTATCGGCCGGCGACCATAGTGTGCGACAAGCCGCCGGTCGTCGGCCGAGTGGCCTTCTTGGTGGACAGGAAGCATTGCCACCCACATAATGCAAGCCACCTCCTTATGAAAACGTTTGCCATGATCCCAGTATTTGACATGACATAAAACACGTAGCTTACTCACTTTGTCATCCGTCCAATGGTCTCTAGATTGTCGGACGTGCCCATTCTTGGCGGTGAACAGGATCTTTTGGAAATCCAAAAAGCCTCACACCACTCTCCCTGGTGTAGCAACAAAAGCCTGCGGCACATTGGGCTGGCGTTACGCAAAAAATAAACTAATTAATTCGCAAAATCAGCTGAATTCGCAGTCCTTCTGCATATGGTAGTAATGGCTGTATTGTTGAAAATGATTAGTCCGCTGACGTCACATTCGCCTTCTTCCTTATTTCAAGACCGTGGCCGGAAGTCTGTCATTTTCGTAGCGCGGGATTAAAAAAATTAAATTAAATATATAAATCGCTTCCACACTCATCCAAGCGGTCCTTATCATTCAGGAACATTAAATTCCCCGTGTAATATGAATTAACACAATTTTTTGTGTCACAGGCACTTAACGTGCAGCCAAATGTCATTTTTAACTCCCAGTCAAAACGGATTGGACGTCTATCGCCATCCTATGAGTTAATATCTGTATTTTGTCACTGCCAGGATCCTAATGTAAATGTTAGAGATATACCTTTATTGGAAGGAAATGGATGGCAGAGAGAGTGAAAATCTTCCCACTTTCCCAGGAAGAGCCCATCCTTCACAGATAGCACAAGCCACAGGTGACAGACAGAGGAAATAAAGGCTTGTTTTTTTTACAGTAGGGTAGGCAGCGAGGCCCGGCCTGTTAGGAGTCCAGCAGCGTGGCGAGGACAATATTCCATACAGCCTTAGGTTGTTGTTTATGGCGGTAAAAGCAAGTGTGACACAAAAGATGGATTCCTGGTGTGAAAATTGCTCTAATACCCGCTGGTGTGTTTCCACAGACGGAGCCTCCGGTGCCATTAAAGCACACATTGTAACACATCATTTTAACATAGAGAGATGATAGACTGCAGATAATCTTATTTAAATCTCTGGCTGGTGTGGTTTTTCATTTGATGTGCGCTCGTGAAAATGAGTGTCGAGCTGTCTTCAATGTGCGCTGAGTGCACATTTTGCAATAATCCATCAAACTGGTTTTAATACCTAATTAGCAATTTCGTTTTAATCTCAAATGAAAGTCTCCCCATGGTTTTTATGCTAACCGCCATCTGGGTCATTTCCAATTTAACTAGCTAATTAGCTTACGGTAATTTTCAAACTATTCGGCACACCTGACTATAAGCCGCCACCCACCAAATTTTACACGAAAACGACATTTGTCCATAGATAAGCCGCACTGTACTATAAGCCGCAGCCGTCCTCACTGTATTTAGGGATATTTACACCAAAAGATATTACCCGGTAACACTTTATTTGACAGCGGCATCATAAGGCGGTCATAAGACCAAATGAACCACCATGAAGCTTTGAACCGATTAGCTACAAAGTTTCGTTGCTTAAAGATGCTTCATTTGGCCATCACTGCTCCCTTAGAGGGACATTCAACCTCTGCTGCCACCTGCTGTCAACACTGTTGTGATCCAACATGCCTCCTAGCATTTGCAGCACTACAGATGTAAATAGCAATCAAAAATCATGGTCTGTGCTATTTTTTTCTCCAGTTACTGTTCCAGTTGATTCATTAGATACAAGTTAGGGTATTTGGTGACACTTTATTTGACAGTGGCACCATTAGACTGTCGTAAGACAACCATAATTATGACATGACACTGTCATGAGCATTAATGAATGCTTATAACAGATGTCATTTAGTTTCATCTGGCAAATTATTTCACTTTTGAATGGATGTAAAATATCCGAGCTGGACATAAATGGAGTTTGTGACATAATTTGCCGGATGACGCTTAATGACATCTGTCATAAGCATTCAGTAATGACCATGATATTGTCATGTCATAATTATAATGGTATTATGACAGTTTTATGACGCCACTGTCAAGTAAAGTGTTACCTATTGCCGATTGATTGGGTCCAATTACGTCATTTTCAAAATATCGGAATCGGCAAAAAAATATCGGCCATGCCTTTTTTTAATATATGTACAGTATATTTTTTAATTAAATCGTTTTCTAATTGTATTTAACGTTACAGACATAATATGTTACACTAATCCAGAGTCTTTAGTTTAGGCCTAAGGTAGGGTTATCAAATTTATGCCGATAATGGCGGTAATTAATTTTTTAAAAAATGTATCACGTTAAAATATTTAATGCAATTAACGCATGCGCTGCACGACCCACGCACGCATTGTCGCGCTCAATCTGTAATGGTACCGTTTTACCTATATAGAAAGATACAAGACAGTGTAAAATGAGTAGAGTGAATTTTGGCAGCCTTTGGTGCGTTTTTTTATTGGTTAAAACCTTACAATCCCTCTTCCCACGATTAGAAATATCATGGGAAGCAATGTGAGGAAGCAAGGTAGCAGTTGATCTTTTTCTTAACACCTTATGTTATTTCCCAACGCAGAGACGATCTATCAATTGGTAGCACTGCACACAGTCATGGTTCCACTTCCCATCATGCATTTGGGCATGGCTACAGTATCATTTACTGAAAGCTCAACAAATACACTAGATGGCAATATTTAGTCACAATATACAAAGTCACAAGTCTTTCTATCCTTGGATCCCTCTCACAGAAAGAATGTTAATAATGTAAATGCCATCTTGAGGATTTATTGTCATAATAAACAAATACAGTACTTATGTAATGTATGTTGAATGTATATATTCGTCCGAGTTTTATTCATTTTTTTCTTAATGCATTACCAAAATGTATATGATCGGGAAAAATTATCGGGATTGATTCGAATTGAATCGGGAGCAAAAAAAAAAGCTATCGGATCTGGAAATATCGGGATCGGCAGATATTCAAAATAAAATGATCGGGATCGGATCGGGAGCAAAAAAACATGATCGGAACAACCCTACTATTAACCCAAATAAATCAACAAATAAGCATTGGACATTAAGCTGTAGGATTCAAAATGAGGGGAAAAAGTAGGTATATAGTCAGAAAATTACGGGAACTTAATGACTTTCTCGTTAATTAAAAGGCTAAATAACAACAACTAACTTGCTTGCTTGATAGCTGACAGATGACTCTGAAAGTTGTATATACACACAAAACATGGTAATCATAAACAGAACTCTACAGAGTCCGTGAGACACCTCATTGCACCGTTTGATTGTTCGACCCTTGCCCAGAAGGTAAATTGATTAAAGTTTTGATTAGCCAGTCTGCTGCTGTGCACTCTAAAAGACAACTAATCAACCTAATTAGTGTCTTTACGAGCGCTAATTAAGAAGGGCCGTGTCCGTATCGTCCGACGCAGTCCACTTCCGTCTCGATAGTAAAGCCTTGTGGGTGTGGTAGTCCGCTTCATTGGTATTCATTTCCCTACTCGTAATTCCCCCGCCGGACTTTCCCCGGACTGATTTGACAGAGCGAACCGCGGGTTAAACGGAGGGGGGAGCGCTCCATCACGACCAGATCCCGTCCAATTAAATACAGATTTAATCAGAGCGCTGAAAATGCAATATGATGAGGTCGGTGCTGAACGGCGGCCATCGGAGGCCCCGTGGTGACGGCAAACTGCCGGTCCGCTGCTTTCCATCTTTGGGCGACGAGGGCCCAAGATTTTATTTGAAATGTCCTGGACTGGAACTATCCATCCGTGCTCAATTTGAATTTTTCCCTGAAAAATGGTCCTTTCACATAATTATATAGCAAAGTGTCTGGCTAACCATACAAAAAAAAAACTACTCTACAAAAGACTAATTAACTGGTTTGCTTGATATATCCCTGACTATTCTGGTCTCTAGATTTGCAGAAAAGACAAACAAACATGTCTGACTGAACTTGCCGTTAATCGTTTTTTGTGGACTGACAAAGAGATATACTGTAGCAGCTTAGGACCACAAGGCAAGCAAGAAAAAAACCCCACAAACCCCCCACAGTGGCCCCCCTGCTTCCTCCCAAACGTCTGCAACCTTTTCCTCTGCTGTGATATGAGCTATGGCTCCCCGATGCCCCGTCAAAGGCATCCGTATGCTGTGTCACCTTCACCATGCGCCGCTGCACAGCTTACTAATGAGAAGTTGCTAACTGTTTGTAGAGTATTCTGACGTCTGCTGTAGTTTTAAGTAAGGTCGGACCGATTGAGAAGATCACACGGTGTTGAGTACAGCTAAGCTCATTATCTATGCCGAGTGTCAGGTATCACTTTCCTACCAAGGATGAACATAAGCAATTTGGTGCTAACATTTTCAGGCCATCGGCTTTTCCGTCCTTGCTAACATATTCATCGCTAAGTGTCAGGTATTTGCTTTCCAAGCAAAGCAAAATGTGCAATTTGGCGCTACTTTTGTTAGGCTTATCTGTCTTTGCTAATATACTAATTCCTAACTGTCTCATTAGCTGGCTAACTCATTGGCAAGCCTCTTAATACATAACCAGCTAATTGAATTACCACTGTAGTCCATCCGTCCGTCCGTCCGTCCGTCCGTCCGTCCGTCCGTCCGTCCGTCCGTCCGTCCGTCCGTCCATCCATCCATCCATCCTTTAGCAGGGAAGCCCAGACTTCCCTCTCTCCAGTCACTTCAACCAGCTCTTCCGGAGGGATCCCAAGGCGTTCGTAGGCTACGTTCATACTTCAGGTCTTATTGCACAAATCCGATTTTTTGTCATATCCGTTTTTTTGGCGTGCCTGTTCAGACTGCCTTTGTCCATTGAGACCATTCAAGTATTACGCATGCGCTCTAATTCGCAGTCCAACACGCGCTGAGCAAGAAGACCCGCATGCGCAGAAGCATCAAAACAAATGGCCGCACATACTGGCTGTCATCCGTCATTTCAGGGATATCATATATTGCTTTTCAAAATGACGACACAAATAACAGACATAAATAATTCCCGTTTAGGCTTATATTCAAAGTTTATATGGATCGATAGCATGCATGCAATGTCCGTGCATGTCACACACATACGGGCAGTTTGCCCCGACTCTCGGCCGTGTAAGCAATGTTGAAATATTGCTTATATGGAGCAGACAGAAAACCGATCAATCTCAGGCTTATCCTCAACCCATTTCTATTTTTTTATGTCTATTGTCAAGTCCGACCCTTCATAAAAAGCCGTGTTCAAGGCAAGCTAGGCGCTAATAACGCACAGCTGCACCGCTACCGTAGCGTCTCTCTCGCTTTTTGATGACGTAATTACTGCATGAATTCCGATTTGAGAGACTGGACAGTACAGACCGCCGCGACAGTCTGGAACAATATGGCCCAGATCGGATTTGAACCACATACGAAAGTGACCCAGATCGGATTTGAAATGGTCCAGTTCTATGCGACTTGTCACGTTCAGACCGTCAAGTTAATGCCTCACCCGAGTCGGAAAAACACGAAAAAATCGGATTCGTGCATTAAGACCTGTAGTATGAACGTAGCCATAGTCTCTCCAGCGTGTATTGGGTCATCCCCGCTGGTGGGACCTGCCCAGAACACCTCTCCAAGGAGGCGTCCAGGAGGCATCCATATCAGATGCTCGAGCCACATCAACCGGCTGCTTTCAACACGGAGGAGTAGTGGCTCGACACTGAGTCCCTCCCGGATGACCGAGGTTCCTACCCTATCTCTAAGGGAGAGCCCGGATACCCTGCAGCAGAAACTCATTTCGGCCGCTTGTATCCGCAATCTTGTTCTTTCGGTCATTACCCACAGCTCGTGACCATTGGTGAGGGTAGGAACGTAGATCGACTGGTAAATCGAGAGCTTCGCCTTTTGGCTTAGCTCCTTCTTCACCACTACGGACCGGTGCAGAGTCCGCATCACTGCAGATACTGCACCGATCCACCTGTCGATCTCCTGCTTCCTCCTACCCTCACTCGTGAACAAGACCTCAAAATACTTACACTCCTCCACTAGGGGGAGGATCTCATCCCCAACCCTGAGAGAGTATGCCACCGTTTTCTGACGGAGGACCATGGTCTCCAATTTGGAGGTGCTGATCATCATCCCAACCGCTTCATACTCAGCTGCAAACAGCTCTAGCTAAAGATGTTCGCTGTAGTCCATCAAGGTAATTTCTCCATTTGGCCATCCCTTGTGCTTTGGTTTTGCAGTCATCCTCCTTGAACTTTTAAAGTGACCTATAGACAAAACGCTAACGCTAGCGGGTTCAACCTTGGCGGCAGTTCTTTGCTCTGCTGCGTGCCCGCGCTAGTTATTGACATTGGTGTTCCGTGCATAATAGCAACGTGATTGCAAGTCATTGACATGCAAAGCGCTTGTGCAAGCACAGAAAGATCAGGAAACTCCCGCCCTTCCTCAAAAAAGGTCTTCAGAGGCACTATTTGTTAATTACACTGCAAAACGATTCTCTTTTTTTTTTTTTACTATTAGCATTTGTGCACCTCCTACCCCTGGGATGAGTGTCATTCTGTCTTCTTCCGTCTCTGATCAGTCCACTTTAATTGGCTCTTGAGCTGGGAGAGAGTCTCCCCCTCTCTTGTTATTTCCAGGTGTAAATGAGAGCAGCGAAAAGAAAGGTTCACCCATGAGAGCGCTGAAGTAGCAAATGCGCTATCTCAAACAGACAGCGAGCGAGAGAATACGTTTGAAGTGATCGGCCGGGCGCTTTTTGGAGCGCGGCCCAAAGATCGTTATGTCCTAGAAGCCGCTCTCATTTGGCTTGAGTACAATGGTATTTATTTGAAGGGGAAAAGTCATGGTTTTAGGACAATTGAGTCATAATTTTGAGGGGGAAAAAGTTGTGATTGTAAAAACAGAACAAAGTTTCAATCTTGTCATGATTATGATACTGATATGAGAAGGAATGTCCCTGATCTGATCAGGTGATTGGAAATCGGGCCGATCGCGCCACTTATGTATATATTTAAATTTCTTCCAGGGCTAAAAAGTAAGAAAAAAATCCAGAAATACAATGTAATTGCTAAAAGAAACAAAAAAATACGCGTTTTATACTCCGCAGCACTTCTGGAAAAAGCGGAAGAGGAAGTACTGTACACTAAGGCTGCTGCTATTGATTATTAATTAGTATTAGTAATCAATTAATCTGTCAATTAGTTAGTTTGAATAATCGAGTAATTGGATTAGGAACATTTAATGTGTTGCAGAATAAATTTTAGGAGATTTAAAACAAAGGCTTACTAAGAATGCACTTTCAAAGGAGCATTAAATGCGAAAACAAAATACTTTTCCCGAGTGTTTTTTCAAACAACACAGAATTGCTCTTTCACTTCACAAGAGCAATGACTGCATTTAAAAATGAATTAATGATATTTAGCCTCAAACGGTAAAATAAATAAATAAATAAATAAACGAGGATTGAAAAAGAACAATTGGCTAACTTGCATAGCAAAAGTCCGCTAGCTTAAATGCTATAAAATGCTAACTTTTTTTTTTTTTTTTAAGAATGCTCTTAACAAAACATTCAAACACATATCCCACAAAAAAACTGCTAAATATACCTCTAAACTAAATTACAAATTCATAAACAATCATATTAGCTCAAACAAAAATTTACAACCTCAAGTTGGTCTTAACAGGGATCTTAGGAGATGGATCCAGCCATGTTAATATTGAGTTATGTCATATTCACTCTTGCCACCAGAGGTCAGTATATCCACCCAAATCAATGGTAAATGGTGTTATACTTATATAGCGCTGTTCCACCTTTCAAGGCGCTCAAAGCGCTTTACACTATCTCGCCATCTACCTACTGGTGACGCAGCACCAGGAGCAATGTGGGGTTCAGTATCTTGCTCAAGGACACTTAGACAAGTTCATCAGGGCAGAGAATCGAACCCACAACCTCTGGTTCGGGTGACAACTACTCTACCACTGAGCCACGCCACCCCTCAATAAAACTAAATGCAAACACTTTCAAAACAAACCACCACAACGCCACTGTAATCCACTCCAATTAAACAAATCCTCGAAGCAACAAAGTTTGATTCGAAGCTTTTGTCTAATAGGATAACTCTAGTTAATAGATTAATCGTTGCAGCACTACTATAAATATTACAGTAGTGTTACATGTTTGGAACTTTTCTTCAAATAATAATAAAAAAAACACTTCTTTTCCCCTGTATCGGATCGGATGCCTCATTCGCTAAAATAGTAGCATTGTACTTTGTCAATATACGTAATATAAACGCCAACTGCACGGTTTCTTTGCTTTTAACCAAGAATTGAGACTGTTTTACGTCCCTATCTATGAAGAATTCGGGGATTTAAGCATTTATTCACAAGAATTTTCGACAGAAAACCTCCTGTTACACCAGGCGGCCGCTAGCCTCATTAGCTAACAATATATAGTGTATAATGATAATAAAGGGCTATTCTATTCTATATTCAGTTGTGATTGTATATAGAATTTATTAACTTTCACGAAGCTTGACAACGATAAACCGATATGACTGGATATCCGGTTTTACAGGTGAGCGATACGACTGTATCGATAGTAAAGTTACCATTTGACAGTAATTAGCCATTAAATATTCAAGAATCCGATAGTAGAGATAAGATTCGGCTATTATGAGCACAAGAATCGACAACTAGTGCCTAGTACAAGTCATTGCTCATTGTGAAAATAAATTAGCTTTTACTTCACATGCTGCGCTTGTGTCATGCACCACACAGTGCACTTGGAGTGTGACCGCATGCATGATATAATATGGACAAGCACCACTCACAGTCGTGGTTGCCTCAACTTCCCATCATGCATTTCGGCAGAACCGCTAGTAGTCGCCGTCATTACCCGATCGTCACGGGCGTGTCATGACAACGCGAGAGCTAACAAAACCACTGTAAAGGCCGAGTTATAATTCCGCGTCAGACCTGCACCGTCAAGGAAGACCCGATTTACCACCCTGCGCCGTAGCCTGACGCGGTCCTACTGATTTTTCAAACCCTAGCGTCACGTCAACGCATATGACGTGGCGGAAATGGACTGTGATTGGTTCGCTCAGACTGTTGTTTCCGGTTCAGCGTGAAATCACCGCCATTGTAAAACATTATTCTCCTAGACGCAAAAATTGACCAAGCCAACGGGAGTATCATCGAAGAGCAAGTCTTGTCAAGACATCATAAAGTTTGCCAAATGGCAAGGTCAGCAATTTAATAAAAAAAAAAAAAAAGGAAGAACCACCGAGACGTGTGTCTTCGAAATCGAGTGGCCACACGAAGCGGTGATCCAGTCGGCCAAAAACTGCCAGCCTTTTATTACTTTATGTCGTATTTTTGGTTGGTGCACGTCATCATTTATTGTGTACATACAGTGGGGCAAATAAGTATTTAGTCAACCACTAATTGTGCAAGTTCTCCCATTTGAAAATATTAGAGAAGCCTGTAATTGTCAACATGGGTAAACCTCAACCATGAGAGACAGATTGTGGAAAAAAAACAGAAAATCACCTTGTTTGATTTTTTTAAAGAATTTATTTGCAAGTCATGGTGGAAAATAAGTATTTGGTCAATACCAAAAGTTCATCTATATACTTTGTTATGTACCTTTTGTTGGCAATAACGGAGGCCGAACGTTTTCTGTAACTCTTCACAAGCTTTTCATACACTGTTGCTGGTATTTTGGCCCATTCCTCCATGCAGATCTCCTCTAGTGCAGTGATGTTTTGGGGCTGTCGCAGTACATAACAAAAAAAAAACAGTTGCTATTTTGGTCAAAAACTTACATGATATGTTAAATATTGCTATTGATTCTGAAAATATAGGTGATTGTCTCTGCATTTGGTGATTTTTGTGCATCTAGTGTAAAATCTGAAACTTTTATAGCCATTTTCAGTTATGTTATACTTTTATAACAAATAATTAATCGGGATTTTATAGGGGAACGACTTTTGAATTTTTTGATGCCGCTGCTCATGAAGACTCATATATGGCTAAGGTAGGTGCCTGTTTTGGTTTTAGGTCAGTAGCAGCTTTGGTTTTGTAAATATTTGAATTTGAAGTTTTTGAAAATAGGCCCCCTACGAATCGGCCCCGTTTCCTGTGTCATGTCAATAGGTTCTGAAGTCTATACCTCTAGAAACAAAATGTATTGTTATTATTATTATTATCGTACTGGAAATGGGATTGCAGACTTTCCCCTCTCTCCCTCTTTTTTTTTTTTTTTTTTTTAAGGCTGCAGCTATCGAATATTTTAATAGTCGATTAATCGATGGACTAGATTGTTCGAATAATTGAGTAATCGGATAAGGAACATGAAAAATTAAAAATGAGGATCTATGTACAACAAAAGAACAATTGGCTAACTTATATAGAAAAACGTCCGCTAGCTTAAATGCTATAAAATGCTATATATATATATATATATATATATATATATATATATATATATATACATTACAATACTCATAACAAATGGTTCAGACACATATTCCCACAAAAAAACTGCCAAATATACCTATAAACTAAATTATGAATGCATTAAAAAACATGAGCTGAAACAAAAACTTAGCTTATGTTGGTCTTTAAAGGATGCAATTGGATTCAGCTATGCGAAACGAAGCAGACCAGAGGGCAGTGTATCCGCCCTAATCAATAAAACTAAATGCAAACACTTTCAAAATAAACCATTACAATGCCATTTTAATTAAACGAATACTCGAAGCAACAAAATTTAATTCGAATACTTTTTTCTAATCGAATACTCGAGTTAATCGATTAATCGCTGCAGTACTATATTTTTATTTATTTATTTATGTTTCATTTATGTATTATTATTATTCCCCCCCCCCCACTCTCTCTCATTCGGGGAGCTTCTTCGTGGGAGCAAATACGCTTTTCCTCGCCTGTGCT
Organism: Corythoichthys intestinalis; assembly: GCF_030265065.1. Lineage (NCBI taxonomy): Eukaryota > Metazoa > Chordata > Actinopteri > Syngnathiformes > Syngnathidae > Corythoichthys > Corythoichthys intestinalis. Next base: position 23,640,072 of record NC_080416.1, read on the forward strand.
CTTTTTTGTGTGCGCAAATACATTCTTCTTTGCGTGTACATGCGCTCTTACTTGTGTGTGGAATTACTACCTGCTCTATGCTTCATGCTCCAAAATAAAATTATGCATCACAAAACAAAAGTCAACATTATTAACCCCTTGAGACCTGCATTTTTTTCTCCTTGGCAAAAAAAAAAAAAAAATCTTCGCTGATTTTTACTCTACTCAAACACCAGAACAAAGTGCAATTTTTTTGGTCAGGGATATTTCATGCTCTTATTGGTCATTTTTAATGTTCATGTTAATGTGTTTTTGATAAGAAATGAGCCTTTTTGAAGTCTTAGCCATTTTCAAAGAGCCCAAAATAGCAAAAAGGGCGTGCTAAACCTCAGGATTTCATTTCGGTGGGTAAAGTTTCGTCCATTCATCTCCCAGAAATGGCAGTAGCAATTAAATTTAGTGTATTTATTGGTTTAGAGACACAAACACTTCATGTCCTTCAGCAGCATGCTCAGGTCTGAAGGGGTTAAAAAACACATTAAAAAAAAACAACGGAAGACAAAATGGCAGCTGAGACTTCCGTGTCATAATCATGTAAGTCGGGTTCATTGTAAGCGATGGACTACCTGTATTTTATTTTTATTGTTTTATTTTTGGGGGGAATCCATTTGAGTTAGTGCTGCTCATTTAGAGAATGTGTGCCACCTGTGTGGAGCTGCACACCTGACTCAGGTAAGCTGAGAGTAGGCGGGGTTTTCTATTTAAGCAACAGATTTTTCTGAGTTAAGTTCAGTGACTGGACATCACATTATGTTAGTTTTTGTGTGGGGATTTGTTTGTTAAAGTGTGACCAATATTAACTTCCAATTCTTGTTGGCTGTAGATGCAAATGAAAGAAATATCTTGTTTAAAAATGTTTTTCTCCAATGAGAAGCCAAAATGTTACATGAATGAAGTTGTACTTCACGCGAAAAGGCATAATCTTGCGGTACTTGAGGATGTGCTGGGTGTAAAAGTGCTATCTGAAGCCAAAGTGTGTTTGAAGTGCTCGCTCTGTTGCTTTTTTGAGTCCTCTCCCTCCTATCTTCCCTCCTTTTGTATTTGCACAGCGAAACAAACAGGAAATTGTGTTCATTTGTATGCAAATTTGTGTGTTTGTCCCCCGGGCTGAGGCTCGGAATTAAAAGTTTTACCGTCCCATTAATTCCCAATTACGCGGCGGGTGTCTGTCTCTTGCCGTCCAAACACGTCTACATCAGTTTGGGCCCGTTTAGTTCGCCATCTGCCAAACCAGAATCGGATTTTGGGTGTAATCTGGTCCGCTGATTTGCAGATTGATCGCGAACGCTCGCCCGGCATTGCCGTCTCCTCTTAATTATCTGGCGGAAAACTGTGAGGATTTACTTTGTGATTGATATTGGAGGATACTTCAGGAGACAGATGTGTGAGCAGGGGGATGAGTTTTTTTTTTTTTTTTTTTTTTGAGTGACAGCTTAAGGCGAAGGCCGACGTATCGCCCGGCTCGTTAAAATTTGCGTAAAAATGCACGACCTCTTCGTGACGTGTGGCCACATGCTGACAGTCGAGGTAATATGACAAATTAGCACCCGTGCTGCCGGAGCTGCTTTGCATAAAGGCCTTGTCTTCATCATTTTGCTGATTTGGCACTAAAGGTTTATTAATTCAGTGCTTTATAAAGTATTGACTGGATTGTTTGTGTTGGAAGTTTTTTGGAAGAGCTAAAAGATGGATGGACAGAGTCATAAAATGTCATCATTCAAGTATTCCCATAGTCAGGGAAATTCATGGCCATACTTTATACAGTGAAAAGGTTTATTTAAAAAGAGTAAAATCTTATTTTTGTGTACTAAATAGCCTAATCATGTTTTCTGTGTTTCTATGGAGACTCTCCAGGGTTTCCCCGAGGATTTTTTTAAGCTCTGGTGGTGGGCTGCATCGGAGTCGGACAGCCTCATCATGTAATGCCACGGCGAAATTGCGTCATATCACGATAAATGAGATTTTTTCCCCCCCAAGAACAACTACCGTATTTTTCGGACTATAAGTCGCACCTGAGTATAAGTCACACCAACCATAAAATGGCCAACGAAGAAGAAAAAAAACATATATAAGTCACACCGGAGTATGAGTCGCATATTTGGGGGAAATTTACTCGATAAAATCCAACACATACAAAAGATATGTCATCTTGAAAGGCAATTTAACATACAAAATACAATAGAGAGCAACATGCTGAATAAGTATACACTATGATGTTACATGATGCATGTACAACGAAATGCGAATATACTGTCCTCACCAGGATGCTACAGCTCGGTCCTGGCTATACAGCGAGGTAAACTCACAAATGACGATGCTGGACGTCCGTATAATTTGCTGATGCTGGACGTCCGTATAATTTGCTGAATCAATTTCGTCCTCGATACCAAACAGGTTCACATCAACGTAAATAAATAATTAGGTGCTATTACAGCAATGACTCAGTTAGCATGCGTTCGCTAGCATTAGCACATCGTTCAAATGACCAAACAACTGGCTCTAAGGGTCCGATTGCGGGTGGAAAACACACAACAACAGAAAAGATGATACACACAGGTGTTGCCTCTGTAGAGATATTTTACAAGCATAAACAATGAACGTAGGTTCGCAGCGGTGTCTCTCTCTCCCCCACTCGCTCAGAGACGATGCGTAGCTGTCAGTCTTCTTCTGGTGTGTGAGCGCTCTTCTTCGCGTAAACAAGTGCGCCCCCACTTGGGCGTGAAAGCACCACAAACTAAAAGCATGCATTTCAATATAAAAAAGTCAATAATACAATTGAATACACATTGCCAAAGGCAGAACGCAAATGTGGCCATAGCTATTAAGAGTTAATCAGATAACTATAGCATAAAGAAGATGCTAACAAGTTTACCGAACCATCAGTGTCACTCCAAAACACCAAAATGTGTGAAATGATCAGTGTTTCATGTGTTTAAATGATCTGTTTACTTTCTTTCAGTAACGAGCAATGTAACGCGTTTATTTTTCCAAGCCAGTAATCGGATTAAAGTTAGTTTCCTCGGTGCCTGTGCGTTACTATTTTGTTGTTGCCTCATACTGTATGTAGAATGAAGAATATTGTAGTCATGTACAAAGAGCATTTGAAAAGAAAATACTGCGCTTGAGTTTGGGAGTGACATCACATCTCACATTTTCTCATCGGGGGGAAAAAACGGGTCACGTGTATTACCATGCTGCCTGTGCGCGCGCCGTCTGCCACGGCGGTCAACAACATAGCCTGGCTAGTGGCTACCTATCAGGATGCCAACAGTAAAGGAGCCGGAGAGATACAACAAACGGCTGCATTTGCTCACTGGAGATACAGCCATTACTTCACATATCCGTCCAGTAACGATGACAAAAATATCTCCGTGCGTTGCAAACTCTGCGCTGGCTCAGAAAGACTGTCGACCGCTAAAAACTCAACATCCAATTCAACAAGGAAGCACTCGGAATTACAGCACAACGCGAAAAAACTCGAAACAAAGCCGACAGGTGACGAGACAGCCAGCACTTCTACAGTTTGTAACCAGCCTTTATAATATGTGTAATTATGTACATTTTATAGTTATGTAATCATAGGCGAAGTTTTACATTTGTGGGACTAGGGGAAAAGCATGTTGAAGACTGAAACAAAAGTCAAAGGTTTGGACACACTTCATGATTTTTGCGTTTTATATATTTTCACTACTATTGTATATTCTCACTGAAGACATCAAAACTATGAACGGACATGTGAAATGGCAAAAAAAAGTCAAATAACTGAAAACAGGTTTTGTGTTCTACATTCTTCAAAGTATCCACCTTTTGAGGTGTCCCCAAACCTTTGGCCAATACTGTGTATACACATCTTGACACTGTTCGAGTTCAATCAACTGTTCAAGTTTTTGTTGGCAGTGTTTGAAAGCTTAGGTTTAAAGAAATTCTAAATATCCATCTTGCCTCCTCTGGTGTAGTTTTGGCTGAGCAAAGCAAAGGATAGTCTCCAAGGTGCTAGTCACGTGATCTGTTCGAAAAATGATTTTGACCCATTATGAAAACTTTACGTTGTAGGATTTTTGTTCATTTCATTAATTTTTGTTGTTTGTTTTATTGCTTTACAACTTTTAGAGACAACATTTTAACGGCTAGGTCTTTATTTCAAAGGGGAAGTTCAGAATTTTTTACATTAGGCTTAATCTTGAAGTTAGCATGGGTTTAATTAGTCGTTGGAGTTGATTTAAACACATTTTGTGCAGTTTGTCAGTTATTTGTTAGTTTAGGGCTCCGGAATGGCTAAGCTAGGGTGAGTTAATGGTGGTCGACTAATTAAACCCCCCTTATGTGAAAAACTCAATTACACGCGATGACATTTTTCTGTTATTTTTATGTTGAGGCAGCAAAGGAAAAAAATTGGTAAAAAGTAACTGATAAATTATTTTAAAGTAACTTAGTTACTTTGATAATAAAGTAATGAGTAAAGTAACTAGATTACTTTTATTTTTTTTTAGATGTAATCAGTAAATAAATTACTAAAGTAATTCGTGACAACACTGGAAATGATATCATAATGTGTTAATAATTTCACACATAAATTGCTCCTGAGTATAAGTCGCACCCCCAGCCAAACTATGGAGGAAAAAAAAAAAAAAAAAAAAGAAAAAACTGAGACTTATAGTCCGAAAAATACGGTATAACAAAGATCTAGTTGAAATATTTTACTAGCCAGGCTAATGTCGTAGCTCTCAGCTACGGTACATGTACTTAAACTGCTTAGCTGATCACATTACCCTACGTAATACTACAACTTTTTTTCTCGTATCAATACTACGGCTTACATCTCGTAGTCCTTCTTTTTCCTTTTTATTTGCCACTTATACATACTACATTACCACAACAAATATAGTACTTTTGTTAATGGACCCATTTCAAGGAGTAGGGGGAAATTCTAATAGCCGTATATAGAGTTTTACTAGTTTCAATGAGAAGATGAATAGTTTTTGTTGTTGTTGTTGTTGTTGTTCGTGAACTACATTTCCACACAAATGCACATCGAGGTACCATTTAGCTTAGCAAGGAGAGGTATGAGAGTCATTTTTCGAGTGTTCCAAAGCTTGCGAAACTTGAAAAAAAAAAAGTTAATTTATCCAAGTTTCGTCAGCCGTGATTGCGTATATCCGTCTGCCGAAAAAGCCTGATAGCACAGATATAAGTACACCTGCCCCTCTGCTATTGGATGCAAGGCTCAATTTTGGGCCCCGCCTCTTGGTGCAAATTCATTCAAACTTGCCATTCCGTCCAAGACGGCGGTCCACCGCTCACTTTCGACGAAAAGTCCTATTCAAAATACTGTAATGCCCCAGATGGGGGGAAAAAGGAGAGGAGTCAGTATTGGCTTACCCACTTTATTGTGGCAACAATAATAAAGAAAGACAATAACAAAATAACAGTGGGCTGCCATGTCATGTGACCGCTATCTCTCGTACTCCCATTCTTCCTACTCGCTTCACTGTCCGTCACAGCTCCCAAATCCAATCGTCTCTTTTAAGGGGGCCGCGCATAGTTTCAGATATTCCAATACACAATGAATAGGTTGCCGCTGAACCCTTCACACTAGGCTGCCACCAGTTTGAAACGGCCTTTAGAAAAAAAAAACAAACAAACGTGGCGTCTTTTATTTTGGTGTGGCGGTGCACCACAATCTTTTTGTATGTAGGGGAAACCCTGTTCTTTTAAAACATGTTAAAAGTATAAGTCACAGGCCCAGCCAACTATGAAAAGGGTGTGACTTACACACCAGAAAATACGGTCAGTCATATTTTTGCAAAGCGAATAACAGAATTTTCTGAGAATAGCGTAACGCAACAGAAGTAAAGATGTTTAAGTTGTTTCTCTTTACAAAAAAATATAATCTGAAATCTATTCAGATTTAAACACAAAAGCACTACTCTTGAGTAATGTCATTAAAGCTTTGCTGTGTTGCATTGCAGCCAAACAAATACATATTTGGACCACTTATTTCTTTGTGGAGTACAATTGGCAATCACAGTGTGCATTCTGTTCAAATGCCACTGATTGCAAAAGCTCTATTAAAGAGAAAAAAAATCCAATAAACACCTTTTTTTCACAGTGTGTTGTTGTGTTAGAAACCCATAAACGCCCAACCTGCTTGTCACCTATCAATATATGATTGGTGTGCCTGCTGTTTATTTCATCCATTCATTTTCATAGTAAATTAAAGCAATGTAACATTTGTGTGTGGATAATTATATGTACTTTGTTGCTCCCCTCTGTGCTATGTGTTTTATTTCGATGCAACACACACACTCACACAAGTGTATCCAATGCGCAGTGTGCAAGGTGAATTGTGAAGGCAGCGCAAATGACTGCGGAGGTGACGTGCCACATACCAGGCGCTCCTTAATTATTCCATTAGAATTCAACGGACTCGCGCTTAAGGTTGAAGAGAAAGTGGGAAGAAATCTACATTATCCGCTGTCCTTGCTCCTCGTGAATATATACAGGCAGGAAAAATCAATATACAAGAGCAAAGGACATAGTTTATATTTTGAGGAACTTTAAAAAAAAAAAAAAAAAAAATCAGTCCCTGAAGACAGTTTCACATAGCAACAAGAAATTTGGTCGGTGTGTCTATCATGAGTTGACTTACAAAAAAACCTCAGGAAGCCACGGCTGAAAAGACATGGGAAGTCTCTTACATTGGTTTGAAGAGGACATTTAATTGGTCATTTGTGCCACTTACAAGGCCGGCCCAGACTATACACAAACTATGCAGCTGCTTAGGGCCCCTGACCACTAGGGGGCCCCCAATCTGGCAACCTCATTTTATACATTGTTAATAGAGCATCGCGAATAATGTGGCGCGTATTGCCGTTTATCCATGCAAACATCAATTTTCTTGTCATTACATGTCATTTGGGGTGAGAAGTTTGAAGTATGCAGTGCAGCAAAATATGATTAATATACAAAATATGGACGTATGGGTTGGATCGCATGTATGGGTTTCACAGCACACTGCGACGAAATGGTTGGCCAAAAATATGGGCCCCTTGGCATTATTTTGCTTAGGGCCCCCAAAATGCCTGGGCCGGCCCTGCTTACACATCTGCTCAGAGTTGAAATGTTATGAAAGTTAGATTCAGAGATGGGTAGTAACGTGTTACATGTACACCGTTACATTTACTTGAGTAACTTGATAAGAGAATGTACTGCTAAGACTTTTACTAAGCCATACTTTTTACTTTTGAGTAGATTTGTAAAGAAAAAAAAAAGCTATTTTTACACTGGTACTTTACGCTGCACAAGTCGTTACATTTTTCCTCTTTATTCTACTAATTAGATCGCAGCTCTACCAATTTCACCGACGAGATGTCGCAACAAAAATCACATGGCTCCATTGAACCAATCAGATACAGGCTTGCCGTTCTATGATCACACCAGCCTGTTCAATCACGTGGCGTTTTTAAAGCACTGTAAAAAAAATGAAGTATTTGAACTAGAGCGCCGCCCTCAAAATGACTTGAAAGCGCAGATTTTAACGTTTCTCCCAGTTTTTATTTTGCACCAATTGACCATGGAAAAGTGGAGATATGATCCTTTTAATTTCATAATAGGAACTATGAAGAAACTTTGCGCCAATGAAACTAGGAACTATTTTCTCCATTAGAGGGCACTCATGCTCTTTGGACGAATAATCCTTCATTTCTGTCATTTTTTTTCTCTCCTTGGAATTCAAGTTTTTTTTCTTTTTTTTGACTAATTGTGGTTATGTAATGGGTTATTGTACAGTATCATTGTAACATCAGTTCATATAGATTGTGCTGAGAAAAAATTCAAACAAATTTATAAGCAGTTATTCACAGTGTTACTTATTACTTGAGTATTCTTTTCACCAAATACCTTTTTACTTGAGTACATATTTTAGATGACTACTTTTACATGAGTAATATTATTTGAAGTAACACTACTCTTACCTGAGTACAATTTTTGGCTACTCTACCCAGATCTGTTGCTAACATATTCATCGCTAAGTGCCAGGTATTTGCTTTCCAACAAGGCAAAATGTGCATTTTCGTGCTAACATACTAATCACTAACTGACTGTATATCATTAGCTGGCTAACTCACAGGCTAGCCTCTGTACACATAACCAGCTAATTGAATTATCGCTGTAGTCCGTCAAGTTAATTTCTTCATTTGGTCATCCCTTGTATTTTGGTTTTGCAGTCATCTTTCTTGAACTTTTAAAGTGACCTATAGACAAAATGCTAACGCTACTGGGTTCAATCTTGGGTTATTGTAGTATCGTTATAACAACATTTAATATAGATTAAAAAAAAAAATAAAATAAAAAAAAAACATTTGTTTTAAAAAAATAAAAATCAAACAAAAGTTACGATGTTACAGATTACTTGAGTATTCTTTTCACCAAGTACTTTTTTACTTGTACTTGAGTACGTTTTTTTGGATGACTACTTGCACTTCTACTTGAGTAATATTATTTTGAGGTAACTCTACTCTTACTTGAGTAAAATCTTTGGCTACTCTACCCACTTCTGGTTGTATTTTTTAGTACTCTACTGTATTACACCTACCCAAAAAACAAAACTAAAAAACCAGTAATGTCATTAAAAAAGATCATTCTTTGAGCAGGTGGTGATATTGAATAATACATACAGACATTCTACACAAAGATTGGATGATTAAACACAGTAGATGCTTTTTCAATTTGTAGTTTCAGTATAAATATTTGCAGGGGCTGAAGAATACATACATACATACATACAGTGGTACCTTGACATCCAACGTCAAATTTCACTCGTCATATGATGACCTGCTCGAAATACTACGATTTATGACAGCGTTCCAATTTTTTCCCGGAAGACGGACGCACAGCGAATTTTCTTGTGAGGGAAATCAACATGGGTCACAAGAAGGTTAGTACGAGTGATGGAAAAAAAGACTAGAGGCGTGCGAACTTTCCGATTCTTACATTATTCGCGATTCGGCCGTGGAAGATTTGAGAACGATTCACAAACATCCAAATTCCGATTATTGAAATATGTCAGTAAAGCGGAACTAAAACACAGTCAGCGCGGTCTTCAGGACGCAATAATCACGGACCGAGCGTAAATATCATGTTCAACTCATGCGCTAGATTAAAAAAAAAACCAAAAAAACAATAATACCTTACTGCGGCAGACAGACGCTACAAACAACGCATATAGAACTAGATGCGAAATGACAGACTTGCCGGCGTTAGTAAACAGCCTCCATCTTAAAGCAGTAGACTTCTCTGGAAGGCTCTGTTGTAGCCAACCTAATTAACTTTTTATCTAAAATACTCCTGAATTGGCAAAATCTTGACTTGAATCTATCTTTAAATGATGAAACAGTTTTAAAACTTTCACATGTCGAAAGTAGACAGAAGGGAAATTATGGGATAACGGGAGCAATTTTAACAACTTTAACGGTTGATTCACAACATTAAATTAATTGAATGTAGTTTAAAGCTGCAGATACAGAATGGGTCCTTGATTATTTTATTTACTGTTTTGAACTTTGATACTGAAATAGTAGTAGTTTGGTTTAGCCTGAGAGGAATTTTGAACAATTTGGAATTAATGTGCAAAACCCAATGTGCCCAATGATTATCACCTCTAATGCTTACCATTGAAATATAGATGGAAATGATAGAAACATATGAGCAAGGTGTGAACTGGCCCGACAATATGACAATAAAAACGCTTTATTTCCGATTTATTATATTATTATTGTAACATCAGCAAGGAGTCGCCAGGTTCGTCAGGGTTTTTTATCATTTATTTCAGAACTTGTGAACACAGCTACTGTCCGCCGTAGCTGACGCCAACAACAACAACAACAAAGAGAAAGGAAAAACATCGCACTCTTTCGCACCTGTCTCACTCTTGTCAGTCACACGGTGCGTTCAGGAACAGCATGCAAATCAAAACCGCCACGTTAGAACCCGATTTGATACATTATTACACTTACTATATTACTATTCTGAATTATATTTATAATTTATTTGTTTTGCTATGTGTAATGACTATTAGTAACTGTGCCTGCGGTATTTAGCATAGGTTTTTGGTTTGTGAAACAAATTAATCAAATTTTAATATATTCTTATGGGAAAATCCCACTCGACATACGACCATTTCGACTTACAAACCAGGTCCTAGAACTGAATAAATTTCTATGTAGAGGTACCATTGCATATAGGAAATTGACAGCATTTTTTTGTTTTCAGGGAATAATAATTTAGGTTTCATTAACATTTATTCGCGCTGCCTTTCCCTTGACTAATGAGCCAACATCACTGATACAGATACAATGTACAGTAATATTTGCTGTAGACCTGTAGACCTCGTAAAATCTCAAAATCACATTTCTCATGATCTTCAAGTATTTCTGTGATGATTCATTTAATATGCCCACAGAAAATCAAGTCACAGATCCGATTTTTTAATGCGATAGTTTCTGGGAAATATATTGTCCTAAAAATATCGTAATCAGGACAGGCCTATAGTACTTGTGTTTGAATAATATTTTATTTGTAATGGCTGATATGAGCGATAACAGCGTAATCGGTTCAGCTGCAGCTAGTGGATCCCTATTCCAGAACCATTGGTTTATAGCACCAGTTTTATTTTACTGCTTTTGTGCCGGAGAGCCGACGAAGGTCAGTGGGAGACCGTGCGTGGGCATCAGGAACAGCAGTCATATTCACTCCGAGACATCCTGGTGCTGGTGAGGAGGATTAGTGAGACACAAATACACCTTGTGAGGAATCATCCCAGTAGCCGGGGCGCATTGGCAACAGCGGGGGACTCTGTATTTACCAGTAATTGCATTTTTTTCACCCTCTTCTTCTTTCCTTCCTAAAAATAAATAAAGTGCCGTGCGCCTCAGGAAGTTGAAGGCGGCGGCAACGGGGGAGAAGCGACAGGAACACAATGTCAGCCTGGTGCAGCAGTTTGACAGCTTATAGGGCAATATGCGGCGTATACACGCGCTCTGTGTACGCCACGCAAAACCTGTCTGTCAGACGCTTGTCTGGTCTGCGAAGCCTCCTCGGTTGCAGACGCGGTGCCCTCGGGGATGCGAGCCTTCACCTGGCTGGTGGGTTGTCGAGGCTTCATTGGCTCTGATGCATTCTACAGGGCTTGAAATGGATTTTGGATATAGTCCAGACCCATATGTAACAGGTGAAAAGCTGCAATATGGACCTAACTTATTCAGTGAACGTTCAGCCAATTTGAACTAGTAATAATTCACTGCCAGTCTCTCCGAGTCCAAATGGATTGGACGTCTGTTGCTGTCATTGCGTCTAACATTCCTCCTAGCATGCATTGTGGCGCTACAGATGTAAATAACAATCAAGATTCATGTTCTGTGCTAATTATTTCTTCTGTCACTGATTCAGTTGTTTCATTATTTGCTAGTTATGGTATTTATTAACACTTTATTTGACAGTAGCGCCTTAAGACTGTCATTAATTGTTAGTAATTATGACATGACACTGTCATGAGAATTAATTAATGCTTATAACAGATTTCATTTAGTATTATCCAGCAAATTATCTCACTTTTGAATGGATGTAAAAGATCTGAGCTGGACATAAATGGAGTTAGTGACATAATTTGCCTGATAACACTTAATGACATCTTTCATAAGCATTCAGTAATGCCCATGATAGTGTAATGTCATAATATCATAAACCCTAACCCTTTACTGTTTGACTGTTTTTTCAAACACACCCAATATAAAATAAATAGCACTTTTACCATAGTTTAAGGAAAACAAGCAAAATATAGGCATAAGAGATACATGAAGCCTTCTTATCACGGAAGCCCAACGTGTGTGTCATGCTACTGACTGAGCAAGATTGATGCTGACTAGCCCACGTCTGCACCACCAACTCTTGCAATCAGTTCTCGAAGCAATCCAGAACAAATGGCGGGACGCTCTGTCCCAACACAAGGAACATCGGAGAACGCCCGATATCCAGCTGATAACATGACTGACAAGACTCCAAGAGCCCCTTTGACGCTGAGGTGGCAAAATCCACAACCCTCGTTGCCCTGATAACAGGAACTCCCTAATCCTCCTGTCCAATCCACAAACTGACAATAATCTTCAACAACGCCCAAACACACCCTTCTTACTGCCCATGGCCCGCCCAGCGAGAGCCTTCAAAAGACTGAATCTTTAACTAAGCATTGTCATTTTTTTTCTAGAGAACCTTTTTGTTGACTTGTGATATGATGACCATGCCGGGTATGATCGCTGTCAACCTGAATAAATTGTCAACTTGTGTTTCAAAAGCCTTTTTTCAGCTTTCAAAATTGAGTCAGTTCAAAGGGTTAAGACTAAGGTGAACGCACGGAGTTTGGCCGGCCCGGGTCGTTGGAGCTGCGCCAGCGCGGGTCCGGCACTATGGCTGGCTTAATTCTGCAGACTAGCTAAAAGGTCAGATTACTTCAGCTTTATTATGTTTATATTTTACACCCTCATCACTCTACAGTGCTGTGTTTTACAGATTAAATAAAGCCTGTATGAAAGACATGTTAGCCACTCATTGGCAGTAGTCATGATTAATAGAAACGTAGCCCTCTGCAGGGATAACGTTACGTTAGCAAGGTACAGTAACGTTAATCTTATTTATTAGCGCTACGTTAACTCAATTACACCTTGTCCCAAGTATCGCTCCTCCGCTCTCGGAGTAAACGTGGTGCCTTCGGTGGAGCTGCAGCATTGAAAACGTGGTGTAGTGTTATGCAAGCGCTGTCTTTTCATTGAAAGCATGAAACAGTGTTCGCTGTCCAGCTTGAAATGTTCTCACACTTTTGACATTTTCGGCTTTTTCTTGGTGCCATTCTCTTCGCTTTCGTCAGCTTCTTCGTTTTAACCTCTACATTCATGCCTGGTTGAAATCAAATGTATCCGCCGCCCAAGGGCATAGGTTTGGTCTCAACATTAGTACGGACAATATAACAGCATAACTTGCATGCACACTTTTTGCTGGGGACGGGACATTAATAAGACCAAACAGATTGGGTTAGCAAATTCACACAGTTTAATGTAATGCTAACTCAAATGCAGGTCGGGCTTTCAGTAGCAAAAATTTGTGGTGTGTTCCCCGCCTCCACAACATTCATGTCTTTTTACATTACTCACAGTGGCTGCTGCTGGCCAAAAAAAAACTTCTAATATCCCTCCTCTTCGAAGAGGGTCGAGGAGGCGGCATGTTGTATAAGTCATCAAACAATTAAACCTGCGTTTCAGGGGAAAAAATGGACTGGCACATTCAGCAAGTGAAAAGGGATAAATGTAAGTCTGAACATAATGAAAATAATTCACTTAATAATGATAGGTTCAATTCTACCCTTACATTATACGGGAAAACAATCTAAATTACCTATATAACTGAACTGATTATATAATGCAAATCAGGTTGCTTAAAAGTTGGTGGGGACAATTTGAGCATCCTAAAAATTTGGTAGTGTTATGTCCCTACCGTTCCTATGCAAACCTACGCCCTTGCCGCCACCTCTGTCCTATCCCTTTACACACTTGACGTCAGGGCGTTGTGCCGCGTTAAATGTAGTCCGGGCAAAACGTCATGCTTCGAGCTGGCAAAATTAAGCAATTCCTCGAGGTGGAGTAAATTCCTCGATTAATTTTTGATCGAGTTACCCGGTACTCAAATTATTCGAGTATCGTTTCAGCTCTAATCGATTTATCAGTTGGTTAAGCTTAGTCAAATCAAAATCGATCAAAACACAAAACATTGATTAACTGCTAATGACAGTCATATATGTCGAATCCATTTAAACTAGGAAGGCTGACATTAAGTGATCACGTTCACATGATGTGAACATGTTCGAATGATCGCTGCCAACTCTCCCAGTCAAAATGAATTTGGCGTCTATCGCCATCAATGCAGCCAATGTAATATCTTCATCTTTAAGATAATCCTTTTTAATTTTAAAAATGAAATGTGTTCGCAGAAAATAGTCTAAAAAAGACGAGGTAAACTAAAAGATAACCTCATTGATTTTAAATGTGTACATACAGTATTATCTTAAATTGATCGAAGGCACTGCCAGACTTTATAATATCACCTAATATTATCTCATCCAAAGAATTGATATCGTATTGTCATGAAATTGGTGGTTTAAACCCCTAAAAAAGACTATATTTACTTAATTGATAGGTACGAAAGTCGGCACTTATTTTTTTCATCCAGCCTTACACTGTTTCCATGGCAACTGCAAAACACAGCAGGGAAAGAACAGGGGTAACATGGCTGGAACTAAGTTGTCCAGAGTGGTAATTGTGTGACAAAATGACTCACGTTCATTTACTTTGCAATTGGAACACCAAAACTTGCATTACGTCTTAAAACTCGCCATTAGAATAAGACACATGCAGTAGCAATACAGTTAGTGGAGTAAAGTCTTGATGCTGACTCGTTTTAGCTGGGAGTCATTTGAGTGCAATAATGCACTGAGCAGCTTTTTGTGTGCAAGTGACTGGTTGCAAAGTGGACCAGATTGCCTGACTGCTTGTGACTCAAAATGTCCATCTGCCCCTTCGTGTGAGCACGATGCCTCTTTATTCTGTATGCAGTACATTTGCAACGATACCATTTTTTCGGATTCTGCTACACGGCTGTGGTATCGGTCGATGCTGATACTGTACCGATACTATGTTTATATCTTTTTTTCCATTTATTACTAAATAACTGCATACTCACTTTAATGTAAAAAAAAATAAAAATAAAAATCTATAGTTGCATGGTTAGACACCGCTTAAAGTGTTTGTGCCAACCTGGTATGGGTGACAAAAAATGAATGAACTCTAAAACGTGAGACTTAAAATGCTCTCAAAAGCCAATATGTTTTTTTTAAAAAAATTGTTTGTTCAATTTGGTATCAATTTAGTACATTAGCTTAACTCATATGCTAATCACATATGCTAGCGGAGGGCAAAGGTTCGCTAGCCTACTGTTAGCTGTTTTCCCAACAAAGTTAACATCTTTTTAGATGCTCATGTCAGTGTTCATAAAACTTCTAATCCTGGCTCGTATTACCGTTTGATATGTACATTTTCCCTCCATTTAAAGTACAGGTCCATACTTTGAAAATGTGACTGCTAAAGGAGCACAATTCCCAACACTTACTAGAATATAAACTGTCCTCGGCTCAGAAAAACTTCAGCAGCGATTATATTCGATGGCTGTCTTGGGAATTAGAACAAGTGCTGCTTCTTTTAAAGCCCTCTTAATAACTGCCGACCATCTTAGGAAGGGCGATCGGTTGTTGGAAACTCAAAGAGTAGATAGCATGGGCACATTTTTTAGTGATTTACCGTATTTTTTTTACATAAGTCGCACCAAAAAATAAATAAATAAATAAATTGGCGCACCGGAGTATAAGTCTCATTTTTGGGGGAAATTTATTTGATAAATTCCAACACCAAGAACAGACATGTCATCTTGGAAGGCAATTTAAAAATGAAAATAGAGTAGAGAACTGAATACGTGTACATTATGCTTATGTAACATAGCTATGAGTTATTCAGATAACTATTGCATAAAGAACGTCATTTGCCCTATTTATAATTTGGTGTTTTATTAAAAAACTTGCTGGCATATTCACTATGAAGTTGCCAGAATATTAGGTTATATGATTATTGATTTAAACTATCATCGTTAACATAACTATGATCATAAATCTGTCAGTGTCCCCTCACTTCATAGAGTAAGGTAGAGACTCCTTTCAGTGCGTCGTTATCCAATCCATTCTACTTGTTAATATGGAGTACCGCCACGTCTCTGAAGTGTCTACTCTTTATACCACTATCTTTGGGGTGACTTCCTTCTGGAGTATCAGCTGTGTTTCTCACTTTACACATAGATGAGCACAGGAGCTGAGCTCAATCACATATGATTATAATCAGTGGATAGTAATAATACACTAATAATAATCACCCCACAACCTTTATTGACCTGTAGGAGTCAGAGCAGAGAGATAGAATGATTTGCAACCCTTAAAAACAGAGGGCATTCTTTTGATGCTTCCATCTAATTGTAGGCATTTTTTTCCTGTTGTTCTACTGTATTAAAAAAACAACAACAACAATAATAATGAATAAAGTATAACTCTTTGTTAGCTGAAGTTTTGTGCTTGTAAGCTACGTTCACTTACCGTATTTTTCGGACTATAAGTTGTAGTTTTTGTCATAGTTTCGCTGGGGGTGCGACTTATACTCTTGAGCGACTTACGTGTGAAATTATTAACACATTATTATATTATTTCACAAGTTATTTTGGTGTTATGAAGTGACACTGATAGTTTGGTAAACTTGTTAGCATGTTCTTTATACTATAGTTATCTGAATAATTCTTAATAGCTATGTTACGTTAACATACCGGCCACGTTCTCATTTAATTTTTAATGCATCATGTAACATTATCATACTGTAGACTTATTCAGCATGTTGTTCTCTGTTGTACCGTATTGGCCCGAATATAAGACAGTGTTTTTTGCATTGAAATAAGACTGAAAAAGAGGGGGTCGTCTTATATTCGCGGTCTAGACATTATACCCATTCACGACGCTAGATGACGCCAGATATCATTGAAGCAATGTTCTGTCGTGACAGATCTCAGCTACTCTCCCCATTCACGACGCTAGATGGCGCCAGATATCTTTGAAGCGATGTTCTGTCATGACAGATCTCAGCTGCTTTATTGCAATGTTTTTCCTTATTCAGATTTGTTTCAAGACTACAGTTACAGTTAGACTTCACTTTGATGGTTAATCAAGTTATTGCAATTTTGTTTTATCACAATAGATTGGTTTATTTACATTTCAAAAACCAGAAGCCATTCATTTACGAATTTGATTTCACTTTAGTTTACATATTTAAATGTTCAGATATTAAGATTTGAATGAGGCAAAATAACATGCTGTTTCTCTCAAATATATTGTTACAATCATTTGTTTCGGATGTACTGTAATTATTTTCCTGTATAAAAATTTGCTGTTCAAAAAGTCTTTTTTTCAAACTTGAATCTTGAACAAGAGGGGGTCGTCTTATAATAATTTATAATCAG
The DNA here is from genome assembly GCF_030265065.1 of Corythoichthys intestinalis. NCBI lineage: Eukaryota > Metazoa > Chordata > Actinopteri > Syngnathiformes > Syngnathidae > Corythoichthys > Corythoichthys intestinalis. Next base: position 23,657,256 of record NC_080416.1, read on the forward strand.
TTATATTTTAAAATTGCCTTTGAACATATCTGTTCTATGTGGTGGAGTTTGTCAAGTAAATATCCCCCAAAAATGCGACTTATACTTCGGTGCGACTTATATGCTATTTTTTCTTCTTCATTGCGCATTTTTGGGCTGGTGCGACTTATAGTCCAAAAAGTCCGTACATCCTGTGCATATCCTGGGGGCTAAGCCCCCCCTGTTCTTAAAACCTAGTGACGCCCCTGAAGAACATGCTAACAAGTTTACCAACCATCATCTTGTGGTTTAGTGTGAAAATGACATGTAAAATGATATAATGATGTGTTCATAATTTCACACATAAGTCACTCCAGAATAAAAGTCGCACCCACGTTCGAATTATGAAAAAAAAAAAAAAAAAAAAAAAAAAAAAAACCTGCGACTTATTGTTTGAAAAATACGGTGCAATGGTAGCTACTATGCTACTTTTTTGGTGGAACTCTGCTATTAACGGCAAAACAATTTTGTTATATGCCAAAGCAATGTTGTATAGGTAAGTGAGTCGTAAATGTTTTGCGCTGTGAAATAATACATCTTAATTAAGAGAAAAGCTTTGTATGCTGGGGTAGAGCTAAGTTCATTTTCTATTATTCGTGTATATTCTTTGTTGAGGCCTTTTTTTTCCCGCAGCTACTTATGCACAGGCGGGTAATTATTTGCGCACAAATTGCATTGCGGCTCCGGCTCAAGTGGCCGCAATCGCCGCGTGGGTGTATTTGTTCACTCCGCCGTTCATTGTTCCACATTGGCCACAGTGCAATTTGTCCACAATGCCGTGTATAAAATCCACCTGGCAACAAGATAAGAATGGGGAAAAAAAAAAAAGAAAAAAATACATTTGGACTTGTTTCAACAGGGGCACAGACGGTGTTTTAAGCAACGGGGGGCTTGACGTGAAAAATGATGGATTATTCATTTAAAAGGCCACAATTAGCATATTAAGTAGATTGCTCTTAATTCACAAGTTAGAGGCTGCTGTGAGCAAAATAAAGTGAAAGTGGGGCGGGAGGTTGCGTTTGATAATCCCTCCTCGATGCCACGCCGCAGGCTCCACTAATCCTCGATACCATCTCTTATTGATCAGTGATGCTACATGTCAGATTAGGTTCGAGACACAACAAATACAACATTGTGTTTCTACAGAGAGAGAAAACATCATTGGGTACAAAGTTAATTTAAGCCACAAGCAATGATTGAAAAAGACCTGTATATGTATAATATATATATATATATATATATGTATATATATATATATGTATATATATATACAGTGGCTTGCAAAAGTATTCGGCCCCCTTGAACCTTGCAACCTTTCGCCACATTTCAGGCTTCAAACATAAAGATATAAAATTTTAATTTTTTGTCAAGAATCAACAACAAGTGGAACACAATCGTGAAGTGGAACAAAATTTATTGGATAATTTAAACTTTTTTAACAAATAAAAAACTGAAAAGTGGGGCGTGCAATATTATTCGGCCCCCTTGCGTTAATACTTTGTAGCGCCACCTTTTGCTCCAAATACAGCTGCAAGTCGCTTGGGGTATGTTTCTATCAGTTTTGCACATCGAGAGACTGACATTCTTGCCCATTCTTCCTTGCAAAACAGCTCGAGCTCAGTGAGGTTGGATGGAGAGTGTTTGTGAACAGCAGTCTATAGCTCTTTCCACAGATTCTCGATTGGATTCAGGTCTGGACTTTATGCCTTGGCCATTCTAACACCTGGATACGTCTATTTTTTAACCATTCCATTGTAGATTTGGCTTTATGTTTTGGATCATTGTCCTGTTGGAAGATAAATCTCCATCCCAGTCTCAGGTCTTGTGCAGATACCAACAGGTTTTCTTCCAGAATGTTCCTGTATTTGGCTGCATCCATCTTCCCGTCAATTTTAACCATCTTCCCTGTCCCTGCTGAAGAAAAGCAGGCCCAAACCATGATGCTGCCACCACCATGTTTGACAGTGGGGATGGTGTGCTCAGGGTGATGAGCTGTGTTGCTTTTACGCTAAACAGATCGTTTTGCATTGTGGCCAAAAAGTTCAATTTTGGTTTCATCTGACCAGAGCACCTTCTTCCACATGTTTGGTGTGTCTCCCAGGTGGCTTGTGGCAAACTTTAAACGAGACTTTTTATGGATATCTTTGAGAAATGGCTTTCTTCTTGCCACTCTTCCATAAAGGCCAGATTTGTGCAGTGTACGACTGATTGTTGTCCTATGGACAGACTCTCCCACCTCAGCTGTAGATCTCTGCAGTTCATCCAGAGTGATCATGGGCCTCTTGGCTGCATCTCTGATCAGTTTTCTCCTTGTTTGAGAAGAAAGTTTGGAAGGACGGCCGGGTCTTGGTAGATTTGCAGTGGTCTGATGCTCCTTCCATTTCAATATGATGGCTTGCACAGTGCTCCTTGAGATGTTTAAAGCTTGGGAAATCTTTTTGTATCCAAATCCGGCTTTAAACTTCTCCACAACAGTATCTCGGACCTGCCTGGTGTGTTCCTTGGTTTTCATAATGCTCTCTGCACTTTAAACAGAACCCTGAGACTATCACAGAGCAGGTGCATTTATACGGCGACTTGATCACACACAGGTGGATTCTATTTATCATCATCGGTCATTTAGGACAACATTGGATCATTCAGAGATCCTCACTGAACTTCTGGAGTGAGTTTGCTGCACTGAAAGTAAAGGGGCCGAATAATATTGCACGCCCCACTTTTCAGTTTTTTATTTGTTAAAAAAGTTTAAATTATCCAATAAATGTTGTTCCACTTCACGATTGTGTCCCACTTGTTGTTGATTCTTGACAAAAAAATTAAATTTCATATCTTTATGTTTGAAGCCTGAAATGTGGCGAAAGGTTGCAAGATTCAAGGGGGCCGAATACTTTTGCAAGGCACTGTATATATTATACACTCACCGGCCACTTTATTAGGTACACCATGCTAGTAACGGGTTGGACCCCCTTTTGCCTTTAGAACTGCCTCAATTCTTCGTGGCATAGATTCAACAAGGTGCTGGAAGCATTCCTCAGAGAGTTTGGTCCATATTGACATTATGGCATCACACAGTTGGTGCCGATTTGTCGGCTGCACATCCATGATGCGAATCTCCCGTTCCACCACATCCCAAAGATGCTCTATTGGATTGAGATCTGGTGACTGTGGAGGCCATTTGAGTACAGTGAACTCATTGTCATGTTCAAGAAACCAGTCTGAGATGATTCCAGCTTTATGACATGGCGCATTATCCTGCTGAAAGTAGCCATCAGAAGTTGGGTACATTGTGGTCATAAAGGGATGGACATGGTCAGCAACAATACTCAGGTAGGCTGTGGCGTTCCAACGATGCTCAATTGGTACCAAGGGGGCCCAAAGAGTGCCAAGAAAATATTCCCCACACCATTGCGCCACCACCACCAGCCTGAACCGTTGATACAAGGCAGGATGGATCCATGCTGTCATGATGTTGACGCCAAATTCTGACCCTATCATCCGAATGTCGCAGCAGAAACCGAGACGCATCAGACCAGGCAACGTTTTTCTAATCTTCTATTGTCCAATTTCGATGAGCTTGTGCAAATTGTAGCCTCAGTTTCCTGTTCTTACCTGAAAGGAGTGGCACCCGGCGTGGTCTTCTGCTGCTGTAGCCCATCTGCCTCAAACTTCGACGTACTGTGCGTTCAGAGATGCTCTTCTGCCTACCTTGTTTGTAACGGGTGTTTGAGTCACTGTTGCCTTTCTATCAGCTCGAACCAGTCTGGCCATTCTCCTCTGACCTCTGGCATCAACAAGGCATTTCCGCCCACAGAACTGCCGTTTACTGGATATTTTTTCTTTTTTGGACCATTCTCTGTAAACCCTAGAGATGGTTGTGCGTGAAAATCCCAGGAGATCAGCAGTGTCTGAAATACTCAGACCAGCCCTTCTGGCACCAACAACCATGCCACGTTCAAAGTCACTCAAATCACCTTTCTTCCCCATACTGATGCTAGGTTTGAACTGTAGGAGATTGTCTTAAACCATGTCTACATGCCTAAATGCACGGAGTTGCCGCCATGTGATTGGCTGATTAGAAATTAAGTGTTAACGAGCAGTTGGACAGGTGTACCTAATAAAGTGGCCGGTGAGTATATACAGTATATATACTGTATATATATATATAGTTTTTTTTTTCATTTGTCCTGTCATGAAAGCCACGACCACCAAATGTCAAATGTCAAATTATGAAATCTCGAGACTGCCGAATGATCGGCAAACTTTGATGCTCAAAATAGGTCGCGCCTAGGGTATTCATCATTTTTAGTACCTGCTCTAATGACAGACCAGTCAAGCGAAATGTCAAATGGCTGACTGTAATCCTTCAATCCTACCATGATCGGCACAACCACCAAATTACATGTAATTGGTGAAACTTGTCTTTTTTCATGGTTACACCTTCAAATGGTTATGAAATTTTGCAATTTTTTTTTTGTCTTTTACATTGATGTGTCTCACATCAGTCCAGGATACCAGCTTCTGATTTGGTTCTATGGCACATCCACCGAATCACATATCAATGTAGTGGACCAAACATACACAAGGACACAGGTGTTTCAACTTAGGACAAAAATTCAATTTAAAAAAGTCTCAAAAGAAGTTTAACCAAAATTGTAGGGCCCAACTTAAGAGGTCAACTCAACAATAACAGGTTGACCTCCAGACAATTATCTGTTGCCGTTTAAATAAGGGAGGATTTTCCCAAATGATCACCTAAGGGAGGTATGATAGCAAATAAACTAAACATTACCAACTTTATTATACTAGATTCATACTGCAGGTCTTAATGCAAAATTCCGATTTTTTTGTCATACTGTATGTTTTTTGTGCGTGTCCGTTCAGACTGCTTTTGTCCATTGAGCCCGTTTCAGTATCAAGCATGCGCACTAATCCGCAGTCTGAGACGCACTGAGCAACTGACCTGCATGCGTAGGAGCATCAAAACAAATGACTGCACATGACGCACACACACACATACGGACAGTTTGCCCGACTCCCGGCTCTGTAAGCAATCTTGAAATATTTCTCATTTGGAGCAGAGAGAAAACCAAGGATTCTCAGGCTTGTCCTCAACCCATTTAATTTTAATGACTGTTGTCAAGTCCACTCCTTCCCCAAAAGCCGCGTTCAAACTAGGCGCTAACGCTAATGCACAGCTGCACCGCTACCATAGCGCCCGGTCTCTCTCGCTCTTTTCTGATGTAATTGCTGCATGAATCCCGATTTGGGAGACTTGACAGTTCAGACCGCCGCTACGTTCTAGAAAAATGTGGCAAGATCGGATTTAAAACACATACAAAAGTGACCCGATCAGATTTGAAATGGTCCACTTCTATGCGACTTGTCACATTCAGACAGTCAAGTTTATGCCTCACTCGAGTCGTTAAAAAAAATGAAAAAATCGGATTCGTGCATAAAGACCTGCGGTATGAACCTAAACTTAGATAACAACAAATAGCAAAATTACACACATTAACAACAAATAGCAAAATTACACACATTAACACCAAACAATAAGTCAACTAATTTGCATTTAAATTAACAATCAAAACGTTACCAATCAGATACGTAATTAACTTTATAAAATTTCGATTGATTAACATTTATGAATAACATTAATTCATTGTGCGAGGCATTGGGAGTTGCTACTTTTAATCTTATTGTACACTGTATAATGACAAATAAAGTATTCTGTTCTATTCTAAATGGTCGGTACCTGAAATCAGAATGAAAAATAAACATTCTGACAAATGTTAACGTGTAATGTTAAAGTGTGCACCCTTCAAAAAATATATCCAATTAAACCAATTCCTTAACATTAACTCAGTGCTTATCAATTATTTTCTGTTACGCACCCCCCCACCCTAGGAAGATTTACGGTAAACGTTTCGCGCCGCCACTATAAATAGTGTCATCTGTCTATAAAATTATTATTATAAGTACACATCTGCATAAGATTGTCTTTTTTACTATTAAAGAAAAAAGTAATATACAGTACATCAACTTACAATAAAGTATAACTTTATTACCATTGTTTTGTTTGTAAGAGAAAAGACTTAAAGCGCATCAATTTGCCTGAATTATAAAAAAAGTCACATCCAAACTGTAACTGAAGATACATTTTTTGACCATTTGATATGAAAATTTTTTATAAAATCAATAAATAATAATATATTCAAATTGATTAGCAACATTAAGTCATGAGGATAATATGCCAAACAATTTGACTGAAAAAAACAAAAATAAAATAGAACAAAAACGACAGTGTCATTTGACTTTTATTTTGCTGCGGGCAGCATCAGCTCCTTTGCTTTGGTGTGGGGTTATTTTACCCTGAGCAACATGGTATGCCACTTTATATGATGCTAACAGTGCTGGCTGGTTTACTGATGTAAAACTGACAATTAGTGGCGATATTCGGCATGTTTTCACTGGCAAAATTATAACGGCTTAACAATGTGATTGGGGTCTAATGTCTTTAAGTTACGTCTTAATTGATTTGGATTCCTGCTGTCCGCTGCAAACATTTTTAGAAACAGTAAACAGACTTTCTTTCCTAAACCTGTATTAAAAGCACTGTATTAAAAGTCAAAGCCAGAGGTATCCACTAAGGGTGTAGGTTTGCATAGGGACGGTAGCGACATAGCACTATCAACTTTTCAGGATTGTCAAATTGTCCCCACCAACTTTTAAGCAACCTTATTTGCATTATATAATGACTTCAGTTACATAGGTAATTTAGATCGTCTTCTCATATGTTGTAAGGGCAGAATTGAATTATTTTCATTATGATCCGACTTAAATTTACCCCTTTTCACTGCTGAGTGTGCCAGTCATTTTTTCCCCCTCAAATGCACGTTTGATTAGCTGATGACCCCCCCCCCCCCCACACACACACACACCTGCACTCCCAGCCCCCTGCTGCCTCCTCCACCCCCTTCAAAGAAGAGGGAGATTAGAAGTCTTTTTTTTTTTTTTGTCCGACCAGTAGCAGCTGAAGCGACTGTACATAATGTAAAATACGTCAATGTTGTGTAGGTGGGGAACACACCACTAGTTTTGCTACTGAAAGTCCGACCTCTATCAACGTTAGCATAACATTAAACTGTGTGAATTTGCTACCCTGAAACTTGAGTAGGAAGCTGCTTAGAGAGGTGTCCTCCTGTATGTATTTTCTACTGTTAACGTTAATTAAACTGTGAGAAAACTAGTGACAATTTTTATTTTATTGATGTGATTTTAAAGCAGCCCAAAGGCGCTTTAATTTTTTTCATTTTGGCTGTGCTTGTGGACAAAAGCAGTACTGTCTTACCTAAAGGAATGCTGAATTTTTATTTATTTTTGTTATTCCCTGACTAAGAGGTTTTTTTCAGTTATATTTAATTTATATATTTATATATTACATATGTTTTATTAATTTCTCAACAATGTTGAGTGGTCTTAAGTCAAATATTTCTTTTTTGCATTCCCAGGATAGTTAAGGGATTATTAACAAGTTTGTATTTATTGTGAATTTTAATATAATTTGAGTTTTAGTTCAAATAGTGTATAAATTTGCAAATTAAATCCTGACATTTAGTCTGTAAATTTTCAAACTGTTTCTTCAGTAATTTTTGAAAACAATGGTTTGAATGGAACGGTGTATCACCTGAACCAATACATATGAATGTAAGTATACGTCAGTACAGATCAGTGTTGTTAATAACGGCGTTAGAATATAACGGCGTTACTAACGGCGTTATTTTTTTCAGTTGTGAGTAATGTAATTAATTACATTTCTCATCTTGCCAACGCCGTTACCGTTACTGAGGCGGGAAAGGCGTGCGTTAATATGCGTTACTAAGTTGGTTGAATAAAAAAAGTTTGAGAGAGAAGGACTCACGGAGACGAGAGAGCAGAGCAGGAGTGGGGTAGACGCCGTTGCAAACGCGATGCTAGGTGGCTCCAATAATACCTGACTGTAGCCGATAGTCTACACACTACGCCCAAATGATACGGTAGATATCACATATTATAGGACTAGATGCAAGTGACAGACATGGCTGCATTGGCAACATGTTTTAAGGACTACATGTGTTAGTAAACAGCAGCCATCTTAAAGCAGTAGACCTCTCAGGAAGGCTTTGTTGTAGACAACCTTCCTAGCGAACCTAAGTAACTTTTTTATCTAAAATGCTCCTAACTCGGCAAAATCTTGACTTAAATCTATCTTTAAATGATGAAACAGTTTTAAAACTTACACATGTTGAAAGTATACAGAAGGGAACTAATGCAATAATGGGAGCATTCACATTGTGTGACCTGTTTATTTATTTATTTTTTTTTAGAAAAAAAGAAAAGAAAATTATCACTAGTTACTTTGCCAAGTAACTAATTACTCTTACATTCAGGTAACTGAGTTACTAACGCAATTACTTTTTGGGAGAAGTAATTTGTAACTGTAATTAATTACTTTTTTAAAAGTAAAATTAACAACACTGGTACATATGTATATTGCATTGATCATTTTGCCTATCAATGAATTTGGTTCATATTCATGAGAAATGTTGCCCTGACCCCTATTCACCCAATCTGCCTGGTCTTATTAATGTCCCATCCCCAGCAAAAAGTGTACATGCAGGTTATGCTGTTATATCATCCCTACCAATGTTGAGACCAAACCTATGGCTTTGGTATCCACCACAGTCAAGTTGATTATTATAATAGCAGAGGCTCCAAATAACCACATTAAAGCCACACATTGCCCTAATATGTTGATTTACACAGTGTTGATTAATAGGCTGTTCATTTTTTCCCATCATGCCCCTCTTCCTCACACCTCCACGTTTGACTGGTCACACATCCCGAATAGAGTCGTGCCGATTTCCATTTGCACTGAGCCGCCACTAATTGAACCATTGTCGCAGGCTAATTGATCACTTGCTGTAAGTGTAATTGGAATCATTTGAATCGTTCTGGTCCAATCAGAACCCCCCCCACCTCACCCCTCTTTCATACTCCCTAGCCCTACCTCTCCCTTGTGGTTGCGCTCCAATGCTCCAGCCTTGTATTGACTGTTGACTATCAGGCGCTGTTAAAGCGGCATCAGTGTAATGGAGGGCATCCACCCTTTGAACTGCCCTCCGTCTCGCTGTAATAAACTCACATGGATGCGGGTGCTGTGCAGACGCTCCCCAGTGCCCTTTGATTGCTTTCACACCAGTTTGCGATTGTCTGTTGTTTAGATCTGGCAATGGGATGTTCCGTTTTAGCATGACCTCCCATAGGAAAAGTCTCTCTGAGGTGGAGATGATTAGACCGAGGACCAGATTAATGGTAAAATCCATAAATGGATGGGTAGACGTTACAAAGATAGAAATGAATATAGACATCGTTGAATAGATTCCAATTTTCACCAAAAGCTACTTCAAATTGCTGTTTCATTTTTGACCCTTCCTAATAATACGGTAGTATTCACAGAAAAACATTTCATGTGAAAAGCAAGGCCACATCTTCAACATCAATAGTTGCTAATTTACTATAAATTCCAATAGCGGTCTTTCATCGTAAAAGAAAATGTCATTTTTCTGGCCGATGACCTTCCTGCCTCCTTGGCGCTCCTCGGGCGTGGTTGCCACGGTGACTGAAATGCTAAATCCAGTAATCATAATAGTAGTAATACACTGGAGGAATATCTTCTTCCTCTGAGTGCTCCCTTAAGGAGGCCTTGCAGCCATGTGCAGTGAAGCGCCGCAGAAGAACAAGACCCCCTGTTGGCTGCAGACTGAGGGTCAATGTAGCGTCCAAGGTGGGGGGTGGCACGACGGCAAAGACCACCGGGAACAGAACCAAAACGGAAACGAACAGATGAGATGAGGCGCGCTGCCGGAATCATTGGTAATAGCCTTACTATGCTCCACTGCGCCATTTCATTTCGTTAAGAGAGATTTGTTTATTTGTTGTGTTTTGTTGCTTTCTAGCAGTCTATTTGTTGGCTCGTTTGTCAAACGCTGGACTGGAAGAATTGGAAAAAAAAAAAAAAAAAAAAAAGCTTTCTCCGCCAACGGAGCGGAGATAAGAATCTGGCTGGTGGAAGATAACCTCGCCCGTTGCTGTTTTTAAATGCGGGGCTGGCTAGAAAACAATGACTACAGGGGCTTGAGCACCTCTGCTCCCAAAATTGATTCTTAAGTGGAATCTTGGACAATGGAGGGTTAGTATGAGGAGGAAATAGACAAAAGATGGAAGAGTACTCCCGTCTAATGGTTTAATGGTAAAGCACTCATGTTAGGAAGATTTGAAGGCGAGTCATCGAAGTTCCCGCTAACATGACTTGATGAAAACTCACAACGAAAATCGCCAATTCCAAACAAAATGGCTGACTTGTTGTTTTCCTCACGTGGCTTGGTAAAACTTTTTTTGTGCATCTAATGTGATTATAGAGAGTATGTCGAATTTCATGTTGCTTTACAGGTAGTCCTCGGGTTACGAACGAGTTCTTTTACTACGCTGGCGACGTAACCCGAATTTCCGCACAAGTCAGAATTACCCTTTAAATATAACTATCCCAAAAGTCCAAAAGTATTCTATTTCGTTTAATGATCGAGGACACACTGCCCTCTGTTGGCAGAGTTTGATATGGCTGGACTGTCACCTTGGGTTCTATGACTCAGTAGGAGACTCGTCTGATATGGATTTAGGACAGCTGCCCTCTCCTTCGGCCCACAGTTTTTTCAGCTAATATATATTTGTGCATGTATTTGTAACTAAGTTAAAAGCTGAGGTTTGTGGAGCTATATGTGAGCGATTTGCTATAAAAATTGTAAACACGTTAGCGTTCATTGCATTTAAGATATAGGACTTTTGCAAGGCAAATTAAGATAATTTAATCTACTAAATTTAAATTTTGATCTGATGAGATGGACGTTTGAACACCAATTGTTTTGTGTCAGGTGTTTTATTGTTTTGAACATAAGTGTACATACCATAGACGGAGTTTGACTTTTGGGGCAGGGGGGGCACAACATGTTGATGACCCCGAAACGCAGTGTCAGCAATAAAATTAACTTACAAGAATATTTATGATAATAAGTTGACAATGAGCATTTTTTGTTTCACATCATTCTTAAGGTGAATTCTAAATCAGGCTGCTTCGGCAATACTTTTCGCCAAGATTGTCATCCATTGAATATGGTACGCCTGCCGGTGTCGTGCCAATGTAGTTAGCCCAGTCAAAAATTGTATCCCCTGGGCGGAGGTAGATTTGTGTCTTTATTATTCAACCCAAAAAATGTAGCTTCAATAAAAAAAAAAAAAAGATGTGTTTGAATGCAAAAAGAAATTTGAAACTCAAAAGACCCCCCCCAAAAAATGCACGTGAAAGCCATTTTTCTTTTCTTTTATTTTTCTTTTATTTTCTTCATTTATTTATTTATTTTTGATTGAAGTCAAGCTATTTTGATTGAAGCAACTTTTTTGATAAATTTGCATTTGAACACTTCATTTTTAATTGAAAACGTTTCATTTGATTGAAGCAATCCTTTTGTGTTTGGACAAAATCAAAAGGTCTTTTCGGTCAAAGAAAAAAAAATCATTTTTTAAAATACCTCCCCCCCATTTTTTTTTTTTTTTTAATTATATGCAAACCAAATGACTGTCTAAGGTGCTTGAAAAATAATTTTGACCCATTATAAAAATATATATTTTTGTTCATTTCATTCATTTTTGTTGCAGTTTTATTGCTTTTCAACTTTATATATATATATATATAGGAAAGTCAATTACATGCAATGACACTTTTCGGACACCAGGGGGGGCCCTCCCCCCCATAAAATCCACTTATGGTACATACCCATGTATGTGTGCTATAGCTTTACAAATTGTCAAAAGTGAAGGAAGTAAAAATCTTCAAAAACCTCAATTGCCTTTTTTGCTGTCTGTCAAGCTGAACAACTTCACTTTTAGTGAGGACAGAACACGTAATTATTAATAATGTTAAAAATAAGATACTGTGTGGTACAATAAGGTACTGTTTATGCAGCTTTAAAAAAAAAAAAACAAAACAAAAAAAAAAAACTAGAGACAATGGCAAGCCAGACGCCGGTGTTATAAAGTCGAAATCGCATGTGTCGAGTACGTCGTAACACGGGGACTACCTGTATCAAGCACTCGGTGCTAAAATTTTCTTAAATTGCTTTACATCTACATAAATGCGGAGTTATTAGAGTTGTAATTCGAGAGCTATCGGACAAAATTAAATTGGTACCGTATTTTTTGGACTATAAGTGACACCAGCCAAAAACTACGCAATGAAGAGGGGTAAAATAACATACATTTATATGTCGCATTGGAGTACAAGTCTCATTTTGGGGGGAAATTTATTTGATAAAATCCAGCACCAAGAACAAACATGTCATCTTGAAAGGAAATTAAATAGAGTAAAGAACAACAGGCTGAATAAGTTTCTTGCTAACTCCAAACTTTCTTTTTGCTGCTCGATTACTGTTTTCAACTGCATATATCACTACTTGCAGCCTGAAATCTGCAAAATATAATTTTCTTTTACAGTAGGTGCCATTTTGTTCAGCCCTTCTCTATTGTTAGTTATCGCCAATGTTGAAACACAAGCCTTGAGCGCCCTCTTGCAGTTTCGTAGGAAAATTCATTCATTTTCCATGCTGCTTTTCTTCACGAGGGTCGCGGAGATGCTGGAGCCAAGCCCAGGTACACCCTGAATTTGCAGTGGGAAAATAACATGTGAAATGATATAAAATGTGTTCATAAGTTCACACATAAGTCACTTCAGAGTATAAGTTGGACCCCCGGCCAAACTATGAAAACTGCGACGTATAGTCCAAAATATATAGTACAGGTAGTCTCTGGGTTACTTGACTTATGCGATTTTCGATGTTACGACAGCGGAGTCTTGTCCGCCATTTTGTCTCCAGTCTTCTTCTTTTTTTTTTTTTTTTAGTCGTACAAACATTACCTAATTTTACCTCACAATATCTTATTTTTTCCTTTACTATGTTAACATCAATTGTTCTGTCCTCACTAATCATGAAGTTGTTCATCTTGACAGACAGCAAACAAAGCAAGTGTGCTTTTAGAAGCTTTGTACTTCCTTCATTTTTGACAATTTTTAAAGCTGTAACACAAATATGTACACGTCTGTACAAAAAGACACACATTTTAACAATAAAACACTCGACACAAAACGATTGGTGTTCAAACGTCCAGCTAGTCTGATCAATATATAAATTTAGTAGATGAAATTTGCTCGACAAAAGTTGGCTAGCTTAAATGCTACGAATGTTAACGTATTTACAACTTTCATAACAAATCACCTCACACACAATGCCACAAACTGTAGGTTTATTACAAATTACATACAAATACATACACAAACATACATTAGCTGAAACAACTTACAGCCTTATGTGGGCCAAACTAGAGCGCAGTTATCCTTTATCCATGTGAGACATCTGAGTGCTCCTCCATAGGAAGCATTATTGAACAACAGTCTAGCCAGACCCAATACTGCCACCAGGGGGCAGTGTATCATTCACCATTAAACAAAATACAATAAATTTGGACTTTTTGGATATGTTTTTTTCCGAATTTTACAGGGTTAATTCCGACTTAGGCAGAAATTCGGGTTACGTCGCCAGCGTAGGAACAGAACTCGTTCGTAACCCGGGGACTACCTGTAGTTTGTCTTCAAGAGATGTCTTGGAAATTGGGAAGATTTCTTCCTCAAACCAAAATGGCAAACTTTCTGCTGTGTTTATCCTGGTTGAAATTCATATTTGTTTAGGATTCCCTAAAATCTCACAAAACCTACTCAGTAGTTCCCTCTGGAAACTTGGGAAAATATTATTGCCCTGACACCATTTGATTGACATAAAATTTGATGGTCTATCATAACAGGTTATACGAAAAAGTCCCAAGGACCCATGTCTGAAATTGAACAGTAAGGTTGCCATTTTAGGTTGAAGTAGACATGGATTAGTGATGAAAAAGACACCAGTTTCACTGATGGACATTAGATTGGTTACCTCCATCTGTCACGACGCGATGCACGAAAGTCTTAAAAAAAAAAAAAAAAAAAAAGTCTGAAATGTGTGAATCATCTGAGAGAATATGAAAACCTTTGATTATAAATAAAACATATCCTTTTGTGAGCATTGCAAATAACTACAAGGTTAGGAATACGTCTCGGATTTTGACGGCTGATGATGGGGTGATCAAATGGAGAGATGAATTGACAAAAAAAATATGAAGGATCATATTTGGATAAAGTGACAATAAGGTTGAGAGAGGTTGACAGTGATGGTGATAGAAGGCAGGAAGGAGGGGGATGTTGTTTTAAGATCAGTATGGATGAGTGCCTTTAGCTTCCCGGGGGAGGCGGCCCATTGGCTCGCCATGTCTGTCACTCGGCTGGTTTGTGCTGAGTAGGCGATGTGTCTATGTGTGTGTGTTCAGGTGTCTTATATGAAAGTGGAGGTAATTGGCCCCAAAATGAGACGAAAGCGCCTCTCATCAGTGAATGAGTCATCCTTCATTTCATTCATTTTTTTGGCATATGTAGTCTAATCGAGCATCACTGGAGAAACCGTCTGCTGACATTGTTGATACAGGACAAAAAAATGCAGTGTAAACATTTCACATTTAGATACACGATAAGAATGGCTTTTGGAAAATCATAGTAATTACCTGGCAGCAATTGACGAGTTATTGTAAGAAAAAAAAGTGTTGTGGAAGGACATTAGAAGTGAACACATTGTTAAAATTTACTATTTGTTGTCATTTTTTATTCACACCCTGCCCCTGGGATCGAACATGTGCCTTCTCCGTGGAAGTCAAGCGTGCTGACCGCCGAGCTAAAATCACGGGAAAGAAGCTAAAAACCCACCAAATATTATTTAGTATATTACGCATGATGATATTTTTGTAATTATATAGTGGTTTTAATATATGTATACAGTGGGGCAAAGAAGTATTTAGTCAACCAATAATTGTGCAAGTTCTCCCACTTGAAAATATTAGAGAGGCCTGTAATTGTCAACATGGGTAAACCTCAACCATGAGAGACAGAATGTGAAAAAAAAAACAGAAAATCACATTGTTTGATTTTTAAAGAATTTATTTGCAAATCATGGTGGAAAATAAGTATTTGGTCAATACCAAAAGTTCATCTCAATACTTTGTTGTGTACCCTTTGTTGGCAATAACGGAGGCCAAAAATTTTCTGTAACTCTTCACAAGCTTTTCACACACTGTTGCTGGTATTTTGGCCCATTCCTCCATGCAGATCTCCTCTAGAGCACTGATGTGTTGGGGCTGTAGTTGGGCAACACAGACTTTCAACTCCCTCTACAGATTTTCTATGGGGTTGAGATCTGGAGACTGGCTAGGCCACTCCAGGACCTTGAAATGCTTCTTACGAAGCCACTCCTTTGTTGCCCTGGCAGTGTGTTTGGGATCATTGTCATGCTGAAAGACCCAGCAACGTCTCATCTTCAATGCCCTTGCTGACGGAAGGAGATTTTCACTCAAAATCTCTTGATACATTGCCCCATTTATTCTTTCCTTTACACAGATAAGTCGTCCAGGTCCCTTTGCAGAAAAACAGCCCCAAAGCATGATGTTTCCACCCCTATGCGTCACAGTGGGTATGGTGTTCTTCGGATGCAATTCAGTATTCTTTCTCCTCCAAACACGAGAACCTGTTTTTCTACCTAAAAGTTCTATTTTGGTTTCATCTGACCATAACACATTCTCCCAGTCCTCTTCTGGATCATCCAAATTCTCTCTAGCAAACTGCAGATGGGCCTGGACGTGTACTTTCTTCAGCAGGGGGACACCTCTGGCAGTGCAGGATTTGAGTCCCTGGCTGCGCATTGTGTTACTGGTAGTAGCCTTTGTTACTGTGGTCCCAGCTCTCTGTAGGTCATTCACTAGGTCCCCCAGTGTGGTTCTGGGATTTTTGCTCACCGTTCTTGTTATCATTTTGACGCCACCGGGTGAGATCTTGCATGGAGCCCCAGATCGAGGGAGATTATCAGTGGTCTTGTATGTCTTCCATTTTCTAATAATTGCTCCCACAGTTGATTTTTTTACACCAAGCGTTTTACCTATTGCAGATTAAGTCTTCCCAGCCTGTTGCAGGTCTACAATTTTGTCTCTGGTGTCCTTCAACAGCTCTTTGGTCTTGGCCATAGTGGAGTTTGGAGTGTGACTGACTGAAGTTGTGGACAGGTGTCTTTAATACCGATAATGAGTTAAATCAGGTGCCATTAATACAGGTAACGAGTGGAGCCTCGTTAGACCTCATTAGAAGAAGTTATACCTCTTTGACAGCCAGAAATCTTGCTTGTTTGTAGGTGACCAAAGACTTATTTTCCACTCTAATTTGGAAATAAATTCTTTAAAGATCAAACAATGTTATTATCGTTTTTTTTTCCCACATTCTGTCTCTCATGGTTGAGGTTTACCCATGTTCACAATTACAGGCCTCTCTATTTTTTTTCAAGTAGGACAACTTGCACAATTGGTGGTTGACTAAAAGCTTTTTTGCCCCACTGTATATGCAGTATGTACCGTATTTGACCGAATATAAGACGGCGTTTTTTGCTTTGGAATAAGACTGAAAAAGTGGTAGTCGTCTTATATTCGGAAAAGTGGTAGTCGTCTTATATTCGGGGTCTAGACATTATACTCATTCACGACGCTAGATGGCGCCAGATATCATTGAAGCGAATGCTGAACTTGAGGAGTAATGTTCTGTCATGATACAGCTCAGCTACTCTCCAGTTAACCAGTTTGCATTATTTTATTGCAATGTTTTTTTCTTACTCAGATTTGTTCCAAGACTACGGTTCCAGTTAGACCTCACTTTGATGGTTAATGCAGTCATTGCAATCTTGTTGTTTTATCACAATAGATTGGTTTATTTACATTTCAAAAACCAGAAGTCATTCATTTACGAATGTGATTGCACTTTAGTTTACATATTTAAATGTTCAGATATTAAGATTTGAATGAGGCAAAATAATATGCTTTTTCTCTTAAATATATTGTTATCATTTGTTTCAGATGTACTGTAATTATTTTCTGTATAAAAATTAACTTGCTGTTCAAAAAGTCTTTTTTCAAACTTGAGTCTTGAAAAAGAAGGGGTCGTATTATAATCAGGGCGGTCTTATATTCGGGCCAATACGGTATATGTATGTGTATGTGTAAATGTATATCGTAATTTTCGGATGTTAGACCGCTACTTTTTTCCCTCATTTTGAATCCTGCGTCCTAAAGGCCAGTGCGGCTTATTTGTTGATTTATTTGGGAAGTAAATAACACTTTGTTTGACAGTGGCGTCATAAGACTGCCATAAGAGCGTCATAATTATGGCATGAAACTATCATGGGAATTAATGAATGCTTATGACAGACGTCATTAAGTGCCATCCGGCAAATTATGTCACTAACCTTATTTATGTCCAGCTCAGATCTTTTACATCGATTCGAAAGAGAGAAAATTTGCAGCATTACACTAAATGACATCTGTCATAAGCATTGATCAATGCTCATGCCAAATAAAGTGTTACCAAATACCATAACTAACAATTGAAACAACTGGAACAGTAACTAAAGAAATACAGTAATTAGCACGGAACATGAATTTTGATTGTTATTTACATCTGTAACGGCGCAATGCATGCCAGGAGTCATGTTGGACGACAACAGTGTTGACAGCAGGTGGCAGCAGAGGTTGAATGTCTCCCCCAAGGGAGCAGTGATGGCCAAATGAAGCAATGAAGCTTTGCTGACAATTGGTTCAAAGCTTCATGGTGGTTATTTGGTCTTATTACAATCTTATTAGAGATGTCCCGATCGATCGGCGTCCCGATCAATCGGGTCCGATCACGTCATTTTCAAAGTATCGGAATCGGCAGAAAAATATCGCCCATGCCTTTTTTTAATATACAGTATATATATACATATATTTTAATTAAAATCGTTTTATAATTGTATTTAACGTTACAGACATAATATGTTACACTCATCCAGAGTCTTTAGTTTAGGCTTAAGGTAGGGTTATCAAAAATATCCCGATAACGGCGGCAATTTTTAAAAAAATGTGTCACGTTAAAATATATAACGCAATTAATGTATGCGTTGCACGACCCTCTCACTCATTGTCGCGCTCAATCTGTAATGATGCCATTTTACCTATATTGAGAGATAAAAGGCAGCGCAAAATGAGAAGAGTGAATTTTGGTAGCCTTTGGAGCCTTTCTTTAATTGGCTAAAGCCTTGCAATCCCTCTCCCTATGATTAGAAATACCATGGGAAGCAATGTGGGGAAGCAAGGTGGCAACTGATCTTTGTCTTAACACCTTAAGTTGTTTCCCAAAGCAGAGAAGATAAATCCATTGGTAGCACGACGCACAGTTATGGTTTCACTTCCCATCATGCATTTGGGATGGCCACAGTATCATTTACTGAAAGCTCAACAAATACACTAGATGGCAATATTTAGTCACAATATACAAAGTCACAAGTCTTTCTATCCGTGGATCCCTCTCACAGAAAGAATGTTGATAATGTAAATGCCATCTTGAGGATTTATTGTCATAATAAACAAATACAGTACTTATGTACTGTATGTTGAATGTATATATTTGTCCGAGTTTTATTCATTTTTTTCTTAATGCATTGCCAAAATGTATATGATCGGGAAAAATTATCGGGAATGATTGGAATTGAATCGGGAGCAGAAAAAAGCAATCGGATCGGGAAATATCGGGATCGGCAGATACTCAAACTAAAACGATCGGGATCGGATCGGGAGCAAAAAAAACATGATCGGAACAACCCTAAATCTTATGATGCCCCTGCAAATAAAGTGTGACGTGTTAATATCTTTTGGTGTAAATATCCCATAATACAGTGAGGACAGCTGTTTTTTATAGTCCAGTGCGGCTTATCTACGAACAAATGCCGTTTCCGTGTCAATACTGTTGGGTGGCAGCTTATAGTCAGGTGCGCCTTATAGTCCAAAAATTACGGAATGTATATGAGTGCACTTGTATTATGTGATCAGAGTCACAAACGGGGAGCATTATGTCTCATTTGCATAAAAAATTTGTTTATTATGAGTTATAATCCTCACACCAAACCCCCAATTCAACACCATTTCACAGGATTAACACTAAAATCCGCCCTGGTAAAATCTGATAAATGAAATAAAACCTTCCAGTGTGGCTACCTGGAATATTTTTTTTGCCTCGGGCAGGGCAAAGTTATCATTGTTTTTGCAGCTCCACTGAACGCACACCTTCCACCTGAGCGTGGGTTTGTTGAGCCGGCGTGGCGTGAAGGTTATCAGGCCGGGCGCACCACCTTGACTGGAGGTTCCGGTGCGTAGATGGAGGCTCCCCGCAGGTTAGCCAGCACCTTTTGCGTGAGCGTGCGTGTTCCCAGCAGGAAGCAGTCAAAGTGTGCTCCTCCGATGTCATCCCGTGGCCGTCCTCCAGCTACTAAAAGCCGCCGGCTTTTCCACTTCAACCCCCATGCCGCCCCCTTCACAATGTCACCTTCCCCCCTGCCCCCTCCTCCTTGTTTGTCATTTTTCATCATCCTATCCATGTTTGCTAATCTGCGTCCTTTCGCAATTCATCATCTCCACTTCTTCTTCTTCTTCTGAAGGTTACCGAGCGGCTGAAGCGAGGGGGAGGGGAGACAATCATAAAGGGTGACAGGGAGGGGAGACTGGGGGTTGGGGGGGAGTATTGGGGTGGTTATCCTCTTATCTCTCTGTCTGTCTTTCCTTCACTTTTTTCATTTGCAATCTCTAAATCGCCCTTTCTTCCTCTTTTCTTCCTGCTGTCTCCTTGCCGTCATTGCTACTCATCACCTAGGTGTGTGTGTGTTTAATATGATGTGACATTCGTAAGCTTGACCCTCATGCAAAGGTACAAGTTAAAATTTCTGCTGTAGCCACATTTACTGCATTCATATTTACAGTATTTTGTCAATTACAGATGTATGGAAAACATTCCCTCCCCCAAAAACAAGCGTTTTATTTTTAGGAAATACTACAATGCCAAAGATAGTTGTTTCTAATATTTTTACAGTCGAGTTACATATAGTTGTGCCTTGAACAGTGTTGTTTTTGGCAGCCCTTTTAATTCTCGTCTTAGACTTGGAAGTATTTTCGTGCAAAAGACTTAGTCATATTTTAGTCATTTCAAAATGTGTTCGTCTTTGTCTAGGTTTAGTCGACGATGACTAAAAATGTTTTTGTCATAAAATTTAAAAAGTTTTAGTCCACAAATAAATAAAGGTTTTCCAACAATTTTGAATGAACATTGACAGACGAGCATATATTGTAGCGTCTACAAGGACAACACCAACTTTGGTAATACACAGTCAGTGGGAAAACCGTACTTTATTTTTTATTAACTCATTTGTTCCCAAAAACGTATAAATACGTCCTATTTTTAATTGTTTCAGTAACCCAAAGACGTATTTATACGTCTTTTATGTTTTTTTTCCACGTCACACATCTCTAGGTTCTGATTCAATTTAGCTCCAAAGCACAACGCTGAAAATCCATTTTAAAGCAATAAAACTGGCCACAGGAGGGCATTAGCGCATTTGGTAAGACCCGCTTCAACGGCACGCGGGACGGATGTTTTTCGGCATGACACAGAGCCGCACGGCCGGGGCGCCGGCAGAAGAAGATCGAATGGACGTCCAGGATGCCAGACGGCGGACAACCGAGCAGAACAACCGTGAGGATGCCCGGGATGCCAGGCGCTGGACGACCGAGCAGAACGACCGGGACCACCAGTGCTGCGGACAATGCTGTTGAGTCCGTGCTTCTCGCCAAGCAGAGACAGGCGGCAATGAGGGAAAAGTTT
This sequence comes from Corythoichthys intestinalis, assembly GCF_030265065.1. Lineage (NCBI taxonomy): Eukaryota > Metazoa > Chordata > Actinopteri > Syngnathiformes > Syngnathidae > Corythoichthys > Corythoichthys intestinalis. The sequence goes on from NC_080416.1 coordinate 23,678,221, forward strand.
TCCCCGGCTGTCAAGGCCACAACAGCGTCATTTCTCAGTTAGTTATGTGTAAATAAATTGTCACTTTGCTATCAAAAGCTCTATTTGTCTTGTTGTTTGTTATTTTGTAAAAGGAAAACATTATTCAGATGTTTGAGATGTAACTAAAGCAAAAAATAGCTGTGTTAAAGTCAAAGTTATGTTCGAAATGTATGCTTTCACAAAAAGCTCAATTTCTGTTTTTTCATCAGAAATTGGAAAATTGCTCAAACTAAGCTATTTTCTAATGCTGATTTCTAAAGAATGGAAAAAGATATTTCCTACTTTTTTTTCCTGCTGAAAGAAGAGTCTTTCTTTTGGTGGGTTCCATGTTTATATAGCAACAGAACAGGATTTTCTGTGGGCCTTGCAAAATCAGTCAAAATCCAGTAAAACTGCTGGGAGCGAAGGGCCTTGCGGCGAAGATGGCTGGGAGTGAATGAGTTAACGTCAAATCAGGTTGTCAGAACTTTTTTATTTACTACATTTCCAGTGATTTCAATGATAAAATACAGTATGTCTCGAGTTAGTTTTTGAGTTACGGGCGTAGTCACGGAATGAATTCCACTCGTATCTCAAGGCACAGTTTAACAGACAAGATAGAATATCTCCATTAAAGGTCACATTTGGAATGCGGGGGCTACCTGAGGCCAATCACAGCTTTTGTGTGAGAGCGTGTCTCTCTGTAATTCTAATCAGCAGCTCGCAGTCATTACTATTCCGCCTGCACGCCCGCCGGCAGACTGCACAAATGGCAAAGCTTTGCACTAAAGTTTCACTTTAAAACCTTGAAGGCCACAGCACTTTCACACAACATTCCCCCCTAGCTTAACCCACATCGGCATATTGATAAACCAAATCTGTGGACCTTCAATACGGTCTTTACCCCCACATTCAGCAGCTCAACTTACTTTGTAGCCACCTGTGTTTGCATTATGCACCTCCTCCTTGTAATCTCTGCTCTCATCTTTCAATTTCCCTTCCTGGCTTTTCCACCTTTTGGCTCAATTCTTATCGGTCTGCCTTAATATTCCTTCATCTCTGGTTTTTCCTGGACATTTTTGTGCTCTATCTGCCTTCCCGGCTACTTCCTGGCTGAAATTGAACCGATGCACGCCAAATCTCCAACAACCATGCTTTACCAAGATAACATTCTAATTTCATAAGAGCAAATGCATTTTTTAAACGAATAGCAGAAATATTAAGCTCAAAGAATGCATTTGTGTGGGAGTAAATAAAAATATGAATAATGAGGATAAATGATGGTTGTGATTTTCCAATTCTAAAGTTGGTACTATTAACATTTAAACAATTTTAGTAGTATTTTTTTTTTTACATTTACATACAGTACCACTGACTCAATTTGGTCTTTCCAATAGAGTGGCTATATTAACTCATGTCCAATCCACTTTGAATGGGAAAAAAAGCAGCACAGTGGTATAAAAAAAGTATCGGAACCATTTGGAATTTCTCACATTTCTGCATAAAATCACCATCAAATGTGATCTGATCTTTGTCAAAATCACACAGACGAAAAAAACAGTGTCGCTTTAACTAAAACCACGCAAATATTTATGGCGGAAAACACAGACAAGGCTGAAATAGCAGTTACTGCTCTTGCACCCCTCTTAAAAATAAACTGCTGTATTTTAAGCCAGAAGAACTGTTTGTTGTGTTTGATACAACAATATGTTTACATGCTGCCATAGCAGATTCTTGGTGCATTAAGCCCCCAAACTATTTTTAATTTGTCGGTTTTACACTGGAGACCACCGTTTACAGACGTCGCGCAACTGCTTTTGTTTCAACCTAGCCATAAAAAGAAGGTAAGTATTCGTATTTATTATTCGAAATGTCATTTTTAGCTTAGAATAATTAATTGATGTCTAATATTTAGTTAAAAAAAAAAAAAACTACTTTAAAAAATTATTCACTCGCATATTTTAAACTGTTAAACAAATTACGTCACAACGAGCACAACGTCTGTAAATAAGTCACGGATATCTACCTCATAACTGTTGCTTAATTGTATTTTTTTCTCCCAATAATTTAGATGATAAATAATCGATCCAAACAAAGAAAATTTGGAGAAAAAAAAAAGTTTAAAACGGTAAATATATAAAAAAAGAAAATTTCGACCACTCCTTGATGTCTGCGATTTCTGCATTGCGACCCTTTTTATATTACCATGTTTCACCCATAAAATCCCCGCAAAATCCAGCTGTGGCCATTCACAGCTGTGTCTTGACACTCGGCAATACATGCTTCATGGAGTTTTTGGATCGAAAAGAGGCAAGTACGCGATAATATCTCGTTAAAATCATGGAGTCTTTAATTTAATTAGCTTTCCAATGATGTATGACACATGCATATAGGACAATTTAGAAATTTGGCCAAATTGCAAATTGGGGTCTCAGAGCGGAAGTCACCTGAATGTTTTCCGCCTTATAGGTTTTCATATTTTAATGAGGATAGTATGAAATTACAGAAGGGCGAAAACATAAGTAAGCCACGTCGACATCATCGATGACGTACTGTATATGCGTCGACGAGCACAACATCCCGTCGACGGTTATTGAAGGGTTAAAAAAATATATACGTGGAAAATTGAGAATGTTGGACCCTCGGTATGCAAGCGGGGAAAGCGGCACAAAGCCAAAAAAGCACACCAGAGTGGCCAAAGCATTGATTCATTTCAACGAAACAAAGGAATGTGCACTGTTGTGTCCTGTCTCTTCAATGCCTAAAGCGCCGTCACCCAGTTGTAATTTTGAAAGATGACAGGAGACAACCCACTGGCAGATCGTAAGTCCCTCCAACTAACGCGTCCTATACATACCTGTCAACCCGAGGCCGTTGGCAATCTTACAAATAGCGACGTATGCCCATACAAATTGGTGACTAATCTTAGAACGTTGTGTATAGTGTGCAATATGAAACAAAAATAAAACTCAATTTTTAAAATACCGTAATTTCCCGAATATAACGCGCACCCCAAATTTACTTGTAAAATGTAGGGGAAATTATTGTACCCGTTTATAACGCGCACCCTAATTTTAGCACCAATAAATAGTAGAAGAATACAAGAAAACAGAGCTCGTGTACAGATACAGAAATTTCATTTTACTGACTGGCGAAACACAGCACAAGCATAGCACATTGGTAGTTAAAAACATTACCGTAAACTGACAATATGTACGGTAATAATATGATTTGACAACTTATCCAACTTACCAGAATCCAGAAGAAAACAAAACAGATGTGACTTTTCTTTTAAAGGCTGCTGTATAAGTTGCCCGTTTCATTATGATGAATAAATGTTTCTTCCATGGATTGAGCATCGCTGTGTGTAACAAGAGGACCTAATGTTATTTGGGTTTGAGTTTCCCGAGGGACAGATATAGTTGACGGACACAGGAAGTCTGTGTTGTGTTACGTTTGTTATGGTCCGAGTTGCCGAGTTGCAATAAACGTTGACTCAAATGAGTTCAAGAAACTAAATTCTGTGCTTTATGAAGAGTGAAAAAAGCAGAATTTAACACAGACGGAATCATTCGACCAATCAGAGTGGTATTACCGAAACAAGTATTACCGAAACTAAATGGTGACGTCATGTACCGTAATGGTCGGCAACAGATCAGATTTTGCCGGGATAAAAAGTTACTTAAGTTCGCTAGGAAGGTTCACTACAACAGAGCCTTTCTGAGAAGTCTACTGCTTCAAAATGGCGGCTGTTTATTAACGCCGCAGTCTGTCATTTTGCATGTAGTTCTATAAGCATTTGATATCCAGGCGTAGATTGTAATCAGTCATGAAATACTGGAGCCACCTAGCCTAGCACCGCGCTTGCTACAGCGTCACAATACTCTTCTCTCTCTGTGTCTCTGACTTTTCTCGCGTCATTCAACCAACGTAGTAACGCACATTGTCTCGTTGCTAAAACGGTGACAAAATCCGAACGGAGAAAAAAAAAAAAAACATAATGCTCGAAAAAACGTACAGATCTTGAACGTACGGCGTACACATTTAAAAATCAGTGCTTACATGTACTAATTACGCCGAAACCGTACAACTTGACAGGCATGCCTATAGCAGAGGTGCAGGCGTCTTTGTAGCATTCTGTTCGGTGGGCTTCATGGCCGATGAAACCCGATCACGTGATCGGATTGGGGACATCCCTCGTAACTATTCTTTTTTTCACTGATTTCATTAATTTTTATTATCTTTTTAATTCATTGGCTGCCATTGACAGCCAGCGTTAGAAGTCAAATACTCCACTGTACATGAGTATTTGGATATAGTCGCATTCCCCTCTTTCTTCCAGACAGCCGCAGTCTTGACAGTCTGCCGCGATTAACATGGATTAACCAGGCTAACAAGTCTTCTTTTCATTCTATTGGCGTGTCTGCAACTTTTCGCTGCGCTTGAGAAAGTTCAGCAGAGTTAACTGGATCGTCTTGATGTACGCTGTGGACAAAATGTGTTCCAAAGTGAGCATCTGGCATCATGGAACGTTTTAATGCTGACCCTTTGATTTTACTCAGCACTTTACATTTGAATAAAAAAAAAAGTGTACCTGATGAAATGCTCAAATGTGTCGTTTCAAAGTGTGTCACACGTTACATGCTCACGAGACGTTGTGCGACGTTTCAACTTAGCTTTTTTTTCGCGTTTTCTCCCCTGACACGTCCCCTCCCTGGCCGTAAGAACAACTTCATGAATTATGAAAGGTCGCCAAGCCCATCATTGGGAAGAGAGATGAGTGTAGACAGGAAGAACGAGAGCCAAAGACAAGAATAGAGAGCGATTCTCAGGTCCAATGTAAGAGTTATATCAAGTATGCATGTGTAGTGGAGTGTGAGAAGGCTTTTGTTTCACATTTTTCATGTGTGCGCTTGTCTTTTTGTCAATCTGTGCTTGTAAATACTTGAGATGCCAAATTTGTCATGCTGCCTTTTGGTTTTAGTATAGATACAGTTGAATTTGTACAGACTGCAAACAAACACAGTGCAGCTAAGCCTATGGTTTGAGGGTGTAACAACAGGCAACAAGCTTTAAAGAGGAAATGTGAACTAAGGTTGGCCAACCATGTTTTTGAATAATATCAATGGCTAAACAATTATAAGCATATTTTCATTATTTTTTAAAATGCAACCCTTCCAGATTCTTTGTTTAACCCATAGCAACGCCCTTGACAACGAAAATGCTTTTCTTCGGCAATCTTCGGAAATTACGTCACACCGGGAAATGCGAGGGAAGTCCGCCATAAAACAGTATTGTTTGTTGCATTGCTTCTCGGTAAGATGCCACGGCGGTGTGTGGCGATGTTTTGTTGTCACTCAAATGAAAAGTTGTATGAGTGGCCAAAGGATAGCAGGGCACGTAAATGGACATCTTTCGTTCGCACGAAGCGAATTAATTTCATGCCATCATCGAGTAGTGTTCTCTGCTGCAAACACTTCGAAGATGCCTGCTTCCTTAACCGGTCTGCTTATGATCAAGGATTTGCCAAAAAGTAAGTGTGATTTTTGGATAGATGACTGATGACTTTGTCAAAGCAGAGCTGCCAACTGTTGTGGAATGAGCAGTAGAAGCTAGCGACATTAGCCGAAAGCTAACTCGTGGCAATCACCGATCATAGTTGTTGTTGCATTCGCTAGGTTAAGCGTGTTTGAATTGTGCGTCATCTACGATCTTGTCCGAAAGGGTTAATCCACTGTCAATCGGGAAAGGGGTGTGGATGTGCACATAAGCGGGTCGGCGTCGCGGTAATTCACGGTCACGTTGCAGTAAGAGACACACACCGCCGGTGAGTTTTTGCACATTTATTTGTATTTGTATTATGTCTTTCCACCTTCATGCTTCAAGCATTGCATTGCATTTGTACGGTTCGCCGTTTCTTTCACGGTGATCGCTTGATAGCCTTCTAGTATGTGTTTCGCCGCTTCGCGAGAGCCGCTGACAGGTGACAAGTGTTGCTTTTAATGTCTGGCAGCGAATCAGCGCGCGCGCAGGCCACGCAGTGAATCATGGGAAATGTAGTCTCGGGACAACACTGAAGTGGTGCTTTGTAATCTGTTCGCTTGTGTGAAAAAACTACATTTCCTCACGCCATTAGACGCCACTTTGTTTTCTTATTTTTCCACAATAAAGTGGAGAAAGCCATCGGCGACTGTGATATAGTGGATATTATTTAGTTGTAATACGGGAGTTCACCAGTAGAGTGTACGCATGTCATTTAGATGTGTTATTGTTTGTGCCTTACTCCTTCACTAAAAGAGAAAAGTTGTTGTTCAGAGTCACTTGGCAAGACGTTGAGTAAAGTTGTAAAAGCCAATAAAGGTGTCGTGTGGGTCACTCGGTCAAGATATAACAACGACTCATCTCCTTCTTTCCCCCCAACATTTTTATATTATTATTTTATATGCACGAGAGCTGCAGGATCTGCCAAAATGAACATGAAGTCTGATTATTATTTTTTTAACAATGTCATCAGACAAAAACATAAAATTATGTGCAAATGCCTGCATCTTTAAATCATGAAAATAATAACAGCCTATATCTTACCAATGTTGTAATCTCGATGGGTCTTGTATCCATTCAATGTCAGGAAGTCTAGGCACATTGTTTGCATCCTGATTAGTGTCTGGCTAATAACATAAAATTCCAATCTCCTCTTCTTCCTCCAACTCTTCAAAAACTTGGATCTCCTCCCTTGCGCTTGATCTATCGCTTATATCGCTGTTTGAATCATTGTTTGAAGGGCTTTGTATGGGGGCCGTATGTATGGAGGTGCCATCGCGTTCCCGGTGTGACGTATCACTTCCGGGTTCGTCCCCTTTCAGGCTCGAACTTCGGAAACGCAATTATTTTGTCAAATATACAACATATAAATTATTTTTTTCATGCTTTATTTGTTGGACAATGTTTAATTACTTTACTTGTGACCCTATTTGGCATGTGAAGAAATTACTTCACATTACTGCTTTAATTTGCTTGGGTCAAACTTGAGACTTGGTGCCAAAATGATAATATAAAACTTTTGTTGGTGGGTTTGTAGCGTCTTAATAGTTTCTGAAGTAGAAAACAAAATGATGAATAAAAGGAACTCGAATTATGAAGGTAGGATTAGACAAAAGAATATTAAATCTTTTTTTTTTTTTTATTATTTAATGAAAAAAAATCTGGTGATTATCTTTTGGGTGGTCTAAATTAAAGTTGCACCGATACCGATACCAGTATCGGCAGGGGGCGCCGATCCGGCCCGAATTGGTGGTATCGGTATCGACGAGTACCAACATTTAGGGCGCCGATACCATCTACTGGCGTCACTTGAGCGCAAATGAACTGTCTTCCCCACGTGAGCTAACTTCCCAAATCCCGATGCATAACATCTGTATGTTTTTGTATTGAATTTACCAAACGAAAATATCATCTTCGTCTTCAATATTCAGGATGTTCATTACAATGCATATCCGCGATGTTACGCTGCTTTTATAACATGGCTTTCACAAACAATTAGCATGCGTAAGCTAACGCCCGCTGTTCGAATGCCGATGGGATCAGAAAGGTTAAGACCGTGAGAGACTAAGCAAACTCATGGTTTCATGATAAACAATGAGTGGCAAATTAAGAGCGCCGTACTTCAAACTCGTCCTGTTTATGAAAGTCGATTCTCATATGCTGGTGCTGTGCAGTAATGAGCATAAGTGACTTCTGTGGGCAGAAAACACTCAAGCGGCGCAGCGCGCACACTAGATATCATCAGATAGCAACCTAGATGTCCTATGTTAGATCCCATGCTAACTCTCTCGCGCGCGCACACACTAGATATCATCAAATAGCAACCTAGATGTGCTACATTAGATCCCATGCCATTAGCTGCGTGAGCCCAGAGCGACGCCATATTGTCCATTGATGAATTAGAAACCGCCATGACTGAATGGAAGTTAAGCAGGCCAAATCAATCCATACCAGTGACTATAGATAATGCTGCAAATACTGTTAATTCAGCACATGTTACAGATGGACTCGGACCACAAATAGGATGTTTTGCTTATATGGTAAATATAGCTGCTAAGAGAGCTGCAGCAATCAACAGTGTGCCCCACTTTACAAACAGTAAAGATTGTTCTCAGCACTTGTATACAAAATTTCTTCAGATCAGTAAGAAGTGGGCACATAAATATTATGCACTAAAATGCTTGTTTATATGATGGCACTGTTATTTTTGCTTGTTACCAAAAAAAAAAAAATAATAATAATAGTGGTATTTTCTGTTTCAGAGCATTAAATGTATTGAATTGTATCGAAAATCGTACCGAACCGTGACTTAACTGTATCGTTGCATCCCTTATACATACTTAACTGTATCGTTGCATCCCTTATACATACATATATATATATATATATATATATATTTTTTTTTTTTTTTTTTTTGCAAACAGTGGTATCGGAATTGTATCGGTATCGGCCGATACTGCACAGCCAGGTATCTGTATCGGTATCGGGCCCAAAAAATGGTATCGGTGCAACACTAGTCTAAATCACTATTTCAAGAAAAGCTAAACATCTGTTATTTATACAATACTTATAATAAGATAACCTTTATTATACTTTTATTTTGGACATAAAAATCAAAAAAGATTCCTAAAATAATTATTAATTACCGTATTTTTCGAACTAAAAGTCGTTTTTTTTCATCGTTTGGTTGTGGGTGCAACTTTTACTCTGGAGCGACTTTTGTGTGAAATTATTATTTCACATTTCACATGTTATTTTGGTGTTTTGGAGTGACACTGATGGTTTAGTACACTTGTTAGCATGTGCTTTATGCTACAGTTATCTGAATAACTCTTAATAGCTATGTTCCGTTAACATACTGACCACTTTCGCTTTCGTTGTTCATGCATCTTGTAACATTATCATACTGTACACTTATTCAGCATGTTGTTCTCTGTTGTATTTTTATTCTAAATTGCCTTTCAAGATGACATATTTGTTCTATGTGTTGGATTTTAACAAGTAAATATCCCCCCAAAATGCAACTTATACTGCAGTGCGACTTATACTAGCATATGGTTTTTTTCCTCTTCGTTGGGCATTTTATGGCTGGTGCGACGTACTCAGGTGCGACTTATAGTCCGAAAAATACGGTAATTGTTAAATTATATAAATCAATTAGAGGTGCAGCAATTAATCTATTAATCAACAACTAATCGATTACTAATTAATCGACAACTATTTTGATAACCAATTATTCATTTAGGACCTTCTTCACCTTAAACTTGTCTAAATTCTTGAAAGCATAACATACATATAACTTCACAGTTGTAAGTATTATCAGATTTCTTCATTATATTTATGTTAAGTCAGAGTAGGACATGAACACAAATCTGCTTTGACTTTGGAAAACAACAATTCACATTTTTGCCAATTTTCAGACATCTTACTATCTAAACTAGCTTCGTAATATGGCCGCAACAACTAATCAATTTAACCGATTAATAAATAAGATGCCAACGAATTTGATAATCGAAACAGTTGTAGAATACAGTTAAGTCAGGAAGCTGTAATAAAATATTATTTTTGAAGGAAATAGTCATCCATTTTGTCTTCATTGTTAAAACATGCCTAAAACTACTGAAAGGTCAATTGTGAAGGGAATTGAAAAAAAAAAAAATTATCCGATTAATCGATTATGAAAATAATTGTTGGTTGCAGCCCTAGAATCAATACAGACACGAATGAATGAATAAAGGAATTGATTTAATATAGTAATCGCTGTAGTAGTAGTAGTCGCTGTCAATGGGAGCAAATGAGTTAAATGTTTAATAAATGATAATTTGAATGAAAAAAATACCTACCATCAATTTGTTAATCAACTACTTGTTGATTCATGGTTACACCTCTAGAATGGAATATTGAATCATAAATGTATCCCAGCAGATTGAGTGGAAAAGCCATTCTTCTTTCTCTCGACATGGGCTGATGCAGCCGATGGAGTTTGTAGTGTGGTTGTTAACAAGCCTCCTTCCATCCCCGAGTCAATCCTGTTGAAGCCTGCTCTGTATTCCACCGCCTCAGCCGTCAAATCTTCTCTCAATCTCCTGGTATGCTCCCCAACATGATAACAGGATCATCTCTTCTGCCTGTTGACATGCTGAACACTTGGTTCGCTCTTTACAACGTTCTGTTACTGTACACCATGGTTGCATCAGTGCGTACAGTATACAAGGTAATCCCCACGTCACGAACCGGTTCTTACCCTGTCGACGTAACCTGAATTTTTACGTGTGTCAGAATGAACTCGTTAAATAGTCTTAAATCTCAAAATAACTATCCAGAAAGTCCGAAAGTATTGTATTTTGTTTAATGATGGAGGATACACTGCCCTCTGGTGGCAGCGTTGGGTCTGGCTGGACTGTCACCTAATGACGGAGGAGCAGACTCTTGTCTGGCATGGATAAAGTACAGCTGCACTCTGGTTAGGCCCAGATAAAGCTGTAAGTTGTTTCAGCTAACATATGTTTGTGTATGCATTTGTCATTAAGTTTAGAGCTACAGTTTGTGGAGTTACATGTGAGCGATTTGCTATGAGAAATATATGTACGTTAGTGTTCGTACCATTCAAGCTAGCGGAGTTTTGTTAGGCAAATTAGGCTAATTTAATCTACTAAATGTATATATTTGTCAGACTAGATGGACGTTTGAACACTATTTTGTGTCAAGTGTTTTATTGATAAATTGCGTGTTGTTTTGAACATAAGTGTGGTACAGCTTTACCAATTGTCAAAAGTGAAAGAAGTCAAAAACCTTAAAAAAAAAAAACAACAAAAAACACAATTGCTTTCTTTGCTGTCTGTCAAGCTTAACAACTTTACATTTAGTGAGGAGAGAACACGTCATATTAATAAAGTAAAGTAAAAAATTAGGTACTGTTTACGCTACTAAAAAATAAATAAATAAATAAATAAATTATAATAATAAGAGACTGGCATCATAAAGTCAAAATCACGTTAGTTGAGTAGGTACAGTGCCTTGCAAAAGTATTCGGCCCCCTTGAACCTTGCAACCTTTCACCACATTTCAGGCTTCAAACATAAAGATATGAAATTTAATTTTTTGTCAAGAATCAACAACAAGTGGGACACAATCGTGAAGTGGAACAAAATTTATTGGATAATTTAAACTTTTTTAACAAATAAAAAACTGAAAAGTGGGGCGTGCAATATTATTCGGCCCCCTTGCGTTAATACTTTGTAGCGCCACCTTTTGCTCCAATTACAGCTGCAAGTCGCTTGGGGTATGTTTCTATCAGTTTTGCACATCGAGAGACTGACATTCTTCCCCATTCTTCCTTGCAAAACAGCTCGAGCTCAGTGAGGTTGGATGGAGAGTGTTTGTGAACAGCAGTCTTCAGCTCTTTCCACAGATTCTTGATTGGATTCAGGTCTGGACTTTGACTTGGCCATTATAACACCTGGATACGTTTATTTTTGAACCATTCCATTGTAGATTTGGCTTTATGTTTTGGATCATTGTCCTGTTGGAAGATAAATCTCCATCCCAGTCTCAGGTCTTGTGCAGATACCAACAGGTTTTCTTCCAGAATGTTCCTGTATTTGGCTGCATCCATCTTCCCGTCAATTTTAACCATCTTCCCTGTCCCTGCTGAAGAAAAGCAGGCCCAAACCATGATGCTGCCACCACCATGTTTGACAGTGGGGATGGTGTGTTCAGGGTGATGAGTTGTGTTGCTTTTACGCCAAACATATCGTTTTGCATTGTGGCCAAAAAGTTCAATTTTGGTTTCATCTGACCAGAGCACCTTCTTCCACATGTTTGGTGTGTCTCCCTGGTGGCTTGTGGCAAACTTTAAACGAGACTTTTTATGGATATCTTTGAGAAATGGCTTTCTTCTTGCCACTCTTCCATAAAGGCCAGATTTGTGCAGTGTACGACTGATTGTTGTCCTATGGACAGACTCTCCCACCTCAGCTGTAGATCTCTGCAGTTCATCCAGAGTGATCATGGGCCTCTTGGCTGCATCTCTGATCAGTTTTCTCCTTGTTTGAGAAGAAAGTTTGGAAGGACGGCCGGGTTTTGGTAGATTTGCAGTGGTCTGATGCTCCTTCCATTTCAACATGATGGCTTGCACAGTGCTCCTTGAGATGTTTAAAGCTTGGGAAATCTCTTTGTATCCAAATTCGGCTTTAAACTTCTCCACAACAGTATCTCGGACCTGCCTGGTGTGTTCCTTGGTTTTCATAATGCTCTCTGCACTTTAAACAGAACCCTGAGACTATCACAGAGCAGGTGCATTTATACGGAGACTTGATTACACACAGGTGGATTCTATTTATCATCATCGGTCATTTAAGACAACATTGGATCATTCAGAGATCCTCACTGAACTTCTGGAGTGAGTCTGCTGCACTGAAAGTAAAGGGGCCGAATAATATTTCACGCCCCACTTTTCAGTTTTAAAAAAGTTTAAATTATCCAATAAATGTTGTTCCACTTCACGACTGTGTCCCACTTGTTGTTGATTCTTGACAAAAAAATTAAATTTCATATCTTTATGTTTGAAGCCTGAAATGTGGCGAAAGGTTGCAAGATTCAAGGGGGCCGAATACTTTTGCAAGGCACTGTACGTGTATTCTGGAACTGTTTATTGCATTCATTCATTCATTCATTCATTTTCCATGCCGCTTTTCCTCACGAGGGTCGCGGAGGTGCTGGAGCCTATCCCAGCTAACTACAGGCAGTAAGCTGGGCTAATTATACATCCATGTATGTCCAACAAATGTATCACCATTTCAAGAAGGATTAACATTAGGGGTGTGACAAAATATCGAAATGGTGATATATCGTGATACTTTGTATCCCAAAAGGTTATCGATATGCTCCTGTCAAGAATCGAGATATCGTTTTAAAAAGGTGTCAACTAAAAAAAAAAAGGCTGCCATTGACCGTGCTCGACACCTAATCCATTTAAACTGGGAACGTTCGTTCATTCAAAACCAGAGCATTCAGTCATTTGGTCCGATTTTTGGAGCATTTACAGGCAGTGTTGTTAATCTTATTATAAAAAAGTAATTAATTACAGTTACAAATTACTTCTCCCAAAAAGTAATTGTGTTAGTAAGTAATTTCCCAGAATGTAAGAGTAATTAGTTACTTGGCAAAGTAACTGGTGATAATTTTCAGATTTTTTTTTTCCCTCAAAAAAAAAAATAAATAAATAAATAAATGAATAAATAAAAACATGTCACACAATGTGAAGTTTAAAGGGTTTTTGGGACAATTGGCCCTAGCCTAATTCTGTACCCTAAACTTAACTAGACACAGGGGTATTGCGGATATTGCGATAACTAGATGGTAACCTTTGCTATGTGTGGAATTCATTTAATCTTGTGAATCAACTGTTAACGTTGTTAAAATTGCTCCCGTTATTCCATTAGTTCGCTTCTGTCTATTTTTGACATGTGTACGTTTTAAAACTGTTTCATCATTTATAGCTAGATTTAAGTTAAGTTTTGCCGATTTAGGCATTTTAGATAAAAAGTTACTTAGGTTCGCTATGAAGATTCTCTACAACAGAGCCTTCCTGAGAGTCTACAGCTTTAAGATGGCGGCTGTTTACGAACACATCTAGTTCTTTATTATACATGTTGCTAATGCCGCCGTGTCTGTCATTTGCATCTGGTTCTGTATATTTGTGATATCTAGCGAAGCATCATGTGGGCGTACAGTCAGATATTATCCTCTCGATATTATTGGAGCCACCTAGCATAGTAGCATCGCGTTTGCAACGGCGTCACACTCCCTTGCCTCATCCCTACTCCTGCTCTGCTCTCTCGTCTCAGTGAGTCAGTCTTTTTCAGACTTTTCTCGAGTCAGTCAACCAACATTGTAACGCATAGTAACGCACGCCTTCCCCGCCTCAGTAATGGTAACGGCGTTGCCAAGATGAGAAAAGTAATTAATTACATTACTCACTACTGAAGAAAATTTTACGCCGTTAGTAACGCTGTTAAATTCTAACGCCGTTATTAACAACACTGTTTACAGGTCACTTGCTGTTCATTTTAGGGCATTTACAGGTCACTTCCTGTTCTGTAACACAAAATAAACAGCAAGTGACCCATAAAATACCCCAAAATCAACAGGAAGTAACTGAACAGGTAACTGACCTTAAATGGCCCAAAATTACTGATTGCTTGGCATTGGCTGCCACTGATTGCCATAGACGTTCAATCCATTTGAAGTGGGAGGGTGGCAGCGAATGAACATTCGTTCATTCGCTGCCATCCCTCCCACTTCAAATGGATTGGACGTCTACTAGTGGTAAACTCATTCCAATTCACAGCAGAAGCTTGTTTTTCTGTTTATTTGTTTTTTTGGAGAATATCCTAGAATGATTTCCTGACCAATGTATCGATAATCGTTGTATCGCTATATCGTCAGATCATCGTTATCGTGAGCTTTGTATCGCATATCGTATCATGAGGTACCAAGAGGTTCCCACTCCTAATTTACATCCACGTACACTACATATTTGCAGTATAGCTTTTTACAGACTGAATGCCTGTCAAGGCTCCTAATTGACATCCACGTACACTACATATTTGCAGTACAGCTTTTTACAGACTGAATGCCTGTCAAGGCTGTAATCTAGTTTTTTTTGTTCTTGTGGAGACTAACTTTAAAGACCTACTTCTCCCTCATTCGTCAAATGATCGTTCTAAACCTTGGTAGCTATTAGTGCTACAAAAATTCGATTAGAAAAAAGCTTTGAATCAAATTTTGCTGATTTGAGGATTTGTTTAATTAGAATGGTGTTGCAATGGTTTGTTTTGAAAGTGTTTGCATTTCGTTGTATTGATTTGGGTGGATACGCTAAAAGTGAATATGACATAACTCATTTTACATGGCTGAATCCAGCTGCTACGTGTTAAGACCAACATAAAGTTTTTTTTTTTTTTGTTTGAGCTAATATGCTTTATTTTAAGCATTTTTAATTTAGTTTGTAGGTATATTTAGCAGTTTTTTTGTGGGAATATGTGAACGACTTGTTAAGAGCATTGTAAAAAAAAAAAAAAGTTAGCATTTTATAGCATTTTAGCTAGCGGTCTTTTGCTGTGCAAGTTAGCAATCTGTTCTTTTGTTGTATGTACAGTATATCCTCATTTATTTGTTTTTTTTTTTTTTATAGCATTTGAGGCTAAACTGAGGTATTTTAATGTATTTTTACATGAAAGTGTAATTCTGCATAGTTTGAAGAAACACTCTGGAATTGTACTTTGTATTCACATTTAATGCTCATTTGAAAGTGCAATCTTAGCAAGCCTTTGTTTTAACTAATTAGTTGATAGATTAATCGATTACTAAAATAATCGATCCTTTCAGGCCTAGTAGCTATGTAGCATGGGCCAATATCTATTGAGCATCAGAGCAAGATGTTTTGTATCAGGGTGGATTAATTAATTGCAGAATTATAGTTAGAAGTCAGCACACTAGGGGGCAGCATGCTGTAAATTAGGAATTTGCCAGCAGAGGGCATGTACTCACAGTCCATGGACTTATCAGTGCCTGTGTTCCCTGTAGGCAACAAGTTAGCTAGTAGGCTAACTTGATGCCTTTAACGGTACCTGTAGTATCACAAACATGTTTTCTGCAATAAGTAATGCCTGGTTTCATGTTTATACTCCAGTGTTGCATTGAAGAGTCAGGGGAAAAGTGATGAGTCGAATAACCAGAGGTGGGTAGTATAGGGTTGCCACCTTTCAGAAATAGAAATAAGGGACGCCCCCCTTCGCGCCCAAAGCCTTACGGGCGAAAAAAAGGGGCATCCCCAAAACTCCTAAAATGCATAGAAATGTATGTATTTTTAGATGAGAAAACTGTATTGTGCACTTTGTGGGCATGGCAGTCTCCTTGCAGCAGATTGTTTTTTGTTTTTTTTCTGCAGGTTAGTGAAAACGAAGTTGTGAATATCGTAATTAACATTTGTGTTGTCGGCACTGAATCCGGTCACGTGATGCATTGACAAGCCAAATTTCTTAAGGGAATGTTCCAGGATAGCTACAATTCCAGCAGCTTACTCGTCTACATTCTCTATGAAGTCCAGCATTTTGTTGGTGAGCCCAGACTCTGGACAGAAGTACTGGACAGCAAGGGGAACATCTTCCTGCTCAATTTATTCGAGGCATCGGTCTGTATGGACAATGGGATGGGTGACGTTAAGATCTTAAGCACATCACCCACTGCCTTTGGACCCAGGACTTGTTTCAACAGTGCCTCTTGCTTGTTCTCCCCAAAGTCATTTTCTTCACCATTTTGGAATCACGTAAAAATCTTCTGATTGAGCCTGTGTCCACAGTCAGCACTATTGTAGCTCTGGCTGACTACGTTTTACTGTGTGGTATACCTGTGTCACCTCAGCTGCAGTAATTTAGAGGGTAGGAGTGGGATGATGTCAAATTCACTATTAATCAGTCAATAGATAACATATATTTGCAGTAGGACTATTTATCCAGTGTTTATTTGCTGTTACTCTATTAGGAATAATTCCGAATAAGTAGCATTAGTTAGCGTAACAAAATAACATGTTCTTTATTGGTACATAAATTCATTCCATATTGACTGATAATAAATGCATGTTTCAAAAAAAAAAATCTACAGTGGGGAGAACAAGTATTTGATACACTGCCAATGGGTTTTCCCATTGACTGTGTATCAAATATTTGTTCTCCCCACTGTACATTCCTAAAAAATAATCGACCATAGTAGCAACTGAAATAGCCTAGCTATGCTCCAATCAATGCAAGATGTATGAAGGTAAATATAAATATAGCCTATATGTTATACATATACAAGAGCATAATAACATACCAAATCAAGCTTAGGGGAGGTTTCAGGTACAAAGAATTGTGACGAAGGCTCTTCTGGGATCTTATATTCCGTTTGTGGAGGTCCCCTGCAGCATGCTATTTTACACTTCCGTGAGACACTGAAAAAACTTTCCTGCCTGTCTTGCAGTTCGCGTTATAATCATCATCAGTGACTCTATCAAGCCACTCCAGTCTAATTTTTGGAGACGTTTCCCCTTTTGAGAATGACATGGGGTGTCCTGAACTTCTAATGTTGAAGAGACATGTTAGTTTTAAAAACGCGCTGGGTAGTGTACTGAGCAGAGAGAGCGAGGTAACTAGGCAACGAACCCGGAAGTGGAGCACAGTGCAGGGCAGACAGCAGCGGGCAGGCAGATAACTATCTTGCTGTCTTTAATATCTCCTACCCTTTTTGTTCATTATTGTTGGCTCAGTCATCACTCATGAGCGCAGGTGTGTGTTTGTGTGTGACAGATGTGCATGGGCTGGGCGCACCGCCGCCCGACACACAGGAGCCGCGGGTCGCGCGGGGTCGACCCATGGGACAATTGTGAAATACGGAATAAACTGCGTTCCGTATTGGTTCAATACAGAACGCAACTTTTAATTCCCAATTACGGAACGATTCCGTATTTCAAGGGATGGGTGGCAAGCCTAGGGTAGTAACATGTTACATTTATCCCCTTTCCATTTGCTTGAGTAACTTCATGAGAAAAATGTACTTCTAAGAGTAGTTTTACCACGCCATACTTTTTACTTTTACTTGAGTAGATTTCTGAAGAAGAAATGCTACTCTTATGCCACTATTTTGGGCTACATAAGCGTCGCTACATTTTTCCTATTTACTATCTGTGTCTTTGAAAAAGATAGCGTTATTGTTTTTTTTTTTTTTTTGTTAAAGGGATTTCTTTGGCGCGCCGCACAGCCGGAACCATTTGACCGATCGGCACCGTTCAAATATCGAAATGACCGGAATTTTTACGCGGCGCAGGTGATTTTTTCCAACAACCCCGAAAAATTTTCCGTTCGCCCGTAAACGCCGATTTTTCACCGATTTTTTTTTTTTTTTTTTTTTTGAGAAAAAAAACACATTTTAAAAATGTATCTAGGCCTACAAATTTTGACCTTTTTATAAATCAACACGAAATAACCAGATATGACTGGGACACGTCCCTCAAATGTCCCCAAATGACCTGATATGACCAGGACACGCCTCCCCAAATGTCCACAAATGACCAGGACCTGATATTGTCCCTGAAATGTTCCCAAACCAACCTGGGCGGGGCCCAGATCTGTATCTCCACCCAGCAAAGACCCAGAGTAATTTCTCCAGAAATTGCAGTTTCTAGTTCTACGTATTCGATTTTATTTTTGCCAGAGATACCGACACGGGATTTACCAGTTTCGCTAATGAGACGTCACACCAATAATCATATGAATAAATTATACCAATCAGACGTAATAGTCACATGATCACACTCAAGCTTGGCAGTCCTATGCTTATGCTGGTCTGCACCACGTTGCGTCTTTATGTGACAGATTTTGAGAGACAGATTTGAACCTCTCTCCCAGTTCTCATTTGGCATCGATAGGCCACGGAAAACCGGAGATATATTTCCTACCATGAAATTATAACAATCATATTTTTTTCTTCTCTAGAAGGCACTCATGCTCTTTGGATGGGTGATGTTTCTAGTCTATTTTCGATGATTTTTTGTGTATTCCTTTGGTCATGTAATAGGTTATAGTACAGTATAATAGTAACCGTTCATATAGATGACAATGCGCTGTGAAAAAAAAAAAACATTGTTAAAAAATATATCAATGAGTATTCTTATCACCGATTACTTTTTTACTTGTACTTGAGTACATTTTTGGATTACTATTACTTTTCCTAGAGTAATATTATTTTGATGTAACTCTACTCTTACTTGAGTAAAACTTTTGGCTTCTCTACCCACCTTTGCTTATAACACTTGAGAACATTGAACTGGGATTCTTGACATTGAACAATCGCTGCAAGCTCCTTCAAGTCAAAATAGATTAGACATCTATTGCTGTCATCTGCAACCAATAAGTGAATTTAACGGAAAAAGTGAGATCACTTTTGGGATTTCGCATCCCAAAATTAGTTAAAAAAAAGCTCAAATACCTCAAACTAAACAGCTTGTTTTGAATTTATTGCCAAGTGTAATGAAAAAAAAAATGGACTTGGCCCGCTCTCGGTCTCAGCAGCTCATATTTTTACTCTACATATTTGTTTTTGTGCGCTTTCAAATCCACTTTCACTTGACATGGACGCATTTGTGCCCCTGGATGGTATCTGAGGATATACAATATGCATCGTACGCTTTTGCAATCTGAAAGCACTGAGTAAATGCACAGGGAGAAGAATATACAGGTGACGCAAAAGCATACGAAGCAACCTTGAGCTACGGCCGGTCAATTATTCACAAGAAAAAGGCCTCCATTGTACCCGGGGAGCTCTTTTTGAACACCCCCGCTCCGGCGCGAGCGTCTAATGGGGGCGCCACGCACACACCTCCGCATCCCTCCACCTTGCCGTCTCCCGTGTGGGCTCCTTATCAGTGGTCCCTGGTGAAAGGTGTAAATAATTACTCCATGACCACTCCGCCGGCCGAGCCGCAGGCTTGTTTGCACAAAGAAGACGCGAGAAGAGATATATTTGAAAAGGATGACAGGTTATTTTAAGAAAAAAAAGGGGTAAATTATTGATGAAGGCCGCTGCTGGGATGTGTTTGTGAGTTGGCGTGTGAATGTTAGTCTGTTTGGGTTTGTACTTTATTTTCTTTCATAATTCATTGTTTGATGATTGATTTTTTTCTGCGTAAAATTGTGATGAAAATAACTGAGAAAACTGACTTTATTAAGTCTTCATTATGTCATGTTGTTGCACAGTTTGTAAGACATTTAAAATAAACACTGCCTTTATAATAACTTGGAAATGAATGTTTTAAAATTCTTTTTTGATCACTAATTCAAAAAAGTGATCAATGTGTATAAAATGTGTGTGACAAAATATTGTCCAAAAAAATTTGAAATATTATAATATTAGTGCTGCAACGATTAATTGATTAAGTAACTTAATTAAATAGAGTAATTTGATTAGAAAAAAAGCTTTGAAGGAATCTGACTGGCGCAGCTCCAACGAATTGGGCCGGCGAAACTCCGACAACCCGGCCATAAGGCCAAACTCCGCACATTCAGCTTAGTCTTAACCCCTTGTACTGACTCTATTTTGAAAGCTGGAAAAAGGCTTCGAAACACAAGTTGACAATTTATTCAGAACAACAGCGATCAAACGGCAACAGACCCAAGCGAGGAGGCAGACTCGTTCCAGGCTCACCAGATCACATTTCAACAAAAGGTTCCCGTGAAAAATGACAACGATTAGTTGCTGCTTCGAGTTTTTGTTTAATTAAAGTGGAGTAATGGCTTGTTTTGAAAGTGTTTGCATTTATTTTGATAGATTTTGGTGGATTCTAATGCATTCGTAACTTTAGTTTATAGGTATATTTAGCTGTTTGTTGTGGGAATATGTGTTTGAATGATTTGTTAAGAGCATTGTTTAAAAAAAAAAAAAAAAAGACATATAGCATTTAAGATGGCGGACATTTGCTATGCAAGTTAGCCAATTTTTTGTTGTACTTAGATCCTCTTTTATTTATTTATTTATTTATTTTTTTTTTATACCATTTTAGGCTAAACTCAGTTTTTTTTTATTTTCTTAATCCGATTACTCGATTATTAGAACTAACTCCTTCATATATTAATTAACTACTAAAATAACCCAAAGCTGCAGGCCTAATTTACACAGTTCACATGTAATAATATAATAATGTATTTTTTTATTTTATGGGTAATTTTATCTTTAAAGAAAGATATAGCAATCATTTTGGTCGAAATTTGTAATAATGAAAATGGAAAATAGTTATGGCAAAAATTAGTAGAAAATGTATTAATATTGTGGATGTTGTAAAAATATAAAAATAATTGATCACACACACAAAATGTTTTTTGTTGTTGTTTTTTTTAAAGAGTATATTTAATCATTTACAAGGAATTAGTTTGACGAAAACTATTTTTAAAGGGGGAAAAAACTATTTTACGATCAAATTAGTATTCTTATTTACTTAAAAAGAAACATTATTTGATTATTTTCCAAACATGGCATTTTTTGCCACTTGAAATGAGTATAAACATTAAAACATGAACTGAT
Organism: Corythoichthys intestinalis; assembly: GCF_030265065.1. Lineage (NCBI taxonomy): Eukaryota > Metazoa > Chordata > Actinopteri > Syngnathiformes > Syngnathidae > Corythoichthys > Corythoichthys intestinalis. The sequence goes on from NC_080416.1 coordinate 23,699,377, forward strand.
TACATTGATATTTCCTCCTATTTTGTTTTAAAATTAATATTATTTGGGGGAAAAACCTTAAATTTAGGGTTTTCTTCCATTTTGCTTTAATAAAACCAATGTATGGACTGCCTAGCTCACTCGCTGAATAAATCTTTCGTAAAACTATTCTTCAAACATGAAGAAATAGACTTAATTAAAAGAATTTCTCCTATCCAAATGCAGTGTTTAGCCTTTTATTTTTTGTTTCTGTTATTAAAAAATATTTTGGAGTTAGCATTCAAATCAAAAACAGATTAGGGAAATGTCATTAAATGCTCATGCCAGTGCCTTTTTCCCTTGGACCAAATGCAGCGTGCAGGCTAATAGTGTTGCATCTTGCTTTGCTTTGAGGTCCCCTTTGAAAAGTGTGTTTGGCTTCCTTCAGATGGGCTCCGTGCCCACGTTGCCGCCACATAAAAAGAGCAGATTATTCCACTTGGCGCTCGCGGAGGCGACTCGGCCTCGTCCCAATCTCACCTGCCGCTAACTTTGCTTCATCTCGCCTTGGTCTTTGCCGCCTGCTGACTTTGTTCGCTCTCTCGTCTTTTGCCTTAACGTCAGCCAGCGCGTACTCGGGGAAAAAATAGTGATGTCCCACTGAAGGTGACTTCTGAGAGGCATCAAACACTTCCGTCCTGCACTTTATCATTATCAAAAAAAAAAAAAAAAAAAACGGGTAGCGACTGTAATCACGGATGTGGAAGTTAACTACAATTTATTTGAAATTAATTGCTAATCAAAACAGCAGCAGAAGTACCGAACCTGAACTCATTATAAACAGGCTCATGTTACTGTAAATGCTCAAACACAAAAGATCACAGAGTATGTGCTGTGGTAGTTAATGAAACAAAAACAACATTAATATTTAAAGGGATCCTCTACCTTAAATACATATAGGCTCTGATAAACCACAATTGTTCTCTTGTACTAAAATATATTGCTAGAAACACATAAAATGGTAAATCAATTGCAATATTTTATAATATTTAGTACATATTTTGACCAGTAGTTGGCGCCATGTTTTGCGGGCTCGCAGTGATTACATAAATGAGATGTTTCTAAATGTGTACAACAATTGCGTATTGCTGCCTTAACTCGCAAAGTAAAATGCCACGATGTGCTGCTTTTGGATGCAATTTCCAGTCAAATTTAAACAAGTCGAGTGACGTGAGTGGTCAAGGTGGAATTATTATTTTTTGTGAATAAATGTGCAGAAGTGGAAGCTACTCCCCTTTTTGGTACTTTTATGCACTTATCCTACCCACCACGCGTTACAACTGGCGCCCGAACATTTTTCCTGGATCTTCAGTCAAGTTAGGGATCCGTCTATTTTCTGAATCGGACGGTCCCAGCGTGGCTGCAATATTGGTTTCGGATCTATTTTTTTGGATTCGTCGGTCCCACGGCGGCTTTTCGGATCAGTCTATTATCTTGATTCGATGGCCTGATCGTGGCTGCAACATTGACATGGGATCTGTCTAATTCCTGGATCTTATATTATACTAATACTATTGCTATCTTTTTTTGTGGACTATTCTTCGTGGGAGTTTTCTCCAAATCGTACCAAATAATTAAAGCACTATGGCACGCTATAGTGACAACAGTGAATCTGATATGGACCTTACTTTTATGTTGCAGTTAGTCTGGGAACGCGTGTGTGCATACAGCTGAGCTCCCGAGTGACGAGTGGTCAAGGTGAAAATATTTTTTGTGGATAAATGTGCATAATTGGAAGCTTCTCCCCTTTTTGCTACTTTTATGCTCGTATCCTACCTGCCACGCGTTACAATGTACAAGACATGGATTACACTCGATTCCAGGATTTGTTCCCGTCAGATGACGAATTTAACGAGGACAGTCAGCCACGACACGACTCCGATCCTGACTATCACACGTGTGCATTCATAGCTTTATTACCTTCAGTGAAGTTTATAATGTCAATAGTCATGAAAATAAAAATGCAAGAATGACAAGGTGTGTTCAAACTTTTGGCCTGTACTGTATGTAAAGCACACGACAGCTCTCGATGCTAACAATCTACATAATTATTAGGGGTGCAACGGTTCAGTTAGACCACGGTTCGGTTTGAACCTCGGTTTTGGGATCACGATTTCAGTTCGGTTCGGTTTGCGTTTTTTTTTGTTTTTTTTTTACAAAACTGCCTTTATTTTGCTTTCAAGAAAATGAAATAAACACTTAAAATGTAAACATTTTCAAATACACACACAGTAGTAAAAAAGTTACTCGGCAAAGTAACTGGTGTTACCTTTCATGTTTTTTTTTTTTTCCATTTAAAAAAAAAAAAAACAAAAAAAAAACATAGTAACATTTGCTACGTTTGGAGGTCATTTGTTGTGAATCAACCGTTGAAGTTGATAAAATTGCTCCCGTTTTTGCAATAGTTCCCTTCTGTCTACTTTCGACATGTGAAAATTTTAAAACTGTTTCATCCTTTAAAGATAGACTCAAGATTTTGCCGATTTTGGAGTATTTTAGATAAAAAGTTACTTAGGTTCGCTAGGAAGGTTCACTACAACAGAGCCTTTCTGAGAAGTTTCCTGCTCTAAAATGGCGGCTGTTTACTAACACTACCGAGTCTGTCATTTCGCATGTAGTTCTATATGCATGAGATATCTAGGCGTTGATTGTAGGCTGTCGGCTACAGTCAGGAAATATTGGAGCCACCTAGCCTAGCATCGCGTTTGCTACAGCGTCACAACAAACACTCTTCCCTCTCAGTCTCTCTGACTTTTCTCGCGTCATTCAACAAACGTATTAACACACATTGTCTCGTTGCCGAAACGGTAACAAAATCCGAACGGAGGAAAAAAAAAAAGGAATGCACGAAAAACGTACAGATTTTGAACGTAATGTACGCCGTGCACATTTAAGAATCAGTGCTCACTTGTACAAATTACGCAGAGATCGTACGACTTGACAGGTATGAATTGTAGTGGACCATCACAGTTAAGTAGTAGCACTCTGTAGCACGGGACGTCCAACTATCAGTGGTGAGGGCGAAGCTATGTGCTTTAGCAAAATAATCTTCGATGGCTTTGCGTGCCATTTCATAAATGTGGGGGATTACGTTGTTGGAGAAATATGTCCGCGAGGGAACATTGTAACGCGGGTCAAGCGTTGCAAATAAATTAACAAAGCCCGCCGTGTGTTTTCACTGGCGTCATCTTCGGGGTTGTCCTGCTCTTAGAAAGTGATATCTGTGGGTGATGCCTGCTGAGGTGCCTGAGTCATGTTATAAGTGTTGCCATTAGCATAGGGAACAAGCGCTGAGCAATGCTTGCATATTGTTTTATTTTTTTTTTCTCAATATTTTATCTCCCTCCGCATTGTAGTCCACGGGGAAACCGAAATGTTGCCACACCGCAGATTTGAAAGAAGCCGGTGGTTCCTCAAAATTCGGTCTCTCCACTCCTCCGCTCGCCATAGCTTTTTGTTTTCTTTCTTGTTTCACTTACACTTCGCTCGTAAGCGAGAGAGGGCTATACTCAGCTTCTATTACACAGGTGCTTGACAGCGATCGGACATTTACTTGCGGGGTGGGAATTTCTCCACAGCTGTGCTTCCCGTCACATACAGGCACACAGAGCTCGACCAATTCATTCCACAAGCGTTCGGAATAAATTAATTGCAAAACCGAAAAGGCGCGGTTCATAAAGGCGTATTGAACCGTACAGCGCGAACTGTACGGTTCGGCTTTGAACCGCAAACCGTTGCACTGCTAATAATTATACTGGGATGAATTTGAAAACGCAATAGCTTACCTTGAAGATTTGCTGACAAAAACCGGAGTTCTTAACAGCATACACTCTCTCCCTCCGTACATCACCAGTTTTTCCCAATTCTTGTCTTATCAGGTATTGTATTTTCTGTTCTCATTTGGCCTTTGCTGCTCGTCTTGTGAACGACCGACAGTGCTGTCCTGCTCTTCACATTTCTGATCTGGTTCAAATTTGAAGGGTAGAACCGACGACATGTTGTGGTAGCTAACGAGTGACACGCTGAAAGTTCGGCAACGGGCCCGGTGACGTCACGCACTGCGACGTAACAAGAATGGCGACCTATCACTTAAAATATTTTTACAAATTTATTAAAACGAAAACATTAAGAGGGGTTTAATATCAAATTATTATAACTCATACTAACATTTATCTTTTAAGAATGACTTGTCTTAAAGATTGAGGATCCCTTTAAAATACCCATTGACGGCGATAGAAAATCGGACGTCTATCGTCATCAATGGCAGTAATAGATGATAATAATAATAATGAATAAACTTTTCCGATGCAGCAAACTACAGAAAAGGCAGTGATTTGCGTATTTCTGATGGAGTACTAGTGTAGCTCCACACAAACACACACACGCAGATACACCCCAACATAAAGACTGCGAGAGTGGCAGAAGATGGCAAAGATAGCGTTGCATAATGTATGCGGCTTGTGAGGTGTCAGTGCACTGCTGAAGAAGCTTCACTAGCTGATGCAGAAAGAGTCTCCACTTCTATTGCTCGGGCTAACTCAATGCGCACTCTCCAAAAAATAGGGGTGATGATAAAGTTTTTGACAGTGGTAGCGTGTGTGTGTTGTAGTGTAGTGCTTGACGGAAGGATTGTAATTACTGGACATAAAAATGCTAATTTCACAGCCTGATTTTTAGTTTTGCATTACACTGCTGATCAAAAGTATTGGCACCCCTGCAATTCTGTGTCAGATAATGCTGAATTTCTCCTAGAAAATGATTGCAATTACAAATGCTTTGGTATTAATATCTTCATTTATTTAGCTTGCAATGAAAAAACACTAAAGAGAATGGGGAACAAAAAAAAAATTATTATCACAAAACTCCAAAAATGGGCTGGACAAAAGTATCCTTTGAAAAAAAACGTGATGCTTCTTTCATTTCTGTAATTACCAGCATCTGTTACCTAAATGTGGCACATAACAGGTGGTGGCAATAACTAAATCACACTTGCAGCCAGTTAAACTGGATTAAAGTTGACTCAACCTCTGTCCTATGTCCTTGTGTGTACCACATTGAGCATGGAGAAAAGAAAGAAGACCAAAGAACTGTCCGAGGACTTGAGAAGCAAAATTGTGAGGAAGCATGGGCAATCTCGAGGCTACAAGTCCATCTCCAAAGACCTGAATGTTCTTGTGTCTACCGTGCGTAGTGTCATTAGTAAGTGTAAAGCCCATGGTAGTGTGGATAAACTCCCAAGAGGTGGATGGAAAAGAAAAATCGATGAGAGGTTTCAACGAAAGATTGTGCAGATGGTGGATAAAGAACCTCGACTAACATCCAAACAAGTTAAAGCTGTCCTGCAGGCCAAGGGTACAACAGTGTCAACCCATACTATCCGTCGGCGTCTGAATGAAAAGGGAGTCTATGGTAGGATACCCAGGAAGACCCCACTTCTGATCCAGAGACATAAAAAAGCCAGGCTGGAGTTTGCCATTACTTACCTGAGAAAGCCAAAAACGTTTTGGAAGTATGATATCTGGTCGGATGAGACAAAAGTAGAGCTTTTTGGGAAAAGGCATCAACATAGAGGTTACAGGAAAAAAAACAAGGCCTTCAAAGAAAAGAACACGGTCCCCACAGTCAAACATGGCGAAGGTTCCCTGATGTTTTGGGGTTGCTTTGCTAACTCTGGCCCTGGATTGCTTGACCGTGTGCATGGCATTATGAAGTCTGAAGACTACCAACAAATTTTGCAGCATAATGTAGGGTCCAGTGTGAGAAAGCTGCGTCTCCCTCAGAGGTCATGGGTCTTCCAGTAGGACAATGACCCAAAACACACTTCAAAAAGCACTAGAAAATGGTTTGATAGAAAGCACTGGAAACTTCTAAAGTGGCCAGCAATGAGTCCAGACCTGAATCCCATAGAACACCTGTGGAGAGATGAAAGTGGCAGTTTGGAGAAGGCACCCTTCAAATCTCAGAGACCTGGAGAAGTTGGCCAAAGAAGAATGGTCTAAAATTCCAGCATAGCATTGTAAGAAACTCATTGATGGATACCGGAAGCGGTTGTCAGCAGTTATTTTGTCTAAAGGTTGTGCTACCAAGTATTAGGCTGAGGGTGGCAATACTTTTGTCCGGCCCATTTTTGGAGTTTTGTGTAAAACGATAATATAATATTTTTTTCATTGCAAGCAAAATAAATGAAAATTTACTACCAAAAACATTTGTAATTGCAATCATGTTGTGGGTGAAATTGAGCATTAATTGACAGAATTGCAAGGGTGCCAATACTTTTGGCCTGCAGTGTATAGGTTAGCAGCCATACTTTTGTAATGTTTGTTTGAACATTTCATACAAAGTTATTCCTCTTTCTGTCAGGTTTTAAGTAAGCCTGTCAAACAATTAAAATTTTTAATCGAGTTAATTACAGCTTAAAAATTAATTAATCGTAATTAATCACAATTAATCGCAATTCAAACCATCTCTAAAATCTGCCATATTTTTCTGTAAATTATTGTTGGAATGGAAAGATAAGACGGATATATACATTCAACATATTGTACCTAAGTACTGTGTTTGTTTATTATAACAATAAATCCACAAGACGGCATTAACATTAACATTCTTTCTGTGAAAGGGATCCATGGATAGAAAGACTTAATTCATAAAAGATAAATGTGATTACAAGTTATAGTAATTTTGATAGTTTGTATATTGTGATTAAATATTGCCGTCGAGTGTATTTTTTGAGCGAAACTTAATGTTTGAATATCGTATTATTTTGCATAGCTATTTTGATTGGGAATACCAGATCTCTTTGCACTGAGCGCTTTTCTTTTTGTGAACGTTATTTTATTTTTGAGGGATAGGAATATTATTTTTGTTGTGCTTTCACTAAATTATACTGTAGCGATTTAAATGTTCTTAACTGCCCAAATGCATGATGGGAATTCGAGCAACTATGAGTCACAGTGGTTGCTGCAAAGGATATATCTTCTCTGCGTTGAGTACAATACATGGTGTTATAAAAAGATCATCTCTGGTTATATTTCCCCATGTTGCTTGCCACAATAGTTATAACAATTGTGGAAGAGATGCTACTGCGTAACCCATTAAATAGCGCGGCTTCAATATATGTCTGCGTTACCATTTCATTCTGCTAGGAAATTGGTAGTGCTATGGACCCCATTGGACCGGAGAATCATGTTGGCTCATTGTCGTCAGATGGCTCGGTTCATCCTATTACATCCTAAGGAAGACGTCGGCGAACATATAAACACCGAGAGGCGTTAGATGGCTTATTGTGAATACTTTAATTAACAAAACAAAAGCATGTGGGGAACGCAGCACTCGGGCCTGCGGTAACTGCACACTTTCTCTATTCTCTCGCTCCCTCCCTCGCTCGACCACTTTCTTCCTCACTGCTCAATCTGACAATGCTGGTCACATTGAAAATAACAGCGGCCCCCTTGGCGGGTGCCGCTAACACCTGCATCCACTCCACTTGCTTGTCTCTGCCCTTAGCTCTCAATATACTTCAAACAGCGCCATTGTAGTCTGTTCGCAGCAATGCTTGAGTGGGTCGTTCCGCGCATGCGTTAATTGCGTTAAATATTTTAACGTGATTAATTTAAAAAATTAATTACCGCCCGTTAAAGCGTTAATTTTGACAGCCCTAGTTTAAGTAATCTCTGAATGTCAAACCAGTGGCGGCTGCTGGTCTTTCAATGAGAGGAAGCTCAAAGTGTTTCTGCCTGTGAGTGCTTTGTGACGGTGGGGCTTGGTAGGGAAAGAAACTATAGTGCCAGAAACCAAGTCTTCAGATACAGGCAGTTACTGTACAATAGAAAAACACACCAGAAATAGAAGCTTGATTTTTTTTTTGCTGGTTGTTTTTAATAAAGCAAGTGTCGTTAGAATGATTATGAAAGTCTCTGGTTCAACTCAAATCAACGAAAGGCACATTTTTTAAAAAATTCCTCCTGCGGATGTTACGACAAGGTCACTGATTCGTTCATTTTGCTGTCAATCAAAAAGGGTTTCAGCCTCAGACAGATCATCCAATCATCATGCATAAAGTGTGCTGTCCTGGCCAGCCACTGCCCATAGACTGTGGTGAAAAAATGCACTCTCAACTCTGGAGAAGCACAGCTTTCACACTGTTTAAAGGACTGTGAAGTTGTGCGAATGAATGAAAAATAAGCCGCATTGTAACCAGTGATCAGAAGCTAATTCTGAAGTTGAGGCCGTTGTACCGCATAATTAGTCAATGACATGTACAAGGGTTGTGAATTTTGCCACTTCAGCATCCAAGGGGCTCTTTTAGTCTTATCAGTCGTGTTATCAGTTGGATATTGGGCGTTCTCCAGTGTTCCTTGTGTTGGGACAGGACGTCCCGCCATTTGTTCTTGACTGTCCGGAAGAACTAATTGCGAGAGTTGTTGGTGCAGACGTGGGCTTGTAGATGTCTTGCCTCATCAGCGTCAATCTTGCTCAGTCAGTTGCATGACGCACACGCTGGGCTTCCATGATAAGAGGGCGTCATGTATCTCTTATGCCCAATATTCTACTTGTTTTCCTTAAACTATGGTATAAGTGCTATTTATTTTATATTGGGTGTGTTAGAGTAATGCAAACAGTGAAACAGTAAATACAAGAAATGATACTATTCCCTGATTCATTATATTAAGTGTGTTAGAGTAATACAAACAGTCGATCAGTAAATACGAGAAAAGATACTATTCGCTTCATTAACAAGAGGCAATATTTTCCAGTTAAGATGTGTCGTAACCTGCGAATTCTGTATATAGAGACGTTCGTAAGCAGTGTTGGGCATGTTACTTTAAAAAAAGTAATTAGTTACTACTTCTTCCAAAAAGTAACTGAATTACTCTATAGTAAATCTAACTAGTTACCAGGGAAAGTAACTATTTCCGTTACTTTAAAAAGAAGTTGTTGTATGTCAAAGAATTTGAAATTTTCTGAGCAGTATTGAAGAGAGTTGAAAAGAGAAGAACAGACAGGTAGTTGTGTTATAGAACCTTGTAATATTTATTGCACCGCACCAGCAACAGATTTATCCTACACTTGAAGTGAAACAAAAATAAACAGTAAGATTTTCCGCCACTAGCTTTGTGGTAGCGTGTGTAGTTGTTAGGTGCTTCAGCAAATTTGAATTACTTACCACAGATGTCGACAAAAGCTTTGCCCCGGGACAGAAATTACACTTTACATGCACGTTCTTTTCTTTAATTTCGACCAACTTAAAATAGTGTTTATATCTCCACCTCGTAAAGGACAAATTTTCCTCTGAATGCTCTGCCATCATATCCCTCTGCATCTGTTTTGCGTGTGTGTGTGTTCCGGTTTGTGTGTGAAAACACCGGCTCTACATGGCTTTCCATGACACATGACTCTAACCCTCAGCCAATCACAATCACTTCCATCTCATCTATCCAGGGGGTGCATTCAGGTAGCCTCGTCCCCTTACTCCTCCCGTCACCCTCAAAGCGTATGCCGTCCTCAAGATGGAAGCAGCATTCTTGCTGGCTTACAGTGGGGGATGAGAACGAGGCTAGCATTCAGGTGTAGCAAACACAGAAACGTTAGCAAGGTTTGGAAAGCATTGTCTAATTGAATGAGCAGGGACAAACAGCCTGGAGTCGTAAGAAGTACGTGCGCTCTTCTCGAACCTGAATGCACCCCAAGTCTTGGATGACAAATAAACAGAGCAGAGTAGACTCGCTACGGCTGGTAGTTTCTTCATTTTATTCAGAGTAAGTAACGCACCGCTTTTGAACGTCAGTAACGATAACGGCGTTGTAACGGCGGAAAAACAGATTACCCCGTTACTGAAAAAATGACGCCGTTGTGTAACGGCGTTATTTATAACGGCGTTATTTCCAACACTGTTCGTAAGAAGAGGTACCACTCTGTCTGTCTTTATTCTGGTAGAATTTTAATATTTTTGAGTAGGGATGCCCCGATCCAGGTTTTCGCACTTCCGATCCGATACCGATATTGTTTTGCATTTCCGATCCGATACCGATACTGGCCGATACCGATGCCGACCTATCTGAGCATGTGTTAAAGTTTAAAGTTATTTAGCCTCCTTACTTGGTTGGTTGGTCATTACTTACTCATGATGAAAAAGGTTTTAGTACTCTTGATAACAACTAGCCAGCTGAATTAGGTGAGTTTGAATAACACACAACGGTTGTTAACAAGAAACTGACCTGTTTATTCAGTGACGAACACAAAACATTATAAATAACAAACAGAAATGGCACAGTCAGTCAGTAAAACGTGTATATTGTAAACTGTCTTAAAAAAGCAAAACACACCAACAACCTCAGTGGAAAATCCCACAAATCCCCCAAGCTATTAGATGCTTTTAATGTTATGTGTATTAGTTACAAAAATTGTATAAAAAGCCTCTCAGGTTTAAATAAACGACTATTTCAGTATGAAATTAACATTTTAAAACTGTAAATAAAATACTCAAGTCCCCATTCTGTATCAGCAGCTTTAAACTACATTCAATTCATTTAATTTTGCGAATCAACTGTTAAAGTTGTTAAAATTGCTCCCGTTATTCCATAATTTCCCTTCTGTCTACTTTCGACATGTGAAAGTTTTAAAACTGTTTTGAAGATAGATTCAAGTCAAGATTTTGCCGATTTAGGAGTATTTTAGATAAAACGTTAATTAGGTTCGCTTGGAAGGTTCACAACAGCCTACTTGGGAAGTCTTCTGCTTTAAGATGGCGGCTGTTTACTAATGCATCTGGTTTTCAATACTTCAATGTTGCTAACGCAGTCGAGTCTGTCGTGTAGCATCTAGTTCTATATACATATGATAGCTATTATCTCCAGTAAAACGACGTTGACGTAGTTTGTAGCGGCTGTCAGCAGCAGTCAGGTATTCTTGTGTTTTTTATCCAGCGGCATGAGTTGAGCTAAAGCCGTGAGTTGAGCATTGGCATTACCCGGGTCTATGACAAGCATTATGTTTACTTTCGGGACGCAATGCGGTCAGTTTCTCATTGCGTCCCGAAGACCGCGCTGTGTATTAGTTCCGCTTTACTTGACATATTTCAATAATCAGAATTTGGATGTTTGTGAATCGTTCTCGAATCTTCCACGGCCGAATCGCTCAAGGATGTAATGACGGCTGGGCATGTTGTACCGTTGTTCTAAGTGTTGGATGGTGCGTCTTTACTCACGTAAGATAATGGCTCGTCATCCAGAATGAATTCTTCGGCAATGACTCTTGCTACCTTTCTTTTTGGCTTTCGGTTTTCTTAACATACACCTCATATTGTTTGTGGTGGTATTTCGCTAAATGCTTGATTAGGTTGGTTGTATTAAAACTTCTTACAGCTTTACCACTACGCTTGACTTGTGGCATATGTTGCACTCTGCCTCTTCGTCTTTGTCGTCCTTTAAGGTGAAATGATCTCACACAGCTGACATTTTTACCGATAAAGTCTCTCGGTAAATTGGGAGACGGTAATGTAAATGTAGTGTGTTGAAGGTGTGCCGTAAAATGCGGATCGGATTTTAGGGAAAACGAAGCAAAAACTGGAATGGATTATGTAAATCGGTGCGCTGGAAAACCCGGACCGGGCTTAGAAAAAAAAAAAAAAACTGGATCGGATGTCTGGATCGGCATTTTTCCGTGTTCCGATCCGATACCGATGCACATTTTTTTGCCCATATCGGCGTCTGATCCGATCCAAATATCGGATTGGGACATCTCTATTTTTGAGTCACTGAGAACTTTTAAATCTGGTTATACTCTGTACAATGACAATAAAGGCTTTCTAATTCCATTCTATTCCATTCTAAGTTGTCATTTTAAAGGAAAGAATTCATTTTGAGATTTTACAGTTATCCTTGGATTGGAAGACGTTTCTACTATTTTAGCATGGCTAATATACGGATTTTTACAAGCTAATGAGCTACATGTCTTTGGGTGTAAATATCTACGAAATGTAAAATGTGGATATCTGGGGATTATAGTCCATAGAGGTTTATATATGAAGTTTTCTTGTGGGGTTAGAGGGTGTGGCTTATAGTCAAGTGCGAAAATTATGATATATAAAATAAATTCAGGTCAGTATCATTGAAATTGTATGAAACAATAGGACTGATCGGGATCAGAAAATACCATTTTTGGGTGAATTGTGGTCCTAACATCCGTCAAATATATCAATACTTCATCACTGATGATGAATGACATTTACTTGTGCTGACATGCGGCTGCACTGACACCCAAGACAGAGCACTACTTACTTTTTCTCCTGTCAATCTTGGAACCTCACAATGATGTTGTTGTCAGTATTGCACTTTTTAATTAGGAAAAGTGTTGAGTGAAATGATAGACTACCCCATACTCTGCATGTCAAAATAGACCTAAAAGATTAGCAACTTTCTCTTTTGATACAGTATCTGTACATAAAAATGGCAAATATGGAATTAGTCCACTTTAGTTCTCAGTAGATACTTCCCCCTACACACACACACACGCACACACATTTTTTTCTGTCTTTACCTAACATTGCGACCTGCTGGCAAAGACGTCCCGGTATGAAAACGTGTCAGCTTGTTGCTTCGTGTAATGATCAAAATGAACGTCTCAGCTCGTGAAAGATGGACCTCGTCGCGGCGCTGACGCGAGATCAATCACCCGCCGAGACGGCCTGTGATCAATCACATTAGAGAGCCCGGTGGGCCTCCGAGAGCTAACCGGTCGCGGTTAAAAGTAGCGCCTAATGACTGGATTTTATTCTAGTGAGACTGTTTTTTTTTTTTTTCAGCAGCTTGCTTTGAGTCCAAGTGTCCAATTATCTTCGCTCAAGTCATATTCCTCTCTAATAAGCAGGAGGAAAAAAACTCTTTATTGTGTTTATCTCATGAAAAGACTTGGAGTCAGAGGTTTAATACGCCACGCTGGCATTTGGTATTTTGTCTCTGTTTGATGTTCTCACCTCCAACTGATGCTTAATTAAGCCAAGTGGAAGTCAGAATACACCAGGATTTGTTTTTGGGCTAAAAATTATGAAGATAAATGTTGACTTATCCCTATTTTTTTATGTGGTTTTACACTGTTTAATTCCTGAAACGCATGTGGGAACTCAGGCAGGCACCGTCTCACATCACCCCGCAGGCCCTGCTGCTACTGCCTGATATTACTGTAGCTTACTGAAAGGTAATACATCCAGATGTATGAGTTATACCGCCCCCAGGTGGCCAAGGCGTGTACCCCTGATGGAGAAGCACAATGTCCATTGAATTGAAGTGAAAATATGGTTTATTTCCTTAGACGTTATTTAATTATGCTAATGATTAGAAGTCGACCAATATAGGATTTTCAAAGGCCGATGCCGATTAAAACAAAAATCGGCTGATCGACGATGTCTAAATAGGATTTCACTCACTATGTAAATGCATATATTGGGAATTAAATACACCAATAGTACTGCAAACTGAACTTTAAGTACAGGTAATCCCTGTGATGCGATGTACCCACCCATATATTTCGACTTTATGACGGCGGAGTCTCGTCTGCCATTTTGTCTCCAGTCGTATAAACAGTACCTTATTGTACCTCAGTGTTTTATTTTTTACTTTATTTTAATATGATATAAAATACATGTTTTGGGATTTTTATTTTAAGATTTAGAGGGTATTCAGGGGTACTTAAGGGTTAACTCAGACTTACGCGGGAATTCAACTTACTTCGCCAGTGTAGGAACGGAACTCATTTTTAACCTGGGGACTATAAAAAGTATGTCTAAGAGCTTACTTACAGACTATGCTTGAACAAGGAATGAAACAAGCAAACTTTTGAAAGGCTTGCTTCTTGGAAGCTCATTTACTTGTAACCTGTATTTTTTCTTCTTTTTCTTTGACTACTTCCCAGTTGGTGCAATATTGCAAGTAACAAAAGTCATTACCCAAACAGTGAACATAACAGTTATCCGATTTATTGGCCTTTTATTTTTTAATCAGCCAATGGCTGGTCTTGAAAAAAAAAAAAAAAAAAAAAAATCCAGATATCTGCCTGATTTATCGGTAAGCTGATATATTGGTTGATCTTTATTTAGAGATATGAGTGTGGCAAAACTTGAGGAACGGATTAAACTAGAGTGAGTAGCTATTAACTCACCAACAGTGTTGTTTTCGGCAGCCCTTTTAATTTAGTCTTAGTCTTTTGGATGATAATACTTAGTAGTCTTAGTCATATTTTAGTCATCTCAAAATGTGTTTGTCTTTTTCTATTTTTTTTTTTTTTGACGAAAACCCAAGACTAATTTCGTCTAGTTTTAGTTGACATTTACAAAAATGTTTTCGTCTGTAAATTTTTTTTTTAAATTACTCCGAAAATAAAGGTTTCCAACTATTTCGAATGAACAGTGACTAACGAGAACATATTTTAGCGTCTACAAGGACAACACCAACTTGGTGATAATAGACACTCAGCGGGAAAACAGTACATTATTTTCAATTAATTATATCCACCAGGACACCAGGAACGCTATGTAAAAAAAGCTGTCCGAGAGTTTAAAAGGACGATCACCATCAGCCTTAACTTAATGCTAACGCGAACGCTATGCTAACGCTACGAGTTACATTTAGTGTGTGGTGATCAGTCAGCACAGACCTTTAAAGACTAAAGCAACATTGCATATTCTCTCTGGCCAAGATAAGAAAACAAATCTTACCGTGTGGTGTGTGTGTGTGTGTGGGTACACATCACTGGTGAGTGGGGGGTGGGCGCAGCACATCACATGAGTGACACATCCAGACACTGCTATGATGCAGGCTAACTTCACAAAAAATGTCACATACTGTATTGTGAACATGTGATGGAAAACTATTGCACACTTTCATCTTGTTCTCATCCTGTCAGACGAAAACTGGCATTAGTTTCGTTATGTTTTAGTCTCCCAAAACATGTTTTTAGCTCGTTATCGTCTCGTCATCGTCATGAAAAAGTGTCCGTTGACGAAATATTTTCATTATCGTCATCATTGACGAAAACACAACTACTAACAAATGAAAAAAGCGTGGCTAATTGCTAAAATGATTACGGCAATTGTCTACTTTAACTCATTGGCTATCATTGATGATGATAGATGTTCGAAATTTGTTTAAATTTAAAGCTGAAGGAAGAAAAGAGCTGGACGATTTGGACATCTATCATCATTGGCGGCACAGAAAAAGTTCAACAGGATCCTTGCAATGAATCTCCCAGGGTGGCAACAAGCTAAGTTAGCCTCCCTAAACTCATTATTCGTTAGACTGCGCACACATACATTCCGCGAGTCTTTGCTGATTGAGTTAGCGCCGCAATTAAGCGTCCGTTTTACAACGTTTCGATCGGGAACGCGAGGGCAGGCTGAAGAAGTGCTGAGGCAAGTCTGGCCCTCGCTAATACGAGGCCGCCGGGAGTCATCCGTCGTTTTGTTCCATAAGCACCTAAAACACTACCACCACCAGTCTTGAAATTGAGGATCATTAGCTTTTATGTATTTACCCATTGTTCGTTAAACCTTCCTGGCCGTTTAACCACACGGGCATGACTTTAGTAGGAAATCGTACAAAAATTAAACATTAAAGCGTGCTAGTTTTATGGGAATTTATTAATGAGTATAGGCAGAACATTATAGGAAAAAGTTATGAGTATAGTATTACTCAGCCTATAAGTCACACAAGCTAGATAATGTAAAATGAAGAATAAATGTTGTTAAAGAATGCTTTTATTTTTCATTGTAAACCTTTTGTGTAAAATGGCATTTTCCAGTCTTTCCAGTGTTTTTTTGTGGAAAATACAAGACTGTTCATGGAATAATGACCTTGTAACTTTGTCAATGAACGTGTGGACTATTGTTCCGCATCAAATTGCCACTGTTCCACATTTGATATTCATCTGCAATTGTTTTTGATGCTATGAATGAGTAGGTGGTAAAAACAAAAAAGTGGGTTGTTACGCTTGGATTGGAAAGATGATCGGGATCAAGGTGTGAAATTTATCCTTCCTCATTTTCTAATTAAATAGGCACGTCTCTTGAGGGTTCTACTAATAACACGGCTACGCTTGTGTAACCCAGTTTGTGTGTATGTGTGTAAGTGTAGATGAATGCAGATTGTTTCCTCTTTTGTTTATCAAAGAGGATGCATAAAAAGTGAGTGAGGGAGACCGAGGCGTGGCAGCGTCGCTGTTACAGTAGCACAATACTCCCATCTCGTGGTTTAACAGAGTCGTTGCAACTGCAATCTAATTTGAAGCGGCATTATTGCTTTTAAATGACTAGTGTTGACGCAATTAAAAGATATTCTTGCTTTTTAGTAAAGGTATTGTTTTTTTTTTTTTAATTCAGTTTTGTTTTTAGAATTATTTTTTATTGTAAAAAAATGTTTTACCATTTACTTTATTTGCCATGTTTTTATTTGATGCTGTTTTTTCTTTTCTTTCTCAGGATTATTATAACATTGTCAAATGTAATATTTGTCTCACTTAAGTGTATCAAATTGAAGCACATGTATAATAATTATCATTAAAAAAAAGTGATTACTATTTACATGTTATAGTATTCTTAGTTTCACTTGATACTTACAAATTTAGAATAGAATAGAATAGAATAGAATAGAATAGAATAGAATAGAATAGAATAGAATAGCCCATTATTGTCATTATACAGTTGTACAATAAAACTGTGGAGCATCTCCCTTTGCAGTGCAGGACGAGATTAGATTATTAGATGTTCATGTTTATGATCATTAGTAGTAGTATTGGATCTAGTATTGGAATTTTTGTCATTTTTTTAGAGTTCAAATTTTTTTTTTTTTCTTATTAGACGTTAAAGTCAGTGCTTAATTTGTAAATCATAAGGGACCGGAACGTACATATGACAGCACAGGGATGACGAGACGGGCACAGGTCCCGGAAGATACGCAGAAAATGGTGCTGAAAACAACACGCAAATGCCCACTTGCCATGCTGTGGGACTTACAAGCCTCCATTTCAGATAATATCCATGGTATAAATGTTATGACAACAATTTACAATTATTTAGGCTATACACTGCACAGCACGGGCATTGCCCACATAACCACAGGTGGGATTTACAGTACGTACTCAGCAATTACTTTCTTAATAGGTCTAACTTGTAAAACATTAAAAAAAATCTGAGATTACAATAAATAACACAAACCCATTATTTTGAGAGTTTCACCCCGCACCCCACCCCCCACCCACCCCCCCGTCTTCTCTGGCCCCAAAGTTCCCACCGCCTTACAAATTGTGCAGGCCAAACCCGAATTTTCCATAAGGGTACTGACCTGTTGCTCCAGCTGTTGGTGGTCCACTTGGTTGACTGCTGGCGCTGTAGCAGGCCCCCACTCCGGGTGGCGCTGAATCTGACCAGCTGCTGCCACGGTAGCAGCCTCCTGCCCCAGCTTGCCTGGCTTTCCGTGAACCTGGCTAGCTGCTGCGGCGCTAGCCTCCTGCTGTACCCGGTCCTGCCAGTTAGCAGCATTGCTGTAGCTGCCCTGGTTGTTGCTTTTCTGACTCGTTTTGAACCATCTTTCTTCTTTTTGAAAAAAGACAGTTAATGGAACTGTCATTTTGACATGTTGAAATACCGTTTGATCCTGGCTGCTTGCTGCCCAGATGCCACAAATTTCCCAATTTTTTTTTTCTTTTTTAATGTCAGGGGCGTGATTTGTTGGTCCAGCTTTTCAGTGCACCAACAAATCTCCCGACTCTTTCAAATGACGTTAATTTTTTATAAACAACATGCAATTCTTGGGATTTTTTTCTGTAAATGAGTGTATGCATATTATTATTTGACTTTATACTTTTTTTAAAAACATGTTTTTATTTTATATTATATTATTATTATTTTCTGTACCCAAAATAAGTCCCAGAACACAGGGAGGCCGTAATCAAGAGGTGCCGGATAATGCACAAATTAACCCCTGCTTACAGTGCATACTCCCAAAAAATATCCTTTGGTGCCATAATTTGAATTGTAAACATTTTGCAATTTTTTCTTCCACCCCCACTTAGGCTGCGGCGCGAAGGCTACACGGTGCAGGTGAGCGTCAACGACTACCTGGACATCTACTGCCCACACTATAACAGCAGTCTACGGGGGACACTGGAGCGCAGCGTGGCTGAGCAGTACATCCTGTACATGGTCAGCTACCGCGGCTACCTCACCTGCGACCCGCGAAACGGCTTCAAGCGCTGGGAGTGCAACCGGCCACACGCGCCGCACTCACCCATCAAGTTTTCCGAGAAGTTCCAACGCTACAGCGCCTTCTCGCTGGGTTACGAATTCACCGTGGGGCAAGAATACTACTACATATGTCAGTCCGCACACGCGCGCGCTCCACATGCTACATGCTAATTGTGTCATAACAATAAATTATGTGACGCCAAATCATGATTAGTCTTTTTAAAGAGCGTTAAATGGAATTAAAGCAACACTTGGTAGGTTTCAGTTTTGTTCGATTTTAGCAACGCCGGTGGACAAATGCAGTAGTGTTTTGCCTTAAGGAAGACTGAGTTTCTTCTGAAGACCAGCGCTGCGTTTCCCATGAGGACCAGCGCACACACACACACACACACACAGTGTCGTAAAATCATCAATAAATCAAAAATTAATCTCCTGGTTGCCTGCAGGTGGAATAAACAACATTTCTCTTTTCAGCGACTGTATGAAAAATGAATAGTAATAAGGTAATGTGTCGAGTTTGTGGCTAAACAATAGCATATGACGGTTAGCAGCCGTGTGGCGTAGTGTGGCTAACTACGAGTTCTGAACTCTGAGGATTTCGGTGTCACGCCAGCAAGTTAAAGCCAGGCTAATGTTTATTCTGTGTGTTTTGGTAGCCTCTCTTTTTTTCCTTTTCAGACAAAACTTTTTGTCTCCTGTTGCTCTGCCATCTTTGCAGAATTCGCACGTTAATTAGTGCCGGTGAATGTGATACAGACCTCCTCAAGATATGAAAGAGGTGTCATTCAACTAGTCAGTCCACATATAATCACAAATGTAATGAAAAAAATTTATAAACGTTGAAAAGTTACCTAGTGTTGCTTTAAATGATACTAGTTTTATTTTTATAGGTAATTCAAACTTGAGCTACACACATAAGGATTGTTAACGTTAAAGTGTGCTATTAGCCCACTAAATAGTCAACCTGTCAAACCACGTCATGGAATTTACCTTAGTGATTATTTTGTGACATCATTATTGCTTTCCTCTCTGCCATTTTTTTCTATGGGCTGTCACTCACTCTCAACCTGTTCTTTAGCCACGCCCACTCACCACCACCACGGCCACAGCTGCCTAAGGATGAGAGTCTACGTCTGCTGCTCGACTGGTCAGTAGCAATGCCAACAAGCTAGAACGAGAGGGAATGTTAGAAAGACATCCTTGGACAATGTAGCTTTTTTAAGCAAATTTCGGTACTAAAATCTAAATTGGGATTTTTTTTTTTTTTTGTAATACCTTATTGGCTCGAATATAAGACGGCCCTTATTATAAGACGACCCCCTATTTTTCAAGATTCAAGTTTGAAAAAATACTTTTTGAACACCAAATTAATTTTTTTACAGAAAATAATTACAGTACATCCAAAACAAATGATTATAACAATATATTTGAGAGAAAAAGCATGTTATTTTGCCTCATTCAAATCTTAATATTTGAACATTTAAATATTAGGGCTGTCAAACAATTCAAATTTTTAATTGAGTTAATTACAGCTTAAAAATTAATTAATCGTAATTAATCACAATTCAAACCATCATATAATATGCCATATTTTTCTGTAAATTATTGTTGGAATGGAAAGATAAGACACAAGATGGATATATACATTCAACATACGGTACTTAAGTACTGTATTTGTTTATTATAACAATAAATCAACAAGATGGCATTAATATTATTACCATTCTATTAAATCGATTCATGGATAGAAAGACTTGTAGTTCTTAAAAGATAAATGTTACTGTAGTATAAGTTATAGAAATTTTATTTTAAAACCCCTCTAAATATTTTCGTTTTAATAAAATTTGTAAAATTTTCAATCAAAAAATAAACTAGTCGCCCGCCATTGTTGATGTCAATAATTACACAATGCTCATGGGTGCTTAAGCCCATAAAATCAGTTGCACCCAAGCGCCAGCAGAGGGCGACAAAACTCCAAAAAACACAAATAACAAGTGGACATTGTGACACTGTGCTGTCATTTTAGTCTGTTTGAGCAGGGCATGTGCGTTAATATTTTAACGTGATTAATTTAAAAAATTAATTACCGCCCATTAATGCGATAATTTTGACAGCCCTATTAAAAATGTAAACTAAAATGCAATCACATTCGTAAATGAATGGCTTCTGGTTTTTGAAATGTAAATAAACCAATCTACTGTGATAAAACAACAAAATTGCAATAACTGCATTAACCATCAAAGTGGAGTCTAACTGTAGCTGTAGTCTTGAAACAAATCTGAATAAGGAAAAACATTGCAATAAAATAATGCAAACTGGTTAAACTAAAAAGAGTAGCTGAGATTGGTCATGACAGAACATCGCTTCAATGACATCTGGCGCCATCTAGCATTGTAGATGGAGAGAGTAGCTGAGATCTCTGTCATGACAGAACATCGCTTCAATGATATCTGGCGCCTTCTAGCGTCGTGAATAGGTATAATGTCTAGAATGCAAATATAAGACGACCACCTCTTTTTCAGTGTTATTTCAATGCAAAAAACACCGTCTTATATTCGGGGCTATACGGTAATTCCCAATTGGAAGCAGGTGTTACTCAAATGACTAGCAGTTTCACAACCTCTCAATAAGAACTTTCTGTATAAAGTCTACGCTGCTTTGATTGCCTCTCACTTTCATTTTCTATCCCAGTCGCACACTCGGACGACGACTCTAGTCAGACGTCAAGCGCCTACACGGTGAGGCCGAGCATCAAGATACATAACATTGGTGAGTGACTTACCACAGTGTCATTTTTTGAAAAGTTTTCCTATTTTAGCCACACGTCAGTTCGTTCTGTGACTAAAACACTTCCAAATCATACGTCCCAATTAAAATGATTGAAGGCTGGATTGGAGGATAAAGAATATGTGCCATTGAACGACAGCAAGAAAGCTCATCATACACTATAATAAACATCGCCCTTTCCCGCAGATGTGTGAGTTGTTGAGGTGCCTGAGGTCATGACACGCTATAAAGACTGGTTACATGGCAAGGCAACGGTGCCTCGCAGAAATCGAGCTGGACTTCACCAAGCGTGAGACGAGCGGGCGATGTCCGCGTTGACCCCCTCCCCCAGCGGGCGAGACAAGACACATCAGTCGATAGGCGAGAAAGGGGGCCGTCCGCTCGGATAAATCTTGCCGTGGACTCGCGGCGAGGCGTAAAACAACATGTCACCGTGATTGGATGCGTTAGCTCGAGCGTTGGGCGAGGGGAGCGGCAGTCTATTTGGGGAAATCAATAGCAGACCGACAGAACATTACAAAGAGGAGCCCCTTTCGCGCTGATTTTCCTCACCTATTTTGAAAGAAGGGCTTGTGTATGAAGTTGCAATTTTTCGCCTTTAGACAGTCAGTCAGGGACAGAAAGGCTGTCTCTCCTAAATCAGTAGCACTAGCCTACATTTGTTTCTCCCGGACTTGCACTGATTCTAGTTGACTTGAGTTTTTTTTTTTTTTTTTTGCAATGCAAGCTGTTGTTTGGTTGTTTTTTGAGAGAACAATTCCACAGAAAAGAGCATTTAAGGTCTTTAATGCCACTCCCACTTGAAGTTCACTATCAAACTAAACATTGCTTTACCATATGTTTATTTTAATGCTAACAAACAATGCAAAAAGCCAAAAATGTGAAGAAATAGGATGACCATTATGGTTTTATTATTAATCAAGTTGCACATATTTTGAACAAAAACGTGGAAGGGACAACAATTATATCTGTTAAACATAGATTCTTTATCCTCTGCAAAGACCAACCTATTACTAAGGCTAGGTTCATACCGCAAGTCTTAATGCATAATTCTGATTTTTTGTCGTATGTGGGGTTTTTTTTTGGCGTGCCCTTTCAGACTGCCTTTGTCCATTGAGCCCATTCAGGTATCAAACATTGGCACTAATTCGCAGTCAGAGATGCGCTGTGCTAATTGACCCGCATGCGCAGGAGCTTCAAAACAAATGCTGCCTCAACGCCATTCTACGGTGATCATATTTTGATTTCCAAAAAGAGGACACAAGTAACACTCATATATAATCCCAGTTTAACCTTATATTCAAAGTTAATAGGGCTTAATAGTATGGACGTACACATATACGGACAGTTTACCCCGACTCTCGGCCGTTTAAGCAATTTTGAAGTATTACTCACTTGGAGCACAGAAAGAAAACCAAGCATTCTCAGGCTTATCCCCCTCCCCCCATTTTATTTTTTTATGACTGTTGTCAAGCACGCCTCTTCCCTAAAACAGTGTTCAACCTATTTGCTAACGCTAAACACAGCTCCATCGCTAACATAGCGCCGTGTCTCTCTTGGTCTTTGTTGACGTAATTGCTGCATGAATTCCGATTTAGGGGACTTGACAGTTCAGACCGCAGCCACATTCTGGAAAACTGTGGCCCAGATTGGATTTTAGCCACATACGAAAGTGACCTAGATCGGATTTTAAATGGTACACTTTTATGCGACCTGTCCCGTTCGGACAGTCAAGTTAACGCCTGACTCGTGTCGAAAAAACATGAAAAAATCGAATTTGTGCAAAAGACCTGCGGTATGAACGGAGCCTTTGAAGCTTACTGAGGAGTTGTTACTGGCTCTGTGTATTTGTATATCTTTCCATTACTGCCCTCATGTGGCTCAGGTGCACACAGCCCAAGGAGCAGCATAATGTCCATTGAATTACAACAAAAAATTGGGAAAACAGTTTAGATCAAGTTAAATTTTGAATTTAAACATAATTATATAACATAGACTTCATAATGATATTGAAGGGACACAGGGCGCGGGGCCAGTTAACAGGGGGCCTGCATTGTTGGCGTGGCCATCAAAGCTGACCGAGTGGAATCACAGACAAAGCTATTTTCGTTGAAAATTCTTGTGAATATGCTTAAATACCTGAATTCTTATAGATATGTACGTAAAACAGTCTAGTAGTTAGCATTTATTTTACAAAAATATATGTCAAAATACGATGCTAGTCTGTCAGTCAATGTAGCGGCCGCCATTTGTAAACAGAGCTTTTCCGGTGAAAATTCTTGTAAATAAATACTTAAATCCCTGAATTCTTTATAGATATGGATGTAAAACAGTCTCGATTCTTGGTTAAAAGCCAAAAAAACTGTTCAGTTGGCATTTATTTTACGTAAATAGGTCGAAGTACGGTGCTAGTCTGTCAGTCAATATGGCGACCGCCATATGTAAACAGAGCTTTTCAGGTGAAAATTCTTGTGAATATATGCTTACATCCCTGAATCATTTATAGATATGGATGTAAAACGGTCTCGTTTCTTGGTTAAAAGCAAAAAAATGTGCTGTTAACATTTAATTTACGTAAACATGTCGAAGTACAATGCTCGTCTGTCAGTCAATGTAGCGGCCGCCATTTGTAAACAGAGCTTTTCCGCTGAAAATTCTTATAAATAAATGCTTAAATCCCTGAATTCTTTATAGATATTAATGTAAAACAGTCTCGCTTCTTGGTTACAAGCAAAAAAAAAAAAAACGGTGCAGTTAGCATTTATTTTACGTAAATATGTCGAAGTACGATGCTCGTCTGTCAGTCAATGTGCCGGCCGCCATTTGTAAAGAGCTTTTCCGGTGAAAATTCTTATAAATAAATGCTTAAATCCCTGAATTCTTTTTAGATATTAATTTAAAACAGTCTCACTCCTTGGTTAAAAGCAAAAAAAAACTGTGCAGTTAGCATTTATTTTACGTAAATATGTCGAAGTATGATGCTCATCTTTCAGTCAATGTGGCAGCCGCCATATGTAAACACAGCTTTTCCGGTTAAAGTTCTTGTGAATAAATGCTTAAATCCCTGAATTCTTTATAGATATGTACATAAAACAGTCGCAATTCTTGGTTAAAAGGAAAAAAAACATGCAGGTAGCATTTCGGTAACGTAAATATGTCGACGTACGTTGCTTGTCTGTCAGTCAATGTGGCGGCCGCCATTTGTTAACAGAGCTTTTCCGGTGAAAATTCTGTGAATAAATGTTTAAATCCCTGAATTCTTTATATGTATGGACGTAAAACAGTCTCGATTCTTGGTTAAAAGAAAAAAAACATGCAGGTAGCATTTAGTTTACGTAAATATGTCGAAGTACGGTGCTAATCTGTCAGTCAATGAGGCGGCCGCCATTTGTAAACAGAGTTTTTCCGGTAAAAATTCTTGTGAATTAGCAATAAAAACAAAAAAAAACAAAAAAAAAAACGTGCAGTTAGCATTTATTTTACGCCACATTGACTGATGGATATGGACGTTAAACGGTCTCGATTCTTGGTTAAAAGCAAAGAAAACGTGCAGGTAGCATTTATTTTACATAGATAATGCGAAGTATAATGCCAATGCTGTAGCGGCAAATTTTTCCCTTTTTTTTTTTTTTCACGTTTCAAAATGCACGCATGGTACGAAAAATATAATAATTACCTTGAATCCTTAAATGCTAACAGCAGAAGGATAAACATAATGTGCAATGAATTATAGTACAAAAAATCTTTACAACTTGACTACTGCTATCAGCTTTGACCCCGAAGATAGAGTTTAAACTTTATAAACTTTTAACTTTGACAGACCAAATGGATATGCAGAGTATATTTTTGAACGCACTGATAGTGTAATCATCATTATTTCGAGGCATCGCCTAATAGTTAAACACTTCATTGCAGCCATTTCTTCCCAAAATTGTTTTTGGAAAGACTCATTATGACCAAAGTAACCCTCCTTCAGCCTTGACTGACTGTTCTCGCCCACTGGCATTTACTACGTGGAGTCTGCGTAGCATCAATTCAAAGATTCACGTTTCAAGTCACAGGCATGTTTATGGATTTTCCGGGGGAAACAAGCTTACGCAGAGAAAACACCGCACGAGGCGTAGGCGGTAAAACGCGCGTAGACACTCGCCGCCGCCACCGAGACGCTCCCAGGTCCCGACAGCAGCGTCGCGAACTAGCGAATTCCCCGCCGCCGCATATTTGTGGAGGCCGGCGTAAGAGGATCACTCATTCATATGCAAACACAACTTACACGCGCACCAAAATAGAGGTTGGCAGCTTGCGGGGCTCATGGGTGACAAGAACAAGAGAAGTTTTGAGGATGGAAAAGGTCAAACGGTTGAAGAGAAAAGAGGAGCCGGAGGTCTTTTATTTTTATTTTTAGGAAAGCACAAAAAGGTCAACATTAAAATGCCTCACAGTCTCTCAGTGAGGACTTTCAAGCACATTAAGTCAAACGTGTCCTTAAAAGAGCAGCAAGGCATGTCAGGCACAAATGCGATATTCTCAATACTTGCCACTGACGGCGATAGACGTTCAATCCATTTGAACTGGGAGAGCTCCTAATTCAAATGGATTAGATATCTATCGCAGCCAATGTTTTATATCTTAGGGTGAAGTCTGATAGCTAATCGACTATCAAATGAATGTTGATCATGGATGAATTGCTGAGCGACTTCTTAAAAAAGGAGACAAAAAAGGAAATATTTTCTTTTCCTTTATTAAATAAAAAAACACAAAAATCTTTTACTATAAGGCGCACCCACCACATTCGACAGGAAAACGACACGTGTTCATAGATAAACCGCACTGGACTATAAGCCGCATCTGTCCTCACTGTATAATGTGATATTTACACCAAAATATATTAAACGGTAACACTTTATTTCACAGCGGCATCATAAGATTGTCATAAGGCCAAATGAACCACCATGAAGCTTTGTCTGCTTCATTACTTCAATAAGCTTTATTTGACCATTACTGCTCCCTTGGGGTAGACAGTCAACCACTGCTGCCACCTGCTGTTAACACTGTTGTCGTCCAACATGCCTCCTAGCATGCATTGAAGCACTACAGATGTAAATAACAATCAAAATTCATGTTCTGTGCTAATTATTTTTTCAGTTACTGTTCCAGTTGCTTCATTAATTGCTAGTTACTGTATTTGGTAGCACTTTATTTGACAGCGGCGCCATAAGACTGTCAATACATAAACATAATTATGACATGACACTGCCATGAGCATTAATGAGTGCTTATAAAAGATGTCATCTAATCCCAAATTATCTCACTTTTGAATCGATGTAAAAGATCTCAGCTTGACATGAATGGAGTTAGTGGCATAATTTGCCGGATGACACTTTATGACATCTGTCATAAGCATTTTGTAATGCCGATGATAGTGTCATGTCATACTTATGACGGTATTATGACAGTCTTATGACTTCACTTTCAAACAAAGCGTTACCTTCTAACACAAATAAATCATAAAATAAGGTGCATGATTGCAAATGAGGGGAAAAAGTAGTGGCTTATAGTCCGAAAATTATGGTAAATTAAATTAAAATTCTTAATTAATTTTTTTTATGTTGTTACTGATTTTCATTTTTTTTTTTTTTTTTTTTTTTTTTTTTTTACCAAAAGCAGATTTTAAAAAAGGAAGCAGTAATTATATATTTTGTTTTGAAATACAAAAGGACAAAAATAATCTCTTTGAAATTTCTTTTAATGTAAAAATGGAAAAAAATAGAATTTTCATTTCGGCTTTATAATTTTTTTATTGAATGACTCTTAAAAAAAATAAAACCAAACTAAAACAGAAAAAAAAATCATGTAAATACATATTTTATGTTTGTAATTAAAAAGAAAACAAAAAAGTTATTCTCTTGATGATTTTTTTTTTTTTCAAAGGAAAAAACTAAATATTCTGAGGTTTCTGATTCATCAATTAGGACAAAAAAAACGTACATTTTGCTTTAGCGAGAATTGGTTAACGCACATGACTGACTTTCGAGTGCCACACGAAACGATGTCATAGGCTGAATCTGGCCTCTGGGCCGCACTTTTGATGGCCGTGCAATACAGGAAATAAGAAGACCCGCTTTGATACCCATTTCCTTTAATGAGCCTCCGGACGTAACGCGAAGCGAGCATAACGACCGCCGCCGAATAACTCAAGACGTCCTCTCACAGCTCTTTTGGCCCGCGGCTAATGTTCTCGTTGGGTCTAATCAATAGCGAGGCTGCGCTAATTCGTCCTGATTGAACCCCCCCTGCTCTTAGGACAAAACATCATTACGACGAAGGGGGAAAAAAACAGAAAACACACTGGAGACGCTCCCAACACACTGATGATAATTGCTACTTAGTTGATCATTGCATCATGTCTGCGAAGCGCCATTTGCATGCGTCGCGCTGATGAATTAATAATGTCACACACGCGCCCAACATTTTTTCTTTTTTTACGCCCCCAGATGAGTTTAACCCCGAAGTTCCCAAGCTGGAGAAGAGCGTGAGCGGCAGCAGCCCGTCGCGCGACCGCCTTCTGCTCACCGTGGCTGCCATGCTGCTCTCCAGCGCCCCCTTTCTGTCCTAGCGGAATCACGGCTTGAAATCCAAATCGACAAACTATTCCCCCCACTTCATCGGTTGTGGTCACGTGACATTTCAAGCAACGTGGAAACCCGCCCGGATGCAAGCGTCGGGATGGCTTAAGCGTGTTTTACGCCGACTTTGGACCGTGGCGACTACAAATGTCGAGGACGGTGACCATGGGAGATTCTTTGAAACGAAAAAAAAAAATTAGGGCTACGTGCCCTTTCTCCCTTTTTTCTCGATATTTACTTTCTTAGAGGATAGCGAGCGCTGTCGTAGTCCTTTCTGCCTGTTTCCTGCCTTCACGACTTGAGAACACTTTGGATGATGGCACTTCCGTAGCCACCGTGCAGTAGATGTGCTTGATAACGTACGTGTTTGGTCGCAGCGCCGTCTTTTACGAATGTTCGCCCCGTTTACCCTTTCCCCACCTCAAGACCACTCGGCCCTAACCCTATTCCTGCCTACAATGGTGTTTAAGGGCCATCCCGAAAAGAAGTAAAAAATAAAGTTCTTTGATAACTGGGAGGAATGAAAAAAATATTTTTTTCCCATGAAATTACTATAAAACCTGGTTTCTATGACACGATTGCGAAATTATAAACTTCAAATATCATAAGAAACTAAAAAATGGAATTTCTGCTCTTTTTCTAGTCAACAAACACCCATATTTCACGTAATCCTTTAATTTTGGGACATTTCCGGGTCACTTCCTGTTGATTTTGGTGAATTTACGTCTCATTTCCTATCACCATATTTTTCGGACTATTAATCAAACCTTAGTTTGAGTCGTACCAGCCCAAGAAAAAGTTGCACGGAAGTATAAGTCACGTTTTGGGGGGAAATTTGGTGTGAATAAAGCACGTGAAATTATATATGACAGGTAGTCCCTGGGTTTCGAACGAGTTCCGTTCCTACGCTGGCAACGTAACCCGAATTTCCGCTTAAGTAGAAATGAACCCTTTAAGTACCCCTAAATACCCTCTATATCTCAAAATAACTAACTATCCGAAAACAAGTATTTTACGTCACTGTACTGTCCTCGTTGGAGACATTGGAGCTACAGTACGTCCTAGCTAACAGTGTTGTTAATAACAGTGTTAGAGTATAACGGCGTTATGGTTTTCAGTAACGAGTAATCTAATTACTTTTCCCATTTTCGCAACACCAGTACCGTTACTAAAGATGTGAAGGGGCGCGTTTGGGGTGTTACTACAATTTGGTTGAATGAACCGCTTGTTGTCTAATTTTGTCACAGCTGCCTGGGAGGAGGCAGAGCGGGAGGGAGGAGGAGGGAAATAGGTGGTGATGCCGTTGCAAACGCGATGCTAGGAGGTTAGCGTAGGATTCGCGTTCCTGTTAGCATTATCATTTAGCGTGGCGAACGTCATCTTAAACTCTCGGGCAACTTTTTTTTGCATACAGTTCGTGGCGTCCAGCTGGGTACTGTATTCCTGTTGAGTATGCATTATCATCACCAAGTTGGTGTTGTCCTTGTAGATGCTACAATATGATAATATATATATTATTATTATTACCAAAGATAGTCACTTGCCCCAAACTTTTCTTGAATGACGTATCAATGAACCTTGTGTGTTTTTTTTTTAAATCAAAACAACAAAGACAGAAGATGCAGGGTATTCAGAGCTTCACCTGCATATTGAAAAAAATATATATATAGTAGCGGTGTGACGATACACACAAGTGCGGGTTCAGTACAACAGGAAAACCAAAAAGGTTTTTTTCCCCACAGCATTTGAATGTTATAGGTTTATGTACCATTACACTCTTATATAGGTGAAATAGAAAAAAGAAATAGAAAAAAAAGGAAAACGTGTGACCTATGTTTCTTTTTCGAATGAAAAAATCAGTTCCATTCAATCAGTTGATATAAACTAGGGCTGTCAAACGAATGAAATTTTTAATCGAGTTAATCACAGCTTAAAAATTAATTAATCGTAATTAATCGCAATTCAAATCATCTCTAAAATATGCCATAGTTTTCTGTAGATTATTGTTGGAAATTAAAGATAAGACACAAGACGGATATATACATACGGTACATAAGTACTGTATTTGTTTATTGTAACAATAAATCAACAAGATGGCATTAACATTATTAACGTTCTGTTAAAGCGATCCATGGATAGAAAGACTTGTTATTCTTAAAAGATAAATGTGAGTACAAGTTATTGTAATTTTATATCAAAACCCCTCTGTATGTTTTCGTTTTAATAAAATTTGTAAAATGTTCAATCAAAAAATAAACGAATAGCTTGCCATTGTGGAAGGTAGTGATTGAAATACACCACAAGGTGTCAAGGGCGAGTTTTAAATTAATTAAAGATCTAGCTCTAGTGCGTTTTGACCCTGAACTGACGCCGTAGTTTCTGGGTTCATTGTACTTTACGTTCAATTGAGTGTTGACTTCACAAAATACGAGACCTCTGATAGTTTGTATATTGTGACTAAATATTGCCATCTAGTGTATTTGTTGAGCTAAATGAAATGTTTGCTTGACCAAAGTCTGAGTATTATTTTGCGTAGCTATTTTGACTGGGAATGCCAGTTCTCTTTGCATTGGGCGCTTTTCTTTTTGTGAACATTTTTTTTTTTAGAGAGATAGGAATATTATTTTTGTTGTGCTTTCAGTAAATGATACTGTAGCGACTTAACCCTGTTTCGCTCAAATGCATGATGGGAAGTTGGGCAACCATGACTGTCAGTGGTGGCTGCAAATGGTATATCTTCTCTGCGTTGTGTTCAATACAGGGTGTTAAGAAAAAGATCTCCTGTTATAACTATTGTGGCAAGCGAAGTGGTGTAGAATAATTGTTGTGCAAGAGATGCCAAAGCTTATGCCAATAAATAGCGCGGCCCCAATGAATGCCTGAGTCCACTCCTCTCGCTTGTCTCTGCCTCTTAGCTCTCAATATACATAAAACGGCGCCATAGTAGTCTGTTTGCGGCAATACATGAGTAGGTTGTCCGGAGCATGCGTTAAATGCGTTAAATATTTTAACGTGATTTATTTTTAAAAATTAATTACCGCCCGTTAACGCGATAAATTTGACATCCCTGATATAAACATATTTGATGTGAAAAATGAAAAATGTTAAAGAATGTTGACGTGAAAAATGGTATAGAATGTAACGTAATAACAAGGACTGTCAAACGATTAAAATTTTTCATCAAATTAATTACAGCTTAAAAATTAATTAATCGTAATTAATCGCAATTCAAACCATCTCTAAAATATGCCTAATTTTTCTGTAAATTATTGTTGGAATGGAAAGATAAGACACAAGACGGATATATACATACGGTACATAAGTACTGTATTTGTTTACTGTAACAATAAATCAACAAGATGGCATTAACATTATTAACGTTCTGTTAAAGCGATCCATGGATAGAAAGACTTGTAGTTCTTAAAAGATAAATGTTAGTACAAGTTATAGAAATTTTATATTAAAACCCTTCTTAATGTTTTCGTTTTAATAAAATTTGTAAAATTTTGAATAAAAAAAATAAACTTGTAGCTTGCCATTGTTGATGTCAATAATTACACAGTGCTCATGGTGCTGAAACCCATAAACTCAGTCGCACCCAAGCACCAGCAAAGGGCGACAAAACACCAAAAAACACAAGTAACAAGTGGATATTTCACTGTGCTGACATTTTAATCTGTTTGAGCGGGGCATGTGCGATAAATGTGTCAAATATTTTAACGTGATTAATTAAAATTAATTATCGCCCATTAACGCGATAATTTTGACAGCCCTAGTAATAACATGTAGAACATGCTCTTACAATGAGCTAACTGAGTTACTAACGCAATTACTTTTGGGGAGAAGTAATTTTGTAACTAACTAATTAGTTTTTAAAAGTAAGATGAACAACACTGCTAGCTAGACAGCGAGCTAAGCTGTAATCTTTCCCTCCCTCACTCAGCTGCGTGACTTCTTTGTAGGGTCAAATGCTCTCTTCTTCGTGTGTACACAAATACGTTCTTCTTCGTGTGTACTGTACATGCGCTCTTACTCATGTGAAGAAGTACTACCTGGTCTACGCTTCCTGCGCCAAAATAAAAGCATGGATCACAAAACAAAAGTCAACATCATAATCAAATACCCATTTTGCCAAAGGGCAGAACAGTGATAAATTACAGCAAAAACATAAGGTACTGAGAGGTAAAATAAGGTGCTGTTTACGCGACTTAAAAAAAACGACTGGAGACAAAATGGAGGACGAGACTCCGGAGTAGTTAAGTTGAAATCACGTACGTCGTAACACGGGGAGTAGCTGTAATATGTCAATATTTTCACAAATAATTTGCTCCAGAGTATAAATTGCACCCCAGGCCAGACTGAAGAAAACTGCGACCTATAGTCCGAAAAATCCGGTAATTATTGGTCACTTGATGTTGATTTTGGGGCGTTTATGGGTAACTTGTTCATTTTGGGTCAATTAAGTTGATTTTAGGGGAATTTCCAGTCACTTACTGTTGATTTTGAAGCATTTCCGTGTCAGCTGTTGATTTTGGGAGAATCGCATGTCACTCTTGTTCATTTTATTTCACTTCCTGTTAATTTTGGGGCATTCCCGGGACACTCCCTATCGTTTTTGGGTTACAACCTTTTGATTTTTGTGCATTTCCAGGTCTCTTCTTGTTTATTATGGTGCATTTATGTCTCATTTTCTGTTAATTATTGGTCACCTGACATTATTTTTGGGGCTTTAATGTGTAACTTGTATGTTTTGGGTCACTTCCTGTTGATTTGGGGGCATTTCTGTGTCACCTCCTGTTGATTCTGGGACAATACCATGTACTCTTTTTTATTTTGCTTCACCTCCTTTTGATTTTGGGGCATTTCCGGGTCACTCCTGATTGATTTTGGGGCACTTCCGCTTGATTTTTGATCATTTCCAGGTCACCTTCTGTTTATTTTTAAGTTTTCTTGGGTCAAAAATAACAACCGCCACTGGAAATATAAGAAATGTTTATGGGATTAAAAATCAAATCATGACAAAAAATATATACGAACAAACTTGGCAAGAAAAAATGATGAAAAACAATCCTCTTTTTGTCATAATGCTGTGCTTTTTCTAAATGATGAAAATAATATTGTGATATAACAAGAAAATCGTTCATTCTTGTAACGTCATTTTACTTCATTTCGGCGAGGCCCAATCACTCTCCGCTCCGTACCTGCCTACAGAGATGCTCGGCCAGTCGGCCGCTTGATGGCCGGTTGCCGTGGAAACCAGCCCATCATCCAGCCTGAGGAGATTTTACTTTGTATTATTTACTTTGACTGACAAAGTAAGGCTTCGGCTGTTGCGTGAATGTGAAAAAAAATGTGTTTACATATCAACTGATTTAACATTATTTATTCTTTTTTTTTTTTTCGTGATTGTTCACATGCTGTGTAGGCCTTTTTGCGCAACAAGCTACTGTGCCATTTTATGTCCACTTTGGGGGGATTTTTACTGCACATGCATCATCATCGTGCACTGTGTGTATGTATGTGCGCGCGTGAATCGTCCACGCTTTTTCCAGTTTGTGGCACTTAGAAATTTGTTAATGAGTCGTTTGTAGGATCTTAATATGCAAGCGAAAGAATGTGCTCTTATTAATAGTGGGGAGGGGAGGGATGAAAAGCATTTACCGATGTTGACGACAACCACCAGAAATGTGTTTACCTTGAATGACTTTAAAAAAAAAAAGACTGTAAATGGATCAAAGAATGAGCAAAATAATGACGATTAAAGTCGTTTTGCAAATGGACTAAGATGTTATTGTGTATTTTTTTTTAACACCTGTGTAACAGTTGACATTTGCCCTTTTTTGAAGTGGTGTCGAAAGTATTACGAAGTGACAGGAACAGTGGGATTATGACACTTTTAATGAGAAAAAAATACTCCTGTTTATTTTACTTAAATTAGATTCCTGATAATATGAGGCCAACAATCACAATATGAAACGATAATGAGTCTTTAAATGCGAAAACAATCACAGAAATTGATTTAAAAAAGGTGTAAGACTGATTAGAATAAACGGAACAAAAATGTTTAATTTACAGCGAAAAAAAACATGAATAAGTCACAGAATGAATAAAATATTGAGGACAATTATTTCGGGTGAAGAATAGAATATGAATAATACAAGGACATTTTTTACAAGAATATTAACTTTTAAGGGAAGTTTTTAAATTAATTATGTTCACATGAAGTGCAAGAAAATGCATAGTACTAGTACGAGAAAAAAGTTTTTAAAAAAATGTTTTATGTCTAAATTAAAAGAGAAATGCAAAAAAGGAAAATGTAGGAAAGGAGAGACTTGTTATACTTTATACACTTTTTAATGTAATTGGTTGAGATAGTGTCGCAAAACCGTTGAACAAGGGTGTAGGACAGTATTGTGCATCCCCCTAAACATCCAATTTTAGTAATATGTTGTCTTCATGTGCTCTGGAAAAAGTGATTCTTACCACTTGCTAATTGGTAGTTAGGCGTCATATGCGGAGATATACCTACCACCTGGTGGCCGAAAATGTCATTGCATGTAATTGACTTTCCTATATATGAATTTAAAATTAAGACTTTGCCGGTAAAATGTTGTCCATAAGTTGTAAAGCAATAAAACAAACAACAAAAGTGACTGAAATGAACAAAACAAATTTTATTTTTTTTTATTTTTTTTTTTATAATGGGTCAAAATTATTTTTTGAACAGATCATGTGACTAGCACCTTAGAGACGGTCATTTGCTATGCTTAGCCAAAACCACCTGAGGACAAAGAGGCAAGATACATTTTTTTTTTTTAAACCTAAGCTTTTAAAAGTAACTACAACTACTGAACGACAACCAAGGAGTGAAGATGTGAACCATGAAACGCCGGAGAGCACCGCCAAATTGGTGAGCAGAGTTTCAGTTTGTCCCACTAAAGACGTTAATTGTACAACAAGGCCACCACTGGTGTCTTGCCAATGTAGTTACCCCCGTCAAAAATTTAATCCCCCGGCCAGAAGCCAGAAAAGAACCACAGTTATATATTTTGGACATCGATGTTTATCAAACTGGAGAAACTCAATACAGGACTTACACAGGACTTAGTTATAGGTCATCGTACGTGTAAAACAGTAAAACATTGCCTTTAAAAAAAAAAAAAAAAATCAGTATGTATGTTACGTTATACGACTGAAAAAAAAAGTTTATTTATGTATTCATTTATGTTTTATAAATGGGCCATTATTTAAAACCTCGTAGATAAGTAAAATACCAAAACACGGAAATCAAGCAAATCAGTGCAGCGCAGTGGCTCCGCCCAGGGGATACAATTTTTGACGTCCGGTTCATACAACAACATGATGATAACAGTTATCAATATTTTGATCCTGGTTGCAGTACCATTTTTGGCCACCAACTTTGCATATGGCTCCTTCTGTCCTAGTGTCTCTTTCAAGTACCACTATAGACCCCAATCACCAACGTCACACAATCACGTGATCGCTGTATTGTGCCGCCATATTGTCCGTCATTGTGTGTCGTATTGTCAATGATCGTAGTTTGTAAAGGTGGATTCCCTTGCAAATTATGGAAGCCCCAGTGCTTTCAGACGCTGTAAACTCATTGGATGACTTGCATAAAAGCGGTTATTTGGAAAAGCATCGGTCGATCCAGTCGCCAGATCCATATTTGATGCCCAAACCGATGTTTCCTCCCGTACGGTCCCGTCCTGTGCATCAGAGCTCATCCTGAGACCACAAAATTTCCAATCATACTCCAGTTTATGTCACGATGAGGAGTAGGGTACCCAAAATCGGCACCGGCCCGAATATAAACCGACATTTGGTCAGCTGAGCGTCACCGTTGTCACGATTGTAAAATGAAATTTGATCGACAGCGGGCCGGTGTGTGCCGAAAAATAACTGCCCCGCGTGAAATGTTCCCACTGCCGGGAGCGCTTATTTATATCGCTTTATTGACGTGAAAACATCAAATGTTTTCATGGACCTATTACAGTAATGGATTTATGACTGTAAGATCAGTTATAAATAATTAAATTACATAAAATATCAGTAATGTATTTTAGTAACAAATCGTGGATTGGGCCACATAACCATCTTTGAACAGAAATGTATTAGTCTGCAGGTTTTCACGACCATATCCCAATGACAATCACACAGGTTATATTTATTAGTTCAAGCAGAGTAAAATAATACATATTCACGGTCCAAGAAAGTCGTTTCCGTGTGGCCGCTGCCGTCAGGGGGGGACATTTCCCGCAAGGCGGCTATTTTTCGGCACAACACTTGTTGTTGTGCTCACCTTCTTGCTGTGCGACTGTGGCGACGAGCTTCGTAGTCTCCGTCTGATGATGTCTGTGATCGTGTTGGCATGATATTGATGTTTTCGCCGCTGTCTAACGGCTGTCGACACAAACGCATCATGGACCGAGAATAACAAACCGTGCTGCTTTCGAGATTTGCCCTTTTAACAATGGGCACACAGCAACTACTAAAATGACCGTTTAGCTTCTCTGTTACTGCAACCAACCGCCACACATGCCTTCACCATTTTGATTAATCAATGTTAACGATTGTCAGGAAGGTTTTTGGGTTCGTTTACTAGGTGGTGATTTCTTAGACAAGCAGAAAAACACGCAGTAATAGTAGGAATGTACGTAGCGGTAATATGTAAACACTATGAGCTGACGGACAATATGGCGGCACCAGTCAGGGGGGCGGAGTTGTGACGCCACGTGATTGGGGTCTATAGCAGGGGTCGGCAACCCAAAATGTTGAAAGAGCCATATTCGGCCAAAATAACAAAAAACTCATATTTTTGGAGTAGCAAAAAATTAAAAGCGTACCCCTTATCTGGGCAAAAAACATAGTGCAACAAAACACAGCCTGCATTTTTTAAAAACAGCACCCTTTTGAAAAGGTAAAGTATATAATTGAAGTTCACGTACCTGCATAAAGCGCAAGGGTGTTCAATATCGATCACATCACATGACTCATCACAGGTATGCTGCTGCTGAATTAATGTCCCTTATTTGCTGATTGGTGATGTTGCCTGCCATTTTTATGCCTCTTTCCTTCACTGTCTTAATGGGAGAGGCATTTATTTGATTTTCTGTATGATCTCGGTTTTGTTTTTGAAGTCTGCAAATAGGTGTTTTGATATATTGATGAATGACACCTTCATTTCCCAGTCACCATCAATTGATTCAGCCCAAGAGACGTTGAATCATCTCTTCTCGTTTTTTTTTTCTCGTTCCCCTTTCCTATAGCCGCCGGTTTGTTTACAACAGCCGCCCTGATTTGCTATGACGCAAATCTTCGTTGACAGAAATGTTGAAATGTAATATTAATTCTGCACATTTTTACAGTATTGGAAAACTTTAAGATTGTTTGTGTCATGTTTGTCCTCCTACAGAAACCATGTTCTAAGAAAAAATATATTTCCCTCGCCCATCTTTTTCCATTTTCAAACATTTTTGAAACGCTCCAGGTAGCCACTAGGGCAGCGCTAAAGAGCCGCATGCGGCTCTCATAACGTGTTGCTGACACCCGCACTATAGGGAGTCTATTCGAGTGACCACACTTTGAGAATAAATTAACGAACAACAACAACAAAAAATCACCTATGTGCTGTTTCATAAAATTGAATATGTAAAAGTCAATAGAAAAACTGAGTTCATGTTGTTGCAAGCGTCAAACACGGTTTATTTACAAGCAAACCATCTGTTTCCGTCGTCGGCGACCAGACGTCCAGGGAATTCTCAGACCGCTCGCAGATGGCCGATCTCACACTTAACGGCGCCCTAAATTAGAATGCCGTCGTGTTCTTTGGAGTGTTGCGTTTATTCTTTTAATCAAGGCTCGACCTCCAAGTTAACCAAACTTGCACAAGAACGGTCGTCAAACAAGTTTAAACTCATAGATGGGATCAGGTTGGGGAATATTGTTGATCTATGAAAGTGGGGCAATCAAACAACCATGGAGTGTGAGTCACATGAAATGAATGCCAGCAAGTGCCAAACTTAAAGGAGGGAACAAATTCATTTGGCGGCGTGCCACAAGCACGTCATGTTGCCGTCCTCCTTGCGGAATGTCGAGCGCTGACACACTTGGAAGAATAATACTAATACAGTTAGTTCACAGATTGCGAACGAGTTCCGTTCCTACGCTGGCGACGTAACCTGAATTTCTGCGTAAATTGGAATTCACCCTTTAAATACAAAAATAACAATCCGAAAGTCCAAAAGTATTTTATGATGTTTAATGATAGAGGATACACTGCCCTCTGGTATACAGCATCGGGTCTTGTTGGACTGTTGCCTTATGACTGAGGAGCAGACTCTCGTCTGACATGGGTAAAGGACAGCTGTGCTCTGGTTTGGCCCACATAATGCTGTAAGTTGTTTCAGCTAATATATGTTTGTGTATGTAGTATATGTACTGGACTGTCTCAGAAAATTAGAATACACAATATTCTAATTTTTTGAGACAGTCCTGTGTATATATACAGGACTGTCTCAGGAAATTAGAATACACAATATTCTAATTTCCTGACTGTCTCAGGAAATTAGAATATTGTGTATTCTAATTTCCTGACTGTCTCAGGAAATTAGAATATTGTGTATTCTAATTTCCTGAGACAGTCCTGTATATATACACAGGACTGTCTCAAAAAATTAGAATATTGTGTATTCTAATTTTCTGAGACAGTCCAGTAAGTGTGTGTAACTAGTGAATGTAATTTGTAATTTGCTATCAAAACTAAATACGTTAACATTCGTAGCATTTAAGCTAGCGAACTTTTATTAGGCAAATTAGGCTAATTTAATGGACTAAATTTACATATTGTTCAGACTGAATGGGTGTTTGAACACCAATTGTTTTGCGTCGAGTGTTTAATAGTTAAAATGCATGTCGTTTTGAACATAAGTGTACATACAGTATGTGCGTTACAGCTTTACAAATTGTCAAAAGTGAAGGAAGTCTAAAGCTTCAAAAACCACAATTGCCTTGTTTGCTGTCTGTCAAGCCGAACAACTTCACGTTTAGTGAGGACAGAACGTGTCGTATTAATAAAGTAAAAGGATAATGTGAGTACCCTAAGTCAAGTACGTTTTAAACCAGGAACTACCTGTAATACAATTGGAAGTGTCTCAAAACTTTAGACCACAGGTGAATATGAATGCAACAAAAACATTTAAGGAAAAAAATAAATAAAAAATTGTTTATGAAATGGTTAAAGCCAATGATTGTTGTTTGTTGCTGGGCAGACTTAATGTAGATCATGAGCTTTAACTGGTATGGGGAAAAAATAAAACAAATACAAAAATTCATTGAAGTAAGCCGGCAAAGATTTGTCAGGGCCATGATGTGAACCTAAAAATAACTTAAAAGAATGTTATTATCCAGCAATGATGAGCTGACCCGGGATTGTAGTCCAGTCAAAGGCTGAGGCGGCGTTCTAATCGCAGCTATTTTTGTTCCTCTTTGCTTTTCTTGCGCCGAGTGTGAGATTCTCCTTCACATGTTGTTTTAAAGACTGGCACACTGAAGAAGTTGTTTGTTTCTTATATTTTGAGTTTTCAACTTTTCTTCATATTCAAATGACTTAGTTGATTTTATTTTTACATTTACAATATTACATGACATTATTATCATAACATTTTTTTCCTGATGGTTCATCTATAATTTCTGAACATTTAATTAACTAAGCTTTTAAATTAGGAGTGTTTCACGTCAAAAACTTAATATTTTTAAATACATTTACCTCTGTAACAAAAATAAATAAATACATTGATTAATTTTAAAAATTATCAAAATTTTCTTTTTCCTCGCACACTTGCAAATACAGTGATCCCTTGTTTTTCGCGGTTAATGGGGACCAGAACCCGGCGCGATTAGTGAACAAACGCAAAGTAGAGCAACCCCATTTTTTTGGGCTGTGATTTAGCATTGGAAAGAGATATATAAACAAGACATTAAAAAAAAAATTTACGTTTTTTCCCAAAGTATAATTAAAAAAAATTATATATGTATATATGTATAAATGAATGGTTTTTAACTCATTTGCTCTCAAAAACGCATAAATACGTTCTATTTTTAATTGTTTCAGTGTCCCAAAGATGTATTTATTTATTATTATTATTTATTTATTTTACTTTCTTTTTTTTTTTTTTTTTAAACGAGATATCTCTAGGTTCTGATTCAATTTAGCTCCAAAGCACAAAGCTTAAAATCCATTTTAAAGAAATAAAACTGGCCACAGGAGGGCAGTAGCGCATTTGATAAGACCCACAACCTGATTTAACGGCTACGAACGGCCGGGCCGCACGGCCGGGGCGCCCCCGGAAGACGACCGAATGGCGTCCAGGATGCCAGGCGGCGGACGACCGAGCAGAACAACATAGAGGACGCCCGGGAGTCCAGGCGCTGGACGACCAACCAGAACGACCGGGACCACCAGTGTAGCGGACGATGCCGTTGAGTCCGTGCTGCTCGCCGAGCAGACCCCGCAGAGACTAAAAAAAATCCATCTTTATGAGACAGGCGGCGATGAGGGAAAAGTGTACCCACCCAGCTGTCGCGGCCACAACAGTGTCATCTCTCAGTTATTTATGTGTAAATAAATTGTTACTTTGCTATCAAAAGCTCTATTTGTCTTGTTGTTTATGTTATTTTGCAAAATTCAGATGTTTGGGATGTACCTAAAGCAAAAAAATAGCTGTGTTAAAGTCAAAGTTATGTTTGAAATGTGTGCTTTCACAAAAAGCTCAGTTTCTCTGTTTTTTCATCAGAAATTGAAAAATTGCTCAAACTAAGCTATTTTCTAATGCTGATTTCTAAAGAATGGAAAAAGATATCGCAAAATCAGTCAAAATCCAGTGAAACGGCCGGGAACGAAGGGGGTTGCACCGGTGAAAATGGCTGGGAGTGAATGAGTTAAGCACTTCCAATGTAACTATAAACTGCAATTTCTGGAGAAATTTCTACGGGGCTTTGCTGTGGGGGGTATACAGATCTTGGCCCCTCCCAGTTTGATTTGGGGACATTTCGGGGACAATATCAGGTCACTTTCTGTTGATTTGGGGACAGGTACTGTTGATAAATGAATGGGAAATTTGGACGTCCATGGCTGTAAAAGGCATTGACTGACAAATGCGTCAATGGAATCCAAGTACACTGGCATCAAGAGAATTGACATGCATGGCCATCAATGGCATTAACCAAAGTAAATGCCATTGGAAATGAATGGGAAATTTGGACGTCCATGGCCGTCAATGGCATGGACTTCCAGATGTGTCAATGGAATCGGGGACATTTGGAGGACAAATCCTATTGATATCTAGTAATTTCCTGTTGATTTGGGAACACTTTTTTTTTTTTGCCATTGAAAACAAATGGAAAATCGGGGATATTTGGATGACACGTCCTATTGATATCTGGTCATTTCCTGTTTATTTGGGGATATTGTTTTTTTTTTGCCATTAAAAATGAATGGTGAAATTTGGACGTCCATGGCCGTCAATGGCATCGACCTCCATATGCGTCAATGGAATCAAAGTACATTGGCATCAATAGAATTGACATACAGGAGAAAGGAATATTTTTCGGGGTCATTCAAAAAAGTCCCTGTTTCGCTCAAAAATTCTGGTCATATCGATATTTGAACGGTGCCGATCAGTCAAAGGCTGTGCGGCGCGCCGAAGAAACGCATTTAAAAAAAAAAAAGAAAAAAAAAAAGAAACGTATTATCTGAGCCCCATATAATAATCATGATAAATTTTAAACATGTTACTGTCCCACCGAATTATTTTTAATCAAGAATAGGCCAGAAAAATGCTTGGCTGTAATAAATGCTTCATTGAGTGAGTCCGCTGAAAACCGCTCAAGCTGCTCACTTCCACACAATGAGTTGCCACGGCAACTGTTTAAAAAGTTAAACGATGATTGACGCATGCAACGCTTTGAAGTCCACTTCTCTGGCAAGTCCAATCATCGTTAACTTCAATTAGCAACTCCAGTGCACTCAATGCCTGACCAACAGAGAGCAGGGAGAGGAGAGAGGGAGCGAAAGTGAGACTACTCGATCGGCTAGGGACAGCTTATTGGTATTATAATTTTTTTAATTGAAAAAAAATCCGCGCAAAGTTTGAAGCGCACAGTAGTGAGGGATCGCTGTATTTTTCTTTTTGCTAAAGTTCATTGCTGACTTCTTATTCCCAAACCCCAAAATTATAACCTTATTCCCTTGATACAGTAAATAATCATTGCCAGCCCAACTGATTAAAATTGATTTGGTCATTAATGGCAGTGAATGAGTTAAAAATTGTAGATCAGGCCAATGCGAGCGCAGCACTCGCCCGTAAATTTTCCTTCCACCCGTCGACGCCACAGTCAAGCGAAATGAATTGGAATCCCCTGGAGGAGGATTGATTTAATTCCCACACATAAAACAACGTGTCCGGGCGGCAACAGCGTTGTCGTGTGCTGTACACATATTTACATTTTAAGCATGACTCACATCGCCGGCGGTGGCAATTATCAGCTCTGAGGGGTAAATTAAAGCAACTTCCTTCAATCTCTGCATGGATTCAAAGCACAGCTGTTGTAAATTTGGACCAGTCAAGCGATAAAACGTCACGTCAACTGGCAGGAGCTTCCTGACATCGTTGCTCCACATGGGAAGAAGGAAGTGATTGCATTACTACCAAAGTGTCTACATATTGTGCATTTTTTTCCCACGCTTTATAAAGTCCCTTCATATGGAGTATGATAGTAATCTGTACCCGCAGATTACTAAACTGTACCTACAAATTACTAAACTGTGTGTATAGATTAACTATGAAAAATATTTTTTTCTACCCTGGCACCCAGGGGCTTCGTATGAAGGGTCTTTATAAGGCGTGGGAAAAAAATCCACAAAATGTAGAAACTTCATAATTAGGGCCCGAGCACTAAGCGTGCGAAGGCCCTATTGTTTTGCAAAGGATTATTATTATTATTATTATTATTATTATTATTATTCTTCTTTTTTCAGGGCAAATGAAAATGGCCAATTTGGAGGCCTGAACATGCACGAAAAGTCACCAAAATTTGCACAAACGTGCGGCTTTGCGTAAATTTCGATAATCTTGTGTCGTTTTGAAAAAATGTCAAAAAATGGCTCAGTGGCGCCCCCTTGACCCTTAAAATTTTCAAAAAGGCCTCTCCTCTCAGGTTTTCAACGTAGAGCAATGAAATTTGGGGAGTAGATACCTTATGCCTAACTGTTCAAAAAAGCCTCTTGCACCCATATTCCAAATCCAACAGGAAATCGGATATTTTGGATCAAATGTGAAATTTTTATCGGTTCACAGTTTGAGTTTACATTTGGAGGCCTGAACATGCACGAAAACTCACCAAAATTTGCACATACATGCAACTTTGCGTAAATTTTGATAATCTACAAAAAAGTTTAACAAAATGGCTCAGTGGCGCCCCCTTGAAATTTTCAAAAAGGCCTTTCCTATTAGGTTTTTTCAACGTAGAACGATGAAATTTGGCGAGTCGATACATTGTGCAAAACTGCTCCAAAAAGTCTCTTGCACCCATATTCCAAACCCAACTGGAAGCCAGAAATTTTGGATCAAATGTGAAATTTTATCGATTTACATTTGAGACCTTGTCGCTGAAGAAAATAGTTGGATCATCTTCAAAATTGGTCAGACTATTCAGGAGACATATGAGATCTTAAGTTTTCAAAATGGTGAGTTTTCACTCAAGGGTCTGACCTGGGCGTGGTCCCAAAGTCGGCCATTTTTGGGCAAAATACCAAATTCAGAAAATGATTAAAAACTCCGTGATACAACGTTCAATCTTTTTCATTTCTAGCATGTATATGAGATATCCCAGCCTGAACACGACTGCATTGAAATATTACCCATTAGGCCTGGCGCCCCCTAGTGGGAACAGGAAATGGCCTTCTTTACGAGACAGGCTCCTCCTCCAAGGGAAAAAAATCTATTGACCTCAAACCTGTTTCAGGGGAGCCTCAAGACATGTGTTCAGGTCCCTGATGAAAAATATTGAGGTTTCGTTGAAGCGGAGAGGTCCAAACTGGAAGTGAAAATGACCGTCAACAATTTGTCTCGCCAAAAATTTTGAACAGTCATAACTCGGCAGATATGCAACATATCTGCGCCAAACTTTCCATGTTTGTTGAGAGTCATACCCTGAAGGTTCTTGTAGGGGTCATTTGCATCAACTCTACAGTGCCAACTAGTGGCGACAGAAAGAAGTTTTAAAAAAGGCCTTTCCTATTGGGTTTTTTCAACATAGAGCAAGGAAATTTGGGGAGTAGATACCTTATGCAAAACTGCTCCAAAAAGTCTCTTGCACCCATATTCCAAATCCAACAGGAAATCGGGTATTTTGGGTCGAATGTGAAATTTTCATGGGTTCACAGTAAGAGTTTACATTTGGAGGCTTGAATATGCATAAAAACTCACCAAAATTTGCACATACATGCGGC
The DNA here is from genome assembly GCF_030265065.1 of Corythoichthys intestinalis. NCBI lineage: Eukaryota > Metazoa > Chordata > Actinopteri > Syngnathiformes > Syngnathidae > Corythoichthys > Corythoichthys intestinalis. Next base: position 23,743,571 of record NC_080416.1, read on the forward strand.
TTTGGATAACCTTCGATAATCTTGCAACGTTACGAAACAATTTAACAAAATGGCTCAGTGGCGCCCCCTTGAAATTTTCAAAAAGGCCTCTCCATTTAGGTTTTTCTAACATAGAGTGATGAAATTTGGAGAGTCAAAACTTTGTGCAAAACTGCTCCAAAAAGTCTCTTGCACACACATTCCAAATCCTACAGGAAATCGGGTATTTTGGATTGAATGTGAACTTTTTATCGATTTACAGTGTGCACATTTTACACCTTGGCACCTAGGGAATTAGTTTGATCATTCTCAAAATTGGTGAGACTGTTCATGAGGCATATGAAATCTTAAGTTATAAAAATGGTGTGTTTTCATTCACGGGCCTGACCTGGGCGGGGCGCCAAATTCTTCCATTTTTTCGCCAAAACACCGAATTCGGAAAATGACTGATAACTCCCTCATACAACGTTCAATCTATTTTAAATCTGGCATGTGTGTGAGGTATACCAGCCTGAGCAGGACTGGATTGAAAATTTACCATTTGTGCCTGGCGCCTCCTAGTGGGAACAGGAAATGCCCTTTTTTACGGGACACACTCCTCCTCTAAAGGGAAAAAATCAATCTACTTCAAACCTGCATAAGGGAAACCTTAAGACCTGTCTTCAGGTGCCTGATGAAAAATATTGAAGTTTCGTTGAAGCGGAGGGGTCCAAACAGGAAAGTGAAAATGACTGTCAACAATTTTTCTCTCCAAAAACTTTGAACAGTCATAACTCGGCAGATATACAAGATATCTGCGCCAAACTTCCCGTGCTTGTTGAGAGTCATACCCTGAAGGGCCTTGTAGGGGTCATTTGCATCAACCCTACAGCGCCAACTAGTGGCGATATAAAGTCACTCGTTTTTCCAAAACATGTCCAGTTCTTTTCATGTTGGTCATTGTAGTTTCAAGACCTATTAAAATACTTTTTTACGGCCCATGTCCACGTGTCTCTGTCTGTTGCCGTGACGACCCTTTGTCCGCCATTTAAAGGAAATATTTTTTTTCAGAGACTCAGGGAGCTTATAGAGCCACAATAGTTGGCACACTTGGTCGAATTGGCCCAGTTAGAAGATTAATTTAGGTTTTGAATAAGGGCTTGGCTGCACAGCTCAGTAGCGGCTCCTTTTTTGTAGTACTCTCTCCAATAGGGGTTTTTATCTCTTGGGTGTGGGAATGTAAATAGGCGACTTTCGAGCATGTTAGGTTCTAATGAGATGATTAGAGAGGAGGATCTGCCACCACCCTGACCTGCACACAGTCCGAGTTGCGTGACGTCCGAGTTGCGCTAGATTGCGAGGGCCCGTTCAGTCCTGCTTGCAGGCCTAGTTCATATTATTTTTTAAATTTATCCTTAGCTCACAGAAGAGCCAATCCAAGAACGGTGTTAATTTGCGTAATGAAGGTGCAGAGCCAGTGGCAGAACAAAAGTGAGCAGGGCCCGGGTGCGATGTGCATAAACGGGACCCCCCGAGTGGACCCTCCAACGGTGGGGGGTTTACTCGTGACAATTTGTATCACACAGTATTACAGTCAGTGTTGTTAATAACGGTGTTTGAATTTAACGGCGTTACTAACGGCGTTATTTTCTTCAGTAGTGAGTAATCTAATTAATTACTTTTCTCATCTTGGCAACGCCATTACCGTTACTGAGGCGGGAAAGGCGTGCGTTACTATGTTGGTTGACTGACGCGAGAAAAGTCTGAGAAAGACTGACTCACGGAGACGAGAGAGCAGAGCAGGAGTGGGGAGGTGGCAAGGGAGGGTGACGCCGTTGCAAACGCGATGCTACTATGCTAGATGGCGCCAATAATACCTGACTGAAGCCGATAGCCTACAAACTACGCCCACATGATGCTTCGGTAGATATCACATATATACAGAACTAGATGCAAATGACAGACACGGCTGCATTAGCAACATGTATAATAAAGAACTAGATGCGTTAGTAAACAGCCGCCATGTTAAAGCAGTAGACTTCTCCGGAAGGCTCCGTTGTAGAGAACCTTCCTAGCAAACCTAGTAACTTTTTATCTAAAATGCTCCTAAATCGGCAAAATCTTGACTTAAATCTATCTTTAAATGATGAAATAGTTTTAAAACTTACACATGTCAAAAGTAGACAGAAGGGAACTAATGCAATAACGGGGGCAATTTTAACAACTTTAACGGTTGATTCACAACATTAAATGACTTCCACGCATAGCAAAGGTTACGATCTAGTTATCACAATATCCGCAATACGACTGTGTCTAGTTAAATTTAGGGTAAAGAATTGGGCTAGAGCCAATTGTCCTAAAAAAGCCTTTAAACTTCACATTGTGCAACCAGTTTTTTTTTTTTTTTTTTTTTGGGGGGGGGTCATGAAAATTACCACCAGTTACTTTGCCGAGTAACTAATTACTCTTACATTCAGGTAACTGAGTTATTGACGCAAATACTTTTTGGGAGAAGTAATTTGCAACTGTAATTAATTACTTTTTAAAAGTAAGATTAACAACACTGGAAACTCCACTTTCGCAGGTCCCTCAAGACGATCATTTGGTGTGTGTGTGTGAGGGGTGCATGTGGAAATTTTTTTGCGGGCCCCTCCAAAGAACTAGATATTTTTACACTTAAACACTATTATACAGCTCTGCGCATCATCTTACCTTTCTGTTTAACCCTCCCCTTGCCCAACCACGCCCACTTTACGCCCGCAAACCGGGCCCCTAAGAGGTCCGGGCCTAGCTGCGGTCACACCCCCAGCACCCTCTAAGTTCCGCCCCAGAGCAGAGATATGATTTCATTTGAAAATTTCGGATGTTCAATTCAAATAAAAGTTTTTTTTCCTTTAATTTTCAATTATTATGACTTTTGTAGAACTCGCCTGATTGATAATAAAAGTAATATGAAGAAAACATTTGGGTGGGGGTTCTGAAAAGAAATACAGTGGTACCTCAACATACGACTGCTTCGACACACGATCTCTTCGACATGCTACGTACAATTTGACTGGCCATTTGTTTCTACATCTGACGAAATGCTCGAAATATGACGATTTTCGACAGCACCTCAGTTTGTTTTCCCGTAAGACGAACGCAGGGCGGATTTTCTTGTGAGACAAATCAACATTGGTTCCAAGAATGTTAGTGCAGGTGGTGAAAAAAAGGAAAAAGGTGATGCTAACCATTGAAATGAAGATGGCAATGATAAAATGCTGTGGCATGCGCATCCGTGAACTGGCTCGACAATATGGCCGTACAATGTCTACTCTCGACGGTCCTCCTTCGACCTCAGTTCGCCAGTCGTTATAAGTTAGGTTACAATTATTATGGTGGTACCATCGCCAAAGAAATCGCCAGCATCATCAGGTTTCTAATCATTTATTCCATCAACTTGTGCAACACAACACGCCTACTGTCCGCTGCAGCTGAACATGAAAAATGAAAGTTAAAAAGTCCTATCTCACTCTGTCAAGTCAGCCACGAGATGCGTTCAGGTACACCACGCAAAACACATTAGAACCCGATTCGTTACATTATTATTATTATTATTATTATTGCTATTATTATATTATCATTCCTATTTTTATTCATCTTTTTTTTTCCGCTCTGTGTAATTGCTATTTGCATTAGTACCAGCAGTATTTATTAAGGGTTTAGTGACGGTTTTCGGGCTGTAGAACAAATTAATGGAATTATAATGTATTCTTATGTGAAAATCCTGCTCGACATAAGACAATTTCGACTTACAAACAAGGTCCTGGAACGAATTAACTTCGTATGTAAAGGTACCACTGTGTATTGAGAATAAAGTTACATAAGATAATTGAAATATTACAAATATATTATAATTTAATGATTTATGTGTAATAAAATAATAAAATGATTCTGATATAAAACCATTAAAAGAATGTATTAATGTTTTTTAATGTTATAGTTCTAATAATACGTGGGAGGGATAGTAATAAAGAATAGTACAATACAATTATGGGGGAGTATATATATATATATATATATATATATATATATATATATATATATATATATACACACACATATACTGTATATATACTGTATATCACAAATTGAAATCAATAAAATGAAACTACTAAATGTAAGAACAAGGATAATATAGTTATCCCTCAATTATCGCTATTATTGGGGGCAGAACTGACTGCGTAAAGTGAAAAACCGCGAAGTAGCGCATCCAACACAGTCTTTAACATACATTATTTATGTATATATTTTATTAGTAAGTGTATATGAAACCCTATAAATGCATATGTTATTATTAGAAAATTATAGGATTGTTTGAAACATGTAAATATAATAGTAATAATTTGAATATCATACCGTACTTACAAAAATGTATAAATAATATGTACTGTACATTAATTCTCTAACTCCCTCTCATATTACATGCACGTGTGTAAGTATACATACGCACTGTAGATGTAAAAAGTACGTACATATGTTTTTAGAACTCTTTTATGTAATATGTAAATGCATATGTTATCATTAGAGCCTTAAAGAACAGTTCGAAACGTAAATAAGAATATTAATTATATAAATAACATACATGAAATCATGTATAAATAATATAGATAATTCATATTGTACATTCAGTCACTCTCTCACATATGATACGTGTGTTTGGGGGGGCGGTGTAAGTGTACATACATATGTAGATGTAAAAAATAAGTACATAAATATATTTTAGAACTTTGATATAATATTTATATGTTTTTAATCTGCGATGCACTGAGGTTGAAATAAAACACAAATAAAACCATGTTATCCATCAAGAGGTAGAAAAATTTGTCATTTTACAGAAATAAAATGAGGATAGGTTCATGAAATATGTACATGTGTATATATAATCTATACACCCATAATATTGAAGTATTATCAAGATAAAATTTAACTATGACAGCGGGGAAAATGCCTAATCGTTCTACAAAAATGAAAAGAATAATCAAATTATGACTATATAAAATTATGCAACACATATACTGTGGTAACATTTGACATACCACAACAATAAAGTAATAATATTATTTCATAGGGGAAAAACTGCTATGGTATTAGGATCGTGAACACGTAACAGCTTTAATATGAAGACTGTCAAGGAGGCTTTCTTGACTTATGGTCCTGCTTGTCAAGCGCCATATTTCTATGACAAGGTTCCATTTCCTGTCAGCCCTTTTATTATCAACTCTGTCGTTTCCTTCCCGAGAGTCACCGCAATGTTCGCTAATCGCCTCCTCCTCTTCCCTCTTCTTTCCTCTCCATGCAGATTTAACAGTAATCCCCTCCCTTCAATGTGTATGCGCAGATGTGCCCACACTTTGGGCATCTGGTCAAAACTTAATCCCAAGAATAACTAATGACTGTTATCCAAAAAAAGAAAAAAACAGTGGTTATGTCATGCTGCAGATGAGCGCAAATAAAATCAAAGGAAGTCTTTCTGGGAGTTAAAAATATACACATGACTAAGTTCATGCCTGATTTGCAAACAGGACTTAAAAAACGGAAATCCTCCACTAAAATACTCTAAGAACAGGTCTCAATTTTAGCAAAATATTCAAACTATGTGCAACTGATTCAGGTTGTTTATTGTCATTCCTTCATAAATGTTGCCATAAAACAGTTTATCATAATGTATATAATGCTTTCCCAGTTAACATACATTTGTCAACACAATTCGCCTTATTCAGTGGCTGTGAGTGTGATTTCAACAAAAATGGTGCCGCAAATGTGTACACAGACAATCCAATACCAGTCATAGGCATACGTACATTGGATGGCAGAATGCAGCCATGGGCACCTAATCATGAACCTAAGATGGGCAAACTGATTACAAAATTTATAATACTGCAGTTCAGTAGTATGAAAAAGTATTTTAACCTTTTGGAATTTCTCACATTTCTGCATAAAATCACCATCAAATGTCATCTGATCTTTCTCAAAATCACACAGATGAAAAAACTGTTTGTTTGTTTGTTTGTTTTAACTAAAACCACCCAAACATTTATAGGTTTTCATATTTTAATGATGATAGCATGCAATGACAGAAGGGGAAAAATAAGTAACTGAACCCTCTCCCTAAGGAGTAAAGAGCAATTGAAACCAATTTTAACAACCAATTTAAGTCAGGTGTGTGACCAATCACTGATAAGTGGTCCAAAGTTGCCCTGCCCACTATAAAACACACACCTGGTAAGAATTGTCTTGATAAGAAGCATTGTCTGATGTGCATCATGGCTTTGTCAAAAGAGCTGTCTGAAGACCCGCGATCAAGGATTGTTGATTTGTATAAAGCTGGGAAAGGATACAAAACCATCTCTTAAAAGTCTGGATGTTCATTAGTCGACAGTCAGAGAAGTTGTCTACAAATGGAGAGAGTTTGGTACTTTTGCTTCTCTCCCAAGGAATGGCCGTCCACCAAATATGACGTCAAGAGTTCAGCGCAGAATACTCAGAGAGGTGAAAAAAAACACACCAAAAAAAAACTAGTGTGTCTGCTAAAGACTTACAGAAATCACTGGCATAGTCCAATATCTCTGTACAGACATCAACTATATGTAAAACTATGGCCAAGAATGGTGTTCGTGGGAGGACTCCACGGAGGAAGCCACTGTTGTCTACAAAAAACATTGTTGTTCGTTTAATGTTGGCAAAAAGGCAATTGGACACTCAAGTTTTGGCAAAATGTTTTGTTGACTGATGAAACCAAAGTTGAATTGTTTGGGAGTGACATTCAATGTCATGTGTGGAGGAAAAATGGAACAGCTCACCAACATCAACCCCCCGTGAAGCATGGTGGAGGGAGTATCATGATTTGGGACTGCTTTGCTGCCTCAGGGCCTGGACAACAAGAATGAATTCAAAAGTTTAACAGAATGTTTTGCAGGAAAACCTGAGGCCGTCTGTCAGACAGTTAAGCTAAAATGGGGATGGATGCTGCAACAAGACATTGATCTAAAACACAGAAGTAAATTAACTTCAGAATGGTTTCAGAAGAACAAAATACACGTTCTGGAGTAGCTTGGTCAAAGTCCAGACTTGAACTCCATTGAGATGCTGCGGCATGATTCCAATTCATGCCAGACATTCCAGGAATCTGACTGTTTTTTGAAAATGCATACTTTTTAAATCTCTTAATACTAAATTACTGCATACTCACTTGAATGTGAAGTAAATGCTATCATCACTTGGTGAAACACTGCTCAACCCATTGGCTGCCATTCAAGGGTGTAAGTTTGCATAGGTACAGTAGGGGCATATTACTACCAACTTTGCAGGATGCTCAACTTGTCCTCAACAGCTTTTAAGCAACTTTATTTGCATTATATAATGATTTCAGATATATAAGTAATTTAGATTGTCTTCGCATATGTTGTAACGATAGAATAGACCCTACCATTATTAAGTGAATTATTTTCATTATGTCCAGACTTACATTTATCCCTTTTCACTTGCTGAATGTGCCAGTCCATTTTATTCCCCCCTCAAACGCATGTTTCATTGGCTGATGACTTGCCCAGTCCCCCCCCACCCCGCCACAAAGACACACACACATACTCACATCGCCCCGACAGATCCATGTCAACAACATGCCGCCTCCTTCGCCCCAATTGAAGAGGTGGGATAATTTTTTTGGGCCAGCAGCAGCCACTGTAAGTATTGTAAAAACATATCAATGTTGTGGAGGTAGAGGAAACACCACTAATTTTGCTACTGGAAGTGTGAAATGTAGTCCTGACCCCCTATTCAATAATCTGTTGGGTCTTATTTATATCCCGTCCCCTGCAAAAAGTGTACATGCAGGTTATGCTGTGCTATATCGCCCTTACCAATGTTGAGACCAAATCTACACCCTTGCTGCCATTGATGGTGCAACGATCTGTAGCTGGCAGTAGACATGTGCCGGTTACCGGTTTCATGGTTTACCGTGGTGTGAAAACGTCGCGGTTTCAAAACCACTAAAATTTTCCGTCACACCTTAGTACGGTATTCGCTATTTTTCATGTGCCAAAATGCAGCCGAAGTGGCTTGGTGCGGCACCGCTCACCCCTTCCCGTTTGTTGCCGTGAGTGTCACTAAACAGCCAGCAAACCCAAAAACAAATCCTCCAAACACAAGGCGTACTTTTCTTCAATTTATTGAGCTCTCAAATCGTGGTGAAATATACAAATAAAAACATTTAAAACGTTGTACAATTGTATTTTTCCACGTGTGATTAGTTTCAACAGGATAGCAGTAGCACCATTAAAAAGTTCGCCAAAAACAAAACACACATTTTCCTTTCAAATTCAATATACAAACTAACTAAAACTTACAAAGACGAATGTTAGCCTAGGCTAAACTGGGAGAGCAGCTTCTTTTATGTCTCACAGCCGCTGAGTGAGAGAAAAGCATGCCTGAGGTGGGGAAAGAAAAAGAATCGCGTCAAAGATCGCTAATTGAGAGAGGAGGTCTCACTCCTCACTTTGTTTTTTTTTTTTTAGATGAAACCTTTCCTTAACAATATTTACATTTTAACTAACTTATTAACTTATGAATTCTTTGTTCTTTTTAACACAAAGGCATGGCATCATGTAGACTAGAGTTGACACAGTGGCTGAAAATGGCGAAACTTCACTTGAGCTTCCCCCCTCAAAAAAAAAGTCATACAGTATATATTTGTAATTTTATTTAGAAGTGCTTTTACTTTTTATAGCAATTATTTTGTTCTTACTCTAATATTGAGCAACTTGAGCTGTGGCTGTGGGTATAGTCTAGGTTGTATTTATTTTAATTTTATATAATATTTGTTATTTTTTGTTAATTTATTTATTTTCACATTATATTCATGTTCCAATTTGCAAATATGTTTTGAAAAAATCCTGCTCAATGGATTTTTCTTTCTTTTTTTTTTAAACCCATACATCTCAAAATTTTGGAGCTATAATTGCAATACCGTGATACCGTGAAACCGCGGTATTTTTGCTCACGGTTATCGTACCGTGAAAATCTCATACCGGCACATGCCTAGCTGGCAGCCATCTTGTTCAGGGTGAGGGTGATCTTGAGGAGTCGGCGTGTTATTTCTTCGTATTGCCGGCCGATACTGATAACGTAATTTTAGTGCTGTATCAGTACACTAGTCATAATGGAACATTGTTAGCTACTATGATTCAAATGGCAAGTTCATCATGAAGCACAACAAGGCAAAATTAAATGAAAATAAAAGGTCATTTTTTTACAAATTCGGAACAAAAAACACAAAGCTCGTTTAGAAAACAGTAGCGGCTTACAGTCAGAAAGTTACAACACTTGGATTTAAAGAGACAGCACCATATCGTAGCGTACTGTACATAATATGACCCTCCAGATATGGAGTGTGAGCCAGGAAAGGGTGTGTCAGACTGGGGGGTTGCTTTGCAGCTGCTGTGACCTGTGCCCATGTGGCTAAGCTGCTTTAATGTTGTCTTTGATTTTATAGAGTGGGATCAAGGGGAGGTAAATTTTACAGTGCACACACATTCATGTTACAGCATAGATTAAACTATAAATTGATATTGGAAACAATGTGTGTGTATGAGTGCTAAAAGAATCACTTTATCAACAAACGAGTGAACCTGTCTTTGCTTGTCCTGGCAGAGCGCCGCTTACACAATCATCGCTTTATCGCCTCAAGGCCATTTACGCTTGCTCATGTTGATGCCTCCAAATTTGAGGACTCATTGCGCCTACCACTGATGACACTAGATGTCAATTTGTTTTTAATATAGATTTTGATAACTACTATACATACTGTACATATTGCTGACCTGATTAGTTGCTCCTTGCACGTGAGTTAAGCTCACTGCTTTTATCAGTCAGCCGCAGTCTGTTCATAGCAGGTCAGCAGCCAGGATGGTTTATGAAGCATCCCCAGTCCTACTAGCCCACTGGCCAACATGGACTCCAGATTAATCCTTAGCTAATGCCATTTTCGACAGTCAAGTGTAATGATTTGGAGCGGCATGAACAAAGCTTTAATGTACGCGCGCTAAAGCCCACCGGGAGGAATCCATCATCCTCGATGGTGTCCATATGTGGCCGAGGGGGGGTCAGGAAAAGGCTGAAAACGGGACATCCAGCTGTTGTGCCAGTTGTGCGGCGAACGGCGAGGATTAGACGTCGCTGGAGCTAACAGATGACCATTTAAAAAATGAAAACAAGACCCCAAGGGTCACGTGCAGATGACTAGCGTCCCATTGTGTTGAGGTCTTGTTGTGTGTTCAGGAATACCTCAACAAGAAAGCAACCGGTTTTAATAACTGAGCTGGACCATGTCTTTTTTTTTTTTTTTTTTTTTTCGTTCCTGAGTTGAGAAACTAATCGGATTATGATATTATGAAAAGTCTTAAATTATATATGGGGACAGGCATGAATCTTAATTAATGCATGTAAATTATAAAATAAGAACGCTAATTGGAAATAAAAGCATGAAGGAAGCAGCTCCAATGATTTGATGAGCAAAAAAAATTAAAAACAATATCTAAACTGTTAAAAACAAACAGCGAAAAATAGTATATAACATCATATTGTATGAAATATTATATAAATGTATTTTACCGACTGTATAAGTCGCATCAGCCAAAAAATGCGCAATGAAGAGTATAAAAACATATTGAAGTCGAACCGGAGTATAAGTCGCATTTTTGGTGGAAATTGATTTGAAAAATCCAAAACCAAGAGCAGACATGTCATCTTGAAAGCCATTATAAATAAAAATAGAATAGAGAACAATAGGCTGAATAAGTTTATGTTATGCTAACGTTACAGGGCGCACCAATGACGAACTGAGAACACGCACGGTATGTTTAACATAGCATCACTATTACGTCGAAACACAGGCCTTGAGCGCCCTCTTGCGGTTTAGTGTGAAAATAACATGTGAAATGATATAAAGGCTTATCACACTAGCGTTAGCCGAGTGTGAAGAGCGGTCCACGGCAAAACGGAGCCACGTAGCCTGACGTAGATGCTGTCAGGAAGTGAAAAGCATATATACTATATTCCAGTGGTTCGTAACCTGGGTTTGATCGAACCCCAGGAGTTTGGTGAAAGTTATGACACTCAAGGCCATATTTTTGAACGCTGACTTCAAGGCAAAGTGGCGTTTTAGACCAGGTTTTGGACTGGTTAGTCTCCAGTTTACAGGATTTAATACAATTCTTCTATTCCTCTATCAAACGGGAGGAGAACCTGGTTTGCTCAGTGGATGGTTGACTCTCACTTGGTATGAGGAATTACAATAGACTTACAGGTGGCGCGCACTTCATTGACATAAAAAAACAACATTTGTGTTACATTTTACGCCGTGAAAACAGTATGTGAGACATGGATGCGATACAATGAAAAAGTCGACATGAAAAAATAAAAGAAACAGTGTGAAATGAATCGAGTTTAATTTCATTTTCCAATGTGAAAAGCAAAATGAAAAGGAAAAAATATTTATTGGGAAATCACACTGTTTATTGGATTTCTGAGAACATTAATAGATATGTTTTTAACATAAGGACAATGTGTACATATTTGGTGATCATTTTGTGCAGGGTGTTTCATTAAATTTGAAACTGAAAGAAACTGCACGGTCAAGGTTAATACAACTATTCCTCCAAATTTGAATGAAAAATTGTAAGACATGTGCATTTAGCCAGTCCTGGTTTAAGGGTCTGGTGATGCTGCAGGCATCAAGATAAGAACATAAATTTTTGCCTACTTTAAAAACATGCTGTCTAAATGAGAAAGAATTTTGAATGGAAATACAGTTAGGTTTTAGCTTGCTAGCTTATATATTGATTTTGATTTGGGGGAAAAAATTATTTTTAATTCCAAAGGGTTCAGTTAATGCACGTGGGAAACTCATAGGGTTCTTAACCTTTAGCAAGGTTAAGAACCACTGCTAAAGTCCCAATCACCAATGCGTTTATTTTTAATCGTTGCACAAGAAAAGAGCAACTTTTCAAGGAGTAGGGGGCATTATAAAAGCCGTATGAAAAGTTTTACTAGTTTCAGTGAGAAGGTGAATACTTTTTGTTGTTGTTCGTTAACTACATTGCCCCATTAACGCACATCGAAGTACCATTTAGCTCAGCAAGGAGAGGTATGAGAGTTATTTTTCTAGTGTCCCAGAGCTCGCGAAACTTTAAAAAAGCGCATTTATCAAGGTTTCACCAGCCGTGGTTCGCGTACAGTATATCCGTCTGCCAAAGCAGCCCGATAGCACAGATATCTGTACGGTGGCCCTTGTGGTATTGGATGCATTGTTGACGTCAGAGGGGCCCACCTCTCGGTGCAAATTCATTCAAACTTCCACCCAAACTGGCCATCTACCTCTGACTTTCGCAAAGATGTTCCCTCCCAAATAGACAAAGAATGGATTGCCGCTGAAAACCTTCACACTAGGCTGGCGCTAGTTTGAAACGGCCTTAATAATGTCTTGACACATAAGTCGCACCCCCGGCCAAACTATGACAAAAACTGTGACTTATAGTCTAAAAAATACTAAAAATTTTATATACAGTGATCCCTACCTACTTTGCACTTCAAACTTCGCGTCCTCAGTCCATTGCGGATTTTTTTTCCAATTAAAAAGATAAATAAATAAATACAAATAAGCTGTCCCAATCTGATCATGGAGTCTCCCTCTCCCTCCAGCTGCTTTTCTTGGTCTGACACTGGACTGGAGTTGCTTATTAAAGTTAACGATGATTGATAGACGTTAAGGTCTGGCACTGGACTGGAGTTGCTTATTAAAGTTAACGATGATTGACAGATGTTAAGGTTTGATCTTGTCATAGATGCTTAGAAGCCGAAACTTCAAAGTGCCACATGCGTCAATCATCGTTTAGCTTCTTAAACAGTTGCTGTGGCAACTCATTGTGTGTAAGTGAGCAGCCTGAGCAGATTTGAGTGGTCTCATTCAATAAAGCATTTGATAAAGCCAAGCATTTTTTCTACTTTATTCTTGTTTAAAAGTAATTCAGTGGGACAGTTGCATGTTTAAAACTTATATTTATTATATTTGGAGTGCTTAAAAACTATTTATTAAAATATAGTATATACATTAAAGTTTTTTGTTTTTTTTTAATTATTATACTTTGGGGAAAAAGTGAAAAATTATGTCTTATATGTATCTCTTTCCTATGCTAAATCTGGATAAATACAGTATCGGCCCGAATATAAGACGGCCCTGATTATAAGACGACCACCCCTTTTTCAAGACTCAAGTTTGAAAAACGACTTTTTGAACACCAAATTAATTTGTATACAGAAAATAATTACAGAACATCTGAAACAAATGATTATATCAATATATTTATGAGAAAACGCATGGTATTTTGCCTCATTCAAATCTTAATATCTGAACATTTAAATATGTAAACTAAAGTGCAATCACATTCGTAAATGAATGGCTTCTGGTTTTTGAAATGTAAATAAACCAATCTATTGTGATAAAACAAAAAAAATTGCAATAACTGCATTAACCATCAAAGTGAAGTCTAACTTTAACTGTAGTCTTGAAACAAATCTGAATAAGGAAAAACATTGCAATAAAATAATGCAAACTAGTTAAACTTGAGAGTAGCTGAGATCTGTCATGACCAGAGGTTGCGCTAGACTTTTTCGTTGTCTGTCATTTTGACTGACAGGGTCATAAAAATCCGGTCATGATCTATTTTTACCCGTCACTTAAATTTTAAAAATGATAATAATGACATATTCAATAGCAGTGTTGGTCAAAAGTGGTGCGTTACTTACTCAACTCTGAATAAATTGAAGAAACTACCAGCCATGTTGTGTCTACTCTCTGCTCTGTTGATTTGTCATCCAAGACTCTGGGTGTGTTCAGGTTTGAGAATAGCGCACGTACTTCTGACTCCAAGCTGTTTGTCCCTGCTCATTCAATTTGGCTACGTTCATACTACAGGTCTTAATGCACAAATCCGATTTTTTTGTCATATCCGTTTTTTTGGCGTGCCCGTTCAGACTGCCTTTGTCCATTGAGACCATTCAAGTATTACGCATGGCCTCTAATTCGCAGTCCGACACGCGCCGGTGCGCAGAAGCATCAAAACAAATGACAAGTCATCCGTCATTCCAGGGCTATCATATTTTGCTTTTCAAAAGGAGGACACAAATAACAGACATAAATAATCCCCGCTTAGGCTTATATTCACAGTTTATATGGATCGATACCATGCACGCACTGTCCGTGCATGTCACACACACATACGGGCAGTTTGCCCTGACGCTTCAAGACGGGCTGCAGCCAGACCCCTCTCCCGACTCTCGGCCGTGTAGGAAATGTTGAAATATAGCTCACATAGAGCAGAGAGAAAACCAATCATTCTCATGCTTATCCTCAACCCATTTTTATTTTTTTATGACTGTTGTCAAGCCCGGCCCTTCCCCAAAAGCCATGTTCACTGCAAGCTAGGCGCTAATAACGCACAACTGAAATCGGATTTGGGACACTGGACGGTACAGACCGCCGCGACAGTCTGGAAAAATGTGGCCCAGATCGGATTTGAACCACATAAAAAAATGACCCAGATCGGATTTGAAATGGTCTACTTCTATGCGATTTGTCCCGTTCAGACCGTCAAATTAATGCCTGACTCGAGTCGGAAAAACACGAAAAAATTGGATTCCTACATTAAGACCTGTAGAATGAACGTAGCCTTAGACAATGCTCTCCAAAGCTTCCTAACGTTTCCGTGTTTGCTACACCTGAATGCTAGTTCGGACATTTTTCCGAGTAAGGCCAGCGACGTCATGCATCAAGAGAGACAATAGCTTATTAATATGCTCACTCGCCATCCTGTGGTCTGGGGTGTGAATTGCAACCTGTCAAAATGATGGATGGACTTCAGTTTTTTCCGTCACCATTTAAAAAACCCGGTCAACGACGGAAAATATTCGGTAAACGCGACCCCTGGTCATGACAGAACATCGCTTCAATGATATCTGGCGCCATCTAGCGTCGTGAATCGGTATTACGTCTAGACCGCGAATATAAGACGACCCCCACTTTTTCAGTCTTATTTCAATGCAAAAAACACCTTCTTATATTCGAGCCAATACGGTACATTGAACACACAATAAAAAGAAAAAAAAAAAATTTTTTTTTCTTTGGGTGGGGGGTGGCGCTATTTTGCGGTTTTTCAGATTCAGAGATTTATTTGTCATTGACACCAGCTCTCACAAGATGACAGCAGATGCATCAAAACTCCGTTTTCACTTATCACGGCGGGTTCTGGTCCCCATTAACCGCGATAAGCGAGGGATTGCTGTATTAAACATATGATCAATTTTAAGAAGTTTAAAAGCGACAAAAATTCATAGAAATTCCCATCTAGTTTCATTTTGAATCGGGTGCCATTTAGGGAAGATGTCAAAACTTCACTGAGTTTGCTATACATGTTTTTGCTTTCCCTAAGAAAACAGGATCCTTGGTTGTATTGGAAAATGTAAAAAGATAAACACACGCTTGTTTTGAAAGTTCTTCCCTTGGAGAAGGAGGACATATCCGTGACGGTTTGCATGTTTTGTCATGTCGGTAACCAAAGACGGGAGCTAGCGCGCACCCGCTAACCCGACGTTGACTGAGGGGCATGTCGGGGGGAGGAGTCGCTTGTACACGACACACACATACATGGCCTTCAGGAGCATACATTTTGCAACCATAGCCCAAAATGAAGGCGTTTTGGGGTGGCAAATCCATACTGTATGAATTCCAAGGGGGTGCACCTGCCTGCTCACAGAGTGGCGAGTGAGGGCCCCTCTCAAGCAAAGGCTCTTTTGTTCCTCTTTTCACGGGTTCTGCTCGCCTCTGATGATGGGCCCATTGTCGGCGGCTCCATGTGGATCGGCGCCATTCAGACCCTCTGATAAAGCCCCCTTTCACACACGCACCAGAGGCAGGGGGAAGTGTGGAAAGGCAAAAAAAAAAAAAAAGAGGAGCGGAATGTTCTGGAGGCGAATAACGCTCGATTCCATCGTCCGCTGATCCGAGATGAGCGAAATCGGGCAGACAGAAGGTCTTGTCTCTTTCGTTGTTTTCCAGCCTGTTGGATCGCGCGATGCGGGTATATTCGAAAACGTCTGCTTTTTCAAAAAGAAAAGGAAAAAAAGAATTTTGACCTTTTCCTCCGCACGCAAACTAGCATTTGTGAGGATTATCCCAAATGTCACTGTCTCGTCTGTTGCTTTCAATATGCTTCTTGGCTGTTTTTGTCTTTGACTAGTGTTTGAGCGCTGAGCACAGGAGTGTGGCAACTCCATTTTCTTAAGTCATTTAAAGTTTTATGGTTGCCAAAAAATATGGGGGGATCGCACTGTATGTCACGTAGATTTATACAGCAATGAGTACTTGTACTGCATTCTTGTTTTTACAGAATGCGTGGTTTGTTCTAAACTTGGGGATTTTGCCAAGTGCCATAATTTTGGACTTGAGTTATGTTGGAATTTCATATTGCTTGCACTTTTATTCACAACTGAGGTGCTGTCATCATCCTCAGATAAAAGAACCAAACTGGGATTAGAAAAAAACAAGTCCATCACATCATTGGTCTGGGTCCAGACATCATCAAATCAATTCATATTTCATAAAGATGATATTTTTTTCCAACAACATGAACATGTGGACAGACTGGCACCAGCGTTGTTTCTAATTTTTGTCTTAGTCTTGTGATTGAAAATACTTAGTAGGGTTGTTCCGATCATGTTTTTTTGCTCCCGATCCGATCCCGATCGTTTTAGTTTGAGTATCTGCCGATCCCGATATTTCCCGATTTAATTGCTTTTTTTTGCTCCCGATTCAATTCCAATCATTCCCGATAATTTTTCCCGATCATATACATTTTGGCGATGCATTAATAAAAAAATGAATAAAACTCGGACGAATATATACATTCAACATACAGTACATAAGTACTGTATTTGTTTATTATGACAATAAATCCTCACGATGGCATTTACATTATTAACATTCTTTCTGTGAGAGGGATCCACGCATTGAAAGACTTGTGACTCTGTATATTGTGACTAAATATTGCCATCTAGTGTATTTGTTGAGCTTTCAGTAAATGATACTGAAGGCCATGCCCAAATGCATGATGGGAAGTGGAACCATGGCTGTGCGTAGTGCTACCAATAGATATATCTTCTCTGCGTTGGGAAATAACATAAGGTGTTAAGAAAAAGGTCAATTGCTACCTTGCTTCCCCACATTGCTTCCCATGATATTTCTAATCGTAGGGAGAGGGATTGTAAGGCTTTAGCCAATTAAAATAAGGCTCCGAAGGCTGCCAAAATTCACTCTACTCATTTAACGCTGCCTTTTAGCTCTCTATATAGGCAAAATGGCGCCATTACAGATTCAGCGAGACAATGTGTGAGTGGGTCGTGCAGCGCATGCATTAATCGCGTTAAATATTCTAACGTGATACATTTTTTAAAAAATTAATTACCGCTTTTATTGGGATAAATTTGGTAACCCTACCTTAAGCCTAAACTAAAGACTCTGGGTAAGTGTAACATATTATGTCCGTAACGTTAAATACAATTAGAAAACGATTTAATTAAAAAATATATATATATATTAAAAAAAGGCATGGCCGATATTTTTTGCCGATTCCGATACTTTGAAAATGATGTGATCGGACCTGATCGATCAGGATGCCGATCGATTGGGACATCTCTACTTATTAGTCTTAGTCATATTTTAGTCATTTCAAAATGTATTGGTCTTGGTGTCATTTTCACTGACGAAAACTTTGTCTAGCTTTAGTTGACGCATACTGCATCATGTTTTAGTCTGTAAAATTAAAAAGTTTTAGTCAAATAATAAATAAATAAATAAATAAATGAATAAAGGTTTCCAAAAATTTGGAACTAACATTGACAGGCGAGCACATTTTGTGGCGTGTACAAGGAGTACGCCGACTTGGTGATGATACATGATACATGATACACATTCAGCATGAAAACAGTATATTATTTTCAATGAATAATACCCACCTGGACGCCACGAATTGTATGCAAAAAAAAAAAAAAAAAAAATTTGCCCAAGTCGAGAGATTAAGATGACACCCTCCATGCTAAATGCTAATGTTAATGAGATCGCGACTGCTATGCTAACGCTTCGAGTTACGTTGAGTGTGTGATGTGACTCAGCACATACCTTTAAAGGCTTTATTGGCTAAAGCTACATTGCCTATACTCTCTTGCCAAGATAAGAAAGAAAGAAAGAAAGAAGGAAAGAAAGAAAGAAACAAATCTTACCATGTGTTTCAAGACAAGAAAGCCTGGAACCTGGAGAAGACACCGGAGTGAGGGTGCAGTACGCCACATTATCATATTACGTCATATTAATGATTGAATTGAACTGTCTATTAATGATTGAACTGAACTGTCTTTTTCATTCCCCCTAAAAAAAACAAAGTTCACCCTTTTTACATTTAAAAAAAAAAAATCCCCTATATAAGAGTGTAGTGGTATACAAACTATCTTTCAAATGCTGTGAAAAACAAGCCTTTTAGATTTTCCTGTGTTACTGAACCCACTCTGAACCTGTGATGAACGGCAAGCCATTTATGTGGATCTCAATCACAGACTCAGAGACCAGAAATAGCGAATAATCTTGTATTTAATAAAAAGTACAATAAAAGAAGCATGCCAAACAGATCGCGAATTTAACAAAGTCCAATAGAAAATAGAGCACAAAAAAACCCAAAATGATCAAAGTAGGATAAAACTGGAGGAAACGTTGGACAGGGCACACACAGCATCAAGCAAGTTAATCGCTCGATACAGATGATTGACCCAGGCGTCCTTAATTCAGCGCGCTCCTAATGCGTCATAAAGACAGTGTGCTCTTTAATGTGTCAAAAAGAACAACTGAGAACTCAAACATGTCACAAAGAACAACTGAAAGTATAAACATGACAGATACGTGTCCCCCGTACCGAGGTCAGTGTTGTCACAGATTACTTGAAAAAGTAATGTAATTAGTGATTACTGATTACGCCTCAAAAAAGTAATCTAGTTACTTTACTGATTACTTCATTATCAAAGTAACTAAGTTACTTCAAAAGTAATCTGTCAGTTACTTTTTACCCATTTTTCTCCCTTTGCCGCCTCAACATAAGAATGACAACAGAAAAATGTCATCACATGTAATTGACTTTCCGATGATTGAATTTAAAGGGGAATGTCAGAATTTCGCGCTAGCTTAGCCACTCCGGAGCCCTGAAACTAACAAATATCTGACAAACTGCTTGGAATTTGTTGAAATCAACTCCACCGACCAATTAAACCCCGCTAACCTTAATATTAAGCATAATGTCAGAACTTCTGAATTTCGGGTTATGGTTAACAGCATATCAGTTCCAATGTAAAACAATGCAAACTGAATGCACAAAATTGCAAAGGTGATGGCGGGCGCAGATGCGCGTCCACAACTCGGAAGTACTCCTCTCAACACACATGCGGTCAATTTGGCCACAAAACGTGGCGGCAACTAAGCACTTTACACTCAATCGGACTTACAACACATCCCACTGATGCTAAACGAACATATCACCTCATGGCATAAATGCAACAGGCATATGATGTGAACAAAACTTGCCAACTTGGAGCGATGACTGCTGTCGTTGCTACAGCAAAGCTACGAAACGGCCGCGCATGTAGGAAGTCCAACCTTTTGCTCATACCCTCCAGAATGAAGGAAAAATACTCACCTTCAGTCATGGATATCCACAGATCAACATTCCCTCGCAACGTGTCAACACTCGGCTCCAATGTCCACCCGCCTGGCCCACGCCTTCAATCCCAAAACATATGTGACACGAGACCACCCTAACAAGGTTCCCAGGGCCTTTGGAAGCAAAAGAGCCCCACAGCATCACTGACCCACCCCCATACTTCACAGTGGGTATGAGGTGCTTTTCAGCATGCGATCTTTCATGGCACGCCAGACCCACTTAGAGTGTTTGTTGCCAAAAAGCGCAATCTTGGTCTCATCTGACCAAAGCACACGGTCACAGTTGAAGCCTGGGACCGTGTGTATTTTTTGTGTGAGACCAAGATTGAGTTGTTAGGGTGGATGGCATCATGAATGCTTTGAAATACCAGGACATTTTAAATCAAAATCTGTTGCCCTCTGCCCGAAAGCTGAAGATGGGTCGTCACTGGGTCTTTCAGCAAGACAGTGACCCTAAACATATGGCCAAATCTACACAGAAATGGTTCACCAGACACAAAATCAAGCTCCTTCCATGGCCATCTCAGTCCCCAGAGCTTGTTTTGTTGGCAAAAGGGGGTTGTACAAAGTATCAACACCAGGGGTGCTAATAATTCTGACACACATTATTTGATGTCAAATAATTGTTTCTTTATGTGGGATTTTTTCCCCACTGAATGAATGCACTTGTATTGAAGGTTGGATTTTTCTCTTTTTTTCCATTAAGGTCCCATATTATTTGAATAAAAAAAATATTAGAAGCTATATGGAGGGCACTGTATTACTCACTACTGACAAAAATAACGCCGTTATACCCTAACGCCGTTATTACCAACAATGGCTACAATTCTTTGTTGTCTCGTTAAACGAAAACGGGCATTCCTCATGTTGTTTTAGTATTCCAAGACACGTTTTAGCTTGTTATCGTCTTGTCATCGTCATGAAAAAATTGGTTCGCCGACGAAATATTTTCGTTATCGTCTTTGTTGATGAAAACAAGACGTCTATCAATCTCTGAGTGCACTTTCTTGGATTTTTTTCATGGGGTTTCTTCTTGGAAATTGCAGTTGGCCCAGTGTTGCACTGAAAAATTAGCATAAGTGCAATAAGGAAGCCAGTCAAAATAGGGACGAAAAAATGATTAGAATAAAATTCAAATTTCTGAATTTTATGTATACTTTTCACTTTTCAATGACTAAATTGAGTTAGCCCACACTAGCTCTCAATGACTACGAGACAGTTCAAATCAAAGTTAAGTTTATTAAACACAGTAAAACACTTTTCAAATTATGTTTTGTATAGAAATTGATAACTTGGAGAACAACAGTGGCTTTCTACATGGCAATTCATTGAGGATCATCACTTTAGAAATAAGATCATGTGTGTTTTATCCACACAACGGGGAAATTCGTTATCAGAGTCTAATCAATGTTTACTCCCAATTTTAGCAGTCCATCATAGCACTCTTTTTACATTAATCAGTGCAACAGCTGGGCCAATTTCCATTTCCAATTCATGTGTTGCCATCTGCATGCTAGTACAGGTGAATAATGTGAATCACCTTTCATGAAATATTGATATATTTGACAGATGTTTGGACTTTGATCAGTATTACACAAATGTGTTTTTATCAGTTTGATTCTTTTATTTCAGGTTAACTAAACGATACGGACCTGGATCCACCTGTTAAAAGTGAAAGTTATGCAAGCACTGTATGTCAGTTGTGGATAAAAACAATATGATCCAAGTCGAAAATCATTTTATCTGACAAAACACACAAAAACAGCTATAAAACTGAAATCATAAATCACTTTATTGCTAAATGAAAACAACTGGTTCTAAGTGGTTCAACTCATTTTGATCATATCTCACGATTATTTTGACGTACATCAACTTGACAATTTCAACTGCACTCTGTATCAAAACCCTAGATGCCATTTTAACGAGGTTTGAAAGCATTTCACTGGCAGTGGCACTCCTGGTCGCTGTTGAACCAAAGGCATCTTACATAATTATGCATATTTATTTATTTATCGTGTGTAACCATGCAACTGAACCAAGAGTGGCTTTTTTAGTAGCTCAGGGAGGAGGAAGGAGACGAGGCCTTTAAAAAAAATCAACGCAAAAACGAGCCGTGGCAGAATGTCAGCCTGTGTTGGTGTTTGGTTTTCGTCCGAGGCCAAACGCTTACACAGGAAGTCGTGGACACGCAAGGAAAGAGTGAAACGGATGATGACAGTGGAGATGAACGGGAGATTTAAAAACACATTTGTATGATTTAAGGAGAGCTTTCATGTGAGGTGGGGGGGGGAAAAGTCCATTAATCTCGCCTTACAGGCTCTAAAATTAGTTTCTCTAACGATGAGACGTGTCAGGCAGATTCTGCGGGACTATTTTTGGGATGAAGCCTGGTGATGATGTAATGCAAAGCAGCCCAAGTGGTCATCACTCTGTTCAGCTTTGTCCACAATGCTTCAAAGTGCAATGCAATGCAAGGCACATTTCCAGATAGTATCACTGATATGTCCTTTGTTATGTCAGATACGGACATTTTTTTATAAATTTCTTCAATGTTTTAGGCACCCTTATTAATGATACAATGTATTTAATCAAGCAGTCAAAACAACAATACAATATGCAAGTTTATTCTCTTATTCTCTACATCACAATATGTACAGTTGTGGTCAAAAGTTTACATACACTTGTGAAGAACATAATGTCATGGCTCTCTTGAGTTTCCAGTTATTTCTACAACTCTGATTTTTCTCTGATAGAGTGATTGGAACAGATACTTCTTTGTCACAAAAACATTCATGAAGTTTGGTTCTTTTATGACTTTATTATGGGTGAACAGAAAAAAGTGATCAAATCTGCTGGGTCAAAAATATACATACAGCAGCGCTAATATTTGGTAACATGTCCCTTGGCCATTTTCACTTCAATTAGGCGCTTTTGGTAGCCAATTCGAAAACCTTAATTCTAGCCTGATTTAGCCATTCCATTACCACTTTTGATGTGTGTTTGGGGTCATTGTCCTGTTGGAACACCCAACTGCGCCCAAGACCCAATCTTCGGGCTGATGATGTTAGGTTATCTTGAAGAATTTGAAGGTAATCCTCCTTCTTCATTATCCCATTTACTGTCTGTAAAGCACCAGTTCCATTGGCAGCAAAACAGCCCCACAGCATAATACTACCACCACCGTGCTTGACGGTAGGCATGGTGTACTTGGGGTTAAAGGCCTCACCTTTTCTCCTCCAAACATATTGCTGGGCATTGTGGCCAAACAGCTCGATTTTTGTTTCGTCTGACCACAGAACTTTCCTCCAGAAGGTCTTATCTTTGTCCATGTGATCAGCGGCAAACTTCAGTCGAGCCTTAAGGTGCCGGTTTTGGAGCAAGGGCTTCCTTCTTGCACGGCAGCCTCTCAGTCCATGGAGATGCAAAACACGCTTGACTGTGGACACTGACACCTGTGTTCCAGCAGCTTCTAATTCTTGGCAGATCTGCTTTTTGGTGATTCTCGGTTGAATTTTCACCCTCCTGACCAATTTTCTCTCAGCAGCAGGTGATAGCTTGTGTTTTCTTCCTGATCGTGGCAGTGACAAAACAGTGCCATGCACTTTATACTTACAAACAATTGTTTGCACTGTTGCTCTTGGGACCTGCAGCTGCTTTGAAATGGCTCCAAGTGACTTTCCTGACTTGTTCAAGTCAATGATTCGCTTTTTCAGATCCATGTATGTATATTTTTGACCCAGCAGATTTGATCACTTTTTCTGTTAACCCATAATAAAGTCATAAAAGAACCAAACTTCATGAATGTTTTTTGTGACAAAGAAGTATCTGTTCCAATCACTCTATCGGAGAAAAATCAGAGTTGTAGAAATAACTGGAAACTCAAGAGAGCCATGACATTATGTTTTTCACAAGTGTATGTAAACTTTTGACCACAACTGTACATACAGTGGTATGAAAAAGTATATGAACCTTTTGGAATTTCTCACATTTCTGCATAAAATCACCATCAAATGTGATCCTATCTTTGTCAAAATCACACATGTAAAAACAGTGTCTGCTTTAATTAAAATCACCCAAACATTTATAGGTTTTCATATTTTAATGAGGATAGCATGCAAACAATGACAGAAATGGGAAAAATACGTGAGTGAACGATCTGCCTAAGGAGACTTAAATTGTTTTGTAAAAATTGGTTTCAATTGCTCTTTAAGTCAGGTGTGTGCGTAACACTGATGAGTGGTTTAAAGCTGCCCTGCCCACTATAAAACACACACCTGGTAAGAATAGTCTTGATGAGATGCATTGCCTGATGTGCATCATGGCTTGGTCAAAAGAGCTGTCTGAAGACCTGCGATCAAGGATTGATGATTTGTATAAAGCTAGGAAAGGATACAAAACCATCTCTAAAAGTCTGGATGTTCATCATTCGACAGTCAGAGAAGTTGTCTATAAATGGAGAGAGTTTGGCACCGTTGCTTCTCTACCAAGGAGTGGCCGTCCACTAAAGATGACGGCAAGAGTTCAGCGCAGAATAGTTAAAAAAACGAACCCTAGAGTGTCTGCTAAAGACACAGTAATCACCTGCACAGTCCAATATCTCTGTGCACACATCAACTATATGTAAAACTATGGACAAGAATAGTGTTCATGAGAGGACTTCACGGAGGAAGCCACTGCTGTCAAAAAAACAAAAACAATGTTGCATGTTTAATGTTCGCAAAAAGGCACTTGTACACTCCCCAAAAGTTTTGGGAGAATATTTTGTGGACTGATGAAACCAAAGTTGAATTGTTGTTATTGAATCGGCCAGTCTTTTGTGGATTTACTGGTATGTTTTGGGTCATTGTCATGTTGCAGGGTCCAGTTACGCTTCAGCTTAAATTTTTTCACAGATGATCTCACATTTTCCTCAAGCACCCTCTGATACACGATAGAATTAATGGTGGATTCTATGATGGTGAGCTGGCCAGGTCCTGCTGCAGCAGAGCATCTTCAAACCATGACATTTCCTCCTTCATGCTTCACAGTTGATATGAGGTTCTTTTCCTGAATGCTGTATTGGGTTTACGCTAAACTTGTCCTCTGTTCTGGTGTCCAAATAATTCAATTTAGATTTATCTGTCCATAGAACATTATTCCAGAAGTCCTGGTCTTTGTCTACATTCACTCTGGCAAACTTCAATCTGGCCTTCATGTTCTTCTTGGAGAGCAAAGGTTTCCTCTTTGTACACCTCCTATGCAGATTAAACTTGTGAAGTATCTTTCTGATTGTAGATTGCACTCTCACATCAACAGTAGCAAGAGCCTGCTGTAGGTCCCGTGATGACATTTTAGGGTTTTTTGAGACTTCTTTAAGCATCTTGCGGTCTGCTCTGCTGGCAGTTGTTTTGAATGTCCTGCACTTGTAGACTATTTTCCTGAGAGTGGAATGGCTTATATTCTTTTGAGATCTTTTGAAATCCCTTACCAGACACATAAGCATCTAAAATCTTCTTTCTGAAGGCCTCAGACAGCTTCTTTGATCTCACCGTGGTGTTTTCTCTCACTTTAACAGTCAGGGGCACACCAAACTAAATGTGAGGTTTAAATAAGGCAAGCCTCCTTCAAAACACTGGGTAATGATGTTCTAATCATTTGCACCTGATGTGATACCCCTTGTGTGATTTTAGCCATTTTAAGTGGGATTGAATATGGGCGTGTCCTAATTTATTCTTCAACAGAAATTGCATTTATTTAAAATGACATTTTACAGAGAATTTTTAAAGATTGTTAAAATTTATATTAAATATCCGTATGACCAAATATGTTAGGACACCCTATGAAAGCCTGTGTGTTTTCTAACTTTTTCACATGACTGTATACATGATGTGATTCATTTGTATCCATTTATTCGATAAATCTTTATGAAAGTGGTTTAGATACCGGTATATTATATGCATGCATACAAGTATAAATCTGTCTCAATGAAATGTTTAAAAAATATTTTACTTATGTGTTATAATTGTTCAAATTGTTTGTTTGTTTGTTTGTTTGTTATCATTATATTTTAAAATAGCTTTACAGTTTGTATTATCTTTGTTGATTGGCCATAGGAATCACTGTGTTCTATATAGCGAGGGACGTGGCAGCCATTGAAGTGACCAAATAAGACTCCTCATCCTATAAATGGCAACGTGTGCATAAAATAGTATATGCAGAGGGAAAACTAGCGCGTATAGGATGCACATATGGTAGGCAGCTAAATCAAAGCTGATGATCTCAGTTTTGACAAGCGGAGTGCGCTCTCCTTTGAACGCTAACATGTTTACCACATCTGTGAGGGAAGCGCAAACAAGTCGGCGTGATCCATCTTGGTATTTTTGGTCAAAGTGAAAAGGGATGAAAAGTTCAAAATATAGAGTGCTGCCAAATGACTCTGACGGCACATTGGAGGTGCACTCCCTGCGTGTTTTCATCCACTGACTGATACTTCATACTGCTGAGCAGATTTCAAAGTGATTTTCGACTCATTTGCCTCATTCTTTAGTCAAACGGAGCGAAAATGTTTCTGGTTGCTTCATAGGTGAAGGTAGCAATTACAGAAAAGGCCTGGAGGGAGAGACAGGAAGTGCTTAAGTATGTTTTTAGATGCGTTCGGGACTTCCATGTGCACAAAAACACTGGCTGAGACAGGACAAAGACAGAGTGCTTGGCTCACTCCTCCTGTTCTGTCCTTTTCCATCCTGTTCTATTTGCTACTTGTCACATCCCTTTCTCACTGAGTGTAGCACTGTCAGGCGAGATCAGCTTTGACACTATATTTTGTCCAGGTGAAGGTGAAGGCTTTTTTGTCCTGTCCCATCCTGTCCTGTTTGCTTCTTACTCACTTGGCATCAGGGGTGAAAGTGGCTAGAATTTCTTGCCGGAACTCCCCAATATGAAGGTCGCCACGGAGCTATAGACCCTACTCACCAACGTAACAGAATGACGCGTCGCTGTATCCGGCCGCCATATTGTCCGTCAGTGTTTATCCGTATTCTCAATGGTTTCAATTTGTCGTGCAATTTTTAGTGCAATTCATGGAAGCTCCGATGCTTTCAGACGCTGTAAACTCATTGGATGCATTGCATTAAAGGCGTTATGTGGAAAAGCTTCAGTCTATCCATTTGCCAGATCCATATTTGATGCCTAAATCGATATTTTTCGACCCCCTGTCTTCGCCCTCTCTGCCTTACATCTGCTACCCTGATATCTACAACTATCTTGTCCACACAAAATCAGCCTATTCTCACGAAAGTTTGAAAAACTTTAAGAGCAGCACTCTAAGCAACATTACCCCGTGTGACCCTTTACTTCCAATTTTCTAAAATGGCGACAAATCAATCAAAAAAAAAAAGTTGACTGCGATGGCCGATGCTTCAAGGATAGGTGGATATTGGACTATTTCTTCAATAAAATATGCAACAACTGTGTCTGCCTCATTTGCAAAGAGACGGTCGCTGTTTTCAAAGAGTTCGATGTGACGCAATATTACCAAACAAGACACGCTGACATGAACGACAACATTACAGGGAAGATACTCAGCGAGAAATTATAGCAACTTGAAGCTAGTTTAATTTCACAGCAGCAGTATTTCGCAAGAGCCCGAGTGTCAAAAGAGAACGCCACAAAGACGAGATTGTTGAAATTATGATTTTAAAAAATTAGAAAGCAAATGTGACACACAGAAGGGCTTGCTAAAATTTGTTTAAATATATTGTTCTATGTAAATCAGCCAAGGTAGCCCCCCGCATTTTTACCACACCAAATCTGGCCCCCTTTGCAAAAGGTACGGACACACCTGTTTAACTTCTTTCACTTGGTACCAGCTAAATATTATCCCAAAAAAAATGATGGTGGAAGAAATAAGCATCTTGAATTTGAAACTGTATGTTGTCGGCGATTAGCCTCACAATGATCTTAATTGTGGTTGTCTGCCCAAAACCCTCTAAATATATATTAAATGCATCTTACCAGATATAAAATGACTACTACATAATCTGTAGTGATCTTTTGGTGCCCAGTTTTCTCGTCGAATTGCAGCAGTCCATCTCGCTCTCCTCTCCGGGTCTCTCGGAATACGGTAGAACTTCAAGTCTCTCCGTCTATCTTCTCTGTTATTGCATTCAACCGCCACACACGCCTTCACCATTTTGATTATTAATGTTAACGAGCAGAAAAACGCGCCATAATAGGAGGAATTTACGTAGCAGTAATGCTTAAACCCGACGAGCTGACGGACAATATGGCGCGGAGGCGTGGTTGTGACGTCATGTGAGTAGGGTCTATACATTTTATTTTATTGTTTTTTTTTTTTTTTGGGGGGGGGGGGGGGTCAAACCTCTTAAACTACTAAAATGCAAAGAAGACTGTTTTAGCAGAGTTATTTCTATAACACATACAAAAACTGATTTTCATTCAAAATTGTATTTTTTTAAATGATTTGCAAAATAAAAGTTAACAAAAACAGCAATAACCCCAACCTCCATCTCCTATTTTTTTTTTTTTTTACCTCATGTTCTCACATACTAAATGCCAAATCTCAATTTTAACAACTTAAGAACATAGGATGTATATTAAAATTGAAGTTAATGTAAACATTTACTTTTTGTTTTTGTTTTAATAATTAAGATATAAGTAACATACATTGAGAAAAATAAGTACAAATGAGTTATATTATGCAGAGTTAAATGGAATATATTTTGAAAATGGCAACATTAGACATTAACTTTTCTAAATTATAAGGAAATGAATAAGTAGCCTAACATAAATGAACAAATAAAGTCCAAAGTGCACATTAACAGCTAAGATGTTCTGAACCTCCCTATCAGAGCAAATAAACTAAATATGATAAATAAGCCTCCTCAACTTTTTCCTTGCTTTTAAAGATTTGATCCATTTTATGTTGCATTGCCTCTTTTTTTTTTTTTTTTTTGCTGTTCCGGAAAACATGCACATTTGAACCAATCAGAGCTAACTATCTCGGCTTATCACATGTCAATATGTCAGCCAATTGGACGGATAAATGAGTCCAGGCGTTTTGCTTTGCTGCGTGCATTCGCACATTGACGTGACTCATCATCGTCAGACTCCAGGGAAACGTGGAATAAAATAAATAATAAATATCGGTGGAAACGGATTACGCTACACAAGCACTTTATTATGGTTGCTGCTAACACTTGTGTATGTAAATCTGATGTTGGTAGATTGTTGTCGTCTTGGAGATGAAATGCATGTGTGGCAGTTTAAATTATTATTATATTTTTTACATAGCGTTTTGACAGTTGCCGTCATCATTTCGGAATCAAAGCACTGTGTACCGGAACAGCATTCCGGCCCTGAATCTTATACCGGAACAGCACTCCGGCCCTGAATCTTATACTGGAACTGCGTTCCTGACCGTTCCGGCCCACTTTCACCCCTGCTTGGCGTATAAAGTAATGTTGCATTGATACAAGTACAGTGGTACCTCTACAAACAAAGTTAATTCATTCCGGGACCTTGTTTGTAAGTCGAAATGCTTGTATGTCGAGCAGGATTTTCCCATAAGAATACATTACAATTCCATTAATTTGTTCCACAGCCCGAAAACCTACACTGGATCCCTAATAAATAGTGCTGGTACTATTACAAAAGGCGTTTACACATAGCAAAACAAATATATTATAAATAAAAATCAATATAATAACATAATAATAATAATTCCTGTAGTCATGTGACGAAACGGGTTCTAATGTGGCGGACTTGTTTTGCGTGTTGTATCTGAATGCACCACGTGGCTGACGTGACAGACAGAGAAAGGTGTGGTGCAGATTTTACTTTTTAATGTTTTGATGTTGGCGTCAACTGCGGCAGACAGTAGGCGTGTTGTGTTGCACAAGTTCTAAAATAAACGATTAAAAACTTGACGAAGCTGGTGATTTCTTTGGCAATGTTACCACAATAATAATAGCGTACAGCACGAATGCTATTTTTAGACCGTGACGTCGCTATCGTAACGCGGAAGTGGTACATTATAGACACGCCCTGGCATACAGACCATTTTGTTTCTGCTTTTTTCCTCTGGTAATCTTTCAAAAAAAGAACATGCCGATCAAACACTGCTGCCATGAAACTTGTAGAAACGAATCTAGACATCACGACATATGAAGGATGTTTTCTTCATACGTTTCCAGAAACGAAAAACTCGGAGGAAAAAATGTGAAGAATGGATCAACTTGCGCGGACGTCCAAAAGACCAGTTTAACGCCAGCAAGGTGAAGCCATTCACATTTCATATGCAGTAAACATTTTGTTGGGGGCTATTGTCCTACAGAGGACGAGGAGGTAAGCCATTTTGATATTTTTACTTATCTTTTTAGCGTGACGTTTTGCCGTGCTGCTTCTGTCTGAGAATGAATGACCTGAAAAAAATTAAAATGGTATCTGACTGCCACTGTTACCTTTTCTGTTGTAAAAAACAGCTTTAGTAAGGGGGAAGTGTAAATAAATTATAGAATTAAGATTTGTTATTAATGAAAAAACTAAGTGTTCGTTGGCTGTCACCGAGTAGCATTTGCGATCGCTCCACATAAATAGCAAAGTAAATTGCCCACAAGAACGGTCGGAGACGTAAGACAACTGGTGGATATAATATATAAGAAAGACAGGGCATATGGTGGTGAAGGATAGAATGTTGAAACAGGAGAATGTCATTGTCTGTGGTGTAAGGTAATGCACACAAGAAAAAGGTGTCGATAAAAAAGCTAACTCTGGATCAGGTCGGCTCATTTTCAGCCCTCAACACTCAAGCCATCTGTTTAACTGAACATGTGTATGTTCTTCAACATCCTTACCAGTGAATTTGGCACCAGGGACATCATTTTCGGGCAGAATTGGTTGGTTTAGCGCAGTAAAAATATTGTTCGTACGCTATTTCCATTCATTTACTATTAGGGACAAATGGGATGTTGCTAAAGTCATGAATATTAATGAGCAAAAGTGACGTGCTGCTTGCGGTACGCCATTGTCACCTTAACTTATAAAGACTGGCGAATGGAGGTCGGAGGAGGACAGTCGAGATTCAAGAGATTTCATTCTACGGCCGTATTGTCGAGCAAGTTCACGCGCATACCACGCTCATATTTTTTTTATCATTTCCATCTTCATTTCAAGCGTCACTAAGCGTCACCTTTTTTTTTTTTTTCACCAACTGCACTAACCTTCTTGAAACCCGTGTTGATTTCTCTCACAAAAGAATCTGCATCATCATCTTCGCAATTTTTTTGTGTGGCATTACGGTATCGTGAACAATGGAGGCGAATTGTACAGATGAGGCTTTCCTGCTGAAAAAGCTTGTAAATTTTCGCTTGAATATGTCCGGAGAAGACATCGAACAATGCCGAAAAATGATAAGCTTCCGGTTTAGAGGTGACCGGGACGATGACACAAGGTTGCTCCTTCTTTCGCAGGGCGCTGGTACGGAAATAAAAAGAGTTTTTGAAATGTACTCACAGTGTGCTGTCATATTTTTTGTATGAAGAGAGCATACAAAGTGAGTGCATAGGGGATGGCGTGCATGGGGATGGCGTGGGTCAGTGGTAGAGTTGTCCCCCAACGTCTTTATCTTTAGGCTGTGATTTGGCTGTAGAGTTCTGATCTGGCAACCCGAAGGTGCAGTGTGCCGTTGGATCCTGATCGCTATATTTGAGTGTCAATGGAGTGTCAGTGGCTCGTGTATCGGTCCGTGGACCTGTGGTTGTGGGACCCCTGCTTATTAAGACCAGCAAAACACGTTTAATACCCCAAAAATACCTTTTTATTTTTTATTTTATTGTTACTATTATTATTAGTTTTTTTTTGTTTTTTTTTTTACAAAAAGATGGTTCAATTTGACCTCAATGACTAAATATCCTGATACTAATAATTTCAATGCAAAATATGTGTTAAAATCTTTTTAATAGATAAACATTAAACTATTCAGAATAGGGGAAAAAAACAGGTCAATTTGACCTCCGTGAATAAACATCCAAATGGATAAAAAAAAACAAAAAAAAACATCACAATTTCAAAGATGTGTTTGAAGAGATGTGTTAAAATTTGACCCGTCGCCTTAACCCGAAGGTCAAGAACGTTGCCATAAAAGAAGCAGAGTCCTTCCTAAGATGGCCGATTACAAAAATTACAACAATGCAAAAACAGTAGAAAAAAAATTTGCTAAAAGTTGTTGAATATCATTTGGTTAGATGAAAAATGATCCTGTGTTGTTTTGAGCAAAGGAGAGGAGTTTTTATTTTGCTCATTAAGCGGTCATATATGGTGGTTAAATGTGCATGGTGGATAAATGTACTGTCAGCCAAAATTTTACATTTTAAGAACACTGACATTGACATTAGCAACTATTAAAAAAAAAAAAAAAAAAAAACTGGGAGAAGTAGGCTAGAAAACTTGTGTAGTCTGCCAGCAAAAGTGATTAGCACATGAGCTAAGCTAACGTACTAATGTGGTATAGGATTTTAAGCAGTGTCTAAGCCAAGATAGCAATTATTTTACATTCAAGTGGATATGGAGTAATTTAGTATTAGATTTTTTTATTTAAAAAAAAAAAAAAAAAAAAAAAAAAAACTATTTCGGAAATATTTTTCAAAAAATGTATCTGTACAGTATCACCATCTGCCGATGCCACAAAGCCAGGTTTCGGAATGGGTACGGGGTGTGCAACACTAGTGTAAAGCACTGCCCACTCCAATTCAATTTTGTAAATGCAATTCACAAAAAGTCACATCAAGAATGCACCAGAAAAGAAGAGCGGGGCGGGAAGTCACAGTCAGGAGGCTCCGAGTTTTAAGTACAAATACGGAACCGCAACGGGCCAACCACATGCTGAAAGACTATCATTTGGATTTTCCCAGAATAGCTCCGTAAACCAGGCGGCCAGGAGGAGACGGAATAACATGGACTCTCGAGAAGCACGCAACGTGACAACACGCCCACCGCATGCACACAAACAAGGATGGACTGTATGTGTATGTATGGATGTAGCGTTCATACATCTGCGCACTCGCGTGCAAACTGGAGAGACCCTACAGCGCCTATTTGGCAGGGATGGAGGGACAGTTCAGTAATTGAGTTTGAATGATGTTGCATTGATGTTTTCTCAATGCTTTGGTTTTCCTTCAACTTCTGGGGTGTCTAAACTGACCTACAGCACATTAGTTTGGCTTTAACAAATCTCACAGTTCAAAACTGTGGGCCGACATCCTTTAAATTCCTCCTTGCGGCCCCTTTTTCTGCAAACTTCCACAATAATATTTCCTTTAGCTTCCAGCTGCTGTCAATGCCGCCGTCCTCTTTTGGGACATAAATCTGTTTCTATAAGCAATCACAGCACTTGTACGAGCGACTAATACTTCCTCAAACAGATGAAAGCAATGAGCTCATGAGCGAGCGTTCGCCTTTAGGCTGATTTATGACTTTGCACCAGCAGGTTGGAGAGTAGTGAGCTACGACAGTGATGCGTCTCCGCTTACGACTGCGGATTTTAACCTCGTAGCAGTCAGACAAAAGGTTTTAAATATACTGTATACAGTATGTGCATAACTGGATGCAGATGTTGGTCATGTCGAGCTTTGATTTGGGTAATTGTGCAAAGTCCACATTATTAGTCAGTGTTCACAATGTGTCTTAAAATCCAAGCAACAATAGCTTCAAAGCATTCCACAAACATTAACATTTTAAAATGTGCTAAAATAGTAGTTTCCCAGAAAATGCTGCATTTTGCTCACATATCTTCAATTAATGACAGAACCATCCATTGTGTTTTTCAAACTGAGTCCTACATGAGACAGTAATGTATATGGCGGAAAACACAGACAAGACTGAAAAAGCAGTTTCTGCTCTTGCACTCCTCTTTAAAAACTGCTGTATTTTAAGCCAAAACAACTGTTATGTTTGATAGAACAATATGTCTATATGCTGCCATATCAGATTCATGGCACATTAAGCCCCCAAACTATCTTTAATTTGCCCGTTTTACCCTGGAAACCCTCGTTTACAGACGTCGCGCAACCGTTTTTGTTTCAACCCAGCCATGCAAACAAGGTAAGTAATTACATTTATTATTCAAAATGTCTGTCAATTTTAGCTTAGAATCATTAATTGATGTCTAACATTTTGTAAAAAAATAAATAAATTAAAAAAAAAAAAAAAAACGACTTAAAAAAACATTTCACTCGCATATTTGAAACTTTTTAAACAAATTACGTCACAATGGAAAAAAATGGCATCTGTGAAAAAGTCACGGATATCTACCTCATTACTATCGCTAAATTGTATTTTTTTGTTACTGTCGCATTTCCCCCGATATGTTAGATGATAAATAATTGATCCAAACAAAGAAAAATTGAAAAAAAAAAACTCTTAAAAGGTTAAATATATGAAAATGAAAATCTCGACCACTCCCTCATGTCTACGATTTCTGCATCTGCCTTGTTATATTACCATGGTTCACCCATAAAATCTCCCAAAAATACAGCTGTGGCCATTCACAGCTATGTCTCGATACTCAGTGATACATGCGAGATGGAGTTTTTGGATCGAAACAAGGTAAGTACGCGATAATATACGCAATATATAAGTCATGGTGTCTGTAATTCTGCTCTCGTGTGCTCTCACCTCCAGCTAGGGTTTTGCTGTTTAAAATAATTTTCTTTTTTTTCTTTTTTTTTTTAAATGCCCTTCTGTCCAAAATTTTTCTTCCCCCAGAAATTGAGATTTTAAGCTTTCCAATGATGTATTATCACACATGCATATCGGACTATTTTGAAATTTGGCCAAATTGGGGGTCTAAGAGTGGAACTTCAAGTCACCTGAATATTTTCCACCATATACAGTAGAGGACAAAACAAAGAAAAAATAAAAAGCCATACAGTGGTAACTCTACTGAGGAAATTAATTGGTTCTGTAAGTGGTTTCGTAAACTGAAAATTCAATAAGTAGAGACACGTTTTCCATGTAAATCCCTTAATCCGTTTTTACCCCCCCCCCCCCCATAATTCAGATTTGAAATCTTTTATAAAACATAAAAATGCATTAAATCATGTAAAAAAATAAATGTTACTTTTAGATTATTACACAATAACAACAATAAAATAAAAATGAAAATTGGGGAAAAGGGGGTAAACCTTGGTTCACTAGATTACTCACATTTTCATTAATGTTAACAGTAGAAAAACACATACAGGAGGACACTTCTCTCTAAGCAGCTTTCTACTCAGGTTTTGCAGGTTAGCAAATTCACACAGTTTAATGTTATGCTAACTCTGATGCAGGTCAGATTTTAAAATAGCAAAATTACTGGTGTCATAGACATGATAATGATATTAACGAGTCAGATTTGACCTTCAATGCGCCACGCCTTCAAGTACGGGGCTATCCCACAATCCGCTTCAGTTATTCTCAGTCAGTCACAGTGACACATGCGGTGATACAACGCCGGATTTTATGTTGAAAATTTTCGAAAGCTGCACCGCATACAAACAGGAAGGATTGTCTCAGGAGTGATTTGTTCGAGGATTAGAGCTAATTATTATATTTGTCGTTTTTTTTCATAAGAATTTTCAACGTTAAAAGCTCTTTGTTGTAAAGCTGCGGCCACTAGCATCATTCTTCGACATATTTACGTAAAATAAATGCATAAATGCTAATTGCCCGTTTCTTGGCTCTTTTAACAAAGAATCAAAATTGTTTTACATTCATATCTATAAAGAATTTGAGGATTTAAGCATTTATTCACAAGAATTTTCAACGTAAAAAGCTCTATGTTGTAAGGCTGCTGCCACATTGACTAACAGACTAGCATCGTACTTCGACATATTTACTTAAGATAAATGCTAACTGCACGTTTTTGTTTTTTTTTTGCTTTGAACCAAGAATCGAGACAGTTTTACGTCTATACTGTATCTATAAAGAATTTGGGAATGGGAATCTAAGTATTTATTCACAAGAATTTTCACCGGAAAAGCTGTGTTTACATATAGCGGCGGCCACATTGACTGACAGACTAGCATCGTACTTCTACATATTTACGTAAAATGAATGCTAACTGCACGTTTTTTGATTTTTTTTTTTTTTTTTTTTTGCTTTTAACCAAGAATAGAGACGTTTTTATGTCCATATCTATAAAGAATTCAGGGATCCCGCGCCCCGTGTCCCATCAATATCATTATGAAGTCTATGGTGGTGTGTTCCCCACCTCCACAACATTGACGTCTTTTTACATTACTAACAGTTGCTGCTGCTGCTGCTGCTGCTGCTGCTGCTGCTGCTGCTGCTGCTGCTGCTGCTGGGCGGAAAAAAAAACGTGTATTATCCCTCCTCTTCGACGGGGGTGGAGGAGGCAGCATGTCGTCAACATGTAATTCTATCGGCTCCGTGTGAGTGTGTCATCAGCCAATCAAACGTGCGTTTGAGGGGAAAAATGGACTGGCACATTCAGCAAGAGAAAAGGGGTAAATGTAAGTCTAAACATGAACACAAAGTTGCCTAAACGTTGGTGGGGACAACTGGAGTATCCTGAAAAGTTTGTAGTGTCATGTCCCTACCGTCCCGATTCAAACCTACGCCCTTGGACTAATTTATAGAACTTTACAATTAAATATGATACCAGAATTTGCCAAAGAGCTGTCATTTTTAATTTAAAAGCAGAAACAAATAGACAAAAGGCAAATCTTTCAAATTTATTATAGTCTAAATGGAGGTTAAGTTTTGACATACAAGGATCATTCCATTATTGCACTCAACACTTACAGCATATGTTAATGTTATCTAGTACCTTTCAAGAAATATTGATAGATTTGACGGATGTTTGGACTTTGACCACTATTGCACTCAAGTTTTACGAGCATCCATAACATTTTACATTACTCCAGCAAAAAGACCTGAATGGATTTGGCCTACAAAAGTTGTCAGTGACTCAATTAAAAGATAAATAAATCAAAATCCTGGATCTCCGATAAGGAAATTCCACAAAGATAGCCGACATATGATTGGTTTTGTGATCATTTTGTGTTATTTTCTAATCAGATTCTACTAAACTCTTGTTTCGTTGGGGTCACTGAGTGTAGCGCGTAATGTAATGTGACATTCAATGTTTACAAAACTAATCAGACCCCTGCATATAGAGTATGTTTTCAACGCTGTGGGAAATATTTACTTTTGAACGCATCGCTTATTTTCACCTCGACCGGATTTGCATCTAATCACACGTTTGTGCAAGTGTGCTGTGTGTGTGTAGGGGGGTGTAGGAAACGAAAGCTAGCGTGGCGATGCCGTTAGCGCCGGCAGGTCAAGCGTAAGAAGTAGGTCAGCCGTTGATTCAAAGTGGGTTACGCGTGAGGGGGTATTAAGTATACGCTGCCCTCATTAACAAACAATCATCACCAACAGCGATCCTACTGCATGACTTGACATACTATGTGTCATTTGAAAAAGTCAAGACTTGCTAATGTAGGGTTTTTTTTGGTCTTTTTGGCACACTGCTGCTGCATCGCATCTCTAAAATAAGAATTCGATTCTTCCTGGATCAGCATAATTGCCTCAGGCTAATAGATTCTGCTTACAAGCAAAGTGTCTCGATAACTCAACAGCACCTCGTTTGAGTGTTTAAATCAAGCCCTGACAAAAGATGTCTTCATCTGGCATAGAACTAAAATAAAGTCTGAAAATTAAACTGTGTTGATTTCATAATGGTTTGCCCAGCAGCCTAAAGGGGAAAATGTCATTAAATCATAACTGTATGACCCAAATAACATGGAATGTTTCTAAAAGTCCTTGCTTCTGTTTGACTTTGAACTCAGTTTGCTATAGTTATTTCCATAGTTTGACATTTTTGTCCCAATGGAAATGTCCTTGCCAACTAAGTCTCGGTGGAACCATTCCTCTAACCCCCTGGAACAAAATTCTGTCATTTCTTTCCTTTGTTCACCAGGAACTTACCTGCTAGCAAACAAGCACAGATTCATATGAGGCTCCATTTTATCAATGTCAGGAATTTTTGTTTTAGTCTTGATTGAACCATTCAACCACGACCAACAATGAAAACTGGATTATATCATTCAGTGGCCTGCTAACTAAAAAATGGGCAACTGATGCAAGCACTCATGCTAATCTGTTTTTTTAGTTAGTTATTTTTAGTGTTTTTGGTTTATTTTAGTATGAATATAACACTAAAGTCCCTTACACACACATATCCAGATAAATTTCTGTGTATGATAACGAGGGATTTACTCACGTCATTGCTTTCACGCATGGAGAGTGTTGGAGGCAGTTTTTCAGGTCCTCCACGTGTTCGTCTTCAATTCAGGTGAGACGGCTAGACTCGATTGCAAAGTAAAAGACTGGAGGCAAGCAGGGCCAGCCCAGGCCATTTGGGGGCCCTAAGCAAAATAATGCAAAGGGGCACATATTTTTGGCCCACCATTTCGTCACAGTGTACTGTGAAACCCATACATGCAATCCAACCCATACGTCCATATTTTGTATATTAATCAGATTTTGTTGCACTGCATACTTCAAACTTCTCACCCCAAATGATTGTCAGTAGTTACAGTAGATAGCGCCAAACCTTTTTCTAAAAGTGGAAAGAAAGAAGTTAAGGAAGAATTTTTATTTTTTTAAGCTTGTAATCAAGTATCAAAACTCACAAAAGTCAAATAAAGCAAACTGTAGTAAACAAAATAGAATAAAAATAAAACAATTGCCAGATTGGGGGCCCCCTAGTGGTCAGGGGCCCTATGCAGCTGCATAGTCTGCGTATAGGCTGGGCCGGCCCTGGAGGCAAGAGATCGTTACTGCGCTGTGTTAATTTCAGAAATTTCTGGGTGCATTCAATGACAGAACAAAGCTGTGTAGAGGAATGCACACCGAACAGAGAGCTCAGCGTTGCTTATATTGTACGTAAAAGGAGGTGTGTCTGTTTGGTGATTAACTCATCTTACAAAATAGGTCGTGAGCCTTGCCGGTTGGCAGTTAAAAGTCCATGATTATTGTTGGCAGTTAAAGTCCAAGATTATCTGAGGCAAAACTAACTGTCAGCTGTTTTTCTGTCAAAAACAGCTCCATTTATGGACATGATTGCATCAGGCGAGATGCATACTGACTTCAAAAGATATCCCGGGAATGACGCAGGTTGGACACTCTCTGTGCGGGGAGGGCTGCTGGCGCGATTTTATGACCCGGACAGTACGTCATTTTTGGTCAGCATCAGCTGTCTGTTGGTAAAATCGCCCTTTGTTACAGATGGTTGTGGGAGCGTTCCCGAAATTGTATCTGCAGCCAATTCAAGCTCATTAAAACTGTATTTAAGCCCGATTCAAGAGAACGGCACCAAGATATTAACCTGCTGGCCGCCATTCGACACCTTGTACTCTAGAATTTCGTGCATTTGCTAGCTTGTTCGTCTGACGCCCTTGTTTTGAAATCCCCTTCGTTATGCTGATTTTCGAGTGTGTTTTGTTGTCTTATCAGCTCTCTGCCTACCGCTTAGGTTAAAATTATTGATTCCTTGTCGACCTATTGTCACGGACCTATTGTGTTATTCCCCCTTTTCCGCGATCGCGTGTATTTTTGTTTGTATTTAATAAACCATTGAACGCTTCCCTCCATTGTTTTCTGCTTTGAGGTACAACCTTGTACCTCACATCGGCAACAAAATAAACCACACATTTCCAAAGATGGACGATGGATCCTCTTAAGAAACTTACTTTTGTTATGTTTTCAGTTTCATTTAGCTACTTCCAGCTTGCTATGTTGATAATTGCGATGTTTGTTTGCCGCTTTTCTTCTTACTGCGAAGAAACAGTAAATAATAATTGGCCTGCCATGATATTTACGTCAACAGCCATCGTGCTGTGACCAGTGAATTTAACGCCTGCTTTCACACACACAGTTTCCCGGGAAAGTCCCGGACATTATACTATGACCCGACTCGGTAAATGTCCGCGTCATCTCCGTGTCAGTCCACCAGGGAGATTGCTTTCACATACATTCAACATACTACTAAGCAGATTGGAACGGTGGGTAGGGCTCACTGACACTGTTCTTCAGTGGTTCACATCTTATTTACATGTTAGGGATTTCTTTGTGTTAATTGGAAACCATCAGTCAGAACGAACCAAATTCACGTGTGGGGTCCCTCAAGGGTCCATCCTTGGACCACTCTTATTTAACATCTATATGCTTCCCCTAGCTCAGATCATGGAACAGTATGACATCTCCTATCACACCTATGTAGATGACACACAACTCTACATTTCTGTGTCCCCACATGATTATAGTCCCTTAGTCTCCCTGAGTAAATACATTCATCAAATCAATGAATGGATGTGCCAGAATTTTCTCCAGCTAAATGTGGACAAGACAGAAGTGTTTTGGGCCAAAAAAGGAAAGGTCAAAGATAAGCACGCACCTCAGGACAATGTCAACTAAAGCTACAAATCAAGTCAAAAATCTTGGCGGTATTATTGACTCAGACCTCAAATTTGATAGCTATCTAAAGTCTATCACTAAATCTGCTTATTACCACCTAAAAATATAGCCAGAATTAAGGGGTTTGACTCAACAAGACATGGAAAAACTTATGCATGCATTCATTTTCAGTAGATTGGACTATTGCAACGGTAAATTTACAGGTCTTGATAAAAAATCAGTCAGGAAGCTGCAGCTAGTACACAATGCTGTTGCAAGAAAATTGGACCACATTACACTGGTTTTGAAATTGTTACACTGGCTTACAGTGAGTCAAAGGATAGACTATAAATACTACTGCTCAACTACAAAACACTTAAGGGCCTTGGACCAAAATACATGCTTGATTTGTTGGACACCTATGAAATATCTAGACCCATAAGGTCGTCTGGAACCGGTCTACTGTATGTTCCAAGAACAAAAACCATGCAGGGTG
The DNA here is from genome assembly GCF_030265065.1 of Corythoichthys intestinalis. Classification (NCBI taxonomy): domain Eukaryota; kingdom Metazoa; phylum Chordata; class Actinopteri; order Syngnathiformes; family Syngnathidae; genus Corythoichthys; species Corythoichthys intestinalis. The sequence continues at coordinate 23,784,334 of NC_080416.1, forward strand.
AGCCAGAATTTAGTTATTACAGTATGCTCCTCACCTCTGGAACAAAATACCTGAAGGTCAAAAGTGTGCCAAAATTGTTAGCTCCTTTAAATCAGGGCTGAAAATGCTTTTGTTTATCACAGCATATCCATAACTGTCTACATATTTCAAGCTATTTGCTTTTTTTCCTTTTCTGCTTTATTTCCATTTCTGATTTCAAATTAATGTGATTTTAATGTATAATTTTATTTCCAGTTTCGATTGCCTTTAACGTTCTTTTGATTAAATGTGATTTTTATGATCTTCATGTGATGTAAAGCAGTTTGAATTGCCTTGTGTTGAAATGTGCTATACAAATAAATTTGCCTTGCCTTGCCTTCACATACAGTGCCTTGCAAAAGTATTCGGCCCCCTTGAACCTTGCAACCTTTCGCCACATTTCAGGCTTCAAACATAAAGATATAAAATTTTAATTTTTTGTCAAGAATCAACAACAAGTGGGACACAATCGTGAAGTGGAACAAAATTTATTGGATAATTTAAACTTTTTTAACAATTAAAAAACTGAAAAGTGGGGCGTGCAATATTATTCGGCCCCCTTGCGTTAATACTTTGTAGCGCCACCTTTTGCTCCAATTACAGCTGCAAGTCGCTTGGGGTATGTTTCTATCAGTTTTGCACATCGAGAGACTGACATTCTTGCCCATTCTTCCTTGCAAAACAGCTCGAGCTCAGTGAGGTTGGATGGAGAGTGTTTGTGAACAGCAGTCTTCAGCTCTTTCCACAGATTCTCGATTGGATTCAGGTCTGGACTTTGACTTGGCCATTCTAACACCTGGATACGTTTATTTTTGTAGATTTGGCTTTATGTTTTGGATCATTGTCCTGTTGGAAGATAAATCTCCGTCCCAGTCTCAGGTCTTGTGCAGATACCAACAGGTTTTCTTCCAGAATGTTCCTGTATTTGGCTGCATCCATCTTCCCGTCGATTTTAACCATCTTCCCTGTGCCTGCTGAAGAAAAGCAGGCCCAAACCATGATGCTGCCACCACCATGTTTGACAGTGGGGATGGTGTGTTCAGGGTGATGAGCTGTGTTGCTTTTACGCCAAACATATCGTTTTGCATTGTGGCCAAAAAGTTCAATTTTGGTTTCATCTGACCAGAGCACCTTCTTCCACATGTTTGGTGTGTCTCCCAGGTGGCTTGTGGCAAACTTTAAAGCTTGGTAAATCTTTTTGTATCCAAATCCGGCTTTAAACTTCTCCACAACAGTATCTCGGACCTGCCTGGTGTGTTCCTTGGTTTTCATAATGCTCTCTGCACTTTAAACAGAACCCTGAGACTATCACAGAGCAGGTGCATTTATACGGAGACTTGATTACACACAAGTGGATTCTATTTATCATCATCGGTCATTTAGGACAACATTGGATCATTCAGAGATCCTCACTGAACTTCTGGAGTGAGTTTGCTGCACTGAAAGTAAAGGGGCCGAATAATATTGCACGCACCACTTTTCAGTTTTTTATTTGTTAAAAAAGTTTAAATTATCCAATGAATGTTGTTCCACTTCACGATTGTGTCCCACTTGTTGTTGATTCTTGACAAAAAAATTAAATTTCATATCTTTATGTTTGAAGCCTGAAATGTGGCGAAAGGTTGCAAGATTCAAGGGGGCCGAATACTTTGCAAGGCACTGTATAAGGGCTGCCCGTTTAACTCCCGGGATTTAAACGGTGTTCAGGTATATATGAAAGGGGCTTATGTTACAGGGGGAAAAAATGGTTCCTGGCTTGTAATCATTTTATTTGTGTCGCCTGGGTCCAAACTAAAGAAAAAGTGCAACTAAAAAGGTAAAAGTCTGGTTTTGCCAAAATTAGAGGCGATGTTCATAATTTCTGATTTTACGTCCTGCTTATGCAGAAAATATTTATATTAAATGTAATTTCTTTGTTTCACATTAAACTAAACCTTTAAAATAAGGAGGAAAATGTGCATATATAAGCATTAGAAAGTCAAACAGTAAAGAAGAGTGGAAAATAGAATTTCAAAGTCGTGAACACAAACCCAAACTTTTTGGGAAACAAGTGTTTTTATATGTAAATGCGACGAAACAAACTAGGAAAAACCACTTAGAACCTGGGAACTAAATATGTGTTACATAGTGTCACGTTGTTTTCTTTTATGACAGTTTTGTAGTTTCAATGGAACTACATACCCACAATAAAAAAAAAAAAAAAATGGTACAACCCTGCCGGTTTACTTTATTCTTGGTTAACCAGGAAGTCACATCATAGGCGAATTTTAAGGGGGAGGTGGCCGAAAGTGTCATTGCATGAAATTGACTTTCCTATATAGATATAAAAGTTGTAAAGCAGTAAAACTGCAACAAAAATGAATGAAATTAACAGAAAAATATATTTTCATAATGGGTCAAAATTGTTTTTTCGAACAGATAATGTCTTACATATTAGACGGTCATTTGCTTTGCATATAATTTTCATTTAAAAAAAAAAAAAAATTAGGGTAGGGCAATTTTGTTTTTCAAATGATTTTTGTTTTTTCTTTGATTGAAAATATTTTTTGTTTTTGATTGAAGCAAATTTTGGGGGGGATTGAATGATTTAGACACAAATGTCCTACCACTAGTATGAACCAAACACAAAAATCATTTATTCAATCAAAGAAAACTTTTTCAATGAAAAATCAAGTGTTCAAATTCAAATTTTTCAACCTCAAATATTTTTCGCATTCAAAAATGTTTTCTATGATTGATTTTTTTTTCTGACTGAAGTGATTTTTCTTTTTGAATTTTTTTGTTTTGTTTTTTTTGAAGCAACTTATTTTTTGCTTGAATAATAAAGACAAAAACATCCTAGCCAAAATTTGGCCCAAACACAAATCAACATTATTCAATCAATAAAGTTGCTTTAATAAAAAATAAAAAATAAAAGAAAAATAGCTTTCACATGCATTTTTTTTTAGTTTCAATTTTATTTTTGCATTCAAACACTTTTTTTTTTTGATTGATGCAACTTTTTTTATTGAAAATATATATTTTGAATTTTTGATTGAAGCACCTTTTTTATTGAAGCAACTTTTTTTTTTGATTGGATAATAAAGACACAAATCTACCTCCATATGACCCCATATAACTGGGGTAACTACATTGGCAGGACACCGGCGGGCGTACCATTTTCAATGGATGACGATCTTGGCGAAAAGTATTGCCTAAGCAGCATGATTTAGAATTCCCCTCAAGAATGATGGGAAACAAAAAACGCTCATTGTCAACTTATTATTATTATAAATATTCTTGTAAGTTAATTTTATTGCTGACACTGCGTTTCGGGGTCATCAACATGTTGTGCCCCCCCCTGCCCCAAAAGTCAAACTCCGCCTGTGAGTCAAGTGCCAACATATTGACGGACAAATGAAAGTCCATCTACTTGTTAGCAGAACAACATTGGCAGAGGATTTTTTTTTTCCCCCAACTTTTGGTGACAGATTTGTTTTCACACATTCGTGATGTTTATCAACCCGGCTGTCTATTTACAGAGCAACTGTGTATATGTTAGAACTACTGCACAGATGAGTCAGAGAATACCAGTATGACCACGTTATTATTATGATGTATTTCTCGGAAGTTCTTGAATCATCATCTAGCATGTGTCCATCATGTTCAACACATCTGTGAAAGTTAAAATAAAAAAAATAGAAAATGTCCAATAGCCCAAATGCTGCACTCTCCATACTTAATAGCGTATCCAGTTTGTTTCCATGTACAATTGACCACATACAGCCAATTAATTTCCTCGCTAAGGTCATTCCATGGACGAAAAAAAAATGTTTGGCAAGGCATGATTTGTAATCGGATGTGAATAAATCATTCCGCTGACAGCGGGGATCTTTTCGTGGTTCGCTCCTAGCTAAAAAAACGTCTGGGCTAATTAGATTTGATGTGACCATTTCCTCGTGGCACATCCAAGCTTGTTGTCAGAGAGTTGATATTTAATAGGCTTTTTAGTAGAAACTTGGAATTCACATAGCAAGAAAGGCAGTAAATTATTAGCTTTGTGGCTATCTTATTAGGTCTTTTGGATTAGCAAACGTAGAGTTCTTTGCATTCTTTGCAGGGAGCTATGATTAAGAGTTGAGTCACATTTATTCAATTCAAAAATGTTCTTTCTGTAAAGAGTGAAAGCTGCTGACTTTGAGCTTGTGTCCTTGTGCCACCCTCGCAACCTCAAATTGACAAATTAATGACTTTTTAGACCATCGGCTCTCATTGATTTGACGTGCGCTGACACAAAGCCATGGGCAATTTATCGTATTTTCTTATAGTATAATCTGATTTGTGTATGGTCTGTCATGGTATTTATTTATTTATTTTTCAATTGGCCTGAGGCATAGTCTGGGCCCAAAAAAACATGTTTGAAAAGACTTCATGCATAAAATATGCTGTGTAAAGAATAGTCTGTAGTCCATTGTTCATTGTTGGATTGCGTTCACACAAATGTAGTCCAGTTTGTCCACTTGTGACCCCCCTGTGTTGCATTGTTGAATCAGAACCCGGCCATTTAGTTCTGACCTGCCTTTATTTAGACATGCTGCTTTGCAGTGTCTTGTGGTCATGTGAGTTCTGTATTACACTGCGTCTGTTTAGTTTGAGGAGTTTGTAATGTGGCCGCTCGCATGACAAGAGTCCCACGGCAAAAATTGCAAGATCAGCTATATTTGACGTCTTCCGCGTTTTTCGGCTTTTTTAGTACATATTCATCTTTGCAAGTACTGGGGAATCGTAAAGGGTCTTTGTCTGAATGCTTATAATAATTTAGGAACATACCGTATTTTTCGGACTACAAGTCGCACCTGAGTATAAGTCGCACCAGCCATAAAATGCCCAACGAAGAGAAAAAAAAAAACATATATAAGTCGCACCGGAGTATAAATCGCATTTTGGGGGACATTTACTTGATAAAATCCAACACGTAGAACAGCTCTGTCATCTCGAAAGGCAATTTAATATCAAAATACAATAGAGAAAACATGCTGAATAAGTGTAAAGTGCATGAACAACGAAATGCGAATACACTGTCCTCACCAGGACGCTACGGCTCGGTCCTGGCTATACATCAAGCTAAACTCCCAAATGACAATGCTTGACATCCGTATAATTTGCGGAATCAATTTCGTCCTAAATACCAAACAGGTTTGCATCAACGTAAATAAATGATAATTAGGTGCTGTTACAGCAATGACACAAACGGTTAGCATGCGTTCGATAGCATTAGCACATCGTTCAAACAACCACACAATTGGCTTTAAGTGTCCGATCGCGGGTGGAAAACACACAACAACAACAGAAAAGATGATACACACAGGCGTTGCCTCTGTAGAGATATTTTACTAGCATAAACAACGAACGTAGGTTCACAGCCGTGTTTCTCTCTCGCTAACTCGCCCACTCACTCAAGCTGCGTAGCTGTCCGTCTTCTTCTGGCGTGTGAGCGAAATCACCAAAATAACATGTGAAATGATATTATAACGTGTTAAAAATTTCACACATAAGTCACTCCCTAGTATAAGTCGCACCCCCAGCCAAACTATTAAAAAAAACTGCGCCTTATAGTCCGAAAAATACGCTACTATTAGTATATATATAATAATACTGCATGACAGCACAAAAAAAATTTACATGAAGGCGGCCATTTTGTCCCCAACTTCAAATCGCCCTATTTGCCCAAAGGAAAAAATTGCCTAAATCATCAAATTTAGGTGTATGGCGTCAAAGTTGGACTAATGATTTGAAGGCTTAGCCAAACAATTTAAGTCAGGTGTTTGCGCAAATCACTGGTGAGTGGTTTAAAGCTGCCTTGCCCAACATAAAACACACACACCTAGTAAGAATTGTCTTGATGAGAAACATTGTCTGATATGCATCATGGCTTTGTCAAAAGAGCTGTCTGAAGACCTGCGATCAAGGATTGTTGATTTGTGTAAAGCTGGGAAAGGATACAAAACCATCTCTAAAAGTCTGGATGTTCATCAATTGACAGTCAGGTAAGTTGTCTACATGGAACAGCTCTCCAACATCAACACCTCATCTTCCCAACCGTGAAGCATGGTGGAGGGAGCATCGTGAATTGGGGCTGTTTTGCTACCTCAGGGCATGGACAACTTGCAATCATTAATGGAAGACTTAACTCAAGAAGAATTAGTCCTGCTCGATGTGCCAGACTGATCTGCAGCTACAGAAAGCGTCTAGTTGAAGTTACTGCTGCCAAAGGGGGGCACAAAATATTAAATGCGATGGTTCACTTACTTATTTTTCCCCCATCTGTCATTGTTTGCATACTATCCTCATTAAAATATGAAAACCTATAAATGTTTGGGTGGTTTTAGTTAAAGCAGACACTGTCTTTTCATCTGTGTGATTTTGACAAAGATAAGATCACATTTAATTGTAATTTTATGCAGAAATGTGAGAAATTCCAAAAAGTTCAGATACTTTTTCATACCACTGTAAGGCGTAAGGTGGGGTACATCCACTGTGGCGCTTTGTAGCTGGTCGGTGATAAAAACATTCCCCTTCAAACCATATATTTAGGCGTTCGCACAGCAACGCACAGCACAGAAAGTCCCACACTGCTAACTCAAACCGCAACTCATGACATTTTTTTAAACCGGAAGTTTGGAGCAGAAATTTTCCAAGATGTTTCCCGCTCAGGAAACTTGTCTATAGACATGAGGTTGTGTGGGGCAAATTAAGTTATAACTACGGAAAATCCCATTAGCGCAGTAGTCGGAGACAGCTGAGATAAGTACTTTTATTTTGGAATTTAATGTGGGCTGATCTGAAATTAAAATACCAGTTTCACCTATCAACATGAAATGGGTTGGCTCTGCGTATTGTAGCAGTCTCATGAAAAATTCTCAAGGACCCATGCCGGAAACCAAACAGGAGCTTAGCCATTTTGGTTTGAAGCAGACATTTTATGACATCTGTTGTAATATATAAGATATGACATTTTGGAAGTAGTTTGCTTTGGGAAATGTGCTGGGAAAAGCCGTTGTCTGGAGCAGTCGGGCAGACAGACGTGTCAACATGCCAGGATGTGACTGAGAGAGAGTTGAAAACAAGGCAGGAACGAGAGAGAGACGGGGGCCCCTGACTTGACCACACTACTGACACACTGGGGTCTCGCTCCTTGCCAGCTGTGCATTGTGGTCGCCTCTTGGAGGACGCACACACCTATACTTATGCTGCCGATGAGGACATACTTGGCCTGTGTGCACACATGTGTGTCGGAGTGCGGGTGAAAGCAAAGAAAGAAAAGAAAATACCCAAAAAAAATCAGTCTGTTTGCGTTCCGTTCAGCTTCATGTCAATGAACCTGCTTTTCCAACTGTTGTCCTTGCTATGCCACCCAAATGTGCAAGTCGGGATGCCATCAACAATGTCACTTTATGCCTGTTTAACTATTAGCAACATTGCAGTTAGACTCATAGTTTCTTGTTAAATGGCCCTCAAATTGCTATTCTATTATTTTTCCTTGATATGCCACCCATGTATGCAGTAGGCATGTCCTCATCTGGCATCACCAGTGTCACTTCCCATCTGTTAACTATGTTAAACTTGTGATTAGACTCAGTCTTCAGTGTCATGGCCCTAATCTTCCTATTCCATTTTTTTCCCTTGATATGCCACCCAAAAATGCTGGTAGCAATATTCTTTCCAGCTTTGCTAATGTCTTCTGAAGCCTGCTTTCTATATAAAAAAAAATGACTGGGAGTCTTTTGCATCATGTCCTTGAATGTGGTTTTCCATCTGTTTTTCTTGCTAAGCCATTCCAGTGTGAAGGTAGCATTGTCCTCATGTATCAGCGCCGTTGTCACCTAACGCCTGCTAACTATTACCGACATATGGATCATTTGAAATAAGTGCTCAGAGGTGCAAGACTAACACCCTCACCCGCTCTGAAAAGATTGTTTCCATCTTTGCTTTTTGGCCACGTTGTGAGGCAACAATTCCCACCCCTGGAGCGGCTACGTATCCCCAAATAGAAATGGTGGCGCTGGAGGGTGCGGGCACCCTATGTTTTGCCTCGAAGAGAGCGGCCGACGAGTTATTTTTAACCCCGCCATGAGTTCCACGAGGAGAGGCAGGACAGCGAGGACTGGGAAGTACAAGAGGCCAACGCCGGCCTCTTGACATGGCAACAGTTTGTGTTGGTGTGTCATCAAATAACACGCAAATAGTGTGTAGGCAAACAAAAACCCTCATACTGAGAATCAAGCATCCACGGTCAGAATGTTAATGATGCTGTCAACTCACAAGTGTATGTAATTGCTGGGAATTAAGCAATTTGGACATTAAGCATTTGGCTGTGTGCCTTAAATTGGAAAAAATGCTGAGAATATAGCCTTCAATCTGCTGTAGTATACAAAATTCCTGGAAATGCTGAGAGTATAATAAAATCAACGAACATTCAATGGACCAAATTATGTGTAAATGATGCGGATCAAGCAATCATTGTGGAAAAATGTGAAAATGCTGAAAATCCTGAGTCACGCATTTACACACATGCAGTTAAATTCCCTGCTGTTGACAGCAATAAGATGGCTGGCATATAACTAAGCCTGTTGCGATATGCCACTTAATTGTACGTTAAATAAAAATGAGGTCGGTAATTTTCCCAGCTGCGATTTATCGCCGCGTGCGTGTGTTTGCGTGCACTGCGTTCACTCAGCACACGTGCGTGTTGATTGCATATGAGAATCCAGTTCCTTTCACAGATGTTTATTGGTCATCAACACTGTAGAATTATTGTTCAGACACACCTATGTTAACCATTGTAAAATATTAGCATTGCTTCATTGAGGCTAATGAAAAAAAGACAATGTACCAACTTTAGCCTGCTATAAAAGATTGGCAGTCTTCTCCAAAATGCAAATTTGCTGTCACAAGGTTACATTTCAAACATCAAAACTCGCTGGTTTACAGCATCTGCAAACAATGCGGGGAAAAAAAAAAAAAAATCTATTACTGACACCACATGCATGACGAAAATGGACAAGTGCACCCTTTTTTTTTTTTTTAAATAACTGAGTGTAAAGCTTATGGTTAGTGGCTGTGCGAACAAACTTCAGGAGAACATTTCAAAATAAAAGCACGTAAAATTCAACATGTAAATAAAGATTTCTGGAGTTTATCTCATATTCTTCAGATTCTACACAAAAAAAATAGCTTTAAAATGACACGCATTATGAAAAACCTGATTGGCACTGAATAATTTGCCTTCAAATTTGCTAACATGCACACTTTGCAGGACAAGATGACTGTCATTTTGGATCAAATAAACACTTGATGAGCTCTGATTGGCTGAGAACAAAAATTGCGTTGGGTTTCTCACCTATTTCATTTTCCGTGCTTAGCTAGCTTTCAAATAATTCGTTATAAATTTTGTGTTGATTTAAAAAAAAAATTAAATATTATTTTTAATATAGTTTGTGTTTTATTTAAGAATAACAGTTTATTGCATTTGAATGGGTGATTTATTTATTTGTTTATGTATGTATATATTTAGGATGTATTGTCACTACATTAGTGGTTGAATTGATTAAGAAAAAATTGACAATAATATCACATATCGGCAATAATTCATGATACAATATATCACCTACGAAAATTTGTTATCGCAATAGGCCTACATATACAGTATCTAGGGCCGGAGTAGGATTCATTTTCATCCCGGGAATTTCACGCCTTTGACCTGCCCACTTTACAGTGGGGTCAACCACCAATTGTGCAAGTTCTCCTACTTGAAAAGATTAGAGAGGCCTGTCATTGTCAACATGGGTAAACCTCAACCATGAGAGACAGAATGTGGAAAAAAAAATCAGAAAATCACATTGTTTGATTTTAAAAGAATTTATTTCCAAATTAGAGTGGAAAATAAGTATTTGGCCGCCTACAAACAAGCAAGATTTCTAGCTGTCAAAGAGGTCTAACTTCTTCTAACAAGGTCTAACAAGGCTCCTCTCGTTACCTGTATTAATGGCACCTGTTTTAACTCATTATCGGTATAAAGGACACCTGTCCACAATCTCAGTCAGTCACACTCCAAACTCCACTATGGCCAAGACCAAAGAGCTGTCGAAGGACACCAGAGACAAAATTGTAGACCTGCACCAGGCTGGGAAGACTGAATCTGCAATAGGTAAAACGTTTGGTGTCAAGAAATCAACTGTGGGAGCAATTATTAGAAAATGGAAGGCATACAAGACCACTGATAATCTCCCATGATCTGAGGGTCCATGCAAGATCTCAACCCGTGGCGTCAAAATGATAACAAGAACGGTGAGCAAAAATCCCAGAACCACACGGGGGGACCTATTGAATGACCCACAGAGAGCTGGGACCACAGTAACAAAGGCTACTATCAGTAACACAATGCGCCACCAGGGACTCAAATCCTGCACTGCCAGACGTCTCTCCCTGCTGAAGCCACTACACGTCCAGGCCCATCTGCGGTTCGCTAGAGATCATTTGGATGATCCAGAAGAGGACTGGGAGAATGTGTTATGAATGAAACCAAAATAGAACTTTTTGGTAGAAACACAGGTTCTCGTGTTTGGAGGAGAAAGAATACTGAATTGCATCTGAAGAACACCATACCCACTGTGAAGCATGGGGGTGGAAACATCATGCTTTGGGGCCGTTTTTCTGCAAAGGGATCAGGATGACTGATCTGTGTAAAGGAAAGAATGAATGGGGCCATGTATCGAGAGATTTTGCGTGAAAATCTCCTTCCATCAGCAAGGGCATTGAAGATGAGACGTGGCTGGGTCTTTCAGCATGACAAAGATCCCAAACTCACAGCCATGGCAACAAAGGAGTGGCTTTGGAAGAAGCATTTCAAGGTCCTGGAGTGTCCTAGCCAGTCTCCAGATCTCAACCCCATAGAAAATCTGTGGAGGGAGTTGAAAGTCCGTGTTGCCCAACGACAGCCCCAAAACATCACTGCTCTAGAGGAGATCTGCATGGAGGAATGGGCCAAAATACCAGCAACAGTGTGTGAAAAGCTTGTGAAGAGTTACAAAAAACGTTTGGCCTCCGTTATTGCCAACAAAGAGTACATAACAAAGTATTGAGATGAACTTTTGGTATTGACCAAATACTTATTTTCCACCATGATTTGCAAATAAATTCTTTAAAAATCAAACAATGTGATTTTCTGTTTTTTTTTTCCACATTCTGTCTCTCAAGGTTGAGGTTTACCCATGTTGACAATTACAGCCCTCTCTAATATGTTCAAGTGGGAGAACTTGCACAATTAGTGGTTGACTAAATACTTATTTGCTTCACTGTATATTATTTAAAATAGGGATCGCATGGTTTTTTTTGCATCTGCGACTGAGTCCCCTGATTTTGAGAGTCTGCCGATAAAGAATCCGGATCCGATACAAAAAAAAAAAATTTGAACAAAAGTTCCAACCATTTTACAGTACTTCCTCTCCCTCTTTTTCTGGGAGTGTTGCAGAGGATAAAACGTGTATATATTTTTTTCTTTTGGAAATGCCATTGTATTTCTGGATTATTTTGTTATCTTTTAGCTCTTAAAAAATACAAAAATATATAAGTGTACTGTCCAAAACAGTGAGTTTCCATGTGCACTGCCCAACAGCTCGCTAACATTGAATGTCCTCCAATAAAACATAAGGCCTGGTCTTTTCTTGTTTTTATGTGGAGTAAGTTTGTGAAATCGTAACAAAAAAACATGCATGCATGCATTCAACACAACTGCACAATGCACGCCGGTATACAAATACCATGTAGACGCCACACTTCACTTGAGCTACAAGCTATAAGTATAGAATGGTAGATGGTAAATGGTGTTATACTTATATTGCGCTTTTAGGTGAGCTTCCATCCAGCACAACCAGTTAACAAATTTTGTTCATATAGCTTTTCCCCTTATTAACACACATAGATGTTTTAAAATACTTTAGTTAACTACAGTTCCAGACATATAGTTTCCAAGGCAGTAACGTAACAAAACCCCCAACCCTTTCTCTTTTTTTCCCTTTTTTACGAAGCATTCTGATCAATTCAAGTCAATTTTATGGCACTTTAAAGACACCACGTAATTGATGATATTAATTCTAATATTCACTCACTGAACATGGCAATCCTACCTGCCTACTCTGCACCTGTGAGGTGCTACACGCCAAAGTTTCCACAGTTACGTGTTGTTGTCGTATCGCATAGTGTAATTTGCATTCTTACCACTTTTGTTGTAATGCTCTGTCCTTTGAGGCAGCAAGCTCGTTGCATTAAAAAAATGCTATTTTTGCACATTTTTCAGCGTCTTTTACGAGTGTTTTTTTCTTTGTAGTTCTTATTTTTTCGGCTCAACTCTTGCTCTTTTTATCCATTATCCAAGCACTGAGCTAGTAGCTAATTTGGCTCAAAACAGACTCCGAATAACGGGGAGAAGCTGCATGTTTTATTTTTTACCCGCACAAATCAGGATGCGTCTGAAAACAAAAAATATATATTATTTTTTTAAAGATGGTCCACAGGGACAACGGTAACAGCAAGTACAGTTGTGGTCAAAAGTTTACATACACTTGTGAAGAATATAATGTCATGGCTCTCTTGAGTTTCCAGTTATTTCTACAACTCTGATTTTTCTCTGATAGAGTGATTGGAACAGATACTTCTTAGTCACAAAAAACATTCATGAAGTTTGGTTCTTTCATAACTTTATTATGGGTGAACAGAAAAAAGTGATCAAATCTGCTGGGTCAAAAATATACATACAGCAGCGCTAATATTTGGTAACATGTCCCTTGGCCATTTTCACTTCAATTAAGCGCTTTTGGTAGCCATCCACAAGCTTCTGGCAAGCTTCTGGTTGAATCTTTGACCACTCCTCTTGACAGAATTGGTGCAGTTCAGTTAAATTTTTCTGACATGGACTTGTTTCTTCAGCATTGTCCACAAGTTCTCAATGGGGTTTAAGTCAGGACTTTGGGAAGGCCATTCGAAAACCTTAATTCTAGCCTGATTTAGCTATTCCATTACCACTTTTGATGTGTGTTTGTGGACATTGTCCTGTTGGAACACCCAACTGCGCCCAAGACCCAATCTTCGGGCTGATGACGTTAGGTTATCTTGAAGAATTTGAAGGTAATCCTCCTTCTTCATTATCCCATTTACTCTCTGTAAAGCACCAGTTCCATTGGCAGAAAAACAGCCCCACAGCATAATACTACCACCACCGTGCTTGACGGTAGGCATGGTGTACTTGGGGTTAAAGGCCTCACCTTTTCTCCTCCAAACATATGCTGGGCATTGTGGCCAAACAGCTCGATTTTTGTTTCGTCTGACCACAGAACTTTCTTCCAGAAGGTCTTATCTTTGTCCATGTGATCAGCAGCAAACTTCAGTCGAGCCTTAAGGTGCCGCTTTTGGAGCAAGGGCTTCCTTCTTGCACGGCAGCCTCTCAGTCCATGGAGATGCAAAACACGCTTCCAGCAGCTTCTAATTCTTGGCAGATCTGCTTTTTGGTGATTCTCGGTTGAATCTTCACCCTCCTGACCAATTTTCTCTCAGCAGCAGGTGATAGCTTGCGTTTTCTTCCTGATCGTGGCAGTGACAAAACAGTGCCATGCACTTTATACTTACAAACAATTGTTTGCACTGTTGTTCTTGGGACCTGCAGCTGCTTTGAATTGGCTCCAAGTGACTTTCCTGACTTATTCAAGTCAATGATTGTTCAAGTCAATAATCACTCACAAGAAATTGCTAATTTGTGTTGCTGTATGTATATTCATAAAAGAACCAAACTTCATGAATGTTTTTTGTGACAAAGAAGTATCTGTTCCAATCACTCTATCGGAGAAAAATCAAAGTTGTAGAAATAACTGGAAACTCAAGAGAGCCATGACATTATGTTCTTTACAAGTGTATGTAAAATTTTGACCACAACTGTAAGTAAGTAAGTAAGTAATACTCACAGTCATGAATAAATACAAAACAAAAAAATTATATCAGTATTTAAAATGTGTAAAACCCGGATTGGCCGGTCTGCCCACCGGGATTCGTCCCGATCCTCCCGATTAGCCACTCGTGGCCTGCATATAACAATCATGTATTAGTGCTATTGACAGTGATAGACATCCAATCCCTCTCGACTGGGAGGCAGCCAATGAGTTAAACTGCAAATAGTGAGATTCACTCATCCAAAAATGCTGACTGCTGTAATATGCTCTGAAGGGTTATGCAGTGTTTCAGCTCTTGTAGTGTTTCAGTTATCTAATCATCAAACTGAGTGTGCGTTGTTGGTTTTTTTGTTTTTTGTTTTTTTGTTTTCATATCCGTCTGCAGTTGTCTGCCCATTTGTAGGATTCACATTGCAACCTCCACCTCCATCCTTCCTCGTTCTCCCGGAGCAAAAAGCAACCAATCGATACAGCGCCTCCGTATACTGAGGTTTGGCAAACACTTTTGTACGTCAGCACGGCAGCAGCACACATGTTGTCATTTGGATGCGGGGGGACTTCCCATTTGGGCTCATGACATTTTAATTCACCAAAAAGTAGCGGTGGAAAAGCCTTCCTCTGAGGTCAGGTTTTGGAGGCCAGCCCTGTCAAAACCTGAAGTATGTGCGCGCGCCTTCATCTGCTGTCCTCGCTCTGCCCTTTCAGAGATACGTGCCGCCGCGCCGTGTCAAGCGCGGGGCGAGCGGGGAAATCAACGCTCGACATATTTTGCATATGTTTGCTCTTGAGCGGGAATTGGATGGAGGCGCTGTCGTTGAATTAAGATAATCAGTTGTACATATAAACAAGTCTGGCTTGCTATGCATAGACTTTACGGCTAAAGGCTCTCACTTGCAAACAAATGTAAAAAAGAAAATAAAGCTGCAAGCTGCTCCCACTCTCTTTCATTGTGAAGCCTTCAGATGGTAATAAGGAAAACATAAAATGTCTGCTTCAAGACAAATTTCTGCAATGGGTCCTTAAGACTTTTTCATGCATCTTGTTATGACGGACATGCTCACCCAATTTCGTTCAATCTGTGAAACTGATGATTTTTTTCATGGTGAAGCCTTCAAATGATCTTCAAATCAAATTTAAGATGTTTGCTTCAAACTAAAATGGTTGAATTTCTGCTTCTTGTGAGTTTTTCATGCATTCTATAAGGGTAGACATGGCGACCCAATTTCATGTCAAATTGTTTCTTCTCCATGGTGAATTCGCCAAATCTTTAATTCTAGAAATGTGTGCAAAAGGTCCACCTCAAACCAAAATAGCTGATTTCCTGTTGTGTTTCAGACTACATTGTCAGGTATGTTGTCGAAGAATTGTAATAAACAGAGATTCCAAGAAGGACTTGCTCCCTAAAAAGACACTGAGGCCACCGTAAATTGCAGCTGTCCCATCTGGGAGCATTAAGAAGCTGTTAATGAATAGCGGCGGTGAGGGCTGCAAGGTACCCACAAGTGGAGGCGAAGCAGCTGGAGAAGTCAGATGGGTGGGAGCGGGGAGGGCTATGCAAGTGGGTAGCATCTGGGCAGCAGATATGTGTGCAGCCATGTAAAAGAGGTTGTGGGCACATCATCATGCCAGGGATCAAATTTAAAACATCAAAACAGCAAATAATTACTTTAAAATAATTAGATTCTAACAGTTTTTATTCAAGTAGCAATCGCTAATCACCATTTTTTTGGTGGCCACGCCATTAGATTTTCTTTTTCAATATAGCATTTAAAATTTCTAATAGGTTGTTAAGAAATGTGCATGGTTAGTTTACTTACATTAGAGAACACTCCTTAATATTCCTTTATTGGAAAGAACTTGTGTGCTTGAATAGAAACCCTCAACCACGTTGCACCAGTCCAAAACATCACTTGATATTTCCAGAGTTTGATTATTTTTCTTGTCACACTATTATTTCAGGCCAAAATATCTTTCCTTCACTTCCTTGCTACCACCTCACCCCATGTCACACTGCTTCCAAAAGTATTGGCACCTCTGCAATTCTGTCAGATAATGCTCAATTTCTCCCAGAAAATGATTCGATTACAAATGCTTTGGTCGTAATATTTTCGGATTTATTTTGCTTGCAATGAAAAAACACAAAAGAGAATGAAAAAAAAAAATCATTATCATTTTACACAAAACACCACAAATGAGCTGGACAGAAGTATTGGCACGCTCAGCCTAATACTTGGCAGCACAACTTTCAGACAAAATAACTGCGAACAACCGCGTCCGGTATCCATCAATGAGTTTCTTACAATGCTCTGCTGGAATTTTAGATCATTCTTCTTTGGCCAACTGTGCCATCTCCAAAACTGCCATTTATAGATCTCTCCACAGGTGTTCTATGGGATTTAGGTCTGGGCTCATTGCTGGCCACTTTAGGAGTCTCCAGTGCTTTCTCTCAAACCATTTTCTAGTGCTTTTTTAAGTGTGTTTTGGGTTATTGTGTTTTGGATTATTGCTGGAAGACCCATAACCTCTGAGGGAGACACAGCTTTCTCACACTGGGCCCTACATTATGCTGCAAAATGTGTTGGTAGTCTTCAGACTACCATACTACCATAGACTGTTTATCTCTCAGGATGCGGACAATTAAAAAAACGTGTGGCATTTGCCAAGGCTCACAGCCTGTCAAAAGAATGGACGCTGGAAAAATGGCAAAAGGTGGATTTTTCAGATGAATCTTCCATTGAATTACACCACAGTCGCCGCAAATATTGCAGGAGACCTACTGGAGCCCGCATGGATGAAGTTTGGTGGTGGCAAAATCATGGTCTGGGGTTACGTCCAGTATGGGGGTGTGCGAGAGATCTGCAGGGTGGAAGGCAACATAAATAGTCTGAAATAATCAACAAATAGTTGCTGCCTCTTACATTCCTAACCATAAAAAGGGACAAATTCTGCAGCAGGATGATGCTCCATCGCATACTTCAATCTCTACCTCAAAGTTCCTCAAGGCAAAGAAGATCAAGATCCTCCAGGACTGGCCAGCCAAGTCACCAGATATGAACATCATTGAGCATGCCTGGGGTAGGATGAAAGAGGAAGCATGGAAGACGAAACCCAAGAATGTTGATGAACTCTAGGAGGCATGCAAGACTGCTTTCTTTGATGTTCCTGATGACTTCATCAATAAATTGTATGAATCCTTGCCAAAGCTCATGGAAGTCATACAAAATATTAAATTTGGATCTCACAGCACCACTACTTAATTCACTTATGTTATGTAACATATTTTTGTATTTAAAGAACATTTTTTGTTCATTTTCACAGTACTTTCTGTAGGCGACAAAACTTTTGTCTTGCCAAAATTTGACCTTCATGTCTTCATTAAATGAGTGAAACAAATAGATTTTTGTACATTCAACATCATTTGGAATCATTCATTTTGAATAATTAAAAGTCAGGTTATTAGCAATTGTTTCTACAAAATGGATAAGCGACAAGATTTTTGTCAGGGACTGAACACAAAATGATGAAGTGCACCAACCAAAAATATGACATAAAGTAATAAAAAGCTGGCAGTTTTTGGCCGACTGTGTCACCGCTTCGGGTGGCCATTCGCTTCCGAACACACACATACTTGTCTCGGTGGTTCTTCCATTTTTTATGCAATCGCTAACCTTGCCATTTGGCAATCTTTATAATGTCTTTACGAGATTTAGTTTTCTTCCGCTTACAGAATGCCAACGGAGAAAAAAAAAAAAACAATCCAAGATGGAACGCTTGAACGTGGATCTTCAGCTCATCAAAATTGAACAAATGTTGAACATACAAATGTTGAGGTGCAGGCGACGCGGAAGACTGTTTTGGAGGTGGTCTGTCCATGCCGCAAAGAGACTTCTAGCCTCGGGGGGAAGCCAGCAAGCTGTGGCGGCTAGCTTCAAACTGGCATCTAGCACTGTGTCCAGCATTTTGTCCGAGGTCAGCAAAGCATTGTGGACAGCCCTCCAGCCCAATTGTTTTGCCGTGTCATACAACCAGCCAGTGGGAAGCCATAGCAGAGTTCTGGCGGCTATGGAACTTCCCAAACTGCGTTGGAAGCCTTGATGGTAAACACGTTATCATAAAAGCACCGAGGCACTCTCAATCAGTGATGATGTATCAAGTG
The DNA here is from genome assembly GCF_030265065.1 of Corythoichthys intestinalis. Taxonomy (NCBI): domain Eukaryota; kingdom Metazoa; phylum Chordata; class Actinopteri; order Syngnathiformes; family Syngnathidae; genus Corythoichthys; species Corythoichthys intestinalis. The sequence goes on from NC_080416.1 coordinate 23,802,484, forward strand.
TGTGAACTGACTGTTGTTGAAAATTAAACATAAAACAACTCTTTTGACACCAAACCTGTGCTTTATTCCTCATTCAATTGAAGTGCGAAATGTACAAGTCACACACTGCACAAGTCAAGATTTTTTTGAGCTGCACGGCAGGCTACGGCGGAGGGTCGTAAATCGGGTCTGCCTTAACGGCGCAGGTCTCCCGCAGAAGCATAACTCAGCCTCAATAAGTATTATCGTCCAAAAGACTAATACAAAAATCAAAAGGGCTGCCAAAAACAACATTGCTTAAAACATCACTTCTCTCTGCCACTTGAAAAAAGGGCCAAAATTCCTTAATATGCCTTTATCAGGAGTGCGTGTTTTCGAAAGTAGAAACAATTTCATTGACATATCAAAAGTATTCATTTTTATCATCTCATTTCCAATTATCTCAACTCTAGACATCACTCCACCTTTCCTTGTCATGCCTTCTTCAGAAGGAATTTGTTTGCTATCTAAATCTGAATTCCTCTTACAAATTTTTTTTTTTGCGTTACATTTTCTTTAAATGTCGAGTGTTTCACCTCCCATTGAGAGGCATCAGACTTTTCCACTTATCAAAGTTAAAGAAGGGGCAAAACAAACTTGCTCACCCTTTGGACAGTCCGCAAGGGGAAAGGCACAGAGGTGGGAGGACGAAGGGGGGGAACAATTCCAAACTAATGACTTCATCTTATCTCATAGAAGAGGCGTGGTAGCAGAAGGGCCTGTTATCTTAAGTGACCTTTTCGTGACGCCCCCTCGCATGCGGGCTGAAGAAGTGTGCCTCGCACGTGTACAAAAGCCGCCACCACCTGTGCCTGTGAATGCACCACCATGCTTTTTGGGGGTCGAGCTAAAATTGATTTTTTTGTTTTTCAAGCCTGCACTGTGCCACTTTATTGGCCGCGGGGTACCGTAAAATGGATTTTCTCCTTCGTTCCTGGCATGTGGATCAGCTTGTAAAATCCACGTGTGTGGAGAAGTGTGCCACCAGTTGCTTTGTTTGACAGAAGGTCCTTGAATGCATCATCAGGACTTTTTAGTCTGCAACTGCTGTCTTTTGTCCAGCGGGGCTGTAAAATTCATTTACAAAGTCCTTATTTGGGGTTTTCAGGAGCTGGCAGAGTGCGGTGGCCTCTTCATATGGAAAAGAGGGTCTGAGGCCTGTTATTGCCTGCATTATAAGGAGCACAGAGTGGGAGCATGTGCCGTTGTCAATGGAGGGTGGAGTAATTGCTCCAGAGCAGATTTTTTTTTTTTTTTGCAGTGGTGCACTCTGGCACACACATGCTGCGGACCACACAGACACACACAATCTGTGTCGATACCTCATGAGATTCACGCACACACATTCCTATGTTTATACGTTCACACCATTACGCTGCATAGTTTCCAGCTCAGCTATATTTTGTCGCCATTTAGCTGGAAGGCCCCTCGGACATTCTGATGAGGACAAGGACAGGGGTCCTTTTATGTAAAAAACAAAAACAAAAAAATCAATCGATGTATTGCAAATGGAAATATTTGTTTTATATTTTTCTGATTTGATTGAGTGTAAAATTACTTTTCAGTGTACTCCTACCAGGAAAAAAATTGTATTTAATTGAAATTAGTTGTAGCTTTCATTTTTAGTCTTGCTGCTGTTGTTACATATCTTCTTATAGTGTTTAACCAATTAAAAATCCCCGGCTTTTTCAAATAAGTTAATGAGAACCAGTGTTGTTTTTGGCAGCCCTTTAATTTTTGCCTTAGACTTTTGGATGAAAATTCTTAGTCTATTTTAGTCATTTCAAAATGTTTTCATCTTTGTCTAGTTTGTTGACGAAATCTCAAACAAATTTCGTCTGATTTTAGTCGGCCTTTACTCAAAATGTTTTTTGTCTGTAAAATTCAAATTCAAAGTTTTTGTCCAAAAATAAAGGTTTGCAACAATTTTGAATAGACGAACGAGCACATAATGAAGTGTCTACAAGGACATCATCTACTTTGTGATACACACTCAGCAGGAAAAGCATTACATTATTTTCAATTAAACTTACCTAATGTCACGAACGGTATGTTAAAAAAAATAAATAAATAAATGAAAAATAAATTGTTTAACATCCTTTAGACTTACGGACCAGAAAAGCCAAGTGATTCTGCTTTAGACTGGCCAGTGTTTTAAGAGGACGCTCGTCATTCTGAAGCTTATGCTAATGCTAACACGATTGCTACGCTAACGCTAGAAGTTACATTTAGTGTCTGATGATCGCTTAGCACAGACCTTTAAAGGTTAAAGCAACATTGTATATTCTCTCTTGCCAAGATAAGAACACAAATCTTACCGTGTTCCAAACAAGCAAGCTGGAGGGCAGCCTAGCTGGAGACACATCCAAAAAATCCGGTGAGGAGGGAGAGAGGCAGCACATCTCACGTGATTGACATGACCCAAACACTGCCACGATGCAAGCTGACATATAATATGAAAATTTCACGTATTGTCATCATCATGAAAAAATAGTTCGTTGACAAAATATTTTCGATATAGTCGTCATTGACGAAAACAACACTGATGACAACATTTTGGTATTGTATTGTATTCATATTTTATTGTTTTTAATTGAATTTTATTTTCAATACGTTGAAGCATTTTTCATCATTTTTGTAATTTCTTGGTAAACAATGAGCGAATCTTGATTTTTTTTTTTTTTTTTAATGAATCTTAATTTTACATTTTATTTTTTTTAATCTTTATTTCCTATTTATTTTCTGTATTATATTTTTTAAATTGTATTTGTAACATCTATTGTTATGCTAATGGAACTTTTTTTCTCATTATTATTTTCAATCATTTAATTTTGCTTTTTATTTTTACATTAATGTTTGTCTTTTTATGCCAATACACAAGCATTTTCCAATTACTTACTAATGAATAAATTATCATAAAAGTCATTCATTAATAGGTGATGTGTGTCTAAATTTGGTGGGCTTAAGCACAGTGTTCAATGTCAATTTTAACCTCGTTTCACACAATCTAAAAAATGTAATGCAGCACTTGCGCGCCGTCTAGTAAATGTTCACGCAGAGGGCAATACCTCGTTAGCATCGGCATCACTTGCTGTTGCCGCGCAACATGACAGCTGGGTCGAAATGCCGCTATATTTTGGGAACGCTCCAAACAACACCCCCTCACGGTAGCCCCTCGGGGTCTGTCAGTGACGGAAGGTCATCGCATTCTGGACACGTCGCTTCTCTTTGGGGAGCTTGTCACTTTCACTGCGCCTCGCTCTAGGCCATTAGCAAACATGGCCGCCTTTAGCGCCTTGAACGGCGTGAGTTCACTCTGTTGACGAGAGGCTCAGGTGCATCTGTGCTGGCGAGCGTAACGAGGCCGTCTTTATTGGTCAGCTCACATTTGGGTTGAGAAGAGCTCAGCTGTTTTAAAAAGCTCCTTCAGTAGTTGTAATGCAGATCGAGCGCAGTTTTTCCAGTTACAAGCTGCTGATTGTTTTGCTAGCCAAAATTTGACGGGGCCAAATGTTGTGGTTAAAAACGATTCCGAAAACTCATAATTAGACATGAGTTGACTTTATCTGTTAAATATCCATTCAATCATTCATTTTCCGTGCTGCTTAGCCTCACGAGGGTCACCGGGGTGCTGGAGCCTATCCAAGCTTACTATGGGCAGTAGGCGGGGTACCCTGAATCAGTTGCCAGCCAATCGCAGGGCACAAGGAGACGGACAAGCATTCACACGCACACTCATACCTAGGGACAATACACCGTAATTTTTTTATTATAAAACTATTTTTTTCCTGTATTTTGAATCATGCGGCTTATAGTCAGATGATTAATATATTTGGGTTAATAGACAACACTTTATTTGACAGCGGCGTCATAACACTGCCATAAGATCATCATAATTATGATATGACACGATCATGGGCATAAATGAATGCTGATGACAGATATCATTAAGTGTCGCTAACTCCATTTATGTCCAGCTTGGATCTTTTAGATCTATTCAAAAATCCGATAACTTGCTAGATGGCAGTGTCATTTTAAAATTTTGATGGTCTTATGACAGTCTTATGGCGCCACTATCAAATAAAGTGTTACTAAATACCATAACTAGTAATTCATGAAACAACTGGAACAGTAACTGAAGAAATAATTAGCACAGAACATGAATTTTGATTGTTAGTTACATCAAATGATGACACAATCATGGGCATAAATAAATGCTGATGACAGATGTAATCAAGTGTCATCTGGCAAATTATGTCGCTAACTCCATTTATGTCCAGCTTGGATCCGTTACATCTATTTAAAAATGAGATAATTTGATGGATAACACTAAATGACTTCTGTTATAAGCATTCATTAATGCTCAAGACAGTTTCATATCATAATTATGATTGTCTAATGACAGTCTTATGGCGCCACTGTCAAATAAAGTTTACCACATACCAGAACTAGCAATTAATGAAACAACTGGAACAGTAACTCAAGAAATAATTAGCACAGAACATGAATTTTGATTGTTATTTACATCGGTTGCACGGCAATGCATGCTGGGAGGCATGTTGGACAACAACAGTGTTGACAGCAAGTGGTAGCAGAGTTTGACTGTCTCACCCAAGGGAGCGGTGATGGTCAAATGAAGCATATTGAAGCAATGGAGCTTTGCTGCCAATTGGTTCAAAGCTTCATGGTGGTTCATTTGCTCTTATGATGCCACTGTCAAAGTGTTATCGGTTAATTTCTTTTGGTTTAAATATATAATGTATAGCTTATAGTCCAGTGCAGCTTATCTATGAACAAAAGTATGAGAGACTCTTTAGCTGCCCAGATAGTCACTCTGGACAATTTAAGTGTAGCCTCCAGCATCACAGTTAAAAACCTAGGAGTTTTATTCGACCCTGACTTATCTTTTAAAGCTCACATTAAACAAACCTGCAGAACGGCCTTCTTTCACCTGCGCAACATAGCCAAAATTAGAAATATTTTATGTAAAAGCGATGCAGAAAAATTAATTCACGCGTTCGTTACATCGAGATTTGATTACTGTAACGCCCTACTTGCAGCTTGTCCTAAAAGTTCTCTAAAAGGTCTTCAGCTTGTCCAAAATGCAGCAGCAAGACTTTTAACAGGAACCAATAGAAGAGAGCACATCACCCCTGTGCTCCAGGCCCTTCACTGGCTTCCAGTCGAGTTTAGAATTAAATTTAAAATCCTCCTTCTTACATTTAAGACCATTAATGGGTTGGGGTTCTTATCTCACCGATGCTCTGGTTCCATACCGCCCCAACAGAACACTCCGCTCTCAGAATGCAGAAACCCTTTAGAAACCCTGGGAACTACCAGTAGACACTGGTAGTTCCCAGGGTTTCTAAAAGTACTGTCGGAGCTACAGCCTTTAGCCACCAAGCCCCTGTTTTATGGAATCAGCTTCCAGCTAATATTAAAGAAGCCGAGACAGTCTGCACATTTAAGATTAGATTAAAAATGTTCCTATTCAACAAAGCTTATGGTCAGGCTAGTTGAAGTCGGAGTAGACTCAAAGTGTAGTCTAAGCTGCACTAGAAGCTATAAAGCTGGGGGAAGTACAGCCACTGAGTTCTATCTCCTTTTTCTCACTCTCCCTACCACTTCTCTTACTTTATTTCTATTTTCCAATGTTAATATCTAGTTGTCTAGTCTCTTCATCACTAGTCACCCGGTGTCCCCTTTCCCACCTCCCCTCTGGGGAGGGGCTATTTTTCAGCTGCAGCCTCCTGACTGTCCGGACCCCAAGCTGGATGGACGTCCTCGTTGCTACCCCCGTCTCATCTGGCTAGATGGACCGCTTCTTGTTCCTTTACTCCACTGCATCTTTACGGACTGTAATTTTGCCTGCTAATTCCCATTAGCGGTCCTGGGGCTTCCTGTCTATCCGTCCTGGGACTGGATCTCTCCTGACTGTGGTACTCCCCAAGGTTTCTCATTTTTCTCCCGAAGACTCTGGAGTTTTTGGAGTTTTTCCCTTGCCGACATGGAGGGTCTAAGGATGGGGGAAACCCAGGACTTGAATTTATTTATTCATCTCTGTTGCTTCATTTGCTGTTTCTGATTGTGTATCATATTGCCTCTGCAAAGCCCTTTGAGACAACGTTATTGTGATCCAGGGCTATACAAATAAAATTGAATTGAATTGAATTGAACAAATGCTGTTTTCGTGTCAAATTTGGTGGGTGGCAGCTTATAATCAGGTGCGCCTTATAGTCCGAAAATTACGGTAGAGTTTCCAATATGCCTACCATGCATGTTTTTGGGAAACTCACGCAGGCAACTCACGCATGCAAACTACGAACAGGAAGGCCGGAGCCCGGGTTTGAACAGAACTGTGAGGCGAACATGCTAGCCATTCTGCCACCGTGCCGCCATTAGACATCGATTAGTGAAATTGACTGTCAGCGCAATCCCTAATTTGTACGCATTTTATGCAATTCCCAGATTGTCAAGTGACTCTTTTCTGCCACTCATTTCCTTTGTGTGTGTTGTTTTGTTGTTGTTTTTTGGTGGTAAACACAAGTCTTTGGGTGGTCTTCTTTTCTCTGAACGAACGGTCCACATGTCCACTGACAGCAGAAGGGCTCTTTTCCTCTTTTTTTTCATCAGCCCTCATACATATTGAAGGACCCTTTGAGCGAATCTGCCTCTTTCACCGCGTCCGCCCTCGTCCGTCTATTTACACTGGAGTGTCAATCTTTTTTTTCTTTTTCTGCTCACATTTTGTCCTTTAAAAAGAGAAACTTGTTTCACCATTCAACTTGTGTTTCTCGCCGCTTTTCCCACCTGCCCACTTTCTCACACCGTTTCTCTGTGCCTTGAAGGCTCCTATTTTGGAGAGAGGAACTTGTAAACACTCGAAGCCCGACTCTCCCACAGATTCCGAATGCAGCGTCTCCCCGCATTCAGGCATAACTTTTGATTCATCTTACAAAAGCGCCACAGTAATAATCTGCTGCCGCTCTCCAAATCAGCCTTCTGCCTACTGCCTCTTTTATGATTCCGTTCCACCTTTATATCCTCTTATGCTTCATCTGGGCGTCGTATCATTGTGTGGATGCCGAGGAGCATTATGCTGCTGATTTTTAAAATCTTTCTCACATTCCTGAAACTCTTGACTCCATATTAGTTATATGAATTAGAATCTTCTGTTTTCCTTATTGAAATTTAAATCAAAATTCACCAATAATTCAAATCGAACAACCTTGTTGGATGTTAAAAAAAACGTCCTTCTTTTTAAAAAATAACTACTTTTCCATACTGACATTTTTTTTTTTTTTAATTTCACAAAATCAAATCAATGTCATCATAATGCTGTGCTTATTCAGTACAGTGTTTTTCTTGCCTGCAGTGGCAGAACAAATTTGAACATTGCTGGGGTGCGATTAGCACAAACTAGAGATGTCCCGATCGATCGGGATTGGTCCGATCACGTCATTTTCAAAGTATCGGGATCGGCAAAAAAATATCGGCCATGCCTTTTTTTAATATATTATATATATTTTAATTAAATTGTTTTCTAATTGTATTTAACGTTACGGACATAATATGTTACAGTCATCCAGAGTCTTTAGATTAGGTATAAGGTAGGGTTATCAAATTTATCCCAATAACGGCAGTAATTAATTTTTTAAAAAATGTATCACGTTAAAATATTTAGCGCAATTAATGCATGCGTTTCACGAGCCACTCACGTATTGTCGAGCTCAATCTGTAATGGTGCCGTCTCACCTATACAGAGAGATACAAGGCAGCGTAAAATGAGTCGAGTGAATTTTGGCAGCCTTTGGAGCCTTTTTATAATTGGCTAAAGCCTTACAATCCCTCTCCCTATGATTAGAAATATCATGGGAAGCAATGTGGGGAAGCAAGGGAGCAAATTATCTTTTTCTTAACACCTTAAGTTACTTCCCAACGCAGAGAAGATATATCAATTGGTAGCACTACGCACAGTCATGGTTCCACTTCCCATCATGCATTGGGGCATGGCTACAGTATCATTTACTGAAAGCTCAACAAATACACTAGATGGCAATATTTAGTCACAATATACAAAGTCACAAGTCTTTCTATCCGTGGATCCCTCTCACAGAAAGAATGTTGATAATGTAAATGCCATCTTGAGGATTTATTGTCATAATAAACAAATACAGTACTTATGTACTGTATGTTGAATGTATATATTTGTCCGAGTTTTATTCATTTTTTTCTTAATACATTGCCAAAGTGTATATGATCGGGAAAAATGATCGGGAATGATTGGATTTGAATCGGGAGCAAAAAAATCAATCGGATCGGAAAATATCGGGATCGGCAGATACTCAAACTAAAACAATCGGGATCGGATCGGGAGCAAAAAAACATGATCGGAACAATCCTAGACCATCCACGAGTTGACCGTCCAATAGGGCGGGACAATTATTCGCGGTCCCCTGAAGACAATCGTCCAACACTCAAACATTATATTTCAGCACTGTGCATCATTTTACCTTTCTGTTTAGTCCTTCCGTCGCCCAACCACCCCCACTTTACCCCCGCAAACCCAACTCCTTCGGCCCGCCTCCACATTTGGTCCGGTCCCCTGAACAATACCAGAGAGCATTTTGAATTTTTTTTTTTCTCAATAGTGTTATTTATTTCCTGGCCTTTTTCTGTGAAGAACTCAGAGAGGGTTATTTGGTGATTATCTATTTAATTAATAGTGTTATTTTTATTTATTATTATTATACTATTAATTTTATTCTATTTACTTTTGTTCTGTGAAGAATCCAGAAAGGGTTATTTGATTGTGGCTTTCTCAAAAACAATATTTTTTTTACATTTAGGCACTCCTGCAATTGTCACACTTTTTCTGTTGCAAACTGACCCTCATCAGAGAAAGGAAAAGTTATGTGGCCCTCACAGGAAAAAGTTTGGGGACCCCTGCCTTAGAGGCCCAGGCCTTGCTGTGTTTTCACCCTCTTAAGATCGGCCCTGCTTGCCTGTAACGCCACATTTTCTACGGGAAAAACAAGCCTAATTGGAAAGAAATTGTTAGGACCCCTGAGCCCTGCTTCTCCTCCTTGTGTGTCCTGATTGCAGGATTGGACAGATGGGTGAGCCTGGGACCAGGTGAAGTTGATCATCGTTAACAGCTTACTTAAGTCAGTCCCTGGTCTCACTTCATCGCCAAATCAACAACTGTACTCCACGAGTTTGTGACTCTAGTGATCACTTTCTTCTCAGAATTGTATTGCTTCAATTCAGCTCACCTTACTTTCTGCATAGCTCGCCTGCCTGATAATTTGGACTCAGACGACCTCCATATTCTGCAATAAACTACAGTTACCACTGCCACCTTGCTCCCTTCTCTGCGCTCTGGTCCCCTGCTCACCCAGAGCCCTTACATAAATGTATTTTATTTTCAAATGATCACAAAGTCGTCATTCCTCAACCAAATTAAATCATTTTGACTTAAAAAATGCACAGCACAAATCCCTGATTTTCCACAATTTACAGACTTTATTCTGGTCGTTGTTTATTTTCTAAAAAAATTGTGTTAAAGATGCCCCAAGAGATTGTTCTTCTCTTCCACTGTCCCTCCTCTTCTATTTTCCTTTCTGTTTCCCTATGACCCCTTCCTGCTTGCTGCTTTCTCCTAATAAATGAAACACAATGAATAATCACAACGGGAGTATATCATACTCCAATGTGATACATTAAAACTGTTCGGATCGGAAGGACACTCATGTTCGCATTCTCCGTATCAAAGAAGCTGAAGCAAAGAAGAGGTTAAAAAAAGGAAAAGAAAAAAAAACATAAGAGATTTTCATGTTTGCATTTACATGGTTCTGTCTTGGTTCCGTCTCTATTCGAATAATGTCATAATTTTGCTTGAAAACTACGTACTACTCATGCTTGGCCCTAGGTGGCAGTGCAATTTTACAAGGTGACAGCCAATGATGCACTTCCTTGACAACAACTTCCTCAGCCCGGAAGACAACATACCCGGCCACTCGAAGCAATGGCGTCCACACCATTTTTTCCTTTGCTTCAAAAGACACAGAAACACGAACATAAAATAAATTTGGAATTAGATATATTATAAAAACAGTAAATTAAAGCCGACCATGTTTGCTATTCTGAATGTTTAGTAGCAGCCACTGCGCATGCCCAAAGTGACTTGTGCGAGAGCTGATGTCATCAGAGCGAGAGCGTTCCATTCATATGGTTGCGGAGCAATCACCGCAATCGAATCGTTCTGCTTTGGAGGCCGGAATCAAAGTTCCGTTTTCACCGTCACCGTGTAAAGGCGAGGCCATTCCGCAACCCAATCGCTGTGTCTTAGTATCGTAGAGTCACCATATAAACAGAGCCTAAAAAGTGCAGGATATGTTTGGAACATGAAACAGAATAGATAAGTTTTCGAGGTACTTCCGCATGTCTGCTAGCAACTTCCGTTTTAGAATTTCTCCTTATAAAACAACGGTGGAGCTGGAGTAATATTAAACATCAAAATCCCTTAAAAAAGACGATTTGGAAATATTGCATTCATCTGCCATCATTACGACGGGGGGGACAACATGTTCATGAAGGCAGATGTGGAACCAAGCTGATCCCACCACAAAGACCAGGTGTTTTTGTAGCCATGTTGCCTCTGTGTTATGGAATATATGTTCTTCCTATCCCTGCATTGTCATGTGTCCGGTGCTCAAAAAATACTAAAGCTAAAATCTTTCACATAAAACGACTTGTTGCCTTTGAAATTGTTATTATGATGATGTTTGTAATTATGATGACCTTTAATGTTATTTAATACAACTAATGTACTGCTGTGGCTGCTAGCCTGTTGCTAATCAGTACGTATCAATCTACACTTCATGTCAACACAAGACAGATTGTTATAATTTTTTTCCATGAATGATCAACAAAGTGATAAGAACAATCATACAATCTTTTAGGAATATCCTTAGGTTTAAATCACATCCTTAACTTCTTGTCTGCAGCTGGTTTCGATTTAAGGCGTATGGCGAGGTAGATCTACACTGGCGCACTGTAGCTACTAGCTGGTCGCTGATGAAAACATTCCATTTCAAACCATATACAGTCCCTGACAAAAGTCTTGTCGCTTATCCGTTTTGTAGAAGCAATTGCTGATAACCTGACTTTATAATATTCAGTTGGTTTCAGAAATGGGTCATATGAAAGCTAAGACCCTCCCAAAGGATGTTGAATTTACAAAAACATATTTGTTTCACTGAAAAAAGATTGCTCATTTAATGAAGACATGAAGGTCAAATTTTGGCAAGACAAAAGTTTTGTCGCCCACAGAAAGTAGTGTGAAATTTTGACCAAAAAATATACTTCAAATACAAAAATATGTTACATAACATACGCGAATTAAGTAGTGGTGCTGTGAGATCCAAATTTAATATTTTGTATGACTTCCATGGGCTTGAAGGACTGCATCCATGCGGTTCGGCAAGGATTCATACAATTTATTGATGAAGTCATCAGGAACATCAAAGAAAAGCAGTCTTGCATGCCTCCCAGAGTTCAACAACATTCTTGGGTTTCGTTTTCCATGCTTCCTCTTTCACCCTACCCCAGACATGCTCAATGATGTTCATGTCTGGTGACTGGGCTGGCCAGTCTTGGAGGATCTTGATCTTCTTTGCCTTGAAGGACTCTGAGGTAGAGATTGAAGTATGCGATGGAGCACCATCCTGCTGCAGAATTGGTCCCTTTTTATGGTTAGGAATGTAAGCGGCAGCTAATATTTGTTGATATTTCAGATTATTTATGTTGCCTTCCACCCTGCAGATCTCTCGCACACCCCATACTGGATGTAACTCCAGACCATGATTCTGCCACCACCAAACTTCACTATTTTCTGAGTGAATCTCGGCTCCATGCAGGCTCCAGTAGGTCTCCTGCAATATTTGCGGTGACCGTGGTGTAATTCAATGAAAGATTCATCTGAAAAATCCACTTTTTGCCACTTTTCCAGCATCCATCCTTTTGACAGGCTGTAGGCCTCGGCAAATGCCACATGTTTTTTTAATTGTCTTTTGTTTAATGCTGGTTTCTGTGCACTGATTCGACCATGGAGGCCATTTCTAGACAGAATTCGACAGACTGTTCTGGTTGACAGTTGACACAGGGACTTCAGGTGACAAGTTCTAGTGGAGCTCTGCTGCAGTGGAAAAAGATCAAGATCCTCCTGAACTGGCCAGCCCAATCTCCAGACATGAACATCATTGAGCATGTTTGGGGTAGGATGAAAGAGGAAGCATGGAAGACGAAACCCAAAAATGTTGATGAACTCTGGAAGGAATGCAAGACTGCTTTCTTTGACGTTCCTGATGAATTCATCAATGAATTGTATGAATCCTTGCCAAACCGCATGGATGCAGTCCTTCAAGCCCATGGAAGTCATACAAAATATTCAATTTTGATTTCACAGCACCACTACTTAATTCGCTTGTGTTATGTAACACATTTTTGTATTTGAAGTACATTTTTTGGTCAATTTTCACACTACTTTCTGTAGGCGACAAAACGTTTGTCTTGCCAAAATTTGACCTTCATGTCTTCATTAAATGAGCAATCTTTTTTCAGTGAAACAAATATATTTTTGTAAATTCTACATCATTTGGGAGGGTCTTTCATATGAGCCATGTCTGAAACCAATTGAATAATTAAAAGTCAGGTTATTAGCAATTGTTTCTACAAAATGAACAAGCGACAAGACTTATGTCAGGGACTGTATATATAGGCACTTCCAGGAGTTGACGCACAGCACAGAAAGTGTTGGAGTATCATCTACATCGTGCTGAATCCAGTTTTGGAGATTCCATGGGTTCCTCTGGTTTGATTTTGCAGTTTTAACGTTGTGAACACACTGCTTACTTCAACCACAATTCATGTTGTTCTTTCTAAATCAGAAGTTCGGAGCAGACATTTTCATAGATGGCGCCGCCCATATTTCGCTCAGGAAACTTGTCTATAGGTGATTAAATTTTGGGGTCATGTGGTCAAAGGCCAGAAAAGAAATTTTGCATGAACTTGTTTCATACTTAACGGGAGTGCCCACTCGACCAAATATGGCAAAGCTTTGAATTTGACTGCGTAGGCCAGGGATCAGCAACCCGCGGCTCTAGAGCCACATGTGGCTCATTAGGGCTGCCTTGGTAGCTCCCTTGAGCTTTTTCAAAAATGTTGAGAAAATGGAAAAAGATGTGAAATATATTTTTGTTTTAATATGGTTTCTGTAAGAGGACAAACATGACACAAACATTATTCTGATTCATTAGTATTGTAATGAAGTTTAACTTGAGGCGGCATCGTACAACAGAGTAGCCATGTGGTGTGTCTTTCTCTATAGGATGCACTGCTGGGAAAATAAGCATTTAATCATGAAGGCTCATTATGTATTTGTAGCCAACTTAGTCTTTTTGATCGTAGGCTAATATAGCTAATATACAGCATGTGTTGCCTTCATTATGGGCTTATACAAGGCTTTTAATATTTTGCGGCTCCAGACATTTTTTTTTTTTTGGTCCAATATGGCTCTTTTGGTCCAATATGGCTCTTTCAACATTTTGGGTTGCTGACCCCTGGCTTAGGCAATAGTCTGTTGTCTCTCGGTGCTTTTCTTTATTCTTGTATCGTACCTCCAATATTTACTTTTTGCCATTGTATAAGTATTTTTAAAAATGGAATAAGTTCATCCTTTGATGGTGTCTTAACAATGTGGTTAGACGTCCAATCCTTTTCGACTGGGAGGGTGGGGCAGATCGGCTGATCGCTGCAAGCCCCTCCCAATCAAAATGTGTTAGACTTATATTGTTGTTAAAGGGTGTTTTTATTGTAAATGTTCTTTTACTAACTACTACACCACATACTGTACAGTACTCTATGAATAATATAAATTTACTTGAGTTTTGTCGTGCATTTCAACAACTTTGTCTTCTGTTTTTCAAAATATACAACCTTTGGGGTGTAATACATTGCGGCACTTGTTTGTGAATGCCTCATCGCATCATTCGTCTCAGTAAAATGATTCATCGCATGACGGAAAACCCTAAATTGCCTTAAAGAAGAAGCAATTATGACGGGTCACCGGTCAGCATGTTGACTAATTAGTGGACAAAAAAGCTGATTTTTGTTTATTTTCCACCTCGTTTGGTTTTATATCGCCTGTCTTAACTCAATGTTTTTTTCAAACTAAGCTCTTTGCTTTCGTCTTTGCTCGCCTCCTCGCTTTTTCTTGTTATCTAATGTGTGTTCCTTCCTCCTCCTCCTTCCCGTCCTCTTTTTCCGCCTCCTTCTCAGCTGCTCTTTGTCTCTCGGCTTGGCTCGTACTGGCGGATGTAGAGTAGTAAATATATATGTGTGTGTGCGTGTGTCTGCGTGTGTGCACTTTCCTAAAATGCTCAAGCAGTCGTATAAGCCACTACCCTCAGTTTCCAGCCATTACTGATGTTATTTGTGCCAATCAACAACTCCCATAATTAACAACAGTAAATTAACAGCTAGCCTCTAAACTCTTGTTTACTCACCTTTACTGACCTTTTGTTTTTTTGCTTTACAAGTCCTCCTTTTAATCATTTGAAGCTGTAAATCACCTTTGGGGTTGTGAACATGCTAATTTTAGCAAATGAATGTATTCTGGTGAAATTTGATGGATTATAGTGGTACGAAAGAAGGTTATAATAGTTTTGGATTTAGACGTTTTTGCCCCATATTCTATTTTTTCCCCCCTTAGTTTTCTTAGTTTTGTATTAGTTTTTGATTTTACAGGTTGAAGGCCTGTCAAGTCACTACACAGGTTGCTGTTGTTCTTGTGGACACTAATTTAAAAGTCATACTGTTCCGTAATCCATGAATTTAGTGTCTTGAAACTTAGCTAAGTAGCACAGGCCAGTAACTATCGATCCTCAGAGCTCGATTTTTATTTATTTATTTTTTTTATATATATTAGGGCTGATTAATCAATTGCCTACTTATTGGTGCCAATGTTGCCTTTAGGTTTTGAGTTTGCCAATAGTTTCTAGTGTGCATGTTGCACATTCATGCTTGTTCATACATTGGGTTATTGTCGGGTGCAGGATTGAGAAAATTTAACAAAACTTTTTTTGTTTTGTTTTTTTATGTTTTTGTGTGTTTAGTCATTTTGAATTTTGTTTTATTGTCATTTTGACATGCATAATTGACTCTCAAAATAAAATACCAAATAACAGAGACTATTGTCTTTGATTTTAATGTGTTTTGGTTAGCTCAGTGAAAACAATACAGTTTCAATTAGTTATAGTTTTTCTTTTAACCATTGTTTTTAACTATCTTAAATTAATGAAAATGTATATTTTTTTCAGCGATACAGCGGGATGAAAAAGTATCTGAATCTTTTAAAATTTCTCACATTTCTGCATAAAATCACCATCAGATGTGATCGGGTGTTTGTCAAAATCACACAGATGAAAAAACGGTGTCTGCTTCAACTAAAACCACCCAAACATTTAAAGGTTTTCATATTTTAATGAGGATAGCATTCAAACAATGACAGAAGGGGGAAATATAAGTGAACCCTCTGCCTAAGACTTAAAGAACAGTTCAAACCAATTTTTACCGAACAATTTAAGTCAGGTGAGTGCCCAATCACTGATTAGTGGTTTAAAGCTGCCCTGTCAACTATAAAACACACACCTGGTAAGAATTGTCTTGATGAAAATATTGTCTGATGTGCATCATGGCTCGGTCAAAAGAGCTATCCGAAGACCTGCGATCAAGGATTGTTGATTTGTATAAACCTGGGAAAGGATAGAAAAAAACATTTCTTAAGGGTTGTATGTTCATCAGTTGACAGTCAGAGAAGTTGTCTACAAATGGAGAGAGTTTGGCACTGTTGCTTCTCTCTCATGGAGTGGCCGTCCACCAAAGATGACACCAAAAATTCAGCGCATAATACTCAGAGATGTAAAAAAGAACTCTAGAGTGTTTGCTAAAGACTTACATAAATCACTGGCACAGTCCAGTATCTCTGTGCACACATCCACTATATGTAAAACTATGGCCAAGAATGGTGTCATCCCCACCGTGAAGTATGGTGGAGGTAGCATCATGATTTGTGGCTGTTTTGCGGCCTCGGGGCCTGGACAACTTGCAATCATTAATTGAAGAATGAATTCAAAAGTTCATCAAGATGTTTTGCTGGAAAACCTGAGGCCGTCTGTAAAACAGTTGAGGCTAAAAAGAGGATGGATGCTGCAACGAGACAATGATCCAAAACACAGAAGTAAATCAACTTCAGAATGGTTTCGGAAGAACAAAATACACTTTCTAGAGTACCCAAGTCAAAGTCCAGACTTGAACCCCATTGAGAGGCTGTGGCATGACCTAAAGACAGCGTTTCATGCCTAGACATCTCAGGAATATGACTGAACTACAGCAGTTTTGCAGAGACGAATGGGCCAAGATTAGTCCTGATCAATGTGCCAGACTGGTCTGCAGCTACAAAAAGTGTCTACTTGAAGTTATTTGGGTGCTACAAAATATTAAATGTGATAGTTCACTTATTTGTTTTCCCCCTTCTTTCATTGTTTGCATATTATCTTCGTGAAAATATGAAAACCTATAAAGGTTTGGGTGGTTTTACTTAAAGCAGATATGTTTTTTCATCTGTGTGATTTTGACAAAGATTCGGTCACATTTGGTGATTTTATGCAGAAATATGAGAAATTCCAAAAGATTCAGTTGCTTTTTCACTAAAAACAATGTCCGAAACTGAAAAGGAAGTTTAGGTTTGAAGTAGCCACTTTGGGCGACTTAAAGGTTTTGTACTTTGGCATGCTCTGACAAGAAAATTTGCCTAGCTGAGCTCGTGATGCTCAATTCCCAAGCTTTTTTATGCCAATAAATGTGGGTTGGGTATGACGCACATATTTGACCAGTTTGAGGATTTGGAAGGCTTTACTGTATATTAAGAAATTAGCAATAGGCTCATTAAAGGCTGGGAAACATTGTCATGACTCCTGAC
The DNA here is from genome assembly GCF_030265065.1 of Corythoichthys intestinalis. NCBI lineage: Eukaryota > Metazoa > Chordata > Actinopteri > Syngnathiformes > Syngnathidae > Corythoichthys > Corythoichthys intestinalis. The sequence continues at coordinate 23,819,543 of NC_080416.1, forward strand.
AGATGGCTGATGCAAAATTGCCGAGCTTTTTTGCCTCTACAGTTCATTGCGGGTAAAGCATAGCGTCAAAGTTTAATGATCATTTCAGAGATTGGCCAAAAAAAAAAAAAGGGGGGGGTGTTAGGGAACATTCATCTCTGCCTGCAGCTTTAATTAACCTTGTTTTCCATGCAACATCATGTATCCAATTCAAATTTTACTATCAAAAGCAATGGCAAACCTCCATTACAACCTCGATTTTATAATCAGACATGTGCAATGCTAATTACAGGAAACACTTGACGGGTATTGTTGGCAAAGAAAAGAACTCCGAGTCGCTGCAACACGTCCCGCCGAGCTGGCATTGACTAACAATGAACAACTGCACTGCATGGCGGCCCAGGTAGCCACGCAGTTCATGTAAATACGAGGCGGGATTGTTTGGGGATGGGAGCGTAATGACAGGGCGACACGACAACCCTCGTTTGTATTCCTGTGCCAAAAAGACTCCACCACTTCTCCTATAATTGTTCCAACTTGAGAGGCAAGCGAGAGGAAAGTGAAAACAAGCTTCTGCAGCATAAATGGAGGACAGAGTCAGCGTGTTTACATGGCGGTGGAGGAAAGTCTAATTACAGAGTACTTTTAACTTGACATGTTCTGATTTGAAATTAATTCTCCCCCTATTAAAAATGAATGGAAATTGAATGAATCCATTCAAGAAATCGAGCTTCCGTCACAGTACATTGTTACCTTATTGGCCCAGCTCACAATATGCTTTGTATTAACGAACTGTCACAGAAGCGTGAGAAATGAATTAATCACTCATGTCATGTGAAGTGTAGGGCTGAGCTATTAAACGATTTAATCACAATTTTCCAACACTGTTTACACAAAAGGCATGGTGGTGAATAGAAATAAGCTAGTTTATTAAAGAGGTACTACTTCACTATTTGTTTGGAATAGGTTTAGATTTTCCTGACTATAGACAAGTTTTTTGAGCGAAACATGAGTGGTACCAACTTTGACATTTTCTGCTATGGACTTCCGGTTTAGACAGAACAACATGAAGTGCGGTTGAAGTTAGCAGTGTGCAGATAGTGTAGTTTAACTGCAAAATCAAACCAGAGGAACCCACGGCATCTCCAAAAATGGATTCAGCACGACGTAGATGAGGCTCCACGACTTTCTGTGCTGTGCGTTGTTGTGTAAACTCCTGGAAGAACCTATATATATGGTTGGAAGTGGAATGTTTTGATCAGCCATCAGTTAAAGATGTGGCTTGCTGCTTTAAAGTTAAAGGATCCACCTAAAAGATTATATGTTTGTTCTTATCATTTCGCCAGCGCCGGCCCAGGCCATTTGGGGGCCCTAAGCAAAATAATCACAAGGGGCCCATATTTTTGTAAAAATGTATTAAACTTGTAACCTTATTTGCATCTTTCTTGATTCTTGATCTCTTAACTATGTACACGACATTGCCAAGCATTACCTTGAATTGTACATTTGGGAAAATCATCATCTTGTGAAGAGGACGGCACTCCACCTCCAATTCCAAACTGAGATACTTCTCAATAGCTCCTTTGAATCATCCAAAGTACAACATATGATTACGTGGAACAAAATTCAGCCCAGGAAAATATTCGTCATCAAAAACTGGTACTGTGGGGAATGCTCAACTAATTAAGTAGATTCACCGTAGGCTGATACATGGCATACTACTTGATGATAATGTGCGATATAAATGCAATGAGACAGATAATTATCTCCAGGGTATTTTGCCGACTATTTTTTTTACCTTTCCACACTTCATTTAAGGTGCGTTTAATAATAAAAATATGTGGAAAAGAAAAGAGCCGGAATGCCACGTCGTGATCGTCCGCCTCCATTGTTTACGATGCTGTCATGCCGCAGTAAAAACAGCGACGGCATGACGTCCCTTGCTGAGTATCCGAATATTGTACTGTGACAGCAGTCCATATTAGGCGGCGCGTAGGCGGCGGGGGCACTGCGGCTAATGGCAATTACCAGTACGACATATTGACAAGCTCAGCTGACAACAACGTTCAAGTCGAAGTGTCTTGCACAACAACAACTTCAACAACATGCTATGCTATATTACCTTGATACTGTTGTTTCTTTTCTTCTCTGATTTTCTTCTTCTTTCGTTTCTCTGCTCCAAAGGATAAATTCTCTTCGACATATTCGTGCATCTATTTTCCAATCAAGTTTGAGCACCAATCATCGCAAAGCAAGTTCATCCTCACTCCCCAGGTTGCCAGATTGTAATGACAAGAAAATGGATTTTTGCATAGATAAACATCAATGCGCGCCACATTATTCACGATGCTCTATTAACAACGTATAAAATGTTCTTGCCGGATTGGAGGCCCCCTAGTGGTGGCCCTAAGCAGCTGCATGGTCTGCGTATAGGCTGGGCCAGCCTTGCACTTCGCCCATCATTCATGGACAAAATTCTAACAATCTGAGCAGCCTGTGTCAACATGAGGTATAGATTGATACGCCGGCCACTTGACTGACCAAAATGAGGCAGAATTACAAATAATACTACAGTTGCCGAATGCAGAACTGCTGACACGGATTTTGTTGTTACAAGGAAATACCACAAGGTATTTTTCACCTGGTTAGATTATAGTTATGGTATTATGAGCTCATCACACATGTACATGTAAGCATAAATAGTATGTCATTCTTTTTAATTTGCAGATATTGATCGCAATAAAACTTTTGGACAACATGATTCCCTTTCTTATTTATAACAATTGGTGCATGTGCAAAACAGGTCAATAAATAGCAATTTAAAAATTTATTAGAAAAATATTAACGAAGGTGGAGCATAAATCGAGCCTTCCATCATCAAGGTAGAATGCACGTAGTCTCGATATACATCCATCAACATAAGTGTTGTTGTAAGGCACATCAAGTTGTCTTTCATTGCCTAACAGAGTTTTCCACCTGTAAGCAAACGAACAAAAAAATGTCCATGCATGACTTGTAGTAGATGAGTGTTTGTTTTCCATTTCTTTATTGTTGTATAGCTACAACTAGCAAAGCTAATGATGTCTCAGCTGTGATGCAACACACAGAATTGTAGTCAAATAGAAACATAATTGTACCTTTTATTGCTTTGGAGTGGCACTGTCTTCGTTCCACATCTGCCTTCATGAACATAAAATTCCCGTATCCATGTATCAGGACAGTAGTGTGCCGCGAGAGATCGTCAGGTGTGCTGCGAAAAATTATCCAATATCACTTTTTTTTTTTTCCATCGTTGGGTGGAGTTGCAGTAGGAATGAAGGAGCAGGTAGAATGTTCTCTGTCGTGTGCAGATGAGCGAGGTAGTGCTCGTGTTGCGTTCAAAAACTGCTCAGATATCTAGCCATCAGCCACCTTGCTATCCGCGACCACCCAGCACATCTACTGTACATCATTTCATTTGATTAGACTCGTCAAGTGTCGATATACACAAAAGTGTCCTTTCTATTTTCTCCATATGTGATGACCGTCAATCCTTCCCTTGTGCAAGGTGGCTGATGGCTAGAAATCCAAGCAGTTCTTGAACGCGACACGAGCCAACAGCTCCATGGTGCCATGCAAGGTTAAACATCATCTCCAAACGAAACACCCGTCACTTCAAACTATGGACTATTTTGTTCGCCTTTGTGAAAACACAGAGAAATAGGCAACGTTTTGGAGAAGAACTACAAGGTAAATGTTGCTGAACTTGTTGCTAAATCCAAAATGTCCCATACTGTAGCAGGGACATTAATATTACCTGTCTGTAAAGTCATTGTCAGCGAGATGCTCGGCCCTAATGTGGTTAAAGACATTGCTAAAGTAAAATTAAATTTAAAAATTAAAGCATACATTTCAAACATAACTTTGACTTCTACACAGCTATTTTTTGCTTTAGTTACATCCCAAACATCTGAATAATGTTTTCCTTTTACAAAATAACACAGAAAAACAAGACAAATAGAGATTTTGATCGCAAAGTAACAATTTATTTACACATAACTAACTGAAAGATGACTCTTTTCTGGCTGCGACAGTCGGTTAAACGTCTGTCTCACAAAGATGATTTTTTTTTTTTTAGTCTCTGTGGGCTATGCTCGCGAGCAGCACGGACTCAAAGGCATCGTCCGCTGCACTAGTGGTCCCGCTCGTTCTGCTCGGTCATCCAGCGCCTGGCATCCCGGGCGTCCTACCGCTTGTTCTGCTCGGTCGTCCGCCGCCTGGCATCCATTCGGTTGTCTTCCCCTGGCGCCCTGCCATGCGGCTTGGCCATTCGTTGCCGTTGAATCGGGTTGCGTGTCTTACCAAATGCGCTACTGACCTCCAGTGGCCAGTTATATTGGTTTCAAATGGATTTTCAGCTTTGTGCTTTGGAGCCCAATTGAATCACGACTCAGAGATGTCTTTTTTGAAAAAAAAAAAAAAAAAAAAAAAATTGACGTATAAATACGTCTTTGGGACACTGAAACAATTAAAAATAGAAAGTATTTATACGGATTTGGGAGCAAATGAGTTAAAGTTCGTGTTAACATCGTTAACTTTATTAAGCAACTCTAGTGCAGTGCCACAATGCCTGACGAACAAAAAGTATTGTTAATTGTATCGAAAAAAAATCTGCAATGGATTGAAGGTGCGAAGTTTGAAGCGCAAGTTATCAGAATAACTGTCACTATGTTTCATTAAAGAGCAAGATCTTGATCAAGTGCACCCCAGCGGATAGAATCTTGTTTAATAAAGTTAAATGACACCGAATTTAGTTTTAGTTTTCAATAGGGAAGACAAGAAAAAGCCAATGTGTCCCAGAAAGTGGCAAAATAGCCATTGCCAGATATTTTTTAATGCGACTACTATGTTAGCCAATCAAATGTTCGTTTCTCAGATTGTCCCAACTGCTTGTCAAGCATTGCCTAGCCACTGTGCTATGCATAGCCAATTGCCAACTCATGCTTTAATTGGCTAAGGAAGTGAAACAGGCTTCACAGACAGAAAGACCGAGACATAATGCACAGGTAGGTCGCGAGAAAAAGTGTGTGCCTACTGTCTGAACAATTTTTTAACCTCACAGAATGCTTGGTCGACGGTCAAATTTCACAGAAAAGTAAGGGGTGCATTTTTTGTCGTCATTGTGGCTCTTTTGTCTGATTTGACTTACACTAGTTTGTTATACAGTAGTCTGAAAATTATGGTATGTTTAAAGAGAACCTTGGACTTAAAGACTTGTAGGCTCTAACAAGCCACAATTGTTCTTATTTGATATTACGACGTTTAAGTATTTTCCTATAGCACACAGGTTTTGTCCTACTCTCGTCTCGTCTCATCCTGTCTTTCCTGTTAATTTTGGTTTTGCTGTTCGTTTTGTGAAATATCGACAGTGCTGTCATGCTCATTAATGTTCCTCTCGGGTTCAAATTGAAAGGGTTCAACAAATGAGATGTTTATGTCGCTAGAGTCATACTCTGGAAGCCCGGCAGCGTAACCCAGTGTTTTCTATCAGCGTTTATCTTTTAAGAACTACAAGTCTTTTTATCCGTAGTTCCCTTTAAAGACTGCGAAACCTAAAGGAAGAGTTCTAGTGGCTTAGCATGCACATTTAAACATTTCTATTTTCCTTCTCCACTCTACAGGGATTGCTTTAAAAATTGTAAAAAAAAGAAAAAATAAATAAATAAATGAAATAAAATAAAATAAAAAAACATTTAAATCTTCTCGGGTTGTTTTTAAAAGGACCTAATGCTTAAGATGGGGGTACGACAGCAGATGGTAGATAAACTGTATTTTACTCAACCCTACGTAGGGATCACTGAGAGTGCAAGTCGATGACATCATCTGATGACTGGTTTAAATGGAGAAAAAAATACTATATTCATATGGATTGTCACGTTTCTCTAACCTACATTTATCATCTTATTTCTGAACCGCAGAACACTTTAAGGGTTTGAGGTGAATGGATTTTATGAGTTTAAAGGCTAGGAAATAATGATAGTATGTCTGCTGCCAGGTTTGGTCTGACTTTACATTTATATTCCATATTTTATAGGCTGTTCAATTATAAATGTAGTCCATTCCTGCAGATATGGGTTCCAACAAGCAATCTGTCCATTGTGGCGGAAAGCTTTTCCGCCACAATTCCGTTTGATTGCAGCGCAAATAACAATTACGCCCCGTGCTGCCTCTCATCCTCTCATCTTCCCACTTCAGCTTGTGAAAACAATTGGACACGGCGAGGGACCCGCAAGGGATAAGCGCTTTTCCCTCGGAATACAAACACATTACTTGCGTTGACCCGCTTGACATCCAATAGTGTGCAATTAGCATATATATATATGTGTCTTTCTGCATTTGCTGCAATGCTTTGTCTGTTCTTTTTCTGATTGAAGATTACATAAATATTTGAAAATGGAGAGCCCCCTAAGCATTGAATATGTGTCCTCGACAATGGCAGTTGGATGTGTTACCCGCATGAATTGCGAAGAGGAGAAAAATAACTGTTTGACATAAATTCAACTATTTTGTTTCGGACACCTGCGATTCATCAGAGCTACTATTATAAAGATTACTTTTCCAAGTAGTTTCCTTCATTAAATGAATCGATGAATGCTTGTTTAAGGTTTCAGCTAAAATTCTGACTCACAGAAATTGGCTGTTATAGAAATATCACTGCAGTACTTACAACAGAGTCTCGCTTCCGTCACTGGCAAGACTAAAAAGCTGTCAAAAATGTCGTGGACAAAATTGTAGACTTGCACGTTATTGGATTGTGTAACAAAAGGCTGGGTGACAACTGACAAGTTCAAGCGAAAAGCGGACAAGCAGCATTTACACAAAAATAGCAGACTGCCAATCAAGATATTTCCTATATGCCGGCAAAAGCAAGAAACTTGCATGAAAAACTTGCCCAGAATCAAGTTTTTCTAGAAAAAAAAACATGTTGGGCACATTCTACCTCAGTTAGGTCATTTCTACTGCAGTCAATGACGATAAATCTTCACTCATTTTGCATGCCCTCAAATGTGTTTGCTCTTCTGATTCTTATGGGTAATTAAGCTTCGATTGTGCTGAACGTGAAATATGTTCACCTTACTTGATGTCAGGAAACTCATCAGTGAGAATGATTTTAGTGATCAGGTCAGTAGATTTTACAAGGAAGCCTTCATAGAGGTTGGTTACCGACAGGGGTGAAAGTGGGCCAGAACGGTCAGGAACACGGTTCCTGTATAAGATTCAGGGCCGGAATGCTGTTCCGGTACACGGTGCTTTGATTCCGAAAATAAGACAGCAACTGTCAAAACGCTATGGGGAAAAAAAAAAAAATGCTAAGCAGCCACACATGCATTTCATCTCCAAGAAGAAAACAATCTACCAACATCAGATTTACATACACAAGCGTTAACAACAAGCATAATAAAGTGCTTGTGTAGCATAATCCGTTTCCACCGATATTTCTTATTTATTTTATTCCACGGACGGCATGGAGGTTTCCCCAGCTGCTGCAGTTATCTGAGTCTGACAATGATGAGTCACGTCAATATGCGAATGCATGCAGTAAAGCAAAATGCCTGGACTCATTTATCGTTCAATTGGCTGACGTACTGAAATGGGCATGTTTTCTGGAACAGCAAAAAAAAAAGTTGTCGTTGGTTGTTGAATTGATGCGACAAAAAAAGGGCAATGCAACATAAAATGGATCAAATCTTTAATAGCAAAGAAAGAGTTGAGGAGGCTTATTTATCATGTTTGTTTTTATTTGCTCTGATGGGGAGGTTCAGAACATCTTAGCTGTCAATGTGAACTTTGGACTTATATTTGTTCATTTATGTTAGTCTACTTATTCATTCAAAAAAAGTCAATGTTTGCGCAGTTCAAAATATATTCCATTTCACTCTCCATAATATAAGTAATTTGTACTTATTTTTCTGAATGTATGTTACTTATATCTTTATTATAAAAAATAAAATATATATATTTTTTAAAAGGAAATGTTTACATTAAATTCGATTTTAAGATACATGCTATATTCTTAAGTAGTTAAGATTGAGATCTGGCATTTAGTATGTGAGACAATGAGGGAAAATAAAAATGGAGGTTGGGGTTATTGCTGTTTTTGTTAACTTTTATTTTGCAAATCATTGAAAAAAATACAATTTTGAATGAAAATCAGTTTTTGTATGTGTTATAGAAATAACTACGTTTAAACATTTTTCTTTGCATTTCAGTAGTTTAAGAAGTGTTATCCCCCTCCCCCCAAAAAACATTTAAAAAATAAATAAATAAAATGAAAGAAAAAAATAATAATATTAAATAACATTTCTGGCTCCATGGTGACCTTCACATCGGGGAGTTCCAGTGTAGGTGCACTATCCTATTCCCCTCACTATCCACTCGGGGGGCCTGCGCTTGTCAGTGACGTTCCTTATTCTCACTATATGATTATACAACTTTAACATTTGTTAATAATACGCTCTGTGTGTAGTATCATCCATCGCTTTTACTTTTTAAATGGGCACTTTTAAGTGAACGCAAGAAGTAACAACGGGAACATTTTTAAACAGGCATTTCACGGGAGAGCATTTCGACTCTTTGGCCAATCATATAGCGAGAGCCAGTGGATAGTGAGGGGAAGAGGATAGTGAACCTACACCGGCAAGAAATTCTAGCCACTTTCACCCCTGGTTACTGATTTGAAAGATCGTGATAACTGATTTTGTGCAATGATTGTGATTTTTTTTCTTGTACTCTGAGGCTACGTCTATACTAGTACGAATAATGGCCTTAAAAGTGTAATTAGTTAGACAATAGTGATCCCTCGCTACTTCACACTTGGAACTTTGCACCCTCAGTCCATCACGGATTTTTTCTTTTTTTTTTTTTCAATCAAAAAATAAATTAATAAATAGAGATGAGATGTCCCGATCCGATCACATAGTCTCAAGGGTGGTTTATGCTTCTGCGGGTGACCTACGCCGTCAAGGCAGACCCGATTTACGACCCTCCATCTCAAACTGGTGTGCACCTCGACAGAATCCGGACTGGCCGTCACTTCAACGCGTAGTGACGTGACGCAAATGGACTGTGATTGGTCCACTCAAAATGTTGTTTCCGGTTCAGCGCAAAATCACCGCCATTTTGAAACATTGTTGTGCGACACGCAAAAATGGACCAAGCCAACGAGAGTGTCATCGAAGAGGTCCGCAAGTATGACAACCTCTACAATGTCTCGTCAAGACATTATAAAGATTGCCAAATGGTAAGCAATCCGTGGAAGGAGATTGCTGAAAATATGGGGCTGCAGGTCAGTGATTGCACAAAAAAAATGGATGAACCTCCGAGACAAGTATGTGTGTGTACAGAAGCGAATGGCCACACGAAGCGGTGACCCAATCGGCCAAAAACTGTCAGCTTTTTATCACTCTGTCGTATTTTTGGTTGGTGCACTTTATCATTTATTGTGTACATGTTTGCTGTCTTCTGCGTCGCCTGTGCCTCAACATTTGTATGATCAACATTTGTTGTTCAATGTTGATGAGCTGAAGATCCACATTCAAGTGTTCCATTTCCGTTGGCATTGTTGTGAAACCGGAAGAAAACTAGAGGAAGTCGACAAGAGAAACTTCAAAGCACCTCATACGTCAATCATCGTTTAACTTGTTAAACAGTTGCTGTGGCAACTCATTGTTTGTAGATGAGCAGCTTGAGCGGATTTGAGTGGACTCACTCAATGAAGCATTTAATAAAGACAAGCATGTTTATTCTTGTTTAAAAATAATTCAGTGGGACAGTAACATGTTGAAAAAAATTATAATAATCACAAAATTACATTTGAAGTGCTTAAAAACAACTTATTAAATTATATATACATACGGTTTTAAAAAAATATCTTTTAATTAGTTTTTTGTCCTTCTTATATGTACTGTATCTCTTTCCAATGCTAAATTTGATAAATTTTTTTTAGCGGGGTGGGAAATTGGGCACTACTTCGCGTTTTTTCTCTTATCGCGGCGGGTTCTGGTCCCCATTAAGCGCGAAAAACAAGCTTTTTATTACACTGGGTAGACGGACGTGTAATTTCATAACCTACAGACCCGCCACCGAGTATAGCCGAGTATCAGTATAATAATTGGATACAAAGGAAGTGACGCCATCGCCATTTTTTGTGTGGCATTACGGCATTGCACACAAAGGAGGCTACTGGTACGGACACGGCTTTCCTGCTCCTCTTTTTACAACTAAAAATACTTGTAAATCTTATTCTTGAATATGTCTGGAGAAGACATCGAACATCGTCAAAAAATGATAAGTTTCAGATTATGAGGTGACCCGCGCCGACGATGACTGCACACACGAATCCACTCCTTTTTGCGCATGCCTAGTCTGCACAAATGCAGGCGGCCTGTGCAGGAGCATGGCGTATACAAACACAGCTTAAACATAGTGTGGACAGTTATATAATATAGACCCTACCCACCGACGTCACAAAACCACGTGCTCGCTGTATGGTTCCGCCCACTTGTCCGTCATTTTGTCTCTGTATTAGCATTGGTTTCAATTGATCGAGGAATTTAAAATGCATTTCATGGAAGCCCCGGTGCTTTCTGATGCCGTAAACTCACTGGATGTGTTGCATAAAAGGCGTTATGTGGAAAAGCTTTGTTCTATACAGTCGCCAGATCCATATTTGATGCCCAAATCGATGTTTTTCGACCCACTGTCTTCGCCCTGTCTGCCTGACATCTGCTACGCTGATATTTACAATTATCTTGTCCACACAAAATCAGCCTATTCTCACGAAAATTTGAAAAACTTCAAGAGCTTGGAGGCTTATAAATACTTCGTTGCTGGTTGGGTGAAACAGGTCCTCGTCCACGAAAATTCGGCAGGAATCTATCTTGTGCTTGGAAAGGTGAGTTACGAAATTTTCAATTCAAAATCTTTTGTTATTGCTAACATCCACTGTCAAGTCTAATGTATTTCATGTCGTTTGTCAATGGAGTTAAGGCTTTTAATGTTTATATGGTTTAGCGATAGCACTCTCACTACATACATACGTGTATGTTGTCGGCGATTAGCCTAGCAATGATCTTAATTGTGGTTATTTGTCAGCCCAAAACACTCTAAGTATATCTTAAATGCATCTTACCGGATATAAAATGACTACTACATAGTCTGTGGTGATTTTTTGGTGCCCAGTTTTCACGTCGAATTGCAGCCGTCCATTTCGCTCTCCTCTTTGGATCCCTCGGAATACGGTAAAACTTCAAGTCTCTCCTTCCATCTTCTCTGTTAGTGCAACCAACAGCCACACATGCCTTCACCATTTTGATTATTAATGTTAAGGAGCAGAAAAACACGCCGTAAATAGGAGGAATGTACGTAGCCGTAACAGGTTAACACTATGTTTTGACGGACAATTGGGCGGTACCATTCAGGAGAGCGGAGTTGTGACGTCACGTGGGTAGGGTCTATTGTCTAAATTAAAAGACAAAAAATTATCCGTCATACCGTAGACGTAGCCTTAATGATTAGTTAAAGGGACAGTAGTACTATTAAGAGTCAGAAAATATTTTCATTAGAACCACAACGAAGTTTAAATAAAACCCTTAGCTCGCATGGACAGTCCAAACAGGCGAATTGTGCAAGGAAAAATGAAATAAACAAATGGTTGAAAAACCAAATGGATAAGTGAAAGAGCGAGAATTGTTCTTTCCAGGGTAGGCACAGAACACAACAGCAGTGTGTGATTTTGTTATCGTGTATTATCGTTTTCAGTAGTACATTCACCAGCTGTTCTTATTTATTCGCAAATGAAAATACTTACCAGTCAGTGATGATTTTGTACTGTCCTTCATTTTTGCCAGTTACAGCTAAATGACTCCGAAAAGGCTAGGGAAAAATGCTTTGGTCAGATAAAATCAAAGTTAAGCATTTGACATCAACTGCACCAGTTGTGCTTGGAGTTTGAAAAAAATAGGCCCTCGCCTTGAGTCAGTTTCATCTTCAAACGTGTTTTCATAAGAATTAGTTAGCTCTGTTTTCCTTTGTTGTTGTTTGGTCAGTTGCCTTTGAATGCCACGGCACATAAAACGTCACGTCAAGCAGAAGTATGTTTGGTAAAACTAACCCGACGGCTTTATAAGTTACTCGCGCTCACCACATTATCCATGTCAACTGATGCGAAAATGAGAACGGGGGCTCGGCGTCAATGTGACAGTGTGAGCAGACGACCACGCGCTTCTGCTTAATGGCTCAATACTTGCATTTCACTGCACATAATTGCTATTTCTCTGCATTTCACTCAGGGGGGAAAAAAATCATATGATCAGCATTTATGTGGCAGATGAATTTCCAAACATGACTCAATCATAAGTAACACTCATGTGGTGGAACCTCTAAAATGCTTAGTAATATTAACTCACTGGCTGCCATTGATAGTCATAGACTACAGTGGCTAGCATTGAAAGATTGTTTCATTGTCATTCAATTTAAGGCACTTTAATTGTCACATTAGTAAAGCAGAACAAAATTTTAAAAAACAATAAATATACACAACACTGAGAGTCAATCATAGACAAATCCCTGAGATATTGTAGTAGTATTTAGTATGTAGTAATATTTCGTCAACGGACACTTTTTCCATGACAACAAAATGAGGTAAAAACGTGTTTTTGGGAGACTAAAACATAACGAGACAAATGCTAGTTTTCGTCTGACAAGACGAGAACGTCTAACGAGGCACAACAGTTTCCGTCACATGTTCACAATGTGTGACATTTTATATGTAGTTAGCCTGCATTGTAGCAGTGTCTGGTTGTGTCACTCACTCATGGGATGTGCTGAGCCCCCACCCTCAACTCGGCAGCGTCTCCTCTCATGGCTTGCACACATGGTAAGAATTTTTTTCATATGTTACCCAGAGAGTATAGGTAATGTTGCTTTAGCCTTTAAAGGTTTGTGCCGAGTGATCATCACACACTAAATGTAACTCGTAGCATTAGCATAGCATTCACGCTAGCATTAGCCTAATGCTAACAGTGAGCGTCCTCTTAAACTCTCGGACAACTTATTTTACAGACAGTTAATGGCGTCCAGGTGGGTATAATTAATTGAAAATAATGTACTGGTTTTTTTGGCTGAGTGTTTATTATCACCAAGCCAGTCAGTCTGTCAAGGTTGATTCGAAATAGTTCAAAATATTTATTTATTTATTTATTTTATTTGTTATTACAGACAAAAGCATTTTTAGTAAACATAGACTAAAACTACACGAAATTTGTCTTGGGTTTTCGTCAACAAAAACTAGACGAAGGCAAACACATTTTGAGATGACAAAAATATGACTAAAACTAAGAAGTATGATTGTCCGAACAACTAAGACCAAATTTAAAAGGGCTGCCAAAAACAACACTGGTACGAATACTCTTCGTGTTCTCTGTATGCTTAAGTGCATCAAGAAATAAATTCCAAAAGAAATAGCTGAAAATATGGCGTGGACCTTGGAACTCTTCCCTTGTGCAAGTAAAATTTACCAAGCAGCAACATCAGATTAACTGCAAAGAATAATATTTTAACATCAGACCTAAATCTTACAGTTATCACACTTTATTCAATGACAATTGTATGCTCAGTTTTTTCACCCCCCCAAAAAATGCCCAAAATCTCTCCAAGATGCAGTTGTCACGAGACAGAAGTAAAAAAGATGTATAATTGTCTCTGGTTCAGACTTACAGAAGGTGCATTTATCGTCAATGGCCCTGAACTTGGCAATCATGCTATTGCAGGGATATACAGTATATTGTATATATCCTGGGTCCTCAATTGGCGGCCCATGGTCCACGACCGGACCACAGCACACCTCTGTGGACCCACGGACGAAAAAAAAAAAAAAAAAAAACGAAAAAAAAAAAACTTTTTTCAACATATTTGTATGAATCGCCGATCTATCGCTACGCGCTACTATTCTATAGCTAAATTCTGTTTCATTTTGAGTCAAATATCTTCCATGTTCCCACTTCTGTTGTCATCTCTTTGACAACAATGCGCTGATTGGCTGAGAGAGCCTGCATGCTGCTAGCTAGTGTGGACGGACCGCAGCAGTGTGAAACACGAGTCGCACCAGACACTTTGCAATCTGTTTGTTTACATGCCACCAGTAAAAGACAAAATGGTATGCTCAAAGTTGACCAAGAGAAGAAAAGTGGACCACGAAAATCACGGTTTCAATAAGGAATGGAATGACAAATATGCGTCCATTTTACCAACTGCAAGTACCAAACCTGTGTGCTTAATATGCTTAAAGACAGTTGCTCTGATAAAAAGTGAAAATGTGAAATGCCATTATGTTAAAGAGCACAGCTGTTTTGAAGAAAAGTTTCCTCCTCAATCAGAATTGAGAAGGCAAGACATTAACTGGTTGAAGCAGTCATAACAAGAGTCAAGCAAGGTTATTGTTAAATCTATGACCAGTGTTGGGCACGTTACTTTAAAAAAGTAATTAGTTATAGTTACTCACTACTTCTTCCAAAAAGTAACTGAGTTAGTAACCGAATTACTCTATAATAAAAGTAACTAATTACCAGGGAAAGTAACTATTTCCGTTACTTTAAAAAGAAGTTGTTGTATGTTAAAGAATTTGACATTTTCTGAGCAGTATTCGAGTCAGTTGAATAGAGAAGAACAGACAGGTAGTTGTGTTATAGAACCTTGTAATATTCATTGCACCTCACCAGCAACAGATTTATCCTACACTTGAAGTGCAACAAAAATAAACAGATTCGAATTGCTTACGACAGATGTCGACAAAAGCTTTGTCCCGGTACATAAATTACACATTACATGCACGTTCTTTCCTTTAATTTAAACCAACTTGAAATGGTGTTTATATCTCCACCTCATAAAGGACAAATTTTCCTCTGAATGCTCTGCCATCATATCCCTCTGCATCTGTTTTGCGTGTGTGTTTGCCGCACACGCTGTTCCGGTTTGTGTGTGAAAACACCGGCTCTGATTGGCTTACCATGACACATGACTCTAATCCTCAGCCAATCACAATCACTTCCATCGCATCTATCCAGGCGCTGCATTCAGGTAGCCTCGTCGCCCTACTCCTCCCGTCACCCTCAAAGCATTTGCCGTCCTCAAGATGGAAGCAGCATTCTTGCTGGCTAGCATTCAGGTGTAGCAAACACAGAAACGTTAGCATTCTTTGGAAAGCATTGTCTAATTGAATGAGCAGGGAGAAACAGCCTGGAGTCGTAAGAAGTACGTGCGCTATTCTCGAACCTGAACGCACCCCAAGGCTTGGATGACAAACAAACAGAGCAGAGTAGACTCGCTACGGCTGGTAGTTTCTTTAATTTATTCAGAGTAAGTAACGCACCGCTTTTGACTGTCAGTAACGGTAACGGCGAAAAAATAATCAGTTAGATTACCCCGTTACTGAAAAAATAACGCCGTTATGTAACGGTGTTATTCCCAACACTGTCTATGACACAAGAACAAATTGCAGCGGAGTGCTCACTTAGCGTGTTGTGGGTGTTGGCCAAACATAAGAAGCCGTTCTCTGATGGAGAAATAATAAAAGAGTGCATGACTGAAGTGATGACAGCAATGTTCAAAGGGAAAGAAAAGGAGGAAATGACCCAAAAAAATCAAACAAATCTCACTCTCAGATTCATCAACCACAAAATACACTGAAGTACTGGCTGATGATGTGAGTAAACAGCTTTGTGACCCCCAAATGCCATTTCTCTCATTGAGCAGTGTTTTACAGTTAAAGTTACTGTCAATAATTGTTATGTTTGCACCTTAATGACAGAGCTTGCAATTTATGTTCTGAACAAGTGAACATGTACTGTACTACTTGCACATGTTTTCTTTTTTGTCCAGCAGTTACAAAATGCACTGTCAATAGTTATTGTTTGCACCTTAATGACAAATCTTGTCAATTATTTGATGTACATGTGTAAACATTGTACTTGCATGTTTTTTTTTTTTCCTATTTTTATTTTCAGTCAAAAAAATGTTTTGATAATTTATTTTTATTTAATTAGAATGTACATTGTATTTTTGTTTGGTCAAACGAAAACCACCTTTACCACCTTCGACCTGCCTTGTACATGACTGATATTAATAAATGGACCCATGCTTGTATGAAAAAGAAAATTGTGGACCTTCAAGATTTGTATTTGAGGACCCCTGGTATCAGGGCCGGCCCAGGCAATTTTGGGGCCCTAAGCAAAATAATGCAAAGGGGCCCATATTTTTGGCCCACCATTTCGTCACAGTGTACTGTGAAACCCATACATGCAATCCAACCCATACGTCCATATTTTGTATATTAATCAGATTTTGTTGCACTGCATACTTCAAACTTCTCACCCCAAATGATTGTTAGTACTTACAGTAGATAGCGCCAAACCTTTTTCTAAAAGAGGAAAGAAAGAAGTTAAGGAAGAACTTTTATTTTTTTAAGCTTGTAATCAAGTATCAAAAGTCAAATAAAGCAAACTGTAGTAAACAAAATAGAATATAAATTAAACAATTGCCAGATTGGGGGCCCCCTAGTGGTCAGGGTCCCTAAGCAGCTGCATAAACTGCGTATAGGCTGGGCCGGCCCTGCCTGGTATTTATTATATTGATATTGATAAGTATTTTGAATTGGAGTTCTTTTATTTTATGTGAAATGCAAAATTGAAAGGAGCACAACCAAGCTTTAAGACAATTAACCTAATCAAAAAGTGAATCCCAAAATGATTTTCCTCTAGGGTAAATTTTGTTATGCAAAAAAATGCATGACTTGATCATGTAAACAGGTCGGATTGTACGGAAGAACCTGAGGGTACTCGCGCTTCTCGGACGGGCCTCTGATTGGCTGTCTGACTCTAAGGGGCGTGGTCTGCAACTGTAGGCGTTTAACAAAACTAGACGCCACGCCGACACCCGCATTCATTCACAACTGATCTGCGTGGCGGGCGCAATCTCTCCTCGCTGATTTGAAACCTCTCTGTGACGCTTTTTGCCCACTTTTTTTTTCATTTAGTCTTGATTCCATCGCCTGCGACGACCGGAAGTTTGCTTTCTACGCAATCTTACCTGAGCGCGTGTGTGTGTCTGTGAGCGTGTGTTTGAGTGCACGCGTTGGTGTCGTCCACCATGGATTTGCTTTGGATTGTGGGTTTGCTGGTGTGCGTGTGCGCCCGCTTGGCTTCGTCCGAACGCCACAGCGTCTTCTGGAACGGCACAAATCAAAAGTAAGTCCACTTAGCCGCACGATAGTTCACATTTTACAACTTTTTTTTTACCAAAGCATTTTTTGGTGCACCTCCTCCGTTCATATGCAATGAATTTGTGATGCGAGCAATTTGGCTGCTGTTGTTATGATAATGCAAAAAAGCTGTAGGGAGCCTCCTTCTCACCCCTCCTCAGCCTTTCGTTTTTTTTCTCTCCCTCTTTTGAACCTGCTATTATTATTATTATGGCACATTTTAATCCCTTGCACAATGTGTGATAAGCACGGACCAGTGTATGAAAAACAAGTTTGGAGGGGTGAAAGCTGCTTAAAAAGTGATGCACGTGTGCTGTAGTGGTCCTAGTTTGCACGATTAAACTGCTTTATGTTGAATTATTTGGTTTTAAAGTTGGGCTTTTTGTGTAGTTGCCATGCAACATTGGCTCATTTTAGAATAATCGGTCTATGTGGCATGACGTTGTTAAGTTTGACTATTGTAGTTGTGTACATGTTTGCTTTTAGAATAACAATTTATTTTTCTAAATGGTCATGGTAGTATCGTGTAAAGTGTAAGTGGTGAATTCCATTTTTTTAATGTAGTCATAATCATGTTTGGAATGACTAAATGTGTTTAAATGTTATGATTTGTGTCCATATGTGGGTTTTGATGGTGGCAAATCATCTAACTTGTATCATTAATTTGTCATTATAGTATGGATTACAACTGTCAGTAATATATGTTGTTCTTTTTTTTTTTTTTTTTTTTTTTTAATGATTATTGTGTGGTCTCCATATTAAACAGATGAATAGGCCTACTGCATTTGTTTGTAAATTAACTTGAGAAAAAGATTATTTTGGGACCATGTTTGTATGTTAGGGCAACAATGCATGTTTTTATGGGTCATTGTTGTCGTGTTTACATTCATGTGGTGGAATGTTACTGGAGAATTCCTGTGTTTGTATGTATTTAACATGTTTGAAGTGAGTAAACATGAATTATTTTGCATGTACATGATTTCAACAGTGCAGCAATCATGCACCATGTGCTTTTTGGACATAATTATGTGTCATTTTGAGGTATGGTGTTTAAATTCACGAGACTGAATACCGCCGGAATTTCAATGTTTTTATATGTAGTCATAATTGACATGTTAGAATCGAGTACTGGCACTAAAATTGGAGTATTGTGTAGTGCAGCAACCATACAACATATGCCTTTTGTCAGCATAATTACATGTATATGCAGTCTGGTGATGATGTACTTTTACCTGGTCCAACACTTTGCCTTGTTTTTTTTCTGACAAAGTGCAGCAATTTCCCCGAGATAATGATGTGCACGTGTGTCATAGCGCCCCTTCATATTTTCAGTATTACAAATGTGACTCACAACATGTTGAAATATCTTTTGCAATATCCTCTTGACTTGACAGGCCCCTGGATGCCCACCCTAATAACCTTCAAATGAAGAGCTATCATAGAAGGAGCGAGGGGTGGTTGTTGTGAATAGTGGGGGAGAGCTACGTGGCTGTCAGGTCGACTCGAGGGTGTTCATATTTCAGGTGACTGGGTGAGCAATAATGTCGGGCGACAGAGAGCGATTGGGTAACTCGAGGCCTGCCTGGTGGGTCACGCTCTGTGTGTGGGGGTGAAAGAGAGATGGATGACAAGGTTGTGGGAGGGAGAAATCGGAGTCCAAATTGTCCAGATTGGGGGCTGCTCGAAATAAGTGGGGGTCAATTAGAGCTGTGGGGAGTAAACAAATGTCTTCCCAGGATTTCAGAACCGCAAGTTTAACTCATTCACTGCCATTGACAGGGATGAATGTCCAATCCATTTGAACTTGGATGCCCTGACTGATGTTGAATGATTGTTTCAGTACCATTGAACTTGGGCAAGGCTGGCAGCAACTGATCGCTTCAAAAGGATTGGACGTCTATCACCGTTAATGGTATCCAATTAGTTAATGTATGGGATACCATTTAAGCTGTTAGAACAGTAGGAAGCTTCTTGGTCTGTTTCCTTTGTTTTAGTGCTGTAAGTGGTAATATAACAAAGTTAATGCGTGGTCAATGTAAAAACATTTCATTTTTAGAGCTGGTTCGTCTATTCGGCAGTTAAAGCCATGTTTAGTCTGACAAACAAGACCAAAATATAGTTTAAAATTATAGAAAAAAAAAAAGCAACTAAAAGATTCTTATGTTAAAAAAATTAACATTCTGTGTGGATTTCCTGAACCATGTGGTCTGACAAGACTGCTAGTTACTTTGCTAGCAATCACAGTAGCGTTTCTGTCTGTCGATTTTACATTTATTTGTCAACATTTACATTTCAATTACATAGTAGTCTGACCTAATGGTTCAACCTTACTGTTACCCTTCTATAATGATTCTAGCATAGGTAGGTAGAGTAGCCAAAAATTGTACTCAAGTAAAAGTAACGTTACTTCAAAATAATAATACACAAGTAAAAGTAGGCATCCAAAAAATGTACTCAAGTAAGAGTAAATAAGTATCTGGTGAAAAGAATACTCAAGTAATGAGTAACATTGTGAGTAACTGCTGGCAAATTTGTTTTTTATTTTTCAAACAATGTTTTTTTTTTTTCTCAGCACAAAGTTAACTATATGAAGTGTTGTTACAATGATATGTACAATAACCAATTATATAACCACATTAAGCCAATCAAAAAAACAAAAACAAAATATACATGTCAATGAATTCCGGCAAGAAAAAAAAATATTCGTCCAAAGAGCATGAGTGCCCTCTAGTGGAGAAAATAGTTCCTAGTTTGAATAGTGAATAGTTGCTTCACAGTTATGATTATGACATTAAAAGGATCATATCATGGTCAATAGGTGCCAAATAAACACTGGGAGAGAGGTTAAAATCCGTCTTTTGAAGTCATGCTGAGGGCAAGCTTGCGTCTGATTGGTATAATGGAGTCATGTGATTATTGTTGCGACGTCTCATTGGTGAAATTGGTAGAGCTACTCTTGGCATCGCTGGAAAAATAAAGAAATAAATATAATATGTAGAATAAAGAGGAAAAATGTAATGACTCTTGTGTAGCCCAAAATAGCGAAGTAAGAGAAGCGTTTTTTCTTCCCAAATCTACTCAAGTAAAAGTGAAAAGGATGGCTTAGTAAAACTATTCTTAGAAGTATATTTTTTTCAAAAAGTTGCTCAAGTAAATGTAAAATAATAAATAAAAATAAAATAAAAATAAAGAAAACCTGGAAGTAATGTTTTATTTCACTGTTGTTGTTGACTGTGATTTGACTTAAGAGATATTTTTAAAAATGTTCTTGCATATCTATGAACAATTTTATTTAGCGGGAAAAACCCATGCTTATATGACTAATCTTGATTATATGGGAAGCTGTGTTGTACGCAAAAACACACATCCATCCCTCTTCCTGTAAATGCAAAAGCCTTCTCACGAAGATTTGAATCGAGTCCCAGATGGATTTTGTTTTGCTTGTGTGACTGTAATCTGTTGCTTTTGCAACTCACTATTTTTATTTTCCTGGATGACTCCACTCACGTAATCCTTCGCATTCGCGGAAAAAAAAATCCAAAGTTTTAATTTGTTGCTTTCATCCGAGCCGGCAATCGTGTTGCCTCTCTGACCTGTTACTTGATACACTGTGTTGATTTTTAATGCTCCCCCGCCTCATCTCCAGTGGATGGTTTCATCCACGAGCATTAGATTTGTCATCTGTCTTCACTCAAGGGCGGGGAACCTTTTCCCTATCAGCCCTCCGAGAGCCCTAACGCATTTCTTTCCAGCTGTTTAACTACATCCATGACTTGCTATCAAACTTTTATCTAGAGAATGAACTAGATATTGAATTATTTACTTACCTACCTGACTATAAATCAAAATAATATTTATTTAGCTTTTAGCATAGCTCGGCAAGGCCGTATAACTTCCTGCTGTGGGCTGTAAATGGCCCACTTACCTTAGGTTTGCCCACCCTTGATCTTATTGATGTCACATTGATTTTTATGGGCCTTGTTTCCCTTCACATATGCACACAACACACGCACACAATTACGCTCATTCGTTTGAGAGGCCCAGCCTTCTGGCTGGCCACAAATTGCGCGCTTGGACGCCGCCGACTACTTCCAAGGTCGAGGCCGGCTTAATGACTACCTTTGTTTCGGGGTGAAATCCCAAATAGTTTCCGCACTTCCTGACCTTTTTTACTGCATGAGCGTGCGAGGCTCATTGTGTCCAACCAGGAACTTTTTAGTCAGCGTGCACTTGTTGCTTCCCAGAAAGAGGCTGGCCATCATGCGTGTGTGTTTGTGGTATGCCGTCCAAGCAGATAGGAGTGACTCAACAATTCTCATACACATTAACACACTGAAGCCTTCCGAGGTCTCCGGACCGTAAAGTGTGAAGCAATAATCAACTCATTCGCAGCTTGTTTCATTTTTCTTCGCTCATGAGTCGACTGCCTCCTTTTTGTACCTGTCTCTCCTTCACCCTATAAACTTCCCCTGACCTTCTCTCTTGGCCAGCTTCCTTTTTTCCACCTGCTTCTCCAGGCTCCATTTTTACCAAATATCTTTCTCTTTTGCTGTGTGTCAGTTTTGACAAAAGATTTTTGGTCCTTCCTTATGAACTCAACCAAAGTTGAACAACGTTGTCAGGCGACTGACTGCCAAGGCAAGTGCTGGTATAATATTCTGACGGTATGATAACATTAAGCCAAAAATATCACGGTTTCACGGTATTGCAGTTACAGCTCTACAATTTGTTACTTTGAGATACCTGTTTTAAAAAAAAAAAAAAAAAAAAAAAAAAAAAACGAACAGGATTTTTATGTTTTTTAAAAATATTAGCAAATTGGAATATAAGTACCGTATTGGCCCAAATATAAGACGGCCCTGATTATAAGACGACCCCCTCTTTTTCAAGACTCCAGTTTGAAAAAAGACTTTTTGAACACCAAATTAATTTTCATACAGAAAGTAATTACAGTACATCTGAAACAAATGATTATAACAACATATTTGAGAGAAAAAGCATGTTATTTTGCCTCATTCAGATCTTAATATCTGAACATTTAAATATGTAAGCTAAAGTGCAATCACATTCATAAATGAATGGCTTCTGGTTTTTGAAATGTAAATAAACCAATCTATTGTGATAAAACAACAAAATTGCAATAACTGCATTAACCATCAAAGTGAAGTCTAACTGTAACTGCAGTCTTGAAACAAATCTGAATAAGGAAAAACATTGCAATAAAATAATGCAAACTGGTTAAACTTGAGAGTAGCTGAGATCTGTCATGACAGAACATCGCTTCAATGATATCTGGCGCCATCTTGTGTCGTGAATGGGTATAACGACTAGACTGCAAATATAAGACGACCCCCTCTTTTTCAGTCTAATTTCAATGCAAAAAACACCGTCTTATATTCGGGCCAATACGGTATAATGTTAAGTTAAAATAAATTTTAAAAATATATACTGTATGTATTCTAAGTACCGTATTTTTCGGACTATAAGTCGCACCTGAGTATAAGTCGCACCAGCCAAAACATGCGCAATAGAGAGGAATAAAACATATGTATGTCGCACATTTATGGGGGAAATTTATTTGATAAAATCTGACACCAAGAACAGACATCTTGAAAGGCCACCGAGCTCTTAGCCCATGATTACCTTTTTTTTTGTTTGTTTGTTTTCTTTATTTCAGTAGGAGTAACCTCATTTCACCAGTCCCTTACAAGTTTCTCGCTAATTCCAAACTTTCTTTCTGCTGCTCGATGCTGCTTTTCAAATGCATATTTCAATAGTTGCAGCTTGTTATCTGCACAATGATTTTCTTTTCAGTGCCATTTTGTTCAGCCCTTCTGAGTTGTTTTTATTTGTTTTATAAGTTACTGTCAATGTTTAAACGCAGGCCTTGAGCATCCCCTTGCGGTTTAGTGTGAAAATAACATGTGAAATGATATAATAATGTTGTAGTGACCACTACCTCTTAACAGAATTCACCTAGGGAACTTGTGTGGGGCATGTTGTGTTCCTGGGGGGAACTACCGTATTGGCCCGAATATAAGACGGCCCTGATTATAAGACGACCCCCTCTTTTTCAAGACTCAAGTTTGAAAAAAAGACTTTTTGAACACCAAATTAATTTTGATACAGAAAATAATTACAGTACATCCGAAACAAATCATTATAACAATATATTTGAGAGAAAAAGCATGTTATTTTTCCTCATTCAAATCTTAATATCTGAACATTTAAATATGTAGACTAAAGTGCAATCACATTCGTAAATGAATGGCTTCTGGTTTTTGAAATGTAAATAAACCAATCTATTGCGATAAAACAACAAAATTGCAATAACTGCATTAACCATCAAAGTGAAGTCTAACTGTAGTCTTGAAACAAATCTGAATAAGGAAAAACATTGCAATAGAATAATGCAAACGGTTAAACTTGAGAGTAGCTGAGATCTGTCATGACAGAACATCGCTTCAATGATATCTGCCGCCATCAGGCGTCGTGAATGGGGAGAGTAGCTGAGATCTGTTATGACAGAACATCGCTTCAATGATATCTGGCGCCATCTAGCGTCATGAATGGGTATAATATCTAGACCGCGAATATAAGACGACCCCCTCTTTTTTTCAATGCAAAAAACACCGTCTTATATTCGGGCCAATACGGTATTTAGCCGTGTGCGTTTCCGACAAGGGCAGTTGAGTTACAAGAGACTACTGAGACACGAGCGACCGAACACGGCAACACGTCTACTCAACGAGCTATCCAGACTCATCAACATCATCCGCTACATTGTGTTAATAATTTCACACATAAGTCGCTCCAGAGTATAAGTCACACCCCCAGCCAAAAAAACTGCGACATATAGTCCGAAAAATACAGTAAAATTAAAATTAGGCCTGCAGCTATCGATTATTTTAGTATTCGATTAATCGATGAACTAGTTCGTTCGAGTAATCGGATAAGTAACATAAAAAATTTAAATACCTGACCTGAGCCTCAAACGGTATACAAAAATAAATAAATGAGGATATATGTACAACAAAAGAACAATTAGTTTAAATACTATAAAATGCCAACGTTTTTTTTTTTTTTTTACAATGCTCTTAACAAATAGTTAAAACACATATTCCCACAAAAAATGGCTAAATATACCTTTAAATTACGAATGCATTAAAAAAAAAAAAAAAAAAAAAAAAAAAAAAAAAAAAAAACAGCTCTAACAGAAACTTAGCTTATGTTGGTCTTAACAGGGAGCAGCTGGATTCAGCCATGTGAAATGGGGCAGACTAGAGGGCAGTGTATCCACCCAAATGAATGAAACTAAAGGCAAAAACTTTCAAATCAAACAATTACAATCCCACTTTAATTAAACGAATACTCGAGGCAGGAAAATTTAATTCAAATATTTTTTTTCTAATCGAATACTCGAGTTAATCAATTAATCGTTGCAGCACTAATTGAAATAAATGCAGTTCTTTAGGTGAGCCTAAACCCACAGCCACAGATCAACATTATTAGCATCAAAACAAAAATAATTGAATTATTTTCCATAAAAGCATGTGTGTATGACTTAGAGCTGAAACGAATACTTGAGCAACTCGAGTAACTCGAGTTTAAAAACTGATCCGAGTAATTTTATTAACCTCGAGGAATCGTTTAATTTTGCCAGCTCTAAGCATCACGTTTTGCCCAGACTACTTTAAATGCGAGACAACGCGCTGACGTCACGTGCGTAGAGGAAGAAGCAATAAAAAAAACAAAAAAAACCTTACTGCAGCCAACAGCCTCTACAAACTACGCCGACGTTGTTAAAAACTACGCCCGCATGATGCTAGTGTGGTAGCAGGTAGTGTCCGATGCGTCTCATAGATATCGCATGCATTTAGAACTAGATGCGAAATGACAGACTCGACCGCATCTGGGCAGCGTTAGTAAACAGCCGCCACCTTTAAGCAGTAGAGTTCTCAGCGCTAATAAATATAACGTTACTGTCACTCGCTCACGTAACGTTAGCCCTTCGGAGGGCTAGGTTTCTATTAAATATGACCACTGTCAATGGGTGGCTAACGTGTCTTACATACAGGCTTTATTTATTCTGTAAAAAGACAGCGCTGTAGAGTGATGAGGGTGTAAAATTAAAACATAATAAATCTAATGTTTTAGCTCAGTAGTCATTGCTGAATAAAACACCAAGTAGCACTGGTCTCTAATGTGTTCCAATACAGCAGGTATCATACATTTATTTTGAACACTGCAAAAACTCAAAATCCTATCAGTACTTACAGTTTAGACTAACTTAAAACTTAACTACAACTTTAAAATAGTTTGACACAAATGGAAATTCAATTGAAACACTTGGGGAAAACAGCTTTCAAGTGATGTGTGCTATCAAGCATAATTACATTTTTTGGTAAGAAATATGTTTTTTTTTTCTAATAAGATCTAGAAGTTTTTTGAGTGAAAGCAGTGAATTTTTTTTTCTAGTCACATCTGAGATGCAATTGTTGGCTGTTTTCAACAATGCACATCGAAAATAAAGACACTGATTGACTGAAAATGGTTCAATATTGGATTAAATGTCTTTTTTTCTCATGTATATTTATAATTGCTCTTTCCCTAAAAAAAAAAAAATCTTTTATCCGATTACTCGATTAATCGATAGAATTTTCAGTCAATTACTCGATTACTAAAATATTCGATAGCTGCAGCCCTAGTATTAATTGTATCATGTTTACATTATACACACACGCTCTTTCTCAACATAGACAGTTTCCAGAGAGAGAAAAAAAAAACGTTTTACCACCGCTAGACACACTTAACACATTGGAGTTAACTTTCGTAGCTGGTAGGAAATGTTCATTACAGTGTTTAGTCACCTCTAATTTTGTATAAATGCAAAATCATATTGGAGGTATTGCCTTCTCGCCAGCCACCCTCCACAAACATGCTTACATGTCGGTTGGCCCTCCTCCTCCAAGCCGCCGCCGTTTGTAACTTTTCTGTAGCCGAAGTATTCCCATACCAGCGATTTCGTTTTCTTTGATGGGGGGGGGGGGGGGGGGGGTCAGGATTTTCACCTCCTCCAGCCATCGTGTAGCACAGCTGACTCAGTGATGCTGAGCAACAATCGGTGGGGGAGGGTTGAGCCATACAGCTGCAATCGAGGGATTTCTCCATGCATTTTTGGGACATAAAAATAGCTAATACCTTAGGGACGGTATGTTGGAAAAATTTTGCGGTTTTGAAACCTTTCATTTTCATACCACGGTATGCCTTGAAACTGGTAATCGGCAAATGTCTACTTTAATTTGACTCAAATTCATCCTGGAGATACTTTTACCTAAATAATCAACAAGTACTTTCAGATATATGGTCTCCCAAAAATGTTTGGCATCGCGAATTGCGTACCTGAATTAATAGTTTTTGGAGGTTAATATCTTGGAAATGAGACAGAGTTGAGGGCTAAAATTTAGTAGCTTGGGTAATTCTGATTTTCAGAATCTGATGTTAGAATTCCTCTGCATTTATTCCATTATCAATTAATGAATCTCCCCTTTTAATAGGCAGAAATCAAAAATCCCCCTTGTGTGGAAAAACGCTCTTACAGATTAACTGTGCTAGATTCCTTCTATCTGAAGACAGAAATTTGCATGTGTTCAAGTGTCATATAGGCGTATCTCTACATAAATCAAATCAGAGTCAGACCCTGCAGAGCTATAGTTGAGTTCATATGGAATGACCCAACAAACATCAAACAAATCAATCAGAAGCCTTCTTGAGTCTGTGTTCATGTCACTGGCAGGTGCTGTCAGCCGACTCTGGCAGAGGTCTGCACTCCACTACTGAATTTTATCAGCATGTTCTTGTGGTATCGGTTCAAACAGGGGAGTTATTTCAGGTATTTTTCACCCCTGTGAAAGATTAACTTGGCATTTAACCACTCAATATGGACGTTGTTATGTCCCTGCTCGCCTACAAATTAGTGCACGGTCTTCACGGTGCGCCCTAGAAAGAGAATACTACCCGGCGCGACTGATTGAGGGTCGGGGGTCGCCTTGTGATGAAGTGGCCCGGGCCTCTATCAATCTGTCAGTCATTCCGGCGCGGCGGTGGTCCTTGAATGCGGGGCCGCCACTCAGGGTCTCCGCCCTCTGGGAAAGTCTCATTCTCCGGGTCCCCTTTTTGCCAGCTTTTTTATCTGAACCTTACAAGCTGTCCCTTTTCAGTCTATTATTTCCGAGGTAGTGTGTGAGAGCGGGGAAAGGAGGGAAGCATTCTCAGAGGTGTGGAATTTTCTTAGCGTTTTCTTGGCACCCGTAGTGATCAGTCACAAGGCACTTTCCACCCCCCCGGAAGGCTTTGCTCTCCCTTTTCAACTTCCAGACTCTACCTCTCTCTGAAAAGCCACTCTAGTACCCCTTTAGCAAATCTTCTCGGTCTTTTTACTTATATGTCTTTGGTTTTTCTTGAGTGTCTTGCTGAGGTACAGCCAAAGATGGCCCAGGACCCAAGAATCCATGAATAGAAACAATTATTTCTCTTGAAAGGGTGAATATGTGTCTGCCTATTTGCTGGAGAGATAAAAGATAAAATGGAGTGGTTAGATAAGCATTTATTCTTTAGGATTAGGGTTGGGAATTGCCGAATAACTCTGAATATGACTTTGAAATCACAGCAGGCTATAAAGTTTATATATATCGCTAAAAATAATGGTAAATTACTTCTAGTCATAAATTCTTACTATTGTCACTATTGTTCTATTTTAATCATCTTATTATTGATACTTCTGAAATCATTGATGCGGAACAGCCACCGTATGTCTCAATACCTCTAACCCAGTGCTTTTCAATTATCTGTTACTGTGAATTTATCTGTTGATTTGGCTTCTTGCTTTATGCTGCCAAAATTTTTAGACTATTAATGATTAAAATTTTTAATCGAGTTAATTACAGCTTGAAAATTAATTAATCGTAATTAATCGCAATTCAAACCATCTACAAAATATGCCATATTTTTCGGTAAATTATTGTTGGAATAGAAAGATAAGACGCAAGACTGATATATACATTTAACATACGGTACATAAGTACTGTATTTGTTTATTATAAGAATAAATCAACAAGATGGCATTAACATGATTAACATTCTTTCTGTGAAAGGGATCCACCTATAGAAAGACTTGTAGTTCTTAAAAGATAAATGTTAGTACAAGTTATAGAAAGTTTATATTAAAACTAGGGCTGTCAAAATTATCGCGTTAACACGCGGTAATTAATTGTTTTAATTAATCACGTTAAAATATTTGACGCAATTAACGCACATGTCCCGCTCAGAAAGTATTCTGCCTTTTGGTAAGTTTTACAGCAAGACTTTTTGTGCTGTCCAACAGCGAACTCTTGTGGTCGCTTTGCGACATGGTTTATTGTTTTCTTTCCAGTTCATTATGGCTGCACGACGTCTCGGGCTGATAATGTTGTGCTTATATGATCCTTGGACAAGATTTGTCCGTAAGTATGGTTGTTGTAAAGAATGTACATATTATGTTAGTAAGCGAAATGTTATATTTTTTGTATGAGACGCTTTTTGTTAATGTTTAGTGAACCTGTATAGCGTGCTAAGCTAGCGTTGTTGCTAATGCAATGCTTGTGTACTTTTTTTTGTAGTTTTATGACGGTCTAAAGAGGACAATGGTTTGAGGCCATTTTATTAATAAATCAGATGAAAAAGGAAGAAGTCTAATTATTAAGGCGTCGTTCACTAGCTGTCTAGCTTTGGAAAAAGTAGACGCTTCGGAGTGAGGACAGCATAGACAGATTTAAATGACCGTAGAGTGAAATGCCCACTACAGTCCTTTTGTACCGTATGTTGAATGTATATATCCATCTTGTGTCTTATCTTTCCATTCCAACAATTTATTTTACAGAATATATATATAATTTACAGAAAAATATGGCATATTTTATCGATGATTTGAATTGCGATTAATTACGATTAATTAATTTTTAAGCTGTAATTAACTCGATTAAAAATTTTAATCGTTTGACAGCCCTAATTAAAACCCCTCTTAATGTTTTCGTTTTAATAAAATTTGTAAAATTTTCAATCAAAAAATAAACTAGTAGCCCGTTGTTGATGTCAATAATTACACAATGCTCATGGGTGCTGAAGCCCATAAAATCAGTCGCACCCAAGCACCAGCAGAGGGCGACAAAACTCCCAAAAACACAAGTAACAAGTGGACATTGCACTGTGCTGTCATTTTAATCTGTTTGAGCAGGGCATGTGCGTTAATTGCGTCAAATATTTTAATGTGATTAATTTAAAAAATAAATTACCGCCCGTTAACGCGATAATTTTGACAGCCCTATTTTAGACATAGTAAACATACCGGTCTTGTCTTCCATTGTATTAATTAAAAGTAAAGCCTCGTGCTACATACGCTATGTCATATTTCCTCGTCTGAGTTTTCGGGAGAAATCTCCGACATCAGTGTCAGATATTTTTTCATGGTTTCGATGAAAAGTTTGTTCAATGCACTTCATATCTCTTGCTCTTTTCTGTGTGCTCTTGTTTGGTGCAAAAATACTGCACAAACTCTGAAAATGAGAGCACCACTGCCACCCACTGACTGGATATGCCACTGACACTTTATTCTAGCGCTGCAAAAAAGCTCACATCCGCCCCAATCAGCATCGCTTCGCGTCCCCCTGGGGAGGCGTGCCCCACTATTTGAGAAGGACTGCTTTAACCACACAACAACAACAAAATCAAAGCGTTAACTCATTGGCAATCCATTTGAAATGAGAGGGATGATAGTGAATGGCCATATTTGAATTCTATCGGCGACCAGTTCAAATGCATTGGATGTCTATCGCTGCCAATGTTTTAACGCGCTTCTATTAGGACATCAGTACACTAAAGGCAGAGTTATACTTCTGCGTCAGACCTGCGCCGTCAAGGAAGACCCGAGTTAAGACCCTGCGCCGTAGCCTGACGCGCTCTTCTCGAATTTTCTAACCTTCGCGTCGCATAGACGCGTATGACGTGGCGAAAACGGACTATGATTGGTCCGCTCAGACTGTTGTTTCTGGTTCAGCGCGAAATCACCGCCGTTGTAGAATAGAATCAAACATTATTTTTCTACATGGAAAAATGGACCAAGCCAACGGGAGTATCATCTAAGAGCAAGTCTCGTCAAGACATTATTATGATTGCCAAATGGCAAGGTCGGCGATTGAAAAAAAAAAATGGAAGAACCACCGAGACGTGTGTGTTCGGAATCGAGTGGCCACACGAAGCGGTGACCCAGTCGGCCAAAAACTGCCAACTTTTTATCACTTTATGTCATATTTTTGGTTGGAGCACTTCATCATTTATTGTGTACATGGTGTTAATATTTTTGCTGTGAGTCTGTGACTTATTTACGTGTCAAACTAGCAACAAACAAGTATATGAAGAATAAAGCACAGATTTGGTGTCAAAAGAGTTGTTTTGATCTTTAATTTTCAATAACAGACAGTTCACACATGATACATCATCACTGATTGAGAATGCCTCGGTGCTTTTTATGATAACGTTAAAATCAAGGCTCCCACCGTAGTTTGGGAAGTTCCATAGACGCCAGAAATCTGCTATGGCTCCCCACAGGCTGGTTGTAGGACACGGCAAAAAAATCGGGCTGGAGGGCTTTGCAGACCTTGGACACAGTGCTCGATGCCAGTTTGAAGCTAGCCGCCACAGCTAGCTCTCTCCATCCGTGTCTAGAACTCTCTGTGCGGCATCGAAAGTCGGCCAGACCGCCTGGAAACAGTCTTCTGCGTCGCCTGCCCCTCAACATTTGTATGTTCAACATTCATTCAATGTTGATGAGCAGAAGATTTACATTCAAGAGTTCCATCTTGCATTGTTTATTTTTTCTCCGTTAAACTAGACTACCGGAAATCAACAAGCATGCCCCAAAACCGTACAAACATAACGCCACCCCCCTCTAGTGGGTTGGCGGTGAATTACAGAGCAACGTGCTCCCTCACCGCAGAATTATCGAATGTCGAATGACGCCGTAGTCGCTGTGGCGGCACCGCAACGCGGGAGTATAACTCGGGCTTAAGGCTAGTTTCATACCGCAGGTTTTAATGCACATTTCCCATTTTTGTCATGTTTTTCTTTTTTTCCGTGCCCGTTCAGACTGCCTTTGTCCAGTGGGCCAGTTTACGTATCACAAATGCGCACTAATTCGCAGTCCAAGATGCGCTGAGCAAACTGACCCGCATACACAGAAGCATCAAAGCAAATGACTACACATGCTGGCTCTACGTCATTCTAGGGTGATCATGTTTTCATTTCCAAAAAGAGGACACAAATAATGCCTGTATAGTGTTACATTTAAAGTTTATATGGATTGATAGAATGCATGCACAGTGCGTGCATGACACACACACATACGGTCAGTTTGCCCCACCCGACTCTCAGCCATGTACGCAACCATGAAATATTGCTAATTTGGCGCACAAAAAGAAAACGGAGAATTTTCAAGCTTATCCTTTTTCCCCATTTAATTTTTTTATGACTGGTCAAGCCCAGTTCAAGCTCGGCGCTAACGATTATGCACAGCTCCGTCAGCGCCGTACCCCTTGCCTCTCTCGCTCTTTGCTGACGTAATTGCTGCATGTATTCCGATTTGGGGAGACTTGAGAGTTCAGGCCGCAGGTACATTCTGGAAAAATGTGGCTCAGATCGGATTTTAACCACATACGAAAGTGACCCAGATCGAATTTTAAATGGTCCACTTCTATGCGACTTGTCCCGTTCAGACCGTCGAGTTAATGCCTCACTCGAGTCGGAAAAACATGGAAAAAATCTGATTTGTGCATTAAGACCTGCAGTATGAACCTAGCCTAATTGTCAAAGGTGAGTAGATAGTCTTAATACATATATGTTCTCTGCTGCATATCAGTAACACTGCTTGCCCATTCACCCTACCCCGTCATAATCTAGTCTTACCTGCCCTCCCTATTCCTGTCCTATCTGTTAGCTGCTATATCCCTTCCACACATTCCCCGGCATTGATTATTTGAAACTGAACATTCAAATATTTAAAGTATACCAAATCTTGGCACATTTTTATCATGATAAATTGAGTCAAAACAATTTGCTCTTATCTTGACTGGTGATCATGTAAGAATAAATAGTTGGTGGAAAAACATCTGCTGTACATTGCAGAGTCACTAAGAGTTGTTGAAAGAATTGCTCTATTATGACCATCCATCTCGGCGTCCTGACTCCCTCATTGCTCTGCGGTGAAGCCAATTGAGTGGGAATGCAGTGTGAAAGCAGCTACAGATAAGAAACTTGTCCGATTTCCCAGGAGCTCTGAGCTATACACTTCCAAAAAACATCCCACTGTTCCGACTTCAGTCTCACCCCAGTTTTCTCTGAAATTTCCTTGCACTATCTCCATCTTTCACCCGCATTGTCCGCCCCGCTCCTCTTAATCTGTTTCTGCAATCTGTCTGATGAATTCAATCTGGGACGTAGCTTGTCAAACGGATGTAATCGTCTCTTATGGGTTCACTGATGCACGCTGTTGTTTTTCTCTACCTCACTGGGAAGTGAATCAGGCCAAAGGTTGCTTCCTCGCCGCCGCTTACTGTTTAGCCTTAGCAAAGTCTGCTACGTGTTTCCCCTGCGAGGTGCCTGCCTGGGCTTTCCGTTCGCGTCTCTTTCCCGGGAAAAGTGCGTATCCTGTCTGCATTGTAAACAATAGTTGTTCTCACACGTTTCACCCTGTGCGAGTTCATAAAGGACTTGAGCGACTGTTTCCCAGGCTGTTATAAGCCTTCCATAGATTAGCCATGATTCATAGACATTGATTGTTTCGCATTTTTTAAGACGGATGCGCCATTGTCGAGACATAAAGGCAGTCTTGAATCAACCTTCCCGAGCTGTGCAGATATGCCTCGTCTCTATTTGGGATCCCTGATGTCTCCTCCTCAGCCGACCTTCCCTGCCCATCCTCTTGTCTTTTCCTTATCTAGGCACCAGACTTCCCCCTTTGGCTCGGTCCCACAGAGAAAGGAGCAAGATGAAGGGGCTCGGCTTGTAAACAGCCGTGTGATTGCGTCGCTAATCTCGAATAAGCCAGACAGGGCGATCAGATATTATCTTGTTTTGTTGCGTAAATATGGGACATTGTTTCATTTATTGTGGAAACGTGCGGTGAAGAGCCGCTATCCCTTAAGAGGCACACTGTATCATCACCATCTGGAAGTGAGAGCTACTGCGGCTACAATTTAAACCTGAAATGGAAGTCAGTCATTAAGGATGAAACGGTTTATGGTTTACCCATAAACCCTGGTGAAATTTATCTGTTTGTATTACCGTGGCAGCATGCTGGATGAGGCTGCCGCACGCATGAATGATTGTCCATATGCGCTGATTGAGTGACGACCAGTCCGGGTTGCATCCCGCCTACTGACTAAAGTCGTCTGTGATTGACTCAAGATCACCAGATGAAGAAAACAGTACAAAAATTGATGGCTGGATAGTGGTATGATTTTTATATGGGAAATTAACATTAATACTGTATTTAGTGTTTCAGAGAGTAAACATGTGAGTTGCTGGCTCCGTTTATGTTCTGTGACGTTCTGCGGTATGTAATTAGCATTGAATTTAAAGTAGGAAAGTCATTAAGGTGATCTACCAACAGATGGCATATAATAAATTGGTATTTTGATGAATGAGTGTGTCTTTATTTTAGGTGATAGTAATAATTAGTATCGTATCTAGAAGCTCCGAAATTAAAAGTGTCTGTTGCTTGCTCCTCTTTAACTCATTGGCTGCCGTTGACAGCACTTGACGTCTAATCTATTTCATTGGGACCTCCCAGTTAAATGAGATCATTTCTAGGACGAACTAGTGGTGTAAATCACCAATTTCATGACGATACAATGTTGATTGTTTGGACGGCGATACGATATATTTAATGATGTTACCAAGTCTGCCAAAATTCCATTCGAATCAAGGGCCTTCAATCAATTTAGGACGGTATGTACACATTTGATACAATTACCGTATTGGCCCGAATATAAGACGGTGTTTTTTGCATTGAGATGAGACTGAAAAAGAGGGGGTCGTCTTATATTCGCAATCTAGACATTATACCCATTCACGACGCTAGATGGCACCAGATATCATTGAAGCGATGTTCTGTCATGACAGATCTCAGCTACTCTCCCCATTCACGACGCTCGATAGCGCCAGATATCATTGATGCGATGTTCTGTCATGACAGATCTCAGCTACTCTCAAGTTTAACCAGTTTGCATTATTTTATTGCAATGTTTTTCCTTATTAAGATTTGGTTCAAGACTACGGATACAGTAAGACTTCACTTTGATGGTTAATGCAGTTATGGCAATTTTGTTGTTTTATCACAATAGATTGGTTTATTTACATTTCAAAAACCAGAAGCCATTCATTTACGAATGTGATTGCACATTAGTTTACATATTTAAATGTTCAGATATTAAGATTTGAATGAGGCAAAATAACATGCTTTTTCTCTAAAAATATATTCTTATCATTTCGTTTCGGATGTACTGTAATTATTTTCTGTATAAAAATTAAAATTTGGTGTTCAAAAAATCTTTTTTCAAACTTGAGTCTTGAAAAAGAGGGGGTCGTCTTATCATTAGGGCTGTCTTATATTCGGGCCAATACGATAGTTACATTTTGCTTAAAGCAATCAAAATAATAAGACGTTTTGATGTTTGACAATTTTGTTGCGAACCATTTCGCAAATGTCCGTGGATTTAAAAAAAAAAAAAAAAAATTTACAAGACGACATATCTAAAGGATGAATATGTTGAAAATTTTTATTCGATTTTGTATAACCCATAAGCGGAGTTTGAGTTTTGTTGCAGGGGGGGCAAAACATGTTGATGACCCCGAAACGCGATGTCAGCAATAAAATTAACTTACAAGATATATGCTCGGTTAGTAGCTTAGCCCATGCTCGTAAATACAGGCATCCCAGCTATGTGTGTGTGAGTTTGTGTGTGAGTGCACGCGTTTTTCTATGGAGAAGTAGATGCCGATTTTTGCGTTCCACGAAGATATCCAATTTGAATGGCAAGTTTTTCCCCACTCACTCACGCCCTTGCGAAACAAATCCTCACCGTGGTGAGTTTGAAATTGGCGGCAAGCAAAACAGGAAACTGACTGAATATTCCAGCCAGGAATATTTATAATCATACATTGAAAATGAGCGCTTTTTGTTTCCCATCATTTTTTAGGGAAATTCTAAATCAGGCTGCTTAGGACAGCTATGCTTTTGGCTAAGGACGTCATCCATTAAATATGTTGTGCCCGGTTGTGGCTTTGTTGTACAATTAGCGTCTTTAGTGGGAGAAACTGAAACCCCGCTCACCATTTTGTCAGTACTCTCCGGCATTTCATGGTCCACATATTCAATCCTTGGTTCTCGCTCAGTAGTTGTTGTCGCTTTTGAAAATTTTGGTTTGAAAATAAATTGCGTATATCCATCTTGTTACTTCTGTCCTCAGGTGGTTTTGGCTAAGCAATGCAAATGACTGTCTCTAAGGTGCCAGTCAGATGATCTGTCCGAAAACTAATTTTGACCCATTATAAAATAATTTTTTGTTCATTTAATTCATTTTCGTTGTTTGTTTTATTGCTTTACGACATTTATAGACGTTTTACCGGCAAAGTCTTTAATTTTAAATATATTGGAAAGTCAATTACATGCAATGGCATTTTCAGCCGCCCCCCCCCCCCTTAATCTCCGCATATGGTATTACCAATTGACATAAAAATTAGTGCTACAACGATTAATCGGTTAACTCAAGTAATTCAATTAGGAGAAAAAGCTTTGAATTTACTGCTTCGAGGATTCTTTTAATTAGTGGTGTTGTAATGGTTTGTTTTGAAAGTATTTGCATTTAGTTTTATTGATTTGGGTGGATACATTGCCCTCTAGTGACATCACTCCTCTAACACTGTTGAATCCAGCTGCTCCCTGTTAAGACCAACATAAGGTTATAAGTTTTTGTTTGAGCTAATATGATTGCTTACGTATGCATAAATTAGTTTTGAAGTATATTTAGCAGTCTTTTGTTGGAATATGTGTCTGAAGGATTTGTTAAGAGCATTGTAAAAAAGAAAAAGTTAGCATTTTATAGCATTTAAGCTAGCGGACTTTTGCTTTGCAAGTTAGCCAATTGTTCTTTTGTTGTACTTTGATCTTCATTTATTAATTTTTTATACGCCATTTGAGGCTAAGCTCAGGTATTTTAATTTATTTTTAAATGCATTTATTGCTCTTGTGAAGTGCATTTGTATTCATATTGAATGCTCTTTTGAAAGTGCAATCTTAGCAAGCCTTTGTTTTAAATATCCTGAAATTTATTCAGCAATGCATTAAATGTCCGAATACTCGATTTTCCAAACTAATTGACAAACTAATCGATTACTTAAATAATTGATAGCTGCAGCTAGAGCTAGGAATCTTTGGGCACCTAATGATTCGATTACGATTACGATTCAGAGGCTCCGATTTGATTATAAAACAATTATTGATGCACCCCCCTCCTTTTTTTTATTTATTTATTTTTTTTTTAATTTATTTTTTTTTTAATGTTTTGTACATTAGTTCCAAAATTGTTCAAAAATACTCTCAGGCTAAACCAAACTACTATTTCAGTATCAAGTTAACATATAGCAGTAAACAAATATACAGAAATAATAGTAAATAAAAAACTCCAGTCCCCATTCTGTATCAGCAGCTTTAAACTACATTCAATTAATGTTGTGTATCAACTGTTAAAGTTGTTAAAATTGCTCCCGTTATTCCATAATTTCCCTTTTGTCTACTTTCGACATGTGAAAGTTTTAAAACTATTTTAAAGATAGAGTCAAGTCAATATTTTACCGATTTAGGAGTATTTTAGATAAAAAGTTAATTAGGTTTGCTTGGAAGGTTCGCTACAACAGCCTTGCAGGGAAGTGTACTGCTTTAAGATGGCGGCTGTTTACTAACGCCCGCATCTAGCTTTTTGTAGGTGTGCTGCTAACGCTACCGAATCTATAATGCATCTAGTCCTATATAAATGATATCTACCGTAACATTATGTGGATGTAATTTGTAGCAGCTTTTCGGCAGCAGTCAGGTATGTTGTTGTGTTTTTTTTATCTCGTGGCATGAGTTGAGCTAGAGCCGTGAGTTGAGCATTGGCATTACCTGAGGGGCCGGGTAATGAGAAGCATGATGTTTAGCTACTCTCGCTCCGTTCCTCATTGACCGCGCGGCGCGCTGAGTGTGTTGTACTTCTGCTTTACTTGGCATATTTCAATAATCGGAATTTGGATGTTTGTGAATCGTTCTCGAATCTTCCACGGCTGAATCGCGAATAATCTAAGAATCGGAAATTTTGCACACCTCTAGCTGCAGCTCTAATATCAATCCAGATCGAAGTACAGTATTGTTACATGACTATTGCTAACATGCTAGATGTACGGTAGGTGGTTTTCTGCATGCTACCGTCTTACTGAAAAATCATTACAGTGCTGTAACAGGATTCTTGCCGGGTCTCAAAAATTCCTTAAAGTATTAAATTTACATCAAGTGCCTTGACACAATGTCTTCATTCTTTAAAATTGTGATGCATTGCATGAATTTGTGTCTACGTTTGCTGACATTTTTGAAGTTCCAGAATTGGCATTACATCTTGTCACTTGACGAAACCTGTAGGAACCTTTGTAACTCCAGGTGACATGAATGATATTTGTTAGATGGTATTTACGTTTGACAATTTCAATCTTGCCCTGAAGAAATGATTGTGCCGCAGGCTGAGTCAGTGTTTGTCAGGAATGCAGCAGTGAGCAACTTTTTTTGTCATGCCAAATCGACGAGGCGGAATCGATATATTCGCTTCCTGAGCAATGTAATGTCTGCGCTGACCTTTCTGCCGCAGACCCTTTTTACGAGCTACAAATGTCTCCGGAGACGGTCTCTGGCGGCATTGCAAAAGAGCATGCGTCTAAGCCCCCGCA
Source organism: Corythoichthys intestinalis (assembly GCF_030265065.1). Classification (NCBI taxonomy): domain Eukaryota; kingdom Metazoa; phylum Chordata; class Actinopteri; order Syngnathiformes; family Syngnathidae; genus Corythoichthys; species Corythoichthys intestinalis. The sequence continues at coordinate 23,857,878 of NC_080416.1, forward strand.
GAGCCTGTGGAATCAGCCAATTATTTCGCCGCTGTCCCCGAAGCTTTGAATTTTGTCTATTTGGGCCGAAGTCGCGGGCGGAATAACTGATGAACCCATCAGACAAAGGTGGAATGACAGTGAAAGCGGCTTGAAATTGATCGCAGGAAGTCACACAAAGAGCGTCCGGCGGAATATTATGTTCCAAAAGAAGTCAAAAGAGCGTATTTGTTCCCATGGCGACCACTCACGTCACTTTGTGCGCTCACATATGCAAACAGTGGGCAGGAGAAAGTTGCATTTTTGGAATACCGGTAGAGCCGGGCTGCGATTGGCTCAGGCGGTCTGGCGTGGGGGACGCTGGGGGTCGGAGTTGACATGCTGAGGTGGGTGGGGGATCTGGTGTGCTTATTGAGTGATGAAAGCGGGACAGCGAGTGGGAGGAGGTGAGTGGCAGTGATTGATGAAGACCAGGAACACGGCCTTCGGGACAGCACCACTTTTCTCTCCTATGCCGCGGCCTTCGCGGAGATTATATACTCGCATGGGGGGGAAAAATTCTCTACATTAAATGATAGTTTGGGGGTTTCATTTACTTGCGCTTTGGAGCTCATTCTTTCAGCATCATGAATGACTTATGAATTGTTCTATAATGGGGAAAAATACATCACACATTACTTGTATTCATTCAAACTCACATTTATGCTGAGGATCGATATGCCAAATGTTGTTTCAGGTAGCACTTGGTTTTCATGGTACATTTTTTTTTTTTTTTTTTTTTCCAAAAGTGACATCGTCAATAACATTGATACTTTGAATTACAAGTTTTCATTTGTTATTATAGTTGTTTTTTTTTTCAAATTAATTTTGTATTATTTAATATGTGGAGTGAGTTCAAAATTTTTCTATACTTATTTTCTGTACTTATTTAAGTACCGTAGTTTTCGGACTATAAAGCATACCTGACTATAAGCTGCCACCCACCAAATTTGCCTCAAATACGGCATTTGTTCCTAGATAAGCCGCACTGCACTATAAGCCGCAGCTGTCTTCACTGTTTCATGAGATAATGGAACCAAAAGATATTAACAAGGAACACTTCATTTGACAGCAGCATCATAAGACCAAATGAACCCAATGAAGCTTTGAACCAATTGGCTGCAAAGCTTTGTTGCTTTAAGAAGCTTCATTTGGCCATCACAATTCCCTTGGAGGAGATGGTCAACCTCAACTGCCACCTGCTGTCAACACTGTTGTCGTCCAACATGCGTCCTAGTATGCATTGCAGCGCTACAGATGTAAATTGCGATCAAAATCCAAGTTATAGATGTTTAAAAGCAAGAACAAACAGACTGAGGAACTATTTCTTTGCTAAAGCCATCTACACTCTGAACTGCCGCATGTAACACTTCACTTCACCCAAAGTCCAATATTCATTTACATGTAATATGAGATGTGCAATACTTACTCAAGTTCAGTATTAACATGCAATATTTAATGCCCTCACTGTCAACTGCTGCTACTTCATTCCCATTCACACATTCTATGTGCAATAGTTACTTACATGCAATATGTTAACTTGCAATATTCAATGGCTTTACTGTCAACTGCTGCTACTTCACTCAATTATTGCACTGCCTGAACATAGGACTATCTCATACACATTTTATATATATTTTTTTAGATTTTATACTTTTATACTTGAAAGTCATTTTGAGATTTCAACTTATCCTGCACTGTAATGGAAGATGATCCACAATTTTATTGTACAACTGTATAATGACAGTAAAGGGCTATTCTATTCTATTCTATTCTATTCTATTGTATTCTATTCTATTCTATTCTGTTCTATTCTATTCTATTCTATTCTATGTTCTGTGCTAATTATTTCTTCAGTTACTGTTCTAATTATTTCAATAATTGCTAGTTATGGTATTTGATAACACTTTATTTGACAGTGGCACCACAAGACTATCATAACTATGGTATGACACCTCCATGAGCATTAATAAATGTTTATGAAAGATGTTATTTTGTTTCATTAGGCATATTATCTCACTTTTGAATGGATGTAAAAGAGCCGAGCTGGACATAAATGGAGTTAGTGACATAATTTACCGGATGACAGAAAATGACAACCGTCATAAGCATTCATTAATGCTCATGATAGTGTCATGTCATAATTATGACGGTCTTATGGCCGTGTTATGATGCCGCTGTCAGGTAAAGTGTTACCTATTAACACAGATAAATCAACAAAGAGGACAAATTGGACTATAAGCCGCAGCATTCAAAATCAGGGGGAAAAAGTAGCGGCTTATAGTCCGAATATTACGGCAAATAAGTAAACTGAGTTTTAAAGTAAAGTGAAGAAAGCTTAGTTTTAGGGTGCTTGAATTGAGAAGATATTTTGGGGGATTTTAATTCATTTTTACAGGTCCACCTGTTAAATCTGTATTTTAATAAGAGAAAGCATGTTAGCGTCAGGTGCTGCACATAATGTTTCTCCACAAAAAAACATCACCAACTACTGGTCTGGCGTGCAAATTACATTTCAACTCATTTTTGCAGATCAAAATGAGCTAGACAAGCTTTGACTTCGATGTTATGGTGTAAATGTAGCTTTTGTGTGAAAGTCATTTGTCTACATCAACATCTCGTCCGCCCATACCCAGCTTCGAGCTTCACTGGTCCACTTTAAGCCCTCCCGCACTTCGGCATTAAGCAGGGTCTGGTGCCACTCAATGGACTGAGCCTGGCTTCTGCTCCAGCCAGTAATCCAAGCTCGGATGAGACGATTAGGTAGTCCCCCCCCTCAACCCCTTTCAACCCCCACCTACATTCCGGGTTCACTCATCCACAATGTAGGCCAGTCACCTTTTAAATCACATTAGTGGTGTGAGTAAAAGCCCGGGGATGAAAACAATCATGTTTGTGTTGGCTGGGGCCTTCGGATTAATAAAAAATAAGGATCGATCCAGTACACTGCGGGATTCCAGCAACCGTAGAGAACTGTCCCTCGCTTACTCGGCCACCGTTTTTGATCCGGCCGACATTCCGCTGAGCGCTAGAGTACCGAGATGAGAGGCTAACGGACGGATGAAAGGAGGTAGAGAAGAAAGCCGAACGCTGGCCCGAGAGATTAAAAAGAAGAGATTAGAACTCTCCTGAAGAATGTCCGGTAAATCAGGAATTCCTTCGGCTTTGCTCACTGCAAAAAACTCATCGGACCAGAATTATCGAAAATAATGGCAAAGTATTTCTTCTTACAAGGCCAAGTCAAATATTGTTGTTGCATAAATAAAATAATTTAACAAATTTTTTTTTAACCCTTTCATGCATGTACCATGATTTTTTTTTTCCTAAATGTTTTTATTAAATTCATCGAGGACACTGGTCACAAATGTGGGGCTCTGGGGCCAATTACGGGACAAATTGTAATAAATTGAAGAAAAAGAAAAAAGAAAGCCATAAATACAAATAAATGTGGCCTGTGTGCATTTTTTTCTGGGAATTTTATGTTTTTGTTTTGTTTGGTGAGCTCACATAGCTTAAATCTTTGGCTGCCATTAACGGCAATAGGCATCCTATCCATTTTAACTAGGAGGATGGAAATGGATTACCGTAATTTTCGGACTATAAGCCGCTACTGTTTTCCTTCATTTTGATACCTGTGGCCTATAGTCCAGTGTGGCTTATTTGTTGATTTTTTTTTTTTTTAGGTAACACTTTATTTGACAGCGGTGTCATTAGGCTGTCATAAGATCATCAAAATTATGACATGGCACTATCATGGACATTACTGAATGCTTATGTTATTAAGTTTCATTTGTCAAATTATGTCACTAACTCAATTTTTGTCCATCATGGAGCTTTTGCATCCATTCAAAAGTGAGATCATTTGCCGGATAACACTTAATGACATCTGTTATAAGCATTCATGAATGCTCAGGACAGAGACATGTCATAATTATGATTGTGTAATGACAGTCTTATGGCACCACTGTCAAAGAAAGTGATAGCAAATACCATAACTAGCAATTGATGAAACAATTGGAACAGTAACTGAAGAAATATTTAGCACAGAACCTGATTTTTGAATGTTATTTACATCTGTAGCGCTGCAATGCATGCTAAGAGGCATGTTGGATGACAACAGTCAACAGCAGGTGGCAGCAGAGGTTAACTGTCTCCCCCAAGGGAGCAGTGATGGCCAAATGAAGCTTCTTGAAGCAATAAAGCTTTGCACTAATTGGTTCAAAGTTTAACGATGGTTCATTTGGTCTTATGACAGTCGGTCGTATGATGCCGCTGTCAAATAAGGTTGTACCGGTTAATATCTTTTGGTGTAAATATCCCATGATACAGTTAGGACAGCTGCAGTTTATAGTCCAGTGCGGCTAATCTATGAACAAATGCCATTTTCGTGCCAAATTTGGTGGGCTGTGGCTTATAGTCAGGTGCGCCTTATAGTGCGAAAATTAGGGTAGATGTCTATTGCCGTCAATTGGTGTTTTCAATATTAATTTCCCTCCTTTACTAACAACCCCAACACATGCTGTAAGATTTTGACTGGCAATGAATTAAGGGAATGATAACTTTTGAATCAGTGTTGTTTTTGGCAGCCATTTTAATTTTCATCTTAGTCTTTTGGACGATTCTTATTTTAGTCTTCTCAAAATGTGTTTGTCTTCGTCTAGTTTTTGTTGACAAAAGCTTCAAGACTAATTCCGTCTACTTTTAATCGAATTTTTTTTTTTTAATTACCTCAAAAATAAATAAATAAAGGTTTCCAACTATTTCGAATGAACACTGACATATGAGCACATATTGTAACCTTTAAAAAGCCAACTTGGTGATAATACACACTCAGCAGGAAAACAGTACATTATTTTTAATTAATTACGCCCACCTGGACCTCACCAACTGTATCTAAAAAAAGTTGCCCGAGAGTATCAGAACGCTCGCCATTAACATTAGCTTAATGCTAACGCGAATGCTATTCTAAGCCTACGAGTCATATTTATTGTGTGATGATCACTCAGCACAGACCTTAAAGCCTAAAGCAACATTGCATATTCTCTCTGGCCAAGATAAGAAAACAAATCTTACCTGTATGCCACATGGAGACTGGGGAAGACACACTGGGGGTAATGCAGCACGTCACATGAGTGACACAAAAGCCACTTTGACACATACCTGAAATTCCCGGGATTTTATCGGGTAACCCTTATGTGTGAAAGCAATTTTCCGGGTCGACTGACACGGAGATCACACGGACATTTACTGGGTCGCGTCCTTATGTAAAGTCCGGGACTTACCCAGGACTTGGCATGTGTGAAAGCAGCAGTTCAATTCTCGGGTCACAGCGCAAAGGCTGATGACGTAAATATCATGGCTGGCCGATCGTCATTTCCTCTCTCTTCTCAGTAAGACGAAAAGCGGTAAACAAACATTGCAATTATCAACATGGAAAACTGGAAATGGCTAAATTAAACTGGAAACAAAACAAAATTAAATTGCAACTGGATCGTAGAGCCGAGGAAGAGACTGTCCATCATCCTTCTTTGGAAATGTGTGGTTTATTTTGTTGCCGATGCCGACCAAAGATGACGTAACGTCAGGGTTATAAAATCGCACCAGCTGCCCTCCCCGCACAGACAGCGTCGAGTCGCCAACACAGGACAAGTCTAAGTAAAGTAAGTGTGATTTTTGGATAGAGATGACTGATGACTTTGTCAAAGCAGAGCCGCCAACTGTTGTGGAATGAACAGTAAAAGGTAGCGACGTCAGCCGAAAGGTAACTCGAGGCAAAACCCCGATCGTGTTGTGGAATGAACAGTAGAAGCTAGCGACGTTAGCCGAAAGCTAACTCGTGGCAATCCCTGATCATAGTATTGAGTTCATTTTGCCTACACTTATAAATTCGTCAAAACTTTTCTTTTATCCCAGGCAATAGTAGGTGGTTTGTTTACCTGACATGCTTCAAATCATAAAAATAATAACAGCCTATATCTTGCCAATCTTGTAATCTCGATGGGTCTTGTCTCCATTCCATATCAGGTAGTCTGGGCACATTGTTTGCATCCTTATTAGCGTCTGACTAGTACATGTTAGGTCCAACATACAATTCCAACCTCCTCCTCTTCCTCAAACTCTTCAAAAACTTAGATCGAGCTCAAGTGAGGAGATCCATCGCTTATATCGCTGTTTGAATCATTGTTTGAAGGGCTTTGTATGGCGGCCGTATGGAGTGCTGCCCATCGCTGTTTTCGGTGTGACGTGTCACTTCCGGGTTCGTCCCCTTTCAGGCTCGAACTTCGGAAACGCGATTATTTTGTCAAATATACATATAAATTATTTTGTCATGCTTTATTTGTTGGACAATGTTTAATTACTTAAATTGTGACCCTATTTGGCATTTTATGAAATTACTTCACATTTCTGCTTTAAAGGCCAAATGTGAAGTAAGGTTGGCCAACCATGTTTTTGAATAATATCAATGGCTAAACAATTATGAGCACATTTGGTCTGTAAACCCAATTTTTGCAGTGCATCGATTCGACCATAACCAAATTTGTATTACACACTTGACCACCTGACATTCCTTCCGCTTTATTCTACACACACATGCAGAGTCATCCACAGCAAGGGGCTTTACAGACACCCATTTGTTAGCTTAAACCCTTTGGCAAAAAGCTAAGCTGCCCCTTTTGAAGTGTGCTACACCGATCAGTTAATTAAGCTGATGAAGCAGATTGATTCAATGGCGAGGTGTTACGGAGAGAACAAAAGGCAGCTGGGTAATTAAACTTATTTGCCATTAATAAATGAGGGGGGCAAGTCGGCCTCCCTCTAGTGTGGAGTCAATGCTTGAAACAGTGGCTATTGATAACTGTAGCACACACACAGAAGTCCCACAGAGAGAAACTTCAAAAGCAGGCCTCAAACTTAAGCCCTTTGACCCCCCCCAGCCCCACCCTCTCTCCACAGCCTAAAGGGGCTGGGAAGTGGGCATAATTACCCCCCTCCAGGGTAACTTTAATACCCCTTTTTTGGCTTTTAATTGTACCCCCCCTTGGGCCAACACATTGAGACCATACTGAAGCATGGTGGAAAGTAGGCCTGCATGGCTTTGGAGGGGGGGGGTATTGTTTGTTTGTGTTCACTATTTGCAAGGGTGGAGTGGGGAGGTTGATAACCTTGTCAGGGAGAGAGCAGACAAGAGTGTTTGTTCAACGGTGTTATCGATTCGACTGGGATTGAAAGTGCCGGCGGTCAAAACAGTCCAATCAGGTAAACAGAGCGTGGCGGATAAGTGCCAACGAGGCCATACCATGAGCGAAAATGATCATTACTGCGTCCTGTCTTAAGTTTGCTAGCCCTATCATCAACACGCCCGATTCCCCAGCCAAGCTAATCTGCTCATCGGGCGTGAAGGGAGCGTAGTTGAGCGGCCGTGAGGCCCCCCGAGCGTCAGTTGGAGCCACGGCGTCTGTTCTGGTCCGCCGGGGGGCACCCCCGGGAGACCTCTGGCAACAAAACAAAAAACACAAGCTAACGAGACGCAGGAGCCACGCGCTTTGATGGCCCGTCCGGGCATCTGGAGCGTGTCATGCGGGCGCAAACGCGGGCTGCCACCTTGGATATCGCACGAATAGAAACAGGAAAATAATTAACATGAGAGGCACTCTTTTTGGGGCGGAGGCTGCATGTAAAGAGGGCCAAATATAGAGATGTATGTGTAGATAAGAAAAAAATAGATTGTATTCAGAGTTAACTTATTACATTCAAACTCACATTAAATGGGAGTCAGCTATAGACTTCACTATCACCTTATCACCTTTGGGGGCCTATTCTCAAAAACTTAAAATTCAAATATTTTCAAAGCCACTAATGACCTAAAACCAAAACCCACTGGCATAAGTAAGTCTCCGTGCGCTGCGGCATCAAAAATTCAAAGTTGTTCCTTCATAAAATCCCGATTTATTTATTTATATATATATTTTTTTATACATATAAGTATAATAAAACTTGGATAAAAATCAGATTCTATGCCATCTATTCTATCAGATTTTAATCTAGATGCAAAAAATGCAGAGATAATCACCTATATTTCCAGGTTCACAAGCACAGCTTTTTCCCGAAATAGCGACTTAATATTTTTTCTATTTAGTGCAATTTTGACATGTTTCCAACACCTCATGAATCACTCAATTATCACATCAAAAACTTAACACTTGAGGAAAGCATGGAGAACCATCTAAATTTTACTCAACAAAAGCAAATTTTAACATTTTTTTATACACAATCACAACTTATTAGGGCCCGAGCACTAAGCGTGTGAAGGCCCTATTGTTTTGCGAAGGATTGCAAATGAAAACGGCCAATTTGGAGGCCTGAACATGCACAAAAAGTCACCAAAATTTGCACCTACGTGCGGAAAATTGTAAATTTCGATAATTTTGCAAAGTTGCAAAAGAATGTAACAAAATGGCTCAGTGGCGCCCCCTTGAAATTTTAAAATTCGCCTATAACATTAGGGTCCGTCAGCGTAGAGCAATGAAATTTGGGGAGTCTATACCTTGTCCAAAACCGCTCCAAAAAAGCATTGGCACCCATATTCCAAACCCAACAGGAAATCGGTTATTTTGGATCGAATATGACATTTTTATCGATTTACAGGGTGCACATTTGAGACCTTATCGCCGAGGGAGTTAGTTGGATCATCTTCAAAATTGGTGAGACTGTTCATGAGACATATGAGATCTTAAGTTTTGAAAATGGTGCGTTTTCATTCACGGGTCTGACCTGAGCGTGGTGCCAAAGTCGGCCATTTTTTCGGCAAAATGACAAATTCAGTAAATGACTAATAGTTCCTTGACACAACGTTCAATCTTTTTCATATCTGGCATGTATGTGCGGTATCCCACCCTTAACACAAGTGCATTGAAACATTACTCATTAGGCCTAGCGCCCCCTAGTGAGAACAGGAAATGCCTTTTTTTACGAGACAGGCTCCTCCTCCAAGGGAAAAAAATCTGTTGACCGCAAACCTGTTTTACGGGAGCCTCAAGACATGTGTTCAGGTGCCTGATGAAAAATATTGAGTTTTCGTTGAAGCGGAAAGGTCCAAACTGGAAGTGAAAATGACCGTCAACAATTTGTCTCGCCAAAAACTTTGAACAATCATAACTCGGCAGATATACAACATATCTGCGCCAAACTTCCCGTGTTTGTTGAGAGTCATACCCTGAAGGTTCTTGTAGGGGTCATTTGCATCAACTCTACAGTGCCAACTAGTGGCGACAGAAAGAAGTTTTAAAAAAGGCCTTTCCTATTAGGTTTTTTCAACATAGAGCGAGGAAATTTGGGGAGTAGATACCTTATACAAAACTGCTCCAAAAAGTCTCTTGCACCCGTATTCCAAATCCAAAGGGAAATCGGGTATTTTGGATCGAATGTGAAATTTTCATGGGTTCACAGTAACAGTTTACATTTGGAGGCTTGAATATGCACAAAAACTCACCAAAATTTGCACATACATGCAGCTTTGGATAACGTTCGATAATCTTGCAATGTTACGAAAAAATGTAACAAAATGGCTCAGTGGCGCCCCCTTAAATTTTTCAAAAAGGCCTCTCCATTTAGGTTTTTTTAACATAGAGTGATGAAATTCAGAGAGTCAAAACCTTGTGTAAAACTGCTCCAAAAAGTCTCTTGCACACACATTCCAAATCCCGCAGGAAATCGGGTATTTTGGATTGAATGTGAAATTTTTATCGATTTACAGTGTGCACATTTGAGACCTTGGCACGGAGGGAATTAGTTTGATCATCCTCAAAATTTGCGAGACTGTTCATGAGACATATGAAATCTTAATTTATCAAAATGGTGTGTTTTCATTCACGGGCCTGACCTAGGCGAGGTGCCAAAGTCGACCATTTTTTCGGCTGAACGCCAAATTCGGATAATGACTGATAACTCCCTCATACAACCTTCAATCTCTTTTAAATCCGGCATGTGTGTGAGGTATCCCAGCCTGAACAGGACTGGATTGAAATATTACCAATTGTGCCTGGCGCCTCCTAGTGGGAACAGGAAATGCACTTTTTTACGGGACACACTCCTTCTCTAAGGGAAAAAAAAAATCAATCAACCTCAAACCTGCATAAGGGAAGCCTTAAGACGTGTTGAGATGGCTGATGAAAATTATTGAGGTTTGGGTAAAGCAGAAGGGTCCAAAAGGAAAGTGATTATGACTGTCATCATTTTCTCTCTCCGCATATTTTGAACAGTCATAACTTGGGAGATGTAGAGGGGGGCTGTCTGCCACCACCCCGACCTGCATGCCGTCCGAGTTTGCGTGGCGTCCGAGTTGCGCCAAACTGCGAGGGCCCGTTCAGTCCTGCTTGCAGGCCTAGTTTAGGTTGAATTCCGAAGTCATTATTGCCTCAGCACGGTGTGCCGGCTATCTGGCCCTCGTCGTTTTTAGATTGAAATGTTACATAAAATGAAACACGTAAAACCCGATTTTTTGTTTTTGTATGGACACATAAATGTCTAATTTACTTTTTTTTTCTTTTTTCTTGTAAAAATACGGGCAGTTGGCCAAAAATTATCTGATTATTTAAATGTAAAGTTACGCTATTGTGTATAGATACAAAATCCAACATAGCGGCCATCACAAAACAACCACTTTTTAAGCTGAAAATTCTTGTAAATAAAATGCGTACATCCCGAAATTTTTTATAGATATGAATTTAAAACAGTCTAGATTCTTGGTTTAAAAAAAAAAAAAAAAAAAAAAAAAAAACGGGCAGTTATCATTCATTTTCCATTAATATTTCAAGCAATTTTTATTTATTTATTTTTTTTTGCATTTATTTCTTTCACAACGTTTCAAATTGCATGCATGGTGCCATTTTATATAGTAATTACCTTTAATCCTTGACCAAATCACTTTCGAGACACTACGGCCTGCCATGCACTAAAACGTTTGTCCTGTTTCTACCTAAATCCGGCATTAAAATGCAACTTGTTTGAGTTTATCGCAGTGAAAGCTGCAACGACGCTCTGCCTGGCCCGGCCCCCTACAGGAAGCCGTGGCGCAATGTCTGTAGGAGCTGTCTTGTCAACTGATAGTGAAGCCTATGAGTCAGTACACAATGGGCATCTTTTGAAAAGCCTCCCATTCACCTAAATTAAAGGTCAGCTGTTCTATTAGGCTTTTACTGATCCTTTTTTAATAATTAATAAAATAATGCAACAAAGGTATCAAGTAATATTTGAAAATAACGACAGTCGTACCTCAAAATACAATCGCTTTGACACCCGATCTTTTCGACATCCGACGTAAAATTTGACTCGCCATTTGTTTCTACATCCGACGACATGCTCAAAATACAACGACATGACAACACCGCAGATGGACGCACGTCGGATTTTCTTGTGAGAGAAATCAACACAGGTTTCAAAAAGGTTGGTACAGGTGGTGAAACGAGGAAAAAAGTGAGGCTTACCATTAAAATGAAGATGCAAATGATAGAAAAATAGGAGCGTGTGGTGCGTATCCGTGAACTGGTTGTACAACACAGCCGTAGAATGTCTACGATCTCCACGGTCCTCCCCGGACCACAGTTCGCCAGTCTTTATAGAAAGAAATCAGCAGCTTTTTCAGGTTTTTATCATTTATTTCAGAACTTGACCAACACAAAACGCCTTCTGTACGCCGCAGTTGACGTGTTCTCAACAAAGCATTGTAAGTGAAAGTAAACTCTCAACCACACCACTCCCTCTCTTTGTCACGTCAGGAACGCGGTGCGTTCAGGTACAGCAAAAAACGTCCGCCACATTAGAACCCAATTCGTTACATTATTACCGGAATGATTAGTATTATTATATTCCGATTTTTATTTATAATTCATTTGTTTTTCTATGTGTAATTGCCATTTGTAATAGTACCAGCAGTATTTATTAAGGATTTAGTGTAGGTTTTTAGGCCTTGGAATGAATTAATGGAATTAGAATGTATTCTCATGGGAAAATCCCGCTCGACATACGACCGTTTCGACTTACAAACAAGGTCCTGGAATGAATTAACTTCGTATACTACTGTATAACTTTCTGGAAACAAGTGACTTCGTAACTGGATTAAAGACAGAAAAAGTAAGAAAAAATATCAAGAAAAGCCAACTAGTACAACTGAACTTTGGGTTAATCAAATGCAATTAATGGCAAATGTGTGAGAGGGTGTGCACACTTATGCAACTCAATTTATTGTTATTCATACTCTCTAAAAGTGAAGTGATCTATCTTGGTGTCATTTTTTTGTCATTGCCAATGTATGTCATTTGAACAAGTGTTCTACTCAAGAAGAAAAAAATATTGCAATACTCCCTTGAAGTCAACATTCCATTGTTGAAGATTAAGATCCAAATATATAACAGCACCCATCAGCAGCAGCAGCTTTTGCATCAGTTCCTTTAAGGTTGCTTCATTTTTTATGGCTTGATTAGATGTTCTCTCGGGGCCTCAAATCGCCCACGAGCCGTAGATTACACACCCCAATCACCCAGGGACTCATTTTGCGTCTTGTAGCCCGATCTGTATGTCTCAAAAAAGTCCTTTAAGATCTAAAGATGTGATTAAATCGCACTCCTACTGGAGCGTTGACAAGTCAGCCGCCACGTATTCATTGCAAGAGCAACAGAAACCGATATTGGTCGCGCATTCCCTCTGCGTGTTGTGTAAATATTTAAAGTCTGTCCAATTCATCCACTCTCGGGGACCTCCTGGTGATCCACTACAGTAGGAAGACGGTAAACTGATAGGCATCGCTCGAGACGGGAAAGTAGGAGGTGTGTGTATGTGAGGGCTTCATTGTGTGCAAATGGTCGTAGCTACTGCCTGAGGTTGTTGATAGATGGGGCTTACTGGGAAGAGTGTGCAGCTTCACTTCCTCGCCACTGACAGATGACGGGCCGTGGGAGGAGAGCATTAACCGGGGCGAGGCGATGGAGGAAGCCCCAAATACCTTCTGTGACAAATCCACTGAGATAAATGTATAATATCTCTGTAGGAAGCCGTCAAATATTCCAACAGTCAGGCAAAAATGGTTTTACCTTACAGGCTTCCAACGCACCTACTTTGTCTCTTTCCGAGCCCAGGAGAAGGGCAGGAAGTGGAGTTGATGTCGTAAAAGTGGCTGGAAGAGTAGAAGGAGGGATGCAGGGGAGGCAGACAGCCTGACTCTTTAATCTTTGGATGACATGAGATGTGTGGAAAAGTTCAACATTAGTTGAAATGTCATATATATAATTGCCCAAATACTTTTGCACTAACTAGCTGGTACATAAGAAATTCTTTCTCGTGGTAACACTAACTGTTTGATGCGTTGAGATACTTGTTGACCTGACTCATAATTTGAGATACGAGCCAATGTTTGTCGTATGCTTTGACTTGTGAGTAGACATGTGCCGATTACCGGTTTCAAGGTATACTGTGGTATGAAAACGTCAAGGTTTCAAAACCGCAAAAAATTTCCGCCATACCGTGCCTAAAGTATGAGCTTTTTTTATATCCCAAAAATGCATGGAGAAATCCCGAGCTTGCAGCTATAAGGCTCAACCCTCCCCCACCGGTTGTTGCTCAGTGTGAGTCAGCTGTGCTACACGATGGCTGGAGGAGGTGAAACTCCTGAACTTTTTTCCCCCCATCAAAGAAAACCAAATTGCCGGTATGGGAATACTTCGGCTTAGAGCTGGGCGGTAAACCGAAAATTTACCGTCACCGAAATTCTTCACGATGACCGACGTAATTCTGACCATGTCGGTAAATTCGGTAAATTAATAAAACAAGAAAATAGTATTTTCATCCCGCTTTGACTCTGTGTTGTTCGTCTATGCTCATTCCCCTTTAAGAAAGCAGTGAATGTACTTACGTAGGGAGTCACGTGATCATCAGGAAGCCAATCAAACAGAAGCCCGGTAAGCTAACGCTAGCAGCTAATGCTACAAGCAAAACGTGATGGAGTGTGGCTTAAGGGAGGTTCGCCAAACTTTCACCCGACATTTAATAGACTCTTGGTGGCATCCAGACGGGCTTTCACCAGCTGTCCTCCCTTGTTCTCACAATTTCCGGAGATGGTGCTTTCAGTGCTTTCTACCGGTAGCCAGGCCACAGGCTAACGCTAGCCGCTAACGCTAGCGGCCGCTAGCGGCTAACGCTACAAATGAACGTGATGGAGTCGGATAGCGGCTCTAACCTTGTCGAAACGGCTGAATTTAATGAGTGGATTGGGCATGGACTGCATCTAGCAATTACTATGTCGCGTTATTTTGTATCTGACTGTGTGTGATTTCTCTGATAGCTTTTGTGATGGTAAAGCATTCAGCATAAAGCACAAATGGCCCCAGCTATTTTTCTGTATGTGTTTAATTCTGTGTCATTATTGCTATCATAAAATCTTAAGTGTTTCATTTGCAGAAGATCAATGTAGCTTTAATGTGTGTGTGTGTGTCTGTCTGTTTGGGGGTTCATGTATGTGTGCATTTATTAAAAAATGCACTGGGGGGGGGGGGGGGGGCTGAAACCATAAAGTAAACACTTGTATTGAATAATTATGTCACAGCAGCCATTAACAATAAATTGTCTTTTTGAAGTGTACTGTTCGAGCTGCAAGTCATTTGTGTTACAATGACATGTTTGCACAGGCATATCGATTTTGACAATGTACATTGTTCAAGCCATACACTCTGTTATAAATGCTCATACTTGAATTCTTATTGTTTACAATTCATTTGTATAAACCTAATGTCTAGACTGCATGTACATTTGTTAAATATATCAAACTGAATGCTGGTAACTAAATCAACAAGAAACTGTTAATCTGTATTTCATGCATTGATTCAGATTTTCAAATTATATAACAGTCCACTTGGACGACTTTATCGTCATTTATCGTTATCGAGATAAATCTGCTCCATTTATCGTGATACATGTTTAAGGCCATATCGCCCACCCCTACTTCGGCTACAGAAAAGTTAGACGGCCGCAGCTTAGAGGAGGAGGGCCAACCAACACGTAAAACATGTTTGCGGAGATTGGCTGCCGAGGAGGCAATACCTCCAATATGATTTCGCATTCATACAAAATGAAAGGTTAGTAAATACTGTCATGAACGTTTCCCACCAGCTATGAGAGTTAACTCCAGCGTGTGTGTTTTTTTTCTCTCTGACAACTCTCTGTGTTGAGAAAGAGAGTGAGTGTATCATATGAATCATACACAAGCTTTTTATGGAAAATAATTCAATGATTTTTGTTCTGATGGTAATACTGTTGGGCTGTGGCTGTGGGTTTAGGCTCACCTAAAGGACTTTATTTAATTTAATTTGATATAGAATATTTTGTTTTTTGTTTTAATTTATTTTAATTTAACATTATATTTAGGTTCCAATTAGCTAATATTTTTTGAAAAATAAAACTCCTGTCCAATGGAAAAAAGTTTTTTTATTTTTTATTTTATTAAACCCAGATATCTCAAACACATTTTAGAGCTGTAATTGATTGCAATGACATTTTGGCTTAAGGTTCTCATTCCATCAGAATCTAATACCGGCACATCCCTACTGGTAAGCAAAAAAATTGTGGTCTAATGTCTCGTGTCTTAAATGCATTCTTGTGCATTTGAAAACAAAGTTTTAATTCTACTGAGTTTTAACAAAAACAAAGAAAAAAATTTTCAGCATAATGCTTACACATAATGGAAAACTCAGTAGACAGGCTAATACATAGCACTGCTATGGCAATTTTTAAAATGAGGGACAACAGGACAACAAACAATTCACAATACTCGCATGTTCTTTTCCAGTGCTAAAAATCACTAAGGTTACAGTGGTATGACAAAGTATCTGAACCTTTTGGAATTTCTCACATTTCTGTATTAAAATCACCATCAAATGTGATCTGATATTTGTCAAAATCACACATATGTAAAAACAGTGTCTGCTTTAACAAAAACCACACAAACATTTATAGGTTTTCATATTTTAATGAGGATAGCATGCAAACAATGACAGAAGGGGGAAAATAAGTGAGTGAACCCTCTGCTTTAAGTAGACTTAAAGATCAATTGAAACCACTATTTTTACCAAACAATTTAAGTCAGGTGTGTGCCCAATCACTGATGAGTGGTTTAAAGCTGTCCTGCCCACTATAAAACACACACCTGGTAAGAAATTTCTTGATGAGAAGTATTGTCTGATGTGCGTCATGGCTCTGTCAAAAGAGCTGTCTGAAGATCTGCGATCAAGGATTGTTGATTTGTATAAAACTGGGAGAGGATACAAAACTGTCTCTAAAAGTCTGGGTGTTCATCAATCGACAGTCAGAGAAGTTGTCGACAAATGGAGAAAGTTTGGCACTCTTGCTTCTGCCCCAAGGAGTGGCCGTCCACCAAAGATGATGCCAAGAGTTCAGCATAGAATACTCGGGTAAAAATGAACCTAGAGTGTCTGCTAAATACTTACAGCTATCACTGGCACAATCCAATATCTCTGTGCACACATCAACTACAAGTAAAACTATGGCCAAAAATGGTGTTCATGGGAGAACTCCACGGAGGAAGCCACTGCTGTCTACAAAAAAAATTGTTGCTTGTTTAATGTTCGTAAAAAGGCATTTGGACATTCCACAGAAGTTTTGGCAAAATATTTTGTGGACTGATGAAACCAAAGTTGAATCGTTTGTGGGTAACACACAACGTCATGTGGGAGGATAAATGGAGTAGCTCACCAACATCAACACCTCATCCCCACCGTGAAGCACGGTTGAGGGAGCATCATGATTTGGGGCTGTTTTGCTACCTCAGGGCCTGGACAACTTGCCATCATTAATGGAAGAATGAATTCAGAAGTTTATCAGGATGTTTTACAGGAAAACATGAGGCCGGCTGTCAGACAGTTGAAGCTAAAAAGAGGATGGATGCTGCAACGAGACAATGATCCAAAACATAGAAGTAAATCAACTTCAAATTGGTTTCAGAAGGACAAAATGCACGTTCTGGAGTGGACAAGTCAAAGTCCAGACTTGAACCCCATTGAGATGCTGTGGTATGACCTAAAGACAGCGATTCATGCCAGACATCCCAGGAATCTGACTGAACTAGAGCAGTTTTGTAGAGAAGAATGTGCAAAGATTAGTGCTGATTGATGTGCCATACTGATCTGCACAAAATATTAAATGTGATGGTTCACTTACTTATTTTCCCCTTTCTGTCATTGTTTGCATACTATCCTCATTAAAATATGAAAACCTATTAATGTTTGGGTGGTTTTATTCAAAGCATACACTGTTTTTTCATCTGTGTGATTTTGACAAAGATCAGATCACATTTAATGCTGATTTTATGCAGAAATGTGAGAGATTCCAAAGGTTCAGAGACTTTTTCATACCAATGTACGTCAGTACTATTTATGAAAAAATCTTTGTACTGCTTTCCTGTGGCCAAGTCATGCATGACAAAGTGTTGTAATTTTGCACTAACTCTCATCTTAATGCTTTAAACGATATATTATTAATTATGTTACTATATGACTTCATAACAATGCAACAATATGGAGTGCCGTTTTTCATATTGAAAATTTTTGCACCAATTTTTTGATGGATTTTTGGGGGGATTAGGCTGTAACGGAATAATGGGATTTCTATTCATTTTCACAGGAAAATGTGATTGGTATTTTTGAGTCACTCAACAAATTACACTTATCTCTAGGCAACAGACACACACATCAGTCTTACAGTTTTTCCTTAAAGAGTGGACGCTCTTCTAACTCAAAATATGTAGTTTTTCTATTTTTCTTTTTCTATTTTTCTTCTTTTTTTTTTTTTTTTTTTTTTAACCAATGGTGTCTATACTCTAACTCTATTTAGGCCACAAATGAACCCAACCTAGCATAATACATGGGCTTCATATGTTTTGCCAGAACACTCTAGACATGTTGATTGTTATCTATGTGGAGGACACCTCATCTGACCAACACATCAATACTCATCTCCTATGCTCCATGAGCTGACTGAGGGACGTTCAAACATTGATCTCTCTAGCGTCCCATGCATCCATATTCATGCGCACTTTCAATGTTGTGATTTCCCTCTAGTACGGCAAATCAATATATATATATATATATATATATATATATATATATATGGAAAGTCGGTTGAGTATTGATTTGATATCCTTCATACAGCATAAGATCCAGACCACTCTGTTCTTACTATTACTACAAATCAGGTCACTAAATGCCACAAGGGTGTGACAAACCTCTAAAAACACATCAACACCATGCTTATAGCATCTACGCAATCATGAACTAATGCTACATAAGTTATTATTTAGTATATAAATTTTTCAAGAACAAGTATTTCGAGGCTTTTATTGATGGTCTCCTTCTTTTGTCACCAGGTTTTTATGGGACGATTACGCCGTGGAGGTGAGGCTAAATGACTACCTGGATATCGTGTGCCCACATTACCCGCAAGGCGAGGTGCCCCTTCTGGACGCCGAGCGCTACGTACTGTACATGGTGGAGCGCGAGGACTACGAGTCGTGCAAACCGCAGTCGTACGACCAGATGCGCTGGGAGTGCGGCCACCCTTTCGCGCCGCACGGGCCTGAGAAGTTCTCCGAGAAATTCCAACGCTTCACGCCGTTTACCCTCGGGAAAGAGTTTCGCCAAGGGGAAAGCTACTATTATATCTGTAAGTAGCTGTTTTCTGTCGGGCAAAGTAAAGTCCACAAACCCAAATTTATAACAAGCATTTTGATTTAATAAGAAGTGAACAAAAACTAGTAACTTTAAAATGTATCAGAATTGCTTGGGGGAAGAAATGCCATCAAAATAGCTAAAAAATTTTGTGTGTGAATCTGAAACAACCATAATAATGTTTTCACTTTTTCAATACAATTTTTGAAATTGGAGGGGCATACAGATCAGGCTACTATTACAGTGATCCCTCGTTTTTCACGGTTAATGGGGACCAGAACCTGCCGCGATAAGTAAAAAACCGTGAAATAGTGCCCCCCCCCCAATTTTTTTTTTGTCTTTTCACTTTTTCCCCCCAAAATATAATTTAAAAAAACTTTTGTGTATATAGTATATGTTTTAATAAGGGGTTTTTAAGCACTTCAAATGTACTGTAATAATTATGATACGTTTTAAACATGTTACTGTCCCACCAAATTATTTTTTAGCAAGAATAAAAAGTAGAAAAATGCTTGTCTTTATTAAATGCTTCATTGAGTGAGTCCACTCAAATCTGCTTAAGCTGCTCACTTACACACAATAAGTTGCCGCAGCAACTGTTTAACAAGCTAAACGATGACTGACGCATGCAGCGCGTTGAAGTTTCGGCTTCCAAGCGTCTCCGGCAAGATCAAACCTTAATGTCTGTCAGTCATCGTTAACTTTAATAAGCAACTCCAGTGCACTGCCTGACGAAAAAAGCAGGAGGGAGAGTGATCGGCTCGGGAGAGCTCATTGAAAAAAAAAATCCGCGATGGACTGAGGGCGCGAAGTAGCGAGGGATCACTGTATTTACACTAATGTTTTTGCACCGTTTTGCTGCACTTTTCATTAAATTTAACTAAAAAAATAAATATTATTCATGGTATCTAAGCAAATTGTTCTTTTTCGTGATTATTGGGATCGATATTTGACGCATTGACCTGGGCCAGTGGTTTTGATAATGGGGCCAGTGAACTTCCCTTATTGTCTACCACTGTATTTGAAAATGTAACATTCAAAAGAAAGAACAATGGATTGTTAACTTTTTAAAAAAAAAAATGCAAAAATGAAACTGACTTATCCCATTTGAATATATATCCTAAGACTAGATAGAGTAGCTCCAAAAAGATAATTCAAACCTGTACCACTCCACTGAAAATAACCACTTATCTAAGAGGAAAATGTACGATTGGCTTGCTTTAACACTAATACTTTAATGATAGCACAGTCCCTTGCAGGACACCCCACAAATTTTCAACGAAATGTCAGTCTTCGATTCAACTTGGACCATTCCAAACCTCAAAACGTCTCCTGTTTTTCCAAGCTTAAATGTTCACTGTCTGCACGGACCAAACATCCCACTTGTTGGTGATATGTTAAGCCTGAAAGTGGGGTGTCGTCTCACCCCCACGCATACTCGGGTTGCCCGAGTGTAACCGCGCTCACGGAGTCGGGTTGTCGCCCCGACCGCGGCTGTAATTAGATAAGCGGCAGGGCAAGACGCTCTTCGCCTCGTCACAGATGGCCTCCTAAAGCTTTGTGTGTCTGTGTGGGGTGTGCACGCATGCATGGGGATGGATTAAGAGGCCAGAAGAGGATAAGTGACTTAGTTTGGTTGCTAACGCATATGTATGTTTTTCACCCCTTTTCCCATCCGTGTAGCTAAACCTTTACACCATCACGGAGAAGAGTGCCTGCGGTTAAGGGTGGACGTCGTCGCGGCCGACGGTGAGTATGAACGCTCTAAGTCGCTTCATGGCAGCAGTCTCAGATGGTGGGATCATTTTTTCCCTGTTCTATCATCACAGGCTCTCAGGAGGCCAGAGTGGCCAAAGGAGGCTCGGCTGGGGACACCGTGGGAGCAGGGGGTGGGGTTCACAACCCGTCTAACAGACTGCCTGCAGGTATGCTGACCTGCCCTCTACCAGCTTTTTTTGTTTTTACAGTGGACCCCTGCATGATTAAATCAAATCAAAAGCAGCAAATAAATTGGGTTTGTAGTTGTTTATTGGTGTAAGATGACAGGAGAACTGTATCAAGACCATGCATATTGCATGTACACAATCATTAACCCATTTTACTTATCAGATTGCGTATGAAGGCTCTTATAAAAACGGCAAAATAGGTGCATCAAATTGGGGGGAAAAGTCCAGTCCTGAAATTTAACAGAAAGTTGGCCATTTGGGTATCAAAGACCATATGTATTAAAGGCAGGGCTGCAGGTTTCGATTATTTTAGTAGTCGATTAATCTATCAACAAGTTAGTTCGAAGAATCGAGTAATCGGATTAGGAACATTTAATGCGTTGCAGAATAAATTTTAGGAGATGTAAAACAAAGGCTTGCTAAGAGAGCACTTTAAAAAAAAAAAAAAAATTAAATGCAAATACATATTAAAATTCCTGAGTGTTTCTTAAAACTATGCAGAATTGCACTTTTATTTAAAAAAATAAAAATACCTGGGCTTAGCCTCAAACTGATTAAAATAAATAAATAAATGAGGATCTCAGTACAACAAAAGAACAATTCGCTAACTTGCATAGCAAAAGTCGGCTGGCTTTAATGCTATAATATGCTACTGTTTTATTATGCAATGCTATTAAAAAATTGTTCAATCACATATTCCCACAAAAAAACAGCTATATACACCTGCGACCTTAATTACAAATGCATATAAAAAACATCAGCTCAAACAAAAACTTACCTTATGTTGGCTTTAACAGGGAGCAGCTAGATTTGGCCATGTTAAATGAGTTAGATCGTATTCACTGTTGCCACAAGAGGCCAGTGTATCCACCCAAATAAATAAAACTAAATGCAAACATTTTCAAAACAAGCCATGAGAACACCACTCTAATTGAACGAATACTCGAAGCAGCAAAGTATGATTTGAAGCTTTCTTCTAATCGAATTACTTTACTTAATCGATTCATCGTTGCAGCACTTATTAAAGGCATCACCATGAAAAAGAACACAGTTTCACCTTTCAACATGAAATTTGGTAAACATGTCAATCACGACCGGACACATAAAAATGTCTCAAGGACCCATGCCCTAAATTCAACAAGAAGTTGTAATTTCGGCATTAAAGTTCATTGTTTGAATGCTTCGCCATGAAAAGTACACATTTCATCAATTAACACAAAATTAGGAAGATATATGTATATTGTGACAGAACATGAAAATATAAATTTGATTGTCCATGGAAACATTCACTGAAAAACACAAAATTTGGTCGACATGCCAGTTTATGACGGAGTAGTAATGGATGAAGAAGTCCAGGCACAAAACTGAACAGACATTCGGCCATCATGGTTTGATTATTATTTAGAGGCCTCACCATGAACTACACCTTATTCACCGATTGGCGCAAAATTTGGTAGACATGTCTATTTTGAAGGACCAATCACGGAAATTGTACTGCCATCATTGCATCGTTGTATGGTTATTATTTGAATGCTTCACCGTGAAAAATACTCCGGTTTCAGTGATAGGCACAAAATTTAGTTGATTTATCCATCTTGACGGGACGGGCAAAAAAGTCTCGAGGGTACATGAATAGACATTTGCCCATCATTTTATTAAGATGTTATTTTTGGAGAATTCACCATGAAACAATGGTAGACATGTCTATCGTGACAGGATAAGCAAAAAGTCTCAAGGACCAATGACTGATAATGAAAAGATTTTTTTTTCGTAATTTGTTTTGAAATAGCAGTTTTACACATTGAGTTAGCATTTTTGCACAAAAACTTGACCTCCGTGAAGTTGAAGATAGAAGGTTTATAAAATTTTTCGTTAGTGCTGCTTTCATTTCAGAGGTATTGATATATTATTTATAAATATATTTTTTGTGCTTCCCATCCAAAAACAGCCGTTTCAGTCCAAATTTGTCATGCTCGCACATTTTCTCCATACAATGCGTGCACAATGGCATTACACACAAAGCTGGATAATTGACGTACGACTACTAGGCTACAAGAAAGCTAGAATTCTATTTCACCAACAGTGTGTGTTAGAGTTTTTGTATTGGAAATAAAAGCTCCCGTGTATTATAACGCAAATCAGTACAGCTTCACGGCGCAATGACACACAAATACGTTTGAAAACTAAAAGGTCCAATAAGCCTCAGTTTAACACTCCCTTTTCACAACATTCAAATAAATTGTACACGAATATCCAACAGCACTCCACACGGGGGCTTGCTGAACAGCATAATCAAACAAAAACATGGCTACAATGCAAGCATATCTTACCTATTTGAAGACACTTCATTTTTTACCTCGAATTGAATTTTAGAAAATTTTGCTGTTTTTGTAAAGAAAAAAATCGCTACTTCGTTTGTGCGACATGTTAACGCCTTCCTGTCAAAAGTTTACCTTTCCGTTCCAATAGCGCCTTATTCAACATGACCCGGTAGCAAGAAAAGTGTCAGGTGGTGACCATGTAATTAACAAACAAAAAAAACTTTTTCAACATATGTATATATTTAATCCCCAAAGTTAAATACTCTATTGTTTCAACGTTGTGTTTATTTATTTTATTATAACAACAAAAAAGAATCTACCAAAACACTTTTTCCCCTCCCCAGCACCAGGGGATGCTGAAGCACCCTCAGCACCCCACTTCCCGCACCACTGGGTGTCCCAACAACAAGCGCAAATGTAACACAAATGAATACCATCTCTTTGGGTCCATTTTGCCGGAAATGGGGAGCTTGAGATATTAATTTCGAGTGATGACGTGACTCTGAGTCATCACTCGAAATTAATATCTCAAAAACGATAGCAGCACAAACGAAAATGTTTTCAGCACAAACTAGCACAAACGAATGAAATAATTTTTCTATAATTTTGCGTCTAACGGGGAGCCAACTTCACAGAGGTGAAAACTTGTACTTCTGTTCTGTTGCTAACCTCGTTCCCTTTTTTCTTCCCGTCTTGCAGCAGACGACCCGGTGGTTGGCCTCCCCGAGGTGCGAAAAAGCGTGCGGACCAACTCTGCGTCGTCGACATCGCTCTCTATCCTGTCATTGCTCGTCCCGTTACTGCTACTGCTCTTGTTGCACTGAGAGCTCTCACAGGCCTTTTTTTTTTTTTCAATATTTTTTTTTCTGGGACCACAATGAAGGGACAGTCTGTGGAGATGAAACCACTGACCACTTGAGCTCAGCCCTATGGCCGGCCACAGGGCGAGACCGGAGGAGAAAGAATAGACGGGACTCGCGTCGGAGCGATACAATCCGCGACAAGCCTGCAGAACAATCAGGATGAACGCTATGAAATATGAAATTGAACCTACTGCCCTCGGAGCCAAAGATTGGTCCGTCACTAAACCCACCCGCAAGTATCGTGTGCTATTTGTGAGTTGTTGTTATTATCGTAACAGTTTCCAGTGGCATTGACGTCCTAAGCGAGTTTTTTTCCTCCTTTTTTGTTTTTTCCTCCAAAATGTAGCATTGACGGACTGTTGTCATGGCAACCACACAATTACACACTGCCATCGGAAAAACTATTGTTTGTACATTCTGTGAAGATAATTTATGACATGGCATTGGTAAGTTTCCTGTATATACCACACGCTAAATGAGAGTTTTGTGAAAGAGAGAGTGAGTGTATGTGACAAAACTGAGTCCTGCCGAAAGCAAACACTGACTTGTTGTGTGTTTTTGTATCTGAAGGAGAGGCTGGTCCTCTCTGTTTCTTGAATCACTTCTCATTTCACCCTCCACCCGAAAGAAAACAACGCCACAAAAAAGCTAAAAAATCTCAAGTAAAATTCAGACTATAAGCTATGACCACATTCAATTTGGATTATTTCGAAATGACAAAAGCACAACAGTGTTGATGACAATTTAAGTCGTGTTTTTTTTTTTTAAATACTGAAATAACTTTTTGTACATGTGTAAGTAAAACAAGTGTATGATATGTAAATACATAGAAGATTATATTAAAAGAAGAAACATGTTTGATATGACTAATGTGACATTTTCATGTGGAATAAAAAATATTTTGGGGAAAACCAAAAAAACGAAGTATTTACTTTTATTTTGAGTTTTTTTTTTTTTTTTAAGCTTGTGGGGGTAAAAATATCACACATGGTTTATGAATATTGTGATTATTTTTTGAGGTGCCTCAATTAATACTATTCCTTCATTATCTTCTGAACCGCTTATCCTCATGAGGATTGCGGGGGTGCTGGAGACTATCCCAGCTAACAATGGGCAGGAGGCAGGGTACACCCTGAACTGCTAATAATTTGTTCCAAGCAGTGTTGTTTTCGTCAACAATGACGATAACGAAAATATTTCGTCGACGAAAAATTCAGGCATGAAAATCACTCACCTTTCGGCGAAATTCGACGTTTTGAAGTCAAAAAGGGTGACCTACGTGAATTGTGTAGATCCGAGGAGAATTTTTTTTTTTTTGTCGTAAGTCCATCTAACTAACGACATGTTTTATTGAAGTTGTTAAGCCTGTCGCGATATGCAATGAGTCCATTTATCGCAAGGTAAATAAAAATGAGGGCGGTAATTTTCATTTACATTTGTGCATGCGTGTAAATGACATATGAGACTCCAGTTGTTGTGTCCAGATGTTTATTGGTCATCAACACGCCGTAGAATTACAGTTCACACATACAAAATAAGGAAACACATCTATATTAAACACTGTAAACGTTAGCATTGCTATATTGACACTTTAATGGGGAACAAAAGTTGACCTGCTTTAGCCGACTATAAAACTTTGGCAGTCTTCTCCAAAATGCAAACTTGTGGTTAAAAGGTGACACTTCAAACATGAAAAATAGCTGGTTAACAGCATTTGCAAACGAAAAAATGGAAAAAAAAAAATATTGGTGACACCACAAGCAATAATGAAAAGTGCTTTTTGCAGAGTTTAAAGTTGCTAGCGGTTTAGCGAACGTTCTTCCAGTGAACATTTCAACATAAAAGCACGTCACGTTCGTCATATAGATAACAATTTCTGGAGTTAATTCAGAAATACCTGGGACTAATACTATTATATGTAAATACTATAAATGGTGTTACATACTAAAGAATTCAGATTGTACAGTAAGAATAGCTTTTAAATGACACCCTTTTTAAAAAAGATGACTGGCAATGAATATTATAATTATTATAATACTATTATATATAGTAGTATATACGTTAAAAATAATAATGCTAGATTTTTTTTTAATCATTGTTTTGAATAATGTTGGAAAGGCAAAGTCAGTGTTCTGAATCTGTTTACGTTCCATTTTTTCGCACTAGTAAATGCTATCAGCTAAGCTTGCACAATATATTGTTTGAACATCTCCATCGCAATGTGCCCATGCGCACTAGTCAAATCGCTTGAATAATAAAGACACAAATCTACCTCCATAGAAACCTAGCCCTCCGCAGGGCTAACGTTACGTGAGCGAGTGACAGCGAGCAACATCTTATTTATTAGCGCAGAGAATCTACTGCTTTAAGATGGCGGCTGTTTACTAATGCCGCCCAGTCTGGCATTTCGCATCTATTTCTACATAGATGTGATATCTATCAGACGCTACTGCGCGTTCTCCCACATTAAAAGTAGTCAGGGCAAAACGTGATGCTTAGAGCTGGCAAAATTAAGCGATTCCTCGAGGTGAATAAAATTACTCGGACCAGTTTTTAAACTCG
Source organism: Corythoichthys intestinalis (assembly GCF_030265065.1). Classification (NCBI taxonomy): domain Eukaryota; kingdom Metazoa; phylum Chordata; class Actinopteri; order Syngnathiformes; family Syngnathidae; genus Corythoichthys; species Corythoichthys intestinalis. Next base: position 23,884,313 of record NC_080416.1, read on the forward strand.
AGTTACTCGAGTTGCTCGAGTATTCGTTTCAGCTCTAACGGCAATGCTTCCAAGTAAACTTTGGTTTTAATTTAGTTTTGACTATTGTTCAAATTGTTATTTCATCAGTATTTTAGTTTATTTATATTCACCTTTTTATTTATTTACAGTATTCACATGTCTGAGATCTAGGGTTCAATCCCAGGCTCCGACTTTCCTGTGTGGTGTTTGCATGTTCTCGCCATGCCTGCGTGGGTTTTCTCCGGGTACTAGTTGATCGAACACTCTAAATCGTCCCTAGGTATGATTGTGTGCATGAATGGTTGTTCGTCTCCTTGTGCCCTGTGATTGGCTGACAACTGATTCAGGGTGTACCCTGCCTAATGTCCATAGTTAGCTGGGATTGGCTCCAGCACCCCCACTACCTTTGTGAGGATAAGCGGCTCGGAAAATTGATAAAAATTTGGAATTTTTTCATTGAATTTCCCTATTGTTATTGTTTATATTTATTTGAGCAAGTGGATCCATTTCTACATTTACCATAATTTAAAATGATTTTTCTTGTATTGACATTTGTATGATTGAAATTATCTCATTAAAAATGTATTTTAGATTAAGTTTTAATATTCTAATGTATTACTTAATTCAACTTTATTATTGATTTTTTTTTGGGGGGGGGGGTATTTTAAAATATATATTTTTAATTGACTTATTTTTTAGTTTTTCTTTAAAATGAATACCCTTTAATACAAAGGTGCCTATTATGTCCATCGCAACAGTAGTGTGGGTAGCTTTTTTTTAATTTTTAGTCAATATTGTTGTGTAAGGAACATAACTTCCTATGTTGCTCACACAGCATAATTAACTATGTAAATATAAAAATATTTTTTTAATGCACTTTTTAATAATGTGTGAGCAACATAAACTCATATGTTGCTCACACAACATATGTAATTAACTGTGTACATTTAAAAATAAATGAATAAATAACTACACCCCGAACAATGAGCACCCCTGCTTTAATACTTTATTTTAATGATAATTAATATTTTAATTAAAAATTATTTTTCATTTAAATTATTTTTGTGTTTTTCTCCATTGTTAAAGGAGAATCATTATTGTAATTGTACTTTTAAGTTAAATATCTCTATTTGAAAAGATGTACCTTCCTATTGTTCACACATGTCCTTGTATTTAAGCGTTAGCAAGGTCTGCTTAAGTTTTAGGTGTGTTGGTAACACATGTCCCTTAATGTGACAGGACAGATAATGGGGTTAATGTGGCTGCGGAGTTGTGAAAAGCAACAATAGAGTGAGGACGCTGACTATAAAGGTGGCAACGTTTACCTCCGAGAGGTTTGCCTTCTGCCACTTAAAAATTTGACCTCAAACACGCACAAACACGACCCTCACTTACTGACTTGTCTACTGGAGTGGCCATCGTGTTGTCATGTCGTCCGTTCCCTTCTTTACAGCCGTGACAGTAAAAACAGCTGTAGCAGCAAACACTGGTGCCACTGCCTCTTAACTCTCCGATGTTTTCAAACATAGGGGGGGAGACATAAATTACGACTGGCCTTTTGACTCCTCCGAGTGGCTCCACTGAGCGGAGACAGTTCCTGTTTTTATTGACTCGCCAGTCGGGCAGGCTGACCTGTGTAAATGTACGAAAACCAGCGCGGAGACCTTAAACGCGCCACTAAAATGTTACGGCACTATCGGAAGACAAACGCACGACGAAAGAGCATTCCGAGGGCAAACAGTGAGAAAGGACACTCTTTAAAGTGATCTTTGCCAAGAACCTAATTTTGCTCAAGATACCGCAAGGTTTTCTGGTATTCCATTTTTGGAATTTTAATGTCAACTGTCTTGAATGAAGACATGAGAATTATCATTTTAGAAATTCTATTCTAGTTTAAGTTAGAAAAGTGTAGGTAAGGTCAATTACGATTTCTGTGCTCATATGCGACATGTACTGTATCTATTTTTGTCACATGGGTTCAAGGGCGTAGGTTTGCATAGGGACGCTAGGGACATAAGACTACAGAACTTTTAAGATGCCCAAATTGTTCCCACCAACTTTTAAGCAACCTTCTTTGCATTATATAATGACTTCAGTTATAAAGTTAATTTAGATTGTCTTCACATATGTTGCAAGGATAGAATTGACCCTACCATTGACCGTACCATTATTCAGTTAGTTGTTTTCGTTATGTTCAGATTTACATATTTACCCCTTTTCACTTGCTGAATGTGCCAGTCCATTTTTTTCCCCACCAAAACCCCACGTTTGATTGGCTGATGACTTGAACCCCACACACACACATACACACACTCACACGCGATCTCACAGCCCCGACAGAAATACTACATGTCGACAACATGCCGCCTCCTCCGCCCCATTCAAAGAGGAGGGATGTTAGAAGGTTTTTTTTTTTTCAGCCAGCAGCAGCCACTGTAAGTAATGTAAAAAGACATCAATATTGTGGAGGTGGGTAAAACACCACTAATTTTGCTACTGAAAGTCTGACCTGCATCAGAGTTACCATAACATTAAACTGTGAATTTGCTAACCTGCAAAACTCGAGTAGGGAAGCTACTTAGAGAGTTTTTATTTATTTTTGTTATTCCCTGATTAAGACGTTTTTTCAGTTATATGTAATTTCTTTATTTAGACAGACAATGTTGAGTGGTCTGAAGACAAGTGTTTATTTTTTGCATTCCTGGATAGTTAAGAAATTAACAAGTTTGTATCCATTGTGTACGTCAATACAATATAAGATTGTTTTGTTTTGTTTTGTTTTGTTTAAATGCAGTTTAAATTAGCTAATAAAATCAAGACATTTATTCTGGAAGTTTTCACATTTTTTCTGTATTAGTTTTTGAAAACAATGGTTTGAATCGAACGGTGTATTCACCTTAACCAATGCATATGAAAGTGAGCATAAATTAATAGATTTATTTTGCATTGATCATTTAGCTTATCAATTAATTGGGTTCATATTCATAAGAAATGTAGCCCTGATCCACGTTCACCTAATTTGTTTTGTCGTATTAATGCCCTGTCCCCAGCAAGAAGTATATATGAAGGTTATGCTGTTATATCGTCCCTACCAATGTTGAGACCCAACCTACGCCCTTGCATATGTTGCATATGTTTTTGCGATATGAACGACTATATGAAAAAATAAGAATGAACAAACCAAAAAATCAGGCATCAAGCTCTGCTGTGTGAACGTAGCATAACTCTTACAAGAGGAAAATCAGGATTTTAACAAAATTGATCTTTTTAGGATTTTAAAAGAACTAAAAACTCTGGGTTTTGTGGAAAAAAAAAAAAAAAAAAAATCCTAGAAAAATGTGTGATTTTATTAGAATTACCATACATTACTAAAGAAAGAAAAACCCAAAAAAGACCAAGCAAAAAACTGTCTCAAATTTATTAATTGAAACTTCATTTAAGAAGAAATAGCATTTTACAAGACGGCTAAAATTTCAAATTGACAAGAAAAGGTCTGAATTAAACTATTATTTAAGTTAACAATTTACCCACGGTAGGTGGGGTGTTAAAGTTACTTACAAACTGGCTGCCAAGTTGGCTGCCGTTGACGTCCATTTCATTTGAACTGGGAGTACTGCAAATGTTACGGTTCCATTGACGGCAGGGCCGGCCCAGCCTATACGCAGACTATGCAGCTGCTTAGGGCCCCTGACCAGTAGGGGGCCCAGATAGGGGGCAATCTGGCAATTGTTTAATTTATATTCTATTTTGTTTACTACAGTTTGCTTTATCTGACTTTTGTAAGTTTTGATACTTGATTACAAGCTTAAAAAATAAAAGTTATTCCTTAACTTCTTTCATTCCTCTTTTAGAAAAAGGTTTGGCACTATCTACTGAAAGTACTGACAATCATTTGGGGTGAGAAGTTTGAAAAATGCAGAGCAACAAAATCTGATTAATATACAAAATATGGACATATAGGTTGGATTGCATGTATGGGTTTCACAGTACACTGTGACGAAATGGTGGCCCAAAAATGTGGGCCCCTTGGCATTATTTTGCTTAGGGCCCCCAAATGGCCTGGGCCGGCCCTGATTGACGGTGCGAGAGGTTCAGTCCATTTTGACTGGGAGAGGCTAGCAGCGAATGATCGCTGCCAATGAATTAAGTGGAAGTCCACTCACTCAATAAAAACCTTGCATTTCAGAAGGGGTGTGTAAACTTTTTAGGTCCACTTCAAGGTGATTACAAGCACGCTCAACTGTTAGCATATGTGAAGCCACTACAGAGTGAGTAAGCCTGAAATAAATCCCTCAATGCCTTTGGTTTCCTGTCGTCCTTCTTTGTTCTCCTTCAGTTCACTTGTTTGGGATATTTTTGTCACTTTCTCATGCTGTCATTTGCACCATTGCCATCAAACGGTTTTCTCGGCCGGCCAGCGGCCTCGATTACCGACTGCGTCTCTTACGAGATGGCTATGAGGTTTTCTGCGTGTGTCCGTTTCTCTGCAGCCAAACGATAACCTATCATTTTTTTGAGCCTCTGCCTGTCCACATGAATATGCTTGCAGCCGCGTCACAAAGACACTGACTGAAAATGTCACCGTGCGGCCAAATGTCGACTTTTGTGTTAGATCTCTGGTCCCCTAATGGAACAGGTCCGAGGCCTCTTGCTTTTCTGATCTTATGTCAAAAAGGGTCGTGTTGGTCAAGCCAAAACTAAACACATGTTTTAAAGGACAGCGCACAGGACATCCAAGGTCAAATCACAATCGCAGTCTGTTGAGAGACAGCCTGTAATTGGTAAGTGGTAAAATAATGATAAAAAGATATATATTTCCCCTCTCTTTATGGCAGGGCTCCCCCAAACTAGTAGTTTGGGGACCCCTCAACAATAATTTTATTTTATTTTATTTATTTTTTTTTTTCAATAGTATTATTTATTTCCTGGCTTATTTCTGTGAAGAATTCAGAGAGGGTTATTTGGTTATTATCTATTTAATTAATAGTGTTATTATTATTTATTATCATATTATATTATATTATATTATATTATATTATATTATATTATATTATATTAAGGGCTGTCAAATGATTAAAATTTTTAATCGAGTTAATTACAGCTTAAAAATGAATTAATCGTAATTAATCGCAATTAATCGCAATTCAAACCATCTATAAAATATGCCATATTTTTCTGTAAATTATTGTTGGAGTGGAAAGATAAGACACAAGATGGATATATACATTCAACATACGGTACATAAGGACTGTATTTGTTTATTATAACAATAAATCAACAAGATGGCATTAACATTAACATTCTGTTAAAGCGATTCATGGATAGAAAGACTTGTAGCTCTTAAAAGATAAATGTTAGTACAAGTTATAGAAATTTTATATGAAAACCCCTCAATGTTTTCGTTTTAACAAAATTTGTAAAAATTTCAATCAAAAAATAAATTAGTAGCTCACCATTGTTGATGTCAATAATTACTTACACAATGCTCATGGAAGCTGAAGCCTATAAAATCAGTCGCACCCAAGCGCCAGCAGAGGGCAGCAAAACTCCATAAAACACAATTAACATGTGGACATTTCACTGTACTGTCATTTAAATCTGTCTGAACGGGGCATGGGCGTTAATTGCGTCAAATATTTTAACGTGATTAATTTTAAAAATTAATTACAGCCCGTTAACGCGACAATTTTGACAGCCCTAATTATATTATATTATATTATGCTATGCTATGCTATGCTATGCTATGCTATGCTATGCTATGCTATGCTATGCTATGCTATACCATACGATATTATTATTTTTATTTTATATACTTTTGTTCCTTGAAGAATCCAGAAAGGGTTATTTGTTTGTGGCTTTCTGAAAAACAATAAATTTTTACATTTAGACACTCCTGCAATCGTCACACCTTTTCTGTTACAAACTGACCCCGGCCCCTCATCAGAGAAGGGAAAAGTTTGGGGACCCCTGCTTTATGGTTACACTAGCAGTATGGCCAGGCGTTGCTGGGTTTGTGTACCATGAAATCTAAGGCTGTTCGATTAATCGATTTTGAACCGAAACCAACTTTTCTGGTTTAATAATGAAAGTTTAAATTAGTAGAGGTGGGTAGAGTAGCCAAAACAAAAAAATTCTCAAGTAGGAGTAGCGTTATTTCAAAATAATATTACTCAAGTAAATTTAAAAGTAGTCATCCAGATAACGTACTCAAGTACTGTCAAGCTGTTTTAAGTGTTTGTCCCGCTTGATGGGAGGGCGAGGACATATGACGCGAGGCCAACTCGGCTTTTTACACTTTTATTCGTTTGAATAATCAGAAAGGAGAATAGCAGATTGAAAACCTTGAAGATAAACGAAACTGTGAAAAGAGTGAAAACTTTTGGCAGTGAAAATATTTACAGTCAAATATTGGTGTCATGAACTTAAACAATTCCTAACCTATTTTAAACTAGACCATTTGATTACCGAATCAACATATTTAAATAATCATCATTAATACCAAGCAATAGTAATAATTTAAGTTCAGTCAAGCCTGTTTTAACATGGAGCAACTTGTCATTATTTGCATTCAAGCTGAAATAAATGTGTTTTTTACCCGGAAATAAAGGTCTTTATATCATGTTTTAATAAACAGATTCAAATTCTAACAGAAAACAGCCTATAGCAGTCCATCCGTCTGAAATAGAGAAAGTGAAAGGATTCGCTTATGCTGCATCTCTGGCTCTTTCTTCGCTGTGACAAGTACAAGTAAAAAAGTAGTCAAAAGAATACTCAAGTAATGAGTAACATTGTGAGTAACGGCTTACTTTTTTTTTTTTTTTTTTTTAACAACGGTATTTTTTTTTCCTCAGCACAGTTATTATCTATTATCAATGAACTGTTGTTATAATGATGATGTACAATAACCCATCACATAACCTCATTACACCAAAGAAATACAAAATAAAGAAAAAAATCATTGGATTCCGCCAATTTAAAAAAAATGACAGAACTGAAGTATCATTCGTCCAAGAGCATGAGTACCCTGTAGTAGAGAAAATAGTTCCTAGCTTGAATAGTGAATAGTTCCTTTATAATTACTATTATGATATTAAAAGGATCATATCTCCTGTTTTTCATGGTCAATCGGCGCCAAATAAAAAGTGGGAGAGAGATTTAAATCTGCACTTTTGAATCATGTTGAGGGCAGCGCTCTATGTCAAATACTTCATTTTTTACGGTGCTTTAAAGACGCCACAGCTGGCGTGATCCTAGAACGGCAAGCTTGCATCTGATTGGTATAATGGAGTCATGTGATTGTTGTTGCAATGTCTCATTGGTCAAATTGATAGAACTACTCTTGGCGTCGCTTGCAAAAAAAAATCAATAAATCTAAAATGTAGAATAAAGAGGAAAAATGTAACGACTCTTGTGGAGCCCAAAGTAGCGGAGTAAGAGTAGCGTTTGTTCACAAATCTACTCTAGTAAAAGTAAAAAGTGCGGCCTTGTAAAACTACTCTTAGAAGTACATTTTTCTCAAAAAGTTACTCAAGTAAATGTAACGGAGTGCATGTAATGCGTTACTACCAACCTCTGCAAATCAGTAAGTTTGATTTTCAAAGCCGCGCCATTTTGGTTTATATAAGATCAAATTGAATCAAATTATAGTTAATAATACTATTATTTTATATGAATTAGGGCATTTATTTACTATTTTATTTATTTGATTCAAATATATTTGCTACGATAACCTAATCAGTATTTTACATTTTTTCATGAGAATTAAATATTTATTTGATATCTTTAGTTTTATTGAAATTCAAAATTATAGCTCTAATCAAAGTATTACAAAAATATTACATGATTTGTTAATAGGATTTATATCTATTGTTGTACATTATACTACAGTATATCATTATCAATTTGACAAGATCATTAAAAAAAGGCACATTTTATCATGATGGGGGTTTTTTTTGTTTTTTGAAGATTCAAATAATGTACATGCATCTAGTTCTATTTATCACTAAAGTAAAGCCTGTAACCCTTGGTAACGAAAGAGAAGAGAACTCTACTGAATTGTGTCGAGAGCAGACTGCAGGATTAAAATATCAACAAAAAGCTGCTCCCGACTAATTACAGTTGGAATTCCGAATCCTTCTTTGTTGCTTGTCGGAACACTTTTGAGCAAGCGCGTGCGTGTTTGTGAGAGTGGTTCAAAACAGAATAATGAGGACAAATTTTGAAACGATGTGCTTCCGAGACCCGTTGCACTTATATTATTTATTGACAATTTGTAAGCCCCAAGTGAATAATTTAACATTTGTGTTACTACAAGATGTTTTTCGATGAGGCTTCAGTTCTTGCCCTTGTGGCAACTCGTCATAGGAAAAGAAGAAAGACAACTAAAGTTTAAAAAAAAAAAAAAATGGAGGCTGGCTTTTTATGAGTATTTTTGGGGGTCACATAATTACCTTGTGAACCTCTGCTGATTGTATTATTTGTTTGACTTTATATTTGTGTTTTATTGTTTAATCTTTGTTTTTATTACTTTTAGTTTGTATATATTTAATATTATTTTTAGTGATATTATTAATCCTATTTTTATATTTTCTAATGTATTTTTCTAATATATATTTTGTAAAATATATTGGCGGGAAACAAAGACAAGGCTGAAAAAGCATTTTCTGCTCTTGCACCCCCTCTTTAAAATAAACTGCTGTATTTTAAGCCAAATGACTTGTTGTGTTTGATAGAACAATATGTCTATAAGCTGCCATAGCAGTTTCATGGCGAATTATGCCCCAGGACTATTTTTAATTTCTCCGTTTTACCCTGGACACCCCCGTTTACAGACAACGCACAACCGCTTTTGTTTCAACCCAGCCATAAAAAGAATTAAGTAATTATTATTTAAAATTTCTATAATTTTTAGCTTAGAATCATTAAGTGATGTCTAATTTTTAGTTTTAAAAAACAGCTTTATAAAAACATTTACTCGCATATTTTAAACTTTTAAACAAATGACGTCTCATTGAAAAAAATAGTGTTTGTAAATAGGTCACAGATGTCTACCTCATAACTATCGCTTAATTGTATTTTTTTTTGTTTGTTTGTTTGTTTGTTACTGTTGCATTGCCCCTGATATTTTAGATGTTAAGTAATCGATCCAGACAAAGAAAAATTGAAAAGAAAAAAAAACATTTAAATGGTAAATATTTGAAAAAGAAAATCTTGACCACTCCTTGTTGTCTGTGAATTCTGCATCACGATCCATGTTATATTACCGTATTCCACCTCTATAATCCCCACAAAGTCCGGCTGTGGTCATTCACAGCTGTGTCTTGACACTCAGTGATACATGCTACACAGAGTTTCTGGATCAAAGCATGATAAGTACGCAATAATATGTCTTTAAAATCATATCAATATGTCTTTAATTATGCTCTCTCATCCACTCACCTCGAGTTACCGGAAAACCACAGAAAGACATTGCAGTCGAATGCTAGCGCGAGAATTATGGACACAGCTAACTGACTAGCATGCTGTCCATTATCTTTTTGACCCTTGTTGCCGTTTGGATTGTTTATTATGGGATGATATCGATGTATTAGGTACATAAGATGCTTAAATCATAAAGTCTAGGTCCTAGGCTTCAAGTCTAAATACAATAAATAGATAGTATTATGTACTCACATTTATATGTTCCCTTTATGCATATGGAGCCTTTTATTCTCAGTATCTCTCACTCACATTCTTTAATCATGATTGAAAAAAATATTTCAAAAGCCCACTGCAAAAATTTAAATATTATGGTATTGGAATTTAACCCCTTAAAATTCCCCTGGAAATGTTTTTTCTTTGCACAGATTAAAATCAAGCCAAATCAGAAACTGTATGCAGTTAAGTTATCATTAACTATACAGCTAACCCCCAGTTTAGCCATGTTTATTTACTTAATATAAAACACAGGGCTACACAGTATACAGTATCTTAAAAGTAAGATTATATTTCTTAAAATTTTATTGCATCACTTTTTTTTTTTTCATTTTTTTTTTCATGTTTTTATTAATTTACATTGACTGTATTTACATTTAATTGCTTTCAAATATTGTAGTATTTAACATACATTGTGGTGGTGTCAAATCATAACTCGATTTTTTTTTCCCAATACAATATAGCCTTTAATTTCATATTATTCATTATTTTCAACCCATGTGCCATTATTTTATTATTGAAGTTTCTTTTACCAGTATATTATTTGATTCACTTATTATTCATATTCTTTTTTCATAAAAATGAGAATATTGTATTCAAATATGCAGTATGATAACACTAATAATAACTGTAAGAATCTTTTCAAGGTATTTTTTAATCGTTTATTAGCATTTTTTTTTTTTTTTTTTTTTTTCAAAATTCCAACGTGTTTTCTATGCCTAACATCTTAAATGAAATTCTATTTTTATTCCCAGCATTTGTTTATTTTATTCCATTTTTATGTGTTTAAAATATATGTTATAATTGTATTGTATATTTGGGACTACTTTACTCTGTATCATGTTAAGTTAAAGAGATTCCTCTGTAATATGTTGGGCCTTATCATATTTATGTAGGCACTGGGAAAAAAAGAAGAAAAAAAAAAAACAGATGGACATCTTCAAAGTGGGACGTGCGTGTAGTGATGACAACGAGCGCCGATGAAATATTTCTCATGTGGTGACAAGTTGACACCACTGCCAACCGAGTCAGCGAAGGGCTTTTCTGTCATTCCCAGAGTGGAAGATTTGCCGGGTAAATAACAGGTTGCCTTTCATGCTGACTGCTCGGGCAACAGCTTCCAGACTGTTGGCGCACGGCCGGACAGCGAGGGGGGTGGGGTTTACAGGGTGGGGGTACAGTAAAAGCACGGCGGTGCTATTTGTGTATGATAGCCAACTGTTTTTATTTTCTAAGTTATGGGATCCCGTAATGACGCCCTCCGACCCGGCTACTCTTTGTTTACGCACAACGGGGAGGCCGCACTAAAGACGTGCCGCTTGCCAGAATCACATTAGCTCGGGGCTACAAACTCTGCTAACCTTCTCCAGCGCAGCCCACCAAGGCCGCGTGGGAAGGCAAGTAACTCCTAGATAATGTACATTTTATCCCATTAACTGCTCTCCATGGTTTGAGGCAGGATCATTTCAGGTCATTTACAGTAAATTTTAATGTAAAACTCAAAAAGGTTGACGTAACAATATGACATTTGCTATCACACTGACTCATATGACAATTAGCATAACTACAAAATTGCTTTAATGACGGCTCAAACAAAAATTCAGGTTCCTTATATCATTTCATCAACTTGTAGTTGACTGAAAAATTAATTCTGTACCCGTTAGAGGGCAAGTGATAATTTTGGTAATTTAAAAAATAAAAAACAACTACATGACATAAAATGTGATGTCCTCATACAGTATGTGGACGCCAGGTCTCAATTATGCAGAGATGGGTAGAGGAGCCAAAAATTTTACTCCAAATACTGTATTACTGAAGTAAAAGTTGAAGTCGTCATCCAAAAAATGTACTCAATTACAAGTAAAAAAAAAAGTACTTGGTTAAAAGAACACTCAAATGATGAGTAACTGCTTAAGACAGATATGTCCAAAGTCCGGCCCGGGGGCCAAATGCGGCCCATGGTCAAATTTCATCCGGCCCCCAGCCTCTGTCATAAAATCAATAACGTCTGGCCCGCACACAGACTTAATAAATTGGTCAGCAGTACTGCTACCAGCATATGAAGTAGCTTACACACTAAATACTGCTCCTTATTTACCCACTAAAAGGCAACAGCACTCTAAGCAACATTACCCCGTGTGACCCTTCCAATTTTCAAAAAAAAGAAAAGTTTACTGCGACGGCCGACGCTTCAAGGATAGGTGGAAATTTGACAATTTCTTCACTGAAATACGCAACAACTGTGTCTGCCTCATTTGCAGAGACAGTCAGTTTTTAAAGAGTTCAATGTGAGGCGATATTACCAAACAAGACAAGACATGTATGACAAGATTAGTGCTGCAACGATTAATCGATTAACTCGAGTATTCGATTACAAAAAAAATATTCTAATTAAATTTTGTTGCTTCGAGTATTCGTTTAATTAAAGTGCTGTTTTAATGGTTTATTTTGAAAGTGTTTGCAGTTAGTCTTATTGATGAGGGTGGATACACTGCCCTCTGGTCTGCCTCTTTTCACATGGCTGAATCCAACTGCTCCCTGTTAAAACCAACGTAAGCTAAGTTTTTCTTTGAGCTAATGTTTTTTAATGCATTCTTAATTTAGTTTATAGGTATAGTTAGCCGTTGTGGGAATTTGTGTCTGAGCCATTTGTTAAGAGCATTGTAAAAACAAAAAAAACAAAACAAAAAAACATTAGCATTTAAGCTAGCGGACTTTTTCTATGTAAGTTTGGTAGTTGTTCTTTTGTTGTACATTGATCCTCATTTAAAAAAACAAAAACAAATAAATACCGTTTGAGGCTCAGCTCAGGTATTTTAATTTTTCATGTTCCTTATCCGATTACTCGATTATTCGAACTAAGACCATCGATTAATCGACTACTAAAATATTCGATAGCTGCAGCCCTAGACAAGATTACAGGGAAGATACGCAGCGAGAAATTGAAGAAATTGAAGCAACTTGAAGCTAGTTAAATTTCACAGCAGTAGTATTTGGCAAGAGCCCGAGAGTCAAAAGAGAACGCCACAAAGGCTAGTTGCGAGATTGTTGAAATTATTAATTAAAAACAATAATAAAGCAAATGTGACACGCAGAATGGCTTGCTAAAATTTGCTTAAATATATTATTCTACATAAAGGACGTCAGCCAGGATCGGCCCCCCACATTTTTACCGCACCAAATCTGGCCCCCTTTGCAAAACACCCCTGGCTTAAGATGTTTTTTTTTTTTTTTTTTTTTTTTTTAACAATGATGTTTTTTCTCAGCACAGTTATCTACAGTCATGTGAAAAAATTAGGACACCCTGTGAAATATTCAGTTCTTTATTAAGAAATGTTCACATATCAACGTCTGATCTTGTTTTTCCTTTATCTCTGGAAAAGAAAGTGATTAAATTGCAGTTAAACCACAAAAATTAACATTGTTTTATCCCTTCATTCATTTTCCATGCTGCTTTTCCTCATGAGGGTCGCGGAGGTGCTGGAGCCTATCCCAGCTAACTACGGGCAGTAGGCAGGGTACACCCTGAACTGGTTGCCAGCCAATCGCAGGGTACATGGAGACATACAACCATTCACGCACACACTCATACCTACGGACAATTTAGAGCATGGGTGTCCAAACCTGTCCGCAAGGGCCGCTGTGGGTCCTGGTTTTTGTTCCTACCAATCGAGCACAGACAGTTTAACCAATGAAGTTTGTGCTAAAACAAGCAGCACCTGACCACAATCAACTGATTACACTTGTGAGACACCAGATTGGTGAAAAGATGTCATCTTGTTTTGTAGGAATGAAATCCAGCACCCCCTGCGGCCCTATGTGGAATAGTTTGGACACCACTGATTTAGAGTGTTCAATCAGCCTACCACGCATGTTTTTGGGATGTGGGAGGAAACCAGAGTTCCCGGAGAAAACCCACGCAGGCCCGGGAGAACATGCAAACTCCACACAGGAAGGCCGGAGCCTTGGATTGAACCCTCGATCTCAGAACCGTGAGGCAGACTTGCTAACCACTCAGCCACCGTGCCGCCAACATTGTTTCACTCAATGCATATTCTAACTGCGGTAAAAGTTAGGACACACTTCCACCTAACAACTAGTGTTACCCTCTTTGGCTGAAATAACTTCAGTGAGACGCTTTTTGTAGCCGTCAACCTGTCTATGACATCGGTCTGAAGAAAGTTTGCCCCACCCCTCAACACAGAATACTTTCAACTGTGAGATGTTTGAGGGGTTTCTTGCAAGTACAGCATGTTTCAAGTCACCCAACAGCATGTCAATTAGATTAAGATCAGGGCTTTGACAGGGCAATTCCAGGACTCTCCATTCTGTCCTTTTCAGCCAGTCTTTGGTGGATTTACTGGTATGTTTTGGGTCATGGTCATGTTGCATGGTCCAGTTTCGCTTCAGCTTTCATTTTTTTCACAGATTATCTCACATATTCCTAAAGCACCCTCTGATACACAATAGGAATTATGGTGGATTCTATGATGGGGAGCTGTCCAGGTCCTGCTGCAGCAAAGCATCCACAAACCATGACACTTCTACCTCCATGCTTCACAGTTGGTATGAGGTTCTTTTCCTGGAATGCTTTTTTGGGTTTGCGCCAAACATATCCTCTTTTCTGGTGTCCAAATAATTCAATTTTAGATTAATCTGTCCAAAGAACATTATTCCTGAAGTCCTGGTCTTTGTCTACCTTCACTCTGGCAAACTTCAGTCTGGCCTTCATGTTTTTCTTGGAGAGCAAAGGTTTCCTCCTTGCACACCTCCCATGAAGGTTAAACTTATGAAGTCTCTTTCTGAGTGCAGAGGGATACACTTTCGCATCAACAGTAGCAAGAGCCTGCTATAGGTCTCGTGATGTCATTTAAGGGTTTTTGGAGACTTCATTTAGCATCTTGCGGTCTCCTCTCGGTGTGAACTTGCTTGGACGGCCAGAGCTGGACATGTTGGCAGTTGTTTTGAATGTCCTCCACTTGTAGACTATTTTCCGGACAGTGGAATGCCTGATTTTACATTCTTTTGAGATCTTTTGAAATCCCCTACCCGTCTCATAAGCATCTACAATCTTCTTACTGAAGGTCTCAGACACCTCCTTTGATCTCACCATGGTGTTTTCTCTCACTTCAACAGTCAGGGGCGCACCAAACTAAATGTGAGGTTTAAATAAGGCAAGCCTCCTTCAAAACACTGGGTAATGGTGTTTTAATCATGTGCACTCTTGTGTGTGATTTTAGCCATCTTGCGTGCGATTGAATGTGGGGGTGTTCTAATTTATTCCTCAACAGAAATTGCATTTATTTGAAATTGCATTTCATAGAAAGTTATAAAATATCTTTTTTTTTTCAGTTTTAATTGTTTGATTCTATTACTTGAATCTCTCAAGATTGTTAAAATTGAAATTAAATATTCATGTGACCAAATATGTTACAAAACAAACAGGCTTCCATAGGGCGTCCTAATTTTTTCACATGACTGTATATGAACTGTTATTATTATACTGTACTATAACATAACATATAACATAACATATATAATATATAAAAATATAACATAAAAATTATTCTGGCGAGTGAAAGAAATCAACAGAAATTAAGCATTATTCGTCCAAAGAGCAAGAGTGCACTCTGGTAGAGAAAACATATTTCCTATTACGAATCCAAACAGATAATATATCCTGTTTTACATGGTCAATCGGTGTCAAATAAAAGTGGGAGAAAGATTAAAATCCGTCAAACCTCCTAAAACTACTAAAATGCAAAGAAAAATGTTTTGGCAGTTATTTCTATAACACATACAAAAGCTGATTTTCATTCAAAATTGTATTTTTTCAATGATTTGCAAAATACAAGTTAACAAAAACAGCAATAACCTAACTTCCATCTCCTAATTTTTATTTTCCCTCATTTCCTTACATACTAAATGCCCATTTTCCTCACATACTAAATGCCAAATCTCAATTTTAACTACTTAAGAACATTGGATGTATATTAAATTGAATTGAAGTTAATGTAAACATTTATGGGTTTTTTTTGGTTGTTTTTTTTTTTTTTTAATAATAAAGATATAAGTAACATACTTTTAGAAAAATAAGTACAAATGACTGAAATTATGCAGAGTGAAATGGGATATATTTTGAAGATCGCACAAACATTAACTTTTTTAAATCATAAGGAAATGAATAAGTAGCCTAACATAATTGAACAAATATAAGTCCAAAGTGCACATTGACAGCTAAGATGTTCTGAACCTCCCTATCAAAGCAAATAAAACTAAATATGATAAATAAGCCTCCTCAACTCTTTTCTTGCTCTTTAAGATTTGATCCATTTTCTGTTGCATTGCCCTTTTTTGGTCGCATCAATTCAACTTTTTGTTGTTGTTTTTTTTGCTGTTCCAGAAAACATGCACATTTGAACCAATCAGAGCTTACTATCTCTGCTGATCACATGTCAGTATGTCAGCCAATTGATCGGATAAATGAGTCCAGGAGTTTTGCTTTGCTGCGTGCATTCGCACATTGATGTGACTCATCATCGTCAGACTCGGATAACTGCAGCAGCTGGGGATACCTCCTTGCCGTCCGTGGAATAAAATCAATAATAAATATTGGTGGAAACGGATTACGCTACACAAGCACTTTATTATGCTTGTTGTTAACACTTGTGTACGTAAATCTGATGTTGGTAGATAGTTTTCTTCTTGGAGATGAAATGCATATGTGGCAGCTTAACATTTTTTTTTTTTTTTTACATAGCGTTTTGACAGTTGCTGTCATATTTTTGGAATCAAAGCACCGTGTGCTGGAACAGCATTCCGGCCCTGAATCTTATACCAGAACTGCGTTCCTGACCGTTCTGGCCCACTTTCACCCCTGGCTATATCCCCTATTGTAGAAGGTAGTAAAATTTAAATGAATAAAAACTTTGATTTTTTGTGACCCCAAAAACACTCTAATGATTTTTTATTTTCATAGTATTTACCTTATTGCCAGCCATTGATGACGATGGGATGACTGGTTGTGAATGCTCATCTTAACTGCAATTGACGACTTTAGAGGTGAAATTCATTTTGACCCAGTCAAAATTGATTGGAAATGTAGCACTGTCAATGGCAGCCAATGAGTTCCCAATAAAGGGTGAACTCTTATTCCACTAACGCAATTGTAATTCAAATACATCATTTTTAGAAATCAGAAACGTACTACTACACAAATTACAACACCCGTTAATGTTAAGTTACTTCCTAAGTATCGTTTACATTAAGTTATAGTAACATTCCACAGACGATTGTGGGTTGAGTTTGGTGACAGATTGTACCTGCATGCGTACAACTGGAATGCTTTCGCGCTTGCGGACGTGCTGACGCAGATACTTGAGGTCAAGAAAAAAAACTATTGAAGAAAAATAGGCTTTTAATTGAATGAATTTCCTGCCAGAGCCGCAGGGCACACAGATACAAAACGTGGTGGAACACTGACAAGTAAGAATGCAGTGGTTACAATGTGTTCTTTCGAAATAAAATATTTCTGGAGTAGTTTTTCCTCATCGCTGTGCCGCAAGAGATTACCCAATTAAAAATAATCCATCATTGTGACATAGTGACAGGCAGAAGAAACAATTGACCTGTGCATGCCAATCATACAGGAGATTCCTATCTTTGTGTTCCAACTTAATTACATGCCAAGTCTCGTGTTTGTAAACTAGCATTATTTTTAGTATGACAGTATTATTCATATTTTTAAATATTTCTTCTGACATTTTACCTTTTTAGATACACAAAGTAAGCTGCAAAATTACATATAGTTGAACTTTGACAGTTAATTTATTTAGTGACCTGTCATAACTTACAGTTGTGTTCAAAATTATTCAACCCCCACAGTATATAAATGTTTTTGCAAGTTTGACATTTAGTTTTCATCTTGTAAAATAATTACATGTCTAATAGACAGTGTTGTCAGTAACTGATTACTTTCGTTCAGTAACGCGTAATCTACACGTTAATTTTTCAAGGCCAGTAATCTGATTAAAGTTGGTTTCCTTAGTGTCTGTGCGTTACTATTATGTTTTTCCCCATGATGTATGTAGAATAAAGAATACTGTAGTCATGTACGAAGAGAATCTGAATAGAAAGTATTGCTCTTGAGTTTGGCAGTGACATCGGATGTCACATTTTCTAATCGGGGGGAAAAAAAACGGGTCACGTGTATTACCATGCTATGAGCGCTGTTGGCAGCCGAAAACAACTGGCTACCTCTCAGGATGCTAACAGTGGAAGACGTAGGAGAAGAACCACAAACGGTTGCATTTGCTTATTGGACATACAGCCATGACTTCACATTTCTCACCAATAGAGATGACCAAAAATATCTCCGTGCGTCGCAAACTTTGCGCTGGCTCAAAAGGGCAGTCGACCGCTAATAACTCTACATCTAATTCAAGGAACCACTTGGAATTACAGCACAGCGCGACAAAAATCGAAACACAGCCATCAGGTAACGAGACAGCCAGCACTTTTACAGTTTGTAACCAGCCTTTACGTACATTTTATAGTTATAGTTTGTAACCATAGGCGGAGTGTGACTTTGTGTGTGTGTGGGGTGGGGGTGGGGGGGGGGGTGGACAATAGTTTGGACACGCCTCATCATTTGTGCTTTTTATATATTTTCACTACTATTGTAAATTCTCACTGAAAATACCAAAACTATGAATGAACATGAGGAATTATGTACTTGAAAACACGTTTTACTGTATATTCTACATTCTTCAAAGTACAAAGTATCCACCCTTGAGGTGTCTCCAAACTTTTGGCCTATACTGCATGCATTATGAAATACTTTGTAGGATTCTTGTTCATTTCATTTGTTTTTGTTGTTTGTTTTATTGCTTTGCAACTTTTATAGCCAGAATTTTAACGGGTAGGTCTTTATTTTAAAGGGGGAGTTCAGAATTTTTGACATTAGGCTTAATCTTCGAGTTAGCGGGGATTTAATTAGTCGTTGGAGTTGTTTTTAACAAATTCCGTGCAGTTTGTCAGTTATTTGTTAGTTTCAGGGCTCCGGAGTGGCTGAGCTAGCGCAAGTCAAAGGTGGTTGAAATCAACTCCATCGACTAACTAAACCCCTGCTAACTCGAAGATAAAGCCTTATCTGAAAAATTCCATTACATGCGATGAATTTTTTCTGTTGAGGCAGCAAAGGGAGAAAAATTGGGAAAAGTAACTGACAAATTACTTTTAAAGTAACTTAGTTACTTTGATAATAAAGTAATCAGTAAAGTAACTAGATTACTTTTATGAGGAGTAATCAGTAATTAAATTACTTTTTCAAGTAATCTGTGACAACACTGCTAATAGACTAATACAACTGCAGAAACAAAATTATTTTTTGGGAATATTCCAATTTATGGCCTCTCTGATTACTTCATTGACAAAACTATTCAACCCCTTAGGTTTTAGTACTTCATACAACATCCTTAGCAACAATAACATCCTTTAGACATGAAGCACAGCTTCACACAAGTTTCTTGCAGCAATCCACAGGTATCTTTGCCCATTCCTCATGGGCAAAGGCCTTCAGTTCATTAACATTTTTGGGCTTGCGTGCTGCAACTGTTTTTTTCAAGTCCCACCATAGATTTTTAATGGGATTTAAGTTTGTTGATTGCGATGGCCACTCCAGAATCTCCCAGCACTTCTTTTGCAACCTAGATGTGGTAGATGTTGAGGTATGCTTAGGATCATTGTCCTGTTGAAAGGTCCAACCCCACGCAAGCCTCAGCTTTGTCAATGACTGGATGACATTTGCATCCAAGATCTCCTAGTAGTGAACTGACTTCGTAATACCTTGCACACGCTGAAGATTCCCTGTAACTGAAGAAGCAAAGCAACCCCCATGACTAAAGGCCAGTTATGCTTCCACATCAGACCTGCGCCGTCAAGGAAGACCCAATTTACGACCCTGCGCTGTAGCCTTACGTGCTCCTACTGATTTGTCTAATCCTAGCGTCACATGTATGCATATAATGTGGCAGAAATGGACTGTGATTGGTGCACTCAGACTGTTGTTTCCGGTTCAGCGTGAAATCACCTCCATTATTAAACATGATTTTGCTACACGCCAAGCCGACACGAGTATCAACGAAGAGCAAGTATGACAACTTTTGCAATGTCTCGTCAAGCCATTATGAAGATTGCCAAATGGCAAGCAATTTGTGGGAGGAGATTGCTGAAAACATGGGGCTGGAGGTCAGCCAGCGATTGAATAAAAAAATGGAAGAACCACCGAGACAAGTATGTGTGTGCTCGGAATGGCCACATGAAGCGGTGACCCAGTCGGCCAAAAACTGCCAGCTTTTTTTATCACTTTGTCGAATTTTTGGTTGGTGCACGTCATCATTTATTGTGTACATATGTTTGCTGTGAGTCTGTGACTTATTTACGTGTCACACTTCAAGTATATGACGAATAAAGCACAGGTTTGGAGTCAAAAGAGTTGTTTTGATGTTTAATTTTCAACAACAGACAGTTCACACTCGATACATCATCCCTGATTGACAGTGCCTCGGTGCTTTTATGATAACGTAAACATCAAGGCTTCTAACACAGTTTGGGAAGTTCCATAGCTGCCAGAAATCTGCTATGGGTTTCCACTGGCTGGTTGTAGGACACAACAAACAAATCAGGCTCGAGTGCTTTGCAGACCTCGGACAAAACGCTGGACGCAGTGCTCGACGCCAGTTTGAAGCTAGCCGCTACAGCTTGCTGGTTTCCACCCGAGGCTAGAACTCTCTATGCTGCATCAAAAGTCGAACAGACCGCCTCGAAACAGTCTTTTGCATCGCCCGTGCCTCAACATATGTATGACCAACATTTATCCAATGTTGATGAGCTGAAGATCCACATTCAAGCGTTCCATCTTGCATTGTTTATTTTTTCTCAGTTGAGCTAGAAGAAGTCGACAAGCGTGCCCCAAAACAGTACAAACACAACGCCACACCCCTCTAGTGGCTTGGCGGTGAATTGCAGAGCAACGTGTTCCCTCACCGCAGAACTATCGAATGCTCATTGGCGCAGTAGTCACTTCGCCGTCACCGCAACTCAGGTTTAACGCCCCACCGTGCTTCACAGTAGATAGGGTGTTCTTTTCTTTATAGGCATAATTCTTTCTCCTCCATATGTACCGTTGATCCATTAGCCCAAAAAGTTCAAGTTTGGTCTCATCACTCCAGAGAACAGTCCCTCAAAACCTTTGTGGTTTGTCCACATGGTTTTTGGCATACTGGATCTTCTTGTGCTCTGGAGTCAGCAGGGGGTTGCGCCTAGCATGAAAGCCATCATTTCGCAGTGTGCGTCTTATTGTCTGGGATGAAACCTGAATACCTTCCTCTGACATGTCCTGTCGTAGCTCCTCAGCTGTCAACCCGAATTTTTTCTCCACCTTTCGCTTCAGGTATCGCACGGCAGTTGCAGACAGTAACCTCTTTCTACCCATGCCCAAGTAGCGTTTCCACTGAGCCTTTAGCTTTAAACTTGCGGACTATGCTCCCAATTGTGTCTATTGAATTATTTAGTCCTTTTGCTATGTTTTTATTTCCATATCCTTCCTTAGGAAGTGAAATGACCTCCTCTCTGAACTTTTTTGACCATTCCTTGGACTTCACCATGTAGTATAGATTGCATTAACTGCCAAGAAGAGCCGTGTGTCGCAGTCCTTTTAAATCTGCTTAATTGCTGCTCATTAGGGTTCCGTTCACATCTACAGATGTTTTCATCAGCTGTTTGACAACACCTGATGGAAATCTTTGTTTTTAAGAGAGGTGGACTTGGGAGGTTAAAATAATTTTGTCAATGAGGTAATCACAGAAAGGCCATCAGTTGTATTTTGTGTGACTATAAACAAAATGAAAGTCAAAACACTGATCTACTTTGGAGTTGAATAATTTTGAACACAACTGTATGTCCACTTATGTGTCAAAAGATATTTATTCGTTGGAATGAGTCAATGCCATCAATCTATTCCAGCTTTGCAATGAAAACAAAAGTTATTGTAATCTTTTTATAATGATGGTAATGTCACTGTAATATACAGTAATGAGATAACTAAAACGTACAGAATTAAACAAATTTTGCAATATCTTTGGCTTCAATTAAATTGACATTGTGCAACTCTTTCTGGTGTATACCTTAGCAGCCGAGGAGCAGTACAATACAAAAATACAACTAAATATGCAGCTGCTGAAACGTCCACTATGAACTTAGGTCATGTCTACACGTAATACGGTATTTGGCAAAATTCTGGGGTGTTTTTCTACAGTTTAGCCTATCTTCCACACGCGTACATACATTTTGAGATAGAAAACGAGGGTTCTTAAAAACTTCATCCAAAGTGAAGATGTGCAAATTCTGTGTTTGTAGCTTGTTGCTTCCATTTATTTACAAACTCTTGCAGTGCTTCATATTGAAGAACACATGCAAAAAATGGTGGTATTATGGACAATTATTTTTCATGCATTATTATGAATGCACTTAAATAAATGAGGTTGGTTGTGAAAGCTTTTTCTTCCTAGAAACGTGGTGGTGTAGATGTAATTTTTTTCCCGGCCGTATTCGGCATACGGAGAGATTAAGGGGGGGCCGGGGGGCATAGCCCCTCTGGTGGCATACAATGTCATTGCATTAATTGGCTTTCCAATATATGAATTTAAAATTAAGACTTTGTCGGTAAAATGTTGCTTATAAAAGTTGTAAAGCAATAAAACAACAAAAATGAATGAAATGAACCCAAAAAAAAAATTCTATAATGGGTCAAAACTATTTTTCAAACAGATCATGTGACTAGCACCTTAGAGATGGTCATTTGCTTTGCTTAGCCCGAAAGAAACACCTGAGGACAGAAAAGACAAGATGGATATACATAATTTTTTTACAAACCTAAGTTCCTAAGGGAAACAAAAACAAACACTTGTTTTCAACATATTATTATAAATGTTCCTGACTGAAATATTCAGTCAAAATGGATGTGGCGTCTACTTCTCCACTACTTTTAGACAAAAAAAACGTGCACTCACACTCTCACGCACACACAGCTGGGATGCCTGTATGCATGAGCATGGGTTTAGCTACTATCTAAGCATATATCTTGTAATTTTATTGCTGACACTGCGTTTCGGGGTCATCAACACCCCCCCCCCCCCCCCCCCACAAGAGTCAAACTCCGCCTGTGGTATTATGGCAGGATCCTCGGTTAAAATAATAATAATAACCTCTGCTAGGTGTAGACATGGCCTTACACTCTATATAAAACTCTCCAATAAATCAATTAAACAAGGTTTTTAAATTTTATTTTTTGCCAAATCGGGATATTTGCACATTTTACCTGTTTATAAAGAGATTTCAATATACTGATATTCTCACCTCTAACTTCATCTGCCTTTGTCAAAAGTATGCTTGAATACAGAAACCACCACCACACCAGGAATGTGACTCAAGACCAGGTTGAGAAAGACCATTTTATAGTTTATAGTAACTAAAACACAAACTGAACTAAAAGTCACATATACTAAAAATATAAATTATCTATTTATTTATATCTATAAGATATCTCGAATAATCAACAAATACATTGTTGTGCATACATTTACACAACTGCGTGTGGTCCATAATTGTCTGTCTGTTTCAAGATGTGCGCTTTCTTTCCCAGTCACTTTTTAGGTTTCGGAAACTCATTAGTCCAAAGGTTTTACATCCTCAAGCCTTTCTTTTTCAAGTCCTTCTTTGCCTCCTTAATCTGTGCTTGAAGCTCCTCTGCGGCCTCCTGACAGTCGTTAAAGGTGGCCACCCGGTAGCCCACCGTGAGCAAGGAGTAACAGCCGAACGACACCAACAGGTAGAGCGGCATGGGCCAAGCCACTTCTCGGTACGGATGCGGCACCTTCAGGTCCAACGGGTCGAAGGCAACCAGCACCCAGGCGGCCAGCACCACCGAAACTCCGAATAGCCACTCCATAAATTTGGTCATGATGAAACCAGGACACGGAAGCAACCTGAGATAATAACAAGGTATGAATGCGATTTTTACGACTAGCTTAGCTTTAGCGTGGCTAGGGAACTAGCTGTTTCACAAGTAAACAAATGCAATAAAACGACTAGTC
This sequence comes from Corythoichthys intestinalis, assembly GCF_030265065.1. NCBI lineage: Eukaryota > Metazoa > Chordata > Actinopteri > Syngnathiformes > Syngnathidae > Corythoichthys > Corythoichthys intestinalis. The sequence continues at coordinate 23,908,159 of NC_080416.1, forward strand.
CTAATTTACCCATCTAGATGGGACTACGCTGAAATTAAACAGTAATTTCTGGGTTCAAATCATTGGCTATTATTTCGTTGTGTCTATATTTACAGTGAAGATGTTCCAAAATACACGTACCCCTTGCTGTTTGGCCTATTTGGCGTATTAATATGACGTCAGAGGGCGTGATGCATCTTGGGTAATGTAGTTTTTTTTTCTTTTTCTTTTTTTTCTTGAAGAATACAACATACAAATGACTAATAACAATAGAGAACAACCAATTCACATAGAATACAACCTTATCATCATTTTTACATTGTAAGACACAAAAATAACGAGTAAAATTTAAATAAAAGGGAAAAAAATAATATTCATAAATTTAAAAAAAAAAAAAAAAAACCTAAATCAAAAATAAATAAATAAATAAATAAAATATGCATGTTATGAGCCAAACAATTTTGCATTAGCTTCTAGAGAAAACTTGCATTTATTGTTTTGTATCATGTTAAGCGATGTGAAATATGATTCAATTTCAACCAAGAATAATTTGAAGTTCGGATTTATGTTTTAAAATTTAGGTTTATGAATATGGTATTTATCTTGGGTAATGTAGTCGAGGAACTTACTGTCCTAAAATTACATCACAAGCTGTTTTCTGAACCGCAAACGGATGCATTTCCAGGGGAAAAAAAACAACAAAAACTCTTATTTTATTAGTAGAGTGAATAACTAATATAAACTAAAATAAGATAATAATATATTATTAATTTACCTTCTGGCCTCTACTCTGCAATTCTGTATTACATGCATCCATCAATTTTCTGTACCGTGTATCCTAACTACTGCATTATTAGCCATCTGTTTTATGCATATTATAATCCGTATTATTATGATTCATATTTCTATCTCCCACTTTGCATTCATTAGGCAATGTTTTATAAATATTTGGTAGACTGTAATTAATGATTGTCATAAATCACTGCTGTTTCCCAATTATGCACTATTTAGACCAGGGGTCCTTAAATACAAATCTTGAAGGTCCACAATTTTTTTTCTTCATACAAGCGTACATCCTTTCATTAATGTCGGTCAAGTACAAGGCAGATGGAAGGTGGTAAAGGGGGTTTTCTTTTGACCAAACAAAAATACAGTGCACATTCTGATTAAATAATAATAAATCAACAAAACGTTTTCTTGACTTAAAATAAAAATACCAAAAAACAATGCAAGTAAAATGTTTACACATGTACACTAAATAATTGACAAGATCTGTAATTAAGGAGCAAACAAAAACTATTCATAGTACATTTTGTAACTGTAAAACATTGCTGGACAAAAAAGAAAATGCGCAAGTAGTAAAGTACATGCTCACATGTACAGAACATAAATGGCAAGCTCTGTCATTAAGGTGCAAACATAATATTTATTGACAGTAACTTTAACTGTAAAACACTGTTCAATGAGAGAAATGGCATTTGGGGGTCACAAAGCTGTTTACTCACATCATCAACCAGTACTTAAGTGTGTCTTGTAGTTGATGAATCTGAGAGCGAGATTTGATTTTTGTTGTCATTTCCTCCTTTTCTTTTCTTTTTCTTTTTTTTTTTAATTTTTTTTTTTTTTTTTGGGCTGCTGCCATCACTTCAGTCCTACTCTTTCATTACTTCTCCATCAGAGAATGGCTTATGTTTGGCCAACACCCACGACACTCTGAGTGATTTGTTGTTGTGTCATAGATTTAACAATAACCTTCCGTGACTCTTGATATGAAGGCTTCAACCTGTTAATGTCATGCTTTCTCAATTCTGATTTAGGAGGAAACTTCTCTTCAAAAGAGTAGTGCTCTTTAACATAATGGCGTTTCACATTTTCACTTTTTATCAGAGCAACTGTCTTGAAGCATATAAAGCACTTAGGTTTGGTACTTGCAGTTGGTAAAATAGACGCGTATTTGTCAGTCCATTCCTCATTGAAATGGCGATTTTCGTTTTCCACTTTTCTTCTCTTTGTTCAACTTTGAGCACTTCATTTTGTTAGATTTGGTGTTCTACTAGTGGCAACAGTAAAAAACGGATTGCAAAGTACCCAGTGCGACTCGTGTTTCACACTGCCGTGATTCGTCCACTCTAGCTAGCTACTAGCATGTCAGCCTCTCTCAGCCAAACAGCACATCCGTGCATGTTCTTTCAGCCAATCAGTGCATCATTGTCTAAGAGATGACAACAGAAGTGGGAACTTTGAAGATATTTGACAAAAAATGAAACAGAATTTAGCGATAGAATAGTAGCACATAGCGATAGATCGGCGATTCAAACAAATAAAATATGTTTTAAAAATGAGGTGTTTTTTTTAAAAGTGCCGTTTGTTCTGGGTCCGCAGAGAGGTGTGCCGTGGACCACAGTCCGCTAATTGAGGACGCCGGATTTAGACGTTATTTAAAGCAAAATGGCGTGTAGTTTGTCATAGTTTGACATTTCGTAGCACGTCATATAAAGACTGAAGGCCGACCAGAAACCGAAAAACAGTATTTGGTCATTGAAAAAAAGGTTGACCTGAATGAGCAAAACCAATGTTCTTTTCGGATTCAGCGCATCAGTATCGTCCTAAATCAACTGACGAGACTCAGAAAAAATTGGTTGTTTCCCATTAATGATTGTCATTAAATCACTGTTGTTTCCCAATTTCACACTATTTAGATGATATTTATAACAACATGCGAAAGATTAATCTTATATATTTTTCTTGTTTTCTATCTATCAGCCTGTTCCGCTATCTAATATGATTTATGAAGCTGTTCAAATCTGCCTAATTACAATAATGGGTAGAGGGAACACTGCTCTTTCCAACTGCTTTTAACATGGTTTTAAAAAGGAAAAAGCATTTAGCAAATGGGTTTCTCACTCGCTTAAACCATTACGAAACAGTCACGTGGTTTCCCCGAGAGCAACACTTCCATTAGGGGGCCTTCAGCAGCAGTCAAATCTGATCTTAGTGGTGCATTCATGGGGTTAATGGTAGTCCAGGTGCTGGGGTGGGGGCCACTCACCCCTCTTGGGTGTAGTATGTGTAAACATGGCCGATATAGTTGGGCATAGGAAGAAATGATCATCATTCCTGAGGGAGCGTGGAACATTATCGTTAGGGTGCTAATGTTTACGGTTAGTCTGCACCGGTGTTATTAGTGTAGGCACCGTCCCTGAACTTGACACAGTAGCGCAGCTGTTTGCGTTCTTCTGTTTTTCCAGCTTGTCGGCAACATTTGTGTCAATTAGCGGAACATTTATCATGACTGAAAGAGTCACTAATTACAATTGTGTTATTTAATGTCTGGACTAATCATTACAAATTGATGGTGATAACCATATGCAAGATGATGTCATGATATGGCTGTAAATGTAATATATAAATTAATTATTGACTGACAAGAGTGTATGAGGGTGAGTAATGTATACAGTATCGATTTTTTAAAATTCTTGTAAGAAAGGAAAACCTAATTTACAACTTTCTTGCTGGTTTATAAACTAATTGATTTCAGGCACTTTTTGGTTAGAAAATGGTAACTTTTTGCTCAAAAAATGTCAAAGGTGTCCATTTTATTAATCGTGTTGAAATGTTTTTGGTAATAAAAAAAAAAAAAAAAAAAGACCACCAAAGGATATTTTCTTGTGGGGCAAGAGTTAATAGAAGCCAATGAGTATTCATATTTTTGGTGTTAGTTTAATGTCAATGGGTGCTTGTGGGGATTTTTTTAGAGGGTTGATTGGTTCAATTTAAATAGAAGATATTTGCATGTGAGTTTTGTCGGTCCAATACCAGTCACCAAATTTAAATTATTTCAAAGAGTCCAGTGCATATTTTTTGGTGGAATTTTTCCTTTTTTTTCCAAATTCAAAAGGAGCTAGCAAAACCTTTTGAAGTTGGAACCGTTCCAATCGGCCCAGGTTTTTGATCAAAAAATAATGTTCACCAATACAGATGTTGGCCTGTCATTGGAGATTTTTTTGTGGGTCTGGGTAGAAAATCAATAGGAGTGAATAGAAATTGGGCCAAGGATACAAGTTATTAAGAATGTCCCGATCACATATTTTTGCATCCGAGTTTAAGTCACCTGATTTTGAGAATATGGCAATACCGAGTCCCAATCCGATACTAACATAAAGTGTTTTTTTTGTATTTTTAAAAAAAGTTTTAAACATATTACTATCCCACCATGCCGCCTTGATAATGTGCATTACTTCTAAACAAGAATAACATAGAAAAATGCATGCCTTTATTAAATGCTTCATTGAGTGAGTCCACTCACATCCGCTCACGCTGCTGAGAACAGCCTCTCACTTAGACAACGAGTTGCCACAACACAGTACCTCTAGTGTGTAACAAGCTAAACAATGATTGACAGATTTGCGCCTTTGATCTTAGAGCAGGGGTGGCCAAACCTGGTCCTCGAGAGCAGCAATCCAGCTTGTTTTCCATGTCTCCCTCCTCCAACACACCTGAATCAAATTATCAGGATTGTTATTAGGCAACTGCAGAGCTTGCTGATGAGCTGATCATTTGATTCAGGTGTGTTAAAGGAGGGAGACATGAAAAACAAGCTGGATTGCGGCTCTCGATGACCAGGGTTGGCCACCCCTGTCGTACAGCTACCAAGCTTCGCTGTCAAGTTCAAAGCAACAAATCTTTCAATCATCGTTAACTTTAACTAGCAAACTCCAGTGCATTGTTGACCAAGAAAAGCAGCAGGAGGGAGAGTGAGAGGCTATAAGAGCATGAAGCAGAAAAATATGAATGTTTATTTGAAATTACAAACCTGATCCTTTTCACCTGATACCTATCCTCTGAAAAATGGCGCGATCTGCCAAATTTCCGATCATGTGATCGGATCGGGACCGCCCTACAAGTTATTCTTCCTGAAGTAAGATTATTTGTATGGTAGATATTGATTCACAAAGTGCTGTACAAGTACAGCTACCCTAATTTTCGGACGTTAAGCCGCTACTTTTTTCTGTCATTTTGAATCCTGCGGCTTATAGTCCAATGCGGCTTATTTGTTGATTTATTTGGGTTAATAGGTAACACTTTATTGGACAGCGGCATCATAAGACTGTCATAAGAACATCATAATTATGACATGACACTATCATGGGCATTACTGAATGCTTATGACAGATCTCAATATTATTATATTATCATTTATGTCCAGCTCAGATCTTTTACGGCCATTCAAAAGTGAGACAATTTGCTGGATGACACTAACCGACCTCTATTATAAGCATTCATTAATGCTTATGACATTGTCATGTAATAATTATGAATGTCGTATGACAGTATTATGGCACCACTATCCAAGAAAATGTTACCAAATACCATAACTAGCAACTAATGAAACAACTGGAACAGTAACTGAAGAAATAATTAGCGTAGAACATGACTGTTATTTACATCTGTAGCGCCGCAATGCATGCTAGGAGGAATGTTGGATGACAACAGTGTTGAAAGCAGGTGGCAGCAGAGGTTGACTGTCTCCCCCAAGGGAGCAGTGATGGCCAAATGAAGCTTGTAGAAACAATAAGGCTTTGCACCCAATTGGTTCAAAGCTTAATGGTGGTTCATTTGGTCTCATGACAGTCTTTATGATGCCATTGTCAAATGAAGTGTTACCAGTTAATATCTTTTGGTGTAAATATCCCATAATACAATGAGGACAATCGCGGCTTATAGTCCAGTGTGGCTTATCTATGAACAAATGTCGTTTTCAAATTTGGTGGGTGGCGGCTTATGGTCAGGTGCGCCTTATAGTCCAGAAATTACGGTAGTTGTAAACATGCTTCAAGTGCTACTTAAAGTATCACTGAATTAAAATCAAATTATGCGTTGATGTTAGTGTCTTCAGTAGAGTTGTTAGATAATGACTGTTTAATTTTTTTAAATTTTATTTTCTACATATGCAAACATACAAAAGACAAGAACAGACAGAACAACTGAAGGCAAACCGACAATAACAAACAACAACAAAAAACAGCAAGCTGGGAATAGCAAACAGGGACATCATTAAAGGAGTGCAGAACAATGAAAGCTAAACAAGAGAGAAAGTACGAGATTACACGAATGCCCTCGTCAGAATGGAAGAAACATTGTCCTGAGTGTAGTCCAGGAATGGTTTCCATGATTGTTCAAAAACATTCGTTTGGGAGTGCAAAACACAAGTTAGAAAGTCCAGTGGAATATATTCCCTTTATTATCCTGTGCCATCCCGACAGTGAGGGGGCCTTATCCATAATCCAATGCATGAGGATATTTTTCAGGCCACAAAAAGGTTGAATATTATAAAGTCTTTCCTGATATTTATCATTTATACGGTCATTTGTAGGACACAAGAGAAGGGAAACCGGGTTGAAATCAAGCAGTGTTATTAGAATTTTCTATATTTCAAACAGGACATCATTCCAATATTTCTGTATTTGAATACAGGACCAATAGCAGTGAGTAAGATCACCAATTTCTGTCTGACATTTAGGACAAACAGGAGAAGCATCTTTCCTATGTTTAGAGAGACGGTTGGGTGCAACATGTCCTCGATGCAAAATCTGTAATTGAATCACTCTTTTTCGGTTATAAACAGTAATTTTTTTTGCGTTTGTCCAAATATTGTCCCACATTTCCCCAGCTACTGTATTTCAACATCAATTTCCTTCTTCCAGCCCTCCCTCAGTGACTCATTTCCCAAACCTGAGCAATTTTGTAAACTAACATAAAAGTTCCGAATGGCTGCCTTCCCCTAAGAAAGAAGTACTTGCTTCTCTGTTTGTGTGACATTATTGTCCGCAAGCAAAGATGTATCTTTGGCGATAAAATTTCTCACCTGAAAATAACGAAAGAGGACATTCCTTGATTGAAAGTCATGACGGTAGATCCAACAAAGAGATCACCCAGAGAAGCTAATCCTTTAGTTGTCCATTGGTTAAATGCACCACTTAAGGTCCCTGGTAGGAAATCAGGGTTCTCTGTGATTGGTGTAAAAACTGATGTAAGCCTCGATCTGCCTTCCTGTGCCGCGATAATGACTGTTTAACCGATATCTTGATATTGTCCAACTCCAAAAACCCGATACCGATATCAAACCAATATTTGCAGTCGTGGACTTAACACATTATGGCTAATTGTATTGTGATGTCCCTATGGATGCTTTAATAATGATAAATGTAACAAGGTTTTTCAAATAAACATTTTGTGAAAAGTAAGAGAACAACTTCAAATTAAGTTATAGAAAAAGTGCCTATTCAGGTTGCCCCGGTTTACGAATGAGTTCCATTCCTGTGCTGGTGATGTAACCTGGATTTCCACATAAATTGAAATTAACCCTTTAAATACCTCAAAACACATTCTAAATAAAAGAGAGAGAAAAAACTATCCAAAAACATGTATTATAGATCATTGTACTGTCCTCACCAAGACGCTGGAGCTAAGTCCTAGCTAGACTGTGATCTAAGCTTGGAAATGACGATGTCAGACGTCTTTGGGGTTTGCTGACTTTATTCAGCTGCTCATGACATCAACACTTGCTGAATAAAACTAAAATAAAATGAAATTAAATCAGTTTCATCTTCAATAACAGCAATTAAAATTTGTTTTTAAAAGTAGCTGCTGATACAGCAATAACAAACGATTAGCATGTATCAGTTAGCGTCCGCACATCATTAAAAACAATCACATAAACTCACCACAAGTATTCAGCCACATTGAAAACACACAATTAACAGTACAAAAGGGCCTTTATACAGCCTATGCCTCTGGATGCTTAACAAGCAACAAATATGCGCGCAGGCTGTCACCTCTGACACTCAGCTGCTCTGTGTGTGCGTGTGTAGGGGTGGTCCCACGCTTCCTGCGTCAAAATAAAAGCATGCATCACATAACAAAAGTCAATATTTAAAAAACCGAGAAGACTCAAGCGTTGTAAAGTCGAAATCGGGCAAGTCGGGTCTGTTGTAACCCGCAGACCTCTATTACACTTAGAAGGCAACATGCATGATAGCCAAAAACCAATAATGACAAACCGATGTCGATATTATCCAATGTCATTTTAAAATGCTTTTTTCAGACAACTATAATCTTCACATTTTTTAAAATTAGAATAGACTAGCACTTTGTCATTGCAACAAGTACACCAAAATTGCTAACGCCTTACAGTCAGTGCAAAAACAGTGACAAATTAAGAAGAATAAAAACAAAAACAACAAGACAGTACAGTAGAATTGTAAAGTAAAATTCTATTAAATTTTAGATAAGGTTTAAGGGTGAATCGTGAATAGTTTTTGGTTGACCGGGAAGCAGACTAGCAACACTACATCGAATGCTTTCCATATTTTTTCCCCATTTCTTTCCATACATCATAAAATATTCCCGTATTTCCCCATCTGTTTAGCATTTTATCCATAGAACACTATAGACTTTGACCACAGGTGGCGGAATCCCGCTGCACACCCTTTCAGTCATGCATCATATATGCCGCCTGCTCTGAGCAGCAATGTGGAGCTCATGTGTGTGTGTCCCACATTGGGCAGAGTGGCGCTGGCTTCTCCTCTCCGCGTGCTGCCAGCTCGCGTTCTTGTTCCAGTGTTCCGGCTGAGAGAAAAAGAAAGCGAAGGAGCTCTTTGGCAGACATAACGCAGCCTGCAGGCGATATGGAGACACTGTACATAAAGACATCCGGGGGAAAAGATGGAGAGCCATGTGGGGGAAAGCTCAGAGGTGAGAAAGAAGACAGCACTACAGAGAGGAGTGAAATCTGGGGGTGTCGGGGTGAATTAGTTGAGGGCCTTGCAGGTGCAGCATGAACAAGGAGTGACCTTTTAATGGTGCATTAAATCCAGCTGTTTCTCATCCAGACTTTATCTCAATCACCCGCCTGACACCTTCAGCCTTGCTGGAGGGGCCGGGACCCCGTGAAGCGAGTTTTAGGGTTGAAGTGGGACAAAAGACAAGGAAACAGAGAAAGAAAAATAGACCTCGAAAGTCTAGTGAGCATCCCAGATTTAGTAGGTTTTCCGGGTGTCACAGCACGCCCCCGCGCACCGAAAATACTGCTTCGGTAGCACCCCCCCCCCCCCGTGAAATTTTGGGAATGTTCTACCCCAGGCAACATGAAATGGATATACACAAAAATTACCATAACTGTTTGACTCAGAACAATTTCGAGTCAGCTCAGAAATTTATCAACAAAAGGAAAGTTCCATGTCAATTATCTCTTGACTATATGCGTGTTAATGAGGGTCAAAATGAAATGGACGTCCATCACCGTCAATGGCAGTGAATGAGTTCAAAAAAAAAGGAAGCTTTAGAGTAGATGATTAGACCGTGAAATGTGTTATGTTTCACTTTGGAAGTTCCACTGGAGTACAGACAGACCCCATTTGTCACCCCCTACTTGCAGCCAAAACACAGCATTGACTCCATCTCTGTGGCTATGTCAATATCAAAGGCGTCAAACGTTCCAGACAAAATGTGCAAGGCTGGATTTAGTTTCCAGCTTGTAGAAAGTCAAAGCTATAAAAGATACAAGTGAGATAAGAAAAGAGTTTGGACTCCAAAACAGGAAGCCTCTGTTTCCTTATTTGTGAGTTCGTGAGACGACTTCTGGAGGAGGAAAAAAATGATGAAAACATCAATGTGTCACTGTAGGCTTCAGGTAGAAGTCCAATGTCCACTACACTTGTGTGTGTGTTTTTAATTTTGTTAAAGCACACAGGATCGTGGAAAAAGAGGAGGAAAATTTCATAAAACTATGTCATGTTAAAAAGCTCTGCATGGAATGATAAAAAAAAAAAAATCCAACGGTAATGAAAAGTACATTGAGAAAAAATCTCAAATTTCAATAGTCATTTTGTTATTGTTGTTAAAGGGATCCTCTATTTTTAAGACAAGTAATTCTTAAAACATAAATGTTAGTATGAGTTATAATAATTTGATATTAAAACCCCTCTTAATGTTTTTGTTTTAATAAAGTTTGTAAAATTATTTTAAGTGATAGGTCGCCATTCTTGTTACGTCGCAGTGCGTGACGTCACTGGCCCCGAATGCCAAAATTCCAGCTTGTCACTCGTTAGCTTTCCCAACATGTCATCAGTTCTACCCTTCCTATTTGAACCAGATCTGAAAAGTGAAGAGCAGGACAGCACTGTCGGTCGTTCACAAGACGAGCTTCAGGGAAAAATGCGTGCAGCAAATACCTGATAAGACAAAAGCAAAACTGGTGATGCGAGAGAGTCCTGTTGGGAAGTTGGGAGCGAGAGTGCATGCTGTTGGGATTCGGGAACTCCGGTTTTATTAGCAGATATTCAAGTTAAGCATATTGCATTTTCAAACGTTTTCCCAATATAATTATGTAGATTGTTAGCATCCAGAGCTGTCATGTGCTTTACATACAGTACAGGCCAAAGAGCACGCCTTGTGTAATCCATGTCTTGTACATTGTAACGCGTGGTAGCTAGGATAACTGTATAAAAGTACCAGAAAGGGGAGCAGCTTCCACTTATGCACATTTATTCACAAAAAATAATATTTCCACCTTGACCACTCTTCACTCGGGAGCTCAGCAGTATGCAAACACGCATTCCCTGACGAACCCCAACATTGTTGTAAGGTCCACGTCAGAGTCACTGTCGTCAGTGTAGCGTGCCATAGTGCCTTAATTATTTAGTATGATTTGGAGAAAACTCCCACAAAGAATAGTCAACAAAAAAGAGAGCAATACCAATCCAAACCCGCGTTTTTTACTCACTCAAAGATCTAGGAATTAGACCGATCCCATGGCAATATCGCAGCCGCGATTAGGCCGTCGATTCCACAAAATAGACTGATCCAAAAAGCCGCTGTGGGACCGACGAATAAAAATAAATGGACGGATCCAAAACCATTATTGCAGACGCGATGGGACCCTTACTTGATTGAGGATCCAGGAAAAATGTTCGGGCGCCAGTTGTAACGCGTGGTGGGTAGGATACATGCATACAGGGACCAAAAAGGGGGAGAAGCTTCCACTTATGCACATTTATTCACTAAAAATAATAATTCCACCTTGACCACTCACTTTACTCCCCTTTTTTCCATTTGACTGGAAATTGCATCCAAAAGCAGCACATCGTGGCATTTTACTTCGCGGGTTTAGGCAGCAATAAGCAATTGTTGAACATGCTACACATTCGGAAAGATACCAATGACGTCATCACTGCGAGCCCGCAAACCATGGCGCCAACTAACGGTCAAAACATGGACTAAATATTATAAAATATTGCCATTGATTTAACATTTTATGTGTTTCTAACAACATATTTTAGTACAAGAGAACAATTGTTGTTTATTAGAGCCTACATGTATTTAAATCAGAGGATCACTTTAAAGTGCGGTGGCAATAAAACATACAGTGAGGAGCAGAAGTATTTGCACCGACTTAGAAAGTAGGTAGACGTTTGAAATTTCAATCATAGATGCATTTCCACATATAGAGAGATAATCTAAAAAAATCCAGAAATCACATTGTATGATTTTTTAAAATAATTATTGTAATTTACTGGGGTTTTAAGTATTTACCCCTGAGAATAAGCAATCATTATGACACTCAAAGAGTTGTCAGTCTACCTTAAAAAAGTCGACCTTTACCCCATGAGTAACCACCAAACCAACCTTTTGAGCTCAATATTGTCACCTGTGCACCCCACAGTCAGTCATAATCCAACTGCTACTATGGGCAAGACCAGAGAGCTTTCGAAAAACATCAGAGAAAAAAATTGTTGAGCTCCACACAGCTGGAAAAAGCTACAGGACAATTGGAAAGCAGCTTGGTGAGAATAAATCAACAGTTGCAGCAATTATTAGAAAATGGAAAAGGCCAAACATGACTGATAATCTACCTCAGACTGGGGCTTCATTTAAAATCCCTCCTCGTGAGGCATCTGCATCTTAATGATGCAGTGGGGTCATGGAAGACTCGTGGTCAGATGAGACCAAAGTAAAACTTTTTCGTGCAAACTTTAGTTGTCGTGTGTGGAGGAAAAAGAAGGATATCTAAAATCCCAAGAACACCATCCCCACTGTGAAGTATGGGGGTGGAAACCTCATGCTTTGGGGCTGCTTTTCGGCAATGGGGACAGGACGAAAGAAAGCAGAGGATGAATGGTGAAATGTATCGTCGGATTTTGAGCCACAACTTTCTTCCCTCAGTCAGAGACTTGAAAATGAATCGTGGCTGAATCATCCAACATGACAATTATCCGAAGCACACGGCCAAGTTGACCATGGAGTGGCTGTGTAAAAAGCATATCAAGGTTCTGGAGTGGCCTAGCAAGTCTCCAGAACTTAATTCAATAGAAAATCTTTGGATGGAGCTGAAACTTGTGTTTCTCAACAACAGCCCCGAAACCTGAAAGATCTAGAGAAGATTTGTGTGGAAGAATGGGCCCAAATCCCATTTTCCATATGTGAAAACCTGGCGAAAAACTGATTGCAAACAAAGGCTTTGGCACTAAATATTAGCACTGATTTTGTCAGCGGTATAAATACTTATAAACCCCAGTAAATTACAAATTAATTAGTGAAAAATCATACAATGTGAGTTCCGGATTTTTTTTTTTTTTTTTTTAGATTATGTCTCTATATGTGGAAATGCATCTATGATTGAAATTTCAGATCTCTACCTATTTTCTAAATGGGTGAACTTGCAAATACTTCTGCTCCTCACTCTATACTGTATATCTTAACTAAAAATAATTGTAATAAATAAAGATGTCAAAAATTAAAACACTGTGTAATTGGATTTAAAAATAAATAAATAAAAAAACAAAATTTTTACTTTATTATTATTGGTGGGGGGGGGGTCCAACGATGCTAGAAATCCATTAAGTAATAAAAATCAGAATAAAATTAAATTTTTGTATTTTTTGTTTTGTTTTAAATAAATAAATAGAACAAATAAAAATATGTTGTGCTAGTGAAATATATTTGGATTAAAGAACAATAATTCATTTAAAAAACTATTCTAAAAAAATAAATCCAAAATGTATCCTACTGAAAGTAAATAACATTTTCAGGTCGTAATTATAAACTTATACTATACTAGTATTAAAAATATACTTAATTGAAACTGCATGCCCTAAATGTCTCCAAATGTGATGAAAAAAAATCCTTTGAGTTGAATTTTTAATTATTTTTGAAAAACTGTTAACAATGAAAAAATATTATCCCCCCCCATGAAAATCTGAAATCAGACTGACACCCTACCAAATTAAATCGAATTCAAAAGTAGTATAAAAAAAAAAAAAGAAAAGAAAAAACATTTTGAGTAAAAAAATTATTACTTCAGATCAAATCATCCCCGTATCTTTACTTCAGTTTACGATAAACAGCATGGAATTGAAGGTGGCCAAACCCTTGTTTTTATAGCCTTCTGCAATGTACAGTCAAGCTGTCCAACCTTGTTTCACTTTGAAACTTTACAGGAAACAGCTGATGGAACTGCCATTAAAATAGACTCGCTGTGATAAAGTTCATGCCGCATGTTTGTGTGAGAGACGGCGCCTCTCGTTCCATTGAGAAAACTTTCAACAAGTCTTAGGCCGCTGCTGCCGGGCGGGGCAAAGGTCAGAGTGAGGTCAAGTGTGACCAGGCCGAAGCATGTGAGCGCTGCACTTCAAGACTTAGACACACACCTGTTTTAAACTCTCCCCGTGCTGGAATGCCCTTCCCCCCCTTCGTCCTCACTGCTGTCCTAATGAATCCCATCACACGGCCTGCGTTCGTCCTCCTCTCGCTTTGTTAGCTGACCTTTATAGGACGCCGTTCCGCATTATCTTCAGGCCGCCCCTGCACCCGGCGCGAAGACAACAATGCGATCCGATGCGTGTTGTCAGTGCAAAAGCCACCAACAAAGGACAACTCTCTACGACGTCGCCCACCTCATCATATCCTCCGACGTCCCTTCTTATCTGTCCTGTTTGCCCTCTCGCATTAGCATTATTGACATTGGACCCGACCGGTTACAAAAGTTCCTCTGGGGACATGCTGGAAACGTGTGCGGTATTGATTTGGCGTGAATTCACATGGGCTAGCGCAGTAGTAAATAGTCTAGACTGGATGGAACTGACTCTGAGATTGTTTCTCTAGTGAACAAATGAGTGAAAAGCAATGTGAATGGAATGGAATTTACTCCTCAGATTGATTCCTTTGTTGACTTTTAGTGTCTGTGATCTCTTTTACTTGTCAAGAGCTTAGCACAGGGGTGGCAAACTATTCCACAAAGGGCCGCAGTAGTTGTGGGTTTTCCTTGCAAGCCATCAAGAGGACACTTTTTTAACAATTTGGTGTCTGTACTGCATCAGTTGTAACACAGACCAGGACCCACTGAGGCCCTTGAGGATCGGTTTGCCCACCCCAGCTATAGCAGCAGCAGCAGAAATTTGAATAACCTTGCCTGAGTCTGGTAGGTCTGCCACAAATATACATATTCAGTCCAATAATCACCAATTATTTTTGTGATTATTTGACCAATCAGATAATGCTTTGTAAATTAAATAGTATTATTTTCCAAAACATATGCGGAGATTGGGGGAGGCAGGCGGGGCAGTGCTGCCCCTAGCAGCCGAAAAATGTCATTTTATGTAATAGGCATCTGCCGGTATGATATTCTGACGGTATGATAACCTTAAGCCATAATATCATGGTATCACAGTATTGCAATTACAGCTCTAAAATGTGTTACTTTGCGATATCTGGGTTTAAAAAATAAAAAAAAATTTTGAACGAGAGTTTTATTTTTCAAAACATAGCAAATTGCTGTGTTAAACTCAATTAGAAAAAAACAACAAAGTAAAAGTAAACTTATAATAAATGTAGTCCTTTAGCTGAGCCTAAACCCACAGCCACAGCTCAACATTATTACTATCAGAAGAAAAATATTTGAATTATTTTCCATAAAAAGCACATGTGTATGTCTAGTCTCATGTTTACATTATACACACACTCTGTTTCTCAACAGACTGTTCCCAGAGAGCAAAAAACACCCCGTTTTAACACCGCTAGACACACTAAACATGCTGGACTTAACTCTCGTAGCTGGTGGGAAACGTTCATAACAGTGTTTACTAACCTTTAATTTTGTATAAATGCGAAATCATATTGGAGGTATTGCCTCCTCGGCAGCCGACGTCCGCAAACATGTTTTACATGTCGTTTGGCCCTCCTCCTCGAAGCCGCGGCTGTCTGTAACTTTTCTGTAGCAGAAGTATTCCCATACTAGCTGTTTCGTTTTCTTAGATGGGGGGGGGGGGGGGGGTTCAAGAGTTTCACCACCTCCAGCCATCGTGTAGCACTGCTGACTCACTGACACTGAGCAACAACCGGTGGGAGAGGGGTTTAGCCTTACAGATGCAAGAGAGGGATTTCTGCCTACATTTGTGGGACATAAAAAATGGCTAATACCTTAGGGATGGTATGAGGGAAAATTTTGCGGTTTTGAAACCTAGACGTTACCACGGTATACCTTGAGACAGGTAATTGGCACATGTTTAGTATGTAATTGACTTTTCTATACATGTTTATGAATTTCAAATAAAGGTAAAATGTTGTCTATAAAAGTTCTAAAGCAATAAAACAAGAAAACTGAATGAAATGAACAAGAATTCATATTGGGTCAAAATTCTTTTTCGAACAGATCATGTGACTTGCATCTTAGAGACAGTCCTTTATTTTGCATAGCTAAAACTACACCTGAGGATGCAAGGCGGATATTTGGAATAACTTTGAACCTAAGAATTCAAAAGCTTCAAATATAACTGAACTTGAACATAGTGTCAAGATATATACAGTCATAGACGAAATTATTGGCACCCCTGGATTTTTTCCAGAAAATACAGCGTTTCTCACAGAAATTCATGCAATTACAAATGTTTTAAGTATGAATGTGTTTATTTCTTGGATGTGCATTGGAAAAACACAAAACAGCTGAGGGGAAAAAGTCAAAATTGACACAATTTTAGACAAAACTCAAAAAATAGGCTGAAAAAAATTGTTGGAACCCTTACCTCAATATTTAGTTGCACATCGTTTGGAAGAAATAACAGAAAGCAATCGCTTCCTGTAACCATGAACAAGTTTCGTGCACCACTATGTGATTTTTATTTTTTCTAACGTTAAATTTTTTTAACCCGTACAGGGACAGTGGTCACTAC
Source organism: Corythoichthys intestinalis (assembly GCF_030265065.1). Taxonomy (NCBI): domain Eukaryota; kingdom Metazoa; phylum Chordata; class Actinopteri; order Syngnathiformes; family Syngnathidae; genus Corythoichthys; species Corythoichthys intestinalis. The sequence continues at coordinate 23,924,361 of NC_080416.1, forward strand.
AATGGACAGCGATCCAAAAGACTTAAGACATTTAACCCCTTATCCAGCAGGTGACTATTTTTGGTCATTAAAAAAATATCCACAAATATTACATTCTTATTCATTCTTTTTAAGTAATTAATCAATATTGGCGGCTGCCAACCCTCCAGTCAGAGTGGAATGGACGTCTGTCTCCGTCACTGCAGCCAATGAGCGGTATTGGGAATAACGCCATTATAAATAACGCTGTTACATAATGGCGTTATCTTTTTCAGTAATGGGGTATTCTAACTAATTATTTTTTCCGCCGTTACCGTTACTGACGGTCAAAAGCGGTGCGTTACTTTGAATAAACTGAAGAAACTACCAGCCGTAGCGAGTCTACTCTGCTCTGTTTGTTTGTCATCCAAGACTTGGGGTGCGTTCAGGTTCCTGGCAATGAAAATAGTAAACACACATAGCCTACCTTTGCAAGAACGATGGAGTTGCCGTTTGATACGGTCATAATGTGCAGGTCCTGCACCCATCCGAGCAAAACTGTTCGTAGCTTTGTAGCTATTTGTAATTTCGGAATCGCTGATGACTTTATTAACATACACCAAACAATAAATACAGCAGAATGTCCATTTTGCGTAATTGTGGAAGCCTGTCGACATCTTTACTCCATTTGTCTTCAGCTTGCTCGTAAGGGTCAACATTGTTCACATCCTTAAGTTTGATCACATATCTGTTCTTCGCCTTAGTAACGAGTTTGTCTCTTTATCGAACTGGCAAGTTAAAGTTTAGTCTCCCGCGAGCCAGACCTGCTTCCAATATGGCTGCGTCGTTGTCAAATCTCACGTGAACCCCCATACTGTGACGTAAACGCTCGAGCCTAATAGCACACGTACTTCAGAGCCGGTGTTTTCACACACAAACCGGAACAGCGCGTGCGGCAAACACGCACACGCAAAACAAATGCAGAGGGATATGATGGCAGAGCATTCAGAGGAAAATTTGTCCTTTACGAGGTGGAGATATAAACACTATTTCAAGTTGGTCGAAATTAAAGGAAAGAACGTGCATGTAAAGTGTAATTTATGTCCAGGGGCAAAGCTTTTGTCGACATTTGTGGTAAGCAATTCAAATCTGTTTATTTTTGTTGCACTTCAAGTGTAGGATAAATCTGTTGCTGGTGAGGTGCAATAAGTATTACAAGGTTCTATAAGACAACTGCCTGTCTGTTCTTCTCTATTCAACTGACTCGAATACTGCTCAGAAAACTTCAAATTCTTTGACATACAACAACTTCTTTTTAAAGTAACGGAAATAGTTACTTTCCCTGGTAACTAGTTACTTTTACTATAGAGTAATTCAGTTACTAACTCAGTTACTTTTTAGAAGAAGTAGTGAGTAACTAACTAATTACTAGGGCTGTCAAACGATTAAAATTTTTAATCGAGTTAATTACAGCTTAAAAATTAATTAATCGGAATTAATCGCAATTCAAACCATCTATAAAATATGCCATATTTTTCTGTAAATTATTGTTGGAATGGAAAGATAAGACACAAGATGGATATATACATTCAACATACGGTACATAGGGACTGTATTTGTTTATTATAACAATAAATCATCAAGATGGCATTAACATTATTAACATTCTTTTAAAGCGATCCATGGATAGAAAGACTTGTAGTTCTTAAAAGATAAATGTTAGTACAAGTTATAGAAATGTTATATTAAAACCCCTCTTAATGTTTTTGTTTTAATAAAATTTGTAAAAATTTCAATCAAAAAATAAACTAGTAGCCCGCCATTGTTGATGTCAATAATTACTTACACAATGCTCATGGGTGCTGAAGCCTATAAAATCGGTCGCACCCAAGCGCCAGCAGAGGGCGGCAAAACTCCATAAAACACAATTAACATGTGGCCATTACACTGTACTGTCATTTAAATCTTTCTGAGCGGGGCATGTGCGTTAATTGCGTCAAATATTTTAACGTGATTAATTAGAAAAATTAATTACCGCCCGTTAACGCGATAATTTTGACAGCCCTACTAATGACTTTTTTAAAGTAACGTGCCCAACACTGCCAATGAGGCTCAAAAAGGACAATTTCAGGTCAGCAATGTCTCTAAACAGTTAATCAACTATCATAATAATTTCTGCATAATTTTATAGTTGATTAGTTGTCGATTAAGCTTATGTGATACATCGTCGCGTGACTATTTTATATCTTGAGTGGATTAATTGCTTTTTTTTTAGGAGAGAAATGAGTCAGCGGCGCAAGAGCCCGTCAGTGCCGCAGCTGATTGATTGCACTGAGTAATTACAGAGTGTTTTGCTTTCAAACAAGCTCATGCGACGGCAGCTTGACATGTTTAATCATCAAGTGGCCGCTTACAAGATGACAACTTCAGAGGATAAAGCAGCTGTTTGTTTGTAGGATTGTAGTGTTAGGTTTTTTTCTGTCCCGCAGGAATGTTTGGACTGTGTTGCTAACTGTCCACAGTGGCCAACTGTCATAACCAGTCAAACATTTGGACAGTCCAGTGTTGAGCCTTTTTAATCCGCAAAGACCACCGTACTTTAAGAAACAAGTTCACGCGCCATACTATAAGGCAGGGGTTTTCAACCCAGTCCTCAAGGCACACTGTGGGTCCTGGTTTTTGTTCCAGCCGATCCAGCAGAGACAGTTGAACCAATGAGGCTTCTGCTAAAACAAGCCACACCTGACTGCAATCAACTGATTGCACTTGTAAAACACCAGATTGGGGAAAAAGTGTTGTCATCTTGTTTGGTAAGAATGAAATCCTGCACCCACAGTGTGCCTTAGTGGAATAGGTTGGGAACCCCTGCTATAAGGGGTGTGGTAAACTATGGCTCCATTGCATTAGACAAGCGCACCTGCTTGTAGTATTTTAGATTTAAATGTTTACAAAAAAATGATAAACCAACATTTAAAATAATAATACCAAAATAGTTAGTACATTAGAATCAGCTACAAAAAATATGATGGAAAAATACCACAAAACCACAAATATATACAGTATTAGAAAATTCCACTATGGGTTATGAAAATTAAAATGTAAATCTTGTCAAAACATTTTAAAAAGTGACAAAAATATATTTTTAGTACTTCAATGTTGCAGTTCTAAATACACACAATAAATCGGAAATATGATGAAAATACACAAACATTAAAAACTGAATACAAAAGTATTAGAAATGCAATACATAAATTACAAAATAACCCTAAAAAGCAAGGGCGTAGGTTTGCATAGGGACGGTAGGGACATAACACTACACACTTTTCAGGATGCTGAAATGTCCCCACCAACTTTTAAGCCACCTTATTTGCATTGTATTATGACTTCAGTTATATGGGTAATTTGGATTGTCTTCCAATATGTTTTAAGGATGGAATAGACCCTACCATTATTGAGTGAATTATTTTCGTTGTGTTCAGACTTACATTCATCCCTTTTCACTTGCTGAATGTGGGGGTTCATTCTTTTCCCCCTCAAACCCACATTTGATTGGCTGATGATCGCCCCTTCCTCGCGCCACACGGATTCACACAACCCCGCCAACATGTCGCCTCTTCCACCCCCTTCGAAGAGGAGGGATATTAGAAGGTTTTTTTTTTTTTTCGGGCAGCACAAGCCACTGTAAATAATGAAAAAAGACGACATTGTTGAGGAGGTTGGGGAAACACCACTAATTTAGCTACTAAAAGTTTGACCTGCATCAGAGTTAGCGTAGCATTAATCTTTGTGAACTTGCAAACCTGCAAAACTACTGCGGTCAGGCCAGCCTCTACAAGAAACAACTAAGGCTAGGTTCATACCGCAGGTCTTAACGCACAAATCCAATTTTTTGTCATGTCTGGTTTTTGGGCGTGCCTTTCCAGACTGCCTTTGTCCATTTAGCCCGTTTAAGTATCACGCACGCGCACTAATTCACTGTCCGAGATGTGCTGAGGAAACTGACCCGCATCCGCAGGGACATCAAAACAAATGACCACACATGCTGGCTCAACGTCATTCAAAGGTGATCATATTTTGATTTCCATAAATAGGACACAAATAACAGACATAAATATTATATTCAAAGTTTATATGGATTGATAGCATTCATGCACTGTCTGTGCATGACGCACACACATAAGGACAGTTTGGCCCGACTCTCGGCCGTGTAAGTAATCTTGAAGTATTTCTCGTATGGAGAAGAGAGAAAAACGAGCATTCTCAGTCTTATCCTCAATCCATTTAATCTTTTTCTGACTGTTGTCAAGCCCGACCCTTCCACAAAAGCCGCGTTCAAACTATGAGCTAACACTAATAATGCACAGCTGCACCGCTACCGTAGCGCCCTGTCTCTCTCGCTCTTTGCTGACGTAATTGCTGCATGTATTCCGATTTGGGAGACTTGACACTTCAGTCCACTCGCCACATTCCAGAAAATTGTGGCCCAGATCGGATTTAAACCACATACGAAAGTGACCCAGATCGGATTTGAAATGTTCCACTTTTATGCGACTTGTCCCATTCAGACCGGCAAGTTAATGCCTCACTCAAGTCAGAAAAACACGAAAAAATTGGATTTGTGCATTAAGACCGGCAGTATGAACTTGGCCTAAATTAAGCTAGCCGGCTCTCATTTGGATCATTGTTTGCATTATGTGCATTACCGTAATCCAGTGCGCTGGCTTCAGAGTGCAAGTCCCAGGAATAGGTCCACTTCAGAGGGACACTGACATGAACATGAATTGACATGAAAAAAAAATCTGTGAAATGAAATCACACATCAGAATTACATGAGAGTACTTTGGTTTGAGTCTTGATTGTATGTCTCAGATGTAAATCGGTCCTTGGATATCTCAGATTTTTTTTCCTTAATTTTTTTCCCCAAATCACTTTAATATTACAATAGTTTGAGTCTAAGGGTGGTCCAGTTTTTCCCAGAATTGGACCCATTTTTAGTTAGCTCCCGGTTTTTTTAATAAAGGGACTTGCACTTCAAAATGTTTCTTTTAGTAGTTTTTGCAAACAAAGGTTTGAATCAAACGTTGCATCACCTGAACCAATACACATGAAAGTTAGAAGAAGTCAATGGAGATTTATTTTGCATTGATATTTTAGCTTATCAATTAACTAGATTCATATTCATGAGAAATGTAGCACTGACCCCCGTTCACCCAATCTATTTGGGCTCATTAATGTCCCGTCCCCAGCTAAAAGTATACATGCAGGTTACACTGTTATATCGTCCCTACCAATGTTGAGACCAAACCCACGCCCTTGCTACGCCCCTTGGTGTTAAAAATATATTCTAGACGAGGAAAATGTGCAGATGTTATGAAGTTACAGATGTGAGAGAATTTCTCAAAGAAAATATTGGGAAAAGTGTACAATTGTTACCACATAACTAAAAATAGACAAAAAAAAACATAAGAAATGAAAGCAAACATTTTAAGCAGATACAGTACAAAGATATTAGGAAGCATAAACAAAAAACACATTTTTAAATTTAATAACAGTTTGGGGAAAGTATTACAGCAGAGATTGGTTCAGCAAAACTCTTTAAAAAAAGTGAAAAGTGAGTTCAAGAGCCCACAATTCAATCTGTAGGATGCAAGAAAAAAAAAAAAAGTCTACTCCTGTACAAAGTAGCATGTATAGCACATGGTTGATCACTTTGACAGCATCGCGACCCCCTCGGACATTATGCTGAAATTGTAAAAAGGTCACGGATTCGAGGATTACAGCTTTGCGCCGGGCAGGGCGGCGGGTAATACCATGAAAGCTGATTGGGACCTCCTCAGACAGTCAGTCTGCCATTGACCATAATAAATAAAGTTGATTAGACTGTAGCTCCTCTGTTTGCTCTTTTTCTGGACGCTGGACAGATTGTGCCCCCCACCCCTAGCCATCAGCCACCCGTTCCTTAACTCTATTTGACCCTAGCTGAAAACTGAACCCCCTCCTGCCTTCAGGCACCTGCCGGCCTTTCACCCCTTCACTTGTTGAGCATCTGGAAGGTGAAAAGGGACGAACGGCGACGCCAGGGTGGGCTGACTTGAAATATGGATCGATGCGGTGGAGATGAAAGACTTTGAAAAGGTCATACACTATATATTATCATTATAGTCACTAAAATCATCATGGTTAATAAATCGCAAATATTACAAAAATGCATCAAGTAATACACAAATACACAAATAAGAAAAACCCGGAGGGGGGGATCTCTTTAAATAAGTAAAACAAAATGTTAATATGCAAATACAAGCTACAAAGAAGTATATGATGTAAAAAAATTAGGGCTGTCAAACGATTAAAATTTTTAATCGAGTTAATTACAGCTTAAAAAATTAATTAATCATAAGTAATCGCAATTAATCGCAATTCAAACCATCTATTAAATATGCCATATTTTTCTGTAAATTATTGTTGGAATGGAAAGATAAGACACAAGATGGATATATAAATTCAACATACGGTACATAAGGACTGTATTTGTTTATTATAACAATAAATCAACAAGATTGCATTAACATTATTAACATTCTGTTAAAGCGATCCAGGGATAGAAAGACTTGTAGTTCTTAAAAGATAAATGTTAGTACAAGTTTTAGAAATTTTATATTAAAACCCCTCTTAATGTTTTCGTTTTAATAAAATTTGTAAAATTTTCAATCAAAAAATAAATTAGTAGCCCGCCATTGTTGATGTCAATAATTACTTACACAATGCTCATGGGTGCTGAAGCCTATAAAATCAGTCGCACCCAAGCGTCGGCAGAGGGCAGCAAAACTCCATAAAACACAACAAGTGAGCATTTCACTGTACTGTCATTTAAATCTGTCTGAGCGGCGCATCTGCGTTAATTGCGTCAAATATTTTATCGTGATTTATTTTTAAAAATTAATTAACGCCCGTTAACGCGATAATTTTGACAGCCCTAAAAAAACATATAAATATAAATATGTATATATATTGGAAAAGAGTACCAATAGAAAATACGCAAATATTAGACAAAAATAACATTGGATACAGTGGATATGAAAAGTCTACTCACCCCATGTTACACGACTGCCAACACACAGATGGTGCCTATAAGACTGAATTCAGACTGCAGACATATCGGATTCCTCCTTAAATCTGATTTTCAGGCTTGACTCATAGACTTCACTTTCAGTTGACGGGACACTGGGTCGATCAGTAGGGGGCCAATTTTCAAAAACCTTAAAATTCAAATGTTTTCAAAACCAAAGCCGCTAGCAACCTAAAACCAAAACAAGCACCCACCTCACTTAGGCATATTTGAGTCTCCTTGAGCAGCGATATAAAAAAAACAACAAAAGAACAATGTCATTCCCAATTAAAATCCCGATTCGTTATTTTTTTATACAAGTATAACAAAACTTAAAATGGCTATAAAATTCTCAATTTTAAACCAGATGTACAAAAATCCCCAAATGACGAGTTGATTACCTATATTATCAGCATCAATAGCAAAATTTAACATATAGGTTTTTGCCCATAATAGCAACTTTTTTTGTATTTAGTGCAACAGCTAATAAATCACTCGTAGCAACTTTTTTTGTATTTAGTGCAACAACAGCTAATAAACCACTCAATGTTCACATCATTGAGGAAAGCATGCAGAATCATCTTAATTTTACTCAACAAAAGCAGAATTCACATTTTTCTATATTCAATCACAACTTATTTAGGTTGAATTCTGATGTTACTATTAAAACTAGTGCTGCAACGATTAATCGATTAACTCGAGTATTCGATTAGAAAAAAATATTCAAATCAAATTTTTCTGCTTCGAGTATTTGTTTGATTAAAGTGGCGTTGTAATGGTTTGTTTTGAAAGTGTTTGCCTTTTGTTTTACTGATTTGGGTGGATACACTGCCCTGTAGTCCTCCTCATTCACATGGCTGAATCCATTTGCACCCTGTTAAGACCAACATAAACTGAGTTTTTGTTTGAGCTAATATTTTTGTTCATGCATTCGTAATTTAGTTTAAAGGTATATTTAGCCAATTTTTGTAGGAATATGTGTCTGAACCATTTGTTTAGAGCATTGTATTAATAATGAAAAAACATTTTTATTTATTATTACTATTTGATAGTATTTAAGCTTGCAGACTTTTACTATGTAAGTTAGCCAATTGTTTTTTTCTTGTACCTAGATTCTTATTCATTTGTTTATTTTCTATACTGTTTAAGGCTCACCTAAGGTATTTTAATTTTTTATGTTCCTTATCCGATTACTCGATTATTCGAACTAAATAGTTCATCGATTAATCGACTACTAAAATAATCGATAGCTGCAGCCCTAATTAAAACCTCTATTTGTCTTGTTGTTTCTGTTACTTTGTAAAAGGAAAACATTATTCAGATGTTTGGGATGGGAAGTTATGTTTGGAAATGTATGCTTTGACAAAAAGCTCAATTTCTCCGTTTTTTTTTTCATCAGAAATTGGAAAATTGCTCAAACTAAGCTATTTTCTAATGCTGATTTTGAAAGAATGGAAAAAGATATGAACTTACTTTTTTCTGCTGAAAGAAGAGAGTCTAATCTTTCTTTTGGTGGGTTCCATGTTTATGTAGCCATAGAACAGAATTCTCTGTGGGCCTTGCAAAATCAGTCAAAATCCAGTAAAACGGCCGGGAGCAAAGGGCCTTGTTCCGGTGAAAATGGCTGGGAGTGAATGAGTTAATGAAGACTGGCGAACGGTGGTCGGAGGAGGACTGTGGAGCTATGTTGTTGAGCCAGTTCACGGATGCGCGCCCCACGCTCATGTTTTTCTATAATTTGCGTCTTCATTTAGAAGGTTTTTCCTTGTTTCACCAACCTGTACCAACCTTTTTGAAACCTGTGTTGATTTCTCACACTAGAAATTCCGCCATGCGTTCATCCGCGGTGTTGTCATGTCGTCGTATTTCGAGCATGTCGTCGGATGTAGAAACAAATTGCGAGTCAAATTTTACGTCGGATGTCGAAAATATCGTGTGTCAAAGCGATTGTATGTCAAGGAACCACTGTACTAAGTTACAATAACCTGGTTACAAACTGCGGATGTGACTGCATTAAGAATCAACCAATCACATTCAAACTCATGTTAACTCTTTATAGGGCAAGTGGGGAATGGGCTAAAGGGTAATTTAGTTATAAAAAATAAAATAAATAAAAAGTTCGAAAGAAATAAAGAAATCTAACCCCATTAAGACCTGGCGTCCACTTATACTGAAATCCCATTTTGGCTCGTGTACTGGAGGCCACTATATTAGCATCTAGTGTACAAGTATGCTCTACATAACCAGAAAATGTGGAAAAATATGATTTTTTTTTTTTAATGAAAATTAGTTTTATATATATTTTTAATGCATTAAATTCATGACTTACAAGAACAAAATTACCAAAAATTGAAATGAATAAAAACAAAAACAGTAATGTATATAATACTTTTTAAATTCATAGTATTACTTACCTCTATGAGCCATTGCCAGTGATTGACCACCAATTCATTTAAACTTGAAGGTCTGGCTGTGAATGCTCATGTTTCAGTGCCATTGCAGCGCTACATGTTCAATCTGTTTTGACTTGGATCGCCACCAGCTTCTCCCAGTCCAGTGGATTGGACGTCGAGTGCCATCAATGGCAGCTAAAAAGTTAAATGAGTGCCCTATATTGGGTTAAATAGAAGTCAGCAGACATGTGGCACAGTTCAAAAGTTCATACAGGCTTTTCCTAATGAAAAGTTTTTAAATAATTAATCTTGATGTCATTTGTTTTTTACATCACAAAAACCATCCATTTGAAGTGTAGCTTTTTTGTAGCCCGTACTGAAGTTTTTTGAAATTGAGATTGTCTGGATTTGTTCTTTTTTGACACTCTGCATCCCTGTCACATTTAAATGTATACAGCGATCACAGGGGGCTATGATGTATGCACAGCTGGTCGGGACACAGCCGTCCAGGAAGCACACGCTTTACGGATCCCCCGTCGACATTCCCATCCGACCGGACACTTTTTGAAAAAAAATTCACTCTCTATGCACCTGGAATTTTAATGTAACCATCCGACTCAGCGGGTTTCCACCACAACGGCCGTTCACCTGCTCACATCGTTGGTCGCAAAGCATCATTAAGCTTCTCCGCTCTTCTGGAAATAATAATAGCGGGGAAAAGCGTGCGACCATGTGTCATGTTATCCTAGCTTTAAAGTAACACCCGCGCGGCTAAGCCCTCCAAAAGACTTTTAACTTCCTTCCCGGTAAAAGAATTTGCCGGATAAGGCATGCGTGTTGACATTCCTACACGTTAAACCAATATTTTCACATTCCGTTAACGCGCTGACAAAAACGGCGCTACGAGTAACCTGAGGCGGTTCACTCTTTTAGCTTAGCTTAGCGTAAAACGCTAAGCCTCGTAAAGTAAGCCAAGAAAAGTAAGAAGCATGACATCTAGTAAGACCGCAACCTATTTTTGTAGGGATTACACTAGCGTGATAATAATTAATATAATATACCACATTGTCCAGCGCTAGTTTGCAGTAGCGTCATATTTCTAAACCAAATTATCTTTCGAAGTCACAATAAATCTTAGTATATTGGACAAAAAGTACAAACTAATAAAAATGTTTTAGAAAAATATAACAACTATCTATACTTAGATAAAAAATGGATCTTTTTCTATGAGGGTGTATGTGTCTGTGTGTTCGTTCCCCATGCACTCCGAAATGGCTGGGCGGATTTTGACGAAATTTTACACAGTTGTACTTTTTGTCTGGGCATGTTCTTAGATGGGTTTGATCTCTGAATGCCTTCATTTATTGCGAAAAATTAATACGAAAGTCCGAAAATTAGCAGGGAAAATGCCAATTTCCACCTTTTCACCCAATCAACGCTGGGTCATACTGCGAGTTGGGGAATTATTAGAAAGAAATTATTTCACTAACAAATGAGAAAACTGCAAGAAAAAATACACATATGTTGTTGAAATTAGAGATGTGCCGAAAATAGCTTAAAATGCTAAATAGCTAAAGACTGAAAGTTTACCACCGAACAGAGTGAATAACCCAGTTCACATGTGATGACATCGTCAAAGCACAGCAAGAAGCAACACGCTGGCCAATGCTGTCTCGCTAACAGTTTTGTAACTATCCAAACCGCGGACATGTTGACTGTGAGCCAGTAGCGTTAGCGAGACAGCGTCGCCCAGCGTGTTGCTTCTCGCTGTGTTTTGATGACATCATCACAAGGACTAAGGTTCTTCACACTTTTCGGTGGTAAACTTTCGGTCTTCAACCCCGAAAACCGAAATAGCTTTTTTAGCTATTTTCGGCTGATGGTTTTCGGTGCCATAGAAATAAAATATATATAAAATATCACGGTATTGCAATTACAGCTCTAAAACGTGTTACTTTGAGATATGTGGGTTTTAAAAAATTGAACAGGAACCATTGAACAGGATTATTTATTGTTCAAAACATGTTAGCAAATTGGAACATAAAGTTAAGATAAATAATAAAAAATAAGAAAATATTCTAAATAAAATTAAAATAAGCGCAGTCCTTTAGAACAAAAATTATTGAATTATTTTCCATAAAAAGCACATGTGTATGACTCACATCATGTTTACATTATACACACACTCTCTTTCTCAACACAGACAGTTGCCAGAGAAAAAAACACAACACGTTTTACCACCGCTAGACACACTAAACATGTTGGAGTTAACTCTCGTAGCTGGTGGGAAACGTTCATGACAATGTTTACTAACCTTTAATTTTGTATAAATGCGAAATCATATTGGAGGTATTGCCTCCTGGGCAACCTCCCACTGCAAAAAAGTTTTACATGTTGGTTGTAAATGCCCTAATCCGTTCCTAACCCCCCAAAATTCTGACATAAATCTTTCATAATGCATAAAAATGCATCAAAACATGTAGCAAATACATGTTGATTAGATTAATGCACAATAAACATACAATCTGAGTTGTGCATAATGTAAAAAAAACAAGAATAAAGAATAAAAGTTATTACACTCGTGAAGCAGTCTGAACACGAGGGACGAATGAAGAGGATGCTGGGATATACACACATACAGTAGAAGTCCCTCCTAGCCAATTGGATGCCAGGAATGCTAGGCAATAGCCAATGGCAAAGCAGCTATAAGTACTGTATGTTACGTTCAGTAAACTCTGGGAGCTGCGAGTACCAGCCATACTGTACTTTTGTCTCTTGGATCTTCTTAACAAGAGGCAATATTTTCCCGTTGAGGTGTGTCCTAACCTGAAAGTTCTGTATGTAGAGACGTTCTTAAGTAGAGGTACAAATGTACAGTGATCTCTCACTTATCGCTGTTAATTGGGACCAGCATCAACCGCGTACAGTGAAAAACCGCAAAGTAGTGTCACCCCCCCCATTTTTAACATACGTTTTTTTGGTGTCTAGGTACTGTATATAATATCAATAAGTGTATATAAATGCATATGTTATCAGTAGAACAATAATCAATGGTTTGAAACATGTAAAAAATGTTCAGAATGAAACATGTAAAAAAATGTTCAGTAATATAAATAACATACATTTAAAAAATCTGTAAATATGTACTGTACATTCATTCTCCCTCTTTCATGATATATGTGTGTGTGGGGGGGGGGGGTGAACATACATACATAGGTGTAAATAAAATGTACTTGAATAAGTTTTTAGAACTCTTTTATTCTTATAACAAGATACTTACAGTATAACAAGATTAAAAAATCTGCAATGCACTGAGGGCGCGAAAGTTGAGTTGTGAAGTACCGGTGTTCAGCCATTCCTTACTAGGCGGCGAAACGTCCTACACAATGCTCAGCGTGCTTGCGCATGCATCCACACGCATGCGCACATCGGTTAGAAGCGGCGAGTACTCACTATTTTTGTTTTTATTTATTTAGAACCTTTTCACTGCCTCAAAGATACTTTTTGCATGTATTACCCTGTCATACTTTTAACTGTTGTGTTTTTTTGTGTTAGCTTTGAATCAATTGACCACATTAGTCACGTAGCGTATAAAAACCGTCCTTATTTGATATAACTACATTTAAGTACTTTCTGCAGGCATTTTTTAGTACGTTTTTCCTGTATACACCTAAAGAAAACAAGTTTAGAGTGCACGGTAGTACTTTGGGTTTCAAATTCGACTATGTAGACGTTTCGCCGATGTAGCAGATTTTGGCAGAACACCGGTTGAGACACTGTAAGCATTTTTAACTATTTTTGGCCGATGGTTTTCAGCGCCGAATTTTCAGTCGCATCTTTAGTTGAAATACAAAAAGATTCAAATAGTAAATGAAAAAAAAACGACGATACGATATATAGACAAGTATTGGGGATGAAAAAATGTGGAAATGTATAACTACATAAAATATTTTTTTTAAAAAACAAAAATATCAAAAATGTTCCAAAGCCCTGTTTCCCTCAGGCCGTCTCCATCGCCATTTTAACTGATTGACATTTTCCTTGAGTGCGTCGTTTCTCGCCGGCAATGTGATCAACCCAGGAAGTTGATGTTTCATTAATGTCATTTCCACCGGCAGCGGCTGCTGGAAAGTGTTTCCCCGTCCGGAAGAATAATGTCACAAAGAGGCGTTATTGAATTTAATAGCGCGTCAAAGCGAGCTCGATTGGATTCCCTTGGAGAATGAGCGGTTAAATGTGGAGCGGTGGGGGGTGACTATCACCTGTCCTATTTGATTTGAATGCTCGAGATGGTGAATTATTCATCGGCTTCCTTCCAATGAAAAGTTCACAGAAGACAAGTTGAAGGCAGATGCAAGTTGAGAGGGCCAATTTGCATAAGTTTACGCTTTTGGGGTCATGCTTTTCAAACTGCTGTTGTTTTTAGTATCTCTCTAGAGAGTAAAAAAATAAAATAAATCAAGTATTCTGACCAAATGGTGAAAAAAAAAAAATCTTTGAAAATTGTTGAAAATTTTAAAAAATTAACCACGACCCTCTACTGGCTAACTCAGAACCTACAGTCAACTACAAGTCCACAATTAATCATTGTAAATAATCCCTCCTGAGACTAACCCTGGGTGATAAAACAATTACAATAATAAAATTCTAACAAAATTATAAAGAAAATAACAAATATATATGGCAGTTTCTGCTCTTGCACCCCTTTTTAAAATAAACTGCTGTATTTTAAGCCAAAAGAACCGTTGTGTTTGACAGAACAATATGTGTATATGCTGCCATAGCAGATTCATGGCGCAATAAGCCCCCAAACTATCTTTAATTCATCCATTTCACCCCGGAAACACCCGTTTACAGACGTCGCGCAACCGCTTTTGTTTCAACCTAGCCATAAAAAGAAGGTAAGTAATCGTATTTATTATTCGAAATGTCTGTCATTTTTAGCTTAGAATCATTAATTGACACCTAATATTTTGTTTAAAAAAAAAAAAAACAACTTTAAAAAATTATTCACTCGCATATTTTAAACAAATTACGTCACAATGGAAAAAAATGGAGTCTGTAAAAAAGTCACGGATATCTACATCATAACTATCGATTAATTGTATTTTTTTGTTACTGTCTTATTTTCCCCAATATATTAGATGATAAATAAACGATCCAAACAAAGAAAAATTGGGAAAAAAAACATTTAAAAGGGTTAATATATGAAAAAGAACATCTGGACACTTCTTGATGTCTGCGATTTCTGCATCGCGACCCTTGTAATATTACCATGTTTCAGCCATAAAATCCCCCCCAAATCCGGCTAACCTTTTCGAGCCATGTTTAAAAGTTTAAAATATGCGAGTGAATCATTTTTTTAAGTCGTTTTTTTTTTTTTTTTTTTTTTTTTTTAATATTAGACATCAATTAATGATTCTAAGCTAAAAATGACAGACATTTTGAATAATAAATATAACTAATTACCTTTGTTTTATGGCTGGGTTGAAACAAAAGCGGTTGCGCGACATCTGTAAACGGGGGTTTTCAGGGTAAAACGGACAAATTAAAAATAGTTCGGGGGCTTAATGCGCCATGAATCTGCTATGGCAGCATATAGACATGTTGTTCTATCAAACACAACAGTTGTTTCGGCTTAAAATACAGCAGTTTATTTTAAAAAGGGGTGCATATATATATATATATATATATATATATATATATATATACACATATTAGGGGTGTAACGGTACACAAAAGTCTCGGTTCGGTACGTACCTCGGTTTTTAGGTCACGGTTCGGTTCATTTTCGGTACAGTAAGTAAAGGAAATGCAAAATATAAATGTGCTAGTTGTTTATTACACACCTTTGTGCTTTCAGCAATAGGACATTAGCATATACAGTGCCTTGCAAAAGTATTCGGCCCCCTTGAATCTTGCAACCTTTCGCCACATTTCAGGCTTCAAACATAAAGATAAGAAATTTAATTTTTTTGTCAAGAATCAACAACAAGTGGGACACAATCGTGAAGTGGAACAACATTTATTGGATAATTTAAACTTTTTTAACAAATAAAAAACTGAAAAGTGGGGCATGCAATATTATTCGGCCCCTTTACTTTCAGTGCAGCAAACTCACTCCAGACGTTCAGTGAGGATCTCTGAATGATCCAATGTTGTCCTAAATGACCGATGATGATAAATAGAATCCACCTGTGTGTAATCAAATCTCCGTATAAATGCACCTGCTCTGTGATAGTCTCAGCGTTCTGTTTAAAGTGCAGAGAGCATTATGAAAACCAAGGAACACACCAGGCAGGTCCGAGATACTGTTGTGGAGAAGTTTAAAGCCGGATTTGGATACAAAAATATTTCCCAAGCTTTAAACATCTCAAGGAGCACTGTGCAAGCCATCATATTGAAATGAAAGGAGCATCAGACCACTGCAAATCTACCAAGACCCGGCCGTCCTTCCAAACTTTCTTCTCAAACAAGGAGAAAACTGATCAGAGATGCAGCCAAGAGGCCCATGATCACTCTGGATGAACTGCAGATCTACAGCTGAGGTGGGAGAGTCTGTCCATAGGACAACAATCAGTCGTACACTGCACAAATCTGGCCTTTATGGAAGAGTGGCAAGAAGAAAGCCATTTCTCAAAGATATCCATAAAAAGTCTCGTTTAAAGTTTGCCACAAGCCACCTGGGAGACACACCAAACATGTGGAAGAAGGTGCTCTGGTCAGATGAAACCAAAATTGAACTTTTTGGCCACAATGCAAAACGATATGTTTGGCGTAAAAGCAACACAGCTCATCACCCTGAACACACCATCCCCACTGTCAAACATGGTGGTGGCAGCATCATGGTTTGGGCCTGCTTTTCTTCAGCAGGGACAGGGAAGATGGTTAAAATTGACGGGAAGATGGATGCCGCCAAATACAGGAACATTCTGGAAGAAAACCTGTTGGTATCTGCACAAGACCTGTGACTGGGACGGAGATTTATCTTCCAACAGGACAATGATCCAAAACATAAAGCCAAATCTACAATGGAATGGTTCAAAAATAAACGTATCCAGGTGTTAGAATGGCCAGGTCAAAGTCCAGACCTGAATCCAATCGAGAATCTGTGGAAAGAGCTGAAGACTGCTGTTCACAAACACTCTCCATCCAACCTCACTGAGCTCGAGCTGTTTTGCAAGGAAGAATGGGCAAGAATGTCAGTCTCTCGATGTGCAAAACTGATAGAAACATACCCCAAGCGACTTGCAGCTGTAATTGGAGCAAAAGGTGGCGCTACAAAGTATTAACGCAAGGGGGCCGAATAATATTGCACGCCCCACTTTTCAGTTTTTTATTTGTTAAAAAAGTTTAAATTATCCAATAAATTTCGTTCCACTTCACGATTGTGACCCACTTGTTGTTGATTCTTGACAAAAAATTAAAATTTTATATCTTTATGTTTGAAGCCTGAAATGTGGTGAAAGGTTGCAAGGTTCAAGGGGGCCGAATACTTTTGCAAGGCACTGTATATATATACTGAGTGGAAACTGCGATATATTTTATTTTATTTTTTTCATTTTTAAAATATCGTCCCCCAAAAAACACAACTTTGCAAAAATAAAATATCAGAAATCAGTGCAAAAATTCTTTGCCAACATTTTTGAAAACATTAAACCAGAGAAATGGTTCCACGTGTGTGTACGCATCTGGCCCGTCATGCATATTGTTCTGTTTATTTGGCCAATTGCTTTGCCAATATGCCTACAAAAAACTCATCGTAGGTTCGCTCGCTGTGGGAAAATCCCACCGGGCAACAGGCCGCCCAAATAAATCAACATGTGCTTCCACTACACGTCGTTGAGGATGGCGAATTCTGAGTGTATGCGTTCTCCAGATGGCCACCTGCGCACGCCGTCGCTCGCTAGACGGCTTTGAGCTCAAGCGCGGTGGCCGACATCCCCCTGACACCCCCCTCTGAACCACTCCTGCTGCCTCTGAACTCCACCGATTGATAATCACTGAGATTACATGCGGGTAATTCCCGCTCGTTCTTAGAGAGAATGCCCATGCTTAGTAGTCAATGCGGGGGATTACGTGGACCCCCGCTTGCAGTGTTGTGGCTGCATTCCTCCAGTCGGACTAAACCCAATCTGTTGCAGATTTGGTGGGAAGAAAGAGGTTGCGTTCACTCTTGACAGGACACTTCTCGTGCATTTCGGAGGTGATTTACAGAGATGAAAAGTTGAAGTTTTCCATTCATCTGCCTGGACTTGGGCCACAGCACTTAATTCCATCCATAAATCTTCATTCATCATTTTAGTTGAAGACATTTTGGTCAGTTGCATGCTTTCAACTGAGGGGGAGAAGTTGGGTTTGAAGCTCTTCGAGTTGCAAAAGAAATTTGAGCTACTGAGAACGTGAGTGCTAAAGCATATTTCAAATGATTGGTCTAAATCAGGATTTAGTTCCAATTTTGACTTAGAATTGATTATCACTTTTTAAATTTTTTTTTTTGCTTGGAGGCCTGTGCACCTGCATGTTATTACATTGCTTCCTTGAGATATGAGTTTTATTCCTCACATAAATAGCTCATATCTCAAATCCTCTTTCCCTATTGAAATATATGGAAATGCCATCCATCCAGAGATATGTCAGGCATTTACCTCACTCCCTATCCCTTTACTGCAATGGTGTTCAATCTACAGGTCGAGGGCCAATTGTGGCTCGTAGCCCAGCTTTTATTGGCTCCGCAGCAAGTGTAATGAAAATATTATTGAATATGGCCCGGGCAACTTAAATTCACCCTACATTATTTTTTATACCTCATCTTTAAAGGGAACCACGGACAGAAAGACTTGTAGTTCTTAAAACATAAATGTTAGTATGAGTTATAATAATTTCATATTCAAACCTTTCTTAATGTTTTCGTTTTTATAAAATCTGTTGTTGACGACACAATGCTCTCTGGGCGGTGACGTCACTGGGCAGCGCTGCCGTATTTTCACAGTGTCACTCGTTAGCTACATGAATGTGTCATTGGTTCTGCCCTTCCAATTTGAACCCGAGCGGAAAAGTGATGAACAGGACAGCACTGTCGATATTACACAAAAGGAGCAGCAAGTGCAATTCAATGATGGTCTCCATCAGGATTTGAACCAGTGTTTCCCGTGTGACAGACGTGCACATAGACCACAGGACTATACTTCCATGTGATGTTATAGTCATGATTTTCCTTATAAAGCAATCTCAACCCACATGTGTTGTCTGTCTGTGCGGTAAAACCTGAAAGGGAAATGCAACCGGGAAAAAAAGTGCAGCTGGCTTGATCAAGGAATTAGAAAACGCTCACGTCAGACAGCAAGCAGACAACAATAACATAGTGATCGCGTAAAAGGGTTATTGAACACAAAAAAAAAAAAAAAAAAACGCGATCGCGAAAAGCGAGACACAAAAAGATCCATGACAGTAGGTCGGGATAAAAAAGATTAATAAAAACCCGAGGGAAAACCACGGTGAGAGGCAAACAAACGAAAAAAAAAAACCAAGGCAATGATGCAACTAGCAACGAAGGTATATACAAACTGTCAAACAGCAGCAAGTCAATATCTCGGCAAACCGCCTAGGATCGGTTTAAAGACACTGCTGATGAGCTAGAATTGGATGCAGGTAAGACGTTGGGAACTCATCCCACAGCTCTGTAACAAAGCAATCTGACCAGCAGCAGAATGTGACAAAATCACGCCAGTCGTCATCCTTGCTTCGCTGTCTAGCTAGCACAGCTATTCTCCCAGCACTGTCTAGTTGCGTCATCACCCCCAGCGTGCATTGCACACGTAAAACATGAAGTCCTCTGTAGATCAAAACAAGTACTAAATATACATTTTTAAATCAATAGCAGTAACATATGTCTTTCTAATAGCATATTTTCGTGTAAGAGAGCAATTGCAGCTTATTAGAGTCTACAAGTCTTGTGTGTAAATGTCATTGACTAAATATGTGCTACAACATACTCTACCTTTGTTCAGAATCAGCTTCTTATACCTGGTTATGACATGGCTTTCTTTTTATTCATTCGATCACCTTAACAGTTCTAGTCTGCAGAGGAGAAAATGGGTTGTTCCAAAGCAGCGAAACGAGACGAGTCATTGAACAAAATACATGGTCTTGTCCAGGGGTGCTCGAAGTCACTCACAGCAGAGGGTGCTAAATACCTTTTTCAGTTTTTCCCATCCAAAAACAGCTTTCTCGGTCCAAATTTGTCATGCTCAAGCGTTTTCTCCATCTAAGGCGTGCAAAATGGCAGTACACACGCATGCTGAATAGTTTACATACTACTACTTGGCTACTACAAAGACAGCGTTCTACATATATCACCTACAGTGTGTGTTGGAAATGTCTTTGTCTTGGAAAATAAAAGTGCCCATGTATGCCCAAATCCCCACAGCTAGACGTCGCAATGATACACAAACACATAAAAGGTCCAATAAGCCTCGGTATAATACCCCTTTTCACACGAAAATCCAACAGAGCTCTACACGACAGCAGCTCAACAGCAACAGCAAACAGTATGTCTACGATGCAAACATATCTTACCTATTTGAAGACACAAAAGGTAGATTTCCTTTCTGGTGTGTTATTGATGAACTTCTTCATCAGTCGCTTGAGGTTCAATTAATCTAGGATGGCACTATGGATATGCAACGATGTCTCCCGTTTGAGTGAGTGATTCACCAGAATCATCTCCACGGTTTTAATCTGCAGCTAACTTATCCTCGCTGGGCACTATGATAGAACTATCTTTCATAATTATCTTCAATTTCAACCTCGAATTGAAGTTTAGAAAATTTTGCAGTTTTTGTAAAGAAAAAATCGCTAATTCGTTTTTGCGCCATGTTAACTTTTCCTTTCCAATAGCGCCTTATTCAATGTGACCTGGTAGTAAAGACTGTGTCAGGTGGTGACCATGTTATTGACAAAAAAAAAAAACTTTCAACATTTATAATTCATCCCCAAAGTTAAAAATGTTACTGTTTTAAAGTGCATGTGACACGAAAAAGCATGTTTATTTCATAATACACGCGGTATTTTATGCTCCTGAATGATATGGACCGCTTGGATGTGTGTGGAAACGATCGCTATATTTATTTATTTTTTTTAATCCCGCGCCATGAAAATGAGTGACTTCCGCCTTCGGTCTTGCATTGAGGAGGAGGGTGCTGTGACGTGTACGGTTGAAGGCGTCCTCTTCACTTTCCAGCCGTACTGTTGTGTATGAGCACTAAGGATTCAGCTGATTTTGCAGATTAATACGTTTATTTTTCGCGTCATGCCAGCCAAACGGCTGCAGAAAAATCTTGCTGTATGAGGGAGAGACTTGCGCGCCTTTTTCGGGGTTTCAAAAGGTTCCCATTCACCGTGGGTATTGGCCAAAACTAGCCCGACTACTGTGGGACCATTGGATTTACGAGGAAGTGAGTAAACATCTTGTTTTGTATTATGTCAAATACGAATACAGCAATTACAAACACTACAAACTTTCTTTAAATAAAGGACTACTTACGTTTGATCATTGATAGGCATGTAAAAAGCTCTCCTCATGCACATTAGCTGCACGTTAGCTGCACAACAACTGCAGCCGCCCTCCTCTGGGGAACGAGCTGTAAATTGCTCTCCGCGGGCGGTTTGCCGGTCCGCGAAGACAATCGACAACCCAGTCGTCATGTCAAATAATCCGGGCTAGTTATGTGTGATTTTCCGCTGCGAAGACTTTGAAACATCACTCGGTTCGGGTTAGCATGTCAGCTAGCTGTCACGCCTCTTGGTTTGTTTACATTCTCTGAAGCGGGGGAAGGGAAATGACATATGTTCGATTTAGGTGTCATAAAATATCGTTCGGGAGGTGCGACAGTAAAGGTGAAGTCAACAGTTTTGACCATTATGGAGTCATTTTGCCCTGTCGTCCTGAATAGACTGTTATGCGTCATGACCATGCCATTTATTTAGCAATTGGGAAAAATACTTGGATAAAAAGAATATCCTGTAAAAATATTGAAGTAAAGAGACAGAAACAATGACATTTTGCAGCTCTCTTCGTCGCGTTTTCCTCGTTGTGAATACTTCCCCCTCGACGGGTTGACTGGTCCTTCTCAAGCCATTTATTTAGCTATTGGGGAGAAATACTTGGATAAAAAGAATATCCTGTAAAAATATTGGAGTACAGAGACTGAAACAATGACATTTTGCGGCTCTCTTTGTCGCGTTTTCCTCGTTCTGAATAATTCCCGCTCAATGGGCTGAATAGTAAAACCAATGAGCCCAGTCTCCCGCTGATGTCATCCACCTGTTGGGGACGCTCGAGCCCTATAACAGTAGGCGTGGCTAACCGGCAGATTAAAAGACTCATTTCACGACATCTGCACTTTGCTAAATTGTTGTATATAGTCCAATTGTCTCAAAATATGATTCTAATTCACATAATAATGCTATTTAGGACTTTTTTCTCCTGTCGTATGCGCTTTAATGTTTTAGTTATTTATTTGTAACAACAACAAAAATTGTCCCCCAAAACGTTTTTTTTCTTAACACTAGGGGGTGCTGCAGCACCCTCATTATCCCACTTCCTGCGCCACTGGGTTTGTCCCACTCATCGAACACTGGGCATCTCTGGGGATCTGTGGGCAGTGGGCGGGCCTCAGCCGGCCAAGACTATGCACTGTATGCATGATGACTGGATAATCTGTCTGAGGCTGAATCCCTTTTTGATTGATGGTGAAATGAGCGAATCAGTGAGGTTGTGATGTTAACAACCAGAGACTTTCCTAATCATCCTAGCGACACTTTCTTTGTTAAAAACGACTAGCGAAAAATCAAGCTTCTATTTCTGGTGGGGTTTTTTTCTTTTATAGCTGGTTGTAGTTGTAGACTGACATCTGTCACTCTACAGTTTCTGTCCCTACTGAGCAACGGGTGCACCACCGTGCGTCAATGGAGTCCAATGAGTTAATGCTTAAAAAATAAATGCAGTTTAAAAAGCTGATCTATATACAGGGATTTCAAGTTGAGTCTTGCATCCTTTGATTTTTTTTTTTTTTTTTTTTTTTGAAAGCGGCCCTGGGGAAGAGGAAAAAAAACTTTGGACACCCCTGCTTTACCGTATCTCCTCATTAAAAACATGTGTTTTTTTTTTTTTTTCAAATATCAAAGCTCATAAACAGTAAGCTCTGGCTTTTGGGATTTACATTACATTTACATAAGGAATGCTAAACACCTACACATGTAATCGCTCCATCAAAAGCAGATGGTTCGCAGCCCGCGCGGCGCATGTTTGACTTGGCAAGCGTAAAGAAGTGAGATTCCACAAGTGTTATTATTTCTATTATTTGGAACAGGGACAAGATTTTTATGAAAAAGACCATTGTTTGAAACAATAATATGCCAACAGGTGGCGTCTTGCCCACACAGGGTCCTACATTAGAAACTTGTGTTTCATTATTATGTTGTCAAAATCAATTGACCTCTTCTGCTAATAATAATTTTTAATATATTTTATGTCTAAAAGGCTCATTAAAACATGTCATTTTAAAATAGCCAACTTGAGAAAGCAAACTCATACTAATAATATTATGTCTACTAATACTACAAATAACAAATATATTGAAAAATAGAAAACATATGGAAACCTTTTCATCTAATATTTTGATGATAGTTTGGACACAAATATTACACTGAAATCATTGATGATACAAACATTTTGCAACAATATATTCGAGCATATAATAACTATGCTGTGTTAGACAAAAATGTCTAATTAATGAAAGGTAGGGAAAATATATAATACAAAAGCACTGAAAAAATGTTTCACTTTGTTGAGATGATTGTTATGATTTATAATTATCTTTATTGTACTATTACTATATACAGGGGTTGGATAAAATAATGGAAAAACCTACAGTGGCATGAAAAAGTATCTGAACCTTTTGGAATTTCTCACATTTCTGCATGAAATCATCATCAAATGTGATCTGATCTTCGTCAAAATCACACAGATGTAAAAACAGTGTCGGCTTTAACTAAAACCACCCAAAACATGATAGGTTTTCATATTTTAATGAGGATAGCATGCAAACAATGACAGAAGGGGGAAAATAAGTAAGTGAACCCTCTGCCAAAGGAGACTTAAAGAGCAATTGAAACCAAATTTTACAAAAAACAATTTAAGGTGTGTGCCTAATCACTGATGAGTAGTTTAAAGCTGCCCTGGCCACTATAAAGCACACACCTGGTGAGAATTGTCTTGATGATTGGAATTGTCTGATGTGCATCGTGGCTCGGTCAAAATAGCTGTCTGAAGACATGCGATCAAGGATTGTTGATTTGTAATAAACTGGAAAAGGATACAAAACCATCCCTAAAAGATTGTATGTTCATCAATCGACAGTCAGAGAAGTTGTCTACAAATGGAGAGAGTTTGGCACTGTTGCTTCTCTCCCAAGGACTGGCCGTCCACCAAAGATGATGTTGAGAGTTCAGCGCTGAATACTCAGAGAGGTAAAAAAGAACCCTAGAATGTCTGCTAAAGACTTACAGCAATCACTGGCACTGTCCAATATCTCTGTGCACAAATCAACTATATGTAAAACTATGACCAAGAGTTGTGTTCATGGGAGGACTCCACGGAAGAAGCCAATGCTGTCTATAAAAACATTGCTGCTCCTTTAATGTTTGCAAAAAGGCACTTGGACACTCCACAGAAGATTTGGCAAATATTATGTGGACAGATGAAACCAAAGTTGAATTGTTTGGGAGTAACACACGTCATGTGTGGAGGAAAAATTAAACCGCTCACCAACATCAACACCTCATCCCCACTGTGAGGCATGGTGGAGGGAGCATCATGATTTGGGGCTGTTTGCTGCCTCAGAGCCTGGACAACTTGCAATCATTAATGGAAGAATGAATTCAAACGTTTATCAGGATCTTTTGCAGGAAAACCTGAGGCTGTCTGTCAGACGGATTTAGCTTAAAAGAGGATGGATGCTGCAACGAGACAATGATCCAAACACAGAAGTAAATCAGCTTCAGAGTGGTTTAAAAAAATAAAAATAAAAAATACACATTCGGCCAAGTCAAAGTCCAGTTTTGAACCCCATCGAGATGCTGTGGCATGACCTAAAGACAGCATTTCATGGCAGACATCCCAGGAATCTGACTGAACTACAACAGTTTTGTAGAGAAGAATGGGCAAAGATTAGTCCTATTGATGTGCCAGACTGATCTGCAGCTACAGGAAGCGCCTGGTTGAAGTTATTGCTGCCAAAGGGAGGAATGGTGGGTGCACAAAATATTAATTGTGATGTTCCACTTACTTATTTTTTCCCCTTTTGTCATTGTTTGCATACTGTCCTCATTAAAATATGAAAACCTATAAATGTTTGGGTGGTTTTAGTTAAAGCACAATTGTTTTTTCATCTGTGTGATTTTAACAAAGATCAGATCACATTTGATGTTGATTTTATGCAGAAATGTGAGAAATTCCAAAAGGTTTGGATACTTTTTCATGCCACAGTAACATTTTCGCTTCATATTCATCGAACATAAATGTTAAAGAATGGCATAAGGAACATTCTAATGAAGTTGAGCATCTCATATGGCCGGCACAATCTCCAGACCTCAACATTATTGCGCATTTATAGTCAGTTTTAGAGTTTCAGTGAAAATGTCGATTTTGCCATCATCTCTAAAAGGAGAGCATTCTAACTGAAGAATGGCTTAAAATTCCTTTTTAGAAACGATTCACAAGTTGTATGAATCAATACCTCGGAGAATTGAGCCTGTAATTGCTGCAAACGGTGGACCTACAGTACACCATATTAAATTAGTTTTTGTTGGTTTTTTTTTTTTTAAGGTGTTTCTATTTGTCCATTACCTGTACGTACATGAAGACTGTATCTATATACACACGCAGTAAATTCCTTGCTTATGGGACTTGCTGATTGGAATCATAAAACATTGCGCACAAGCAATTAGAAATATTCCGTCATAAATATGTATGAACGTGGGCTATCCATCCGCACATTCCATTTTCAAAGTTTTGAACAGTACATTGCCAAATCTGTAACAATTTATTAAAGCGGTGTTTGTCCAACAAATTGTTTCCATCTGTTAGGACATGATGTTAGCTGATGCCCTTGGGAATGAGCTGGCTGTGGCTCTGCTGTCCTCTAGCGGCCAAGAGTCATAATACACCCTTCACGTACTTTTTGTTTGGTTGTTTTTGGTAATCTGATTTTTACTGATAATGCGTCTGAGAGTTTTGCACATCTGCCCATCACAGTGGCGATACTTCCACATATTAACCACCCAGTATTTGGTTCAGCCACCATTTATTTAGTTCAAGAGTGAGGAAAAAAAACACTTTGAAGCATCAGACTAAGTACAAGCATGTCAAAGCCAAAAACTGAGCAGAAATGTTGCTGTTTTTTTTTATAGGGGAAAGTGAAAGTTCTTGTCATTTGCGTTCGTTTATATATGGAAAGATGATTAGAAACACAAGCGATTGGTGTTACGAGTGTAGTCAAGACACCAAATTTAACGCATTCCTTAAGGCACCAATTTATCATTCAGATTTTTTAAATCTAAGAAAACATAACAAAATAACCCCAAAAAAGTATTCTGTTTTCAGTTGTGTTTAAAGGTTGCTCGCTAACATTACAATCAAGCAAGATTTGAAAAAAAAATAAATAAATAAAAATACAATAAAAGTAAATACATTGCTGGCCAAAAGTATTGGCACCCCTGCAATTCTGTCAGATAATGCTCAATTTCTCCCAGAAAATGATTGCAATTACAAATGTTTTGGTATTAATACCTTCGTTTATTTTGCTTGCAATGAAAAAACAAAAAAGAGAATGGAAAAACAAAATAGATCACTATCATTTTACACAGATCTCCAAAATTGGGCCGGACAAAAGTATTATCACTAATACTAATACTGCCTAATACTTAAAGAAATAACTGCAAACAACCGCTTCCGGTATCCATCAATGAGTTTCTTACAATTCTGCTGGAATTTTAGACCATTCTTCTTTGGCCAACTGCTCCAGGTCTCTGAGATTTGAAGGATGCCTGCTTCAAACTGCCATTTTCAGATCTCTCCACAGGTGTTCTATAGGATTCAGGTCTGGACTCAGTGCTGGTCGGTTCTCCAGTGCTTTCTCTCAAACAATTTCATGTGCTTTTTGAAGTATGTTTTGGGTCATTGTCCTGCTGGAAGACCCATGACCTCTGAGGGAGACCCAGCTTTCTCACACTGGGCCCTACATTATGCTGCAAAATTTGTTGGTAGTCTTCAGACTTCACCATACACACGGTCAAGCAGTCCAGTGCCGGAGGCAGCAAAGCAACCTTAAAATATCAGGGAACCTCTGCCCTGTTTAACTGTGGGGACCGTGTTCTTTTCTTTGAAGGCCTCGTTTTTTTCCTGCAAACTCTATGTTGATGCATTTTCCCAAAAAGCTCTACTCTTGTCTCATCTGACCAGAGAATATTCTTCCAAAACGTTTTTGGCTTTCTCAGGTAAGTTTTGGCAAACTGTAGCCTGGCTTTTTTATGTCCCTGGGTCAGAAGTGGGGTCCTCCTGGGTGTCCTACCTTAGAGTCCCTTTTCATTCAGACGTCGACGGATAGTACAGGTTAAAACTGTTGTACCCTCGGACTGCAGGACAGCTTGAACTTGTTTGGATGTTAGTCGAGGTTCTTTATCTACTATCAGGACAATCTTTTGTTGAAATCTCTCGTGGGAGGTTGGCCACAATGCCATTGGCTTTACACACAGGAACATTCAGGTCTTTGGAGATGGACTTATAGCCTTCAGATTGCCCATGCTTCCTCACAATTTTGCTTCTCAGGTCCTCAGACAGTTCTTTGAGCATGGGGAAAAGAAAGAAAACCAATGTGGTACACACAAGGACACAGGACAGAGGTTGAGTCAACTTTAATCCATTTTAACTGGCTGCAAGTGTGATTTAGCTATTGCCACCACCTATTATGTGCCACGGGCAAGTAACAGGTGCTGTTAATTACACAAATTAGAGAAGCATCACATGATTTTTCAAAGGGTGGCAATACTTTTGTCCGGCCCATTTTTTGAGTTTTGTGTAAAATGATAATGATTTTTTTCCCCATTCTCTTCTGTGTTTTTTTCATTGCAAGCAAAATAAATGAAGATATTTCTAACAAAGCATTTGTAATTGCAATAATTTTTTTTTAAATGAAATTAAATCATTTTTTGGGAGAAATTGAGCATTGTCTGACAAAATTGCAGGGGTGCCAATACTTTTAGCCAGCAGTGTCAATAGTAAGTGGTTGGAAATTTTTCATTGATTACGACTGTTGGAATATGTTGTTGACTGAAACACACACACACACGCTGACATGAGGCTAATCATGTGTTTAAATTACAGAATGTACAAACACAAGCTTCCAAACTAGTGATTAGCCACGCCGCGTCCTGAATTATAACCGCAGCGTTTTGTGACCATCTATTACATCGTCGTTCCTCTCTACCGCTAATTGACCACATTAAAACAATAACTTGCCATCGGAGCGATGTTATAGACGCCTTAAGTCTAGGTTTACTGAAATAAAGCACGCAAATTTGACACTTAAGGGGCATGAAATGGATGGTGTGGCGCTGTAACGCCGTTAGCTTTGTAAATAAATGTGCAAGCATCAGATTCAGTACATTACAGTGCTTAACATAAATTAAATAGTCGGTTCAAACCAAAATGGTAGACTTCCTGTGTCTTTTTTAGCAAGGCTCCTTGAGATTGGAGGCGGTGCCCGTCAATGGCACTCTATGATGAGTTTTCACTGGTGATATCCCAGTTTAAATTTTTGTTTTATGGTAACTCGTGTCAAATCAAGATCGCATTTTGTGTGTCATTTGTGCATTCTTGAGACTTTTTTGTGGGTCTCCTCATGGTAAACATGCCTACTCAATTTCAGGTTACCAAGTGGTATTTGCCTCAGGGTCTGAATTGTCTAAAAACTGAAGGAATTTATCACTACAGAAACATGATCGGGTGGCAGTCTAATACATCTGTTAAGCACTGTACAGTATATAATTTCAACACAATGAAAGCAGTGATTCTTGCAAATAAAAAGGTAAGAAACTTAATTACATTGCATATTTGTTGCCGTAGAAATGCTCTAAAAGCAATATTCTAAACATTCTAAACTATGATCAGTTATTATTCAAATTGGAACCGCCTCGATGTTGAATGGTCACCCTCCTCACGGGCGTTTGGTCGGCCGCTCGGTTGGCCACCAGTTCCTGGAGCTGCAGGGCCCCTCCTCCGATGAAGCAGAAGGCCGGGCACACCGGGCCTGAGCAGTCCACGTGACCCTCCCACAGGGGGCGCAGGGAATGGGCGTCGTGGAAGGCCACACGGCCTTTCTCGAAGTCGAGGCATACGCCCAGTCGGGGTGGCAACGGATAGGTGAGACCCACCGGTGGGGACGGCCCGTTGCCGTTGGGGTCTGACCGTTGGCCGTTATGGTGGTGGTGGTAGCTGTGCTGGGGCAGATAGAGCTTCCCCATGCCCATGGTGAGGAAGCAGAATGGGGGGGCCGAGTCCACGCCGTCCTCTGCCCCACTGTCATGACCGCTGTCTGGGTCATATCTGCAGGGGGAAGTCGTTCACAATTACTACAAAATATTATTACAATTATTTGGGGGCTTAATAAGGCGAGTGTAATGCAGGTAGTCCTTTAATCGAAGGATCGAGGGTTTAAAGCTGAGCACATTGTTGTGTACTTGGGCAAGACACTTCGCGCAACTTACCATCTGAAATTTGTGCAAGAGTGAGTCATTGGTGTAAGTCAGAAGGGATGATGGTGCAAATTGGCTGCCTCACTTCTGTCAGTCTGCCCCAGGGCAGCTTATATCCGCATAGTGTGGAGTTAATAAATAATGTAATGTAATGTGTCGTGATAAGTGCTGTGTACAGCCAGTAGTATAAATCTGCATGAATCCAAGTTATTATAATATTAAGCATGACAAAGATTTCCAGTTTGACACAAAATTAGGTTGATAGATTCTGCTTCGAAAGACCAAAAAGTCTCAAGGACTCATAATTCATTTTGAACGGGATGTGGCCCGTTTTGGGTCGAATCTGCATTTTTAGACTTTGATAATAATATGGTTTTTAACATTAATTCATCAATTTTAACAATTAAGGAAAAAGGAAGTCAGCCATTTCTGTTTGAAGCAGACTTATAATTTGTTGGGATGGTAATTTGCCTTTGGGCAACATTTTCTGATTACGCTTTTTAATGTGGTTGGAGTATGCTGTCAATCTTTGATGATGATTTGAAGTCCTTTACGTAACACTAGGGATGTCCCGATCAAATATTTTTGCACCCGAGTCACCTGATTTTGAGAATCTGCCGATACAGAGTCCCGATCCGATATCAAAAATGGTTGGGTTTTTTTGTTTTGTTTTTTGTTGTTGTTGTTGAACAAAAATTCTAAACATGTTTCTGTCCCACCGTGTCTCCTTCATAATGTGAATTATCATTAAAACAGAATCTTCTTCTTTTGCTTTTGACCAAGCGTCTCTGGCAAGATCAAAGTTACAAACCTGTCAATCATCTTTAAGTACCAAAAACAAGCTGGACAGTTTGGCCACACTACTTACCAGGAGGGAGGGTGGGAGGCTGTGGGATTGTACAAGCATGAAGCAAAAAAAGTATATTTTTTCTTTAAAAACGCGATCCTTCTCACCCGATTCCGATCCTCTGAAAAATTGTACGATCGGCCCGATTTACGATGACATCATAGGCAGAGTTTGACTTTCGTGGCAGGGGGCAAAACATCTTGATGGTCCTGAAACGCGCGGTCAGCAATAAAATTAACTTACAAGATATATGCTTGGTTAGTAGCTTAGCCCATGCTCATAAATACAGGCATCCCAGCCATGTGGGGGTGGGTGTGCGCGCGCGTGTGAGCGCTAGCGTTTTTCTGTGGAGAAGTAGACGCCGATTTTTGCATTGTGCGGAGATATCCAATTTCATGCCAAGTTTTTCCTGTCACTCACACTCTTGTGAAACGAATCCTAACTGTGGTGAGTGTGAAAATGGCGGCAGGCTTTTTGACTAAATATTCCAACCAGGAATATTTATAATCATACACTGGAAAATGAGCGTGTTTTTGTTTCCCGTCATCTTTTAGGGGAATTCTAAATCAGGCTGCTTAGGACAGCTATGCTTTTGGCCAAGGACGTCATCCATTGAATATGGTACGCATGGTTGTGGCTCTGTTGTACAATTAGCGTTTTTAGTGGGATAAACTGAAACCCCGCTCACCATTTTGGCGGTGTTCTCCAGGGTTTCATGGTCCACATATTCAATCATTAGTTCTTGCTCAGTAGTTGTTGTTGCTTTTGAAAGCTTAGGTTTGAAAAAAATTACGTATATCCATCTTGTTTCTTCTGTCCTCAGGTGGTTTTGGCTAAGCAAAGCAAATGGCCGTCTCTAAGGTGCTAGTTACATGATCCGTTCGAAAATTAATTGTGACCCATTATAAAAATACTTTTTTGTTCATTTCATTCATTTTTGTTGTTTGTTTTATTGCTTTACAATTTTTATAGACAACATTTTACCAGCAAAGTCTTAATTTTAAATTCATATCCTGGAAAGTCAATTACATGCAATGACATTTTCTGCCGGGGGGCTGTATTGGGCTATGCATGCCCGCCCCCCCTTTATCTCCGTGGATGGATGACGTGATCAGATAGGGACATCCCTTCTTAACACTATTTACATATTAGTACCTCTATCAGTGTTAGATTTTGTGTTGGTTCCCTCCTAGTGTGTCCCTGTGATTGCCCATTGATTTCACCTGTTGTACCTGCTCCTAGTGTATCCACCAACCAAATGGCATTTGAGGAACACAAGGGCTTGGACGGCAAAAACTGTGGAGAACAAACGCTGACGAGCACACGGGCATTGACAATGACCCAACAAGGAGTGAAAAGAAACTGGGAGCTTATATAGACACAGAGACAAGGGGTAACGAGACAACAAGGAACAGATGGGTGACACAGAAGGATGCAGGTTGGCGGATACACTAGGAGCAGGCACAACAGGTGAAATCAATGGGCAATCACAGGAACACACTAGGACGGAACCAACACAAAACCTAACAATCAGTATCTTGGACAACAGCCTCTGTTTCACTTGGAATCATATGGATTTCTTCTGCTAGTTACTGACCGGGGACTGGCCATGTCTTCCGGTAGATGAAACCACTCCTGCAGTTTGGACTCTAGACCAACACCAACCTGGAAAGACAAAGGATTTGATTTGTGATAATGTTAAGGGTTACAGAAACCCCCAACAGTATGTCTTACCTTGACGAGATAAGAACCAGGCTCTACTGAGCATGCCCAATAGTGTCTCCCCTGGGTGATGGCCACGTCTCCAACCAAGAGGTCAGATGTCAGGTGACAAGAAGTGAGCGCGTGGTCGGCAGCCTGTAGCAAGGAAAGACCGGGGACGCTGCGGGCCGCTCTTTGCTCCTTGCTGACCACCAGGCGGTCGGCGTGGAGACCCCAGCGAGAGTCCAAGTAGAAGTTAAGCACTGGAAGGCGGACGACGACAGGAAGTCAGGGCCCGGGGGATAGCAAATGAAGGGAAGATAGGAGGAATCGGGTGTGGTACGGCACTATACTTGGAGTTAGGGATATTAGTACAGTGGTTCCTTGAAATTTAAGTTTTACTTTGGTAGGATTCTACTTCCTGTTTCTGTTCAATGAATACTGACTTAATAGAATTCTCTTTTGAATAAAAATTATCCCTTGATACGAGTTTAACTCGCCCCTTTCACAAACATATCCGGTAAATTCCGCGGGATTTACTCACGTCATTGCTTTCACGCATGTAGAGATATCCCGGGAATGACGCGGATTGGACACTTTCAAAGACTTGTCCCATGTTGCCCACTGGCGCTCTCTGTGCTGGGAGGGCTGCTGGCGCAATTTTATAACCCGGACATTACATCATTTTTGGTCGCCGTCGGCTGTCACAATGTTGGTCAAATCGTGTTTTGTTACAGAGACTGTTGTGGGAGCCTTCCTGACGTCGTAACTGCAGCCAATTCAAGCTCATCAAGACTGTATTTAAGCCCAGGCGATCCAAGAGAAGGCTGCCGAGATGTTGACTTACTGGGCGCCATTCGACACTTTGTACTCTCGAATTTTGTGCATTTGTTAGCTTGTTCGTCTGCCGCCGTTTTTTTTTAAATCCCCTACGTTGTGCTGGTATTTGAGTGTATTTGTTTTGTTGTCTTATCGGCTCTCTGCCTACCGCTTAGGTTAGTATTATTGATCAGCGTCGACCTACTGTCACGGACCCATTGTGTTATTCCCACTTTTCCGAGATCGTGTGTATGTGAAACAATATTTTATTCATGCTTATAAAACACATAACTGCTATGATACTATATTCATTTGTGAGACTGTATCCATCGTGTGCCGCACATACGTATATTCCTTTGAAATTAGGGCTGTCAAACGATTAAAATTTTTAATCGAGTTAATTACAGCTTAAAAATTAATTAATCGTAATTAATAGCAATTCAAACCATCTATAAAACATGCCATATTTTTCTGTAAATTATTGTTGGAACGAAAAGATAAGACACAAGACGGATATATACATTCAACATACGGTACATAAGTACTGTATTTGTGTATTATAACAATAAATCAACAAGATGCCATTTTCATTCTCTTAAAGCGATCCATGGATAGAAAAACTTAAAAGATAAATGTTAGTACAAGTTATATAAATTTTATATTAACACCCCTCTTAATCTTTTCGTTTTATTAAAATTTGTAAAATTTTCAATCAAAAAATAAACTAGTAGCTCGCCATTGTTGATGTCATTACACCATGCTCCTTCCCCAAACCCACAAAATCATTTGGACCCAAGCAGCAGCCGAGGGCGCCAAACAACAAGTAACAAGCGGACATTACACTACTGTCATTTTAATCTGAGCGGGGCATGTGCGTTAATTGTGTCAAATATTTTAACGTGATTAATTTAAAAAATTAATTACCGCCCATTAACGCCATAATTTTGACAGCCCTATTTGAAATATTACATTTTATTTCTGTCATCTTCCTTATCTGATTTGACACCCTCTTGTCCAAGGACAAGCTCTGGTTCCAAGGCCAGGCTTTGGATGTTTTTCTGTGGAAGACCACCAGAGTTGGGCAGTAATAATCTTCATTTGTTTCCGTAGAAGGTATCGTTTCATAGTGAGCAACGCCCTTTCAACAAGCATATAGAGCCTTGACATGAGTATTCTCATTGTACTATGGCGTGATCACAGCGCTTGACTGGATCACACCATTTGTACCCTTGATATATATCTTGTTTGTAAAGTCTTTGAAGCAGGCAATCCTTGGCTGGATCTGATTAATTTCTCATATTTGAGCTATCGACTGATACTTGTCTTGGGGTTCAAAAGTGAGCTTCCCTGACAGTGTATTTTTGTTTGTATTCAATAAACACTTGAACGCATCCCTCCGTTGTTTTGTGCTTTAAGGTACAACCTTGTTTCCGCAGTTGCGGACCCTAACATTGGCAACAAAATAAACCACACATTTCCAAAGATGGACGATGGAATCTCTTCCTCAGCTCTACGATCCAGTAGCAATTTAATTTCGTTATGTTTTCAGTTTAATTTAGCTACTGTATTTCCATCTTGGTATGTTGATAATTGCAATGTTTGTTTACCGCTTTTTTGACTTACTTTACTGCGAAGAAAGAGGAAGTGATGATTGGCCCGCCATGATATTTACGTCATCATCGATCGTGCTGCGACCCGGGAATTTAACGCTTGCTTTCACATACACTTCGTCCTGGGAAAGTCCCGGACATTATACGGAGATGCAATCCGTTAAATGTCCGCATAATCTCCGTGTCAGTCGACCCGGGAAATTGCTTTCATATACAAGGTTTTTGTGAGTATGTGAAAAGGGGCTACTACTGATTGTCCTAAAATTTGGTGTACGTTTCTATTGTGACAAGGGATATGAAAAATTCAACAGGAAGTTAGCGGGCGAATTATAAGGCGCATCCTTTAACCGAGCCCTTCTTAAGAAATTGCCAAAATGAGCTCCAATCAACTGTCTTCTGCTGATGAAATTAGGTCAACGGGTCAATCAAGCCATGCTTGAAAACTATCAGGAAGTGCTGTTTTGGTTCAATTCCCGGGCTTGCACTTAAATTAACTCTTACTGGGGAATTTACCCAAATCAGGACAGATCTAAAATTTAGCCGGGAAATTCAAGGTACCACAATCAGGAAAGCAAAAGGATGTCGATCATTATACTGAGCACTCGGGGAGATGAATCCTAAAGGTATCACGTGACAGAAGTACAGTACATAATTTTTTTTCACAAGCAAATACAATTGACAGAAGGATCATATGCAATAGCAGGAAGGGGAAAACAACAGCGTTACAAGGAGTCCCTCAAGGAGCCCCCAATTTGAGAAAAGCGGAATCCAAACTGATTGTTAAGCCCCAAGTCTTAACAATCTGCAAACCTCATCACTGTGGAGACACATCTCATTACAGTGCAAAAGATGGAAAAAGCGGCAGATGCATGGAATGACCACAGTGAGAGCAAGGAAGGGATCATCGTATGATTGGGGGGGCACCCGAGGAATGAATTCTTACGTTCCACAGGAAGCGTGTAGGTGTGTTGGCGGCATGGGAGGAGCGCTGAAGAGGATGACAAGCTGTGAAATGTAAATATCACATGAGAGAGAGAGATGAGGAAGTACAGGAAGTGGCAAGTGCATGGAAAAAGAATGTGGTGGTAAGCACAAAAGAGAGAGAGAATGAATTACAAACTGTTTACCACAGCTCGAAAGGTTTGTAGATGACTGAACAATGCCACCAAATGTTACATACTTTAAACTGATAAAAATTATCAAAATGTTTCAAAATGTACATTTCCAAAAAATTAATTAAAAAACAAGTAAATCAATTAAAAATACAATGTTTTTTCCTGTAAAATCTCATAAAATGGGACCTAGTGCTGTAATATATGATGTAAAATTGTCTATCAACATTTTAACTGTCTATCGTCATTATCCCCATAAATTGACCTGTTCCTTCAATGCACATTTTAGCCAGCATATGGCAACTAATTTGCATTGACTTGCTACACTGCTGGGATTCCAAA
The DNA here is from genome assembly GCF_030265065.1 of Corythoichthys intestinalis. Taxonomy (NCBI): domain Eukaryota; kingdom Metazoa; phylum Chordata; class Actinopteri; order Syngnathiformes; family Syngnathidae; genus Corythoichthys; species Corythoichthys intestinalis. The sequence goes on from NC_080416.1 coordinate 23,960,063, forward strand.
TGCCGTCGTAGTACCATAATCGGCCTCAAGATGTCCCTATATCCACTTAATAGTTCGCCAACCGTATGTGAGTAATGCAAGCAGGACAATTCTAAATAGCAAGGCATATAATTCACACACAATTTGTTCCAAACTCAATATTAATCAATTTATTGTTAACTAAAATATGCTAACTTTATATACAGCAGTTTTTAATTTTTTTATCTTTACATTTCAGCAAAATATGTATACTACAATCCTGCTTATGTTTATCCTGGATAGGTTTAGTTTGCAGCACTACTTGTGGCAGGTCAGTATAATTTCAGTTTAAAATCAAAGTAAGTATGGGAAAAGATGTCATAATTGTGGCATAATTTTTCACCAAATAATTGAAAACATACTATACTCTTATACTGTCACATATCGTGATAAAAAATAGCACATATCGTGATAGATCTTTTCCATATCGCACAGCACTAATGAGACCTGTAATGACAGAAATTTTTAAAACGTCCCCCTCACCTGGTGCTGGAGGGGTGTGCAGATACACCTCCTCGCTGTAGTCACCATAGCCTGCCTTGTTGCAGCCCCTCACCCGCATGACATATACGCTGTCCATCTCCAGCCTATCGATGACGGCGCTCGTTCCGCTCACCTCGTCCAATCGCTGCCAGCCCCAGCGGGCGGCAGCGAGCCCGCCTCTGTTGCCGCCCCGGGATGCACTCCCTGGCACCACTCCCCGCCGGCGGTACTCCACAGAGTAGTGCCAGGCGGGTGCCGAGTCTGGAGGCAGGCGCCAGCTTAGGTAGAGCTGGTCATAGGCCAGGGAGTGCTGAGTGTCCAGGACCGGGGCTAAAGGAGCTGTTGAAAACAAAAAACAATGGTTCAATTTAACGTATTGGCTGCCATTGACCGAGCTAGACATCCGATTCATTTCGACTGGGAGAGAGCGAATGAATCATTCGCCCCACTCCCAGTCAAAATGGATTGGCTATCTAGCGCCATCAATCACACTGAAATGTGACCGTTTACAGCAAGGCCTGCCAGTTTAAATGAATTGGACGTGTCTTGTTGTCTTTGGCAGACAATGATTTAATGTTTTATCTAAACAGTAATTAAATAAAAATACCAAATCTTTCCAATTTGGGCACATTTCTTGCACATCGATCAGCACTAATCCTGGCCCATTCCTCTCTACAAAACTGCTGTAATTCAGTCAGATTGCTGGGATGTCTGGCATGAATCGCTGTCTTTAGGTCATGCCACAGCATCTCAATGGGGTTCAAGTCTGGACTTTGACTTGGCCACTCCAGAATGGATATTTTGTTCTTGTGAAACTATTCTGAAGTTGATTTACTTCTGTGTTTTGTATCATTTTCTTGTTGCAGCATCCATCTTTTTAGCTTCAAATGTCTGACAGACATGTTTTCCTGGAAAACGTCCTGCTAAATGTTTGAATTCATTCTCCCATTAATGATTGCAAGTTGTTCAGGCCCTGAGGAAGCAAAACGGCCCCAAATTATGATGCTCCCTACACCATGCTTCACGAAGGGAATGAGGTGTTGATGTTGTTGAGCTGTTCCATTTTTCTTCCACACATGATGTTGTGTGTTACTCCAAATGATTCAACTTTGGTTTAATCAGTCCACAAAATATTGTGCCAAAACCTCTGTCTGTGGAGTGTCCAAGTGCCTTTTTGCAAACATTAAACGAGCAACAATGTTTTTTTAGACAGCAGTGGCTTCCTCCATGGAATCCTCTCATGAACACCATTCTTGGCCATCGTTTTACATTTTATTGATGTGTGCACAGAGATATAAGACTGTGCCAGTGATTTCTTTAAGTCTTTAGCAGACACTCTAGGGTTCTTTTTTACCTCCCTGAGTATTCTGCGCTGAACTCTTGGTGTCATCTTTGGTGGATGGCCACTCCTTGGGAGAGAGGCAACAGTGCCAAACTCTCTCCATTTGTAGACAACTTCTCTGACTGTCGATTGATTAACATCCAGACTTTTAGAGATGGTTTTGTATCCTTTCCCATCTTTATACAAATCAACAATCCTTGATCGCAAGTCTTCAGACAGCTCTTTTGACCGAGCCACGATGCACATCAGACAATTCCACTCATCAAGACAATTCTCACCAGGTGTGTGCTTTATAGTGGGCAGGGCAGCTTTAAACCACTCATCAGTGATTAGGCACACACCTTAAATAGTTTTTTGTTAAATTTGGTTTCAATTGCTTTTTAAGTCTCCTTAGGCGGAGGTTTCACTTACTTATTTTTCCCACTTCTGTCAGTGTTTGCATGCTATCCTCATTAAAATATGAAAACCTATAAATGTTTGGGTGGTTTTAGTTCAATCAGACACCGTTTTTACATCTGCGTGATTTTGACAAAGATCAGATCTCATTTGATGGTGATTTTATGTAGAAATGTGAGGAATTCCAAAAGCTTCAGATACTTTTTCATACCACTGTATATAAAACGGATTGAACTTTTTTGTATTACAGAATATTCGAAAATAAAATGTAAAATACTTTGACCAACAGAGTAAATATTTACTGCTCAAAAGCTATAATTCAGTTAATAAACCCTAAATATTCATTTCAATGAACACAAAAATTAGTCCTTTGTTTTGAAGTCACCTCGGATAAAATTGAGTTCCGTCAGAAGTTTCAGTTCTTTGGAGACGTCCAGCTGAAAATGCCTGAACGATGGATCAGCGGCTAGGGTAAAATGCTGTAGGTTCTCAATCGCCTTGCTGAACCTGGAACAGAAACTAGTCTTAGTTTCAAACTTTGCTGGCATAACGCTCCCACATTGAAAGACAGAAAACAATTCAAAAGGAATCCGACCAAATCTTGCAGCCAAATTTGTCACTTGCTGGGTCTTTGGCCTCCAGAGACTTTCCTGTGTATAATGATACGCATCTCCACAAAATCTGACTTTGCTAAGAGGAGCTGTCTTCAGGGTCTGTTTTTTTAAAACATTCCAGATCCTAAATTTCCCACTTCAAACCAAATGGCATATTTTCCATCTCTTTTCAAGCATGCTTACGTACCTCCCTCATTATATTTCTTTGCTTTGGCCTGAAAGTCCAAAACGTAATCCAACTAAAAAGTAAACCAAAGCCAGGAAAGGACCCAAAATCGTAGCCAGAGAACAAAAGTCAGTTTGAGTTCCTTCCAAGCTACTTTAATAGCGCACCTGTTATGCGTCTGGCGAGCGGCCTGCACGAAACAGGGCTGGTCTGTCTCCTTCAGCAGCTCCTGGGTAAACGCGACCAGGCCGGCGTGCTCCATCAAGCTTCGCCGCTCCGCCACTTGAGCGGCCAACGCCTCACCACGCTTGTGGCGCGCCGCCTCCAGCGCCTGGGTGAGCGAGGCGTGGCGCTCGGCCAACGCCGCCGTCAGGTCTCTGATGCTTTGGGCCAATTGTTCACGGGCCGATACGCTGTTCACCTACGTTGTTAATAATAATTTATTAGGAGTTACTTTTTGGAGTACAGAAACGGCTAGGACGACGTCATCGGCTGCTAAGGACCGCAATAGACATCCAATTACTATGAACTAGGTGACCTTCAGTGCCATTGATGGTGAAGGATGTCCAATCAGTTTTGACTTGGAGAGTTGGCAGTGATCATTCAGCTCTCCCAGTCAAAACGGATTGTCGTCTAGTGCCGTCAGTGGCAAACGTGAATTAAATGAGTGCCCTATTAAGTGTTAAATCATAATAGCTGAATTTCTTTGGTTTTTCAAGCATAGTTTTGGGAGATTTTATAGTTTAACATTTCAATCTATTCCGTAAAACTCGCATTAGTGGCTGAAGTTCTAAATATTCCAGGAAGCACTTTCAATAATGCTGCAATTATGAATGACATAATACAGCCTCTGTTACCGGAGGTAACAATTTTACTCAAGTAAGACTAGCGTTACTTCAAAAATAATATTACCGTATTTTTCTGACTATAAGTCGCACCTGAGTCTAATATGCATTAGCCCAAAAATGTGTAATGAAGAGGAAAAACACATATAAGTCTCACCGGAGTATAAGTCACATTTCTGGGGAAAATTTACTTGATAAAATCCAACACAGAGAACAGATATGTCATCTTGAAAGGCAATTTAAAATAAAAATACAATAGAGAAAACAACATGCTGAATAAGTCTACAGTATGATAATGTTACATGATGCATGAACAACGAAATGCTAACGTGGCCGGAATGTTAACGTAACATAGCTATTAAGAGTTATTCAGATAACTATACCATAAAGAACATGCCAAACCATCAGTGTCACTCCAAAACACCAAAATAACATGTGAAATGATATAATGTGTTAATAATTTCACACATAAGTCGCGGCAGCCAAATTATGAAAAAAACTGCGACTTATCGTCCGAAAAATACGGTACTCAAGTAAAAGTAAGTTATCCAAAAAATGTACAAGTGAAAAAGTATTTGGTGAAAACAATAATCAATTAATGAGTAATATTGTGAGTAACTGCTTACGATGCTTGATTTTTTTTTTTTTTTAAACAATGGTATTTTTTCTTTCAGCAGTTATCTATTTGAACTGTTATTATTATACTGTACTATAACATATTACAAAGCCACATTAAGCCAAAGAAATTACAAAAATTAATTATTGAATTCCGGCGAGAGCGAAAAAATCTACAGAAATGAAGTATCATTCATGCAAAGACCATGAGTGCCCTCAAGTGAAAAAATATATTTCCTATTATGAAATTAAAAGGATCGTATCTCTTGTTTTCCGTGGTCAATTGGTGCCAAATAAAAACTGGGAGCTACCTTACGTTCATTTGAGTGTTGACTTCACAACGTACGAGATCTCTGATCGTTTGTATATTGTGACTAAATATTGCCATCTAGTGTATTTGTTGAGCTAAACGAAATGTTTGAATAGAGTTTGTCCAAAGTCTGAGTAAGATTTATGTGTATTTTGCATAGCTATTTTGATTGGGAATGCCAGTTCTCTTTGCATTGAGCAATTTTCTTTTTGTGAGCATTATTTTTGGAGAGATAGCAATATTATCTTAGTGTGCTTTCACTAAATGATACTGTAGCGACTTAACTGTTCCGACCAAATGCATGATGGGAAGTTGGGCAACCATGACTGTCAGTGGTGATTGCAAATGGTATATGTTCTGCGTTGTGTTCAATGAAGCGTAAGAAAAAGATCATCTCCTGTCATTCTTCCCCACATCGCTCATCTCCTGTCATTCTTACCCACGTCGCTCGCCACAAAAGTTATGCATGTTGTGAAAGAGTTGCCAAAGCCTATGCCAATTAACTGCACAGCAGGGGTCGCGTTAACCGAATATTTTCCGTCGTTGACCGGTTTTTTAAAACGGTGACGGAAAAAACTGAAGTCCATCCGTCATTTTGACAGGTTGCAATTCACACCCACAGGGTGGCAAGTGAGCATATTAATTAGCTATTGTCTCTCTTGATGCATGACGTCGTTGGCCTTACTCGGAAAAATGTTAAGGCAACTGAGTGTTTGCCTTGCACGGCCAGACTGTTCTCCCTGTATTTTTCAAACACTGAGAGAAAAGTCTGGGACACAGCCTCTCGAGAAGGTACAAAATCAATCGACGAATCAGGTTTGTTTATTTGCGTGACGTGTTCTTCACGAGCAACGTCACTCTTGCGTAGTGATGGGTCCAGTGATACTAATGCGCCGGCGCGCGCGCCGAGCTCATGGAGCAACCCCTGCGTCGGTGCGCGTATCGCTACAAGAAAATCACGTGACCGATGCATGAACTCATTGAACTGTGTCGACACAGTCATGACGCGGCAAACTGGTTCAAAAGGAAGCGCGTCTGTCAACGCGAGGGAGTTGCTGAAACAGTCCACATCTCACGGTTACTTCCTCGTTGTCTACCTGCTGTGGAAATGGACGTAAGACAGGGAAAACGCACTTGTCATCATTCATTCAAAATACAATTAATTTTAAGGTAAAGCTTAGTTTATTAGTGTGACGGGTGCATGCGGGTCCGTCGATTGCCGTCCCTTGTCTTTAAACTACACACCAGTGTTTGATCCGCTAGCATAGTGGTCAGAGCAAGCGCCTCTCGTCCCAACACGTCGTGCGCGTGGGTTCGAATCCTGGTCAGATTGCAATTATCGGGTCCTTACGCGATCCCCAAAGTTTTGATTTTACTATCAAAAGTTATTTTTTTGCAGGTGAAATGTCGCATTTGTACTTTGTATATGACTAACCTGTCATATAAAAACAGTTGCCACCGCCTCATTGCTGAAGCATTACTGGCCAAGCATGAGAATGAAGTTTCTGATAATCCCCAAATAAACACAGGTATAGAACCATTCCTTTTATTTTCACACAGTCACTTTTTTGGTAATTTATTAGAAATCTGTAATTAAGCTATAATTTATTTTTTTGTCCACTTCAATTTCTTTCTGACGGGCTATGGTAGCACTTAGATGACAAAGTGGGGAGTCAAGGAGGAAATGCAACTGTAGATGAAATTGCAAAAGTGCAACGATGCATGGCTGAGCCGAACATGGCACGCAATGCCGATTTTCTTCGATACTGGAGGAGCCAATGGATATCTTATCCAAACCTCTTTCAACTGGAAATTCTTGTGCATGCCGGCATTGTTGGTTCCATGCGAGTGTGTTGTCCACAGCAGGCTTGTTAAAAAAAAAAAAAAACAACAACAACTAAATTTAAAAACAAAAAAACAAAACGGTTTTTGAATAAAATTTTATCAGAAAAAAAAAGTCCACAGGCATTCCTTATTCACCCATTCATTATTACTTACATTTTCACATTATAATATATGTTCACACGATGTAAAGATATGGACTAATGCAATATGAATGCAAAGACTTAAATGATTTGATTTTACATGCTATGTCATCAATTCAGTGTCAGTCTGTCAAGTGGGTTGCCTGTAGGGTTTTTTTTATGTCCAGCAGGTGTCAGTTTTCAATGACACAGTATCCACACTGTGTCAACACAATGTGTCACTGTGTCGACACGCTTCATGAGGTTTCACGGACCCATCACTACTCTTGCGCGCCGAAAGTCGTCTCTAGAACAACACGGATGGCGAACGGGAGGGCCGAGAATATGTTCCAATCCGCGGTAAATTCAGTTTTAAATAAACTAAAACACAACGAGTCATTGACAAGTCTGTCTCTCGCTAGCCATGTTGAATAAACTCCGTTCTCCTCGTATGTTTACTTCCGCACGCAAGTCCCTCGTCCTGCCCTTGTCGCTCTGCTAGCGGCACGTCTGCCCGTCGCTGATTGGTGGACTCCACTGTCTGTTTGCCTCTTGTTAAGTGTAGAAAAGGCTACAAAGTTATGTGATTGTTTGCTTAAGATGTTCACAGTTGCTTGTTCAATGCCTTCAGCATCATTTGATTCCCACATTTGGCTGACGTAAATAGGTGAAAAGTTGGATTGCGCATGCACCTTACCAGAATGCGAATGTCAATAGTAAGAAAGTCACGGGTGGATGCACGACATGAGCGTGCGTCTGATTGTGTGTTTGTTCATTGCTGTGCGTAAATGCAAAGTGAGTATCACAAGCAGCATTCATATTTACGTAGACAATTTGTTATGATTACCTTTTGCTGTTGTTATGATAGTTCGTCCGATTGGTTTGCGTGGTAGTCCGTTAGCGTGTTGCTATGCTGCGATTCTAAAATAGCGACAAGTTGCGGCATAGCGCACCGGAAGTGAAGTGAATCCGCCTTCACAATAAGTGCCCGAAACCGGAAGTGCTTAGCTGGAGCGTAGAAAATAGTTCAAGCTTAATTTCGAATATTCCATCTACATGTTTAAATGTAATTAAGTTGAATTTAAGCAATGTATATTTATTTGTTTCTTTGGTAACACTTTATAATAACTATCCGTTTTACTAGTTAATAGATCATTAGTAAACTGTTGATAAATGTTTTATTGTTGATTTGTGAAGTATTTGTTAACAGTTTGTTAAGCATTTACAGGGTGTTCTTAACCTGAAACACAGTTTTTGTAGAAACGTTTCAAGTTTTTATGTGTAACGTTTGGCATTTCTATCTTTTCAGGTTAAGAAATGCCGTTCAGTTCAAAAGAAAAGCCATTTTGATAAGGCATTTTGCAGGCAGCGCTCATGTTGCAGATTTATGAAATTCTGCCATAGAACCAAAAAATATTTGTACTTTTCTTTGTATATTTAACCAATAAAACTTATGGCCTTCAACATAAAGTGTATATAGTTTTATTAAGATCCATCAACTAGCATGGGCATTTAGAATGGGGTCAACCATATTGGAACACCCTGTAAATGCTTAACAAACTGTTAACAAATACTTCACAAATCAACAATAAATCATTCATCAACAGTTTACTAATGATCTATTAACTAGTAAAACGGATAGTTATTATAAAGTGTTACCGTTTCTTTTCATGTCTTTTGTACAGATAAACCACACACACAGATACACACATATATACCCACAAACGCCTACTCAAGAATATAACCATTTCCACATCTACATGGACAGTTGGGATGAATGGACTGTATAAAGTTGATTTAAGAGGATTTGCATTAAAGAAAAAGGAGAAATCCAGCCACCTGTCCAAGTGCCGTGATTGCCTCTACTTTGAGTGGGCCTTAAGTGGTGTTTGGCCAACACACTGACGTGAACACAGCTAAAATCAACCTGAATCAGCGAGAATCCAGTTTTCTCCACTACATTAAGCTTATTCGGACAGAATATTAATTAAAAATGAATGAAAACTAAATACTATAGAATATGTCATTATTATCATTTTAAAAATGTAAGTGACTGGTAAAAATAGATTATGACCGGATTTTTATGACACTGTCAGTCAAAATGACAGACAACGAAAAAGTCTAGCGCAACCTCTGCTGCACAGTCCTATGAACGCCTGTGTCCACTAGCGTTTCTCTGCCTCTTATCTCTCAATGCGCAAATAAACGGCATCATTGTTATCGGTTTGAGGCATTGCATGGGCGGGTCATTCCGCGCATGTGTCAAATACTTTAACGTGATTTATTTTTAAAAATTAATTACCGCCCGTTAATGCGATAAATTTGACAGCAACTAGAAAAAAATTGTTTGTTGACGAAATATTTTCATTATAGTCATCGTTGACGAAAACAACACTGAGTAGAATAGAATGGTAAATGTAACGACTAGCGTAGCCCAAAATAGCGGCGTAAGAGTAGCGTGTCTTCTTCACAAATCTACTCAAGTAAAAGTGAAAAGTATGGCTTAGCTATTCTTAGAAGTTCATTTTTCTCAAAAAGTTACTCAAGTAAATGTAACGGACTAAATGTAATATGTTACAACCCTCCTCTGACTGTTGCCTATAAAATTTTGCATCACTGGGAAGCTTTTCAAGTACCCAAGTAGTGGTGCTTTTATCAGTAAAGCTTGATATAACTGCATTGTTTTTCATCCATGTTCAACAATATTTCCTGCGTGTATGCTCTGTCTGTTAATCACCTCAGTCTGAGTGATGGCGCTCTCCAGCTGTGTAATCTGAGCCAGCACTGTGTCCTGGTTGGATAGAATGTAGTTCATCTCCTTTGTAATCTTCTCCTGTTTCCGCCCCCCAAAAAAATCAATCAAGAAATGAGGCAATTGCAGGGTTTCGTGTCAAACGTTGCTTCGGCTAAATCATTTTGTAATACGATAAAATGTAAGTGATAGGGAATGAGCCTCTGGTAACTGATGTTATGGATTGGTGTGTTTTCAGTGATTAACTCTGGTTTCACTGGAAAATGACACAAATGGGTGATTTGATCATTTGTAGGGATTGTTGCACCTTTAGGGCTTGATAAGCCTGGGCCACAGGCAGGATTTTGTGGCCCGTGTGTACACGACGCAGTTTGCAGAGCGGACAAAGCAGCCGTTGACAGGACCTACAATAGAATTGCAGTTTCTCCTGGTCGTGCTCCGTACAAGTTAAAACCTGAGGAAAGAGACGCAATCAGACAAAGAATAGAAATACCGTAATGCACCATACACGGCATACTACCTTTGGTCTGAAGTTGAGGGTGGGGAGTATATGTTCGTGCTGAGCCCGCGGAGTCCCCCACGGGTGGTAGAGCTTGAAGCACTCGTTGCAGAAGTTGGCCCTGCAGTCACCGCAGCCCTTGGTGGCCTCTAGGGCTTGGGGCGGCTTGCAGAACTGGCACATGATGGCTACGCTGCCTAAGCTCACCGTGTGCCTGTACCTGATGCCGCAGCAAATGGTAAAAATGGGTTGTTTAATTAGGCAGAATTGTGTAAAAAACATATGCCATCAAAGTATTTAAATAAGTCAAATTAGTAAAGAGCAGAACCTGAGATGTTTGTCCGCTTGGGATAGCTCAGTGCTTCTCATTATTTTCTGTTAGGCCCTCCACCCCCACCCCCCAGGAAGACGTAAACGTTTTGCGCCTCCCCCCACATAAATTATTGCTTATAAATTATTAATATAAGTATACCTCTGCATAATATTGTGTCCTTTTTAATATTAAAGAAAAATATATAGCTCAACTTACAATAAAGTATAGAAAAGACTTAAAGTGCATCACTTTGCCTAAATTGAAAAAATAAAAAAAATTTAAAAGTCACATCCAATCTGTAAAAATACATTCACGGTACATTTTTTGACCATTTAATAGTGAAAAAAATTTTTTTTAAATAAAATCAATCAATAAAAATACATTCAAATAACCATTTAATTGTAAAAACAAAAATTAATCGAACAAAAACAACAGTGTCATTGGACAGTGGGACAGTTTTTATTTTTGCTATTTTGCACTGAGCAACTTGGTATGCCACCTTATATGATGCTAACATTGCTCGCTGGTTTACTGATGTAACTCTGCGAAACAAAGCGGGACGATTATTGGCAATATTTGGCACGTCTTGGCTGAAAAAAAATCAAGTGGCTTATCAATGTGAGTGAGGTCCAATGTTTATAAGTGACATCTTGTTTGATGTGTCTTCCTGCTGTCCGTTGCAAAGATTTTTAGACACAGACAGGTCTTTTCTCGTCTCCTACTGTATTAAATGTCAAAGCCAGACGCTACATACGCTTAGTCATATTTACTCATCATAGCTCGTCATATCTCCATTGCTCTTTGCTGTGTGCTCTTCTTTCGTTCAAAAATACTGTGCACAGTTTGAAAATTATACATTATTGTAGTATGGCAAAAAAGTAAGTTCCCCGAGGTCACATGCGCCACCCCTGAACCTTGAATAAGCCACAATTGTTCTCTTTTACTAAAATATGTTATTAGAAACGCATAAAATGTTGCCATTGATTTAAAAATCTAATAATATTTAGTACCGTATTTTTCAGACTATAAGTCGCACCTGAGTATAAGTCACACCATCCATAAAATGCCCAACGAAGAGATAAAAACATATATTGGTCACACTGGAGTGTAAGTCGCGTTTTATGGGGAAATTTACCTGATAAAATCCAACACATAGAACAGATATGTCATCTTGAAAGGCAATTTAAAATAAAAATACAATAGAGAACAACATGCTGAATACGTGTGCAGTATGATAATGTTACATGATGCATGAACAACGAAATGCGAACGTGGCTGGTATGTTAACGTAACATAGCTATTAAGAGTTATTCGGATAACTATAGCATATAGAACATGCTAACAAGTTTACCAAACCATCAGTGTCACTCCAAAACACCAAAATAACATGTGAAATGATATAATAATGTGTCAATAATTTCACACATAAGTCGTCCCAGAGTATAAATCGCACCCCCAGCCAAACTATGAAAAAAAAAAAATGCGACTTATAGTCCGAAAAATACGGAACATGTTTAGACCTACGGAGGGTGCCATGTTTTATTCGCACAATGGACGCTCGGGGTGATGACGTAGTTTGTCACTGTCACTAGACCAGGGGTCGGCAACCCTTTTAGAGCTGCCCTAGTGGCTCTCTGGAGCACTGCCTGGAGCGTTTCAAAAATGTTTGAAAATGAAAAAAGATGGGAGACGGAGATATATTTTTTGTTTTATTATGGTTTCTGTCGGACGACGAACGTCACACAAACAATCTTAACGTTTTCCAATGCTGTAAAAATGTGTACAATAATTATTACATTTCAACTTGGGCTGTCAAACGTTTAAAATTTTTAATCGAGTTAATCACAGCTTAAAAATTAATTAATCGTAATTAATCGCAATTCAAACCATCTCTAAAATACACCATATTTTTCTGTAAATTATTGTTGAAATGGAAAGATAAGAGACAAGACGGATATATACATTCAACATACTGTACATAAGTGTTTGTTAATTATAACAATAAATCAACAAGATGGCATTAACATTAACATTCTGTTAAAGCGATCCATGGATAGAAAGTTCTTAAAAGATAAATGTTAGTACAAGTTATAGAAATTTTATATTAAAACCCCTCTTAATGTTTTCGTTTTAATAAAATTTGTAAAATTTTCAATCATAAATAAATTAGTAGCTAGCCATTGTTGATGTCAACAATTACACGATGCTCACGGTGCTTAAACCCATAAAATCAGTCGCACCAAAGCGCCAGCAGAGGGAGACAAAAAACACAAGTAACAAGTGTGCGTGACACTGTGCTGTCATTTTAATCTGTTTGAGCGGGGCATGTGCGTTAATTGCGTCAAATATTTTAACGTGATTAATGTAAAAAAATAATTACCCCCCGTTAACGCGATAATTTTGACAGCCCTAATTTCAACACTTCTGTCAACAAAGATTTGTGTCATAGCTTGAGACGCACATTTATATCAGCAGGGCGGCTGTTTGCAAACAAACTGGCGGCCATATTATGGGACATGGATTCCACAGAGTAAAAGAGGGGGGGGGGGGGGGGAACTAAGGAAACTTCTACGTTTCTTCAACTGCATTCATTGCCAATGCGGAAGGATTTTCTGAATGTTTGCTGTGTAGCGAGAACTTGTCAAATCACAAAAGGAGTAATGTGGAAAGACAATTTCGAGGGAAGGCATACTACTTTTGCAGCAGCATACCCAGTAAGTGCGATTGCATTACTTCTGGAGAAATTAGAGGAGTGCAAAAATAGATTTTAAAAGTGGATTGCAGCTCCAAACTCCACTACTGCTGCAGGTTTTGTTGCAACCCGGGATAAATAAAGCATGGAAAACCATTCACAGATGGTGACTGGTAAATGCAGGAGTCATTTATCAACATATCAGAACACCTACTAGTATTTGCAGACTTCAAAAACAAAACCGAGATAATACAGAAAATCAAATGCATGCCTCTCGCACTAAGACAGTGAAGCAAAGGGCCATAAAAATGGCAGGCAACTTCACCAATTAGCAAATAAAGGACATTAATTCAGAGGCAGAATACCAACACATGCGCACGTCAGTTAAAAACGGTGAGCACTTATTATTTCTGTTTTTATTGAGTCTTTTATTACCTTTTCATTGCCTTTAGTTTAGTATTAGTATGTTCTGTCTGTATGCATCTAAAAAAAACAAGCTGAAAGCGCACGGTAGTACTTTGGGTGTCAAATTCGCCTCTTGTAGACGTTTCGCCGGTATAGCACATTCTGGCAGAACACCGTTTTTGTACTTTGTACTCTTGTCTCATTTCATCCCGTCTTTCCAGTTCATTTTGCTTTTGCTGCTCGTTATGTGAAATATCGACAGAGCTGTCATGCTCATTATTGTTCCTCTCTGGTTCAAATTGAAAGGGTTGAACCAATGGCATGTTTATGTTGCTAAAGTCATACTCTGGAAGCCCGGCAGCGTAACCATGTGGCGTCACCGCCCTGCGACGTCAACAACGATGGTGACCTAATAGTTAAACTAATTTTGCTTGATTGTATGAAAACGAAAACATCGAGAGTGGGTTTAATATCAGATTATTTTAACTCATAATCATGTTTATCTTTTAAGAACTACAAGCCTTTCTATCAATGGATCCCTTTAAGTTTCGCCCCTGGTACTCTGTGGGTTGTGACATTAACTTGACTCACTTCACAAAATCTTTTTAAAATAGCTTTTCATTTCCACTCTCACCAAAAGTTTAAAGAATAATGATTAAGTAAGTGAATTGAAGGAAAAATGTATGACAAAAGCTACAGGTGACATTCTTAGTGTGTGTATTGGACCAACCTCTCTACGATGCGCTCCAAGGTGAGGTTCCGCAAACAGTCAGTAAGGCCTTTCTCGCCTAGTTCCACGTCGCGGCCACATGGCACGCAGGGGAACATCATAGAAAGGAGCGGGGCCTCCTTACGCCGTCGCCCCGAGTAGCCCGGTGAACGGGGCATGGACGGCGAAGGCGGGTGGGGACCTCGACAAGATGTTTTACATTGAATGTAATGCAATAGAGCAAAAGCAGGATACTGGTCCAATATAAAAAAACAAGAAATGAGCGCTCACCTGCCCGGAGAACCCGGTCGATAGGCCGCTGTTCGGCTTTCGGCGTGGGCCTGCGCAGCTGCCGCGGGGAGCGCATGTTGGGTGTGGAAGCCGGTGAGTTGGGCTCGGCGGGGAGGTCCGGGGGCGGGTATCCGCTGGCCACCAGGACCTCGCAGGCGCACATGAGGCACACGCTGTGGAGGCATGGCAGCACCACGGGCTGCTTGACAATGTCCTTGCACATGGGGCAGTGTAGCTCATGCTCAAGGCTCTTCATGTTGGACTGGAGATAAAATATTTTAAAAATCATTGGTTGGAACCAGGAGATGTCTCTTTTATTTGACAGTACAGACTGTGGAGAAAATAGCTAAGGCTTAACAAAAATGCAGGAAATGTGACCGTCCTGTATGTATTGACTTTTCAGTAAGGTGCAGCAAAGTGGCGACAGCGTTACAGGTCATCACTCTTGTTAATAATGCATAAAGGGCAGATATGAATCATTGATAATAGAGCCCAGCTTTCCATTTGCAGCAACAAGCTTAATATAGACTCTCACCAATATGGACATCACTTCACAAGTTTTGTGAGTGAGTATAGCAAAGTATACACAATATTCCCATAACTCGATTGAGGGTCTGAGATGCTTGAATAAATACAAACCTGCCACCAGATTTTACCGATGACAAAAATCACAAATGTTTCTAAATCATTATATATCAGCCGATTTTGAATGCATTGAAATCATGCCCTGTTCAATTTCCAACAGCCAATCAAATACAACGGCTACATGCTGAAAAAAATGAATCTGTCGCATATTTGCTACTGAAGCTATCCGACATTCTAGCCAGACCACCAGAATCGCTGCAGCTGAACCACCGGACCCGCCCCCCCGGCGCAGATCCATCGAGTCGGGCCGGCAGGACCCGGCAATCCGGCCAGAAGGGCAAACTCCGCTCGTTCACCTTGGTCTTGGGCTCACCAAAAACAAGTTGACAATTTATTCAGATCGACAGCGATCAAAATGGCAAGGCGAAATAGAAACACTCAGGCGTGGTGGTAAGGTCACCCTATCACACGTCAACAAAAAGGTTCCTGAGAAAAATAACAACGTTAGTTAAACATTCAGTCTTTTGAAGGCTGTCACGGGGCGGTCCGTGGGCAGGAAGAAGGGTGTGTTTGGGATTATTGTCTGTTTGTGGATTGGACAGGAGGAGTCGGGAGTTACTAATGTCCGGGCAACGAGAGTTGTGGATTTTGCCACCTCAGCGTCAAAGGGGCTCTTGGAGTCTTGTCAGTCGTGTAATCAGTTGGATATCGGGCCTTCTCTGGTGCTCATTGTGTTGGGACAGAACATCCCGCCATTTGTTCTCGACTGTCCAAGAGAACTGATTTCGAGAGTTGGGCACACATTGGGCTTCCGTGATAAGAGGGCGTGATGTATCTTTTATGCCCTATATTCTGCTTGTTTTCCTTCAACTATGGTATAATTTCTATTTATTTTATATTGGGTGTGTTAGAGTAATACAAACAGTACCTTTTCTCGTAGGCTATCTCCATCACTACAACTGTAACATTACTACATTATTGAGCCGCCTGGTCAGCACATAGCTTTTCTACATGGTGACAACGGGGCGCTCTACAACCCCTGTCCACCTGCTGACTATCAAATTGAACTTTTATATTATGAAAACATCCTCTCGCGCACACTCAACCAACAAAAAGGCACTCTAAACCCCATGAATGATCACTGCTAGTTCTCCCATTTCAAATGGATTGGATGTTCATCCTCATCAATGTTAGCCATTGAGTTAAATGCTCTCTCGTATGTATAACTAAATGCGTGGTGACTTTTTGACATTTCATGTTAATGGTATGCCATGAGATTCAATAGAGTGACTGCTATGTAGGACATTTTCAAGGGCGAAAAGAGGATGAAAAAGCGGAAACAGGATGGTCAGCGAAGGCCTGTCACCACAACGTCACGAATGACAACGGCTGACATCATGAGTTTAAATCAAGAGTTGACATGCAAGAACGCTCATGACGGCACTCCATGCTGCACGGTCAGCACATTTAAACAGCACACTGGACAAACGACTAGTCTAACAAACGCATACAGGCCGCAGCTAGTAATAAAACCAACCTGCATCATCGTAACCTCCTTTCTCCATTCACCTCTGTCTCCAATGTCATCCCAATCTCTTCCTTTCTCTTTCTGTCTCATTGCTGCTAGAATTTCATCAATCCTCACATGTTGCGTCGCATTGTAAGCATAGGAAGCTACTCCTGCTTTACCGCGTCCTTACCTTCACCTGCAGGAACCTTGGCACCATGATAGTTCACAGACGCGCACGCATGTTCGACGCAACGGCTTCACGAGGGGAGGAGGAGGGAGCTGGGAGGATGGATGGGGAAGGGGGAGGGGTGAGGATAGCCCCATTAATAATATATACATTTATTAATATCTATAAGTAAATCCCATTAGCAGACCGTTATGTGATAGCAACAGAGGTGTTGTACGATTGTTATTTTAAGCCTCCTTTCACCGTGGTTGACGCAGCATCCAGCTCTGCTGTCACCATGGCAACGAGCATCCCTTGGAGACGGTACATTCTCGACACACGGGCTGCAGCCATTTTGCTTTAAAATTGATAAATGATATAAAATGACAATTCATATAACCAACAAAACATACAATGTATATTTTGTCTAAAAAAAAGGCTGCTGCTTTTTTATCTCCTTTTTTTTTTTTTTTTCCCCAATGTAGACGATTACAGGTATTTAAAAAGGCCCATTACTAAGAAATAGGCATTAGAATTGTATATATCCGATAAAAATAGCCTATAACATTGCATAAATTTAGGATACTAATGTATGTTTACTCACGCTGATGCGGACCAGAGCGTCCATATTCGACGTGGCTGCCTTCAAATCCATCACGTCCATGTTCTAACAGCTTGTTGAAAACATCTGCCAATAAAGCTGCCTGTAATCTGCCATCGAGTATGCACGCACGCGCACCAAAAATGAGAATCTTCCGCTTTCCTGATAACGTTATCGTTCAGTACATAGGCTACATCTTTCCTAAAATATAATGCAGTTGGGGCGGTCTGGACGTAAAGCTACCTTCCACGAGAAGCCACGCCCACTCACAAATTGAACCAATTGCTTATGGGATGATTCATTTTGATTAGATTTTTATTATTATTATTAATAGCAATATTTTTTTTTTTTTTTTTTTTTTTTTTACTATCAATAGTGTAGTTAATTCAATTTGTGTAACTTTTTTTTTTTAAATTCAGAATACGAAATATCTAATGTATTTATTTTTTTATTGCGTGTTTTAACCACTAGATGACGCCAAACTCCACCACTTCAAATTCTAAGAACTGACTGTTTTTTTTTCCCCTCCTTAACAATACAAATGCTACTAGTGCACTTCATTATAGGGCGCCTATATGTGGGTGATGTGTTTTAGTTTAGACTAAACATAAATTATTCTATGAGTATTGTGTGGTATCAATTCACATTTAACCCATTTTCTATTGTTTTGCTGACTCGACGGTTAGATGACTCCTCAGTGTGCACATCGCTGAATCACTCTGCGTGGACAGTACGAGTCACCAATCACTCCCTCTAACCTGCAGTGTAAAGTTTATTTACGCCCCATCGCTTGAATTCTGCGCGTGGGTTCGCTCACTTTTGTCGCACACACAGCGCAGCAAGGAGGAGTCTGCCTATAAAAACCAGCGCTGCACTTTGGGCCGGCCGATTTCTGAGCACCGCATTTCGCGAACTGCGTTGACCCCTTTAAACGGTAGGAATTTAAACATTATATTCGATAATTTTATTGCATGAACTATAACTGTTAATAATCTTAAATGTTGTGTAAAGTTCTTTTTTGCGTTATTATTCACCATGTTATGACTGCTACTTAAAGTAAGATAGAAGTGAGTCCATAATTTGTAATGTAGAATGAGAAGTTTTTTAAATGAACATTATGTTATTGGCATTGCTGTAATCTAGCAAGTCCAGGCTTGTTTCACGATGTATAGAGTAGGAACTAGGTGTGGCACTACCAAGGGAATGTCACTGCATAAAAGTCTCTTTTTTTTTTTTTTTTTTGTCCTTCGAAAACTGTGCCACTATTCCAAATGAATGTCCAACACTAAGAGGGGGAAAAACAGATTTTCCACCCATAACTACTGTGAGTTACAGACAGTTTAGTCATCTGTGGGCAGGCCTTTTTCCTTCATGCTTAACCCTTTACTAGGGCACACCCCATAATTTGTCATTGCATGTGTCACTGAATTACAACATGGAAATTAATGTGAAAGGGTGCGTAAAAGGTCTGCAGACCCATGTTAAGAAATAAAGAATGACAGAAGCCTGATTGAATTTGTCTCCTTTAAAATTTAGGGTGTTAGCCAGTTACATAGTGCATGTAAAAGCTTGAAAAGGTTTGTGTATTAGCACTTACTTCTAAAATGTATTTTTTATGTAAATGGAGCGTAAAAGAGTTTTTCTAACCTGAGGTGTTTATTTGTATTCGTATTTTCAGTTTAAGGGAAAGAGTGGCAATAAATAATTATTTTATCTGATAAAAGGATGGGGAGTAAAATAAGATAAAATGACTGTAGCCAAATCACATTGTAAATGAGACTTGATTGATTGTATTGTTGTTAGTGTGATAAAATGACAAGCCATAGATACATTGATATTGACGACACGCTGTTTTACGATTCACTGCATATATAGAAAAACTGAATGTATATTTAATTGAATACAAATACATTAGCTTCTGAATTGGTTGGAAGAAATACAGTACAGTGATCCCTTGTTTTTCGCGGTTAATGGACACCAGAACTCGCCATGATATGTGATTTTTTTTTTCTTTGTGTTGACAATGTATTCAGATTTAGCATTAGAAAGAGATACATATAATACATGTTTTTTTCTTTTTTTTCCCCCCCAAACTATATATTGTTTATGTATGTACGGTATGTGTGTGTATGTATATCAATAAATGGTTTTTAACCACTTCAATTGTACCGTATTGGCCCGAATATAAGACGGCCCTGATTATAAGATGACCCCCTCTTTTTTCAGACTCAAGTCTGAAAAAAAAGACTTTTTGAACACCAAATTAATTTTTATACAGAAAATAATTATAGTACCTCTGAAACAAATGATTATAACAACATATTTGAGAAAAAAAGCATGTTATTTTAGCGCATTCAAATCTTAATATCTGAACAGTTAAATATGTAAACTAAAGTGCAATCACATTCGTAAATGAATGGCTTCTGGTTTTTGAAATGTAAATAAACCAATCTATTGTGATAAAACAACAAAATCGCTATAACTGCATTAACCATCAAAGTGAAGTCTAACTGTAACTGTAGTCTTGAAACAAATCTGAATAAGAAAAACATTGCAATAAAATAATGCAAACTGGTTAAACTTGAGAGTAGCTGAGAGCTGTCATGACAGAACATCACTTCAATGATATCTGGCGCCATCTACCGTCGTGAATGGGTATAACGTCTAGACCGCGAATATAAGACGACCCCCACTTTTTCAGTCTTATTTCAATGCAAAAAACGCCGTCTTATATTCGGGCCAATACGGTAATTATTATGAGTTCACTTTTAAACATGTTACTGTCCTACCGAATTATTTTTAAACAAGAATAAAGTAGTAGAAAAATGCTTGGCTTTATTAAATGCTTCATTGAGTGAGTCCACTCAAATCCGCTCAAGCTGCTCACTTACACACATTGAGTTGCCACAGCAACTGTGCAACAAGATAAACGATGAATGACGCATGCGGCGCTTTGAAGTTCGTATCTCTGGTAACTTCAAACCCAAACATCTGTCAATCATCATTGACTTTAATAAGCTACTCCAGTGCAGGCTACAAATAGCAAGGAAAGGGATGAGTGAGACTACGCAATCGGCTCAGGACAGCTCATCTGTATTTCTTTTTTTTTTATTAATTGAAAAAAAATCCGCTGAGGAATGAGGAGGCGTAGTTTGAAGCGTGAAGTAGTGAGGGATCACTGTATTTCCAAAGTTTTCAAACAAATCAGGGAAATTAAATAAACATGATCATTATTAACACTGCTGTAAAACTAGGAGTTATATAGGTATCATGAGCTGGGCTGTTTCCATGGGTGGCGTGTATATTTATTATCATTTTCACCACCGTGATGGTCTCTGAATCCAAATATGTTCCCTCAGTGAAAATCCAATCCAAGCAAGCATGCCTTCACAACTGGAGACAGCCATGGAGTCCCTCATCGTGGTGTTCCACCGCTACGCTTCGCGGGACGGCAGGTCTGGCACCCTCAGCCGAAGGGAACTCCGAGAATTGATGGAGAACGAGCTGTCCAACTTTTTAAGGGTAAATTCCTTGCTCGTTTAGAATGTCCAGTATGTCTTGGCACAACACGGTACTAAACTCTGTGGGGGGATTTAAAAAAATAAAAACGTTACTTACATGGACTCGGGGCGCTATTGCTCACTTGAATATTTGCATTTGCAGAGCCAGAAGGACCCAGCTGCCGTGGACAAGATCATGAAAGACCTGGACACCAACAAGGATGGCCAAGTAGACTTTGAGGAGTTTGTGTCCCTGGTGGTAGGACTATCCATAGCGTGTGAGCAGTGCTACCAACTACACATGAAGACCGCCGCCAAAAAGTAGAAGCAATAATGTCCTGAAGAAAACACTCCGCAAAACATTTCATTAGTTGTTTTTCTTTTTTCTTTTTTTTTTTCTTTTTTATCGTGCATTAAAAATGATTCCAATGATTCAAACTCACGAGTTGTGTTAGGATGATTGTAATATGATATCGTCACCGTATGTCATCAATGAAGAGTTGCGCAATTGTGAGGTATCTCTGTAACATGAGAGAAGAGAAAACCAAGACTTTTAGTTCAAACAAAACAAGAGTCAAAGTACACGAATGCCGCTCCCTCTTTGTTGATAAAACTTATCACTATGGTGGGGAATGGGCGGAATGTTCCACACACACGCCCTCACCGTTATAAGATGCTTTAGTTTTCTTATGGTGGGGAAAGAGTGATCACGAGTCAACAAAGCGACTGTCCCATCAGTGTTTTTCCACTCAATAACACTCTTTGTGCCTTATTTCAGATGGGTTTGTGTAACACCGTGCTTTAGGATGGGCAAAACTATCGCCAAATAAATCCATTCCCCTTAAATTCTTGATAAAATTCACTTATTATCAGTTAAACTCAATGACAATCTGATGTCAAACTTCTGGAGGAATGTTTCACGTTAAAGTCATAACAAAGTGCCTTGAAGTCTGAAATCAGGGGAAAGATTACGTTTGGACACACGCCCTGTTGCCTGTTGTTATGGTTACAATTCAAACATAGGCAGGCTGCTGGGATACAATTTTGTGAGCGCGTGTCTGTGTATGATTTTGTAGCCTACCTTTTGCATTGAGTGTAGTTTTCTATTTTGGCCGCTAGATGACATTAAAACGCAACTGATTTTTACGAAGTTAGTCATATGACCACTAGATAGTATAAAAGAAGCTTACCTCATTGGACTGAAAACTACTAGTATATCAGAAAAGGAAATGTTTGCATCATAGGAACAAATTCATGTTGACCAATTTTACATTTTTGTTGGATTTCCATATTTGAAAATTAGGTCGGTTTTGTTGCGTTTAAAGGGAACTGTGCATGTTGATGAAAACGGGCAAGGGCGTAGGTTGGGTTTCAACATTGGTAGGGACGATATAACAGCATAACCTGCATGTATACTTTTTGCTGGGGACGGGCCATTAATAAGACCAAACAGATTGTGTGAACGGGGGTCAGGGCTACATTTCTCACGAATATGAACCCAATTAATTGATAGGCTAAATCAGGGGTTTTCAACCCAGTCCTCAAGGCACACTGTGGGTCCTGGTTTTTGTTCCAGCCGATCCAGCAGAGACAGTTGAACCAATGAGGCTTCTGCTAAAACAAGCCACACCTGACTGCAATCAACTGATTGCACTTGTAAAACACCAGATTGGGGAAAAAGTGTTGTCATCTTGTTTGGTAAGAATGAAATCCTGCACCCACAGTGTGCCTTAGTGGAATAGGTTGGGGACCCCTGGGCTAAATGATCAATGCAAAATAAATCTGTATTGACTGATTCTAACTTTCATGTGTATTGGTTCAGGTGATACAATGTTTGATTCAAACCTTTGTTTTCAAAAACTACGACAATATTTTGATGTGCAAGTCCCTTTATTTAAAAAAAAAAAAAAAAAAGAGCTATCCAAGAATAGGTCCATTTCTGTGTGACAATGGAGCACCACTAGACTCAAACTAAAGTATTTTAATATAAAAGTGATATGGGAAAAAATTATCGAAACAAAAACTCCGCTTCATTCATTAATGATCTAACGCCGGATTTAGGTTGAAAAAGAAGGAAAGTTGTACTGCATACGAACAGGAAGGATTGTCTCAGGACTGATTTGTTTGAGGATTCAAGGTAATTATTATATTTTTCGTACGATGCACACATTTTGAAACGTGAAAAAAATCAATTGGAGAAATTAGCCGCTACAGCATTGGTATTATACTTTGCAATATTTACATAAAATAAATGCTACCTGCTCGTTTTTTTTTGCTTTTAACCAAGAATCAAGACTGTTTTACGTCCATATCTATAAAAAACTGATATATCCAAGAACAGTTCTACATCAGAGGCATACTAGACTACCCCAAGACTCGAACCAAAGTTAAATTCTGAATTTTCTGAATTGAAAATTGTGAATTCATTTTACAGAATTTTTTTTGTGTCAGTTCATGTTCATGTCAGTGTCCCCCGCCCCGTTTTTTTAACAAAAGAACTTGCACTCCGCCTCCGAAGCCACCGCGTTGCATTACCGTAATGCCCATAATGCAAACCATGATCCAAATAAGGGACAGCTAGCTTGACTTTGTTGTTTCTTGCGGAGGCTGGCCTGACCGCAGTAGTTTTGTATGTTAGCAAATTTACACAGTTTAATGTTATGCTAACTCTTTATGTAGGTTGGACTTTCAGTAGCAAAATTAGTGGTGTTTCCCCCACCTCCCCAACATCGACATCCTTTTACATTACTTACTCCTGCTGGCCGAAATAAACTTTTTAATATCGCTCCGCTTTGAAGGTGGCGGTGGAGGCGGCATGTTGTCAACATGAATCTGTTGGGTTGTGAGAATGCGTGTTGTGTGTGGCGAGGGGGTCAAATCATCAGCCAATCAAACGTGTGTTAGAGGGGGGGGAAATGGACCGGCACATTCACCAAGTGAAAAGGGATAAATATGAGTCTGAACATAATGAAAATCATTCACTTAATAATGGTAGGGTCTATTCTATGCTTGCAACATATGGGAAGAATCTATTTTATTATATAATTGAAATAATTATATAATGCAAATAAGGTTGCTTAGAAGTTGGTGGGGACAATTTGAGCATCCTGAAAAGTTGGTAGTGTTATGTCCCTACCGTGCCTATACAAACTTGCGCCCTTGAAAACAGGTTCATCTTGAAGTGCACTCTCTTCATTTATTACATGAATATTTCATACCATAGACTTCATAATGTATTGACTGGACACGGGGCACATGGTCGATTCATAGAGGGCTTATCTTCATTAAGGCTGCCTGAGTGGAAAAACAGACAAAGAGCTTTTTCCGTTAAAAATTCTTGTGAATAAATGCTTAAATCCCTGAATTCTTTATAGATATGGAGGTAAAACAGTCTCGATTCTTGGTTAAAAGCAAAAGAATGTGCAGGTAGCATTTATTTTACGTAAATATTGTGAACTATGAGGCTAGTAAGTCAGGAAATTTGTGGCCGCCATATGTAAACAAAAAGCTTTTTCCGTTAAAAATAAGTAAAACAGTCTTGATTCTTGGTTAAAAGCAAAAAAAAAAAACCGTGCAGGTAGCATTCATTTTACGTAAATATTGCGAAATATGAGGCTAGTCAGTAAGGAAATTAGCGGCCGCCATATGTAAACAAAGCTTTTTCTGTTGAAAATTCTTGTGAATAAATGCTTAAATCCCTGAATTCTTTATAGATATGGACGTAAAACAGTCTTGATTCTTGGTTAAAAGCAAAAAAAACGAGCAGGTAGCATTTATTTTATGTAAATATTGCGAAGTATAATGCCAATGCTGTAGCGGCTAATGTCTCCCATTGATTTTTTTCACATCTCAAAATGCGTGCATGGTACGAAAAATATAATTACCTTGAAACCGCAAACAAATCGCTCCTGAGACAATCCTTCCTGTTTGTATGCAGTACAGCTTTCGTACTTTTTCCAACCTAAAACCGGCGTTAGATCGCTAATGAATGAAGCGGAGTGTTGGATGGCCCCTTTCGGGAAAGCGTCACGCAGAAAATGGGAATGTGTCATTTCAATACATTATAAAGTCTATGTTCATAGTTTAGATTACGTACTAGTAAGCAGAAGATTTCAGTGAAAGTTTAGTAGTGTGTTCAGAGCATGAGGAGTTTTGAGGGTTTTTTTTCATCACATAACAGACATTTGTGTTGCCACAGCACTGAGTTCTGTGTGGAATGAGTTTTAGGCCAAGTGACTGTGAGTCACAGCCCCACCACAAAAAAATGCAAGCCAAGAGGGGAAAAGAATGTCCGCAGTGACTCTAATTCCATTTAATACATTTATCAGAGTTAGAATGTGAATATAGTTTGGAGGTAGGGGGGAAATAATTTGGAAAAACAAGCAAATGTAATGGAAAAACTGCTTTTTGGCATTTATTCTTGATGTTATGCAACAAATGCCGTTTTAAAGAGGAAGTTGAGTCAAAGGGGAAAATGATCGGAGAAGGCGGAGAGAGGGAAAAGAGGGAGAATCAGTGAGGGAGGGATGATGGAGGGTGTGGTGGAAGTATAAAGCCGTCCCAGCATCTGTTTCCTCATCACTTCGTCCTTGCGCTCTGACTCTCATCTGCATTAAGAAATACCAACTAAGGTGAGTGGAAAATCTTACATTCAGAAATGTTTTTGACTGCCTTTCTAAATGATTAAGTTATCTTCTACTTTGACCAGATTTAGTAAAAGTTGTTCCTTTTATAGCTTGCAAGTCTTGCCTAATTCATATCATGTGCATCTGATCCCAGTTTGTGTGGACGACCGCACCCAATGAAAGGGAGGCTGAATACAACACAATTGGGATTTTTTTTCCCTCTCTGGACATGCAGTATTAAACTTTAATGCTTCTTTATTTAAATTCCATAAAGTTAAGTCTCATCTAAGAACTAAAGAAGGCTTTAAAAAAGCATCTACTGTCACTGTTTTATCAAGTTACTTGGTGACAAGACGCTGTTGCCGTGACATTGACCCATTTTATTCCCTACGGTCCAGGTGGTTAAAAAAAAAAAAGTGTTTAAATCTCTAAGAATAAAGTGTTGGTGATGAAGAAACATGATCTCATGTAGCTGTGTCTTGAACAAAGGCGCTGTTGTTTGATAATCATTTCCCCCTGCAAACTACGCCCTCAACTTGAGAGTATAATAAACAAGGCTCCCTGGTAACGTGCCAGTGTTTCACCACCACAAGGCCTCTAGTGGTCCCAGTAGGCAGAGTTTCAGTAAGCATGCACAGGCGCCACTCGGCCTACTAGGGGGAGAGATTGCTCTTAAACAGAGTACTGCACTGTACCATCTTCTTTCATTCCTGGATCTGGTGCTAAAGGGGTGAGATTGCAAGGGTAATGGATGCATTGTATACAACTACAGTACATACAAAACACATTAGATGTGATTTTTGTCTTTCACACTGTAGAGAAAATGAATATGAGGCTTGAGAAAAATATTCTGACTAGAGTTGAGCATTTATCTGAACAATGTTTTTCGAATGACAACTAAAATAAATAAGCTAAAAAAAAATTTTTTTTTTAATTTAGGCACCGCAGCATAATTTAAATAGATATATTTGGAGTAAATTCTCGTTATTAAGTAGTGGTGGTGGTACCTGTACCACACGTTGAGAACCACTAATGTTACTTTTTTTTTTTTTTTTTGTAATTCCTTGTTTGAAATATAATTACATTGGTAACCAAGGCTTATTCAATCCTTTTTTTTTTTTTTTTTTTTTTTTTTCAATTAAATAATAAAAATAAGGAATTGGCAAAATGAAGGAATAAAATAAATACATCATTTACTCAAATACATGTATATTTGTAATAAATATAAAGAAAAACTACTATTTATGTATTTGTTTTTTCATTGTAAGGAAGATTAAGTTTTAAAAAATATTAGAAAAAAAATCCCCCAAAATTGTTTTTATTTAACATTTTTGAAAATTGAAATTTTAAGCTTCATTATTTAAGCTCTCAAACGTTCTTTGAATGACAGAATCAAAATAAATAAAAGGGTAAAAAAGAAAAAAAATTTTAAAAAAAAAAGAAAAAAGGAATCGACAAGTGAAGGAAGAAAGTAAAATTTAAAAAATACATCATTTACTCAAATATATACTGTATATATATTATCACAAATATATTTTTAATAAATAAATAAATAAAACTATTATGTACGTATTTGTTGTCAAGGAAGATTAGGTTTAAAAAACTTAATTATAATTTTTAAGAAAAATCCCCCCAAAATTGTGTTTATAGTTAACATTTTTGACAATAGAAATGTTTAATTTGAAACATTTCTTCAATTTTGGAAAAAGAAGCAAAATTGTAAATTTAAAGTTTAAAGAAGTTTAAACTAGACATGTTTTGCCAGTGGGGACATTTGTGGGAGCAGGAAAGTTGAATTGGGTACTAAAAAAAAGTAAAATTGCAATTTACTTAGGAGGCTTGACATGTTTCTCTCAGTAGTTTTTTTTTCTTAACTTTGTAATCCCATTGTGTGATGCTTTTGTCTTTGTATGTAGCAGCCATCATGGGTGAGGTTCAGCAAGCCATATTTCTACTCCTTAACGCGTTCCACAAGTATGCTGGCAAGGAGGGTGATAAAGACTCTCTGAATAAAGGAGAGTTGAAGGAGATGCTCACCAAGGAATTTGGGTTGGAGTTGGGAGTGAGTGGCCACATAGCACACTGACAAGCGTGGGACAAAACGTGTGTAAAATCATTTTGCATGCGTATGTGTGTTTTGTGTAGAAAGCCAAGGACCAGGCGGCTATTGATCGCCTCTTCAAGGATCTGGATGCCAACAGTGACAACAGCGTGGACTTCCTGGAGTTTATCAACCTGGTGGCTAGCCTTGCTATGATGTTGCATGAGTGCGTGAAAAAGCAATAAGTCTCACGTCTCCAAAAAACACCAATAAGTCAGACAATAAACACCATGAAAATACTCAAGCTGTGTCATGTGTTTTTTGTGGAAATGTATCATAGAAGTTTAATCATCTCATAAAGCAATAAAGTGCACTACTTGGCTGAAAACAGCAGGGAGCGCTAGAAGGAAAATTTTTGGGTTTAAGAAGAACACAAAAAGCTTATTTTATTGTTGGCTTATTTTTTAAATCAGATTTTTTTGTTGTATTTCGCCAACTTTGCTGTTGGAAATTTTCACTGGAATTTGATAAAAATATGACTTCTGCAATTAACAAAATTCTAAATTATAACTATAACAATACACTATATCCCAATGTCAATATCTGAGGCCGGTTTGTCAGAACTGCAGCATCAGTTATTATTATTTTTTTAACTACACTGAAAATAGAACTCACTATCCATTCCATCACAGTTGTACGACATGCATTGCGTGTTTCACATGAATCTGGTTAAACTGGAGCTTTTCACTATGTCTGTATGTGTGCCCTTTCTGTACCTGTCCCAATTCTCTCTATAGACAGCTTAGATGAACTGGAAAGTGTGAATGGCCTGAAGCCACGACAGTGAAAAAAGATAGACATCTGCCAGTGTTGGCCTTGGGACAAACTGCTGACCTGTCCTGGTTCAACCAGGTTTCAAAATGTCTTAAAATGATGGAAAAAATCTGTTTACCTGAAATATAGACGTATAGAAGTTTCCTGAGCGAAACATGGGCAGCGCCATCTTTAATCATTTCTGCTCCGAACTTCCAGTTTAGACAGAAGCAGTGTGTTGACAAAGTTAAAACTGCAAAATCAAGGAACCCACGGAATCTCCCAAAATGGATTCAGCACAACGTAGATTGGACTTCGAGACTTTCTGTGCTGTACATGAACTCCTGGAAGCGCCTATATATATGGTTGGAAGTGGAATGTTTTGATCAGTGACTAGCTAGTAGCTACAATGCGCCAGTGTGGATCTACCTCGCCATACGCCTTAAGTCAAAACTAGCAGCAGACAATAAGTTAAGGATGTGCTTTAAACAAAGAATCTTCCTAAAAGATTGTATGTTTGTCCTTATCACTTCGTTTATCATTCGTGGACAAAATTATAACAACGTGTGCAGCCTGTGTCAACGTGAGGTGTAGATTGATACGTCGGCCACTTGACTGACCAAAATGAGGTGAAATTATAATTAATATTACAGCTGGCGAATGGTGAAGGGCTGACACGGATTTGTTGTTACAAATACTAGGAGGTATGTACATAAAATCAAAAATAGTATGACATTCTTTTTTTATTGCAGATATTGATCGCAATAAAACATTGGACAACATGATTCCATTTCTTGTTTTATTTAAAACGGTTGGTGCATGTGCAAAACAGGTAAATAAATCATAATTTACAAAATTATTAGATAATATGAACGAAGTCGAGCCTGCCATCATCAAAGTAGAACGCATATAGTTTCGATTTATGTCCATCGATGTTCAGTAAGTGTTGTGAGGCTCATCGAGTGGTCTTTCCTTGCCTAACAGCGTTTTCCACCTGTAAACAAATGAACAAAAAACTTTTAACACTTGCATTTACGCGTTTACCTAATTGTACCATTCTACACGTACTGATTAGCAACAGGCTAGCAGCAGATAGCATGTGTTGCAGCCATAGTAGTACAATAGTTGTAGTGATATTAAACATCATCATAATTACAATCATCATCGTAATAACAATATCAAATACAACAAGTCCTTTCATGCGCAAGATTTAAGCTTTAGTATTTTTTGAGCAGCAGACACATGAAAATGCAGTGATAGGAAAAACATACCTTCCGTAACAGCAGCATCAACATGGCTACATAAACACCTGGTCTTTGTGGTGGCACGGGCTTGGTTCCACATCTGCCTTCATGAACTACAATTCAGGCGAAGTAGGCGATCGCCTTAGGCCCCCAACCAGTAGGGGGCCCCCAACCAGCTGCCCTTGCAAACAATAACAAAACGGAAAAGAAAGCCATTTGAATGTTGCATTTATATTATCTCTCCCCCCACACACGCCCTAGAATGGACAGTTCCACGCCGACGGACTGAGTATCAGTCGTTTAGCTTCATTTAGCGCTGTTTAGCGTCGCTTAGCTCCGTTTAGCATCGCTTAGCTCCGCTTAGCTGTTTGTTAGATTCACTTAGCTCTCCCGCGTTTTTCACGCCACTAAGCTCGCTATTTTTACAGCTCGCTTGCTACTTTGCACATCGGCTATCGTTTGTACAGCTCACTTGCTACTTTGCA
Source organism: Corythoichthys intestinalis (assembly GCF_030265065.1). Taxonomy (NCBI): domain Eukaryota; kingdom Metazoa; phylum Chordata; class Actinopteri; order Syngnathiformes; family Syngnathidae; genus Corythoichthys; species Corythoichthys intestinalis. Next base: position 23,990,047 of record NC_080416.1, read on the forward strand.
CATCGGCTATCATTTATTTCGAACACATGAGCGACCGTGATCTCCATGAGAGCCAAAGTGCAGTGAGGGAGAGGTTGAGAACAGGCCTCTAATGCCTCTTTTAATTTTCTTCTTCTTCTTCACACCGAAGATGAAATACACAACAGCACACCCTGTGGCGAAACAATGCAGTACAGTTCCAATCAGCCATACAATAACACTCAACAGCTGGTTAACAGCATTTGCTAACGAAAAAAAAATTAAATCTATTAGTGACACAACAAGCAATGACGAAGAATGTTTTTTACGGAGTGTAAAGCGTTCGGTTAGCAGTTTAGCGAACGTACCTCCGGTGAACATTTCAGGATAAAAGCACGTCATGTTCGTCATATAAATTAATATTATAATATGTTGAGTAAATACTACAGAATACAGATTCTACACTAAGAATAGCTTTCAAATGACACTCTTTATGACAAATATGATTGGCAATGAATAATTATAATTATTCTACTACTGTTATATATAGTAGTATATTATAATAATAATGCTACAATTTTTTTTTTAAAGAATTGTTTTGAATAATGTTGGAAAGGCAAAGTCAGTCTTCTGAATATGTTTACTTTCCATTCTTTTGCACTAGTAAATGCTATCAGCATTTAACCTCATTGTTTATTTGTGATTAATTATTGTTATTTACATGATTATTTGTACTTTAATAAAGAATTTAAGTGTTCCAAAATAGTTTTGTGAATTATTAAGCATCATCATAAAATTCATTGCTAAATTAGTAAAAAAAAAAAAAAAAGAAAATTATTAGATTAGTCGACTAATTCTAAAACTAGTCGGCTGACTAATCAGGAGAAAATTTGTCATTTAGGACAGCCCTAGTGTACCAGAATGTATTTCCTCCACACCCTTCTCACCTTTTTAACCCCTGACCCATGAAGAGGGCCTCTGGATATGTTCGCCTTAGGCCCCAAAATTGCCAAGTCCGCCACTGTGAACATGTTGTCCTCCCAGGGGCGGACTGGTAATCTGTGGGTTCTGGAGGATCACAGAACGGCCGGTGCCCTGGACGGCCGGCGGCCGCCATTCATTATACATCACTGTTTTTATCCCCTCTAGCCTCTCATTATCTACAGTTCGCATCCAATCCGACAGGTGGCAGCAATGCGCTTGGCTGTTCATCGCCAGTCTGATAGAAGAACGAAGAAAACACAAAGTACCCTTCATTGGTTCTTTGTGGAAGCAAACTAGCGACGAGCATTAATGCACAATATGGATGGTGGTGGCAAAAAAAAAAAGGGTGGCGCGGAGAAGGTTAGGGAGAAATTTTTTTTAAAGAAACAGGAGAGCAAAGCATTAAAATGTCTTAAGTTGAGAAATATTTTCGCAAGCAGCAGTCTGGCTGCAACGGCCACGTCGGGTAACAGCAGCCTAGCCCCCGGCAATGGTGAGAGGGGTAGCGGGAGCCGCTCTGACGTGCAGCCGGTGCAGGGAGAGAGAAAAGAAGAGGATGGGTGTGATGATAAGCTGGTGGAAGTTCCCCAGACAAGCGCAGGGCAAGTAAAAAGGGATGAAGAGGGTCACTTGCTCGGTATACTGGCAATTGTTATCCACCAGGTAGCTACATTTTAAATGACAATCAAAGGGTTAGTGCCAGCTAGTCCTTTTGCAATCGTGTCAAGTTACAGTATGCTAGTCCTCCTATCACTCTCCTAAAGAAAAATATTTTAGCTGTAAAACAATGTATGCACACGCAGCAGCAATATTAATTCATAAGAAATATAACAAAATATTAATAAAATGAATGGTTTTACTTTTAAAGTTTAGTAAGATAAATTGATATATTTTTTAAATCATGTATATATCGTTTTGTTTTCTGGTTAATACTTTCCAATGAAGGTTATGTATCCAGGATTTGTCTTGAAATGTTTATTGGTATTTTCATTGAAATTTATTATTTGTATGGCAAGATTAATTATGGCAGGGGTCTCCAAACCGGTCCTCAAGGGCCGCTGTGGGGCCTGGTTTTTGTTTCAACCGATCGAGTACCGATAGTTTAACCAATGAAGTTTCTGCTAAAACAAGCAGCACCTGACTGCACTTGTAAAACACCAGATTGGTGCATAGGTGTTGTCTTGTTTTGTTGGAATGAAATCCTGCGGCCCTATGTGGAATAGTTTAGAGACCACTGAATTAAGGCATTAACAATGAAATCATTTTATAGACATAGATATATAGAGATATAATAAATTAGATACATAAAACTTGCTTTGAAAAATAAATTCTTTCATTTGTTTTTTTCAGGTTGATCATAGAGCTAGTACAGAAAATGAACCCAACTCCAGTTCAGCCTTGCAGTACTTTGAGTGCCCCAAGTCAGACAGTCACAGTCTAGACACATTTTCTTCATTTTCTCTCAAAGTGCACGAAATTTATACATTTTACAGTAAAATGTAAAAAAAAAAAAAAAAAAAAAAAAGTCTTCCCGGGGGTGGGGTGGGTGTGGGGGGGGGAATGCCCCCCATACCCCCGGACCCCTAGGGGGTCTGTGTTTCCCTGGCTGGGCTGAGTCAAAGTCCAGGGCTGCTTTTTAGTCCCAGTCCGCCCCTGTGTCCTCCCATGTTGTGATGATGGCAGATGGATGCGGTATATCCAAATGCTCTTTTTTGAGGGATTTTGTTGAGTGATGCCACTCCAGCTCCAATGTTGTTTTGGATGGAGAAAGTGTAAAACGGAAGTTGCGAGCAGAAATGCGGAAGTAAAGCGGAAGTACCTCGGAAACTTGTCTATAGATACATGTATGAATAAAATTGGCAAGGTGTTTTTTTTCCTGTCGTTAGCTAACTTAGCTTTTTGATCTGTATCAAAGCCATACAAAACAAACTATACAAGTGATGCTCTCTTTGCTGCTGATAAAAATAAAACATAAATTCACTTAAGCATCGTAGACTATTTCCTTTATAGTTCATGGTCTTAAGTTTGGATTTAGTTTGAGTTCAAGATATGCCTTAACATTTTAGAAATGGTCCAATGTGTTGAATCGCATTGTGATGTTGTTTCAATATGATCAAAATTAAGTTTTCTTCGACTTGCCTGTAATTTACTGCCCCTAGTGGCTAAGCACAATACCTATTTAATTATCATCATCCACAAACGATTTAATTTTTTTTTTAAATATGTTAACTTAACACTGAATGTTTTTTAAAAGCACAATTATGTGTTAAATAGGTTATTGTTGTTTCAGGGGTTTCGTGAATTCTTCAACTGTCACTTCCATGCAAGGAGGAAGGTTTGCATAGGGACGGTGGGGACATAACACTACCAACTTTTCAGGATACTCAAATGATCCCCACCAACTTTTAAGCAAACTTATATGCATTATATCATTGGTTCAGTTATATAGGTAATTTAGAATGTATTCCCATATGTTTTAAGAAAAGCATTGACCCTGCCATTATTAAGTGAATTATTTTCATCATGTTAAAACTAACATTTACCCCTTTTCACTTGCTGAATGCGCCGGTCCCCCCCCCCCCCCCCCCCAAACACACATTTGATTGGCTGATGACTTCACCCACCCCCGGCACACATGCGCGCTCACACTCGCACAGCCCCTAAGTCGACAACACGCCGCCTCCTCCACCCCCTTCGAAGAGGAGGGAAATTAGATTTTTTTTTTTTTCGGCCAGCAACAGCCACTGTAAGTAATTTCAAAAGACGCCGATGTTGTGGAGGTGGGAAACACACCAGTATTTTTGCTACTGAAAGTCTGACCTGCATCAGAGTTAACATTAAACTGTGTGAACTTGCTAACCTGCAATACTCGAGTAGGAAGCTGCTTGGAGAGAAGTGTCCTTCTGTTTGTTTTTTCTTCTGTTAATGTTAATTAAACTGTGAGAAATGTAGCAAACTCTGCTTGAAACTGTAGAACCAGAAAAACGTGAGCAAGAAGCTGCTTAGAGAGAGGGGTGCTGTATAAAAAATCTCGGGATGGCACGAGCTACCCACACTAGCGTTGTGATCGACTGGTCGATCGTGATCGACGTAATGATCATCCTTGATTTAGCCTCTCAATTAATTACGTTCATATTCGTGAGAAATGTAGCCCTGACCCCAGTTCAATCTGTTTGGTCTTATTTATTTCCCAGCCCGAGCAAATACTGTACATGCAGGTTATGCTGTTACATCGCCCCGACCAATGTTGAGACCAAACCTACGCCGTTTCTTCCATGAACTCTTTAGCCGCTTTTGGACTGTAGGAACCTGAGTACTTTTATAGGGAGAGATTCATCTCAAACACATTCTCACAATTACATCCGCGATTCACGCATATTTTTGTAGATGCACAAATATATCCAAGATTTTTACATGTATGTTCGAGATCCACAAATATATCCATGAGTTTCACACCCGCCCGTCTCATCAGACCATAGGACATGGTTCCAGTAATCCACGTGCTTTGTTGACATGTCTTCAGCAAATTGTTTGCGGGCTTTCTTGTGTATCGTCTTCAGAAGAGGCTTCCACCTGGGGTGACAGCCATGCACACCAATTTGATGTAGAGTGCGTCGTATGGTCTGAGCACTAATAGGCTGACCCCTGACCTCTTCAATCTCTGCAGCAATGCTGACAGCACTCCTGTAACGAGTCACATGAAATTTTGGAGGGAAAATGACAAGCAGTACTCAATTTGGACATTTAGGGATGTACGTAGTTTCTAAGGGGTGTACTCACTTTTGTTGCCAGGGGTTTAGATATTAATGGCTATATTTTGAGTTATTTTGAGGGGAAAATAATTGAACTGTATTCTATAAGCTGCACACAGACTACTTTTCATTGTGTCAAAATGTCATTTTGTCAGTGATGTCCCATGAAAAGATATACTTTAAATATCAGCAGAAATGCGAGGGGCGTACTCACTTTTGTGATACACTGTACATAAATCTGTTTTTTTTTTTTAAATCAACGAATCTAAAAGCGGAATCAATATTTGTGGAAAGACTTGATTCTTTTTGTGAATAATTGATTACAGCATAATTCATTGTTTTTTTTCTCTGATATGTAATGTTTTAAATGTTTATATCCCCTGGCATATTTGTGTTTATGTTGTTTTGTTTTTGGTTTGTATTGTAGATTCTTCATATGTATTTTATGATACTAAAAAAAAACCAAAAAATGACTTATTTTGTTTTTCGACTTAAAAAAAAAAACAGTTTAAATTGGGAAACGGGAAATGCTTTATTTTTCGTTTTTCTTTTTCTTTTTTGTCAACACACATAAAACCAAAAAATGGAATTGGGCTTGTTTTCCAAAATTAGAAGGAAAAACGAATGGCCAAAAGGTACACGGACCCCAAGACAAGACCCCTGTTTATCTGTTGCCCGGTGTAATGTCACCCGCTAGGTGTCAGTATGTGACCTCTCTGTTGATGGGCACGTTTGACCTTTCTATGCACTCAATACTGCTACATATCGGGTGGAGGCGGAGGTTTTTTGAGACTCGTGAAAATTCTCGGCTTGTCACATGTGTGCAAATTGCCCTTATATTTTGTGTTGCCCCTATATTTTGTGTGCATTATTATAAACCCGTTTTCAATGTGTAGTTGGCTACAAAGGCCAAATTTTAGAGTGGAGTCATGTGTCAACTACTCACACGCAGTATTGCTAGCCACATGTTCAGGAATACTTCAGTGTACTAGTAATCAGACATAAAACACCACCTTGTGTTATTCGAAGTAATTTCTTTAAATTAAAGGTCCCTCAAACACTACAATAAATGTAAATGTAAAAATTCCGTTTACTCTTCCATGACAAGCAGCAGTTCAAATTTGTCCTCTGTACAGGACATTTATAAACCTAAATATCTCCCAGCCACTGCATCCAATTGAATTTCGTGCTTTATAGAGCACATTCAGAGCTTTCCAATGATACCTAATGTGTCGGGGTGGGGTTTTGTTAACCTTTACTTTTCCATGGAAGAAAATGGCTTCCGTCAATGCAAGCACGTTTTATTGGAAGAAGAAAAGTAAGTGTTTAATACTTTTTATCAAACACATTTCGTCTTGAAATGCTGTTGGCGTTTTGTCGATAAGACTCTTAAGAACACATTTAAGTGTTGTTTGAGTTATTTTAAGTGTATTTTAGCAGAGTATTCAAGTGTGTAAAAAATGTCCTCTGTATCGGACATTTGAAGTTATTTCGTCCATTTTGCTCTTTCCCAAATGACAAGAATGTTCATTCTCAGAACCAGAGAGAATTTTACTGCGGATTGTTGATGGAAACTCAGACATTGAGTTGTCTGATGAAGATGATCAAGATCCACTATTTGAGGCAGAAATAGAGGAAGATGATTCAGGGAGCTGTGAGGAGGAAATTCAAGCAGGGCAGACCAGAAATCGGTTTTACAAATTGAGAAACTCCATCAAACTTGTCAACGACCTTGATGTTTCAGCTGAAGAAAAAATAAGTGATCTCTTGTGGAAAATCAGGGACCTCTTGACCAAAGTAAGACAAGATGTCTGAGTCTGCCAAGAGCAGGAAAATTGTGACAAGCAAATGGTTCCTTTCACTGATCGATGCCTAGTGTGCCAGTATGTACCGAGCAAACCAAACCCAAGTAGACTGAAGGTAAAAATAATTGTCTTGGGTGCACCAACTGGTCTAGTTTTGGATTTTGGTCTACCAGGGAAAGAGAACCTTCATAGTTATAGGAGGAAAGAGCATTGGGGAACAAGCTGTTCTTCAATGGACATAGTCTGTTCCCCAAGGCACCCACCTGTTCTTTGACAGGTACTTTAAAACAATCCGCCTCCTTGACACACTGATGACAAAAGGACTGACAGTGACTGGAACCCTCATGAATAACAGGGTTCCAAAAGACTAAGATCAGAGGGGATGAGCTCTTGAAAATAAAGAAAGGGTGACCAGAGTTGGTTGTGAGACAAAGCACACCTGAACTTGCTGTCATCAAATGGTTGGACAACAAGCCAGTTTTCATGGCATCATCTGCTTATGGGATTGAACGTCCAGGACACATACAGAAGATGGTCCAAGAAATAGAAAAGGTTTGTCCAAGTGTCAAGGCCACTGGCAATTGCTGAGTATAACACCAACATGGATGGTGTGGACTTGGTCCATCGAAAGTTGAGTTTTTACAGGATGGCCTCTCCATTAGTAAATAGACAGAGCGTGCCATTTTCCACTTTTTTGACCTGGCAACCACCAACTCATGGCTTCAGTATAAGAGTGACTGCCAGTGTCTGGGGAAGAAACCACAGAAGTCCCTTGACTTCAAACTGCTCCTTGGTAAAGAATTAATTGCTCGAGCCCAAGCAGGATGTGCAGCAGGTGACAGTGAAGATAACTACACTCTTCCATGTCAAAAATGAAAACCACAGACAAATGTAGCTTTGAGACACTATGGTGCTGTGCATCTTCCAGAGATAATGGATGAAATACATGCATCGAAGGGGTCACCAATCTGGCTGCAACAGTTAAACATACAGTATGTTATGTGCTCTAAGTGCAAGATTTTCCTTTGTGTTACCAAGAAAGGGAATTGCTTTTGAAGTATCCAACCAAATAAACACACTAGAAGCAAAGGTGAAACAAAAGAAAAGACATGATGCACAGTTATGTATATGTTGAACCCTTTGTCAGGTTAACTTTTTGATATTTTCTGTTGGACTAACTGTTTGACAAAGAAGCTCTGTTTCACCTGTATTGGGTTCCGATGTCCACTGTAGAGGACACATCAAAGCTTAAAAACAAAAGTAAAAATGTCAAAAATTTCTTTTGCAGTATTCCAATTACTTCACATAGATTGGGGAATTTCAAAATGAATGTGATTGGACAACATTTTTTCCCTTGTAGTCAGGAGGATATATATATATATATTTTTTTTTTTTTTTAATGAATGTTTTTCTTGCCGATTTTCTATTCTGTTCATGACGTCCAGAAGACCCTCCGTGAAAATCTGCAGCCGAATGGCTTCTGCTAACTCTGACCGTAGAGCCTGACACTCCTCTGCGTCCATTTGAGTTTGGTCTTCGAATAGCTGCATCATTCTGTTAAAGCATGCATCACTCCGCCTTTTTGTTTCCTCCACAACAGCAAGCAGTGTGTCTTTCTCCTCTTCGCTGAAAGATACAGTGGGGCGAATAAGTATTTAGTTAACCACTAATTGTGCTCCCACTTGAAAATATTAGAGAGGCCTGTAATTGTCAACATGTGTAAACCTCAACCATGAGAGACAGAATGTGAAAAAAAACAACAACCAGAAAATCAAATTTTTTTGATTTTTGAAGAATTTATTTGCAAATCATGATGGAAAATAAGTATTTGGTCAATACCAAAAGTTCATCTCATTACTTTGTTATGTACCCTTTATTGGCGATTACGGAGGCCTCACGTTTTCTGTAACTTTTCACAAGCTTTTCACACACTGTTGCTGGTATTTTGGCCCATTCCTCCATGCAGATCTCCTCTAGAGCAGTGATAATTTGGGACTGTCGTTGGGCAACACGGACTTTCAACTCCCTCCTCACCCCGTGGCGTCAAAATGATAACAAGAACGGTGAGCAAAAATCCTAGAACCACACGGGGGGGACCTAGTGAATGACCTACAGAGAGCTGGGACCACAGTAACAAAGGCTACTATCAGTAACACAATGCACCGCCAGGGACTCAAATCCTGCACTGCCAAATGTGTCCCCCTGCTGAAGAAAGTACACGTCCAGGCCCGTCTGCGGTTCGCTAGAGAGCATTTGGATGATCCAGAAGAGGACTGGGAGAATGTGTTATGGTCAGATAAAACCAAAACAGCACTTTTTGGTAGAAACACAGGTTCTCTTGTTTGGAGGAGAAAGAATACTGAATTGCACCATACCCACTCTGAAGCATGGGGGGGTTGGGGGGCATCATACTTTGGGGCTGTATTTCTGCAAAGGGACCTGGACGACTGATCTGTGTAAAGGAAAGAATTAATGGGGCCATGTATCGAAGGATTTTAAGTGAAAATCTCCTTCCATCAGCAAGGGCATTGACGATGAGACATGGCTGGGTCTTTCAGCATGACAATGATCCCAAACACACAGCCAGGGCAACAAAGGAGTGGCTTCGTAAAAAGCATTTCAAGGTCCTGGAGTGGCTAGCCAGTCTCCAGATCTCAACCCCATAGAAAATCTGTGGAGGGAGTTGATAGTCCGTGTTGCCCAACAACAGCACCAAAACATCACTGCTCTAGAGGAGATCTGCATGGAGGAATGGGCCAAAATACCAGCAACAGTCTGTGAAAAACTTACACAGAAAATGTTTGGCCTCCGTTATTGCCAACAAAGGGCACATAACAAGGTATTGAGATGAACTTTTGATATTGACCAAATAATTATTTTCCACTGTGAGTTGCAAATAAATTCTTTTAAAATCAGACATTGTGATTTTCTGTTTGTTTTTTTCACTTTCTGTGTCTCATGGTTGAGGTTTACCCATGTTGACGATTACAGGCCTCTCTAATATTTTCAAGGGGGAGAACTTGCACAATTAGTGGTTGACTAAATACTTATTTGCCCCACTGTACAAGGAAGGTGGAAACTTATTTCTTAGGAGGATGCAAGAATAAGAGATTATTTCATTACCAGGTCTGGGATGGCTGATAATTTGTAAATCTGGACAAGCAGGAAACTGGTGCGTAGTTGCTGAAGGGATGCACATTTTAAAGAAAAAAATAAGTAACATCAAGTTTCTCATCCTTCATTATTTTTGTGGTGCTATCAGTTTTTTTTCCCAACAAGACTTACGTAAGTGCAGCCACGATATGATCCTATTAGGATGTTGGTGCACTCAGCCAGGCTAACCACCATTATAACAGCAAACATTTTGTGCATAAAGGACAATGTTTCTTTACCTGATGTAAACTGACTGGTACTCAATCTCTCAATTATATCACATCTACCACTAATACGTCTTAAGGGTGTAACGGCTGCTACACTAAAACATTACAAACAAGCAAAACTAAGCGTTTAATCCTTTGCAGTAACAACCTGAAAATGATAAATGTAATAATCCAAGTTAAAAATTTGCTGTAACAAAATAGCTGATTTTCTTACATGTAGATTCAACATTCATTTCCAAATTGTGCAGTCTTATCTAGGTCGACATATCTGTACAGCAATGTCAACATAACTATGGATTTATTTACTTAACGAGAGTAGTCATGCCTGTATTTGTGTCCGACACTTAAGGCGCCTCCCCGCGCAGCATTTATAATACATTTTATTATGGAAAAATAAAACCGAAAGTGTACGCAAGTCAACCGAACCGAACAACGTTACACCTTTAAGTTACGTCTTATTCCATACCAACCCTCAAGCAGCCGTTCCTGACCAATTAAAGACCAAATGTAAAGTAAGGTTGGCCAACCATGTTTTTGAATAATATCAATGGCTAAACAAATATAAGCATATTGTCATTATTTTTTTTAAGCAACCCTTCCAAATTCTTTGTTTAACCCATAGCAACGCCCTTGACAACAAAAATGCTTTTCTTCGACAATCTTCGGAAATCTTCGGGACCGGACGGGAGGAAACATCGGTTCGGGCATCAAATATGGATCTGGCGACTGGATCGACCAAAGCTTTTCCAAATAACGGCTTTTATGCAACTCATCCAATGAGTTGACAGCATCTGAAAGCACCGGGGCTTCCATAATTTGCAAGTGAATCCACCTTTAGAAACTACGATCATTGACAATACGGACACACAATGACGGACAATATGGCGGCACAATACAGCGATCACGTGATTGTGTGACGTTGGTGACTGGGGTCTATAGACCCTACTCACCTACGTCACAAAATGACGTGTCGCTGAATCCGGCCGCCATATTGTCCGTATTTTTTAGACCTATTGTCATTGTTTTCTATTAGTCGTGCAAGTTATAGAGCAATTCATGGAAGCCCCAGTGTTATCTGACGCTGTAAACTCATTGGATGCGTTGCATAAAAGGCGTTACATGGAAAAGCTTCAGTTTATCCATTCGCCAGATCCGTATTTGATGCCTAAATCGATGTTTTTCGACCCGCTGTCTTCGCCATCTTTGCCTGACCCTGATATTTACAACTATCTTGTCCACACAAAATCAGCCTATTCTCACAAAAGTTTGAAAAACTTTATGAGCTTGGAGGCTTATAAATGCTACGTTGCTGGTTGGGTGAAACAGGTCCTCGTACATGAAAATTCGGCAGGAATCTTGTGCTCGGAAGGTGAGTTACGAAATTTTCAATTCAAAGTCTTTTGTTCTTGCTAACATCCACAGTCAAGTCTAATGTATTTCATGTCATTTGTCAATGGAGCTAGGGCTTTTAATGTTTATATGGTTTAGCGATAGCACTCTCACTACATACATATATAATATGTAATAAATATGAAGTGCGATAGCACTACTCCAGATTGTCCCTAGTTGAATTTATTTTTTGGCTTTTGACCTCAATAGTGAAATTGTAAATTAATTGTATGACAACTGTCTGATTATCCCCTTATAATTATATATTTTCAGGTAGTTCATTCACAACGTCTGAGTGTATGTTGTCGGCGATTAGCCTAGCAATGATCTTAATTGTGGTTGTCAGCACAAAACCCTCTAAATATATATTAAATGCATCTTACCAGGTATAAAATAACTACTACATAGTCTGTGGTAGTCGTTTGGAGCCCAGTTTTCTCGTCGAATTGCAGCAGTCAATCTCGGTCTCCTCTCCGGGTATCTCGGAATACGGTAAAACTTCAAGTCTCTCCGTCTATCTTCTCTGTTTTTGCAACCGACCGCCACACACGACTTCACCATTTTGATTATTAATGTTAACGAGCAGAAAACACGCCATTATAGGAGGAATTTACGAAGCGCTAATGCATCAACATGACGAGTATACGGACAACATGGCGCGGGGGCGTGGCTGTGACGTCACGTGAGTAGGGTCTATACGCTTGTCTACAAGCACAAGACTACTGCTGCCGTTCAGTGGTATGAATGAGTACTACATGAGTACTCTGCCAGGCGCTAGACCGCATAGGCACGCAAATTGGATAATTTCCCATGGCACACCTGACAATGTCTCGCACAGTGGTTGAAAAACACTGGTCTAGGCACATTGTTTGCATCCTGATTAGCGTCTGGCTAGTACATGTTAGGTCCAACATAAAATTCCAACCTCCTCTTCTTCTCCAACTCTTCAAAAACTTGGATCTCCTCCCTTGCGCTCGATCTATCGCTTATATCGCTGTTTGAATCATTGTTTGAAGGGCTTTGCATGGCGGCCGTATGGAACGCTGCCATCGCTGTTCTCGGTGTGACGTATCACTTCCGGGTTCGCCCCCTTTCAGGCTCGGACTTCGGAAACGCGATTATTTTGTCAAATATACAACATATAAATTATTTTTTCATGCTTTATTTGTTGACAATGTTTAATTACTTTAATTGTGACCCTATTTGGCATGTTATGAAATTACTTCACATTTGGTCTTTAAGCTAGGCAACAAATTTGTTGGCACCCCCCTGCCCCCCAACAGCTATTTTCACCACACTGAAAAAGCACATTATCACTTTGTAATGTATTATATAAAGAAGACAACAACGAGCAAATGCAGAAATTAAAAGAAAAATGCTCTAATAACGATTCAAAAACCCTTAAAAAACAAAATTAATTACATTTTCTCATATTTTGTCGGCTGCGCGAAAGGAGTCTCAAAATGATCAACACACTGTGTGAGTTGGGATTTCAAATTAAAAGCACGTTGTAAATGCGCGTGAGACAATGCACACACACATTTGATGAATGTATGTGTATTTCGTGTCTTATGTGTTTACGAATCGTACAATGCGTGTGTGTTTCGTGTGATATGTGTTTACAAATCGTACAATGCGTGTGTGTTTCGTGTCCTATGTGTTTACGAATTGTACAATGCGTGTGTGTTACATGTCCTATGTGTTTATAAATCCCACAATACGTGTGTGCATCGTGCATATGTGTGTGTTCATTATGAGACTGATCTAGCCCCATACAGCCCCATATGGTAAGGCATGACGCAAAGAATGACGAACTGTCAGGGCAATAGAGTTTTGAAGTCTATGGACCGTTCTACATCAGAGGCATACTAGACTACCCCAAGACTCAAACCAAAGTACTCTCATTAAATTCTGATGTGTGATTTCATTTCACAGATTTTTTTTTCATGTCACATCATCTTCATGTCAGTGTCGTCCTGAAGTGGACCCATTCTTGGATAGCACCCCGTATTTTAAGAAAGGAACTTGCACTCTGAAGCCACAGCGTTGCACTACTGTAATGCACATAATGCAAACCATGATCCAAATACGGCACAGCTAGCTTGACTTCGTTGTTCCTTGTGGAGGCTAGCCTGACAGCAGTAGTTTTGCATGTTAGCAAGTTCACACAGTTTAATGTTATGCTAACTCTTTATGCAGGTTGGAATTTCAGTAGCAAAATTAGTGGTGTTTCCCCCACCTCCACAACAATGACGTCTTTTTACAGTACTTACTTACTTACTAATGCTGGCCGAAAAAAAACTTTTAATATCCCTCCACTTCAAAGGCGGCATGTTGTCAACATGAATCTGTCGGGGCTGTGTGAGTGTGCGTGTTATGTATGTGTGTGTGTGGGGGGGGGGGGGGGGGGGGGGTCAAATCATCAGCCAATCAAACGTGTGTTTGATGGGGGGGGAATGGACCGGCACATTCACCAAGCGAAAGATGATAAATGTAAGTCTAAACATAATTAAAATAATTGACTTAATAATGGTAGGGCCTATTATATCCTTATAACATATAGGAAGAATCTACATTTATTATATAACTGAACTAATTATATAATGGAAATAGGTTGCTTAAAAGGTGGTGAGGACAACTTGATCATCCTGAAAAGTTGGTAGTGTTATATCCCTAGCGTCCTTATGCAAACCAGCGCCCTTAAAAACAGGTTCATCTTGCGGTGCACTCTCCTCATTTATTACATGGATATTTTATACTACTTTATATTACATATTGGTTGGCAACAGATTTCAGTGATAGTTTAGTTTAGTTGTGTGTTCAGAGGATGAGGAGTTTCTTCTTTTTTTTTTTTTTTGTCACATAAAAGACATTTGTGTTGCCACAGCACTGAGTTCTGTGTGGAATGAGTTTAAGCCAGGGGAAAACAATGTCCGCTGTGACTCTAATTCAATTTAATACATTTATCAGAATTTGAATGTAAACAAAGTTTGGAGGTATGGGCGAAAATAATTTGAAAAACAAGCAAATGTTATGGAAAAACTGCTTTTTGGATTTTTTTCCTGATGTTATGCAACAAGTGCCGTTTTAAAGAGGAAGCTGAGTCAACGGGGAAAATGATCGGAGAAGGCGGAGAGAGGGAAAAAAAGGTAGAATCAGGGAGGGAGGGATGATGGAAGGTGTGGTGGAAGTATAAAGCCGTCCCAGCATCTGTTTCCACATACTTCATCCTTGCGCACCGACGCTCATCTGCATTAAGAAATACCAACTAAGGTGAGTGGAAAATCTCACATACAAAAAAAGTGTTTGACTACCTTTCTGAATGATTTCATCTTCTATTTTGACCAGATTTAGTGAAAGTTGTTCCTACGTGCTTTTATGGCTTGCAAGTCGTGCCTTATTCATATCATGTGCATCTGATGCCAGTTTGTGTAGACGACCACACCCAATGAAAGGGAGCCTGAATATAACACACATGAGATTTTTTTCCCTCTATGGGCATGCCGTATTAAACTTTAATGCTTCTCTATTTAGATTCTATAAAGTTAAGTCTTATCTAAGAACTAAACAAGGCTTAAAAAATGGCATCTACTGCCCCTGTTTTATCAAGTTACCTGGCGATAAGACGCTGTTGCCGTGACAATGGCCCGCTTTACTCACTTGGGTCCCGGTGGTATAAAAGGGTTTAAATCAAAAAGCAAACGCGCTGTTGTTTAATAATTATTTCTTCCTGCAAACTACGCCCTGAACTTGAGAGTATAATAAAGAAGGCTGGCAGCGTACCAGTGTTTCACAACCTAAAGGCCTCGAGCGGTACAATTAGGCAGAGTTCCAGTAAGCATGCACAGGCGCCACTCGGCCTACAAGGGCAGTGTTTGTCAACCTTTTCTGTGTCACGGCACGTTTTTACATTGGAAAAAATTTCGCGGCACACCACAAACCAAAAATGTTCCAAAATTACATTTTTGTACAGTAGGCTATAAAATAATTTCTCAATATTTATACTTTCTCTGTGAGAAATTTGAGCCTGTATGGATGAACACAATGCCGATATACTAGCAGGAATCTTCGTCAACAGCTCTTAGTCTATGTTTTAAATTTTTATAGCAGGCTTGAAAAGCTTAGAATTGTCAGACGGGGACTTTAGAAATGTCTTTAATCTCATCAGGGGCAAGCATCTCACTGACAATGGCTTTGCAGGCAGGTAGTATTGTCTCTTTTTGGATTCAGCAACAAGTTTAGCAACAAGGTAACTGCCTTTGAGGGCTTTCTCATTTAGCTTTGTAGTGTTTCTCGAAAAAGTTGCCTTTTTTCTCTGTGTTTTCATAGAGGCAAACAAAATAGTCAATCGACTAGTTTTGAAACGAGAGCAAATGCAACTGCTCGTGTCACATTCAAGAACTGCTCGGATTTCTAGCTATCAGCTTCTTTGCTGTCCTCAACAATGTGTTGGAATAAAACACAGTGAAATGGAAATGACACTTTCGTGTATATTGACACTTGACAACTCTAATCAAATGATGTACAGTAGACGTGCTGGGGTCCACATTGTCAGGGAAACGCGGGAAGGCAGGCGGTGTGGACCCAATTGCAGGGAAACAAAAAGCAGCAAGGCAGGTGGCGGTGAACTCAAAAAACATTTTAATAACAACTAGCCAAAAGCACAAAGTACAACCAAAAGGACTGGTGATCAAAAAGGCAACGTTCAAACCAAAACTAACTTAATCGGAGGGACTGGTACACGAGGGGTTGGACAAGACTTGAAATTGACATTGACATAGACAATGACGCAACAAGGAGTGAAAAGAAACTGGGAGCTTATATATACACACACAGACAAGGGGTAACGACACAACGAGGAACAGCTGAGCACAGGAGGATGCAGATTGGAGGATACACTAGGAGGAACAACAGGTGAAATCAATGGGCAATCACAGTGACAAGTCACACTAGGAGAAAACCAACACAAAACCTAACACACATTGTCGCGGACAGCAAGGTAGCTGATGCCTCGAAATCTGAGCAGTTCTTGAACGCGACACGAGAAATACCTTGCTCATTTGCACACGACCGCAACCTTGTACCTACTCCTTCTTTCCAACTGCAACTTGTAACACGTGGTGGGTAGGATGCGTACATATAAGTAACAAAAAGGGGAGACGCTTCCACTTATGCACATTTATGCACAAAAAATAATAATAAATCCACCTTGACCACTCATCACTCGGGAGCTTAGCGGTTCCCAACACGTTCCTAGATGAACGCCAACTTAAAAGTAAGCAGCATTAGAGGAAGAACATATTCAATGTAAATAAAGCAGCGCCACCACATGGTGGATGTCGGGAGGATTACGATCTAAGGAGGCGACTGTTACAAAATGCGCCCGACAACGTAAAAAAAAAGCGATATTGGATAACTTCTCACGGAACACCTGAAGCTCTCTCACAGCACACTAGTGTGCTGCGGCACACCGGTTGAAAAACACTGTACTAGGGAGAGAGATTGCTCTTAAACACAGTACTGCACTGTATCATCTTCTTTCAATCCTGGCTCTGGTGCTAAAGGCAGGGGTGAAAGTGGGCCAGAACGGTCAGGAACGCAGTTCCGGTATAAGATTCAGGGCCAGAATTCAGTTCCGGTATAAGATTCAGAGCTGGAATGCTGTTCCGGTAAACGGTGCTTTGATTCCAAAAAATATGACAGCAACTGTCAAAATGCTATGTAAAAAAAAAATGCCAAGCTGCCACACATGCATTTCAGCTCCAAGAAGAGAACAAGCTAACTACATCAGATTTACAAACACAAGTGTTAACAACAAGCACAATAAAGTGCTTGCGTAGCGTAATCCGTTTCCACCAAAATTTATTATTGATTTTATTCCACGGACGGCATGGAGGTTTCCCCAGCTGCTGCAGTTATCTGAGTCTGACGATGATGAGCCACGTCAATGTACTAATGTACGCAGCAAAGCAAAATGGCTGGACTCATTTATCCGTTCAATTGGCTGACATACTGACATGTGATCAGCAGAGATGATTATCTCTGATTGGTTCAAATGTGCTTTTTTTCTCGAACAGCAAAAAAAAATGACGTGACAAAATAAGGGCAATGCAACATAAAATGGATCAAATCTTAAGAGCAACAAAAGAGTTCAGGAGGCTTATTTATCATATTTAGTTTTATTTACTCGGATTAGCTGTCAATGTGCACTTTGGAATTATATTTGTTCATTTATGTTAGGCTACTTATTAATTTCCTTATGATTTAAAAAGTCAATGTTTGTGCAATCTTCAAAATATATTCCATTTCACTCTGCATAATATAAGTCATTTGTACTTATTTTTCTGAATGTATGTTACTTATATCTTTATTATTTAAAAAAAGTACATGTTTACATTAACTTTAATTTTAATATATACCCTATGTTCTTAAGTAGTTAAAATTGAGATTTTGCATTTAGTATGTGAGGAAATGAGGGAAAATAAAAATTAAGAGTTAACTTTTATTTTGCAAATCATTGAAAAAATACAATTTTGAATGAAAATCAGTTTTTGTATGTGTTATAGAAATAACTGAGGTAAAACAGTTTTCTTTGCATTTCAGTAGTTAAGAGGTTTGACACCCCCCCCCCCCCCCCCAAAAAAAAAGAAAGAAAAAAAGAAATAACATTTCTGGCTCCGTGGCGACCTTCACGTCGGGGAGTTCCGGCAAGAAATCCTAGCCACTTTCACCCCTGGCTAAAGGGGTGAGATTGTAAGTGTTATGGATGCATTGTATACAACTACAGTACATACAAAACACATTTGATGTGATTTTTGTCTTTTACACTATAAAGAAAATGAATGTGAGGATTGAGAAAAATATTCCAACTAGAGTTGAGCATTTATCTAAACAATGTTTTTTGAATTACAGAACTAAAATAAATAAAAAGGTTTAAAAAAAAAAAAAAAAAAAAAAAAGAAAATTAAAAAGGAAAGAAATGGACGACAATGGCACCTAATATTAAGCATTTCCTCCGAATATGAAAATTTAAATTATGCTGCAGTGCCAAAAAAATTTAGCAAAATTAAGTAAGAAAATAAAATAAAGAAATACATCATTTACTCAAATACATGTATATTTGTAATCAATAAAAAGAAAAACTGTATTATGTATGTATTCGAAATTTACATAGCTCATGCTATGCCATTTATAGGGGGTGCAAAAATATGTTTTCGTTGTCAAGAAGGATTATGTTTTTAAAAAAAATGTCAAACTTAAAAAAAAAAAAAAAAAATCCCCAGAATTGTGTTTATATTTAAAATGTTTGAAAATTGAAATATTTAACTTGAATATTTAAGCTCTCAAATGTTCTTTGAACGACAGAACTAAAATAAATAAGAGAAAGAAAAAAAATGAAAGAAACTGACCAATAAGGTACCTAGTACTGAGCATTTACTCCAAATATATATATTTAAATTATGCTGTGTTTAAATAAAGGGGAACTGAAAAAATGAAGGAAGAAAGTCAAATAAAAAGTACATAATTTACTCAAGTACATGTATATTTTTAATAAAAGAAAAGAAAAACTGTATTATGTATGTATTCGAAATTTGCGTAGCTGGTGCTATGCCATCTTAGGGGCACATAATAATGTTTTTTTGTTGTCAAGGAAGATTAAGTTTAAAAAATGAATTATATAATTTTAAAAATTGCCCAAAATGGTGTTTATATTTAACATTTTTGACAATAGCAATATTTAACTTGAAACATTTCTTCTATTCTGGAAAAAAGAGCATAACTGTAAACTCAGTTTAAAGTAGTTTAAACTAGACATGTTTTGGCAGTGTGGGCATTTGTTGAAACAGAAAAGTTGAATGGGATACCAAAAAAACAAAATAACAATTTACTTAAGAGGCTTGAAATATTGCTGTTATTTTTACCTTAACTTTCTAATCCCTTTGTGGGACGCTAATGTCTTTGTATGTAGCAGCCATCATGGGTGTGGTTGAGGAAGCCATGACTTCGCTCATTGTCGCCTTCCACGAGTATGCTGGCAAGGAGGGCGACAAAGACTCTATGAACAAAAGAGAGGTGAAGGAGATGCTCACCAAGGAATTTGGGTTGAAGCTGGAAGTGAGTGGCCACGCAGCACACCGACAAACGTGAGACAAAACGTGTGTAAAATCATTCTCCGTGCGTGTGTTTGTTTGTTTTGTGTAGAAAGCAAAGGACCAGACGGCCATTGACCGCATCTTCAAGGATCTGGATGTCAACAGTGACAACAAAGTGGACTTCCAGGAGTTTATGATCCTGGTGACTGGCCTCACTGTGTTGTTGCATGAGTGCCAGGAAGAGCACTAAGTCTCATGTCTCCAAAAGGCCAGAAAACACCAATAAGTCAAACAATAAACACCATGAAAATACTCAAACTTTGTCATGTGTTTTTGTGGAAATGTATCATAGTAGTTTAATCTCATAAAGCAATACGGTGCACTACTTGGCTGAAACAGCAGGAGCGCTCTAGAATGAAACAATTTTTGGGCTGAAGAAAAACACAAAAAGCTTATTTTTTTGTTGGCTTACTTTTAAAATCAGATTTTTTTTTTGTATAATGCCAATTTGCTGTTGGAAATTTTGACCAGAATTTTATTTAAAAAATAGGACTTCTACAATGAACAAAATTCTGAATTTTAACTATGACAATATACTACATCCTAATGTCAATATCTGAGGTCGGTTTGTCAGAACTGCAGCATCAGTTTTTTTTTTTTTTTTTTCTTTGTTTTTTGTTTTTTTAAATTATACTGAAAATAGAAAACACCATCCATGTTTTACATTCCATCACAGTTGTACGGCAAGCATTGTGTGTTTCACATGAATCTGGTTAAACTGGGGCTTTTCACTATGTCTGCATGTGTGCCCTTTCTGTAGCTGTCCCAATTCTCTCTATAGACAACTTAGATGAACTGGAAAGCGTAAATGGCCTGAAGCCACTACAGTGAACAAAGATAGACGTCTGCCAGTGTTGGCCTTGGGACAAACTGCTGACCTGACCTGATTCAACCGGGTTTCAAAATGTCATAAAACGATGGAAAAATTCAGTTAATCAAAAGTATATAGAAAAGTTTCCTAAGCGAAACATTTTTTTGATAATTTCTGCTCCGAACTTCCGGTTTAGACAGAACAACATGAAGTGTGGTTGAAGTAAGCAGTGTGTTGACAAAGGTAAAACTGCAAAATCAAACCAGAGGAACCCACGGAATCTCCAAAAATGGATTCAGTACGACGTAGATCAGACTCTGAGACTTTCTGTGCCGTGCGTGCGTGAACTCTTGGAAGTGATGGGATATGTCGTTCACTTGAGGAAATGAATCCATTACGGTTCGTTCAGTAAAAAGATTTGTTTAAACAAACCGTTCAACGAATCGTTCACACACACCCCTCGCCCCCGCCCAAATGAATCGTTCGGTTAGTGAACGGGAAGTGACGTTGCCAAACGAATCACCAAAGACCGCTCAGCAATATAACTGAACGTGAAGTGACATTGCTTGGTCCCTCCCTCTCTTGCACACAGGCTCATCACTGACCGCTTGTCGTTGTTTCAGAAGTGAGTGACAGACGATATCTGCCTCGTCTCCCGCCTGCTGCTGCAATAGTGAGGGAGACCTTCTGCGTCGTCTGTCGTATTTCTATGGGATCAAAGTCATGGCTTAAGCTTGCATTTCGATTTAGGACACGGTTAAACATTTTCCTTTTGTGGCGTGTAAGGGGGGTTGGGGTTGGGCTTCTTTCTTCGATCATTCGTGGACAAAATTATAACAACGTGTGCAGCCTGTGTTAACGTGAGGTGTAGATTGATACGCCGGCCACTTGAGTGGCCAAAATAAGGTGAAATTACAAATAATATTAGAGTTGCCGAATGCAGAAGGGCTGACATGGATATTGTTGTTACAAGGACATACTACAAGGGGTATACATATAAAGAAAAATAGTATGTCATTCTTTTTTTTATTGCAGCTATTGATCGCAATAAAACATTGGACAACATGATTAACTTTCTGGTTTTATTTAAAACAATTGGTGCATGTGCAAAACAGGTCAATAAATCACAATTTATAAAATTATTAGAAAAATATTAACAAAGGTGGAGCATAAGTCGAGCCTGCCATCATCAAAGTAGAACGCAAGTAGTCTCGATATGTGTCCATCGACGTTCAGAAAGTGTTGTGAGGCACATTGAGTGGTCTTCCCTTGCCTAGCAGCGTTTTCCACTTGTAAACAAACGAACAAAAAACTTGTAACGCTTGCATTTATGCGTTTGTATAATTGTGCCATCCTACACGCACTGATTAGCAACAGGCTAGCAGCAGATGACAAGTGTTGCAGTCACAGCAGTACAATAGTAGTAAACAATATTAAACATCACCATAATTACTATCATCATTGTAATAACAATATAAAAGACAACAAGTCCTTTCATGCGCAAGATTTTAGCTTCAGTATTTTTTGAGCACCGGACACATGAAAATGCAGGGATAGGAAGAACATACCTTCCGTAACAGCAGCGGCAACATGGCTACATAAACACCTGGTCTTTGTGGTGGCACGGGCTTGGTTCCACATCTGCCTTCATGAACATTTTGTCCTCCCATGTCATGATGATGGCAGATGGATTTCCAAATGCTCTTTTTTGAGGGATTTTGCTGAGTGATTCCACTCAAGTTCCACTGTTGTCTTGAGCGGAGAATTGTAAAACAGAAGTCGCGAGCAGAAATGCGGAAGTACCTCGGAAACTTGTCTATAGATATATGTATAAATAAAATTAGTGAGGGGTATTTTTCCCAGGCGTTAGCTAACTTAGCTTTTTGATCTGTATCAAAGTCATACAAAACAAAGTTCATGGCGGGAAACACAAACATGGCTGAAAAAGCAGTTTCTGCTCTTGCACCCCTCTTTAAAATAAACTGCTGTATTTTACGCCAAAAGAACCGTTGTGTTTAACAGAACATTGTCATAGCAGATTCATAGCACATTAAACCCCCAAACTATTTTTAATTTGTCCGTTTTACCCTGGGGACCCCCGTTTACAGACATCGCGCAACCGCTTTTGTTTCAACCCAGCCATAAAAAGAAGCTAGGTAATTATGTTCATTATTCGAAATGTCTGTCATTTTTAGCTTAGAATCATCAATTGATGTCTAATAGTTAAAAAAAAAAAAAGACTTAAAAAAATTATTCACTTGCATATTTAAAAATTTTACACAAATAACATCACATTGAAAAAAATAGTGTTTGTAAATAAGTCACGGATATGTACTTCATAACTTTCCCTTAATTGTATTTTTTTGTTACTGTCGCATTTTCCCCAATATTTTAGATGATAATCGATCCAAACAAAGAAACATTGAAAAACATCGTTCAAATGGGTAAATATATGAAAAAGAAAATCTCGACCACTCCTTGATGTCTGCAATTTCTGCATCACGACCCTTGTTATATTACCAAGTTTCACCCATAAAATCCCCCCAAAATCTGACTGTGGCCATTCACAGCTGTGTCTTGACACTCGATGATACATGCTACATTGAGTTTTTGGATCGAAAGCAGGTAAGTACGCAATAAGATCTCGTTAAAATCATGGCGTCTTTAAATATGCTCTCTCATCCTCTCACCTCCAGTTAGGGTTTTGCTGTTTAAAAAAATAAATAAAAATGCCCTCCGGTTCAAAATCTTTCTTCCCCCAGAAAATTGAAATTTTAAGCTTTCCAATGATGTATCACACATGTATATAGGACAATTTAGAAATTTGGCCAAATAAGGGGTCTCAGAGCAGAACTTTAAGTCACATTAGTATTTTCTGCCCTACAGTTGATGCTCCCTGAACTTTGCTGAGAAAAAAAACCAAAAAAAAATCATAAATTGACTTAATAAACACAGACTATTTCCTTTATAATTTACTGACTGGCCTTGGTGTTAAGTTTGGATTTAGTCTGAGTTCACGATATGCCTTAACATTTTAAAAATGGTCAAATATGTTGCTTTGCATCATGATGTTGTTTCAATATGATTAAAATAAATGGTTTTCTACGACTTGCCTGTATTTTACTGCCCCTAGTGGCTAAGAACAGTAGCTATTGAAATATCATGATCCACTAACTGTTCAATTTTTTTTTTTTTTAATATATATATGTTAACACTTAAGGTTTTTTAAAAGCACAATTATGTGTTAAATTTGTTATTGTTGTTTCAGGGGTATCTGGAATTCTTCAACTGTCACTTCAACGAACTGTTTCAGTGCCATTGACGATGACGGACGTCTAATCATGAGTTTCTTTCATCATTCTGCTATGAATTTCAATTGGTTTATCACTAGAAGTCATCCAATTCATTTGAGGTGGGAGGGTGGCAGCCATCCTACTTCAAATGGATTGGACATCTAGCGCGCTCAGTGGCAGCCAATGACCCAGATAGCAGACCGAAACGATGATTTTCTATCAAAACCATCAGTAAGGTTCACATCAAAATTTTCGACGTTAAGTGATGTTAAAACCATAGACGGAGTTTAACTTTTGGGGCAGTGGGGGCACAACATGTTGATGACCCCGAAACGCAGTGTCAGCAATAAAATTAACTTACAAGAATATTTATAATAATAAGTTGACAATGAGCGTTTTTTGTTTCCCATCATTCTTGAGGGGAATTCTAAACCAGGCTGCTTAGGCAAAACTTTTCGCCACGATCGTCATCCATTGAATATTGTACGCCCACCGGTGTCGTGGCAATATAGTTAGCCCAGTAGTTGCTTCAATCAAATATTATATTTTCAACACCCCAAAAAATTTGCTTCAATCAAAAAAAAAGAAAAACAATAAGTTTTTTGAATGCCAAAATGAATTTGAAACTCAAAAAAACTAAAAAAAAAAACAAAAAAAATGCATGTGCTATTTTTCTTTGATTTTTAAATTTTTTTGGGATTGAAATCAAGTTTTTTTATTGAAGCAATGTTGATTTGTGTTTGTGCTACATTTTGGCTAGGACATTTTTGTCTTTATTATTCAATCAAAAATTAAGTTGCATCAAAAAATATATATTTTCAAAAAGAAAAATCACTTCAAACGAAAAAAAAGAAAAATGTCAATCATGGAAAAAGTTTTTGAATGCGAAAAAATATTTGAGATTGAAAAATTTGCATTTGAACACTTAAATTTTCATTGAAAAAGTTTTGATTGAAGCAATCCTTTTTGTGTTTGGGCCATATTATGGGTAAGACATTTGTGTCTAAATCATTTAATCCCCAAAAAAGTTGCTTCAATCAAAAATAAATATTTTCAATCAAAGAAAAAAAATCATTTAAAAAATAAAATTGCCCTCCCTTAATTTTCTTTATTTTTTTTTTAAATTATATGGAGAGCAAATGACCATCTAAGTTGCTAGTCACGTAAAAAAAGGCTCCAAATGCTGTCAAAATTCAATCTACTCATTTTACGCTGCCTTTTAGCTCTCTATATAGGTTAAACGGCGCCATTACAGATAGAGGGCGACAATGCATGAGTGGGTCGTGCAGTGCATGCATTAATTGCGTTAAATATTTTAACGTGATACATTTTTTAAAATATTAATTCAATTCCAATTCAATTTATTCACACACATTCATATTTACAAATTGTACATCATATCATAGTGCTGAACCAAGATTATGTGTGAGTCAGGTCTCCTTAAGAAGCTACTAAAAGCTTATAGTCAGGAGCCTGCGTACATCAAGGCAATGAAGAAAAAAAATGATCAGACGAGCAGAAGGGTGAGTTGTCGTATTTTACAGTGTTCTCATTCACCCACACACATACAGAAAAAAAAATAAAAATATTTTTAAAAAAAATAATAATAATAATAATAAATGAAAAGAAATACTTCCCTAGAAAAGAATTTATAACCTACGTATGTTGGAGTTGTTGTATTTACTGATCAGAATGCTTTTTAGCATCATTTTAAAGGTGGAGATGGATTTCAACACTTTTAGATTTTCGTCAAGCTCATTCCAAATCTGAGGACCTCTAGTTGCAATGCTCAGGCTAGTGCTAACAAGTCTTCTCTTTTTTCCACTGATGAGGTCTTTATTTCTGGTGTTATGAGTATGGAGAGGAGTCCAGACTGGAATGAGTTCAGAGAGCTTGCTATTCATATTATTTACAATTTGGAACATTATACCTGCGTTATGAAATGTGTTCAACTCAGTGAGTCGAAGAAGGCGTAAACTGTAAAACAAGGAGTTGGTGGGGGCATTAAAACTAGCCCAGGACATGGCCCGTACCATCTTCTTTTGCAGAGTTTCCAATTTCTTTAGGTGGCTGGGGAGCGTATTGCACCATATGATGTTACAGTAGTTGATATGGGGCTCAAATAAGGTTTTGTACAAAGTGAGAAGTGCGGTTAAAGGGAGATGGTGTCTTATTTTGAAGAATAGACCAACATATTTGGATAGTGTTGATATAAGATGTTCTATATGGCATTTGAAATTGAGAGAATTATCAATGAAGACCCCCAGGAACTTCGTGGAATCGACTTGTGATAAATTGTCGTTGTTTACGTTCAGACAAATCCTGTTTGTGTCAATTGCTTTCTTATTTGATCTAAATACTATGTAATTGGTTTTGTTGATGTTGAGGGATAGTTTGTTGCATCTGAGCCAGCTATGTATTTTAATTAACTCTGTGTTTAAAATGTGCTGTAGGTCTAATGGGTTTTTATGTGAAACAAACAAATTTGTGTCATCAGCAAACAAAATCATATGTAGTATGTCAGAAGAATTAACAAGGTCATTAATGTAGATAAGAAAAAGCAGTGGGCCCAAAATTGAACCCTGGGGGATTCCATATTTTATTTCCTTTTTTTGTGAAACATGATTTTTAATACCAACATATTGTTGTCCCCTGAATAAATAACTTCTGAACCAGTTGTATGCTATTCCTCTAATACCATAGTGATGCATTTTCTCCAGTAAAATATTATGGTCAATGGTGTCAAAAGCCTTAGATAAGTCCAAAAAAATGCCCACTCCGCACTTGCCCTGCTCAAAGGCATCATTAATTTTTTCAACAAGATCTAGAATGGCCATGCATGTTGAATTCTTCTTCCTGAAGCCATATTGTGAACTGGTTATGATATGAAACTTGTCGAGGTATTCGCTTAGTCTATTGCAGGGGTTTTCAACCCAGTCCTCAAGGCACACTGTGGGTCCTGGTTTTTGTTCCAGCCGATCCAGCAGAGACAGTTGAACCAATGAGGCTTCTGCTAAAACAAGCCACACCTGACTGCAATCAACTGATTGCACTTGTAAAACACCAGATTGGGGAAAAAGTGTTGTCATCTTGTTTGGTAAGAATGAAATCCTGCACCCACAGTGTGCCTTAGTGGAATAGGTTGGGGACCCCTGGTCTATTGTGTACAACTCTTTCTAGTACCTTAGAAAGCGTTGGTAGAACGGCAATTGGGCGATAATTATTCATGTTATTTTTATCTCCGGATTTGTAGACTGGAGTGATTCTGGCAATTTTGGTATGTTTTGGCACTACGCCATAAAGTAGGGATAAATTAATGCAGTGTGCAATTACTTTTGCAATTATATGGGCAATAGGAATGAGAATCCTACTGCTTATTTCATCTGCTGCTGCTGAATGGGAACTTCTCAGGTTTTTGATAATTGTACAGACTTCAGTAACGTCTGTAGGTCTAAGGAAAAATGAGTTTAAATAATTGCCTGAAAGATAGTGTTTGTAAAATGAACCTATAGGGGGTCTGATTTTATTTGCAAGTTCCTCACCTATGGAAATGAAGTGGTCATTTAAGTTGTTTGCCAGTAAGGAAATGTTGCCATCCAAAGAATCCGGTAGCACTGGTGACTTCTGGCCTCTGTTTATGACTTTATTTAAAACTGCCCAAGTTTTTTTAGAGTCACCTTGGGCTGCACTAATATGTTCTGAATAGTAGCTACATTTGCTTTTTACCGCCGTTGTTGGGATAAATTTGATAACCCTACCTTAAGCCTAAACTAAAGACTCTGGATGAGTGTAAAATATTATGTCTGTAATGTTAAATACAATTAGAAAACGATTTATTTAAAAATATATATATATATTTAAAAAAGGCATGGCCGATATTTTTTTGCCGATTCTGATACTTTGAAAATGACGTTATCGACATCTCTAGTTAACATTGTTTTATAGTTGATAAACTAATGTTGACGAATAGTTGATTTATGATTGACCGGGAAATATGAGTGAAAAGTCATTGAATTATGGATGAGCGGGCGTTTTGGTCGAAAACATAACATTGATTCAGCGGTGTTCTGATATTAATAATAATCGAAATTATGTTTGTAAGGTTTCAACGTTGAAACGACATTAATTGAGGCTGCAAAAGTGACGATGATTCAGCGATATGAGATCGACATCTTTTCAACGTCGGTCTGCTATCTGGGGAGTTAATAATAATTGGGAAAGATGATCTAAGATAAGGGTGTTTTGAGTAAAGAGCGTATGTGACTTCGTAAGTCAAGGCACTTGGTACATAGTTGAGGCATGAGTCGATGGCGACACCCCCGAGTGAGGTCACGTTGCGTGGCCCTGTCCCGTGACGCTCCCGATGGGCGGGTCGTCAACAACAGTCGCTGTGTATGTGTATGTGGAGGTAGTAACGCCGCAGCAGGGAAGGAGCTGGAGTGTGTCGTGTTTTGAATTAGCCCCGCAGACAGCCAACACCGACCGGAGGGCAGCAGTATTCAGTCGGGGCCTGTGGATAAGATGGCGGATGTAGGGAGCGATGAAACGCGGACGGCTCTCCCTTCGGCATCCCACCACAACGGTCCGGTGGCGGTGACCGCACCGGCGGCGGGCACCGCGGGCCTCAGCCCGGCAACTGTGACGTCGGGTCCGCGTATGGTGCGGATTGTCAAGTCCGAGTCGGGCTACGGTTTCAATGTCCGCGGGCAGGTCAGCGAAGGCGGCCAATTGCGGAGCATCAACGGGGAACTGTACGCTCCTCTCCAGCACGTCAGCGCCGTGTTACCCGGCGGAGCTGCGGACCGGGCGGGCATCGCAAAGGGTGACCGGATTCTGGAGGTGTAAGTCGGCTTCGGCCCCCGTTAGCCACCGTCACTCGTGGTTAAACTGTTGCTTCATTCCTTCTGAGCGTGTGTTGACCACGTTAAGACGTCCGTCACTACCAGCGTTATTAAAAACATTTAGATATTTTAAATAACAAACAAAAGTGTGGTTTTGGACATTTTGAAAGTCAAGCAGCTTATATAAGTTGCACTACGAGCTGTGCATGTTGATTAGCTCTCGTCAGGCTGCTAGCCCAGGTAGCTAACGTCTCGTCGAGAACATCCCGGGTTTTCTTCTTCTCATTCAGCCTGGCTCTCTCGGGGAATGCGGCCACAGTATTTTATGGAAACCTTCCTTAAATATTCCCCGACACATTGACAGTTTGAACCCCGGTAGTCTTGTGGACAATGGACCGCAGTGTTGCCCCTCCGATTTGTCATCGCGTGAGTGACACCGCCTGACGGGCTAGCCAAACACTCTGCAATGTTTGCTCCCCCTTTTCATCCGTTATCCACATTTACTCTCATATAAACAGTCTTATTTAAATATTTAGGCTTTTGGCTTATATGTGTATTATGTATTCTTTCCACAACGTGTCCGTTGGTTGGGTGTTGGTCAAAATATTAGGTACACCTTAAAGGACATCCTGGAGCTTTCAAAGACAGCAGTGTTTGGCTAATGTTTAATCAATTAATGCATATGTATCACATTCTTATCATGTCAAAATATAATCGTAATGGTTTGTTACATAAGAGACAACAATATAAGAATCAAAGCAACAATTTAACTCATTGCCATCCATTGACAAGAATAGACCTCCAGTGTCATTTAAACTAGGACAGCTGGCAGTGAATGCTTATTTTCTATGCCAGTGACTATACTAGACGTCTAATTTTGACTGGAAGGGGCCAATGAAGGAATAATCGCTGCAAGCCTCTACAATAGCTAACAATGCAGAAGAAGCTGCTTAATTAGATTTGCAATCAATTTATTCTGGCCATCATACTACGTTGGATCTTTATCCATCTTTGTTTCCAAGGAATGGACAAGAAAGCTCTGTGAGGGTCAGAGGTGGGTAACGCATTACATGCACTCCGGCACATATACTTGAGTATTTTTTTTTTGGGGGGGGGGGAGAAAAATTTACTTCTAAGAGTAGTTTTACTAAGCCCCATACTTCTTAGTTTAACTTTAATAGATTTGTGAAGGAGAAAAAGCTACTCTTACTCCGCTTCTTTGGGCTACACAAAAGCCGTTACATATTTCCTTTTTCTTCACATTAGATTTATTTATTTATTTATTTATTTATTTTTTGCCAGCAATCAGAAGAGTAGCTCTACCAATTTCCCCAATGAGATGTCGCAACAGTAATCACATTACTCTATTATACCAATCAGACGCAAGCTTACTGTTCTATGATCACGGCAGCCTGTTCAATCACATGGTGTCTTTAAAGCACCGTAAAAAATGAAGTACTTGACATAGAGCGCTGCCCTCAACATGACTCAAAAGTAGTGCTGCAACAATTAATCGATTAACTCGAGTAATTCGATAGGAAAAAAGATTCAAATAAACTTTGCTGCTTCGAGTATTTGTTGAATTCAAGTGGCGTTGCAATGGTTTGTTTTGAAAGCGTTTGTATTTAGTTTTACTGATTTGAGTGGATACACTGCCCTCTTTTGGCAACAGTGAAAATGATAACTCATTTCACATGACTGAATCCAGCTGTTCCCTGTTAAGACCAACATAAGCTAAGTTTGTGTTTGAGCTGTTTTTTTGTTTGTTTGTTTTTTTTAATGCATTTGTAATTTAGTTTATAGCTATATCTAGCTGTTTTTTGTGGGAATATGTGTTTGAACCATTTGGTAAGAGCATTGAAAAAAAATTAGTAGCTTATAGCATTTAAGCTAATGGAGTTTTGCTATGTAAGTTAGCCAGTTGTTGTTTTGTTGTACTTAAATCCTCATATTAATTTTTTTATATCGTTTGAGGCTCATTTCAGTTGTTTTATTTTTTGTTGTTGTTCCTTATCCAATTACTCGATTATTCAAACTAACTAGTTCATCGATTAATCGACTACTAAATTCATCGATAGCTGCAGCCCTACTCAAAAGTGTAAAATTTAACCTTTCTCCTAGTTTTTATTTGCCACCAATTGACTGCGGAAAACTGGAGCTCAGAGCCTTTTAATTTCATAATAGTAACTATGAAGGAACTATTCACCATTAAAACTAGGAACTATTTTCTCCACTAGAGGGCACTCATGCTCTTTGGACAAATTTCTGCCATTTTTTTTCTCTGGCCGGAATTCAATGATTTTTTTTTTTTTTTTTTGGTATTTCTTTGGCATAATAGTTATGTAATGGGTTATTGTACAGTATCATTGTAACAACAGTTCAAACAGATAACTTTGTATTCTTTTCACTAAATACTATTTACCTTTACTTGAGTACATTTTTTGGATGACTACTTTTACTTGGGTAATATTATTTTGAATTAACGTTACTCTTACTTCAGTACAATTTTTGGCTACTCTACCTATCCACCTCTGGTGAGGTTGCGTGTGTCATCAATGAAAATCCCACAGATTTTCATAAATTGGCACGTCACTGAAGTTTATTTTATTACTTGATGGGTGGGTAAGCACTCCAGAGACTCTATTTAAATACAAGCAATTAAGAAGTCAATTTTCCATGATATGCACCCACAAAGTCTGAAAGTCACGACATGCGAATGTAACCTTGGGGAGTTGAAAAGCTAAAATTAGAGCAAGAGAACTGAAACAAGCTATGACTTTAGTTGCTTCGCCATCAAAAATATATTGCGCCAAAATGTGTGTTTGGGTATTAGGCCAATTGACATCATAAATTTTGCTAAACAAACACAAATGATTCTGTTTTCATTTTGCCACAAGCATGGCTTTGATGTACTATTAGTCACACTTCAAGTGAATGTGACGTATTGCAAAGAATAATTCACTGGTGGATTGTATGAATATAAAAAGGCTGTATAGATTCATATTTGTGGCATTGTCATTTCTTTTTGTGCGATTTACAGTATATTTTGGAAATTAAAATATTTTTTTGAACAGCATACACACATTGACGAGAAATAACACTAAAGTAACCTGTTTTACATGTCACGCAAGTTGCAGTTCATTTTGTCTTAACTTTTATTGAGTCAGTCTACATGTTTGACTAACTGAACTTGTTTCATATAAAAATGATAAGAAATGAACAATGATAACCATGACTTTCCACCAACTGTCACGTCTTGCTTATCACAGCGCGGCTGCTGTTCTTGTGTCAGTGTGACCAGTTGCATGTTTAGTCACCAGTCTTAATAAATACAATCAGGAGAAAGAAACTCAGGTTAATGGCAAAAAAGGTAAAACACCTTTTTTAGCATATTCTTTTTTTTTTTTTTTTTAATTCGTATTGTGACAGTAAAAATTAGCTAGGCTAGTCAGTCATAACAAAACAAAAATGTATTTTTAAACTTCAAAGCTCACTCACAACATCAACAAAGTGGGAGGTTTTAACAACTGCAGCTAACAAATATTGAATTTATCCTCACATATTCAACGCGATTTGCCTTTTATAATCGAAGCTGACCTTTTTAAGGGCATCACGTGTGAATTTTGGTATTGAATAATAGGCAATTGGCACGTCACACACTCCTGGGCTGCCCCGCTGTTCTGCATAGGAAGATTACCAGAGACACCCGATGCTGCTACCATCTGGCCTCAGTCAAGTCCAACGAGCAGGTGTATGATGGCAAAGCAAAGTACAAGGCAGCTTATTCACGTCTTACCTGATCACAAGCATTTGTATTTTTATTGAGGAACAATTCAAAACTGGTTTACATTATTGACAGAAGTATTTCGTGAAAAAAAAAAAAACATACTACGTTTGCTATTAAACACACGCTCAGTAAACAATTAGTAGTGCATTGCACTCAAGTATTTTGAGCTTGAAAGAAGAACACCATGTGAAGACCTTCACAATGACAACAGGAATTCAGAACATGCAACGAAAGATTACCAATATATCAATGTCTTCTTAACAGACAGCATAGAGCATGTGTTTTTGTTAACGTCATATGGTGTCATTTCTCCAGCAATGGCGTGAGCGTCGAGGGCGCCACCCACAAACAGGTGGTGGACCTGATTCGCGCCGGCGAGAAGGAGCTGGTCCTGGCCGTGCTCTCGGTCCCGCCGCAGGAGGCAGACGGCCTGGAGGGAGGCGAGGACATACAGCCCAACTACGACTATGGTGACAAGCAAGCCGTGCCCATCTCAATCCCCACGTACAAGCACGTGGAGCAGCACTCTGAGAGGTTTGTGGTGAGTGAGTACCTATTTCATCCAGATTTTTTTTTTTCTTTTTGCAAACTAGTTTGATGTATTAATTGTATATATTGTATTTTTTTTTTTTTTTTTTTGCAAACTGTACTTTAATGTATAAATTGTATATATTGTATTTTTTATGACAGTCCTTGTGCAGAAACCAAGGTTCCTACCTTGGCAGTGCTGTTTTTGGCAGCCCTTTTAATTTTTGTTTTAGTCTTAGTCTATTGGACAAAAATGCTTATTTGTCTTAGTCATATTTTAGTCATTTCAAAATGTATTCGTCTTTGTCTAGTTTTGGTCGACGAAATCTCATACAAATTTCGTCTAGTTTAAGTCAACAGTTACTCAAAATGTTTTCTTCTGTAAAATTCAAAAGTTTTACTCTACACATAAATAAAGGTCTCCAACAATTTCGAATGATCATGGACAGACGAGCACATATTGTAGTGTCTACAAGGACTACGCCAACTTGGTGATGATAATAAACACTCAGCAGGAAATATAGTACATCATTTTCAAATAAACCTACCTGGAAGCCACAAACTGTGTGTTTAAAAAAAAAAAAAAAAAAAAAAAAAAAAAAAAAGATGTCCGAGCGTTTGACACTGGGAAGTCCGGGATTTTTTTTTGTTGCTATTCTTAGAGTCTAGCCACAAGTTACAAGCAATCAGTATTTCTCCGTAATTGCTCATGTACCAAACAAAACAGCTTACAAAAGCTATTAGCTGATTGCCATTTGGTTAACTGGCTCTCCTCTAGATTTACTAACCAGAAAAGCCAAGTGGCTCTGCTTTAGACTGGCCAGTTTTTTAAGAGGACGCTCATCATCTGAAGCTAATGCTAACGCTAAGAGTTACATTTAATGTCTGATGATCACTCACCACAGACCTTTAAAGGCTAAAGGAGCATTGCAAATTCTTTCATGCCAAAATAAGAAAACTTACTGTGTTTCCAAACAAGCAAGATGGAGCGCAACCAAGCTTTAGACAGATCCTAAACAGCCGTGAGTAAAGTGAGGGAGAGGCGCAGCACATTTTACATGAGTGACACGACCCAAACACTGCTACAATGCAAGCTGACGTACTCCACATACCTTATGAAAATGTCACGCATTGTGAACATATGACAGAAACTATGTCTCATTTTTGTCTCGTTGTCGTCTCGTCAGACAAAAACTTGCATTTGTCCCGTTGTATTCAAGTCTCCCAAGCCACATTTTTAGGAAAAAAAAATGTTCGTTGATGCACGAAGAAATATTTTCATTATCGGCATTGTTGACGAAAACAACTCTGTACATAGGTAAATATAACCCATAACTCCAGTGCGGCTCAATTATTTTCTGTTACGTCTCCCCCAAGAAGACATAAACATTTGCCCCCCCCCCCAACCCTTTGCCGCCTCTGTAAATAGTATTTGTATATAAAATTATTATTATTATATGGACACTTCTGTATAACATTGTGTCCTTTTTTAAGATTAAAGAAAAAAAGTAACATAGATCAACTTACAATGAAGTATCTTATCAACATTGTTTTACTTAACAGAAAAGACCTAAAGCGCATCAGTTTGCCTGAATTAAAAAATGTCTCATCCAAACTGTAGAAATACACTCAAAGTACCTTTTGTGACCATTTGATACTTAAAAATAAAATTTTATAAAATCAATAAATAATAATAAATTCAAATTGATTAGCAACATTAACTTATGAGGACAAACCATTTGACCGAAAAAACAACAACAACAACAAAATTAGTAGGAAAAAAACGACAGTGTCATTGGACAGAGGGACAGTTTTTATTTTTGCTGCAGGCAATATCAGCTCCTTTGAACTGAGCAACTTGGTATGCCACCTTGTATGATGCTAATAGTGCTTGCAGGTTTACTGATTTAACACTGACAAAGCGGGACGATTGTTGGCAATATTCGTCACGTTTTCAAATTTAAGTGGCTGATTGGTGTCTTATGTCTTTTAAGTGACGTCTTAATTGATTCGACTTACTGCTGTCCGCTGTATTTTTAAACACAGCAGACTGGTCTTTCCCCGTCTTCCACTGTGTTAAAAGTCAAAGGCAAAAGTCAAACGCTACATATGCTTCGTCATATTTCCTCATCTTAGCTCTTCATATCTCCAGTACTGTTTGCTGTGTGCTCTTGTTTGGTTCAAAAATACTACTACTGCAAAAATGTTTGTTCCCCAAGGTCACGTGGACCACGTGCCCCCATTTTTAGAGAAGTACAGCATTACTCTGTGATGTGCACTTATTGTGCAACTTGTGCGGTAACGTAAACGATAAACAAACTTGATTTGTTTATTATCAAACCAGTAACAGAAAGAGAATTTTCTGCACACTCAATTGGAAATAGTGCCCTGTTGTTCAATAACAGAATATGAATTGTATCTTATTCATCAATGAATTGTTTGTAAGAAAAAAAGTAACTGGTTAATTGATTGTTAAAATCGTTATTTGCAGACATAGATTGCTCTCTATTGTGGTAAAATGCTTAATATGTGTCATTTGTATATGATTATTCAATTAAGTGATTGAACAATTGGTGGTGTAACAAATTCTCAAATTATTCGATAACTGCTGCCTCAATTTAGATTTTTATATTGTTTTTATATTTGAAAATTACTTGGTGTATGTTTTAGTTTTCAACAAAATTCTGAAATAATAATATGAACGTTATAAATACTAGTATTTTACAAGCGCTAATAGTACTGAATTATGTAGATTCGTTTTCGTCAATGTCGTCTACAATGTTTGAAAATGAAAATAAAAGTGGGACTCCATGATATATTGGAAAATGTGGGTCCCACTTTAGAACTCCTGCTCTCCAGCCACACTTTCAAACTTGTCTTGAAATGTAAAACAATAGAGGTTGAGTACATTGAGGACCTTTTTAATATATTATATAGTGGAAACGAGGTTGACTAATGCTATCACTGATTCCATGCAACTCTCAGGTGTACAACGTGTACATGTCGGGCCGGCAGCTGTGCTCCAAGCGCTACAGGGAGTTCGCCATCCTCCACCAGAACCTGAAGCGCGAGTTCTCCAACTTCAACTTCCCCAAGCTTCCTGGCAAGTGGCCCTTCTCGTTGTCTGAGCAGCAGTTGGACGCCCGCCGTCGTGGATTGGAAGAATACCTGGAGCGAGGTGTGATTGTCAACATTTAAATACTCTCAAGAGTTTCTTGAAGGCTTTTTGACATACTGTTTTTCATGCTTCCGCCTTTTCTCAACACATCTAGTTTGTTCTGTTCGGGTGATCGGGGAGAGCGATATCATGCAGGAGTTTCTCTCGGAATCAGACGAGGTACTTGAATGTTTTATTTAGCCGAATATAACCAGACAAAAATCCACCTGTGAAATTGCTGTGCAGTAATAATTGCACATGAAATCCCACATTAGCGTTAGGGATTAACACTGCATATTGGCCTTATTATCTTGTTTGTTTAGATCATCTGGCACATCTTGTTCTTAATTCTCTGTGCAAAACGCCACGTCTTTTCCATTTAACGTAGGGTTTAAAGAACTTAAGCGCACAAGAACTATATTTGATGTTAATTTGTATTTCTTAATTCATAAATGTAAAAAATCCTTCATCCACACAGAACTACAATGGTGTGACAGACGTCGAGCTGCGCGTGGCGCTACCCGACAAGACAACCATCTCAGTCAGGGTGCGCAAGAACAGCACCACAGACCAAGTTTACCAGGTCGGGGTCTCACCTCTGCTGGTTTTTGCTTCAATATTAAAATAATGACTGTAATTGTGATTATGTTCCACTGCTCTTTCTGCAGGCATTAGTGGTGAAAGTTGGAATGGACAGTATTATGGCTAGCTATTTTGCCTTGTTTGAGGTCATCAATCATACATTTGGTAAGAGACGTATTTGAATTAAATTTGAAGTGTTCAATAATGAATGAAGATTTTAGTCATGTTATGTGCTAGCCAAAGAGAGCCCCAACAAACTCTTGAGCTTTATCTGTAATGCCGCTTTTATTCCTGGTCAAAATATGATAGCAAACATATAGGAAGGTTTACTATATGTGAGCATTTTTGGTGTATAATTGATGCAGACACTCATCTTTTTTCCCTTTTAATATTATTATGTTCCAGTGCGAAAACTTGCTCCCAACGAGTTCCCGCACAAGCTTTACGTGCAAAACTACACGTCGGCCGTGCCGGGCACTTGCCTTGCACTTCGAAAGTGGCTCTTCAGTTTCCAAGAAGAGGAACTGCTCCGAGACAACCCGCTGGCACTGCACTACTGCTTTCATCAGGTAATGATTAGCTTCTGCATCTAGTAAGACTTGAGTTTTAACCAGAAAAAAAACCTGAATAGCACTGAATCGATCTTTTCTCTCTGCCCGCCGTTGCTATCCAGGCACTGGATGATGTGAAGAAGGGATTCATAAAAACGGAGGACAAATCCTACCAGCTGCAGAAGCTGGCAGAGCAGCGCAAGATGGCCACGGTCAGTGCCACAGACCCGTCTTTGTCTAGGCAGGGAACTCTGGGCCACTGCTACTATACATACTAGAGCCATTACTGGAAGTTCACAAAGATGAACAGAAACTGCGTTTAGAATTAAACCCTCTCCTCTTGTGTTGGGGATGGAGATGCATCAGGGCCCCTTGGTCATTTTGAGCAGTAAAATCTTTGAGAAATCTAAGTCGCAGTGACTTCCCTGAGTAAAAATCGGTGAGGCGAGATGTAATTTTGTGCCCGTTTTTGTCGCCTGTCAGTATCTGAGCCAGCTGCGTTCCTGCGAGGGCTACAACGAGGTGGTTTTCCCCCACTGCTCCTGCGACTCCCGGAGGAAGGGCCACGTTGTCACGGCCATCAGCATCCATCACTTCAAACTGCACGCCTGTACTGAGGATGGCACGCTGGAGGTGAGCGTGCAACAGTGTTTTCCAACCTTCATTGTGACAAGGGGTGTGACAATATATCAAAAAAGTGATATATCGCGACACTTTGAAGCCAAAAAGGTTATCTACATGTTCCCACCAAGAATCGATATATGGTTTTAAAACGGTGTCACTTTTTAAAAAAAAAAAGCAAGACACCAGGTTGCTACCAAAATCTTTATTAGAGTAGTGTCTGAGTTAACTCATTTGCTGCCATTGACCTTTTAGACATCCAATTCATTTTGGCTGGAAGGGGGTGAATTAACGAATGTTACAGTTTAAGTACATTGGGCGTCTTGCGCTGTCAATGGCACTGAAACCAGAGCATTGACAACCAGTGTTCTTGGTTTTTTGGGGTATTTACAGGTCATTTCTTGTTAATTGTAGGGTATTTACAGGTCACTTGCTGTTCAGTAACCCAAAATCAACAGGAAGTGACCCATAATTATTTAGTTTTTTAAAAAAAAATTTAACTTTGGGGGGGGGGGGGGGGGGTTCTTAAATTGTTTTTTATTACGGAGCCCCTAAAGGGACATTGACAGAAATAAAATAAATTTAAGCAATTTAGAAACAATCTGGTACACATTAGCATTACATAACATTTAAGCTAGTGGACTTTTGCTATGCAAGTTAGTAGAGCTGAAAGAATACTCGAGCAACTCGAGTAACTCGAGTTTAAAAACTGATCCGAGTAATTTTATTCACCTCGAGTAATTGTTTATTTTGACAGCTCTAAGCATCACGTTTTGCTCGGACTACTTTTAATGCGGGACAATGCGCTGATGTCACGTGCGTAGAGGAAGAAGCAAAAAAAAAAAAAAAAAAAACTTACATCAGCCGACAGCCGCTACAAACGACGCCGATGTTGCTAAATACTTTCCCGCACGATGCTACTTTGATAGCAGGTAGCGTCTGATGAGTCTCATAGAGATCACACGTATGTCGAACTAGATGCGAAATGACAGACTCTGCCGCGTCTGGGCAGCGTTAGTAAACAGCCGCCATCTTAAAGCAGTAGAGCGCTAAGTGCTAATAAAGAGCGCTAAATGCTAATAAATAAGATTAACGTTACTGTCACTAGCTCACGCATACAGGCTTTAACATAACATAGCGTTGTGGAGTGATGAGGGTGTAAAATAAAAACTCAATAATGCTAACTATCAATTTTAGCTCAGTAGTCATTGCTGGATAAAACACTAAGTAGCACTGCTCCATAATGTGCTCCAATACAGCCTGTATCATACATTTATTTTGAACACTGCAAAAACTCAAAATCCTATCAGAACTTACAGTTTAGACTAACTTAAAACTTAACTAGAACTTAAAAATGGCTTGACACAAATAGAAATTCAATTGAAACACGTCGGAAAAAATCTTTCAAGTGATGTGTGTTATCAAGCGTAACGGCATTTTTAGGATTTTTTTTTTTTTTTAATAAGATCTAAAGGTTTTTTGAGTGAAAGCAGTGAATTAGTCTTTTTTTTAAGTCTTTTTTTTTATTCTAGTTACATCTGAGATGCAATTGTAGATGAAATGTCTTGTTTTCTCATGTGTATTTATAATTGCTCTTCACCTACAAATATATTTGTTTTATCCGATTAATCGATAGAATTTTCAGTCGATTACTCGATTACTAAAATATTCGATAGCTGCAGCCCTACAAGTTAGCCAGTTGTTTTAAACATTAGCATTATATAGCACTTGAGCTAGCGGACTTTTTTTCTATACAAGTTAGCCAATAGCGTACTGCACGAATGCTATTTGGCTTGACGTTGCATCGTAAAGCGGGAATGGGGACATTATAGACACACCCTCGCATACGGACCATTATATTTCTGCTATTTTTCTCCGGCAATCTTTCAAAAACGAACGTGCCGATCAAGCACTGCTGATGTGGAGCTTTCAGAAACGACTCTAGACATTACGACATGTGAAGGATGTTTTCTTCATATGTTTCCCGAAACCAAAAACTCGGAGGAAAAAATGTGAAGAATGGATCAACCTGCGCGGACGTTTAACACCAGCAAGGTGAAGCCATTCACATTTCATATTCAGTAAACATTTTGTTGGGTTGGCGTGGTCGTCAACTAGTGACACTAGTTTCAATTCATGGCAGAGAGACGAAAAGAGCTTGTTTACTTTTTATTGTAGAATATCGTAGAATGACTTGATACTGAAACATGTGTCGATAATTGTTGAATTGCCATATCGTAAGATAATCTTTATCGTGAGCCTTGTATAGCGTTATCGTGACCCTTGTATAGCCTATCGTATCGTGAGCTACCCGGAAGTTCCCACCCCTAATTGTGACATTGCATCTATTTTACATTAGAAAATGTACGTTACATTTAGCACCAGAAATGTGACATGCTGTGCTAAAAATGCAAATATTGTCCCTTATAGAATCAGGTGATTGCATTTGAGTGGGGGGAAATGCAGCGCTGGGACACTGACGAAGAGGGCATGGCCTTCTGCTTTGAGTATGCTCGAGGGGAGAAGAAACCTCGCTGGGTCAAGATTTTCACTCCATATGTGAGTGGAAACCCTCAAAGCAAACAGGACAAAAATATTCCTAGACTGATTTGTTTGTGTTGTTTGTTTTTGTCTGGCAGTTCAACTACATGCACGAGTGCTTCGAGCGGGTCTTTTGTGAGCTCAAGTGGAGGAAACAGGTAGGGACCACTCCTTTCCTCTTCCATTCAATCTGGGGGGAGGGAAGCATGTGACTCCCAAGTTCAAATGTCTAAATATGGCTTATTATTAGGCTTATCTTTGAAAACACACTCGGACAGAAAGCTGCTTTTGTATGTGTATGTCTTCTATATTAATTTTAGATTTCTTTGCCCTCAGGTTGAGGAAGAGGCCTCTGATAAAGACAACAAAAACTGCAGCAACAACGGTAAGCACCCTAAACAGAAAACACATAAGGGACGTATCAAATGTCCACATACTTTACAGATACAGAAAAGGACAAAGTTAAGAGTTTACTTTACTCCCCGTTCCTCAAATAAGTGAAAACCGTTGTGGTATTAAGTCCCATTTAAGTAGGTCGCTATTGTTCTGTCATTTCTCCTGTTCCAATTCTATCCATCCTTCTGATTGATATTTAAAGGTTTATTGGTAAACCTCCACATCAGATCATTTGTCAGGAAGCCCTGTCTCGCCTCGGAGAAAAAGTCTCCGCCGCTTATCTTGGTGTGCGATCTTGTTAGACCGGCAGCAATGCAAGAGTATTGTGTGCTCAATCACGAGTCATGGGGAGGACAATGAAATGATTAGAAAGCAAAGAGCAGGTAGTTTCTGGTGTGAGGAAGGTTCACATTTTAAATTTCAATTGCATTTTACTTTAGTAGAATCTGAAACAGTGGATATAAAAACTCTGTCTTGGGGTTTTTTTTGTGTGTTTTTTTTTTTTTTTTTTTTTTTTGTGTGTGTGTGTGTGTGATATAAAAATAGTGTCAAACTCATCTTGTTCATGGGCCACATCATAGT
The DNA here is from genome assembly GCF_030265065.1 of Corythoichthys intestinalis. Classification (NCBI taxonomy): domain Eukaryota; kingdom Metazoa; phylum Chordata; class Actinopteri; order Syngnathiformes; family Syngnathidae; genus Corythoichthys; species Corythoichthys intestinalis. The sequence continues at coordinate 24,031,158 of NC_080416.1, forward strand.
TATGGTTTCATTCGGCGCTGCTGTAGCCCATAAACGCCCGCAACATGGAGCAATTCTCGGAGAAACCCGAAATTTGAAAAACAAGATCTTAATGGAACCTTTTTTTTTTTTTTTTTTTTTTTTTTTCCAAATTTGTAAAATTTTTTATAAGATTTTTTTCTCTGGAGATGCATGTGTTGACTTGCATCCATCAATTTTTTGGAGAAGGAAATCTCATCATTCTGAATTAGTCTCAAAATGGTGAAATTCTAAGTGTAACACATATGTCACGCTGGTTAATGCCCGCCAACTTGGGCTACCACACTTTATCGACAACTAATGCATTAGCAAATAAGATCGACCAGCATTTTCATTGTCAATTATTCACTTAGAGACATTGTTCACCTCAAAATGTAAAAAAAAAAAAAAAATTTACTTTAAAAAACAAGATTAAAAACAAAAATGTTCAAAACGGTACTTTTTTTTAAATTCTTTGATTTTGATTTCTGTAGTCCCTGATCTTTTATTGGAGACAAGAGAATGTTTTATTAGAATTTCATTTTAGTGGAAAAATCTTACGTCGACACATAATTTTACATTTGTGGGCCACACAAAATGATTTGGAGAGCCGAATCTGGCCCGTGTACCACGTGTTGGGCACCTATGATGTAAGAAATGCAACAAAGATAAATTTCTAAACTTTTTCCACCATTAATGTGACCGCTAACCCTACACAACTACATTGAAAACAAAATCTTTTCAAGAGGGGAAGTGAAAATGAGATAGTTGCACAAATGAGCAGACGATCTTTTATAATAGGGATGTGGCTATGTTCAGAATTTACCAGTTCAAGCCAAACTCACGTTGAATAGGAGTCAGCCAACATCTGCCACCATTTACAGCCCCTATGATTAAACAGACCAGCAAGATCAAATGCTCTCGGGGCCATTCGAGGATGTTCGGCAGGGATGACATGTTGGGTCTGTGTTGCAGAGTTTCTCCCACCCCTGGAGACGCAGCAGAAGGGATGGCGCCACCTAGGGGGGGAGATTGCCACATCCTAAACGAAATCAAAACCACAACTACATCCCACACTGAACTTTTCCACTTGCATCGCCACACCCACCCCGAGAGCGTGCCCATCGACCACACCTGGAATTGAGAGACGGGCGGAGTAAGCTCAAACTGGGATCGACCTTTTTCCCCTAAAGGGGGGATAGGAATATGTCACACATTAAGCTTGGGATACTTATCAGGACGAGCGATGAAAGGAAGTCAGCTTTCATTTCATTACACCGGATCTCCATACTGTGTGTCTGTGAGACGCTTCCCTCCCGCAAGCACATTCGTCTGGTGTGCGACAGACAGGAGAGCATACCGGAGTCCAGACTGCGAGCGGTGCGACGATACGCTCGGCTTGGAGCTAACCCATGGAACTAAGATGAAGCAAAAAGGGAGGGAAACTGACTGGTGCAGTGAAGAAAAACAAGTGGTGTTCCACTACCGAAAGATGCAAAAGTCTGATGCTGGACATGAACAAAGAAGTTTTCTATTAAGTCGGATCTGTAATTTTTGTTTGTTTGTTTGTCTGAAACACAGGTGACGCAAAATGTAACTATTATAATTGTATGTTTAACAAGCTTTTTTTCCCTGATCAAATATAGATTAATATAAGAGCTATAATTATTGAATTATTGATGAATGAACATGAATTGAATGGAAAGGTGTTTGAGCATTTTTTTGATATCTGGAGTTTCTTCTTGACGTCCATTTACTTTCTTAGTCCTCGCCAGTAAGACTATTTAACACACTGCAAAAGCTGAATATGATATCGTATTAGTAAGACACTACTAGAGCCCATTTTGGCCAACTAGTACGCTATTAAAACTTACTGGTAAACTATTTTACTACACTTGTAACACCAAAATGCTCATTTGTAATGTTGCCTCACACTTGTGCAGAAACCACACAGAAGTAGATAAATGAATATAAGCAAAACACAGTCATGCTACTAGTGCATAGCATTCATACCATTGTTTAGAGAAAATAGGGTACTAGCTCAATGACCTTGCACTCTTTTTAATGACATTTCTGCATCCTAAGCTGAAAAAAATAATTGGTGGATTTTCTTGATAAAATCATCTTAAGTAAATTTTACTGAACTTAATATTGCAAGCAGTAAAATTTACTTAATAAAAGTAAGTGCAAATTGTTACAATGATTTTATCACGTAAATCCACCAGTTATTTTTTTCAGTGTAGTAAGAGCACACAAGAAATAAGGCAAAACTACAAGTGCAAATTTTCATCTACTTCGTTTTACTATAGTGTTCACTGTTGTTAGTAGTGAAGACAAGTAGCGAACATTAGATAAACCTTAAAATTGGATTTAAAGGATATCGAACACGTGCTCAAACTGATTTCCATGCCATTACATAGGAGTCTCCCATTTGTTGTTCTTTTAAAGATAGGTGAAGGGCGACCAGTGTCATGGCATATAGTTCCATAAATGGACCATAGAGGGCAGCAGATGCCAAGTGTTCAGTCCTGTCTGTGAATGTGATTCATGGGGTTGTGAAGCTTCCCTAGAGAAGTGGCCCACCCCTGCGGATGGCCTCATTAACCATGTTAGAAGCTGTATATGCGGGTGTTTAACTTACTGAGCACTGCAGCCAGCTAATTCATACGCCGCAGTATTAGTTGTCTTTTTTAATTAAGTACATCTTGCACTAACCCGATGAGTGCAGGTTTGACCAAATTGTTGGCCCGATGAAGACAAATTCAGGTGTGTCTTGTTGAGGGTTCTGTGGGGAGGACATGGCAAATTTACCTCAGTTCCATGTAGTCTGACTGAAATTGAAGGTGCTTGGCTGCGGGATTATTTTGTGTCAGGTGCTTTTCAGCCTTTGAACACAAGAGGCATGGCAGGATTGCAATGGCATGTTTTGCCGGGATGTTTACTGTTTTGAAGGGTTCTTATCTGTAAAAAATATATATTGTGTATTACAGCCAACTGTCAGCTCTCTAATGGTGTTTGATTGGGTTTCTCAGCAAATCTCTGCCTTACAGGTAGTACCCAAACACTGTAATTTTACACCTTTGTTTTATGCCTAGTGGTCCAAGATTTACGCAACTGCAGATCGAACTTTGCTTGATTGGGTTTCTCTCAGCAGCCATTTTAGAGTATCTTTAACATTCAAAACATTTAGTATTGTGTTTAATCTGTTCTGTGATAATATAAACAAGAAAGGAGTAGTCTTCTTTCACCAGAAAAAAAAAAGTTTTATTTATTTCTGTTAAGCAATCACCAGTAGAACATGGGTTCATTTTACCCTCCAAATAGTTTCTAACACAGAAGTCGAGAAGATAAACATTTTGTAGAAGAAACAAGTTGAGCAGGAAAATTACTTTAACTTTTTTTATTCTGTAGCTTAAGGGACACCTGGAATTTTGGGATAAAAGCAAATAGCAAAATGAAAAGCCAAAACAAAAATGATGAAAAAACACTAACTCACCGCTTGGCTTAAGTGGTACGTCATGGCATTTGCCAGTCACAACATCTCATAATTGTAACAGAAACTTTTAACTAGCATCCATGACACATACAGCAAACTTTTTGCTCTCTCTCCCTCATATTCTACTTGACATGCCGAAATTTCATCCCTTCATTTTTGTCTTCTACTCGAAAACTGCTAATCCAAATTTGCAACACCACCATCTACAGGTATTTGTTAGTCAAGACTATGGTTGGGCATCGTTTGAATTTGAACGATTGCGATTCCACATTTCGATTCCTGTACCAAATGATTCTCGATTCTGATTCTTTTAATAGGCAGGGTCAAAAATACGGTCATTTAGAACGTTACGTTCTAAATGAGGGTCTGATAAGATTTCGGTGTGTTTATTCTGTTACTTTGTTTTCATTTATGTGAAGCGAACCAACACGTTTTTGTGCTAAGCTAAATTGGCCCCTTCATTTGATTTGATCATAACGGAGCTAGTCTTTGCTTCTTCTTCATGGTGTTCGGCAGCAATTTTTTTTCCGATCGGCGGTCAGGGGATTGAAACTTGGAATCAAAATTGAAAAATTCGAACGGTTGCGGGAGAACCGGAGCGTTAGTCCCGGATCCCATCGATGCTCGATGCCCAACCCTAGTCATGACAGTGGTTTACAAATCTGAACTTTATTTACAAACTGGCTGAGACTCTCTTCCATGCCTACCCATTGAAAAACATACTTGACAAACAAACGTAGTAAGTAAATGAATTAGCATAATCTTTTCATAATCCGCGTCTATTTTTCCAGTGCTGTGGCTTAGCTCAATGGCTGCCATTGACAGCTCTAAACGTCCAATTTGGATGTCTAGAGCCGTCAATGGCCAGTCCACCTTTGTCAATGGCAGCCAATGAGTTAAAATAATATCTGCTGTGACTCCCGCTGCTATCGAATCATCACATTGTTTTATTTCCGGAAGGGCAAATGGGAGGCATTTATTTGATAGCGAATACAGCGGAGGCCTCCATTTGAGGAAATATGGTCATTTAGAAGATGGATGGACCTTTTGTTCCCATCGTATGCCGAGAGTGAGACCACCACCTCCCCCTGCTTCTGCTCTGCTATCATCACGCTGCAATGTGGTTGCCACGGCAGCACCATCACCAGCTCCACACGCCTCTGTTCTCTTTTTCAGTCCCGGCAAATCGGCTAATTCCTCTCTATGTAATGGAGTCGAGGCCCTAGTATTATGTGTGTGTGCGTAGATACACACATGAGTGTGTGCCAGTTGTACCCACTCTGTCATCCATCAGCGAGGTGAATGTCACAGTGATCGGTTGCTTGGAAGCGCCGGGAGATGACAGGAATGTTAAAGAGCGCACTCGACATTGTGCGCCAAGAAAGAAAAGAAGAGCCAGAGTTTTTTTTTTTTTTTTAAATAGAAACAATGCCCCGTTTAGATATTTGCCTCCAATTTTTCCCGTCAGGCACGGTTGACCAATGTTAAGCACTTCTGCCTCGCGGCTCTGAAGCTCGGGGTTCAAATTTGGACTTTGTTTTTTTCTTCGCTTCTGACCTGTTTCTTGTGCACCAGAAGTCTTTTTTTTTTTTTTTTTTTTTTTTTTTTTGCGCAAATGTGTTTACGTCGTGTTTCGATGTAACACAATTGCTTGTTACTAACAAATCATAGAAGCGGTTAATACTGACTGCAGTAAATTAGGTTATTTAATTAGTTAAAATAAGATTTACAACACATTGTGATAAGTTCACCATGTGCAGTATTAAAGATGCTTTCATTTGATACACTTGCTCCACAATAATTGTGCTTTTGTCGTATGCTTTTTTTCTCTTTTGTCCATTTGTTTTAAGTGTAAGTTCCACTTTCACTTAATGTATATACTGTGGTACATTGACTTAAGAGTTTACTTGGTCCCATGACTCAGCTCGTGAAGCATTTGTATCACAAATGGTGAGTGAGATTTTGACAAGAAGGAATGTACCCATGAGAGAAAAAAAAAAGAATCACATCAGTGATTATCCCTGTTGCGAACCAAAAAAGTAGCACCAACATAGGTAAGCTGAAGAATTCATGTGTGGGGATAGAATTCCCCCAAATTTATCAAAACTGACAACTTATTTGCGTCTACCGATGCACTTCGGTTCTCTTCTCTGTTTTATGTAGTCAACTCCTCTTTATCATACATTATTCAGAATTCACAAATGGCCCCCCTCCATCTGCCCCAGAGCAGTTATTTTGAGTTTCAATTTGTCACAGAGTGGTACGCTTTGTTTTTGTTATGACTCATTCATTTCACAATTGTTTGTTTTTACTCCCCTGCGCAAATTCAGCAGTTTGTTGCATGTTTGTTCTGCAATCTGGCTGTGACTGAAAAGAAGAAATAAGACTTTTGTCAAGCTCTGACGTCATTTGCAGGTGTAAATGGCTTTTTTTGTTGTTGTTTTTTTTTTATTTTATTTTTGCGCGTGTATTTGTTTAGCCAACCTGTAAATAAGTCGTTTCGGCAGAGGAAGAAAAAAAAGCGCGCTTACGTTTGTCTGACCTTTTAATTTATTGACGAATTTGTGAATGATGCTTTTAGGAGCACAGGACAAAGGACCACGGTTCCCTACTCATGCTGTAAAACGGAGTTTGTTTTTATGTTCAAAAAGAGAAAAGTAAGCAATTGTTTTGCCAACTGACAATAGTAGGAGTGTCAAGATGGAGAATTGAAGAGTTAATAAATTGTAACAACATTTTAAATAAAGTTATATATTGGGGAATGTGTTGGTGGTTTGTCATCTTTACATCTTCGGTGGAACCTTTAATAACTCCAAAATCGATTAAATGATTAAAATGTAGTAAAAAGTAAATACTGAAGGGAATAGTATCTTTTCTTGTATTTACTGTTTCACTTTGTATTACTCTAACACACTTAATATAATCAATCAGGGAATAGTATCTTTTCTCATATTTACTGCTTGACTGTATTACTCTTATCATTTCCGATATAAACTAAATATCTTTTACAGTCCTAGTTTAAGAAAAACAAGTAGAATATATTTGATATTATGAACAGTTGGACTAAAATTATTAGAATTTGCGGTGCCAAGACAACGGGCATATAAGGGCAGAATGGATACAGGATGCCTTCTGACCATGGAAGCCCAACGCATGTCGTGCAGCTGACTGAGCAAGATTGACGCTGACGAGCTGGTGATAGACAAGACATCTAAAAGCCCACGTCTGCACCACCAAATCCCGCAATCAGCTACTCTGGACAGTCCATAAAAAATGACAGAACATCTTGTCTTGTCATGAGGAACATCTGATACGGAGGAACCCGCGACCGAGAAGTGAACACTCAGCACTCACGTGGCGCTGATGATGGCAACATCCTTAACATCCTTTTGCCCTGACAACAATAAAGCCCGAATTCTCCTGTCCAGTCGACAACAAACAATAATCCTAAACAACGCCCGAACACACCCTTCTTCCGGGCCACAGTCTGCCTCAACAGAGCCTTTAAAAGACTGAATGTTTAACTAATCGTTGTCATTTTTCTCGGGAATATTTTGTTGACTTATGATATGGTGACCCTGGATCCAGTTTGCCTCCTTGCCTGAATCTTTCGTTGGAATTTTCATACTTGGATAGAACACTTAGTTTTGTTTTAAGCCTGCAAGCCCTCTTCTGGGAGAAAGATCCTGACCATTCAGGAAAAAAAAACAAAACTGGTGGTTATGCCTCAGGATACACAGACTTACGTGGCTGTTGTATTCTCTGTAGACTCTCAAACTAACCTGCGATGAAACTCCTCACCTTAGGCATTACTGCCATGTAGGAGAATTCAGTCCACAGCAATTCAAAGCACTTCAGTATATATAGCAGGGGGAACACTGTAACTGGATTAAAGTATTGGCTTTAATCAAGCCTACAGGCATGAGCAAGCCAGGCGGAGCGAGTACGCATCCATCAAGCGTCTGGATGGGCTCATCTCTCCACATCAACTCCCTTTCCTCATCCCATGCTTCTTGTCAGCTCCATCGACCAGCCCCTGCTAGCCCGTGCTAATTAAAAATCATTGATTTGTCCCGAGATGTAAGATGCACTCGTGCCATGCTCGCGTACTACCGACATGGTCTCACAGTACCTGTAAATAGTAGATTCAGAAGATTTTAGGAGTCACCATTTTCCCCCTCCAAAAAAAGCTAAACTTCCAGTGTTAAACAGATGGACAACAACTTTATCATGTGCATCCCAGTGGAAAGAATTTGTTTAATACATTAAAAAAAAAAATCAGATGTATGGCAATGGACAAAATAACGTTCTGTAATTTTTGGACTATAAGCCGCTACTTTTCCCCCCTCATTTTGAATCCTGCTGCTGCTGTTTATAGTCCAGTGTGGTTTATTTTATATTGGCGTCATAAGAATGTCATAAGACAGTCATAACTATGACACGACACTGTCATGGGCAGTAATGAATGCGTATGACGGATGTCATTTAGTGTCATCTGACAAATTTTGTCTTTAACTCCATTTATGTCCAGCTCGAATGTTTTACATTCATTCAAAATTGAGGTAAATTGCCGGATGACACTAAATGGCATTTGTCATAAGTAGGCATGCGCCGGTTAACGGTTTCAAGGTATACCAAGGTATGAAAACGTCACGGTTTCAAAACCACAAAATTTTTCCGTCGTACCGTAGTTACGGTATTAGCTATTTTTGAAGTCCCAAAAATGTAGCGAGAAATCCGTGGCTTGGAACGGCAGTGCTCACCCATCCCCTTCAAGTCGTTGCTCTTTCCTGTGTCTGTCAGTGACACCCCACCTGAGCTTTTTCCCCGCTCAAAAAAAAAGACAGTCGCTAGTATAGGAGTACTTCGGCTATCGAAAAGAAACAGACAGCCGCGGCTTAAGAGGAGGAAGGACAGCTGACGTGCAGGCAACACCTGCAACATGATTTTACATTTACATGATCATTATCCGTCACTTTACACAAAATTTAAGGTAAGTAAATGCTGTCATGAATGTTTCCCACTAGCTAGTTAGCTAGTACCAGCTGGTTTAGTGTGTCTAGCGATGCCAAAACAAATACTATGACGTAAGCTCGTTAACGAGGCAGATAGCCGTCTTGGCATGGTAACTAGCCACGTTAACTAGTTTCCTCTCTACCATTAGCCTACTTTTGTAGTCTTCCGCCATTGTAAACATCTGCCAATTTGCAAATATGTTGTGACAAATCAAAAAAATCCTGTTCAATGGAATTTTTTTTTTTTTTTAACCCATATATCTAAATAGTAAAACATTTTAGAGCTAAAATTGCAATACAGTGATACCGTGAAACCGCGGTATTTTTGGTTAAGGTTATTATACCATCAAAATCTCATACCGGCACATGCCCAGTCGTAAGCCTTCATTAAAGCTCATGAAAGTGTGATGTCATAATTATGACGGTCTTATGACGCCGCTGTTAAATAAAGTGTTATACTTTAGGTGTAAATATCCCATAATACAGTGAGGACAGCTGCGGCTTATAGTCCGGTGCTGCTTATCTATGAACAAATGCCGTTTTCGTGTCATATTTGATGGGAGGTGGCTTATTGTCAGGTTTGCCTTATAGTCCGAAAATTATGGGTAAATAAAATCCAGTATTTCCAGGAAATGGCCTTGAATCGCTCCCAGCCGTTCCAGTTGAAATGCATTGAACGTCTTTTACCGTCAATTGCAGTGAATGAGTTATTTAAAAAATAAAATTAAGAATTTGTGAAATGTATGATTTTATGAGTTTTCAAAATGGCTGAAAAGCAACAGGATGGGATTGTGACAAATTTACAATGGATTAACAATAGCTCGAAATTTGTGAATCTCACACTGCTCAAATGAACACAATTTGTGACACACTGACATAGTGGCACAAATGAAGGCCATGCACTGCATGAAATTCTAATCGCTGTCTCTATGTGTGTGATGGAGTGTCCTGACCTGCAGTTTGAGGTTCCGCAGTACCGTTTTCTCCCTTCATAAATCAAACGAATGACCCTGTTTTACCCGCCAACGCCACCACTAACCCCTCTTCCGCCCATCCCACCCTACCTCTGGATTAAGGGATCAATTCAGGCCACATCAGCATTTTCCCCTCATCATCAGTCTCCTTTGGTGTTAGTTTATTTATTTATTTTTTAGCAGAAACAAAGATCAACAATGATAAAAACATTGAACAATAACACAAGAGACGGCAGCTGAATTGCCATTGAAGACTTCACAAGGAATTGCTGGCGCTTTTTAAAGTATGCCATCAGTTGGCCCGTCTTTGTTAGAAATACAAAATCTGAATGAGAGCAAACACAAAAGATGCTCCAATAATTTGACAACATGTTTGCTTGCTAGTAAAGTTTTGGACTGTATAGTATAAAAACTCAGAGTGATTGATTGTTTGTGATCGTTTTCGGTCATACTTGAAATATCAAGTGGCAAAAATAGATATAAAATCCTGATTTGTAGCAAGTTAAAACCCACTCTTTCACAAGAAGAGTTATTTGTGTTCCATGTTTTCTGGACTATAAGTCGCATTTTTTATTTCATAGTTTGGCTGGCCTGCAACTTTTTCTCAGATGTGCCTAATATACAGTGGTACCTTGACATAAGATCGTATCGACATCCGATGAAAAATTTCGCCGTCATTTGTCACAACATATGGTGACATGCTCGAAATATGACTATTTACGACAGTGTTTCAATTTAATTGTTTTCCCGCAAGACGGACACACAGCGGATTTTCTTGTGAGAGAAATCAACACGGGTCCCAAGAAGGTTAGTGCAGGTGGACCTCGCATGCAAACCGGCACTCGTCCGCTCCAAGACAAAAATCAAAGTTCTGAATGAGAAAACTTTGCAGCAACTCTGTGAGAGTTTGGAGGCTAAATCATGGGCAACTGTTTACAATGCCTGCGATCCCGACACTGCTTATAACTGCTTGATCCATGAACTAACTGATTCTATACACAACTCCATTCCTGAGAAGACTGTCACACACAGCAATAATAATTGTAACCCTTGGCTTACCAACGGGATACTAAACTCTATAAAACAGAAAAATAAACTTTACAAGGCTTATTTAAAAAATCCTACTGATGAAAACAAAAACAAATATCATAGATACAGAAATAAACTCACGCATATTTTAAGGAAAAGCAAATGTAGCTATTATACAGAACATATTAGTGCAGCCCAAGGTGACTCTAAAAAAACATGGGCAGTTTTAAATAAAGTCATAAACAAAGGCCAGAAGTCACCAGTGCTACCCGATTCTTTGGATGGCAACATTTCTCTATTGGCTAACAACTTAAATGACCACTTCATTTCCATAGGTGAGGAACTTGCAAACAAAATCAGACCCCCTGTAGGTCTATTTTACAAACACTATCTTTCTGGCAATTATTTAAACTCATTTTTCTTTAGACCTACAGATGTTACTGAACTCCATACAATTATTAAAAACCTGAGAAGTTCTCATACAGCAGCAGCAGATGAAATAAGCAGTAAGATCATGATTCCCATTGCCCATATAATTGCAAAACCACTTGCGTATTGCATTAATTTGTCCCTACTTCATGGCGTAGTGCCAAAACAGACCAAAATTGCCAGAATCACTCCAGTGTACAAATCTGGAGATAAAAATAACATGAACAACTACCGCCCAATTGCCATTCTACCCACTCTCTCCAAGGTACTAGAAAGAGTCGTATACAATAGACTAAGCGAATACCTAGACAAGTTTCACATTCTAAACAGTTCACAATATGGCTTCAGAAAGAAGAATTCAACGTGCATGGCCATTCTAGATCTTGTTGAAAAAATTAATGATGCCTTTGAGCAAGGCAAGTGTGGCGTTGGCATTTTTTTGGATTTATCTAAGGCTTTTGACACCATTGACCATAGTATTTTACTGGATAAGATACATCATTATGGTATTAGAGGAATAGCATACAACTGGTTCAAAAGTTACTTATTTAGTCGACAACAATATGTAAGTATTAACAATCACGTTTCACAAAAAAAGGAAATAAAACATGGAGTCCCCCAGGGATCAATTTTGGGCCCACTACTTTTTCTTATTTACATTAATGACCTTGTTAATTCTTCTGACATACTACACATGATTTTGTTTGCTGATGATACTAACTTGTTTCTTTCACATAAAAACCCATTAGACCTACAGCATATTTTAAATGCAGAGTTATTAAAGATAGATAGCTGGCTCAGGTGCAACAAACTTTCCCTCAACATCAACAAAACCAATTACATAGTATTTAGATCAAACAAGAAAGCAGTTGACACAAACAGGATTTGTCTGAAAGTAAACGACGACAATTTATTACAAGTTGATTCCACAAAGTTCCTGGGAGTCTTCATTGATAAGTCTCTCAACTTCAAATGCCATATAGAACACCTTATATCTACACTATCCAAATATGTTGGACTATTCTTCAAAATACGACACCATCTCCCTTTAACCGCACTTCTTACCTTGTACAAAACGTTGTTTGAGCCCCATATCAACTACTGTAACATCATATGGTGCAACACGTTCCCCAGTCACCTAAAGAAATTAGAAACTCTACAAAAGAAGATGGTACGGGCCATGTCCTGGGCTAGTTTCAATGCTCCCACCTACTCCTTGTTTTATAATTTACGCCTTCTCCGACTCACTGATTTAAACACATTTCATAACGCATGTACAATGTTCCCAATTGTAAATAATATGAATAGCAGACTGTCTGAGCTCATTCCAGTCTGGACTCCTCTCCATACTCATAACACCAGAAACAAAGACCTCATCAGTGGAAAAAAGAGAAGACTTGTTAGCACCAGCCTGGGCATTGCAACTCGAGGCCCCCAGATCTGGAATGAGCTCGATGAAAATCTAAAAGTGTTGAAATCCATCTCCACCTTTAAAACGATGCTAAAAAGTATCCTGATCAGTAAATATGACAATTCCAACATACTTAGGTTATAAATTGTCTTCTAGGGAAGTATTTCTTTTATTTTTTTTTTCTGTGTGTGTGGGTGGGCGTGTGTGAGTGTGTTTGTGTATATATATATTGAGTTATTGTACATTACTATGTTTTTGTAAGAGAACACTGTAAAAAACTGCAACTCACCCTATGCTCATCTGATAATGATCTGATCACGTTTCTTGTGATTGTCTTGATGTATGCAGGCTCCTGACTATAAGCTTTTAGTAGCTTCTTAAGGAGACCTGACTCACACATAATCTTGGCTCAGCACTGAGATATGATGTACACTTTGTAAATATGTGTGTGTGTGAATAAATTGTGTGTGTGAAATTGGTGAAAAAGGGAAAAAGGTGAGCTTACCATTGAAATTAAGAAGGAAATGATTGAAAGATATGACTGTGGTGTGTGCGTCAGTGAATTGGCTCAACAATACGGCCGGAATATGTCTACGGTCTCGAGAACGACTCATTATTATTGTAACATCAGCAAGGTAACCAGCTTTGTCAGGGTTTTAATCATTTATTTCAGATCTTGTGCAACACAACACGGCTAATGTCCGCCGTAGCCGACGCCAACAGCAACAGAACATCAAAAAAAGTAAAGCTTCCCACTCTTTTGTACCTTTCTCACTATCTCGTCAGTCATGTGGTGTGTTCAGGAATAGCATGCAAAACACAAACGCCATATTAGAATCCGATTCGTTGCATTATTATTATTATGATTTTTCTTTATAATTTACAGGTAGTCCCCGGTTAACGAACAAGTTCTGTTCCTGCGCTGGCAATGTAACCCAGATTTCCCCGAAAGTCGGAATTAACCCTATAAATACCTTAAAACACCCTCTTTAAAAAACAACAACATGTTTTTGGATAGGTTTATGTCATTGTACTGTCCTCGCCAAGACATTGGGTCTAAGTCCTACCTAGACAGTGAGCTAAGCTCCAAAATGTCAGACGTCCGTGTGGTTTGCTGACTTTATTCAGCTGCTCATGACATCAACACTTGCAAAATGACTCTGAAATAAAATTAACTTAAATCAGTCTCATCTCAATTCAAATTTGCGTTTACAAAGTAGCCGCTGATACAACAACAACAACAAACGATTAGCATGTATCAGTTAGCGTCCGCACATCATCAAAAACAGTCACATTACCTCGACCCAAATATTCGACCACAGTTGAAAACACAATAAACAGTACAAAAGAGGTTATATACAGCAGTCTTTTCTCGATGGTTCACAAGCAACAAATGTGCGTGGAGGCTGTCACCTCTGCCACTCGGCTGCTCTCTGTGTGCGGTGGGCGGGCGCCTCTTTACATGAGTTCACATCGTGCGCCAAAATAAAAGCATGCATCACAAAACAAAAATTAACATAAAAAAATAAATAAATGACGAGACGCAGGCGTCGTAAAGTCGAAATCGGGAAACTCGAGTCCGTCATAATCCGGGGACTACCTGTATTTGTTTTTCTATGTGTATTTGCTATTTGTAATTGTACCTGCAGTATTTATGAAGGGTTTAGCATAAGTATTTGGGCTGTGGAACAAATTAATCGAAATACTATAATGTATTCTTATGGGAAAATCCCGCTCGACATTCGACCGTTTCGACTTACAAACCAGTTCCTGAAACCAATTAAATTTGTATGTAGAAGTACCACTATATATGTATTTTTACAGGTTGAAGGCCTGTCAAGTCTCCACTCAAGTAGTTGTCGTAGTAGTTCTTCTTCTTGTGGACACTAAATTTGAAGTTATACTCCATAAGGCATTCATGAACCAATCTTCTTGAAACTTGGTAGCAATGAAGCATGTGCCGGTATCTATTGATCCTTGATTTCTGACTTTTTTTTTTTTTTTGTGCATCAGTGCTTAATGAATTAATTGTGGACTTATTGTTACTGTAGGTTACTAGTGAGCCAGTAGAGGGCATGCACACTCTTAGTCACAGCATTCACTCTGTAGTGTGTTGTAGCACACACGTGCTTGTCGTTCACAACTGAAGGCGCTTCAGGCTTGCCCTCTATGTCTAGAGTTGGCCGAGTTGTCCAATAGTGATACTGAAAATGAAGACTTGAACTTATTGGCTGCCACTGAAGGCAAATGATGTCAAAAAAATAAGATAACCGAAGTAAACATAAGACGCATTACATTTCTCTCTTGTGCATTTTTTGGTAAATATTCTAGTGCGACTTATAGTCCAAAAAATACAGGAGTTGTTTGTGTGTGTTACAGGTCCTTAGTATTGGATCCTATTAGGTTGTGTTGGTAGAACTACTATTGTGTTTCTTTTCCGCTTTGGCTGAAGGTCTCCATTAGACACAAATTAGCAAAGGTGCCAACGGGCAGGAAATCTTTCTTATTGATTTCGGTTGCTTTCTATTCATTGACAACAGCGACCAAATTAAAGCTGCTTCAGCTTTTTGTGGAACTGTACGTATAGAATGACACACTTTGCTCGCATTGAATAAGACTCCTCCCTCCTCCATATTGATTTGGGAACCTTTACTGCTGATTTGAGGTCTGTCTGGGCTTCACTGCAGCTTTAATTCAGTTTAGGGAGGCGTATTAGCTGCGAGGATAATAAGGCCCATGGAAATGTAAAGTGCCCAGGTCATCTTTTCAAGGCCGATTAATTGCATTTAAAGACGACGGGAGGACTTTTTAATTTGACGGCCATTAGACGCCAAGGGTTGAATAATGGATGAGCACCTTCTTCTCTTACTGTGCTGCTCCTCTTAAAAAAAAAGAAATCTGCATGTCCTTGTCTTTATTCTCCAAGGAGTCCTTCCTCGATACAGGAGCTTCTTTCACACAAAATCGACGCATCAGAGCCGTGGCAGGACTCATTTTTCGCAGGATAAAACTCAAACAAAGCTTTCTACTTTGCTTTACCCAAAGTATTGAGCCTCATTTTCAGCTTCCTGCTATTCCATTTCACAATGCTGTCTCGCTTCTGTTACAGCTCTGAAAGTATCCCCATAGCTGTTTTCTTGAGTTCAGTCAGTGTAGTGCAAAAAAATCCACATATTTTCCTTTTCCAGTTGTTAACCCACAAGAGAACGTGGAGTCCCGCTGGATGCAAGCCCGCTTGATACCTTAATTCCTTCTCATCCGCTATATTCCCCCTCGCGGCTTTTCAGACAAAGTCCTTGGAAACGGCGTCAGCAAAGTTTGGCGCCGACATAAGGATGGAGATGGTGCAGATAATGTTGAAGACGCTAAACGCCACCAGACACAGGCGGTCGATTACGGCCCCAGCGAACTTCCACTGGTCGGCAACGGATTCCGCCTCATCGTGCTCGCGAAATCGGTCCGCCATGTAGCGTACCTCCTCTAGGATTGCTTGAAGCAGGGGGTCCCCGTGGCTTAGGACTTGGCACGGACCGCTGCCCACGCCGAAGCCACCCCCACTGGAGACGGTGCTAGGGCAGCCCATGCCGTCCAAATTAGGTGCCGGTGGCGGCGGGGATCCGCAAAGATGGGGCGGCAGGTGTGGGGGCGGGCTCCGGGGCCCTGTAGAGATGTTATTGCACCTCTGGCCCGCATCGGGCAACAATGAAGGCTCTTCCATTCCTTGAAAGTAAAGTAGGTTACCGTTGTTGGTGGTGCCAGACGGTCCGTGGGGGTGCGGTTGGTGGAGCGGGTGCAGGTTCTGAGGGTGCAACGAGTGCAGGCCAGGATCACCATGATTGGGTATGCTACCGCTATGAGAGCCTGAGGAGCAGCGACGCAGGTGGGGGGCACACGGGGGCCTTCTGGGTTTTTCTGCTTCACCGGGACGCTTCATCCGAAGAAACCACGCCACCCATTGAAGAAGAACCAGCTTTACCTAGACAAGGAAGCAAAAACCGAACCTCTCATTAACAGGAAAGCGGTGGTAGTTTGCGTTTTGGAGAAGACTGCCAATATTTTATAGCAGGTTAAAGTGTTTAGTACATTGTCCTTTTTCTATTAACGGCAATGTACCAATGCTTACGTTTTACAATGTTTAATACAGATGCGTTTCCTTATTTTGTATGTCTGAACTTTAATTCTTCGGTCTGTTGATGATCAATAAACATCTGTGATGAACTAGAGTCTCATAAGCAATCAACATGCACGTGTGCCGAGTGCACTCAGGGCACTCAAACACATGAATACGGCGATAAATCCCAGTCAGGGAAATTACCAACCTCATTTTTATTTGCCGTGCGATAAATTCACTTATTGCATATCGCAACAGGCTTAAACCGTAGATGATTCTGCTCGTTTCAAAAAAATGCTCCAACACGATCAAAGAAAGGACTGTTGAGTTAAGATAATCATAATAATACAAAGGAATTTGCATCAATACCAATTAAGAGGATTTTATGACTGGTATATGGTAATCCACATCTAATGAGATAAAAAAAATATAATGAATTCTTACTGTTGTAGGACTAAAATAGAAATGCACAATTGAAGCAATTAAATATACATCCTGGATTTGAGGTGCTATAGGTGATCCTGTTTAGGTGACCTTTCATGGATTTATTGTGTCCGACCCCAAAAAGGTAATAAAGCTAGTTAAATGTAAGTAATTAAATTATTGTCAGAGAAATACACCTCAAACCTATAAAATGATGGTCGGGGATATTAGTGCATCCAAGGGAGATTCATGACCACCATAAAACAATAAGACTACACACCTGGAAGAATTCAAATGTACGTCTGGAATTTTATGAGCTCCTGTTGTCAAAAGTAATGTACACCTGGTTGCGATAAAATTTTTGTCCTGGACTTTATGACCACCTGTTATCCCAACATCAAACGGAAGGATTAACTAATGGCGTCATGGAATGCACACCTGGAAACATAATCAACATCTGGGATTTTGTATCCTCAGCTTCAGTGAGAAGCAAACAACATCTGTTACCCAGGTAACTCAGGTAAATGTGATTTTTTTTTTTCATAATTTGATGAATTGACACAGTTTCTACTTTTTTGGGCTCCATTCCAATCCTTCCTCTGCACCAAGACAACACAGAGCTGGATGCTTCCACAAGGGCATTGCTGCTTCATCTGAGGTGGTGGGCGTATGCTGAATCCTTCTACACGACTCTGTTTATAACGCCAGGTAACCCACTGTGTTTATTGCAAAATGCTAGCAAAATAGAGGTTTGAGGTTACCGACAGAGCCTAAAATGGCATTATAGGTAGTGTTCCACTACCTATATTGTAGGAGCCATTTTCTATCTTATGAGCTGAAGTGCAGTCTAAAAGATATCGAGGCACAGCATGTTTTATAGCCGACTGACTGACAGCACCTAAGATGAGTCACTCACTGCACAGGAAGTCAGCAGGGAAGGAGAGGAAAATGGTTAGAAGCTAAATATGGATTGAAAATAAAGTTGGAAGAAGGGAAGTGTGTGAGTCTCACCCATTTGGGCATATTCCCTCCGTTGGGATCGTGATGATGATACTGCAGGACTACCACGGTGGCGATAACGGACATGCCCACAATGATCATGATGCTGGCAAAGTACTGACCTAGAAGTGTAGAATTGAATAGTGTTAGACTACATTCTTTTGCAATTGAACAGTATCAGAAACAATGTTTTCCAGGGGTGAAAGTGGGCCGGAACGGTCCGGTACACCGTTCCAGTCAAAGATTTGGAGCCGGAACGGTGCTTTGATCCCGAAAATATGACAGCAACTGTCAAAACTCAATGTTTAAAAAAAAAAAAAAAAAACCTGGCACCCTGCCATACACCAATGTTGTTTTCTTCAACGATGACGATAATGAAAATATTTCGTCAACCAACAATTTTTTCATGACGATGACACGCTGAAAACTTGTCTTGGGAGACTAAAACATAACGAGATGGATGCCAGGTGTCGTCTGACGACATGAGAACGAGATGGAAAATTTGCCATAGTTTCCGTTATAAATTCATAATGTGTGAATGTTTCTTATTTTATGTGTAGTTAGCATGCATTTAGCAGTGTTTGGTCGTGTCACTCATGTGACGTGCTGCGCCCCCCGATCCCCCCAACCCACACACACGCTTAAGGCCGAGTTATGCTTCTAAGGCAGAACTAGTCAGTCAAGGCAGACCCGATTTACGACCGTCATAGCCTGACGTGCACCTCCACATATTCCTGACTGACGTGACGCAAATGGACTGTGATTGGTCCGCTCAGACTGTTGTTTCCAGTTCAGCGCAAAATCACCGCCATTTTCAAACATTGTTGTGCTACATGCAAAAATGGGCCAAGCCGCCGAGAATATCATCGAAGAGGTCCGCAAGTACGACAACCTCTACAATGTCTTTTCAAGACATTATAAAGATTTCCGAATGGCAAGCAATTCATGGAAGGAGATTGCTGAAAATACGGAGCTGGAGGTCAGCGATTGCATTAAAAAAATGGAAGAACCTCCGAGACAAGCATGTGTGCGTTCGGATGCGAATGGCCACACGAAGCGGTGACACAGTCGGCCAAACACTACCAGCTTTTTATCACTTTATGGCGTATTTTTGATTGGTGCACTTTATCAGTGTGCTTAGGTTTGCTGTGAGTCTGTGACTTAGTTACATTTTACACTTCAAGTATATAAAGAATAAAGCACAGGTTTGGTGTCAAATAGTTGTTTTGATGTTTAATTTTCAACAACAGACAGTTCACACACTTGATACATCATCACTAATGGCGTACCGCAAGCAACACGTCACTTCCGCTCATTAATATTCATGGCATTAGCTACAGTTGCTATGCAAGGACAAGCCACCATTTGTCCCTAATAGGAAATGAATGGAAATCGTGTACGCAGGAGATGTTTACAGCGCTAAACCTACCAATTCTCTCCGAAAATGATGTGCCTGGTGCCAAATTGACTGGCGTAGATGTGGAAGAATATAAAAATGTTCAGTTAAAGAGATGGCTTTAGCGTCGAAGGCTGAAAAAGACGAAAAAAACGAGCCGACCTAAGCATAGCTTTAGCTTTTTTTTAATCGACGCGACTGACAATGACATTCTCCGGTTTCAACAAGCTATCCTTTACCATCAGCCCTGTCTTTCTTATATATCCTCTGGTTGTCCTACATCTCTTACCGTTCTTGGGGGTAATTTAGTTAGCTTTGTGTAGCGGTCGCAAATGCTACTCAGTGACAGCCAACGAACACTTTAAATTTTTTCATTGATAACACATCTTAATCCTATAATTTATTTACACTTCCCCCTTACTAAAGTTGTTTTTGTATATATATATATATATATAAAACAGAAACGGTAACAGTGGCAGTCAGATACCATTGTAGTTTTTTCAGGTCATTCATTGTCAGACAGAAGCAGTACGGCACAACGTTACGCAAAAAAAAAAAATAAAGTAAAAATATAAAAATGGCTTACCTCTTTGTCCTCTGAAAGACCATGCCAACCCAACATAATGTTTACTGCATATGAAACGTGAATGGATTCGCCGAGCTGGTGTTAAAGTCCGCGCAAGTTGATTCGGTGTTCACATTTTTTTCCTCCCGAGTTTTTGGTTTCCGGGAACGTATGAAGAAAACATCCTTCATGGTCGTAATGTCTAGAGTCGTTTCTACAAGTTCCAAAAAAGCAATGCGTGATCGCCATGTTCGTTTTTGAAAGATTACCGGCGAAAAGTAGCACTTTTTACCTGGGGTCTATGCGAGGGCGGGTCTATAATGTCCCACTTCGGCTTTACTTCCGCTTTACGATGCGACGTCACGGTCTAAAAATAGCCTGCGTGCGGTACGCCATTGAGAGTGTCTCGGTGCTTTGATGATAACATGTTTACCATCAAGGCTACGAATGCAGTTTGGGAAGTTCCATAGCCTCCAGAAATCTGTTATGGCTTCCCACTGGCTGGTTGTAGGACACGGCAAAGAAATCGAACAAATTGGACAGACCACTTCCGCAACACTCTTCTACGTCCCCTGCACCTCAACATTTGTATGATCAATATTTCTTGTTCAATGTTGATGAGCTGAAGATCCACAATCAACCGTTCCATCTCTGTTGACATTATTGTGTAACCGGAACAAAACTAGAGGAAGTCAACAAGAGTGCCCCAAAACCGTACAAACACAACGCCACACCCCTCTAGTGGCTTGGCGGTGAATCACAGAGCAATGCGTTCCCTTGCCACAGAACTATCGACTGCTCATTGACGCCGTAGGGTCTACATCAGACATGTCCAAAGTCCGGCCCGGGGGCCAAATGCGGCCCGTGGTCAAATTTCATCCGGCCCCCAGCCTCTGTCATAAAATCAATAACATCTGGCCCGCACACAGACTTTATAAATTGGTCAGTAGTACTGCAACCAGCATATGAAGTAGCTTACACACGAAATGCTGCTCCTCATTTACCCACTAAAAGGCAGCAGCATTTTACCCCTTTATTGCCAAATGTATCGCATTTGATACACCTAAAATTTCATGATTTTCAGACTAATTTATCATTTTGACATTTCTTTTTGAAAAAAAAAAAAAAGATGGATGCAAGTCCACACATGCATCGGCAGGTTCCATGAGAAAAAAAACATGATTTAGCATGGGTTATAGATATTAGAGCGCTTATTACACATATTCATTTTGACTTTTCTTTTCACAAATTTGAAAAAAAGGTTTCATTAGGACCTTAATTTTCAAATTTTGGGATTCTCTGATAATTGCTTCATGTTGCAGGTATTTAAGGGCTAAGCAACATTACTCCGTGTGACCCTCTACTTCCAATTTTCTAAAATGGCGACAATCAACTAAAAAAAGTTGACTGTGACGGCCGACGCTTCAAGAATAGGTGGAAATTGGACTATTTCTTCACTAAAACATGCAACAACTGTGTATTGCCTTATTTGCAAAGAGACAGTCGCTGTTTTTAAAGATTTCAATGTGAGGCGATGTTACCAAACAAGACACACTGACATGTACGACAAGATTACAGGGAAGATACGCAGCGAAAAATTGAAGCAACTTGAAGCTAGTTTAATTTCACAGCAGTAGTATTTCGCAAGAGCCCGAGAGTCGAAAGAGAACGCTGCAAAGGGTAGTTGCGAGATTGTTGAAATTATTCATTAAAAAAAATAATAAAGCAAATGTGACACACTGAACGGCTTGCTAAATTTTGCTTAAATATATTGTTCTATGTAAAGGACATCAGCCAGAACCAGCCCAGCCTATACGCAGACTATGCAGCTGCTTAGGGCCCCTGACCACTATGGGGCCCCCAATTTGGCAATTGTTTAATTTATATTCTATTTTGTTGACTACAGTTCGCTTTTTTTGACTTTTGTGAGTTTTGATACTTGATTACAAGCTTAAAAAAATAAAAGTCCTTCCTTAACTTCTTTATTTCCTCTTTAAGAAAAAGGTTTGGCGCTATCTACTGTAAGTTCTGACAATCATTTGGGGTGAGAAGTTTAAAGTATGCAGTGCAAGAAAATCTGATTAATATACAAAATATGGACGTATGGGTTGGATTGCATGCATGGGTTTCACAGTACACTGTGACGAAATGGTGGGCAGAAAATATGGGCCCTTTTGCATTTTTTTGCTTAGGGCCCCCAAATGGCCTGGGCGGGCCCTGACGTCAGCCAAGGTCGGCCCCCCACATTTTTACCACGCCAAATCTGGCCCCCTTTGCAAAACGTTTGGACACCCCTGGTCTACATCGTCGCTACGCCTTCACCACAACGCAGAAGCTTTGCTTTTATATCTTAGCTAGATATGCCATGTTGCGTTAGCCTTTAAAGTGCTTGTGACACGAAAAAGCATGTTTATTTCATAATACACGCGGTATTTTATGCTCCTGAATGATATGGACCGCTTGGATGTGTGTGGAAGCGATTGCTATATTTATTTAGTTTTTTGAATCCCGCGCCAGGAAAATGAGTGACTTCCGGCTTCGGTCTCGCATTGAGGAGGAGGGCGCTGTGACGTGTACGGTAGAAGACGTCCTCTTCACGCTACAGTGTACTGTTGTGTATGAGGACGAAGGATTCAGCTGATTTTGCGGATTAATACTTTTATTTTTTGCATCACGCCAGCCAAACGGCTGCAGAAAAATCATTCTGTATGCGGGAGAGGCGTATGCGCCTTTTTGGAGTTTCAAAAGGTTCCCATTCACCGTGGATATTTACTGTGGGACCATTGGACTTACAAGGAAGTGAGTAAACATCTTGTTTTGTATTATGTCAAATACGAATACAGTGATTACAAAGTAAACACTATAAAATTCCTTTAAATAAAGGACTACTTACGTTTGATCATTGATAGGCATGTAAAAAGCTATCCTCACGCTCATTAGCAGTTAGCTGTTAGCACGTTAGCTACACAACAATTCCAGCCACCCTCCTCCAGGGAACGAACTGTAAATTGCTCTCCGCCGGGCGGTTTGCCGATCCACAAAGAAACTCGACAACCGGGTCGTCATGTCAAATAATCCAGGCTAGTTATGTGTGATTTTCCACTTCGAAGACTTTGAAACATCCCTCGGTTCGGGTTAGCATGTCAGCTAGCTGTCACTCCTTCTGGTCTGTTTACATTCTCCGAAGCCGGGGAAGGGAAATGACATATGTCCGATTTAGGTGTCATAAAATATCGTTCGGCAGGTGTGACAGTAAAGGTAAAGTCGACTGTTTTGACCATTATGGAGTAATTTTGCCATGTCGTCTTGAATAAATGGATTTTTATTATTTTATATTCCATTTAGCACAAGTTATTTGTCATGACCATGCCATTTACTTAGCAATTGGGGAAAGTACTTGGGTAAAAAGAAAATCCTGTAAAAATATTGAAGTAAAGAGACAGAAACAATGACATTTTGCCGCTCTCTTCGTCGCGTTTTCCTCATTGTGAATAGTTCCCCCTCGACGGGCTGACTGGTCCTTCTCAAGCCATTTATATAGCTATTGGGGAAAATACTTGGATAAAAAGAATATCCTGTAAAAATATTGGGAGTAGAGAGACTGAAACAATGACATTTTGCAGCTCTCTTCGTCTCGTTTTCCTCGTTCTGAACAATTCCCCCTCAATGGGCTGAATAGTAAAACCGATGAGCCTAGTCTACCGCTGACGTCATCCACCTGTTGGGGACGCTAAAGCCCTATAATTGTAGGCGTGGCTAACCGGCAGATTAAAAGACTAATTTCTCGTCATCTGCGCTTTGCTAAATTGTTGTATATAGTCGAATCGTCTCAAAATATGATTCTAATTCACATAATAATGCCATTTAAGACTTTTTTTCTGGTGTCGTATGCTCTTTAAAGGTCTGTGCTGAGTGATCATCACACACTAAACTAACTTGTATCGTTGGCATAGCGTTCGCGTTAGCATTAGCATTTAACGTGGTGATTCTGTGTCTTCTTAAACTCTTGGAAAACATTTTACATACAGTTGTTGGCGTCCAATTGAGTTTAATTAATTGCAGATAATTTGCTATTTTCCTGCTGAGTGTGTATTATCATCATGAAAATGGTGATGTCCTTGTAGACTCGACAGTTATGTGCTCGTATGTCATGTTCATTCGAAATTGTTGGAAACCTTTATGTTTTTTCATGGACTAAAAGTTTTATAGTTTATAGATGAAAACATTTTGAGAATTGTCGACTAAAACTTGACGAAATGTGTCTGCGTTTTCGTTGACTAAAACTAGACAAAGAGTACAAACACGTTTGACGACTAAAATATGACTAAGACTAATAAGTACCTTCATCCAAAAGACTAAGACTAAAACGAAAATGAAAATGGCTGCAAAAAACAACTCTGCCATACACGCATCTCCAAGAAGAAAACAATATACTAAAGTCAGATTTACATACACAAGTGTTAACAACAAGCCAAATGAAGTGCTTGACTAGCGTAATCCGTTTCAACCAATAATTATTATGTATTTATTCCACAGTTCTGCCGAGCGGCTTCATTGTATCTGACTCTAACGAGTCGTGTCGATGTGCGCACGCGCGTAGCAAATCACCCTGGACTCAGATGTCCGTTCAATTGACTGACAGACTGATATGTGATCAGCATGGATAGATAGCTCTGATTGGTTCAAATACACATGTTTTCTGGAATAACCATAAAAGAAAAAAAGGACAAACCAGAGAGGTTGTAATGACAGGTAACGAGCAACTTGTTGAATTATTGCGATAAAAAAAAGGACAATGCAACGGAAAATCAATCAAATTTTTAAGAGAAAGAGAGCTGAGGCTTGTTTTATTTTTATTTTATTTTATTTACTCTGGGGAGGTTGAGAACATCTTCCATGTTAATGTGCACATTTGGACTTATTTTTGTTCATTTATGTTAGGTTACTTACAGTGGTATGAAAAAGTATCTGAACCTTTTGGAATTTCTCACATTTCTGCATAAAATCACCATCAAATGTGAGCTGATCTTTGTCAAAATCACACAGATGAAAAAACAAATGTCTGCTTTAACTAAAACCACCCAAACATTTATAGGTTTTCATATTTTAATAAAGCGGCACAGTGGCTGAGTGGTTAGCACGCCTGCCTCACAGTTCTGAGATCAAGGGTTCAATCCCGGGCTTCGGCCTTCCTGTGTGGAGTTTGCATGTTCTCCCCGTGCCTGCGTGGGTTTCCTCCAGGAACTCCGGTTTCCTCCCACATCCCAAAAACATGCATGGTAGGCTGATTGAACACTCTAAATTGTCCGTAGGTATGAGTGTGTGCGTGAATGGTTGTATGGCTCCTTGTGCCCTCCGATTGGCTGGCAACCAGTTCAGGGTGTCCCCTGCCTACTGCCCGTAGTTAGCTGGGATAGGCTCCAGCACCTCCGCGACCCTCGTGAGGAGAAGCGGCATGGAAAATGAATTAATGAATATTTTAATAAGGATAGTATGCAAACAATGACAGAAGGGGGGGGGGGGGTAAGTGACCATCGCATCTAATATTTTGTGCGAAATGAACATAACTTAGGAACATAACTTAAGAACATAGGATGTACATTAAAATTGAAAATAATGCAAATATTGAATTATTTATTGCATCAAATATTGAATTATTTATTGATGTATGTTACTTACATTTTTATAATTTAACAAAAAAAAGTACAAATGACTAACTATGCACATTGAAATAGAATATATTTTAAAGGTAATGCAAACACCCACTTATCACAATAAATACAGTGGTATAAAAAAGTATCTGAACCTTTTGGAATTTCTTACGTTTCTGCATAAAATCACCATCAAATGTGATCTGATCTTTGTCAAAATCACACAGATGAAAATACAGTGTCTGCTTTAACTAAAACCTCCCAAACATTTATAGGTTTTCATATTTTAATGAGGATAGCATGCAAACAATGACAGAAGGGGAAATAAATAAGTAAGTCAACCCTCTGCCTAAGGAGACTTAAAGAGCAATTGAAACCAATTTTTACCAAACATTTTATGTCAGGCTTGTGCCTAATCACTGATGAGTGGTTTAAAGCTTCCCTGCCTGCCCAGTGAGAATTGGCTTGATGAGAAGCATTGTCTGATGTGCATCATGGCTCGGTCAAAAGAGCTGTCTGAAGACCTGCGATCACAAATTGTTGATTTGCATAAAGCTGGGAAAGGATACAAAACCATCTCCAAAAGTCTGGATATTCATCAATCGACAGTCAGATAAGTTGTCTACAAATGGAGAGAGTTTGGCACTGTTGCTTCTCTCCCAAGGAGTGGCCGTCCACCAAAGATGATGCCAAGAGTTCAGCGCAGAATACTCAGAGCGGTAAAAAAGAACCCTAGAGTGTCTGCTAAAGACTTAAGAGAAATCACTGGCACAGTCCAATATCTCTGTGCACACATCAACTATATGTAAAACCATGGCCAAGAATGGTGTTAAATGGAGGACTCCATGGAGAAAGCCACTGCTATCTAAAAAAAAAAAAAAAACATAGCAAAAAGGCGCTTGGACACTCCGCAGAACTTTTGGCAAAATATTTTGTGGACTAATGAAACCAAAGTTGAATTGTTTGTAAGTAACACACAACGTCATGTGTGGAGGAACAAAATATTAAAAGTGATGGTTCACATACTTATTTTCCCCCTTCTGTCATTGTTTGCATACTATCCTCATTGAAATATATAAACCTATAAATGTTTGGGTGGTTTTAGTTAAAGCAGAAACTGTTTTTTCATCTGTGTGATTTTCACAAAAATCAGATCATATTTGATGGTGATTTTATGTAGAAATATTAGAAATTCCAAAAGGTTCAGATACTTTTTCGTACTACTGTATTTATTGTGAAAAGTGGGTGTTTGCACTACCTTTTTCACTTTGCATAGTGTAAAAGTCATTTGTATTTTTTTGTTGTTGAATTAATGTAACATACATTAAAAAATAAGTCAATATTTGCATTTTTTCAATTTTAACGTACATGTATGTACCTTAAATGTATGTGAATGTATATAATAGAATATATGAATGAATATATACTGTATATGTTCTAAAGTAGTAAGAACTGAGGTTTTGCATATTGATGTGGTGAAATGAGGGAAAATAGAAATTAGAAGGGGGTTCGTGTTTTTGTTAACTATTATTTTGCAAATCATTAAAAAAAATACAATTTTTAATTAAAATTAGTTTCTCATACATGCCTTGTTACATGCAGTAGCCTAATGCATGTGTAAAACCTGGTTTGTTTTAATGTGTGTAATAGGAATATGGGAATAACCATGCCAAGAGTAGTTTTCTCATTTCGTTGGTTTTAGGAGGTTTGAGCCCCCACCCTTGAAAAAAAAAAATCTGGCTCTGTGGCAACTTTTATGTCATGGAGTTCCAGCAAGAAATTCTAGCCACTCTCATCCCTGGTGGTAACTTTAGGTGGAAAAGTCCACTTCCTAAAATGGAGCAAAAAGCGCACAGGGAAAAAAAAGATCTTGGAAGGCGCCTAAAATAATAAAATCATCACCTCCTTATTTAGCGGCCAATGTTGCGTCTTTGTTGCACTTTATACGCGCTCCACACTTTGCAGGTTGTAAAGACTCTTTAATGAAGTCTTGCATTCATGCAATGTAGTCGTGTTTCAGGCCCCGTAAAAGTCTGATTAAATGTGAAACAGTGCCAGCGGTGCTATAAAGTAGGAATATGTGACACTCGGGGCCGGCAGTATAACACGTTCAATTCCTCAGTAATCAGCTGACAAGCAGGACGTGAGGAGGACGGGAAGCGGGAGCTAACAGGAGCTGTAAAAGCTAAGGAAATTAAGTGCTGAAACGGCAAGCATGTAGGTTAACTCGTTTGCTGCTGTTGACGGCCATAGACGTCCAATCCATTTTGACTGAGCGGTCATGGTGGACAAAGTGGATCCTGTGGATTTTGGGCCAGTTCCAGTGGATTTTGGAGCATTTTTCTGGGTCACTTCTTGTTGATTTTGGGTCAATTTCTGTTCACTTACTGTTGATTTTAGGTTAACCAATCAATCAATAGTTTATTCACACATGTGAAAGAAACATTACAGTACAGTATATGAATTTGAACTCGGACTTTTGATAATGGGATTATTTCAAAGAAGCTAATTAAAGCTATAGAATGAGGCCCAGACATAGAAACATGATTTTTAGGACAATTCTGGGTCTCCATCTGTTGATTTCTAATAACTCATTGTTGTTTATGGGGCAATTCACAGTCACTACCTGTTTATCTTAGAGCAAACACAGATGACATCCTGTTAATTTTTAGGCACTTCTCACTATTACCTTGCCGATGACAGCAAAAAGCATGTTTAGTTCATATTTCACGCGGTATTTTATGCTCCTGAATGAAATGGACCGCTTGGATGTGTGTGGAAGCGATCGATATATATATTCAATTTTTTTAATCCTTCGCAATGAAAATGAGTGACTTCGTGGATTGACGAAGAATACAAATGTGATGTCAACACTCAACAGGCTAATCATCTTCAGTATACAGCAAATACTACAGTATGCAGAAAGACAGCGGATTCAGCTGATTTAGCGGATTATTTCGTTTATTTATCGCATCATGCCAGCCCACTGTGCTGCAGGGTTTTGTTGCTGCCCCTGGAAGAGGCGTGTGAGACTTTTTGGGTTTCAAAAAGTTCACCTGTTCACTGCGGAAAATGGCGAAAAACAATTCCGACAACTGTGGGACCATTGGACCGACGAGGAAGTGAGTAAGCTACGTGTTTCATTTTATAATATTTTAGTTAGGAGGTGGCTTGCATTTTGTGGGTGACAATGCTCCTTGTCCACAAAGAAGGCTTGTCATACACCCTGGTCACTTCCACACCCTCGGTCCTATTTGCGTGCCCACCGAGAATGCGCTTTCCTCGACTTGGCCATGAGCAGCCCCCCGTTCCGATGTCGGCCGGTTTGTCCACTGAAAATGGGCTATTTTTGGCGTTCATTCCCCACGACGAGCACTGCCAGCCTGCCGTGGCCGCAGCAGAACCAAGAGCCGTAACTTGCTCGCCGCTGGGGACTGGCCGATCGGTGAGGACAGTCAACCCCGCCGCCGTGTGTGACATGAGTTGGGGTAGTTTTGTGTGATATTTCCTTTTCAAAAGGCGAGAATAAGACTTGGAAAAGCTGCTCGGTTTGGGTTAGCATGTCGGCTAGCTGTCACGGCTACTGTTTTGTTTACGCTCTTTCCTCCGTCTCCGAAGACGGGACAGGGAAATGACAAAAGCCGGGCTTACTCCGGTGGCATAAAACACCGATCGGGAGAGGAAGAAGTCAGCAGTTTTGACCATTATGCAGTAATTTTGCCCTCTCCTACTGAATAAATGCATTTTTGATATTTCATACTCCATTTAGCACAAGGCTTATTTGTTATCTCCATACCATTTATTTAGAAATTGGAGAAAAATACTTAGATTAAAAAGAATATCCTGTAAAAATATTGGAGTGGAGAGATTGAAACAATCAAGACATTTTGCTACTCTCTTTCGTATTTTCCTCGTTCTGAATCTTCCCCTCACTGGACTGAGTTCTAAATCAGATGAAATCGTGACCCTGCCGACGTTATCATCCAGCTGGGGACGCTAATGCACTATAATGACAGGCGGGTCTAAACGGCAGATTAAAAGACTAATTTCTCGTCATTTGCATTTTGCCAAATTGTTGAATATAGACGAATCGCCTCAAAATATGATTCTAATCCACATAATAATGCTATTTAAGATTTTGTTATGCTGTCATAGGCACTTTAAGCACTTGTAATTCACTCGTTGCTTTTAGGGCAAATCCAGGTCACTTCATGTTGATAATGGGGCACTTGTCGGTCACTTTCTGTTAATTTTGGGGAAATTCCAGGCTATGTCCTGTTCTTTGAATCACTTCTTGTTGGTTTTGGGTGACATTATGTTGATAATGTGGTACTTGTAGGTCACTCTCTGTTGATTTTTGGGCCAATTCCAGATCACGTCATTTTCTATTGAGTCATGTCCTGTTGATTTTCTGGGGGTCACATCATGTTGATAATGGAGCACTTGTGGGTCACTTTCTGTTGATTTTGGGTCATTTCTTCTTAAATCAAACACTTGTAATTCACTTGTTGATTTTTGGGCCAATTCCAGATCACGTCATTTTCTATGAGTCATGTCCTGTTGATTTTCTGGGGGTCACATCATGTTGATAATGGAGCACTTGTGGGTCACTTTCTGTTGATTTTGGGTCATTTCTTCTTAAATCAAACACTTGTAATTCACTTGTTGATTTTAGGGCAAATCCAGTTCACTTTCTGTTGATTTTGGGGCAATTTCAGGTCACGTCCTGTTGATTTTTTTTGGGGGGGGGGGGGGGGGTCAAAAATAATAACCACTAATGGAGATTTTTCAGAGGGGCTTGCATTGAAAATCAATATGTGTCAACTGAGAATTACTTGTAGGCGTTAAAGAGTGGCAATTGGACTTGAATGAGCAATGTTTTGGGTTAAATGTGCCATCGGAAAATAATAGGTCTTTTTATTTTTTGTTGAAAAAATTTTTTTTGGGGGGGGGACTATAAACCTTTGCGCTGATAAAAATACAACCCTGCGTCATTTGAATTTTTGGAACATTTTGAAGTTGGAAAAGTGTGACTGGTGTAAAATGTAGAAGGTGATCAGTGCCAAAATTTTAGCAAACAATGAAAAAATTTGAAATAAAGTCTTACCTATAAGCGGAACCGAGTCAGACGTTGCTGGCATGATCTCAGCCACCAACAGCATGAACACAGTCAGCGACAGCAAGACGGTGATCCCTTCAGGAGAAATGAATACAAATGGATCTCATGCAGAAAGTCAACATGAGTCTCTCGTCCGGGCCTACTGCCAAGATTTTTTTGACAAATGACTGTGAAGGCTCATCCACTAAATTGCTTTTTGACGTAGTGTAATACTCGCCGGCCATTTATTTTACACTGGTCCAAACAGCATCTGCATCCGACAACGACGCTGTCGTAATTCACAACTTTGACCACAAACAATTATAAAAATGCTTCCTTGGCATAAATGTTATGATGTATAACGGGAAGGATATGTTTTTTTTTTTTTGTTTGTTTTTTTGTTTTGTTTTTAATGTTAACTCATTAACTGTCATTGACAGCCTTCTACTGTGAATTGAAATATGTATATCATGAGTGGACATCCAATCCATTCGCTACCACCCTCCCACATCAAATAGACTGGACGTCTATCACTGTCAACGGCAGATATTGAGTTAAAAAAAAGAAATGTTCACTTTCCCTCTCCATTTTCTTTTGGCTCTTTCTCCTCCCGCTTCATCCTGTAATCTCCTCTCAGCTCATCTCTCTCCTTCTTTCATCCCCCTTCCTTGATTTGAGCATTCAATGCGAGCGTTTTAAGATCATATTTCCCGCATATTCGTGGCAAAGACGGGCCGGGAATGTCCCAGTTGGAGATATTCATGGCGCACATCAAAAAGGTACTTTTCCCTCCCAAAATATCTTGCTGACTCTTGAAGTTATCTGCATTTTGGGGAGAGTGTGAGTGCTTGCAAGGAGCTACATCATCTTAGACTTTGTGTCAATTGGTGCAAAATGTGCCATTATCTTCCCAAATGTACTTTTTTTTTTTTTGCTCACCCAGAGAAATCTTCTCTCCTGAGTCGGCGGGTAGAACGAAAATGAGAAGGGTCATGGAGGACAGGAGCATGCAGGGGATGAGCAGGTTGAGGGCGTAGTAAAGCGTCCTTCGCCGGATGGTCACGTTGAAAGTCACGTCCGGGTAAGGCTCTTTACAGCAATCGTAGAAAATTTCGTTGCGGGTGCCAGGCACTCCTGGTGGAACGGGAATGCGGGTATTTAATCATAGTTGGCACAAGGTATAATTAGTGGCTGATGTAAAAGGCTGACCTATGAGATCCCATTCGCCGTTAGGCATGTAGCCCGAGATGTCGGCGTCGTTCATCTGGAGGTCAAGAAGCAAGCCGTCGTAAGTCCACGAGCCGAACTTGAGGACACACTTCTGGATGTCGAAAGGGAACCAGCGCACGTCTACGTTGCACGTGCTCATGAAAATACCTGCCAGGCCGGACGGTCAGTACAATTAAATCAACGATTGGCCGGTTGCGACAACAAAACAAAATGGTGAAATGGTTTATTATGACACCTAACAGATAATATTCAATTAATTTTAAAAGATCAATTCAAAATTTATCATACATATATATTTATATATATGGCAGAAAACAGACAAACAGACAGACTGCTCTTGCACTCCTCTTTAAAAGAAACTGCAGTATTTTAAGCCAAAACAACTGTTGTGTTTGATAGAACAATATGTCAATATGCTGCCATAGCAGATTCATGGCGCATTAAGCCCCCTAACTATTTTTAATTTGTCCGTTTTACCCTAAAAACCCCCGTTTACAGACGTCGCGCAACCGCTTTTGTTTACACCTAGCCATAAAAAGAAGGTAAGTAATTATTCAAAATGTCATTTCTAGCTTAGAATCATTAATTGATGTTTAATATTTAGTTTTAAAAAAGAAAACGACTTTAAAAAAATATTCACTCGCATATTTTAAACTTTTAAAAAAGTAAAAAAGTCACGGATATCTACCTCATAACTATCGCTTAATTGTATTTTTTTTGTTACTGTCGCATTTTCCCCGATATGTTATATGATAAATAATTGATCCAAACAAAGAAAAATTGAAAAATAAAGTTTAAAAGGGTAACTATATAAAAAAGAAAATCTCAACCACTCCTTGTTGTCTGCAATTTCTGCATCACGACCCTTTTAATATCACCATGTTTCACCCCTAAAATCCCCCCAAAAATCGGGCTGTGGCCATTCACAGCTGTGTCTTGACACTCGGTGATACATGCTACATGGAGTTTTTGGCTCGAAACAAGGTAGGTACGCGATATCTCGTTAAAATCATGGTGTCTTTAATTCTGCTCTCGCCTCCAGTTAGGGTTTTGCTGTTAATTTTTTTTTTTTTTTAAATGCCCTCCTGTTCAAAATTTTTCTTCCCCCAGAAAATTGAGATTATAAGCTATCCAATGATGTATCACACATGCATATCGGACAATTTTGAAATTTGGCCAAATTGGGGGTCTCAGAGCGGAACTTCAAGTCACATGAGTGTTTTCAGCCATATATATTGGGGTGGCGTGGCTCAGTGGTAGATTAGTTGTCCCCCAACCCAGAGGTTGTGGGTTCAATTCGCCGCCCTGTTGAACTAGTCTAAGTGTCCTTGAGCAAGACACTGAACCCCACGTTGCTCCTGGTGCTGTGTCATCAGTAGGTGGATGGCGAGATAGTGTAAAGCGCCTTGAAAGGTGGAAAAGCGCTATATAAGTTTACCACCATTTATATATTAGGGCTGTCAAACGATTACAATTTTTAATCGCGTTTATCACTGCTTAAAAATTAATTAATCATAATTAATCGCAATTTAAACCATCTCTAAAATATGCCATAGTTTTTCTGTAAATTATTGTTGGAACGGAAAGATAAGACGGATATATACATTCAACATACTGTACATAAGTACTGTATGTACATTCTTTCTGTGAAAGGGATCCACGGATAGAAAGACTTGTAATTCTTAAAAGATAAATGTGAGTACAAGTTATAATAATTTTATATTAACACCCCTCTGTATGTTTTAATTTTAATAAAATTTGTAAAATTTTCAGTCAAAAAAATAAACTAATAGCACGCCAGTGTTTACTTCACAACGTTAGAGACCTCTGATAATTTGTATATTGTGACTAAATATTGCCATATAAGGTATTTGTTGAGCTAAACGAAATGTTTGAATAGAGTTTGACCAAAGTCTCAGTATTATTTTGCTTAGATATTTTGATTGGGAAGGTTAGTTCTCTTTGCAATGAACGCTTTTCTTTTTGTGAACATTGTTTTTTTTTTTTGAGAGAGAGATAGGATTATTATTTTTATTGTGCTTTCAGTAAATAATAATGTAGCGACTTAACTGTTCTGCCCAAATGCATGATGGTAAGTTGGGCCACCATGACTGTCAGTGGTGGCTGCAAATGGTATACCTTCTCTGCGTTGTGTTCAATACAGAGTGTTAAGAAAAAGATTATCTCCTGTCATTCTTCCCCATGTCGCTCGCCACAATAGATATAATTGTGGTGGAAGAGATTCCAAAGCTTATGCCAATAAATAGCACGGCCCCAATGAATGCCTGTGTCCACTCCACTCGCTTGTCTCTGCCTCCTAGCTCTCAATATACATAAAACGGCGCATGAGTGGGTCGTTCTGCACATGATTAATTTAAAGAATTAATTACCGCCCGTTAACGCGGTAAATGTGACAGCCCTAATATATATATAATATATACATACATACATAGACCATATTTTTCGGACAATAGGTTGCAGGTTTTTTTTTTTCATAGCTTGGCTATGGGTGCAATTTATACAATTTATGCTCCAGAGCGATTTATAGTCCGAAAAATATGGTGTCTATATTGAGTGTAACGGTATTTGTTTTCATCCCGTACCATCACGGTACAGTGCATCGAGTCAGACTGCGAATATGAGTGAAAAGGTAATGCACCAAAACCAACATTACGGGACAAAGAAGATAAACCAAAACAGACGAAGTAGTAGTTATCATTCTTCACGACTAGGAAAGTCACGGCAAATTTACAGAGTGGGAACTATCAAATGCAGTATTACTAACGCTTTTTAAAGTATATGGTAATGTTTATTTTGCTCTCGCCCTAGGCTGAAGTCATTGATATGCTGAGTGAGTATTTAATTTTGCACTATTTAAAGAAATGCTTTTTCAGTTTTGGAACTATTTGCACTTTTTATTTTATTTTTAGCCAATAAAAAATCTGTCTTCTGTGGGAATGTATGCTCACTGTAATGGTTTACAGTTAACTGTGTGCACTCCAACATTTGAAATGGTAGTACCTTATTTATATATATAGTAAAAAAACAACAACAACAAAGTTGTCAGCTGGCGAGTGCTACCTGACTTTAACTGTTACCTCAGTCGAGCCACAAAAAGGGTATGTTTATTTTTGGACAAAATCTGTGAATTAAAGAATGTAAGAACAATAACAACACAAATTCACTAGTTGATGTTTTCTTATATTTATTTTTCAATTTAATAAGCTGCTTTTTAGTTTTAATCAGTAGAACAAACTTTATTTTCAAATGCTGTGATTAAAAATAGCATTGTTTTTCCTGTTGTACCAAACCATGACCCCATTACCGAGGTATGTAGCGAACCGTGACTTGTGTGTACCAGTGTTGTTTTCGTCAACGATGACGACATCAAAAATATTTCTTTAACAAACACGTTTTTCATGACAATGACTAGATGATAACGAGCTAAAATCGTGTTTTGGGAGACTAAAACATAATGAGTCGAAGTTTTCGTCTGACGAGACGAAAATGCGTCATTGTTTCTGTCACATCTTCACAATGTGTGACATTTTATGTGTAGTTAGCCTGCATCTTCAGTGTCTGAGTCACTCCTGACGTGCTGCACACCCCCCCGACTCACCCATGTGTCGTCTCCAGAGAATTTGCAATGTTGCTTTAGCCTTCAAAGGTCTGTGCTGAGTGATCATCACACACTTAATGTAACTCGTAGCGTTAGCGTAGCATTCACGTTAGAAATAGGCTAATGCTAACGACGAATGTCCTCTTAAAAAAAAATTTACATACAGTTTATGGCATCCAAGTGGGTATAATTAATTGAAAATACTGTATTGCACTGTTTTTCTGCTCAGTGTGTATAATCAACAAGTTGGCGTTGTCTTTGTAGACGCTACAATAGGTGCTTGTCAATTTTCATCCGAAATACAGTAGTTGGGAACCTTTATATATTTTTGGGGTAATTTTTTTCAATTTTACAGACAAACATTTTTCGTGAACATCAACAAAAACTAGACGAAGACAAACACAATGAGATGACTAAAATATGCCGAAGACTAATCAGTATTATCGTTCGAAATCCTAAAATGAAAATTAAAAGGGCTGCCAAAAACACAGCACTGGTTTATACCGTTACACCCCTAATATAATATTGATGTGTGTTTATATATATGTGCAGTACATATACAGTATGTTTATACTGTGTATATACATATGTACAGTATACAGGTGTGTGTGTATGTATATATGCGTATAGGGAAAACTAAAATTGTAATCTAATTTTCAAATGGTTGTTATTTGTATTATGACTTTTGTAATTTTGCATTATTGTCATTTTAGTGACTAGCAAGTTATAAATTTAATAAATGACAAAGACCTTTTATATGAAAACAAAAAGGGGAAAAATAAGAGAAAAAACTCATTACAACATAAGTATCCACATGAAGAGAAACGTGTACTATTACAAAAATTGTGGTTCATCACAAAAAAAATAAGCAATATCGGTAAAAAATAGACAAAGAAGAGGAAAAAAATCACAGTTTTAAGAATAATGTTGCATTACAAGAACAAAAATTAAGGAAATGAGATGCGATATTAGATCAAAATGTGTATTGTTAGGAGAAGAAAGTTTCAATATCAGCAACCATAAAAAAGTAATGTTGGTAGGAAAAAAAGTGGGATTATTAAAAGAAATACTGAATTATCCTCCTTAATACTTGACAGAATTCTGTAATTTCCTGTTCATGCCACAAGATGACAGCAAAGAACTACCTGAAGGTAAATGGAGCTCCTCAACTCACATAGCAGAACATTGAAGAACAAAGCAAATGTTATCCAATGACAATTTTGCAGGATTGGAATATATCCCTAATATTGTGTCCAACAAGGGACTCATATTGTGTGCACCAGCGCCTTGTTGGCATCGTGCCTCTTCTCCGCTTGCGCAGATATCCATCTTGTAACCTTGAGGCGACACTCACAAACAAGACTCCTGCTTGCTCGCTCTGTCGTTCCCTGGCTCGCTCAGCACAATCCCCAAAATAAAAGTCCCTCATTTTGAAGCGCGTCCTTTTCATCCACATGACATTTTGAGGCCTGCGTCGGCAAATGTCGCCATATTTCCTTTTTTTTTTTTTTTTTTTTTTTTTAATGATCGAGTCTGTATGAAAGTGCTCCAGAAAACAAGCACTTGAAAGTTATCTGAAAATTGGCATTTAATTCTCATGAAAGTATTGTAAAATTTGTATTTTTTTTATTTATGAATAGGATCAATGTGTTCCCATGAGAGTAGAATTTGTGGGGGGGGGGGGGGGGGGGGGGGCACAAAAAAAAAAGCCCCTTTAAACTCCAATGCCAAAAACATACAATTTTCAAACTGTTACTTTGCTACTTTTAGTCCGAATTACATAATTTACACATAGAAAATAAAAATTGCAAAATTCATCAGCTAGTTTTTGGCAAAAATTGTACGGTTTTACCAAAATTTGACAAAAACTTGCCACACATTTTCAATGGCACAGTCAACGCCTACAAAAAAAAAAAAAAAATCACCCCTATTAATTTTCAATACGGACCTGCAAAAAAAAAATCTCCATTGAGACTTGCCCAAAATTAACAGGTAGCGATGCAAAATATATAACACGTGACCCACGAATGCCCCAAAATCATTAGAAGGTTCCCATAAAACCAACAGGAATTGACCCAAAATCAACAAAACACGACTAATAAACAGGAAGTGACCTGGAAATGCCCTAAAATCCACAGGAAATAATCAAAAAAAAAGTTAGACATCCAATTAATTAAACTGGGAGGACTGGCTGTGAATGCTCATGTTTCAGTGCCATTGATGGCACTACCGCACGAATGCTATTTTTAGACCGCAAGACTGCGTGACGTCACCATTGTAAACCGGAAGGGGCTCAACATGGAAGCGCGCTCGCATAAAACCCATGCAAGTACTGCTTGTTTTCTGCCGGCAATCTTTCAAAAAAGAACATGCCGAGGAAACACTGCTGCTATAACTTGTAAAAACGAGTCTAGACATTACGACCGTCCACATATGAAGGATGTTTTTATTCATACGTTGCCCGAAGCAAAAACTCAAGGGAAAAAATGTGAACAATGGATCAACTTGTGCGGATGTTCAAAAGACCAGTTTAACGCCAGCTAGGTGAAGCCTTCACCTTAATATGCAGTAAATATTTTGTTAGGGGCCAAGAAAAAGATATCGTTAAAAAAGCTACCTCTGGATCAGGTCGGCACTTTTTCCCGTCTTTTTCAGCCCTCGCACTCAAACCATCTCTTTAATTGAACATTTTTATGTCCTTCCACATCTTTACCTGTGAATTTGGCACCGGGGACATCTTTTTTGGGACAAAATTGGTAGATTTAGCTCAGTAAAAATTTTGTTCGTACACTTTTTACACTCATCTAGTATGAGGGACAAACGCGAGTTTGACCCCCCTAGCAACAGTTGCTAACGTCATGAATACTAATGAGCAATGGTGACGTGTTACGTGCTGTACGCGATTCATTACGACTGGGCGGAGCGAATTAACACTCCCAGTCGAAATGGATTGGACATCTAGCACGGTCAATAGCAGCAAATGAGTTAACAAGGTAGTGACTAGTGTTGTCACAGATTACTTGAAAAAGTAATTCAATTACTGGTTACGGCTCAAAAAAGTAATCTAGTTACTTTACTGATTACGTTATTATCAAAGTAACTAGGTTACTTTAAAAGTAATTCCTCGGTTAATTTTTACCAATTTTTCTTCCTTTGCTGCCTCAACATCAGAATGACAACAGAAAAATCTCACCGCATTTAATTGACTTTCCGATAATTGATTTTAAAGGGGAAGATCAGAGTTTTTCCACATAAGGCTTAATCTTCGAGTTAACGGGGGTTTGATTAGTCGATGGAGTTGATTTCAACCCCCATTGACCTGGTAGCTTAGCCCCTCCAAAGCTCTGAAACTAATAGATAACTGACAGACTGCATGAAATTTGTTGTAATCAACTCCAACAACTAATTAAACCCCCGCTAAGTCAAAAGATTAAGCCTAAGGTTAAAAGTTTTGAACTTCGGGTTAGGGTTAAAGCATATGTGCCAATGTAAAACAATGCAAATTGACTGCACAGTAATCAACAACACACAAATGAATTGCACAGTGCAATAAATACAAAGGTGGGGGGTGGACGCGAATGCACGCGCACAACCCGGAAGTACACCGTACACACACGCGGTCAATTTAGCCACAAAACGTGGCGGCAACTAGGCACTTTACACTCGATCGGACTTACAACACATCCCAAAGATGCTAAACAAACACGTCAGCTCACGGCATAAATTTGCAACACGAATATGATTTAAACAATGCTCGCCAACTTCCCTCCATTGCAACGGCAAAGCTACGAAACGGCCGAGCATGTAGCAACTCCAACCTATCGCTGGAACCCTCCAGAATGAAGGGAAAATACTCACGTTCATTCATGGACCCACACAGATCAACATTCCCTCGCACATCTCAACAGGTGGCTGCACTCGGCTCGAAAGTGCCCCCGCGATCCTCACACATCCCAAAACACGTGTGAATTTAGACCAAAACAAGAAGTAACTATGAGCGGTTACCATGGAAACAAACACTTAGTGGAAACAGTTTCTATTCAAAATGTTCTTCGTACATGGCTACAATATTCTTCATTCTACATACATGATGAGGCAATAACAAAATAGTATTTATAGATATTAATGACATTTTTATTAAAACTCCACAAATTGTTGTTTTTCACCCCAATTTATTAGTTTGTCGTATACTTACATAATGTATTGAAGCTGGCTGCAACGAGGGTGAAATGAGAGCATCACCCCCCACTCTCTTCCCTTGATTATAATCATGGCGGTGAGTTATTTACACACCGCAGGATTCTATTAATAAACATGGCGGAGAACCCGCGGCGGCGGCCCGCAATGCACAAGTTTCATTTCAGAACGCAGACACCCGCTTAAGAATTGATGGACTGACTGACCGAACGTCAGCTTGCCGGAATGCGCAATGCACTATGGGTAGAACAGGACGTTCATGCCAGTGAAATATTAGCTTTGGCTGGGCAAGCATATAGGCAGGGGCATGTGGAATTGCTGTGAACTGACAGAGTGAGGACAGCAGGAGCGGGATGGGCGGTCGAAAAATCAGGAAAGAAAGTTATGAGTGGGGAAAACTTGGACTTCAATATTTTTCATTATGTATTGATTTTTCGGGGTGGTAGGAATTTGGAGTTTACTTGTAAAATTCTGACTTTACCATCGTAATATTCCAAATGATATCTTGCAAATTCATACATAACACCATGTGACACATATTTTGTTCCCAGGTTCTATGTGGTATTTCCTAGTTTATTTTAGTCGCATTGACATGTAAAAACACTTTTGCATTGACTCCACAATCTGATAGAGAAGTCTATGACTTTTGTTTCCCAAAAGTTTGGGCTTGTGGTATATATATATATATATATATATATATATATATATATATATATATATATATATATATATATATATATATATATATATTTGGAATTTCTCACATTTCTGCATAAAATCCCCATCAAATGTGATCTGATCTTTGTCAAAATCACACAAATGAAAAAACAGTGCCTGCTTTAACTAAAACCACCCAAACATTTATAGGTTTTCATATTTCAGTGAGGATAGTATGCAAACAATGACAGAAGGGGGAAAAATAAGTGAACTATCACATTTACTATTTTGTCCCCCCACCCCACCTCCCCTTGACAGCAATAACTTCAACCAGACGCTTCCTGTAGCTGCAGATAAGTCTGGCACATCAATCAGGACTAATCTTGGCTCATCCTTCTCTACAGAACTGCTGTAGTTTAGTCAGATTTCTGGGATGTCTGGCATTAATTGCTATGTTTAGGTAATGCCTCAGCATTTCAATGTGGTTCAAGTTTGGACTTTAACTTGGCCACTCCAAAACGAGTATTTTGTTCTTCTGAAACCATTCTGAAGTTGATTTACTTCTGTGTTTTGAATCATTGTCTTGTTGCAGCATCCATCCTCTTTTTAGCTTCAACTGTCTGACAGACAGCCTCAGGTTTACCTGCAAAACATCCTGATATATATTCAAAAGTGGAATTCATTCTTCCATTAATGATTGGAAGTTGTCCAGGCCCTGAGGTAGCAAAACAGCCCCAATCCTTGATGCTTCCTTCACTATGCTTCACGTTGGTGATGAGGTGTTGATGTCGGTGAGCTGTTCCATTTTTCCTCCAAACATGACGTTGTGTGTCACTCCCAAACAATTCAATTTTGATTTCATTAGTCCACAAAATAATTTGCCAAAACTTCTGTGGAGTATTCAAGTTTTTGTGAACATTAAACGAGCAATAATGTTTTTTTAGACAGCAGTCGCTTTCTCTGTGGAGTCCTCCCATGAACACCATTCTTAGCCATAGTTTTACATATCGTTGATGTGTGCACAGAGATATTTGACTGTGCCAGTGATTTCTGTAAGTCTTTAGCAGACACACTAAGTTTCTTTTTTACCTTTCTGAGTATTCTGCGCTGAACTCTTGGCGTCATCTTTGATGGACGGCCACTCCTTGGGGGAGAAGCAATAGTGCCAAACTCTCTCCATTTGTAGACAACTTCTCTGACTGTTGATTGATGAACATCCAGACTTTTAGAGATGGCTTTGTATCCTTTCCCAGCTTTATACAAATCAACAATCCTTGATCACAGGTCTTCAGACAGCTCCGAGCCATGATGCACATCAGACAATGCTTCTCATCAAGACAATTCTCACCAGGCGGTCAGGGGAGCTTTAAACAGCTCATCAGTGATTTGGCACACACCTGACTTAAATTGTTCGGTAAAAATTTGTTTAAACTGGTCTTTAAGTCTCCTTAGGCAACGGGTTCACTCACTTATTTTTCCCCCTTCTGTCAGTGTTCGCATGCTATCATCATTAAAATATAAAAACCTATAAATATTTGGGTGGTTTTTAGTTAAAGCAGACACTGTTTTTACACCTGTGTGATTTTGACAAAGATCAGCTCACATTTGGTAGTGGTTTTATGCAGAAATGTGAGAAATTCCAAAAGGTTCAGATAATTTTTCATACCACTGTACATATAAATATATACATATGTACATTTTCTGTCTTATATTGTAGACTGTTTGACCTGAAACATGAAGAAATGACATTTAAAAAATATTTTTGTCTCAACTAAGACGTATTAAGACTTTTTAGTGGCAATTTTTCATTTAGTTTGGATCCAAGCAACTTAAATAAAATGATGATTACAAGCCAGTAACAAGTAGTATTAGTATTATAACAGCTAGTATTTTATGTAGGTTAAATTACTACGAAACTTAACATTTAAGTGCAAAGTATGAATTTTTACTGAAAGTCGTCTGACCTCATCTCGCAACATGACAACTGTATTGCAGAATAATCCAAATGCAAATATGACCTTGTATTTCCCGCAATATTACGACACGAGCAGAAAGTTTTAATCAATAGTTAAACTTCTTTCCTCTTAATATGAAGACTTTACCATTTATTCTCACACAGTTGACACGATTTGTCTTCTCCTTGGCTACCATCACTTTTTTTTTTATAGATGTAATAATGCTATACTAGTAAGATTAGTGACCCACCTGGAGGCAAATATTCAGCAAAGCCGCTAGAGTTGACCAGAACGTTGGTCTTGAAGGTGGAGTCGAAGTCATCGTCTGCACTGAGAAATCGACACTGGACAGTTAGAACACGTTAGGTGATCACGCAGCTTTTTTAAACGCTTACCTGTTGTACAGCAGAATATCTGGCGTCCAGATTTGGTCGGTGGTGAAGCGAAGATTTTTAACTCCGGGATGTTCGCTCTGGTTCCACTGGAGGTAGTGGTCGAACCAGCTCTTGACCATACACACACATGGATACAGATGTCATCCGTTTTTTTTTCTATGTGATCAATTTTTAACTTTGAAACATGAAAAAAAATTGGTGAGGGGGTGGGGAATAACATTCCTAAAATGTGTGAAAAAAAACTATTGAATTTAAATCAACTTAAATTCTAACAAATTTTCATTCACAAAGTAGTAAATGTATTTTAATCACACAAAATGTCAATAATTATAGCAATCTTATTATATCAATATATTTATAATGAACTGACGCATGATTAGAATATAAAAACGTCTGATTACCTCACCTGCAATAAACTATGTACATTAGTAATAAATAAATAAACAAATAATTAAAATAATAAATGATAATCATACACCAGCGATCAAAGGTTTTGAGAAACCTTCTCATCCTACTGAATGATGACGCGTCTCAAAACTTTTGACCAAAGGAAGATTGATTCATTACAAATTACATTTAAATTAAATTAAAATTCTTATAATGTAATATAAAATAACCAGAACTTTTGTTATATATTTTATTATGAAATAATACATTCATATATAACATTAATTATTGCGATAATTAAGGTTGTATTAAATTTGATGTATTATTTTTAATTGTGTGCAGGAAACATCTTGTTTTTATTTTATTTATTTTCTAATATTATAATACTATTATAAACCATATAAATTATTTTGTTAATACATAGGAAATACTGCTTAAAGAATCATCCAAATGTTTTAAGATAAATTATATCAAAATTAAATATTTATTATTATTATTATGAGTATACCATGGTGTGAAAAAGTATCTAAACCTTTTGGAATTTCTCACATTTCTGCAGAAAATCACCATCAAATGTGATCTGATCTTTGTCAAAATCACACAGATGAAAATACAGTGTGTGATTTGAGTAAAACCACCCAAACAATAGATTTTCATATTTTAATGAGGATAGCATGCAAACAACGACAGAAGGGGAAAAAATACAAAGTGAACCCTCTGCCTAAAAGTATGGATGTTCATCAATCGACAGTCAGAGAAGTTGTCTACAAATGGAGAGAGTTTGGCACTGTTGCTTCTCTCCTAAAGAGTGGCCATCCACCAAATATGACACCAAAAGTTCAGCGCAGAATACTCAGAGAGGTTAAAAAAAAAAGAACCCTAGAGTGCCTGCTAAAGACTTACAGAAATTACTGGCAGAGTCCAATATCTCTGTGCACACATCAACTATATGTAAAACTATGGCCAAGAATGGTGTTCATGGGAGGATTCCGCGGAGGAAGCCACTGCTGTCTTTAAAAAACATTGTTGCTTGTTTAATGCTCCCAAAAAGGCACTTGGACACCCCACAGAAGTTCAGGCAAAATATTTTGTGGACTGATGAAACCAAAGTTAAACTGTTTGGGAGTAACAGACAATGTCATGTGTGGAGGAAAAATAGAGCAGCTCACCATTATCAACACCTCAT
The DNA here is from genome assembly GCF_030265065.1 of Corythoichthys intestinalis. Taxonomy (NCBI): domain Eukaryota; kingdom Metazoa; phylum Chordata; class Actinopteri; order Syngnathiformes; family Syngnathidae; genus Corythoichthys; species Corythoichthys intestinalis. Next base: position 24,075,378 of record NC_080416.1, read on the forward strand.
CCCCACTGTGAAGCATGGTGGAGGGGGCATCATGATTTGGGGCTGTTTTTCTGCTATAGGGCCTGGACAACTCGCAATCATTAATGGAAGAATAAATTCAAAAGTTTATCAGGATATTTTGCAGGAAAACCTGAGGCCGTCTGTCAGACGGTTGAAGTTAAAAAGAGGATGGATGCTGCAACAAGACAATGATCCAAAACACAGAAGTAAATCAACTTAAGAGTCGTTTCAGAAGAACAAAATACACGTTCTGGAGTGGCCAAGTCAAAGTCCAGACTTGAACCCCATCAAGGTGCTGTGGCATGACCTAAAGACAGCAATTCATACCAGATATCCCAGGAATCTGACTGGACTATAGCAGTTTTGTAGAGAAGAATAGGCTAAGATTAGTCCTGATCGATGTGCCAGACTGATCTGCAGGTACAGAAAGTGTCTGATTGAAGTTATTGCTGCCAAAGGGGGGCACAAAATATTAAATATGATGGTTCACTTACCTATTTTTCCCCTTTCTGTCATTGTTTGCATACTATCCTCATTAAAATATGAAAAATTATACATGTTTTGGTGGTTTTAGTTAAAGGAGACACTGTTTTTTCGTCCTTGTGATTTTGACAAAGATCAGATCACATTTAATGATGATTTTATGCAGAAATGTGAGAAATTCCAAAAGGTTCAGATACTTTTTCATACTACTGTATAATAGCCTGAACATTTTTTTATTATTCTGATTTGATGAATGCTTAATTTCATTGCTATATTTCATGGTAATCTATTGCCCAATTAGATTTTTTTTATGTTTTAATACCAAGACATGAGTAGTCGGCTACATTTTTAATCATCATACTAAAAAGATTAATAATGAATGCAAAAAGTGAAAAAAATGAACAAGGATGTTAAGTTTAACTAATATATACTACTGGTATAAACAGTTTTTTAAATTGTATTTCTCTGAAGCAGTAAATACCAATAAACACACAAAGTACTCTCATTGGCCATGATGTTAGGTACAGCTTTAAGCAAAGTGCAATACAAGATACTTCTCAAAAATTCACGCTCCCCAATAACAAGACAGTGTAATGCGACACCCAGTGAGGCAAATGAGCAAGTTCATTAGCGCCACAAACCTCTCAGACGTCCTTACCATCCGCAGCCACATGTTGGTGGTGAGCACCTGGTTCTTCTCATCCTGCCAGCCACAACCATAAAACCGTTCAAAAAAACTTTTGACATTTTCCTCGCCAAATCGTGACGACACCCACCACGTCCATGATCTGGATTAAACTGAGCGAGAAGGTGACAGTTAATGGGTTCGAGTCGTTGCCCACCGGACGCTCCATACGGTTGTAGTCCTTCAGCAGGCTTTTCAGCAGCTTTCTCTGGTGAGGACCCCCAGATGATACTGCAAAGGGAAGTTGAGACTAAAGCAGTGGTGTCCAAACTACGGCCCGCAAGGCAGATTTTAATTTCCTGCAGCTAGGACGTTATTAATATCTGATAAAAATGCACCACTATTTTCACCCAATGGACGTCCAATCCATTTGATCTGGGAGGGTGGCCCGTTTACAAGTGATAAACTCTTTGAAAAAGTTTTAATTTAGTTTTGAAAAGCCACAAGATTAGCAAGAACTTCATATTAGTTTGTCACCTTTTTGTCTCTCGCGCTCGATAAAGCGGCATTTGTGCAAGAACAAGGGCGAAAGACTCGAGGGAAGCGCAGCACTTTGGTAAACAAAGTCTAATTAGTGGCAGCAGGAAACTTCATCAAGCTCGTATTGACACTAATGAACCCGTAATGAACTTACTCTCAAAAGAGCTTCACCCTCAAATAGATGCCTTTTGTTTTTTTCGAGTAGCGGTTAGCATGACTGCCTTGCAGATTCAAAGTTGGAATCTTAAGTTTGCTTGGTTTTGTCCGATCAGCAGCAATAACAGATGAATTGCAATTGATATTCATGTCATTTTAATTGGGATATCAGGCATTGAATGTTCATGTTTCAGTGACATTGACGGCAATAGACGTCTAATCTGTATCGAACGATGGAAATGGATTGGACCGGATGGGGGACGGTGGGATGGTAGTGGACAATTATTAGCGGGCCCCTCCACACTTTTGCAGACCCCTCAAGACGAATGTGAGCTGTGTGTGGGTGTGTCTATTTGTGGGGGGTGCAAGTGGAAATTTTTTTGCGGGCCCCCTGAACAACTGGCCAAGCGGTTGCCGAGATATTTTAACACTTAAAGTGCCTGTGACAGCATTAAAAAAAATCTTAAATAGTATTATCATGCGATCATATTTTGAGACAATTTGACTATATACAACAATTTGGCAAAGCGCAGATGACGAGAAATTAGTCTCTTAATCTGCCGTTTGGGCCCGCCTATAGCCATTATAGTGCTATAGCATCCCCAGCTGATGATGACGTCAGCAGGGTAACGATTTCAGCTGATTTAGAATTCAGCCCATTGAGGGGGAAGATTCAGAACAAGGAAAATGCGACAGAGAGAAGCAAAATGTAATTGTTTCAATATCTCTACTCCAATATTTTTAAAAGATATTCTTTTTATCTAAGTATTTTCCCCAAATTGCTAAATAAATGGTATGGTCATGACAAATAACAGTCTTGTGCTAAATGGAATATGAAATATTAAAAATGCATTTATTCACTTCGACAGGGCAAAATTATTGCATAATGGTCAAAACTGCCGGCTTGTTAACCTTCCGAACGGTATTTTACGCCACCGGAGTTAGTCCTGCTTTTGTCATTTCCCTGCCCCGCCTTCAGAGACCAGAGGAAAGAGCGTAAACAAAACAGGAGGCGTGACAGCCAGATGACGTGCTAACTCGAACTGAGCGGCTTTTCCAAGTCTTTTTCTCGCCTTTCGAAAACAAAAAAATCACACAAAACTACCCCGACTCATGTCACACATGGCGGTGAGGGTGACAGCCTTCACCGATTGGCCAGCCCCCGGCAGCGAGCAAGTTTCGGCTCGTTGTTCCCCTACTGCAGGCAAAAGTGCTCGTTGCTGGGGACACAACTGGAGAATGACCGCCGGACAAAGCATCTGACGTCGGAGGAACACGTGGCTAACCGAGCCTAAGCCAAGGATAGTGGTCTATTGGCAGGCACAAGAAGAGGACCGAGGGGATGTAAGTGACCATGGTGTGTGACAAGCCGCTGGTCGTCGGCCGAGTGGCCTTCTCGGTGGACAGGGAACATGGTCAGCCACAAAATATAAGCCACCTCCTTATTAAAATGTTTGCCATGATCCCAGTAGTTGACATATTGCAAAACACATATTTAACTCACTTCCTCGTCGGTCCAATGGTCCCACAGTTGTCAGACTTGTTTTGGCCCCTCTCTGCAGTGAATGGGAACTTTTTGAAACCCAAAAAGGCTCACACCCCTCTCCCTGGTGCAGCAACAAAAGCCTGCAGCACATTGAGCTGGCGTGATGCGAAAAATAAACAAATTAATCCGCAAAATCAACTGAATCCGCAATCCTTCTACATGCTATCTATTGATGGCTGAGATGGTGACCCGGCTGACGTCACATTCGCATTCTTCCTCAATCCAGGAAGTCACTCATTTTCATGGCACGGGATAAAAAAAAATTGAATAAATAATTCGATCGCTTCCACACGCATTCAAGCGGTCCATTTCATTCAGGAGCATAAAATACCGCGTGAAATATGAAATAAACATGCTTTTTGCTGTCATAGGCACTTTAAAGCAACACTCGGTAACTTTGGAAACTTTATCAAATATTTTCATATCATATGTGATGATATGTCGACTGACAATGAGACTCATTTATATCTTGAGGAGGTCAGTATAGCTTGCACCGGCACTAATTAACTTTGAGGAGGGTCTCCCAAATCGGAATTCATGCAACAATTACGTCAGCAAAGAGCAAGAGAGGCAGAGAAGATGTCCGTGATGGAGCTGTCCATTAGTGTTAGCACCTAGCTTTTAGGCATTAGGCAGGCTTGACCACAGTCATAAAAAACATAAGATGAAAAAGAATAAGCCTAACAATGCTTGTTTTTCTTTGTGTGTGTCAAATTGAATGGCCGAGAGTCGGGGCAAACTGACCGTATGTGTGTGCGTCATGCACACAGTGCATACATGTGTTCTAACAATCCATATAAACTTTGAATATAAGACTAAACAGGGATTATTTATGTCTGTTATTTGTGTCCTCTATTTGGAAATCAAAATATGATCACCCAAGATGATGTAGAGCCAGCATGTATAGTAATTTGTTTTGATGCTTCTGCACATGCGGGTCAGTTTGCTCAACCAGTGTCGGCTGCGAATTATTGCCCATGCTTGATACTTGAACGGGCTCAATGAAAAAAGGCAGTCACGCCAAGGTACGCCAAAAAAGCAGATACGACGAAAAATCGGAATTCTGCATCAAGACCTGCAGTCTGAACCAAGGGTGTAGGTTTGGTCTCAACATTGGTAGGGACGATGTAATAGCATAACCTGCATATACACTTTTTGCTGGGGACTGGACATTAATAAGACCAAACAGATTGGGTGAACAAGGGTCTAGGCTACATTTCTCAAGAATATGAACCTAATTAATTGATAGGCTAAATGATCAATGCAAAACAAATCTGTATTGACTTTTAACTTTCACGTGAATTGGTTCAGGTGACATACCGTTTGATTCAAGCTTTCGTTTCAAAAACTACTAAAACATTTTGAAAACTTTCAGAATAAATGTCTGGATTTTATTAGCACATTTAAATTGGAATATTTTAACATAAGTTTAACTATATTAATATACACAATAAATCCAAACTTGTTAATAATCTCTTAACTATATTAATGTACACAATAAGTACAAACTTGTTAATAATCTCTTAACTATCCGGGTATGCAAAAAATAGTTTTTTCTTAGGACGACTCAACATTGTCCGTCTAAATAAATTAATTAAATATAACTGAAAAAAAATTGTTTTTTAAGGAATGACAAACATAGATAAAAACGGAGCCTTCTTTCTGGTAAAACACTAGTGCTTATGTCCACAAGCACAGCCAAACTCAACAAAAAAATGAACGCTCCTTTGGGCTGCTTTCAGACCACATAAATAAAATACAATTGAAAATTGACTGACACACACAGACTTGGGATCTCTCTCTCAGCAGCTTCTTGCTCACATTTTTCTGGTACTATAGTTTCCAGCAGCGTTCACTACATTTCTCACAGTTTAATTAACGTTAAAAGTCAAAAACACATACAGGAAGATACATTCTCTAAGCAGCTTCCTACTGGAGTTATGCTAACTCTGATGCTGGTCGGATTTTCAGTTTCAAAATTAGTGGAGTGTCCCCCACTTTCACAACATTGACGTTTTTTTATTTTATTTATTTATTTTTTTTTTACAATACTTACAGTGGCGTCTACTCCTGTAGCTGGCCGTAAAAACTTGTAATATCCCTCCTCTTCGAAGGGGGCAGAGGAGGAGGCATGACATTAATCTGTTTCATTGTTCTGTGCTTGTGTGTGTGTGTGTGTGTGGGGGGGGGGGGGTCATCAACCAATCAAACGTGCATTTGAGGGGTGAAATAGACCAGCACATTCAGCAAGTGAAAAGGGGGAAATGTAAGTCTGAACATAATGAAAATAATTCACTTAAAAATGGTAGAGTCAATTCTATCCTTACAGCAGAGAGTATGTGAAGACCGTCTAAATTACCTATTTAACTGAACTGAACTCATTCTATAATGCAAATAAGGTTGCTTAAAAGTTTGTGGGGACAATTTGAGCATCCTGCAAAGTTGGTAGTGTTATGTCCCTAACGTCCCTATGCAAACCTATGCCCTTGATCTGAACCTAGCCTTATAGGCCCGGTTGTAGTCGCAACCCCCTAAGTTCCGCCCCTGGATTGGACGTCTATCGCCATCAAAGAACGCCAATTAGTTATTTTATGACAACTTTAAAGCTTATCTGGCGGTAGAAGGGTTGTTGATGTGTTTCCATAGATTGTTGGTTGTGAATTTTAATACGTCAAAGTTATGTATGGTCAAAGTAATACAGCTTTTTTTGAAGCAACTGGTTCGTCGATCACCGTCAATGGCAGCCAGAGAGTTAACCACCTGTCTAATTTGCTCCAGAATATGGCGCCAAATGCACCAGAAAAGGTAAACTGAATTTTTACATGTTGCTTTTTTTGCCCGTAAATGAACTTTTATTTACCTGGTTAGTACTTGCAAATTTTTCCTTTCATACAACATGCTTTATTTCCATCCATGGATTCTTAGTTGCTTAGGTAACAAATACAAGGTCAGAACAAGGTACTTAATAAAAGGCTGCAAAATTAAGACCACAGTGTTGCCTTGAGATACAAACCAGAATTTATTCCATTGCCACTCTTTTGAATGTAAGCACTCATATTTTGAATTAGTCCTTTAAAATCTTCTATTCATGTGATTTTTGTTTGGTTGTCTTTTTTCCAGCCACATCTCATATTTAACGCGACTTCACACCGTCAACAAACGCTCAAGCAAGCAGCTGTCAACTTTGTACCCCTCGGCCGCAGCAACACGTCCTCCAAGCACATGCACATCAACAAGAGAGATGCAGGCAAGATGTTTGAGAACCGATCCATACGTGTGACTCCAATGATCCATGCCCCCACATCCATACCCGCCCCCCCAAGCATCAGTTTGCTTGTGAGTCACACAAGAACATGACATGTATGGTTGCCCACTCTAACCAAGAGTAGGCAAAGCAAACAGGTGACCAATCGCGTCTCGCACTTTTCCGTCTTTTCGCATTTTTTCACATTTAATACAAAATACCGCAAAAGCTCACCGTGAATCAACACCGAGATTCCCGAGAGGAGCAGAGCAGCCGAGCGCCACATTCTGGTTGACAGAAAGGAGGAGGAGAAAGAAGAAGACTGGCAGCAGACAGATAGGAAGGCAGGAATGATGGTGAGGAAGAGAAGGAGAGAGAGGAAGCTGCAGGAAAGCCAGTGAGGCAAAGAAGGAGCAGATGCTGGAGGAGAGAGAGAGAGAGAGAGACACTGAGGAAGAGGTGGGGACTAAAATGGAAAGCATGCTGTTAAAAAAAAAAAAAAGCGATCGGCAGCGGGGGTGAAGGGGTTGAAGATGGAAGGAGGGTGATGTTTAATGGCTGTGTCGGTGTGAGATGACCTTATTAAATACAACACAATGCCAGGACAAGAAGACTGAAGGTCAGAGTGTACACACAAAAAAGGGAATTAAGGAGAACAACCCTTTAGGTTATACCAAGTGGGTAAATTCCTCTGAATTCAAAGTAGGTGAGCAGCTGGAGGCAAAAAAAAATCCTTCAAAGTAGTAAAATGATCAATACTATGTAAGCAGAGGTGAAGGCCATGTTGCGAAAATAGATGCTGAATAAACACTAGTGAATATAACAGGCAGCAAGAGTAGTCAGAGTTGCTTTTAATGGCGTCTTCAAACCTAAATGGTGACTTTCTATTCAATTTCAAGCATGGGCCTTTTATGGAAAATTCTACGTTCTGCTATGATAGACATGTTCACCCAATTTCATGTCAATTGGTTTAACTAGTGTCTTTTTCATGGACAAGCCATGGCAGCTTCAAAGCAAAATTGCCAACCTCTTTTCCAATTTCACGAATGCGTTCTTAAGGCCTTTTGGTGCAACCTGTCATTATAGACATGTCTGCCTAATTTCATATCAATTGGTTAAATTGATGTGTTTTTCATGACTAAGCCATGTCAGCTTTATACCAAAATGGTCGACGTCCGAGTTGATTTCAATAAGATTTTTTGCACCCCATTACGATAAACGTCCACCCGGTTTTACGTTAATCAGTTAAACTAGTGTCTTTCATGATTAAGCTATGTCTACCACAAATCAAAATGGCTGACTTCTTGATCATTGGACTGTGAGACTTTTTTTGCGCCATGTTATACAATATATGTTACAGTGGTACCTCTACTTATGAAATTAAAGTTTCATAATTTACAAATTCTGTAAGTAGAGACAAGTTTTCCACGTTAAAGCCTTAATCTGTTCCAAGCCCCCCCAAATTCAGACAAAAATCTTGTATAATACAGTGGGGCAAATAAGTATTTAGTCAACCACCAATTGTGCAAGTTCTCCTACTTTAAAGGATTAGAGAGGCCTGTAATTGTCAACATGGGTAAACCTCAACCATGAGAGACAGAATGTGGAAAAAAAAAAAACTGAAAATCACATTGTTTGATTTTTGAAGAATTTATTTCCAAATTAGAGTGGAAAATAAGTATTTGGTCACCTACAAACAAGCAAGATTTCTGGCTGTCAAAGAGGTCTAACTTCTACTAACGAGGTCTAACAAGGTCTAACGAGGCTCCACTCGTTACCTGTATTAATGGCACCTGTTTTAACTCATTATCGGTATAAAAGACACCTGTCCACAAACTCAGTCAGTCACACTCCAAACTCCACTATGGCCAAGACCAAAGAGCTGTCGAAGGACACAAGAGACAAAATTCCAGACCTGCACCAGGCTGGCAAGACTGAATCTGCAATAGGTAAAACCCTTGGTGTAAAGAAATCAACTGTGGGAGCAATTGTTAGAAAATGGAAGACATACAAGACCACAGATAATCTCCCTCGATCTGGGGCTCCATGCAATATTTCACCCCGTGGCGTCAAAATGATAAAAAGAACGGTGAGCAAAACTCCCAGAACCACATGGGGGGACCTAGTGAATGGCCTACAGAGAGCTGGGACCTCAGTAACAAAGGCTACTATCAGTTGCGCAACGCGCCACAAGGGACTCAAATCCTGCACTGCCAGACATGTCGCCCTGCTGACGCCAGTACACATCCAGGCCCGCCTGCGATTCGCTATAGAGCATTTGGATGATCCAGAAGAGGACTGGGAGAATGTGTAATGGTCAGATGAAACCAAAATAGAACTTTTTGGTAGAAACACAGGTTCTCGTGTTTGGAGTAGAAAGAATACTAAATTGCATCCGAAAAACACCATACCCACTGTGAAGCATGGGGTTGGAAACATCATGCTTTGGGGCTGTTTTTCTGCAAAGGGACCTGGACAACTGATCTGTGTAAAGGAAAGAATGAATGGGGCCATGTATCAAGAGATATTGAGTGAAAATCTTCCATTAGCAAGGGCATTTAAGATTCGACGTGGCTGGGTCTTTCAGCATGACAATGATCCTAAACACACAGCCAGGGCAACAAAGGAGTGACTTCGTAAGAAGCATTTCAAGGTCCTGGAGTGGCCTAGCCAGTCTCCAGATCTCAACCCCATAGAAAATCTGTGGAGGGAGTTGAAAGTCCGTGTTGCCCAACGACAGCCCCAAAACATCACTGCTCTAGAGGAGATCCGCATGGAGGAATGGGCCAAAATATTAGCAAAAGTGTGTGAAAAGCTTTTGAAGAGTTACAGAAAACGTTTGGCCTCAGTTATTTCCAACAAAGGGTACATAACAATGTATTGAGATGAACTTTTGGTATTGACCAAATACTTATTTTCCACCATGATTTGCAAATAAATTCTTTAAAAATCAAACAATGTGATTTTGTGTTTTTTTTTTCCACATTCTGTCTCTCATGGTTGAGGTTTACCCATGTTGACAATTACAGGCCTCTCGAATATGTTCAAGTGGGAGAATTTGCACAATTAGTGGTTGACTAAATACTTATTTGCCCCACTGTACTTAAAAATGCATTAAAACATGTAACAAATGCATGTTACAGTTAGATTATTTCACAATAAACATAAAATACATTAAAGAATAAAATTTATTAGCATGCAAACAATGACAGAAGGCGGAAAAATAAGTCAGTTAACTCCTTGCCTAAGGAGACTTAAAGAGCAATTTAAATCCATTTTTCCAAACATTTTAAGTCAGGTGTGTGCCCAATCACTGATGAATGGTTTAAAGCTGCACTGCCAACTATAAAACACACACTTGGTAAGGAATGTCTTGATGAGAAGCATTGTCTGGTGTGCATCTTGGCTCGGTCAAAAGAGCTGTCTGAATGACCTGCGATCACGGATTGTTGATTTGTATAAACCTTGGAAAGGATACAAAACCATCTCTAAAAGTCTGGATGTTCATCAATTGACTGTCAGAAAAGTTGTCTACAAATGGAGAGAGTTTGGCACTGTTGCTTCTCTTCCAAGGAGTGGCTATCCACCAAAGATGACGCCAAGAGTTTAGCGCATAATACTCAGAGAGGTAAAAAAGAACCCTTGAGTGTCTGCTAAAGACTTACAGAAATCATTGGCACAGTCCAGTATCTCTGTGCTCACATCAACGACATGTAAAACTATGGCCAAGAATGGTGTTCATGGGAGGACTCCACTGAGGAAGCCACTGCTGTCTAAAAAAACATTTTTGCTCCTTTAATGTTCGCAAAAAGGCACTTGGACACTCAACAGAGGTTTTGGTAAAATATTTTGTGGACTGATGAAACCAAAGTTGGTTTGGGAGTAACACACAATTTCATGTGTGGAGGAAAAATGGAACAGCTCACCAACATCAACACCTCATCTCTACCATGAAGCATGTTGGAGGGAGCATCATGATTTGGGGCTGTTTTGCTTCGCCAGGGCCTGGACAACTTGCAGTCATTAATGGAAGAATGAATTCAAAGGTTTATCAGGATGTTTTGCTGGAAAACCTGGAGCCGTCTGTCAGACAGTTGACGCTAATTAGAGGATGGATGCTGCAACAAGACAATGTTCCAAAATATAGAAGTAAATCAACTTCAGAATGGTTTCATAAGAACAAAATACACATTCTGGAGTGGCCAAGTCAAACTCCAGACTTGAACCACATTGAGATGCTGTGGCATGACCTAAAGACAGTAATTCATGCCAGACATCCCAGGAATCTGACTGAACTACAGCAGTTTTGTCGAGAAGAATGGGCCAACATTAGTCCTGATCGATGTGCCAGACTGATCTGCATCTACAGGAAGCGTCTGGTTGAAGTTATTGCTGCCAAAGGGGCGGCCACAAAATATTGAATGTGATGGTTCACTTACTAATTTCCCCCCTTCTGTCATTGTTTGTATACTATCCTCATTAAAATATGAAAACCTATAAATGTTTGTGTGGTTTTAGTTATAGCAGACACTGTTTTTTCATCTGTGTGATTTTGACAAAGATCAGATCACATTTAATGATGATTCTATGCAGAAATGTGAGAAATTCCAAAAGATTCAGATACTTTTTCACACAAATGTATGTTACGTTCAGTAAACTCTGGGAGCTTTTTGCCTTTCATGTCCTGAAATTTCTTTCATATTTTCCCGTTGAGGTGTGTCTTGACCTTAAAATTGTTTATGTAGAGACGTTCGTACGTCGAGATACCACTGTATATATACATGTCCACCAAATTTCACATCAATCTATTAAACTGGTGTCCTTTTTATGTCTTAGTCTTGTCAGCTTCACACCTAAATGGCTGACTCCCATGTCAGTGGCGCCACCAGGGGGTGGCCAGGGGTGGCCACGGCCACCCCTATAAATTTGTTGGCCACCCCGCTTGCCAGTATATCGTTAGATTGTTGGTACACAATACACCAAAGTATATCAGTAGCCGTGACCTTCTCATACTCTCTTTGATTTTATTTGCACCTGCACCTTTCTGCCATCTGGTGGCGATTGTAAATAGGAAATTAATTAAAGCATAACTGTTCTACTCGATGGTTTTTGGCTGACGCAATCCTTAAGCGAGAGAGACGGAAAAGGCGAGCGAGAGGTCGACTGTAGCGAACTTCGTGCTACTTTTTGTTGTTGTTCAAACTCCAGAGAAGAACTTTTTAGCTCCTTGTGGATCTGAGCCCAAAAGGTTTGTGTACTTTCTTTATTTAATTTGCATTTATCTCTCATACCTGTCAACTTGTACGGTTTCGGCGTAATTTGTAAAAGTGAGCACCAATTTTTAAATGTGTACGCCGTACACTCAAAATCTGTACGTTTTTAGTGCATTACTTTTTTTTGTCCGTTCGGATTTTGTCACCGTTTCCGCACCGAGACAATGTGCGTCCCCGTTACTACGTTTGTTGAATGACTCGAGAAAAGTCAGAGACACTGAGAGAGAAGAGTGTTTTGACGCTGTAGCAAACGCGATGCTAGGCTAGGTGGCTCCAATTTTTCCTGACTGTAGCCGACAGCCTACAATCTACGCCTAGATATCAAATGCTTATAGAACTACATGCAAAATGACAGACGGCAGCGTTAATAAACAGCCGCCATTTTGAAGCAGCAGACTTCTGAGAAAGGCTCTGTTGAAATAAACCTTCCCAGCGAACTTAAGTAACTTTAATACTCCTAAATCGGCAAAATCTTGACTTGAATCGATCTTTAAATGATGAAACAGTTTGAAAACTTTAACATGTCGAAAGTAGACAGAAGGGAACTAATGCAAAAACGGTAGCATTTTTAACAACTTTAAAGGGATCCTCTATTTTTAAGACAAGTCATTCTTAAAAGATAAATGTTAGTGTGAGTTATAATAATTTGATATTAAAACCCCTCTTAATGTTTTTGTTTTAATAAAGTTTGTAAAATTATTTTAAGTGATAGGTCGCCATTCTTGTTACGTCGCAGTGCGTGACGTCACCGGCCCCGTTGCCGAAATTCCAGCGTGTCACTCGTTAGCTTTCCCAACATGTCGTCAGTTCTAACCTTCCTATTTGAACCAGATCTGAAAAGTGAAGAGCAGGACAGCACTGTCGGTCGTTCACAAGACGAGCTTCAGGGAAAAATGTATGCAGCTAATACCTGATAAGACAAAAGTTGGGCAAAACTGGTGATGCGAGAGTGTATGCTGTTTGGAACTCCGGTTGGGAGCGAGAGTGTATGCTGTTTAGAACTCCGGTTTTATTAGCAGATATTCAAGGTAAGCATATTGCGTTTTCAAATTTATCCCAATATAATTATGTAGATTGTTAGCATCCAGAGCTGTCGTGTGCTTTACATACAGTACAGGCCAAAGAGCACACCTTGTGTAATCCATGTCTTGTACATTGTAACGCGTGGTAGCTAGGATACGTGTATAAAAGTACCAAAAAGTGGAGAAGCTTCCACTTATGCACTTTTATTCACAAAAATAATATTTCCACCATGACCACTCTTCACTCGGGAGCTCAGCTGTACGCAAACACGCGATTCCTGACGAACTCCAACATTGTTGTAAGGTCCACGTCAGAGTCACTGTCGTCACTGCAGCGTGCCATAGTGCTTTAATTATTTAGTATGATTTGGGGAAAACTCCCACGAAGAATAGTCAACATAAAAGATAGCAATAATAATCCAAATCCGCATTTTTTAATCACTCGAAGATCCAGGAATTAGACCGATCTCATGGTAATGTCGCAGCCGCGATCAGGCCGTCGATTCCACAAAATAGACTGATCCGAAAAGCCGCTGTGGGACCGACAAATCAAAAAAATGGACAGATCCGAAACCAATATTGCAGACGCAGTGGGACCTTCGGATCCAGAAAATAGACGGATCCCTTACTTGACTGAGGATCCAGGAAAAATGTTCGGGCGCCAGTTGTAACGCGTGGTGGGTAGGATACGTGCATACAGGGACCAAAAAGGGGGAGAAGCTTCCACTTATGCACATTTATTCAGTAAAAATAATGATTCCATCTTGACCACTCACTTCACTCCCCTTGTTTCCATTTGACTGGAAATTGCATCCAAAAGCAGCACATTGTGGCATTTTACTTTGCGAGCTTAGGCAGCAATAAGCAATTGTTGAACACGCTACACATTTGGAAAGATCCCAATTACATCATCACTGCGAGCCCGCAAACCATGGTGCCAACTAACGGTTAAAATATGTAGTAAATATTATAAAATATTGCCATTGATTTAACATTTTATGTGTTTTTAACAACATATTTTATAGAGGTGGGAATCTTTGGGCACCTAATGATTCAATTACGATTCAGAGACTCCGATTCGATTATAAATCGATTATTGATTGCCCCCCCATAAAAAAGTTTTGTATATTTGTTCCAAAATTGTTCAAAAATCCACTCTGGCTAAATAAACCAAACTACTATTTTAGTATCAAGTTACCGGTTAAAAACAGTAAATAAAATACTGAAGTCCCCATTCTGTATCAGCAGCTTTAAACTACATTCAATTAATTTAATGTTGTGAATCAACCGTTAAAGTTGTTAAAATTGCGCGTTATTCCATAATTTCCCTCATGTCTACTTTCGACATGTGGAAGTTTTAAAACTGTTTCATCATTTAAAGATAAATTCAAGTCAAGATTTTGCCGATTTAGGGGTATTTAGATAAAAAGTAATTAGGTTCTCTATAACAGAGCCTTCTAGAGAAGTCTACTGCTTTAAGATGGCGCCTGTTCAGTAGCGGGGGAAAGTCTGGGATTTCACATCTAGTCTAGATATACGTGATATCTACCATAGCCGTATGTTGCCCTATGTTTGTAGCAACTACCAACTGGGCGCTGTTTGTAGCGGCTGACGGCCGCAGTCAGGTATTATTGTTTTTTTTGTTTTGTTTTTTACCTAGCGGCATTAGCCACACATATTATTTAATCTCGGTCCGTTCCTCATTGCGCTGACTGCGTTTTATTTCTGCTTTACCTGGTATAATTCAAATAATCGGAATTTGGATGTTTGTGAATCGTTCTCGAATCTTCCACGGCCGAATCGCGACTAATCTAAGAATCGGAAATTTTGCACGCCTCTAATATTTTAGTACAAGAGAACAATTGTGGTTTATTAGAGCCAACATGTATTTAAGTTAGAGGATCACTTTAACATGTCAAAAGTAGACAGAGGGAAACTAATGCAAAAACGGTAGCAATTTTAATAACTTTAACAGTTGATTCACAACATGAAACGGTTTCCAAACATAGCAAAGGTTACTATGTTTTTTTTTTGTTTTGTTTTTTAATGAAAAAAACAAAACATGAAAGGTAACACCAGTTACTTTGCCAGGTAACTAATTACTCTTACCTTCAGGTAACTGAGTTACCTGACCTGAGTTACTCAATTACTTTTTGGGAGAAGTAATTTGTAACTAATTAATCGCTTTTTAAAAGTAAGATTACCAACACCGGTCATATAGATGAAGTCTGCAGAATGAAAAGTGACGAAAGCCGAGATTTCATTCTGCCAATTTGTTGCTGAACACAATTTGCGTGCAACTATTGCTGATCACTTCTCAGAATTAACAAAAGAAATGTTCCTTGACTCGAAGATTGCATCGGTAAGTTAATTTTATCAAGTGACCTTTTTAATTTATAATTGGACACACTAACAAACTACCTTCAAGTCAACCTGAATTGCGAGCTCAAGTGCCATGAAGTGCAGCCATCAAGACATGATAGAAATTGCCAAAAGTGCCACATACAATTATGACAAAAGTCACTGTTAAATTTTAGTAATCATGATATCGGTGATGATATTGATTGTTCTTTGATTCTACCAGGTTATATGTTACAATATTATAAATAAATTCATATTATTTTAAAAATTGAGTTTTATTATTGTTTCATATTGCACGCTATATAGAACGTTGTAAGATTAGTCACCAATTTGTAAGGCATACGTCACTATTTGTAAGATTGCCAACGGCCTCGGGTTGACAGGTATGATCTCTGTATTTTTTCTTAAGTGTATTTTTCGTTGTCTATGCGTTTGACCAGTTCTCATGGGTTGCCAAGGCTTTTCAAGAGTTGTCAAGAGCGAATAAACCCTGATTTTTAATCAGACTTTGTGTCGTGCTCGTGGCAAGATCCGGAGGGACCTTCATAATGAAAACCTGAAATTATGGCTTTTAGTTTTGGTGTGCCACTCCAAGATTTTAAGTGGCCCCACCTGGCCACTCTGATGAAAAATATCTGGAGGCGCCACTCCTCCCTGTTCAATGGCGTACCGCAAGCAACACGTCACTTCCGCTCATTAATATTCATGACATTAGCTACTGTTGCTAAGTAGGGACAAGCCACCATTTGTCCCTAATAGGAAATGAATGGAAATCGTGTACGGAGGAGATGTTTACAGAGCTAAACCTACCAATTCTCTCCGAAAATGATGTGCCTGGTGCCAAATTGACTGGCAAAGATGTGGAAGAACATAAAAATGTTCAGTTAAAGAGATGGCTTTAGTGTCGAAGGCTGAAAAAGACGAAAAAAAACGAGCCGACCTAAGCATAGCTTTAGCTTTTTTATCGACGGGACTGACAATGACATTCTCCTGTTTCAACAAGCTATCCTTTACCATCAGCCCTGTCTTTCTTATATATCCTCTTGTTGTCCTACGTCTCTTACCGTTCTTGGGGGTAATTTAGTTAGCTTTGTGTAGCGATCGCAAATGCTACTCAGTGACAGCCAACGAACACTTTTAATTTTTTCATTGATAACATCTTAATCCTATAATTTATTTAAACTTCCCCCTTACTAAAGTTGTTTTTTTTAATGTATATATATATAACAGAAACGGTAACAGTGGCAGTCAGATACCATTGTAATTCTTTTCAGGTCATTCATTGTCAGACAGAAGCAGTACGGCACAACGTTACGCTAAAAAAATAAGTTAAAAATATAGAAGTGGCTTACCTCTTTGTCCTCTGAAAGACCATGCCAACCCAACATAATGTTTACTGCATATGAAACGTGAATGGATTCGCCGAGCTGGTGTTAAAGTCCGCGCAAGTTGATTCGGTCTTCACATTTTTTCCTCCCGAGTTTTTGGTTTCCGGAAACGTATGAAGAAAACATCCTTCATGTGTCGTAATGTCTAGAGTCGTTTCTACAAGTTCCAAAAAAGCAATGCGTGATCGGCATGTTCGTTTTTGAAAAATTACCGGAGAAAAGTAGCACTAATTAAGTTGTGTCAATGCGAGGGCGGGTCTATAATGTGCCACTTTGGCTTTACTTCCGCTTTACGATGCGACGTCACGGTCTAAACATAGCCTGTGTGCGGTACGCCATTTCAAGTACGTGTCTTTAAGTCTTTTTTTCTGCACCTTATTATTGATAGATATGTCCACCCAATTTCACAGCAATCAGTCAAACTAACGTCTTTATCATGACTAATCCATGTCTACTCCAAATCAAAATGGCTGACTTTCTGTTCAACTATAGGCTTCATTCCTTGAGACTTTTTCACTGCGCCCTTATATGCTAGATGTCCACCCAATTTCAAGTCAAATATGAGAGATGAACTGGAGTCTTTTTCATGACTAAGCCATTTCTGCTACAAATTAAAATGTCTGACTTTATTTTCAGATTTAGGAATCATTCCTTAACTTTTTCTTGCTCTCTATTATGATAGGAAATGTCCACCCAGTTTCATGTCACTTTTTGAAACTGGTACCTTTTTCTTAACCAAGCCTCCAAATGATCATCAAACTTTGATGCAATACTGGAAGGCCCTGCGATCGTATGCATTTTTAAACCGGATTCCCCTCATTTGTCCTCCAAGGAATGCTGATGCAAGACTCGAGCTAGCAGGGAACTGATAAACTCAGAGGAGGCGGGGGGCTTCAATCGTGGGACTTAAGTAAGAGTTGTATAATAGATGACCCTATTACTTGGAGTCTACCCTTCGGAATTAGCCCTCCCTTCCCTGTAAGAAAAAGGGAGGGGGGTCTCCCCTTGTACATGCGTCGTAGCGTAACGAGCTTGGAAGGTGGGCCTTGAGATGGACGATATCCATCAGACTGCCACTTGAATGCAATTTTCCAAAGTGGGAATAGAGAGAGGGTAAGGAATCACAGATGTGCTCTGTAGGGAAAACTCCATTCACCATACATCATTGGGATTACATTACAGTGGCAGAATTGAAGCGTGGGCTCCTTCAGGTGGCTTGTTTCGTTACTGCACACTGCAAAAACGCACCTCCTTAAAACTAGTTAAATTCTTTTGGGTTCAGCGTGAATCGACTAGAAATAAGTGATATTGTTAAGTAAATTTTACTCATTTATATTACTTGAAATAAGTAAAATAACTTGCTGAAAATAATAACAGATTTATTTTAAGCAATAGATTTGTATATTTAATCTATTAAAGAACTTTGAAATGTCAAATGTTCTTAATTCAAGAATAGATAATGTTCAAAACATTATTTGAAAGCAAAATTTTCTTGTTTTAGATGAAAAATGACCAAGGTCTATGAGTTTAATAAGAACAAATACAGGTAGTCCCCAGGTTACGAACGAGTTCCGTTCCTAAACTGGCTATGTAACCCGAGTTTGTGTAAATCAGAATAAACCCTTTAAGTACACCTAAATACCCCCTAAATCTCAAAATAACTATCCAAAAATATGTATTATATGTTGTGCTGTCAAATTTATCGCGTTAACGGGCGGTAATTAATCTTTTAAAATTAATCGCGTTAAAACATTTGATGCTTTTAACGCATGCGCGGAATGACCCGCTCATGCATTGCCTCAAACAGATTACAATGACACCGTTTTATGCTTATTGAGAGCCAGGAGGCAGTCTTGTTTTGTGCTTTTTCTAAAAAAAGGTATACCACACGCGACGTGCTGGCACTTTGTTTCTTTATTAGCACATTCAGCTTCAACATTAACACAGCTTACGGCCCTCGGCAGGCCGTAACTCTAACTCACTCCTGCATCATGTGAATAAACAACATCGGCGCCGCGTGTACTTCAGGGTACCTCGGATAATTCTACATCAGAATATTACAAAAGGCGAGTGGACACAGGCCTTCATTGGACCGCGCCGTTTATTGGCATAAGCTTTGACAACTCCTTCACAACAAACATACAGTGGGGCAAATAAGTATTTAGTCACCCACTAATTGTGCAAGTTCTCCCACTTGAAAATATTAGAGAGGCCTGTAATTGTTAACATGGTTAAACCTCAACCATGAGAGACAGAATGTGGAAAAATAAAACAGAAAATCACATTGTTTGATTTTTAAAGAATTTATTTGCAAATCATGGTGGAAAATAAGTATTTAGTCAATACCAAAAGTTCATCTCAATACTTTGTTATGTACCCTTTGTTGGCAATAACGGAGGCCAAACGTTTTCTGTAACTCTTCACAAGCTTTTCACACACTGTTGCTGGTATTTTGGCCCATTCCTCCATGCAGATCTCCTCTAGAGCGGTGATGTTTTGGGGCTGTCATTGGGCAACACGGACTTTCAACTCCCTCCACAGATTTTCTATGGGGTTGAGATCTGGAGACTTTGAATGCGTCTTACGAAGCCACTCCTTTGTTTCCCTGGCTATGTGTTTCGGATCATTGTAATGCTGAAAGACCCAGCCACGTCGAATCTTCAATGCCCTTGCTGATGGAAGGAGATTTTCACTCAAAATCTCTCGATACATGGGCCCCATTAGTTCTGTCCTTTACACAGATCAGTCGTCCTGGTCCCTTTGCAGAAAAACAGCCCCAAAGCATGATGTTTCCACCCCCATGCTTCACAGTTCTTCAGATGCAATTCAGTATTCTTTCTCCTCCAAACACGAGAACCTGTGTTTCTACCAAAAAGTTCTATTTTGGTTTCATCTGACCATAACACATTCTCCCAGTCCTCTTCTGGATCATCCAAATGCATTCTAGCGAACCGCAGACGGGCCTGGATGTGTACTGGCTTCAGCAGGGGGACACGTCCGGCAGTACAAGATTTGAGTCCCTGGCGGTGCATTGTGTTACTGATAGTAGCCTTTTTACTGTGGTCCCAGCTCTCTGGAGGTCATTCACTAGTATAACCCTTGTGGTTGTAGGATTTTTGCTCACCGTTCTTGTTATCTTTTTGACGCCACGGGGTGAAATCTTGCATGGAGCTCCACATCGAGGGAGATTATCGGTGGTCTTGTATGTCTTCCATTTTCTAATAATTGCTCCCACGGTTGATTTCTTTACACCAACCGTTTTACCAATTGCAGATTCAGAGTCTTCTCACCCCTGCGCAGATCTACAATTTTGTCTCTGGTGTCCTTCGACAGCTCTTTGGTCTTGGTCTAAGTGGAGTTTGGAGTGTGACTGACTGAGGTTCTGGACAGGTGTCTTTTATACCGATAATGAGTTAAAACAGGTGTCATTCATACAGGTAACGAGTGGAGCCTCGTTAGACCTCGTTAGTAGAAGTTAGACCTCTTTGGCAGCCAGAAATCTTGCTTGCTTTGGAAATAAATTCTTTAAAAATCAAACAATGTGATTTTCTGTTTTTTTTTTTTTCACATTATATCTCTCATGGTTGAGGTTTACCCATGTTGACAATTACAGGCCTCTCTAATCTTTTCAAGTAGGAGAACTTGCACAATTGTTGACTAAATACTTATTTGCCCCACTGTATACTTGTCTATTAATGTTCATTCGAAATAGTCGGAAACTTTTATTCAGAATTAACTTGGAGTATTTTTTATTTTTATTTTACAGACGAAAACATTTTTAATAATGGTTTTTGTCTACTTTTTGTCAACAAAAACTAGACGAAGACAAAGACATTTTGAGTTGACTAAAATATCACTTTAAGACTAATAAGTATTATCATCCAAAAGACTGAGACTAAGACAAAATTTAAAAGAGCTTGCAAAAACAACACAGATTCACAAATTTGGAGATATTTTACATACTCGACCAATAGTTCTACTTTTTTTTTTTACCAGTTTAAACCTTCCAACTCTTCAGTGCATTCAAGGCATATTGGCAACTATACATCGAAGGGATGGGTTATTATTATTTACAGTTTTTATGATCTTGTAAAGCAGAAAATTAACTGCCAATTGTCTGCTCCCCCGCCTTGTTAGGGGAGCTGAGAATCCTCATCGTTTAGCTGCTGTAGCAATTAGAGGTGCCAAGCATCTCTGCTTAATTCCACTTAGCCAGAGTGCCAACGCGGGTGATGCAATAATAACAGCGGAGACTAAATGAAGACAACTCGCCACGCACACATACGCATACTTGCCAAGATAAGGCTGTTTGAGCACTACTTGGCAGCAAGCTTGAATTAATTCACAGGCTAGCAGATGTGAGATGTTTGGGGGGAGACTAACATCTGGTGGGACAATTCATTAGATACACTTATCTTGAGAGTCGTAGCAGAATACTGTGACGCTCATTTGAGATGAATGATGTCATGAATGGTTACTCGGGGATTTTTTCCGAATATTTTCCCTTGTAGCCAATAACTTAATTGGGCTCTTCCATGCTAAACCCATTCAAGCATGCCTTTTATGGACCATGGACCCCTTATGTCTTCTCTCTCCAGCCTACGCTGCTGTCCCACCCTTAATACTCGTCGCCTTCCGATTAGATAATACTATTCTTTATCCTACTACTAGCTGGATCCGCCCATCCATTTGTGGCCAGCCATATTATCTGTAGATCCATCTGTCAGGCGGATTTGGATGGATAACTACGCGGGATGTCATTGTTATGACTTTAGCGTTTAATATTCCACCTGTTCGGCTAAGGGGTGACATATTTGATATTTCATAAGCTCCTAAGTATTGGTCTTGATTAAAGTGTAATCTGTCCAATGGATAGTCAGGATTCTTATAAGAATGATAAAAATATAATCGAATCGTGTCCAGTGATTTGTGCAAAGTTATAGTTTTGTTAAAGGGAGGGTTTTGTTTTGTGTTTGGTCTACCTATGATAGACATTAAAACCAAATTTAACACCTTGGTGATTACTAATTTAGTTTCTGCCAATTAATCCTATATTATGCCAGTTACACATATTTCTAAATTTGATCTCCTTCCAGTCTGTAATTGCTCATTTTGGGTTCTAAAGATTCTTTCGTAGTAAGAAAAGAGTAGTGTCTGCTCTGACATGTCCCATCCCATCTTAATTCATCTCGTGCCAAAGTCTGAGAAAATAATACAATTGGGCAGGTAATTCAATAACATATCTGGTATATTTACACAATGTGTAGAGATGTAACACAAATTTCTGTCTCGTCTCGCTAGAACCGCCAACATGTCCGCAATTTGGAAGTATTTTTAAGTCACAAAGAAATATATATACTAATAACTGTCGGAAAATAAAATAAATTTTCTTCGTCACTGCTACGTGATCTCTCTGAAGTTGCTTTCAATTGATGTCCCGCATCACAGCGAGTACAGTGCACTTGAGCCCATGTGAGGCTTGTGAGTTCGATTCTCTGTCCTGATGAACTCGCCTAAGTATCATTGGGCAAGACACTGAAACCCACGTTACTCCTTGTGCTGCGTCACTCGTAAGTCGATAAGGGTATACTGTAGTATATGGCAAAAAACACTCAGGTGACTTGAAGTTCCGCTCTGAGACCCCCAATTTGGCCAAATTTCAAAATTGTGCGATATGCATGTGTGATACATCATTGGAAAGGTTAAAATCTCTGTTTTCTGGGAGAAGAAAAATTTGAACAGGAGGGCATTTTTTATTTTTATTTTTAATGTTTTTTAAACAGCAAAACCCCATCTGGAGGTGAGAGCACGCAAGAGCAGAATTACAGACGCCATGACTTTAACAAGATATTATCGCGTACTTACTTTGTTTCGATCCAAAAAGATCCAGTTCAGGGTGTACCCTGCCTACTGCCCGTAGTTAGCTGGGATAGGCTCCAGCACCTCCGCAACCCTCGTGAGGAAGGGCGGCATGGGAAATGAATGTTTCAAAGCCTTTTTCCAGCTTTCAAAATTGAGTTAGTACAAGGGGTTAAGACTAAGGTGAACGCGCGGCGTTTGGCCTTCTGGCAGGGCTGTTGGGATTTTGCCCGTCCGGGTCGTTGGAGCTGCGCCAGCGCGGGTCTGGCGGTTCGGCTGGCGTGATTCCAGCAATCTTGCTAAAAGGTCAGATTCCTTCACTACTTTAAATCAAAATGGCAAGTTTATTGTGTATTCTGGCTTCATGACACTTTTTTGTAGGTTTACTCATAACAGCCATGCCTACCAAATTTTATGTAGGTAATTGAAACATTCTTAAAAAATGTGTCAATTGCAATTGAGTCTTTACTCCGCCACCTTAGAAAATAAATAGTGATGCAATAGTCATTTTATCCAAGCTGATTTTGGCACCACACACACACATGCGCACAGACAGATGATTGTTTGCAACATCTGCAAGTTGAGTCTGCGCTGTCACTAAGCCCAGCTTTAAGGAAGACGTCCTGATGGCGGGACTGTCGCCAGGCAAGAATATAAATGCATGGGACATGTAATGGATATGAGGATGTGTGTACTTGTGTGTGTGTCGGTGGTCACATGTAATCATCATATACGGAGGAGGTTCATAACCTCTGCTACAACCTATGGGAGGAGCTCCATCATGAGCTGGCTGCTAATGGACAGGTCTGTTTGGACGGAAAGTGGACATTATTATTGGATTTTATGAGCTGATTACATCACACCACTCCTGTATGCTGATCATTAAATCATTTTTACAACTGTATTTACCTGCTCCTTATTTTTTCAGGGAGGACATGCAACAGGACAGTTACTTTTTTCATTACAGGATCAGTACGATTTTTCCAAATCTGAAGAAATAACAGCAAGTTTGTTTTATAAAAGGTAAGGAATTAAGACAAGGGGGGGAAATGTACTTTGTTACTTGTTAAGTACTTTGGTACTTAACGTTTGATAAACCTAATATTTTAAACCATTTTGAATGATACTTGGAAATTGAATATGATGACAATATAAGCACTTTCCAAAGAAAAGCTCACCACTCAAATTGTCTGAGTTTTTTTTTTCCCTCTTTAATTCAAAATCTATAGCAGCCATTTTTTTCACAATTTTTTTCAACTTGCAAAGTTTGGAGAACTTTTAGTGTCTCGTTCCCTCTATTACCCCCCCCCAAAAAAAAAAAAAAATCAACAAAAATGTACATTTTTAGTTAATTCTGTGAAAAAAAATATTGTTGCCCCATATTGTATTATTTTGTCTTTTTTTTCCTACGCATTTTTAATTCTCCAAAAACTATTAGGCAACATCTTTCACGACTCAAATTTGGCCTCTTTAGTAGTTCAGTCCTCACGTGACGTCATTTTTTTTTTCTTTTTTCCAATTTATCAATGAATATGCTGTTTTGAAGCTTTTCCTCAAAAACATCTGATGCCTGAATTGAATCTGATGCCCTGCAACAACAATGTTTAGTTTATGCCACTATATTTAAAAAATTTACTCTGTAACATACATTTTGTTCCCAGGTTCTAAGTGATATTTCATGGTTGTGTCGTCGCATTGACATATAAAAACACTTTTGTTTCCCAAAAAGTTTGGGTTTGTGGTCACAACTTTAAAATTCTATTTCCACTTTTCTTTACTATTGTACTTTCTAAATGCTGATATATACAGTGAGGAACAGAAGTATTTGCACCCCTTGTGATTTTGCAGTTCACCCATTTAGAAAATAGGCAGAGGTCTGAAATTTCAATCATAGGTGCATTTCCACTTATAGAGACATAATCAAAAAATAAATAAATAAATAAATACGGAACTCACATTGTATGATTTTTCAATAATTTATTTGTAATTTACTGGGGTTCATAGATATTTGTACCCCTGAGAAAATCAGTGCTAATATTTAGTGCAGAAGTCTTTGTTTGCAATTACAGAGGTCAGATGCTTTCTGCACCAGGTTTTCTCATAAGGAAACAGGGATTTTGGCCCATTCCTCCACACAAATCTTCTCTAGATCTGTCAGGTTTCGGGGCTGTCATTGAGAAACACCAAGTTTCAGCTCCATCCAAAGATTTTCAATTGGACTGAGGTCTGGAGACTGGCTAGGCCACTCTAGAAGCTTGATATTCTTTTTACGCAGCCACCCCTTGGTCAGCTTGGCTGTATGTTTCGAATCATTGTCATGTTGGAAGATCCAGCCACGACTCATCTTCAAGTCTCTGACTGAGAAAAGGAGGTTGCTGCTCAAAATCTGACAATACACTTCACCATTCATCCTCTGCTTTATACAGTACAGTCGTCCTGTCCGCTTTGCCGAAAAGCAGCCCCAAAGCATGAGGTTTCCACCCCCATACTTCACAGTGGGGATGGTGTTCTTTGAATTGTACTCATTGTTCTTTTTCCTTCACACATGAGGAATAAAGTTTGCACCAAAAAGTTCTACTTTGGTCTCATCTGACCACATAACCCCTCTGCATCATTCAGATGGTCCCTGGCAAACTTCAGACGGTCCTTCACATGTACTGGCTTCAACAGGGGAACCTTCTGAGCAATGCATGATTTCAAACCATGGCACCATAGTGTTCTACTGACCTTTGAACTGTGCATTCAGCTTTCTTCAGGTCTTTGACCAGCTCCTGCCGTGTAGTTGTAGACCGAGCCCTCACTTTTCTCATCATGAGTGATACCCCTACGATGGGAGATTTTTCGATGGAGCCCCAGTCCAAGGTATATTATCCGTCATGTTTAGCCTTTTCCCTTTTCCAACAAGTACTTCAACTGTTGATTCATTTTCACAAAGCTGCTTTCCAATTATCCTGTAGCCTTTTCCAGCTTTGTGGGGCTCTACATTTTTTTGTCTGGTGTCTTTCGAAAGCTCTCTGGTCTTGCCCATGGTAGCAGTTGGATTATGACTGACTGTGGGGTACAAAATGGACAATTATGAGCTCAAAAGGGTGGTGGGTAGGTGCTTACTCATATGGTGAAGGTGGACTTCTTTAAGGTAGACTGACAACTTTTTGAGTGTAATAAATATTGCTGATTCTCAGGGGTACATATACTTATGACCCCCAGTAAATTACAAATAAATTATTGAAAAATCATTATGACCCTCAGTAAATTACAAATAAATTATTGAAAAAATCATACAATGTGAGTTCCTTTTTTTTTTTTTTTTTTTTTTTTAAATATTATGTCTTTATAAGTGAAAATGTATCTATAACTGAAATTTCAGATGTCTACCCATTTTCTAAGTGGATGAATTTGCAAAATCACAAGTGGTGCAAATAGTTCTGCTCCTCACTGTATATCTATACATTTTCCTTCTTATTTTAAAGACTTAGTTTGACCTGGAAGAAGAAGAAATGGCATTTAACAAATTAACATAAGTATTTTCTGCATGTAAAATCATGATTTAAAATCGGACATTTTGAATATAGCCTTTAATTTTAGCAAAACCAAACTTCTACCATTTTAGCGGCAGCTTTTCATTTAGTTTTAATCCAATCAACACAAATAAAATGTAGGGCTGTCAAAATTATCGCGTTAACGGGCGGTAATGAATTTTTTAAATTAATCACGTTAAAATATTTGACGCAATTAACGCACATGCTCCGCTCAAACAGATTAAAATGACAGCAGTGTAATGTCCGCTTGTTACTTGTTTTTTGGTGTTTGGCGCCCTCTGCTGGCGCTTGGGTCCAAATGATTTTATGGTTTTCAGCACAATGAGTGAGCGTGGTGTAATAATTGACATAAACAATGGCGAGCTACTAGTTTATTTTTGGATTGAAAATTTTCCAAATTGTAATAAAACAAAAACATTAAGAGGGGTTTAACATAAAATTTCTATAACTTGTACTAACATTTTTAATCTATTCTGTCCTCTCTCCCTACAAAGTTGATCCTGTCACCATGGAGCACTCCTCCACCTCCATGGTCAACATTTCCCTTGTGGACGATTACGAGGTGGAGGACCAGCATTCCCTGCTGCCTCCCCCAAGGACACTTTCCCCTCGCCGGGCTTGCCCCCCGCAGTGCGGGATGCGCCCGGCCGTCCGTAGATGTGCGGATCACACGGTGTGGCTGGACCGCACTCAGGCCATGGCCACTATGCCTTTGTACAATGGCCACCTGTGCACCCGAGCCTCGCCTTGCTCGCCCAGGAGAGCCGAAAAAGTCAAATGCAAGGAGAAAAAACGGCAAGTTTGTACAAAGAAGGAGCGGAAAGGAAAGAATTCGTCGGCTTCCAGGCTCCAGGAGAAGAGCTGCGCTTTTAATGACGTTGCCCCTTGCGGGTCACCTTTCAAAAGCTCCAGGAGGCCTACGGTTCAGAGTGTCCATAGACCAGCTCACTTCCCCTTAGAGACCAGGCAGAGCCTGCCGGAAATCATTGTCACAAGCAGGGACGACGAGCCGCCCGAGGCCGGCAAAGGGATTCCACGACCAACTCGGGAAAGGGACCTCCTCCCGGGGTCGGCAGGTCACTCCAGTCCCAAGCACAAGACGGAGGCCAAGGACGATCACTACTGGAAGACGCACGGTATCGGGTGGCGGCTGCTGCGCAGGAGGGCGCTCTTTGTGCGGAGGCAGAGGCTGAACGACTGTGCTCTCGCCGTGGGGATTTTTGGCGTAGTCATGATGGTCATGGAAACGGAACTCTCCTGGAGCGTCTACAGCAAGGTCCGGCACACTTGTCAAAGCTTTCATGGGTTCACATGCAATCTTGTACTATTATGGTTGTGGTTTTCCCATTCACTGATCAGATAAAACTTGATTTTGATTTATGTACTTTGAGAGATGCAAGCATTCCCAGGTCCTATGATTTATCCGCGACTTTGAGTGTGCATTGCTTTAAAAGGCAGGGCTTGGCATGGCGAGTGATGGGAGCGATGATTAATGAAAGCAAAGGTGGTTGTTGTGAGCTCAGTTTAAAGGCTGCTAATGTGTTGATTTATTGTTAGTTGCGTTGTAACAGTGGCGCAACAAATGCGAATAGGGCCCGGGTGAGATAAGTATACCCCCCTAGGTGAACATCTGGTGAGTCCTAGGGGATGCTCATTCGCGGGCCCCTCCACACATTCGCGGGCCCTTCAAGACGGTCATCCAGTATGTGGGGCGTGGGCAACAACCAGTCGAGCAAGGAGAGTGGGGTGTTTAGTAGAGATATTTTAACACTGAAAGCAAAATATGTTCATAAAATTTGTGACAATATGTTGACTGACAACTACAGTGATCCCTCGCTATTTCGCGCCCTCAGTCCATCGCGGACTCTTTTTCAATTAAAAAAAAAATACAGTTCAGCTATCCCAAGCCGATCGCGTAGTTTCACTCCATTCCGTCCCTCTACCTGCTCTCTGTTCATCAGGTAGTGAGTGCACCGCAATTGCTTATTCAAATTAACAATGATTGATAGATGTTCAACGTTTAAACTTGCCAGACAAGCGAATTTCAAAGTGCCGCATGCGTCAATCATTGTTTAATTTGTTAAAGAGTTGCTGTGGCAACTCATTGTATGTAGGTGAGCAGCTTGAGCGGATTTGATTGGACTCACTCAATGACGCATTTAATAAAGCCAAACATTTTTTTACTACAGTACTTTATTCTTGCTTAAAAATAATTCTGTGGGACAGTAACATGTTTAAAACTTATAATTATATATATAAACTCATAATTATTACATTTGAAGTGCTTAAAAAACATTTATTAATATATATAGTAGTGCGCAATGATTAATCGATTAACTCGAGTATTCGATTAGAAAAAAATATTAGAATAAAATTTTCCTGCCTCGAGTATTCGTTTAATTAAAGTGGCTTTGTAATGATTTGTTTTGAAAGTGTTTGCCTTTAGTTTCATTGATTCGGGTCGATACACTGCCCTCTAGTCTGCCTCATTTCACATGGCTGAATCCAGCTGCTCCCTGTTAAGACCAACATAAGCTAAGTTTTTGTTTGAGCTAATGTTTTTTTAATGCTTTCGTAATTTAAAGGTACATTTAGCCGTTTTTTGGGGGGATATGTTTAACTATTTGTTAAGAGCATTCTAAAAAAAAAAAAAAGCATTGGCATTATATATCATTTTTCTTTTACTCTTTAAGTTAGCCAATTGTTCTTTTGTTGTACATATATCCTCATTTATTGATTTTTTTTTTTATACCGTTTGGGGCTTAGGTCAGGTATTTTAATTTTTTGTTCTTATCAGATTACTCGATTATTCGAACTAACTAGTTCATCGATTAATCGATGACTAAAATAATCGATAGCTGCAGGCCTTATATATATATATATATATATATATAAGTTTATATTTTTTAAATTATATTTTGGGGGAAAAAGTGAAAAACATATACAGTATAATGTATATACAGTATATATATACTGTGTATGTATATATATATATAGAGAGAGAGAGAGAGAGAGAGAGAGAATATTTCCAATGCTAAATCTGAATAAATACATTAAACACACAGACAAAAAGTTTAACAAAAAAATTTAAAAATTTACTACATGGTTTTTCACTTATCGCGGCGGGTTCTGGGCCCCATTATCCACAACAAACGAGCGATCACCGTAGTTGAATAACACGTCTTTTACACTACCGTTCAAAAGTTTGGGATCCAAGAACCGCAGTGTACATAATGAAAAATCCCATATGATACACTACGGTTCAAAAGTTTGGGGTCGCCTACAGTTCAAAAGTTTGGGGTCACTTAGACCCCAAGCTTTTGAACGGTAGTGTATATCTTGAGGGGGCCTGTATCTTTTTCACAGGCACTAATTAATTTTGAGGAGGGTGGCAGGAAACCTGCCACACAAATAAGACTACAAATGTGCAAGCTGCTTTACGGTATAAGTCACTTCCCCCTTTTCCAATTCATTATAACGACGGAAGTTAATGCGAACGCTTTCACGCGAATTCTGCAAGGATGGCAGAGCAACAAAAGAGACAAAAATAGATAGAATAGAATAGCCCTTTATTGTCATTATAAAGTTGTACAATAAAATTGTGGAGCAGCTCCCTTTACACTGCAGGACAAGTAAAAATCTCAAAAGTAACTTGCAAGTACAAAAGTATAAAATCTAAATGACTATAAAATGTGTTTGAGGTCGTCCTATGTTCAGGCAGTGCAAATAATTGAAGTGAAGTAGCAGTAGTTGACAGTGAAGACAATGGAAAATTGCACGTTAATATTGCATGTAAATAGTATTGCACATAGAATATATGTGAATAGAAGTGAAGAAATGTTCAGACTTCAAACACTATATTACAGCTCCGCGCATCAACATGCTATTCAACCACGCCCCTTTTACAGCCACAAACTGGGCCTGGGCCCGCCAGCACCCACCTCTAAGCTCAGCCCCTGTGTTGTAATGTTTTTGTATAATTATGGTATAGTATGATATGGTCCAGCACAATTGTCTCAGGTTTGTTGAGACTCCATTTGTCGTTAGCCCAATTTTTTTGCAACACGGTATGCAACAGTGCAACAGATAGTGGACAATGATTTCCCCCGAAAAAATAGGTTTCAAGTGGTTTATTTGCACTCTTAGTTGAGTTTACTGTCAAACTAAACATAAACTTATTTAAAACAACCATGTACAGTACGTTTGGACACACCTAATTCAATGCAACAGGTCCCAAGGTCCAACCTCATTGGTAAAGCAATAAATTCCACTAATCAACCCTGAAAAGGCATACTTGTGAAGTCAAAAACCATTTTCGGTGACTCCCTCATGAAGCTCATCAAGGGAATAGCAACAGTGTGCAAAAAAGTAATCAGAGCGAAGGGTGGCTAATTTAAAGATACTAGAATATAACACGTTTTTAATTATTTCACCTTTGTTTTTTAGGGGGGCCAAATACATAATTGCACACGTGTTCCTTCATAGTTTTATTACCTTCAGTCAGAATTTACTATGTCAATAGTCATGAAAAAAAAGAAAACGCACGAATGAGAAGGTGTGTCCAAACTTTTGGCCTGTACAGTATACTGTATTTTCTTGAATCTACTATATGGCATTGTTATAACCCTTAATGAGAGATGGCAGAAAAATAAGATAACATCATACATGGGCATATTCTTAATCCTCAGCAAAGAAATGGTAATGAGGTTTTATGATGTCACCAGCTGGCCAAAGCACATATGCAAAAAATGGCAGCATAATGACTATAGATTTGAAGAGAAGAGTGACCAAAATTTTATATTCCATTTAATGTACAGCGTCTTAAGAGTACAATGCATAAAATCATGTGTATAGCATCTGCAAGTACTGTATATAATTTTAATGTATAGGATGTCACTAGTACTCTGTTACTAGTTTTGTCATGATCTGTATGTGTGTCAACCACAGAGCTCCATCTACTCCCTCACACTAAAATCCATCATCAGCGTTTCCACCATCCTCCTGCTGGGCCTCATCGTAGCGTACCACTGCTGCGAGGTGCAGGTATTTCGACACCGTTGACATTTCAGTCTCAAAAAGTTCTCTGGAAGGTTAATCTCACACCACGTGGTCCTAGCTTTACGTCCACGACAGCAGCGCGGAAGACTGGCGCATCGCCATGACGACGGACCGCCTGGCCCTGATCACCCTAGAGCTGGCGGTGGCTGCCATCCATCCGTACCCAGTGGGCCTGCAGGCCTACTTTGAGCGGCAGGTGGTGACCACGGCAGCGCTGTCAGAGACAGAGTTGGAGATCGTGCTGGCGCTACCTATGTTCCTTAGGCTCTACCTGCTGTGTCGCGCCATGATGCTGCATAGCAGGCTCTTCACTGACACGGCGTCACGCAGTATCGGGGCTCTGAATAAGGTAATTTGGTGGAATTACACTTCTCCAACTCACTAGAGGGTAACATTTAAGTTGCTGTACTATAGCTTCAATATAGACTTCAATCAAACCCTCCCGAGGTGCTGTTGTTTTGACTAGCAACAGACTACACAAAATTACTAAGCTCATCACTTGCTCGTACACCTTTATAGTGCACTAATTTAACTCATTTGCTACCATTGACAGCACTAGATGTTCAATCCATTTTGACTGGGATGGGGCAAATGAATATAATTTGCAGTCAAAATGAACGTGATTGGATCGGGACATCCCTCATACAGTGGTATGAAAAAGTATCTGAAACTTTTGGAATTTGTCACATTTCTGCATAAAATCACCATCAAACGTGATCTGATCTTTGTCATAATCCCACAAATGAAAAAACAGTGTCTGCTTTAACTAAAACCACCCAAACATTTATAGGTTTTCATATTTTAATGAGGGTAGTATGCATACAATGACAAATGGGGGAAAAATAAGTATGTGAACCATCACATTGAATATATTGTGGCTCCCCCTTTGGCAGCAATAACTTTACCAGACGCTTCCTGTAGCTGCAGATCAGTCTGGCACATCGATCAGGACTAATCTTGGCCCATTCTTTGCAACAAAAGATTCCTGGGATGTCTGGCATGAATCGCTGTCTTTAGGTCATGCCACAGCATCTCAATCGGGTTCAAGTCTGGACTTTGACTCGGTCACTCCAACTCCACTCTCTTCTTCTTCTGAAACCATTCAGAAGTTGATTTACTTCTGTGTTTTGGATCATTGTCTTGTTGCAGCATCCATCCTCTTTCCAGGTTTTCCTGCAAAACATCCTGTTAAACCTTTGAATTCATTCTTACATTAATGATTGCAAATTGTCCAGGCCCTGAGAGAGCAAAACAGCCCCAAATCATGATGCTCCCTCCACCATGCTTCACTCTGGGGATGAGGTGTTGATGTTGGTGAGCTGTTCCATTTTTCCTTCACAAGACGTTGTGTGTTACTTCCAAACAACGTTGGTTTCATCAGTCCACAATATATTTTGCCAAAACTTCTGTGGAGTGTCCACGTGCGTTTTGTGAACATTAAACAAGCAACAATGTTTTTTAAGACTGCAGTGGCTTCCTCCGTGGAGTCCTCTCATGAACTCCATTCTTGGCCATTGTTTTACATATAGTTTAAGTGTGCAGAGATATTGGACTGTGCCAGTGATTTCTGTAAGTCTTTAGCAGACACTCTTTTTTACCTCTCTGAGTATTCTGCGCTAAACTTTGGCGTCATCTTTGGTGGATGGCCACTCCTTGTGAGAGCAACAGTGACAAACTCTTCACGTTTGTAGACGACTACTCTGTCTGTCGATTGATGAACATCCAGACTTTTAGAGATGGTTTTGTATCCTTTACCAGCCTTATACAAATCAACAATCATTGATCGCAGGTCTTCAGACCGCTCTTTTGACTGAGCCATGATGCACATCAGACAACGCTTCTCATCAAGACATTTCTTACTAGGTGTGTGTTTTAAAGTGGACAGGGCAGCTATAAACCACTCATCAGTGATTGACCACAGACCTGACTTAAATTGTTTGGTATTAATTAGGGGTGTCAAAATTATCGCGTTAACGGGCGGTAATTATTTTTTTAAATTAATCACGTTAAAATATTTAACGCATTTAACGCATGCATGAAACGACCCATTCACGCATTGCCGCGAACACACTACAATGGCGCCGTTTTATGTATATTGAGAGCTAAGAGGCAGAGTCAAGCGAGTGGAGTGGACACAGGCATTCATTGGAGCCCCGCTATTTATTGGTATAAGCTTTGCATCTCTTCCACAACAATTATAACTATTGTGGCGTGCGATGTGGGGAAGAATGAAAGGAGATGATCTTTATCTTAACACCCTGTGTTGTACATAACGAACAGAAGATATACCATTTGCAGCCACCACTGACAGTCATGGTTGCCCAACTTCCCATCATACATTTGGGCAGTTAAGAACACTTAAGTCGCTACAGTATCATTTGGATGAAAGCACAACAAAAATAATATTCCTATCTCTCCAAAAAAAATAATGTTCACAAAAAGAAAAGCGCTCAATGCAAAGAGAACTGGCATTCCCAATCAAAATAGCTATGCAAAATAATACTCAGACTTTAGTCAAACTCTATTCAAACATTTCGTTTAGCTCAAAAAATACACTAGATGGCAATACTTAGTCCCAATATACAAACTATCAAAATTACTATAACTTGTACTCACGTTTATCTTTTAAGAATTACAAGTCTTTCTATTCGTGGATCCCTTTCACAGAAAGAATGTTTATAATGTTAATGCCATTTTGTGGATTCATTGTTATAATAAACAAATACAGTACTTATGTACAGTATGTTGAATGTATACATCCGTCTTGTCTTATCTTTCCATTCCAACAATAATTTACAGAAAAATATAGCATATTTTAGAGATGGTTTGAATTGCGATTAATTACAATTAATTAATCTTTAAGCTGTGATTAAATCGAATAAAAATTTTAATCGTTTGACAGGCCTAGTATTAATTGGTTTCAATTGCTCTTTAAGTCTTCTTATGCAGAGGGTTCACTTACTTATTTTTCACCCTTGTGTCATTGTTTGCATGCTATCCTCATTAAAATATGAAAACCTATAAATATTTGGGTGGTTTTAGTTAAAGGAGACACTGTTTTACATCTGTGTGATTTTGACAAAGATCAGACCACATTTGATGGTGATTTTATGCAGAAATGTAAGAAATTCCAAAAGGTTCAGATACTTTTTTCGTACTACTGTATATAAATCTGGCATCCAGCAACGTGGACATCACATTTTGGGTCAAATTGGGCACAGTTGTTTAAAATGTGTTAATAGTATGTGGCCCACATGACCCAAAATGTGATTGTCAATATTTGGACGCCAAATCTTTATGTGTTTTTATGTATATGAGTTTTTTTTTTTCAATTACCAAAAATAGTCACTTGCCCCATAAAGGTTTAGACCATCCATGCCTGATAACATTCAGCAGATCTGTAATCCCTTTCGTTTTTAAGTACTATTTAAGAAAATGACCTTCGTCTCGCTACCGAGCCGGTCGGATTGAGTGTCTGTTGTTACATAATCCTCATCTGACGCTTCACAGATTCACTTTAATGCCCGTTTTGTGGGCAAGACGCTGATGACCACCTATCCGGGGACGGTGTTGATGATTTTCAGTGTATCCCTCTGGATCGTGGCGGCGTGGGGGCTGCACGTGTGCGAGAGGTCATAACTTCAGTCTTTCTTTTAAAACTTTGAATTATGATTTTATGATTAAAATTAACTATTTCGAATCAACATTTTCAGACATCACAACTACAGGGACCTTAGCAGCAACTATATGGAAGCCCTGTGGATGGTGTCGGTGACATTCCTCTCAATCGGCTACGGGGATGTAGTGCCCCACACCTATTGCGGACGCAGCATATGCCTCCTCACAGGGATCATGGTAAGTGCAAAATTTCAGATTTATTTATCTATTTTGTCATGGATGTTGGGGATGTTTTTATCTTCGCAGGGAGCTGGCTGCACTGTCCTAGTGGTGGCAGTGGTGGCCAGGAAGCTGGAGCTGACACGAGCTGAGAAGCACGTACACAACTTCATGCTTGACTCACACATTTCCAAAAGGGTTAGTGACCATTTGATTTTAAAATTTTGTGAAATTTTTGCAAATGTTGTAAATCTGTCATTTTAAAACATTGTAGCATAGAAGGTCATTTGGAGTTTTCATCATGAATGAGTGAGAGGTTTTAAGTCTGAAATGTTTCTTAAGCCACAGTAACATGTGCAGTTTGGACATTTAATGTATTTTTTTCCACATTCGATAGTTTTTTCGTTATTATTATTAATATTATTTTATTATTTAAAATTATTTCAATCAATTTACCTATTAAACTATGAATATTTTACATGTTAAAATGTTTATGGAAAATACTTTATTTCAATAAGAAAAAAATGTTTTTTTTTTATTCACTACTCAGGTAATTAACTGATCATTAAATGTTCATTCATTCACCACAAATGGTCATTCAATGATCAAAATGTATTATTTTAATGTATTTATTCCTACTTCTTTTTTTTTCTTTTAACTTTTCCTGTTCATCTGCTTTACACATAGAATGAAAATCTGAGTGTCCAATTGGTCTGAACAGTTTTAATGCATCACATGGGAGTATGACGTACTCCCATTGTGATCATTCATGATGCCTTGTTTATTAGTAGAAAGCAGACGGACAGGAAGGTGCTATGGGGAGACAGAAGAAAAGAAGGAGAGAAAGACATAAGAAGTACAAACAACAACAAGACATACATTGAACACCTACACTAACTATGAATATGTTGGTGCTATCGTTAGCCAGTTTTATTTCCAGTTGAAACCATGTTGGGGGCCTGATGACCAAGGAAAAAAAAGAGAGGGGAGAGTCAGTAAGATAAGTGATTGGGAGGGGTGGAGTCAGTGGCGCCTCCAGAAATTTTTCATAGGGGTCGCCAAAATGGGGCCACTTAAAGACCAAATGTGAA
The DNA here is from genome assembly GCF_030265065.1 of Corythoichthys intestinalis. NCBI lineage: Eukaryota > Metazoa > Chordata > Actinopteri > Syngnathiformes > Syngnathidae > Corythoichthys > Corythoichthys intestinalis. The sequence goes on from NC_080416.1 coordinate 24,111,400, forward strand.
GTAATTTCATACCATGCCAAATAGGGTCACACTTAATGCAATTAAACATTGTCCAACAAATAAAGCATGAAAAAATAATTTATATGTTGTATATTTGACAAAATAATCGCGTTTCCGAAGTTCGAGCCTGAAAGGGGACGAACCCGGAAGTGATACGTCACACCGAGAACAGCGATGGCAGCGCTCCATACGGCCGCCACACAAAGCCCTTCAAACAATAATTCAAACACCGATATAAGCGATGGATCGAGCGCAAGTGAGGAGATCCAAGTTTTTGAAGAGTTGGAGGAAGAGGAGGAGGTTGGAATTTTATGTTGGACCGTAAATGTATTAGCCAGATGCTAATCAGGATGCAAACAATGTGGCCAGACTACCTGACATGGAATGGATACATCGAGATTACAAGATTGGTAAGATATAGGCTGTTATTATTTTTATGATTTGAAGCATGTCAGGTAAACAAACCACCTGCTATTGCCTGGGATAAAAGAAAAGTTTTGACGAATCCCCGATCATGTTGTGGAATGAACAGTAGAAGCTAGCGATGTTAGCTTTTATTTACCTGACATGTTTCGGCGAACATCTCCACCTTTGGACCCTCTGACGAAGGCGGAAGTGTCCGCTGAAACATGTCAGGTAAATAAACCACCCACTATTGCCTCGGATAAAAGAAAAGTTTTGACGAATCCTCGATCATGTTGTGGAATGAACAGTAGAAGCTAGTGACGTTAGCTTTTATTTACTTGACATGTTTCGGCGAACACTTCCGCCTTCGGACTCTGACGAAGGCGGAAGTGTTCGCCGGAACATGTCAGGTAAATAAACCACCTACTATTGCCTGGGATAAAAGAAAGGTTTTGACGAATTTATAAGTGTAAGCAAAATGAACTCAATACAACTATGATCGGGGATTGCCACAAGTTAGCTTTCAGCTAACGTCGCCAGCTTCTACTGTTCATTCAACAACACGATCGGGTTTTTGCCTCGAGTTACCTTTCGGCTAAAGTCGCTACCTTCTACTGTTCATTCCACAACAGTTGGCAGCTCTGCTTTGACAAAGTCATCAGTCATCTATCCAAAAATCACACTTACTTTTTGGCAAATCCTTGATCATAAGCAGACCGGTTGAGGAAGCAGGCATCTTCGAAGTGTTTGTAGCAGAGAACACTACTCGATGATGGCGTGAAATTCATTTGCTTCGTGCGGACGAAAGATGTCCATTTACGTGGACTGCTATCCTTTGGCCACTCATACAACTTTTCTTTCGATTGAGAACAATACATCGCCACACACTCTTACCGAGAAGCAATGCAACAATACTGTTCTATGGCGGACTTCCCTCGCAGTTCTCTGTGTGACGAAATTTCTGAAGATTGTCGAAGAAAAGCATTTTCGTTGTCAAGGGCGTTTCTATGGATTGAACAAAGAATCTGGAAGGGTTGCGTTAAAAAAAAAATAATAACGAAAATATGCTTATAATTGTTTAGCCATTGATATTATTCAAAAACATGGTTGGCCAACCTTACTTCAATTTTGGTCTTTAAAATCTTGGGGTGGCACACCAAAACTAAAAGCCATAATTTCAGGTTTTCATTATATTATTGCAGTAAAAAGGTCAGGGGAAAACTATCAGAAAGACTTAAGGACACGGCTACTGATATACTTTGGTGTATTGTGTAATATTTGTTGTTACTAATGATTTGATTTGGGATGAAATGCATAACTGATGCTACAACAATCTAAAGATATACTGGCAAGCGGGGTGGCCAGTGGGGTGGCCAACATATTTATAAGGGGGCCGTGGCCACCCCCTGGTGGCGCCACTGGGTGGAGTGTACACAAATCAGCCATGTGAGGTGTAGAACCCAGTATTTGTGTGAATCCCTTGTGAGTCTGAGTATGCTGGTATCCTATTCTATGCTATCAGATCACTAATCCTGACACCGAGTTTTACTACTTGAGTGTGTCTAATTACACCCTCTTATGCGTGAATCCCATCAGACATGTAATAGTCCTGCAGACGAGTAGAAATCCCGGCGGGAACCACCCCATCGGCCCTTCTCCAGCCAATATTCATTCTTCTTTCAATTAAGAATTAAAAGAATAAAATTAGAAAATAATGATAATGCATTTAGATGCATTCATATAACTGAATACTGTAATTTCTCATGTCTAATATGCTTTCTAGTTCAATAACACCTTAAAAATCGCATATTTGCAGCTGATTTCTCTTTGACCTATTCATAATATCTTTAAATGGCTTTTTGACCCAAAAAAATGACATGACATATTTCATTATACAGTGGTACCTCTACTTACGAAATTAATTGGTTCTGGAATTAGTTTCTTAACTTGAAAATTCTTTAAGTAGAGACACGTTTTCCATGTAAATGCCTTAACCCGTTCCAAGCCCTCCAAAGTTCAGACATAAATCTTTTATAACGCATAAAAATCCATCAAAACATGTAACATATACATGTTACAATTAAATTATTGCACAATAAATGGTAAATAAATCAAAGTTGTGCATGATGTAAAAAAAAAAAAAAAAACAAGAATAGAGTAAAGAATAGAAGTTCATATACTCACGTAAAGCTGACGAAACACAAGGGGCGAATGAAGAAGACGCTGGGTTCCACACATACATACATACAGTATACAGTATACAGAGGGATACAGTAGAGGTCCCTCTCAGCCAATTGGATGCCAGGAATACTAGGCAATAGCCAATGGCAGAGCAGCTATAAGTATGTTAAATTCAGTAAACTCTGGGAGTTGCAAGTACCATCCATACGGTATTTTTGCCTTTTGTATCCTGAAATTTCTTTCTCAACAAGAGGGAATATTTTCCTGTTGGGTATGTCTTAACCTGAAAATTCTGGATGTAGATACATTCTTAAGTAGAGGTACCAACCACTGTGTTATAATTAATAATGATTATTCCCTGTAGTTTGATTCAAAGTAAAGAACAGCTGAGTGTGAATATTTCCTTACATGCAGATGAAGATCGCAGCCGCAAACGTGCTGAGGGAGACTTGGTTCATCTACAAGCACACTAAGCTGTCCAGGGAGAAGGATCACACCATGGTTCGCATGCATCAGCGTAAACTGCTGCTTGCAATCCACCAGTAAGAGCCAATTTATATTCATATCGATGAATGGGACAATCATTGGATACAAAAGGTCTACACACCCTTAGTCAAACTCCCAGCTTTTAGTTTTATTTTAATTTATTTACAGTGGGCAAATAAGTATTTAGGCAACCACTAATTGTGCAAGTTCTCCCACTTGAAAATATTAGAGAGGCCTGTAATTATCAACATGGGTAAACCTCAACCATGAGAGACAGAATGTGGAAAAAAATAACCAGAAAATCACATTGTTTGATTTTTAAAGAATTTATTTGCAAATCATGGTGGAAAATAAGTATTTGGTCAATACAAAAAGTTCATCTCAGTACTTTGTTATGTACCCTTTGTTGACAATAACGGAGGCCAAACGTTTTCTGTAACTCTTCACAAGCTTTTCACACACTGTTGCTGGTATTTTGGCCCATTCCTCCATGCAGATCTCCTCTAGAGCAGTGATGTTTTGGGGCTGTCGTTGGGCAACATGGACTTTCAACTCCCTCCACAGATTTTTTAATGGGGTTGAGATCTGGAGATCTGGTTCTGGGATTTTTGCTCACCGTTCTTATTATCATTTTGACACCACGGGGTGAGATCTTGCATGGAGCCCCAGATCAAGGAAGATTATCAGTGGTCTTGTATGTCTTCCATTTTCTAATAATTGCTCCCACAGTTGATTTCTTTTCACCAAGTGTTTTAGCTATTGCAGATTCAGTCTTCCCAGCCTGGTGCAGGTCTACAATTTTGTCTCTGGTGTCCTTCGACAGCCCTTTGGTCTTGGCCATAGTGGAGTTTGGAGTGTGACTGACTGAGTTTGTGGACAGGTGTCTTTTATACCGATAATGAGTTAAGACAGGTGCCATTAATACAGGTAACGAGTGGAGCCTCATTAGACCTTGTTAGAAGAAGTTAGACCTCTTTGACAGCCAGAAATCTTGCTAGTTTGCAGGCGACCAAATACTTATTTTCCACTCTAATTTGGAAATAAATTCTTTAAAAATCAAACAATGTGATTTTCTGTTTTTTTCCCCACATTCTGTTTCTCATGGTTGAGGTTTACCCATGTTGACAATTACAGGCCTCTCTAATCTTTTCAAGTTGGAGAATTTCCACAATTGGTGGTTGACTAAATACTTATTTGCCCCACTGTATTTTATATTGAAAAAAAGGACACAACGGATTGGATATCCAGATACCCAGAAATGGGTCTTTTAATTAGTGCTGCAACAATTAATCTGATTAACTCGAGTAATTCAATTAGGAAAAAATTTTGCTGCTTCGGATACTTGTGGCATTGTCATGGTTTTGAAAGTGTTTACACTTAGTTTTATTTATTTGGATGGATACACTGCACTCTAGTGGCAACAGTGAATTTGACATAACGCAATTCACATGGCTTAATCCAGCTGCTCCCTGTTAAGACCAACATAAGCTAAGTTTGTGTTTGAGCTAATGTTTTTTTAATGCATTCGTAATTTAGTTCATAGGTATAGTTAGCATATTTTTGGGAATATGTGTTTGAACCATTTGTAAAGAGCATTATATATATATATATATATATATATATATATATATATATATATATATATATATATATATATATATATATATATATACACATTTTATAGCATTTAAGCTAGTAGACTTTTGCTATTTAAGTTAGCCAATTGTTCTTTTTTAAATCCTCTTTTTTTTTTTTTTTCTTCTTATACCGTTTGTACGGGGCGCCATTTGTAAAGCAGCACATGCTCAAAATTACGATTTTCTCACATTTAGCGCCAGACAGTGTTTAAAACATGGTGTGAAATTATTAGAGTCACTTTTTTTGCACATTTTCAAGATTATTTAGCAACTTAAATATGTATTTTTAAATAAGTTTTGGACCTGATTGTTTAAATCCAGAACTAAATATTTAATTTAAATCCTAAATTTATATTCTGTATCCCAATTGCTAAATCTGGAAATGGTTGGAACTAAAAATTTAGCTTAATATGCAAATTCACATGACTGGAGACCGGAAGTAACAAAATAAAAGCTGGAGCACACAAAATACTCTTTAAATAGTTTCTCCTAAATATGTATTTCACCTATATATTATTATTTCAATTACTCAGGTCCAAGAACAGACTTCCACAGTTGAGTAGGTTTTATTCATTTTCAAGCAACGTAAACAGACAGTCTGAGCTGCTCCACCAGCTTTTATTTTGTTACTTGCGGTCTCCAGTCATGCGAATTTGCATATTAAGCTAAATATTTAGTTCCGACCATTTTTCTGATTCAACATTTAGGATATAGGATATAAGTTTAAGATTTCACTTTAATATTTAGTTCTGGATTTAAACAATCAGGTCCAAAACTTCTTATTTAAATATAAATATTTAAGTTGCTAAATATTGTTGTAAATGTGCAAAAAAAAAAAAAGTGACTAAAAATTTCACAGCATTTTAAACACTGTGTGGCGCTAAATGTGAGAAAATGTTGTCGTAATTTTGATCATGTGCTGCTTACAAACGGCGCCCCATATGTTTGAGGCTCAGCTCAGGTATCTTAAATTTTTATGTTCCTTATCCGATTACTCGATTATTCGAACAAACTAGTTCATCGATTAATCGACTACTAAAATAATCAATAGCTGCAGCCTTAGTTTTAATATACCGTAATTTTTGGACTACAAGGCGCACCTGACTATAAGCGGCCGCCAGTGCTTAATTTGAATTTATAAGGTGCCGAAGCGCAGGGATGACAATAGAGGCACAGGTCCCGGAACATAGTAGAAAATGGTACTGAAAACAACACGCAAATGGCCACTTGCCACGCTGTGGGACTTACAAGCCTCAATTTCAGATAATATCCATGGTATCAATGTTTTGACAACAATTTACAATGATTTAGGCTATACTCTGCACAGCACGGGAAATTGCCCACGTAACCACAGGAGGGACTTACAGTACACAGTCATAAATTAGTTTCTCAACAGGTCGAACTTGTTAAACATAAAAAAAGAAATCTGACAATAAATAAAACAAACCCATTGTTTTGCGAGTTTCACACACTCCCACCCCCAATAATAATCATAATTATTATTTGTGTCAGGCTTCGGCGCGTCAAGATGGACAAGAGGATCTTAGCCGACCAAGGTAGCACGCTGGTGGACCTCTGCAAGGTGAGAGAGGCAAGTGCACGCACCGTTTTTGCGAATTTGAGCCGAGTGCGAAAGCACCGTTGTTGTGACGTCTGTTTGCTTTGGGAACCTTCAGCTTCAAACCACACTGAGCGACGTGCTGTTGGAAGTGCAGGGATGCCGGGCCGAGCTAGACACGCACGTCCACGACCTGGAAAAGCACGTGGAGGAGCTCCGCGAGGGGTTTCGCGGCCTCATGCCGCTGCTGACAAACACTTTGTCCACGCAGAACTCCTCCATACGCCACCTGCTGCGCGAGAGGGAAAAGAAAGGCGATGCTGCTGGAGGGAGTTCGGACAGGTAGACAGAAAAGTTGGTATTTGGCGCCCCTTAGGCGGACGAATGAGGTATTACATAATGGGATCATGAAAAGTTGCAATTGGAAAGCGTTCAACCAAAAATATTTAGTGGCAATTCATGTTTTAACATTTTTTTTTTTTTGGGGGGGGGGGGGGGGTATATCTTTAGGGGTTTTATAGTGGTACTTTCTTCGTTAAAAGTCAAATATAGGCCAATATACCACTGATTCCAAGTTTAATGTTTGCTTATGTAAAAAATATATAGCAACAAAGACAACTCCAAGCAAATTTAGTGTAAAAATTATGCAGTTGCATATGCTTGCAGACATCCATTATGATGACAGGGACAATGCATTTACTTGTGACTACTTGCCTACCATTGACATTGAATCCATTGGTAGGAGGGATGGCAGTGATTATTCATTATAATCCTCCCAGTTCGAATGGATTGGACATTTATCAACGCAAAAAAGCTTACATCACCTATTGGTTAATAATTCCGTTAGAATTTTTCATGGCGAATTGGTTTTGCAGGCTCTTTTTTGCCCAATGGTGCTCGATGGCTTTTACGATTGAACTCTTAAATTTTCCAAAGGAAGATTTATAGGAACATCAGAGCTTTCACTGTATTCAGTATATCTTCACACCTTCCCATGGTAGAAATATATTTCTAATAAACAAATCAGAACTTGTCTCAATTAAGCATTCTTTTGTTTATCCAAAACAACATTTTTATTGAATGACAAGGATCAGAGGGCTGCGATGCAATGACATCTGCCACAGCGGCGTCAGTCTCCTAGCGCTTCGTCCCTTCAGCTCCGGGAATAGCATTTTAGTGCTGCTTCCTTCTGAACGAACACCCTATAAGGAAAAACATAAGGACGAGTCAACATTTGCCAATTGTAGTTCTTTAATTCCAAACAACGTCAGCTAAATGCTTGTTCTCAGCCTTCGAAAGGGGGGAGCCAGTGGTCTAGCTCAACCCTTCTGCAAACTGAGGTTGTTCTTGCACCACAATAAGACTGGAAGACCACCGCACAGGAAGCCCAGTCACCTAGCAGTGCCGGACAACACATCCAAATGTTTAGTGATACCAACCCTCTGTGAGACGTGCTTTGCCTCCGGTAGGCTGACACAGGACCGTCGAGCAACCGACACACAGAACAACCGTCTGGGCGTGGCTGAACACTGTCGTGATCTTGTAACATCCTGCACACATAACATCACGTTAATTTCCAAACAGAATTTCAGCCAGAATGCAAGCTTGTGGTATCTTACCTGGACATTTCACATCCATAAAGTAAGAGTTGGGGCTCTGAACAAGACGCTTCTTTTTGTGCCTCCTTCTCGTCTCCTCTGGAGATGGGTGCAACAAGTCTTTTGCGAGCTAAAGCATAGCGGGAAAGAATAATTACAAACCATTATATTTAAAGTGACACACGATTACTGGTTTCACCGGACTGCCCAGTCAGGCTTCCAAGTCGGCCTACATTTCTGGTTAGGTAACGTGTCCGTTATTTCTTTTCGGCACACCACGAAACCACTTCAATTAGCGTAACCGCGTAATACATACGCAATTCAATGCATTTACGTGACATTAAGATGTAAAAACAGAGGTTTTAAAGTGCGAAACTCGGTCCGGCTGGCTCCATGTTTGCCGTGTGCGCGCCGCCATCTTGAGATACAATGCGCTAGAGAAAATTGTAGAGTTATTTATGTTAAAGTGTGGTTATAAGGCAACAAGGGCTGTCACGGTGGACACCGGTGGAATCGCAAAGACTTCGGCAAAACGTTGACACGCGAATCAACGCTCTAGAGTGTCATTAAACGGGGGAAATATCGTTAGAAGTAGAGGCAAGGATACTCACTGGCATGTTGGCGAGGAAGTAGCCGCTGCCGAAAAGGAGGCACAACCGGAAGCGAGGCCCTGATATCCGCGGTCGCTTTGACTCCCAAACAGGAAGTGACGATTTTGACGCGACCGCTGCGGCCATCTTGGTAAGGTCTTTTCAGTTTTATCAACAAGCCTTGTTGTCTTGGAAGTTATGTCACTCTCACAATTTTTCTCCACACAAATATATTATCTGGAATAATGAGTATATAACAAAAAGGAACAAATCACTCTTCATACAAAATTGGATTGATAAAAATATTATATACTTGAAAGATTTGTTTAAAGGTGATGGACAGCTTCTTTCTTATGAAGAATTTCTAATAGATAAAGGATTTCCCATTAAATTTAAAGAATTTCATTCTGTGTTTGACTCCATCCCCAGTGGAATATTAGAACTAATAATGAAAGAGTATAAAGGACAGAATGACCTAGCCGGTGATGAGATCCTTTATTTAAATAATATAGATCTTTTAAGCAAGAAATGTACAAATAAACATATAAGGGAATCATTCTATAGTAAGAGGAGGATTGTACCTCGTGGGAAATTCTTTTGGAATACAGTTTCATGATATAAAGTGGAGGGAGGCGTGGCTTGTTCCATTTAAACTGTTTGTTTCCCACAAAGTACGGGAATTGCACTTGAAATTTTTACATAATATATACCCGTCTAACGTGTACTTGTCTCGATTTAAGGATATTGACAACAAATGTACATTTTGTATGACTGAACCTGAAAGCGTGACTCATTTGTTTTATGGTTGCCCCATTAGTGTAAAGTTTTGGACGGATCTTCAGAAATATATTTTATGTCAAACTAAACAAAACATTGACTTGACAGGAAAAAGCGATCATTACTGTATTTGAATCCAAAGATAAAAAAAAATATTTACTATATTAAATCTTTATATATTGCTAGGGAAATTTTATATTCATAAATCTAAATTTCCAAAAGTAAATCCGAACTTTAAGATTTTTTTGGTTGAATTTGAATCATATTTCACATCATTTAATATGATACAAAATAATAAATGCAAGTCTACTATAGAAGCTCATGCAAAATTGTTTAGTATTAATTTCCTCTTGAATTACTATTTTTATTTATTTATTTACTTTTTTTTTTCTTTTTTTTTCTATGTCTTATGATGTAAATATGTTGAGATGGTTATATTCTATGTGAACTAGTTGTTTTGTATTTGTTATTTGTATGTTTTGTGTTGTTCAATTAGAAAAAGTATTTTCAACAGTTTATTTATTTTTTTATTGAACCATATACACACAAAACAAAGCACTCAAGATCAACATCAAATACAATATTATAATTGTGCATTATCAAGCAGACAATAGCAGCAGCAACAACAACAACAAAAAAACACATAAAAAAAAACAACAACAAAAGAAAACAAAAAAAATCAACAAATTTTCTTTTGGAGGGAACTTTCTAAATCAGCTTAAATTGTTTGAATAAAGAAAACAGAGGAAGAGCCTTCCAAGCCATCAAACTGAAGGCTTTGCAAAAGATCGAGAAATCATTTCTCCAGTGAGCCAAACATGGTTTGGTTTTTAAAAAATCTACACTTATGAATAAAAAAACTTCCTCAAAAGCAATATCACATTTAAAGCAAATTCTAAATTCTTATCTGTTTGATAAACACCAAACAAAATTGTTTCTTCTGTCATAGGCAAATTAAATTTTTTTTTAAATTTCAGCCAAGTTTTTAATTGACTCCAGAATGAATTAACTACATTGTAGTGAAAAAACATATGACTTAAATTTTCTACGTCCACACCACAAAAAGCACAATTATTCGCTTCAAAACCAAATTTCAATCTTAATTTTCAACAGTTTATTCATTTATTCAGTCATTTCGACGATGTAACGTAAATTTAGGAGCAAGGTAACGAAGGTGAGAAGTAATTAGCAGTACTTAGAAATTCACGCAGTATTTTTGTTTAGTTTTATATATATATATATATATATATATATATATATATATATATATATATTTATGTTAAATAATTCATATACAAACTAAGTCAATTCAAATTATTTCAGCATTAACATACTTTTCTATTCTATTCTCTATTCTTTTTATTTATTCGGATGAATACAGTGCCTTGCAAAAGTATTCGGCCCCCTTGAATCTTGCAACCTTTCGCCACATTTCAGGCTTCAAACATAAAGATATGAAATTTAATTTTTTTGTCAAGAATCAACAACAAGTGGGACACAATCGTGAAGTGGAACAACATTCATTGGATAATTTAAACTTTTTTAACAAATAAAAAACTGAAAAGTGGGGCGTGCAATATTATTCGGCCCCTTTACTTTCAGTGCAGCAAACTCACTCCAGAAGTTCAGTGAGGATCTCTGAATGATCCAATGTTGTCCTAAATGACCGATGATGATAAGTAGAATCCACCTGTGTGTAATCAAGTCTCCGTATAAATGCACCTGCTCTGTGATCGTCTCAGGGTTCTGTTTAAAGTGCAGAGAGCATTATGAAAACCAAGGAACACACCAGGCAGGTCCGAGATACTGTTGTGGAGAAGTTTAAAGCCGGATTTGGATACAAAAAGATTTCCCAAGCTTTAAACATCTCAAGGAGCACTGTGCAAGCCATCATATTGAAATGGAAGGAGCATCAGACCACTGCAAATCTACCAAGACCCAGCCGTCCTTCCAAACTTTCTTCTCAAACAAGGAGAAAACTGATCAGAGATGCAGCCAAGAGGCCCATGATCACTCTGGATGAACTGCAGAGATCTACAGCTGAGGTGGGAGAGTCTGTCCATAGGACAACAATCAGTCGTACACTGCACAAATCTGGCCTTTATGGAAGAGTGGCAAGAAGAAAGCCATTTCTCAAAGATATCCATAAAAAGTCTCGTTTAAAGTTTGCCACAAGCCACCTGGGAGACACACCAAACATGTGGAAGAAGGTGCTCTGGTCAGATGAAACCAAAATTGAACTTTTTGGCCACAATGCAAAACGATATGTTTGGCGTAAAAGCAACACAGCTCATCACCCTGAACACACCATCCCCACTGTCAAACATGGTGGTGGCAGCATCATGTTTGGGCCTGCTTTTCTTCAGCAGGGACAGGGAAGATGGTTAAAATTGACGGGAAGATGGATGCAGCCAAATACAGGAACCTTCTGGAAGAAAACCTGTTGGTATCTGCACAAGACCTGAGACAGGGACGGAGATTTATCTTCCAACAGGACAATGATCCAAAACATAAAGCCAAATCTACAATGGAATGGTTCAAAAATAAACGTATCCAGGTGTTAGAATGGCCAAGTCAAAGTCCAGACCTGAATCCAATCGAGAATCTGTGGAAAGAGCTGAAGACTGCTGTTCACAAACACTCTCCATCCAACCTCACTGAGCTCGAGCTGTTTTGCAAGGAAGAATGGGCAAGAATGTCAGTCTCTCGATGTGCAAAACTGATAGAAACATACCCCAAGCGACTTGCAGCTGTAATTGGAGCAAAAGGTGGCGCTACAAAGTATTAACGCAAGGGGGCCGAATAATATTGCACGCCCCACTTTTCAGTTTTTTATTTGTTAAAAAAGTTTAAATTATCCAATAAATTTTGTTCCACTTCACGATTGTGTCCCACTTGTTGTTGATTCTTGACAAAAAATTAAAACTTTATATCTTTATGTTTGAAGCCTGAAATGTGGCGAAAGGTTGCAAGGTTCAAGGGGGCCGAATACTTTTGCAAGGCACTGTATATCAATATAGACAATTCAATTGTTTAATTGTTATTCTTTTATCAGAAAATGTGTTATGGTTAAAGGAAAATAATAAGTAGAAAATACATTTTATTGTTTCCAACAAATATCTACGTATGTACTGTAATTTTTTTTTTTTTTTTTTTTTGCTTCATGTAATATTGATTTGTATATTGATAATAATGATAGCATAGAATTACAATTACATACAATTAGTACAAATTGTACAATTAATGTCATTTTTATTTTAGCATTGAGATCATTGTAAAATAAAACGAGTTTAAAAAAGAAATAATTTCCCATTTCTTCTCCAGTCACTCAAGGCAAGGCAAGGCAAATTTATTTATATAGCACAATTTAACACAAGGCAATTCAAAGTCCTTTACATCACATGAAGATCACAAGAATCACATTAAATCAATAGAATGCAAAACAAAGACAATTGAAACAGGTCATAAAGTTGTACATAAAAATTGCATTTAATCACGGAAAGAATTTTTAAAAAATCTACTACTAATAATAATTGAAATCAGCAATGGAGATAAAGCACAAGAGGAATAGAAAGCAAATAGCTTGAAATATATAGATAGTTATGGATATGCTGTATTAAACAAAAGCGTTTCTAGCCCTGATTTAAAGGAGCTAACAGTTCGAGGATACCTCAGACCTTCAGGTAACTTGTTCCAGAGGTAGGGAGCATAATAACTAAATGCTGCCTCACCCTGCTTGGTTCTTGTTCTTGGAAAACACAGGAGACCCGTTCCAGACGACCTTAGGGGTCTAGATGTTTCATAGGAATCTAACAAATCAAGCATGTATTGTGGTCCAAGGCCATTAAGTGTTTTGTAGATGAGCGGTAGTATTTTATAGTCTATCCTTTAACTCAATGGAAACCAGTGTAACGATTTCAAAACCGGTTTAATGTGGTTCAGTTTTCCTTGTATTTGTGAGGACTCTGGCTGCAGCATTCTGTACTAGCTGCAGCTTCCTGACTGATTTTTTATCAAGACCTGTAAATATACCGTATACAGTCCAATCTGCTGAAAATGAATGCATGCGTAAGTTTTTCCATGTCTTGTTGAGTCAGAAGCCCCTTAATTCTGGCTGTACTTTTTAGGTGGTAATAAGCAGATTTAGTGACGGACTTTAGATGGCTATCAAATTTTAGGTCTGAGTCAATAATTACGCCAAAATTTCTGACTTGATTTGTAGCTGTAAGTGACATTGTGCTAACTGCTAAGGTGCCTGCTTATCATTGACCTTTCCTTTTTTGGCCCAAAAATGATCACTTCTGTCTTCTCCACATTTAGCTGGAGAAAATTCTGGCACATCCATTCATTGATTTGATGAATGCATTTACTCAGGGAGACTAAGGGACTATAATCATGTGGGGACACAGAAATGTAGAGTTGTGTGTCATCTGCATAGGGGTATGACAGGAGATGTCATACTTTTCCATAATCTGAGCTAGGGGAAGCATATGGATGTTAAATAAGAGTGGATCAAGAATGGAGCCTTGAGGGACTCCACACATGAATTTGGATCGTTCTGACTGATGGTTTCCGATTGACTCAAGGTAAATGATGATTACTTGTCGCCGTTATGCTTATTTTGATGGAAATTACATTTCATTAAGTGCAAATATTTGCAACATTGTATATACTGTATAACACATAATAAAAAATCATCATTTTCTATTCACCTATTGAGTGAAAGATTTTATTTGACACTTTTAGACAATATACAATGTGTCCCAGAATGCGGATTGACCAGTGGTAAAGGATACACTAAATATATGTACAGTATACAACAATTCAGCACTACCTTAAAGTAAACATCTGTAATGAGTGATCTTTTATGTAACACTTTACATAGCACTTTAATTGAAGATAAGCATTCCATACATATTAAATGTACAAACGACATTTGTAATCTTATCCATTCAAAATGAATGAAAATGAAACCCACACTGCAAATTAAATGAAAATTAAAATGCAAATACAATTTAAATGAATACATATAGGATTGTACAAAATAAGATAACATTTGGATAAAATAGTGAATACTACTTTAGTCAATTAAAAAAAAAAAAATCGGTATACATTTTTAAAAAATGTGACAACAAACTAGAGGAATAACACTTATGAAAAATTAAAGATATGTCAAATAAAAAAAAATACAACAGTTGTCTAGAACCTATTTTATTTGATAGTAAAAAATATATATATTTACATTCGTAATGAAAATTATTTAAAAAAACAAACAAAAAATACCAAAAATAAATAACCAAAAACAAAATAACAGCGAAAAATACAGTACAAATAAAATGAGCTCCATCATTATTGTTATTTACCGGTAGTTTTTAAGTCTTACTTTCCTTAGACATAAATACAATATACAAGGTTATGTTCCAAAAATGTTCCTCGTCTGAGCCTGCCAGTAAGTGCTGAAATACAGTACACGATTATGTGCCTCTTCATTCAGTAGTCATGTGACTTCAATATATCATACACACTGTACATATTATAAACTATTTCTGTCTATAGACTACTATAGTGACTATTCCTTTTCCCCATTACTTTGAACAGTTTTTGTGGGCTTGTTGCTCACATTCCAATGATGTTTGTCACTTGACTGACACAGAGTTAACTTTGCCACTATTCAGCAGCACCAGGTGCGGCAACCGGATCTATTTACACAATGGTGTGAGTGTTTGTGCAAAGGTGCGCTTTTTAAATGGGCACAACTTGAGGTTCGGTGGGTGGGGTGGCAATGTCTTCCAGGATCTCTGAGTCAGGCTCCGTCACCACCACGGCCACCTGCTGACACACAGACCGAGTAATATTTGCAGGCCTTTACGCACGCATGTGTGCAAGCGGTACCTGAGTTGTGCTGGGCTCGGCAGCGGCCGGGGGAGCTGCCCGGACAGCCTGCACAGCTGGGGATGGAGGTGGGCGAGTCTGTGGGTAGCGAGGTCGCTCACTGGGCACCTAAATACAGAATTTACATATTCATTCATTCATTCATTTTCCGAACCGCTTATATATAGCGGAAAACACTCAGGTGACTAGAAGTTCCGCTCTGAGACCCCCAATTTGGCCAAATTTCAAAATTGTCTGAAGAGAGCAGAATTAAAGACGCCATGATTTTAATGAGATATTATCGCGTACTTACCTTGTTTCAATCCAAAAACTCCATGTAGCATGTATTACCGAGTGTCAAGACACAACTGTGAATGGCCACATCCAGATTTTTTTTTTTTCATTTTGTAGGTGAAACATGGTGATATAACAAGGGTCGCGATGCAGAAATCGCAGACAACAAGGAGTGGTTGAGGTTTTCTTTTTCATTTGGTAACCCTTTTAAACGTTATTTTTCCATTTTTCTTTGTTTGGACTGATTATTAATCATCTAACATATCGGGGAAAATGCGACAGTAACAAAAAAATATAGATACAATTAAGCGATAGTTATGAGGTAGATATCCGTGACTTTTTTACAGACGCCAAATTTTTCATTGTGACGTAATTTGTTTAAAAGTTTAAAATATGCGAGTGAATCATTTTTTAAAGTCTGGGTTTTTTTATTTTTTTAAACCAAATATTAGACATCAATTAATGATTCTAAGCTAAAAATGACAGACATTTTGAATAACAAATATAATTACTAACCTTCTTTTTATGGCTAGGTTGAAACAAAAGCGGTCGCGCGACGTCTGTAAACGGGTTTTTTAGGGTAAAACGGACAAATTAAAAATAGTTCGGAGGCTTAATGCGCCATGAATCTGCTATGGCAGCATATAGACATAATGTTCTATCAAGCACAACAGTTGTTTTGGCTTAAAATACTGCAGATTCTTTTAAAGAGGAGTGCAAGAGCAGAAACTGCGTTTTCAGTCTTCTCTGTGTTTTCCGCCATATATATATATATTAGTGCTGTAAAATTATCACGTTAACGGGCGGCAATTAATTTTTAAAATTAATCACGTTAAAATATTAGACACAATTAATGCATGCACGGAATGACCCGTTCATGCGTTGCCTCAAACAGTTTACAATGATGCCGTTTTAGCACATTGAGAGCGAAAAGGTAGAGAAATGCGAGAGGACACAGGCGTTCATTGGACCGCGCCTTTTATTGGCATTGGCTTTGGCAGTCTTTCAGAACAAACATAACCACTGTGGTGAACGACGTGGGGAAGAATTAAAGGAGACGATATTTTTCTTAACGCGTTTAATTAACCACAACGCAGAACATACTGTATACCAATTGCAGCCACCAGTGACAGACATGGTTGCCCAACTTCCCATCATGCATTTGAGTGGAACAGTTAAGTTGCTATAGTATCATTTAGTGAAAGCGCAACAAAAATAATATTCCTTTCTCGCCAAAAAATAATGTTCACAAAAAGAAAAGCGCTCAATGCAAAGAGAACTGGCATTCCTAATCAAAATAGGTATGCAAAATACACATAAAACTTACTCAGACTTTGCATTGGCTAGATTTCTAATTAATTTAAAACTCTCCATTGACACCTTGTGGTGTATTTCAATCACTACCTTACGTAGTTAAAGACACTGTGGAAGAACGGCAGGGAGCCCATGTGACGTCCCGCTCGGCGATGTCAACAATGGCGAACTCTTAGTTTAGTTTTTGATTGAAAATTTTACGAATTTTATTAAAACGAAAACATTAAGAGGGGTTTTAATATAAATTACTATAACTAATACTCAAATTTATCTTTTAAGAACTACAAGTCTTTCTATCCATGGATCCCTTTAACAGAAAGAATGTCAATAATGTTAATGGTATCTTGTGGATTTATTGTTATAATAAACAAATACAGTACTTACGTACAGTATGTTGAATGCTTATGTCCGTCTTGTGTCTCATCTTTCCATTCCAAAAATAATTTACAGAAAAATATGGTATATTTTAGAGATGGTTTGAATTGCGATTAAATACGATTAATTAATTTTTAAGCTGTGATTAAATTGATTAAAAATTTTAATCGTTTGACAGCTCTAATAAATATATATATACACCACATTTTTACCTCCACCTACTGTACAAGAGTATAGTGTTTTTTATTGGTTAATATCTTGTTCAGCTGCCAATGTTGCTTGTACTCGTGTTGCTGCCTCTAGTGGTCTGTCATGGTATAGTTGCACGGGGATTATCGATTGCGCCGGAGGCATGAAAACCAAACTATCAATTCACAGTGAGAAAAAAAGAAACAAAAAAGTAACGTGTAACGCAGGCCACAATTTGGAAAGTAGTGGAGTAAAAAGTACAGATACCAGCTTTGAAATGAAGTGAAGTAAAAGTAAAAAGTACCACTTCATATTTGTACTCAAGTAAAGTACAGACACACAGAAATGTACTTAAGTACAGTAACAAAGTACTTTTACTGCATTACATTCCACCACTAAGTACGAATACCACCAGCTGCACACAAGCTCCCTCTAGTGGTACGTAAAAGACTAATTGAATTAAAATGTTTAAACGACCTTTTTATAATACACTTCAGTGCATTTTTTAAGTATAATTCAGTAATATTCAACTTAAACGACAAAAGACACTATACATTATACAAAAAAAAAATACACTATACACTAGAAAAAAAACATTTAAATTAAATATTTTTAATTTATAAATAACAAACAAAAATTATCCATCGTTAGTAGTCGTAGAATAAATCATTTAAAGTACCATAGGTAAAAATATCCTGTCAAAATAAAGGGGAGGGGGGTAACCAAAAGGCACAATAATGAAGAAAATTGTGAGCAAATCTTAGCGATTCATGAAAAAAGGCAACCAAAGTACAGTGAGACCTCTACTTACAAGATGAATTGGTTCTGGAAAAGTTTTGTAACCTCAAAATTCCGTAAGCAGAGACGTGTTCGCCATGTAAATGCCCTAATCCGTTCTAATTCTAATTCTGACATAAATCTTTTATAATGCATAAAAATTAGGCTGTCAAAATTATTGCGTTAACGGGTGGTAATTTTTTTTTTTCAATTAATCACGTTAAAATATCTGACGCAATTAACGCACATGCCCCGTATGACAGTATAGTGAAATGCCCACTTGTTAATTGTGTTTTGTGGAGTTTTGCTGCCCTCTGCTGGCGCTTGGGTGCGACTGATTTTATAGGCTTCAGCATCCATGAGCATTGTGTAAGTAATTATTGACATCAACAATGGCGGGCTACTAGTTTATTTTTTGATTGAAAAATTTACAAATTTTATTAAAACGAAAATATTAAGAGGGGTTTTAATATAAAATTTCTATAACTTGTACTAACATTTATCTTTTAGGAACTACAAGTCTTTTTATCCATGGATCGCTTTAACAGAATGTTAATAATGTTAATGCCATCTTGTTGATTTATTGTTATAATAAACAAATACAGTCCTTATGTACCGCATGTTGAATATATATATCCATCTTGTGTCTTATCTTTCCATTCCAACAATAATTTACAGAAAAATATGGCATATTTTATAGATGGTTTGAATTGCGATTAATTGCGATTAATTACGATTAATTAATTTTTAAGCTGTAATTAACTCGAGTAAAAATTTTAATTGTTTGACAGCCCTAATAAAAATGCTTCAAAACATGTAAAAAAGTACATGTTACAATTAAATTATTGCACAAGAGACATTAAATCAAAGTTGTGTATAATGTAAAAACTAAGAATAAAGAATAAAAGTTAATGCACTCATGTAAAGCTTTTGGAACACAAGGGGCGAATGAAGAGGGCAATACAATACACACATACACATACAGTAGAGATCTTTCTTAGCCAATTGGATGCCAGGAATGCTCGGCAACAGCCAATGGCAGAGCAGCTATAAATATGTTACGCTCAGTAAACTCGTGGAACTGCCAGTCGCAGCCATACTGTATTTTTGTCTTTAGTATCTTGAAATTTCTTTCATAACAAGAGGCTATATTTTCCGGTTGAGGCATTTCTTAACCTAAAAATTCTGTATGTAGAGACGTTTGTAAGTACAGGTACAACTGTATATCATCCTGCATGTGCATCACCTGGCTCCTACGCGCAGCCAGCACGGTGAGTCCGAATAGCATGGCGGTGATGCAGATCAGCAGCTCCAGGACCAGGAAGACCACCAGCGTTCCCAGGATGCCGTCAATCAACAGCTAAGCGTCAAACAACAACGACAACAAAATTCATCAAAAATGCAAAAATGTAACACAAGTGCTCAACACATGAACAGAAAAAAATGGGCCATGCGCTTACTTTGCACTTTTGCTCGACCAGCTCGGTGCATCTCCTGAAACAATGTAGCTGCCAAGACAAAACATCAAAGGTGTCTACGGGTGCGTTTGAACAATATCCCCAACGACAAACAGGGGTTGCCTGTATATAGACAATATTTATTTGCGTCTTGCAAACACATTGTTTCAGTCAAGACCGGTTTAAGTGACCAGTGCTCGCAGGACACTTGATTAGCTACAGGTGAACAATAATACAAGCATTCGGGTTGCATTACCACAGCGTGGTATTCCATGCGGCGACAGTGCTCGCAGTGGTACGAATCCTGCCTGTACGGGAGGTGCTTGGACATCAGGCCCAGGGCGGCGGTAGCGAACGCCGCACTGATCAGATGAAGGACCAAGGCGCATTTCACCTGTCAAAAAAAAACATGAATCAGATTTTTTAACTCATTTGCTCCCCAAAAACGTATAAATATGTTCTATTTTTAATTGTTTCAGTGTCCCAAAGACATATTTACATGTCTTTTACGTTTTTTTTAGGGGTGTCAAACGATTAGAATTTTTAATCGAGTTATTTACAGCTTAAAAATTAATTAATCGTAATTAATCGCAATTCAAACCATCTCTAAAGTATGCCATATTTTTCTGTAAATTATTGTTGGAATGGAAAGATAAGACACAAGGCGGATATATACATACAACATACTGTACATAAGTGCTGTATTTGTTTATTATAACAATAAATCCACAAATTGCATTATTAACATTCTTTCTGTTTAAGTGATCCATGGATAGTAAGACTTGTAGTTCATAAAAGATAAATGTTATAGATACAAGTTATAGTAATTTTATATTAAAACACCTCTTCATATTTTCGTTTTAATAAAATTTGTACAATTTTGATTCAAAAGTAGAGTTAATATAATAATAAGAATAAAAATAACAATAATAAGAAATGAGTGACCAAACTCTGAGTAATGCCAGTTCTCTTTGCATTGTTGTTTAGCTGTGTGAGAATAGGGCCTCATTACTACAGACTGAAGTGCTTTTCTTTTTGTGAACATTATTTTTTTTGAGAGATAGCAATATTATTTTTGTTGTGCTTTCACTAAATGATATTCTGTTTGTTGTGAAGGAGTTGCAGAAGCGTATGCCAATAAACGGCGCAGCCCAAAGAAAAAGGCTAGGAGTGAATGAGTTAATTGGCTATTCTTTTGACCCAAAAAAAAAGACAAATAATAGTGTTTTCTAAAGAACTATACATTTCACAAAAACTGTTATGATTTTTAAAAAATAACTTAGACTAAGAAGAATCATGTGTTCATCCCCAACTGTAAAATTCTACTCACCCAAAACAAAGTGGGCCTCCTACCACTGTGAATCAACACCGACCCTGACAAGGCCACCTAGTAGAACCAAGACGTTAGGGGTCAGCTCAGGACAAACATTAGTGCTCCCGCTGACTATCCCACCTGGATAACGACGATGAGGAAGAGCGCCACGTCAGCCGTGAAGTGGATTTCGTGAAGCTGGAGCACAGACGCACTCAGGCACAGGATTAACACCGCGATGACCAGCTGGATGGCCTGAAGACAACCAGCATGGTGTTACATTGGCTGGCTTTGACGGCGATAAACATCCACTTCATTTGGACGGAGAGACCCATAGGCGGAGTTTGACTTTTGGGGTGAAATGACCCCGAAACGCAGTGTCAGCAATAGAGTTAACTTACATTAGGGTTGTTCCGATCATGTTTTTTTGCTCCCGATCCGATCCCGATCATTTTAGTTTGATTATCTGCCGATCACGATATTTCCCGATCCGATTGCTTTTTTTTTGCTCCCGATTCAATTCCAATCATTCCCGATAATTTTTCCCGATCATATATATTTTGGCAATGCATTAAGAAAAAAATGAATAAAACTCGGAGGAATATATACATTCAACATACAGTACATAAGTACTGTATTTGTTTATTATGACAATAAATCCTCAAGATGGCATTTACATTATTAACATTCTTTCTGTGAGAGGGATCCACGGATAGAAAGGCTTGTAATTCTTAAAGGATAAATGTGACTTTGTATATTGTGACTAAATATTGCCATCTAGTGTATTTGTTGAGCTTTCAGTAAATGATACTGCAGCCATTCAACCCAAATGCATGATGGGAAGTGCAACCATGACTGTGCGTAGGGGCACCAATTGATATATCTTCTCTGCGTTGGGAAAGAACATAGGGTGTTAAGAAAATGATCAACTACTATCTTTCTTCCCCACATTGCTTTCCCACATTAATTTTAATTGCTGAGAGAGGGATTCTAAGGCGTTAGCCAATTAAAAAGAGGCTCCAAAGACTGCCAAAACTCTCTCTACTCATTATACGCTGCGTTTAGCTCTATATATTGGTAAAACGGCACCTTTATAGATTGAACGCGACAATGCGTGAGTAGGTCGTGCAGCGCATGCGTTAATGAGTTAACGTGATTAATTAAGAAAAAATAATTACCACCGTTAACGCAATAAATTTGATAGCCCTACTTTAAGCCAAAACTACTCTGGATGAGTGTAAGACATTTTGTCTGTAACGTTATATACAATTAGAAAACGCTTTAAATAAAAAATATATATATAAAAAAGGCATATCCGATATTTTTTTGCTCATTCCGATACTTTGAAAATGGGATGCCGATCGATCGGGACATCTTTACTTACAATGTTATGCACCCCTTGTGATTTTGCAAGTTCACCCACTTAGAAAATAGGTAGAGGTCTGAAATTTCAATCATAGATGCATTTCCACTTATAGAGACATAATCTAAAAAAAAGATCCGGGACTCACGTTGTATGATTTTTCGATAATTTTTTGTAATTTACTCGGGTTCATATGCATTTGTACCCCTGAGAATCAGCAATAATTATGACACTCAAAGAGTTGTCAGACTACCTTAAAAAATACCTACCTTACTCCATGAGTAAGTACCCACCCACCACCTGTTTGAGCTCAATATTGTGACCTGTGCACCCCACAGTTAGTCATAATCCAACACCATGGGCAAGACCAGAGAGCTTTTGAAAGACACCAGAGAAAAAATTGCTGAGCTCCACAAAGCTAGAGAAGGCTATGGGACAATTGGAAAGCAGCTTGGTGAGAATAAATCAACAGTTGCAGCAATTGTTCATAAATGGAAAAAGGCTAAACATGACTGATAATTTACCTTGGACTGGGGCTCCATGTAAAATCTCTCCTCGTTGAGCATCACTCATGATGAGAAAAGTGAGGGCTCAGCCAAGAACTAGGCGGCAGGAGCTGGTCAATGACCTGAAGAGAGCTGGATGCACAGTTTCAAAGGCTACTGTCAGTAGAACACTAAGGTGCAATGCTTTAAAATCATGCATTGCTCAGAAGGTTCCCCTGTGGAAGCCAGTACATGTGAAGGCCCGTCTGAAGTTTGCCAGGGACCATCTGAATGATGCAAAGGGATCATGTGGTCAGATGACACCAAAGTAGAACTTTTTGGTGCAAACTTTACTTGTCATGTGTGAAGGAAAATGAAGGATGAGTACAATCCCAAGAACACCATCCCCACTGTGAAGCATGGGGATGGAAACCTCATGCTTTGGGGCTGCATTCCAGCAAAGGAGTATGACTGTACTGTGTAAAGAGGAAGAATGGTGAAATGTATCGTCAGATTTTGATCACAAATCTCTTTCCCTCAGAGACTTGTAGATGAGTCGTGACTGGATCTTTCAACATGACAATGATCTGAAGCACACAGCCAAGCTGACCAAGGAGTGGCTGCGTAAAAAGTGTGTCAAAGTTCTGGAGTGGCCTAGCCAGTGTCTAGATCTCAATCCAATTGAAAATCTTTGGATGGAGCAGAAACCTCGCGTTTTTCAACGACAGCCCCGAAACCTGACAAGTCTAAAGAAGATTTGTGTGGAGGAATGGGCCAAAATCCGTTTCCTTATGTGAAAACCTGCTGAACAACTACAGAAAGTGTCTGACGTAAGTAATTGCAAACAAAGGCTTCTGCACTAAATGTTAGCACTGATTTTCTCATAGTAAAAATACTTATGAACCTCAGTAAATACAAATACAAATAAATTATTGAAAAATCATACAATGTGGGTTCTGGATTTATTGTTTCAATAATGATTGAAATTTCAGACCTCAACCTATTTTCTAAGTGGTGTGAAATTGCAAAATCACAAGGGGAGTAAATACTTCTGCTCCTCACTGTATACAGTATGTGTATGCATGTTGACACTGTTCGTGTTCAATCCTCGGTTCAAAATCAGTTGTTCTTGAAGCTTTTGAAAGCCTAGGTTTAAAAAAAAAAAATGTAAATATCCATCTTGCCTCCTCAAGTGTAGTTTTGGCTAAGCAAAGCAAAGGACCGTCTCTGAGGTGCTAGTCACATGATCTGTTCAAAAAATAATTTTGACCTATTATGAAATACTTTGTAGGATTTTTGTTCATTCCATTCATTTTGGTTGTTTGTTTTATTGCTTTAGAACCTTTATAGACAACATTTTAATGGCTAGGTCTTTATTTTAAAGGGGAAAATCTGAATTTTTTACATTCGGCTTTAATCTTTGAGTTAGTGGGGGTTTGGTTGGTGGAGTTTATTTAAATAAATTTTGTGCAGTTTTTTTCAGTAGTTTGGTAGTTCCAGGGCTCTAGAGTGGCTAAGCTAGAGCGAGTCAGTGGTGCCTGCTTAGCTTGCCAATAAAAAAACGATATTAACAGATCTAAAATAACCAAACAATTTCAAAATGCAGATCATTTTTGAAAAATACTCATGTGGCCAAACACACACCAAACTGCTGTAATTCATGTCATTCTGCAGGACTATTTTTTTGTAGGTGCGTTATGTGACCACAACAGAGAGGAGTGCTTCGGTCACTCATGCTCAGTCTGCTGGGAACTCCCTTTCGTTCCCACAAAAAAAAAAATTTGCGGTCGGTGAAAAAACGAATGTGATATCACCCCACCCTGCTTGCCTAGACAGCCTGTTACCTGCAGAGCTGCTGGATTACAAATGTTGCTGTTCATACTACAATTCTTGACATGCAATGGTAATAACTTTATCCTGAAAATTGAAGATTGCATGGGTTATCAGTGATTCTCATGCGTGCATATGTTGTTTTTTATTGGTATGCTAAGAAAGCACCATTGACTCTCACTAGCTTAGCCACTCCGGAGCCCTGAAACTAACACATAAATAACAAACTGCATGGAATTAGTTGAAATCAACTCCACCGACTAATTAAACCCCTACTAACTTGAAGATTATGCCTTATGTCAAAAAATTCTGAACTTCCCCTTTAAATTAATTTATAGGAAAGTCAATTACCGTATTGGCCCGAATATAAGACGGTGTTTTTTGCATTGAAGTAAGACTGAAAAAGTGGGGGTCGTCTTATATTCGCAGTCTAGACGTTATACCCATTCACGGCGCTAGATGGCGCCAGATATCATTGAAGCGATGTTCTTTCATGACAGATCTCAGCTACTCTCAAGTTGGACCAGTTTGCATTATTTTATTGCAATGTTTTTCATTATTCAGATTTGTTTCAAGACTACAGTTACAGTTAGACTTCACTTTGATGGTTAATGCAGTTACATTTCAAAAACCAGAAGCCATTCATTTACGAATGTGATTGCACTTTATTTTACATATTTACAGTGCCCTCCATAATTATTGGCTCCCCTGAAAAGGATGTGTTTTTTAGCTTCTGATATATATTTTTTAAATTCAAATAATATGGGACCTTAATGGGAAAAAAAGAAAAATCCAACCTTCAATACAAGTGCATTCATTCAGTGGGGAAAAAAATCTGACCAAAGCACACGGTCACAGTTGAAGCCTGGGACCGTGTGTATTTTTGTGTGAGACCATGATTGAGCTTTTTGGCAACAAACATTCTAAGTGGGTCTGGCGTGCCACGAAAGATGCGCATGCTGAAAAGCACCTCATACCCACTGTGAAGTATGGGTGTGGGTCAGTGATGCTGTGGGGCTGTTTCGCTTCCAAAGGCCCTGGGAACCTTGTTAGGGTGCATGACATCATGAATGCTTTGAAATACCAGGACATTTTAAATCAAAATCTGTTGCCCTCTGCCCAAAAGCTGAAGATGGGTCGTCACTGGGTCTTTCAGCAAGACAGTGACCCTAAACATATGGCCAAATCTACACAAAAATGGTTCACCAGACACAAAATCAAGCTCCTCCCATGGCCATCTCAGTCCCCGGACCTTGTTTTGTTGGCAAAAGGGGTTTGTACAAAGTATTAACACCAGGGGTGCTAATAATTGTGACACACATTATTTGATGTCAAATAATTTTTTCTTTATTTGGGATTTTTTCCCCACTGAATGAATGCACTTGTATTGAAGGTTGGATTTTTCTGTTTTTTTCCATTAAGTTCCCATATTATTTGAATAAAAACAAATATTAGAAGCTAAAAAACACATCTTTTTCAGGGGTGCCAATAATTATGGAGGGCACTGTAAATGTTCAGATATCAAGATTTGAATGAGGCAAAATAACATGCTTTTTCTTATAAATATATTGTTATAATCATTTGTTTCAGATGTACTGTAATTATTTTCTGTATAAAAATTAATTTGGTGTTCAAAAAGTCTTTTTTCAAACTTGAGTCTTGAAAAAGAGGGCGTCGTCTTATAATCAGGGCCGTCTTATATTCGGGCCAGTATGGTACATGCAATGACATTTTCCCCCTCAAACTCCGCCTTTTGGGAGGCCTCCTCCCACTCCAAATGGATTGCTGTCAGTCACAGTGAATAGTTAAACCAAACCAAACTTGCCCACCCCTAAAGTCTTTGGCTCCATCTTGAAGTGAGACTGCAGCTGGCCTGGGGTCAGCGTCCCCGGCGGGGGCATCAGGTTTTTCGGGTCGTTTTGGGCCATCTCGCTACAGCTGACGCAAAAAAGGTTTTGGAACATGTTTTAATGATAACAATCATAATAGACAGTTTCATGTTTCAACTTTAGATTATAAATGTAGGCCCTGTTTGTCCTTGAGTCGTCTATCTGACTCAGCCAAAGAGAGAGCGAATGCTTAAAGGCACAGGTACAAAACATTCAACCCATTTATCAGCTTCCCTCATGTTGATCAAAGCAGTTTGCAATATCATGCAGTGCAAATGGGAATCTTAAGTGATACATTTTATAAGACTTAATTATATGTTTCTCATTTGTCCCCCTTCATCACTGCAGTGCCCTTTTAAAGGTACACTGCACCAAAATGGGATGGAGCTGCAGTATGACTAGGCTCTAGTCCAGTAGAAACATGTAGTCATCCATCCCTCACACATCTCCCTAAGAACATATATTCTGAAAAATAGGACGCTCTTACCTGTGCTGAGTCACCAAAGAACCTCCTCTCGGTCACAATGTTGTTGCTGTGCAGGCAGGCTGTGAAAATAGGAGTGAGAAAGGGTGTGTGTGTGTGATTGCACTGCAGCAAACGGGCCGCTGCAGACTTTTCGCAGACTTGCAGTCCAGGATGGAAGGAGGGAATGTAGCGGAGACAACTCCCATGATGTCATCACGCAGTGACGCTAAAAATCATTAATTGATGACGATACTTTTTTTAGCTTGGCTTCCCCCCTCCCTATAATTCAGAGATATTTTTAAAAAGGTCACAAATGAGGTAATGGGCATAGGAATTTGTTTATTTTTTAAGTCTATTTACTCTAAGTGTGAACTCTTATCTTTAAATTTATATGTTTTGAAGTTAATGGCTAAATGTGTACATTTGTATTCAGTGGCGCCTCCAAAAATTTTACATAGGGGTGGCCAGATGGGGCCACTTAAAATCTTGGGGTGGCACACCAAAACTAAAAGCCATAATTTCATGTTTTCATTATATTATTGTAGTAAAAAGGTCAGGGGAAAACTATGAAAAAGACTTAAAGACACGCCTACTGATATACTTTGGTGTATTGTGCAATATTTGATGTTACTAATGATTTAATGTGCATAGTCCATAACTGTCCAGTCAACATTTAGAGTTCCACAACAATTCTGTTTTATTGTGTTATGTATACACTAGGCATAAGGTGTACATTTAACAAAACAAAATAAATGCATTCATTTGGGATGAAATGCATAACTGATGCTACAACAATCTAAGGTGGCCAGTGGGGTGGCCAACAAATTTATAGGGGTGGCCGTGGCCACCCCAGGCCACCCCCTGGTGGCGCCACTGTTTGTATTACATGTATTATTTTATTCACTGTTTAAAAAAAGTTGGCTGAACTTGTAATTTGAAGTCAATCAATATCACATTAAGTTTTGGTGGGGAAAAAAACATGTTAATGCTATATACGTATAAATTTGACTTCTGTTAGCTTTTTCCCCCCTATTTTTTTACCTGTACTGTTCAGCTGATTTGACATGAAGAACAGGAATCAGAGAGTCCTTATGATCTGAACCGTTTTAATTAATCACATGGGAGTTTGATATCCTCCCTGTGTGGTTTGTTCATTATGTTTTATTTATTGGGAGAAAGGGGTGAACAGGAAGGAAGGAAGCAGACAGAAGAGGAGAACAACAAAAAACAACAGGAAATATGTACTGTACAGTATTACATGCCTATGCTACCTATGAACATAGTGGTGTTATCATAAACTACTAATGGTGGATGTGTGGGGAGGGGTGACAACAGAGGAGAAAGAGGAGGGAAGGCATTGGCGTGGAAAGTGGGGCGCTGAGGGTGCTGCAGCACCCCCTGTTGTTTGGGGGAAAAGTTTTAGTAGATTATTTTTGTTATAAATACATAAGAAACAATTGTGTATTTAACTTTTGAGATTTAATATACAGTGCTGCTCAAAAGTTTGTGAACCCCCTCAACATTTTGGAATTTTCTATTATTTCAACCTGATTTCCTAATCAATCAATTCAGTAGTTTTTTTTGTTTTTTTTAACAGTTGTGTTGTCGAGACTAAATTAAAAAGAGTTTTCATCAACTGATGTAGGTGCAAAATTGAACTGTTTGGTCACAACCAAAACCGCCATGTCTGGCGAAAAGTCAACACTGCATACCACCAAAAGAACCTTCTCCCAACAGTGAAGCATGGAGGTGGGAATGTCAAGATCTGGGCTTGCTTTTCATCCTCAGGACCTGGACAACTCCACATAGTCCAGGGAATTATGAATTCTGAGGAATATTGTCAAATCCTAGAACATAACCTGACGCCATCTGTTTTGAAGTTAAAGCTTGGCAGAAGGTGGATCATGCAACATGATAATGATCCAAAGCATTCCAGCAATACAACCAAGGAATGGCTGAAAAAGAAGAAGATTCGTGTTCTGGACTGGCCCAGTCAAAGTCCCGACCTAAATCCCATTGAAATGCTGTGGCGGGACCTGAAGCGAGCAGTTCATGCCAGACGCCCATCAAACCTCTCTCAACTGACTGCGTTCTGCAAGGAAGAATGGGCAAAAATCCCCCAAAGTAGATGTGAGAGGCTGATTAGTCACTACAGAAACCGTTTGGTTGAGGTAATCTCTGCAAAAGGAGGCGCAATATCCTATTAACTGAAGGGGTTCACATACTTTTGCACACATGATATCTGAGTTTTTCTTAAATCAACCACTTTTGTTAAATAAAGAATGACAATATAACTATTTCTTTTGTTTCAGTCCATTATTTGGAATGTCAGTATTGTGGATTTGGGTATAACTTAACATTTAATAAGGTTATTTTAGTTTTTTTTACAAAAAATCTGACCATCGCTGTGGGGTTCACAAACTTTCGAGCAGCACTGTATGTCGAAAACGTTTTTGTTAGTGAATAACATGGTCACCACCTGAATAAGTTGAATAATTCACGTTGAATAAGGCGCTAGTGGAAACGGAAAAGTTAACTGTTGACAGAGGAGGTGTTAACATGCCGCGAAAACCTTTTTTACTTTCTTTACAAAAACAGTGATATTTTTCTAAAATTTAATTCGAGGCCAAATATGGAGATGATTATGATGATAGTTCTATAATAGTGCCCAGCGAGGAAAACTTAGCTGCAGATTTACACCGTGGAGTCCAGAAAGGTTATCTATCTGTGGTGTCCTTAAATAGGTAAAACATGCTTGCATTGTAGCCATATTACTATTTGTTTTTGCTGTTGAGCTTCCACCATGCAGCACTTTGCTGGTTATTCATGTGCAACTGACATGAGACCTTTTCGTTTCCAAATGTGTTCGTGTGTCATTGCGGTGTCTAGCTGCGGGGGTTTGCATTATAATATACAAGCACTTTTATCTGCAATACAAAAACTCCAACACACCCTGTAAGTGAAATAGAACGCTGTTTTTGTTGTTACCTAGTGGTAGTACGAAACTATCCAGCCAGCGTGTGTACTGCCATTGTGCACGCCTTGGATAGAGAATATGGGCAAGCATGACAAATTTGGACTGAAACGCCGGTTTTTGGCAAAACTAAAAGAAGATTCTCAGCACCCCCTGCTGTGAGTGACTTCCAGTGCCCCTGAGGAGGGTTCAGCAATGTGAGATGGGAACAGTATTATGTAAATCATCTGTAAGCAAGCCCGTCGACAGGGGGGGGGTAACCGGGTATGTTGTCCCAGGCCTCAGGACCAGAGGGGCCTATGAGTGACCCTTAATTTATTTTACTGACATTCACATATTTCTTTTTTATTTAAATCATTGTCTGATTAAATATTATGTTCTACTCGATATATACTTAAAAACTTTAACATATTAAATCTTTGAAATATATAATTTTCCCTTTTTTTGCACAACGCCCCCCTGTCTTAGCAGAGAATGGCTTGACCCCGCTCTGGCGCACTCAAGGCTACACTACGTACGTGGCCTGAAGCGGCAAATTAAAATCTGTCATTGTTATAAACTCTGAATGTGGCGAGTTGTCATAAATCGGGCGCACAGAAAAGAAAAGAAAAAAGAAATGAAGAAAATAGAGGTGAACGAGAAAAAATGATGACGTTTTTAAAAGGGGGACAAGATGCCAGAGAATTAGGGCTAGAGTTGGCTGTGGACGGTGATGTCGGTAAGTGAACAACAGCCGCTAACACTGACCGTTTACATTCGCGATCACCGTGACCAAAGCCCGATTCGAGTCTGTGACCGGACGCTTGTAGCCTATTGAGCTGCGGTATGACAAGACATGCGCTCTCGTGGAGCCGAGGAGAGAGAAGGTGATGGGAGATCAGGGAGTCTGTGGGGAGCTGAACAGACTCGGGTCCAGCGGCTGGATTTAGCTTGGGTTTACAACCCACTGTGTATTATAGCAAACGCTAATACGAATCCATCACCGGAACAGCAAAAACAAGCAGCATTGGAACAGCAGAGGAACCTGTCAGGGAGAGACAGGGAACTGTCAGGCAGCCTACAGTCAGAGCTGAGGAGGGGGCGCGTCCCGGGTCCCACTCAGCACAGCAGCCACAGATCAGTAGGGAGCGTGTGTCAGTCAGTCTGCATTCATTATAAATGCTGTTGTTGTTGTTGTTTTATTTGTAGTAATGAAGACCTAACAGGCACAGGATGTTTAGTTATACTGTTTTTGTTGCTTAGTAGGCAGGCATAGCACTCTCAGTTGTATTAGTTGTTGTTTTAGCCTACATGGAACAATAGATGGAAATGGTTTGTTTATATTGTGTCACATCGCATTACGGTCTATTAAATTTAACTGTCCATCTCAAATAATTTGACAATTTACAATCATTGCTTGCAAAGAGTTACAAGTACTGCGTATGCTGTCGTAACAAGCCGGTGGTAGGGGCGGGGTGCGGGGGCCCGATAATGGTCTCTTGTCCCCGGGCCCCTGCAAGTCCTGCCTGTAAGTGTGGATATGTTGACATCCGATTCTATGCTACCTGATCACTAATCCTGGCACCGACACGCTGAGTTTGTCTCATTGCACCCAGTCATGCATGAACCCACTCAAGCGTGATTTTTAAAAACAAAAACAAAAAAAAAACATTATAAACTTACAAAGTGGACCTCTGTTAAGTAGCTTAAACACTACAAGTAAACTTCAGTTTCAGTAAATATATATTTTCCGCAGACAAGTAAGCTTTACTGCCCAGTTGCCAGAGCACTCTTTTGAAGGCGCCGTGAATGAGGCCAAGGCTAAGGGTTGCACTAGTATAGATATCGATGCAACATTAATTAAAAACTAGTGAGCATGACTAATATGAAGTTCTATTATCTAGAGTGTACACCTGCACAAAGATAATATGGCTAAGTCATAACTGACAGACAAAAGCTTTCGTTCAACACAATATTTATTATGGCAGTGGTTGTATTTTGTAGCAACAGCTGTGTCCACCCCTCCTCGGATTTGGTCCAGATGTGAAAAAGGGACATTCCAACCCACCCCCCAAAAAAGTATCCAAAGACAGTCATACCTAGAGAATGTCCCTGAATGAGTACAAACATATTTGGTCCTGATTTGCTCTCATAGAGAATTAAGAGTGGTCACTAAGCACGTTACATAGTACCATGTTCACATTTAACATTCAAAACAGTCGCACGAATACACACAATGCTTTAACGGTCACATTATTACAGGGTCCAAGTGTTGTAGTGTAGCCAAGGCACGTTCAGGAACAGCAATGTCTTTCCATAACACGCCACACTTTGGTAGAAAGTCATACAAAGGGTCATGATGTGATAAAAGTGTGCAAACAGTGATTTTCTACAAACTATTGAACTTTTTTTGTATGAAATCCTACTAAGTGAAATACTGTACAAGTAGCAGTCACGTGGCATGGAATGCTAACTGGTAGCATTCTGTTTAGTGAAAACACATTCAAAAACATTAAATTAACAAAGGAGTGTTTGGGCCACGCTTAAATTATATTGAAGAAATTGTGATTTATGGTCATAAATCTTTGACTGTATCATTGGAACTTTGGCTTTTTTTTTATACTCTTGTAAAACGGGAGATTTATGTGAAATGTGACATAACTCTACTGATATTACAAATTTTTTTTACATGTATAGCCTCATTTGGGT
The DNA here is from genome assembly GCF_030265065.1 of Corythoichthys intestinalis. Taxonomy (NCBI): domain Eukaryota; kingdom Metazoa; phylum Chordata; class Actinopteri; order Syngnathiformes; family Syngnathidae; genus Corythoichthys; species Corythoichthys intestinalis. The sequence goes on from NC_080416.1 coordinate 24,143,916, forward strand.
GACATCAGAAACAAAAAAATTGTAGCATTAATATTTTTTTCTTATAACTTAACATAATCAATTAAAACTTAATTCCCCTTTATTTTTTCACGACTACAGTAACTGGATTTTTGTAACATGATCCCCTCTTACTTCACTTTTCCACATTTTTTCAACAATATATTTTTTTCTATTTTTCAATTTAGCGTGGCCTAAAAACTCCTTGATGGCATTTCTTACTGTTGTACTTTGACATTTAAAGTACCGCAATGATGTCATTTCCATTCGCGTTCGTAGTCGGCACCTCGTGGCTCCTCGTTGTCGTGCGTCTCACCTAGCGAGTTGCGCTCACTCAGATAGGAGTGTTGGGCAAGTGTCCATTGGAGGCGGAGAGCGCCCCATTGGAGAGCGTATGGGGACCGTGTCCGTTGCGCTTGCTGTGCGCCGGGCTCCCCCGTAGGGCCTCTTCCTCCGCGGGGGTCCGTCTGTCCGAATTCGCCGCCAGCTGCTGCGGGGCGGTGCGGCTGTGCCAGCGCTGTTTGATCACGTAGAGGAGGATTGTGATAAGAGCGCTGAGGCAAAGCACTAAAAGGACCGACACGACCACCAGCTCCTTAAGGTAAGAGGGGGTCCGTGTCGACATCAGGGGGTCCCCGTCCTGGAAGGCTGCCTCTTCGGGGGCCGCTTTCACCATCCATAAAGTAAAGTTGCGCCCGAGTTGCCCACCGGTGGTCCGCGTGGACTCGGGTGTCTGAGGCCGAGCGGGCGAGGGGTCAGGTAGAGGTCCGCTCTTCTGCTTGACGTGGTAGACCGCCATAGTCTGCCGGAAGCCATTTTCGGCGGACAGGCACAGGTAGTGGCCCAGGGTGGCGGGCGTGGCCACGAAACTCAGGCTGCCGTCATCCAGGTGCAGGTAGAGGTCCGGGGACAGGCGGCTGTTGGGGCGCTCCCACGACTGGCGGGAGAGGCGCGACGCTGCTGGACACGGGAGACGCACCACTTCGTGCAGCGACACAGACACTGGCTCGCCTGCGGGACACGGAGCTGATACACAGATGTCAGGTCAAAACCTTCCAGTCTAACCTGATGGACTGATTGGCAGCCAAGCACAAATTCAAAATGGCCGACGTCACATGGTGGAATGGTTGGCATTGAATGATCATGGTTGAGTGCCATTGACAGCGAAAGAAGTCTAATCCAGTCTACAGATTGGATGTTTATCGCCATCAATAGCAACTCTTATTAAAATTAAAGTCTTTTGGCAACACGTGTTTCTTTACTTTCAGTGTTGTAAGTGGTAATATGAGAAATTTAATGTGTGGTCAATGTGAAAACATTAAAAAACTTTTTTTGTTGTTGTAATTCTAGTGTATCTCTCAATAGCAGCCAATGAGTTAAACACCAATTCTGTTTAAAGTTTGGTTCAAAATTAAAGTCTTAAAAATTGTCTTACCAGCAGGCAGATTATTTGGTCCGAAACGAGCTCGGTGCATCGATGTCACGCTCTCGCACGCCTTCTCCACATTGCCCCCTTCTACGTCCTGGCCCAGGTGGGCGCCAGTGACGCCCACGCAAGCCTGTTGGGCTGCGTCCCACCCGCAGAAGGGGTCCCGGGCGAGGACGCACTGAGCGCAGGTCCAATAGAAGGAGCAGTTGGCCGTCGGGAACCTGAGCACGCCCTCAGATGTACCCACGTATATCTGACCCTTTAGAGCAGATGTTGAGGAAGCATTTGAAATTCAGACATACTGTATCTATTTTTAATATTGTAAACAACAATACAAATACATTTACTTAAAGCAACACTTGGTAACTTTTCAGTTTTGGTCGATTTTAGCGACGACGCTGGACAGAAGCGGTAGTGTTTTGCCTTACAGAGTCTGCACTTTCCATGAGGACCAGTGCACACCCGTACAATGTCGTAAAGTCAATCAATCAATCAAAAATCAATCTCCTAGCCGCCAGCAGATGGATTAAATAACATTTCTGTTTCCAGCGGCTGTGTGAAAAATGAATAGTAAAAGGGTAATGAATCCAGTTATGGCTAAACAATAGCATATGACGGTTAGCAACCATGTGGCTTAAGGGGCAAACCCCCGCACGCCACACAAACTCGCTAGCTGACGACAATGCCTAATTTGTAAATCATAAGGTGCCGCAACGTAAAGTACATTTGACAGCGCAGGGATGACGAGACGAGCACAGTTCCGGGAACATACACAGAAAACGGTGCTGAAAACAACACGCAAATGCCCACTTGCCATAACTTGTAAAACATAAAAAATAAATAAATAAATAGATAAATCAGAGATTACAATAAATGACACAAATCTCCCATTTTTATTATAATAACGGGTGGGTTTGAGGAAGCTCTCTGATTGGTCAGTTCCGTGTATTAATCACGATATAACATGGATAAATGATTTAACACATGGCTTGGGCCTCATCACCAAATGTATCACAACGCAGTTATATTCGTGCCTTGAGTCTGTGGTTTACAAACATATTTATCCGTTAATTCATTATACTTCTATAATAATTTATTCCAATACCACATTTGTAATTGTTGTATTGGCCCTTGTTGTTTATTTTGTATGTCCTGGTAGCCCCCCCATCAAACAAAACTTTTTGTCTCTTTTGTTGATCTGCCATCTTTGCAGAATTTATCCGAAAGCGTTCACATTGACTTCCGTCTTTATAATGAATGGGGAAAGGGGGAAATGCAGTTGCCGTAAAGCAGTAAGCATATTTGTAGTTTTTTTTGTGCGGCAGGGTTCCTGCCATCCTCCTTAAAGTTAAATAGTGCCGGTGAAAGCGATACAGAGCCCCTCAAGATATAAAACAGATGTCATTCAACTAGTTTGTCAGTCGACATATTATCAACAATATTTTAGAAAGGTTGAAAAGTTACCTAGTGTTGCTTAAAATTAAAAAAATAAATGCTCAATATTTTTAAGTGTGAGTGTATCTAATTCAATTTCTTTAAAAAAATGGTTTCTTCTTTATGGATAATTAAAAATATATATATACATATATATATTAGGGCTGTCAAATGATTTAAAATTTAATCGAGTTAATTACAGCTTAAAAATTAATTAATCGTAATTAATCACAATTAATCGCAATTCAAACCGTCTGCCATATTTTTCTGTAAATTATATATATATTCTGTAAAATAAATTGTTGGAATGGAAAGATAAGACACAAGATGGATATATACATTCAACATACGGTACATAAGGACTGTAGTGGGCATTTCACTCTACTGTCATTTAAATCTGTCTATGCTGTCCTCACTCCGAAGCGTCTACTTTTTCCAAAGCTAGACAGCTGGTGAACGACGCCTCAATAATTCTTCTTCCTTTTTCATGTGATTTATTAATAAAATGGCCTCAAACCATTGTCCTCTTTAGACTGTCGTAAAACTACAAAATAAAAGTACACAAGCATTGCATTAGCAACAACGTTAGCTTAGCACGCTATACAAGTTCACTAAACATAAACAAAAAGCGTCTCATACAAAAAATATAACATTTCGCTTACTAACATAATATGTACATTCTTTACAAGAACCATACTTACGGATAAATCTTGTCCAAGGATCATATAAGCACATTATCAGCCCGAGACGTCGTGCAGCCATAATGAATTGGTAAGAAAACAATAAACCATGTCGCAAAGCGACCACAAGAGTTCGCTGTTGGACAGCATAAAAAGCCTTGCTGTAAAACTTACCAAAAGGCAGAATACTTTCTGAGCGGGACATGTGCGTTAATTGCGTCAAATATTTTAACGTGATTAATTTAAAAAATTAATTACCGCGCGTTAACGTGATAATTTTGACAGCCCTAATATATATATATATATATATATATATATATATATATATATATATATATATATATATATATATATATATATATATATATATATATATATATTATATATATATATAATATGTTTGCTAATAATTTAATTTCATTATTTAATATAGTGGAAGTATTATTTAGATTATGGAAAATATTCATAAAATTAAAGTTTTACATTTAGAGAAATTAATTATTTTACCTAAGAAATTGCTATTAGTAAAAGATTTTTACTTTATATATGTAGTTTTTTATGTAGTTGTATTTGTTTCTTAGAGCATTTCTATGCAAAATATTAATAAAATAATTTCATTATGTTTATATATTAGGAGTAAAGCAAAAACTGCCACACAATGGCAAATGGATTCAGACTATTGTTTTTGCACCTTGGGTATGGACAGCTTCAGGTTCTTGACGGGCTGTGGCTTAAGGAACACCTGCACCTCCTCCACGATGTGTGCCCCATTCTGCAGCAGTACCGCCTTGTGAAGGTACCCAGACTCTAAAACACCATCCAAAACGTCACACACTTGACGTGCAAGCAATCCTAACAATACACTCAAAATATCAACTCACCTGTGAGGAGAAAGAGAACTACGTAATCCACGCCATCGGCCGCCTGGACTCTCTGAACGGCCAGGTGGCTGTAGCGGTGCTCGGCGGACACCATCGTTGGGGAGCCGCCCGCCGGCCGCACACTATCATCTGCTAGGAAGTTCTCCTTGACGAAGCGCAAAGCGTTGTCCGACGCGTTGTGCAGGCCACACTAAACAAGCGAGGAAGTACAGCCTCACACATCAAACTCCAATTGGCAGCCAATGTATGTTGAACTGAATTTCCATTTCATGTTTGGCATTTTTATATACTATTTCAAAAGAAGTGGCATCTCAAATGATTATGGATGTGTTAAAGAGCCAAACAAAAGACACTAATTTTTTACATCACAACGAAGCAAAAGATGCTGTGAGTCTCATAATTTTTTAGTTCTTTTAACACTCACATATTTACAAAATACATAAAGGATATGGACATTTTCAAGAAAATATACATGAATTTCAAATTATAAAAATATTTTGTGAAAATATATTTTATATTACGTCAACTTACAATTAGGCCTCTCGCGATAAATTTTAGTTGGCAATTTAGAGTCTCATAAATTATTTCAGATATGCGATATTATTGTCAATATTTGTAAAGCAATTCAACCACTAATGTAGTGACAATACATCCAAATAAATTACCCATCAATGGCAGCAAATTGTTATTCTTAAATAAAACACAAACTAAAAACAACAACACGCACATAACGAGTCATTTTAAAGCTGGCTAAGTGCAGAATATGAAATAGGTGAGAAAACCAATCCCATTTTTGTTCTCTGCCAATTAGAGCGCATCAAAAGTGTTTATTTGATGCAAAATAACTGTCATCTTGTCCTGCACAGTGTGCATGTTTGCTAATTTGGAGCCAAATTATTCATTGCCAATAAGATTTTTCATAATGTGTGTCATTTTATTGCCATCCTTAATGTAGAATCTGATGTGAGATTACCTAAGGAAATCTTTATTTTCATGTTGAACATGACGTGCATTTTGAAATGTTCACCGGAAATACATTCGCTAAGCCGCAAACCGTATGCTTTACACTCAGTAAAAAAAATAAAATAAAGTGTCTTTCATTTTAATCATGTATGTGGTGTCAGTAATAGAATGTTTTTCTTTTTTTCCACATTGTTTGCAAATGCTGGAAACCAGCGAGTTCACATATTTGAAGTGTCACCTTTCAACCACAAGTTTGCATTTTAGAGAAGACTGCCAACGTTTTATAGCTGGCTAAAGTACCGTAATTTTAGGACTAGAAACCGCTACTTTTCCCCCTCATTTCGAATCATACGGCTTATAGTCCAGTACGGCTTATCTATGAACAAATGCCGTTTTCGTTTTTATTTACCGTGCGATTATTTGACTTATTGCATATTGCGACAGGCTTTGTGACAGGCTTGTGGCTTTGTAATTTGTGTCATTGCAATAATGGTTCTGATTTTAATTTATAGTTTATAATATAATTATCAACAAAAATATCTAAAATCAATAAATGATTTATCTTAATATATATCTTAAATATAAGTTTGAATGAATTAAAAACCTATGAATTCAAGTATTTCAATTAGATACACTGTATACATTATATGATGTATAATATACGAGAGAAAAAAATTCAGTTTTCTATATTTTAGTATCTATCTGCTTATCCAACTCCTATTTGTGTCCCAGTAACATTTACCTCTCCCGGGTTGGCCACCCTCTCTTGAACCCGCGTGCTCCACTGAAGCGTGTCACGGTTGAGGACCTTGTAGGAGCCAGAGAATGCCGACTTGATGTCGGAAAAGCGAAACGAGCACACGGCTGAGAGTCCCCAGTTGACCGACCTGTGTTAAGAGTGAAGCGAAAAGAACAATGCATGACTCTGCACAACACATAAAAGATGATAAAGACAGCATTGTTAAGGAGAAGCCATGAGGACGCCTGCTGACCAGTCACATGACTCATGGTACGGCATGGAGAATCTTCAGTTCATATTGCCCTTGTTATGTAAAATACTGTATACTAGGGCTGTCCCAAATGACTAATTTTCTCCCGATTAGTCAGCCGACTATTTTTACGATTAGTCGACTAATCTAATAATTTAAAAAAAAAAAAAAAAAAAAAAAAAATTTTTTTGTTTACTAATTTAGCAATAAAATTTTTGTTGACGCTTATCAATTCACAAAAAACATATTGGAACACTTAAATTATTTATTAAAGTACAAATAAACACATAAATAATAATAAATCACAAATAAGCAATGAGTTCAAATGCTGATAGAATTAACTAGTGTAGCATCCCGATTGAAAAAGTGGTCTCTTAAACTGATGGTTTACAACTTTTATTCCATCCTTGATGTAATCACACAGTAAGAGCTATGGTGCACACAAATAAAACAACACAATTAGAAATTAACAAAAACTTTTCACCTTTTTCCTTTTAAACCTTATTTATATATCAATGAATTGCCTTTACCTTAATTTATTACCTTATCATTGACAATCTCTCCCTTGAGTGCAATCACTGTATATACTGTATATATTTATGACCTTTTAACCTTATATAATTTTCTATACCATAAAATAAACCATAACATGAAATAAACCTTCAGTTAGCATTAAGGACAATACTAATAGCACTTATAGGCCCATTGTCAATAAAACATTATTATTCAGTAAGGCGACAGCACCCTCTGGTGTACTTAAAAAAAAAAAAAAAAAAAAAAAAAAAAAATTACAAACGGTGACGGCGCTTGAAGTGTTTATTCACGGCCGACGTGCAGCCAAGTTTGGCATTGAAGAGACAGGACAGAAGAGTGTACCCTCCGTTGTTTCTTTGAAATAAGTCAATGTTTTGGACACTCTGGTGCGCTTTTTTTGGCTTTGTGCCGCTTTCCTCGCTTGCATACAGATCATCCGACATTCTGAACTTTCCACGCATATATATATTTTTAACCCTTCATTATCCGTCAACGGGATGTTGTGCTCGTCGACGGATTTACGTCATCGATGACGTCGACTATGTCGACTAGTCGGGACAGCTCTACTGTATACACAACTTTACTTAAGTTCTTGAGCATTACAGCAATTGTGAATACTTAATAAAACTACAACTTAAAAATAAATGCATTAAGTCTTGACCTTCAAGACGTATGACTAACCACTGCGAGGTGAAGATGCCATAGAAAAGTGTGTCGTCAGCTGTCATGCCCTCAGCTGCTGGCAAACTATCAATGTCCTGGATGACGTTGTATGGGAGCTCGCCGTCTGCCTGGCACAGCAGCTGTGCTTTGGCAAAGGTGGTCCACCGCCGTTGAAGCGTCCGCTGCCCTCCAATGTCACTCTTTGTAAAGAACGTATCGAGTAGAAACAATGTATTTGTAGTAAAATAATGCTTACTCCTATTGCAATTTAAGTACATAAGCATCAGTCATTACCGTGCAGACTTGGGAAACGCGCGAGACGACAAACTTGTCGATGAAGTCGTACTCTTGGCCCACTTCACTGAAAAAAAAGTAGATTTTTCCCTCCTCCGGAATGTAGGTGGAGCTGATGAATGTCGGATCTTTACGCAAAAACAAAAAAAGTCATTTTAAAAATAGGTACAACAAAATAAGAAGCATGCCCTCAGTCTTGTACTTACCTTCCAGCCATCCTAACGTGTCATCCAGCTTGAGGTCCACGCGGGAACCTTCGCTGAGGTGGCGGGAAATGAGCGGCCAATTGCCCCGGTAGTCAGCCACAGTGCCCGTGTACAGCTCTCCGTCTGAGAAACGAAAAAAGAATAGTGTAACACTGCCCAGCTGGCATGCTCACCATGTAAGAAACAAATAGTAAATTGAGACTCTTACCTACGATTAATGCTGCAACAACTAATCGATTAAATCGATTAGTAAATTAGTTGCCAACGAATTTGATAATTGATTTTTGCCGGCAGCTAAGAGCAGTCACGTTTGGGTCCTTGTGTGTGTGTAATGTGAGGCTGCGCCAGTGATTAGAGCAAGAGAGAAAGAGAGTTCACTGCTACACCCATGTTGGGTTGCTGAATCAATAATATTACAAAGTGTCGAGAGATAGATCGTCTTTTGTGTTGTGTGAGTAATTTGTTTGTATTGTTTGTATTCTTTGTTAATGAAACGTTACTACTTAGCACTGCGCACTAAGCTAATTAGCGATTAAGCTAATCAGTGTCTTAAGTGTCTGTCTGTATTGTGTTTTAGAGAAGCATATTAGCACTTAAGTAATTGTTAGAAAGTAAAGTTTTCTCCACGGATTTATTTTGGCCTCCCTTTGTTCCGGGACTTATTTGGGCAGATCCGGCATCTCTCGTGTGACATGAAAAAATATATAAACAAAAATTAAAAAAAACTTCATCTGGGGAACAAGCAGCCAGGATCAAACGGTATTTCAACATGCCATAAAGACAGTGGCATTTACTGTCTTTTTAAAAAACAAGGAAGATGGTTCAAAACATGTCAGAAAAGCAACAACCGGCGATGAGGGAAGCTGCAGCGATCATGCTAACGGGCGAGACTGGGTGCAGCAGGAGGCTAGCACCGCAGCAGCTAGCTAGGTTCACGGACAGCCAGCCAAGCCGGGGCAGGAGGCTGCTACCGTGGCAGCAGCTGGTCAGGTTCATCGCCACCCAGAGTGGGGGCCAACTACAGCGCCAGCAGTAAGTCAGGTGGACCACCATCAGCCAGAGCAACAGGTCAGTGCCCTGGCATCAGCTAGCCCGGTACAGCAGACGAAGCAAAGGCGGAAACCGTGACATCAGCTTGCTTATAGGAAGATTTAGAAGGAGAGGAGAGCGCACTGAGCGGAGAAGAATGTGGGGTATCCAGCAACAGGTCAGGGATGGGACACACAACTGTTGGGACAGCAGCTCATTTCAAGGTGAAGCAGACTTTCCATCAGCAGTCTTGTACCGCTAATGACGTGAAACAACAGCATCAAGTGTACTGTTGCGATTATATAACGGACCACAACATTAAAATCAGCATAAAATGTGTTCATCAGGTGAGCTAATTTGCTGTCAAACTTAAGCTTTCTGATAGATTTAATCCGTCATAGAAAGTAGTTCCTTTGTCCCTAATGTTACTCTAAACCATGGTGTCCTAGCAACCATTAACAAACTGCGGTCTTCACACTTCACCTCGCCGATGTTACTTTAATGCAATAAAATAGGCGACGTCGTTTTGAATTATTTTCAATTCATTTGCTTCCATGGGCTTATACAATAATTACAACTGTGTTATTGGAATAAATTATTATAGAAGTGTAACAAATTAACGGATACATAACATGTTTGTAAACAACAGACCCAAGGCACGAATATAACGGCGTAGTTATACATTTGGTGATGAGGCACTAGCCATGTATTAATAGCCATGGCAACTGACCAATCAGAGAGCTTCCTCAAACCCACCCGTTATGATAATAAATAATAATAATAATGGGAGATTCGCGTTATTTATTTTAATTTCTGATGTTTTTTTTATGTTTTACAAGTTAGACCTGTTGAGAAACCTATTGCCGTACTGTGTACTGTAAGTCCCACCTGTGGTTATATGGGCAATTAACCGTGCTGTGCACAGTATAGTCTAAATAATTGTAAATTGTTATCATAACCTTTATACCATGGATTTTATCTGAAATTGAGGCTTGCAAATCCCACAGCATGGCAAGAGGGCATTTGCATGTTGTTTTCAGCACCATTTTCTGCGTTAAAGTTAGGGTTTAGGGACATGTGCCCGTTTTGTCGTCCCTGCGCTGTCATATGTACTTTGCGTTCTGGCACCTTATGATTTACAAATTAAGCACTGGTTGTCTCATTTCTTCTTAGAAAGAAACCACACACATAAACCCATTCATATAACATCTTAGAGTCTCCTTTAAACGCAAGCTCCCCTTCAAACTGTAAATTGTCATATATAAGAGAGAGTGCTTGGATTTAGACTGCATTTATGAACAACTATTTGATAACGAAAACTCATTAATTAGTCTGCCTCCTCCTTATTCGATTTTTTTGTCTAGTTTGTTTAAATAAAATAAATGAGTCATCGACACAATTTATATCAGCGCTTAGCCCACCAGATAAAAAATGTCAATCAGCAGCACTTTTTTTATTTCAATGAACCGGACTTTTGTCTTATTTGTGTATTGAGAAATTATTTTCATATTTTATACTCAGAACCTTTAATAAAAACTACTAACCGGTAAGTCAGGAACCTGTAATGAAATATTATTTTTGAAGGAAATCGTCATTAATTTTGTCTTCTTTGTTACTTACAACATGTCTAAAACAACTTCAAGTTAAATTGTGAATGTAATTGAAAAATAAATGACACTTATCCGATTAATTAAGCGTCCGATTAATCCATTATAAAAAATAATCGTTAGTTGAAGCCCTACCTACGATGATAGCAGTGTTTCGCTGGTAGGGATCATAAGGGCAGCGACCTCGTCCCTCGTCAGGCTTGAGACTCACAGTTAAAGTCTCAGAGTTCTAGAAAATTCATCAAGATGCATGCAATTGCATTGGTATAGCTATACATAGTGCATTCTTATATATGATTCTATAACTTACTGAGGACAAACTTACAATGTAGATACAACGCGGGCTGAAGGCGAATGTTCCACAGGCGTAGAGGTGAGTGGCGTTCAGGAACAGCAGCACGCGGATAAAATTAGGACAGTCCGTCTAAACAGAAAAAAAGTAATTACTTATTTCATATTTGTAAAAAAAATGTTGAAAATTAAATCTAAAAAAAATTGTAATACCCAAAGAAAAGGAAAAAAATCAAGCTACTTGCCAACATCTTGCCTTTCATGGAACATTGCTCAAGATCTTTCTCTGAAGGCCTCCAGTCCAGCTACAAAAGCAGAGTACATTGTTCCAACAACTAAATATACTGTGCATCTCCAAGTTACCGTGCGGAACCCTTACCTTGTTCCTCAGTATGATCGCATCCTCGAGGCTGACGTCCAGCGCCAGCACAGCATCGCGGCCTCCAACATAAAGCGTATCTCCACCGTCGCTGAGCAGCAGGGTAGTGGTGTTGCCAACGTCAGCGCTGCTGAAGCGAGTGAGACATCTCCCCGGACTACCTGTGAACGCAGACAGGAATTGGGGGACTTCAACAGCCAATACTTGCCACCTTTTTTTTGGGTTGTGTCAGAGATAGGAGCCTCTTCCCTACAAGTTGTCAACTTCAGAGGTAATATAATTCCAAAAAGTCTCAACCCACCCATGGGGAAGGAGACCCTGGGCGTCAGCGTGGTCACAGATGAGCACAGAAAGCACAGCAGAGTCATAACAAGAGGCAGCATCATGATGGGATGTTGTGGACAGGTAGAGGGCTGGCGGTCATCGATGAGAGGGTCAGGGAGACGCCGTTAGGAAGGGTGGCGAGCCTCGCTGAGACCACATCCTCTGGTTGCTATACCCTAGCATCGCTCAGACAGCTGAGAGGGACATATGGAATCTAAATTGACATTATTTTGCAAGGGAGTGGCAGGTGAAAATACTTATAGATCAGGAGTTTCCAAATCGGTCCTCAAGGGCCGCTGTCGGGGCAGATTTTTGTTCCAATCGATACAGAACAGACAGTTTAACCAATAAGGTTCCTGCTGAAACAAGCAGCCCCTAACTGTAATCAATTTATCACACTTGTAAAACACCAGATTGCTGAAAATACATCCTTTTTATTCGTTGCAATGAAAACCTGTACCAACTGCGGACATTTGTGGAATAGTTTGGACACCCCTGTGATTAAATTAGTAGGTACTAACCTTGCTAGTTAGCAAGAATTATAAGAGCCTTGATAGGTAGGCAGTTAGGAAGGTAGACTTCCACGTACATGCTTACTATTGAGTTAGCTTTTTATAAGTATTTTTTAAGTATTTTTATTAAGTATTTTTATAAGTTTTCATTTAGTTTTATTGATTTGGGTGGATACACTCCCCTCTAGTGGCAACGGTGAATATGACATAACTCATTTATCATCCATCTGCTACCTGTTAAGACTAACATAAGTTTTTTTTTTGCACTAACATGTTTTTTATGCATTAATAATTTAGTTTATAGGTACATTGAGCAGGTTTTGGGGGGAATAGGTGTTTGAACAATTTGTTTAAAGCATTGTTAAAAAAAAAAAAAAAAAAGTTATCATCTTATAGCATTTAAGCTAGCGACTTTTGCTATGCAAGTTAGCCAATTGTTCCTTTATTGTACTTAGATCCTCGTTCATTTATTTCTTTTTTTATACTGTTTGAGGCTAAACTCAGGTACTTTATTTTTAAATGAAAGTGCAACTATTCAGTTTGAAGAAACACGCGGGAATTTTACTTTGTATACGCATTTAATGCTCTTCTGAAATTGCAATCTTAGCAAGCCTTTGTTTTACATTTTCTAAAATTTATTCTGCAACACATTAACTGTTCCTAATCCGATTACTCGATTATTCGAACTATTACTAAAATAATCGATAGCTGCAGCCATAAATCCAACAACATGAATTTCTTAACCCCTATTTCAGCAAATTAGTCACATTCCAGATCAAACTAGCCTCAATGCTATATTTTCATTATAATTATTATTAATATAGATGGTTGTTGTTGCTAATTTGCAGCATAAGTACAATTACCGTATGTCAATTTTTTAAACGTATTTTTAATATATTTATTTTATTATTTTACTGACTATTTATATGTCATATTCAATTAAGTATTTTCAACCTAATTTAGCGTCTACTTTAAAGCATAAACAAATTTAAAGGAATCTTAAATCTTTTTTTTTTTATTTTGGTGTCAAGGGATAAGCAACAAATCTAAATTTTTCTCTATTTAGTAAAAACAAAGAAATAAATGGAGCACACAGCATATTACATTAATTAAATGATCACGAATTTCTCAAAAAAGGCGTTGAATTAGCTGTTATCGAATGCCACACGCGCACTTTCACACTGCTACGTTAGCTTACATGCTAACAGCTCACTACCGAGCCGGTGAACTATTTAACCTAATTTTACCATCATTACCATCGAACCGCGCATTAATCACATAGGAAATATGACACTTTACCTTAGCATAACCTTCTGTTAAACAGCATTTTTGCTAATTAGCTCATTTTTTTTGTCACGGCGCAGGCAATGTCTTTGTGTGTGCAACAGATTTATAGCCATAACAAAAACGAGGCGTGCATATCTAAGCGATTAACAATTGAAATGTTCTTACATTTTGTCTGGTTGTATCTCCAGGGAAAGCTTGACGCTGGAATCGGCCACAAGACAAACGTGTGTCGGTGTGGAAAACGCTGACCGTGGAGCGTGAAAGGGTGAGAGGGGTCTCCACTATGTCAACAAACAGTCTTCTCCCTCCCACCAGTGGTGCCAGACAAATTCAAGCGTTTTTACGACCCTCTGTAAAGCAACCTGTAAATGATATTTTCTCAGTGTCAGCGTGAACCATCAAAACGATACTTACTTCAAAACGTCATATCGAATCTAACTAAATTGTTCCACTCTTGAGAGTTTGGCAGCAGCTTTTAGGACGTAAAGGAAAGAAACAAAAGACCTAACTCATGAATGATTAAAGGTACAAAAAGAAGATGCAGGGCTGAGGTCTTAGCCGAATACTTTATTGCAAAGGTTTAATTTATTAGATAGTGTGTTCATTTGTTTGAGCCAAAGGTTCACTAAGCTTAAGGATTTATCCATTAAAACTCTTTTCCTGCCATTGACAGTAATAGACGTCCAATCTATTTGGTCTGAGAGGCTTCAAACCCCTCCCTTTTGAATGAACTGGACATCTATTGCTGTTGAACAATGTTTTAATATGTATTTTCTGTCACTAACTACCATAACACATACTCCATGAATACCGTAATTTTCGGACTATAAGGCGCACCTGACTATAAGCCGCCACCCACCAAATTTGACACATAAGCCGCAGCTGTCCTCACTGTACTATAGGATATTTACACCAAAAGATATTAACCACTGACACTTTATTTGACAGCTGTATCATAAAACTGTAATAAAACCAAATCAACCACCATGAAGCTTTGAGCCAATTAGCTGCAAGGCTTCATTTGGCCATCACTGCTCCATTGAGGGAGATAGTCTACCGCTGCTGCCACCTGCTGTCAACAGTGTTGTCGTCCAACATGCCTCCTGGCATGCAATGCAGCGTTACAGATGTTAATAACAATGAAAATAAAAATACTTGTTCTGTGCTAATTATTTCTTCAGTTACTGTTCCGGTTGTTATTGCTAGTTATGGTATTTGGCAACACTTTATTTGTCAGTGGCAGCATAAGACAGTCATCAGACCATCATAATTATGACATGACACTGCCATGAGCATTATTCAATGCTTATGACATATAATTTTGTGTCATCCGGCAAATTATCTCACTTTTGAATCGATGCAAAAGATCCGAGCTGGACATAAATTGAGTTAGTGACATAATTTGCCGGATGACACTTAATGACATCTGTCATATGCATTCATTAATGCCCATGATAGTGTCATGTCATAATTATGACGGTCTTATGACGCTGCTGTCAAATAAAGTGTTACCTATTAATCTATTAAATGAACAAATAAGCCACACTGGACTATAAGTGGCAGGTTTCAGAATAAGGGGAAAAAGTAGCGGCTTATAGTCCAAAATTTACGGTACTTGACATTCAGTATACCTGGATCGGCAGTGAATAAGTCAAACCTTTGATTTCAAGAGTAATGGTAAGCTTTAATCTTTGGAGAGTCCCCATTGTGTCACAATTTTGTATGAATGGGACACGATGAATGGGGGAAGATAATTTTTGATCATGTGATTAATTACTTTTTGGTCCGCCAAATTGAAGGTCTAAGAGGAAATGATAGCTAGACTTGAGGTGGAAAAACTCAGACTGACTCATGTTTGTTTTTATTTCTTTCGTATTTTTTTCCTATTCTGTATTTAGTTCGTTGAGTTTCTGTTTTCCTTAAATGTGAAAAGGGCCAAAAAAGTTGAGTATCGAAACCTTGGATTCAGTGGCAAAAAAGGCACAACATGACAATGTGTACAACTACAGTTTTTTTTTATATTTGCATAAAAACAGCATAGACTTTGCCTCACATCTGCCTCAATGCCAAATAGCAACAAGTATGGTGGGAGTCTGCATTTTGATGTCTACCATCTGTGTAAATGAAACCATCACAGCAAGAACTGACTGACATCTGTATTACTTAAGCTTTCATGATTAAAATGCAGAATTGGAGACATACTGTGTAAAATGTAGCACAACTGCTAAGCATTAAAGCATGAACTGTGGTTTTAAATCAAATATGAATATCTTGCTGAAGTGAGATCTGAAATTCAACAACTATATCTGCATTGAAAATATGTAAATTGGGAAATATAAATCACCAAAATGAACCATAATGTTGGGTGATTTTATCCAAAAATGTTCTTGTGCAATTTGAAACCTATATGCCACAAGAAGTGAGTAGTAGAAAAACTAAGAGAGTACAGACGTTTCAATCCTCACAAGTTTATTTAATGTCTACTAAGTAATTAATCCTCATCTACCTTGTTGTGGAATTCCCCACCGCTGGTGTCATTTTGTAAAAGTACCTGTAAAAGCAGTAGACGTCCATCTCGTATGAGTAGATTTTAACAAATCAACAGGATTTTCCCACATAAAAAGCGAACCAGTCAAACCTCAGTGCAGATTTTTAGTCACCCAATTTCAAATCTACAAGTTGCACTTAAACTATAGCAGGTTAACCTTGATTTAAAAGCAGGGAAAGCAGTGAGAGAGAAGGTAAAATGGCTAATCAGAAGTAAAGCAGATTGGACGGGATTAACGGGGTGACCTGAAAACAACCACGTGGTAAGAAGCCGGTAAAACCACCTCCCGCCCCAACAAACATGGCTGATACAGCATTGGCTAAATCTGTGTGTGTCTATTTGGGGGGGGTGGGGGGGGTGGGGGGGGTGGGGGGGGGTGGACAAAGTTCATAAAATGAGAAACTGGAAAATTTGGGCAGCCAGAAATTAAGATTCAAGAATATGAATCTCTACTCTCTACTACAGGTTGAAATGTGAACCCCATAATTGTCTGCTTTGTCACTGTCATTGCACTGCTAATGCCTCAACATTGCCATATGTAGTGTTCGTCACTAAGTAATATGTTCTTAGACATCGTTCTCAATCTGGTTACTGCATAATTTAGATACAGCGTATGTAATATATGCAGTTACATTAAAGCATTTTTGCAGTTAGTCTATGCACGAACTGTCATTTGCACTATCATATCAGGTCAGCCATCTGCCGCCTTGTATGACTACTGAATATTGTCATATACGCAGTTACAGTGGGGAGAACAAGTATTTGATACACTGCCAATGGGTTTTCCCATTGGCAGTGTATCAAATACTTGTTTTCCCCACTGTATATTACCACTACATAACTACTTGCTGCTAGCAGAGGTGGGTAGTAACGCATTACATGTACTCCGTTACATTTATTTGAGTAACTTTTTGAGAAAAAAAAAGTTTTTTAGAGTTCTATAGGGGTGGAGTAGTTTTTTTTTTTTTTTTTTTGCCAGCGATGCCAAGAACAGCTCTATCTATTTCACCAATGAGGCGCCTGTTCAATCACGTGGCATCTTTAAAGCACTGTAAAAATGAAGGATTTGACAAAGAGCTCTGCACTCAACATGACTCAGGAGCGCGGATTTTAACTTCTCTCCCAGTCTTTATTTGGCACCGATTGACCACGGAAAACCGGTGATATGATCCTTTTAGATCCTTTTAATTTCATAATAGCAGGGGTTAATTTGGGCCAGATCATGCTGGGAACAAGATCCGGCACCTCTTGATTTTGGCCTCCCTGTGTTCCGGGACTTATTTGAGCAGATCAGGCACCTCTCGTGTATAGAAAATAATAAAAATACTATAAAAACATTTTTAAAAAATGTATTGTAATAGCCCCGAATGGGGGGTAAGAAGGAGAGGAGTCGTTAATGGCTTTCTCCACTTTATTGTGGCAACAGTAAGAAAACAATAAACAAAATAACCGACACATTCGACCGCTTTTGCTTTTCGCCCTCCAGTCCCAGCCTCTCTTAATGGGATTGTGCATAGTTACGGACATTATAGTATAAAATAAAATAATAATATGCATAAGTTAATTTACAGAATAAATCCCAAGAATTGCATGTTGTTTATAAAAATTTAACGTCATTTGAAAGAATCGGAGAGTTGTTGATGCACTGAAAAGCTGGAACAACAAATCACGCCTCTGGTCGTAAAAAAAACAACAAAAAACCTTTGGAAATTTGCGGCATCTTGGGAGCAAGCAGCCAAGATTAAACGGTACTTCAACATGCCAAAAAGACGGTTGCATTTACTGTCTTTTTTCAAAAAGAAGGAAGATGGTTCAAAAGGAGTCAGAAAAGCAACAACCGGTGATGAGGGCAACTGCAGCGAACTTGCTAACGGAGGAGGTATGCTAACAGCAGGAGGCTAACGCCGCAGCAGCTAGCCAGGTTCAAGGACAGCCAGCCAAGCCGGGGCAGGAAGCTGCTACCATGGCAGCAGCAGGTCAGGTTTAGCGCCACCCGGAGTGGGGGCCAGCTACAGCGCCGGCAGTCAGCCAGGTGGACCACCAACAGCCGGGGCAACAGGCCAATACCCTTATGTGAAATTCAGGTTTGGGCTGCACAATTTGTAAGGCGGTGGGAACTTTAGAGCCAGAGAGGGGGGGGGTTTGGGGGGGGGGTGGAACTCGCAAAAGAATGGGTTTGTGTTTTTTATTATAGTCTCAGGTTTTTTTACAAGTTAGACTGTACGTTATTGTAAGTCACACCTGTGGTTATGTGGGCAGTTGCCCGTGCTGTACAGAGTATAGCCTAAATAATTGTAATAATTGTCATAACATTTATAGCATGGATATTATCTGAAATTGGGGCTTTAAGTCCCACAGCATGGCAAGTGGGCATTTGCGTGTTGTTTTCAGCACCATTTTCTGGGTATGTTCCAGGACCTGTGCCCATCTCGTCATCCCTGCGCTGTCATATGTACTTTGTGTTCCGGCACCTTATGATTTACAAGTTAAGCACTACATAATAGTAACTATGAAGAAACTATTCACTAGTCAAACTAAGAACTATTTTCTCCACTAAAGCACTCATGCTCTTTGCACGAATAATGCCTCATTTTGGTCTTTTATTGCCCTCTCACGTTGGAATTCAATGATTTTTAAAAAAAAATGTATTTCTTTGGCTTAATGTGGTTATGTAATGGGTTAATGTACAGTATCATTGTAACAACAGTTCATATATAACTTTGCATATATGTATAAAAAATATAACCAAAAAAATTCTAAGCAGTTACTCACAATGTTACTTATTACGTGAGTATTTTTTTTTTCACGAAATGCTTTTTTACTTGTACTTGAGTACATTTTTTGGATGACTACTTTTAATTTTGAGTAATATTATTTGGAAGTAACGCTTCTCTTACTTGAGTATATTTTTTGGCTACTCTACCCACCTCTGGCTACTAGTCACTTATTCACTTTATTCCCAATATGTGTACACTACAACCTGTGTTTTTATATTAGCCTTATTGTAGTCTTGCTTTTATGTGGTGCATATAATGGTGAAGCTTTAAATCTCATTTTTCTCTGTACAATGACAATATTCTACTTTGCACAGTAGGTAGCTCGACACCACTTTCCCACTGCCTGTAAAAGCAGCCATTTTCTTTTACTGTTTCACTGTACCTTATAACAACGCTCCAAGTGAATAACCATTCATAGTGTTTGACGGATGAGAATTGATCAAATTTCGGATCATAATGACAAATAGCCCGAGGTCAATTGTGCACAAGGAGTGAATTTATTCAAACATTATTTCACAAACTAGTTCTAGTCAATGCTGATCTCATCCAACTGCCAATAAAAATACATGTAATAAGCAAACATAACCCTTTTGGACAACACCCGACTATACATGGACAGAAAAAAATGAATGCAAGTTAATGATTAGAGCAGGTTTGGCCTTTTGTACCCATTCAATTTCAGGCATATGACAAGGTATATTCATATTATACTTTGGTTAAGAGAGCACCAGCAATCCCACCTTGCTGGTAGAAAAAGGTTAGTTCATTAACAGAAACAAAAAACAAGAAAAATACAAAAGTTTTTTGTGAGTGGGTTTGGTGAGAGAGAAAACTAGCCTGCATTGAAACTTTATTACAAAACGTACTGTATAATGGAAATGTTAAAACCTGTCATATAGAGATGAGAGAGTATAAAAATGGAATGCCTTGCATGTGGGCCATGTTTTCTTGTATTCTGCCCGACACCTGATGACAATAATGGTGGGTTCTACATTTCCACAGGAAGTTGGAGAGGATGGAACGTTGGAGTTGTTTTTGTTGTTTGTTTGTAGTCTTCACAGGAGGACGCAGCTGCACGAGGTGCCCTTGGTGCCGCCGAGGAGGCTGTGCTGTGAGGAGGCTATATTCTGGATTAAGTTCCAGAAATGGGAGAAGGAGATGCCCTCGCCGTCACCTACGCCCATCTTCCGCATGATCTCGCCCAGGCCTTGCTCTGTGTTGAAGCCCTGTGGGAACACGTGAGGAAGACGCTGAAAAATGTGTTTGTTTTTCAATTCGTGACTCACTACGTTTGCCAGCATACCACGAAAATGCATGACTTCAGCTCAATGGACCTCTAAAGCAGCGGTGTGCAAAGTAAGACACTTGTTTTAAAGTCAGAAGTGTTAAACTACTTAGCCAGTATGAATCTGCAACAGACCAATTCAATGTTCTTCATATACTACGATAAGAAATGTTGCTAAGGAGCTCGCCAGCATCCCAGAACGAGTTTCCACTAGTGTTACATGACACAAAAAGTAACCAACCAACCAACCAACCAACAGAAAACAGCCGCGAACACGCCCGTCTCCCATTTCTTACCTTTGTGTCTAAGAGTAAATATACCTTGAGGCTTTAACAGTAACACCAAATATGTAAGGCTATATTCAAGCTGCGTTCGTTCTTCTGCTCTCAACGTCCAACGGTTAACTGTAGGAATTCCAAGCATGTGCTGAATGATCACGGGGGCTGTCGGAACACTGACAGAAACCATCAAAACATGTAGCTTAGGCCAGGACCACTAATTTAAAGAGAAGAAATGTAGGATGGAAAAATGGATGTACAGTGTACAATACATTTGTGCATTACAGCTTTATGCACGCCCTTCGCAGGCTGTTAATTCAAATCATTTGTTTCTCTGATCAACTTTCGTCATTAAAATGAAGAGAAAAGGCTTTAATATGGTATCTATTTTAGGAAATATAACACTTTAAAACACTAAACTCTAAAGAACATGGTCACTTCGACCCCTAGGAGACAGTATAGTGCACTAAAATACTGCTCATATATTACATTTAATGGTGAAATGTAGAAGACCGTCACAATTAAAATACCTGAATATTAATCATTTTTCACAGAGGATAAAGAATATATTCCAGTGAGTAGCAACGTGACAAGCCTCTGCCATCTTTGCGGGATTAAAAAAAAATGTAAATGCGCGAAAAAAAAAAAAAAGACAAACTAAGTTCGACCGTATTTGGTGAAAATATTGATTAATTGATGCATTGGAATACTTCCACCTTCCACACAGCAGATGTTTTGATAAGTGTTGTACAGATTACGACATCCAGTTGTGTGGTATTAGTTGCCGATAATCCACAGTTGGTTTTATGGAAAAGGTAATGTATATTGAAAAACTATTTTTATACTAAAGTGCTGCATACTTACTTGACTGTAAAGTTTCTGCTATCAAGGCTTGGTCAGACACCGCTTAACTCATTGGATGTCATTGACAGCGCTAGAGGGTTGGCAGCGAGGGAACGAGCGTTCATTCACTGCCACCCTCCCACTTCAAATGGATTGAGCGTCTACTAGTGATAAACTAATTGGTGTTAGGGCGAGTCTTGGCCAGAGGAAGAACAATTTTGAATTTTTACCTTATTGGCTGCCATTGACAACACTAGGAATGCAATGCACAATAAATTTGAAGTGGGAGGGTGGCAGCGAATGAATGATCGTACTTATACTGGTATCAGTGCAACACTTGTTTCAATGCTCAAAAACGTAATGCTACACACTACATACACATGTTTTAAAAACTATTAACAGTTTTTATAATTGTGCTTTTTTTACTTACTGAATTGGAATTCAGAGCATTTAAACTAAAATCGCATGGAATCAGAACCTACAAAAAAAAAATCTGAACCGAAACATATCACAATAACTTCAACGCTTTTTTTTTCACCATATATTTTACAGTGAGTGGATAGAGGTTACGGCATTTCCCACTCTTGTAGAAACAGCTAGCCGTGGCACAATACATACAGTGGAATGAAAAAGTACCTGAACCTATAAGAATTTCTAACATTTCTGCATGAAATCACCATAACATCTAATCTGATCTTTGTCAAAACCACACAGATGAAAATACAGTATCTGCTTTAACTAAAGCCACCCAAACATGTATAGGTTTTCATATTTTAAATGAGGATAACATGCAAACAAAGACAGAAGTAGGAAAAAATAAGTAAGTGAACCCTCTGCTTAAGGAGACAAAGAGCAATTGAACCCAATTTTTACCAAACATTTTAAGTCAGGTGTGTGCCCAATCACTGATGAGTGGTTTAAAGCTCATCCTCACTGTGAAGCATGGTGGAGGAAGCATCATGATTTGGGGCTGTTTTGCTTCCTTAGGGCCTGGACAACTTGCAATCATTAATGGAAGAATGAATTCAAAAGTTTATCAGAATGTTTTGCAGGAAAACCTGAGGCAGTATTTCAGACAGTGAAGCTAAAAAGAGGATGGATGCTGCAACAAGACAATGATCCAAAACACAGAAGTAAATCAACTTCAGAATGGTTTCAGAAGAATAAAATACCCATTCTGGAGTGGTCAAATCAAAGTCCAGAATTGAACCCCACTGAGATGGTGTGGCGTGACTTAAAGATAGCGATCCATGCCAGACATCCTAGTAATCTGACTGAACTACAGCAGTTTTGTTGGGAAGAATAGGCCAAGATAAGTCCTGATCGATGTGCCAGACTGATCTGCAGCTACAGGAAGCGTCTGATTGAAGTTATTGCTGCCAAAGGTGGGGCCACAAATTATTAAATGTGATAGTTCACCTACTTATTTTCCCCCTTCTGTCATTGTTTGCATACTATCCTCATTAAAATATGAAAACCTATAAATGTTTGGGTGGTTTTAGTTAAAGGAGACACTTTTTTTTTTCGTCTGTGTGATTTTGACAAAGATCAGATCACATTTGATGCCGATTTTACGCAGAAATGTGAGAAATTCCTAAAGGTTCAGATACTTTTTCATACCACTGTATAAGAAAACAATGCAAATTCCTACGATAACGATAACCTTTATGTTTTTCCCGAGATAGTGAAACGGGTCAACTTGACCTACAACATCGAAATCGCCATGACTTCTCGTTGCAGAAAAAAATAGCTTCCATTTGAGTAGTGCTTAAAGGTATCAATCATGGCGTTTACACACAGAACGCAGCGGAAAATTCGCTTGGACAATATGTGATTTGCTCCCAAGGCTGCAAGTGCGGTTGGCCACGCTTTCCGCTAACCAACCCCCCCTTAGTGCATCTTTTAGAGACGTCGCTTAAGTCAAAAGAGGCGCTTACTTACGCTACACATTTGGACACACGCATTGTCTGAGAGCTCACTAGAATTTGCTCGTCTATGTGTGCGAAACACGCGGCCACACCCATACTGCCATAAATCCACTGTATATGTACGTGTTGTAGGAGTGTAACGGTACACATAAGTCACGGTTAGGTACGTACTTCGGTATGGGGGTCACGGTTCAGTAAAACAGGAAAAAAGGCTTTTTTTTTCTCTTTTTTTTTTTTAAATCACAGCGTTTTAAAGTTAAACGTTCTATTGGTTAAAACTAATTAAAGGCAGCTCTTATTAAAGAGCAAAATAAATACAAAAAAACGTCCAACTTGTGAATTTGTTGTCCTAACATTCTTTAATTCACATTTTATGTGCAAAAATAGACAACACACCTTTTTTGTAGGACTTGACGGCATTAACAGACAGTTAAAGTTAGGTAGCACTCGCCAACTGGCAACCCTGGTAACTTTCTTTTATAAAAATAAGATACTGCCATTTTCAATGCTGGACAACACACTTTTAATTGTAAACCATCGCCAGTGAACATACACTCCCACATAAGATTTATTTTTATATTGGCTAAAAGAAAAGAAAAAGTGCAAATCATTCCAAAACTGAAAAAGCATCTGTTGAAATAGTGCAAAAATACTTTCCCATTGTTTCAATGAGTTCAGCCTAGGGCTACAGCAAAATAAACATTTCCTGATTTGAAAATATGAACTAAATACACTTCAAAAAGGCTTAGTAATAATGCATTTGGTAGTTGCCACTCTGTACATTAGACATAACTTTCCTAGTAGTGATTGATGATAACTTCTTTTCCTATTTTGTTTTTTCTTCTTTTTCCTGTAATGTTGGTTGTTGGTTTAGGTGGATTACATCTACCGCCTCCTGGATTGGAGCAGGATCAACTCTGACGTTGATTTTTTTATTTGTTTTGTCTGACTGCGTGCACCGAACCGTGTTGCTCATACAGTGACAGTATGGGACGAATACAAATACCGTTACACTTCTAGTATGTAGGGGTCAAAGTGGGAACTCTTACACTGGACTTACCTTGGCCAGGTTGGGCAGCTGAGAGGACAGAAGTCCTTTGAACTCGTCCAACTTTAGCGTGGAACTGTTGTCGCCCGAGGCCGAATGGAACTGGGTGACCAGCGTGTTTATGGCGCCCTCCAAGTCTGAGTACTAGAAAACAAAAGTAAAGGACATCTTACATTAGCTTAGTACTCTCAAATAGTGGGCCGCAGAGCGATGCTGGGGGTTGCGGATGTGACCTCGGCGAACATACTTTTTTCCCCGTACTGTAATTAAGTGTAATTGCGCATCCACTCAGTGGGAGGCAGTGGCGCTCTCATTTTCAGAGTGTGTACAGTATTTTTGAACAAAACAAGAGCACACAGCAAAGAGCACTGGAGATATGAAGAGCTAAGACGAGGAAATATGACGACGCCTATGTAGCGTTTGGCTTTGACTTTTAATAAAATGTTTGTCTATTTACTGTGTCTACCAAATGGTTGCAGCGGACAGCAGGAAGCTAAATCGATTAAGACGTCACTTAAAGACATTATATCCATACACAGAGTTTAAGGGAGGGCCAGGACCCCTGGTGGCCAAAGAGCGTCATTGTATGTCAATAAGTTTCATATATATATGATTTTAAAATTAAGCGTTTGCCGGTAAAATATTGTCTATAAAAGTTGTAAAGCAATAAAACAACAAAAATGAATGAAATGAACAAAAAAATATATTTTTATGAATGGGTCAAAATTATTTTTCGAACAGATCATGTGACTAGCACCTTAGACGGTCATTTGCTTTGCTTTGCTTAACAAAACCCACCCGAGGACCGAAGAGGCAAGATGGATATACGGAATATTTTTCAAACCTAAGCTTTCAAAAGCGACAACAACTACTGTACAGAGCAAGCACCAAAGATTGAAAATGTGGACCATGAAACACCAAAGAGCACTGCCAAAATGGTGAGGGGAGTTTCAATTTGCCCAACTAAAGACGCTAATTGTACAACAGAGCCACCACCGGTGTCTTGCCCATTTAGTTACCCCTGTCAAAAATTGTATCCCCTGTCTGCCAGAGTGCACACACACAGGTTTGTTATGAGTTATGTCGACTTAAACAATTGAAGCCAGAAAAGAACTACAGATATATATTTTGGACATCGACGTTTATTAAACTGGAGAAACTCCATACAGGACTTGAATTACAGTAATAACAGTTATAGGTCATCCTACGAGTAACACAATAAAACATTTTTTTTTTACGATCTGTACGTATGTTGCGTTATACGACAGATTTTTTTTTTTTTGGGGGGGGGGGTGGATGGGCCATGTTTTAAGACCTCGTAGACAGCTACATCAAGAAAACACGGAAATCAAGCAAATCAGTGCAGCGCAGTGTCTCCACCCAGGGGATACAATTTTTGACGGGGGTAATCACATTGGCACGACACCAGCGGGCGTACCATATTCAATGGATGACGATCTTAGCGAAAAGTATAGCTATCCTAAGCAGCCAGATTTAGAATTCACCTCAAGAATGATGGGAAACAAACAAAACCAAAAAAAATGCTAATTTTCAACTTATATAAAAATTCTTGTAAGTTTATTTTATTCCTGACACTGTGTTTCGGGGTCATCAACATGTTGTGCCCCCCGTGCTCCAAAAGTCAAACACCGCCTATGATTATATCCCCATCACATTGATAAGCCGCTTGATTTGTTCTTTCAGCAAAAATGTGCTAATATTGCCATCAATTGTCCCGCTTTGTCAGTGTTACATCAGTAAACCAGCGAGCACTGTTAGCATCATAAAAGGTGGCCGACCAAGTTGCTCAGTGCAAAATGAGCCCACACCATAGCAAAAAAAAAAAACATTTTTCAGTATGAGATGGTCAAAAAAATGTGCTTTGATGTATTTTTACAGTTGTGGCTTTTTTTTTCTCAATTCAGGCAAATTGATGTGCTTTAAGTCTTTACTTTGTTGTAAGTTGATCTATATTACTTTTTTTCTTCATTCATTAAAAAGGACACAATGTTTTACAGAGGTGTACTTATAATAATAATTTTATAGACAAATGGTACAAGTTACAGCGGCGGCAGAGAGTTGGGGGGGCTCGAAACGTTTACGTCTTCCTAGGGGGTGACAGAAAATAAAGCACTGCATTAGCTGGACGCTCATAGTCCCCATATCAGTGTTAATGTCTTCTCCCTTCATTTGTATGCTATTTCAACTTTTGATAGTACATAAGCAAGTCAAAATTTAGAGTCTTGTTAGCAATAAGTAAAAAGATTCAGGTTTGGTGGAACATTTTGGTGTTTATTATTTTTTGCTTTATGTGTCAGTTTTACTGTAAACTTAAACCGCTTTGAGCAAGCACATCTTACATCTTATTTGGAGAATTGAGTGAGGAAAGAATACTTCAAAAAGTATGTTTAAATACGTTTTTATTTGTTTAAATGTGTTTAAAACATGTGGGTGGGGTGAAACTATAAACCTGTTTTTGTATGGCTTGTCTGTCTGTCTGTCACAGATTTTTACCTTTTGCTGGCAGTTCAGGGTCATTTAGCTGCTCCTGCTAGTAATTTGTTGCAATGTGTGGCTATTTTTTTCTCTCATTTTGTTACAATAATTTGTTGTTGATGTTTTACTTGTGTTTATATCTGCACTGCTGATCATAAGGACTAGCTGTTTTAATCTATACGTTTGAATCACGTCTTAATTTTGGCACACTAACATTTGACGCTGAATCCTTCAGTTGTTTTGGTTTTTAGCACACCAAAACTGTCCTTGGATCAAGGTGCCTGTTTAACTATCAAAAAAGTACATCTCGTCTAATATAACATGAGTTTAGCGTCTAAAGAGTGGATTTTTACAACTTAAATTTGCTTCAGGGTTTACAGCAACCAATTTATAGTGAGTCACATTGCTTTTGGTGGGAAAAACAAACCCCTCATAATTAATCACAATACAGTGAACTCACTCACACATAATAGGTGAAAATGAATGTAAGTGATACTTTACTTTTACCCCTCCATTACACTAATGACATGTCATTCATATATTCCAATAACTACTTATACTGTACATACTGTATGTACAGCCAAAAAAGCAAGCGGACTAACCCTCTCAAAAGGTCATAAATCAAATTATGATGAGAATTTGTAGGCTTTTTTTTTTTTTAAACAATGCCTCTGATTAGTTTTTACTTGTTTATTCATTTTTAGAAATGCACGCGCCCCTCCAACACAAGTCACATGCAACATTAACTTGAGTTAGTGTTCTCTTTAGCAAAACAAAAAATAGCAACAACTAGCTATTCCATGCATGTGGGCAGGCAGCTTTGTAACACACAAAGTAACACCACGCCCTTGTTCTTTAAGGAATGGCAAGCTGCTGCAAGCCCTTATTCACCTTTGCACTTATCATAATTTTTTTTTTTTTTTTTTTTTTTTTTTTTTTTTGGGCTCCAATGCCTAAATTGAAATAGTAATAGAGAATTAGATAAAGACTTTTAAGGTATTTAACGTGTATTGAAAATTCTACTAAAGTTCTACTGATCTACTTACAATACTCTTTTGGATATATTTTATTGCTTTTCTTTTACATCATGGCGAGGAGACTACAGATGAAAAGTAGCCTTCTAGCTAATTATGTGTGTAATCATTTGTTTTATGAAATTGCATTGTCCACTTTCAAATAAACTAAATAATGCTGTGTACAAATAAAACCCAATTTAAATAATGTTTCTGAAATTATGTTGTTGTTTTTTAACATTGGGGGCAAAAAGCACGGTTAACTTTCACATGGAATTAAAAATAAGTTATTCTAAGTATATGTTACATGATTGATGTCCTCTTTTGGGGAAATTTTAGCTAAAATTCTTATGATTAACATAGTCTACAGAGACTGTCATTAATAGTTAGGCTGAACATACACCAATTCCCATGCAATTATATAGAAAAAAAAAAAATAGCTCAAATGATCATTACTTGTTGCATAGTATTCCATCACTGACCTAATATTAATATAAGGCCTCTCATGATCTTCTTTGGTGGTCAGGTGGATCCGATCCAGCTTTTTTTCCCCCCAGATAATTTATAATTTAAAAAATAACACCATCTTGTTTTAATTAAACGAATTAATGGCGCGCGTGCGCTGTCCGACATTTGGAAAAACTTCTTCATACATTTAGGGAGGGGCCGCTTGCAAGCGTCGCCTGTATGAAGAAGCCTCACTCCGTCCTGCCTGGCGTGCTACTTTATAACGTGCAATCCCTGTACTAAAAGACAGAGAAAAATGACTTTTTGATTAAGAAAACGAGTTAAAGTCACTTTTCCTTGGCTAGTTCTTACGTGCGTCCTCGACTGACCGCTTCTGCCGTGACGCGCGCCGCCCACATCGAAACTTTTAAAGCAGTACCATGCACGCGTCTTTTTAACTAGTTCCAGTATATGCAGATGTGACTAAAAGTGATCGTATGCTTGGAAATTAATGTGAATTTGCTGGTAGGCTGTGTCGGTTACTTACCTGAGGCATGTCGACTGTTGGTTCGAATGTGGCAACTTCTACTGGTCCTGCGTGTCTATCCACTCCTCTCACTGTGCGTGTACGTGTATGTGTGTGTGTGTGTGTGTGTGGAGATCTGCGTTGTTGTCAGCAGCTGGCAGTCGTCCCGGATCCTCCCTCCTTCCCCTCTCTGCTAAAGACAAGAGGAGAGGGGGGAAAAAAGCAGGAAGGAGCTGTAAAAAGGGAACCAAATGCGCCATAATGTGACATCATGACACTGTTTTGTGTGTTTGTGTTGCTATTGTGATTGTTGGGTGTGTACATTTTTTGTTCAAAAAAAAAAAAAAAGTGCACCATATTCTGAAGTGCTCCTTCCAGTCCACATCTGGAAAGTTTTAGTACGACTTTGGACAGTGTCGTTGCAGTTTTTTTCTCTCTATTTGACAAGCTCCATTTTGAGATAGCTTTTCAATGTGCACTGCATTGATTTGCATTAAAATTGGAAGCGTGATGGCAAAAGCCCAAGACGCCAAAAAAAATATTTAAAAAATCTTTTTATTTTTGTTTTCAAGTATAAATCCGGTTGAAAACATATTTACCTATTTCACTGCCATTAACAGCGATAGATCCTTTTCATTTGGGATGAATTGAGTGATCATGATTCACTGCCATTGACGGTCAGTGGTGGATGAAGTACTCACTTTTTTACTTAC
The DNA here is from genome assembly GCF_030265065.1 of Corythoichthys intestinalis. Classification (NCBI taxonomy): domain Eukaryota; kingdom Metazoa; phylum Chordata; class Actinopteri; order Syngnathiformes; family Syngnathidae; genus Corythoichthys; species Corythoichthys intestinalis. The sequence goes on from NC_080416.1 coordinate 24,173,317, forward strand.
GGTAAGTAAAAGTACTGATACAGGTGCAAAAAATTACATGAGTAAAAGTACATGTCGACGAAAAAAATTTACCCAAGTACAAAAGTACGTGCTTTAAAATTTACAAAGTATTTTCTCCCGATGCAAAAATGTAATATACCAACATACATACAATCATATATGTACATATCAATCATATATATACAGTGATCCCTCATTTTTCACGGTTAACAGGGCCATAACCCGCCCCGCCGCCGAAAAAATATATTTTTGGGTGTACATGTTCAATGTATTTATTCAGACTGAAAAATCAAGAATAAAGTTGTATTAAAATGCTTGGCTTTATTAAATGCTTCATTGAGTGAGTCCACTGAAATCCGCTCAAGCTGCTCACTTACGCATAATGAGTTGCTACAGCAACTGTTTAACAAGTTAAATAATGACTGACGCATGCGGTGCTTGGAAGTTTGTGTCTAGGGCAAGCTCAAACCCAAACATCTGTCAATCATTGATAACTTTAAAAAGGAACTCTAGTGCACCGCCTGACGAACAAAGAACAGGGACAGAGAAGGAGGATAACTGAGACTATGTGATCGGCTCGGGACAGATCATCTGTATTTTTTTCTTTTTAATTGAAAAAAACTTTGCGATGGTCTGAGGGCGCAAAGTTTGAAGCGCGAAGTAGCGAGGGATCACTGTGTATACGTATTTATATACATACAGTATGTTAGTAATACACATACAACAATCTGAGTCAATATTCAAAGAAAGAACCATAAAATTAATTGACTGCTCAGTTTTAATCCATGCAGAATGGGAAAAAACAAGAACAGTCAAATTGACTGCACTGTAAACAGAAGCTTAACAAGCTAAAAAACTCAACTTAGCTTAATGGCGGATTGCAAGCAACACTCTAGTGCATACAGCCACCCACTGTACAGCAATGTGGTGGTTTTTATTGGTCAATATCCTGTTCACCTGCCCTATCTTGCTTGTATTCATGTTGCTACCTCTAGTGCTCAGTTACGGTATAGCTGCACGGGCTTATCGATTGCGCCAGAGACATGAAAAAAATGCAACTATCGATTCACCCTGAGAAAAAAAGAAAACAAACAAAAGTATCATGTAACACAGGCAGCAATTTGAAAATAGGACCAGGGGCACTTCAAGAACCATTTATACTCGAGGCGGGGCCTGTGCCCCTGTGGCCCCACCTCTAAAACCGCCACTGAATGTAACTGGAACTGCCCCAGAATCAACAGGAAGTGAACCAGAAATGATCCAAAGTCAACAAACGTTCATTTGCCTCTCCGTGTAAATATGAATTGGACATCTAGATTTGTACAATGGCAGCCAATCAGTTAAAAAGTTTTTGCTTTTTTTTTCCCCAAAAAAAAAAAAAAAAAAATCATTCGCCCATCCCAGTCAAAATGGATTGGATGCCTATCGCAGTCAATGGGTTAAAATACATACAAAATGATAATCATTTTATGTGTAATGCAAATTTGAGATAATAGGCGTCTATGGTAACAAAAGCATTGAAGCTCATTTGATCTGGTATGTTAGTAATTCACGACAATAGAAATCAAGGGGTTAAAAGTAGTTTTGAAATCAGTCATTAAAAAAAAAGGAGGGAAGGAGGAGGAGGACGAGGAAACAGGCGCAACCGCATTCCTTCTATCTGGTTTTATGAGAGAGGGCCGTCACTGGGGTGTGTGCGTAAGTGTGTGTGTGAGTGAGTAAGGGGGCTGCTCCACATTTTGGTTATAATTTACCACAGGAATTTATTTAAAATGAAAAAAAAAATGCAGAATTTTAGCAACAGATGTAGGGGATTTATCTAAATATGATGTCTTTGAGGGTGTGTGACATTGAACATGATCTACAAACCGTATTTGGAGGGAGAAAAGGAGGTGAGGGTCATCCAAAACAAGCCCCCACCCACGCAAATATGGGAAGAAGGGGTTGCCCGCCACGCCCGATTAGTACATTGTTTTGGTATGATAACATAATGTCACAGGGTTTATCGTATTGCGTGAAAACATACATTGGTCAAGTGTCTATACACTTTCAATCATTAGCAAATACTGATGTTGCCATAAGATTATTAGGGGTGTGGTTCTTAAAAACTAAAGCTAATGTTGGCTTATAGTGATGCCAAGAATGCAGTGGGATTGTGTGCAAAAATGTGGAGCTGTAAGTGAGGTACAGATTTTAGTTGTAATGAGAACAGAAAATTACTATTGCACTGTACTATTATTCCATAAGATTATTAGCTCATTGGCTGTCGTTGACGGCGGTAGAAGTCCAAGCCAACAATATTTTGGCTCATCTACATCAAAGCATTATCAATAGAATGATTTATAGGCTACCAACACTTCATCATAGCCCCAGCTACGTAGTAGCTCTGCGACGTAATAGCGAAATGGAATAATATGGTGCATCTCCTGAGTCTATATGTTAGAATCTGCTTCATAATTAAGGAAATCCTTTCTTTTGGCTCATCTACATCAATGTATAATCAATAGATGGCCAGATATTGATCCTTCGTCGTAGCTCCCAGCTAAGGTACATGTACGTAAAGTGCGGAGTGGTTTACCCTCTGCAGTAATACAACTTTTTTTGTCGTAGTACCAGTACTGGCCCCAATCCTGCCTCATACAGTCATTCTAGACATGTGGCGATTACCGGTTTAAAGTTATATTGTGGTATGAAAATGTCAAGGTTTCAAAAACACTAAAAATTTTCCGCCATACCATCCCTAAGGTATTAGCTAATTTTTATGTTTGAAAAATGAAATCCCTCGCTTGCAGCTGGAAGGCTCAACCAACCCCCACAGGTTGCTGCTCAGTGTCAGTGAGTCAGCTGTGCTACACGATGGCTGGAGGAGGTGAAACTCCTGAACTTTTTTCCCCCTACGGAAGGAAACGAAATCGCTGGTATTGGAAAAATTAGCTACAGAAAAGTTACACGGCCGCGGCTTAGAGGAGGAGGGCAAACCGACATGTAAAATGTGTTTGCGAAGAGTGGCTGTCGAGGAGGCAATACCTCCAATATGATTTCGCATTCATACAAAATCAAAGGTTCGTAAACACTGTCATGATCATTTCCCACCAGTTATGAGAGTTAACTCCTGTGAGTTTAGTGTGACTAGCAGTGGTAAAACGTGTTTTTTTTTCTCTCTGGCAACTATGTGTTGAGAATGAGTGTGTGTGTAATGTAAACATGATAGGAGTCATACACACATGTGCTTTTTACGGAAAATAATTCAATCATTTTTCTTCTGATAGTAATAATGTTGAGCTGTGGGTTTAGGCTCACCTAAAGGACTGCATTTATATAAATTTTATTTAGAATATATATCTATATATTTTTTTAAAATTTATTTTAACATTATACTTATGTTCGAATTTGCTAATGTTTTGAAAATTAAAACTGTTGTTCAATGGAAAAAAGTTTTTTTTTTTTTTAAACCCAGGTATCTCAAAGCAACACATTTTGGAACTGTAACTGCAATACCGTGATACTGTGAAACCGTGATATTTTGGCTTAAGGTTATCATACAGTCAGAATATCATACCGGCACATGCCTAAGTCATTCTAAGGCAGTACTTCTCAAATGGTGGGGCGCGCCCCCCCAGGGGGGCGCAGAGCGATGCCAGGGGGGGCACGAGTGACCTCGGGGAACATGCTTTTTTTTTTTTTTTTTTTTTGCCGTACTAGAATAAAGTGTACTTGCACATCCACTCCGTGGGTGGCAGTGGCGCTCTCATTTTCAAAGTGCGTGCAGTATTTTTGAAGTAAGCAAGAGCACACGGAAGAGACTCATGCAGAGCTGGACTCACGCAGCGACCCACTGTCTTTCTCACGTGTCCGGCCGAGAAGTGCCGTTTTCGGCTTGGGATCGTCACGACCACCGCCCTCTAGTGACGGGATCTCTCGTTCACTTGAGTAAACGAATCCATTCCGGTTCGTTCAGTAAAAAGATTCGTTCAAACGAATCGTTCAACGAATCGTTCGCCCCCCTCATCTCCCTCCCCGCCCAAATGAATCGTTCGGTTAGTGAACGGGAAGTGACGTTGCCGAACGAATCACCAAAGACCGCTTCGCAGTATAACTGAACGGGAAGTGACATTGCTTGGTCCCTCCCTCTCTTGCACATTGACCACTCGTCGTAGTTTCAGAAATGAGTGACAGGCGATATCATTCTGCTTTCACAGACAGCCTCGTCTCCCTCCCGCTGCTCCAAAAGCGAGGGAGAACTTCCGCGTCGTCTGTCCTAGTTCTATGGGCTCAAAGTCATGGCTCGTGCTTGCATTTCGATTTAGGACACGGTTAAACATTTTCCTTTTGAGGGGGAAGTGGGGGTTTGGGGTCGGGGGCGCACGGACTTTTAGCATGATCTTGCTCACATATACAATGCTGCTGCTTCTACCAGCCAACGCGGCATGCTCGCTGTCACGAAAATAAAAATAAATCGAAAGTTTAATTCCTAAATATGGAACGACCAACACATCATATTTACCTCTCGCTCTGTTGTATTTTTGTTTTTTATTACTAAGACGATCGTATTGAATTTTTGCACTGGCATTAATAAATAAAATAATCCGGTCAGCTCCCCTGTCGTCCCCGCATCTCAGATCGTCAAATGCTGACGAGAAATAATTGTTTGCTCTTTATGATGTCGCCTTTCTACTCTCATTAGTCTGTTAAGAAAAATGTAGACATATTGCGACATCTCCCGTGTCCGTGCGCTTTGTTTTGAGCGCTTGAGTAGCACATGATGGACGGATTGACATAATTTGTCAAACCAACCGACACCCTCTGACACGGAAAAAAAAAAACACTCGGAAAAAATTGACATGTATATACAGTTTCATTGCAAATCAGTATTATGGTGATCATACTAAATATTCTTTTTTTTCTGTGCACATGAGGTAAATATCGCTGCCATGAAGCCTCCATATAGTGACAGTTCTCTGCCCGCTTCACTGCCGTCACGCGACCGCAGCTCAGCTTTTGCTTGCCTCGTAGCTACACGTGTTTTAAATTACTGTAAATTTGATAGTATATCGTCATAGGTACAGTCCCGAGTCTGTTGAGAAAAGTAGAACACTAAACCATGCTCGCTAGATTTGTGCGGTGTTTTTGTCTGTTTGAGCAGCATTTGATAGGCTCCACGTTAACAAATATGTGACAAAGTCATTTCCTTTCATTTTATGACTCGTTCACCGCATAGTCATTACTGGAAAGTCAAGTTAGCAGCAAGCTAGGTCAGGAACCGGAGGACCGAATCACTGAACGGGAAGTGACAAAACTCAGTCTTTCCCCCCTGCCTGCACGCTTGCTGCTTATTTGGCCACACGTGGGAATGAGTGACAGACGCCTTGATTCTGTTTCCGCTCCCTCCCCTGCACGCAATGAGGCTGGCGTCTGATTGGTCGTGTGCGATGTCAGAAGACGCTGCCGCTTGCTCAACGCCCTCCCACGCAGCGAACAAGCGCCATCAACTTCATAGAACGAATCAGTGCAGATGGTGATTAGTTCGGTCTCGTTCACCCAAACAATTCGTTCAAAAAGAACGAATCGTTCGCGACCGATACAACACTACCGCCCTCACCTACGGTTCTCCCTCGGCCGCCGAGAATGCGCTTTTTTCGGGCCGTTTGCCTTTGACTTTTAATATAGTGGGAAATGAGGAAAGACCACTGTTTACTGAGTCTAAAAATGATTATAGCGGAGAAGCCAAATCAGTTAAGACGCCACTTAAAGACATTAGACCTCAATCTCATTGACAAGCCGCTTGATTGTTTTTCAGCGAAAATGTGCCGAATATTGCCAATTGTCACAATCGTCCCGCTTTGTCAGTGTTATATCAGTAAACCACTGAGCACTGTGGTGAATCAGCGAAAATAAAAACTTTCCTTCTGTCCAGAGACCTTTTTCCCCCCTTCTATTCAGTTTTGTTTTTTTTCGGTCAAATTTTTTGGCATGTTGTCCTGAAGAGTAAATGTTTCTAATCAATTTGAATTTGTTATTATTTACTGATTTTATTACATTTTATTTTTCAGTATCAAATGGTCAAAAATGTACCTTGAGTGTATTTTTACAGTTTGGATGTGACTTTTTTTTTTTTTTTTTTTTTTTAACTTCAGGCAAATTGATGCGCATTAAGTCTTTTCTGTTACAAGCAACACAATGTTAAAAAAGTTATACTTTATTATAAGTTGATCTATGTTACTTTTTTTCTTTAATAGAAAAAAAAGGACACAATGTTAGGCTGAGGCGTACTTATAATAGTAATATAGACGAATGATACTATTTACAGTGGCGGCAGAGAGTTGGGGGGGGGGCGCGAAACATTTACGTCTTCCTTGGGGGGGCGTAACAGAAAATAATTGAGAAGCACTGTTCTAAGGTAAGGATGTGATTACTAGGGGTGTGGTTTTAAAAATAAATCATGTGCAAACATCTAACATTGACTTCCAGTAAACCTGATAATTTTAATAAGAATGGCGTACCGCACGCGTGCTATGTTTAGACCGTTACGTCGCATCGTAAAGCGGAAGTAAATCCGAAGTGGGACATTATAGACCCGCCCTCGCATAGAACCAACGTAATTTGTGCCACTTTTCTCCGGAAATCTTTCAAAAACGAACATGCCGATCACGCATTGCTTTTTTGGAACTTGTAGAAACGACTCTAGACATTACGACACATGAAGCATGTTTTCTTCATACGTTTCCGGAAACCAAAAACTCGGGAGGAAAAAATGTGAAGACCGAATCAACTTGCGTTGACTTTAACACCAGCTCGGTGAATCCATTCACATTTCATATGCAGTAAACATTTTGTTGGGTTGTCATAGTCTTTCAGAGGACAAAGAGGTAAGCCATTTTTTTATTTTTAACTTATTTTATTTAGCGTAACGTTGTGCCGTACTGCTTCTGTCTGACAATGAATGACCTGAAAAGAATTACAATGGTATCTGACTGCCACTGCTACCGTTTCTGTCATATATATATTTATATAAACAATTTCAGTAAGGGGGGAATGTAAATAAATTATAGAATTAAGATTTGTTATCAATGAAAAAATTAAAAGTGTTCGTTGGCTGTCAGTGAGTAGCATTTGCGATCGCTACACAAAGCTGACTAAATTACCCCCAAGAACGGTAAGAGACGTAGGACAACCAGACGATATAGAAGAAAGACAGGGCTGATGGTAAAGGATAGCTTGTTGAAACAGGAGAATGTCATTGTCAGTCACGTCGGTAAAAAACCTAAGGCTATGCTTAGGTTGGCTCGTTTTTTTCGTCTTTTTCAGCCTTCGACACTCAAGCCATCTCTTTAACTGAACATTTGTATGTCCTTCCACATCTTTGCCAGTGAATTTGGCACCAGGCACATCATTTTTGGAGAGAATTGGTAGGTTTAGCTCTGTAAACTACTCCTTCGTACACGATTTTCGTTCATCTCCTATTAGGGACAACCAGTGGCTTGTCCCTACTTAGCAACAGTAGCTAATGTCATAAATATTAATGAACGGAAGTGATGTGTTGCTTGCGGTACACCATTTGTACTGAAAAGCACAGTTCATAGTATTTTAATAATAGTAGATAATAAATTATCTTTGAAAACATTGTTTTAAAATGTTTTTTAAAATTATTCATTATATTGGGGGCGGTTGTGTATAAAAAAACATTGAAACTGAAAATTACACTTGTCAGCTGGCATACTCGTGACTGAGCTGCAGGTGAAAGCCCTCCAGGTGTTCTTTCAGTTTCTCCCTCACGTCTTCACTCAGTTCTTCCAGTGAAGCGCCATGCACGGAACACTGCTGGCTTCCAGTTCCAGTCGGCTCACTAACGTTATCAGAATATGGTTCTAACACAGTCTGAGTGACAACATCCTCCACGGTGAGATAGTTCTGGATTTGGTTTTCGATAGGGACCAGTATGAACTGCTCCTTGTCTTCGCCCTTTATCCACAGAAGTGATTGTAATGAATCCTGATTGTGAGATGCAACTTTCACCTCACATGGCTCATAAAGAGAGTTGGGCAGCTGTTGTATAGTTTGGAATGGACATGGCAAATTTTGCAAATTTGTCCCGTTCAAGTTATGTTTTTCAGTGAACTCTTCCTCAGCAGTTGCCGCCGACTCCTTAAGCGCCGCTGGGTTTACCTCTTTGTCCGTTTCTAACATTTTGCGCCCTCTCCCACAATAGCAACAGTATTTATCTGCTGCACTTCCCGACTCATCCTCGCCTATAGCGTCATCTTCCCGAGGGTGGCAATCCTCGCTGCTCTTGGAGTCATCTCTGCTCGCTTGCATCTTCTGCTGTCTGTCGCGGAGCCTCAGCAGGGAGCTCCGTAGTCGGCTCTCCCGGCGCCGAGCAGCATGCAGCTGCCGCAGGGTCTTCTCCAAGTAGTCCACGGCCTTGTCGTAACGCCTTCTCCACAGCAGGGGGCAGAGCAGGGCGTAGCTGTGCTCCTTAGGCAGGTAGAATCCTGGCCGTGGGGGGAGGCGCCGCATGTAACGCGAAGGTGAGACGGAGCGGGTTGGAGACGCCGGCGGAGGTGAAGGGGTTTTTCTTCGAGGCGAGAGCTGCTCCCCATCTTCTCCTGCCTCATGTGAAGATCCATCTGGTTCCTCGTTGGTCTCTTTCGCGTCAAGCGAAGTTTGATTTGTGGATTCATCTAAAGTTTGACATTTGTCAGTGTTGTGCTCGTGTGAAACTTTGCTGTTTTGATAAAACAGACACAGTAATGAAAGTAAATCAATATGATGAATAGCAACAAAAAGATTCGTTATCAATTACACAAAATACATTGTTTAGGCATAGACTTCATAATGGTATTGACTGGAGGTGAGAATCTTTGGGCACCTAACGATTCGATTATAAATCGATTATTGATGACACCCACAAACCCCCCATGCTATGAGCTGCTTTCAATGTTTCGTACATTAGTTACAAAAATTGTACAAAAAGTCTTTCAGGCTTAAATGAACGACTATTTCAGTATCAAGTTAACAGTTCAAAACGGTAAATAAAGTACTCAATTCCCCATTCTGTATCAGCAGCTTTAAACTACATTGAATTAATTTAATGCTGTGAATCAACTGTTAACAAGTTGTTAAAACTGCTCCCGTTATTCCTTAATTTCCCTTCTGTCTACTTTAGACATGTTAAAGTTTTAAACTGTTTTAAAGATTCAAGTCAAGAATTTGCCGATTTAGGAGTACCGTAATTTCCCGAATATAACGCGCACTTTTTCCCCCCCAAATCAACTTGTAAAATGGTGCGCATTATAAACGGGTACATGGATGGAGACAGAAATATATATATATTATATATATGGCGGAAAAGACTCAGGTGACTTGAAGTTCCGCTCTGAGACCCCCAATTTAGCCAACTTTCAAAATTGTCCGATATGCATGTGTGATACATCATTGGAAAGCTTAAAATCTCACTTTTCTGGGGGAATAAAAATTTTGAACAGGAGGTCTTCTTTTTTTTTTTTTTTAAATCTTTTTTTTTTATTTTTTTTTTAATGTTTTTTAAACAGCAAAACCCCATCTGGAGGTGAGAACATGCGAGAGCAGAATTACAGACGCTATGACTTTAACGAGATACAGTGGTACCTCTACATACGATCACTTCGACACACGAACTTTTCGACATCCGACGTAAAATTTGAGCCGCCATTTGTTTCTACATCCGACGAGTTGCTCGAAATACGACGACATGACAGCACTGCAAACGAACGCACGGTGGATTTTCTTGTGTGAGAAATCAACACAGTTTTCAAAAAAAGTTGATACAGTTGGAGAAACAAGGAAAAAAGTGATGCTTACCTTTGAAATGAAGATGCAAGTTATAGAAAAATATGAGCTTGGGGTGCGCGTCCCTGAACTGGCTCAACAATACAGCTCCATGGTCCTCTTCCGACCACCGTTCGCCACTATTTATAAGTTAAGGTGACAATTATTATTGTGGTAACATTGCCAAGGAAATCGCCAGCTTCGTCACGTTTTTATCATTTATTTAAGAACTTATCCAACACAAAACGCCCATTGTCTTAAGCAGTTGACTGCTCTCAAGAAAACGAAAGTATTATCTCTACCGCACCGACCTATCTCACTGAGACGTCAGCTTCGCGGTGCGTTCAGGGACAGTAAAAAGTGTCCGCCATATTAGAATCCGATTCGTTACATTATTTACAGGAATAATTATTAATTATTCTTCTTATTATTATATTACTCTGAATTATTTATTTATAACTTATTTGTTTTTCTATGTTTAATTGTCATTTGTAACAGTGCCAGCAGTATTTATTAAGAATTTAGTGTATGTTTTTAGGCTTTGGAACGAATTAATGGAATTATAATGTATTCCTGTGGGAAAATCCTGCTCGACATACGACCATTTCGACTTACAAACAAGGTCCTGGAACGAATTAAATTCGTATGTAGAGGTACCACTGTATTATCGAATGCTTACAAAAACTCCATGTAGCATGTATCACTGAGTGTCAAGACACAGCTGCGTATGGACACAGCTGGATTTTGGGGGGATTTTATGGATGAAACATGGTAATTTAACAGGGGTCGCGATGCAAAAATCGCAGACATCAAGGAGTGGTCGAGAGTTTCTTTTTCATATATTTACCCTTTTAAATTTTTTTTCAATTTTTTTTTTTTGTTTGGGTCGATTATTTATCATCTAAAATATCAGAGAAAATGCGACAGTAACAAAAAAAAAATACAATTAAGCGATAGTTATGAGGTAGATATTCGTGACTTTTTTACAGACGCCATTTTTTTCATTGACATAATTTATTTAAAAGTTTAAAATATGCGAGTGAATAATCTTTTAGTCGTTTTTTTTTTTTTTTTACGAAATATGAGACATCAATTAATGATTCTTAGCTAAAAATGACAGACATTTTGAATTATAAATATTAATTACCTTCGTTTTACAGTTAGGTTGAAACAAAAGCGGTTGCGCGACGTCTGTAAACGGGGGTTTTCAGGGTAAAACGGACAAATTTAAAATAGTTCGGGGGCTTCATGCGCCATGAATCTGCTATGGCAGCATATAGACATGTTGTTCTATCAAACACAACTGTTGTTTTGGCTTCAAATACAGCAGTTTCTTATAAAGAGGAGTGCAAGAGCAGAAACTGCTTTTTCAGTCTTGTCTGTGTTTTCCGCCATATATAGATAAACTGATTTATTTTTTTATTGACACGGCCACATTGTGCTGAAGAAACGTATGCAGCGATCCGTTGCCGACCATTACGGTACATGACGTCACCATTTTGTTTCGGTAATACTTCACTCTGATCGGCCGAATGATTTCGTCTGTGTTAAATTCTGCTTTTTTCACTCTTCATAAAGCACACAGAATTTAGTTTCTTGAACTCATTTGAGTCAACGTTTATTGGAGCTCCGCAACTCGGACCATAACAAACGTAACAACACAGACTTCCTGTGTGTGTCCGTCAACTATATCTGTCCCTCGGGAAACTCAAACCCAAATAACAATAGTTCCTATTGTTACTGTCGGGTCGACAGCGATGAGCTCTCTCGGATTTCCGACTTACGTTCTCATTTTCATTTTACCGTATCAATCCATGGACGAATTATTTATTCATCATGATGAAACAAGCAAGTTATACAGCAGCCTTTAAAAGAAAAGTCACGTTTTGTTTTCTCCTAGATTCTGGGAAGTTGGAGAAGTTATCAAATCATTTTATTACCGTAAATATAGTCAGTTTATGGTAATGTTTTGAACTACCAATATGCTATGCTTGTGCGGTGTTTCACCAGTCAGTAAAATGACATTTCTGTATCTGTACATGAGCTCTGTTGTCTTGTATTCTTCTATTTATCGGTGCTAAAATTAGGGTGCGCGTTATAAACGGGTACAATAATTTTTCCTAGATTTTACAAGTAAAATTGGGGTGCACATTACACACGGGTGCGCCTTATATTCAGGAAATTACGGTATTTTAGATAAAAAATTCATTAGGTTTGCTACAACAGAGCCTTCTAGAGAAGTCTCCTGCTTTAAGATGGCGGCTGTTTACTAACGCCAGCAAGTCTATCATTTCGCATCAAGTTCTATATACATATGATATCTATTACCTACCGTAGCATGATGTGGACGTAGTTTCTAGCGGCTGACGGCAGCAGTCAGGTATTATTGTTTTTTTTATCTAGCGGCATGAGTTGAGCCAGAGCCGTGAGTTGAGCATTGTCATTACCCGGGTAATGACAAGCATGATGTTTACTCTCGGGACGCAATGAACGGATTGTATTGCGCCGCGACCGTGCTGACTGTGTTTTAGTTCCGCTTTACTTGACAAATTTCAATAATCGGAATTTGGATGTTTGTAAATCGTTCTCGACTCTTGCACGGCCGAATTGCGAATAATCTAAGAATCTTTTTCGCTTTTTCGCGAAAATTTCGCTCACCTCTAGTATTGACAGGTCACATCGGGCACATACTGCGCCTCCCCTTCAAGCAGGGGGCTCTAAAAACACACGCACGCAGCAAATGTAACACCGGATGTAGTTGAAACAGTAAGAAAGCTGTACGGCATACCAACAAGAAGGATTGTCTCAGGAGTGATTTATTCAAGGATTCAAGGTAATTATTATATTTTTCATACTATGCATGCATTTTGAAACGTGAAAAAAATCAATAGGAGAAATGAACTGCTACAGACTAGCATCGTCCTTCGACATATTTACATAAAATAAATGCTAAATGCACGTTTCTTTTTTGCTTTTAACCAATAATCAAGACTGTTTTACGTCCATATCTATAAAGAATTCAGGGATTTAAGCATTTATTCATGCAAATTCAAACGTAAAAAGCTCTTTGTTCTGGTAAGGAGACGCCACAGTGTGACTTAAAGATGAGCAGCACATTTGACATATTTACTTAAAATTAGGGCTGTCAAACGATTAAAATTTTTAATCAAATTAGTCAGAGCTTAAAAATTAATTAATCGTAATTAATCGCAATTCAAACCATCTCTTAAATATGCCATATTTTTCTGTAAATTATTGTTGGAATGGAAAGATAAGACACAAGACGGACATAATAAACATTCAGCATACTGTACATAAGTACTGTATTTGTTTATTATAACAATAAATCCACAAGATGGCATTAACATTATTAACATTTATGTGTATTTTGCATAGCCATTTGATTGGGAATGCCAGTTCTCTTTGCATTGAGCGCTTTTCTTTTTGTGAACATTATGTTTTTTGAGGGATAGGAATATTATTTTTGTTGTGCTTTCACTAAATGATACTGTAGCGACTTAACTGTTCGGCCCAAATGCATGATGGGAAGTTGGGAAACCATGACTGTCGGTGGTGGCTGCAAATGGTACACAGTATGTTCTGCATTGTGTTCAGTTAGGCATGTTAAGAAAAAGAAGTCTCCTGTCCCGCCCAAATGCATGATGGGAAGTTAGGCAACCATGACCGTCAGTAGTGGCTACAAATGGTATACAGTGTGTCCTGCATTGTGTTCAATTAGGCATATTAATAAAAAGATCGTCTCTTGCTATGCCCAAATGCATAATGGGAAGTTGGGTAACCATGACTTCAGTAGTGACTGCCCATTTTTTTTGCTTTTAAACCAAGAATCGGGACTGTTTTACGTCCGTATCTATAAAGAATTGAGGGATTATGGCATTTATTCACAAGAATTTTCTACATAAAAAGGTCTTTGTCTGTGTTTCCATTCGGTCAGCTTTGACGGCGATAGGCCCCCTACTAATCGGCCCCATGCCCCTTCAATACCCTTATGAAGTCTCTGGTTTGAATTCAAGTAAACAGATGATTTTTTGGGGGTAGAGAATTGAACTCAAAATACTTTTTAAAAGTGCTGTTTAAAAGCTATTATAAATCCACTTTTCTATAACGTCCTCTATCTCACCCGTCTTCTGGATTCAGGACCTCTCCCAGCCACTTGTAACTTTTAGCAGAGGAGGAATCGAACACAGTTGGAAACGCATCTTCCCTCAGTCTTCTAATGCCACTACAAAAACAAAAAAGCAGGATGTACGTAAATGTAGGTATTCCATTTCAACGGCTAACTGTTGAACCCGTTTACCACTGGTAATAACCACAAAAGCAAAACTAACTTATTACTGCTATAAACAAGTTCATGGCACAATATTTTAGTTCATTTCTGTGGACTAACTGATTCTTTCGCAAGTTGTGTGTTTTCACACTTATGATCAGAAGGAGCTATGGTCATCCTTGTTTATTGGGGGGGAGGGGAAACAGGTCTACTAAATACAGTACAGGTAGTGCCCGGGTTATGACATACCACTTACGTGATTTCCACTTGATGATGCCAGTGTCTTGTCTGCCATTTTGTCTCCAGTCGTTTTTTTATTTCTTTTTTAAATAAAGCTGACTTTTGCTTTGTGATGCATGCTTTTATTTTGGCGTAGGAAGCATAGAGAAGTGAGTACTTCCACATACGAGTAAGAGTGCTCACTGGGGCCAGCTCTACGCAGGGGCAAGAGGGGGCAGTGCTCCCTTAAATAAATGTCTTGCCCCCTCAAATCAAAAAGTTGAGAAAGCAAATTTTTAATACACTCACAGAATGATTATATTACAAATTAACAGATTAATCTGCACTCAATATACAATCACTCCTTATAAAAAATATGCACATGGCTCCTTAATGTGGTAATTTATGCACGTAACTTTGGCTGTCATAGGCATGAGTTGACACTTCTGTGAAGCATGTTCAGGAGATATGCTGTGTCCATGTGTTTCGGGAGATCTAAGTTCCCAAGCTGGAAAATCGTTCTGATGTGCTGTAAAGTCGTAATGTGGCATTAAAGCATGGTTGCTACAGATAGGAGTAGCCTATTTTAATGGTCCAACGATACATCACAATCCGACTGACTGTATGGTGCTTTTTATAGACACCATGTAATAGAAAGGCATTTTTTTCGATTACTCCAACAACACAAGAATGCAACATTAATATTAGCATGTCCTAATCATACAGTAGATAGCGGATGCAAATTATTTCTTCCCGCCTGCTTTACAGGTTAGTGTGAGAGGCTCTCACTCAAGAGCTTTGTCTAATATTGTGTTAATGTGGTATGTGGTATTTGAGCTGTATCAATACTGATGCTATTTATTGATATCTGTATACTAGTATATGACCAAAATTAATCAATCTGTATGAATTGTCTCTCTTTGAGATATAACCTCTAACAATTTTTGCTCATCATAATTTCTAGCTGTTTTACAAGCATTTTATTTGTTATTGCAATCCCTGTAATCTGTAACAAGATGTATTATTTTTATTTGTATTTGACTCAAACAGCATTACTCTTGTAAATATATATTAGATACATACGCTACCGTAGTGTACATAATGAAAAATCCCATATGATACACTATGGTTCAAAACTTTGGGGAAACTTTTGAACGGTAGTGTACATGCCTGCCTATAACCGGCCCTCATGAAGAAGAGCGCACGCGCACACACGAGGAAGGGCGCATTTGCTCCCACGAAGAAGTCGCGCAGCCGAGTGAGAAAGAAAGGGGAAACATTACAGCTGCAAGCCTGCGCACACATTTGTTGCTTGTGAAGCATCCAGAGGCAACACCCACATTTAACACCTGTTGTTCTGTTCATTGTGCGTTTTCAACTGTGGTCAAATACTTGGGGCGAGTTTATGTGATTGTTTTTGATGATGTGCGGATGCTAATTGATACAGGCTAATCATTTGTGTGGATTGTTATTGCTGTATCAGCAGCTAGTTATAAACAAACATTTGGATTGCTGTTATTGAAAATAAAACTATTTAATTATTTATTTTAGTTTCATTCTGCAAGTGTTAATGTCATGAGCAGCTCAATAAAGTCCGCAAACCACACGGACTTCTGACATAGTCATTTCGGAGCCTGGTTCGCTGTCTAGCTAGAACTTAGAGCCAACCTCTAAGCGAGGACAGTACAATGACCTATAATACATTTTTTGGATAGGTTTTTTGGATTTAGGGGGTATTTAGGGGTACATAAAGAGTTAATTCCGACTTATGCAGAAATTCGGTTTACGTCGCCAGCGTAGGAACGGCACTCGTTCGTAACCCCGGGGGACTACCTGTACTGGATTTTTTAGCCATCAATCACTATGGATGCCATTTATTTCATCTTGGCATTCACTGACCTGCAACTAGTTAGCTCAAAGCTTTCCGGCTTGAAATGTTTGGAGCAAAAGTATACAAAGTCAGTCTGAGGGTCCCAGAAGTCAGAACGGTGGGAGTTGCTGATCCAGAGGTTTCGACGAGAGGCTTCTTTGGGCAACCTATGGCATCAATTATGTCAGTTGACCATTATATAAATGGTCATTGTTTAACTCAGCGATGCAAAACTAAAAAAACATGTTTCCAAGAACACAATACTTTATTTACTTGTGGAATGTGATTCCAGCATTACGAGTCTCACGGTTGTCACGGGATTTGCAGCCGCCCGCAGAACAGTGTCTCGGCATCTGAAATAAAAAGATGGTGATATAACATGATTATATCATGTCACACCCGAATCCAATACAAGAGTTGATCAATATTGAATATTGTTGTAACATTACTTTGCTCCAATTGTGAAAAGAGATGTATTCCTCAGTACAGTGTGCAGATCTAAAACAAATCAGAATTGTGTGCACTACAGTACTAAGAAAAGCTTACAAAGGGGAAATGGGACACTTCATCTTAAATGAACTGAATTCATGTGTATTAGGAGTGTGGTCGTAAAAATTCAACATTGACAAAAATCAACATTGACTTTGAAATGTTGCACACTAAAACAAATAAGTATACAGTATTTCTATACTGTATTTGGAGTGTAGCTTTCTAACTACATACTGAATCCATATGAATAATTGAGTTGTAGTTCTCAAAAATGCATATAACGTTGGTGTGAACTGTGAAGTTACCGTAATTTTCGGACTATAAGCTACTTTGTTCCCTCATTTTGAATCCTGCGGCTTATTTGTTGATTTATTTGTGTTAATAGGTAGCACTTTACTTGACGGCGGCGTCATAAGTCTGCCATATGACCTTCATAATTATGACGTCACATGACATTATCAGTGGCATAAATGAATGCTTATGAAAGATGTCATTAAGTGTCATCCTGCAAATTATGTCACTAACTCCATTTATGTTCAGCTCGGATATTTTACATCTATTCAAAAGTGATATCATTTGCCAGATGACACAAAATGATGTCTTTCATAAGCATTAATTAATGCTCATGGCAGTGTCATGTCATAATTATGATAACCTTATGACAGTCTTATGGCTCCACTGTCAAATAAAGTGTAACAAATTCCATAACTAGCTATTAATGAAGCAACTAGAACTGTAACTGAAGAAAAATTTTATCACAGAACATGAATTTTGATTGTTATTTACATCTGTAGCACTGCAATGCATGCTAAGAGGCATGTTGGACAACAACAGTGTTGACAGCTGTGGAAGCGGAGATTTACTGTCTCTCCCAAGAGAAAAGTGATGGCCAAATTAAGCTTCTTGAAGCAATGAAGCTTTGCAGGCAATTGGATCAAGGCTTCATGGTGGTTGATTTGGTCTTACGACAGCCTTATAGTGCGATAATTAGGTAACAGAATCACAATTAAGTTTGAAAAGTTGCCCAGCAATATTTAAAATATTGACATATTTCTGGGGGAAGATTTTATCTTTTCATTTAAAAAATTAAATAAAAAAACAACATCTGATGTTAGGTTTAAAAAATAAAGTTGTACATTGTACTTTAATTAGATACAAAAACAATAACTTTTTCATTTAAAAAAATATATTGAAAAAAAAAAATTATTATCAATTTTAGGTTTTAAAAAAAAAAAAGAGTGAAATGGTAAAAAATGAATAAATAAACATGACGACGGAAAACAAAATAGCACCGGGAAAAAAACGTCTTCCTGCCGCGCATGCACATTGCTAATGTTGCTGTAACTTGACTTGAGACAATGCTAGCAAGGCCTCCGTCTTTCCGAACTTTAATGTTCCTGCAAACTACAAAAACAATGAAATGGGCTTGAACTTTTATATATCTCACCACGTAAGGTTTTTACCCGAGCTAACTTTCTGTTGCTAATTTCAAAGAGCGAATACAACTAGCACGCCAAACGGGAAGAAGCCATCACTCAAACGCTCCATGAATACCACAGAACATCCCAAATATCACTTCGTATCATGCCTAAACATGACTAATACTTGACGAGTTTATTTTAAAAGTACTACCCTGCGCCGAAGAGCTGACCTTAGGAAGATGGCTGCGGTGTCTTTCTTGCACCTTTTTCCGGTTTTGCTGACTGACGTCACTTGTTGTTGTTGGGGGTTTTTTTCGGTAAAGCTTTATTGGAACGCTTAAAAACTCTACATGGCATTTGTACACTCAAGCCAGTATTTGTTTGCGATAGATAATAATTCATTCATTCATTCATTCATTTTCCATGCTTAAAATTAAATATAAGTGTAAAATCTTCGTGTGTGACGTTTTAAAGGCACACTATTAATATTGCTGCATTTGTTACTTAAATACGGTATGAACTACTTACCATACAGTAGTTTCGACAGACTGTAAAAAAAAAAAAAAAAAATTAAAAAAAGCTCGTTGTGTTCACCTTCTTTAGGAAACAAATTTAACGATAGATTTGGCCATATAGTAGTATGTGTGTGATTGTTGTTGGGTTTTTTTGGGGGATAGCTCCAACATCCTTGATGCATTCTGCTGCTCTACCTAATGTTGTGGCATCCAAAATGCATATCTTTATACATATCTGTATGTGCAGGTCACGGTCATTGATGGCGGAGTTTCTTTTTTCTTTTCTTTTTTTTTTTCTTTTTAATGCAGAGGCTGTCTGGAGGATGTGTCTGGCTGGCCCTCCCCTTCATTGTCCCCCATCTAGTCCTCCCCCACGGAGTTGGGGGGCTGTAAATCACAATGCCTCGCAGCAGCTCAGACGCGGATGCAAAGCACCGGAGAGCACATCTTTTCTTCATGGCAAGCTTACTTGAGTCCAAATGAGGATCCGAGCTCCTCCGGGGGCCGCGGTCATGTAGCCGTGACTGCATGCGGAGGCTCCGGGCTGCCTGCAACGACGGTGGCGGCGTCGGCTCCTCGCTTCACCGGCGTCCCGGCGGCCGTCTCATGCGAAACCCAGCGGCCCATTTGCGAAGCTCCAGCCCCACACAGTCCAATGGTTATTGCTCTTGCACAGGACCCCAGCCACAGGGCATGGATATATGTAAGTTACTCCTTTTTTCCTCTTTCGACATTTTCTGCACATTTCAGGGATGGGTTTAATTTTACACGTACATATTTAAATTTGATTTTTTTTTTTTGTAGCCTTGATGACATGTAGAGCTGTCTGCAGGTGCAACCAAGCGTATCATAGGACATCTCAATGCATATGCATTTATATATAGGCCATTTTGTCACTGAATGAATGAAATCTGTCTGTCTGCAATTGATGCTTCTTGTACATTTATTGTTGCTTATCTGGACCAGATGCTGATTTTTGGTTTCGGTTAGCTGCATGGTGCATTACCCAAATAAGCTAAACTCAGCTTTTTGAGGAAGCATTGGACACTTCATTAGGTACCCCTGCATAGGATGTCTACACGAATATTTATATTATAATAAAACATTGTTACAGTTGGTGTGAAACTGCTCTCCCTCATTGGAGGGATAGCTTATTTCCCCCTAAGCACTGTTTAAGATGATACTGTATGTGAATAATTATGATATATTTTTTATATACAGTATGTCATGTATGGGTTCTCCTAATGAAATTTCAGGTGGTGCATTTTCTTCCAGCTCGTGTATGAGAAATGTCATGTAGTAATTAATGGAAAAATATGACCATATGCTTTGGTGTTTCACTGTCCTTTTGGTGAATTTTTTTCTCCCATTTAATGTTTATTTTCTTTTTATACAAGAGACAACATCTTAGAGTGCATGCTTCTAACTCCACAATTGAACACTATCTAAAGAAGGGTAAATTCCTCATTTCTCACTGGCCACAATGGAGATTAGTTTCTAAAATACTTTAGAAACACCTTAATTGTATATTAATCATAATTAGTAGCCTAAATATTTTCTGTTGTACAGAATTATAATAAAAGCAGCCATTATGAACCACAATCCATATATCCATGTTTCAATGTACATAACCGAATTTTTATATGAAATTAATTTCTGTATTCAGTCTTTAGTTAGATGGATTTGGATTAGGTGAGTAGTTTTACGCGCATACATATATATGTATGTGTGTAAAACTACTGTACATACAATATTTATGCACATACATTAATACAATACAGGGCCTGCGTAGGCTTATGGCATTGTAATTATTAAGGGTTATTGATACAATACATTGACAGAAGATCTAGGCTAAGTTGTTCAACTATTTGTGTTTTGATAGATATTTAGTTTGTAAAATATGAATCATGTTTTGAAGCATGGAAGAGCACCCATTGATGACTTTTGTTGTGACTGGTGGTGGTGGGAACGAGACCGGACGGGGGTAAAACTAAACAAAAAACACACATCCAGATTGATTTGCGATGCACCAGACTCCTCATTACAGCCGGCTGTCTGTCTGGGGGTCGCTCCTCCTCAGGGCTGGGGGGTAGGTAGGTGGGGGTCAAGGGTGAAAGGTGAAGGTCTGTCAGCCACGGTCTACGTCTGAGTCTTTGTCTTCCTCCTTTCGCTCTTTGTTTGCAAGGCGCATAGCCAACGCAAGAAATTTAGCTTTATTTTCTCAGGTTTCTTATGAAGCTCAATAATAGTAAGGCTTTTGAGAATTATTGTATTGCACAAGATTTTTCCAAGTCATTGCTTCGCAGTCAAGAGTGCACTGGTAGAGTCCCTTTTTAGATGCATTTAATTGTACTCTATATGTTCCCAGAGTGCTTGGTTATCAATAAAGCAGTCAAAACAAGTCATCAGGCCCTCAATTTGGCTTGCTATGATCTTAAAAACACAAGAAACATGAGTGACTTCTATTGCATTTAAATAGTAGGTTCGCAATTCTTTTATTACCTTAAATTAGATTTATTTGGGCATTGTTACAGATGCTGATAGGTAGATAGGCTGAATTGTTTTACATTAGTTTTTGGACCAATTAAGTGAGTAGTTCGACTTTTTTTTAGTCTTATTTTGTATCATACATAGGTTAGTATACTTTAGAACATCTGGGAAATGACGGTACTGCATTAAATGTGCAGTATAGTAATTAAACAGTAATGAAATGTAAAATATATCTTAATATGAACTTGACCCGTCCATTTAAAAGAAAAAAATTAAGTTACTTAAGGAAATTGTAGTTTATTGAAAATGTACCAGAAATTAAGAAAAAAAGGTGAAAAATTGCAATTAAATTAAAAAAAAAAACAAACAAAAACAAAAAAACGCGATTTTAATCAACAATTACTTTTAAAATCAAATAATTTAAATGTATTTAGTCGAACTTAAATGGTATATCAAAAAAACTAAAAATATTACAGAAAATTTGCAGCCTATATAACAAAATGCTTTTGACTCCATTTTGGATGAAAATTTTATTTCCCTATTTTATCCCCTTATTTTTAACTTCATAAATAAAATAAAAAAGGCAAAACAGATACATTGACAAATAATGTACAGGAAGCATTTACTGTATGCAACTCAATTAAAATCTGTCCAATAAAAGAGTCACTCTGTCCTTAATTTGTGGAAACATGAGCGACGCTCCTATTTGCATTCAAAATATATGTCTTGAAAAAGCTCATCAACATGCAGTGTTTATATTTATTTAAATCAAGGTCAGAGAGGCAAGGTCAGGAAAGCAGCATCGCATTTGCATGCACCATTTTTGAATATTAGATTGGGATTAGAGACATAGCTAATGAGCCAGATGGCATCTGATCTGCTACGCCCTGCCTTCTCTCTTTGACTGCATGGCTCCCGTGATTAAACACTGTGTGTGTGTGTGTGTGTGTGTGTGTGTGTGTATTGTGTCTAGACGCGTCTGGGTAATAAATGGTCCAATAAATGATCCCCGCAACCCAGACCACATGGCTCATCCAGCTCGTATCACCCCCTGCTACCGTCACCCTTCTCTCCTTTAGTTTTACAATGCAATCACTCCCCTTTTTTAATGATGCAAAATGCGTCAAAGGCGCCTGCTAGTACACACTGTTATTATTATAGCAAATAAACTGATTAGGTGGGAGATTATAATGACTGCTTTATAGCATGACAGATGCATGCATTCCATTCAAAGCAATACATTCGTTATGTTTGTCAAGGCATAATTCATGATACGAGGAAAATTGCCAATGGTATGTGCAACACTATCAAGGGCTGCTTAAATGGCTACTTTAAACCTAGATTGCAGACTGCCTGTGAGTTTCGGAGTATGACTTCTTGAGATTTTTTTGTGCATCTAGTCTTGTTAGACATGCCCATCAATTTTCATGTTGCTAAGTGAAACTGGACTCAGGGGCTGAATTTTCAAAAAGCAGCAAAAACGGCAACAATCACGTAAAATAACCACTTACAGACCAAAATGTCAGTCTTCCTGCAAGCTTTAAAGCATGACTTTTTGTGTGCGTCTAGCGGTGACTTTCCAATTATCATTAGATTCTGAGCACTGGAGTGATTTGAGTTTTGTATTTTGTGGCCGATAATGACTTTTTCACCGATATATCGATATATGTCCAACTCCAAAAATCTGATACCGATATCAAGCCTATACCGATATATGCGGTCGCTGACTTAACATATTATGGCTAATTGTATTGTGATGCCCCACTACTACCACTAGATGTTTTAATAATATTAATAATGCTCACATAACAAATCCCAAGCATCTTAGTTTGGAGACATTTAGAGGCCGAGTTATGCTTCTGCGGCAAGTCCCGACCGGATTTATGACCCTCCGCCGTAGCATGACGTGCTCTTTCACAGATTGCTGAATGAGCGTCACGCCAACGCATGGTGACGTGACGCAAATGGACTGTGCTTGGTCCGCTCAGCCCGTTGTTTCTGGTTCAGCGCGAAATCACCGCCATTTTAAAACATTGTTGTGCTACACACAAAAATGGACCAAGCCGACAAGAGTATCATCGAAGAAGTCCGCAAGTACGACAACCTCAACAATGTCTCGTCAAGACATTATAAAGATTGCCAAATGGCAAGCAATTCGTGGAAAGAGATTACTGAAAATACGGGGCTGGAAGTCAGCGATTGCATAAAAAAAAACAAAAAAAATGGAAGAACCTCCGAAACAAGTAGTGTATGTGTGTTCAGAAGCGAATGGCCACACAAAGTGGTGACACACTCGGCCAAAAACTGCCAGCTTTTTATCACTTTGCCGTATTTTTGGTTGGTGCACTATATAATTTATTGTGTAGATATGTTTGCTGTGAGTCTGTGACTTATTTACATTTTACACTTCGAGTATATGAAGAATAAAGCACAGGTTTGGGCTCAAAAGAGTTGTTATGATGTTTGATTTTCAACAAAAGACAGTTCGCACACATGATACATCATCACTGATTGAGAGTTTCTCGGTGCTTTTATGATAACTTGTTTACCATCAAGGCTTCCATAGCCGCCAGAAATCTGTTATGGCTTCCCACTGCCTGTTTGGAGGACCAGACAACAAATCGGGCTGCAGGGCTGTCCACAATGCTTTGCAGATCTCAGACAAAACGCTGGACACATTTCTCGACGCCAGTTTGAAGCTAGCAGCCACAGCTTGCTGGCTTCCACCCGAAGCTAGAATTCATAATGTGACTGCCAGTCTCTGTGCAGCATCAACAGTCAGACAGACCCCCTCCACAACCGTTGTCTGCGTCACCTGCGCCTCAATATTTGTATGAGCAACATTTGTTGTTCAATGTTGATGAGCTGAAGATCCACATTCAAGCGTTCCATCTCCATTGGCTTTGTTGTGTAACAGGAAGAAAACTAGAGGAAGTCGACAAGAGTCCCCCAAAACCGTACAAACCCAACGCCACACCCCTCTAGTGGCATGGTGGTGAATTACAGAGCAACGCGTTCCCTTGCTGCAGAACTATCCAATGCAACGCAGCGCAACGCAGAAGCATAACTCGGGTTTAATAAGCATAACTGCCGTGCTAAGCTGTGACCAGTCCTTGTACAAAGGTAGAAGACTTCTACATTCACTTTGAAGGCAACATGCATATTGGCCCAAAGCGGATAATGAAAAACCGATGTCTATATTATTCAATATCATTTTAAAATGCTTTCAGCCCGATAAACTCCAGTGGCCACTCATCAAACTTGACGAGCACTCTCTGTCTCTTCCCACTCGCAATGACAAAATCAAGTTCTTCAATATTTAATATCACCAATCTGCACAGTATGCCAGATTAAAATTTGGTAGCAACTGGACAAAAATACATCCGGAAAAAGACAAATTTCCCAATAAATAACTGCTTCAAACTAAAAGGGTAGAGTTTCTGTGTCTTTCTAAGCATGGCTTCTTGAGATTTTTTTGTTGGTTTACTCATGATAGACATGCCTGCCAAATTTTATGTTGCTAAGTCAAAATGGCTTGAGGGGCTGAATTTTCAAAAACAAATTATTAAAAATACTTGCAGAGCACTATTGAGCGCTGGAGACTAATGTGCTTTAGTGGTCAGTCATGACATTTTGCAGGCATATCCTGCCCTTAATGTTGTAGCCAAGAATTGTTTCTTGATTCTTTTTCTTACCAAGTTTGACATGTAACTTCCCTGTTTCATTGTGTGATGTTGACACAGTTGTCTCTGGAGGAATAACTTTATGTATTATGAGCTCGGAAGCAGTGTCTATTTTTTTTTTCGGGGAAAGCTGCAGCCCAGTTACCATGACGACCAATGCATCACTGTAAACGCCTGTGTTTTCTAACGTCATCTCGCTTTCCTCCCAATGTCTCCCGTGTCCGCAGCTGAACTGGAGCTGGTTCAGATAATACTTATCCTGTTGGCGATGAGCGTGATGGTGGCCGTGATCATCTGCCTTCTCATCCACTACCGCCTCGTCGCCCTGTCCCTACTCGGCAGACTCGGCCACGCGCAGGAAGTCCCGACGGCGCCAAGGGTAAGTGACCAGCGACCGATGGTTACGCATCCATTTGTTGGTGAACTTGTCATAACAAGTCTCTTCGTGTTTGTTTCAGGATTCGAGTGGGTGGCCAAGCGCCGTGCTGACTCAACATGGACAAGGCCAGGTGAGTCATGCTTAGGCTTTTTTTGTTTATATTCGCTCTGTTACATTAAGCTCTGCCACGAAGAACGAAAACATGGGAGTGTTTCATGTACAGGATTAGAATTGGACAGCAGTTCTCCTGGTATATCTTTGAATATAATACGTGACCACAACATATTGTTGTTTTTATGGGTTTTCGCAGTAGAGTTACTTCAATGTCCTTGTATGCGAAAAAAGAGAGAAACAGACAGAAAGCAATTAAATATTTCTCAACTGCTTAAAGGGGAAGTTCAGAATTTTTGACATAAGGCTTAATCTTCGAGTTAGCTGGGGTTTAATTAGTCGGTGGAGTTGATTTCAACAAATTCCGTGCAGTTTGTTAGTTTTTTGTCAGTTTCAGGGCTCCGGAGTGGCTTAGCTAGCACGAGTCAATGGTGCCTGCTTATCATACCAATAAAAATACAACAAATGTACGCATGAGACTCACCGATGACCCATGCAGTCAATAGTGTTGACTATGTTTTCAGGATAAAGTTATTAAAACTTATCATTGCATGTCAATAACTGTAGTATGAACAAACAGCAACATTTGTAATCCAGCAGTTCTGCAGGGAACAGGCTGTTTAGGAAAGCAGGGCAGAGTGATATCACAATGTTTTAAAAAAAAAAAAAAATTTTTGTATGTGAACGAAAGGGACTCCTCCGCAGTCCGAGCACGAGTGGCCAAAGCACTCCTCTCTATTGTGGTCGTATTACGCATCTAAAAAAAAAATAGTCCTGCAGAATGAAATGAATTATGGCAGTTAGAGGCGTGCGAAATTTCCAATTCTTAGATTATTCGCGATTCAGCCGTGGAAGATTCGAGAACGATTCACAAATATCCAAATTCCGATTATTGAATTATACCAGGTAAAGCAGAACTAAAACACAGTCAGCGCGGTCTTCGGGACGCAATGAGAGTGAATATACTGTACAACTCATGCCGCTAGATAAAAAAAAAAAAACAATAATACCTGACTGCGGCCGACAGCTGCTTCAAACAATGCCGAGTTGCTAGTTGCTACAAACATACGGACACATACGGCTATATAGATATCACATATATGTAGAACTAAGTGCAAAATGACCGACCACGGCGGCGTTAAAACATATAAAGAGAACTAGATGCGAAATGACAGACTCGCTGTTTAGTAGATGCCGCGTTGTAAACAGCAGCCATCTTGAAGCAGTAGACTTCTCTAGAAGGCTCTGTTGTAGTGGAACTAAATAACGTTTTATCTAAAATACTCCTAAATTGGCAAAATCTTGACTTGAATCTATCTTTAAAACAGTTTTAAAACTTTGACATGTCGAAAAGAGACAGAAGGGAAATTATGGAATAACGATAGCAATTTTAACAACTTTAACGGTTGATTCACATCCAGGGGTCGCGTTAACCGAATATTTTCCGTCGTTGACCGGTTTTTTAAAACGGTGACGGAAAAAACTGAAGTCCATCCGTCATTTTGACAGGTTGCAATTCACACCCCAGACCACAGGGTGGCGAGTGAGCATATTAATTAGCTATTGTCGCTCTTGATGCATGACGTCGTTGGCCTCACTCGGAAAAATGTCAAGGCAACTGAGTGTTTGCCTGGCACGGCCAGACTGTTCTCCCTGTATTTTTCAAACACTGAGAGAAAAGTCTGGGACACAGCCTCTCGAGTAGGTACAAAATCAATCGACAGATCAGATTTGTTTATTTGCGTGACGTGTTCTTCACGAGCAACGTCACTCTTGCAAGTCTTGAAAGTCGTCTCTACAACAACACGGATGGCGAACGGGAGAGCCGAGAATATGTTCCAATCCGCGGTAAATTCAGTTTTAAATTAGCTAAAACACATCGACACGAGACATTGACAACAGTCTGTCTCGCGCTAGCCATGTTGAATAAACTCTGTTCTCCTCGTATGTTTACTTCCGCGCGCAAGTCCCTCGTCCTGCCCTCGTCGCTTTGCTAACGGCACGTCTGCCCGTCGCTGATTGGTGCACTCCGCTGTCTGTTAGCCTCTTGTTAAGCTTGTTCGGACAGAATATTAATTAAAAATGAATGAAAACTAAATACTATTGAATATGTCATTATTATCATTTTAAAAATGTAAGTGACGGGTAAAAATAGATTATGGTCGGATTTTTATGACACTGTCAGTCAAAATGACAGACAACTGTTCACATCATTAAATTAATTGAATGTAGTCTAAAGCTGCTGATACAGAATGGGGACTTGAGTATTTTATTTACTTTTTTAACTGTTTAACTGATTTTAACTGTTAACTTGATAATGAAATATTAGTTTGGTTTAGCCAGAGGGGATTTTTGAACAATTTTGGAAGTAATGTACAACACTAAAATCAATAATGGTAAAATAATCGATTTATAATCGAATCGTAGCCTCTGAATCGTAATCGAATCGTTACGTGCCCAAAGATTCACACCTCTAATGACAGTTTAGTGTGACAATGTGCCGCATTGGTATTTCGAACAATGATCTGCATTTTGAATTTATTTGACTATGTTAGATCTGTTAATATCGTTTTTTTATTGGCATGCTAACCAGGCACCATTGACTTGCGCTAGCTTAGTCACGCCGGAGCCCTGAAACGAACAAATAACTGACAAACTACACGGAATTTGTTGAAATCAACTCCACCGACTAATTAAACTCCTGCTTGAAGATTAAGCCTAAGGTAAAAAATTCTAACTTCACCTTTAAATGCTATTGATTTCTGGTGATTGCTTAGTAGGGCGCCCTCTATTGACCAGGTGTCACTGCGAACAGTCAAGGCAAAACTGAGTTAAAATCATGCTTGAATGAGCGTCTCATAGTTTCATCTCATGTTTTCAGTCAATCCACGGCCTCCCGAACCGCACAACGCCGGTCTTCGTGCAGCACCGCCAGCTGTGCCGGCTGCAGCCCACCTACCCTTACATGCCGCAGGACACCGTCGGCCTGCCACCCATGATCCGCTTGCCCGACGGGGAGGAAAAGGAGCCTCGCTTCTACCTTCAACACACGGAGCTGAAACGTTCCTGCATTCGCGCGCCTCCTAACCGCACCGTCCTCATAGACAATTATGTGCCCAGCACTGCCACATGGATGGGCAAAAGGGAATCTGGAAGCAGTGGCGAGAGTTCTGAGAGTCCTCCGCCTTCCTACAGTGTGACTATAGAGGACTCCTGTTGTAAAATTGCTGCTCCAGGTCCTAAAAGGGTATTACAAACAAGCTGGTGCGCCGCTGAAAACACAACCTCCACCGAGGCCGTTCCTCATAACTCTTCAGTCACTTGAGAGACTTTTTCTTTGTGATATTTAAGTGTTATCAAATCTTTTCTATGCGGTGCTAAAAATCTCTTGTTGTGTTTTGTCTATTTTTGTAAGCTTTTCCATGTATTTCTGCTATACATCTTAACTCAGTGCCCTGATAAGCATTAGTCATTACTCCCAGAATGTACCTGGCTTCGTAATGCAAAAGCGAGCTGAAGTTGCACAGAGAATGCTTCTGCTTTTATATTATTTTTCGAGCTGCTAAAGCTTTTTGCTTGAATCCGAGGGGCGTATGTTTAAAAATCTTTTATCACGTTGTAAACCCAGAGGCAATTTTCAGTTTTTGTGTACCACTAACGGCGGCGTTCATGTCACCATCTCAAGCACTTTTGCCTCTGAAACGACAAAGCA
The DNA here is from genome assembly GCF_030265065.1 of Corythoichthys intestinalis. Taxonomy (NCBI): domain Eukaryota; kingdom Metazoa; phylum Chordata; class Actinopteri; order Syngnathiformes; family Syngnathidae; genus Corythoichthys; species Corythoichthys intestinalis. Next base: position 24,202,298 of record NC_080416.1, read on the forward strand.
TGGGAAAATGGAGCACGCTTCCTCCGAATAAGCCATGCATAGCGATGTACTCTCCTCGGTGCAATTGACTTGATCAGCTTTGAACTGAATTTATGCTACAACTATAGACGCTGACTTTTGAGAAAAAAAAAATATCCTTGTCATTTACATTTTCATGTTATTTAACAAAGATTTTGTATTTATAAGCTGTAGCAGTTTACAATAAAAGGCTGGAGGTGATGGCGTGTCATTTTTTTTCTACGGCTGTTTTTCTGCTAGTTGGATATAGATTTAGTTTAGTTTGTCTTATTTTATCAGTAGATATGTATTTTTACTAAGGGCGTTGGTTTGGCCTCAACATTGGTAGGGACGACAGAACAGTACAACCTGGATGTATACTTTTTGCTGGGGACAGGGCATTAATAAGACCAAACAGATTGGGTGAGCAGGGGTCAGGGCTACATTTCTCACAAATATGAACCTAATTAATTGATACGCTAAATGATCAATGCGAACTAAATCTGTATTGACTTATACTAACTTTCACTTGTGCTGGTTCAAATGATAAACTGTTCATTTTCACCCTTTCTTTTCAAAAACTACTCAAGAAATATTTTCAAAACTTCCAGAATAGATGTCTGGATTTTATTAGCAAATTTAAATTGCAATATGTGAACACAATTTAAAAATTATATTTACATGTTCTAGCCTTCTTCCCTTCCAAACCAGGCAGTTTACAAGAAGAAAAGCATCAGCATGTTTTTTTTTTTTTTTTTTGACTGTCAACACTTTCCTGAAACACAGACTGGGCCTAGGACTTCTCTCTCTAAGCACCTTCATTCTCACGTTTTTCTGGTTCTATAGTTTCCGGCGGAGTTCCCTACATTTCTCACAGTTTAATTAACGTTAACAGTAAAAAACACATACAGGAGGACACTTCTCTCTAAGCAACTTCCTACTCGAGTTTTTAATGCTAATTCTGATGCAGGTCGGACTTTCAGCAGCAAAATTAGTGGTGTGTTTCCCACCTCCACAACACTGATGTCTTTTCACATTAATTCACTTGTTTCAGCTGGCCGAAACAAAACTTCTAATATCCCTCCTTTTCGAAGGGGACGGAGGAGATGGCATGTTGTCGACATGTTGTATTTCTGTGTCGGTGCTGGCTGTGTGTGCGCGTGGGTGTGTGTGTGTGTTCAAGTCATTAGGCAATCAAACGTGCGTTGGAGGAAAAAAAATGGACTCGCACATTCAGCAAGTGAAAGGGGGTAAATGTAAGTCTTGACATGATGAAAATAATTTACTTAATAATGTCAGGATCAATTCTATCCTTATAACAATGAGAGGACAATCTAAATGACCTATATAATATATCTGAACTCAGTATATAATGCAAATAAGGTTGCTTAAAAGTTGATGGGAACAATTGAAGCATCCTGAAAAGTTGGTCGTGTTATGTCACTACCGTCCCTATGCAAACATACGCACTTGTTTTCTACATTCCGTGATATTCTGTAAAGTCAACTTTTTATTCAATATTCAGTGTCAGATATTCATATTTATTCTATAAAACCCCAGAACAATGATATTCCATCCTTGTCTACTGTATGGTAAGTAATTAATAAATCAAATTATGATACAGTTATATATTAAGACCTGTTGTGATGTAATTGTAATGTAAATATATAATATTCGTGACTTTGCCATCAAATTAATGATTTAAGAAAAAAAAAAATCTTATTTACATTTTTAGGTTAGTCCAAAAATAGTATACATTACTTTTTTTCTACCTAACTAGTGTATTATTACTTTTTCTACTTATATAATAAAATCTTTAAATTATAATGTTAAAAATATTTTCATTGTAAAAGACAATTCCTAGTATGCATATTTTGTTTGCACACAGGTGGGGAAATTCCATTACATTCTGTTGTTCTCTTGTTCAAATGATATAGTTTGATTTTTACTTAAACTAATGAAATTAAATTGCTTTAAGTGTTGTCATTATTGTCATTATTATTTTTAAAATGACACAGATTTAAAAAAAAAAAAAAAAAAAAAAAAAAAAAAAAAAAAGTCACGATTTATATTTTCGGCAGAGGAAACCATATCAACTCCAAACCGCAAAGCGGCGCTGTAAAATTGTCGAACCACAAAAGTCGCCTCCCGGTACACGTCATGTCATCGTGGGCTTTAACATCTGCGCATGCGCGTCAATAACTCCTTCGCTTCTCTGGTGCAAAAAGAAGCTACAGACGGTAACCATCTCCCCTAACATTTTCCTGTTTTCTTCGTCAAATTGCGCTTTAATTCAACAGTAACATATTAGAACCATGTGCTATCACATGACTTTAAGGGAGGTTTACTATTTAGTAGCACTGATAGTGAAACTGTCTTGTTTTTATGGAAATTGTCCTATGTGGTTTGGTCCACGTAAGCGTCTTTGGTATCTGCTAGGATGTCAGCAAGATGAACTTTGAACGGATTGTGAATGAAATATTTTTTTTCATTTTTAATTGAAGAAAAATATCATTTCTGACCAAACTAAATCGTTCACGATAGCATTTTTCCATAACCACGCTATGTTATAGCTGTAACTGTATAGTGCCTGTGCAGCACAGTATTTAGCTACTTTTTCCAGAAATATTACATTCGTTAAAAGGCAAAGAAATATGGTTTTATTAAACATTTGGTTTTATATGCCACCTACATTTTTGCTGTATTAACACTTGTGGGTAGATGTAAGACTTAACACTGCAGAAGCGCAATGATTCCTGATTTGTGCGCATTATTTATGTCTTATTGGTTTTTATGCTTGCTTTGCAGATGATGAAGACGCTACACGTCTTTTTGGCCCTAGCGCTCCTCGCCCTGGGCTCAGGAGAAGAAGGTGCCCGTTTGCTGGCGTCCAAGTCCCTGCTCAACCGTTACGCCGTTGAAGGACGAGACCTGACCCTGCAGTACAATATTTACAACGTGGGATCCAGGTGGGAACGTATCTTCCGCAAAGAAATGACAAAGAACTAAACCTAAAGCTTTTGAATTGACTTTTTGACTAATGTTCTCATCGATTGATTGGATAAAAAATCTATTTCGCTTTATAGTGATCCCTCGCGACTTCCCGCTTCAAATTTCGCACTCAGATTTTTTTCAATTAAAAAAAAAGATAAATACAGCAATTTGTTTAAGAATATTAAGATCTATGCATGTATACATGTACAAATCATTGTTTTCTTTTGTATTTCTCATTGATATAAATATTACATTTGCAATGCTTAAAAAAAAAAAAAAGCAAAATATACATAAACTATTTTCGCGATCACAGGGCACACCGTATTAAAAGGATCAGGCTCATTTTTCGGTGAGATTGTTGTATTTAACACACAAAGCGCACAGCATTATTAGTCGCCTGAAAAACATACGCTAGCTTGCACACTAGCATTTTTTCTTTTTTTAAAGGCAGCGGGAGCAAAACTGAGTACAGTTGCACTTTATTAAAGAATTTTAAAAAATATGTCAATCTTAATCCATCAAAGTCCTCATCTTCTGTATCCGAATTGAACAGCTTAGCGCACATACTGGAACTTTATAGCTAGTGGGGACCCGCCCCCTATCACACGAAAACCTTTAATGTTCTCATGCTCCTCTCACTTACCCTTTCAAAAATTGCTCAGTCAAGTCAGACAAGACACATTTTGGTACTCAGTCCACACAATGGGCGCACCACATTATTAGGCGCAGCGTCCATTTTGGAGATTTTTTTTTTTACTTTTAGGTGTGCCTTATGGTTGTAAAAATACAGTACATATGTTTTTGTTTTTTTGTTTTTAATTAATATTGTACTTTGGGGGGAGGGGGTTATGTCTTATAAGTATCTCTTTTCAATGTTGTAAAATCTGAATACCGTAATTTTCAGACTATAAGGCGTCCAGTGCGGCCTATTTGTTGATTTATTGGGTTAAATGGTAACACTATCGGCATCATAAGACTGCTATAAAACTGTCATAATTATGACATGACACTATGATGGACAGTAATGAATGCTTATGACCAATGTAATTAGGTGTCATCTGGCAAATTATGTCACTAACTCCATTTATGTACAGGTCTGATCTTTTACATCCATTCGAATTAATTTGCCGGATGACTCAAATGACATCTGCCATAAGCATTCATTAATGCTAATAGCAGTATCATGTCATAATTATTAGAGGAGTTCCAAAAAATCGATTATTACATGCATCGCGATTCGACACGTGACGATTCGATTACGATTCATAAAGGTTAAAAAACGATTATTTTCACTCCTAACAACGCTCGTAGCGAAACGAAATTCAAGACACGTCTGCGGCCCGGACACCGTTAACGGACGCACACACAACGTTATGATGGATGCTCCCAGTTACTGGAAGATAGATTTACTCCTTTTTAAAAGACTGGAAAATAAATTTGTGTATATGGCAGGCAGGACCAGAAGCCGGTCGCGCTTTTGTGCGCATTTTTAGAGCGAGAGGGGAAGAGAGATAGTTCTTTGCTCGTTGCTCCTTGCCTTTCAGATGACCAGCTGTAGTTTTAAGGCATTTCAATTAAAAAAAATATCCTGAGTGTGTTGCTAAGACCCGTGTGCATCTATAAGAGGTGAGTACAAGAACCCTCTTGTACTGTTTAGCCTTTATTGTTGTTGTTTTTGAGATGTTAATAGTTAGCGCCGAGCGCTAAGCTAATGAGCTAATTCGCTAACGTGTATTTCATATGCAGAACTTGTAAAACCATGATAAAGTACAGTGGTAACACTACAAACATGCGAAATAGAAAGAGAAGAAAGTGCGCGCGCTGTAATGAGTGTGAGTGTAGCAGTGTCAAGACCAGTTGAGATTTCCACCTGTTACTCCAAGAGGTAACACTGTGAAAACAAAGTATATTGGTTAAAAGAAGTCTTATTTCTAAAGACACTTTGTTTGTGTCCAGAAAATGTCGAATTCATTCCACCAGTGTAAATTTCATTGCATTGTTGAGAGAAATGAGTACTCCCTTTAAAATAGTTAAGCATTTTGCACTTTCTTGTAAAACGAAATAAATAAAAAAGCAGCTTAAGGGCAGCTTTTTGTTGTATGGGCATTATTCCATCTTTCCTGTTGAATCATAAGGATATTTTAAATACCGTATTGGCCCGAATATAAGACGATGTTTTTTGCACTGAAATAAGATTGAAAAAGAGGAGGTCGTCTTATAACTGCGGTCTAAAAAAAAAAAAAAAAAAAAAAAAACTGCGGCCTAGACATATACCCATTCACGACGCTTGATGGCGCCAGTCATCAATGAATCGAATGCTGAACGCGACTCGGGCGGCCAAAGCGAACCCCTGACACGAAGAAGAAAGTGGTAAGAAGGAAAAGAGAAGAAAATACCGGTAATAGAAAAGATAACCGAAAATGGAGAAACTTCGCGACAATTTGGAGAAAAGTGGGTCGAAGATTGGCCAGGTTAACCGGTGTTTGGCCATTCCTTACTACGCGGCGAAACGTCCTACACAATGCTCAGGGCGCTTGCATATGCATTCACACGCATGCGCACATCCGTTGGAAGCGGCGAGTACTCACTATTTTTGTTTTTATTTAGTTATTTAGAACCTTTTCACAGCCTCAAAGATACTTTTTGCATGTATTACCCTCTCATACTTTTAACCATTGTGTTTTTTTGTGTTAGCTTTGAAGCAGTTGACCACATTAGTCACGTAGCGTATTTAAATCGTCCTTATTTGACATAACTACATTTAAGTATTTTCTGCAGGCATTTCTTTAGTACGTTATTCCTGTATGCATCTAAACAAAACAAGTTTAGAGCGCACGGTAGTAATTTAGGTGTCAAATTCGACTAATGTAGGACGTTTCGCCGATGTAGGACATTTTGGCAGAACACCGGCAGCTGAGGAGAAGTTATGACGCAAACTTCAAGTTGATGGTGATAAATGAGGCGGTGTCTTCAAACAACTGCAAAGCGGCTGTGAAATATGGTGTCACAGAGTGTAATGTACGGAGATGGAGAGCTCAAAAAGATCGCCTAAAAAATGCTCAGTCAGAGAAAAGCTTTCCGTGGTCGTTTCTGTATAAAAATTAATTTGGTGTTCAAAAAGTCTTTTTTCAAACTTAAGTCTTGAAAAAGAGGGGGTCGTCTTATAATCGGGGTCGTCTTATATTCGGGCCAATACGGTAAATAATGGACATAAATTTGCTTGGCTGCTTTAGTAATCAGTGCTGCACGATGCATCAATAATCGTGATAACCGCGATAACCGCGATCATAGACGATATCGCGATAATCGATTAAAAATCGAATCGTGGCGTCCTGAATCGTAATCGAATCGAATCGTGGGGTGCCTAAGATGGCACACCCCTAATAATTATGACAGTCTTATGAGACTACTGTCAAATAAAGATTTACCAAATGCAATAACTAGCAATTAATGAAAACACTGGAACAGTAACTGAAGAAATAATTACCACAAAACATTAATTTTTTATTGTTATTTAAATCTGTATCGCTGCGATGCATGCAAGGAGGCATGTTGAACGACAACAGTGTTGACAGCAGGTGGCAGCAGAGGTTGACTGTCTCCTCCAAAAAAGCAATATTGGACAAATGAAGCTGCTTGAAGCAATAAAGCCTCAAGAAGCTTCATTGCTTCATGGTGGTACATTTGGTCTTCTGATAGTCTTATGATGGCGCTGTCAAATAAAGTGTTATCTGTTATCTTTTGGTGTAAATATCCCATAATACAGTGGGGACAATTGCATTTTATAGTCCAGTGCGGCTTATCTATGAACAAAGGCCGTTTTCATGTCAAATTTGGTGGGTGGCGACTTATACTCCAGTGCGCCTTTTATAGTCCGAAAATTACGGGAAATACATTAAATACACCCAAAAAAAAAAAAAAAACGCTAAAAACGAGGGATAACTGTATTTTATATCAGAACGCAATTTGGTTGTTTCGGTCCGAGTATATTGCATAATTAAAAAACAATGTGTTCTCTTGCAGTGCCGCTCTTGAGGTGGAGCTGTCGGATGATTCTTTCCCTCCCGAGGACTTTGGAATCGTCTCGGGATTGCTGAACGTGAAATGGGACAGGATTGCACCGTATCCTTGACGCTGAATGTATAATTTGGAGTTTGTTTCTCACGCGCAAGGAGAAAAATCTATGACGACAGTTCACCAAACGCATCTCTGTGTTCATGGTAATGCTTGAATCCACTCTGACACTCGTTCATCCAACTGTCAGCTTTGTTTTCTTTGTCTTCCACTGCATGAGTCTGGATTTAAAAGTGACACCAAGAGGTATTTTGTTTGGAAATTGCTATATTTTCCCTCATATTTTTGGTAACCACACATTTTAGTTAAATAGCATTCATACAACTGCTTCATAAAGTCTGAGTTACTGTGACAGCTCATACTTTTCCTCCAGAACTCAGCAGCACGCCTCATCACACGAACCCCCGCAACACACCACATCACCCCCATCCTCCGTCAACTTCATTGGCTTCCCGTCAAACAAAGAATCAACTACAAGATCCTCATCATCACCTTCAAAATACTCCATGCCCTGGCCCCTCCTTACCTCTGCGATCTTCTCCGTCTAAACAATCCAACCCGTTCACTTCGCTCTACCACTATTCTTCCCCTCGCCGTCCCCCGTGTCCACCTCTCAACCTTTGGTTCCAGAGCTTTTAGTCATTGCGCCCCCCCAGCTCTGGAACTCCCTACCCCCTGATCTCCGGAGCATATCTACTCTATCACTTTTCAAATCTAGACTGAAAACACACCTGTTCACTCTTTCTTAACCACCATAACCCCTAGCTGTCATATTTTTACTTTTTATTGTGGTTTTAATTTTTTTAATCCTTTTAATACCTTTTTTCGTACTGTGATTCTATGTCTCTTGTGAAGCGTCTTTGTGTGTTTGAAAAGCGCTCTAGAAATAAAATGTATTATTATTATTATTATACTTTTCTTTGCAAATGCTGTTAACCTTAACTTATGGGGACGTTCAGAGCCAGCAACGTGTCCCACACTGTTGTGCTTCGTCCTCTGAAGGCCGGCTACTTTAACTTCACGTCTGCTTCGGTTAGCTATTTGGCTCAGGAGGGTGGACAAGTTGTGGTATGTTTTTAGTTTTATTGATTGTAGGGCAAGGCGATAAATTGGTTTTCTGAATTCATTTGAGTTTGACTGTACTTATTACTTTGTATTTAGGGGCTGAGGGGCTGACAGCACAAATATGGAAATTTTGCACTTTTTTCCAGCATGGAAATAGTGATTACATATGTTCAGCTTTTATTTTATTTTTTCATAAACTTATTATATGTGTTTTGTTTTTAATTATTCTTCTTTAAAAATTAATAAGGGGAAAAAATCATAAATCACATTTTTGGTGGGGGGAAAAAACTGCTTTTATAATGAGGGTTAATTGTAGGGCTGCAGCTATCGAATATTTTAGTAATCGAGTAATCAACTGAAAATTCTATCGATTAATCGAGTAATCTGATAAAACAAATATATTTTTAGGTAAAGAGCCATTATAAATATACATGAGAAAACAAGACATTTCATCTGATCTTGAACCATTTTCAGTCAATCAATGTCTTTATTTTCGATGTATTTTGTTGAAAACAGCCAACAATAGCATCTCAGATGTAACTAGAATTTATATATATACCTAAAAATGCCGTTACGCTAGATAACACACATCACTTAAAAGTTAGGATTTTTTCCCACGTGTTTCAATTGAATTTCTATTTGTGTCAAGCCATTTTTAAGTTCTAGTTAAGTTTTAAGTTAGTCTAAATTGTAAGTCCTGATAGGATTTTGAGTTTTTGCAGTGTTCAAAATAAATGCAATAAAATAAATACATATACATATAATAATATAATAATATAATATAATACATATAAAAATAAATACAGGCTGTATTGGAGCACATTAGGGTCCAGTGCTACTTGGTGTTTTATCCAGCAATGACTACTGAGCTAAAATTGATAGTTAGCATTATTGAGTTTTTATTTTACACCCACATCACTCCACAACGCTATGTTATGTTAAAGCTTGTATGTAAGACACGTTAGCCACGCAACGACAGTGGTCATAATTAATAGAAACCTAGCCATCCGCAGGGCTGTAGTGGCTGTCGGTTGCAGTAAGTTTTTTTTTTTGGGGGTTGTTGGGTTTTTTTTTTTTTTTTTTTTTTTTTTTTTCCTTCTTCCTCTACGCATGTGACATCAGCGCGTTGTCCCGCATTAAAAGTAGTCCGAGCAAAACGTAATGCTTAGAGCTACAAAATAAACGAGTACTCGAGGTGAATAAAATTACTCGGATCAGTTTTTAAACTCGAGTTAATCGAGTTGCTCGAGTATTCGTTTCAGCTCTAGTTAATTGTAAAAGTTTTTAAAACATGAGGTAACAATGGCTTTCTACGCTTTACAGGTGGGCTACACCAGCGCCCCCGGTCAGGGAGGCATCCTGGCTCAGAGGGAGTTTGACCGCCGCTTTTCCCCGCATTATGTAAGATACACATGCTTAGACTCTATTATCTCTATGCTGTCGGGGTGTGCCATCTTCGGCACTCCACAATTCGATTCGATTACGATTCAGGGTGCTACGATTCGATTATTGAACTACGATCACGGTATTGACGATGATCACGATTATCGATGCATCATACATTACTGATTAATAAAGTAGCCAAACAAATTTAATTCCTTTATTTATTTAAAATATCCTAATGATTCAACGGGAACGATGGTAACATGCACATACAACAATTTCTTCTTTTTTTTTTAAACCAGAAAGTGCAAAAACATTAACCATTTTAAAGGCAGTACTTATTTCTCAACATGCCTATACAACACACAGCTGACCTTGAGATGCTCTTTTTCACAAGGTGCGAAAACATTAGCTGTTTAAAAGGCAGTACTTATTTCTCTCATCAATACAATAAAATTTACACTGGTGGAAAGAATTCCACATTTTCTGGAAACAAAGTGTCTTTAGAAATAAGACTTCTTTTAACCAATATACTTTGTTTTCACGGATTTCTGTACTATTTTGCATGCTTGTAGTGTTACCGCTGTGCTTAATCCTGGTTTTAAACATTCTGCATCTGGAATAACTTTTGTACACCACCAAAAAACTCACAACTTGACATGGAAATGCATGTTAGCAAAGTCGCTAATTAGCATAGCGGTTGCCGCTAACTAGTAAGATCTCAAAAACAACAACAACAATAAAATCTAAACAGTACAAGAGTGTTCGTGTACTCACCTCTGATAGATGGACACGTGACTTAGCAAATCACTAGGGACTTTTTAAAATTAACACGACTTGAACCTAATGCTGGAAAACTAAAAGACAAGGAGCAACGAACTATCTCTCTTCCTCTCTCGCTCTAAAATATAACTTGCACACAAAAGAAGACCCAAAGTGCGACCGCCGGGTCCCCGTCTGTCTCATACACAAATTTATTTTCGAGTCTTTTGAAAAGGATTAAAATCTGTAGCTCAGTAACCAGCTACATCCATCATAACGTTGTGCATGCGTTCGTTAAAAATGTCCGAGCGGAAGACGTGTCTTGAATTTCGTTCCGCTAGTAGCGGCTGTCATAAATTTATTAGGGAGTTTTTGAACATTTATGAATCGTAATCGAATCGTCACGTGTCGAATCGCGTTTTATCTAATAATCGATTTTTTTGGCACACCCTTAACTCATTCACTCACAGCCATTTTCACCGGAGCAAGGCCCTTCACTCCCGGCCGTTTCCTGGATTTTGACTGATTTTGCAAGGCCCACAGAAAATTCTGTTCTATTGCTATATAAAGATGGAATCCACCAAAAGAAAGATTACTCTCTTGTTTCAGCAGAAAAAAAATTCATATCTTTTTCCATTCTTTAAAAATCAGCATTAGAAAATAGCTTAGTTTGAGCAATTTTCCAATTTCTGATGAAAAAACTGAGAAATTTAGCTTTTTGTGAAAGCATACATTTCAAACATAACTTGACTTTAAAGCAGCCATTTTTCGCTTATGTGAAATCCCAAACATCTGAATAATGTTTTCGTTCTACAAAATAACAAACAATAAGACAAATAGAGCTTTTGATCGCAAAGTAACAATTTATTTACACATAACTAAACAATGAACTGTTGAACTATTTGCGCACATAACAACGGGGAATGTTCTCGGCTGCTCCCGGTTAAATGAGGCAGCTCCCTCTGATGAGTCCGGATCAAGATCGGGCTCACTTTTTTCATCATCTTCATCGTTGTTTCCAACCTCGGGCTAAGGAGTAATGCAACGTGAGCTCAGCAGAACGCGTGTGGAACCTGACGTTGTGGACGTCACCGTCTGTCTCATCAAGATAGATTATTATTTTTTTTAATCCTTCTTTGACGATGGTTTCATTTTCTTTACAAAACACTCCTCCAATTTCATTTGCCTTTTTCTTTCCTTTCGTTCTCCACATTTTTCTCAAATTGTCACGCGTCTTCACAAGATCCCTCCAACTTCCGTTTCCTGACTATTTTTCTTCACTTCCTTTCTTGGCCAGAGATGAGTTCTTACCAAATGTTCTACTGACCTCCAATGGCCAGTTTTATTGCTTTATAATGGGTTTTGAGCTTTGTGCATTGTATCTTAGATAGATCGGAACCTATAGATGCCTCTTGTAAAAAAGAAAAGAAAAGAAAAAACAGCAAAAGATGTATAAGCACGTTTTTGGGACACTGAAGCAATTAAAAATAGAATGTATTTATATGTTTTTGGGAGCAAATGAGTTAATATGCTCACCTGTTTTTTTTCTCTCTCACTAGCTGGACTGGGCTGCTTTCGGTGTAATGACCCTCCCTTCCATCGGAATCCCGCTCCTGCTCTGGTATTCCAGTAAGAAGAAGTACGACCCGCCCAAGCCTAAAAAGAACTAAAGGGGGAAATGCACCTTTTTTTTTAGTAATTCAGACTGCAGGGTGGGAGGGTCTGTAAAGGGTTAAGTGGGTACAGGAAGTCTGAGAAGCTTAATAACCCATATTGGGGGGTTGAAAGGTGTGTCAGTGATTAAAAGTCTGCAGGAAGATGCCAACAGCAGGTATACGAGAACAATTACAGTGGCAATTATTGCTGTTTGTAACTGTAACAAGCTCCGTTTTTAAGTTGTGAGACTTCAATATCAATAAAAACAAGATTTTTTTTTTTTAACAAAACATGGATCTGATTGTTTTTTGTTTCCTGTCTTCTGACAAGCTTATATTACTGATATATTTGCATTCAGTCTTTTAAGTCATTGGCTGCAATTGAGGACACTAAATGTCCAATCCATTTTTGAAAGATCGCTGTCAGCCCTAACATTCAAAAATGGATTGGACATAGTCAGTGGCAGTCAAACATGATCAATGTTCTTCATCACACTTGAAGTGGATTTGATGTCTATCTCGGTCAATGACAGTGAATGAATTACTAAACTTTCTCAACTTGATTTAGCATAGACCAGGGGTGTCCAAACTTTTTGCAAAGGGGGCCAGATTTGGTGTCGTAAAAATGTGGGGGGCCGACCTTGGCTGACGTTTTTTACGTAGAACAATTAGGGCTGTCAAAATTATCGTGTTAACGGGCGTTAATTAATTTTTTAAAAATTAATCACGTTAAAATATTTGACGCATTTAACGAACATGCCCCGCTCAAACAGATTGAAATGACAGCAAAGTGTCATTTCCACTTGTTACTTGTGTTTTTTGGTGTTTTTCCGCCCTCTGCTGGCGCTTGGGTGCAACTGATTTTATGGGTTTCAGGCTTCAGCACAATAATTATTATTGACATCAACAATGGCGAGCTACTAGATTATTTTTTGATTGAAAATTTTACAAACTTTATTAAAACGAAAACATTAAGAGGGGTTTTCATATAAAATTTCTATAACTTGTACTAACATTTATCTTTTAAGAACTACAAGTCTTTCTATCCATGGATCGCTTTAAGAGAATGTTAATAATGTTCATGCCATCTTGTTGATTTATTGTTATATCTTGTGTCTTATCTTTCCATTCCAACAATAATTTACAGAAAAATATGGCATATTTTGTAGAATGTTTGAATTGCGATTAATTACGATTAATTAATTTTTAAGCTGTGATTAACTCGATTAAAAATTGTAATCGTTTGACAGCCCTAAGAACAATATTATACAAGCAAATTTTAGCAAGCCATTCTGTGCGTCACATTTGCTTTATTATTATTTTTAATTAATAATTTCAACAATCTCACAACTAGCCTTTGTGGCGTTCTCTTTCGTCTCTCGGGCTCTTGCGAAATACTACTGTGAAATAAACTAGCTTCAAGTTGCTTCAATTTCTCACAATGTATCTTGAGTGCTGCTGCCTTTTAGTGGGTAAATGAGGAGCAGCCTTTAGTGTGTAAGCTACTTCATATGCTGGTAGCAGTACTGCTGACCAATTTATTAAGTCTGTGTGCGGGCCAGACGTTATTGATTTTAGGACAGAGGCTGGGGGCCGGATGAAATTTGACCACGGGCCGCATTTGGCCCCCGGGCCGGACTTTGGACATGGTCTGGCATAGACCTACTGGTAAATCACAAGCGAAAGATTATTAAAAAAAATTTTTTTTTTTTTTAAATTTTTTAAAATTTGGTTTCAAGCGGTTAGTATTGTCCCCATCAGACTTTTTTTTTTTTTTTTTACACCCCCCCGAGGACTTCCGGTTTTATTGTGAATGCGCATCAACCCGTTCGTTTTTGCACTCTTGACCAAAAATGACGCGGTCCTTGGGACATTTATGGGGTGATATGCGAATAAAACAACTGCTGTGGTTCGATGACAACATTCCTTTTCTTAGTGGGTGGTGCCATGAACGCCCACTTGTCGGTAGAAACCGAAAACTCCCCGTGATGGTAATTCGGACATGACATCAGCGACGTGCGAGTCGTTTCCGCATTCTCATACGTCGTCCTCCCCGCCGTCGTGAGATTGCCACATAGCGAGCATTCATACGGGAGCAAGCCGAGAGTAACACACCTCACGCCGGGTGAGTAAGCTTCCTTTCCTCGCATTCCACCACCCGGTCCTTCAAACTGTTTGCCTAAATGTATTTATTTTGTAATCTTGTGCTACAGTTTGTTTAACCTTCATTTCCTCGACATGCCACAACAGGTTGACAGGTACAGGATGGACATGTTCAGACATCAGGCAAAATATTCGAATTATTTCACTTTTACATGTTTGTTTTCGGTTTAAAATAAGAAAGACTGTAAATGTTATATAGCCCACATGTCACAATGGATGCCTGTCAATCAGTCAGTTCAGCAATACATATTTTCTTAATATTTTTGTGTCAGTCGATGCCATTAGAGCAAATGGGGTGCTTTTAAATAAGGTTTGTGTTTCATGAAAAGTATATGAGTATGATCATTTTAAAATCACATGTGGCCCAAGCATGCTTTTTTCCACAGCAAATCCTCAGAAACTACTTGCTGTGTAGTTTTTTTAATTATTATTATCATTTTTAATATTGAACACTACTCACTATGTAGTCTATTACAGAAGCATATTGCTATGACGTTGACGTCCCCCAAATATTTAGTGTCACATTTACAATAATAATTTTTACATTTAATTGTATTCCCAGATAGCAGACCGACATTGAATAAATGTTGTTTCCATCAAAATCATCAGTATGGTTGACATCTAAATTTTCGATGTCAAGTGACGTTGAAACAACAAATGGTTGGGTTAACATTGTTTTGTAGTTGATGAACTAATGTTGATGAATAGTTGATTTATGATTGACCGGGAAATATGATTGAAAAATCATTGAATTATGGATGAGCAGGCGTTTTGGTCGAAAACATAACATTGATTCAGGATTGTTCCAATATTATTAATAATCGAAATGACGTTTAGGTTTTGTAAGGATTTCAACGTTGAAACAACATTAATTGAGGGTGCAAAAGTGATGTTGATTCAACGATTTAAGATCGACAGCGGAATTTTGATCCAACATCTTTTCAACGTCTGTCTGCTATCTGGGATTACTTTCACATATCGATGTGACTAGTTGCATGTTGTAACGTGATAAATTATGATGTTAAAACATGAGTTTGTTAGTCAGAGTTATCCCAATTAGAATGTGTTTTAATGTGATTGCATAAGATTAAAACTTATCTGTCTCATTCTAACAAGACACAAACTTTTTAATGGATGTATTATTCATTGGGAATCTTCCAACTTCACCTGAAATCTGGGCTGCATCTATCAATTATTTTAGTAGTCGATTAATCTATCAACTAGTTCGTTCGAATAATCGAGTAATCAGATTAGGAACATTTAATGTGTTGCAGAATACATTTAAGGAGGTGTAAAACAAAGGCTTGCTAAGATTGTACTTTCAAAGTGCATTAAAGAAGACTACAAAATAAAATTCTATGAGTTTTTTTTAAAACTATGCAGAATTGCACTTTGATTTTTATGAAAATACCTGAGTTTATCTTCAAAGGGCATACAAAAAAATTAATAAATGAGGACCTAAGTGAAACAAAAGAACAATTGGTTAACTTGCATAGCAAAAGTCCGCTAGCTTAAATGCTATATAATGCTAGTGTTGTTTTACAACGCTCTTAAAAAATCCTTCAAACACATATTCCCACAAAAAATGGCTAAATATACCTTTAAACTGAATTACAAATGCATTAAAAAAAAACATATTGGCTCAAACAAAAACTTACCTAATGTTGGTCTTAACAGGGAGCAACTGGATTCAGCAGTGCTAAATGAGTTATGTCATATTCACTGTTACCACTTGAAGGCAGTGAATGGAACCAAATCAATAAAACTAACTGCAAACACTTTCAAAACAAACCGTTACAATGCCACTCTAATTAAACGAATACTCGAGGAAGCAAAATTTGTTTCGAAGCTTTTTTTCTAATCGAATTACAGTGGTACCTCTACATACGAAGTTAATTTGTTCCAGGACCTTGTTTGTAAGTCGAAATGGTCGTATCCCGAGCAGGACTTTCCCATAAGAATAGATTATAATTCCATTAAATTGTTCCACAGCCCAAAAACTTACATTCATTCATTCATTTTCCATGCCGCTTACACTAAATCCTTAATAAATACTGCTGGTACTATTACAAATGACAATTACACATAGCAAAACAAATAAATTATAAATAGAAATCTGAATAATACAATATTAATTGCTGTAATAATGTAACAACTCGGGTTCTAATTTGGCGGACGTTTTTTGCTGTACCTGAACGCAACGCGTAGCTGACCAGACAGAGAGAGGGAGAGGTGAGGTTAAGAGTTTACTTTCATGGTTTCTTGCGAACACAGTCAACTACGGCGTACAGTAGGCGTTTTGTGTTGGATAAGTTCTGAAATAAATGATAAAAACCTGACGAAGCTGGCGATTTCTTTGGCGATGTTACCACAATAATTATTGTCACCTTAACTTATAAAGACTGGCGAATGGTGGTCGTCGGAGGACCGTGGAGATGTATTGTTGAGCCAATTCACGGATGCGCACCCCATGCTCATATTTTTCTATAATTTGCATAATCATTTCAAAGGTAAGCTTTTTCCTTGTTTCACCACCTGTACCAACCTTTTTGAAACCTATGTTGATTTCTCAAGAAAATTCGCCGTGCGTTCGTCTGCGTTGCTGTCATGTCGTCGTATTTCGAGCATGTCGTCGGATGTAGAAACAAATGCCGAGTCAAATTTTAAGGGGGATGTCGAAAGATCGTATGTCGAAGCGATCGTATGTCGAGGTACCACTGTACTCGAGTTAATCGATTAATCGTTGCAGCACTACCTGAAATAGCTAGTTTGAATTAAAAGCAATGAAATACGTCTTTGACACTTTTTTGTTTGCCCCAGGCATGCCACCCCCAATTCCTTATAGATTATTAAAACTTGTGCGAGGGTAAATTTTTTCCAGCTGAGTACTCCGTACCCGATTTTTCATTCAAAATCTTCGGAATAATCGTTTGATGGCAGCCTGTGTCCACATTAGATGACTTGAATAGGCAAAAAAAAAAAAAAGTTCGCCAATCAAATCAGCAAAATTAGAGTCAACACTGTGCTAATGATTTAGAAGGACAGTGAAAATGACAGCCTGCTCATTATAGTTTGACAAGTTCACAGCAGGAGTGCCAAATGCCAACGCAGGCGGCCACCCGAGATGGTCAAACTGTACAGTGTAAGTCTGCTCAGCGTGAAAACAGGAGTTCAAAACATTCTGATTTACATCCTTCCATTCAGATAATAGTCCTGGAAAACAATTGATTCATTTAATGAAAGATGAATAAAAACAAACTCATCTCAGTCATTACTTAATCAGTGATTCTGCTGGAGAGTCGACAAAGAAAATTATTGGCATTATTCAGATACATATTCCTTATTTATGTATTTTTTTTACTTTTATTATTAGTAGTAGTAAAAGTGGTATTAATAGTTGTAGTCTGAATCAGTGGCTTCAAGTGACGATAAATGAACACCCTATTCCGCACTATCGACCAAATTCCAAAGAATTGATTAATTGGTTATTGTAATCCAAGTATTTTAATCAGATTGACATCGTCGCATGGCATAGCTTTGGAAATTTTCCACTTTCCTGCAACGTGTTGTCCCGTAACTGATGGCACAAAAGAGTTGATGCCATAAAACAAACGCAATAAAGTAACATGTCAGAGGAAATGAACGCCCGGCATGCATACAAACTAAGACGGCGTGTATGTGTGCGTGTGTAATCTCAGGAGATCGGCCACTCCTTGACTTACTGGATTTGAACAGGAGAACATGCCAGACAGAAGAGAAAAAAAAACATGATTAAAAAAAATTGAAAGTTAATGCTTTTAAAAGAGCCTCATGGGTAGCACAATATTAAAAGTGAAGGTGAAAAGAGAGTCACGGTCTTTGAAAGAAACTGTATTATTCCTGGTACTGTCTTTCCTAGTTAAAAGAATATCCCTTCGTTTTTTTCCCCCTGTGCAAACACATACTGGCCTTGAACGGTTTAGATTTAACTGTACAGTAGATGCATGCCGCAAGCAGGGAAGTCTAACTTACAAAGAAAGTGGAAGTTGAACACAACTGATGTGCTCATACTTAAAGGCAGGCTTTCCGGTGACAACCATGTCTAGGAACAGGGACAATCAAGGTTGCGTATCACCTTTCTGCATCAATGGGATCTTTTTTTTTAGATTTAAGACCACAATGATGGAAAGAATAACCTAACTCTAAGTTGCAAAAAACTCTTTCCACACAGACAAATGTTACTACAGCTCGCACTCACCTCCACGTAGAAAAAAGTTGATGCAATATACATAAAAGACACTATTCTAGTGAAAAGTTTTGGTCTAGTGGAAAATTTTGGTAACGACTAAGCATGTGCCGGTCACCAGTTTCAAGTTTTACCGTGGTATGAAAACGTAACGGTTTCAAAACCACTAAAATTTTCCGTCATACCCTAGTACGGTATTAGCTATTTTTTTTATGTCCCAAAAATGCAGCGAGCATTCCGTGGCTTGGAACGGCAGCGCTCACCTCTCCCCCTACGTTTGATAATGTATCCTATGTCTGTCAGTGACACTACACCTGAGCTTTTCCCCACCAAAAAGAACAAAGTCGCTAGCTTAGGAGTATTTCGGAGGACAGCAGGACCTCCGACATGATTTCAAATTTACATGACCATCATCTGTCACTTTACAGAAAATTTAAGTAAACGCGGTCGTGAATGTTTTCTACCAGCTATGAGAGTTCACTCCAGCGTGTTTAGTCTATCTAGCGATGGTAAAACAAATACTATGACGTAAGCTTGATAACGTGGCTAGTTAGCATGCCAAATCAACTAACTAGTTTCCTCTCTACCATTAGCTTACTGTTTTTTAAAGTATTCCACTATCAAAATAACATTTTCATAATACAGCCTGTGGTGTTTTTTCTTTTTGGTTACTTTCTGTGTTGAGAGAGTGTGTGTGTGTGTGTGTATAATGTGTAAATAATGACACGAGTCATACACACGTGCACTGCCTCTTACGCTTGCTCTCCGTTAATATTCAACTAAGATAACATATTAAGATACAAAATATTGCGACATATCACCATATTGATATATTGTCACACCCCTACTTGTCGTTGTTCAGGTGCAGATGCAGTGGATGATCATGTGCCTCCTGTGGTTGAATTTAATTTAACCACCCACGGAAAACAAAGAAAAAAACTGAGTGAAGTTGCTCGGCATGGCCGTATTCAAGCCCGAGAATGTGGAGGACTTCTACGAGATCGGAGAAATACTTGGAAGGTAGGATGTGTACACTAATTTCATTTTTAAAATGACGTAAATGCCAAACAAAAGGGGCCCTAAAATATAGCCCTGTGGGGTTCCACTTCTACCTTAAGCTCAACTTTTTTTGGAACTTCTCCCCTCATACGCAGCGGCCATTTCGGTGAAGTCCGTCGGGTCCGAGAGTTGGCAACAGGGACTTACTGGGCGGGCAAATTCGTGAAGCTGCGCAAGAACTCATGCAGTATGCTAGGCCTGGAGCGGAGCCGTGTGGAGCAGGAAGTTGAGGTGATCCAGGCCCTACAGCACCCCAACATCGTTGCCCTCAAGGATGTTTTTGAATGTCGCTCAGAAGTGGTGCTCATCCTGGAGATGTAAGTTATCCATATTTTTACGATAGTAATTCAGAACACAATTTGGAATTGTTAGTTTGCTTTTGAGATGTCCTGTTTTGTTAACGGCACTTTACTGCACTTTGCTCATCATCACAGAAGTGGAACTGAAAGTGTTTCTGTTCTCTCATGATTTAGCTACTTATAGCTTATACTGCTTATTTTGTTAAATGACTTTATAGTTTGAATGCCAAACTGGGATAATGACAATTTTTGCATGTTTTGGGTTCAAACCATCATGTCATTAACTCAATTCTCAGTAGCTCAATTTGTGAATGATCACTCACAGCCCTCCAAGTCAAATTGGATGTCTAGTGCTGTCAATGGCTTTGAAAGATGATCACAGTAGGGCTGCAGCTATTGAATATTTTAGTAGTCGATTAATCGATGGACTAGTTAGTTCGAATAATCGAGTAATCGGATAAGGAACATGAAAAATGAAAATAACTGAGCTGAGCCTCAAACGCGATTAAAAAATTTTTTAAAATGAAGATCTATGTACAACAAAAGAACAATTGGCTAACGTACATAGAAAAAGTCTGCTAGCTTAAATGCTATAAAATGCTTAAGTTTTTTTTTTTTTTATAATGCTCTTAACAAAAGGTTCAGACACATATTCCCACAAAAAATGGCTCAATATACCTATAAACTAAATTATGAATGCATTAAAAAACATTAGCTCAAACAAAAACTTAGCTTACGTTGGTCTTAACAGAGAGCAGTTGGATTCAGGCATATGAAAAGAGGCAGACCAGAGGGCAGTGTATCCACCCTAATCAATAAAACTAAACCATTTCAACGCCACCTTAATTAAACGAATAGTCGAAGCAACAAAATTGAATTCGAATATTTTTTTCTAATCGAATACTCAAATTAATAGATTAATCGTTGCAGCACTAGATCACAGCCAGTCGTCTTTGATTAAATGAATTGGGCGTCTGCCATTGTCATTGGGAGCCAATGAGTTGATAAATATTGAATTTGGAAACATTAGAACACAAATACAGTATTTGTACTGATACAAGGGTGTTAGGTTTTCTTACTCACCTATTGGGAATTCCAGCGTGAGCGGTGGTGAACTGTTTGACTTCATTGCTGAGAAGGAGATGCTGTCAGAGGACGAGGCTATCGAGTTTATGAAGCAAATTCTGGACGGTCTGGGCTTCATGCACAGCAAGAACATTGGTCACTTTGACCTCAAGGTAGCATGTTTGGATGAATAGCTACGTGCATAACCCTATGTTGACCTCGTTATGTTTAAATTCAGCCAGAAAACATTATGCTGTCGGACAAAGAATCGCCACATCCAAGTATCAAACTCATTGATTTTGGCCTTGCCCATCATTTTATACCCGGGGAGGAGTACAAGAGCACAAGTGGAACTCCGCAGTACATCGGTGAGCTGCACTCTATTGCATTACAGTGTCATGAAAAAGTATCTAAACCCTTTGGAATTTCTCACATTTCTGCATAAAATCACCATCAAATGTGATCTGATCTTTGTCAAAATCACACAGATGTAAAAACAGTGTCTGCTTTAACTAAAATCACCCAAAAATTTTTAGGTTTTCATATTTTAATGAGGATAGCATGCAAACAATGAGAAAAGGGGGGAAATAATTAAGTGATCCCGCTGCCTAAGGAGACTTAAAGAGCAATCAAAACCAATTTTTACCAAACATTTTAAGTCAGGTGTGTATGCACTTTTGTATACAATTAGAGTGTAAAAACTGCATTAACATACTGTTTCACTTTTTCTTTTTAAAAAGCTTTTGTGCAAAATGTTTAGTATTTATATAAGAGCTGACTTGTAAAACTACACTGACTCGAGCTTGGCTTTGTTTAATCCATTTTCAATGGTGTCACTCTAATTGGATTACTAGTTTGCTCCACATGATGAACACAACACAAATTCATGTCGTGCTTGCAAGCCTTGGAAAGCACTTGGTTTTGAATTCAATTCATAAAATGAGCTTTGAATTTTATTTCGTAAGATCACATCATGTAAGAAGCACATCTGCCTTACAAGTCTTAAGTCATGAGTTCAAATGCTGGTGTGGCCTTCCTGAAGACACTAAACTATCCATTGGCGTGATTGGCTGTTTGTCTCTCATCGCCCTGTGACTGACTGAAAGCCAGGTCAGGGTTACCGTGGTGTATAATAGACTCCATTACCCTTGCAACCCTTGTGAGGAGAAGCAGAGCAGAGAATGGAGCAAAATCTTTAAAAGGACAGACAACACCATTATTTGTTTATTTAATAAATGTAAAAAACAAAGAGTTTCATTTTTCTGATGTGTAATAACAAAAAAGGTAAATAAAAGGCAGTATTTCCAGGAAGTAACTTTTGTTAGTGGTGGCAACCATTTTAGCTAATACTATTTTAGCCAATCAAATGCAAGTATCCCAGTTTTACCGCTGTTCCTCCTGATGCCATTATTACTTAACATAACGTACTTGTGCACAGTGTTTATGTGCGTTGGTGTAACTGACTGCTAAATGGCTTAGCTTGTACGCGATGTTATTTTTTGTTTATTTAGTTAAGTTATTCTAATGATTAATTGTCTTTCACGTGAAAATCATTCATGCAAGGTTTTGTCTTTCCCTTTAAATCAGTACTTCCCAAAAAGAAAACAGTAGGAGATGAGGAAAGACCA
Source organism: Corythoichthys intestinalis (assembly GCF_030265065.1). NCBI lineage: Eukaryota > Metazoa > Chordata > Actinopteri > Syngnathiformes > Syngnathidae > Corythoichthys > Corythoichthys intestinalis. The sequence continues at coordinate 24,224,667 of NC_080416.1, forward strand.
GTCTGTTTACTGTGTCTAAAAATGTTTGCAGCGGGAAGCCAAATCAAAAACGTCACTTAAAGACATTAGACCATGATCACATTGATAAGCCGCTTGATTGTTTTCTGCGAAAACGTGCCGAATATTGCTAACAATCTTACCTCTTTGTCAATGTTGCATCAGGAAACCAGCATGCACTTTTAGCATTGTCAGTGCAAAATAATCCCACAATATAGCAAAGGAGCTGATAAAATAAAATAAAAGCAAAAATAAAAACTGTCCCTCTGTCAAATGACGCTGTAGTTTTGTTCTATTTTTGTTTTTCGGTCAAATTGTTTGGGATATTATCTTCGTAGGTTAATGTTGCTAATCCATTTTAATTTAATATTATTGCTTGATTTTATTAAGTTTATTTTTTAGTATCAAATGGTCAAAAATGTGCTTTGAGTGTATTTTTAGAGTTTGAATTTGCCTTTTTTTTTTTTTTTTTTTTTTCAGCCAAATTGATGGGCTTTAACTCGTTTCTGTTACAGACAAAACATTGTTAATCAAGTTCTACTTTACTCCAAGTTGATTTATATTACTTTTTTTCTTTTAATATAAAAGAGGACAATGTTATGCCGAGGTCTACTTATAATAATAACTTTAGAGACAAATGGTACTATTTGCAATGGCGACAGAGAGTGTGTGGGGGGGTCTTAAAACGTTTATGCCTTCGTGGGGGGAGGGGGGGGGTAACAGAAAATATTTGAGAAGCACAGCTTTAAATGTAAAGGTTAGAAAATCATTTTAAGATAGTGTAATTTAATGTTGTTACCAATAGAGGGAGCTCACTTACACATTTTATGAAGAATCCTTTATGAAGAAATTTCAAATATGGGTACAAAGATGTCCAGGAAGCAAAATTTCCACTCATTTCTTTTTGTTCACAATAATTTTAATGTTACAATGTAAGATAATTGTAATCTGTGAACATATTTTGTCCATCTTGTCCAGCCCCAGAAGTGATCAACTGCGAACCCCTTGGCACGGCAGCAGATATGTGGTGATTATGCCGTGCACTTCCTGTCCTTGCACACTGTGTGTCCTGCACGTTGTGATTTTTCAAGCACTTTTCCCTTAGCTTGATGTGTTGTTCTGTGTTCTGTCTCCCTCTCAGGAGCATCGGTGTGATTACGTACATACTGTAAGTTAAAAGCATTCACATTTGTGTGTGTGGTAACATTTTGACGCTACATCCCTCTGTTGTTTCCTCAGTTTGAGCGGCATGTCGCCATTTCAGGGCATGACGGATGAAGACACGTTGAGGAACGTTCTGGCCTTGGACTACGAATTTGACACACAGTGCTTCAGCACCACTAGCTGCACAGCCAAAGACTTTATCCAGAAACTCTTGGTGAAGAATCCCAGGTGTGTCTTTTCCGTCATTTTTAGGTATTTAACTCTATGGGTTCCATTGACCACATCGTACAATCAATTTGGCCTGGGAAAGCTAGCAGCGATCAAATGATCGCTACGACAACACATTTTTTGTGAATACAACACATATACCTTGGCTGGTAGTGAATGAGTTAATCTTTTTGGTACTAAGCGAACTTGTGTGTTGCAGTGACAGACTGACGGCTGAGGAGTGTCTTCTTCACCCTTGGATCAAGGTTAGTGTCTTCCATGTTGTTGTTTTTTCTCTGTTAAAATGTTTTGCTGACTGAGCAGTTTTTATTGCAGCCATTGACGCGCAAACAGAAGGCCAACAGGACTCGATCGTCCATCAACATGAAGAACTTCAAGAAGTTCAACGCAAGAAGGAAGTGGAAGGTAGGAGGATAGCCCTGAACAACAATTTGAAGAAAACAAAAAAAAAAAGGTAGTTGTTTCAGGTCTGACAGCTGTTTTTAACACACTTTTCCGTGCGGAATCCAAAATTGATCTGTTTTTCTCGACGACATCAAGAATTTCTCCATGCACGTGACTAACCATAAGTGTTGTAAAAACATAATAGTGTTAAATAAACATTGCCTGTTTCGTTCATTTATTGTTAGATGTCAATATTAGAATATTTTTAAATAAAGCAAGCACATATGTTAAGTATTGTGTTTTTCATAGTAAAAGAAGGGGATCCTACAGTTAAAAAACCTGATGTGATATAGAAAATTAAGTTTGGTTTTGAATTCTGCACCCAAAAATGATTAACAAGTTCAAATTAACTACGGCCGCCCGGCTCGCTAAACATATTAGCCCAGCGATATGAAAAGCACAACCAAAAAAAGAGCACACATACCTTCTGCAAGCTAACTCAGAACCTACAGGCAACAATAAGTCCCTATTCAATTAATTTTATTAATCAGGCCTGAGGAAAAAAATAATAACCAGCCTCTGACGATCGATGAGTATACAGGTAGTCCTCGGGTTATGACGTACCCGTCTTATGAGTCTCGGCCGCCATTCTGTCTCTTGTCGTGTTTTGTTTTTTTTTAGTCGCGTAAACAGTACCTACTTCTTGCCATTGCTCCTCCCCCAGCAGCGTCACCGCCATCTTGCAGTTCCTGATGGCGTCAAGTCCCACCCGCTCCGGTTCTCATGTGTCAGCCCTAGAAACGCGCTTTTCGGCTTAGGAGAGTCATGACACCCGCCTCAACCTCCGGTCCTTCCCTGGCTGCCGACAGTGCGGCTTTTTCGGACTTCCCCCTTTCTTGTTTTCTTGCTGCTGCTGCCTCTCCCCTTGCGCAGACTCCTCTTGCGAGTCCTGATCCGTTTTTTTGAGTTCGGACAGCAGGCTCGCGTTGAGACAAAAACATAAAAAAATCTGGCTCCAAGGATTGTTGCGTATACAATCTTAGAATACACTGCTGGCCAAAAGTATTGGCACTCCTACAATTCTGTCAGATAGTGTTCAATTTATCCCAAAAATGATTGAATTACAAATGCTTTGGTAGTAATATTTTCATTTATTTTGCTTGCAACGGAAAAACACAAAAGAGAATGGGAAAAAAAATTAATATCATTATCATTTTACACAACAAAAACGAGCCAGACAAAAGTATTGGCACCCTTTGAAAAATCATGTGATGCTTCTCTAATTGGTGTAATTAACAGCCCCTGTTACTTACCTTTGGTACACAACAGGTGGTGGCAATAACTAAATCACACTTGCAGCCAGTTAAAATGGATTAAAGTTGACTCAACCTCTGTCCTGTGTCCTTGCGTTTACCACATTGACATGGAGAAAAGAAAGACCAAAGAACTGTCTCAGGACTTGAGAAACCAGATTGTGAGGAAGCATGGGCAAGCTCAAGGCGACAAGTCCATCTCCAAAGACTTAAATGTTCCTGTGTCTACCGTGCGCAGTGTAATTAATAAGTGTAAAGCCCATGGCACTGTGGCTAACCTCCCTAGATGTGGACGGAAAAGAAAAATTGACGAGAGATTTCAACGAAAGATTGTGCGGATGGTGGATAAAGAACCTCGACTAACATCCAAACTAGTTCAAGATGTACTGCAGTTTGAGGGTAAAACAGTGTCAACCCGTACTATCCGTCGGTGTCTGAATGAAAAGGTATTGTAGGATACCAGAGACATAAAAAAGCCAGGCCGGAGTTTGCCAAAACTTACCTGAGAAAGCAAAAGCGTTTTGGAAGAATGTTCTCTGGTCAGATGAGACAAAAGTAGAGCTTTTTGGGAAAATGCATCAATATATAGTTTACAGGGGGGAAAAAAAACAAGGCCTTCAAAGAAAAGAAGACGGTCCCCACAGTCAAACATGGCAGAGGTTCCCTGATGTTTTGGGGTTGCTTTGCTGCCTCTGACACTGGACTGCTTGACCTTATGCATGGCATTATGAAGTCTGGAGACTACCAACAAATTTTGCAGCATAATGTAGGGCCCATTATGAGAAAGCTGGGGCTCCCTCAGAGGTCATGGGCAGGACAATGACCCAAAACACAATTCAAAATGCGCTAGAAAAGGGTTTGAGAGAAAGCACTGGAGACTTCTAAAGTGGCCAGCAATGAGTCCAGACCTGAATCCCATAGAAGACCTGTTGAGAGATCTGAAAATGGCAGTTTGGAGAAGGCGCCCTTCAAATCCAAAGAAGAATGGTCTAAAATTCCAGCAGAGCATTGTAAGAAACTTATTGATGGATCCCGGAAGAGGTTGTTCGCTGTTATCTTGTCTAAAGGTTGTGCTACCGAGTATTAGGCTGAGGATGCCAATTCAATTTTGTTTTTGGGGCCCATTTTTGGAGTTTTGTGTAAAATGATAATGATTAAAAAAAATGTTCATTCTCTTTTGTTTTGCAAAGCATTTGTAATTGATTTTCTGGGAAAAAATTGAGAATTATCTGACAGAATTGCAGGGGTACCAATGCTTCTGGCCAGCAGTGTATACACAGCAAATGTCATTTTGATCTATCCACGAATAAGAGAGGAGTGGCATTTTAGTTAGTGTCCTCACCAAGAAAAAGAAGGAAAAAATAAGTTTGAACTTGAGATCTCTCTCCGGATGGTCTGAAAATAGCTGTCAGACCTAAAACAACAAAAATTGTGTTCCCAATGCAGAGGTGGGTAGTAACGTGTGACATGTACTCTGTTACTTTTACTGGAGTACGGTAACTTTTTGAGAAAAATTTACTTCTAAGAGTAGTTTTACTAAGATATACTTTTTACTTTTACTTGAATAGATTTAAGAAGAAATAACACTACTTTTACTCCGCTACTTTGCGCTACACAAGAGTCGTTACATTTAACCTTTTTATTCTACATACTTGATTTTTTTTTTTTTTTTTTTTTTACCAGTGATGCCAAGAGTAGAGACGTGCCTGGTGTATTACCGGGGTAGCTCTACCGCTAATTTACCAATGAGACATCGCAACAATAATCACATGACTCCATTATACCAATCAGACGCAAGCTTGCCGTTCTATCTTCAAGCCAGCCTGTTCAATCATGTGGTGTCTTTAAAGCACCGTAAAAAATTAAGTATTTGATATAGAGCGCTGCCCTCTACATGACTCAAAAGTGCAGATTTTAACCTCTCGCAGTTTTTATTTATCACCGATTGACCTCGGAAAACCAGAGATATGATCCTTTTAATTTCAAAATAGTAATTATGAAGGAACTCGTCACTATTCAAACTAGGATGTATTTTCTCCACCAGAGGGCAGTCATGCTGTTTGGACGAAGAATGCTTTATTTATGTCATTTTTTTTCTCTCGTCGGAATTCAATTTTTTTTTTTTTTTTGTATTTCTTTGACTTAGTGTGGTTATGTAGTGGGTTATTGTACAGTATCATTATGATAAAAGTCCATATAAATAACTTTGTGGTCAGAGAAAAATACCATTGTTTAAAAAAAAAAAAAATCCAACAAAATATAAGCAGTTACAATGTTACTCATTACTTGAGTATTCTTTTCACCAAATACTTTTTTACTTGTACTTGAGTATATTTTTTTGGATGACTACTTATACTTGAGTAATATTATTTTGAATTAACGCTACTCTTACTCGAGTAAAATATTTGGCTACTCTACCCACCTCTACCCCAATGCAATTAGGTTTCAGCAATTTGAGTTTACTTATATTATGTGATATATGAATGTTTCTTGCAATCTACAGATGTCCTACAACATGGTTTGGATCTGCAACCGCCTGGTCCGCTTAAAACTGTTGTGTAAAGGCAGTTCAGATAAACCTGAGGTAAATTGATACTCATTTTAAATATACAATATTTCATTTGAAGCAGGTTTCACAATGAACTTCAACAGGCGTGACACACAAACAGTTTGAAGCAAGCACGCCGTGCATTTTATTTGGAAAAGCGTGCGAGTTGTAGTCTTTTTTTTTTCTCAAAGTGAAAGTCTCTGTTTTCTTGGCAGTGAGAGAGTGAGAACAGGCCATAAGGAATACTTTAAAAACGTGTAAGTGTGTTTTAATAGGTTCGTTGTGTGAGGGGTCCAACTGTTACAAAATAATCATAATTATGGTTTCCCAATGTGTTTTAAATATACAGTATTCCTACATTTAAGTTTTTTTTCTTGTCATAACCTATAGAGACAATGTGAAAGTGATGCGGAGGACACGGAGAGCAAACCAGCATCGCTGCTTCGAAGACGACTCAGTAGCAGTTCTTAAAGTTCGACTGCGAAACTGAGGATGGCTACGTTTTCAGTCTGGTAATACGATGAAATTTTGTGGGTATGTGAAGCCGGTAAGAATTTTTTGCCCTGTACCTATGACAATTTTGTCACAGCTGCATGCTACCAGTACTACAAGTGACATTATAACATTCAACAAGTTAACATCTAATGTTTAGTGGGAAAAAAAACAGAAGGAAAACCTTCCCTTCATTTTATCCATGTTGTTGAAATTCCACTTCAAAAACATTCCTACCTCAGCTCGCCAATTTTTTTTGTAGCATCACAGACATTTGTACGGCCCATATTAGGAATATTGTGTCATGTAAACATAATCACTAATTATACTGCATGTATTTTTTGACTGTTTTATGTCTTTTAAATGTTTTTAGAAAAGTTTTGCTTAATATTCTTTTCAAATGTGATGAAACTTACAACAAAGCATGTTGCAATTTCAAATACAGTACATGTACTTTTACTACATACTATGGCGTCTTTTTAAACTGAACCTAACATTTTCGTCCCTGGGGGAAAAAAAACACATACCCAAAGCGGATCCCACCACTGTTAAAGCATGGCAAGCAAGATCCTCCTCTTGACTTTAATATTGTTACAAAGAAATACAAAGAGAAGTTTTACCCGGACCGAAAAGGCACTGCTGGCTGGGATTTTTGCAAAAAACTGTGTGAAAGTGCGGAAACGGCATGTCGAAGAGGACGCGAGGCTTTTTTGAGGGGTGTGGGGATTCCTGCGTGTTTAGCTAAAAGACACAAAAAAAGACAAACGTGTCAAATTGTCCATCAATGTACAGATTCAAAATGTCATAAGGTTTGTCTTACATGGAGGTCATGTCATTGAGTGCGTGGTCCAATTCCTCGCTGATGGCTTTGTACTTGAGTTTCTGTGCGTACAGCTCGTCTGCAGAAAAGCAACACAATTTACCGTAATTTTCACACTATAAGGCGCACTTGACAATAAGCCACCGCCCACCAAATTTTGCACGAAAACAGCATTTGTCCATAGATAAGTCGCACTGGACTATAAGCCGCTGCTGTCCTCACTGTATTATGGGATATTTGCACCAAAAGATATTAAGCGGTAACACTTTTAATACCAAATGAACCACCATTTATTACTTCAAGAAGCTTCATTTGGCCATCACTCCTCCCTTAAGGAAGACAATAAACCTCTGCTGCTACCTGCTGTCAACACTGTTGTCGTCCAACATGCCTCCTCGCCTGCAATGCAGCACTACAGATGTTATAATAATAAAAATTAGGGCTGTCAAAATTATCGCGTTAACGGGCGGTAATTAATTTTTTAAATTAATCACGTCAAAATATTTGACACAATTAACGCACATGCCCCGCTCTGACAGATTTAAATGACAGTACAGTGAAATGCCCACTTGTTAATTGTGTTTTATGGAGTTTTGCCTCCCTCTGCTGGCGCTTGGGTGCGACTGATTTTATAGGCTTCAGCACCCATGAGCATTGTTTAAGTAATTATTGACATCAACAACCGCGGGCTACTAGTTTATTTTTTGATTGAAAATTTTACGAATTTTATTAAAACAAAAACATTAAGAGGATTTTTAATACAAAATTTCTATAACTTGTACTAACATTTATCTTTTAAGAACTACAAGTCTTTCTATCCATGGATCGCTTTAACAGAATGTTAATAATGTTAATGCCATCTTGTTGATTTATTGTTATAATAAACAAATACAGTCCTTATGTACCGTATGTTAAATGTATATATCCATCTTGTGTCTCATCTTTCCATTCCAACAATAATTTACAGAAAAATATGGCATATTTTATTGATGGTTTGAATTGCGATTAATAGCGATTAATTACGATTAATTAATTTTTAAGCTGTAAATAACTCGATTAAAAATTTTAATCGTTTGACAGCCCTAATAAAAATACATGTTCTGTGCTAATTATTTCTTCAGGTACTGTTCTAGTTGTTTCATTCATTGCTAGTTATGGTATTTGGTTACACTTTATTTGACATTGGTGCCATAAAACTGTCATAAGACCATCTGATTATGACATGACACTGACATGTCTCTTTGACACTCTCACTTTTGAATGGATGTAAAAGATCCAAGCTGGACATAAATGGAGTTAGTGACATAATTTGCCGGATGACACATAATGGCATATGCACTGTCATATGCATTCATTAATGCACAATGTCATAATTATGACGGTCTTATGGCAGTCTTATGGCGCTGCTATTAAATAAAGTGTTAGCCATTAACCCTATGAATCAACAAATAAGCAGCACTGGACGATAAGCCGCAGGATTCAAAATGAGGGAAAAAAAAGCAGCTTATAGTCCGAAAATTACGGTACTCAATTTCAGATGGAGAGGGCTTTAAATCTGTACAAAATGTTTTGTACAAGAAATGTTTAAAGTTGCACTAAAGTGTATAAAAGTAACAATTAACAACTGTAAAATAAAAGAAGTGAAACTACACCTCCTATGATGACTTTTCATTTGTTGAACTTGGACATTAAAAAAAGGAAAGTGCATTTTTATGCATTAAATAACGATATTATAGTATGTCAAATACTTCCAACAAAAAAAGGATAAGTATGTTTGTAAAAGTGTTTCAGTTTGTGCAGCAACGATTTATTGATTAACTCGAGTAATTCGATTAGAAAAAAAAAAGTCAAATCCAATTTTGGTGCTTCGAGGAATCGTTTACGTGGCATGTAATGGTTTGTTTTGAAAGTGTTTGCATTTAGTTTTATTGATTTTCTCTGGCAACAATGAATTAGGCATGAGCCGATTACCGGTGTCAAGGTATACCGTGGTATGAAAACGTCATGATTTCAAAACCACAAAAATTTCCGCCATACCGTCCCGACGGTATTATCCATTTTTATGTCCCAAAATACAGGGAGCAATCCCTCGCTTGCAGCTGCAAGGCTCAACTCTCCCCCAGCAGTTGTGGCTCAGTGTCAGTGAGTCAGCTGTGCTACATGTGGCTGGAGGAGGTGAAACTCTTGAACTTTTTCCCCCATTGAAAAAAACAAAATCGTTGGTATGGGAATACTTTGGCTACCGAAAAGTTACAGACGGCCGAGGCTTAGAGGAGGAGGGCCAACCGACATGTAAAACATGTTTGCGGAAGGTGGCTGCCGAGAAGGCATAATCTCCAATATGATTTCGCATTTATACAAAATTGAAGGTTAGTAAATTCACTGTCATGAACGTTTCCCTCCAGCTACGAGAGTTAACTCCAGCGTGTTTAGTGTGTCTAGCAGAAAACGTGGTGTTTTTTTCTCTCTGGCAACTGTCTGTGTTGAGAAAAGAGAGAGTGTGTGTGTACAATGTAAACGTGATACGTCAAGTTGCTTTAGTTTTCATAGATGGCAATGGTAACGGAGATGGAACATGTGTATTTGCAGCTGCAGGTTATTAATATTGAACAACAAAAGTTGTTAATACAAACGTTGAAGCATAGGTGACATGGAAGACGTTTTGCGAATGTTTGAAAAGAGCGGTGTTGTTGTGCCGAACCGGAAACAACGTTCTGAGTGGACCAATCACAGTCATTTGACGTTCACGTCACGACACATTGATGTGACTTGGAGTCAGGATTTTGTGGAGGCGCACGTCAGCCTACGGCGTAAAGTTGTAAATTGGGTCTGTGTTAATGGAGTAGGTCCGCCGTCACGGCAACGCAGAAGCATAAATTAGCCTTTAAGGCCAACATGAAGTTGTAAATTTTTGTTTTTAGCTTATATGTTTATGCATTCGTAATTTAGTTTAGAAGTATATTTAGATTTTTTATGGGAATATGTGTTTGAACGATTTGTAGAGCTTTGTTAAAAAAAAAAAAAAAAAAAAAAAAAAGCATTTCATAGCCTTTAAGCTAGCGGACTTTTGCAATGCAAGTTAGCCAGTTGTTCTTTTGTTATACTTAGAGCCTCATTTATTTATGTATTTCTTCTATTTGGTGCTAAGCTCAGGTATATTATTATTATTATTATTTTTATGAAAGTGCAATTCTGCATAGTTTGTAGAACCACTCAAGAATTATTTTGTTCATCCATCCATCCATCCATCCATCCATCCATCCATCCATCCATCCATCCATCCATCCATCCATCCATCCATTATCGAAACAAATATGAAAGTCTGATGTATACAAAAGTAAAATGATGAAAAAAATAAATAATTCAATATCTATATATCATAATTTAAATATATAAACAGCCTAAAATTAAATTAAATATTTTATAGGCATAATTAATATCACACAATTGATAGTTTTATAAAATAGTTAAATTAAGAAATCAAATGACAGTAGATAAAAGGCTTATTTGAACAAGAATTGGAAAAATAGTCACGTACAGAATATGAATACAAACAGTGTTGTTTTACCATACAAATAAATACGGGTATTTAACATAAAGTATCATGTTTTTTTTTTCTTTTACATTTTATATATCTGACACTACATTCAGAAAATAATAACTGAAATGATATGAATAACAATATATATAAACTATATACTGTATACTATATATATCTATATATATACTGTATAAATATATACATAGACTCCACCATTAGTTGACGAGACAGCTCCCACAGACATTGCGCAATGCCTGCCCGTAGGAGGCCGACCCAGGCAGTACGTTGAGTTGACTTTCACTGCGATAAACTCAAACATGCTGCGTTCTAAAGCCGGATTTAGGTGGTAACAGGACAAAGGTCTTACTTCACACAAGCAGACAGGAGTGTCTCAAGAGTCATTTGGTCGAGGATTCAAGGTAATTATTATATTAAATAGAAGCATGCATGCAGTTTGAAACGTGAAAAAAATCAATGGCTTGAAATATTTACGTAAAATGAACAATAACTGCCCGTTTTTTGCTTTTAACCAAGAATGTAGACTTTTTTACATTCGTATCTATAGAAATTCTGCAATTTAAGCATTTATTTATAGGAATTTTCAACTTAAAAAGCTCTTTGTTTTGTGACGGCTGCCACGTTGGATTTTGAACCGCTACACAATAACGGAATTCAACCTTAACAAGTTGTGAATGTACAGTATATAGAAAAATGCAAATTTTGGTTTTGTTGAGTAAAATTAAGATGATTCTGCTTGCTTTCTTCAAATATTAAGTTTGTGATGTTAAAATACGGTGATTTTCTCAGCTGTTGAAAACTTGCATGAAATTTTTAAAAAATTAAGTTGCTATTTTGAACAAAAACTCTTATATGTTATGTTAAATATTGCTATTGATCCTGCAAATATAGTTGATCATCTCTGCATTTGGTAATTTTTGTGCATCTAGCATAAATTTTGAGGATTTTATAGCCATTTTAAGTTTTGTTATACTTATATTAAAAAAAAAAAATCAGGATTTTGAGCGAATGACTTTAATTTTTTTTAATGTCGCTGCTCATGGAGACTCATATATGCCTAAGGTAGGTGCCTGTTTTGGTTTTAGGTTGCTAGCGGCTTTGGTTTTGAAAATACTTTAATTTTTTAAAACAGGCCCCGAAGGATTGGACCCGAGCCCTGTGTCCCGTCAACTGATAGTGAAGTCTGTGATATATATTTTTTAAAACATCTAAAACATTAGTACACTGTTTTGCATTTTCTTTTTTTTTTTTTTTTTTTAACATACCTTCCAGATCATCAATGGTCTTCTCCAGCTTAGCCACAGACCTCTCAGCAAACTCAGCTCTGGTCTCAGCCTAAGCAACACAACATTTTTCATATTGACCCTTCCTTCTAGTGTAAATAAATAGAAGACCTTCTCCTACCTCTTTGAGCTTGTCTGTCAGAATCTTGATCTCCTCTTCGTATTTGTCCTCCTTCTGGGAGTACTGCATGAACAAAATTGCTCCTGTAAGCATGTGTGAAAACCTGCTACCTAACATTTGAATTTGTTAACATGAGCTGCGCTGCTTTACCTTCTCCGCCTGAGCCTCCAGGGACTTCAGGTTGTTGGTAACGTTTTTCAGTTCCTCCTCCAGTTCAGCGCATTTTCTGTCGTGTGTGTTTCAGTTCACACAAAACAAAGACAACAAACATGTACTGTAAAATGCAAGACGTAGACTATTAACCAATAGTTTGAGAGGAGACACTCACGCTTCTGCTAGCTCCGCCCTCTCCTCCGTACGTTCCAACTCGCCTTCCACAATCACCAGCTTGCGAGCAACCTGTGTCATCACAATGCTCACACCGTTAACACCTTATGGGAAGTTATTGACATCTAACAGGGAGTCGATAATTTCACAAAGAGCTGCTCACCTCCTCGTACTTGCGGTCCGAGTCTTCTGCGATGTGCTTGGCCTCCTTAAGTTGGATCTCCTGGAGTTCCATCTTCTCCTCGTCCTTCAGGGCCCGGTTCTCGATCACCTTCATGCCTCTGCGCCATTAAAGCATGATGTTAAATTCTCTGTGAGATGAATACGTTCCGATAGATTCGAGAGGAGACGATGACCTCTCGCTCTCGTCGGCAGCCTTCTCTGCCTCCTCCAGCTTCTGGAGAGCGGTGGCCAGCCTCTCCTGGGCTCGGTCCAACTCTTCTTCCACGAGCTGGATGCGCCTGTTCAGGGAGGCCACCTCCGCCTCAGCCTGCGCGCATACATTGTACAGGCTAAAATACATGATTTTAAATAGTGCTGCAACGATTAACTCAAGTAATTCGATTAGAAAAAAGATTGAAAGATTAAATTTTTCTGCTTCACCTATTCGTTTAATTAAAGTGGCGTTGTAATGGTTTGTTTCGAAAGTGTTTGCATTTAGTTTTATTGATTTGGGTGGAAACACTGCCCTCAAGTGGCAACAGTGAATATAAGTCATTTCACATGGCTGAATCCAGCTGATCCCTGTTAATACCAACATAAGCTAAGTTTTTGTATGCGCTAATGTTTTTACAGTGCAGTTGTAATTTAGTTTATAGGTACTGTACATTAAGCCATTTTTTGTGGGAATAGGGTTTAAACCATTTAAGAGCATTGTAAAAAAAAAAAGTTAGCACTTTATAGCATTGAGGCTAACAGACTTTTGCTACGTAAGTTAGCCAATTGTTCTTTTGTTGAACTAAGATCCTCATTTATTTGATTTTTTATACCGTTTGAGGCTCAGCTCAGGTATTTAAAATTTTTTGTGTTCCTTATCCGATGACTCAATTATTCGAACTAACTAGTTCATCGATTAATCGACTACTAAAATAAAATATACCTGCAGCCGTAATTCCAAAGAGGCAGTGCCCAGGTTACGATGTACCTGATTTTCGTGATCCCGACTTTACGACACTGGTGACTGTTCTGCCTTTTAGCGAAATGTGTACTTGATAATTATGTTGACTTTTGTTTGTTTATGCATGCTTTTATTTTGGTGCAGAAAGTGTAGAGCAGGTAGTACGCGCGAGTTAGAGCGCATTTACACATGAAGAAGAACGTATTTGCGCACACGAAGAAGTCACGCAGCCAAGAGAGAGCGCGAGAGAGGAAAGATTACAGTTTAGCTCGCTGTCTAGTTAGGACTTAGCTCCAACGTTATGGCGAGTACAGTACAATGACATATTATACAGTGGTACCTCTACTTACTAAATTAATTGGTTATGAAAGTAGGTTCGTAACCTGAAAATTCTGTAAGTAGAGACGTGTTTTCCATGTAAATGCCCTAATCCGTGTCAACTCCCCTAAAATTCAGACATAAATCTTTTATAATGCATCAAAACATGTAACAAATACATGTTCATTCATTCATTCATTCATTTTCCATGCCTTGCAATCACGTTATTGCACAATAAACATAAAATCACAGTTGTGAGGGGCGAATTCAGAGGACGCTGGGAAACACACATACCCATACAGTAAAGGTCCCTCTTAGCCAATTGGATATCAGGAATGCTAGGCAATAGCCAATGGCAAAGCAGCTATAAGTATGTTACGTTCAGTAAATTCCGGGAGCTGCGAGTACCAACTGTACTGTATTTTTGCCTTTCGTATCCTAATATTTCTAACAAGAGGATATATTTTCCCGTTAAAGCATGTCATAACCTGAAAATTCTATATGAAGAAACGTTCGTAAGAAGAGGTGTCACTGTACATGTTTTTAGATAGTTATTTTGATATTTAGGGGGTAGTCAAGGGTACTAAAATGGTTAATTCCAATTTACGGGGCAATTTGTGTTACATTGGCAGCATAAGAACGGAACTCGTTCGTAACCCGGGGTCTACCTGTATTATACATAGTTCTACTTTTTTTATTTCACATATATAATAATTTAAAATACAGAATTGGTACAAAATATGCTTTCAATGGCAGGCAGTAACTTAAAAATGACAAAAATAGAGTTAGCACACTCATGCACTTAGTAGCTCAATTTCTGAGTGGTTAATGCCAGCCCTCCCAATCAAAATAAAATTGGACATATATATATATTTCTGTCAATACCTGCTAATAACTTAAAAATGACAAAAATGGAGTTAGCCCCACTCATGCTCTTAGTAGCGCATTTTGTGAATGATCGCTGCCAGCCCTCTTGAAGCAACACTAGGTAACTTTTCAACATTTATAAAATATTTTCATAAAATTTGTGATGAAATGTCGACTGACAACTAGTTGAATGACACGTCTTTTATATCTTGACGGGTCTGGATCGCTTTCACCGGCACTAATTAACTTGTTAACAGGAACCCTGCCGCACACAAAAAGCTACAAATGTGCTGACTGCTTTACAGTATACGTCACTTTCCTCTTCCCCCATTCATTATAAAGACGGAAGTCGATGCAAACGCTTTCGCGCGAATTCTGCAAAGATGGCAGAGCAACAAAAAAGACAAAAAGTTTTGTCCGAGGAGATAAAAAAAGGAAAAGGGAGGCGACCAGGATAAAAGGACACTCAAGAACAGCTGGTGTGAACCGCCCCCCCAACTGAACTTGTCAGCGCTAAAGTGGGGGAATACGGTAAAAAATCAAACCTGTCTTATTTTCAACATCGTCATTTGCTATTGTTTAGCCACAACTGGATTCTTTACCTCATTTCCTATTCATCCTTTACACAGCCACTGGAAACAAAATGCCATTTAATCCAGTAACCCTAACCTTTTTGCACCACGGACTGGTGTATTGTAGGCCTTTATTTCACAGACTGGCAATGTGTGGCAGAAAATTACAGTAAATGTAAAATCGCCACAAGGTATGATACTCTCAGTACATTCGCTTATGTTGACTTGTTTGCCAGCTTTTAGCCACAAATTATCCAGAATGGACTTGGTTGTAGGCCCGTCTTCTGGTTCAGCAGGTAGCCTTTTCCCCGTAAAAAAGCTGTCCAAAGACGTCGCCGCCCGCAGTACACAGTCAACAGCAGCTAACGTTACTGTTTACATTGACTGGCGCTGGGCTGTTATAGGTGTGCACCCCAGTAATGGCGGCCAACCATTAGAGGGTGACGTACACAAATCTCTACTCAGATTAGTCAATAGAGTAGCCATGCATATTGATGTGTCACGAGGCACAGGCCAGATTACGGTCTTTAACAAATTATTATTTCTCTGCGGCCCGGTAGCAAATAAGCCACCAGGTACCGGTCCTGGGCTCGGTGGTTGGGAATCACTTGAGATCAGGATTTTACAATACTGTGCGCTGGTCCCCATGGGTAACGTCTTCCTTAAGGCAAAATACTACTGCTTTTGTCCACCTGCGTCGCTGATATTGACCAACACTGAAAAGTTACCTAGTGTTGCTTTAATCAAAAGGGATTTGACGTCACTCATCATCAATGGCAGCCAAAGAGTTAATAGGCAAAAATGGAATTAGTCCACTCTTGCTCTCAGTAGTTCAATTAGCGAATGAATGCTTTTAAAGGATTTTGATTGGTTGTGTAGACTTTATTCCATTCACTGTGCTCGACATGAATGAGGCTCAAAATTTGGGATCGGTCACTATCAGGTAGTGCCTAAAAAGGAGCGAGGCCATTGTTAAGCTACGGGTCGAGGTTTAGCGGCTGACATCATGGCCCAAGCAGGGGCTCTGAATCCCCTCGACAGCTGTGCGCGTGTGTGTGGGTGATGAGGAGGGGGGTGGTCTCCATCCAGAGCATGAGGAGAATGGAATGCACACTGTGCCTTGATGAGGCTTGATTTACAGCGGCAGCTTTTATCAGCTGATATGACCGTATTGGAAATACATGGCTAGGCTTTCATTGGGTGAAAAACAACTAATTGTGCTGGGGGTGTGGATGTCACTCACGTCAGCCGCCTTCTTGTCAGCCACTTCTAACTTCTCCTGAGCATCCTTCAGCGCCTCTGAGTATTTGTCCAGCTCGTCTTCTGTCCCCTTGAGCTTCTTCTGCATTTGCAGGAGCTCGTCCTCATGCTGTCGGAGAAAACATGAAGCGGCCGCATTTGTAGTTTTAACCGCATCAACCTAAGCCCAAATGTTAGCGGCCCACCTGTTTGCTTCTGTCTTCAGCCGCTTTCTTGTCGGCTTCCGCCTGCTCAGCCTGGTCCAAAGCGTTCTCCTTGTCCAGCTTGAGCATCAACATCTTCTTCTTGATGGCCTCCATTTTGAATCGCTGGCTTTTCGACACAGACGAGAAGGAAGGAAGGAAGGGATGACGGATGCCCAAGCCTGGCGACGGGGATGAGACACCAAACTCTGACCAAGATGGTGGGTGGACTTTTATACGGGGGGCAGAGGAAAGGGGCCGCTCCCTCTCGGGGATGGTCCCCGTGGCCACACCCTCCCACTTTCTTGCAGCATCCTGGTCTTCTCATTTCACTTAATGGTTTCGTTTATTTCATTTGCATTCTTGCATTTTTACTTAACAGTTAACTGAGCTTTTAATTTTGTTTTTGCAATTTATGTAGTTTTAATGCGTCCGTTTTTTTCCCTTCCAACTTAATTTTTAATTTACATTTGAATGTTGATTTCATCATGTATTTTTTCATTTGTCCTGCAGTATTGTTTTCATCAACGATGACTATAATGAAAACATTTCGTCTTTAAGACGATGACGAGACGATAATAGGGCTGCAGCTATCGATTATTTAGGTAATCGAGCAATCTATCCATTGGCTAGTTTGAATAATTGCGTAATCGGATTATGCACATTTTGATGCATTGCAGAATACATTTTAGGATATGTTAAATAAGTGTTTATGCATGCTATAATATTTAGTTTGGGTTGCTAAGACGACAGTTTCAAAAGAGCATTAAATGCAAATACGAAATAAAATTCATGAGTGTTTCTTCAAACAATGCAGAATTGCACTTTCATTTCAAAAGAGAAATAAATGCATTAAAAAAACAGTACAACAAAAGAACAATTGGCTAACTTGCATAGCAAAAGTCTGCTAGTTTAAATGCTACAAAATGCTCTTTTTTTTAAACAATGCTCTGAAGAAATCGTTATTCCAAAAAATGCTAAATATACTTAAACATCAACAACAAACTAAACATCAAATGCATAAACAAACAGATTAGCTCAAACAAAAACATACAGTACCTTATGTTGGTCTTAACAGGGAGCAGCTGGATTCTGTCTGGTTCAACAAGTTATGGCATATTCACTGTTTCCACTAGAGGGCAGTGTATCCACCCAAATCAGTAAAAGTAAATGCAACACCTTCAAAACAAACCATTACAACGTCACTCTAATTAAACAAATCTTTGAAGCAGCAAAATTTGAGTCGAAGCTTTTTTTTTCTGATCGAATTACTCGATTAATTGTTGAACGCCAGATGACAATGCGTTGTTAAATTTAAACCATTTGATGATCGTCATTGTAGTAGGTATACATCAGCTGTAACATGATGTAGAAATGTCCCACATAGCTGCATTTTGATACGGAAAACAAAGTACAGTTGTGATTTAGTATGCTCGCAAAGTATGCTGGTCTGGCAGAAGACGCCATCGTTTACGTCACATTTTCACAGTGTGTGACATTTTATGTGCAGTTACCTGCATTGTAGGAGTGCCTGGTTGTTCCACTCATGTGACGTGCTGAGCCCTCCCCCAACTCACCAATGTTGCTTGTTTTGACACACACACGGTAAGATTTGTTTTCTTATCTTGGCGAACGAGAAGATGCAATGTTGGTTTAGCCTTTAAAAGTCTTTGCTGAGTCATCATCACACACTAAATGTAACTCGCAGTGTTAACATAGCATTTGTGTTCGCGTTAAGCTAATGCTAATGGCGAGCGTCCTCTTAAACTCTCGGGCACCTTTTTTTTTTTTACTTGCAGTTCGTGGCATCCAGGTGGGTATAATTAATTGAAAATAATGTACTGGTTTCCTGCTCAGTATATATTCTCACCAAGTTGCCGTTGTCTTTTTAGACGCGACAACATTATGTGCTAATCTGTCAATGTTCATTCAAAATAGTTGGAAACCTTTATTTTTTTGAGTAAAATGTTTGAATTTTACAGCCGAAAACCTTTTGGGTAAACGTCGACTAAAACGAGTTTTCTTCAACAAAAGCTAGATGAAGACAAACACATTTTGAAATGACTAAAATATGACATCATATGATATATGATATCATAAGGTGCCATAACACAAGTACATATGACAGCGCAGGGATGACGAGACGGGCACAGGTCCAGGAACATACGCAGAAAATGGTGCTGAAAACAACACGCAAATGCCCATTTGTCATGCCGTGGGACTTGCAAGCCTCAATTTTAGATAATATCCATGTTATAAATGTTGTGGCAACAATTTACAATTATTTAGGCTATACTCTGCACAGCACGGGCAATCACCCACATAACCACAGGTGGGACTTATAGTACACCCAGCTTGGCTGGCTGTCCGTGAACCTGGCTAGCTGCTGCGGCGCTAGCCTCCTGCTGCACCCGGTCCCGCTCGTTAGCATGATCACTGCAGCCGCCCTCATCGCCGGTTGTTGCTCTTCTGATTCGTTTTGAACCATCTTCCTTCTGTTTGAAAAAAGACAGTAAATGCAACTGTCTTTTTGGCATGTTGAAATACCGTTTGATCCTAGCCGCTTGCTCCCCAGTTGCCGCAAATTTCCAAAGTTTTTTTTTGTTTTTTAATTTTTTTTCATGTAGGGGCGTGATTTGTTGGTCCAGCTTTTCAGTGCATCAACAAATCTCTGACGCTTTCAAATGATGTCCAATTTTTATAAACAACATGCAATTCTTGGGATTTGTTATGTAAATGAATTTATGCATACTATTATTATATTTTTTACCTTTTTTAACAACGTTTTGATATTACTGTATTGGCCCGAATATAAGACGGCCCTGATTATAAGACGACCCCCCCTTTTTCAAGACTCAAGTTTGAAAAAAGACTTTTTGATCACCAAATTAATTTTTATACAGAAAATAATTACAGTACATCCGAAACAAATGATTATAACAATATATTTGAGAGAAAAAGCATGTTATTTTGCCTCATTCAAATCTTAATATCTGAACGTTTAAATCTGTAAACTAAAGTGCAATCACATTCGTAATGAATGGCTTCTGGTTTTTGAAATGTAAATAAACCAATCTATTGTGATAAAACAACAAAATTGCTATAACTGCATTAACCATCAAAGTGAAGTCTAACTGTAACTGTAGTCTTGAAACAAATCTGAATAAGGAAAAACATTGGTATAAAATAATGCAAACTGGTTAAACTTGAGAGTAGCTGAGATCTGTCATGACAAACATCGCTTCAATGATATCTGGCGCCATCTAGCATCGTGAATGGGGAGAGTAGCTGAGATCTGTCATGACCGAACATCGCTTCAATGATATCTGGCACCATCGAGCGTCGTGAATGGGTTTAATGTCTAGATCGCGAATATAAGACGACCCCCTCTTTTTCAGCCTTATTTCAATGCAAAAAACACCGTCTTATATTCGGGCCAATACGGTATTATTATTTTCTATACACGAGAGGTGCCGGATCCGCCCAAATAAGTCCCGGAACACAGGGAAGCCAAAATCAAGAGGTGCCGGATCTTGAGGTGCTCGGACACAAATTAACCCCTGACTAAGACTAATAAGTAGTAATATACAAAAGACTAACAATGTTGTTGTCCTGACTGCTTTATCATAACTGGATTCATTGATGTATGTTGTATTAAAATATTTTCTCTCTAAAATTTCAGTTTCAGTCTTGGAGATGCCACAAACATGGTCAAACTCTTCTTTTGGGGGAAATCAGAAAAGGTTAGCGTGTGTGTGCTTTAATCCTGAGTAATGCTACTCGTTTAGCATGTTGACTCACAGCTGTTGCCGCCGTCAAGTGAGCACAAGTCTGTTCTAATCTCGTGTGACACCAAGTGAGTTTGCGCTGTCACATACTGTCATGCTGCAGCCTTGCTCGCACTGCCCGCCCACCCGCTCTCTCACCCGACAGCAACAAACAACATGTCCCACACCACGCGACAAACTTGAGCACGATACTGCATGCAATGAAACAAGTAAGGCCGAGCGGTGAATGATTATGTTTCAGTACCACTGACGGTGATAGACGTCCAATCCGTTCTGAAGGACAGCAGGGATCATTCACATTGAGCTACTGAGAGCCATTTTTGTCATTTTGAACTCATTAGCTGCCTTTGATGGCGATGGATGTCCAATCTTCTTTGACTGGGAGGGCTGGCATTGATGATTCAGAAATAGAGCTATTAAGAGCATTACTAGGTTAACTCCCGTTTTGGCTTTTTAAAAATTTTTTGGCTGCCATTGACGGTGAAATATGTCCGATCTTTTTTTGATTGGTAGGGTTAGCAGTGATCATTGATAAATTGAACTACTGAGAGCATGAGTGGGACAACTCCTTTTTTGTCATTTTTAATTTACTGTATTGACTGCCATTGCTGGTAAAAGATGCAAAGGTGGGTGGAGTAGCCAAAAATTTTACTCAAGTAGGAGTAGCGTTACTTCAAAATAATATTACTCAAGTACCGGAATTTTCGGACTGTAAGGCTCACCTGACTATAAGTCGCCACCCACCAAAATTGACACGAAAATGGCATTTGCTCATAGATAAGCCACATTGGACTATAAAGCCACAGCTGTCCTCACTGTATTATGGGATATTTACACTAAAAGATATTAACTGGTAACACTATATTTGACAGTGGCATCAAAAGACTGTCATAAGATCAAATGAACCACCATTCATTGCTTCAAGACGCTTCATTTGGCCATCACTGCTCCTTTGGGGGAGACAGTCAACCTCTGCTGCCACCTTCATTCGACATTGTTGTTGTCCAACATGCCTCCTAACATGCATTGCAGCACTACAGATTTAAATAACGATCAAATTCATGTTTTGTGCTCATTATTTCTTCAGTAACTGTTCCAGTTGTTTCATTAATTGCTAGTTATGGTATATGAGAACACTTTATATGACAGTGTTGCCATAAGACTGTCATAAGGCCATCATAGTTATGGCATGACACTGCCATGAGCATTAATGAATGCTTATGACAGATGTCATTTTGTGTCATCTGCAAAATATCCCACTTTTTAATGGATGTAAAGATCCAAGCTGGACATAAATGGATTTAGTGACATAATTCATAATGTCATTAATGCCCATGATAGTGTCATGTCATAATTATGACAGTCTTATGGCAGTCTTATAACATCGCTGTCAAAGAAAGTGTAAACTATTAACCCAGATAAATCCACAAATAACCTGCACTAGACTATAAGCCGCAGGATTCAAAATGAGGGGAAAAAAGCGGCTTATAGTCTGGAAATTACGGTAAAAGTAATTATCCAAAAAATTTACTCAAGTACAAGTTAAAAGCGTATATGTTGAAAAGAATACTCAAGTAGTGGGTAACATTGTGAGTAACTGCTTACAATGTTTGATTTTTTAAAATTATTTTAAACAATGGTATTTTTTGTCTTAGCACGAAGTTATATACCGTGTTTTCCACACTATAACGCGCAACTAAAAGCCTTCAATTTTCCCAAAAGCCAACAGCGCGCCTTAGAATCCGTTGTGCCTTATACTGGATATGGATCAATTTTGCTTAATCATGGCATGACATTACCTTTAGTGCAGCACCATCTAGCGGATGTATAACGCAACCCCAACCACTACTACTACTACTACTACTACTACTACTACTACTGCGCCTTATAATGCGGCGCGCCCTACATATGAAAAGAGTTTTACAATAGGCTATTCATTGAAGGTGCGCCTTATATCTGTCCTGTAATGTGCGCTGGTTGTTTCTTACCATTGCTGGTATATTGTCCGTTACCATTGTTTGTATAGTTATTGTTGTCAGTTATAATTGTCCTGTGTGTGTCGCTTTTACCATTGTTGGTATAGTTTTACTTTTATTTACCATGTTGGTATGAAATTGTTTTTGTTTTTTTGTGTTGGCTGTGGTAACTTCATCACAAGGGAGAAAATTGGGTATAAAATGTATATCTATGTTTGAACTGAATTTTTAGTAACCAACATTTTCAAAGGAAGTAGCAAGAATTTTTTGTTCTTAATTAGATGAGAAGACGGTGGGATTAAATAAGTTTTCTTCTTCCCGCTTCTTTTCAGGCATGTCGTTGATGTTGAAAAGTTGCTTAATTTGTTTTGCTGCTCTTTTTTTTTTTTTTATGAATTATATATTTGCTGTCTCGACAAGGAGAGTCATGCCTGAAATAAACGAATGACAATACTCCAATACGCCTTACAGTGCAGAAAATACTGTATATGAACTGGTATTATTACACTGTACTATAACCTATTGTATAATACATAACCACACTTAGTCAACAAAATACCCAGAAATCATTTAATAATGAAGAGAGAAAAAAATCTACAGAAATGAAGCATCATTTGTCCAAATAGCATGAACTGGAGAAAACATATTTCCTATTATGAAATTAATAGGATCCTATCTCTTTTTTTCTGTAGTCAGTCGGTGATAAATAAAAACTGGGAGAGAGTTTAAAATCTGCGCTTTCGAGTCACGATGTCAAATCCTTAATTTTTTAAGGTGCTTTAAAGATGCCACGTGATTGAACAGGCCGGCGCGATCATAGAACAGCAAACTTTAGTCTGATTGGTATAATGGAGTCATGTGATTATTGTTGTGACATCTCATTAGTGAAACTGAGACACTTTTGGCATCTCTGGCAAAAAGAAAAACAATAGTAAAGTCTAATGTGTGGAATAAAGAGGGAAAAAATGTAATGACTAGTGTAGCCCAAAGCAGCGGAGTAAGAATAGTATTTCTTCTTTGCAAATCTACTCAAGTAAAAGTAAAAAGTATGGCTTAGAAAAACTCTTAATATAATTTTCTCAAAAAGTTACTTAAGTAAATGTAACGGAGTAAATGTAACGAGTGACTACCCTCCCTGGAAAGATCATATTTTGAGTAGGAGGGCTGGAAGCGATCACTGATAAATTGAACTACTGAAAGCATCAATGGGCTAACTCCCTTTTTGTCATTTTTACCTCATTAGCTGCCGTTATGGCAATAGACGTCCAATCCCTTTTGACTAATAATTGCTAATTAATATTGCTTCAAATAAAATGTAGGCCATATAAATACAGTATATATATATATATATATATATATGTATATATATGTATATATATATATATATATATATATATATATATATATATATACATACAGTATATCTTATATTTTTTTTTAATGAGTGTAGTTTTGTATCAGATATTTTTTAGAATATATAGAAAAAAAATATATGGGGGAAAACAGTAAGGTGACTTGAACTTCCGCTCTAAGACCCCCAATTTGGCCAAATTTCAAAATTGTCCTATATGCATGTGTGATACATCATTGGAAAGCTTAAAATCTCAATTTTCTGCAGGAAAAAAATTTTGAACAGGAGGGCATTTATATATATATATATAAAAAAAAAAAAAAAAAAAAAAACATTAAAATCAAACAGCAAAACCGTAACTGGAGGTGAGAGCATAGAGGGCATAATTAAATACGCCATGATTTTACCGAGATATTATTGCGTACTTACCTCTTTTCGATCCAAAAACTCCATGTAGCATGTATCACTGAGTGTCAAGACACAGCTGTGAATCGCCACAGCAGGATTTTGGGGGGATTTTATGGGTGAAATATGGTAATATAACAAGGGTCGCAATGCAAAAATCGCAGACATCGAGGAGTGGTCGAGATTTTCCTTTTCATGTATTTATCATGTATTTACTTAATATATTTCTTTTTTTTTTTCTCCATTTTTCTTTGTTTGGATCGATTATTTATCATCTAAAATATTGGGGGAAATGTGATATAAAAATACGATTAAGCGATAGTTATGAGGTAAATATTCGTGACTTATTTTAGAGACCCCATTTTTCTCATTGTGACGTAATTTGTTTAAAAGTTTAAAATATGCGAGTGAATAATTTTTTAAAGTCCTTTTTTAATTTTAAACCAACTATTAGACATACTTAACGATTCTAAGCTAAAAATGACACATTTTGAATAATAAATATAATTAATTACCTTCATTTTATGGCTGGATTGAAACAAAAGCAGTTGCGCGGCATCTGTAAACGGGGGTTTCCATGGTAAAACGGACAAAATATATATAGTTCTGGGGCTTAATGCGTCATGAATCTGCTATGGCAGCATATAGACATATTGTTCTATCAAACACAACACTTGCTGTTGTTGTTTTTTTTTTTTTAGCAATTTGTCATTCTGTCATTTCACTCATTGGCTACCATTGTCATCACTAAATGCCCAATCCAGTTTGGCTGGAGGGTTGGTAGCAATCAAACGATCGTTGCTAGCTCTCCCAGTCAAAAATGGATCAGACGTCTCGCGCCGTCACTGGCAGTGAAACATGATCGCTCAAGCCCAGCCATCCCAGTTCAAATAGATTTGAAGTCAATCACTGCCAATGGCTGTGAATGAGTTCATAAAAGTGAGGTGCATCTTCCACTAGGTTTAAATAGAAACAAAGCATGTCGTTAAAGTGCATCGTGAATGAGGCGCGCGCATGCTAGTGTGTGTGTGATGTGGAAGTGTACGCCGCACACAAAAGAGACACTGGCTGTACATTCCTGCATTGTAACAGTAGTCCATCACCTGGCCCACACTGACTATAATTGGGGGTCTCCTGGGAGAGGGGGTACAGTGGTAACGGCAAGCGTATATATGGACCGATGGGGAGGCAACAAGGGGTTGTGGGGTGGCTAGGGCTATGTCAGATATTCCCCTCTGTGGCCCCCACTTGGGTTATTAATAAACATCTTTTGGCTGACATTGTCTGAGGGATTAAGATGAGGGGCTACATGCGTGAGTGTTTCTGTCTCTGTGGCATGAACCTTGACATCCCACTTTAGTTGTAGGGACATTTATTGTGAGGACATTTTGGTAAGATCAAGGCTGTAGTGTGGGCTTGCTTTTTTGAATTTTCTACAGCGATCCCTCGCTACTTCGCGTCAAGAGTTCATTGCGGATTTTGTTCAATTAAGAAAAAAAAAATACAGTATTTTCTTTAAAAATGTTAAGATATATGCATGTATACAGGGGTATGTACAAATCATTTTCTTTTATATATCTTTCATTTTTATCATGATTATTACATTTGCAGTGCTTAAAAACTATTTGTTAAAATTAGGGCTGTCAAAATCAACGCGTTAACGGGCGGTAATTAATTTTTTAAATTAATCACGTTAAAATATTTGACGCAATTAACGCACATACCCCGCTCAAACAGATTAAAATGACAGCACAGTGTCATGTCCACATGTTACTTGTGGTTTTTGGTGTTTTGTCGCCCTCTGCTGGCGCACGTTAAAATATTTGACGCAATTAACGCACATACCCCGCTCAAACAGATTAAAATGACAGCACAGTGTCATGTCCACATGTTACTTGTGTTTTTTGGTGTTTTGTTGCCCTCTGCTGGCACTTGGGCGCGACTGATTTTATGGGTTTCAGTAGCATGAGCATTGTGTAATCATTGACATCAACAATGGCAAGCTACTAGTTTATTTTTTGATTGAAAAGTTTACAAATTTTATGAAAACGAAAACATTAAGAGGGGTTTTAATATAAAATTTCTATAACTTGTACTAACATTTATCTTTTAAAAACTACAAGTCTTTCTATCCATGGATCGCTTTAACAGAATGTTAATGTTAATGCCATTTTGTTGATTTATTGTTATAATAAACAAATACAGTACTTATGTACAGTGTGTTGAATGTATATATCCGTCTTGTGTCTTATCTTTCCATTCCAACAATAATTTACAGAAATATATGGCATATTTTATTGATGGTTTGAATTGCGATTAATTATGATTAATTAATTTTTAAGCTGTGATTAACTCGATTAAAAATTGTAATCGTTTGACAGCCCTAGTTAAAATATACACATTGTCACGCCTGGGTGAGGGTTGTCCAGTCTCTTCCGGTTTTATTTTGAAGCCTCATCCTCCTGTTTCCACCACTCACCCTAGTTACTTTTACTATAGAGTAATTCAGTTACTCAGTTACTTTTTGGAAGAAGTAGTGAGTAATGTAACTAATTACTTTTTTAAAGTAACGTGCCCAACACTGCAGATGACATTTTGGAGGACTCAACTTGGACATTTAGGGATGAATGTAGTTCCCATGTGGTGTACTCACTTTTGTTGCCAGGGGTTTAGATATTAATGGCTATATTTTGAGTTATTTTGAGGGTAAAATAAATTTACTCTATTATAAAAGCTGCACACAGACCAATTTTCATTGTGTCAAGTGTAATTTTGTCAGTGCTGTCCCATGAAAAGATATACTTAAATATCTGCAGAAATGCGAGGGGTGTACTCACTTTTGTGATACATTGTATGTCTTTACAATGCTGTTAAATCTGAATAAATACATTAAACACACCATAAAAATAAAAAAAGCTCCGCCTCTACTTCGCAGATTTTCATTTTTCGCGGCATTTCACCCCATTCACCGCTATAAACGGTTCACCGTACTTGAAATCAAGCTTTTGATACACAGACTGGGTTGTCGCGTCTACTTTAACTATCGTAATTTTCGGACTATAAGCTGCTACTTTTTTCTATCATTTTGAATCCTGCGGCTTACAGTCCAGTGCGGCTTGTTTTTTGATTTGGGTTAATAGGTAACACTTTATCTGACAGCGCTGTCATAGGACTGTCATAATTATGACATTACACTGTCTTGGGTATTAACGATTGCTTATGACAGATGTCATTAAGTTTTATCCGGCAAATTTTGTCTCTTACTCCATTTATGTCCAGCTCGGATCTCGTCTGTGTTCAGCTTATATAATAGAGTTCATTTATTTTCCCCTAAAATAACTCAAAATATAGCCATTAATATCGAAATCCCTGGCAACAAAAGTGAGTACACCCCTTAGCAAATACGTACATCCCTAAATGTCCAAATTGAGTACTGCTTGTCATTTTCCCTCCAAAATGTCATGTGACTCATTACAGGAGTGCTGTCAGCATTGCTGCAGAGATTGAAGAGGTGAGGGGTCAGCCTGTTAGTGCTCAAATCATACGCCGCACTCTACATCAAATTGGTGTGCATGGCTGTCACTGCAAGAGGAAGCCTCTTCTGAAGACGGTACACAAGAAAGCCCGCCCATCTCATCAGACCATATGACATGGTTCTAGTAATCCATGTGCTTTGTTGACATGTCTTCAGCAAACTGTTTGCGGGCTTTCTTGTGTCATCCATCCATGTCCATAAAGAATTCACGGATTTAAGCATTTTTTTAACAAGAATTTTCAACGGAAAAAGCTCTGTGTGATAAGGTGGCGTTACAGTGGCTTAAAGACTAGCAGCTCATTTGACAAATTTACGTAAAATAAATGCTAACTGCCCGGTTCTTTGCTCTTTTAACAAAGAATTGAGACTGTTTTACGTCCATATCTATAAAGAATTCAGGGACTTAAGTATTTATTCACAAGAATTTTCAACGTAAAAAGCTCTTTGTGTTTCCACTCGGTCAACTTTGACGGAGATAAGCCCTCTAGTAATCAGCTCCGCGTCCCGTGTCCTGTCAATATAATTAGGAAGTCTATGACTTTTTTAAAAATTTGGTTATTTGAAAGATGCGGTATGAAAACTAATATTCATACATTTTTAGATTTGTAAAGGCAATACCATTTGAGTTAGGTCTCATTATTTCTTTTATTATAGTTTTCATGTATTTCAATTCTAGTCTTCGTCACTTTGTCAGTTTTAATTAACGTTAATAACCTTGACCTTGATACACATAAAATCGAAAATGAGAGAATACTCCCCCCCAAAAAAACAATAACGTTATTGTATTGAACACTGAATATTTTGTCAGTACTGTACTCAGTTGAATATATCATCATTGAATTAATTTTTTGATAGACGTCCAATCCATTTGGACTGGGAGGACCTCTTCCAGTTCAAATGGATTGGACATCTATCGCTGTAAATGACACTCATTTAAACGCTTTGTTAATAAGTTAATTTAAAAACAAAAAAGAAAGTATAATAAAGTATCTGAAAATTTTATTGATGAGGAAACAATACATAAAGCTGTTTCTAATATTTTGACAGTATTTCTTTCTTGACCAAAAATAAGCAGTCTTTCAGATTATACAGTACAGTATACAAATACAGTATCATCTTAACATGATAATATTAATCATCATCATCATTTTGTGTCCAGAAACTTCAACCTTGAGCCAAATATTCATGATAGAAAAGTGTAAGCGCAAAGCAGAAAATACATTCGGAAAATACAATCAAAGATTGTCTAAAGTGGAGTCTATTGCACTGAACGACGAGATGCGTAGAATCATGCAGTACCATCAAAAGCACACATACATCTCTATTTGATGCCCTTTTAAATACCTCATATTTAATCATATATACTGTATGTAAATTGTTTGTATAATGGGTTCCTGATGTCGCTTTTTTAGGCGCAAAAATGCCAAAATTCACAGAAAATCAGTAGCAGAATGAAGGGTGAGGTCAGATTTCCAGCAAATAATTCAAATTATAACACAAAAAGATCACAATTATTGTTAGAAGCACATTCATGTAGTAGTGTTAATTATTTCAATACTTCATTCCCCCCTCCCTTTTGTTCAGTAAGTAAATCATGCACACAAGTCAAAGTGAGAAAGAAAAACAGCAAAATAATTGAACTTCATTCGAGACAGAAGTGCGCACATTGTGCTAGCATGGCTTTCATATTGGAGTGCGTGAGGATCACTTAGCTTGATAGCGGAAGATCAGATCTCTTCTGGTATATCCTGAAAATCTGTGGTGGGGAAAGGTAGAAGAAGCAACAGGTATCAGGCAGTGGTGGATGAAATACTGACTTTCTTACTCAAGTAAAAGTACAGATACAGTTGCAAAAAATACTTAAGTCAACGTACAAGTATCTAAGAAAAAAATTAAAATATACGTATACATATATATGCATATATAGATGTAACACCACACACATATACAGTGGGGCAAATAAGTATTTAGTCAACCACCAATTGTGCAAGTTCTCCTACTTGAAAAGATTAGAGAGGCCTGTAAATGTAAACATAGGTAAACCTCAACTATGAGAGACAGAATGTGGAGAAAAAAAAAACAGAAAATCACATTGCTTGATTTTTAAAGAATTTATTTCCAAATTAGAGTGGAAAATAAATATTTGGTCATCTACAAACAAGCAAGATTTCTGGCTGTCAAAGAGGTCTAACTTCTTCTAACGAGGTGTAATGAGGCTCCACTCGTTACCTGTATTAATGGCACCTGTTTTTACTCATTATCGGTATAAAAGACACCTGTCTACAACTTCAGTCAGTCACACTCCAAACTCCCATATAGCCAAGACCAAAGAGCTGTCGAAGGACACCAAAGACAAAATTGTAGACCTGCACCAGGCTGGGAAGACTGAATCAGCAATAGGTAAAACGCTTGGTGTAAAAAAAAAAAACAACTGTGGGAGCAATTATTAGAAAATGGAAGACATACAATACCACTGATAATCTCCCTCGATCTGGGGCTCCATGCAACATCTCACCCCGTGGTGAAAAAATGATAAAAAGAACGGTGAGCAAAAATCCCAGAACCACACAGGGGACCTAGTAAATGATCTACATAGAGCTGGGACAACAGTAACAAAGGCTACTATCAGTAACACATTGCGCAGCCAGGGACAAAAATCTTGCACTGCCAGACGTGTCCCCCTGCTGAAGCCAGTACACGTCCAGGCCCGTCTGCGGTTCGCTAGAGAGCATTTGGATGATCCAGAAGAGGACTGGGAGAATGTGTTATGGTCAGATGAAACCAAAATATAACTTTTTGGTAGAAACACAGGTTCTCGTGTTTGGAGGAGAAAGAATACTGAATTGCATCCAAAGAACACCATACCCACTGTGAAGCATGGGGGGTGGAAACATCATGCTTTGGGGCTGTTTTTCTGCAAAGGAACCAGGACGACTGACCTGTGTAAAGGAAAGAATGAATGGCGCCATGTATCGAGAGATTTTAATCTCCTTCCATCAGCAAGGGCATTGAAGATGAGACGTGGCTGGGTCTTTCAGCATGACAATGATCCCAAACACACAGCCAGGGCAACAAAGGAGTGGCTTCTTAACCCTTTAACACCGAACGTGTCGGATACGACACGTTTACGCATATCATCTGAAGCCTCATTTGAAGCCTCGTAACGCTGTAATTACGTCACCCACGTGCCCCTGGTTGCTCTCGTTTGAAAGTATGGAAGTTGATGTCCACACCAGTTTTTATTTGAAGTCAATCGACCAAGTAAAACGGGAGATAATGTCATTTGAGTTTTATAGTTTTATTGCACTCATAAATATGCATTAAAACGCTGCATGGACCATGTGTTTATCTCCATATTTCCATCATTTCTTGTCCTTTTTTCAAAACGGAAAGCAGCAGAAAAGACTACATATCCCAAGAGCCGTTGTGATGTCAAGAAGGACGAACCTAATGTGAACATTTTTAATAAATTGACGAGCAAGGCGCCAACTAAGGGAAAGGAGACACGCGTAGCAAGCAACAGCCGGTTGGATTCAGCGAGCGACTTTGAAACGTGCAGAATGAATCGAAAACTAAATTTAGCGCAAGCTAATGCATTATTTCATAAACTCAAGGAATAGGATGAGCTGTATTTGTCATTGTTTTCCTAGGATCAGTCGGCGTCTCGGAGAGTAGAAGTGACAGCATTGCGCAAACCGCACGGCGGTCGTGGCGGATGAGTAGGCTCTGTGACGTTGTATGTGACGCAGTTTAGTGACATGTTCAAAAACAAACTTTATTGAGTGCTCTTTTCAATTTTTATATAGATATGTGTTCGAGAAGCTTGATTGCATGTACATATATACCTTTGATAAGGTGATGGGTACAATACCTAACTTCACAAAGAGATATCCTCCAAACCCTTTTTGTGTTGGATGATATATATATAAAAAAAAAATTCTCACTATTTTGCACTGTATATAACATGTTTTGACCATAGTATGTGTGAAGGCCAAAAACGCCGATGACCATAACTGCTGTTTGTGTTGAATTGTCAAACATAAAACAATTCAATCTTATTTTTTTCTACTGAATGTTTATCCTAGCAAGTTAAATAAATATTATCAAGCTTCAAAACGGTTGGTCGAGCATGTTTGGTTGTCAGTGGGACTTCAACATTACAAATTTTGAAAAAAGATTTTGGGATTTTTTTGTCTTTTTGGGTCCAAAATGTGGATTAAAGTTGGTCAGTGAAGAAAACAACAGTTTGGACATGAAGTTCAAGGTATCCTGAAAAAAGGGACCCAACTTGGCCTTTGTGTACAGATTTTTCTTTGAAATATAAAGGCAACATCAAAGGCATGCAAATTCGGCCAAAATAGGCTTAGATGTTAAAGGGTTAAGGAAGCATTTCAAGGTCCTGGAGTGGCCTAGCCAGTCTCCAGATCTCAAACCCATAGAAAATCTGTGGAGGGAGTTGAAAGTCCGTGTTGCCAAAGGACAGCCCCAAAACATCACTGCTCTAGAGGAGATCTGCATGGAGAAATGGGCCAAAATCCCACCAAAAGTGTGTGAAAAGCTTGTGAAGAGTTACAGAAAACGTTTGGCTTCCGTTATTGCCAACAAAAAGTACATAACAAAGTATTGAGATGAACTTTTGGTATTGACCAAATACGTATTTTCCACCATGATTTGCAAATAAATTCTTTAAAAATCAAACAATGTGATTTTCTGTTTTTGTTTTCCACATTCTGTCTCACATGGTTGAGGTTTACCCATGTTGATAATTACAGGCCTCTCTAATATTTTCAAGTTGGAGAACTTGCACAATGAGTGGTTGACTAAATACTTATTTGCCTCACTGTGTATATATACATTATATATATATATATATATATATATATATATATATATATATATATATATATATATATATACAGTATATACATACAGTATATATATATGTATATGTATTAATTTTCGGACTATAAGGCACACCTGACGATAAGCCGCCACCCACCAAATTTGACACAAAAGTGGCATTTGTTCATAGATAGACTGGAATATAAGCCGCAACTGTCCTCAATGTATTATGGGATATTTACACCAAAAGATATTAACCGGTAAAACTGTATTTGACAGTGGCATCATAAGACTGTCTAAGACCAAATTAACCCCCATGAAGCTTTGAACCAATTGGCTGCAAAGCTTCATTGCTTCAAGAAGCTTCATTTGGCAATCACTGCTCCCTTGGGGGAGACAGTCAACATCTGCTGCCACCTGCTGTCAACACTATTCTCATCCAACATGCCTCCTATCATGCATTGCAGTGCTACAGATGTCAATAACAATCAAAATTCATGTGCGGTGCTAATTATTTCCTCAAATGTAATAATTATGATAAGTTTTAAAAATGTTACTGTCCCACCGAATTATTTTGAAACAACAATGTCGTGGAAAAATGCTTGTCTTTATTAAATGCTGCTCACTTACTCACAATGAGTTGCCAGAGCAAATATTTAACAAGCTAAACGATGATTGACACATGCGGCACCTTGAAGTTTCGGCTTGACTGTACTGTAAACAGAAGCTTAACAAGCTCAAACGCTCCAAAATTTGGCTTAATGGCGGATTGGAAGCAACAGGTTCATACCGCCGTTCCATAGAGGCTTATCGATTGCGCCGGAAGCATGAAAACGAAACTGTCAATTCACAATGTTAAAAAAAGAAAACAAACAAAAGCAACATGTAACGCAGGCGACAATTCGAAAAGTAGTAAAAAGTAAAAACTACAAATACCTGCTGTAAAATGTAGTGAAGTAAAAGTAAAAAGTACCACTTCATATTTGTACTCAAGTAAACTACAGATACACAAAAAATGTACTTAAGTACAGTAACTAAATACTTTTACTTCATTACATTCCACCACTGGTATCAGTTGAGGTGAGTGGGTTCAGTCATTCACTGCCGTTGACGGCAGTATACATCCAATCTATTTTGACTGCGGGTTGAAAATTGATTGGACGTCTGTCGCCGTCAGTGGCACTCAAACATGATCATTCACAGTCAATACTCCCAGTTCAAATGTGGGCTATTACATGTGAGATTTCTGACCTCTGGAGCTTTCTGATACTTCCTCCTCTTCTTCTTCAACGTCATCGTCATCATCAGACGTCATGTTGACCTCCTCGTCGCTGCCCCTCTGAGGAGTGTTTGATTGATGTACCTGGTTGTCCCACTGTGGGGCTGCGCTCAAGCCCTCTCTTCCAGGCTGGGCAAAAATGATTGAGTGTAAATAAAGCAAGGAAATAATAAATGCACACACAATGTGCAACATTAATTTTGGATTATTACCTTTTAAACTCATTACTAGGTTGATCAATTCAATAGAGTTGTCCGATAATGACCTTTTAACAGACATCCCGATATTATCCAACTCCAAAAATCCGATATCAAACCGATTTAAGCTGTCGTTTACTTAACATATTATGGCTAATTGTATTGTGACGCCCCACTGGATGCTTTAATAATGAGAATGTTCACGTAAAAAATCCCAAGCATCTTTGTTTGGAGACATCTAATGGTCAATAAGCATAACTGCTGTGCTAAGTTGTGACCAGCCCTTGTACAAAGGCAGAAGGCTTCTACATTCACTTTGAAGGAAACATGCATATTGGCCCAAAACCAGTAATGAAAAACCGATGTCGATGTTATCCGATGTCATTTTAAAATGCTTTTATTGGCCAATATTATCGGCTACGTTATAATATCAGACAACTCCAAATATTACTCTAGTAAAAGTAATAATAGTCAAGGAATGAGTAACCTTTTGAGTAATTGCTTAGAGTGTGATATTTTTTTATAATAATGGTATATATTTATATATAATCAGACTGACTAGATGATAATGTTTTAATATTTTGGGGGGTAGTTATTAAAATTTATATAAAAACACTAGGGCTGTCGAAATTTATCGCGTTAACGGGCGGTAATTATTTTTTTAAATTAATCACGTTAAAATATTTGACGCAATTAACGCACATGGCCCGCTCAGACAGGTTTAAATGACAGTAAAGTGAAATGCCCACATGATAATTGTGTTTTATGGAGTTTTGCCGCCCTCTGCTGGCGCTTGGGTGCGTCTGATTTTATAGGCTTCAGCGTTGTGTAAGTAATTATTGACATCAACAATGGCGGGCTACTAGTTTATTTTTGTTTGAAATTTTTGCAAATTTTATTAAAACGAAAACATTAAGAGGGGTTTTAATATAAAATTTCTATAACTTGTACTAACATTTATCTTTTAAAAACTACAAGTCTTTCTATCCATGGATCGCTTTAACAGAATGTTGATAATATTAATGCCATCTTGTTGATTTATTGTTATAATAAACAAATACAGTCCCTATGTACCGTATGTTGAATGTATATATCCATTTTATGTCTTATCTTTCCATTCCAACAATAATTTACAGAAAAATATGGCATATTTTATAGATGGTTTGAATTACGATTAATTGCGATTAATTACGATTAATTAATTTTTAAGCTGTAATTAACTCGATTAAAAATTTTAATCGTTTGACAGCCCTAAAAAACACTAGAGGTGTCCGATAATGACTTTTTAACTGATAACTGATATCCCAATATTGTCCAACTCCAAAAATCAGTCGTTGACTTAACATGCTATGGATAATTGTATTGAAATGCCCCACTAGATGCTTTAATAATGATAAATATAACAACTTCAAGTTTTTCCACATAAACATTTTGTGAAAAATAAGACAATTTCAACTGAAGTTATGGAAAAAAATGCCTATCTTGCACCACTATATTTATTGTTGAAATCAAAATAGTGCAAACATCAGTTTAAATTCTAATTCATTATTCTTCAATAATTTATCGTTCAATTAATTTTTGCACCATGAATGCAAATGGTCTGCTCACATAACAAATCTCAAGCATCTTAGTTTGGAGACATCTAATGGTCAATAAGCATAACTGCTGTGCTTAGCTGTGACCGGCCCATGTACAAAGGCAGAAGGCGTCTACATTCATTTTGAAGGCAACATGCATATTTGTCCAAAACTGATAATGAATAAACAATATTCATATTATCCAATATCATTTCAAAATGCTTTTATCGGCCGATATTGTCAGCTAACCGATAATATCAGACAACTGTAATTGTCAAGAGCAAAATCATTCAGAACACAAACATTATTTTGTTTAAATAAACAATATTACATAAGTACACTTAAAAGAGAATTGAACATACACAATTAAAAAGAGAAAAAAAAACTAGAATGGCCTTGCAAGTAGGTCTTCTCTAAAATTGAATTGCTGCCTTACTGGACTGTCTCAGAAAATTAGAATACACAATATTCTAATTTTCTGAGACAGTCCAGTATATCACAAATTATTTGCCCCTCTGCTTGGTGTCAAGTGCATTGTGGCCTTCTTACTTGAGCGGGTGGCTCCCCTTGATCCTGCGAGGTCGCCCCCTCGCCGCAGACCTTCATGTGTCGGACCTGCTTCTCCAGCTTGGCCCGGGCCTTCTCGCTATCCTTAAGCCGAGTCTCGGCGTCGCGTAGCCTCAACAGCTCCTCCTGCAGCAGACTGTGCTGCCTCTGCAGGAGGGCCAGCTCGCCGATGGTTGACCCACTGCCGGCATCGCGGTTCTGCCGCCAGGAACCCGCTGATGCCGGAGATGCCGCTGTGTCCTCCTGCTGCAGCAGCAGCTCCAAGATGGAGTCTTGCTTGATGACAGCGGCCTGGTGAAGACAGGGTTTATGCGGGTCATTAAAAAGCATAAAAAGTCATTAAATGGATTTTGTCAAAATTCAGGCCTTAAAAAACATTAAATTAAATATTCGAGGCATTAACTTGTCAGTTAAAGACATTTTATTTTACATAATTTCTTAAAGTTGATAAAATTATTTTAAAATGATATCGGATAATATAATCATTTTTTAAAAATCTGTTTATTGATTATCGGTTTTGGGCCAATATGCATGCTGGCTTCATAGTGAATGTAGAAGTCTTCTGCCTTTGTTCAAGGGATGGTCACAGTCTAGCACAGCAGTTATGCTTATTGACCATTAGATGTCTCTAAAACTAAGATGCATGGGATTTGTTATGTGAGCAAAACATTGGCATTCATGGTGCAAAGTGCAAAAATGAAATCAACAATAAATTATTGATTATAAACTCATTACATACTAATCCACTGTACTGAAGCTGTTTACTTTTGTTGTTATTTAGAGCCAGGAGCACTGCGTGAGCCATATTTGATATGGTAGTGCATTATTGGCACTTGTTTAAAAAAAAAAAAAAAAAAAAAAAAAAAAGATATTTGCACATTTCTGCATAAAATCACCATCAAATGTGATCTGATCTTTGTCAAAATCACACAGATGGAAAAATATTGTCTGCTTTAACTAAAACATCCCAAATATTTATAGGTTTTCATATTTTAATGAGGCTAGTATGCAAACAATGACACAAGGGGAAAAAATAAGTAAGTGAACCATCACATTTAATATTTTGTGCCCCCCCCCCAGCAGCAATAAC
Organism: Corythoichthys intestinalis; assembly: GCF_030265065.1. NCBI lineage: Eukaryota > Metazoa > Chordata > Actinopteri > Syngnathiformes > Syngnathidae > Corythoichthys > Corythoichthys intestinalis. The sequence goes on from NC_080416.1 coordinate 24,261,826, forward strand.
CTCAACCAGACACTTTCTGTATCTGCAGATCAGTCTGGCACATCGATCAGAACTAGTTTTGGCCCATTCTTCTCTACAAAACTGCTGTTGTTCAGTCGGATTCCTGGGATGTCTGGCATGAATCGCTGTCTTTAGCTCATGCCACAGCATCTCAACTGGGTTCAAGTCTGGACTTTGATTTGGCCACTCCAGAACGTATATTTTGTTCTTCTGAAACCATTTTGAAGTTGATTTACTTCTGTGTTTTAGATCATTGTCTTGTTGCAGCATCTATCCTTTTTTTTAGCTTCAACTGTCTGACAGGTTTTCCTGTAAAACATCCTGATAAACTTTTGAATTCATTCTTCCATCCATGGTTGCAAGTTGTCCAGGCCCTGAGGCAGCAAAACAGCCCCAAATCACGATGCTCCCTCCACCATGCTTCACGGTGGCGATGAGGTGTTGATGTTGGTGAGCTGTTCCATCTTTCCTCCACACATGACGTTGTGTGTTACTCCCAAACAATTTAACTTTGGTTTCATCTGTCCACTAAATATTTTGCCAAAACTTCCGTGGAGTGTCCAAGTGCCTTTTTGTGAAAACTAAACGAGCCACAATTATTATTTTTTTAGACAGCAGTGACTTCCTTCGTGGAATCTTCTCATGAACACCATTCTTGGCCATAGTTTTACATATAGTTGATGTGTGCACAGAGAAATGGGACTGTGCCAGTGATTTCTGTAAGTCTTTGGCAGACACTCTAGGGTTCTTTTTTTACCTCACTGAGTATTATAGACTGAACTATTGGCGTCATCTTTGGTGGAAGGCCACTCTTTGGGATATAAGCAACAATGCCAAACTCTCTCCATTTGTAGACAACTTCTCTCACTGTTGATTGATGAACATCCAGACTTTTAGAGATGGTTTTGTATCCTTTCCCAGTTAATACAAATCAACAATCCTTGATCGCAGGTCTTCAGACTGCTCTTTTGACCAAGCGATGATGCACATCAGACAATGCTTCTCATCAAGACAATTCTTAGCAGGTGTGTGTTTTATTGTGGGCAGGGCAGCTTTAAACCACTCATCAGTGATTGGGCACACAGCTGACTTAAATTGTTTGGTAAAAATTGGTTTCAATTGCTCTGTAAGTCTCCTTAAGCAGAGGGTTTACTTACTTATTTTCCCCTTCTGTCATTGTTTACATGCTAGCCTCATTAAAATATGAAAACCTATAAATGTTTGGGTGATTTGAGTTAAAGCAGAGACTGTTTTTACATCTGTGTGATTTTGACTAAGATCAGATCCAATTTGTTGGTGATTTTATGCAGAAATGTGAGAAATTCCAAAAGGTTCAGATACTTTTTCATACCACTGTATTTGATCATGATTAAGGTAGAATTACAAAGTAGACAGAAATAATACCTTTGTTGTTTTGTGAAAACTAGGAAAGAAATACTGATTGTTATGTATGAAATCAAAAGGAAGTGGTTGCTCTTATTGTGAAGAGAATGTGAAAGTGATTGGTGATACACACAACTCACCTGGAGTGCATGGAGGTAAACACTGAGATTCATCAGCCTCTGACAGACTTCCTGCCGGATACAACAGCACATATTTAGTGCACACCTTAATTGTGATTTAAGTATAGTAATTGGATAATAAATTAAAGCTTACTTTTGCTGCTGGTAGATCATGAGCTCCATTTATGAGAAACTCCTGATCACCTACACGTAAGGAAAAACAATTCATAATAAATAAAAAGAACAATAATTTAAAAAATCTTTAAAAAACAAAAACAAAAAAAAAAACAGTTACTTGTGTCAGTCATGTCCATGTGATTGTGATGGCACAAGAGAGGAACGTCAACACTGGAGCCCAGCAGGAGTTCACTCAGTTGGTCCACTATGGAGAAACATCACCAGTCACACTAGCGCCATCACTGGTGATAGTGTGAAATGTCTTTATTTTTCTTACCTTCGACTGTGGCATCCAGTAGGAACTTCTCGGCCCGCGGCGCTTGCGGAGTGTCTGCTCTGAACAAATAACGAGTAACAGGTGGCTCCAGGTCGTCCTGGCAACTGGTCACCTGGGCCAGCTCGCAAAACAGCGTCACCCTCTCCTGCAAGAGCTCCAACATTTCACGGTCCTTCTGCTGAAGGTCCGCTGCGACCAAACGAACAATCGACTGATCAGTTCAAGTGTTTAAATGATTTTCTTGGTTTATTTAAGCTAAAACAAACCTTTAAGTCTCCTCAGATGGGCCTTGTGTTCTGTCTCTATAAGAGGGAACTCTTCACGGGATGGACACCTGAGTGCAAACAACAACAAAAACATGAATAAACAAACATTGTGTGTTATTTATGAGTGGTGGTGTATATTCAATCCATCCCCTCACTTGCTGACGGTGTGCTGGATTTGCCGTATCCACATGTTCTTGTCTTCCCTGGAGAGGGCATGCACTTCGTACATCTCCGGCGGCGAGCAGTCGTTAATGAGGAACATGCCTCGCTCCTGATTGGCTATGTCTCGAACAATGAGGTTCTGCAGGGACAGCACGGGAGGCTTGTCCTGGAGACACACAAGTATTATGGGTGTACATAAATAGTTAACTTTAAATGCGTGTTGAGGTGTCTTACCAGGCATGGAAAGATGTACCTCTGGTCTTTCTCCTGAAGGAATACCAGGATGTCCGTCATCAGTAAGACCTTAACATCTACACAAGAAAAGATTTTCTGTATTTTCTGTCTTAGTTTACAGTTGTGGTCAAAAGTTTACATACACTTGTGAAGAACATAATGTCATGGCTCTCTTGAGTTTCCAGTTATTTCTACAACTCTGATATTTCTCCGATAGAGTGATTGGAACAGATACTTCTTTGTCACAAAAATCATTCATATAGTTTGGTTCTTTTATGACTTTATTCATTCATTCATTTTCCATGCCGCTTATTCCTCACAAGGGTCGCGGAGGTGCTGGAGCCTATCCCAGCTAACAACGGGCAGTAGGCAGGGGACACCCTGAACTGGTTGCCAGCCAATCGCAGGGCAGACTTTATTATGGGTTAACCGAAAAAGTGGTCAAATCTGCTGGGTCAAAAATATACATACATGGATCTGAAAAAGCGAATCATTGACTTGAACAAGTCAGGAAAGTCAGTTGGAGCCATCTCAAAGCAGCTGCAGGTTCCAAGAGCAACAGTGCAAACAATTGTTTGTAAGTATAAAGTGCATGGCACTGTTTTGTCACTGCCACGATCAGGAAGAAAACGTAAGCTATCACCTGCTGCTGAGAGAAAATTGGTCAGGAGGGTGAAGATTCAACGGAGAATCACCAAAAAGCAGATATGCCAAGAATTAGAAGCTGCTGGAACACAGGTGTCAGTGTCCACAGTCAAGCGTGTTTTGCATCTCCATGGACTGAGAGGCTGCCGTGCAAGAAGGAAGCCCTTGCTCCAAAAGCGGCACCTTAAGGCTCGACTGAAGTTTGCTGCTGATCACATGGACAAAGATAAGACCTTCTGGAGGAAAGTTCTGTGGTCAGACGAAACAAAAATCGAGCTGTTTGGCCACAATTCCCAGCAATATGTTTGGAGGAGGAAAGGTGAAGCCTTAAACCCCAGGTACACCATCCCTACCGTCAAGCACGGTGGTGGTAGTATTTCTGCTGTGGGGCTGTTTTACTGCCAATGGAACTGGTGTTTTACAGAGAGTAAATGGGATAATGAAGAAGGAGGATTACCTTCAAATTCTTCAAGATAACCTAACGTCATCAGCCCGAAGATTGGGTCTTGGGCGCAGTTGGGTGTTCCAACAGGACAATGACCCCAAACACACATCAAAAGTGGTAATGGAATGGCTAAATCAGGCTAGAATTAAGGTTTTCAAATGGCCTTCCCAAAGTCCTGATTTAAACCCCATTGAGAACTTGTGGAAAATGAAACAAGTCCATGTCAGAAAGCCATCAAATTTAACTGAACTGCACCAATTCTGTCAAGAGGAGTGGTCAAAGATTCAACCAGAAGCTTGCCAGAAGCTTGTGGATGGCTACCATAAGCGCCTAATTGAAGTGAAAATGGCCAAGGGACATGTTACCAAATATTAGCGCTGCTGTATGTATATTTTTGACCCAGCAGATTTGATCACTTTTTTCTGTTCACCCATAAGAAAGTCATAAAAGAACCAAACTTCATGAATGTTTTTTGTGACAAAGAAGTATCTGTTCCAATCACTCTATCAGAGAAAAATCAGAGTTGTAGAAATAACTGGAAACTCAAGAGAGCCATGACATTATGTTCTTCACAGGTGTATGTAAACTTTTGACCACAACTGTATCTCTGGTGAATTACACTTTGTCTGTTTGGAAAAATTTAATCTCAAAGCAATCCTAAATTAAATCTGGTGTACCCCAGGGCTTTGTTCTCAGCCCTTACCGCGTCTTTGTCAAGATACTCCCATGGCCTTTTAACCATTTTTTTTGTCCACTTGGTCAGCAGTAACAGCCATATGCAGAGTTTGACTTTTGTAGGAGGAGGGGCAAAACATGTTGATGACCCCGACACACAGTGTCAGCAATAAAATTAACTTTCAAGATATATGCTCGGTTAGTAAGGTTAGGCTTGGTCTCTAAGGTGCTAGTCACATGATCTGTTTGAAAAATAATTTTGACCCATTATAAAATACTTTGTATGATTATTGTTCATTTTACTCATCTACTCATGGCTAGGTCTTTATTTTAAATTCATATACAGTGGTAAATGGTAATGGTAAATGGTGTTATACTTGTATAGCGCTTTTCCACCATTCAAGCCCCTCAAAGTGCTTTACACTACATTGCCATCCACCTACGGGTGACGCAGAACCAGGAGCAACGTGGGGTTCAGTATCTTGCTCAAGGATACTTAGACGAGTTCATCAGGGCGGAGAATCGAACCCACAACCTCATGGACAACTACTCTACCACTGAGCCTCACCTGGACATACGATCATTTCGACATCCGACGTAATATTTGACTCGTCATTTGTCTCGACATATGACGACATGCTTGAAATACGACGAATTATGACAGCGTCGCAATTTCATTGTTTTCCTGCGAGACAGACAAACGGCGGATTTTCTTGTGAGAAAAATCAACATGGGTCCCAAGAAGGTTAGTGCGGGTGGTAAAAAAAAAAGGTCACGCTTACCATTGAAATCAAAAAGGAAATGATAGAAAAATATGAGCGTGGTGTGCGCGTCAGTGAACTGGCTCGACATTACAGCCGGAATATGTCTACGATCTCGAGGACGACTCTCATTATGATTATTACTAGGGTTGTTCCGATCATGTTTTTTTGCTCCCGATCCGATCCCGAACGTTTTAGTTTGAGTATCTGCCGATCCCGATATTTCCCGATCCGATTGCTTTTTTTTTTGCTCCCGATTCAATTCCAATCATTCTCGATAATTTTTTCCCGCTCATATACTGTACATTTTGGCAATGCATTAAGAAAAAAATGAATAAAACTCGGACGAATATATACATTCAACATACAGTACATAAGTACTGTATTTGTTTATTATGACAATAAATCCTCAAGATAGCATTTACATTATTAACATTCTTTCTGTGAGAGGCATCCACAGATAGAAAGACTTGTGACTTTGTATATTGTGACTAAATATTGCCATCTAGTGTATTTGTTGAGCTTTCAGTAAATTATACTGCAGCCATGCCCCAATGCATGATGGGAAGTGGAACCATGATGGGAAGTGGAACCACGACTGTGCGTCGTGCTACCAATGGATGTATCTTCTCGCCTTTGGGAAATAATTTAAGGTGTTAAGACAAAGATCAATTGCCACCTTGCAATCCCAACATTGCTTTCCATCATGTTTCTAATCATAGGGAGAGGGATTGCAAGGCTTTAGCCAATCGAAGAAAGGCTCCAAAGGCTGCCAAAATTCACTCTACTCATTTACTCTACTACTTTATCTCTCTTTATAGGTAAAACGGTGTCATTACAGATTAAGCGCGACAATGAGAGAGAGGGTCGTGCAGCGCAAACATTAATGGCGCTAATTATCTTAACGTGACACATTTTTTAATAAATTAATTGTCGTCGTTATCGGGATATTTTTGATAACCCTACCTTAAGCCTAAAATAAAGACTCTGGATGACTGTAACATATTATGTCGGTAACGTTAAATACAATTAGTAAACGATTTCAATAAAATATATACATATATTTTAAAAAGGCATGGCCGATATTTTTATGCCGATTCCGATACTTTGAAAATGACGTGATCGGACCCGATCAATCGGGATATCTCTAATTATTACTATTTTTATTATTGTGACCAGTGTTGTCAGTAACGCGTTATCTGATTACTTTCCTCTGTAAATTCATTTTTACAAACCAGTTACCTGATTAAAGTTAGTTTCCTTAGTGTGTGTTACTATTTTGTTATTGCCTCATAATGTATATAGAATGAAGAATATTGTAATCAAGTATGAAGAGTATTTTAAATCGAAAATGTTAGAAAGATTGTCGCTACGTGTTCGTTTCTAAGGAAACCTATTATTGCTCTTTCTGTTTTGGTCTCGAGTCACAAGCGCTAAGTGCTTTAGGATTAACGTGTGGCAGCGCGGATGCACATTCAAGCCGAGTGAAACCACTTGTTGAGATGTGCTTGGGAATATTGATCTGTGTGCATCCATGAATAAACCTATTTTTCCTTCATTCTTGGGGATACCAGCGATAGGTTAGAGCTGGTAAACGCGCGGCCGTTTCGTAGCTTTGCCGTTGCAACGGCAGGTAGTCGTCGTTCCCGCTCATATTCGCAAAGTCGGCCACTATTTTTTACATCATATGCGTGTGGCACATTTATGCCGTGAGGTGACGTGTTCGTTTACCATCTTTGGGTTGTGAAGTCCGATTGAGTGCAAACTGTAAAGTGCTTAGCTGCCTTCACATTTTGGGCCAAATTGACCGCGTGTGTGTACGGCGTAGTTCCGGGTTGTGCGTGCGTATCCACGCCTGCCCTGACCTTTGTGTTTATTGCACTGTACAATGCATTTGTGTGTTGTTGATTATTGTGCAGTCAATTTGCATTGTTTCATAATGGCATTGATATGCTGTTAACCCTAACCCCTAAACCCTAACCCGAAATTCAGAATTTTTGTTATGAGGCTTAATCATCGAGTTAGCGGGGTTTAAGTAGTCGGTGGAATTGATTTCAACAAATTCCATGCAGTTTGTCAGTTATTTTTTAGTTTCAGGGCTCCGCAGTGGCTAAGCTAGCGTGAGTGTATGGTGGTTGAAATCATCTCCATTTACTAATTAAACCTCCACTAACTCAAAGATCAAGCCTTATGTGAAAAATTCTCATCCTTCCCCTTTAATTAGTCCCCTTTAATTTCAATTATCGGAAAGGCAATTACATGTGATGATATTTTTCTGTTGCCATTTTTATGTTGAGGTGTAAAAGAGAGAAAAACTGGTAAAAATTAACTGATAAATTACTTTTAAAGTAACTTAGTTAACTGTATAATTAAGTAATCAGTAAAGTTACTAGATTACTTTTTAAGGCATTATCAGTAATTAAATTACTTTTTCTGACAGCACTTGATTGTAACATCGGCAAGGAAGTCACCAGCGTCGTCACGTTTTAATCATTTATTTCAGAACATGAAAAGAGAAAGTAAAACGTTCCTACTCTGTCGCACCTCTCTCACGCAGTGTGTTCAGGAACAGCATGCAAAACACAACCGCCACATTAGAACCCGATTTTTTACATTATAATTATTATTATTCTGCTTTGTATTTAGAATTTATTTGTTTTGTTATGTGTAGTAGCTATCTGCAATAGTACCAGCAGTATTTTTAACGATTTAGCGTAGGTTTTTGGGCTGTGGAACGAATTAAGTGAATTATAATGTATTCTTATGGGAAAATCCCGCTTGACATATGACCACTTCAACTTACAAGCCGGGCCCTGAAACAAATTAAATTCATACATAATGGGGGGGGGGGGGGGGGGCACTGCCACATCTGCCTCCCCTCAATCTCCGCGTATGATAACAGCTAGCTTCTACTCCGGAGAAAAAGCTATCATTAGTACAGATTAGCCACTTTGTTACTGTGATTTTGCCAAATTTTGTAAATATCAACTAAATTATGCAATAAAAATTTTACTATTGAAGGGAAAAGAAACCGTCATCGCACACACCATATAATTGTTTGCATTAGTCTAACACATTCATCTAACTATTGTTTAAGCAGACTCCACTACATGCCCTTTGACACAGTAAAGTGAATCACTTTATCAGGGCTAATGAGGGGGAGATGAGAAAAATGGTACAGTTTCTCGTAGGCACCGTCTAACTGTTTGCATTACTCTAACACACGTGATATAATTAATCAGGAAATAGTAACATTTTCATATTTAGGGTAGGACTGCACTACTAATATAAAATAAATAGCACACCATAGTTTAATGAGAAGAAAGAGAAGAGATACACAATGCCGTCTTATCACAGAAGCCCAATGCGTGCGTCACGAACAAGATTGACGCACCAACTCTTGCAATCAGCTCTCCCAGCAAACTCCAAGGACAAAGCACTTTGTCCTAAAGCAAGTAGAAATAGCCAGGACAACAAGTTGATAGCGGGCGTCCCTAAGCCGCCCAAACCGGCCACAGAGGGGAAGACCCAAAAGCAACGCCCAACACACCTTCGGACACACCTTCGACATGGCCCGCTCCACCAAGGACTTTAAAAAGACTGGACACTGAGATAACACAGATTTTGCTGCTCGGAAACATGTAGCCTTGTTTTGGATCCTGAATTGTCCCCCTATCTTCTGTTTTTTGCCTTGTTTTTGACCATTGTCGACGAATAAATTGTCAACCTGCTTTCGGCGAGTCTTTTTCAAACTTTTGGAACATGGAGTCAGTACAAAGGGTTAATATCAGAGGTGGACGTGCGAAGTTCTGCCTTCCCGGTTGGCGCGCGCGGGGGCAGCGTCGGCCGAGCGGCACTTGTTTTGGCTGTCGCTGTTTCCGTACGTCTTGGCCGGCGGGGTGAATTTCAACACCATAGATTTTTAAACTGAGCTAATCAAGCTTTTCTTAGCAGAAAACCAAAGAAGTGAGTTTTCACTGAAATGTCCTCCTATTTTAGAGAGACTCTTTTTATTTTTTATGTTTTTTAAAATGCTAGAAAAGCACTATGATATGCAAATTCAGAATTCAATTTGAAAAAACAAACTAATTTAAAATTGCCATTATTTCCAAGTCCCAAATAGGCACCGCAGAAGAATAAAAACTCCACATGTGGCTCTGGAGCCACAGGTTGCAGACCCCAGTCCTATAGGGAAAATCACTTGCACATAAGAACAACTGGGATGTCAACTGCATTGAGATCTAATGACTCAGCAGTGCCTCTCTAGATTACCTCTCAAGAGAGCAAAAGGCCATAACAACACAGGCCAGCACCAAGATGGTTGTGGAGGGTACGAATGATCCCCACAAAGCCCGCTCGCATCGGGTTCTAAAGGAGGGCGCTTCATTTTGAGGGCGCTATTAGCGGGGTGAGAAGACCTCAGACTTTGCAAAGACTGTGTGAGTAAATTTAGATCTGGTTAATGAGTGAGTGCCAGGGAAGTGCAAGTGTCTTGTTTTTAAAGCTGCAGTGTCAGCATCACAATTGTGGCATGGCTAACTCACTGTTTAGCTCATTGGCTGCCATTGACATCCAATCCATTTGAACGGCGAGGGCTGGCAGCAAATGAACCGATGTCATTGTCAGCTAATGTGTTACATTTTTGCGTACCTTTTGGTCGGGATCCTGGGGTCTTCCAGAGCAGCGTTCCTTCGTAAACGAGCTTGCGCCGCAGAAGCTCGGCGGGTCGGAAAAGTCCGCCGTCTCTCACCCTGGTCTCGGCTCGCTGGTCAAGCTTGGCGTGGATTTCTTGCATTCTTTGCGTCTTTTCCAGCTCCTCCATCTGCCATATAGAGGATGTCAATACAGTACTCAGAAAATGTGAATTACTTGGAATACAGGTGTCAAACTTAAAGCCCGGGGGCCAGATCCAGCTCGGCACACCATTTTGTGTAGCCCACGAAAGAAGATAATGTGCATCATTTTATGTTTGTCACTAAAATGTAAAACAAAATCTTAAAAAAATAATTAATCATAGGTGGGGTTTAACTTTGTGCCAGCTGTGTGTGTTCATGCGCGCTTTTTGAGTTGAGAAGTAGACACCGGTTCCTTTTTGACTGAAAATCCCAGCCAGGAATATTTATGATAACCTTTTATAATAGCCTTTTTTTTGTTTGTTTCTCAGGATTTTTGAAAAAAAAAAAAAAAGACAAAAATTAGTTGTCCAAAGAGCATGATTGCCCTCTAGCGGAGAAAAATAATTCCTTCATAATTACTGTTATGAAATTAAAAGGATCATACCTCCGATTTTCAGTGGTAAATTTGTGCCAAATAAAAACTTTGAGAGAGGTTGAAATCCGTGCTTTTGAGTCATGTTGAAGGCAGCTTTCTATATCAAATACTTAATTTTTTACGGTGCTTTAAAGACGCCACATGATTGAACAGGCCGGCATGATCATAGAACGGCAAGCCTGAGTCTGATTGGTATAAAGGAGTAGAGATGTCCCAATCGATCGGGTCCGATCACGTCATTTTCAAAGTTTCGGAATGGGCAAAAAAATATCAGCCATGCCTTTATATTATATATATATATATATATATATATATATATATATATATATATATATATATATTTTTTTTAAATTAAATCATTTTCTAATTGTAATTAATGTTACAGACATAATATGTTACACTCATCCAGAGTCTTTGGTTTAGGCTTAAGGTAGGGTTATCAAAAATATCCCGATAACGGCAGCAATTAATTTATTTAAAAATGTGTCACGTTAAAATATTTAACGCAATTAATGTATGCGCTGCACGACCCTCTCACTCATTGTCGCGCTCAATCTGTTACGATGCCGTTTACCTATATAGAGAGACAAAAGGCAGCGCAAAATGAGTAGAGTGAATTTTGGCAGCCTTTGGAGCCTTTTTTTTAACTGGCTAAAGCCTTGCAATCCCTCTCCCTATGATTAGAAATATCATGGGAAGCAATGTGGGGAAGCAAGGTGGTAATTGATCTATGTCTTAACACCTTAAGTTATTTCCCAACGCAGAGAAGATATATCAATTGGTAGCACGACGCACAGTCATGGTTCCACTTCCCATCATGCATTTGGGATGGCCACAGTATCATTTACTGAAAGCTCAACAAATACACTAGATGGCAATATTTAGTCACAATATACAAAGTCACAAGTCTTTCTATCCGTGGATCCCTCTCACAGAAAGAATGTTAATAATGTAAATGCCATCTTGAGGATTTATTGTCATAATAAACAAATACAGTACTTATGTACTGCATGTTGAATGTATATATTCGTCCGAGTTGTATTCATTTTTTTCTTAATGCATTGCCAAAATGTATATGATCGGGAAAAATTATCGGGAATGATTGGAATTGAATCGGGAGCAAAAAAAAGCAATCGGATCGGGAAATATCGGGATCGGCAGATACTCAAACTAAAACGATCAGGATCGGATCGGGAGCAAAAAACATGATCGGAACAACCCTAGCTATAAGTATGTTATGTTCTCAGTAAACTCTGGGAGCTGCGATTACCAGCCATACTGTATTTTTGCCTTTCGTATCATGTATTTTTTTTTTTTTTTTAACAAGAGGCATATTTTCCCTTTTGCGGGATGTTTTAACCTGAAAATTTTGTATGTAGAGACGTTCATAAGTAGAGGTACCACTGTAGTTGATTCACTGTGATAGTGCTATTTTGCAGACATAATGAATAAAGACATACCTGCTGATCTATTGAATTAAGAAGATCTCTGACCATAGACAGAGCCTGCGCTATGGAGGCTGCTTCTTCTTCATCTTCTGTGGGAGAAAAAAAAGAAATAATGCTATGGAATTGTGGTTCTAATGCATTAACTGTACCGATAGAATAATCAAAGTGTGGCAATTCACCGACAGTGTTGTCCAAAATCCGTTGAATAAGGACAGGATACTTAGATATGCGCTGAGTCACCAACAAAATGCATTCCTGGAAGCCATGGCAACGTAACCAGGGACCTCGAGTTACACGCTGCATAAACACATAATTTCACTGTTTGATCATTTTTGCTGTATTTCCTTGTGTTTATTTTTTATTCTCACCCGAATGAAACACTGAAATCTCTTGTCTCTACCCAAGAGCGACTTATACAACTTGACCGCTCTCATGTGACGACTGCAGAATTCGGCGTAGGTCTTCTGCATGTCATCTGCACTCTGGCCAGAGAACTGGACATGAAAATGATCAGTGTGGAAGAAACCATTTTTAAGCAGACAAGAGCACCCTGCTATGACAGGGCCAGTTAGTGAAGAAGAACGGCAATCACCTGCTCAAGCAGTATGTCGCCAAGGCGGTGTATGGTGAAGTTGCAGTCGGACTCGGGCTGCAGGCTGGAGTTGCGCCGTACAAGCAGCTGTACCAGGAAGTGCGAGTGGATGCTGATCAGCTGGTCCAGGCAGGGGAACAGGGCGTGGATGGTGCTCGGGTCCAGCTGCAGTTCCTCCAGCAGGCCCTGGCGGAACACCCGCTCCATAATACGCAGTGTTCGCATGTGGTGCACCTCGGTCTGAATCAACTCTGAGCAGGGACAGAAAATTATATATTTATAGTATAATTTGTGGTTTATTTAACCCTTAGATGCATAAGTGGGTCAAAAATGAGGTTATTTTCTGTAAAATCTTTGTAATGAAAACTTGTTATCATTTCATATTCCAGGTATTCTTCAAAAACATGTTTTTGATATAATGCCATTCACATTTTCATATTACCTCTTATACATTTGAAGAAATCGTAGTTTTTGTATCACCAACCCAAGCTTCCATCAGTAGGTCAAAAATGACCCACATGTATTTCCATGGAATCCAAAGGGAACATTTGATTCTTACCAACTTTGGCTGTTAGGGATAAATTAACTGTGGACCACACAGACTATGTTTATCAAGTGACCCCCCCCCAAGGAGGATTATTTTACACAGCAAGAACTGATACTTGTCAAGTATTACCTTCATAATTGTATGTGTGCGTTTTTTATGACTGTTGTTACTATTATTTACCAACAAATTAGCCTACTTCATAACTAGCTAACAATAGCTGACTAAATTAGCTAGTACCTTTACTGCGTATTGATGTATTGAAAACATTACTCTTATGCTTCCTTCTCCACGGTGTCAAGAAAGGGTGGAGGTTTGCATAGGGATGGTAGAGACATAACACTACCAACTTTTCAGGATGCTCATTTTGTCCCCACCAACTTTTAAGCAACCTTATTTGCATTGTATGGAGAGTTCAGTTATATAGGTAATTTAGATTGTCTTCCCATATGTTGTAATGATAGAATAGACCCTACCATTATTAAGTGAATTTATTTTCATTCCTTTTGGGGAGGAGGGATATATTTTTTTTCTACCAGCAGCAGCCACTGTAGGTCATATAAAAAGACGTCGATGTTGTAGAAGTGGGGGAAACACCACTAATTTTGCTACTGAAAGTCCGACCTGCAACAGAGTTAGCATAGCATTAAACTTTTTTTTTTTTGCTGCTTTGTGTTAGTAACATTAAACTTGCTAACCTGCAAAACTACTGCGGTCAGGCCAGCCTTCACAAGGAACAAAGAGGTCAAGCTACCTGTCCCTTGTTTGGATTACTGTTTGCATTATGTGCATTACGGTAATATCGTCCCTACTAGGTATGTACCGGTACCGGTCTGACAGTATGATAACCTTAAAGAGCATACGACAGGAGAAAAAAAGTCTTAAATAGCATTATTATGTGAATTAGAATCATATTTTGAGACGATTCGACTGTATACAACAATTTAGCAAAGCCCAGATGACGAGAAATTAGTCTTTTAATCTGCCGGTTAGCCACGCCTACCATTATAGGGCTCTAGCGTCCCCAACAGGTGGATGACGTCAGCGGGAGACTGGGCTCATCGGTTTTACTATTCAGCCCATTGAGGGGGAATTATTCAGAACGAGGAAAACGCGACGAAGAGAGCCGCAAAATGTCATTGTTTCAGTCTCTCTACTCCAATATTTTTACAGGATATTCTTTTTATCCATGTATTTTTCCCCAATAGCTAAATAAATGGCTTGAGAAGGACCAGTCAGCACATCGAGGGGGAACTATTCACAACGAGGAAAACGCGACGAAGAGAGCTGCAAAATGTCATTGTTTCTGTCTCTTTACTTCAATATTTTTACAGGATATTCTTTTTATCCAAGTATTTTCCCCAATTGCTAAATAAATGGCATGGTCATGACAAATAACAGTCTTTTGCTAAATGGAATATGAAATAATAAAAATGCACTTATTCAGGACGACATGGCAAAATTACTCCATAATGGTCAAAACTGTCGACTTCACCTTTACTGTTGCACCTCCTGAACGATATTTTATGACACCTAAATCGGACATATGTCCCCGGCTTCAGAGAAAGTAAACAAACCTAGAGGCGTGACAGCTAGCCGACATGCTAAACCGAACCGAGTGATGTTTCAAAGTCTTCGAAGCGGAAAATCACACATAACTATCCCGGATGTTTTGACATGACGACTGGGTTGTCGACTGTCTTCGCCGGACAGCAATTTACAGCTCGTTCCCCGGAGGAGGGCGGCTGCAGTTGTTGTGCAGCTAACGTGCAGCTAATGTGCATGAGGAGAGCTTTTTACATGCCTATCAATGATCAAACGTAGGTAGTCCTTAATTTAAAGAACGTTTTTAATGTTTACTTTGTTATCACTGTATTCGCGGCTATTTTTAACCTAAAGTTGCAATTTCTGATCGGTCGGAAAATTTGACAGAACACCGGGCACATGAGCACAACAAGCCGAATATAGTGCCCTCCCGGCGAGTGGATGTGCGACAAGCTGCCGGTGTTGTGCCGAAAAATAGCTGCCCCACATGCATGTCAGCCTCAAAATGCAAGCCACCTACATATTAAAATGATCCCAGTATTTGACATAATACAAAACACGATGTTTACTCACTTCCTCGTATCAGTCCCATGGTCCCACAGTAGTAGGGCTTATTTTGACCACTATCCACGGAGAATGGGAACCTTTTGAAACTCCAAAAAGGCGCACACGCCTCTCCCTCATTCGGCAAGATTTTACGGCTGTATAGTGAAGAGGACGCCTTCATCCGTACACGTCACAGCGCCCTCCTCCTCAATGCAAGACCGAAGCCGGAAGTCACTCATTTTCATGGCGCAGGATTAAAAAAAACTAAAAAAATATAGCGATCGCTTCCACACACATCCAAGCGGTCCATATCATTCAGGAGCATAAAATACCGCGTGTATTATGAAATAAACATGCTTTTTCGTGTCACATGCACTTTAAGCCAAAATATTACAGTTTCACGGTATTGAATTACAGCTCTAAAGGTTAGGTAAGTCTAAACCACTGGTGTCAAACTTACTCCATAAGGGGCCAGGTGGGTGCAGGTTTTCTTTCCAACCAATGAAGAGGACACCTTTTGACCAATGTGATCTCTTATATGGGTAATCAGTTAAACTTTGTCAGGTGATGCTTGTTTCAACAGAAAATTCATTGGTTAAACCGTTTGCGCGGTATGGTTGGAACAAAATCCATCACCCACTTGGCCCTTTGTGGAATTGGTTTTACACCTATGGTCTAAACATACAGCCACAGCTCAGCATTATTACCATCAGAACAAAATAATTGAATTATGTTCCATAAAAAGCATGTGTGTATGACTCGTATCGTGTTTACATCATACACACACTCTTTCTCAACACAGACAGTTGGCAGAGGGAAAAAAACACATGTTTTACCCCTGCTAGACACACTGAACATGCTGGAGTCAACTCTCAGATCTCATATGTCTCATTAACAGTCTCACCAATTTTAAGTAGAATCAAACTAACTCCCTAGGCGCCTAGTCTCAAATGTGCACCTAGTAAATCGATCAATCCAAAATACCCGAATTCCTGTTGGGTTTCGAATATGGGTGCAAGAGGCTTTTTGGAGCAGATTTGCACAATGTATCGACTCCCCGAATTTCATCACTCTACGTTGAAAAAACCTAATGAGATAGGCCTTTTTAAAAAATTCAAGGGGTGCGCAACTGAGCCGTTTTGTTACATTTTTTCGCAGCGATGCAAAATTATCTAAATGTACACAAACCCGTTAGTATGTGCAAATTTTGGTGAGTTTTTGAGCATGTTCAGACCTCCAAAGTGGCTATTTTTATTTGCCCTGAAAAGAGAATACTAATCCTTTGCATTACAAAAGGGCTCTCGCACAGTCATTTTTGACCCACTAATGGAAGAGTGTAGGGTCCAGTCACTTGTGCATCTAAAGGTTAACTTAACTGGAAAAGACCAGGTTGAGCAGACCTCACCATAAATGACATCCTGTCTCTTGATGACGTTTTTGCTATGCGCGTGCAGGTAATTGGTGTCCACCGCCATGCTCCACGAGTCCGCCTTGAAGTCCTCGCCCTCCAGCTCCATCTCCTCCAGAATGGAAGTATAGTAGTAGTCCCCTTTAATGAGACCAGCAACATATTACATATAAAGTCCATGAACGGGCCTCACTCTCAAGCAGACGTTGTGTACCATCATCGTTGAGGGACTCCACTGACATAGTCCTATTCCTAAAGCTGAGGGAGTCAGTGGACTGGGACAGGATTCGCCGCAGGCCCAGAGGAGAGTCGTCGTTCAAATTCCTGCAGCGTAAAATTCGAATGAGTACTACAACCCCTAGCAAAAAGTATGGAATCACCAGTCTCGGACGAGCACTCACTCAGACATTTTCTTATGTAGAACAAACTCAGATAAAAAGCTTGAAAAAAATAATGAATTAGTTCAAAAGTGCAACTCCTTGGCATTCAGAAACACTAAAAGAAATGAATAAAAAACATTGTGGTGGTCAGTTAATGTTACTTTTATAGAGCAAGTGCAGGGAAATATAGAATCACTCCATTCTGAAGAAAAAAATATGGAATCACTCCATTTTGAGTAGAAAATACGAACACACCCAGTCAATTTCCTTTCCTTAATTGGGCCCCTGCCTCAGATTAGATCTGCTCGGTAGTCAGCAGTTAAAAACAGTGCAGTTATAACACCTTGGAGGGCTGCTGGACCAAGTGGATGCACAAGAATCATGGCTCCAACAAGAGAGATGTCTCTTGAGATCAAGAAGAGGATTATCAAACTTCTTGAAGAACGTAACGCTACACGTATAGTTGTCAAAGATGTGGGCTGTTCACAGTCAGCTGTATAAAAAATCTGGACCAAGTACAAACAGCATGGCAAGGTTGTTAAAGTTAAGCGTATTGGTAGACCGAGGAAGACATCCAAACGTAATGACAAACAACTAAAGGCCATACGTCTTGAAAACAGAAGATGTACAACAAGAGATATAAAGAAGAAATGGGAGGAAGCTGGAGTCAAGGTACAGACTCCAGACATTGACAGAACTGTGCAAAATCTCCTAAAGGAAATTGGATTTTCATGCAGGAAAGTTAAAATTGACACTTAAACAGAAAAGAACAAGACTGCATTGGGTTAAGGAGAGGAAATCATGGACTGTAAATGACTGGATGAAGGTTATTTTCAGTGATGAGTCAAGAATCTGCATTGGACAAGGTAATTATGCTGGAACTTTTGTTTGGTGCCGTTCCAGTGAGATTTACAAATGACTGCCTGAAGAAAACATCAAAATTCCCCCAGTCCTTGATAATATGGGGGTGCATGTCAGCCAAAGGCACTGGGGAGATGGCTGTGGTTAAATCTTCAATAAATGCACAGGTTTACATTGAAATTTTAGACAGCCTTTTTATACCTTCAATTGAAAACATGTTTGGTGATAATGAAATCATTTTCCAAGATGACAATGCATCTTGCCACAGAGCTAAAACTGTTAAAGCATTCCTTGGAGAAAGACTGATCCAGTCAATCTCGTGGCCTTCAAATAGCCCAGATCTCAACTCTATTGAAAACCTGTATTGGAAATTGAAAAAAAAAAAAAAAAAGGTCCACAGCAAGGCTCTGACCTGCAAGGATGATCTGGCAACTGCAATCAAAGAGAGTTGGCACCAAATTGATTAAGAATACTCATCAAATCCATGCCTCAGAGACTGCAAGCTGTCATAAAAGCCAGAGGTGCTGCAACTAAATACTAGAGGTGTGTTTTCGTTGTTATTTCTTTGTTTCTCATGACTCCATATATTTTTCCTCAGAATGGAGTGATTCTATATTTATTTCCCTGCACTTGCTCTATAAAAGTAACATTTTAATGGGAAAGAATTTCATTCATGCTTAAAACACAACCATTATACATTTCATATTTTGTATGCATTTGTTATGCTTGCATGAGAACATTATAGCATAGAGTATTATTGTTATAATAATCTGTTGTAATCTTTTTGAGCGTGCCTTCTCATGTCCTTGACAATTGTAGACGGTATCACCATATGCCCAAATATGGACTGTTATGCTCCGTTGTTTTCCAATGTGCCCTGAATGAATGCAAGGGAGTACAGTGGTTTCTTATCTTCGTTCCACCCGGCACCAGTGTTCAAGATCTCAGCTCAAAGATGTTTTTGTATGGAAAAATACCAAGGCTTGTGAGATGATGAGTTTCGTTTCTGGGTAAAGTTTTGTTTCACGGGGCGCTTCGGCACTGCCCTTTTTAACAGTATAAATGTCCAGCTTCTATTGTACAGCTTCGTACTTTCTGGGTGAACTCAGCTCCTAGCTGAGTCATATCATTTTGTACCCATGATATATCATGTTTATAAAGTCTTTGAAGCAGGCAATCCTTGGCTGCTGATTCATTATTCTCATTTTGTTATCTGTTGATACTTGTCTCGGAGTTCAAGCTTGAGCTTCCCTGACAATTTCCCTGCACTTGCTCTATAAAAGTAACATCTACTGACCACCATAATATTTTTTTTTATTAATTTCTTTTAGTGTTTCTGAATGCTAAAGAGTTGCACTTTTGAACTCATTCATTATTTTTTCAAGCTTTTTATCTGAGTTTGTTTTACATAATAAAATGTCTGAGTGAATGCTCGTCCGAGACTGGTGATTTCAGACTTTTTTCTAGGGGTTGTATGTACTAGTAAAATAATGTTACATTAAAACATTCTACGTAAACATTTTAAAATGTAACTTGCTAGCAATGTCCACACCCAATATTGTTTGTGGAGACACTTTTAGAAAGGGTTAGCCCAGAGCGTCCCCGGCGGGATCCGAGAAGGGAATGGCGAAGGCTTTCAGAAGGGTATATAGCTGATGTGGGACGCTCACGCATAACCGGGTCTGTAAAAGGAAGATGAGCAGTATTGTACTTTAAAAAGAAAAATATACGTCAACAAATAGGAGCAACAATGGCAATAAAGTGTCTTACTTCTTGTACGCAGTGTGACATTCTGCAAAGATGAGTTATTACGCATTAAGGCTGTCTTCTGCTGCTGCAAACGATACATATTGATGTTAGTGTCAGTTGTAATCAATTGAAAATACATTATTTACAAATGAAAGACTAATTTCTTTTGTTACTAATTGTTAATAATAATGACAATATCGTGTCTTTACCCGCTGTTTGACTTTGGCGCAGTTTGGCAAAGCGTCTCTGCAGCGGTTGTGGATGGTCACGTTACATGCTGGGTGGAAGAAAAAAGTAAATAACTCACTATCCATCTCTACTATTGACGGCGATAGACGTCCAACCCATTTTGACAAATGGATTGGACATCGATCGCCAGTAATGGGTTTATTTTTTTAGAATTAATATTGACCGATAAAGGCATTTTAAAATGATATCAAATAATAGTGACATCAGTTTTTCATTATCTGTTTTGGGCCAATATGCATGTTGCCTTCAAAGTGAATGTAGAAGCCTTCTGCCTTTGTACGAGGGCTGGTCACATTATGCTTATTGACCATTAGATGTTTCCAAACTAAGATGCTTGAAATTTGTTATGTGAGCAGACATGAAGAAAAAATGATTGAAAAATAATTAATTAGAAATAAAACTGATGTAAATATAGTGGTGCAATATAGGCACTTTCTTCAACTTCACCATCAGTTGAAATTGTGGTCTTATTTTTCACAGAATGTTTATTTGGAAAAACTTGAAGTTGTTACATTTATCATTATTAGATTTTTGGAGTTGGAAAATATTGGGATACTGGTCATCAGGTAAAAAGCTATTATCGGACAACGCTACTGTTTTTATATAAATTTTAATTAATATCCCCAGAAATATTAAAACATCATTATATACACAGTCTGACTGTCACAGTACTTAACTATAAATGCATAAACCACTCTAGGTACAGTGGTATAAAAAAGTATCTGAACCTTTTGGAATTTCTCACATTTTTCCATAAAATCACCATCAAATATGATCTGATCCTTGTCAAAATCACACAGATGAAAAAACAGTCTGCTTTAACTAAAACCACAAAAACATTTATAGGTTTTCATATTTTTAATGAGAATAATATCAAACAATGACAGAAGGAGGAAAAATAAGTAAGTGAACCATCACATTTAAGATTTTGTGCCCCCCCTTTGGCAGCAATAACTTCAACCAGACGCTTCCTGTAGCTGCAGATCACTCTGTGGCACATCGATCAGGACAAATCTTGGCCCATTCTTCTCTGAAAAACTGCTGTAGTTCAGTCAGATTCCTCCTCCTTCCTCCTCACTCCAGAACATGTGTTTTGTTCTTCTGAAAACATTCAGAAGTTGATTTACTTCTGTGTTTTGAATCATTGTCTTGTAGCAGCATCCATCCTCTTTTTAGCTTCAACTGCCTGACAGACGACCTCAGGTTTTCCTGCAAAACATCCTGATAAACTTTTGAATTCATTCTTCCATGAATGATTGCAAGTTGTCCAGGCCCTGGGGCGGCAAAACAGCCCCAAAACATGATGCTCCCTCCACCATGCTTCACGGTGGGGACGAGGTGTTTATGTTTGTGAGCTGTTCCATTTTTCCTCCACACATGACGTTGTGGGTTACTCCCAAACATTTCAACTTTGGCTTCGTCAGTCCACAAAATATTTTACCAAAACTTCTGTGGAGTGTCCAAGCGCCTTTTTGCGAACATTAAACGAGCAACAATGTTTTTTTAGACAGCAGTGGCTTCATCCGTGGAGTCCTCCATGAACACCATTCTTGGCCATAGTTTTACATACTGGTATACTAGTAGTTTATGTGTGCACATAGATATTGGACTATGCCAGTGCAAGTCTATGGCCAATGATTTCTGCAAGTCTTTAGCAGACACCTGAGAGTTCTTTTTTTTTTCTCTCTCTGAGTATTCTGCGCTGAACTCTTGGCATCATCTTTGGTGGACGGACCTTGGGAGAGAAGCAACAGTGCCAAACTCTCTCCATTTGTAGACAACTTCTCCAACTGTCGACTGATGAACATCCAGACTTTTAGAGATGGTTTTGTATCCTTTCCCAGTTTATACAAATCAACAATCCTTGATCGCAGGTCTTCAGACAGCTCTTTTGACCAAGCCATGATGCACATCAGGCAATGCTTCTCATCAAGACAATTCTTACCAGGTGTGTATTTTAAAGTGGGCACGGCAGCTTTAAACCACTCATCAGTGATTGGGCATACAGCTGACTTAAATTGCTTGATAAAAATTAGTTTCAATTGGTCCTTAAGGCTAGGTTCATACTACAAATCCGATTTTTTGCCATATCTGTTTTTTGGGCGTGCCCGTTCAGACTGCCTTTGTCCATTGAGGCCGTTCAAGCATCACGCATGCGCACTAATTCGCAGTCTGAAATGCGTTCAGCAAAGAGACCCACATGCGCAGAAGAATCAAAACAAATTGCACATGCTAGCTGTATGTCATTCCTGAGTGATCATATTTTGATTTCCGAAAAGAGACCACAAATAACAGACATTAATAATCCCCGTTTAGTCTTATATTCAAAGTTTATATGGACTGATAGAACGCATACACGCACACACATGAGCCTTGACGTGTGTGCGTGAAATGACGTGGGTGCGTCAGTTTGCCCCGACTCGGCCATGTGTGCAATAATGAAATATTGCTCATTCGGTGCACAGAATGACAATCGAAAATTGTAAGGCTTATTATTTTCTTTATTTTATTTTTATGACTGTGGTCAAGCCCGCTTCGTGCCTAAAAGCAGAGTTCAAGCTAGGCGCTAATACCTACATGGCTGCCGTCCTCCGAGCCTCCTGCTCTTTGCTGACGTAATTGCTGCATGAATTCTGATTTGGGAGTCTTGACAGTTCAGACCGCCAGTCACGTTCTAAAAAATGTGGCCCAGATCGGATTTGAACCACATACGAAAGTGACTCAGATTGGATTTGAAATGGTCCACTTCTATGCGACTTGTCCTGTTCAGACCGTCAAGTTAATGCCTGACTCGAGTTGGAAAAACACGAAAAAATCGGATTCGTGCATTAAGAACTGTTGTATGAACCTAGCCTAAGTCTCCTTAGGCAGAGGGTTCACTTAGTTTTTCCCCCTTTTGACATTGTTTGCAGGCTATCCTCACTAAAATATGAAAATCTAAAAATGTTTGGTTTTTTTTAGTTAAAGCAGACAGTTTTTTTTCATCTGTGTGATTTTGAGAAAGATCAGACCACACTTGAGGGTGATTTTATGATGAAATGTGAGAAATTCCTAAATGTTCAGATACTTTTTCATACCACGGTAACCAATACTTCTATTGAAATGTATTGCAGATAAACGTTAAAAAAAATGTGTTACTCAATAAATGCTTAAAAACAAGATGTAAATCAAATGCATTAATTAAACGTTGAACGTTAAATACAGTTGAACTGTACTGTGGATTCATATTACTAAAGGGCGCCCAATTGCTTTCTCTTTGATTGGTTGGCAACCCATCCAGGGCATATCATGCTTTCCTCACCCAGAGTGCAACCAAAAATTTATGCATAGATTGATGGTGTCAGCTTCAACATTTTGTACTCGTTGTGCCTTACTGGGACAGCAGAGCGCCTCCTTGGCCGTGATGCTCTTGTTGCACGCCGAGCATAGCGTTGTTCCCGACACTGTGAGGGAGGTGAAGAGGTGACCGTTGTTATAGCGGGCCTCCCTCTCACGCGCCGCCTTCTCTCGCTCCCTCATGCGCTCTCGTTCTTTATTCTGAGGGGATGGCAAAAAATGACTCATTAAGTGGACTTACGTAAAAACAAATACAATTATTCACAGAGTCTGCAGTGGTTCAATAGTCTGTTTATTCTCAAGGGGGATTTCCATTAGTTCAGTTCAGATGGAGGCGTGGAGGATGTTGCGATCTCATGATGGTCACACTGTAAAAGCAGAAGTCATCGCGCGCAGTCAAGGAAACCAATTTATAGAGACAGTTACGAAATAAACACTCTTCTGTTGCATCGACCTGCGTCAGTGCGTATCCAGTTTTGTGTTCCATTCTCGCCCGGTGGCGTCATGACATTTTCTTTGGTTGCTGCATAATTCCACCCAATATTTTGTAAAATGTCATTTTGTGGCTTTTCAAGAGGTGAAATTGTTCATGTGTGTCAAGTGGTCCACTTTTAGGACGTAATGTAAGCGGTCTATTAACCCAGTTTGAATATTAATGGGAGCTCTCTCGGCACCTTGGGTGGTTTAACTTTAGACAATAATGTACACTCACCAGTCACTTCATTAAGTGATCAAACACTGTGAAATTAGAATGCCCAGTTATGAAAGGGAATTATTTGATACACTGGCAGTGTATCAAATACTTGTTCTCCCCACTGTAATTACAGCTTAAAAATTAATTAATCGTAATTAATCGCAATTAATCGCAATTCAAACCATCTATAAAATATGCCATATTTTTCTGTAAATTATTGTTGGAATGGAAAGATAAGACACAAGATGGATATATACATTCAACATGCAGTACATAGGGACTGTATTTGTTTATTATAACAATAAATCAACCAGATGGCATTAACATTATTAACATTCTGTTAAGGCGATCCATGGATAGAAAGACTTGTAGTTCTTAAAAGATAAATGTTAGTACAAGTTATAGACATTTTATATTAAAACCCCTCTTAATGTTTTCGTTTTAATAAAATTTGCAAAAATTTTCAATCAAAAAAATAAACTAGTAGCCCGCCATTGTTAATGTCAATAATTACTTACACAGTGCTCATGGGTGCTGAAGCCTATAAAATCAGTCGCACCCAAGCGCCAGCAGAGGGCAGCAAAACTCCATAAAACACAATTAACGAGTGGGCAGTTCACTGTACTGTCATTTATTTTAACATGATTAATTAAAAATTAATTACCGCCCATTAACGCGATAATTTGGACAGCCCTAATTTTGACGTCTCGAATAATGCGGATTATTCTAAAAACACACAGTATACATGTTTGCAATAACTAGACGCACATGAAAAGTATTATTCTCTCATTCTCCAGCACTGGCTTGGTTGACTTCTGAGTTTTAACTCATTGGCTGCCATAGACGTCCATAGACGAGCTAGATCTGTTCTAAAAATGAACTTGTTTTGACATTATTATTGTTATTATTACTACAGGGTGTTCCAAAATGTTTGACCCCAATTCATAGGCCAATAATTTTGACAATTTTCGTTGGAATGACCTCAAATTTTCACAGCTTGTGTAGGAACGTTTCAAATTTTTGTGTGTAACGGTTGGCATTTCTATCTTTTCAGGGTAAGAAATGCCATTCACTTCAAAAGAAAAGATATTTTGATAAGGCATTTTGCGCTCATATTGAACACTTATGAAAATCTGTCATAGAAACAACAAATATTTGTACTTTTCTTTGCAAATTTAACCAATAAAACTTATAACCTTTAACATAAAGAGTAATTAGTTTCATGAAGATCAATCAAGTAATTTCTGAGATATGGCATTTAGAATGGGGTCAACCATTTTGGAACACCCTGTATATTACAACTTCCAACAGTCAAACTATTGTAACCCCAAGCAGAGATTGAGGAAGTGGGCAGTAACCACGGGGTCTAAAAATGTCATTTCATGTAATTGACTTTCCTATAAATTAATTTAAAGGGGAATTTCAGAATTCTTGACATAAGGCTTAATCTTCGAGTTGATTTCAACAAATTCTGTGCAGTTTGTTAGTTATTTGTTAGTTTCAGGGCTCCGGAGTGGCTAAGCTAGCGCAAGTCAATGGTGCCTGCTTACCATACCAATAAAAAAACAACATATTCCCTAATGACAATCACTGATGACTCAAGCAATCAGTAGTGTTGGCTGTGTTTTCAGGAAAAGTTATTACCATTGCCATTGCCAATAATTGTAGTATAAACAGGAACATTTGTAATCCAGCAACTCTGCAAGGAACAGGCTGTCTAGGCAAGCAGAGCGGAGTGATATCACATCTATTTTTTTGACCGCTGATTTATTTTTGTGGGAACAACTCCCCAGCATATTGACCACAAGTGGCCAAAGCACTCCTCTCCATTGTGGTCGTTTTACGCATCTAAAATGAATAGTCCTGCAGAATGAAATGAATTACGGCAGTTTGGTGGTGACACTGTTTTGGCCGCATCTGTATTTTGAATTTATTTGACTATGTTAGATCGTTTTTTTATTGGCATGCTAAGCAGGCACCATTGACTCGCGCTAGCTTAGCAAATCCGGACCCTTGAAACTAACAAATAACTGACAAACTGCACGGAATTTGTTGAAATCAACTGATCTTACGGTTTTTAATAATGTAATTTTCGGACTATAAGCTGCTACTTTTTTCCCAAATTTTGAATCCTGTGGCTTATAGTCTATTTCGGCTTATTTGTTGATTTATTTGGATTAATAGGTAACACTTTGACAGCGGCGTCATAAGATTGCAATGAGACCATCATAATTAAGACATGACACTGTCATTGGCATTAATGAATGCTTATGACGGATGTCATGAAGTGTCATCCGGCCAGCTCGGCTCGTTTACATCCATTCAAAAGTAAGATAATTTGCCGGATAGCACAAAATGACATCTCTCATAAGCATTCATTAATTCACGTGGGAGTGTCTTGTCATGAGTATGATGGTCTTATAGACTTCATAATATATTGACGGGACACGAAGCTCGGGGCCGACTAATAGGGAGTGGAAACACAGACAAAGAAATTTTTATGTTGAAAATTCTTGTGAATAAATGCTTAAATCCCTGAACTCTTTACAGATATGGACGTAAAACAGTCTCGATTCTTGGTTAAAACAGAACAAAACCAAAAAAAACGGGCAGTCAGCATTTATTTTACATAAATATGTTGAAGGTGCTGCTAGTCCTTAAGCCACTGTCACGCCGCCTTATCGCCACAAAGACCTTTTTACGTTGAAAATTCTTGTGAATAAATGCTTAAATCCCTGAATTCTTTATAGATATGGACGTAAAACAGTCTCGATTGCTGGTTAAAAGCAAAAAAAAAACAAAAAAAAACAGGCAATTAGCATTTATATATGTCAAATGTGCTTCTGGTCATAAACCACTGTGGCGCCGCCTTATCACCACAAAGAGTTTTTATGTTGAAAATTCTTGTGAATAAAATCTAGGGCTGTCAAACGATTAAAAAATTTTATCGAGTTAATTACAGCTTAAAAAGTAATTAATCATAATTAATCGCAATTCAAACCATCTATAAAATATGCCATATTTTTCTGTGAATTATAGTTGGAATGGAAAGATAAGACATAAGACGGATATATACATTCAACATACGGTACATAAGAACTGTATTTGTTTATTAAGACAATAAATCAACAAGATGACATTAACATTATTAACATTCTCTTAAAGCGATCCATGGATGGAAAGACTTGTAGTTCTTAAAAGATAACTGTTAGTACAAGTTATAGAAATGTTATATTAAAACCCCTCTTAATGTTTTCGTTTTATTAAAATATGTAAAATTTTCAGTCAAAAAATAAACCTGTAGCTCGCCATTGTTGATGTCAATAATTACACCATGCTCACTCATTGTGCTGAAGCCTATAAAATCATTTGGACCCAAGTGCCAGCAGAGGGCGCCAAACACCAAAAAACAAGTAACAAGCGGACATTACACTGCTGTCATTTTAATCTGTTTGAGCTGGGCATGTGCGTTATTTGCGTCAAATATTTTAACGTGATTAATTTAAAAAATTAATTACCGCCCGTTAAAGCGATAATTTTGACAGCCCTAATAAATGCTTAAATCCCTGAATTCTTTGTAGATATAAACATAAAACAGTCTCGATTCTTGGTTAAAAGCAAAAAAACGGGCAGTTATCATTTATTTTACGTAAATATTGTGAATTATGACGCCAATGCCTTAGCGGTTTATTTCTCCCATTGATTTTTTTTCACAACGTTTCAAAATACATGCGTTGTACGAAAAATAAGATAATCACAATGAATCCTCGAACAAATCACTCCTGAGACAATCCTTCCTGTTTGTATACACTACTGCTTTCGACCTTTTTCAACCTAAATCCGGCATTGAATTGCTGCATGTGTTTGAGAATAACTGCGACCGACTTCAACCGACTGAAGTGGAGTGTGGGATAGCCCCCTAGTTGATTGAATGTGTGGCGCAGTGTCTGGGAAATGTGTCCCGTCAATATCATTATGAAGTCTATGGTTTTATGACAGTCTTGTAGCGCCACTTTCAAATAAAGTGTTACCAAATAACATAACTAGCAATTAATGAAACAACTAGAATAGTAACTGAAGACATAATTAGCACAAAACAAGAATTTTGATTGTTATTTACATCTGTAGCGCTGCAATGCATGCTAGGAGGCATGTTGGACGACAACAGTGTTGACAGCAGGTAGCAGCAGAGGTTGATTGTCTCCCCCAAGGGAGCAGTGATGGCCAAATGAAGCTTTTTGAAGCAATGATTCATAGTGGTTCATTTGGTCTTATGGCAGTCTTGCCGCTGTCAAATAAAGTGTTACCTGCTAATATCTTTGTGTATCCCATAATACGGTGAGGACAGCTGCGGCTTATAGTCCGGTGTGGTTTATCTCTGAATAAATGCCGTTTTTTTGTGTCAAATTTGGTGGGTTGCGGCTTATAGTCCGAAAATGACTGTATATTTGCGAATTGTCTGCCGTTGATGGTGATAGACGTCCAATCCATTTTGACTGGGACGATCCTTCACTGCCAACCCTCCCAGTCAAAATGGATGAGACTTCTACGGCTGTTAAAAGCGGTTTTGAATATAAATTTTACCAACTAGATCAACACACACTCTGTAAATACTTTAATTTTCCCACAACGACACAAAATATTTTACGTGTGTGTGTAGGCGTTTCGCGAACCTTAGCATTATTAGCTTAACGTTATCTCATACTCAATCTGGACAATAACGCAGAAACATTTCGTTAACATTTTCTCCCTTCTATCACCATCCAAATTCCCTCACAGCTGCACCGACACATTTTCGCAACCTTTTTAAGGCCCTTGGAGATTTTCACACTCAGCAGTGCTATCACACACGCTCACGACCATTTCTATGGCAACACTATCCAGCAAGAGCGGGCGCACTGTGTACAAGCAAACACACACACCTACACCCACAGACCCCAGCATACTCAGTGCAGTATGACTAGATAGGCATGATGGGTGCGGGCCCGCCTGTACAAGCGGGCCCCTGTCACAAACAGGAAACCGCAGTGGCACCAAAGAAGGGGAAGTAACACACACTGACATTTTTTGTTTGCATTTGAAATACTAATAAGTTGACTTTTAAAAATGAAAAAAATTATAAAAAGACAAATATTTCGTTAAAACTCACCCTCAAGTTAATCTCCCTCATCCTCTCCTGCCGCAGCTTGGACAGGCTGGCAACACGGGACATGTTGTATCGCCTCCGAAAAATTGGGGAAAAAAATTAAATACCTACTATTATGATATATTTTTTTAACGAAAGTCGACAGCCACCAATTTTTTAAGTTAAATATTCCTTCCGTACTGGCCAACTGCGATGTGCCTCTGCTTCCAGTGAAGTGTCTGTTCCTGTGAGAAATCTGACTTGAATCATCATCACCACCGCCCCCACACACACTCACTCACACACACCCGCACGCACACACACACACTGAACAAATGTACTCAGCTATCTCAATGCCTCATGGACTATTATTTGCTCCTTCCTACATCCCAGTGTATTTTCAGAGAATAATCATCTTATCAAATCTTATCACAGCCATACAAACATTTTACATGTACTTCATCCAGTGTGCGCTGCATCTCCACGAGCTCCATCTTCAAGTTGCCCTCAACTCCTACACAAGGTTAGCGAGCGGGTTATTTATACAGAGGAATAAAGCAGGGTTTTGTGCAAGTAGCTGCAAGCAAAAGTCCTTAAAATCGATAGTTATTGGTTTAATAAGGACTTTAGTGGGGAGTACATGTTTAGAGGCTGTGCAAGATTATCAATATATTGGTATTATTAGCCATTTATTTTCCCTGTAATGTGATGTCACATGTCAAGGTCACGCGCATGTGTGATTCTCATGTTAGAATACATGCATGGAAATGTGTAGGAGGAATACGACACATGTGGAAAAGGAAACATTTTGGACACAGAGCAAGGAAGGCAAATTTAATACAGTACAGTGATCCCTCATTTTTTGTGGTTAATGAGGACCAGGGCAGTGATCCCTCATTTTTCACGGTTAAGGAGGACCAGGACCCGCCGTGATAAGTGAACAACCGTAAAGTAACGCCCCCACCCCTCTTCGTAATAAAAAAAAAAAAAAAAAAAAGGCTTGTTTTTTCGCGGTTAATGAGGACCGTGATAAGTAAACTAAGTAGTGCAAAAAAAAAACAAAAACATATTAGACAAGTTATTTCACTTTATTTTGCAAAGTATAATTTTAAAAAAATGCACAGTGGTATTAAAAAGTATCTGAACCTTTTTGAATTTCTCACATTTCGGCATAAAATCATCATTAAATGTGATCTGATCTTTGTCAAAATCACACAGATAAAAAAAACAGTGTCTGCTTTAACTAAAACCACCCAAACATTTATAGGTTTTCATATTTTAATGAGGATAAATTGCAAACAATGATAGAAGGGGGAAAATAACTAAGTGAACTCTCTACCTAAGGAGACTTAAAGAGCAATTG
Source organism: Corythoichthys intestinalis (assembly GCF_030265065.1). Lineage (NCBI taxonomy): Eukaryota > Metazoa > Chordata > Actinopteri > Syngnathiformes > Syngnathidae > Corythoichthys > Corythoichthys intestinalis. The sequence continues at coordinate 24,292,081 of NC_080416.1, forward strand.
AAACCAATTTTTACCAAACCATTTAAGTCAGGTGTGTGCCCAATCACTGATGAGTGGTTTAAAGCTGCTCTGCCCACTATAAAACACACACCTAGTTAGAATTGTCTTGATGAGAAGCATTGTCTGATGTGCATCATGGCTCAGTCAAAAGAGCTGTCTGAAGACCTGCGATCAAGGATTGTTGATTTATATAAAGATGGAAAGGATACAAAACCATCTCTAAAAGTCTGGATGTTCATCAATCGACAGCCAGAGAAGTTGTCTACAAATGGAGAGAGCTTGGCATTGTTGCTTTTCTCCCAAGGAGTGGCCATCCACCAAAGATGACGGCAAGAGCTCAGCGCAGAATACTCAGTAAGAGCATCATGATTTGGGGCTGTTTTGCTGCCTCAGGCCAGGACAACTTGCAATCATTAATGGAAGAATGAATTTAAATGCTTATCATGATGTTTTGCAAGAAAACCTGAGGCCGTCTGTCAGACAGTTGAAGCCATAAAGAGGATGGATGTTGCAACAAGACAATGATCCAAAACACAGAAGTAAATCAACTTCAGAATGGTTTCAGGGGAACAAAATACACGTTCAGAAGTGGCCAAGTCAGAGTTCTGACTTGAACCCCATGAAGAAATTAAATGTGATGGTTCACTTACTTATTTTTTCCTCTTCTGTTGTTTGCATATTATCCTCATTAAAATATGACAATCTATAAATGTATGGGTGGTTTTACTTAAAGCACTGTTTTTTCATCTGTGTGATTTTGACAAAGATCAGATCACATTTGATGGTGAGTTTATGCAGAAATGTGAGAAATAGCAAAATGTTCAGATACTTTTTCATACTAGTGTAGGTGGATCCCCCACTTTTTCTCTATGGCTTGGCTCCCACGGCTGGCTCCCTCTCTGATTGGGCTGCCGGCCACAGGGGCAGTGGAGATGGTTATGTATCACCTCCTCCGGGGATTCTGCCCAGTCCTGGGCTTGACGGGCCACTGGGGGTCCCACGGTTTGCCGTGCTGGTTGGGGGGCTGCGGCGGTGGCTCGTAGGCCGGGTAGGCGGGCTGGGAGGAGGTGGGCGTGGAAGGTGGTGGTGCGTCCCCTCATCCCATCCCTGAAGGCCAGTTGATGAGGCGCGGATGGCCCAGGGGACCACCTTGGATCCCGGGGGGGATGATGGTGGCCCCCTAGCTAGGCTGCGGGAAGAGGGATGGGCTGCGCCGGCTCACTCCCTCCGATTGGCTGGGGAAGGGCTGCGGCCCTTTGGTGGTTCCCGCCGGCATTTCCACTCGTCTGCAGGACTATCACATATCTAATGGGATTTACGCATAACTAAGTGCAATTAGACACAGTCAAGTACAAAAACTCAAGTGTCAGGATTAGCGATCAGATAGCATAGAATAGGATGCCAGCATAATCACACACAAGGGATTCACACAAATTCACACGAAGGGATTCTACACATCACATGGCTGATTTGTGAACGCTCCACCCCTCTCAATCACTTATCTTTCTGACTCTCCACCTCTCATCTTTTTTCCTTGGTCATCAGGCCCCCCACATGGTGTCAACTGGAAATACAACTAGCTAACAATAGCACCAACATTTTCATAGTGTAGGCGTTCAATGTATTTCTTGTTGTTTGTACTTCTTCAGTCTCTCTCGCCTTCTTTTCTTCTGTCACCCCCCCATAACCACTTACTGTTTGCCGCTTTCTACTAATAAACGAGGCATGTTGAATGATCACAATGGGAATATGTCATACTCCAATGTGATACATTAAAACTGTTCAGACCAATCGGACGCTCAGATTTCCTTTCTCTGTGTCAAGAGCAGCAAAAAAGAAAAAAAAAAAAAAGGAGGGGGGGTTAATGACTTTTTGACCGATAACCTGATATTGTCCACCTCCAAAAATCAGATACAGATATCAAACCAATATATGTGGTCATCGACTTAACATATTAGGACAAATTGTATTGTGATGCCTCACTGGATGCTTTAATAAGATAACATTTTTCAAATAAACATACTGTAAAAATTAGACAACCACTTTAACTGCAGTTATGGACAAAGTGCCTATATTGTACCACTATATTTATTGTTGAAATCAAAATAGTGCAAACATCAGTTTTTTTTTTAAATCAAGTGCATGTGCAAAGTGCCAATAAGGCACTTATTCAATTCAATTCAATTCAATTTTATTTGTATAGCCCTCAATCACAACAGAAGTCTCAAAGGGCTTTACAGAGGCAATATGATACACAATTAGAAATGAAGCAACAAAGATGAATAGATGCAGTTCAAGTCCTGGGTATCCCCTATCCTTAAGACCCTCCATGCCGGCAAGGAAAAACTCCAAAAACTCCAGAGTCAATTGGGAGAAAAATGAGAAACCTTGGGGAGTACCACAGTCAGGAGAGATCCACTCCCAGGACGGATAGACAGGAACCCCAGAACGGCTAATGGGAATTAGCAAGCGAAATTATAGTCCTTAAAAATACAGTGGAGTAAAGGAGCAAGAAGAAGTCCCTCTAGTCAGATGAGACGGGGGTAGCAGCGAGGACGTCTATCCAGGCAGGGGTCCGGACAGTCAGGAGGCTGCAGCTGAAAAATAGCCCCTCCCCAGAGGGGAGGGGGGAAAGGGGACACCGGGTGACTAGTGATGAAGAGACTAGACAACTAGATATTAACATTGGAAAATAGAAATAAAGTAAGACAAGTGGTAGGTAGAGTAAGAAAAGGAGATAGAACTCAGCGGCTGTACTGCCCCCAGCATTATAGCTTCTAGTGCAGCTTAGACTAAACTGTGAGTCTACTCCGACTTCAACTAGCCTAACCATAAGCTTTGTCGAATAGGAACGTTTTTAATCTAATCTTAAATGTGCAGACTGTCTCGGCTTCTTTAATACTAGCTGGAAGCTGATTCCATAAAACAGGGGCTTGGTGGCTAAAGGCTCGAGCTCCGACAGTACTTTTATAAACCCTGGGAACTACCAGTAGACCTGCATTCTGAGATCGGAGTGTTCTGTTGGGGCGGTATGGAACCAGAGCATCGGTGAGATAAGATGGCCCCAACCCATTAATGGTCTTAAATGTAAGAAGGAGTATTTTAAATTTAATTCTAAACTCGACTGGAAGCCAGTGAAGTGCCTGGAGCACAGGGGTGATGTGCTCTCTTCTATTGATTCCTGTTAAAAGTCTTGCTGCTGCGTTTTGAACTAGCTGACGACCTTTTAGAGAGCTTTTAGGACAAGCTGCAAGTAGGGAGTTACAGTAATCCAATCTCGATGTAACGAACGCGTGAATTAATTTTTCTGCATCGCTTTTAGATAAAATATTTCTAATTTTGGCGATGTTGCGCAGGTGAAAGAAAGCCGTTCTACAGGTTTGTTTAATGTGTGCTTTAAACGATAAGTCAGGGTCAAATAAAACTCCTAGGTTTTTAACTGTGGTGCTGGAGGCTACACTTACATTGTCCAGAGTGACTATCTGGGCAGCTAAAGAGTCTCTAACACTTTTCGGGCCTATTATAAGGACTTCTGTCTTTTCAGGGTTAAGTAGAAGATAGTTAGTGCTCATCCAGGTATTTATATCTCGGACGCAGGCGCTTAGTTTTTCTACTTGCCTGACCTGATCAGGTTTAATTGATAAATACAGTTGTGTGTCGTCAGCGTAACAATGAAAGTTAATGCTATGTTTTCTGATGATATTACCTAGAGGAAGCATATACAGCGTAAACAAGATGGGCCCGAGGACAGATCCTTGCGGCACACCATAACTAACTCTAGAGTACGATGATGATTGTTGGTTTACATTGACAAACTGGTACCTATTAGATAAATATGATTTAAACCAGCAGAGGGCTGCTCCTCTAATGCCTATGTCACATTCTAATCTCTGCAATAAGATATTATGGTCGATTGTGTCAAAGGCTGCGCTCAGGTCCAACAGAACCAGGATCGAGACTAATCCAACGTCAGCGGCAAGTAACAAGTCATTAGTTACTTTAACTAATGCGGTTTCAGTGCTATGATGAGCTTATTATGTCCTCAATGTGAGTGATGGGGTACAAAACTGGACAAATAGCGAACAAATCAGGCTCTAAAGAGAAGTCAAACGCTGGAGTAAAGTTGGATTGGCTTGAGTGTGGTCATCTTTCTCTTGAGAAGAGCACTGATATTTTTTTTTTGTAAAACTAAAAACAAAACGACGTGTCAATATTGTATGAAATAAGGTCATGAATAATGCAAAGTATACACCACATGTCAATTTGAATAGCAACTGGTAGTATAGCTTGCAAGCAATGAAATAATCTAACCACTTTGTACCACAAATGCAACAAAACAAAATATACACATCTCCAATATACTACACAACACTCATGAGTCATTAATACAAAACAAAGTAATAAGTTATAAGCAGAGGTGGGTCAAGTAGCCTCAAATTTGACTCAAGTATGAGTAGCATTACTTCAAAATAATATTACTCAAGTAAAAGTAAAATTAGTCATCCAAAAAATGTGCTCAAATACAAGTAAAAAAGTATTTGGTGAAAAGAATACTCAAGTCAGGAGTAACATTGTGAGTAACTGTTTAAGATGTTTGTTTTTTTTGTTTTTTTAAACAATGCTATTTTTTCTCAGTGGTTTAGGGTTTATTATTATTATCATACTGTTCTATAACATACTACATAATATAATAGAACAGAATAGAATAGAACGTGTCATTATCAGCAACAACGTTGTCAACAACAAAATTTGACGTGCCACTCCAGTTTAAAAATATGTAATAACATAAAATAAAATAAAATAATGGAATAAATAATACAGTAAACCAAAGAAAAAAAAAGAAAAGAAAGAGCAATATTGAATTCCAGTGAGAGAAAAAAAATCTACAGAAATGAAGCATTATTAACATATTTCCTATTATGAAACTAAAAGGATCCTATCTCCGGTTTTCCGTGGTCAATCGGTGCCAAATAAAAAACTAGGAGATTAAAATCAGGGCTATTGAGTCATGCTGATGACGGCGCTCTATGTCAAATACCAATTTTTTTACATTAAAGACGCCACGTGATTGAACAAGCCGACATGATCATAGAATGGCAAGCTTGAATCTGATTGGTATAATGGGGTCATGTGATTACTGTTGCGACATCTCATTGGTTAAAACTGTCAGAGCGACTGTTGGCGTCTTTGACAAAAAAAACCTTTTAATCCAATACGTAAAATGAAAAAGGAAAAATGTAACGACGAGGGTAGCCAAAAGTAGTGGAGTAAGAGTACCATTTCTTCTTCACAAATCTACTCAAGTAAAAAGTATAGGTTAGTAAAACTACTCTTAGCAGTACTTTTTCCCCAAAAGTTACTCAAGTAAATGTAACGGAGCAAATGAATGTGGTCAGATGGCAAAAACGGCTATATGGTGCACTGGCTGCAGATGTGAGCTCCTCTATTTAGCTCTCTGTATTAGCAATTAGCTCACGTCTACATATGATGACATCAGCAGAAAGTGCTGGAATCATTCATAACTAATTACACCTAGCGCCAGCAGAGGGCGTCAAAACACCGGAAACACAGGCAGGCAATAAGTGAACATGACTTAGCGGTTCAAGACAGGTAATGAAAATCCTATGTCGACGTTATCCGATATCATTTTAAAATCTTTATCGGATAACCGATATAATCGGCTAAAATCCGGACAACTCTCGTATTTATATATTTCATTCTGTCCCATTTAGTCCTCCGTAAAAATGTAGCAGCAGTATTCAGGGGAAAAAATCCAACATCACCTTTACTTTTATTTAATTTAATATGCTTGGCATTTTCATACAAATACAGACATGCTTCTCCTTAAAAAGGCATTCCAGGTGGGTAACGTTTATGAGTATTGCCTTGCAGGTTACAATGTGGATAAACATGACTTGCTTATTGAGCACCAACATTTGTGGCTTTGCTAGGTGGCATAGTGCAAATTGGCCAAAAAGTCAAAAAAGGCGGTCTTAGATGAGTGTAAATATGACTTGATTGCACAACTACACTATAATTATGGATGCAAACTCAATTTGAGTACAAAACAAGACGCTTAGTGATGTTTTACATTGTCTCGCCAATGAAAAGCTATACATGACTTGTAAAACTTGAAAATAAATTTGCAAGTAAATCTGTTAAAAGTGTACCTCTACTTTGTATCATGCAGCACACATGGCCTCTCGTCTGTATCAAAAACAAATGGAGGCGACACCATTTCTTTTAAACATTCCCTGAAAAAGTTGATCAAAATATATTTTAAAAAGTGTCTTTGGGTTGAAAGGAAGAACGGAGCCGGCACCTTCAAGGCTCCTCTGTTTGGCCGCGGAGTGACGTGGACATCTGAGGCAAGTGTGAATGCATTCTAGTTTTAGGTCTATGTCTCTGCAGGGCGTACACGAGAGGTATCGGGGGGTAGTAAGCTGGTACTGCTGCGGGTTCCACGGTTTGGGTGGACGTCCCCCGCCGGGGTGGACGGCTTCGTCAGATTTTTAGCTCTCGGTTGGGGCTGTGGAAAGAAAGCGTGTCAGCTTTCCCTGCTTTAAAATGTTGCAAATTAGCTTCCCAAAAGGTAAACCCGCATACCGCATTCATGCCACTTTTGGCAGCCGTGACGGGCAGTTCGATGGCCATGGCAGAATCCGCCTGCGTGAGGCCTCGACTGTTGATCAAACTATAATGGAGAGGGAAAAAGAAGACACTTTAGCAACTTGTTCATGTAAAATAATATATATTTGTTACCTGGGTGGCATGGGCTCACACAGGATTGATACACAGTTGTCGAAGATGTTTCTGTGACTGAATGGGTTGGTGACGTCTGCGCCGCTCTTCCCTGACCAAGTACCTTTAATCTGCAAATTGAAAGTATCTTTTAGTTTTTATGAACTAACCTAAGGTTAGCCAAAATGGTCTAAGGTCGGCCATGTTGGTAGGGGCGACAGTCCCATTTAAGTCAACGCATTGACATTAAAATTAAGTAATAATAGCTTATTTCTTGACTGATTTTGAAAAGGTTGTTTTATCGATATCAAAGCATCTGCTATTTAATCAAGTATTTCAGACCAAATATCTGTTTTCATCAAATGTAATTATGTCACTTTAAAGGGCTTTTAAAGCCATGCAAAGAACTGAAAGCTTTTTTTTTTTAAATTCCCAAAAATAACCAAAAACCACTCTACAGCTTATTGAAGATGACTACCCCAGGTAAATGTTCTGGACTTCATCGCTTAACTTTATTATGTTAAACATAATGTTATGTTAAACATAATGTTCAATGTTATAATGTTCAACGTTATGTTCAACGTTACGTTACGTTACGTTACGTTATGGTGAAATGGGTTGCACGTCTACTAATGATTAACTTATAGTGCTATGAAAAACTATCTGAACCTTTTGGAATTTCTCACATTTCTGCATAAAATCATCAAATGTGACTGATCTTTGTCAAAATCACACAGATGTAAAAACAAGGTCTGCTTCAACTAAAACCACCCAAACATTTATAGGTTTTCATATTTTAATGAGGATCGCATGCAAACAATGACAGAAGGGGGAAAATAAGTGAACTGTCTGCCTCAGGAGATTTTAAGAGCAATTGAAAGATTCAGATTCAGAGTTTATTTGTCATTGTCAAGATCACAACGAAATTCAGATTGGAGTTCCAACAATACTATGGGTTAGTTTCCATTAAAGTACTTAGTGCAGAGCAATATAAAGGTAAAGTGTCCCCAGTGCCCCCACAATCCCACCATAAATAATAATAGATATTGATACATTTACACAACCACTCATGCCCCCCCCCCCCCCCCCCCCCGCACCCAACAGTGTCAAGTGCGTATTAAGGACAGCATAACCATAACAGCAATTTCAGTGTACTTGTGAATTCAGCAGGAGGAACAGGCGATGGGCAGGGTGGTATAAAAACCTATTTTTACCCAACAATTTAAGTCAGGTGTGTGCTCAATCACTGATGAGTAGTTTAAAGCTGCCCTGCCCACTATAAAACACACAACTGGTAAGAATTGTCTTGATGAGAAGCATTGTCTGATGTGCATCATGGCTCAGTCAAGAGCTGTCTGAAGACCTGCGATCAAGGATTGTTGATTTGTATGAAGCTGGGAAATGATACAAAACCATCTCTAAAAGTCTGTATGTTCATCACTTGACAGTCAGAGAAGCTGTCTACAAATGGAGAGAGTTTGACACTGTTGCTTCTCTCACAAGGAGTGGCTGTGCACCAAAGATGATGCTCAGAGTACAGCGCAGAATACTCAGAAAGGTAAAAAATAACCCTAGAGTGTCTGCTAAAGACTTACAGAAATAGCTGGCATAGTCCAATATAGTCCTGTGCACACATCAACTATATGTAAAACTATGGCCAAGAATGGTGTTCATGGGAGGACTCTACGGAGGAAGCCACTGCTGTTAAAAAAAAAAAAAAATGCTCGTTTAATATTCGCAAAAGGTTACTTGGACACTCAACAGAAGATTTGGTAAAATATTTTGTGGACTGATGAAACCAAAGTTGAATTGTTTGGGAGTAACACGCAACATCATGTGTGGAGGAAAAATGGAACTCCTCACAACATCAACACCTCATCTCAACCGTGAAGCATGTTGGAGGGAGCATCATGGTTTGGGGCAGTTTTGTTGCCTCAGGGCTTGGACAACTTGCAATCATTAATGAAAGAATGAATTTAAAAGTTTATCAGAATGTTTTGCAGGGAAACCCGAGGCCGTCTGTCAGACAGTTGAATTTAAAAAGAGGATGGATGCTGCAACAAGACAATGATCCAAAAACAGAAGTAAATCAACTTCAGAATGGTTTCAGAAGAACAAAATACACGTTCTGGAGTGGCCATGTCAAAGTCCAGACTTGAACCCCTTTGGGATGCTGTGGAATGACCTAAAGACGGTGATTCATGCCAGACATACCAGGAATCTGACTGAACTAGCAGTTTTGTAGAGAAGAATGGGCCAAGATTAGTCCTGACCGATGTGCCAGACTGATCTGCAGCTACAGGAAGCGTCTGGTTGACGTTATCGCTGCCAAAAGGGGTGGAGGGCACAAAATATTAAATGTGATGGTTCACTTACGTATTTTCTCCCTTCTGTCATTGTTTGCATACTATCCTCATTAAAATATGAAAACCTATAAATGTTTGGATGGTTTTAGTTAAAGGAGACACTTTTTGCATCTGTGTGATTTTGACAAAGATCAGATCACATTTGATGGTGGTTTTAAGCCGAAATGTGAGAAATTCCAAAAGGTTCACATACTTTTTCGTACCACCAAATAAATTCAACGCAGTAGGATGACTGGATGCCACATGATTTTTACATCTATCATCATCTTGGGAAGTGTGACAATTGCTCAATTTTTTGCCCTGCTCGCTGCCATCTTGAGTAGGGCAACCGGTGGTTGGAAACTAGATCTCGCAAAGTACATAATGCGGAGCACTGGTACGTTTTTTTTTTTTTTTTTTTTTTAGTAGACCTCAACACCGATAATGTCATTTAAGGGCTCTGTATCAGTAACACTAGTTTAAAGCAAGGGGGAAAAAACATAAACAGAATCAATGTATTTGTCCGGCAAAAGAATCAAAAGAATAATAGAGGTAGGGGTGCCTATTTAGGCTCTAAAAGCCCAAGAGAGATGACTAGATTTAATACAGCACCACAATAATATATTGTTACTCACATCTTCATTGGTGGTAAGGTTGGTCGCAACAAGGTACGTATGAAAGCCTGAGAGGCCCACGATGCACCAGACTGCGAAGAAACAAATAAACAGCTCCACGGCGGTACGAAGTCCAGTCAAAGAAACAAAACCCATGTTATCAGGGATGACTGTCTTAAAAATGTTCTTTCCAAAAGGTAAAGGATATCTCCCAGGACTTTCTTGGAGAGCAAAAACCAGGCTTTTCCCATCATTAGATCCTGAAAGAAGACATACATGATTTATACAGAAAGATAACAAAAACTATAAAGATTTTGAAACATTCCAAAATCGTTATTTCCTTACTCAGTGCCAGATGTGTCACCACGCAACAAAAGACGAACGCCGTCAGAAAGGACAGAGACACGATGAATGCATAGAAGACACGATAGTTGCGTTTTCCCACGCAGTTGCCCACCCAGGGACAGTGATGGTCAAATCGTTCTGAAGGAAACATGATCATTCGTAATCAGAATAGCCAAAAATTTTACTCTGGTACATGTAGCGTTACTTAAGAATAATATTACTAGAGTTGTCCGACAATTACTTTTTAAATGATCACCCGATATTGTCCAACTCCAAGAATCCAATACTGATATCAAACATACCGATATATGCGGTCGTGGATTTAACATATTATGGCTAATTGTATTGTGATGCCCCAGTGGATGCTTTACCAATGATAATGCTCACATAACAAATCCCAAGCATCTTAGTTTAGAGCAGTACCGTACATCTCAAATATTGGGGCGGGCCCCCCCAAGTGGGCGCAGAGCAATGCTGGGGGTGGTGCATGTGACCTTGGGGAACATACTTTTTTACTGTACTAGAATATAGTGTAATTGCACATCAACTCCTTGGTGGCAGTGCCACTCTCATTTTCAGCGTGTGTGCAATATTTTTGAACCAAACAAGAGCACACCGCTAAGAGCAATATGAAGACGCGTATGAATTTAGTACAGTGGGAGACGAGGAAAGGCCAGTAGTGCCGGGCGGTACACCGAAAATTTACCGTTACCGAAATTCTTCACAAATACCGACATAATTTTGACCATGTCGGTAAATTCGGTGCTTTAATAAAATAAAAAAAGAAAATACAGTCTTTTCATCCTGCTTTGACTCTGTGTTGTTTGGCTATGTTCATTCCCCTTAAAGAAAGCAGTCAGTGTGCTTATGCATAAAATCACGTGGTTATCAGGAAATCAAACAAACCGAAGCCCAGTGTGCTAACGCTAGCGGCTAATGCTACAAGCGTGATGGAGTCAGGCTTAAGGGAGCTTCGCCAAACTTTCCCCCCAACATTAAGAAGACTCTTGGTGGCCTCAAGATGGGCTTTCACCCGCTGTCCTCCCTGGTTCTCACGATTTCAGGAGAGGGTGCTTTCAGTGCTTTCTACTGGTAGAGAGCGTTAGCCACAGGCTAACGCTAGCGGCTAACACTACAAATGAACGTGATGGGAGTTTGATAGTGGCTCTAACCTTGTCGAAACGGCTGAATTTGATGAATGGATCAGTATGTTGCGTTATTTTGTATATCTGTGTGTGTGTGTGTGATTTCTTTGATAGCTTTTATGATGGTAAAGCATTCAGCAAAAGGTATAATCCAACAGTGAAGCCTATAATAACGAGACGGCATTCATCCGACTAGGGACGGTGCTGCTCTCTTAACTCGAAACTTGGCCGCCAAACTTAGTCTCCCACCGATGCTCTGGTTCCATACCGCCCCAACAGAACACTCCGCTCTCAGAATGCAGGTCTACTGGTAGTTCCCAGGGTTTCTAAAAGTACTGTCGGAGCTAGAGCCTTTAGCCACCAAGCCCCTGTTTTATGGAATCAGCTTCCAGCTAATATTAAAGAAGCCGAGACAGTCTGCACATTTAAGATTAGATTAAAAACGTTCCTATTCAACAAAGCTTATGGTCAGGCTAGTTGAAGTCAGAGTAGACTCAAAGTTTAGTCTAAGCTGCACTAGAAGCTATAAAGCTGGGGGAAGTACAGCCACTGAGTTCTATCTCCTTTTTATCACTCTACCTACCACTTATCTTACTTTATTTCTATTTTCCAATGTTAATATCTAGTTGTCTAGTCTCTTCATCACTAGTCACCCGGTGTCCCCGAGGGGAGGGGCTATTTTTCAGCTGCAGCTTCCTGACTGTCCAGACCCCAAGCTGGATGGACGTCCTCGTTGCTACCCCCGTCTCATCTGGCTAGATGGACCGCTTCTTGTTCCTTTACTCCACTGCATCTTTACGGACTGAAATTTCGCCTGCTAATTCCCATTAGCGGTCCTGGGGCTTCCTGTCTATCCGTCCTGGGAGTGGATCTCTTCTGACTGTGGTACTCCCCAAGGTTTCTCATTTTTCTCCCGAAGACTCTGGAGTTTTTGGAGTTTTTCCTTGCCGACATGGAGGGTCTAAGGATGGGGGAAACCCAGGACTTGAATTTATTTATTCATCTCTGTTGCTTCATTTGCTGTTTCTGATTGAGTATCATATTGCCTCTGCAAAGCCCTTTGAGACAACGTTGTTGTGATCCAGGGCTATACAAATAAAATTGAATTGAATTGAATTAATATGACTGTTTAAAAACCACAGCTATTTTTCTGTATGTGCTTGCTTTATTCTGTGTCATTACTGCCATTATAAAATCTTAAATGTTTCATTTGCATAAGAGCAATATAGCTTTAATGTGGTTGTGTCTGTGTTGGTGGTGAATGTGTGCATGTATTAAAAAAATACTTTGGAAAAAAAAAAACTGTAACCTTGAAGTAAACACTTGTGTTGAGTAATTATGTCACAGCAGCCATTAATAACAAGTTGTCTGTTTGAAGTGTACTGTTCAAGCTGTAAGTCATTTGTGTTACAATGACATGCTTGCATAGTCGTCGTATTGATTTTTATAATGTTGTACATTGTTTAAGTCATACAAGCTGATTTCAGTGTTCATACTTGAATTCTTATTGTGTACAAGAATTTTTTTTATATACTTGATGTTTAGACTGCATGTACAATTGTTAAATTGAAAGCTGGTAAATAAATCAACGAGAAACGGCTAATTTGTATTTCATGCATTGATTCAGATGTTCAAATTATATAACAGTCCGCTTGGGGAAATTTACCGTCATTTATCGTTATCGAGGTATATCTGCTCAATTTACCATGATACGTACTTAAGGCCATATCGCCCAGCCCTAAAGGCAAGTCTGTTTACTTTGTCTAAAAATGTTTGCAGCGGACAGCAGGAATTATTTTTTGTCGAGCACTGTCAGCATCATTTAAGGTGGCATACAAAGTTGCTCAGTGCAAAATAACCCCACACCATCGGAAAGGAGTTGATACTGCAGCAAAAATAAAAAAAACTGTCCTTCTGTCCAATGACATTGTCGTTTGTTTGGCTTATTGTCCTGGTAAGATAATGTTGCTAATAAATTAGAATTTATTATTATTTATTAATTTTATTTTTCAGTATCAAACAGTCAAAAAATGTATCTTGAGTGTATCTTTACAGTATGGATGTGTTTTTTGTTTTGTTTTTGTTTACACTTTTGTAAGTTGATCTATATTACTTCTTTCTTTAATATTAAAAAGAACACAATGTTATGCAGAGGTGTACTTATAATAATAAGAATTTTATATACAAATGATACTACAGTATATTTACAGTGGCGGCAGAGAGTTGAGGGAGGCGCCGAACGTTTACTTCTTCCTGGGGGGGGGGGGGCTTGTGGCATAACAGAAAATAATTGAGAAGCACTGGTTTAGAGACATCACATGGTCAATAAGCATAACTGCTGTGCTAAGCTGTGACTAGCCCTGAACAAAGGGTATAGGCTTCTACATTCACTTTGAAGGCAACATGCATATTGGCCCGATAAAACAGCTAATGAAAAACCGATGTCGATATTATCCGATATCATCGGCTACCTGATAACATCGGACAATTCTAAATGTTACTCTTGTAAAAGTACTCGTCCAAAAAACTTACTGAAATACAAGTAAAAAAGTATCTGGTGAAAAGAAAAAACAAGTAATGAGTAACTTTGTGAGTAACTGCTTAAAGGGTGATATTTTTTCAAACAATGGTACTTTTTTTTTTCTACGCACATCATCTATATGATTACCCATCTAAAAAGCAAGCGTGCCCTCTATTGGAGAAAAAACCTACTATGAATTGAAAACGAGTTTATCGGTGTCAAATAAATCGCTGCCAAATAAAAACTGGGAGAAATGTTCGAACAAATCCATGCTTTCGAGTCATGTTGACTATGTTAAATAGTTGAATTTTTACGATACTTTAAACTAAAGGCACCAGCATTAAACAGGCAAGTGTGATCATATGACTTCCAACTGCAAACCTGCGTCTGGTCATGTGATTGCATTGTTTAATGCTGCAACAATTAATCAATTAACTCAAGTAAGCTGCTTCGAGGATTCGTTTAATTAAAATGACATTGTAATGGTTTGCTTTGAAACCGTTTGCATTTAGCTTTATTGATTTGGGTGGATATACTGCCCTCTAGTGGCAACAGTGAATATGACATGACTCATCTAACATAGCTGGATCCAGCTACTCCCTGTTAAGACCAGCACAAGGTAACTTGTAAGTCTTTATAATATGATTGTTTATGCATTTTCAATTTAGTTTAGAAGTATATTTGGCAGTCTTTGTGGTAATATTTGTTTGAATGATCTGTTAAGAGCATTGTAAAGAAAAAAAAAACTTCGATCCACATTTATTTAGTCATAACCTCATAGTTTGAGGCTAAGCTCAGGTATTTCTCAGGTATGAAAATGAAATTCTGCATAGTTTGAAAAAATGCTCGGGAATTTTTTTTTGTATTCACATTTAATGCTCTTTGAATGTGCTATCTTGGCGAGCTTTTTTTCTTTTTTGTTTTTTACATCTCCTAAAATTTATCCTGCAATGAATTAAAAACGTTCCAACTCAGGTTACTCGATTATGCGAACCAACTAATTGATAGATTAATCGATTACCTAAATAATTGATAGCTGCCCTAGTATTGTTACATCCCATTGGTATAATGGGAGTCAGTGGGCTATTGTTGCATTACCTCATTGCTGGAACTCGTAGAGGCACTGTGGGCATCTATGGCAAAAATAAGTCAAATCTAGTATGTAGAATAAAGAGGAAAAATGTAATAACTCTAGTGTAGCCCAAAGTAGTCAAGTAAGAGTAGCGTTTCGTCGTCACGAAGCTACTCAAGTAAAAGTAAAAAGTATGGAGTGGTAAAAGTACTCTTATAAGTACATTTTTCTCAAAAACGTATTCTCTTCTGCCCTCAGCCGAGCGTATGGCTACTCGACTTTGGCAGCGAGCTAAACCGACAAAGAAACTTGGAGGCCCGAACTCCTTCCTCTCATTTATTTCTTTGTGTCAACGTGTGTGCGTGTGTGTGGTAAAACTGAAACATACATAAAACACAAATGTTATACACAAAATAAAAGGTTCTATACAATAACATGTTTATGTAAATAACAGAAAACTGGCTCCATTATGAGCAAATGAAATGAAGTGGCTACTTTAGCTTAGCACAAAAACGTGTGGGTTCGCGCCACATAAATAACAACAAAATAACAGAATAGACACACCAAAATTACATCTAACCCACTGTTAAAACGTACAAACTTACAGATTTTGTTTTGTCAAGGGTTCCCAACGATGTATGGTGCAGAGGAGGTGTGTAACGTCTTAACACCTCAAGGCCTCTTTTCCAACTGAAATAAAAAGTTCTTTCTGCCTGCTGCTTACAGCAAGTCGCCACTAGGGGAAGCCGAGCGCAAACAGCAATACCAAAGAAAAACTTAAGATTCTGAGTTAGAATAGCGACATCCTGTGGACGGATGAACAATGTACAATCTTAGAAAGAAATTAAACCCAAAAAGTAGTCAACATAAGACCAGAGGACATAACACTCCCCGCCTGACATCTGCAAGATGTCAGCTCTTAACTAATGAACGATACACAACAACAACTCGTTTTACATGCTACCCTTAGACAGCAAAAGCACAACTTCACGAATTGGGCGAATGTAAAACCTATTCTCGCCGTTTCGGAAAATCTTAACCTCAACTTTTCTGACATTACCGTCCTCACTTGGGAAAGATTTTGTGATCAGTCCGAGTGGCCAATTATTCCTATGTTCCAGAGACTCCCTCATTAAAACAACGTCGCCCATTTGAAGGTTCGGCTTTTTTATTTTCCACTTGCGACGAACCTGCAAGCCTGCGATGTATTCTTTCTGCCAACGACTCCAGAAAACATTAGCTAAGTACTGCACGCGCTTCCATTGGGCTTTGAATAGGTCACTGGTCTGAAACTGCCCTGGTGGAATCGGTGGTGTGCCAACCTTTTGCGTGAGTAGCATCGCAGGAGTAAGAATGACTGGGTTTTCGGGATCTGTAGAAACAGCCGTTAGCGGGCGTGCATTTACAATTGCGGTGACTTCAGCTAACAATGTCACGAGTACTTCATGTGTGAGCTTCCCATATGGATGTTCAAGGAGCATTGCATTGAGGATTTTTCGGGTGACGCCGATCATGCGTTCCCAGGAACCAGCCATATGGGATGCATGTGGAGGATTAAACTGCCATTTGCACGCACTGTCTTTCAAGAATGTGCCTATTTTGTCATTGTGACAGCCTAGTTTGTCTATTTGGAGCTCTTTGCAGGCACTCACAAAATTTGTCCCACAATCAGATCTCAAGAGTTTGGCACCACCTCGGATGGCAAAGAAACGACGCAGTGCATTAATGAATGACGATGTGTCCATTGACTCAATCACTTCAATATGAATTGCACGTGTACTCATGCAGGTGAATATGACTGCCCATCTTTTAGCATCTGCATTAGCACCACGCGTTTTTCTCACTGTAACGGACCAGGGACCGAACACATCAAGGCCTACATTTGTGAAAGGAGGGTCCGTGGACAGCCTGTCCTCAGGAAGTTCAGCCATTATCTGTTCAGGTTGCCTGCCCCTTAATTTGCGGCATGTGATGCACTTGAAAATCACACTGCTTACTGCTCTTTTTCCTCCCACAATCCAAAAGCCCCCTGCTCTGACTGCTCCCTCCGTGAAATGCCTTCCCTGGTGACATAATTTTTCGTGAAAGTGTCTTATTATGAGCTGAGCAAGATGATGCTTTCCAGGGACGAGTATGGGATTGGTTTCTTCTGCAGACAACTGTGCTTTCTTTAGTCGGCCTCCAACTTTAAGGAGCCCTTGCGTGTCAACAAATGGATTCAGTTTGCTGAGTGGACTTGAGTTTTTTAGAGCTGTGCCTTTTTCAATGCATCCAATATCTTCTGCGAAGACCTCTCTTTGAACGGTGCGAATGATCGTGGTCTTGGCTAGTTGCAGTGACTTTTCAGTTAAATGTTTGTTGCAGTTGTGCCAGCCACGACAGGAAACCTCAGAGTTGTTCTTGAATGATTGAGCTATATGTTGGAGTTTGGCAATAGCCTTTTGCAGCACCTTCCAACTTGAAAACCTTTCAAATCTGGCACTATTAAACTGGCCTTTTGATAGGGTGGTAGTGCAAGTTGTTACCTCAGGACGCAACTCACAGTCAGTCTCTGGGTCTATGAGATCGAAGGTTTGACTTCGAACTTGACTTTGGTCCAACCTGGAGAGGAAAGCTGGGCCTCTGAGCCAGGTGGAGCTGGAGAGCTGCTCAGCGGGCAACGCTCGTGTGGCATGGTCTGCCGGATTTAAGTGTGTGGGCACGTAATGCCACTGGTGAGTTTGTGCAAAGCGCCTGATGCGTTCGACTCTGTTGTGCACATAAACGTGAAAGCGTCTCTTGGTGTTTGAGATGTACCCAAGCACTACCTTTGAGTCTGTGTAAAGATTCACCTGATCGACTGTGACATCCAGCTCCTCTAGAACCAACTCTGCTACTTCCACGGCCAGGACTGCTGCACAGAGTTCAAGTCGGGGTATGGTGATGTCTGGTTTAGGAGCTAAACGTGCTTTGCCGAGGAGGAATCCCACTTCGCTGTGTCCGTCCTCATTTGTGAGTTTGAGGTAGGCTACCGCACCTACGGCTTTTGTGGAAGCATCACAAAAAACGTCAATCTCTATTCTTTGGGCTGCAGACAGCGGTATTGAAGTGTACATTCTGGGAATTTCAAGATGTTGTAGGTGTCCGAGGGAACTTTTCCACTTTTGCCACTGTTCTAATTTGTCTTTTGGCAGTTCAGTGTCCCACTCTGAAACATTTGTGGAAATGTCTCTGAGTATGGTTCTACCCCCTACGATTACTGGAATAGCAAAACCAAGTGGGTCGAACACACTGTTGATAACTGACAGAACTCCCCTTTTTGTGAACGGCCTTTCATTTACTCTTACTTGGAACTTGAATTGGTCAGTCAACAGCTCCCATCCTAAGCCCAAACTGCGCTGCATTGGTGGGGTAGTCTGCCCAATGTCAAGACCTTGCATGCCTACAGCACGATCTTCGGTTGGAAAGGCTCCTGTTATGAGAGGACAATTGGATGAGATTTTGTGCAGGCGTATGTTACACTGAGCCAGCATCTTCTGTGCCCTACTAAGAACATCAATGGCCTGCTCTATGGAAGAGAATGATTTTAGCCCATCATCTACATAGAAGTGCCGTTCAATGAATTCTTTTGCGTCACTGCCAAATTCCATTTCTCCTTCTATGGCTGTTCTTTTCAGTCCAAAGATGGCGACTGATGGGGAAGGACAATTACCAAACACATGGACAGTCATCCTAAATTCTTGCACTTTTCCATCAAGGTCATGATTTTGGAACCACAAGAAACGAAGGTAGTTACGGTGGTCTTCTCGGACTACAAAGTTGTGAAACATATGCTCCACATCTGCCATGACGGCGTATGGGTCGGACCTAAACCGCATCAGAACTCCTACGAGAGTGTTGTTAAGATCTGGTCCCTTGAGGAGCACGTCATTGAGAGAAACATTGTCAAGTTGAGCACTCGAATCAAAGACTACCCTAATTTTTTCTGGCTTTTGCGGGTGGTAAACGCCAAAACTAGGGAGATACCAGCACTCTTGATCTGGCGCCAGTGCGGGCGCTGGTTCGGCATGGCCCTTGCTGAATATTTTCTCCATAAACTCAGCGTAATGCGCTCTCATTTCAGGTTTTCTTCTCAGCGTTTTGCGGAGCGACATTAAACGATTGTAGGCCTGCTCCCGATTGTCAGGTAGGCGCCGCCTAGGTGAGCGGAATGGAAGTGGAGCTACCCAGTTATTCGCCTCATCTTTAGCAAAGTTGTTGTGCATAATGTCTAGGAACAACGCATCTTCTGCCGAAAGTGCAACTTTGTCGTCATTTGTTGTTTGTTGGAAAATATGTTGTCCTAGTTCCGCTTGTGTGTTTAGTGGATCGTTTTTGGTGTATTTCTCTTTGATAACGATTGTGTTTTCGCAAGGACTGAGGAACGTGGGACGTCCACTGTTTAGAACGTTCGTCTTAAATGAGTTCAATGTGGGTTTATGAGCTCCAGAGAGACAGACATCACCTATGACAACCCATCCTAAATCGAGACGCTGGGCATGAGGTGCATTGTTTGGCCCATTTACCTGACCACGAACTTTATGAGCCTGAATGATGTCCCTTCCCAGGAGCAGAAGAATGTCTGCCGATGGGTCGAGAGGAGGAATCTGTGAAGCGATTGATCGCAAATGAGGGTGAGCTGCTGCTACCTCAGGGCTGGGAATTTCGTCTCTATTATCTGGAATCTGATCACATTCTGTTATTGTAGGCAGCATCATGGAGACCTTACCATCTACATCTTCTACAACAAAGCCATCAGCTTTACGACCTTGTGTCTCTGATAAACCTGCACATGTTCTCATGGTGTATGGGAATATGGTACCTTGCACATTAAACATGTCAAAAAACGCAGATCTGGCTAAGGATGAATTGCTCTGATCATCCAACATGGCATATACCCTCTTTTTCTTTTCTGGAGAAGTTCGGCGATATACATTAACTAAACAGATCTTTGAGCATGATTTTCCTTTTACGCCTTGCCCACATACTTCTGTGCAACTGGCTGTGTTCACAGGATTTGGGCCCTCAGACTCCCCGCCGTGACTCTGGGTTGGGGGATTAAAGTCTTGAGGTGTCCATGGAGGTGGACCGACATGCATGGCAGACACATGAGCATCGCTATCACATTCTGAGCATTGGATAATAGCTTTACAGTCTCGAGCCCTGTGATTTGTGGACGCACAACATTTAAAACAAATGGCGTGCTCTTTGAGAATGTTCTTTCTTTCGTCTAGTGTTTTCATTCTAAACCCCCTGCATTTGACGAGTGAATGTGGTTTTTGGTGGATAGGACATTGTTTGTCTGGATCGAGTGCTGTCAATTTAGCCGGACTGATCTCTATTTTATTCACCGCCAATGGAACTCTGTATTTGTCTCGTCTTACTGATGTCTTATCAACCCTTGGATTTATTACGTTTGAACACTGTAACATAAAGCTAGGGTCTGTTCTCATTTCAGCGTAGTCATTTACGAACCGCACAAAATACGAAAAAGGTGGATAGACTGCACCGTTTTCCCTTTTGTATTTGGTACCTTGTGTAACCCATGACTCCTGGAGTCCATATGGGAGTTTTTCAACTATCGGGTTTATGCCCCTTGGTGTGTCGAGAAAGCTAAGACCCGGCAAATAACTTTCACTTTTGGCATACGATAGCTCTAACAGAAGATCAGCAAGCTCCTGCAGTAAGTGAGTGTCTTTGTTGGAGATTCTTGGAAAAGTCTGCAACCGTTGGAAGAGTGAGGATTCAATTACCTCTGGAGAGCCATAAGTCTTGTCTAGCCGCTGCCACAGACGTTGGAGACCTGCCTGTGGATTACTCACGTGGACCGCCCTGATCCTCTGAGCGTGTTGAAGAGACTCCCCGCCGAGCCACTTGGTGAGAAGGTCGAGCTCTTCGCTGGGCTTGAGATTGAGGCCTTCCGTCGCGTTGCAGAACATGGACTTCCAGGACAGGTAGGACTCTGGCCGGTTGTCGAAAACCTTGAACCCCGATGTCAGCAGATCACGCCGTGCTAGATAGGCTGCTAAATTGGACAGTTCACTTTGTGGGGTTGCTGAAGGTGTAGGCTGGTGTGAGATGTCCGTTCTCGCACGATGAGATTGGAGATGCTCTTCGTCAGCGATGTCGATGTGACGCACATGTGGAAAAGCACCAGCTGATTTTGGGCTATTTTCTGGTTGTTGAGAGTCATTGTGCCTAACCAGGTGCTCAGTGTTTGGCGTTTGTGTGCCATCTGCTTGCACACGCTGGTCGTCAAAGTGAGCATGCACATACTCTTGTGCACGCCTGATGGAGGGGGGTGTCTTGGAAAATACCCCTTGCTCGCTGAGGTCGACTTTGGCGCGCTCCTCTTCTTCGAAAGTCGCCTCCCAAACTTTAGCTGCGGCGAGCGCTGCTTCTGCTTCACCTTCCGTCTTCAGAGCGTGTAGTGTTGCCTCGATGCGTGCCTTCTCGACCTCCATGTCGATTTGGCGTTTGGCGTACCGTGCTCTGGCGTAGGCAGCTTCGGCGTCTGCTCGTGCTTGTGCAGCAGCTTGACTCGTTCTGGACCGGCGTGAAGAATGAGAATGACTGGCCTCCGACCTGGTGACCACTTGGCTGATAGGTGGTGAAACTTCTTGCTGAGACATCTTGGGTGCTTGATGTGTTGAAAATCTTTTTACTCTTCTGCCCTCAGCCGAGCGTATGGCTACTCGACTTTGGCAGCGAGCTAAACCGACAAAGAAACTTGGAGGCCCGAACTCCTTCCTCTCATTTATTTCTTTGTGTCAACGTGTGTGCGTGTGTGTGGTAAAACTGAAACATACATAAAACACAAATGTTATACACAAAATAAAAGGTTCTATACAATAACATGTTTATGTAAATAACAGAAAACTGGCTCCATTATGAGCAAATGAAATGAAGTGGCTACTTTAGCTTAGCACAAAAACGTGTGGGTTCGCGCCACATAAATAACAACAAAATAACAGAATAGACACACCAAAATTACATCTAACCCACTGTTAAAACGTACAAACTTACAGATTTTGTTTTGTCAAGGGTTCCCAACGATGTATGGTGCAGAGGAGGTGTGTAACGTCTTAACACCTCAAGGCCTCTTTTCCAACTGAAATAAAAAGTTCTTTCTGCCTGCTGCTTACAGCAAGTCGCCACTAGGGGAAGCCGAGCGCAAACAGCAATACCAAAGAAAAACTTAAGATTCTGAGTTAGAATAGCGACATCCTGTGGACGGATGAACAATGTACAATCTTAGAAAGAAATTAAACCCAAAAAGTAGTCAACATAAGACCAGAGGACATAACATATTCAACTAAATGGAACAGAGCAAATGTAACGCGTTACTACCCACTTATGTTCGTAATAACATCGTTTTATAGTATCTGTAGAAGTATCACATTGACTCATTGGGAAATAAATGTTTCCATCTTACCCACACAGTTGTCGCAAAGGCTGCAGTGGGAGGTGCGCGGCGGCCGGAACATCTTGCAGGTAAAGCAGTACTTGAGTTTGACCACCTGCTGGTTAATGAGGACCTCCTTGGTGCGTGGCGGGGGGCGGTAGGTGGCGTTACCAGCATTGTCTGAAATAAGAATGGCTCGATAGCTACATTTATAGTCATTGAGGCTGCATTATTTAAAAGAAACAAGTTTTGGTGTCAGTTGGTGTATGAATTTTAAAAAGTCATTGTGTGTTTTTAATAGAAATGTTAATCATTTATCAACCACCACTGCACACAATCTGTGAATGCTACCTTATACATATGCCTGGGCTGCTAATGGCAATAAAAACAAGAGTGATGGAAAAAAAAATTAAAAATTTATTTTAAGAAAAGATGACGGAATTTTCGTTTAAAAATTAAGTCCTTTAAATGGAGTCCTTCAGCATGAATGCATTCTTGAAATCTGAAGTTCACCACTGTTGAAAAAAAACAGGATTTTTTGCGTATTGGCAAACAAGAATGCATTTGTACAGGAGGAGGCCATTTAAAGAACGTCATTTTTAAAAGATTAAAATTCAATCATTGTTTCGCAAATGGTATAATTTAACTCTGTTTCAATTACTATAAATTATTTTTTCTTCTATCACTCTTGCTTTTATTGGATTGTTAAAAAGTTCCTGTTTTTATTGGTCACCCTGTAGGTGAATTTGTGAGTATCATTTTACCGATCTGCTTCTCAATGTCAATCGCCTCATCTGGCGTCGCTCGAGGCAGAATGCCGGGGTCCGAAAAGGTGGTCTGAAGCAGCGTGACGATCACGAACGTAAAAAGGATTCCTCCGATGACGGGTATGCAGCTCGTCAGGTTTTCAACCAGAAAAGGACAGCTTGAACATAAAAGAAACAAACCAGTTAACTACTTATAAAGCACAGATTATGTGAATAATCAAATTAGGGCTGCAGATATCGATTATTTTAGTAATCGATTAATCTATCAACTAGTTCGAATAATCGAGTAATCGAATTAGGAACATTTAATGCATTGCAGAACAGATTTCAGGAGATGTAAAGCGTAATGTAATGTTTGTACTTCCAAAGGCGAAAACAAAGTAAAATTCCTGAGTATTTCTTCAAACTATGCAGAATTGCACTTTCATTTAAAAATATATTAACTCGTTCAAACCCGCATTTTCTTCTGCTGGGCAAAAACAAAACCTGCGCTGATTTTTAGTATACTCAACACCAGAACAAAGTGCAATTTTTGGGGGGTTGGGGATATTTCATGCTTCTATTAGTTATTTTCAATGTTAATGTTAATGTGTTTTTGATGAGAAATGAGCATTTTAGATGATCCTTTATGAAGTTGTGTTTGGTCAGCCATTTTCAAAGAGCCAAAATTAGCAAAGAGGTCGTTCCAAACGTCATGATTATATTTCGATGGGTAAAGTTTGATCTAATCTCCCAGAAGAGGCAATAGCAACTAATTCAGTGTATTTATTGGTTAAGCGACACAATCGCCTCATTTCCTTCTGCAGCATGCTCAGGTCTGAAGGGGTTAAAATACCTCAGCTTAGCCTCAAATGGTATAAAAATGAATAAATAAATTAGGGTTGTCAAACGATTAAAATTTTTAATCGAGTTAATCACAGCTTAAAAATTAATTCATCGTAATTAATCGCAATTCAAACCATCTATAAA
The DNA here is from genome assembly GCF_030265065.1 of Corythoichthys intestinalis. Taxonomy (NCBI): domain Eukaryota; kingdom Metazoa; phylum Chordata; class Actinopteri; order Syngnathiformes; family Syngnathidae; genus Corythoichthys; species Corythoichthys intestinalis. The sequence goes on from NC_080416.1 coordinate 24,316,023, forward strand.
ATATGCCCTATTTTTCTGTAAATTATTGTTGGAATGGAAAGATAGACACAAAACAGGTATATACATTCAACATACTGTACATAAGTACTGTATTTGTTTATTATAACAGTAAATCAACAAGATGGCATTAACATTATTAACATTCTGTTAAAACGATCCACGGATAGAAAGACTTGTAGTTCTTAAAAGATAAATGTTAGTAAAAGTTATAGAAATTTTATATTAAAACCCCTCTTACTGTTTTCGTTTTAATAAAGTTTGTAAAATTTTCAATCAAAGAATAAACTAGTAGCTTGCCATTGTTGATGTCAATAATAATTATGGTGCGGAAACCCATAAAATCAGTCGCACCCATGCGCCAGCAGAGGGCGGCACAACACCAAAAAACACAAGTAAGGAGTGGAAATGACACTTTGCTGTCATTTTAATCTGTTTGAGCGGGGCATGTGCGTTAAATGCGTCAAATATTTTAACATGATTATTTTAAAAAATTAATTAGCGCCCATTAACGTGATAATTTTGACAGCCCTAAAATAAATAAAAGAGGACATAAGTACAACAAAGAAACAATTGGTTGACTTGCAAAGCAAATGTCCGCGAGCTCAAATGGTATAAAATGCTAACTTTCTTTTTACAGTACTTTTAAAAATCGTTAAAAAACACACATTCCCACAAAAACAGCTAAATATACCTATAAACTAAATTATGAATGCATAAAATAACATTCACTCAAACAAAAACTTATATTATGTTGGTCTTAACAGGGAGCAGCTGGATCCAGTCATGTTAGATGAGTTATGTCATATTCACTGTTGCCACTAGAGGGCAGTTTATCCAGCCAAATGACAAACTAAAGGCAAACTCTTTCTAGGCGAACCATTACAACGCCGCTCTACTTAAACAAATCCTCGAAGCATCAAATTTTGATTCAAAGCTTTTTTCTTGTTAAATGAGTTACGTCATATTCACTGTTGCCAGTAGAGGGCAGTGTATCCACCCAAATCAATAACACTAAATGCAAACACTTTAAAAACAAACCATTACAACAACACTTTAATTAAATGAATCTTCGAAGCAGCAAAATTTAATTCGAAGCTTTTTTCTAATCATATTACTCGAGTTAATCGATTAATCATTGCAGCATTAAATCAAATATACATAAACTCACTCGAATATGAAGAATAATCCGCCGGTTACCAAGATGAGCCCCAGGGTAAGGGGTAGCATACCACTCTGGGGGGCCGTTATTAGGCGTCCATCGCAGAAGAAGCGATTTTTCCCTGGGAATACCTCCCATCTTTTCTTTGGTCTTCTCGGGGGCTCGCCACGGTGGACCTCCAAGTGGTGCTGGTTCTGGGTCTTGGCTTGAGGTTGTGGTCGGGTTTTGTGACCCACCAAGGCGGGCACGGGAGCAGAGGGTCTCCTGGGGTCGCTTTGCTTGGGGTCGCCTTTCTTCATGACAGGACTTGCACTGCCACTCTCAGCACGACTTTGTCAAACGGACCAGTGACGTCATCACGTTTGGATTTTATAGTCACGCACACGCAAGGCACTATGAATAACCAGCTATACAGAAATACATACGTTATTTTCCATGGCGGATTTATATTTACACGCATTCCCTTGTCTTCACATACCAAATTGGCGTCCGTTGATGAGGTTCATCACTGAGCATCCTTCTAGCCATTTACTGCTCATATCACGTGCCACGGCCAATTAAATTACTTCATTGTGTTTGAAACTCCGGAAATAAGTGCGAACGTGAAGGGAGGCGAATTCTCACCCGACTCTAAAGCTTCCGTGATTTAAACTGCTTTTTCACTCTTTAAGTGCATGGATGTTAGGTCCTCGTCGTAATATAATAAACTGTTTCCGGTTTTTTGATTTCGCAATAAAGGCGTTTTTTTTTTTTTACATTTTCGACATGGTAGCAAAATAACAAGATTCTATATTATACTATGAATTTACCATAACGCCAATAAAACATAGTAAGATGCTACTTCCGATTTTGGCGTTATCTATCAAATTAGCAGTTTTGACCAACGAATTTACGTCGAAAATGTTACAAAAATAAAGGAACATGTTGAAATCATGTTCATGGTCAATTGTGTGTTTTATTTAACGAAAAAGTCAATATATCATTTTTATGTTATTCAATCAAATCAACGCGATTATGCGACTTTATCTACATTTTACTTTATAAGCTATGAGCGGAAGTTCTACCGTATTACCTGTTTTGCTACCTCCCACCTAGACACTCAGGTGCACTTTCGACAAACTTGCTCCCCAAAAGACGACCGAGCAAAGTTTCTCGTCTTGAAAAGTATTGATAAGACATGTTCAATGAAAGAAGAAGAGTGAAGCGATTGTTTACGAGTTGCTACGTGGACGAACCTTGAATTGTAAGTCGTGTATACTAAGATACTCGTCAGTGATCTAATGGAGGAAAAGGGTGACGTTGACGCCATGAAAATGACACTTATTTTCATACGTTGAAGAGAATGTTGCTTAATATGTACAACTTTTTTTTTCTCTCTCTACTGTAGTAAACTTCTTGACGATGTATATTTATTCGTATATAGTTGTTAAAACTCGTAATGGAATATAATCCATTCGTGGACGATCGGTCTTGAAAAATAACAAAACATCATTATGACACTACACATTTTCTATTCGGAATGAATCAAATCCAAATATAAAGTGTAACAATCAAACTATTAATTGTTTATTAATATTCCACCCTAAGAAAATGTGAATGACTACAGAAATGCCATTTACTATTTAGTTGTTGATTTAACGAGAATTTGGTCCATTTGAAGTTAACCCTTTATAGGGCAAGCGATTATTTTTGCCAAATATAAAAAAAAAAAAGTTTAAACAAATTACCATAATTTTTGCTCTATAAGCCGCACTGGACTATAAGCCGCAGCTGTCCTCACTGTATTATGGGATATTTACACCAAAAGATATTAATCGGTAACACTAATAAGACTGTCATAAGATCAAATGAACCCCCATGAAGCTATAAACCAATTATCTGCAAAGCTTCATTGCTTCAAGAAGCTTCATTTAGCCATCACTGCTCCTTTTGGAGTTGACAGTCAACCCCTGCTGCCACCTGCTGTCAACACTGTTGTTTTCCAACATGCCTCCTAGCATGCATTGCAGTGCTACAGATGTAAATAACGATCAAAATCCGTGCTCTGTGCTAACTATTTCTTCAGTTACTGTTCCATTTGTTTCATTAATTGCTAGTTATGGTATTTGGTAACACTTTATTTGACAGTGGCACCATAAGACTGTCATTAGACAATCATAATTAGGACATGAAGATTCGACCCTCCAGGTTTAAATGGTTTACCGGTAGGCATGTGTTGGTATGAGATTCTGAGAGTATGATAAACTTCAGCTAAAATATCCCCGTATCACGGTATTGCAATTTGGGCTGCAGCTATCTATTATTTTAGTAGTCGTTTAATCGATGAATTAGTTAGCTCGAATAATCAGGTAATCGGGAAAGGAACATGAAAAATTAAAATACCTGAGCTGAGCCTCAAACTGTATTAAAAATAAATAAATGAAGATCTATGTACAGCAAAAGAACAATTGGCTAACTTACATGGGAAAAGTCCGCTAGCTTAAATGCTATAAAATAAATATATAAAAACTATAAAAACTTTTTTTTCCAATGCTCGTAACAAATGGTTCCCACAAAAAAACGCTAAATATACCTATAAACTAAATTACGAATGCATTAAAAAACATTAGCCCAAAGAAAAACTTAGCTTACGTTGGTCTGAACAGGGAGCAGTTGGATTCAGCCACGTGAAATGACGCAGACCAGAGGGCAATGTATCCACCCTAATCAATAAACTAATTGTAAACACTTTCATCAAATAAAACATTACAATGCCACTTTAATTAACCGAATATTCGAGGCAACAAAACTTAATTCGAATATTTTTTTTCTAATCGAATACTCGAGTTTTTCGATTAATCGTTGCAGCACTAATTGCAATTACATGTCTAAAATATATTAGTTTGAGATATCTGGGTTGAAAAAAAAACTTCCATAGAACAGAATTTTTATTTTTCAAAACATTAAGTGTAAGTACTATGTTAAGTTAAAATAAAATAAAATAAAATAAAAAAGTAATAATAATAACTGAAATATTCTAAATAAAATTAAAATAAATCCAGTCCTTTAGGTGAGCTTAAACCTACAGCCACAGACCAAAAATAATTGAATTGTTTTACATAAAAAGCAAGTGTGTATGATTCGTATTATGTTTACATTATACACACGTTTTACCACTGCTAGACACACTAAACACGCTGGAGTTAACTCTCGTAGCTGGTGGGAAACCTTCATGACAGTGTTTACTAACCTTTAATTTTGTACAAATGCAAAATCATATTGGAGGTATTGCCTCCTCGGCAGCCACCCTCCGCAAACATGTTCTACATGTCTGTTGGCCCTCCTCTTTTAAGCCGCGGCCGTCTGTAACTTTTCTGTAGCCAAAGTATTCCCATAACAGCGATTTTGTTTTCTTCGATGAGGGGAAAAAGTTCAGGATTTTGACCTCTTCCAGCCATTGTGTTGCACAGCTTACTCACTGACACTGAGCAACAACCGGTGGGGGAGGGTTGAGCCTTGCAGCTGCAAGCGAGGTATTTCTCCATGCAATTTTGGGACATGAAAAATACCTAATACTGTAGGGACGGTATGACGGACAATTTTTATGGTTTTGAAACCTTGACATTTTCATACCACGGTATACCTTAAACCGGTAATCGGCACATGCCTAGTTGTACGTCTAACGCCGTCAGTGGCAGCCAATTATTTTGTTGAACTTGTTAATCGATTAGTTATTAAGGTTTCCTTTTAGACTAAATTGCGAGGAGGGTATTCCTGGTGTCTAAATAATCTGGATTTTCACGTTTCAATATTTTCCACTGTGTATTTGTGTCCAGGCCTTGAAGCTCGTAAGCCATGTCTGCAGGCAACGTGGGCAGCGCAAGAGAAAGCTCGAAGGCTGGCAACTACAAACGAGGACTGAGCCAGACTGGCAGCAGGGGGTCTTCGTCCTTCGAAGAGCGCTGCGTTGACCCCATCGAGCCCGAGTTGCAAGCCCCTCAGAAAACCTCAAACGGGGGGGAATGTGATTCCTTCCTCCCTTCCTCATCCGAGCCCCCTAATGCTACTCAAAACTGCAATCCATGCGCTTCTCCGAAGGCTTGCAAGACATTAATGTGCAGCGTCCTGACGTGCGGCCTGTACAGAGTGTGCCTGCGAGCGCCATGTCTTGGTCCCAAAGAGCCAAATAAAGAATGCGAGGAGCCGGAGGAGCTGAGTCTTCGTGCCGAGAATCCGGCCGACCACAAAGAGGAAGAAGAAGATGATACGGACTGGCTAGGGGACGTCTGCTTCGCGGGAGTCAAAGTGGACAGCCCGAGAGATTATATCGACGCTGACTCTGTGACGTACGTGCGTCAAACGCAGCCGTGCCATGTTTCCTTGCAGGAGGTCATACAATGGGACGACTGGGGGGATGAGGACGAGGAGAACGTGGACTCTCTGATCACCAAAAAGCTGCTAGAGCTCTACACCGAGTACCAGATCGAGGAGCTGGCACGCTGCACCACGGATTCTGTGTTCTTGCGAAAGACCAATAAAATCAACCAGCTCATTAACTCGCTGGCCGAGGAGCATCAGATGGGCGAGCAGGAGGCCGAGAGCAGGCTGGTGCGAGGCATCATCCGCATCAGCACGCGCCGTAGCAAGAAGAAGAAACGTCCGGTCGCCTCACGCCCCGAGAGAACGCTAACGGATAGCGGCAACGAGACCATGAGGGAGAGCGACTCTTTTGTATGCAGCAATAACAGTAAGTTCCTTCTAAAGTCAAAAGTAATTTGACATCTAGCACTGTCACTGGCAGCTAAGAGACTGCATCATTGTTCTACTGTTTTACTTTGCTATTGAAATTGAAATGGATTCAACACCTAATGCATAAATACACGTTATCTGAACTTTAGAATGACTTTCCATCCTTGCAAGTTAATCATTGTTTTGTTTGCCCTTTTGTGATGTTTTCATTACAAGATGACTACAAATCCAATCCCAACATCCAAATATCAGAATTAACGTCTTCTGACAAGTGTGCCCGTGACATGTGGAGGAACAACAGAGGTAAGATAAGACTTTAATTTGTTGTTTGTGTGTTTTCTTTTGCTCATTGACTCTTAAAGGGGATGTATTGGTTCTTTCTATCGACCATAGTCAGAATTTACAATACTGAGGAACACGATTTTTGTTTATTCAGGTCTGACAGCTGTTTTTTTTTTTACAAATTTGTTGGTGCAGAATCCCAAACTTTTTTTAGTTTTTCTTTTATCACGTCAAGTTTTGAAACTAAGGAGTCCATGTTTTCTTGTATCATATGAAAAGTACTGGACATAATGGATCATATATGCTTGTTTTGTGAAAATGTTCAAATATGGAAACACGATAAAATAGGAAAAGACGAGCAAAAACACAGTTTCCTCAATTTCGGCAACATCACGTGACATGTTTTTTTTTTTATATATATACTCACCAAATGTTCTACAACGGAGAACTACTTCTCTATTACTGTTTGATACAAAGGGCAACTAATTTGAAATGCAAAAATAGATTGCGTTCTTGTTGAACTAATTTTAATCTTTATTGTCACTGCATAGTGTAGAATAAAATTGTATTTTTTTAATGGTTGCTTCCTTTACCTCATACTCTTGGCTAGGGCTGCAGCTATCGATTATTTAGGTAATCGATCAATGAGTTACTTCGAATATACGAGTAATCGGATTACTAACATTTAATGCGTTGCAGGATCAATTTTAGGATATGTAAAACAAAAGTTTGCTTGCAATAATATTTATTTTGGCTGGCGAAGATTACACTTTCAAAAGAGCATTAAATGTGACAACAAAATAAAATTCCTGATTGTTTCTTCAAGCTATGCAGAATTCCACTTTTATTTAACAAGAGCAAAAGATGCATTTAAAAATACCCGAATTTAGCCTCAAACAATACATAAAAATTAATAAGGATCTAAGCACAACAAAAGAACAATTGCTAGCAAAAGTCCACTAGCTTAAATGCTATAAAATGCTAACTCTTGACAAATATTTCAAAAACAGATTTCCACAAAAAAAAAACTGCTAAATATACGTCTAAACTAAATAACAAATAAACAAACATATTAGCTAAAGCAAAAGCATACCTTATGTTGGTCTTAACAGGGAGCAGTTGGATTTAGCCATGTTAGACGAGTTATGGCATATTCACTGTTGCAACTTGAGGGAAGTGTATCCACTCAAATCAATAAAACTACCGTAATTTTCGGACTATAAGCCGCTACTATTTTCCTTCATTTTGAATCCAGTGGCTTATAGTCCAGTGTGGCGTATTCATTGATTTATTGGGTTGATAGGTAACACATGCCTCCTAGCATCCATTGCAGCGCTACAGATGTAAATAACAATCAAAATTCATGTTATGTGCTAATTATTTATTCAGTTACTGTTCAGTTGTTTCATTTATTGCTAGTTATGGTGTTTGGTAACACTTTATGTGACAGTGGCGTCATCAGACTCTCATAAGACCGTCATAATTATGACATGACACTATCATTTACATCTGTAGCAATGCATGCTAGGATCATGTTGGACAACAACAGTGTTGACAGCAGATGGCAGCAGAGGTTGACAGTTTCCATCAGGGAGCAGTGATGACCAAATGAAGCTTCTTGAAGCAATAAAGCTTTCCAGCCAATTGGTTCAAAGGTTCAAGGTGGTTCATTTCTTATGACTGTCGTATGATGCCGCTGTCAAATAAAGTGCTATCGATTAATATCGTCGGTTTAGATATCCCATAATACAGTGAGAACAGCTGTGGCTTAAAGTCCAGTGTGGCTTATCTATGAACAAATGAAAATGACTGTAAATGCAAAGTCATTCTAATTAATAGAATCCTCGGAGCAACAAAATTTTATTCAAAGCTTTTTTCTGATCGAATTACTTGAGTTAATCGATTGACCGTTACGGCACTACTTTTGGCTAATAGAAGCCACTCACCATGTTTCAACCTCTTGTAACCTAGTGTTTCGTTTCCCCAGGTCGCACATCCGACTCAACGTCAACGAGTTATTCGCCCTCCAACACGGAGACGGACTCGTCAGGTTTCCCGCTCATTCGCACGTCCGTCAGAACATGAATCCGTACACAGGAGGGTGTCCTCAACTTACGCAGGTCCTGCGGTGTTGAAGTAACCTGAATATGTGTGGAAGCCAAGAAGCACCACAGTCAGAGAAAGTGCATTTTCTAGTTACGGTAAATATTTGTATGACCAATAACTCTAAGTTGCAAATATGAAACAGATGAATAGCGATTACTCTTTGAAAGGAATTGCGTGAGAAGGACACAAGTGAACTCAGGGCTCTCTGTTTCAATATTTGCTATATTTTCCTGTGTACCTGAATTGCTATTGCAGTGGAACGCTGCGTAACCAGAAATTCTCAATGATTTTCAATCTAATTTATGTGTTTTCTCATCTCACGGCTGTTGCATTCATATAGGATACTTATTGCAATGAAGGGAGTTGCCTTGTTCGTGATAATCATCCTAACGAGTGGAAATGAAGCAAACATCCAAAGGCGTTTTGAATGTGTTTTTTATCCCTGTGGATTAACAACTCTCTTCTGAATATACGTACACATGCAATGTATAAGAAATTGTAACTGTTTGCCTCACAAAAAGTTCCACCTGCCTCTTTTTGCGTCCTCTAATCAGGTGCTTATTGTGGAATTGTGCCCCTAAGCTATTGCCTGTAATTTTATTCTTTTAATGAGTGAGGTAAATATGCAGATCACACTCTTATTGCAATTGTTTTTTTTTTTTTTTCTTAATCATAATTAATTGTTCTCTGAAATAAATCCAGTGAGGTAAATATCGCTGAATGATTGTTTTGTATGTTCTTTTTTCAGTTTAGTTTTACTAGAATTTATACATACAGTACAGTGATCCTTCGCTACTTCGCGCTTCAAACTTCCGTCCCGCAGTCCATTGCGTTTTTTTTTTTTTTTTTTTTCAAATTAAATAAATAAATGCAGTATTTTATAGAGCTGTCCCGACACGATCACGTAGTCTCTCACTTTCGCTCCTGCCGCTTTTCTTGGTCAGGCAGTGCACTGGAGTTGCTTGTTAAAGTTAACTATGGTTGACAGACAGTTAAGGTTTGATCTTGCCAGAGACGCTTGTAAGCTGAAACTCCAAAGCGCTGCAGGCGTCAAAATCGTTTAACTTGTGAAACAGTTGCTGTGGCACCTCATTGTGTGTAAGTGAGCTGCTTGAGCGTATTTGAGTGGACTCACTCAATGGGGCATTCGGTGGGACAGTAACATGTTTATAACTTATGATAATGATTACATTTGAATTGCTTAAAAAAAAATCACTAACGTATATATATATGTATAGCCTATGTGTCTTTTTTAAATACTTTGGTTTAAAAAAATTAAAACATGTCTTATATGTATCTCTTTCCAATGATAAATGTGAATTAATACATTGAACACACATTTTATTATATTTGGGGGGGGCTACTTCGCGGTTTTTCACTTATTGTGGTGGGTTCTGGTCCCCATTTACCGCGAAAAAAAGAGGGATCACTGTATTTGATACACCAAGCATCCCAGTAAAAACGGGCTTGTTTCCATGAAGTATCAAAAACTAAATTCAGTAATTGTTTAATACAATATTGCTGTGTTTTCAATAGTTATGGTCAGGAATTTTTACGTACACATTATGGCTTCGGTTTTGTGTAAACTGGAAAAATAAATGCAATAAAATGAAACTAAAAGTCGATTTCTCTCGAAAAATCTAGCTAGTTACGACGTCAGGTCTCTTTCCAAGCATATCCTTTATTCCTATCCTTTATTGGTTATCTCAGCTGTCAATTATAATCCATCCCTCCGATTAGACTGTTTCCTAAGAAGGCGGGGCTTGTTTCCAGGAAGTGAGTAGCGCAACACAACGCAGGCCTCCCGTGGTTGCTGCTTGTCTGGATTGGAGCATTGAACTTTTCGCGTTTCCACCATCATTTAAAATTAAACAATAATGGGCGACGACGAGGAGAAGTATGACGGAATGTTGCTTGTTATGGCACAGCAGCACGAGGGTGGAGTACACGAGGTATTAAAGAGGACGCTTAATGAATCGCTAACGGTGATGCTAATCCGGTTAGCTGGTAGCTAGACGGCGTACACCGCATGTCATAAAATCCATGACGTGACAGCTTATTGATTATTTCTTTTGATATGATTTAAAAATGACATTGAGAATGAAAAATAAGTTGGTGCACCTTTTACAAATATCTGAATGTCTTTAAAAAGTAAATATAGTCAGCCATTTTGTTGCCTGTGTAATAAATTGTAAACTACTGAAGGAGCTGAGGCGGAGATTTTGAAATTGAAATTTAGTTAAATAATTTTACAAAATGTCTCCTTTTGTTTCTAGTTAATAAATACATTTTTCAGTTTCCTGCGGCGCAAGACTGATTTTTTCACCGGCGGGGATGCGGGTGCTGCAGAAAAGGTGAGAACATTTCAAAATTACCTTCTTAACATTTTGACAACCCATCCTCACTTATCACATCATTTTTCTAGCTTGTCACCGATGCTTTCGCACACCAAAACAAGCTGGCAAGGGAGGCCCACAGAGAAAAGCAGAAGAAGCAAGAGAGGGAGAAGAATGAGAAGGCCAAACGGGCTGCCCAGCTAGCCGAGGAGGAAGAGCGCAAAAGGAAAAACCAGGACGCGCCTAGGATTCAGGAGCTCACCGATGAGGAAGCTGAGAAACTTCAGACAGAACTGGAAAATGTAGTGACTTGTGATACTCTTTATTCTTGTTTGCACTCGCTCGCTTATTTCCACTGTCATGCTTGTGTGTTGTTAGAAGAAAAAAGACGAGATGAAGAAGGAAACTGTGAAGGTGATCAATTCAGACGAAGGAGACAAAGATAAAGGGGTGAGGATTTGAATATCCATACTCACTTGTTATTTCATTCAATACATCTCCATATACAGCCAAATTATTCCTTGGAGGTGTGATTATAACGAGCCCTTTCAATTGTGCTTTTAACTTTCTATTCGCGCAGTCTGATACAGAGGAAGAGGACGAGAAGGACAAAGACAAACTCAAGCCCAACGCGGGAAACGGTGCTGACATGCCCACGTACAAGTGGACTCAGACGCTGTCCGAATTAGATGTGAGTGTCTCGAACTAAAACGCAGTCGTAGTGCTGAAGCACTAAGAGCTTGTGTTCTCCGCCCGCAGCTGACCGTACCGTTCGACGTCAACTTCCGCATCAAAGGCCGAGACGTGGTGGTGGATATCCAGCGGCGCTCCATCAAGGTGGGCCTGAAAGGACACCCGCCTGTGGTGGAGGGCCAGCTCTTCAATGAAGTGAAGGTGGAGGAAAGCTCCTGGTTGCTGGATGATGGCAAGGTGGTGGTTGTCCACTTGGAGAAGGTGAGACCACACTCGTGCTCAATTGTGGAGGAGCTCACACAATGGCTGACCTTTTTTGTTGAATTACAGATTAATAAAATGGAATGGTGGAGCAGGATTGTTGACACTGATCAGGAAATAAACACCAAGAAGATCTGCCCTGAGAACTCAAAGGTGACTTCATTTTAAAAAACATAACCTGTGTGTATGTATACTGTATATACATAAATACATACACAGGGTGTTCACACTTGAACTGCATTTTCATTCTTCCAGTAGCATTTGAGAATGAATATTGTTTCTTTAAAGTTTAGTCTTGCTGCCATCATCGATTCAATGAGTTAAACCTACAAAGAAATCAGTAGACAATTTGCTTACCAACTGCTAAAGAGTATGTGGCGAAAAACACTCAGGTGACTTGAGGTTCCGCTTTGAGATCCCAAATTGGGCCAAATTTCAAAAATGTCCTATATGCATGTGTGATACATATTGGAAAGCTTAAAATCTCAATTTTGTGGGGGAAGAAAAATTGTGAATGGGAGGGCATTTTTTTTAAACCCCTAAACCCTAACTCGAGGTGAGAGTATGATTAAAGACACCATGATTTTAAAGAGAGATTATCACGTACTTACATTGTTTTGATCCAAAAACTCCATGCAGCATGTCTCACCGAGTGTCAAGACACCGGTGTGAATGGCCACAGCTGGACTTTTTGGGGATTTTATGGGTGAAACACGGTAATATGACAATGGTCGATATGACATTAAGAAGTCGAGATTTTCTCTTTTCAAATATTTACCTTATTAAATGTTTTTTTTTTCCATTTGTCTTTGTTTGGATGGATTATTTATCATCTAAAATATCGGGGAAAATGCGACAGTAACAAAAAAAACAACAACTAAGGGATAGTTAAGAGGTAGATATCCGTGACCTATTTACAGATGCTATATTTTTCATTGTGACGTAATTTGTTTAAAAGTTTAGAAAATGCGAGTCAATAATTTTTTAAAGTCGTTTTTTTTCTTTTAACTAAATAGAAGACATCAATTAATGATTCTAAGCTAAAAATGATAGACATTTCGATAATAAATATAAATACTTATGGCTGGGTTGAAACAAAAGCAGTTGCACGGTGTCTGTAAACGGGCGTCTCCAGGGTAAAACGGACATATTAAAAATAGTTCAGGGGCTTAATGCTAGTTTCCTTAGGCTAATGTGCTTTTGCACTTTGTGTTAACATTAGCACAAAAAAAAAAAAATCTAGTTATTTTTGGGGGGAAAACATTTTTTGAAGGTTGTGCAATACTTCATGTTAGCATTTGTAATATTACACGATTAAAATAGGTCTATCTATTGCATAGTCGTATAATTATATGCAATAACGTGCATATAAGGTGCTGTTATTAATTTTGTCCACATGGGGTCGTCATTATCACTTTATCTCTTGCATTCAATGGCCTACTGAGTGAAGGAAACAAATGAGTAAACTAAAAAGGAAACAAATGAGTAAACTAAGGTAAAGCAAAGTCAGACAAACCAAACAAGTCATTATGTTTTGATACAAAATACATAATTTTCCGAGAAAAACGTTAATGCTACAGGAACAAAGTTTGTTCCATGAACACAGATTTATTGCTTGCAATAAACAGTCACAAGGATTAAAAAAATCTTTGGATAATAGTCATATCACAAGAAAAACATTAAATTAACTGTATCATGTGCTCTTTTCATCGTTTTCTGCTAATTTTAATGAGTTTATCACAAGTAGCTGTCCAATCCATTTGAACTGGAAAGGTGGGTCTATCGCTGTCAATATCAAATGAGCTAAATGAAAGCATTTGCATTCTCCCGTTGATGCAGTTGTCAGACCTGGACGGAGAAACACGTGGTATGGTGGAGAAGATGATGTACGACCAACGCCAGAAGTCCATGGGCCTGCCCACGTCGGAAGAGCAGAAGAAGCAGGACATCCTTAAAAAGTGAGCTGCTTTTTCACTAAACGCACTCAAGGGGGGGTGCTAACTGTCCCGCTTTGCCTACAGGTTCATGGCTCAGCACCCAGAGATGGACTTCTCCAAAGCTAAATTCAGTTGAAATTGGCTACGTATGTATGTGTGTATGTGTGAGTGTCCACCATGATGCCTGGCCGCCCCTCAAGTCGTTATGTTTTCATTCACATCCAGGTATCATGTAGTAACTCTCATCTCTGTCTGCTTGGTGTTAATTTTTTTTTTTTTTTTTAAATAAAGCAATGGGGTCAACTGTTTATTTCCTCTAGTGTCTTTAATATAGAATTCTCAGAAAAGGGTACTGTTTGCACATAACTTTAATACACATTTCAAAGTATAAATTCTCAAAAGCGCTATACAAATATAACCCCATTTACCATATTGGAGGAAAGTATTTTCACCAAAGTTCTCCTTTTGACAAAGATGTGCAAACTATAGCATGTTAAATGACCCCTGCAGTTTAATTAGAGTAAGTAAAATCTCAAGGGAACTGATTTTGAACACAAATTTTAAAATTGAAGTCATCTTTGGGGTTTTGGTTTGCTTAAGACAGCATTGAATGGTAGTCCTTCCCTAATATATCGCATACAAACAAGAGCACGCTTTCCTCCTTTCTCATGTGAACGCCACCATTGACACGCGGTTCCCAACCCGGTGTGTTTCTCCCAACGAGTTAAAAGTCTTGTTTCTCACTCTTGCGCACGCTATCATGCGCCACTGCTAAAATGTTCCTCTCGCCTCCGCGGCACTTTGCTTACAGTCGGCGGCAAGGGGCCGACGTGCGTTCTCCTATGCCGGCTAGCAAGTGTTCCTCGTGTGTGGAATTGCACGTGTGACTCCAAAACACGCCCGTGGACATCTGTTACTTTTACAATATGAGGGCCAGAGTGATATTAGCCAGTAAATCTTTACAAACACATAATTATTTGATGTTTACTTTCTAGTAGCTTGAGAATAGTATGATGATGTCGATATGATTTTTTAAATGTATAATTTATGCTTTGCATTTGCAAGTATCAAACTTTGAATATTGTTTGTCTATTCATTGCACACTTAAATTAATTATATAATAAAATATATGATTGAATTAAGAATAAATGACCGTAAATGTTTCTTAAAACTCTTTAATTTCATGGCAAAATAACAGTAGTATTTAAATTTCAAACAAATGCTGATAACATTAAAATAAAATAAAATGTGTTGTTTTCAAATGCTTGTAAAGAAAATTTAAAAAATGAATTCATAACAAATTACAAATTCAAAAAAATGTTTCTTTAAACACGTTTTAAAAGTAAATTTTGAAAATCACTTAAAAATCCTGTTTTATTTAAATGATCTTTCACATTAATACATAAATATTGAAAAAATACCATGTAGTGCGGCAATGATTAATTGATTAACTTGAGTAGTTTGATTTGGAAATAAGCTTTCAATCAAATTTTGCTGCTTCGATGTTTCGTTTAATTAGAGTGGATGGTGTAATGGTTTGCCTAGAACGTGTTTGCATTTAGTTTTATTCATTTGGCTGGATACGCTGCACTCTAGTGGCAACAGTGAATATGACAACTCATCTAACATGGCTGGGTCCAGCTGCTCCCTGTTAAGACCAACATATGGTAGGTTTTTATTTGGCATCATATGATTGTTTATGCGTTTGTAATTTAGAGGTATATTTCGCAATTTTTGTGGGAATATATGTTTGAACGAGTTGTTAAGAGCATTGTAAAAATAAAACATTAGACTTTTGCTGTCCAAGTTAGCCAATTGGTCTTTGTCGTACTTCGATCCTCATTAATTTAAAAAAAATAAATGTTTAAGGCTAAGCTCAGGTATTTTAATTAATTTTTAAATGCATTTATTGCTCTTGTGAAATGAAAGTGCAATTCTGCATAGTTTCAAGAAAGAAAAAAAACACTGAATTTCATGTTGTATTTGCATTTAAAGCTTTTTCAAAAGTGCTGTCTTTGCAAGCCGTTGTTTTACATCTCCTAAATATTTTTTTTCAACGCATTAAATGTTCCTAATCCGATATTTGAGCTAATTGATAGATTAATAGATTTCTTAACCAATCAATAGCTGCAGCCCTAATGCCCAGACTTTTAACAATAAGTATATTTAGGGCCCGAGCACTAAGCGTGCGAAGGCCCTATTGTTTTGCAAAGGATTATTTTTTAGGGCCCGAGCACTAGGCGTGCGAAGGCCCTATTGTTTTGCAAAGGATTATTTTTTTTATTTTTTTTTTTATTTTTCAGGGCAAATGAAAACGGCCAATTTGGAGGCCTGAACATGCGCGAAAAGTCACCAAAATTTGCACATACGTGCGGAAAATTGTAAATTTCGATAATTTAACAACGTTGCAAAAAAATGTAACAAAATGGCTCAGTGGCGCCCCCTTGAAATTTTAAAATTGGCCTATAACATTAGGGTTTGTCAGCGTAGAGCAATGAAATTTGGGGAGTCTATACCTTGTCTAAAACTGCTTCAAAAAAGCATTGGCACCCATATTCCAAACCCAACAGGAAATCGGTTATTTTGGATCGAATTTGAAATTTTTATCGATTTACAGGGTGCACATTTGAGACCTTTTCGCCGAGGGAGTTAGTTGGATCATCTTCAAAATTGGTCAGACTGTTCAGGAGACATATGAGATCTTAAGTTTCTAAAATGGTGTGTTTTCATTCACGGGTCTGACCTGGGCGTGGTGCCAAAGTCGGCCATTTTTTCGGCAAAACACCGAATTCAGTAAATGGCTAAAAATTCCTTGACACAACTTTCAATCTTTTTCATATCTGCCATGTATATGCGGTATCCCAGCCTGAACACGACTGCATTGAAATATTACCCATTAGGCCTAGCGCCCCCTAGTGAGAACAGGAAATGCCTTTTTTTACGAGACAGGTTCCTCCTCCAAGGGAAAAAAATCTGTTGACCTCAAACCTGCATCAGGGGAGCCTTAAGACCTGTGTTCAGGTGCCTGATGAAAAATATTGAGGTTTCGTTGAAGCGGAGGGGTCCAAACATGAAAGTGAAAATGATCGTCAACAATTTGTCTCGCAAAATACTTTGAACAGTCATAACTCAGCAGATATACAACATATCTGCGCCAAACTTCCCATGCTTGTTGAGAGTCATACCCTGAAGGGTCCTGTAGGGGTCATTTGCATCAACTCTACAGTGCCAACTAGTGGCGACAGAAAGGAGTTTTAAAAAAGGCCTTTCCTATTGGTTTTTTTCAACGTAGAGCAATGAAATTTGGGGAGTAGATACCTTATGCCTAACTGCTCAAAAAAGCCTCTTGCACCCATATTCCAAATCCAACAGAAAATCGGGTATTTTGGATCGAATGTGAAATTTCTGTCCATTTCTAGTACAGTTTACATTTGGAGGCCTGGACATGCACGAAAACTCACCAAATTTTGCACATACATGCGGCTTTGTGTGGATTTCGATAATCTTGCAACGTTACAAAAAAATGTAACAAAATGGCTCAGTGGCGCCCCCTTGAATTTTTCAAAAAGGCGTTTCCTATTAGGTTTTTTTAACGTAGAGCAATGAAATTTGGGGAGTCGATACCTTGTGCAAAACTGCTCCAAAAAGTCTCTTGCACCCATATTCCAAACCCAACAGGAAATCGGGTATTTTGGATCGAATGTGAAATTTTTATCAATTAACAGGGTGCACATTTGAGACCTTGTCACAGAGGGAATCAGTTGGATCATCTTCAAAATTGGTTAGACAATTCAGGAGACATATGAAATCTAAACTTTTCAAAATGGTGCGTTTTCATTCATGGGTCTGACCTGGGCGTGGTGCCAAAGTCGGCCATTTTTTCGGCAAAATGACAAATTCAGTAAAGGACTAATAGCTCCTTGAAACAACGTTCAATCTTTTTCATATCTGGCATGTATATGCGGCATCCCACCCTTAACACGAGTGCATTGAAATATTACTCATTAGGCCTAGCGCCCCCTAGTGGAAACAGAAAATGCCTTTTTTACGAAACAGGCTCCTCCTCCAAGGAAAAAAAATCTATTCACCTCAAACCTGCATCAGGGGAGCCTTAAGACATGTGTTCAGGTGCCTGATGAAAAATACTGAGGTTTGGTTGAAGCAGAAGGGTCCAACAGGAGAAGTAAAAATGACTGAAGCCATTTCGTCTCACCACAAGTTTTGAACAGTCATAACTTCTACAACATATCTGCGCCAAACATATCGTGCTTGTTGAGTCATAGTCTGAAGGGTCCTGTAGGGGTCATTTGCATCAACCCTACAGCGCCAACTAGTGGCAATAGAAAGTCACTCATTTTTTAAAATACAGTATATGTCCAGTTCTTTTCAGGTTGGTCATTGTAGTTTCAAGACCTTTTAAAATACTTATTTTACGGCCCATGTCCACATGTCTCTGTCTGTTGCTGTGATGACCCTTTATTCGCTCCTTTTTTGTAGTCCTCTGTCCAATAGGGGTTTTTATCTCTTAGGTGTGTGAATGTAAAGAGGCAACTTTCGCGCATGTTAGGTTCTAATGAGATGATTAGAGAGGACGATCTGCCACCACCCTGACCTGCACACTGTCCGAGTTGCATGACGTCCGAGTTGCGCTAGATTGCGAGGGCCCGTTCAGTCCTGCTTGCAGGCCTAGTTTTTATTTATTTATTTTTTTTTTTCAGGGCAAATGAAAACGGCCAATTTGGAGGCCTGAACATGCACGAAAAGTCACCAAAATTTGCACATACGTCCGGAAAATTGTAAATTTCGATAATTTTGCAACGTTGCAAAAAAATATAACAAAATGGCTCAGTGGCGCCCCCTTGAAATTTTAAAATTGGCCTATAACATTAGGGTCTGTCAGCGTAGAGCAATGAAATTTGGGGGGTCTATACCTTGTCCAAAACCGCTCCAAAAAAGCATTTACACGCATATTCCAAACCCAACAGGAAATCGGTTATTTTGGATCAAATATGAAATTTTTATCGATTTACAGGGTGCACATTTGAGACCTTTTCGCCGAGGGAGTTAGTTGGATCATCTTCAAAATTGGTGAGACTGTTCAGGAGACATATGAAATCTTAAGTTTTGAAAATGGTGCGTTTTCATTCACGGGTCTGACCTGGGCGTGGTGCCAAAGTCGACCATTTTTTCGGCAAAATGACAAATTCAGTAAATGACTTATAGTTCCTTGACACAACGTTCAATCTTTTTCATATTTGGCATGTATGTGTGGTATCCCACCCTTAACACGAGTGCATTGAAATATTACCCATTAGGTCTAGCGCCCCCTAGTGAGAACAGGAAATGCCTTTTTTTACGAGACAGGTTCCTCCTCCAAGGGAAAAAAATCTGTTGACCTCAAACCTGCATCAGGGGAGCCTTAAGACCTGTGTTCAGGTGCCTGATGAAAAATATTGAGGTTTCGTTGAGGCGGAGGGGTCCAAACAGGAAAGTGAAAATGAACGTCAACAATTTGTCACGCAAAAAACTTTGAACAGTCATAACTCGGCAGATATACAACATATCTGCGCCAAACTTCCCGTGTTTGTTGAGAGTCATACCCTGAAGGTTCTTGTAGGGGTCATTTGCATCAACTCTACAGTGCCAACTAGTGGCGACAGAAAGAAGTTTTAAAAAAGGCCTTTCCTATTGGGTTTTTTCAACATAGAGCAAGGAAATTTGGGGAGTAGATACCTTATGCAAAACTGCTCCAAAAAGTCTCTTGCACCCATATTCCAAATCCAACAGGAAATCGGGTATTTTGGATCGAATGTGAAATTTTCATGGGTTCACAGTAGGAGTTTACATTTGGAGGCTTGAATATGCACAAAAACTCGTAAAAATTTGCACATACATACGGCCTTGGATAACGTTCGATAATCTTGCAATGTTACGAAAAAATGTAACAAAATGCCTCAGTGGCGCCCCCTTGAATTTTTCAAAAAGGTGTTTCCTATTAGGTTTTTTTAACATAGAGTGATGAAATTTGGGGAGTCGATACCTTGTGCAAAACTGCTCCAAAAAGTCTCTTACACCCGTATTCCGAATCCAACAGGAAATCGGGTATTTTGGATCGAATGTGAAATTTTCATGGGTTCACAGTAGGAGTTTACATTTGGAGGCTTGAACATGCACGAAAACTCACAAAAATTTGGACATACATGTGGCTTTGGATAACGTTCAATAATCTTGCAACGTTACAAAAACATGTAACAAAATGGCTCAGTGGCGCCCCCTTGAAATTTTCAAAAAGGCCTCTCCATTTAGGTTTTTTCAACGTAGAGGTATGAAATTCGGAGAGTCGATACCTTGTACAAAACTGCTCCAAAAAGTCTCTTGCATGCGTATTCCAAACCCAACAGGAAATCGGGTATTTTGGATTGAATGTGAAATTTTTATCGATTTACAGTGTGCACATTTTACACCTTGGCACCTAGGGAATTAGTTTGATCGTTCTCAAAATTGGCGAGACTGTTCATGAGGCATATGAAATCTTAAGTTATCAAAATGGTGTGTTTTCATTCACGGGCCTGACCTGGGCGGGGTGCCAAAGTCGGCCATTTTTTCGCCAAAACACCGAATTCGGAAAATGACTGATAACTCCCTCATACAACGTTCAATCTATTTTAAATCTGGCATGTGTGTGAGGTATACCAGCCTGAGCAGGACTGGATTGAAAATTTACCATTTGTGCTTGGCGCCTCCTAGTGGGAACAGGAAATGCCCTTTTTTTACGGGACACACTCCTCCTCTAAAGGGAAAAAATCAATCTACCTCAAAGCTGCATAAGGGAAGCCTTAAGACCTGTCTTCAGGTGCCTGATAAAAAATATTGAAGTTTCGTTGAAGCGGAGGGGTCCAAACAGGAAAGTGAAAATGACTGTCAACAATTTTTCTCTCCAAAAACTTTGAACAGTCATAACTCGGCAGATATACAACATATCTGCGCCAAACTTCCCGTGCTTGTTGAGAGTCATACCCTGAAGGGCCTTGTAGGGGTCATTTGCATCAACCCTACAGCGCCAACTAGTGGCAATAGAAAGTCACTCGTTTTTCCAATAGATGTCCAGTTCTTTTCAGGTTGGTCATTGTAGTTTCAAGACCTATTAAAATACTTATTTACGGCCCATGTCCACGTGTCTCTGTCTGTTGCCGTGACGACCCTTTATTCGCCATTTAAAGGAAATACTTTTTTTCAGAGACTCAGGCAGCTTATAGAGCCACAATATTTGGCACACTTGGTCGAATTGGCCCAGTTAGAATATTAATTTTGGTTTTGAATAAGGGCTTGGCTGCACAGCTCAGTAGTACCTCCTTTTTTGTAGTACTCTCTCCACTAGGTTTTTTTTTAATCTGTTAGGTGTGTGAATGTAAAGAGGCGACTTTCGAGCTTGTTAGGTTCTAATGAGATGATTAGAGAGGAGGATCTGCCACCACCCTGACCTGCACATAGTCCGAGTTGCGCTAGATTGCGAGGGCCCGTTCAGTCCTGCTTGCAGGCCTAGTTCTTTTTAATATTTGAAAAAAAAAAATTAACGGCTTATCTTAATTTTGCACAACAGTGATCCCTCGCTACTTCGCAGTTGAACTTTCACACCCTCAGTGAATCGTGGATTTTTAAATCTTATTAGAATAAAAGACTAAAAATATATATATATGTACACTTTATTTACATCTACTTATGTATGTAGACTTACACACACACGTATCATATGAGAGAATGTACAGTACATATTTATGCTTTATTTAATTTATATTGATATATTATTTACATGTTTCAAACTATTCTTTGTGTTTTAAGGACGAGGTGCATTTATAGAGTTTAAATACTTATTGATATAGATGCAGTATACAAAAAAATATATATATTTTGAAAAATGGAGAGGTGACACTACTTCGCGATTGTTCACTTTACACGGTTGGTTCTGGTCCCCATTAACAGCGATAGGTGAGGCATTACTGTACTTGAATCGCCAAAAAACACTTGCTTAGCTCATTGGCTACCATTGACAGCAATAGGATAGCCGTCCATTCAATTTGAATAGTTTGCTCATTCTCCCCTCCTAAGCAAAATGGATTGGACGTCCAGCACTGTCAATGGCACTGAAACACGAGCCTTCTCAGCCTGATTTTAAAAAGAATTGGACATTTGGCACCATCAATCTCATGCAATGTGTTAAACACCAGGATGATGGCGGGAAAAAAAAAATCACCTTTAGAGTATTACTTGATGCCTTAATCACTGTGTATCTGTTTTTGTTAATTATAATTTAATTAACTATTTTCATTAACGCTGTATTCATTTATAATTGTATTTATAATTCTAAATAATTGAATAACAATGATTAATACTTTAGAAAATATGTATATACTGTATATAATAATAATTGCCAATATTTTAAGTTTTCTAAATAACCAAACATAGTCACTTGCTCTATAAAGGTTTAAAAATCTTAGTTGTGTTCAAAATTATTCAACACCACAGTAGAGTGTGTATGTGTTTTTGAAAGTTTCACATTTATTTTTCATCTTGTTTATAGTCACATCAAATAATGACATCTCAAATAGACAAATACAACTGAAATAAAAATATCTTTTGGAATATTCAAGTTAATGGCCTTTCTGTGATTACCTCATTGACAAAATTATTCAAGAGCAAACTGGAACTTTTTGGGCCAATGGATCAACGGTACGTGTGAAAGAACGATGCCTATGAAGAAAAGAACACCCTATCTACTGTGAAGCACGGTGGGGGGTCAGTCGTTCTCTGGGGTTGTTTTGCTTCTTTAGGTACAGGGAATCTTCAGCGTATGCAAGGTATTATGAATTCAGTTCACTACCAGGAGATCTTGGATTGGGTGAGGTTGGACCTTCCAACAGGACAATGATCTTAAGCATACCTTAACATCTACCATATCTTGGTTTCAAAAGAAGTGCTGGAAGATTCTGGAGTGGCCATTGCATTATATCCTATTGAAAATCTCTGGTGGTACTTGAAGAAGGAGGGTCCAACGATGGGGGATGCCCAGGACTTGAACTTTATTTATTCATCTTTGTTTACTTCATTTGCTGTTTCTGATTGTGTATCATATTGCCTCTGCAAAGCCCTTTGAGACAACCTTGTTGTGATTTAGGCCTATGCAAATAAAATTGAATTGAATTGAAGAAGGCTGTTGCAGCACGCAAGCCCAAAAATGTTAATGAACTGGAGGCCTTTGCCCGTGAGGAATTGGCAAAGATACTTGTGGATCGCTGCAAGAAACTTGTGTCAAGTTATGCTTCACATCTAAAAGCTGTTATTGTTGCAAAGCATGTTGTACTAAAGTTATACATACCTGAGGGGTTGAATAATTTTGTCAATGAAGTAATCACAGAAAGGCCTTAAATTGGAATATTCCCAATAGTATTTTTGTTATTTCAGTTGTATTTGTGTATTTCACATGTCGTTATTTAATTAATGTGATTATAAAAAAGATGAAAAATAAGTATCAAACTTGCAAAAATATTTATCTGCTGTGGGGGTTGAATAATTTTGAACACAACTATAAGTGTTAACTTCTGAATAGCTGTCAGGTATAGTGACCAGTGTCCCTGAAAGGGTTAATAACAAAATCAACACACTTACTGAGAGCTTTACTTTCACTTAGCTTCATTTTGTCTGTTGATGTTTAAAAGCACTTGTCCCGACTTTGTGGGGAGGATGTTTGCTGTTGTTCTTTACTCAGGCTGGCGTTGTAAACATCCATCTGTAGTTAAGTCCTACCCGTGGCTGACTTTCAATTGAGGCCTTTTGTCCCTTTAAAAAATAATGGCCTATCTCCTCGAACCTGTGTTGGTCTTACCTAATTGCCAACTGAAAGTTTGACTTGGAACTGTGTATGTGTTCCAAATATACGCTTTGACAGAGTGTGCCTGACACCCATGTGTGGAGGTCCAACATAGACACATGTTGAGGATGTTGGCCTTCAGTTATGGTTAAAGGAAAAAAAGAACATTAAGTTTATTAACTGTACACTCATGATGCTTTAAATACTTGGTCGATTTAATCAATGTGCACTAATATAAAGTATCAAACAAGGTCATTTCTGACTATAAGGTTGTCATAACACTGCTAATATTCTATGGTTATTTAAAAAAAAAAAAAAAAAACATACAAAAATGGCAACAGGTCACATTGCGGCGGTGCCACAGCTGAGATTTACGAGGGTCCGCTGGCAAAAAAAACAAGCCATGGAGTCTGGAATAGGCAGAGCCGTGGCGGGCGGGGAGGTATGTTTGCAGAACCTCTTCGGGCCTGTCCCTCTGATGTCTGTGTGTTCGTTAATGAACAAATTCTGCTACCTTGGTGAGACATTGCTCTCAGCTGAGCAGACTCTGCCTCCTTTCTGCCCTCCATCCACCTGCCCCCAATCTTCCCACCACCTTCTTCTTCTAGCAGCTGAAGCTACGGATTTCCAATCTGTTTTATTCGTATGAGAAATATATTGAACAATTTGTGTCATTTTGGATAGGATTTAGATGATACAGTCATGCATTTTAGAACATGCCATATAGAAAATGAAATGATTCACAATCCGTGACAGTCCCATCAAGTTGCGCAACAGTAAATGGTTATGTTTCTGAGCATTTATATTAGATTGTCACAAGTCCATGTCCAATCCATTTGAACTGGTAGGGCTGTTCATTCACTGCCAACCTCCCTTAAGCTAACCCTAGCCAGTAAATTAGATGACAGCTCTGTAAGGGTTAAAAAAATCCATAATTTGTGTATGAAATTGTTAAAGGGACAGTACATTTGTTTGTGTTTACCCACAATTTTTGCACTATAAGGCACACCTGACTATAAGCCGCCACCCACCAAATGTGACAGGAAAACAGCATTTGTTCATAGATAGGCCACACCGGACTATAAACCCCAGCTGTCTTCACTGTATTATGGGATGTTTACACCAAAAGATATTAACCGGTAACACTTTATTTGACAGCGGCATCATACAACTGTCATGAGACCAAACCACCATGAAGCTTTGAATCAATTGGCTTCAAAGCTTCGTTGCTTCAAGAAGCCTCATTTGGCCATCACTGCTCCCTTGGGGGAGACAGTCAACATCTTCTGCCACCTACTGTCAACACTTGTTGTTCAACATGCCTCCTAGCATGCATTGCAGCGCTACTGATGTAAATAACAATTAAAGTTCATGTTCTGAGATCATTATTTCTTCAGTTACTGTTCCAGTTGTTTCATTAATTGCTAGTTATGGTATTTGGAAACACTTTGACAGTGGCGCCTTAAGACTGTCTTTAGACAGTCATAATTATGACATGACACTGTCATAAGTATTAATGAATGCTTATAACAGATGTCATTTAGTGTCATCTGGCAAATTGTCTCACCTTTAAATGGATGTAAAAGATCCAAGCTGGACATAAATGGAGTTATTAACATAATTTGCCGGATGACACTTAATGACATCTTTAATAAGCATTCAGTAATGCCCATGATAGTGTCATGTCATAATTATGACGGTCTTATAACAGTCTTAAGACGCCGCTGTCTTTACCAAGTGCCATTACAAGCAATTAATGAAACAACTGGAATAGTAACTGAATAAATATTTAGCACAAAACATGAATTTTTATAGTTATCTAATTTTGTAGTGCTGCAATGCATGCTAGGAGGGATGTGTTTCCTATTAACCCAAATAAAAAGGAGCAGCTTATAGTCTGAAAATTACGGTATATTCAGTTGATGAGCAGTTGTGAGATTCTATAACAGAAGTGTAGGACCGGAGTGGGACTCATTTTCAGCCCTGGAGTTTCATGCCCCAGACCGGCCCACCTAACATCATGATCTACTTCAAATAATGTAATTGCAATTAGAGATGTCCCGATCGATCGGGATGCCGATCGATCGCGTCCGATCACGTCATTTTCAAAGTATCGGAATCGGCAAAAAAATATCGGCCATGCCTTTTTTTAATATATATACAGTGTATTTTAATTAAATCGTTTTCTAATTATATTTAAGGTTACAGACATAATATGCTACACTCATCCAGAGTCTTTAATTTAGGCTTAAAGTAGGGTTATCATAAATATCCCGATAACGGTGGCAATTAATTTATTAAAAAAAGTGTCACGTTACAATATTTAATGCTATTAATACATGCGCTGTACGATCCTCTCACTCATTGTCGCGCTCAATCTGTAATGAGGCCGCTTTACCTATATATAGAGATATAAGGCATCGCAAAATGAGTAGAGTGAATTTTGGCAGCCTTTGGTGCCTTTCTTCAATTGGCTATAACCATGCAATCTCTCTCCCTGTGTTTAGAAATATCATGGGAAGCAAGGTAGCAATTGACCTTTGTCTTAACACCTGAAATTATTTCCCAAAGCAGAGAAGATATATCCATTGGTAGCACGACGCACAGTCATGGTTTTACTTCCCATCATGCATTGGGGCTTGGCTGCAGTATCATTTACTGAAAGCTCAACAAATACACTAGATGGCAATATTTAGTCACAATATACAAAGTCACAAGTCTTTCTATCCGTGGATCCCTCTCACAGAAAGAATGTTAATAATGTAAATGCCATCTTGTGGATTTATTGTCATAATAAACAAATACAGTACTTATATACTGTATGTTGAATGTATATATTCGTCTGAGTTTTATTCATTTTTTCCTTAATGCATTGCCAAAATGTATATGATCGGGAAAAATTGTCGGGAATGACTGGAATTGAATCGGGAGCAAAGAACAAAGCAATCGGATCGGGAAATATCGGGATCGACAGATACTCAAACTAAAACGATCGGGATCGGATCGGAGGCAAAAAAACATGATCGGAACAACCCTAATTATAATAGTGTCGCCAAGCGATTAAAATCTTTAATCGCGATTTATCTCAAATATGTGTAGGCATATACACTACTACTAAAAAAAAATCTGAATATCCTGTCAGATGAGCAGTCTTCCCCATCCATGCAACTCTTCTGAGCCAACCTAAGACTGACTTCTTTACAAAACGGAATCTTTTCACAATATTCTTCTTTTTTTTTTTTTTAAGTCTGTGGTTTTAATAAGCTGAAAAATCTTAATCAGAAAAGTTACAATGAGGAACTGCTTGAGATATTTCAATAAGCGGAAAAACCTTAATCAGAAAAGTTAAAATGAGGTCGCTTGAGATATTTCAATTTGCATGTAATGGCTCAATAAAAATTTGTTGGTTTAATCTTCAATTTTAAATTGCCGAAATAAAACAACTTTTACCTGATATTCAAATTTTTCAGGTAGCACTGTATATACTTATATACTTTAATGTAATATATCCTTGTTATCATTGGTGTAATATTATTTTTGACATAAAATTACAAAAAAAAAGTAATAAATGTAAAAAATGAGGTAACATGAACACACCAAAACAGCTGTCTCCCAAAAACTTATATAGTTCATCTGTGCATTTCAGCGTGGTTCGCGCCAGTCAGTCCACCTCAGAGTGCCATATTTTGGGTTAAAAAAGCCAAAGTTTGTTTCACCTGACATGCGTACTTTACTCCGATCCTCCGCGTGCTTTTGCGTAACACAGGATCGGCACGATAGCTACCCAAAGCCCTACGAGGTTCATCGCTGTATTTTCATTCAAACATGCTCAAAAACAACCATAGGGGGTCCGGCGATAATAAAAATCTCTCCCAGAGTTGGCAGCCAAACGGGGGTTTGCATTAACACAGTTTTTAATGCATTTAACTTTCAGCTTTATTAAAAATGTATATTAAGACCGGCCGTCCTGGCCCAAATGTCAGGCCAGCCCACCAGGATTTGTCCTGGTCCTCCCGATTAGCCACTCCGGGCCTGCACAAGTTCCACCTTTTTTTTAACTTTATTGCAGATCAATGCAAAATTGGTTCACATGCCAACAGTTAGCAATTAAAGTCGTCGACTATTCAAGGCGAGTTTTCACCACAAAAAGTAAAAAATTTCGTTGTTGGCGACTAGGTCTTCAAAAGAATAGTATCATGAAGTTTTCTCCGTTCTGCTATGTGCCATGTTATGCAGCTGCAGGTCACATTACTGCTTGACTACTATTTGCCTGTGTCCCCGTGACCCTCCAGCCTTCATTTGCACCTGGGTGAGGACCACTCCATCACCGCTGCCCGAGTGGGGGACGGCCTGACACTCACATCGCACCCGTGACATCATGTAGCCCCCACAAGTATGCGCTGAACCACTAACAGACGAGTCATATCAGCTCCTGTCTGTCATGCTGAATAGATTTGCTCGATGTGTTTGTCACTGTGGCTATTTCATTTAATTATGGATGATGACTTCTAATATTATTTGGGTGTTTGTATTTTTATCACGTTAGATCTAGGTTTACCTCATCGGGATGTCCAGTGATATTTATGTGTGCAATATTTTGTCATTGTTTTATATTACTCACAATTTTTCACAAAACCCAGAGTTCTATTATAATTATGTTGGAATTTTTTTTTTTTTTTTTCATTTCAGACAGTTACATTCATCTTCACAAACACAGTTCTTTGCTTTCAAGAAACACAGAGAAAAAAAAGAAACAAAACAACAACAAACATTTATTTTTGAACTTCAATTTTTTCTGCATTTCTTTGCCATGTCTTGTGAAGTTGATCAAACCAGCTTATACTACTCTTTATTGTAGAGTCATTCGTTTTTCAATATTAATATATGTAACTAATGTATTAAAAATAACCTTTCAAAATAGATTAAATTTTAAGATAAAGTGCTTATCAAATTAATCAAACAACTGAACATCTCAGCACTTCTAATTTCAACAAAAGGGTGTCTAAATATCTAGCAAGATGGAAATTTTAAAAATTTCAACAAATGTATTGAACCGCCTGGCGTGAAGTGAGTTCATACTTTGAATTTTCTAGTTGACCGTTGTGAACTAAAATTGCAACAAAATGGACACTTTATGAACTACAGAGCTTAACAAATGTATTATTATTCGAAAAACATATACGTGCACTTTATTTACATCTACGTATGTATGTACACTTACACATACAGTACGTATGAGAGAGAATGTACAGTACGTATTATTTATACAATATTTTATGTATGTTATTATATTACTAATATTTTATTTACATGTTTCAAACTATTCTTTAATGTTCTAATGATAAGATGCATTTATAGGGTTTTAAATACTTATCGATATGATATAAACACCCCAAAAAATTTTTTTTTTAATGTGGAGGTGACATTACTTTGCGATTTTTCACTCTACGTAGTTGGTTACGATTTCCATTAACAGCCATAAGTGAGAGATCAGTGTACTTCATTTGCCAAAAAAAAAAACCACTTGCTTAACTCATTGGCTACCATTGAGAGCAATAGAATAGATGCTTATTCCATTTGCACTGAACTTTCATTTATATGCTCATTCTCCCCTCCTAATCAAAATGGATTGGACGTCCAGCACCGTCAATGGCACTGAAACATGAACATTCTCAGCCAGTCTTTAAAAAGAAGTTGAACATCTACGGTATCATCATCAATCTCATGCAATGAGTTAAACACTATAGGGATGGGGGGATAAAAATCACCTTTAAAGTATTACTTGATTTCTTAACCACTGTGTATATCTGTTTTTGTTCATTTTAATTTTATTAACTTTTTTTTTTAAAGATAGTATTCATTTACAAATGTATTGATATTTCTAAATAATTAAATAACAGCGATTAATAGTTTAGAAAATATGTTTATTCTATAATAATTGCTAATATTTCAAAATAATGTAAATAAATAAAGTATTGTAAAGTAAATAATGTAAAGTAATAAATATAAAGTAATAAATAGTATTACAAATACCCTTACAAAAAGATTAAATTTTAAGATAAAGTGTTTATCAAATTAATCAAACACAATTTAGCATCTCAGCACTTCTAATTTCATCAAAAGGGTGTCTAAAATATCTAACAAGACGGAACATGTTTAAAGCCATAATGCTCAACAAATGTATTGAACCGCCTGGCATGAAGTGAGTTAATTGACTGTTGTGGACTAAAATCACAACAAAAAGGACACTTTCTGAAACTACTGACCTTAACAAATGTATTAGACTGCCTGTCAATAAGTATTTTAACGTGCACTATTTCAATTTTAAAAATTTCTGTGATTTTAATTGACAATTTTGAACTCACATCTCAACAAAAAAATAGTTTTTAAAGCATGACACATGAAATGTATTTAACCACCAGTCATACAGTACTTTAGTGCAGACTCGCTTGGATCTCTTGACAGTCGCCAATTTTGATCCCGAATCCAAACATACTGTACACTCTATTTTTAAGGAACAAAATTAAAAACAAAACAAAAAAGTGTGTCCAAGTATCTTGAAGTGGGCACACAGTAAAACTACACCAGTAAATTTTTTTCAGCTGGTTGCTACAAAGCTTTTACTTGTGTATAACTTACCATTTAGAACTGCAATGTCTTCACAAACTTCACACTTTTAAACCTTTTTAACTTAATTTTCAATTCAATTGGTTACCAGCTCCTTCCAGTTCAACTGGATTGGATGTCTTATCGCCGTCAACAACACTGAAACGTGATAATTAACTGCCATCCCTCCCCGTTCATATACGTAGATTGAACGTTTATTCCTGTCAATGTCACTGAATGAGTAAACTGGAGTTAAAATGACCAATACATTTTGGAGCAAACTGTTTTTAATTTATTATTAAATGACATAAATAACAACTCACACTGAGTTCAAATACAAATAGATAGTTATGTACATGCGCAAGGAGTTGGGAGACGTCACCGATTCCCCCACGAAGAAGGCACTTAAATCCGAATAGGCACAT
This sequence comes from Corythoichthys intestinalis, assembly GCF_030265065.1. NCBI lineage: Eukaryota > Metazoa > Chordata > Actinopteri > Syngnathiformes > Syngnathidae > Corythoichthys > Corythoichthys intestinalis. The sequence continues at coordinate 24,346,421 of NC_080416.1, forward strand.
TGACATAAAACATCACGGCGAGTTAATTTAGTCTATGTACAAAGATATACACTTGGATGTTAGCCGAAGAAAACAGTAATCTTCCCTCCCACTCAGTAGCTCTGTGCTACGGGCGCCCACGAAGCCGTCAGCCGGGCAATGGAGCTCTCGAACTGCGCGTCGCCAACCCCCACGCCCACCTCGCCCAGTCCCGGGTCATACATGGAGGATGGCGAAGAGACGGGCAGCGAGGACGTCAGGCCCGTGTAGGAAGATCCCCTCAGGAATTGCGAGGTCAGCCCACCCGGGATGGAGCCTGATGCCGAGCCCGATGGGGTCAGGGTGGTGCCCGCCACGGACCACAAACTAGGGTATTGACTGAAGAAATGTGAAGGTTATTGTCGTGGTATCTCAGAAGATTTTCATGTTCGGTAGACAGGGTATCACCTGGAGTTGGACGTTGAGTTGGTAGTGTGGGACAGGGTGCCCATTCCTGTGGAGTTTGGGATCTGGAGGGCGGACCAACTGTCATGGCTTGGCGCCAATGTGCCAGAAGTGTTGTCCATGTAGTTATCTGAATAGGCAAAAAAGTAAAACCTGAGTGACCCAGCTTGGATTTGAGTTAAAATACAGGAGATGGTTGACGTCTTACTGGTACTGGAGGCCCGGTGCGGGTAGTGGCTGGGGTACGGGCTGGCCCGATGGCTTCTCAGGCTGGAATAGCGTTCGCAGTATGAACCAGACGAGTGGCCCGCTGTGCCACTGAACTGTGGCGGGCTGCTGCTCGGGCAGATGGGGTTTTGTCCTGGCAGGAACCAACCTCCCACTGTCAAATGAATATCAATTTAGTAACTTTATTACACTTTTTTTGGTCTGTTTTTAGCTGAATTTTTAGATTTTGGTGCGCAAAATACTCACGTTGGGAGTAGCTGGATTGCTGGCTGTCTACACTGTGGTCGGGCATGTCCTTGTGATCACTCCTGGAATTTAAGAGCATTTGATTGAGAGGCTTATTAGGATAAAATAAGTGCGTTTTCTGCCATCTAGTGGAAGAATATTGAATTGTTCTACTTGTCACTATAAATCGACAGCAACGATTAACCAAGATGATGGATTATTTTTAATAATGAGTCATTTTCAGAACAGTTAAGCGAAATTTATCTATTTGTTTATTTATTTTGAATTAAATCAAATGTCAAATATGTTGTTTTTGGACCAATAATGTGAAATCTGATCATCCTACCTTTCTTTGGCGTCTAAGAAGGCCTTGGCGAAGGGGTTGTGCTTTATTTTCAGGGCTGTGATCTATAAAATAAGGATTTAAAAAATCATTTTAGGGAGAAAATAATGCAGTTTAAGGGTGTTTTACTAGCACAAGACAGACCTCTTCATTCTGATAAGCAGTGACAGCGATGAACTGGGTTTCTGGGAACGACTGGCTGCTGATCATCTTCTGGATGCCACCCACTTTGACGATGTGTATCCTTGGCTCGTATTTGTGTAAGGAGTTAAGCATAATCTGTAAAAAAAAAAAAAAAAAAAAATTATATACAAAATAAAGTTTCATCACTTTTGCACGCATTGCATGTTTTTCATCACATTTGCAAAGAACGAATGTTCAGTCAAAATGTTTTGGACGTCTATAGCCCTCAATCACTCATTTGCTTCTTTTCCTCACCTGTCCACCACCATTGAGTTTATTTGACAGCTTGACTTTGCTGAAGGACACCGGCGCCTTCATCCAGTGCGCCCCGAAATTGGGCGAGTCCGGGTGGATGTACACGCAACTCGGGCTCTGCGGTTCCGGCTTCCCGCCTGGCACCCACTCGCCGTTGACGTACTTCCATCGGTTGTTATCCGCCGCCACGAAGTCCAGCAGCACCGAGTACATGGCGTTGGGATCCAGACCGCTCACGCTGGCCCTCAGCACCGGAAACATGCGCCTGCGGGAAAACCACACCGGTAATCCCAATTTGATGACGAAATAGCATTAAATACAAGTAAAAATCGGCCCTACCGTCCAGTTTTGGTCACGATCATCTCGTTGGTCAACTCCTTGAACTTGTTCCATAAGTCCGCGTCCTCCAGCGACAGTTTAATATCCCTCTCGGACGCGTCGCCCTTCTCGCTACCCTTTTGGAACTCGCTTTCCACGGCGCTCAGAAGGTGTTCTAACCGCTGGTCCGGGTTCGAGGACGACGACGATGAAGAGGAGCTCATATTTCCACTTAAACCGAAAAACACGCTTAGAACCAGATCCAACCAAAAGCGGTGCGTACTGGCTGTGCGCACTCACAAGGCCCCATGATTTTAAGGGCCCGCAGGGGCCTCGTGGGGGGCAAAAGGGGGCGTGGTTTAGACCGCGCCTACATTGGTCGCCTGTCTCCAAACCTAACATATTTCTCTAATTTCGAATCTTATTTAATAATTACAGAATTGCGAACTCCATTGAGGAAAAAACGCACGATTTACGCACAGATTGAACATGCAGAAATCTGTGAAATAGTGCAGTATTTAAAGCAACAACCCTGGCCGACACATCAGACAAAGGAAGGGGAAGCGAGCCGAGAGAAGTGTTGCCTTTGAACTCGGTTGTATATTTGCAAATAGTGCTAATCTTTTGTTGTCTCAAATCCACATGGGAGAGAAGTTAGGGTGGAAGTGGGGGCTGTGTTTACTGGGCTCGGGCTATTAGTGCTTTGGCCTGCTTGCTGCATGTGTGTGCGCCCGGATGGCCCGCAAGTGATGCCGAATTTGCATAATGGGCCTACATGTATGCATCCTGCCTCACTCGCGCTCATTTGCAATATTAGATATTATTATGCAACGTCAAGATATCGCAAAGCCAAGGGCGTTGGTTTGATCTCAACATTGGCATGGACTATAAGTGACAGAATAACTTGCATGTACACTTTTTGCTGGGGACAGGAATAAGACCAGACAGATTAAGTGAACGGAGGTCAGGGATACATTTCTCACGAATATTCGAATATTAACCTAAATAATTGAGAGGCTAAATGATCAATGCAAAAAAAAAAAAAAAAAAATGCATTGAATTATACTAACTTTCATATGTATTGGTTGAGATGATACACCGTTCAATTCAAACCTTTGTTTTAAAAAACTACTAGAAACTTTTGAAATTTTGAAAACTTCCAGAATAAATGTCTAGATTTTATTAGCAAATTTAAATTGCAATATTTGCATTTAACTTCGATTTTATGAACATACAGTAAATGCAAACGTGTTAATAACCTCTTATTATCCAGTAATGCAAAAAAGAAAAAAACATTTGTCTTAAGACCACTCAGCATTGTCTGTCTAAATAAATAAATTAAATATAACTGAAAAAACTTCTTAGTCAGGAAATAACAAGACCATAGACAAGACATAGTAGAAAACACATATGCAGGACAGTTTAAGCAGCTTCCTACACGAGTTTTGCGGGTTAGCAAATTCATCAAATTTTAATAAATTCAAAGTTTAATGTTATTCTAACGCTGATGCAGGTCGGACTTTCAGTAGCAAAAATTGTGGTGTGTTCCCCACCTCTACAACATTGATGTCTTTTTACATTACATATAGTGGCTAATGGCCGGGAAAAAAATTCTAATACCACTCCTCTTCTAAGGGGGCGGAGAAGGTGGCATGTTGTTGACAGAATTTCAGCAAGTGAAAAGGGGTAAATTTCAGTCTGACTATAACGCAAATAATTCACTTAATAACGGTAGGGTCAATTATATCCTTACAACATGTGGGAAGACAATCTAAATTACCTATATAATTGAAGTCATTATATAATGCAAGTAAAGTTGGTGAGGACAATTTGAGTATTGGCAACATTGGCAGGGACTATATAACAGCATAACTTGCATGTACACTTTTTGCTGGGGACGGACATTAATAAGACCAACCAGACTGGATGAACGGGGGTCAGGGCTACATTTCGCACGGATATGAACCTATTAAATTGATAGGGTAAATGATCAATCGAAAATAAACCTGAATTGACTTTGACATTTACCTATATCGGTTTTCAATTCAAACCCTTTGTTTTAAAAAACTACTAAAGAAACATTTTGAAAATTTCCTGAATAAATGTCTGGATTTTATTAGCAAATTTTAATTGCAATATTTGCATATAACTTTAATTTCATGAACATATACAATCAATGCAAACTTATTAATAACCTCTTTACTATGCAGGAATGCAAAAAATTAACATTTCTCTTAAAACCACTCAACATTGTCTGTCTAAATAAATAAATTAAATATAACTGAAAAAAACTTCTTCAAGGAATAACAAAAATGAAAAGAAATGGAGGCGTCCTTCAGGTAAAACACGACTGCTTTTGTCCACAAGCAAAGCCAAACCCAACAAAAAATGAAAGCTCATTTGAGCTGCTTTAAGACTACATAAAAAAAATAAAACTGACAATTGGGAAAAAGGGGGTAAACCTCGGTTCACTACATTTCTCACGGTTTAATTAATGTTAAAAGTAGAAAAAACATACAGGAGGACACTTCTCTCTAAGCAGATTCCTACTTGAGTTTTGCAGCTTAGAAAATTCAATTTAATGTCGTGCTAACCCTGATGATGTAGGTCGGATTTTCAGTAGCAAAATTTGTGGTATGTTCCCCACCTCCACAACACTGACGTCTTTTTATATTACTTGCAGTGGTTGCTGGTACATGACTTATCAGCCAATCAAATTTGCGTTTGAGGGGGAAAATGGACTGGCACATTCAAGTTAAAAGGGGTCAATGTAAGTCTGAACATAATGAAAATAATTCACTTAATAATGGTAGGGTCAATTCTATCTTTTAACATATGGGAATCCAGCATCCTAAAATGTTGGTAGTGTTATGTCCCTACCTCCCTATGTCCCTATGCAAACCTATGCCCTTGCGCAAACCTCTTGAAAAAAATAGGGGGAGTGTGGAAGGCAGGCTCACAGCATTTCTGAAGAAAATAGTCTTTAAAAATCATAGTCAGAGACCAAATTGTAGAAGTAAAACAAAAATGCTGTGAGCTTCTGCAATGAAATAATTTGCACTTTTGCCCATTAATAGCTACACGATTTAGAATAAACCATCGCTATAGTTGATAATATACAGTATGTGTCATAATGCTTATAAAATCTACAAACATAATTAAACACTTAAGTGATACATTAAAGAAAATGTCTAAAGCAGTACTTTGACTTGACTTTGAGCTTTTTAACAGTGTGTTTGTAATTTCAACTACTTTCATGCATTCATTTGTAATTTTTAAAATAAAATGCAAAAAATTAAATGATCATAATAATAATAAATCTTATATACTTACCAATACATTTTACTATATTGTATTAGGAAGAAAACTTTATTTTGGTTATTTGAAATAAAAGAAAATTTAGTAAATAAACACGCATGTCATATTTTCAAATTTCCTAAGGTGTTGAAATTGTGTAATCTGTAAACGATATCATCAAAAGGATTTTTTAAATGTGATTTTTTTTTTTTTTCTAATGTGTGAGCGTTTATTTTTGTGAGTGTTTGAAGTAAAATTTGGACAAGTATAATAATTCATCAGCTATAATTATACAGTTTATACATAGCAGCCATTTATTTACTTCAACAAAATCAATTAAGAAATACCTTTAAAAAACTGTGCAGTTGACCGAGCTGTACCTTGACTTTTACACATGCAGCAAGTTTTTCAAGTTACAATCCATTGCTTGGTTATGAAGCTGTTGGCAAGGAATGCTAAAGACACTTTCAGCTGTTCATTGAATGGGAAAGCTGCTGTTACTCTAAAGCACAATTTTCTCCCAGACACTTCCATAAAGACAAACCATCATCCCAACTCCAATCTCTGCATACTACCCCCCTTAAAGGCATCATTCCAACACAAATTGTACCGTGAGTTGGGTAAATTAAACTTTATAAAACATTTTTTGTTTACGTTCCTTTTCATTGCGTTTCCAGGTTTCCTGATGCTTTTATACATTAAAACCGATTTACCTGTATTTAACCCTTTCATGCAGGGCACTCATTTCCAAGGGCGTAGTTTTGCATACTGACAGTAGGGCCATAACACTACTAACTTTTCAGGATGCTCAAATTGTCCCCACCAACATTTTTTTAATATTATATTAAGACCATAGTTATGCAGTATAGGTTATTTAGATTATCTGTCTGATCCTACCGTTATTAAGTGAATTATTTTCATTATGTTCAGATTTACATTTACCCCTTTACACTTGCTGAATGTGCCAGTACATTGTTTCTTCAACAAACGCACATTTCATTGGCCGATGACTTGACTCCCGCCCAGACACGTACTCACAGCCCCGACAGAAATACAACATGTCGACAACATGCTGCCTCCTCCGCCCCCTTTCGAAGAGGAGGATGTTACAAGTTTTTTTTCTCAGCCAGCAGCAACCAATGTAAGTACCTGTAATGTATAAAGACGTCAATGTTGTTAAGGTGGGGAAAACACCACTAAGTGGCAGTTTTCATGGCCACTCCGCGACACCAAGACGCAATGACTGTATTGCGGAGCGGCCTCACCTTTATATGGTGTCGGCGAAAAAGGAAGGCGAAGACGCAAACCATTGAAAGTGGAAGAATTCAATTGCAAGGGCTTGAAGGGGCTTGCTCCGCATCCATATCAATGGAAAGCTCCCGTACCGATAACATCAGCACTCGGACACGTCACATTGGCCATGTGCAGCAGTGCTACTAAACATTAAAAACAGCAAATATGGCAGAACCTCAGCTTTAGCTTACTGTTTTTATAATATTTGAATTTAAATATGTTGAATGTTTCCATTTTTGTGCCTTTTGGAGCAAAAGAAAAATGCCAAAAATGCTTGGAGTGGGCCGGTATGTTGTCTTCCGGGCTGAGGAGGTTGTTGGGGGTCAAAGTGCATCATTTGCTGTCGCCTTGTAAATATGCACTGTCCCCTAGGGCCTGGCATGAATACTACGTCGTTGAATGGAGATGAAACCATATACATGAAAATTCTAAAATATTCGTATTCTTGGTGAGTCACCATGTAAACGGCCCCTAATGTTTCTGCTGAAAGTCCGACCTGCATCAGAGTTAGCATAACATTAAACTGTGAGTTTGCTAACCTGAGAAACTTGAGTAGGAAACTGCTTAGAGAGAAGTCCTGTACGGGTTTTCTACTGTTAACGTTAATTAAACAGTGAGAAATATAGTGAACCGAGGTTATTCCCCTTCTCCCCAATTTTCATTTTTATTTTATTTATGTGGTCATAAAGCATCCCAAAGGAGCTTTCATTTTTTGTCGAGTTTGGCTGTGCGTGTGGACAAAAGCAGTGTGTTTTACCTGAGGGCGGGCTCCATTTTTATTTATTTTTGTTATTCCCTAAGAAATTTTTTCAGTTATATTTAATATTTTTCTTTAGACAGCATTGAATTCCTGTATAGTTAGGAGATTATTAACAAGTTTGTATTTATTGTGTATGCTAGTGTAATTTATCTTCAAATATTGCAATTTAAATTTGCTAATAAAATCCAGACATTTATTCTGGAAGTTTTCAAAATGTTTTTAGTAGTTTTTGAAAACAAAAGTTTGAATCGAACGGTGTATCACCTGATCCAAAACACGTGAAAGTCAAAGTCAATAGAGTACAGATTTATTTTGCATTGATCATTTGGCCTTTCAATTAATTTGGTTCGTATTTGTGAGAAATGTAGTCCTGACCCCCATTCACCCAATTTGTTTGGTTTTATGAATGTCCCGTCCCCAGAAAGAAGTGTACATGCAGGTTGTGCTGTTATATCGTCCCTACCAATGTTGAGACCAACCATACCCCCTAGCATTTGACTCATTGGCTGCCATTGACAGTGCTAGACATCCAATCTATTTTTACTGGGCGGTGCGAATGAATGGTTTGTTCATAAAATGGGCAGTCACGGCCAGTCCTCCCAGTTTATAAGAATTGGACGTCTATCGCAGTCAATGACATGCAATGAGTTAAATACTCGGAAAAAGAATCTACTGTAGAGTGTTACTTGGGGCGGTAACCAGAGTGTATTTCTGTTTTATTCATTTTTAGTTAATTACCTTAGCTTTTACTAACTTTGTATTAATATGAAAATGTATTCATTATAAAAATAATTTAAACTCTTACACTTTATATTTTACTGTAACATTCCATTATTGTTAACGATCTGCTACACATACAGTATGTAGGCTATAGTCCTATAATATATATTGTTTTCTACTCTCTGTAGCGGTCTTCCTGTTTGTGATTTCCACTGTCATGTACTTGGAATTGAGTCGAGGGTGCTTTGGAGCGTGACTGCCGCTTTACTGCGCCACTTCCTCTACTTCAACGGAGGCCATAAATGTAAAGGAGACTCCTCACACCTTTGCATCCCGTATCCTTTTTATCCCCCCTCCCTTCAGCCCCCTAATTCCTCCACTCTGTCTGCGTGTTTTTATTTTGGCGACTTGACAGGAAGGACATGTTCATGGCCTAACGTACACACATTTTCCGGAAGCTACCAATATACGTCAAGGCTGAGTCATGTGTTGCCATGGCGACAAATCAACATCCTGGCCGAAAGTAGTCAATAGACAATTAAACTTACCTGAGGGTCGCATACAGGTTATTTTAGTGTTTTACATCATTTTTTTCACATGCAATACAACTGCAATGACTTACATTGACTCTTTCGTTAATAGTAATAGACGTCCAATTTATTTTAAATGCCAGCCTTTCCCAATTCAAATGGATTTGACTTCTATCACTATCAATAGCAGCCAATGAGTAAAAATACAATAGGTAGTAGTCCTAGGTGTTCATTCAAAACAAGTCACGTTTGTTAAACTGAAGTTTTTCTTTTACGATGTGAATCACTTGGAAGTATCGGGAGGGTTAAAGCGCCGGAGTCGTGGCCCGGGCAAGCATCAGCACAGCGGCACCTGGGTGCGAAATATTGCAGAGGTCTGGTGCTTGACAAAGAGACACTCATAAGCATGCATATTTTCCAGAGGACTCCGCCGGCCTAAATAAATCAGCGCAGCCAGCGGGATGAGTCAAGACCCTCAAGATGGACAACAGGTACAAAAACACTCAGCGGGTATACAAAAGATGCTCGCCGCATATATCAAGCTCATTTTAGGACCACATGGTTAGATTATGACATTATTATTTTCTTTTAGTCTTCCATCTTTAAAGCTAATCGGTAATATTATATAACTGAAGTTCCTCCAACCACATGCGCAAAAAAAAAAAAAAAAAAAAAAAAGAAATCACATATTAATATGTTGTATTTAGTTCTTCAGAATACATCATCATCATCATGAAAAAAAAATTCTTCCTATAGTAGATATACATCTTTTAATACAATTTTAATATGTAATATTATTGTCATTGTGAAAATTATTTTGTGATGAAATGTAACAAAATATGTTATCAAAAGCAGCAAAGCAACAAGAACATTTTTTTTAGTGCAGTGGTTAATCTTGCTAAAGGTACCGAACCCCACGAGTTTCACAGGTGCATTCATTGAACCCTTCAGAATTTCACGATAAAGCCTTTTTATTTATTTATTATTATTATTATTTTTTTTTACAAATTCAAAACCTAGCAAGCTAACATCCAAGTGAATTCCTGTTCAAATTTCTTATCTACTACAAATAATTTTGCCTTTTGCTGTTGATTTTCATGTTGGTAAAATAAATAAAACTCATTTCATTTCCTGGTCTTCTATGGGAGGCTGTTTGAGAAGAAAATCATGCTTGTTTTCACATGTAACATCAGACTGTCACACATGCACAACTATAGCGTTACACCTACATTACTATACTCTCTCTCACACTTAGTAGTATAGTCTCTCACATACACTACGATACTCTGTCACTCACACTAGTATACTCTCTCACACATAGTAGTATAGTCTCTCACTCACACTACTATACTCTCACACATATGACACACACAAGTAGTCTCTCACACACACTACTATACTCTCTCACATATAATAATTTAGTCTTAGACTCTGACACATAGTAATATAGTTTCTCACACGCACTAGTATAGTCTCACACGCACTAGTATAGTCTCTCACTCTCACTAGTATAGTCTCTCACACACATTAGTAGTCTCACCCACACACTACCATAGTTTATTACACACACTAGTATAGTCTCTCACACACACTACTATAGTTTCTCACGCACACTAGTATCGTCCTTAACTCTCACTAGTTTTGTTTTTCACACACATTTGTATAGTCTCACATAAACTTTTATAGTTTATAGTAAGTTTTTCACGCACACTAGTATAGTCTGTCAAACACACTAGGATAGTCTGTCACTCTCACGAGTATAGTCTCTCACACATAGTTGTATAGTCTCACACACACACTACTGTAGTTTTTCACACACACTAGTATACTCTCACACACATAGTAGTATACTCTCACACTCACACTACTATACTCTCTCACACATGACACACACAAGTATAGTCTCTCACACACATTACTATAATATCTCACACGCACTACTATACTCTCTCACATAATAATGTAGTCTTAGTCTCTCACAGTTAGTAATATGGTTTCTCACACCCACTAGTACAGTCTCTCACACACACTAGTATAGCCTCTCACTCTCACTAGTATAGTCTCTCACACACATTAGTAGTCTCACTCACACACTACCATAGTTTATTACACACACTAGTATAGTCTCTCACTCACACTAGTATCGTCTCTAACTCTCACTAGTATAGTCTTTCACACACATTTGTATAGTTTCACAAACAAACTACTATAGTTTCTTACACACTCTAGTATAGTCTCTCACTACCAGTATTATAGTCTATCACACACACTACTATACTCTCTCACATATAATAGTATAGTCTTAGTCTCACACATAATAATAGTTTTTCACGTGCACTAGTATAGTCTGTCAAACACACTAGGATAGTCTGTCACTCTCACTAGTAGTCTCTCACACACATTTGTATAGTCTCACACACATACTACTGTGGTTTTTCACGCGCACTATCTAGCATAGTCTCTCTCACACACTATATAGTCTCTCACTCTCACTTGTATAGTCCCTCATACACATTTGTAGTCACACACACACTACTGTAGCTTCTCACACACACTTGTAGTCTCACTTTCACTAGTTTAGTCTCTCACACACAGTACTCTACATTCTCTCACATGTAATAGTATAGTTTCATACACTGACAATTATACTGAGCACAATTAGGAAGGAAGATGATTTAAAAACCCATTTAAAGATTACATCCCTAAAAATAAAGACCTTCTAGCAAACTTCAAGTGGCTTGGGGACATTTAAATCAAGAATAAAAAATCGTTATTATAATGTGCGTATATGAGACTATAGTTGTGTGTGAGAAACTAGAGTAGTGGGTGTGAGAGACTAAAGGTGTATGTGAGAGTATACTAGTTTATATGAGAGACTATACTACTATGTATGACAGGGTATAATAGTGTTTGTGAGAGAGCATGCATGAGTGAGAGTGTGCATGTGAAAGCAAGTATGATTTACTTCTCAAACGGCCTCCCATGCTAGTTTTCATGTCTATATTATCATTTTATTGTCGCATCCTTGCATCACATACTGTTTTCATGACGTAAAATGACAAATGCTTTTTTTTTTTTTTTTTTTTTTTTAATTATCGACGCAGTTCACACTGCCTGTAGGTCTGTTATACTTCCTCATATACGGAGTGCGGGTCAACCTTCCATTGAGCAAACAGATTCCTCCTCCCATTAGATAGAGGGCTAGCAGTTGAAAGAAATGGAATAAACCCTGTAAATTGAGGGCAAATCAGTCCAAAACCTAGTCTGAAACGCCAACTTGCCTAGATTTAGTCAGCGTACTAAAATAGGGCTCTGTGTTTTTTAACCCTCACCGAACCCCTGAGGCTTACCCACTGAACCCCTGGGGTTCGATCGAACCCCAGTTAAGAACCACTGATTTAGCATTATCAAAATATTGTGTGTTTAAAATGTGTTTTAATAAATATAACAAAATCTTAAGAGTAAAATCAGAACATTTAAGAACTGAAACTGTTGCTCTTTTGTCAATGTAGTAAATCTAATCTAAATGTTGGAAGAATATGTTGTATTTAAAAGTTTTCCTTTGTTGAAAACAATAACTTTTTTTCAAAATGTAGAAGTACTGTATTCACGTAAAGCGCTTTGAGCGCCTTGAAAGGTGGAAAAGCGCTATATAAGTATAACACCATAACCATAACAAATCTAGATACAAATGCTAATGTTAGCAATATTTAGTATTTATATTTTATTAAGTGTAAAAATACAATAATAGCTTTTTTTTAATGTACAAGAATAATAATGTATTCTAATAATATTTCTTTGTTTTTTGTTAAACACAAAGAGAATGACTTTTAATGTCTTATAGTTCGTGTTTTTTCATATTTTATTTAGGTTTTGATGTCACTGTTTATTATGACCATAAAGGGACCAAAAAGCGTATGAGAAACACACACACACACCTGCACACATACGCGCACGCATGCTGAGTACGATGTGGATTGAGCCCCCTTGAGCTTTCGTCTGTCGCTTTTGCGTTTCCACTTCAAGTTCAGGAAATCTAAACTTACCTCTTCTTATCACTTGCCCCCTTTGAAAGGGATAAAAAGAATTAGTGGGGCCAGTAATTAGCCCCCCGCTACCCAAAGCTGACTCCCACGGGCCCTCATCTCGCTGTGGGACCCTCGGGATCTTTGGCATGCTAAGTACTCCGGGCAATGTTTTGACACTGCTGAAGAAAATGTTACATTTCAGAGCATCAATTTAAATGATTGTTAAAACACATATGAATGCACATACTGAGATAAAATCCATATCCACTAAATGACAAAATCTGTAAAAACAATAGGAATAATTGAATAAATCTGTCAAGGAAGTATATAGTATATGTTCATTCAAGCTGCTGCTGGTCAAATTGACCCATATTTTTGTTTTGTGACTTTAAAAAACGTACAATTAATCATGATAAACATATTTAGAGTAACATTCCTCTATATATTTTGTCCAAAAATTATTGTTATTATTTGCTCTCTTTGCATTCAAAATCATGTTTTGTATTTAAATTAAGGTTAAATAATCAAATACGTATTAAATATTGATGTATTTTTCATGACTGCAATTATCAAAGCGTGATACAATGGTCACTAATTTGAAAAAAAAAAAAAAAAACTGGATATATTCTAGTGTGAAAAAAACATTAACATCATTGTTGTTTTTGTCAACGATGACGATAACGAAAATATTTTATCACAATTTATTGGTTTTTTTACATTTCAAAAACCAGAAGCCATTCATTTACAAATGTGATTGCATTTTAGTTTACATATATAAATGTTCAGATATTAAGATTTGAATGAGGAAAAAATAACATGCTTTTTCTCTCAAATATATTGTTATAATTATTTGTTTCAGATTTGCTGTAATTATTTTCTGTATAAAAATTAATTTGGTGTTCAAAAAGTCTTTTTTCAAACTTGAGTCTTGAAAAAGAGGGGGTTGTCTTATAATCAGGGCCGTCTTATATTCGGGCCAATACGGTAATATACTGTTTTCCTGCCGAATGTGTATTATCACCAAGTTGGCGTTGTCCTTGTAGATGCTACAATATGTGCTCGTATGCCAATGTTCATTCGAAATAGTTGGAAACAGTTATTATTATGTTGTTGTTTTTTTTAATTTTACAGACGAAAACATTTATAGTTAACCTCGACTAAAACTAGACGAAATTAATCGAGTTTTCGTCAACAAAAACTAGATGAAGACAAACACGTTTTGAAATGACTAAAATATCACTAAGACTAATAAGTATAATTGTCCAAAAGACTGAAACTAAAATTAAAAGGGCTGCCAAAAACAACATTGGTTCAAACGGCATCATAGTTAAGCTAAAGCTAAAGCGTGCATACATCCTAGTGTTTTTAACACTTAAAAATCATTAACAATATATTTGTTCAACGCAATTTAGTTGTTATAGCTTTTTTTTTTTTTTTTTTTTTTCTACTTTAGTCTTAGTTTAGTATTTAGTGTTAGTAGTTTTTAGTATTTCGTTTATTTGGTTGCATTTGTATTTTAATTTGACTTATTCGAAATCCCTTTGATTTAATCATTATTGCCATTTGTCCCCTTCTATATTGAAGGGGCAGTGCTAATGTTCAAACGGCATAATGCTAAAGCTAAACTATGCATATATTTTAGTGTTTTAAGCACTTAAAAAACATTAACAATATATTTGTTCAAAGCAGTTTAGCTGTATTTAACTTTCTTTAGTTTATTCATAGTTTAGTATTTAGTACTTTTTAGTATTTAGTTTACTTGTTCTCATTTTTTAATTTTTTTATTTTACTTATTTGCAATCCCTTTAATTGAATCATTATTGCCATTTTTTCCTTCTGTATATAAAGACCAGTGCTAATGCTCAAACGACATCATGCTAAAGGTACATACTTTCTAGGAATAAAAAAAACGCCACATTTTTTATGAACACTTGGCATGACACACCTACTGATTTTTGATAATATGATGCCAATATTTACTCAGCAAAGTATATTTTATGATTACACTACACGTCCCTCTATTAGTCATATTTAAGCATATGTACTTTTTGTGTTACTTTTGCGGGTGTGTTTTGCCCTCTGTTATTCCCCCTGTTGCCATTGCCTGATGTAAATATGAGCAGCTGAAGTCAGCAGACACCAGTGTGTGAGAAAACACAGTTAACCCCCCCTCTCCTCGCTGCAGCCCCCCAGCTGTGTGCGCGCACACACACATCTGCAGCCACGCACGGTGAGATCACACTTTGGGGGCCCGCATGACGTGAGGGTCCAAGGAAAGACATGGGCAAATATTAGCCGATATTAATCACGAGTAGACTTTTATATCATCTCACCAGTGGCAGTGGCGGTGAGTAGGGCGGCGGGGGAGGGGGCGAGGAGGGATCAAAAGGCCACTTTGCACTGACAAACAGTAAGTGTTAAAGGATAGCATGATGAAGGCGCTGCCGACCGACCGGCCGACGTTATTTACTCACAGGACGTGTGACCTGAGAGCCGCCACCTCCAGCGACACTTCCTCACCTCTGGAAATGCACAATTAAAATGAGATGTTCACGCAACACGCCGTCGCCTCGACTTGCAGGGACAATGAGCTGTAATCGGGAACCCCCGTCATCATTTCGTCTGAGCTCAAAGCGTTGGGAAGACGGAAACAATTCAATTCCCGCTTGTAGGTCGGCAAGGCATGAGGCCAATTTAGCCAAAATAGCAGCTTAAAACATAAATGGGGATTTCCTAGTCAATTTCACGTGCAGGTCCTTGAGACTTTTGCATACTTCCTGCTGTTACAAACATGATCCCTACCCCAATTTCATGTAGGTTGGTGCGATTAGTCAAATAAGTGAAACATAGCATCCGGGACTAATGCTGCCTTCATCATAGGGATGTACCGAAAGCAAAATTCTTGGCCGAGAGGCGCTGGCATCGTCATAGCATTCTGTTCGGTGGACAAAGACACACACACATCATGGCCGATGAAGCCTTGATGAAAGCTTGCACTTTCTTGGAAGTTTGGGACACTCGAAAAATGGGTCTCACACCTCAAATTGCTAAGCTGAATGAGATCTCAATGGTAAATGGTAAGGGTGTAACGATACATGTATTTGTATTGAACTGTTTCGGTACGTTGTGCTCGGTTCGGAACAGAGGCGTACCGAACGTGTTTCTGACGTAATGTAACCCTTACTGATGGGGGAAAATATTACATTATGCTTTTGTGATGTATGATTGCTTCTGTGACATAGATTGTAACAACTTCTATTGTTTTCCACCTTGTTCTCATAGTTAGGAGACGCGCTTGAGAATCTCACGAGATAACTTGTTTTGCACCATAGTATTGTTTTACCACACGCCTGGGTCCCATAGTTACTTACACGCCTGGGTCCCATAGAGATAAATTGTTTTGCACCCATAATATTTACCATTTGTTGCATCTGTTGCAGCACAGCTCATTTGTCCCATGTGAAAAGCCCTTTTTCAAGGGGGCTGAACCAAAAGTAGCTTTAATGTTTGTCCTTGGTCAGGGCCGCGCCGCTCGGGGACGGAGGTTGGCCTCTCTGCCTCTGCGGGGCGCGTTCCTACAAAAACCGAACATTTCCGGGCGACCCATGAAGTCCGCCAGGGGTCACGTACGGATCACCTGGCTTTGTTCCTTTGCCGCTCTGCCGGAGTGTTGCTGGCTTCCCACTCATTTGTCACGGTAAGCGATTTTCATTGCTAGGAGACACTTGGTTGTGCTGTGACGTAGCGCGGGGATTCTGGGGTTGACAAACTCAAATCTAGCATCATCTTTGACATTTCTTATGCTTGTTTTTGATACTTGTTGCTTGCTGTTGTGGGATTGTAATCAATGATTCTCATTTATTCTGCATTTTCTAATCAATAAACATCGTCTATTGAGCAAAAGTGTGCCTGTTACTGATTCACCGTAAACCTGGAAATTTCAGAAAACACTTTTCGAGGCTGTGAGTCGATCGGGTCACAGTTTCTTTGTGTAGATTATATTAACTCCGTCTTCTCTACTATAATGAGGACCAACACGGTACGACAGTATAACCCAGAAACGTCAACGGCGCGACAACGTGGCCGCCGCGAGAACGCAGTGAACCGCGGGCATTAAAGTCAGTCAGCCAATGCACACCAGTCGCAGTGCGGCTGCGTGTTAGACGCGTCCCAGAAGCGGCTCAACACAACGCACGCGAAAAGAATGGCCGAGTTTAATATTTGACGCGAGACGCGACTCTCCTGCGTCAATACTACTACCAGTAGCTAGAATCGGGCAGACCGGAAGTCACTCGTGTAAAAATACAGTGGAACCGGTCGATTTTCAAACTAATATGCAATCCTAACCCACTTTTAGAGTCCATCAGATCTCTTGAGTTGTTGATCGGGGCACAGTTGACTTGTCTTTGTTGATTTACTGCTGTCTTCTCAGCTATAATAATAACCAACACGGCCCCGTGTTCAATACAAAACCCTCCTACCACAACAAAACAAGTAGGAACTAATATTCACATAGGAACTAAGGTTATACAACATAAAATATACAATATAAATTAATACTACATCAGATTTGTGAAATATAAACACATAACAAAATAAAAAATAGCCCATTTAAATAAAATAAATTGAAATGAGCTAAAACACCTGTAATTACATAATAAGAATAATACACAGATCCTGCTTACACAATTAAATTTATTAATTTCTGTGTGGTGCTTTAACTTGAGAAAATCCAACATTAAAGCTTTTGAAAACCGTTCATAAGAAAAAAAAATGATTCAGTGAGGCATTTCATTTGTAAAATACCTGTTAAAATCTTTGTCATTAGGATTGCTTTTCTCTTTAACACAGGACTTCTTTTTTCTTCTTTCTTTCAGAAAGAAAGCTGACCAATATGCGGGGTCTGAAAGCCAAATTGTTGTTGCATTATCTTTAAATACCCGATACTTTTTGAGCAGAATTCTAGTTTTGTATAGGCTAATGTTCCTATTGTTGAAAGCACAAAAGTGTGTAATAAACAACTAGCACATTTATATTTTGCATTTTGTTTTCTTACTGTACCGAAAATGAACCGAACCGTGACCTCAAAACCGAGGTACGTACCGAACCGAGATTTTTTTGTGTACCGTTACACCCCTAGTAAATGGTGTTACACTTGTTTAGTGCCTTTCCACCTTTTAAGACACTTAAAGCACTTCAACACCAGATCATCATCTACTTGCTGGTGACGCAGCACCAGGACTAACGGTGGGTTCAGTATCTAGCTCAAGGACAGACGAGTTCTTCAAGATGTAGAATCAAACCCACAGCCTCTGGGTTGGGGAACGACTACTGTACTGCTGAGTCATACAGCCCGTGCAACCATGCTGCCCCTGTATGTACGATGTACTGTACGTAAACCACAGCAAATGCACATGTATGCATTTAAATACTACTTTATGTGGATAATGTTCGCTTGATTAAACTCATAAACTTCATTAATACTCATGCACGGGCTCAAATGCTGTACTCGATGTGACGCGGTATATCAATGTAAAGCCACTTCAGAACGTGCATTTAGTAGTGATGTAGCAAATGTATTTAATTTGTCTTGATTTAATCATTTATATATTTCTTTGATACCTCAAAATACTTAAAAACCGGGGGAATGTTTCCTGTGAGCCAGTATATTTGCTTCTCGCCATGTTTTGATTATGTCATCACAAGAGGACTACAGTTCTTCACTCTATTCGATTTTAAACTTTCGGTCTTTTAACCAAAAACTGAAAATGCAATTTTAGCCATTTTCGGCTGAAAGTTTTCAGTGGCAAATTTTCAGTTGCATCTCTATTTCAATTGATGTCGTAATTATGGTAAATGCCACTTGTCGAAATTCACAAGTTGAGAATGGAAAGAAACTACAAGTTTCTTAAGGATATATCTCGTCGAGTTATTTGACGCTGGCATTATAACTTAGTGCACACATTTGTAAAACTCTTATTTTGTAACCAAGTGTTGGCTAAAATGTTCCGTTACAAACAAAAACTTACCGTTTGCATTTTGATGCATTCTCTTCTTGTTGTAGTACATGAATTGAAAGGTCTAAAACAGTTTTGCCCGCGCAATTAACAAAAAATGAAGTCCGTGTCTGCCATGTTTTTTTTTTTTTTTTGCTACGACAACAAAAGCGCATGAACAAGACGTACTCAGAATTACCAATTAGCAAGTGGTAAGCATAATCTTTTCCAGAGAATGTGAAGGCAGCATAAATATCTTCTTCAGACCAAGATGGCCGACTTCCTGAATAATTTCAGGCATGGATTTTTAGTGTCTTCTAGTGCACCCTGTTGTGAAAGACACCACCAAATTCTGTGTTTGTTGGTGTCAAAGCGAACATGCTAAACAAAGAGTAAATGTTGTGCTTTTCATATGGCTAAACCAACTACAGTAGGGCAAATAAGTATTTAGTCAACCACCAATTGTGCAAGATCTCCTACTTGAAAAGATTAGAGAGGCCTGTAATTCTCAACATGGGTAAACCTCAACCATGACAGACAGAATGTGGGGGGAAAAAAAAAAAAAAACAGAAAATCACATTGTTTGATTTTTAAAGAATGTATTTCCAAATTTGAGTGGAAAATAAGTATTTGGTGAGCTACAAACAAGCAAGATTTCTGGCTGTCAAAGAGGTCTAACTTCTAACGAGGTCTAACGAGGCTCCACTCGTTACCTGTATTAATGGCACCTGTTTTAACTCATTATCGATATAAAAGACACCTCTCCACAACCTCAGTCAGTCACACTCCAAACTCCACTATGGCCAAGACCAAAGAGCTGTGGAAGGACACCAGAGACAACATTGTAGACCTCCACCAGGCTGGGAAGACTGAATCTGCAATAGGTAAAACGCTTGGTGTAAAGAAATCAACTGTGGGAGCAATTATTAGAAAATGGAAGACATAAAAGACCACTGATAATCTCCCTCGATCTGGGGCTCCATGCAAGATCTCACCCCGTGACGTCAAAATAATAACAAGAACGGTGAGCAAAAATCCCAGAACCACACGGGGGACCTAGTGAATGACCTACAGAGAGCTGGGACCACACTAACAAAGGCTACTATCAGTAACACAATGCGCCGCCAGGAACTCAAATCCTGCACTGCCAGACGTGTTCACCTGCTGAAGCCAGTACACGTCCAGGCCCGTCTGCGGTTTGTTAGAGAGCATTTGGATGATCCAGAAGAGGACTGGGAGAATGTGTTATGGTCAGATGAAACCAAAATAGAACTTTTTGGTAGAAACACAGGTTCTCGTGTTTGGAGGAGAAAGAATACTGAATTGCATCTGAAGAACACCATACCCACTGTGAAGCATGGGGGAGGGGGGGGCATCATGTTTTGGGGCTGTTTTTCTGCAAAGGGACCAGGACGACTGATCAGTGTAAAGGAAAGAATGAATGGGGCCATGTATCGAGAGATTTTGAGTGAAAATCTCCTTCCATCAGCAAGGGCATTGAAGATGAGACGTGGCTGGGTCTTTCAGCGTGACAATGATCCCAAACACACAGCCAGGGCAACAAAGAAGTGGCTTCCTAAGAAGCATTTCAAGGTCCTGGAGTGGCCTAGCCCAGGGGTCCCCAACAACCGGGCCGCGGACCGGTACTGGTCCGTGGCGCATTTGGTACCGGGCCGCGCAGAAATAATTAACAATTTATTAACGACTGCATTCTGGCCAATTGACTTGGGCCTGTGCCGCTTAACACACCAATATCCCTGTCTACTCTAGATATACAACTACAAGATAGGAGGTCGTCATAGAAATGCATTGATTGGGCTGTTAGCACTAAATCTCGTTTTGTATATCTATGTGTGCTTGGACTCGATAATAACGTATGACGTAGGTCGTCGCCAATCACATTTCTTCCCGGAAATAATTAGCCCCCAAACTAGAATGACTGAATAACAGACGTCTTTGGACAGACTTTTTACGGGGAAAAGGGAACCTGACGGCCCAGAAGATGTGCCTACAACCTTGAAGAAAACAAAATTTATGCTACTTCCCAATCACTAAAGACCCACGAACTGCGAAGGAGTGAATTCGTGACCCGTATGTGAATAAAGCGAGTGATTCGAGCATGTCTGTGCAACAGGAATATCAGCTTGTAGAGATCGCAAATCACGGCGACCTTAAACGTATATTTGAGACAACAACTCTACCGAAGTTCTGGATTAAAGTCATTTCGGAATATCCTGACATCGCTAGGAGCGCGCTGAAAAGTGTGCTACAATTTCCAACATCGTGTATTTGTGATGCTAGCTTCTCTCACTCTCCCATCTCGGGACCATCTCGTCTCAACGAAACAAACTCAGGCCTCCCACTGATTCAGCGGGTGAGTTGTATTTTTTCCCTGCACTTAACACGACGAGGCTAAAAACAAATGCTATTTTATATTTGCTGTATTTTTCTGCCGCACATTGCCGGTGTTCTGACAAAGTTGGCATGCGCGTAACGTTAAAAAGGACCGCAAATGCAGCGATTCCAAAGTACACACTACAAACTTTCTTTAAAGAAAGAAATATTAACTTACGTTTGCCATGTTAGGTGCACACAACTGCACGTAGCCCTCTCACTTAACGACTTCGCCGTGTCGTTAAGCATTAATTTACGCCATTTCCATGTTGCACATGTATGTTTATGATGTAAATAGTTTTTTAGCACCATTGGATAACATTGAGAGTCCAACAGAATATAAAAGAGGGCTTTTTTCACCGCCACAAAAGCTTTGTTAGCAAAATTTTATAAGGGTGCAAAATTTGACAGGACACCGGTCCGTGAAAAAAAGACCCAAATCACACCGGTCCGTGGTGCAAAAAAGGTTGGGGACCCCTGGCCTAGCCAGTCTCCAGATCTCAACCCCATAGAAAATCTGTGGAGGGAGTTGAAAGTCCGTGTTGCCCAACGACAGCCCCAAAACATCATTGCTCTAGAGGAGATTTGCATGGAGGAATTGGCCAAAATACCAGCAACAGTGTGTGAAAAGCTTGTGAAGAGTTACAGAAAACCTTTGGCCTCCGTTATTGCCAACAAAGGGTACATAACAAAGTATTGAGATTAACTTTTGGTATTGATCAAATACTTATTTTCCAACATAATTTGCAAAGAAATTCTTTAAAAATCAAACAATGTGATTTTCTGGGGGGTTTTTTTCTTCACATTCTGTCTCTCATAGTTGAGGTTTACCCATGTTGACAATTACAGGCCTCTCTAATTTTTTCAAGTGGGAGAACTTGCACAATTAGTGTTTGACTAAATACTTTTAGCCCCACTGTAGCTGAGTTCCTAATTACTTTTGCACGTGAGTCCTTGAGATTTTATCATACCACCAAACTTGGTGATGACGGACAGAACTGTTGCCGGAGGCCGATGTCTACCAGGGCCGCAGCAAGGAGGATTTGGGATGTTTGCGGCTTAGGGGCGGGCTGCACACCGCACCGTAAAGCAGAGGAGGTAAACAAAGGGGGCCGGCCTGCTTTTACTGCCTTCCCACGCCAGCTGATTGAAAAGTGTTACCTGGAATATGGCGAGTGATCCCCCGCGCACCCCCCCGGCCAATGTGAATGCCGGCACAGGGTCCCAGGTGTACAAACAGCAAACAGTGGGGGCACATCAAAGGCTCTCATTAAAAGACAATAGATACATCCCCAAAATCCCCCCCACCCAGATGGATAAGACCCACCCTAACCACCTACTGTATGAAACAAGTATACTGCCCCCTTCTGTTCAAGTACACTCAATTAAAATGTATTCTCTTCTAGATTATTTACGCACTGAACATTCATATACTTAGATATTATCTCTTCAAAATTCATAGCAAGAAAACAATAACCACACTTTTTCAAATAGACATTACCTCTTTACCTCCACTGATCGCCTTTTGGTCCCTTGAAAACTTGATACAGGGTGCATACTTTTGTTTCTGAATACAGGACGATTCCGTTTTTCAAGGGATGGTTGGCAACCCTAGTATGTACAGTATGTTGATTTGTATTATCAAATATTAATAAACCTTGTTTAAAAAAATACGCACTGAAAGATCATGGCAATCCTTTAAAATGAACCACACACACACCTATGAAATCATTGGATTTCTTTTAGCCAACCAGCCACAAAAGGATGCAGTAAATAAATAAGGAAATACAGTTGCAAAAGGTTCATAAAATCTAGAAATTTTACATGATTAATTATGTACAAATAATGAAATAACATATCATAATTTCAGGACTATAAGCCGCTACTTTTCCCCCTTCGTTTTGAATCCTGCGGCTCGTAGTCCAGTGCGGCTTATTCGTTGATTTATTTGGGTTAATGGGTAACACTTTATTTGACAATGGCATCATAAGACTGCTGTAACACCATCATAATTATGACATGACACTATCATGGGCATTAATGGCATTATGAATGATGTCACTAACTCCATTTATGTCCAGCTCGGATCGTTTACATCCATTCAAAAGTGAGATAATTTGCCGGATAGCACAAAATGACATCTGTCATAAGCATTCATTAATGCTCATGGCAGAGTCATGTCATAATTATGATCTTATGATAGTCTTATGGCGCCACTGTCAAATGAAGTGTTACCAAATAAAATAACTTGCAATTAATGAAACAACTGGAACAGTAAATGAAGAAAGAATTAATCCAGAATATGAATTTTGATTATTTATATCTGTAGCGATGCAATGCATGTTTGGAGGCATGTTGGACGGCAATAGTGTTGACAGCAGGTGGCAGCAGAGGTTGACTGTCCACCAAGGGAGCAGTGATGGTAAATGAAGCTTTGCAGCCAATTGGTTCAAAGCTTCATGGTGGTTCATTTGATCTTATGAAAGACTTATGATGCTGCTGTCAAATACAAAATTACAGGTTAATATTTTTTGAATAAATATCCCATAATACATTGAGGACAGCTGTGGCTTGTAGTTCAGTGCAGCTCATCAATGAACAAATGCCGTTTTCGGGTCAAATTTGGTGAGTGGTGGCCTATATTTGTTCAAGCACGTTGAATTGCCTTGTGTTGAATTGTGCTATATAAATAAATTTGCCTTGCCTATAGTCAGGTGCGCTTTATAATCTGAAAATTACGGTATTTTTGTTAGTACAGTGATTTTTTTTTTTTTTTTGCAGTTAATGGGGAGCCCCCCGCGAAAATTGAAAACCCGCAAATTAGAGGCGCAGGTTCTTTACATAAAAAATAAATAAATCTTTTTTATTGTGTGTGTGTTCAATGTATTTATTCATATTTAACAGCATTTGACAATTATGACATGGCACAATCATGGGCATTACTGAATGCTTATTACAGATGTCATTAAGTGTCATCCGGCACTAACTCGGTTCTTTTACATCCAATCAAAGTGAGATAACTTGCCCGATAACACTAAATGACATCTGTTATAAGCATTTATTAATGTTTATGACAATGTCAGATCATAATTATGACTGTCTAATGAAAGTCTTATGGTGCCACTCTCAAATAAAGTGTTACCGAATACCATAACTAGCAATTAATGAAACAACTAGAACATTGACTGAAGAAATAATTAGCACAGAACATGAATTTTATAGTTATTCACATCTGTAGCCCAGCAATGCATGCTAGGAGGAATATTAGACAACAACATTGTTGACAGCAGGTGGCAGCAGAGGTTGACTGTCTCCTCCATGGGATCAATGATGACCAAATAAAGCTTCTTGAAGCAATGGTTCAAAGCTTCATGGTGGTTCATGAAAGTTTTACGATGCCGCTGTCAGATAAAGTGTTACCGGTTAATATCTTTTGGTGTAAATATCCCATTATATAGTGAGGACAGCTGTGGATTAAGGTCCACTGTGGCTTATCTATGAACAAATGCCGTTTTCGTGTCAATTTGTTGGGTGGCAACTTATAGGTGTGCCTTATAGTGCGAAAATTGCGGTATTTATTTGATTAATACAGTATTAATACAAAATTTAGTGGCCTTGAATTTCTCATTTTAACTCATTCACTGCCTTTGACAGTGATAAATATCCATTCCATTTGAACTGGAAAGGCTGGGAGTGAGTGATCATGTTTCACTGATGTTCATTAGTGTCCAATCCAATTTGACTGGAGGTGGGGGTGGGGGCAAATCGCTGCCAAAACTCGCAGTAAAAAATGCATTGGATGTCAAGCGCTGTCAACAGCAGCCAATGAGTTAAATAAATGAATATTGAAATAAATTGATCTGAAGTACAGTAATTGAAAAGCTGGTATTCATTAATTCACTTTCGGAGCTGTTTATCCCCACGAGGGTCAAAGGCAGGGGTGAAAGTGGGTGGGAACGGTCAGGAACGCAGTTCCGGTATAAGATTCAGGGCCGGAACGCTGTTCCGGTATACAGTGCTTTGATTCCGAAAATATGTCGGCAAATGTCAAAATTCTATGTAAAAAAAAAAAAAAAAAAAAAAAAAGCAAAGCTGCCACACATGCATTTTATCTCCAAGAAGAAAACAATGTACCAACATCAGATTTACATACACAAGTGTTAACAACAAGCATAACAAAGTGCTTGTGTAGCGTAATCCGTTTCCACTGATATTTATTATTTATTTTATTCCGATATTTATCATTTATTTTATTCCACGGACGGCATGGAGGTTTCCCCAGCTGCTGCAGTTATCTGAGTCTGACGATGAAGAGTCACATCAATGTGCGAATGCATGCAGCAAAGCAAAACGCCTGGACTCATTTATCCGTTCAGTTGGCTGACATACTGACATGTGATCACCAGATAGTTAGCTCTGATTGGTTCAAATGTGCATGTTTTCTGAAACAGCAAATAAAGATTTTTTTTAAAAGGGCAATGTAACAGAAAATGAATCAAATCTTTAAGAGCAAGGAAAGAGTTAAGGTGGCTTATTTATCATATTTAGCTTTATTTGCTCTGATGGGGAGGTTCAGAACATCTTAGCTGTTAATGTGCATTTTGGACTTATATTTGTTCATTTATCTTAGGCTACTTATTCATTTCCTTATGATTAAAAAAAGTCAATGTTTGCGCGATCTTCAAAATATATTCCATTTTACTCTGCATAATATAAGTCATTTGTACATATTTTTCTGAATGTATGTTACCTTTATCTTTATTATTAAAAAACACAACAAAAAATAAATGTTTACATTATCTTCAATTTTAATATACATCCTATGTTCTTAAGTAGTGAAAATTGAGATTTGGCATTTAGTATGTGAGGAAATGAGGGAAAATAAAAATTAGGAGATGGAAGTTGGGGTTATAGCTGTTTTTGTTAACATTTGTTTTGCAAAAATTTTGAATGAAAATCAGTTTTTGTATGTGTTATAAAAATAACTGACCAAACAGTTTTCTTTGCATTTCAGTAGTTTTGCCCCCCCCAAAATACAAAAATTAAAATTACAAATAAAATTTCGGGCGCAGTGGCGACCTTTACGTCGCTGAGTTCCGGCAAGAAATTCTAACCACTTTCACCTCTGGTCACGGGGGTGCTGGAGTCAATCCCAGCTAACTATGGGCAGTAGGCAGGGTACACTATGAATCGGTTGCCAGCCAATCGCAGGGCGCAAGGGGACAAAAAACCATTCGCGCACACAGTCATACAGATCGGGACAATAGCGTACCGCACGAATGCTATTTTTAGACCGTGACATTGCAACGTAAAGCAGAAGTAAAGTGGAAGTGGGACATTATAGACCCACCCTCGCATAGAAACAATGTTATTTCTTCTACTTCTCTCCAGTAATCTTTCAAAAATGAACATGCCGATCACACATGGATTTTTTGGAACTTATAGAAACGACTCTAGACATTATGACATACGAAGGATGTTTTCTTCATACGTTTCCCGAAACCAAAACCTCGGAGGAAAAATGTGAAGAATTAATCAACTTGTGCGGACAGCTAGGAGAAGCAAGGGTGAAACCATTCGCATTTCATATGCAGTAAACATTTTACTGGGAGCCATGGTCCTTCAATGGACGAAGAAGTAAGCCATTTTGATTTTTTTACTTATTTTCTAGCGTGGCGTTTTGCAGTGCTGCTTCTGTCTGCCAATGTACTTAAATTAAAATGGTATCTGACTGCCACTGTTACATTTTCTGTTGTAAAAAAAAAAAAAAACTTTAAAGGCGGAAGTGTAAATAAATTATAGAATTAAGATTTCATATTAATGAAAAAATTAAGTGTTCGCTGCATCTCAACGAGTACCATTTGCGATCGCTACACAAAAATATTAATGTAGTTGCCCAAAACAACGGTCAGAGACGTAAGACAGCCAGAGGATATAATATATAAGATAGACAGGGCACGTGTCGGTAAAGATAGATTGTTGAAACAGGAGAATGTCACTGTCAGTCGCGGAAGAAAAAGGTGTCGATAAAAAACCTAAGGCTCTGCATCGGTCGGCTCGTTTTTGTTGTCTTTGTCAGCCCTCGAGGCTCAAGCCATCTCTTTAACTGAACATTTTTATGTTCTTACACATCTTTACCAGTGAATTTGGCATCAGGGACATCATTTTCAGACAGAATTGGTAGGTTTAGTTCTGTAAACATCTTCTTCTTACACAATTTCCATTCATTTACCATTGGGGACAAACGGTAGCGTATCCTCCCTTAGCAACAATAGCTAACGTCACAAATATTAATGAGCGGAAATGACGTGTAGCTTGTGGTACGCTATTTAGAGTGTTCAATCAGCCTACAATGCTTTACAATGTTTTTGGGAGGAAACCGGAGTACCTGTAGAAAACCCACGAAAGCATGGTAAGAACATGCAAACTCCACACAGTAAGGCCAGAGAACGGGATTGAGCCCTTGATCTCAGAACTGTGAGGCAGATGTGCTAACCACTCTGCCACCATCCCCAGCAGTTGGTTTAAATAGCTACAAATAAGGTGAGTTGTACATAAAAGACTAGATCCCGAGTTATACTTCCGCGTTGCGGTGATGCAGCGACTACGGCGTCATTCGACATTCGATGGTTCTCCGGCCAGGTGAAGCATTGCTCTGTAATTCACCGCCAAGCCACTAAAGGGGTGTGGTGTTATATTTGTACGGTTTTGGGGCATGCTTGTTGACTTCCTCTTGTCTAGTTTAACAGAGAAAAAATAAACAATGCAAGATGGAACGCTTGAATGTGGATCTTCAGCTCATCAACACTGAATAAATGTTGATCATACAAATGTTGAGGCACAGGCGACGCAGAAGACGGTTTCGAGGCGGTCCGTCCAACTTTTGAAGCCGCATAGTTCTTCTAGCCTCTGGTGGAAACCAGCTAGCTGTGGCGGCTAGCTTCAAACTGGCGTCGAGCACAGGGTCCAGCGTTTTGTCCAAGGTCTGCAAAGCCCTCCAGCCCGATTTGTTTGCCGTGTCCTACAGCCAGCCAATGGGAAGCCATAGCCTGGCATCTATGGAACTTCCCAAACTGCGTTGGAAGCCTTGATGTTAACATTATTATAAAAAGCACCGAGGCACTCTCAATCAGTGATGATGTATCGTGTGTGAACTGTCTGTTATTGAAAATTAAAGATCAAAACAACTCTTTTGACACCAAACCTGTGCTTTATTCTTCATATACTTGAAGTACGACATGTAAATAAGTCACAGACTCACAGCAAATATATGTACACAATAAATGATGAAGTGCACTAACCAAAAATACGACATAAAGTCGACTGGGCCACCGCTTCGTGTGGCCACTCAATTCCGAACACACACGTCTCGGTGGTTCTTCCATTTTTTTATTCAATTGCCAACATTGCCATTTGGCAAACTTTATGATGTCTTGACGAGACTTGCTCTTCGATGATACTCCCGTCGGCTTGGTCCACTTTTGCGTGTAGTTTTTTTCCATTCTACAATGGCGGTGATTTCACGCTGAACCGGGAACAACAGTGAGCGAACCAATCACAGTGCATTTCCGCCGCGTCATATGCGTTGACGTGACGCTAGGGTTTGAAAAATCAATAGGACTGCGTCAGGCTACGGCGCAGGGTCGTAAATCGGGTCTTCCTTGACGGCGCAGGTCCGACGCGGAAGTATAACTTGGCCTTAACTGGCTGAAAACAGTTCAGATGTATTTAATTTTTGAGTTCAGTACATTCATTGGATTTGAATGTTGTTCATAACAGTGGTCAATGGAGAGCTAGATATCACTCTGTGATTACCATAAATATACCTGGATTTGCAGTGAATTAAAAAGTATGGATATAACATTAGTATTAAATGTAACATATTAACATCGTAAATTTGTGTTTAGCTGTGTCTTGCGTGGAGACACCGTAGAGGTAAGCGGTCCCTCCCGTCCCGGGAAAAGGTTGCGCATCTTCCACAGACACGCCAGCCAGTGGCCGCCCGCAGCTTTGATGGAGGGACGCCTCTTTGTAGTGGAGGCCTGGAGATGGCTTGTTAGTCAGTAAAAGTCAGGGCCTTAAACGGCCTCCTCTGGCAGGAAGCAGTTTACACGGTGACGCTCAACCTGCCGGCGGCCTTCTATTGTCCCCCCCACACCCGAGGGACCCCACGTCCCCACTTCATTAGCATTTCCATAAGAAAGGAGCAGTAATTGCCCCTTTTCTTCTGCTGCCCCTTCATCTTGGACTGGCTCCTCACACAGCGCTTCCTTTTTACTCTTCTGCTGTTTTTTCTGTTTTGTTTTTTAAAGCGGCCACTCACACTCTGGAAAGTCAAAAATGAAAATGGAGTTCAAATGAAGACCGCAGGCAATGCATGTAGGGAATGTGTGGCAAACTTAAGGCCCTTGGGCCAGTTCTGGTTCTTCAGATCAGTTTGGATGTCAAATCATGTGCAAGTCATGAAAATAAAATAAAAATAAAATAACATTGGCATACAGGATTAATGACGGTCAATGGCAAGGATGTACATGGGTGTCGATGGCATAGACGTACATGGTCGTCATTGGCATGGACATACATGGCCTTCAATGACATCGACATACGAACACCTCGACATACGATCCTTTTAACATCCGACGTAAAATTTGACTGTCATTTGTCTGACATATGGAGACATGCTCAAAATGCGTCAATTTCCAGCAGCGACACAATTTCATTGTTTTCCCCCAGGACAGCAGCACGGTGAATTTCTAGCAAAAGAAATTAACATGGGTTCCAAGAAGGTTAGTGCTGGTGGTAAAAAAAAGGTGACGCTTACCATTGAAATTAAGATGGAAACGGTTGAAGATATTTATGATCTCGATGGTCCTTTTCTGACCTCCGTTCGGTAGTCTATATAAGTGATGACAAGTGGGTGAAAATTATTATTACTGTAACATCAGCAAGAAATTTGCCATCTTTGTCAGGTTTCTAATCATTTATATCAGAACTTGTTTAACACAACACGGCTACCATCCGCTGTAGCCGATGCCAACAACAACAGAACATGAAAACTGAAAATAAAAACTAACGCACCTCTCTCACCATCTCGTCAGCCTGTTCAGGAACAGCATGCAAAATACAACTGCCACATTAGGAGTCAATACGGTGGATTATTATTATTATTATTACAATTTGTATTTGTAATTTATTTGTTTTGCTATGTGTAATGGCTATTTTTAATTGTACCTGCGGTATTCATGAGGGATTTAGCGTAGGTTTTTGGACTGTGGAACAAATTACTTTGTTAAATTAATTTTCGGACTATAAGGCACCACCCGCCAAATTTGACACGAAAACGGCATTTGTTCATAGATAAGCCGTACTGGACTATAAGTCGCAGCTGTCCTCACTGTATCATGGGATATTTACACCAAAAGATATTAACCGGTAACACTTTATTTGACAGCGGCATTATAAGAATGTCATTAGACTAAATGAAAGCTTTGAACCAATTGGCTGCAAAGCTTAATTGCTTTAAGAAGCTTCATTTGGTTATCACTGCTCCCTTGGGGGAGACAGTAAACCTCTGCTGCCACCTGCTGTTAACACTGTTGTTGTCCAACATGTCTCCTAGCATGCATTACAGCGCTACAGATGTCAATTACAATCAAAATTCATGTTTTGTGCTATTTATTTTTTCAGTTACTGTTGTAGTTGTTTCATCAATTGCGAGTTATAGTATTTAGTGACACTTTATTTGACAGTATCTTACTTTTGAATGGATGTAAAAAAAAAAATAATAAAAAAAATGATCTAAGCTGGACATAAATGGAGTTAGTGACATAATTTGCCGGATGACGTTAGCATTCATTAATGCCCATGATAGTGTCATGTCATTATTATGACGGTCTTATGGCAGTCTTATGTGTTACCTATTATCCCAAATAAATAAACAAGTAGGCCACAGGATTCAAAATGAGGGAAAAAAGAAGCAGCTTATAGTGCAAAAATTACGGTAATCAAATTATAATACAGTGGGGCAACTAAGTATTTAGTCAACCACCAATTGTGCAAGTTCTCCTACTTGAAAAGATTAGAGAGGCCTGTAATTGTCAACATGGGTAAACCTCAACCATGACAGACAGAATGTGGAAAAAAAAAAAAAAAACAGAAAATCACATTGTTTGATTTTTAAAGAATTTCTTTCCAAATTAGAGTGGAAAATAAGTATTTGGTCACCTACAAACAAGCAAGATTTCTGGCTGTCAACTCCTTCTAACGTGATCTAACGAGGCTCCACTCGTTACCTGTATTAATGGCACCTGTTTTAACTCATTATCGATATAAAAGACACCTCTCCACAATCTCATTCAGTCACACTCCAAGCTCCACTATGGCCAAGACCAAAGAGTTGTCGAAGGACACCAGAGAAAAATTTGTAGACCTGCACCAGGCTGGGAAGACTGAATCTGCAATAGGTAAAACGCTTGGTGTAAAGAAATCAACAGTGGGAGCAATTATTAGAAAATGGAAGACATAAAAGACCAGTGATAATCTCCCTCTATCTGGGGCTCCATGCAAGATCTCACCCCGTGGCGTCAAAAAGATAACAAGAACGGTGAGCAAAAATCCAGGAACCACACAGGGGGGCCTAGTGAATGACCTACAGAGAGCTGGGAAAACAGTAACAAAGGCTACTATCAGTAACACAATGCGCCGCCAGGGACTCAAATCCTGCACTGCCAGACGTGTCCCCCTGCTGAAGAAAGTACACATCCAGGCCCGTCTGCCGTTCGCTAGAGAGCATTTAGATGATGCAGAAGAGGATTGAGAGAATGTGTTACGGTCAGATGAAACCAAAACTTTTTGGTAGAAACAGAGGTTCTCGTGTTTGGAGGAGAAAGACTACTCAATTGCAGCCGAAGAACACCATGCCCACTGTGAGGCATGGGGGTGGAAACATCATACTTTGGGGTTGTTTTTCTGCAAAGGAACCAGGACGACTGACCTGTATAAAGGAAAGAATGAATGAGGCCATGTATCGAGAGATTTTGAGTGAAAATCTCCTTCCATCAACAAGGGCATCGAAGATGAGACGTGGCTGGGTCTTTCAGCATGACAATGATCCCAAACACAAAGCCAGGACAACAAAGGAGTGGCTTCGTAAGAAGCATTTCAAGGTCCAGGAGTGGCCTAGCCAGTCTCCAGATCTCAACCCCATAGAAAATCTTCGGAGGGAGTTGAAAGTCCTTGTTGCCCAACGACAGCCCCAAAACATCACTGCTCTAGAGGAGATCTGCATTTAGGAATAGGCCAAAATACCAGCAAGAGTGTGTGAAAAGCTTGTGAAGAGCTACAGAAAACGTTTGGCCTCCGTTATTTCCAACAAAGGGTACATAACATAGTATTGAGATGAACTTTTGGTATTCACCAAATACCTAGTTTCCACCATGATTTGCAAATAAATTCCTTAAAAATCAAACAATGTGATTTTCTGTTGTTTTTTTTCCCTCCACATTCTGTCTGTCATGGTTGAGGTTTACCCATGGTGACAATTACAGGCCTTTTTAATATTTTCAAGTGTGAGAACTTGCACAATGAGTGGTTGACTAAATACTTATTTGCCCCACTGTATATTCTTATGGGAAAATCCTGCTCGACATTCGATCATTTCGACTTACAACCCGGGTCCTGAAGTGAATTAAATTTGTATGTAGACGTACAACTGTTTGTGGCTGTTATTGGCATCACTTAACCCTAACACAGTTCCTCACTGTAATCCTAATGAACGAATGTTCATTTGCAGTTCAAATGGATTGGACGTCCTCAAGTGATAAACTCAGTTAAATTGTCATCAGAAGGATACAAAGACCTACATGATTGGACGTCTATCACCGTCACTGAGTTAATAATAAAAAAATAAAAATAAAAAAAAATAAAAAAGAGATTAAATTAAAATGAAAAACCAACAACAAAACAATTGGGGGTTCAAAAAGAAGGATTCAGATTATTTTCGATGTTTTTAAGCAATTGCTCGACTTTTTAAATAGTTCATTTGATAATAAAATAGTTATCAATTAGTCGATTAATCGTAAGAGTGGAGGGTCACCGGCGGGAACCCCCAAGCCACTTGAAGGGTTTTAACCGTGGCCCCATGCCGACGCAGACAAAAGAGCCGGGACCCAATCACCGTCTGCCCCTTTGTTGCAGGGGGAGCCAGCGAGGCTGGGAGTGGGCCCGGGGTCGAGGGTCGCAGTCACAGCTCCCGTGCCCCCCCCCCTTGTGCATGGCAAGCCCTGTTTGTTTGTTTTAGACAGTGCTTTTTCCCAGGTAACAATAAAGCAAGCATTTTGCCAGAAAATAGTTCAAACTTATCCACATCTTGCATATTCTATTTTATTTTTTTGTTTACAGTTGTATATTTCCTTATATGTCAATATATTTGTTCATTGGTTTATTGATCTATTTTTTTCTTTTAATGAAAGAATATTTTGATATCGGTTGTCTCACTATGCTGTATTTGTTTTTATCGGAGTATGTTCCTTGATTGCAAAATCTAATAATTTATTCCTGATTGATTGATTTATTGATTGATTGAACTTATCCTGTATGTGTTGCATTCATTTTTTCGTAGTACATTTAATTGATTGCTTATATTTTATTGTTATTTATAAGCTTAATATACTATGTTTTTTTCTTTATTATTATTTACTGTGTGTATCATGTTTCTCTATTAGCAAGGCAACGCTAGGCAAATTTATTTGTATAGCACAATGCAACACAAGGCAATTCAAAGTGCTTTGTATAACATGAGCAAAACGCAAAAACATGTAATGTATAAATTTAGTATTTTTACATTTTAATTATTATTTCTTGTGCTAACTATACTGTAATTAATTGTGTTTATTCTTGACATATTTATGCATGCTTATGTATAATGTATCACAAATATACTGAATTTTGTGTGGATTTTTTTTTTTTTTTTTTTGTTATGTGTATTTCTATTTTAATTGAACTAATTATTTATGGTCTTAAAATCCTTTTGTTTCTTACCAAACGTTTAATTAGAACAACCTAATTAAAAAAAAAAAAAAAAAAAAAAAAACTACATTAATGAATAAATGTGCTTATTCTTTTTTTTTTTTTTTTTTTAAATAAATAATACTATTGTACTTTCCTCTTTTTCAATCATACAATTATAATTCTCGGTAAACTTTTCATAAATAAGAATGAATATTTCAAATCTATTCCAAGTTTTTCCACAAAGAATTATGTAATTATTTTTGTTCTTCGAAAGATATGAAGGGGAAAATGCTTTGAAACTGTGTAGAATTGTTGAGGAGCTTGAATTAGCTGATAGACCCTAAAACTCACCTTATTTTCTATGTATTATTTTTTGTAATTATTTATTTATTTTTATTTTTTTTTACTTACATTTTTATGTGATTGTAATTTTTTATGTTGTATTAATGATTATTCCTTAGTTATGTTGTGTTATGTTATGTATCAAGTTAAACAACAATGTACCATGCCACTTATGTTGTATTGTTTATGTGGATGTAATAATGTAATCCTATTCTTCGCACTTTGCTGCCACCCACTGTATATCTGGTGTATCTACACAAATGCGCTTCACTCCAGCTGTAAAATGAAGAACAAATAACTCCGCAGCAGAGTTTGAGAACTGATATATGTTTATATAGTCTTAGTTTACAGTTTTATATTCTGTTAACTATATAATTTTAAGATTAAATATATTTGATTTTAAATATCTTTTTTTATATGCACCAATGCACCTGCTATGATGATGTCATCATTCAGGCTGTAACGGTCTGCAGGTGTGTCTGAATCCATCAGGATAAAAAGGGGTTCTTTGCACGCCAGCTTGCATGCCTGCTCATTTTGTCATCAGGTCAGTTGATACTGAAATTGTTTGCCCTGCTGTTGTTTTGCTTGATTTTGTTTTGTTTTGTTTTGTTTTGTTATGTTTTGTTTTTGGGGGGCACAACCAAACATGTTTCGGAGCCTGCTCTTCGCCATCCTGTGGGGATTAGCAGAGGCCGACATCAGTCCAGCTCTGAATGCACACTGGGAACTGTGGAAGGAGGCTCACAATAAAGTTTACAAACATGAGGTAAAAATGGGATCTAAAATGTCTGTTATGGTTTTGTGATGTTTGCTTTGTGTGCGTGTGTTAAGGTGGAAGAGTCTGGTCGCAGGCGTATCTGGGAAGAGAACTTGCAGATGATCAGCGTCCACAACCTGGAGGCCACCCTGGGCATGCACACCTACGAGCTGGCTATGAATCACTTGGGAGATATGGTAACAAGACTAAGTGTCAACTTGTAAAATCAATTTATGGAGTTTTTTTTTTTTAAATAAATGCGTGTTGCTTTGCAAACATCCTCACAAATTCGGGAGTGTACCCCTGAGCCATGATTTTGTTTGTAGACCAACGAGGAAGTTATGGGGACGCTCATGGGTACGGTGGTCCCTGCTGACCTGGAAAGGATACAACTGAGTTTTAACTGGGAGTCAACCACACCTCAGTCTCTAGACTGGAGAAAAGGCGGCCTGGTCACTGAAGTCAAAACACAGGTAAGAAATCCACAAGATGACATGTGTAAATCTCCTCATAACTCAATCCTTGGCAGGGTTCTTGCGGTTCCTGCTGGGCCTTCAGTGCGGTGGGTGCTTTGGAGGGTCAGCTGAAGAAAAGAACCGGTAAACTAGTTTCACTGAGCCCTCAAAACCTGGTGGACTGCTCCATGGACTTTGGCAACCACGGTTGCCATGGTGGGTTTATGACTCACGCTTTCCAGTACGTTGACAAGAACCGCGGCATTGACTCCGACCAGGCGTACCCCTATAAAGCCAAGGTGACTTGCACTGACATTGATGGTGATAGACACCCAATCAATTTTGACTAAGACTGTTTATATTGATTGGTCACCTAACTGGTGCTTTTAATATAACTGCTAGTGTTTGGCCAACTACCACAACACATTCCATGTGAAAAGCCTTAATGATGGCCCCGTTTTGTCCTGGCAGCGTGGCATCTGCACATACAAACCTCAAGATCGCGCAGCCAACTGCTCAGGTTACTCATTCGTGGCCAAAGGTGACGAAGAAGCCCTCAAGGTTGCCCTCGCCAACGTCGGCCCAATTTCGGTGGCCATTGATGCTTCGCACTCTAAATTTGTGTTCTATCGCCACGGTCGGTGACTTAAATTTTGCTCCACTTTGCTTAGTTTGAAGGCCAACTTTCTTGTTTGTTTTTAAAAGGGGTGTATGAGGACTTGGCCTGCACACACAAAGTGAACCATGGTGTGCTAGCTGTGGGCTACGGGACAGAAAAAGGAAGAGACTACTGGTTGATCAAGAACAGGTTTGGTTTTCATAGTTTTGCTTATTTAAAAGTGGATTAAAGGTGCGTTTTCTTTAACTGTGTTGCAGTTGGGGTGTCAAATATGGCGACAAAGGCTACATCAAGATGGCGCGCAACAGATTCAACCAGTGCGGTGTTGCGCTCCATGCAGTCTTCCCGGTCATGTGATTGTCAATGTGTAATGCCTTCAAAGGAATTGAGATTGTTTTAAGAATGTCTAAAATAAAGTGCCTTTAAATGTCATACTGAGATATTTTTTATTTTACTTTTGGAGCATTTTAGTAGTGTATGAATTAAGTAAATGCTTTATATTTGGTCATGGCAAAGTGAAAACTGTTGTAGCTTTGCTCTTTGGTTTAACCCTTAAAGGCCTGCAATTGCCAGAGAATCCCAAAATTTGAAAATAAGGTCTTAATGGTTATAGAGATGTCCCGATCGATCAGGTCCGATCAAGTCATTTTCTAAGTATCGGAATTGGCAAATATCGGCCATGCCTTTTATGTACTGTACATATACTACATATACTGTACATATGTACTGTATATATTTTCGTTTTCTAATTGTATTTAGCATTACAGACACGTTACTCAACCAGTCTTTAATTTAGGCTTAAGGTAGGGTTATGAAAATTATCCCAATAACGGCAGCAAATAGTTTAATGTGTCACGTTAAAATATTTAATGCTATAAATATATGCGCTGCACGACCCTCACTCATTGTCACGCACAACCTGTAATGACGCCGATTTACAAATATAGACCGATATAAGGCAGCGCAAAACAATTTTAGCAGGCTATGAAGCCTTTATTCAAATGGATATAACCTTGCAATCCCTCTCCCTGTGATTAGAAATCACATAGGAAGCAATATGGGAAAGCAAGGTGGCAATAGATCTTTAACTTATCGCCTTAATTTATTTCCCAAAGCAGAGAACACATATCCATTGGTAGCATGGCGCACAGTCATGGTTTTACTTCCCATCATGGTTTCACTTCCCATCATGCATTGGGGCATGCTGCAGTATCATTTACTGAAAGCTCAACAAATACACTAGATGGCAATATTTCGTCACAATACACAAAGTCACAAGTCTTTCTATCGATGGATCCCTCTCACAGAAAGAATGTTAAAACATGCCATCTTGAGGATTTATTGTCATAATAAATACAGTACTTATGTACTGTATGTTGAATGTATATATTCGAGTTTTATTCATTTTTTTCTTAATGCATTGCCAAAATGTATATGATCGGGAAAAATTATCGGGAATGATTGGAAGTGAATCGGGAGCAAAAAAAAGCAATCGGATCGGGAAATATCGGGATCGGCAGATACTCAAACTAAAACGTTCGGGATCGGATCGGGAGCAAAAAAACATGATCCGAACAACCATAGCTGCTTGTGTTGCGTTTAAGAACTGCTCGGATATCTAGCCATCAGCCATCTTGCTGTCCTTGACAATGTGTTGGAATAAAACACAGGTGGAGAATTGACAGTCGTTACATATGGATGAAACGGAAAGGACACTCTTGTGTATATTGACAGTTGACGAATCTAATCAAGTGATGTACAGTAGACGTGCTGGTATCCACACACGAACAATACATCGCTCATCTGCACAGGACCGCAACCTACCTATTCCTTCCTTCCAACTGCAACTCCGCCCAACGACGTAAAAAAGAAAAGAAAAGAAAAAAACGATATTGGATTTCTCGCTGCACACCACACACATCTCTCAAGGCACACCAGTTGAAAAACATCGCTTTAAAGGACTACACAAGTCCACAGTTGGCAAAATATCCCCTGATCTGAACCCTTTTTGACTTGTTCTGCGGTCATGACACAGAATCTTTTTTTTTTTTTTTTAATTGCAACATTTTTATCCCCTTAAATTTAACGCATTATATATATTTTTTTAAAAGCAAACTTTTTCTTGTAGTTACACCCTCCACACATTCTTTTCCCAAATTTTAACACCCATGTGACCTCATAACGGAAAACTCGTAATAATGAATGACATCGTTTCTTTGTCAGCATCACCAATATATTCAGATTCAAATACTGAAATCACCAATAATTCGTCATTTTAACAAAACAAAGACAACACGCCATAGAATTGTACAGATTTTTTCCCCCAAATGTTCCTGAATGTTCCACAAATTTCATACTTGCACATACAAACATCGATTTTCTTTTTGATAACTTACACATTACATAGATTCTTTGTATTCAACTTACATTTAGAGAAGTTTCTGTTCATATAAACAAGGCAAAAAAAAAAAGAACCATCCAACTATAATGTTTGTCGTCAATTCCTGGCCTGGGGAAGAATGTCCATTTGTCCATTTTAAGGGAACATAAAAAGTACTCCATTCCTTAATCAGAAAACAAAGACTCCATTTCCACTTTAAGGATCCATTTAGTATAGATTTACATATACAATATGTACTGTATGTATTCATATTTATTACTCTACACATACACATTGGTTGAACCTTTTAAGGGCAATCTTTGGATTAATTTGAGCAGGAAAGGGTTTCTCTTGCCCACACTTTGCACCAATCTAAGACGGTTGACTGTTTTTGTCATAGACATTTATTGCCCTTTCCTACCTATAGCTACGACATTAGCATCCCTTTTGACAATATTTTTTTATATATTTATGTTAAATATATTGACATGAACATGAAAGGACATACTGTATTTTCCAGACTATAAGTCACACTTTTTTCATAATTTGGCTGGGCCTGCGACTTATATACTGTGGTATAAGAAAGTATCTGACGTTTTTGGAATTTCTCACATTTCTGCATAAAATCACCATCAAATGTGAGCTGGTCTTTGTCAAAATCACACAGATGAAAAAAAACTGTCTGCTTTAACTAAAACCACCCAACCGTTTATAAGTTTTCATATTTTAATGAGGACAGTATGCAAACAATGACTGAAGGGTGAAAACTAAGTAAGTGAACAATCACATTTAAAATTTGGTGGCCCCCCTTTGACAGCAATAACTTCAACAAGACACTTCCTGTAGCTGCAGATCAGTCTGGCTCATCGATCAGGACTAATCTTGGTCCATTCTTCTCGACAAAACTGCTGTAGCTTGGTCAGATTCCTGGGATGTTGGGCATGAATCTCTGTCTTTGTCTGTCCACAGCATCTCAATGGGGTTCATGTCTGGACTTTGACTTGGTCACTCCAGAACGTGTATGTGGTTCTATTGAAACCATTCTGATGTTGATTTACTTCTGTGTTTTAAATCATTGTCTTGTTGCAGCATCCATCCTCTTTTTAGCTTCAACTGTCTGACAGACGACCTCAGGTTTTCCTGCAAAAAATCCTGATAAACTTTTGAATTCATTATTCCATGAATGATTGCAAGTTGTCCAGGCCCTGAGGTAGCAAAACAGCCCCAAATCATGATGTTCCCTCCACCATGCTTCACAGTGGGGAAGAGGTGTTGATGTTGGAGAGCTGTTCCATTTTTCCTCCACACATGACGTTGTGTGTTACTTCCAAACAATTCAACTTTGGTTTCATCAGTTCAGAAAATATTTTGCCAAAACTGTCGAGTGTTCAAGTGCCGTTTTGCGAACATTAAACGAGCAACAATGTTTTTTTTTTAGACAACAGTGGCTTCCTCCGTGGAGTCCTCCCATGAACACTTACATATAGTTGATGTGTACACAGACATATTGGACTGTGCCAGTGATTTTTGTAAGTATTTAGCAGACACTCTAGGGTTCTTTTTTAACTCTGAGAATCCTGCGCTGAACTCTTGGCGTCATCTTCGGTGGACCGCCACTCCTTGGGAGAAAAGCAACAGTGCCAAACTCCCTCCATTTGTAGACAACCTCTCTGACTGTCGATTGATGAACATCCGGACTTTTAGAGATGGTCTTGTATCCTTTCCCAGCTTGATACAAATCAACAAACCTTGCAGGTGTTCAGACAGCTCTTTTGACCAATGCACATCAGACAATGCTTCTCATCAAGAAATTTCTTACCAGATGTGTGCTTTATAGTGGGCAGGGCAGCTTTAAACCACTCATCAGTGGTTGGGCACACACCTGACTTAAAATGTTTGGTAAATTTGGTTTCAATTACTCTTTAAGTCTCCTTAGGCTAGGTTTCACTTACTTATTTTTCCCCCTTACGTCACTGTTTGGATGCTATCCTCATTAAAATATGAAAACCTATAAATGTTTGGGTGGCTTTAGTTAAAGCAGAAACTGTATTTTCATCTGTGTGATTTTGATAAGGATCAGATCACATTTGATGATTTTATGAGAAATGTGAGAAATTCCAAAAGATGCAGATAATTTTTCATACCACTGTATTGATACTTATGTATACTCAAGGCATGCCCTCGACTTCAAGTTGGTGCAGTTGTTCAATAGTGATGCTAAGATGAGGACTTGAATGGATTTGGTTGTGATTTGGAGTGAGATGGGTAGTTTGTTTTGTTGATTGTTATCGGAATAACTCTTAATATTAGAAATGTGACCGAAAATTTGGCGCTGAAAACCCTCGGTCGAAAAATTGCATTTTCAGTTTCCAGTTAAAAGACCGAAAGTTTACCACCGAATAGTGTGAAGAACCTTAGTCCTCTTGTAATGACACAATCAAAACACGGCGAGAAACAACACTACTGTCTCTCAGCAAACATGTTCGCGGTTTGTAAGTATTATGAGCTATCACAGAAATTTATAAATTATTAAATGTAGGGAAATAAATTTACTTCATCATTGCTACACGCTTGTTCTGAAGTTGCTTTCCATTAATGTCCCGCGTCACATCAAGCAGAGTGCATTTGAGCCCATGTGTGAGTAGTTTGGAGTTCTGTTTGTTTGAAAGTACTGTATTGGCCCGAATATAAGACAGTGTTTTTTAGCATTGAAATAAGAATGAAAAAGAGGGGGGTTCGTCTTATATTCATGGTCTAGACATCATACCCATTAACAACGCTAGATGGCGCCAGATATCATTGAAGCGATGTTCTGTCATGACAGATCTCAGCTACTCTCAAGTTTAACCAGTTTGCATTATTTTATTGCAATGTTTTTCCTGATTCAGATTTGTTTCAAGACTACAGTTACAGTTAGACTTCACTTTGATGGTTAATGCAGTTATTGAAATGTTGTTGTTTTATCACAATAGATTGGTTTATTTACATTTCGAAAACCAGAGGCCATTCATTTACGAATGTGAGTGCACTTTAGTTTACATATTTAAATATTCAGATATTAAGATTTGAATGAGGCAAAATAACAGGCTTTCTCTCTCAAATATATTGTTATACTCATTTGTTTTGGATGTACTGTAATTATTTTCTGTATAAAAATTAATTTGGTGTTCAAAAAGTCTTTTTTCAAACTTGAGGGGGTCGTCTCATAATCAGGACCGTCTTATATTCGGGCCAATACGGTACTGTATTGTATTTTGTTTAATGATGGAGGATACACTGCCCTCCGGTGGCAGTATTGCGCCTTGTATTCACTGAATAGCATACTTGTCTGACATGGCTAAAAAAATGAATTGTATACATGTGTATTATTCGGTCTTTCGGTTTTCCAATATAGGTAGTCCCCAGGTTACGACGTACCCGACTTAAGTGATTTCGACTTTACAACGCCAGAGTCTCGTCCGCCATTTTGTCTGCAGTCGTTCTTTTTTTTTTTTTGTCGCGTTATCAGTATCTTATTCAATCCCCCCAGTATCTTACTTTTTAATTCATTTTATTAATATGACTTCTGCCTTTTGGCGAAATGTGTTGATTATGATGTTGACTTTTGTTTTGTGATGCATGCTTTTATTTTGTCGCAGGAAGCGTAAAGCAGGTAGTACTTCATGTGCACATGGAGAAGAACTTATTTGCGCACACGAAGAAGAGCGCACGCGCACACACAAGGGAGAGCACATTTGCTCCCATGAAGAAGTCGCGCAGCAGAGTGAGAGGGGAAAGATTGCAGCTCAGCTCGTTGTCTAGCTAGGATTTAGCTCCAACATCTTGAAAAGGACAGTACAATGACGTATAATACATGTCTTTGGTTGGTTATTTTGAGATTTAGGGGGGATTTAGGGGTACTTAAAGGGTTCATTCCGATTTACGCGGAAATTTGCGTTATGTTGCCAGCATAGGAATGGAACTCGTTCGTAACCTGGGCACTACCTGTATTCGGTTTTGGCCAAAAATGTTGCTTTCGGTACATCCCTAGGTAATATGTTAACAGATTTTATTACTACTATAATGTATTGTCTAATGTTTGTGCTTGGTCTCTGATTAAATAAAATGACCTTCCAAAAATTTGACTTATACCCCAGTGCGACTTTGTATTTTTCTGTCTTCATTGTGCATGTTTGGCTGGTGCGACTTATAGTCCGAAAAAATGCGGTATGCAGTATTAAATCATTGTGAAGATTTAGACTGTAGTTTTGAAATATTTTTTTTCCCGAATGTATGAATATATTAGAAATGCTCAGAGAACGAAATATTTGAAAATAGTGCTTTAAATATGACTATTTTAGATAAATATTTAAAATATTTTGAAATATATTTATACATTCAAAACATGAAAAAGTTTCCTTTTCATATTGTTTAGAATCAATTTAAAATGTATTCGAGGTTTTTAAAAATTCTAAACAAATTTGTAAAATTGAACATTCAAAACATGTTTTAAATGAATTAAAACATGATTTAAAAAAAAAAAAGATTATTTTTAAAAATATATTCAAAATATAATAAAAGAAAAAGAATAAACCGACTCAAACGAGGAGCACAGGTTCACCACTTTCCGAGCACATGATACGTTTGTTTCACCAATGAAAAAACCCCACTCAAGAACAGTCACGGCAAGCAACAAACCGACGTCGTCGCCATCGTCATTGGACGATGCAAAAAAAAAAAAAAAAAAACGCTATCTGTGGCGCTTTTAAAGACACAAACGGCCGGCACAGAAAAGACGTCCAAACATGTCAGACAACACGACACGAACATGCGTCACAATTGCTCGGTGAATTGAGTTGCCTATTTTTTTAAACTTCTTTTTTCAAAGTCAACAAAAAAAAATGTCAAACTTGATAAAAAATACGCTTCAGATGTTATTTTTTTGTACGCTTATTTCTCTTAAATGTGGACGAACAGTCAATTTTTCTCAGCCCGTTCACTGCCTTCGACTGTGATAGAAGATCACTGCCAGCCCTTTCCTGTCTAAATAGATTGGGCGTCCATCACAGTTAGCGGGTGTTTTTCACAAAACCCTTCCTATTATATTCTAATTTATGATTAAAAAAAAAAAAAACTTTCTCCGACTTAATGTGGTTATGTAATGGATTATTTTACAGTATAATAATGACAGGTCATATAGATAACTTTGTGCTGTGGAAAAAAAAAACATTGTTTAGAAAAAAAATGAAAATCAAACATCATAAGCAGTTACTCACAATGTTACTTATTGCGTTTTCTTTTCACCAAATACTATTTAACTTGTACTTGAGTACATTATTTTATGACTACTTTTACTTTAGTAATATAATTTGGCTTGAAGTAACACTAATCTTACTTGAGTGAAACTTTTGGCTATTCTACCCCCCTCTGAGTATAGTAAACGAGATTGCAGGTTTCACCCGAGAAACCAAATTCAAAGCATCGCCATATTTGCTACCCCTGCAAATTTGAGAAAGAGAGGCTAATCTGTTATCAAGTTACCACAGCATTCTTTCCATTCAAAATAGGTTGACGTCTATCGCCCTCAATGGCAGTGAACGGGTTAAAAACTATACACACGGTGAACAATTTTCTCACCTTTTGTGCCTTAATAGTTACGCATGACTCTGCAATGTCTCTTTTGATCCTGTATATGCTTATGAGGAGTGTATGAAAAATAACTGAAGCAGGTGAGGACATTCAGTTGGAAATTCTTTGCTTAAAAACGCTGCTTTCACCCAAAATGGCCGTCCTTTTATTTCAAACACTAGCCATTTTCAACTAAAATTGCCATTTTGAGCAAGTCTAAAACGTAGAATGAAAGCGCTCACCTGAGCTGCTGAGCTGATGTGTGTTTTTTTTTTTGTAATGATGTAAACTGTCTACTCTC
The DNA here is from genome assembly GCF_030265065.1 of Corythoichthys intestinalis. NCBI lineage: Eukaryota > Metazoa > Chordata > Actinopteri > Syngnathiformes > Syngnathidae > Corythoichthys > Corythoichthys intestinalis. The sequence goes on from NC_080416.1 coordinate 24,390,886, forward strand.
AGTACATTCTGCTCTTCAGAACCAATTGGCTGTATTCCGGTTTAAGAAAAAGTTGTGGAATGACGCAAGTTTTCTTTCACACACACCCCCATGCAAAACACACGTACTGGCCCGCACCATAAAACAAATGGGAGACCCCACAGGTCGATACGCGTCCCCTTGAAGGAGATGATGTCATCCACATCGAGGAGGATTTTGGGGTTCCCGGAAAATGGTGATGCAGAGTTTATAACAGGCCACTTCCTACTGCAACACCTGGCCTCGGGTTTCGGGCAGCTTTGTGGCCAGAAAGCTACCTGCGGCCAGCGCGCCGGCTGCGAAGAGGATGGGCACGGCCTTGGTGATGCCCACGAAGGACTGGAAGATGCTGATGCCCAGTACGGCCGCCAGTTTGCACAAAGCGTTGAGGAAGCCGAATGCCGTGGTCCTGAGAAGGACAACAAACGATTTTAGTTTAAGTTTGGATGTTTCATTGCCATGGATGGCGCTAGACGTCCAGTTGATTTAGACATGAAGGTGACGAGCTAAAAACGTGTCTTGGGAGACAAAACACATAACAAGACAGGTGCCAGTTTTCATCTGATGAGATGAGAATGAGATGAAAATCGTCCATAGTTTCCGTCATAAGTTCAAAATGTGGAACATTTTCTTGTTTCATGTGTAGTTAGCACACATCAGAGGAGTGTTTGGTTGTGTCACTCATGTGACGTGCTGCGCCCCTCCTCCACCGCCCCACATACACGTTTACTTACTGGACGGTGAATAAGTGTGTGTCCGCTTCAGTAGTGCTTAATTTGTAAATCATAAGGTGCCGGAACGCTAAGTACATATGAAAGCGCAGAGATGACGAGACGGGCACAGGTCCCGGAACATACGCAGAAAATGGTGCTGAAAACAACACGCAAGCTTTGCTGAGCTGCTGTCCAAACAGTCGTGCATCCCATCCCTCACCTGTCGCTTGATGTCCTACATTCTCCGCTCAGTGCGCTCTCCTCACTTTCTGAATCTTCCTGTAAGTGAGCTGATGTCACGGTCCCCGCCTTTTGCTCCGGCTTCTCTACCAGTCTAGCTGATGCCAGGGTACTGGCCTGTTGCTCCGGCTGTTGGTGTTCCACCTGGCTGACTGCTGGCGCTGTAGCTGGCCCCCACTCTGGGTGGCGCTGAACCTGACCAGCTGCCACCACGGTAGCAGTCTCCTGCCCCGGCTTGGCTGGCTGTCTGTGAACCTGGCTAGCTGCTGCTGCCCATTGGCATGATCTCTGCAGCTGCCCTCATCGCCGGTTGTTGCTTTTCTGACTCGTTCTGAACCATCTTCCTTCTTTTTTAAAAAAGACAGTGAATGCAACTATCTTTTTAAGATGTTGAAATACCGTTTGATCCTGGCTGCTTGCTTCCCAGATGCTGCAAATTTCCAACGTTTTTTTTTTTTTTGTGTCACACGAGAGGTGCAGGATCTGCCCAAATAAGTCCCGGAACACAGGGAGGCCAAAATCAAATTAACCCCTGTTCTTTAGGCTTTTGTGAAACACATGTCAGGTGCTGCTTGGTAAGTTTTGTTTTCTTATCTTGGCTAGATATGCCATGTTGCTTTAGCTTTTAAAGGTCTGTGCTGAGTGATCATCACACACTAAATGTAACTTCTAGCATGAAGGAAATAGTAGCTTTTCTTGTATTTACTGTTTGACTGTTTGTATTACTCTTACAAACCCAATATAAAATAAATAGCATTTATATCATAGTTTAAGAAAAACAAGCAGAATATATTCAATATTATAAACAGTTGGACTTGAAATGATTAGAATTTGCAGCGCCAAGACAACGTGCATATAAGGGCATAACAGACACAGGGCGCCTTCTGACCACAGAAGCCCAACGTGTACGTCATGGAGCTGACTGAGCTAGGTTGACGCTGACAAGCAGGTGATAGGCAGGACATCTACAAGCCCACGTCTGCTCCAGCAAATCCCGCAAATCCCGACTGTCTTCTGGACAGTCCAGAACAAATGGCGGGACATCTTGTCTTGCCACAAGGAACATCTGATACGGAGGAGCACACGACCGAGAAGTGAACACTCAGCACTCACGTGGTGCTGAGGATGGCAAAATCCTTAACTCTCGTTGCCTTGACAACAGTAACGCCCGAATCCTTATGTCCAACAGACAATAATCCACACCCTTCTTCCGGACCTCAGCCCGACTCACCAAAGCCTTTAAAACTCAAGTGTAGTGTAGTGTGTAGATTAGGGGTTAATTTGGGCCGGAACATCCCGGAACAAATTCCGATCTGATTTGGGCCTCCCTGTATTCCGGGACCTATTTTGGCAGATCCGGCACCTTTCGTGTATAGAAAATAATAATAATTTAAAAATTGTTTTAAAAAATGTATTGTAATAGCCCCGAATGGGGGGAAAGAAGGAGAGGAGGCGTTGATGACTTTCTCCACTTTATTGTGGCAACAATAAGAAAGCAACCAAATCAATAGCAGACTGCCGCTCCATTCGACCGTTAACTTTTGCTTCTCGCTCATCTCCCCCTCGCCTACTACTAGTCACAGCCCTCCAGTCCCAGCGTCTCTTAAATGGATCATGCATAGTGTCTTGTTATGAGCTTTTTGTTGACAAAGGTATCGAACACACGACGTGCTGACAACTTTGTTTCTTTATTAACACATGGAGCTAACAGTACGAACACAGCTTGGGGCTCTCGGCAGGCTGTGCGGAGCGATAGATTGAGTCTGTGCCTTTCTATCGCACTCCTGCATCACGTGACCAACACAACAGTAACGTTGCGTGCACTTCAGAGTGCCTCGGAAAACATTATATCAGAATATTGCACACAGTTACGGACATTACAGCATAAAATAAAATAATAATATGCATAAATTAATTTACACAACAAATCCCAAGAATTGCATCTTGTTTATAAAAATTTAATGTCATTTGAAAGAGTCGGAGATTTGTTGATGCACTGAAAAGCTGGACCGACAATTCATGCCCCTGACATGAAAAAAAATTGAAATTTGCGGCATCTTGGCAGCAAGCAGCCAGGATCAAACGGTATTTCAACATGCGAAAAAGACAGTTGCATTTACTGTCTTTTTTCAAAAAGAAGGAAGATGGTTCAAAACAAGTCAGAAAAGCACATAGGAAAGAAAGAAAAAAAGGAAAGTCCCACCGCATGGGAAGTGGGCATTTGCGTTTTGTTTTCAGCACCATTTTCTGCATATTGTAATGTCCGTAACTGCGTGCGGGCCCGTGAAGGGGCCATCGGAGAGCAGAGTGGTGACGTAGCGGGAAGTGAGGAGAAGAGTGCGGCGTGAGAGCGAAGTTGGCGGTCGCATGTTGCAGCAGTCCACTGATATTTTTGTTATTTGTTATTTAACTGTTGCCGCAATAAAGTGAAGGAAGCCATCATTCACTCCTCTCCTTTCTATTTCCCCAGTCGGGCTATTACAATATATTCCGGGACCGGTCCGCGTGCCGTTATCCCTGCGCTGTCATATGTACTTTGCGTTCCGGCACCTTATGATTTACAAATTAAGCACTGGTGTAGACTGAATGACTAATCGTTGTCATTTTTTTCAGGAATCTTTTGTTGACTTGTGATATGCCCACGTGACATTAATTTCTGGAGTATGTTGAGGTTGGAACGGAGTAGATAGTATAAGATTAAAGAGAAGAAGAATTAAAAAAAACAGAATAACATACAGTGCTGCTCAAAAGTTTGTGAACCCCCTCAACATTTTGGAATTTTCTATTATTTCAACCTGATTTCCTAATCAATCAATTCAGTAGTTTTTTTTTGTTTTTTTAACAGTTGTGTTGTCGAGACTAAATTAAAAAGAGTTTTCATCAACTGATGTAGGTGCAAAATTGAACTGTTTGGTCACAACCAAAACCGCCATGTCTGGCGAAAAGTCAACACTGCATACCACCAAAAGAACCTTCTCCCAACAGTGAAGCATGGAGGTGGGAATGTCAAGATCTGGGCTTGCTTTTCATCCTCAGGACCTGGACAACTCCACATAGTCCAGGGAATCATGAATTCTGAGGAATATTGTCAAATCCTAGAACATAACCTGACGCCATCTGTTTTGAAGTTAAAGCTTGGCAGAAGGTGGATCATGCAACATGATAATGATCCAAATAGGGCTGCAGCTATCGAATATTTTAGTAGTCGATTAATCGATGGACTAGTTAGTTCGATTAATCGAGTAATCGGATAAGGAACATGAACATTTAAAATACCAGAGCTGAGCCTCAAACGATATCAATTTTTTATTTATTTTTTTAAATGAGGATGTATGTACAACAAAAGAACAATTGGCTAACTTACACAGAAAAAGTCCGCTAGCTTAAATGCTAGTTTTTTTTTTTTTTTTTTACAATCCTCTTAAAAATGGTTCGGACACATATTCCCACAAAAACCGGCTAAATATACCTATAAACTAAATTAAGAATATATTAAAAACATTAGCTCAAACAAAAACTTAGCTTACATTGGTCTTAACGGGGAGCAGTTGGATTCAGCCATGTGAAAAGAGGCAGACCAGAGGGCAGTGTATCCACCCTCATCAATAAAACTAAATGCAAACACTTTCAAAACAAACCATTACAACGCCACTTTAATTCAACGAATACTCGAAGCAACAAAATTTAATTCGAATATTTTTTTCTAATCGAATACTCGAGTAAATCGATTAATCGTTGCAGCACTAGATCCAAAGCATTCCAGCAATACAACCAAGGAATGGCTGAAAAAGAAGAAGATTCGTGTTCTGGACTGGCCCAGTCAAAGTCCTGACCTAAATCCCATTGAAATGCTGTGGCGGGACCTGAAGCGAGCAGTCCATGCCAGACGCCCATCAAACCTCTCTCAACTGACTGCGTTCTGCAAGGAAGAATGGGCAAAAATCCCCCAAAGTAGATGTGAGAGGCTGATTAGTCACTACAGAAACCGTTTGGTTGAGGTAATCTCTGCAAAAGGAGGCGCAATATCCTATTAACTGAAGGGGTTCACATACTTTTGCACACATGATATCTGAGTTTTTCTTAAATCAACCACTTTTGTTAAATAAAGAATGACAATATAACTATTTCTTTTGTTTCAGTCCATTATTTGGAATGCCAGTATTGTGGATTTGGGTATAACTTAACATTTAATAAGGTTATTTTAGTTTTTTTTACAAAAAATCTGACCATCGCTGTGGGGTTCACAAACTTTCGAGCAGCACTGTAGATGGTAGCTTCTGCATTCTGTGCAAAGCGATCATCAACTAGCATCACTATTCTTATTTATTTATTCTTATTTTCTAATGCGGAAAAACATCAAGATATTCCAGAATCTAGTGACCATTTCAGGTGTTTATTACTCACCGTTTATCAGACGGGTAAAGCTCGACGGTGATGACATCCAGAGCGTTCCAGGAGGCGATGCTGATTCCGCCAAAGAGGCACAAGAGAGCGATCATGCCCGATTCGGTGTTTCCGAACATCAAGAAGAAGCAGCTGACGCACGAGATGACGCTGGACCCCGCTGTGATATAAAACGTTATTTCCATTAATGGTAATTTAAGAGTTAATTCACTGCACGGCATAGTGTAGACGACGTGGATTGTACCCAGCATCCTCAAGCGTCCGATTTTGTCCATGAGAAGAGCCGACACGATGTTGCCGGGCAACACAGCCAGCGTTCCCAGGAAGTTGACGAAGTAGATCATGTAGGCGTTGTTGAAGTCGTCGCTGAAGTCCAGAATGCAGCCTTCCTTGTTGTGCAGGAAGGTGCTGTTCACCAACTTGGAGTCCACAAATCTGTACTTGAAAAAGTCTGATGCAGACATGTGTTACACGTTAGGGTGAGCGTGCTTTTATTAAGACTAGAGATTAGATACAATCAACAAAGGATAACTTTTTCATCATAATAATCAATAATTGAAAAAAAAAATAATTACGATTTGTAGAACATGGTCTTTATCAGGGGTGTGGCAATATATCAAAATGGTGATGTATCGCGATACTTTGTAGCCATAGGCGGAGTTTGACTTTTTGGGCAGGGGGGGCACAACATGTTGATGACCCCGAAACGCAGTGTCAGCAGTAAAATTAACTTACAAGAATATTTATAATAATACGTTGACAATGAGCGTTTTTTGTTTCCCATCATTCTTGAGGGGAATTTTTAATCAGGCTGCTTAGGCAATGCTTTTCGCCAAGATTGTCAAACATTGAATATGGTACGCCCGCCGGTGTCGTGCCAATGTAGTTACCCCAGTCAAAAAATTTATCCTCTGGGCGGAGCCATATGAAGGTAGATTTGTGTCTTTATTATTCAATCAAAAAAAAAATGGCTTCAATAAAAAAAAAAAGTTGCTTCAATCAAAATATATATTTTCAATTTTTAAAAAAAAGTCGCTTCAATCAAAAAAAAAAAGTGTTTGAATGCAAAAATAAATTTGAGACTCAAAACAGTGCATGTGAAAGCAATTTTTCCTTGATTGAATTTTTGGGGGGATTGAAGCAACTTCTTTGATTGAAGTAATGTTGATTTGTGTTTAGGCCACATTTTGGCTAGGACGTTTTTGTGTTATTCAATCAAAAGATAAGTTGCTTCAAAAAAATATATATTTTCAAAAAGAAAAATCACTTTAATCAATCATAGAAAACGTTTTTGAATGCGAAATATTATTTGAGATTGAAAATTTTGCATTTGAACACTTAATTTTTCATTCAAAAAGTTTTTTTGGACTGAAGCAATCCTTTTTGTGTTTGGGCCATATTATGAGTAAGACATTTGTGTCTGAATCATTCCATCCCAAAAAGGTTGCTTCAATCAAAAAAAAAAAAAATTTTCAATCAAAGAAAAAAATCATTTGAAAAATAAAATTGCCCTCCCATAATTTTGGAGGGGAAATTATATGCAAACCAAATGACTGTCTAAGGTGCTATTCACATGATCTGTTCAAAAAATAATTTTGACGCCATTATAAATTTTTTGTTGTTGTTCATTTCATTCATTTTTGTTGCAGTTTTATTGCTTTACATTTTTTCAGGGGTTGCCAAACTTTTTCCTGTGAGGGCCACATAACTTTTCCCTTCTCTGATGAGGGGCTGGGGTCGGTTTGTAACAGAAAAAGTGTGACGATTGCAGGAGTGCCTAAATGTAAAAATGTATTGTTTTTCAGAAAGCCACAATCAAATAACCCCTTCTGGATTCTTCACAGAACAAAAGTAAATAATATAATATAATATAATATAATATAATATAATATAATATAATATAATATAATATAATATAATATAATATAATATAATATAATATAATATAATAACAACACTATTAATTAAATAGACAAAAGTAAATATAATATAATATAATATAATATAATATAATATAATATAATATAATATAATATAATATAATAATAACACTATTAATTAAATCGACAAAAGTAAATAAAATAAAAATAATAATATAATATAATATAATATAATATAATATAATATAATATAATATAATATAATATAATATAATAATAACACTACTAATTAAATAGATAATAACCAAATAACCCTCTCTGGGTTCTTCACAGAAAAAGGCCAAGAAATAAATAGCACTATTGAGAAAAAAAAAGAAAATCAAAATGCTCTCTGGTATTGTTCAGGGGGCCGGACCAAATGTGGAGGGGGGCCGTATCTGGCCCGCGGGCCCTCGTTTGGGAAGCCCCGCTTTGCAACTTAAAATCCGCTTATGTTTGTATCCCAAAAGGTTATAGATCGATAATTTATGATTATTATTATGTTTATTTTTAAGTACAATGCTGTTTTATTTCCCCAATGCCTTTTGATGTAAATATGTTAAATGTTAATTCAGGCATCAAGTGCTTCATGTAAATGCATTTTTATAATATTATACAGTATATCAGATGTGTGTATGACAGGCAAGGTGTTAAATGACTTACTTACTTCATCTTAACTATGGATTACTGCACATGCTATTATTATCCTTTATATTGATTCATGATAATCCCTCGTTTTATGAGTTAGGCTTGCTGTCTGACGCCATCAAGAAAGCTATCTTTGTCCACAGCGGCAGCTCGGCAACGCCGTTGCCCAAGCTACCAACAACACACGGCTCCATGACTACAGCGGCTCTTAAGGTGTGGACGGCGTACCTGTGTTATAAAACAAGGTAGCGATGAAGGTGCAGTTGCGGAAGACGGTGTGCGTGGATGTGATGTCCTCGAAGTAACACTCCTCAAACACTGAGTCTTCAAATACCATAGACTTCATCTTCAGGTTGAGGAACCTGAAATATGTCAAATATCTGCAAATCTGGGAAGTCTATTGTCAAGTGTTGAGAGTAAAAAACTTCTTACTTGTCGTTGAAGTAGTAGCCTTGGCGATGCACCTGGTTCTCCAGCGTGAAGTTGAAGGTGACGTGCTCCACGCGCTCCTTGCTGTAAGTTTTGGTGCGTGACTCGTACTCCTGCTTCTGGATGTACTTGATCATGTCTGGGAACCACACGGTGAGACCGTAGTAGCTACGGAAGAAGAAAAAGGAAAGGAAAGGAAATAGACATATGCCGATTACCGGTTTCAAGGTATACTGTGGTATGAAAACGTCACGGTTTCAAAACCACAAAAAATTCCCGTCATACCGTCCCGACGGTATTAGCTATTTTTTACGTCCAAAAATGCAGGGGAAAATCGCTCGTTTGCAGCTGCAAGGCTCAACCCTCCCCCACCAGTTGTTGCTCAGTGTCAGTGAGTCAGCTGTGCTACACGATAGCTGGAGGAGGTGAAACTCCTGAACTTTTTTCCCCAATCGAAGAAAACGAAATCGCTGGTATGGGAATACTTCGGCTAAAGAAAAGTTACAGACGACCACGGCTTAGAGGAGCGCCAACCGACATATAAAACATGTTTACGGAGGGTGGCTGCCGAGAAGGCAATACCTCCAATATGATTTCGCATTCATACAAAATTAAAGGTTAGTAAACACTGTCATGAATGCTTCCCACCAGCTACGAGAGTTAACTTCAGCATGGTTAGTGTGTCTAGCGATGGTACAACGTTGTGTTTTTTTCTCTGGCAACTGTCTGTGTTGACAAAGAGAGTGTGTGTATAATGTCAACATGATACAAGTCATACATACATGTTTTTTATGGACAATAATTCAATTATTTTGAATTATTATGAGCTGTAGCTGTGGGTTTAGGCTCACTAAAATGGTCATTGCATGTAATTGACTTCCCTATACACTATATGATATTAAAATTGAGAATTTTCTTGTAAAATATTGTCTATAAAAGCTATAAAGCAATAAAACAAACAACAAAAATGAATGAAATGAACAAAAAAAAAAAAAGATTTTTATAATGGGCTAAAATATTTTTCGAACAGATCATGTGACTACACCTTAGACGGTCATTTGCTTTGCTTAGCCAAAACCACCCAGGGCTGAAGAAGCAAGATACACAATACATTTTTTTTTTCAAACCTAAGCTTTCAAAAAGGGACAACAACTACTGAGCAAGAACCAAAGATTGAAAATGTGCACCATGAAACGCTAGAGGCCACCGTCAAATGGTGAGCGGAGTTTGAATTTGCGCTACTAAAGACACTAATTGTACAACAGAGCCACCACCGGTGTCTTGCCAATGTAGTTACCTCCGTCAAAAATTGTGTCCCTTGGCAGCAGGAGCGCACACACACACACATTACTTATGAGTTACGTTAACTTAAACAATTAAGTGAAGCCAGAAAAGAACCACAGTTATACATTTTGGACATCACCGTTTATTAAACTGGAGAAACTCCATACAGGACTTGAATTACAGTAATAACAATATTACGTCATCCTACGAGGACTTCAACGTTTATTAAACTGGAGAAACTCCATACAGGACTTGAATTACAGTAATAACAATATTAGGTCGTTCTACAAGTAAAACAGTGAAACATTGCATTTTTTATGTTCAGTACGTATGTAAAAATAGTGTGTTTTTTTTTTTTTTTTTTTTTTTATGGATGTGCCATGTTTTAAAACCTCGTAGATAACTACATCACCAAAACACGCAAATCAAGCAAATCAGTGCAGCGCTGTGGCTCCACCCAGGGGATACAATTTTTGACTGGGGTAACTACATTGGCACGACACCGGTGGGCATACCATATTCAATGTATGACAATCTTGGCGAAAAGTATAGCCTAAACAGCCTGATTTGGAATTCCCCTCAAGAATGATTGGAAACAAAAAAATGCTCATTTTTAAGTTGTTATTTAGATAATATTCTTGTCAGTTAATTTTATTGCTGACACTTAATTTCGGGGTCATAACATGTTGTGCCCCCCCTGCCCCAAAAATCAAACTCCGCCTATGGGCTCACCTACAGGACAGCATTTATTTAAATTTTGAATCCTTTTTTTTTTTTTTTTTTTTTTTTTTTTTAATTCTAACTTAACATTATACTTATGTTCCAATTTGCTAATGTGTTTTGAAAAATAAGAATCCTGTTAAATGTAGATTTTTTTTGGTATTTGTTTTTCTTTTTTTTAACCCAGATATCTCAAAGTAACACATTTTATAGCTGTAATTGCAATACTGTAAAGAGTGTTGTTAATCTTACTTTTAAAAAGTAATTAATTACAGTTACAAATTACTTCCCCCAAAAAGTAATTGCGCTAATAACTCAGTTACCTGAATGTAAGAGTAATTAGTCACTTGGCAAAGTAACTGGTGATAATTTTGATGTTTTTTTTGGTCTAAAAAAAAAAAAAAAAAAAAAAAAAAAAAACAGGTCACACAATGTGAAGTTTACAGGGTTTTTGGGACAATTGGCCCTAGCCAATTCTTTACCCTAAACTTAACTAGACACAGGGGTATTGCGGATATTGCGATAACTAGATAGTAACCTTTGCTTTGTGTGGAAGTCATTTAATGCTGTGAATCAACCGTTAAAGTTGTTAAAATTGCTCCCTTTATTGCATTAGTTCCCTTCTGTCTATTTTCGACGTGTGAGTTTTAAAACTGTTTCATCATTTAAAGATAGATTTAAATTAAGTTTTGCCGATTTAGGAGTATATTAGATAAAAAGTTACTTAGGTTCGCTTGGAAGGTTCTCTACAACAGAGCCTTCTTGAGAAGTCTACTGCTTTAAGATGGCGCCTGTTTACTAACGCATCCTTTGCCGACGTGTCTGTCATTTGCATCTAGCTCTGTAAATATGTGATATCTACCGAAGCATTATGTGGGCGTAGTTTGTAGGCTATCGGCTACAGTCAGGTATTATTGGAGCCAGCTAGCATAGTAGCATCGCGTTTGCAACGGCGTCAAACTCCCTTGCCTCTTCCCCACTCCTGCTCTGCTCTCTCGTCTCCGTGAGTCCGTCTTTTTCTGACTTTTCTCGCGTCTGTCAACCAACATCGCAACGCATAATAACGCACGCCTTTCCCGCCGCAGTAACGGTAACGGCGTTGCCAAGATGAGAAAAGGAATTAATTAGATTACTCACTACTGAAGAAAATAATGCTGTTAGTAACGCCGTTATATTCTAACAACACTGACTGTAATACCGTGATATTTTGGCTTAAGGTTATCATACCGTCAGAATCTCATACCGGCACATGCCTACTAGGTAATCAAAGGAAAAAGCAGAACATTTTTCAATGGTGTATTAATACCATAAGTATATTCTCAATAGTGGTTTCTAATAACCCGCTCTTCCAATATTTTCTAAGACTTTTCCCTCCTTAAAAGTAGTTCACGTCATTACAATATTATCTTCATTTTGTATGAATAAATTGAATTATAAAATATTCTTATGGGAAAATCCCGCTCGACATATGACCATTTCGACTTACAAAGCAGGTCGTGGAACGAATTAAATTCGTATGTAGGGGTACCACTGTAACTTCTTTTTCAAAATGGACAAACGGTATTGTAAAATTAAATTAAAAATGAGGTAACACTTTTTTTGACAGCTGTGTCATAAGACTGTCATAATTTTCCGGACGACACTTAATGACATCTGTCATAAGAATTCATTAAAGCTCATGACAGTGTCGTGTCATAATTATGACGGTCATATGAAAGTCTTATGGCACCACTGTCAAAAAAAGCGTTACCGAAAATGCCAATTTATATACTTTTTATTTTCAATAAATAATTGGGGCTTAATATATTTGAAAATAATGATATCAAAATCCAGATAAAACTATTTTTCTCACTTTGCGAAAGTAATTGTGTTAAATAATTTATCTTTTTTTAAATTAATGATAAAAGAACATCAATCAAAATAAAATTTGTATATGGCGGAAAACACAGACAAGGCTGAAAAAGCAGTTTCTGCTCTTGCACCTCTCTTTAAAATAAACTGCTGTATTTTAAGCCAAAAGAACTGTTGTGTTTGATAGAACAATATGTCTATATGCTGCCATAGCAGATTCATGGCGCAATAAGCCCCTGATCTATTTTTAATTTGTCTGATTTACCCTGGAAACCCATGTTTACAGACGTTGCGCCATCACTTTTGTTTCAACCTAGCCATAAAAAGAAGTTAAGTAATCATATTTATTATTCGAAATGTCATTTTTAGCTTAGAATCATTAATTGATGTGTAATAATTAGAAAAAAAACGACTTTAAAAATTTATTCACTCGCATACCTTAAACTTTTAAACAAATGACGTCACAATAAAAAAAAGTCATAGATATCTACCTCATAACTATTGCTTAATTGTATTTTTTTTTTTGTTACTGTCGCATTTTCCCCAATATTTTAGATGATAAATGAACGATCCAAACAAAGAAAATTTGGGAAAAAAAACACTTAAAAGGGTAAATATATGAAAATGAAAATCTCGATTACTCCTTGACGTCTGCGATTTCTGCATCGCGACCCTAGTTATATTACTATGTTTCACCTATATAATCCCCAAAAAATCTAGCTGTGGCCATTCACATCTGTGTCTTGACACTCAGTGACACATACTACATGGAGTTTTTGGATCGAAAAGAAGTAAGTACGCAATAATATCTTGTTAAAATCATGGCGTCTTTGTTTAAGCTCTCGTGTGCTCTCACCTCCAGTTAGGGTTTTGCTGTTTAATTTTTTTTTTTTGGTTTTGTTTTGTTTTTTGAAATGCCCTCCTGTTCAAAATTTTCTTCCCCCAGAAAATTGAGATTTTAAGCTTACCAATGATGTGACACACATGCATATAGGGCGATTTTGGGCCAAATTGGGGGTCTCAGAGGGGAACTTCAAGTCACCTCAATGTTTGGTGCCATATATAATTGTGCATATCAAATTATTTTAATCTAATACTAAATCATAAAATAAATATTTGCAACTATTTTCCCACATAGATTTATTACCCTTAAATAAAATTTGGTTAAATTCCTGTAAATATTCTATGGTTTAAAAAATTGATTGAAAGACTCTATAAACACTTCAAAATGTAAAAAAAATTAAAAACGGCATGTTATGTTTAATTTTTCTCATGGAATCTAACCTTAATTTCTTATCCTATTCAACCACCAAACTATCCATGAAAAAGGCTGAAACCTAAAAACCATTTGGTCAGATTGCTGCATATTTACCTAAACGACATGCTGAACCAAACAGCCATGAGCATGAAAGTGGTGCGCTTGAATTCAGGGCTGAAGCAAGCCAGAATGTTATTCCGGATCTACAATGAGTCAAGAAAGCATCACATTAAAAAAAAGATTCCAGGGTGGTAAAACCATGCCGATGCAACAGGGGGCGCCATTTCAGCCAAGTCATTTTGGAACTGACCTGTTGAGAGATGCTGACCATCTTGAGGCGGTAGCGCTGCCAAACGGGCGTGTCAGTGCCGCTGTCGACCAGTTCGTCCATCTGCTTCACTGTTTTGATAGTGGTCACCTTAGCAGCAAAAATCGCTTTTAGCTCATTGGCTGGCATTGACGGCATTTATCTCGATAATTCTCAACTCACAGTGAAAACTTTTTCCGGGTGTCCCTTTGCCCGCATGTTAGTGTCGTGGACTTGCTTGAGGATCATCCAGCCTTCGTCGTGTTTGCCGTTCTGTTTCAGACGACAAAAATCCTCGGTTCTCGTTCGCTTTTAGTCAGTTAGCGACAGACTGACCTCCAAGTAAAATCGCGGGCTTTCGGGCATGGCGTTGAGAGCGGCGATGGCGGCCACCGACGGGAAGGCGCAAACCAGCACGAAGACGCGCCAGCTGTGGAACTGGTAGGCTGAGCCCATTTGGAAGCTCCATCCTGCAAGAAAAGAAGGGGAAAATGACTCATTGATTGCCATAATCTGGGGGCGCGTCTGGGAATAGGAGCATGTCTGGCCATAAATCACAAAAAAGCGCTAACGCTAATGCAGGTTGTAACATAAGTTCCCAGATTTGCACATTCCCAAATTCCTCTAAATTCTTGTGCTTAAAAATCACTGACCAACTAGCTAGCTTCGGCTACCTAGCGCTAGCTTCAGCTAGCTAGCGTTGATGGGGGTGTGGTTGAAGTTAGGGTTATGAATGGGCGTTACAGGTAGTCCCCAGGTTACGAACGAGTTCCATTCACTAGCAACGTAACCCGAATTTCCGCGTAAATCCAAATTAACCCTTTAAATACCCCTAAATACCCCCTAAATATCAAAATAACTATCCAAAAACATGTATTATATGCCATTGTACTGTCCTCGCCAAGGCATTGGAGCTAAGTCCTAGCTAGACAGCGAGCTAAGCTCCGAAATGACGATGTCAGACGTCCGTGTGGTTCGTTTATTCAGCTGCTCAACAACACTTGCAGAATGAAACTAAAATAAAAATGAAATTTAATCAGTGTCATCAAACAATTAGCATGTATCATTTAGCATCCGCACATCATCAAAAATAATCACTTAACTCGCCCCACATATTTGACCACAATTAAAAACGCACAATAAACAGTACAAACGGTGTTATATACAGGTGTTGCCTCTGTGGATACTTCACATGCAACAAATGTGCGCGCAGGCTTGCGGCTGTAATCTTTCTCCTCTCTCTCTCACTCGGCTGCGCAACTTCTTAATAGGAGCAAATGTGCTCTTCCTTGTGTGTGCGTGTGTGCTCTTCTTCGTGTGCGCAAATATGTTTTTCGTGTGTAGATGAGCTGTCACTTGCGTGTGGAAGTACTACAATGGTATTAAAAAGTACCTTTTCAAATTTCTCACATTTCTGCATAAAATCACCATCAAATGTGAACTGATGAAAATACAGTGTCTGCTTTAACTAAAACCACCCAAACATTTATAGGTTTTCATATATATTTCATGAGGATAGTATGCCAACAATGACAAAAGGGGGGGGGGATAAGTTAGTGAACCATCACATTAATTATCCTTAACTATCCTCATTAAAATACAAAAACCTGTAAATGTTTGGGTGGTTTTAGTTAAAGCAAACACTGTATTTTCATCTGTAAGATTTTGACAAAGATCAGATCACATTTGACAGTGATTTTATGCAGAAATGTGAAAAATTCCAAAAGGTTCAGATACTTTTTCATACCACTTTATATGAGCTTTTACTCACATGTGGAAGTACTACCTGCTCTATGCTTCTTGCGCCAAAAAAAAGTGTGCATCACAAAATCTCAACATTAATAAAAAAAAAATTTTTTAAAAACGACTGGAGTCAAAATGGCAGACGGGACTCCGGCGTCATAAAGTCAAAATCATATCAAGTCGGGTACGTCGTAACCCGTGGAGTACCTGTATATTGATATGGTGATATACAGTACGTATCACAATTAGGCCTGTCGCGATAACAAATTTTAGTGTGTGATAATTTATCTCATAAATTATTGCAATGTGTGATATTATTGCGCTCCCGCCCCAATTTTTTAAAAAAAACAATTTACAATAACACAGTGAGAATGCAGTATATATTAATAGATCAAGTACACTCATTTAAACGCGATAAATGTTTACTCTTAAATTCAAAAATACTTTTTAAGAAATCACAACTAAAAACAATAGACCATGCTTCTTTTAAGTAAAAGACAACAATATTAATACAGCACAGAAACACTGAATAAATAAAATGTTTTTTCAAGAAAAAAATAAAATTGCACTTAATAACTTAAGCATTTAAGCAAATGAAAATTTTTCCCCTCATAGCTTCTGCTATGGCGTTCCATGTGTAATATTCTGATTGGATGTTTTCCGAGGCACCCTGAAGAGCACGCGATGGTGATGTTGTTTTGTTCATGTGACGCCGCAGTTAGAGAGAGAGAGATCAAGATCGAGAGAGAGAGAGAGAGAGAGAGAGAGACAGCCTGCCGAGTGCCGAGAGCCACAGGTTGAGGAATTTTTGTTAGCGCCGTGTGTTAATAAAAAAACAAAGTTGTCAGCACGTCGTGTGTTTGATATCATTGCCAGAAAAACATAAGACACGATGCAGCTTCCTTTTTAATACTGTCCTTATAATGATGATCTGTTGCATCATAAATCACTTTGTGACTTTCCACCTTCATGATGGAGCGTTCTTCGTCTATGTTCTTCGCTGGTGTTTAACCGTGAATAAGTAACTGGGCTGCTGACTGCAGGCCCGGCTCCGCCCATTTTGACGGATGCATCTCCGGCAAAAATGAAAATAGCCTAAACCATCCGGCGGGCTCCGGCACGCCAGAGATGGTCCGCAGTCAATCCCGAGCACTGACGCGGCCGGTATACATTCAACAATAGGATATAATGGGAACGGATTGGCTCTGGCGCTATTTTTTGCCGAACCCGGATCGAAGATGCATTTTGCGTAGTTGGTAACAAGGAAGCCGAACTTTTAACAGCACGTCTGCCGCACGCGCCATTGATCGCCTTCTCAAAATGTTCGCAACGGAAAAATTACCGCCTTCATTTTTATTTTCCGTGCGATAAATGGAATTATTGCATATTGCAACAGGCTTAATCACAATACTTTGTATCCCAATAGGTTATCGATATGCTTGTGCGAAGAAACGATAAGTCATTTTAAAAACCACATTACCACTAGCTTTGGCCAGCTAGCATTGATGGTTGCGTGGTTGAGGTTAGGGTTATGAATGGGGTGTGGCATTATTTCAATATGTTGATATATCACGATGCTTTGCATCCTAACAGATTATCGATTTGCTCCCACCTAAGAAACTATATATATATATATATATATATATATATATATATATATATATATATATATATATATATATATATATATATATATATATATATATATATAAACATATATAAATATATATAAATAAACTAGGGCTGTCAAAATTATCGCGTTAACGGGCGGTAATTAATTTTTTAAATGAATCACGTTAAAATATTTGACGCAATTAACGCACATGCCCCGCTCAAACAGATTAAAATGACAGCACAGTGTCATGTTCACTTGTTACTTGTGTTTTTTGTAGGGCTGTCAAACGATTAAAATTTTTAATCGAGTTAATTACAGCTTAAAAATTAATTAATCGTAATTAATCGCATTTCAAACCATCGAAAAAATATGCCATATTTTTCTGTAAATTATTGTTGGAATGAAAAGAAGACACAAGACGGATATATACATTCAACATACGGTACATAAGTACTGTATGTTTATTATAACAATAAATCAACAAGATGGCATTAACATTATTAACATTCTCTAAACATTCTCTTAAAGCCATAACATTATTAACATTCTCTAAACATTCTCTTAAAGCCATCCATGGATAGAAAAACTTGTAGTTCTTAAAAGATAAATGTTAGTACAAGTTATAGAAATGTTATATTAAAACCCCTGTTAATGTTTTTGTTTTATTAAAATTTGTAAAATTTTCAGTCAAAAAAATAAACTAGTAGCTCGCCATTGTTGATGTCAATTATTACAGAATGCTCATGGTGCTGAAACCCATAAAATCATTTGGACTCAAGCGCCAGCAAAGGGCGCCAAACATAAAAAAAACTTGTAACAAGTAACAAGCGGACATTACACTGCTGTCATTTTAATCTGTTAATTGCGTCAACTATTTTAACGTGATTAATTCAAAAAATTACTTATCGCCTGATAATGCGATAATTTTGACAGCCCTAGTTTTTTGGTGTTTTGTCGCCCTCTACTGGCGCTTGGGTGCAACTGATTTTATGGGTTTCAGCACCATGAGCAATTGAGCATTGTGTAATTATTGACATCAACAATGGCGAGCTACTAGTTTATTTTTTGATTGAAAATTTTACAAATTTTATTAAAACGAAAACATTAAGAAGGGTTTTAATATAAAATTTCTATAACGTACTAACATTTATCTTTTAAGAACTACACGTCTTTCTATCCGTGGATCCCTTTAACAGAAAGAATGTTAATAATGTTAATGCCATCTTGTGGATTTATTGTTATAATAAACAAATACAGTACTTATGTACAGTACGTTGAATGCATATATCCGTCTTGTATCTTATCTTTCCATTCCAACAATAATTTACAGAAAAATATGTCATATTTTATAGATGGTTTGAATTGCGATTAACGATTAATTAATTTTTAAGCTATGATTAACTTGATTAAAATTTTTAATCGTTTGACAGCCCTAATATAAACCACATTACCAGGTGCATCTTTCAAGCTGCAGACAGAACCTTCTAGACTTAAGGGCAGTATACAGTAAATTTCAAGGAACAAACTCTACATCTAAATTATGCATTAAGAGTCAAGCTCACGTTGAAAGCAAGCGGCTCACCGTAATGGGGGATAATGGCCCAAGCCATGGCTGACGCGTAAATGCCGCCGATCATCCAGAACATGCAGAGCCAGCTGAGGTGCTCGCCTCGCTTCTCGTGAGTCAGGAACTCCGAGTAGTAGGAGAACACGATGGGAATGGAGCCGCCGATCCTGACACAATTACAATTTCAGTCAAAGAAAGTTTTCTTGTAGGTCTCATCCATTGTCATTTTTTTTTTACCCGACGCCCGAGAGGAGCCTGCAGAAGAGGAAGGTGCTGTATCCCTGCACGAAGGACGAGAAGAAGGAGAAGATGCTGTTGATGGACAGTGAGATGAGAAGAGACTGACGACGGCCGATGCGGTCGGCCATGGCTCCCCACAGGAAGGCCCCCACCATCATCCCGAAATAAACGATCAGACCTGAAAACATGAAAGACATGAAAAATGACAATGTTGGCGTACTTTCAGCGACACGTTTGCAAAATTGCGAAAGAACGTTGCTGGCTTTGGTAAGCGAGAGCTGCAAGTGTGGTGGCACATGTGGTTGTTGTTTTGGACCACAGATGTCTGTTATTTCCTTCTCACACAATGAATCATTCTAGTTTCCAGATTTGAACAAGGATAAATGATCTCACGGTATTTTCCGGAAAACATACCCAGCATGCTCTTGTTGGGCTCGGAGAGGCACATGTCCTTCTCGGCGCTGGGCAGGACGAAGCCCACCACGAAGATCTCCACGCCGTCGGCCATGAGCGCCAATCCCAGCACGAAGTAGAGCGTCCACTGGAACTTGCCGTGGCCGCACTCCTGAAGGATGCTCTCGTACTGCTGCGCCAGTTCCTCCTGGTCTTTCCGCCTCGCCGCCTCGGATGCCGCTATGTCTTGGAAGGGTTGCGGGACCGATCCGGGACCGCCGGCCAGGCTGCCCTTACCCGACTCAGCCCGGGGGATGCCCTGGTACTCGCCCTCATAGATCTCGTCATCCTCATCGTGGCCCTCAGTGGAGTCACTGTGTCCTCCCTCCTCCTCGTCGTTGGCCGCCTGGCTGTCGCCGCGGTAATAGCCGCCGCCACCATCCCGCGCCCCCGCCGGGTAGTCGTCATCGTCATCTTCTTCGAAGCGGCTATAGGAGCGGCGGCTGTACTCATCGTTGACCCGGTCCACGCTGCGCGCCACCTTCTTGGAGGCCTGACGCTTGACTTCCTGGGCGATGTCTTTGGCGCCTTTGATGAAGGCCGTCCGGTTCTGGTAGCCGTCCTCCATCTTGCAGGGGACGCTTGGCTTTGTTGGCTAAAATTCACAGACTGGAAAAGATAAGAAGAGTGGGATTAGGCCCCACAGGCCTGAGTTGTTACACAAGACCTCAGTTGTGTGTGATAAGGTCATCTTGACCTGTGATCACTCAAACAGGTCATCTCGACCAGAGCGGATAGTGTAAACTTGGGCTTAACGACATTGGGCAAAAAGGAACATTGCGATTTTGGGGGGGGATTGCGATATACAGTGGCGCAAATAAGTATTTAGTCAACCACTAATTGTGCAAGTTCTCCCACTTGAAAATATTAGAAGCCTGAAATTGTCAACATGGGTAAACCTCAACCATGAGAGACTGAATGTGGAAGAAAAAAAAACAGGAAATCACATTGTTTGATTTTTTAAGAATTTATTTGCAAATCATGGTGGAAAATAAGTATTTGGTCAATACCAAAAGTTCATCTCAATACTTTGT
Organism: Corythoichthys intestinalis; assembly: GCF_030265065.1. NCBI lineage: Eukaryota > Metazoa > Chordata > Actinopteri > Syngnathiformes > Syngnathidae > Corythoichthys > Corythoichthys intestinalis. The sequence continues at coordinate 24,411,329 of NC_080416.1, forward strand.
TATGTACCCTTTGTTGGCAATAACGGAGGCCAAACGTTTTCTGTAACTTTTCACAAGCTTTTCACACACTGTTGCTGGTATTTTGGCCCATGCCTCCATGCAGATCTCCGCTAGAGCAGTGATGTTTTGGGGCTGTCGTTGGGGAACAAGGACTTTCAACTCCCTCCACAGATTTTCTATAGGGTTGAGATCTGGAGACTGGATAGGCCACTCCAGTACCTTGAAATGCTTCTTACGAAGCCACTCCATTGTTGCCCTGGCTGTGTGTTTGGGATCACTGTCATGCTGAAAGACCCAGCAACGTCTCATCTTCAATGCCCTTGCAAATGGAAGGAGATTTTCACTCAAAATTTCTCGATACATGGCCCCATTCATTCTTTCCTTTACACACTTCCTTTAGTCGTCCTGGTCCCTTTGCAGAAAAACAGTCCCAAAGCATAATGTTTCCACCCCCATGCTTCACAGTGGGTATGGTGTTCTTCGGACGCAATTCAGTATTCTTTATCCTCTAAACACGATAACCTGTGTTTCTACCAAAAAGTTCTATTTTGGTTTCATCTGACCATAACACGTTCTCCCATTCCTCTTTTAGATCTTCCAAATGCTCTCTAGCGAACAGCAGACAGGACTGGACGTGTACTGGCTTCAGCGGGGGGACACGTCTGGCAGTGCAGGATTTGAGTCCTTGGCGGCGCATTGTGTTACTGATAGTAGCCTTTGTTACTGTGGTCCCAGCTCTCTGTAGGTCATTCACTAGGTCCCCCTGTGTGGTTCTGGGATTTTTGCTCACCGTTCTTGTCATCATTTTGACGCCACAGGGTGAGATCTTGCATGGAGCCACAGATCGAGGGAGATTATCAGTGGTCTTGTATATTTTCCATTTTCTAATAATTGCTCCCACAGTTGATTTCTTTACACCAAGCGTTTGACCTATTGCAGATTCAGTCTTCCCAGCCTGATGCAGGTCTACAATTTTGTCTCTGGTGTCCTTCGACAGCTCTTTGGTCTTGGCCATAGTGGAGTTTGGAGTGTGACTGACTGAGATTGTGGACAGGTCACTTTTATACCGATAATGAGTTAAAACAGGTGCCATTAATACAGGTAATGAGTGAAGCCTCGTTAGACCTCGTTAGACCTCGTTAGAAAAAGTTAAGAGCTCTTTGACAGCCAGAAATCTTGCTTGTTTGTAGGTGACCAAATACTTATTTTCCACCATGATTTGCAAATAAATTCTTTAAAAATCAAACAATGTGATTTTCCGGGTTTTTTTCTCTCCACATTCTGTCTCTCGTGGTTGAAGTTTACCCATGTTGACAATTACAGGCCTCTCTAATCTTTTCAAGTGGGAGAACATGCACAATTGGTGGTTGACTAAATACTTATTTGCCCCACTGTATTGCGATTAGTGCTGTTAAATTTATCGCGTTAACGGGCGGCAATTAATTTTTTAAACTAATTACGTTAAATTATTTGACGCATTTAACGCATGCATGGAATGACCCACTCATGCATTGCCTCAAACAGATTACAATGACGCCATTTGGGCACATTGAGAGCTAAAAGGCAGACAAATGCGAGTGGACACAGGCGTTCATTGGTCCGCGCCTTTTATTGGCATAAGCTTTGGCAACTCTTTCACAACATACATAATTATTGTGGCGAACGACGTGGGAAGATGCACTCGAGACGATCTTTTCTTAACACGCTTTATTGAACACAACGCAGAAAATATACCATTTGCAGCCACCACTGACAGTCATGGTTGCCCAACCTCCCATCATGCATTTGGGCGGAACAATTAAATCGCTACAGTATCATTTAGTGAAAGCACAACAAAAATAATATTCCTATCTCTCAAAAAAATAATGTTCACAAAAAGAGAAGCGCTCAGTGCAAGGAGAACTGGCATTCCCAATCAAAATAGCTATGCAAAATACACATAAAACTTACTCAGACTTTGCCTTGGCTAGATCTCTAATTACTTTAAAATTCGCCATTGACACCTTGTGGTGTATTTCAATCACTACCTTACGTAGTTAAAGAGACTGTGGACGAACGGCAGGGAGCCCATGTAACGTCCCACTCGGCGACGTCAACAATGGCCCTCTATTAGGTTATTTTTTGATTGAAAATTTTACAAATTTTATTAAAATGAAAACATTAAGAGGGGTTTTAATATAAAATTACTATAACTTGTATTCACATTTATCTTTTAAGAACTACAAGTCTTTCTATCTGTGGATCCTTTTAACAGAAAGTGTGTTAAAAATGTTAATGCCATCTTGTGGATTTATTGTTATAATAAACAAATACAGTACTTATGTACGGTATGTTGAATGTATTGTATATGTCTTTCTTGTGTCTTATCTTTCCATTCCAACAATAATTTACAGAAAAATATGGCATATTTTAGAGATGGTTTGAATTGCGATTAATTACGACTGATTAATTTTTAAGCTGTGATTAAGTTGATTAAAAATTCTAATCGTTTGACAGCCCTAATTGCGATATATATTGCGAAATTTAAACAAGAAGAATTCTCACCAAATTTCAAAAGCTCTGTTTGGGAAGACTTTGGTTGACTCACTATGCCCACATTGTATACGTTAGAAATGTCCCGATCCGATCACATGAAAAAATCAGGCCGATCACACCATTTCCAGAGGATTGGAGTTGGGTAAAAAGGATCGGGTTTTTAATTTAAAAATATATGCAGTATTTATGTTTTTCTGCTTCATGCTCATACAGGCTCTCACCCTCCCTCCTGAAAAGCAGAGTGACCAAACTGTTGTGTTTGGCCACCAGTGCAGCTGGCATTTGGTACTTAATGATGTTTGACCAGTTTGCAGCTTTGATCTGGCCAGAGGCGCCTCGGTAGCACAAAGCACAAATGCAGTACAGTGTTACCTCTACTTACAAATGTCTCTACATACAGAATTTTCATGTTAAGACATGCCTCAACTGGAAAATATTGCCTCTTGTTACAAATGAAATTTCAAGATACAAAAGGCAAAAAAACAGTATGGCCGGTGCTTGCAGCTCCTAGAGTTTACTGAACGTTACATCGTTATAGCTGCTCTGCCATTGGCTATTTGCCAGCATTCCTGGCATCCAATTGGCTAAGCGGGGCCTCTATTGTATGTGCATGTGTTTATCCAAGCGTCCTCTTCATTCGCCCCTCGTTTTAACTTTTATCCTTTATATAGGTGTTATAGGTGTTATACTTATATAGCGCTTTTCCACCTTTACTCTATTCTTGTTTTTTTATGTTACGCACAACTCTGATTTTATGTTTATTGTGCAATAATGTAATTGTAACATGTAATTGCTACATGTTTTGATGCATTGTTATGTATTATAAAAGATTTATATCTGAATTTTGGGGGGTGGGGTTGGTACATATTAGGGTATTTACATGGAAAATGCGTCTCTACGTACAGAATTTTCAAGTTACGAAACTCATTCCAGAACCAATAAATTTTGTAAGTATTTTCGTCCAAAAGACTAAGTCAAAAATTGAAAGGGCTGCCAAACACAACACTGGCTCGGGAGACTTTTCGATCTATCTGCAAATGTGTCAGTGTGCTTTTTGTACTCCATGGCACTACTAAGGTCTAACTTCATTACCAGTGTAACACTGGGTCAACCCTATATCCAAAATGACTATACTTATTAAAGCAGACTTGCCACACGTTGTGATTATTGAATATTATTTCATAGTTTTGATGGCTGTTTTGACTTAGACTGGTGGACCCCAACCTTTTTTGCACCACGGACTGGTGTAATGTGGGCCTTTTTTCACGGACTGACAATGTGTGGCAGAAAATGACAGTAAATATAGAATAACACGTCGGAGCTAAAAATGAATATTAAGTGCAGGGAAAATGTCACTCACCATACACCATACATAAATCAACCTTTTTTTAACAGCGGCCTCTACTAAAACTTGTCGGCAAATATCCGTGGTCGCAAGCATAATGAGTTTTTATCCAATCGTGAAAGGTTAATTAGCTTTAGCAATACGGTTTGCCATGAAGTATGATGCTCTTAGTGCATTCGCTTTTGTCGCCTCCTTTGCTAGCTTTTAGCCACATATTACGCAGAATGGACTTGGTTGTAGACAGTGGCGGACTTGGCAATTTTGGGGCCTAAGGCGAACATATCCAGGGGCCCTCTTCATAGGTCAGGGGTTAAAAAGGTAAGAAGGGTGTGGAGGAAATATGTTCCGGTACACTAGGGCTGTCCTAAACGACAAATTTTCTCCTGATTAGTCAGCCGACTAGTTTTACGATTAATCGACTAATCTAATAATTTTCTTTTTTTTTTCTCTTTTTTTTTTTTTAAATAATTTAGCAATGACATTTTTGTTGACGCTTATGAATTCACAAAACTATTTTGGAACATTTAAATTCTTTATTAAAGTACAAATAATCATGCAAATAACAATAATTAATCACAAATAAACAATGAGGTTAAATGCTGATAGCATGTACTAGTGCAAAAGAATGGAAAGTAAACAGATTCAGAACACTGACTTTGCCTTTCCAACATTATTCAAAACAATTATTAAAACAAATTCTAGCAATATTATTATAGTATACTACTATATATTCATTCATTCATTTTCCATGCCGCTTTTCCTCACGAGGGTCGCGGAGGTGCTGGAGCCTATCCCAGCTAACTCGGGGCAGTAGGCAGGGGACACCCTGAACCGGTTGCCAGCCAATTGCAGGGCACAAGGAGACATACAACCATTCACGCGCACACTCATACCTACGGACAATTTAGAGTGTTCAATCAGCCTACCATGCATGTTTTTGGGATGTGGGAGGAAACCGGAGTTCCCGGAGGAAACCCACGCAGGCACGGGGAGAACATGCAAACTCCACACAGGAAGGCCGAAGCCCGGGATTGAACCCTTGATCTTAGAACTGTGAGGCAGACGTGCTAACCACTCAGACACCGTGCCGCACTACTATATATAATAGTAGTATAATAATTATTCATTGGCAATCATATTTGTCATGAAGAGTGTCATTTGAAAGCTATTCTTTGTGTTGAATCTGTATTATGTAGTATTTACTCAACATATTATAATATTAATTCTGAAGTATGTGGGATTAACTCCAGAAATCATTATTTATATGATGAACATGACATGCTTTTGCTGTTAACCAGCTGTTGAGTGTTATTGTATGACTGATTAGAACTGTACTACATTGTTTCGCCACATGGTGTGTTGTCATGTATTTCATGTTCGGTGTGAAGAAGAAGAAGAAAGTTAAAAGAGGCATTAGAGGCCTGTTCTCAACTTCTCCCTCACTGCACTTTGGCTGTCATGGAGACCACGTTTGCTCATGTGTTCGAAATAAACGATAGACGACGTGCAAAGTAGCAAGTGAGCTGTAAAAATAGTGAGCTTAGTGGCGTGAAAACCGCGGGAGAGGTAATTGAAGCTAAAGAACAGCTAAGCGGAGCTAAGCGATGCTAAACGGCGCTAAATGAAGCTAAGCGACTGATACTCAGTCCATCGTCGTGGAACAGTCCATTGTAGTGCATGTGTGGAGGGGGAGAGATAATATAAATGCAGCATTCAAATGGCTTTCTTTTTTGTTTTGTTTTTTGTTTGTTTGGTATGCTGACATAATTATACATGACGAATAGTTGGGAGTGCTGCTGGCTCCGGTGGCCCAAGCCGTTGCTCGTTGGGGCAAGGGCAGCTGGTTGGGGGCCCCCTACTGGTTGGGGGCCTAAAGCGATCGTCTACTTCGCCTGAATAGTCGATCCGCCTTTGGTTGTAGGGTCCTCTTCCGGTTCAGCAGGTGGCCTTTTCCCCATAAAAAAGCTGTCCAAAGACGTCACCACCAGCAGCACACAGCCAACAGCAGCTAAAGTTACTCTTTACTTTGACTGGCACTGGGCTGCTATATATGTGCAAACACCCTAGTAATTGCGGCCAACCACTAGATGGCGACCTATACAAATCTTTACTTGGAGTAGTTAGAGTAGACAGGGCTATTGATGTGCCTAGAGCCACAGGCAAGATTGCAGTCGGTAATTAATTATTTGTTTCTCTGCGGCCCGGTCCCAAATGCGCCACGGACCAGTACCGGTCCGCGGCTCGGTGGTTGGGGACCACTAACTTAGACTACTATTGTGCAAAATGTTCTTATTAGGGTTGTTCTGATCATGTTTTTTTGCTCCCGATCCGATCCCGATCGTTTTAGTTTGAGTATCTGCCGATCCCGATATTTCCCGATCCAATTGCCTTTTTTTTGCTCCCGATTCAATTCCAATCATTCCCGATAATTTTTCCAGATCATATACATTTTGGCAATGCATTAAGAAAAAAAATGAATAAAACTCGGACGAATATCTACCTGTACATTCAACATACAGTATATAAGTACTGTATTTGTTTATTATGACAATAAATCCTCAAGATGGCATTTACATTATTAACATTCTTTCTGTGAGAGGGATCCACGGATAGAAAGACTTGTAATTCTTAAAGGATAAGTGTGACTTTGTATATTGTGAATAAATATTGCCATCTAGTGTATTTGTTGAGCTTTCAGTAAATGATACTGTAGCCATTTAACTGTTCTGCCCAAATGCATGATGGGAAGTGCAACCATGACTGTGCGTAGTGATACCAATTGATATATCTTCTCTGCATTGGGAAACAAAATAGGGTGTTAAGAAAAAGATCAAATACTACCTTTATTCCCCACATTGCTTCCCACGATATTTCTAATCGTAGGGAGAGAGATTGTAAGGCTTTAGCCAATTACAAAAAGGCTCCAAAGGCTGCCAAAATTCACTCTACTCAATTACGCTGCCTTTTACTTCTATATATAGGTAAAACAGCGCCATTACAGATTTAACGCGACAATGCGTGAGTGGGTCGTGCAGTGCATGTGTTAATTGCGTTAAATATTTTAACGTGATAAAACATTTTTTGAAAATAATTACCGCCGTTAACGGGATAAATTTGATAACCCTACCTTAAGCCTAAACTAAAGACTCTGGATGAGTGTAACATATTATGTCTGTAACGTTAAATACAACTAGAAAACGATTTAATTTAAAAATACATATATATTAAAAAAAGGCATGTCCGATATTTTTTTGCTGATTCCGATACTTTGAAAATGACGTGATTTTTTTTTTCTTTTTTTTTCGGTTCCATGTCTTTCTTTCATGCAATTTACCAGGACAAATCCAATGATGATGACAGTTGTAGGTGCAACTCTGGGCCAATTCTCATGTCCAAGATGGTCATGACTATGAAAGTAGACACCAGCATTACTGGAGCTTGCTTTTGCACACTATTATAACCAACTATTTTCAATAGTTTTAATGGCTATTTGGACTTAGACCACTATTGCACCGGAAATGTGTTTTTCAATCTCAGTTCTTTTCTTTCCTTCCATGTAATTTTGATCACTCTAACCGGAATAAAACCAATGAAACCAGAAATGATGGCAGTTGTAAGTGCAACACTGGGCCATCATTCGCTGCAAGCTTCTCCAACTTAAAATGGAATGCATGTCCATCACCTTCAATGGCAGCCAATTAGTTGGGAAATAAAATAAATCAGTTGAACTAAATGAGAAAAGTTAGGCATCTTCCTTTTCCACCCTCCTAAACCTGAAAACGATTTAACTCCACTGCGGCGAATAAACAAAACGCGCCTCCCAGGCTGCTCAAATAATGGGGGGGGATGAGCGAGTGCCCACATAGTCTGTGGAGTGGGGCGCTAAAAACAAGCCAGGCTTGAAATTGATTGTTCATCAAAGTCTGCCCAATCGTGTGGAACATCATCATCATCTTTTCTTCTTTTATTTTGTAACTCAAACGCCAAAAAGAAGCCCAGTCATGGTCGCACAATGGCCACAGGGGTGTGTTTTCTTCACTGCTGGTCCTCCGAGACCACCGTACTTTTGCACAAGGGTGTGTGTGTGTGTGCATGTGTGTATGTCTACCATAAAACAACATGTCAAGTTGTGTTTGCGGGGGTGGTAAAAAAAAAAAAAAAGAGCCTACGGTCTTCCTGGGTGAGTGATAAGGGTTCGATAAAAAGAATGGGTAAACGTACAATGAACAAAATATGATGACATATACTGTACATATAAATATGTATATACTTGCATGTTTATGTTAAACATATTTTATATTATTATTCTACTATGAGAAAGTACAGTAAGATTGTTGGCAATTTGCAGCCAATTTTAGCTGAAAATTAATGGCATACTTTGTCATTAGTGACAATTTAATTTTTACGCATTTTTAGACATAGAAAGGACATCAGTCTGCCACCATGGTCAAATGAAGCAAAGCACTAGATCTTCTCAACCTCAATCCTGGCGTTAGCTTTCGCTAATTTTTCCTTTGATTCATCTTAATTTCTTTCCACCTCTCTTTTCCTCTCTCTTACTGTAAATATTTGTCCATGTTTTCTCTTGCTAGCCTAGATTTTAGCTCAGTAGTGAGCACGCTCGACAGCCACTGTGACAGGATGAGTTCAAGGGGAGGTGGGGAATCAGACAGGTTACATGTGTACAGGTAGTCCTCGGGTTACGAGTACGACGTACCCGACTTATGTGATTTGGACTTTACGATGCCCGAGTTGTATCCAGTCGTTTTTGGGGCATTTTTAGTTGCGTAAACAGTATCTTATACCTCACAGTATCTTTTTTTTTTTTTTTTTTTCTATGAAGAAAGTCGCGCAGCTGAGTGAGGGAGAGAGGGAAAGATGACAGCTTAGCTTGCTGTCTAGCTAGGATTTAGCATCAATGTCTTGGCAAGGACAGTACAATGACGTATACATAGACTTCACAATCAGTTGACAGGAAACGGGGTGTGGGGCCGCTCCGTAGGGGGCCTTTTTTCAAAAACTTAAAACTTAAATATTTTTAAAACCAAAGCCACTAGCGACCTCAATCCAAAACAGGCACCTCCCTTAGGCATATACTTGAGTCTCCATGAGCAGCGGCATCGAAAAATTCAGTCGTTCCCAATAAAATCCCGATTATTATTTTTTTATGTAAGTATAACAAAACTTGGCTAGCGACTTAATTTTTGTTTTATTTAGTGCAATTTTGACATATTTTCAACAGCTAATAAATCACTCAGTTTTTACATCATTAAAACTGATGAAAGCATGCAGAATCAGAATTTATTCAACAAAAGCTAATTTTGCATTTTACTATATACAATCACAACGTATTTAGGTTGAATTCCGATTTCACTATCACGTCTTGCCGGCTATCGGCTGTCGTTTTTAGATTGGAATGTTACATAAAATAAAACATATAAGCCGAATTTTTTGTTTTTGTTTTTTGCACAGACGCAGAACTGTCTAAATTTCTAGGGGTTTTTTGCCCAAAAAAATCAGCAGTTGGACGAAAAACACCTGATTATTTTAATGGAAAGTTACGCTATTGTGCATGGATACAAAATCCAACATGGCGGCCATCACGAAACAAAGAGCTTTTTTAAGTTGAAAATTCCTGTAATAAATGCGTAAATCCCGGAATTTCTATAGATATGAACATAAAACAGTCTAGATTCTTGGTTAAAAGCAAAAAAACAGGCAGTTATCATTCATATTACATTAATATTTCAAGCTAAAGTTACGCTAATTTTTTCCATTCATTTTATTTTTTTCACAATGTTTCAAAGTGCATGTATAATGCTGTTTTGTATAATATTTACCTTGAATCCTCGACCAAATCACTGTTGAGACACTCCTGCCTGCTTGTATGCACTAAAACTTTGGTCCTGTTTCCACCTAAATCCGGCATTAGAACACAGCGTGTTTGAGTTTATCGCAATGAAAGATTCCACGAAGCTCTGCCTGGCGTAATGTCTCTAGGAACTGTCTCGTCAAGTGATTAAGAAGTCTATTGACATATAATACATGTTTTTGGTCAGTTATTTTGAGATTTAGGGGGTATTTAGGGTTACTGTAATTTTTTACTATAAGCCGCTACTTTTCTTCTTCATTTTGAATCCTGCGGCTAATAGTCCAGTGCGGCTTATTTGTTGATTTATTTTGGTTTACAGGTAACACTTTATTTGACAGTGGCGACCTTCATAATTATGACATGACACTATCATGGGAATTACTGAATGTTTATGTCATTAGGTGTAATCCAATAAATTATGTTACTAACTCCCTTTATGTTCAGCTTGGATGTTTTACATCCATTCAAAAGCGACATAATTTGCCGGATAACACAGAATGACATCTGTTATGAGAATTCATTAATGCTCATGACAGTGTCATATCATGATTATGATTGTCTAATGACAGTCTTATGGTGCCACTGTCAAATAACGTGTTACCAAATACCATAGCGAGCAATTAATGAAACAATCAGAACAGTAACTGAAGAAATAATTACCACAGAAGATGAATTTTGATTGTTTTTAACATCTGTAGTGCTGCAATGCATGCTAGGAGGCATGTTGGACAACAACAGTGGCAGCAGAGGTTGACTGTCTCCTCCAAGGGAGCAGTGAAGGCCAAATGAAGCTTCTTGAAGCAATGAAGTCAATTGGTTCAAAGCTTCGGAGTGCTTCATTTGGTCTTATGACAGTTGTAGGAGCCTATATAATGGTTTAGTTAATAATGCATGTTCATGGTGATTTGATTTCATGTGGAACCAGTTCGTGACGTCACATTGTACGATATATATGCGGAAGTGGCTGCGTGTGTGAGGAGCTGCGCGAAGGCAGAAGCCAGGAGAGCTGCACAATTTTTTGACCTCTCTCGATAATTTTCTATATTTGTGGATTTAACATTCAAAGGGGATAATTTTTTGTTTTCCAATTCTCTCATTTGCTCTTTTGTTTGCGTTTGGATTACGTTTTGTTGGAATTAAAGGAATGAACTACACGAGCAGTGGGAGTGTTTTTTTTTTGGGCCGCTGTCCAGCGTGCGTGTGAAGAAGACGGATAAAGAGAGTGTAGAGATTGGGGCTTTTTACATTTGAACTACCTACAACAGTCATATGATGCCCCTGTCAAACAGTGTTACTGGTTAATGTCTTCTGATGTAAATATCCCATAATACAGTGAGGACGGCCGTGGCTTATAGTCCAGTGTGGCTTATCTATGAACAAATTCAGTTTTCGTGCCAAATTTGGTGTGTGGCGGCGTATAGTCAGGTGCTCCTTATAATGCACAAATTACAGTAATTCCGACTTGTATGCAAATTCTGGTTACATCGCTAGTGTAGGAACAGAACTCGTAACTCGTAGTTCGTAACTACTTGTACATGCTTAGCGCAAACCCCATCACATATTAATACTCCTTACACACAATCTTATAATGATTGCCACTGACATCTACTGTAGTGGATGTGCAATTACACTTTATTCTTATACGTAAAAATGGTTTTCTGGGGTCACACCCCTTCCAAAGCTTCATTAATACATCAATAATGAGAAGGATTACGTCAATGCAGGCAAACTGTTTGATTGTTTCTCATTATAACTAGGTAGGTACACGGACTGATGGACCGACCGATCAATTGATCAATTGATTTCGACTGTCCCTGAAGGCAAGACAAAGCATTTTACCGACACTTCACTTATGGAAAAATGTCAAGTCATTACTTCCCTGAACTCAACACGTGACTTAAATAGATAGAATGGACAATAGTCATTTAAGTTCTTCAACGATTATTTGAAGACAATTGCTCATTTGCGAGCTGTTATTTCAGAATGTCCCCGAAGTCAACACAAAGCTTTTTCCTGTTGGGGACTGTTTCAAATTGACTTGAATTTATTTATTCATCTTTGTTGCTTTGTTTGCTGTTTCTGATTGTGTATCATATTGCCTCTGCAAAGCCCTTTGATACAACAATTTTGTGATCTAGGGCTATACAAATAAAATTGAACTGAATTGAAATTATAGACTTGATTTCCATTAGTTGCCAATTGATAGTGCTAGACATAGGCGGAGTTTGACTTTTTGGGCGGGGGGGGGGGGCACAACATGTTGATGACCCCGAAACGCAGTGTCAGCAATAAAATTAACTTACAAGAATATTTATAATAATAATTTGACAATTAGCGTTTTTTGTTTCCCATCATTTTTGAGGGGAATTCTAAATCAGGCTGCTTAGGCAATGCTTTTCGCCAAGATCGTCAACCTATGAATATAGTACGCCCGCCGGTGTCGTGCCAATGTAGTTACCCCAGTCAAAAATTGTATCCCCTGGGCGGAAGAGGTAGATTTGTGTCTTTATTATTCAATCCCAAAAAAGTTGCTTCAATTAAAAAAAAAAAGTTGCTTCAATCAAAATATATATTTTCAATTAAAAAAAGTCGCTTCAATCAAAAAAAAAAAAAAAAAAAAATGTGTTTGAATGCAAAAATAAATTTGAAACTCAAAAGAATGCATGTGAAAGCTATTTTTCCTTGATTGAATTTTGGGGGGATTGAAGCAACTTTTTTGATTGAAGTAATTACGTAATTAGTAAGTAGGTCTTTGTCTTATTCAATCAAAAAATAAGTTGCTTCAAAAAATATATATTTTCAAAAAGAAAAACACTTTAATAAAAAAAAAGAACAATTTCAATCATAGAAAACATTTTTGAATGCGAAAAAAATATTTGAGATTGAAAATATTGCATTTGAACACTTAATTTTTCATTGAAAAAGTTTTATTTGATTGAAGCAATCCTTTTTGTTTGGGCTATATTATGGGTAGGACATTTATGCCTAAATAAAAAAAAAAAAATTTTCAATCAAAGAAAAAAATCATTTCAAAAATGAAATTGCCCTCCCCTATTTTTTTTCTTCTTTTTTTTTTGGAAAATTATATGCAAAGCAAATAACCATCTAAGGTGCTATTCACATGATCTGTTCAAAAAAAAATGTTGACGCCATTATAAAAATATTTTGTTCATTTCATTCACTTTTGTTGCAGTTTTATTGCTTTAGAACTTTTATATGTATAGGAAAGTTAATTTTATGCAATGACACTTTTCAGCCACCGGGGGGGCTGCCCCCCTTAAAATCCGCTTATGGCTATAGACGTCCAATCCATTTCGACCCCAGTCAAATTGGATTGGACGTCTAACACTGTCAATGGCAGTGAATGAGTTAATCACAACATGTTAAACCATACTAAATGTAGAAAATCAACACAATTTGCCTGATAAAATCAACATATGACAGTTTTCCTTCTTCCATTGAAGAAAAAACACCTTTGCAACCGAACCGCCTCTATTTGGACACTTGGGGAAAAAACCAATAGTGTCACCACAGATGCATTCACAAGCACGCTTGCTGTTATTGTGCGCTTCATATTTGCATTGCGTCTCGCAGGTGCAATTTGGCAATCGAAGCCTCCGGTGCATTCATAATGGAGGGAAAAACAGGCAGGGGAGGGAGGCGGAGAAAAAGAAACCAAAGGCCCTTGTTGCACATAAAACGCACAAACGCCACTCAAATGGAGGAAATTTCATTGGATATTTTTTTTGCGGTGAATCAGTGCAAAAGCGCCCAATGGAAGCTTGTCACGACCCGCAGTTTAGATACGCACAAATGCGCGCGCGCGCACTCGTGGAAGGGGGGGGAAACGTGTTAATTGTTGCGTGGATCCCAACACGCCCTCGCGACTATTACAGTTTAGATTTTTGTCCGTTTTTTCCGAAAATCGGGTCTTTTTCCACGTACGTGAAGTACTCACCGCGCCTTTTCCGTCTTCGTTGGATGAGGATGAGGAAAGGGAGGAAGGAGGAGGCTGTTGCTGTGGTGGTGGTGGTGATGATGATGATGATGATGCTGAGACGAGCCCACGCCTACGTGCAGTCATTATGAGGTCCACCCCCACCCCTCCGCCCCCTTTAGGAGCCCCCAATACACGCACACACACAGTTGCATAGTGGCGAATAAGTAAAAATAATTAATGCATTAGTATTTTACTGCCACATTAGTCTATAGGTTTGTACTTTTAATGTACAGGAAGTGAATTGGTCTTTTTACATAAGTAATCATATTTTTACAAGAGTTGTTCGAGTACTTTTGACACCTGTCTATAGAGACATACAGCCAGTTGAGTGATATAATTGGTTAAGTCTTGTCCAGTTTCCATGGCGACCATTCTCACATTTAGTGGTAAAAAAAAAAAAATCTTCACAGGAAATTTTAACTCATTTCGTGTATCAAGGTGATAAGTTAAGAGTTTTTATCGCGTTATTATCATTATGTCTTTGGTACCGTTTGTATGTTTATGTACAAGATAACTGAAGAATGAATAAAGGGATTTCCAATAGCGCAGCATGTTTGTAATAAGAAAATGATAAGATTTAATTTGGGGTAATGAGGTCAAAGGTCAAATTTTGTATTAGCCTATTTTACTCAAACATGATGAGAAAGGGTTCAAAGATCAGAAATATACTACACATATTTTGTGAATACTAAGGACTGCAGCTATCGATTATTTTAGTAGTATTCCATACGCGGAGAATAAGGGGGGCCCAGGGGACAACCCCCCCCCAGTGGCCGAAATTGTCATTGCATGTAATTGACTTTCCAATATATGAATTTTAACTTAAGACTTTGCCGGTAAAATGTTGTCTAAAAAAGTTGTAAAACATTAAAACAAACAACAAAAATGAATGAAATGAAAAAAAATTTTTTTTTTTTTTTTTTTATAATGGGTCAAAATTAATTTTAGAACAAATCACATGACTAGCACAGTGGGACTTAACCTTGCTAAAAGTACCGAACCCCACGAGTTTCACTGGTGCATTCACCGAACCCTTCAGAATTTCATAATAAAGCCATTGTTTTTTTGTTTTTTTACAAATTCAAAACCTAGCAAGCTAACATCTAAACGAATTCCTGTTCAAATTTCTTCCATATTTCAAATTTACCACAAATAATTTGGCCTTTTGCTCTAGATTTTCACGTTGGTAAATGAAATCAAACCAATTTCATTTCACACTGTTCATGTTTTTGTTGTTGTTTTCATGTCATTCATTACGTAAAATGAGTTTTTTTTTATCTAATTATCTACGCATTTCACGGTCTGTAGGTTGGTTATACTTCCTCATACCAAGTGCCACTCAACCTTCCACTGAGCAAACAGATTTCTCCTCATCAAATAGAGGGCTAGCAGTTGAAAGAAATATAATAAAGCCTGTAAATTGAGGGCAAACCAGTCCAAAACCTGGTCTAAAAACACCACCTTGCCTAGATTTAGTCAGCATACAAAACAGGGCTCTGCCTTTCTTAACCTTCACCGAACCCTTGAAGCTTACTCACCGAACCCCAGTTACGAACCACTTGACTAGCACCTGAGAGACGGTCATTTCTTGGCTAAGCCAAAACCACCTGAGGAAAGAGGAAACAAGACGGATTACGTAGGTTTTTTTTTTTTTCTAAACTAAGCTTTTAAAAGCGACAACAACTACTGAACGAGAACCAAGGATTAAAGATGTGGACAATGAAACTGCGGAGAACACCGTTAAAATGGTAAGCGGAGTTTCAGTTTGTCCACTATAGATGCTAATTATATAACAGAGCCACAACTGGGGTACCATATTCAAAGGTGTGAGTGACTGGAAAAACTTGGCATATCTCCGCAGAATGCAAAAATCGGCGTCTACTTCTCGACAGAAAAATGCACATGCACGCACACATAACTGGGGTGCCTGTATTTCTGGGCTAAGCAACTAACCGAGCATATACGTACAGTGGGGTAAATAAGTACTTAGTCAACCACCAACTGTGCAAGTTCTCCTACTTGAAAAGATTAGAAAGGCCTGTAATTGTCAACATGGGTAAACCTCAACCATGAGAGACAGAATGTGGAAAAAAACAACAGAAAATCACATTGTTTGATTTTTAAAGAATTTCTTTCCAAATTAGAGTGGAAAATAAGTATTTGGTCACCTACAAACAAGCAAGATTTCTGGCTGTCAAAGAGGTCTAACTTCTTCTAACGAGGTTCCACTCGTTTCCGGTATTAATGGCACCTGTTTTAACTCATTATCGGTATAAAAGACACCTGTCCACGACCTCAGTCAGTCACACTCCAAACTCCACTATGGCCAAGACCAAAGAGCTGTCGAAGGACACCAGAGACAACATTGTAGACCTGCACCAAGCTGGGAAGACTGAATCTGCAATAGGTAAAACACTTGGTGTAAAGATATCAACTGTGGGAGCAATTATTAGAAAATGGAAGACATACAAGACCACTGATAATCTCCCTCGAGCTGGGGCTCCATGCAAGATCTCACCCTGTGGTGTCTAAATGATATCAAGAACGGTGAGCAAAAATCCCAGAACCACACGGGGGGACCTAGTGAATGACCTACAGAGAGCTGGGACCACAGTAACAAAGGCTACTATCAGTAACACAATGCGCCGCTAGGGACTCAAATCCTGCACTGTCAGACGTGTCCCTCTGCTGAAGAAAGTACACGTCCAGGCCCGTCTGCGGTTCGCTAGAGAGCATTTTGATGATCCAGAAGAGGACTGGGAGAATGTGTTATGGTCAGATGAAACCAAAATGTAACATTTTGATAGAAACACAGGTTCTCGTGTTTGGAGGAGAAAGAATACTCAACTGCATCCGAAGAACACCATACCCACTGTGAAGCATGGGGTGGAAACATTATGCTTTGGGGGTGTTTTTCTGCAAAGGGACCAGAATGACTGATCTGTGTAAAGGAAAGAATGAATGGGGCCATGTATCGAGAGAAGGGCATTGAAGATGAGACGTGGCTGGGTCTTTCAGCATGACAATGATCCCAAACACACAGCAGGGGAAACAAAGGAGTGGCTTCGTAAGAAGCATTTCAAGGTCCTGGAGTGGCTTAGCCAGTCTCCAGATCCCAAACCCATAGAAAATCTGTAAAGGGAGTTGAAAGTCCGGGTTGCCCAACGACAGCCCCAAAAAAATCACTGCTCTAAAGAATACTGAATTGCGTCCGAAGAACACCATACCCACTGTGAAGCATGGGGGTGGAAACATTATGCTTTGGGGCTGTTTTTCTGCAAAGGGACCAGGACGACTAAAGGAAGTGTGTAAAGGAAAGAATGAATGGGGCCATGTATCGAGAAATTTTGAGTGAAAATCTCCATTTGCAAGGGCATTGAAGATGAGACGTTGCTGGGTCTTTCAGCATGACAGTGATCCCAAACACACAGCCAGGGCAACAATGGAGTCGCTTCGTAAGAAGCATTTCAAGGTCCTGGAGTGGTTTAGCCAGTCTCCAGATCTCAAACCCATAGAAAATCTGTAAAGGGAGTTGAAAGTCCGGGTTGCACAACGACAGCCCCAAAAAAAATCACTGCTCTAGAGGAGATCTGCATGGAGGAATGGGCCAAAATACCAGCAACAGTGTGTGAAAAGCTTGTGACGAGTTACAGAAAACGTTTGGCCTCCGTTATTGCCAACAGAGGGTACATGACAAAGTATTGAGATGAACTTAAACTGAATTATGAATACATAAAAAAAAACATTGGCTCAAACAAAAACGTATCTTATGTTGGTCCCACCAGGGAGCAGCTGGATTCAGACATGTTAAATGAGTTGTCATGTTCACTGTTGCCACTAGAGGGCAGTGTATCCACCCATATAGATACAACTAAATGCAAACACTTTCAAAACAAACCATGACAAGGCCACTATAATTAAGCAGCAAAATTTGAATCAAAGCTTTTTTTTTTCTAATCAAATGACCCGAGTTAATCTATTAATCGTTGCAGCACTAGTGAATACATATACCTGAACTGGAAATGGAACGGATATCCATCGCCGTCAGTGGCACTGAAACACGATCACACTTCCAGTCATCCTAATTAAAATGGATTGGACTTCATGTAGTCAAGGTTTTATTCAACAGCGGTCTTTCATCTGTACAGTGACCCACCCAAGATACAAAGCTATTAAAATAAATCAACCTTACAAATGTCAAATGAATTTTTTTCATTAAAAAATGAGGAGGGGAAAAAAGGAAGGGTGAAAAAAAAATGGAATATTAAGGCGGCATGGGCGCCCTTATGGGAACCCGAGGTGGCACGATAGGCGGTCTCGGCGGCATGGGGGGCGCTCGCTGGAAGCCGAAGGGAGGCGGACGCGGTGGGGCGGCGCCGTATCCTGGAGGGGGCATGGGAGGCGGCGGTCCTCTCATACCAGGCGGCACAGGGTGACCTAAGGGAAGGAGACGGTGTGACAAGGTGTGAGAAAAAGTGACATATGGAGGAGGCAGAGTCTCATGATAACAAGTTTTAGTAGGCGATATATTGTCTCAAATTATTGCTGATGTGATATTATTTTCATTTTTTTAACCAATTCAACCACTAATGTATTGACAATACATCCTAATAAACCACCCATTCAAATGCAATAATTTTTTATTGTTAAAAAACACACACAACACATAACGAGTCATTTGAAAGCTAGCTAAGTGCAGAATATGAAACGGGTGAGAAACCTAAAGCTGTTTTTGTTCTCTGTCAATTAGAGCCCATCAAAAGTGTTTCCAGTATAAATGCCAATCAGAGTTTTCATAATGGGTGTCATTTTAAAGCTATTCTTAATGTAGAATCTGAAGTATGTGAGAAACTCCAGACATAGACTTCATAATTATATTGACGGGACAGATTCCCCAGACACTGCGCCACACCTTCAAGTAGGGGGCTGTCCTACACTCTGCTTCAGTCGTTCGAAGTCGGTCGCAGTTATTCTCAAAACACAAGCAGGGATCCAGTGCCGGATTTAGGTTGAAAAAGTATGAAAGCTGTACCGCATACAAACAGAAAGGATTGTCTCAGGAGTGATTTGTTTGAGGATTCAAGGTAATTATCATAATTTTCGTACCATGTATGCATTTTGAAACGTTGTGATAAAAAAAAAAAAATCAATGGGAGACATTCGTCACTACGGCAGTGTTTTTCAACCGGTGTGCCATGGCACACTAACGTCAGGTGTGCCACGAGAAATTATCCAATTTTTATTTTTATTTTTGTATTTTTGTTTTTTTTACGTCGTCGGGCGGAGTTGCAGTAGGAAAAGGAGGAGGTAGAAAACCGCAGTCGTGTGCAGATGAACGAGGTATTGCTCTTGTCGCGTTCAATAACTGCTCTAATTTCTAACCATCAGCTACCTTGCTGTCCGCGACAATGTGGACCCTAGGACGTCTACTGTACATCATTTGATTAGACTCGTCAAGAGTCAATATTCACGAAAGTGTCCTTTCCATTTTATCCATATTTGACAACAGTCAATTCTCCCGCTGTGTTTTATTCCAACACATTGTCATGGGCAGCAAGGTGGCTGACGGCTGAAAATCGGAGCAGTTCCTGAATGCGACACGGGGAGCTATCCTAAACGTCATTCCCAAACGAAACACCCGTCGCTTAAAAACGAGTCGATGGACTATTTTTTTGCCTTTTTGAAAACACAGAGAAACAGGCAACTTTTGGATAAAAGCTACATAGGTAAATGAGAAAGCCCCCAAAGCCAGGTACCTTGTTGCTAAACTTGTTGCTAAATCCACAAGTCCCCCACTTTGGCAGAGACCTTAATACTACCTGCCTGGAAAGCTATAGTCAGCAAGCTGCTCAGCCCTAATGCGGTTAAAGACATTGCTAAAGTCCACCTGTCTGATAATTCTGTGCTTTTCAAGCCTGACTGCTATAAAAAATAAAAACAGAGACTGAGAGCTGTTGATGAAGATTCCTGCCAGCATATCAGCTTTGGTTTCATCTAAACAGGCTCAAGTTTCACACTGAGTAAGTATAAATATTGAAAAACTATTTTATGAATGAATATACTGTACAGAAAGTAATTTTGGAACATTTTTGGTTTGTGATGTGCCGCGAGATTTTTTCCAATGTAAAAATGTGTCGTGACCCAGAAAAGGTTGAAAAGCACTGCGCTACGGCATTGGCGTCATAGTTCGCAATATTTATGTAAAATAAATGCTAACTGCACGTTTTTTTTTTTTTTTGCTTTAAACCAAGAATTGAGACAGTTTTACATCCATATCGATAAAGAATTCGGGGATTTAAACATTTATTCACAAGAATTTTCAACGAAAAAGCTCTTTGTTTTCATAAGGCGGCCGCTACATTTGCTTACTGACTAGCATCATAGTTCACAATATTTACGTAAAATACATGCTAACTGCACTTTTTTTTTTGCTTTAAACCAAGAATCGAGACTGTTTTACGTCCGTATCGATATAGAATTCAGGGATTTAAGCATTTATTCACAAGAATTTTCAACAGAAAAATCTTTGTTTTCATAAGGCGGCCGCTACATTTGATTACTGACTATCATCATAGTCCGCGTCCCGGTCCTGTCAATATATAATGAAGTCTATGCTCCAGAAATCTACATGTATGAGCCATAGTGTCTATTGGTGTTGATTTTGATCATGGTAAACTATTTCTTTTGTTTAGGAGCCTGGTTATTTTCCTTTGCTTAGGCCATGTCCACACGTAGCAGGGTATTTGGCAAAAAGAAGATATTTTTCTACAGTTTGACCTATCATCCACACGCGCACGCAGATTTAAACTAGGGTTCTTAAAAACAACGGAGAAGGTGAAGATTTGCGAATTCTGCTTTTGTGGCTCCATCATGTGGGCACTGACAACCGAAGATTTACGTCACTGGCTGCGACAAATTTTGTCCTCACGTCACACGAGACCAATTTTTACATTTGGAGTACATCAAGTAGGCGCTTTTTTGCTTCCATTTTTTTTTTTTTTTACAAATTCTTGCTGTGCTACTTATTGAATAATGGGTATTTTGGACAATTATTTTATTGTTTTGAATGTACTTAAAAATGAATGAAAGCGGTTGGCTGTGGAAGTTTTATTTTCTCTACACAAACGTCCAGGTGTGGACGCAATTATTTTTCCCCGACGTATTAGGGCAGAATCCTCGTTTTAAAAAAACCCTGCTACGTGTGGACATGGCCTTAGTATTTGACTGTCTACTTGGGTTTCTAATTGGTAGGTGTGGGCGTGGTTTTAGGTAATCAGCCTTTGACACATTTCAGCAGTTATGCCTACTTCAAACTGGGCTGTCAGAAGGAGCCAAGTCAGTTGGACATACAGAGCGAGGGTGTTAGCTGGCTCAAGGCATATTTTCTGTTGACCGTTGTTTCATTACTGTACGTTATTGTTTAGTTCTGTTTATTTGATTTCGAAACCACAAGTAGTATTGTTTGAATTTTGAGTTAGAATAAACACCTTAAACTTTACATTCAGTTTATGTTGAATGATTGATGATCAAGAAACCCAGAGCCTTCTAAGCCTCTCGGTGGCTATTTCTCAAAAAAATAGTCCCCACACTACATTTTACATGTTGAACATGACGTGCTTTTATTTTGAAAGGTTTACCGAAGTTACGCTCGCTAAGCCGCTAACTGTAAGCTTTACATTCAAAGGGAAAAAGTGCACTTCTCTTTTTGTCATGCAGGTGTTCTTTTTCTGCATTTTTTGCAAATGCTGTAAACTAGCGAATTTTCACGTTTGATGTGTCACCTTTTAACCTTTTTGCGCTTTGGAGAAGATTTTTATAGCGGGCTAAAGTGGTTAGTACATTCTTTTCTCCATTAGTCTCAATGTAGCAATGCAAACATTTTACAATGTTTAATATAGATATTAAAGATGTCCCGATCGATCGGGTCTGATCACGTCATTTTCAAAGTATCGGAATCGGCAAAAAAATGTCGGACATGCCTTTTTTGAATTTTCTTTTTTTTTTTTTTTTTAAATTAAATCGTTTTCTAATTGTATTTAACGTTACAGACAAAATGCCTTACACTTATCCAGAGGCTTTAGTTTTGGCTTAAAGTAGGGCTATCAAATGTATCGCATTAATGGCGGTAATTAATTTTTAAAAAATGAATTACGTTAAAATATATAACGCAATTAACGCATGCGCTGCACGACTCACTCACGCATTGTCGTGTTCAATCTATAATGGCGCCGTTTTACCTGTATATAGAGCTAAAAGGCAGCGTAAAATGAGTAGAGTGAATTTTGGCAGTCTTTGGAGCCTTTTTTAAGTTGGTTAAAGCCTTAAAATCCCTCTCTTAACAATTAGAAATATCGTGGGAAGCAATGTGGGGAAGTAAGGTAGTAGTTGATCTTTTTCTTATCACCCAATGTTATTTCTCAACGCAGAGAAGATATATCAATTGGTGCCACTACACACAGTCATGGTTCCACTTCCTATCATGCATTTGGGCAGAACAGTTAAATGGCTAGAGTATCATTTACTGAAAGCTCAACAAATACACTAGTGGCAATATTTAGTCACAATATACAAAGTCACATTTATCCTTTAAGAATTACTTTCTATCCGTGGATCCTTCTCACAGAAAGAATTTTAATAATGTAAATGCCATCTTGAGGATTTATTGTCATAATAAACAAATACAGTACTTATGTACTGTATGGTGAATGTATATATTCGTCCGAGTTTTATTCATTTTTTTTTCTTAATGCATTGCCAAAATGCATATGATCGGGAAAAATTATCGGGAATGATTGGAATTGAATCGGGAGCAAAAAAAAAAACAATCGGATCGGGAAATATCGGGATCGGCAGATACTCAAACTAAAACGATCGGGATCGGATCGGGAGCAAAAAAACATGATCGGAACAACCCTAATAGATATGTTTACTTTGTATTTCTGAACTTTAATTTTACGGCATGTTGATGACCTATAAACATCTGTGAAAGGAACTGGTGTCTCCTATGCAATCAACACGCACATGTGCCAAGTGCACGCAACACACGCACACATGATAGGGGTGTGCCATTTTAGGCACCCCACGATTCAATTCGATTACGATTCAGGGTGCTACGATCAGATTACTAAACGATGATCGCGGTATTGACGATGATCGTGATTATCACGATTATCGATGCATCGTACATTACTACTTAATACAGTAGCCAAACAAATTTATGTCCATTATTTATTTAAAATATCCTAATGATTCAACAGGAAAGATGGAAACATGCCCATACAACAAAAAGCTGCCCTTAAACTGCTTTTTTATCTATTTGTTTTGCAAGAAAGTGCAAAAACATTAACCATTTTAAAGGGAGTACTTATTTCTCTCAACAATACAATAACATTTACACAGGTGGAATGAATTCCACATTTTCTGGAAGCAAAGTGTCTTTAGAAATAAGACTTCTTTTAACCAATATACTGTGTTTTCACAAAATTCTGTACTATTTCGCATGTTTGTAGTGTTACAGCTGTACTTAATCGTGGTTTTACACGTTCTGCATATGATATACACGTTAGCGAATTAGCTAATTAGCTTAGCGCTCAACGCTAACTATTAGCATCTCAAAAACAACAACAATAAAGGCTAACCAGTACAGGAGGGTTCGTGTACTCACCTCTTTTAGATGCACACGGGTCTTAGAAACACACTAAGGACATTTTTCAATTGAAATGCCTTAAAACTACTGCTGAAAATCTAAATGACAAGGAGCAACGAACTATCTCTCTTCCCCTCTTGCTCTAAAAAAAATAACTTGCGCACAAAAGCGCGACAACCGGGTTGCGCTTCTATACCTACCTCTCTCATACACAAATTTATTTTCCAGTCTTTTAAAAAGGAGTAAGCCTCTCTCTCAGTAACCAGCAGCATCCATCATAACGTGCTCACGCCTTTTAACAGTGCCCAGCGGCAGACGTGTCTTGAATTTCGTTCTGCTACGAGCAGCTGCCATAAAGTTATGAGGGAAAAACATCGTTTTTGAACCTTTATGAATCGTAATCGAATCGTCACGTGTCGAATCGCGATGATTGTAATAATCGATTTTTTGCAACTCTCGCAGGAAAATCGCAGCCGGGAAAATTACCGGCCTCATTTTCATTTACCTTGCGATTAAGTGACTTATTGCATATCGCGACATGTTTAGGCGGAGTTTTTTTTTGTTTTTTTTTTTTACATACCCATGGGCGGTCCATAAGGGGCTCGGTGTGGCATGCCCATAGGTGGTGGGGGCATGCCGGGAGGAAGCGGCGCCCGTGCTTGAGCGGAGCCCGGCGGGGCGGGAGGCGGGGGCACCATGCCGGGAGGTGCCGGAGGAGGCATGGGCATTTGAGGCAAGGCTGAGGGAGAAAAGAGGGGGAAAAATTGGGGGTCAAATTTGCATGGTCAAAAGCATGAGAATATTTCGACAGCACAGGTGTCAAACTCAAGGCCCCGGGGCTACATCTGGCCCACAACCCATTACTTTGTGCACCCTGCAAATGTGAATTTTTACTCGAACGGTAATAAGCACCATGCATGGCGCCAGGGAAGGGCGGCGGTCCTGGTGGGTGACCCGGCTGCGCTTGATGGGCGTGATGCATTGCCATGCTAGGCGGCATGGTCGGCATGGATCCTGGCGGCGGCATCGGGGGGAAGACCCCCGGCGGTGGCATCCCCATGGCCATTCCGGGACCCATGGACGTAAGCACAGGCGGCGGGATGGCCTGTGGGGGCGGCGCGTCGGCGAACAGTTGGTGGGGCCGGTCGGCCTGCGACAGCGGGTTCTGTGCGGCCAGCAGGCGCTCGGCGGCCGAGCCGTGCCGCTCGCCTTTGGAGTCCTTCTTAAAGGCGTAGGACACGGTGATCGGTCGGTTACACAAGTACTGGCCGTTCATGGCCTCAATGGCGGCGTCAGACGCGTCGAAGCTGGCAAAGTTGATGAAGGCGTAGCCTTTGGAGTTGCCCGTGTCGAGGTCGCGCATGATCTTGGGCGTTTGCAAGATGACCCCGAAAGCGCTGAAGGTGTCGTAGAGCAGCTTCTCATCAATCTCCGAGTCCAGGTTGCCGATGAAGATGTTGGCGCCCACGTCCAGGTTCTTGTTGTGCGCCGACGCCTTGTTGACACGGATAGGCTTGCCGTACAGTTTTATCATGTTCATAATTTTGATGGCATAGTCGGCGTCTTCTTCGCTGAGGAACTCCACAAAGCCGTAACCTAAAATAGAGGTTAAAGTCAACCAATGCAGCAGTGCCATGATTTAAAATTCAATGAATGTCAGTGCTTACCTTGATGTTGGCCCGTCACCCTGTCTTTGGGCATGTGTGTGTTGACGACAGGACCGGCCTGCAAAAAAAGTTCCCACAGTAATGGCTCGGACACCTTCTCATCCAAGCCGCCCACGTACACCGTGGCATCTGCAAAATTCAGAAGCACATCAAAATTCATTTAAAATCCTTGTATACTAGGGCTGAACGATATTGGAAAAAACTGATTTTGCGCTTTTTGGGGGGTTTGCGATATATTGTGGTATTAAAAGTAGAAGAATTTTCACTAGACTTGAATAGCTCTGTTTGGGAAAACATTGGTTGACTCACTATGACCATACTGTATTCATTAGACATGTGCTGATCTGTTCACATGATCGGAAATCGGGCTGATCGCACCATTTTTCAGACGATCGGAATCAGGTGGTAAGGGCTTTTTAGTTTAAAAAATATATTTGTTTTTGTGCTTCATGCTTAAAGAGCATACGACACGAGAAAAAAAGTCTTAAATGGCATTATTATGTGAATTAGAATCATATTTTGAGACGATTCGACTAAATACAACAATTTAGCAAAGCACAGATGACGAGAAATTAGTCTTTTAATCTGCCGGTTAGCCACGCCTACCATTATAGAGTTTTAGCGTCCCCAACAGGTGGATGACGTCAGCGGTAGACTGGGCTCATCGGTTTTACTATTCAGCCCATTGAGGGGGAATTATTCAGAACGCGGAAAACGCGACGAAGAGAGCCGCAAAATGTCATTGTTTCAGTCTATCTACTCCAATATTTTTACAGGATATTCTTTTTATCCAAGTATTTTCCCCAATTGCTAAATATATGGCATGGTCATGACAAATAACAGTCTTGTGCTGAATGGAATATGAAATAATAAAAATGCATTTATTCAGGACAACATGGCAAAATTACTCCATAATGGTCAAAACTGTCGACTTCACCTTTACTGTCGCACCTCCCGAACGATATTTTATGACACCTAAATCGGACATATGTAATTTCCCTTCCCCGGCTTCGGAGAATGTAAACAAACCAGAAGGCGTGACAGCTAGCCGACATGCGAACCCGAACCGAGTGATGTTTCAAAGTCTTCGAAGCGGAAAATCACACATAACTATCCTGGATTATTTGACATGACGACCCGGTTGTCGATTGTCTTCGCGGATCGGCAAACCGCCCGGCGGAGAGCAATTTACAGTTCGTTCCCCGGAGGAGGGTGGCTGGAGTTGTTGTGCAGCTAACGTGCTGCTGCTAATGAGCATTAGGAGAGCTTTTTACATGCCTATCAATGATCAAACATAAGTAGTCCTTCATTTAAAGGAAGTTTGTAGTGTTTACTTTGTAATCGCTGTATTCGTATTTGACATAATACAAAACAAGATGTTTACTCACTTCCTCGTAAGTCCAATGGTCCCACAGTAAATATCCACGGTGAATGGGAACCTTTTGAAACTCCAAAAAGGCGCATACGCCTCTCCCTCATACAGAATGATTTTTCTGCAGCCGTTTGGCTGGCGTGATGCGAAAAATAAACGTATTAATCCGCAAAATCAGCTGAATCCTTCGTCCTCATACACAACAGTACACTGTAGCGTGAAGAGGACATCTTCTACCGCACACGTCACAGCGCCCTCCTCCTCAATGCAAGACCGAAGCCGGAAGTCACTCATTTTCATGGTGCGTGATTCAAAAAACTAAATAAAAATAGCAATCGCTTCCACACACATCCAAGCAGCCCATATCATTCAGGGGCATAAAATACCGCGTGTATTATGAAATAAACATGCTTTTTCGTGTCACAGGCACTTTAAACAGCGCCACCCTCCCTCTTGCTAAGCAGTGCTGCCAAAGTGTCCAGTGCAGCTTGAGATTAGTATTTAAAGTTAACGATGATTGACAGGTTTGTTGCTTTGATCTGGCCAGAGAGGCCTCAGTAGCTCTACGATCAACAGCAAAAATGTGTTAATCATCGTTAAGATTGGTACACTGTTTGTGAGCAGCAACGCGAGCGTCAAGGCAAAAAAAAAAAAAAATTCTTTTTTTTTTCGATATCGAATTGGGACTCAGATTCTCAAAATCAGGTGACTCGGACTTGGGTGCAAAAATATGCGATCGGGACATCCCTAATATTTATAATATACTGAACCATTAAACCAGATTAAGGGGGTTTATCTATGAAACATGAAGATTGGTGTACATAAAAATTGCTGCTTTCATGAAAAGCAAAAGTCAGCAAGCTCAACTGCTATAAAATGCTAACTTTTTTTTTTTTTTTTTAACAATGCTCTTTACAAATCGTTCAAACACATATTCCCACAAAAAGACTGCCAAATATACCTTGAAACTAAATTACGAATGCATTAAAAAACATATTGGCTTAAACAAAAACTTATGTCGGTCTTAACAGGTATCAGCTGGATGTTAAATGAGTTATGTCATATTCACTGTTGCCACTAGAGGGCATTGTATCCACCCACATCAATAAAAGTAAATGATAACACTTTAAAAACATACCACTACAAAAGCCACTCTAATTAAACAAACTCTCAAAGCTGCAAAATTTGATTCGAAGCTTTTTTCCCAATCGAATTACTTGAATTTAGTGCTGCAATGATTAATCGATTAACTCGAGTATTCGGTTAAAAAAATTATTCGAATTAGATTTTGCTGCTTCAAGTATTCGTTTAATTAAGTGGTGTTGTAATGGTTTGTTTCGAAATTGTTTGCATTTAGATTTATGAATTTGGCCCTCTAGTCTGCCTAATTTCACATGGCTGAATCCATCTGCTCCCTGTTAAGACAAACATAAGCTAAGTTTTTGTTTGAGCTGGTGTTTTTTTTAATGCATTCGTAATTTAGTTTAAAGGTATATTTAGACTTTTTTTGTGGGAAGATGTGTTTGAACTATTTGTTAGCACAAACATAATGCAAATGATTGACATCATTTTAATATAAAACTGCCTCTGATAGGGGGTCAGCTTCACGGAAGTAGCATTAACACCAGCTTAGCCTGACTTATCATCAACTGTAGACAGTCTAAGATTGTCACCCAATTAAAAATAATTATCTAATTTATTTTTTGACTTTTTTTTTTGTAAGGTTTAAACAAAAGTTCAGTTTGTTTCCTTAAAAAAGTACTTAAGTGATTATTTAAGAAGGCGACTACATGAAATGCTATATCAGGTTTAAACATGTTTATTCTTAAACCTACTACAATTAAATACAGCAGAAATTATCCACACACAGAAAAAAAAAATCAACCAAAACAACATACTCAAATACTCATTGCCTGCCATTGACAACAATAGACATCCATTAAATATAAAGTGGGAGGACTGGCTGTCAATTCACACGTTTCAGATCCACTGACAGACCTCGACGTCCAATCCCTTATGACTCCCAGTAAATTGGATTAGACGTCTAACGCCGTCAACGGCAGCAAACAAAGGAAAACACTAGTGCAAAATTGTCCCTCTTTTACCGCCGTACTTCATTCACATAACTCTCTGTTAGCCAACTAGCCTGCTATGCTAACCCTATCCTGTAACCGGTATCTAATTGTTGTACACCAAAAATGTGCATTGGGGCCGTTTAAAAATTCCAACAAAAATCCCCAAACCCGCAAAATATAGTTTGATCGCATAAAAGTGAGGAATTATCAGCAAGCGGAACTGATCACTACGCTGTGGGCATGCTTGCTAGCCATAGAATAATCGCAAAAGTAGCAGCCGGAAGAGATCGAATTAAAGCATAAAAGGGCGTTAAAACTCCCAACATGTAAGAAAAGTTGAATTATTTGCACATCGGCAAAGCGTGATCGCATTACCTTGGTTTCTTTCCGAAATTGGTCCCGCTGCCATGTTGAATGAACAACGGTGGACTGGTATGCCGCTTAACGAAAGCCACGCCTCTTCCGGTTACGTACCCGGATGTAGTACGTTGTTCAAAATATAATTAAAATGTTTTGAATTTAAAAGACATTATTTGTTACAACAATCAACCCAGAGATAATAGGTTTAAAATATTTAATATTTTTTCATAATTCTTTATGCTAAATTTTTTTTCCCATACAAAAGTTTGCAAAGAAACCACCTATATTTGCATTTTTCCAGTCAGCAACACAGTCAACATAAGTTAGCAATTAAAAAAAAAAAAAGTAATGAACTGATAGGAATATATGATGCTTTTCTGGTTTTTTTCTGTATTACAGTATTTTTACCTGTTAAACTGTATACTGCAAATAGATTTTTTTGTATATGGCGGAAAACACAGACAAGGCTGAAAAAGCAGTTTTTGCCCTTGCACCCCTCTTTAAAATAAACTGCTGTAGTTTAAGCCAAAATAACTGTTGTGTTTGATAGACCAATACGTCTATATGCTGTCATTGCAGTTATATGGCGCATTAACCCCCTAAATTATTTTTAATTTGTCCGTTTTACCCTGGAGACCCCAGTTTACAGACACCGCGCGACCGCTTTTATTTCAACCAAGCCATAAAAAGAAGGTAAGTTATTTTATTTGTTATTCGAAATGTCTATCATATTTGTTTAGAAACATTAATTAATGTCTAATATTTAGTTTTTAAAAAAATGACTTTATAAAATTATTCACTCGCATATTTTAAACTTTCAAACAAATTACGTCACAATGAAAAAAATCGTGTCTGTAAATAGGTCACAGATCATTATTATCGCTTAATTGCATTTTTATTTTATTTTTTTTGTTACTGTCGCATTTTCCCTCAATATTTTAGATGATAAATAATCGATCTAAACAAAGAAAAATTGAAAACATTTAAAAGGGTAAATATATGAAAAAGAAAATCTCGACCACTCCTTGATGTCTGTGATTTCTGCATTGCGACACTTGTTATATTACCGTGTTTCACCAATAAAATCCCCAAAGAGTATATGGTGGAAAACACTCAGGTGACTTGTAGTTCCACTCTGAGACCCCCAATTTGGCCAAATTTCAAAATTGTACCATATGCATGTGTGATACATCATTGGAAAGCTTAAAATCTCAATTTTCTGGAGGAAGAAACAGGAGGGCAATTAAAAAATAAAAATAAATAAACAAACCCCTAAACCCTAAATTGAGGTGAGAGCATGAGAGAGCATAATTAAAAACACCATGATTTTCACGAGATATTATCGCATACTTACCTTGTTCCATCCAAAACCTTGCATTTCTCACCAAGTGTCAAGACACTGCTGTGAATGGCTACAGCCAGACTTTTGCGGGATTTTATGGGTGAAACACGGTAGTATAACAATAATCGCAAAGCAGAAATCACAGACATCAATGAGTGGTCGAGATTTTCTTTTTCAAATATTTACCCTTTTAAAAGATTTTTTCCCCAATGTTTCTTTGTATGGATCGATGATTTATCATGTAAAATATTGGGGAAAATGCGACAGTAATTAAAAAAAAAAATACAATTAAGCGATAGTTATGAGGTACATATCAGTGACCTATTCACAGACACTATTTTTTCATTGTGAGGTTGCGTGGTGTCTATAAATGGGGGTCTCCAGAGTAAAACGGAAACATTAAAAATAGTTCGGGGCTTAATGCGCCATGAAACTGCTACGGCAAAGACAAATTGTTCTATCAAACACAACAATTCTTTTGGCTTAAAATACAGCAGTTTATTTTCAAGAGGGGTGCAAGAGACGAAACTGCTTTTTGAGCCTTGCTTTATATATATTTAAAATTCTTCAATATTTATATTGTTTATTATTAATTTTTTTTAGCCCTCTTGACACACGGGTGATATGTCTCCTTGTTAGATTTCCAGCTGTTTATACATTTCAATTTTCACATACTAATACTGCACCTACTACAGACCATTTAATTTACTGGTTTGAATGAATCAATTGCTGTAAAACAGTTTTTTTTCTTATTTAACTTTTCTACACAATTCAATTATATTATATATAAATTTTAATTATAATAATTCCCAGTGTGTTTGCAAACAAACTTAACAGGTTAAAACATAAAAAAGAATGGATAATTATTACTAAGAATTACAAAATGCAGTATACTCAGCAGCTGTATACATAACAACACATGTGACATTTGTATACAAAGAATTCAAACAAAGTGACATCACATGTAAATGTGTATCATCATGTATTTTATTATATATAGATCTAGTAAATGTATAAACATTGAATACAAAACTGCGCATAGAAAATACATACAATGTTGACCTTGAGAAATCCTTTACAAAATAACCAATACTGTTCGGTTAAGACATTAATGAAAACAACATGCACCAAAGGCAAAATATACACTGGATATCAAGAAAAAAGTCTACACTCCTCTGTTAAAATGGCAGATTTTGGGATATAAAATCGAGACATTTTTTTTGTACTCACATCTTACAGTACAACCCATGATCCACAGGGTGTGTAGACTTTTATATCCACAGTAGGTTGTGATACAAGAACAAAAGTTAAATGAAGAAGAAGAAATGATCTTGAAAATGTTTAAGTAACATATCTCCTTACATACACAAACTGTACTTGATATTTGAGACATACAATCATCCAATAATAAAGCGAAAAACAAAGCACGGTTTTCGAATGCAGTGTGCATTCCATCACGTGAATGCTGTATTGTTCACCATTTACCCCTTTCTCACAAAGTAAAACTACTGTAGGGATTAAACGTGCCTCCGTGTGGTCGTAGGGATAATTAAATCCCTCCTAATCTAATGTTGTGTACCACGAGAAGAAAATGACTTAACTAAGTACACATGCTACCAATGCAAGCAGGGTTGCCTTCTCAAATTCCATCGTTGTCTGACACGTAGACAAAACACCGTTCAAATTAGCAGGGAAATATATCACATTTGTAGCATGAAATAAGGTCCTATTTGTACCACAGACGTTTCGACTGCCCTTCATCCGTCAACATTGCAGCGAAAATGTACATTGCGACGGAAGGGGAAGTCGTTCTGCTACACACAAGCTGCTTTCAGAGCTACTGAAATAATACAAAAGTAACACAATCATTTCCATGCATAATACTGTGAACCTCCTTACAGTTCTACACGTTTCCATTTCAGTATTAACAAAAGGCCCTGTGTACTTTCTTATACGATATGTTAGTAAATAGTGGGCAAGCAGGTAGGCTATTTACCTAACTGCAAATGGAGGAGGCATTTTTGTAGGAAAAATACACAACTGGTTTGCAATTTGTCAAGCAAAAGTGAACCCCTATGAAGTTGACCCCCATCAGACGCAAATTTACAGTGCTGGCCAAAAGTATTGCCACCCCTGCAATTCTGTCAGATAATGCTCAATTTCTCCCAGTAAATGATTCCAATTACAAATGCTTTGGTAGTAATATTTTCATCTATTTTGCTTGCAATGAAAAAACACAAAAGAGAATGAAAAAACAAATTAAATCATTATCATTTTACACAAAACTACAAAAATGGGCCGGATAAAAGTATTGGCACCCTTAGCCTAATATTTGGTCGCACAACCTTTAGACAAAATAACTGCGATTAACCGCTTCTTGTATCCATCAATGAGTTTCTTACAATGCTCTGCTGGAATTTTAGACTATTCTTCTTTGGCCAACTGCTCCAGGTCTCTGCGATATGAAAGAAACTGCCATTTTCAGATCTCTACACAGGTGTTCTATGGGATTCTGGTCTGGACTCATTGCTGGCCACTTTAGAAGTCTCAAGTGCTTTCTCTCAAACCATTTTCTAGTGCTTTTTGACGTGTGTTTTGGGTCATTGTCCTGCTGGAAGACCCTTGACCTTGGAGGGAGACCCAGCTATCTCACACTGGGGCCTACAATATGCTGCAAAATTTGTTGGTTGTCTTCAGACTTCATAATGACATGCACACGGTCAAGTAGTCCAGTGCCAGAGGCAGCAAAGCAACCCCAAAACATCAGGGAACATCCGGCATGTTTGACTGTGGGGACTGTGTTCTTTTCTGTGAAGGCCTCGTTTTTTTGCCCTGTAAACTCTATGTTTATCCCTTTTCCCGAAAAGCTCTACTTTTGTCTCATCTGACCAGAGAACATTCTTCCAAAACATTATTGGCTTTCTCAGGTACATTTTGGCAAACTCCAGCTTGGCTTTTTTATGTCTCTAGGTCAGAAGCGGGGTCTTCCTGGGTATCCTACCATAGAGTCCCTTTTCATTCAGATGCCGACGGATAATAAGGGTTGACACTGTTGTACCCTCGGACTGCAGGACAGCTTGAACTTGTTTGGATGTTAGTCGAGGTTCTTTATCCACCATCCGCACAATCTTTTGTTGAAATCTCTCGTCAATTTTTCTTTTCCGTCCACATCTAGGGAGGTTAGCCACAGTGCCATGGGCTTTACACTTATTTATAACACTGTGCACGATAGACACAGGAACATTCAGGTCTTTGGAGATGGACTTGTAGCCTTGAGATGGCCCATGCTTCCTCACAATTTTGCTTCTCAAGTCCTCAGACAGTTCTTTGGTCTTGTTTCTTTTCTCCATGCTCAATGTGGTACACACAAGGACAGAGGTTGAGTCAACTTTAATCCATATTAACTGGCTGCAAGTGTGATTTCTTTATTGCCACCACCTCTTATGTGCCACAGGTAAGTAACAGGTGCTGTTAATTACACAAATTAGAGAAGCATCACATGATTTTTCAAAGGGTGCCAATACTTTTGTCTGGCCCATTTTTGGAGTTTTGTGTAAAATGGTAATGATTTATTTTTTTTTCCATTCTGGTTTTTTTCATTGCAAGCAAAATCAATGAAGGTATTACTGCCAAAGCATTTGCAATTGCAATCATTTTCTGGAGAAAATGAGCATTATCTGATAGAACTGCAGGGGTGCATATACTTTTGGCCAGCAGTGTATATAAAAATGTCAATCATTTGTGCTACACTTGTTCTTGTTTGTGCTGTAAAAAGTTTTGTTTGTGCTGCTATCGTTTTTGAGACATCGAGATTTTAATTTCGAGGGATGACGTTACGCAGCCCCCCATTTATTGCAAAATGGACCCTAAATTGTGCCATTCGATTTTGCTGCGTTTGTGCAGTAATAAATTTCGTTTGTGCTGCTATAATTTTATACTGTAGATAATTAGGGGTGTAACGGTCCAAAAAAATCTCGGTTCGGTACGTACCTCGGTTTTGAGGTCACTTGAGGTTCATTTTCGGTACAGTAAGAAAACAAAATGCAAAATATATATGTGCTAGTTGTTTATTACACACTTCTGTGCTTTCGACAATAGGAACATTAGCCTATACAAAGCTAGAATTCTGCTCAAAAAGTAGCGGGTATTCAAAGATAATAATCCAACAACAATTTGCCTTTCAGACCCTGCGTATTGGTCAGCTTTCTTTCTGAAAGAAAGAAGAAAAAAGAAGTCCTGTGCTAAAGAGAAAAGCAATCCCAATGACAAAGATTTTAACATGTATTTTACAAATGAAATGCCTCAATGAATCTTTTTTTTTCTTATGGTTCTTATGGTTTTTTTCTCACGGTTTTCAAAAGCTTTATTGGTGGATTTTCTCAGGTTAAAGCGCCACACAGAAATTAATTAATTTAATTGTGTAAGCAGGATCTGTGTATTATTCTTATTATTTAATTACAGGTGTTTCAGCTCATTTCAATTTATTTTATTTAAATGGGCTATTATTTATTTCATTATGTGTTTAAATTTTACAAATGTGATGTAGTATTCATTTATATTTTATATTTTATGTTGTATAACTTTAGTTCCTATGTGAATATTAGTTGCTACTTGTTTTGTTGTGGTAGGAGGGTTTTGTATTGAACACAGGGCCGTGTTGGTTATTATTATAGCAGAGAAGACAGCAGTAAATCAACAAAGACAAGTCAACTGTGCCCCGATCTACCATTCAAGAGATCTGATGGACTCAAAAGTGGTTTACGATTGCATATTAGTTTGAAAATCGACCGGATCCACCGTATTTTTACATGAGTGACTTCCGGTCTGCCCGATCCTAGCTAGTAGTACTGACGCAGGAGGGCCGCGTCTCGCAACAAATAATAAACTCTGCCGTTCTTTTCGCGTGCGTCACGTTGAGCCACTTCTGGGATGCGTCTAACACGCTGATTGACTTTAACGCCCGCGTTTCACTGCGTTCTCACGGCGGCCACGTTGTCGCGCTGTTGACGTTTCTGGGTTGTACTGTCCTACCATGTTGGTCCTCATCATAGTAAAGAAGACGGAATAAATATAATCTGCACAAAGAAACTGTAACCCGATCGACTCACAGCCTCGAAAAGAAAGGGTTACATTAAGTCAGAAACTCGTTCAGTACGCCTCCATTCCGAACCGAGCACCCCTTACCGAAATGGTTCAATACAAATACATGTACCGTTACACCCGTATAGATAATGAGAAATTAATTTTGAGCGATGACGTCACTTGCAGCCCCCCATTTACTGCAAAATGGACCAGTAGGGGTGCCATTCGTTCGTGCTACGTTTGCGGTGGTTGTTAGAACACCCCTCCATTAATGAGCGAGTTGGTGAACCGCGATGGAGGGGCTGCGATTGACATCATCACTCGAAATTAATATCACAATATCTTTAAAACTATAGCAGCACAAACAAAACTTTTTACAGCACAAACTAAGCATAACGATTTACACCATTTTAAGCCATTTTTAATCAAAATGGGGGGCTGGTTGACCTAAGATTGGCCTAGAAGAGAATTGTAACTATCTTAAAAAACGATAGCAGTACAAACTCAAACTTTACGGCACAAGCAAGCACAAACGTAGCACAAACTACATTATTTTTATATCAATTTGCGTCTGATGGAGGCCCAACTTTACGGAGGTAACAGTGGAGTGTAGACCAAAATAAAAATTAGTACTGTAAAAAAAAAAAAAAAAAAGGCAAAATCAATTTCAAAGTAATGGATTATGTCTTAGTAGCATGGACGACGATAGACGTCCAATTCATTTTGACTGGGTCTCTCGCACCTATCATCAATGGCAGTCAAAGAGTTAATTACGTTTCACCAGGATTCACCTATTAGTGGTCTTTTTAAAATGACCAATTCATCGTTTTTGTACTATCTTGGTGCTAAGGAACTATGTTGGAGCGATGAAGAACTTCATTTAGACAAAAGTAGTGCTTTATAAGCATGCTACGTGCCTTGAAACTATGTTGAAGTGAGTTGAGCATCATTACAAACATTTGAAATCTAGTGCTTTGCAGCCATCTTGTGGCATCTTGGTTTGAAGGAACTTTGTTGGAGAGTTGAGGAGCTTCATTTGGACAAAAGTGGTGCTTTACAGTCATCTTGCTGTATCTTAGAATTTTTAAAAAACTGGGTTTAAGTAGCTTCTTTCAGACATAAGTAGTGCTTCGTGAGCCATCAAGGTGGCAAGAAACTACAATGAAGTGAGTTGAGCCTCATTTTAAAAAATATTTCATATTAGTCTACTGAATGGAATTCAATTTTTACTTTTGTTTTTGGTTTTGAACTCTACTTTCACTTGAGACAAACTGCTAACTTTTTTTTTTTTCTGAATAATCCGTACCCTCTCCCAAACGATGACTCGCCAACATGTTTTGAATTGCATTTTACATTCACCAATGAAAGGCAAAAGTATGAGAAAAGGCAAAATTTGTCAACTCCAGCCAGCTGGTTGGCCAATTTGACAAAAACACTGTTAGG
The DNA here is from genome assembly GCF_030265065.1 of Corythoichthys intestinalis. Taxonomy (NCBI): domain Eukaryota; kingdom Metazoa; phylum Chordata; class Actinopteri; order Syngnathiformes; family Syngnathidae; genus Corythoichthys; species Corythoichthys intestinalis. The sequence continues at coordinate 24,448,068 of NC_080416.1, forward strand.
CACCAAAAGGCAACAAGCTATTACTTATGGCTCGTTTCACGGCTGGATGTGCTTTTGCAATAATCTTGTGTTACCCGAGACCTCTTTTAGTGCGAGGGCAGAGTGGCGGCGTTGGCGGCGCTCAGCTGGCCCACGGCTAACATGAGGATGTCCTTCTTTTCCTTGTAGAAGCGTAGCTCGCGTCCGGCAAGCCGCGCCTCCTCCAGCTCGCGCTCAGTGGCCGCCAGCTCCTGAGAGACGGTGCTGGCCACGCTCTGCTCACGGTTCACCCAGTCGGCCGCCATTTGCGTTCGCATGTCGTCGTCCAACGCCCGGTGAGAGTAGTGGGCTAGCACTTCCTGTGGCATGGAGGGAATAGAATAGAATAGAATAGAATAGAATAGAATAGAATAGAATAGAATAGAATAGAATAGAATAGAATAGAATAGAAAGCCTTTAATGTCATTTTACAGAGTACGAGATTTAAAGCTTCGCAATAATGTGCGCTAATACAAAAACACAGTTTAGAGTCCGCACTAAGGCTGAACGATATTGGAAAAAACTATATATATTAGAGATGTCCCGATCCGATATCTGGATCGGATCGGACGCCGATATGGGCAAAAAAATGCGTATCGGTATCGGTTCGGCCGACACGGAAAAATTCCGATCCGGACTTCCGATCCAGTTTTTTTTTTTGAAAGTCCGGTCCGGGTTTTCCAGTGCACCGACTTACATAATTCATTCCAGTTTTTGCTTCGGTTTCCCTAAAATCCGGTCCGCATTTTACGCACACCTTCAACACACTACATTACCGTCTTCCAATTGACTGAGAGGCTATCGGTAAAAATGTCAGCTGTGTGGGATTATTTCACTTTAAAGGACGACAAAGACGAAGAGGCAGAGTGCAACATATGCCACAATAAAGTCAAGCGTGGTGGTAAAGCTGTAAGAAGTGTTAATACAACCAAACTAATCAAGCATTTATCGAAATACCACCACAAACAATACAAGGAGTATGAGGAGTATATGAGGAGTGTCAGGAGAAAACCGAAGACAGAAATAAAGGTCATACGCAACGAACACTGGCAGAAACTTTTGCTATGCGTAACAAACTGGCACTTGACAGTCCCAAAGCCCAGGGAAGAGTCCTTGCCGAAGGAATCATTCTGGATGATGAGCCACGAGTAAAGTGGGATTTAGACGCATCGGGCAGACTTTTTTCAAAAAATATATATTCATATATTTATACTAAAACGATGTATGTATGTATGTACTTTTCCAGCGTTATTTTGCTGTGTAAATGCATTTATAATGATAAAAATATGTAGAGTATTTAAACATTGAGAAAACTTGCGTTTTTTTTCTGCCAACTCGAGGAGATTAAAATAAATGTCAAATCCGCTATCCACCTGTTAGAACACACATGCAAATATAAAATATATAAATGTTTATTGAATATCCATCTTACAGTCTTGTTTAACTGGGAGAATTTGTTACAAAAGACAGGCTATAATTTGTTATCATTATGCATATATGCACTGGTGTCACCAAACGTGATCACACAAAACGTAACCACGCATCGCTCCTGAGTCCTCATAAATAACGCATAAAATTTTGTTTTTTATGGGCTCGTGCCTACAAACAAAACATAAAATTTTGTGTTTTTCCGGGCTGAGCAAGCAAATCAAAGGGAGTGTGTAATAGTTAATAGTTTGAGGTTGTTTGTGTGTTTTGCTTTTTTAAGAGAGTTTACATTATTAGCATGTTTTACTGTCTGAATATGTCATTTCTGTTTGTTATTTATAATGTTTTGTGTTTAATCATTTCATAAAAAGGTCAGTTTCTTGTTACCAACCATTATGTGTTATTCCAACTCACCTAATTCAGCTGGCAAGTTGTTATCAAGACTACTAAAACCCTTTTCAACATGAGTCTAACAACTAAGTAAGGAGGCTAAATAACTTTAAACTTTAATGCATGCTCAGAGAGGCCGGTATTGGTATCGGCCAGTATCGGTATCGGATCGGAAGTGCAAAACAATATCGGTATCGGATCGGAAGTGCAAAAACCTGGATCGGGACATCCCTAATATATATTGCAATCAGAGGTTGCGCTAGACATTTTCGTTGTCTGTCATTTTGACTGACAGGGTCATAAAAATCCGGTCATGATCTATTTTTACCCGTCACTTAAATTTCTAAAATGATAATGATGACATATTCAATAGTATTTAGTTTTCATTCATTTTTAATTAATATTGTAACGCTTGCTTGGCGGCGAAAAATTAGACACGGAAGTTGTGGTATTTTTCTCCCTCTTTTTACTCTCCTTACTATCCACTCGCTCTCGCTATATGATTGGCCGAAGAGTCGAAATACTCTCCCGTGATTGGCCGAAGAGTCGAAATGCTCTCCCGTGAAATGCCTGTTTAAAAATGTTCCCGTTGTTACTTCTTGCGTTCGCTTAAAAGTGCTCATTTAAAAAGGAAAATCGATGGATGATACTACACACAGAGCGTATTATTAACAAATGCTAAAGTTGTATATTCATATAGCGAGAATAAGGAACGTCAATGACAAGCGCAGGCCCCCGCGAGTGGATAGTGAGGGGAATAGGATAGTGCGCCTACGCCCCCAAAGAAAAAGAGGCAACTATATAGACCCAAATCACCAACGTGACACAATGATCTTAATTGTGGTTGTCAGCCCCAAATCTTTTAAATATATATTAAATGCATCTTACCTGGCACACTGGGTGCACCAATAAGAATCTCGCGTTGATGTGTCAATCACGGTGCCGCCGCCAGACCCCGGTGACGCTACAACATTCTAACAGAATAGCCAACGACGTCATGCATTAAGAGAGACAATAGCTAATTAATATGCTCACTTGCCACCCTGTGGTCTGGGGTGTGAATTGCAACCTGTCAAAATGACGGACGGACTTCAGTTTTTTTCCGTCACCGTTTTAAAAAACCGGTCAACGACGGAAAATATTCGGTTAACGCGACCCCTGATTGCAACATTAAAACTACGGTGGTATGAAAAAGTATCTGAACCTTTTGGAATTTCCCACATTTCTGCATAAAATCACCATGAAATGTGATCTGATCTTTATCAAAATCACACAGATGAAAAAACAGTGTCTGCTTTAACTAAAACCACCCATACATTTATAGGTTTTCATATTTTAATGAGGGAAGTAAGCAAACAATGACAGAAGGGGGAAAAATAAGTAAGTGAACCATCACATTTTATATATTGTGCCCACCCCCCTTGGCAGCATTAACTTCAACCAGACGCTACCTGTCGCTGCAGATCAGTCTTTGACTTGGCCACTCCAGAACGTGTATTTTATTCTTCTAAAAGCATTCTGAAGTTGATTTACTAATGTGTTTTGGATAAATGTTTTGTTATAGCATCCATCCTCTTTTTAGCTTCAACTGTTTGACAGACGGCCTCACGTTTTCCTGCAAAACATCCTGATAAACCTTTGAATCCATTCTTCCATTAATGATTGCAAGTTGTCCAGGCCCTGAGGTAGCTAGTCAGCCCCAAATCATGACGCTACCTCCACCATGCTTCTCGTGGGGATGAGGTGTTGATGTTGGTGAGCTGTTCCATTTTTCCTCCACACATGATGTTGTGTGTTACTCCCAAACAACTCAACATTGGTTTCATCAGTCCACAACATATTTTGCCAAAACGTCTGTGGAGTGTCCAAGTGCCTTTTTGCAAACACTAAACGAGCAACAATGTTTTTTTTTAGACAGCAGTGGCTTCCTCCGTGGAGTCCTCCCATGAACACCATTGTTGGCAATAGTTTTACATATAGTTGATGTGTGCACAGAGATATTGGACTGTCCCCGTATTTCTGTAAGTCTTTAGCTAAGGTTCTGTTTTCCGAAATTTCCAGGTTCGCGCTACGTTACAGCACAACCAGGTGTCCCTTAGCAATGAAAATCGCTTACCGTGACAAATGAGCGGGAGCCAACGCTCTGGTAAGGCGGCGAAGGAAGTGCGCCAGCGGGTCACGTACGGATCGCCTGGCTTTGTTCTTTCGCCGCCTTACCGGAGCATTGGCTCCCACTCATTTGTCACGGTAAGCGATTTTCATTGCTAAGGGACACCTGGTTGTGCTGTAACGTAGCGCGGGGATTCTGGGATTGACAAACTCAAATCTAGCGTCATCGTTACCCTTGTTATGCTTGTTTTTGATGCTTGTTGCTTGCTCTTGTGGGATTGTAATCAATAAATCTCATTTACTCTGCATTTTCCAATCAATAAACATTGTCTATTGAGCAAAAGTGTGCCTGTTACTGATTCACCGCGAACCTGGAAATTTCGGAAAACAGGTTCTTTTTTACCTCTCACGCCAAACTCTTGGCGTCATCTTTGGTGGACAGCCACTCCTTTGGAGAAAAGCAACAATGCCAAACTCCCTCCATTTGTAGACAACTTCTCTGACTGTCGATTGATGAACATCCAGACTTTTAGAGATGGTTTTGTATCTTTCCTAGCTTTATACAAATCAACAATCCTTGATCGCAGGTCTTCAGACAGCTCCTTTGACCAAGCCACGATGCACATCAGACAATGCTTCTCATCAACACAATTCTTACCAGGTGTGTGTTTTATAGTGGGTAGGGCAGCTTAAACCACTCATTAGTGATTGGACACACACCTGACCTAAAATGTTTGTTAAAAATTGGTTTCAATTGCTCTTTAAGTCTCCTTAGGCAGAGGGTTCACTTACTTATTTCCCCCCCTTCTGTCATTGTTTGCATGCCATCCTCATTAAAATATGAAAACTTATAAATGTTTGGGTGGTTTAATTTAAAGTAGACACCGTATTTTCAACTGTGTGATTTTGACAAAGATCAGATCACATTTGATGGTGATTTTATGCAGAAATATGAGATATTCCAAAAGGTTCAGATACTTTTTCATACCACTGTAGAAGAATTTTCACCAGATGACTTGAATAGCTCTGTTTGGAAAGACTTTGGTTAATTCACCATGACTACATTGTATTGATATAATATTGTGCAATAATCCAGGCTAAGGGGCTCATCTGTGAATAATGAGGATGATCCAGGATGCCATGTCTCTGTAGATTTGCTGCAATCACATGTGCGATGAGATGATTGTGCATGCGCACATCGCAATGGCGATGTTCAAACAATATATTGTGCAGGCCTAGTGTACACAGATTGGGAGCAAAGTGAATAAGTGACTAGTAGAAGCTGGTAATATAACAGTGCATATATGACAATTTACAGTACTCAGAATAGGAGGTGGATGTCTGACTGGATATGATAGTGCAAATGATGGTTTGTGCATAGATATTGATTTAACAGTGCAAAAATGCTAGTTTAACTGTGCAAATATTGCATATGCAGATTGAGACAGAAGTCTGAGAACATATAAATTAGCCGTGCCATAGACTTCACTATTAGTTAGCGGGAAATGAGGCGTGGGGCCGCTCCGTAGGGGGCCTATTTTCAAAAACTTAAAATTAAAATATTTTCAAAACCAAAGCCGCTAGCGACCTAAAACCAAAACAGGCACCACCCTTAGGCAAATACTTATATACAGGTAAGTCTCCATGAGCAGTGGCATAAAAAAATTCAAAGTCGTTCCATGATAAAATCCTGATCAGTTATTTTTTATATAACTTAACTTAAAATGGCTATAAAATTCTCAGATTTTAGGCTAGATGCACAAAAATCACCAAACGCAGAGATAATCATCTATATTTTCAGGATCAATGTCTATATTTAACATTTATATTTCGTGCAATTTTGACATAAGTTTTCAACAGTGAAAAAAAATCACTCAATTTTCAAATCAGAAACTTAATACTTGAGGAAAAAATGCAGAATCATCTTAATTTTACAAAAAAAAAAAAAAAAAAAGCAAATGTATCATTTTTCTATATACAATCACAACTTATTTAGGTTGAATTCCAATTTTACTATTGTCTCAGCCCGTCTTGCCGGCTATCTGGCCCTCGTCGTTTTTAGATTGATATATTACATAAAATAAAAAACGTTAAAGCCAAAAAAATTTTGTATGGATGAACAAATGTCTAAATTACTAGTTTCTTGCCAAAAAAAAAAAAAAAACGGGCAGTGTGCCAAATACTACCTGATTATTTGAATGTAAAGTTACGCTATTGTATATGGATACAAAATCCAACATAGCGGCCATCAAAAAACTAAAAACCTTTTAAGTTGAAAACTCTTGTAAATAAATGCAGAAATCCAGGAATTTCTATAGATTTGAATGTAAAACAGTCTAGATGCAAAAAAAAAAAGTTAAATACAAGGGATCACCCCGATCACGTGTTCGGTCCGGATGCCGTCATTTTCAGAGGATCAGAATCAGGTTAAAACAAAAAAAAAGATCCTCGTGCAAAAACGTTTTTCATTTTCCTACTTCCTAGCTCTGATTTTCCAACCCCAATCGACCGTGAAGTGTCATGTGAGAAGCGATGTAATCGTGTGGGAGAAACCCTCAAAGCCGCAAATGCGCCGTTACACGCTGACAATTGAAAGCATCTGGGCTTTGGAGCTACCTGACGTGAACACTGGCGTTCCCTCATGGCTTTCAGGCTTCCGTTCCAGTGGAGGAGCTGGAAAACTGTCATTAGCTCCTGAAAGATACACAGCTGCCTTGATTAGGAACAAATCAGCAAGTGAACAAGGAGTCCTTGTCGGTTCGGTCACGAACCTGAAATTCAAGCATTGATTTTCCTTTGTTGGATTCCAGCATGAAACGGAATGCTCCGATTCCCGTGTTGGGATTGTCAGCCTCTTCCCTGTTTCCCTGTGAGAATAGCACTATTATTGGGATGTACAGAACAGCTAAACCTTATTTCAGCTGTTCTAGCTAGGCATGCATGATAAATTGATCTCATGAGTTAATTCCAAGTTTTTTTTTGTACTGCGAATGATTTGTTTTACCTCCATAAGATACGCAGTACCAGGGGCGGAACTTGGGCCGGTGCTAGGGGTGCAACCTCACCTGGGCCCGGGCCGGATCGGCCGACACGGAAAAATTCCATTCCAGACTTCCGATCCAGTTTTTTAAAAAAGTCCGGCCCGGGTTTTCCAGCGCATCAATTTACATAATCCATTCCAGTTTTTGCTTCAGTTTCCCTAAAATCCGGTCCGCATTTTACGGCACACTTTCAACACACTACATTACTGTCTCCCAATTTACCGAGAGACTTTATCGGTAAAAATGTCAGCTGTGTTTCCAGCTTGCTATGTTGATGTTTGTTTTCCGCTTTAGTCTTACTGCGAAGAGAGAGGAAGTGACGATCAGCCCGCCATGATATTTACGTCATTAGCGACTGCTTTCACGCACGCTGCTTCCCGGGAAAGTTCTGGACATTATACTAAGACGCAACCCGTGAAATGTCCGTGTAATCTCCGTGTCAGTCGACCCAGGAAATTGTTTTCACATACAACTGCTGCACGGTTAAATCCTGCGATATTCCCGGTGTTTTGGAGAGTGTGAAAGGGGCTATAGAGGAGTTATGGCATATTCACTGTTGCTACAACAGGGCAGTGTATCCACCCAGATCAATAAAACTAAATGCAACTCTTTCAAAACAAACCATTACAAGATCACCAGGCATTCCCCTACATACAAGAGATTGTGGCGCACCGCCACACCAAAATAAAAGCCGCCACACATTGCAAATGAGATTTTTTTGTAATTATTATAATTCTTTTTTTTTTTTTAAAGCCGCTTCAAACTGGCGGCAGCCGAGTGTGAAGAGTTTAGCTGCAACCTATTTATTGTATATTGTAATGTCCGTAACTAGCGCGGCCCCCTTAAGAGACGATCATACTGGGGAGCTGTGACGCAGGGGGATGCGAATAGGCCTGTCGCGATAACAAATTTTAGTGGGCGATAAATTATCTAATAAATTATTGCGATATGTGATATTATTGCGCCCCCCCCCCCCCCCAAAATTTTTTTTTTGAGCGTTTATTTTTATTTATTGTCATCATCATCATCGGTATCATTGACAGTTGCAAGATGTGATATGAGCAACCCGAAAAACACGAAGAAAAGACAAGGGCTGACGAGAGAAGCATATGCTTATCAAGTCCCGTCCCCTTTTAACCAATTTACAATAACACAGTGAGAATACAGTATATATTAATAGATCAAGTAGACCCATTTAAACGCAATATATGTTTACTTTTAAATCAAAAAATACCTTTTAAGAAATCACAACTAAAAACAATAGACCATGCCTCTTTCAAGTAAAAGACAACAATACTAATACCGCACAGAAACACATATTAAATGTCTTTTTTCAAGAAAAAATAAAATTGCACTTAATAACTGAAGCATTTAGGCATATACAGTGCTGCTCGAAAGTTTGTGAACCCCACAGCGATGGTCAGATTTTTTGTAAAAAAAACTAAAATAACCTTATTAAATGTTAAGTTATACCCAAATCCACAATACTGACATTCCAAATAATGGACTGAAACAAAAGAAATAGTTATATTGTCATTCTTTATTTAACAAAAGTGGTTGATTTAAGAAAAACTCAGATATCATGTGTGCAAAAGTATGTGAACCCCGTCAGTTAATAGGATATTGCGCCTCCTTTTGCAGAGATTACCTCAACCAAACGGTTTCTGTAGTGACTAATCAGCCTCTCACATCTACTTTGGGGGATTTTTGCCCATTCTTCCTTGCAGAACGCAGTCAGTTGAGAGAGGTTTGATGGGCGTCTGGCATGAACTGCTCGCTTCAGGTCCCGCCACAGCATTTCAATGGGATTTAGATCAGGACTTTGACTGGGCCAGTCCAGAACACGAATCTTCTTCTTTTTCAGCCATTCCTTGGTTGTATTGCTGGAATGCTTTGGATCATTATCATGTTGCATGATCCACCTTCTGCCAAGCTTTAACTTCAAAACAGATGGCGTCAGGTTATGTTCTAGGATTTGACAATATTCCTCAGAATTCATGATTCCCTGGACTATGTGGAGTTGTCCAGGTCCTGAGGATGAAAAGCAAGCCCAGATCTTGACATTCCCACCTCCATGCTTCACTGTTGGGAGAAGGTTCTTTTGGTGGTATGCAGTGTTGACTTTTCGCCAGACATGGCGGTTTTGGTTGTGACCAAACAGTTCAATTTTGCACCTACATCAGTTGATGAAAACTCTTTTTAATTTAGTCTGGACAACACAACTGTTAAAAAAACAAAAAAAAACTACTGAATTGATTGATTAGGAAATCAGGTTGAAATAATATGAAAATTCCAAAATGTTGAGGGGGTTCACAAACTTTTGAGCAGCACTGTAGGTATAAAGTTGCAGTCACAGTAATTGCACTTCAACAACAACAACGAAAAATAGACTAATTAAGTAGCAGTAACAAAAATTTGGCTCCCAAAGGTATCAAATATCATTTAACAGAGTTAAAACGTTCTCATTTCTTCAGCAATGTAGCGGACTTCACTTTCCGTCAGGGAACGCTATTTTGCGCGGTGTCGTCTGTATTTCTCACATCAAGCGAATACCTCTAATTGTCAATTAACATGACGAGGAGGCTCCGATTGTTGCAATGCAGCTTTCTTACTAAGCAGTGAAAACTGGAGAGGATAACAGTGTTTCAAATGAGCATTTAGATTTATTCTGTTGGCCGTCTTTGCTGAAACAACCTCCAAAAACATTTTGCAGACTGGTTCGTCCTCTTCCTCATTCCGCTCGCTCATTGCTGTGCGCCGACAGTGCACTCGGCCCTGCCTCCATCCATTAAATGACGGTCACTCAAACTCAAATGTATAAAACGAACATACCCAGAAGTCAATAAAACAGAGTGGCACAAGGAAGCTGAACTTGAAACAGCGCTGTCAAGCACGTCTGCCACACACGCACGTGACAAACGCGCGCACGTGCACGCGAGGCGATAAATCGCAGCACGAAAATTACCGTCTTTATTTCTATATACCGCGCGATAAATGGAATTATTGCATATTGCGACAGGCTTAGAAGCGAGTAGGAAAAATGGGAGTCAACAGGCGAGATAGCAAGAGATAGCAGTAGCATGTTTCTTTATTATTGTTACCACAATAAAGTGGGTTGGCCAATACCAACTCCTCTCCTTCTCCCCCGTATCCGGGGCCTTACAGTAGTTTGGATCGGACTTTTCGGCAAAAGTGAGCGGAGGAAGGCCGTCTTGAACGGAAGGCCAAGTTTGAATGAATTTGCGCCGAGAGGCGGGGCCCAAAATAGAGCTTTGCTCTATTTCCTGAGCACCGCCACGCTAACTTTGACAACGAGTGCCAGGCGTACTTATTATATCTGTGCTATCAGGCTGTTTCGGCAGACGGATATACGCAATCATGGCTGACGAAACTTTAATAAATGCGCTTTTTTCCCCAAGTTTCGCGAGCTCTGGGACACTCAAAAAATGACTCTCATTAAGGCTAATTATGTATTTGTAGCCAACTAAGTGATTTTGATGTAGGCTAATATAGCTAATATCGATACATACAACTTGTGTTGCTTTCATTATACGACTTATACAAGGCTTTTATTTTTTTGCGGCTCCAGACATACTGTATCAGTTTGTTTTTTTGGGTCAAATATGGCTCTTTCAACATTTTGGGTTGCCGACCCCTGGGTCACTACAAGATGCAAGTCTTACTATTGCTACGAGAAAAAAAGTTGTATATTTGAGTAGGGTAACGTGGCTGTAATCAGCGTTTACGTACATGTACCATAGCTGAGAGCTACGACATTAGCATGGCTAATGACATATTTCAAATACATACTGGACTGTCTCAGAAAATTAGAATACACAATATTCTAATTTTCTGAGACAGTCCTGTATATTGTTCTATGTAAAGGACGTCAGCCAAGGTCGGCCCCCCACATTTTTACCACGCCAAATCTGGTCCCCTTTGCAAAAAGTTTGGACACCCCTGCTTTAAATGGTGGATTAATGTACAGGACTGTCTCAGAAAATTAGAATATTGTGTATTCTAATTTTCTGAGACAGTCCAGTATATCTTTGTTATGGTTCTTCTTGGAGGAAAAAAACATGAAAAAAAAATTCGCCGTGGCACGACATGGTGAGGCTGTCCGACAAAACCACAGTTTCAAAAAATCATGGGGGAAACCCTGATCACTCTAATTAAACGAATCCTCGAAGCAGCAAAATTTGATTTGAAGCTTTTTTCGAATCGAATTACTCACGTTAATGGATTAATCGTTGCAGCACTACACCAATCAATCGTCTTGAGGGACCCGCGAATAATTGTTGTACACTAGCACTAGCATATTGCCCTGCACTATGGTCAACTCATTGGCTGCGATAGACGTCAAATCCATTAGAACTGAGAGGGTTGGCAGCGAATGAACTTTCGTTCATTCGCTGCCAACCCTCTCAGTTCAAATGGATTCAACGTCTACTAGTGATAAACATAAATTCGCAGCAGAAGAATAAAAACTCTCACATGATTGGACGTCTATCTCTATAGCAGTACTTCTCAAATAGTGGGGCGCGCCTCCCTGGGGGGGCGCAGAGCGATGCCAGGGGGGGCGCATGTGTCCTCGGGGAACATGCTTTTTTTCTTTTTTTTTGCCGGACTGGAATAAAGTGTACTTGCACATCCACTCAGTGGGTGGCAGTGGCGCTCTCATTTTCAGAGTGCGTGCAGTATTTTTGAACTAAGGAAGAGCACTCAGCACACAGAAAACAGATATGAAGAGCAGTGCGCCGCCGCCGTTTTCGAAAGCCGTTTTCCGACCGGACTCACTCACGCAGCGACCCACTGTCTTGTCCGGTTCTCACGTCGCCACCCGAGAAGTGCCATTTTCGGCTTGGGATCGTCACGACGACCGCCCTCACCTACGGTTCTACCTCGGCCGCCGAGAATGCGCTTTTTTCGTGCCGTTTGCCTTTTAGCTTTGACTTTTAATACAGTGGGGTGATGAGGAAAGACTACTGTTTACTGTGTCTGAAAATAATTATAGCGGACTGCCAGAAGCCAAATCAATTAAGATGCCACTTAAAGACATTCGACCCCAATCTCATTGATAAGCCGCTTGATTGTTTTTCAGCGAAAACGTGCCGAATATTGCCAACAATAGTCCTGCTTTGTCAGTGTTATATCAGTAAACCAGTGAGCATTGTTAGCATGCTCATTGCAAAATGACTCCACACCATTGCAAATGAGGTAATACTGAGTGTGAGCAGCAAAAAAAAAAAAAACTGTCCTTCTGTCCAAGGACACTCTTTTTTTTCCTTTATTCATTTTTGGTTTTTTCGGTCAAATTTTTTGGCATATTGTCCTCATGAGTAAATGTTTCTAATCAATTTGAATTTGTTATTATTTACGGATTTTATTACATTTTATTTTTCTGTATCAAACGGCCAAAAATACCTTGAGTGTATTTTTACAGTTTGAATATGACTTTTTTTTTTAAATTCAGGCAAATTGATGCACGTCAAGTCTTCTCTGTTACAAACAAAACAATGTTAATAAAGTTATACTTTATTATAAGTTGATCTGTTACTTTTTTTCTTTATTAGAAAAAAAGGACACAATGTTAGGCAGATGCGTATTTATAATAGTAATTTATAGACGAATAATACTATTTACAGTGGCGGCAGAGAGTTTGGGGGGGCGCGAAACATTTACGTCTTGCTTGGGGGGGCGTAACAGAAAATAATTGACAAGCACTGCTCTATAGCATTGAAACCTGATGTTACAAAAGGACTTGCTTATCCCGTCAATCGACTTACATTAAAAGAAGCCAAAGCCTCGCTCACGCTCTTCTCGATAAAGTCGTCAGTGATCCGACGGGACGGGTGTTCGTTAAAAACTGAGTTCATGAGGGCGATCTTGGCGGCGCTGCGTCGAGCCTCGGCCTTGGTGGGACAGAACTGTAAAAACATAAATAAATAAAAATAACCGAGAGGAATTTACAAGTGTACGCACATGAAAGAGGTGAGCGAAGCAAAAACTCCATACTTGGAAACTTCCGAAGCAGCTCCCCCCAGGGAGGCTCACGTAGCAGACGTACGGGGGGCTGCTAGCCGCCACCATCTCGTAGACCACCAACGCACCGTTGCGCAGGTCGGCTCCGCGGCTCAGCTTCATCTGCCAGAACTCTTGCAAGGCCTCCACCACGTTCACTACATTCAACAAGACAAAAGCTTCATGAGCGGATTGATTTCTTTCACTGCCATTGACGGCCAAAAACGTCCAATCTATTTGAACTCGGTGATCCAATCCTATATACTTGTAAATCACGGTGTGGTGCAGGAAGGCACATCTCCAGATTATCATAAAAGTATGCAAAAGTCAGCAAAAAAAGGCAGTCATGAATATTTTTGGGGTGGGTCAAGCAGGATGATATGATAGTGCTGTCAAAAATGATAAATGTTGCCTCGGCGGTGCAGTGCCAGAGGGGGCGGTTGGTTTCTTTTTGGATCCCGCATTTGGCTATGTGCAATGGGGAAGATTCGCACTGTAAATCACGTTGTCACTAAAGCAAGGCAAGGCAAGGCAAATGTATTTGTGTAGCACAATTCAACACAAGGTAATTCAAAATGCTTGACGTCAGGTTAGAATCCAAAAACACCAATAAAATGATACATTAAAAATCACATTAAATCATCGAGAAAGTTAAAATACAAACAATTAAAACAGGAAATAGAAATAAAACAAAAAAATGAATGAAAAGCAAAGACGTATGACTTGAAGTCTGAAGTACCATATTTTCCAAACTATAAATCGCACTGTTTTTTTTTTTTTTTTATTTATAGTTTGGCTGTGCCTGCGATTTATACTCAAGTGTGAATTCTATGTTTTTTTCCCCCACTTAGCCTGTTATGTTGTGTTTTTTAGGCTATAGATATCAGAAAAACTGTTAATACAGTGGTATGGAGAAGTATCAGAACCTTTTGGAATTTCTCACATTTCTGCATAAAATCACCATCAAATGTGATGTTTGTCAAAATCACACAGATGTAAAAACAGTGTCTGCTTTAACTAAAACCACCAAAACATTTATAGGTTTTCATATTTTAATGAGGATAGTATGCAAACAATGACAGAAGGGGGGAAAATAAGTATGTGAACCATCATATTTAATATTTTTTTGACCCCCCTCCCCCGCCCCTTTGGCAGCAATAACTTCTGCCAGACGCTTCCTGTCGCTGCAGATCAGTCTGGCACATCGATCAGGACTAATCTTGGCCCATTCTTCTAAAAAAAAACTGCTGGAGTTCACTCAGGCTAGGTTCATACCACAGGTCTTAACGCACAAATCCGATTTTTTGCCATATCTGTTTTTTTGGCGTGCCCGTTCAGACTGCCTTTGTCCATTGAGACCGTTCAAGTATCACGCATGCGCACTAATTCGGAGTCCGAGATCCGCTCAGCAAAGAGACCCGCATGCGCAGAATCATCAAAACAAATTACACATGCTAGCTGTATGTCATTCCAGAGTGATCATATTTTGATTTCCAAAAAGAGGACACAAATAACAGACATTAATAATCCCCGTTTAGTCTTATATTCAAAGTTTAAATGGACTGATAGAACGCATACACGCACACACGAGCCTTGACGTGTGTGCGTGAAATGACGTGGGTGCGTCAGTTTGCCCCGACTCGGCCATGAGTGCAGTAATGAATTATTGCTCATTCGGTGCGCAGAATGAAAATCGAAAATTGTAAGGCTTATTCTTCATTTTATTTTTTATGAGTGGTCAAGCCCGCTTCGTGCTTTAAAGCAGAGTTCAAGCTAGGCGCTAATGCCTACATGGCTGCCGTCCTCCGTGCCTCTTGCTGTTTGCTGATGTAATTGCTGCATGAATTCCGATTTGGGAGTCTTGACAGTTCGGACCGCCAGTCACGTTCTGAAAAAATGTGGCCCAGATCGGATTTGAACCACATACGAAAATGACTCAGATCGGATTTGAAATGGTCCACTTCTATGCGACTTGTCCCTTCCAGACCGTCAAGTTAATGCCTGACTCGAGTCGGAAAAACACGAAAAAATCGGATTCGTGCATTAAGACCTGTAATATGAACCTAGCCTCAGATTCTTGGGATGTCTGGCATGGATAGCTGTCTTTAGGTCATGCCACAGCATCTCAATGGGGTTCAAGTCTGGACTTTGACTTGGCCAATCCAGAACGTGTATTTTGTTCTTTTAAGACTATTCTGAAGTTGATTTACTTCTGTGTTTTGGATCATTGTCTTGTTGCAGCATCCATCCTCTTTTTAACTTCAACTGTCTGACAGATGGCTTCAGGTTTTCCTGCAAAACATCCTGATAAGCTTTTTAATTTATTCTTCCTTTAATGATTGGAAGTTGTCCAATCCCGGAGGCAGCAAATTCATGGTGGGGATGAGGTGTTGATATTGGTGAGCTGTTCCATTTTTCCTCCACATATGATGTTGTGTGTTACTCCCAAACATTCAACTTTGGTTTCATCAGTCCACAAAATATTTTGCCAAAACTTCTGTGGAGTGTCCACAACTGGCCTGTGTCTGTTGCTGTTTTGCCTTGCCGTTTGATCGCTGTCGACCTGAATAAATTGTCAACTTGTGTTTCGAAGTCTTTTTCCAGCTTTCAAAATGGAGTCAGTACAAGGGGTTAAGACTAAGGTGAAAGCGCAGAGTTTGGCCTTTTGGCCGGGTTGTCGGGGTTTCGCCGGCCCAAGTCATTGGAGCTGCGCCACCGCAGGTCCAGCGGTTTGGCTGGCGTGATTCCGGCAATCTGGCTAAAAGGTCAGATTCCTTCATAGGTATTTACAGCTAGATTAGGTATATGGAATGATTCAAATATGTTTGTCTGTTGTTTTATTCCAGTTGAACCTAGATTATGAAATTCAATGTGACGTTTCAGTAGTACTTGGAACTGATTAGGGCATGTAAATGGAAAACGCGTCTCTTCTTACGGAAAACAGTTCACACGACTACTACCATAAGCAGTTAATTTCGTAAGTAGAGCTACCACTGTATTTGCAAGGACTCTGGCAGCAGCGTTCTGTATTCGCTGCAGCTTCCTGATTGATTTTTTTGTTAAAGTGATCCTCTACTTTAAATACATGTAGGCTCTAATAAACCACAATTGTTCTATTGTACTAAAATATATTGTTAGAAACACATAAAATGTTAAATCAATGGCAATATTTTTTAATATTTAGAACACATTTTGACCGATAGTTGGCGCCATGTTTTGTGGGCTCGCAGTAAAGACGTAAAGGGGATCTTTCCAAATGTGTGTCGTATACAACAATTGCGTATTGCTGCCTAAACTCGCAAAGTAAAATGCCACGATGTGCTGCTTTTGGATGCAATTTCCAGTCAAATTGAAACAAGGGGAGTAACGTGAGTGGTCAAGGTGGAATTATTATTTTTTGTGAATAAATGTGCATAAGTGGAAGCTTCTCCCCCTTTTTGGTCCCTGTATGCATGTATCCTACCTACCACGCGTTACAACTGGCGCACGAACATTTTTCCTGGATCCTTAGTCTAGTAAGGGATCCGTCTATTTTCTGGATCCTTCGGCCCCACCGCGGCTGCAATATTGGTTTTGACTATGTCTATTTATTTTCTGGATTTGACGGTCCCACAGCGGCTTTTCGGATCAGTCTATTTTGTGGATTCGACAGCCTGATCGCGGCTGCAAAGTTTCAATGGGATCGGTCTAATTCCTGGATCTTCGAGTGAGTGAAAAAACGCAGATTTGGATTGCTATTGTTATCTTTTTTGTTGAATATTCTTCGTGGGAGTTTTCCCCAAATTATTCCAAATAATTAAAGCACTATGGCACGCTACAGTGACGACACTGACTCTGACATGGACGTTACTTTTATGTTGGAATTCGTCTGGGAACTCGTGTGTGTGTGTACCGCTGAGCTCCCGAGTGACGAGTGGTCAAGGTGGAAATATTATTTTTTGTGAATAAATTTGCATAAATGGAAGCTTCTCCCCCTTTTGGTACTTTTATTCACGTATCCTACCTACCACGCGTTAAAATGTACAAGACATGGATTACACTCGATTCCAGGATTTGTTCCCGTCAGATGACGAATTTAATGAGGACAGTTAGCACACGACAGCTCTGGATGCTAAAAATCTACATAATTATACTGGGATAAGTTTGAAAACGCAATAGCTTACCTTGAGGAACATAAACCGGTGTTCTCAACAGCATACACTCTTTAGCTCCATTGTCATTGAGACGCACTTGCCGCGAGTACATCACCAGTTTTTCCCAACTCGTCTTATCAGGTACTGTATTTCCTGCTCTCATTTAGCCTTTGCTGCTCGTCTTGTGAACGACCGACAGTGCTGTCCTGCTCTTTACTTTTCCGATCTGGTTCAAATTGGACGGGCAGAACCGACATGTTGGGGTAGCTAAGAGTGACACGCTGAAAGTTCGGCAACGGGCCAAGTGACGTCAGGCACTGCGACGTAACAAGAATGGCGACCTATCACTTAAAATAATTTGACAAACTTTGTTAAAACGAAAACATTAAGAGGGGTTTTAATATCAAATTATTCTAAGTCATACTAACATTACTTGTCTTAAAGATCGAAGATCACTTTAAGACCTGTAAATATACCATTACAATAGTACAGTTCATTTTTCCATGTCTTGTTTGGGCAAAAGCCCCTTAACACTGACTATATTTTTTAGGTGGTAATAACGAGAGATGTCGGACCCGATCGATCGGGATGATCACGTCATTTTCAAAGTATCGGAATCGGCAAAAAAATATCGTCTATGCCTTTTTTTAATATATATACTGTATATTTTATATTAAATCGTTTTCTAATTGTATTTAACTTTACAAACATAATATGTTACACTCATCCAGAGTCTTTAGTTTAGGCTTAAGGTAGGGTTATCAAATTTATCCCGACAACAGCGGTAATTAATTTTTTAAAAAATGTATCACGTTAAAATATTTAACGCAATTAATGCATGCGCTGCACGACCCACGCACGCATTGTCGCGCTCAACCTGTAATGGCGCCGTCTTACCTATATCGAGAGATAAAAGGCAGCGTAAAATGAGTAGAGTGAATTTTGGCAGCTTTTGGAGCCTTTTTTAATTGGCTAAAGCCTTACAATCCCTCTCCCTGTGATTAGAAATATCATGGGAAGCATTGTGGGGAAGCAGGGTATGTTATTTCCCAACGCAGAGAAGATATATCAATTAGTAGCACTACGCACAGTCATGGTTCCACTTCCCATCATGCATTTGGGCATGGCTAAAGTATCATTTACTGAAAGCTCAACAAATACACTAGATGGCAATATTTAGTCACAATATACAAAGTCACAAGTCTTTCTATCCGTGGATCCCTCTTACAGAAAGAATGTTAATAATGTAAATGCCATCTTGAGGATTTATTGTCATAATAAACAAATACAGTACTTATGTACTGTATGTTGAGTGAATATATTCGTCCGAGTTTTATTCATTTTTTTCTTAATGCATTGCCAAAATGTGTATGATCGGGAAAAATGATCGGGAATGATTGGAATTGAATCGGGAGCAAAAAAAAGCAATCGGATCAGGAAATATCGGGATCGGCAGATAATCAAACTAAAACGATCGGGATCGGATCGGGAGCAAAAAAACATGATCGGAACAACCCTAGTAATAACTAGATGGCTGTCGAAGAGGACTTTTCCCTTATTTAGTAGCTGAAGCATTCCATTTGTTTACAATCACTGGATACATCAATCACGCATCTGAAAAAAACACAAGAATATGACTAAGATACAGCTATTTTAAATTTTTAAAAATCATGACTTATTTTGTAGGAGCATCAATTTTGATTCACGGGTGGTTGGTTGTGTGTTGTTCTAAAAGACTGTAGAAGCTTATTGATCTTTAATGTAATCCCTGCTTAAGGTTTAGTAGCTAATCCTATAATGAATTGGAACACATGTTACACTGACTTAAAAATGGACTTGAAATGAGCAAAGTTGGAATGTAGGGAAAAAAAGGATTTATTTTTCATGAGGAAGTGAAGGCATTAAATTAGAATAATGCTGTCATTTTAAAATTACTTGTTTACTTTGCCTGACATTTGCTGTACTGGTTTTCTGATATTATTAATGAATTGGCCATCATAGGGACTACAGTATTACGGTACTTCAGATTTGATAGTTTCGAGGAATGAAGCTGGTTAGAGTAAAGGTTTTGGCGTAAAAGTATTAGTTTTTTGTTTGTTTTTTTAGGAAATGAAGTGACATAAAAGTGAAAGTTGCCAAAAATTGTTTTAATTAAGGTGGAGATGTGAATATTCAATTTAGTAAGTACACATATGAAGTACTGTACTCCGATACAAGACTTATAATTGATGAATGAATAACTTGTTTAGAAATCAGAAGTCAAGGAAAAAGATCAGAGAATGAATTTGAATTATTTTTACTTTTCAAGGTTTTTTTTTCTTTTCGTGAAACGAAAATCTAAAATTAATAAATTATCATTTTAGAACAAATTATATTAACATACAAGATCTATCCTACAATTTAGACTCTACCTCTGGCTACCTGAATAATTATTGGATTATCTTTATTTAGACAAGTGGTCCCCAACCTTTTTTGCACCACGGACTGGTGTAATGTGGGCCTTTTTTTCCACTGTGTGGCAGATAATTACAGTAAATATTAAATAACACGTCGAAGCTAAAAACGAACGGACATGGTTGTTGGCTCCTCGTCTGGCTCAGCAGGAGGCCTTTTCCCCGTTAAAAAAAGCTGTCCAAAGACGTCGCCGCCCCCAGCACACAGCCAACAGCAGCTAAAGTTACTGTTTACATTGACTGGCACTGGGCTGCCATAGTTATGCAAACACCCTTGTAATTGTGGCCAACCACTAAATGGCGACCTATACAAATCTTTACTCGGATTAATCTCTAGAGTACAAAGGGATATTGATGTGTCAAGAGCCACAGGCCAGATTGCAGTCGTTAATAAATTATTTCTCTGAGGCCCGGTAGCAAATGCGCCAAGGACTAGAGGCGTGCGAAATTTCCGATTCTAAGATTATTCGCGATTCAGCCGTGGAAGATTTGAGAACTATTCACAAAAATCCAAATTCCAATTATTGAATTATACCAGGTAAAGCAGACATAAAACATAGTCAGTGCAGTCTTCGGGACGCAATGAAAAACAGACCGCGAGTAAATATGTTCAACTCATGCCGCTAGATAAAAAAAAAAACAATAAACAATAATACCTGACTGCGGGCGACCGCTGCTTCAAACAACGCCCAGTTGCTAGTTGCTACAAACATACGACCACGACGGCGCCGGTAGAACATGTAAAAAGAACTAGATGCAATTGACAGACTTACCGTTTAGTAGTTGCCGCGTTGTTAACAACAGCCATCTTAAAGCAGTAGACTTCTCCAGAAGGCTCTGTTATAGCGAACCTAATTAACTTTTTATCTAGAAATACTCCTAAATCAGCAAAATCTTGACTTGAATCCATCTTTAAATGATGAAACAGTTTTAAAACTTTGACATGTCAAAAGTCGACAGAAGGGAAATTACGGAATAACGGGAGAATTTTAACAACTTTAACGGTTGATTGACATCATTAAATGAATTGAATGTAGTTTAAAGCTGCTGATACAGAATGGGACTTGAGGTTTTTTTTATTGTTTTAAACTGTTACCATGATACTGAAATATTAGTTAGGTTGAGCCTGAGAGGATTTTTTAACAATTTTGAAACTAACGTACAAAACATTAAAAGCGCGGGGGGGGGGGGGGGGGGTGATAACATCAATAATTGATTTATAATCTAATCGCAGCCTCTGAATCCAAATCATAATTGAATCGTTAGGTGCCAAAAGATTCCCACTCCACCAAGGACTGGTACCAGTCCGTGGCCCGGTGGTTGGGGACCACTGTTTTAGACTAGAACAACACAGTTGAGTGAAAAAACACATTGAAAAACGGGGGGTTTCCCTGCACTGCAATTAGAAATATGATTTATTCAAAGCACTTCATATCATTTTTAAAAGTATAATCCAGTTGTAGTGTTACTGTATATTACATTATTTAGAAACATCAGAAAATACATTTTTTAAGTACACTTTTATCATTTGGATTTATGGTTACTGAGATTCAGTGGTGATTTTGTTATCAATTGACTGCCATTGACGGCGATAGATGTCCAATCCATTATGACTGAGGGGGCTCAGTGACAGTGAAACATGACACAAACATGTTACAAGTTTTTTTAGACCTTAAAATTGTGTTACGAGTGCTCACCTCTACCGTAGCCTTGCGTGTGTTTGGCAAAACTACGGACCACAGCCTCCACCGCCTCCTTCAGCACCGCCGGGTTCCCTGGGTTGGCGTGGCCAGCGGCGGGGAGCCCCAGGCCGGTTCCTACTCCGCCGCCTCCCCCGTACAGGCTATGGAGCTGTAGCGGTGGCGGTGGCGGCGGAGGCCCCGAGCAGGCGGCCAGCGACGGTGGCGAGGGCAACAGCGGAGGGATGGGCACCGTCACCCCGGGGCGAAGAGACGACGAGGCGGAGGAGAAGGAGCGGAGCGTCCCGCCGACGTTTGACCCCGAACCGAATCCGATTCCCGGTTGGAGCCGCTGAGGGCGGATATGGATAGGGAGAAGGTGAGATTCCATCGTCCGAACCGCGCCGAACGAGCGGGGACCAAATGAGCAGACGGTGGGTTTTGGGTTAAAAAACAAAACAAAAACAAAAAATACTAAAAGGAATTTAGCTGGGTTTTATGCGCTTGGAGACCCGAACTGTACTTCTCTGTTGTTCTGGTCTGCATCCTGCCTGCCTGGACTGTTAGATGGGTTGCCTTCAGTGACATCTCGTAAAATACACAACTATCATAAAATAAAACATAACACGCGAGCTGTTTTGTACAAGATTTCACTCAACAAAAGTAAATATCACAAATCGTATACGGTGTTATATGCATTTGTATCTTCTATTGAAAAAAAAAACCTAAGCTGACCAGCGAATTTTCATATATCCGATTTTATTATATGACTTGAATGCATCCCTGGAAAGTCAGAAATATTAGGCCAAGAAATTTGAGCCTCCTCTTGTTCCTGCTTCCAGTCTGGACTACAAATGTGCCTCCTTCACAACCACAACTCCACACAATGCATCATGTTTAACTTAACACGCTTATCCCAACCTGGCAATGAAAGATTAAGATAATGGTTTGCCAACTTTAAAAACTCTGGACCACCAGCATCGTGATGGAAAAAACAGAGGATATGCAACCCGGACCCTTACCTAACTCCCACCCCTTGGTCCCACATGTCTTGTATAAATGTTCATTCTTTCTGTGGTCTGGTAAAAGGCCAGAGGAGGGAAGATGGAACATTGTTTTGAAGAGAGCCACATTGCAATGCTGATGACGTTAACGCACGTCTGGTTCCACTATGTTCTCAATTTTGGCTTTTTGTGAAAATTCAGACAGTTTTATATAGCAACATGAAATCTGGTAGGCAGCTCTATGATGCATATATGCACAAAAATAGTCTCAAGAAGCCGTGCCTGGAAACAAAATCTGATATTCTGGATTGACGCAGTAATTTTTATCAAATTATTAGATTATTCTTATAAATTGCTGCTCATAGACTTAAAAAATCTATGTTATGAAGTCTATGTTGCTGCTAAACTTTAAAACATAGCTGATAAACTCTCGGTATAATACTTGTTATTTTCCAAAAGTGTTGTCAAGTGTTTTATAATACTGACACAGCCTTGGCATATCATGTTTGTTAATAACCACAACCATGCAGTTTATTGTCCTCTCGATTTGGCAACAGAAGAAAAGCACAAACAACAAAAACAGCATGAAAGCTTTCTAAATTTTCAAAGTGCCAAATAGTAATACATAAAAATCATGATCACACTCAGAAATGTTTTCATGTGTCATTACGGATGGGTTTTGCTAGTTAAAATGCTTACTTGACGACAATATATGGCGGAAAACGCATACAAGGCTGAAAAAGCAGTTTCTGCCCTTGCACCCCTCTTTAAAATAAACTGCTGTATTTTAAGCCGAAAAAACTGTTGTTTTTGATAGAACAATATGTCTATATGCTGCAATAGCAGATTTGTGGCGCATTAAGTCCCCAAACTATTTTTAATTTGTCCATTTTACCCTGGAAACCGCCGTTTACAGATGTCGCGCAACCGCTTTTGTTTCAACCCAGCTATAAATAAAAGGTAAGTAATTATATTTATTAATCAAAATGTCTGTCATTTTTAGCTTAGAATCATTAATTGATGTCTAATGTTTTGTTTAAAAAAAAAAAAAAAACGACTTTAAAAAATTATTCACTCGCATATTTTAAACTTTTAAACAAATTACGTCACAATGAAAAAAATGGCGTCTGTAAAAAAAGTCACAGATATCTACCTCATAACTATCGATCACCGGTAATTGTATTTTTTGTTACTGTCGCATATACCCCAATATGTTAGATGGTAAATAATCGATCCAAACAAAAAAAATGGGGGGGAAAAAAAGTTTAAAAGGGTAAATATATGAAAAAAAAAACATCTCGACCACTTCTTGATGTCTGCGATTTCTGCATCACGACCCTTGTTATATTACCATGTTGCACCCATAAAATCCCCCAAAAATCTGGCTGTGGCCATTCACATCTGTGTCTTGACACACGATGATACATGCTACATGGAGTTTTTAGATCGAAACAAGGTAAGTACGCAATAATATCTCGTTAAAATCATGGCGTTTTTAATTCTGCTCTTGTGTGCTCTCACCTCCAGTTAGGGTTTTGCTGTTTAAATTTTTGTTTTTGTTTTTTTTTTAAAAAATGCCCTCATGTTCAAAATTTATCTTCCCCCAGAAAATAGAGATTTTAAGCTTTCCAATGATGTACCGGTATCACACATGCATATACAATTTTCTCTGAGCGGAACTTCAAGTCACCTGAGTGTTTACCACCATATATAGGTTACTTTGACATTCAAATATGTAACGTTCATTGTAGATTTTAAAGATTCTAGTGGATTTTTTTTTGTAATCTTTACTCTGAGAATTACAAGGTACATATTTTGCCAGCAGAATCAACTCAAGGTGTATAATATTGGTAGTAAACTACTTGGCTGCTTATAAACAGCAAACAACCCAATAAAAGAACTAATGAATGCAGCTACTATGTTTCAAACTCTAACCTCATCAAACATGAATGCATGTCCACAAGCCTATTGCTTTCCACAATTTGAAGAGATCAACAAAGCACCCAGACCAGTGCTGGACTGGCTAACACTTAAAAAAAAATGAGAAGAAAAGAAAGAAACAGGCTACGCATTCCCACAATTCCCAACATCTGGCATTCATCAAAGCCTTTCACGCACAAAGAGAGATTTCTGGCCAGTGGTTTTATTTACTAGCACACGTGGGCTCCCACCATAAAAAAAAAAAAAAAAAAAAAAAAAAAATCAAGTGGAAGGGCAATTGGCAATTAATGACTTTTTACAATGTGCCATAAAGATAGACTGAAGCGAACACCTGGCAAGCAAAGGTAGAAGTTTTACTTCCACATCCTTCTTTACTTGTTGGCGTAATGAGATTCATATTTTGTGTAATGCCTCATTCGATAACATATATATTTAATTCACTGATATTAACAGCAATGAACATCCAAGCCATTTTTACTGGGAGGTCTGGCCTTCCAGTCAAAATATATTGGACGTATATCACCGTGATAGGCGGCCAACAAGTTAAAAAGTGTTGAAAGTAAAGGTTTTTATCAAAAGTGGAGAACACAATTTTTATTCGGTTAGATCAGTGGTCCCCAAACTACGGACCACGGGCCGGATACGGCCCGCCTCCACATTTGGTCCGGCCCCCTGAACATTTTTATTTATTTATTTTTTTCAATAATGTTATTTGTTTCCTGGCTTTTTTCTGTGAAGAACCCAGAGAGGGTTATTTGGTTATTATCTATTTAATTAATAGTGTTATTTTTATTATATTATATTATATTATATTATATTATATTATATTATATTATATTATATTATATTATATTATATTATATTATATTATATTATATTATATTTTGGGCTGTCAAACAATTAAAATTTTTAATGCAGTTAATCACAGCTTAAAAATTAATCAATTGTAATTAATTGCAATTCAAACCATCTATAAAATATGCCATATTTTTCTGTAAATTATTGTTGGAATGGAAAGATACGACACAAGACGGATATATACATTCAACATACTGTACATAAGTACTGTATTTATTATAACAATAAATCAACAAGATGGCATTAACATTATTAACATTCTTTCCGTGAAAGGGATCCACGGATAGAAAGACTTATAGTTTTTAAAGATAAATGTTAGTAGTCGCTCGGCTTCATCACCGCTAGAACACGGCCCACTCGCCTGGCGCTCGATCGATTCCACTTGTTTCACAAGAAAACACCGAGTCTTATCTTAAGAAGTAGGAGAGATTGTAATAGCCTTGTAAAGAGCTTAGTTTCGGCAAAAACTGAATCGTTTTTTTGTTGTTGTTGTGAACTACGGTTCCTTCACAAACGTACATAGAGATCTCATTTAGCTTAGCAATTGGAGGAGTGTGATCCATTTTTAGAGTGTCCCAACTTCCAAGAAAGCGAATTTATCAAGGTTTCATTGGCCGTGATGTGTGTTGCTTCAATACCAGCACCGTTCATAGTTTGCCACAAAACACTCACTGCTGCCAGGAACGGGAATCGGCACCTTTCAAACTAACTTCAAAATAAACTGCTATTATTGGATCTCAGCGCCGCATTTGACACGGTTGATCACAACATACCACTCAGCTGATTGGAACAGTGGGTTGGTCTTACTGACACTGTTCTTCAGTGGTTCACATCTTATTTACATGATAGGGATTTCTTTGTGTCAATCGGAAACCATCAGTCAGAACGTGTGGCGTCCCTCAAGGGTCAATTCTTGGACCACTCTTATTTAACATCTATATGCTTTCCCTAGCTCAGATTGTGGAACAGTGTGGCATCTCCTATCACACCTATGCAGATGACACACAACTCTACATTATTGTGTCCCCACATTATTATAGTCCCTTAGTCTCACTGAGTAAATGCATTCATCAAATCAATGAATGGATGTGCCAGAATTTTCTCCAGTTAAATGTGGAGAAGACAGAAGGGATCATTTTTGGGCCAAAAAAATGGAAAGGTCAAAGATAAGCAGGCACCTTAGCACAATGTCACTTACAGCTACAAAGTCAGAAATCTTGGCGTAATTATTGACTCAGACCTAAACTTTGATAGCCATCTAAAGTCCGTCACTAAATCTGCTTATTACCACCTAAAAAATATAGCCAGAATTAAGGGGCTTCTGACTCAACAAGACATGGAAAAACTTATGCATGCATTCATTTTCAGCAGATTGGACGATTGCAACGGTATATTTACAGGTCTTGATAAAAAATCAGTCAGGAAGCTGCAGCTAGTACAGAATGCTGCAGCCAGAGTCCTCACAAATACAAGGAAACTGGACCACATTGCACCAGTTTTGAAATTGTTACACTGGTTGCTAGAGATGTCCCGATCGATCGGGATGCCGATTACGTAATTTTCAAAGTATCGGAATCGGCAAAAAAATATCGGCCATGCCTTTTTTAAAAATTTTTTTTAATTAAATCGTTTCCTAATTGTATTTAACGTTACAGACATAATATGTTACACTCGTCCAGAGTCTTTAGGCTTAAGGTAGGGTTATCAAATTTATCCCGATAACGGCGGTAATTATTTTTTTTTTAAATGTATCACGTTAAAATATTTAACGCAATTAGTGCATGCGCTGCACGATCCACTCACGCATTGTCGCGCTTAATCTGTAATGGCGCCGTTTTACCTATATAGAGATAAAAGGCAGCGTAAAATGAGTACAGTGAATTTTGGCTGCCTTTGGAGCCTTTTTTTAATTGGCTAAAGCCTTAAAATCCCTCTCCCTATGATTAGAAATATCATGGGAAGCAATGTGGGGAAGCAAGGTAGCAATTGGATCTTTTTCTTAACACCTTATGTTATTTCCCAACGCAGAGAAGATATATCAATTGGTAGCACTACGCACAATCATGGTTCCACTTCCCATCATGCATTTGGGCATGGCTACAGTATCATTTACTGAAAGCTCAACAAATACACTAGATGGCAATATTTAGTCACAATATACAAAGTCACAAGTGTTTCTATCCGTGGATCCCTCTCACAGAAAGAATGTTAATTATGTAAATGCCATCTTGAGGATTTATTGTCATAATAAACAAATACAGTACTTATGTACTGTATGTTGAATGTATATATTCGTCCGAGTTTTATTCATTTTTTTCTTAATGCATTGCCAAAATGTATATGATCGGGAAAAATTATCGTGATTGATTGGACTTGAATCGGGAGCAAAAAAAAGCAATCGGATCGGGAACTATCGGGGTCGGCAGATACTCAAACTAAAACGATCGGGATCGGATCGGGAGCAAAAAAACATGATCGAAACAACCCTACTGGTTTCCACTGAGTCAAAGGATAGAC
Organism: Corythoichthys intestinalis; assembly: GCF_030265065.1. NCBI lineage: Eukaryota > Metazoa > Chordata > Actinopteri > Syngnathiformes > Syngnathidae > Corythoichthys > Corythoichthys intestinalis. The sequence goes on from NC_080416.1 coordinate 24,475,660, forward strand.
TATAAAATACTACTGCTCATCTACAAAACACTTAATGGCCTTGGACCAAAATACATGCTTGATTTGTTAGATTCCTATGAAACATCTAGACCCGTAAGGTCGTCTGGAACCGGTCTCCTGTATGTTCCAAGAACAAGAACCAAGCAGGGTGAGGCAGCATTTAGTAATTATGCTCCTCACCTCTGGAACAAGTTACGTGAAGGTCTGAAATATGCTCAAACTGTTAGCTCCTTTAAATTAGGGCTAAAAACGCTCTTGTTTAGCACTGCATATCCATAACTATATATTTCAATCTATTCGCTTTCTATTCCTCTTGTGCTTTATCTCAATTGCTGATTTTAATTAATTATCGTAGTATTTAAAAAAAAAAAAAATTTTTATTCTATTTGTGATTAAATGCGATTTTTATGTATAATTGTGTTATGTTTTTACGTTTTATTGATTTAATGTGATTTTTATGATCTTCATGTGATGTAAAGCACTTTGAATTACCTTGTGTTGAATTGTGCTATATACTAAATAACTTTGCTTTGTCTTACCTTGCCTTAATGTCTCCGGGGGTTGTAGAACCTATGCCAAGTATAAGGGGATTTTTTTTTTTTTAATGAAAAAAAAATATATATATTTTTCGGCCAAGAATTTTGCTTTCGGTACATGCCTAAAAAAAAATTCATCACTACACATCGAGATGGCATGACGAATCTCGCAAGTAAAACCCAGAAAATGTTTGCAATATATGGCGAGGATAGCGTGTTGCCATATTTCCTTGTGCAGAGTGGTGGCGAGGCTCTCTGGAAGTTACGTCATCAGGTAGCGGTCGGCAGGGCGGCGCGTCCCTCGTTGCTATGGTGTTGCTATGGCCATAACTCAAAAACTACGCGGTCAATTATATCTTTTTTTTAATGTGACTTTTTGAGACAGTGAATGATGCATTTAATACAATTCAACTGAGTAAAACACACAAGAGCGAAATCCGAAAAGCTCTTCAGTTGCCCTTTAACAAGTTTGAGTAGTCATTCAAACTTAATGAAAACCCAAGTATTACAAGTCTCTAAACCTTTTGAGTCCAGCCAACACACTCAGAAATGTAACCACAATTCTAAAATGTTCATTGTATTTAAAAAAAAAAAAAAAAAGTCATGCGGGGTAAATTAAAACCAAAAATCACAGAAAGATACCAACGGGAAAATGATGTAATGTGTTTGTCAGGAAGCTGATGTGGCAAGACCAAATGTACTGTCCTCTGCGTCATCATTCACTTGTTAGTCATCAAAAGTTTGGTTTAATCAACGTGATAAGGCAGGAACCCGCCCACCACAACACACACACAAATGGACTTTGGTTCACTTTGTCCAAGTGGCACTAAGAGCAGCAAGGGTCACTGGAACAATGTTTTGTCAGCGCTGAAACAGTCACATTTAGATACCATTATCTCATCCAATCACAATCAAGAACGCACTCTGCTGCCCCAACTGAAGGGCTATAAGAAGAGTCCCGAGCCGACGAGTAGCCACCATCATCCGGTCTGAATCCTCCTGTGCTACAGGTAAGTCGCTTTCTGCCTTTTATGTAGTTTTAATTCTTACAATATTATTCTCAGAAGTTTTATTGTGATTATTGACATACTATTGCCGTAAATCTTCCAAGTATTGCAGGTTACAGCTAAACAAAACCTCACAAAAGTTGTGTATTTTAAACTATGACCTTAAATTTTCAAAAAATGTGCTGCTTAAAGGTAAATATCTTCGATATTGGACAGAATAAGTGTAGTGTAGTATAGTATAGTATAGTATAGTATAGTATAGTATAGTATAGTATAGTATAGTATAGTACAGTACAGTACAGTACAGTATAGTATAGTATAGTATAGTATTGTATAGTATAGCAAAATAAGACAATGTAAATCATTGGAATAGGCTTCAGCACCCCCGCAACTCTTGTGAGATTAAGCAGTTTAGAAGATGAATACATATATATCATACCAAAATTGTAAATGAAGACTAATTGAAATAAGACAAAAAGAAATCCCACCAAACCTGTATAGCTCGAAATACTATAAATCCCCCCAAATAATGCGCACTTTAAAAAGAAACTACTGTATATCCTGCAAAAATTACACACAATGAAATTGGACTACTATAAATGCTCTCCAATCTCACAAAAACTGCAATGGTTAAAATAAGAGTATTTTAATTCCTTCAATATTGGGCATACCTTCACAAAAAATAGACTTACACAATTATTTTTAAATAGTTTAAAAAAAAAAAAAAACACTCCTTATAATTTCACAAAAGTTTCTGTAAATCCCAGAAAAGTCTTTTTTTTTTTAAACCCAAGGGTCAAATTTGAACAATAGCAATGACTGCAACACCCCAAAAAAACGTTTCCAGGGATAAAACTATCCAAAATCTACTCAAAGGTTTTTCAGTTTTAAAACACTTAAAATAAATCCTACAAGGATTTTACTTGCAGAAACCTCAATAATGAATCTTTCTACTTATTTTCTAGGTCTCCTCCGAACTGCAACCATGAAATTCCTCATCGCCGCCCTCGTTGTCATCGCCCTGGCTCAAGGTAAGATATCTCCATGCAAATATAACGACAAACCCGCTGACTAAAAACTGCAACCCATATACAGGGAGCCTTGCGCAGGAAGCTCTCGACATGGACGCGATCACCCAGAAATTCGAGGAGATCAAGAACCAAGTCACCTTGGAGATGAACAAGCTGATCAACACCCAGGACCTCGGCAGCCAGGCTCAGTGAGTACGACGCAAGAACACCATCGTACAATTTACTCACTGCATCCATTTTACTGGAGACTCTGACCTCCTCCACTTTGCAGGACCTTCTTGGAAGAGCAGAAGAAACAGTTTGAACCCCTGCTGACCAAGGTCCTGGATGAGATCAAAGCCGCCGCTGCCAATGCGCAGGAGCAGATCGAGCCCATGACCACCAGCCTTCAGGCCCAGATGCAGCCCATGCTGCAGAAGGCCCAGGAGCAGATTGAGGCCTTCGTGAAGGACCTTACGGAAAAGACAAAGGCCCTGACCAACTAAAGACAAAAAGGAAACCCACAGCCAATCTTCTTCCATCATGGACTGACTTCCTTTTCGAACGTCAAGTGTTTCTGTACCTTTGTGACATGGGGGATTTCATCCCCAAATCCAAAGTGAAATAAAAATCTTGAAACACAAGATGAGATGTTACAATAACTTATTCATGGTCTAGCGCTGTCACGGCAGCCAATGCATAATTGGAGGTGAGGCTTTTAGTAAAAAAGAAGAAAATGCTTTTTGTTTCAAAATATTTTTAAATTTGTTTGAGATTGGTGAGTTGGACCACATGACAAACACAAAAAGGGCCACAAAAAATATACTCAATTCGAGGAACATATACTCAGCTAGAGGAGCACTCAACAGACTTCAGCCTAAGCAGCCAAATTCAAAGCACTGTCCACCCTGTAAATTTGAGTAATATAGGACAATCCGTTATGATGTTTTACCACAAAATTGTATTATCTGACATTTGTGACCTTTGACCTGATTACCCCAAAATTTAGTTACCTCTTCAAGTACCGGTACAACTATTTAATTAGGAAGAAATATTTGTTCTGGCAGTTTGGCCACATGGCAAACACACAAAGGGCCACAAAAACATTCACGAGCACTCATGAGACTATTCCACCTTAACAGCCAAATTCAAAGCGTGGCAATAATTGTGTCAATGGAAAATGAAGACCCTAACCTGTAAATTGGGAGTTAAATAGGCTAATCCATTATACTGTTATCGTGAAATTATATTTTGACCTTCGTGAACTTTGATCTCATTACCCCAAAATTGAGTTCCCTCTTCAGGGACAACTATTTATTCAGGGCGAAACATGTGTTTTGGCAGTTTTGCTACATGACAAACAAACAAAGGGCCAAAAAAACATGAGCACTCTGAGATTCTTCTTCCTTAGCAGCCAAATTCAAAGCAGTAGAAGAGTCAATGAACACCTTACCCTCTAAACTGGAGTTAAATAGTCTAATCCAGGGGTCCTCAAACTTTTTCCTGTGAGGGCCACATAACTTTTCCCTTCCCTGATGAGGGGCCGGGATCAGTTTGTAACAGAAAAAGTGTGACGATTGCAGGAGTGCCTGAATGTAAAAATTTATTGTTTTTCAGAAAGCCACAATCAAATAAACCTTTCTGGATTCTTCACAGAACAAAAGTAAATAAAATAAAAAATAATAATATAATATAATATAATATAATATAATATAATATAATATAATATAATATAATATAATATAATATAATAACACTATTAATTAGATAGATAATAACCAAATAACCCTCTCTGGGTTCTTCACAGAAAAAAAAACAGGAAATAAATAACACTATTGAGAAAAAAAAAAAAAAAAAAAAGTTCAGGAGGCCGGACCAAAGCTGGAGGCGGGCCGTAGTTTGGGGACCCATGGTCTAATCCATTATCAGATTATTGCAAAATTATATTTCTGACCTTTGACCTCATTACCCCCGAATTTAGTAACCTTTTCGGGGACCCCTATTCATTTGGGATGAAACATTTGTTTTGACAGTTGTATTGAGTTTCTTTAGTCTGCACTTAAAGTATAGCTGCTTTAATCAGACAATTGTTTTAGGTTGTTTTATCTACCTAATTTGTTCCGGCGACGACTTCCACCTTCATCAGTGTCACTGGTGTTGGTGTAACGTGTCTTTAACAGCTTATGGCAGAACATTACATGAACGTACGACAATAATCACGGACCCGGATGACAGGACACAGGAGGGAAAGCATACAGTGGGGCAAATAAGTATTTAGTTAAACACCAATTGTGCAAGTTCTCCTACTTGAAAAGATTAGAGGCCTGTAATTGTTAACATGGGTAAACCTTAACCATGAGAGACAGAATGTGGGGAAAAAAAACAAAATCACATTGTTTGATTTTTAAAGAATTTCTTTCCAAATTAGAGTGGAAAATAAGTATTTGGTCACCTACAAACAAGCAAGATTTCTGGCTGTCACAGAGGTCTAACTTCTTCTAACGAGGTCTAACGAGGCTCCACTCGTTACCTGTATTAATAGCACCTGTTTTAACTCATTATCGGTATAAAACACACCTGTCCACAATCTCAGTCAGTCACACTCCAAACTCCACAATGGCCAAGACCAAAGAGCTGTCGAAGGACACCAGAGACAAAATTGTAGCCCTGCACTAGGCTGGGAAGACTGAATCTGCAATAGGTAAAACGCTTGGTGTAAAGAAATCAACTGTGGGAGCAATTATTAGAAAATGGAAGACATACAAGACCACTGATAATCTCCCTCGATCTGGGGCTCCATGCAAGATCTCACCCCGTGGCGTCAAAATGATAACAAGAACGGTGAACAACTATCAATAACAAAATGTGCCGCCAGGGACTCAAATCCTGCACTGCCAGACGTGTCCCCGTGCTGAAGCCAGTACACGTCGTAAGAAGCATTTCAAGGTCCTGGAGTAGCCTAGCCAGTCTCCAGATCTCAACCCCATAGAAAATATGTGGAGGGAGTTGAAAGTCCGTGTTGCCCAACGACAGCCCCAAAACATCAGTGCTCTAGAGGAGATCTGCATGGAGGAATACCAGCAACAGTGTGTGAAAAGCTTGTGAAGAGTTACAGAAAACGTTTGGCCTCCTTTATTGCCAACAAAGGGTACATAACAAAGTATTGAGATGAACTTTTGGTATTGACCAAATACTTATTTTCCACCATGATTTGCAAATAAATTATTTAAAAATCAAACAATGTGATTTTCTGTTTTTTTTTTTTTTTCCCACATTCTGTCTCTCATGGTTGCGGTTTACCCATGTTGACAATTACAGGCCTCTCTAATATTTTCAAGTGGGAGAACTTGCACAATTAGTGGTTGACTAAATACTTATTTGCCCTACTGTATACAACATGCAATAAAAAGGTGTCAGTATCCACAGTGGGCAAAAGCAAAAGGTGCAGGACAGGTTAAAAACAGAAACAAAACACAGGAGGGAAGGAAAAAAAACAAACAATACAAGAACACAGAGTTATGGTGACGTTGCCGTATGTGAGAGGATTTGCGAAACGTATCCAGAGTCATGAGAAAATACAACAAACTCACCGGTCAAACCACACACAACACTCCACCAGATATTTGTCCATCCGAAGGACAAAATCCACCCAGAAAAACAAATGCAACTCCATGTATGAAATTCCATGCAAATCATGCAATAAATTATACATCGGGAAGACAGGGAGCTTAATTACCCCCCCCCCCCAAAAAAAAAAGAATGAGCAGACGGCAATAAGACAAACAAGAGCAGTAAAAAAAAACAAGCACAACAGGAACACCACAAGTCAGCCATCACCGACCACTGCAAAAGGGAAAACCACATTATGGACTGGGAAGTGTCATCCATAACAAAGAAAACAAACATCAGCGCTGGATCAAGGAGGCCATTGAAATCCGTAAGCAAGCATCCTGGAAGAGTGAATGGTCAGCAGAGGGCGTGACTCGCCTTTCACGCCTTTATCCATCCGCTGATAAAGACGCGTCACACAAACACCAGTGACACTCTGATGAAAGCGGGAGTAGTCACGGAAACATGTCAGGTAATTTGTTTTGGCAGGGTTTTTTTTTTGTTTGTTTTTTAATCCTGTCCTGTTCAGCTGTTTGACACAGAGAATGGAAGTCTAAGTGCCACAATATCTCGTTTATTATGACAAAGCAGCGAACAGGAAGGGGTTATGGGGGATAGGAGAAGAAAAGAAACACAAGAGAAGAGAGAAAAGAAACACAAATTACAAGAAGAAATACACTGAACGTCTAGACTAGCTAATATGTTGGTGCTATCTTCAGCTAGGTATTTCCAGTTAACACCATGTGTGGGCCTGTTGACCAGTGAAAGAGGGGGACGGGGGTGGGGGTGTCTATAAGCTAAGTGATTGAAAGGGGTAGAGTGTACACAAATCAGCTCTGTGATCTAGACCCCAGTATACGTGTGACTCCTTTGTGAGTGTAAGCCCGTTGGCGACCGACCCTTCCCCGCCCCATCGCCAATCCCAGCACCGGGACCCCCCACCCGAGCGCGCCCTATCAACCGCCCCATCGCCAATCCCAGCACCGGGACCCCCCACCCGAGCGCGCCCTATCAAATCCCGCCGCACGCGAGCCCCATCAGGCGGGCAACAGCCACGCAGACGAGCAGAGATGCCACGCGGGCGCCAGCCCAGGGCCCCGGCCCCCACCCAGCCAGCCCCTGGGCAAGGGGGGCGGTGTTTCGCGCAGCTCATCCCTCCTCCCGCAGCCCATCAAAGAATCCATCGTCACCTCCCCCTTTGGCAGTTTGGCTACGTGACAAAAACATTTACGAGCACTCTTCAGCCTTAGCAGCCAAATTCAAAACTTGGCAATTGTGTCTGTAGAAGAGTTAATGAACACCCTATGCTGTAATTTGTTACCTTAATTACCCATTATTCAATCTGCTTTTATATTACATATGCCGGGTACTGCAAATTTGAGAATCCCCATATTCATTCTTGAGTAAACTTGAAGACAAACAATCATAAAGGAACTGAATACATACCTCTAACAGACAATAAACAAATGGGGAAAAACAGTATCTTAACAGCTCAATCATTTCAAATGAATACAAATTTATACAAATAGTGGAGATGACTTGACCGGGATGGAAGCCAACCACACACACAAATGGACTTTGGTTCACTGTGACAAAATTGCGCTCAGAGCAGCAAACTATCCAATTGGATTTAGAGATCTGTCATCCAATCACAATCCAGAATGCACTGTGCTGCCCCAACTAAGGGGCTATAAGGAAGGTCCTCACCCAACAAGTAGTCACCATATTCCTGTCCGAGTCCTCCTGTGCAACAGGTGAGTCACAATCTGCTTCACAATACTGCAACTTGCTATTTAAAATATCACAAGGGTAAATCTCTCAAATTGCAAAGAAAATATAACATGTAAATCATACCAAAACCAGTTGTGCTGGTTAAAAATATCCCTACCATGCTGGAAAACAATTTTAAAGTCTAATCATAAAACTGTTCAATTTAAAACGATTACCATAAATCCCACAAAGATTTGAAGTCCATAATTGCACAAACCACAAAATCCCAGATTGTTCCTAGATTTCCTAGTTCTCCAAACTGCAACCATGAAATTCTTCATCGCCACCATCGTAGTGATCGCCCTCGCTCAAGGTGGGTTATCTTGATGCAAATATAGATACACATTCATCTGAAACAGCAAAATTCACAACACAGAGACCTTTGCCCAAGAAGCTATCAACTTGGATGTAATCAGCCAGAAATTCGAGGAGCTCAAGACCAAATTGGTTGACCTGCTCAACAACCAGGATCTTGGCCAGCACACTCAGTGAGTACAAAAACAACAACCAACTATTAATTTATAGGTTTTATTTTTCTGGAGAAACGCTGATCTCTTCCACTGTGCAGCGCCATCCTAGAGGAGAGGAAGAACCAGATTGAGCCCATGATAAATAAGGCCCAGGAGCAGATTAAAAACATGAAGGAGCAAATTGAGCCACTGAGCACAAACCTTCGCGCCCAGGTGCAGCCCATGCTGCAGATGTTCCAGGAGCAGATGGAGGCCACCCTCAAGCTGCTGAGTGACCGGGCAAACGTTCTTACCAACTGAAAAAATAAAACGTAACCATCTTCTTCCATGACTTCCTTTAGGACTCAATGTGTTTCTGTACCTTTGTGACAAGGGAGATTTCATGCCCAAAATCAAAGAAGTACAATAAATTCTTGAAACACACCAGCGTAACTGTTTTACTCAGAACTAGCTAAACTGTATACGGGATGCAGCATTACCTAAGGTTGGGGCTTTCTGTTTCACAAATGTTTCACAAGAATTAGATGGTTAACACTTTGGTTGCTGCCAGTCAAAATTGATTGGACGTTTAGCGCCGTTTGTGTGTTTTCAACTCATAGTCACGGGCAGCCACTGAGTTAAAGCAACACTTGGTAACTTTTCAGTTTTGGTCGATTTTAGCGACGATGGTGGACAAAAGCGGTAGTGTTTAGCCTTAAGGAAGTCTGCGTTTCCCATGAGGACCAGCGAACACCCGCATTGTGTTGTAAAATCATGATCGTCGCCTGAATATGGATCAAACAAAATTTCTGTTTCCAGCGGCTGTGTGAAGGATGAAAACTAATGAGGAAATGAATCCAGTTGTGGCTTAACAAAAGCAACAAAAGGGTTCCAAACATGTGGCTTAGTGTGGCTAAACTCCCCACCCCACCCGACTTGGGGGGTGGGCGTCACGCCAGTGAGTGAAAGCCAGGCCAATGTTTATTTTGTATATCCTGGTATCCCCCCTTTTGTTTTCCCCCCTCAGACAAAACTTTTTGTCTCTTTTGTTGCTCTGCCATCTTTGCAGAATTCGCGCAAAAGCGTCAGCATCGACTTCCGTCTTCATAATGAATGGGAAAAGAGGAAAGTCACTTATGCCATAAAGCTGTCAGCACATATGTAGATTTTTTTGTTTTTGTGAGGCAGGCTTCCTGCCACTCTCGTCAAAGTTAATTAGTGCCAGTGAACGCGATACAAACCCCTTCAAGATATGAAAGAGGTGTCATTCAACTAGTTGTCAATCGACATATCACAAATGTTATGAAAGTGTTTTATAAAGGTTGAAAAGTTACCTAGTGTTTAATATAGTGGTAACATACGTGGAGATTAAGTGGGGGGGGGGGGGCAATATAGCCCCCTCTCCCCGGTGGTCAAAAACGTCATTGCATGTTATTGACTTTCCTATATACAGTGGCGCAAATAAGTATTTAGTCAACCACCAATTGTGCAAGTTCTCCTACTTGAAAAGATTAGGCAAATTTATTTATATAGCACAATTCAACACAAGGCAATTAGATTAGATTAGATTAGATTAGATTAGATTAGATTAGATTAGATTAGATTAGATTAGAGAGGCCTGTAATTGTCAACATGGGTAAACCTCAACCATGAGAGACAGAATGTGGTGGAAAAAAACAGAAAATCACATTGTTTGATTTTTAAAGAATTTATTTCCAAATTAGAGTGGAAAATAAGTATTTGGTCACCTCCAAACAAACAAGATTTCTGGCTGTCAAAGAGGTCTAACTTTTAACGAGGTTCCACTCGTTTCCTGTATTAATGGCACCTGTTTTAACTCATTATCGGTATAAAAGACACCTGTCCACAACCTCAGTCAGTCACACTCCAAACTCCACTATGGCCAAGACCAAAGAGCTGTCGAGCGACGCCAGAGACAAAATTGTAGACCTGCACCAGGCTGAGAAGACTGAATCTGCAATAGGTAAAACGCTTGGTGTAAAGAAATCAACTGTGGGAGCAATTATTAAAAATGGAAGACATACAAGACCACTGATAATCTCCCTCAATCTGGGGCTCCATGCAAGATCTCACCCCGTGGCATCAAAATGATCACAAGAATGGTGAGCAAAAATCCCAGAACCACACATGGGACCTAGTGAATGACCTACAGAGAGCTGGGACCACAGTAACAAAGGCTACTATCAGTAACACAATGCGCCGCCAGGGACTCAAATCCTGCACTGCCAGATGTGTCCCCCTGCTGAAGAAAGTAAACATCCAGGCCCGCCTGCGGTTCGCTAGAGAGCATTTGGATGATCCAGAAGAGGACTGCGAGAATGTGTTACGGTCAGATGAAACCAAAATAGAACTTTTTGGTAGAAACACGGGTTCTCGTGTTTGGAGGAGAAAGAATACTGAATTGCATCTGAAGAACACCATACCCACTTGAAGCATGGTGGTGGAAACATCATGCTTTGGGGATGTTTTTCTGCAAAGGGACCAGGACAACTGATCTGTGTAAAGGAAAGAATGAATGGGGCCATGTATCGAAAGATTTTGAATGAAAATCTCCTTCCATCAGCAAGGGCATTGAAGATGAGAGATGGCTGGGTCTTTCAGCACGACAATGATCCCAAACACACAACCAGGGCAACAAAGGAGTGGCTTCGTAAGAAGCATTTCAAGGTCCTGGAGTGGCCTAGCCAGTCTCCAGATCTCAACCCTATAGAAAATCTGTGGAGGGAGTTGAAAGTCCAATGACAGCGCCAAAACATCACTGCTCTAGAGGAGATCTGCATGGAGGAATGGGCCAAAATACCAGCAACAGTGTGTGAAAAGCTTGTGAAGAGTTACAGAAAACGTTTGGCCTCCATTATTGCCAACAAAAGGGTACATAACAAAGTATTGAGATGAACTTTTTGTATTGACCAAATACTTATTTTCCACCATGACTTGCAAATAAATTCTTTAAAAATCAAACAATGTGATTTTCTATTTTTTTTCCACATTCTGTCCCTCATAGTTGAGATCTACCCATGTTGAGAATTACAGGCCTCTCTAATATTTTCAAGTGGGAGAACTTGCACATTTAGCGGTTGACTAAATACATATTTGCCCCACAGTATGATTTTAAAATTAAGGCTTTGCCAGTAAAACCTTGTCTATGAAAGTTGTAAAGCAATAAAATAAAACAAAATTGAATGAAATGAACAAAAAAAATATTTTTATCATGTGTTAAAATTATGTTTTGAACACATCACGTGACTAGCACCTGAGAGACGACCATTTTCTTTGCTTAGCCAAAACAACCTGAGGATAATATTCAGTCAAAAAGGATGCAGCGTCTACCTCTCCACTAGGTGAGACAGAAAAACATGCCTGTGCACACAGCTGGGATGCTAGTATGTACAAGCATGGACTAAGCTACTATCCGAGCATATATCTTTTAAGTTAATTTTATTACTGACACTGCGTTTCGGGGTCATCTACCTGTTTGGACCCCGTGCAACAAAAGTCAAACTCCGTCTATGAGTGGTACCTCTACATACGAAGTTAATTCGTTCCAGGACCTTGTTTGTAAGTCGAAATGGTTGTATGTCGAGCAGGATTTTCCCATAAGAATACATTATAATTCAATTTATTCGTTCCACAGCCTACACTAAATCAAAACAAATACAAGCAAAACAAAATATGAGTAAAAATCGGAAAAGTAATAATAATAATAATAATACCTGTAATAATGTAACGAATAGGGTTCTAATGTGGCAGATGTGTTTTGTATGGTGTACCTCAACACACCGTGTGGCTGACTTGACAGATTGAGAGAAGGACTTTTTACTTTCACTTTGCTCAGCTGCGGCGGACAGTAGGCATGTTGTGTTGTTCTGAAATAAATAAAAACCTGGCGAAGCTGGCGAATTTTTGGTGACGTTACCTCAATAATAATTGTCACCTTAACTTATAAAGACTGGTGAACAGAGGTAGGAGGACCACCTGCACTAACATTCTTGGAACCCATGTTGATTTCTCTCACAAGAAAATCTGGCGTGCGTCCGTCTTGGGGGAAAACAAAGAAACTGTGGCGGTCATAAATCGTCGTATTTCGAGCATGTCGTTGGATGTAGAAACAGATGGCGAGTCAAATTTTACGTCGGATGTCAAAACAATCATGTGTCGAAGCGATTGTATGTCGAGGTACCACTGTACATCAAAAAGCATTGGGCGAATACATGAGTATGTCATAATATATATTTGAAAAATAAAACTAAAAAGATAGAAAATTCCTCAAATTTTTTTTTTTTAAATGTTTCTATTACATTTTGTTGTTGTTGTTTTTTTACAATTTTAATCATTTTTCTATATGATTTTTAAAAATCTTATCATTTTATCATTTTTAGATATATTTTTCCAAATTAATTTTGTACATTTAGTATGTTTTTTGTATAAATAATATTTGATGAACTTATCGTTTCCTCTAAGGCTTGAATTATGTTTTTTATATGTAAATTCAGGCATCAAGGGCAAAACAAATAATCTCTTTTATCAATTTAAATAAACAATTCCTCAAATAAACACCTCATTCCATAAAGAATACAAAAATAGCTTTGTGTATGTTACTTACCTGTAATAGTTTCTTGGTTTGTAAAAAAAAAAAAAAAAAAAACTGCAATGATGTTAGTTCAACATTATGGAAAACCTACTCAAAATCCTAAAAACTCTACAATCAGATGGTAGGTTCCATTATGAGTTAGACATAAGGAAACAATGCTAATAAACAGATTGAACAGTGACTACCTTTTTTTTTTTTTTTAAGTGGTGAGTATGAGGCATCCATTTGTTGGTTTTGGCAATTTGACAACACAACAAACAAAAAAAGGGCCACAAACACAATGTTGGAACATTTACTCAATAAACAAATAGAAAAAAAAATCAGGCTGTCTTAACAGAGTTCAAACATTTTTTTCAAATGAATACAAATGTATATAAAATGGCAGAGAAGACTTATTTCAAAACCCTATCATAGAAAAATATTTAAATTTTGTCACTTTAATTTGGTTAGTAATATTTTTATTTTATGGTCATTTTGCTTGTATTTTATTTCGTTGTTTATGGCTTACTTTTATTCAGAGTTTTTGGCGTTTAATTCTATTCAGATTTCTTTTTTTTTTTTTTGCTGTTAAGTCATATTAAGATTTTTGTTTATTTTGTATTCTGATTTTCACTTTATGTTTTGTTTTCTCGCGTGTTATGCTCAAATTCCTCCCTTCCAATCGGTGCATCCTCTCTCCACGACGCCCTCATTCTGAGAGAAGAAAATCACAAAACGTGAAAAAAAAAAAAACTTTCCATATAATAGTTTGTTCAAATGATGGCCCTACCTTGGGTCGAGTTTGAGGAGCATCAGTAGGTTTTCTGGGTCGATTCTTTGGCCTGATGGGCTTGAAGCACAGCCACCGCCTCATCCACCTGTAGAATGAGATCAAAACATTTGTTTTGTCTTATTTCTGATAAGGATTTATTTTCTGCCCATTGATTGTATTTGGGGTGACTGGGAACAAGTCGTTTTCATTCACTTCAGAGACTTTAAAAAAATAAATAAAAACATAAATAAATTAGTAATCAAAAAAGTTACTAAGAGGGAAGACAGGAGAGATAATAGTGTGTACAGGTGAGTGTGCAAACAATGTTAATAACGTGTAGTGGGGAAAATAAAATAAATATATAAATAAAACAAAGACGCTTGACGTCCAATCCATTTTGACTGGGTCAGGCTGACAAATGCCAGCGTTTCCCCTAGGGCCCTACATATGAAATATCTTGGCGCGCCGCCACACCAAAATAAAATGAGATTTTTTTTTTAAAGATTTAAAGATCCATTCTAATTTATAATTTGTATAATTTAACATGTCTATTTGCACGCACTATTTGCCATAAGTTGTCTGAAATAGCATCTCAAATACAAATTGTTCCTTTACACGCTTTATTTTGAAAAGCGCACTAGTTCTATTGAAAGCTTAGGGCTGGTATGTCGAAGTTAATGAATGTATTTCTGGTCTAAGACTGTGAAAACAACCTTAATATACTGACATTGACGTAAAGTTTAAGGTCTTTATGGCGTTTTTGACCAGAATCCTCACGTCCCACTCCTAGCATAGCATTTGTTCGGCGCTTGCGTCACTCGTTATTTCAGAAGACCATTTTGAAGTAAAGTATTTTGGAAAGAGAAGTTCCTGAGGACGAGGGTCCGCTAACAAAATGACCATTATTGTTATGAATGAAGATGTTATGAAGAATGTGTTATGGTCAGATGAAACCAAAATAGAACTTTTTGGTAGAAACACAGGTTCTCGTGTTTGGAGGAGAAAGAATACTGAATTCCATCCAAAGTACACCATACCCACTGTGAAGCATGGGTGTGGAAACACCATGCTTTGGGGCTGTTTTTCTGCAAAAGGACCAGGATGACCGAGCCGTATAAAGGAAAGAATGAATAGGGCAACGTATCGAGAGATTTTGAGTGAAAATCTTTCAGTCTTTCAGCATGACAATGATCCCAAACATACAGCCAGGGCAACAAAGGAGTGGCTTCGTAAAAAGCATTTCAAGGTCCTGGAGTGGCCGAGCCAGTCTTCAGATCTCAACCCCATAGAAAATCTGTGGAGGGAGGTGAAAGTCCGTGTTGCCAAATGACAGCCCCAAAACATCACTCCTCCAGAGGACATCTGCATGGAGGAATGGGCCAAAATGCCAGCAACAGTGTGTGAAAAGCTTGTGAAGAGTTACAGAAAACGTTTGGCCTCCGTTATTGCCAGCAAAGGGTACATAACTAAGTATTGAAATGAACTTTTGGTATTGACCAGATACTTACTTTCCACCATGATTTGCAAATAAATTCTTTAAAAATCAAACAATGTGATTTTCTGGGGGGGGTTTCCACATTCTGTCTCTCATGGTCGAGGTTTACCCATGTTGACAATTACAGGCCTCTCTAATATTTTCAAGCGGGAGAACTTGCACAATTAGTGGTTGACTAAATACTTATTTGCCCCACTGTAAATGGAGCACCTATTGCTGATTCCCCCAACCCCTTTTTATTTTTAATCCAGGAAAATCAAGTGTTCCCAGGCAGGATGAAAATTTAGCAAGTAGATCTTAGTTATGGATCTTGGGGAAAAAAATGTTGTTAAAAAAATTCTTATTCTTCATGATATGAAACAAATTCGCTGCGGCACAACATCATGGGGTTTTCCGACGCAGCTCACCACCACCACAGCTTCAAAAAATCCTAGGGGAAACCCTGAACGGCGAACACCGACCATGGCAGCCAATGAGTTAAATGAATGCTTTAGAAAGTGTTAAGAGCATCTTACTTTTGAGCTAAGTGACTCCGGGGACTCCAACATGTGGAGCAGCTCAGAGTTGTCGATCTCCAGCAACATGCCGGTGATCTTCCCCGCCAGGTCTTGATGCATGCTCTGGATGAGCGGGAACAAACACTCACCTCGAATGGAAGGAGATAACGCTTATTTGGATGGTATTTTTCTAAGGATGAAAAAGCACAACCTCTAGAAAAGTATGTTTTTCTTTGAAGGAACACTGCCAATGTCCAAATGGGACAGAAAAATGGAAGTTTATCCATCAAAATGGCTTCCCGCGTGGATAACCACTCCTATTAACTCATTAGGTGCCATTGAATGTCATCAATAGCAGACAATGAGGTCATTCGTGTGACTTCCCTATAAAGCAGGCTTACCTAGCATCTGCTTCTGCTCCAGTGGAGGAGCCGAAGCCAACATGGAGGCCGTTAGAGGCTTGGGAGTGTGACCGGTAGGCTGAGGGAGAAAAAACACGATTTTCGAGGGCAATAATTTTTAAAATTTTCATGCTGTTTAGTTAAACTGTCTATGGGGACTAAATTTTAAAGAGTAGATGTCCAACCCATTTGATTTGGGAGGGTGGCAGTGAATGAACGAATTCGCTGCGAATGAACGCTGCCATTCGTTCATTTGCTGCCATCCCTCCCACTTCAAATGGATTGGACATCTAGCACTGTTAATGTATGACCATGAGTTTACTGTCCACTTCAAAATAAAATGGCATTCTTTGTACAGTGGTATGAAAAAGTATCTGAACCTTTTGTAATTTTTCATATTTCTGCATAAATTCACCATCAAATATAATCTGATATTTTTCAAAATCATACAGATGGAAATACAGTGACTGATTTAACCTAAACCACCCAAACCTTTATAGGTTTTCATATTTTAATGAGGATTGCATGCAAACAATGACAGAAGGGGGAAAATAAGTAAGTGAGCGCTCTGCCTAAGACGACTCAAAGAGCAATTGAAACCAAATTTTACGAAATATTAACCAAAATAAGTCAGGTGCGTGCCCAATCATTGATGAGAGGTTTAAAGCTGCCCTGCCTACTATAAAACACACACCGGGTAAGAATTGTCTTGAGAAGCATTGCCTGATGTGCATCATTGCTCAGTCAGAAGAGCTGTTTGAAGACCTGCGATCAAGGATTGTTGATTTGTATAAAGCTGGGAAAGGATCCAAAACTATCTCTAAAAGTCTGTATTTTTATCAATCGACAGTCAGAGAAGTTGTCTACAAATGGAGAGTTTGGCACTGTTGCTTCTCTCCCAAAAGTGGCCGTCCACCAAAGATGAGGCCAAGAGTTCAGCGCAGAATACCCAGAGAGGTAAAAAAGAACCCTGGAGTGTCTGCTAAAGACTTTTAGAAATCACTAACACCGTCCAATATCTCTGTGCACACATCAACCATATGTAAACTATGGCCAAGAATGGTGTTCATGGGAGGACTCCACAGAGGAAGCAACTGCGGTCTAAAAAAAAACACTGTTTCTCGTTTAATACTGTAAAAAGGCACATGGGCACTCCACACAAATTTTGGCCAAATATTTTGTGGACTGATGAAACCAAAGTTGAATTGTTTGGGAGTAACACACAACGTCATGTGTGGAGGAAAAATGGAACAGCTCACCAACATCAACACCTCATCCCCACCGTGAAGCATGGTAATTTGGAGCTGTTTTGCTGCCTCAGGGCCTGGAAAACTTGCAATCATTAATGGAAGAATGAATTCAAAAGTTTATCAGGATGTTTTGCACGAAAACCTGAGGCCGTCTGTCAGACAGTTCAAGCTAAAAAGAGGATGGATGCTTCAACAAGACAATGATCCAAAACACAGAAGTAAATCAACTTCAGAATGGTTTCAGAAGAATAAAATACATGTTCTGAAGTGGCCAAGTCAAAGTCCAGACTTGAACCCCATTGAGATGCTGTGTCATGACATAAAGACAGCGATTCATGCAAGACATCCCAGGAAGCTGTCTGAACTACAGCAGTTTCGTAGAGAAGAATGGGCCACGATAGTCCTGATCGATGTGCCAGACTGATCTGCAGCTACATGAAGCCTCTGGTTGAAGTTATTGCTGCCAAAGGGGGGGGGGGGGGGGGGGCACAAAATATCAAATGTGATGGTTCACTTACTTATTTTCCCCCTTCTGTCATTGTTTGCATACTATCCTCATTAAAATATGAAAACCTATAAATGTTTGGGTGGTTTTAGTTAAAGCATACACTGTTTTTTCATCTGTGTGATTTTGACAAGGATCAGATCATATTTGATGGTGATTTTATGCAGAAGTGCGAAAATTCCAAAAGGTTCAGATACTTTTTCATACCACTGTATGTCTACTCATGAGAGACATATTCAAATGTTTTATGGTGGCTAATTCTAGTTCTGTTGATAATTGTCCTTACCTGTGTAGCCTGAACGTGGTTTGTGGGGCTGCGGATTCCCGTAGCGTACTTGTACTGAGGACTTCCCACCACAGGGGTGAGTGGGGTCCCTGGTCGGGGGCTTAGTGTCTGAGGGGCTACGGAGACAAACATTCAGAAACAGCTCCCGTTTTTGGTGTGGGACACGGGATTGGAGGATTACTGACCCACGCGCTGACCGGATATCCCACGGGGACCCTGGGAGGAGGACCGCACAGGTGGGCTAGTACTCGAATTCCGCAGGGTTGTAGGCAGGTTCGGGTAGTCTAGACAAGAAACCAGTACAGTATTAAACGTCCAGAGGATGGATTGACCAGAAAAAGACAGGTAGCCTAATTGGTTGACAATGTATTTTATTTCTGTTTTCCTGGTTATGGGTTTGTTTATAATTTGTTATAATAAAAAAGAAAATATCCTGTATATAAATACTGTATTTTAACGATAAAAAGGATTACGTCCATTTTCTTTTCATAAATTTTTCATTCCATTTTTTCATTAATTTGTTAACAATTTAAATTAAAATCATCAACGTATTTTTTTTAAAACACTATAACACTACATCTAAAAAACATTTATTATTTTATATTGATTATATTTTCTGACAAATAAGCAGAAGGTTATTATCATTGCATTCATTGCGGTCCGATAATAGGAATTATGACGTCATCCCAATAAATCCGATAACATAATATATTATCGGCCCTATTAATAATATTCTTGGCACGGTGTCGGATTGGGATGTGTGCGTTTGTTTTCACTCCTGTTTTTCCAGTATGCAAAGCTTTGTTACCGTCTTTGTTTTGTTCATTATAATAATGTTCATGTCATCATGAAAATTCTGGTTCGGTCAAAGGCAAATCTATGCTGAATCAACCACTAGTATTTTTGACCTACAGGTGTTCAAAAACTTAGGTGAATATACATTGAAAAATCATACATATATTATTGGTAATCGTATCGGTATCGGCCTTGAGGAGCAGGAAGTTAGCGGTATTGGTTTCAAAAAATGGATATCGTGCACCCCTAATAATAAAATAATGAAAAATTATAATATCAATATTTTAGTAATCAAAAAATATATTTATTGTTTTTCTTACTGTACTATTTCATTGTTAATTTAATTTTCAATAATATAAACATTATTATTTATTTTTATTTTGGTATAATTTTAAATAATATATTTCACAAATGTTGGATTTTCATCTTATTCTTAATCTTGATATTAAAAATATAAACCCTATTATTTGGAAATTACTGTACATCATTTAAAGCTGTACAGCTTTAATTTATTTTATTTTTATTATTTTATTTTATTTTTAATAAATTTTGGTCGTTATTCATTTATTTGTTTATAAACATATGATCAGTGTTTTGACATTTTTGATGAATTGACTCAAAAAGATGAAAAAAATGAATGTTTGGAGATTTAAGGGGGAAAAAACAGTTACAATTGAAAAGCATTCCAATTGCTAAATGTGTAGTAAGAGCCATTTTTTGGTCTTTGTGTAGAGTGGTATGTTGATATTGTGAGACAGTACCTCCGCTGGCCCAGCGAGGTCCTGGACACATTTGTGCCACCTGCGCGGCCGCTGGGAAGAACGCGGCAGTGCGGTTCTGCGCTTGCGGCACAGGCGCTATAAAGTAGGCCGGGGGCGGCGCCGCCTGGTAGGGGTTGATGACCTGATTGGGCACGGGACGTGTGTTGGTCATCCGTTGGATGTACTGGCGGGTCAGGTATGCCTGGCGCTCTTCCTTCCTCTGTGCCAGCGCCACGTATAGAGGCTTGGTGGCCACGATGCGCCCGTTCATCTCCGCTACCGCTTTGCCTGCCTCATCGGGAGACGAGAAGCAGACAAACCCGAAGCCTTTGCTACGCCCGCCCTGTGTCATCACCTGGACAGAAGACAGCAAAGTCAGCGAATAATTAGAGAGAAACAAAAAAGGCCTGCAGTGGTACCTTGGCGCTGGTTATGATGCCGAAGGGCTCAAATTCTTTGCGCAGGCAGTCGTCGTCAATCCCGTCGTCAAGGTTCTTCACGTACAAGTTCACGCCCTAGAAGGCAAAATTGTGTTTTTTTAAAAAATATGTGTTCAACTTAGAATTTTCAGGAGTGGGTAAAGTTGAGTTGGGACGATAAACTGATTGGACTGTGGTCCGGTACATGGTAAAAGCAGGACACAGGGATGTTACCGGGGGGAGCAGGGGTGGGCAGTGCCCACCCACGGACACGCTCTGCCCAACCAAAGAAAACTGGATGTAGTACTAACGGCAGTCTGGGCACCGCGTATGGTATCCCATTCATGTAGTACTGATGTATTCTAAGTTTTAACCTTTGCGTTGTTACCTCCTCTTTCACCTTATTAAAAAAAATTTTTTTTTTTTTAATTGGGTTTTGTTCCTAGGGGGCGCTACACACATTTACGGATATTTGCATGTCCATATCTGCATGTCCATATAACTGATCCAAGCCCTTCTTTGATCTAACACATTAAATTTGTGTTTGATTTGCTAAAACAAATTTATTAAATACGAAATATATGTACATTTCATAGTATCAGCGTAAGAATTTCATCTTCACATTCAGAACTCAAAATGAATGCATTTCATTTGAATTGGGACCGCCCATTGCGCATGTGCAAAGCAACTCGCGCTCAGCCTCTGTTCATCCCCGTGGCGTCTGGACTTTTTCACCGACAACTTCTTTCGGCACTGCTGCGGGGTTATACTTTACAGAGACGCTCAAAGGTGCTGTAATCCCAGTCATTGGTGGGTACGTAATTATTTGATATTTTTAAAAGCTTGCTGTGAAAAGACCGTGAGACAAATTTCACTGTTAGTGAAGTCAGCCATTGCGGGCTTGCTAGCTAGCTATAGCTAGCTAAACTACACGAGGGAGAGTTTATATAACTTGTGGAATGCGACAAATGGCATCGGCACTCTTGCACCTTGCATAATCTATTATATGGTGGGGCTAAATGTAACTGTGCATTTATATTTTGTATATGATTTTCTGTTTGTTGTTTAGCGTTTTACTTTTTTTAAAAATTCTGTGTTCAGTCATCTGCTGCTGAGGATGCAGAGAGGGACATCGCCACCACAGTCATGGGGATTTACACAATCAGAAGAGATGGCCATGAGGAGCCAGAGGACGTGGGAATTGTGATTGAGGGCATATGGATAGGCTGACTGGACTCAAAGAAATTTAAATGTTATTCAGGTTCTGTTTTGTACTTCTACATGTGTTTTGTACATATACGTATATTCAATATGTGTTTGCAGGCGTTCCATATTGCACTTTATGGTAAGGTTTCATGTTTAGTTGGAGCTGGTTATACCATGCCTTAGACTTTGCAAGTATTGTACTTATTGTTGTACTAGTACTTGTGCTACTTTGTTTGAACCACTTTTGAAGTCAGCAGATTACTTTTCTAAATGTGATAGGTCATGCACTATCTTCATCATAGAGGAAAAAACTTAAGAGAATGTTTTTCATCATTATTTTGATGAGTTCCATGTTGATGATAGGTATACTGTAAATTGGGATGTGTTTTTATTTGTTTTAAATAAAAACACTAACCAGATTTTGTGTTCTGTCTGATATGAGGGTCATATGAAGTTTGGAAAAAAAATATTTTAGACTATTTGAGTTAAACAAAATCTAAATAAGCTGAGGCCAGTTAAAGTACTAATTATGTTTTGGCTGAATTTGATAAAAATGAGTTTGACGAACTCAATTTTATCATATTATAAGGAGTTACTTAGTTTGAGTTGGGGCTACATAAATTTAATGGATGGAAATCCTGCCCAAAATTTATTTGCGTTCATCCAATGAGTTATTTTTTTCAGTGTACTGTTCAAATCCATTTTTATTTGTTTAGACCAAATCACAACAACAGTTATCTCAAGGAGAAAACGAAACATGGATTAAGGTGCAGTAGCCCTACGCCGGATTTCGACCTACTTGACCATTGTAGTTTTGTTTTTGTTTTTTGTTTTTTTTTTTTGGGGGGGGGGACCCCAGATAAGACTAATGCCCACCCACACCTGGCATTCTGCTAACACCACTGGCGGGACATAAAAATGCTTGATAGCAGACTATTCAGTCGATACCAAATCCACAAGTAACGTGAAGATACACTGAGGTGTGCACCAGCTAAGCTAAGGTTAGGAATCAGTCGCCCAAGGATTCACAAAGTTGTCTTTTTGAAAACGTAGCAACTACTCACGTAACAGTCCAAAAAGGTAGTACTGGCAACTAGCAAGTAATAGCATGACTACGAACAGCTACAGGTGTCAAAGTGAATGATTTTGGGGGACTAATTTCAAAATAAAAGCCAAACTAGGTGTTTTGTCATTGTTATGCATGATTTATTGGGGTATTTATTGTTTGTTTTAAAAGCTG
The DNA here is from genome assembly GCF_030265065.1 of Corythoichthys intestinalis. Classification (NCBI taxonomy): domain Eukaryota; kingdom Metazoa; phylum Chordata; class Actinopteri; order Syngnathiformes; family Syngnathidae; genus Corythoichthys; species Corythoichthys intestinalis. Next base: position 24,498,259 of record NC_080416.1, read on the forward strand.
CGCTTCGCTGCGTATCGTACGATATATTTACATCTATCATTGATATATATCTATCAATACTCCACTCGCACGGCATTTACGAGCATTTCAGTGTCAGTTCGCAGCGGCAATGCTTCGTCTTTTCCATGAAAATGTATTTTTCTTCCTGAATGATATACTCAGACATAAGTGTTGCACTTTTTTACCTAACTGGAATGTTCAAAGCACTGTTTCAGACCTTCCATCTTATTTGTTAAGACGCTAGGCTATGTTTTACTGTGTGCATGTTTTAATTATATATGCACCGCTGGCCAAAAGTATTGGCACCCCTGCAATTCTGTCAGATAATGCTCAATTTCTTCCAGAAAATGATTGCAATTACAAATGCTTTGGTAGTAATATCTTCATTTATTTTGCTTGCAATGAAAAAACACAAAAGAGAATTTAAAAAAATTAAATCATTATCATTTTACAGAAAACTTCAAAAATGGGCCGAACAAAAGTATTTAAACCCTCAGCCTAATACTTGGTAGCACAACCTTTAGACAAAATAACTGCAAACAACCACTTTAGGTATCCATCGATGAGTTTCTTACAATGCTCTGCTGGAATTTTAGACCATTCTTCTTTGGCCAACTGCTCCAGGTCTCTTAGATTTGAAGGGTGCCTTCTCCAAAAGGCCATTTTCAGATCTCTCCACAGTTGTTCTATGGGATTTAGGTCTAGACTCATTGCTGGCCACTTTAGAAGTCTCTAGTGCTTTCTCTCAAACCACTTTCTAGTGCTTTTTGAAGTGTGTTTTGGGTCATTGTCCTGCTGGAAGACCCATGACCTCCGAGGGAGACTCGGCTTTCTCACACTGGGTCCTACAATATCCTGCAAAATTTGTCGGTAGTCTTCAGACTTCATAATGCCATGCTCACGGTTAAGCAGTCCAGTGCCAGAGGCAGCAAAGCAACCCCAAAACATCAGGGAACCCCTGCCATGTTTGCCTGTGCAGACTGTGTTCTTTTCTTTGAAGGCCTTGTTTTTTTTCCTGTAAACTCTATGCTGACGCCTTTTCCCAAAAAGCTCTTTTTTTTTTGTTCTCATCTGACCAAAACGTTTTTGGCTTTTTCAGGTAAGTTTTGGCAAACTGCGGCCAGGCTTTTTTATGTCTCTGGGGCAGAAGTGGAGTCTTCCTGGGTATCCTACCACAGAGTCCCTTTTCATTCAGACGCCGATGGATAATACGGGTTGACTGTTGTACCCTCGGACTGCAGGACAGCTTGAACTTGTTTGGATGTTAGTCGAGGTTCTTTATCCACCATCCGCACAATCTTTCGTTGAAATCTCTCGTCAATTTTTCTTTTCCGTCCACATCTAGGGAGGTTAGCCACAGTTCCATGGGCTTTACACTTATTGATGAGACTGCGCACGGTAGACACAGGAACATTAAGGTCTTTGGAGATGGACTTGTAGCCTTGAAATTGTCCATGCTTCCTCACAATTTTTCTTCTCAAGTCCTCAGACAGTTCTTTGGTCTTGTTTCTTTTCTCCATGCTCAATATGGTACTCAGAAAGACACAGCACAGCGGTTGAGTCAACTTTAATCTATTTTAACTGGCTGTGATTTGTGAAAGTGTGATTTAGTTAATGCCAACACCTGTTATGTGTCAAAGGTAAGTAACAGGTGCTGTTAATTCCACAAATTAGAGAAGCATTACATGATTTTTCAAAGGGTGCCAATACTTTTGTCCGGCCCATTTTTGGAGTTTTGCGTAAAATGATAACGATTTAGTTGCTTAGACCCAGAGAATAGGAATCTGAGTGTCCTTATGGTCTGAACAGCTTTAATAAATCACATGGGAGTTTGATATACTCCCACTGTGGTCGTTCATCATGTCTACATTCTCACTTTATTAGGGCTGTCATGGATCCATGGATAGAAAGACTTGTAGTTCTTAAAAGATAAATATTAGTACAAGTTATAGAAATTTTATATTAAAACCCCTCTTAATGTTTTCGTTTTAATAAAATTTGTAAAATTTTCAATCAAAAAAATAAACTAGTAGCTCGCCATTGTTGATGTCAATAATTACACAATGCTCATGGTGCTGAAACCCATAAAATCAGTCGTACCCAAGCGCCAGCAGAGGGCGACAAAACACCAAAAAACACAAGTAACAAGTGGACATGACACTGTGCTGTCATTTTAATGTTTGAGCGGGGCATGTGCGTTAAATGTGTCAAATATTTTAACATGATTAATTTTAAAAATTAATTATCGCCCGTTAACGCGATAATTTTGACTGCCCTACAATTTATGTCCCGCATCCTTGCATCACATATCATTTTCTCATGGTATAAAATGTGACGCAAATGTTTTTTTTCTTTTTTAATTATCTGCACAGTGCACGCTGCCTGTCGCTCTGTAATACTTCCTCATTATGAGTCAACCTTCCACTGAGCAAACCAGTTTCTCCTCCCATTTGATATAGGGCTAGAAGTTGAAAGAAATGGAATAAAGCATGTAAATTGGAGGCAACCAAGTCCAAAACCTAGTCTAAAACAACAATTGGCTTTTAGTCAGAGTATGAAAATAGGGCCCTGTGTGTCCTAACCTTCTAGACTTACTCACCAAACCTCTGGGGATCAATCGAACCCAGGTTAAGAACCAATGTTCTAGAGACTGTTTTAGCTAGTGGAAGCAGACCTGGTTGCGTGAGATGCGATCTTGCTTCATCTGCTCAAATTTCCGCTTGAGCTCGGCCTGCCGCTCCACCTTCTTCTGGGCACGGCTGACGTACATCATCCTGCCATGGAACTCCTTCCCGTTCATTTCATCCACTGCCTGGAAAAGTAAAATGTTGTAACGACAGTTAAGATTGGTTAATCATTAGTACAAATCAGCACTTGTTCTTACCTTTTGGGCATCTTCATGCCTGGCGAAACTGACGAAACCAAAGCCTCGACATGAGCCATCTTCGTCCATCATGACCCGGACGCTGGTGGTGTTTCCTAAGCGTCAAAAGAGGTGGTACGGTATCATTTCTGCTGTTCGCAGAGAGGCGTGTAAGAATTGGGGCGGACCTCACTGACCGAACGTTCTGAAGATCTCCCTTAACATGTTGTCGTCCACGTCTTCACCAAAGTTTTTCACGTAAACGTTAGTAAACTCCTTAGCCCGGACCGCCAGTTCAGCCTCGCGCTCTTTGCGGGATTTGAAGTGGCCCACAAATCTACATGGAATGTAGTGGAATTTAAATGTATTCACTGCCATTGATGTTGGTAGGCTGATAATAAAAAAATCACCAATGGGCTTGTTTTTTAACCTGTTCTGTTCGGCTGCTTTGACGCAGAGAATGAGAATCTGAGTGTTGTTTTTTGTTTACTAGGGAGCAGGAAAAAAGGACAGAAAGGAAATAGAAGAGAGACAGAAGAGAAGAACAAACAACAGCAAGAAATGCATTGAACGCCTACACTACATATGAACATAGTGGTGGTATCGTTAGCTACCAAAATGTTTGGACTATAAGGCACACCTGATTATAATCCACCATCCTGCAAATTTGACATAGATAAGCCGCACTGGTCAATAAGCCGCAGCTGTCCTCACTGTATTACGGGATATTTACACCAAAAGATATGAACCGGTAACACTTTATTTGACAGCGGTATCATAAGACTGCCATAAGACCAAATGAACCACCATGAACCGCCAGCATGATTCATTGCTTCAAAAAGCTTCATTTGGCCATCACTGCTCCCTTGGGGGAGACAGTCAGCCTCTGCTGCCCCCTGCTGTCAACACTGGTGTCATACAACATGCCTCCTTGCATGCATTGCAGCACTGCATATGTAAATAATCATCTAAATGCATGCTCTGTGCTAATTATTTCTTCAGTTACTCTTCCAGTCGTTTCATTAATTGCTACCTCTGGTATTTAGTAACACTTTATTTGACAGTGGTGCCAGAAAACTGTCATAAGACCATCATAATTATGACATGACACTGCCATGAGTATTAATGAATGCTTATGATGGATGTCATTTTGTGTCATCTGGCAAATTATGTCACTTTTGAATAGATCTTAAAGATCCGAGCTGGACATAACTGGAGTGTTGGTGACATAATTTGCCGGATGATACTTAATAACATCTGTCATAAGCATTCATTAATGCACATGATAGTGTCATGTCATAATTGTGTCAGTCTAATAGCAGTTTTATGACACTGCTGTCCAATAAAGTGTTCCTATTAACCCAAATAAATCAACATATAAGCCGCACTGGACTATAAGCTGCAGGATTCAAAATGAAGGACAAAAAGTAGCGGCTCATAGTCCAAAAATTACGGTTATTGTATTTCCTGTGGATACCAAGTGGGGGCCAAGGAGAAAGAGGAAGGGAGGGATGAGTCAAAAAGAGATGTGATCAGGCGGGGTAGAGAGTATTCAAATCAGCAATGTGAGCTGTAGAACCCACTAATATGTGAATCTCTTGTACATTTGGATATGTTGACATCCTATTCTCTGCTGCCTGATGGCAAATCCTGTCATTGACATCCTCTCTACTTGAGTGTGTCTAATTGCACCCAGTCATACGTGAATCACATCAGACGTGATAGCCCTGCAGACAAGTGAAAATGCTGCGCGGGGCACCATCGGGCTTTTGATGGTAAACAATGGGCATATGATGTCCGAATTTGGAACAAAGCGACATCCCCAGTTTGTGCAACCACATTATCCCAGTTTTTTTTTAATACTCTATTTCATTTTAACATTGTTTTCATTCAATTCTATTGTACACCCTAGCTCCGCTCCTGATCGTCAAGTTATGAAATTCCATTTTGCATGAAGGTGTGAAAGCTAATTGTGCTGCGATTCTTTTGCCTTTGTGTCTTTTTTGTCTGTTTTAAATTGTGAGAAATTTGAAAAGACTCAAAGGACAATGGTTATGGTTTTTTTCTAAACAATGAGCATTTTGGGGTAAAAGCCGGAAGATTGTATATCATAATAGCTACAAAATTGCTGAATGAGATGCTTATTCCAACACTTTAGCGTGTTTACATAATATTTTTGCTAAGTAAATAGATACTATCTTACACTTTTCGATCTTTGAGAAGCTTGCCGTTCATCTCCACGATGGCTCTCTCGGCTGCCTCCTGAGTCTCGAAGTGTACAAAGCCGTAGCCTTTTGAGCCATTCTCGTCACAAACCACCTAAAAAAAAATTATTTAAAAAAAAAAAAAAAAAAAGGATAAGATCACTGAATGCTATGTAAATACAGTTTAACCTTGTCTTAGGAATCAATATTGGTAAATGGTGTGACACTTGAAAAGTGCCTTTCCACCTTTAAGGCACTCAACTCAAAGCGCTTTGACATGACAGTATGTCCTAATCTACCTAGTGGTGACACAGAAACAAAAGCAACGTGGGGTTCATTATCGTGCTCAATGATACTTAGACGAGTTCATGAGGGCGCAGAATCACATCCACAACCTTTGGGTTGGAGAATGACTACTCTACCACTGAGCCTCACCACCCCGTAAAAAACTAATTTAGTGACATTTTATCCAAACAATATTGACACAGGACACTAAGTTCACTACCGAACTTTTAGCAGTGAGGCTATAATGCTAACATTGTTCAACACAACATGTTAGCCTTCTTCAGGAAGATGACTTAGTGTGTTGTTTAATTGTAAAGAAGTGCATATCAGCCACAAACTTTTATCAGAATTTGTTTTTTTAGATGAATCTAGATTTTTTTCCATCACTGTACAACATTTCTTCACATTGGTAATATAATATTGGAAGACAAATACTGATTACTAGGGGAAATTCTTCATGGGCATACTAACATGTACAACTAGCATGTCACATGTTTACGAGTTGAACCTACACCAACGTTCAAAGGTTTTGAGAATTTTCACCGTTCAGTTTAACAAGGAAAAGTCAAAACTTGACCAAGGGTCTAGTGGTCTTACTGGTGCGACACTATAGTTTAATAATCAACATTGGTGCAACTACACGTTGAGCAGTGAATGCGCCGCATATGGGCACGAGCCGACAGGGGGCAGGAAAGTCAAAGGATTGTTGCCAACGAATTTGATTATCTATTTTTGCTGGCAACAATGAGCAGTCTTTGTGTGTAATGTGAGGCTGTCCGGGCACCAGTGATTAGAGCAAGAGAGAGAGAGTTCACTGCTCCACTCAGGTTTGATTGCTGAATCAATAATAGAAGTGTTATAAGAGTTGGATTGTCTTGTGTGTAGGTAGATCAGCCGTCAGAGGTGAGTAAATAAAGCCTATTGTTTTGCTTGTATTCTTTGTTGATGAAATGTTACTACTTCACACAGAGCGCTAAACTAGTTAGAGATTATGCTTATAGGTGTCTTAAGTGTCCGTTTGCATTGTGTTTTGGAAAAGCATATTAGCAAGTGTCCATTTGTATTGTGTTTTGGAAAAACATATTAGCAATTGAGTTATTGTTAGATAGTAAAGTTTTTTTTTTATAAAGAAACCACACACTTAAGTAAACCCACACATATAAGTTTAAAGTCACAGCACAAACTCCCATTCAAACTGTAAATTGTCAGTATGAAAATATTGACAAAAGTGTGCTTTAAAAATAGATTGGATGGAAATTGGATTAACTGTTTGATAAGAAACCGGATTCAGTACAGCCTGCCTCGCCCTTATTCGATTTTGTTGTTTAGTTTGTTTAAAGAACAGAAATTATTCTTTGGCACAATTTATATCAGCGCTTTGCACACAAGAAAAAAATGTCACTTAGCAGCACTTTTTTTATTTGAATGAACAGGTCTTTTGTCTGATTTGTGTACTGAGAAATCCCTTTTATGTTTTATCTAAAACATTTTATGTACTTGAAACATTACAGTTGTAAAGTACAGTTAAGTCAGCGGCAATAAAATATTATTTTGAAGGTAAGAGACATCCATTTTGTCTTGTTGCTTACAACATGACTAAAAGAACTTCAAGGTAAATGGCGTATCGCACGCATACTATTTTTAGACTGTGACGTCGCATCGTAAAGCGGAAATAAAGTAGAAGTGGGACATTATAGACCCGCCCTCGCATAGAAACCATGTTAATTCTGCTACTTTTCTCCGGTAGTCTTTCAAAAACGAACATGCCGATCACACATTGCTTTTTTGGAACTTGTAGAAACGACTCAAGACATTACGACATACGAGGAATGTTTTCTTCCTACGTTTACCGAAACCAAAACTCGGAGGAAAAAATGTGAAGAATTAATCAACCTGCGTGGACATTTTAACGCCAGCTAGGTGAAGCCAGGGTGAAGCCATTCACATTTCATATGCAGTAAACATTTTGTTGGGTTGGCATGGTCTTTCAAACGACAAAGAGGTAAGCCATTTTGATATTTTTAACTATTTTTTAGCGTGACGTTGTGCCGTGCTGCTTCTGTCTGACAACGAAAAACCTGAAAAGAATTAAAATGGTATCTGACTGCCACTGTTACCTTTTCTGTTGTTAAAAAAAATAGGGCTGTCAAAAGATTAAAATTTCTAATCGAGTTAATCACAGTTTAAAAACAAATTAATCATAATCGCAATTCAAACCATCTCTAAAATATGCCATATTTTTCTGTAAATTATAGTTGGAATGGAAAGATAACACAAGATGGATATATACATTCAACATAGCGTACATAAGTACTGTATTTGTTTATTATAAAAAATAAATCCACAAGATGGCATTAACATTATTAACATTCTTTCTGTGAAAGGGATCCACGGATAGAAAGACTTGTAATTCTTAAAGGATAAATGTGAGTTTGTATATTGTGACTAAATATTGCCATCTAGTATATTTGTTGAACTTTCAGTTAATGATACTGTAGCAACTTAACTGTGCTGCCCAAATGCATGATGGGAAGTGGTGGCTGCAAATGCTCTATCTTCTCTGCGTTGAGTACAATACATGGCGTTAAGAAAACGAAAAACTGTCATTTTTCCCCACATCGCTTCATATAGTATTTATAATTGTTGTGGGAGAGAAGTTAAGCTTTTGCCAATAAAAATCATGGCCCCAATGAATGCTTGTATCTACTCCACTCACTTCACGCTGCCCCTTAGCTCTGTGTATAAGTAAAACAGTGCCATTGCAGGCTGTGTGCGGCAAGAGCGCGTGCGGGTCATGCCGCGCATGCGTTAATTGCGTTAAATATTTCAACGTGATTAATTTAAAAAATTAATTACCGCCCGTTAACGCGATAAGTTTGACAGCTCTAAAAAAAAAAACTTCAGTAAGGGGGAAGTGTAAATAAATTATAGAATTAAGATTTGTTGCTATGAAAAAATGTTCGTTGGCTGTCACTGAGTAGGATTTGTGATCGCTACACAAAATATAAATTACCCCCAAGAACGGTCAGAGACGTAGGACAACCAGAGGATATAATTTATAGGAAAGACAGGGCTGGTAGTAAAGGATAGCTTGTTGAAACAGGAGAATGTAATTGTCAGTCGCTTAAAAAAAAGGCGGCGATAAAAAAGCTAAGGCTATGCTAAGGTCAGCTCGTATTTTTTTGGTCTTTTTCAGCCCTCGACACTCAAGCCGTCTCTTAAAATGAACATTTTTATGTACTTCCACATGTTTGCAAGTGAATTTGGCACCAGGGACATCATTTTCGGAGAGAATTGGTAGGTTTAGCTTTGTAAACATCTCCTTCTTACACGATTTCGATTCATTTCCTATTGGGGACAAACAGTGGTATGTCCTCCCTTAGCAACAGTAGCTAACGTCATGAATATTAATGAGCGGAAGGGACGTGTTGCTTGCGGTATCCATTGTGAAGGTAATTGAAAAAAAAAGTGATCCGATTGGTTAATTAATCGTCCGGTTAATTGATGATAAAACTAATCGTTAGTTGCAGCCGTATCACAAAGATACTAAAAAAGCTGGGTTAGGGCCAGTTGGGATGTTGGGGGGGGGGGGGTCATTTTTCATTTTGCATACCCTAACAAAAATGTGTAGTTGCGCCCCTGCTAATCAATTTAAGAAGATGCATAGTAATCAGTGAATGAGCTGTGGTCGTTCGTAAAAGTCGACATTTAATCGCTGCGAACCCTTACAGTCCAATTGGATTGGACGTCTATCGCCGCCAATGGCAGCTAGTGAGTTAGGTGAAATTGGATAACATTAAAAAAGATTTTTCGATACCTTTCCAGACAGGATGTTACCGAAGAAAGAGAAGATGTCGTACAGTACATTGTTGTCAATGGATCGGTCCAGGTTCTTGATGAAGACGTTCCCCACACCGCTCTTCCTTAGCGAAGGGTCCCGCTGCCACCACATGATTCGCATGGGCTGCCCCTTGATCAGGTCAAAGTTCATAGTGTCCAGCGCGTGTTCGGCTGCCAGACCACAAAAAAACCACATGTTTATAAGATCATTTTGGAGGTCACCTTAAGATTCACACTCCCATGCAGAAGCTGTGTGTCACATTATGTTCTATAGTTTACCGTCTGCGAGCTGCTGGAAATTGACGCACGCGTAACCCAGAGAGCGGCCGGTCATCATGTCTCGACATACGCGGATGGATAAAATGACTCCGATGCGGCTCAGCCTCTCATACAGCATGGCCTCGGTCACGTCCACGTGCAAGTCGCCCACGTACAACGAGGCCATGAGTGGGCCGATAAGAATTGACGCCTATTTATATGCAGGGTGTTAATAACGCCCGGGGCTGGGAATTTTAGAAAAAATGCCGACTCCAGTTTACGTACCGAACCCCGGGCGTGGAGTTGAACTGTTAAATGGCCGCGACGACGCGTTGTTTGTTATTATTATTTTATTGGATTTACTAGTTGTAAACGGTCGTCGAATCCATGTGATCGAGCGTCGTCAGAATCGTCACATATACAAAAGACGAGCGCGAGCCCACAACCTCAGCATCAACTGATTGTAATTGGAGCTTTATTACAACTTGAAAAGGTAACAGAGAGACGTGCGTAATTTTGGGACCGATCGTCAAGCGACGTACGCTTGCGTTATTCGGACATGTTGAAAGGTGGTTGACGTATGTTTCTGGGGCGAAAAGTGGAGTCGCAATATTATGGACACTTGCGAGAAATTATGGAAAAGAGCCTTGACGCAGGTAATATTGCCTGATTTGGGCAGAGATGCGTCATGCATGCACTAATCCAGAATTTGAATAGAAAGTTTCAACCCAATTTTATGGGGCGCGCATGAGCAGAATTTGTTTTTGTTTTTTTCCAATTAAGAAAGAAATGTGCCAAATGTATTACTAAATAAATTCGTTTACTCAATGTCAATCTGTGCTTTTCATCACATTTGAACTTTATTCGTTTTCGTGGTTTTATTTATTTATTTATATGTAACTGAGGACCGCATCATGACTTTCATTCTAATGTTTTATAAAGAGAAATGTTATTGCAGTATATGAGTCAGTCCCAGAAAATTCGTTCATTTTAACTCATTCACTGCCGTTGACAGTTAAGACATCAAATCCTTTCAACGGTGTGATCTTGTTTTACTGCCATTAACGGCGATAGACGTCAATTCAAATTTAACTGGGGAATTCACATCTCAATCGAGAATCGTTTTTGTAAGCTTGGTATTGAATTGATTGCTATGAATAAATTACCTTTGCACCTGATTAAAAAAAAAAAAAAAAAAAAAAACTAAAATGAATTGATAAAAATTAGTATTTCTAAAGGTGGTTTAATTTTTAAATAAGGGATATGAACGGAGCTTTCCCCACAAATTAAGTATTATACACGTTTCTAACGATTTTCTTTTTAAATTTAATACAAATAAAGAGCTGAGTTTAAAGGAGAGAACGAATGACATTTCTGAAAATGAATTCTATAATTTCTTTCATTTAAACATTCCTATGGTGGTTAGTATGTTGTAATAGTATGAGTATTATGTTGCCATAGTATTGTCCCTACTGCCATCAAGTAAAAGATTATTTTTTCTGTCACTGTGCGCATAGTTAAAATTTGGGATTGACCTGCAAAAATCTAAGTCCACAAACCGCATCATTGCAATATTTAAAATGTATTTTATAGGCACATATTTTAAAATATATACACACACATTAATATACCCTGAAAAATACCCTAAACTACTTTGATAGTTTTCAAACTAATTTAGTAATATTAACATTAAATGAGAGCTCGAGCTTTTGAATAATTCAGTTGATGACAACGAACCTGTGAAGATTCTCTGTAATTTTACTTTTTCGTCTTTTTCGGCATCCACAAAAATACCACAATGCAGCATGGTTTATAAATTGATTGTATTCAATGACCATACTTGTAACTCAACACTCATCTCAAATTATCTTTCACCAATGAATATAAATGGCAATCTACTGGGTTCCTTTTGTTCTATGTATTTTGGCCACCAGGGGGCCTGTATACATGCTATACTACGAACGATACCTCTGGCACAAATGAAAAGTGTTCGTTACCACAAAGTAAAAAAAATCTCAAAAGGAGAATCTAAATTGAATTTCAGGTGTCAGTTTCAACAGAGTAATATACTATTCCAAAACAGGCACGAATCAAGCATATGGTACCTCAGCGTTCGGCGTGTGACGTCGACAGTAACTTTTACAACTGTAGTGACACCTAGAGAACACAAAGTGAAATTACCATCGAGTCAATCCTTTTTGTAAGCATTTCCAGCGCTTCGTTAACCACGTAAAAAACAAAACGGAATGTCCTACAGTACAATTATGTACTACATCTTTTTTTGTTGCTATATTTGGTCAGTTAACGATTTTTTTAAAATAGATGCTGAATTTAACCACTAGAGGACAGCGTTGTTACACAAGATGGCCGACTCCTTTATCAAACAGTTCACTGAAATGCAAATGCTGTTGTAAACTTATCACTGTTAATACTGTCAAGAAAAACAATTGAATCACTTAAATGCTCAACATTTTAAACCTTAGTGATATTTGACAGTGCCATCGAAAAAATGATTACAGCTGTCACACATTTTGGTAATGAATCTGCTTGTTCGAATGCTTTTCAATTGAAAATGAACATCTGGTTTATCCCTTAATTTTTAATATCCTCAATTTGTATATAAATTTTAGGGTTGCAGCTATCGATTATTTTAGTAGTCGATTAATCGATGAACTAGTTCGAATAATCGAGTAATCGGATAAGGAACATGCATGAAAAATTTAAATACCTGAGCTGAGCCTCAAATTGTATAAAAACATAAATAAGGATCTATGTACAATAAAAGAACTGGCTAACTTTCATAGCAAAAGTCCGCTAGCTTAAATGCTATAAAATGCTAACGTTTTTCCTTTTTACAATGCTCTTTAAAAATGGCTCAGACACGTTCCCACAAAAAACGGCTATATATACCTATAAATTATGCATTAAAAAAAATTACCTCAAACAGAAACTTATCTTATGTTGGTCTTAAAAGGGAGCAGTTGGATTCAGCCATGTGAAATGAGGCAGACCAGAGGGGAGTGTAACCACCCATTACAACGCCACTGTAAACGAATACTCGAAGCAATAAAATTTAATTTGAATATTTTCTAATCAAATACTCGAGTTAATCGATTAATCGTTGCAGCACTAATAAGTTTGATCAGTTTTACTAACTTTACAGTATTTTATTAAAGAACCAGGATAGGTTAATCCCAAACTAAATTCGTATCATTGTAGTATCGGGTGTCAACAACAACAACAAAATACAAGACACGTGAAGCACAAATAAGTTGAAGTAACATTTTTAATTGGTGTCACACAAAAGCACATAACCAAATAATGTACGTACTCAGGGTTGCCACCTGCAAAATGTTTCAAATCCTGCATACCCCCCCCCCCATGTTTTAATTGACCCACCACGAGAAGAAACCAGCACTAATTTGTGTCGACTAAAATGGTCCAAAACTCTGCTTCATACCGAATTACTTTGCGAATTAACATCAACTTTAACTTTCAAAAAGGACGGCGCAAATGCTTCACCTGGTTCAAGCTAATTCCTAAGCAAAAATAATATAAGTGCCAGTTTCAAAGCACACCTACCTCTCAAGTCATACGAGAAACGCATACATTCCTGGGGTCAAGGGGGAATAAAATACACACGTTAAGGTTATACAAAATAAACACCCGAATAGAAAAGTAGCAAAACAAAGTTACAGTAAGAGGCTGTTTTGTTTCAATCAAGTTGTTCACTTTGTTAAATACACAAAGAATGCAGGATATAAACAGAAAAAAAATCATTAATGGAACATAACCCTCGCAAAGAGAAAATGGCAGAAGATTGACCAAAAAAAAAAAAAAAAGTCCATTCACACAAAGAACCTTTGCAAGTGTGCTGCTCGAGCGCAACGAGAACCCACCGAGCAATTGTGCCGCATGTACCATCCGTAAAAAGTAACAGCCGGGTGAAAACAGCGAACTTTGTCCAGTAACTAGTAAGGTTTTTAGACGAAACCTGAAATTTTTCATAAAACGGATGAGAATCAGATGATGGTGACCATTTGTTTCAGTTGACGCGTTTTTGTAGACCCAAGTGTCACAACAGTTCAAGTAAAAATATGCAAAGTATCAAAATATAGTTTGAGGTTTGTTTTTGTCCAGTAGCAGCTTGCTACCACAAATGACGGTCTAATCTGCAACCAAGAAAAATTACATCGGGACTTAAATTGAAAGAAAAATAACATCCATTGATTGACACATTGAGTAATGTTCAATTAAAATTTTTTTTTTTATAAATCAGTGGAGGTGTTCTTACGATGACAAACACATACTGTACTTTACACACTCAGTGTAGCGTAAACATACACATATGTGCATGAATGAGCACACGCACAACCACGCACACAACTTAGGCTGGTGAGGTAAAAAAAAAAATTTTTTTTTTTTTTTTTTTTTAAATTTTAAGCTTTCCTGTTTTTTCATGTTACGGAGGATTTCAGTTGTTGTCGGCCTCTGGCGTCACCTCTGCTTGGGCGTCGGCGTCTTCGCCTTCATTCTGTGTGTCAGCCATCCATAGCTGTAAACACATGGGTAACAAATATCAGTGCTCATTCTCTTTTGGTGCAAGGACTACCGTAATTTCCAGACTTTAAAATGCACCACTCAAATTTTATAAAATTTAAGAAAAAAATCCATTCATACTGTATGCTGCACCTGACTGAACAGCAGGTGTCTTAATACGGAAATTTACAGAGATGTTATCCGATTCAGGCATGAAAATGGGTCAGGGGTTAAAAAGGTGAGAAGGGTGTGGAGGAAATATTTTTCGGTATGGCTGTCCCAAACGACTGATTTTTTCCCGATTAGTCGGCAGACTATTTGTACGATTAGTCGACTAATATTTTTTTTAACAATATTGGAAATAACTATCATTGAGATTTTTGGGGAGTTTGCGATATTAAAACGAGAAAAGTTTCACCAAATAACGTGAATAATTCCGTTTGGAATAGCTGCACTGTTGACCAAGAAAAACTGTTTGGTCGCTCTGCCTAGCAGGAGGGAGAGTGCTGTGGCGCTGTAAGAGCATGAAGCAGAAAAACATGAATGTACTGTATGTTGTTTTTAAATTAAAACACGATCCTTTTCACCCGATTCCAATGCTCTGAAAAATGGTGCCATCGGCCCTAATTTAATACAGGATCTGCACACTTGCTGCATTTATAAAGTGAAACAAAAGTTGAAACGTTGAAAAAAAAAAAAAAAATTGGTTGTCCTGCGATTTGACTATTACACATCGTGATGGAGATGTTCAAACATATAGATAAGATATATTGTGCAAGCTTAGCTGATAGCATTTACTAGTGCAAAAAAAACGGAACGTAAACACATTCAGAACACTGACTTCAACATTATTCAAAACAATTCTTTCCCCCAAAAAAATCTAGCATTATTATTATCGTATATACTACTATATATAATAATATTATAATATTCATTGTCATTCATCTTTTTTTAAAAAGGGTGTCATTTTAAAGCTATTCTTAGTGTAGAATCTGAATACTTCAGTATTATAGTATTTACACATAATAGTATTAATCCCATATATTTCCAGGGTACCCGCGGGTTCTCAAAAATATTTAAAAAAGCATTGGCAGGAAAAAAACCCCGCACATTTCTTCATGTTTAAATAGACTACATATTTTTATGATCATTATACATTTATTTACACAACGAAATAACGCTGGAAAAGTTTGTTAAATATAAATAAACAGATGTGGTTTTGCGGACTCGCAGAGGGGAAGATTTAAAAGGGCGTATAGGCACGCACTGGCTCTGCAATGACCATACAGCGCCTTTTTTTTTTTATCCAAATTATTTATTTTATAACAAGTATTCCTTAGTTTATCATTCATTCACCAATATGTAGTTTTTTCAAAAAGTTAGTGAGAAAGAACCCTGGCCTGGCCCGACATGATAATTGACATTTTAATTTTGGTCATGTTTTCAGTTTAATTTAGCTGTTTCCAGCTTGCTATGTTTATAATTGCGATGTTTGTTTACCGCCTTTCCTCTTACTGCGAAGAGGGAGGAAGTCACATCAGCCATCTGCTGTGACCCGGGAATTTAACGCCTGCTTTCACCCACACTGCTTCCCATGTCAGTCGACACGGGAAATTGTTTTCACACACAACTGCAGCACTGTTAAGTTCCACGATATTTCCGTTGTTTTGGAGTATGTGATAGGGGCTCAAGTTACATCCAGATACTTTAGGTTGCAGTTTATGGGTCATGCGAAGGCAGTGGACCTGCCTAAACATTTCGGTTTGCCTTTCGAATGAATATGAATTTCGCCGTTTTAACTTAAGAGTTAGCTATGTTCACTGGGGTCTTGGCAAGTGCACTAGCGGCTAGCCTGTTTCAGAAGATGGCTGGTCTGAGTCCTGTCCTCCTCCTCCTTTTGTCCATAATTATTGTGTGCGTGTGTTTAAAAAAATTCTGACAGACTTTATAATGTTACTTTAAATGTGTTTTAATTGTATCTTCAATATATGTGCATTCTTTTGTCAAACACACTTAGTAATTGAGATTAAATGTGATGCTCAGTGCTTTGTTTAATATGATTCAATATGATCTAAATAATGGGTGCAAGTATTAATTTTCAGTTGAAATGGCATTTAAAAAATGTCTTAAAAGTCTTGAATTTAGATTTATCAATTCTGGGGGTGCCCTGATTTCAGAATTAACTCCAGAAATGGATATTTATATGACAAACGTGACGTGCTTTTATTGTGAAATGTTCACCGGAAGGACGTTCGCTAAACCGCTAACAACTTTACACTCCGCAAGAAGCACTTTTTGTCATTGTTTAGGTGTCACCAATAGATTTTTTTCTTCATTTTTTCGTTTGCAAATGCTGTTAACCAGCGATTTTTCATGTTTGAAGTGTCACCTTTTAACCGCAAGTTTGCATTTTGGAGAAGACTGCCAAAGTTTTATAGCAGGCTAAAGCAGGTCGTCTTTTGTTCCCCGTTAGTGTCAATGTATCAATGCTAACGTTTACTGTGTTTAATATGATGTGTTTCCTTATTTTGTATGTGTGAACTGTAATTCTACGGCGTGTTGATGACCAACAAAGATCTGGACACAACAACTGGAGTCTCATTTACACGCATGCACAAATGTATGCACGCATGCGGTGATAAAACGCAGCCTTGAAAATTACCTCCCTCATTTTTATTTACCTTGCGATAAATGGACTCATTGAATCTCGTAACAGGCTTAGCAACTTCAGACCCGGGGCTAACTGCTAGCTCTTAGTGTAGCAGTCTTTTCCCCTTTTTTAAATTTTAAAGTCAAAACACCCAGAGCTAGCCTTAAACCATTCTTCTGTAATGGGATCAAGCATTGGATGGAAGCTTCAGGGGCAATAAAGTCCTCTGAGCACTGGTTGAAAACAACTAATGAGCACGAGCGTTCTCTTGGTATATCCGTTTGATTAAGTCTGACAAATGCTAGTGTAGCAGTTGAGAGCCATGTCAAGGCAAAATTGTTACATCCATTCTTTTGAAATACAGTGGTACTGCTACATACGAATTTAATTGGTTCCAGGAACTGGTTTGCGACTGCCTCGCACATCGTCCACCTCCACCTTTTTTTCCTGTTATATTTTCCCTTGGCAAACTAGCTCGTTACATTACCGCCAAGTAGCGGATTTAATCGTGAATGTCAGCAACAAAAACAAAAAAAATCTGCAATCCTACTGGTCGCGCATGTGCAAATAGATGGGGAAAAAATACTCACACTGGCTGTAATTTTAGTTGCAAAATGCGGCCATTTGGTCGCAGTCTGGAGCCCTGCACACGCGCCACCAAGCTCACATTTTTTCGAACATTTCCTTCTTAATTTCAATGGTAAGCTTCACCCTTTTTCTTTGTTCACTTCCTGCACTAACCTTCTTGCGACCCATGTTGATTTCTCACAAGAAAATCTGCCGTGCATCCTTCTTGCGGGGAAAACAAAATTGCGACGCCGTCATACAGTGTACCACAAAAGTGAGTCCACCCCTCACATTTCTGCAGATATTTACGTATATCTTTTCATACGACAACACTGACAAAATGACACTTTGACACAATGAAAAGTAGTATGTGTGCATCTTATATAATTTATTTTGTCAGTATTGTCAGTGTTGTCCCATGAAAAGATATACTTAAATATCTGCAGAAATGCGAGGGGTGTACTCACCTTTGTGATACACTGTAAATCGTCGTATTTCAGGCATGTCATATTTTGAGACAAATGGAGAGTCAAATTTTACATTGGATGTCGAAAGGATCGTATGTCAAGGTATCACTGTATGTATAATCCAGAGGTTGCGCTAGACTTTTTCGTTGTCTGTCATTTTGACTGACAGGGTCATAAAAATCCGGTCATAATCTATTTTTACCCGTCACTTAAATTTTTACAATGACTATATCTTGATGCAGTCACTATATGTATATACACAATAATACAATAATATTTAATATAAAGTAACTAACATTAGTGCAGTCATGGATTACAGTAAGCAGGCCAGTGCTGTGTTTCCATATATATTTTTATATTATGTATATACAGGATATACAGTGGGGAGAACAAGTATTTGATACACTGCCAATGGGAAAACCCATTGGGGAGTTCTCCCCACTGTATATATATATCCCCGCCCCCAAGTGGGACCTTCCATGATCCTAATACATTTAATAATAATAAAATATTATATAATTCTATTATATTTATTATTATTAAATAAAAATGCACGTTGATACGACGCACATAAAGGAAACTTCAATTTTTTAAAAAATCGTTAGAAAGTTGTATGGACTTACAATCCGCTAGCTTGTTGTTTCCTGTTGTCTTCCGAAATACACCTGGGTGACGGCGCGTCAAGTGTTCGTTCATAGCCGACGTGCTACCGTGGTATGCGAGCTCAGCTTAACAAAAAGAGTACGCACAGTGGTGCCACCCTCCATATTTTCCTTGAAATAATTTCAGGCTCTGGCTAGTCTGGTCCGCTTTTTTGGCTTTATGCCGCTTTCACCGTGTTACCAATTCTGCCCTTCTTGGTAATTGGCGGCGTTTTCAACTGCTCGCCGCAGTGAGGAGTGAACCGGCGATTCACTTGATTCGTTGTCATCCTTCATCCTCCACTGCATCAGTCCCTCTTTTTTCACCTCTTTTATCTTATCAACACCATCGTCGTTTTGGGGCTTTTTGAAGAAACTTCGGACACTCAGTTGCCTTGACATTTTTCCGAGTAAGGCCAACGACGTCATGCATCAAGAGAGACAATAGCTAATTAACCCTTGAGAGTCGAAGGACGCGCCGGCACGTCCTCAGCGCACGTCGTCTTTGAAGCGCCCTCACGTTTTAATTATGTCACCCACATGCCGTCGGTTGGTCTCGTTTTAAAGTGCGGAAGTTGCGGTTTACTCTCGTTATTATTTGAAGTCAATCGACCAACTAGAACGTGAGATATTGTCATTTAAGTTTTATAGTTTTATTGTCCTCTCAAAAAAACATTAAAACGCTGCATGGATCATTTGTTTATGTCTATATTTCCATCATTTCTAGTCCTTTTTCAAAACGGAAGCTCCATGAAAAAAAAACAAATCAAACGAACCCTTAAGTCACAGTGGAAGCACAAAATGCGTTTTTTTTAAAAAAATTTTATAAATATAACTGCGGTGCGAGGTTCAACCGAACGAGAGGGAGGAGTGTTCTAAAGCAGCGAGGTGGCGAGCGACGGCCAGTTGGATACTCCTGGATCGAGCAGCGACTTTGTGTGACTTTGACAATGAACAGAAAACTAAATTTAGCGCAAGCAATTGTGCTTCTGATCAACTTGAGGAAGAGGATGGTCCAAATTCGTCATCATCGTCTTCTTCGGAAGAGTCCTCGAGTGAAGATAGTGACGGATTTGAACACGTGGGTGACGCCATCGACGAGCAGAGGTAAACCAACTCACTCTTTTTTTTCATGCTGAAAACGTTTCTTTTGAAAGTTTCTTTTGATATTGCAAGACAAAGTTAATTTTGATGCAATATAAGTGTGTGTTTGTGTATATAATAATAAAATGTGCATATCAGATCAAAGTCGTACGTGCACTGTGGGTATCCCAGGCAGGAATTTATAATTTGTGGTGTTCTTCTTTCTATATGAAGATTAGGGATGTAGCACATATTCAGCTATGGTATTCTTTCTATTGTCATACATATAGATTTCCATTATTATTTATTGCTGTATATATTTTTATTTTATACTTTATTATTTTCATAAATACTGACTTATTTTCATGTACATTTATAGTGACAATGAAAGTAAAGTGAAATGAAAGTGGAAGGGTGGAAAGAGGACCGACACCCCATGGAAGTGTGAGCTGTGTGATGTAGCCGTGTCTAATTCCAGGACGAAACTGCTTTTCGGAGTGGCATGACTGAAAAAAATTTAACTTGTTTATTGTAAATATTTTTGAAAATGCTTTTTCCCCCCCAATGTTATATTTTTTTTTTTTTTCCCACATCAATCTTCTCAATTTGTGTATATAAATGTGTGTTCAAGAAGCTTGATTGTGTGTACATAGTTTTCATCAGGCGATGGGCCGCAATACCTAAACTCATAAAGAGATGGCCTCTAAACACTTTTTGTGTTAGATGGTATATATTTTTTCACTGTTCTTCACTGTTAGGTCTGCTGTATATAACCTGTTTTGACTGGAGCATGTATAAAGGCAAAAAACGCCTATGGCTATACCTGTTGTTTATGTTGAATTGTCAACTATAAGACTATTTATTCTAAATTTTTTTGGTTGAATGTTCATCCTAACATGTTGAATAAATATTACAAAGTTCCAAAACGGTTCGTTACGCATGTTTGGTTGTCAATTGGACATCAATATTAAAAATTTTGACAAAACGATTTTGGAATTTTTGGTCTTTTTGGGCCCAAAATGATGATTTATAATTGATCAGTGAAGGAAACAACAATTTGGACATGAAGTTCAAGGTGTCACAAAAAAAGGGACCAAACCAGGCCATCGTAAACAATTCTTTCTTTGAAATATAAAGGCAACTTCAAAGGCATGCAAAATCAGACAAAATATGCCCAGACCTTAAAGGGTTAATATGCTCACTCGCCACCCTGTGGTCTGGGGTGTGAATTGCAACCTGTCAAAATGACAGATGGACTTTAGTTTTTTCTGTCACCGTTTTAAAAAACCAGTCAACGACGGAAAATATTCAGTTAACGCGACCCCTGGTATAATCCATGGTTAGACTTAAATGGGCTCCTCTGTATTGGCTGTAAGAGTCTTCTCTTGACAAGTCAGTATGTACCTGAGATGAACAAGTTTTCGCACAAACTGCACTAAAAAGCTATGTGCGTTTGGAGAATACACACATTCGCCCCAGTGATTAGAGACTTTGAACTCACTAAGTAGTGACAGCGTCATGATGTGCAGGGCCACGGAGCGAAATGAAAAAGTCATTTTTTATAAGAATTTATGAAGCTCGTTTTAAGATTTAAAAAAAAACGAATCCATAAATACGCCACTTTGTTATAAAAGCTGCAAGGTACAAAAAAGTACATAGTACAAAAAATTATAGTACACTAAAAAGGTAAATTGTGTCGGAAAAGACGAGGCAACTCACAGTTAGATTGTCACGAAGCAGCTGCATGATCAAAGTGCTATCTTTGTAGGAGTCGCTGCTGAGACTATCCAGTTCGGCAATGGCGTCATCAAAGGCCTGGAAAGTGAGTCGATTAGCCAATTTAAAAGGCAATCCTCAGGAATAATATAGGACAAAACCAAAAAAAGACGCACATTTTTGGCGAGTTTGCAGGCCTCTTCGGGCGAGTTGACGATCTCGTAGTAGAAGACTGAGAAGTTGAGCGCCAGGCCGAGGCGGATGGGATGAGTGGACTGCATCTCCTTTTTGCTGATGTCCAAGGCACTCTGGTATGCCTCTTTTGAGCACTCGATTTCTGGTAAGAGTAGGGGTGTGACAATATATCAAATAGGTTATTGATTTGGGATGTAGCGAAAGCAAAATTCTTGGCCGAAGCCAAAAAGTACACATGCATACAGTTCATTTTTAATTACATTTTTTAAAATTATTTTATTTCATTATTTTCCTATAACTGCCCTTTGCATTAGCATTGGTTAAACAACCCCGGAGGCACGAGAAATTTAGTTTAACCCTTAGCTGCATAAGTGGGTCAAAAATGACCCGGTGAGGTTGTTTTCTTGAAATACCTTCGAATGAAAAATTGTTATCAATTCATTTCAGGTATTCCTCAAAAAACATGTTGTTGATATCATGCTATTCAAATTTTTGATGAACTTTTTATACATTTGAAGAAATTGTCATTTTTGTATTACTACCCTAAGCTTCCACAAGTGGGTCAAAAATGACCCACATGCATTTTCTATGGAATCCAATGGGAATCTTTCATTCTTATCAACTTTGGCTGTCAGGAATAAATTTACCGTGGACCACACAGACTAGGTACAGTATGTAAAAAGTGACATCCATTAAGAAGATGATTGTACACAGCAAGAGCGGATACGTGTTCTGTTAAGTATTATGTCCACATAGTGTTTTGTGTGTGTGTCTTTCATGACTCTTTATTATTATTTATCAACAAATTAACCTACTTCCTAACTAGCTAGCTAACTAAGGCTAGGTTCATACCGTAGGTCCTAATGCATAATTCCAATTTTTTTGTCATGTTTTTTTGGCGTACCCTTTCAGACTGCCTTTGTCCATTGAGCCTGTTCAAGTATCACACATGCGCTGTAATTCGCAGTCCGAGATGCGCTGAGCAAACTGGCCCGTATGCGCAGGAGCAGAGAGATAACCGAGCATTGTCAGGCTTATTCTCAACCCATTTTATTTTTTTATGACTGTTGTCAAGCCCGCTCCTTCCCCAAAAGCCGCGTTCAAGCTAGGCGCTAACGCTAATGCGCAGCTGCAGCACTACCGTCGCACCCTGTCTCTCTCGCTCTTTGCTGATGTTAACTGCTGCATGAATTCCAATTTGGGGGACTTGACAGTTCGGACTGCAGCCACATTCTGGAAAAATGTGGCCTGGATGGGATTTTAACCACATACGAAAGTGACTTGGATCGAATTTGAAAATGGTCCACTTTTATGCGACTTTTCCCGTTCAGTCAAGTCGGGGAAAAAAAATCGGATTTGTGCTAGATTTACAGCTGAAATGGTCCTACAAATGTTGGATGATGGCGAGGCAGTGACGGGGTTGGACTCAAGTGTCCGTAATTTCAGATGATGAGGACCCAGACTATTGTCCAGGTGGCAGTGGGAGTTGTCCACCTGGAAATCCAACTGAACAGGATCAATCTGAATCATAAGATTCCACTTATGTGTCCTCTGAAGAAGAAAGTGTCCAAATCATGGCCAACAGAATGAGTTGGTAGGGCTCTTACTAGAGAGAATTACCTCCCACCCAGGGCAGAACATAGAGCCACAATGTCCTCAGATATTGGTCAGTGCCTCCGCAAGAGCTTAGCACCGCTGTCTCACCAAAAAGATGCATGGGAGCTCTTCGTCATTGATGATAAAAAATACAAGGAAGGATAAAGTCTATTGCTGTTCTTTTTTTTTTTTTGTTTTTTCAAAAAAAATTGAATCAAAGATATTTCAAGCACTAAATCATTCTTGTGTGGCCCTTAATATCATACTAATTAATATACAAGTGATTATTCTTCACCAAAATGGCATAAAAACACATTGGCTCTAATATGGGTCATTTTTGACCCACTTATGGAAGAGTGTTGGGTCCAGCAACTTGTGCATCTAAGGGTTAAAAGGTGCCCATTCTGAAACCCCAATGGAGGGTGCAGCCGCCATTCTAGGATTTTTCTGAAACAGGCCAAGAAGAGGCCCCGTGCAACCCTCAGGGGGCAAATGTTGCTGTCATCCTCGGTGTGTTTTGGTCAACAAGGCAATACACTGATTATCCTGCATTAGGAGGTAAAAACGACAACTTGGGGGGGGGGGGGGGGGGGGTGTTAATAATTTGAATTAAGTCACTATGTGTGCAAGTAAGGATATAATACATGGAACAATAAATTTAGTCACTTTTTTTAAAAGCCAATTTAAAGTGCGTATAAAACCAAAAAGCCTGTTTATTGCATATTTCACGCGGTATTTTATTCTCCTGAATGAAATGCACCGCTTGGATGTGTGTGGAAGCGATCGTTTTATTTATTCAATTTTTTAATCCCGCGCCATGAAAATGAATGACTTCCGGCTGGAGTTGAGGACGAATGCGAATTTGACATCACCTGGGTCAGCACCTCACAATACAGCATTGCTTTACAGCATGCAGATGCACTGCAGATTCAGCTGATTTTGCGGATTAGTTAATTTTTCGCATCACGCCAGCCAAACGGCTGCAGGGTTTTGTAGCTGGACCAGGGAGAGACGTGAGAGCCTTTTTGGGTTTCAAAAAGTTCCCGTTCACCCAGAGATAGGCCAAAACAAGTGTGCGACAACTGTGGGACCACTGGACTTACGAGGAAGTGAGTAAACATCGTGTTTTGCATTATGTCAAATACTGGGATCATGGCACACTCTTTAAAACGGAGGTGGCTTGCATTTTGTGCCTGACAATGCTCCTTGTCGAACGAGAATGCCACTCGGCCCGCGATCAGCAGCTTGTCGCACCACCACCCCTTGGTCCTTCGCGTGCCCACCGCGCTATACTCTGCTTATTGCTCTCTTTGTGTGGCTGGTGTTAAGTCAAATTTTGCACCTCATCAGGAAATCAACTTTGTGTTAAATGGCAGCGAATACAGCGATTACAAATTAAACACTACAAACTTTCTTTAACTAAAGGAATATTTACTTGCGTTTGATCATGGACGGACATGTAGAAACGTTTTCCTCAGACACATCCTGCCTTGTTAGCTGCACACAACAACTGCACTCCGCTCTCACCGTTTACGTTTTCGTGTAGTTAAGCATTAATTTATGCCAGGGGTCTCAAACCAATTCCACAAAGGGCCAAGAAGGTCCTGAATTTCATTTCATCCAAAACTGCGCAAACAGATTAACCAATGAATTTACTGCTGAAACAAGCAGCACCTGACTGCAATCAACTGATTACACTTGTAGGAGATCAGATTGGTGAAAGGTTGACCTCTTCATTGGTTGGAACAAAATCTTGGCCCTTTGTGGAATTGGTTTGACACCCCTGATTTACGCCATAAAAGTACAAAAGTAGCTTACATATTCAGCATGCTCTACAAACTTTCATTCTCACTTCAGAAAAGGATTCACCAATTGCCATACTTTGTAATAACATGTGAATTGGGGCACTTCAAATTAGAGAGGGGGCCAGTGCCCCTGTGGCCCCCACTTAAAAGCGCCACTGGGTGGGTGCATACCCGGCTACAGTGAGCGCTGGCTCCGTCATAGCATTCTGTTCGGAGGACTTAGACACACACGTCATGGCAAATTTGGGACACTCGAAAAATTGGTCTCACGCCTCAAATTGCTAAGCCAAATGAGATCTCGATGTACATTTGTGTGTAGCTATAGTTCACAACAAAAAGCTATTCTGGTTTTGCCAAAACTAGTAAGGCTCTTTACAAGGCTTTTACAATCTGTCCTACTATTTAAAAAAAAAAAAAAAAAAAAAAAAAAAAAAAAAAAAAAAGACTCGTTTTCGTGTGCAACAAGTGGAATCAATCGAGAGCCAGGCGAGTGGGCAGTTTAGCTGCAACCAAGCCCAGCAAAGTCGCTACCCGCCGGATTAAACAGCTACTGGCAGATGGGGCATAGAAGTCTTAGGAAAAAAAGTGACAGTGAACCAGTAGTGTTAGCTTGCAGTGTTTTGATTATGTCATCACAAGAGGATTAAGGTTCTTCACACTTTCGGTGGTAAACCTTCGGCCTTTTATCTGAAAACTGAAAATGCAATTTTAGCTATTCTTCAATATTAGCGAATTTTCAGTCACATCTTTATTACTGAAATATCGTTTTATAAAGATGTCACCTTAATACTGAAACAACCAACAGGTTGCCGTCATCATTTTTGTCAAGTTTTCCACTAAAATAGTGTGTGCTAGCTCAGTGGCTACCATTGATGGCACTAGACGTCCAATTCATTTTGACTGAGAGGGGACAAATGAACGAATGAGAAGGAACAGAATGTAGAATGGACAATGTCACTCACCTTGCTTTTTGTCACAGGCAACCTCGGCCAGGTAGCGGTAGTAGTCGCCCTTCATCTTCAGGTAGAAGACCTTGCTGTCAGAATCCTGGGCATTTTTAATCAGGTAATTGTCGAGGAGTCCCTACGAGATTTAGGAGTGGGTGTCACTGTTGAATGCCAGCAATGTACATTATTTTTTTTAAGTGCTTAAGCATAGTAACAAACTATTTGTACTTTGAGCACTCGTGTCAATGGATTTGCTGGGTGACGAAGCAAAACAGGAATTTGGACACAAGTGAGAACACGCCCGCCAGACTCTAAAACGAACCTATCACTGCTGACGCCAGATCGCATGCATCTCCAAAATCACTTTCTGGGAAAAAATTTGAGTTTTGAGGGGTTTTTTTCTATTACATTGCCAATGGAAGCAATATTTTGGTAAACATTATTTCAACCAAATTTAGATGTAGGCATGTAGTTTTCGATGATTTGATGCCAAGTAAGTGAGCAATAGATACAGCCAGTATTTATATATATGGGAAAAACACTCCAGTCATAAAACAAATTACTGACACTTGCTACAACTCTTTCTGTGTCAATTATGTGGAAATCTGTCAGCCAAAATCCAAATGCCGTGTGCCAGTGACATGTTCTAGGCTTCTAGCCCCAACTTGATTAGCTATGTGTTGAATGGCCCTGAAAATTTCTCAAAATGCAGTGCTTCAAATCGGCTAGCATTCTCAGGTTGTTTTCTCCCACCGAGAGTTAAAACATTGTAGGCGCACTAATTCCATTTTAATGAGATTTCAAGTTACTGAATGACATGTCAAAGTCACACTTTTCTCACCCCCCCAAAAAATATTTTTAATGTGACTGATTTTATTTAAAAAAATATTTTTAAAAACTTCATAGACATACATGGACATATTTTGAGTCATGTAGGTGACAACATTAACATTTAGTATGATCCAAAACGTAATGTCCACAGTCCAATTATTATTACTTATTATCGTACAGGGCAAACCCACCCTAAAAATAGATAAGTGTGATGATGATATGGTGGAAAACACATACAAGGCTGAAAAAGCACTTTCTTCTCGTGGTCGCCTCTTTTAAATAAACAACTGTATTTTAACAAAAAAAAAAAAATGTGTTTGTTAGAACAATATGTCTATATGTTGCCATAGCAGTTCCATGGCTTAATATGCCCCCGGACTATTTTTAATTTGTTCGTTTTACCCAAAAGACCCTTGTTTGCGGACAAATCACAGTTGCTTTTGTTTCAACCCTGCTATAAAAAGGGTAAGTGAATATATTCCAATTATCATCTTTCGCTTAGAATCATTAATTGATGTCCAATTAGTTAAAAAAAAAAAAAAAAAACGACTAAAAAGTTATTCACTCACATATTTTAAACTTCTAAACAAATCACAATGAAAACTAGGCCTGCAAGCAGGACTGAACGGGCCCTCGCAATCTAGCGCAACTCGGACGTCACGCAACTCGGACTGTGTGCAGGTCAGGGTGGTGGCAGATGCTCCTCTCTAATCATCTCATTAGAACATAACATGCTCGAAAGTCGCCTATTTACATTCCCACACCCAAGAGATAAAAACCCCTATTGGAGAGAGTACTACAAAAAAGGAGCCACTACTGAGCTGTGCAGTCAAGCCCTTATTCAAAACCAAAATTAATCTTCTAACTGGGCCAATTCGACGAAGTGTGCCAAATATTGTGGCTATATAAGCTGCCTGAGTCTTTGAAAAAAAATATTTCCTTTAAATGGCGAATAAAGGGTCGTCATGGCAACAGACAGAGACACGTGGACATGGGCCGTAAATAAGTATTACAATAGGTCTTCAAATTACAATGACCAACCTGAAAAGAACTGGACATGTATTGGAAAAACGAGTGACTTTCTATTGCCACTAGTTGGCGCTGTAGGGTTGATGCAAATGATCTCTACAAGGCCCTTCAGGGTATGACTCTCAACAAGCACGGGAAGTTTGGCGCAGATATGTTGTATATCTGCCGTGTTATGACTGTTCAAAGTTTTTGGAGAGAAAAATTGTTGACAGTCATTTTCACTTTCCTGTTTGGACCCCTCCGCTTCAACGAAACTTCAATATTTTTCATCAGACACCTGAAGACAGGTCTTAAGCCTTCCCTTATGCAGGTTTGAGGTCAACAGATTTTTTTTCCTTGGAGGAGGAACCTGTCTCGTAAAAAAAGGCATTTCCTGTTCTCACTAGGGGGCGCTAGGCCTAATGGGTAATATTTCAATGCACTCGTGTTAAGGGTGGGATGTCGCACATACATGCCAGATATGAAAAAGATTGAACGTTGTGTGAAGGAACTATTAGTCATTTACTGAATTTGTCATTTTGCCGAAAAAATGGCCGACTTTGGCACCCCGCCCAGGTCAGGCCCGTGAA
This sequence comes from Corythoichthys intestinalis, assembly GCF_030265065.1. Classification (NCBI taxonomy): domain Eukaryota; kingdom Metazoa; phylum Chordata; class Actinopteri; order Syngnathiformes; family Syngnathidae; genus Corythoichthys; species Corythoichthys intestinalis. The sequence continues at coordinate 24,526,344 of NC_080416.1, forward strand.
TGAAAACACACCATTTTGATAACTTAAGATTTCATATGCCTCATGAACAGTCTCGCCAATTTTGAGAATGATCAAACTAATTCCCTAGGTGCCAAGGTGTAAAATGTGCACACTGTAAATTGATAAAAAATTCACATTCAATCCAAAATACCCGATTTCCTGTTGGGTTTGGAATATGCATGCAAGAGACTTTTTGGAGTAGTTTTGTACAAGGTATCGACTCTCCGAATTTCATCCCTCTACGTTGAAAAAACCTAAATGGAGAGGCCTTTTTGAAAATTTCAAGGGGGCGCCACTGAGCCATTTTGTTACATGTTTTCGTAACGTTGCAAGATTATTGAACGTTATGCAAAGCCACATGTATGTCCAAATTTTTGTGAGTTTTCGTGCATGTTCAAGCCTCCAAATGTAAACTCCTACTGTGAACCGATAAAAATTTCACATTCGATCCAAAATACCCGATTTCCTGTTGGATTTGGAATACGGGTGCAAGAAACTTTTTGGAGCAGTTTTGCACAAGGTATCGACTCCCCAAATGTCATCACTCTCTGTTAAAAAAACCTAATAGGAAACGCATTTTTGAAAAATTCAAGGGGGCGCCACTGAGGCATTTTGCTACATTTTTTCGTAACATTGCAAGATTATCGAACGTTATCTAAAGCCGCATGTATGTGCAAATTTTTACGAGTTTTTGTGCATATTCAAGCCTCCAAATGTAAACTCCTACTGTGAACCCATGAAAATTTCACATTCGATCCAAAATACCCGATTTCCTGTTGGATTTGGAATATGGGTGCAAGAGACTTTTTGGAGCAGTTTTGCATAAGGTATCTACTCCCCAAATTTCCTCGCTCTATGTTGAAAAAACCCAATAGGAAAGGCCTTTTTTAAAACTTCTTTCTGTCGCCACTAGTTGGCACTGTAGAGTTGATGCAAATGACCCCTACAAGAACCTTCAGGGTATGACTCTCAACAAACACGGGAAGTTTGGCGCAGATATGTTGTATATCTGCCGAGTTATGACTGTTCAAAGTTTTTTGCGTGACAAATTGTTGACGTTCATTTTCACTTTCCTGTTTGGACCCCTCCGCCTCAACGAAACCTCAATATTTTTCATAAGGCACCTGAACACAGGTCTTAAGGCTCCCCTGATGCAGGTTTGAGGTCAACAGATTTTTTTCCCTTGGAGGAGGAACCTCTCTCGTAAAAAAAGGCATTTCCTGTTCTCACTAGGGGGCGCTAGACCTAATGGGTAATATTTCAATGCACTCGTGTTAAGGGTGGGATACCACACATACATGCCAAATATGAAAAAGATTGAACGTTGTGTCAAGGAACTATAAGTCATTTACTGAATTTGTCATTTTGCCGAAAAAATGGTCAACTTTGGCACCACGCCCAGGTCAGACCCGTGAATGAAAACGCACCATTTTCAAAACTTAAGATTTCATATGTCTCCTGAACAGTCTCACCAATTTTGAAGATGATCCAACTAACTCCCTCGGCGAAAAGGTCTCAAATGTGCACCCTGTAAATCGATAAAAATTTCATATTTGATCCAAAATAACCGATTTCCTGTTGGGTTTGGAATATGCGTGTAAATGCTTTTTTGGAGCGGTTTTGGACAAGGTATAGACCCCCCAAATTTCATTGCTCTACGCTGACAGACCCTAATGTTATAGGCCAATTTTAAAATTTCAAGGGGGCGCCACTGAGCCATTTTGTTATATTTTTTTGCAACGTTGCAAAATTATCGAAATTTACAATTTTCCGGACGTATGTGCAAATTTTGGTGACTTTTCGTGCATGTTCAGGCCTCCAAATTGGCCGTTTTCATTTGCCCTGAAAAAAAAATAAAATAAAAAAAAAAATAATAATCCTTTGCAAAACAATAGGGCCTTCGCACGCTTAGTGCTCGGGCCCTAAAAATTTGTGTCTAAACAGGTCACCTCATAACTATCGCTTAATTGTATTTTTTTTGTTACATTTTTCTGATATTTTGGATAAATAATCGATCCAAAGAAAGAAAAATTGAAATTTTTAAAAGGTAAATACTTAAAAGGAGTAGTCGAGATTTTTTTTGTCTGTGACTTTTGTCTCGCGCCCCATGCAAAATGACAGTGTTTGAGCTATAAAAGCCAAACAGAGCCCCACTGTGGCCATTCACAGCTGTGTCTTTACACTCAATGATACATGCTACACAGAGTTTTTGGATCGAAACAACTACATGATAATATCTAGTTTAAATCAGTGTGTCTTTAATTCTGCTCACGCCTCAAGTTAGCGGAAATGTGCGGGCCAGAAAAAAAAAAAAAAGACGTACATTGCAGCCAGACGTTAGCGCGAAAAGAATTACGGACACAGCAGGCTAACTGGCTAGCGTGCTATTTATTATCTTTTTGACCTATGTTGCTGTTAGGATGGCTTATTATGGGATTATATCGATGTATTAGATACATTAGATTCTTAAATTATAAAGCCTAGGTCCTAGGCTTTGAGGTTAAACACGATAGTGTTATGTACTGGTCACTTGTATGTATTATGTAGCCTTTTATTCTTAGTCAAAACAATCATGCATTCACATTTTTTAACTATAATGGAAAAATTTAAATTTAAAAAGCCAACTGGCAACAATTTATATATTATGGTATTGGAATTTACCCCTTAAATTTCCCTGGAAATATTTTTTGGCACAGATTAAAATCAAGCCAAAACAAAAAAAAACATGCAGTTATCATTTACTATACAGTTAACTCCCCGTTTAGCCATGTTTATTTACAAAATAAGACACATGGCTAAATAAAATCTACATTTAAAAACACACCATTTTCCTTTAATATTGTACTACACCCACATGCATGCATGATTGCTTTGACTGAGAATAAAAGGATACACAATGCATACAAGTGGACATATAAATGTGAGTATACTAGTACAACAATAACTAGATAGCTAGATCTTATTCGGAACTCTCCATTTGCCTTCACATTACTGCCTGCATTGCTTTTCAGAAGTCATCATGCCACATAGATCTACACAGTGGAGTAGAGAAATGTGGTAGAATGACCCGGATAAACATGTGATGCTGAGGGATGCTAGTGTAGATGTGGGGAGGACAGTGTACTCAGGGATGCCCACATCTTTATGACAGATGACATCAAACATGATCTCAAGGGCGAGTTAACAACACAGAGTCTGTCAAGGATGAGCACAAAAATGACAGTGAAAAGGCTGACAATTTGGAGTACAAGGTAGCATTTATCAGACTTTATATGTTTATTATGTTATGGTGAGTTTTTTTTTTTTGCTTGTGTCTTTATTCATCATTTCTATTGCTTACATTAATCAGAATCAACATTTTATGACAATTCTGCCCCACAAGGCTAGAAAATGCCAATTTTCACTTTTTTTCACCCGCTCAATAAATCCATCCAGTATACATAAAAAATATGAAGCCCACATTACGAGGTTTCTTATGTGTCGACTTAACGGACTTCAACCCCAGCAACCCAGCACTAGACATGTGCCGGTTACCGGTTTCACGGTTTACCGTGGTGTGAAAACGTCGCGGTTTCAAAACCACTAAAATTTTCCGTCATACCTTAGTACGGTATTCGCTATTTTTCATGTGCCAAAATGCAGCCGAAGTGGCTTGGTGCGGCAGCGCTCACCCCTTCCCATTTGTTGCCTTGAGTGTCAGTGATGCTATTCTGCTAAACAGCCAGCAAACCCACAAACAAATCCTCCAAACACAAGGCGTACTTTTCTTCAATTTATTGAGCTCTCAAATCGTGGTGAAATATACAAATGAATACATTTAAAACGTTGTACAATTGTATTTTTCCACGTGTGATTAGGTTCAACAGGATAGCAGTAGCACCATTAAAAAGTTAGCCAAAAACAAAACGCACATTTTCCTTTCAAATTCAATATACAAACTAACTAAAACTTACAAAGACGAATGTTAGCCTAGGCTAAGCTGGGAGAGCAGCTTCGTTGTGGTTTTATGTCTCACAGCTGCTGAGTGAGAGACAAGCTTGAATGAAGGGGGGGAAAGAAAAAGAATCGCGTCAAAGATCGCTAATTGAGAAAAGGAGGTCTCACTCCTCACTTTTTTTTTTAGATGAAACCTTTCCTCAACAATATTTACATTTTAACTAATTTATAAAACTAACTTATACATTTTCAACTAACTTATTAACTTATGAATTCTTTGTTCTTTTTAACACAAAGGCATGGCATCATGTAGACTAGAGTTGACACAGTGGCTGAAAATGGCGAAACTTCACTTGAGCTTCCCCCTTAAAAAAAATCATACAGTATATATTTTTAATTTTATTTAGAAGTCTTTTTACTCTTTATAGCAATTATTTAGTTCTTACTCTTATACTGAGCAACTTGAGCTGTGGCTGTGGGTATAGTCTAGGTTCTATTTATTTTAATTTTATATAAAATATGTTATTTTTTGTTTATTTTCACATTATATTCATGTTCCTATTTGCAAATATGTTTTGAAAAGAAATCTTGTTCAATGGAATTTTTTTTTTTTTTTTTTTTTAAACCCATACATCTCAAAATTTTGGAGCTATAATTGCAATACCGTGATACCGTGAAATCGCGGTATTTTTGCTCACGGTTATCGTACCGTGAAAATCTCATACCGGCACATGCCTACCCAGCACAAGTAGTATGCCTGGCAACTTCGGCCCATAATGTTAATGCTAGTTTTCCCCTAATTCGTTCTCCAGTTATCTTTTAACACAAACAGAACCGAATACATAAACCCTGCCTTCTGTAGGTTTTACCTACTGGACCCCAATAACACTAAGATTGATTTGGTTTTTGTTTCACTGTATTTAACTCTGCCTCCCATTGAAAATAGATCTCCAATTCACTGGTTGTGAATGCTCATGTTTCAGTGCCATATTTAAACAGCAGAGGATGAAAATGCATTGAACATTTTGCGCAGCCAATGAGTAAAGGGTAAGTAAATAAACCGTGATTGTATGACTGAGACTTCAAGTCTACCATAGACGCAAAGCACTGCCTGCGGTGGCCGCAACTAATTGCAAGGGTTTAAATACACAACATCCGTGCTGTGCATCTATATATAGCTGGCCTGCAGATTTGACTTTAATAAGCAAGTAAAGACATTTGGAATTGTAGCCCAGACAGACAAAACTTTTCAAATCTTGTCTGTGCAAGAAACGTCTACAATGAGATGAGAGACTGCTTAGCAACAGGTAGTTTCGCTTGCGAAAGCCTTACCAAAACCTCATGGCAAATGTCGTTGAGCTCCTTCTCTATCTTCTGCTTGTACTCCTTGGCGTGGTTGGCCTTGCATAGCTCATCTGCCTTACCCTCAATGTTGGACATCACCCTCCACGAGGACCTCCGGGCGCCCACTACGTTTTTGTAGGCCACGGAGAGCAGATTGCGCTCCTCATTGCTCAGCTCACAACATTTCTCCGTCACCAACTTCATAGCGTGGGCCATGTCGTCGTAACGCTCGGCCTGCTCGGCCAGTTTGGCCCTCTGGACCTCTGTCTCCTTGTCTACCATGGCTCCTGCGTAGGAAGGTAGGGAAAGAAGGATGAAGGCAAGGGGGTGACGACAGAGAGAAAACAAAGGAGACAGATTACGGATACAGCCGAGAGCGTCGGGGAGGTTGAGAGGGGGAGGGGAAGGCTGATATGATCACAGTGCAACTACAATAGATGTGACGCAACCACTTTGACTTCAACGTTTTTTGTGGTCAAATTTTATTTGAAAGCATAACTAGACAAAGATATTTAATGATTATTTAAAAAATACATTTCTGGTAAACCCATAAAAGTGGCCTTAAAATCTAGCTTCCCTAAAGTAGTTCTGTTCGTTCCACCAAAATATCATGTATTTGAAAAATATCTGACATCTGAGCAGCTAGAACAAAAACATGTCTTGATTTCATAAATCAGGGGTGGCAAACCTTTGAGTATACTCACTAATATTACTGGGTGCAAGGCTTCCCCAAGTGCTTCTTGCCCCCTGCTAAGCTAAAACAGTGTACACTTTTTGTAAGACCATTTAAATATTGCATCATTTTTATTTTTACAAGTTTTCTGGGCGAAAAAACAATGCTGGCATGTATTCGCAACTATCTGAACATTTTATGCTCATTCTATAAGAAATACAAAGATGACAAAAAGCTTACGTATTGTAACCAATGGATCTAAGCCTGACAGTGGTTGAAGTTAAAAATTAACAGCTTCCTGCTTGACAGAAGATATTCCATTCATCTACTTTCTACAGTTATGCTCATTACAGGCTAGCTGAAGCCTGTCCCTGCTTATTTTGGCGAGAACAGAATACACCACTGACCAATCATTGGCCAATTATATGACACATTTAGACAAACACTGCAGTCGCATTCACACCAGAGACAATTTAGTCTCCAATCAATCCAGGAAACGCCACATTTGGAATGACTACTTAGAGAACACGCTAATCAACACAGTACGATCAAACTGCAGCAGAAATGGCAGCCATTCATTCACCATGCATGGTAGTAATTGGTATTTTAACAGGTTGCTTTAGAGGCAGTTTACATGGCGACTCTGCGAAACAAAGACACAATGACAGTAGCGGAATCGCCTCACGTGCACATGATGTCGGCAAAGACGGAAGGTGAAGACGAAAAATTCTGAATCCTGCCTCCAAAGTGGAAGAATTCCATTGCGGGGGATTGAGGAGGGGCTTACTCCGCATGAATATTAAAAGCTCCCGCGGCGCGAGATCGCACCGATAACGTCACCACTCGTACACGTCTCATTGGGCGTGCGCAGCAGTGCTACTAAACATTAGAAACAGCAAATATGGCAGAATGTCGGCTTTAATTTACTGTTTTAATAATATTTTTAAATTGAATATGTTGAACGTTTCCATTTTTGTGCCTTTTTGAACAAAAGAAAAATGCCATTGCTTCGAGTGGGAGGACATTTTTTTCCGGGCTGAGGAGCTTGTTGGAGTCAAAGTGCATCATTCGCTGTCGCCTTGTAAATCTGCACTGCCCCCTAAGGCCTGGTATGAATACTACATCGTTTGCATGCGGAATTTCAAAATTGTTCAAATGGAGACGGGCCCATATAAATGCAAATTTGAAATTTTTCGTATTCTCGGAGAGTCACCATGTAAACGGCCCCTTAGTTTCTTTGCAGCAGTTTGACATGCTTCCTTGAGACCAATCAGTAATTTCGCACTATCAAACCTCTCAAGAAGTTTATAGAGCAATGGACTACGCTGGAGAGACTATGTCTCTCGGCTGGCCTGGGAACGCCTTGGTATCCCGCCGGAGGAGCTGGTGGAAGTGGCTGGGGAGAGGGAAGTCTGGGCTTCCCTGTTAAAGCTGCTGCCCCCGCGACCCGACCCCGGAACAAGCGGAAGATAATGGATGGATGGACTGTTTTTTGTCATTTATTTTAAAAAATAATAAAATTTAAAAAAAACTTAGCCAATAACCAAAAATCCACATGCGTGGACACATACGTGGTTGCAGAGAAACATGAATGTAAAGGGCAAACAATAAAAATGTTCATTTAGTACAATGAACCATGTACCAAGAAATTCACTAAGATTGAACCATCAAATACTTATTTTAACTATTTTGGTGCTGTTTATGATGACAGACATCCAATCATGTGGCTCTTTTCATCCACCTGCTGTGAATTTAGTTTGTCACTAGTACATGCCAATTTGAACTGGGAAGGCTGTGAATGAACACAAATACTTGTTACTAGAAAAGGCGTGCGAAATTTCCGATTCTTAGATTATTCGCAATTCGGCCGTGGAAGTTTCGAGAACGATTCACAAACATCCAAATTCCGATTATTGAATTATACCAGGAAATTGGAACAAAAAACACTGTCAGAACGGTCTTCGGGACGCAATGAGGAATGGACAGAGAGTAAATATCATGTTCAACTCATGCCGCTAGATCAGGGGTGGGCAAACTATTCCACAAAGGGCCGCAGTGGGTGCGGGTTTTTGTTGCAACCCATTAGGAGGACACCTTTTCACCAATCTGCTGTTTTACAAGTGCAATCAGTCTATTGCAGTCAGGTGCTTCTCATTTCTGCTGAAACCGCATTGGTTAAACTATCTGTGCTGGGTCAGTTGGAACAAAGACCAGGACCCACTGCGGCCCTCGAGGACCGGTTTGCCCACCCCTGCGCTAGATGAAAAAAAAACAATAATACTTGACTGCGGCCGACAGCCGCGACAAACAACGCCCAATTGCTAGTTGCTAAAAAAATACAGCCACAATAATGCTACGGTAGATATCACATATATGTAGAACTAGATGCAAAATTAGACTTGCCGGCGTTAGTAAACAGCCGCCATCTTAAAGCAGTAGACTTCTCTGGAACCTAATCAACTTTTTATCTAAAATACTCATAAATCCCCCAACTCTTTACTTGAATCTACCTTTAAATGATGAAAGTTTTAAAACTTTCACACGTCGAAAGTAGACAGAAGGGAACTTATGGAATAACGGGAGCAATTTTAACTTTAACGGTTGATTCACAACATAAAATTAATTGAATGTAGTTTAAAGCTGCTGATACAGAATGGGGACTTGAGTATTTTATTTACCGTTTTGAACTGTTAACTTGATACTGAAAGAGTAGTTTGGTTTAGCCTGAGAGGATTTTTGAACAATTTTGGAACTAATGTACGAAACATTAAAGGGGGGGGCACATCAATAATTCAATCGTAGCCTCTGAATCGTAATAAAATGGTTAGACATTCCTACCTCTAGTTACCAGGGAAAACTTTTAATAGGCATAATGCACTATCCTAGCATGGCACAAAGACAATAGCATACCCATTCACTGCCAGCCAAGGAAAAAGTATTCGGAGTATGCTTTGTGGTAGTTAGACTATATTTCAAAACACCCATTGACGACGATAGACGTCTGATCCATCTGGACCGTCAACGGAAGCCAATGAGTTAATGTTAAACTGATGTTTCTCCAGAATTGAGTATGGCCTTGAGGATAGGGTTGTCAAAAGTATCAAACAATATCGATAATGAAATGTATCCGGACATGATATTTCACTGCAGAAGTATCGCTACTTATTTCTTTTGGCAGTACTAGACATCAACAGAAAATCGCTGTCATGGGCTAAATTTTGTGTGACTCTTGAATTTAATGGTAATGGAATCTAGCCTGGTACACCAGACTCACCGCTGTTCCAGCTATTGAGTCTGGCCACCATTCAGCAGATAAAATTGAGGGCGGAGCAAGCCACAGCAAACAGACAGCGGAGTGGACCAATCAGCAATGGGCGGACGTGACGTTAATAAAGAGACGAGGGACTTGCGCGCGGAAGTGAAGATGCGAGGAGAGCGGAGTTTATTCAATATGGCTAGCGAGAGACAGATTTGTCAATGACTTGTGTTGATGTGTTTTTGGCAATATAAAATTGATTTTACTGTGGATTGGAACATATTCTCGGCTCTCCTGTTCGCCATCTGTGTTGTTGTGGAGACGACTTCCGACGCGGAAGAGTGACGTTACTCGTTAAGAACACGTCACGCAAATAAATGAATCTGATTGGACGGTTGATTTTGTGCTTGCTCGAGAGGCCGTTAATGGGTTGGGTCCGAGACTATTCTCACAGTGTTTGAAAAATGCAGGGAGAACAGTCTGGCCGTGCCAGGCAAAATGGAAGCTATTTTGTCATTTTCACTGAACTCATTGGCTGCCATTGACAGAATGGCAATGTTTATTCACTATCAGTCCTCCCACTTTAAATGGATTAGTGTCTACAAGTGATTAATTTAAATTCACAGAAGAATGAAAAAGGCCACACAACTGTACATCAAAAGCAGTGGTTTTTAACCTGGCTAAAGATACCGAATCCCACGAGTTTCACATATACATTCACGAAAGTCTTCGGGATTAAAAAATATATCACACCTAATATCTAAGTGGATTCCTGATCAACTTCTCATTCTGACAGCATGTTTTTAAACAGGTCAAAATTTAAGTCCACACTGCCCATCAGTCTGTTATACTTCATACCAGGTGTGAGTCATACTTCCACTAGGCAAAATAGTTTCTCCTCCCATCAGATAGAAAAGCAGTTGAAATAAAGCACGTAAATTGGGGGCAAGCCAGTCAAAAACAATCTAACACGCCACTTTGATTTGGTCAGCGCGTGACAATAGGGCCCCGTGGGTCCTATGCCGAACCCCTTAGACTTGCTCACCGAAACCCTGGGGTTCGACCGAACCCAGGTTAAGAACCACTAGTCTAAAGAGTTAAAATGTAGCTGTTTTGACGTTGATCACACATAACTTTGCACAAATGTTCATTCGCTGCCAGAGCTTCTAGTTCAAATGGATTGAACGTCTACTAGTAACAACAAAAATCACAGTTTGTGGTTTTGTATCTACTAGTAGTATCGAAAATGATATTCAGTATCGATATAGAGTTGAAATTTTTGATATCGTGACAAAAGCCCTCGACGATTATTGACGAGAAAACGATTCTTATTCAGTTCACCACTGGTGAGGACACCCAACTCAAAATGGCAGCCTTCATTAGAGCACAGGTAAAAACTGGGAAATTTAAGCCCCGGAGGATCTCCAGTTATCTCTCGTTATACAAAGATACAAATTCGCGTGCCGAGCAGTAACAGGACATGGTTAAACGTCGTCTTACCGTGAGACTCAAGAAGACAGTCTTAGAAAAGGAATAATAAGAGTCAAAATGGCACTACTAGCCCGTGAGTCACATCCACCTGCGCCCTTCTGTGGAATGTCGGCTAACCCGGTTTCACGTCATACACACCTGCACGAAAGGAACCGAAAAAACACACGCCCAACCCACCGGAAGCAGGACGGAATGTAATATTCGTTTACATTTAAAAGTCAGCAAGTGGGATTATTGTGAGGAATGTACTGGAAATTGAATGAACTGGAAACTAGCTTCCATGTCCGCTAGTGAACGCCCTTTTCGCTTCCCGGAAAACAGCCGCCAAAAAATGGCCATAGCTGAGCTATTTCGTGTATTTCACAACGTTCGTGAACGAGTCAACGCAATTCAAGCAGCGAAGCGTCGTTATCTAATGGAAAAGAAGGAAAAACGAATGCTTCGTAGGCGACCGTACTAGCCCGCCGAACAATGAGCGAGCATCACCACCGCGGTTTCCATTCAAGCGAGCACTCGCCCAGCTCTGAAAGGGTTTTTGACGACCAAGCCCGGAATCGGCGGATAAATTGCCCCACCGTCGTTGCACCCCACCCCGCCGCAACTAACCTGTGGTCGTTGTTAAATCGGCGCTTGCGTGTGGCTTCCCGATTCCTGATTTCTCGGGCCGCACAGCTGATGTTCGCTCTCCCGCTCGTCCACGGGGTTTCCCTCCAATCAAAGCCACACCAGCAGGGTCGAGCTGGGACGGGTGACGTCACGGGCGGTTGCCCTGGCAACTGCAGCAAGGAGGGGAAAATGGCGACAAGACGTGTTAGAAAATGCGGCTTACACTTGTTTTATTGCCTCTACAGGGCTTTAGGAGGAAATGAGTAGTAAGGATTCCTTTCTTAGTACCCCTCGTTTTTTCCTGACAGTCTTCCATCAAGGTTGCTTGTGTTCACGTAGCCTTACTGTTTTAGTTCCTTGTCTCCACCCTTTCTGACCTTCTTTTCTCCCTTACCTTCATACCTGCCCTTCTACAACTCCTTGCAAAAAGTATGGAATCACCAGTCTCGGACGAACACTCAGACATTTTATTATATAGAACAAACTCAGTTATAAAGCTTGAAAAAATAATGAATTTGTTCAAAAGTGCAACTCTTTAGCATTCAGAGACACTAACAGAAATAAATAAAAAACATTGTGGTGGTAAGTAAATGTTAATTTTATAGAGCAAGTGCGGGGAAATATATATGAAATCATTCAATTCTGAGGAAAAAAATATGGAACCATGAGAAACAAAGAAATAACATAACACATCTCGAGTATTTACAGGGTGACCCAAAAAAAAGTTTACCCTGCCATAATACAACTTAAATGCCATGTTTATTCATCTTAGAATTAGAATTTAATCACAAATTATACATTATTGTAAAGAACATGTACAGTACACTCTATTTTTCAATGTGTCCTCCCTTAAGTGTCACAACAGCCTCCAGGCGCCTGCGAAACGCTTGACAGGTCTTCTTTATGTAGGATGCTGTCATCTTTTCCCAAGATCTAACAATGGACCTCTCCAAGGCTGCCACAGAAGGGTGTGGCTTTTTACAGGCACTGTCCTCCACAGTTGCCCATATGCTATAATCCAGGGGATTGAGATCTGGACTCTGGGGTGGCCACATATCACCTTGTCAATCAACTTTTTGGTCCGCACAGATCGGGCACGTCCAGACCCAGGTTTTCGTGAGGCTGTTCCAGTATCTTTCAGCTTCTTTTTAATTTTGTAGACTGCACATCTGGATATTCCCAGATTTGCTGCAATCTCAGTAGGTGTCAGACCGGCACGCAGCAATTCAGGTACAGCTAAAGTTTTCTTCATTTTCAGCAGAAGCACAGGAATTGTAGAGACGAGAGAGTACCAGCTGCATTGAGTGACCTTAATGAATCACTTAAGCATGACAACCTATTTAGATATGTTTCAATGGCTTTTAAACAAGCAGTCAACTGAGTGTAAACTTTTTTTTGGGTCACCCTGTAGTAGCACCACCTCTGGCTTTTATTACAGCTTGCAGTCTCTGAGGCACGGACTTGAGTATTCTTCGTCAATTTGGTGCCAACTGTCTTTGATTCCAGTTGCCAGATCATCCTCGCAGGTCGGAGCCTTGCTGTGGACCTTTATTATTTTTTTCTCTCAATTTCCACCACAGGTTATCAATAGGGTTGAGATCTGGGCTATTTGCAGGCCATGGCATTGACTGGATGAGTCTTTCTCCAAGGAATGCTTTAACAGTTTTAGCTCTGTGGGATGATGCATCGTCATCTTGGAAAATGACATATTTTCAATTAAAGGAATAAGAAAGCTGTCTAAAATTTCAATGTAAACTTGTGCATTTATTGAAGATTTAACCACAGCCATCTCCCCAGTGCCTTTGCCTGACATGCAGCCCCATATCATTGAGGACTGAGGGAATTTTGATGTTTTCTTCAGGCAGTCATCTTTGTAAATCTCACTGGAACAGCACCAAACAAAAATTCCAGCATCATCACCTGGTCCAAGGCAGATTCTTGACTCTTGAGACCTTGTCCAATGCAGATTCTTGACACCAGGAAGAGTGGCCGTGAATGCTCACGTTTCAGTGCCACTGACGGCATAATTAAAATGGATTGGACGTCTAGCGCCGTCAATGGCAGCTGAGTTACATGAATGGCCTATATAGGGTTACGTTATCATTAACCCCCCCCCCCCCCCCAAAATTCATCCTTTGACTTCCTCCTTGTTCCTCTTTATAAATTTGAAACTTTCATTTGTTTAAGCCTTCATTCATCCAACATTACATCATTCATCTGTATAAACCTGCATTTCTGCTTTCCTTCACTATTCCTTCAGCATCCAACCTGCTGTTGTTTTTCATATGATACTGTGGTATGAAAAAGTATCTGAACCTTTTGGAATTCCTCACATTTTTAATCTGATCTTTGTCAAAATCAGAGATGAAAATAGTGTCTGCGTTAACTAAAACCACCCAATTGTTTATAGGTTTTCAGATTTTAATGAGGATAGCATGCAAACAATGACAGAAGGAGGAAAAATAAGTAAGTGAAGCTCCTGCCTAAGGAGACTTAAAGAGCAATTGAAAACTATTTTTAACCAAACATTTTAAGTCAGGTGTGTGCCCAAACACTGATGAGTGGTTTAAAGCTGCCCTGCCCACGATAAAACACACACCTGGTAAGAAATGTCTTGATGGGACGCATTGTCTAATGTGCATTATGGCTCAGTCAGAAAACCTGTCTGAAGACTTGCGATCAAGGAATGTTGATTTGTATAATAAAGCTGGGAAAGGATACAAAATCATCTCTAAAAGTCTGGATGTTCATCAATTGACAGTCAGAGAAGTTGTCTACAAATGGAGTTTGGCACTGTTGCTTCTCTCCCAAGGAGTGGTAGTCTACCAAAGATGATGCCAAGAGTTCAACGCAGAATACTCAGAGAGGTAAAGAAATAACCCGAAAGTGTCTGCTAAAGACTTACAGAAATCACTGGCACAGTCCAATATCTCTGTGCACACATCAACTATATGTAAAACTATGGCCAAGAATGATGTTCATGGGAGAACTCCACGGAGGAAGCAACTGCTGTCTAAAAAAAAAAAAAAAAAAAAAAAAAACATTGTTGCTCGTTTAATATTGTAAAAAGGCACATGGACACTCCACAGAAATGTTGGCAAAATATTTTGTGGACTGATGAAACCAAAGTTGAATTGTTTGGGAGTAACACACAACGTCATGTGTGGAGGAAAAATGGAACAGCTCACGATGCCAGCTCATGATTTGGGATTGTTTTGCTACCTGAGGGCCTGGACAACTCGCAATCATTAATAGAAGAATGAATTCAAAGGTTTATCAGTATGTTTTGCAGGAAAACCTGAGGCCGTCTGTCAGAGAGTTGAAGCTAAAAAGAGGATGGATGCTGCAACAAGACAATGATCCAAAACACAGAAGTGCCATATTGGCCCGAGTATAAGACGGCCCTGTATATAAGACGACCCCCTCTTTTTCAAGACTCAAGTTTGAAAAAAAGACTTTTTGAACACCAAATTAATTTTTATACAGAAAATAATAACATTACAGCTGAAATAAATGATAACAATATATTTTAGAGAAAAAGCATGTTATTTTGCCTCATTCAAATCTTAATATCTGAACATTTAAGTATGTAAACTAAAGTGCAATCACATTCGTAAATGAATGGTTTCTGGTTTTTGAAATGTAAATAAACCAATCTATTGTGATAAAATAACATAATTGCAATAACTGCATTAACCATCAAAGTGAAGTCTAACTGTAACTGTAGCCTTGAAACAAATCTGAATAAGGAAAAACATTGCAATAAAATAATGCAAACTGGTTAAATTTGAGAGTAGCTGAGATCTGTCATGACAGAACATTGCTTCAATGATATTTGGCGCCATTTAGCGTCGTGGATTGATATAATGTCTAGACCGCGAATATAAGTCGACCCCCACTTTTTCAGTCTTATTTCAATACAAAAAACACCGTCTTATATTCGGGCCAATACAGTAAATGAACTTCAGAATGGTTTCAGAACAACAAAATACACGTTCTGGAGTGGCCAAGTCAAAGTCCAAACTTGAACCCCATTGAGATGCTGTGGCATGACCTAAAGACGGCGATTCATGCCAGATATCCCAGGAATCAGACTGAACTACAGCAGTTTTGTTGAGAAGAATGGGCCAAGATTAGTCCTGATCGATGTGACAGACTGATCTGCAGCTACAGGAAGCGTCTGGTTGAAATTATTGCTGCCAAAGGTGGGGCCACAAAATATTAAATGTGATGGTTCACTTACTTATTTTCCCCTTTCTGTCATTGTTTGCATACTATCCTCATTAAAATATGAAAACCTATAAATGTTTGGGTGGTTTTAGTTAGAGCAGACAATGTTTTTTCATCTGTGTGATTATGACAAAGATCAGATCACATTTGTTGATTTTATGCAGAAATGTGAGATATTCCAAAAGGCTCAGATACTTTTTCCATACCACTCTAAATATGAATCAAAGCTGTCACCTAATAAATTTAGTAAAAAGCAGAAAACTTTCAAATGTGATACACAAGTAGAAAGATTTGTGCAGTAAGTGACTAATGTGGGAAATGTGCCTCATTCGTCTGGTTTTGCCAGTCACGTTTTGGGTGGGGTTTCAAGTTTATCCAAATGAGTGAATCGCGACGAACTTCGTGAACAGACGAACAGGCACACATAATTTGTGACACAGACAATCTCCCAGTGTGGATTCACTATTGAGCTAGTGCATTTCCCACTAGAATCAGTCTGAAAATAGATGACCTATAAATGCTGGGAATTAATTCTTTCACCTCATTAAGACTGCTAATTTCATGTAGCGCTTCATCTTTTTTTTTTTTTTAACTCCCTAACTTGCCCTGCTTGTTTCGAACACTTTCACTGGCATGTTTGAGAAGCATGATTATGCACATAGGAATGATACTGAATCCAGTCTTTCAGTCACCCATTTTCTATTGAACCTTGTTACCTGAAGAATTCTCACAGCACGCTTTGGAACACAGACTAGCACATGTGACAAAATGGTTTCAGACAGGAAAGAGGCCTTTTGTTAATTGCAGTCCCACAGTCTTTTTTCATTTTGACTCATTTCCTGTTGCTGTATAGAGACAACAAACACCAACAACAAAGAGGCAGACGTATACCACAAAGTAAAATTTAATAAAACGCTATAATACAGCAGTGAGCATACATTCCAGTTCCTGACGCTTTCATGTAAATTGTTAAATCTTTGCATTTTTTAAAGTAGCAGCCTGGCTGGTTAGTGACTAGCCAACATTGAGGATTAGGATTAGCGAGGTAAAACGAATACAGTGTTAACAACCACGTGAGTTAGGAATATGATCCCTCTTACCAGATAATAATTGTTGCCCTGAATTACAGCTAAACAACGTGCAAGCCCCCCCAAATCAAGTCAAAACCTGGAGCAATAGTAGTGTTAAAATGGGGGAAAAGTTAAATTGTCACATAATTATCAATGACGGCTCAGTACGACAATTATTCCATGTGCACGACACATGAAGTCTTGTCGACAGGGGGAATCAAACCTTCATTTACTTCGATTTCCCAGTTGGCAAAGTCACTCTTAGACCAAGGAAGAGTGTAGAGCTGGTATGAGCATGGCCTTGAGAAATCAGCGTAATCCATGTGATGGAAGAGGGGAAAGGCGTTTTTTTTTTTTTCATGCCTCTACGCCCTCCAGCTCAGGGGGAAGAGGAGACTTGGGATGCTTGCTCTCAAAGTGCTGCTTGAAGGTTTTGGGGTCGGGCATCTGCGACTGGAAGAAAACAGCGCAGATTTACACTGTTAGTTTCCCATATTAGTTGCTTGTTTATCACTTAGCTAACAAAAATAATCACCCTGCACACGGCACAGGTGAAGACCAACGCCGCCTTGGCCGCAGTCTTTTGGTCGTGCCCCTTAGCCTTCTTCAGCTCAGCCTGCTTCTTAGCCTTTTTCTGCTGCGACTGGATCTTCTGTTGCCCGCGGGCCATCGTGGTCAAGTCTGGTGTAAATGAATTGCATATTTAATCTAAAAGTAAATCATGCAATTCCACCTAAGAGGTCAGAAAATATTTTACTACAAATACATTTTTTTCCATCTTTCTTTCTAGGCCAGCGACATACTTTGTCCATAGATGTGAATTTCAGGGTGAGTGGTTGTTTCTATATTGCGTTAGCCTAATTGCGCAAATCATTTTTGGGAAAACAAAAGCAATTCAACAAATGAGTAAGTCCAGTTGCCTCAATTCAACCTTTGTGGATTACCATGACCTACACAAACAGACAAAACACAACTTTAGCAAGAACACTGCTTTATTATTAAAATGACTGAAAATTATGCTACTAGGCCATGGGTCAGCAACCTGTGGCTCTTTGGCATCGCCCTAGTGGCTCAGTGGAGCTTTTTCAAAAATACTTGAAAATGGAAAAGGATGAGGTAGGGAAATATGTTCTTAGATAGTCTTTAATATGGTTGTTGTTGGAGGAAAAACATGACACAAACATTCTTCGAATTCATTAATATTGTAATAAAGTTAAACTTGAGGCAACAGAAGAGGTGACCGCACTCTGAGAAAGATTGTGGAGAAGGGCCTTGGGGGACCTGTAGAAACAGTGAACTGAGTCTGGAGTAGAAACATCCAGAGCCACCGTGCACAGGCGTGTGCTGGAAATGGGCTACAGGTGCCGCATTCCCCAGGTCAAGCCACTTTTGAACCTGAAACAACGGCAGAAGTGCCTGATCTGGGCTACAGAGAAGCGGCACTGAAATGTTGCTCAGTGGTCCAAAGTACTTTTTTCAGATGAAAGCAAATTTTGTATGACATTCGGAAATCAAGGTGCCAGAGCTTGGAGGAAGACTAGGGAGAAGGAAATGCCAAAATGCCTGAAGTCCAGTGTCTTGGGTTCCATGTCAGCTGCTGGTGTTCGTCTAATGTGTTTTATCAAGGGCAGGGTCAATACAGCTAGCTATCAGGAGATTTTGGAGCACTTTATGCTTCCATCTGCTGAAAAGCTTTATAGAGATGAAGATTTCATTTTTCAGCACGACGTGGCACCTGCTCACAGTGCCAAAACCCATGGTAAATGGTTTACTGCCCATGGCATTACTGTGCTCAATTGGCCTGCCAACTCTCCTGACCTGAACCCCAAAGAGAATCTGTGGGATATTGTGACGAGGAAGTTGAGAGACACCAGACCCAACACTGTGGATGAGCTTAAGGCCGCTATCGAAGCACCCTGGGCCTCCATAATACCTCAGCAGTGCCACAGGCCGATTGCCTCCATGCCACGCCGCATTGAAGCAGTCATTTCTGCAAAAGGATTGCCGACCAAGTATTGAGTGCATAGTTGATATAATTAATTGAAGGTTGACTTTTTTTGTATTAAAAAACACTTTTTTGTATTGGTCGGATGATATATACTGAATTTTTGAGATAGGGATTTTTGGTTTTTCTAGACTTTTTTGCCAAAATCATCAATATTAGAAAAAATAAAAGGCTTGAACTACTTCAGTTGTGTGTAATGAATCTAAAATATATGAAAGTCTAATGTTTATCAGTACATTACAGAAAATAATGAACTTTATCACAATATGCAATTTTTTTTAGAAGGACAAGTATAAGGGGCACTGCATTATAAGACGCAGTAGTAGTAGTATAGTGGTTGGCGTTGTGTTATGCATCCACAAGATGGAGCTGAGCTAAATGGAATGTCATGCCATGATTAACTAATATTGATCCATATACAAGGCACATCGGATTATAAGGCTTTTGAGAAAACTGAAGGCTGTCAGGTTCGCCTCGTAGTGCGGAAAATAAGGTAATCATGAAGGCTGCATTTGTAGCCAATTTAGTCATTTTGATAGTAGGCTAATATAGATATATACAGCATGTGATCACTTCAATATAAGGCTTATATACGATTTTTTTCTCTCTCTCTCTCTTTCATCATTTTGGGTTGCCGACACCAGTACTAGGCGAACAATATGTGCACTATGATTAGGCTGGCAAGCAGTCGCGGAAGTGCGCTAGAATTCACCCATGTCAACAAGTGCAAGTTCTATCTTACTAGAATCAAAGTACTACAAGTGCAGACAAGTCTGTTCAGGTAATATGGACTTTTTTAGCTTGATATTGAAACAGATTGTAAAGATATATATCAAATATACACTTTTATTAACTAGCCAGACTTATCATTGTCATCTAAAAATGCAATCCAATAAACGTTCTGTGGTATGAGGCCTGTTTGTTTAGTCTGTAAATAGGCCACCATTATTTGTTCAGGATGATTTTAGCCTTACCCTCAAATGATGAGAAAAAAAATCAAGCGTTTCTAATTAAAACAAAAAATACAATGTGCACCAAATAAAATCGCATTCAAACGAGTTGAATTGGTACATTTTCCCGTGTGATCTTTGCTTTTTGGTGATTTGTTTTAGGAAAATCATGAGGAAATTAGTCGATGTTGACTTCACATTTGGTTAAGAGCATCCGACGGTCAAACACCGCCTACTCTTTGCAAAACACGTGAACAGAGCCATTCATAAATCGTCTATCTATCTTCTGTTGCAATCCACGAGGTTTCAATATCGCGTAAATATAAACAATTAGGCAAAATAGCTGGTTGTAACATGAATTAGCATTATGGTTAGCCCCCTTATCATTAATGCAACTCTGTGCCGTTACATCATTTGGCCACCCAAGCACGCCAATGCCACACTACGTTGCATACTATGGTAATACTGAAAAAATTACCTCGTAAAAGTAGAATGTAAGTAATGTAACCAGAGTGCGCGTCGTTCCCACGGAGTCTAAACAACGTGACAGCTGCTAAATTCCCACTGACATCATGATGGCGCTGCAACATTCATGGCCTGTCGTAAATATAAGAATTACGGCTCACCAAATGGAAAATGTAACGCCAAAGACAAAAATTTCATGATGCCATTTGTTTTAAAAGCAATACAAATAAAAATATATGTTCTTGTTAAATATTTACTCTTGCGTCGGACAGCATTTTTTCTCGTTTTCGTGAATGTTCGAGCTATCTTTAAAGTCACCAACACACCTGTGACGTTGGCAACGTTGCCCCCTTGTGGTAGAATGACGCTGGTACGCATTTACATGATTGCCAAAATTGAAACTCTTAAATTAAGCAAAACTAATAATAAATAAGCATTCTTTTGTGTATTTTACATGTTTTCTATGTTTTGGGGGCGGTTAATTAAAGATTCCATATGATTTGTGTAAAGATATGTGGTGAATTGATTTCAGTTTACAATGGCTAAAGACCAGTTCATCTTGCACCCCTGAAAACTTAAAGTTGATTTTTGATGTGAGTGGATTTAGTGAATGGTTATTGTTAAGGGTGCGTCCCACTTTTCCTACCAAAAGTAACTCTACGTTAGTGTACTTAATCAGTTTTAAAAGGTAGCTGAGATAGGCTGATGCTCTCCCAAGGCCCTTAGGGGGACAAAATAGATGAATGTGTCATAAGCATATCACATCATGCCAACCCTAGTCAACAGAATCATGTAATGACTGAAATCCTATCTCGGTGAGAAAAGTATCCAGCAGTCTGCTTGTCCTTGTAACCTTCCTGCTCCTTTTTTTTTTTTCATCATAGGAAAGCAAGACGAGCCTCTTGTGAATGGGGAAAAGTGTGTGAGGGGAACGCCCAAGTGCCCTGCAGGCAGGTTGGTGCTGTTGTGCAGGGACTTGCTAGATTACAAGACCCTGGGTGGGGTTGTCAAACCCCGAGGGGGCCGGACAGCGTGAAAGCAAATCTTCCAGGTGTCAGCCAGTCAATAGCGGCAGATAATATTATCTTCCTTCCGAGATTGGATAAGCATCATTGACTAGGAATATAAAACACTACTTTGAATAAACCTGTATCTGGCCTGGGATTGACTCCAGAACACACTAGACTCTGTGAGGATGAGCAATATTGAATTTGGATGGTTAACATATTTAAACAACAAAATATTGAGTCAAACGGCATCATTTTTACCAAAGACACCCAGCATGATGCTAATATGTAATGCAAAACACCATAGACAAGTTAGCAGAAATTAGCATGGATGTTATGTTAATGATTGTGCGTCTGCAAACAGCTCCGCCACATTCAGTATGGCCGACACATTGACTGATTACAACAAGAACCGTCTCTGTACTTGAACTGAAATGAGCTCTAACTCATCACAGCTTCTATATTAAATGGGGTGTGTTTTTGTCCCCTCAGGGCCACCGTATTTCCCAAAGTTGATTTCCCGTTGTCCTTTCCCAACCTGAAGAGGAAGCTGCCTCTCAACCTTCCTCATCTGACACTTCCTCACATCTCACCCTCCCGTTACAAATCAACTGGTTTTACCACTATGTTGCCGGACCGGTTGAACTACACACATAGAAAAGTGCAGTCACAGCAATAACAGCAGCGCATGCTGGTAAAGTTGGATCATGCGACCCAATGGTAAGCCGAATGGCAAGTTGTGATGTGCACTGTTAGAATCAAAATTCTCCAAAAGTTTAAATGTGAGCGTAAATAGTTGTCTGTTTCTGTTGCCCCTTTTACACTGCTAGCAAAAGCTTGCATTTTCCCTCGTAACTGATGCACATAAGATGGACCACCTCGCTCCAATATTGGCTTCCCTCCACTGCATGTCTGTACACTCCTTACCATAAAGAACCATCTCCTATACCAAATTTGAATGGTCTTTTTGTGAAATTGTTTATCACAGTACTGGCACGGGTGTAGATATCCACTCATTATGTATCCATGTGTAGGACAAATCATTCCATCCTGCATGCACTCGCTGGCTAACTCCCCAATCCAGGAGGCCAGGTCCGGACAAGCCCAAAGAAAAATCGTGTGGTATGTAGGACCCCCCCCCCCCCCCTTTCTTTCACATACATAAAGGCAGGAGAGGACACGGAAATCGGAATTCTTGAGCATTTTGGCAGCTGACATCGAGGTCTTGCCTGAGCCTGCTCGGAATCACGAAGCTCTAACCGTCACAACATCATGTGGAGATTGGAAAACTAATGTGTTAAAAAAAAAAAACAATGAAGTTTGCAAAAATATAAATTTAAAAGTAGAGTGAATGTATGCAGTTAATGAAGACATTTAAGCATTCATTTATAATTATTGAAGGATAAATAAATAATTGATAGATGAAAAACAAAAACAAAAAAATCGAATACAAATATGACACTAGGTGATTGGTTAATACATTCATTTTCCGAGCCACTTATCCTCACGAGGGTCACGGGGGTGCTGGAGCCTATCCCAGCTAATTATGAGCTGTACGCGGGGTGCACCCTGAATCTTTTGCCAGCCAATCACAGGGCAAAAGTAGACGGACAACCATTCGCACACACACTCATACCTAGGGACAATTTAGAGTTTCCAATCAGCCTACCATGCATGTTTTTGGGAAGTGGGAGGAAATCGGAGTACCTGGAATAAACTCACAGAAGCAAAGGGAGAACATGCAAACTCCACACAGGAAGGCCGGAGCCCGGGATTGAACACTTAATCTCAGAAATGTGAGGCGGACGTGCTAACCACTCTACGCCACTGTGCCACCTGGTTAATACATGTTATTTTATTTATTTATTTTTAAATAAGATTGTTAATACAGGTTATTTTTAAAAATCTGCATGGATTTTTTTTTTTTTTTTCAAAAGAACAATTTTCGATAAAATCAGATATAGCAGTAAAATAAACCCTTAAAACTTCCATTTTTTGATGAATTATTATTAAATTCATTATAAACTTCATAATAAAAAGGAAGGTGAAGTATAACTATCAGAAATACTTGTAGTATTGTACATAACATTTAAAAAGAAAAGTAGTAAAACAAACCAGCTTGTATTAAATGATTAGTTAAAAGACAAAATCCCATTTAAATTGTGTGTAAATGACCTAACTAACTATACATTGAAAAAAACTCAACTAAAATAAAAATTATGTTGAACTAATATTAATGTTTTGACACGTAAAAAAAAATAGAGAAAAGGAATGACATAAATGAATCATTAGAAGAAGAAAAAAAGACAATCGTCAACACACCCAACCCATTTCATTTTATTTTTTTCTAAATGACCATTTCTTGGACAAAAAGAACATTGTTGACCCCTTTGCTCTCAAATGATGGCCCATTCCTGGTTTACGATGGCATTTAGTGACACCTTCACCTGTACCTCCCTCTCCCGGGATTGTGTTTGTGTGCTGCTGGGAAGGAAAAAGAACTCCACCTGTATTTATCTAGCGCACACAACAAGGAGAGCCGCAAAGGCTCCAGCTGCTCTGTCTAACAAATGAGACAAGAGCATGCCACACACAAACAACACACACACACACACACACACAGGGATGACAACACTGACAGTTAAACTGAATCTGGATCCTTTTTGTTTAAAAAAATAAATACATCCAAAAAACAATCACCCAGATACTTCTTTATGTAAATACTGTAAGCGCTTTTTCTCTGCCAGCCCCTCATAGTTCACAATAGATTGGATGTCTTTCACCGCCAATAACAGTGAATGAGTTCATTTGACCTTGAGTAACAATTCATTTTCATGAATCATGAATTTATTTGGTTGCACAAATGTGCACAACATTTTATAGCTGGGATGTACTGTTGCTCGAAAGGGACCAATAACATTCAAACATGTGTTAAATGGAAGTCAGTACATATCTGCCATGTATTTAAAGTGATTGATTCATTCTATATTATGAAAAGCTTTTCTAGGATTTTCCTGACTTTTTGCTCTCTCACAGATGCTCGAAATGTTCATAATTCCTTTTACATTGCCAAAACCACAATGCTTCACTGTATGTAATTCAATTCATTTATTGGGTGCTTTTTACATGCACTTTGATGCTAAACAAACAGAGGTGAATTAGCATTGAAGTGGTGATTGTAGGAGCCAAACATGCACCTGCATTGTTTGCTTTAGCCTGGCTAACTCCAAACACTGGGATCTGGTCACACAATGGCTTCATTTAAGGGACAATGGCATTGTGTCAATTAATGACAGGCCTCCTCCCTGACCCTTTCCCCTTTATTTTGACAAGGGTGGACAAACTTTTGAGCTCAACGGCTTCCATTAATTACAAAAAAATAGATATATATATAGCCTATATTATTTTGCTGTCTTTTAAACACAAACGTGTGAAATTGTTTGTTTTAATATTGGATTTCTCTAAATATTTCTGTTTTTTTTTTTTATTGAAATGAAGTAATTTGAATTATTTATTTATTTATTTATTTATAATGTAGTAAATTGGTTAACAAATCATTAAATGTGATAACTGAATTCATAACGTTTTAATGTAATTACAATAAACTCCTCGAGGTAGAGGCGTGGCCTTAACCTGCCCTTCCTCAGCCCTGAGCCAATCAGAAGCAAGCTTCTTTCCCCCGCGGGCAGCCAATCATCAGCGACATCACCTTCCCCTCGTTCGCCTCAGTTCGCCTGTGAAAGAATTTGGCTTTGCCAAGCGATAAAGCGACGCCAATTACAAACATCGGCGTGTTCAAGTGTGTATCAATCATGTTAACATCGGGATAAAGTCCTAAAGTAGACTTTTGTGTACAGAAAGAGAGCGGAGAGGGGGGAAAACGCGGGCTTTTACCTGCCAGGTACCGGGAAGAGAGTCAAGAGGGTGGAGGTGTAGGAGACAGGAGGAGGGGAGTTTTAAAAAAAAAAGTAGTTGCGGAAAAAAGAAAAGTGGACTTACCTGTACGCCAACTTCTGCCAACCCGCTCGCTCTTATCACCTGCTCCGACTTGAAAGTCCAGTTCCACCAGGCAGCAAGCCGGGGAGAGGAGGTGAAATATGTCACAGGAGACAGACAAGTAAGTGATCTTGCCGGCGGAGACGATCTTTGATACTCGGACAAAACTGGGGAAAGGGACCCACTTTTTTTGTCGCTCGTACTCTCGCTTTGGAATCATTTAAAATAATAGTAATAATTAAGAATACATATCGAATTTGAGGAATGGTCGCTTACGAGTTATTTTATTTTGTTATTCTGGCTTATTTGTCATCGGAGGTTCTGAAGGGAAATGTGAATGAGGGGAGCTTGTTTTGGATTCGCCATTTTTTTGGACCCAAGGAAATACCTTCAAACATGCATAGACTTTGTTGTTTTTGTTGTTTTAACTTATATGTTTACAATTTGTATTGTAGTACACCAACATTTAGACTTTGTGTAAACATACACATTGGTAGTGGCTGACTATTCATCAAGAGTATTGTTAGTTGTGATGTGGTTTGGGTGGGGAGGACAAAAATGATTGTTTTGAAAATAATGTTCAATTTGCATATTGAATTTTGAGTTCATTCATAATCGGGTGCATACCTCATTCATATGCATTGATCAGCACTCTACACATACACAAACGTTGTTTATTTATTCATTATTGATTAACATAGCTTGACTGGATTACGGTATTGGAAAATATTTATTAAATAATATCATAAATTAATATACAGTATATTTTTATATTCAAATTTTGGTTCCACAAATAAGATTAATGCATAACTGCTGCTTCAGTACTAGGATGAGATGGTCTTATTATTAACGGTCACATTTTGCAGAAAATGACATTTTACAGTTTACATAAATGTTTTTAAAAGAAATTCAAAATGAAAAATGCTATTGTCTATTCTAATTCGAATACTATTTGTTTAATTAAACAATGTTACACTTGATTGTACATCTTTTTTTCAAAAGGGAAATTTAAGTCTTTTCTTGTATTGTGAATACATACAGTATAAATGTTTTTTTTTTTCCACCTGGTTAAAATTGGATGTTTTTTTTTTTTTCTTCTGATATTCTATTCATAACCTTACAGCATGATTTGCTAATGCTAGTTAGTTGAGGTTATATCTTCTTGGATGAATGGCATGGATTCTTGCATTTAATTTTTTTTTTGCATGCATCTTCCATTCTGCCTGTGTGGCTTGATAGAACACTTTATAATATACATCAATATCAAACACACGAGAACTCTATGTAAATGTTAAAGTAATAATTTAAAAACAACAATTACAATGCCAAAAAAGACATTCATCCACCATGCTGTCAAACTGCCAAATGCCAATTTAGCGGCCAATTCGTTGCCATGGAGATGCATTCAAAACAAATTCATGCAAAGATGAATTAAATGACTTATTCTCACAAACAAGTACCGCTCAGTGACAAAATCCTTCTCATTTCTTTTCAACAGCTTTCTTTCAAGTGTTATTAAAAGGTGTGTGGAGCCAAGGCGCGACCGCGAATACATATTGCATATTGTGTAACATTCAGCTAGCACCGAGTTGACACACAGCCAAACTAAAGCTGTTGTGACAACAAGCCGTGTTTAACTACTCTGCGTGAGCTCAACTCCCAAAGTGGGCCAACACCGCGCCTTGAATGCAGACCCCAACAAATGGGTTCATAACAGTAATTAATTCACAGGTAGTCTTTGATTGCGATAGACGTCCTATCCATTTTTACTGGGAGCGTTAGCGGCGATATTAGCCAGCAGTGGCGCCTCCAGAAATTTTTCATAGGGGTGGCCAGATGGGGCCACTTAAAATCTTGGGGTGGCCATAACTAAAAGTCATAATTTCAGGTTTTCATTATATTATTGCAGTAAAATGGTCAGGGGAAAACTATCAGAAAGACTTAAGGACACGGCTACTGATATACTTTAGTGTATTGTGTAATATTTGATGTCACTAATGATTTAATGTGCATAGTCCATAACTGTCCATTCAACATTTTGAGTTCCACAACAATTCTGTTTTGTTGTGTCATGTATATATCAGGCATAAGGTGTACATTTAACTAGGGCTGTCAAACGATTAAAAATTTTAATCGAGTTAATCACAGCTTAAAAATGAATTAATCGTAATTAATCGCAATTCAAACCATCTCTAAAATATGCCATATTTTTCTGTAAATTATTGTTGGAATGGAAAGATAAGACGGACATATACATTCAACATACTGTACATAAGTATTGTATTTGTTTATTATAACAATAAATCCACAAGATGGCATTAATATACTTTCTGTGAAAGGGATCCAGGGATAGAAAGACTTGTAATTCTTAAAGGATAAATGTGAGTTTGTATATTGTGACTAAATTTTGCTATCTAGTGTATTTGTTGAGCTTTCAGTAAATGATACTGTCGCGACTTAACTGTTCTGCTCAAATGCATGATGGGAAGTGGTGCAACCATGACTGTGTGTGGTGGCTGCAAATGCTATAAATCTTCTCTGCGTCAGGTACACCACAGGGTGTTCAGAAAAAGATCAACTCCTGTCATTCTTCCCCACGTCGCTTCCCACAATATTTATAGTTGCTGTGGGAGAGATGACAAAGCTTTTGCCAATTAAAAGCACGGCCCCAATGAATGCTTGTATCTTCTCCACTCACTTGACACTGCCTCTGATCTGTGTATATAAGTAAAACGGAGCCATTGTAGGCTGTTTGCGGCAATGCGTGAGTGAGTCGCACCGCGAATGTGTTAATTGCGATAAATATTTTCACGTGATTAATTTTAAAAATTAACTACCGCCCGTTAACGTGATAAATTTGACAGCCCTACATTTAACAAAACAGAATAAATGCATTCATTTGGATGCAATGCATAACTAATGCTACAACAATCTAACGATATACTGGCAAGCGGGGTGGCCAGTGCGGTGGCCAACCAATTTATAGAGGTGGCCGTGGCCACCTCTGGCCACCCCCTGGGGGCGCCAAGGTTAGCCAGCCAATTGCGCTGAAATAATCATTCACGATTAAAGGTCTTTCACAGTCAATAGCACTGAAAAAAATCATAATCTGCCCACCCAGCAAGCGTCTGGTGGTGGTGGTCCCCAACGAGAGCTCCTTCCCGGCAGTGCGGCGGGCTTACACCAGCGAGGATGAGGCATGGCGCTCATACCTGGAGAACCCGTTAACGGCTGCCACCAAAGCAATGATGAGCATCAATGGCGATGAGGACAGCGCCAACGCATTGGGCCTCCTCTACGACTACTACAAGGTACCTTGAGTTTCACGTACCCGTAAACAGTCATCTAAAACCAAAGGTGGACAAAGTTATTTTGTTTTTGTTTTTTTACTCCAAGGTTCCTAAAGAAAAGAGACTTCTGACCACTCCCAAAGTAGTGGAAGTCACAGAAGAGCAAGAAAAAAGGTTGGTAAACACACTAAATGGCTTAACAAGCAGTTTTTGTCGCTGCTATCACGATGTATTTGCCCAGGTTGCCTAGCAACACCAATGGCGTCGAAACCGAGGCCTTGGACAACCGGGTCCAGGTCCTCAAGTCGGTACCCGTCAACCTGTCGCTAAACACGGAGCATCCCGAACCAGGCAGCGCGGGATCCGTTGCCCTGGTGAAGGCTGAAGCTTACACGCCCGTCTACATGACGACGGGTGCCGGGCTCCACTATCGCGTGGATGGTGAAGAACAGTCCCGGGTGGTCTATGAGCAGAGCCCCTACGAAGTGACCACTGTTAGTCACAGCTCTTACGTGAAGGAGGACCAGCAGAGCCCGCCAGACAGTCCCTTTGACGAGGACAGAGACACGGTTAGCTTTGTAGCTTAGGTCCATGACATTTTTTGTGTGTTTGATGTTGTGATCGGTGTTGTCACAGATTACTTGAAAAAGTAATTTAATTACTGATTATGCCTCAAAAACATAATATAGTTACTTTCCTGCTTACTTATCAAAGTAACTAAGTTACTTTAAAAACAATTTATCAGTTACTTTTTACCAAATTTTCTCCCTTAGCTGCCAAAACATAAGAATGACAACAGAAAAACGTCATCACATGTAATTGACTTTCCGATAATTGAATTTAAAGAGGAAGATCAGAATGTTTCATATCAATCGTCGAATTAGCGGTGGTTTGATTAGTCGATAGAGTTGATTTCAGCCACCATTTACTCACTCTAGCTAATCCATTCAGGAGCCATGAAACTGACAAACTGCATGGAATTTGTTGAAATCAACTCAGCCGACCAATTAAAACCCTGCCAATTCAAAGATTAATGTCAAAAAATCTGACCTTCAGGTTATGGTTTAGTGGTTAGGGTTAACAGCATCTCAGTGCCATTGTAAAACAATGCAAATTGAATGCACAATAATCAACAACACACAAATTAATTGTGCAATAAACACAAATGTGGGGGCAGGTACAAATGCGCGCGCACAACCCAGAAGTACGCCGTACACACACGCGGTCAATTTGGCCACAAAACGTGGCGGCAACTAAGCACTTTACACTCAATCGGACTTACAACACATCCCAAAAATGCTAAACGAACACGTCACCTCACGGCATAAATGTGCAACACGAATATGATGTAAATAATGCTTGCCGACTTGGAGCGATGACTACCCGCCGTTGCAATGGCAATGCTACAAAACGGCCGTGCATGTAGCGGCTTTAACCAATCGCTTGAACCCTCCAGAATGAAGAAAAAAATACATTCATTCATAAAAACAGACATACCAAATAACATACAGTGGTATGAAAAAGTATCTGAAACTTTTGGAATTTCTCAAATTTCTGCATAAAATCACCATCAAATATGATCTGATCTTTGTCAAAATCACACAGATGAAAATACAGTGCTTTAACTAAAACTTACCAAACATTAATAGGTTTTCATATTTTAATGAGGATGGCATGCAAACAATGACAGAAGGGGTAAAAATTAGTAAGTGAACCCTCTTCCCTAAAGAACAATTGAAACCAATTTTTACCAAACATTTTAAGTCAGATGTGTGCCCAATCACTGATGAGTGGTTTAAAGCTGCCCTGCCCACTATAAAACACACACCTGGTAAGAATTGTCTTGATGAGAAGCATTGTCTGATGTGCATCATGGCTAGGTCTAAAGAGCTGTCTGAAGACCTGCGATCAAGGATTGTTGATTTGTATAAAGCTGGGAAAGGATACAAAACCATCACTAAAATCTGGATGTTCATCAATCGACTGTCAGAGAAGTTGTCTACAAATGGTGAGTTTGGCACTGTTGCTTCTCTCCCAAGGAGTGGCCGTCCACCAAAGATAACGCCAAGAGTTCAGCGCAGAATACTGTCTTTAGCAGTGTCTGCTAAAGACTTACAGAACTCACTGGCACAGTCCAATATCTCTGTGCACACATCAACTATATGTAAAACAATGGCCAACAGTGATGTTCATGGGAGGACTCCACGGAGGAAGCCACTGCTGTCTAAAAAAAAAACATTGTTGTTACTCGTTTAATATTCGCAAAAAGGCACTTGGACACTCCACAGAGGTTTTGGCAAAATATTTTATGGACTGATGAAACCAAAATTGAATTGTGTGGGAGTGACACACAACGTCACGTGCGGAGGAGAAATGGAACAGCTCACCAACATCAAGACCTCATCTCCACCGTAAAGCATGGCAGAGGGAGCATCATGATTTGGGGCTGTTTTTCTGCCTTAGGGCCTGGACAACTTGCAATCATTAATGGAAGAATGAATTGAAAAGTTCATCAGGATGTTTTGCAGGAAAACCTGAGGGCGTCTGTCAGACAGTTGAAGCTAAAAAGAGGATGGATGCTGCAACAAGACAATGATCCAAAACACAGAAGTAAATCAACTTCAGAATGGTTTCGGAAGAACAAATACACGTTCTGGAGTGGTGAAGTCCAGACTTGAACCCCAATGAGATGATTTGGCATGACCTAAAGACAGCGATTCATACCAGACATCCCAGGAAGCTGACTGAACTACAGCAATTTTGTAGAGAAGAATGGGCCAAGATTAGTCCTGATTAATGTGACGGACTGATCTGCAGCTACAGGAAGCGTCTGGTTGAAGTTATTGCTGCCAAAGGGGGGGCAACAAAACAACAAAATATTAAATGTGATGGTTCACTGACTTATTTTCCCCCTACTATCATTGTTTGCATACTATCCTCATTGAAATATGAAAACCTATAAATGCTTGGGTAGTTTTAGTTAAAGCAGACAGTTTTTTTTTTAAATCTGTGTGATTTTGACAAAGATCAGATCACATTCGATGGTGATTTTATGCAGAAATTTGAGAAATTCCAAAAGTTTCAGATACTTTTTCATACCACTGTATGTTATTTGGTATGTCTGTTTTTATGTCTCCTGTCATGAGAAGCATGTCCACCCGATATTTTTTGTTCAAAAGATTCAAAGGAATAATAGCTTTGAATTTTGTGTGGTTGCTTGTGTGTCCTAACATGATAAAACATGCTCGCACAATTTGGTGCCGATTGACAAAACTGTTGTTGGGAGTTTAAAGTAAAATGAAATTTTCTCTCTGATTTTGATCAGAATAGGCATTTCAAACTCAAAAGACAGACTTTCTGTTCACTTCTACACATTGATTCTTGAGACTTTTTCCATGCGTCCTGTCATGATAAACGTCCACACAATTGTGTGTAGGGTTAGGTGAGTGAATAGCTAAATTTGAATAAATTTAGCTTTTTTTTTTTTTTTTTTTTACTCAACAGAAGTACCACACGCCGTCCTCCCTGGCGTCAGACGACTTTTTGTTCCACCAGGACGGAACGTAAGTGACTACTCAGAATTTAAAAGATGGCCCCGCCCTTTTGTTGTGATGTCTGACAAGTCCCGTAATGTCGCAGCGACAGCTTCCAGTACACACTTGACGCCACACGCTCGTTACGCCAGAAGCAGGGTGAGGGCCCAATGACTTACCTGAACAAGGGCCAATTCTACGCTGTCACCCTTAACGAACTCAGCGCCAACAAGCGCCTACGACACCCAATCAGCAAAGTGCGGGTGAGTGCCACCTGTTCACAAACACGTCATTTTATCACCGGTTCTTTTACAAAGTCGACTTTTTATTGACTTGTCTTAGAGTGTGATCATGGTGGTGTTCAGTGAGGACAAAAACCGGGACGAGCAGCTGAAATACTGGAAGTACTGGCACTCCAGGCAACACACGGCCAAGCAGAGAGTGCTGGATATCGGTGAGATGTGTTTGAAGGAGAGGCGCATTCGTCTTTAATACCATTGCTGGAATGCACTCAGCCCGTAAAAAAAAGGCCACACTGAGAGCAAACAAGCCCCCACCCTGCTCAATACCTGCCCGCCCGCCTTCAGGCAAATCAGCGACCGTGACACACACACTCACACACTTCTGAATAATAGTGACTTGTTGCTGGAACAACTCCACTATGACTTGTTTGTGTGTATGACAAGCTAGGGCCTGCTAACCCCGCGAAAAGTTTGAGGTATGCGTTATACACAGACACACAGACAGCATGTCAGGGCAAGGAGCGGAATGTCAAAAGACGCACGGTCCGTTAAAAATAATTGTTTTCCCAATTGGCATCATGCAGATGTTCATCTTTGTTCATAAATCGGCACAAGCGCACACATGGTGACACAATAAAGTGGAAGAAAGTACAATTTTCTGCAGATGAAAATAGGTATTAATACAAAAATGAAGCGCAAATATTCAAAAATAAAATATTTCATAATACATCAAAGATCTGTATTTGTTACTCTATTATAAATGTTAAACCAATTGAAAAAGAGGTATAGAAAATACGCATATCTTAGGGGAAAAAAGTGGTTGAAAAATGCAGAGGAAAATTGCAAATTTACATGAAACGTATTTTAACATTGGAAACTACAATTTCTTAAAGGGATCCACAGATAGAAAGACTTGGATAGATAGAAAAGATAAACGTTATTATGAGTTAAAATAATTTGATACTGAAACCCATCTTGATGTTTTCGTTTTTATACAATTTGTAAAATTAGTTTAACTAGTAGGTCGCCATTGTTGTTGACGTCGCATGTCGGTGACGTCACATGGTTATGCTGCCGAGTTTCCAGAGTATGACTCTAGCGACATAAACATGTCATCTGTTCAACCCTTTCAGTTTGAACCCGAGAGGAACATTAATGAGCACGACAGCACTGTCGATATTTCACAGAACGAGCAGCAAAAGCAAACTGAACAGGAAAGACGGGAGGAGACGAGACGAGAATGGGGGGGGGGGGGGATGGTGTTCTGCCAAAATGTGCCACACTGGCAAAAAATCTACTAGGGGCAAATTTGACACCCAAAGTACTACCGTGCGCGTTCATCTTGTTTTGATTTGATGCATACAGACAGAACATACTAAAGATGCCTCAGGAAAATCATTAACCGTAATATCAAAATAGGTTGATTTGAATATCCTATGTGTCTAATGTGGTCAACAGATCAACAATCTGCTTCAAAGCTACCACAAGAATACATAGTACCGTACTTAAAAGTATGAGAGGGAAACACATGCAAAAAGTATTTTGAGGCAATGAAAAGGTAATTAAAGACTCACAAATAGTAAGTACTCACCGCTTTTACCGATGTGATGGACGTCTCGCCACGTAGAAGGAATTGCAGTAACCCGGTAGTATTCGTCTATTGACATCGACAATCTACGTCATCACCCTGAGTGTCCAATGCTGGTATAAAAACATGGCGCCCTCTGTAGGTCAAAAGATGAACTAACTATTATAGATTTTTAATCAATGGCAATATTTTATGTGTTTCTAATGACATATTTTAGTAAAAGAGAACAATTGTGGCCTATTACAATTCTTTAAGTCCAAGGTTCCCTTGAAGAAATTACAGTGGGGCTTTGCTGTTGTAGATACAGATGTATCAGGTCACTTTCTGTTGATTTGGGGAGATTTCGAGGATATCAGGTCACTTCCTGTTGATTTGGAGAGATTTGGGGGACATGTCCTGTTGATATCAGGTCACTTTCTGTTGATTTGGGAACATATCGGGGACACGTCCTGTTGCATGGCTGTCAATGGCATCAACTTACTTGGGCGCCAGTTGAATGTCATGGGCTAAAATGGCAAGTTTTTGGTAAAACAATCACAACTATTCATTTTCTGCCATTAAAAATGAATGGGAAATTTGGACTTAATGGGCCGTCAATGGCATTGACGTGTATGGCAGTCAATGGCATCGACTTACTTGGGCGCCAGTTTAATGTCAATGGGCCGTCATGGTAAATGGTCACAAATCACAATGACCTATGTTTTCCTGCCATTGAAAATGAATGGGAAATTTGGACGTACATTGCTTGCCTGGCACGGCCAGACTGTTCTCCCTGTATTTTTCAAACACTGAGAGAAAAGTCTGGGAACCAGCCCATTAACGGCCTCTCGAGCAGGTACAAAATCAATCGACAAATCAGATTCGTTTATTTGCGTGACGTGTTCTTAACGAGCAACGTCACTCTTGCACGTCGGAAGTCGTCTCCACAACAACACAGATGGTGAACAGGAGAGCCGAGAATATGTTCCAATCCACGGTAAAATCAGTTTTAAATTAGCAAAAACACTTCGACACGAATCATTGACAATGCTAGCCATGTTGAATAAACTCCACTCTCCTCGTATGTTTACTTCCGCGCGCAAGTCCCTCGTCCTGCTCTCGTCGTTTTACTAACGTCACGTCTGCCCGTCGCTGATTGGTCCACTCCGCTGTCTGTTTGCTGTGGCTTGCTCCGCCCTGGAAATTGTATCCGCTGAATGGTGGCCAGACTCAATAGCTGGAACAGCGGCGAGTTTGGTGTACCAGGCAAGTACATGGCCGTCAATGGCATACCATTAGAAATGAATTGGACAGTTTTGGCAAATTTTGGGGGGAACCGTAAGTTTTTGGCAAATTCTGTATACAACTTTAATGCCTCCTTACCGTCCTTACTGTTTTTTATGTGTAAATTATGCGATTTGGTCAAAAATTGTAGGAGTAGATACATTAAAAAAAAAAAAAAAAAAATTTTAAGTTAAAAAAAAAAAAAAACATTTACAGGTGAAAGGAACATTTTTGGGGATCATCTGCTAGAAAAAAAAAACACATTTGCATGTCTACTTTAGGCAACTGCTAGATGAAAAATAATTGATTAAATGTTAATGTTTTATTTATTTCATGTTAATTAATGAATAATAATAATGATTTACTTATATAAAAAAACAGAACAAATATTTTGATTCCATTTTAATTTTAATTTTATTTAATTTTAATTCATATTTGAATGCAATTTAAAACATTAATCCTATTACTATATGTATATATATACACACAGTACTGTGCAAAAGTTTTAGGCAGGACACCTGCCTAAAACTTTTGCACAGTACTGTATTTTTTTTTATTTTTTTTATTATTAAATTTATTAGGATCATGGAAGCTTCCACTTGAGGAAAATATATACATACAGTATATCCTGGATATACATAATATAATAAAAATATACAGTACTGTGCAAAAGTTTTAGGCAGGTGTCCCGCCTAAAACATTTGCACAGTACTGTATATATATATATATATATATATATATATATATATATATAAATAACCGATCGACGTCCACTCTGAGTGGGATTCCCAGTCAAAATGGACAATATGACATCATTCACAGCCAATGAATTAAATGTCACTTGTCTTAAAATTGTCTTGGAACAGAGACTCTTATACTGTTTTAAAAAATCCATATCTCAGACCACGGAATGCCTGTCCTACTCGGGCTGGGATTTTTCTCTTCATAAAATACCCACATCACATCAGCACGGATTGACGTGAACCATCCAGTCGGTCTCTTAGCTAAATTACAGGCACCCTGCACCCTTCTCCTCTCACGCCGTGCAACCCGAAACCACCGGGAGAGCTGATTTGAATAGCAGTGGAGGAGGGTGTGTGCGTTTATGAAGAGTGATGTGCAGGTGCCTCCAGGCTACGTCAGAAAATACACTAGCTCATTTAAAAAAAAAAAAAAAAAGGGTGGGGGGGTGCTTGTTTCCTGTCTCCTTTGTGCACCTGTTGCGGAACAAGGAACGACCAACTCCATCACATCTAGTCACATGAAAAATAAGTGCCAGTCATTGGAGAACAGTTCTTTTACAGGCTTTGTGAAGTCTGGAGACACTCCTGTTTGCTTTCCAAGCACCAAAAAGTCTCCTGAGTGCCAAAAGTTCCCTATGGCGGCCTTTTTGAAGCCAGAGAGTTTGTTTGTACAGGCCAGATAAGACTTTATCTTCCCAAATTGAAGCGCGCGCCGTTAGATTGCTTATCACGAACAAACAATCGCTACCTGCTCGTGACTTTTAATGACCAGTCTTTATATATTTTTTTATAATACTGTGTTTCACCCCCCAGCCGACTATAAGGAGAGCTTTAACACCATTGGAAACATTGAGGAAATTGCCTATAATGCCATTTCCTTCACGTGGGATGTCAACGAAGAGGCTAAGGTAAGAAAAGCAACCAGAAATTTCACAGTTCGACACGGTAACATTTTACGTTCACACTGCAGGGCGTCATGCCCATTTTTTTGTCAATTCCTATATTTTTGTGTAGCCGTTAGAGTTGTACCAAAGCCGATATTACCCGATACGGCACTTAAACGCAGGAATGGGTATCGGCGAGTACTAAGAAATAATGCAACGCTGCTGGGCAATAAGTACTCATCAAGTTTTGGCGTCCAACCTTTCCCAAGATGGCTGCCAGTTACAAATGCCATTTTCAAAGAAGCAGTGCTCGTTGCCCCTCCCAAAATGGTCACCGGTTACAAACGCCTCCAAAATCTCGGAAAATTTTTAACCATGCTCGAGTTGATGGTGCTCATTTAGCAGTCGTAATTTTGACTATACATTAAATGGAGGATAAATATACATGGCAAACGTCCAGAGGCGTAGCAAGGGTCCCCGGGGGCTCCAGGCAACAAGCAACATGAGGCCCTTCGAGCGTGTGCAAGTAAGGGGGACAGTTGGACTTGGAGCAATAGCATATTTAATAAAAGTCTAAAAACGCCTCACTCTTAGAGAGCGCTTTTTAGGACATTCAAAGTGCCCCCCCCCATTGCATTATTCATTCACTCCACACTCACTTTTCACATTGCCTTAATAAACAAAATGTACTTCAGATTATTATTATTTTTGTGCTTAGTACACATACCTTTACACATACCGTATTCTACTGACTAGCTGGTATGTTATATAGCTTTTACTTAGTAAGGATAACATTCTGTCACAGAAGTGAATCACGTAACATCTTATCAGTTTGGCTGATCAGTGTGTATGTTGATTCTAAACACTGAATTTATGTTCTAGGTAAAATCTATGTATGAAGAAACGCTAGCATGCTGCAATGCTGTTAGCAAACGCTAACAAACTAGTTACAACAAGTCAAGGCAGTTAATTGTTTTAGGACATAAAATACTACTACTACTACTACTAGTCTGCAGTGCTTCTACTACATAAGGACATAAAACTACAGTAACATAGTACACTCACCGCTGTCTTGCTTCCTTTTTTCCTCTTCTGCTTTTTTTTTTCTTTCTTTTTTCGCTTCCAGAAGGATAACTTCTCTTCATTTTGCCAATTGAAAAAAGGCCAGCTCGCCGCCCACTCTCACTCTGTGTCACGTGACAAACATACAGTTGTGGTCAAAAGTTTACATACACTTGTGAAGAACATAATGTCATGGCTTTCTACAACTCTGATTTTTCTCTGATAGAGTGATTGGAACAGATACTTCTTTGTCACAAAAAACATTCGTAAAGTTTAGTTCTTTTATGACTTTATAATGGGTGAACAGAAAAAAGTGATCAAATCTGCTGGTTCAAAAATATACATACAGCAGCACTAATATTTGGTAACATGTCCCTTGGCCATTTTCACTTCAATTAGGCGCTTTTGGTAGCCATCCACAAGCTTCTGGCAAGCTTTTGGTTGAATCTTTGACCACTCCTCTTGACAGAATTGGTGCAGTTCAGTTAAATTTGATGGCTTTCTGACATGGAATTGTTTCTTCAGCATTGTCCACATGTTCTCAATGGGGTTTAAATCAGGACTTTGGGAAGGCCATTCGAAAACCTTAATTCTAGCCTGATTTAGCCATTCCATTACCACTTTTGATGTGTGTTTGGGGTCATTGTCCTGTTGGAACACCCAACTGCGCCCAAGACCCAATCTTCGGGCTGATGACGTTAGGTTATCTTGAAGAATTTGAAGGTAATCCTCCTTCTTCATTATCCCATTTACTCTCTGTAAAGCACCAGTTCCATTGGCAGCAAAACAGCCCCACAGCATAATACTACCACCACCGTGCTTGACAGTAGGAATGGTGTACTTGGTGTTAAAGGCCTCACCTTTTCTCCTCCAAACATATTGCTGGGCATTGTGGCCAAACAGCTCGATTTTTGTTTCGTCTGACCACAGAACTTTCCTCCAGAAGGTCTTATCTTTGTCAATGTGATCAGCAGCAAACTTCAGTCGAGCCTTAAGGTGCCGCTTTTGGAGCAAGGGCTTCCTTCTTACACGGCAGCGTCTCAGTCCATGTAGATGCAAAACACGCTTGACTGTGGACACTGACACCTGTGTTCCAGCAGTTTCTAATTCTTGGCATATTTGCTTTTTGGTGATTCTCGGTTGAATCTTCACCCTCCTGACCAATTTTCTCTCAGCAGCAGGTGATAGCTTGCATTTTCTTCCTGATCGTGGCAGTGACAAAAGAGTGCCATGCACTTTATACTTACAAACAATTGTTTGCACTGTTGCTCTTGGGACCTGCAGCTGCTTTGAAATGGCTCCAAGTGACTTTCCTGACTTGTTCAAGTCAATGATTCGCTTTTTCAGATCCATGTATGTATATTTTTGACCCAGCAGATTTGATAACTTTTTCTGTTAACCCATAATAAAGTCATAAAAGAACCAAACTTCATGAATGTTTTTTATGACAAAGAAGTATCTGTTCCAATCACTCTATCAGAGAAAAATCAGAGTTGTAGAAATAACTGGAAACTCAAGAGAGCCATAACATTGTTCTTCACAAGTGTATGTAAACTTTTGACCACAACTGTACATACTCGCGCAGTATAATGAACACAAAGGTGGGGGGTGCGAGTGCGCACTGCATGCATGTGCGGTCATCTTGGCCATAAAAGTGGCGAAAACTAAGCACTTTACACTGACTCATATGGTTGTACTTACATTCGTTCATGGACGCACACATTTTAACAGTTGGCCGTCCTCTGCTCAAAATGCGCACCTTACGCCAATTCTCACTCCCAGAATACGTAGCGCTTGTGACGTAGGACAATAACAGGACTGGTTGCTATGGGAATGTACGCATACCCAAGGAACCTTGCTAAAAGGAGTATTAAATTGCTAATACAATCATTTAGGATTATTTTAGATGCATATATGTTATATTTATTTAATAGAGTATTCGACGAGGAATACGATAAACCCATTAATAGACTTTTTGGGAAAAATCACCATTTCTTTAAGTAGTCACATGAATAATGAGGTGGCCTGTGAAAATCAACGTCATACAACTAGGCAAGGACTTTCCAGAGAGTTCTTGGTGAGTCACTCTTTAAACAATCATGTGGCATTAATAGTTGATTGGACTTTCTTAAACATGTATAATCTACGTGACATGGTTAGTGCTGATTGGGATTGATAAAAGAATCGTTAGATAATCTGCCAAATGAGTCCATGGTATTGAAACACTCCCTTACACTTGCCGCTGCGACACTGCAGTAAAGCTGCGTGTGGTAAATCTGTTGGCCCTCTGGGGTTCCCTGCTGGCTGGGGGCCCTAGGCAATTGCCTGGTTTGCCTAATGGGACACAACGCCTCTGCAAACGTCAATACCAGCCAGGATTTGAAGTTTTCTGATCCTTGAGTATGAGCAGCTAGATAGATCTTAGCTTTGTTAGCAGGAACGAAAATGGGAAACAGTAGGCTAGCTAGCGTGTGTCATCTGCTAGCATAATTTATTCGCTCATGAGCTAAGCTAATGTACTAAATTGCTACCAAATTGGACAAACATAAAAAAAAAAAAACATAAAAAACATTTTGGCCTTCTCAGGTTTTAGAGTTCATTCAATTATTGATTACTTGTAGTTCTAAGATGCTGAAATCTAATTGGACAAAAGAAATTAAACATACACATGTAAATGACTGGAAGCTGTGTGATTCAGAAACGATCAAACTCTACAAAATGCCCGCCATTGACAGTTCAACCCCTTCGCAAACCGGTTGGATATGTTTGTATATGCCGGAGGCGTATCGGGAAATAAAAAAGCAGTGGGACTGGTTTTTTTCATATTTGGCTGATTCGGTTGTTGGCAAACAAGCACAAAGTGGACAAATGATGCAAGGTTGTCATCATACTATAATTTTACGGAATCTGTCTGTCTGACATAATCAGAAAAATATGACATAAATCAGAGACAATTAATAGGGATGATTTTACATTTAACTCTTCCTGGCAATTATTGATTATGTGACTCTTTTGCTGCCACCCTACCAGTTCTAATGGATTGGACGTCTAGCACCGTCTATGGCAACCAATGAGTTAACAAGGAAAATGCAAAAATAGAGTGAGCCCGCACTACTTCGCGGCTCGACTTTCCTGTCCTCAGTGCATCGCGGAATTTTTAAAAACTTGTTATAAGTATCTTGTTATGGTAAAAACTGTTAAGAGTTCTAAAAACATATTTATGTACACTTTATTTACATCTATGCATGTATGTACACCCATAGACGTAAAATATGAGCAAGAAGAGAAAATTTTTAGGGGGGGTCTGGGGGGGGTCGTAATTCCATCTAACTAACGACGTTTTATTGAAGTTGCTAAGCCTGTCGCGATATGCAATGAGTCCATTTGTTCCCAATGTAAATAAAAATGAGGGCGATAATTATCACGGCTGCGTTTTATCACCGCGTGCATGCGTTCATGCATACATTTGTGCGTGCATGTAGTTGACATATACGTAAGACTCCAGTTCATTTCACTGATGTTTATTGGTAATCAACACGCCGTAGAATTACAGCTCAGTCATACAAAATAAGGAAACACATAGGCCTATATATTAAACACCGTAAACGTTAGCATTGCTACATTGAGTCTAATGGGGGAAAAAAGACACCCTACTTTAGCCTTCTATAAAACATTGGCAGTCTTCTCCAAAACGAAAACTTGCGGTTAAAAGGTGACACTTCAAACATTAAAAATCACTGGTTAACTGCATTTGCAAGCGAAAAAATGAAAAGAAAAGAAAAAAATCTATGAGCGACACCACAAGCAATGACGAAAAGTGCTTTTTTGCGGAGTGTAAAGCTGTTAGTGGTTTAGCATGTCACGTTCATATAAATAACGATTTCTGGAGTTAATCCAACATACTTCAGAATTAATACTATAATTTGTAAATACTATAATACTACAGAATTCAGATTCTACACTAAGAATTGCTTTAAAATGACGGCCTTTTTGATTAATATGATTGGCAATGAATATTATAATTATTATAATACTATTATATATAGTAGTATGCTATAATAATAAAGCTGGATATTCTTTTTTAAGAATTGTTTTGAATCATGTTGGAAAGGCCAAGTCAGTGTTGGAATCTGTTTACATTCCATTCTTTTGCACTCGTAAATGCTATCAACATTTGACTTCATTGTTTATGTGTGATTAATTATTGTTATTTACATGTTTATTTGTACTTTAATAAAGAATTAAGGGGTTCCAAAATGTTTTTGTGAATTAATAAGCGCCAACAAAAATTTCATTGCTAAATTAATAGAAATTTTTTTAAAAATTATTATTATTATTTTTTTATTATTTATTTTATTTTATTAGTCGACTAATCGTAAAAATAGTCGGCTGACTAATCGGGAGAAAATTAGTCGTTTGGGACAGCTCTACCAGAACATATTTCCTCCACACCCTTCTTACCTTTTTAACCAACCCCTGACTCATTTTTATGCCTGGAGCAAGAGTGAGAGAATGAATGTTCTGTACGTATTATTTTATGAATGTTATTTATATTATACATATTTTATTTATGTGTTTCAAACTATTCGTTAATGTTCTAATGATAGCATATGCATTTATAGAGTTTTATATACACTTATTGACATTATATACTATACACAAAAAAATAGATGTTAAAAATGGGGGTGGGTGACACGACAGGTAGTCCTCGGGTTACGAACGAGTTCCGTTCCTACGATGGCGACATAACCTAAATTTCTGCGTAAATTGGAATTACCCTTTAAGTACCCCTAAATGCCCCCTAAATCTCAAATATCTATCCAAAAACATGTATTATACGTCATACTAATGAAATAAAGTAGAAATATAAGATACAGCACTTACCATCAATGCTGAGAGGTGGCTGGACGAGACACTAGCCACTTTTAGACATTCGCTGAATTCCGGTCAAGTTTAAATGGGTAGCCCTTATGTCTGTAAGCAGTTTCCCGGGTCGACTGACACGGACATTAACCGGGTCGCGTCATAGTACAATGTCCGGGACTTAACCAGGATGCGGCATGTATGAAAGCAGCCGGTTAATTCCCGGGTCACAGCGCGAAGGCTGATGACGTATATATCATGGCGGGCCGATCGTCATTACCTCTTTCTTCACATTAAGAAGCAAAGCGGTAAACAAACACCGCAATTAACAACATGGCATACTAGAAATACCTCAATTAAACTGGAAAAATAACAAAATTCAATTGCTATTTGATCTTAGAGCCGAGGAAGAGACAGTCCATCGTCCATCTTTGGGAATGTGTGGTTTATTTTGTTGCCAATGCCGACCAAAAATGATGTAATGTCCGGATTATAAAATCCTGTCCCAAGCCCTCCTTACAAAGTGACCGCCGAGTTGCCAACAGGGCTCAAGTCTAAAATTGTCCAACCCGGGTAATTCCCGGTACATCTCCCCATGTCTGAAAGCCATGACAAGGGTAAATCCTTCGTCACATTTCACAGGAATTTAGTGGGATATGAGTCTGAAAGGGGCTACTGTTACGCGACTTGGGGAAAAAAAAAAACACTGAAGTCAAAATGGCAGACGAGAGACTCTGGCGTCGTAAAGTTGAAATAACCTAAGTCAGGTACGTCGTGGCTACCTGTACTTTGCGGTTTTTCATTTTACGCTGTCAGTTCTGGTCCCCAATAACAGCGATAAGTGAACTATCACTGTATCCTCCATTACAATCAAGACTAGTGCAAAATCAATTTCACTTCATGACAACAAATTTCTGTGGTCATGCAAAAACAAATAACTGAGTCAAGTATTGTTACTTTTCCTATCAAATAATTCAGTGTTGAATTAGTGTCGCACCGATACTATTTTTTGGCCCGATACCGATACCTGGCTGTGTAGTGTCAGCCGATGCCATACCGATACCACTCCGTTGGTATGTATATACTGTGCTTACATATATGTGTTTTTTTGTATTGCTTTTTTCAAAGAGCTAAATACTTGGATGTGAAATCATTGCTGTCATGGCTTTGTCAGGCTGCTGCTTACCTTTGCGAAA
Source organism: Corythoichthys intestinalis (assembly GCF_030265065.1). NCBI lineage: Eukaryota > Metazoa > Chordata > Actinopteri > Syngnathiformes > Syngnathidae > Corythoichthys > Corythoichthys intestinalis. The sequence goes on from NC_080416.1 coordinate 24,570,037, forward strand.
CAGGAAAAAGACTAATACAAAGTGAATCCAGCAGAACTTTTTATTGCATACCTGGTATGGGTGACAGTAATTGAATAAACCTTTGGATCTTGAAGGCCAAAAAAGTGCTAAATTCGTGAAATTAAAACATGTATTATACAAGCCCAACAGAAAATAAAAATACATTCATAATATAAACCCTGAATGAACTGAATAAAAACTATCCAAAAGCATGTATTATACGTCATATTAATGAAATGAAGTAGAAAATTAACATACAGCACTTACCATCGATGCTGAGGGGGGGCTGGACGAAACAACCTCTCAAAGGCCAAGCAGTGCGACTTTCATGAAATAAGTAATAATAATAATAATTGACCACAGCATCCTGTCTCTCTATTAGCCTCCCTCTTTGTGCACCAACAGCAATATAGCTCAACTCCATCTATATGCACAAATGCAAACAGCTCACACACACAAACAGCTTAGCCACTTAGCTTAGCTTACTTTGCTTACTTCTACAGCACTTTTGAAACAGGTCTGAAATTACTGCGGCATTTCTTTCAGTAAAAGACAAAAAAATTAAAGTATCTTTGACTTCGGGATGCTCCAGTTGAGCAGCAATAGCTTGGGCGGTGTGTGTGATCCCTTGAATTCATTTGCATGAAGTACTACGCTTTCCAGTCGGCTGTCAAGCTAAGCAGGGAAAGTTGGGAGTTGGGTTGAAAAGCTTATTTCCTCTGCCTTTTCCAGCTTTTCTAAGACATGTTTCATTACTTTATTTTTTAGTACAGGATAGTCGTCTCCTTAATGTATTTGCGACTTGGGACCTTATACTTAGGTACTGAGAGAGCCATAAAAAGCAGGATTCCCATGCTTTCAACGAAGACAAGGTGCAGGTTACAGACAACAGTCATTTCGGTGATTTTTTTTTTCGGACATCTGTCTGGCTCCTTCACTCTTCTCGTCCCACTGCCTAGGGTTTGTTGCTGCGGTCCATCCCCAGTCATTGTACTCAATGCTGAAATATTCCGAAACTGCCGATATTTTCTTCTCCTACTCCTAGTTTGTTTTTCCTCCATATGAAAAAGCTGCCCCGGCACTGGTTAAGAACAACTATTGGCCCGCTCTCACTGGTCTTACTGGAGCAGGTCAATAGCGATAGCTGCTTGGCATGCAAAGTAATCAAGTGTGATCACACAACACAGAGTGTAGTGAGTGTCAGGAAAAAAAAGACTGTGTTCAGTGTTACCAGACTGATAAATGGTATATCTGCGCCCTGTTTGTCAGTATTCGCCGATACCGATATCACCATTTCGGGCCAGATCGGCCACCCCCCTGCCGATACTGGTATCGGTGAATCAGTAGTATTGATACTTTTGCAAACCCTACTAGTAAACAAAATAGTAAAATGATGGCAGAACCTAAAAGGTCTTGTTTTCACCTAACACTAATAGAGAAAAAACTTTTAAAAGAGGAGCAAACAATAAGAGGAAGAGCCAATTGTTACTTCCTATTAATTACAATGCATACATAATACATACACTAGTATATTATATACGTGTGACACTCTGAATGTACTGTGCATCAGATCTTCATCACAGTCAACTGCCTGAGTACGGACTTCTCGTCGCAAAAGGGTGTCAAGGGTCTGCCTCTGATGATCCAAATGGACACGTACAGCTACAACAATCGCAGCAACAAGCCTCTCCACAGGGCCTACTCCCAGATCAAGGTCTTCTGCGACAAGGTCAGTGTCCTATCCAAAAAAAGATTGTGGCACAAGTACTCCCCCTGGTGGTGATTTTTATTTTTTTTCCCCCTCTGATAGGGAGCTGAGCGAAAAATAAGAGACGAAGAGAGAAAGTTGTTCCGCAAGAAGTCCAAAGGTACAACGCGGACGCTAAATTCTAAATGAATGTCAAATCTGAACCTTTGCGTCTTCAGGTAAAGATGGCGGCGTGGGCGTGATAACGGCTGCCAAGAAGTCGGATACGACGTATTTCAAGACGATGAGTGACCTGGAAGCGCAGCCTGTCCTTTTCATCCCTGACGTCCATTTTGGAAACCTGCAGAGGGCCGGACAGGTACAGTACAGCACTAAATATTATGTTGTATCATAATGATGCATCATTCTAAATCAGTGCATTGATCAAAACTACCATTTAACTTTTTTCAGTGCCATTGAGAGTGATAAATGTCTAATGTAGGTTTTTCATCCTTCTGCTTTGAATTTAAATGAGTTTATCATTAGTAGCCATCAAATCCATTTAAACTGAGGGTTTGGCAGCGAATGAACATTCGTTCATCCTCACACTTCAAATGGATTAGACGTCCATTGCTGTCTATGGCTGAAAGTGAGTTAAAACTAGGTGCAATGATCCATTTATCTGGATCGATATGCTCAACGGTTAATTAATGATTCAATCCACTTTTTAATTGCTTTAGGAGAAATATAACTGATCGTGTCAAATGTGTAAATAATGACTTTTTAAATAAGTTGCCGATACTTGAATCGAAATCGAACCGTGGCAAATTTTGTAATATTGGCAAATATCGTATCATGATTCAATACAAAGATGAGCTTGGTTTGGCTTGGTTTGAAAGCAATTTGATACGATGTTGTGATTTATTTTTTATTTTTTATGTGGCAATGGAGGTGTAACTAAATATCGATTGGTTAATAATAGATGATTGAATCAAAATTGATCAAAACGCAAAATATTGACCAAATATTGCCATTGAAATAAAAACAAAAAAACCATGGTTTTCATTCAAACATCTGAAATTTAAAGCAACAAAATGGCTTTAAAGTGCCTGGGACAGCATAAAATAAATCTTAAATAGCATTATTATGTGAATTACAATCATATTTTGAGAAGATTCGACGATTTACAACAATTTGGTAAAGCGCAGATGACGAGAAATTAATCTTTTAATCTGCCATTTAGCCCCTGCCCGTCATTATAGCGCTCTAGCGTCCCCAGCTGGAGGATGACGTCGGCAGGGTCACGATTTCACCTGATTTAGAATTCAGCCCATTGAGGGGGTATTATTCAGAACGAGGAAAATGTGACAAAGAAAGCAGCAAAATGTCGCTGTTTTAATTTCTCTACGCCAATATTCCTACAGGATATTATTTTTCCCCAATTGCGAAATAAATGGTGTGGTGTGGTGAGGCGTGGTGAGGTGAGGTGAGGTCATGTGATGTCATGTGATGTGATGAAAAATAGCAGTCTTCTTGCACCTCCCGAACGATATTTTATGCCACCGGAGTTAGTCCGGCTTTTGTCATTTCCCTGCCCCGGCATCGGAGAGCGTAAACAAACCAGGAGGCGTAAAAGCTAGCTGACATGCTAACCTGAACAGAGCGGCATTTCAAAGTCATATTCTCGCTTTGTGAAAAATGACACAAAACTACCCCTAATAATGTCACACACACCCCAACCCTCCCGGGCGGCGAGCAAGCTACAGCTCGTCGTTCCCCTTGTGCGGGCAGGAGAGCTCATTTGCCGAGGAACCAGAATGACTGCCGAAAAAACGGCCAACGTCGGAGGAGCGCGTAGCTACCCGAGCCCAACCCGAGGGTAGTGGTGTATTGCTGGGCACACGAATAGGGTAGAGGGAGCTAGAAGTCGGGACAATATGGAGAACCGCACAAGCGTAAGCCGAGTATAGCGCTCTCCCAGTGGGACTGAGGGCGTGTGTGCGACAACCGGCCGGTCGTCTGCCGATTGGCATTCTAGGTGGACAAGGAGCATTGTCAGCCACAAAATGCAAGCCACCTCTGTATTAAAATGTGAACCATGATCCCAGTATTTGACATCATACAAAACACAATGTTTACTCACTTCTTCGTAAGTCCAATGATCCCGCGATTGTCGGACTTGTTTTGGCCAAAATTTGGGGCGAAGAGGAACTTTTTGCAACCCAAAAAGGCTCACACGCCTCTCCCTGGTGCAGCAACAAAACCCTGCAGCACATTTGGCTGGCGTGAATCGAAAAATAAACGAATTAATCCACAAAATCAGCTGAATCCGCTGTCCATCTGCATGCTATAAAGCAACGATGTATTGTGAGATGCTGAACCAGGTGACGTCACATTCGCATTCGTCCTCAACCCGAAACTGGAGTCGGAAGTTACTCATTTTAATGGCGTGGGTTTTAAAAAATTGAATAAATAAAACGATCGCTTGCACACACATCCAAGCGTTCCAGGAGCATAAAATACAGCGTGAAATATGAAATAAACATGCTTTTTGCTGTCAGAGGCACTTGAAATAAATTGTAACTGATAAGTGTGTACATATCGTAATAATCGATCGAATGCCCTGAATCAAAAAAATTGTGGCCGACTGTAATATCAGCAAATATCGTATCGTCATTAAATTGGTTATTTTCACTCCTACTATTTACATATAATTGACAAGTTACGCACCTTTATTTTTTTTAACACCAAAACATCTATTTCAGGTGTTCACATTCAACACGGAGGAGATGGAGCGAGAAGGGTGAGTGCACCCCGAACAGCAAGTGTCATTTACATCAGTTCAAAGAGCTATGCAAATGAGCCGCATCACACGATAAACGAATATGCAAACAAACCGACGAAATAATTCTTCCTGCAAACGTGGACCACAGGAGCGTGCTGGTCAAGAGGATGTTCCGGCCGTCGGACGAAGACTTGTGTCCGTCTCCTCACAAGCAGATCAAGGAGGAGACGCACAAGAGAGGTAGGCCAGCGTTAAATACTAACTAGTATATTTAAGTCACTCCCACCATAAGCAGATGCTTCTTGCAGTGTCAAAATGAAATATGATTTCGGAATAAACTCTCATCTCAGAAACTTTCACTTCAAGGTTTGCATCCAACAGTTGTGTATATTGTTGTTTTATTAAGCAAACAACAACAAAATACCCCAAAGTTGCTCATTTTTTAGCGTTTTCGCCATGGCAACAAATATTAGCTATTACATGCAATACCACACGTTAATTTGCAAAGATCAAAATGAGGCCCTGAGTCAGTTTCTTTAAATATTGCATACTGTACTTGCGAAGACATTTTCCGAAGGCTTCTTTACACATTGTCCCATATTTCATGATTTTGAATTTCCTCAAATTTGAAGGAAAATCTGAGTTACAAATATTTTTCCAGCTTTGGATAGTTGGTTAAATGTACAGTTAGGGACGGACAAAAGTCAGTTTTTCTTCTTCAGTTTTCGACCCATGTTTGGGTGGAATCGCTCACAAATTGAAAGGCAAGGCAGATTTATTTATATAGCACAATTCAACACAAGGCAATTCAAAGTGCTTTACATCACATGAAGATCATAAAAATCACATTAAATCAATTGAACGTAAAAACAAAGACAATCGAAACAGGAAATAAAATTATTAGGGCTGTCAAGTTAATCGCGTTAACAGCCGGTAATTAATTTTTTTAATCAATCACGTTAAAATATTTAGCACATTAGACCCACTCATGCATTGACGCAAACAGACTACAATGGCGCCGTTTTATGTATATTGAGAGCTAAGAGGCAGAGTCAATCTAATGGAGTGGACACAGCACTCATCGGGGCCACGCTATTTATTTGCATAAGCTTTGGCATCTCTTCCACAGCAATTATAACTACTGTGACAGCGACATGGGGAAAAATCAGGAGATGATCTTTTTCTTAACGCCCTGTATTGAACACAACGCAGAGAAGATATACCATTTGCAGCCACCACTGACAGTCATGGTTGCCCAACTTTCCATCATGCATTTGGGCGGAACAGTTAAGTCGCTACAGTATAATTTACTGAAACACAACAAAAATAATATTCCAATCCCTCAAAAAAAATAATGTTCACAAAAAGAACAGAGATCAATGCAAAGAGAACTAGCATTCCCAATCAAAATAGCTATGCAAAATAATACTCAGACTTTAGTCAAAACTCTATTCAAACGTTTTGTTTAGCTCAACAAATACACTAGATGGCAATATTTAGTCACATAATACAAACTGTCAGAGGTCTCGTACGCTGTGAAGTCAACACTCAAATGAACGTAAGGTACAATGAACCCAGAAACTACGGCGTCAGTTGAGGGGCAAAATGCACTAGAAAAACTTGGCTAGATCTCTAATTAATTTAAAACTCACCCTTGATACCTTGTGGTATATTTCAATCACGACCTTCCACAATGGCGAGCTATTAGTTTATTTTTTGATTGAAAATTTTACAAATTTTATTGAAACGAAAACATGCAGAGGGGTTTTAATATAAAATTAATATAACTTGTACTCACATTGATCTTTTAAGAATTACAAGTCTTTCTATCCGTGGATCCCCTTCACAGAAAGAATTTTAATAATGTTAATGCCATCTTGTGGATTTATTGTTATTATAAACAAATACAGTACTTATGTACAGTATGTTGAATGAATACAGTGTAACACATAAGTATTTAGTCAACCATCAATTGTGTAAGTTCTCCTACTTGAAAAGATTACAGAGGCCTGTAATTGTCAACATGGGTAGGCCTCAATCATGAGAGACAGAATGTGGGGGAAAAAAACAGAAAATCACATTGTTTGATTTTTAAAGAATTTATTTCCAAATTAGAGTGGAAAAAAGGGTATTTGGTCACTTACAAACATGCAAGATTTCTGGCTGTCAAAGAGGTCCAACTTCTTCTAACGAGGTCTAACGAGGCTCCACTCGTTACCTGTATTAATGGCACCTGTTTTAACTCATTATCGGTGTAAAAGACACCTGTCCACAAACTCAGTCACACTCCAAACTCGAGTTTGAGTCGTATCACATTTTAACACAATGCGGCAAACGTGTGTTCCACGAATAGTACTCTAATACTTCAACTAGTGCACAATTTTGCTTCACGTAATTCTGCTGTTACACCAAAGTTGACGACAAAGCACATACCAGTACGTCAACGTCAGGATAAATATCAGCGACAGGCAATAAACGGCTTCCCATTAAACGACTTAGGTTAATCTTTTTAATCTAAATTTAATTCCTTGGTGTTGAGTCTGTATTAATGTGATGATTTTATTGAATAAATATCTGATACCTTTCGTTGGAATTTTTTTTTTTTTTTTTTTAGGTCGATTAATTGTTTTTTTTTTTTTTTCTTTATGCTCTTTCACAACAGTTTACTAATCATTATTAAGTGTGTGCTGTGGTAGGTAGTAAAATAATACATTTATATGATACAAAAAAAACAAGCATTGACGGTTATAGACGTCCTATCTACAGTGGTTTAAAAAAGTATCTGAACCTTTTGGAATTGCTCACATTTCTGCATAAAATCACCATCAAATGTAATCTGATCGTCGTCAAAATCACACAAATGTAAAAACAGTGTCTGCTTTAACTAAAACCACCCAAACATTTATAGGTTTTCATATTTTAATGAGGATAGCATGCAAACAATGACAGAAGGGGGAAAAATAAGTAAGTGAACCCTCTGCCTAAGGAGATTTAAAGAGCAATTGAAACCAATTTTTACCAAACAATTTAAGTCAGGTGTGTGCTCAATCACTGATGAGAGGTTTAAAGCTGCCCTGCTCAGTATAAAACACACACCTAGTAAGATTTGTCTTGATGAGAAGCATTGTCTGATGTGCATCATGGCTCGGTCAAAAGAGCTGTCTGAAGACCTGTGATTAAGGATTGTGGATTTGTATAAATCTGGGAAAGGCTACAAAACCATTTCTTAAAGTCTGGATGTTCATTAATCGACAGTCAGAAAAGTTGTCTACAAATGGAGAGAAATTGTCACTGTTGCTTCTCTCCCAAGGAGTGGCCGTCCACCAAAGATGACGCCAAGAGTTCAGCACACAATACTCAGAGAGGTAAAAAAAGAACCATAGAGTGTCTTCTAAGGACTTACACAAATCACTGGCACAGTCCAATATTGCTATGCACACAACAGCTACTGTATATGTTCAAACTATGGCCAAGATTGTTATTCATGGGAGGAACGGAGGAAGCCACTACTGTCTAAAAATAACATTGTTGCTCGTTTAATGTTCGCAAAAAGGCACTTGGACACTCCACAGAGGTTTTGGCAAAATATTTTGTGGACTGATAAAATCAAAGTTGAATTGTTTGGGAGCTACACACAACGTAATGTGTCGAGGAAAAATCGAACCAACATCAACACCTCATCCCCACCGTGAAGCATGGTGAAGAGAGCATCATGATTTGGGGCTGTTTTGCTGCCTCAGGACCTGGACAACTTGCGATCATTCATGGAAGAATGAATTCATAAGTCTATCAGGATGTTTTGCAGGAAAACCTGAGGCCGTCTGTCAAAGAGTTAAGGCTAAAAAGAGGATGGATGCTGCAACAAGACAATGATCCAAAACACAGAAGTAAGTCAACTTCAGAATGGTTTCAGAAGAACAAAATACACGTTCTGGAGTGGCCAAGTCAAAGTCCAGACTTGAACCCCATTCAGATGCTGTGGCATGACCTAAAGCCAGCGATTCTTGCCAGACATCCCAGGAAACTGACTGAACTACAGCAGTTTTGTAGAGAAGAATCAGCCAAGATTAGTCTTGATCGATGTGCCGGACTGATCTGCAGCTACAGGATGCGTCTAGTTGAAGTTATTGCTGCCAAATGGAGGGAGCCACAAAATATTAAATGTGGTGGTTCACTTTCTTATTTTTCTCCCTTCTGTCATTGTTTGCATACTATCCTCATTAAAATATGAAAACCTATCAATGTTTGGGTGGTTTTAGTTAAAGCAGACATCCATTTTTCGTCTGTATGATTATGACAAAGATCAGATCACATTTGATGGTGATTTTATGCAGAAATGTGAGCAGCCAAAGAGTTAATTACGTACACAAATTTGAAAAATTTATTACTTGTAACAAGTGGCGCCCAATACAGCTATTTTTTGGATCCGAAATAGTAGTGTCGTGTTTTCAGTACCATAGTGCTTTTCAGCTGCTATAAATCCAAGCACTTGGAAAATATGTCCCCTGAGTGAGACTCATGCTCTTTAGAAACTAATGATAGTAACAGAACACCATGTAATATTCTGGAGGAGGTACCAGATGAGCTTTGTTTAATATAACACAAATGCATTATTTTTACTAGTCTAAAAATAAATGTATCATATCGATATCGGCAAAACATGTCTTGGAAAAAAATCTGATTGGATCAAAAGTGAAAAAAACAGCAGTGGGGCATCCATACTGTAACACCTGGTGGTTGTACTACAGTAATTTTAGGACTATAAGGCGCACCTGACTATAAGCTGCCATGCCGCCACCTACCAAATTTGACATGAAAACGGCATTTGTTCATAGATAACCCACACAGGACCATAAGCTGCAGGTGTCCTCACTGTATTATGGGATATTTACATCAAAATACATTAACTGGGAACACTTTATTTGACAGCAGGGTCATAAAACATTGTCATAAGACCGACATAATTATGACATGACACTGTCATGAGCATTAATGAATGCTTATGACAGATGTCATTTATTGTCATCCTGCAAATTCTCACTTTTGAATTGATGTAAAAGATCCGAGCTGGACATTAATGGAGTTAGTGACGAAATTAGCCAGACGACGCTTAATGATATCTGTCATAAGCATTCATTATTGCCCATGAGAGTGTCATGGTATTATTATGTCAATCTTATGATGCCGCTGTCAAATAAAGTGTTACCTTTTAACCCAAATAAATCAACAAATAAGCTGTACTGGACTATAAGCTGCAGGATTCAAAATAACAAAAAAGAAAAAAGTAGTGGCTTATAGTCCGTAAATTACGGTACTTGGTTACAATTTGGTAGGAAGTGACATCACATGTTAAACCCCCGCAGTGCTGCTGTACGTACGCAAGGAGACGGATGAAGTGTTCGACGCCCTCATGCTCAAGTCACCTACGCTGCGAGGCCTCACAGATGCGGTGAGTGACGAGAAGCCGCCCACAATGTTCAAAAGAGCACAATCAGCATTCCTGCTTATGTTGTAGATATCGGAAAAGTACGGCTTGACCACCGAGAAGATCACCAAAGTCTACAAGAAAAGCAAAAAAGGGTGAGATAAACATTTTGACCATAAAACGGAAGCATCATAAAAGCCTATACATACCCCTGCTTCCATCTCTTAAACCAGTTGCCCTATGGCAGGCGCTACAAGGCCATAACAGCCAAAACAAACAAGAGCTGTCACCGTACTCAAGTTTGCACTGCTAATGCCACAACATTGTCACAAGCATCTCACTAGCTAATACTGGTCCTTCTAAAAAAATTTGCATATTGTGATGAAGTTTATTATTTTCTGTAATGTACTGATAAACATTAGACTTTCATATATTTTAGATCTATTGCACACAACTGAAGTAGTTCTAGCCTTTTATTGTTTTAATATTGAATATTTAGGCAGAAAAAAAATCAAGAAAAAAACAAAAATCCAATCTAAAAAAATTGGCATATCATGAAAAGGTATTCTAAAGAAGCTACTAACCTAATCATCTGAATCAACGAATTAACTCAAAACCCCTGCGAAAGATTCCTGAAGCTTTTACAAACTCCCGACCTAGTTCATTACTCAAAACCGCAATCATGGGCAAGACTGCCGACCTGACTGCTGTCCAGGAGGCCATCATTGACACCCTCAAGCAAGAGGCTAAGACACAGAAAGAAATTTCTGAGCGAATAGGCTGTTCCCAGAGTGCTGTACCAAGGCACCTCAGTGGGAAAAAGTGTGGCAGGAAACGCTGCACAACCACAAGAGGTGACCGCACCCTGAGAAAGATTGTGGAGAAGGGCCGATTCCAGACCTTGGGGGACCTGCAGAAACAGTGGACTGAGTCTGGAGTAGAGCAGGGCGGTAAACCGAAAATTTACCGTTACCGAAATTCTTCATGATGACCGACGTAATTTTGACCATGTCGGTAAATTCGGCAATTTAATAAAACAAGAAAATATAGTCTTTTCATCCCGCTTTGACTCTGTTGTTCGGCTATGGTCATTCCCCTTTAAGAAAGCAGGCAGTGTGCTTACGTATGGAGTCACGTGGTTTTCAGGAAGCCAAACAAACAGAAGCCCGGTAGGCTAACGCTAGCGGCTAACGCTACAAGTAAACTGGATGGAGTCGGGCTTAAGTTAGCTTCGCCAAACTTTCACCCGACATTAAGTAAACTCTTGGCGGGTTCCAGACAGGCTTTCACCCGCTGTCCTCCCTGGTTCTCACGATATCGGGAGAGGATGCTTTCAGTGCTTTCTTCTGGTAGCCAAGCCACAGGCTAACGCTAGCGGCTAACAGCGGCTGCAAATGAACGTGATGGAGTCAGATAGCGGCTCTAACCTCGTCGAAACGGCTGAAATTAATGAGTGGACTGGGCACGGACTTCATGTAGCAATCATTATGTCGCGTTATTTGGTATCTCTGTGTGATTTTGTCTGAAAGCTTTCATGCACTCAGCACAAAGTATAGTCCAACAGTGAAGCCTATATATAATATGACAGTTTAATGGCCACAGCTATTTTTCTGTATGTGTTTGCTTTATTCTGCCATCATTAAATCTTAAATGTTTCATTGGCATCAGAGCAATACAGCTTTAATCTGGTTGTGTCTGTGTGGTGGGTATTAAAAAAATGTTCTGGGGAAAAGAAAAAAAAACCTGAAACCTTGACGTAAACACTTGTGTTGAATAATTATGTCACACCAGCCATTACCAAGTCATTTGTGTTAGAATGACATGTTTGCACAGTCGTCATATTGATTTTTATAATGTACATTTTTTTCAAGTCATACAAGCTGTTATAAATGTTCACACTAGAATTGTTATTGTTTACAAGATTTTTTTTAATACTTAATGTTTAGACTGCATGTGCAATTGTTAAATTGAAAGCTGGTAAATAAATTTAACGAGAAACGGTTAATTTGTATTCCATGCATTGATTCAAATTTTCAAATTATATAACAGTCCGCTTGGGCGAATTTATCGTCATTTATCGTTATCGAAGTAAATCTCCTCAATTTATCGTGATACGTACTTAAGGCCATATCGCCCAGCCCTAGTCTGGAGTAGAAACATCCAGGGACACCGTGCACAGGCGTGTGCTGGAAATGGGCTACAGGTGCCGCATTCCCCAGGTCAAGCCACTTTTGAACCTTAAACAGCGGCAGAAGCACCTGACCTGGGCTACAGAGAAGCAGCACTGGACTGTTGCTCAGTGGTCCAAAGTACTTTTTTCAGATGAAATCAAATTTTGCATGTCATTCGGAAATCAAGGTGCCGTAGTTTGGAGGAAGACTGGGGAGAAGGAAATGCCAAAATGCCTGTCCAGTTTCAAGTACCCACAGTCAGTGATGGTCTGGGATGCCACGTCAGCTGCTGGTGTTGGTCTGTGTTTTATCAAGGGCAGGGTCAATGCAGCTAGCTATCAGGAGATTTTGGAGCACTTCATGCTTCCATCTGTTGAAAAGCTTTATGGAGGTGAAGATTTCATTTTTCAGCACGACCTGGCACCTGCTCACAGTGCCAAATCAATGGTAAATGGTTTACTGACCATGGCATTACTGTGCTGAATTGGCCTGCCAACTCTCCTGACCTGAACCCCATAGAGAATCTGTGGGATATTGTGAAGAGGAAGTTGAGAGACACCAGACCCATAACACCTCAGCAGTGCCAAAGGCTGATTGCCTCCATGCCACGCCGTATTGAAGCAGTCATTTTTGCAAAAGGATTCCCGACCAAGTATTGAGTGAATAGCTGATATAATTAATTGAAGGTTGACTTTTTTTTGTATTGAAAAACACTTTTTTGTATTGGGCGGATGAAACATGCAAATTTTTTTAAATAGGGATTTTTGTTTTTTCTTGACTTTTTTGCCAAAATCATCAATATTAAAACAATAAAAGGCTTGAACTACTTCAGTTGTGTGTAATGAATCTAAAAGATATGAAAGTCTAATGTTTATCAGTACATTACAGAAAATAATGAACTTTATCACGATATGCTAATTTTTTTGAGAAGGACTGGTATTTTATCAGACATCTGTCTCAATCTGGATACTGCTGTGGTGCACGTTATGAACCCGCTTTAAATCTCATACTCTATAGAATGACAATAAAGGCTTTCTATTTCATTCTATTCAAAAATGGAATGAAACGCATGATGTCTGTTTGGTTTTTCATCAGCATCCTGGTGAACATGGACGACAACATCATCGAGCATTACTCCAACGAAGATACGTTCATCTTACATATGGAGAGCTACGCCGACACCTACAAGGTCACGCTGACTGAAATATAAAACAAACAAAAGACTGCACCGATTTATTATCGCCGTTCTTTAAAGTTTGAAATAATGGAACCGAGTCACGGTTCTTCTGTAAAAAACGTGTCTTGTTACTGTGTAAATATTTGATTTGTATTGACAAAACCACTTCACCGTTGTTAAAATGTGCTTGTAGCCTCGATTAGTTCTTCATTAGCAGCTTCTTTGCATGCTCGCCTTGATTTGTATGTATCGTTGTTTTTATAGTTGTATTATTTATTTCTCTGGTATTACATGTATATATCCAAACATTTCAAGTAGTTCACATTTCAGCGATTTCAGAGTAAGTCGCCCTCTTGTGACATTGTTCAAAGTAAAATGTCAATATTCAAGAAATGAATAAAAACGTGCCATGAAAAGTTTTTGCTAACTCGTCTCCCATAAATTGTTGGGTTGTAAGGCAAGATTATTTTATTTATTTATTTATTTTTTAACCCGTTCAGCTGCTTTGACACAAAGAATAGGAATCTGAGTGTCCTTATGGGCTGAACATTTTCAGTGTATCACATGGTTCGATATACTCCCAATGTGATTATGAAAAAGCGATCAGGACGAGGTTTTGCGGGGACAGAAAAGAAAGAAGCAGACAGTGGAGGAGAAGGACAATCAACAAAAAGAAATACACTATTGCACACCTCTGCTACCTATGGACATACAGTGGTATGAAAAAGTATCTGAACCTTTTGGAATTTCTCACATAACTGCATAAAATCACCATCAAATGTGATCTGATCTTTGTCAAAATCACACGGATGAAAAAACAGTGTCTGCTTTAACAAAAACCAGCCAAACATTTATAGGTTTTCATATTTTAATGAGGATAGTATGCAAACAATGACAGAAGGGGGATAAAAATAAATAAGTGAACCGTCACATTTAGTATTTTGTGGCCCCTAAAACACCCCCTAATAAAAATCCCTCAGGGTTTCTTCAAACTATACGGAATTACACTTTCACAAGAGCAATAAATGCATTTAAAACTAAATCAAATTAAAATACCTGAGGTTAGCATCAAACGTTATTTAAAAAAGGAGGATCTAAGTAAAACAAAAACAAAAAATGGAGTTTAAATGTCTAATTAGTCAAATTTATAAATAATTTTAGTAGATCGTAATGAATTTGCATGGCAAAAGTCTGCTAGCTCAAATGATATAATATGCTTTTTTAAACAATTCTCTTAACAAATCATTCAAACATTTATTCCTACAAAAAAGTCAAATATGCCTCTAAACTAAATTACAAAGGCATTAACAAACATTACCTCAAATAAAAACTTAAAGCCTTATGTGTGCCTGAACAGGGGGCAACTAGATCGTATCTGAACCTTTTGGAATTTCTCACATTTCTCCATAAAATCACCATCAAATATGATCTAATCGTTGTCAAAATCACACAGATGAAAAAACGGTGTCTGCTTTAACTAAAACCAGCCAAACATTTATAGGTTTTCATATTTTAATTATAGTATATAAAAACAATGACAGAAGTGGGAAAAATAAGTATGTGAACCATCACATTTAATATTTTGTGGCCCCCCCTTTGTGAGCAATAACTTCAAACAAACGCTTCCTGTAGCTGCAAATCAGTCTGGCACATCGATCAGGACTAATCTTGGCCCATTCTTCTCTACAAAACTGCTTTAGTTCTAAAAACTAGTTTAGTTCGAATAGTCAGATTCCTGGGATGTCTAGCATGAATCAATGTCTTTAGGTCATCCCAAAGCATCTCAATGGGGTTCAAGTCTGGACTTTGACTTGGCCACTCCAGAATGTGTATTTTGTTCTTCTGAAACCATTCTGAAGTGGATTTACTTCTGTGTTTTGGATCATTGTCTTGTTGCAGCATCCATCCTCATTTTAGCTGCAACTGTCTGACAGACGGCCTCTGGTTTTCCTGCAAAACATCCTGATAAACTTTTCAACTCATTCTTCCATTAATGATTGCAAGTTGTCCAGTTCTTGAGGTAGCAAAACAGCCCCAAAACATGATGCGCCCTCCACCGTGCTTCACGGTGGGGATGAGGTCTTGATGTTGGTGAGCTTTTCCATTTTCCCTGCACACATGACTTTGTGTGTTACTCCCAAACAATTCAACTTTGGTTTCATCAGTCCACAAAATATTTTGCCAAAACTTCCGTGGAGTGTCCAAGTGCCTTTTTGCAAACATTAAACGAGCAACAATGTTTTTTTTAGACAGCAGTGGCTTCCACTCGGAGTCCTCCCATGAACACCATTCTTGGCCATAGTTTTACATACAGTTTATTTGTGCACAGTGATATTGGATTGTGCTAGTGATTTCTGTAAGTCTTTAGCAGACACTCTAGGGTTCTTTTTTAACCTCTCTGAGTATTCTGCGCTGAACTATTGGCTTTATCTTTGGTGGACGACAACTCCTTGGGAGTGAAGCAACAGTACCAAACTCACTCCATTTGTAGACAAATTCTGACTGTCGATTGATGAACATCAAGACTTTTAGAGATGGTTTTGTATCCTTTCCCAGCTTTATACAAATCAACAATATTGATCGCAAGTCTTCAGACAGCTCTTTTGACTGAGCCATAATGCACATCAGACAATGCTTCTCATCAAGACAATTCTTATCAGGTGTGTGTTTTATAGTGGGTAGGGCAGCTTTACACCACTCATCGGTGATTTGGCACACAACTGACTTTAATTGTTTGGTAAAAATTGGTTTTAATTGCTGTTTAAGTCTCCTTAGGCAAAGGGTTCACTTACTCATTTTTTCTCCTTCTGTCATTGTTTACATGCTAACCCCATTAAAATATGAAACCTATAAATGTTTGGGTGGTTTTAGTTAAATCAGACAGTTTTTTTAATCTATATCTGTGTGATTATGACAAAGATTAGATCACATTTGATGGTGATTTTATGCAGAAATGTGAAAAATTACAAAAGATTCAGATACTCTTTCATACCACTTTATCGTTAGCTAATTATATTTACCCGTGGACACCATGTGTGTGGGGGTTGATAACAGAGGAGAAAGACGAGGGAAGGGGTGTCGAAAGGAGACTTGAAATTTTTCAGCCAATTGCTGATATCCCAAGCCGATTTTGTAAGCCGATCATAGGCGGGGGGCAATAAATATGTTGCCTCGGGCACCAAATTGGTCAGGAACAGCCCTGTATATCGCCCTTACCAATGTTGAGACCAAACCTACACCCTTGGTTGAAAATGAGCGTTATTTTGTATCCCATAATTTTTGAGGGGAATTCTAAATCTGGCTGCTTAGGACAGCTATGGTTTTGGCCAAGATAGTCGTCCATTGAATATAGTATGCCCGGTGGTGGCTCTGTTGTACAATTAACGTCTTTAGTGGGGCAAACTGAAACTCCGCTCAGCATTTTGGCGGTGGTCTCCTGTGTTTCATGGTCCACATCTTCAATCATTGGTTCTCGGTCAGTAGTTGTTATCACTTTTGAAAGCTCAGGGTTGAAAAAATGACGTACAAGTATATCTTTCGTCTTCTGTCCTAAGGTGTGTTTTTTTTTTTTTTTTTTTTTTTTTTTTTTTTTTTTTTTTGGGCTAAGCAAAGCAATTGACCTTCTCTAAGGTGCTAGTCACATGATCAGTTTGAAAAATAATTTTATGAAAGCAATTTTTTTTGTTCATTTCATTCATTTTTTTTGTTTGTTTTATTGCTTTACAACTTTTATAGACAACATTTTACCGGCTAAGTCTTAATTTTAAATTCATACTCTTATATTGGAAAGTCAATTACATGCAATGACATTTTCAGCCACCAAGGGGGGCTAAGTCCCCCCTCTGCTGATATATATGGCGGAAAACACTCTTGAAGTTCCGCTTTGAGACCCCCAATTTGGCCAACTTTCAAAATTGTCCGATATGCATGTGTGATACATCATTGGAAAGCTTAAAATCTAAATTTTTGGACGGAGGAAAATTTTTGAACAGGAGGGCATTTAAAAAAAACAATTTTAAACAGCAAAACCCTATCTGGAGGTGAGAGCATGTGAGAGCAGAAATACAGACGCCATGACTTTAATGAGATATTATCACGTACTTACCTTGTTTCGATCCAAAAATTCCATGTAGCATGTATCATCGAGTGTCAAGACACAGATGTGAATGGCCGCAGCTGGATATTTTGGGGATTTTATGGGTGAAACATGGTAATATAACAAGGGTCGCGATGCAGAAATCGCAGACATCAAGGAGTGGTCAACATTTTCTTTTTCATAAATTTACCCTTTTAAACTTTTTTTTCTATTTTTCTTTGTTTGGATCGATTATTTATCATCTAACATATCGGAGAAAATGCGACAGTAACAAAAAAAAAAATACAATTAAGCGATACGCCATTTTTTTCATTGTGACATAATTTATTTAAAAGTTTATAATATGTGAGTGAATAATTTCTTTAAGTCGTTTTTTTTTTTTTTTTATGAAATATGATTCATCAAATAATGATTCTAAGCTAAAAACGACAGACATTTTAAATATTAAATATAATTAATTTTCAGTAGATGACTTGAATAGCTGTTTGGAAAGACTTTGGATGACTCACCATCACCACAGTGTACAGTGATCCCTCGGTTTTTGCGGTTTATGGGGAGCAGAACCCGCCGCGACAAGTGAAAAACCGCAAAGTGGTGCACCCCCCCATTTTTTTTTTTTTGTGTGTGTGTGTTTTGTGCTCAATGTATTTATTCAGATTTAGCATTGGAAAGATACATATAAGACATGTTTTTTTTCTCACTTTTTCCCCCAAAGTAATTTTTAAAAAAAATCTATATAAATAAATGGTTTTTAAGCACTTCAAATGTCATAATTATGATCAGTTTTAAACCTAGCTGTCCAACCAAATCATTTTTGAACAAGAATAAAGTACTGTAGTAGAAAAATCTTGGCTTTATTAAATGCTTCTATCTACCTTAGCTGTGACTCTTGGAGTGACATGTAGAAATTTGAAACTCCTCATGATCACCTCTGGCATTTATTTTATATGTCTCCAATGTCTCCATACACACACACACACACACACATACACACACACACACACACACACACTCATTCCAGCGCGGCTTCCTTGCAGAAACTGTTTAACAAGTTAAACGATGATTGACACATTGCTCCGCTTTGAAGTCCGCTTCTTTGGCAAGATCAAAGACAACGAGCATCATTAACTTTAATAAGCAAGTGCTGCAGTGACTATGAGGAACAAAAGGCTGGGAGAGGGAGGCTTTTAGGCTGTGCGCAGAGCAGAAAGCAAGGCGTATGTGGATTACAAAAAATAAAAACTGTCGCACATGCTTGCGATGGAACTATCGCGCACATCGCTATGGCGATGTTTAAACGATACAGGTATATCGTTCAGGCTTAGCGAGAACAGTACATTATTTCCAAATGATTAAACCCACAAGGACATCACGACGAGACGTCAACAAGTGAGAGTGGGAGTTTAAGAGGACGCACGCCATGCTAAAGCTAATGCTACGAGTTACATTTAAAGTGTAAGGATCACTCAGTAAACCCCCTAAAGGGCTAAAGCAACATTGCATATTCTCTCATTCAAGATAAAAAAAAAATCTTACAATATTTACAAAACAGGCAAGCCTGAAGCTTCCTGTAGCAGCTTGCCTTCAAGCTGCTGCAGGGTCCTTCCGGGGTCCTACCGTCAGTCAGTGGCGGCCATGGTTGCCCACACAGATGCCCGATCAAAATGCGTTTTTTATTGGCTTTTTTTTTTTGTGTGTGTTTGTTAATCGGCCGGTCAGCCTCTATCATAAACATTCTTTTTCTTCTCAAGAACCAACAAAAACAACCCATCGGCCCTTTTGTCTTTATTTGAATAACAAAACGGACATCCTACACAGAAGTTAACAATACAAAATCTACAAAAAAAACATGATAGCAATGTCCTCGTTTGTTCAACGGGTAACAACTGTACAGTATAAATGATACAATACTGCGTAAATATATATATTTATTTGAATGAATCATCTATATTTGGCACTTTGACCACAAGATGCTATCGGAAGCGGGACCCAAAATGTACCTGACGGCCTTTTCCACCGTCATTGTCACAGTTGTTCTGTTTCTAAATGATTGTTTCCTTCCCACACACACATACAAAAAACATGTCTTCACACCAGAAAGGATTTAAAAAAAAAAATACTTCAAATTAATAAATTCAACACGACAATGGAAATTGAAATTTGGTGCAGCTTTAAAGCGTGACGTACAAAAATAATCGTTGCGGGAAAAACGTCACATTTGGTTGTGTGACTTCATACTGATGCGCGTGTGGTCCTGGTCTAGCATAAATATACAATACATTTTTTTTCGTCCGTTCAAGTACAAGAAAAACATCACATTGCAATAATTTACACTTTTTTTTTTCCAAATGTGGATATAAGAATGGAATACTATACATGTTGTTTAAAACAGCTATTTTGGTTTTGGGTATGTAGGTGTTGGGTTTTAATCCCTTGATGCCGGAATTTACATTTAACTCATTCACTGGCATTAATGAGGATAGCCAATGAATTAATAAGTATATACAGTAATTTTTTAAAATTGCTATTTAATTTGGAAAAATACATCTAAAAATTGGAAAACCTAAATTAAAAAAAAAATAAAAATCTAAGTTTTTTTATTGAAATTTTAAATTTAAAAAATAAAATTAAAAAAATAATAATAAATTTAAATGAAATCAAAATGCTTTTTTAAAAATGATTAAGATAAATAAAAATGAGGAAATGTGTACTTTTATTTTTTAAATTGATTATTATGTTAACAAAAATAGTAATTTTGATAATTAATATAACAGTTTTTTTTTCTTTTTATATAACTTTGGGGAGATTTTTTTTTTTTTTTTTTCATTTTTAAGCTTTATTTTTTGTTTTTATTTTCTATATGTAGAATTTTTAAATTATTACTATTTTTATGTACTTATGCATTTGTCCAATGCTTCATGTAAATTTGTCAAACATAAATTCAGGCATCAAGGGGTTATTGTTTTTTTTGTTTGTGTTTTTAAACAGCTAAGCCCAAAATGATTCATCTTCTGGCCACATTTTGAGTTTTTTTTTTTTTTTTATTTCCTGAGTGAAAATAAATTCGTATTAAATTAATTAACGGTTGAACCCTTTCAGTTTTTTATTTTGATGCGTTTCAACTTTTTAATTCGATCATATGAATTTGAAGATTGTTTAATAATAATAACAACAAATGAAATTGAATTGAAATGAGTTTATCATTTAATAGACGTCAAATCCATTTGAAGCGGAAGGATGGATTGGACGTCTATCGCTGTCAACGGCAGCTAATATATAATTGTCTTTGCAATAAATGTCCAGCCAACGTGCGACTCATTTGGGGCTTGACTGTGTAACTTTCCTCCCAAAAATGCGCGTTCAAATCCTTGTGAAACTGGATAAAAAAAAGATACTCCACTTCCACAACTTGTCGTCCACTGTCTCTATAGCCACCTCAAAAAGCCCAGCAGCAAACATGGATTCAGTGCAGTTCCGTACCTCCTAAATTCACTTTTTTTTTTGTTCTTTGTTGTTGCTTTTTTTTTTTTTTAACAAATGCTGTGCGTACAGCAAAACAGTCCTTCACAGGTGTCCTTCAAAGAGTGGTGGTGTTTTTTTTTTTTTTTTTCAATAAAGAACTAACAGGAAAAAAAAAATGAATAGATAGGAAGCCATCTTGCGTTTACTGGCCGGCACTGCTGGGGTCACACTGCAGCAGCCGCACAATGGACGGGTCGTTCCTGGCGCCCTCTACAAACTCCTCCAGGGACAATTTACCTGAACACAAACAAAAAAATGATATATAATAAATAAATAGTCAACTAGTGCAGGCATTCCATTTTTTTCCGAGCTACTAAATTTGTCCGCTTGCAAATAAACATAACAGCTGGTGATGTAAATTAGCAACAACGACAACAACAAAAAAAGATATTTTGAAGGTGAGAAAGTTGTAGGAGTAGAACATGGTGGAGTAGTCGTTTTTAATGGATTGCTATAAAAAATAGTGTGAAATTTTTTAAAAGTTTCAGTAGAATGAAGGCATGCTTTTGGAAGAAAACGGACACAATCCGAGAAAAATGGGGGGAAAAAATAGAATATATCGGGAAAATCCAGTGTTATGACAAAAAAAGGGGAAAAATGACATTTTATATAAAATCCATCTAAATCTTAGCAGGATCAAGTTAAAATTTTGAGTGCAAAATACACAATTTAGTAAAAAAAAATTTTTTTAAGTAACTTTTTCGTTGAAAAATATTTTTTTAAAGTAAAATCAGCACGTAAGCAGAAACTGAGGAGAACAAAGTCTAAATTTTGCATTAAAAATAGGCTGCATTTAACTCTTTCATGCACGAATTAGGATTTTTTGTTTTTTAACCCTCACAGTAAGGCTGTTCGATTAATTGATTTTGAACCGAAACCGACTTTTCTGGTTAAAACGATAGTGAAAACATTCAAATCGATACGTTCAATTTTCAAAACCGCACCATTTTGGTTTACCTACGCCGCCATAGTTTCCTCTGCGTTTCTGCTTCCTCCCACGAGTGCGTCGTTTTATACAACAAGAACAACAACAACCATGTCCACCGGCGATTCTGCTACTTTTGTCCAGCCAACTTTGGACACAAAATGCATAAAGTACATCTTTTGATGTACTTAATGTGTTTTTGTATATGTGAAGTGCTATGGAAAAAATATTTGAACCTTTTGGAATTACTCACATTTCTGCATAAAATCAGCATCAAATGTACAGTGGTACCTCTACATACGAATTTAATTCGTTCCAGGACCTTGTTTGTAAGTCGAAATGGTCGTATGTCGAGCAGGATTTTCCCATAGGAATACATTATAATTCCATTAATTCGTTCCAAAGCCTAAAAACATACACTAAATTCCTAATAAATACTGCTGGCACTGTTACAAATGGCAATTAAACATAGAAAAACAAAGAAGTTATAAATAAATAATTCAGAATAATACATTAATAAGAAGAATAATTAATAATTATTCCTGTAAATAATGTAACGAATCGGATTCTAATATGGCGGACACTTTTTACTGTCCCTGAACGCACCGCGAAGCTGACGTCTCAGTGAGATAGGTCGGTGCGGTAGAGATAATACTTTCGTTTTCTTGAGAGCAGTCAACTGCTTAAGACAATGGGCGTTTTGTGTTGGATAAGTTCTTAAATAAATGATAAAAACGTGACGAAGCTGGCGATTTCCTTGGCAATGTTACCACAATAATAATTGTCACCTTAACTTATAAATAGTGGCGAACGGTGGTCGGAAGAGGACCATGGAGCTGTATTGTTGAGCCAGTTCAGGGACGCGCACACCAAGCTCATATTTTTCTATAACTTGCATCTTCATTTCAAAGGTAAGCATCACTTTTTTCCTTGTTTCTCCAACTGTATCAACTTTTTTTTAAAACTGTGTTGATTTCTCACACAAGAAAATCCACCGTGCGTTCGTTTGCAGTGCTGTCATGTCGTCGTATTTCGAGCAACTCGTCGGATGTAGAAACAAATGGCGGCTCAAATTTTACGTCGGATGTCGAAAAGATCGTGTGTCGAAGTGATCGTATGTAGAGGTACCACTATAATCTGATCTTTGTCAAAATCACACAGATGAAAAAACGGTGTCTGCTTTAACTAAAACCACCCATTTATAGGTTTTCATATTTTAATGAGGATGGTATGCAAACAATGACAGAAGGGGGGAAAATAAATGAGTGAACCATCATATTTAATATTTTGTGCCCCCCGCCCCTTTGGCAGCAATAACTTCAACCAAATGCTTCATGTAGCTGCAAATCATTCTGACACATCAATCAGGACTAATCTTGGCCCATTCTTCTCTACAAAACTGCTGTAGTTCAGTCAGATTCCTAGGATGTCTGGCATGACTCACTGTCTTTATCATCTCACTGGGGTTCAAGTCTGGATTTTGACTTGGCCACTCCAGAATGTTTATTTTGTTGTTCTGAAACCATTCTGAAGTTGACTTGCTTCTGTGTTTTGGATCATTGTCTTGTTGCAGCATCTATCCTCTTTTTAGCTTCAACTGTCTGACAGATGTCCTCACGTTTCCCTGCAAAACATCCTGATAAACTTTTGAATTCATTCTTCCATTAATGATTGCAAGTTGTCCAGTTCTTGAGGTAGCAAAACAGCCCCAAAACATGATGCGCCCTCCACCGTGCTTCACGGTGGGGATGAGGTCTTGATGTTGGTGAGCTGTTCCATTTTCCCTGCACACATGACTTTGTGTGTTACTCCCAAACAATTCAACTTTGGTTTTATCAGTCAACAAATATTTGCCAAAACTTCTGTGTGTTAGGGAGCGCTGGGA
Source organism: Corythoichthys intestinalis (assembly GCF_030265065.1). Classification (NCBI taxonomy): domain Eukaryota; kingdom Metazoa; phylum Chordata; class Actinopteri; order Syngnathiformes; family Syngnathidae; genus Corythoichthys; species Corythoichthys intestinalis. The sequence continues at coordinate 24,593,710 of NC_080416.1, forward strand.
ATCGGACCCCAAAGCAGACAAGGGAGAATTCCGTTATTATTTAACAAGGTTTATTTTCAGCGGCACGTCGAGAGTCGTTGTAGCACACGTGCACGTCGTGTGGTCGCTGGCAGGCGTAGACGTGATATCAGGCAACGGTACAGGTCAGGGAGCAGGCACGAGGAATCCTGGGACGGAGCAAAGGTCAGATTAGACGGGAGAATATATGTTGGTAAATACCTGAGTGCTGGACGTGACTGACGGGAATGCCGAAAGAGTTGGTCTGGCGACGAGTGGCAACGACGATCAGGCTTTTGTAGGCAGCTGATGTTAATGGCTGGCACCTGTCGCCGCTTCCCCCCGTCTGGTTTCCAGCCTGCAATCAAGGAACCCTAACAGTACCCCCCCCCTTACGGGCGCCACCAGGCGTCCGAGACAGGCGACCGGGATTGGCACGATGGAAATCGCGTATCAGGGACTTGCACAACACCTGCCTGGCAGGGATCCAGCTCCGTTCTTCAGGCCCATAGCCCTCCCAGTCAACCAAATACTGCAACCCACGGCCACGGCGGCGAACGTCCAAGAGCTGCCTCACTTTGAAAGCTGGGTGCCCGTCAATTGACAATGGAGGAGGGGGAGTCGGAACTGGTGGGGACAAGGGGCATGACGAGACTGGCTTGATCTGGGAAACATGGAAGGTGGGGTGGACACGGAGAGACTTTGGGAGTTTGAGGCGGACGGAGCAGGGATTCACCACCTTCTCTATTTCATAGGGGCCAACGAACCGTGGAGCCAGTTTCCTGGAGTCAACCCGTAGTGGCAGGTGCTTTGAGGAGAGCCATACCCTCTGACCCACAGAGTAGACAGGTGCTGGTGCACGGCGGCGGTTGGACTGAGCCTGGGAACTTTGAGAAGAGCGGATAAGTGCAGCCCGTGTTCTTTTCCAGATGTTGGTGCACCGGCTGATGTGCCTTTGCACTGTGGGTACCGCAATGTCCTGCTCTTGGGAAGGAAACAAAGGGGGCTGATAGCCCAGTGAGCACAGGAAGGGGGACAGGCCTGAGGAGGCATTCGGCAAGGTGTTATGGGCATATTCGACCCAGGGAAGATGGTCACTCCAGGAGCTGGGACATGACTGTGCGACACAGCGAAGGGCCGCTTCCAGCTGCTGGTTTGTGCGTTCACACTGGCCGTTGGTTTGAGGATGGTAACCTGAGGAGAGACTCACCCCAACATCCAGAGCTGCGCAGAAGGCCTTCCATACCTGGGAGGTGAATTGTGGACCCCTGTCTGACACAATCTCAGCCGGAATGCCGTGCAGGCGGAAAACATGCTGAACCAGTAACTCTCCGGTCTCCTTTGCTGATGGGAGTTTTTGAAGCGGGATGAAATGGGCCCCCTTGGAAAATCTGTCAACCACAGTGAGTATTATGGTGTTACCTTTGGAAGGGGGGAGACCGGAGACAAAGTCCAGGGCGATATGAGACCACGGGCGGCTAGGGATGGGAAGAGGGCAAAGCAAACCAGAGCTGGGTTTGGTGGAGGTCTTGCTGCGGGCGCAGACGTGGCAAGCCGTGACAAAAGCCCGAGTGTCCTCCGACATGGTGGCCCACCAGAACCGCTGACGCAATATAGCCAGGGTCCTGCGGATACCCGGGTGACAGAACAGGCGGGACGAATGGGCCCACTCTAGCACCTGTTGCCGGACTGAGGCGGGAACAAACATGGTAGTCTGAGGTCCCTCTCGGGGGTCAGGGTGCTCATCAAGGGCCTCCTTGACCTTTGACTCTATCTCCCACTCCACTGAGGCGAGAAAACAGGTGGAAGGGAGTATAGGAGCCGGTTCTTCTTTAGTTTTGCTGGGCAGGAACTGGCGGGACAGGGCATCAGGCTTGATATTGCGTGACCCTGGGATGTAGGAAAATGAGAAATTAAAGCGTTCAAAAAACATGGCCCACCTGGCTTGGCGTGGATTGAGTCTCTTGGCGGATTTGAGGTACTCTAAGTTCTTGTGGTCTGTCAGAACTATGAATGGCTGGCGAGCTCCCTCCAGCAGGTGTCGCCACTCCTCCAGGGCAAGCTTAACAGCCAGCAATTCACGGTCACCAATGCCATAGTTTTGCTCAGCGGGGGAGAGCCTGCGGGAGAAAAACGCACAGGGGTGCACCTTGCCATCGCTGGTCTGGCGTTGGGACAAGACTGCTCCCACGCCCACTTCAGAGGCGTCCACCTCCACGATGAACTGCAGGGTGAGGTCAGGATGCGCCAGCACGGGGGCTGAAGTGAAGCGTTGCTTAAGGTCCTCAAAGGCGGTGTTGGCAGTGTCGGACCAGCGAAAGGGCAACGTAGTTGACGTCAGGGCCGAGAGTGGGGCGGCGACCTGACTGTAATTTCTAATGAACCTCCGGTAAAAATTAGCAAACCCTAGGAAACGTTGTAGTTGTTTCCGATCGGTGGGGCGAGACCACTCCACCACCGCGGTTACCTTGCTGGGGTCCATTCGGAGTTCTCCACCAGCAATGACGTAGCCAAGAAATGAGACCTCCGGAACGTGGAACTCACACTTTTCCGCTTTAACGAACAGTCGGTTCTCCAGGAGCCTCTGGAGGACCTGGCGCACATGCTGCTGATGCTCTGTGGGGTTGGAGGAGAAAATCAAAATATCATCAAGATAAACAAACACAAACCTATTGATCATGTCCCCCAGCACGTCATTGACCAAGTTCTGGAACACTGCGGGGGCATTGGCAAGTCCAAAAGGCATGACGAGATACTCGTAATGACCATGGGGCGTATTGAATGCAGTTTTCCACTCGTCTCCCTCCCTGATGCGGACCAGGTGATAAGCGCTGCGCAGGTCTAGCTTTGTGAACACGTGCGCACCATGAAGGGGGGTGAATGCAGAGTCCATCAGGGGAAGCGGGTACGTGTTCTTGATTGTAATTTTGTTGAGGCCCCGGAAATCAATGATGGGCCTCAACGTGCCATCCTTCTTTCCCACAAAGAAGAGACCGGCGCCGACGGGGGAGGAGGACGGACGGATTATACCAGTGGCCAAGGACTCCGTGATGTAAGACTGCAGCGCCTCCCTCTCAGGCTCAGAGATCTTATAAATACGCCCCTTCGGCAGGACGGCGCCAGGAAGCAGGTCTATGGCACAGTCATAAGGACGGTGGGGGGGCAGGGCCCCTGCGCGGTCCTTGCTGAAGACCAGCCCCAGGTCATGGTAGCACACTGGAACTGACGAGAGGTCGGCCTGGACTGGATCCTGAACAGGATAGGTCGGAGCTAGGGCAGACCGTAAACAATTATTGTGGCAGTGGGCACTCCATGAGGTGAGCTTGGGGTGGGTCCAATCCTCCACCGGATTGTGAGTCTTTAGCCAGGGTAGGCCTAAGACCAACGGCGTGCGAGGGCAGTCAATGACAAATAGGCTAATCATTTCTTGGTGATTACCCGAAAGGAGAAGTTTAACTGGGTCGGTCTGCTCCCTCACACTAAACAGCACCTGTCCATTGAGTGCGACGGTTCTTAACGGAGCGGGCAACGGGCGTGTTACGACGCCCAGCTGTTTCACCAACCTGCGATCGATAAAACTTTCATCAGCTCCACAATCAATAAAAGCCTTCAAACTGCAGGACTGGTCTTTCCAAGAAAGAGTGGCTGGGAGCTGGAGCCGGGCTGCAGGATTGTTAGACGCCTGACTCAGCAGTATTTCCTCATCTACTGGAGAACCTGCCCCTCCTCCCAGACGTACCGGACAATGGCGGAGGAAATGTCCCGCCTGGCCACAGTAGATGCATAGCTGGGCAGTGAGCCGCCGAGTGCGTTCTTCCTCAGTAAGTCTGGCTCGCCCTAGCTGTATTGGCTCCGGATTCTCAGCAGAGGGCAGTGAGGAGGCGCCAGCAGGTCGAGGAACCCTAGTAGGAGGGGCCAAACCTGAGGCAGCAGAGCTGCGAAACGCGGAAGACGGCAGCTCGCAGCGTTGTCGTCGCCTCTCGCGAAGTCGATTATCGATCAGAATCGAACGATTAATGAGCTGATCGAGATCTCCTGGATCGTCCCTGGAAGCCAGCTCGTCTTTGAGGGATTCGCTGAGAGCGTTAGTGAAGACCTCTTGAAGCGCGGCGTCATTGAAATGGCTCTCCGCCGCAAGCGTGCGGAATTCCACGGAGAACTCTGCGACGCTGCGTTCCCCCTGACGGATGGACATTATGCGTTTGGCGGCTTCCTTACCACGGACTGGGTGATTGAAAACTTTGCGCATCTCCGCTGTGAAATTGGCATACGAGGCGCACGCCGCTGAGCCCTTCTCGTACAAGGCTGCCGCCCAGCTCAGGGCTCTCCCACGAAGGCACCCGATCAGGTAAGCGATCTTGGCCCGCTCGCTACTGTATGTATGCGGCTGTTGATCGAACACGAGACCGCACTGCACTAAAAATGCACGACAAGAGCCCAAGTCGCCATCGTAGGGAGCAGGGGGGGGCACGTGTGGCTCACGTGGCGTCGGCGGGGGGGAGACGAAGCCTCGGCGGGGTGACGATGTCGGTCGCTCGGGGAGTGGCGTAAACTGCGTCTGGATAGACTGAATAGCCAGAGAGATCTCTCCTACCTTTTGGAAAAGGTACTCGAGGGCTTGCACGTGGCGGTCCAGGGCGGGGGACGACGGGGAAGCGGAACTCTGATCCATGTCCGCGGGGTCCACGAGGCCAGACCAAACTGTTAGGGAGCGCTGGGAATCGGACCCCAAAGCAGACAAGGGAGAATTCCGTTATTATTTAACAAGGTTTATTTTCAGCGGCACGTCGAGAGTCGTTGTAGCACACGTGCACGTCGTGTGGTCGCTGGCAGGCGTAGACGTGATATCAGGCAACGGTACAGGTCAGGGAGCAGGCACGAGGAATCCTGGGACGGAGCAAAGGTCAGATTAGACGGGAGAATATATGTTGGTAAATACCTGAGTGCTGGACGTGACTGACGGGAATGCCGAAAGAGTTGGTCTGGCGACGAGTGGCAACGACGATCAGGCTTTTGTAGGCAGCTGATGTTAATGGCTGGCACCTGTCGCCGCTTCCCCCCGTCTGGTTTCCAGCCTGCAATCAAGGAACCCTAACACTGTGGAGTGTCCAAGTGCCTTTTTGCGTACATTAAACGAGCAACAAAGTTTTTTTTTAGACAGAAATGGCTTCTTCTGTGGAGTCCTCCTATGAACACCATTCTTGGCCATAGTTTTACATATAGTTGATGTGTGCACAGAGATATTGGACTGTGCCAGTGATTCCTGTAAGTCTTTAGCAGACTCTCTAGTAGGGGTGGGCGATATGGCCTTAAACATGTATCACGATAAATGGAGCAGATTTATCTCGATACTCTGCTCGCACGCCGTGGGGGAACGCTCGAGAAACCGGGGTGTTCGCTGGAGGTCCTGAAGCCGGGGAACCGGGCTCTGCCCGCCCCGCCAACGGCGAGGCGGCGGCGGCCTGCCGGACCGGCCAGAGCGGCGGGCTCCGTCGGAAGACGGCTACTTGCAGACTATCGGTCTCCAGTCATGCCGGTGTTTAGCCTTAGATGCAAGTTTACCACCCACCTTGGGCTGCTTTCCCAAACAACCTGACTCTGTATTGTCACAAGCCTGGTAGTTTAGCTTGTGTTTACAATAGCTTTAGCATTCCCGTTAGCAGCAGCCTCGTATTCGTTCCAAAAATCTTTGTGATGCAGTTTTAAATGAATGCTGGGTTAGTGGTTTTGACTGAAGACGCTTTCTTTCGGCCTCGTGGAACTTCTGCGGTACATGTTTCGCAGATGGCGAGAGCGTCGTTTTTTTTTAGTAACGGCCATAATATTCAACTATTTCTTGTAGTGTAACTCCGCCTCCTCAACCCCTCCTCCCTCAGGGGCTTCAGAGAGGGGAGGGGTTGAGGAGGTGGCGTGCTGAATTCTTCGGTTGCGCACATTTGGAGGCTAAATCAAGTATATAATTATCGGATTGCATTATCGGTTGAATTTTTTTATTATCTGGATTATCTGTGTGATGTCATAATTGCCATTATCGGCCGATAATTATCGGCGACCGATATTATCGTGTATCTTTAATATATATATATATATATATATATATATATATATATATATATATATATATATCCTGTATATACATAATATAATAAAAATATATATGGAAACACAGTACTGGCCTGCTTACTGTAATCCACGGCTGCACTAATGTTAGTTACTTTATATTATAACGTATTATTGTATTATTGTGTATATACATACAGTGACTGCATCAAGATATAGTCATTTTAAAAATTTAAGTGACGGGTAAAAATAGATAATGACCGGATTTTTATGACCCTGTCAGCAGTGTTGTTAATAACGGCGTTACAATATAACGGCGTTACTAACGGCGTTATTTTTTTCAGTAGTGGGTAATCTAATTAATTACTTTTCTCATCTTGGCAACGCCGTTACCGTTACTGAGGACGGAAAGGCATGCGTTACTATGCGTTACTATATTGGTCGAAAAGTCTGAGGGAGACGGACTCACCGAGACGACAGAGCAGAGCAGGAGCGGGGAGGAGGCAAGAAAGTTGTGACGCCGAGCAAACGCGATGCTAGGTAGCTCCAATAATACATGTTGTAGCCGATAGCCGGACAAACTACGCCCGCATGTTATGGTAGATATGGTAGACATGGTAGATATCACATGTACTGTATATAGATATAACTAGATGCAAAATGACAGCCGCCATCTTAAAGCAGTAGGATTTTTAGGACGGCTTTGTTGTAGAGAACCTTCCTCGCGAACTTAAGTAACTTTTTATCTAAAATACTTCTAAATCGGCAAAATCTTGACTTGAATCTATCTTTAAATGATGAAACAGTTTTAAAACTTTCATATGTCGAAAGTAGAGAGAAGGGAACTAATGCAATAATGGGAGCAATTTTAACAACTTTTAACAGTTGATTCAGGGTAAAGGGTAAATTAGGGTAAAGAATTGGGCTCGGGCCAATTGTACCAAAAACCTCCACAAAAAACTTCACATAGTGTGGCCAATGTTTTTTTTTTTTTTTTTTTTTTTTTTTTTTTTTTTTTGAGGGGAAAAAAAAAAAAGTAATTATCACCAATTACTTTGCCAAGTAACTGATTACTCTTACATTCAGGTAATTGAGTTAGTAACGCAATTACTTTTTGGGAGAAGTAATTTGTAACTATAATTAATTACTTTTTTTCAGTAAGATTAACAACACTGCCTGTCAGTCAAAATGACAGACAACGAAAAAGTCTAGCGCAACCTCTGAGCCCTACCTTACAGGACACTCATTTAACTCATTGGCATCCACTGACGCCACTAGACGTTGAATTTATTTTGAGTAAGAAAGCCTCTCACCGTCCCGATTGGTATCCATCTGCCTGAAGATTTTATCCGTACGCTTCTCGGGCGTCGACTCGTCCTCTGGCATCTTCATCACTGAGGAAACCATCTTGTAAATGGCCTACAGAGACACAATGGCATTCATTTTATGACTGGCAGAACTTTGCATCACACAAACGCGGTTCACCGACTCGAACGTCATAAACGGACGACTCACCGTGACGATTTCCAGCATCTCGGCCTTGCTGATATAACCGTTCCCGTCCAGGTCGTACATGCTGAAGGCCCACTTGAGTTTCTGGTCCAGGCGACCGCGGGACGTGACGCTCAGCGCGATGATGAACTCCCGGAAGTCGATGGTGCCGTCGCCGTTGGCGTCGAACGTGCGGAATACGTGCTCAGCGAACTTGGAGGCGTCGCCGTACGGGAAGAAGTTGGCGTAGATCTTCTTGAACTCCTCCATGGACAGGGCGCCGCTGGGGCAGTCCCGCAGGAAGCCCTTGTACCACTCGGTGATCTCGTGCTCGGTGAAGTCGGTGTTGTCCATCAGGTCCTGCATGACGTCGGGACGGAGCTTGCTGTTCTGTTTCCCCATGGCTGATGGCCAAAGTGATGACGTGTAGTGAGGGCGGCGGCGGGTTCAGACGGCTGAAAGAACCGGCGGGAACCGTGTTAGGAAGCATCCAAACCAACTTTGAGTCAAGGTTGTGCAACAAAGAGAAAAATGGCGATGTACTGTAAATCTGCTATTTAAAATCCTCTCCTGCTTGAAGGTAATGCTTGTGGCAGCATATTTTGTGGTAAGACTGTTATCAAAGATTCATACGGTAGAAGCAACGACGCGACGGATTCGACCACCGAAGCCAGCCACTTACGCGTTTCCGAACACTGAGCTGACGTTGCATTTGTCACGGCCCAGCTCGTCATTTAACTAAGATCTATTCGGCGATCCCCATCAAAGATTGAGCATAATCTCGGTGATCAGCTGTTTAGCGGTTTATTACACTCTAAGTGAGGTCTAACTGTAAAGCTAAATGAGCATAACTAAGAAAATTACAAATATTGTGCACTAAAATACAAAATACATGTTGTTTTTTAAATATCTGCTAGCTTAATGCTAATACTCAATGAAAAATGCAATTCACATGCTTATGAAAATTAGCATTGTTTTGCAATGGTTATTCACACAAAAGAGCCTAGGGATATGCATAAACAAGATATACCACAAACATATGCTCAACATATCCTGTCAAAAATAAGTTATATCAACAAAGTATTGCTGCAACGATTAATCGATTCACTCATGAAACTTAATTAAAAAAAAAAAAAAAGCTTCGAATCAAAATGTTGCTACTTCGAGTATTCGTTAAATTAGAGTGGCATTGTAATTGTTTGTTTTGAAAGTGTTTGCATTTAGTTTCATGGATTTGGGTGGATACACTGTAGTACACTGTTGCCTCTAGTGGCAACAGTGGACATGACATAACTCATTTAACATGGCTGAATCCAGCTGCTCCCTGTAAAGACCAACATAAGGTAAGTTTTTGTTTGAGCTAATATGTTATTTTATGCATTCGTAATTTAGTTTATAGGTATGTTCAGCCATTTTTTGTGGGAATATTTGTTTGAACAATTTGTTAAGCGAATTGTAAAAAAAAAAAAAAAAAAACGTTAGCCTTTTATAGCATTTAAGATAGCGGACTTTTGCTATACTAGTTAGCCAATTGTTCTCGAGTTGTACTTAGATCCTCGCTTATTGATTTTTTTTTTACACGGTTTGAGGCTAAGCTAAAGTATTTACATTTATTTTTTAAATGAAAGCGCAATTCTGCACAGTTTGAAGAAACATTTGGTAATTTTATTTTATTGTTTTCGCATTTAATGCTCTTTTGAAAGTGCAATCTTAGCAAGCCTTTGTTTTACATCTCCTAAAATTTATTCTGCAATTAAATGCATTAAATGTTCCTAATCCGATTACTCGATTATTCGAACTAACTAGTTGAAAGATAAATCGACTACGAAAATAATCGATAGCTGCAGCCCTAATTGTTTGCAAAGAGTTTTCAGTCATTCACGATTGCTAATTTCATGTTAATACTTACTTCATAAGTAAAGAAACTAGACAGTAGTTAAACATTTTATTATGTTTTAATTGCATGTTCTTTGAATCTACTAGTTATATATATTTTTTTTAAATCATGAAAGAATCAAGAAGGACAATATGAAAACATAATTCGGGGTCCTTTTTTTGGAGCCACACGGTCCAGCCGGACATTGGCTATATGCAAATAAACTGTTGCCATAAAAATAGTGCTGCAACGATTAACCAATTAACTCAAATAATTTGATTAGAAAAAAGCTTTGAATCAAATTTTACTGTTTGAGGATTTCTTTAATTAGAGTGGCGTTGTCATGGTTTGTTTTGAAAGTGTTTGCATTTAGTTTTATTCATTTGGGTGGATACACTGCCTTCTAGTGGCACAACTGATTTAACATGACTGGATCCAGCTGCTCCCTGTTAAGACCAACATGAGGTTGTAAGTTTTTGTTTGCGCTAAAAGAATTGTTGATGTGATGTGATATGTGTTCGAACAATTTGTTTAGAGCAATGGTTCTTTACCTGGGTTCGGTGAGTAAGTCTAAGGGGTTCGGCGGAGGTGAAGACACACAGGGCCCTGTTTTCGCTCACTGACCAAAAGCAAAGTGTCGTTTTAGACTAAATTTTGGACTGGTTTGCACCGATTTTACAGGCTTCACTCCATTTATTTCAACTGCTAACCTCTATCTAATGGGAAGAGAAACCGGTTTGCTCAGTGGAAGGTAGACACGCACTTGGTACGAGCAAGTATAACAAAAAAAAAAACATTTGTGTCTCATTTTACACTATAAAAATAGTATTCAATGCAAGGATGCAACACTAAAATAAAAATGTAGACATGAAAACAAAAAAATTCATTTTCCAATGTGAAAAACAGCAAAAGGCAGAATTATTTGTAGTATATTTGAAGTAAATTGAATGGAAATTCTCTAAGATATTAGCTTGCTATAGCTTAGCTATATCAATTTTGAAATTTAAAAAAAAAAAAAAAAAAGCTTAATTATTTGATTCCGAAGGGTTCAGTGGATGCGCATGTGAAACTTGTGGGGTTTAGTACATTTAGCAAGGTTAAGAACCACTGGTTTAGAGCATTGTTTAAAAAAAAAAAAAAAAATTGCATTTTATAGCATTTAAGCTAGAGCACTTTTGCTATACAAGTTAGCCAATTGTTCTTATGTTGTACTTTGAGCTCATTTATTAATTATTTCTATCGTTTGAGGGTAACCTCAAGTTTTTTTATTTTTAAATGCATTTTTTGCTCTCCATCTTTACATGGTGCTCAAACTCAGTATTCTGTGGGTGTTGAAAGACCATTCGGAACTCAAGGGTTTGTGTCAGTAGTTTTCTGTCAACATACCCTAAATCACAACAAGAGGGCAAAACAAGTTTACTTGAGTTAAGTGCATCATCCTGCATTCTAAAACAAGAAGCGACACAATGTGAGGAGTTGAGAGTGTCAATGAACATCCCTCAAAGCAGAAGCCAGAAGTAACAAGGCTATTTCTACCCCCGCTAAGACTATTACTTTAACTTGCAGGACAAACTGGACCCTGTTACATAAGCCCGGCTTTGCCCAGACGGCCACGAGGGATACTCACGCAGTCCAGCTAGGATTCGCGTACGTTGACAACCTCTTGAGGTTGAAGTCGCGACACCACGTCAGTTGTCTTAACGCGAGACCTTGACATTGACTTCTTGCCATGAAGTCACAGAGCAAAAACTCAATTGTTTGAGGACCCTGATCAGCCAAATTGAGAAAATTGATAGCTGACATTGACCTAACAAGTTAATTTTAACTCCATGTCTGTAGTTCGCAAGGTTTCCCTGCATGGCCAACCATATTCTATGTCGCCTGTCATCAGTTGCAGGCAACTGGAACTTATCCCTACTGGCTTTGGACAAAAGCACCATGGGTTCGTTTCCACCCTTACCCAAACAGCCATTTCACACAAACCCGACTTGTTTTTGTTGTCTGAGAACACTGTAGTACACGTATACAATACATACATATTGCTACACAAATCCAATCTGGATTAGGCATGTGCCAGTATGATATTCTGAAGTTAAAATAACAAAAAATTATAAACAAAATTCAAATAAATGCAGTCCTTATAGGTGAGCCTAAACCCACAGCCACAGCTCAACATTATTACCATCAGAACAAAAATAATAGAATTATTTTCCATAAAAAGCACATGTGTATGACTCGTATCATGTTTACAAATATACACACACTCTTTCTCAACACAGACAGTTGCCAGAGAAAAAAAAACACCATACTTTACCACTGCTAGACACACTAAACACACTGGAGTTAACTCTCGTAGCTGGTGGGAAACGTTCATGACAGTGTTTACTAATGGTGTGCGAAATTTCCGATTCTTAGATTCTTCGCGATGGCCATGGAAGATTCGAGAAGGATTCACAAACATCCAAATTCCGATCATATGCCAAGTAAAGCGGAACTAAAACACAGTCAGCGCGGTCTTCGGGACGCAATGAGGAACAGACCGAGAGTAAACATCATACTTAACTCATGCCGCTAGATGAAAAAAAAAAAAAAAAAAATGACAGCCGCTACAAACTACGCCCACATAATGCTACGGTAGATATCAAATGTATATAGAACTAGATGCGAAATGACAGACTCAGCGGCATTAGAACATGTATACAAAACTAGATGCGAAATGACAGACTCGCCAGCGTTAGTAAACAGCGGCCATCTTAAAGCAGTAGACTTCCCTGAAGGCTGTTGTAGCGAACCTTCCAAGCGAACCTAATTAACTTCTTCATCTAAAATAACTCCTAAATCGGCTAAATCTTGACTTGAATCTAACTTTAAATGATGAAACACTTTTAAAACTTTCACATGTTGTAAGTAGACAGAAGGGAAATTATGGACTAACGAGAGCAATTTGATCAACTTTAACGGCTGATTCATAACATTAAATTAATTGAATGTAGTGCTGCACTGATTAATCGATTGACTCGAGTATTCAATTAGAAGAAAGAGATTCGAATTAAATTTTGCTGCTTCGGGTATTCGTTTAATTAAAGCGGCATTGTACTGGTTTGTTTTAAAAGTGTTTGAATTTAGTTTTACTGGTTTGTGTGGATACACTGCCCTCTAGTCTGCCTCGTTTGACATGGCTGGATCCAGCTGTTACCTGTTAAGACCAACATAAGCTAAGTTTATGTTTGAGCTAATGTTTTTTTTTTTTAATGCATTCGTAATTTAGTTTATAGGTATACTTAGCCCCTTTTTGTGGGAATATGAGTCTGAGTCATTTGTTAAGAGCATTGAAAAAAAAAACGTTAGCATTTTATAGCATTTAAGCTAGCGGACTTTTGCTCTGTAAGTTAGCTAATTGTTCTTTTGCTACACATAGATCTTCATTCAATTATTTTTTTTCATACGGTTTGATGCTGAGCTCAGGTATTTTAACTTTTTATGTTCCTTATCCGATTACTCGATTATTCGAACTAACTAGTTCATCGATTGATCGACTACTAAAATAATCGATAGTTGCAGCCCTAATTGACTGTAGTTTAAAGCTGCTGATACAGAATCGGGACTTGAGTATTTCATTTACTGTTTTGAACCGTTAACTTGATACTGATATAGTCGTTTACTTAAGCCTGAGAGGATTTTTGTACAATTTTTGAAACCAATGTATGAAACATTAAAAGCAACTAATAGCTGGGCGGGAATAAATAATCGATTTGCAATCGAATTGTAGGTCTGAATCGTAATCGAATCGTTAGGTGCCCAAAGATTCCCACCTCTAGTTTTTAGTAACCTTTAATTTTGTATAAATGCGAAATCATATTGGAGGTATCGCCTCCTCGACAGCTACCCTCCGCAAACATGTTTTATATGTTGGTTGGCCCTCCTCCCCTAATCTACGGCCGTCTGTAACTTTTTTGTAGCCGAAGTATTCCCATACCTGCAATTTCATTTTCTTCGATTGGGAAAAAAGTTCAAGAGATAGCTAATACCCTAGGGACGGTATGATGGAACATTTTTGCTGTTTTGAAACCTTGACATTTTCATACCACGGTATACCTTGAAACCTGTACTCTGCACATGTCTAATCTGGATCTTCTGACTCTGAGGCAGATGTCCAACCCAAAATCTTGTTTTCTAAAAGTGTTTCAGACTTAGAGTTAAGTACCAATGAGCCATTTGTTGCATCTTTCCCTGAACATCTTGTCCGTCGCTTACATAATGACCAGGAGTCGCCATTTATATCCCTTCAGGTAAATCTTGACCAAAGAGCACCAGAGTTAATCCTCCTGGAAATTGAGAGGCAGGTGGCGAGCACATGACAAGCAGAAAGCCGGCTAACTGTATGCGATACAATCGCCTCCAGGGGTTGAGGTTTTCTTCTTGTGACGGTCATAACTGATTCCGCTCTTCCTGCCATCCGGTTGCATCATTCAACTGTCGAGATCTGGCCTCTAAAACCACACAGAGTTACTTATGAACCGTAAATTGACACATGATCGGTGATTGTCGGTGGCTGAAGGGATGCTAACTTTCCGCTAATGTGATCCTGGTGTATAGATGTCAACGTGCATTTCAAAGCCGGAATAGCTCAGTCATTCTCATGTTTCACAAGCGTATAATAGTGACGTATTATCAATAGAGTTGAATACCCAAGGGCAACCTGACACTAGAGGCGTTTAATAACATCGTCTGTGCGACATTTGAATTAAATAACATACCTACATTTTGGAATAAGTTGTTATCATCAATAGATTCGGATCAGGATGTAATGGTAGTAACCTGATTGGACGCTTCGGATCAGGATGTAATGGTAGTAACCTGATTGGACGCTTCATAAAGTGCTCTCAGGCAATCGTCGCGGTATCGTACGCTTGTTTGTCCATGGGTTCTCATCATTGAGCTTATTTGTAGATATTTTGCTTTATTTATTTCATTTTTCTCAGTAGTTAGGTTTTTCCTTTCCGAAAATATGCCTAGTTATAAACTTCAGCCACTCTCACATTGAGTTTCGCCTGTCTGTTTAACCAAAACATGAGCTTGTAAACAGTCTTGGGTCAATAGTTGTAAGAGGCCTTGAATTACTTCCCTGGTGGTGGTTGTCAGTCTGCAGGAACATGCAATTTCTCGTGGTTGCTACGAGTTGCTCCACCAACATAATTAGAGGCATGGCACTCTATGACTTGGTCTCAACATAAAGCTAGCGTGGGCAGTGTGTATCTGCTGGTAAAATTGACAATTATAAAGTACCGTAATTTCCCGAATATAAGGTGCACCCGTGTATAACGCGCACCCCAAATTTACTTGTAATGTACCGTAATGATCGGCAACGGATCGCTGCATACGTTTCTTCAACACAACATGGCCGTGTCAATGAAAAGAATCGTTTATGTATGTATGTATATATATATATATATATATATATATATATATATATATATATATATATATATATATATATATATATATATATATATATATATATGTTAGGGCTGTCAAAATTATCGCATTAACGGGCGGTAATTTTTTAAAATTAATCTCGTTAAAATATTTGACGCAATTAACACACATGCCCCGCTCAAACAGATTAAAATGACAGCAGTGTAATGTCTGCTTGTTACTTGTTTTTTGTTGTTTGGCGCCCTCTGCTGGCGCTTGGGTCCAAAAGATTTCATGGGTTTGGGGAGTGAGCATGGTGTAATTATTGACATCAACAATGGTGGGCGAGCTAGTTTATTTTTTGATTGAAAATTTTACAAATGTTAATAAAATGAAAACATTAAGAGGGGTTTTAATATAAAATTTCTATAACTTGTACTAACATTTATCTTTTAAGAACTACAAGTTTTTCTATCCATGGATCGCTTTAAGAGAATGTTAATAATGTCAAAGCCATCTTGTTAATTTATTGTTATAATAAACAAATCCAGTACTTATGTACCGTATGTTGAATGTATATATCCGTCTTGTGCCTTATCTTTTCATTCCAACAATAATTTACAGAAAAATATGGCATATTTTATAGATGGTTTGAATTGCGATTAATTACGATTAATTAATTTTTAAGCTGTAATTAACTCGATTAAAAATTTTAATCGTTTGACAGCCCTAATATTACTGTCTCCATCCATGTACCCGTGTATAATGGGCACCATGATTTTCCAAGTTGATTGGGGGGGGGGGGGGGGGGGGCGTTATATTCGGGAAATTTCGGTAGTTTATACTCGGGCCAGAAAACAAAAACATCTAAATGCACGTCCTAGTCTCTGCTTAGTCAGTAGTGATAACCACAAACGGAATATAAACAGGAGGGCCATGATTTTTTTTTTCACAGTGATAAGGATAACCTCCCAATAGAGCGATTAAGTAACAAGGCCTGAGAACCGATCCTAACGTCAACAGTAGAGTAGATGACGTAGCTTGCTTGCAGCTTCCTCTAAACGGGTGCAAACTGAACAGATCCAATTCAGAGATAGCGCCACTCCCGCAACATTGATTGCAAAAATACCGCTTCCTGTGACATTTCCTGTTGCTTGCATCTTCACACCTTTGTCTCACGTTGACTGACACTCACTTGTCGCTCACGCTGCCTTTCAACAAGCAGACGTTCCCTCCGTCTAGCCATCATCACAAATACACACATTGTCAGTGGGGACCCTGGCGCCATTACAAGGCCCAGAAACTGGTGGACATGCTCGCAGATGTCGATTGAACAAATAGTGGCAGCAAACTGCCGGCGAGTCACACAAAGAGGGTACTGTTTGTTTTAAACGTGAGCGGGCCCGCGTCTAAGTCTACATAGAGGCCTAACCAGATTCCAGGGAACAGCAGACAAGACCAGAGTCCCGATATAAAAACCGTGACCGCCGGGTGCCCGCATGTACGCAAATAGAGCAGACGTTCAGATTTAGCACAACTCACCATCTTTCAGTGTTTGGACGGATGCTTCAAAGGGGGTTATTATTTCTCAGCTCCACCCGTGCTAGATATCATATTTAACTTTGCTCAAGTTTTTAAGGTTACTATTGTAGTTTCTGGGTTTCTATTTTAGTTTTTACAACTGTGTAGTCAATTTCCTATGGGTGTTTCGGGTAATCCTATTTTCACTGTTCTCCTACATCAATAGATAACTGTCCCTTCGATAGCTCAGTTGGTAGAGCGGAGGACTGTAGAGGCTAACAGCTGAAATCCTTAGGTCGCTGGTTCAAATCCGGCTCGAAGGAGATTTCTTTTATGCTAAATTGTGCATTTTTGGACAAATATAAATGATTGTGTGGATAACTTACTAGATACTGTTGTAGTCACTGCTAACATAGCTTTAAAATAATAATTTTCTTCAATACAAATGCTTTTTATTTGGTTCAAATCCGGCTCGAAGGAGATTTCTTTTATGCTAAATTGTGCATTTTTGGACAAATATAAATGATTGTGTGAATAACTTACTAGATACTGTTGTAGTCACTGCTAACATAGCTTTAAAATAATAATTTTCTTCAATACAAATGCTTTTTATTTGGTTCAAATCCGGCTCGAAGGAGATTTCTTTTATGCTAAATTGTGCATTTTTGGACAAATATAAATGATTGTGTGAATAACTTACTAGATACTGTTGTAGTCACTGCTAACATAGCTTTAAAATAATAATTTTCTTCAATACAAATGCTTTTTATTTGGTTCAAATCCGGCTCGAAGGAGATTTCTTTTATGCTAAATTGTGCATTTTTGGACAAATATAAATGATTGTGTGAATAACTTACTAGATACTGTTGTAGTCACTGCTAACATAGCTTTAAAATAATAATTTTCTTCAATACAAATGCTTTTTATTTCTACTTAAAAATCACACGAGTCATAAAACAATTATAAAGTGATGTTAACGTTGAAGCATTTGCAGTGAAAAGTGTTCTACTGAAAACTGTGTCTTTACAAATGAACACAAGTGAGTTGATTATTATTATTGCAGCAGTTGTGGTGGCAGTATAACGAATATACCATGGAGTGTTTCAACTTGACATGTGCCGATTACTGGTTTTAAGGTATACCGTGGTATGAAAACGTCAAGGTTTCAAAACCGCAAAAATTTTCTATCATACCGCCCCTAAGGTATTAGGTATATTTTATGTCCCAAAAATGCATTGAAAATCCCTCGCTTGCAGCTGTAAGGCTGAACCCTTCCGCACCGTACGTTGCTCAGAGTCAGTGAGTCAGCTGGGCAACACAATAGCTGGAGGAGGTGAAACTTTTTCCCCCATCGAAGAAAATATCGCTGGTATGGGAATACTTTGGCAATAGAAAAGTTACAGACGGCCGGGGCTTAGATGAGGAGCGCCAACCGACATGTAAAACATATTTGGGGAGGGTGGCTGCCGAGGAGGCAGTATCTCCCATATGATTTCGCTTTTATACAAAATTAAAGGTTAGTAAAAACTCATGAATGTTTCCCAAGAGCCACGAGAGTGACCTCCAGCGTGTCTAGCAGTGGTATAACGTGTTTTTTTTCTCTCTGTCAACTGTCTGTGTTGAGAAAGAGCATGTGTGTATAATGTAAATATGATACGAGTCATACACATGTGCTTTTTATGGAAAATAATTCCAATTGTTTTTGTTCTGATGGTAATAATGTTGAGCTGTGGGTTTAGGCTCACCTAAAGGACTGCATTTATTTTAATTTAATTTAGAATATTTCAGTTATTTTTGTTGTTTTTTTTTTAAATGTATTTTAACTCAACATTATACTTATGTTCCAGTTTGCTAATATGTTTTGAAAAATAAAAATCCTGTTCAATGGGGGGGGGAAATTGTTGTTTTTTAAAACCCAGATATCTCAAAGTAACACATTTTAGAGCTGTAACTGCAATACCGCGATACCTTGAAACCGTGATATTTTGTTTTAAGGTTATCATAACGTCAGAATATCATACCGGCACATGCCTCGTTTCAACTTCCGTTAACAACAATTACTTCTAATCTTAATCCATTATATAATCCATTATTTTACAATAGTTCCTCTGAGATTTGTTTTGTTTTTACACTCTCGGAAGTCCTAAATTGACAGCTAGGTCTGAACACCAACCCCACAGTGAAAAAATTCAGTGCATCCATTTTGTGTACCCTTTGGGGATTTGTCCCAATCAACCAAAAGACTAAAAACGTGAATTTACTTGTCATTTTCATTTTAATATTCAAATATGTTTGCACAAAACTAGCACAAGTTATCGAAAACGGAAAAGCATGGCTCCCATTAACAGCTGCAAAAAATACTATCGAGTCGCAGCCTCATCCGATTAGGAAGAAGTAGCTAAAGCTTTATCCGCTGCGAGAATCTTCTCGAGCAAAGAAACGCTCTTTATTGCGTTAAATAGCTGTTCGATTCGACCTGTTTGCGTACCTGTGTAATAACAAAACTACCAGGAAGCTACCAAAGTGCCTCGTAGACGGGGGGGAAGAGGGGCGATAGGACGGTCCAACTTACCTCGTTTTCAAGTCGCTGGGTGGAAGCTTGCCTCCAAAATAAGTCTCTTTAATGGCCCATAACAGGGGGAGGAAAAGTTTCCGGGGCGACGGGGCGCGAGAAGCCACACGGGAAGCTGCTGTTTCCCGGCTGGGTCTCGGTCCGAACTCCGGCTATCGTTAGTCGCTTGTGACCGAACGTACACACCGCAAGCGGGGCAAGCCTCGAGCTGTGACGTCAGTGGCATTACACCACGTGGTTAGGAAGCGACCAATGAGGGGCCGTGTTGGCCCGGCAACGCAAAACTTGGCAGTTCATTAATGGACACTCATCGATCAAAATATTAGGTACACTTGCAATAGTTCACCCTTTATAGGGCACTCATTTAACTCATTGGCTGCCATTGACGGCGCTAGACGTCCAATCTATTTTGACTGCAGTCAAAAGCACCTTTGTGCAGTCAAAATGAATTGAACGTCTAGTGCCGTTAATGGCACTAAAAGCACACCCATTCCTCACGGCTTAAATGAATTACACTATTGTTGTCACTGGCCGGCAATTAGTTAAATAATATGAAATTAAAAAAAAAAAAAAAAATCATTTTATTAGTTTTATCATTTTATAAGATCTGGCATCCACATAATGCAGTGGTTCTTAACCTTGCTAAAGGGACCGAACCCTACAAGTTTCAAATGTGGATTAACCGAACCCTTCGGATTTAGATAAATTTGTGTTTAAAATTCTTCTCATTTTGACAACATGTTTTATAAACAGGTCAAAATTTGAGACCACGCTGCCCATCGGTCTGTTGCAGGGGTGCCCAAGTCCGGTCCTCGAGAGCCCCTATCCAGCTTGTTTTCCATGTGTCCCTCCTCCAACACACCTGAATCAAATAATAAGGATCGTTGTCAGGCTCCTGCAAAGCTTGCTGGCGAGATGATATTTTGATTCAGGTGTGTTACAGGAGGGAGACATGGAAAACAAGCTGGATAGGGGCTCTCAAGGACCGGACTTGGGCACCCCTGGTCTGTTGTATTCCCTCATACTTAGTGCGAGTCAACCTTCCACTGAGCAAACCAGTTCCTCCTCCCATCAGATCGAGGACTAGCTGTTGAAATAAATGGATTAAGCCTCTAAAGTGGGCGCAAACCAGTCCAAAACCTGGTCTAAAAAGCCACTTTGCCTACATTTAATCAGCATACGAAAATAGGGCTTTGCGTTTCTTTACCGTCGTCGAACCCCTTAGACCTACTCACCAAACCCCTGGGATTTGATGGAACCCAGGTTAAGAACCACTGACATAATGTTGAAAACAAAGTCTTGGGACATGCTTGTATATCAAATGTTAATATTGTGGCCTAACTGACCCATTTTTATGTGTTACATTTTTTTAAATCATCAAAAATAGACACTTGCTCGATGGTTAACAGTAATATAATCTATTAATAAGCGGTAGAATAATTTTTTACATTTGCGAAATTCAGTATTACTTATATTTTTATTTCTGTGTCATATGATCATATTTATAATTTCAGCATTTTGTAATTTTTATCGAGATTTTAAAAGTCATATATTTTGTTTATTAATTTTTGCTTTTGCCGATGATAATTTCTTTTTTTTAATTGTATAATTTTATTTAGTGTGATTTGAGCCCCTATAAATAAATTTGACATGACTTGTAATATACTCTTTAAAATAGTCTTCCCCTTTTTTCTTGATTTGCAATATTTGTTATGTATAGTTGTGCATCGCGTGACTTTAGTATTCTTTTTCTATTTTTTTAACTTTGCATGATATGGTCGAGGGAAACGCTAATGGCAGTCACCGGCCTCTTGGTAAGGTGCAGGTGTCCTCATCCAGGCAGGCACATTTGGAGCCACGCTTTGCCTTGGTTTTAAGATGATTAGCAGGACACAAAGCCATCGGGGCTTATCAGCCGCTGTTCTCGGGCGTGTTTTCTTAATGGCCTTAGGAAGCTCACTTAGAAAAGCGCCCTCCCTCCCTTCTGCTGAGTCAGCAGGCTAACCACGCTGACACCTTGAACGCTCATCGGGGATGAATTTTGTTCTTTGCTCTCATGACGTTCTTTCCAATTGAAGTCTGAAGCTAATCTCAACATAAAAATAAGTGAGGACATGTCAAATTGCTAAGTTGCATTTTATGGAAGCTTAATAAAAATTTGTGTCCAAATTAACAGAAGATGAATCATTTACGAATTTGGACCCAAAAATAAGACGAAGCTGAAGGTTCCATTTACAATAATGTCTTTTAGAAGGCAAATGGCCTGATCTCAAACCAACAGAGCATGCTTTTTACTTACAAAAGACAAAATTGAAGACAGCAAGAGTCTCAAACAAAAGTTATATTTACAATTATTTATTGTCTCTCGTGAATAGGATGATAGATGATGACCCTGATGAACAATCCTTTTAAAGGCAGAAAGGCGGAATACTAGTGACGGGATCTGTCATTCACTTGAGGAAACAAATCCATTTCAGTTCGTTCAGTAAAAGACTCGTTCAAACAAATCGTTCAACGAATCGTTCGCCCCCCTCATCTCCCTCCCCGCCCAAATGAACCGTTCGGTTAGTCAACGGGAAGTGACGTTGCCGAACGAATCACCAAAGACCGCTTCGCAGTATAACTGAACGGGAAGTGACATTGCTTGGTCCCTCCCTCTCTCTTGCACACAGTCTCCTCATTGGCCGCTCGTCGTAGTTTCAGAAATGAGTGACAGGCGATATCATTCTGCTTTCACAGCCTCGTCTCCCTCCCGCTGCTGCAAAAGCGAGGGAGAACTTCCACGTCGTCTGTCCTATTTCTTTGGGATCAAAGTCATGGCTCGTGCTTGCATTTCGATTTAGGACACGGTTAAACATTTTCCTTTTGTGGGAGAAGTGGGGGTTTGGGGTCAGGGGCGCACGGACTTTCTTTAGCATGATCTTGATCACATATACAATGCTGCTGCTACCAGCCAACGCGGCATGCTTGCTGTCACGAAAATAAGAATAAATCGAAAGTTTAATTTCTAAATATGGAACGACCAACACATCATATTTACCTGTCGCTCAAACAAAGTAGGAATCGGTGTCCCAGTTAAACACCTGCACACACAAGCGCTGGCGTTTCTAGGTGGTGGTATGGCTGGAGAGGAGGCATAGTGCTTGTGGCGAGCTTCTTAAATAGGCCAGAAAGTCCACACCTTGGCCTAGCAGGGGGCACCAATCAGGAGTGGCTGAACAAGCAACACCTGCACCTAATTCACTCATTCAGCCAACCAACTGAAGAGCACAATTATACACAGCAGTGGAAAAAAGCAAAAAATAGAACAACTGATCCTCAGGGTCATACCAGTGATTGAGAGATTGGCTTTCTTTCCCAGGCCCTCAGAAGAGCCATGTACTCTGAACTTCAAGGACATGGTTGAGTATCTGTCCAAGAAGCATGGAACGGCCCTGAGGTAACAGTTACATCTCTTTATCATACAAGTCAATGTGTCCTTTTACCAACTGACTATTAAATGTCAAGGAGTGGAGAAATCATTTTTAAGAAATCGATAAAATAAAGTTTATGTTACAAAATGTGTCCAGAAGTATGTATTATTTATTATGTACCAGGATGGGTGTCCAAAACCTTTTTTAAATGAGAAGCTTAAAGAAATTTTAGGTATAATTCGCCTGACAATCGGACAATTTCGAAATTTGGCCAAATTGGGGGTCTCAGAGCAGAACATTAAACCACCTGAGTGTTTTCCGCCATAGACAAAGTTCCATTTACAGTATATATGGCGGAAAACACTCAAGTGCTCTGAGACCCCCATTTTGGCCAAATTTCAAAATTGTCCAATATGCATGTGTGATACATCATTGGAAAGCTTAAAATCTCAAGTTTCTGGGGGAAGAAAAATTTTGAACAGGAGGGCATTTAAAAAAAAAAAAAAATTTTAAACAGCACAACCCTATCTGGAGGTGAGAGCACGTGAGAGCAGTACTTACCTGGTTTCGATCCAAAAACTCCATGTAGCATGTATCGATGAGTGTCAAGACACAGCTTTGAATGGCCACAGCTGGATTTTGTGGGGATTTTATGGGCGAAACAAGGTAATATAACAAGGATTGCGATGCAGATATCGCAGACATTAAGGAATGGTTGAGATTTTCGTTTTCATATATTTACCCTTTTAAATGTTTTTTTCCCCATTTATCTTTATTTGGATCAATTATTTATCATCTAACATGTCGGAGAAAACGCAACAGTAACAAATAGAATGCAATTAAGCGATAGTTATGAGGTAGATATCCGTGACTTTTTTACAGACACCATTTTTTTCATTGTGACGTCATTTGTTTAAAAGTTTAAAATATGCGAGTGAATAATTAAAAAATGTTTTTTTTTTTAATGAAATATTAGACATTAATGAATGATTCTCCGCTAAAAATGCCAGACATTTTAAATGATAAATATAATTAATTACCTTTGTTTTATGGCTGGGTTGGAACAAAATCGGTTGCGCGACGTCTGTAAACGGGTGTTTTCAGGGTAAAACGGACAAATTAAAAATAGTTCGGGGGCTTAATGCACCATGAATCTGCTATGGCAGCATATAGACATATTGTTCTATCAAACACAACAGTTGTTTTAGCTTAAAATATAGCAGTTTCGTTTAAAAAGGAGTGCAAGAGCAGAAACTGCTTTTTCATTCTTGTCTGTGTTCCGCCATATAGTAGTAGATATAGATAATGTACAATGGAGAAGAAGACAAATGAAGGGCGGAAGAACCACAAGCAAGCAAGTTGGGTCCCAAGAAAAGAAAACAAAATTGTAATTGACTTTTTCAAGCTTTGGTTTTCAAATTTCCTTACTACAGAACAAATTGAATATTACTCAAACACGACTTGTAATCATGGATTACAATTTGTTTACAGTCACAGAGAGCACCACATACTGGAATCACTTTGGATAATGGCTTGCATGTAATCTGCCTAATGTCGGAAGACAAATGCTACAGTCTGTTCCGGTAAATTCCATTCTAAATTACAACAGAAAGTCTCCCAAAAATCTGTTAAATAACACCATAAAAAAACTATACTGACATTGTAAATGTATATAGTCCTAGTGATATGATTTGTGTCATAACAGACAAACAGGTTGCCCCATATATTCCAAACAATAATCTCCTCATCCATATGATAAAACTATATAATCCACCCTCAAAACATTAAAAATGACATAACAACATCAATCCAATATTCACGAAATGCCTTAATGTATGCCGTGCCTCGCACCCTCTTAATTCCCATTCGCTCCTCTGTCGTCGGTCAATGTAAAGATGCTTTGACCTTTACCCATGTAATCTGCCGGGCCGGACCCCCGAGGGAGAGAATGCCTGAGTGCTGGGAAGCGGCAGGCTCTGACTAATAGCTTTGCATAACATTGATCTGACCAGCTGTCTACCAAAGAGAACCCCATCCGCTACTAACAACACTGGTGGTGGGAAGTAACAAAGCACAAATACTGGGTGAGTGTATAGTGTTTATTGTCTTTTAATTGTTGAGTCAGTTTTACAGTAAAACACCTGAGAATGACATATGAGTATGGAGGAAGCACGCTTACCTCCATGAAGTTGGCCCCCATCAGATGCAAATTTATATAAAAATTATGTCAATCGTTTGTGCTACGTTTATGCTTGTTTGTGCTGTAAAAAGTTTCGTTTGTGCTAGGTTTGTACTGTGAAATTTTTTTTTGTGCTGCTGTCATTTTTTAGATATTGAGACACATGTAGTCCCCAGGTTACGAACTAGTTCCGGTCCTACGCTGGTGACGTAACCCGAATTTCCGCGTAAGTTAGAATGAATCCTTTAAGTACCCCTAAATATCCCACAAATCTCAAAATAACTATCCAAAAATATGTACTATATGCCATTGTACCATCCTCGCCAAGATGTTGGAGCTAAGTCCCAGCTAGACGGCGAGCTAAGCTCTGAAATGACGATGATAGACGTCCGTGTGGTTTGCTGACTTTATTCAGCTGCTCATGACATCAACACTTGCAGAATGAAACTAAAATAAAAATGATCCTTTTCATCTTCAATAACAGCACTTCAAATTTGCGTTTATAACTAGCTGCTGATAAAGCAATAACAATCCACACAAATGATTAGTATGTATCAGTTAGCTTCCGCACATCATCAAAAACAATAACATAAACTCGCCCCAAGTTTTCGACCGCAATTGAAAACACACAATAAATATAGTGGGACAAATAAGTATTTAGTCAACCACCAATTGTGCAAGTTCTCCTACTTGAAAAGATTAGCGAGGCCTGTAATTGTCAACATGAGTAAACCTCAACCATGAGAGACAGAATGTGGAGAAAAAAAACAGAAAATTACATTGTTTGATTTTTAAAGAATTTATTTCCAAATTAGAGTGGAAAATAAGTATTTGGTCAGCTACAAACAAGCAAGATTTCTGGCTGTCAAAGAGGTCCAACTTCTTCTAACGAGGTCTAACGAGGTCTAACGAGGCTCCACTCGTTACCTGTATTAATGGCACCTGTTTTAACTCATTATCGGTATAAAAGACACCTGTCCACAATCTCAGTCAGTCAAACTCCAAGCTCCACTATGGCCGAGACCAAACAGCTGTCGAAGGACACCAGAGACAAAATTGTAGCCCTGCACCAGGCTGGGAAGACTGAGGGCCCAAATACACCAGATGCATGATCGTTCCGGTTCCGGTCCGGTTCAGTGTTGACTGCGTGCCACGCAGTACGTCAAAAACAGGCAAATCATGCAGCATGGCTGCGGTCCTCCAAGTCCGTTCCCTCTTGAGCGCTCGTGTGATCGCGCGCTTTAACGTGCTATTTAAAACAACGAAAAACACACGGAGTCTATACTCATCAGAGAAGCAGAGAGAGAGCACATTTTTTCTTTGCATATTGATATTTTAGTTATGTCTGTCTCTTAATTCCAGATTGACTGCATCATGATGAGATCGGGGCTCCGCGTGTGGGGGGAAGGCGGGCGGGGCTCTATTATGCCCTTGGTTGTGTCAGTGGGTTTATATCTTTGTGCACATTTAAAATTTATGGCACATAACATCTCATAGAGCTGTTATAAACAACTGTAAAATAATCTGTAATTTTTATAAAATGGATAGCGAATTATATACTACACGAACTAAAAAACAGCGTACTTGGAATTGGTGTCTCAACACTGCAGATTCCTGTGCCCAGCACAAACTGTTGTTTGTGTAGGATTTCAAGTAAAATGTAGGAAAGAAAGAGAAACGTCTTGAATAGACCACCAGGTCGAAACTTGTGGGTGTCTCTTTATTCTCTTTCGTACTTTCCCCCCTCGACTCTGTATACAAACCGACATTGTGTGTGCGCCGGGCACGCGAATTTCTGCGATGGAACCACTTCCAGATACGCTGCTTTTTTTTTTTTTTTTTTTCCACTCAAAGTTGTCAGCACTTTGTGTGTTTGATATCATTGCCAGAATAAACACACATAATAGGACACCTTGCAGCTTCCCTTTTAATGCTTTCCTTATAATAACGATCTGCTGCATCGTATATCACTTTCTGACTTTCCACCTCCATGATGAAACGTTCTTCGTCCGTGTTCGCTGGTGTTTAAACCGTGAGTAAGCAACTTGGCTGTTACGTCCAGGCCCAGCTCCGCCCATTTTGTCGGGTGCGTGTCCGGCAAAAATAGAAAATAGCCTCTACCATCCGACAGGCTGCGGCACGATGGCTGCGATGGTCTGCTGTCAATCCGGAGCACTGACGCGGCTGCTATACGTTGAACAACAGGATATAATGGGAACGGATAGGCTCCGGCGCTATTTTTTACCGGAGTCGGACAACGATCATGCATCTGGTGTATTTGGGCCCTGAATCTGCAATAGGTAAAACGCTTGGTGTAAAGAAATCAACTGTGGGAGCAATTATTGGAAAATGGAAGACATACAAGACCACTGATAATCTCCCTCAATCTGGGGCTCCATGCAAGATCTCACCCCGTGGCGTCAAAATGATAACAAGAACGGTGAGCAAAAATCCCAGAACCACACGAGGGGACCTAGTGAATGACCTGCAGAAAGCTGGGACCATAGTAACAAAGGCTACTATCAGTAACACAATGCGCCGCCAGGGACTCAAATCCTGCACTGCCAGACGTGTCCCCCTGCTGAAGTACACGTCCAGGCCCGTCTGCGGTTCACTAGAGAGCATTTGGATGATCCAGAAGAGGACTGGGAGAATGTGTTATGGTCAGATGAAACCAAAATAGAATTTTTTGGTAGAAACACAGGTTCTCGTGTTTGAAGGAGAAAGAATACTAAATTGCATCCGAAGAACACCATACCCACTGTGATGCATGGGGGTGGAAACATCATGCTTTGGGGCTGTTTTTCTGCAAAGGGACCAAGAAGACTAAAGATCTGTGTAAAGGAAAGAATGAATGGGGCCATGTATCGAGATATTTTGAGTGAAAATCTCCTTCCATCAGCAAGGGCATTGAAGATGAGATGTGGCTGGATCTTTCAGCATGACAATGATCCCAAACACACAGCCAGGGCAACAAAGGAGTGGCTTCGTTAGAAGCATTTCAAGGTCCTGGAGTGGCCTAGCCAGTCTCCAGATCTCAACCCCATTGAAAATCTGTGGAGGGAGTTGAAAGTCCGTGTTGCCCAACGGCAGCCCCGAAACACCACTGCTCTAGAGGAGATCTGCATGGAGGAAAAGGCCAAAATACCAGCAACAGTGTGTGAAAAGCTTGTGAAGAGTTACAGAAAACGTTTGGCCTCCATTATTGCCAACAAAGGGTTTTTTTTTTTCTTTCCACATTCTGTTTCTCATGGTTGAGGTTTACCCATGATGACAATTACAGGCCTCTCTAATATTTTCAAGTGGGAGAACTTGCCCAATTACTGGTTGACCAAATAGTTATTTGCCCCACTGTATGTAGAATGAAGAATATTGTAGAATATTGTGGGATCATTTTGACCCCACAGGGTGACATCTTGCGGGGAGCCCCAGATCAAGGCAGATGATCAGTGGTCTTGCATGTTTTCCATTATCTAATAATTGCTCCCAGAGTTGATTTCTTCACACCAAACTGCTTACCTATTGCAGATTAAGTCTTCCCAGCAAGATCCATGTCTAGAATTTTGTTTTTCTAGTTTGTCCTTTGACAGCTTTTTGTTCTTGGCCGTGGTGGAGTGTGACTGTTTGAGGTTGTGGACAGGTGTCTTTTGTACTGAGAATAAGTTCAAACACGTGTCATCAATAGAGGTAACGAGTGAAGGACAGAGAAGCCTCTTAAAGTGATCCTCTAACTTAAATACATGTAGGCTCTAATAAACCACAATTGTTCTCTTGTACTAAAATATGTTGTTAGAAACACATAAAATGTTAAATCAATGGCAATATTTTATAATATTTAGTCCATATTTTGACCGTTAGTTGGCGCCATGGTTTGCGGGCTCGCAGTGATGACACAATTGGGATCTTTCCAAATGTGTAGCGTGTTAAACAATTGCTTATTGCTGCCTAAACTCGCAAAGTAAAATACTACGATGTGCTGCTTTTGGATGCAATTTCCAGTCAAATGGAAACAAGGGGAGTGAAGTGAGTGGTCAAGGTGGAATTATTATTTTTTGTGAATAAATGTGCATAAGTGGAAGTTTCTCCCCCTTTTTGGTCCCTGTATGCACGTATCCTCCCCACCACGCGTTACAACTGGCGCCCGAACATTTTTCCTGGATCCTCAGTCAAGTAAGGGATCCGTCTATTTTCTGGATCCGACGGTCCCACCGCGTCTGCAATATTGGTTTCTGATCTGTCCATTTTTTTGATTCGTCGGTCCCACAGCGGCTTTTCGAATCAGTCTATTTTGTGGAATCGACGGCCTGATTGCGGCTGCGACATTGCCATGGGATCGGTCTAATTCCTGGATGTTCGAGTGAGTAAAAAACGCGGATTTGGATTACTATTGCTATCTTTTATGTTGACTATTCTTCGTGGGAGTTTTCCCCAAATCATACTAAATAATTAAAGCACTATTGCACGCTACAGTGACGACAGTGACTCTGACGTGGACCTCACAACAATGTTGGAGTTCGTCAGGGAACGCGTGTTTGCTTACTGCTGAGCTCCCGAGTGAAGAGTGGTCAAGGTGGAAATATTATTTTTGGTGAATAAATGTGAATAGTGGAAGCTTCTCCCATATTTGGTACTTTTATACACGTATCCTAGCTACCACGCGTTACAATGTACAAGACATGGATTACACAAGGTGTGCTCTTTGGCCTGTACTGTATGTAAAGCGCACGACAGCTCTGGATGCTAACAATCTACATAATTAGTTTGAAAACGCAATATGCTTACCTTGAATATCTGCTAATAAAACCGGAGAACCAAACAGCATACACTCTCGCTCCCAACCGGAGTTCCAAAAAGCATACACTCTCGCATCACCAGTTTTGCCCAACTTCTGTCTTATCAGGTATTTGCTGCATGCATTTTTCCCTGAAGCTCGTCTTGTGAACGACCGACAGTGCTGTCCTGCTCTTCACTTTTCAGATCTGGTTCAAATAGGAAGGGTAGAACTGACAACATGTTGGGAAAGCTAACGAGTGACACGCTGGAATTTCGGCAACGGGACCAGTGACGTCACGCACTGCGACATAACAAGAATGGCGACCTATCACTTAAAATAATTTTACAAACTTTATTAAAACAAAAACATTAAGAGGGGTTTTAATATCAAATTATTATAACTCATACTAGCATTTATCTTTTAAGAATTACTTGTCTTAAAAATGGAGGATCCCTTTAAAGAAGTTGCAGCTTTGTGAGAGCCAGAAATCTTGCTCGTTTGTTAGTGACAAATACTTCTTTTCCACCATAATTTACAAATAAATTCTTTAAAAATCAGACAAAGTGATTTTCTGGATACTTTTTTCTCATTCTGTCTCTCATAGTTTAGGTATATACAGTGGGGAGAACAAGTATTTGATACACTGCCAATTGTCCGTGTATCAAATACTTGTTCTCCCCACTGTACATGATGTTAATTCCAGGCCTCTCTCATCTTTTTAAGTGGGAGAACTGGCACAATTGGTGGCTGACTAAATACTTTTTTTACCCCACTGTACACGATTTACTTTAGCTAACCCTCGCAAAATGATGTGGCAGACCAGATCTGGCCCACGGGCCATGAGTTTGACACAGGTCCTTTAGAATACGTGATTTCATAATTAACTCTATGACTAATCATATTAACTCATTAACTGCCAGTCCAGGAATATGTATAGTATTATAAATTGTGTGCCGTCATAGTTAGTAAAAGAACAATAATATTTATAATAACAACAAAACGCTCATTGACAGCAATAGACGTCCAATCCATTTTGCTTAAGAGGTCTAGCTGCGATTGAATGGCAGTGAATGATTTCATTTGTTTTTAATGAGAAACCATAAGTCTTTTCAGCACTTTTGCCACCTGGTGTAAACAAAGTGAGCGTGGCAAGGCAACCCCATGGCAACACACGGGCAGCATCATTAGGTAACAGTGGCTTTCAGGACGGTGGCGAGGCCACTGATCTGCACGGGAGGAGACGAGCCACCGAGCTCTTGCGATTATGTCTTACCTAATCACTCAGTGTCAACCTTGGACTGCTTCCAGTGGTGGCCATTTGCTCCCTGAAAGGGATCCATGGATAGAAAGACTAGTTCTTAAAAGATAAACGTTGTTATGAGATAAAATAATTTGATTTTAAAACCTCTCTTGTTGTTTTCGTTTTTATACAATTTTCAAAATCAGTTTAACTAGTAGATCACAATTGTTGTTGACTTTGCAGGGTGGTGACGTCACTAGGTTACACTGCCGGGCTTCCAGAGTGTGAATCTAGCGACATAAACATGTCATTTGTTCAGGCCTTTCAATTTGAACCGGAGAGGAACATAATGAGCATGGCACCACTGTCGATATTTCACAAAACGAGCAGCAAAAGCAAAATGAACAGGAAAGACGGGATGAGACGAGAGTAGAGTATGACAAAACTGATGTTCAGCCAAAATGAAGAGGCAAATTTGGCACACAATGTACTACTGTGCGCTTTCAACTTGTTTTTAGATGCATACAGGTAGAACGTACTAAAAAAATGCCTCAAGAAAATACAAGTACTTAAATGTAGTTACCATAATTTTCAGACCATAAGGCACACTTGACTATAAGCCGCCACCCACTAAATTTGACACGAAAACAACATTTGTCAATAGATAAGCTGCACTGGAGTATAAGCCGCTGCTGTCATCACTGTATTATGGAATATTTACACCAAACCGGTATTAACCGGTAACACTACATTTGACAGAAGCAACATAAGACTGTCATGAGACCAAATGAACCACCATCATTGCTTCAAAATGTCAGTCAACCTCTGCGTCCACCTGCTGTTAACAATTTTGTCTTTCAACATGCCTCCTAGCATGCATTGCGGCATTACAGATGTAAATAACAATCACTACTCATGTTCTGTGCTAACTATTTCGTCAGTTATGTTCCATTTGTGTCATTAATAGCTAGTTATGGTATTTGGTAGCACTTTATTTGACAGCAGCATCATAAGACCAAATGAACCACCATGAACCACCATAATTGCTTCAAAATGTCAGTCAACCTCTGCGTCCACCTGCTGTTAACACTGTTGTCGCCCAACATGCCTCCTAGCATGCATTGCAGCACCACAGATGTTGTTCTGTGCTATTTCTTCAGTAACTGTTCCATTTGTTTCATTAATAGCTAGTTATGGTATTTGGTAACTCTTAATTAATTTGACAGTGGTGCCACAAGACTATCATAAAATCATCATACTCATGACGTGACACTGCCTTAATATTAATGAATGCTGATGACAGATGTCATTTTGTGTCAGCCGGGAAATTATCTCACTTTTGAATGGATGTAAAAGATCCGAGCTAGGTATAAAGTGAGTTAGTGAAATAATTTACTGGATGACGCTTAATGACTTCTGTCATAAGCATTCATTAATGCCCATGATAGTGTCATGTCATAATTATGGCGGTCTTATGACGCCACTGTCAAAGTGTTACATTTGTATAAATCAACAAATAAGCCGCAGGATTCAAAATGAGTGGAATAAGTAGGAGCTTTTAGTCCGAAAATTACGGTATATCAAATAAGGACGTTTAACCTTTATTGCCAAATGTATCACATTTGATACACCTAAAATTTCATGATTTCAGACTAATTCAGAATTTCGATATTTCTTTTTGAAAAAAAAAAATGATGGATGCAAGTCAACACATCCACCTGTAGGTTCCATGAGAAAATTAAACAGGATTTAGCAAGGGTTATAGATATTAGAGCGCTTATTACTAGAGGCGTGCGAAATTTCAGATTCTTAGATTATTCGCGATTCGGCCGTGGAAGATTCGAGAACGATTCACAAACATCCAAATTCCGATTATTGGATTATACCAGTTAAAGCGGAAGTAAAACACAGTAGGCGTGGTCTTTGGGACGCAATGAGGAACGGACCGAGAGTAAATATCATGTTCAACTCATGCCGCTAGATAAAAAAGCAATCATACCTGAATGCGGCCGACAGCCGCTACAAACAACGCCCAGTTGCTAGTTGCTACACACATACGGCTACAGTAGCTATCATATATATGTAGAACTAGATGGAAAATGACAGACTTGCCGGCGTTAGTAAACAGCCGCCATCTTAAAGCAGTAGACTTCTCTAGAAGGCTTTTTTGTAGCGGACCTAATTAACTTTTTATCTAAAATACTCCTAAATCGGCAAAATCTTGTCTTGAATCTATCTTTAAATGATGCAACAGTTTTAAAACTTTGACATGTCAAAAGTAGACAGATGGGAAATTATGGAATAACGGGAGCAATTTTAACAAATGTAACGGCTGATTCACAACATTAAATTAATTGAATGTAGTTTAAAGTTGCTGATACAGAATGGGGACTGAAGTATTTTATTTACTGTTATTTTTGTATATCTGTTTACTGTTATATGTTAACTTGATACTGAAACAGTAGTTTGGTTTAGCTTGAGAGGATTTTTAAACAATTTTGGAACTAATGTACGAAACATTAAAAAAAAAAAAAAAAAGGAGGGGGGTGCATCAATAATCGTTTTATAATCGAATCGGAGCCTCTGAATCATAATCGTAATCGAATCGTTAGGTGCCCAAAGAATCCCAGCTCTACTTATTACACATATTCAATTTGACTTTTCTTTTTACAAATTTGAAAAAAAGGTTTCAGTAGGACCTTATTTTTCAAATTTTGGGATTCTCTGATAATTGCTTCATGTTGCAGGCATTTAAGAGTTAAATAAGCTACGTGACTAATGTGGTCAACAGATCAAGACTGCATGTGACACGAAAAAGCATGTTTATTTCATAATACACGCGGTATTTTATGCTCCTGAATGATATGGACCGCTTGGATGTGTGTGGAAGCGATCGCTATATTCATTTAGTTTTTTGAATCCCGCGCCATGAAAATGAGTGACTTCCGGCTTCGGTCTTGCATTGAGGAGGGGGGCGCTGTGACGTGTACGGATGAAGGCGTCCTCTTCACTATACAGCCGGGACTAAGGATTCAGCTGATTTTGCGGATTAATATGTTTATATTTCGCATCACGCCAGCCAAACGGCTGCAGAAAAATCTTGCTGTATGAAGGAGAGGCGTGTGCGCCATTTTGGAATTTCAAAAGGTTCCCATTCACCGTGGATATTGGCCAAAACAAGCCCTACTACTGTAGGACCATTGGACTTTCGAGGAAGTGAGTAAACATCTTGTTTTGTATTATGTCAAATATTCATACAGCGATTACACAGTAAACACTACAAACTTTCTTTAAATAAAGGACTACTTACGTTTGATCATTGATAAGCATGTAAAAAGCTCTCCTCGTGCAGATTAG
Organism: Corythoichthys intestinalis; assembly: GCF_030265065.1. NCBI lineage: Eukaryota > Metazoa > Chordata > Actinopteri > Syngnathiformes > Syngnathidae > Corythoichthys > Corythoichthys intestinalis. The sequence goes on from NC_080416.1 coordinate 24,627,605, forward strand.
CTGCACAACAACTGCAGCCGCCCTCCTCCGGGGAACGAACTGTAAATTGCTCTCCGCCGGGCGGTTTGCGGATCCGCAATTACAATCAACAACCCAGTTGTCATGTCAAATAATCCGGGCTAGTTATGTGGGATTTTTCGCTTCTAAGACTTTGAAACATCGCTCGGTTCGGGTTAGCATGTCGGCTAGCTGTCACGTCTCTTGGTTTGTTTACATTCTCCGAAGCCGGGGAAGGGAAATGACATATGTCCGATTTAGGTGTCATAAAACATCGTTCGGGAGGTGCGACAGTAAAGGTGAAGTCGACAGTTTTGACCATTATGGAGTATTTTTGCCATGTCGTCCTGAATAAGTGCATTTTTATCATTTCATATCCCATTTAGCACAAGACTGTTATTTGTCATGACCATGCCATTTATTTAGCTATTGGGGAAAAATACTTGGATAAAAAGAATATCCTGTAAAAATATTGGAGTAGAGAGACTGAAACAATGACATTTTGCGGCTCTTTTCGTCGCGTTTTCCTCATTCTGAATAATTCCCCCTCAATGGGCTGAATAGTAAAGCCGATGAGCCCAGTCTCCCGCTGACGTCATCCACCTGTTGGGGACGCTAGAGCCCTATAATGGTAGGCGTTAGAGATGTCCCGATCAGGTCCGATCACGTCATTTACAAAGTATCGGAATCGGCAAAAAAATATCGGCTATGCATTTTATTAATATATATATATATATATATATATATATATATATATATATATATATATTATATATATATATATATATATATATATATATATATATTTTTTTAAATTGTTTTCTAATTGTATTTAACGTTACAGACATAATATGTTACACTCATCCAGAGTCTTTAATAGGCTTAATGAAGGGTTATCAAAAATATCTCAATATCGGCGACAATCAATTTATAAAACAATGTGTCACGTTAAAATATTTGACGCTATCAATGTATTCACTGCACGACACGCTCCCTCATTATCGCACTCAATCTGTTGTGACGCCGTTTTACCTATATAGAGAGATGAAAGGCAGCGCAACATGCATAGAGTGAAATTTGGCAACCATTGAAGCTGTCCTTCAATTGGCTTAAACCTTGCAATCCCTCTCCCTATGATTAAAAATATCATGGGAAGCAATGTGGGGAATCAAGATGGCATTAGATCATTCTTTTAACACCTTAATTTATTTCCCAAAGCAGAGAAGATATATCCATTGGTAGCACGATGCACAGTCATGGTTTTACTTCCCAGTTCCCATCATGGTTTCACTTCCCATCATGCATTGGGGCATGCTGCAGTATCATTTACTGAAAGCTCAACAAATACACTAGATGGCAATATTTAGTCACAATACACAAAGTCACAAGTCTTTCTATCCGTGGATCCCTCTCACAGAAAGAATGTTAATAATGTAAATGCAATCTTGAGGATTTATTGTCATAATAAACAAATACAGTACTTCTGTACTGTATGTTGAATGTATATATTCGTCCGAGTTTTGTTCATTTTTTTCTTAATGCATTGCCAAAATGTATATGATCGGGAAAAATTATCGGGAATGATTGGAATTGAATCGGGAGCAAAAGAAAGCAATCGGATCAGGAAATATCGGGATCGGCAGATACTCAAACTAAAACGATCGGGATCGGATCGGGAGCAAAAAAACATGATCGGAACATCCCTAGTAGGCGTGGCTAACCGTCAGATTAAAAGACTAATTTCTCGTCATCTGCGCTTTGCTAAATTGTTGTATATAGTCGAATCGTCTTAAAATATGATTCTAATTCACATAATAATGCTATTTAAGACTTTTTTTTCCTATCGTATGCTCTTTAAAGCTACCACAAGAAAACACAATGGTTAAAAGTATGAGAGGCGAAATACATGCAAAAAGCATTTTTGAAGCAATGAAAAGGTAATAAAAAACTCAATAAAAACAAAAATACTGAGTACTCGCCACTTTAAACCGATGTACGCATGCGGAATTGCAGAACACCTGAAGTGTTCGTCTAGTGACAATGACAAACTACATCATCACCCCGAGCGTCCATTGCGCGCATAAAACATGTACTAAATATTATACATATTTTAATCAATGGCGATATTTTATGTGTTTCTAATAACATATTTTAGTAAAAGAGAACAACTGTGGCTTATTAGAGCCTACAAATCTTTAAGTCCGAGCTTCCCTTTAAGATCAGTTTTTTTTGGAGTGTTGAGAAAGCTGCTGCTGTTTGGTTAGTAACAGACTTCAAAAGGGCTCACACTTGTCAATATCTCAAAAGTTTGTTGCAAAGGCAAAATCTATTGAACTTTCGCCACTTTCCAGACGGTTAAAATGCCCAAGAAGGTGTTGCTGTTTTGGTTATCAAAAGACTTTAATGGGGATCAACGCTTGAGTGTGACAGAGGTAATGGGAGTCAGTGTCATTCCCAGTGGGAAAAGGGTGGCTGACCTGTTACTTCACCGCAGCGAGCACCGTGCGTCAGAGTCGGCGGACTTAACGCCCGAGCTCGGACGGATTAGAGCTGACTTTATTCTCAGGCGGGGACATGCTGAGCGCTGGCGTGTTGAGCTTCTTCGCAGGGAGTGGTTGAGGAAATCGCGGTTTTGAGGCCTCAGAACCACTGAGGAGCCCATTTTAATAGGAGGGGTGATGTTTTGTAGTCAAGATGTTGCAAAAAGATGAGACTTTCTATTGAACTTTTTGAAAGTAAATAAAACAGGATGCCAAAAATGATTGTTTGAGAGTGGTCTAATCACTGTTTTTGTGATAAATTGAATATATGTACTAATCACATGTTAGCAGTGGTGGAATGAACAGTAATGAAGTACTTTTACTTCGTACATTTTTGTGTATCTGTACTTCACTTATGTACAAATATGAAGTGGTAGTTTTCACTATATTTTACAGCAGGTAACTGTACTTCTTACTCGACTACTTTTCAAATTTACACGTTACTTTTGTTTCTTTCTTTCTCGTTGTGAATTGATAATCGATAAGCCCCGCGCTACTATACCGTAACTGAGCACTAGAGAGAGCAACATGAGTACAAGCAAGGCAGGTGAAAAAGGTATTGAACAATAAAAACCACAACATTCTTGTATAGTAGATCGCGGTATGCACCTGATAGTTGCTTGCAATCCGCCATTAAGCTACTTTTTCTTTTTGAACTTGTTAAGCTCCTGTTTACAGCGCAGTCAATCTTATTGCTTGTTTTTCAATTCTACACAGTTTTAAATAAAACCGAGCAGTCAATGAATTTTCTGGTTCTTTCATTGGATATTGACTCAGATCTTGGTATATACTGTATATGTATATTGCATTTTTGCATCGGGAGAAAATATTTTACTTTGTCCTTGTAATGTAAATTTTAAAGCAAGTACTTTTGTATATTTACTTGAGTACATTTTTTCTTAGATAAAGTACTTTTTTCCACATGTGTTGTGCTTTTATTGAAGTAAAAAAAGTGAGTATTTAATCCACCACTGTTTGTAAGTTACAGTTATATTTTCTCTGGGCTTTTAGCCAGAAATGTGCAATGGGAAAAAGTTGGACTTTTTTTTTTATATAACTACAGTGTGTACTGTACCATCATTTTCGGGCTATAAGTCGCACCTGAATATAAGCCGCCACCCACCAAATTTGACACGAAAACAGCATAGTTCACAGATAAGCCACACTGGACTATGAGCCGCAGCTGCCCTCAATGTATTATGGGATATGTACACCAAAAGATATTAAACTGTAAAACTTTATTTGACAGCGGCATCATAAGACTGTCATAAGACCAAATGAACCACCATAATCCACCATCTGCTGTCAACACTGTTGTTGTCCAACATGCCTCCTAGCATGCATTGCAGCGCTACAGATGTAAATAACAATCAAAATTCATGTTCTGTGCTAATTATTTCTTCAGTTACTGTTCCAGTTGTTTCATTAATTGCTAACTCTGGTATTCTGTATCTGTAACACTGTATTTGCCAGTGGTGCCATAAAACTGTCATAAGACCATCGTAATTATGACATGACACTGCCATGAGCATTGATGAATGCTCATGACAGATGTCATTTTGTGTCATCCAGCAAATTATCTCACTTTTGAATAGATGTAAACGTTCCGAGCTTGACATGAATGGAGTTAGTGACATAATTCATCAGATGGCACTTTATGATATCTGTTATAAGCACTCATTAATGCCCATGATAGTCTCATGGCACAATTATGACAGTCTTATGGCAGTCTTATTATGCCGCTTTCAAATGAAGTGTTACCTATTAACCCAAATAAATAAAAAAATAAGACGCACTGGACTATAAGCTGCATAATTCAAAATGAAGGAAAAAAGTAGCGGTTTGTGGTGCGAAAATTACAGTAATTACTTGTTAGCAGGGGTGAAACGTACAGTAACGAAGTACTTTTACATAACAAGTACATTTTGTGCATCTGTACTTTACTTGGGTACAAATACGAAGTGGTATCTTTTACTTCACTAAATTTTACAGCAGGTATCTGTACTTTTTACTCCGATGCTCTTCAAATTGTTGCCTGCGCTACACGTTACTTTTGTTTGTTTTTTTCTCGTTGTGAATTGATAGTTTAGTTTTCATGCCTCCGGTGCAATCGATAAGCCCCGTGCTACTATACCATAATTGAACACTAGAGGCAGCAACAGGAGTACAAGCAAGATTAGGCAGGTGAACAAAATATTGACCGATAAAAAAAACACCATACTCTTGTACAGTAGGTGGCAGTATGCACCTGACAGTTGCAGGCAATCCGCCATTAAGCTACGTTTTTTTGAGCTCGTTAAGCTTCTGTTCAGATTGCATTCAAATTTATTGCTTGTTTTTTTCCATTCTGCACAGTTTCAGAAAAAACTCAGCAGTCAATGAATTTTCTGGTTCTTTCTTTGAATATTGACTCAGATATACAGTATATACTATATGTATATTACATTTTTGCATCGTGAGAAAATAGTTTTACTTTTTACATGGAAAGTAAATTTTAAAGCAAGCAATTTTGTACTTTTACTTGAGTACATTTTTCCTAGATACTTGTACTTTTACTACGGTAATTTTTGCACCTATATCTGTACTTTTACTTAAGTTTAAAAAAAAAAAAAAAAGAAAGAAAGACTTGTACTTTTACCACAGTAATTTTTGCACCTAAAAAAATAAAATAAGAGTACATCATCCACCACTGCTTGTTATATTTCACAGGGCTTTGTATTTTATGTGCATTTGGAAAAAGTTAAACTTTTATTTTTTTAATGTGACTGCAGTATCTACTGTAAATGTGTTATTCTTTTCCAAAGCCAACGTAGATGTTCGAAAATATTGTACTGTATTTTAAATAATTACAAAGCTAATCTGTTTTCATTAAGGATTACAGAAATCAGACAGAATTTCATTTTTTTCCCTTTTTTTTTTATTTAATGTATTAAAATTTCAGTAAATTAAAAAAAAGAAGAAATAAATGTTGTTTTTTGTTGTGTTTTTTTTTTTTTTTTTTTTTTTCTCTTAACAAAAATGTAATGTAAGAAAAGTTAAGAATGAATACTGTATTTATCATATTTAATACCGGGAAATTAAGAGGATTTAGACAAATTTTAAGATCAGCAAGTTCTAGAAAAATTGAATAGATAAATAAAAATGAGCTTAAATTGTTCATACATTTCCTTTTCGTTGAATAGTTTTCTAGTCTTTGTTTTTTTTTATTTTATTTTTTAAAATCTATTCAATGAACGTCACGTCAGTGTCTTACTGCCACTTAGTGGTGAAACACTCTTATGCCTTTAACTCAGGAAACATGTTTCCTGACAAAATTTAAAGTATGTTCTCTAACAGCATAATACTGTATGTATTGAAAATAAATTTGTAATTTTTTTTTTCAAATAATGTAAAATTAAAGTGTTTTTTTTTCTTGACTGGAAAAGTAAAGTGAAGAACAAAAAAGATCATAAAACATTTCCTAAAATATTAAACGGAGCTCTTTCTTTAAGGAACTCTAAATATTCACCCGCCAGGGAGCGCAATTATAATTATCACTTGCATATCATTTTTATGCAAATAAACGGCTGTCGAAACACCTGCGTGTTTGTCTGAATTACGCTACAGAGCATTAAAAAGTCAACTCGTTTATTTTAATTTATTATGATTATAGTGTACATCCTTTCCCATCCTCCCACAAAACGACTAGATTATTTCCTCGATTTACGTATTGCTGCGTCGAGAAAGTCAGCTGCGGCTCACTTGACAACACATAGTTGGAAAACTCTTGTTTCAGTTCAGTACCTATCGTTGTTTGTTGTTTTAAGGAATAAGGGGAAACAAGTGTAGTGTAACATCAGTCTTCATTAGTCTTAGCACTAGAGGGGTAGATTCAGAAAGAGTGCAACATATACGCCATGCGTCGCGTAGTTTAGGCTGGGCGAAGAAAAATAAATAAATAAATAAAAAAAAAAAAAAAAAGAAAAAACAGGACAAGCTTAGGTTATTAGGAAGCGGTGTCCCCGGAGCCTCATTAAATTGCGAGAAACTTAACAACACAAAAGAGGTTGTGAGCCGCTGCCTGCGCCTGTCGCGCGCACTTGCGCGCGCACGTCTATGTGCGCTCGCAACCGCGCGACCCTCTCCATTCCTTTCCTACATACTAAAATACTATAATTATATCACAAATACTAAATAAAATGCTAAAATAAATATGTAAGAGGATCCTGCTAAAATAAAAAATAAAAGAACAATAATTTAGAAAATACTAAAAAAAAAAAAAAAAAACACTCTAAGACTAAAAACTAAAAAACCATTAGCCAGTTACTGGCTACTCATTCCTAAATATTAAATAAAAGAACAATAATTTAGAAAATACTTAAACACCAATCTTCCGTGAACACCAGACCCCCACCCCTTTATCAACTTCACCCTCCCCACTCGCGCTTCCCAACCACAGGTTGGGACACAGCGTTTCCCTCCCGCTCAGGCTGGTTGGCTCCTAGACAACAGGTTGTTGTTTCCCGATTTGATGTGGTGGGACATACGTAATATATACATGCGCATGTATGCATATACATACAAAGATATGTGTATGGGATAGATATGGGCATGTATATTTGAGTATAGAGTAGATGCGACGACCCACTTTTTAAGTTAGATGAGGGGTCTGTTACGCGCAATATGTGTATGCATTTACATGTATATTTAGAGGTATACATATAAATTTGGATAGACATATACTTGTCCTGAAGGTTGTGGTGGTTTGGCTGGCGGGCAGCGTCAGGCCGGGCCAAAGCCACCGGGACTGGAACGTAGCGGTTCCGCACCTCAGGGCTGACGAGTCGGAGGTTTGAGAGCTGGGTTGTGGAGGCCCTAGGAAGTGGTCCCCCCTTAAAAAAGAATAAAGGTATTAAGCCCGCTGTTGGAAGTGACGCCCAACAGCAAAGAGGGCCTCGCTGCTTGCGGTAAGCAGAACAATAAACATGGCCATGAACACATTCGCCCAGCGGAGATTTAGGTCAGGGACCCGTGACAAATGGCTATATGAATGCGCTAAGGAGGGCTGTGAGGGTACAGGGAAGAAATTAGACGAGTTGTTGTGTCGTGTAGTCTCTTGTTAAAGTAAGTGGACGTTTTGTTTTGCTTAGTGTTGTTCGAAATGAAGCCGAAAAAATAGGAAGCGCCCCTGTTAACGTTCTGGGAGACAGCCGTTGGCATGGCGCCTGGAGTTGGGCTATCTGATTAGAAAAGAACACTGTGTTCAAAATAAGGAGGGCGGGCCGTCGGTGGCCCCTATTTGCAACATGGGGTCCTCGACGGCATCCGCTGGGTTGTTTGCCAAAATTGATTATAAGGGGAGGCTAGAATTGAAGCTGGGAATTTTCCAGTCCTTGTTTAACATTTTAAGATAAAATTGAGAGCCAAAAAAGGGACAATATGTAAAAAATTATAAAAAATCAGTAGATCTGATTAGAAAAGGAACACAGTGTTCAAAATGAGGTGCGCGGGCCGATGGGCGGGAGGCCCCTCTTGCTCTTGTTCAGGCCAAGCAGAGCAAGGAGGGCTGAAGTCCCTGGATGTTTGGTAAAGTTATAGATTTAAAAAAAAAAGAAAAAAAAAAAAAAAAGCTTTTTCTAACAAGAAGATTTTTACTCACAAAAGAATGTAGAGAAACAAAAGAATATTAAAGTGATGCGTTCAACCACGAACTTACAATTATTAGAATAACAAACATGCAAACCGAACCAGCAAAGAACACCTTAAAATTAGTAACGGGGAATTGATATCATGGCTCGCTTCTAGTATGACGAATAGTTTGAAATGTAATTTTTAGGGGATTCAAGCATGATGAATATGGGGAAAGTGTCACTTTTGGATCACATGTTGATAGAATTGGCTGTCGTGAATTCAGCTGGGATCCAAAGAACAACAGGATAACTTTATTGATTTTAGTTTTGATATAAGAAGACAATTAAAATTGAACTAATTTTTGCTGTTATGAAAATAGAGTAGGAAATAAGTGGCCAACTTTGTCGAGACAGGCCATGACCAAAGTTAATTGACAAATTATCAAATAGGGGGCCACAATAAAACATGTAACAATGCAATATAAGAATTGTAAATATTTGAGCTAATTGACATTCATAACACCCCTTAAAGTAACTAGAACATCTTTGAAAAAAAAAAAAAAAAAAAAAAGCAAATGGTTCTTTCATAACACTTATCACGATTCCAAATTTACATCGGAGATAACGTTCCCAGAATGAGATAAATAGTAAGTCTTATTAGTTTTTATTTTTATCTTAACTTGGATATTTTCTTTTCATTGTTGACACTTGAAGGAAATAATTTCATTTAGTATATTTTCTTTTCCTTTTGCACTTTCGTAAAACTGATTTTGGAGTTATTTTGTAGTTCCGTTTAATTTGGAGTCTATAGAAGCTAATTTAAGTTTGAGATGCCTTGCCTAAAGGGTTAAAGTTTAGGAAAGAGCAAAGTTCTAAAGTGGGTCATCTCAAGCTCAAGTCTCTGGTTGTTTTGGTAAAACAATAGATAAGACAGTCCTTCCCTAGCCACTATTGACTCCCGGAAGAATGCGGAGGGAGAATCTCCTATATGTGTTAATTTTGATATACGGGACAATGTAAAAGTGGATTTAGGTTTTTAAAAAGACTTGAAAATGCCAGATTTCACTAAAATATAATCTTTTGGGTCACCTGCGGATAGAATTGGGCTATCCTTGCAAAAAAGAAATCAAGAAATGAATAAAATAAAATAAAAAAGGGGAATAAGACATTTTCACCAATTTCATGATCTGGGATGAAAAGACAAGACCAATGTAGGTAAATTTTGTGCTTTGAAATTATAGGGGAAATTAGCAACCAATTTTTTAAGAGAAAGACCACAGTAGGAATCGAATTAACAAATTACATAAGAGGGGAGGAATTAAATTTGAGAACGTAAACAAACACGGGCATCGTGCCAAATGCAATTTATTATGCTGGGGAAGTTGCTTATGTTAAAAGTTAAGAATAATACTCGAACGATACAACGATAATGAGACAGAATCTAGAGATGAGTTAATTTAATTTCAGAATACCTTTCCAAGTCTACTGCCTATAAATACAATTTCCCCAGTATAAGACAATTTTTATGTTTTCATTTTGGATTTTTGTTCTTGATCTTTTGATGAATTACTCTCATGTGATATTTTTCCATTCCTTTGGACACCTTTATGGAACAGATTTTTATTTTTAAGGACTTGAATAATATTTGAAAAAAATAAACAAAAAAAGGAGGAGTGGAGAAAGTGTTGTTTAGTTCCATGTCTGTGCTAACTGTATTTTTCATATTTTTTTAGAATTTTTTCTAAAAATTCTATTCATCTATTTCTATTCTTTTCCATTTTTTATAAAAAGTCAAACTGGTTGACTTGCATTTATTCTATTGATCCTATTCACTGGTTTGTTATTTTGCAATTATTTTCGGGGGACCTAATTGTTTCACAAAAGGGGAGAAAGATACATATTTTGAATGACATAAGGAACAAAGGAAAAGGCATCACTTTCCAAGACATAAATATTTTAATTATTGCTGAGTGGCTTTGTTTGGGATCTGAATTGGACATGAGGGGTTTGTAAACTGGAAATAATAAGACATATAAATGTTTTTGTGTTGATTGTTGCAATGGGAACCATTGAACAGTTTAAACGTGTAGTAGTAGACAACCACACACCGTAGAAATGAATGTACAACTCCCATCCTTTGACAAAATGATTCCTTGTGACTAGGGTTGTTGACGATCAATATTATTAAGCTTATTGGTAAAAAAAAAAAAAAAAAAAAAAAAAAAAAAAAAAAAGGAGTTAGAATCTCAAATGATGGCATTTAGACCACCATAGGGGATAGTTTTTGATTTGGTCTAGATAATTGGGGTATCACACAAGCTGATGTAACTTGGGAATGATAACATGTACTGGGTATTCATAATGCACTTTGAGTAGTAGCTATGAGTGATATAGCCATGCTTACAATTGCAATTGTGGGCATGGCTAGAGGGGGTTAAGTGGGCCAAGATAACACCAACATTATTACTGAAAGTTAATATGGATGCGGACAACTGTAAATTTTTATTGACCTGTACAGTCTGTTCAACTCTAAACATACAGTTCTTAGGCCCAACAAACAGTAAATTATTATAAACATAATACTATTCATAATCTCACTTAGCTTTAATAGCACGACATATTTTAGGAGCACGCAGAGGCCATTACAACGATCTAAAGTTTTCCCTGACCACATTGTTTCCCAAAAGATTTCAAGGTTTAAGGATAATAATCTGCCACATCACATGTTGGAGTTTTGAGACTGGTGCGGTTGGGACGTTTCAGGTGGTAAGGTTACAAATAGGCCCAGTTATGATAAGTAAGTATGACAAATTGTCTATTCTTAAGTTTATCCTTATTTCTGTTTATCGATCCCCTGAAACACCAGATGTGTATGTTGACAGGATGGGAGGACATTCGCCCTGAACGCTAGCAGGGCTGGGACTGGGTGTGACAAGCGGAGCCATCGCACCGGCACACGGACCACCGGTTGCGCGGGTGGGAGAAGGGATCGCCAATGGTTGGAGGATCAAAGGTTTGATTCCAGACCCCACCTATTCCCTCAGGGCTGTGACCGCGGTACCGCACGAGCCGTGAGCTGGTGGCTGTGTGAGAACAGGTGCTCACAAAATAATGGTTCATCGCCAAGGGACAGCCGTCACGACTGTCCCCACGGTTTTATACTCACCCCAGCTGACGATGCTGTGTTTCGTCGGGGTGAATGTTTTCCGGTCTTTTTGAATTTGAGAAAGTATTTAAATGTTAGAGAGATTACCGTGCCTCAGACGTCTCGACAAGCATTAGGTAAAAACTAAAACATGTGAGTACGTGACATATTTTAAGTACACCACATAGTCCCAGATGTATTTGATTAAGATTCTTTACTTTTATTATTTTATTTTCACTTTCTAATGATTAACTTTCCTGTAGGTACCGCATTATATTTTAGACACCTTAAGCTCATTTTTTGTGTTCTACACAAAGGCAAAGTCGTTCTATGCTTTAATTAGGGAGTGTTTTAAAATATGTTGGAGGCTCTGTATTCTTTTGAGTTGAACAGATTACAGCTACACTAGGATCCACTAACAAGAACAAATTTAATTAGTTATAAATTACCTGCGGCAGCCATGCTGAGTCATTTTGTCCGAAGTTATAGAAGATTGTGGAGACCTGTGAAAGCGTCGTGGACTCTTCAAGTAAACGGCAGGCATCAACACCATAAGGTATTGTACGACTACAGCAAGTTTAAAAATAAATAAATAAATAAATAAATTATTTGAATTCAGTCAATATGTAGAAAGTGAGTTAATATGCATATGTTATCAGAATGGCACAAAACAACAATTGCAATGTATTTACAAAAAAAAAAAAAAAAAAAAAAAAGACAAGACAAGGCATTTAAATTAATTGACGTGATTTTATGATCTCCAATCATGTCAAAATGAAATTACTCAGAATATTCTCACATACCAAACTCACGCTAGATGTCTGAACTTGTGGTCAAAGTCTACTAACTTGAACGAGGGGATCATTTTGTTTGCTTTCACCTGTAAATGTGCAACTTTGGGTTTTAACGGAATTGCCACCCAATGATTATTTTTGGGTCTGCTCCTTAGAAGTCGTCTCAATTTAGTCCAACGGAGTATAAATGGAAATTATATACAGTGGTATGAAAAAGTATCTGAACCTTTTGGAATTTCTCACATTTCTGCATAAAATCACCATCAGATGTGATCCGATCTTTGTCAAAATCACACAAATGAAAAAAAGTGTCTGCTTTAACTAAAACCACCCGAACATTTATATGTTTTCATATTTTAATGAGGATAGTATACAAACAATCAGTGACAAAAGGAGGAAAAATAAGTAAGTGAACCATTTCATTTAATTTTTTGTGCCCCCCCCCTTTTGCGACAATAACTTCAACCAGACAAACACATATTTCTACAAAAAAAGTCAAATATGCCTCTAAACTAAATTACAAATGCATAAACAAACATTAGCTCAAACAAAAACTTAAAGCCTAATGTTGGCCTGAACAGGGGGCAACTAGATTGGCTGATAAAGTGGTTTGAAAAAGTATCTGAACCTTTTTGAATTTCTCACATTTCTGCATAGAATCACCGTCAAATGTGATTTGATCTTTGTCAAAATCACACAGACGGAAAAACAGTGTCTGCTGTAACTAAAACCAGCCAAACATTTATAAGTTTTCATATTTTAATGAGGATAGTATGCAAACAATGACAGAAGGGAGAAAAATAAATATGTGAACCATCACATTTGATATTTTGTGGCCTCCCCTTTGGCAGCAATAACTTCCTGTAGCTGCAGATCAGTCTGGCACATTGATCAGGACTAATCTTGGTAATTCTTCTCTACAAAACTGCTGAAGTTCAGTCAGATTCCTGGTATTATTGGCATGAATCGCTGTCTTTAGGTCATCCCACAGCATCTCAATGGATTCAAGTCTGGATTTGACTTGGCTACTCCAGAACGTGTGTTTTCTTCTTCTGAAACCATTCTGAAGTTGATTTACTTCTGTGTTTTGGATCATTGTCTTGTTGCAGCATCTATCCTCTTTTTAGCTTCAACTGTCAGACAGACGGTCGTGGGTTTTCCTGCAAAACATCCTGATAAACTTTTGAATTCATTCTACCATTACTGATTTCAAGTTGTCCAGGCCCTGAGGCAGCAAAACAGCCCCAAATCATGATGTTCTCTCCGTCATGCTTCATGGTGGGGATGAAGTGTTGATGTTTGGTGAGCCGTTCGATTTTTACGCTACGCATGACGTCGTGTGTTACTCCCAAACAATTCAACTTTGGTTTCATCAGTCCACAAAATATTTTGCCAAAACTTCTGTGGAGTGTCCAAGTGCCGTTTTGCGAGCATTAAACGAGCAACAATGCTTTTTTAGTCCTCCATGAACACCATTCTTGGCCAGAGTTTTACATATACTAGTGTGCACATAGATACTGGACTGTAAGTCTTAAGCTGACACTCTAGGGTTCTTTTTTACCGATCTGAGTATTCTGCGCTGAACTCTTGGTGTCATCTTTGGTGGACGGCCACATCTTGGGAGAGAAGCAACAGTGCCAAATTCTCTCCATTTGTAGACAACTTCTCTGACTGTCGATTGATGAACATCCAGACTTTTAGAGATGGTTTTGTATCCTTTCCCAGCTTTATATAAATCAACAAACCTTGATCACAGGTCTTCAGACTGCTCTTTTAACCGAGCCATGATGCACATCAGACAACGCTTCTCATCAAGACAATTCTTATCAGATGTGTGTGTGTTTTATAGTGGGCAGGGCAACCTTAAACAACTCATCAGTGATTGGGCACACGTCTGACTTGAATTGCTTGGTAAAAATCGATTGCTCTTTAACTCTTCTGAGGCAGAGGGCTCACTTACCTATTTTTCCTCCTTCTGTCATTGTTTGCATGCGATACTCATTAAAACATGAAAACCTATAAATGTTTGGGTGGTTTTAGTTAAAGCAGACACTGTATTTTAATCTGTGTGATAAATCTGTGTGATAAAATCACACAGATTAAAATACAGTGTCTGCTTTAACACAAAAAGTAATGATGATGAAGGCGAAAGTGTTCAACGAAACATGACAGTTAATTAAGACTACCTAAAACAATTGTCTATGATAAAAGAAAACTTCAATCTATAAGTGTAAACAAAATGATCTCTATACAACTATATATATATATATATATATATATATATATATATATATATATATATATATATATATATATATATATATATATATATATATATAAATATATATATATATATATGTTTTGTTTTTTGTTTTTGTTTTTTTAACAGACGTCAATCTCTTGTCAGTAAAATTTTAAGGGATCAAACTTGCATAATTTAAATGGCAATTTCCAAGTGTTTTATGGCAAAGCAAGCACATAAGTACATAATAAATAAAAGTCAGGAAAGCGCTACATAACAAAACGAAGAAGAATAAACAATGCATCATGTTAGAAGTCATTACAACAAATAAAACAGATAAAATCCGGACAGATTAAAACCCTTAATCAAAATATTAGAACTATGGGGAAAAGTATTCAAGTGTCTCGACATTTTATTACAATTTAACTTCATCTATTTTCAGCTTTTGAATATTTAATGAGAGAAGGTTAACGACCAGAATTGCATATATAACACCCTTGCGAAGTTTGCTTTAGCAAGATCTTTGTGACGATTGTTAAAATGTAATCACACACACACTCCCTCTCTGTTCCAGTGCCACAAAATTGCAGTATATGCTTGTTTCTGCACCAACAAGACCAGTACTAAAACCAAACAGGTTCTACCACAAATGCTGGCATGTGTTTAAAAAAAAAAAAAAAAAGATCATTCACATTCATTCCGTATCAGGGTTGTCGCACAGATTTCGAGTGCCATAGACCAGGAGTGGAAAAAAAAAACAAACAAACCTACAAATAAATTATTAAATGTGTAATTTAAAATGCTTCCCTTGCAATATTTATTTATTTCAATATTTATTTCAGCATTTATTTATGTATTTCAATATTTATTTGTTTATTTCAATGTATATTTATTTATTTCAATATTTATTTGTTTATTTCAATGTATATTTATTTATTTCAATTTGTATTTTTTTCCAATTTATTTATTTTCCATTTTTATTATTTTTTTCTCATTTCATTTATTTATTTCAATTCATATTTATTTATTTATTTCAATATTTATTTTTTCCACTTTTTATTTACTTATTTAAATTTTTATTTAATTATTTCAATATTTATTACCATTTTTATTCATTTCAAGATTTATTTATCCCAATATATATTTATTGATTTCAACATTTATTGATTTATTTCAATATCTATATTTCATTTCAATTTCTATTGATTAATTTCATTATTTATTAATTAATTTCAACCTATAGTTCACTTTTATTTATTTCATTCTTGCACTCTTGTTTCCCTTGAAATTGGAATAAATAAAAAGTGAAGAAAAAATTTAAATATATATAGAAAAATTGAAATGCATAAAAATTGAAATAAATGTTGAAATAAACTTTGAAATAAATAAATAAATATTGAAATGGAAGCATTTTAATGACACATTAAATGATCTATTTAATTGTGGATTTATTTATTGATTTTTTTTTTTGCACTCCTGGCCCTTCATATCTACATTTCACTGCTGCAATACGAAATTTTGCACCCTTGGTATAGTGAGGTGCTGGTATGTGGCATTTTAAATATCAAATTTAATCTTTTTTGTTAGTTTGATGTAATATTTATAATATGTGCAAGTATTGAGTTTAGATGAGTCTTAAAGTGTTTGATGATTGACGCCAAGGGGTGCAGGTAAAACATACAGTGTCTTTTTTCCCCCTTAAGAAATCCGCCTTTCAAACTCCCAATTTTAAAATCCTGGTCACTCACTCTTACTTTGAAATGCCGTAAATTCGCTTCTATTTCCGGGTTCAAGAGGAGGCAGAGCGATACCGTCAAGTACAGTACAGTAAAGATGCAAATGGTTGACCTATGCAGGGTTTAACACTACAAATACATATTTAGAAGCGCATAATATTCCTAATATGATGTAAAATATATTTGTCGTGACCTTGAGGGCTCTGGATTGATTTAGAATGTCGTGCTCCCCTGGATGTTGTTTTTGTATGCCCTCTGCTGTTGAACTAGTACATCTAAAATGATTATTTTGTGTCGACCAGATATGAAAAGCAATGTGACATTCAGAGTACATTTTGAGTAATTGTAGATGCACATTTTAGATTATATTATTGTGAATTATGCCCAATACTTCACATAAAAGTTGAATCAAAACGACATTGTTGAAGCTATATAATGAAATATTTGTTTTGTTTTCCATTTTTTAATAGGAAATTAAAGTTATTCATAATATCAAATGAGTATGTACACGTTGTTTATTTCCTTGATCAATGTTAAAACGTTGTATTTTGTTTTTGAATATAATATAAAATGAGTGTATATTGAATTTCAAAGAAATAATCTTTTTAAAACAAAATTGATTGGATTAGATTTAGATTTATTCGGCGCGCTGCACAACTCGAACCGTTTGACCAATTGGCACTTTTCTAATGACGAAATAACCGACATTTTCGGAGAGACAGCGAGAACCAAAAGTGGTATTTGCCATGTGGCAAAATGGATTGCCACGTGGCATTTTTTTCTTTGCCATGTGGCATTTTTTTAGGCGATGTGGCAAAATTGATTTTGCCATGTGGCAAAATGGATTTTGCCATGTGGCATTTTTTCTTTGCCATGTGGCATTTTTTTGCCATGTGAGAAAATGGATTTTGACATGTGGCATTGTTTTGGGTATGCAGCAAAATGGATTTGGATTTTGGAAAATGTGGACGTGCATAGCCGTTGCCGGTTGAATGTCAATGCGCTGTAATGCTAAGTGTATGGTCAAAAATCACAGCCTCACATGTTTTTCTGCCATTTAAAATGAATGGAAATTTTGGACGTGCATAGCCGTCAATGGCGTGGACGTGCATGGCCTTCCCACCCCAAAAGAATGCGACAAACCAAAATTCATTTTGCCACATACCAAAAAAATGCCACATGTCAAAATCCATTTTGCCATATGGCAAAAAAAATGCCAAACACTTTTGGTTCTGGGCCCAGCTAAATTTTTGCGTAATACAGTAAAGTTTTTCGAATGACTCCCCAAAATATTTCGTTCGCCCATAAACAAAGTTTTTTAAAAAAAATTTTTTTACCATTTTTGACCAAATCACAAAATTCACACATCAAAAATTCCAGGACGGTAAGGAGTGTAAAAGTTCTATACAGAATTTGGCAAAAACCTATGGTTCCCCCAAAATTTACCCAAAACTTGCCCATTCATTTTTAATGGGATGCCACTGATGCCATGCAAGTCCAAATTTCCCATTCATTTTCAATGGCAGGAAAATATTAGTCTTTGTGATTTTTGACCATTTACCATGACAGCCTACTGAAATTCAACTGGCACGCAAGTAAGTCGATGCCATAGACAGCCATGCACGTCCATGCCATTGACGGCCATGTATGTCCAAATTTCCCATTCATTTTCAACAGCAGAAAAACGTGTGTGGTTGTAATTTTGACCTAAAACTCACTATTACAGCCCATTGACATTCAAACTTGCACCCATTGACAGCCATAAAACAGGACGTGTCTCCGAAATGTCCCCAAATCAACAGGAAGTGACATGATAGATCTGTATCTACCACAGCAAAGCCTTGTCGTAATTTCTCCAGAAATTGAAGTTTCAGGAATATATTTATATTTATTCAATAAAATTTGTGTAAATTGAAATTGTTTGTTTATTTTAGGGCTGTCAAACGATTAAAATTTTTAAATCGCGTTAATCACAGCTTAAAAATTAATCAATCGTAATTAATCGTAATTCAAACCATCTATAAAATATGCCATATTTTTCATTATTGTTGGAATGAAAAGATAAGACACAAGACGGATATATACATTCAAAATAATGTATATAAGTACTGTATTTGTTTATCATAACAATAAATCAATAAGATGGCATTAACATTATTAACATTCTGTTAAAGCGATCCATGGATAGAAAGACTTGTAGTTCTTAAAAGATGAATGTTATTACAAGTTATAGAAATTTTATATTAAAACCCCTCTTAATGTTTTCGTTTTAATAAAGTTTGTAAAATTTTCAAACAAAAAATAAACTAGTAGCTCGCCATTGTTGATGTCAATAATAATTATGGTGCTGAAACCCATAAAATCAGTCGCACCCAAGCGCCAGTAGAGGGCGGCAAAACACCAAAAAATACAAGTAACAAGTGAAAATGACACTTTGCTGTCATTTTAATCTGTTTGAGAGGGGCATGTGTTAAATGCATCAAATATTTTAACGTGATTAATTTAAAAAATTAATTAACGCCCGTTAACGCGATAATTTTGACAGCCCTAGTTTAGTTATATTATATTTGTTTAATTCAAAATACATATACGTTTTTGTTTTTTTTTTTGATTAAAAAAAAAAAAAATGAAAGTCATATTTTAACGAATATTATGCTGTATTTTCTTGTTAAATTTCAGCCTTTATTTTACTCGTCAGACTCAGTCGCTGTTTACATACTAAATTTGATGTTGGAAAATTGTGATTGGTATGAAAATGCAACTTTCCATATTTCCATTTTTACATATTAGCTGCAGTCCTTTACCAAATCAATCATCTGATTTTATTTAACTAAATCAAATTACATTTCTCAATGTTCTTCTTTACATGTGCAGGCAATGGACGGCGACAAACCGTGGGCTCTGATCTCCGAGGTGGGTGAGCAGGGCATCCTGGAGCAGGCCATAGATATACTGAGGCAACACTTCCAAATCGTCAACCACCGTGACTTTCTGAAGGACCCGGGTCTTTACGGCCCCAAAATCCAGGTCCTGTTCAGTTGGATACAGCGCCCGAAGGCCACGCCGGCACTGCTCAAGTCTCTCCCGGCGCTCAAGGTGGTCGCCAGCGGAGGGGCGGGATACGACCACCTGGATTTACCCAACATCACCCGCTTGGGGGTGAGAGTGGCCAACACGCCAGGGGTGGTCAGTGATTCCACGGCGGATATGGCCATGGCGCTCCTTCTCGCGTCAGCACGCAACATTGTTGAAGGTGATAATTCATTGAACTCTTTGGCTGTCAATGACGACGTAGACATTCAATCCATTTGACTGGGAGGGGCGCCCCTCCCAGTCAAATGGATTGAACGTCTATTGTCGTTAACCTGGGTTGGCAGTGAATAAGTTAAATAGGGTTGTAAATCACCAATTTCATAACAATATAATAGCCATTGTTCGGAAACTATACAGTATTTATTTGCCGATATTAAAATTTCTACCACAGATCCATTTTCATTTAATTTAGGGGTCTCCGATTGACTGAGCATATTATGGAGTACACATTTAACACAATACGTTACATTTCACCGAAAGAAATAAAAAATTCAAAGCAAATTTGACACTTTTGACAATTGATTCAATGAAAACCATTGTTTTTAACAAAACGGCTTATCTAAAAGATGACAATATCAAGCCATGTTTTGTGTTTCGTGTATCAATCTAGATCAATGTATCGTTAAGGTGTAAATCACCAATCTCCTGACAATACAATATGTCAGTTCTTGGAACAACGACATAATATTTGCCAATACAGTGGTATGAAAAAGTACCTGAACAGCATCAAATGTGATCTGATCTTTGTCAAAATCACACAGATGAAAAAACAGTGTCTGCTTTAACTAAAATCACCGAAACATTTATAGGTTTTCGTATTTTAATGAGGATAGCATGCAAACAATGACAGAAGGGGAAAAATAAGTAAGTGAACCCTCTGCCTAAGGAGACTTAAAGAGCAATTGAAACCAATTTTTACCAAACAATTTAGGTCAGGTGTGTGCCCAATCACTGATGAGTGGTTTAAAGCTGCCCTGCCCACTATAAAACACACACCTGGTAATAATTGTCTTGATGATAAGCTTTATCTGATGTGCATAATGGCTCGGTCAAAAGAGCTGTCTGAAGAACTGCTCGGTCAAAAAAGCTGTCTGAAGACCTGTGATCAAGGATTGTTGATTTGTAAAAAGCTGGCAAAGGATACAAAACCATCTCTAAAAGTCTGGATCTTCATCAATCGACAGTCAGAGAAGTTGTCTATAAATGGAGAGAGTTTGGCACTGTTGCTTCTCTCCCAAGATGTGGCCATCCACCAAAGATGACGCCAAGAGCTCAGCGCAGAATACTCAGAGAGGTAAAAAAAAAAAAAAAAAAAAAAAGAACCCAAGAGTGTCTGCTCAAGACTTACAGAAATCATTGGCACAGTCTAATATCTCTGTGCACACATCAACTATAAGTAAAACTATGGCCAAGAATGGTGTTCATGGAAGGACTCCACAGAGGAAGCCACTGCTGTCTAAAAAAACCCCATTGTTGCTTGTTTAATGATCGCAAAAAGAAACTTGGACACTCCACAGAGGGTTTGGCAAAATATTTTGTGGCGTGATGAAACCAAAGTTGAATTGTTTGGGAGTAACACACAACATCATGTATGGAGGAAAAATGGAACAGCTCACCAACATGAACACTTCATCCCCACTGTGAAGCATGGTGGAGGGAGCATCATGATCTGGGGCTGTTTCGCTACCTCAGGGCCTGGACAACTTGCAATCATTAATGGAAGAATGAATTCAAAAGTTTATCAGGATGTTTTGCAGGAAAACCTGAGGCCGTCTGTCAGACAGTTGAAGCTAAAAAGAGGATGGATGCTGCAACAAGACAATCAACCAAAACACATAAGTAAATCAACTTCAGAATGGTTTCAGAAGAACAAAATACACGTTCTGGGGTGGCCAAGTCAAAGTCCAGACTTGAACCCCATTGAGGTGCTGTGGCATGACCTAAAGACAGCGATTCATGCCAGAGATCCCAGGAATCTGACTGAACAACACCAGTTTTGTCGAAATTAATGGGCCAAGATTAGTCCTGATCTGATCTGCAGCTACAGGAAGCGTCTGGTTGAAGTTAGTGCTGCCAAAGGGGCGGGGGGCACAAAATATTAAATGTGATGGTTCACTTACTTATTCTTCCCCCTTCTGTCATTGTTTGCATACTATCCTCATTCAAATATGAAAACCTATAAAGGTTTGGGTGGTTTTAGTTAAAGCAGACACTGTTTTTTCATCTGTGTGATTTTGACAAAGATCAGATCACATTTGATGGTGATTTTATGCAGAAATGTGACAAATTCCAAAAGGTTCAGATACTATTTCATACCACTCTATAAAAAGTGTCAGGATTCAATTCGATACACTTGTGTTCCATCATGTATCGAGACAGATTGATAAATCGCTACATCCCTAGCATTAACTCATTAGCTGGCATACATGGCAAGAGACGTCCAATCCATTTTAAAGAAAAGGATTGGACCTCTATCGTTGTCAATGGCACTGAAATATGATCATTCAATGCTAGCCCTTCAGGCATCCACCCTATAGTATGTGCACTGATGCAAGTGTCTTTATAGGTCACCAACTCATGATGGACCCCAAGACCACCGTCTTGCCGCAGTGGCTAGGGGGCGTCGAGGTCTCAGGGTCCTCTCTGGGGATTGTCGGAATGGGAAAGATCGGGTACAAAATCGCTCAACGGGCTAAAGGATTTGACATGAGGATTCTGTATTATAACAGAAGCAGAAGGTAAGAAATACGAAGTGTGTTTTGTGTTTAAAGAAAAAGTTACATTTATTTATATGCGCAGGAGTATTGAGGACGAGCAGACACTGGGCGCTACTTATTGCGAGAACCTAGCCGACTTGCTGGGCCAATCCGATTTTGTGGTACTATCCGTGTGCCTGACGCCTGAGACCACCGGCCTCATCAGTGCCAAGGAGCTGGCCCTCATGAAGCCCAGCGGCACGCTGGTCAACATCAGCAGAGGTAGAAACTGCCATTTGCCAATCGCCATTTTTATAATAAAAACATTACATTGAAGAGCCAATATCCGTCGTGTTTGTTCAGGTCCAGTCGTGGACCAGGACGCATTGGTTGAGGCTCTGCAGGCCAGGACCATACGGGCCGCTGCATTGGACGTGACTTATCCTGAACCTTTGCCAAGGTTGTCCGTCTCTCTTAACCGCAGCATGTCACATTTAAGTGCCTTACATGCAATAATTTTGTGCATTCTACACAGGGATCATCCTCTCCTCGGTCTTCCCAATGTGCTCATTACCCCTCATTTTGGCACCAGCACCATCACCACCATAAGGAGGATGGTGCAAAAGATGGTTGACAACGCCCTGGCAGCCATTAAAGGAGAAAAAATGCCTGATGAACTAAAATGTTGATTAATAATCATAAATATTTTGATTGCAGTTTCCCGTTGTGGGCATTTAAATAGAAAATTAAAATGGTTATGTCATATTGCATACCATACTTACCGTAATTTTTGGACTGTAGGGCCTCCCCCCACCAAATTTGACACGAAAATAGCATTTGTTATTTGGTAAGCCGCACTGGGCTATAAGCTGCCACTGTCCTCATTGTATCATGGGATATTTGCAACAAAAGATATTAACCAGTGACACTTTATTTGACAGCGGCATAATAAGACTGTCATAAGACCAAATGAACCACAATGAAGCTTTGAACCAATTGGCTGCAATGCTTCATTTGGCCATCACTGCTCCCTTGGGGAAGACAGTCAACCTCTGCTGCCACCTGTTGTCAACACTGTTGTTGTCCAACATGCCTCCGAGAATGCATTGCAGCGTTACAAATGTAAATAACAATCAAAATTCATGTTCTGTGCTAATAATTTCTTCAGTTACTCGTCCAGTTGTTTCATTAATCGCTAGCTCTGGTTTTCTTTAACTTTATTGTGGTGCCATAAAACTGTCATAAGACCATCCTAGTTATGATATAACACTGCCATGAGCATTAATGAATGCATATGACATATGTCATTTTGTGTCATCCGGCATTTTTGTCATTTTTGAAAGATGTAAAAGATCCGAGCAGGACATAAAAGGAGTTAGTGACATTATTTGCCGGATGATACTTAATGACATCTGTCATAAGCATTCATGAATGCTCAAGATACTGTCATTTCATAATTATAACGGTTTTATGGCAGTCTTATTACGCCGCCGTCAAAGTATTACGCGTTAACCCAAATAAATCAACAAATAAGCCGTTCTGGACTAGAAGCGGCGGGTTTCAAATTGAGGGGGGGGGGGGGGTAGCTGCTTATAGTCCGAAAATTACAGTAATCATTAAGTTACATTAGATTTAATAAACCACATCATACATCATTTCATACACTCCTCTAATACAGACCATACATGGTTAGTGTGGCTATTAATAAGACCAATGTTTTACTGACATCTCTTGACAGAACATCTTTGTAAAACTGCAGCATACTAACATGTGCCTGTTCAATTCAATTCAATTCAGTTTTATTTGTATAGCCCTAGATCACAACAATGATGTCTCAAAGGGCTTTGCAGAGGCAATATGATACACAATCAGAAACAGCAAATGACGCAACAAAGATGAATAAATAAACTCAAGTCCTGGGTATCCCCCATCCTTAGACCCTCCATGTCGGCAAGTGAGAAAAAGGAGATAGAACTCAGTGGCTGTACTTCCCCCAGCTTTATAGCTTCTAGTGCAGTTTAGACTAAACTTTGAGTCTCCTCTGACTTCAACTAGCCTGACTATAAGCTTTGTTGAATAGGAACGTTTTTAATCTAATCTTAAATGTGCAGACTGTCTCGGCTTCTTTAATATTAGCTGGAAGCTGATTCCATAAAACGGGCTTGGTGGCTAAAGGCTCTAGCTCCAACGGTACTTTTAGAAACCCTGGGAACTACCAGTAGACCTGCATTCTGAGAGCGGAGTGTTCTGTTGGGGCAGTATGGAACCAGAGCATCGGTGAGGTAAGATGGCCCTAACCCATTAACGGTCTTAAATGTAAGAAGGAGGATTTTAAATTTAATTCTAAACTCGACTGGAAGCCAGTGAAGGGCCTGGAGCCTGTTAAAAATATTTACATTCCTTTCAAAAAAAAAAAAAAAAAAAAAAACATATATATATATATATATGTGTGTGTGTGTGTGTGTGTATAGAAATATTATAATCCGTTAAAAATTGGAATCACTTTAAATATCAAAAAGTGTTCTATTTTATACGGATCCCCCCAGGTGCCAGGGTAGAAAAAATAAAAAAATCATAGCTAATCTGTACCCATAGATTACTAATATATACCCACAGTTTACTAAACTGTACCCACAGTTTACTAATCTGTACCCACAGATTAATAAACTGTACCCACAGTTTAGCAGTCTGTACCCACAGATTACTAAACTGTACCCACAGTTTAGTAATCTGTACCCACAGATTACTAAACTGTACCCACAGTTTACTAAACTTTACCTACAGTTTACTAATCTGTACCCACAGATTACTAAACTGTACCCACAGTTTACTAATCTGTACCCACAGATTACTAATCTGTACCCACAGTTTAGCAACGACCCGGAAACAGTAGTCACCAATGTTTGGCGGGGACTCCGAGTCCAAACGCCGAGGGACCGACCAAGCAAGCACCTGCACCTTTTGCCCTCGGCGAACAAAGGGGTTTTAAAAGGTAACTATTGCTAATGTGGCTACTAAAAATAGCTAACTGACAAATGAACACTACTTGAATTAAGCTCGCACGGACACGACAGCAGCACAGAAAATGTGCAAACAAAGCGCTTTGAGCGCCTTGAAAGGTGGAAAAGCGCTATATAAGTATAACACCATTTACCACAACATGCCATATTGATGGATGACACCTGAAAGACGCCTACCAAAGAAAACGTGCAATAGTTACCTTTTAAAACCCCTTTGTTCGCCGAGGGCAAATGGTGCAGTCGGTTGCTCGGTCGGTCCCTCGGCGTTTGGACTCGGAGTCCCCGCCAAACATTGGTGACTACTGTTTCCGGGTCGTTGCTAAACTGTGGGCACAGTTTAGTAATCTGTGGGTACAGATTAGTAAACTATGGGTACAGTTTAGTAAACTGTGGGTACAGATTAGTAAACTTTGGGTACAGTTTAGTAATCTGTGGGTACAGTTTAGTAAACTGTGGGTACAGTTTAGTAATATGTGGGTACAGATTGCTAAACTGTGTGTACAGTTTAGTAATATGTGGGTACAGTTTACTAATCTGTGGGTACAGTTTAGTAATCTGTGGGTACAGATGAGTAAACTGTGGGTACAGATTAGCTAGAATTTTTTTTATTTTTTCTATCCTGGCACTCCGTAATTTTACGATATACCACGTAAGATTGTCTTGAAACTCATATATGTCACACATTCAGGTCAGGCACAACGATGGCCACCAATGAGAATGAGTCATCGACGCCGGGTTGGAAGGACCCCAAAGCGCCTGACATGAAAACTGAAGGCACACTTTTGAATGCTTAGCTATTTTTAAATTAAAATTGTAAATAACATAACCAAAACACGCACACAAAACATGTTTATCGCTTCACAAAACACCACGCCTGCGTTTAAGGATTTGACGCTTATAATGGTAAGTTCGAGTCACGTCAACATGCTAATTACATAGCAAAACAAGCAATATGAACGTCTGTTGTCATACTGAATAGAAGAAAAATGAATTCAACTTATTTTTATGTAAAGCAATTCCATATTTCCAGACCAAAATGAAGTAAAACTACTTACGCTGATTATTTTTAACCGACAAACAGGGTGTTCCAAAACGTTTGACCCCATTTCGTAGGCCAATCATTTTGACAATTTTCGTTGGGATGACCTCAAATTTTCACAGTTTGTGTAGAAACGTTTCACGTTTTTGTGTGTAACGTTTGACATTTCTATCTTTTGAGGTTAAAAAATGCCGTTCACTTCTAAGTAAAAAGCCTTTTTAATAAGGCATTTTGCAGGCAGTGAACAATTGAACATTTATGAAAATCTCATAGAACCAACCAATATTTGTACTTTTCTTTGTAAATTTAACCAATGAAACTTATGTCCTTCAACATAAAGTGTATTTGGTTTCATTAAGATACATCAAGTAGTTTCCGAGATATGGGCATTTAGAATGGGGTCAACCATTTTGGAACACTCTGTATAACACGAATAATGAGATTGACTCACTCCATCTGCAAATAACGCGAATGTTCCTCTTCTACGATGTCAGCCAGCTGTGGCGGTGGGCAATGTCGGTCAGCTGGCAGTGGACCTACTCATTTCAACGCTCAACCTTCCCAGGGTGGGCTACCTGCACACCGACTGCCTCATCCCCATGGCAGGCAACAACCCGTACGCCACAAGCCAGGATGACGCAGGGGAGCTGCACACAGCAGCAGAAGGTGCAACCAACAATACCTAAAATCTCCAAAATCGATGATAAATGAACTGTACATAACAATTCAGGCAGTGTGATAACTTGACAGAAATTTTGCACTAAAATTCCAGGATGGAAAAGGTGGTTAATTTTGTTCAATGGACAGTGAAGGCCAAAAGTATTGGCACCTCTGCAAATCTGTCGGATAATGCTCAATTTCTCCCAGAAAATGATTGCAATTACAAATGCTTTGAGTAATATCTTAATTGATTTTGCTCTCCAAGAACAGTATAGTAGGGCAAATAAGTATTTAGTCAACCACTAAAAGTTCTCCCACTTGAAAATATTGGAGAGGCCTGTAATTGTCAACATGGGTAAACCTCAACCATGAGAGACAAAATGTGGGGGGAAAAAAAAACACAGAAAATCACATTGTTTGATTTTTAAAGAATTTATTTGCAAATCATGGTGGAAAATAAGTATTTAGTCAATACCAAAAGTTCATCTCAATACTTTGTTATGTACCCTTTGTTGGCAATAACGGAGGCCAAACATTTTCTGTAACTCTTCACAAGCTTTTCACACACTGTTGCTGGTATTTTGGCCCATTCCTCCATGCAGATCTCCTCTAAAGCAGTGGTGTTTTGGGGCTGTCGTTGAGCAACACGGACTTTCAACTCCCTCCACAGATTTTCTATAGGGTTGAGATCTGGAGACTGGCTAGGCCACTCCAGGACCTTGAAATGCTTCTTACAAAGCCACTCCTTATTTGCCCTGGCTGTGTGTTTGGATCATTGTCATGCTAAAAGACCCAGCCACGTCTCATCTTCAATGGCCTTGCTGATGGAAGGAGATTTTCACTCAAAATCTCTCGATAAATGGCCCCATTCATTCTTTCCATTACACAGATCAGTCATCCTGGTCCCTTTGCGGAAAAACAGCCCCAAAGCATGATGTTTCCACCCCCATGCTTCACAGTGCGTATGGTGTTCTCCGGATGAAATTCAGTATTCTTTCTCCTCCAAACACGAGAACCTGTGTTTCTATCCAAAAAGTATATTTTGGTTTTATCTGACCATAACACATTCTCCCAGTCCTCTTCTGGATCATCCAAATGCTTTCTACCGAACCGCATACGGGCCTGGACGTGTACTGGCTTCAGCAGGAGTGTGACTGACTGAGGTTGTGGACAGGTGTCTTTTATACCGATAATGAGTTAAAACAGGTGCCATTAATACAGGTAACGAGTGGAGCCTCGTTAGAGAAGTTAGACCTCTTTGACAGCCAGAAATCTTGCTTGTTTGTAGGTGACCAAATACTTATTTTCCACTCTAATTTGGAAGTAAATTCTTTAAAAATCAAACAATGTTATTCTCTATTTTTTTTCCCCACATTCTGTCTCTCATTGTTGAGGTTTACCCATGTTGAAAATTACAGGCCTCTCTAATCTTTTCAAGTAGGAGAACTTGCACAATTGGTGGTGGACTAAATACTTATTTGCCCCACTCTATGTAAAAAGTATTCCAAGAGTTTAAGAAGACACTCACCGAGTCACTGCACTAAATGCTGATGCTAATGCGAATGCTATGCTCACTGCTTTAAAAAGTAAGGTGGACAAATAAAATCAGACAACGATAATAGGGTTGTACCAATGCAGATTTTTTGTATACTTTCGAATCGGATTTTTTTCGAGATATTTTTTGTTGATACCGATCTGATATTGATGTTTTTTAGACCAGTAAAAAATAGCACAAATAATGTAACCAGTAAATGACATGTTTTTTGTTCTGAAGCGGGGTGCCCGAGTCCAGTCCTCGACAACCCCGATCCAGCTTGTTTTCCATGTTGCCCTCCTCCAACACACCTGAATCTAATAATCCGGATAATTCTCAGGCTCCTGCAGCGCTTGCTGATGAGCTGATCATTAGATTCAGGTGTGTTAAAGGAGGGAGACATGGAAAACAAGCTGGATAGGGGCTCTCGACGACCGGACTTGGGCACCCCTGTTCTAAAGTGATCCCTGCTGTCACCTCAGGAAAACCTCTGTTTAAATTTCATTACTTTCTAAAAGAGTAGTCCGTCACAGCGGTTTGATGTACTGCAGCCAAAAAGTTTGATGAATCAGGTCTGATCTTGTGACTAAATCCGATACTGTCTGATACTCCAAAAGTAGCAATATCAGGTGCCAATACCAATACTGAGTATTGGATCAGGACATCACTAATAATAAAGGTGTGTTTTCCTCCCTTGTCACCAGTCTATGCAGCACCTGAGCTCAAGATTGTAGTACTTCAGATTAGAGCACCAGTTGTAAAGGTACATGACCAATATTGCATTTCGATGCACAAATTTGATATTTTTTCTAACATGATTTTTTTCCTTCCCGACTCACAGACCAAATCCAAACGGTTCCGTCAGCTGCTGCTATCCTGGATCAAAAGCAACGGCTTCTCCCGGACACTGGTCCTCTCCAGCAGCCATGCCTATCACAGAGATGACCAGCAAATGCAAGGGTAATATTTTTTTTGCCAGAATTACCTGAAACATTGCTTGTAAAAGTCCAAGGTGGGTAGTAACGCGTTACATTTACTCCGTTACATTTACTTGAGTAACTTATTTTTAGAAAAATGTACTTCTAAGAGTTGTTATCTAAGCCATACCTTTTACTTGAGTAGATTCAGTGCTGTTTTTGGCAGCCCTTTTAATTTTCGTCTTAGTCTTTTGGACGAAAATACTTATTAGTCTTAGTCATGTTTTAGTTATTTCAAGATGTGTTGGTATTCGTCTAGTTTTAGTCAACAAAAACTCAGACAAATTTCATCTAGTTTTATTCGACAATTCTCAAACTGTTTTCGTCTATAAACTTCAAACGTTTTAGTCTATGAATAAATTAGAGCTGAAACGAGTACTCGAGCAACTCGAGTAACTCGAGTTTAAAAACTGATCCGAGTAATTTTATTCACCTCGAGTAATCGTTTATTTTGACAGCTCTAAGCATCACGTTTTGCTCGGACTACTTTTAATGCGGGACAACGCGCTGTCACGTGCGGAGAGGAAGAAGGGAAAAAAAAAAACTTACTGCAGCTGACAGCCGCCACAAACGACGCCGACGTTGCCAAATACTAGCCCGCACGATGCTAAGTTGGTAACAGCTAGCGTCTGATGCGTCTCATAAAGATCACATGTATGTTGAACTAGATGCGCATTGACAGACTCGGCCGCGTCTGGGCAGCGTTATCAAACAGCCGCCATCTTAAAGCAGTACAGCGCTAAGCGCTAATAAAGAGCGCTAAGCGCTAATATATAAGATTAACGTTACTGTCGCTACTAGCTCACGTAAAGTTAGCCCTGCGGAGGACTAGGTTTCAATTAATTATGACCACTGTCGTTGCGTGGCTAACGTGTCTTACATACAGGCTTTAACATAACATAGCATTGTGGAGTGATGAGGGTGTAAAATAAAAACTTAATCATGCTAACTATCAATTTTAGCTCAGTAGTCATTGCTGGATAAAACACCAAGTAGCACTGGTCCCTAATGTGCTCCAGTACAGCCTGTATCATACATTTATTTTAAACACTGCAAAAACTCAAAATCCTATCAGGACTTACAGTTTAGACTAACTTAAAACTTAACTAGAACTTAAAAATGGCTTGACACAAAGAGAAATTAAATTGAAACACGTGGGAAAAAATCCTAACTTTTAAGTGATGTGTGTTATCAAGCGTAACGGCATTTTTAGGTAAGATATATATATATATATATATATATATATATATATATATATATTTTTTTTTTAAATAAGATCTAAAAGCTTTTTGAGTGAAAGCAGTGAATTAGTCTTTTTTTTTTTTTTTTTTAATTCTAGCTACAATATAGATCGAAAATAAAGACATTGATTGACTGAAAATGGTTCAAGATTAGATGAAATGTCTTGTTTTCTCATGTATATTTATAATTGCTCTTCACCTAAAAATATATTTGTTTTATCCGATTACTCGATTAATCGATAGAATCTTCAGTCGATTACTCGATTACTAAAATATTCGATAGCTGCAGCCCTAGAATAAATAAATAAAAGGTTTCCAACAATTTCGAATGACCATTGACAGACAAGCACATACCGTATTGGCCCGAATATAAGACAGTGTTTTTTGCATTGAAATAAGACTGAAAAAGTGGGGGTCGTCTTATATTCGCGGTCCAGACATTATACCCATTCACGACTCTAGATGGCGCCAGATATCATTGAAGCGATGTTCTGTCATGACAGATCTCAGCTACTCTCAAGTTTAACCAGTTTGCAGTACAGTGATACCTCAGCACACGAACGCTTAAGCTCCCAAACTTTTCGCCTCAAGAACATTAAATTCGCGAGCATATAGTCTCTGCTGACGAACTACTTTTCGGCGGACGAACCAAACCACGCGGTCGAACAGCGCCACAATAAGCTGACGCACGCTCACGGCGTCCCAGTTCGTCCCCTCCCTTTTGTTGAGTGCGGACGTGGTTTGTGTTTGATAGACATTTTGGACCATATTGAGTGTACTTTTGCTATTATGGGACCGAAAAAGAGTTACCTACAGTCCTTATGGAAGGTGACTCGTGTTACCAATTCGCCCTCGACTGGTAATTGGCGGTGCTTTCAGCTTCCCACCGTCGTGAGAAGTGGACCGGCGAGTCACGTTGGCTTGTTGTCGTCGGTTGTCTTCGGTTCGCCCGATTTCCTCTCCAGAAAGGTGGCGGCGTGCATACAAACACCCAGAGGCGTCGGATGGCTTTTTGTGGGCACTTTTATTAACAACCAAAAGCATGTGGGGGGCACAGCAGTGGAGTCTACGCTAACTGCGCACTTTGCCGGTAACACTCTCCTTCCAAACAGTAACTCCCTCCCTCCTCCTCCCACTCCATTCCATCAAGCCATCAACTACCATCACAAAGGTAAATAAAACGACTTTATTATACAGTACAGTTTATTTCTTTAATTATAATACAATAGCACATTTATTATACATAAAATAAGGTATATTTTTGTGTAGTTTTAAGGCTTATTTAGTAGAAAATTATGTTTTATGGGGACCTGGGAACGGATTATTCTCATTTTAATGGTTTCTTATGGGAAATAAATATTCGGAAGACGAACTTTTCGCCTCACACACACTTTCTGGGAACCAATTATGTTCGTGAGCTGAGGTATCACTGTATTTTATTGCAATGTTTTTCCTTACTCAGATTATTTTCAAGACTACCATTACAGTTAGACTTCGCTTTGATGGTTAATGCAGTTATTGCAATTTTGTTGTCTAATCACAATAGATTGGTTTATTTACATTTCAAAAACCAGAAGCCATTCATTTACGAATGTGATTGCATTTTAGTTTACATATTTAAATGTTCAGATATTAAGATTTGAATGAGGCAAAATAACATGCTTTTTTTCCTCAAATATATTGTTATAATCATTCGTTTCAGATGTACTGTAATTATTTTCTGTATAAAAATCAATTTGGTGTTTAAAAAGTCTTATTTCAAACTTAAGTCTTGAGAAAGAGGGGGTCATATAAATAATCAGGGCAGTCATATATTCAGGCCAATACGGTAATTGTAGAGTCTACAAGGATATCAACATCTCCATGATGATCATACACACGCAGCAGGAAAACAGCACATTATTCGCAATAGTGTACCGCATGTAACACATCACCTTTGCTCATTAATATTTATGACGTTAGCAACTGTTGCTAGGGAGGTCAAACTCGCGTTTGTCCCCCATGCTAGATGCATGGAAATAGTGTACAAACGAGATGTTTACTGAGCTAAACCTACCAATTCTGTCCAAAAATGATGTCCCTGGTGCCAAATTCACTGGCAAAGATGTGGAAGAACATACAAATGTTTGGTTAGAGAGATGACTTGAGTGTCAAGGGCTGAAAAAGACGGGAAAAAGAGCCGACCTGATTCAGAGGTAGCTTCTTTATCGACACCTTTTTCTTGTGTGCATTGCCTAACGCCACTGACGATGACATTCTCCTCTTTCAACAAGCTATCCTTTACCACCAGATGCCCCTTCTTTCTTATATTTTATATCCTCTGGTTGTCTTATGTCTCTGAACGTTCTTGGGGTAATTTATATTGGGGTTTTTTGTGTAGCGATCGCAAATGCTACTCAGTGACAGCCAAGGAACACTTTTAATATTTTTATTAAAAACAAATATTAATTCTATTAATTTATTTACACTTTCCTCTTACAAAGGTTATTTCTTTACAACAGAAAAGGTAAAGCTGTTAAGTCTAGAGCCTAACTGTAGGCATGAACAGGCTTACTACAAAAGACCATGGCCAAACATGGCAAATTTATTTGAATATCCGTATTTTAGAAAAATAGGCCTACATGACCGTTGTGATATGTAAATGTCAGTCAAAGCAGCAGTATCACCTACAAGTAACTAGGTAGGAGGCCATATAATATATTTATCTACACACTCACACACACACAAATTCCTAATTACCAGTTCTCAACAACAACAAAAAACAAGATTGTTCATAAATATCACGATTGATATGTGAGTCAACGCACAAACGCTACGCTAAAAAAAAAAATATATATATAGGCTGATCAGGATTGTCATCTGTAGGACCATGGCCCCCAACAAAATGTTAACTGCATATGAAGGTGAATGGCTTCACCTTGCTGGCGTTAAACTTGTCTTTTGGACGTCTGCAAAAGTTGATCCATTGTCCACATTTTTTGTGGTTTTTGGCTCCGGGAAACATATGAAGAAAACATCCTTCATATGTGGACGGTCGTAATGTCTCGAGTCGTTTCTACAAGTTCCATAGCAGCAGTGTTTAATTGGGTTGTTCTTTTTTGAAAGATCACCGGCAGAAAACAAGCAGTTCTAGCCTGGGTTGTATGCGAGCGCGCTTCCATGTTGACTCCCTTTCGGTTTATGATGGTGACGTCAAGCAGCCTTGCGTTCTAAAAATAGCATTCGTGGGGTACACTATTAATTAAACTCATCTGGACGCCATGAACTGTATGTAAAAAGTATTCCAAGAGTTTAAGAAGACACCAAATCACTGCGCTAAATGCTGATGCTAATGCGAATGCGAATGCTATGCTCACGCTACAAGTTAGTTTGGTGTGTGATGATCACTCAGCACAGACCTATAAAGGCTAAAGCAATGTGGCATAGCCAAGAAAAGAAAAGAAAACTTACCAAGCAGCACCTGACACATTTGTTTCACAAAAAGAGCCCAAGAAAAGAAAAGAAAACTTACCAAGCAGCACCTGACACATTTGTTTCACAAAAAGAGCCTGGAATGGGCATACGCTTACTTACTGGCCAGTGAGTGTGGGTTAGGGGGAGGCACAGCACATCACATATGTGACACCGCCAAACACTGATAAGATGCGTGCAAACTACACCAACGATAAGAAAATATAACACATTGTGAACTTATGACAGAAACTATGGTGAATTTTCATCTCATTCTCATCTCGTCTGACGACAACTGGCATCCATCTCGTTGTGTTTCAGTCTCCCAAGACACGTTTTTAGATCATCGTTGTGACATCAGCGTCATGAAAAAAATGTTTGTTTGACTAAATATTTTAATCAACACTGAGTAGATTTGTGAGGAAGAAACATTGTCTGCTACTTTTGGCTACACAAGTCGTTACATTTTCCGTCTTTATTCTACAAATAAGATTTTACTTTTTTGCCAGAGATGCCAACATTGACTCTACCAGTTTCACTAATGAGACATCGCAACAATAATCACATGATTATACCAATCAATACTCAAGCTTACTTAAGCTTTGATCGCGTCAGCCTGTTCAATCACGTGGTTTATTTAAAGCGTAATCATTTAAGTATTTAACATAGAGCGCTGCCGTCAGCATGACTCGAAAGCTCAGATTTGAACCTTTCTCCCAGTTTTCTTTGGCACCGATTGCCCACAGAAAACCAGAAATATTATCTTTTTAATTTTATAATGGAGTATATAATGGATGGAAATGTTTTCTCCACTAGAGGGCACTCATGCTCTTTGGACAAACGATGCCTCATTTCTGTAGATTTTTTTTTTCTCACCGGAATTCAATGATTTATTTTTTTTCTTATTTCTTTGGCATAATGTGGTGATGTAATAGGTTATAGTGCAGTATAATAATAACTGTTCATATAGATAACTGTGCCGAGAAAAAAAAAAACATTGTTAAAAAAAAAAATCAAAAATAAGCAGTCACTTAAAATGTTACTCATTACTGTACTTGATTATTCTTTTCACCAAATACGTTTTTGCTTGTACTTGAGTAAATTTTTTGGATGAATACTTTTACTTTTACTTCAGTAAAATTATTTTGAAGTAACGCTACTTTTACTTGAGTAATTTTTTGTGGCTACTTTACCCACCTCTGGTAAAAGTACAAGATTTATGATGTGTGCACATGTCTTTTTAGCACTCCGTTAAGGTACTTGGTGACGCCAAGCCTCCTGAAAATCTGTGGCGATGCCTTCAAGGAGCTGGGCTGGAAGGAAATGGAAAGGGTGCCTGTTTGCCCCGGACGTTTAGAACGTGGCACACAAGAGCCGAGACTCTACGTCCCTGGTGGAGGTATCACTAAAAGCCTCTACATGGACAGGTAGGGGTTAATTTTCGCAGATGGTATTCAAAAGGAACACGGGCATTAAAATTGCGGGGCTGTTGAAGTTGCGACGAGGATGTGCCGCTGGCAGTGCTGCTCGCATTCTGCTCGGAGGGCGATAACGTGCCGGACGCCTTGGCGCTGGTCAGTCACTTGGATGATTGGCTCCACCTGCTGGACAACACTGTAAGTCAGTTATTGCCAAAATATCCTGGTTATTTAATTGAAGTATCATGTTTTTTTTTTTTATCTCCAATGGTATGAAAAAGTATCTGAACCCTATGGAATTTCTCGCATTTCTGCATAAAATAGCCATAAAATGTGATCTGATCTTTGTCAAAATCACACAGATGAAAAAACAGCGTCTGCTTTAAGTAAAACCACCCAAACATTTATAGGTTTTCATATTTTAATGAGGAAAGCATGCGAACAATGATGGAAGGGGGAAAAATAAGTGAACCTTCATATTTAATATTTTAGCCTCAGGTTTTTCTGCAAAACATCCGGATAAACTTTTGAAGTCATTCTTCCATTAATGACTGCAAGTTTTCCAGGCCCTGAGGTAGCAAAAACAGCCCCAAATCATGATGCTCCCTCCACCATGCTTCACGGTAGGGATGAGGTGTTGATGTTGGTGAGCTGTTCCTTTTTTCTTCCACACATGACGTTGTGTGTTGCTTCCAAAAAATTCAACTTTGTTTTGATCAGTCCACACAATATTTTGCCAAAACTTCTGTAGAGTGTCCAAGTGCCTTTTTGCAAACAAACGAGCAACAATGTTTTTTTTAGAGAGCAGCAGCTTCCTCCGTGGAGTCGTCCTATTTACACCATTCTTGGCCATAGTTTATATATAGTTCATGTGTGCAGAGATATTGGACTGTGCCAGTGATTTCTGTAAATCTTTAGCTCAACACTCTAGAGTTCTTTTTTAACTCTCTAAGCATTCTGCACTGAACTCTTGGCATCATCTTTGGTGGATGGCCACTCCTTGGGAGAGAAGCAACAGTGCCAAACTCTCTCCATTTGTTGGCAACTTTTCTGACTGTTGATTGATGAACAGCCAGACTTTTGGAGATAGTTTTGCACCCTTTACTAGCTTTATACAAGTCAACAATCCTTGATCGCAGGTCTTCAGACAGCTTTTTTTACCGAGCCATGATGCACATCAGACAATACTTCTCATCAAGACATTTCTTACCAGGTGTGTGTTTTATAGTGGGCAGGGCAGCTTTAAACCACTCATCAGTGATTGGGCACACACCTGGCTTAAAATGTTTTGTAAGAAATAGTTTCAATTGCTCTTTAAGTCTCCTTAGGTAATGGGTTCACTGACTTATTTTTCCCCCTTCTGTCATTGTTTGCATGCAATCCTCATTAAAATATGAAAACCTATAAGTATTTGGGTGGTTTTAGTTAAAGCAGACACTGTATTTTCATCTGTGTGATTCTGACAAAAATCAGATCACATTTAATGGTGAATTTAAGCAGAAATGGGAGAAATTCCAAAAGGGTCAGATACTTTTTCATACCACTGTATGTTGGTGTGGCAGGGAGAACAATTACTCTTCCACTAGATGGCAGAAATTACGCACTGCATTTATTGAGTGTAACACACTCACGTGCTTGAAAATTGAAGCATATCAGCTGCTTAGTCATTTTTATTTCATTCGTGTTTTTTTTTTTTTTTTAATTAAAAAAACTTTTTTTTAAATTTTTTTTTTAGGAATAGATGTTTTTTTTTTCATTGCGCTCCCGTTGACGGCAATCGACATCAAGTCCAAATTGACTGGGAGGGGTGAATGAGCGAACATTCACATGTTACAGGATTGGACGTCTAGTGCCGTTAATTGCAGTGAAACATGAACACTCAATACCAGACCTCCCAGTTCATACGGCGTTGATTCAGTACGATCGCTTCCTGACTCTCCCAGTTAAAATGGATTGGACATCTATTAGGAGTGGGAACCTCTGGGTACCTTACGAATACGGTTTGCGATACAAGGCTAACGATAACAATCTCACAATATGGCGATGAAACAAACATGGGTCAGGGAATAATTCTACAATATTTTACTATACAAGTCATAAAAAAGAAAAACAAGCTCATTCTTCTTCTCTGAATTGAGTTTATCACTAGTAGACGTCCAATTCATTTGAACTGGGAGGGTGGCAGCGAATGAACAAATGGATTGGACGATTATGGCAGTCAATGGCAACCAATGTATTTAATTTTGTAGCATGTCAGGTCATTCGCTGTTGATTTTGAGGCATTTCTGGGTCAATTCCTGTTGATTTTGTGTTACAGAGCTGGAAGTGACCTGTGAATCTCCCTAAATGAATAGGCAGTGACTCAAACTCAACAGGAAGTGACCTGTAAAAACCCTAAAATAAACAGAAAGTGACCCGTAAATGCTCCCAAAATCGGGAAGACTGGCTCTGAATGCTCTGGTTTCGAATGAACAATTGTTCATTAGGCCCTCTAGGTCTAAATGGACTGGGCCTCTAGCGCCTTCAATGGCATTGACACTATTCTAGTGGAAGATTTTGGTTGCAACTTATTGACACCTTTGTAAAACGATATATCGATTCTTGGCAGGAGCATATCGATAACCTTTAAGGATACAAAGTATCACGATATATCACCATTTTGATATTTTGTTACATCCCAAA
Organism: Corythoichthys intestinalis; assembly: GCF_030265065.1. Classification (NCBI taxonomy): domain Eukaryota; kingdom Metazoa; phylum Chordata; class Actinopteri; order Syngnathiformes; family Syngnathidae; genus Corythoichthys; species Corythoichthys intestinalis. The sequence goes on from NC_080416.1 coordinate 24,665,478, forward strand.
CGTCAGAGTTGAGCTATGTGAGGGTACAAGAGATTTATTAAAGATAAAAATAAAATTCCCAAAGCAAAATACACACAGGCCACCCACACTTGTTTGAATTTATGTCCTTATTTTTCAATGTAATATAGAATTGGTTTTAATTTTTGGGAGTTTTTAAAAAATATGTATTTTAGAGTTGTTTTGTATTACTCATGATTTTTTTTCATTCATATTTATTACTATTTAATCATATTTCTCCCCCCAAAATGGAACATTGACTTAATTCATTTTATTTCAAATTATTTATTTTTAATGCCCTTCACGAAACATGTGGGCAACATGTTTCGTGAAGGGCATTAAAAATAAATAAATAAACAAATATTGTCCTGTTGGCCTCAAGTTGGAGGCCCCTGCTTTACAGTATATGAATGTGATAAAAATAGTTGAGAAAAAAAACAGTTGGTGCACAAAAGCGTTAAACTCGGTCCTGCCATTGATGGCGATAAATGTGCAATACAATTAAACTGTAAGGGGCTGGCAGCGATTTCCGTCAACGGGAGTAAATGAGTTAACAGCCACTTTTTTATCCTTTCTTTCAGAACCGAGAGGCCAAATGGAAGATACCAACTTCCTGGCGTCTACTGTTTGGAAGCGGCATCCCTCCTGCCATCTTCTGAATCACTCTTTTTGTAACTTTGTTTTTTATGTCAATAAAAATCCACCAAGAGCCAAAGTGAACGTTTTTCTTGCTCGACTCGGTCCCTGACTAACTGAAAGCGCTTGGCCCGCTGCCACGCTGTGTTTCCCAGCAGTCCCGCCCACGCCGTGTCCGTAACTCGACTCTGAAACAAATATGTTCAACGGCCCCCTCACGTCTCACGCTTAGAATAGCTTAATTGTAAAGGAAGCACGTTTGAGAGCGTGCACGTTTTAGAAACTAGTGCTTTATTTTTAGGTAGTTACAAATGTTCAACCCTTTACGGGGCAAGTGACTATTTTTGAAAAATTCAAAAGTCACGGACCCCATAAAGGCTGGCGTCCACCTGCGTCATGGTCAGAGGTGGGTGGATTAGCCAAATATTTTACTAAGAGAAGTTACAGGGTTTGTGCAAGTCATTAAATTGATTTTGTCGAAATTCAGGCCTTAAAAAGCAAACTATATACAGTGGTACCTCTAACCTCTCGCCCCAATACATTCCAGGCCCCACAAAATTCAGACATGTCTTTTATAATGCATAAAAATGCATCAAAACATGGAACAAATATATGTTAATTAGATTAATGCACAATAAACTTCAGAAAATCAGAGTTGTGAAAAAAAGCTCTTTGTCTGTGATTCCAATCGGTCAGCTTTGACGGCCTCACCAACAATGCAGGCCCCCTATTTATCGGCCCCGTGTCCTGTCAATACATTATGAAGTCTATGCCTATTGACTGTACTGAAGCTTTTGTTGTTTTTGGGAGCCAGGAGCACTGTGTGAGCCATATGTGACATGGCAGTGTATTATTGGTACTCTGTACTTGCACTTGATCCAAAAAAACCTGATGTTTGCACTAGTTTGATTTCAACAATAAATATCATGGTGCAATATAGGGGCTTTTTCCATAATTTCAGGTTTCCTTATAATGTTTAACCCTTAAAGACCTGCAACATGAAGCAATTATCTGAGAATCCCAAAATTTGAAAAATAAGGTCCTAATGAAACCTTTTTTTCAAAATTGTAAAAAGAAATGTCAAAATGAATATGTGTAATAAGCGCTCTAATATCTATAACCCTAGCTGAATCCTGTTTTTTTTTTCTCATGGAACTTACAGATGCATGTGTTGACTTGCATCCATTTTTTCCCCCAAAAAGAAGTGTCAAAATTCTGAATTACTCTCAAAATCATGAAATTTTAGGTGTATCAAATGTGATGCATTTGGAAATAAAGGGTTGATGATAATAATGTTTATTGGAAAACCTTGAGGTTGTTACATTTATCATTATTTAAGTATCCAGTGGGGCATAACAATACAGTTAGCCATAAAATGTAAAGTCCACAACCGCATATATTGGTATCAAGTTTAGTGTTGCAACGATTAATCGATTAACTCGAGTATTCGATTAGAAAAAAATGTTCGAATTAAATTTTGTGGCTTCGAGTATTCATTTAATTAAAGTGGCATTGTAATGGTTAATTTTGAAAGTGTTTGCATTTCTTTTTATTCATTAGGGTGGATACACTGCCCTCTGATCTGCCTTATTTCACATGGCTGAATCCAGCTGCTCCCTGTTAAGACCAACGTAAGCTAAGTTTTGTTTGAGTTAATGTTTTTAATGCATTTGTAATTTAGTTTATTGCCTGAAAAACTTGTGAAGAACATTGTTAAAAAAAAAAAAAAAAAAAGGCATTTTATAGCATTCAAGCTAGCAGACATTTGCTATGTAAGTTAGCCAATTGTTCTTTTGTTCTACTTAGAGCCTTATTTATTAATTTTTCATACCGTTTGAGGCTCAGCTCAGGTATTTTAATTGTTTATGTTCCTTATCCGATTACTCGATTATTCGAACTAAGTAGTTCATCGATTAATCGACTACTAAAATAATCGATAGAGGCAGCCCTAAACAAGTTTGATATCTGTATCGGATATTTGGAGTTGGACAATATCGGGATATTGGTTATCGGTTAAAAAGTCTTTATTGGACAACTCACAATTTGTGTGTGTGGAACTATCTGCAGTTGGGCATGGGCTGTAAATTGGTTTAAAGTGGCATTTAAAAAAGCATTAAATGAGATTTGCTCACGCGTGTAAAAACTGTGTCATATTGCTCAATTAAAAGTAGTCATCTAAACATTTACTCAAGTATTGTAGGACTTCCAACTGCAAGCTTGTGTCTGGTCACGTGACTTTACTGTTATGCCCGATTGGTATAAGGGAGTGTAATTATTGTGACATCTTATTGTTGAAACTGGTAGCGCCACTATGGGCATATCAGGCAAAAAAAAAAAAGTCAAATCTAATATGTAGAATAAAGAGGAAAAATGTAACGACTCCAGTAGTATAGCTCTAAGTAGCGGAGTAAGAGTAGCATTTCTTCTTTACAAATCCACTCAAGTATAGCGTGTTCAAACTACTGTCCGTACAGTGATTTTTTCCTCAAAAAGTTACTCAAGTAAATGAAACGCATTATTACCTGCCTCTGGATTTGGCCTACACGACCTGAAATGTGCTGTCCACATATGTGCAGTGGTCTCAACAAACCTTACCTAAAGTGATGTCACAAAATACCAGATTGAGTGTATCTTCAATATTTCTGGGTGATTGCGTGCAGTGCTCCATAATCCAATAAAAGCCATTTAAATTAAAAAATTAGAAGTTAACATGAATACTTTTATGCTTTACCATTCGGAATTTATCTGAAATTCACCTTGGAATTTTTGCTATAAGCCAATGCTAGTAGAGTTATCTGCCTGTGTGTATAACAGACTAATTTTTGTTATAATTTTAGAATAATGATAGAATAGTTGAATAATAGGGATAGAATCATGCAAAGTAATCGTGACAAAGGATTTCTTGTGTTATCATTTTAGCTCAAAGACTTGTCGTCACAATTGTTCTCTTTTATTAAAATATGTTGTTAGAAACACATATATTATTGCCATCGATTTAAAAATCTACAGTATATTTAGTACGTTTTGACCGGGCGCCATGTTTTACGCGTTTTTCCCCCTTCTGTCATTGTTTACATACTATCATCATTAAAATATGAAAACCTATAAATGTTTGGGTGTTTTTAGTTAAAGCAGAGTTTTTTTCATCTGTGTGATTTTGACAAAGATCAGATCGCATTTGATTTTATGCAGAAATGTAAGAAATTCCAAAAGGTTTACATACTTTTTCATACCACTGTAGCTCGTTTAAAACAAGCAAAAAAAAACAATTTCTTTAATACTAAATTAAATGTAATTTTCCGAATATAACACGCACTTTTTTCCCCATAATCAACTTGTAAAATCATAGTGCGCATTATACACGGGTACAGGGATGGAGACAGAAATATATATATAAACAGATTTTTTTTTATTGACAAAGCCATGTTGTGTTGAAGAAACGTATGCGGCAATCCGTTGCCGACCATTACGGTACGTGACGTCACCATTTTGTTTCGGTAATACTTCACACTGATCGGTCGAATGATTTCGTCTGTGTTAAATTGTGCTTTTTTCACTCTTCATAAAGCACAGAATTTAGTTTTTTGAACTCATTTGAGTCTACGTTTATTGCAACTCCGCAACTTGGACCATAACAAACGTAACACATCACAGACTTCCTGTGTCCGTCAACCATATCTGTCCCTCGGGAAACTCAAACCCAAATAACAATAGTTCCTATTGTTACTGTCGTGTCTACAGTGATTAGCTCTCTCGGATTTCAGACTTCCGTTCTCACTTTCATTTTACAGTATCAATCCATGGAGGAAACATTTATTCATCATGATGAAATGAGCAAGTTATACAGCAGCCTTTAATAGAAAAGTCACATCTGTTTTGTTTTCTCCTGGATTCTGGTAAATTGAAGTTATCAGATCATATTATTACCGTACATATTGTCAGTTTACGGTAATGTTTTGAACTACCAATGTGCTATGCTTGTGCTGTTTCTCACCAGTCAGTAAAATGACATTTCTGTATCTGTACACGAGCTCTGTTTTCTTGTATTCTATTTATTGGTGCTAGAATTAGGGTGCGCGTTATACACGGGTACAATAATTTTCCCTAGATTTTACAAGTAAATTTGGGGTGGTCGTTATACACGGGTGCGCCTTATATTCGGGAAATTACGGTACTCGAATACTCGAATGTAAAGCTTCATACTAGCTTCATAGCTTGAGTCGACACTGCTCAACTCATTGGCTGCCATTTGCGGGCTAGACGTCCAATCCATTTCGTCCCAGTCAAAATGGATTGGACGTCTATCGCCGTTAAATTAGCTAAATAAGAGGTCCATCCATTCTGTAAATTATCAGTTTTATTATAAGATAACGGAGGGAAAATTCATTGTCTCTTTTTTCCATCAAATTGTCTGTTCAAACATGTAACAATGTCTTTATATATTTAACTTTCTTAAAAACAAAAAAACTATGTACATGCCTTTACTGCTTCAAGTACTTTTTTCCTTATAAAAAAATAAAACATTTATCAAAAAAGGTCTTCTCTCCCCCCAAAAAATACACATCTAGAAATCAGAACTTGAATAATGCATAGTCCCTATTTCAGTCGGTATAAACGTGTGTATGACAAAAGCTGCGGATATTGATAAGGTTTTGAGAAATGCTGGTGTGTTTTGGTTCTTCTTTTTTTTTTTTGAGTGGGTTCTGTAAACACTTTGAAGAGGAACAAGAGATCCTGGCGAAGAAGAAGTACAGTTAGGTCGGTCTTTTCCCTGCCAGCTTTTCTGTCGTCGTCATCGGACGCGGCGTCGGAGCGTAGTCAGGAGTCGATAGTCTTTGCTCTGTTAGGAGATAAAAAGTAAATAGCGAGAAAATTAAATATATTTTTGACGTCTGGACCACGATGAATAGCAATCAATGCGTAAAGCGTGGCTGGAGATAACCGCAGTGCACCCCCTTGGCAACTTGTGTCATTTTTCTCATGCATTCCAATTGGTAGATGAAAGGAGAGTGTTGTTCTTGTGACTTGCCGACCCACCCAGTGGAAAAAGTAGACGTAACAAAAAATGTGGGGAAAACGATAATGTTATTTTTTTCTATGGAAAAAGCCGTTTCCCGCCCCCTTTCAGGAGTGTAGGTGAAAAATGTTTTTCCATGTGACCGATCCAGGGAAAACCAATTTTAAATGGGGATTTTTTTATGTAGATGTTTTCCCCCCACATTTTTCATGTCTACAGGAAAATACGTTGAATTTTAAAAAATTATTGATATAATTTTAATAACGTATTGGGGAGCAGTGTTGTTTAAGATGGCGTTATTTTTTCCGGTCGTAATCAAATTAATTACTTTTATCATCTTTGCTACGCCGTTACAGTTACTGCGTTAGTACGTTACTGCAATTTGGTTGAATGACGCGCGTGTTGTCTGAGAGAAACGGAGAGAGCAGAGCGGGAGTGGGGAGGATGGAACTCCCTTCCATCCTGTGTGTGACGTCGTTGCAAACGTGATGCTATGTGGCTCCAATAAAACCTGACTGCAGCCGACAGCCTACAAACTACGCCCACATGATGCTACGGTAAATATTACATGTACAGTGCTGCTCGAAAGTTTGTGAACCCCACAGCGATGGTCAGATTTTTTGTAAAAAAAAACTAAAATAACCTTATTAAATGTTAAGTTATACCCAAATCCACAATACTGACATTCCAAATAATGGACTGAAACAAAAGAAATAGTTATATTGTCATTCTTTATTTAACAAAAGTGGTTGATTTAAGAAAAACTCAGATATCATGTGTGCAAAAGTATGTGAACCCCTTCAGTTAATAGGATATTGCGCCTCCTTTTGCAGAGATTACCTCAACCAAACGGTTTCTGTAGTGACTAATCAGCCTCTCACATCTACTTTGGGGGATTTTTGCCCATTCTTCCTTGCAGAACGCAGTCAGTTGAGAGAGGTTTGATGGGCGTCTGGCATGAACTGCTCGCTTCAGGTCCCGCCACAGCATTTCAATGGGATTTAGGTCAGGACTTTGACTGGGCCAGTCCAGAACACGAATCTTCTTCTTTTTCAGCCATTCCTTGGTTGTATTGCTGGAATGCTTTGGATCATTATCATGTTGCATGATCCACCTTCTGCCAAGCTTTAACTTCAAAACAGATGGCGTCAGGTTATGTTCTAGGATTTGACAATATTCCTCAGAATTCATGATTCCCTGGACTATGTGGAGTTGTCCAGGTCCTGAGGATGAAAAGCAAGCCCAGATCTTGACATTCCCACCTCCATGCTTCACTGTTGGGAGAAGGTTCTTTTGGTGGTATGCAGTGTTGACTTTTCGCCAGACATGGCGGTTTTGGTTGTGACCAAACAGTTCAATTTTGCACCTACATCAGTTGATGAAAACTCTTTTTAATTTAGTCTCGACAACACAACTGTTAAAAAAACAAAAAAAAAAACTACTGAATTGATTGATTAGGAAATCAGGTTGAAATAATAGAAAATTCCAAAATGTTGAGGGGGTTCACAAACTTTTGAGCAGCACTGTATATAGAACTACATGAAAAATGATAGACTCAGCTGCGTTAGCACATGTATAGAGAACTAGATGCGAAATGAGTGACTCACCGGCGTTAGTAAACAGCCGCCATCTTGAAGCAGTACACTGCTGGCCAAAAGTATTCGGACCCCTGCAATTCTGTTAGATAATGCTCAATTTCTCCCAGAAAATGATTGCAATTACAAATGCTTTGGTCGTAATATTTTCATTTATTTTGCTTGCAATGAAAAAACACAAAAGAGAATAAAAATAAAATTAAATCATTATCATTTTACATAAACTCCAAAAATGGGCCGGACAAAAGTATTTTCACCCTCAGCCTAATACTTGGTAGGACAACCTTTAGACAAAATAACTGCGAACAACCGCTTCCTGTATCCAGTAATGAGTTTCTTACAATGCTCTGCTGGAATTTTAGACCATTCTTCTTTTGCCAACTGCTCCAAGTCTCTGAGATTTCAAGGGTGCCTTCTCCAAACTGCCATTTTCAGATCTCACCACAGGTGTTCTATGGGCTTCCTGGACTCATTGCTGGCCACTTTAGAAGTCTCCAGTGCTTTCTCTAAAACCATTTTCTAGTGTTTTTGAAGTGTGTTTTGGGTCATTGTCCTGATGGAAGACCCATGACCTCTGAAGGATACACAGCTTTCTCACACTGGGCCCTACATTATGCTGCAAAATTTGTTGGTAGTCTTCAGACTTCATAATGCCATGCACACAGTCAAGCAAGTCCAGTGCCAGAGGCAGCAAAGCAACCCCAAAACATCAGGGAACCTCCGCCATGTTTGACGGTGGGGACTGTGTTCTATTCTGTGAAAGCCTCGTTTTTTTTCCCTGTAAACTATGTTGATGTCTTTTCCCAAAAATGTCTACTTTTGTCTCATCTGACCAGAGAACATTCTCCCAAAAACATTTTTGGCTTTCTCGGGTAAATTTTGGCAAACTCCAGCCTGGCTTTATTATGTCTCTGGGTCGGAAGTGGGGTCTTCCTGGGTATCGTACCATAGAGTCCCTTTTTTTCCAGATGCCGACGGATAGTACGGGTTTACACTGTGGTACCCTCAGACTGCAGGACAGCTTGAACTTGATTCGATGTTCGTCGAGGTTCTTTATCCACCATCCGCACAATCTTTCATTGAAATCTTTTGTTTAATTTTCTTTTCCGTCCACATCTAGGGAGGTTAACCACATTGCCATGGGCTTATTGATGACACTGCGCACGGTAGACACAGGAACATACAGGTCTGTGGAGAAGGACTTGTAGCAAGATTGAGATTGCCCATGCTTCCTCACAATTTTGCTTCTCAAGTCCTCAGACAGTTCTTTCTTTTCTCCATGCTCAATGTGGCACACACAAGGACACGGGACAGAGGTTGCGTCAACATTAATCCATTTTAACTGGCTGCAAGTGTGATTTAGTTATGCCACCATCTGTTATGTGCCACAGGTAAGTAACAGGTGCTGTTAATTACCCAAACTAGAGAAGCATCACGTGATTTTTCAAATGGTGCCAATACTTTTGTCTGGCCCATTTTTTGGAGTTATGTGTAAAATGATAATGATTTTTTTTTTTTTTTTTTAATCCATTCCCTTTTGTGTTTTTTCATTGCAAGCAAAATAAATGAAGATATTACTAACAAAGCATTTGTAATTGCAATCATTTTTTGGGAGAAATTGAGCATTATCTGACAGAATTGCAGAGCAAACCTAAGTAACTTTTTATCTAAAATACTCCAATATCAACAAAATCTTGACTTGAATCTATCTAAAAATTATGATACAGTTTTAAAGCTTTCACATGTCGAAAGTAGACGGAAGGGAACCAATTGAATAATGGGAGCAATTTTAACAACTTTAACGGTTGTGAAAGACGTTATAGAAAGGATCAAATAATAATGTGTAAAACATTAAAAAAGTAACGCTTGTTACTTTTCCAAGTAACTAATTACTCTTACATTGAGGTAACTGAGTTACTAAATCAATTAAACTTTGAATATTCATCGACTAACACATTCCAAAATGACTAATATACGACAAAGTATTTTGTCCGAAAGACTAAAGCTTTCAAAAACAACACCTGCTGCCAACGTGCAAAACAGACATTTACGCATTCAAAACCACTCCAAACACTTGCATGGCAACTCATCAAAACAAAAGCAGAGCAGAAGGAAGGGAAACAAGAAACACACAACACAGGCAGGGGACGTACGATATCAGGAGCTATTTGTAAACGTGTCATAACTGTCGGCGTCGGGTCACGAGCAGCAAATGCAGCCCAAACTGGTCGAAAAGAGAACATTTGGGGGGGGGGGGGGGGGGGGGGGCGAACGTGTGTCACTGTAAGCCCTTTGGAGAATTTATTCATTATCCTTAATATCCACCTCAAGAGTCTCGTAAGGACAAAGATCATCAGTGTTTGCAACTTAAGATGGATATCAAAGATGTTGAATAAATGCTCAAATAGCTTAAGACAAGGGACAAACTCATCTTTGTTAGGGGCCAAAACATATTTATGTTTGTTTGCCAATGGACTAAACTAGCAAATGAATCGACAACTATTTTTATAGTCACGAATCGTTTGAAGCAGGGGTCCCCAAACTTTTTCCTGTGAGGGCCACATAACCTTCCCTTTTCTGATGAGGGGCCGGGGTCAGTTTGTAACAGAAAAAGTGTGACGATTGCAGGAGTGCCTAAATGTAAAAATGTATTGTTTTTCAGAAAGCCACAATCAAACAACCCTTTCTGGACTCTTCACGGAACCAAAGTAAATAAAATAAAAATAATATAATATAATATAATATAATATAATTAGGGCTGTCAAACGATTAAAATTTTTAATCGAGTTAATCACAGCTTGAAAATAATCGTAATTAATCGCAATTCAAACATCTCTAAAATATGCCTTATTTTTCTGTAAATTATTGTTGGAATGGAAAGATAAGACACAAGATGGATATATACATTCAACATACTGTACATAAGTACTGTATTTGTTTATTATAAAAATAAATCAACAAGATAGCATTAACATTCTGTTAAAGCGATCCATGGATAGAAAGACTTGTATTTCTTAAAAGATAAATTTTTGAACAAGTTATAGAAATTTTATATTAAAACCCCTCTTAATGTTTTCGTTTTAATAAAATTTGTAAAATTTTCAATCAAAAAAATCAGTCGCACCCAAGCGCCAGCAGAGGGAGACAAAAACACAAGTAACAAGTGGACATGACACTCTGCTGTCATTTTAATCTGTTTGAGCGGGGCATGTGCGTTAATTGCGTCAAATATTTTAACGTGATTAATGAAAAAAATTAATTACTGCCCGTTAACGCGATAACTTTAAAAAAAAAATTATTATTATTTTTTTTAATTCAGGGGGCCGGACCAAATGTGGCTGCGGGCTGTGTCCGGCCCGCGGGCAGTAGTGTAGGACCCCTGGTTTAAAGCAATGTGGACCAAGTCCGATCTTCGACAGCCCCTATCCAGCTTGTTTTCCATGTCTCCCTCCTTTGACACACTTGAATCAAATCATCAGCGAGCTCTGCAGGAGCCTGATAACGATCCTGATTATCTGATTCAGGTGTGTTGGAGGAGGGGGACATGTTAAACAAGCTGGATAGGGGCTCTCGAGGACCGGACTTGGGCACCCCTGATTTTTGAGACTTTGAAATTGCGCAAATCCTCTTTTTCAATCATCTTAATCGAAAATAGTTTCATAAATTTAGAATTGACTGTATTTACCGTAATTTTTGGACGATAAGGCTCACCTGACTACAAGCCGCCACCGACCAAATTTGACACGAAAACGACATTTGTTCATAGATAAACCGCACCAGACTGTAAGCCGCAGCTGTCCTCAGTGTATTATTGGATACACCAAAAGATATGTGACACACTGTCATGAGCGTTATTGAATAGGGGGTGTGACAAAATATCGAAATGGTGATATATCGTGATACTTTGTATCCCAAAAGGTTATCAATATGCTCCTGCCAAGAATCGAGATATCGTTTTAAAAAGGTGTTAATGTTAAAAAAACAAAACAAAACAACAAGTTGCTACCAAAATCTTCCACCATAATAGTGTAACTCTAAGGCTGCATTGACTGTGCTCGACGCCCAATCCATTTAGACTGGGAACATTCGTTCGTTCGAAATAGGGCTGAAGCTGTCGATTATTTTAGTAGTCGATTAATCGATGAACTATGTAGTTCGAATAATCGAGTAATCGGATAAGGAACATAAAAAAATAAAATATCTGAGCTGAGCCTCACACGGCCTATTGCTCATTTGAAGCACAGAAAGAAAACCGAGCATTCTCAGGCTTACCCCTCCCCCTCCCGTTTTATTTTTTGATGACTGTTGTCAAGCTCGCCTCTTCCCTAAAAGATGCGTGCAAGCTAGGCGCTAACACTAAAGCACAGCTCCATCGCAAACGTAGCGCTCTGTCTCTCTCGCTCTTTGCTGACCGAATTGCTTAATGAATTCCGATTTGGGGGACTTGATATTTCAGACCGCAGTCAGATTCTGGAAAAAAATGGCCCAAATCGGATTTTAACCACATCTGAAAGTGACCTAGATCGGATTTGAAATGGTCCACTTTTATGCGACAAGTCCCGTTCAGACCGTCAATTTAATGCCAGACTCAGAAAAACACAAAAAATTCAGATTTTTGCATAAAGACCTGCGGTATGAACCTAGCCTTGGTGTCATCTGGCAAATTATCTCACTCTTGAATGGATGTAAAAGATCCGAGTTGGACATAAATGGTGGTGACAAAATTTGCTGGATGACACTCAATTACATCTGTCATACGCATTCATTAATGCCTATGACAATGTCATGTCATACTTTTGACAGTGTTTTGACAGTCTTATGACGCTGCTGTCAAATAAAGTGATTCCTATTAATCTGAATAAATCAGCAAATAAGCTGCACCGGACATGCAGAATTCAAAATGAGGGGAAAAAGTAGCGGCTTATGGTCCGAAAATGTTTTCCTTATTAATTTATCCAAGAAAAAATACAGGGGAAAAAAACTGTAAATATTCTTTTCAAACTAAGTTTTCTTATTTTGAATGTTAAAGGGGAAGTTCAGGCTTAATCTTTGAGTTAGCGGGGGTTTAATTCGTCAGTGGAGTTCATTTTAAGAAATTCCGTGCTGTTTGTAAATTCTTTGTTAGTTTCAGGGCTCCGGAGTGGCTAAGCTAGCGCGAGTCAGTAGTGCCTGCTTAGCATACTCAATAAAAAATGATATTACCAGATCTAACATTGTCAAATAAATTCAAAATGCAAATCATTGTCCGAAATACCCATGCGTCCAAACAATGTCACACCAAACTGCCGTGATTCATTTCATTCTAAAGCAGGACTATTTTTTCAGATGCATAATGCAAACCACAAAAGAGAGTGCTCAGCCTTCCGTGACAAAACCGATGTTATACTACTCAAATGTAGCTGTTCATACTTAGACATGTGCCGACTACCGGTTTCAAATTAATGTTCCAAAATGCATGGAGAAAGCCTTCGCTTGCAGCTGCAAGACTCAACCCTCCCCCACTGGTTGTTGCTCAGTGTCAGTGAGTCAGCTGTGCTACACGATGGCTGGAGGAGGTGAAACTCCTGAACTTTTTTCCCTTCATCGAAGAAAACGAAATCGCTGGTATGGGTATACTTCTGCTACAAAAAAGTTACGGATGGCCGCGGCTTAGAGGAGGAGGGCCAACCGACATCTAAATCATGTTTGCGTAGGGTGGCTGCCCAGGAGGCAATACCTCCAATATGATTTCGCATTTATACAAAATTTAAGGTTAGTAAACACTGTCATGAATGCTTACTACCAGCTACGAGAGTTAACTCCAGCATGTTTAGTGTGTCTAGCAGTGGTAAAACGTGTGGTATTCTCTCTGGCAACTGTCTGTGTTGAGAAAGAAAGTGTGTGTATAATGTAAACATGATACGAGTCATACACCCTTGCTTTTTTATGGAAAATGATTCAAATTGTTTTTGCTCTGATGGTAATAATGTTGAGACGTGGCTGTGGGTTTAGGCCAGGGGTGAGCAAACCGGTCCTCGAGGGCCGTAGTGGGTCCTGGTCTTTGTTCCAACTGACCCAGCACAGATAGTTTAACCAATGCGGTTTCAGCAGAAATCCGAAGCACCTGAATGCAATCGACTGATTGCACTTGTAAAACAGCAGATTGGTGAAAAGGTGTCCTCTTAATGGGTTGCAACAAAAACCCGCACCAACTGCAGCCCTTTGTGGAATAGTTTGCACACCCCTGGTTTAGGCTCACCTAAAGGTTTATTTATTTAAGGCATTTATTTTAATTTTACTTAGAATATACATATATATATATATATATATATATATATATATATATATATATATATTTTTTTTTTTTTAAATTTATTTAAACTTAACGTTATACTCATGTTCCAATTTGCTAATGTTTTGAAAAATAAAAAATCCTGTTCAATTGATATATTTTTTTACCCAGATATCTCAAAGTAACACATTTTAGTATTGACATGCAATGTTAAGTTTTAATAACTTTATCCTGAAAACATAGCCAACACTATTGATTGCATGGGTCATCGGTGATTTTCATGCGTGCATATGTTGTTTTTTATTGATATGCTAAGCAGGCACCATTAGCTTAGCCACTCTGGAGCCCTGAAACCAACAAATAACTAACAAACTGCACAGAATTTGTTGAATTCAACTCCACCGACTAATTAAACCCCCACTAACTTGAAGATTAAACATCATTAAAAAAAATTCTGAACTTACCCTTTAATTAATGGGGGGAAACTGTCAATATTTTCTGATTTGAATTTTGAAACTAAGCTGACGCACGATTCATTTAAGTGGGGCACGCATGATGTGGCCCCTGGGCCGTGAGTTTCAGACCTGTGGCTTAAGCTAAAAACACAAAAAAAGATTCTGCATTTGTGCTCCAGTGTGAATTGGTCACCTTTTCCGCTTCCTGTCTGCGTCGTTGGCCTTTTGGCTTTGGGAAATGGAGAAACTGTTGTCCCTGCGTCGTTTGCTAAACAAGAAGAAATAATATAGAAATCAGAGGTGGATAAGTAAAAAAAAAAATCAAATACAAAATCAAAAGAATAGCAAAAATGAAATTTAAAAAACTTACTGTAAACTAGGCATGTGCCGGTTACCGGTTTCAAGGTTTACCCACTAAAATTTTCAATCATACCGTAGTACGGTATTAGCTATTTTTTTTGTCTCAAAAATACAGCGAGAAACGGAGCGGGAGCGCTCACCCCTGCCCCTCTGGTTGTTGCTATGTCCGTCAGTGACGCTACTCTGTGCTATAGACTAGAGTTGACACAATGGCTGAAGGTGGTGACCTTTTTCCCGTCAAAAAATCAAAATCACTTGTGTGGGATTATTTTGGTTACCGAAAAGAAGCAGACAGCTGCGGCTGCAAGGGTGGGCAACACCTCAAACTTGATTTCACATTTACGTGACCATCATCAGTCTCTTTATACAAAATTTAAGGTAAGTAAACGCTGCCATTTACATTTCCCACCAGCACGAGACCTCTCTCCAGCATGTTTAGTGACAGTAAAACAAATACTATGACGTCAAGTAACTAGCTTGTTAACAAGGCAAATAATGTGGCTATTTAGCATGCCTATAAAGCTAACCAGGTTCCTCTGTACCATTAGCCAACTTTTCTGAAGTCTTCCGAGCTAGGGTACTTGCCAACAGTCCCGGGTTGTGCGGGACAACCCATAATAAGTTCCGATTGGTATTGGCACTGCCGAGCGAACCAATCGGGAACTTCCAATATTGCGGGTTGTCCCTCACAATCCAGGAATGTTGGCAACTTTTAATTCTTTCGCCATTGTAAACATCTGCTCAAAACAACAGTTTAATGATACAGCCTGTGGTTTATTTTCTCTCTGACGACACACTCGCTCTCCATTATTATTAAACTATTTAATACGAATAGTAGTAGTGGTATATTAACCCAGAAAACGTGAACATACATTCCTGCATCATAACTTGGACTATGAGAGAAATTTGTAGACAATGACCAAGTCTCTAAAAATGTTGAGACAGAGCTTTAAAGTGCCTATGACAGCAAAAAGCATGTTTATTTCTTATTTCACGCAGTATTTTATGCTTCCGGATGAAATGGACTGCTTGGATGTGTGTGGAAGCGATCGTGTTATTTATCCAATTTTTTGGAATCCCCGCCATGAAAATTTATAACTTCCTGTTTTGACGAGGAATGCGAATGTGAAATCACCCTGGTCAGCATCTCACAATACAGGATTGCTTTATAGCATGCAGATGGACTGTGGATTTAGCTGATTTTGCGGATTAATTCGTTTATTTTTCGCATCACGTCAGCCAAATGTGCTGCAGGGTTTTGTTGCTGCACCAGGGAGAGGCGTGCAAGCCTTTTTGGGTTTCAAATACCCCCACCACGAGATTGGCCAAAACAGGTCCGACAACTGTGGGACCATTGGACTTACGAGGAAGTGAGTCAACATCGTGTTTTGTATTATGCCAAATACTGAGATCATGGCACACGTTTTAATACAGAGCTGGCTTGCATTTTGTGGCTGACAATGCTCCTTGTCCACCAAGAATGCCACTCAGCCGACGACCAGCGGCTTGTCGCACACCCCACTTTTGCTCGTGCGGTACTCCATATCGTCCAGACTTCCACCCCCCTTTGCCCTCTTTGTGTGCCCGGCAATAGACCACTATCCTCGGGTTGGGCTCTAGCAGGTACGTGCTCCTCCGACGTCGGCCAGTTTGTCCGCCGGTCATTCTCCAGCTGCTTCCCCAGCAAACGAGCTCTCCTGCCCGCAGCAGTGGAACGACGAGCTTTAACTTGCTCACTGCCGGCAGAATTGCTGATCAGTGAAGACAATCGACAACCCTGCCGCCGTGTGACATAATCCGGGGTAGTTTTGTATAATTTTTTACTTAGAAAGGCGAGAATAAGACTTAGAAACACTGCTTGGTTTGGGTTAGCATGTCACCTAGCTGTCGCGCTTCCTGGTTTGCTTACGCTCTCTGAAGCCGGGGCAGGGAAATGACAAAAGCTGGACTAACTCTGGTGGCATAAAATATCATTCGGGAGGTGCAAGAAGTCGATAGTTTTGACCATTATGGAATAACTTTGCCATGTCGTACTGAATAAATGCATTTTGAATATTTCTTATTCCATTTAGCACAAGATTGTTATTTGTCATGACTATACCATATATTTAGCAATTGGGGAAAAATACTTCTATATCCTGTAAAAATATTGGAGGGATTGAAACAATGACATTTTCCTGCTCTCTTCGTCGCATTTTCCTCGTTCTGAATAAATCCCCCTCAATGGGCTGAATTCTAAATCAAATGAAATCGTGACCCTGCCAACATCATCTCCCAGCTAGGGACGCTGGGGCGCTATAATGACAGGCAGGGCTAAACGGCACATTAAAAGACTAATTTCTCTTCATCTGCGCTTTGCCAAATTGTTGTATATAGTCGAATCGTCTCAAAATATGATTCTAATTCACATAATAATGCTATTTAAGATTTTTTTTATGATGTCGCAGGTAATTAAGTCAGTGAAGTGCCTGATATACATATATTTTATTTAAAAGTGTTATTACTTTTTCATAGAAAATATTTCTGTTCTATTGTTTAGCAACTTGAGCTGTGGCTGTGGGTTTAGTCTATAAGTTCTATTTATTTCAATTTTATTTAGAATATTTCAGTTATTTTTTGTTATATTATTTATTCAAAATTATGTTCATGTCGATGTTCCAATTTGCAAAAATGTGAATTTTCTATGGATTTTTTAAAACCCGTACATCTCAAAATAACACATTTTAAAGCTATAATTGCAATACCGTGAAAGCGCGGTATTTTTGCTTAAGGTTATTATACTGTCAAAATCTCATACCGGCACATGCCTACTGTAAACCCATTCAACTTGAACCCAATTAGTGAAAGGCTCACATAATACATTTCCATGGTCTCAGGCTTTTCTTGAGCTGGAAACGGCCGAAAATAAGTGTGTCTATCTCAAAATGCTGTGATTAAACAACGCTGTGGAATACAAAGAAAACATTCCGCTCATGTTGTATATTTCTTAGAAGGAATTAGTCAGTAGTTTAAAATAAAAGTGCTCGAGGGGTCGGACACGTCTTCATGTCATGACGTTCTTTATAAATAGCTCCTCTCTAACTTGTCAGCTGTTTTAAAACTGCCACCAACAAAAAATCTATTGTTTTTTGTTTAATCGCGATGATAGATGTCCTAAAAATAAACATACAACGTCTGGTGATGAATACTGACTGTGTGGTGTTGTTTTCTTGTTCCGGCGACTGACTCGGCCTCTCGACGTCACGTCTGCAGTCGCCTACGTCGCCGGGCGGTTCCGCCCGTTGACCGCCGTTACATCTTTCTGGCGAATTATCGGTCGGGGTCTTGTCCTCCCCGGACAATTCCCGCCAATGATTCTACGAGTCGGGAAGTACACATCACTTCTGTCGTTTGCGCTTCCAATAATAGACATTACATGCTCATTACCTGCACAGATGAGTCTCCCATGATGCACTTGGCTCCCTCGAGGACAGCCATGAAGGAGAAGCGTAGTTGGTCAGGCGTCTGGATGAGACCCATGCGGAACTTACGCATGTCCAGCAGGATCCCGCGAATGTCCAACGGTAATGCTTCTTTTTGTCTGTCCATCTGCCAGACATAAAAAAACAAAGGATGTCATTCCATGGGAAGCTATCTACAGTCAGCAGATAAAATCTCTCACCAACACTAGACAAGTGTCCACCAGCGAGAAGGTCCCCGAGCGGCCTATACCGGCACTGCAATGCACCACGGTGGGCCCGTGATCGGCGCCCAGGGCCCCCGACTCGCGAACCTTCAACAGGAAGTTGAGGAAGGACGCCGGCGATTCTGGCACGCCAAAATCTGGCCATGACGTGTAGTGAAAGTGGTGGATTTCCCTCTTCTCCCCTGTCTGTGAAACCACATTTTAAAATGGCATTTGAAGTTACTTTCTATTAAAGGGGTCATAAATATTAAGATCAGCTGTATCCTTCATGATTAACACTGACACTAATGTTCAGCAGCTCCAGCACTCTGGTGGTGTAGTAAGACTTGACGTCTTCTGACAGCAGCGTGACTAGGAAGCGCGTGTCTTTAAACGTCATTTCACGCTCCTCTGCCATTGGCCAGTACTGAGCACACTTTTCCTGAAGGAGAACAAGATGATTAGAAACTAACGTACGATCATCTCAGAAAGTAGAGGTTGAATGTTTTTTTTGTGGACCATACTAAGGCAGCAGTTGTGTTGAAATTATTGATATCTTTTTCTGAGAACCCGACGAGCCAGCTTTTTGGTTTATCAAGAAAAGCCTGGTGGCCCGCCAGGCTTATAAAGCAGTGGTGAAAATCCTGCATAGGTTAGTACAAACTCTGGGTATGAATCATTCTACAAAACAACTAATAAACAGGAAAAACGAGCTATTTTCATCTTTCTGCAGTATTTTGTTTTTTAACTTCAGCTCAATAAACTGACATTGGAAAAACGGATTAAGGCTCGTTTTCCGTTATTGAATTACCAGTTTTTAATCGTGAACTGGGAGATGAGTCATTTCTTGTTTTTTGTTAACACACATAAAAACAATTAACAGAACTGGGCTCATTTTCAGTTTTTTGTTTTCCAAAATTAGGCAAGGCAAGGCAAGGCAAATTTATTTATATAGCACAATTCAACACAAGGCAATTCAAAGTGCTTTACATCACATGAAAACCATAAAAATCACATTTAAATCAACACAACGTAAAAACCAAGACAAAAGATCGCATTTACTCACAGAATAAAAATAAATAAATAAAAATAAAACAAAAATAAAAATAAAGCAAAAACTACTACTAATAATAATCATTGAAATCAGCAATGGAGATAAGCACAAGAGGAATAGAAGGCAGGTAGATTGAAATATATAGACAGTTATGGATAAGCAGTGCTAAACAAAAGCGTTTTTAGCCCTGATTTAAAGGAGCTAACAGTTTGAGCATACTTCAGACGTTCAGGTAACTTGTTCCAGAGGTGAGGAGCATAATAACTAAATGCTGCCTCACCCTGCTTGGTTCTTGTTCTTGGAACATGCAGAAGACCCGTTCCAGACGACCTTAGGGGTCTAGATGTCTCATAGGAATCTAACAAGTCAAGCATGTATTTTGGTCCAAGGCCATTAAGTGTTTTGTAGACGAGCAGTAGTATTTTATAGTCTATCCTTTGACTCACTGGAAGCCAGTGTAGCGATTTCAAAACCGGTGTAATGTGGTCCAGCTTCCTTGTATTTGTGAGGACTCTGGCTGCAGCATTCTGTACTAGCTGCAGCTTCCTGACTGATTTTTTATCAAGACCTGTAAATATACCGTTGCAGTAGTCCAATCTGCTGAAAATGAATGCATGCGTAAGTTTTTCCATGTCTTGTTGAGTCAGAAGCCCCTTAGTTCTGGTTATATTTTTTAGGTGGTAATAAGCGGATTTAGTGACGGACTTTAGATGGCTATCAAATTTTAGGTCTGAGTCAATAATTACGCCAAGGTTTCTGACTTGATTTGTAGCTGTAAGTGACATTGTGCTAAGTTGGCTGCTTATCTTTGACCTTTCCTTTTTTGGCCCAAAACTGATCACCTCTGTCTTCTCCACATTTAACTGGAGAAAATTCTGGCGCATCCATTCATTGATTTGATTAATGCATTTACTCAGGGAGACTAAGGGACTATAATCATGTGGGGACACAGAAATGTACAGTTGTGTGTCATCTGCATAGGCGTGATAGGAGATGTCATACTGTTCCATTATCTGAGCTAACGGAAGCATATAGATGTTAAATAAGAGTGGTCCAAGAATTGACCCTTGAGGGACTCCACACGTGAATTAGAAGGAAAAACAAATGGCCAAAAGGCACACGGACCCTAAATGCCCACAAAAGACTGGCAGTGAATGCTCTGGTTTCAATGCCACTAAGAGTGTCATAAGACAATCATAATTAGACATGACACTGTCACGAGCATTGCATATAACATGTCTTTTAGAGTATTCCTGCAAATTATCTCACCTCTGAATGGATGTAAAAAATCGGAGCTGGACATTAAGGAAGTTAGTGACATCATTCCGGATGACACTAAATGACATCTGTCATAAGTATTCAGTAATGCACATGATAGTCATAATTATGACGGTTTTATGATGCCGCTGTCAAATAAAGTGTTACCTATTAACTCATTTTCTCCCAAAAACGTATAACTACGTTCTATTTTTGTTTCAGTGTCCCAAAGACACGTCTTTTACGTTTTTTTTTTTTTCTTCAAAAAATACATTTCTGGGTCGTGATTCAATTTAGCTCCAAAGCACAAAGCTGAAAATCCATTTTAAACCAATAAAAACTGGCCACCGGAGGGCAGTAGCGTATTTGGTATGAACCGCAACCCAATTCAACGGCAACAAATGGCCGAGCCGCACGGCCGGGCGCCAGCGGAAGACGACCGAATGGATGCCAGGCGGCGGACGACCGAGCAGAACAACCGGTAGGACGCCCGGGATGCCAGGCGCTGGACGACTGAGCAGAACGACCGGGACCACTAGTGCAGCGGACGATGCCTTTGAGTCCGTGCTGCTCGCGAGCAGAGCCCGCAGAGACTAAAAAAAATTCATCTTTATGAGACAGACGGCGATGAGGGAAAAGTTTAACCGGCTGTCGCAGCCAGAACAGCGTCATCTTTCAGTTAGTTATGTGTAAATAAATTGTTACTTTGCCATCAAAAGCTCGATTTGTCTTCATCTTATTTTGTAAAAGGAAAACATTCAGATGTTTGGGATGTAACTAAAGCAAAAAATAGCTGTGTTAAAGTTATGTTTGAAATGTATGCTTTCACAAAACGCTCAATTTCTCCGTTTTTTAATCAGAAACTGGAAAATTGCTCAAACTAAGCTATTTTCTAATGCTGATTTCTAAAGAATGGAAAAAGATATGAACTTTTTTTCTGCTGAAAGAAGAGAGTCTAATCTTTCTTTTGGTGGGTTCCATGTTTATATAGCAATAGCACAGAATTTTCTGTGGGCCTTGCAAAATCAGTCAAAATCCAGTAAAACGGCCGGGAGCGAAGGGCCTTACTCCGGTGAAAATGGCTGGGAGTGAATGAGTTAACCCAAATAAATCAACAAATAAGCTGCACTGGACTATAAACCGCACGATTCAAAATGAGGGAACAAAGTAGCTGTTTATAGTCCGAAAATTACAGTACTTGTTAAAATGAAAGGCTTACCGAGCCCTTCTCAATGACTCTGTTGAGCATGACAATGGCTTTGGTCTTTTGCTCCCAGATCATAAGCCAGAAGTGGCCGCATGTGTTCCTGAGGGGACCCTGCGGACACCCAAACACAAATATGTTAGTTACTTAAGTGTCTTAGGAACTAAAAGTTCCCAAATTACATAATAGCTCCTGTTGAACACGCCTGAGTCAATATGTAACGTCTCTGCGCTTCTTCCATCACCACCAGGCTGGCGTTGATGTAGTCGTTGTCAGCGTTTTTGAGCTTCACCCGACTGTGGTCATCTGTGGGAGACGAAGAGAGCGAGTTAATGTCAGAAATCTCTTTGGTTTTGAGGCAAGCGAGTACACCTACACGGGCTGACGTCTCTGTATCTGTTGCGGCAACGGTTTTCAGGATACTTAGCCACTTTATATGAGTGCTCATGGGACTGACTTCGGATTTCCTGGAGAATGACAGTAAAAATTGTGGGTGTAATCACAAAACATTGCATAACATGAAGGTTGTGTCAGTATAGAAAACAATGAGATGATGGTAATTGCAAAAAAGTTCAGGTTAGATTCTAGTGCAAGTGTTGGCTTACAAAGAAAGTTTTACTATAGAATGTAGGGTTTGTAGCTGTGTCGGGGATTTAAACAGCGGCTGTTTCTTCATCCTTTATATCATAACATCTGCCTTCCAATCCTCCATCCTTGTTTCCATTTCTACATATTACTATTCTTGTGTCCTTACTCCTTTCCTGCCTTGATATACTTCAGTTCAAAAAGTTCTACCTACCTTTTGCCCGGTTTGAATTTAAGTGCATTCTCAAACTATGAATCATAAATTATGTCAAGCAGCAAAACTAACAGGCTTCATGAATTTTATTATCTTTGTTGTCATTTGGATTGATTACAAACAAAATGCTTTAAATAGAACGTTTCGCCTTGACGTTTAAAAACAATCGACTGAACTCTCTGACGTTAGCAAGATGCTAATTCGGCTAACTACACTTACCATGTACAATTTGTGCCACCGGCCCTCCGATTCAATGTCCTCAAACTCCCGCTCCATTTTCAACGAGGCAATGCCAGCGTAAGTATCTGTTTGGAGTATCTAACTCATGACTTCAGACTGCCGGGCGGTGTTTTCAAAAAGAAACAAAGAGCTTTTGTTTGTGTGCGGGAGGGAATTACGACTTCCCCACTGGTAAGCTTTCTTTATTCGTCGTCACTTTTTGCTTGATGACGTTCGAGAATGTGCGCATGCGCAGACCAAGGGGTCCTCCGGCGCCTGTCAAATTTGACAGATCTTCAAATTCAGGCGAAATTTCCATAATAACAGTCATATAATGCAGTAATAATGACCTTTCAAAAATACTACAATTACATATTAAAATATTGATAATACTAATTTTAAAAAAATATGAAATTAAATTAAATTAAATTAGCATCTTTCAAGGAACTAATCCGTCCATTTCCGGTCAAAGAGAAAATTAAGTGACGTGTTTGAAAGGTAAAATCATGTCAATCACATTAACTGCACTGCGTTTTTTTTTTTTGGGGGGGGGGGGGGGGGGGGTATTGTAAAAATATATTTGGCAACAGTTTGATGAAAATGAATTGTGTAATCATTATTATGCTGTTGTGCAACTCTCCAAATTATCAATGTTTCACCATGTATTATAGTATGTGATTACACTAAACATTTTAATCCTGTATTTAGTTCAATCAAATTTATGAAAACTCATTTTACCAAGATAAATATTTATATCATATAAATGTTAAATAGGAACGCGAGACGCCGAAGTCATCCGTATATTTATTATAAATGTTATGTTTTAGAATAATGTTATATAATGACTTCCAATTAAAGATTTAATGTTAAAATTTATATATATATATATATATATATATATATATATATATATATATATATATATATATATATATATATATATATATTGTATATTACATTTTATTACATTATAATAGTATATTATACATATATTATATTATTCTTGATATTATATTTTTATATGTGTTTTTCAAATCTATGTTTGTGTGGATTTTTTAGTTTTATTCCATCTTTCACATTTTTATTAAACATTTTGAGTTTTGAGTTTATTTTTTTAAGGTCCTGATATTGATTTTATATATCATCA
Source organism: Corythoichthys intestinalis (assembly GCF_030265065.1). Classification (NCBI taxonomy): domain Eukaryota; kingdom Metazoa; phylum Chordata; class Actinopteri; order Syngnathiformes; family Syngnathidae; genus Corythoichthys; species Corythoichthys intestinalis. The sequence continues at coordinate 24,689,153 of NC_080416.1, forward strand.
TTATAAATGATATAAAATAGATTTAGAGGCCTATTTTATCTTGCTAATAAATAATCAAAATTTGTAATTTCTATCATAAGTATTGTAAGTAATTAGAAAAAAATAATGTACACCATACAATGTACAATGTCTGTTTAAATGATTTTTTTTTTAAGTCAATCTTTCTTTTTTTTTTTTTAAACATTTTGAGTTTAAGTTTATTTATTTGGAAGATAGGGACATCACATATTAATGAACATATACATATAAATATGCAAGATTATAGCCAATGGCTAATTTCCACCTTTGAAAAATTTAAATGAGTTTTTAAATCTACACGGTCAAGAAAAATAATATATTTTATATGAGATTCCATTATACTCCAATAAGGTAGAGGGCGCACTCCCGTATTTCTCCATACGCCGTATATACGTCACTTCCTTTTCCGCCACGGCTTCGCCGACAGAAACACGAGTCTCAATTTTCCGGCTTTTTATTTGATCTTTTTTCCTGTCGTAAACCGAGTTTTAACACTCGGTTGGCAAATATGGTTAGTAAATGTTATTTGCTTGACGATATTAAACTCAGGTCTATCCTGAAAGGCTTAGCTTGACTGCAATCTTGAGCGCGGCTAACTTTAGCTCCAGTTTCGCGGCAGCTGGTATGATAATGGCTCGTTAGTAAGCAATAGAAGAAGAATCAACAAAGACCCGAAGTCGGAAAATATCACGCTAAAATCGATTTTATCAATGTTTATGAACACTGGAACGTGTGTTTTTTTTCCTCTACAGAAACCTATTCTACTTCAGGGCCACGAAAGGTCCATCACTCAGCTCAAGTACAACAGAGAAGGAGACCTCATCTTCTCCGTGGCTAAGGACACAGTGAGTTTCCCAACCATAAAACACATTAATAATCTGTCAAAATTCCCATCCGTTCTTTCATATTAGTTATTTTTTATAGGGTGCTATTTGTGTCCCCAGTTTAAATTAAGCTGTGTTTACACTCAAGTTGGACAAATACTTATTTTTGTGTGTATTGTCGTCTATGATAAATTCAAAGGTACAGACTCCTAAATTCTATTCTTAAAGTTTAATTTACTTCTGGTAATAGGTTGTCATGTAATTTTGAGGTCTCTAATGTGTTTAATACAAATTCAGTCTACAAAATAACTAATATAAGTAGAAAAAAGATTACAAAATATTTTTTGATTTAATTGTCCTGGAAAACTATCTTTAATCATGTATTGTTCTTAAATTTAAATATATTTAAAAAAAAAAAAAAGTTTTCTGTTCGTCCCAGTTTGTCTGTTTAGTTGTGTTGATGTCCCTTTAAAAGGAACCACGAACAGAATGGTTTGTATAGTATGTAGTATGAGTTATAATAATTTGATACTCAAACCCCTCTTAATATTTTTGTTTTCATAAAATTTGAAAAATAAGTTTAACTAGTAGGTCGTCATTGTTGTTGACGACGTAATGTGGTGACGTCACTGGGCAGCGTTGATGTACTTCCACAGTGTCACTCATTAGCTCCATAAACATGTCGCCCCTTTAAAAAAAAAAAAAAAAGACCTATTAACCATTTTTACATTACTAGCGCTGATACTTGTATCATGCCCATTTGTTTGCTTAAATGTATTCTTTTCTTTAGGTTGCAAATGTGTGGTACTCCGTCAACGGCGAGCGTCTGGGCACCTACAATGGACACACAGGAGCAGTGTGGTGTGTCGACTGCGACTGTATCCTTGAAATTCCAAATATACTGTTCTTTGAAAATAATTCACTCCCTGGTAGAAGCTTCCTTCACGCACCATTCCTCAGGGGACACCAAGAACGTATTGACCGGTTCGGCAGACAACAGCTGTAGGCTGTGGGACTGCGAGACAGGTAAGTTTTGTATCGTACTGAAACGTCACTTGCTCTGAAGAGGGTTGACGTGAATGTGATTCACAGGTAAACAGCTGGCCCTGGTCAACACAAACTCGGCGGTCAGGACGTGCGGCTTCGACTTCAGCGGCAATATCATTATGTTCTCCACCGACAAACAGATGGGCTACCAGTGCTTCCTCAACTTCTTTGACCTACGGGATCCACAGCAAATTGGTAATTAACTAGTTACATTTTAACCGCCATTCATAGACTTCATAACCTATTGACATGACACGGGAAATGGGGCCGATTCGTAGGGGGCTTATTTTCAAAAACTTCAAATTCAAATATTTACAAAACCAAAGCTGCTACCGACCTAAAACCAAAACAAGCACCTACCTTAGCCATATATGAATCTCCGTGAGCAGCGGCATAAAAAAAGTCAAAGTTGTTCCCTTATAAAATCCCGATTGTTTCTAAATAAGTATAACACAACTTAAAATGGCTATAAAAGTTTCAGATTTTATACTAGATGCACAAAAATCACCAAATGCAGAGATAATCACCTATATTTTCATGATCAATAGCAATATTTAACATAAGTTTTGGACGATAATAGCAACTTAATTTTTTTTTTTTTTTTTTTACTGCAAGTTTTCAACAGCTAATAAATCAATTTAACATTATAAACTTAATACTTGAGGAAAACATGCAGAATCAATTATAAATAATATGTAAATAAATAAATAAATTCTTTATACAATCACAATTTATTATAGAATAGAAGATCCCTTTATTATCATTATACCACTATACATTGTTAGCGAATGAGGCTAGCGGCCGGCATATGTAAACAGAGCTTTTCTGGCGAAAATTGTTGTGATTAAATGCTTAAATCCACAAATTCTTCTTAGATATGGACGTAAAACAGTCTCGAGTCTTGGTTAAAAGCAAAGAAACCGTGAGTTTAGCATTTATTTAACGTATATTGACGAAGTACAATGCTATTATGTTAGCGAATGAGGCTAGCAGCCACCTGTCATAAAAGGAGCTTTTCTGGCGAACATTCTTGTGAATAAATGCTTAAATCCCCGAATTCTTCATAGCTATGGACGTAAAACAGTTTTGATTCTTAGTTAAAAGCAAAGAAACCGTGCAGTTAGCGTTTATTTTACGTATATTGAAAATTGTAAAATGCTATTATGTTAGCGAATGAGGCTAGTGGCGCTTTTGTGGCGAAAACAGAGCTTTTGTGGCGAAAATTATTGTGAATAAATGCTTAAATACCTGAATTCTTTATAGATATGGAGGTAACACAGTCTCGATTCTTGGTTAAAATGGAATATTCGAACAAATCACTCCTGAGAACATCCTTCCTGTACAACTTTCGTAGTTAAATCCAATCGTAAGTAAATCCAAGCTTAAATCCGACATGAGCGTGTGCAGTTTCCGGCTATTACTAAATGAAGCTCGGCCCCCTCTGATAAGGCATCGCGCAAAGAATGACAAAGTGACACGTCAGTAGTGATGATGTCTATGCACCATTGTAGGGGAACATTTTCCCAATGGGTAAAAACACTCTTATTATTGCCTAATTTTAGATTTTGCGCTTATTTTGATTAGATGACAACCAGCCATACCTGACCATACCGTGCAACGACCACAAGATCACCAGTGCTGTGTGGGGGCCGCTGGGCGAGTTTGTCATCGCCGGCCACGAGAACGGCGAGATCAACCAGTTCGGCGCCAAGGTGGGTGGCTATCTATGTTAACTTTGACACGTGCCATAAGTTATTAGCACGCGCGCAGAAATAAGGGTTTCTTTGTCATCTTCAAGTCGGGGGATGTCCTGAAAACTATTAAGGAGCACAACAAGCAGATCAATGACATTCAGACGTCGGTGGACCTGACCATGGTCATCACTGCATCCAAAGACAACACTGCCAAGGTAACCAACTGTCATCGTACGTACACTTAGACAGTGGTGCCTTGACTTATGAGTGTCCCGACATTAAGGTCTTTTGAGCTATGACTACCATTAAACATGATTTTGCCTACTTTTGGTAGCATTGCAATAAGAGCAATGCTTAACGTTGTTTGTGTATTTTGACATTTGTCACTTTTGATGCTCCTCAGCTCTTTGACTCGTCTTCCTTGGACCACATCAAGACCTTCAGGACAGAGCGACCTGTCAATTCAGCCTCTATTTCGCCGATTATGGACCATGTGAGTGTGCCTTGTAGGGCTGCCGCGACGAATCGAGAAGTTACAGATTATCAAGTATCAACTATTTTGATCGTCAATTTAGTTTAGACATCGCAACATTGACACAAACGTAAATATCTTTTTTTTAATCTCATACTTTGTACAATGACAAAGGTTTTCTATTCTGAATTTATTTTAAGTAAATTAAACAGTCTTTTCCTTTCGGCTTTTCCCTTCAGGGAGTAAATAAATTGAGTAATAATTAACTTAATTGGATGTCCATTACTATCAAATTTTTTAACAGATTTAGCATATATTTTAGGTTTTAAAAAAAGACAAAAATTATCTCCTTTTTAGCTATGTTTAACAAAACCAGGAAACCCATGTTTTTTTTTTTCACAGTTCACTAACAACATGTATATAAAGCAATATGTATAACCTGTAAATTCTTTTAATTTTTGAATTTCTATTAATAAAACGAAAATACGATACGTATCCTGTAATATACCCAGAAATTTTTTAAAATTTTATATATGAACCAATTAGTCAACTAAAAATATATTTTAAAGAATGTTTAGAGTCTGAATTGATTTTTTTTTTTTTCTGGGGGAAGAAAAATTTTGAACAGGAGGGAAATAAATTAACCCCTAAACCCTAACTTAAGGTGAGGGCATGAGAGAGCATAATTAAAGACACCATGATTTTAACGAGATATTGTCACATACTTGTTTTGATCCAAAAACTCCATGTAGCATGTCTCACCAAGTGTCAAAACACAGCTGTGAACGTCCACAGCCGGACTTTTTGGGGATTTTATGGGTGAAACACGGTAATATAACATGGGTCGCAATGCAGAAATCGCAGACATGAAGGAGTGGTTGAGATTTTCTTTTTCAAATATTTCCCCTTTGAAACGTAGTTTTTTTCCAATTTTTCTTTGTTTGGATGGCTGAATTATTATCTAAAATATTGGGGAAAATGACAGTAACAAAAAAAAAAAAATACAATTAAGCGAGTTATGAGGTAGATATCCGTGACCTATTTACAGACACTATTATTTTCATTGTGACGTAAAGTTTAAAATTTGCGTTTAAATAAATTTATGAAGTCGTTTTTTTTTTTTTAACTAAATATTAGACATCAATTCTATTTTTTTATTTCTATCTCAATTCTAAGCTAAAAATGATACATTTTAGATACTATAATTTTTTTATGGCTGGGTTGAAACAAAAGCGGTTGCAGTGTCTGTAAACGTGGGTCTCCAGGGTAAAACGGACAAATTAAAAATAGTTCAGGGGTTTAATGCGGCATGAAACTGCTATGGCAGCATACAGATATATTGTTCTATCAAAACACAACAGTTCTTTTGGCTTAAAATACAGCAGTTTATTTTAAAGAGGGGCGTAAGAGCAGAAACTGCTTTTTCAGCCTTGTCTGTCTTTTCCGCCACAGAGAAAAAATGACCCTGTGCCTGACGTTTTACTATTGCTGGTATTGTTCCTTTACTTTTGTTGGGGGGGGGGGGGGGAGTTTACCATGTAACAAGGGTACTTAGAGCAAATATAGGTTGAAGGAAAATATCTTTTTATGTACAATATAAATGCGAATTCGGGGTAGCGATTTAATAGGTTTTTTTTGTCCCACTCCCTTCCAGGCATTTTTGTTTTGTTACTTGTAAACAGTTGAAAGCTGATGAACTTGTAAAAATGAATGCAACTCCCTGAAATGAAATGAATAATAAAAAAACATTTAAATATATAAGTTGAACAAAACTAACCACTATTACTAACCTGGAAGTTGAGTGCAAAATTTATTTTTTACTCACTCCTCCTTTCCCCCTATTTGTGCTTTCAGCCCCAAATACTAAGTAATAACTACACAAAGAAACAAACTTCTTTTCCTGCTCTCACAAACTTTTTAAACAAACTAGGGCTGCAGTTATAGATTATTTTAGTAGTCGATAATCGATGAACTAGTTCAGTGTTTTTCAACCTTTTCTGTGTCGCGGCACGTTTTTACATTTGAAAAAATCTCGCGGCACACCACAAACCAAAAATGTTCCAAAATTACTTTCTGTACAGTATATTTAATTATGAAATAATTTCTCAATATAAATATTGAGTAAGTATACATTTATACTTTCTCAGTGTGAAACTTGAGCCTGTATGGATGAACACAAAGCCGATATCCTTGCAGGAATCTTCGTCAACAGCTCTTAGTCTCTGTTTTTATTTTTTGTAGCAGTTAAGCTTGAAAAGCTCAGAATTGTCAGACGGGGGCCTTAGAAATGTCTAGTCGCAAGCATCTCACTGACAATGGTTTTGCAGGCAGGTAGTATTGCTTCTTTTTGGATTCAGCAACAGGTTTAGCATCAAGGTAACTGGCTTTGAGGGCTTTCTCATTTACCTTTGTAGTGTTTCTCAAAAAAGGTGCCTTTTTTTCTCTGTGTTTTCATGGAGGCAAACAAAATAGTCAATCGACTTGGTTTGAAACGAGAGCAAATGCAACTGCTCGTATCACGTTCAAGAACTGTTCGGATTTTTAGCCATCAGCTACGTTGCTGTCATCAACAATGTGTTGGAATAAAACACAGGGGGAGGATTGACTCTCAAATATGGATGAAATGGAAAGGACACTTCCGTGTATATTGACACTTGACGACTCTAATCAAATGCTGTACAGTAGACGTGCTGGGGTCCACATTTTTGCGGAGAGCAAGGTAGCTGATGGCTAAAATCTGAGCAGTTCTTGAATGCGACACGAGAAATGCATTGCTCATTTGCACACGACCGCAAGCTTCTACCTACTCCTTTCCTACTGCAACTTGTAACGCGTGGTAAGTAGGATGCGTGCATAAAAGTAACAAAAAGGGGAGAAGCTTCCACTTATGCACATTTATTCTCAAAAATATAATAATAAATCCATCTTGAACACTCGTCACCCGGGAGCTCAGCGGTTCGCACACAGGTGTTCGCAGAACTCCAACATAAAAGTAAGCAGCAACAGAAGAACAACATATTCAATGTAAATAAAGCAGCACCACCGCGTGGTGGATGTCGGGAGGAACACCATTTAAGGATTGACTGTGACAAACTCCGCCCAATGACGTAAAAAAAACAACAACAAACGCGATATTGGAGAACTTCTCGCGGCACACCTGACGACCTCTCATGGCACACCGGTTGAAAAACACTGAACTATTTAGTTTGAATAATCGAGTAATAGGATAAGAAACACAAAAAAAAGTACCTGAGCTTAGCCTCACACTTTTTTTAACTAAATATTAGACATCAATTAATGATTCTAAGCTAAAAATGATCATCAATTACCTTGTTTGTATGGCTGGGTTGAAAGAAAAGTGGTTGCGCGGTGTCTGTAAACAGGGGTCTCCAGGGTAAATTTAAAATAGTTCAGGGGCTTATGCGGCATGAAACTGCTATGGCAGCATATAGACATATTCTATCAAACACAAAAGTTCTTTTGGCTTAAAATACAGCAGTTTATTTTAAAGAGGAGTGCAAGAGCAAAAACTGCTTTTTCAGCCTTGCCTGTGTTTTCCGCTATGTATACAGTATATACTGTAAATATTCCGTTTCCTGTAATTAAACATAAAACTCAGCGATTACTTTATCAAAATAAATGCATGTCTCACTCACAGTAAGATTTAATCATGACAGGTGGTAATGGGCGGCGGTCAAGAAGCCATGGAGGTGACCACAACATCCACCAGGATCGGAAAGTTCGAGGCCAGGTGAGATGACAAAATCATTGCTTACTGTTTTTATTTTTAACTGAACGCACTTGCTTCTTAGATTCTTCCACGCTGCTTACGAAGAGGAGTTTGGCAGAGTCAAGGGACATTTCGGACCTATCAACTGCGTGTCGTTCCACCCGGACGGCAAGAGGTAAAGAAACCATTCACAAGGACTATTTAGTGCACGGTTTGTACTCATTTGTGCGTTTTTCTTTGCGTGTTCTAGTTACAGCAGCGGAGGAGAGGACGGCTACGTGAGAATTCACTACTTTGACCCACAGTACTTTGACTTTGAGCTGGAGGTGTAAAAAGCAAGCACACCGGCGGCCATTTTGAGACTCATCCAAATCTCCCAGCGAAGGTGCTCTCGGATTGTTTTTAAAAACATTTCTGCCGTGTTCGGCAACGTTTTGACCACACGCAACTAAACAGCTTCATCTTCATTTTGCGCATGTGTGATTTGTTCAAAATGAACCCAATGTGGTTTTTCTGGAGGGGTTTAATTACAAAGTCAAAAAGTTCTGGAAGCAATATCACATCACCTTTGTACACAACCACAAAATAAGCCAACGTGCCTCTTATATATATATAAAAAAAAAGGGCTTCATACTTGAGCACAATGAAACAAATATAGGATGCTTAAAAAAAATAACTTAGGAAATACGGCGTGCATTCAGTCTGGACATTATTGCAGGTAGGACGCTATAAACGAACTGGAACTGGAAGGGTTGGCAGCGAATGAACATTACTCGTTCATTCGCTGCCAACCCTCCCAGATCAAATAGATCGGACGTCTACCAAGGATAAAACATTTAGATTCACAGCAGGATGAATGGGATTGGACGCCTAACATCAAAAAGTCAATACTGATCAGGGTCGATGTTTCTTCACCTTGGACTACCAAGGATAAAACATTTAGATTCACAGCAGGATGAATGGGATTGGACGCCTAACATCAAAAAGTCAATACTGATCAGGGTCGATGTTTCTTCACCTTGGATAAAGCATGATGACTGGATTCAAGTAGTCTTCACCTCTTCTTTTGCTCTAAAAAGTCAAAACAAAAACTAGGTTAAATGTCGCTACGTCAATATAACTTTTTTTGTGAGTCAAATTCTTACACTGAAGTATCCATTTTTTCCTCTTCCTTTTCTTCATCTTTCACGTCTGCAAAACAGGGGAAAAAATAATTTCTTCCATAAAAACAAAAAAAAAAGGACCAACCTTTCTTTTCATCCCCGTCACGCTCTTCCTCCTTCTTCACCCTCTTGGCCTTCTTGTGATTGGCCGCGTTCCGCCGACCGCCACCCTGTCCTTCGGCTTCGTCCTCCGAGTCGGAGAACTCCTCGTCGCATGCTATCCTCTTGTCGTGCGCGCGGACTGAAGCGCAAACAAAAATGACATATTTCCACTAAAAAATACGTTAGAAAGCATCACACTCACTGGAAATGCGCTTGTTAGGGTCCTCGTCGTCTTCATCGCCGCTGTCCGGGTGCGGCGCGTCTTCTGGAATGGCTTGCATCTGAACGCCGGGCGCGTGCGGCAGCATCCGCAGGTTCTCGAATAGGCGCTGCTTGATCTTCTCCAGGTACTCGTCAGTGTTCTGGTTGGTCATGTTGGACGGGCTGATGTGCAGCTTGAAGTCCGGACCGAAGTACTCGAAGTAGTCGTTGTAGGGCAGCTCGTTGGGGATGGAGCAGTCCAGCGCCACCGCCGTCTCGAAGGTCCAGCAGCGCGCCACGTTGCGGATGGTGTAGCCGCCGCCACCGAGCATCAGCAGCGGCAGGTTGAAGCTCTTCATGTACTCTACGCACTTAGCGTGACCTTCGAATGATGAAAGAAATTTTTTTGTAAATCTTCACAGTACAACATGAGTCAGAGCAAGAATATGGTAAACAAGTGAATAAATACTATTTTATGTTACTAGATGCCCATTTAGCCCTCATTTACATTTCAAACTATGACTTTCTAAAAACATTTATAGTAGGGTTGTGTCAAAATATCCAAATGGTGATTCGTTGCACCCCAAGAGGTTATTGATTTGCTTATGCCAAGAATTGAAATATCGTTTTAAAAAGGTTTCAAATCTTCCACCATAATAGTGTTTCAGTTAAAGTGCCTGTGACACGAAAAAGCATGTTTATTTCATAATACACGCGGTATTTTATGCCCCTGAATGATATGGGCCGCTTGGATGTGTGTGGAAGCGATCGCTATTTTTATTTAGTTTTTTGAATCCCGCGCCATGAAAATGAGTGACTTCCGGCTTCGGTCTTGCATTGAGGAGGAGGGCGCTGTGACGTGTACGGTAGAAGACGTCCTCTTCACGCTACAGTGTATTGTGTATGAGGACGAAGGATTCAGCTGATTTTGCGGATTAATACGTTTATTTTTCGCATCACGCCAGCCAAACGGCTGCAGAAAAATCATTCTCGATGAGGGAGAGGCGTATGCGCCTTTTTGGAGTTTCAAAAGGTTCCCATTCACCATGGATATTTACTGTTGGACCATTGGACTTACGAGGAAGTGAGTAAACATCTTGTTTTGTATTATGTCAAATACAAATACAGCGATTACAAAGTAAACACTACAAACTTCCTTTAAATGAAGGACTACTTACGTTTGATCATTGATAGGCATGTAAAAAGCTCTCCTAATGCTCATTAGCAGCAGCACGTTAGCTGCACAACAACTCCAGCCACCCTCCTCCGGGGAACGAACTGTAAATTGCTCTCCACCGGGCGGTTTGCCGATCCGCGAAGACAATCGACAACCGGGTCGTCATGTCAAATAATCCAGGATAGTTATGTGTGATTTTCCGCTTCGAAGACTTTGAAACATTACTCGGTTCGGGTTAGCATGTCGGCTAGCTGTCACGCCTTCGGTTTGTTTACATTCTCTGAAGCCGGGGAAGGGAAAGGACATATGTCCGATTTTAGGTTTCATAAAATATCGTTCGGGAGGTGCGACAGTAAAGGTGAAGTCGACAGTTTTGACCATTATGGAGTAATTTTGCCATGTCGTCCTGAATAAGTGCATTTTTATTATTTCATATTCGATTCAGCACAAGACTGTTATTTGTCATGACCATGCCATTTATTTAGCAATTGGGGAAAATACTTGGATAAAAAGAATATCCTGTAAAAATATTGAAGAGACAGAAACAATGACATTTTGCCGCTCTCTTTGTCGCGTTTTCCTCGTTGTGAATAGTTCCCCCTCGACGGGCTGACTGGTCCTTCTCAAGCCATTTATATAGCTATTGGGGGAAAATACTTGGATAAAAAGAATATCCTGTAAAAATATTGGAATAGAGAGACTGAAATAATGACATTTTGCGGCTCTCTTCGTCGCGTTTTCCTCGTTCTGAATAATTCTCCCTCAATGGGCTGAACAGTAAAACCGATGAGCCCAGTCTACCGCTGACGTCATCCACCTGTTGGGGACGCTAAAACCCTATAATGGTAGGGGTGGCTAACCGGCAGATTAAAAGGCTAATTTCTCGTCATCTGTGCTTAGCTAAATTGTTGTATATAGTCGAATCGTCTCAAAATATGATTCTAATTCACATAATAATGCCATTTAAGACTTTTTTTCTCGTGTCATATGCTCTTTAACGCTATGGCTGCCATTGACGGCGCACGACGCTTAATCCATTAAGACCAGGAAGAGTGAATTAACATTCGTTGGTTCGTTCGAAACCAAAGCATATGCAGTCACTCTTTCCGATTTTCAGGGCATTTAAAGGTCGCTTCCTGTTGTGTTTGAGTCACTGCTTATTCATTCCAGGGTCAATTCCTGTTCTGTGACTTAACGCAGGTAATGACTGAAAAGTGGGAGGGGCCGGTTTGAAGTGGGAGGGGTTCATACGCTGCCACCCTCCCAACTAAATTGGATTGGACGTCTACTAGTGATAAACTGACAGCAGAAGGATGAAGATAGCTTGTTTTTCTCTTTATTACCGTAATTTTCGGACTATAAGCCACTACTTTTTTCCTTCATTTTGATAACTGTGGCTTATAGTCCAGTGCGGCTTATTTGTTTTTTTTTTTAGGTAACACTTTATTTGGCAGCAGTGTCATAAGACAGTCATAAGATCATCAAAATTATGACATGACACTATCATGGACGTTACTGAATGCTTATGTCATTAAGTGTCATTTGGCAAATTATGTCACTAACTCAATTTTGTCCATCTTGGATCTTTTGCATCCATTCAAAAGTGAGATCATTTGCCGGATAATACTTCATGACATCTGTTATAAGCATTCATGAATGCTCAGGACAGAGACATGTCATAATTATGATTGTGTAATGACAGTCTTATGGCACCACTGTCAAATAAAGTGTTAGCCAATACCATAACGAGCAATTGATGAAACAATTGGAACAGTAACTGAAGAAATATTTAGCACAGAACATTTTTGATTGTTATTTACATCTGTAGCGCTGCAATGCATGCTAAGAGGCATGTTGGATGACAACAGTCAACAGCAGGTGGCAGCAGAAGTTGACTGTCTCCCCCAGGGGAGCAGTGATGGTCAAATGAAGCTTCTTGAAGCAATAAAGCTTTGCACTAATTGGTTCAAATTTGAATGATGGTTCATTTGGTCTTATGACAGTCAGTCGTATGATGCCGCTGTCAAATAAGGTTGTATCGGTTAATATCTTTTGGCGTAAATATCCCATGATACAGTGAGGACAGCTGCGGCTTATATTCCAGTGCGGCTTGTCTACGAACAAATGCCGTTTTTGTGCCAAATTTGGTGGGCTGCGGCTTATAGTCAGGTGCGCCTTATAGTGCGAAAATTAGGGTAGTTGTTTTGTAGAATGACCAACGTATCAATAATCGTATCGCCATATCGTGAGATCGTTATTATCAGATACCAAGAGGTTCCCACCCCTAATGTATAAAGTTTTATATACACTTATTATACATTTATACGGCGGAAAACACTCAGGTGACAAGTTCCGCTCTGAGACCCCCAATTCGGTCAACTTTCAAAGTTATCCGATATGCATGTGTGATATATCATTGGAAAAGCTTAAAATCTAAATTTTCTGGGGGAAGAAACATTTTGAACAGGATGGCATTTAAAAAATGTAAACAGCAAAACCCTATCTGGAGATGAGAGCATGAAAAAGCAGAATTAAAGATGCCATGACTTTAGCGAGATATCGAGAACTTACTTGTTTTGATCCAGAAACTCCATGTAGCATGTACCACTGAGTGTCAAGACACAGCTGTGAATGGCCACAGCTGGAGTTTGGGGGGATTTTATGGGTGAAACATGGTAATGTAACAAGGGTCGCGATGCAGAAATCGCAGACATCAAGGAATGGTCGAGATTTTCTTTTTCATATATTTACCCTTTTAAACTTTTTTTTTCTTTCAATTTTTCTTTGTTTGGATCGATTATCATCTAACATATCGGAGAAAATGCGACAGTAAGAAAAAAAATACAATTAAGCGATAGTTATGAGGTAGATATCCATGACTTTTTTACAGACACCATTTTTGTCATTGTGACGTAATTTGTTTAAAAGTTTAAAATATGCCAGTGAATAGTTTTTTTGTTTTTTTTTTTTTAAACGAAATATTAGACATCAATTAATGATTCTACGCTAAAAATGACAGTCATTTTCATAATAAATATAATTAATTACCTTCGTTTTATGGCTGGGTTGAAACAAAAGCGGTTGCACGTCGTCTGTAAACGGGGGTTTCCAGGGTAAAACGGACAAATTAAAAATAGTTTGGGGGCTTAATGCGCCATGAATCTGCTATGGCAGCATATAGACATTGTTCTATCAAACACAACAGTTCCTTTGGCTTAAATTACAGAAGTTGCTTTTAAAGAGGAGTGCAAGGACAGAAACTGCTTTTTCAGTCTAGTCTGTGTTTTCCGCCATATAAATAAATGTGTTAAAATAGGGGGGGAGTGACACTACTTTGGTTTTTTTCACTTCACACAGTCGTTTCTGGTCCCCATTAAAAGCAATAAGTGAGGGGTAACTTGATCCATTTTGTTGACTGGAGAAACTTTTAGTACTGTATTTTTCAGAGCATAACTCAAAAATATAACAAGGTTTCTAGTTCTTGCTTCTTTGTACCTTTAATGGTGAGGTTGAAGCAGCCCAGTCGGTCTCCCGACAGCGAATCGGCACCACACTGCAGAACCACTGCACTCGGCTGGTACATCTCCATGACTTTGGCCATGATCTGACGAAGACACAATAAGCAATTCTTTACATCACATATATTATACATACTGTTACATAAAACTTATTAGTCTTGGTAACTAAGGATTTGAAGTAGTCCTTAACTCTTTCAGAGTGAGTGGTCACTACAGTCATGAGCCTAACTCATTCACTGACAGCCCAGGTCACAGAGTATGTCTTGTCGTAGCTAGTAAAAGAGGGATATTAATATTGAAAACACCTAAGGGCGGAAATAGATGTCAATGTATTTCAACCGGGAGGGGCTGGAAGCGATCAGTCCATCCCAGTTAAAATGAATTGGATGTCTATTGCTGCCAATGGCAGCCAGGAGTTAAATGAGGTCACAAGACATTAAAAGCATAAAACAAATAAAATGTATTTCTTCATCCTTTTTATTTATTATAATTAGTTTTACTTTTATTACATTTTATTTATTTTTTTATCGTAGTGGGGTTTTTTTTAATTTGTGGTATTTTTTAAAGTACTATTCATTACTTTAGTAAAATGGATCCTTCAATAGAGTAACGCACGAATGCTATTTTTAGACCGTGATGTCGCCATCGTAACACTGAAGTGGGACATTATCGACATGCCCTCGCATACAAACCATGTTATTTCTGCTCGTTTCCTCCGGTAATCTTTCAAAAAAGACCAAGCCTATCAAACACTGCTGCTATGGAATGTGTAGAAATGACTCCAGACATTACGACATACGAAGGATGTGTTATTCACATGTTTCCCGAAACCAAAAACTCGGAGGAAAAAATGTGAAAAATGGATCAACTTGCGTTGACTTCCAAAAGACCAGTTTAACGCCAGCAAGGTGAAGCCATTCACATTTAATATGCAGTAAACATTTTATTGGGGGCCATGGTCCTTTAGAGGACGAAGAAGTAAGCCATTTTGATATTTTTACTTTATTTTTTAGCGAGGTGTTTTGCCGTGCTGCTTCAGTCTGACAATGAATGACCTGGAAAAAAAAAAATGAAAATGGTAACTGGCTGCCACTGTTACCTTTTCTGTTGTAAAAAAAACTTTAGTAAGGTGAAAGTGTAAATAAATTATAGAATTTAGATTAGTTATTGTTAAAAAAATTAAAAGTGTTCTCTTTAACTGAACATTTGTACGTTCTTCCACATCTTTACCAGTGAATTTGGCACCAGGGACATCATTTTGGGACAGAATTGGTAGGGTTAGCTCAGTAAACATCTTGTTCGTACACTATTTACATTCATTTACTATTGGGGACAAACAGGAGGTTGGCCCGCCTAGCCACAATTGCTAACGTCATGAATATTAATAAGCAAAAGTGACGTGTTACTTGCGGTACGCCATTGATTTATTCATTTTACTAAATTAATTTTACTAAATGCATTTATTGATAATTATATACAGTATTCTCCACACTATAAGTCGCACCTAAAAGCCTTCAATTTTTTCAAAAGCAGATGGTGCACCTTATCCAATGAGTCTTAAATATGGATCAATATTGATTAATCATGGCATGACAGTCCCTTTAACGCAGCACCATCTAGTGTATGTATAACACAACCCCAACCACGACTATTACTACTGCACCTTATAATGCAGTAAGGTTCCCTATATAGGAAAACAGTTTTGAAATAGGCCATTCATTGAAGGTGTGCCTTATAGTGCAGATAATACAGAACTTTTTTTTATTGCTCATCACAAAATACATGCAGACAACACAAATACTACAACTGGATGCCAAATGGGGGCCAGAAAGTTTTGTCCCGTGGGCAACAAGTTTGACACCACTGTCCTATATGAATGTAATAGAAATATTATGAAAAAAAAATCATAATTCGTGTATGAAAGGATAAGGCAACTTATTATTTTAAGTATTTCTAACTTTAACTTGATTACGGTAAATAAATTGATTACGTTTGCAGGCCATTTTACTCGCTGGCTGCCATTGACGGCGCTAGACGTCCAATCCATTCTGAAAGGGGGCCTTCTCCCAGTCAAAATAGATTGGACGTCAAGCGTCATCAATGACACTCAAACATGAGCATTCACAGCCAGTCTTCCCATTTTAAATAAATAGGACATTTTTTACAAGTCTTAATAGAAGCACTCACAGGTTTAAAGATGGCTTCATAAGACTCATCATCGATCCCGTCTCTCAGCGGATAGTTGACGGCATAGTACTTTCCTTTCCCTGCGCCGATGTCCTACAAATGAAAACATCGTTACCGTTTTGGGAAATGTCGCAGAGAGAGGACAAGATTTGCAAATGAACTCACTCTCAGATCTCCAGTACCGGGAAAGTACTCTCCATACTTGTGGAAGGACACGGTCATGACGCGGTCGGTGGTGTAGAAGGCCTCCTCCACGCCGTCGCCGTGGTGGATGTCGATGTCGATGTACAGCACGCGCTGGTGGTACCTGGACCCGCAATGCAATGAGATAGCAGACATAGAAAAGCATTGTAGTAATAAGCTAGGCTTACTTGAGCAGCTCTAGGATGGCGAGAACGATGTCGTTGACATAGCAGAAACCGGACGCCTCCGACTTTTTGGCATGGTGGAGTCCTCCCGCCCAGTTGACGGCGATGTCGGTCTGCTGCTTGTTGAGCTTCACGGCGCCAGCTAAAACCATTTTTTTTCAAGATTAAAAAGAGTCTCGAAAAGCTCATTAAGGGATGTTGGATAAACGTACCCACTGAACCGCCGGTGGACAGCTGGCAGAACTCGAAAAGGCCGTCAAAAACGGGACAGTCTTCTCCCACGTTGACTGTTTAAGAACAATGCAAGTGATTTCTAATGTGCACATAGGATTTAATCGAATCAAATTAAATAAAAATCTGACATCTTTGCATCTGTTTGCTGTATTCTGACATGTTGTCCGGTCGGATGGACCTGAGGAACTTGATGTAGTCGTCACTGTGGTACTTGGTCATCTCTTCGCCACTGGCTTTGTGTGGTCTCTGAAGACATAAAAGGTCACGTTATATGTATGAGCTCAATCAAATCTACTTTTCAAAATTAATTTGTGCGAAAATTAAGATTTGTTTGAAAATTTAATTTGTTAACATTTTAGAAATCATTGATCCAAATTTAGCCAAATATTTCTATTTTAAAAGACATGTAAGATATTTTAATTTCAAATTAATTAGCGCCAGTGTGGTTTTCGTCAACAATGACGAAAACAAAAATATTTTGCCGACGAACAATTTTTTTCGTGACAATGATGAGCTAAAAACGTGGCTTCAAAGACTGGAACATAACGAGACGAATGCCAGTTTTTGTCTGACGAGACGACAACGAGACAAAAATGCAACATCGTTTCAGTCATATGTTCACAACGCGTGACATTTTCATATTATACATGGAGTACGTCAGCTTGCATCGGAGCAGTGTTTGGGGTAGTGTCACTAGTGTCGTGAGATGTGCTGCCCCTCTCCCTCCTCACCTAGCTCTTCAGCTAGGCTGCTCTCCATCTTGCTTGTTTTGAAACACAGAAAGAAAGAATATGCAAGGCTGCTTTAGCCTTTAAAAGGTCTGTGCTGAGTGCTCATCAGACGACAAATGTAACTCCTAGCATTAGCTTTAGAATGTTTATTAGATGCTCTTTATAGTTGCCTATTGGAGGCTAATTGCTCTGGGAAGACTAAGTATAGCCACAAAAAAAACTTATCTGTGTTAAACTCTCAGACAACTTAAATGAATTAAATTAAAAGGGCTAACACAATATGACACAAATATGTGCCATTTTGATATCTTTACCGTGAAATGCTAAGAAAATACATTCAAAAATGCATACTTCAATAAACATCACCTAAGATAAAATGTCCTAACATTTTACATATTTAATTTAAAAGTAGCATACTGTTAAAATACAAAATAAAATACAGTGATCCCTCGTTTTTCGCGGTTAATGGGGACCAGAACCCGCCACGATAAGTTAAAAACTGCAAAGTAGTGTGCCCCGCCCCCCATTTTTTTGTGTATGAGTGTGTTTAACCCTTAGATGCACAGGTTAGAGGACCCTTCACTCTTCCATAAGTGGGTCAAAAATGACCCATATTAGAACCAATGTTTTTCTATCCCAATTTGGTGAAGAATAAGCACTTGTATTTTAATTAGTATGATATTTAGGGCCACATGCCCCGATTGATTTCATGCTTGAAATATCTTTATGGTTCAATTAACATTTTTTGGGGGGAAAAAAAAGCAGAATAGCAACAGACTTCATCCTTCCTTGTATTTTATCATCAATGATGAAGAGCTCCCGTGCATCTTTTTGGTGAGACAGCGGTGGTATGCCCTCGTGGAGTCACTGACCGATTTCTGAGGATATTTTGGCTCTGTGTTCTGCCTGGGTGGGAGGTATTTCTCTCTAGTAAGAGCCCTACCAACTCATTCTGTTGGCCATGATTTGGACACTTTCTTCTTCAGAGGACACATAAGTGGAATCTTCTGAGTCAAATTGATCCTGTTCAGTTGGATTTCCAGGTGGACAACTGCCACTGCCACCTGGACAATAGTCTGGGTCCTCATCATCAGAAATTTGGGACACTTGAGTCCAACCCCATCACTGCCTCTCCATCATCCAACATCTGTAGGACCATTTAAGCTGTAAATTTAGCACAAATCCGATTTTTTCGTGTTTTTCAGACTCGATGAATGGGAAAAGTTGCATAAAACTGGACCATTTTCAAATTCGATCCAGGTCACTTTCGTATGTGGTTACAATCCCATCTGGGCCAAATTTTCCAGAATGTGGATGCAGTCCGAACTGTCAAGTTGTCCAAATTGGAATTCATGCAGCAATTAACATCAGCAAAGAGCGAGAGAGACAGGGTGCTACAGTAGCGGTGCAGCTGTGCATTAACGTTAGCGCCAAGCTTGAACGCGGCTTTTGGGGAAGGAGCGGGCTTGACAACAGTCATAAAAAAAATTAAATGGGTTGAGAATAAGCCTGACAATGCTCGGTTTTCTCTCTGCTCCAATGCTCCTGCGCATGCGGGCGACTTTGCTTAGCGTATCTCGGACTGCGAATTAGAGCGCATGTGTGATACTTGAACAGGCTCATGGACAAAGGCAGTCTGAACGGGTATGCCAAAAAAAAAAAAAAAAAAAAAGGAAAAGACAAAAAATCGGAATTGTGCATTAGGACCTGCGGTATGAACCTAGCCTTAGTTAGCTAGCTAGTTATGAAGCAGTTTAATTTGTTGATAAATAATAATAAAGAGTCATGAAAGACACACACACAAAATACTATATGGACATAATACTTACAGTACACGTATCAGCTCTTGCTGTGTAAAATAATTTTCTTAAGGGATGTTACTTTTAACATACCTAATCTGTGTGGTCCACGGTAAATCTATTCCTGACAGCCAAAGTTCATAATGAAAGATTCCCATTGGATTCCATAGAAAATGCATGTGGGTCATTTTTGACCCACTTGTGGAAGCTTAGGGTAGTAATACAAAAATGACAATTTCTTCAAATGTATAAAAAGTTCATCAAAAATTTGAATGGCGTTATATCAAAAAATTGTTTTTTGAGGAATACCTGGAATTTGAATTGATAACAATTTTTCACTCCGAAGATATTTAAAGAAAACAACCTCACCGGGTCATTTATGACCCACTTATGCATCTAAGGGTTTATACATTCATTCAGATTTAGCATTGGAAATAGATACATATAAGACATGTTTTTTTTCCCTAAGTATAATTAAAAAAACAAAAACATTTGTTTATACAGTATATATTTTAATAAATGTTTTTTAATCACCTCAAATGTAATAATTATGATAAATTTGAAACATGTTACTGTCCCACCGAATTACTTTTAAACAATAGAGTAGAAAAATGCTTGTCTTTATAAAATGCTTCATTGAGTGAGTCCACTCAAATCCGCTCAAGCTGCTCACTTACACACAATGAGTTGGCACATTACCTGTTTAACAAGCTAAACGATGACTGACGCATGCGGCACTTTGAAAATTCAGCTTCTACGCATCTCTGGCAAGATCAGTCTTAAAGTCTGTCAATCATCGTTAACTTTATTAATAGGGTCGTCAAAATTATCGCGTTAACGGGCGGTAATTATTTTTTTTAATTAATCATGTTAAAATATTTGATGCAATTATATCATAATTATGACATGACACTGTCATGAGCATTAACGAATGCTTATGATAGATGTCATTTAGTGTCATCGAGCAAATGATCTCACTTTTGAATGGATGTAAAAGATCCAACCTGGACTTTAATGGTGTTTGTGACAAAATTTGCCGGATGACACTTAAGGACATCTGTCATAAGCATTCATTCATGCCCATAACCATTACAGTGTCATGTCATAACTATGACGGTCTTATGACAGTCTTATGACACCTTTTTCAAATAAAGTGTTACCTATACCTGGTCTATAAGTCGCAGGATTCAAATTGAGGGGAAAAAAGTAGCAGCTTATCGTCCGAAAATTACGGTAATCACATTTCTATATATATATATATATATATATTTTGAACATTTGAATCAACATTGGATTAATCAATAAACTGATACAAAACTCCAATGGGGTAAAACCCTTGTGGTATTTTACATATAATGTTCCATTTTAATCATTAATCAAATTATCTATTGTAGTTTGATAATGTTTTTGTTTTTACTTGAAACTTTTACCTCAACAAACCAGTTAATTTTGACAATCTCATTTTGTATTCAACCGAAGAAATATTTTTTCAAAATCAGTTTCATATGAACACAACTTCAGAAATGTTTTTTTTTTTAGATTTATAATTTTCAAATAAAAATGGACTTTTAAAAAAATGTCAAAGATCCAAACAAACTCCAACGACATTAATTATTTCAGGTTACTCACGTAAATCTCCATCTTTCTGTATAGGCCATAGTTGAGGAGCAGGTTATGAGTCATGCGGATTCTATGGGGCTTCATCGGGTGGCCTTGGCCATAGTAGTAGTTCCCAACGTCACCTAAAACCAAAAAATAGACCCCAAAATGACCACTTTTGCACTTGGACAGTCACAAATAAAATCTTGATTAGCAAGGAGCTTAAGCAGCAATTGATTTAAGTGGGACTTTCGTCAAACTCACATTATTCACCTCGAACATATCAAACAACCGCTTCTAATGAGTTATAATTCCTGTTTATAATTTGCCGTAAAATATGTGCATTCATACGAGAAGCTATGCTATTTTAGCACACGCTAGTTAGCCGCAGGTTGCGAAGCCGGCTAGCTTGACCGACCGGCGTCGCACTTTGAGGAGGTAAACGCGTACGTTTGCAAGCGTCCACAGCCCGCCAAAACCTCCGTGAAAGGCATTTACAAACGCGAAGATGCAGGAGTTTTGGTATTTACCGTCGTAATAATAGCAAACTTTCTTCTTTGTTCCTTGTGTCAGCGCCATTTTCCACTTAATTAAGCCACTTCTTCTTTATTTGGGCTCGCACCGGTTCCCGTGCTTGCTGGTGTGGGTGGTCCCGAGCCAAAGGCGGAGATTGCTAGCACCGCCCGGTTGGGAGGCGCCAGTGAACACAACAACGGAAGCAATTGAACTCATTGGCTAGCATTGACGACCCAGTTTCTTTAAAAACGAATTGTTTTTACAGTGACCATATCATAACTTTAGAAATAACACCAATAACAGTCAAACTAAGGAAACTAAATTCCTTCCAACGACTTTAAGGTCATAAAAAGATTGCAAAACTAGGGGAAAAAAAAAACACATCAAAAGAACTTGATTCAACTTCATTTTTATTTTTGCAGCCCATACATCACAATCTTCTTGGAAGATAACAGCATTGTATTCCCTATTTTCTTCTACTTGTTCTCATTTTGGCCAAGGGGAATTGGTCCAAACACAAAGCAAAGAACTCAGACATGGAATGTGATCGGAACATAGCACGCACGTCCGCAAACAACCGTACGTAGATACAAAACAAGTGCACAAACATTGTGAACAATTGACTCGTCCTTGCGCCATATCCCAAATCGTGCGACTTAGAATCATGTTGAAATGTATATCTACCTATCATCAGAAAGTCAATACGCACAAGCGAGCAAAAAAGAATGAGGCCCTCGTATTTCCCCATGCGATGACAGGTCCATTGAAACACACCAGCCTAGTATACTGTGTTACCGTTTCAGTGCATGAGATCCTACAATGGTCATTGAGGACCAGCTACATAGTCAAACACTACAAGTGGTCTCTTTTTGGTCCTTTTCGATCGACGATACAACAAAGTGGAAATAAGATGGGATTTAACACACTTCTTGTGACATTCAGAACTGTAACAACGTTTTTTTTTCTTCACATTTTTGGCCTGTCTAACAGACAAACGAACAGCAAGGATGCTTGAAATATTGGGGACGCATCCTCAAATTCAGTCAAAGTGGTAATGGAACCTAAAATGGTTGCCAATTATCCTATTCACATTTTTTCTCTCATGGATCATTAACATATTTGTATTAAGTGCAAGGTGGGAATGTACAGATATGAAGGCTTCAAGACCAAGACCACATCTGAATGATGATGGTAATTTGTGGGTTCATTTTAAGACATGTTTGGTTGACACCTATGCTGAAACAAAAACAAATAATGAGGATATTTGGCATTCTTCAATATGGCATTTGATGAGAGTCGGTGTCAGAGGGGGGCTTCAGTGTGGTGGAGGCGTATGATTCACGCAAGTTTCAGGAACTGGTCCACCGTGTCCGCCTCCACCGCCTCGGAGAACATTTCGTAATCCTGCAGACACGAGAAATTAGAGGAAAACCATGCTACACTGAATGCATTATGTAGGAATGTCACGATCACATTTGAGTCTTCGTCTAAAACGAAATTTCTTTTGTGATCGGATTTTGGATTTTCTCACCCCGCAGTATTGGTCCTCATTAAAGAGCTGCGGCGGGACGGCTGTCGGGTTGCCCGCTTTTTTGCGCATCTCGTCGCGCATCTCACCTCCCACCGAGATGTCCACCAGCTCGTACGTGATGCTTTTGCTGTCCAGGATGCGCATGACTTCCGCCTGTTGGGACTTTATCTACCCAAAAAAACAGGAAGTTGACCACATGATGAGCAATGCATTTTTTATGTTATTATTTTATGTCAGGTGTGTATTTTATGTCAAGTACTATTCATACAAGCATGCATGCCACGCACGAGCTTAACGCAGGGGCTGCAGTTACGCTTTAGATTGGAGGTGGCAGTCGCCAGTAAAAAAGTGTCAAACTCCTTGTAGTGCCTCTCAAATTTATGTTCAATTGTTAAAAATGCATGTTTAAATATTTAGGTATTTTTCAAAATTAACCTCTAAGTGCATTTTAATATCCTCATAAGAGCATCATTTTGATAAACTTACAACTAGACGTGCTGATTACTGGTTTCAAGGTATACCGTGGTATGGAAATGTCACTGTTTCCAAACCGCAAAAATTTCCTGTCATACCGTCTAGAGCTGAAACGAATACTCGAGCAACTCGAGTAACTCGAGTTTAAAAACTGATCCGAGTAATTTTATTCACCTTGAGTAATCGTTTATTTTGACAGCTCTAAGCATCACGTTTTGCTCGGACTACTTTTAATGCGGGACAACGCGCTGATGTCACGTGCGTAGAGGAAGAAGCAGAAAAAAAAAAAAAAAACTTATTGCAGCAGACAGCCGCTACAAACGACTCCGACGTTGCTAAATACTAGCCCGCACGATGCTACGTTGGTAGCAGGTAGCGTCTGGTGAGTCTCATAGAGATAACATGTATGTTGAACTAGATGCGAAATGACAGACTCGGCCGCGTCTGGGCAGCGTTAGTAAACAGCCGCCATCTTAAAGCAGTAGAGCGCTAAGCGCTAATAAAGAGCGCTAAGCACTAATAAATAAGATTAACGTTACTGTCACTAGCTCAAGTAACGTTAGCCCTGCGAGGGCTAGGTTTCTATTCATTATGACCACTTTCGATGCGTGGCTAACGGGTCTTACATACAGGCTTTAACATAACATAGCGTTGTGGAGTGATGAGGGTGTAAAATAAAAACTCAATAATGCTAACTATCAATTTTAGCTCAGTAGTCATTGCTGGATAAAACACCAAGTAGCACTGGTCCCTAATGTGCTCCAATACAGCCTGTATCATACACTTATTTTGAACACTGCAAAAACTCAAAATCCTATCAGGACTTACAGTTTAGACTAACTTAAAATTTAACTAGAACTTAAAAATGGCTTGACACAAATAGAAATTCAATTGAAACATTTGGGAAAAAATCCTAACTTTTAAGTGATGTGTGTTATCAAGCGTAACGGCAATTTTTTAGGTAAGATTTTTTTTTTTTTTAATAAGTTTTTTAAAAAATTTGAGTGAAAGCAGTGAATTAGTCTTTTTTTTTATTCTAGTTACATTTGAGATGCAATTGTTGGCTGTTTTCAACAATATACACCAAAAATAAAGACATTGATTGACTGAAAATGGTTCAAGATTAGATGAAATGTCTTGTCTCCTCATGTAGGTATATTTATAATTGCTCTTCACCTAAAAATATATTTGTTTTATCCGATTACTCGATAGAATTTTCAGTCGATTACTTGATTACTAAAATATCCGATAGCTGCAGCCCTAATACCGTCCCTAAGGTATTAGCTATTTTTTTATGTCCTAAAATTGCAGGTCAGCTGTGCTACACGATGGCTGGAGGTGAAACGTATCAATTTTTCCCCCATCGGAGAAAACGAAATCGCTGGAATGGGAATACTTCGGCTACAGAATAGTTACAAGTTGCTTAGAGAAGGAGGGCCAACAGACATGTAAAACATGTTTGCGGTGGATTGTGCCTTTATACAAAATTAAAGGTCAGTAAACACTGTCATGAATGTTTCCCACCAGCAACGAGAGTTAACTCCAGCGTGTTTAGTAGGGGTGTGACAAAATATCGAAATGGTAATATATCGTGATACTTTGTATCACAAAAGGTTATCGATGTGCTCCTGCCAAGAATCGAGATGTCGTTTTAAAAATGTGTCAATGTCTAAAAAAAAATAAATTAAAAAGGAACCAACAAGTTGCTACCAAAATCTTCCACCATAATAGTGTCTCAGTTAACTCTAAGGCTGCATTGACGGTGCACAACGCCGAATCCATTTAGACTGGGAACGTTCGTTCATTCGAAACCAGAGCATTCACAGTCATTCTGTCCGATTTTCAGGGCATTTACAGGTCATTCCTGTGGAGTTTGAGTCCCTGCCTATTCATTTGGGTGATTCCCAGGTCACTTCCTGTTCTGTAACTCAAAATAAACAGGAAGTGACCTGTAAAATACCCCAAAATCAACAGGAAGTAACTGAAAATCAACAGGAAAATGACCTTAAATAACCCAAAACTACATCATTGCCTGCTGGATTTATGTTTGTTTTAGTTCAGTGCTCATTATTCACGGGAACACATAGTCAATGACATTGACTGATTGTGATATATTATATATATATACAGTGATACCTCAGCTCACGAACGCTTAAGCTCACGAACTTTTCGCCTCAAGAACATTAAATTCGCGAGCATATAGTCTCTGCTGACGAACTAGTTTTCGGCGGACGAACGAAACCACGCGGTCGAACAGCGCCACGAGAAGCTGACGCACGCCCACGGCGTCCCAGTTCGTCCCCTCCCTTTCGTTGAGAGCGGACGTGGTTTGTGTTTTATAAACATTTTGGACCATATTGAGTGTACTTTTGCTATTATGGGACCGAAAAAGAGTTAGCTACAGTCCTTATGAAAGGTGACTCATGTTACCAATTCGCCCTCGACTGGTAATTGGCGGTGCTTTCAGCTTCCCACCGTCGTGAGAAGTGGACCGGTGTTCTGCCAAAATATCCTACATCGGCGAAACGTCCTACATTAGTCGAATTTGACACCTAAAGTACTACCGTGCGCTCTAAACTTGTTTTGTTTAGATGCATACAGGAATAAGGTACTAAAAAAATGCCTGCAGAAAATACTTAAATGTAGTTATATCAAATAAGGACGGTTTAAACACGCTACGTGACTAATGTGGTCAACTGCTTCAAAGCTAACACAAAAAAACACAATGGTTAAAAGTATGAGAGGGTAATACATGCCAAAAGTATCTTTGAGGCTGTGAAAAGGTTCTAAATAACTAAATAAAAACAGAAATAGTGAGTAATCGCCGCCTCTAACCGATGTGCGCATGCGTGTGAATGCATGCGCAAGCGCCCTGAGCATGGTGTAGGACGTTTCGCCGCGTAGTAAGGAATGGCCGAACACCTGTTTTCGGCGAGTCACGTTGGCTCGTTGTCGTCGGTTGTCTTCGGTACGCCCGATTTCCTCTCCAGAAAGGTGGCGGCGTGCATACAAACACCCAGAGGCGTCGGATGGCTTTTTGTGGGCACTTTTATTAACAACCAAAAGCATGTGGGGGGCACAGCAGTGGAGTCTACGCTAACTGCGCACTTTGCCGGTAACACTCTCCTTCCAAACAGTAACTCCCTCCCTCCCTCCTCCTCCCACTCCATTCCATCAAGCCATCAACTACCATCACAAAGGTAAATAAAACGACTTTATTATACAGTGCAGTTTATTTCTTTAATTATAATACAATAGCACATTTATTATACATAAAATAAGGTATATTTTTGTGTAGTTTTAAGGCTTATTTAGTAGAAAATTATGTTTTATGGGGACCTGGGAACGGATTATTCTCATTTTAATGGTTTCTTATGGGAAATAAATGTTCGGAAGACGAACTTTTCGCCTCACACACACTTTCTGGGAACCAATTATGTTCGTGAGCTGAGGTATCACTGTATATTATATTTGAAAAAATAAGTATGGGCACTTTATTTGAAGTCAAAACTGTTGTTTTAGTTCATCATAATAATGTTTATGTCCTCATGAAAATTCTGGTTAGGTCAAAGGGAAATCTATGCTGAATCCACCACGAGTATTTTTGATTTACAGGAGCTTTAAAACTCGGGTGCATATACATTTTAAAATATTATGGGTTATCGTATCAGTATCGGCCCTGAGGAGCAGGATGTTATCGATATCGGTTTCAAAAAACCCCTACTTTATTTGACAATGGCTTCATAAGACTGTCATAAGACCATCATAATTAGGACATGACACTATCATGGGCATTACTGAATCCTTATGACAGATGTCATTCAGTGTCATCCGGCAAATTATGTCACTAACTTCATTTATTCCCGTTTGGGATCTTTTACATCCATTTAAAAGTGAGATAATTAACCGGATGACACAAAATGACATCTGTCAGAAGCATTCATTAATGCTCATGGCAGTGTTATGTCATCATTATGATGATCTTATGACAGTTTTATGGCGTCACTGTCAAATAAAGTGTTCCCAAATACCATACCTAGCAATTCATGAAACAACTAGAAGAGTAACTGAAGAAATAATTAGCCCAGACATAAATTTCAATTGTAATTTACATCTGTAGCACCGCAATGCATGCTAAGAGGCATGTTGGACAACAACAGTGTTTACAGCAGGTGGCAGCAGAGGATGACTGTCTTCCCCAAGGAAGCAGTGATGGCCAAATGAAGCTTCTTGAAGCAATGAAGCTTTGCAGCCAATTGGTTCAAAACTTCATGGGGTTCATTTGGTCTTCTGACCGTCTTATGATGCCTCTGTCAAATAAAGCATTACCGGTGAATATCTTTTGGTGTAAATGTCTCATGATACCGTGAGGACAGCTGCGGCTTACGTATGAACAAATGCTGTTTTCGTGCCAAATTTGGTTGGTGGCGGCTTATAGTCCGAAAATTACTGTAAGCATGCAAATGCGATTTTTGAATGATATAGTTTGTTATATTTATATTTGTACATTCTGTTTAATTATCTCTTTGAGAGCCATTAACGATTATGTGCTGATTCAAAGTTAATTTGCCACTCGTAGCTGTCAAATGGATTGGACGTCTATATCCGTCGAAAGTAGTGAATGAGTTATAAGGCACGAAATGATTGGCTGGGTCGGTGGTTATTTCACCCTGTCCTCCACTCTTTAACAACGCCCGTCACTCAAGTGACGAACGACCGCCTCTAAACAATTTTCAAAGGTTTTCTCAACCAATTACAAACTTTGGCGCTTAAACCTAAACTACAGTTACACAGTTCGTCTTTATCCATGACCAATAAGTAAGTTTAATTGTTAATGAAACAAACAAAAACTACTGTTGCTACACTGTCGTCCGCGGGCCCGCCAGGAAGCTAGCGAGGAAGCTGGGTGTGTCTGGAGAGGCTCGGTGCAGTTAGCATACTAGGGGAAAAAACACAAAACCTAGCTTTATCGACGCTCTGCAAAGCCACTCACCGTCCGAGATGCAGTCACGGTGGTGTAGTAGATTTTAATCCCCATTTTCTTTCGGTTTTTTAAATTGTCCTCTTTCTTCCGCTCCCTGGTGCGATTCTGCTCGCCTTGCAGTGCCCTCACGTGATCACGTCAAGCCAAATGCGGAAGAAAGTCCAGTGCATCCGTCGTGTTTGACTTTCAAAATAAAGCAACTTGATAGCATTTTCATGGAGTTCATTTTTATTTTGAAATATAGCAATTAGGATGCCAATTAAGTTCGTTTAGTAAATTGAGTTGTGGGTTTATTTATTTAATTTTTGCACTCCTGATCCTCCATATCCATAACTATGCGGGCCAATCCATGTAAATATTGAACCCATTTGGCTGTTATTGAAGGTGCTAGACATCCAATCCATTTTGACTGAGGGTGGCTGATCGCTGAGGGCCTCCCAGTCAAAATGGATTGGAAGTTTAGGCCGTAAATGGCAGTGAAACAAAGGCGGCCACCATTATTCGATGTCAAATCGATCAACTATTTTCACAGACGAATCACGATTAAGTGTTTAAAGTCCAACTCCTCCTCGCTTAATGAAATATTTAGCTATTAGTTTTTGAACAACTTCTGTGGAATGATCACATAATGACGACGTTGCAGATTATGATTATATGGAGGTAGATTTGTGTCTTTATTGTTCAATCAAAAAACTAATTTCAATCAAAGAAAAGAGTTTGAATGAAAAACTAAAACTGAATTTTCCTATTCAAATGGAGGAGGGACACTTTTAGATATATTAAAGTGATAAGGCGTCTTTGAGTAAACTTCAAGTTGAATTTATCTATAGGCCGGGCCGAGTGTCCACTTTTTGGGAAATAAAGTTATGGTCACCCTAGTGTGTGTGATCACTCAGCACAGACTTTTAAAAGCTAAAGCAACATTGCATATTCTCTCTCTCCAAGATAGAAAAATATTTCTTACCATGTGTTTCCAAACAAGCAGGATGGAGAGCAGCATAGCTTGAACCATATCCTAAACCATGATGAGAAGGGAGACGCACTGCAAATCTCACATTAGTGACACGACCCAAACACTGCTACTGACGTACTTCATGTACAATATGAAAATGTCACATATTGTGAACATGTCAAAGAAACTATGTTGCGTTTTCGTCTCGTTATCTTGTGACGTTGTAGTTTCCTAAGCCACGTTTTATGGAATCACAGGAGTTCCCAAATTTAAAAAATGAATGAATAAATAAATGAAACTATAAAAGCATATTTTGTCCTTGACTTTTGCTTTTTGTCATTTAAAATCCCAAACGGAAAAAGCATTGACAGTTGTTGTCATTGACTGACTTTTTTTCCCCGTTTCATTTCTGTTTGTGTCAATGAAAAAATATACTTTTGTATTTGCATTTATTTGTTCATTTATTCCTCTTTTATTTATTTACTCACGTTTTTTTTTTTTTTTTGGCACTCATGTGATTCCATACGTTCTTAGCTCGTCACGTCGTCGTCCTGAAAAATATTACGTTATATATGAAATATTTTCATTATCGTCATTGTTAAGAAAAACAATACTGGAGCATTGATTTCATGGTTCTCACTAAAATATAATTCATATAAAGTTACTGTAATTCTCAAAGAAAGACCAAGGACTCCAGAAATCGGAGAATTTTTTTTTTTTTTTTTAAATTAAAAAATTTGAATGACAAATATATATAGCAGAAAACACTCGGGTGACTTGAAGTTCCATTCTCAGACCCCAATTTGGCCAATTTTCATAATTCTCCTATATGCATGTGTGATACATCATTGGAAAGCTTAAAATCTCAATTTTCTGGGGGAAGAAACATTTTGAACAGGAGGGCATTTTGAAAAAAAAACATTTTTTAAACAGCAAAACCCTAACTGGAGGCGAGAGCACGCGAGAGCACAATTAAAGACCCCACGATTTGTACGAGATATTATCGCTCTTTTGATCCAAAACTCCATGTAGCATGTATCACCGAGTGTCAAGACACAGCTGTGAATGGCCACAGCCGGATTTTTGGGGAATTTTAAGGGTGAAACATGGTCATATAACAAGGGTCGCGATCAGGGGTGAAAGTGGTTAGAATTTCTTGCCTGAACTCCCCGACGTGAAGGTCGCCACGGAGCCAGAAATTTTTTTCATTTATTTTTTTTTTTTAATTGAAGATAATGTCAAAATTTACTTTTAGTTGTGTTTTTTAATAGTAAAGATATAAGTAACATACATTCAGAAAAATAAGTACAAATGACTTATATTATGCAGAGTGAAATGGAATATATTTTGAAGATCGGGCAAACATTGACTTTTTTAAATCATAAGGAAATGAATAAGTAGCCTAATATAATTGAAAAAATATAAGTCCAAAGTGCACATTGACAGCTAAGATGCTCTGAACCTATCCATCAGAGCAAATAAAACTAAATATGATAAATAAGCCACCTTAACTCTTTCCTTGCTAAGATTTGATCCATTTTGTGTTGCATTGCCCTTTTTTTTTTTTTTTTTGTTTCAGAAAACATGCACATTTGAACCAATCAGAGCTAACTATCTCTGGTGATCACATGTCAGTATGTCAGCCAACTGAACGGATTAATGAGTCCTGGCAATTTGCTTTGCTGCCTGCATTCGCACATTGACGTGACTTGTCATCGTCAGACTCAGATACCTACAGCAGCTGGGGAAAGCTCCATGCCGTCCGTGGAATAAAATACATAATACGTGGAAACGGATTATGCTACACAAGCACTTTACTATGCTTGTTGTTAGCACTTGTGTATGTAAATCTGATGTTGGTAGATTGGTTTCTTCTTGGAGATGAAATGCATGTGTGGCAGCTTTGTATTTTTTTTTTCTTTTTACATAGCGTTTTGACAGTTGCCATCATATTTTCGGAATCAAAGCACTGTATACCGGAACAGCGTTCCAGGGCTGAATCTTATACCGGAACTGCGTTCCTGACCGTTCCTGCCCACTTTCACCCCTGGTCGCGATGCAGAAATCGCAGACATCAAGGAGTGGTGGAGATCTTCATTTTCATATATTTACAGTACCCTTTTAAACGTTTTTTTATTCCCCATTTTTCTTTGTTTGGATCGATTATCATCTAAAATATTGGGGAAAATGCAGCAGTAACGAAAAAAATAAAATCAAGCGATAGTTATGAGGTAGATATCCATGACTTTTTTACAGACGCCAATTTTTTCATTGTGATGTAATTTGTTAAAAAGTTTAAAATATGCGAGTGAATAATTTTTAAAGTCGTTTTTTTATGTATTTATTTTTTTAAGCTAAATATTTGACATCAATTAATGATTCTAAACTAAAAATGACATTCATTTCAAATAATAATTACGATTACTTACCTTCTTTTTATGGCTGGGTTGAAACAAAAGCAGTTACGCGACGTCTGTAAATGGGGGTTTCCAGGGTAAAACGGACAAATTAAAAATAGTTCGGGGGCTTATTACGCCATGAATCTGCTATGGCAGCATATAGACACATTGTTCTATCAAACACAACCGTTCTTTTGGCTTAAAATACAGTTTACCTTAAAGAGGGGTGCAAGAGCAGAAACTGCCTTTTCAGCCTTGTCTGTGTTTTCCGCCATATATATATATGATAATATTGAAATATTTCCACCTTTATTCTGTTTTTTTTTTTTTTTTAACATAAAAGAGCAAAAATAATGAAGAAAACACTATTAATGCAGACCCATGGAAGTGTAGTCCAGGCAATACAAACACACGCACACACAGTAGGCTATATGCCAATTAAACATTTTTATAAATTATCAATACAATTGTCGTTGACAAATAGTTATTCCCACTCAATTATTATCTTCATTCAATGTTCCAGATAAAAATAACCGAAATAAATTGACAAACAATTCAACCAGCATGTTTCCAAACCCAGCAGCTCAAAAATCCAATTCCCATAATGCCTAGTGTGGCTTAGCTTACGGAAAGGTACACTATTAGCGAGCACTTGTAGCCGAGGCAAAAACCAAACATTGCTTTATGAAAGTTTTGAAGGAGATAGTACATTTTCTCGTAGGCACCGTCTGTTTGCATTATTCTAACACACTTAATATAATCAATCAGGGAATAGTATCTTTTCTCGTATTTACCGATTGACTGCTTGCATTACTCTAACACACCCAATATAAAATAAATAGCATTTATATCATAGTTTAGGGAAAACAAGCAGAATACAGGGCATAAAAGATACACACATACAACGCCTTCTTTTCAAGGAAGCCCAATGTGTGTGTCATGCAATTGACTTGCAATCAGTTCTCTCGGACAGTCCAGAACAAATGGCGGGACGCCCCGTCCCAACACAAGGAAAACCAACGCCCGATATCCGACTGATAACACAACTGCAAACGAGTCCAAAAGCCCCTTTGACGCTAAGGTGGCAAAATCCACAACCCTCGTTGCCCTGACAACAGTAAATCCCGAATCCTCCTGTCCAATCCACAAACAGACAATAATCTTAAACAACGGCCAAACACACCCTTCTTCCTGCCTACGCCTGCCCAGCGAGAGCCTTAAAAAGACTGAATGTTTAATTGATCGGGGTCATTTTTCTTGGGAACCTTTTGTTGACGTGTGATAGGGTGACCTTGCCTCCCCACCCCAGTGTTTCGGTTTCACCTTGCCGTTTTGATCGCTGTCGACCTGAATAAGTTGTCAACATGTTTTCGGTGAGCCTTCTTTAAACCTTTCAAAATGGAGTCAGTACAAAGGGTTAAGACTAAGGTGAACGCACAGAGTTTGGCCTTCTGGCCAGATCGTGATCCCGCCGGCCTGGGTTGTTGGGGCTGCCCCAGCGCATGCCGGCGGTCTGGCTGGAGGGTCAGATTCCTTCAGTTTACAATCTTCATCAGCACAATGATGCGACACCAAACAGGATTTTACAGATCACATTTGTATCCAAAGTAGAATAAATGTATTTTCGACTTAATTACTCTTTTGAGTACATGAGCATTTGATTATATGCGTATTGATCATAATAAACGTCTTAACAACTGGGCAGGATCTCTGGGAACACGTCACACAAGCAGCACAGTACCGTAGTATTCTGTGCAAAATGTCAGTCAATTTCAACACACGCTAATTGGTCCCATGAAAAAAAATAACCGGATATTTTCATGAATTTATAAAAACCCTGCTGGACGCCCCTGACAGGATGTAAAAAGTGGATATGTCCGGGCAAAAGAGGACGTTTGGACACCCTATCACACACTAAATGTAACTTGTCGCGTTAGCATTAGCATTGACTTAAACATGGTTAGCATTCTCTTAAGTCCTCGGACAACTTTTTTTTTTTTTTACAAACAGTTCGTGGCTTCTAGATGAGTTTAAATGAAAGTAAAGTACTGATTTTCCTGCTTAGTGTGTATTATCGTTGTCTTCCCTGTAGATGCTACAGTATGTGCTCGTCTGTCTATTCGTCTGTTCATTCGAAATCGTTGGAAACCTTTATTTATTCTTGGACTAAAATGTTGAATTTTACAGATGAAAATATTTTGGGTAACTGTCGACAAAACTAGACAAAAAAACTGAAGCTAAACGAAGACAAACACATTTTGAAATGACTAAAATATGAAAGACTAATAAGTATTTTCGTCCAAAAGACTAAGACTGCCAAAAACAACACTGCAATGATCATTGTTTACTTCCCCGGGAAACACAAAATGATTTGACAGGCCGTACCCATAAGCGGATTTTAAGGGGGGGAGGGGGGCCTGGCGCCCCCTCGTGGCCAAAAAGTGTCATTGCATGAAATTGACTTTCATATATAAATAAAAGTTGTAAAGCAATAAAACTGCAACAAAAATGAAATGGAAAAAAAATATTTTTTTTTATAATGGGTCAAAATTATTTTTCGAACAGATCATGTGACTAGCACCTTAGACAGTCATTTGCCCTGCATATAATTTTCAAACAAAACAATAAAAAAATAGGGGAGGGCAATTTTATTTTTCAAATGATATTTTTTTTTGGATTGAAAACACTTTTTTTTTTCTGATTGAAGCAACTTTTTTGGGGATTGAATGATTTAGACACAAATGTCCTACCCATAAAATGGCCCAAACACAAAAGGGATTTCTTCAATTAAAGAAAACTTTTTCACACAAAATTAAGCGTTCAAATGCAATTTTTTCAATCACAAATATTTTTTTGCATTCAAAAACGTTTTCCATGATTGAATTTTTTTGGATGGATGTTTCCTTTTAAAAATGTATATTTTTTTAAACAACTTATCTTTTGAATTAATAAAAAAGACAAAAACATCCTAGCCAAAATGTTTCCCAGACACAAATCAACATTACTTCAATCAAAAAAGTTGCTTCAATCAAAAAAAAAAAAAAAAAAAATCAAAGAAAAATAGCTTTCACATGCGTTTTTCTTAGTTTCAAATTTATTTTTGCATTCAAACACATTTCTTTTGATTGAAGCGACATTTTTTAAATTAAAATATATATTTTTATTGAAGCAACTTTTTTTGGGACTGGATAATAAAGACACAAATCTACCTCCATATGGCTCCGCCCAGGGGATACAATTTTTGACCGGGGTAACTACATTGGCACGACACCGGCGTGGATGACGATCTTGGCGAAAAGTATTGCCTAAGCAGCCTGATTTAGAATTCCCCTCAAGAATGATGGAAAAGAAAAAACGCTCATTGTCAACTTATTATTATAAATTTTCTTGTAAGTTAATTTTATTGCTAACACTGCATTTTGGGTTCATCAACATGTTGTGCCCCCCTTCCTCAAAAGTCAAACTCCGCCTATGGCCTTACCTGGCCCCCTCACCGCCAGTTTGACACCGGTGGCATAGAGTTTCTGATGTTTGAAAAAGTTAAAAAATGGAATAATGTTTGAATTCATACAATGAATAAATTACATTTTTCAAGACAATCAATCTGCACAAATATTCCATAATACAGTCATAATAACAAGCAGCTTTGTGGGCACATTATTATGAAAGCTAATATCAAATTAGTCCGGTCCAGTCGTTTGGGGTCAGATGCGCAATGTGCCGTGCTGAATGCTTCGCAATGTGTTCAGCGCCATTAAGTTCCCAGTTTAATTGGGGGTGACGTATTTCCGAGGACAGGCAGGGAGGGTCTCCTAGCATTCGTCCCTTGTGACTCACACGCTAGCAATGTTGCTTGGTGAGAGTCCAAAGCGGCCACGTCATTTGATAAATTGAAAAAAGGAGCCATTCTCAGATGTCTTTGTGAAATCCTTTGTTAAAATAAATTTAAACAAAATTAAAATAAAGATGAGACTACCGTCATTTGAGCCTGTTTTGAGGGAGTGGTCCCGTCACATTGAAATGAGGTACATTTTACCCTGTACAAATTTACCTGCCTAGTCATGGGTTAAGATTATCACGCAAATTAGACACACTTTTACATCATAATCCAAATAACAATGCTCATGTTCGAGTGGCACTACTGCCATCAATCGCAGCCAGTGAGTTAAATGACCCCAAAACTTGAGCAATTCATTTAATCAAGTTCACAATGTTAACTTCATTGAATAAGTTACTCTATAGTGCTCCAACGATTAATCGAATAATTCGAGTAATTCGATTGGAAGAAAGCTTCGGATCAAATTTTGCTGCTTCGAGGATTCGTTTAGAATGGCGTTGTAATGGATTGTTTTGAAAGTGTTTGCATTTTGTTTTATTCATTTGGGTGGATACACTGCCCTCTATTGGCAACAGTGAGTATGACATAACTCATGAAACATGGCTGGACCCACCTGCTCCCCGTTAAGACCAACAGAAGTTTTTGTTTGAGCTAATATGATTGTTTATTAAGGGTGTAACGGTACATGTATTGGTATTGAACAGTTTCAGTACGTGGTGCTCGGTTCGGAACGGAGGCGTACCGAACTAGTTTCTGACGTAATGTAAACCTTACTTTTCGAGGCTGTGAGTCGATCGGGTTACTGTTTCTTAGTGTAGATTATATTTACTCCGTTTTCTCTACTATAGTGAGGACCAACACGGAAGGACAGTATAACCCAGAAATGTCAACGGCGCGACAACGTGGCCGCCGCGAGAACGCCGTGAAACGCGGACGTTAAAGTCAATCAGCCAATGCACACCAGTTGCAGTGCGGCTGCGTGTTAGACGCGTCCCAGAAGCGGCTCAACTTGACGCACGCGAAAAGAACGGCAGAGTTTATTATTTGACGCAAAACGTGGCCCTCCTGCGTCAATACTGCTAGCTAGGATTGGGCAGACCGGAGGTCACTCGTGTAAAAATACGGTGGATCAGGTCGATTTTCAAACTAATATGCAATCATAACTCACTTTTTGAGTCCATCAAATCTCTTGAGTGGCAGATCAGGGCACAGTTGACTTTTCTTTGTTGATTTACTGCTTTCTTCTCTGCTATAATAATAATCAACACAGCCCCGTGTGTAATACAAAACCCTCCTACCACAACAAAACAAGTAGGAATTAATATTCACATAACAACTAAAGTTATACAACATAAAATATACAATATAAATGAGTACTACATCACATTTGTAAAATATAAACACATAACAAAATAAATCTAGCCCATTTAAATAAATTGAAATGAGCTAAAACACCTGTAATTAAATAATATTACAGATTCTGCTTACACATCTAAATTTATTAATTTCTGTGTGGCGCTTTAACTTGAGAAAATCCACCAATAAAGCTTTTGAAAACCGTTCATAAGGGGAAAAAAATGATTCATTGAGGCATTTCATTTGTAAAATACATGTTAAAATCTTTGTCATTGGGTTTGCTTTTCTCTTTAGCACATGACTTCTTTTTTCTTCTTTCTATCAGAAAGAAAGCTGATCAATACGCGGGGTCTGAAAGGCAAACTGCTGTTGGATTATCTTTAATTACCCGCTACTGTTTGAGCAGAATTCTAGCTTTGTATAGGCTAATGTTCCTATTGTTGAAAGCACAAAGGTGTGTAATAAAGAACCAGCATTTATATTTTGCATTTTGTTTTCTTACTGTACCGAAAATGAACCGAACAGTGACCTCAAAACCAAGGTACTTACCGAACCGAGATTTTTGTGTACCGTTACACCCCTATTGTTTATGCATTCGTAATTAAGTACAGTATATTTTACAGTTTTTTGTGGGAATATGTTCGAACAGTTTAAGAACTTTGAAAAAAAAGTATTTTACGGAATTTAAGCTATCAGACATCTGCTATGCAAGTTAGCCAATTGTTCTTTTGTTATACTTTCATTCATTTCATATTCATTTTAAATGCATTTATTGCTCTTGTGAAATGAAAGTGCTGCATCTCGTTTGAAAAAACATGTTTTCCCATTTAATGCTCTTTTGAAAGTGCAATCTTAGAATGCCTTTGTTTTACATCTCCCAAAATTTATTCAACACATTAAATGTTCTGAATCCAATTACTCGATTATTCGAACGATTGAAAAACGTGTTCATTGACGAAATATCGTCATCGTGGACGAAAATAACACTAATACATGACCCCAAATGTGATGTCTAGATACTGTGTTGGACACCAGGTCTTAAGTTATTTTTTTTTTTTGATGACCAAAAACAGTAACTTGCCCTATAAAGAGTTAAGGGTGTTCAATCTATCATGACATCTGAACTGATGATTTTAGCATTAAAAGACAATAAATTGGTCAGAAAGTTGTGTTTTTATCATCTTAAAAATCAATGCCACACAGTTTCTTTTCCAAAAGGCCCCATGGACACGATGTGCGTATTCCCATCATTCGCATCAACATGCAAATGTCACGCTGAGGCCACGCTGGGTGCAACGCGGGCTTTAAAAGGCTGCCATGGAGACGGAACAAGAGGCTGCCCGATCGGCTCCGTGTGCCGCATGTGAAGTATAACTTAAGAACGGCCGATAAAAGAGGCTAAAAGAATGCTTATTTTGTGGTGCATTCGCTGTCCTGTCGTAAAATGACATGATCAGAGCGCCTCGTTATTGGCTGCGAGTGCACGCAAAAACACGGGGAACATGTCCAATTGGGCCCGGAATCGGACATTATCATAGTTCAAGAAAAACAACAAAACTTGTCTCCACCCTTGAAGGCTTTCCACTGTATTTTCTAGATGGTGTGAAGTCAAAAACACAGAGCTGGAGGAGTTTCATGGAAAATAGTTTGGGCTGTTACACAACATTCTCGTGACTGAAAATGGTCAGGCCCGGACCCACACCAGGAACTGCTTTGGCAGATGTTATTTCAAATAACAATGACTTACCGGTTTGGTTAGTGACATAATTTGCCAGATGACACTTAATGACATAAACATTCAGTAATGCCCATAATAGTGTTATAATTATGACAGTCTTATAACGCCGCTGTCAAATAAAGTGTTACCTATTAACCCAAATAAATCAGCAAATAAGCCGCACTGGAGTATAAACCGCGGGGTTCAAAATGAAGCCACAGACACTTGAAGGCGAAGGACGCATTTTCCTGAGCTCCGTTATCGGTCTCTGATAACTCAGGCGCCAGCATGCCTAATGCATCGAAAAGAGGAGAAAAGACTAACAAGACTGAAGGCATGGAAGATTTAAAATCTTCTATGCATAAATTAGAGCAAATTATAGCTGAATTCTTGGTCCAAAATCGGGACCTCTTGAAGCAGAATCAAGACGTCTTGAAGGAATTCCAATTGCTGCGGGCTGAAAACGAGAAACTGAAGAAGACGATGAAAGAGAGAGATGATCGTATCAAAAAACTGGAAGCTTTGGCAGAGGATCTGGATCAAACTGGATCACCGGCATCAAATTGAGAACACGTGCATACTCGCAAGTTGTTCAGGGTGACCATGAACCAAACTACGCAACGGTGGAAAAGCAGGTGACTGATACAAGAATTGGGGATAAGAGTGGAACAGCAATTCATTCAACAATGCTTTCCGCTAGCTTCACGAGGGAATAAACCGCCAATAATACTCATGAAGCTTACTGATCGAAAGAATAAGATATCTCTTCTCAGACAAGGTCGTCTCCTGAAAGGATCCAACATCTTTTTCAATGAGAATCTAACCCGCTGCAACACTGAAATAGCAAGAAAGGCACGTCAACTGAAGAAAGCGGGAAAGATTGAGAGTACATGGACCTCAGATTGCAGAATTTTCGTCAAAACACAAGACCAGAAAATGAAAGTTATCAGGCAAGTACATTGCCTCGATCGACTATGGACCATTGGGAAAATGAAGGATGGTTATTATAATAAAAAAAAAAACTTGTAATCATTACGAAATCTGAATGACAAAAATTGATATTTGATATTTTCTGCGTCCTTTATGGTATACTGGGGACAGGTTTCAATAAGCTTCGGCTTCTCCCGTTAGCCCTTTTCTTTTTGGGTTGAATTAATTGTAAACACATATAAATGCTGTATGTTTGTTTGGATTTGTCATGCCTGAAGGGGAAATAAAATAAATAAATTTTAAAAAATAAAAAAATTTTAAAAAAAGGAAAAAAGTAGCGCCTCATAGTCCGAAAATTACGGTAACAGGCAAATGAGTATGGAGTAATTTTATGTTAAATGGGGGGGTGAAACTAAATTTTTATTTTAAAAAAAAACAACAACAAAAAATGTATCAGTACAGTATCGCCGCAACCTTTTTGGGTCCATTCACCACTGTTTTACAGCTAAAAACAAGACTTAACATTCATGAACAGTCCATTCATCAATAAGACACGGCTCGTGTGAAATCCCTTCTTTAAAAATGAAAAAAAAGTATTCAAATATTAAAATATGTGCTATTAAAACTTCCCTCATCTCAACGCATGACACGCACATAAAATATTAACACACCCGTGCTAATCATCTCCTTCAAGTGCTTATTATTGTACGAGTACACGTAATCGGCTCATTCACAATGTAGCCGTCGCTCTAGTGAAGTAGATTGTGTGTTATTTTCTAGCAATAATTTTGCCTGTGAGAACTTAGGTTTATGAAATACCATAACACAACATTTGTTACGCCTGTTAAGATCCAATGCAAGAGATGCACACAAGTGTTAAATCAGAGTTCAGGCGTTCAAGTTATACTCAGGTGGAGCATCTGGGGCTTTTTCACACTGACAATATTGCATAAGAATGGCATTTGAGACATGCCGTCTACTTCTAAAATTAGCAGAGTTTAAAAGTGATTTAGACCGATATAAAACATTTGAGTAAACAAGTTGTGAATAAATTATTATGGAGATGTTCGCTTGCTAGCCTAGCTAACCGCTAACCTGTTCTCAGTTTTCTTGTCATTACTGTATTGTTTATTCTTGGTTTTTGCTAATTGAGATTCATCCCAAAAATGCAACAATTCCAGTGCCACTTCATTGTGCATTTTTTGGTTGAATTCTACTCCAGTCAAACGA
Organism: Corythoichthys intestinalis; assembly: GCF_030265065.1. Taxonomy (NCBI): domain Eukaryota; kingdom Metazoa; phylum Chordata; class Actinopteri; order Syngnathiformes; family Syngnathidae; genus Corythoichthys; species Corythoichthys intestinalis. The sequence goes on from NC_080416.1 coordinate 24,729,944, forward strand.
ATATTTTCTTTCAGTACGCATTTGTGCAAGTTACATCTAATACCAAATTGTGAGGCAACTTGGGAGTTCGTCTGGAAAGGTGTACTCTGTAAACCAGAGTCCAGGAAAAATCGTTTTTCTTCGACAAGAACCAGTGGTGTTCAACATAACGCAGGGGGCCCAATTAGGCTCGCAGGGTTGTTTTCCCTGACCGGCACGTTGTCGCTCATTACAGAATTTTGAGACTGGTGCTGTAAAAACTATGATTTCAGTGATGAAATGCGTACACTACTGCACTTGGTTCACGTTTGTGTCCACAGTCACATTCGTTCATTCGTCCTCTCCCAGTCAAAACAGCTTGAACACCTAGCACCGTCAATGGAAGTCAATGTGTAAGCAAGGAATTGATCCAAAAATGCCCCAAACCAACCAGAAGTGACCCGAATTCAATTGGCAGTTACCTGAAAATCAACACAGAATGATCCAAAATATACAAGTGAATCTGGAATGCCTCAAAATGTACAGGAAGTGACCTGTAAGTACCCTAAAATTACATAAAAGAAACCCGAAATTAAGTATTTGGCTTCCATTGCTAACAATAGATGTCCAATTTCCTTTAACTGTGAGGACTAGTTGTGAATGTTCATATTTCGGCGACGTTGACGGTGCTTAACGTCAAATGCCCAATCTATGTCGCCCCCTACCAGTCAACATGGATTGGACGCCAAGCGCCGTCAATGGTAACCAGTGTTGACAGCTCTCGTTTTGGATAGCGTAAGGTGCACCTAATATTTTGAAGTAGAAGCCTGTCGGTGCATGTGATTAGTTAGTTCACTTGGACTGGCGATCCAATAGTTCTTTGGCCTTCCTCAGCATGAAGGCAGCGATGAGCACGCACATCAGCAGCGTCAGCCCGTAGAGTGCGACGAAGAGCGCCGCGTCGTCTCCGTCGTAGAGCCGCGCGTACACCTGCCGTCGCCCGCCGTAGTCCAGGAGCGAGGCGTTGATCTGACATATGGTGCAGCAGGAGAGCAGAACGTGGAACAGCTGGTGGCCCTGACCCAGGAAGTCGCATCCTCCTGGCCAGCAGCGCTCCAGCACGGGGAAGGCGAAGAAGACGGCGCAGCCCAGGAAGAAGGCCACATGGCCCAGGTGGTACACCGCGGCCGGGTCGGGGTCACCGAATAGGAGTCTGTGGGCCACGGGACTAATGTCCCACAAGTAGGCCACGGTGGATGGAGTCACCTGGCTTACCTTGCGCACCCAAGGCGGTAAGGTGTGGTTCCGGTACTTTCCGTAGCAGCAGCCCAGACACGAAAGCCAGCTGAGCAACGCCACCACGGGCATGAAAACAGCGCCGACGCGCCGGAAGAAGCCTTCCTCGGCCGAGTAGTAGTAGTGCACCAACGCGCTGCTGTACTGGTACTGCGCCACGCCCACGTAGTCCATGAAGAACAAAGTGTAGTGGGTCATCTCCGACTTGCTGCCCAGGAGGTGAGCCACCACGCTCCACGCCGTGTAGTTGAGCGCCGACAGCATGAGGAGGAGTAGCGGCCACGCGTGCCGGTCCCGTATCAAATCCACCGTCTCCGCCACGTGACTCATCTTGGCCAGCAGAACCAAGAACGCCAGCAAGTGCGTCCAGATGTTGACAGTCTCGTTGTGGCGGCGGAAGGCAGACAGGAAGTAGTAGCTCCAGCGCTGATGGAGCGGCCGGTATCCGGCTCGGACGTAGCGTTCGCGGAAGAAGTGGGGCACTTCGGTGTCGCGCACGGTGGCGGGCATGGACGGAGACGCCTCCGAGGTCAGCAGACGGAGGACCTGCTTGATGTGCTGCAAGCTGATGAAGAGGCGACCGATTCGCTCCATCACGATGGTCGTCATGGCGGCAGGAACTGCTGACAAGTAAGCCATATTCTTGTCAAACATCTTCAGTACTTTTTGACACTTGTTTGGAGTCCACGTCAAAACGTCATTCGCATATAATGGTACCACTATTAGGGCCAAAATGGCTGCCACTGACGGTGCTAGACGTCCAATCTCTTTTGACTGAGAAGGCAAATGAATGTTTGTTCAAAAAAATATATACTAATAAGTAAAGACGTCCCGATCGGTGCCGATCGATCGGGTCCGATCACGTCATTTTATAAGTATCGGAATCGGCCAAAAAATATCGGACATGCATTTTTTAAACATATATATATATATATACATACATTTTAATTAAATCGTTTTCTAATTGTATTTCACGTTACAGACAAAATGTCTTACACTCATCTGTCAAATTTATCGCGTTAACTGCGGTAATTAATTTTTAAAAAATTAATCACGTTAAAATATTTAATACAATTAACGCATGCGCTGCACAACCCACTCACGCATTGTCGCGTTCAATTTATAAAGGCTCCGTTTTACCTATATATAGAGCTAAAAGGCAGTGTAAAATGAGTAGAGTGAATTTAGGTAGTCTTTGGAGCCTTTATTTAATTGGCTAAAGCCTTAAAATCCCCCTTTCAACAATTAATAATATCGTGGGAAGCAATGTGGGGAAGAAAGGTAGAGAAGATATATCAATTGGTGTCACTACGCACAGTCATGGTTGCACTTCCCATCACGCATTTGGGCAGAACAGTTAAATGGCTACAGTATCATTTACTGAAAGCTCAACAAATACACTAGATGGCAATGTTTAGTCACAATATACAAAGTCACATTTATCCTTTAAGAATTACAAGTCTTTCTATCCGTGGATCCCTCTCACAGAAAGAATGTTAACAATGTAAATGCCATCTTGAGGATTTATTGTCATAATAAACAAATACAGTTCTTATGTACTGTATATTAAATGTATATATTCGTCCGAGTTTTTTTTTTTTTCATTTTTTTCTTAATGCATTGCCAAAATGTATATGATCGGGAAAAATTATCGGGAATGATTGGAATTGAATCGGGAGCAAAAAAAAAGCAATCGGATCGTGAAATATCGGGATCGGCAAATACTCAAACTAAAACGATCGGAACGGGAGCAAAAAAACATGATCGGAACAACCCAACTAATAAGTATAAATAATTCTATAAAATACAGTATATAAGTGAAAGAAAATATATATATATATATATATATATATTAGTGCTGTCAAATTTATCACGTTAACGGGCGGTAATCAATTTCTTTAATCACGTTAAAATATTTGACGCAAGTAACGCATGCACGGAAAGACCTGTTCATACGTTGCCTCAAACAGTTTACAATGACGCCGTTTTAGCACATTGAGAGCGAAAAGGCAGAGAACTGCGAGTGGACACAGGCGTTCATTGCCTTGGCAACTCTTTCACAACAAGTATTGTGGCGAACGACGTGGGGAAGAATGACAGGAAACAATTTTTTTCTTAACAAGCTTAATTGAACACGACGCAGATCATACTGTATACCATTTGCAGCCACCACTGACAGTCATGGTTGCCTGACTTCCCATCATACATTTGGGTGGAACAGTTAAGTTGCTACAGTATCATTTAGTGAAAGCGCAACAAAAATAATATTCCTATCTCTCAAAAAAATTATGTTCACAAAAAGAAAAGCGCTCAATGCAAAGAGAACTGGCATTCCAAATCAAAATAGCTATGCAAAATACACATAAAACTTAGACTTTGCCTTGGCTAGATCTCTAATTAATTTAAAACTCGCCATTGACACCTTGTGGTGTATTTCAATCACTAGCATACGTAGTTAAAGACACTGTGGAAGAACGGTAGAGAGCCCATGTGTCGTCACGTTCGGCGACGTCAACAATGGCGAGCTATTAGTTTTTTGATTGAAAATTTTACAAGTTTCATTGAAACGAAATAAGAGGGGTTTTAACTCATTTATTTATTGTCATCATCATCGATATCATTGACAGTTACTAGATGTTAGAGCAGGGCGGTAAACCGAAAATTTACCGTCACCGAAATTCTTAACGATGACCGACGTAATTTTGACCATGTCGGTAAATTCGGTAAATTAATAAAACAAGAAAATATAGTATTTTCATCCCGCTTTGATTCTGTGTTGTTCGTCTATGTGCATTCCCCTTTAAGAAAGCAGTGAATGTGCTTACGTAGAGAGTCACGTGATCATCAGCAAGCCAATCAAACAAAAGTCCGGTAAGCTAACGCTAGCAGCTAACGCTACAAGCAAAACGTGATGGAGTGTGGCTTAAGGGAGGTTCACCAAACTTTCAACCGACATTTAGTAGACTCTTGGTGGCATCCAGACGGGCTTTCACCCGCTGTCCTCCTTTGTTCTCACGATTTCCGGAGATGGTGCTTTCAGTGCTTTCTACTGGTAGCCAGGCTAACGCTAGCTAGCGGCTAACGCTACAAATGAACGTTATGGAGTCGGATAGCGGCTCTAACCTTGTCGAAACGGCTGAACTTAATGAGTGGATTGGGCACGGACTGCATCTAGCAATTACTATGTGGCGTTATTTTGTATCTGCCTGTGTGTGATTCCTCTGATAGCTTTTGTGATGGTAAAGCATTCAGCATAAAGTACAATCCAACAGTGAAATCTATAATATAGCCGTTTAATGGCCACAGCTATTTTTATTGTACGTGCATTTATTAAAAAATGCACTGGGGGGAAAAAAACCCTTAAACCATAAAGTAAACACTTGTATTTAATAATTATGTCACAGCAGCCATTAACAATAAGTTGTCTTTTTGAAGTGTACTGTTCAAGCTGCAAGTCATTTGTGTTACAATTACATGTTTGCACAGGCATATTGATTTTGACAATGTACATTGTTCAAGTCATACACGCTGTTATAAATGTTCATACTTGAATTCTTATTGCTTACAATACATTTTTATAAACTTAATGTTTAGACTGCATGTACAATTGTTAAATACAGTATATCAAATTGAATGCTGGTAAATAAATCAACAAGAAATAGTTAATCTGTATTTCATGCATTGATTCAGATTTTCAAATTATATAACAGTCCGCTTGGGCGAATTTATCGTCATTTATCGTTATCGAGATAAATCTGCTCAATTTATCGTGATACATGTTTAAGGCCATATCGCCCAGCCCTACTAGATGTGATATGATTAACCCGAAGAAAGCTTATCAAGAATATAAAATTAATAATATAAATTACTATAACTTGTACTCAAATTTATCTTTTAAGAACTACAAGTCTTTCTATCCGTGGATCCCTTTAACAGAAAGAAATAATGTTAATGCCATCTGGTGGATTTATTGTTCAAATAAACAAATACAGTTCTTATGTACAGTATGTTGAATGTTTATGTCCGTCTTGTGTCGTATCTTTCCATTCCAACAATAATTTACAGAAAAATATGGCATGTTTTAGAGATTATTACGATTAATTAATTTTTAAGCTGTGATTAAATCGATTAAAAATTAGGGCTGTCAAACGATTAAAATTTTGATCGATGACTGATGCCACATTTGAGGAAGTTGGAAAGTCAGAGTTTACAACCTCCCATCGGAAAAAATACCATTGGAACGCTTCCACAACTTGATCGGTGACGAGAAGGCAGGTTTGCTGGAAGTCAAAATGTCTTTTGATAACCAAAATAAACAACTTGTCGCGATCAGCCATCTTTGCTATTGACATTCGCTTGGAACGAGGGGGAGGGCCAACCGACGTGTAAAACATGTTTGCGGAGGGTGGCTTCCGAGGAGGCAGTACCTCCAATATGATTTTGCTTTTATACAAGATAAAAGGTTAGTAAACACCATCATGAACACTTCCCACCAGCTACGAGAGTTAACTCCAGCGTGTTTAGTGTGTCTAGTGGTGGTGGTAAAACGAGTTTTTTTCTCTCTGGCAACTGTGTGTTGAGAAAGAGAGTGTGTATAATGTAAACATGATACGAGTCATACACACGTGCTTTTTATGGAAAATAATTAGTGATGCACGATAATACATTTTTCAACCGATATCGATAACCGATAATTTCCTGCCCCGTCCACCCGATAATGTCACGCCGATAATTCTATTCAAATATGTATGTAAAATTTTAAAGTATACAAAGATCAAATGTTACTGTGCAAAAATGTAATTTAGTGCCATTTTCCCCACATCATATGTGAACAAGTAATAAATTACAACAACTAAACAATGGCAATGACGTTGTGTAATGGTAAGCTTTTGGCAACAATTACTTAGAGAGTAAACACCCAAGTTGCACAAAAATGCCTTTAAAAGTAAGCCATTCCTAACATATATCACATTACTACACTGCAAAAACACCTTAAAACTAGCAGAATTTGACAAAACTGTTGATTGCACACATTTGGAGGCTAAATCAAGTATATAATTATCGGATTGCCTTATCCGTTGAATTTCGTTTTATCTGGATTATCTGTGTGACGTCATAATTGCCATTATCGGCCGATAATTATTGGTGACCGATATTATCGTGCATCTCTAAAAATAATTCCACTATTTTTGTTCTGATGGTAATAATGTTGAGCTGTGGCTGTGGGTTTAGGCTCACCTTTATATTATTAAGAATATATACAGTGCCCTCCATAATTATTGGCACCCCTGGTTAAGATGTGTTTTTTAGCTTCTAATTTTTTTTATTTATTCAAATAATATGGGACCTTAATGGAAAAAAAAGAGAAAAATCCAACCTTCAATACAAGTGCATTTATTCAGTGGGGGAAAAAATCCCACACAAAGAAATGAGTATTTGACATCAAATAATGTGTGTCACAATTATTAGCACCCCTGGTGTTAATACTTTATCAACCCCCTTTTGCCAACAAAACAAGGTCTGGGGACTGAGATGGCCATGGGAGAAGCTTGATTTTGTGTCTGGTGAACGATTTCTGTGTAGATTTGGCCATATGTTTAGGGTCATTGTCTTGCTGAAAGACCCAGTGACGACCCATCTTCGGCTTTCGGGCAGAGGGCAACAGATTTTGATTTAAAATGTCCTGGTATTTCAAAGCAATCATGATGCCATGCACCCTAACAAGGTTCCCAGGGCCTTTGGAAGCGAAACAGCCCCACAGCATCACTGACCCACCCCCATACTTCACAGTGGGTATGAGGTGCTTTTCAGCATGTGCATCTTTCGTGGCACGCCAGATCCACTTAGAGTGTTTGTTGCCGAAAAGCTCAATCTTGGTCTCATCTGACCAAAGCACACGGTCCCAGTTGAATCCCCAATACTGCTTGGCTCCAGACGTTTGCATTTATGATTGTGAGTGAGGAAACATTTTCTCCGTGCATGCCTCCCAAACAGCTTGTTGGTGTGTAGACAGCACCTCATACCCACTGTGAAGTATGGGGGTGGGTCAGTGATGCTTTGGGGTTGTTTTGCTTCCAAAGGCCCTGGGAACCTTGTTAGGGAGCAGGGCATCATGAATGCTTTGAAATACCAGGACATTTTAAATCAAAATCTGTTGCCCTCTGCCCGAAAGCTGAAGATGGGTCTTTCAGCAAGACAATGACCCTAAACATATGGCCAAATCTACACAGAAATGGTTCACCAGACACAAACTCAAGCTCCTCCCATGGACACCTCAGTCCCCAGACCTTGTTTTGTTGGCACAAGGGGGTTGTACAAAGTATTAACACCAGGGGTGCTAATAATTGTGACACACATTATTTGATGTCAAATAATTATTTCTTTATGTGGGATTTTTCCCCACTGAATAAATGCACTTGTATTGAAGGTTGGATTTTTCTCCTTTTTTTCCATTAAGGTCCCATATTATTTGAATTAATAAAAAAATTATTAGAAGCTAAAAAACACATCTTTTTCAGGGGTGCCAATAATTATGGAGGGAACTATATATTATTTTAACTTAACTTTATACTTATGTTCCAATTTGCTAATATATTTTGAAAAATAAAAATCCTGTTCAATAGGAAAAAGTTTAAAAAAAAATTTTTTTTTAACCCAGATATCTGAGAGTAACACATTTTAGAGCTGTAATTGCAATACCGTGATATTGTGGCTTAAGTTTATTATACCCATACCTGTCAAGTTGTACGGTTTCGGCGTAATTTGTAAGAGTGAGAACTGATTTTTAAATGTGTACGCTGTACATTCACAATCTGTACGTTTTTCGTGCATTACATTGTTTTTTTTCCGTTCAGATTTTGTCACCGTTTCGGCAACGAGACAACGCACCGAATCTGTAGCCGTGTGCTCGCGAGAATTGCACGCTGATATTAGCGTCTGCCTCTTCCGATCGCGTGACTGCACATGCACTTTCGCCATCATTTCGTGACTAAACGTGATAAAAATATGGATGAACCAGCTCTTAAGAAAAGAAAAACTGTTGCCCATGGACGCCATCTATCAGAATGAGAGAGACAAAACTGGTGAATATGACCGGATGGATTAAAGCATCTTTGAAAGGACCACAGTATTCATTTTGCGTGCCGTGTGGATTGAACAATAAAGTTTCGGCATCAGGAATCTACGATCTCAGAAAGCACATCGAGACAAAGGCTACGTTCATACTGCAGGTTTTAATGCACGAATCTGATTTTTTCGTGTTTTTCCGACTCGAGTGACGCATTAACTTGACGGTCTGAATGTGACAAGTCGCATAGAAGTGGACCATTTCAAATCCGATCTGGGTCACTTTCGTATGTGGTTCAAATCCGATCTGGGCCACATTTTTCCAGACTGTTGCGGCGGTCTGTACTGTCCAGTCTCTCAAATCGGAATTCATGCAGCAATTACGTCATCAAAAAGCGAGAGAGACGCTACGGCAGCGGTGCAGCTGTGCGTCATTAGCGCCTAGCTTGCCTTGAACACGGCTTTTTAGGAAGGGTCGGACTTGACAACAGTCATAAACAAAATTAAAATGGGTTGAGGATAAGCCTGACAACAGTCATAAAAAAATAAAAATGGGTTGAGGATAAGCCTGAGAATGATCGGTTTTATGTCTGCTCCATATAAGCGATATTTCAACATTGCTTACACGGCCGAGAGTCGGGGCAAACAGCCCGTATGTGCGTGTGACATGCACGGACAGTGCGTGCATGCTATCGATCCATATACTTTGAATTTAAACCTAAACTGGGATTATTTATGTCTGTTATCTGTGTCCTCTTTTTAAAAAGCAAAATATGATATCCCTGGAATGACGGATGACAGCTAGCATGTTTGGTCATTTGTTTTGATGTTTCTGCGCATGTCTTGCTCAGCGCGTGTCGAACTGCGAATTAGTGCGCATGCGTAATACTTGAATGGTCTCAATGGACAAAGGCAGTCTGAACGGGCACGCAAAAAAAACAGATATGACAAAAAATCGGATTTGTGCATTAAGACCTGTAGTATGAACCTAGCCAAAAGGTCGTAAAGATGCAGTCTGCTGAATGAAAAGCTACAAGCCTATTTATGAACATTTTTTACCACAAAACAAAACCACGAACTCATCAGATGCTGTGACGAAAGCTGAGATTTTGTTCTGCCATTTTGTTGCCAAACACAATTTGCCTGCAACTATTGCTGATCACTTCTCAGAATTAGCAAAAGAAATGTTCCCTGACTCAAAGATTGCATCGGTAAGTGAATTTTATGGATTGACCTTTTTAATTTTTAATTGGACATACTCACGAACTACCTTCAAGTCAAACTGAATTGCGAGCTGAAGTGCCATGAAGTGCAGCCATCAAAACACATGATAGAAATTGCCAAAAGTGCTACATACAATTTTAACAAAAGTCACAGTTAAATTTTAGTAATCATGATGTAGCTGAAGATATTGATTGCACCAGGTTATATGTGAAAATATTACCAATAAATTCATATTATTTTAAAAATTGAGTTTTATTTTTGTTTCATATTGCACGCTACATAAAACGTTGTAAGTAGAGATGTCCCGATCGATCCCGATCGGGTCCGATCGCGTCATTTTCAAAATATCGGACTCGGCAAAAAAATATCGGACATGTCTGTTTTTAATATATATACTGTATATTTTTTAATTAAATCGTTTTCTAATTGTATTTAACGTTACAGACAAAATGTCTTACACTCATCCAGAGTCTTTAGTTTTGGCTTAAACTAGGGCTATCAAATTTATGGCGTTAACGGCGGTAACAACTTTAAAATATTTAACGCAATTAATGCATGCGCTGCATTACCCAGTCATGCATTGTCGCGTTCAATCTATAATGGCACCGTTTTACGTATACATAGAGTTAAAAGGCAACGTTAAATGAGTAGAGAGAATTTTAGCAGCCTTTGAAGCTTTTCTTTAATTGGCTAAAGCCTTACAATCCCTCTCTCGAATAAATTAGAATTATCGTGGGAAGCAATCTGGGGAAGAAAGGTAGTAGTTGATCTTTTTCTTAACACCGTATTTTATTTCCCAACGCAGAGAAGATATATCAATTGGTACCACTACGCACAGTCATGGTTGCACTTCCCATCATGCATTTGGGCAGAAGTTAAATGGCTACAGTATCATTTACTGAAAGCTCAACAAATACACTAGATGGCAATATTTAGTCACAATATACAAGGTCACATTCATCCTTTAAGAATTACAAGTCTTTCTATCTGTGGATCCCGTGGATCCCTCTCACAGAAAGAATGTTGATAATGTAAATGCCATCTTGAGGATTTATTGTCATAATAAACAAATACAGTACTTATGTACTGTATGTTGAATGTATATATTCGTCCGAGTTTTATTCATTTTTTTCTTAATGCATTGCCAAAACGTATATGATCAGGAAAAATTATCGGGAATGATTGGAATTGAATCGGGAGCAAAAAAAAGCAATCGGATCGGGAAATATCGGGATCGTCAGATACTCAAACTAAAACGATCGGAATTGGATCGGGAGCAAAAAAACATGAGCGGAACAACCCTAGTTGTAAGATTACTCACCAATTTGTAAGGGCATACGTCACTATTTGTAAGATTGCCAACGGCCTCGGGTTGACAGGTATGGATTAAAGCTTAAGACACCATTTGAATAGATGTCTATTGTAGTGACCACTGACCGTGACAGTCGATTTTTCACGTACAAAAGGTGGTACTGATACCACACTTTGGAAATCGCTTGTTAAAACTAGAGGAACAATTGAGTTTTACTAGTTCATTTGTTCTACTTTGTTATAAATTTGAAATTGATAACGACAATCAGTGATCATAAAGAGTGTTTCTGGTCATTTGTAAAATATAAACTTTGAGAATTTACAGGTATATGACGCCAACCTGACTCCACCCTCTAACCTCAAGACAAGTTTAATTGAGTCTTCATTCAAACTATAGCCTTTCATTTTGCATAATTTATTGTGTTAACTCAAAGGAAAGTTGAAATAACGTGACGAGTTGTACTTTAAATTTTCCGATGAAAAAGTACAAAACCGTACTTATCTTATCTGACGCCGTGAATCCTACACGAGTGGCGAAAAAGTTGAGAAAAGTTGTTTCTCTTCGCCTGTTTTGTTATCAGAGGGATTTAATACGCTTTGCATCGGAGTTTATTTAACGTTGAAAAGCTTTTTCTCACCGTGTCGGCCGCCTTTTACGCCACAAGACGGCGGTCCGTCGTCTTCCTCGACCAGATGACAAAACTCAAGTCAACAGAACGGAATGAAGAGGGTGGCGTCAAATTATCCGACAGAAGGGAACCGGAAAATCAAGCGGAAAAGGTCCCGGAAGAAATAAAAGTAGTTTCACAATGTTTACAAAACAGAACAACTCACGTGGACGGCCGGAAATCATTCATTAATTTTCTATTCAATTCACATATGCAAAGAAAGAGGACAATTAGGTTTTATTGTTGGAGCTTTTACTTTGAAAGGAGGGATATCACTTTTGAAAAGGACACTATATTGACTTGTCTGTTTTTAAAACTATTGCGTTTGACTTTTGGGGTAGGGTGGGTACAACAGGTTGATGACCCCAAAACGCAGCGTCAGCAATAAAATTAACTTACAAGAATATTTATAATAATAAGTTGACAATAAGCGTTTTTTGTTTCCCATCATTCGTGAGGGGAATTCTAAACCAGGTTACGCCGTTTAGGCCATACTTTTCACCAAGATCGTCATCCATTGAATTTGGTACGCCCGCCAGTGGCGTGCCAATGTAGTTACCCCAGTCAAAAATTGTATCCCCTGGGCAGAGCCATATGGAGGTAGATTTGCGTCTTTATTATTCAATCAAAAAAGTTGCTTCAATAAAAAAAAAAGTTGCTTCAATCAAAATATATATACTACAAAAGTCGCTTTAATTAAAAAAATGTGTTTGAATGCAAAAATAAATTTGAAACTCCAAAAACTCCAAAAATGCATGTAAAAGCTATTTTTCTATGATTAATCTTTTTTTTTTTTTTTTTTTAATTGAAGTAACTTTTTGATTGAAGTAATTTTTATTTGTGTTTGGGCCACATTTTAGCTAGGACACTTTTCTCGTTATTATTCAATCAAAAAATAAATTGCTTCAAAAAAATATATAGATTTTTAAAAGGAAAAATCACTTCAATCAGAAAAAAAAAATTAAATCATAGAAAAAAGTTTTTGAATGCGAAAAAATAATTGAGATTGAAAAATTTGCATTTGAACACTTAATTTTTAATTGCAAAAGTTTTCTTTGACTGAAGCAATCCTTTTTTTTTTGTCTGGGCCATATTATGATCGGACATTTGTGTCTAAATCATTCAATCCCCCCAAAATTACTTCAATCAAAAAAAAAAAATTCAATCAAAGAAAAAAATCTTTTTTTAAAATATATTTTCCTCTAATTATATATATATACTCAGACATTTTAACATGTAGAACAAACTCAGTTAAAAAGCTTGAAAAAATAATGAATTAGTTCAAAAGTGCAACTCTTTAGCATTCAGAAACACTAAAAGAAATGAATAAAAAAACATTGCGGTGGTCAGTAAATGTTACTTTTATAGAGCAATGCAGATTCCTGACTCTTGACAAGGTGATGATGCTGGAACTTTTGCTTGGTGCTGTTCCTGTGAGATTTACAAAGCCTGAAGAAAACATCAAAATTCCCTCAGTCCTTGATGATATGGGGCTGCATGTCAGGCAAAGGCACTGGGGAGATGGCTGTGGTTAAATTTTCAAAAAATGCACAAGTTTCCATTGAAATTTTAGAAGCTTTCTTATCCCTTCAATTAAAAATATGTTTGTCATTTTCCAACATTTCCGACATTGCATCATGCCACAGAGCTAAAACTGTTATAGCATTCCTTGGATAAAGACTCATCCAGTCAATGTCATGACCTGCAAATAGCCCAGATTTCAACCCTATTGAAAACCTGTGGTGGAAATTGGGGGAAAAATGGTCTACAGCAAGGTTCCGACCTGCAAGGATGATCTGGCAACTGCAATCAAAGAGAGTTGGCAGCAAATTGCTGACAAATACTCATCAAGTCCATGCCTCAAAGACTGCAAGCTGTCATAAAAGCCAGAGGTGGTGAAACTAAATACTAGAGATGTGTTTTGTTATTTCTTTGTTTGTGTCTCATGATTTCAATTATTTTCCTCAGAAATGAGTAATTCCATATATATTTCCCTGCACTTGCGCTATAAAAGTAACATTTACTGACCACCACAATATTTTTTAGTCATTTCTCTTAGTGTTTCTGAATGCTAAAGAGTTGCACTTTTGAACAAATTAATTATTTTTCAAGCTTTTTATCTGAGTTTGTTCTATGTGACAAAATGTCTGAGTGAGTGCTCGTCCGAGACTGGTGATTCCATACTTTTCGCTAAGTGTTGTATTATGCATGATTATTTGCTTGTTCCTGTGGGTGTGACAGCACTGAGGTCGTTCAAGCTTTTCCTGCTGTGTCAGTTCAGTCTTACCTACTGTAGCAGGGCCGTGCAGAGACCAATGGAGGGGCAGGTACTCATAAATCAAAATAGGCACATGAATAAGAATTTAATAGACCTTACAACAACATAACTTCCAGTTTAACCAGCTTTACTGTATAACTGGCTGTGACTGTGACAGACTTTAATAGCGTACCGCACGTAACACGTCACCTTTGCTCATTAATATTCATGACGTTAGCAACTGTTGCTAGGGGGGTCAAACTCTTGTTTGTCCCACATGCTAGATGCATGTAAATAGTGTACGAACGAGATGTTTACTGAGATAAACTTAGCAATTCTGTCCGAAAATGATGTCCCTGGTGCAGAGGTTGCGCTAGACTTTTTCGTTGTCTGTCATTTTGACTGACAGGTTCATAAAAATCCGATCATAATCTATTTTTACCCATCACTTACATTTTTAAAATGATAATAATAACAAATTCAATAGTATTTAGTTTTCATTCATTTTTAATTAATATTCTGTCCGAACAAGCTTAACAGAGAATCCACACCGTGCCATCACACATCAAGCAGATGAATATGTAACTTTTTCTCCGCAGTGACAAAAACAGCTGACTGTGGCCCCAGTAGGTAGGCTACATATGGAACAATGAAATTAACAATTCACCTGCTGTGGCCTGAACGCAGTCTCACACCTTCCTCCTGGTGCGCATGGACTTGAATTGCGTGTCCGCTTGTGCATAATCAAATGTCTCAAGAAGAAACTTTTTTGAAGAAACTTCGGACACTCAGTTGCCTTGACATTTTTCCGAGTAAGGCCAACGACGTCATGCATCAAGAGAGACAATAGATAATTAATATGCTCACTAGCCACCCTGTGGTCTGGGGTGTGAATTGCAACCTGTCAAAATGACAGATTGACTTCAGTTTTTTCCGTCACCGTTTTAAAAAAACGGTCAACGACGGAAAATATTTGGTTAACGGGACCCCTGCCCTGGTGCCAATTTCACTGGTAAAGATGTGGAAGAACATTAAGATGTTCAATTAAAGAGATGGATTGAGTGTCTAGGGCTGAAAAAGAGCCAACCTGATCCAGAGGTGGCTTTTTTATCGACACCTTTTTCTTCTATGCATTGCCTTATGCCACTGACGATGACATTCTCCTGTTTCAACAAGCTATCCTTTACCACCATATGCCCTGTCTTTCTTATATATTATATCCTCTGGTTGTCTTACGTCTCTGACCGTTCTTGGGGGTCATTTATATTGCTATTTTTGTGTCACAATTGGCAAATGCTACTCAGTGACAGCAAACAAACACTTTTGATTTTTTTAATTAATTTATTTACACTTCCCACTTACAAATTTTTTTTTAACAACAGAAAAGGTAACAACAGTGTCAGTCAGACATAGACTTCATAATGTATTGACGGGACTTGAGGTGCGGGGCCGATTCATCGGGGGCCTCGCTCTGTCAAAGCTGACCGAGTGGAATCACATACAAAGAGCTTTTTCAGTTGAAAATTCTTGTGAATAAATGCTTAAATCCCTCAATTCTTTATAGATATGGACGTAAAACAGTCTTGATTCTTGGTTAAAAGCAATAAAAGCATGCAGCTAGCAGTTATATTACGTAAATATTGTGAACTATGAGGCTAGTCAGTAAGGAAATTAGCAGCCGCCATATGTAAACAAAAGTTTTCGCCATTGAAAAGTCTTGTAAATAAATGCTTAAATCCTTGAATTCTTTATAGATATGGACGTAAAACAGTCTCAGTTCTTGGTTAAAAGCAAAAAAAAACATGCAGGTAGCATTTATTTTACGTAAATATTGCGAACTATGAGGCTAGTCAGTAAGGACATTAGCGACTGCCATATGTAAACAAAAGTTTTCGCCATTGAAAAGTCTTGTAAATAAATGCTTAAATCCCTGAATTCTTTATAGATATGGATGTAAACGAATCTCGATTCTTGGTTAAAAGCAAAAAAAAAACGTGCAGTTAGCAGTTATTTTACGTAAATATTGCAAAGTATAATGCCAATGCTGTAGCGGCTAATTTCTCCCATTGATATTTTTTCACATTTTAAAATGCATGCATGGTACGAAAAATATAATAATTACCTTGAATCCTCGAACAAATCACTTCTGAGACAATCCTTCCTGTGTGCATGCTATACAGCTTTCGTAAATTTTCAACCTAAATTCAGCGTTAGATCGCTGCATGTGACAGACTGCTAATAAATGAAGCGGAGTGTGGAACGGCACCCTTCGGGAAAGCGTGACACAGTGAAAGGCGAATGTGTCACATCAATACATTATGAAGTCAATGAGTCAGATACCACTTTAATTTTTTTTAGGTCATTCATTGTCAGACAGAAGCATCACTGCAAAATGCCACGCTAAAAATAAGTATAAAAACATAAAAAATGGCTTACCTCTTCGGGGCAGGCTTTGGCAGGCAATGGATCAGCATGGGCATCTGTAGGACCATGGCCCCCAACAAAATGTTTACTTCATTTGAAGGTGAATGGCTTCACCTTGCTGACGTTAAACTGGTCTTTTGGACGTAGTATGCACAAGTTGATTGATTCTTCAAAAATGTTCTCTGACTTTTTGGCTTCGGGAAACATGAAGAAAACATCCTTCATATGTCATAATGTATAGGGTCATTTCTATAAGTTCCATATCAGCAGTGTTTACTCTGCATGTTCTTTTTTGAAAGATTATTGGCAGAAAACAAGCAGTACTAGCATAAGTTGTATGCAAGGTCGCTTCTATGTTGACCCCCTTCCGGTTTACGATGGTGACTACAGGCTTGCGGTCTAAAAATACCATTCGTACGGTACGCTATTGGCTGCGACTGTGACAGACTTTAATTGGGAGGGGGGAATAGTGAATAGAAATCAACACTGTCATCAACACTTTTTGGCTGTGACTCAGTCAGTCTGTGACTCTTTTCCTCCTTCAAATTCTATATCAAAACTTCCTTCCTCACCTTGTTGTTCATCTGACAACAAACCACATCAGATGTTCACTGAGCCACCATCTGCACAGATTTTTCAAAACTATTATTTCATATTATCCATATTTGACAATTGTAGCATCTAATAATTAATAAAGTAATGACATAAAATGTTATAGAACAATAGCATTGTGATAGTGTTTATAATTGTTGGATTTTATACCTGAGTATCCACGCAAACTGTGTTACTCTTAATTGTAGATTATATTTGTTGCTCGTTTGTGAGAAAATACCAAACACGACAACGTAAAAGTGCATTTTTATATACGGTAAGAGGAAAATTTTAAAGTCACACAAGTGTTTTGTGTTACTGAGGTTGATGTGTGAAAATAAATGTGAGTATGACTGCTTGTTTGTGCGTAAGTACCCTACCTAGTTGGCAACAGGTTCGGTGTCAGATAGGATAGGCTCCAGCACGCCTGCCACCCTCAGAAGCAGTACCAAGGATAAAGGGATACGTTAAAATTGAATTGTCATTTGAATTTTTACTTTTCAAATTATTCAAAAATGTGGAAAGTACAACGCCAAATTCAGTCAATGACTAATAACTCCCTCATCCAACGTGCAGTCTTTTTCACATCTGGCATGTATGAGAGGTATCCCAGCCTGAACACGACCGCATTGATATATTACCCATTAGGCCTGGCGCGAAGTGCCCACTGCAAGCAGTGGCATTTTTCTTTTGCTCCAAAAGGCACAAAAAACGGAAACATTCAACGTATTTAAATAAAAAATATTATATAAACAGTAAATTAAAGCCGACGTTCCGCCATATTTGCTGTTTTTAAGGTGTAGTTGCACCGCTGCGCACGCCCAGTGTGACGTGTGACGTGTGCCAGTGCTGACGTTATCGGCGCGGGAGCTTTCCATTGATATGGATGCGGAGGATATGGATGATTAGTGTCGCAGAGTTGCCGTGTAAACTGCCCCTTCACTCTGGGACGCCAAGACGCAATGACTGTGTTGCGGAATGGCCTCGCCTTCATATGGTGTCGGCAAAAATGGAAGGTGAAGACGCAAACCACTGAATCCGGGCTCCAAAGTGGAAGGATTCAATTGCGGGGGCGTGGGGGGGCTTGCTCCCCTGATCCGGGTTTGAGGTCAATTGATTTTTTTCCCTTGGAGGAGGAGCCTGTCTATTAAAAAAGGGTTGTTTCCTGGTCCCAGCAGAGGGCGCCAGGTCTAATGGGTAATGTTCTAATTCAAAAAGTAGTGTAGGTAAAAATCCACTGAATGTGCCTTCGTAATCCACACTGTTAAGTCATTGTTATTTGAAATAACATCTGCCGAAGCCGAGTTCCTGTTGTTGTTCTGGGTTTTCATTCACGAGAATGTTGTTTAACAGCCCAAACTATTCTCTAGTGCTGTTTCCATGAAACCCCTCCAGCTCTGTGTTTTTGACTTCACACTGTCGAGAAAATACAGTGGAGAGCGCGCAAGGGTGGAGACAAGTTTTGGTTGTTTTTCTTGAACTATGATGATGTCTGATTCCAGGACCAATTGGACATGTTCCCAGTGTCCCTGCGTGCACTCGCAGCCAACAACGAGGCGCTCTATTTCATGTCATTTCACGACAGGACAGTGAATGCACCGCAAAATAAGCAAACTACATGCCTTTTTAATCGGCAGTTGTACTTGTTTCCTGTTCCCAGTAGAGGGCGCTACTGGGCAGGTATGTTGTCTACCAGGCTGAGGAGGTTGTTGGGGTCAAAGTGCATCATTGGCTGTCACCTTGTAAATCTGCACTGCCCCCTAGGGCCTGGCATGAATAATACATCGTTTTCACGTGATATTGCGACATTGTTCGAATGTAGACGGAGCTATATAAATGCAAATTTGAAATTTTTGTATTTCGGAGTCACCATGTAAACTGCCCTGATGAAGATTGATGAAAAATATTGAGGTTTCGTTGAAGCAGAGGTGTCCAAACAGCAAAGTGAAAATGACCATCGCCGTTTTGTCTCACCACAAATTTTGAACAGTCATAATTTGGCAGATATACACCAGATCTGCGCCAAACATCCTGTGCTTGATATGAGCTGTACCCTAAAGGGTCCTGTAGAGCAGAGGGTCCCCAACCTTTTTTGCACCACGAACCGGTGTGATTTGGGTCTTTTTTTTCACAGACCGGTGTTCTTTCAAATTTTGCACCCTTATAAAGCTTTTGTGGCGGTGAAAAAAGCCCTCTTTTATATTCAGTTGGACTCTCAATGTTATCCAACGGTCCTAAAAAAACTATTTACATCAGGGGTGCCCAAGTCCGGTCCTCGAGAGCCCCTATTCAGCTTGTTTTCCATGTCTCCCTCCTTGAACACACCTGGATCAAATGATCAGCTCATCAGCAAGCTCTGCAGGAGCCTGATAATGATCCTGATTATTTGAGTCAGGTGTGTTGGAGAAGGGAGAAATGGAAAACAAGCTGGATAGGGGCTCTCGAGGACCGGACTTGGGCACCCTTGATTTACATCATAAACATACATGTGCAACACAAAAATGGTATAAATTAATTAGGGCTGTCAAAATGATCGCGTTACCGGACGGTAATTAATTTTTTAAATTAATCACGTTAAAATATTTGACGCAATTAACGCACATGCCCCGCTCAAACAGATTAAAATGACAGCAGTGTAATGTCCGCTTGTTGCTTGTTTTTTGTTGTTTGGCGCCCTCTGCTGGCGCTTGGGTCCAAATGATTTTATGGGTTTGGGGAGTGAGTATGGTGTGATTATTGACATCAACAATGGCGAGCTACTAGTTTATTTTTTCATTGAAAATTTTACAAATTTTAATAAAACGAAAACATTAAGACGGGTTTTAATATAAATTTCTATAACTTGTACTAACATTTATCTTTTAAGAACTACAAGTTTTTCTATCCATGGATCGCTTTAAGAGAATGTTAATAATGTTAATGCCATCTTGTTGATTTATTGTTATAATAAACAAATACAGTACTTATGTACCGTATGTTGAATGTATATATCCGTCTTGTGTCTTATCTTTCCCATTCCAACAATAATTTACAGAAAAATATGGCATATTTTATAGATGGTTTAAATTGCGATTAATTA
Organism: Corythoichthys intestinalis; assembly: GCF_030265065.1. NCBI lineage: Eukaryota > Metazoa > Chordata > Actinopteri > Syngnathiformes > Syngnathidae > Corythoichthys > Corythoichthys intestinalis. The sequence goes on from NC_080416.1 coordinate 24,749,817, forward strand.
CGATTAACGATCGTTTGACAGCCCTAAAATTAATGCCAAACGACACGGCGAAGTCGTCAAGTGAGAACTGCGTGCAGTTGTTGTGTGCAGCTAACATGGCAAATGTAAGTTAATATGCCTTTCTTTAAAGAAAGTGAGTTGTACTTTGGAATCGCTGCATTCGCGGTCATTTTTAACCTTACGCGCATGCCAAATTTGTCAGAACACCGGCAATGTGCGGCAGAAAAATACAGCAAATATAAAATAACATTTGTTTTTACCCCCTTGTGTTAAGTGCAGGGAAAATACAACTCACCCGCTGAATCAGTGGGAGGCCTGAGCTTGTTTCGTTGCTACGAGATGGTCCCGAGATGGGAGAGTGAGAGAAGCCCCCTTCACAAAGATACGATGTTGGAAATTGTAACAGTTTTCAGTGCTCTCCTAGCGATGTCAGGATATCCCGAAATGACTTTAATCCAGAACCTCGGTAGAGTTGTTGCCTCAAATGTACGTTTAAGGTCGCCGTGATTTGCAATCTCTACAAGCTGATATTCCTGTTACACAGACATGCTCGAATCACTCGGTTTAACATACGGGTCACAAATCCACTCTTTCGCAGTTCGTGGGTCTTTAGTGATTGGGAAGTAGCATAGATTTTGTTTTCTTCGAGGTTGTAGGCTCATCTTCTGGCTCGTCAGGTTCCCTTTCCCCCGTAAAAAATCTGTCCAAAGATGTCTGTTTTTCAGTCATTCTAGTGTGGGGGCTAATTATTTCCGGGAACAAATGTGATGGGCGACGACCTACGTCATACGTTATTATCGAGGTCAAGCGCACATAGATATACAAAACAAGATGAACTGCTAACAGTCCAATTAATGCATTTTTATGACGACCTCCTATCCTGTAGTTGTATATCTAGAGTAGACAGGGATATTGGTGTGTTAACCGGCACAGGCTAAAGTCAGAATGCAGTCGTTAATAAATTATTTATTATTTCTGTGCGGCCCGGTACCAAATCAGTCCGTGGCCCTGTCGTTGCGGACCCCTGCTGTAGAGGTCATTTGCATTAACCCTACAGCGCCAACTAGTGGCAACAGAAAGACACTCATTTTACTTAAAGCTGTCCAGTTCCTTTCATATTGTTCAGTGTAGTTACAAGGCCTTTTGTCATACTACATTTTAGGACACATGTCCACATGTCTCTGGTTGTTGCCAGGATAACCCTTTGTTCGCTAGTAAAAGGAAGTAGATTTCTTCAGGGACTTACACAGTTTATAGAGCCAATGAATGTGGCACGCTTGGTTGAATTGGCCCACTTAGAAGATTCATTATGGTTTTCAATAAGGGTGTGCCTGCACAACTCAGTAGCGCCTCCTTTTTTGTAGGGCCCTCCTGAAGAGGGTTTTTTTTCACCTAGGTGTGTGAATGTATTTCTCATCTCAGGATATACAAAACATCTCTGTCAGCCTTGCCCACAATACACAGCCAACTTTTGCCTCTATTTCACGGATTTTCGATTTTCGCAGGGGGTGGGGGGCTTGCGGGGGTCCCAATAACCGCGAAAAATGAGGTATCACTGTATTTTAAAAAATGTAAAACAAAGAGAAAACACATGAATCTGTCTTCTTGACTTTCTTTACCAAATTGTGTTGCCTTCTTCCAAACAAGGAGACAGCTGGCATTTCCTTTTGACTGCATGCGAACAGGACGACATATACCTCCAGCCTCTAATTGGTCGCACTAACATCATATTGAGGCGGCATTTCGACGGAAGAATTCCCAAAGCTCTCCCAACACCACTGTGACTTCTTTTATTAATACTCTCCTTCTGTTTTGCTGACTACTTTGTTTTGGCATTTGGTGCACAATATATGGCCTGTCACCTCTAATGGCAGCCGGGATAGAGCAAGGAAGGACCGTGGGGGTCCCTGGAGGGTTTGCCTTTTGTTTGCAGATAACGCTTTACTTGCAACTTTATAGGTACGCCAATAGTGAGATTGTGTATGTGCTGCATTTTGGGGGATAAAATATAGATAATATCTGCTTTTGTGGCGTTTAAAGTTGCCAAAAGTGATACATAGACCCTTAAACATAATTAGTTTGCAGTTCGGTATTAAGGGCAAATATGTGAAGAAAGGTTCATTTCTATGAATCAATATTAGTTGTGTTAGCCCAGTTATGGTGTTTTCCATGATATGATAGCTGTGGACTCAATGCAAGGCACAGTTGTGCTGTTTGGTTTCGTTTAACCCTTCACAAGGCACTCATTTTACTCATTGGCTGCCATTGACGGCGGCAGACGTCCAATCCATTTTGACTAGAAGAGGCAGGACGCATAAAACAACAACTTTAGAGTGTTACTTCAGGCCGTAACCATTTCGCACTTCTGCTTACATTCATTGTAATTTCACTACAGTGGACAGCTACTGAAACGTACTTTTCTGGTTTCTATGGTTTAATTACATAGCAACATCAAGGGTGCTCTCTGCTGCCATACTATGTTGAGGTCAATTTAGTGATCAGTTGATGTAACTGCCAGTAAATATACTCTGAATCCAAGATAGGCGACAACCAGCCACTCTTGTTGACTACAACTGGCATATCCTGTCAATGCTTGTACCATACTATAGAATCCCGGTAAAATATACAGTGGGGCAGATAAGTATTTAGTCAACCACTAATTGTGCAAGTTTTTCCACTTGAAAATATTAGAGAGGCCTGTAATTGTCAACATGGGTAAACCTCAACCATGAGAGACAGAATATGGGGGGGGGGGGGAAATCACATTGTTTGATTTTTAAAGAATTTATTTGCAAATCATTGTGGAAAATAAGTATTTGGTCAATACCAAAAGTTCATCTCAATACTTTGTTATGTACCCTTTGTTGTCAATAACGGAGGCCAAACGTTTTCTGTACCTCTTCACAAGCTTTTCACACTCTGTTCCTGGTAATTTTGCCCATTCCTCCATGCAGATCTCCTCTAAAGCAGTGATGTTTTGGGGCTGTCGTTGGGCACCACGGACTTTCAACTCCCTCCACAGATATTCTATGGGGTTGAGATCTGGAGACTGGCTAGGCCACTCCAGGACCTTGAAATGCTTCTTATGAAGCCACTCCTTTGTTGCCTTGGCTGTGTGTTTGGGATCATTTTCATGCTGAAAGACACAGCCACGTCTCATCTTCAATCCCCTTGCTGATGGAAGGAGATTTTCACTCAAAATCTCTCGATACATGGCCCCATTCATTCTTTCCTTTACCCCGATCAGTCATCCTGGTCCCTTTGGAGAAAAACAGCCCCAAAGCATGAGGTTTCCACCCGCATGATTCACAGTGGACATGGTGCTCTTCGGATGCAATTCAGTATTCTTTCTCCTCCAAACACGAGAACCTGTGTTTCTACCAAAAAGTTCTATTTTTGTTTCATCTGACCAAAACACACTCTCCCAGTCCTCTTCTGGATCATCCAAATGCTCTCTGGCGAACCGCAGACGGGCCTGAACGTGTTCTGGCTTCAGCAGGGGGACACATCAGGCAGTGCAGGATTTGAGTCCCTTGCGGTGCATTGTGTTACTGATAGTAGCCTTTGTTACTGTGGTGCCAGCTCTCTGTAGGTCATTCACTAGGTCCCCCCGTGTGGTTGTGGGATTTTTGCTCACCGTTCTTGTTATCATTTTGACGCCACGGGGTGAGATCTTACATGGAGCCCCAGATCGAGGGAGATTATCAGGGGTCTTGTATGTCTTCCATTTTCTAATAATAGCTCCCACAGTTGATTTCTTTACACCAAGCGTTTTACCTATTGCAGATTCAGTCTTCCCAGCCTGGTGCAGGTCTACAATTTTGTCTCTGGTGTCCTTCGACAGCTCTTTGGTCTTGGCCATAGTGGAGTTTGGAGTGTGACTGACTGAGGTTGTGGACAGGTGTCTTTTATACCGATAATGAGTTAAAACAGGTGCCATTAATACAGGTAACGAGTGGAGCCTCGTTAGACCTCATTAGAAGAAGTTAGACCTCTTTGAAAGCCAGAAATCTTGCTTGTTTGTAGGTGACCAAATAGTTATTTTCCACTAATTTGGAAATAAATTCTTTAAAAATCAAACAATGTGATTTTCGTTTTTTTCCCCAACATTCTTTCCCTCATGGTTGAGGTTTACCCATGTTGACAATTACAGGCCTCTTTGATCTTTTCAAGTAGAACATGCACAATTGGTGGTTGACTAAATACTTATTTGCCCCGATGTAATTGTGTCACTGTTTTTTATGACTTTTAAGTTAGTCTGTAATTGTTATATTTATAAGCAGTTAATTGTGCAGATTAGCCATAGTTTGCATTTCTATATGCATTTTATCTTATTTTGTAGACTTCAAAAGCAGCAAAGAATAAGAGAGTACGGTGATCCCTCGCTACTTCGCGCTTCGAACTTCGCGCCCTCAGTCTATCGCGGATTTTTTTTCAATTAAAAAAAAGAAAATATATATATAGATGAGCTGTCCTGAGCTCGCTCCCTCCCTCTCCCTGCTCTTTGTTTGTCAGAGAGTGAACTGGAGTTGCTTCTTAAAGTAAACGATGATTGACGGACGGTTAAGCTTTGATCTTGCCAGAGACTCGACCTTCAAAGGGCCACATGTGTCAGTCATCGTTTACCTTGTTAAACAGTTGCTGAGTCAACTCATTGTGTGTAAGTGAGTAGCTGGTGCAGATTTGAGTGGACACTCAATGAACCCTGTAATAAAGATGAGCATTTTTTAAAAATAATTCTGTGGGACAGTAACATGTTTAAAACTCATCATAATTATTACATTTAAAGTACTTAAGAAACATTTATTAAAATATATATGGCGGAAAACACTCAAGTGACTTGAAGTTCTGCTTTGAGACCCCCCAATTTTTACCAAAAAAAATTTAAACAGCAAAACCCTAACTGGAGGTGAGACCATGAGAGAGCAGAATTAGAGACACCACGATTTTAACGAGATATCATCGCGTACTTACCTATTTTCAATCCAAAAACTCCATGTAGCATGCATCACTGAATGTCAAGACACAGCTATGAATGGCCAGAGCCGGATTTTGGGGGGATTTTATGGATGGAAAATGTAATATAACAGGGGTCGCGATGCAGAAATCACAGACATAAAGGAGTGGCCGAGATTTTCTTTTTCATATACTTACCCTTTTAACGTTTTTTCTTTTCTTTGTTTTTTCCTTTGTTTGGATCGATTATTTATCATCTAAAATATTGGGGAAAATGCGACAGTAATGAAAAAAATACAATTAAGTGATAGCTATGAGGCAGATATCCGTGACTTATTTACACACACCATTCTTTTCATTATGACGTAATTTGTTTAAAAGTTTAGAATATGCACGTGAATAATTTTTTAAAGTCGTTTTTTTTAAGAACTAAATATTAGACATCAATTAATGATTCTAAGCTAAAAATGACAGACATTTCGAATAATAAATATAATTACTTAGAGTACCTTCTTTTTATGGCTGGGTTGAAACCAAAGCGGTTGCGTGACGTCTGTAAACGGGGGTTTCCAGGGTAAAACATAAACTTTTTTTAAAATTATACTTTGGGGAAAAATGTAAAAAAAAACATGTCTTATATGTATCTCTTTCCAATGATAGATCTGAATAAATACATTGAGCAAAAAAAAAAAAAAAAAAAAGTTTTTCTTGCGGCGCTACTTTGCGTTTTTTCACTTATCGCAGCAGGTTCTGGTCCTCATTAACCGCGCCCTGGAAATTCCATCCAGCTTCAGTGATGATGACTGTAGTGCCAACAGTGATGATAAGTGGTTATCAGACAACAGATGTTGGTGCTTAGGTGTAGGGTCACAACTAGAAGTTTCATTGGTTTTCTTATTCAGGCCTATACATTGTGCCTATAGTGTTGAAAGTGTTTAAATTTCCCAAAAATTGTTGAAATATTTATCAAAGCATAAAAGCAATCAGGGGTTTCAGTTTTGATAGTTAAATTTACATTGTTTTATGTTGAGTGTGCAGGTGCATGGAGTCCACTGGATTGGACATGTCTGTAAATTGATTTAAAAAAAAAAAAAAAAATCATACTTTCGAAAAATAAGAAATTAAACATTATTTTATGTACGAAGAAAAAAAACACATCAGAAAAAAAAATCTCGACCAAGAATGTCATAATTCATGTATCAGAGGGTTAATGTATAATTGTTATTTTATGTTGAATTAATTTATAAAGTTATTTATAATTATAAAAAATAATATTAAGAATACTATAAATATATTGTGTTTACTCTGACGACATACGCGTTTCAGTCTTTTATTTTTAGGTCAAACGGAAGTTTACATCGCTTGCATTTGTCCAGCCTGACAGAGTCGTAGGCGGGACGAAGGGGAAGTTGCGGTCCCACTCAGCTGGCCATGGCGGACTCAACGGTGAAAGAAAGCACGAAGAACTATCAAATAGCATCGGAGGAGATTAACCCGCTGGCTGGTCGCTTCCCTCATTGTATCGTATGGACGCCTATTCCCGTGTTGTCGTGAGTTACGTCTCGTTAGCGAGCTCCTCGTTGTGGTTGTCAGCTTCATTTGGGCATCACCCGGATGTATCGCGTAGTGACAGGCACGTTAGCTTACTAAAGCTAGCTGTCAAACGTATTGTTTGGCTAACTAAATAATATCTTAGTGACAACTTCTATCATTTTGTAATATTATTACCCCATTATTTTTTCTATAGTATCAACTGATTAAAAATAATTAATAAATGCTGTAATATACATTTAGTACTGCATAATTCTCTCTATAATGTGACTTTTCATTTTTTTGCCAGTTGGTTGTTTCCATTTATTGGACACATGGGCATCTGCACGTCAACTGGAGTCATCCGAGACTTTGCCGGACCCTATTTTGTCTCTGTAAGTCTTTTAATTTCCTTCCATACATACTAGGTGTGTAACTGTACACCAAAATCTCGGTTCGGTACGTACCTCGGTTTTGAGGTCACGGTTCGGTTCATTTTCGGTACAGTAAAAAAACAAAATGCAAAATATAAATGTGCTAGTTGTTTATTACACACTTTTGTGCTTTCAACAATAGGAACATTAGCCTATAGAAAGATAGAATTCTGCTCAAAAAGTAGCGGGTATTTAAAGATAATCCAACAACAATTTGCCTTTCAGACCCCGCGTATTGGTCAGCTTTCTTTCTGAAAGAAAGAAGAAAAAAGAAATCCTGTGCTGAAGAGAAAAGCAATCCCAGTGACAAAGATTTTAACATGTATTTTACAAATGAAATGCCTCAATGAAACATTTCTTTTTCTTATGAACGGTTTTCAAAAGCTTTATTGGTGGATTTTCTCAAGTTAAAGCGCCACACAGAAATTAATAAATTTAATTGTGGAAGCAGGATGTGTGTATTATTCTTATTATTTAATTACAGGTGTTTTAGCTCATTTCAATTTATTTTATTTAAATTGGCTACTATTTATTTTATTATGTGTTTATATTTTACAAATGTGATGCAGTATTAATTTGATTGCATATTTATGTTGTATAACTTTAGTTCCTATGTGGATATTAGTTCCTACTTGTTTTGTTGTGGTACGAGGGTTTTGTATTGAACACGGGGCCGTGTTGGTTATTATTATAGCAGAGAAGACAGCTGTGAATCGACAAAGACAAGTGAACTGTGCCCCGATCTACCACTCAAAAGATCTGATGGACTCAAAAAGTAGGTTACGATTACATATTAGTTTGAAAATCGACCGGATCCACCGTATTATTACACGAGTGACTTCCGGCCCGATCCTAGCTAGTAGTATTGACGCAGGAGGGCCGCGTCTCGCTTCAAATAATAAACTCTGCCGTCTTTTTCGCGTGCGTCGCGTTGAGCCACTTCTGGGACGCATCTAACATGCGGCCGCACTGCGACTGGTGTGCATTGGCTGATTGACTTTAACGCCCGCGTTTCACTGCGTTCTCGCGGCGGCCACGTAGTCGCGCCGTTGACGTTTCTGGACTGTCCTACCGTGTTGGTCCTCATTATAGTAGAGAAGACGGAGTAAATATAATCTACACAAAGAAACTGTAACCCGATCGCCTCAGAGCCTCGAAAAGTAAGGGTTACATTACGTCAGAAACTCGTTCGGTACGCGTCCGTTCCGGACAGACTACCACGTACCGAAACGGTTCAATACTATTACATGTACCGTTACACCCTTAATACATACACAACCTTAGATAAACCCAGCAAACATACCTAACAGCTTATATATGATAATATGGTGTTTATAAAACATTTTCTTCTACTGCACTTCCCACTGAATAACATCATCCCCATTTTTGCAAGACAGAAATGGAAAATATAAGTATTTACAGGTTATTATAAATATTTACTAGTTATTATTATTTTTATTTGGTGTGTTCTAGGGTTGCAGCTATCCATTATTATAGTAGTCGATTAACTTATCAACTAGTTAGTTCAAATAATCGAGTAATCAGATTAGGAACATTTAATGAATTGCAGACTAAATTTTGGGGTTGTAAAACAAAGACTTGCTAAGACCACTTTCAAAATAAAATTCCTAAATGTTTCTTCGAACTATGCAAAATTGCACATTCATTTAAAAATGAATTAAAATACCCGAGCTTAGCCTCAAACAGTATTTAAAAAAAAAAAAAAAAAACAGGATCTAAGTACAACAAAAGATAATTGCCTAAGTTGCATTGCAAAAGTCCGCTAGCTTTAAAATGCTAACATTTTTACAAATGTTCTCAACAAATCATTCAAACACATAGCTTATTGCCACAAAAAAAAACAGCTAAATATACCTAGAAACTAAATTACGAATGCATTAAAAAAAACATTAGCTCAAACAAAAACCTACCTCATGTTGGTCTTAACAGGTAGCAGCTGGATGCAGCCATGTTAAACGAGTTATGTCATATTGACTGCCAAATCAGTAAAACTAAATGCAAACAATTTCAAAACTAACCATTACAATGCCACTGGAATGAAACTAGGGTTGCAGCTATCGAATATTTTAGTAGTCAATTAATCAATGGACTAGTTAGTTTGAATAATCGAGTAATCGGATAAGGAACATGAAAAATTAAGATACCTGAGCTGAGCCTCAAACGGTATAATTTTTTTTTTAAAATGAGTATCTGTGTACAACAAAAGAACAATTGGCTAACTTAGATAGAAAACGTCTGCTAGCTTAAATGCTATAAAATGCAAAATGTTTTTTTTTTTTTTTTTTACAATGCTCTTAACAAGTTGTTCAGACACATATTCCCACAAAAAACGGCTAAATACACCTATAAATTAAATTAAGAATGCATTAAAAAAGCATTAGCTCAAACAAAAACTCATGTAAAAACTTATTTTAAAAAACTTATGTTGGTCTTAACAGGGAGCAGTTGGATTCAGCCATGTGAAAAGAGGCAGACCAGAGGGCAGTGTATCCACCCTCATCAATAAAACTAAATTTAAACACTTTCAAAATAAACAATTACAATGCCACTTTAATTAAACGAATGCTCAAAGCAACAAAATTTAGTTCGAATATTTTTTTCTAATCGAATACTCGAGTTAATCGATTAATCGTTGCAGCATTAAATTATACGAATAATCGAAGCAGCAAAATTTGATTCGAAGCTTTTTACTAATCAAATTACTCGAGTTAACCGATTAATCGTTGCAGCACCTAGTGTGTTCAATATATTCATTCAAACAACAGCATTCGAAAGAGATATATGACGTTTCCACCTTTTCCCCCCAAAGTATAATAACAAAACAAAAACAAACAAAAAATCCCTTATATGTACATTTAAATAAATGGTTTTTAAGTACTGCAAATGTAATAATTATAATATGTATGAGATATATATAAACGAAATCAATGATTTGTAAATGTATGTATGCATATATCTTAACATTTTTAAATAGAGTACTGTATTTTTAATGAAAAATTTGTGCAATGGACTGAGGGCGCGAAGTAGCGAGGGATCACTGTATAAAGTTGCAAGTGAAGCATTAATTTAAGACGGCTTTTTAATGAAATGATCCATATGCGCTCACGCCACTCAAGAATGTTTTTCTTTTGTCGCGCAGGAGGACCACATGGCTTTTGGGAAACCCACAAAGTGAGTCAACTTGATGTGTTTCCTTCTATAAACGAGGCTTAAGGGGAATTCTACAGCACACTGTTGTTTGTCATGGGAGGTACTGGATGCTGGATGTAAGCAAAGTCTACGCCAGCGGGTCGAGCGCCTGGGATTCTGCTGTGCACGATGCTTCGGAGGAGTACAAGCACAGGATGGTAGGTTATTTCCCACTCTAGCAGGATTGTTGTTATTTCATTTTAAAATGCTTAGCTCATTTAAAAATACAATTAAAAATATATATATTATTTGTCATGTTTTAATTGTATTCTTTTTAACCAAGTAATATTTCATTTAATGAAATAGATTAAAGGAATAATACTGTGAAATGTTTTGCTCCTATTATTCAATGAAGAAAAAAAATGTAAATGCATATGCAACGTTGTTTTCAATTTCAATTAGGGCTGTCAAAATTATCGCGTTAACGGTAATTATTTTTTTTAAATAATTCACATTAAAATATTTGACGCAATTAACGCACATGCCCCACTCAAACAGATTAAAATGACAGCACAGAGTCATGTGCACTTGTTACTTATGTTTTTTGGAGTTTTGTTGCCCTCTGCTGGCGCTTGGGTGCGACTGATTTTATGACCATGAGAATTTTGTAATTATTGACATCATAAATGGCGACCTACTAGTTTACTTTTTGATTGAAAATTTTTGAAATTTTATTAAAACAAAAACATTAAGAGGGATTTTTAATATAAAATTTCTATACCTTGTACTAACATTTATCTTTTAAGAACTACAAGTCTTTCTATCCATGAATCGCGTTAACATAATGTTAATGTTAATGCCATCTTGTTGATTGATCGCTTTAACATAACGTTAATGTTAATGCCATCTTGTTGATTTATTGTTATAATAAACAAATACAGTACTTATGTACAGTATGTTGAATGTATATATCCGTCTTGTGTCTTATCTTTCCATTCCAACAATAATTTACAGAAAAATATGGCATATTTTATAGATGGTTTGAATTACGATTAATTACGATCAATTCATTCTTAAGCTGTGATTAACTCGATTAAAATTTTTAATCGTTTGACAGCCTTAACTTCAATACATTTACAAATCAGTTATAGCATTTCTATGTGAAATAAGTTATTGTAATTTGTGTGTTTATCTTGATGTATATGCATAAGTTAATCATTTTTGATCAAATGAACGTTAGATGTTTGCAATAACATTTATATACAAAAATGTCCATGTAAAATGGTACTTTGAATAGTCCTTTTCTTAAAAAGTTTTTTTAAAAAAAACACCCAGATGTAGGTAGACTAGCTAAAAATTCGACTCAATTAAAAGTAGCCTTACTTCTAAATATTATTACAAAAGTAAAAGCAGTCGTCCAAAAAATATACTCAAGTACAAGTAAAAAAGTATTAGTTGAAAAGAATACTCAAGTAATGAGTAACAGTGTGAGTAACTGCTTACAATGTCTGATTAAAAAAAAAAAGGTATATTTTTTTTTGTACGCACAACTTTATCTGTATGAACTGTTATTATTATACTGTACTATAACCTATTACATGACCATATTAGGCCAAAAGAAGCCACAAAAATAATCAAATTCAGACTAGAACAACACTATGAAACATCACCCGTCCAAAGAGCATGAGTGCCCTCTAGCGGAGAAAAAAACATTGTTACCACTGATTAGTATAAAATGGAATCATTTGGTTATTGTTGCGACGTCTCATGGGTGAAACCTAGACGGCCACTGTCAACATATCATGCAAAAATAAAGCCAATATGTAAAATAAAGAGGAAACATGTAACGACTCTAGTTTAGCCCAAAATAGCGTAATAAGAGTCGTGTTCTTCACAAATCTACTCAAGTAAAAGTAAAAAGTACTGTGTGGTAAAACTACTCTAAAAAGTAAAAAATTTTCAAAAAGTAATTCAGGTAAATGTAACGCAGTACATGTAATGTGTTACTACCCACTTCTGTAAACACGTGATCAAAGTATTTATTTAAAGTAGGGCTGCAGCTATCGATTATTAATCAATCAACTAGTTAGTTTGAATAATAGAGTAATCGGAAACATTTAATGTGTTGCAAAATAAATTTTAGGAGATGGAAAACAAAGCCTTGCTAAGATTGCACTTTCGAAACAGCATTAAATGCAAACACAAAATAAAATTCCCGAGTGTTTCTTCAAACTATACACGACTGCACTTTCGTTTAAAAATAAATTCAAATACCTGAGCTTAGCCTCAAACGGTATTAAAAAAATCAATCAATGAGGAGCCAAGTACAACAAAAGAACAATTGGCTAACTTGCATAGCAAAAGTACGCTTGCTTAAATCATGATCATGATGAAGTTTTAAACATGTTACTGTCCCACCAAATTATTTTTAAAGAAGAATAAAGTAGTAGAAAAATGCTTGGCTTTAATAAATGCTTCACTGGGTGAGTCTACTCAAATCCGCTTGGAGCTGTTCACTCACACACGATGAGTTGCCACAGCAACTGTTTAACAATGATTGAAGCATGTGGCGCTTCAGAAGTCCGTGACTGTGGCAAGATCAAACATTCATCTGTCAATCATCATTAACTTTAATAAACAACTCCAGTGCACATGCACTGCCTGACTGACGAACAAAGAGCAGTGAGAAGAAGGGAGCGAGAGGGAGACAGCGCAATCAGCTTGGGACAGCTCATCTGTATTTTTTAAAAAAAATTTTAATTGAAAAAAAATCTGCGATAGACTGACGCCGCGAAGTTTGAATGGCGAAGTAGTGAGGGATCACCGTATACCTATAAACTAAATTACGAGTGTTTAAAAAAACATATTAGCTTATGTTGGTCTCAGAAACCTGGGCGTAATTATTGACTCAGACCTAAAATTTGATAGCCATCTAAAGTCCGTCACTAAATCCGCTAATTACCACCTAAAAAATATAACCAGAATTAAGGGGCTTCTGACACAACAAGACATAGAAAAACTTATGCATGCATTCATTTTCAGCAGATTGGACTATTGCAACGGTATATTTACAGGTCTTGATAAAAAATCAGTCAAGAAGCTGCAGCTAGTACAGAATGCTGCAGCCAGAGTCCTCACAAATACAAGGAAGCTGGACCACATTACACCGGTTTTGAAATCGCTACACTGGCTTCCAGTGAGTCAAAGGATAGACTATAAAATACTACTGCTCGTCTACAAAACACTTAATGGCCTTGGACCAAAATACATGCTTGACTTGTTAGATTCCTATGAGACATCCAGACCCCTAAGGTCGTCTGGAACCGGTCTTCTGCATGTTCCAAGAACAAGAACCAAGCAGGGTGAGGCAGCATTTAGTTATTATGCTCCTCACCTCTGGAACAGGTTACCCGAACCTCTGAAGTATGCTCAAACTGTTAACTCTTTTAAATCAGGGCTAAAAACGCTTTTGTTTAGCTCTGCATATCCATAACTGTCTATATATTTCAATCTACCTGCTTTCTATTCCTCTTGTGCTTATCTCCATTGCTGATTTCAATTATTATTAGGAGTAGTAGTTTTTGTTTTATTTTTGTTTTATTTGTATTTATTTATTTTTATTCTGTGATTAAGTGCGATCTTTTGTCTTGGTTTTTACGTTGTATTGATTTAAATGTGATTTTTATGAACTTCATGTGATGTAAAGCACTTTTAATTGCCTCGTGTTGAATTGTGCTATATAAATAAATTTGCCTTGCCTTGCCTTAACAGGAAGCAGCTGGATTCAGCCATGTTAAATGAATTGCGTCATATTCTCTGTTGCCACTAGAGGGCAATGTATCCACCCAAATCAATTTAACTCAATGCAAACACTTTCAAAACAAACCATTACAACGGCACTTTTATTAAACGAATACTCGAAGCAGCAAAATTTGATTCGGAGCTTTTTTCTAATCGAATTACTCGAGTTAATCGATTAATCGTTGCAGCACTAATTTAATGTAGATGTAAGGATTTATGTAGTTTTTTTTTCATTTTACAATTAATAAATCAAACAATTATATGATTTTTTAAAAAAAATTCATGTTAAATTATTGTTTATTTACAAAAAAAAATCAACTAATTATTATGTAATAATTAGGGCTGCAGCTATCGAATATTTTAGTTGTCGATTAATCGATGGACTAGTTAGTACGAATAATTGAGTAATCGGATAAGGAACATGAAAAATTAAGATACCTGAGCTGAGCCTCAAACGGTATAATTTTTTTTTTTTAATGAGGATCTATGTACAGCAAAAGAACAATTGGCTAACTTACATAGAAAAAGTGAGCTTAAATGCTCTAAAATGCTAGTTTTTTTGTTTTGTTTTTGTTTTTTAACACAATGCCCATAACAAATGGTTCAGACACATATTCCCACAAAAAACGGCTAAATATACCTATAAACTACATTATGATTGCATTAAAAAACATTAACTCAAACAAAAACTTAGCCTACGTTGGTCATAACAGGGAGCAGTTGGATTAAGCCATGTGAAAAGAGGCAGACCAGAGGGAAGTTTATCCACTCTAATCAATAAAACTAAATGCAAAAACTTTCAAAATAAACCATTACAACACCAATTTAATTAAACGAATACTCGAAGCAACAAAATTTAATCCGAATATTTTTTTCTAATCGAATACTCGAGTTAATCGATTAATCGTTGCAGCACTAGTAATAATATACATTTTTAAGTGAAAAAAAATGACACTGTGTAAAAAGTTTGTTATATATATTTTTTAGATTATTGAAATATAGAAATAATTTGAAACTATACATTTTAAATCAATTAGATTTTTGGAAAACATTACACTAAACCATGTGTGCTTATGACTCCAACAAAATTAACGGAACCTACTTTGTTTGAAGCACAACCTGTGTTGCGACAACTGCCACTCGCACGTGGCGATGGCTCTCAACCTGATGCGTTACGACAACAGCACGTCGTGGAACATGGTCAAGCTCTGCCTCTTGCTGCTCCTGCACGGAAAGCACATCAGGTACTGACACCTATCTTGTATCGCCGTCAACAGCACTGAAATCATATATCCATCTTTCTAGCTGCGCGGGCTTCCTGAAAACATGGCTGCCTTTCCTCACCCTAGTGGGCATCATTGTGACCGTGGCGCTCGCCATCAACCTGCGGTGACCTCTCCCAGGGAATGTCGTCAAACACGGGGCCTTTTTTATTTTTTTCAGAAAGACTTGGAAGCAGATTGAATGTCATCCGCATCACCACCACTGCCACAATAATAATAATAATGTACATCTTTTGGGAGGAAGATATGCCTTCAAGCATCACAATTCAGTAATTGTTGTTTGCTTTTTTTTTTTTTTGCCAGTCACTGCCTCAGGGTGAATGTTGACATAGATTTATAGGACATATTGTCAGCTTTACAGATGTCACATCTACTTTAGATGCTGTGGTAATTCGCAGCTATCTTTGGGAAAATAATAACATCCCCCGAGTGAAAAGCATTTATTTTTAGCAAGGAGTTACGGTAGGTCAAGTAGACCCCACTATTAATTGCAGCTCTAGTTGAGAACATTAACGTTATAAGAGCAACTCACTAAGTCATTTTTCCTGTGTTATTTTTGCCCCTTTAATTCCCCATGATGGCTGCCACTCCACTTCAGTTGCCATGGATGTGGTGAACGCATCCAAATCCCCTCTTTGTTCCCCATTAAATAGCTTCTTAAGCCCCTCAGCAGGTAAAACTGGCAGCGAATAATCACTTTTCACTGCCATAGACTGCGAAAGACGGTCATTCCATTTGAACCGGGACGTCTATTGTCGTCAATGGCAGCTCGATGAGCTCAAGATAAATGATTTCCCAAACTTAACTTAAAAAAATACAGGTAGTCCCCAGGTTACGACATAACCGACTTACGTGATTTTGAATTTATGACGATGGAGTCTCGTCCGCCATTTTGTCTCCAGTCGTTTTGTTTTTTGTTTTTTTTAAGTCGCGTAAACAGTACCTTATTACACCTCACAGTATTTTATTTTTTTACTGTAATTTTCGCACTTTAAGGTCCACCTGACTATAAGCCGCCACCCACCAAATGTGTCACGAAAACAGCATTTGTTCATATATAAGCCACACTGGACTATAAACCGCAGCTGTCCTCACTGTATTATGGGATATTTACACCAAAAAATATTAACTGGTAATGCTTTATTTGACAGCGGCATCATACGACTATCATAAGACCAAATGAACCACCATGAAGCTTTGAACTAATAAGCTGCAAAGCTTCATTGTTTCAGAAGCTTCATTCGGCCATCACATCGAGTAATCAGATGAGGAACACGAAAAATTAAAATACCTGAGCTGAGCCTCAAACGGTATAAAAAATAAGTAAGGATCTATGTACAAGAAAAGAACAATTGGCTAACTTACATAGCAAAAGTCCGCTAGCTTAAATGCTATAACACGCTTACGTTATTTAAAAAAAAAAAATTTTTCTTAACAATGCTCTCAGCAAATGGTTCAGACACATATCCCCACAAAAATGGCTAAATATACCTATAAACTAAATTACGAATCCATTCAAAAAAAACATTAGCGCAAACAAAAACTTGGCTTATGTTGGTCTTAACATGGAGCAGCTGGATTCAGCCATGTAAAATGAGGCAGACTAGAGGACAGTGTATCCACCCAAATCAATAAAACTAAGTGCAAACACTTTCAGAATAAACCATTACAAACACTTTCAAATCACTTTAATTAAACTCTAAATTATACTCGAACTAGCAAAATTTAATTCGAACCTTTTTTTTTGTCATCAAATACTCTGAGTTAATCGATTAATCATTGCAGCACTAATTCAGTTACTGTTCCAGTTGTTTCATTAATTGCTAGTTATGGTATTTGGTAACACTTTATTTGACAGTGGCGCCATAAGACTGTCATTAGACAATCATAACTATGACATGACACTGTCATGAGCATTACTGAATGCTTATAACAGATGTCATTCAGTGTTATCCGGCAAACTATCTCACTTTTGAATGGATGTAAAATATCCAAACTGGACATAGAGTAACATAATTTGCCGAATGACACTTAATGACACCTGTCATAAGCATTCAATAACGCCCATGATAGTGTCATGTCATAAATAGAACTGTCTTGTGACAGTTTTATGACACCACTGTCAAATAAAGTGTTACCAAATACCATAACAAGGCAATAATGAAAAAATGGAACAGTAACTGAATGAATATTTAGCACAGAAAATGAATTTTTATTGTTATTTACATCTTTACCGCTGCAATGCATGCTAGGAGGCATGTTTCGCCTATTAAGCCAAATAAATCAACAAATAAGCCGCAATGGACTACAAGCAGCAGGATTCAAAATGAAGGGAAGAAGTAGCTGCTTATAGTCCGGAAATAACAGTACTTTATTTTATAACTGTTGTGCCCTTTGGTGAAATGGGTTTTTAATTATAATGTTGACTTTCTTTTTTTTTTTTTTTTGTGGTTCATGCTTTTATTTTGGCATAGGTATTACTTATGCACGCAAGTAAGAGCGCATGTACACACGAAGAAGTTGCGCAGCCAAGTGAGAGAGAAGGGAAAGATTACAGCTTAGCTCGCTGTCTGGCTAGGATTTACGACAGTACAATGACGTATAATACATGTTTTTGGATGTATTTTGAGATTTAGGGGTACTTAATGGTATCCACGGATGGAAAGACTTGTAGTTCTTAAAAGATAAACATTATTATGAGTTAAAAATAATTTGACTTTGAAACCCCTCTTGATGTTTTCGTTTTTAAACTAATTTTACAAATTGTATAACTAGTCGGTCGCCATTGTTGTTGACGCCACAGGGCGGTGACGTCACATGGTAACGCTGCCGGGCTTCCAGTGTATGCCTCTAGCGACAAAATCATGTCATTTGCTCAACCCTTTCAATTTGAACCCGAGAGGAACATTAATTAGCATTAAAGCACTGTCAATATTGCACAAAACGGGCAGCAAAAGCAAAATGAACGGGAAAGACGGGATGAGACGAGACGAAAGTGGGGGTAAAAAATGGTGTTCTGCCAAAATGTGCTACACCAGCAAAACATGCTACATCAGGCTAATTTGACACCCAAAGTACTACCATGCGCTTTCAACTTGTTTAGATGCATACAGACAGAATATACTAAAGATGCCTTAAGAAAATACTTAAACGTAGTAATATCAAATAAGGGTGGTCTAAATATGCTACGTGACTAATGTTTTCAACAGATCAATGTTTTAAAGCTACCACAAGAAAACGCAATGCTCAAAAGTATGAGAGGGAAACAATTACAAAAAGTATTTTGAAGCAGTGAAAAGGTAATAAAACACTCCATAAAAACACAAATAGTAAGTACTCGCTGCTTTTAACTGATGTGCGCATGTGTTCGTCTAATGACAGTGACAAACTACGTCATCACCCCGAGTGTCCATTGCGCGCATAAAACATGGCGACCTCCGTATATAGATTTTTAAATCAATGACAATATTTTATGTGTTTCTAATAACATATTTTAGTAAAAGTACAATTGTGGCTTATTAAAGCCTCCAAGTCTTTAAATCCGAGGTTCGCTTTAAAGGGTTAATTCCAACTTAGGTGGAAATTCAGGTTACATCACCAGCATAGGAACGGAACTCGTTCGTAACCGGGGGACTACCTGTGTATGAATTTATGTTAAAATACTAGTTGCTAGAATGTAACTTAAAAAAAAATACAAGTGATTCTGAAACCATAAATTTTACAGTACATGTCTATGTATTTTTTAAAACTTGAACTCATGGTAGATTTTTTTTGTTTTTAATTATTCTATTCTTTGATCCATTATTAACCTGTTTTGATGGCGGTGACGTCACCGCTCTCCAAGATTTAAACCCACACCGTCATTTTGGCAGTCGAGCGTGCTGACGAACAAGCTACTATTATGACCAGTTAGGTTACAAGAAAGTACTGTATTGGCACATGCAACTGCCAGCTCAGTAGTCAGCACGCTCGACTGCCATTTTGACAATACGGATTCAAATACATGCATACTTTTAACTGTAAGTTGCTGTAAAACAACAGTGATAATATATTTTTTTTTGAGTAGTTGTTAATTTGACAGTAACCTTTTTATCGTTTTTTCCTTCTTTGATGGTAAAATTTTGGCAAACACTGCCAGAATCTTACCGTAAATTGAAGTTATTATTAAAAAAAATTTAAACGCATCTTTTTCTTACAGTGTAGTTCTTTTTATGGTTTTTGTTAAGTCGCCTCACCGCTGCGGTGCCTTGCGGTAACCAGGAGCCGGCGGGTCGAGGAATGCGAAGACCTGTGGTCCGCTGACAAAAGCAGGCAGGGGGGGACGCTATCAATATATGCTTCCAAACGCGCTAATCCCTCCACACAGAAGAAGCCTTCCAGTTACTCTGTGAACAAGAATGTATTTATGAACATATATACTAATAAAGACTTTATTATTGTTGTAAAAGTGTTTTTTTTTTCTGTGCCAAATGGTCACAATATACATCAGAGGGGGAAAAAAGCCCAGAACCCCCACTCATTGCTTTGATACTTAAACCAGCCCCCCTTTCCTGCACTCAGGGGCCATTATTGTGCACATGAAAGGATCAGGGCCCCTCGCGAGTCTGGTCCCAACCCCCACTTCTCTCAGCCTGCAGTGCAGCTGACCACCTGGGTGGGGGGGTGAATATCCTCAACACTCACGCAGTGAGGGTCGCCAAAAGTCCCGCAATGTGATTTCAAACCACATGAAAAAGGGATGAAACGCGGCTGCCGGGACAACCGCTTCCTTCAAATTGCAAAACAGACAAGGATTCTTCCATGGAAATATCTACATGAAAAATCATAATGAATTTTCAAATTAGGAACATGAATCTAATCCAGATTTGGAAACCATTCAAAAGATGACTTGGATTTTTTTTTTTTTTTTTTTAATCACATAACATCTTTGGCATACGTTTGAAACTTTAATCAGAACTTGATCTACATTACATATTTTACAGCGATATAAAATGTTGCAGTCAAGTTGCTGAAGGTGTGTGTGATGAAGATTCGAGATTTCAGTCATATAGGAAATGTAACCCACATCTAAACCAAGTACTGAAATCAAATTGATTTCATAGATGGCGGCAATATAAATCAAGGGAGTAGGTTTGCTCTCAACGTTGGTAGGGTTAACATAAACAATAAATACAAACTTCTTAATAATCTCTTAAATATGAAGGAATGCAAAAAAATAACATGTCTTAACACCACTCAACATTGTCTGAATAAAGACATTAAATATAACTGAAAAAACTTCTTAGTCAGCGAGTGACAAAAATAAAAAACGGAGCCTTTTTTCAGGTTAAACACTAATGGCTTTGCCCACGGCAGCCAAACGTAACAAAAAAAAAAAAAAAAGAAAGCTCCTTTGGGCTGCTTTAAGACCACATAAATAAAATAACAATTAAATTGGGGAGAAGGCGGTAAACCTCGGTTCACTACCTTTCTCACAGTTTAATTAATGTTAACAGTAGGAAACACAAGAGAACTTCTCTCTAAGCAGCTTCCACTTGAGTTTTGCAGGTGAGCAAATTCACACAGTTTAATGTTATGCTAACTCTGATGCGGGTTGGATTTTCAGTAGCAAAATTAGTGATGTGTTCCCCACCTCCACAATATTGGTGTCTTTTTACATTACTTACAGTGGCTGCTGCTGGCCGATAAAAACTTTTAATATCCCTCCTCTTCGAAGGGGGTGGAGGAGGTGGCATGTGGTCGACATGTTGTATTTCTGTCGGTGCTGTGAGTGCATGTGTGAGGGGTGTGGGGGTCAAATCATCAGCCAATCAAATGTGTGTTTGAGGGGGGAAAATGGACTGGCACATTCAGCAAGTGAAAAGGGGTAAATGCAAGTCTGAACATAATGAAAATAATTCACTCAATAATGGCAGGGTTAATTCTATCCTTACAACATATGGGAAGACAATCTAAATAAACTATATAACTGAAGTCATTATATAATGCAAATAAGGTTGCTTAAAAGTTGGTGGGGACAATTTCAGCATCCTGAAAAGTTGGTAGTGTTTTGGATCAGACTTTTTAACAAGTTAGTAAGATCTGGATTCAAACTAGATTAGGGATGTCCCAATACAATCCCGTGAACAGAAATCGGGCAGATCAGGCCCTTTTTCAGAGGGTGAATTGGATTGGGTTTTTAATTAAAAAAAACAAAAACTTATTGTGCTGGCTAGAGTCGCCAGTGTTAACAGCCAGTAAACATTTTACTGTACGGTACTGCCACCTTGTGGTCCTAATAATTCACTGCATCCACCATGTGACGCAGTTTGAAATACATGCTCATTTGGAATGAATGCTCATACATGTTCATTTTCACAGTACACAGCCTGTCAGTCTCATTGACGCTGTTGAGTGCTTTCTGTTACGTTTCTGCCTTGGAAACTATACAAGTATTTTACATCTATACCAACCTGTTTAGATGCAGTATAGGTGTTTATGAGGAAAAGCTCTAGGAATGAAATTTGTTAATACGTCCTGCTGTATGGAAGCTAACCTATACTTATAGCTTGTAGCTCAAGTGAATTGTAGTGTCTACACGGTATTTTTATACCAGTGTGTATTGTGAAGTTGTGTTGAATGCATGCATGTTTCTTTGT
Organism: Corythoichthys intestinalis; assembly: GCF_030265065.1. NCBI lineage: Eukaryota > Metazoa > Chordata > Actinopteri > Syngnathiformes > Syngnathidae > Corythoichthys > Corythoichthys intestinalis. The sequence goes on from NC_080416.1 coordinate 24,771,609, forward strand.
TACAGTTTCAGAAACATAAACGAATTACTTTATATAAAAACAAGAAAAGAACTTGTGTTTTATTGGAGGACATATAATGTTAGCTGGCTGTCGGGCAGTGCACAAGGAAATGCACTGTTTTGGGCAGTACACTTTTATATGCAGTGATCCCTCGCTACTTCGCGCTTCAAACTTCGCACCCTTAGTCCATCGCGGAGTTTTTTTTTTTCAATTAAAAAAATAATAATACAGATGAGTTGTCCTGAGCAGATCACGTAGTCTCACTCTCGCTCCCTCCCTCTCCCTGCTCTTTTTTTCATCAGGCACTGCACTGGAGTTGCTTATTAAAGTTAACGATGTTGAGAGATGTTTGTGTTTGATCATGCCAGAGTCACGAACTTCAAACGCATTGCATGTGTACATCACTTGTTAAGCAGTTGCTGTGGCAACTCATTGTGTGTAAGTGTGCAGCTTGAGTGGATTTGAGTAGACTCACTCAATGAAGCATTTAATGAAGCCAAGCATTTCTCTACTACTTTATTCTTGTTTATTAATATTTCGGTGGGACAGTAACGTGTTTAAAACTTATCATAATTATTACATTTGAAGTGCTTAAAAACCATTTATTACTATATATATATATATATATATATATATATATATATATATATATATATATATATATATATATATATATATATATATATATATATTCACATTTTTTTGTTATATTAAAAAAAAAAAAAAAAAGTGAAAAAAACATGTCTTATAGACCCTACTCACCAACGTGACAAAATGACGTGTCGCTGTATCCGGCCGCCATATTGTCTGTCATTGTTTAGCCCTATTCTCAATGGTTTCAATTAGTCGTGCAATTTATAAAGCAATTCATGGAAGCCCCAGTGTTATCTGACGCTGTAAATTCATTGGATGCGTTGCATAAAAGGCGTTATGTGGAAAAGCTTCAGTTTATCCATTCGCCAGATCCATATTTGATGCCTAAATCGATGTTTTTCAACCCGATGTTTTCGCCGTCTCTGCCTGACATCTGCTACCCTGATATCTACAACTATCTTGTCCACAAAAACTCAGCCTATTCTCACGACAGTTTGAAAAACTTTAAGAGCAGCACTCTAAGCAACATTACCCCGTCTGCCCCTTTACTTCCAATTTTCTAAAATGGCGACAATCAATAAAAAAAAAAAAGTTGACTGCGACACGTCAAGGATAGGTGCATTTTGGACTATTTCTTCAATAAAATACACAACTGTGTCTGCCTCATTTGCAAAGAGACAGTCGCGGAAGATACGCAACGAGAAATTAAAGCAACTTGAAGCTAATTTAATTTCACAGCAGCAGTATTTCGCAAGAGCCCGAGGGTCGAAAGAGAACGCCACAAAGGCGAGATTGTTGAAATTATTAATTAAAAAAAATAATAATAAAGCAAATGTGACACACAGATGGGCTTGCTAAAATTTCTTCAAATGTATTGTTCTACGTAAATCAGCCCAGGTAGCCCCCCACATTTTTACCACACCAAATCTGGCCCCCTTTGCAAAAAGTTTGGACACCCCTGTTTAACTGATGATCCGTAGACGAGGCCAGCTTCTTCCACTTGTTACCAGCTAAATATTACTCAAAAAATAAAGATGGTGGAAGAAATGAGCATCTTGAATTTGAAACGGTATGGTGTCGGCGATTAGCCTAGCAAGGATGTTAATTGTGGTTGTCAGCCCGAAACCCTCTAAATAAATATTAAATGCATCTTACCAGATATAAAATGACGACTACATAATCTGTGGTAATCGTTTGGAGCCCAGTTTTCTCGTCGAATTGCAGCAGTCCATCTCCCTCTCCTCTCCGGGTCTCTCGGAATACGGTAGAACTTCAAGTGTCTCCGTCTATCTTCTCTGTTATTGCAACCAACCGCCACACACGCCTTCACCATTTTGATAATTAATGTTAACGAGCAGAAAAACACGGCATGATAGGAGGAATTGACGTAGCGGTAATGCGTCAACACGACGAGTTGACGGACAATATGGCGTGGAGGCGTGGTTGTGACGTCATGTGAGTAGGGTCTATATGTATCGCTTTCCAATGCTATATCTGAATAAATACATTGAAAACACACAAAAAAAAAATTTTTTTTTTTTTTTTGGTGGGTGGCACGCAACTTCGCGTTTTTTCACTTATTGTGGTGGGTTCTGGTCCCTAGTAACCGCGAAAAACGAGGGATCACTGTACAGTGCCTTGCAAAAGTATTCGGCCCCCTTGAATCTTGCAACCTTTCGTCACATTTCAGGCTTCAAACATAAAGATATGAAATTTAATTTTTTTGTCAAGAATCAACAACAAGTGGGACACAATCGTGAAGTGGAACAACATTGATTGGATAATTTAAACTTTTTTAACAAATAAAAAACTGAAAAGTGGGGCGTGCAATATTATTCGGCCCCTTTACTTTCAGTGCAGCAAACTCACTCCAGAAGTTCAGTGAGGATCTCTGAATGATCCAATGTTGTCCTAAATGACCGATGATGATAAATAGAATCCACCTGTGTGTAATCAAGTCTCCGTATAAATGCACCTGCTCTGTGATAGTCTCAAGGTTCTGTTTAAAGTGCAGAGAGCATTATGAAAACCAAGGAACACACCAGGCAGGTCCGAGATACTGTTATGGAGAAGTTTAAAGCCGGATTTGGATACAAAAAGATTTCCCAAGCTTTAAACATCTCAAGGAGCACTGTGCAAGCCATCATATTGAAATGGAAGGAGCATCAGACCACTGCAAATCTACCAAGACCCGGCCGTCCTTCCAAACTTTCTTCTCAAACAAGGAGAAAACTGATCAGAGATGCAGCCAAGAGGCCCATGATCACTCTGGATGAACTGCAGAGATCTATAGCTGAGGTGGGAGAGTCTGTCCATAGGACAACAATCAGTCGTACACTGCACAAATCTGGCCTTTATGGAAGAGTGGCAAGAAGAAAGCCATTTCTCAAAGATATCCATAAAAAGTCTCGTTTAAAGTTTGCCACAAGCCACCTGGGAGACACACAAAACATGTGGAAGAAGGTGCTCTGGTCAGATGAAACCAAAATTGAACTTTTTGGCCACAATGCAAAACGATATGTTTGGCGTAAAAGCAACACAGCTCATCACCCTGAACACACCATCCCCACTGTCAAACATGGTGGTGGCAGCATCATGGTTTGGGCCCGCTTTTCTTCAGCAGGGACAGGGAAGATGGTTAAAATTGACGGGAAGATGGATGAAGCCAAATACAGGAACATTCTGGAAGAAAACCTGTTGGTATCTGCACAAGACCTGAGACTGGGACGGAGATTTATCTTCCAACAGGACAATGATCCAAAACATAAAGCCAAATCTACAATGGAATGGTTCAAAAATAAACGTATCCAGGTGTTAGAATGGCCAAGTCAAAGTCCAGACCTGAATCCAATCGAGAATCTGTGGAAAGAGCTGAAGACTGCTGTTCACAAACACTCTCCATCCAACCTCACTGAGCTCGAGCTGTTTTGCAAGGAAGAATGGGCAAGAATGTCAGTCTCTCGATGTACAAAACTGATAGAAACATACCCCAAGCGACTTGCAGCTGTAATTGGAGCAAAAGGTGGCGCTACAAAGTATTAACGCAATGGGGCTGAATAATATTGCACGCCACACTTTTCAGTTTTTTATTTGTTAAAAAAGTTTAAATTATCCAATAAATATTGTTCCACTTCACGATTGTGTCCCACTTGTTGTTGATTCTTGACAAAAAATTAAAATTTTATATCTTTATGTTTAAAGCCTGAAATGTGGCGAAAGGTTGCAAGGTTCAAGGGGGCCGAATACTTTTGCAAGGCACTGTATATATTTTTTTAAGAGTTAAAAAGTGCATTGTCAAAAGAAACAAAAATATATACGTTTTATCCTCCGTAACACTCCCGGACAAAGAAGAGGAGGAAGTACTGTTAAAGGTACAGTATGTAACATTTTTAGAACTTTTGTTCAAATAATTTAAAAAAAAACTTTTTTATCGATACTGGATCGGTACCCAGTATCGGCAAATTCTCAAAATCTGGTGACTCTGATTCGGTGCGATCAGGACATCCCTAAACTAGATTACTTTAAATTCAACTGTCAAAGTGTTATTTAAAGGTACAAGAAAGGATAAAAATATTATTTGAATCAAGGAACACTCTGTTTCTCCCTCCTAGTGTGAGGCAAGCAAGCCGACCCACTGAATCCGGATCCGGTCCGGAACTCCATGCCCCTCCCCAACAGTGTATGCGCGATGCTCTGTCCCCCCCCTCTTTCTCTCTCTCTCTTAACTTGGTTGGTTTGAAGAAAAAAAAACCCGACGCCCTCCTTCTTTTCGCTTGCAAAGGACCCCCACGCATACAAAAAGGCACTTCCCCCGACGCTACCCCCCACTCGTGGCTGCTGGTGTTCGCATGGAAGCGCTGGAGACGCGGCGCCACTCCGGACTGCAGCCGGTGGAAATGCGTTGCACGAGCTGATCCTTCTCCATTTTTCTTCTTCATCCTTTTTGACGCCAATCATGCCCAAGTTCAGAAATAGTTTTCTACTCCTCGGCTGCTCGCTCCTGCTGCTGGGTTCCGCTTACGCACCGGCGGCCGCCTCCTGCCCGCCGGGCTGCGAGTGCTCCGAGGCGGCGCACACGGTAAAGTGCGTGGCCAAGGAGCTCCGCAGCGTCCCGCTCGGGATCCCAGGATACGCCCGGAACCTCTTCATCACCGGTAACCAGATCATGAGAATCGGACCCGAGTCTTTCAAAGGCCTGGAGAATGTCACCAACCTTTCACTAAGCAATAATAGGTAACGCCGATCACCCAGCTTTTGATTTCACTTTTTGAATTGACAATTTTTCTTTCTTTTCTGATATGAAATATATATGGCGGAAAACACTCAGGTGACTTGAAGTTCCGTTGAGACCCCCAATTTGGCCAAATTTCAAAATTATCTGATATGCATGTGTGATACATCATTGGAAAGCTTAAAATCTCAATTTTCTGGGGGAAGAAAAATTCTGAACAGGAGGGCATTTAAAAAAAAAAAAAAAAAATTTAACAGCAAAACCCTAGGTGAGAGCATGCGAGAGCAGAATTACAGACGCCATGACTTTAACAAGATATTATCGCGTACTTAACTTGTTTCGATCCAAAAACTCCATGTACCATGTATCACTGGGTATCAATACACAGCTGTGAATGGCCACAGCTGGATTTTATGGGTGAAACATGGTCATATAACATAGGTCGCCAATGCAGAATTCGCAGACATCAAGGAATGGTCGAGATTTTCTTTTTTATTAATTTACCTTTTTAAATGTTTTTTTTTCCAATTTTTCTTTGTTTGGATCGATTATTTATCATCTACATATCGGAAAAAATGCGAAAGAAACAAAAAAAATTACAATTAAGCGATAGTTACGAGGTAAATATCCGTGACTTTTTTACAGACGTCATTTTTTTCATTGTGATGTCACATGTTTAAAAGTTTAAAATATGTGAGTGAATAATTTTTTTAAAGTGTTTTTTTTTTTTGGGACGAAATTTTAGACACCAATAATGATTCTAAGTAGGGTTGTTCCGATCATGTTTTTTTGCTCCCGATCCGATCCCGATCGTTTTAGTTTGAGTATCTGCCGATCCCGATATTTCCCGATCCGATTGCTTTTTTCTGCTCCCGATTCAATTCCAATCATTCCCGATAATTTTTCCCGATCATATACATTTTGGCAATGCATTAAGAAAAAAATGAATAAAACTCGGACGAATATATACATTCAACATACAGTACATAAGTACTGTGTTTGTTTATTATGACAATAAATCCTCAAGATGACATTTACATTATTAACATTCTTTCTGTGAGAGGGATCCACGGATAGAAAGACTTGTGACTTTGTATATTGTGACTAAATATTGCCATCTAGTGTATTTGTTGAGCTTTCAGTAAATGATACTGTAGCCATGCCCAAATGCATGGCGGGAAGTGGAACCATGACTGTGCGTAGTGCTACCAATTGATAAATCTTCTCTGCGTTGGGAAATAACATAAGGTGTTAAGAAAAAGATCAATTTCTACCTTGCTTCCCCACATTGCTTCCCATGATATTTCTAATCGTAGGGAGAGGGACTGTAAGGCTTTAGCCAATTAAAAAAACGCTCCAAAGGCTGCCAGAATTCACTCTACTCATTTTACGCTGCCTTTTATCTCTCTATATAGGTAAAACGGCGCATTTACAGATTGAGCGCGACAATGCATGAGTGGGTCGCGCAGTGCATGCATTAGATGCGTTAAATATTTTAACGTGATACATTTTTTAAAAAATTGATTACCGCCGTAATCGGGATAAATTTGATAACCCTACCTTAAGCCTAAACTAAAGACTCTAGATGAGTGTTACATATTATGTCTGTAACGTTAAATACAATTAGAAAACAATTTTATTAAAAAAAGGCATGGCCGATATTTTTTTGCCGATTCCGATACTTTGAAAATGACATGATCGGACCCGATCACATCTCTAATTCCAAGCTAAAAATGACAGACATTTTGAATAATAAATATAATTAATTACCTTCGTTTTATGGCTGGGTTAAAACAAAAGCGGTTGCGCGACGTCTGTAAAAGGCGGTTTTCAGGGTAAAATGGGCAAATTAAAAATAGTTCGGGGGCTTCATGCGCCATGAATCTGCTATGGCAGCATATAGACATATTGTTCTATCAAACACAAGTTGTTTTGGCTTAAAATACAGCAGTTTCTTTTAAAGAGGAGTACAAGAGCAGAAACTGCTTTTTCAGACTTGTCTGTGTTTTTCCGACATATACTGTATATTTTATAGGATTGATTGAGCGTTTTCTATTTTATTTAAAACAAAATGTAAGTGTAGTGTCTAATTATGTATTTTTTAACCTAAAACAAGGCATCTAAATTTGGAGTTTGTTTTAATCCTTCATATTATTTTATGGTATTTAATTTTTACAAGATCACTCTTCAATTTGTTTTTTTGTTGTTGTTGTTATACTAACTATTGATATAAAAAAATAACATTTTCAACAAAAAATATATGGTGATGTTTTACCTTTTGTTCTTTTTAGACCGTTGCAATTCATGATTGGTTGTTGTTGTTGGTGTTTTTTTTTTAAGAATAATGAGAAAAATTTGATCTTGTTTATGTTTTTAAAATTATTACTGATTGTTATGTGATCCAACCATATTTATTTGTTATGAATTCATTTGTATATTTAACAAAACATTTTTAAAATTGTAAATGCAGTTTTCACAGGATTTAAAATAATGGTTATTTACATTTTGAATGTGTAATTCTCAAATGTATAAATATTGCAATTAACCATGAGAACTGACAACTTGCACTATAGAAATCAACCCACAGAAATAACAGTCACACTATACTATCCATTATACTATGATATGACAAACGCAGTCACTCCTCTGGCCAGTTAATGCTATAAGCACCAGCCACCACAATAAAAGTCCACTAAGCAACCAGAAAATAAACAGATAATTACAAACTAGTAAAGAATTAAACATTTAGTGCATCATAAATACACTTCTATATGGTGTGCGTGATTTAGCCACCAGGTGGGATTGTATGACACTCATGCAGACAAACGATTCTCAAAACAACTAGAGGTGATTGATAATCTGTCGTAATAATTAGGGTTGTTCCGATCATGTTTTTTTGTTCCCGATCCGATCCCGATCGTTTTAGTTTGAGTATCTGCTGATCCCGATATTTCCCAATCCGATTGCTTTTTTTTGCTCCCGATTCAATTCCAATCATTCCCGATAATTTTTCCCGATCATATACATTTTGGCAATGTATTAAGAAAAAAATGAATAAAACTCGGACGAATATATACATTCAACATACAGTACATAAGTACTGTATTTGTTTATTATGACAATAAATCCTCAAAATGGCATTTACATTATTAAGATTCTTTCTGTGAGAGGGATCCACGGATAGAAATACTTGTGACTTTGTATATTGTGACTAAATATTGCCATCTAGTGTATTTGTTGAGCTTTCAGTAAATGATACTGTAGCCATGCCCAAATGCATGATGGGAAGTGGAACCATGACTGTGCGTAGTGCTACCAATTGATATATCTTCTCTGCGTTGGGAAATAACATAAGGTGTTAAGAAAAAGATAAATTGCTACCTTGCTTCCACACATTGCTTCCCATTATATTTCTAATCGTAGGGAGAGGGATTGTAAGGCTTTAGCCAATTAAAAAAAGGCTCCAAAGGCTGTCAAAATTCACTCTACTCATTTTATGCTGCCTTTTATCTCTCTATATAGGTAAAACGGCGCCATTACAGATTGAACACAACAATGTGTGAGTGGGTCGTGCAGTGCATGCATTAATTGCGTTAAATATTTTAACGTGATACATTTAAAAAAAAATTTAATTACCGCCGTTATCGGGATAAATTTGATAACCCTACCTTAAGCCTAAACTAAATACTCTGGATGAGCGTAACATACTATGTCTGTAACGTTAAATACAATTAGAAAACGATTTAATTAAATAATATATATATATATATATATATTAAAAAAAGGCATGGCTGATATTTTTTTTGCCGATTCCGATACTTTGAAAATGACATGATCGGACCCGATCGATTGGGATGCCGATCGATCGGGACATCTCTAGTAATAATCATTTATTTTTGCAGAGGATATTTTTGAAGATTTGTTCAGTTGCTGCTAAATTGCTGCTTGTGGTCAAATGGTCAAAGCAACGTCATAATGAATGAAAGATCGTAATCTGCGTCTATCCTACAGGATTTCCGAGGTGGAATCTCACACCTTCTCGAGCCTGACGAGTCTTCGCTCGCTGGACCTGAGCTGCAACCAGCTGGCGGTGCTCCACCCGGAAGCCTTAACGGTGGCCGAGCGATCCCTACGCGAGCTCAACCTGAGCCGCGCCCTCTACAACCGCTCGGGCATTTTGGACTTGTCGGCGGCGCTGCGCCATAGCTCTCTGACGTCGCTCCGTGGCCTGGATCTATCGCACAACAGCATCATCTACCTGCCGCCGGGTATGTTCACCCGGCTGGGTGGACTTCGTCGACTATTGCTGACCAATAACTCCCTGGTGGCCTTCCACAATGCCACCCTGGCCGGTTTGGGGGACCTCCAGGAGCTGGATTTGACGCTCAACTCGCTAAGGAACGTGCCCGAGGAGGGCCTTCGCGAGCTGGACTCGCTCCCCGAGGCCGAGATCCTCCTAGGGGAGAACCCGTTCACCTGTACGTGCGGCATCGAACCTTTTGCCCGTTGGCTCAACCGCTCCCGGGGACGCATCAGGAACCCCGACCAGATGATGTGCGCCTTCCCCGCTAACCTGAGGAACGCCTCCCTGCTCTCGGTGGTGGGCGCCTCCGGCAGCTTGGGGTGCCGCCCAAGGGGCGCCGGAGCCGAACTGGCCCTGCAGACGTCCTATGTGTTCTTGGGCCTGGTTCTGGGACTTGTGGGCCTGGTGTTTCTCTTGGTGCTTTACCTTAACCGCAGGGGCATCAAGAAGCGCGTGTACGACATGCGCGACGCCTGCAGGGAGGTGTGGGAGGGCTACCACTACCGCTTTGAGACCGATTCGGACCCCCGTTTGTCCCAGGTGTCCTCAAGCACCGACATGTAACACCCAAAAATGTACAGATGTATCATAAGTATATATAAATGAGCTTGAGCACGTCACATGACTTCCTACTTCCTGTCTTCTGTGCTAACAACAAGTGCCTCAAGTCCACACAACCGGGACTGGCCGCCAGCCAATTGCACTGCACGTAGAGACACGCAACCAGTCACATTTCGGGACAATTTAAAGTTTGAATTCTTTCAAGCCTCTCCCATCAGGAAGGAGAATAATTGAGCACAGGCCGAGCCCACCCAACCCCCTCGTTCCTTTTTTTCATGAAGCGTTGCTTTGTTTCAGCGCCGTGACTTTTATTGTCACAACTGATGAGAACCAGTCGCGGACAACGAGGCTCTTCAAAAGCCAGCTCTGCGTTTTTCTTCTCTAAGAACTTTTCCTCTTTCCTTTCGTCTCATGATAAGATACAGATGATTCCGGACAACGGCTGTCGCAATCATTCAGCGGCAACAAGTGAAATCAGCATTTTACATACATCTTTTAATGCGAAAAGGCATAAATTCCTAGTCGCGTGGGTTTCTTTCGAGGCTACGAATGACTTTATTGCCTGTCATATTACTGTCTTTGCGGGAATTTATGAGAGGCATCTATTGTTTTAAGCCAAAGAAGAAGCATCCTCCTTTTTAGTCCTTTTACTGCATGTGCAATACCATAATAAAACTAAACAAAGCAGTGTTGACTGGACAAACCTCATTGAGTTGAAAACGCACTCTGTTAGAGGAACGCAAGGTGTGGAAAAAATGGCATAACTCGGTGAAAACCAAAGGTAGTGATCAGTGTTTTCACAGATTACATGAAAAATGTAATTTCTGATTACTGATTCTACACAGCTGGCCAACAGTATTGTCAGATAATGTTCAATTTCTCCCAGAAAATGACTGCAATTACAATGCTTTGATAGTAATACAGCGTATCACAAAAGTGAGTACACCCCTCGCATTTCTGCAGATATTTAAGTGTATCTTTTCATGGGGCAACACTGACAAAATGACACTTTGACACAATGAAAAGTAGTCTGCGTGCAGTTTATATAATAGAGTTAATTAATTTTCCCCACAAAATAATTCAAAATATAGCCATTAATATCTAAACCCTTGGCAACAAAAGTGAGTACACCCCTTAGAAACTACGTACATCCCTAAATGTCCAAATTGAGTACTGCTTGTCATTTTCCCTCCAAAATGTCATGTGATTCGTTACAGTAGTGCTGTCAGCAATACTGCAGAGATTGAAGAGGAGGTGGGTCAGCCTGTTAGTACTCAGACCATACGCCGCACTCTACATGAAATTGGTGTGCATGGCTGTCACCCGAGGATGAAGCCTCTCCTGAAGACGGTACACAAGAAAGCCTGCAAACAGTTTGCTGAAGACATGTCAACAAAGCACATGGATTACTGGAACCATGTCCTATGGTCTGATGAGACGGGCGGGCTTTTTTTCAGCACTCCTGTAGCGAGTCACATGAAATTTTGGAGGAAAAATGACAAGCAGTATTCAATTTGGACATTTAGGGATGTGCATTTTTTTCATAGGGGTGTACTCACTTTTGTTGCAAGGTGTTTAGATATTAATGGCTATATTTTTAGTTATTTTGAGGGGAAAATATATGAACTCTATTATATAAGCTGCACACAGACTACTTTTCATTGTGTCAAAGTGTCATTTTATCAGTGTTTTTCCATGAAAAGATATACTTAAATATCTGCAGAAATGCGAGGGGTGTACTCACTTTTGTGATACACTCTGTCTTCATTGATTTTGCTTGCAATGAAAAAACACCCCAAAAAAATGGGAAGAAAATTAAATCATTATCATTTTACACAAAACTCCAAAAATGGGCCAGACAAAAATATTGGCACCCTTTGGAAAACCATCTGATTCTTCTCTAATTTGTGTAATTAACAGCACCTGTTACTTACCTGTGGCACATAACAGGTGGTGGCAATAACTAAATAACACTTGCGGCCAGTTAAAATGGATTAAAGTTGACTCAACCTCTGTCCTGTGTCCTTGTGTGTACCACATTGAGCATGGAGAAAAGGAAGAAGACCAAAGAACTGTCTGAGGACTTGAGAAACAAAATTGTGAGGAAGCATGGGCAATGTCAAGGCTGCAAGTCCATCTCCAAAGACCTGAATGTTCCTGTGTCTACCGTGCACAGTGTCATCGATAAGTGTGAAGCCCATGGCACTGTGGCTAAACCTCCCTAGATGTGGACAGAAAAGAAAAAATGACGAGAGATCTCAACGAAAGATTGTGCGGATGATGGATAAAGAACCTCGACTAACATCCAAACTAGTTCAAACTGTCCTGCAGTCAGTGTCAACCCGTTCTATCCGTCGGGATCTGAATGAAAAGGGACTCTATGGTAGGATACCCAGGAAGACCCCACTTCTGACCCAGAGACATAAAAAAGCCAAGTTTGAGTTTGCCAAAACTTACCTGAGAAAGCCAAAAACGTTTTTGAAGAATGTTCTCTGGTCAGATGAGACAAAAGTAGAGCTTTTTGGGAAAAGGCATCAACATAAAAGTTTACAGGGAAAGAGACAAAAGTAGAGCTTTTTGGGAAAAGGCATCAACATAAAGTTTACAGGGAAAAAAAACAAGGCCTTCAAAGAAAAGAACACGGTCCCCACAGTCAAACATGGCGGACGTTCCCTGATGTTTTGGGGTTGCTTTGCTGCCCCTGGCACTGGACTACTTGACCGTGTGGATGGCATTATGAAGTCTGAAGACGACCAACAAATTTTTCAGCATAATGTAGGGCCCAGTCTGAGAAAGCTGGGTCTTCCTCAGAGGTCATAGGTCTTCCAGCAGGACAATGACCCACAACACACTTCAAAAAGCACTAGAAAAAGGTTTGAGAGAAAGCACTGGAGACTTATAAAGTGGCCAGCAATGAGTCCAGACCTGAATCCCATAGAACACATGTGGAGAGATCTGAAAATGACAGTTTGCAGAAGGCACCTTTCAAATCTCAGAGACTTGGAGCAGTTGGCCAAAATAGAATGGTCTAAAATTCCATTGTAAGAAGCTCACTGATGGATACCGGTAGCGGTTGTTCGCAGTTATTTTGTCTAAAGGTTGTGCTACCAAGTATTTGGCTGAGGGTGCTAATACTTATGTCCAGCCCATTTTTTGAGTTTGGTGTAAAATGATCATGATTTCATTAGTTTTTTCATTCTCTTTTGTATTTTTTTCATTGCAAGCACAATAAATAAAGATATTACTATGAAAGTATTAGTAATTGCAATCATTTCCTGGGAGAAATTGAGCATTATCTGACAAATACAGAAGTGCCAACACTTTTGGCCAGTAGTGTAGTGACTTTACTGATTACTTTATTATCAAAGTAACTAAGCTACCTTTTACCAATTTTATTCCCTTTGCCACCTTGACATAAGAATGACAACCGAAAAATATCATCACATGTAATCAACTTTCCAATAATTGAATTCAAAGGGGAAGATCAGAATTTTTCACATAAGGCTTAATCTCCATCCCACTTCAGACGCACTGGACGTCTACGGTCTATGGCGGTCAATGGGAGCCAACGAGTTAATTTTGGGGCATTTCAAGTTATTTTGCTGTTGATTTTTGGTCACTTCATGTTGACTTTGGGGCATTTCTGGGTCATTTTCTGTGATTTGGGGGAATTTATGGTTCATTTCCCGTTGATGTGACCTGGGAATCACCCTAAATGTATATGTAGTAACTCAAATTCGACAGGAAATTTGCTGTAAATGCCCTAAAATGAACAGAAAGTGAGCTTTTTAAATGCCCCGACAATTGTTTTGAATGAATGAATGGTTATTTGCTCCTCCCAGTCTAAATGGATTGGGCGTTTAGTGCCGTCAATGGCAGTCATTGAATTAAAAGAGACAGTATTCTAGTGGAAGATTTTTGTAGCAAATTGCTCCTTTTTTATTAAACAGTGACACCTTTTCAAAACAATACATTGATTTTTGGCAGGAGCATATCGATATCCTTTCGGGATACAAAATACAATGGTATGGAAATGTATCCAAAACTTTTGAAATTTCGCACATTTCTGCATAAAGTCACAAACAAATGTGATTTGATCTGTGTCAAAATCACACGGATGAAAAAACAGTGTCTGCTTTAACTAAAACCACCCAAACATTTATAGGTTGTCATATCATAATGAGGATATTATGCAAACAATGACAGAAGGGGGAAAATAAGTAATTGAACCATCACATTTAATATTTTGTGCAACAACTTCAACTAGACACTTCATGTAGTTGCAGATCAGTCTGGCAGATTCCTGGGATGTCTGGTGTGAATCGTTGTCTTTAGGTCAAGCCAAAACTTCTGTGGAATGTCCAAGTGCCTTTTTGCGAAAATTAAACGAGCAACCATGTTTTTTTTTTAGACAGCAGTGGCTTCCTCTGTGGAATTCCCCCATGAACACCGTTCTTGGCCATAGTTTTACATATAGTTGATGTGTGCACAGAGATATTGGACTGTGCCGGTGATTTCTGTGAGTCTTCAGCAGACACTCAAGGGTTCTTTTTTACCACTGTCGATTGATGAACATACAGACTTTTACAAATGGTTTTGTATCCTTTCCCAGCTTGATACAAATCAACAATCCTTGATTCCAGGTCTTCAGACAGCTCTTTTGACCGGGTCATGATGCACATCAGATGCTTCTCATCAAGACAGTTCTTACCAGGTGTGTGTTTTATAGTGGGCAGGACAGCTTTAAACCATTCATCAGTGATTGGGCACACACCTGACTTAAATTGTTTGGTAAAAATAGGTTTCAATTACTCTTTAAAGAGCATACGACAGGAGAAAAAAAGTCTTAAATAGCATTATTAAGTGAATTAGAATCATATATATACTAATATATATTAGCCACGCCTACAGTTATAGCGCTCGAGCATCCCAACAGGTGGATGACGTCAGCGGGAGACTGGGCTCATCGGTTTTACTATTTAGCCCATTGAGGGGGAATTATTCAGAACGAGGAAAACACGACGAAGAGCGGCGCAAAATGTCATTGTTTCAGTCTCTCTACTCCAATATTTTTATAGGATATTCTTTTTATCCAAGTACTTTCCCCAATTGCTAAAAAAATGGCATGGTCATGACAAATAACAGTCTTGTGCTAAATGGCATATGAAATAATAAAAATGCACTTATTCAGGATGGCATGGCAAAATTACTCCATAATGGTCAAAACTGTCTACTTCACCTTTACTGTCGCACCTCCCGAACGATATTTTATGACACCTAAATCGGAAATATGTCATTTCCTTTCCCCAGCTTCGGAGAATGTAAATAAACCAAGAGGCGTGACAGCTAGCCGACATGCTAACCCGAACCGAGTGATGTTTCAAAGTCTTCGAAGCGGAAAATCACACATAACTAGCCCGGATTATTTGACATGACGACTGGGTTGTCGATTGTCTTCGCGGATCGGCAAACCACCCGGCGGAGAGCAATTTACATCTCGTTCCCCGGAGGAGGGTGGCTGCAGTTGTTGTGCAGCTAACGTGCAGCTAATGTGCATGAGGAGAGCTTTTTACATGCCTATCAATGATCAAACGTAAGTAGTCCTTTATTTAAAGAAAGTTTGTAGTGTTTACTTTGTAATTGCTGTATTCGCATTTGACATAATACAAAACAAGATGTTTACTCACTTCCTCGTAAGTCCAATGGTCCCACAGTAGTAGGGCTTGGCCAATATCCACGGTGAATGGGAACCTTTTGAAACTCCAAAAAGGCGCACACGCCTCTCCCTCATAAAACAAGATTTTTCTGCAGCCGTTTGGCTGGCGTGATGCGAAAAATAAACGTATTAAACCGCAAAATCAGCTGAATCCTTCGTCCTCATACACAACAGTACGCTGTATAGTGAAGAGGACGTCTTCTACCGTACACGTCACAGCGCCCTCCTCCTCAATGCAAGACCGAAGCCCGAAGTCACTCATTTTCATGGCGCGGGATTAAAAAAACTAAATAAATATAGCGATTGCTTCCACACACATCCAAGCGGTCCATATCATTCAGTCAGGAGCATAAAATACTGCGTGTATTATGAAATAAACATGCTTTTTCGTGTCACATGCACTTTAAGTTTCCTTAGGGTTCAAAGGCAGAGGGTTCACTTATTTTTCCCCATTCTGTCATTTTTTGCGTGCTATCCTCATTAAAATATGAAAACCTATAAATGTTTGGGTGGTTTTAGTTGAAGCAGACACTCTTTTTACATCTGTGTGATTTTGACAAAGATCAAATCACATTTGATGGTGATTTTATGCAGAAATGTGAGCAATTCCTGAAGGTTCAAATGTTTGTCATAGAAAAAAAAGTTATGTTGGATGTTTTTGATTAAACTAAAAATGTGTAAATCCAGATTTTTTACTCTTACTAGAATATGTTTAGATGACTTGGGGGAGGGCTCAAAAGGTCACTCACTTTGTACCTGTCGTTGAAGACAAGAACTAAAATTCCTACTCCTCCGTTATCTCTCAGTAGATTGGAAAGACATTTGGTAAGTATATTCTTGGGACACATACGCATTGATCTGCTGAGCTCGATTGTTGATTTTTTTGTTTTCACGACCGTCACGCAAATTTGAAGGCGGGTGATGTACGCAAAGCGTTAGCACGAATGCTATCTTGGATCATTTGAACTTGTTTTTAGATGAAAACATTCTCTTATTTGGAGTATTATTTTGTCGTGTGAGCTAAACGATGCCAGGTGACCAAACGAAAGCTTACTTGGGGAAGGTAACAATTAGAAGTGGAAGCTGAAAAAACAATAGCGGCTTGCTGGTGCGCAGACACAACGAGCGTCTCGGATGGCAAAGAAAACAAAAGCTTTGAATGGAGTTTTTTCCGAGCCCCCTCCCTCTTCGCCAAACCCCCGTCTCAGCCCATTACCCAGAAAGAGGTCCGCTAACACCCGCTGCACATTCCGCCGCCGAAGCGTAATAGGATTCCTTCAGGATGACAAAGTTGAGCACTCGGCAGCCGCTTTTGTTTAAGTGTCATCATTGTTAATGGCGGTCGCTGCGACGGGGTTCCCGGGGGGGTTAATTTGCTGTTATGCAACATGCCGCAAGCCCGGAGTGGGGCGGACCTCGCGGGTGTCAAGTAACAATAGTGTCATGATGTCTCTGGGACTCATTAGAAGTGAAGCGGCCACTTTGGTAATGTTTGATCGGCTTGCAGCAGGATGGCGGTCATTACGGTAAAGGAGCAAATGTTTCCTGTTTCGTCTTCTTCTACAGCAGCTTGTTAAGAAAAGAAATATGGATCCAATTAGAGCGACTTGCATTAACGTCAGCTTAAAACAAATAAAAAAGGCCATTTTTGGGGGGTTGGTGTAATAGAGAAACACTGGAAAAAAACTTTTTGATTAAGTTGTGTTTTCGTTGAAAACTTTTTTACGATTAAGAAAAGCCATGATCATAATGATAAAAAAATTGTATATATTAAATTAGATAGTAAATATTCTCTTATTTAAAAATAAAAACCTTTAATAAGAGTACAGTAATCGCTCAATTATCGCTGTTAATGGTGACCAGAACCAACCGCGTGAAGTGAAAAATCGCAAAGTCGTCTCATCCCCCATTTTTAACATACTTTGTTTGTGTGTATATATAATATCAATAAGTATATATAAAGCCATAAAACTGTTATCATTAGAACATTACATAGTTTGGAACATGTAAGTAATATATTAATAATATAAATAACATGCATAAAATAATGTATAAATAATACATACGGTTCATTCATTCTCCCACTCTCTTGATACGCGTGTAAGTGTACATTCATACATAGATGTTAATAAAGTGTATATAAATGTTTTCAGAAGTCTTTTATTATGTAATAATGTATGTATATTTTTTTATCAGCGATGCACTGAGGGCATAAGTGGATTTTAAGGGGGGGGGGGTCATGGGGTGGGAGCCCCCCGGTGGCCGAAAAGTGTCATTGCATGTAATTGACTTTCCTATATATATAAAACCAATAAAACTGCAACAAAAATGAATGAAATGAAAAAAAAAACATTTTTATAATGGGTCGAAATTATTTTTCGAGCACCTTAGACAGTCATTTGCTTTGCATACAATATATATATACTATATATATATAAATATTAGGGCTGTCAAAATTAACACGTTAACGCGCGGTAATTAATTTTTTTAATTAATCACGTTAAAATATTTGACGCAATTAACGCACATGTCCCGCTCAGACAGTATTCTGCCTTTTGGTAAGTTTTACAGCAAGGCTTTTTGCGCTGTCTAACAGCGAACTCTTGTGGTCGTTTTGCGACATGGTTTATTGATTTCTTGCCAGTTTAATATGGCTGCACGACGTCTCTGTTGTGCTTATATGATCCTTGGACAAGATTTGTCCGTAAGGTGGTTGTTGTAAAGAATGTACATATTATGTTAGTAAGCAAAATGTTATATTTTTTGTATGAGACGCTTTTTGTTTATGTTTAGTTAACCTGTATAGCATGCTAAGCTAACGTTGTTGCTAATGCAATGCTTGTGTACTTTTTTTTTGGTTGTTTTAAGACGGTCTAAAGAGGACAATGGTTTGAGGCCATTTTATTAATAAATCAGATGAAAAAGGAAGAAGTCTGATTATTAAGGCGTCGTTCACTAGCTGTCTAGCTTTGGAAAAAGTAGACGCTTCGGAGTGAGGACAGCATAGACAGATTTAAATGACAGTAGAGTGAAATGCCCACTACAGTCCTTATGTACCGTATGTTGAATGTATATATCCATCTTGTGTCTTATCTTTCCATTCCAGCAATTTATTTTACAGAATATATATATAATTCACAGAAAAATATGGCATATTTTATAGATGGTTTGAATTGCGATTAAATGCGATTAATTACGATTAATTAATTTTTAAGCTGTAATTAACTCGATTAAAAATTTTAATCGTTTGACAGCCCTAATATATATATGTATGTGTATACATACATACAGTGCTGCTCAAAAGTTTGTGAACCCCCTCAACATTTTGGAATTTTCTATTATTTCAACCTGATTTCCTAATCAATCAATTCAGTAGTTTTTTTTTTTTGTTTTTTTAACAGTTGTGTTGTCGAGACTAAATTAAAAAGAGTTTTCATCAACTGATGTAGGTGCAAAATTGAACTGTTTGGTCACAACCAAAACCGCCATGTCTGGCGAAAAGTCAACACTGCATACCACCAAAAGAACCTTCTCCCAACAGTGAAGCATGGAGGTGGGAATGTCAAGATCTGGGCTTGCTTTTCATCCTCAGGACCTGGACAACTCCACATAGTCCAGGGAATCATGAATTCTGAGGAATATTGTCAAATCCTAGAACATAACCTGACGCCATCTGTTTTGAAGTTAAAGCTTGGCAGAAGGTGGATCATGCAACATGATAATGATCCAAAGCATTCCAGCAATACAACCAAGGAATGGCTGAAAAAGAAGAAGATTCATGTTCTGGACTGGCCCAGTCAAAGTCCTGACCTAAATCCCATTGAAATGCTGTGGCGGGACCTGAAGCGAGCAGTTCATGCCAGACGCCCATCAAACCTCTCTCAACTGACTGCGTTCTGCAAGGAAGAATGGGCAAAAATCCCCCAAAGTAGATGTGAGAGGCTGATTAGTCACTACAGAAACCGTTTGGTTGAGGTAATCTCTGGAAAAGGAGGCGCAATATCCTATTAACTGAAGGGGTTCACATACTTTTGCACACATGATATCTGAGTTTTTCTTAAATCAACCACTTTTGTTAAATAAAGAATGACAATATAACTATTTCTTTTGTTTCAGTCCATTATTTGGAATGTCAGTATTGTGGATTTGGGTATAACTTAACATTTAATAAGGTTATTTTAGTTTTTTTTACAAAAAATCTGACCATCGCTGTGGGGTTCACAAACTTTCGAGCAGCACTGTACATATATATATATATATATATATATATATATATATATATATATATATATATATATATATATATATATATATATATATATATATATATTGGAGAAAAAATTATTTATAAAAATGATTTTTTTTCTTTGAAAAAAAAATTTTTTTGATTGAAGCAACTTTTTGGGGGATGATTTAGACACAAATGTCCTAACCATAATATGGCCCAAACACAAAAAGGCTTTCAAAAATTTTTTTCTATGATTGAAATTTTTCTTTTTTTGATTGAAGTGATTTTTCTTTTTGAAAATCTATATTTTTTTGAAGCAACTTATTTTTTGATTGAATAATAGAGAGGAAAAATGTCCTAGCCAAAACACAAATCAACATTACTTCAATCAAGAAAAAACTTGACTTCAATCAAAAAAAGATAAAAACTTATCAAAGAAAAATAGCTTCCACATGCATTTTATTTTTAGTTTTTTTGAGTTTAAAATTTATTTTTCCATTCAAACACATTTTTTCACTGAAGCAACTTTTTTGGGGTTGAAAATATATATTTTGATTGAGGCAATTTTTTTTTAAATCGAACCAACTTTTTTTGATCGAATAGGGGATAAAATTTTTGACTGGGGTAACTACATTGGCACGACACCGACACCCAATGGATGACGATCTTGGCGAAAAGTATCGCCGAAGCACCCTGATTTAGAATTCCCCTCAAGAATGATGGGAAACAAAAAACGCTCATTGTAAGTTAATTTTATTGCTAACACTGCGTTTTGGGGTCATCAACATGTTGTGCCTCCCCTGCCCCAAAAGTCAAACTCTGCCTATGACTGAGGGAGCGAAAGTTGAGCCGTGAAGTAGCGAGGGATCATTTTAACTTAAATTCTGTATTCATTTAAAATGTTTATTCATTAATTTTGACAAAAAAACAAGGAATTAAAAATATATTTTTTATTAATGCTAAATGATTTATTATTTATCAACTTGCGTAACCAGAGTGTATTTCTGTTTTTATTCATTTAAAAAAAATCTATTTATTTAATAAAAAATAATCATTAAAAAACTATATAATCATAGCATAGACCTGAAGTACTCAATGTCAACACCACATTCTGGGTAATGTAGGCCAGTGCTTCTTTTTTTTGTAATTTTGTATCACGCCCGCTCAGGAAGACGTAAACATTTCGCCCACCCCAACTCTGCCACCACTGTAAATAGTATCATTTGTGTATAGAATTATTATAAGTACACCTCCGCATAACATTGTGTCCTTTTTCAAATTAAAGAAAAACAGTATTATAGATCAACTTACAATAAAGTATAACTTTGTTGACATTGTTTTTGTTTTTAACAGAAAAGACAAAACGCATCAATTTGCCTGAATTAAAAAAAAAAAAAAATGTCACATCCAAACTGTAGACATATACCCAAGGTATATATTTTGACTATTTGAAACTGAAAAATAAAATTTAATAAAATCAATAAATAATAATGAAGGTTTTCCCTTGTCCCACACTGTATTAAAAGTAAAGCCAAACGCTACATACGCATTGTCATTTTTCCTCGTCTTAGCTCTTCATATCGCCCGCTCGTTGCTGTGTGCTCTTGTTTGGTTTAAAAATACTGCGCAGTGCGCACACTCTGAAAATGAGAGCGCCACTGCCACCCACTGAGTGGGTGTGAAATTACACGTTATTCTGTTACAGAAAAAAAGTATGTTCCCCAAGGTCACTTGCGCCCCCCCTTCGACATCACTTTGCGCCCCCCCCCCCCAGGGGGGCCCGTCCCACTATTTGAGAAGTACTCATATAGGCCATTCTACTATGCCAAATATAATTATAGTGGCCAACATGACCCAAAATGGGATGTCCATATAAGAGTATTTCAGGTCTATATTATAATGATAGTTTTTTTAAATGATTATTTTTATTATATATTTTTTATAATGAATAAATAGAATTTTCCATCCGAGTCCTACCCGAGTTAAGTGTTTGTGCGGACGTGTTTTTTTTTTTTTTTTTTTTTTTTTTTTTTTATGATTATGCTCAATTAAGATTTTTTTTTTTAAATTACATTAACTCATTGCTTTCTATTGAAATGATAGACATGGACATATATTTTGGGTCATGTCATCCACTATAACTATATTTAGTATAGTAGAATGGCCTAAGTGAGCCAAAATGTGATGTCCACATATGAGTATTTCAGGTCTATATTATGATTAGTGCCGCAACGATTAATCGATTAACTCGAGTATTCGATTAGAAAAAAAATATTCTAATTAAATTTTCTTGCTTCCAGTATTCGTTTAATTGACGTGGCGTTGTAATGGTTTATTTTGAAAGTGTTTGCATTTCGTTTTATTGATTAGGGTGGATACACTACCCTCTGGTCTGCCTCATTTCATATGGCTGAATCCAACTGCTCCCTGTTCAGACCAACGTAAGCTAAATTTTTGTTTGAGTTCATGTTTTTTTCTCAATGCATACGTAATTTAGTTTATAGGTATATTTAGCCGTTTTTTGTGGGAATGTGTGTCTGACCATTTGTTAGGAGCACTGCAAAAAAAAAGGTTAGCATTTTATAGCATTTAAGCTAGTGGACTTTTGCTATGTAAGTTAGCCAATTGTTCTTTTGTTGTACATAGGTCCCTATTTATTAATTTTTTCATACCGTTTGGCTCAGCTCAGGTATTTAAATTTTTCATGTTCCTTATCCGATTACTCGATTATTCGAACTAACTAGTTTATCGATTAATCGACTACTGAAATAATCGATAGCTGCAGCCCTAATTATGATTATATATATATTTTTTTTTAGATTTTTTTTTAATGAATAAATAGAATTTTCCATCCAAGTCCAATCGGACCTGTTTTTTTAATGCTTATGTTTAATTATGATCATTATTTTTTTAATTAACTCAGATATTTTTTTAATGAATAAATAGAATTTTCCATCCAAGTCCAATCGGACCTGTTTTTTTAATGCTTATGTTTAATTATGATCATTATTTTTTTAATTAACTCATTGCTTTCTATTGACAATAATTGACATGGACATCACATTTTGGGTCATGTAGGCCATTCTACTACACCAAATATTAATACAGTAGCCTAGTGATTTGAAGATATAAATTTAAGGGCTATAAAATAAAATACCACGGGCCGAAATGGGCCACAATTTTGAGACCCCAGTTAAGTCAGTACACATTGTTGTTTGAGACCCCATTAACCGTGAAAAACGAGGGATCACTGCACTCATTTAATCAATCGTCTGATTAATTGATTATAAAAAATAATCGTTAGTTGCAGCCCTACTTAATAATAAAAATGACATTTATCTTACTATATCTAGTAGTGCTGCAACGATTAATGGATTAACTCGAGTAATTCAATTAGAAAAAAAGCTTTGAATCAAAATTTGCTGCTTCGAGTATTCGTTTAGAGTGGCGCTGTAATGGTTTGTTTTAAAAGTGTTTGCATTTGTTATATTGATTTGTGTGGATACACTGCCCTCTGGTAGCAACAGTGAATATGACATAACTCATGTAACATAGCTGAATCTAGCTGCTCCCCGTTAAGAAGTTTTTGTTTGAGCTAATATTTTTTTAAACATTCGTAATTTAGTTTAGAGGTATATTTAGCCTTTTTTTTGTGGGAATATGAGTTTGAACGATTTTTCAAGAACATTGTAAAAAAAAAAAAATGTAGGCATTTTTTTAGCATTTAAGCTAGCGGACTTTTGCTATGCAAGTTAGCCAATTGTTCTTTGTTGTACAGTGGTACCTCAACATACGATTGCTTCGACACACGATGTTTTCGACATCTGATGTAAAATTTGACACACTATTTGTTTCTACATCCGACGACATGCTCGAAATACGACGATTTATGACAGCGCTGCAGTTTCTTTGTTTTGCCGGAAAACGGACGCACGGCTGGCTCGACATTACGGCCGATCTCGACGGTCCTCCTCCGACCTCCGTTCGCCAGTGTTTATAAATTCAGGTAAAAATTATTATTGTGGTTACATCGCCAGAGAAATCGCCAGCTTCGTCAGGTTTCCAATCATTTATTCCATCAACTTGGGCAAAACAATACGCCTACTGTCCGCTGACACCAGAAACAAAACATTAAAGAGAAAGTAAAAAAGAAGCACACTCTATCTCACTGTCAGCCAGACAGTGCGTTCAGGTACAGCAAAAAGCATTAGAACCCGATTTTTTACATTATTACAGGAATTATTATTATTATTATTATATTATTATTCTGATTTTCATTTATAATGGATTTGTTTTGCTATGTGCAATTGTCATTTGTAATAGTACCAGCAGTATTTATTAAGGATTTAGTGGAAGTTTTTGGGCTGTGGAACGAATTAATGGAATTATAATGTATTTTTATGGGAAAATCCTGCTCGACATACGACCATTTTGACTTACAAACAAGGTCCTGGAACGAATTAACTTCGTATGTAGAGGTACCACTGTAATAATGAAATGTATCTTACTATATCTATTTGTACTGCAACGATTAATCGATTAACTCGAGTAATTCGATTAGGAAAAAAAAAGCTTTGAATCAAAATTTGTTTTTCAAGTATTCGTTTAATTAGAGTGGTGTTGTAATGGCTTGTTTTGAACGTGTTTGCATTTAGTTGTATCGATTTGGGTGGATACACTGCCCTCTAGTGGCAACAGTGAATATGAAATAACTCATGTGGCTGAATCCAGCTGCTCCCTGTAAAGACCAACATAAGGTTGTAAATTTTTGTTTGAGCTAATATTTTTTTATACATTCGTAATTTAGTTTAGAGGTATATTTAGCCGTTTTCTGTGAGAATATGAGTTCGACTGATTTGTTTAGAGTACTGTAAAAAAAAAAAAAAAAAATCTTAGCATTTTATATCACGTAGCTAGCGGACATGACATTTTGCTATCCAAGTTAGCCAACTGTTCTTTAGTTGTACTTACATCCTCATTTTTTTAAATACCATTTGAGGCTATGCACAGTTATTTTATTTTTAAATGAAAGTGCAATTCTGCATAGTTTGAAGAAATATTTTACATCTCCTAAAATATATTCTGCAATGCATGAAATGTTCCTAATCCGATTACTCGATTAGTCGAACTAAGTAGTTGATAGATTAATCCACTACTAATATAATCGATAGCTGCAGCTCTAATGTCTATTCATGTATATTTAAAATAATTAATGACAATGAACAAGCAGGGCTTCATTTACTTTTAAATTAACCCCTCAAACAAAATATAAAGATTTATAACATTGTATAATTGGAAATGTCCAATTGTTTTTTTATGTGAAATATCTTTTGGTAAATCTCAAAGTGGAGCATTCCAAACGACTTACTTTGCTTGCAGCTTTTCTGACAGGATGTAGACAGGTAAGACTGATCCAGCACACCTGCAGCCCCTCACCTTGACGAGGCGGCGAAGTTTAAAAGCGCAGTGTTGGCTGATGTTGCATTCCGGTGCAAAGTGAGCAGCTTCCACTTTGCTTTTTGTGGCTGCTGTTGCTTTGCGGCACGCTGCCCTCCCTGCGCACATGGCTTGTGGAATTTATTTGGGGTAAGTGAAAGAAAGGAAAATCAACCTGCTGTCATTTATTTTAGGGTTTTGAAGTAAGTTCTTTTGTGTGCAGGGTCTTGCTGATTTGCTTCCTTCAAGCAGAACACGTTCGCTGTTTGTGGGCTTCTCAAGAAGGTAAGTTTTTTTGGTACTGCAAGAGGAGGTTGTGAATTTAGGCTGGGCGATCTGGTCAAAAAATAAAATCAATAATAAATTTGAACTCGCCAGATACAATTTTTGCAGTCTTTATACAATGGCATTTATTAGGGGTGTGACAAATATCAACCTTTTAGGAATACAAATTATCACGATTATCGATATGCTCCTGCCAAGTATCAAGATATCACTTTAAAAAGGTGTCAATGTCTAAAGATTATATAAAAAGGAGCCAACAATTTACCCCCCAAATCTTTTACCATAAATGGTGTCTGTTAACTCTAAGGCTGCATTAACGGTGCTCGACGCCCAATCCATTTAGACTAGGAACGTTTGTTCATTCGAAACCAGTGTTGTCATTCTGTCCAATTTTCAGGGCCTTTATGGGTCATTTTCGGTTGAGTTTGAGTCACTGACAAATCATTTGGTTGATTCCCAGGTCACTTTCTGTTCTGTAACTCAAAAAAAAACAGGAAGTGACTCAAACTACACCCAAATCAACAGCTAAAAGAACTTAAATGGCCCCAAATTACTTTAATTAATCATTGGCTGCCACTGACTGCCATCCATTTGAACTGGGAGGGTGGCAGTGAATGAACGAACGTTCATTCGCTGCCATCCCTCCCACTTCAAACTGATTGGACGTCTACCACTGATACTTTCAATTCACAGTAGCTTATTTTTTTGTTTGTATGATTTCCTGACCAATGTATCGATCGTTGTATCGTCAGATCATTATCGTGAGCTTTGTATCGCAAATCGTATCTCATCGTGATGTTCCCACTCCTAGCATTTACAGTGCCCTCCATAATTATTGGATTTGTTTTTTTTTAGCTTTTTTAGCTTTTTTTTTTAATATGGGACCTTAATGGAAAAATCCAACCTTCAATACAAGTGCATTTATTCAGTGGGGGGAAAAAAATCCCACATAAAGAAATAATTGACATCAAATGTCACAATTATTAGCACCCCTAGTGTTTCTACTTTTTTGGCAAAAGGGGGTTGTACAAAACTGCACCTAATCTTTCACAAGATGGGAAAAGACAAAGAGGGATCTTCAGCCATTCCTCTTTGCAGAATCTAAATCATCCAGAGACCTGGGTCCTCTCCTCTGTACTCTCCAGCTCACCCCACAGGTTTTCAATGGGGTTAAGGTCTGGGGACTGAGATGGCCATGGGAGGAGCTTTATTTTGTCTGATGCTTTTCAGCATGCACATCAAATAGAATGCCAAAAAGTTCAATCTTGGTCTCATCTGACAAAGCACACAGTCCCAGTTGAAGCCCCAATACCGCTTGGCGAGCTCCAGACGTTTGCGTTTGATTGTGAGTGAGGAAAGGTTTTCTCCGTGCATGCCTCCCAAACAGCTTGTTGGCGTGTAGACAGCACCTCATACCCACTGTGAAGTATGGGGGTGGATCAGTGATGCTGTGGGGTTGTTTTGCTTCCAAAGGCCCTGGGAACCTTGTTAGGGTGCATGGCATCATGAATGCTGAGAAGACCCAGGTCTCTGGAAGATTTAGATTCTGCAAAGAGGAATGGCTGAAGATCCCTCTTTCGGTCTTTTCACATCTTGTGAAACATTATAGAAGATTAGTTGTGGTTTTGTTGGCAAAAGGGGGTTGTACAAAGTATTAACACCAGTGGTGCTAATTGTGACACATTTGATGTCAAATTTCTTTATGTGGCATTTTTTTTTTTCCCCATTGAATGAATGCACTTGCATCAAAGGTTGGATTTTTCTTTTTCCATTAAGGTCCCATATTTAGGGAAAAATTATTAGAAGCTAAAAAACGCATAATTATAAATCCAATAATTGAGGGCACTGTATATTGACAACTAGCGTGCACTTAAAATGTGTTTTGTTCTAATGGTGACTTTTTGTAGTTGAAGGAAAGGCGTATGTTGGCTTTGTTCAAGATGGCGATAATGATCTAAGTGTCCCGAACAAGGCTCCCCAGAATCAATTCAGACAAGTGGTTCGGGCCTCGGCGCAAAGCGGCAGTAGCGCCAGAATCTATTCCCCGAATGCCGACGGACTATACCGACCTCGAGTCGGTTACTCGTCACTCAAGGTGGTTCGACAACGCCCGGTGGTCACGCCCGTCAAGAACGAGGTGCACCAGAAGCCTAAGCGGCCTAATCTTTCGTCGGTCGTTGTGAGTTCGGGTTCTGTGAGCAGACACCACCAGCATGCCTCCCACCTTACTGGAAGACGACACGCAGGACTGGAGAAACCCAACGGTGGCGACCGCTCATCCCGTTTGTTCGTCGCGGCGGCCAAAAAGCCCAAGCGACCTCACCTCTCGACGGCTGTTGTTAGTTCAGGCTCTGTGAGCAGACACCACAAGACCGATGGACGACATGGTGCCGACCGCTCCTCCGTGAAGTCCAGTTTGTTCGTTCCGGGTTACGGCAAGCGGAAGTTCTTGGCCAACATGCAGACGTCTGCCAACGGCGTTGCCACCAAAGTCCTAATTGGTCAAGAGCCTCCGATACAGAAAAAACACTCAAAAGATTACAAGAACCACAACAGAGGCCATATTAGCTTTCACGGTAAACGGCACCGTGCGACCGATACGTCATCGGTGGCAGATGAACGCTATGCTCCCACTGACATCCTTATCATCCCCGAACGCTACGGCGGCTTCCCCATTCGGCGACTGAAGGATACCGGATCCCGAAAGGTGCCCCTCCACAAGCATGTCAGCCATAAATCCGCTGCCCACCATCATAGATCAGGGATCAACTGGACCAGAGTCAAGCTGACACGCTGACCATGGTAACGATGGCTCTAACATGCAAAGACATTCAAATGTCCCCCCCCCCCTTTCCAACTGGATAACTACCAGTTTTAGTGTTTCAGGGAAAAATAAAAATGTACAATGAATCTTTGCTGGAGTATTTATTTTTGGGGGGAGGGAAGACTCTTATACAAGTGACCAGTGTTGTAAAACTTTAATTAGTTGCATTAGTAACTCGGTTACCTGAATGTAAAAGTAATTACTTGGCTAGTAACTAGTGATAATTTTCATGTATTTTCACTCAAAAAAAAGTTCTGAATCAACAGTTGTCAAAATTTCTCCTGTTATTGCATTAGTGGGGGGATTTTCAACTTAAGCTTTTTTGTGATGGCCGTTATGTTGTATCCATACACAGTAGAGTAAGTTTACATTCAAAAGATCAGATAATTTTCAATTATCAAAACAACAAATTGCCTTTTATGTAACATTTCAATCTAAAAACGAGGGCCAGATAGCCGGCAAGACGTGCCTCCGTGCTGAGGCAATAGTAACATTGGAATTCAGCCTAAATAAGTTGACTGTATATAGAAAAAAGTAGTGATGGGTCCGTGAGACCTCATGAAGCGTGTCGACACAGTGACACACTGTGTTGACACAGTGTGGATACTGTGTCATTGAATACTGACACCTGCTGGACATAAAAAATCCCTACAGGCAACCCACTTGACAGACTGACACTGAATTGATGACATAGCATGTAAAATCAAATAATTTAAGTCTTTGCATTCATATTGCATTATTCCATATCTTTAAATTATGTGAACCTATATTATAATGTGAAAATGTAAGTAATAATGAATGTGTGAATGAGGAATGCCTGTGGACTTTTTGTTCTGATAAACTGTTTTTGAATAATTTTTTTTTTTTTTTTTTTTTTTTTTTTTTTTAAATTTAGTTGGTTACCTTTCTTTTTTTTTTTTTTTTTTTTAAATTAAACAAGCCTGCTGTGGACAACACACGCGCATGGAACCAATGATGCCAGCATGCACAAGAATTTCCAGTTGAAAGAGGTTTGGATAAGATGTCCATTGGCTCAGTTCGGCTTTGGTTCATGTTCGGCTCAGCCATGCATCGTTGCACTTTTGCAATTTCATCTACAGTTGCATTGCCTTCTTGACTCCCCACTTCGTCATCTAAGTGCTACCATAGCCCACCAGAAAGAAATTGAAGTGGACAAAAAAAATAAATTTTAGCTTACAGATTTCTAATAAATTACCAAAAAAGTGACTGTGGGAAAGTAAAGGAATGGCTCTATACCTGTGTTTATTTTGGGATTATCAGAAACTTCATTCTCATGCTTGGGCCAGTAATGCTTCAGCATTGAGGAGGTGGCAACTGTTTGTATATGGCAGGTTAGTCATATACAAAGTACACATGCGACATTTCACCTGCAAAAAAAAATAACTTTAACAGTAAAACCGAAAATTTTGGTCTTGCGCCGCAATACGTTCTGACCAGGACTCGAACCCGCGCACACTACGCGTCGGGGACTGAGTGACGTTTGCTCAGACCACTAAGCTAGCAGGTCAAATGTAGGTAGACATGAAGGCAAGGCTCCACAAACGACGGACCCGCGTGTACCTGTCACACTAATAAACTAAGATTTACATTAAAATTAATTGTATTTTGAATGGAAGATGACAAGGGCATTTTCCCTGTCTTACGTCCATTTCCACAGCATGTAGACAACGAGGAAGTAACCGTGAGATGTGGATTGTTTCAGCAGCTCCATCGCGTTGACAGACGCGCTTCCTTTTGAAGCAGTTTGCTGCGTCATGACTGTGTCGACACAGTTCAATGAGTTCATGCATCGGTCACGTGATTTTCTTGTAGCGATACGCGCACCGACGCAGGGGTTGCTCCATGAGCTCGGCGCGCGCGCCGGCGCATTAGTATCACTGGACCCATCACTAGAAAAAAGGAAATTTCGCTTGTTGAGTAAATTTAAGATTCTGCATGCATTCCTTAAGTATTAAGTTTCTGACGTGAAAACTGATTTATTAGCTGTTGAAAACTAAATTAAAAAAAAAAAATTAAGTTGCTATTTTGGGCAAAAACTGTCATTAACTGCTACTAAATTATGCTGTAATTTATTGAAATTGACCACACTAACTGGCATATTACCACAAATTAAGGAAAGGATCAATCTTCCAACTATTGCAATTTTGATGTTTATTTCATGAATTAACTCTGCCTGCCATTAATAGATGTCCAGTCAAGTGCTTTTCATTCTGTGAATTTACTGGACGCCCTAACTACTAGTAGTCCCAGAGTTGCAACGTACCCGACTTGTGACTTTGACTTTACAACCCCGGAGTCTCGTCCATTCTCATTTCTTTTTTTTTTAAAGTTGTGTAAACAGTAGTTCTTGCCATGTCAGGATCCTTTTCCTCCACCAGCAGCAGTCCTGCAGTTCTTGACGTCAGATCCCACTTCCTTGTTCCCATGCTGTTGCTGCTGCTCCTGCCCCGGTGCAGACTCCTAGCAAGTCCTGATGTGGGGTTTTTTTTAGTTCGGCTGGCAGGCTCATTTTGAGGTGACGCTGGCAACCTGAGTGATCATGATATCCCCCCCACCCTCTCTCACCTCCCTACTCTTTCAACAGCGTCCTTTTCTCCCAGCAAGACTCTTCGCGAGAAGTCTGAGTAGTCATTCAATATACAGCGGTACTTCGACATACGATCGCTTCGACCTTCTCGACATCCGATGTAAAATTTGACTCGCCATTTGTTTCTACATCCAACGACATGTTCGAAATACGACGATTTACGACAGTGCCGCAGTTTGTTTTCCCTCAAGACAGATGCACCGCAGATCTTCTTGTGAGAGAAATCAACATGAGCTACAAAAAGGTTAGTACGATGGTGAAAAAGGAGACTTACCATTGAAACGAAGATGGAAATGTGCGCGTCCATGAACTGGCTCGACAATACAGCCAGAGAATGTCTCCTATCTCAACGGTCTCAACGGTTAAGGTGACTATTATTGTAACATTGGCAAGGAAGTCGCCAGCTTCGTCAGGTTTTTAATCATTTATTTCAGAACTTGTGCAGCACAACACACCTTCTGTCCCCGCAGAACTTGTGCAGCACAACACACCTTCTGTCCCCCGCAATATACGCCAAAAATAGGACATTAAAAGTGAAAAATCTTTACTTCGCGCAGCTATCTCACTGTAATGTCAGCCACGCGGTGCTTTCAGGTACAGTAAGCAAAACACATTTGCCACATTAGAACCGGAATTCTATTATTCCGATTTTTTTAAAATTTGTTTTGCTATGTGTAATTGCCATCTGTAATAGTACCAGTAGTATTTATGTGGAACAAATTGACAGTCCGATCACGTCATTTTCAAAGTATCTGAATCGGCAATAAAATATAGGACATGCCTTTTTTAATATACTGTATATACAGTATATATATATATATATATATATATATATATGTTTTTTTTTTTTTTTGATTAAATCCATTTCTAATTGTATTTAACCTTACAGACAAAATGTCTTACACTCATCCAGTGTCTTTAGTTTTGGCTTAAAGTGGGGCTGTCAAATTTATCGCGTCAACGGCGCTAATAACATTTAAATATTTAACGCAATTAACGCATGCGCTGCACTACCCACTCACGCATTGTCGCGTTCAATCTATAATGGCACCATATTACGTATACATAGAACTAAAAGGCAACATAAAATGAGTAGAGAGCATTTTGGCAGCCTTTGAAGCCTTTTTTTATTTGGCTAAAGCCTTACAATCCCTCTCTCAACAATCAGAAATATTGTGGGAAGCAATGTGGGGAAGAAAGGTAGCAGTTGATCTTTTTCTTGACACCCTATTTTATTTCCCAACGCTGAGAAGATATATCAATTGGTACCATTACACACAGTCATGGTTGCACTTCCCATCATGCATTTGGGCAGAAGTTAAATGGCTGAATGATCATTTACTGAAGGCTCATAAAAATCCACTAGATGGTAATATTTAGTCACAATATACAAAGTCACAATTGTCCTTTAAGAATTACAAGTCTATCTGTGGATCCCTCTCACAGAAAGAATGTTAATAATGTAAATGCCATCTTGAGGATTTCTTGTAATAATATACAAATACAGTACTTATGTACTGTATGTTGAATATATATTCATCCGAGTTTTATTCATTTTTTTCTTAATGCATTGCCAAAATGTATATGATCGGGAAAAATTATCGGGAATGATTGGAATTGAATCGGGAGCAAAAAAAAAGCAATCGGATCGGGAAATATCGGGATCGGCAGATACTCAAACTAAAACGATCGGGA
Source organism: Corythoichthys intestinalis (assembly GCF_030265065.1). Taxonomy (NCBI): domain Eukaryota; kingdom Metazoa; phylum Chordata; class Actinopteri; order Syngnathiformes; family Syngnathidae; genus Corythoichthys; species Corythoichthys intestinalis. The sequence goes on from NC_080416.1 coordinate 24,804,090, forward strand.
TCTGATCGGGAGCAAAAAAACATGATCGGAACAACCCTAGTATTATTCATTCTTTTTTTCTTCTCTGGTGTGCAATGTTTGCTATGTTTATACCTAGGGTGACAATATTTTGATTTCCAAAAAAGAGGACACTCAGCCCGGCCTCAAGATACTTCAATTTTACTCGAAGTTCACTCAAAGATGTCTATAACAATTTAATATATTTAAAGTGTGCCCCCTCACTCTGGATGGGAAAATGCAGTTTGAAAATATAAAAAAATAAATAATAATGGGCGGCACGGTGGCTGAGTGGTTAGCACGTCTGCCTCACAGTTCTGAGATCAAGGGTTCAATCCCGGGCTTCGGCCTTCCTGTGTGGAGTTTGCATGTTCTCCCCGTGCCTGCGTGGGTTTCCTCCGGGAACTCCGGTTTCCTCCCACATCCCAAAAACATTGCATGGTAGGCTGATTGAACACTCTAAATTGTCCATAGGTATGAGTGTGTGCGTGAATGGTTGTGTGTCTCCTTGTGCCCTGCGATTGGCTGGCAACCAATTCAGGGTGTCCCCTGCCTACTGCCCGAAGTTAGCTGGGATAGGCTCCAGCACCACCGCGACCCTCGTGAGGAATAAGCGGCATGGAAAATGAATGAATGAATGAAATAATAAAGAATAAAATTTAATATATATAATGCAGACCCATGGAAATGTAGCCCAGTCAATACACATACACACAGTAGGCTATGTGCCAACTAAACATTTTTATAAATTACTATCACAGCAATTGTCCTTGACAAATTGTTATTCCCATTCAATTGATATTCTCATTCAATGTTCTAGATTGCACACAAACAATAACCGAAGTAAATTGACAAACTATTCAACCAGCATGTTTCCAAACGTAGCAGTTCAAAACTACGTTTCCAATAATGCCTAGCATGGTTTAGCTTACTGATAGCTAGCTGAGGCGAAAAACTTTGCTAGGAAAGTTTACAATCATCGGCAGCGTAACGATGCGACACCAAATGGGATTTTACAGTCAAAGCTCTGACAGAAGTCAACAGTTGCAATTATTTACGTATTTATCGTTAAAAACTTAACAACTGGGCAGGCGTTGTGGCCAAATTGTCAACCCAGTAGATGGTGGTAATGCCTCATGATAGGGGTAAACTGCCAACAAAAACAAGAAGAACTACTTCTTCCCTCCCTTCTAGTAGGAGCCATGTCAACTGCTGCCACCCAGCGGCCAGAGGGATTCTCTTCAAATTGGTCCCGTGAAAAATCATAAAACCCGCCCGGACGACGAGGATACTAGGTGAAAGTAGGACTTGTCCGGGCAAAAGAGGACGTTTGGTCACCCTATTTATACCCCCTGGCATATTTGTGTTTGTATTCTTTTGTTTTTTATTATTATTTTCTGTCTATTTTGTGTTTGTATTGTTGTATATTCTGTCGTGTTGTTGTTGTTGTTAATATAAAAAAAAAAAGACAAAGGAAAAAAAATCTACAATCAACCTCCATTTGTGTTTTGCCAAAAAGTTAAGCTAACAGTTAACGAGCAACTTGACTTGAATGTCCATCACAACAAATACTTTTTAAAGGTAACAATTTCATAACTTGAAACCTATTGCGAAAAAGGCCAATAAAAAGAATATTGAAGGCCTGGAATTTTATAAATTGACGTTTAAAAAAGTGACGCTTACCTATTGATGTGGCACGCAATGGTGCTTTTTCTTGGTGCATTTCTGAGCATTTCATTACTAATATTGCGCAACACCGCCCTCTGGTGGCTGAGTGTGACAACCAAGCTGATTTTTCCGGTGTGAGTAATGCTCTGGGGAATTTATTTTGCTTTTTCTCTTTGGCTGCCGTTGACGACAATAGATGTCCAATTCATTTTAGTTGTGAGGGTATCGAAGCGATCGTGGCTCCCATTTGAAATGAATTGGACGTCTATTGCGGGATAGGTGTTTTCAATATCAATTTTCGTCTTTAAGTACTACAGTCTACAACACATACTCTGTGACTTCGGCTGGCAGTGAGTGAGTTATGAAAGGCTTAATTACTGATGTTTAAACTTCGTAAAATTTTGGGGCTTTTTTATTTATTTATTTTTTTAAATCAAATATATTAAAAAATAAATTGAAAATTCCCTAGTGTAATTTAAACAGTAACATACACAAGTGGGTAGAGTAGCCAAAAGTTATACTCAAGCTCAAGTAAGACTTGTGTTACTTCAAAATAATATTACTGAAGTAAAAGCAGTCATCCAAAAATTGTACTCAAGTACAATTAAAAATAAAATAAAATAGTACAAAAATAAATAAAATAAAATAAAAATAGTACAAAAGTGTATATACAAAGTATATAGTGAAAAGAATACTCAAGTAATGAGTTGAGTCACATAGTGAGTTACTGCTTATGATGTTAGATTTTAAAAAATGTATATGAACTGTTATTATACTTTGAAAAAGAAGACTATAACCAATTACATAACCACATTAAGCCCCCCCAAAAATATATATGGCGGAAAACACAGACAAGACTAAAAAAGCAGTTTCTGCTCTTGCACTCCCCTTTAAAAGAAACTGCTGTATTTTAAGCCAAAACAACTGTTGTGTTTGATAGAACAATATATATGCCGCCATAGCAGATTCATGGCGAATGAAGCCCCCAAACTATTTTTAATTTGCCTGTTTTACCCTGAAAACCACCGTTTACAGACGTCGCGCAACAGCTTTTGTTTCAATCAGGTAATTAATTATATTTATTTTTCAAAATCTCATTTTTAGCTTAGAATCATTAATTGATGTCTAATATTTCGTTAAAAAAAACTTTAAAAAATTATTCACTCGCATATTTTAAACTTTTAAACAAATTACGTCAGAATGAAAAAATTGGTGTCTGTAAAAAAAGTCACGGATATCTGCCTCATAACTATTGCTTGATTGTATTTTTTTTTGTTACTTTCGCATTTTCCCCGATATGTTAGATGATAATCGATCAGAACAAAAAAAATAATTAAAAAAAAATATTTAAAAGGGTAAATATATGAAAAAGCACATTTCGACCACTCTTTGATGTCTGCGATTTCTGGCATCGTGACCCTTGTTATATGACCATGTTTCATCCATAAATTTCCCAAAAAATCCAGCTGTGGCCATTCACAGCTGTGTCTTGACACTCAGTGAGACATGCTACATGGAGTTTTTGGATCGAAACAAGGTAAGTACGCATTAATAATTTGTTACAGTCATGGCATCTGTAATTGTGCTCTCGCCTCCAGATAGGGTTTTGTTGTTTACATTTTTTTTTAAAATGCTCTCCTGTTCAAAGTTTTTCTTCCCCCAGAAAATTGAGATTTTAAGCTTTCCAATGATGTATCACACATGCATATTGGACATTTTTGAAAGTTTGCCAAATTGGGGGTCTCAGAGCGGAACTTGTTTTCCGCCATATATATTCAAGCGAGGAAAAAAAAAAAAAAAAAGCGAATTAAAGTGGTACCTCTACATACGAAGTTAATTCGTTCCAGGACCTTGTTTTTAAGTCGAAATGGTCGCGTGTCGAGCAAGATTTTTCCATAAGAATACATTATAATTCAATTAATTTGTTCCACAGCCCGAAAACCTACACTAAATCCTAAAGAAATGCTGCTGGTAGTATTGCAAATATCAATTACACAAAGCAAAACAAATAAATTATGAATAAAAATCGAAATAATAATATAATACCTGTAATAATGTAAAGAATCGGGTTCTAATGTGGTGAATGTGTTTTGCGTGGTGTACCTGAACTCACCGCGTGGCAGACTTAAAGAACTAAATGGTTTAAAACCTGACGAAGCTGGCGATTTTTGGGTGATGTTAGCATCCATAATCGTCCCCTGAACTTATAAAGACTGGCGAACGGAGGTCGGAGGAGGATCGTCAACATCGTAGACATTCTACAGCCATATTGTCGAGCCAGCTCACAGATCCGCGCACCATGCTCATACTTTTCTACCATTTCCATCTTCATTTCCCATGGTAAGCCTCACCTTTTTCCTTTTTTTCACCACCTGCACTAACATTCTTGGAACCCATGTTGATTTCTCTCACAAGAAAATCCGCCTTGCATCCGTCTTGCGGTAAAACAAACTGCGGCGCTGTCATAAATCGTCGTATTTCGAGCATGTCGTCGGATGTAGAAACAAATGGCGAATCAGATATTACGTTGGATGTCAAAAGATCGTGTGTCGAAGCGATCGCGGTACCACTGTACAGAAATGAAGCATCCTTTGTCCGAAGAGCAAGAGTCCCTCTAGTGGAGAAAACATTCCCTATTATGAAACTTCAAAGGATCATATCTCTGGTTCTTCAGTCTTCAAACAGTGCAAAATAAAAACTGCAGGAGAGGTTAAAATCCGCGCTTTCAAGTAATGTTGGTGGCAGCGCTCTATGTCAAATACTAATTTTTTACGGTGCCTTAAAGACGCCACATGATTGCACAGGCTGGCGTGATCATAGAACAGCAAGCTCAATTCTGATTGGTATAATGGAGTCATGTGATTACTGTTGTGACGTTTCATTGGTGAAACTGGTAGCGCCACTGTTGGCATCTCTGGCCAAAAAATAAAATAAAATGTAAAATATGTAGAACTAGAAACTGCAATTTCTGGAGAAATTCACGATGGGTCTTTGCTGTGGTAAATACAGATCTATCAGGTCATTTCCGGTTGATCTGGGGACATTTCAGGGAAATTTTCTCTTGATATCAGGTCACTTCCAGTTAATTTAGGAGGGGACATGTCCATTTGGAGGATATGTTCTGTTGATATCAGGTGAATTCCTGTTAATTTGGGGGATATTTCGGGTTGATTTCCTGTTGATATCCATTTTGGGGACACGTCCTGTTGATATCAGGTGACTTCCTGTTAATTTGGTGACATTGCCGGGTCAGTTCTTGTTGATTTGGGGACATTTCGGGGACACGTCTTGTAGATATCATGTCACAAAATGTCAATAGGCTGTAATGGTAAATGATCAAAAATCACAAGAACTTGTGTTTTCCTGCTATTGAAATTGAATGGGAAATTTGGACGTACATCGCTGTCAATGGCATCCCGTTATAAATGAATGGGACGGTTTTTGGCGAATTTGGGGGGAGCCGTACATTTTTACCAAATACAGTATACAACTTTTATGCCTCTTAATGTCCCGGAATTTTTGATGTGTAAATTATGTGATTTAGTCAAAAATTGTAGGACAAGTAGCATTTTGAAAAAAAAAAAAATATTTTTTTAAATCATGTTTACAGGTGAACGGAAAATTTTACTGGATGGGCAAGAGTACCATAATTTTTGGACTGTAAGTGGCATCTGACAATAAGCTGCCCTCCACTAAATTTGACATGAAAACAGCATTTGTTCATCAATAAGCCGTACTGGACTATAAACCGCAGCTGTCCTCATTATATTATGGGATATTTACGCCAAATGATATTAACTGGTAACACTTTGACAGCAGCTTCACAAGACTGTTATAAGACCAAATGAACCACCATGAAGCTTTGAACCAATGGGCTGCAAGGCTTCACTGCTTGAAGAAGCTTCACTGCTCTCTTGGGGGAGACAGTCAACCTCTGCTGTCACCTGCTGTCAACACTGTTGTCGTCCAACGTGCCTCCTAGCATGCATTGCAGCATTACAGATGGAAATAACGAAAATTCATGTTCTGTGCTAATTATTTCTTCAGTTATTGTTCCAGTTGTTTCATTAACTGCTAGTTATGGAATTTGGTAACACTTTATTTTACAGTGGCATCTAAAGTAATCATAATTACGACATGACACTGCCATGAGCATTAATGAATACTTATGACAGATGTGCTTTTGTGTCATCCGGCAAATGATCTCTATTTTGGATGGATGTAAAAGATCCAAGCTAGACATAAATGGAGTTAGTGACAAAATTTGCCGGATGACACTTAATGACATCTGTCATAAACATTAATTAATGCCCATGACAGTGTCATGTTATATTTATGACGGTCTTATGACACTGCTGTCAAATAAAGTGTTACCTATTAACTAGGGCTGTCAAAATGATCGCGTTAACGGGCGTTAATTAATTTTTTTAATTAATCACGTTAAAATATTTGACGCAATTAATGCACATGCCCCGCTCAGACAGGTTTAAATGAAAGTACAGTGAAATGCCCACTTATTGTGTTTTGTGGAGTTTTGCTGCTCTCTGCTGGCGCTTGGGTGCGACTGATTTTATAGGCTTCAGCACCCATGAGCATTGTGTAAGTAATTATTGACATCAACAATGGCAGGCTACTAGTTTATTTTTTGATTGAAAAATTTACAAATTTTATTAAAACGAAAACATTGAGGGTTTTAATATATAAAATTTCTATAACTTGCACTAACATTTATCTTTTAAGAACTACAAGTCTTTCTATCCATGGATTGCTTTAACAGAATGTTAGTAATGTTAATGCCATCTTGTTGATTTATTGTTATAACAAATAGTCCTTATGTACCGCATGTTAAATATATATATCCATCTTGTGTCTTATCTTTCCATTCCAACAATAATTTACAGAAAAATATGGCATATTTTATAGATGGTTTGAATTGTGATTAATTTTTAAGCTGTAATTAACTCGATTAAAAATTTTAATCGTTGACAGCCCTACTATTAACCCAAATAAATCAACAAATTTAAGCCGCAGGATTCAAAATGAAGGGAAAAAGTAGCGGCTTATAGTTCGAAAATTAGTTTCTTCTTCACAAATCTAGTCAAGTAAAAAGTATGGCTTATCAAAACTACTTTTTGAAGTACATTTTTCTCAAAAAGTTACTCAATGCAATGCGTTACTACCGACCTTTGGTACCATGATTTGCAAATGAACCATTGGTCAACTCACCACAAAAATAATCAGTGATTATCAGTATAATATTTAGTGGCAGCCCTACTTTCCTTGCATTATTACTGAATAAATCCACAACAGAGCTCTTAGAAAGATTTAATGTACATTTATTCTTAACACGTGGAACATATAGTATAAAGATTTGATACTGAATAAATGATATTCATTGAGGCAAAAAAAAAAAAAGGTGGGAGGAGTGGGAAGAAAAAAAAAAGAGGGTCAGGTGGGGGAATTTACATCATGTTTTTAGCTACATCATCTGAAATACAAATATGCAGAATCCGCATCACTGAAAAAAAATAAAACGTTTTTCTTCATCAAGGTCTAGTTGTTACTCAGACATGATTTTTTTTTTTGTTATATTCTCTACAGCCGCACCAGACAGTCTTGTGTGTCTTGTGTGTGTGTTAAGTGGTAATTTTTAAAAACGGTGAAGCGACAGAATTGAGAACGAAAAGAAAGAGGGATAGAGAAGGGCGTGTCATTAATGTACAACATGGTGGATATATACAGCGCAGCCGGGCGGGTCTGTTGGTTCTCGCGCCGAGGACCAGTCCGAGTACAAGTCATACAATCGAGGGACAAAAGAGAAGAAGAAGAGGTCGGGGTGTTGTAGGTTCACCGTACTTTGAGGGGAAGGGCGGGTGGTAGCCGTCGTCGTCGTCGCTTTCGACATAAAAACTACAGTTTGCTGCCGAGTTGGCGTATCTCAGTGTGAAACAGTATTATTACAGTATGTCAACACTTTCTTTGAAGGTGTACAGTACAGGGAAAAAAAAAAAAACAGTCCTACAATCTACTGCACAGGAGAGCACACGTGTCCGCCCCCCGAATGTGGTTCCTGTGTGTGTGTAGGGGGGGGGGGGGGGGGGGGGGGGGGGGCGCGGGGGGCAGAGCATTACAGCAATCCCGAGTCCTCGGGGGGAGAAAGCAAGCATCCCCAAAACTGACTGTAAACGAGACAGCAACTTTGGTTACAGTTATTTTTTTTCTGGATATTTTTTCATTTTCATTAAAAAACAAGTCCTATCAGGGCTATAAGCGCGGGGGTTGGGGGGTAAAGGGGTCCCCGTCCTTTCGCCTCTTAGGGTTATCTTTCTACTTCATGGTATTCCTTCCTTTTCGCGTTTGAGGGAGAAAGACAGTGGAATCAGAGGTGATTTTGCATAAATTAAAAAAAAAAAACAACAACAAAAAAAGGACAGCCAAATGTTCCGCTCACAAAAAAGTCGGGCGGGGCAAGGGGGTCGAACGGAGGGAGGGCCTCCACGGCTGTCACGACTGGCCGACGAGAAAGAGCACGTCGCAGATGACCTGCGACACGGCCGAGTTCATGAGCGGCGACACGGACACGTCCAGCAGCCGCGACTCGTACAGCGTGAACTCCGAGTGGTTGTCCTCCAGACGCGCGAGGGCGTGCAGGGCCCGAGCCGCCCTGCGCATCATGTCCACGCTGGTAGGCTCGAAGTGCGCCTGCATCTGCAGCAGCGTGCTCTGACTCTGCTGGTACTGCGTGGCGGCCAGGCTGTCCTCCAGGAAGCCCAGCAGGTTTCCCACGCTACCCTTCTGCACGGCGATGGCGCGCGCCGCCAGGCTGTCGCCGTGCGCCAGGTTGGCCAGCAGCACCACCGCCATCTCGCGGCACACGGCCACCTTGCGCTCGCCCACCAGCCGCACCAGGGCGCCGTAGAGCTTCTCCAGGCGGCTGAAGGGCGGCGTGGCCAGGATCAGGTCCACGTTGTTGTCCTGGATGCTTAGCTTGCTCAGGGTCTCCAGGACCAGTCTCTGCGGCGACAGCGAGCCGTGCGGGCCCAGGGCGGGAAAGGGGTCCAGGGCCTCGGCCGAGGGGCACACGGCCCAGTGGAGCAGGCCGTCCAGAAGCGGCAGGCAAATGCTCTCAGAGTACATCGACAGGTCCAGCTGGCCCGAGATGTTGGCCAAAGTCACCAGGCAATTCTCCCGCAGAACCTCCAGACAATCCCACCACCACTCGTCGCGCTCGCAGCTCACGCCCTCGTCCTCTTCGTCCTCCTTCTCGTAGGTGACGGGCGCCTGTTTGCGTTCGGGGTGCCGGTGGTGCAGCAGGACAAGGCGGCCCAGGAGAAGGAGCAGACCCGGGTGCTTGGACATTTCCTGGTCGTTGCCGGGTACGAACGAGAGGCTGCGCACGATGTTGGACACGCAGACGCAGCGCCGCGCCAGCGAATCCTGCCAGTCGGCCAGCGTGCCCAGCGGCGTCTCGTCTTTGCTGTGCGGCTCGTCCTCTAAGATCTTCACCTTGCGGCGGCTCTGCTGCTCGGGGTTGATGCTGAACAGGTACTTGCCGTTCTCCTTCCGCTCCTCGGCGCCGCCCCGGACCGCCTCCTCCGTGACCGAGCCGGGCCGCGCCGACAGGACGTCGTCGATGGTGGCGGTGACTGGTGCGCCGCCGGCCGGAGGCACCTCCGGGACCTCGGAACCCGGGAGCTCCCGTCCCGGTCGGGTCTCCTTGGGCGAACGCTTGCGGGCTTTGAGGCGGCTGACGCGGCTCTCGAAATGGGTCTGGATGTGCTCGGTGATGTCACCGCCGCCCACGCTCCAGTGGAGCAGACCGCTGTCGAAACTCTGCCGCTGGCCCGGCTGGGACGCGCGGCTGGCCTGGAAGGGGTTCTTCTTGCGCACCACCTTGATGGGGAGCTTGTCAAACTTGCTCGCCTGCCTGGGCTTCTCCGCGTTGGGGTCCTGGGAAGACCCTGAGGTAGCAGGTTCCTTGACCCTCGGCTTTCCCTCGCCTTCGTCCTCGTCTCTCTGGGATCTCTCCTCCTCTTCTTCTTCCTCCTTTACTCGCACCTTGGCGTCCTCCACCTCCTCGTCTTCGTCGTCCTCGTCATCCGTGTCGACGACCTCTCCCTCGGGCATCGGCGTGTCGTCGTCGGAGTCTTCGGCGGCGTTGGGGTCGAGGAGGGTTCGCTGGCCGGGGTCGCCCACTTCGTACTCTTTCAGGATGCCGAAGATCTCGATCAGGCACCTTCTGAAGTACTCCACCACCAACTCCAGGAATCCTGGCAGCTGCAAACACAAACACGGGTCAAACAAACAGGTTGCTAATACCATAACTACATTCTACTACTTTTTAAATCTCCATTTGAAACCTGCCGCTTTGATAAAAAACGTGACTTATTTATTGCTCCCATGACAAGCCGCCGCAAATGAAGATTATGAGTATGCCACTCGGCATGTATATGCTAATTTGGTTCATAAAGACATGTTTTTTTAACCTTAATAAAGGTTTGTTTTTTACCTCCAATAGAGATTTTTGTTCAACCAAATCAATTTGTGCAACACTCTATATCTAAATACAGTGGTATGAAAAAGTATCTGAACCTTTTGGAATTTCTCCCATTTCTGCATAAAATCACCATCAAATGCAAGCTGATCTTTGTCAAAATCACACAGATGAAAAAACAGGACCTGCTTTAACTAAAAACCACCCAAACATTTCTAGGTTTTCATATTTTATTGAGGATAGTATCCAAACAATGACAGAAAGGGGAAAATATGTAAGTGAACCATCACATTTAATATTTTGTACCCCCCCTTTGGCAGCAATAACTTCAACCAGACGCTTCCTGTAGCTGCAGATCAGTCTGGCACATCGATCAGGACTAATCTTGGCCCATTCTCCTCTACAAAACTGCTGTAGTTCAGTCTGATTCCTGGGATGTCTGGCATGAATCGCTGTCTTTAGGTCATGTCACAGCATCTCAATGGGGTTCAAGTCTGGACTTTGACCTGGCCACTCCAGAATGTGTATTTTGTTCTTCTGAAACCATTCTGAAGTTGATTTACTTCTATGTTTTGGATCTTTGTCTTGTTGCAACATACATCCTCTTTTTAGCTTCAACTGTCTGACACGCGGCCTAAGGTTTTCTTGCAAAACATCCTGATAGACATTTGGATTCATTCTTCCATTAATGATTGCAAGTTGTCCATGCCCTGAGGCAGCAAAACAGTCCCAAATCATGATGCTCCCTTCACCATGCTTCACGGTGGGGATGAGGTGTTGATGTTTGTGAGCTGTTCCATTTTTCCTTCACACATGATGTTGTGCGTTACTCCCAAACAATTCAACTTTGGTTACATCAGTCTACAAAATATTTTGCCAAAAATTCTGTGGGGTGTCCAAGTGCCTTTTTGCAAACAGCAAACGAGCAACAATGTTTTTTTAGACAGCTGTGGCTTCCTCTGTGGAGTCCTCCCATGAACACCATTCTTGCCCATAGTTTTACATATAGTTGATGTGTGCACAGATATATTGGACTGTGTCAGTGATTTCTGTAAGTCTTTAGCAGACACTCAAGGGTTCTTTTTTACCTCTCTGAGCATTCTGCGCAGAACTCTTGGCGTAATCTTTGGTGGACGGGGGGGGGGGGGGGGGGGGGGGGGGGGGGGGGCAACAGTGCCAAACTCTCGCCATTTGTAGACAACTCCTTTGACTGTCGATTAATGAGCATCCAGACTTTTAGAGATGGTTTTGTATCCTTTCCCAGCTTTATACAAATCAACAATTCTTGATCGCAGGTCTTCAGACAGCTTTTTTGACCAGCCATGATGCACGTCAAACAATGCTTTTCATCAAGACATTTCTTACCGTGTGTGTTTTATAGTGGACAGGGCAGCTTTAAACAACTCATCAGTGATTGGGCACACACCTGACTTAAAATGTTTGGCTCACATTTGTTTCAATTGCTCTTTAAGTCTCCCCCTTCTGTCATTGTTTGCATGCTATCTCCATTAAAATATGAAAACCTATAAATGTTTGTGTGGTTTTAGTTAAAGCAGACTCTGTAGTTTCATCTGTGTGATTTTGACAAAGATCAGATCACATTTGATGGTGATTTTGTGATTTTATGCAGAGATGTGAGAAATTCCAAAAGGTTCAGATATTTTATTAAAACGTGGACATGTGCGGGTTGTAGTCTTGAAAATGTATTTTTCTTCCCTTAAATTGGGTGAAAGTTGTATTTAGTGGTTTTCATTGTCCATGGTAAACCTAATGGAAGCATTAGTTCCTAGAACATACCTGGCACAAGTTAAAAGTGGTGATGCTATTGTCATCATAGAGTAAGATGTTGATGGTGTCCAAGGCCCAGGTACTCTCCGCTAGTAATCCAGACTTTAGTGACATCATCACACGCCACGCTTCAGGTGTGCCTGCCAACACAATAGGATTAAAATGAAAAGGTAGAAGGATGAAAAGGAATGAGCCCACAAAAAAAAAAAAAAAAAATTCACCAGGTTTCGCATGCAAAATGTACAATGTATGTTCTTATTTATAACTAGATACAAAAAGATTTTCTTTTACTTTGATAAACCGCGTTCTATCAAATACAAAATTCATTAAATTAAAAAAATCAAAATCACACATTTTCTCAGTTTGAACTTTTGATCCGTCATCTATGTTCTATCTTGAAGAAAATGTTGAAATTCCGCAATTGCGCATCAATGCATTCGTTTTTTATTTATTTGTAAAGGATCCCAACTGCTTTGGAATCCAGTTGGTATAATATTCATTAAAAAATATTATAAAATAATATTATATAAAGGCATATTGCTGCCCTGTTTAAAGTGGCCCATTTTGCGATAGTGATGTGCAAAATGGAAAAAAACTAGGGATGTCCCGATCCGATAACGTGAGCGGAAATAGGGCAGATTGCGCTGTTTTTCAAATGATCTGATTTTTTGTTAAAAAATATTAGTCAAAATTATCGCATTAACGGGCGGTAATAAATTTTTTAAATTAATCACGTTAAAATATTTGACGCAATTAACACACATGCCCCGCTCAAAGATATTAAAATGACAGCACGGTGAAAAGTCATCTTGTTAATTGTGTTTTTGGGAGTTTTGGCGCCCTCTGCTGGCGCTGGGGTGCGACTGATTTTATAGGCTTCAGCACCCATGAGCATTGTGTAAGTAATTATTGACATCAACAATGGCGGGCTACTAGTTTATTTTTTGATTGAAATTTTTACAAATTTTATTAAAACGAAAACATTAAGAGGGGTTTTAATATAAATTTTCTATTACTTGTACTAACATTTATCTTTTAAGAACTACAAGTCTTTCTATCCATGGATCGCTTTAACAGAATGTTAATAATGTTAAAGCCATCTTGTTGATTTAATGTTATAATAAACAAATAGAGTACTTATGTACAGTATGTTGAATGTATATATCCGTCTTTTGTCTCATCTTTCCATTCCAACAATAATTTACAGAAAAATATGGTATATTTTATAGATGGTTTGAATTGCGATTAATTAATTTTTAAGCTGTAATTAACTCGATTGAAAATTTTAATCGTTTGACACCCCTAAAAAATATGTTTTTCTGCTTCATGCTCGTGCAGCCTCTCACTCTCCCTCCTGCTGCTTTTCTGGTCAGCAGGCAGCAAGAGATTGCTACCTAAAGTTAACAATGATTGACAGGTTTCCAGCTTTGATCTGGCAAGTGCAGGCACTGTAGCTCTACGAATAAAGGCACAAATGTGTTGATCGTTATTTCCTCAATCTTTGTCGTCTAGATGCTGTTCTCGGCAACGTGTCAAAGCGTGAGTGAACTTGAGTAGACTCACTCATATAAATTATATGAATGCTATTAAAAGTGATTAAATGTATAGTGTTAAAGGTGATGCAAAGAAAAATGTGGGTGCGCCAGTGCAAACAATGCAAAAAGTAAATGCAAAAAGTGTGGAGCCTTGGCAATATACAGTGCCTTGCAAAAGTATTCGGCCCCCTTGAATCTTGCAACCTTTCGCCACATTTCAGGCTTCAAACATAAAGATATGAAATTTAATTTTTTTGACAAGAATCAACAACAAGTGGGACACAATCGTGAAGTGGAACAACATTTATTGGATAATTTAAACTTTTTTAACAAATAAAAAACTGAAAAGTGGGGCGTGCAATATTATTCGGCCCCTTTACTTTCAGTGCAGCAAACTCACTCCAGAAGTTCAGTGAGGATCTCTGAATGATCCAATGTTGTCCTAAATGACCGATGATGATAAATAGAATCCCATGTGTGTAATCAAGTCTCCGTATACGTAAATGCACCTGCTCTGTGATAGTCTCAGGGTTCTGTTTAAAGTGCAGAGAGCATTATGAAAACCAAGGAACACACCAGGCAGGTCCGAGATACTGTTGTGGAGAAGTTTAAAGCCGGATTTGGATACAAAAAGATTTCCCAAGCTTTAAACATCTCAAGGAGCACTGTGCAAGCCATCATATTGAAATGGAAGGAGCATCAGACCACTGCAAATCTACCAAGACCCGGCCGTCCTTCCAAACTTTCTTCTCAGACAAGGAGAAAACTGATCAGAGATGCAGCCAAGAGGCCCATGATCACTCTGGATGAACTACAGAGATCTACAGCTGAGGTGGGAGAGTCTGTCCATAGGACAACAATCAGTCGTACACTGCACAAATCTGGCCTTTATGGAAGAGTGGCAAGAAGAAAGCCATTTCTCAAAGATATCCATAAAAAGTCTCGTTTAAAGTTTGCCACAAGCCACCTGGGAGACACACCAAACATGTGGAAGAAGGTGCTCTGGTCAGATGAAACCAAAATTGAACTTTTTGGCCACAATGGAAAACGATATGTTTGGCGTAAACGCAACACAGCTCATCACCCTGAACACACCATCCCCACTGTCAAACATGGTGGTGGCAGCATCATGGTTTGGGCCTGCTTTTCTTCAGCAGGGACAGGGAAGATGGTTAAAATTGACGGGAAGATGGATGCAGCCAAATACAGGAACATTCTGGAAGAAAACCTGTTGGTATCTGCACAAGACCTGAGACTGGGACGGAGATTTATCTTCCAACAGGACAATGATCCAAAAAATAAAGCCAAATCTACAATGGAATGGTTCAAAAATAAACGTATCCAGGTGTTAGAATGGCCAAGTCAAAGTCCAGACCTGAATCCAATCGAGAATCTGTGGAAAGAGCTGAAGACTGCTGTTCACAAACACTCTCCATCCAACCTCACTGAGCTCGAGCTGTTTTGCAAGGAAGAATGGGCAAGAATGTCAGTCTCTCGATGTGCAAAACTGATAGAAACATACCCCAAGCGACTTGCAGCTGTAATTGGAGCAAAAGGTGGCGCTACAAATTATTAACGCAAGGGGGCCGAATAATATTGCACGCCCCACTTTTCAGTTTTTTATTTGTTAAAAAAGTTTAAATTATCCAATAAATTTTGTTCCACTTCACGATTGTGTCCCACTTGTTGTTGATTCTTGACAAAAAATTAAAATTTTATATCTTTATGTTTGAAGCCTGAAATGTGGCGAAAGGTTGCAAGGTTCAAGGGGGCCGAATACTTTTGCAAGGCACTGTATATTGCAATTAGGGCTGTCAAATTTATCGCATTAACGGACGGTTATTAATTTTTTAAATTAATCGCGTTAAAATATTTAACGCATGCATTTAACGCAACGACCCACTCACGCATTGCCACAAACAGACTACAATGGCACCGTTTTATGTATATTGAGAGCTAAGAGGCAGAGACAAGCGAGGGGAGTGGACACAGGCATTGTTTGAGGCGGCGCTATTTGTTGGCAAAAGCTTTGGCATCTCTTCCACAACAGTTTTAACTATTGCGGCGAGCGACGTTGGGAAGAATGACAGGAGATTATCTTTATCTTAACACCCTGTATTGAACACCAAGCAGAGAAGCTATACCATTTGCAGCCACCACTGACAGTCATGGTTGCCCAACTTCCCATAATGCATTTGGGCAGGACAGTTAAGTCGCTACAGTATTATTTACTGAAAGGACAACAAAAATAATATTCCTATCTCTCAAAAAAAATAATGTTCACAAAAAGAAAAGCGCTCAATGCAAAGAGAACTGGCATTCCCAATCAAAATAACTATGCAAAATAATACTTAGACTTTGGTCAAACTCTATTCAAACATTTCGTTTAATTCAACAAATACACTAGATGGCAATATTTAGTCACAATATACAAACTCAAATTTATCTTTTAAGGATTACAAGTCTTTCTATCCGTGGATCCCTTTCACAGAAAGAATTAATAATTTTAATGCCATCTTGTGGATTTATTGTTATAATATTTATTGATATAATTAACAAATACAGTACTTATGTAAGGTATGTTGAATGTATATATCCGTCTTGTCTTATCTTTCCATTCCAACAATAATTTACAGAAAAATATGGCATATTTTAGAGATGGTTTGAATTGTGATTAATTACAATTAATTTTTAAGCTGTAATCAACTCGATTAAAAATTTTAATCGTTTGACAGCCCTAATTGCAATGTTAATTTTCTCCAATATCATTCAGACCTAGTTAAAAAAGAAAAACAACTTTTTAAGGGCTAAAAAGGACCGAAGTAATGCAGAAATACAGTGCATTGCCAAAAGATTAAAAAAAAAAAAAAAAATGTTTTATACTCCGCAACACTCCTGGAAAAAGTGGAAGAGGAAGTCTTGTAAAAAGTAGAGTACTGCAACATGTTTGAAACTTTAGTTCTCAAATAAAAACAATAAGAAGAAAAAACTTTTCTCGGTATCAGATCGGGACTATCGGCAGATTGTCAAAATCGGGTGACTCAGACTCTAGTGCAAAAATATGCGATTGGGACATGCCTAGAAAAAAGTTTACATATATTTTGCATTGAACAAATAAGTCAATTACATCTACGAACCAAGGCTTGTGTTGGCTTGCTGAAAATACTAATATACATTTAGGAGTTAAATTTGCATACCGATGTCTTTCATGGTTAGCCGTCTTCGTGGTTTGAGGTGCGGTTGGGAGCATTCCACAGAGCCAGGAGGAAAGCCTGGATCTCGCCGCATCATCGGTTGCTGCACAGGCGTCTGTCCAATGTGAGAGGCGGGCACCGGGGGTCCGGCTTTCTGCACCTTGATGCCGGGATGCATGTAAGGGGACTTGCTGGGCGATGTCCTGCTCTCTATGGGCCGGGGAACGGGCGCCGGACTGGACCCCTGAGGAATATGGTTCTGGGAAGTCTGATAAGTCGACGGCAGGGGCCTGGTCATGGGGGGACCGGAAGCGCCAGGGCCGAAGGGCGGTTGCCGCTGGTTGACGTGGCCGGGCCACGGGCCGTCGTGGTTCATGCGCTGATCCGACGACATCATCTCCTCGGAGCGGTTCATGCCGTGGTATCCGGGGGCCTGGCCGGGTACGGGGGGCCCCTGGCGGTTGTGATAGTTGGGGTAGCCCATCTCGTTGCGGCCCTGCCACATGGGCCCCTGGGGTCCGTCGGGACCCGAGGGCATGGGGTTCGCCATCATCTGAGGAGGCATTGGCGACTGGGAATTGGGCCCGCCGGATGACGGGCCGCGGTCCCGGCCAAAGGGGAAGGGGAACTGGTTCTGCGGACCCGGAGGTCTCCGCTCCCCCCCGGGGTAGGCGTTGTACTGATTATACATGTCCTGCTGGCCCTGGGGTCCAGAAGATTGAGGTCCCGGGGGTTGCTGACCGCTATAAGGGACGTTGTACATTTCCCCCTCGTGGCGCTTGGCGGGGGGACCGTATACGCCGTCCACGGGACGCTTGTAGTTCTGTTGGGAAGTAGCCATCTTTTTTTATCGTCCGCCAAACTCAAAAGTTTGTGTCTTGTTTTTATAATTAAAATGTCCTTACCGGTTGCTGCTGTGGATACATCCCTGGTTGTTGGTTTGGATAAGGACCACCAGGTGGCGCTCCTTGACCAGGATACTGATTGGCATAGGAGTCGTGTCTGAAGACGTCACAAAAAAGGTTACATTCATTGCACTAGGGATAAAATTGTTTTGAAACAGAACAGCATGTACTTCCAACAATACTTGGTTCACTGACTACAGGGCCAACAGTAACTCATTGGCTGCCATTGAAGGCGCTAAATGTCCATTCTATTTTCACTGAGAGAGGCGAACAGGCCAGTAAAACACAGTTTGAGCCTGAATCCTGTGCTTAGATTTCACGGGGGGAAAATTATGAAATGGTAATGTACTTATCAGGTTTCTTCATATGAAATTTAAGACTATGTAAGACAAAATAGAAATTGAATAGCCAACCTCAACAAAAAAATAGTACCTTTGAGAAAATATCTCAGCATTATTTGTACAATGCAGCGAAATTTAAAATAGAAGGAATTTATATGAAATTCAATGCTTTATCACTTTTTCAAGATTAGTAGTCACTTCCAACTTGTTAAGGTCCTGCTGGAATCCTGTAGAGGTTGTTCCTAAATATTTGAAAAGAGAGTTTTTAAACATTAAATGAAAATACGACGTAGTTTAAAATGGATACTACGGAACAA
Source organism: Corythoichthys intestinalis (assembly GCF_030265065.1). Classification (NCBI taxonomy): domain Eukaryota; kingdom Metazoa; phylum Chordata; class Actinopteri; order Syngnathiformes; family Syngnathidae; genus Corythoichthys; species Corythoichthys intestinalis. The sequence goes on from NC_080416.1 coordinate 24,822,329, forward strand.
TACTTGATTAATGCAATTTAGCTAATTATAAAAGGTTGCTTGAACATTAGGTCAATCTTTTGCGCATGCCACAAGAAGGAGCCCTGTTGTACTCATACCACACGATAAGAACCACTGATTTACGGTCAGTGTTGTCAATCTTAATACTTTCTTTCAGTAACGAGCAATCTAACGCGTTCATTTTTCCAAGCCAGTAATCTGATTAAAGTTAGTTTCCTCGGTGCCTGCGCGTTACTATTTTGTTGTTGCCTCATACTGTATGTAGAATGAAGAATATTGTAGCCATGTACGAAGAGCATTTGAAAGGAAAATACTGCGCTTGAGTCTGGGAGTGACATCACATTTCACGTTTTCTCATCGGGGGGAAAAAAACGGGTCACGTGTATTACCATGCTGCCTGTGCGCGTGCCGTCTGCCACGGCAGTCAACAACATAGCCTGGCTAGTGGCTACCTATCAGGATGCTAACAGTAAAAGAGCTGGAGAGATACAACAAACGGCTGCATTTGCTCACTGGAGATACAGCCATTACTTCACATATCCGTCCAGTAAAGTGACAAAAACATCTCCGTGCGTTGCAAACTCTGCGCTGGCTCAGAAAGACTGTCGACTGCTAAAAACGCGACATCCAATTCAACAAGGAAGCACTTGGAATTACAGCATAATGCGAAAAAACTCAAACAAAGCGGACAGGTAATGAGACAGCCAGCACTTCTACAGTTTGTAACCAGCCTTTGTAATATGTGTAATTATGTACTTTTTATAGTTAGAGTTTGAAGTTTTACATTTGTGGGACTGGGGGGAAAAGCATGTTTAAGACTGAAATAAAAGTCAAAAGTTTGGACACACTTCATGATTTTTGCATATTATATATTTTCACCACTATTGTATATTCTCACTGAAGACATCAAAACTATGAACAAACATGTGGAATGGCAAAAAAAAAAAAAAAAGTGAAATAACTGAAAACAGGTTTTGTGTTCTACATTCTTCAAAGTATCCACCTTTGAGGTGTCTCCAAACTTTTGGCCAATGCTGTATAGTTTATATATACACATCTTGACACTGTTCGAGTTCAATCAACTGTTCAAGTTGTTATTGGCAGCGTTTGAAAGCTTAGGTTTTATGAAATTCTAAATATCCATCTTGCCTCCTCTGGTGTAGTTTTGGCTAAGCAAAGCAAAGGATAGTCTCCAAGGTGCGTGTCACATGATCTGTTCGAAAAATGATTTTGACCCATTATGAAAACTTTACGTTGTAGGATTTTTGTTCATATCATTAATTTTTGTTGTTTGTTTTATTGCTTTACAACTTTTAGAGACATTTTAACGGCTAGGTCTTTATTTCAAAGGGGAAGTTCAGAATTTTTTACATTAGGCTTAATCTTGGAGTTAACGGGGGTTTAATTAGTCGTTGGAGTTGATTTAAACAAATTTTGTGCAGTTTGTCAGTTATTTGTTAGCTTCAGGGCTCCGGAATGGCTAAGCTAGGGTGAGTCAATGGTGGTCGACTAATTAAACCCCCGCTAACTCAAAGATTAAGCCTTATGTGAAAAACTCAATGACACGCGATGACATTTTTCTGTTATTTTTATGTTGAAGCAGCAAAAGGGAAAAAAAATAAATAAATGGTAAAAAGTAACTGATGTTACTTTTAAAGTAACTTAGTTACTTTGATAATAAAGTAATCAGTAAAGTAACTAGATTACTTTTAGGTGTAATCAGTAATTAAATTACTTTTTTAAGTATTCCGTGACAACACTGTTTACAGTACTACCATTTGATATTGATATCGAGGACCAGAGTGCAAAAATCAAAGAAATACACAATTAAATAAATAAAAGTGTCATCAAATGCTATTACTTCTATATTTATTTTAATTGATTTTTTCCCCCACTTTTTATTTAGTTCAACTTTTATTTATTTAATTCAACTTTTATTTATTTATTTCATTATTTATTTCACTTTTTATTCATTTCATTATTTCATTTCAGCACTATTTTGACTCCAGAGCCATGTAGCTTGACTCGCTCAACTCAAACCCCGCCTAGTTCATGCCCGCCCACCGAGTTTGATGAGCCAATGAAAGATTAAATTATTTCATGCGGCCGCACGGAGAACAGGAGTGCAACAATAGCCACGTTTACATGCTGACTTTTGTTCATACCGATTCAAATCATTTCGAATGGAAATTTTCAGATCAGCTGTTTACATGTCACTTCATCTATTCCGATCCAGCGTTTACATGTGTCTGCCTTTATTCCGAAAGGACGTTTGACAACTGCCGTCTGACATGCGCAGATTAATCAAAACAAAGCGTCACGTTGCAAAACATGGAGATCGATCGTCAGATCAGCTGCTGTTTTAACTTTTCGAGTGGAAACAAAACTTCAGAATGACACGCCGTTCATTTAAAAAGTTGTGTGGGTGCGCTGTGCGTGTGCTTGGAAGCCATGTTGCAAGTGACGTTACTTACGTCACCGAGTGACGTCACCACGTCAGTACGGAGCATGCGCAGAAAGAACGCAACCAGACACCATTCCGCTTCCCTGTTTACATGATATAATTTTACTTCTAATCGGTTTGGGAAAAGGAATATGCCACCCCTGTGAATCGGAATGAAATTCCATTCGGTTTGGGCCTGTTCATTCCGAATGAGGTGTTTATATGGAACACATTTATTCGGTTTGAACAAATATTCCGATTGTAATTGGAATATTTGGCTCCATGTAAACGTGGCAAATGAAAGAAGAAATTTAATTAAATTAAAAAAATAAATACAATTTGAAAAAAAAAAAAAATTGAAATAAATAAATATAAATTGAAATAAATAAAAAGTGAAACAATAATATTGAAATAAATGTTGAAATAAATGTTGAAATAATAATTGAAATAAATATTGAAATAGAAGCATTTTAATGACTTTTTTTTATTTGTGTATTTTATTAATTTAATTTTTGCACTCCTGGTCCTCTACAATTAGAAATAGACTGTTTTATTTACTACTGTAACTGCAATGTTTGTTATTTGTGGCAATCAAATTTAAAAACAATAGATAATTTGTTATTTACAGTCTCTTGGACGCTATTGCCTCTCTATGGTTCCAAAAATTGCACCAGGTCCCAAACTTGTTATCCAGGAGGTGCAAATGTGTTGAAATGGTGTCAGCCAGGAAAGTCTCACTACAGATTCATTGAATTCCCCAATCACCCCATGACAAGGACAATTATAAATGGATGGATATGCAGCAGACTCATGCAATGTGGTCAGAGTGCTCACTTACGGTTTCGTTGTACAACTCTCCATTATATTTTACTAGACATGTTTTCTCCATAGACACAGAGAAATACCATTTATAATGTGTTTTGGGACAACAAAAACTATTTATTTTGACCCTACTGCGATAAAACTCTAGGTTTCATCATATTACCCACAATCCTTTGCAGGTTTTAATCTCTTTTCCTCTGGTGCCTTTAGTAGTAGTACATTCGGCTCATTTTCTGGACTAGGTTTACTATCCAGCAACGTGTAAATAGCATATTATAGATTCTAGACTCTAATGTCATATTCAGAATATTATTCATTCATTCAATAGAATACGATAACTCAAATAGTTAAAATCACTACATAAACAAATCTACAATAGTGAAGTTCCTTGTGTTAACGATGAAAGTATCTCTGACTACCTCTCTGTATTATGAGAAATAAACGTGAACTGGAAAAAAAAAAAAATTGTTTGAACATTAAGTCAATCCTTTGCGCACCCCATCCAATTGGGAACCACTGGTTTACAATACTACCATTTGCAATAGTCTGCAGTGCTGCAACGATTAATCGATTAAGTCGAGTATTTCGATTATGAAAATGCTTCGAATCAAATTTTGCTGCTTTCAGCATTCGTTTAATTTGAGTGGCGTTGTAATGGCTTGTTTTGAAAGTGTTTGCATTTAGTTTTATTGATTTGAGTGGATACACTGCCCTCTAGTGGCATAAAAGAATAATGTATATCTCATTTAACATGGCTGATTCCACCTGCTCCTTAGTAAGACCAACATAAGGTAAGTTTTTGTTTAAGCTAATGTTTATTTATGCATTTGTAATTTAGTAGAAAGGTATATTTAGTAGGGCTGTCAAAATTAACGCGTTAGCGGGCGGTAATTAGTTTTCTAAATTAATCACGTTAAAATAGTTAACGCAGTTGAAGCATGCGCGCAACGACCCACTCAAGCATTGCCGCGAACAGACTACAATGGCTCCGTTTGAAGTATATCGAGAGCTAAAGGCAGAGACAAGCAAGTGGAGTGGACGCAGGTGTTACCGGCCCCCGCCAAGGGGGCCGCTGTTGTTTTCAATGTGACCAGCATTGTCAGATTGAGCAGTGAGGAAGAAAGTGGTCGAGCGAAAGAGGGAGGGAGAGAGTAGAGAAAGTGCGCAGTTAGCACAGGCTCAAGTGCTGCGTCCCCCACACGCTTTTGTTTTGTAAATAAAAGTAACCACAAAAAGCCATCCAACACCTCTCGGTGTTTATATCTATGCTGCAGTCTTCCTCAGGAGGAAATCGGACGAACCGAGCCAACCGACGACAACGAGCCAACATGTATCGCCGGTCCATATCACCGCCAATTACCAAGAAGGGCGAATTGGTAACACGGGCATTTATTGGAGCCACGCTATTTAATGGAACTCAACACAGAGAAGATGTACCATTTGCAGCAACCACTGTGACTCATGGTTGCTCTAAACGCTCAATGCAAAGAGATCTGGCATTCCCAATCAAAATAGATATGCAAAATTTCAAACATTAAGTTTAGCTCAACAAATACACTAGATGGCAATATTTAGTCACAATATACAAACTATAAAAATTACTATTAACTTGTACTCACATCTTTTAAAGAATGTTACTGTTAATGCCGTCTTGTGCATTTATTGTTATAATAAACAAATACAGTACTTATGTACAGTATGTTGCATGTATATCTCCGTCTTGTCTTATCTTTCCATTCCAACAATAATTTACAGAAAAATATGGCATATTTTAGAGATGGTTTGAATTGCGATTAATTGCGATTATTTACGATTAATTAATTTTTAAGCTGTGATTAACTCGATTAAAATTTTTAATCGTTTGACAGCCCTAATATTTAGCCATTTTTTGTGGGAAAATGTGTTTGAACAATTTGTTTAGAGCATTGTAAAAAACTTTTTATAGCCTTTAATAGCAGTTAAGCTTGCGGACTTTTGCTATGCGAGTTAGCCAATTGTTCTTTCGTTGTAGTTAGATCATTTTTTTTTTTTTTAATACCGTTTGTGGCTAAGCTCGGGTATTTTAATTTATTTTTTTAATCAAAGTGCAATTCAGCATATTTTGAAGGAACACTTGGGAATTTCATTTTGCATTCAAATTTAATGCCCTTTAGCAAGCCTTTCTTTTACATCTCCTAAAATTTATTCTAAAATGCATCAAATGTTCCTAATCGGATTATTCGATTATTCAAAATAACTAGTTGAAAGATTAATCGAATAATAAAATAATCGATAGCTGCAGCCCAAATAGTTTTACACTTGTACTGTTGTTAAACCGTGTTCGACTTATGTGATAAAAAAAATCCATTTGTATCAATTTACCGTTGCTGGGGTGGCGGTCGGCTGGGCGAATACATCCCAGCGTCGGCTCCGGAAGGCATCATGTTGGGCTGAGCGGCCCCAGGTCCCATACTGCCATCGGGGCCCATGCTTGCTTCTTGCCTGCGTGGTTATATTTATGTATCAATTCCACTGAAAAACTGAACCAAAAAAAAAAAAAAAAAGAATTTCCATCGTCAAACTTGTACCTGCGGTCATATCCATAGGGATATTGTTGCCTCTGGCCCATTGGCAGACTTCCCATTGGTCCTGGTGGGCCTCTGTTATACTGTTCTCCCATCCCACTATTAGGACCAGGTGACATGAACTGTTCTCCAGCTTAAATGAAAACACAAATTTTAATTTCCCTTCAGCGTGTCGTCAAAGTCAGTCGGTGGCTCCATTCACCTTTCCTCATGCCGCCAAATGGGTCCTTGTTGGATTCATAGGGGCCCATGCGACCCATCATCTCGGGGCCGCCCATTCCAGGTTGGTAGTTCTGAGAGTTGGGGGTCATGGTGTTCCTTCTGGAAAATGCTGGGTCGCCACCGTCAGCAAAGGGGTCCTGAAGATTGACGCTACTCCTAAAAAAATTTAAAAATTAAAGGAATGACTTGAGAATAAAACAGTAAAACACAAGAGTGGCTTTTATGTCTCTTTACACTTTATTTTAAAATAAATAAATAAATATATATACACTCACCGGTCACTTTATTAGGTACACCTGTCCAACTGCTCGTTAACACTTAATTTCTAATCAGCCAATCACATGGCGGCAACTCAGTGCATTTAGGCATGTAGACATGGTTTAAGACAATCTCCTACAGTTCAAACCGAGCATCAGTATGGGGAAGAAAGATGATTTGAGTGACTTTGAACGTGGCATGGTTGTTGGTGCCAGAAGGGCTGGTCTGAGTATTTCAGAAACTGCTGATCTACTGGGATTTTCACGCACAACCATCTCTAGGGTTCACAGAGAATGGTCCGAAAAAGAAAAAATATCCAGTGAGCGGCAGTTCTGTGGGCGGAAATGCCTTGTTGATGCTAGAGGTCAGAGGAGAATGGCCAGACTGGTTCGAGCTGACAGAAAGGCAACAGTGACTCAAATAACCACCCGTTACAAACAAGGTAGGCAGAAGAGCATCTCTGAACGCACAGTACGTCAAATTTTGAGGCAGATGGGCAGCAGAAGACCACGCCGGGTGCCACTCCTTTCAGCTAAGAACAGGAAACTGAGGCTACAATTTTCACAAGCTCATCGAAATTGGACAATAGAAGATTGGAAAAACGTTGCCTGGTCTGATGAGTCTCAATTTCTGCTGCGACATTCGGATGGTAGGGTCAGAATTTGGCGTCAACAACATGAAAGCATGGATCCATCCTGCCTTGTATCAACGGTTCAGGCTGGTGGTGGTGGTGTAATGGTGTGGGCAATTTTTTCTTGGCACTCTTTGGGCCCCTTGGTACCAACTGAGCATCGTTGGAACGCCACAGCCTACCTGAGTATTGTTGCTGACCATGTCCATCCCTTTATGACCACAATGTATCCAACTTCTGATGGCTACTTTCAGCAGGATAATGCGCCATGTCAAAGCTGGAATCATCTCAGACTGGTTTCTTGAACATGACAATAAGTTCACTGTACACAAATGGCCTCCACAGTCACCAGATCTCAATCCAATAGAGCATCTTTGGGATGTGGTGGAACGGGAGATTCGCATCATGGATGTGCAGCCGACAAATCTGCACCAACTGTGTGATGTCATCATGTCAATATGGACCAAACTCTCTGAGGAATGCTTCCAGCACCTTGTTGAATCTATGCCACGTAGAATTGAGGCAGTTCTGAAGGCAAAAGGGGGTCCAACCCGTTACTAGCATGGTGTACTTAATAAAGTGGCCGGTGAGTGTATATATATATAAATATATATATACTGGACTGTCTCAGGAAATTAGAATACACAATATTCTAATTTTCTGAGACAGTCCTGTACATTAATCCACCATTTAAAGCAGGGGTGTGCAAACTTTTTGCAAAGGGGACCAGATTTGGCGTGGTAAAAATGTGGGGGGCCGACCTTGGCTGACGTCCTTTACATAGAACAATATACAGGACTGTCTCAGAAAATTAGAATATTGTGTATTCTAATTTTCTGAGACAGTCCAGTATATATATATATACATACATATATATATATATATATATTTTAAATTATTATAAAAAAAGAATTAAAAAAAGACCTTGTGGACACAATAATATTAACAGTGTCTAAGTGTGGCCTACATGACCCAAAAAGTGATGTCCCATCAACTAATCAGTTCATATACAGTGGTACCTCTACATACGATCGCTTCGACACACGAACTTTTCGACATCCGACGTAAAATTTGACTCGCCATTTGTTTCTACATCCGACGACATGCTCGAAATACGACGACAATGGCAGCACCGCAGACGAATGCACGGCGGATTTTCTTGTGTGACAAATCAACACAGGTTTCAGAAAAGGTTGGTACAGGTGGTGAAACAAGGAAAAAGTTGATGCTTACCTTCTAAATGAAGATGCAAATGACAGAAAAATATGAGCGTGGGGTGGGCATCCGTGAAATGGCTCAACAATACATTTCCACGGTCCTCCTCCGACCATCGTTCGCCAGTCTTTATAAGTTAAGCTGACAATTCTTATTGTGGTAACATCTCCAAAGAAATCGCCAGCTTCGCCACGTTTTCATCATTTCTTTCACAACTTATTCAACACAAAACGCCTGCTGTCTGCCGCAATTGACGGTGTTCTCAAGAGAACATTCATAGTGAAAGTGAAACTCAAGCTCACCGGTCCAGGCACGTCAGCCCCGCGGTGCGTTCAGGTACACAAAAAAACGTCCGCCTTATTAGAACCCGATTCGTTACACTATTACAGGAATTATTATTATTCTTTTTATTATATTATTCCAATTTTGATTTATAATTTATTTGTTTTGCTAAGTGTAATTGCCATTTGTAATAGCACCAGCAGTATTTTTTAAGGATTTAGTGCAGGTTTTTGGGCTGTGGAACGAATTAATGGAATTATAATGTATTCCTATGGGAAAATCCTGCTCGACATACGACCATTTCGACTTACAAACAAGGTCCTGGAACAGATTAACTTCGTATGTAGAGGTACCACTGTATAATTATTGTATTTTCCTTTTTTTCATTCATTCATTCATTTTCCATGCCGCTTTTTTTTTTAATTAAAAAAAAAAAAAAAAAAAAAAAAGTTAAAATTAATAATTAATAACTTTTTTTTCCCTATTTCTAAATAAAAAATACAAATAGAAATTTTAATATGAATAAAAGAAAATTTAAATTTTCCATTTTTTTTTCCTAACAAAAATGAAGACAATATTTACGATTAACTATTTTGACTCCATGAGAACCTCGCAGTGAAAATAGATTGGCTGACATTGACGGTAATCAACGTCCAATCAGTTAAAAGGCTTAAAAAATAAAAAATAAAAGAACTTGGAAAATTACGAAGTCAACAATGTCTCTAAACAATTAATCGACTATCAAAATAGTTGTCGACTAACTTGATCATCGATTAGTTGTTGATCAACTGAATAATTATAGAAGCCCTACTGCTAATCTTGTGATGATGCAGTGTCCGAGTCGTACCTGGCGCCAGGCATGGGAGGCATTTGCGTGTGAGGGGTGGAGGCTGGGGTGGGAGGCTTCAGTTCTCCCCCTTCTGCCATTGAACTACTGGTAGACTGAGGAGTCTGCGGTCCTTGGAGCGATCCAGACCCAGCTGCAAAAATAGGGACACGCATTTAAATTGCATTCCGAAAATAAAATCCCACATTAAATCCACTGCCAATCTCTTGGAAGTCAACGGGAAACCTCTTAACTTCTGACAATGACAAACAGCCCGCTGGGTTGTCGAGACACTGACGCTCGTATGTGTGCACGATGACCGATGATGGATTGTGTTTGTGTGTGAGACAAAGTATCGCGGTGCTCCTGCTCAGGACTCAAGTCTGATGACTCACTACTTCCCATTCATTAAATCGCAGCGTACACACACATGCACGCCGGGGTCACTGCCAGGTTACGCTTATTCACAATGTCTCACGTCACCATCGCGCCTCTCGCACCCTCACGCATACACCGGCTTCCCCTCTCATCCCCCCCCCGGCAGGGATTTCCCTTCTACAAGAGAGGAAAGGGGGAGGTGGAGGGAAGGCAGAGTCAGAGAAATTGTGTGACTTTTACACACTGGAGCATCTCCCCCACCCCACCCCACCCCTCTCCATTCATCATTTCTGGCTCAGTACTAATCTCTAGGGAGTGTTGCCTTTGTAGCCTCGGGCCACGCACCAATCAGGCGGTGAATATGAGCCCAACCACCCCACCTCCTTCCTTCATCGTAACCGGTGCCGGCTGACAAGCCTCCTGATGTAAAGGAAACCCTCTGCTATATTGCAATTTTTTGCGCAGGTGATGAGTACTGCAGGAAATCTGGGATAGTCATATTTAATTGGCTAAAATAGTACAGGTATTGATAAAATGTCTGCCTCCATGTTGGGTGGCCACTTCCTGGAAATACTGGCGCTTCTATTAAACATGATTTTCTACGAATTCTATCTTACAGCCAAACTGATCTTTGATTCCTTCAATTTTTTGTCACCTTTTGAAGAAACCGTGCACATTTAAGATTAGGGGTGTGATAATATACTAGCAAAAAGGTGATATATCGCTTATACTTTGTAGCCCAAAAGGTATTATCGATATGCTCCCACTAGACGTGAAACGAATACTCAAATAACTCGAGTTTAAAAACTGATCTGAGTAATTTGTTTCGCCTCGAGGAATCGTTTAATTTTGCCAAGTCTAAGCATCACGTTTTGCCCGGACTACTTTTAATGCGGGACAACGCACTGACATCACGTGAGTAGAGGAAGAAGCAATAATACCTGACTGAAGCCGACAGCCGTTACAAACTACGCCAACGTTGCTAAAAAAGTACACCCGCATGATGCTACAGTGGTGGTAGCGTCTGATGAGTCTCATAGATATCACATCTATATAGAACTAGATGCGAAATGACAGACTCGCCGTCGTTAGTAAACAGCAGCCATCTTAAAGAAGTAGACTTCTCAGCTCTAATAAATAAGATTAACGTGACTGACTGTAATTTGCAGCCCCACCGAAGGCACCCCCATTTACTCCGAGAGCGGAGGAGCCATACTCAGGGCAAGGTAAAATTAACGTAGCACTAATAAATAAGATTAATCTTACTGTACCTTCCTAACGTAACGTTAGCTCTGCTAAGGGCTAGGTTTCTACTTTCTATTATTATGACTACTGTCGATGCGTGGCTAACATGTCTTATATACAGGCTTTAATCTGTAAAAACACAGCACTGTAGATTGATGAGGGTGTAAAATAAAAACATAATAAAACTAACTGTCAATTTTAGCTCAGTAGTCGTTGCTGGACAAAACAAGTTGCACTGGTGCCTAATGTGCTACAATACGGCAAGTATCATACATTTATCTTGAAAACTGCAAAAACTCAAAATCCTATCAGAACTTACAGTTTAGACTAACTTAAAACTTAACTAGAACTTAAAAATAGCTTGACACAAATGGAAATTCTATTGAAACACATGGGGAAAAACACCTTAACTTTTAAGTGATGTGTGTTATCAAGCGTAATGCCATTTTTAGGTGAGAAGAAATATATATATATATATTTTTTTAATAAGATCTAGAAGTTTTTTGAGTAAAAGCAGTGAATTTGGGTTTTTTTTTTTCTACTCACATCTGAGATGCAATTGCTGGCTATTTTCAACAATATACATAGAAAATAAAGACTGATTGTCTGAAAATAGTTCAATATTAGGTGAAATGTCTTGTTTTCTCGTGTGTGTGTGTGTGTGTGTGTGTGTGTATATATATATACTGTATTTTTCGGACTATAAGTCACGTTTTTTTTTTTCATATTCTGGCTGGGGGGGTATACTCAGGAGCGACGTGTGAAATTATTAACACATTATGATATAATTTCACATGTTATTTTGGTGTTTTGGAGTGACACTGATGGTTTTGTAAACTTGTTAGCATGTTCTTATGCTATAGTTATCTGAATAACTCTTAAGAGCTATGGCCACGTTCGAGTTCTGCCTTTGGCAATGTATGTTCAATTGTATTATTGACTTTTTTTATATTGAAATGGATGCATTTAGTTTGTGGCGCTTTCACGCCCACGTGGGGGCGCACTCGCACTTGTTTACGTGAAGAAGAGCGCCAGAAGAAGACAGACAGCTACGTAGCTCTGAGTGAGTGAGTGGGCGAGTTAGCGAGAGAGAAAGACTGCTGCAAACCTACGTTCATTGTTTATGCTTTTAAAATATCTCCACAGAGGCAACGCCTGCATGTATCATCTTTTCTGTTGTTGTTGTGTGTTTTCCACCCGCGATTGGACACTCAGAGCCAGTTGTGTGGTTGTTTGAACGATGTGCTAATGCTAGCGAACGTACAGTATGCTAACCTTTTACGTTATTGCTGTAATAGTACCTAATTACCGGTATCATTTATTTACGTTGACGCGAACCTGTTTGCTATCAAGGACCAAATTGATTCAGCAAATTATACGGACGTCCAGCATTGTCTTTTGGGAGTTCGCTGTATAGCCAGGACCAAGCCGTAGCGTCCTGGTGAGGACAGTATATTCGCATTTCGTTGTTCATGCACTGTACACTGTACATTTATTCAGCATGTTGTTCTCTATTGTATTTTTATATTAAATTGCCTTTCAAGATGACATATCTGACATATCTGACTTATACTCCGGTGCGACTTATATGTTTTTTTTCTCTTCGTTGGGCATTTTATGGCTTATGCGACTTATACTCAGGTGCGACTTGTGTCCGAAAAATATGGTATAATTGCTCTTTACCTAAAAAAAAATGTTTGATCAGATTAATCGATACAATTTTCAGTCGAATACTCGATTACCAAAATATTCGATAGCTGCAGCCCTAGCTCCCGCCAAGAACTAAAATATTATTTAAAACAGGTGTCACTGTTTTAAAAAGGAACAAACAGGTTGCTACCAAATTCTTCCATTAGTATGAGTCTATGTTAGCTCACTGGCTGCCGCATTAGACATCAAATTCATTTTGACTGGGTTGGCCGTCTAGTGTCTTCAATGGCACTGAAACCAGAGCAGTCTTTTGTGGGCATTTTCAGGTGACATTCTGTTGATTTTGAGTCACCTCCTATTTATTTGGGGACATTATTGAGTCACTTCCTTTTCAGTGGGGCTGCAGCAATCGATTATTTTAGTAGTCGATTAATCGATGAACTAGTTATTTCGAATAATCGAGTAATCTTAGAAGGAACATAAAAAATTAAAATACCTGAGCCTCAAACGGTATAAAAATAATAAATAAAGATCTAAGTACAACCAAAGAACAACCGGCTAACTTACATTGCAAAACTCTGCTAGTTTAAATGCTATAAAATGTTTTTTTTTTGTTTTTTTTAACAATGCTCTTGACAAATGGTTCAAACACAAATTCCCACAAAAAATAGCTAAATATAACGACAATCTAAATTACGAATGCATTAAAAAAAAAAAAAAAAAAAACATTAACTCAAACAAAAACTTAGCTCATGTTGGTCTTAACAGGGAGCAGCTGGATTCAGCCATATGAAATGAGTTATGTCATATTCACTGTTGCAACTAGAGGGCAGTGTGTCCACACATATCAATAAAACTAAAGGAAAACACTTTCAAAACAAACCAAAATGCTACTTTAACGGATACTCGAAGCAGCAAAATTTAATTCGTTTTTTCTAATCGAATTACTCAAGTTAATCGATTAATCGTTACAGCGCTACTTTTCAGACACCCAAAATAAACAGGAAGTGACCCGTAAATGCCCCCAAATCAACATGAAATGACGTGAAATGCCCCAAAATGAACTCATTGCCTGGCATTGGCCGCCACTGGGGTTTGCTGTGGGAGGGATGGCAGCGAATGAACATCTATTAGTGACAAACTCATTTTAATTAACACCAGAAGGATGAAAATAGCTCGGTTTTCTGCTTTTTTGTTTTGTAGAATATCCGAGAATGATTTCCTGACCCATGTATCGATAATCGTTGTATCGCCATATCGTGAGCCTGGTATCGCAAATTATATCCCATCGTGAAGTACCGAGAGGTTTCCACTCTTAGATAACATAATACAAACCAGGGCTGGGTGGCTGGATCTTAGGCTGGTTCTTTTTGGTGTCCGTATTGAAAAAGTCCGGGGGCGGCTCCTCGCCACGCTCGATCTTGCACTCGAAGGCGTACAAACACTGGATGTATTGCTTCTTGAGGGAGCTGGCTGCGCTGCTCGACGTGCCCACGTTGAGATTGGTGGCAAGCTCTCGCCATTTCTTGTTCTTGTTAACCTGAAAGAGCAACCGACAGAAAGAAGGCGTTCAAAGAAAGCTTCGCGCGAACCGCAATTGGGAAAGGGACTCCCGGCATACCTGGGTGAGGCCTCCGATCTCCTTGACGGATACGTAGAGTCGGAACAAGTCGAGAGGCTTGCGTCCAACAGCGGGGAGGTTGTTCATGCCCATGGCTTTCTCCTCAGCGAAGGCCAGGTAGCGATCCACCCACATCTTCCTTTCGGGCTCCGGGCCAAGCTCGTAGAGACGAGTGATCTTCTCGTTGGTGATGGTAGAAGAACTTGATTTCTACCATGCGACACAGAATATTGTTGTTATTTTGATTGTAATATAATCTTTAGTAACTGTAAGGATGAATGCCAACCTTTTTGGATTCGGTTTTTGGAGTCCCGTCTACTTTGTTGTTCATTTTCTGGGCCTGGTTCATCTTGTCCATGCCAAACTCGGAACTTGGAGGCATTCCTAAAATGGAACACAAACAGAAGATTACCATCGCAACTAAGCAGACAATCGAGTATGCCAGTGATTCCCAAACACTACCATGGAAAATTTATTTTCCCCATATAAACCTATATACCAAAATGTTCGCACTATAAGGCGCTCCTTCGCCACTAAAAATGGCATTTTTTCATAGATAAGCTGCATCGGACTATAGGCCGCAGTGGTCGTCACTGTATTATGGCACATTAACACCAAAAGATATTAAACGGTAAACCTTTATTTGACAGCGGCATCAAACGACTGTCATAAGACCAAATGATGCACCATGAAGCTTAGAACCACTTGACCTCAAAGCTGCATTGCTTCAAGAAAGTTCTTTTGGTCATCACTGCTCCCTTGGGGGAGACAGTCAACCTCTGTTGCCACCTGCTGTCAACACTGTTGTTGTCCAACATGCCTCCTAGCATGCATTTCAACGCTATAGATGTTAATAACAATCAAAATTGATGTTCTATGCTAATTATTTCTTCAGTTACTGTTCCAGTTGTTTCATTAATTGCTATTTATGGGATTTGGTAACACTTTATTTGACAGTGGAACCATAAGACTCATTAGACAATAAAAATGATGACATGACACGGTCATGAGCATTTATGAATGCTCACAACAGATGTCATTTAGTGTTATCGGGTAAATTATCTCACTTTTGAATGGATGTAAAAGATCCAAGCTGGACATAAATGGATTAGTGACATAATGTGCCGGATGACACTTAATGACATAAACATTCGTTAATGCCCAATATAGTGTCATGCCATAATTATGACGGTCTTATGACCGTCGTATGACGCCGCTGTCAAACAAATTGTTACTTATTAAAATGTCGCAGCTTACAGTAAAAAAATTACGGTATACAGTAAATGGAATTTTGTGTGTGTGTGTGTGAGTGTGTATGTGTGTCTGTTCCTTATAGAATCTGAAACGGCTTGACTGATTTTCTTGAAAATGTACACATTTGTATTATAATGTCTGCGAGTGTTCTTAGAAGGGTTTGATCTCTGTAGGCCTCCATTTAGTGTGGAAAATTAATTCGAAACTCCAAACATTAGCATCCCTGATTGTGGAAGTGACACCGCAGTCTTTTGAGCAAAAGACGCGCCTCTTGCGATTGCAATTTTGCAGTTGGCTTTCAAACTTTACGGTTTCATGTACAAATTTAAATGTGCTGTGATGACACAAAACTGGATTAAAAAAAAAAAAAACGTAACATTTTCTGGAATATTACTAAGGCATTCATTTCGTCTCGATATTCATACTGTACAGCAGTGGTCTCCAAACTATTCCACATAGGGTCGCAGTGGGTGCAGGATTTCACTCCAACAAAACAAGACTACACCTTTTCACCAATCTGGTGTTTTATAAGTGTAATCAGTTGATTGCAGTCAGGTTCTGCTTGTTTTAGTAGAAACCACATTGGTCTGTGCTTGATCGGTATGAACAAAAACCCGGACCCACAGCGGCCCTCGAGGACCGGTTTGTAGACCCCTGCTGTACAGTGATGAAAAAGCGATTAGGCATTAACGTCGTTATGGTGTCCTTTTACCATTACTACTTTACAGCTGCATCTCTAAGGAAAGTACATCTGCCATTCAGTTGGATTGCATTCCCGTTACACAAACCCAAGCAACGGCAGGCCATACTGTAGCTAGTTTTTATATAAAAATGTAAACAACAACAAATAAATGTACTTTAAAGGGAACATCAGACTTAAAGACTTAAGCTCTAATAAGCCACAATTGCTCTCTTTTACTAAAACATGTTATTTGAAACACATAAAATATTGCCGTTGATTGATATCTATAACATTTAGTACGTGTTTTGACCTACAGAGGACGCCATGTTTTATGCGGCAATGGAGGCTCGGGGTGATGACATACAGTAGATTGTCACTGTCACTAGACGAGCAACCAACACATTCGCTCATCGGTTAAAAGCAGCGAGTACTTACTATTTGTGTTTATATTGAGTCTTTTATTAGCTTTTCATTGCCTCAAAATACTTTTTGCATGTGTTTCCCTCTCATACTTTTAAGTCTCGTGTTTTCTTGTGGTAGCTTTAAAGCAGACTGTTGATCTGATGACAACATTAATCACGAAGTATATTTAAACCACCCTTATTTGATATTACTACGTTGAAGTATTTTCTTAAGGCATCTTTTAATATGTTCTGTCTGTATGCATCGAAACAAAATAAGCTGAAAGCGCCCGGTGGTATTTTGGGTGTGAAATTCACCTCTTGTAGACGTTTTGCTGGTGTAGCACATCTAGGCAGAACACTTTTTTCCTACTCTTGTCTCGTCTAATCCTGTCTTTCCTGTTAATTTTGCTTTTGCTGCTCGTTTTTGCTCACTAATGTTCCTCTCAGGTTCAAATTGAAAAGGTTGAACAGATGATATGTTTATGTCGCTAGAGTCATACCCTGGAAGCCCGGCTGCATAACCATGTGACGTCACCGCCCAGCAACGTCAACAACAATGGCGACCTACGAGTTAAACTAATTTTACAAATTGAATAAAATCGAAAACATCAAGAGGGATTTCAATATCAACATTTTTTAGCTCATATTAACCTTTATCTTTTAAGAACTACAAGACTTTTTATCCGTGGATCCCTTTAAAAAAAGAACATTTACTGTTTACTCCTTATCAATTATGTTATGAATGTAAATAAGAAAACAAAAATGAATAATATAAGTAAAATATATGCCTTTTAAAAAAAAAAAGAAAGAAAAGAAAAAAAAGATAACTCTAACATCAAGTCTCCAAACAATGAATCGACCATCAAAACAGTTGTCAATTCAATTTGATAATCAATTAGTTGTCAATTCATCGCTGCAGCACTGGTTGACAGACACAATGGCCTTCTAAAGGATACCATAACTATGGTGTGGCCTGTGACAAAGATGAGTTTGACACCCCTGCACTAGATTAACAATTTATCTGTAGACGCCCCCTTTCTTTTCAACTATACACATCAAGGTAAATCAACTTAAAAAAAACAAACAAAACAAAACTGAAAATCTACTTTTTGTGGTTGTGTGCCTTGACTCAGTTTTAAGTTTGGAAACAAAGCTATGTGTTATGTACTCACCGGGGGTGTTGTTGCCCATGTTTGGCCCCATGGGATAAGGACCTGGACCTCCCTGGTTCATCATACCATGCATGCTGTTCATGCCCGGGCCATACGGAGAAGCTGAACCCATCATGCTTTGAGACATGGGGTAGCCAGGTGGTCTGTTGGAAAGGCGGTTATAGTTTAACAAAACATATCTTGTAACATATTTTCTGATGACAGTCATAATTCTACTTTGTAACAACTCTTCTTTTGTTCCATCATTGTGAAAAAAATTGAGCACGGTTTTTACATCGACTGACTCCTGCATTTGCCAAAATCATGTTGACTGAATGTCTGGAGGCTGATCTGGCATCCTCGCTTGGGAAGGACGTGTTTCACTGATCCGCTCTCTCTGTATGTCTCTCGCTAACTCCCTCCCTTTCTCTTTCAGTAAGTACTTGGTCTGCTGCCATGTACTCGAACTAAACACAGCACGTGGGAAAAGCTGATCATTTTTCATGGTCACACAGGAACGAAAGCGTACACATGCACAGTCATATTCTACTGAAAGATTTGCGCTCCGAACACAATGAGT
Organism: Corythoichthys intestinalis; assembly: GCF_030265065.1. Lineage (NCBI taxonomy): Eukaryota > Metazoa > Chordata > Actinopteri > Syngnathiformes > Syngnathidae > Corythoichthys > Corythoichthys intestinalis. The sequence goes on from NC_080416.1 coordinate 24,840,557, forward strand.
CACGTTTTGCCTTGTTGCTCTGCGCCCACCTGTTGTGTATGGAGTTGGATGGTCCGTGGTGCATGGAGGGCCCGCCGTCTTTCCTGTTCATTCCTGGAGGTGGGCACATCCCAGATACCACCTGAGGAGGCATGTTGCCCATGTTGGAGCCCATTCCAGGACCGTAGGGCCTTGCGCCCATCTGCCCGGGGCCCACCCTGCCACCGGGCGGCATATTTCCGTAGGGTGGTCCGCTGGGGTTCATGGAGCCACCCATGCCAGGACCGCTGGGGTAATTGGCATTGGGCATCCCTGAGTAGCCGGGCGGCCTGGGATAACCTGGAAGTAGAAATTGTAAATGTTAATCTTTAGTTTCATTCAATTTAAGTCATGATTAAAAATGTGATTTACTTTAATAATTTTAAAAGCTATTTGGCAGCAAATTAACGTAATTTTCGGACTACAAGCCGCTACTTTTTTGCTCCATTTTGTATCCTGCGGCTTATTTGTTGATTTATTTGGGTTAATAGGTAACACTTTATTTGAAAGCGGTGTCATAAGACTGTCATAATTATGACATGACACTATGATGGGCATTACTGATTGCTTATGACAGATGTCATTAAGTGTCATCTGGCAAATTATGTCACTAAAGCCATTTATGTCAAGCTCGGATCTTTCACATCCATTCAAAAGTGAGATCATTTGCCGGATAGCACCAAATGACATCTGTCATAAGCATTCATTAATTCTCATGACAGTGTCATGTCATAATTATGATTGCCTAATGAAAGTCTTTAGGCGCCACAGTCCAATAAAGTGTTACCAAATACAGTGGTACCTCTACATACGAATTTAATTCGTTCCAGGACCTTGTTTGTAAGTCGAAATGGTCGTATGTCGAGCAGGATTTTCCCATAGGAATACATTATAATTCCATTAATTCGTTCCAAAGCCTAAAAACATATACTAAATTCTTAATAAATACTGCTGGCACTGTTACAAATGGCAATTAAACATAGAAAAACAAATAAGCTATAAATAAATAATTCAGAATAATATAATAATAAGAAGAATAATTAATAATTATTCCTGTAAATAATGTGACGAATCGGATTCTAATATGGCGGACACTTTTTACTGTCCCTGAACGCACCGCGAAGTGAGATAGGTCGGTGCGGTAGAGATAATACTTTCGTTTTCTTGAGAGCAGTCAACTGCTTAAGACAATGGGCGTTTTGTGTTGGATAAGTTCTTAAATTAATGATAAAAACGTGACGAAGCTGGCGATTTCCTTGGCAATGTTACCACAATGATAATTTTCACCTTAACTTATAAATAGTGGCGAACGGTGGTCGGAAGAGGACCACGGAGCTGTATTGTTGAGCCAGTTCAGGCTTTTTACTGTCCCTGAACGCACCGCGAAGTGAGATAGGTCGGTGCGGTAGAGATAATACTTTCGTTTTCTTGAGAGCAGTCAACTGCTTAATGGGCGTTTTGTGTTGGATAAGTTCTTAAATAAATGATAAAAACGTGACGAAGCTGGCGATTTCCTTGGCAATGTTACCACAATGATAATTTTCACCTTAACTTATAAATAGTGGCGAACGGTGGTCGGAAGAGGACCACGGAGCTGTATTGTTGAGCCAGGTCAGGGACACGCACCCCAAGCTCATATTTTTCTATAACTTGCATCTTCATTTCAAAGGTAAGCATCACTTTTTTCCTTGTTTCTCCAACTGTATCAACTTTTTTTGAAAACTGTGTTGATTTCTCACACAAGAAAATCCACCGTGCGTTCGTTTGCAGTGCTGTCATGTCGTCGTATTTCGAGCAACTCGTCGGATGTAGAAACAAATGGCGGCTCAAATTTTACGTCGGATGTCGAAAAGATCGTGTGTCGAAGTGATCGTATGTAGAGGTACCACTGTACTAGGGGTGTAATGGTACACAAAAATCTCGGTTCGGTACGTACCTCGGTTTTGAGGTCACGGTTCGGTTCATTTTCGGTACAGTAAGAAAACAAAATGCAAAATATAAATGTGTTAGTTGTTTATTACACACTTTTGTGCTTTCAACAATAGGAAGATTAGCCTATACAAAGCTAAAATTCTGCTCAAAAAGTAGGAGGTATTTAAAGATAATCCAATAACAATTTGCCTTTCAGACCCCGCGTATTGGTCAGCTGTCTTTCTGAAAGAAAGAAGAAAAAAGAAGTCCTGTGCTAAAGAGAAAAGCAATCCCAATGACAAAGATTTTAACATGTATTTTACAAATGAAATGCCTCAATGAATCATTTTTTTTTCTTATGAACGGTTTTCAAAGGCTTTATTGGTGGATTTTCTCAAGTTAAAGCACCACACAGAAATTAATAGATTTAATTGTGTAAGCAGGATCTGTGTATAATTCTTATTATTTAATTACAGGTGTTTTAGCTCATTTCATTTTATTTAAATGGGCTGTTATTTATTTTATTATGTGTTTATATTTTACAAATGTGACGTAGTATTCATTTATACAGTATTGTATATTTTATGTTGTATAACTTTGGTTCCTATATGAATATTAGTTCCTATTTGTTTGGTTGTGCTAGGAGGGTTTTGTATTGAACATGGCGCCGTGTTGGTTATTATTATAGCAGAGAAGACAGCAGTAAATCAACAAAGTCAAGTCAACTGTGCCCCGATCTACCACTCAAGAGATCTGATGGACTCAAAAAGTGGGTTACGATTGTATATTAGTTTGAAAATTGACCGGATCCACCGTATTTTTACACGAGTGACTTCCCGTCTGCCAGATCCTAGCTACCGGTAGTAGTATTGACGCAGGAGGGTCGCGCCTCGTGTCAAATAATAAACTCTGCCCTTCTTTTCGCATGTGTCGTGTTGACCGCTTCTGGGACGCGTCTAACATGCGGCCGCACTGCGACTGGTGTGCATTGGCTGATTGACTTTAACGCCACGTTGTCACGCTGCTGACGTTTCTGGGTTATACTGTCCTACCGTGTTGGTCCTCATTATAGTAGAGAAGACGGAGTAAATATAATCTACACAAAGAAACTAACCCGATCGACTCACAGCCTCGAAAAGTAAGGGTTTCATTACGTCAGAAACTCGTTCAGTACGCCACCATTCCAAACCAAGCACCACGTACCGAAACGGTTCAATACAAATACATGTACCGTTACACCCTTACCAAATACCATAACTAGCAATTAATGAAAAAACTGGAACGAACAGTAACTGAAGAAAAAATTACCACTGAACATGAATTTTGATTGTTATTTACATCTGTAGCGCTGCAATGCATGCTAGGAGGCATGTTGGACAATAACAGTATTGGCAGCAGAAGTTGACCATCTCCCCAAGGGAGCAGTTATGGCCAAATAAAGCATCTTAAAGTTTTGCAGCCAATTGATTCAAAGCTTCATGGTGTTTCATTTGGTCTTATGACAGACACTCTATGAACAAATGCCTTTTTGTGTCAAATTTGGTGGGTGACGGCTTATAATGCAAAAATAATGGTAGTTGCATATTAATAAATATTTAAAGGATCTTAACCCCCCCAATATTCAGTATAAAGTTACACCATTGCAAAAATGACAGTCTTCACAGTTAAATTTTAAGTGAATGGAACTCTCTCTGAGTTTAGCTTCTTCAGACTAGATCTGATCAGTCTCTGCGGTCCAGTTCTAAATTTACCACGACACTGCCTGTTATGACAAGCGAAGACTTATTGCACCCTATTGCTAATAACTCACGAGGAAAACTTCTTCAAAGCTCACAGAAGTTGCCTTCCCGACTTCAAAGGCAAGTAATAATTTAATCCGTATAAAGGAAAGTGGCAGGAAAATGGAAATGGGGTTATCTGCATAATCGGTCGGTCATATTCTTCAGGGGGATTCCAGTAGATATCACGCGACTAGAACTGTGCTTCTTGTAGTGTGGCTTCACCTTGAGGGCCATACTGCCCCCCTTGAGGGCCGTAGTTTCCCATAGAGTTGTTCTGGGGGTAGGGTCCCATTCCACTGTGCATCTGACCCCCCGAAGACTGGCGTGGAGATAAGGCAGAGCCAGGTTGTCCCGGGGACCCGTAAGGAGGCATCTGTGGGTTACGCATGTACACTGGAAGGCAAGAATTGGAACGTTCCATCATTAAAATGTATTGATAGATCAACACTGAGCTCCATTACTTTCCATGACCCAGATAAGATGAAGATTTCCAACCGCACTCACCCCTGTCTTGGCCCATGGCCGACTGGTTCATGGAAGAGTGCATGATGCTGTCTGACTGGACACTGGGCGGCCGGGCAGGCATCTGATTTCCTGTAAACGCACCCAAATTTCATAAACAACAAAAGAAATGAAATGATAATGATAAGCAGCAATTCCCGAATCAAAGGAAATCAAATGCAACCCTGCCAGTGACAGGGTGGCTGCTGTTTGGATTGTTTACAAGCATTGTGATAGTAGATAGAGACTTAATGTTCCCATCTGGCGAGTCGCTTCATGAATTACAAATGAGATCGCTCATGTTTTGGAGTGTGCCAGCGTTCACTTTGTGGACTCCAGAATATATCCTGCTTCATGCGACATCTGACGCTGTGTCAACTCTTCAGTGAAAATGCATTTGGAATTAGACAATAGTCGTTTTTGTTTACGCCGTTTTGTCAGGCGGCTCAAAATTGTATCCGGTCGTCGTCTTGTTGTGTTTAGCCAAATATTTTGAGATTTCATTTTACCTGGCACGGCGGCGGGGGACAGAGGGCCGGTGCGAGAGGGCGTGACGCTGGCGGGGGAGCCCACGGGTGACGGCGAGGGCCCGCGAATGCCCGGCAGGTGGGGCGACGTGTGTGGCGAGAAAGGCGACTGGGCGGGGTTGCTTTGCTCCCCCTGGCTGCTGGACACTCCCGAGGTGCTGACTCCTGGGCTCAGGGCGCCCTCCGTGCCAGTGGGAAGGTCGTCGATGGAGCCTGACAGATCCTGGAAAAAACATGGAGGAAGCTTTTACACTTATTTTAAGTAAATGTTTCCCCCCTGCAACAGAATAAGTGGAATTGCAGTTTTTGTGATATAAACGGAGCACTCATTAAAGTCATTGGCTGCCATTGACGGTGCTAGACATCCAATCCATTTTGACAGAAAAGGGCAAATGAAAACTGATGCTCCAAGAAAGGTAAGAATAAATGTTGAACGGTAACATATTTTAAGAGTATTTTGAATGTAGGCGTGGGAACCTCTTGGTACCTCATGATACGATTTGCGATACAAAGCTCACGATAACGATCTGACGATATGGCGATACAACGATTATCGATTTATTGGTCAAGAAATCATTCTAGGATATTCTACAAACAATTAATAAACAGAAAAAACAAGCTTCTGTTGTGAATTGGAATGAGTTTATCACAAGTAGACGTCCAAGTGGGAGGGATGGCAGCGAATGAACGAATGTTCATTCGCTGCCACCCTCCCAGTTCAAACGGATTGAACGTCTATGGCCGTCAGTGGCAGCCAGTGCTTGGCAATGAGGTAATTTTGAACCATTTAAGGTCATTTACCTGTTGATTTTCGGTTACTTCCTGTTGATTTTGGGGTATTTTATGGGTCACTTCCTGTTTATTTTGAGTTACAGAACATGAAGTGACCTGGGAATCACCCAAATGAATAGGCAGTGACTCAAACTCAACAGGAAATGACCTGTAAATGACCTAAAATGAACAGCAAGCGACCTGTAAATACCCTGAAAATCGGACAGAATGACTGAATGCTCTGGTTTTGAATAAACGAATGTTCCCAGTCTAAATGGATTAAGCGTCGAGCATCATCAATGCAGCCTTTGAGTTAACTGAGACACTATTATTGTGGAAGATTTTGGTAGCAACTTGTTGGTTCCTTTTTATTTTATTTTTTTAAAGACATTGACACCTTTTAAAAACGATATCTCCATTCTTGGCAGGAGCATATCAATAACCTTTTGGGATACGAAGTATCACGATATATCACCATTTCGATATTTTGTCACACCCCTAGTTGAATGGATACATTTAGACAGAGAAGAGCTTTGTATTTTGGAAAAAGCGACTCGGATGTGTACTGTATGTGGACTTCCTTTTAAAATAAATAATCTGTAAACCATTTGCCTTTAAAGGCAATATTGTTATATTAGTTTGAAAATGGTGGTTGTGTATGATCAAATCCTTTTCGACATCTAGGGCTAGGGTAGTCGCTCCACGTTTTTATGTCTTCCAAGCCCAAAAAATAGGCGAGCGACAAAGACGCCTGTGTGAAGGTTAATGTTTACACGCCGACCACTCACGTGGAGCCCATGTGCTTTCTCAGAAATGCAAGCTCATCTGCCAGTCACGTCGGAGGAAGCGGGGCGGGAGGGGAAGGGGGAGGAGGGAAAAGCATTGGCTGGACGCTCGCCAACAATTCCCATAGAAATTTCACACACTTGCAAGGCTGGCTGCGGCCCCTGAAGCCGGCAGTTTTTGCACTTGAAACGGTGCCCGTTGCTATTTTTGGGATGTGACCTGATGGAGGAACCACAGAGGGAGCGACAGGAGGAGAACGCCGTTTCACAATACAGTCATTAAACCCCCCACCCCCGCCAGCCAGACTGCCTAAACAAGCCAAGGTCTCCCTGACCTGCACGGGTGAAACATATGACGCACAGCAGGCTGAATTATTACACGCTTAAATGGTAAAATTTAGAGAATTTACAAATATGTTCCTTTAACCAGTAGTTCTCAGCAGGCCAACTTGACCCTCTTATTCTCTGACACTGGGCCCCCCTCAGCTTTTAAAGAAAAAAGTGAATAAAACTCGGAAGAATATATACATTCAACATACAGTACATAAGTACTGTATTTGTTTATTATTACAATAAATCCTCAAGATGGCATTTACATTATTAACATTCTGTGAGAGGGATCCACGGATAGAAAGACTTGTAATTCTTAAAGGATAAATGTGACTTTGTACATTGTGACTAAATATTGCCATCTAGTGTATTTGTTGAGCTTTCAGTAAATGATACTGTAGCCATTTAACTGTTCTGCCCAAATGTATGATGGGAAGTGCAACCATGACTGTGTGTAGTGGCACCAATTGATATATCTTCTCTGCGTTGGGAAATAACATAGGGTGTTAAGAAAAAGATCAACTACTACCTTACTTCCCCACATTGCTTCCCACGATATTTCTAATTGTTGAGAGAGGGATTGTAAGGCTTTAGCTAATTAAAAAAAGGCTCCAAAGACTGCCAAAATCCACTCTACTCATTTTACGCTGCTTTTTAGCTCTATATATAGGTAAAACGGCACCACTATAGATTGAACGTGACAATGCGTGAGTGGGTCGTGCAGCGCATGCGTTAATTGCGTCAAATATCGTAACGTGATTTATTTTTTAAAAATTCATTACTGCCGTTAACGCAATAAATTTGATAGCCCTACTTTAAGCCAAAACTAAAGACTCTGGATGAGTGTAAGACACTTTGTCTGTAACGTTAAATACAATTATAAAACGATTTAATTAAAAAATACATATATAAGAGGCATGTCTGATGTTTTTTTGCAGATTCCGATACTTTGAAAATGATGTGATCGGACCCGATCGATCGGATCTTTAATAATAATCATTAGCGCGCCAACAATTGATCGATTTAAACTCAAGAAATTAGATTAGAAAAAAGACTAATTAAATTTTGCTGCTTTGAATATTAGTTTAATTAAAGTGGCGTTGTAACGGTTTGTTTTTAAAGGGTTTGCATTTAGTTTTGATTTGGGTGGCTACACTGCCCCCTACTGGCGATAATGAATATGACAGAAAACATTTCACATGGCTGAATCCAGCTGCACCCTGTTAAGACCAATATAAGCTTTTTTTTTTAAGGGTATGAAAGGTATATTTATATGTTTTTTGTGGGAATATGCGTTTGAACCATTTTTAAAGAGCATTGTAAAAAAAAAAAAAATGTTGCCATTTTATAGCATTTAAACTAGCATACTTTTGCAGTGTAAGTTAGCCAACTGTTCTTTTGTTGTACTTACATAGTCATTGATTTATTTTTCATACCGTTTGAGGCTCAGCTCAGTTATTTTAATTTTTTAAATTTCCTTATCCGATTACTCGATGATGCGAACTAACCAGTTCATTCATTAATCGACCACTAATATAATCGATAGCAGCAGCCCAAATAATAAAAATGATAATAGTTTTAAAAAAATAAATTAATAATAATAATAATAATAATAATAATAATAGAGACCTGGTGTCCACATGTGTGGACATCACATTTTGGGTCATGTAGATAACTTGAATACCAAATGTTAATATTGTAGCCTAAGTGACCCAAAATATGATGCCCATATATGTAGACGCCAGGTTTTTATGGTGGGTAGGTTATTATTATTTTTTTAAAGTTAGCAAAAATAGTCACATGCCCTATAAGTTAATTTATGAAATAACATTAAAGTTTTATAACAGTCGGAAGGATGTTGAGGTCTTTCCCTAGTTTGACTGTTGTAAGCGGTAATATGTGAAAGTTACTGTGTGGTCAATGTAAAAAAATTTAAAGCAACTCTGGTTCGTCTTAGACAGCCAATGGGTTAAGGGCAAAATAGTTAAAACGCCATGATGACAAATTGTTATTTTCAATGTGGTTAATATTGGTTTTCTCAAAAGATAAGACAAAATTCTTGCAAAAACAACATTCACAAAATATGCCCAATGGCCCAAAACTGAAAAGAAATTTTTGGAAGGCTCGGTTTTAGTAGCACTGCCTTAAACAACCAAGGTTGTAGGTACTATTATTGCAAGCTGACATTTAACCCTGCCACCCCCTCCTTCAAGCACTCACCCATAGTCTACTGAGACATCACAAGACTGGTCATGTGTCTGCTGGCCAGCACAATGACCACCTTGGTAGCCGCCAGTCTCAAAAGAGTCTTCTCATTGTTACCAAAAAAACACCCCGACATCCAACTCCATTGATCAGCCCGCCCGAGACCCCCAGGGTGAAAAAAGTCAAGGGTCAATTCGTGTCGCCGTCTCTTGAGGGGCAAAGGGGAGACGGATCAGATGATAGGGGGGTCGTTGCAAATAGTTGACACACTTCAATCGGACGACAGCAGAGAAAAGGCAGAGTTCGAACTGGAGTCAAAAACATGTTTGATTTGTCATGTCTTCTATCATAGTTGCCATTTTCCAACATAGCGGCTCTGTTATATGCCAATTTAAGTAATGACAACCAGCTGATCTTAAACTAAATTAAAGCAACAATCACTGACTATTCTTGTTCCCTATATACAGTAGTATGAAAAAGTATCTGAACCTTTGGAAATTTCTCACATTTCTGCATAAAACCACCATCAAATGTGATCTGATCTTTGTCAAAATCACACAGATGAAAATACAGAGTCTGCTTCACTGATAAAACACACACCTGGTAAGAATTGTCATGATGAGAAGCATTGTCTTGTGCTCATCATAGCTCGGTCAAAAGAGCTGTCTGAAGACCAGCGATCAAGGATTGTTGATTTGTATTAAGCTGGGAAAGGATACAAAACCATCTCTAAAAGTCTGGATGTTCATCAATCGACAGTCAGAGAAGTTGTCTACAAATGGAGAGAATGGCACTGTTGTTTCTCTCCCCCCCGTCCTCCAAAGATGACGCCAAGAGTTCAGCGCAGAATACTTAAAAAAGGGTCAAAAAGAACCCTAGAGTGTCTACTAAAGACTTACAGAAATCACTGTCACAGTCCAATATCTCTATCAACTAACTACATGTAAAACAATGGCCAAGAATGGTGTTCATGGGAGGACTCCACGGAGGAAGCCACTGCTGTCTATAAAAACCCATTGTTGCTCGTTTAATGTTCACAAAAGGCATTTGGACACTCCACAGAAGTTTGGGCAAAATTTTTTGTGGACCAATAAAACCAAAGTTGAATTGTTTGGGAGTAACACACAACGTCATGTGTGGAGGAAAAATGGAACTGCTCACCAACATCAACACATCATTCTCACCGTGAAGAATGGTGAAGGGAGCATCATGATTTTGGGCTGTTTTGCTACCTCAGGGCCTGGACAACTTGCAATCATTAATAGAAGAATGAATTCAAAAGTTTATCAGGATGTTTTGCAGGAAAACCTGAGGCCGTGTGTCAGACAGTTGAACCTAAAGAGAGGATGTATGCTGCAACAATACAAAGATCCGAAACACAAGTAAATCAACTTCAGAACGGTTTCAGAAGACCAAAATACACGTTTAGGAGTGGCCAAGTCAAAGTCCAGACTTGAACCCCATTGGGATGCTGTAGCATGACCTGAAGACAGCGATTCATGCCAGACATCCCAGGAATCTGACAGAACTACAGCAGTTTTGTAAAGAATGGGCCAAGATTAGTCCTGATCAATGTACCAGACTGATCTGCAGCTACAGAAAGCGTCTGAAGTTATTGGTACCAAAGGGGGGCCACAAAATACTAAATGTGATTGTTCACTTACTTATTTTTCCCCTTTCCGTCATTGTTTGCATACTATCCTCATTAAAATGTGAAAATCTATGAATGTTTGGGTGGTTTTAGTTAAAGCAGACACTGCTTCTTCATCTGTGTGATTTTGACAAAGATCAGATCACATTTGATGGTGATTTTATGCATAAATGTGAGAAATTCCAAAAGGTTTAGATACTTTTTCATACCACTGTGTATGAATATGTATATGTATACCTTCCATTTTCCACAAAGAAACCCTGTTCATGGCCAACTAAAAAAAGCAGTCGCATGCTAATTTCACAAAGGAAAAGCAGATGATCTCCATTGTAAATTTGGCTTGTCATGTCTGTTTCATTAGCTGCCATTACCAAGAAGGAAAATCAGTTGACGCTTTTGGAGGACGACAACAAATGAGCTCTGTTTACCAAGCTAAATTCACTAAGGAAAAGCAGCTGATCTCACTCTATTGTAAATTCGTCTAGTCACGTCTCTTTTGTTTGCTGCCATTTTCAACAAAAAAGACGCTTTGATGAGAAGTTTGCGGAGGACAACAACCAACAAACTCTACTAGCGACGCAACCCAATAAACACTAAAAACAAAAGCTTGACTTGGCATGCTTTCATTAGCTGATAAATTTACAAAAGGAATCAAGAACTTTCCATGTTTTTAGGGAACAAAAGATGAGATCCATTACTTGTTTTTTTTATTATTTTCGATTGCTTTCAATGGCAGCCAATGAGTTTATTGATGGATTGATTCCACTAAGAAAAAGCAACTGATCTCTTTTGTTTCATTCCTTTTAAACAACAATGAACAGGCTCACAAAGGTAATGCAATCAATGACATGTTTTGGGGAGCACAACGATAAACAATATCTACTCATTCCAGAAAACAAAGAAGTTCTACTAGTTACAACTGACATTTTTTTCAAGGGAATAGCCATCAACAAATGAGCTTCATCGGTAGTGTCTTTTCCATTACTTGCTAGTTACTCAAGGACATCCAATTATTTCCTTCTTTCTAGTTTCACCAGTCTTGTCTGTTCCACTAAGTGAAAATTTCACAATGTCAAACAGTAAATGATTACCATTTGCTTTTTAAGTCATTTTTTTTTTAAATTGGGATGATTTGCATCTAATGCCATTGACGGTGATAGACGTCAAATCCATTTACTGGGAGGGTCGGCAGCAATCATTCGTTACCAGTCCAAATGGATTACACGTCCATCGCCGCCAATGGCAGCTGATGAGTTACTTTATGAAATAACATTAACAAGATTGTCGATTTTTTCCTTAGTTTTATTGTTGTAATTTTTGGCACGCAAGTGTCATATCTATTCCAATCTATTTCCCAGATTGATTTATAAGCCTAGTGGGCCATCAGGCCTTTCTTGCCCCTCCTACCAGGCTAAAACATTGACTATAATAAGTATAGATATTTTGACTGCATGTCAACCACTCCTTGTGAGATGTTTGAAAGGGCAATGGCGACACCTTATGTTCTATATGTCTGCACAAACTGGTCCCAGCTCTCTACCATTGCACTGAATAGTGTACCGCACGAATGCTATTTTTAGACCGTGACGTCGCCATCGTAACTAGGAAGTGGGCCATTACAGACACGCCCTCGCATACAATCCATGTTATTTCTGCTTGTTTTCTCCGTTAATCTTTCAAAAACGAACATGCCGAGTTAACACTGCTGCTATGGAACTTGTGGTAATGTCTAGAGTCGTTTCTACATATGAAGGATGTTTTCTTCATACGTTTCCCGAAACCAAAAAGGAAAAAATGTGAAGAATGGGTCAACTTGCGCGGAGGTCCAAAAGACCAGTTTAACGCCAGCAAGGTGAAGCTATTCACATGTCATATGCAGTAAGCATTTTGTTGGGGGCCATGGTCCTACAGAGGAGGAAGAGGTAAGCCATTTTGAGATTTTACTTATTTTTTTAGCGTGACATTTTGCCGTGCTGCTTCTGTCTGACAATGAATGACCTGAAAAAAAAAATACAAAAATAAAATTTCTATCTGACTGCCACTATTGTTACCTTTTCTGTTGTAAAAAAAAAAACTTTAGTAAGGGGGACGTTTAAATAAATTATAGAATTAAAATTTGTTATTAATGAAAAAATTTAAAGTGTTCGTTGGCTGTCACTGAGTAGCAGTTGCGAACGCTACACAAAAATAGCAATGTACATTGCCCCCAAGAACGGTCAGTGACGTAAGACAACCAGAGGATATAATATATAAGAAAGACAGGGCATATGGTGGTAAAGGATAGATTGTTGAAATAGGAGAATGTCATTGTCAGTGGTGTAAGGCAATGCACACAAGAAAAAGGTGTAGATAAAAAAGCTACCTCTGGATTAGGTCGGTGTTCTCTTTTTCCCGTCTTTTTCAGCCCTCGACACTCAAGCCATCTCTTTAACTGAAAATTTGTATGTTCTTTCACATCTTTGCCAATGAATTTGGCACCAGGGACATGATTTTCCGACAGAATTGGTGCTAGCAACAATTGCTAACGTCATGAATATTGAGAAAAGTGACGTGTTGCTTGCAGTACACCATTGCATAGATTTTTTTTGTTTGCTTATTAAAACTGTATTAAAAGACTCTGCATTTTTGTAAGACTCTACATTTAAGTATACTAGTATTTAGGGGTGTGACAAAATATCGAAATGGTGATATATCGTAATACTTTGTATCACAAAAGGTTATCGATATGCTCCTGCCAAGAATCGAGATATAGTTTTAAAAATGTGTCAATGTCTAAAATAAAATAAAATAAAAAGGAACCAACAAGTTGCTACCAAAATCTTCCACCATAATAGTGTCTCAGTTAACTCTAAGGCTGCACTGACAGTGCATGACGCTGAATCCATTTAGACTGGGAACGTTCGTTCATCAGAAACCAGAGCACTCACAGTCATTCTGTCCGATTTTCAGGGCATTTACAGGTAATTTCCTGTTGAGTTTGAGTCACTGCCTATTCATTTGGGTGATTCCCAGGTCACCTCCTGTTCTGTAACTCAAAATAAACAGGAAGTGACCCGTAAAATACCCAAAAATCAACAGCAAGTAACTGAAAATCAACAGGAAAATGACCTTAAATAGCCCAAAATTACCTCATTGCCTGGCATTGGCTGCCACTGACGGCCATAGACGTTCAGTCCGTTTGAAGTGGGAGGGTTGGCAGCGAATGAACGAATGTTCATTCGCTGTCACCCTCCCACTTCAAATGGATTGGACGTCTACTTGTGATAAACTCATTCCAATTCACAGCAGATTTGTTTGTAGAATATCCTAGAATGATTTACTGACCAATGTATGGATAATCGTTGTAACACTGTATCGTCAGATCATCGTTATTGTGAGCTTTGTATCGCAAATCGTATCGTATTGTGAGGTACCAAGAGTTTCCCACTCCTACTAGTATTCATAACTGGTTTGTAATAGTCTTAATTTCAAAATTCCTGTCAACCTAAGATTTTTAATTTTATTCATTTTTCCAAAAACATTTGCAAGTTTTCTGAAAACCTTGCAACAGACATGAACATTTGCAAGAAAATAACAGGATGGAATTTTGACAAATTTCTGGCACAAAGACAGTGATTATCAGAGCCTTCCACATACACAATACAACAAAAAATGTTTAATTCCGGATTTTTTTTTCATGCGCAGGGTCTGTAGCAGATAATCTTTTAAGATTTGAAAAATCCTTGAGTGTGTACCAGGCCTAAATGACAGCCCCGGAGCCTCAATCGGTAAAGGCATAGTACACACCAACCCACACTGGAACACACAAGCGTTCTTTTCCACACTCCCACTCTGCAGCCATCGATTTTTCCCGGCTCAATACTGCACGCACGCACACACAGCGGCCTGTTCTGCTGACTGCACAGGCCCGGACAACGAGGAGCAGAGGAGGGAACGGTGCGGTAGTGGTGGTGAGAGGGGGGTTTATTGGCAGTGATAGCAATGCTGCCATGGCTGTGATATTCAACAGTCTTAATTAGGAGGGAAAGGACGGAGAGTGGTGAAGATCAGAGTGAAGTGGAGGTGGTGGAGTTGAGGGAAAGCAAGTTAAGACGCTCTGACAATGATATTATGACCCCTCAAAAAATACACAAAGACAACTAAAAGCTATTTGTTCGGTACTGCGCAGAAAAGACGGTGCAGAATGGAGAAATCCGCAGCTCTTTCCTACAGAGCTTCACTCTGTGGCAGCCATTTTGTCCTTCCCAGCTCTGCCTTACATAGAACCTCACAACGGCAACAACCTACCCGGTTGCTCGTGATGGTTGAAGCAAGAGAGGGATGTGAATTTTTATGTAGAAAGAGAAAATTAACAGGGGGAGAAAATAATTCTACTGTAAGGACTTTTTTTGGAGTGATAAATGCAATTATCCTTGTATGGACTCAGGCCAATTCCCGTGTACTCCACATCTCCTGAGTCATGCGCGCTTTCCTCCGCCTGTCTTAATGTATTCCATTTGCAGATTACTTCACTGAGTCAGTCAAGCCCGACCACAGCCATTAGTCTGCCAAGCCAGCCACTCTCTCTCCTTTTTTCTTTTCTTTTTTTTTTTTAAAGCGCCTGCGAGTGGGAGCAGAGAGTAAGCGGCCTTGAGATAATGACACATATCTGGAATGTGTGACACAAACCAGTCGTGGAACTAAAACGGGCGTTAAAACGCCCGGCGTGACCTGGTCAGAGTTCACCTGTCAGTCACGCCGTCTACTACCTACGTGCCCCCCCAACCCCCCTTAAAAAAATTAAACTCGACATAAGAGAGAGAGGGGTAGGGCTTGCATCTCCACGGCTGCTATGGTTACAGCGATCCACGTGCTTGACACATTAGGGCCGACGCGGCCCCTCGGCTCCCCCTCCCCCCGTTGGCTGCTGCCATCTCTGTCTTGTCGCTCACTCCCGGGCCTCCCTGCGTGCTTGCCAGGGTCACTGCGCAGTCAAGCTACTACAAAAGGAGACGAAGAAGAAGCCTGGAGGAGTCCCGTCATTGGAAGGGGAGACACATCAAAAGGCGCCACTTATTCAATCACACACTCGGCCGAGTCTTTGCAACCAGGGTGGACAAAACCAGTGAACCTCGGTCTAACTCTTCACACATTTGTCTGTTTGTCACACACTCCGAGACTGCAATTAACATTCCACACAACTATTTTCCTACATATTCCAGTCTTTAACAGCCGCGAATGACCCGATATCAAGAGGATAGCAATGCCTGAGTGTCTGTCGCTCAAGACATAAGACGAATCACCTCTGCTGTGCAAACGACAACACCTCAACATACTTGGGATGAAAACCCGGACCTTCCCGGGCGGCCAGAGCTTCAGTAGAGGCCCGATTCCACCCGGGCACGAGGTTTTGCAGGGCTGAGCACAACCATAAGGGGGCACTCCCATTCCACTGTGAGGAAAAGAAGTGGTGGAGAAAGGAGGAGAAGCAAGGCGAGGCAAGGCCCCTGCCTCATGCAGCAAGAAGCAGCCATTACAGGGTTTCACATCCAACACAGGCATACAGGACAGTTTGCATTTGCTGAACCTGTACAGAGCATCGAATAGGTAACAACTAGCAATCCTTGAAGAAGAAAGAAAAAAGAAAAAGATTTATGTTACATCCACTCAAGCGCAAACTCCCCAGAGGTCACCATTACACTGCTACTTCATAACCGTCAGCCACGTGGGCGGAATAATATAAAGTGAGAAGCATGAATAAGCAAAAGTTTGAAGGAGAACATCAAAAAGGGTGTTTTTTTTCATCAGGTGAGAATTGGGATCAAAAGCTAAGGCAGTTACTTTTTAA
This sequence comes from Corythoichthys intestinalis, assembly GCF_030265065.1. Lineage (NCBI taxonomy): Eukaryota > Metazoa > Chordata > Actinopteri > Syngnathiformes > Syngnathidae > Corythoichthys > Corythoichthys intestinalis. The sequence continues at coordinate 24,856,864 of NC_080416.1, forward strand.
ATGTTCCACTTTAGCCTAATTGGAGTTCTCAGCGGGGGGAACAATAAAGGTGGGACAAACACTGCAGCAGTCTGTGTGTCGCCCGATGGAAAGAAGTGGTGGAGGGAGGAGGTGGTGTGTGTGTGTCTGTGTGGAAGGGGGTTCTGATTGCTGTGAATAGCGTGGAGAGTGCCTGTGTGTGTATTGGGGGGCCTTTTGTGGCTATCACAATGGTAACGAAGAGTCCCAGAGCAGAGCGCAGATGCCCCAACGAAGCAGGCAGCTGCCCAGTCTTCGATGAGGGGTTCTGGCCTTCAGAGAGCTGAGAGATGGAGGGGCCTCAGGGAGATGTGGACAGGGAGGGGCGGTAATAGGGGGGCCCTACAGCCAGTCTGCCTGCTTTACAGCGACACGTCGCCCCTCCCCTTGCTGCTGTCACACATTCCGGGTGTCTAGAGGGCGCTGCAAAAATCGCCTAATATCTAGCAGGGGGATGGGGGGGAATTATATAGCGAGGGTTTATTTGGCGGAGTGCGGGCTAATTTCATTGTGGGGACCCTCTCATCCATCCAGGCGAGTTCCGGAAGGGGGGGAGCTAGTAGAACGCCAAGGGGACAGACAGACAGTGCTGCAGTCAGCCACAGTCTTTGTGCTGCAAAACTAGCTCAGCCTAGCACAAATGGAGGCAGAGGGGAGGGGCGCGGCAGAGTGTGTGAGAGTGAGCGGCAAAGAAGGCAGGCAGCGGGGGGGTGTGGGGGGAGTGTGTTCTGTGTGCAGGCTCACACTAGAGCGCAAACAGAGCGCGTTCGCTCACTCGCTTGCTGCCGACAAACCAGTTCATCCGAGCCCGGGAATAAAAAAAAAAAAAAAAAAAAGCAAAACAACACACTTTGTCAGCACATTGAATTTTCTCGAGTACATTAATTAAAAATCGCACATTAGAAGGTAGGGGGCGGAGGCTGAAAAGGGAGGACAGATAGAAGAGGGCGGGAGTGAGCGAGAGGTGCCTGGGAATCTGAATAATACAAGTCGACACAGGAAGCGAGGGCCCCAGAATAGCAACAGGAAACCGGCCCCGCACTCTGAATAAGCCAGCGTCACAGCCTCGCAAAACAAGGCTGTGCTGCACAGCGTTATGAAAGCTGATTTACTAAAGGAGGGAGCCGACGACAACCATAGGGAGGAGGAAAGGGCGACTGGAAGAGAAAACAAGAATTTAGAGAGCAGAACAACAGCGGGATAAACACAGAACTGAAAAAAAGGGAGAGAAATGAAGCAAAATACCAAAGTAATATTGGAAGAAAAAAGAAGGCAGGGAGGGGGGGTTGGGCTGGCTAGGAGAGCGAGAGGGAGGGAGGGTGGAAAGTGGGCCGGCCTTGTCAGGCTGAGTGCTCCAGAGCTATGTCGCAAAAACAAGCTTAGCTGCCGCAGGAGCGCCGAGCTGGGCTGGGCTGAGCAGGGAATGAGGAGGCTTTGTAGGAAGGGAAAGAAGGCCATGATCAGGGCCCGACTAGAGGAGCCACAATCAGCAGTCTCTCCTTGTTAAAGGTGATTTGGTGAGAGGGACTGTGGGGTGTTTTTCCTCATATGGGTGGTCCCAAGAGCTTGGGTAATGCACTGGATGAGAGGAAAATCTGTGCTCGGGGGTGGGGGAGAATTCTAGTTGCTACATACTGACGACAAAGTTCAGATAGAGAACTTTTAAGGGAAACAAGAAGGTTGGAATAGTAATGATGGTTTACAAGTTGTAAGGGTATGTGCAAACAAAAAAAAATAAACTAACGTGCATGCCAGGCCAGTGGTTGGCAACAACAGAGAAAACATTATCTGTTTGTTCTCCTGGGTAAAACAATCCCCAGGACCATGGGTCCAGTGTACATGTGAATAAAAAAATTAACTAAAAGTAACTGGGCACATTACAATGATCAAATCCAGAGGAAGGGCTATAACAGTATGCCAAAAATCCCACATCCACCATTTGGTTTTCCCACTGTACATCGTCGGAACCCGAAGGAAAATTGTTCCATCTTTTGTGAACAAAACAGGAATTGGACTTAATGACATTTACAATAAATCTGCATGAGGTAAATTTTACAACAATGGAAGATTCCCATGTAAAAAATGTACGTGATAAATAAAATATTTAAAATAGTATTCTATTAAGTTAACTAAAACACCACAAAATTGTCTCTTTAGGAAATGATGCAAACAAATTATTATTATGCTATAATAACACCTATGGTATTAATTGTAGTAACCGCTAAATCTTTATTTGAACCAAGATGTTTCTCTTAGGGCTGAAGCTATCTAATATTTTAGTATTCGATTAATCTATCAACTAGTTAGTTAGAATAATCGAGTAATCGAATTAGGAACATTTAATGCGTTGCAGAATATATGTTAGGAGATGTAAAATGTTTAAAATTTTGCACAATTGCACTTACATATAAAAATAAATTACCTGAGCTTTGACTCAAATAGTATAAAAAATAAATAAATAAATGGGGATCGAAGTACAACAAAAGAACAAATGGCTAACTTGCAGAGCAAAAGTACGTTAGTTTAAATGCTATAAAATGCTAACGTTTTTATACAATGTTCTTAACAAATTATTCAAACACATATTCCCAACAAAAACAGCTAAATATACCTACAAACTAAATTACAAATGCATTAAAAAAAATATCAGCTCAAAAAATAAACACCTAATGTTGGTCTTAACAACATAGTTATAAGGATGTCCTTGCAATTGTTGCAAGGACGTGTGATAGTTTTTTTTGTTTTGTTTTTTTTATCCACAAACTTCATGCGCTCGCACAGCCGTCCTCCCTCCCTCTCCCAGCTCAGTTCCTAAGTCAGTGTGGCACTCGCTTAATAAAAGTTAACGATGTTGACAGATTGTTGTCTTTGATCTTGCCAGAGAAGCCAACTTTATGGGGCCGTTTACAACGTGACTATCCGAGAATAAGAAAAATTTCAAAATTGCATTTGCGTTTGCGTCTCCATTCAAACAACGTCGCTATTCCGCATGAAAACGATGTAGTATTCATGCCAGGCTCTAGGGGGCAGTGCAGATTTACAGGGCGACAGACAATGATGCACTTTGACCCCAACAAGCTCCCTCAGCCCGGAAAAAATATGCCCGCCCACTCGAAGCAATGGCATTTTTCTTTTATTCAAATAGGCACAAAAATGGAAACATTCAACTTATTTAATTTAAAAATATTATTAAAACAGTAAATTAAAGCCGACATTCTGCCATATTTGCTGTTTTTAATGTTTGGTAGCACCGCTGCGCACGCCCAATGTGACATGTAGGGGTGCTGACGTTAGCGATCTCGCGCCGCGGGAGCCGTTGATATGCATGCTGAGGAAGCCCCCCCTCAATCCTCCGCAATCGGATTCTTCCACTTTGGAGGCAGGATTCAGAATTTTTTGTCTTCGCCGACACCATATGCACGCGAGGCAAGTCTGCTACTCAGTCATTGCATCTTTGTGTCGCAGAGTCGCCATGTAAACTGCCCCTATATGCGCCTCATACGTCAATCATCATTTAACTTGTTAAATAGCTGCTGCGCATGGAAGGGTGCGCTGGTAAGAATGTGTATGTGTCGAGACATTAGTGGCAGCCGGACATGTTATGTTATGTGGCAATAAACGCTAGAAGTGATCTTGAGGAGTTAGTAATTACTACATGTCACTCCAGGAATCGCAAGCAAGGTAGGTAAACAGAAGCATTTAATTAAGCCAAGCATTTTTCTGCTACAGTACTTTATTCTTGTTTAAAAATGATTCGGTGGGACAGTAATGTTTAAAACTGATCATAATTATTACATTTGAAGTGCTTAAAAACCATTTATTAAAATATAATATTATTTTTTAAAAAATCATACTTTTGGGGGAAAAAAGTGAAAAAAACATGTCTTATATGTATCTCTTTCCAATGTTAAAACTCAATCAATACATTGAACACGCACAGAAAATTTTTTGGGGGGGCGGGTGCGCTACTTTGCGGTTTTTCACTTATCGCGGCGGGTTCTGGTCCCCACTAACCACGAAAAACGAGGGATCACTGTATGCTGTGGTCACGGTCAATCATCCAAAGTCGTTCCAAACACCTATTCAAGTCATCTAGTGAAAATTTCTTTAAAAAGAAAAAAAAAAAAATATATATATATATATATATATATACATTTTTTTTTCTTCTTCTTCTTCCAAATATCACAATATAATATCGCAATATATCGCAAACTCCAAAATAATCGCAACAATAGTTTTTTCCCAATATCGTTCAGGCCTAGTGTGAACACAAGGGCTGTATTAGCTCTGTATGGTCCAACAAATACTTTTTCACAATTTGGAATAACATTAAAACTTTTAAAAATATGCACAATGAGATTCATTTAGAACACATGTAGCATTTATGCTTGAAAAAAAAAGAAAATTGACCTCGGTTCATCACGAACACAGCTACATTCTCTTATATCGTGAGAGGCCGAAGAAGCAAATAGAAGAGCTCGGAGGGGGTGGATGATGAGAAGCCAAGTAAAACAAACTCAAAGTGTGTGACCAACATGTGACCTTCCTCTCAAAGTCTCGAGCACATTCAGACACCAAAAAGACGAATCGCGCAGCCAGTGGGCGGACTTTGGCGGGATTAAGCCAACACTGGAGAAAGGGTGTACAAAAGACATGCGCGAGGACAACAACCAGATTAAAATAGAGAGGGGAGGAGGAAAGCTGATACGTTGGGGGTCCCTTTCTCGCAGATTGACATGGAGAGGAAGTGTCACATCCGGGGTTGGGGATCAAAGATGCTTCTGCGGAGATTTCCCAACATTTAAGGTCCTCCAAATAGAAGCTTTGACATTGATCCTTAATGTCATTCAAGGATCTCATGTTTCAAGGCACCGACGCAAAAAGACTTCTGTTTTTATATTACACAGTACAGGACCATGTCAGGTAAACTTGGTAAAAACAAAATTGGATATGACTGCAGCTAGGCGGTTAATGCTCAACAGTCAACTGCGTGTGTCGTGGAGCCAGGGGCTGAAAACGAACCAGAAACCAGTTCAACTTGCTCAGCTAGTTGGTTGCCTGCTGCTGCCTGCTTGCTTGCTTTTCCTTGGCCCGGCCACACACACAAGCGCACATAACCCTGCCAACTTCAGTCCGACAGCTGCCTCGCTCCATGCACTCAGGTGCATAAACATTTAAACCCACCTCAAGAGTCAAGCCCCTGGCAGACATCAACTGCGGTTGATGTGAAGGCTAGTAAAAAAAAAAAAAAATTTTTTTTTTAAATTCTAGGCAGCTAGCCTCCAACAGACAGGATGATATTTTTTAAAATCCAGATGTAGTATAGTAGGGATGACGGATGCGGATAATAGTCCATTCATTACCAAGAACTTGTGTGGAATGGAATGTTAATCATGTCTTGGAACAACTTGAGGCACAATAAAGTATAAATTGGTTCTCTTGATTCACTCTTTGAGTTTGCCATCTTAAAACCATTAAGAAGTAGTAGACATCAAGACACTGATCTATTAAACCCTGAGAATTTATACGTCACAGGACGCATGATCGCTTCTCCTCAATTCTTTCAGACCTAATTTTGGGTTATCGCCACATTGTCTTGTGGGATGAGACTGCGGGAGCAACACTGAGGACAAAAACTATGGAAAATGAATACAAGTATGACAAAAAAAATTTTGCATAAAGTTATTATGCAAAATTTTTTTTGTCATACTTGATTCATTGGCTGCCATTGACCGTGACAGACGAACCAGTTATGCTTTAAAAATAGTTTTTACACTGACCACACAGTTACTGTATTTCCACTTACAACACTCAAACTAAACAAACACATAAACAACCTTCCAGCTTTTCAAACGGCTTTGTTATTTTATGAATTAACCAAGGTTTCTACAGCCATCCATCCATCCATCCATTATCTTCCGCTTAGTCCGGGGTCGGGTCGCGGGGGCAGCAGCTTTAGCAGGGAAGCCCAGACTTCCCTCTCCCCAGCCACTTCAGCCAGCTCCTCCGGCGGGATTCCAAGGCGTTCCCAGGCCAGCCGAGTGACATAGTGTCTCCAGTGTGTCCTGGGTCGACCCCGGGGCCTCCTGCCGGTGGGACATGCCCGGAACACCTCTCCAGGGAGGAGTCCAGGAGGCATCCGAACCAGATGCCCGAGCCACCTCAACTGGCTCCTCTCAACGCGGAGGAGTAGCGGCTCGACACCAAGCCCCTCCCGGATGACCGAGCTTCTCACCCTATCTCTAAGGGAGAGCCCGGACACCCTGCGGAGGAAACTCATTTCGGCCGCTTGTATCCGGGATCTTGTTCTTTCGGTCACGACCCACAGCTCGTGACCATAGGTGAGGGTAGGAACGTAGATCGACTGGTAAATCGAGAGCTTCGCCTCCTTCTTGTGGTGAAGAAGGAGGTTTCTACAGGTATCAGAAAATCACACTTATGCTTTTTAATGCCACTTTAAACAAATTGAATTCCCTTGCCCAACAGCAGATAGTTTCACACACACAAATTGTAAGTAGTTTTCCGATAATTACTTCTTAATCGGTAACAGATATCCCGATGTTATCCAACTCTGAAACTCCAATACCGATACCAAACAGATACCAATATATGCGGTCGTGGACTTAACATATTATGGCTAATTGTATTGTGATGCCCCACTGGATACATTTATAATGATAAATGTAACAACATTAAGGTATTCCCATAAACATTCTGTGAAAAATAAGATAACTTCAACTGAAGTTCTGGAAAAAGTCTACATTGCACCACGATATTGTTGAAATGAAAATAGTGCAAACTAAGGATGCGACAATACTCGATTTCATATTGAACCATTCGATACGCCTTCTTCGATTAAATACGCAAAAACATTCGATCCAAATTAAAAGCTCCCAAAATGTATTTTCCGAATTTATTTTTGTCGTCTCTCTCGCTAAAATGTCCGGCGCAGTTTTGCCTTGAAAAAACAAACTCTGCCGCTCGCAGCCTTGATTTGACTACAGACAGGTTAAGACCGTGGGTCACAGAGAGCTAATTCATGGTTACATGATGAACAATGAGTGGCAAATTAAGAGCGCTGTACTTCGATTGTCAAATGCTGGTTTTGTGCAGTGATGAGCAGACGTGACTTCTGTGGCGTTTGTTAACTTTTTTAAAATGCCAAACAACACTTGCGCGCACACATTAGATATAATCAAATAGCAACCTAGATGTGCTACATTAGATCCCCCCAAGTTACATGCCATTGGCTGCGTGAGCCCAGAGTGATCATGGGACACGTAATCCATATACCCGTACTACATCGATGAATTAAAAACCGCCATGACTGAATGGAAGTTGGGCAGGCCAAATCAATCCATACCAGTGACTACAGATAATGCTGTAAATATTGTTAATTCACTACGTAACACAGATGGACTCGTATCACAAATAGGGTGTTTTGTCATGTGGTAAACATACCTGCAGAGATTAATAGCAATCAACAGTGTGCCTTGCCTCACTTTACAAACACTAAAGATTGTTCTCAGCACTTTTATACAAAATTTCTTCAGATCAGTAAGAAGTAAGCACATAAATATTATGCACTATGATGCATGTTTCTATGATGGCATTGTTATTTTGCTTGTTAGCAAAATTATTTAAAAAACATTTTTTGTTTCAGAGCATTAAATGTATTGAATTGAATCGAAAATCGTGTCCCTTGTATCGAAAATCGTACCGAACCGTGACATAACTATCGTTGCATCCCTAGTGCAAACATCAGTTTTTTTGGTGCAAGTGCAAAGTGCCAATAAGGTACTGCCATATCACATCTGGCTCACACAGTGCTTCTGGCTTAAAATGACAACAAAGGCACACAGCTCCAGTATAGTGAATGAGGTATCTAATTAGAGCTGAAACGATTACCCTAATAATTCGAGTAAGTCGATTTTAAAATTTTATCGCAGAATTTTTTCCGCCTCGAGGAATCATTTAACTTTGCCAGCTCAAAGCATGACGTTTTGCCCGGACTACTTTAAATGCGGCACAACGCGCCAACATCCCATGCGTACAGGAAGAAGACCTAGGCGGCAGATATATTTGATTTCAACCATGTATAAATATAGAGGTAGCAACGACGAAGCCGACGAAAGCGAAGAGAAAGGCACTAAGAAAAAGCAGAACATGTCAAAAGTGTGGGAGCATTTCAAGCTGGAGACCAAGGCGAACACTGTTTCATGGATTCACCGTAAGACAGTGCTTGCATAACACCACAGCACGTCTTCAATGCTGCAGCTCCACCGAAGGCACCCCATCTACTCCGAGAGTGCAGGAGCGATACTCGGGACAAGGTAAAATTAAGTTAACGTAGCGCTAATAAATAAGATTAACGTTACTGTACCTTCCTAACGTAAAGTTAGCCTTGCGGCGGGCCAGGTTTCTACTTTCTATCAATTATGACTACTTTCGATGCGTGGCAAACGTGTCTTTCATACAGGCTTTATTTAATCTCTAAAAACACAGCACTGTAATGTGATGAGGGTGTAAAATAAAAACATAATAAAACAAACTGTCACTTTTAGCTCAGTAGTCATTGATGGATAAAACACCAAGAAGCACTGGTGCCTAATGTGCTCCAATACAGCAGCTATTATACATTTATTTTGAACAATGAGAACACTCAAAAATCCTATCAGGACTTAGTTTAGACAAACCTAAAACTTAACTAGAACTTAAAAATAGCTTGACACAATTGGAAATTCAATTGAAACACGTAGGAAAAACACAGAACTTTTAAGGGATGTGTGTTATCAAGCGTAATGACATTTTTAGGTAAGAAATAAGAGTTTTTTTAAATAAAAGCAGTGAATTAGTCTTTTTTTGTAGTCACATCTGAGATGCAATTGTTGGCTGTTTTCAACAATGTACATCGAAAATAAAGACATTGATTGACTCAAAATGGTTCAGTATTAGATGAAATGTCTTGTTTTCCCATGTATGACTATAATCGTTCTTTACCTAGAATAAAATATGTTTTATCCGATTACGCAATAGAATTTTTTTAGTCGAATACGTGATTACTAAAATATTCAATAGCTGCAGCCCTAATGCCAAGTAAAGCAGAACTCTAAACACAGCCAGCACAGTCTTCGGGATGCAATGAGGAATGGACCGAGAAACTCAACTCATGCTGCTAGTTAAAAAACAGCAACAATCATGGCTGACCTAACCAACCAACCTCTCTGTGAGATCAGACCCACCCATTAATTTACAAGACTTATGAAATTATTTTGGATTCTGCGAGAAAATCTGGGGATTTCGAAGAATGTTGAAAACAAGCCGAGGTACGTCATCACATCCAGATGCCGTTTCACTGACACGGCAGTCCCGAATTACGTTATATTGCTAAGCAGACGAAAGTAGAAATCGTGTCATCGCTGTCGAATGCAGACAGAGTCGCAGTTATGTGTGATGCGTGGACATCTGTAGGGCTGCAGTTATCGAATATTTTAGTAGTCGATTATTTGATGGACTAGTTAGTTCGAATAATCGAATAAGGAACATGAAAAATTAAAATACCTGAGCTGAGCCTCAAACGATATAAACATTTTTTTTTTTTTTTAAATGAGGATCTGTGTACAACAAAAGAACAATTGGCGAAATTAGATAGAAAAAGTCTGCTAGCTTAAATGCTATAAAATGCTTTTTTTTTTTAAACAATGCTCTTAACAAGTGGTTCAGACACATATTCCCACAAAAAAACTGCTAAATATACCTATAAACTAAATCAAGAATGCATTAAAAAACATTAGCTGAAACAAAAACTTAGCTTATGTTGGTCGTAACAGGGAGCAGTTGGATTCAGCCATGTGAAAAGAGGCAGACCAGAGGGCAGTCTATCCATCCGCATAGATAAAACTAAATGCAAACACTTTCAAAATAAACCATTACAATGCCACTTTAATTAAACGAATACTCGAAGCAACAAAATTTAGTTCAAATATTTTTTTCTAATCGAATACTTGAGTTAATCGATTATACGTTGCAGCACTTGACATCTGTATCCCCCGAATTGTTTGTTACAGTAACTGCCCATTTCATAACTGATGAGTGGAAGCTGAAAGCACACGTGCTTCAAAAAAAGCAATGAACAAGGTTGCTAATATGGTTGAACTGCTAAGCGGTGCCGTAAATGAATGGAACATCACACAAAAAGACATTTCTGTTGTTACGGACAACGCAGCTATTATGGTTGTCACTGCCCGGCTTGGTAACTTTAGCCATCTGACATGCTACTGTCATATATCTGACCTGTCCTGCATATTGTTGAGGTTCAGATGCAAAAGGACTTAAGTTTTTTTTATTTTTAATTATTTGTACCTCAGGGAAACCCGTTAATGTTTACATGTTTATGTTTACACAACTTAAAGCAGAAAAGCACTTTTTTGAGCCATTTGTATTGAAGTAGTAGTACACATTGCATTTCATTTGTACCCGAGTTCATTTTTAGTTGGATAAACATATATTTCTGCAAAATGGTACGATTTATTCTATTGAAGATAGAATTTAGTTTAAAGCTGCTGATACAGAATGGGGACTTGAGCATTTTATTTACTGTTTGAACTGTGAACTTGATACTGCAATAGTAGTTTATTTAAACCTGAGTGGATTATTATTATTTTTTTTTTACTATTTTTGTAACTAATGTATGAAAAATTAAAAGCAGCTAATAGCTGGGGATGGGGTTTGTACATCAATAATCGATTTATAATCGCATCATAGTCTCTGAATCGTAATCGGATCGCGAGGTGCCCCAAGATTTCCACCTTTACCCAAAACCGATAATAAAAAACTGATGTCGATATTCATTTAAAATACTTTGGTCGGCCGATATTATCAGCTACTTAATAATATCGGACACCTCTAATAAATTATGAGAAAAGCTTTTTTGACCATCAAACTTGTGCAATTTTAAATGCGTAGAACATTTAGTTGAATGCTTTTTAATGTTGTTTAAGGCCTGAATTTTGACAAAATCCATTTCATGACTTTTAATGATTTTTAATGACCTGCATAATCCCCGGCTGCCATTGACAGCTATTGACGTCTCTCGCCGTTGATGGCACTGAAACATGACCAGCCATCCAAGTTAAAATGCATTTGCTGTGAATGACGTTAATATGATACTCATAATCAAAATACAATAAGACGATACATTACAAGATTGCACTGTCCGATTAGTTTTGCTAAAAACTGTCAGGCTCTTTTGACATGATCTACTCTGTACAAAGTCATCTACTCCAACACGCCGAGGCAAGCAGATTAATGTCTTGCAGCTAATCAAAGAGCACAGATAGGGAATCCCCAATAAGACAGCCAGAGGGAGGGGTGGAGAAAAGGGGAGGAAAAAAAAAAAAGAGAAAAAGTAAAAATAGCCTCAGCGTGGCCGGTTCAGCCAATGGTTAGAGCCCGCAGAGATGTATAAATAAATAAAGAAGAGAGAAAATAAACAGGAGGGTAACACATCCTGAGGGCATCCCTTATTGGCGTAGACAGCCTTCCTTATCATTCCTCTCTCGCTCCCACGCCGACGGATCGCTCACACCATTTGAAGTCATTTACTCGCCCGCCCCGCGTCTTTTCCCTCGCCCGTCCGTCGCCCCGCTGACGGTTGCTCTCTCACTTTCATTGTCTCTCATTAATGATCTCATTACTCACTTGCCTTTCCCTAGGCCGTGGAATGAAGTTAGCTGCAAAAAGTGGCCTATAAACACAGCCAATGTGCTAAAAATCAAGAATATAACGTTTCGTTTTGTAGAGTGTGTCGTCCATGCTAAATTCGAAAGTGTTCTCAATCAAACTGGGAAGCTCGGGGTATGTCACGATACCATACATTCGCAATACAAGGCTCTAAAAATGGCGATACAACAATTATAGAGACATGGGTGAGGAAATCATTCTAGGATATTCTATCAAACGAATAATAAACAGAAAAACAAGCTGAGTTTATCACTGGTAGACGTCCAATCCGTTTGAAGTGGGACGGATGGCAGCGAAGATCATTCGCCGTCTATGGGCGTTGATTTTGGGGCATTTACGAGTCACATCCTGTTTAATTTGGGTTACTGAAAAGGAAGCAACTCAAGAATGTCCCCAATTTAGGGCTGCAGCTATCGATTATTTTAGTATAGTAGATTAATTGATAAAATGGTTAGTTTGAATAATCGAGTAATCGGATAAGGATAACATAAAAAATTTAAATTCCTGAGCTGAGCCTCAAGTAGTATAAAAATTAATAAATGAGGATCTAAGTACAAGAAAAGAACAATTGGTTAACTTACATAGCAAAAGTTCGCTAGCTTAAATGCTATAACATGCTAACTTTTTGTTTTACAATGCTCTTTACAAATTGTTCAAACATATACCCACAAAAAAACAGCTAAATATACCTATAAACTACATTATGAATGCATAGAAACATTAGCTTATGTTGGTCTTAACAGGGAGCAGCCGGATTCAACCATGTGAAATGAATTATATCATATTCACTGTTGTCAGTACAGGGCAGTGTATCCACCCAAATCAATAAATTAAATGCAAACACTTTCAAAACAAACCATGATAACACCGTTTTAATTAAACGAATACTCGAAGCAGCAAAATTGAATTTGAATCTTTTTTTCTAATCGAATTAGTCGAGTTAATCAATTAATCGTTGCAGCACTACACAGAATGAATAGAAAGTGACTCATAATCAACAGGAAGTACTGTAATTTTCGGACTATAAGACACTACTTTTTCCCCTCATTTTGAATTCTACGGCTTATAGTCCTGCGCAGCTTATTTGTTGATTTATTTGGGTTAAGAGGTCACACTTTATTTGACAGTGGCGTCATAAGGCTGTCATATGAAACTATAATGGGCATTACGAAATGCTTATGACAGATGTCATTCAGAGTCATCCGGCAAATTACGTTACTAACTGAGTGAGATAATTTGCCAGATGACACTAAACGACATGTGTTATAAGCATTCGTTAATGCTCATGATAGTGTCATGTCATAATTATTGTCTTATGGCGCCACTGTCAAATAAAGTGTTACCAAATACCATAACTAGCAATTAATGAAACAACTGGAACAGTGACAAAAAAAAAAAAACAAAAAAAAAAATTAGCACATGGATTTTGATTGTTATTTACATCCGTAGCGCTGCAATGCATGCTAGGAGGCATGTTGGACGACAACAGTTTTGACAAGGGTGGCAGCAAAGGTTGACTGTCTCCCCCAAAGGAGCAGTGAGGGTCAAATGAAGCTTGTTGGAGCATTTGGTTCAACGCTTAAAGGCTGTTCATTTGGTCTCATGACAGTCTAATGATGCTGCTGTCAAATAACGTGTTGCCGGTTAATATCTTTTGGGGTAAATATCCCATAATACAGGACAGCTGCAGCTAATAGCCCAGTGCGGCTTATCTATGAACAAATGCCGTTTTTGTGTCAAATTTGGGGGGTGGCGGCTTATAGTCAAAAAAATACGGTAACCTCTAAATAACCTCAAATGAACAGGAAGTGACCTGTAAATGCCCACAAAAGACTGGCTGTGAATGCTCTGGTTTCAGTGCCACTGACAGCACTAGACGTCCAATCCAGTCAAAATTAATTGGATGTCTAGCGCCATCGATAGTATACACTATTCTAATGGAGGATTTTGCTCGCAACCTGTTGCCCCCCCCTAAACAGTGACACATTTTAAAAATATTTAGATTCTTGGCGAAAACACAGATAAACTTTTGGGACAAAAAGTCTCGTGATAAACCACCATTTCGCTATATTGTCAATTTGTCATACCCCTCATGGCCAGTATGATCTTTTGTAATAACTCCTCACACAACTTGAAATTGGCTGCTTGCAGAAAAGATGGGAAATATGAAGTCAGGACACTCAAAGGACTCACCGGCAAACTGGATGGTCTGCCCTGCATGCTATCTTCTTGACTGCTCTTGTTAGAAGGCATGGGTTGGTTGGAAGGAGGTGCGCTGGACTGGGAGCTAAAGGAATCTTGGGAGAGTTCCTGTTCCGTGGACAAAAGAAAACAACCAAAAACATCCATTTAGAAAAAAAAATTAGTAAAATAATTCTGTTTACAATGCAGTGAATTGCCACTATGCTGTGGTTAATCATTTGCACCAGTACTATATTATATTTCAAGTTTTATGTAAGGATGCAATGAAATGAAAATTTGGGGCTGACACGGAATAAAACCAAAAGCTGAAAGCTGAAACCAATTATCCACAATATTTTTTATGTTTGTATGGGGAAAAAACGACAAAATGAAGTTCATTATTATTTGGTTTTACTTTTTATGTCATTTATTTTTTAAAACATTAGAATTACAAAAATATTATTTTGATATTTATTTGGTGCTGACATTACAACAATGCTCGACAGAAAATAAAATTAAATAGAAAATTAAACGTTGTGACCAACTATACATTAAATAATGCCATGAATTAGAGCAGGGCGGTAAACCGAAAATTTGCCGTCACCGAAATTCTTAACGATGACCGACGTAATTTTGACCATGTCGGTAAATTCGGTAAATTAATAAAACAAGAAAATAGAGTCTTTTCATCCCGCTTTGATTCTGTGTTGTTCGTCTATGTTCATTCCCCTTTAAGAAAGCAGTGAATGTGCTTACGTAGGGAGTCACGTGATCATCAGGAAGCCAATCAAACAAAAGCCCGGTAAGCTAACGCTAGCAGCTAACGCTACAAGCAAAACGTGATGGAGTGTGGCTTAAGGGAGGTTCACCAAACTTTCAACCGACATTTAGTAGACTCTTGGTGGCATCCAGACGGGCTTTCACCCGCTGTCCTCCTTTGTTCTCACGATTTCCGGAGATGCTTTCAGTGCTTTCTACTGGTAGCCAGGCTAACGCTAGCTAGCGGCTAACGCTACAAATGAACGTTATGGAGTCGGATAGCGGCTCTAACCTTGTCGAAACGGCTGAACTTAATGAGTGGATTGGGCACGGACTGCATCTAGCAATTACTATGTGGCGTTATTTTGTATCTGTCTGTGTGTGATTCCTCTGATAGCTTTTGTGATGGTAAAGCATTCAGCATAAAGTACAATCCAACGGCAAAACTTATAATGACCGAGAAATGGCCCCAGCTATTTTTATTGTGCGTGCATTTATTAAAAAATGCACTGGGGGGGAAAAAAACCCTTAAACCATAAAGTAAACACTTGTATTTAATAATTATGTCACAGCAGCCATTAACAATAAGTTGTCTTTTTGAAGTGTACTGTTCAAGCTGCAAGTCATTTGTGTTACAATTACATGTTTGCACAGGCATATTGATTTTGACAATGTACATTGTTCAAGTCATACGCGCTGTTATAAATGTTCATACTTGAATTCTTATTGCTTACAATACATTTTTATAAACTTAATGTTTAGACTGCATGTACAATTGTTAAATACAGTATATCAAATTGAATGCTGGTAAATAAATCAACAAGAAATAGTTAATCTGTATTTCATGCATTGATTCAGATTTTCAAATTATATAACAGTCCGCTTGGGCGAATTTATCGTCATTTATCGTTATCGAGATGAATCTGCTCAAATTTATCGTGATACATGTTTAAGGCCATATCGCCCAGCCCTACCATGAATAGAAAGGTTGATGGCCAGCAATCTCAGGAAATGTGAAAGATTATTTTTTATTTGAGTACAGTAGCATCCCACAATAAACACGAGTTCAGGGTATTTTTGTGCCATAGGAAATTTAACATATGGGTTTCACCAATGAGAATGGTGTTTTAGAAGCAGCTGTGTTAATACCTGGGGAGGTGGTGGGAACCTCTGATATGGCGACTGCTGTTGCTGTAGTTGTTGCTGCTGCTGCTGCGGCAGCGGTGGTGTCTGAGAATACGGTGACGCCTGACTTTGTTGGCCATGACTCGGAGGTTGTTGGGATTGAGTAGGTTGACTTCCCGGTTGTTGTTGCTGATGTGGTGGTTGTTGTTGTTGTGTCTGTGGCTGCGCCCCTTGTTGCTGCTGCGGTGGTGTTTGCTGCTGTGTAGGCTGGCCTGGCGCAGAAGCTTGAGAGTAGCCAGACTGGCCTTGAGAGCCTTGCTGGCTCTGAGGACCAGGGCCTTGTGGCTGCTGTTGGCTCGACTGTTGTTGGGGGGATACATAAGGCGCCTGCCCTGCTGGAGGACCGTGAGGACCTTGGGATTGGGAGTAAGGGGGTCCAGGTTGCCCGTGTTGACCTGGCGGCTGCGAAGGGTGGCCCTGCTGTGGGAAGGGAGCCCCGGCGCTACCTTGGGGCTGGCCGGGGTAAGGTGTCTGCTGCTGGCCCGGGTGAGGAGGGCCACCATGTTGACCATAGTAGCCCTGACCCTGCTGCCCATAGCCTCCTGGCCCCTGCTGTCCATATGCCGACATCTAGAGAAAGATGATGATGAATCAGTTGTAGTTCATTTGAAATTTGCATTGCAAAAAAATATACATACGGCAGAAAACACAGACAAGGTTGAAAAAGCAGTTTCTGCTCTTGCACCCCTCTTTAAAATAAACTGCTGTATTTTAAGCCAAAAGAACTGTTGTATTTATAGAACAATGTGTCTATATGCTGCCATAGCAGTTTCATGGCGCATTATGCCCCCGGACTATTTTAAATTTGTCTGTTTTACCCTGGAGACCCCCGTTTACAGACACTGCGCAGCCACTTTTGTTTCAACCGAGCCATAAAAAGGTAAGTAATCACATGTATTATTCGAAATGTCTATCATGTTTTGCTTAGAATCATTAATTGATGTTTAATATTAAGTTTAAAAAAATAAACTTTAAAAAATTATTCACTCGCATATTTTAACCTTTGAACAAATTACGTCACAGTGAAAAAAATAGTGTTTGTAATTAGGTCAAGGATATCTACCTCATAACTATCGCTTAATTAATTTTTTTTTGTGACTGCTGCAGTTTCCCCCGATATTTTAGATGATAAATAATCGATCCAAACAAAGAAAAATTGAAGAAGAAAAAAACGTTTAAAAGGGTAAATATTTGAAAAAGAAAATCTCGACCAGTCCTTGTTGTCTATGAATTCTGCATCACGACCCTTGTTCTATTACAGTGTTTCACCCATAAAATCGCCACAAAGCGGCTGTGGCCATTCACAGCTGTGTCTTGATACTCTGTGATACATGCTACTCGGACTTTATGGATCGAAACAAGGTAAGTACGTGACAATATCTGGATAAAACCATGGTGTCTTTAATAAGGAGCTCACCTCGAGTTACCCGAAAGCCACTAAAAGACATTGCAGTCGAACGCTAGCGCGAGAATTATGGACACAGCAGGCTAACCGACTTGCATGCTGACTTGCATCTTATCTTTTTGACCCTTGTTGCCATTTGGATTGCTTATTATGGGATAATATCAATGTATTATACACATTAGATGCTTAAATCATAAAGCTAGGCTTCAAGGCTAAATACCAATAAATAGATAGTTATGTACTCACATTTATATTTACCCTTTATGCATATGGAGTCTTTTATTATCAGTATCTTGCATTCACATTATCCACAAATATTTTAAAAGTCCACTGCAAAAATTAAAGTATGGTATTGGAATTTAATCCTTAAAATTTGACCTTCTTTTAAAGGTGTCAAAAAATAACCTCCTGTTCAAATTTTTTCTTCCCCCAGAAAACAGATGTTGTGTCACACATTCATATAGGACAATTTCAAAATTTTGCCAGATTGGGGGTCTCCGAACGGAACTTCAAGTCACCTGAGTGTTTTCCGCCATGTATAATAAATTCTGCCTGAATCTGATGTCTGGCGATATGTACTTTCAACTCTATCAAGTAAACGAGTGAAAAGTTCTTCACATCCGACGTTGAACCACTTAACACTCTCCAGTAGTTCAAAAATCTAGTTGTTCAAACCCAAGTAAAATCTTTGACGATAAAAGTTCGTGAAGTAGACTTGATCCATGCCCCATTCCACATTGATGCCATTTATAAAGGCCTGGGAAAAAAGGTAGGAAAGTGCCACTTACTGTAAGTCTTCTAAATTGCACTAAAGATTACACATCACAGCAAAATTGTCTGGAAAGCACTTTCTGATGTTGAAACGTTAAAACGGTATTACAATATTCACCACCTGGCAATATTTCTCAAAGTTACATTCAAATGTTTCAATAGGCAGAGTCATCACCTTGATTTCGTTCCTCCAGCTACTAGTCAAAGAAGCTCTTTGTATGAGATTAAACATAGGGAGAAAATTCGCTCCCTGGGTGTAATAATAAGAGTATTTCTCATTGAAAAGTACATAGAAATGCATACAGTAAAAACTTATAAAATTACAGCAATGTAAAACAAACACAAAACAAAAAAGGTTTTAACGTCAACCCCTTGAACTTCTAATACAAAGCGTTCTTTGTGCAAACAGTTTACGTTGAATGTGATTGAGAATGTCCGAAAAAGACCATCAACCTTGAGAGAAACCGCATACAAAAAAAGGCATGTGATTTTTTTTGGAGAGGTTTTTGAATAAATGCTAAAGAAAAAACGTTGCTACAAACCCAGTGCACATTAAAACACTGTCAAGTACTGTACATGTCTCAAACACAAAAGAGTATAGAAACCTTATTTTATATCTGAAGGGCACTCGTCTACAGTCAGACACCAGGCATGAGAGAGCGACAATCGTACTACACACAATGGGCATAAAAACCACAAAGTGGAAGAGGGTGGGAGGTTTTGACTGCACGATTCATGAATGCATTTCATTTCGCTGCCTGGCTGGAAGAGTTCATTAAGGATCTGGTTCGGCACAACCTTGCTTTCTATTGTACGGCAAAAGAGCCGTGCACACTGTGCTGAAATCAACGTGGATTTCCCCAGCCAAAACATACCGAAGTATTGACAGGCAGCGGGTGTAGTTATTTAGTCTCTGGCACAAAACTGTCACTTCTTTTTTCATAATGGCTTTGCGCCGCTTATCTTTTATACTCATGCAGCTTGCAACTATCATATCAACAGGCGCCTAACCTGCCAATTTCTGGGAATACCCGGAATGTGGAAATCTCTTTGGATTTTAGAATCACAACACAACCCTTTTTTCTGACTCCTGGGCATTCCTGGAAAAAAAACTACAAGAGCTGACTTTTGTGAAGAAACAACCTTTTCACATAAAATAAGCAAAACGACATCCAAATCAACAGGTACTGACCTGCTGCCCGTACTGCATGCCACCCATTGCTCCTGGTGTTCGACCCTGCATTCCCATTGGATATCTTTGAGGGCCGGGAGGTCCATAGCCCTGCCCTGGATAGGACCCTGCTTGCTGGGGTCCAGCCCCGGTGGGAGGCCCTTGCTGCTGCTGCTGCTGTTGTTGCTGCTGCTGCTGCTGCTGTTGTTGTTGGGAGTAAGGGTTCGGACCGCCAAATGGTTGGCCACGCATCTTCCCTACTTGGTCCATTGGGCTTGCAGGCTGTGTGACAAACACAGACAATCCCAATGAATAAATAAGCTCAAACATGGACGGATTTTTTAGCAGAATTCAACATTATATGTCAAAATCGTATAGTGACAGTGAAACAGCTACATATGTAGCGCTGTCCCTACTAGTCGAGGTCATCAATGACATAAATGCGTCGGAGAGCACATCATCCCATCGACGGTGAGTAAAGGGTTACAAAAATATATGCGCGGAAAGTTGAGAATGGCAGTGCGCAAGCGGAGAAAGCGACACAAAGCCAAAAAAGCATTCCTGTTGAGTTTGAGTCACTGCCTATTCATTTGGGTGATTCCCAGGTCACTTCCTGTTCTGTAACGCAAAATAAACAGGAAGTGACCCATAAAATACCCCCAAATCAACAGGAAGTAACTGAAAATCAACAGGTAAATTACCTTAAATGGCCCAAAATTACCTCATTGCCTGGCATTGGCTGCCACTGACTGCCATAGACGTTCAATCCGTTTGAAGTGGGAGGGATGGCAGCAAATGATTGTTCATTCGCTGTCACCCTCCCAGCTCAAATGGATTGGACGTCTACTAGTGATAAACTCATTCCAATTCACAGCAGAAGCTTGTTTTTCTGTTTATTAGTTTTTTGTAGAATATCCTAGAATGATTTTCTGACCAATGTATCGATAGTCGTTGTATCGCCATATCGTCAGATCATCGTTATCATGAGCTTTGTATCGCAAATCGTATCGTATCGTGAGGTACCAAGAGGTTCCTACTCCTATGGCAGATCGTAAGTCCATATAACCTGTGTTGTTCTTAACGGCGTTAGAGTTTAACAGCGTTATTTTTGTCAGTAGTGAGTAACCTAATTAATTACTTTTCCCATCTAAGAAGGATGTAATGCTGTGCTTTACTACAATTTGGTAAATTGAATGATGCGAGAGATGTCTAAGAGACACGGAGAGTGCAGAGCGGAAAGGGGTCGTGACGCCGTTGCAAGCACGATGCTAGGTGGCTCGGACCGTTAGCATAGCATTCGCGTTCTCGCTAACATTAGCATTTGGCGTGCCGAGCGTCATCTTGTACTCTCGGGCAACTTTTTTGCCCTAAACTTTTCTTGAATGACGTATCCACCTTGTGTGATTTTTGAATAAAAAAATGGAAACACTGGACTGCTTACTATAATCCATGACTACACTATTCTTACTTACTTTATATTATAACTACGGCTGTAGCTATCAAATATTTTAGTAATCGAGTATTCGACTGAAAATTCTATCAATTAATTGAATAATCAGATAAAACATTAAATATACATGAGAAAACAAATCATTTCACCTAATATTGAACCATTTTCAGACTATAAATGTCTTTATTTTCGATGTATATTGTTGAAAACAGCCAACAATTGCATCTCTAGGAAAAAAGATATAACAAATTCACTGCTTTTACTCAAAAAACTTGTAGATATTATAACACAAATCACTTAAAAGTTAGGTGTTTTTCCCATGTGTTTCAGTTGAATTTCCATTTGTGTCAAGCTATTTTTAAGTTCTAGTTAAGTTTTAAATTAGTCTAAATTTTAAGTCCTGATAGGATTTTGAGTTTTTGCAGTGTTCAAAATAAATGTATGATACCTGCTGTATTGGAGCACATTGGGGACCAGTGCTACTAGGTGTTTTATTCAGCAATGACTACTGAGCTAAAACTGACAGTTAGCTTTATTATGTTTTTATTTAACACCCTCATCACTCTACAGAGCTGTGGTTTTACAGATTAAATAAAGCCTGTATGTAAGACACGTTAGCCACGCATCGACAGTGGTCATAATTAATAGAAACCTAGCCCTCCGCAGGGCTAACGTTATGTTAGCAAGGTACAGTAACGTTAATCTAATTTATTAGCGCTGAGAAGTCTACTGCTTTAAGATGGCGGCTGTTTACTAACGCCGGCAAATCTGTCATGTTGCATCTAGTTCTATACACATCTGCTAACGCCGCAGAGTCTGTCATGTCGCATCGACTTCCATATACATGTGATGTCTATGAGACGCATCAGACGTTACCACTATTGTAGCATCATGCGGGCGTAGTTTGTATCAACGTTGGCATAGTTTGTAACTGCTGTCGGCAGCAGTCAGGTATTCAGATTCAGAGTTTTTTTGTCATTGTCATGATAACAACGAAATTCAGATTGGAGTTGCAACAATACTACGAGTTAGTACCCATGCTAACTTAAAGCGCTTTGGGCATGGTAACCATGGAGATAAATGCACTAGATAAGTACTGTCCATTTACCATTAAAGTGCTTGGTGCAAAGCAAGATAAAGGTAAAGTGTCCTCAGTGCCCCCACAGAGGCAATATTATTGCTTCTTCCTTTACGCACGTGATGTCAAAATTATTAGAGTAGTCCACAAATCGTTAAAAAAGTCTGCTGACAAATCGGGAGAAAAATAGTCGTTTGGGACAGCCCGAGACATATGTAACACTAACAGTTGGAGTAGTCTGAATAATTATGCTGTATGACCACCTTAGGCATTTACCACATTTTTCACTCTTTTGCACTCTGCAACACAATTAGCCACAATTAGCCACTCGCGAACTAATTCAAAAAGCGGTGCGCCAGTGCCTTTGAAGTAAACGTGCAGAGCGTAATCCACTTATTTTTAAATATAAATTAGGGCTGCAGCTATCGAATATTTTAGTAATCGACTGAAAATTCTATCGATTAATCGAGTAATCGGATAAAACAAATATATTTTCAGGTGAAGAGCAATATAGATATACATGAGAAAACAAGACATTTTATCATTTTCAGTCAATCAATGTCTTTATTTTTGATGTATATTGTTGAAAACAGCTAACAATTGCATCTCAGATGTAACTAGAATGAAAAAAAAAGACTAATTCACTGATTTCACTCAAAAAACCTTTAGATCTTATTTTTAAAAAGTATATACATAATTTATATATATATATATATATATATATATATATATATATATATATATAAACACACCTAAAAATGCCTTTACGCTTGATAACACACACCGCGTTTTTCAATTGAATTTCTATTTGTGTCAAGCCATTTTTAAGTCCTAGTTAAGTTTTAAGTTAGTCTAACCTGTAAGTCCTGATAGGATTTTGAGTTTTTGCACTGTTCAAAATAAATGTATGATACAGGCTGTATTGGAGCACATTAGGGACTAGTGCTACTTGGTGTTTTATCCATCAATGACTACTGAGCTAAAATTGATAGTTAGCATTATTGAGTTTTTATTTGACACCCTCATCACTCCACAATGCTATGTTATGTTAAAGCCTGTATGTAAGACACGTTAGCCACGCATCGAAAGTGGTCTTAATTAATTTAAACCTAGCCCTCCGCAGGGCTAACGTAAGGTGAGCTAGTAGTGACAGTAACGTTAATCTTATATATTAGCGCTTAGCGCTCTTTATTAGCGCTCTACTGCTTTAAGATGGCGGCGGTTTGCTAACGCTGCCCAGACGCGGCCTAGTCTGTCAAAGTGCATCTAGTTCAACATACATGCGATCTCTATGAGACTCATTGGACGCTCCCTGGAACTAAGGTAGCATGTGCGGGCTAGTATTAAGCAACGTCGGCGTCGTTTGTAGCGGTTGTCGGCTGCAGTAAGTTTTTTTTTTTTTTTTGCTTCTTCCTCTTCGCACGTGACATCAGCGCGTTGTCCCGCATTAAAAGTAGTCCGAGCAAAACCTGATGCTTAGAGCTGTCAAAATAAACGATTACTCGAGGTGAATAAAATTACTCGGATCAGTTTTTAAACTCGAGTTACTCGAGTTGCTCGAGTATTCGTTTCAGCTCTAATATAAATCACCACTGATTACGAAACTGTGATTTAAGAATTTTAATATGTATTCCTCCATTTTAAATTAGCAAGGAAAAGGTTTTTCTGTACCATGTAATCCATATATAGTTTGAAATCACATTTAAAAATTCTACATATTCCTCCATTAAATTCTTCATCTTCAGTATCACTTATGAACTGAAATGGATGGCTAAACTAGAGCACCCTTTTTGCGTCTTTCAGTGAGCAAAAACGTGGTTTATAGTTCGAAATCGAGGTTCCAAATTAATGTGATGTACCGCCAAAAACATATTGAGAACTATGACATCCAATAATAAGGCCATGCTTAAAATTGGCAGCCAAAATCTGATTTTTAGCCCATGTGGAATGAAACTGGATGGCCCTTTTGCAGTCTGAACAGTCACAGAGCTCAGAGATTTTGCAAGATGGACTGAAACCACATACAGGAGGTACAGTGTATCACAAAAGTGAGTACACCCCTCGCTTTTCAGCAGATATTTAAGTATCTTTTCATGGGACAACACTGAAAAAATGACACTTTGACACATTGAAAAGTAGTCTGTGTGCTGCTCATATAATAGTTAATTTATTTTCCCCTCAAAATATAGCCATTCATATCCACACACCTGGCAACAAAAGTGAGTACACCCCTTAGAAACTACGTACATCCCTAAATGTCCAAATTGAATACTGCTTGTCATTTGCCCTCCAAAATGTCACGTGACTCGTTATAGGAGTGCTGTCAGCATTGCTGCAGAGATTGAAGAGGTGGGGGGTAAGCCTGTTAGTGCTCAGACCATACGCCGCGCTCTACATCAAACTGGTATGCGTGGCTGTCACCCTAGGAGGAAGCCTCTTCTGAAGACCGTACACAAGAAAGCCCGCCCGTCTCATCAGACCATAGGAAATGGTTCCAGTAATCCATGTGCTTTGTTGATATGTCTTCAGCAAACTGTTTGCGGGCTTTCATATAGTTTCATATCAGACTTGGGCAAAATGCTTCTCAGTCTGAACAGCTGAAATTGGATTTGACTGTCTGTGATGTCACTCTATGCTGGACGAAGCTTTCGTTGCCACAGCAACTTGTCAAGGTGTGTCAATAATGTGGCCCAGTCTGAACGGGTCTAGATCTGATTTGGACACTTGATTAAAAATTGTGAACAGTAAGCCCGAAAAATCATAGGAAATCAGAAATCAGATTTAAATAAATTATGTCTGCAGTCAGAATGCAGGCTTATTTAGGTCAATTGAAGCCTCTAAATTGTCCGAAAGTTTGAATGTGAGAGAGGTTGTCTGTTGATGACTCCTGTGAATGGCTGGCGAACAGTCGAGTGTGCGACCCTATCTCAATGAATGGCTCAGACTTATCCTTGACACTAATAAGAACAAGCGCTACAGAAAGTGGTTGGAAGAACATGTCAAAACATACAGACGGAATTGAAAAGCCATTTGCAAATATCTTCTCAAGGCGCAGAGGGAGGACAAAAAGTGGATTTACTCTTCCACTAGAAAAGGGAAAAAATTGGCCACGAATGAATGAACGGGACCTACTATAACTGCCAGGAGTCTTTTCCTGCCCAGGCTCATTGTGCCAGTGGGTGGATTCTGTTACAGACGAGAACGGTGGGGTGGAGTTATGCGTGAGGAAGCACGAGTGTCTGCGGTGGCTGGACGTGGGCCCGCCGCTCAGCTGGAACCACGTCAGGATGGTGTCTGGACCCTGGAAGATCCACATGGTCCAAAGCCTCTCGGGAAAGGCGGGAGGGAGTGTAATGTAGTAGTGCCGGCTGTCAGCAGCTGGGTCCAAGGTCATAAAAACAGATGATGTAGAGAGGGAATCCCTCCACGTGACGCAAACGTAAATAATTAAAACCTGGATTTCCGCCCGGCATTCCTCAAGTGTCCGTTTCCTGATTTGTGGTCCAAAACTCACAGTCGTCGTGACCCAAGCAGAAACTTATGAGCTACAATGGCTGCTTTGAAGACGAAACACCTCCTGCCCCGCTGACCTCGGGCAGCAAACACAAAGCTTTCATTGCTTCCCACGGTTATTAATCTGTGTGTGTGTGTGTGTGTATGTTTCTCCTCTCCCCACCCTCCCAAAACCTCTTTTCCTTGGTTAAGGGAGACAACCACCAGGGCTATTTATAGCCCGCCAGACAGAGAGGGCAGTCTGCCGAAAATGTAACAGGTCCCAGCTGCACTGCTGTTTGAACCTGGGCCAGGCCTTGCGCTTCCTGGTCTTTAATAAAGCAGCAGGCTTTGGCATTCTATGAATGACAGTGTTGCAGTCAGAGAGGAGGAGGTCTGGCGGGCGGGGGGAGAAGAGTGGGTCAACATGGCAGTTTGCGTTTGGAAGGTGCGTAGGCGTGGAAAAATCAACAGGCTGTCAGAGTGGTCAAGCAACATTATCCAAGATAACCAATTCCACTTCGGGTTTTCCCCGTAGCCGCCCCCAGGCCACGCTCTCCTGAGCTCCTCCAGGTTCAGAAGCATACATATGTGTTGCGTGGAGGGGTGGTGTTACTTCTCTCCTTTGGGTCATTACCAACTGCGCCGTGGGGGGAAGAGGTAACAAGTCTCGGTAGACACGCTCCTATGACCTCTATTGCACTTTTAACCCCAGTCTGCAAGGAAGCACGCATATATATCACTCCGCCACCCCCAACTTCTACCCTGATGGACAGCTTGAGCGGAAGATGACCAGTGGATACTGATACAGCAGCGTGGTATGGGATGGAACGGGATGGCCATTTCCTATTGAGCTGCCTGACAGCTCAGCACAAAGCGAGAGCTGGAAAGTACAGCTCAACTATAATCAGCATTTCCAACTCCCCAAGCCAAATGGAGAGTCATTGCTGACAGTGAACCGCCACTCAACTCACTCTCGTTGCTCCATGAAAAGCCACTCGAAACCTGTGCGCATGTGTGTGTGAGGAAACTATTCCAAAATCTGCACATCATAAGCCAGTGTTTGAAAAATATGCCTTTGCACTGAAGTCACTCTATCCTGTTGTATTCATTATTACCTCGTAATCTTTTTAGTGCACAGATAAGAAAGAAGACCTTGTTCCAGTCACTCGCCCTGATATTGTATTATCACTTTGTTGTGAGAAAAAGCAAGATGCCATGGTCAGGGATCCACTATTTGTATGAGGTAGATTCTAACTCTCTGTTCAGTGCAAAAACACTCACCATTATCAATGTGGTAGAGCAATGTGTCAGTAAAAGGCTAACGATAACAGACTAACGTCTTCTCCTTCTGGTGTCTCGCTCTCCTGAGAAATCTTTCAATAAACTCATCTGAAAAATGTATTCAGCAGTTACAAAATAGCGTGAAGATATTAACGTTAGCTTAATACTATCAATTAGCTTACTCACATTAGCTTAGCTACACAGAGTAACTACTTCATTGTGCTGCATTGATAAACTTTGACATATCGTACAATAACCCCCATAATATTTGTTCACGTCTTAGTTTGTTGGGTTCCTCAGTACTTTAATCACTTATTCTGTCAGTTTGCCCCTGACTTTGACAGTTGGTTAGTTCCAATAAGCTGGCTAAATTGTTAGGTGTTATGTTTATGTTACTTCGGGTTGTTTGCACACTCTTTCATTTGGTAGGTTTGAAAGTTTTGCTAGTTGGTTATTTTGCCTATGCATTAGAGCTTTCCCGATTAGTCGGCGTCATCGAGAACGTAAATGCGTCGACGAGTACGCCATCCCGTCAACGGTTAATAAATGGTTAAAAACAATATATGCATGGAAAATTCAGGATTCAAGCAGGGAAAGTGGAGCAACGCCAAAAAAAGCGTACCAGAGTGACCAAAGCATGGACTTATTTTAACAAAACAAAGGAGGGTACACTGTCGTGTGCTAAGATTGCATACCACAGCAGCACGTGGCCGTGAATTAACACCTGAAGCGCTGTCACCCAGGTATAATTTTGGAAGACGACAGGAGACAACGAGTTGGCGGATCGTAAGTCCATATGAACATTTTTTATTTAAGTTGCCTTTATGTGGGTCGTTCGACAAAGTTTTAGGGGCTAATGTAGCTGAACAAGCAGCTACGTACTTTACGTAGCGCGTTGCCGCCTCCGTTAAACTCAACAATATTGAATGCATCTTGTGTTTTAGAATCAATTTTTACAAATAAGGAAATCCTCATTATTTTGCTTCAACTACATCAAATTATAATCAATAGAAGAATAAATACTAATGCTTCGTCGTAGCTCCCAGCGAAGGTACATGTATGTAAAGTGCGTAACGGCTCACAGCTACATTACCCCTAAGTAATAATTTTGTCTCTCTCAGCAATATTACGACTTTTTTTTTTGTAATTTATTTGGCTCTAATACTCCATCATAGTATCCTATCAACATGCATCATTACGTTTTTTTCATGTACTTCGTAATACGTGAAATTTATTTGGCTGGTGCTCACTCTAATGCTGAGAATAATATACCGCAAAAAAGAGAAAGTAAGAACTGTTTTGAATTCTGTTGAAAAAGTGAAGTCACAGTGTTCTGAATCTGTTTACATTTCATTCTTTTGCACTAGTTAATAGAGGTGGGAATCTTTGGGCACCTAACGATTCGATTACGATTACGATTCAGAGACTCCGATTCGATTATAAATCCATTATTGATTTTGCACGCCTCTACTAGTTAATGCCATCAGCATTTGACCAAATTGTTTATTTGTGATTTATTATTGTTATTAATGTGTTTATTTGTACTTTAATAAAGAATTCAAGTGTTCCAAAATTTTATTGTGAATTAATAACCGTCAACAAACATTTAATTGCTAGTTAAAAAAAAAAAAGTTCATAAAAAATTATTAGACTAGTCAACTAATCAGACTAAACGGGAGAAAAATAATCGCTTGGGACAGCCCTACTGTGCATTAGTTAATTCACTAAGTTTATCAGCTACTCTGCCAAATATTTGTCAGTTTGTTATGATGGAGGTCAGTTCATACAGTACTGACATAACCCAAATTTATACGAAAATTAGTTCCAAGTCTGCCTGAGTTAACAAAGAAGTCAGAAATATGGCAAATATTTATCTGAAAAATACTTGCACACAAATATTTCTAGACTGTGGGGTGTTTGTAACCTCATTGCAAATCAGTGTCAACGTAAATCAAACGTAGCGTGTTCACGGTACACCTCTTACAAAATAGCAAATAATACTACATGTTAGTACCTTTTTTGTCAATAGAAAAATAACAAAACTGAGGAGTTCTCTGCAAATCTATAGGGTTACCAAAATGTATTGCTTTTTCACATACATCATGAAATCATCATTATCACAATCACGTAAGAACACCTGCACTCCAAGCTGGCAGATAACAGCGAGCAGTTCACTGTTCAGGCCTTCATTGATCTGTTTTTCTTTCTTTTTCCTGTTATTTACGTTGTCCCATTTGACACAGTAATACAAACGCTGCAAGATCACACAGCGCTTTAGCCAAGGCTATGCATTTATACTTAATGCATGTGAATCAATTTCTACTATTTGGGGAGCGGAGGCTGGTAGGGAGTCACTATTATGAACTGCTGTTATTCAACTGTTTAGTATTAAAGGTTTATATTACAATTATTGTCACAAGACATACACATATTCTGCAACGTGTTGTACTACAACACAATAGCAAATTGTAAGGGTGTAACAGTACATGCATTTGTAGTGAAGGTGCTCGGTTCGGAACGGTGGCGTACCGAGCGAGTTTCTGACGTAATGTAACCCTTACTTTTCGAGGCTGTGAGTCGATCGGGTTACAGTTTCTTAGTGTAGATTATATTTACTCCCGTGTTCTCTACTGTAATGAGGACCAACACGGTAGGACAGTATAACCCAGAAATGTCAACGGTGCGACAACGTGGCCGCCGCGAGAACGCAGTGAAAAGGGCATTAAAGTCAATCAGACAATGCACACCGGTCGCAGTGCGGCCGCGTGTTAGACGCGTCCCAGAAGCGGCTCAACACGACGCACACGAAAAGAACGGCAGAGTTTATTATTTCACCCAAGACGTGACCCTCCTGCGTCAATACTAGAGCTGGGAATCTTTGGGCACCTAACGATTCGATTACGATTCAGAGGCTCAGATTCGATTATAAAACGATTATTGATGCACCCCCCTTCTTTTTTTTATTATTATTATTATTTTTTTTTAATGTTTTGTACATTAGTTCCAAAATTGTTCAAAAATACTCTCAGGCTAAACCAAACTACTATTTCAGTATCAAGTTAACATATAGCAGTAAACAAATATACAAAAATAACAGTAAATAAAAAACTCCAGTCCCCATTCTGTATCAGCAGCTTTAAACTACATTCAATTAATTTAATGTTGTGAATCAACCGTTAAAGTTGTTAAAATTGCTCCCGTTATTCCATAATTTCCCTTTTGTCTACTTTCGACATGTGAAAGTTTTAAAACTATTTTAAAGATAGATTCAAGTCAATATTTTACCGATTTAGGAGTATTTTAGATAAAAAGTTAATTAGGTTCGCTTGGAAGGTTCGCTACAACAGCCTTGCAGGGAAGTGTACTGCTTTAAGATGGCGGCCGTTTACTAACGCCCGCATCTAGCTTTTTGTAGATGTGCTGCTAACGCTACCGAATCTATATTGCATCTAGTCCTATATAAATGATATCTACTGTAACATTATGTGGATGTACTTTGTAGCAGCTTTTCGGCAGCAGTCAGGTATGTTGTTGTGTTTTTTTTTTTTTATCTCGTGGCATGAGTTGAGCTAGAGCCGTGAGTTGAGCATTGGCATTACCCGAGGGGCCGGGTAATGAGAAGCATGATATTAAGCTACTCTCACTCCGTTCCTCATTGCGTCCCGAAGAGTGCCCGGCGCGCTGAGTGTGGTGTACTTCCGCTTTACTTGGCATATTTCAATAATCGGAATTTGGATGTTTGTGAATCGTTCTCGAATCTTCCACGGCCCAATCGCGAATAATCTAAGAATCGAAAATTTTGCACACCTCTAGTCAATACTGCTACTGGTAGCTAGGATCGGGCAGACCAGAAGTCACTCGCGTAAAAATACGGTGGATCCGGTCGATTTTCAAACTAATATTCAATCGTAACCCACTTTTGAGTCCATCAGATCTCTTGAGTGGTAGATCGGGGCACAGTTGACTTGTCATTGTTGATTTACTGCTGTCTTCTCTGCTATAATAATAACCAACACGCCCCCATGTGTAATACAAAACCCTCCTACCTAAGCCTGTCGCAATATGCAATAATTCCATTTATCGCACGGTAAATAAAAATGAAGGCGATAATTTTTCCGCTGCGATTTATCGCCTCGCGTGCACCCGCGTGTGCGCGTGCTGCTGACGTGCTTTTAAAAGTTCGGCTTCCTTGTTACCAACTACGCAAAATGCATTTTAGTTCTGTTTTTAGTTTAGTGCAGTTTAAGTTTAGTGCAGGTGGAGAAAAAAAAGAAAGAAAAGGTGACGCTTACCATTGAAATGAAGACGTTAATTATAGCAAACAGAGTGTCCACTGCTGTTGACGCCAGGATCGAAACAGAAAGTAAAATAGCGCTCTCCTGCTCACCGTCAGCCCCGCGGTGCGTTCAGGTACACTAAAAAAAGTCTGCCACATTACGCGGTGCGTTCAGGTACACAAAAAAAAAGTCCGCCACATTAGAAGCCGATTCGTTACATAATTACAGGTACTGTACTGTATTATTGTTATTATTGCTATTATTATATTATTGTTATTCTGATTTTTATTCATATTTTATTTGTTTTGCTCTTTGTAATTGCTATTTGCAATTGTAACAGCAGTATTTATTTAGGATGTAGTGTGGGTTTTTGGGCTGTGGAACGAATTATTGGAATTATAATTTATTCTTATGGGAAAATCCTGCTTGACATACGACCATTTCGACTTACAAACAAGCTCCTGGAACTAATTAACTCCGTATGTAGAGGTACCACTGTATTACACATTAAACGCCATAGCAGAAGCTATGAGGGGAAACGTTTTCATTTGCCTAGATGCTTAAATTATTAAGTGGAATTTTATTTTTCTTAAAAAACACATTTTATTTCTTCTGTGTTTCTGTGCAGTATTATTGTTGTCTTTTCCTAAAAAGTATTTTTGAATTTAAGAGTAAACATTTATTGCATTTAAATGGGTGTACATGATCTATTAGTATATACTGTCTTCTCACAGTGTTATTGTAATTTTTTTTCTTCTAACTGGGGGGGTGCAATAATATCGCATATCGCAATAATTTATTAAATAAATTATCGCACACTAAAATTTGTTATCGCGACAGGCCTACTCCTACCACAACAAAACAAATAGGAACTAATATTCACATAACAACTAAAGTTATACAACATAAAATATATAATATTAATGAATACTACATCACATTTGTAAAATATAAACACATAATAATAGCCCATTTAAATAAAATAAATTGCAATGAGCTAAAACACCTGTAATTAAATAAGAATAATACACAGATCCTGCTTACACAATTAAATTTATTAATTTCTGTGTGGCGCTTTAACTTGAGAAAATCCAATAAAGCTTTTGAAAACCGTTTATACGAAGAAAAAAAAAAAAGATTCTTTGAAGCATTTCATTTGTAAAATACATGTTAAAATCCTTGTCATTGGGATTGCTTTTCTCTTTAGCACAGGACTTCTTTTTAATTCTTTCAGAAAGAAAGCTGACCAATACGCGGGGTCCGAAAGGCAAATTGTTGTTGGAGCATCTTTAAATACCCGCTACTTTTTGAGCAGAATTCTAGCTTTGTATAGGCTAATGTTCCTATTGTTGAAAGCACAAAAGTATGTAATAACCAACTAGCACATTTATATTTTGCATTTTGTTTTTTTACTGTACCGAAAATGAACCGAACCGTGACCTCAAAACAGAGGTACGTACCGAACCGAGATTTTTGTGTACCGTTACACCCCTAGCAAATAGCCAAGTGTAATGTAGCCTGCTAGATTACACAGTTAATTAACAACGTTAAACAGTAGTTTTGTGATAGTTTTTCTTTTCTCTAGTCTGTACATAAAACCTTCCTGTTTATGGAAATAAGAACAACAACAGATATCAGGTGGCATGAAAATTTATTTGGTTACAGTTGTTTACATTTTCTAACGTGTAAAATGTGCATCGGACTACCAGTTTTTTCGAAACATAAAAGTTATTAAAATACATATAACATAAAACAATGGTTTTTAACTCATTGTTTAGCATTGATGGCAACTCAACCTGCCGACTTCACTCTGCATTTGTTACTCAATTTTCTCATCAACTTGTAGAGGTAACTCCTCCCCTCCCATAATAAAATAAATAACCACAATTAGCACATGGCTAATCTGCATAAAGGAAAGCCCGATTACTCTTGGCAGGAGAGGTTGGGCTGATGTACTGTGTTACGACTGGCCTGCTGGTGGATATTGCAACCATTCAAAAGTGTGTGTGTCTGATGTGGGAAGGGATTTGTAAAGGGCTATAGAGGGAGGGGGCCCACTAGAGCAGATGGGCCGAAGCGGCGATGGGGAGGCGAGGTGGGGGCAGACGATAAACAACTGCTGCTAATTTAATCCGCCACGGCGCACACACCATTGTTCCGCGTTAAAGCCCCTCAGCACGCAACGCAACAGCCCAAACACACGCCGTGGAAGGCAGGCCCTCGTGAGGCGGTGCGCATCGCACGTCACACAAAAGAAGGAACAGGATATCCTATCCCGAGACCACAGGAGTCAATTTTATGGCCGTAATTGTTGTTTCCAAAGGGCAAACCACGTGGACGCGTGCGAGCGGCTGGCTTGCATCACTGATGATGTTTATTCACAGTCACGGTGGGAGAAGCACACACTTCCGCTTAGGAAGCGTTGCTTAAGGAACTTCTTTCCATGACACTTTTCCCACTTTCTCAAATTTAGGATTATGAAATGGTTTACTCATGGCAACCAAAAGCCGACAAATGATGTCACTCTTCCCAGAACGAAAGGCATGAAGTAGTATCAACTTAGTAAAGAATTTTTTTTAGCAGTGGTAAAAGGTAAATGTCTGAAATTGTCAGACATTATTTACCCTCACACCTTGGTAAGGAGAACTTAACATTCCTGAAGTGACCAAAGCAACCAAAAGCTAGCTAGATTACGACCTTCAAAAAAATGAAGAGAATGATCAGCCCCATCTTTCCGGAATTTCTGTCAATCAAAAGTAAAGTTGTGTACCTTGTTCTGCGTTGATTAGGCATACTTTGATGATCCGTATCGTATTTTTGACTACACTTTAAAGACTATTTAACTACACGAAACACAAAGTAAGCGAAGTATGGCTACTAATGAGCTTTTCTGAAACAATAACATTCCGAAACAGTACTAAAAACAACTTTGCGGAGAAAGGTTAACTGATAGTGGCGTGGCAAGTGTTTGGGACATGCCCAGAAGTGACTGCTAGGATAAACGGGAGACCACAAAAAACAAGCAAAGAGGCCATGTTTTTAATTAAGTAATCAGTTTGGCGTCCTGATGCATAAACCATGGGCGCTCCCGCTGACCGAACGGTGACTCGGGATAAGAAGCGAAAGACGGCCTAGTGTGGGTGGAGGGGGTGGCAGCTTTGCGCCTGCTGGTGCAAGTTTGCACACCGAGCAGAGGCATCAAGACTTGACTTGGCCAGATGTATGGCCAGCTGTTGCCTCCAACTTTTAAAGTATGACGGGACGATAGCTGTGGAATAACTACTTATCTCTAGTAGAAAACGAATAAAATAGCTTGTCCGATTACCGTAACTTTCGGACTATAAAGCGCACCAGACTATAAACCACCACCCACCAAATTTAACACAAAAATGGCATTTGTTCATAGACTATAAGCTGCAGCTGTCCTCACTTTATTAAGGGATACATAAGGCCGAGTTATACTTCCGCGTCAGACCTACGCCGTCAAGGAAGAATCGAGTTACGACCCTACGCCGTAGCCTGACGCGCGCCTCTCGATTTTTCTAACCTTCGCGTCGCGTAGACGCGTATGACGTAGCGAAAACGGACTGTGATTGGTCCGCTCAGACTGTTGTTTCCGGTTTACCGCGAAAACACCGCCATTGTAGAATAGAATCAAACATTATTTTCTACACGCAAAAATGCACCAAGCCGACGGGGGTATCATCGAAGAGCAAGTCTCGTCAAGACATTATTATTGTGATTGCCAAATGGCAAGGTCGGCGATCGGGAAAAAAAAAATGGAAGAACCACCGAGACGTGGGTGTTCGGAATCGAGTGGCCACACGAAGCGGTGACCCAGTCGGCCAAAAACTGCCAACTTTTTATCACTTTATGTCGTATTTTTGGTTGGTGCACTTCATCATTTACTGTGTACATATGTTTCAAGTATATGAAGAATAAAGCACAGATTTGGTGTCAAAAGAGTTGTTTTGATCTTTTAATTTTCAATAACAGACAGTTCACACACACAATACATCATCACTGATTGAGAGTGCCTCGGTGCTTTTTATGAGCAAGCCTCCCAACACAGTTTGGGAAGTTCCCTAGACGCCAGAAATCTGCTATGGCTTCCCAGTGGCTGGTTGTAGGACACGGCAAACAAATCAGGCTGGAGGGCTTTGCAGACCTTGAACGCAGTGCTCGACGCCAGTTTGAAGCTAGCCGCCACAGCTAGCTCTCTCCACCAGAGTCTTTAAAACTCTCTGTGCGGCATCAAAAGTCAGCCAGACCGCCTCGAAACCGTCTTCTGCGTCGCCTGCCCGTCAACATTTGTATGTTGTATGTATGTAAATCCATGTTCTGTGCTAATCACTTCTTCAGTTACTGTTCCAGTTGTTTCATTAATTACTAGCTATGGTATTTGGTAACACTTTATTTGAACATCATAATTATGACATGACACTGCCATGAGCATTAACAAATGCTTATGACTAGACATGTGCCAATTACCGGTTTCAAGGTATACCATGGTATGAAAACATCAAGTTTTTTCAAAACCGCAAAAACTTTTCGAGGTAACGTCCCTAAGGTATTAGCCATTTTTGATGTCCCAAAATGCAGGGAAAATTCCTCGCTTGTAGCTGCAAGGCTCAACCCTCCCCGACCGATTTTTGCTCAGTGAGTCAGCTGTGCTACATGATGGCTGGAGGAGGTGAAACTCCAGAACGTTTTACCCCATTGAAGAAAACTAAATTGCCGGTATAGAAATACTTCAGCTACAGAAAAGTTACAGATGGCCGTGGCTAGAGAAGAAGGGCCAACCGACATGTAAAACATGTTTGCGGCGGGTGTCTGCCGAGGAGGCAATACCTCCAATATGATTTCGCATTTATACAAAATGTTCGTAAACACTGTCATGAACGTTTCCCACCAGCTACGAGAGTTAACTCCAGCATGCTTAGTGTGTCTAGCGATGGTAAAACATGGTGTTTTTTTCTCTGTCAACTGTCTGTGTTGAGAAAGAGAGTATTTGTATAATGTAAACATGATACGAGTCATGCACACTTGCTTTTTTTATGGAAAATAATTTGTAGAATACACTTTTTCTGGAGGGGGCAGCACCTCCATGACCCTAATGAGGATAAGCGGCTCGGAAAATGAATGAATAAATGATTTATACTTATGTTGCAATTTGCTAATGTTTTGAAAAATAAAAATCCTGTTCAAAGGGATTTTTTTTTAAACCCTAATATCTAAAAGTAGGAAAATTTAGAGCTGTAATTGCAATACAGTGTTACCGTGAAACTGACATTTTGGCTTAAGGTTATCATACAGTCAGAACATCATACCGGCACATGCCTTCTTAAGAAATATCATTTTGTCTCATTTTTGAATGGAGGTAAAAGATCTGAGCTGGACATAAATATAGTAGGGCTGCAGCTATCGATTATTTTAGTAGTCGATTAATCGATGAATTAAACAGTTCAATTAATCGAGTAATCGGATTGGGAACATTAAAAATTAAAATATCTGGGATGAGCCTCAAACAGTATAAAAAATGAATAAATGAGGATCTATGTAAAAGAACAATTGGCTAACTTACATAGCAAAAATCTGCTAGCTTAAATGCTATAAAATGCTAACTTTTTTTTTTTAAATGCTCTTAACAAATAGTTCAGACTCATTTCCACAAAAAAACTGCTAAATATGCAGCACCTATAAACTTAATTAAGGATGCATTAAAAAACATTAGCCCAAAAGAAAACTTTGATTACGTTGGTCTGAACAGGGAGCAGTTGGATTTAGCCATGTGAAATGCGGCAGACCAGAGGGCAGTGTATCCACCCTAATCAATAAAAATAAATGTTAACACTTTCAAAATAAACCAATAAAACGCCACTGTAATGAAACGAATACTCGAAGCAACAAAATTTAATTCGAATATTTTTTTTCTAATCGAATACTCGAGTTAGTCGATTAATCGTTGCAGCACTAAAATATAGTGACATAATTTGCCCGATGATACTTAATGACATCTGTCATAAGCATTCATTAATGCCCATGATAGTGGCGTGTCATAATTATGATGGTCTTATGGCAGTCTTATGATGCTGATGTAAAAGAAAGTTACCTATTAACCCAAATAAATCAACAAATAAGCTGCAGGATTCAAAATGAGGGAAAAAAGTGGCAGCTTATAGTCCAAAAATTGCCGTAGTTTCCCGAATATAACGCACACTTTTTTCCCTCAAAATCAACTTGTAAAATCATGGTGCGCATTATAAACGGGTTCATGGATGGAGACAGAAATATATAAACCGATTGTCTTTTATTGACACGGCCACGTTGTGTTGAAGAAACGTATGCGGTGATCCGTTGCCGACCATTACGGTACGTGACGTCACCATTTTGTTTCGGTAATACTTCACTCTGATCGGCCGAATGATTTCGTCTGTGTTAAATTCTGCTTTTTTCACTCTTCATAAAGCACAGAATTTAGTTTCTTGAACTCATTTGAGTCAACGTTTATTGCAGCTCCGCAACTCGGACCATAACAAACGTAACAACACAGACTTCCTGTGTGTGTCCGTCAACTATATCTGTCCCTTGGGAAACTCAAACCCAAATAACAATAGTTCCTATTGTTACTGTCGTGTCGACAGCGATGAGCTCTCTTGGATTTCCGACTTACGTTCTCACTTTCATTTTACCGTATCAATCCATGGAAGAAACATTTATTCATCATGATGAAACGAGCAAGTTATACAGCAGCCTTTAAAAGAAAAGTCACATCTGTTTTGTTTTCTCCTAGATTCTGGTAAGTTGGAGAAGTTGTCAAATCATATTATTACCGTAAATATTGTCAGTTTATGGTAATGGATTGAACTACCAATATGCTATGCATGTGCTGTGTTTCACCAGTCAGTAAAATGACTTTTCTGTGTCTGTACACCAGCTCTGTTTTCTTGTATTCTTCTATTTATTGGTGCTAAAATTAGGGTGCGCGTTATAAACGGGTACGATAATTTCCTTTAGATTTTACAAGTAAATTTGGGGTGCGCATTATACACGGGTGCGCCTTATATTCGGTAAATTACGGTACGGTAAATTTGACACCCAAAAAACATAGGGATCGCAATAGATTCTAACCGGAGATATTTCTCACGTTATATTTACATGTTGATATTTACAGTTTTAACTCCGTTGCTAACCAAAACAGCATTAAAGCATCGTAAGTTGTTTCGTGACTCCATGAACTATTTCGGTTTTGAACAAGGTACCAATTTCAATTACAAAATATTAGATAACTTTGCTTTTATATATTTCTTGATTTACAAACTTCAATTAATTCAGCAATCAGCCAAGTAAGTACAACCCTGAGCAGCTCAAAAATATTTCGCAAAAAAGGCATCTGAAGATTTATCTGCGTTCATAATTTCACACTAGGTTGTACAAGCACTTCAGAGACAACCACATGCTTACAAGCAATTAAAAAGTCAAGTTTCCCTTCTAAATCAAACCTGTCTTTTACTCTTTAGCGGGAAGAGAAACGTTAGCAAAAAGCAGGGTCAATGCCTACCTCGTGGATGGAATTTTAACTCTGACACACTCCACTGCCGGCACACACATGAAAACACACTGACCTTGTATGAAATGTGGCCTGTAGTGACCTGGTAACATGGGGTTCTATATTTACACTGTCACCATGTAAATGTTGTCACGACTCAATTTCTTAAGAATGAAATATTGGCGAAATATATCTGCTCATACATTATTTAATGTGTTTCACCAATCACTTTCAATGACATCTTATTTCGTCGTCCTTTAAATGTTTTTCTATCTCCTCGTGGGGATGACGGTGTCGTACTTTTTCAAATATTTGAGTTATGATGCATTGCCTCTTGATTTGCAGCTCGGCAACCTTACTAGTATTAACCTGCCATCGCGGTCCCTTCAGATTCAAGGTACTGAAGCAAAAACAATTTAGTTTAATAAAAACACCATCTCGTAAATAGTGGCCAGGCGTTTATTTGCTCAAGTGCAGACGGAGGCTGCATCTATCAGTGGGCAGGCCTTTATTTGTCCACATTTCTGGAGCGGTATCGACAAAGTTAAGAGTATATTATAATTTATGAAGAAAAAAAAAAGATTATGGGTCACTTTCATAAAGTATCCCTGGAAAATTGGCGCAGAGCTGTTGCGGCTTTGTACATTCAGATGATTAGGTGGTGGCAACAACTTTGGCAAGGAGGTTCAGGTGAGGAAAAATGATTTCTTGGATGGCTACTGCAAAAAAGCCTATGAAGAAATTCGTGAAAACAATGAGAATTAAAGTAGGGCATTTACGAAACTGTCGACTGCTGTAATATATAATGTAATTATCTTTAATACCGTGGAGGGACCTCATTTACAACACGTGGTAAGCATTTGTTGTTAATTAAGCTAAATAAAGCACATAACAGCCATTTTTCATATACTGTATAAATAAATCTACGCAAGCTAGCACTAATAAGTGTAAAATACGTAGCCAGAAGCATCGTTTACTACCGTCTCAAATCAACAGACGCTTCCATTTTTAAAGGTTAACCACTTCAAATCCCTAATGCCTTCGCACCATACGTCAAAACGTAGATGAAGTCTCCCCTCTAGCATGAGACTCCGAGAAGGATATTACTATGCTAATCTGGAGTCTTTAAGAAGGCAAATGTCAAAGGGAATGAATGATCCTTTTTCCCACCCCACGCAGTCGCCGGTGCAGTAAGACCTCCTTTAACATTTGTCCTCAGAAGTGCGCGACACACTTGGGGTTAACCAACAGTATGACTAGACTCGGTGTATTTTTCATTTTCATATGTTCCTTTCCTATGCATATCCATTGATGTAATGACTTTGCTGGAAACCAGTTTAATGCACTAAAAAGGCCTGTGACTAGAGATGATGCCGATCGATCGGGTCCGATCACGTCATTTTCAAAGTATCGGAATTGGCAAAAGAATATCGGCCATGCCTTTTTTTAAATATATATATATATTTTTTAATTAAATCATTTTCTAATTGTATTTAACGTTACAGACATAATATGTTACACTCATCCAGAGTCTTTAGTTTAGGCTTAAGGTATGGTTATCAAATTTATCATGTTAACGGCAGTATTTAATTTTTTAAAAAATTTATCACGTTAAAATATTTAACGCAATTAACGCATGCGCTGCACGACCCACTCACGCATTGTCGCGATCAATCTGTAATGGTGCCATTTTACCTATATATAGAGCTAAAAGGCAGCGTAAATTGAGTAGAGTGAATTTTGGCAGCCTTTGGAGCCTTTTTTTAATTGGCTAAAGCCTTACAATCCCTCTCCCTACGATTAGAAATATCGTGGTAAGCAATGTGGGGAAGAAAGGTGGTAATTGATCTTTTTCTTAACACCCTATGTTATTTCCTAACGCAGAGAAGATATATCAATTGGTACCACTACGCACAGTCATGGTTGCACTTCCCATCACGCATTTGGGCAGAGCAGTTAAATGGCTACAGTATCATTTACTGAAAGCTCAACAAATACACTAGATGACAATATTTAGTCACAATATACAAAGTCACATTTATCCTTTAAGAATTAAAAGTCTTTCTATCCGTGGATCCCTCTCACAGAAAGAATGTTAATAATGTAAATGCCATCTTGAGGATTTATTGTCATAATAAACAAATAAAGTACTTATGTACCAGGGGTCGCGTTAACCGAATATTTTCCGTCGTTGACCGTTTTTTTAAAACGGTAACGGAAAAAACTGAAGTCCAGCCGTCATTTTGACAAGTTGCAATTCACACCCCAGACCACAGGGTGGCGAGTGAGCATATTAATTAGCTATTGTCTCTCTTGATGCATGACGTCGTTGGCCTTACTCGGAAAAATGTCAAGGCAACTGAGTGTTTGCCTGGCACGGCCAGACTGTTCTCCCTGTATTTTTCAAACACTGAGAGAAAAGTCTGGGACACAGCCTCTCGAGTAGGTACAAAATCAATCGACAAATCAGATTTGTTTATTTGCGTGACGTGTTCTTCGCGAGAAACGTCACTCTTGCGCGCCGAAAGTCGTCTCTACGTCAACATGGATGGCGACGGGAGAGCAGAGAATATGTTCCAATCTGCAGTAAATTCAGTTTTAAATGAGCTAAAACACATCAACACGAGTCATTGACAACAGTCTGTCTCGCGCTAGCCATGTTGAATAAACTCCGTTCTCCTCATATGTTTACTTCCGCACGCAAGTCCCTCGTCCTGCCCTCGTCGCTTTGCTAACGGCACATTTGCCCGTCGCTGACTGGTGCACTCCGCTGTCTGTTTGCCTCTTGTTAAGCTTGTTCGGACGGAATATTAATTAAAAATGAATGAAAACTAAATACTATTGGTTATTATTATCATTTTAAAACTGTAAGTGACGGGTAAAAATAGATTATGACCGGATTTTTATGACACTGTCAGTCAAAATGACAGACAACGAAAAAGTCTAGCGCAACCTCTGTTATGTACTGTATGTTGAATGTATATATTCGTCTGAATTTGATTCATTTTTTTCTTAATGCATTGCCAAAATGTATATGATCAGGAAAAATTATAGGGAATGATTAGAATTGAATCGGGAGCAAAAAAACATGATCGGAACAACCCTACTTGTGACTGTTGCAATGTACTGACAACATTTTCGAGACATCACTGGCTACTTTTACATGCAAACATTTAGTCGTATTAAAAGCCTGATTGGAATAAAAATGCTTGATGTACACACACCGTTCAGAATATTCTGACCCAATCAAGCCAATTCCGATCAATAGGGTTGATTCATATCTATTTAGAATACGATCGGTGGGAATGAAAACACTCATTCCAAAATTTTGGAATAAACCATCTTTACCGCACATGTCTGTGACGTTAGTATACACGTTTCTGTTATTCCTGGTAGCTTATAGAAGCAGAGCTAGCGAAAGACATGACGAGCGCAAGGCTAAATTGGTTTGTATCCAAGACTTTGCTGGAGATTTTTTTTTAAACATCTTTAAATTGTTGAAAGATTTACCGGAAGAAAAATGAAAAAGAAAAAAACACGAAATAACGCTAACAATCAAGGCAGAAATTGATGGAGCGATGCTCTGTTGACATGGTAAGTCACTATGTCTTCTTGTTTTACTACTACTACTGCTACTACTACTTGGCAAATCCGCGCATGTCAAAATAATTTGTTTCGATCAAAAGTGTGATACATGAACACGCAAATTGACGGTAGAAAACTGGGAAAAATACTCGAAATAACGTTAACATTTACAGTAGAATGGAGAGCGAAATGTTTTGTTGACAGGGAAATCGCTACAGCTTTTACTTCTACTACTATTTCTGCTATTTTTGGTCAATCTGCACATGTCAAAATGATTTGTTCCGGCTGAAAGTGTGATGTATGAACATCCAAGTTTACTTAGAGGAAAAACAGGAAAAGTACACAAAATAACGAGGTGGGAACTAGGGCTGAATGAGATTGGAAAAAACCGACATTGCAATTTTTGGGGGGTTTGCGATATGTATCGCGATATTAAAACTAGAAGAATTCTCACCGACTTGAATAGCTTTGTTTGGGAAGACTTTGGTTGACTCACTATGACCACATGGTATACATTAGAGATGTCCCGATCTGATCACATGATAGGAAATCAAGCCGATCGCGCTATCTTTCAGAGGATCGGAATCGGGTTTTTAATTTAAAAATACATTTGTTTTTCTGTTTCATGCTCGTACAGCCATCCAAGCTCCCTTCTGAAAGGCAGTGCGACCAAACAGTTTTTCTTGGTCACCAGTGCAGCTAACTTTTGGTACTTAAAGTTAACGATGATTGGCGGGTTTTTAGTTATGATCTGGCCAGAGACGCCTCGATAGCGCTACGATCAAAGGCTTACTGGATGTAACCCCAGACCATGATTTTGCCACCACCAAACTTCACTGTTTTGTGGCAAAAGGTGGATTTTTCAGATTAATTTTCCATTGAATTACACCACAGTTGCCGCAAATATTGCAGGAGCCCTACTGGAGCCCACATGGATCTGAGATTCACTCAGAAAACAGTGAAGTTTGGTGGTGGCAAAATCATGGTCTGGGGTTACATCCAGTATGGGGGTGTGCAAGAGATCTGCAGGGTGGAAGGCAACATAAATAGTCTGAAATATCAACAAATCTTAGCTGCCTCTTACATTCCTAACCATAAAAAGGGACAAATTCTGCAGCAGGATGGTGCTCCATCGCATACTTCAATCAAGATCCTCCAGGACTGGCCAGCCCAGTCACCAGACATGAACATCATTGAGCATGTCTGGGGTAGAATGAAAGAGAAAAAATGGAAGACGAAACCAAAGAATGTTGATGAACTCTGGGAGGCATGCAAGACTGCTTTCTTTGATGTTCCTGATGACTTCATCAATAAATTGTAAGAATCCTTGCCGAACCGCATGGATGCAGTCCTTCAGGCCCATGCAAGACATACAAAATATTAAATTTGGATCTCACAGCACCACTACTTAATTCGCTTATGTTATGTAACATTTTTGTATTGGAAGTACATTTTTGTTCAAATTTCACACTACTTTCTGTAGGTGACAAAACTTTTGTCTTGCCAAAATTTGACCTTTACATCTTCATTAAATGATAAATCTTTTTTCAGTTAAACAAATATATTTTTGTACATTCAACATCATTTGGGAGGGTCTTAGCTTTCATATGAGCCATTTCTGAAACCAATTGAATAATCAAAAGTCAGGTTATTTGCAATTGTTTCTACAAAATGGATAAGCGACAAGACTTTTGTCAGGGACTGTACAATTTCTGGTATAATTTGTTCGGACCAAAAGTTTGACGTATTAACACGCAAGTTAACAGTAGAAAAACCTGGAAAATTATGCAAAATAATGCTAACATTTAAAGTACAAATGGATGGAGCGATGTTTTGTGACACGGCTTCTACTTAAATTTCTGGTATAGAACCTACCCACCGACATCACAAAATCACGTGATCGCTGTATTGTTCCGCCCCCTTGTCCGTCATTTTGTGTCTGTATTATCAATGGTCTCAATTGATCGAGCAATTTGTAATGCATTTCATGGAAGACCCGGTGCTTTCGGATGCCGTAAACTCACTTGATGCGTTGCATAAAAGGCGTTATGTGGAAAAGCTTCAGTTTATCCATTCGCCAGATTCATATTTGATGCCTAAATCGATGTTTTTCGACCCGCTGTCTCCGCCGTATTTGCCTGACATCTGCTAGCTACCCTGATATGTACAACTATCTTGTCCACACAAAATAAGCCTATTCTCACGAAAGTTTGAAAAACTTTAAGAGCTTGGAGGCTTATAAATACTTCGTTGCTGGTTGGGTGAAACAGGTCCTCGTCCACGAAAATTCGGCAGGAATCTATCTTGTGCTTGGAAAGGTGAGTTACGAAAATTTCAATTCAAAATCTTTTGTTCTTGCTAACATCCACTGTCAAGTCTAATGTATTTCACGTCATTTGTCAAAGGAGCTAGGGCTTTTAATGTTTATATGGTTTAGCGATAGCACTCTCACTACATACATACGTGT
The DNA here is from genome assembly GCF_030265065.1 of Corythoichthys intestinalis. NCBI lineage: Eukaryota > Metazoa > Chordata > Actinopteri > Syngnathiformes > Syngnathidae > Corythoichthys > Corythoichthys intestinalis. Next base: position 24,901,278 of record NC_080416.1, read on the forward strand.
ATGTTGTCGGCGATTAGCCTAGCAATGATCTTAATTGTGGTTGTCAGCCCAAAACCCTCTAAATATATATCAAATGCATCTTACCAGATATAAAATGACTACTACATAATCTGTGGTAATCGTTTGGAGCCCAGTTTTCTCGTCAAATTGCAGCAGCACATCTCGCTCTCTCCTCTCCGGGTCTCTCGGAATCCGGTAGAACTTCAAGTCTCTCCGTCTATCTTCTCTGTTATTGCAACCGACCGCCACACACGCCTTCACCATTTTGATTATTAATGTTAACGAGCAGAAAAACACGCCGTAAATAGGAGGAATGTACGTAGCCGTAACAGGTAAACACGATGTGTTGACGGACAATTGGGCGGCACCAGTCAGGAGGGCGGAGTTATGACGTCACGTGGGTAGGGTCTATATTTGGTCAGTCTTTTTATGTAAATATAATTTGTTCGGACCAAATATGTGACGCATGAACAAGCATTATTTTTCATCATAATTTTAATCCAAACTGTGAAATTTTGTCCATGTAAACGTAGCCACTGATTGATCAACTTGGACTTGACGAAACACGCAGAATGACTCAAGTTCAAAACGGGGTTGACTCTGCAGTACTTTTCTTGACTAATTGCAGCAACAGCCACGATGTCCCCTAACCTTACCGTTTTGCTACTGTTCCTTGAAGGCTACACTGCCTTGAGGGTGACAGTAAGATGGAAGCTAGGAGGTGTCACTTAAGGAAGATGAACGAGTGGTGACGCAAAGAGCACAAGCGGGTCAGAGAGCTTCCCGAGGCAGACGTACGCACGCTTACACACCACCGTCAAATAAGTGCAGCGTAACACAAACACACACAGCTGTCAGGGGGCAGACGAAGATCATTCACAAAACAACCCCCTCCCCCTGGGTATCGCTGACACCGTTTCTCCCAGCGTACGCGCACACACCATCGCGTCTCAAAAACACACATACACGCACAGCGCCGGAAGGCAGCATGCTGTCCATGTGGCCTGTGGAGAATCATTACTCAGCAGTGCGGGGCTAAAGAGCGCAGAGTGAACTTCCTCCTTGAACGGAGCGCGTTCCTCTTTTGTACGCAACAAGCGTTTGGACCGCTTTTGCCGAGGGATTAACTCTATCAGAGCCGTCGACGATGACAGTGGTTCAAGTATTTAGCTCTTTTCATGCATCTGCTGTGAATTACAATCAGTTTAACAGATGTCTAAGATGTCTATCGCTCTCGATGGCAGCCAATGAGTTAAGTGTTTTGGTGAAAATTGAAACTTTGAAACTGTTTAATGCTCTATCGCCTTTTGGTGATGGAAGTTCTACAGGGAAACAAGGTGTATGAGACAAAAACATAAGCTCAAAACCGGCTAATTTCAGTGTAGGGTAGAGGTGTCAAACTCCTATTTGTCACCAGCAACACTGTAGTCATAGTTTTGCTTCGGAGGGTCATTGTCACTATTAAATGGCTAGTTTATGACAAATTGATTATCGAATGAAGAAATATTCGAATTATTCTGGAAACATTGCTGACTTAAAAATTCTCTTCGTATACTGGAGGTGCATTTATATTTCATTTTTAAAATAGGGGATAAAACAGTTGAAAGATAAATAATAGAATATTAACTTTTAGTTTTCGTATAACCATTAATTATTTTTTCTTGTAAATGTTTATCCTATTTAAGTTTTACTTAGAAAAATAAAAGGGGATAAAACAAATATTTTTTATTCTTTTAAAAAAATATGTAAATACAGTGATCCCTTAACTATTTCGTGCCCTCAGTCCATCGCAGATATTTTTTCAATGAGCCCTTTAATGCCTGCAATGTGAAGCAATTGTCAGAGAATCACAAAATTTGAAAAATAAGGTCATAATGAAATCTTTTTTCAAATTTGTAAAAAAGAAAAAACAAAATTAATATGTGTAATAAGCGCACTAATATCTATAACCCTTGCTAAATCCTGTTTTTTTTCTCATGGAACCTGCAGATGCAGGAGTTGACTTGCATCCATTATTTTTTTTTTTTTTAGGAAAGATATTTCAAAATTCTGAATTAGTCTCAAAATCATGAAATTCTAAGAGTATCAAATGTGATACATTTGGCAATAAAGGGTTAGAAAAAAAAAAAATACAGGTGAGCTGTCCCGAGTCAATCGCGAAGTCTCCCTCTCCCTGCTCTTTGTTTATCAGGCAGTGCACTGGAGTTGCTTATTAAAGTTAACGATGATTGACAGACGTTAAATGTTTGATCTTGGCACAAATGCCTGGAAACCGAAGCTTCGAAGCGCCACATGCGTCAATCATCGTTCAACTTGTTAAACAGTTGCTGTGGCAACTCATTGTGTGTCAGTGAGCCACTTGAGCGGACTCACTCAATGAAGCATTTAGGGCTGCAGCTATCGATTATTTTAGTAGTCGATTAATCAATGAACTAGTTAGTTCGATTAATCGAGTAATCAGATAAGGAACATGAAAAATTAAAATACCAGGGAAGAGCCTCAAACGGTATAAAAAAATAAATGAGGATCTATGTATAACAAAAGAACAACTGGCTAGCTTACATAGCAAAAGTCTGCTAGCTTAAATGCTATAAAATGCTAATGTTTTTTTACAATGTCGTAAACAAATGGTTCAGACTAATATTCCCACAAAAAACGGCTAAATACACAGTACCTATAAACTAAATTACGAATACATTAAAAAACATTACCCCAAACAAAAACTTGTGAAATGAGGCAGACCAGAAGGCAGTGTATCCACCCTAATCAATAAAACTAAATGTAAACACTTTAAAAATAAACCATTAAAACGCCACTTTAATGAAACGGATACTCGAAGAAACAAAATTCGAATTTTTTTTGCAATCGAATACTCGAGTTAATCGATTAATCGTTGCAGCGCTACCAGCATTTATTAAAGACAAGCATTTTTATACTTTTATCTTGTTTAAAAATAATTCGGAGGGACAGTTACATGTTTAAAACTTATAATTATTACATTTGAAGTAAAAAGAAATTTATAGTTTTTTTTTTTTTAACCAACTATAAGACATCAATAACTAAGCTAAAAATGATAGACATTTCGAATAATAAATATAATTACTTGCCTTCTTTTTGGGTTGAAACAAAAGCGGTTGCGCAGTGTCCGTAAACGGGGGGTCTCCAGGGTAAAAGGGACAAATTAAAAATAGCTTGGGGGCTAAATGCTTCACGAAACTGCTATGGCAGCATATAGACATACTGTTCTATCAAAGACAAGTTTTTTTGGCTTAAAATACAGCAGTTTATTTTAAAGAGGGGTGCAAGAGCAGAAACTGCTTTTTCAGACATGTCTGTGTTTTCCACCATATGTACATATACAGTATATATATATATATATATTAGGGCTGTCAAACGATTAAAATTTTTAATCGAGTTAATTACAGCTTAAAAATTAATTAATCGTAATTAATCGCAATTCAAACCATCAATAAAATATGCCATATTTTTCTGTAAATTATATATATATTCTGTAAAATAAATTGTTGGAATGGAAGGATAAGACACAAGATGGATATATACATTTAACATACGGTACATAAGGACTGTAGTGGGCATTTCACTCTACTGTCATTTAAATCTGTCTATGCTGTCCTCACTCCGAAGCGTCTACTTTTTCCAAAGCTAGACAGCTAGTGAATGACGCCATAATAATCAGACTTCTTTCTTTTTCATCTGATTTATTAATAAAATGGCCTCAAACCATTGTCCTCTTCAGACCGTCGTAAAACTACAAAAAAAAAAGCATTGCATTAGCAACAACGTTAGCTTAGCACGCTATACAGGTTCACTAAACAAACAAAAAGTGTCTCATACAAAAAATATAACATTTCGCTTACTAGCATAATATGTACATTATTTACAACAACCATACTTACGGACAAATCTTGTCCAAGGATCATATAGGCACAACATTACAACGTAGGCGTCAGCCCGAGATGTCGTGCAGCCATATTGAACTGGCAAGACAACAATAAACCATGTCGCAAAGCGACCACAAGAGTTCGCTGTTAGACAGCACAAAAAGCCTTGCTGTAAAACTTACCAAAAGGCAGAATACTGTCTGAGCGGGACATGTGCGTTAATTGAGTCAAATATTTTAACGTGATTAATTTTAAAAAATTAATTACCGCGCATTAACGCGATAATTTTGACAGCCCTAATATATATCTATATATTTTTTTTAATTACACTTTAGGAAAAAACTGAAAAAAAAAACATCTTATATGCATCTCTTTCCGATGCTAAATCTGAATAAATACATTGAACACACACCCAAAAAAAAAAAAAAAAAAAAAATGAGGGGGGCTACTTTGCTGTTTTTGACTTAGCGCGGTGGGATCTAGTCCCTATTAACTGCAAAAAATTGTAGTTATTTCATAAAATGTACTAAATATTCTTTTTTTTTTTGATAATAATTGAAAACAAGAGGTAAATGTCCTTGGATTTTTGTAGTACTTGATCGTTGACGAAATGTTGTCCTCCGTGAACGATATTTTTTTTACACGAAACCCTAAGTCAAGTCAATTCACATGATATACTTGTGCGGGTCACACTACGTATATTATGAGGTGGGCCATTAACATTAATATTTCTTCCCAAAATATCGCAAACAAATACCTGTGTTTGGACCTGCGCTAAAATAAACCGACAACAGTTTATTAGCATGTACTGCATAATGAGCATTTGCCACCCAAATCCCCAACTCCTCATATAACGTGTTGCTGTTTTCGAATGCTAAAGTGGTGATAAATATCGTCCAACTTCATTACATGAGCGTTTGATTTGTAAGCTACTTTCCAATTGGCAGCGAGTGGTGGTGCTACCTTTTAGACGGCGGCGGAGCAATGTGCGCATCCATTAGCGGCAGTCAAGTCAATATATAACAGCCTTGCTTTGGTGCGTTTCCATTAGGATTTCGACGGCGAGAGTTTTCACTCTGGGTTTAATTCAAACTCTGGCATCAGACTGCATGAGGACGTCTTAGATGGGGACGGGAGAAGCATTTGACACAAAAGCTACAAAAACAACCGTGCACCTTTAGCACAAGCAATTACAACAGTGCCTATTTGTAGATCTCTGTTAAAACGTCAGTCCTGATACTTGAATGATGTTTAAAAACTGCATCAGTGTTGATCAAGCCATTAAAAGCTTTTTATTGAATAGATGAATGAATCCATTTCATGAGCGCACGTATAAGACATCGTACTTACAACTGAAAACTAATTAGGTGCCGAAGTGAGCGTAAAGTGCTGGTGTTGGTGCAGTTAACGTATGATTTATATCAAATTTTCATACAAGCAAGCATTCACAACTGCACTCATGCTGTTCATAATTTGCATTCTATTGTTATAAAAGCAATCTTTTTTTTACTAGATTAATTATATTCAAGGCTGTAGGTTTGGTCTCAACATTAGTAAGGATGATACAACAGCATAACCTGCATGTACACTTTTTGCTGGGGACAATACAATAATAAGACCCAACAGATTGGGGGACAGGGCTACATTACTCATGAATATGAACCTAATTAATTGATAGGCTAAATGATCAATGCAATGTTCTGTACTGACTTATACCAACTTTCATATGTATTGGTTCAAGTGATTAACTCATTTGCTCCCAAAAACGTATAAATATGTTCTATTTTTAATTGTTTCAGTGTCCCAAAGATGTATTTATACGTCTTTTAAGTTTTTTTTTTTTTTTCCGAAAGACATCTCTGGGTCCTGATTCAATTTAGCTCCAAAGCACAAAGCTGAAAATCTATTTTAAAGCAATAAAACTGGCCACTGGAGGGCAGTAGCGCATTTGGTAAGACACGCAACCCTATTCAACGGCAACGACGGCCAAGCCGCCCAGCCGGGATGCCAACGGAAACCAACTGAATGGATGCCAGGCGGTGGACAACCGAGCAGAACAACTGGTAGGACGCCAGGGATGCCAGGCGCTGGACGACCGAGCAGAACGACCGGGACCACTAGATGCCGTTGAGTCCGTGCTGCTCACGAGCAGAGCCCGCAGCGACTAAATAAAATCATCTTTTTAAGAATGGCAACGATGAGAGAAAAGTTTTAACCGGCTGTCACGGCCACAATAGCGTCATCTTTCAGTTAGTTATGTGTAAATAAATTGTTACTTTGCAATCAAAAGCTCTATTTGTCTTGTTGTTTCTGTTATTTTGTAAAAGGAAAACATTATTCAGATGTTTGGGATGTAACTAAAGTAATAAATAGCTGTGGTAAAGTCAATGTTTGAAATGCATGCTTTCACAAAAAAGCTCAATTCCTCCGTTTTTTCATCAGAAATTGGAAAATTGCTCAAACTAAGCTATTTTCTAATGCTGATGTCTAAAGAATGGAAAAAGATATGAATTAACTTTTTTTCCTGCTGAAAGAACAGTCTAATCTTTCTTTTGGTGGGTTCCATGTTTATATAGCAATAGAACATAATTTTCTGTGGGCGTTGCAATATCAGTCAAAATCCAGTAAAACACCCAGGAGCGAAGGGCCTTGCTCCGGTGAAAATGGCTGGGAATGAATGAGTTAAATGTTCAATTCAAACCTTTGTTTTCAAGAACTACTAAAAAAAAAAAAAAAAAAAACAGTTTGAAAACTTCCAGAATAAATGTCTGGATTTATTTGGCAATTTTATATTTCAATACTTAACACATAACTCTAATTGAAAATGCACAATAAATATAAACTTGTTAATAATCTCTTAACTATCCACTAGAGGTTGGAATCTTTGGGTACCTAATGATTCGATTACGATTCAGAGGCTCCGATTCGATTAAAAATCGATTATTGATGTTACCCAAACCCTCTATTTTAATGTTTTGTACATTAGTTCCAAAATAGTTTAAAAATCCTATTAGGCTAAACCAAACTAATATTCAAGTATCAACAATAAACAAAACATTAAATAAAATCCTCAAGTCCCCATTCTGTATCAGCAGCTTTAAACTACATTCAATTAATTTTATGATGTGAATCAACTGTTAAAGTTGATAAAATTGCTCCCGATATTCCATAATTTCCCTTCTACTTACAACATGTCAAAGTTTTAAAACGGTTTCATTATTTAAAGATAGATTCAAGTCAAAATTTTGCTCATTTAGGAGTATTTCAGATAAAAAGTTAATTAGGTTCGCTTCAACAGAGCCTTCTAGAGAAGTCTACTGCTTTAAGATGGCGGCTGTTTACAACGCGGCAACAACTGAACAGCAAGCCTGTCGTTTCACATCTACCGGTAGTTCTTTTAATATGTTCTAACACCGCAGTCGTCTGTCATTTAGCATCTAGTTCGGCAAAGATGTGATATCTACTATAGCCATATGTGGCCGTATGTTTGTAGCAACTAGCAACTGGGCGTTGTTTGAACCAGCTGTCGGCCGCAGTCAGGTACTTTTGTTTTTTTATCTAGCGGCATGAGTTGAACATGATATTTGCTCTCGGTCCGTTCCTCATTGCGTCCTGAAACCAACGCTGACTGTGTTTTAGTTCTGCTTAACCTGGTATAATTCAATAATCAGAATTTGGATGTTTGTGAATCGTTCTCAAATCTTCCACGGCCGAATCGCGAATAATCTAAGAATCGGTAATTTCGCACAATGCAAAAAAATAAACATTTGTCTAAAGACCACTCAACATTGTTGAGAGATTAATATAAGATATGCAGGAGGACACTTCTTTCAAAGGGCCTCAGACTCGCTTCTGACTCAAGTTTTGCAGGTTAGCAAATTCACACACTTAAATGTTATGCTAACTAGAGGTGTGCGAAATTTCCGATTCTTAGACTATTCGTGATTCAGCCGTGGAAGATTCGAGAAAGATTCACAAACATCCAAATTCCAATTATTGAAATATGTCAAGTAAAGAGGAATTAAAACACACTCAGTGCGCCGCGCGGTCTTAAGGACGCAATGAGGAACGGAGCGAGAGTAGCTAAACATCATGTTTGTCATTACCCGGCCCTCGGGTAATGCCAATTCTCAGCTCACGGCTCTAGCTCAACTCATGCCGCGAGATAAAAAAAAAACAACAACATAACTAGTGTTGCACCGATACCATTTTTTGGCCCCGATACCGATACCTGGCTGTGCAGTATCGGCCGATACCGATACCATACCACCCCGTTTATATATATATATACTTTTTTTATTTTTATCCCCCCCCCCCCCAAGAGCTACATAATTGGATGTGAAATCATTGCTATCAAGTCTTTGTCAGGCTGTTGCTTACCTTTGCAAAATAGGAAAAAGACTAGTACAAAGTATAATACTAGCCCAACAGTAAGAAAGTAAAAATAAGTTCATAAAAATAAACACAATGAACTGAGTAAACTTCTTTTTAAACCTCTCAAAGGCCAAACAGTGCAACGTTCATGAAATTATTGTCACATTCTGCTGCTGGTTAGATTGTGTTTTGTTGCTGGGCTGTTAGTGGGGGCGTTCCTGACGTCGCACCTGAATCCAATGCGGGCTCATCAACGCAGCATTTAAGCACGGGTGAGCTCAGAGAAGGCTGCCGAGATATTTGCTTTGCTGATCGCCATTTGACATCTCGCACTGTAGTCTCGCTACATTTGCTTGTTGCGCCCCTGCATTGGGTTTTTTCTGTTAGTGTGCTGCACTCGTTTGTAACCTCTACCCTGTGCAGGTATTTGAGTGTTTTTATTTTGGCTTTTTGGCTCGCTGCCTATCGTCTTAGATAACCTTCGAGTTTGTAGTACTGAGCTCCGTCGACCTGCTGTCACGGACTCCTTTTGTTATTTCTACTATCCCGCGATCGCGTGTAATTTTTTGTTTGCAATTAAACCCTTGTACGTATCCTCCGCTTGTTGTTCGCTTCGAGGTTCAACCTTGTTTCCGCATTTGCAGACGCTAACAATTATAAGTAATAATAATTGACCACAGCATCCCGTCTCTCTATTAGCCTCCTTTTTTCGGGAGCGGGGGGGGGGGGGGGGGGGGTCCCTTATTTCTATTTCTGAAAGGTGGCAACCCTACTTTGGAAACAGTTCCCAAATTACTGCAGCATTTCTTTAAGTAAAAGACAAAGTTGACGTAGTGAACTAACCAGAGATTGTTGCACCGGTCCAGCGCCCGTCCTCTTGATAGCAGTCCTGCTCTTGCAGGCTCAAACTCGTTGTGTTCGTTCACGTTTCATCTTCAAATGTTTTATCAGGTTTGAGGTATTGAAACTGGCCGATTTAACTCCACATCTCGAAACTTTCAGGCCGCAAATCTTGCATGCAGCCATTGATTTTAATTGCCGGGATTTCTATTTTGAAATATTTCCCGACCGCCGCCATGTTGGTGGCGCCGACATAGCGGCCTTGTCATTGGTCAGGAGTGGCTATTGGCCCGTTCTCATTGGTCTGGAGCAGGCCAATAGCGATAGCTGCTTGGTGTTCACGTGTCATCACACAACACAGAGACAAAGTGTAGTGAGCGCCAGGAGGAAAAAAAAGGCTGCGGTCAAATGTTATAATAATGGACCGGTAAATGGTATCGGCGCCTTCTTTGTTGGTACTCGCCGATACAGATACCACCATTTTGGACCGGATCGGCGCCCCCTGCCGATACTAGTATCGGTATCGGTGCATCTTTAAACATAACTGACTGCTGCCGACAGCTGCTACAAAGTACATCTACATAATGTTAAGGTAGATATCATATTTATATAGGACTAGATGCAAAATAGACTCGGTGGCGATAGCAGCACATGTATAGAAAGCTAGCTGCGGGCGTTAGTAAACGGCCGCCATCTTAAAGCAGTAGACTTCCCTGCAAGGCTGTTGTAGTGAACCTTCCAAGCGAACCTAATTAACTTATTATCTAAAATACTCCCAAATTGGTAAAATATTGACTTGAATCTTTAAAATAGTTTTAAAACTTTCACATGTTGAAAGTAGACAAAAGGGAATTTATGGAATAACAGGAGCAATTTTAACAACTTTAACGGTTGATTCACAACATTAAATTAATTGAATGTAGTTTAAAGCTGCTAATACAGAATGGGGATTTGAGTATATTATTTTTTGTTTTTAACTGTTAACCTGATATTGAAATAGTTGTTTATTTAAGCCTGCGAGGCTTTAAAAAAAAAAATTTTTTTTTAAATTATTATTATTATTATTATTATTTTTTTTTTTACAGTTTTTGTAGCTAATGTACAAAACATTAGCAGCTAATAGCGGGGGGGGGGGTGTCATCAATAATCGATTTATAATCGAATCGTAGCCTCTGAATCGTAATCGAATCGCTGATGCAGGTCGGACTTTCAGTAGCAAAATAAGTGGTGTGTTCCCCACTTCCACATCATTGATGTCGTTTTAAATTACAGTGGCTGCAGCTGATGCTGGCCAGAAGAAGAAAAAAAAAATCGAATATCCCTCTTCGAAGGGGCGAAGGAGGCGGCACGAGCCTGGGGCTGTGAGTGTGTGTGTGTGTGGGGGGGGGGGGTCGAGTCATTTACCAATCAAACGTGTATTTGATGGGAAAATTGGACTGGCACATTCTGAACATAATGAAAATAATTCACTTAATACTGGTAGGGTCAATTCCATCCTTACAACATATGGAGAGACAATCTAAATTACTTATAAAACTAGAGTCATTATATCATACAAATAAGGTTGCTTTAAAGTCGGTGGGGACAATTTGAGCATCCTAAAAAGTTGCTAGTGTTTTATCCCTACCGTCCCTATGCAAACCTATACCCTTGATTAGATCAGACGTCTGTCGCCGTCAAGAGCAGCCAATGAATTAAGAGATAGAAGCTAGGGGACCTTCGTGATAGGATTCGATGCTTTAGTAAACGTATTGGGAATTAAATACAAATACAAGGTTTAATTGTATTTTTTGTGTCAGTTTTATCGTAAACTTCATTTGGGAATTATAAACATCTTCGAGCAATCAAGGCTTGCCTCGTTTCAAGAACTCTGTGAGTAAGAAAATGCGAATAGGCACTAAGGAATACTTTAAAAGCAGTGTTTTAATAAGTTTTAAGTAGAGCCACAGGGAAAAGAACTCAAGTAACTCTTTTTTATAAACCACAAAAATAGGTCAGCATAAAATTTCAGCCTCAAAAGTCCACCGTACTTTGTTTTCCAGACGGACATTTCTTGCAGACCTGAGCGCTAGAAGTTTGGCACTATAGCTGGAATGGTGGCTGCTGAGGAATACTTGAATAATATTTAAAAAACAGCACTAGTTGAAGGTAGATACTAGGTTTAGAATCATTGTTTTGTTTTGTTTTTTATTCTGGCAACGGCTACCTCGTAACCATTCAAATTGAACATTAGCTTAAACATTAACTCGTCCTTGGTTAGTAAAAATTCATAATGTGCAGCTGTCCAGTACTGAACGACACTAATTTAGTAGCAAAGTTAAAATGAAGGTAAATATTTGTATAAAAACACTTCTAGGCAATTCGTATAAACCTCATACCATTTATACTTTACCTATTTTGCCTTAAGTTACTTCAAAGACACGATTAATCGATAATCTCAAAGATTCAAAGTAACATTCTTATTTGACGAGTATGTCATCGCTCCATTTTATCTACAGTAGTTTTACTGCCGCAACTGTGACCTTCATCAATGTCGCACAGCTCCACAATATGAATTCACCGTTACAACTTAAGCAATTTTAAAATCGCTATTTTCTTGTCTCATGGAACCTTTCAAAGACCTTTCTATTTCCAACGCGTGAGTTTTACTTAAGACGGCCCGTTTGCCTGCAGAGTTCAAAATTGGTGATTCTCGCGTAACGGCGTCTTCCGCCCACGTCGGTGTCGATACTGGACTTCATGTGTTTGACCGCCTGCGCTCGGGTTAAAGCTTCGGGGCAGCATAACAGACACAAACACATTTCTCTGCCACGAGAGAAAACAACGCGGCCGAACAAACAACACAGAACGGCTTCAAAGGTAGATGACGATAAAACACACAAGCGGCCTAAACCTCCCGGGTTGGTTCGTGGATCACATCATGCAAACACAAATTACCGTATTACACAATAACAAACTGATTGATTGCCGCGTATTGCGAAAAGAGCAAGTTTGTGCTTATTTTAGATTTAGCAATGCAACGATTAATCGATTAACTCGAGTAATTCGATTACAAAAAGCTTCGAATCAAATTTTGCTCCCTGGAGTATTCGTCTAATTAAAGTGGTATTGTAATAGTTTGTTTTGAAAGTGGTCAAATTTAGTTTTATTGATTTAGGTGGATACACTGCCCTCTATTGGCAACAGTGCATATGACATAACTCATTTAGCATGGCTGAATCCAGCTGCTCCCTGTTAAGACCTGCATATTTGAGGTAATATTTTTTAATGTATTTGTAATTTAGTTTGTAGGTATATTTAGCCATTTTTGTTGGGAATATGTGTTTAAATGATTTGTTAAGAGCATTGTAAAAAAAAAAAAGTTAACATTTTATAGCATTTAAGCTTGCAAACTTTTGCTATCCAAGTCAGCCAATTGTTCTTTTGTTGTACTTAGATTTTCATTTATTAATATTTTAATACCGTTTGATAAAGATGCCCCGATCGATCCGATCACGTCATTTTCAAAGTATCGGAATTGGCAAAAAAATATCGGACATGCCTTTTATAATTTATATATTTTTTTTCAAATTAAATCGTTTTCTAATTGTATTTAACGTTACAGACAAAATGTCTTACACTCATCCAGAGTCTTTGGTTCTGGCTTAAAGTAGGGCTATCAAATTTATCGCATTAACAGCGGTAATTATTTTTTTAAAAATTAATCACGTTAAAATATTTAACGCAATTAACGCATGCGCTGCACGACTCACTCACGCATTGTCGCGTTCAATCTATAATGGCGCTGTTTTACCTAAATATAGAGCTAAAAGGCAGCGTAAGATTAGTAGAGTGGATTTTGGCAGTCTTTGGAGCATTGTTTTAATTGGCTAAAGCCTTACAATCCCTCTCTCAACAAATGGAAATATTGTGGGAAGCAATGTGGGGAAGAAAGGTAGTCATTGATCTTTTTCTTAACACCCTATGTTATTTCCCAACACAGAGAAGATATAACAATTGGTGCCACTACGCACAGTCATGGTTGCACTTCCCATCATGCATTTGGGCAGAACAGTTAAGTGGCTACAGTATCATTTACTGAAAGCTCAACAAATACACTAGATGGCAATATTTAGTCATGATATACAAAGTCACATTTATCCTTTAAGAATTACAAGTCTTTCTATCCGTGGATCCCTCTCACAGAAAGAATGTTAATAATGTAAATGCCATCTTGAGGATTTATTGTCATAATAAACAAATACAGTACTTAAGTACTGTATGTTGAATGTATATATATTTGTCCGTGTTTTATTCATTTTTTTCTTAATGCATTGCCAAAATGTATATGATCGGGAAAAATTATCGGGAATGATTGGAATTGAATCTGGAGCAAAAAAAAAAAAAAGCAATCGGATCGGGAAATATCGGGATCGGTAGATACTCAAACTAAAACGATCGGGATCGGATCGGGAGCAAAAAAACATGATCGGAACAACCCTACCGTTTTGATGCTAAACTCACGTATTTGAATCTTTTTTTTTTTTTACATGAAAGTGCAATTTTGCATAGTTTGAAGAAACACCCGGAAATTTATTTTGTATTTAATGTTCTTTTGAAAGTGCAATCTTAACAAGCCTTTGTTTTAAATCTCCTAAAATTGATTCTGCAATGCAATAAATGTTCTTAATCCGAATACTCGATGATTAATCGACTACTAAAATAATCAATAGCTGCAGCCCTTCCCAGATGTTATTTTTAGGTATGCAAACTGTATTGAAAAATGGAATTATATTTAAAAAGTGTAATAGCATGGAATGTATATGTCATTCCGGTCTAGATGTAGCTGTTGGAGATGGGCTCACTGACATTGATTTGATTGCCTCTTCTTATAGATTTGTGTGCCAAATGACAGAAAAATGACAGCGGTTGAATAAAAAAACATATGACATGACACACTTTACCATTTAATTCCCATGTTTTGCAACCAGTCAGCAGAACATTTTCTTGGCATGAAAAGCGTTGTCGATATGACAACTAAGACTGCCGACAAGAAAAATGTAAAACATATTTTGAAAAATTCTGAAAGCTCCTTCTAACAGTTATAAATTGTGGAATCCATCCAATTAGTCCTCAATACACTGCAATAACACCATTCAAATCATTTTCATTGCAACACTGCTTTCTCAGCAAGGCTATGATGTCCTGTAATACATTGCCTATCTGTGCAAATGACATAACCGCAGAGTAAACAAACCCAAAATGTTACTCGAGGGAGGCGCAAGGGTGAGCGCCGTTCGCATGGTAATGCGCGGGGAAAGTAAATGAGGCTATTGTAAACCTTGGTGAGGGAGGGAAAGGAAAAAAATGCAATGACACTTGGCTGACACCTTCGCTGTTAGTAAACACAACTGCAGCCAGTTGATGCTAGCAGTGACGCGCAAGTGCAACACCTTGCGAGGCCACCGAGAACACACCTAGCATACAGTATCAGCTTTGGCCAAAAGACATAAAAACTATGAACATCAAAAACCGTGAGAAAAGTGTTTTATCACAGTCAATAATGTTTTTAATGACTGTGCTGTGAAGGTACATTTGTAAACCTAATCAAATATTTCTCGATCCAACAGTAAAAGCATTTATTTAAAAAAAAATGCTTAGCTACTTTACTGCTTTTATCAAGTTTATCAAAAATGATAACTATTATTACAATAATAATAATGGACATAAAATTTGGGATAACGTAGACCAAACTTGTATATTAAATATTAATACTGTGGCCTACATGACCCAAAATATGATCTCTGTATACAGTGGTATGCAAAAGTATCTGAACCTTTGGAATTTCTCACATTTCTGCATAAAATCACCATCAAATGTGATCTGATCTTTGTCAAAATCGCACAGATGAAAAAAACAGTGTCTGCTTTTAACTAAAACCACACAAACATTTATAATTTTCATATTTTAATGAGGGTAGCATGCAAAAGATAACAGAAGGGGGGAAAATAAGTGAACCCTCTGCCAATAGCCACGTTTACATGCTGACTTTTATTCATACCGATTCAAATCATTCCGAATGGAAATTTCAGATCAGCTGTTTACATGTCACTTCATCTATTCCGATCCAGCATTTACATGTGACTGCCTTTATTCCGAAAGGATGTTTGACAACTGCCGTCTGACATGCGCAGATTAATCAAAACAAAGCGTCACGTTGCAAAACATGGAGATTGATCGTCGGAGTGCTGCTGTTTTAACTTTAACCCACTTGTTGTGTTTGCGGGGTCGTATCCGCTTCTGCTGTTTTGCTCTTTTGCCTTGTAGTAGCCGGTTTTCCACCGGTTTCTAATCTGGTCAACGCTCCGGTCTATTCCGGCTTCGTGTAACCTCTCATGAACTTTTTAAAATAGTTCACTGTTCCTCGTTTTACGCCCGTCCAAGCGAGCAATTATATTCAATTCTTTTAAAGTTTGAATTAAATACAATCTTTCCGCCGGACTCCAATTAGGTGCGCTGTGCTTGGAAGCCATGTTGCAAGTGACGTTACTTACGTCACAAAGTGACGTCACCACGTCAGTACGGAGCATGTGCAGAAAGAACGCAACCAGACACCATTCCGCTTCCCTGTTTACATGATATAATTTTACTTCTAATCTGTTTGGGAAAAGGAATATTCCACCCCTGTGAATCGGAATGAAATTCCATTCGGTTTGGGCCTGTTCATTCCGAATGAGGTGTTTATATGGAACACATTTATTCGGTTTGAACAAATATTCCGATTGTAATTGGAATATTTGGCTCCATATAAACGTGGCAACTGATGAGTAGTTAAAAGCTGCCCTGCCCACTATAAAACACACACCTGGTAAGAAATATCTTGTGGAGAAGCATTGTCTGATGTGCGTTATGGCTCGGTCAAAAGAGCTGTCTGAAGACCTCTGGTCAAGGATTGCTGATTTTTATAAAGCTGGGAAAGGATAATAAACCATCTCTAAAAGTCTAGATGTTCATCAATAGACAGTTAAAGAAGTTGTCTACAAATGGAGAGTTTGCTACTGTTGCTTCTCTCCCAAGAAGTGGCTGTCCACCAAAGATGACGCCAAGAGTTCAGAGCGGAATACTCAGAGAGGTAAAAAAGAACCCTAAAGTGTCTGTAAAAGACTTACAGAAATCACTGGCAAAGTCCAACATCTATGTGCACACATCAACTATATGTAAAACTATAGCGAAGAATGGTGTTCATGGGAGGACTGCACAGAGGAAGCCACTGCTGTGTAAAAAAACATTGTTCCTCGTTTATTGTTCGCAAAAAGGCACTTGGACACTGCACAGAAGTTTTGGCAAAATATTTTGGGGACTGATGAAACCAAAGTTTAATTGTTTGGGAGTAACACACAATGTCATGTGTGGAGGAAACAATGGAACAGCTCACCAACATCAACACCTCAGCCCCACCGTGAAGCAATGTGGAGGGAGTATCATGATTTGGGGCTGTTTTGCTGCCTCAGGGTCTGGACAACTTGCAGTCATTAATGGAAGAATGAATCCAAAAGTAAATCAGGATGTTTTTCAGGAAAATCTGAGGCCGTCTCTCAAACAGTTGAAGCTAAAAAAAAAAAGAGGATGGATGCTGCAAACACAATGATCCAAAACACAGAATTAAATCATCTTTAGAATGGTTTCAGAAGAACAAAATACACTTTCTGGAGTGGCCAAGTCCAGGTCTAGACTTGAACCCCATTGAGATGCTGTGGCATGACCTAAAGACAGCGATGTGCCAGGCTGATCTGCTGCTACAGGAAGAGTCTAGTTGAAGTTACTGCTGCCAAAGGGGGGCACAAAATATTAAATAGGATGGTTCACTTACTTATTGTTCCCCCTCCTGTCATTGTTTGCATACTATCCTCATTAAAATATGAAAACCTATAAATGTTTGGGTGGTTTTAGTTAAAGCAAACACTTTTTTCATCGGTGTGATTTTGACAAAGATCAGATCACATTTGATGATTTTGACAACGATCAGATCACATTTGATGATGTTATGCAGAAATGTGAGAAATTCCAAAAGGTTTAGATAATTTTTCATACCACTGTATGTGAAAAACTAGAAGATGTGGTTTAACTAAAGTTTCATGAATGAATACCGCCCAACCTTACAGTCAAAATGGATTTGATGTCTAACGCCATCAGTGGCAGCTGAGGAGTTAATTGCAGTACTGCAACGATTAATCGATTAACTCGAGTATTCGATTAGAAAAAAATATTCTAATCAAATTTTGTTACTTTGAGTATTCGTTTACTTAAAGTGGCGTTGTAATGGTTTATTTTTTAAAGTGTTTGCATTTAGTTTTACTGATTAGAGGGGATACTCTGCCCTCTGGTCTGCCTCTTTTCACATGGCTGAATCCAACTGCTCCCTGTTAAGACCAAAATAAGCTAATTTTCTGTTTGAGCTCATGTTTTTTAATGCATTCATAATTTAGTTTATCGGTATATTTAGCCAATTTTAGTGGGAATATGTGTCTGAACCATTTCTTAAGAGCATTGTAAATAATAAAGTTTATAGCATTTAAGCAACTGGACTTTTCTATGTAATTTAGTCCAATTGTTCTTTTGTTGTACATAGATCCTCATTTAAAAAAAAATATATATATATATATATATATACCGTTTGAGGCTCAGCTCAGGTAGTTTAATTTTTCATGTTTCTTATCCGATTACTCAATTATTCGAACTAACTAGTCCATCGATTAATCGACTACTAAAATATTCGATAGCTGCAGCCCTAGTTAAATGCCAGGAAATTAACAAAAATGGGCCATAACCATAGTATTTATTTTTTAACATTTTGTAACATTTTTATAATTGTATTTGCTCATAATTTAAATATAAAAAAAATAATCATAATTGAAAATGTGTAAAATATACATAATTTAGTTGGTCTACACGATCCAAAATGTGATGCCCACTTATGAAGACGCCAGATATGTATTATGAAGTTTTGTATGGACCACAATAGTCACTTCTCTTATAAAGGGTTAAATCTTTGTTTTGAGGTCATGTTTGTCCAACTCCATAATGATCTAAACATTATTTTGCAGGAAGATACATTTTAGAGCAACTTTTTGAAAAAACAAAAATGTTTTAATTAAAAAAAAAAAAAAAAAAACAGGAGTAGAATCAGCACTATTTTGTTTGGTGGATGAGTATGTAACAGGGTAAGAGTGGGGGTGGCGGTGGTGAGGCTGCAGCCCTTTTTCCATTAGATTCAATTATAAATGGCCAAGAGCGGAGGGACGGCCAGCCAATCAGATCTCGGCTCGCATGTCAACCTAAGACCAACTGTCTTGTGGCTCTGACAGCACGATTTTTACCTCCATAATTCAAATCCCAAAGCAAAAGGCAATCTCCGCTTAGCCCGAGTGCAGGCGACCAAGGCGACAACACGGAAGGGGGGAAACGGAGAGTGTAACTAAAATCGATAACGCGCATAAAAAGACGGACAATCACACGTTTTGATCCTACTAAACGTTTAATGTCTGGTCATTTTCACAACACACGCACATCAGCATGCAGCGGCTAGCAGCTTTTAGCACGTAGCTCTTTCCTTAATGAATATGCAAATACATTTTTTCACGTCCGCGGCTGTCATTTACGTCGTTTAGACGCTGACACAAGTTCCATAAAGAACACAACACACACAGTCGGCCTTATGTTTTCAAAGATGAGATACAAACCACGGTTATTGGCAGTTAAATCACTAAATGGAGGTTCGAAGAACGAGTGAGGGGGGGGGGGAAAGACAGCAACATCACCTCCTTGCTCTTTAAACGCACACTTTCTCCTGCCAAAAACTCTTCGCCGTACTTGGCCAAACTCGTCCCCGAAGCCGGGACCCCCTGGCCCACAAAAAGTTGTTTTTACGCGGAATATACGACTCGTAGCTCCCTGTGAAGCACTATTGCAGAGGGTGGTGTTGGGTGAAAAGAGAGGCAGCCATTTTAGAGCTCTTGCTCCATAGACAATGGCTGGTAGCTTAGCGTGGTAGGTTTCCGTGTGGGGGGGCTTACCTGGTTCCTACTGGGGGCTTGTACGGTGTTCCCCGGGCTCATAGGAGGCGGGTGATGGGCCCTTGGTTGCCAACCCGGATGGACCCCGCTGTAGCCACTCGCCATGTCCCCCGCCGCCGCCGCCTTGGTGCCCCCTTCCTGGTTGTTGTAGTCTCCTTGCGGGTAGTTTGTGTAGCTCCTAGCCAAGCTGGGAGACGTGAGCAGCTGGTTTAAAGTCGGCGTCGACGTGGGCTGTTGGCTTCCCACGTTATACCTCTGGTTATAGGAGGCAGCAGCCATTCCTGCTCCCGCCGCCGCTGGCTGCTGCTTGCCTGGCTGCCCCCCAGCCGCCGGGGGCTGGTTGTTCCGCGGGGAACTCATGGCCCCGTAGCCCTGACCCTGATATGAAGTCCTGTTCTGGAAGGGGCTGTAGTTGTTATAGTGGTTGGGGTAGCCATGTTCGTGAGAATTGGCGGGGTAAGGGTCCATCATGCCTGGCCCCGACGCAGCTGCCATGCCAGGGCTTTGTTGTCCGCCATGTTGATGAAAAGGGCCCCGGCTGTAGTGCTGGTTGTAGCCGTAAGGAGGTGGTGGGAAGGGGCCCGTGTGGTGATGTCCCACGCCGGGATGGTTATTCCCTTCGGGCCCGCCGGAATCGTTCTGATTACTGCTATTATTATTTACCCTGGGCAAATTCCCGTTGCCGTTCTTCATGTCAGGATCCCCTCCTCCCCCAGCAGCGTCGCCGCCGTCCTGCAGTTCCTTTCGGCCGGGAGATCCGCCGTCAGGTCCCGCTTCCTTGTTCTCATGCTGCTGTTGCTTCTCCCCCGGCGCCGACTCCTCTTGCGAGTCCCGATCCGGTTTTTTGAGTTCGGACGGCGGGCTCGCGTTGAGAGAGGCGACGCTGGCGACCTGAGCGGCCATGATATCCCCCCTCTCTCGCCTCCCTACTCTTTCTACAGCGCCCTTTTCTCTCAGCAAGGCGACTCACTCGCGACTAAAGCCCGAATAGTCATTGAATATAACGGCATTTAACACAACGTACCCGTTGTCCCGGTTCATCCCCCCCCTCCCCCGGTTTTGCCCTCCGTCCGGACCGGTATCCGGTAAATCCACCGCGACTCCGTTTCAACTTGAGGGAAAAAAACAAGGACAGGGGGGAAAGTTTTGGCGAAGGAGATCACGCGAAAAATACGGAGACCGCTAAACTGGGGGCGTGCGAGTGTGTTTGCGGCGCGTTTAAGTGTATTTAAAAAGAAAAAAAGAGGGGGATTCTAACGCACAAGTAGAGCGCGAGCGACAAATCGAGCGAACCAGCACGAGGCTCCGCGAGACACAGCCATCTTAGTGAGGGGCGAGGAGGCACGCAAAACCCGGAAACGGATTCCGGCGCCATCAAAACAACGCTGGATCCGGACTGCAGGAGCAGAACAAACATTGTTTACATTTAGACCGCGCTTTTACAATCCGTGGATCCATCGTTGCTTCAGTTCTTAATTGAAAATCCAAAAAAGGAAAAAGTGAAGTTTTTCAAATCAAACACGAGAATACGGACGGATTTAAAAAATATATATATTCTTTGGTCTCAGATAAAATACTCTAAAACGGGCATTATTAGGAAACAGGGGCGTTTCTAGAGACACCCTGGAGGCTAAGAAGGCAGACGCCCCCCCCCTAAAAATATATACATTACAGTTTACAGTTGTCAACAAACATGACATAATTTTGGGGTGCTGAATCCAAATCTGACCTTAGTTTTTTTTCTGTAATCTATAGTTGTTGTTGTTTTTTTTTGTAAACTGTTTTGTTTCTTTTTGTGAAATGAAAAATGATTAGAAACTGACATTTTTACATTGCTGGTATAAAATACGGAGCCCCAAAGGTGAGATGGATGAAGAAAAATAAAAACATAAGGAAAAAAAAAAGTTGACATAATTAAACAAAAATGCCCCTTAAGTGACACGGAAGATTTTTTTCTGGCAAAGCAGAAAAAAAAGACATGGAAGTGAAAAGAAAAAATAGAAGTTGAAAAAAGTGGGTTTTTTTACATCGAAGCAAAAAAATAATAATCTTCGAAAAAAAAAAAAACGAAAAATATTTTTCTCTGTAGAAGTAAAAAGAATAATTATTTTGGAAGCCAATTGTGCCTTCAGAGTATAGCAACTGGTTGCTAATGAAGTCAACAAGGACCGCCAAATCACAGAACGTTTTCCGACGAAAATGGCTGGTTGAGTTTCAGACTCGCTTCAAATGTCTTCTGCTTATTTGGAAAGCATGCTTAATATCAAGAATTAATCTTATGTCATTATATTTTAGGCCTATTTCAAAGTAAAACTCAATTAATTAAACTGCCCAACGGGTGAACACGCTTCATTGTTGCCATTGTTTACCTGAAAATTGAGCCGCACAACACACATTTAAAATAGCGGAATTATGTGGGGATTTTTTTTGTTATTTTGCTGCAACCTCAACTTTCTTTTTTTGCTTCAATGTAAAAAAAATTGCTTCGACCTCAGCTTTTTTTTTTTTTACTTGAGTGTCATTTTATTTTTTTCCGGGGCATTTTTTTTTTTTTTTTTTGCTTCGACAGAAAAAAAAAAATCTTCTGTGTCCCTTTCGGGGCACTTTTTTTTTTTAGGTCAACTTTTTTTTCCTCTTTGTCTTTTTTTCTTCTTCCATGTCCCCTTAGTGACTCAGTAATAAAACTGCTACTTAATGATCGCTTAAAAGTAACGATATGTAGCAAAATAATACCTGTTATGCCATGTTTGACACAACTACAGATACAGGAGACCCACAATCGAGACCATTTGGCATATGCTGTCCTGTACTGCACTGCTGCCAAAGTACTCCAATATGTGAAAATCAGTCAACTATGACATGCTAATGTTGAGAACAAGTCAGAAAAATGTATATATGACTGCATAGGAAAGAAAAGTTTAACAGGTATCGGGTAAAAATGAATGAATAATCAGTATAAAATATTACTAATACAGTGGTACTTCTACATTCGTTCCAGGACTTTGTAAGTCAAAATGGTCGTATGTCGACCACGATTTTCCCGTAAGAATACGTTATAATTCCATTAATTCGTTCCACAGCCCGAAAACCTACACTAAATCCTTAATAAATACTGCTGGTACTATTACAAATAGCAATTACATGTAGCAAAAAAATAAATTATGAATAAAAATAGTAATAATAAAATAATAATAGTAATAATATTAATACCTATAATAATGTAACGTATCAGGTTCTAATGTGGCGAATGTGTGCATCGCGTAGCTGACAT
Organism: Corythoichthys intestinalis; assembly: GCF_030265065.1. Lineage (NCBI taxonomy): Eukaryota > Metazoa > Chordata > Actinopteri > Syngnathiformes > Syngnathidae > Corythoichthys > Corythoichthys intestinalis. The sequence continues at coordinate 24,923,717 of NC_080416.1, forward strand.
GACAGCGAGATAGGACTTTTTACTTTCACTTTTCATGTTCAGTTGCGACAGACAGTAGGCGTGTTGTATTACACAAGTTGATGGAATAAATGATTAGAAACCTGACAAAGCTGGCAATTTCTTTGGCGATGTTACCACAATAATAATTGTCACCTTAACTTATAAAGATAGGTGAACGGAGGTCGGAGGAGGACCGTCGAGAGTAGACATTATACAGATGCGCACACCACGCTCATATCTTCTATCATTTCCATCTTCATTTCAATAGTAAGCTTCACCTTTGTTATTTTTTTACCACCTGCACTAACATTCTTGGAACCCATGTTGATTTCTCTCACTGGAAAATCCGCTGTGTGTCAGTCTTTCGGGAAAACAAACCGTGGCGCTGTCAGAAATCATCGTATTTCGCGCGTGTCGTCGTCGTATGTTGAAAAAAATGGCGAGTCAAATTTTACGTCGGATTTCGAAAAGATCGTATGTCGAAGCGATCGTATGTTGAGGTACCATTGTATATGAATATCAAAAGTGCAGATAGCATGAAAACTAAAGTATACTGAAAAATACTGATGGCAGACATGACATCACCCTGCCAAAGATCATAGAGAATCCGTTAAAAACAAAAACTATATGCAACAGAAAATTTAAAAAGCATGGTTGAGTATGGATGTTTAACTCATCTTTGTCGTAAGGCACATCATAGTAATGACTTATTTCAAAAGGGTCATTATGTCAGCCGATCCATATAAATATTTAACTCATTGGCTGCCATTGGCGAAAAATGATTTAATTGTTCGCCATACGGCATATTTAGATAAATAAATATATATCTGTTTAAAAAAAAAACTAAGTCATACTTTTTTGATTAATCAATTAAAAAATGGGTCGTTTCCCTCTAAATTGCTGCAACATAATGGTTGATAATTACAATGTGTACACCCCAAGAAGAGCCATTATTACTGCTCCAGTGCATTTGAGTTGAACGCACACATAAAGAAATCGCCTGCCATAAAATCCTAACTATGTTCCCTTCGAGCTCTCTTCACCTATGCAAATCAATTGACTGCATGTAAAGTACATTAATTTTCCTCCTTTAGAGCCAAATAACGCCCAAATAGTGTAATGCATCTATTCAAACGTAAACAATAATCTCATTTAATAGCTATTTTAATGCTTGGAGGTACAGACTTAGTGTCTGCAGTTACATTCAAGAAGTGACGCACACAAGTGTCTGCAGTTACATTCAAGAAGTGACGCATACAGAATGTGTGAGTTTGTTGTTACTTCACTGTTTTTTGTTCTTTCTCTGCCTTTTTGATGGCCTCGACGAAATCACAAATTCTCTTAAGCGTTTGTGTTATTGTATAAATTAATGTATTTTTCAGTGTCCTCGACTTGGCCTGAAGTTTGGTTTGAATACGCCATTTTGTCCTATTTCTATATGGAATTCACCCAGTGAGACAGTATCATGCACAGGTAAGGAACCCCAATTTGAATTCTACACTGATTACAATCCACGACACTATTTTTTCAGTGTTTACATGCACTTTGTTGTCCCCCTTCCCACTCACCATTACTTATTCTATTTGAATGCAAAATAGTCACACAGGCTGTGACTATTTCACATGTGTGCAGTAATGGAGAACTAAAGCAGAGGGAAGCATAAAATTAGAAGCAGTTAAGATAGTTTTTAAGAAAAGTGAGAGTGATGCTAGGCTTTTGAAATTCACATGTTGCCAGTGGGTGGGAGTAAAGTGAATTTTTATGGAAATTCTGAAGGAGAACACTTTAGTCAAGATGTAATTAACAGGAACATACACCCTGTGCTTCTTCTTCTTCTTCTTCATTTTCTTCTTCTACTCTTTCTCTTCTCCTCCTCCGCCTCTTGCTTCTTCGTGCTCCCTGCCTGCCTCCCGCTCTCATGGCAGCAGCAACCGAGGCGTTGCCTTCGCGTCCTGTCCGGTTTTTTAATCCTCAATTAAAACTGAGCCTAATAAAAGCGTTTTTCGGGGTAAAACTTTGATTAAGGACACGTAAAGAACACTAATGACACGGTCAGATTGAGGAATACATCATATTTTGATCAATGTATAAAATAGACAACGTACAAACACTTGTATTTACTTCCTCAGTTGGCACAATACACTGAATTTTATCGCTGTATGTCATTATGTAAAGTACCTCTAGACATCGTGCTTTAATATAGCGAACAGGTAGGCCGATTACTGATGAGGCTCGCTGTTGATTCCGTGACAACTTGCGTTTCCGAATCGCGGGCGCGGCTCCTGAACGCAACAGCGCCGCTTGCAAAAGCAAGCAGAACTTTGCTATGTGAACGTGGGGGATGGGAAGCAAGTAAAGGCAAGCAAGGCAGCTCTGCTTCAGCCCTTTCTCTCTACAATGCGGAGCTTTTGCCCTCATGGCTCACTCTTCCAGTGAAATAAACATTTGGAGTTTGCACACAGGCCATATTTATGTGTGTTTAAGGGCCAAAAAGGCAAAATTTGCAAGGGTTTTAATAAAGGAGAGCGTGGAGGCTGGTGGGAGGGGGTCAATTCAGCTGCTGTATATAGGCTATGGGAGGCGTGTGTGTGTTTTATCAGAAGAGACAAGGCAGTGAGGGAGGGGGTAGGGAGCTTTTTCTTTTAGCATAAACTTGCTGTTTATTATTATGGGGGTGCATTCGTTGCTCTTTCATATTGGCGTACCTCTGCAAAATGGTTTGTATGCAGTGTCCTTGTCCTGCATTTAGTTCTCCATTTCCACACTGTTCTCGTTCTGCCGAGCTTAACAGCGAGCACGAGGACAACAATTAATAGACATGATGATTCCCCAAACTGATATGACCTGAAATCCGGACTCTGTAATCAGAAGACATTAGTAGAACAACATTAAGCACTTGGACGCTAGTCTTGTCTGCGTCATCGCATATAGATATGTTTTTATACTTGAATTTAATCATTTATATTCGGTTAAACTCATTACAAACTTGGTGACGCCACTTGAAATGCATTTTAACCTTGTGATTTTTGCTTCAGGAAAATAATTCAGGTAAATAAGTCTGAATATACTCCTTTTAGTGTAGCTCGGGTTTCTCATTTGGCCTGACGGCACATAACTGACTTGCTTTTCAGGTACCGTTGATGAATTTTGGCAGTACTTGAACTTCGAATGAATCTTGAAACTTGTGATAATGTTTCAGGCCTTATAGACAAGTTTCCTGAGCGACACATGGGCGGCGCCATCTTTGATCATTTCTGCTACCAACTTCCGGTTTAGACAGAACGACATGAAGTGCGGTTGATGTTAGCAGTGTGTTGACAAAGTTAAAACTCCGAAATCAAACCAGAGGAACCCACGGAATCTCCAAAAATTGATTCAGCACGACGTAGATGATACTCCGAGACTTTCTGTGCTGTGTGTAAACTGGAAGCGCATATATATATATGGTTGGAAGTGGAATGTTTTGAACAGCTTCCAGCTTTAAAGCACCATACGCCTTAAATCGAAACCAGCTACAGAAAATAAGTGAAGGATGTGCTTTAAACCCGATGATCTACCTAAAATATTGTATGTTTGTTCTGATCACTTCGGTGATCATTCGTGGACAAAATTATAACAACTTGTCAGCCTGTGTTGACGTGAGGTGTACTAGTAGATTGATACGCCGGCCACTTGAGTGATCAAAATAAGGCGAAATTACAAATAATATTACAGTTGCCGGATGCAGAAGGGCTGACACGGATTTTGTTGTTACAAGGAAATACTGCTAGGTATGTACCGTATTTTTTGGACTATAAGTCACAGTTTTTTTTCATAGTTTGGGTGGGGGTGCGACTTATACTCAGGAGCGACTTATGTGTGAAATTATTAACACATTATGATATCATTTCACATGTTATTTTGGTGTTTTGGAGTGACAATGATGGTGTGGTAAACATGTTAGCGTGTTCTTTATGCTATAGTTATCTGAATAACTCTTAATAGCTATGGCCACGTTCGCGTTCTGCCTTCGGCAATGTGTGTTCAATTGTGTCATTGACTTTTTTATATTGAAATGCATGCTTTTAGTCTGTGGTGTTTTCACGCCCACGTGGGGGCGCACTCCCACTTGTTTACATGAAGTAGAGCGCTCACACGCCAGAAGAAGAATGACAGCTACGCAGCTCTGAGTCAGTGGGCGAGTTAGCGAGAGAGAAACACGGCTGCGAACCTACGTTCATTGTTTATGCTTGTAAAATATCTCTACAGAGGCAACACCTGTGTGTATCATCTTTTCTGTTGTTGTTGTGTGTTTTCCGCCCGCGATCGGACACTTAGAGCCAGTTGTGTGGTTTTTTGAACGATGTGCTAATGCTAGCGAACGCATGCTAACCGTTTGTGTCATTGCTGTAATAGCACCTAATTATCATTTATTTACGTTGATGCGAACCTAATTCAGCAAATTATACGGATGTCCAGCATCGTCATTTGGGAGTTTAGCTCGCTGTATTGCCAGGACCGAGCCGTAGCGTCCTGGTAACATGTACAGCACTGTACACTTATTCAGCATGTTGTTCTCTATTGTATTTTTATATTAAATTGCCTTTCAAGATGACATATCTGTTCTATATGTTGAATTCTGTAGTCCGAAAAATACGGTGCAGACTTTATGAACAAAAATAGTATGCCATTCTTTTTTATTGCAGATACTGATCGCAATAAAACATTTGGACAACATGATTCCATTTCTTGTTTTATTGAAAACGATTGATGCATGTGTCAAACAGGTCAATAAATCACAATTTATAAAAATTATTAGAAAAATATTATTGAAGATGGAGCATAAGTCGAGCCCCGCATCATCAAAGGGGAATGCACAGTCTCCATATATGTCCATCGACGTACAGTAAAGCCCCTTTCACACACTCCGAAACACTGGGAATATCGCGGGATTTAACCGTAGTTGTATGTGAAAACAATTTCCCGGGTCGACTGACAGGGACATTACGCGGACATTTCACAGGTCGCGTCTTAATATAATGTCCAGGACTTTCCCGGGAAGCAGTATGCATGAAAGCAGGCATTAAATTCCCGGGTCACAGCACGATGGCTGATGATGTAAATATCACGGCGGGCCGATCGTCACTTCCTCTCTCTTCGCAGTAAGACGAAAAGCGGTAAACAAACATTGCAATTACCATATTATACCACAATGGGTCCGTGATATCTCGACACCCTTGTCTTGGATTGCCTGGGCTTAAATACAGTCTTGATGAGCTTGAATTGGCTGCAGGTATGACGTCGGGAATGCTCACTCAGGAACAAAATACGATTTGACCAACATTGTGATAGCCGATGCCGACCAAAAATGACGTAATGTCCGGGTTATAAAATTGCGCCAAAAGCCCTCCCCGCACTGACAGCGCCAGTGGGCAACACGGGAAAAGACTGTGAAAGTGTCCAACCCGCGTCATTCTCGGGACATTGTTACATACAGTGGGGCAAATAAGTATTTAGTCAATCACCAATTGTGCAAGTTCTCCTACTTGAAAAGATTAGAGAGGCCTGTCAACATGGGTAAACCTCAACTAATACCCCTTTCCCACTGGCCAAAAAAACCCATGTCAAACCACTAACAATCGACTTTTGGTGGCAGTGGGAAAGGTGCAGCGACCCGCCTCGACCCGTGTCAATCAACTCGCCAAGCGACCCGCGTTAAAATCACCTCGGCTCTGATCGTCACGCAGTGTGAAAACAAAACCCCGGGTCAACAGTCAACACCCTAATCTACATGGTGATGTAGGCTCTTGCTTGATGTGCATAACAACGTGCCAGTCGCCTCCCATTTAACACGCCCCACAACCGTAGTTACGTCGAGGCTCACAACAAAGCTAGTAGAAGAAGAATTCACGTCGCCTACGTTGCCTCAGCACAAGCAGAGTGTTGATCCTTTGCTGCATTTCGACCATTTTGAGGGCAGTAAAAAGCATGAAAAAAGAAGACAAACGGAAAGTAGGCTTCCATGTTGCTCTGCATTGTTTACTTCCTTGAACTGAATGAATTCGGTCGCACTTGTCGACGCGTATCTTAGCGTGGTGACGTCAGGTAACCTTACACACGGCTGAGGAGGGGTGGGGGGTTTGACGGAGGGGGGAAAAAAGACACAGCTTTTTTTTTTTTTTTGTCAATGGGAGAGGTGCCAAATGCCAATTGCTAGTGGGTTGCACTGGCTTGGAAAAAACGCGTGTTGACCCAGAAGTTTCAGTGGGAAAGGGGCACATGAGAGACAGAATGTGGAAAAAAAAAACAGAAAATCACATTGTTTGATTTTTAAAGAATTTATTTGCAAATCATGGTGGAAAATAAGTATTTGGTCAATACCAAATGTTCATCTTAGTACTTTGTTATGTACCCTTTGTTGGCAATAACGGAGGCCAAACGTTGTCTGTAACTCTTCACAAGCTTTTCACACACTGTTGCTGGTATTTTGGCCCATTCCTCCATGCAGATCTCCTCTAGAGCAGTGATGTTTTGGGGCTGTCGTTGGGCAACACGGACTTTCAACTCCCTCCACAGATTTTCTATGGGGTTGAGATCTGGAGACTGGCTAGGCCACTCCAGGACCTTGAAATGCTTCTTACAAAGCCACTCCTTTGTTGCCCTGGCTGTGTGTTTGGGATCATTGTCGTGCGGAAAGACGCAGCCACGTCTCATCTTCAATGCCCTTGCTGATGGTAGGAGATTTTCCTTTACGCAGATCGGTCGTTCTGGTCCCTTTGCAGAAAAAGAGCCCCAAACCATAATGTTTCCACCCCCATGCTTCACAGTGGGTATGGTGTTCTTCGGATGCAATTCAGTATTCTTTCTCCTCCAAACACGAGAATCTGTGTTTCTACCAAAAAGTTCTATTTTGTTTTCATCTGAACATAACACATACTCCCAGTCCTCTTCTGGATCATCCAAATGCTCTCTAGTGAACCGCAGACGGGCCTGGACGTGTCCTTTCTTCAGCAGAGGGACACGTCTGGCAGTGCAGGATTTGAGTCCCGAGCGGCGCATTGTGTTACTGATAGTAGCCTTTGTTACTGTGGTCCCAGCTCTCTGTAGGTCATTCACTAGGTCCCCCCGAGTGGTTCTGGGATTTTTGCTCACCGTTCTTGTTATCATTTTGACGCCACGGGGTGAGATCTTGCATGGAGCCCCAGCTCGAGGGAGCTTATCAGAGGTCTTGCATGTCTTCCATTTTCTAACAATTGGTCCCACAGTTGATTTCTTTACACCAAGCGTTTTACCTATTGCAGATTCAGTCTTCCCAGCCTGGTGCAGGTCTACAATTTTGTCTCTGGTGTCCTTCGACAGCTCTTTGGTCTTGGCCATAGTGGAGTTTGAAGTGTGACCGACTGAGGTTGTGGACAGGTGCCATTTATACCGATAATGAGTTAAAACAGGTCCCATTAATACAGGTAACGAGTGGAGCCTCGTTAGAAGACCAGCCAGAAATCTTGCTTGTTTGTAGGTGACAAAATACTTATTTTCCACTGTAATTTGGAAATAAATTCTTTAAAAATCAAACAATGTGATTTTCTGTTGTTTTTTTCCCACATTCTGTCTCTCATGGTTGAGGTTTACCCATGTTGACAATTACAGCCCTTTCTAATCTTTTCTAGTAGGAGAACTTGCACAATTGGTGGTTGACTAAATACTTATTTGCCCCACTGTACATGAAAGCAATGACACGAGTAAATTCCGCGTCACCTTACACGGGAATTTCCCTGGGTATGTGTCTGAAAAGGGCTTAGGTGTTGTTGTGAGGCACATCAATTTGTCTTCCCTTGCCTAACAGCGTTTTCCACCTGTAAACAAACGAACAAAAAACTTGTAACACTTGCATTTATGCGTTTACATAATCGTGCCATCCTACACGTGCTGATTAGCAACAGGCTAGCAGCAGACAGCATGTGTTGCAGCCGCTGCAGTACAGCAGTTGACAGTTGGAGTAAATAATATTAAACATCATCATAATTACAATCATCATCGTAATAATATCAAAGGCAACAAGTCGTTTCATGCGCAAGGTTTTAGCTTTAGTATTTTTTGAGCACGGGACACATGAAAATGCAGGGGTATGAAGAACATACCTTCTCTAACACCCGGTCTTTGTGGTGGCACGGGCTTGAGCCCATATCTGCCTTTATGAACATGTTGTCCACCCATGTCGTGATGATGGCAGATGAATGCAGCATTAGTGCTGCAGGTGTTGGAGAGTTACATTCCATTGCGGGAAACATAAACTCCAACATCTACTGTGAAATACTGCAGCAGAGCGTGATCCCCTCCGTCCAGATACTGGGTCGCAGGGCAGTGTTCCAGCATGACAATGACCCCAAACACACCTCCAAGATGACCACTGCATTATTGAAGAGGCTGAGGGTAAAGGTGATGGACTGGCCAAGCATGTCTCCAGACTTCAACCCAATTGAACATATTTTGAGGATCCTCAAGCAGAAGGTGAAGGTGCGCAAAGTCTCAAATATCCGGCAGCTCTGCAACGTCGTCATGAAGGAGTGGAAGAGTATTCCAGTGGCCACCTGTGAAGCTCTGATCAACTCCATGCCCAGAAGAGTAAAGGCAGTTCTGGATAATAGTGGTGGCCACACAAAATATTGACAGTTCATATGTTGTTTGTTAATTCTGACAACTTTCACTAAGGGGTGTACTCACCTTTGTTGCCAGGGGTTTAGATGTTAATGGCTATATTGTGAGTTATTTTTAGGGGAAACTAAATTAACTCTATTATATAAGATGCACACAGACTACTTTTTATTGTGTGAAAGTGTCATTTTGTCAGTATTGTCCCATGAAAAGATATACTTAAATATCTGCAGAAATGCGAGGGGTGTAGTAACTTTTGTGATACACTGCAAATTATATTAAAGATCATCATAATTAAAATCATCATCATAATAACAATATATTCGCAAGGTTTTAGCTTTAGTATTTTTTGAGCACGGTACACATGAAAATACAGGGGTAGGAAGAACATAAATTCTATAACACCCGCGGCAACATGGCTACATTAACAACCCGTCTTTGTGGTGGCACGGGCTTGATCCCACATCTGCCTTCATGAACATGTTGTCCTCCCATGTCGTGATGATGGCAGATGGATGCAGCATTTCCAAGGTGTCTTTTTTGAGGGATTTTGATGAGTAATGCCACTCCAGCTCCACTGTTGTTTTGGGAAAAGAAAGTGTAAAACGGAATTAACTCGGCATGAATAAGTGTAATTTTTACAGTTTATTTGGAGTTTGTTGAGGATTAAGAGTATTCATTTTAAAATTCCGTGCTCTGGTTCAAAAGGGTGGAACCTTGATAGAGCACTCATTTAACTCATTGGGTGCCATTGACGGTGCAAGATGTCCAATTCATTTTGACTCGGAGATGTCGCAGCGGTCATCTCTTTACGAGGTTAAGTGTTTTTTTTTTTCAATTACAAAATAGACTCGTTTGCTACATGGACTTCATAATTATATTGATGGGACACATTCCTCATACACTGTGCCATGCCTTCAAGTAGGGGTCCGTGGCACACTTTGCTTCAGTTATTCGCAGTCTGTCACAGTTATTCTCAAACACATGCAGCTATCCAACAGCAGATTTAGGTTGAAAAAGTACAAAAGCTGTACCGCATACAAACAGAAAGGATTATCTCAGGAGTGATTTGTTCGAGGATTCAAGGTATTTATTATATTTTTCGTACCATGCATGCATTGTAAAACGTTGTGAAAAAAATCATTGGGAGAAATTACCCGCTGCAGCATTAGCGTACTCATTTGCAATATTTACGTAAAAAAAATGCTAACTGCCCGTTTTTTGCTTTTAACCAAGAATCGAGACTGTTTTATGTTCATACCTATAAAGAATTCAGGGATTTAAGCATTTTTTTCCACAAGACTTTTCATTGTAAAAAGCTCTATGTGGTGCTAAGGCGGCACAACTTTGGCTAAAGGACTAGGATCATATTTACCGTATGTAAAATAAATGCAAACTGCCCGTTTTTTTTTTTGCTTTTAACCAAGAATCGAGACTGTTTCACGTTCATATCTATAAAGAATTCAAGGATTTATTCACAAGAATTTTCAACGTAAAAAGCTCTATGTTGTGCTAAGGCGGCACTACTTTGGCTAAAAGGCTAGCATCACATTCGACATATTTATGTAAAATAAATGCTAACTGCCCATTTTTTTCTTTTAACCAAGAATCAAGACTGGTTTATGTTAATATCTATAAAGAATTCAGGGATTTATTCACAAGAATTTTCAATGGATAAAGCTCTATGTTGTGCTAAGGTGGCACCACTTTGGCTAAAAGGCTAGCATTACATTCGACATATTTACGTAAAATAAATGCTAACTGCCCGTTTTTTTGCTTTCAACCAAAAATCGAGACTGTTTTACGTTCATATCTATAAAGAATTTAGGGATTCAAGCATTTATTCACAAGAATTTTCAACATAAAAAGCTCTTTGTCTGTGTTTCCACTCGGTCAGCTTTGAAGGAGAGGCCCCCTATTAATCAGTCCCGCACCTCGTCAATATATTATGAAGTCTGCTTGCTATAAAAAGTACAGTATTTAAAACGTATAGAATTCAGAAGAGTCCCCAAAGCACTGAATGATGCCCAGTGGTCTCGTGAGTCGTGATATATTTTTGACAAATAGTCCAAATAAATAGTATTGTAATGAAACTAGAACCTTGAAAATGACAAAGTATTAATGTGTATTAAATGCTACATTTTGGAAATTGGTCAACTTAACGCTGCTGTTGGACGTGTGTGTGGGTGTTGTGGGAGTGGCAGAGGTGACAGCGGTGGGGGGTAGCAGATGATTTAAGAGTGTTTACTCAGTTCCCTGCAAGTCACCCTAGTGAGCGTGATGCATCACCCCCGGTCGTCACCCTGGCAGCAGCTTGGGCCTTGTCCAAGCGCCCGTTTCTTTTCTAATTATTGAACATGGGTAAGCAAACTGCAGCCCATGAACCATTCATGGTACGCTATGTAATATGAACACCGGTGGGCTGTGCATTTTGCACCTGTGCTTTTAATGGCTACCTATCTGATTGTTGAAATCTGATTATTAAAGAAACAGTCCCATTGTGAATACAATTTAATTCTTGCCACAGGCCATATTACGGGGTATCATGACATCTACGTGACATTTCAAAGTATAAAATTATTAACTAATTTGCTGCTACAGTCTCTTAGTCTCCCTGAGTAAATGCATTAATCATATCAATGAATGGATGTGCCCTAATTTTCTCCAGCTAAAAGTGGAGAAGACAGAAGTGATCATTTTTATGCCAAAAACAGGAAAGGTCAAAGATTAGCAGGCGCCTTAGCACAATGTCACTTACAGCTACAAATCAAGTCAGAAACCTTGGCGTAATTATTGACTCAAGACCTAAAATTTGATAGCCATCTAAAGTCCGTCACTAAATCTGCTTATTACAACCTAAAAGATATAGCCAGAATAAGGCTGACTCAACAAGACATGGAAAAACTTAAGCATGCATTCATTTTCAGCAGGTTGGACTATTGCAACGGTATATTTACAGGTCTTGATAAAAAATCAGTCAGGAAGCTCAGCTAGTACAGAATGCTGCAGCCAGAGTCCTCACAAATACAAGGAAACTGGACCACATTATTTTGAAATCGTTACACTGGCTTACAGTGAGTCAAAGGATAGACTATAAAATACCACTGCTCGTCTACAAAACACTTAATGGCCTTGGACCAAAATACATGCTTGATTTGTTAGATTCCTATGAAACATCTAGACCCCTGAGGTCGTCTGGAACCGGTCTCCTGTATGTTCCAAGAACAACCAAGCAGGGTAAGGAAGCATTTAGTTTTTATGCTCCTCACCTCTGGAACAAGTTACCTGAAGGTCTAAAGTATGCTCAAACTGTTTGCTCCTTTAAATCAGGGCTAAAAACACTTTTGTTTAGCACTGCATATCCATAACTGTCTATATATTTCATTCTATTTGCTTTGTATTCTCATCTCCATTGCTGATTTCAATTATTAGCAGTAGTAGTAGTATTTGTTTTATTTTCTATTTATTTTTTAAATGTTTTTTTTATTTTTTTATTCTATTCGCTTAATTGCAATTTTCATGTATAATTTTATTTCCTATTTCGATTGGCTTTTTTTTTTTTACGTTCTATTGATTTTAATGTGATTTTTATGATCTTCATGTGATGTAAAGCACTTTGAATTGCCTTGTGTTGAATTGTGTTATATAAATAAATTTGCCTTGCCTTGCTATTGATGATGCAAGATAAAACAGATCTAAAAATGGACTGCTTAAACATTAAAACTGTGGAAAAAGATCAACCGCCTTCCTACTGTTGTGACGACTTTAAAGTTATTTCAGTGTTGTTTTCGTCAACGACGCCGACAACGAAAATATCATCAACGAACACTTTTTTCTTGACGATGATGGGACGATAAAAAGCTAAAAACGTGTTTTTGGAGACTAAAACATAACGAAACGCATGCCAGTTTTCGTCTGACGAGACAAGAACACAAAATCACATGTTCACAATTTGTGACATTTTAGCCTGCATCGTAGCAGTGTCTGGCGCCGTCTCCAGTCTCCATGAAAGCTTGCACACACGGTAAAATTTGTTTCCTTGACGACAATGTTTCTTTAGCCTTTCAAGGTGTGTACTTAGTGATGATCACACACTAAATGTAACTCGTGGCGTTAGCATAGCATTAGCAACATGTTAATGCTAACGGCGAGCCTCTTCTTAAACTCTCGGACAACTTTTTTTACATAAAATTTGTGGCATCTAGGTGGGTATACAGTGATCCCTCGCTACTTTGCACTTCAAATTTCGCGCCCTCCATCGTGGAATGTTTTTTCACTTAAAATAAATAAATAAATGCAAACGATTACGCCGATTGCATAGTCTTACTCTGCCTACCTCCCTCACTCCCTTTTCCTGCTCTTTGTTGTTCAGGGAATGCACTGGAGTTGCTTATTAAAGTTAACGATGATTGACAGACGTTTGGGCTTGATCTTGCCAGAGACGCGAAATTCAAAGTGCGGCATACGTCAATCATTGTTTAACCTGTTAAACAGTTGCTGTGGCAACTCATTTTGTGTAAATGAGCGGATTTGAGTAGACTCACCCATTGAAGCATTTAATAAAGCCACGCATTTTTCTACTTTTTTCTTGTTTAAAATAATTTGGTGGGACTGAAACATGTTTAAAACTTATCATAATTATTACATTTGAAGTGCTTCAAAACCATTTATTAAAATATATATATGTATAAAGTTTTTTTTTTATTATACTTTGGGAAAAAAGTGAAAAACATATATGTACTGTATTTCTTTCCAATGCTAAATCTGAATAAATACATTGAGCACAAGGTTTGGGGGGGGGGGGGGGGCATGGGGGCTTCTACTTCATTGTTATTTCTTGTATCGCAGCGGGTTCTAGTCCCCATTAACCGCGAAAAACGAGGGATCACTGTATTTAATTGAAATTTTTTTAGTGTTTTTCAGCTGAGTGTGTTTAATCACCAACGTGGCGTTGTCCTTGTAGACGCGACAATATGTGCTCGTCTGTCAATGTTCGAACATTCAAAATACAGTAGTTGTGTATTTTTATTTATCTATTGGTTCTTGGAGTACATTTTTTTAAATTTTACAGACAAAACATTTTTTGTAAACGTGGACTAAAACTAGCCAAAATTTGTCTTGAGTTTTCGTCTACAAAAACTAAATGAAGACAAACACATTTTGAGATGACTGAAATATGACTAAGACTAACAAGTACTATTGTCCAAAAGACGAAGATGAAAATTAAAATGGGTGCCATAAAGAACACTGGCACTCATTGGCTGCCACTGACAGCAGCAGACATCCAATAGATTTGAACTGGGAGGGCTGCCAGCTATATTGTAGACTGCTTTTTTGAAACTGAGGGATTGGTAAAAAGGCTTCTGATCGCATTCAAAACATTCAAAAGTGACAAAACTTTTGGTATTTTTGCATGAAACTTGAATTTGAGGGACATGATTTTCTTTTGCAGGCCACACAAAATATTGTGGCGGGCCAGATCTAGCCACCAAGCCACGAGTTTGACACGGATGTTCAAGAACCAGTTTTCATTAGATGCAGATTTCATTAAAAAAAAAAAAAAAAAAGTATTTTACAGCAGCACTAATGTTAACTGACAAGTCATCACTGTGATTTTGAAATGTATTGATTGGCTTTTTGTGAGAATCAAAGGGAAAAAAGGCCTTTGGATCACCCGGGCAACCCAATAATGGGCTGTGGAATTTCCTAACAAGAGGGCGGTTGAATTCAATCACACACTCACACACACCCAACCTGACAGTAATGTACACAATTTAACAATTGATGGCTGCTAAGGCTCCGCCGTCACACTTGTCCCAAACATCAGCGGCAATCCTAAACCAAGCTTGACCTGGCCCCACACGCACGCACACACCAATCACAACATTTGGATCCTGTCCAGATGGTTGCCATGCAGCCGTTCAACACGTCGTCTGGAGTGTGTTGAGGAAGGAAGTGCCACTTAGCAAAGTGCAATGGCCATTTGACTCGTTCCCAGACACCGAGTGTGGCTGTGCGTGTGTCTAATGGCATTTAATGTTAAAGCTAAGAAGTACAATATTATAAATGCCAAAAAAGTATTCATCACAGTCTATTACTGTTACACATGTATGGATTGTTTGTTTCTCAAAAAGAAGATAAAAGTGTTAAAAAAAGATTTTAGTTGACACAATTTTGTCGTTTTAGGTCAGACAACTGGTATTGCCTATTTGTGGGTGTGGAATCCAAAACTATCATTTTTTAACAATAGGATTCCTGTTTTGGTAGAAAATATGGAAAATACCGTCTCTGACATGTTTTTATGTTAAAATCAAAGGCGTAGGTTTGCATAGGGACGGTAGGGACATAACAATACCTACTATTCAGGATGCTCAAACTGTCCCCACCAACTTTTAATCAATTTTATATGTATTATATAATGTGTTCAGTTAGATTGGTCGTTTAGATTGTCTTCCTATATGTTGTAACGATAGAATTGACCCTACCATTATTAAGTGAATTATAATTATTATAATATAATTATAATTATAAAAGTAACATTTACTGACCACCACAATGTTTTTATTAATTTCTTTTAGTGTTTATGAATGCCAAGGACTTGCACTTTTGAACTAATTCATTATTTTTTCAACCTTTTGTGTGAGTGCTTGTCCGAGACTGGTGATTCCATACTTTTTGCAAGGAGTTGTAGGTAAACTCTGGTTGAAATTTGACGTGTTCAAGGTTTCATTTCCGCACCTAAAAATTAGTTTAAAACAGCTGTCAGATGTAAGAAAACAATATTTTTGTTTAAAAAAAAAAAATAAATAAATAAATAAAAAAGATCGCTTGCTGGGTACACTTTACAACAATCTACGTATCTACGTACAGTTAGGCGAGTGAGAGAATGAATGTGTAGTACGTATGTATATATTATTTTATGTACATTATTTATATAATTTTATTTAACATTCTGTTAAAGCGATCCATGGAAAGAAAGACTTGTAGTTCTTAAAAGATAAATGTTATTAAAAGTTATAGAAATGTTATATTAAAACCCCTCTTAATGTTTTCGTTTTAATAAAATTTGTAAAATTTTCAATCAAAAAATAAACTAGTAGCACGCCATTGTTGATGTCAATAATTACACAATGCTCATGGTGCTGAAACCCATAAAATCAGTCGCACCCAAGCACCAGCGGAGGGCGACAAAACACCGAAAAACACAAGTAACAAATGGACATGACACTGCTGTCATTTTAATTCGTTTGAGCAGGGCATGTGCGTTAAATGCGTAAAATATTTTAACATGATTAATTAAAAAAATAATTGCCGCCCGTTAACGTGATAATTTTGACAGCCCTAGTTAATAGACAAATTTGTGTTCAAATAAAGCGATTTCAATTTGCCAACAAAATCCAGACATTATTCTGGAAGTTTTCAAAATGTTTCTTTAGTGGTTTTTGAAAACAAAGGTTTGAATCGAACAATGTATCACCTGAACCTATACATATGCACTGCAAAAACCCATCTCTTTAAAACTGGAAAAAAAGAAAAACTTAAATTCCCTTGTTTTCAGTGTAAATCTACTAGAAATAAGTGAAATTATCTGCCAGTGCTTCAAGTAAATTTTACTCAGATTTCTTGAAATAAGAAAAATACCTGGCTAAAAAGCTTATTTTAAGCAAAAAGCTTCTATATTTAATCTTTAAAAAAACTTGTTTGTCAGAAATGTTCTTAATTCAAGAATAGATATTGTTCAAAACATTATTTGAAAGCATTTTTTTCTTGATTTGGTGAAAAATGATCAACTTGTAGATTTTTGGGCTTAATAAGAAAACATGGTAATATTTACTCAAAGTAATTGGTAGAACCTGACACATTAATCTGTTAACTATAGCCTTTAAAACTCAAAACAAGATGAAGAAAATTATTTGACTGGATTTAATAAAAATTATCAGATTAAGACATTATAATGTAAATTTGCAGTGTGAAAGTTAGTTTAAGTCTATACAGATTTATTTTGCATTAATCATTTAGCCCATCAATTAACTAGGTTCTTATTGGTGAGAAATGTAGCCCTGACCGCCGTTCACCCAGTCTGTTTGGTCTTATTAATGTCCCGTCCCCAGCAAAAAGTGTACATGCAGTTGGTGCTGTTATATCGTCTCTACCAATATTGAGACCAAACTTACACCCTTGCAAACGAATACCTCAGTGAAGTTGGCCCCTCATCAGATGCAAATTTATATAAAAAGGATGTCATTCATTCTTGGGGGAAAAAAAAACAAAAAAAAATCGGTATCTGATTGGGACTCAGTATCCACAGATTTTCAAGATCAGGTGACTCGGACTCAGAGCAAAAATATGCATTCGGTAGATCCCTGGTCTGAACAGTTTTTAATGTATCACGTGGGAGTTTGATATACTCCCATTATGGTTGTTTATCATTTACAGTGGGGCGAATAAGTATTATTGTAAAAGTTCTCCCACTTGAAAATATCAGAGAGGCCTGTAATTGTCAACATGGTTAAACCTCAACCATGAGAGACAGAATGTGGAAAAAAAAAACAGGAAATCACATTGTTTGATTTTTAAAGAATTTATTTGCAAATCATGGTGGAAAATAAGTATTTGGTTTATACCAAAAGTTCATCTCAATACTTTGTTATGTACCCTTTGTTGGCAATAACGGAGGCCAAATGTTTTCTGTAACTCTTCACAAGCTTTTCACACACTGTTGCTGGTATTTTGGCCCATTCCTCCATGCAGATCTCTTCTAGAGCAGTGATGTTTTGGGGCTGTCGTTGGGCAACACGGACTTTCACCTCCCTCCTCACCCCATGGTGTCAAAATGATAACAAGAATGGGGAGCAAAAATCCCACAACCACACGGGGGGACCTACATTGAGCTGGGACCACAGTAACAAAGGCTACTATCAGTAACACAATGCGCCGCCAGGGACTCAAATCCTGCACTGCCAGACGTGTCCCCCTGCTGAAGAAAGTACACGTCCAGGCCCGTCTGCGGTTTGCTAAAGAGCATTTGAATGACCCAGAAGAGGACTGGGAGAATGTGTTATGGTAAGATGAAAGCAAAATAGAACTTTTTGGTAGAAACACAGGTTCTCTTGTTTGGAGGAAAAAGAATTGCACCGTATCCACTGTGAAGCATGGGGGTGGAAACATCATGCTTTGGGGCTGTTTTTTTTCTGCAAAGGGACCAGGACGACTGATCTATGTAAAGGAAAGAATGAATGGGGCCATATATCGAGAGATTTTGAGTGAAAATCTCCTTCCATCAGCAAGGGCATTGAAGATGACACATGGCTGGGTCTTTCAGCATGACAATGATCCCAAGCACACAGCCAGGGCAACAAAGGAGTGGCTTCGTAAGAAGCATTTCAAGGTCCTGGAGTGGCCTAGCCAGTCTTCAGGTCTCAACCCCATAGAAAATCTGCGGAGGGAGTTGAAAGTCCGTGTTGTCCAACGACAGCCCCAAAACATCACTGCTCTAGAGGAGATCTGCATGGAGGAATGGGCCAAAATACCAGCAACAGTGTGTGAAAAGCTTGTGAAGAGTTGCAGAAAACATTTGGCCTCTGTTATTGCCAAAAAAGGGTACATAACAAAGTATTGAGATGAACTTTATGGTATTGACCAAACACTAATTTTCCACCATGATTTGCAAATAAATTATTTAAAAATCAAACAATGTGATTTTCTGTTTTTTTTTTCCACATTCTGTCTCTCATGGTTGAGGTTTAACCATGTTGACAATTACAGGCCTCTCTAATATTTTCAAGTGGGAGAACATTTAGCTGGCAGGGCTGCCAGCCTTTCCCAGGCAAAATGGATTAGACGTCTAGCGCCGTCAAGGGCAGCCAATAGGTTAATTGAAAGGTCATCACTGTTATTACTGTGAAGTGGTGTCTTACCTAAATGGGTTTCTTCAACTGAACTCCTCTTAAAACTGATGAACTCCTCATAATACCGTCATGTCAAAACCTCAGTGCCCTAGAAAGAAAAGCTTTCAAATCAAAAGTGATAGCACTATTCAGGTTACATGCATCTCTTGTGTGTGTGAATTGGCTCAGGTTATTTTTCATTAAAAAAAAAAAAAAAAGTTTTCCAAGACACCACTTGTGAATTCTTATTTTCTCCCTAGTGATGAGAAAAAGGCAAAGGAAAAGAAAGCGCCGCGGATGTGAATGAAGGCATGCGAGGCAAGGTTAAGAGCTCTCCAGAGCGCACTGGCATCCACCCTGTAAGGACGCCCGGTGTTTGTGCTTTTGGTAAAGGATGAAAAGGAAATGCGGCGAGAGGAATGGTCTTTTTAAGCCATGGAAATTGGTCGCCACTGTGAGTGGAAAAAGTTAAGCCTAGCATTTACATTCAAAACGGAGTCCTGTCATATTTGTTGCAGTAATTTTGCTGTTTTTTACTTCAAAATTGTGGATTATTATTTATCATACACATACACATTTTCATACACATACACCTTTTCATGGGACAACACTGACAAAAGGACACTTTGACACAATGAAAAGTAGTTTGTGTGCAGCTTATATAATAGAGTTGATTTATCCCCCCCCCCAATAACTCAAAATATAGCCATTAATATCTAAACTCCTGGCAACCACTTAC
This sequence comes from Corythoichthys intestinalis, assembly GCF_030265065.1. Taxonomy (NCBI): domain Eukaryota; kingdom Metazoa; phylum Chordata; class Actinopteri; order Syngnathiformes; family Syngnathidae; genus Corythoichthys; species Corythoichthys intestinalis. The sequence goes on from NC_080416.1 coordinate 24,942,974, forward strand.
GGGAGGTACAGTGTATCACAAAAGTGAGTACACCCCTCACATTTCTGCAGATATTTAAGTATATCTTTTCATGGGACATCACTGACAAAATGACATTTTGACACAATGAAAAGTAGTCTGTGTGCAGCTTATATAACAGAGTTAATTTATTTTCCCCTCAAAATAACTCAAAATATAACCATTAATATCTAAATCCCTAGCAAAAAAGTGAGTACACCCCAATGAAAAGACGTGCATCCCTAAATGTCCAAATGAAGTACTGCTTGTCATTTTCCCTCCAAAATGTCATGTGACTCGTTACAGTAGTGCTGTCAGCATTGCTGCAGAGATTGAAGAGGTGGTGGGTCAGCCTGTTAGTACTCAGACCATACGCCGCACTCTACATCAAATTGGTGTGCATGGCTGTCACCCGAGGAGGAAGCCTCTCCTAAAGATGGTACACAAGAAAGCCCGCAAACAGTTTGCTGAAGATATGTCAACAAAGCACATGGATTACTGGAACCATGTCCTATGGTCTGATGAGACGGGCGGGCTTTCTTTGTTCACTTTAGGGCATTTACAGATCACTGCCTTTTCATTTTGGGCGCAATGCCCCAAAATTATTGGGAAGTGACTGAAAATCAACAGCAAATAACCTGAAATGCCCCCAAATTAAACTAACTGGTTGCCTTTGACAGCCATAGACGTCCAATTCATTGGAAGTGGGAGGGTGGCAGCGAATGAATAGTCTACTATTCTACTAGTGATAAACTCAATTCAATTCACAGCAGAAGAATGAAAAGAGCTTGTTTTTCTGTTTATTACTTCTATAGTAAAATATTGTAGAATGATTTCCTGACCCACGTATCGAGAATTGTTTTATCGCCGTAACGTGAAATCGTTATCGTGAGCATTGTATCGCAAATTGTATCATTTCATGAGATACCCAGAGGTTCCTACTCTTAATAGACAGTGTGCTTTCCTGAAATTGGATTCCGAAAAATGATGCACTTGATTACCAGTACACGTGAAACTGGCAGGACAAACTTAGCAATTTTGCACTTTCCTAAAGAAAAAAAAATATTTCAAATACATAACTGAGCTATTTCCAAGGCAGCATGTTGACAATATTTCGAACCTCTCATCTCTGAGTGCTGTTTTTTGATGAATCACCAGAGCCAGAATGCTGAGTTTTGCCCTGACTACTACAGAGACGCACGCCAAGCCCAAGCCTTGCTTTGGCGCTGACATACGGGGATGGCTCCCTTGCCAGCCATCACTACATCAAGGCCCGTGCCAAGCTTTTATTATCAAAAAAAAAAAAAAAAAAATGCCCCATTTGGCATAAGTCACGCTCGGCAGGTTCAAATATACTCTCCTCGCCGCTTGATCCAAATCCTAAAACCGTCCGAGTGACGCGGACCAGAGCGCCGTTTCAAATTCAGAGGAAGTGTTTGTGTTTTGATCGACTATGCCGGGAGCAGATGGAAAAACTGGGATATATGCATAGGCGGAGTTTGACTTTTGGGCCAGGGGGGCACGATATGTTGATGACCCCGAAACACAGGAAGGAACGAAATAGTACAATGTATATACATATACACAAAATAGTATCTCATTCTTTTTTATTGCAGATATTGATCACAATAAAACATTTGGACAACATAAATTTGTTTCTTATTTTATTTAAAACGACTCGTGCATGTGCAAAACAGGTCGATAAATCATAATCTATAAAATTCTTAGAAAAATAGCATACAAAAATGTGATAACAGACAGCAGAGCTCCGGAGCCGCGCCAAACTTTTACCCGACATGACGGCCTCCAGACAGGCTTTTTCCCGCTGTCCTCGGTAATTCCAGCTCCAATAGCGTATCTTAAAGTTGCTGCAGTTAAAAAGCTCGCAGTTGGATCTCGGAATCGAGCTGACAGTCCGCCGAGAGGCGAGCCCTAGCCTGTCGGCTGCCCCCGGGTAGAACGACGTAGTCTTGAAATACAGTGTATCACAAAAGTGAGTACACCCCTCGCATTTCTGCAGATATTTAAGTATATCTTTTTATCGGACAACACTGACAAAATGACACTTTGACACAATGAAAAGTAGTCTATGTGCAGCTTATATAATAGAGTTAAATTTATTTATTTATTAATTTATTTTCCCCTCAAAATATAGCCATTAATATCTAAACCCCTGGCAACAAAAGTAAGTACACGCCTGAGAAACTACATCCCTAAATGTCCAAATTGAGTACTGCTTGTTATTTTCCTTCCAAAATGTCATGTGACTCGTTAGTGTTACTAGGTCCAGGCGTGCATAGGGAGCAGGTGTGTTCAAATTTGAAGTGCAGCTCTCACACTCATACTGGTCACTGAAAATTCCAACATGGCACCACATGGCAAAGAACTCTCTGAGGATCTTAAAAGACGTATTGTTGCGCTACAAGAAGATGGCCAAGGCTACCTGAAGATTGCCAACACCCTGAAACTGAGTTGCAGCACAGTAGCTAAGATCATCCAGCGTTTTAAAAGAGCAGGCTCCACTCAGAACAGGCCTCGGGTTGGTCTTCCAAAGAAGCTGAGCGCACGTGCTGAGCGTCACATCCAAATGCTTTCTTTGAAAGATCGTTGCAGGAATGCTGTCAGCATTGCTGCAGAGATTGAAGAGGTGGGGGGTGGGGGGGTCAGCCTGTTAGTGCTCAGACCATACGCCGCACTCTACATCAAATTGGTGTGCATGGCTGACACCCCAGGAGGAAGCCTCTTCTGAAGACGGTACACAAGAAAGGCCGCAAACAGTTTGCTGAAGACATGTCAACAAAGCACATGGATTACTGGAATCATGTCCTATGGTCTGATGAGACGAAGATTAATCTGTTTGGTTCCGATCAGGGCCGTTCCTGACCAATTTGGTGCCCTAGGCAACACATTTGTGGGCGCCCCCCCGCCCCCCCATTTTCACCACATATATTTAAACACTCACACTGAAAAAGCACATTATCTCTCTGTAATTCATTGTATAAAAAAGACAACAAACAAGTGCAGAAATGAAAAGAAAAATGCTGCAATAACTATTCAAAAGCCCCAATAAAAAAACACTTCAAAAACAAATGCATTAAATAAATTACAATTGTTATTACAGTATGATTAACACCCACCCACACAAACCTATATAAAAACACACAGAACACTTTAAAATGAAACTTTTTTTTTCACCTTGACCTATAACCTTACTCACCTTGTTTTCACTGATGCAAAAGCATCTAGTGCACTTTCATTTGACAGTTGTTTTGGAAGGTGCACTTCTTTCCTCGACTTGGTGGGCTTGGACTTGGTGCTGATGTGGATAAGTTCGCTGTAAAAGATGGCCCAGGATGTACAGAGGTAGACGGAAAATATTTCAGAAGAGCATCTACAAAGAGAAGAAAGTGGAATGTTACATTATATTAGTCAAATAGCTGTTGATAGTGAAACCAGCATGACATAACCATAATAGCGCCTAAATTCTTGCAGTCTACTGTACCTGTCTTCCGGCCACTATCTTTGATGGGTGTAGTTAAGCCTGTCGCAATATCCAATAATTCCATTTATCGCACGATAAATAAAAATGAAGGCGGTAATTTTTCTGCTGCGATTTATCGCCTCGGGTGCACGTGCGTCGCCATGTAAACTGCCCCTAAATGTACTTTACTAAAAATCTCAGTGCATCGTAATGTTTCAGCCCTAACGTAGCGAGTGGTTAGCTAGAAGTCTTCGTGCTCCAGTGACAAATTTCAAGGTTTGAAATGCCACCCCCAACTCCACCTTCACACCCCTATCATCATGTTGTCCCCACAAAGCCTCCAGGCCGGCAATTAAGCACAGTCCTCCATCTCGGGCGAGCGACGGAGTCCCGATAAGTTTTGTTTTCGCAATTTCAGCCAGTCCCCGCCCCGACCCTCCACCTGCTCTCCACCACCACCCCGGGGGGACAATTTCCATTACGGTGGCGAAGCCTCAACAAGTATGGTCGCGTCCCATTAGATTTAGAACTCCACATTTACAGTCGAAGTTGCAACCAATATGGAAACTAAGAGTGAGATCAATAGGGTCCACCATCATTTTTATTGTTTGCCAACAGGAGGTCTATCGAAAGATGTCTTCAATTACAATTAGCATTCCAGTTCTCTCATATGACAGTTGCTCAGCAGTGTTGTGTGCCCTCGTACTAAAGAAATAAACCAGTCCCTAAAAAGGGAAGCCTCGAAACAGGTGAAAGTACTCCAGAGTTGCCTCCCGCCCAATTTTAAAGCTCCGGCAAGTGTGTTTTTTTTTTGTTTACTATCAACATTGCTTTCGGGGGGATTTGGCTCAATGCCTGTTGGAGAGATTTCCATATCCCTCGCAAGACAAACACAATCCTCGCTGAGACGGTGACAAATTAAGGCTACTCGAGGAAAAGGCAAAACAAGGAGGGGTGGCAACAATACCATTTGTGACTACTATTTCAAGATTTAAAACTATAGAGAACATTAGCCTGTTAGCCTCAGTAAACACACTTGGGTGGGAGGGGACATTTTCTAAGGCATACAATTTCCCTTCTATCAGTGTTTATTTATTGTCACTCTGGAAGAATAGCGTTGATAGCGAAGCATGAGCTGGTGAGGAGAGAGAGGAGGGCCCAGCAGACTGGGGACGGGGATGCAGGGTGGGGATGGGCGTGTGGGGGGGGGGACACATACAAGGCCGGTTATGCAGAAACACAGATTTAATGTAAGGCTTGGCTTTCTGTTATAAGCAGGGAGAGCGAGAGAAAGCAAAAAGATGGCCTGGATCGCAAGCTGGAGGCGGAACTCGATGGGAAAGTCTCTTGGGGTGGCCACCACCAGGACTCTTGTTGAAATAACCCACCCCCACCCCCTCTTTTTAGGTAAACAGCGCTATAATACACTGAATTAACAGAACAAGCCCCGGGGAAATCAGATCCCTCTTCAATAAACAGTTGCCCCCGCCTCCAACTCCCACGCATACCCTTATGGCATTAACGCCATTACTTTATGGTCTTGGGATTGGGGGGGGCTAAAATCCTGATCAAAACGCATGGAAACTGGATTTGGCAGAACTGTCATGAGGAGCTGTCAGAGTGTAGAGAAAACTGCAGGACAAGGGGTGACAATTGTTGGTAGAACTAAACATTTCGAGTCAACCAATTTCACTTGAAATTTCAAGTTTTTATGGAAAACATGAGTTAAATGGTTTGAAGTCAAAGTTTTCAGTAAACTGGACTTCAGTTTCTGTAAATACACAATAAATTGCTTCAAGCAAGGATCAAACCTGGGCCGCCACACTAACAACTGAGCTAAACACCCTAAGGCTAAGTTAACACATCTTATCAAGTTCCGCTTACTCAGACGTTTAGGTATGGCTCACAAAATCGCAAGTTCTTTCATATTACCTTAATGAGCTAGGAATACTACAGAAGTTAACTTAGAGTTAACATAACTTGAGTTATGTCTACTTAAGTGTTTAGTTAGCATGCTATTCTCATGTGAATGGTAGTTTCTGTTTGAGCATTTGACTGTTAACCAAGTAGCTTGAGTTTAAGTATGAGTAAGCAGTAAAAATAGAAGACTGACAATAGGTATGGACGGTAGTCTCAATATTTTGTGGGCTGCGACCAATCAATGCCTTTCGCTCATGGTAAAAATGACATACCGTAATTTTCAACACACCTGACTATAAGCTGCCACCCACCAAATTTGACACAAAAATGGCATTTTTTCATAGATAAGCTGCACTGGACTACAAGCTACAGCTGTCCCCAATGTAATATGGGATATTTACACCAAAAGATATTAACCGGTAACACTTTATTTGACAGCGGCATAATGAGACTGTCATAAGATCAAATGAACCACCATCGCTTCAAGAAGCTTCATTTGACCATCACTGCTCCTTTGGGGGAGACAGTCAACCTCTGCTGCCACCTGCTATTAACACAGTTATTGTCCAACATGCTTCCTAGCATGCATTGCAGCACTACGGATGTAAATCACAATCGAAATTAATGTTCTGTACTAATTATTTCTTCAGTTACTGTTCCAGTTGTTTCATTAACTGCTAGTTATGGTATCTGGTAACACTTTATTTGACAGTGGTGCCATAAGACTGTCATAAGACTATCATAATTATGACATGACACTGCCATGAGCATTAATAAATGCTTATCATTAGAGATATCCCGATGCCGATCGATCGGGTCTGATCACGTCATTTTCAAAGTATCGGAATCGGCAAAAGAATATCTGCCATGCCTTTTTTAAATATATATATTTTTTTTAATTAAATCGTTTTCTAATTGTATTTAACGTTACATACATAACATGTTACACTCATCTAGTCTAGTTTAGGCTTAAGGTAGGGTTATCAAATTTATCCCAATAACGGCGTTAATTATTCTTTTTTTAAATGTATCACGTTAAATATTTAACGCAATTAATGCATGCGCTGCACGACCCGCTCACGCATTGTCGCGCTCAATCTGTAATGGCGCCGTTTTACCTATATAGAGAGATTAAAGGCAGCGTAAAATGAGTAGAGTGAAATTTGGCAACCTTTGGAGCCTTTTTTTAATTGGCTAAAGCCTTACAATCCCTCTCCTTACGATTAAAAATATCATGGGAAGCAATGTGGGGAAGCAAGGTAGCAACTGATCTTTTTCTTAACACCTTATGTTATTTCCCAATGCAGAGAAGATATATCAATTGGTAGCACTACGCACAGTCATGGTTCCACTTCCCATCATGCATTTGGGCATGGCCGCAGTATCATTTACTGAAAGCTCAACAAATACACTAGATGGCAATATTTAGTCACAATATACAAAGTCGCAAGTCTTTCCATCCGTGGATCCCTCTCACAGAAAGAATGTTGATAACGTAAATGCCATCTTGAGGATTTATTGTCATAATAAACAAATACAGTACTTATGTACTGTATGTTGAATGTATATATTCGTCCGAGTTTTATTCATTTTTTTCTTAATGCATTGCCAAAATGTATATGATCGGGAAAAATTATCGGGAATGATTGGAATTGAATCAGGAGCCAAAAAAAAAAAGCAATCGGATCAAGAAATATCGGGATTGGCAGATACTCAAACTAAAACGATCGGGATCGGATCAGGAGCAAAAAAACATGATCAGAACAACCCTACTTATCATATATCATTTTGTGTCATCCGGCAAATTATCTCACTTTTGAATAGATGTAAAAGATCTGAGCTGGACAAAAATGGAATTAGTGATGTAATTTGCCAGATGACACTTAATGACGTCTGTCATATGCATTCATTCATACCCATGATAATGTCATGTCATAATTATGACCGTCGCATGGCAGTCTTATGACGCCGCTGTCAAATAAAGTGTTACCTATCAACCCAATAGATGAACAAATAAGTCGCAGGATTCAAAATGTGGGAAAAAAGTAGGTGCTTATAGCCCGAAAATGACGGTAATCTCTTTCTTTGCCATAACAATGAAAGGGATATTTTTTAGAAAATAGATGAGTGTGGGCTTTAAAAGTGTGTCTGAAGGTGTATTCCCCATCTAATCCTAGATGCTCACTTAACTACAGTCTCCCTTGGAGGTCTTCTTTGTAGCCATGACATGAAACACCAGGCAATGTAAGCAAGCAAGTGTTCATCACTACACAAAAGGGGCAACAATACACTGACTCGCCAGGCCATATTAAAGTGCTACACAGACCTCTGATTCCGTTTGTTCTGTCTCTCTCTGCTGGAGAGCAGGTAGGAAGCCCTTAACTGCGCCTTCTCACCCGCCGCTTAATCTGGGCCCACAATCACATCCAGTGACAGGAGCACAAAGCCGTCTGGCGAGCGCAACAAGGCTCCGCGCTATTATGTAACTACTGACAGCTGGGCTTTCAAAGGAGGGGTGAATTACCCCCCGACCAATCCTTGTGGCAGCACTTTGTGTCAAACTAATGTGACCATCAATGTAAAGAAACGGTTTTATCTGGTCGACGTGTTGATTTTGGCTTCCTTTGCCGAATAATTCTTTGGTGTTACAGTTAGCAAATAGCAGCCATCTTGATGGAGTTGCTCTAAACGCATCTGAGTGCTCTTCAGTGCTCGCTATGGCTAAACTGAATCGTTTTCGACAGGTGACCAGTTCTGGGTTTAGTCTGTCAGACATTAATAAATGGTCTTTCACCAGAGGTGGCTGTAATGATTTTTCTTCTCAATCGTAGGGGTGTAAATGACCAATTTCATGTCATTATCGATTGTATGGATAACAATATTTCCCAGTATTAAAATGTCTGCCACAATTTGATCAGCATTTGAGTGGTTTATCAGTTATTTCACCTAAAGCTTTAGGATACAAAGCAATGTTGATGTTTTTATCAAGAGCTATTGGCAATGTTGATTGAATGTGTTACGTTTCGATCGATTTGATATTTGCCGAACCAATCGATATATTATTAAACCCCAATAAAATCCAGGAAATAATCCACTATTTTTACGCTGAGAAAAACAAACTTTAATGTTCTCGCATGATTTATACCACATTTGACCTGGTGTCGTAAATTGACAGACAAAAATGCTCTTTTGAATCTCAGCTTTTGTTGTGTGAAGCAATGCAATCACCATCAAGTATTCTTGGAACATACAGTAATAGCATTAACTCATTTGCTCCCAAAAACATATAAATGCGTTCTATTTTTAATTGTTTCAGTGTCCCTAAGACATATTTATACGTCTTTCACTTTTTTTTCCATAAAACACATCTCAAGCTAAAAATCAATTTAAAAGCAATAAAACTGGCCACTGAAGGGCAGTAGCGCATTTGGTAAGACCCCATTCAACAGCTACGAAAGGCCGGGCAGCACGGTCGGACCACCGGGGGAATGATGCCAGGCGGCGGACGACCGAGCAGAACAACCGAGAGGACGCAAGGGATGCCAGGCGCTGGACGACCGAGCAGAACGACCGGGACCACCAGTGCAGCTGGCTTGCCGAGCAGACCCCGCATAGACTCAAAAAAATCCATCTTTATGAGACAGGCAGCAATGAGGGAAAAGTTTACCCGGCTGTCGCGGCGGCAACAGCGTCATCTCTCAGTTAGTTATGTGTTAATAAATTATTACTTTGCTATCAAAAGCTCTATTTGTCTTGTTCTTTACCATATTTTGTAAAAGGAAAACATTATTCATATGTTTGGGATGTAACTAAAGCAAAAAATAGCTGTGTTAAAGTTAAAGTTATGTTTGAAATGTATGCTTTCACAAAAAGGTCAATTTCTCTGTTTTTTCATCAGAAATTGGAAAATTGCTCAAACTAAGCTATTTTTCTAATGCTGATTTCTAAAGAATGGAAAAAGAGATGAACTTACTTTTTTCCTGCTGAAAGACGAAAGTCTAATCGTTCTTTTGGTGGATTCCATGTTTATATAGCAATAGAACAGAATTTTCTGTGGGCCTTGCAAAATCAGTCAAAATCCAGTAAAACGGCCGGGAGCGAAGGGCCTTGCTCTGATGAAAATGGCTGGGAGTAATTGAGTTAATAATTGAAAGGTATATTTAATAAAAAATAAATAATTTAAAAAAATAAATAAAACCGTATTGTTATATATATATATATATATATATATATATATATATATATTTTTTTTTTTTTTTTTTTTTTGCTTCAATGCAGTGAACACTGTGCTTCTCCTTCCTTGTACTCACCTTAACCACCTGGGGGCAGTATAACTGAAATGTGCTAATATTGTGTACATAAAGCCATTCTTAGCGCCATAAATTGCAGCAATGTTAGTGGTTCTTTGCAGAGGTTAAAGAATATATGCCTGAGAGTATTGTTACATTACCTGCCTATTGTTCACAATCTGCTGCTTGTTGTAAAATAGGAACTAGTGTCTTAAAGTTCCCAAAAAGGTTCATATCTTTAAAAAATGAGATAAGGTAACTGTATCTCAAAGGAACATTGTACTGAAAACTTTATGTCCCACCAAAGGCAATTACGGCATGTCAAATTGAGGTCATGTGGACATAAATGGCAGTATATTTTTTAAATGTATAGAAAGGTATTATGAGAATCCATTTAGTTGAGTGTAAGGTGACTTGTGGATGCTGACTGACCTTCACGCTGCCTGCAGGCCTCCAGTACAACCAGTTGTACTCCTCCATGATACAACTGCAGTCTGGAGGTCATAGTACACCAACTGTTCCCTGCCACATACACACACAAAGTATCTATTTTCACACTGAAACCCTTCAAAAACCATCACTTTAGTTGACAGGTGAGACATTTCTCAAATGTACTTGTTATTCACGCACAGTGAAACCACATACGTACATTTAGCCAAGTTTTTTCGTCGTTTAAAAGCAGATTAAAATCAAACTCCAGTCCGGGTTTCCCAGGCCTCCGCAGCCTTCAATTTACTGTGTGTGCTTTCAGCGAGCCGCAGCACTCACTGGCAACCTTCAGTATTCCTGCGCGGCTCGTGAATGCGACTACATTTTTTACAACCCTGAACAATTCCCTCGTTCTTGCTGCAAACTAATCAGTATTTAGCGTCGGGTTTATTATTTAACACTCGCTGTGACACTTTGCAACGCGTTCAGGTCTGCTTTGGCTAACTTGGCGCACTATTTCGACCCAAACTGTCCTGTCTTACCAACACGCATACAATACATTCCTGTGTCACTCCGCCTGTGTGACAAGGCCCGCTGTTCCTGTAAACTCCCGCCTTGACTCGATGGTCGAGAGAGCTTTAGGAACAAGTGCGAAAAGAGAGAGAGAGAGAGAGAGAGACGGCTATGAAACAAGCAGGCCTAAGAGCTCATACACTTGAGTTCTGCTCCATATTACAGAACAATTTTTGCAATCAAAAACGTAGTCTTTCACAAATTAACTCATTGCCTACCATTGACAGCAATAGACGTACAAGGTACACATCAGTTAAACTGGGAGGCCTGGCTGTGAATGCTTTCACTTCAATCTTTCATTCACCCAAATGGATTGGACGTCAAGTGCCGTCAATGGCAGCCAATGAGTTGAAATTAGTTTTCCTCTTCATGAGTCCCACCAAAATTCACGCCCCCCCCCCCCCCCCCCCTTTTAGGTAACACACAGCCTGCAGCCAACAACAGACATTTTTCATGTTTACCCAACTTCTACACAACTAAAAACAATTAAAATGATCATTTCTGATGCAGCTGAGCCGGGCCGTGCAGAGAAGGGCAGTTGCTCATAAATCAAAAGGGGCACATGAACAAAAATTTAATACACCTGAAAACAACATAACTTCCAGTTTAACCAGCTTTACAGTATAATTGGCTGTGACTGTGACAGACTTTAATTGGGAGGGGGGGAACAGTGAATAGAAATCAACACTGTCATCAACACTTTCTGGCTGTGACTCAGTCCTGTTTTCTTCCCTCGAACTCTACATTAGAACTTCCTTACTAAACTTGTTGTTCATCTGAGAACAAACCAAATAAGATGTTCTCTGAGCCACCATCAGCAGTTTTTTTTCTCTCAAAACTATGATTTCATTATTAGAGGCAAGGCAAGGAGAGGCAAATTTATTTATATAGCACAATTCAACACAAGGCAATTCAAAGTGCTTTACATCACATGAAGATCATAAAAATCACATTTAAATCAATACAATCAAGACAATCAAAATCGGAAGTAAAATTATACATAAAAATAAATAAATAAAAATAAAACAAAAACTACTACTACTAATAATAATTGAAATCAGCAATGGAGATAAGCACAAGAGGAATAGAAAGCAAGTAGATTGAAATATATAGACAGTTATGGATATGCAGTGCTAAACAAAAGCGTTTTTAGCCCTGATTTAAAAGAGCTAACAGTTTGAGCATACTTCAGACGTTCAGGTAACTTATTCCAGAGGTGAGGAGCATAATAACTAAATGCTGCTTCACCCTGCTTGGTTCTTGTTCTTGGAACATGCAGAAGACCGGTTCCAGATTACCTTAGGGGTCTAGATGTCTCATAGGAATCTAACAAATCAAGCATGTATTTTGGCCCAAGGCCATTAAGTGTTTTGTAGACGAGCAGTAGTATTTTATAGTCTATCCTTTGACTCACTGGAAGCCAGTGTAGCGATTTCAAAACCGGTGTAATGTGGTCCAGCTTCCTTGTATTTGTGAGGACTCTGGCTGCAGCATTCTATACTAGCTGCAGCTTCCTGACTGATTTTTTATTAAGACCCGTAAATATACCGTTGCAATAGTCCAATCTGCTGAAAATGAATGCATGCATAAGTTTTTCCATGTCTTGTTGAGTCAGAAGCCCCTTAGTTCTGGTTGTATTTCTTAGGTGGTAATAAGCGGATTTAGTGACGGACTTTAGATGGCTATCAAATTTTAGGTCTGAGTCAATAATTACGCCAAGGTTTCAGACTTGATTTGTAGCTGTAAGTGACATTGAGCCAAGTTGCCTGCTTATTTTTGACCTTTCCTTTTTTGGCCCAAAAATGATCACCTCTGTCTTCTCCACATTTAACTGGAGAAAATTCTGGCACATCCATTCATTGATTTGATGAATGCATTTACTCAGGGAGACTAAGGGACTATAATCATATGGGGACACAGAAATGTACAGTTGTGTGTCATCCGCATAGGCGTGATAGGAGATGTCATACTGTTCCATTATCTGAGCTAAGGGAAGCATATAGATGTTAAATAAGAGTGGTCCAAGAACTGACCCTTGAGGGACTAGGGATTAGAGAATTTAAAGATGTGTAACTTTCTAGATATCATTGCGAAGAGAACGGCCAAATATGGTTGCCTATAGAGAGTAGAGACACACGGGTCGATATAGCCTTGGGGCGGGGGTAATTCATTATTGAAGTGGAAAAATATGTATGAGAAAATTACTTTTTTTTTTTTTAAATCCCAACAATAAACCTGGTGTAAGACTTTTCACTACAGTACTTGCTCAAACACGGTTTAATAGTGTAACACCGTTTGTTTTCAACCACCAGATGTTCTCAGACTCCTCTCCACACACCCAGGTCACAGATGAACAGTGTGCAGGTTGAGGGGGTGGGGGGTTATGCGCCAGTTTAGCGGCACACAGACAAAAATAAAATTTTTTTAAAGGTGTTTTCGGTTGGCCAACACACACATAGGCACAAAAAAAAAGCCCAGTCAAAAGGGGCACTTTGGGCATGTAAGGGCAAAGGGGCAGGTGCTCAATGACCGACCCCCTGCGTATGCCTGCAGCTGAGGTTTTGTATTTTGTTTGTTTGTGCAGGGCTGTCAGCGAATAATTGTTTTTGCTTTTTTTTTTTTTTTTACTTTGTCTCAAATTTTGGTCAACACATACTGTACATAAAAAAGCCAAACATTCCACCTCGAATAAATATCTTACTGCTTAAAAACGGTCCTTAACCACAATTCTGACTTTACAGTCTTACAGAGGCATACTTTTAGTACTTTTGGTTATAAATATAATATAATAATTATTAATCATGGTGCGTATTTATTTGGAGAATAAATAAAATCAAATTAATATGTTGATAAAAACAAAATTGATAACATTTAAAGCAACACTAGGTAACCTCTCAACCTTTATATTTTCATAACATTTGTGATGACATGTCATAGACTTCATAATATATTGACGTGACACATTCCCCATTCATTAACTGCGTCACGTCTTCCCGAAGGGGTCCGTCCCACACTCCGCTTCATTTATTGGCAGTTGGTCATATGCAGCGATCTAACACCGGATTTAGGTTGGAAAAAGTACGAAAGCTGTTCCCTGGCACGGCCAGACTGTTCTCCCTGTATTTTTCAAACACTGAGAAAAAAGTCTGGGAACCAGCCCATTAACGGCTTCTCGAGCAGGTACAAAATCAATCGACAAATCAGATTCGTTTATTTGCGTGACATGTTCTTAACGAGCAACGTCACTCTTGGCGTCGAAAGTTGTCTCCACAACAACACAGATGGTGAACAGGAGAGCCAAGAATATGTTCCAATCCACGGCAAAATCAGTTTTAAATGACCAAAAACACCGACACGAGTCATTGACAACAGTCTGTCTCGCGCTAGCCATGTTGAATAAACTCCGCTCTCCTCGTATGTTTACTTCCGCGCGCAAGTCCCTCGTCCTGCCCTCGTCGTTTTACTAACGTCACGTCTGCCCGTTGCTGATTGGTCCACTCCGCTGTCTGTTGCTGTGGCTTGCTCCACCCTGGAAATTGTATCTGCTGAATGGTGGCCAGACTCAATAGCTGGAACAGCGGTCAGTCTGGTGTACCAGGTAACGAAAGCTGTACTGCATACAAACAGGAAGGATTGTCTCAGAAGTGATTTGTTCGAGGATTCAAGACAATAATTATTATATTTTTCGCACCATGCATGCATTGGAAACGTGAAAAAAAATCAATGGAAGAAATTAGCCGCTACAGCACTGGCATTATACTTCACAATATTTACGTAAAATAACTGCTTACCGCCCAGTGTTTTTGCTTTTAACCAAAAATCGAGACTGTTTTACCTCCATATCTATAAAGAATTCTGGGATTTAAGCATTTACTCACAAGAATTTTCAACAGAAAAAGCTCTTTGTTTACATATGGCGGCCGCTAATTTGCTTACTGACTAGCATCACCGTTCGCAATATTTACGTAAAATAAATGCTAAATGCACGTTTTTTGGGCTTTTAACCAAGAATCGAGACTGTTTTACATCCATATCTATGAAGATTTCAGGGATTTAAGCTTTTATCACAAGAATTTTCAACAGAAAAAGCTCTTTGTTTACATATGGTGGCCGCTAATTTGCTTACTGACAAGCATCATGGTTCGCAATATATTTATTTAAGTTAAAAAAATGCTAACTGCAGGTTTTTTTGCTTTTAACCAAGAATTGAGACTGTTTTATGTCCATATCTATAAAGAATTCAGGGATTTAAAAATTCATTCACAAGAATTTTCAACAGAAAAAACTCTTTGTGATATGACGGCTGCTAATTTGCTTACTGACAAGCAACATAGTTGGCAATATTTAGGTAAAATAAATGCTAACTGCTAACTGCCTGTTTTTTTGTGTGTGTGCTTTTAACGAAGAATCGAGACTGTTTTACGTCCATATCTATGGAGAATTCAGGGATTTAAGCATTTATTCACAGGGATTTTCAACAGAAAAAGCTGTTTACATATGGCGGCCGCTAATTTGCTTACTGACTAGCAACATAGTTTGCAATATTTACGTGAAGTAAATGCTAACTGCACTGTTTTTTGCTTTTAACCAAGAATCGAGACTGGTTTACGTCCATATCTGTAAAGAATTCAGGGATTTAAGCATTAATTCAAAAGACTTTTCAATGGAAAAAGCTCTTTGTCTGTGATATGGCGGGTGCTAATTTGCTTACTGACTAGGATCATAATTCGCAATATTTATGTAAAATAAATGCTAACTGCATGTTTTTTTGCTTTTAACCAAGAATCATGACTGGTTTACGTCCTTATCTATAAAGAATTTAGGGATTTAAGCATTTATTCACAAGAATTTTCAACAAAAAAAGCTCTTTGTCTGTGAATCCACTCGGTCAGCTTTGACGGCCACGCCAACAATGCAGGCCCCTTATCAATCGGTCCCGCGACCCGTCAATATATTATGAAGTCTATGGATATGTCGACTGAAAAGAATGACACGTCTTTTATATCTTGAGGGGGTCTGTATCGCTTTCACCAGCACTAATTCACTTAATTAACACGCACAAATTAACACAGACAAAAAAAAACTAAAAATGTGTTGACTACTTAACGGCATATGTCACTTCCCCTTTACCCAATTCGTTAAAAAGACGGAAGTCGCTGCGAACGCTTTTGCATGAAATCTGCAAAAATGGCAGAGCAACGAAAGAGGCCTGGTGGGGGTAATACAGTATAAAATCAAACGTTTACTTTCAACATCATTGTATGCTATTGTTTAGCCACAACTGGATCCATTACCTCATTACTATTCATCCTTCACACAGCCGCTGGAAACAGAAATGTCGCTCAATCCATCTGCGGGCGACCTAGAAATCCGGATTTTACGACAATGTGGTCCTTATGGTAAACAGATGTCCTTAAAGTGCATGTGACACGAAAAAGCATGTTTATTTCATAATGCACGCGGTATTTTATGCTCCTGAATGATATGGACCGCTTGGATGTGTGTGGAAGCGATCGCTATATTTATTTAGTTTTTTTGAATCCCGCGCCATGAAAATGAGTGACTTCCGGCTTCGGTCTTGCATCGAGGAGGAAGGCACTGTGACGTGTACGGGTGAAGGCGTCCTTTTCACTAAAGAGCCGTACTGTTGTGTATGAGGACTAAGGATTCAGCTGATTTTGCGGATTAATACGTTTATTTTTCGCATCACGCCAGCCAAATGGCTGCAGAAAAATCTTGCTTTATGAGGGAGAGGCGTGTGCGCCTTTTTGGAGTTTCAAAAGGTTCCCATTCACCGTGGATATTGGCCAAAACAAGCCCTACTACTGTGGGACCACTGGACTTACGAGGAAGTGAGTAAACATCCTGTTTTGTATTATGTCAAATACGAATACAGCGATTACAAAGTAAACACTACAAACTTTCTTTAAATAAAGGACTACTTACGTTTGATCATTGATAGTCATATAAAAAGCTCTCCTCATGCACATTAGCTGCACGTTAGCTGCACAACAACTGCAGCCGCCCTCCTTCGGGGAACGAACTGTAAATTGCTCCCCACCGGGCGGTTTGCCGAACCGCGAAGACAATCGACAACCCAGTCGTCATGTCAAATAATCCGGGCTAGTTATGTGTGATTTTCCGCTTCGAAGACTTTGAAACATCACTCGGTTCGGGTTAGCATGTCGGCTAGCTGTCACGCCTCTTGGTTTGTTTACATTCTCCGAAGCCGGGGAAGGGAAATGACATATGTCCGATTTAGGTGTCATAAAATATCGTTCGGGAGGTGCGACAGTAATGGTGAAGTCGACAGTTTTGACCATTATGGAGTAATTTTGCCATGTCATCCTGAATAAGTGCATTTTTATTATTTCATATTCCATTTAGCACAAGACTGTTATTAGTCATGACCATGCCATTTATTTAGCAATTGGGAAAAATACTTGGATAAAAAGAATATCCTGTAAAAATATTGAAGCAAAGAGACAGAAACAATGACATTTTGCAGCTCTCTTCGTCCAGTTTTCCTCGTTGTGAATAGTTCCCCCTCGACGGGCTGACTGGTCCTTCTCAAGCCATTTATTTAGCTATTGGGGAAAAATACTTTGATAAAAAGAATATCCTGTAAAAATATTGAAGTAGAGAGACTGAAACAATGACATTTTGCAGCTCTCTTCGTCGGGTTTACCTCGTTCTGAACAATTCCCCCTCTATGGGCTGAATAGTAAAACCGATGAGCCCAGTCTCCTGCTGACGTCATCCACCTGTTGGGGCCGCTAGAGCCCTATAATGGTAGGCGTGGCTAACCGGCAGATTAAAAGACTAATTTCTTGTCATCTGCGCTTTGCTAAATTGTTGTATATAGTCGAATCGTCTCGAAATATTATTCTAATTCACATAATATTGCTATTTAAGACTTTTTTTTTTCCTGTCATATGCTCTTTAAGGCAAAACACTTCTGCTTTTGTCCAGATGTGTCGCTTAAATCGACCAAAACTGAAAAGTTACCTAGTGTTGCTTTGAATAAAAACAATTACACTTTGGTTATGACTCCCAATAACACACTAAAGTAGATTTTTTTTAAAACATATTTCATAGTATTTAACTCATTCCCTGCCATTGATATCAACAGACATCCAATTCATTAGAAATGAATGATCTCTGCTCGCTCTCCCAGTCAAAATGAATTGGACGTCTAGCAAGTGAGTGCATCCTTAACTGAATAATGTCCCATTCTTTTAAACCAAGGTGACAAATTTTAAATTCCAGTGTCGGAATACGTTAAAAAGGCAGATTTCTTGACCCCCAAGTGACAGTTTATGGTCTTTTAACTTGCTTGCAAACATCCCTTCGCAACCATCTGCTGTGCAAAGCTTGATCTTAATCCTTTAGTATTTTGGTCCCTGCTTGCACCAGTAGAAAGGAGTACAGTACAGTCGTACAGTAAACAAAATGAAAGCAGAGGCGGCGAGTGGCCGGGCGACGAAATGAAGAAGCTATTGTTTACGTTGGGTTGTAAAGCAGGTCATGCTAATCCTCTTGTATGGCGCTGTCATGCATTCACTCGTGGTCATTTTATAGACCAGATATAACATTAAGTATACCTGCTTTATCAATTAATGTGAATTTTTGGGGGGGTTGTCAATCCTGACACATTAAACCATTTTGGTTTGAAGCAACCATGTTTGCTTCAATTTGAGGTACCTTTCAAAATTAAAAACACTTCAAAAATTCAGCCTCGGAAGTTTCATTCACAGTACAGTGGTTACTTTACTTACAAACGTCACTACAAACTAAATTTTTAGGTTACGACACGCCTCAATGGTAAAATATTGCCTCTTGTTACGAAAGAAATTTCAGGGTACGAGAGGCAAAAATACAGTATGGGCTGCTACTCGCAGCTCACAGAGTTCAACGTAGCATATTTAAAGCTGCTGCTCCGCCATTGGCTATTGCCCGGCCTCTTCCTGGCATCCAATTGGCTAAGAGGGACCTCTACTGTTTGTGTATGTGTGTCTCCTTGTGTCCTATTCATTCGCCCCGTGAGTTGTTCCGACAGCTTTACATAAGTGTATGAACTTTTATTGTTTATTCTTTTTTTTAACATTATGAACAACTCTAATTTTATGTTTATTGTGGAATAATGTAATTATAACATATATTTATTATGAGTTTTGATGTTTAGGGCATTTACATGGAAAACGCGTCTCTACTTACGGAATTTTCAGTTTACGTGACTACTTCCAGAACCAATTAATTTCGTAAGTAGCGGTACCCCTTTCAAAATTCATTGGCTTCTATCGACAGCGCTAGACTTAAAAAGACAAAAGTAAGAAAGTTGGCTGGCTTAAATGCTATAAAACTTTGTTTTTTTAAAACAATGCTATTAGCAATTCATTTAAACATGTATTCCCACAAAAAACAGCTAAATATACAGTGGGGCAAATAAGTATTTAGTCAACCACTAATTGTGCAAGTTTTCCCAGTTGAAAATATTAGACAGGCCTCTATTTGTCAACATGGGTAAACCTAAACCATGAGCAACAGAATGTGGAAAAAAAAATAGAAAATCACATTGTTTGATTTTTAAAGAATTTATTTGCAAATCATTGTGGAAAATAAGTATTTGGTCAATACCAAAAGTTCATCTCAGTAATTTGTTATGTACCCTTTGTTGGCAATAACGGAGGCCAAACGTTTTCTGTAACTCTTCACAAGCTTTTCACACACTGTTGCTGGCATATTGGCCAATTCCTTCATGCAGATCTCCTCTAGAGCAGTGATGTTTTGGGACTGTCGTTGGGCAACACAGACTTTCTAGTCCCTCCACAGATTTTCTATGGGGTTGAGATCTGGAGACTGGCTAGGCCACTCCAGGACCTTGAAATGCTTCTTACGAAGCCACTCCTTTGTTGCCCCGGCTGTGTGTTTGGGATCATTGTCATGTTAAAAGACCCAACCACGTCGCATCTTCAATGCCCTTGCTGATGGAAGGAGATTTTCACTCAAAATCTCTCGATACGTGGCCCCATTCATTCTTTCCTTTACACAGATCAGTCGTCCTGGTCCCTTTGCAGAAAAACAGCCCCAAAGCATGATGTTTCCACCCCCATGCTTCACAGTGGGTATGGTGTTATTCGGATGCGATTCAGTATTCTTTCTCCTCCAAACACGAGAACCTGTGTTTCTACAAAAAGTTCTATTTTGGTTCGCTCTGGGCTCAGTGGACCGCTGGTGGTCCCGTGGCGTGCTGTGTCGGTTGGAGGGCTGCGGCGGCAGCTCGTGGGCTGGGAGGGTGGACTGGGGTTGGGGTGGGCGTGGTGTTTGTGGTGCGTCCCCTCTTCCCATCCCTGAAGGCCGGTTGATGGGAGCGCGGGTGGCCCGGGGGACCACCCTGGATCCCGGGAGGTGACGATGGCTCCTTTGCTGGGCTGCGGGAGGAGGGATGAGCTGCCCCCCCTTCCCGACTGCCCTCCCTCCCTGGGCTGGCTCGTCTGCTTGGCTATCGCTTGTTTGGTTGGTCTCGCGTGCGGCTGGTTGTGATTGGGCGCGCTCAGGAGGAGGGTCCTGGTGCCGGGATTGGCGGTGGGGCGGCATAGGGTCGGTTGCCAACAGGCTTACACTCACAATGGATTCACACGATTACTGGGTTCTAGATCACAGTGCTGATTTGTGTACACTCTACCTCTCTCAATCACTTAGCTTATAGTCCCCGTCACCTTCTTTCCCTGGTCAACAGGCCAACCCACGCGGTGTCAACCGGAAATACATCTAGCTGACGATAGCACAAACATAATGTGTTTCTTGTTGTTGCTTTTCTTTTCTTGTGTTTCTTTTTTTTTGTTCCCCCATAACCCCTTCCTGTTCGCTGCTTTGTCATAATAAATGGGATATTTTGAATGATCATAATAGGAGTATGTCATACTCTCAATGTGAAACATTAAAACTGTTCAGACCAACCGGACACTTTCTCCGTGTCAAACAGCTGAATAGGACCGGTTAAAAAATAAAAAGAAAAGAAACATGAGAATTCACACCGAGTTCTCAAAGTTTATTTGAACTGCATGTCTATTGTTGCCAATGGTGGGTTCTGAATTTATAACATGAAAATTGAAAATGAAATGTCATGTCAATTATAATTCAACTCACAAAAAAAGACTCATGAAACCACACCAGAAAAAAAAACAGGAAGTCGTCCATTTGGGCTTGTTATATCTACACGGTTTGGTCATACAATAGCTTTTGACCGCACGGGGTCTGTGTTTTCGTCAATGATGACTATAACAAAATAATTTCGTTGACGAACAATTTTTCCATGACGATGACGAGACGATCACGAGCTAAAAACACGTCTTGGGAGACTAAAACATAACGTGACAAATCCTATTCTTTGTCTACCAAGATGAGAACGAGACGAAAATGTGCCAGTTTCCGTCACATGTTCACAATACACATTAGCCTGCATCATAGCAGTGTCTGGTTGTGTCACTCATGTGACATGCTGCACCACCCCTAACTCACCAGTGTCCCGTCCAGTCTTGCTTGTTTTAAAACACACGCAATAAGATTAGTTTTCTTGTCTTGGCAAGAAAGAATATGCAATGTTGCTTGAGCCTTTAAAGGTTTTTGCTGAGTGATCATCACACACTAAATGTAACTCGTAGCCTTAGCATAATAGTTATGTTCGTGTTAGCAATAGGCTAATGCTAACAGCGAGCGTCTTCATAAACTCTCAGACAACTGTTTTTACATCCAGTTCGTGGCGTCGAACTGAGTATGATTTTTTTTTTTTCTTTAAAGGAATGTACCGTTTTCCTGCTGAGTCTATTATCACCAAGCTGCTGTTGTCCTTGCAGATGCTATAATATGTGCCTCATCTGCCAATGTTCATTAGAAATAGTTGGGGAAATAATTTATTTTTGGAAAAAAACAAATTTTACAGACGGAAACATTTAGAGTAAACGTTGACTAAAACTAGACGATGTTAGTCTTGTGTTTTAGTCAGCAAAAAATCGACGAAGACAAAACATTTTGAAATGCCTAAGAAGAGGTGGGTAAGTAACCGCGTTACATGTACTCCGTTACATTCACTTGAGGAACATTAGAAAAATTCTTCTTCTTACTTCTATGAGTAGTTTTACTAAGCCATACTTTTTACTTTTACTTGAGTAGATTTGTGAAGAAAAAACGCTACTCTTACTCCGCTACTTTGGGCTACACAAGAGTCGTTACATTTTTCCTCTTCATTCTACATATTAGATTTATCTTTTTTTTTTTTTTTTTGCGAGCGATGCGATTCCCAAGAGTAGCGCGACTAATTTCACCAATGAGACGTCGCGACAACAATCACATGACACCATTACACCAATCAGACGCACGCTTGCCGTTCTATGATCATGCAAGCCTGTTCAATTATGCGTCTCTAAAGCACCGTAACAAATGAAGTAATCAACATAGTAATCAACATGAATTGAAATTGTGGATTTAAAACTCTCTCCCAGTTTTTATTTGGCACCGATTGACCACGGAAAACCGGAGATATGAACCTTTAAATTTCATAATAGTAACTATGAAGGAACTACAGTATTCACCACTCAAACTAATAACTATTTTCCCCACTAGAGGGCCGGGCACCCATACTCTTTGGACGAATAACGCTTCATTACTGTTTTTCCCCCCCTCTCCTTAATGTTTTTTTTTATTTTTTATTTTTTTATTTCTTGGGCTTGTTATGTAATGGGTTATTTGTACACTATCATCTAAACAACAGTTCATATAGCTAAGTTTGTGCTGAGAGGAAAAAAATACCATTGAAATCAACAACAACAAAAATAAGCAGTTATTTAAAACGTTACTCATTACTTGAGTATTCTTTTCACTGGATACTTTTTTTACTTGTACTTGAGTACATTTTTTAGATGACTACTCTTACTTGAGTAACGTAATTTTGAAGTAACTCTACTCTTACATGAGTAAAATGTTTGGCTACTCTAAGCGGATTTTAAGGGGGGGGGGGCAAAAGTGTCATTGCATGTAATTGACTTTCCTATATATATATATATATATATATATATAAATTGTAAAGCAATAAAACTGCAACAAAAATGAATGAAATTAAAAAAAAAAAATTATAATGGGTCAAAATTTGCATTTGCTTTGCACATAATTTTCAATATATATATACACATATATATACATACATACATATATATACATATATACATACATATATACATACATATATACTGGACTGTCTCAGAAAATTAGAATACACAATATTCTAATTTTCTGAGACAGTCCTGTACATTAATCCACCATTTAAAGCAGGGGTGTCCAAACTTTTTGCAAAGGGGACCAGATTTGGCGTGGTAAAAATGTGGGGGGCCGACCTTGGCTGACGTCCTTTACATAGAACAATATACAGGACTGTCTCAGAAAATTAGAATATTGTGTATTCTAATTTTCTGAGACAGTCCAGTATATATTAGAAAAAATATTTTAAAAAATGAATACAAATTCTTTGATTGAAGCAACTTTTGTTTTTGATTGAATGATTTAGACACAAATGTACTAATCATAACATGGCCCAAACACAAAAAGGATTTCTTCAATCAAAGAAAACTTTTTCAATGAAAAATTCAGTGTTCAAATGCAAATTTTTCAATCTCAAATATTTTTTTGCATTCAAAAACTTTTTCTATGATTGACATTTTTCTTTTTTTTTTTTTTTTTGATTGAATTGATTTTTCTTTTTGAAAATCTATATTTTTTTGAAGCAACTTATTTTTTGATTGAATAATAAAGACAAAAATGTCCCAGGCAAAATGTGGACCAAACACAAATCAAGTTCAACATTACTTCGATCAAAAAAATTGCTTCAATGAAAAATAGCTTTCACGTGCATTTTTTTGAGTTTCAAATTTATTTTTGCATTCAAGCACTTTTTTTTTTTTGATTGAAGTGACTTTTTTGGGGTTGAAAATATATTTTTTGATTGAAGAAACCTTTTTTTAATTGCAGCAATTTTTAAAAAATTGAATAATAAAGGCACAAATCTACCTCCATGTGGCTCCGCCCAGGGGATACAATTTTTGACTGGGGTAACTACATTGGCATGACACTGGTGGGCATACCATATTCAACGGATGACGATCTTGGCGAAAAGTATTGCCAAAGCAGCCTGATTTAGAATTCCCCCCAAGAATGTCATTGTCAACTTGTTATTATAAATATTTTTGGAAGTTAATTTTATTGCTGACACTGCCTTTCGGGGTCATCAACATGTTGTGCCCCCCCCCCCCCCCGCCCCAAAAGTCAAACTCCGCCTATGACCTCTGACTAAGTATTATCGTCTGAAAGACTGAGAGACAAAAATTAAAAGGCCAGTCAAAAGCAACACTGGGTCAAAGGCTCTCCACTACAGCCTAAGCGTTTATCATGAGTTATTGGGGGGTGGCGAAGGGCTTCTCCTTTTTGTATCCCATTTTCCACCCGTGGTGCTCAGGCAGGAGGCACACTTATGGGATAAATCAGTTCTGTAATGAAAGGGCCAAGGAGACAATGGTGCTTCAACTTCTTACAACCTTTTTTAGTCAATCTCTAACTTGGGTGGACAACTGTGGAAGAGGCATAATGATTCGTGACCACCATCTAGTGGTGATTTTTATTTAGTGCACCACCAATTGTGAAAAATGAATACGTGCTTACGAATATGCTTCTTAACTCTTAGCAGAGGTGGGTTGAGTAGCCTTTTTTTTTTTTTACTCAAGAGTAGCGTTACTTCTTAATAATATTACTCAAGTAAAACAAGTCATTCAAAAATTTACTCAAATAAAAAAACTATGCATTGAAAAGAATTCTCAAGTAATCAGTAACATTGTGAGTAGCACTGCAACGATTAATCGATCAACTCGAGTAATTCAATTAGAAAAAAGATTCAAATTAAAGTTTGCTGCTTCGAGTATTCGTTTAATTAAAGTGGTGTTGTAATGGTTTGTTTTTAGAGTTTGCACTTGTTTTATTGATTTGGGTGGATACACTGCCCTCTAGTGGCAACAGTCAGTATATATATCGTGATTAAATGTGATTTTTATGTATAATCTTATTTCCTATTTCGATTGTCTTTGTTTTTACGTTCAATTGATTTTAATGTGATTTTTATGATCTTCATGTGATGTAAAGCACTTTGAATTGTCTTGTGTTGAATTGTGCCTTATAAATAAATTTGCCTTGCCTTGATATAACTCATTTTACATGGCTGAATTCAGATGCTCCCTGTTAAGACCAACATAAGGTGTATTTTTGTTTGCGCTATTCGTAATTAAGTTTATAGGTATATTTAGCCATTTTTTGTGGGAATATGAGTTTGAACCATTTGTTAAACGCATTGTAAAAAAAAAAAAAAAAAAAAACTTAGCATTTTATAGCATTTAAGCTGGCGGACCTTTGCTATGTAAGTTAGGCAATTGTTCTTTTGTTGTACTTGGATCCTCATTTATATATTTTTTTATGCCATTTGAGGTATTTAAATTTTTTATGTTCCTTATCCGATTACTCGATTATTCGAACTAGCTACTTCATAGATTTAATCTACTGCTAAAATAATCGATAGCTGCAGCCCTCATTGTAACTGCTTACAATGTCTGGCTTTTAAAATGGTATATATTTTTTCTCAGCACTTCATCTACAGTATATGAACCGTTATTAATATTATACTATACTATTACATGACAATATTAGGCCAAAAAGATGACCAAAAAAAATCATCAAATGCAGGCCAGAACAACACTATAAAACATGACCCGTCCAAAGAGCAAGGGTGGCTTCTAGTGGAGGAAAACCATTGTTACCTCTTGAAGCAATCTGACCTTTTAGCCAGATTGCCGGAATCGCGCCTGCCGAACCGCCGAACCCGCGCTGGCGCAGCTTTAATGACCCGGGCTGGCGAAATGCCAACAACCCGGCTAAAAGGCCAAACCCCGCATGTTCACCTTAGTCTTAACCCCTTGTACTGAGTCCATTTTGAAAGCTGTAAGAAGGCTTCGAAACACAAGTTGACAATTTATTCTGGACGACAGCAATCAAACAGCAAATAGGTCCCTGACAGAGAGGCAATTCTGAATCCAGGGCCAGCAAAACAACGAGCAAATTGGAATGTCCCCGAGAAGCTACAGTTGTTAGCTAAACCTTCAATCTAGTGCTGCAACGATTAATCGATTAACTCGAGTATTCCATTAGAAAAAAAGATTCGATTTAAATTTTGCTGCTTCGAGTTTTTGTTTAAGTGGCATTGTAATGGTTTATTTTGAAAGTGTTTGCATTTAGTTTAATTGATTTGGGTGGATACACTGCCTTCTAGTCTGCTTCATTTCACATGGCTGAATCCAAGTGCTCCCTGTTAAGACCAACATAAGCTATGTTGTTGTTTGAGCGAATGTTTTTTTTAATGCATTAGTTATTTAGTTTAAAGGGTATTTTTAGCCTATTTTTGTGGGAATATGTGTCTGAACAATTTGTTAAGAGCATTGTAAAAAAGTTAGCATATTATAGCATTTCAACTCGCGGACCGTTGCTATGTAAGTTAGCCAATTGTTCTTTTGTTGTACATACATCCTCATTTATTCATTTTTTTTATACCGCTGGAGGCTCAGCTCAGGTAATTTAGTTTTTCATGTTCCTTATCCGATTACTCGATTATTCGAACTAATGGTTCATCGATTAATCGACTACTAAAATAATCGATAGCTGCAGCCCTAGTTCAATCTTTTTGAAGTCTGCAGTACGGTGGGCCGGATGAAGGGTGTGCCTGGGTGTTGTTTAGGATAATTCTTCTGTTGCATATTTGGGTGGTCAAGTTCGTGCGTCGCCGTTCGCTGCTGGGTCATGGTTACTGAGGCAACTGAGGTGGGAGGGTCGGCCTGCCTTGATGTCTGAGAAGCGCCGAGCTATCAAACTTAGAGTAGTTTTTGTTTTCGGGTGTTGTGGTAGTACAGGACATCCCGCCATTTGTTCTGGACTGTCCTGAAGTGCTGATTGCGGGATTTGGTGTTGCAGACGTGGGCTTGTACATATCTCGTCATGCATCTCTTATGCCCTATGCCAAATATATTCTGCTTGTTTTCCTTAAACTACAATATGGAAAAGATACGATTCCCTTCACTCTGATTGGTATAATGGAGTCATTAGGTTATTGTTGCCAAGTCTCATTGGTGAAACAGAGACAGCCACTGTTAGTATCTCTTTCAAAAATAAAGTCAATTTGTAGAAAAAGACGAAAAATGTAACGGCTCCAGTGTAGCCTAAAGTAGCAGAGTAGTGTTTCTTCTTCACAAATATACTCATCTAAAAAGTATTTCCCAAAAAGTTACTCAAGTAAATGTAACGCGTTACTACCCACTTTTGACTCTCAATTTTTGGTTGCCGTTTTTAATTCACATTTTACTAACTACGACAATACATGCTCTGTGAATACTATAAATATACCTGGACTATGGGGTATATGAGAGCATGTGTCTCCACCTTGTCCATCTTCACAATGTTCCTCCAGGCAGGGACGAAGGACCACTTAGGATATTGCCTGAAGGGCCGCACTCACCGCTTGTTCAACTCATTGCTGCGGGGCATAAATATCAGCGAGTGTCTGTTGATTTATGGACGGCCTTTCCTGCCTAACAAGCCTGTGGACAAATAGAGGAATTCTGCAGTGATTTACACTTGAACCCCCAAGGGAGAGAGATGCGTGTGTATGTGGGAGAAACTTTGACGTGTGTTAGAATGAGAGGAGGACGAAGGTAGTAAACCATAGTCGCGTATGGCTTCAGCAGTTCGTAAAGTTGGCAAGAGTTTGACTGTGGAAGTGATTGTTTGGCGGTAAAAATAGCAAAAATGTTAATGTTATTAATGTTATTAATTCCATCTCTTGAAATTTGATATAAAATTGCAAAAAATAAGAATTACACATGTAGAAAACAAAAATCTGAAAAATTATTATTTCCACTATTATTTCCTTGAATGCCATAAAATTTCAATACAACTAGTATTATTATGAGTAACTATACGCATTCCTACAATAATAAATAGACTGTTGGTATAAATGCAAACAAAGACAACATTTTCCAAAAATTGGGTGTATACAACCTAGGAGTGGGAACCTTGAGGTACCTCATGATACGATTCAATATATGGGCCAGGAAATCATTCTATAATATTCTACTACAGTATGAAAAAGTATCTGAACCTTTTGGAATTTCTCACATTTCTGCATAAAATCACCATCCAATGTGATCTTTGTCAAAATCACACAGGTGGAAAAAACTGTCTGCATAAACTAAAACCACCCAAACATTTATAGGTTTTCATATTTTAATGAGGACAGCATGCAAACAATGACAGAAGGGGGGAAAAATAAGTAAGTGAACCCTATGTTTAACCCTTTAACACCGAACGTGTCGGACACGTTTACGCATATCATCTTTGAAGCCTCGTAACGCTGTAATTACGTCGCGCACGTGCCCCTGGTTGCTCTCATTTGAAAGTACGGAAGTTGATGTCCACACCAGTTTTTATTTGAAGTCAATCGACCAAGCAAAACAGGAGATGTCATTTGAGTTTTATAGTTTTATTGCACTCATAAATATGCATTAAAACGCTGCATGGACCATTTGTCTATCTCCATATTTCCATAATTTCTTGTCCTTTTTCAAAACCGAAAGCAGCACAAAAGACTACATATCCCAAGAGCCGTTGTGATGTCAAGAAGGACGAACCTAATGTGAACATTTTTAATAAATTGCCGAGCTAGGCGCCAACTAAGGAAAAGGAGGCATGAACACCGGTTGGATTGCGCGAGCGACTTTGAAACGTGCAGAATGAATCGAAAACTAAATTTAGCGCAAGCTAATGCATTTTTTCATTAACTCAAGGAATAGGATGAGCTGTATTTGTCGTTGTTTTCCTCGGATTAGTCGGTGTCTCGGCGGGTAGAAGTGACAGCAGCGCTCAAACGGCGGAAGAGTAGGCTGTGTGACATTGTATGTGACGAAGCTCAGTGACCTGTTCAAAAAAACTTTATTGAGTGCGCAAAAAAAAAACAAAAAACAAAAAACTATTGGGTCGCATGCCTGGAAAAAAAAGAATTGAACTGAACTACTTGTCAATATTTTTGAAAATACTTTTTTTTCAATGTTAAATATATATATATATATTTCTTCACTATGAATCTTTTCAATTTTTATATAGATGTGTGTTCGAGAAGCTTGATTGCATGTACATATATATACCTTTGATAAGGTGATGGGTACAGTACCTAACTTCACAAAGAGATATCCTCCAAACCCTTTTTGTGTTGGATGATACATATAATTTTTTTCTCACTATTTTGCACTGTATATAACCTGTTTTGACCATAGTATGTGTAAAGGCCAAAAACGCCTATGACCATACCTGCTGCTTGTGTTGAATTGTCAAACATAAAGCTATTCAATCTTATTTTTTTCTATTGAATGTTTATCCTAGCAAGTTAAATAAATATTATCAAGCTTCAAAACGGTTGGTCGAGCACGTTTGGTTGTCAGTGGGACATCAACATTACAAATTTTGAAAAAAGATTTTGGGATTTTTTTGTCTTTTTGGGTCCAAAATGTGGATTAAAATTGGTCATTGAAGAAAACAAACAGTTTGGACATGAAGTTCAAGGTATCCTGAAAAAAGGGCCCCAACTTGGCCATTGTGAACAATTTTTTCTTTGAAATATAAAGGCAACATCAAAGGCATGCAAATTCGGCCAAAATAGGCTTAGGTGTTAAAGGGTTAAGGACACTTAAAGAGCAATTCAAACCGATCTTACCAAACAATTTAAGTCAGGTGTGTGCCCATTCACTGATAAGTGGTTTAAAGCTACCCTGCCCACTATAAAACACACACCTAGTAAGGACTGTCTTGATGAGAAGCATTGTCTGATGTTCATCATGGCTCGGTCAAAAGAGCTGTCTGAAGACCTGCGATGAAGGATTGTTGATTTGTATAAAGCTGGGAAAGGATACAAAACCATCTCTAAAAGTCTAGATGTTCCTCAATCGACAGTCAGAGAAGTTGTCTACAAATGGACAGAATTTGGCACTGTTGCTTCTCTCCCAAGGAGTGGCCGTCCACCAAAGATGACGCAAAAAGTTCAGCGCACATTACTCAGAGGTAAAAAAGAACCCTAGAGTGTCTGCTAAAGACTTACAGAAATCACTGGCGCAGTCCAATATCTCTGCACACATCAACTACATGTAAAACTATGTCCAAGGATGGTGTTCATTTGAGGACTCCACGGAGGAAGCCACTGCTGTCGAAAAAAAGACATTGTTTGCAAAAAGACACTTGGACACTCCACATAAGTTTTGGCAAAAGATTTTGTGGACTGATGAAACCAAAGCTGAATTGTTTGGGAGTATGATTTGGTCATGATTTGGGGCTGTTTTGCTCCCTCAGGGCCTGGACAACTTGCAATCATTAATGGAAGAATGAATTCAAAGGTTTATCAGGATGTTTTTCAGGAAAACCTGAGGCCGTCTGCGAGACAGTTGCAGCTAAAAAGAAGATGGATGCTCCAACAAGACAATGATCCAAAACACAGAAGTAAATCACCTTCAGAATGGTTTCAGAAGAACTAAATACACGTTCTGGAGTGGCAAAGTCAAAGTCCAGACTTGAACCCCATTGAGATGCTGTGGCATGATCTAAAGACAGCGATTCATGCCAGACATCCCAGGAATCTGAACTACAGCAGTTTTGTAGAGAAGAATGGGCCAAGATTAGTCCTGATTGATGTGCCAGACTAATTTGCAGCTACAGGAAGTGTCTGGTTGAAGTTATTGCTGCCAAAGGCGGGGCCACAAAATATTAAATTTGATGGTTCACCTACTTACTTTACCCCTTCTGTCATTGTTTGTATACCATCCTCATTAAAATATGAAAACCTATAAATGTTTGGGTGGTTTCAGCTAAAGCGGAAACCACCCAAACATCTTTTCTCATCTTTTTTCATCTGTATGATTTTGACAATGATCAGATCACATTAGATGGGGATTTTATGCAGAATTGTGAGAAATTCCAAAAGTTTCTGATACCTTTTCATACCACTGTATATAAGTAATCAAAAGAAAACAAGATTTTCTTCCATCTGTAAGTTGAATTGAGTTCATCACTAGTAGACGTCCGATCCGTGTGAAGTGGGAGGGATGGCAGCGAATGAGCGGTCAATGGCAACTGATGGGTTTAAATTTGGGGCATTTCGGGTCATTTGCTGTTGATTTTTAGTCACTTCCTATTGATTTTGGAACATTTCGAGGTCGCTTCTTGTTGATTTTGGGTTACAGAATAGAAAGTGACCTGGGAATGAATAGGCAGTGACTCAAACTCAACAGGAAGTGACCTGTAAGTGACCTAAAATGAACAGAAAGTGACCTTCAAATACCCCGAATATCAGAAAAACTGGCTGCTGGTTTTGAAAGATCGAACGTTCACCGCCCCCCACCCCCACCAGTGTAAATGGATTGGGCGTCTCGTTTCCTCAATGGCAGCCATTGAGTTAACAGAAACGCTTTTCTCGTTAAAGATTTCAGCAGCAACTTGTTAGTTCCTTTTTTTAAACAGTGACACCGTTTTAAAACATAGCATATCGACAACCATCTGGGATACAAAGTATCACGATATTTGACCATTTCGATGTTTTGTCACACTCCTAATACACTGTTACTACTACATAAAAAGGAAATTTTGCATTTGTATGTATCAGTTTTAATACTCCTACGACTTAAACAAGTAAAATACATTTCAAGCTACAAAAAAATATTTTTACTCAGAGACCAATGTTTAAAAAAAAAAAAAAAAAAAAACACTAAATTTGGAAATGCACATTTCTACTTACCATTGCTTTTATTACATTTAAATTCATTTGGATATAACTAATAGTACCACTACCCAAAATAAAATGGAGAAATATACTGTATATCAAAACCTTATTTTTTCCAGGTAAAAATGTAAAGAAAAGTTAAATGGCCACCAAAAAACATACAAGTAGATCAAGTTAAAAAAGAAAAAAAAAAAAATCATTCAGAAATGTACCCCACAAAAACGAAAAGATTAAATGTTAAACGAATACATTTTGGGAGGCAGAGGATTAGTCAAGTCTTTTTTTTTCTTTTTATAAATAACGCAGAGGAATGGACTCCTTCCTTCTTCTGTGATTGACAGTTTAGCCCTTAGCCCCCCCCCCCCCTTTTTGGCACATTCTAGAATTGGCCGAGGCATCCCATAATCACCGCCAGGCCCGTTAAAGGCAGACGCCTGCGTGCAATTACAGCTGCCATTCCGCTGCCATCTTTTCATTTGGCACCGTAAAATTGTCCATCTCGCACGCCTATAATTGGTCGCGTTCGTTTGGGGTCAGGCTTTCAAAAATAAATAAAAGGGGATGAGGGGCAGCACGCAATGATGGAACGAAAAAAATAATAATTAAAAAAAGGAAATATAAGAAATGTACATAGGAAAACATTTTGTAAAAAGCATGTTAAAAAAGATCAAAAGTAAAAAAAAAAATCTAACTCAAATTGTAAAGAATAATAAATCAATTTTTTATAAAACTATTATTATTAAAAAAAAAAAAAAAAAAAAAAAAAAACTGCGATGACTTTTACTCTACTCAAACACCAAAACGAAGTGCAGTTTTTTTTAGTTGGGAATATTTCATGCTTTTACTAGTTATTTTTAATGTTAATGTGTTTTTAATGCGAAATGAGCACTTTACATTATCCGTTTTGAAGCTGTGTTTGGTCAGCCATTTTCAAAGAGCCAAAACGTCAAAGAGGGCGTGCTAAACCTCATGTTTTGATTTTGATGGATAAAGTTTCATCCAATCATCTCCCAGAAGTAGCAATAGCAACTAAATTCAGTGTTTTCATTGGTTTAGAGACGCAAACATGTCATGTCCTTCAGCAGCATGCTTAGGTCGAAAGGGGTTACACCAATTTTTTTTTTCTTTGCAATTTTTTGCGCAAAAAATAAAATGGAAAAAAATGGAAAAAAATATTGCAAAAAGGATGTGAAAAAAAAAAAAATTACATGTAAAAAAATAACTCAAGTTGTGAAGAGAAATGAATCCTTTTTTATCAAATTGTGAACAAGGTACAGCGGTACCTTAACATACGACCGTTTCGAAACATGATCTTTTCGACATCCGACGTAAAATTTGACCCGCCATTTGTTTCTACATCCGACGACATGCTCGAAATACGATTTATGACAGCGCCGCAGTTTGTTTCCCCGCAAGACGGACGCAAGGTGGTTTTTCTTTAACATGGGCTCCAAGAATGTTAGTACAGGTGGTGAAAAAAAGGAAAAGGTGAGGCTTACCATTAAAATCTATGAGCATGGTGTATGCATCCGTGAGCTGGCTTGACAATACGGACTTAGAAAGTCTACAATCTCGACGGTCCTCCTCCGACATCCATTCACCACTCTTTATAAATTAAGGTCCATCCATCCATCATCTACCGCTTAATCCGGGGTCAAGTGAACATTATTTATTATTATATAATAATAGTACCATCACAATGAACACTGGGGTCCCCCAAGAATGTGTGCTGAGCCCCCTCCTTTTCTCTCTGCTGACCCACGACTGCACCCCGTCATCCAGCTCCAACATCTTCATAAAGTTTGCTGATGACACAACTGTGGTGGGTCTCATCAATAACGGCGATGAGACAGCCTACAGGAGTGAGGTGAGCAGGCTGGCCTTGTGGTGCAAAGACAACAATCTCCACCTGAATGTAGAGAAGACCAAGGAGATTGTTGTCGACTTCAGGAGAGCGCACACCCAGCACGCCCCACTTACGATCAATGGTGCTGCAGTGAAGAGGGTGAGCAGCACCAAGTTCCTGGGCGTGCACATGAGTGAGGACCTCTCCTGGAGTCAGAACATCGCATCACTGGCCAAAAAAGCCCATCAGTGCCTGTACTTCCTCCGTAAACTCAGGAAAGCAAGAGCCCCGGCCCCCATCATGCTGTCATTCTACAGGGGCACCATCGAGAGCATCCTGACCAGCTGCATCACCGTACGGTGTGGAACCTCTACTGTGGCCTGCCGCAAGACCCTGCAGCGCATCGTGAGAGCAGCTGAGAAGGTCATCGGTGCCCCCCCTCACGCCCCTCCTGGATATCTACAACTCCCACCTCATCCACAAAGCCACCAGGATTGCGGGTGACCCCACCCACCCATCCCACAGCCTCTTCAGCTTGCTGCCGTCGGGGAGAAGACTGCGGAGTCTCCGGGCCAGAACCAGCAGGCTCATGGACAGCTTCTTCCACCAGGCTGTCAGGGCTCTGAATTCCCTCCCTGCACTACCCCTTCGTACCCTTCTACCTTCTGCCAAATAAGGTAACCCCCCTTCCATCAACGCCTGCCGTCCAATGCACTAGCGTACTTTAATATTCACTCAGGACTGTTACATTCGGCTGCTATTTCTTTCTCTCTTGAAAATGCACTACCTAATTTCAAGTCACTTTCGTACACATCTTTTGCACCATATTACATTTTAAACTTATATTCATTTTGTTTGTACATAGTCCAGTTGCTATTTTATTTATTATTATTTTTATCTATTATTATTATTTCTTAATTTTTTTATGCTCTGTGTTTTTATAGGCATGTTTGCATGTGGGGAGAGAGGAAAGCAGTTTCATCTGTGCTGTATGTTCTACGTATATGCATAATTGACAATAAAACTGAACTTGAACTTATTATTGTAACATCGCCAAAAAATTGCCTGCTTCGCCAGGTTTTTAATCATTTATTTCAAAACTTGTGCAACACAACATGCCACCTGTCCGCTGCAGTTGAACAAAATGAAAGTAAAAAGCCCTCCCTCACTCTCTCGTACGTCAGCCACGCGGTGAGTTCAGGTACACTACGCAAAACAGAATCACCACATTAGAACGTGATTCATTACATTATTATAGGTATAATTATTACTTTAATTATTAGCAGTGTGACAAACTATCGAAATGGTGATATACAGTGCCTTGCAAAAGTATTCGGCCCCCTTGAACCTTGCAACCTTTCGCCACATTTCAGGCTTCAAACATAAAGATATAAAATTTTAATTTTTTGTAAGAATCAACAACAAGTGGGACACAATCGTGAAGTGGAACAAAATTTATTGGATAATTTAAACTTTTTTAACAAATAAAAAACTGAAAAGTGGGGCGTGCAATATTATTTGGCCCCCTTGCGTTAATACTTTGTAGCGCCACCTTTTGCTCCAATTACAGCTGCAAGTCACTTGGGGTATGTTTCTATCAGTTTTGCACATCGAGAGACTGACATTCTTGCCCATTCTTCCTTGCAAAACAGCTCGAGCTCAGTGAGGTTGGATGGAGAGTGTTTGTGAACAGCAGTCTTCAGCTCTTTCCACAGATTCTCGATTGGATTCAGGTCTGGACTTTGACTTGGCCATTCTAACACCTGGATACGTTTATTTTTGAACCATTCCATTGTAGATTTGGCTTTATGTTTTGGATCATTGTCCTGTTGGAAGATACATCTCCGTCCCAGTCTCAGGTCTTGTGCAGATACCAACAGGTTTTCTTCCAGAATGTTCCTGTATTTGGCTGCATCCATCTTCCCGTCAATTTTAACCATCTTCCCTGTCCCTGCTGAAGAAAAACAGGCCCAAACCATGATGCTGCCACCACCATGTTTGACAGTGGGGATGGTGTGTTCAGGGTGATGAGCTGTGTTGCTTTTATGCCAAACATATCGTTTTGCATTGTGGCCAAAAAGTTCAATTTTGGTTTCATCTGACCAGAGCACCTTCTTCCACATGTTTGGTGTGTCTCCCAGGTGGCTTGTGGCAAACTTTAAACGAGACTTTTTATGGATATCTTTGAGAAATGGCTTTCTTCTTGCCAGTCTTCCATAAAGGCCAGATTTGTGCAGTGTACGACTGATTGTTGTCCTATGGACAGACTCTCCCACCTCAGCTGTAGATCTCTGCAGTTCATCCAGAGTGATCATGGGCCTCTTGGCTACATCTCTGATCAGTTTTCTCCTTGTTTGAGAAGAAAGTTTGGAAGGACGGCCGGGTCTTGGTAGATTTGCAGTGGTCTGATGCTCCTTCCATTTCAATATGATGGCTTGCACAGTGCTCCTTGAGATGTTTAAAGCTTGGGAAATCTTTTTGTATCCAAATCCAGCTTTAAACTTCTCCATAACAGTATCTCGGACCTGCCTGGTGTGTTCCTTGGTTTTCATAATGCTCTCTGCACTTTAAACAGAACCCTGAGACTATCACAAAGCAGGTGCATTTATACGGAGACTTGATTACACACAGGTGGATTCTATTTATCATCATCGGTCATTTAGGACAACATTGGATCATTCAGAGATCCTCACTGAACTTCTGGAGTGAGTTTGCTGCACTGAAAGTAAAGGGGCCGAATAATATTGCACGCCCCACTTTTCAGTTTTTTATTTGTTAAAAAAGTTTAAATTATCCAATAAATGTTGTTCCACTTCACGATTGTGTCCCACTTGTTGATTCTTGACAAAAAAAATAAATTTCATATCTTTATGTTTGAAGCCTGAAATGTGGCGAAAGGTTGCAAGATTCAAGGGGGCCGAATACTTTTGCAAGGCACTGTATCGTGATACTTTGTATCAAAAAAAGGTTATCAATAAGCTCCTGCCAAGAATCGAGATATCGTTTTAAGAAGGTGTCAAAGTCTAAAAAATCAAATAAAAAGGGACTAACAAGTTGCTACCAAAATCTTCCACCATAATAGTGTCTCAGTTAACTCTTAGGCCGCATTGACGGTGCACGACGCCGAATCCATTTAGACTGGGAACGTTCGTTCATTCGAAACCAGAGCATTCACAGTCATTCTGTCCGATTTTCAGGGCATTTACAGGTCATTTCCTGTTGAGTTTGAGTCACTGCCTATTTATTTGGGTGATTCCCAGGTCACTTCCTGTTCTGTAACGCAAAATAAACAGAAGGTGACCCGTAAAATACCCCAAAATCAACAGGAAGTAACTTAATATCAACAGGTAAATGACCTTAAATAGCCCAAAATTACCTCATTGCCTGGCATTGGCTGCCAATGACGGTCATAGACATTCAATCCATTTGAAGTGGGAGGGATGGCAGCAAATGAACGAATGTTCATTCGCTGCCACCCTCCCAGTTCAAATGGATTGGACATCTACTAGTGATAAACTCATTCCAATTCACAGCAGAAGCTTGTTTTTCTGTTTATTAGTTGATTGTAAAATATTTTAGAATGATTTCCTGACCAATGTATTGATAATCTTTGTATCGCCATATCGTCAGATCATCGTTATCGTGAGCTTTGTATCGCAAATCGTATCGTATCGTGAGGTACCAAGAGGTTCCCACTCCTATTAATTACATCATTATTCCGATTTTTATTCATAATTTATTTTTTTGCTACATGTAATTGCTATTTGCAATAGTACCAGCAGTATTTATTAAGGATTTAGTGAAGGTTTTCTGGCTGTGGAACGAATTAATGGAATTATAATGTATTCTTATGGTAAAAACCTGCTCGATACATGACCATTTCGACTTACAAACAAGGTCCTGGAACGAATTAACTTCTTATGTAGAGGTACCACTGTATATTAAGCCTTTAACACAGAACGTGTCGGCAGCTACGCGTTTACGCATATGGTCTTTGAAGCTTCGTCAAGCTGTAATTACGTCACCCACGTGCCGCTGGTTGGTCTCATTTGAAAGTGCGGAAGCTGATGTCCACACCAGTTTTTATTTGAAGTCAATCGACCAAGAAAAACGGGAGATAATGTCATTTGAATTTTATAGTTTTGTTGCACT
Organism: Corythoichthys intestinalis; assembly: GCF_030265065.1. Classification (NCBI taxonomy): domain Eukaryota; kingdom Metazoa; phylum Chordata; class Actinopteri; order Syngnathiformes; family Syngnathidae; genus Corythoichthys; species Corythoichthys intestinalis. The sequence continues at coordinate 24,980,557 of NC_080416.1, forward strand.
CATAAATATGCATTAAAACGCTGTATGGACCATGTATCTATCTCCATATTTCCATCATTTCTTGTCCTTTTTCTAAACTGAAAGCAGCACAAAAGACTACATATCCCAAGAGCCATTGTGATGTCAAGAAGGAAGAACCGAATGTGAACATTTTTAATAAATTTCCGAGCGAGGCGCCAACCAAGGAAAGGGAGGCATGCGAAGCAAGCAACGGCCGGTTGGATTAAGCGAGCGACTTTGAAACGTGCAAAATGAATCTAAAACTAAATTTAGCGCAAGCTAATGCATTATTTTATTAACTCAAGGAAGAAGATGAGCCGTATTTGTCGTTTTCCTCGGATGAGTCGGCGTCTCGGCGAGTAGAAGTGACAGCAGCGCACAAACGGAGAAAGAGTAGGCTGTGTGACGTTGTGTGTGACGCAGCTCCGTGACCTGTTCAAGAAGAAGCTTCATTGGGAGCGCAAAAAATAAAACAAAAAAAACTTTATTGTGTCGCATGCCTGAAGATTTTGAATTGAACTGATCTACTTGTTAATATTTTTGAAAATACTTTTTTTCCAATGTTATATAAATTTTTTCTTCACTATAATCTTTTCAATTTTTATATAGACCTGTGTTCGAGAAGCTTGATTGCATGTACGTATATACTTTTGATAAGGAGATGGGTACAATACCTAACTTCACAAAGAGATATCCTCAAAACCCTTTTTCTGTTAGATGACATATAATTTTTTTTCTCACTATTTTGCACTGTATATAACCTGTTTTGACCGTAGTATGTGTAAAGGCCAAAAACGCCTATGACCATACCTGCTGTTTGTGTTGAATTGTCAAACATATAACTATTCAAACTTATTTTTTTCCATTCAATGTTTATCCTAACAAGCTGAATAAATATTCTCAAGCTTCAAAACGGTTGGTCGAGCATGTTTGGTTGTCAATGGGACATCAATATTACAAATTTTGAAGAAAGATTTTGGGATTTGTCTTTTAGGGTCGAAAATGTGGATTGTAATTGGTCAGTGAAGAAAACAACAGTTTGGACATGAAGTTCAAGGTGTCCTATAAAAAGGGAGTCAACTTGGCCATTGTGAACAATTTTTTCTTTGAAATATAAAGGGAACATCAAATGCATGCAAATTCGGCCAAAATAGGCTTAGGTGTTAAAGGGTTAATAAAAGAAAAAAAAAATGAAAAAAGGTGAATTAAAAAAGCAAACATACTAAATGTAAGTGTGCATTTAAAAGAATATAAAAATGTGTGTGGGAAAAAAAACAACTTAGTTTTAAAAATGAAATATAAAAGGCAAAAATAGTAATAAATGTGCAATAAAAAAACAAAACAGCAAAATTACCACAGTGAAAAAAACAATACAATGTGCAAGTAAATTGAAAACAATCAACGCAATAATAATCCCCCCGCCCCATTTTAAAATGTGCACCAAAAAATTGCAATAATAAAACAATTAAAAAAGTAACAGTTACTCCGGGGCATCGATGCGGTCAAAGTTCAGCTCCCAAATTGTGGCCTTCCTCAAACATAAAAATAAATGCAGTGAAACTGTGGTTACCTAAAAGTATCTTTATTATTTCATGCACTTTATACAAAAAAAATATTACAAACAAACAAACAAAAAGTAATAAATTAACCCGTTTAGACAAAGATCTGTCGGCATCATAATGATTTAGTGGTGAAATGAAGCGAGGGGAGAGGGATAATTTCAGGTAAACAATTCATAATAATACCTGCTTATCTAACTATGTACTGTACACTTTCTCTTAAACCTGTGCTTACACAGTCAAAAAAACATAGTTAACATATTGTTACAAATATAAACAGCCAAATTAGCTTCTATAGTCAAACCAGTGTCACTAAAAGAAACATGAGAAGAATAAATAAAAAAAGAAATTGAGCTCTGGTCCGGAAAACCTCTTAAGAAAAAAACATTTAAAAAGACACAAGTCTGTCTGCAGGTCTTTAAATAGTGTAACAGCTCTCAAGTGTGTTAACATTCGTGTCAAACCTGGAAATGTTTCAGGCGCTTGCATTAAAAAAAAAGTTCTGGTCTTCTATTAAGCTAATCGGCGGCCGTTTTGTGGCTTCTTCACGTGAACGCGGCAGCTTTTGTGACTAATCCGAGGCACTGAGACCGAAGCTCATCTCAAATGAACCGTTCATGAAACAAGTCCTGTGATATTCGTCAATTTCGGCGTACTTTTTTCATATTAGAACGCCGCCTGGTCGTGTTCTCATTTAAGGCAACGCAATGTCTGATTGTCTTTGGTCATGTTGCTTCCTCCTCGAACTATATTAGGTGTAATGTTAGAATGTGTGCGTGTGTGTCACCAGGTTTAAAAGTTCTGCTGTCGCCGCTTCTTGGCGTCCATAGCGTCGAGAATGGGTTGGCGTTTAGCCGTGTAACGCTGACGCAGCTCCTCGATCTCGCGCTCCATCATGGGGTCCAGGGCTGTCAGGCGCATCTGAAGTTCCTCAAAATCAAGGTTCTTCAACTATACAAACCAGAATAGAAACTTTTAAAATTTTGTTACAGTGTACACATTTAAAGTGCATGTGACACGAAAAAGCATGTTTATTTCATCATACACGCGGTATTTTATGCTCCTGAATGATATGGACCGCTTGGATGTGTGTGGAAGCGATCGCTATATTTATTTAGCTTTTTGAATCCCGCGCCATGAAAATGAGTGCTTCGGTCTTGCATTGAGGAGGAGGGCTCTGTGACGTGTACGGTAGAAGACGTACTCTTTACTATACAGCGTACTGTTGTGTATGAGGACGAAGGATTCAGCTGATTTTGCAGATTAATACGTTTTTCACGTCACGCCAGCCAAACGGCTGCAGAAAAATCTTTCTGTATGAGGGAGAGGCGTATGCGCCTTTTTGGAGTTTCAAAAGGTTCCCATTCACCGTGGATATTGGCCAAAACAAGCCCGACTACAGTGGAACCATTGGACTCAGGAGGAAGTGAGTAAACATCTTGTTTAGGATTATGTCAAATATTAATACAGCTATTACAAAGTAAACACTACAAACTTTCTTTAAATAAAGGACTACTTACGTTTGATCATTGATAGGCATGTAAAAAGCTCTCCTCATGCACATTAGCACGTTAGCTGCACAACAACTGCAGCTACCCTCCTCCGGGGAACGAACTGTAAATTGCTCTCCGCCGGGCGGTTTGCCGATCCGCAAAGACAATCGACAACTCAGTCATCATGTCAAATAATCCAGGTGAGTTATGTGTGATTTTCTGCTTCAAAGACTTTGAAACATCACTCGGTTTGGGTTAGCATGTCGGCTAGCTGTCACGCCTTTTGGTTTGTTTACATTCTCCGAAGCCGGGGAAGGGAAATGACATACAGTATGCCCGATTTAGGTGTCATAAAATATCGTTCGGGAGGTGCGACAGTAAAGGTGAAGTCGACAGTTTTGACCATTATGGAGTAATTTTGCCATGTCGTCCTGAATAAATGCATTTTTATTATTTCATATTCCATTTAGCACAAGACTGTTATTTGTGTCATGAGCATGCCATTTATTTAGCAATTGGGGAAAATACTTGGATAAAAAGAATATCTTGTAAAAATATTGAAGTAAAGAGACAGAAACAATGACATTTTGCAGCTCTCATCGTCGCGTTTTCCTCGTTGTGAATAGTTTCCCCTCGACGGGCTGACTGGTCCTTCTCAAGCCATTTATATAGCTATTGGGGATAAATACTTGGATAAAAAGAATATCCTGTAAAAATATTGGAGTAGAGAGACTGAAACAATGATGTTTTGCGGCTCTCTTCGTCGCGTTTTCCTCGTTCTGAATAATTCCCCCTCAATGGGCTGAATAGTAAAACCGATGAGCCCAGTCTACCGCTGACGTCATCCACCTGTTGGGGACGCGAAAGGCGTGGCTAATCAGCAGATTAAAAGACTAATTTCTCGTCATCTACGCTTTGCTAAATTGTTGTATATAGTCGAATCGTCTCAAAATATGATTCTAATTCACATAATAATGCCATTTAAGACTTTTTTTCTCATGTCGTATGCTCTTTAACTCACTGGCTGCTAAGGCTGCAACAACTAACTGATTAAAATTGAATAATAAGTTGTTGCCAACTAATTTAATAATCGACTTTTGCCAGCAGCTATGAGCAGTCCCATTTGGGTCCTTGTTTGTGTGTCATGTGAGGCTGCGCGCCAACGATTAGAGCAAGAGAGGGTGAGTTCACTGCTACACTCAAGTGGGGTTGCTGAATCAATACAGTAATACTACAAAGTGTTGAAAGTTTGATTGTTTTTTGTGTTGTTAGATCCAGTGTGCATCCGTCAGAGGTGAGTAAATGAAGCTAATTGTATTTTTTGCTGGTGAAACCTTAGTACTTAGCATGGAATGCTAAGCTAGTTAGCGATTATGCTAATCAGTGTCTGAAGTGTCCCTTTGTATTCTGTTTTGGGGAAGCATATTAGCACTTCAGTTATTGTTAGATAGAAGTTGTTTCATTTCTTTTTATGAAAGAAACCACACACATAAACCCATTCATATAACAGCTTAGTCTCAACACAAACAAAAAAAAAAAAAATATATATATATATATATATATATATATTTTTTTTTTTTTTAAAGGGCTAAAACGTAAAAAAAGAATCCAGAAATACAGTGGCATTGCCAAAAGATATAAAAATATATGGCGGAAAACACAGACGAGACTGAGAAAGCAGTTTCTGCTCTTGCACCCCTCGTTAAAATAAACTGCTGTATTTTAAGCCAAAAGAACTGTTGTGTTTGATAGAACAATATGTCTATATGCTGCCATAGCAGATTCGTTGCGCATTAAGCCCCCGAACTATTTTTAATTTGTCCATTTTACCCTGGAAACCCCCGTTTACAGACGTCGCGCGACCGCTTTTGTTTCAACCCAGCCATAAAAAGAAGGTAATTATATTTATTATTCAAAATGTCATTCTTAGCTTAGAATCATTAATTGATGTCTAATATTTCATTAAAAAAAAAAAAAAACTTTAAAAAAATTATTCACTCACTTATTTTAAACTTTTAACAAATTACGTCATTATGAAAAAAATGGCGTCTGTAAAAAAGTCACGGATATCTATCTCATAACCATCGTTTAATTGTATTCTTTTTGTTACTGTCGCATTTTCCCTGATGTGTTAGATGATAAATAATCGATCCAAACAAAGAAACATTGAAAATAAACGTTTAAAAGGGTAAACATATGAAAAAGAACATCTCGACCACTCCTTGATGTCTGCAATTTCTGCATAGCGACCCTTGTTATATTACCATGTTTCACCCATAAAATCCCCCCAAAAATCTAGCTGTGGCCATTCACAGCTGTGTCTTGACACTCGGTGATACATGCTACATGGAGTTTTTGGATCGAAAATCATGGTATCTTTAATTATGCTCTCGTGTGCTCTCACCTCCAGTTAAGGTTTTGCTGTTTAATTTTTTTTTAATGCCCTCCTGTTCAAAATTGTTCTTCCCCCAGAAAATTGAGATTTTAAGCTTTCCAATGATGTATCACACATGCATATAGGACAATTTTAAAATTTAGCCCAATTCGGGGTCTCAGAGCGGTACAAGTCACCTGAGTGTTTTCCGGCATATACGTTTTATACTCTGCAACACTCCCGGAGAAAGCAGAAGTGGATGTACTGTAAAAAGTACAATACTGTAACATGTTTGGAACTTTTGTTCAAATAAAAACCACAAAAAAAAAAGCCCCCCCCCCAATATCAGATCGGGACTCAAAGTCAGTTGACTCGAAGGCACAAATATTCGATCAGGACATCCCTGCCTGTGACCCTTATTTGGCTAAGCAGTTCAGAAGATTATTGAATTAATTAAATTTGCCTATCAAAATAATTGTTTGTAGGAGCTGAGATTACTCACAAAGTCAAAGTCTCCATCTTGGGGCACCTTCCAGTTGTCGGGGAAGATGTTCTTGGACTGAATATGGTAGCCTGGCTGCTCCTGAGGCTGGTTGTGGTTGTAGTTTTCCTGCTGGTGTTGCTGGTGTTGATGCTGCTGCTGTTGTTGTTGCTGCTGCTGCTGCTGCTGGTGTTGCGCCACCTTGTTGGAGTCCTGCTTGTCAAAGTAGTCCATGAAGGACGGACGCAGTGGCTGCTGTGGTGTGGCGTGCCCTGCAGGGAGCGTCAATGTAAGCAAGAGATATGTTTATGAAACATTTTTTAATGCACGTTTAATCGCATGAACGCTCACTCCTCATTGAGCCCTGCTCCTCCTCATCCTCTTCGTCATCGCTGTTGATGACCATAGTACCGAGGTCGGATTCCAGCATGGTGTTGCCGTGCTCAATCATAGTCTGCGCTCCTTCGCTCATGGTCCCAGTGGCGCGCATGGTGCCCGCGCCCTCCGAGCCAGACTTCACCATGGTGTGAGAGTCTACTTCTGTCTCCTCTTCCTGGAGGATTCAACAAAGACAGGCTTTTTGGCTTTTTTGTATGTCCACATATTATTGTATTTTACATAATGCAAGTCAAACATTTTTAATAGTTTGGCAAGGGCTGCGACTACATAAAATTACACTAACAGACGCTTATTTAGCCTGTTGTTTTCTATATCTGCTATCACTATGTTTGTTCTTGGTCACTGATCAAATATAATTTCACCAAAAATGTAACTTATATACAGAATTCCTGCAGGTTATAACCACTGAGCACAGAATTTACAAGGCACTCATTTAACTCATTGGCAATGAGGGTTAAATGGAACCTCGGAATTAAAGACTTGTAGGCTCTAATAAGCCACAATTGTTCTCTTTACCGAAATACGTTATTAGAAATAGGAGTGTGCCATCTTAGGCACCCCACGATTCGATCCATTTACGATTCAGGGTGCAACGATTCTGTGATTGAATGATGATCACGGTATTGTTTTTTTTTTTTTTTTACAAGAAAGTGCAAAAACTTATTTCTCAACATGCCTATACAACACAGCTGACCTTAAGCTTAAGCTGCAAAGGCAGTACTTATTTCTCTAAACAATACAATAAAATTTACACCGGTGGATTGAATTCCATATTTTCTGGAAATAGACAAAGTCCCTTTAGAAATAAGACTACCGGTACTAGTATATTTAACCAATATACTTTGTTTTTACAGATTTCTGTACCATGTTTGTAGTGTTACCGCTGTGCTTAATCCTGGTTTTACACGTTCTGCATCAGGAGTAACTTTTGTACACCACCAAACAACGTACAAAACGACACGTTAGTGAAGTTATTAAATAGCATAGCACTTGGCGCTAACTAGTAACACCTCAAAAACATCAACACTGAAGGCTAAACAGTACAAGAGGGTTCGTGTACTCACCTCTTGCGCAGTCCCTAGCAACACACTAGGAACATTTTCCATTAACCAGGCATGAAAATGGGTCAGGGGTTAAAAAGGTGAGAAAGGTGTGGAGGAAATATGTTCCGGCGTTCTGCCAAAATGTCCGCCGTCGGCAAAACGTCCTACATGTGGCGAATTTGACCATTTTAATTTTTCAAATAAGGCTTAATATTCGAGTTAACGGGGGTTTAATTAGTTGAAGGAGTTGATTTCAACCACCTTTGACTCGCGCTAGCTTAGCCACTCCGGAGCCCTGAAACTAACAAATAACTGTCAAACTGCACAGAATTTGTTCAAATCATTTCCAACGACTAATTAAACCCCGGCTAACTCAAAGATTAAGCCTAATGTAAAAAATTCTGAACTTCCCCTTTAAAATAAAGACCATTGAATATGGCCCTTAAAATGTTGTCTATAAAAGTTTTAGAGCAATAAAACAAACAACACAAATGAATAAAATGAACAGGAATCCTTCAAAGAATTTCATAATGGGTCCAAATTATTTTTCGAACAGATCATGTGACTATAGAACCTTAGAGACAGCCGTTTGCATTGCTTAGCCAAAACTACAGCTGAGGAGGCAAGATGGATATTTAGAATTTCTTTAAACCTAAGCTTTCAAAACCCTCAACAACAACTGAGCTTGAACCGAGGATTGAGCACGAGCAGTATCAAAAAGTCCTGGCTGTCGTGTTACCTGTTGTGCTGTAATTCCAAGTGGTGCTTGAATTGGATGCTTATAGCGGTGGACAGTCTTTTTGAGCCAGCGCAAAGTTTGCAGCGCACGGAGATATTTTTGTTATCTTTACTGGACAAAAATGTGAAGTAATGGCTGTGTTTCCAGTGTGCAAATGCAGCCGTTTGTAGTATATCTCCTGCCTATTTCATTGCATCCTGGCGAGGTAGCAAGGCTATGTTGTTTTGGCCGCAAACTCCCAGCGCTCACGCATCATGGTAATACACGTGACCCTTTTTTTCCCATCCCCGATTAAAAAATGTGACATATGATGTCACTCCCATGACTACAGTATTCTTCATTCTACACACATTATGGGGCAATAACAAAATAGTAACGCACAGGCATCAAGGAAAGTAATTTTACTCAGATTACTGATTTAGAAAAATGAACGCGTTAGATTGTTCTTTACTGAAAGAAAGTAATCAGATTAGTTACGCATTACGATACCGCGTTATTGACAACACTGCTTTTATATTACCGTTAAATACACAAGCTTGACGCTACCTTAACGGGAGCTATTTTTTCACCAGACGCTCCGGCAGTGTTCAACGCAAGCTGCAACGAACGGCAGTAACTTTGTCATACCACAAAATATGAAAACGAAAACCATTACTCACTAAATTCAATATGCTGGCAAATGCATTCATCTAAAAACAATTGGAAGTGATACTTTACCTCCTCCAGCGAATGTGAATTTGTGCTTAGTACAAGATCATCTGTCGCAATTAGCGATCTTTGACGCTTTTTTTTCCCTCCCCGCATACAAACTTGTTTCTCTCTCAGCGGCTGTGATTAACCTCAATGAAGTTGCTGTCCTAGCTAAGCCTTGCCTATCATTCGTCTTTGTAAGTTTTTAGTAACTTTGTGTATTGAATTTGAAAGGAAAATGTGTGTTTTGTTTTTGACGAACTTTTTCATGAAGCTAAACTGTTGAAGCTACTCACATGTGGAAAAATACGAGTGTACAACGTTTTAAATGTATTCATTTGGTATATTTAAGTTACCACGATTTGAGAGATCAATAAATTGAAGAATTTACGCCTTGCGATTGGAGTGCTTGTTTTTGGGTTTGCTGGAATAGCGTCACTGACACACGCAGCATCAAACAGGGGAAGGGGTAAGCGCTGCCGCGCCAAGCTAATTCTGGCTGCATTTTCGACACATGAAAAATAACGAATACGTACTACTGTATGACGGAAAATTTTAGTGGTTTTGTAACCGCGACGTTTTCATAGCATGGTAATCCGTGAAGGTAACTGGCACATGCCTACAAACGACCCCCCCCCCCCCTTAAAAAAAATTTTCTCCTCGGATCTACACGATTCACGTAGGTCATCCTTTTTGACTTCAAAACGGCGAATTTCGCCGAAAGGTGAGAGATTTTCATGCCTGATTAACACAACTTGAACCTACTGCTGGACAACTGAAACGCAAAGATCTCTCTTCCCCTCTCGCTCTAAAAGATTACTTGCGCACAAAAGAGGACCCAAAGCGTGACCCAGTGCTTGCCTGCCTCATACACAAATGTATTTTTGGGTCTTTTGAAAAGGAGTAAATTTCTCGCTCAGAAACTTCCGCTGCATCCATCTTAACCTTGTGCATCCCTTTAGGTGTCCGGGCGGCAGACGTATCATGAACTTCGTTCCGCTGGCAGCGGGCTGTCATGAAGTTATTAGGGAAAATCATCATTTTTGGACATTTATGAATCGGAATCGAATCGTCAAGTGTCGAATCTCGAATAATCTAATAGTCGATTTTTTGGCACACACTTTATTAGAAACACATATAATATTTCCATTGATTTATAATCAGGGGTGCACATAAGTGGTCCCCATGCGCGCATGCGTACCGGACGTAGACAAATGCGCTGGCCCTCAACGACTTCCATACGCTTTTGCGTACCGATGGCTGACCACCGTATTTGCGGCAGACACGAGAAAACAACTTCTCAAAATGTCAAAGAGGCAGGCCACACTGAGTAATTACTTCCGTGTTCCCCCACCCCCGTCAAAAGACAGACAGACGACAGAGACGTCACCGGAGCTACCGAAAAAACAGGACTTTTGCTGAAAAGTAGGAGGTACCATGGCTAGAAGCAAATGATGCTCGCACGGAAATGCGGTACAAAATGTGCTGTGAGAATCCCAATGTCGCCGATAAGAGCAGCGCATTTTATGTAGGGTCAAAGAATTTCAGCCATCCAAACTTTGAAAAGCACGAAAAAAACAGAGAGCATGTGGCAATTAAGCAAACTATCGATGTCAAACAGGACCCTGCTCGCCCTATGGACAAGTGGCGGAATAAAGGTAATGAACAGCGACATGCACTGACAAACGTGTTTTTGCCCGCATTTTACAAAGCTAAACATGCACATTCAATAAGGTCTTAAGAGGAGGACATCCCACTTTTAAAAAGGCTTGGAGTTAATGTGGGAGCCGCATAATGCCCTTTATTTTGAATTGGTGCTTTTTATTTCTTTACATTTCAAAGCAATGGCAATTTTGTTGTGCCAGTTGATGTTAAATCAAGCATTAATTGTTAATATAATTAATTAAAGTTAATTGGCTCTAAGTAAAGCTTGTCATAAATTTATCGCATCAGGCGGGTTGGCTCTCAAGCTCAATGAGGACCAAGTCACATCTCCAGGTCCTCCTCTGAGAACCTGGGCAAAAAAATTATGTGCACCCCTGTTTATAATTCTATAATATTTAGAACATGTTTTGACCTACAGAGGGCGCCATGTTTTATGGACGCTCGGGTGATGAATTAGATTCACTGTCATGTTACGAATACTACTACGTAACTGCAATTCCTTCTACGCGAGACGTTCAACACACGCGTCGATTGTTAAAAGCGGCGAGTACAAAGGCTGAACCATATAGGAAAAACCTTACATTGCAACTTTTTGGGAGTTTGCGATATATTGTGATAAATATTGCATAATTAAAACTAGAAAAATGACTTGAATAGTTTTGTTTGGGAAGACTGGTTGACTCACCATGACCACATTGTATTCATATAATACAGTTTACCCCAGGCTAAGGGGATTCTTCTGTGAATTATGAAGACGGATGTAAAAAGGGATTCAGGAGGCCATGTCTTAGTACACTTGCTGCTTTTATGAAGCAAAACAATAGTTTATATGTTCACAAAAAAAAAAAAAAAAAAAAGTGCACGTCCTGCGATAGGACTATTGCGCAACCACACATTGCGATGGCGATGTTCAAATGATATATTGTGCAGGCCTAGCGAGTACCTAGTATTTATGTTTTTATTGAGTCTTTACCTCATTTGCTCCCAAAAACGTATAAATATGTTCTATTTTTAATTGCTTCAGTGTCCCAAAGACATATTTATACATCTTTTACGTTTTTTTTCAAAAGAGTCATCTCTGGGTTCTGATTCAATTTAGCTCCAAAGCACAAAGCTGAAAATCCATTCCAAAGCAATAAAACTGCCACTGGAGGGCAGTAGCGCATTTGGCAAGACCCGCAACCCGATTCAACGGCAATGAAGAGCCAAGCCGCATGGCTGGGGCGCCGGTGGAAGACGACCGAATCGATGCCAGGCGGCAGACGACCGAGCAGAACATCTGGTAAGACACCCGGGATGCCAGGAGCTGAACGACCGAGCGGAACCACCGGGACCACTAGTGCTGCAGACGATGCCTTTGACTCCATGCTGCTCGCGAGCAGACCCCGCAGAGACTCAAAAAAATTCATGAGACAGGCGGCGATGAGGGAAAAGTTTAACTGGCTGTCGCGGCTGGAACAGCATCATATTTCAGTTAAATATGTGTAAATAAATAGTTACTTTGCTATCAAAAGCTCTATTTGTCTTGTTGTTTATCTTATTTTGTAAAAGGAAAACATTATTCAGATGTTTGGGATGTAACTAAAGCTAAATATAGCTGTGTTAAAGTCAAAGTTATGTTTGAAATGTATGCTTTCACAAAAAGCTTAATTTCTCAGTTTTTTTCATCAGAAATTAGAAAATTGCTCAAACTAAGGCATTTTCTAATGCTTATTTCTAAAGAATGGAAAAAGAATTTTCTGTGGGCCTTGCAAAATCAGTCAAAATCCAGTAAAACGGCTGGGAGCGAAAGGCCTTGCTCCGGTGAAAATGGCTGGGAGTGAATGAGTTAATTACCTTTTAATTGTAGTACTTTGGGTGTCAAATTTGTCTCTTGTAGAACATTTCACCAATGTGAACAATTTTGCAGAACACCGTTTTTTTCCCAACTCCTGTCTCGTCTCATCCAGTCTTTCCTGTTCATTTTGCTTTTGCTGCTCGTTTTGTGAAATATCGACATTGCTGTCACGCTCATTAATGTTCCTCTCGGGTTCACATTGAAAGGGTGGAACAGATGACATGTTCATGTCACTAGAGTCACACTCTAGAAGCCCGGCAGAGTAACCATGTGATGTCACCACCCTTCAACGTCAACAAAAATGGCAACCTACTAGTTATACTAATTTTACAAATTGTATAAAAACGAAAACATCGAGAGGGGTTTGAATATCAAATAATTTTAACTCACAATAACGTTTATCTTTTAAGAACTACAAATCTTTCTATCTGTGGATCTCTTTAAAACCTGTTCAATGAAATTCAATGCATTATTAATTCTTAAAACCCTGCGACTTATATTCCGAAAAACACAGCAAGTGAACGGGTTGTACTAACAGAGTTGTCGTCCTCTTCCTCAAGTTCCCTCTGCTGCTCCTGCTGCCTCTTGGCCTTCATCTCCATAGCCTCGGTGATCAAGTCCCTCAAAATAGAGACCGGCTTAGCCTGGCTGATGAAAGGATGCTGGAAACGTGCGAGTCATTCATGAATAAAATCAGTCTGTTTTCCGTTTAAAGTTCCACCAAATACTTGAAACGGACCTGTAGGAGTTGTGTGGCGGTGGCTCTCTGTTCCGGATTCTTCACTAAACATTTCTTGACAAAGTCCGTGAAGTCGTCCGACCACAACTCTGGTTTCCGGAATGTCGGCGGAGGGTTGGTGGGAATCATGAAGATGGCCTGAAAGCGAGTAAACGGGCAAAGTAGGTATCAAGACGAGGAGTCACGTCCGGCATATTATCTTCACTCACTCTCATGGGGTGAATGTCGGCGTAGGGGGGTTTGCCCTCGGCCATCTCGATGGACGTGATACCCAGCGACCAGATGTCGGCCACGCAGTTGTAGCCAATCTCCTGGATCACCTCTGGTGCCATCCAGAAAGGCGTTCCAATCACAGTGTTCCTCTTCGCCATAGTGTCCTAAGAAGGAAATTTTAAATTTGCTTATATTTGACCTACTCAGTGTAGGCTCAAAAGCAACTGTTTGCTGCCTACATGCTCAGGAAGGCCAAAATCATCGTAAATACTTCCTGTTTGTATACTTACCGTTAGCTGTCCAGCCACTCCAAAGTCAGCCAGCTTGGCGTGTCCTTCCGTGTTGAGTAGAATGTTGCCAGCCTTGATGTCGCGGTGAATCTTCCTCATAAAGTGAAGGTATTCCAGACCTTTGAGGGTTGATTTTAAAATGGTGGCAATCTCATCCTCTGTTAGCTGAAAAGTAAACAAAAAAGTTACTATATATTCTGACACATTGCTGCCAAGCCTGCAAATCAGCTGTAGGCGTGTCGGTGACTGTGCTAAAACCCCAGCTAACCGTCAAATAACTGCCTTACTTGTTACAACGTGGAAAACGGATGCTACTTTGCCTAGCTTGTTTCGTGTATCTCCACAACTCATAAACCATGCAGCTATTACTATATATTATGATGCATTGCTGCGGAGTGTACAAATCACCTGTAAGCGTGTTTGTGACTGTGCTAAAGCCACAGCCAACTGTCTCTACTTGTTACAACGTGGAAAATGGATGCTACTTTGCCTAGCTTGTTTCTTACATCTCCACAACACATAAACCGTGCAGCTATGTGAGCGGGTACATGTAGACAACATCCATTAGCCACATTTTCGGCACACCATACTCCCACCTCCATGCTAGTGGCATTTAACATGTTAGATCAGCATAATAGGCAAGCGAATGAGAAAGTTGCAACTACGCCAAATAGCCCCTGATGGTGCTTAGTCCATCCCTATTCGAATAAGACTGTAAGCCTACAGTGATCCCGCGTGACTTCGCGGTTCAAGTTTCGCGGATTCAGTGCATCGCGCGGTTCTAAAAAGTATTCATCAAAAAATAAAAATGAAAAAATACACGTCGTTTCCTTTTTAGGCGCAAAAGACAAGAGTTTTGCAGGAAGGTAAACATGACAGGGGCTTTGAACACACACACAGGCACTCATACAAGGTGTGTTATTGGTTCCTGCTGAGATTGACAAGAGAGCCACATTGCAGCCTCTCCACTTATAATCAACCGAGGGGACCAATCAGAGGTGCGTCATCCCGTGAGCTGATTGGCTGTGCACCACTCCAGCCACCCCAATGCTGATCGACGGACGAGTCCACCAATAAGGGGCAAAACACGTGAGGTGATGTCGCTTGCATTCAATACATTTTCTATGGAACGAGTGCGACGGGGCGAAAAACGCCAACCCTCTTGCGGTAAAGCCACGTGCAACGTTTATGCACGTGAAATTTCACGCTCATGCACGTGCACACGAGGACCAGCGATGCGATATAAGAAAATTGGAAATAGTTCTATTTCTGTCGCCTGACACTAAAACCAATCAGCAACCGGTTTATTGATCAACAAATCACCTGGGAGGACTAGGCATGTGGCGGTATGAGATTCTGACGGTATGATAACCTTAAGCCAAAATATCACAGTTTCACGGAATTGCAATTACAACTCTAAAATGTGTTACTTTGAGATATCCGGGTTAAAGAAATAAATACATTAAACTTATTTCCATTCAACAGGATTTTTAATTCTTCGAAACATACTAGCAAATCAGAACATTAGCATAAAGTGAAGTTAAATAAAAAATAAATGAAATATTCTAAATACAATTAAAAGCAATCCTTTACGTGAGCCTAAGCCCACAGCCACAGCTCAACATTACCACCATCAGAACAAATATACTTTAATTATTTTCCATAAAAAGCACGTGTGTATGACTCGTATCATGTTTACATTAAACACACACTCTTTCTCAACACGGACAGTTGCCAGAGAAGAAAAAAAAAACGTTTTACCATCGCTAGACACACTAAACACGCTGGAGTTAACTCTCATAGCTGGTGGGTAACGTTAATGACAGTGTTTACTAGAGGTGTGCATCGACACCGCCCTCACGATTCGATTACGATTCGGAAGGCCACGATTCGATTCAATTCGATTTGATTCGATTCAGAGGGTCACGATTCGATTCGGTTCGATTCGGCAATGCATTACGATGCATTAAAGCCTGGGATGCATTAAAATTCTAAAGCAAAGCATATTTTTCGTGAATCATGAGCCAACACAAGCGGACAGACATTAAACAACTTTTTATTGGCTCTTGTGTCACTCCTGGTTGAAGTCAAATGAAAATAGTATACTTTCATATATATCTTTAAAAAAAAAAAATTAGATCACGGCATTTAATTAGTGCTTTGAATGAGACCAGGGCTTTCTCTCTCTTTTTTTTTTTTTTTTTACACACAGTAGCAGCCATTCACACAGTGCAACATCTGAACTCCTGTGCAAAATCAGTAATAACAGTCACTGCATTTTAGTCACAACGACCCATCAATTAAAATATTCAAGTAAATATTAACCCTTTAAGGTCTGGACCTATTTTGTCTGATTTTGCATGCCTTTGAAGTTGCCTTTATATTTCAAAGAAAGAATTGTTTACGATGGCCTGGTTTGGTCCCTTTTTTTGTGACACCTTGAACTTCATGTCCAAATTGTTGTTTCCTTCACTGATCAATTATAAATCATCATTTTGGGCCCAAAAAGACCAAAAATTCCAAAATCGTTTTGTCAAAATTTTTAATATTGATGTCCAATTGACAACCAAACATGCGTAACGAACCGTTTTGAAACTTTGTAATATTTATTCAACATGTTAGGATGAACATTCAACCAAAAAAATTTAGAATAAATAGTCTTATAGTTGACAATTCAACATAAACAACAGGTATAGCCATAGGCGTTTTTTGCCTTTATACATGCTCCAGTCAAAACAGGTTATATACAGCAGACCTAACAGTGAAGAACAGTGAAAAAATATATACCATCTAACACAAAAAGTGTTTAGAGGCCATCTCTTTATGAGTTTAGGTATTGCGGCCCATCGCCTGATGAAAACTATGTACACACAATCAAGCTTCTTGAACACACATTTATATACACAAATTGAGAAGATTGATGTGGGAAAAATATATACATATAACATTGGGGGAAAAAAAGCATTTTCAAAAATATTTACAATAAACAAGTTAAATTTTTTTCAGTCATGCCACTCCGAAAAGCAGTTTCGTCCTGGAATTAGACACGGCTACATCACACAGCTCACACTTCCATGGGGTGTCGGTCCTCTTTCCACCCTTCCATTTTCATTTCACTTTACTTTCATTGTCACTATAAATGTACATGAAAATAAATCAGTATTTATGAAAATAATAAAGTATAAAATAAAAATATATACAGCAATAAATAATAATGGAAATCTATATGTATGACAATAGAAAGAATACCATAGCTGAATATGTGCTACATCCCTAATCTTCATATAGAAAGAAGAACACCACAAATGATAAATTCCTGCCTGGGATACCCACAGTGCACGTACGACTTTGATCTGATATGCACATTTTATTATTATATACACAAACACACACTTATATTGCGTCAAAATTAACTTTGTCTTGCAATATCAAAAGAAACTTTCAAAAGAAACGTTTTCAGCATGAAAAAAAAAGTGAGTTGGTTTACCTCTGCTCGTCGATGGCGTCACCCACGTGTTCAAATCCGTCACTATCTTCACTCGAGGACTCTTCCGAAGAAGACGATGATGACGAATTTGGACCATCCTCTTTCTCAAGTTGATCAGAAGCACAATTGCTTGCGCTAAATTTAGTTTTCCGTTCATTGTCAAAGTCACACAAAGTCGCTGCTCGATCCAGGAGTATCCAACTGGCCGTCGCTCGCCACCTCGCAGCTTCAGAAAACTCCTCCCTCTCGTTCGGTTGAACCTCGCACCGCAGTTATATTTATAAAAAAAAATAAAATAACGCATTTTGTGCTTCCACTGTGACTTCGAAAGGGTTCGTTTGATTTGTGTTTTTTTCATGGAGCTTCCGTTTTGAAAAAGGACTAGAAATGATGGAAATATAGACATAAACAAATGATCCCTGCAGCGTTTTAATGTTTTTTTGAGAGGACAATAAAACTATAAAACTTAAATGACAATATCTCACGTTCTAGTTGGTTGATTGACTTCAAATAATAACGAGAGTAAACCGCAACTTCCGCACTTTAAAACGAGACCAACCAACGGCATGTGGGTGACGTAATTAAAACGTGAGGGCGCTTCAAAGACGACGTGCGCTGAGGACGCGCCGGCGCGTCCTTCGACTCTCAAGGGTTAAAGAAAACGACAAAGAAAATATTGTGTTGTTTTTCCCGTAAGAGTAGCCTTATCTCGTTAGCTGATTGGCTGCGCACAACGCAGCCTAGGCCAACATCCACATTGTTCTATCTCCAGTCTCATGGGGGAATGTGAACATGAGGACCTCCCGAGTCATTTTCAGCTGTACTTTTCCCCGATTCTACCCACTTTAAGAGTACCTAAAGCCTGCTACATCCCTCCACAACTTCCGCAGTTTTTATACCCGGAAATGGAGCACTCTGTTCCTACCAAACACCTCCAGGACCTCCAAGGGGATATTTAGCATTACTTTTCACCAATTTTACCCGCTTTGAGAGCACTCAACTCACGAAGAGTTTCATCAACTTTTGCCCATAAATGGACCTCTCTATCCCCTCCAAACATCTTCAGGATGATTTTCAGTGGTACCTTTAACCATTTTTGCCCTCTTTGACAGCACCCAAAGCTTGCTATAAACATCCAACATCTTCGGGGAAATTTTAACTTTTATTTTAACCGCAAATGAAGGCTCATATCCTTGCTACACCTGCTCTTCGTTCATGAGTGGACATACACAACATCCAGGATGTGTGCTAAGTTCCCACCACGTAAGGTAATTCAATCCTACTTCGCGGTTTTTCCCTTTTCGCGGGGGTTTCTGGTCCCCATTAACCACGAAAAACTGTATATCTGTGTATCTATGAAGACCAGACCCACCGTTTTATTGCGTAGTCTGATGATGTCAGAGACCGAACCAGCCCCGCAATACTCCATGACGATCCATAGATCTGTGTTCTTAAAGTAGCTGCCGTAGTATTTCACCACATACGGACTTTGAGAAAAGGCAAAAGATTAGCTACTCTTGTCATGGACAAACTGCAAGGTGGATTCTATATTTATTTTGCTTTGTTTGTTGAACCTGTCGCATTGCTGCATGATGGAAATCTCCTTGATGATCTCTTGCAAGTCAGACTCCACGGGAACTTGCTTGATGGCCACGACCTGTCCCGACTCCTTGTGGATGGCTTTAAACACGCTGCCATAAGACCTAAAAACAAATAAGATGTAAGGTTTGGAGTCAATCAAGAGACTCAACTCTTTCTACACATTATTTCCACTCTGTCCCATTTGGCCTGTGATGAGGGGAAGTAAAAAAAAAAAAATCTTACTCACCCTTCACCAAGTTTTTCCAGGACGTCAAAGACTTCCTCTGGTTGTTTGGTGAGACTGTCTTCACTCAGCTTTTTCAGCTTGCTGCTTAAGGGAAAAAAAGACGTAATAACATAAAAAACCAATGTAATTCATAAACTTATGTTGAATGATGAGTCAGTGATAACATATAAAAAGCTTTGGTTCCTCTTTCTACAGGAGTGTGTATGTGCCACAAATGATAGGAATAAGTTTTTTCATAGACACGATCAAGTTTCGCGTTCTTACAACGTAGAGTCATTTCTAGTAAAATAAAAAAACGAAAAAGTGTTAAGAAGGCCGACATAGCTAACTATAATTAGCATCGCCGGTTAGCTCAGCGGCAGCTAACAAGTAAAAAAGCTTTAAATGACTAACAACAGGAGCCGAAACACGGTCACTGACCTTTTGGGAGCTGATTGTTCCATGGTTTGGAATGGCAAAATATCCGAAAAGGTGAGGGAATGATGTTCAGTTGCAGTGTGTTTATTTCTATGATAACAGAGTGGACATTGTCGTCGTTGTTGTCAAAAAAAATTGTGGTTGCCTTTGCGTGAGGGCCACTAGCTAGCCGTGTCTTCTGACCAATGATGAGCCACGTTGCATCGAGGTGACTCCGGCACTGCGCACGCGCACTGTTAAATCCCAGGCTTAAGCGTCGAGCGTGTTGGCCCGTGGCTGCGATACGCAAGTACGTCGCCATGTTGAATGTGTCAGAGTCGCTGCACTTACGAAGTCAAGGGAATTTACTTTTCAAAACGACAAGATACAAAGTCTTTTATTAACCCTTTACAAAACATACTTACTAATGTTAATTTATTTATTATTATTTTGATTTAATTCATTTCTTTGCGATTAAGCATGTCATTAATTCGCCATCCATTAGGGGCACTAGCGCCAAACGAGAAGAAGAAACTGGTTCATCGCTAATCGCTGATAAACAAGACGAAGAAGACAACGATAACAGTGTGTAGGTACCTGACGAAAAAAATAATATATTTGACCAAATTCGAATCGAAAGTGGATGCAAAATTTATTATATAAAAGGTTACATTATAACCGCACGCATTTAGTCAGAAAGACTGAGCTGTCTGATTGTTTTTGCGGCGGCGAGCGGCCAAAGCTAACGACAGTTAGCATACTTGGTTCGCTCCTGTTAGCTGAGATTTGGCAATACAGTAACATTAATTCCCATCTCAGAGACATAGAGAAAGTGGTTGTATCAATGAGTTGTAGCGGCGCCTAATGCCCTCCGCGAACATGTCTTTAGTCGCTTATGCCAGTAGTGATGACAGCGATGGTGAAGGAACGTCGAGCAAACAAGGTACCGGGGGGCTTTTCTCACTTTTGCCAGCCCCCAAAAAAGCTTCTACGGCGGACAGTAGTTTCTCAGGTCTGCCCAAGCCCAAGAAGCGCACAGGGCCAGTGAAGATTGGCATACCACAGAATGTGAGCATTGATGCGAGCCGACATACTTATGTGTATAAATCCATTGTAGTTCATGATTGTGATTTGTTAACAGGCTGACTCAGATGATGAGGAACCAGAAAAGAAAAAAATCCAACCCAAGGTAGGAATACTTCTCATTCATCTTAGATGTGCAAATTGGGTGGAATACACTCAGACATTTTGACACTTATAGCGTGTGTTAAATACTCTAATATAAATTTATTTCAGCAGGCCACAGGTAGTGGTCTGTCCTCTCTCCTGCCGCAACCCAAAAACCTAAACGTGAAAGCGACCGACAGACCTTTGATTCCTCACACACTGACCAAGCGGCCAGAATCAAATGCATCCCCTTCCGCCATTAAAGCGGCGGCCAAGTCAGCGGCGCGGCAGCTGGCCAGACAGATCGTAGCTAATGACGAGCACGAGGAGGACATCTCGCCGCAGAATTACTTCTCATTAGGCGAGACCCCAGAGCCCCCGGCGCCGACCGTCCTTCCGAGTCCTGAACCCGAGCCTGTTGCCGCCGTTGTAGAGACGCTTCCCGCGCCTCTACCGCCGCCGCTTCCTCCGCCGCCACCCGGCGATGAGTCAGGCCAGTCAGACGCCCCCCTCGATTTCGGTGGAGGTCAGGATGGACCCGTTGCGTGGGGAAACCAATATCCGCAATATCAGCAACCGATGGCGGGACCGGAATCTTACCCTGAAGTATGCATGTAACACATTTCAACTGATGGAGAATGACGTGAGTGACACAATCTCATTCAACAGGGATACGATAATAACGAAGCATATTACCAAGATCCAAGCCCTGGCTTGCCTGATGACGAAGAACCCGGTAACTCGGCCATGTTTGATGACGAAGCGGTAAGAATCGGCACACTTGGGAATAAACTATCAACTCACTTATTCTCGCAGATGATCAGTGCGCTTTGTTACCATATCTTGTACACTTACGCTGCCCTGTCATACCCTAATCTGTCCTAACTTCTCTCTTCCTCTCCTATAATGTATTATAGGTTAATCTCTTCCCCACATAGTGTCCACTCAGTAAATGTCGTAATGAACTTGTAATGCTACTTATATCATGGGAGCATACAGTGGGGCAAATAACTATTTAGTCAACCACTAATTGTGCAAGTTCTCCCACTTGAAAATATTAGAGAGGCCTGTAATTGTCAACATGAGTAAACCTCAACCAAGAGAGACAGAATGTGGAAAAAAAAAAACAGAAAATCATATTGTTTGATTTTTAAAGAATTTATTTGCAAATCATGATGGAAAATAAGTATTTGGTCAATACCAAAAGTTCATCTCAATACTTTCTTATGGACCCTTTGTTGGCAATAACGGAGGCCAAACGTTTTCTGTAACTCTTCACAAGCTTTTCACACACTGTTGCTGGTATTTTGGCCCATTCCTCCATGCAGATCTCCTCTAAAGCAGTGATGTTTTGGGGCTGTTGTTGGGCAAGACGGACTTTCAACTCCCTCCACAGATTTTCTATGGGGTTGAGATCTGGAGACTGGCAAGGCCACTCCAGGACCTTGAAATGCTTCTTACGAAGCCACTCCTTTGTTGCCCTGGCTGTGTGTCTGGGATCATTGTCATGCTGAAAGACCCAGCCAGGTCTCATCTTCAATGCCCTTGCTGATGGAAGGAGATTTTCACTCAAAATCTCTCGATACATGGCCCCATTCATTCTTTTCTTTTCACAGATAAGTCGTCCTGGTCCCTTTGCAGAAAAACAGCCCCAAAGCATGATGTTTCCACCCCCATGCTTCACAGTGGGTAATGGTGTTCTTCGGATGAAATTCAGTATTCTTTCTCCTCCAAACACGGGAACCTGTGTTTCTACCAAAAAGTTCTATTTTGGTTTCATCTGACCATAACACATTCTCCCAGTCCTCTTCTGGATCATCCAAATGCTCTCTAGCGAACCGCAAACGGGCCTGGACGTGTACTGGCTTCAGCAGGGGGACACGTCTGGCAGTGCAGGATTTGAGTCCCTGGCGGCGCATTGTGTTACTGATAGTAGCCTTTGTTACTGTGGTCCCAGCTCTCTGTAGGTCATTCACTAGGTCCCCCCGTGTGGTTGTGGGATTTTTGCTCACCGTTCTTGTTATCATTTTGACGCCACGGGGTGAGATCCTGCATGGAGCCCCAGATCGAGGGAGATTATCAGTGGTCTAGTATGTCTTCCATTTTCTAATAATTGCTCCCACAGTTGATTTCTTTACACCAAGTGTTTTACCTATTGCAGATTCAGTCTTCCCAGCCTGTTGCAGGTCTACATTTTTGTCTCTGGTGTCCTTCGACAGCTCTTTGGTCTTGGCCATAGTGGAGTTTGGAGTGTGACTGACTGAGGTTGTGGACAGGTGTCTTTTATACCGATAATGAGTTAAAACAGGTGCCATTAATGCAAGTAACGAGTGGAGCCTCGTTGGACGAAGTTAGACCTCTTTGACAGCCAGAAATCTTGCTTGTTTGTAGGTGACCAAATACTTATTTTCCACTCTAATTTGGAAATAAATTCTTTAAAAATCAAACAATGTGATTTTGTTTTTTTGTTTTTTTCCACATTCTGTCTCTCATGGTTGAGGTTTACCCATGTTGACAATTACAGGCCTCTCTAATCTTTTCAAGTAGGAGAACTTGCACAATTGGTGGTTGACTACATACTTGCTGTATTTGCCCCATTGTGTATATATACTCTATCATGATTCTAGATCACCATTCTGCTTGAACTTTCTGTCTATTGCGCAAACCCTGTTCTGTCCTTCTGTGAGATCTCAACTAACAAATTTACAGTCCAAGATTTTTTTCTTGTAACTCTAGAATTTCTCTGTGTTGCAGTTCATGCGACTTCAGGGCAAAAGGAACCGGGGCAAAGAGGAGGTGAAATTCCTGGAGATTAAGGGTGATGACCAGTTGAGTGGCCACCAACAGTGGCTCACTAAGAGCATTTCTGAGGAGAAGAAGGCCCATGGATCCTTTAGCAAGGTACGAAACCTTAGAAGCCATATAGCGGTAACAAGTTCTCATTTGACTGTTTTTGCCTACAGAAAAGGGGAGGAATGCCCACTGGACAGCAAAGGCGCAAGCACCAGATTACATATCTCATCCACCAGGTAAGCCCAACGACCAGTTTGTCAATTGATACTCTGATCAAATCTAAATCATTTTTTCTTCTTGTTCTCCTCAGGCGAAAGAACGCGAGCTGGAGCTGAAAAACACCTGGGCAGAAAACAGGATGACCCGCCGGCAAACACAGGCCAAATATGGCTTCTGAGAGCGTCAAGGAGACTAGAGCTTCCCATAGATTTGAATAATGTAATGCACATCTCCTCAACTATTTGTTCATGACTCCTTTTTAAAGTCAACTTTTACCTTTCAGACACGTGGGTTTTGGAAGCCAGGGGGTTGTAAATGTATTCCTTTGTATGTACTCCTGCACATGTGTATTTAGTGTTACATTCAATTTAGTGAAGGGCCATCGTACTTCCTAAAATAATACTGCATTCATTCAGCTCGAGGCAGACTGAGTTGGAATTTTATAATAAACATGCTGGTGCACAAATGTCAGAAAGTTGTTGCTGGTCATGGAAATAGTTATACATTAAAGACGGTCTTTTCAGGACAGGTGTCAATACTCCTCGCTCTTCCAAATTAGAACTACAATGACAATACTACGACTGGACAATAAACCGATTTAAAAATTTTTTTTTTTCATTTTTAAATTTTTCTCTCCCACTCTTATTGGAGTGTAATTTCCTACTCAATATACACCAACAAGAGCCACTCTTTTTTTGCCACATAGCACACACGACTTTTACTGCTTTAACTCATTCACTCCCAGCCATTTTCACCGGTGCAACCCCGGGCATTTTACTGGATTTTGACTGATTTTGCAAGGCTCACCGAAAATTCTATTCTATTGCTATATAAACATGGAACAAAAGAAAGACTCTCTTCTTTCAGCAGGAAAAAAAAAGTTCGTTCATATCTTTTTCCATTCTTTAGAAATCAGCATTAGAAAATAGCCTAGTTTGAGCAATTCTCCAATTTCTGATGAAGAAACAGAGAAATTGAGCTTTTTGTGAAAGCATACATTTCAAACATAACTGACTTTAACACAGCTAGTTTTTGCTTTAGTTACATCCCAAACATCTAAATAATGTTTTCCTTTTACAAAATAACAAACAACAAGACGAATAGAGACAAATAGATCTTTAGATAGCGAAGTAACAATTTATTTACACATAATTGAGTGATGATGGTGTTGTGGTTGCGACAGCCGGGGTAAACTTTTCCCTCATCACCACCTGTCTCATAAAGATTAATTTTTTGGAGTCTTTCTTTTGTGGTGACCGCTGCGTTGTGGCAGAGTTCGCCTGGGGAACTTGTGTTCCTGGGGGGGGGGGGACTGGTTTGCCCGTGCGCGTTTCCGTGCAGGACACTGGAGGGTACGTGGGACACAAGCGGCGAGCAGCACAGACTCAACAGCATCATCCGCTGCACTGGTGGTCCCGGTCGTTCTGCTCGGTCGTCCAGCGCCCGGCATCTCGGGCGTCCTCCCGGCTGTTCTGCTCGGTCGTCCGCCACCTGGCATCCTGGACATCCATTCGGTCGTCTTCCGACAGCGCCCCGGCCGTGCAGCCCGGTCATTCTTTCCGTTGAATCGGGTTGCGGGTCTTACCAAATGCGCTACTGCCCTCCAGTGGCCAGTTTTATTGCTTTAGAATGGATTTTTAGCTTTGTGCTTTGGAGCTAAGTTGAATCAGAACCCAGAGATGTCTCTTGTGAAAAAACACGTAAACGATGTATAAATACGTCTTTGGGACACTGAAACAATT
Source organism: Corythoichthys intestinalis (assembly GCF_030265065.1). NCBI lineage: Eukaryota > Metazoa > Chordata > Actinopteri > Syngnathiformes > Syngnathidae > Corythoichthys > Corythoichthys intestinalis. The sequence continues at coordinate 25,005,711 of NC_080416.1, forward strand.
AAAAATAAAATGTATTTATACATTTTTGGGAGCAAATGAGTTAAGCAACATTCAAGACGGATGTTTTGCTTTTTAATTCCAAGATGGTTTGTGTTAGTCTTAACAGGAAGCAGCAGGATTCATCCATATGAAATATGTTATCATATTCACTGTTGCCACTAGAGAGCAGTGTATCCACCCAAATCATTAAAACTAAATGCAAATTCTTTCAGAACAAACCATTACAACGCCACTCAGACTTCAAAATTACTTGACTGGACACATTTGGCATTTATTGCATAACGTCTTCCCGTAGGGGGCTGGACCGAACTCGATTAAAAATTTTAATCGTTTGGCAGCCCCAATAATAACACACCTTAAAATGGCTGTAAAAGTCAGATTTTACACTAGATTGCTTCATTTAGTAGTAGTAGGTTGGCGTCAGCACATGCAGCAAGGATTCAAGCCGGATTTTTTAAAAAGTACGAAAGCTGTACCACATACAAACAGGAAGGATTGTCTCAGGAGTGATTTGTTCGAGGATTCAAGGTAATTAAATTTTTAGTACCATGCATGCATTTTGAAACGTGGAAAAAAATCAATGGGACAAATTAGCAGCCACAGCATTGGCATTATACCTCGCAATATTTGCGTAAAACAACTGCCAACTGCTGTTTTTTTGCTTTAAACCAACAACCGAGACTGTTTTACGTCCATATCTATAAGGAATTCAGTGATTTAGGAATTTATTCACAAGAATTTTCAACGGAAGAAGTTCTTTTTTAACCCATGAAGGGGGCTAATTTTCGTAACTGACTAGCTTCATAGTTCGCACTATTTACGCAAAATAAATGCTACCTGCACGTTTTTTTGCCTTAAACGTAGGAATCAAGACTGTCCATATCTAGAAAGAATTAAGGGATTTAAGCATTTATCCACACGGATTTTCAACGGAAAAAGCTCATTGTTTTGCTACGCCGGCCATGCTGGATTTTGTATCTCTAAATTTTAGACATTTCAGCGTCCATATTAAAAAACAATCAGCTTTTACGTGATTTATGTAACATTTCAATCTAATAACTTTCAGTGAAACACCGTGGTCCTACACCAACCCCTACGCTGACGGCAACAAGCAGATCTTCATCTACTTTGAACCCGTGCACCTTTGGAAGAACATGTACAGCAGCTTCCACAACAACGGCTGTATGGTGCTGCCGAGGTGTCCTGGGGTTGAAGTAAGCATTATTCACTTTATAAAAAAGATACAAATCAAAACACTTATCTTTCTATCGCATCTTTCGTGGCACGAAAGATGCGCATGCTGAAAAGCACCTCATACCCACTGTGAAGTATGGGGGTGGGTCAGTGATGCTGTGGGGCTGTTTCGCTTCCAAAGGCCCTGGGAACCTTGTTAGGGTGCATGGCATCATCAATGCTTTGAAATACCAGGACATTTTAAATCAAAATCTGTTACCCTCTGCCTGAAAGCTGAAGATGGGTCGTCACTGGGTCTTTCAGCAAGACAATGACCCTAAACGTATGGCCAAATCTACACAGAAATGGTTCACCAGACACAAAATCAAGCTTGTGAAACATTATAAAAGAAGATTAGGTGCTGTTTTGTTGGCAAAACGGGGTTGTACAAAGTATTAACACCAGGGGTGCTAATAATTGTGACACACATTATTTGATGTCAAATAATTATTTATGTGGGATTTTTTACCCACTGAATAAATGCACTTGTATTGAAGGTTGAATTTTTCTCTTTTTTTCCATTAAGGTCCCATATTATTTGAATTTTTAAAAAAATATTAGAAGCTAAAAAACACATCTTAACCAGGGGTGCCAATAATTATGGAGGGCACTGTATGTGATTATCTATGTAAATAGAGAATTTGGTCGAAAAATATTTTGTAAATCAATTCCTTCCTAACAGACACACAAACACATTGTCGACGAATCACTCATGTGGTTAAGACTTGAAAGTCAGACAACTGACTATGATCATACAGTTAACCAGTAGGGGGTACCGTGCTCACATGAAGCTTTGAGAAATGAACCCTTTCTCGGACCAGTTGGCTCAAGTGGTTCAATGCTTCAAAGGGCTTCAACAAAAAATTGTAGCCATAACATTACCATTAAAATCTCATGAAACACTAACCATGTCCTCAGACAAATTTAAAATCTGACAATTACTTCAGTGAGCATTTTTTTATTAAAACAATGTTCCACCATGCAAGTATTCTTAACAGTATCATCTCAACAAAAAAATGTTCTTTAGTCCGTTTTATTGTCACTTGGTGGCACCGACGCATCGACGTCACTGGACTGGGTTGCATCCTGCTCATCCACATGTTGGGAAACTTTGAGCTGATCCCTCTGCGCCTTTAAGAGTCGCTGATGACTGGCTGACATGTCTTCGTAGGGGACTAAAGACATGGGGACGCGGACCGTGTCCAGTCCGTTCACCTGTAATTACATATTATTAAGATGTGCAAAAAAAAAAAAAAAAAAAAAATCAAAGTTACAGTAATCTTACCGTTACTTCACACCAGTAGTCGCCCAACTCTGTGATTGGCTCGAACGGAAGCTTCAAGGCATGAGGAGGCACTACCATGACCAGCTAATACAAAATTAATGGTCAATTAAATACATTTTAATTTTATCAACAAAAAGAAAAATACATGCACATTATAGGGGTGTGCCATCTTAGGCACCCCTCGATTCGATTTGATTACGATTCAGGGGGCTACGATTCGATTCTTAAACGATGATCACGGTTATCACGATTATCGATGCATCATACATTACTAATTAATATAGTAAACACATTTTTGTCCATTATAAATTTAAAATATCTGGATGATTCAACAGGAACGATGGAAAAATACCCATGTAACAAAAACCAGCCCTTAAGCTGCTTTTTTATTCATTTATTTTTACAAGAAAGTGCAAAAATATTAACCATTTTAAAGGGAGTACTTATCTCACTCAACAATACAATAAAATTTACACAGGTGGAATGAATTTCACATTTTCTGGAAACAAAGTGTCTTTAGAAATAAGCCTTTTTTAAACCAATATACTTTGTTTTCACAGATTTCTGTACTATTTCGCATGTTGGTAGTGTTACCGCTAGAGCTGGGAATCTTTGGGCACCTAACGATTCGATTACGATTACGATTCAGAGGCTCCGATTCGATTATAAAACGATTATTGATTTTTTTTTTTTTTTTTTTTTTTTTTTTTTTTTTTTTAAAGTTTTGTACATTAGTTCCAAAATTGTTCAAAAATACTCTCAGGCTAAACCAAACTACTATTTCAGTATCAAGTTAACATATAGCAGTAAACAAATATACAAAAATAACATTAAATAAAAAAACTCCAGTCCCCATTCTGTATCAGCAGCTTTAAACTACATTCAATTAATTTAATGTTGTGAATCAACCGTTAAAGTTGCTCCCGTTATTCCATAATTTCCCTTTTGTCTACTTTTGACATGTGAAAGTTTTAAAACTATTTTAAAGATAGATTCAAGTAAATATTTTACCGATTTAGGAGTATTTTAGATAAAAAGTTAATTAGGTTTGCTTGGAAGGTTCGCTTCAACAGCCTTGCAGGGAAGTTTACTGCTTTAAGATGGCGGCCGTTTCTAACGCCCACATCTAGCTTTTTGCAGATGTGCTGCTACTGCTACCGAGTCTATATTGCATCTAGTCCTATATGAATGATATCTACCGTAACATTATGTAGCTGTACATGTAGCAGCTTTTCGGCAGCAGTCAGGTATGTTGTTGTGTTTTTTTATCTCGTGGCATGAGTTGAGCTAGAGCCGTGAGTTGAGCGTTGGCATTACCCGAGGGGCCGGGTAATGAGAAGCATGATGTTTAGCTACTCCCGCTCCGTTCCGTCCCGAAGACCACGCGGCGCGCTGAGTGTGTTGTACTTCCGCTTTACTTGGCATATTTCAATAATCGGAATTTGGATGTTTGTGAATCGTTCTCGAATCTTCCACAGCCGAATCGCGAATAATCTAAGAATCGGAAATTTTGCACACTTCTAGTTACCGCTGTACTTAATAATGGTTTTACACATTCTGCATATGAAATACACGTTAGCGAATTAGCTTAGCTAACTATTAACACCTCAAAAACAACTACAATAAAGGCTAAACAGTACTAGAGGGTTCGTGTACTCACCTCTTGTAGAAGCACACGGGTCTTAGCAACACACTCAGGATATTTTTCAATTGATATGACTTCAAACTACAGCTGGACATCTGAAAGACGAGGAGCAACGAACACTCTTCCCCTCATGCTCTAAAAAATAACGTCTCCGGGTCCCACTCTGCCCGTGCCTGTCTCATACACAAATTTATTTTCCAGTCTTTTGTTTGTTTTTTGGTTTTGTTTTGTTTTTTTAACCTGTCCTGTTCAGCTGTTTGACACGGAGAATGGAAGTCTAAGTGCCTGGATGGTCTGAACAGTTTTAATGTTTCACATTGAGAGTCTGACATACTCCCATTGTGATCATTCAACATATGTCGTTTATTATGACAAAGCAGCGAACAGGAAGGGTTATGGGGGAACAGAAGAAAAGAAACACGAGACGAAAGAGAAGAAACACACACTACAACAAGAAATACAGTGAACGTCTACACTAACTACTAATATGTTGGTGCTATCGTCAGCTAGATGTATTTCCGGTTGACACCATGTGGGGGGCCTGTTGACCAGGGAAAGAGGGGGATGGGGGTGGTGGAGTCTATAAGATAAGTGATTTAAAGGGGTAGAATGTACACAAATCAGCTCTGTGATCTAGAACCCAGTAATCGTGTGAATCCCTTGTGAGTGTATGCCCGTTGGCGATTGACCCAACGCCGCCCAATCGCCAACCCCGGGACCCCCCACCCGAGCGCGCCCCATCACATCCAGCCGCACACGAGCCCCACCAGGCGCGTGACAGACACGCAGACGAGCGGAAACGCCACACGGGCGCCAACCCAGTCTTTTGCAAGAGAGTAAATCTCTCACTCAGTTACAGGCAGCATCCATTATAATGTGCGTGCGTCCGTTAAAGGTGTCCGGGCGGCAGACTTGTCTTAAATTTCGTTTCGGTACGAGCGGCTGTCATAAAGTTATGAGTGAAAATCATCGTTTTTGAGCCTTTATGAATCGTAATCGAATCACGATGCATGTAACAATCGATTTTTTTTTTAACTCCTCTAATGCACATACATTTTGTCACCTCTACTGTTTTTTGTAACTCACCTTCTTAAGAAATTGTCTCCTTACGACCTCACTAGTCAGCTTGAAGTCCTCCGAGGGCATTTTGTTAATGGTCAGCTTACAGCGCTTCAGGAACTCGACTGTCTGTATAATGCAGGCATAATTTAATTTAACCACAAGGTAGATTTGATTTATTTCAGCCAATCAAAGTAAGGCACCACTGTGTTAAAGGTTTGCTGTCTCACCAGTTGTCCTGTTCGGGTTTGGACCCTTTCTTCGCTCGTGCCCTCACGCGAACGCTGAACACAAAAGAGACAAAAGTGTTCGTAAATCACAGTCGCACATATTATTATTGTGAAGCCTCCAATGTACACCTTTAATTCCTCTGCAAACATCTGCTTGTTCTCTGGGGATGGATACACAGCGAGCCCCTGGGGCAGCAGCTTGTTCCGCCCCACCGACTTTTTCACAAACACAGTTTCTCCTCGGCCACCCAACTCTGAAAAACAACAAATTAGCACAAATGTTTTCCTTTTTTTATTTTACGCACTGTGAAACACTCACTGGGAACAGTCTGTGTGAGGATAAGCTCCATCTTTTGACTTGGAGCATGTTTGGTGTCCTCCACAATCCTGTAGATGCGGTGCCTGCGGGGGTGTAACCTCGGGGGGCTGCCCTCTTTGGACAGGGGCACCTGCCACCAGCGCTCCACCACCACGGTACTCTGCGAGAACAAAATTCAACCTTCAAATTATTTGCAACTAGACATGTGCCGATTACCAGTTTCAAGGTATACTGTGGTATGAAAAAGTCAAGGTTTCAAAATTGCACATTTTTTCCCCCCATACCGTCCCTAAGGTATTAGCTATTTTTTTATGTCCCAATAATGCATGGAGAAATCCCTGGCTTGCACCTGCAAGGCTCAACCCTCCCCCACTGGTTTTTGCTCGGTGTCAGTGAGTCAGCTGTGCAACACGATGGCTGGAGGAGGTGAAACTCCTTAACTATTTCCCCCATCGAAGATAAAAAAAATCGCTGTTATGGCAATATTTCGGCTACAGTAAAGTTAAAAACGACCGCGGCTTAGAGAAGGAGAGCCAACCGACATGTAAAACATGTTTGCGGAGGCTGGCTGCTGAGGAACGCAATACCTCCAATATGATTTCGCATTTATGAAAATTAAAGGTTAGTAAACATTGTCATGAATGTTTTCCACCAGCTACAAGAGTTAACTCCAGCGTGTTTAGTGTGTCTAGCGATGGTAAAACGTGGTGTTTTTTTCTCTCTGGTAACTGTCTGTGTTGAGAAAGAGTGTGTGTATAATTTAAACATGATACGAGTATTTCACATGTGCCTTTTATGGAAAATAATTCAACTATTTTTGTTCTGATGGTAATACTGTTGAGCTGTGGCTGTGGGTTTAGGCCAGGGGTGGGCAAACTATTCCACAAAGGGCCGCCGTGGGTGCGGGTTTTTGCTGCAAGTGTAACGGGTGACACAAGCCATCAAGAGGACACCTTTTCACCAATCTGGTGTGTTATAAGTGCAATCAGTTGATTGCAGTCAGGTGCTTTTTGTTTCCATTTAAACCTCATTGGTTAAAAGCTCTGTGCTGGATCAGCTGGAACAAAGACCAGGACCCACTGCGGCCCTCAAGGACCGGTTTGCCCACCCCTGGTTTAGGCTCACCAAAAGGACTGCATTTATTATTTTTTTTAGAATATATAATTTTAACTTAACATTATATTTATGTTGCAAGTTGATCATATGTTTTGAAAAATAAAAATCCTGTTCAAGTTAAGCACATTTTAGAGCTGTTAATAGCAATACCGTGATATTGTGATATTTCGATTTAAGTGTATCATACCTTCAGAATATCATATCAGCACATATTTGCAATAACAACATAAACGGGTGTTCCAGAAGCCCTCACGCGTGGTGATAGCTTCAAGTTTCACGAGAAAAACATGGAATTTGGGACTATATGCTAACTCATTGTCAGGACAAGGCTAACTAGCAGTAGCGTTATATTCATATAAATAATAATTGTCAGGAAAATGCTGACTAGTAGTAGGGCTTATATTCATATAAATAATCAAATAGTGCAGATACTGACCTGAACAGGAGTCACAGAGAAATTCCTGATCGTCATATGGCCGAGCAGATTATGAAGGGCACGGCAGCCGGAGCTCAACATGTTTGATTGGCGTTTATAAAGTGATCCGTGAGGAGTTTTTGAGGCAATAATTCGTAAAAAATTATTTTACAGCAACCTAAAGTGGCGTAAAATGACACATTTACTGCGACTAGCGGTGAGATTCGTGAATGCTTGGAGTGAGGCAAAGGACCCCAGATTGTAATAGTGGTCCAAGATTTTTGCCTGATTAAAAAAAAAAAAAACTCGTTAAATCAAAAGGAACATCTCTGCTGTTGATACGGATTAAATTTTCATTAGGAAAATAAAAATAATTTAACGATTGATGGATTTACTACTGAACTAATAGCGCAAGAAATAACATGTTTAAAATGCATTTCACTTTGGATATCACAAGTTACAATGTTTGCATAATTCTAAAAAAAACAAAAAACAATACTATTTACTTTAATCACACAATGATTTGAAACGTTAAATAATTGTCAAGTTCGTTACATTATTTATATATACAGTGCTGGCCAAAAGTATTGGCACCCCTGAAATTCTTTCAGATAATGCTCAATTTCTCCCAGAAAATGATTGCAATTACAAATGCTTTGGTAGTAATATCTTCTAATATATATTGCTTGCAATGAAAAAACACAAAAGAGAATGAAAAAAAAATTAAAACATTATCATTTTCAATCAATCAATCAATCAATCAATCAATCAATCAATCAATCAATCAATCAATCAATCAATAAAATTTATGTATATAGCCCTTTACAAAACCCAAAAGGCCCTCAAAGTGCTTTACAACAAAACATGGCTCAAGATAAATAAAAGGCAGGAAAATATTATACAATGACATAAAAAAAAATGAATAAAACAAGAAATAAAACAAAAAATAAAACAAAGACGGCGCATCGCGATAAAAGTCCAGCAAATAAAACAATAAAACCCATAAAATCCAAAGACATTAAAAAACCCTTGAGCAAATAAAACCAGGCTATCCTAATCTGTGTGAAAGGCGAGTCTAAAATGGTGTGTATTTAGCCGAGACTTAAAAAGACCCACATCCATGGTGGTGCGGATTTCGGGGGGAAGGCTATTCCACAGCCTGGGGGCAGCAACCGCAAAGGATCGCTCTCCCCACTGTTTTAAGTTTTGACCTAGGAACATCTAAAAGAAGCTGGCCGGTCGAGCGAAGAGTCCTGCCAGAGTTACGAAAAGTTAAGATTTCCGTTAAATAAGATGGAGCCTGGCCATTAATAGAACTAAAAACAAACAGTAAAAGTTTACCAACAAATTTTGGATTTTAGAATTGATTTTAGTCTTCAGACTTCATAATGCCATGCAAATAGTCAAGCAGTCCAGTGCCAGAGAAAGCAAAGCAACCCCAAAACATCAGGGAACGCCATGTTTGACTGTGTGGACCGTGTTCTTTACTTTGAAGGCCTCATTTTTTTTGCCCTGTAAACTCTATGTTGATGCCTTTTCTCAAAAAGCTCTACTTTTGTCTCATCTGATCAGAGAACAACGTTTTTGGCTTTCTCAGGTAAGTTTTGGCAAACTCCAGCTTGGCTTTTTTGTCTCTGGGTCAGAAGTGGAGTTTTCCTGGGTAAGTCCCTTTTCATTCAGACGCCGACGGATAGTACAGGTTGACACTGTTGTACCCTCGGACTGCAGGACAGCTTAAACTTGTTTGGATGTTAGTCGAGGTTCTTTATCCACCATCCGCACAATATTTCGTTGAAATCTCTTGTCAATTTTTCTTTTCCGTCCACATCTTGGGAGGTTATCCACAGTGTCATTGGCTTCACACTTATTGATGACACTGCGCACGGTAGACACAGGAACATTCAGGGCTTTGGAGATGGACTTGTAGCCTTAAGATTGCCCATGCATTTTCACAATTTTGCTTCTCAAGTTCTCAGACAGTAGTTCTTTGGTCGTCTTTCTTTTCTCCATGTTCAATGTGGTACACACAAGGACATAGTTCAGAGGTTGAGTCAACTTTAATCCATTTTAACTGGCTGCAAGTGTGATTTAGTTATTTCCACCACCTGCTATGTAAAACAAATGAAGGTATTACTACCAAAGCATTTGTAATTGCAATCATTTTCTGAGAGGAATTGAGCATTATCTGACAGAATTGCAGGGTTGCCAACTTTTGGCCAGCATTGTATAAAAATATAAGGGTATTGATGAACATGTAGCAATTATTTCCATTTAAAAACATTACATGGAATTTTTAGGTGATTTTTTTTAGTACGTATGCACGTATGTATGTATGTAAATAAGGTAAGGTGTGACAACATACAGTGCCTTGCAAAAGTATTCGACCCCCTTGAACCTTGCAACCTTTCGCCACATTTCAGGCTTCAAACATAAAGATATAACATTTTAATTTTTTGTCAAGAATCAACAACAAGTGGGACACAATCGTGAAGTGGAACAACATTTATTGGATAATTTAAACTTTTATAACAAATAAAAAACTGAAAAGTGGGGCGTGCAACATTATTCGGCCCCCTTGCGTTAATACTTTGTAACGCCACCTTTTGCTCCAATTACAGCTGCAAGTCGCTTGGGGTATGTTTCTATCAGTTTTGCACATCGAGAGACTGACATTCTTGCCCATTCTACCTTGCAAAACAGCTCGAGCTCAGTGAGGTTGGATGGAGAGTGTTTGTGAACAGCAGTCTTCAGCTCTTTCCACAGATTCTCGATTGGATTCAGGTCTGGACTTTGACTTGGCCATTCTAACACCTGGATACGTTTATTTTTGAACCATTCCATTGTAGATTTGGCTTTATGTTTTGGATCATTGTCCTGTTGGAAGATAAATCTCCGTCCCAGTCTCAGGTCTTGTGCAGATACCAACAGGTTTTCTTCCAGAATGTTCCTGTATTTGGCTGCATCCATCTTCCCGTCAATTTTAACCATCTTCCCTGTCCCTGCTGAAGAAAAGCGGGCCCAAACCATGATGCTCCCACCACCATGTTTGACAGTGGGGATGGTGTGTTCAGGGTGATGAGCTGTGTTGCTTTTACGCTAAACATATCGTTTTGCATTGTGGCCAAAAAGTTCAATTTTGGTTTCATCTGACCAGAGCACCTTCTTCCACATGTTTGGTGTGTCTCCCAGGTGGCTTGTGGCAAACTTTAAACGAGACTTTTTATGGATATCTTTGAGAAATGGCTTTCTTCTTGCCACTCTTCCATAAAGGCCAGATTTGTGCAGTGTACGACTGATTGTTGTCCCATGGACAGACTCTCCCACCTCAGCTGTAGATCTCTGCAGTTCATCCAGAGTGATCATGGGCCTCTTGGCTGCATCTCTGAACAGTTTTCTCGTTTGAGAAGAAAGTTTTGAAGGACGGCCGGGTCTTGGTAGATTTGCAGTGGTCTGATGCTCCTTCCATTTCAATATGATGGCTTGCACAGTGCTCCTTGAGATGTTTAAAGCTTGGGAAATCTTTTTGTATCCAAATCCGGCTTTAAACTTCTCCACAACAGTATCTCGGACCTGCCTGGTGTGTTCCTTGGTTTTCATAATGCTCTCTGCACTTTAAACAGAACCCTGAGACTATCACAGACCAGGTGCATTTATACGGAGACTTGATTACACACAGGTGGATTCTATTTATCATCATCGGTCATTTAGGACAACATTGGATCATTCAGAGATCCTCACTGAACTTCTGGAGTGAGTTTGCTGAACTGAAAGTAAAGGGGCCGAATAATATTGCACGCCCCACTTTTCAGTTTTTTATTTGTTAAAAAAGTTTAAATTATCCAATAAATGTTGTTCCACTTCACGATTGTGTCCCACTTGTTGTTGATTCTTGACAAAAAAATTAAATTTCATATCTTTATGTTTGAAGCCTGGAATGTGGCGAAAGGTTGCAAGATTCAAGGGGGCCGAATACTTTTGCAAGGCACTGTATGAGAGCAAAAACCACATTTAAAAAAAAATAAAAATTAAGAGGACAGTATCCCACTTTATTATAAACAGAAAAAAATATAAATGTAAAATACAGTTAGATACGAAAAGACAAAAATAACCTCCACACACAGGTTGCGGTTAAACACCAGCAGCTACGGTGTCTTCTTCGAAAAGATGAGCGGTTCCATATGATGCACTGCGACTGGGCGTCAGCCTGCGTCTCGCCTTGATGGTCGAGCAGCAGGTCAGCGCCAGGAAGCAAGCGCAGCAGCACAACGACAGCGAGGTGGTGGCCCACAGTATGGCAGTGACCACGAATGCAAAGTTGTAGGTGGTCTTGTGGCAGTACCGGGATTCACCGGGCGTATAGCTGGGTGGATAGACACTATAGACCCAGATGCTACCTGCAGTGAAAGTTTTATTTTAGGTTATTATCTCTGTTCATAGATGGTATACTACTGATCACACATGGACATTGAGGAGTCAAGTGCCAATTTCAACTCTGTTGCAAACACCAGCTTCTTAACATGTTCCAAAAACTCACTTTTGCACAAAAGTCTTGTTGTTTTTATACCTGCAAGGAACCAGCAAAACGTAAAGAAGTGTAGCAGGGCCATGCAAACGGAGGTGAGCGTGCTCCCCACGCCACCCTCCCAGATGCAGCGGCAGTAGGTCGCGGACAGGGCTAGCAGGCTGGACACGCCCAGAACCACAAGATAGATGGGAATTCTAGGCTGTGCCGGGCACAATCCCAGATGAGTGATACCTGTGACAACACAAACACTGAGTAAAGACCCACCAAGCGTGTGGATAGCGAGAAACCCTACCCAGACCGATGCCTGCAATCATCACCATCCACCACAATATGTTCACCACCACTGTAAGAAATGAGAGACTTAAGACATAGCGGGGTAAAAGCGATACAACCTTGAAAGAAAAAGATCAGACCAATAGATGATATCTGAACGTCACTATGCGGCACGTCATCCATCTTTGTTGACAATGTTAAAAACCATTCAAAAATAAAAAATGCTCTGAATCCGAACGGTGCTACAGTGCAGCATCGGTTAGATTTGACACAAGTCAGGATGTGATGACATGTTGTGCAAAGTCATTGCGACTATGTCACAAAGGGTTTTTTTTAAGAAAAAGGAAACTGTGATAGCATCTAAACTTGTACATAAGTAAATACATGTTTCAATGACAAAACCTATTGAAATGTTTCAACTAAAAGGGTGCACTCTAGCATGGATGTAGCTAGAGGTGGGTAGTAACGCGTTACATTTACTCCGTTACATTTATTTGAGAAACTTTTTGAGAAAAATGTACTTCTAAGAGTAGTTTTAAAAAGCCATACTTTTTACTTTTACTTGAGTAGATTTGTGAAGAAGAAACACAACTCTTACTTCACTACTTTTGGGCTACACTAGTCATTAGACTTTTCCTCTTTAATTATTTTAATCTCTCTCCTAGTTTTTCTTTGGCACCAATTGACCACGGAAAACCGGAGATATGATTATTTTATTTTTATAATAGGAAATATGTTTTCTCCACTAGAGGGCACTCATGGTCTTTGGACGAATAATGCTTCATTATTGTAGATTTTTTTTTTCCCCCTTTGGTTTAAAGAAGTTATGTAACAGGTTATAGTACAGTACAACTAAAAACAGCAATTTCTGGAGAAATTACTCTGGGGCTTTGCTGTGTGGAGATACAGATCTTAGCCCCGCCCAGGTTGGTTTGGGGACATTTCGGGGACAACATCAGGTCACGTCCTGTTGATTTGGGGACATTTGGGGGATACGTCCTGGTCATATCAGGTCATTTGCGGGACACGTGCTGGTCATATCAAGTCATTTGGGGACATTTGGAGGCGTGTCCTGGTCATATCAGGTGATTTGGAGACCTTTGGGGGACAAATCCTGGTCATATCAGGTGATTTGGGGACCTTTGGGGGGTGTCCTGGTCAGATAAAGTGATTTGGGGGGGGGGGTGTCCTGGTCATATCAGGTCATTTGAGGACATTTGGGGGGCGTGTCCTGGTCATATCAGGTCATTTAGGGGCATGTCCTGGTCATATCACATCATTTGGGGGCGTGTCCTGGTCATATCAGGTCATTTGGTCATTTCATTAAAAAAAAAAATACTAGTTTAAAAAAGGAAAAAATCAAACAGTGTAAGCAGTTACAATGTTACTCATTACTTGAGTATTCTTCTGAAAAAATACTTTTTTACTTGTACTTGAGTACATTCTTTGGATGACTACTTTTACTTTCACTTAAGTAATATTATTTTGAAGTAACACTACTTTTACTTGAGTACAATCTTCGGCTATTCTACCCACCTCTGGATGTAGCTAACAAAACGAAAATGCACTCTCGCAAAGATGAACCAGGCTGAAGCCAACAGAATGAACTCTAAGTTGGACCCACGAAAAGATGTGTTCTAAGCATGGTGCAGTCTAACGAGGATGCACCATGGTAAGTAAGGATATGAATGTGCACTAATTAATATGCACTACAACAAGGATGTAGTCTGAAAAGGATACATCTTAACAATAATTTGTCATTACGATGCATCCATATCAGGATACTTTCGAACAAGAGAGCTCCCTAAGAGAACAACTCTATTAGGATGCACCACAGAGATAAGTATCCTGAAAATGATTGACTTAATACGTACAGTGGGGAAAACAAGTATTTGATACACTGCCAATGGGTTTTCCCATTGGCAGTGTATCAAATACTTGTTCTCCCCACTGTAGTTCCTCTTAAATTTGCTTAACCCTTTATTGTCAAATGTATCACGTTTGATACATCTAAAATTTCACGATTTTGAGACTAATTCAGAATTTTCACAATTCTTTTTGGAAAAAAAAAAAAAAAAAAAATCATGGACGCAATTCAACACATGCATCTGCAGGTTCCATGAGGGAAAAAAAAAAAAACAGGATTTAGCAAGGGTTATAGATATTAAAGCGCTTATTACACATATTAATTTGGACTTTTCTTTTTACAAATGTGAAAAAAAGGTTTCATTAGGACCTTATTTTTCCAAATTTTTGGATTCTCTTATAATTGCTTCATGTTGCAGGTATTTAAAGTTGAATAAAAAAACAAGCCAGCAGCAGTAAACCAGCATACTATTATGAGCTGTTCAGAAAAGGGATTTAAACAATTCACGAACATGTAAGTTTCCCCAACTACAACTACTCTCTATTGGGAATGGAGGTCACCAGTGTTGTTAATAACGGCGTTACAATAAAATGGCGTTATTGTCTTTCAGAAGTGAGTAATCTAATTAATTTTCTCATCTTGGCAACGCCGTTACTGAGGATGGAAAGTGTGTTACTATGCGTTACTATATTGTTTGAATGACGCGAGAAAAGTCTGAGGGAGACGGACTCACCGAGATGACAGAGCAGAGCAGGAGTGGGGAGGAGGCAAAAAAAGTTGTGATGACGAGCAAACACGATGCTAGGTGGCTCCGATAATACCTGACAGTAGCCGATAGCCTACAAACTACGACCACATGATATGGTAGACACGGTAGATATCACATATATATAGAACTAGATGCAAAATCACAGATATGGCGGCGTTAGCAACATGTACAATATAGGAACTAGATGCGTTGGTAATCAGCCGCCATCTTAAAGCAGTAGACTTCTTAAGCCTGAGTTATACTCCCGCGTTGCGGTGACGGCGTAGCGACTACGGCGTCATTCGACATTCGATAGTTCTGCGGTGAGGGAACGCGTTGCTCTGTAATTCACCGCCAAGCCACTAGAGGGATGTGGCGTTATGTTTGTACGGTTTTGGGGCATGCTTGTTTACTTCCGCTAGTCGGAGAAAAAATAAACAATGCAAGATGGAACTCTTGAAAGTAAATATTCTGCTCATCAACACTGAATAAATATTGAACATACAAATGTTGACGGGCAGGCGACGCAGAAGACGGTTTCGAGGCGGTCTGGCCAACTTTTGATGCCGCACAGAGAGTTTTAGACTCGGGTGGAGAGAGCTAGCTGTGGCGGCTAGCTTCAAACTGGCGTCGAGCACTGCGTTCAAGGTCTGCAAAGCCCTCCAGCCTGATTTGTTTGCCGTGTCCTACAACCAGCCAGTGGGAAGCCATAGCAGATTTCTGGCGTCTAGGGAACTTCCCAAACTGCGTTGGGAGGCTTGATTTTAAGGTTATCATAAAAAGCACCGAGGCACTCTCAATCAGTGATGATGTATTGTGTGTGTGAACTGTCTGTTATTGAAAATTAAAGATCAAAACAACTCTTTTGACACCAAATCTGTGCTTTATTCTTCATATACTTGAAACATATGTACACAGTAAATGATGAAGTGCACCAACCAAAAATACGACATAAAGTGATAAAAAGTTGGCAGTTTTTGGCCGACTGTGTCACCGCTTCGTGTGGCCACTCGATTCCGACCACCCACGTCTCGGTGGTTCTTCCATTTATTTATTTTTTCGATCGCCGACCTTGCCATTTGGCAGTCACAATAATAATTTCTTGACGAGACTTGCTCTTCGATGATACTCCCGTCGGCTTGGTGCATTTTTGCGTGTAGAAAATAATGTTTGATTCTATTCTACAATGGCGGTGTTTTCGCCCGGAAACAACAGTCTGAGCGGACCAATCACAGTCCGTTTTCGCTACGTCTACGCGTCTACGCGACGCGAAGGTTAGAAAAATCGAGAGGTGCGCGTCAGGCTACGACGTAGGGTCGTAACTCGATTCTTCCTTGACGGCGTAGGTCTGACGCGGAAGTATAACTCGGCCTTTAGGAAGGCTCTGTTGTAGAGAACCTTCCTAGCGAACCTAAGTAACTTTTCATCTAAAATACTCCTAAATCGGCAAAATCTTGACTTGATTCTATCTTTAAATGATGAAACAGTTTTAAAACTTACACATGTCAAAAGTAAACAGTAGGGAACTAATGCAATAATGGGAGCAATTTTGACAACTTTTAACGTTTGATTCAGGGTAAAAAGGGTAAATTAGGTTAAAGAATTGGGCTAGGAACAAAATTTTCCCAAAAACCCAAAAACTTCACACAGTGTGACCTATGTTTTTTTTTTTTTTTTTGAGGGAAAAAAAAAACAAAACATGAAAATGATCACTATTTACTCTGCCAAGTAACTAATTACTCATACATTCAGGTAAATGAGTTACTAATGCAATTACTTTTGGGGAGGAGTACCGTAATTTGTAACTGTAATTAATTACTTTTTTAAAGTAAGATTAACAACACTGGAGGTCACTATGCATACATTGGAGTTGTTTCCCCTTTACTCACACTCATGACACAACCCAATGAGGCGGGAAGGCCTCTACGCACAAGCAGCCGCTGACCACTTGAATAATGTATTTTTGTTGCCAGCCTCCTGGAAACAGCCTCAGTTACAGTCAACAACAAATCCGACACTGACTGCACCGGCGTGTCTCGGTAACTCGAGGCCACTACCAAAACAACACAAGAACCAACACAAGATGCGCAACTACGTACGTCACTGAAACGGACAATTCCCAAATTCTTTTTTTTTCTTCTTTCCAGTCCAGTCTGCTGTGGACAGGACAGCATGGGATGTTCCACCAGTTCCCAGACTTCAGCAGTTGACTCAACCAAACCTGGAGTTAAACCTGAGGAGACCAACGGAACTATCGCCACAGGTATGAAAAGTCACAAGAGGGGAAAAAAACTGCTAATAATGAATAAATGAATGGAATAAAATGTAGTTTTTACTAGTAATGGGAATCATTGAGTCACGATACAAAATCATGATACTTCGATATTATACTATACAACTGAGACAGTTATTCTCTTTGTAACTTTTGAATTAAAAGTGCTTTTCATTGAAAAAAAAACATAATTACACAACATTAACATGAATAGACAAATTAAAAACTACCAATTTGCAATGCTGTATCACTATACAGAAAGTAACCAAACGGGGAAAAATAACATATTACAGAATTGAAATATAATGATAGTCAAAATACCAATATATAATGGTGTATTGAGGATAAGTAGTTATATCATCCCTCAAAGTGTCCATTAAAAACATCCTTGTTATCGCAGTAAATGCAGGTTTGCTACAATAGTAAAAAGAAATCAAAGATTGACTGAACTGTTGGACCCCCCTGGAGAGTGTTTATTGGGCGTCAAACATTAAAGTGGCAGTGGCGAGAAAACATGGAAACGCTTAGCAACGCGCAAACATGCACATAGTCAAGTCAGGATTATGTGTGTCTCTCATATAAACACCTCCCATTATGTACAAATGAGTGTTCAAGGCACAAACATTACCTCATTCACTGCCAGCCCAGGTACTCATTACCTATGTGCTGTGGTAGTTGGTAAAAGTCAATTTATATGAACTCATCGCTATTGACGGCTCTAGACGTCCAATCTATTTGAAGTGAATGAGAATTCGTTGCCATCCTCCCACTTCAGATGGATTGGACATCTACTAGAGATAACCAAGAAGTAAATTTTTTTGTCGTTATTTTGTCCACATTATGATCTGATATCCTATCAACAAAACAGTGACTGCTAACGGCAATGTGGCTGAGGACATCGAGACCATTCCCGATCAGACATCAACCACTCAGACGCCGACAGAGTCTTCCGACGCGAAGCCTGCAGATGAGACGCCAACAGAAACGACAACAACAACTGCGCCTCCTCCAGTGCAGGAGGAGCAACTGCAGCTGACAGATGTCGAACCAGAAGCCGGACCTCCAGCAGAGACGTCTGCCACCCCTGTGACCGCACCTCCAGAAGCAAGTAAGTCAATATTCCCATTAACAAAAAAAATGATGATATTGAGCTTTGCTTATAGTATCATTTCTACTAAATAAAAATAGCACCGACTCAAGCAGAAACCACCGATTCAACAGAACCGAAACATGAAACAACGGAGGAAGCACCAGGTGAGTTCACGCAAAAACATAGCAGACAATACAGTGGGGCAAATAAGTATTGAGTCAACCACTAATTGTGCAAGGTCTTCCACTTGAAAATATTAGAGAGGCCTGTAATTGTCAACATGGGTAAACCTCAACCATGAGAGACAGAATGTGGAAAAAACAGAAAATCACATTTTTTGTTTTTTTAAAGAATTTATTTGCAAATCATGGTGGAAAATAAGTATTTGGTCAACACCAAAAGTTCATCTCAATACTTTGTTATATACCCTTTGTTGGCGATAACGGAGGCCAAACGTTTTCTGTAACTCTTCACAAGCTTTTCACACACTTTTGCTGGTATTTTGGCCCATTCCTCCATGCAGATCTCCTCAAGAGCAGTGATGTTTTGGGGCTGTCGTTGGGCAACACGGACTTTCAACTCCCTTCACACATTTTCTCTGGGGTTGAGATCTGGAGACCGCCTAGGCCACTCAAGGACCTTGAATTGCTTCTTACGAAGCCACTTCTTTGTTGCCCTGGCTGTGTGTTTGGGATCATTGTCATGCTGAAAGACCCAGCCACGTCTCATCTTCAATGCCCTTGCTGATGGAAGGAGATTTTCACTCAAAATCTCTCGATACATTACCCCTTTCATTCTAAACACAGATCAGTCGTCCTGGTCCCTTTGCAGAAAAACAGCCCCAATGCATGATGTTTCCACCCCCATGCTTCAGAGAGGGTATGGTGGTGTTCTTCGGATGCAATTCAGTATTCTTTCTCCTCCAAACACGAGAACCTGTGTTTCTACCAAAAAGTTCTATTTTGGTTTCATCTGACCATAACACATTCTCCCATTCCTCTTCTGGATTATCCAAATGCTCTCTAGCGAACCGCAGACGGGCCTGGACGTGTACTTTCTTCAGCAGGGGGACACGTCTGGCAGTGCAGGATTTGAGTCCCTGGCGGCGCATTGTGTTACTGATAGTAGCCTTTGTTACTGTGGTCCCAGCTCTCTGTAGGTCATTCACTATGTCCCCCGTGTGGTTCTGGGATTTTTGCTCACCGTTCTTGTTATCATTTTGACGCCACGCGGTGAGATCTTGCATGGAGCCCCAGATCGAGGGAGATGATCAGTGGTCTTGTATGTCTTCCATTTTCTAATAATTGCTCCCACAGTTGATTTCTTTACACCAAGCGTTTTACCTATTGCAGATTCGGTCTTCCCAGCCTGGTGCAGGTCTAAAATTTTGTCTCTGGTGTCCTTCGATAGCTCTTTTGTCTTGGCCATAGTGGAGTTTGGAGTGTGACTGACTGAGCTTGTGGACAGGTGTCTTTTATACTGGTAATGAGTTAAAACAGGTGCCATTAATACAGGTAATGAGTGGAGCCTCGTTAAACCTCGTTAGAAGACGTTAGACCTCTTTGACTGCCAGAAATCTTGCTTGTTTGTAGGTGACCAAATACTTATTTTCCACTCTAATTTGGAAATAAATTCTTTAAAATTCAAACAATGTGATTTTCTGTTTTTTTTTTTCACATTCTGTCTCCCATGGTTGAGGTTTACCCATGTTGACAATTACAGGCCTCTCTAATCTTTTCAAGTAGGACAACTTGCACAATGGTGGTTGACTAAATACTTATTTGCCCCACTGTACAACCTCTCTCATGTTCTTTTCCCCTCTAATTTAGCTTCTAATGAATGACATCGCCCACGAGAGTGGACACGTACTTTAATATTGCCAAGATGGAGAAACTGTGACATCAACACTGTGTGCCTTCCCGAGTTCCCGCTCTAAAAAAAACAGCACTTAATGATCCATTTGAAAGTTTTGCATTGAATGCAAACATCATAGGCAAAATGCCAAAAGTTAGGAATCAATATGGATGTAAAAAAAAAAAAAAAAAAAAAAACATGAAAAATTGCTCGCTGTAATTCTTGTAAGAGGTAGTAATATACTGTACATGCATTACACAACACAAACAGTCATGTGAAAAAAATTAGGACACGCCATTAAATATTCAGTTCTTTATTAAGAAATGTTCACATATCACTGTATGATCTTGTTTTTCTTTATCTCTGGAAAAGAAAGTGATTTAGTTGCAGGTAAACAACAAAAGTTAACATTGTTTTACTCATGAAACCAAATATGTCAACAAAAGCGCATATTCTAACTGAGGAAAAAATTAGGACACCCTACCACCCAATAGCTAGTTTTACCCCCTTTGGCTGAAATACCTTCAGTGCAAGGCTGTAGGTTTGCATAGGGACGGTAGGGACATAACACTACCAGTTTTTCAGGATGCTTAAATTATTCCCACCAACTTTAAAGCAAACTTATTTGCGTTATATAATGATTTTAGTTATATAGGTAATTTAGATTGTCTTCCTATATGTTGTAAGGATAGAATGGATCCTACCATTATTAAGTGAATTACAGTACTTTCATTATGTTAAGACTTACATTGACCCCTTTTCACTTGCTGAATGTGCCAGTCAATTTTTTCACTCAAACACGCGTTTGATTGGCCGATGACTTGAACCACCCCCACCCCACACACACACGCCTTCACAGCCCAACACAAATACAACATGCCACCTCCCCCGCCCCCTTCGAACACGAGGGATTTTTTTGCCCGCCAGCAGCAGCCACTGTAAGTAATGTAAAAAGACGTCAATGTTGTGGAGGTGGGGAACACACCACTAATTTTGCTACTGCTACAATGAAGTCAATTTTACTCAGATTTCTTGAAATAAGACCTAGCTGAAAATAAGATTAACACTTATTTTGAGCAAAAAGTTTGTATATTTAATCTTTAAAGAAAAACTTGTTTGTCAGAAATTTTCTTAATTCAAGAATATTGTTCAAAACATTATTTGAAAGCAATGTTTTCTTGATTTAGGTGAAAAATGACCAGCTTTTTGATGTATGGGCTCAGTATGAACAAATAGTAATATTTACTTAAAGTGGAAGAATCTGATGCATTAATCTGTTAACTAGCCTTATTTGACTATATCAGATTAAGATATTGGTGTTGATGTGGAGGTGTGAAAGTTAGTACAGTACATGTCAATACAGATTTACTTTGCATTAATCATTTAGCCTATCAATTAATTAGGTTCATATTGGTGAGAAATGTAGCCCTGACCCCCGTTCACCCAATATGTTTGGTCTTATTAATGTTATGCTGTTATATCGTTCCTACAAATATTGAGACCAAACCTACGCTCTTGCTTCAGTGAGACGCTTTTTGTAGCCATCAACCAGTCTTTGACATCAGTCTGAAGAAAGTTTGCCCCACTCCTCGACGCAGAATACTTTCAGCTGTGAGATGTTTGAGGGGTACAGCCGGTTTCAAGTCAACCCAAAGATCTAAATGGGATTAAGATCTGGGCTTTTACTCAGCTATCCCAGGACTCTCTTCCTTTTGAACCACTCCTTGGTGGATTTACTGGTTTGTTTTGGGTCACTGTCATGTTGCAGAGTCCTATTTCACTTCAGCTTTAATTTTTTCACAGATGATCTCACATGTTCCTCAAGCACCCTCTAATACACGATAGAATTCATGGTGGAATCTATGATGGTGAGCTGGCCAGGTCCTGCTTTAGCAAAGCATCCCCAAACCATGATACTTCCACCTCCATGCTTCACAGTTTGTATGAGGTTCTTTTCCTGGAATGCTGTATTGGGTTACGCCAAACATGTCCTCTGTTCTGGTGTCCAAATAATTCAATTTTAGATTCATCTGTCCAAAGAAAATTATTCCAGAAGTCCTTGTCTTTGTGTACATTCACTCTGGCAAACTTCGGTTTAGCCTTCATGTTCTTCTTGGAGAGCAAAGCTTTCCTCCTAGCACACCTCTCATGAAGGTTAAACTTGTGAAGTTTCTTTCTGATTGTAGAGAATTGCACCTTCACATCAACAGTAGCAAGAGCCTGCTGTAGGACCCGTGAAGACATTTTAGAGTTTTTGGAAAATTCTTTTAGCATCTTGCGGTCCGCTCTTGGGGTGAACTTACTTGGACGGCCCAACCTGGGCATGTTGGCAGTTGTTATGAATGTCCTCCATTTTTAGACTATTTTCCGGACAGTGGAAAGGGTGATTTCATATTCTTTTGAGATCTTTTGAAATCCACTACCAGACTAATAAGAGTCTACAATATTCTTTCTGAAAGCTTCAGACAGCTATTTTGATCTCACCATGGTGTTTTCTCTCACTTCAACAGTCACTGTTGAAAGTATTCTGCGTCGAGGAGTGGGGCAAACTTTCTTCAGACCGATGTCAACGACTGGTAGATGGCTAAAAAAAAGCATCTAACTGAAGTTATTTCAGCCAAAGGGGCCAAAACTAGTTATTTTTCCTCAGTTAGAATATGCATTTTTGTTGATATATTCGGTTTATTGAGTAAAACAATGTTAATTTCTGTTGTTTACCTGCCATTAAATCACTTTCTTTTCCAGAGATAAAGAAAAACAAGATCAGTCTTTGATACGTGAAAATTCCTAATAAAGAACGGAATATTTAATGGGTTGTCCTAATTTTTTCACATGACTGTTACTATAATGTAAAATAATCAATAATTGTTTTAATGTGGGTGTTTTTAATATGAATTTTCTTCTTTTGCTAACTACCACAACACATACTTTGTGATTACTATGCACTCCATACACCTGAGCTGTCAGTGAGTGAGACTGAGTTCAGTGATTAAAATAGTTTTAAAATGACCAGAACAAAGAAAACTCTTGTCACTCAGGTTCTTTTATTTGGCATTACCCTGATTATTGCCTATTTTTACATGAATGAAAGCTACTTAAGGCACAGCGCTACAATATTATTTGTTTCGCTTGTAACTCACCGATTGTACCACGATCCGAACAACTGGCAATTAAGTGCTTTCTTCCATTATGTGGGGTTTTTCTATCAAAAGGGCCAGTTTTGAAAGCGGTTCTGTGAGCTAACAGACAGATTTAGAAGCAGACGCTATCACGTATTGTTGGAAAATTTTTTGGAAAGAATGGTTGAACTATAACTTGTTTGCAAGTTGGCCGCCTAGTCAGGAGTCAGCGAGTGGACCGAGGACAGCAACTGCCTCGATTTCCACCAGGCCACCCTGAAAAGAGATTTTACACAAAATGTTGCAACTTGAATGGAAAATTCTAAAAAGAAGAAAAAAGAAAAGAAAAAAAGAAAGATGTACTCAAGTATTCATCATATTAATTTTCCACATTGTAATGAATTAAAATGCCATTCATCTGTCCCAAATATAATAGCAAAAACTAGCACACTTACAGTGGGGGCAAATAAGTATTTAGTAAACCACTAATTGTGCAAATTCTCCCTCTTGAAAATATTAGAGAGGCCTGTAATTGTCAACATGGGTAAACCTCAACCATGAGAGACAGAATGTGGAACACCCCCCCCCCCAGAAAATCACATTGTTTGATTTTTAAAGAATTTATTTGCAAATCAAGGCGGAAAATAAGTATTTGGTCAATACCAAAATTTCATCTCAATACTTTGTTATGTACCCTTGTTTGGCAATAACGGAGGCCAAATGTTTTGTGTAACTCTTCACAAGCTTTTCACACACTGTTGCTGGTATTTTGGCCCATTCCTCCATGCAGATCTCCTCTAGAGCAGTGATGTTTTGGGGCTGTCGTTGGGCAACACGGAATTTCAACTCCCTCCACAGATTTTCTATGGGGTTGAGATCTGGAGGCTGACTAGGCCACTCCAGGACTTTGAAATGCTTCTTACGAAGCCACTCCTTTGTTGCCCTGGCTGTGAGTTTGGGATCACTGTCATGCTGAAAGACCCAGCCACGTCTCATCTTCAATGCCCTTGCTGATGGAAGGAGATTTTCACTCAAAATCTCTCGATACATGGCCCCATTCATTCTTTCCTTTACACAGATCAGTCGCCCTGGTCCCTTTGCAGAAAAACAGCCCCAAAGCATGATCTTTCCACCCCCATGCTTCAGAGTGGGTATGGTGTTCTTCGGCTGCAATTCAGTATTCTTTCTCCTCCAAACACGAGAACCTGTGTTTCTACCAAAAAGTTCTATTTTGGTTTCATCTGACCATAACACATTCTCCCAGTCCTCTTCTGGATTATCCAAATGCTCTCTAGCGAACCGCAGACGGGCCTGGACGTGTACTTTCTTCAGCAGGGGAACACGTCTGGCAGTGCAGGATTTGAGTCCCTGGCGGCGTATTGGGTTACTGATAGTAGCCTTTGTTACTGTGGTCCCAGCTCTCTGTAGGTCATTCACTAGGACCCCCCATGTGTTTCTAGAATTTTTGCTCACTGTTTTTGTTATCATTTTAACGCAACGGGGTGAGATCTTGCATGGAGCCCCAGATCGAGAGAGATTGACAGTGGTCTTGTATGTCTTCCATTTTCTAATAATTGCTCCCACAGTTGATTTCTTTACACCAAGCGTTTTACCTATTGCAGATTCTCAGTCTTCTCAGCCTGGTGCAGGTCTACAATTTTGTCTCTGGTGTTCTTCGACATGGCCATAGTCGTGGCCATAGTGGAGTTTGGAGTGTGACTGACTGAGGTTGTGGACAGGTGTCTTTTATACCGATAATGAGTTAAAACATGTGCCATCTCGTTAGAAGAAGTTAGACCTCTTTGACAGCCAGAAATCTTGCTTGTTTGTAAGTGACCAAATACTTATTTTCCTCTCTAATTTGGAAATAAATTCTTTAAAAATCAAACAATGTGATTTTCTGTTTTTTTTTTCCACATTCCGTCTCTCATGGTTGAGGTTTACCCATGTTGACAATTACAGGCCTCTCTAATCTTTTCAAGTAGGAGAATTTGCACAATTGGTGGTTGACTAAATACTTATTTGCCCCACTGTATGTATATAAATGGAAAATGTCATGAAATAAACTGATTCTATGAATTTTAATTACTGCATGTAATGTAGTATTTTTGTGTTGGCTGTGTGCCTTTAAAGGGAACCACGGACCCAAAGACTTAGTTCTTAAAAGATAAATGTAACTATGAGTTATAATAATTTGATATTCAAACCACTCTTAATGTTTTCTTTTTTACATTTGAAATATTAGTATAACTAATAGGTCGCCGATGTTGTTGACGAAGCAATGCACTCTGGGTGGTGACGTCACTGGGCAGCGCTGCCGTACTTCCACACCGTCACTTGTTAGCTACAAAAGCATGTCGTCGGTTCTGCTCTCCCAATTCGAACCCGAACGGAAAAGTGATGAGCAGGACAGCACCATCGAAAAAAGCAAAAGCAATTAAACGAAGGTCTCCAGCGGGATTCTAACACGTGTTTCCCATGCAAGAGACCATCATGTAGGCCGTCTTCCTCATAAAGCAATCGCAACCCACATGCGTTGTCTGTCTGTGCAGTAAAACCTGAAAGGGAAACGCAACAGAAAAGAAAGTGCAGCTGGCTTGACGGAATAAGAAAATGGGGCTCACTTCAGACAACAATAACATAGGGACTGCTTAAAGAGATTTATTGAACACACAAAAAAACATGCGATAACGAAAAGGGAGACGCAAAAAGGGTCCATAGGTCGAGATCAGTTAAAAAACAACAACAAAAAAACATGGAAAACCACAGTGAGAGCCAAAGAAACAGGGAAAAAAAACAAAGCAATGATGCAACTAGCAATGAAGGGATATACTGTAGAAACTCAAATGGCAGCAAGTCAATAGCTCGGCAAGCCGCCTAGGATAGATTAAAAAAACACTGCTAATGAGCTGGAATTGGATGCCGGTACGTCACTGAATACTCATCCCACATCTCTGTAACAAAACAATCTGACCAGAAGTAGAATGTGACAAAATCATGTCAGTCGTCATACTAGCTTCGCTTGCTAGCTAGCGAAGCTATTTCTTCAGTACAGCCCATCGTGCATTGCGTGCGTAAAAACATGGCACCCTCTGTAGGTACTCAATGTTATAGATTTATAATTCAATTGCAATAATATATGTGTTTCGAATAACATATTTTAGTAAAAGAGAACAATTGTGGATTATTAAAGCCCTAAGTCTTTAAGTCCGCGGCTCCCTTTAATGGACGTGACCTAGTTTGTGACATTATTACATTGCGTCCTCATGGCATGTTCATATTATGTGTATTTGACTGTCCTGTTCAATAAAAGAGAAACTGAGAGCAACTTTTTTTTCGCTTGGCTCAAGCTTGTAACTCAAATTGACGTATGGGTAAGTCGGGGTACTTACACGGGGGAGTGCCGCCACTTGGTAGGCAGCTCTGGCTGGGAAGTTGCTGCTAAAGACTGGGGGGGCAACAACATTAAATTATTATTGTGATTAATTGACTTTTTCCTATATTTTTATAGTTCAGAAAAATCTTATGGGTCAGTGTATTCTTGTCAATCCGGAAGACTGAGAGGAGTCTCCACTATACAATGTGGCTCAGTGGAGGTCACGTTACACTGTGACCTCCTGCATTGCGGTGTCCGCTTACAAACATGGGGTGGGCTCAAGCTTCCATTTCACTTATCTGTTGTCTTCTATTTACAATGCGAATGAGGGGCCTAAGATTACTGTCAACTGGCACAATGTGCTCATATGAAAGGGCCCAAACAATTACCAAAGTTTTTAAGTATAACAGCATTGACTTACATGTCTTGTAGACTTCATTGACGCCATTAAAGTCATTAATGTCCGCCAGCAGGACGGTCGTTTTCACCACTGAAATGGCAAAATTCGCTCCATGTGAGTGTCATAATAGAGAGAAAAAAGTAGCCCACATGAGATTTGAGATGTTACCGTTGCTGTAGTTGCAGCCTGAAGCTTTAAGGATCTCACCCATGTTGACCAGAGCCTGACGAATATTTACAAGAATCTTACTTTCTTTTTAAATTAAGCGCAAGTGTGTGTGTATTTCTTTTTAAATACAGAGCATGATTTTCGTTGCCTCCTCTGAGAGTCTTAACGTGTATGTCGAACCTGTTTGGCCTGTGCCTGCACTCCTCCCTGGACCAGCTGACCAGAGGCCACATCCATTCCCAGCTGACCAGAAATGTATAAGGTCCTGTCCACCAGCACTGCTTGACTGAGCAAAAACAGCAAGACTTAATTTCAATAATCTTATTTATTATAATATAATTCTTTAATAGCGTACATTTCCCATGTTACTCCACTATTATAATCCCTCCAGCCTAATTGATGCTTTAAAGAACAGTCATGACTCATGACATCTCATATAAACAAACGTGCCTGTGGTAGCGCTGTCCTCATCACCAACTAACCACAAGCATATTGACAGACTGAGATGATTATTTCAATCTTACAATGTTTGCAAGTCAAGAAATTGGGTGAGTATACTCTCAGTTTAATTTTTAATTGGTCTAGAAAACAAATTATAATGTTAGCGGCATGCTAAATTCCACTTCTTCGAGGCAGGAGTGAGCAGCCCCATCCGATATATGTACAGTGGTGTGAAAAAGTATCTGAACCTTTTGGAATTTCTCCCATTTCTGCACAAAATCACCATCAAATGTGGTCTGATCTTTGTCAAAATCACACAGATGAAAAAATTGTCTGCTTTAACTAAAACCATCCAAACATGTAAAGGTTTTCATATTTTAATGAGGATAGTATGCAAAAAATGACAGAAGGGGAAAAATAAGTAAGTTAACCATCACATTTAATATTTTGTAGCCTTGCTGTGGACATTTATTTATTTTTTTTTAAATTTCCACCACAGGTTTTCAATAGGGTTGAGATATGGGCTATTTGCAGGCCATGACATTGACTGGATGAGTCTTTCTCCATGGAATGCTTTAACAGTTTTAGCTCTGTGGCATGATGCGTTGTCATCTTGGGAAATGAATTCATTATCCCCAAACATATTTTCAATAGAAGGGATAAGAAAGCTGTCTAAAATTTCAATGTAAACTTGTGCATTTATTGAAGCTTTAACCACAGCCATCTCCCCAGTGCCTTTGCCTGACATGCAGCCCCATATCATCAAGGACTCAGGGAATTTTTAGGTTTTCTTCAGGTAATCATCTTTGTAAATCTCACTGGAATGGCACCAAACAAAAGTTCATCATCACCTTGTCCAATGCAGATTCTTGACTCATCATTGAAAATAACCTTCATCCAGTCATTCACAGTCCATGATTGCCTCTCCTTAGCCCATTGCAGTCTTGTTCTTTTCTGTTTAAGTGTCAATGATAGTTTCCTTTTAGCTTTCTTTTATGAAAATCAAATTTCCTTTAGGCGATTTTGCACAGTTCTGTCACATACCTCGACTCCAGCTTCTTCATTTGTCTTGTTGTACATCTTCTGTTTTCAAGACAAATGGCCTTTAGTTTTTTGTCATGACGTTTGGATGTCTTCCTCGGTCTACCAGTACGCTTAACTTTTACAACCTTGCCATGCTGTTTGTACTTGATCCAGATTTTTGATACAGCTGACTGTGAACAGCCCACATCTTTGGAAACCTTACGTGTAGCGTTACCTTCTTCAAGAAGTTTGATAGTCATCTCCTTGGTCTCAAGAGACATCTCTCTAGTTGGAGCCATGATTCTTGTGAATCCACTTGGTCCAGCAGCCCTGCAGGCCAAGGTGTGATAACTACACTGTTTTTAACTGCTGACTAATGAGCAGATCTAATCTGAGGCAGGGGCCCAATTAAGGAAAGGAAATTGACTGGGTGTGTCTGTATTTTCTACTCAAAATGGAGTGATTCCATATTTTTTTTCTTTAGAATAGAGTGATTCAATATTTATTTCCCTGCACTTGCGCTATCAAAGTAACATTTACTGACCACCACAATGTTTTTATTAATTTCTTTTAGCGTTTCTGTATGCCAAGGAGTTGCATTTTTGAACTAATTCATTTTTTTAAAGCTTTTTATCAGAGTTTGTTCTACATAATAAAATGTCTGAGTGAGTGCTTGTCCGAGACTGGTGATTCCATACTTTTTGCTTGGGTTGTAAAATTATGCTATTCTGACAGTGAAACGCCTAAAGTGAAGACAACATTTAAAACCAAAAGAAAAAAAATAAAACCAACATAAATGAATAAAAATAAAATTCCCTCTTTCCTTTCTATATCATTAAGATAATTCTTACCGGGTGTGTGTTTTATAGTGGGCAGGGCAGCTTTAAACCACTCATCAGTGATTTGGCACACACCTGACTTTTTGTTTGGTAAAAATTGGTTTCAATTGCTCTTTAAGTCTCCTTAGGCAGAGGATTCACTTACTTATTTTTCCCCCGTCTGTCATTGTTTGCATGCTATCCTTATTAAAATGTAAAAACCTATAAATGATTGGGTGGTTTTGGTTAAAGCAGACACTATTTTTACATCCGTGTGATTTTGACAAAGATCAGATCGCATTTGATGGTGACTTAATGCAGAAATGGGAGGAATTCCAAAAGGTTCAGATATTTTTTCATACCACCTCTGAAGCGCCACCAAGTGGAAAGAATTCAGTACCATTAAAATAGCTGCGAGCGAGCGAAGTTAAAGAAAAGAAAACGACACTCAATCGTGTTTTCGCCTTGTTTTGCGGAATTTATCAATGTGGCATTGCAGTCGAATTAATTTCTGGTAAGAATGTCCATTACAGATAATATTTGTCCTTTATAAACGCAATGACGGTCGGTTGCCGCCCACAATGATTTTGATTGGTCCAAAACCGGTGTTCGGCCATTCCTTACTACGCGGCGAAACGTCCTACACAATGCTCAGGGCGCTTGCGCATGCATTCACACGCATGCGCACATCGGTTAGAGGCGGTGATTACTCACTATTATTGTTTTTATTTAGTTATTTAGAACCTTTTCACAGCCTCAAAGATACTTTTTGCATGTATTACCCTCTCATACTTTTAACCATTGTGTTTTTTTGTGTTAGCTTTGAAGCAGTTGACCACATTAGTCACGTAGCGTGTTTAAACCGTCCTTATTTGATATAACTACATTTAAGTATTTTCTGCAGGCATTTTTTTAGTACCTTTTTCCTGTATGCATCTAAACAAAACAAGTTAAGAGCGCACGGTAGTACTTTAGGTGTCAAATTCGACTAATGTAGAAGTTTCGCCGATGTAGCATATTTTGGCAGAACACCGGAACTCCCCTCCGGCACATCTTGTAACGTTATACAATAAAAAATGACAACACGAAACAAAGTAAGAAATAAAAAACAACACGTGCATGTGGGCTTTTCCTTATCTTACCTGTATATTCCCTGCCTGACCGGAGCTTTGTCCGTGTATGTTATCTGCCTGCGAATTGTTGCCATTCTTTTACGTCACCTGCTGCTCGTCGAAGAGAGTTTGGACTTTGTTTCTTTTTTTGCTCCAAGTCTCATTTCAAAAGTGTTATCGGTGAAGTTCACTGACCCCTAAGACACACCTCTCATGCAGTACATTTAAAACATATTTATTTATGCCTTTGTTACCTGTAGGGACCGATGGCGGCCGGTGCTTTGGCGGTGTTAATAATCTTTCTGATGAGAGTGGACATTTTTCTGTTATTGAACGCTGCAAAAGGGAACGCAGCTCGAGAGCGCGTGTAGTTATTTGTGCCAGTCGCAAAAAGGAAGAACTTTGCCCCCAAGTATGTCTGACAGGCAGTCGCACAGGAAGTGAAGGCTCTTGTGTGTATAAATAGACGTCAAGGGGTTCGTTTTAGTTTGGAAGGGGTCAAGGAGTCACCTAGTCAAGTACTTGCACAAGCCAATGCACTGTTAAGCAAATTTACGAGGAACTATTAAGTCAGTGATTTCCAGGATACTTATTAGGGATGGGCGATACCAGTGATTTTGGATTCGATCCGAGACCAAGTAATACCAAGGCCAAATATTGCGATCCTGATCCGATATCGATACCGGAAGTTCATATTTTATATATGTATAGACCCTACTCACCTACGTCACAAAATGACGTGTCGCTGTATCCGGCTGCCATATTGTCCGTCATTTTTAAGCCCTATTCTCAATGGTTTCAATTAGTCGTGCAATTTATAGAGCAATTCATGGAAGCCCCAGTGTGATCTGACACTGTAAACTCATTGGATACGTTGCATAAAAGGCGTTATATGGAAAAGCTTCAGTTTATCCATTCGCCAGATCCATATTTGATGCCTAAATCGATGTTTTTCGACCCGCTGTCTTCGCCGTCTCTGCCTGACATCTGCTACCCTGATATTTACAACTATCTTGTCCACACAAAATCAGCCTATTCTCACGAAAGTTTGAAAAACTTTAAGAGCTTGGAGGCTTATAAATACTTCGTTGCTGGTTGGGTGAAACAGGTCCTCGTCCACGAAAATTCGGCAGGAATCTATCTTGTGCTCGGGAAGGTGAGTTACGAAATTTTCAATTCAAAATCTTTTGTTCTTGCTAACATCCACTGTCAAGTCTAATGTATTTCATGTCATTTGTCAATGGAGCTAGGGCTTTCAATGTTAATATGGTTTAGCGATAGCACTCTCACTACATACATATATAAAATGTAATAAATATGAAGTGCGATAGCACTACTCCAGATTGTCCCTAGTTAAATTTATTTTTTGGCTTTTGACCTCAATAGTGAAATTGTAAATTAATTGTATGACAACTGTCTTATTATCCCCTTATAATTATATATTTTCAGGTAGTTCATTCACAACGTCTGAGTGTATGTTGTCGGCGATTAGCCTAGCAATGATCTTAATTGTGGTTGTCAGCCCAAAACCCTCTAAATATATATTAAATGCATCTTACCAGATATAAAATGACTACTACATAATCTGTGGTAATCGTTTGGAGCCCAGTTTTCTCGTCGAATTGCAGCAGTCCATCTCGCTCTCCTCTCCGGGTCTCTCGGAATACGGTAGAACTTCAAGTCTCTCCGTCTATCTTCTCTGTTATTGCAACCGACCGCCACACACGCCTTCACCATTTTGATTAATAATGTTAACGAGCAGAAAACACGCCATAATAGGAGGAATTTACGTAGCGGTAATGCGTCAACACGACGAGTTGACGGACAATATGGTGCGGGGGCGTGGTTGTGACGTCATGTGAGTAGGGTCTATATACATCCCTGCAGAGTTCTCAGCCATTCTGATAATATCTAATAATATCTAATGTACAACTACAGCAAGCACTCAAAAACTAATAAAAGTCTCTTTGTGTCAAATTTGCATTGCAATGTAAAAACTGCTGCTTTTATTAACTAGCAAAGCAGTTTCCCTACAAACTCATAAAACAATCCATCAACAAAAAAATCTGATTAGTCAGTCCCACTCTTTAAACATGACCCTTAAATTCATATGCACAGAACATTTCCCTGCTACACGTTGTATTTGATCAAATTATAATCTACCTAAATTCAATATTTTTTTAATCTAATTAAAGAACGAATTAATAGTAGCATGTTACCGCCCTCTATTGATAGATCATTACAAACAAATCCAATAAACTATAGTCTCTTGCAATTAAAAAAAAAAAGTAATAATAGTTAATGTTAGAAATACAGTAAGGGGAGATGTGTCTATTGGAAATGTTAAGTAATAATTTATATTACTTTTTATACCCAACTTTCTTGCTAGTAGTTTACTTGACTATCCTATGGAATGTGATGTGGGCTGATTTGTTCTCATTGTATCAAAAATTAATAAAATGGAGACCCACATTTAGGTTACAGTAATACTTCCCTGTTAAATATGTCACTATGGTAATTTTACCTTTTTTTATGTAATGCGGGATGAACTTTGCTTTTCACAAACAAGATGTAGCTATAACTTTCCATTACAAAGCATATTCAATAGTGCTGCAAAGTTCTTTATATGTAAGATGACAAAAACACCGTATTTATCGTTTCATATTGCACATCAGCCACTAATGCTTATATCGTCTCTGATTATCTATTAATTAGCCCCTACGTTACCAGGA
The DNA here is from genome assembly GCF_030265065.1 of Corythoichthys intestinalis. NCBI lineage: Eukaryota > Metazoa > Chordata > Actinopteri > Syngnathiformes > Syngnathidae > Corythoichthys > Corythoichthys intestinalis. The sequence continues at coordinate 25,038,831 of NC_080416.1, forward strand.
TAAGTCCTGCCTTTCGCAAACGCCACTTCTAAAGTACTTTGCTTTGCTTTGGCGGCGTGGTCTTCTCTTTTCTCGTGTCCTCCTCGGCTTGAGCGGCACGTTTTTCATTGAATTCGTTGTGTGCTTCGGGATGCACATTTCTTAAGTGTTTCATGAGGTTTTTGGTATAACCACAATATCTGACAGTTTTGGCACAAACTGTGCACTTAGCCTTGTTGCTATTTATTAAAATGAAATATGTCCAAATCAGACTTCTTTTACGATCCGTCGTCGATGCCGCAGCCATGCTACCAGGATAGTAGTACCAGCTTCCAAATGTTTGTTTGTTGTGACTGTGTTGGTGCCTCATGAGAGGGGCGGAGGAAAAGCATGCTGATCGACACAGGATAGGGACGTAAATGGGGGCGGGAGCAGACACCGGTGCTCTTCTTACGCTTACGTGCGTGTAGAACGCGAAAGGGAAAAGTTGTACAAAAAGTGCACAAAAATATACCCCAAAAATAGACTAAGAAAATATAATATATTAATTCCAAATATCGATACTTTTGCTTGGGGATCGATATCTAAAACTTAACGCGCTGGATCGAAATATCGATATTTTGGTATCCGTCCGCCCATCCGTAATACTTATCTTAGTGGTGCATCCTAATAGAGTTGTATCTCTTAGGGCAGTGTTTTTCAATCGTTTGTGAGTCACGGCACATTTTTACATTGGAAAAAATCTTGCGGCACACCACAAACCAAAAATGTTCCAAAATTACTTTCAGTACAGTATATTTCATTTAAAAATCATTTCTAGATATTTATCCTTACTCAGTGTGAAACTTGAGCATGTTTAGATGAACGCAAAGCTGATATCCTGGCAGGAATCTTCTTCAACAGCTCTCAGTTGTTCTCTGTTTTTATTTTTTATAGCAGTTAGGCTTGAAAAGCTCAGAATGATCAGACTAGGGGACCTTAGCAATGTCTTTAACCGATTCAGGGTCAAACATCTCGGTGACAATGGCTTTGCAGTCAGGTAGTATTTATGTCTCTGCTATCCTATGGGACTTTATGGCTTTAGCAACAAGTTCAGCAACAAGGTAACAGGCTTTGAGGGCTTTCTCATTGACCTTTGTAGTTTTTCCCAGAAAAGGTGCCTGTTTCTATGCGTTTTCACGAAGGCTAGTCCATCGAGTTGTTCTGAAACGACGGGTGTTTCGTATGGAGATGAAGTTTAAGCTTGCTTGGCACCATTGCTCGGATTTCTAGCCATCAACCACCTTGCTATCCTCGGCAATGAGTTGGAATAAAACATAGTGGAGAGGTGTGACAGTCGCCAAATAAGGATAAAAGGGGAAGGACACTTTCGTGTATATTGACTAGAGGCGTACGAAATTTCCGATTCTTAGATTATTCGCGATTCGGCCGTGGAAGATTCGAGAATGATTCACAAACATCCAAATTCCTGTTTGAATTATACCAGGTAAAGCGGAAATAAAACACAGCACGGTCTTGCAATGAGGAACGGACCGAGAGTAAATGTCATGTTCAACTCATGCCGCTAGATTAAAAAAAAAAAAAAAAAAAAACCTGACTGCGGCCGTCAGCCGCTACAAACAGCCCCCAGTTGCTACAAACATACGGCAACATACGGCTAGGTAGATATCACATATATCTAGAACTAGATGTGAAATGACAGATGACGACCGTGTTAGATCATATACCAAGAACTAGATGCGAAATGACAGACTTTTGCGCGCTAGTAAACAGGCGCCATCTTAAAGCAGTACACTTCTCTAGAAGGCTCTGTTGTAGCGAACCTAATTACTTTTTATCCAAAAAAAAAAAAAAAATCGGCAAAATCTTTACTTGAATCTATCTTTAAATGATGAAACATATTTTAAACTTTCACGTCGAAAGTAGACAGAAGGGAAATTATGGAATAACGGGAGCAATTTTAACAACTTTAACGGTTGATTCACAACATTAAATCAATTGAATGTAGTTTATAGCTGCCGATACAGAATGGGGACTTAAAGTGCATGTGACACGAAAAAGCATGTTTATTTCATAATACACGCGGTATTGTATGCTCCTGAATGATATGGACCGCATGGATGTGTGTGGAAGCGATCGCTAATTTAGTTTTTTTAATCCCGCGGCATGAAAATGAGTGACTTCCGGCTTCGGTCTTGCATTGAGGAGGAGGGCGCTGTGACGTATACGGTTGAAGGCGTCATCTTCACTACAGCCGTACTGTTGTGTATGAGGACTAAGGATTCAGCTGATTTTGCGGATTAATACGTTTATTTTTCGCATCACACCAGCCAAACGGCTGCAGAAAAATCTTGCTGTATGAGGGAGAGGCGTGTGTGCCTTTTTGGAGTTTCAAAAGGTTCCCATTCACCGTGGATATTGGCCAAAATAAGCCCTACTACTGTGGGACCATTGGATTTACGAGGAAGTGAGTAAACATCTTGTTTTGTATTATGTCAAATACGAATACAGCGATTACAAACTAAACACTACAAACTTTCTTTAAATAAAGGTCTACTTACGTTTGGTCATTGATAGGCATGTAAAAAGCTCTCCTCATGCACATTAGCTGCACAACAACTGCAGCCGCACTCCTCCGGGGAACAAGCTGTAAATTGCTCTCCGGTTTGCCGATCCGCAAAGACAATCGACAACCCAGTCGTCATGTCAAATAGTCCGGGCTAGTTATGTGTGATTTTCCGCTTCGAAGACTTTGAAACATCACTCGGTTCGGGTTAGCATGTCGGCTAGCTGTCACGCCTCTTGGTTTGTTTACATTTTCCGAAGCCGGGAAAGGGAAATGACATGTCTGATTTAGGTGTCATAAAATATTGTTCGGGAGGTGCGACAGTAAAGGTGAAGTCGACAGTTTTGACCATTATGGAGTAATTTTGCCATGCCTGAATAAATGCATTTTTATTATTTCATATTCCATTTAGCACAAGACTGTTATCTGTCATGGCCATGCCATTTATTTAGCAGTTGGGGAAAATACTTGGATAAATTTGTGGTGCATCAATAATCGATTTATAATCGAATCGAAGCCTCTGAATCGTAATCGAATCATTAGGTGCCCAAAGATTCCCACCTCTAATATTGACACTTGAGGAGTCTAATCAAAGGATGTACAGTAGACATGCTAGGTTCCACACGGTCGCGGACTGATGGCTAGAAATCCGAGCAGTTCTTGAACACGACACAAGCAATACTTCGCTCATCTGCACAGGACCGCAATCTTCTTCATACTCCTTCCTTGCGTCTGCAACTCCGCCCGACGACGTTAAAAAACAAAAAAAATGCGCTATTGGATAATTTCTCGCGGCACACCTGACGGCCTCTCACGGCACATTAGTGTGCCGCGGCACACCGGTTGAAGAAGATTGTCTTAGGGAGCTCTCTTGTGTGGAAGTATCTTGATATGGATGCATCTTAATGAGAAATTATTGTTAAGATGTATCCTTTTCAGACTACACCCTTGTTGTGGTACATATGAATTAGTGCACATTCATATCCTTACTTACCAAGGTGCATCCTTGTTAGACTGCACCATGCTTAGAACACATCTTTTCATGGATCCAACTGAGAGCTCGTTCTGTTAGCTTCAGCCTGGTTCATCTTTGTGAGAGCTCATGTTTTTTTTGTCAGCTACATCCAGAGGTGATATTTGATGTCAAGGGGAGTGAATGGACTGTTAAATGACATGAGTTTGCAAATTCACTGAAAATGTGTGGCATTCTGTTGGGTCAGATTCAAAAGATTTGGTGGTTTTGGTTTCTAGGCATGTGCCGTTATGAGATCCTGATGCTATATTAACCCGAAGCAAAAATATCATTTTTTCACAGTATGACAGAATTGCAATCACAGCTCTAAAATGTGTTACTCTGACATTTCTGGGTTTAAAAAAATAAAACAATTAAAAATGTTTTTTCCATTGAACAGGATTTTTATTTTTCAAAACATATTGGCAAATTGGAACATGATTATAATGTTAAGTTAAAATACATTTTAAAAAATAACTGGAAAATTGTAAATAAAATTAAAATAAATGCAGTCCTTTAAGTGAGCGTAAACCCAAAGCCACAGCTCAACATTATTACCATCAGAAGAAAAATAATTGAATTTTTTCCATAAAAAGCACGTGTGTATGACTCGTATCACGTTTACACAATACACACATACTCTCAATACAGACAGTTGCCAGAGAGAGGAAAAAAAAAACACCACGTTTCAGCACTGCTAGACACACTAAACACGCTGGACTTTCATAGCTGGTGGGAAACATTCATGATAGTGTTTACTAACCTTTAATTTTGTATCAAGGCAAAATCATATTGGAGGTATTGCCTCCTCAGCAACCACACTCCGCAAACATGTTTTACATGTCGGTTGGGCCTCCTCCTCTAAACCGCGGCCGTCTGTAACTTTTCTGTAGCCGAAGTATTCCCATACCAGCGATTTCATTTTCCTCAATGGGGGGGAAAAAGTTCAGGAGTTTAACCTCCTCCAGCCATCGTGTAGCACAGCTGACTCACTGACACTGAGCAACAACAGGTGGGGGAGGGTTGAGCCTTGCAGCTGCTAACAAGGGATTTCTCCTTGCATTCGAGGGACATAAAAAATAGCCAATACCTTAGAGACGGTATAACGGAATTTTTTTGCAGTTTTGAAACCATGACGTTTTAATACGCTGGTATACCTTGAAACCAGTACTTGGCACATGTCTAATTGGTTCAATGACTTAAATTAACGTACTTATTTTCTGTTAACAACATACAGTATTTCTATAAGAGCATTGCATACATACAAGAAAGAAACAGAACACAGACTACACCTCTGTAGACATTTTGTAACACATACTGGAATAATTAAGTACTCCATAACAGATTAGATTATTATTTCATACATTTGTCTAATTTTTGGCACTCTTGGTCCTACGTATGAAAACAAACCTAATCTAGACTTCAAAAATTACATGTTGTTTTGAACGCATCCTAACATGCGCAGAAGCCGTTTGCGCATGCTGCTTCTAGGTAGCGCCGCAAAGGATGCTGGGTCTTCCTTTCTCTCCGAGGCCATATTGGAGTTAACTCACCGTAAGAACCTCTCCGAATTTTCCAATAAAAACACCCACAAGTGTCTGTTTTTCCGGTCCGTGTACACCTAGAATGTAACGAAACGTCTTACTGTTCCGTTTTTGCCCGCAGGTTAGCCGGGTTCGGACTTAAAACCGCAAAAATGGTGGCTGCTAAGAAGACGGTGAGTGGCACGCACTGGTCGCTTCACGTGGAGGCTAACGCCACTTTAGGCCTGCTAAACCAGCAAGCTAACGTCAATATGTCACATTTTGTACAGAAATAGCTAAACTTGCGGAAGTGTTAGCCGCTCATTTATTAGACGGTGTTATGCGACTCAACTTATATTGCTGCAAAATGCCCGGCAAATGTCAATTGCAGCTACAGTGCTAACGGGTGGCTAATTGCCATTTAGCTTGGTTGTTGTTTTGTCACCTAATCGTTTATAATATGCATTTTGACTCCAGAAAAAGTCGATGGAGTCCATCAACTCCCGACTCCAGCTTGTGATGAAGAGTGGCAAGTACGTGCTAGGCTACAAGCAGTCACAGAAGATGATCCGACAGGGCAAAGCCAAGCTGGTCATTTTGGCCAACAACTGCCCGGCTCTCAGGTCAGGACCACCCAAAACAATGTCAACAAAATTCTGTCATTTATTTTGCTGTCAAATGTAATCCGTGTGAAATCAGGACCGTTTTAATCAGTTAAAATGAATATGTTGCTTGAATGGGGAAAATGGATACACACTATTAATCAACTTATTTCTTCAAAACTCACTTTTTTGTTTTATTATTTGTAATTTTTTTACGACAAATATTTTAAAAATGGTATGACAAACTGATTTTCTGTAGTCTTCAGTTAAAGCAAACTAATGTAGTATTGAATCAAAATTCAATACTGTATTGGCAAACATTGATGGTTACAAACATTTTATCCGCTCTTCGCAGGAAGTCCGAGATCGAGTACTACGCCATGCTGGCTAAGACCGGTGTGCACCACTACAGCGGCAACAATATCGAGCTCGGCACCGCCTGCGGCAAATACTACCGCGTCTGCACGCTGGCCATCATTGACCCCGGTGTGTACCATTGCTCTGATTTCGTATAAGGAAGGAGAACCAACAAATGTGTTTTCCTGTCTGTATCGCAGTCTTGGATGAAAATAATTTTGGTTGTTTTTTCTTTGTCCATGCAGGCGATTCTGACATCATCAGGAGCATGCCCGATCAGCAGCAGCAGCAGGCTCAGTAGACCTGCCCCCACTCCCCTACCACCCCCATTGTCATAAATAAAGTTGATGTTGACGGAGTCTGCCTTTGACTTGTGTTTTCTTGCAAAGGTCTCTACGAAATTGTGGCATGTACTGCAAATGTCCACAGGAGGGAGCAATGACCTCACAAGTTAAGGGTGCAATGACAAAGTTTAGAGGTCACCAACAGCGCATGAAGTCCTTTTTACAGGAATATAAGGATTCTTCCACAAGGTACATCTTGTATGCACAGTATACTAGCATTATTTGATTACTTTGTTGGTCTCCCATAATGTCAGAGTTTACCTCAGACAACTTGAATACCCTGGTAGAAAAGCCTATTATTTTTTAATGTTGAAAATGTGTTGTTATAAGCATTTTATGAGATATTTGTACTTGCAGTCGTGAGTTTTAACTAATAAATACAATCAGAGGCGTTGCGTCCCATTAGGCAAACCAGGCAATTGCATAGGGCCCCCAGCCAGTAGGGACCCCCAGAGGGTCAACAGATTTAGCACACGCAGCTTTACTGCGCTGTCGCAGCGACAAGTGCGACAGTGCCAGTAAGGCCCTTTCTCAGTTCCCTGAAGGGGCCCTTTCACTTGCTCTACCCCCACGTGATTCAGAGTGAGCGGCGATTTGGCTTTTTTTAAATTGGCGTATATCCAAAATGAAGAGAAGTTATCCTTCTGGAAGTGACAAAAGAAAGAAAAAAGAGGAGAAAAGGAAGCAAGACAGCGGTGAGTGTACTATGTTACTGTAGTTTTATGCCCTAATGTAGTAGAAGCCGACTACTTTGAGTGTCCTAAAAAGCGCTCTATGGCTACGTTCATACTACAGGTCTTAATGCACGAATCCGATTTTTTGTCATATCCGTTTTTTTGGCGTGCCCGTTCAGACTGCCTTTATCCATTGAGACCGTTCAAGTATTACGCATGCGCACTAATTCGCGGTCCGACACGCGCTGAGCAAGACGACCCGCATGCGCAGAAGCATCAAAACAAATGACGCGTCATCCGTCATTCCAGGGATATCATATTTTGCTTTTCAAAAGGAGGACACAAATAACAGACATAAATAATCCCCGTTTAGGCTTATATTCAAAGTTTATATGGATCGATAGCATGCACGCACGGTCCGTGCACGTCACACACACATACGGGTAGTTTGCCCCGACCTCGGCCGTGTAAGCGATGTTGAAATATTGCTCACTTGGAGCAGAGAGAAAACTGAGCATTCTCAGGCTTATCCTCAACCCATTTTTATTTTTTATGACTGTTGTCAAGCTCAGCCCTTCCCCAAAAGCCATGTTCACTGCAAGCTAGGCGCTAATAACGCACAGCGGCACCGCTACGGTAAGCGTCTCTGTCACTATTTGATGACGTAATTGCTGCATGAAATCCGATTTGGGAGAGTGGACAGTACAGACCGCCGCGACAGTCTGGAAAAATGTGGCCCAGATCGGATTTGAACCACATACGAAAGTGACCCGGATCGGATTTGAAATGGTCCAGTTCTATGCGACTTGTCACGTTCAGACCGTCAAGTTAATGCCTGACTCGAGTCGGAAAAACGCGAAAAAATCGGATTCGTGCATTAAGACCTGTAGTATGAACGTAGCCTATGAGACCAAGGCGTTATTATACTTATTAAATATACTATTGCTCCAAGTCCAACTGTCCCCCTTACTTGCACACGCTCGAAGGGCTCCATGCTGCTTGTTGCCTGGGGCCCCGGGGACCCTTGCTACGCCTCTGAATACAACGCAATTGAGTGTGATGGCATGAGCTGTGTCACATTTAGGAACATTACGACCACATGATGTCGCCCTTGCGCTTTCAAACCAATCACCTAATGCCAGGGGCGGAGTGGCTCAGGAGTCATCAATGAATGACTGGCCCACTTCATTGACGGTGTTGGAAGCCACCCTGCCAGCAACGCAGAAAGATCCACGACTAATATTCACTAATCTTGGCCAGAATTTATTCAGAACCGTGAATTTACAGTTCCACAAAAATGAGAACTGTCACCAGATCATAGTCCACATGTAGGACTTGAATTTATTTAAATTTACAATGTATTTGTATTGTTAAAATCAATAGTTTTGAGTATGGGAGTAGAGTAGTCATAGAGGTCTACTACTAAAATTCGCCAACATTGGCCATAACTTGGCGTAGCCAGGCGGACTACTAATATTCATTCACCTTAGCTAGTACCTATTCAGATTTGTGGATTTACAGTGCCACAAGAAAGAGAACTGTAACCTACCATCGACTAAAACGACCTGTTACTCTTGTACTGACGTGACTGACCGTGCATGTAATGCACATGTCGATGGATCGGTTTTGAGATCAGGTGACTTTATTTTTAAATGATGACAATGGTGGCATTATACGTATATTTTGGAGTGCTGAGAGTATTTTTAAGAGGTGGGAGCAACGCGAGCACACGGAAGTTACCTGCCTTGCTGCTCGCTGCATTTACTGTAATATTTGAATTTCACGGGTGCGCTAATTGTAGGGTCTGCTCATTTGACCTCGGGCCCACCGGGGAAGTCCCTGGTATCCCCAGCACCCACTTGTGTTGGGGAGGAAAAAATATTTAGGTAGATTCTTTTTTGTGGACAAAATAAACATACTGGAACAATAGCGTATTTAACTTTGGGGATTACATATATATTAGTGCTGCAGAGATTACTCGATCGCCTCATTTCATATGGCTGAATCCAACTGCTCCCTGTTAAGACCAACGTAAGCTAAGTGTTTGAGCTAATGTTTTTTAATGCATTCGTAATTTAGTTTATAGGTATATTTAGCCTTTTTTGTGGGAATATGAGTGAATCATTTATTAAGAGCGTTGTAAAAAAAAAAAAAACTTTATCATTTTATAGCATTTAAGATAGCGGACATTTGCTATGTAGATTAGCAAATTGTTCTTTTGTTTTACATTGATCCTCATTTACAGTGGGGAGATGTATTTATTTTTTATACCGTTTGAGGCTCATCTCAAGTATTTTAATTTTTCATGTCCCTTATCCGATTACTCGATTATTCGAACTAACTAGTTCATTGATTAATCAGCTACTAAAATAATCGATAGCTGCAGCCCTAATACATATATATATATATATATATATATATATATATATATATATATATATATAGAATATTTTGTTGTTGTTAATAACATGTTCACCATCTGACACCTTTCTTGCTACCGGGTCACATTGAATAAGGCTCTGTTGGAAATGGTAACTGTTGACAGATGAGGCGTTAACATGGCGCAAAAACAAATTAGTGTTTTTTTTTTTTTTTTTTTTTTTTACAAAAACAAAATTTTCTTAAATTTAATTTGACGTAGAAGATTATTATGATGAAAGTTCTATTTACCTTTGGTGTCTTCAAATTAGGGGTGTGCGAAATTTCCGATTCTTAAATTATTCGCGATACAGCCGTAGAAGATTTGAGAACGATTCACAAACATCCAAATTCCGATTATTGAAATACGCCAAGTGGAACTAAAACACAGTCAGCGCGGTCTTCACGACGCAATGAGGAACGGACCGAGAGTAAACATCATGCTCAACTCACGCCGCTAGATAAAAATAATACCTGACTGCGGCCGACAGCAGCTACAAACTACACCCACATAATGCTACGGTAAATATCACATATATATACAGTTGTGGTCAAAAGTTTACATACACTTGTGAAGAACATAATGTCATGGCTCTCTTGAATTTCCAGTTATTTCTACAACTCTGATTTTTCTCTGATAGAGTGATTGGAACAGATACTTCTTTGTCACAAAAAACATTCATGAAGTTTGGTTCTTTTATGACTTTATTAAGGGTGAACAGAAAAAAGTGATCAAATCTGCTGGGTCAAAAATATGCATACAGCAGCGCTAATATTTTGTAACATGTCCCTTGGCCATTTTCACTTCAATTAGGCGCTTTTGGTAACCATCCACAAGCTTCTGGCAAGCTTCTGGTTGAATCTTTGACCACTCCTCTTGACAGAATTGGTGCAGTTCAGTTAAATTTGATGGCTTACTGACATGGACTAGTTTCTTCAGCATTGTCCACAAGTTCTCAATGGGGTTTAAGTCAGGACTTTGGGAAGGCCATTTGAAAACCTTAATTCTAGCCTGATTTAGCCATTCCATTACCACTTTTGATGTGTGTTTGGGGTCATTGTCCTGTTGGAACACCCAACTACGCCCAAGACCCAATCTCTGGGCTGATGACGTTAGGTTATCTTGAAGAATTTGAAGGTAATCCTCCTTCTTCATTATCCCATTTACTCTCTGTAAAGCACCAGTTCCATTGGTAGCAAAACAGCCCCACAGCATAATACTACCACCACCGTGCTTGATGGTAGGCATGGTGTACTTGGGGTTAAAGGCCTCACCTTTTCTCCTCCAAACATATTGCTGGGCATTGTGGCCAAACAGTTCGATTTTTGTTTCGTCTGACCACAGAACTTTCCTCCAGAAGGTCTTATCTTTGTCCATGTGATCAGCAGCAAACGTCAGTCGAGCCTTAAGGTGCCGCTTTTGGAGCAAGGGCTTCCTTCTTGCATGGCAGCCTCTCAGTCCATGGAGATGCAAAACACGCTTGACTGTGGACACTGACACCTGTGTTCCAGCAGCTTCTAATTCTTGACAGATTTGCTTTTTGGTGATTCTCGGTTGAATCTTCACCCTCTTGACCAATTTTCTCTCAGCAGCAGGTGATAGCTTGCGTTTTCTTCCTGATCGTGGCAGTGACAAAACAGTGCCATGCACTTTATACTTACAAACAATTGCTTACACTGTTGCTCTCGGGACCTGCAGCTGCTTTGAAATGGCTCCAAGTGACTTTCCTGACTTGTTTAAGTCAATGATTCGCTTTTTCAGATCCATGTATGTATATTTTTGACTCAGCAGATTTGATCACTTTTTCTGTTAACCCATAATAAAGTCATAAAAGAACCAAACTTCATGAACATTTTTTGTGACAAAGAAGTATCTGTTCCAATCACTCTATCGGAGAAAAATCAGAGTTGTAGAAATAACTGGAAACTCGAGGGAGCCATGACATTATGTTCTTCACAAGTGTATGTAAACTTTTGACCACAACTGTAGAACTAGATGCAAAATGACAGACTCGGTGGCATTAGCACATGTATAGAAAACTAGATACGAAATGACACTCGCCACCGTTAGTAAACAGCCGCCATCTTAAAGCAGTAGACTTCTCTGTTAGGCTGTTGTAATGAACCTTCCGAGCAATCCCAATTAACTTTTTATCTAAAATACTCCTAAATTGGCAAAATCTTGACTTGAATCTTTCTTTAAATGATGAAACGGTTTTAAAGCTTTCACATGTCGAAAGTAGACAGGAGGGAAATTATGGAATAACAGGAGCAATTTTAACAACTTTAACGGTTGATTCACAACATTAAATCAATTAGTTTGAAGCTGCTGATACAGAACGGGGACTTGAGTATTTTATTCACTGTTTTGAACTGTTAACTTCATACTGAAATAGTTGTTTATTTAAGCCTGAGAGGATCTTTTTTTTTTAAAAGCAGCTAATAGCTTGGTTGGTGCATCAATAATCGATTTATAATCGACTCGTAGCCTCTGAATTATAATCGATTCGTTAGGTGCCCCTAGATTCCCACCTCTACTTTAAATAGGTAAGATATGCTGCATTGTAATAATCATAATAATGCATTTTATTTATAACGCACTTTACATTATAAATAAAATGCAGCCATATTATTATTGTTTGTTGTTACTGTTGAGCTGCTACCGTGCAGAGCGCCGTAGGATATAAGTGTGCAATTTATTTTATTGTTGTATAAAGGGGGTGTTAAACTGAGGCTTATTGGACCTTTTAGTTTTCAAATGTGTTCGTTAGTTATTGCGCCATCTTGCTGCACTGATTTGCGGTATAATACACGGACGCTTTTATTTCCAATACAAAAACTCCAACACGCACTGTTGGTGAAATCGAACGCTGTCTTCATAGTAGCCTAGTATGAGTACGTAAACTATTCAGCATGCCTGTGCACTGCCATTGTGCACGCCTTGTATGGAGAAAATGTGCGAGTATGGCAAATTTGGACCGAAACCATCGTTTTTGGATGGGAAACACTAAAAAAGATCCTCAGCAGTCCTTGCTGTGAGTGACTTCCAGCGCCCCTTCCTGTATGCCAGTCTGCCCTAAATATGTGGTTAAAATATATGTAATTTTTATACTTTTTATACAAAAGCAAGAAAGCAATGGGGGAAACCCTGAATGTTATTTTCATACAGATACGTACTGCATTATGATATCTTTAAAAGTTCATAATTGACGTTTGCATATTACTGTATGTTTGGTTGCGTGGGCAAGGTTGTGTTTTTAATTGAAATGGAGAAAATATTTAGACTAATGAAAAATATAGACGCAAAATCTAATAAGTACAAACATGTCATTAAAATAAAACTAGGAAAGATATATTTAATTTTCAGGTAAAACAGATTCCATTATTGCTATTAAACTATTTTAGTGCCAGTTGATTTTGAGTTCCGAGAATGACACTTCTTAGCTGCCATTGACAGCGATAGACGTCTAATCCATTTGAAGCGGGAGGGTAGGCAGTGAATGAACGTCACTGCCAACCCTCCCAGTTCAAATGGATTGGACGTCTATTAGTGATAAACTCCTTTCAACTCACAGCAGAAGGACGAAAAGAGCTCCAAGTCCAACTGGATTAGACGTCTATCACCATCAATTGCACTGAAACACCCAGTTAGAGTAGAGTGACCTTGTTAAGTTGCTTTTCTAACGTTGATAACATGTATTGGATTCATCTCTCTGGGATGAGGAGGGATTTATCCGTCCAAAATGGAGTCGGGCATTACCACAAATGCGAGTCAGATAGACGCTCACCTACTTTGCAGGGACAAGTGGCAAGTGGGTCACAATCTGTCTGTTCTTGCACGTGATGCACGTTTGTTTATTTTTGCCAAGTCAGCAAATGTTGTCTGACCTGAATTCTCCAACAAATTGCGCTGTAAATCGGAATTATTATGGAAGTAGTATTATGGCGTTGCATGCAGATGGTGAAATTGTATGCATACAACTTTTCAATTAATTGTGGAATTCTTTCTTGACAGTTGAAACATAGCCAACTAGCATAATTGCCAAAACCATTTAACTAGCTGGTAAATTATCATTCAACAATGTTTTTTTTTCTCATGTTTTCAACAAACCTAAGACAAGGCCAAAATACTTTTATATTGCTTTGAAACTACGTGAATAAATGAAACTAAAATGAAAATATTTTTATTTACTTGAATATAATTATCCCTGTTAAATGAAAAAATACTTTTGAAATTTATGTAAATATTTCTTAAACAATATAAAATTTCTAAGAACCTGTTGAAAGAATACTTTTGTATTCATTACAAAATGCATTGATTGTAGTATGATCATTAATATTTTTTATTAAAATGTGTAACGTGTATTCTTTATTTTTCTGCAACAAAAATTACATATTACTAGAAATGATTAAATGTACTATAACACAAAAAAATATGTATTCTTTAAATAAATTGTAATCTGAATAAACAACAAAAATTGTATGAAACCTGTTAAAAAAAGAAATTCTTAGTAAATATTTAATCGACTAATTGTAAAATACAACTTAAATAGATCATTGAAAAACTTAAACACTGAAATGCGATGAACTTGATGAAAAAAATGCATGTTTGATTAAAAGATTTTCAAAATGTTTTTTAATGGATCACATAATTACACACACAATATAGATATATTTTTTAAATTACAAAATGCAGCTAAAAGAGCTTACCGTATTTTTCGGACTATAAGCCGTACCTGAGTATAAGTTGCACCAGCTAAAAATGCGCAAAGAAGAAGGAAAAACATATAGAAAAACAAGTCGCACTGGAGTTTAAATCGCATTTTTTGGGGAAATGTATTCGATAAAATCCAATACCAAGAACAGACATTTCATCTGGACATGCAATTTAAAATAAAAAAGGGTCATCTTGACAGGCAGTTTGAGGTAGAAATAATAAACATACATTAGTGAACAATAGGATGAATAAGTGTACGGTATGCTAATGTTGCATCAGTGGTGGGTAGAGTAACCAAAAATTTGAGTTACTAAAAGAGTAACTACAAAGCAATATTACTCAAGTAAAATTAGTCATCCAAAAAATGTACTCAAGTATAAGTAAAAAAAAAATGTATTTGGTAAAAAAATACAGTACTTAAGTAGTGAGTAGCATTGTAACTGCTTACAGTGTTTTGTGTTTTTTTTTAAACAATGGTATTTTTTTGTCAGCACAGTTATCTACTAGTTTATGAATTACTATTCTTATATTGTACAATAACCCATTACATAAGCAAATAAAAGAAGAGAAGAAGTTGAATAGAAGTTGAAGGAATCTGACCTTTTGCCCAGATTGCTGGAATCAGGCCAGCTGAACCACCGGAACCGTGCTAGCGCAATTCCAAGGACCCGGGCCAGCGCAACTCGACAACCCGGCCAAAAGGCCAAACTCTGCGCGTTCACCTTAGTATTAACCCCTTGTACTGACTCCATTTTAAAAGCTGGAAAAAGGCTTCGAAACACAAGTTGACAAATTATTCCAAGTTGACGGCATTCATACAGCACAGAGAGACCCAGGCGAGGATCTGGGGGTCACCATATCACAAGTCAACAAAAGATTCCTGTGAAAAATGACAACGATGAGTTAAACATTCAATGTTTTAAACACTCCAGTGAGGTCGGCTGCGGTCCGGAATAAGGGTGTGTTTAGGCGTTGTTTTGGATTGTTGTCTGTTGTTGATTGGACAGGAGGATTTGAGCGTTACGGTTGTCAGGGCAACTAGAGTGAAGGATTTTGCCATCCTCAGCGCCACGTGAGTGCCGAGTGTTCACTTTTCAGTCGCGGGTTCCTCCGTATCAGATGTCCCTTGTGGAAAGACAAGATGTCCCGCCATTTGTTCTGGACTATCCAGAAGAGCTGATTGCGAGATTTGGTGGTGCAGATGGGCTTGTAGATGTCTTGCCTATCACCTGGTTGTCAGCGTTGGGCTTGCTCAGTCAGCTGTATGACGCGCGCGAAGGGCTTCCGTGGTCAGAAGGCGTCCTGTACCTTACTGTCTTTATCTGCCTGTTGTCTTAGCGCTGCCAGTTCTAATCATTACAAATCCAACTGTATAATAACAATAATATTCATCGTAAAAAGCTCTGTTGTGATAAGGCTGTGCCACATTGGTTAAAAGACTAGCATCACATTCGACATATTTACGTGAAATAAATGCTAACTGCCTGTTTTTTTGCTTTTAACCAAGAATCGAGACTGTTTTGCTTTCATATCTATAAAAGAATTCAGGGTTCAAGCATTTATTCACAAGAATTTTCGACGTAAAAAGCTTATTGTCTGTGTTTCCACTTGGTCAGTTTTGACGGAGATAGACCCCTTATGAATCGGCCCCGCGCCCCTTGTCCCGTCAATATATTATGAAGTCTATGAATGGAGTCATGTGATTATTGTTGCGATGTCTATTTGATGAAATTGGTAGAGCTACTGTTGGCATCGCTGGCGAAAAAAAAGGAAAATCTAATATATAGAATTAAGAGGGAAAAATGTAACGACTAGAGTAGCCCAAAGTAATGAAGTAAGAGTAGCACTTCTTCACAAATATACTCAAGTAAAAGTAAACAGTAAGGCTCAGTAAAACTACTCTTTGAAGTACATTTTTCTCAAAAAGTTACTCCAATAAATGTAACGGAGTAAATGTAATGCGTTACTAGCCACTTCTGCGTTACATGACTCACAAACAACGAACTCAGATTGTGCCAAGTATGTTAACCTAGCATAGCTATTAAGATATATTCAGATAACTATTGAATAAAGAACATGCCAACAAGCAACAATGATAAAATAATGTGTTAATAATTTCACAAATAAGTCGTTCCAGAGTACAAGTCGCACCCCCTGCCAAACGATGAAAAAAATTGCGATCTATAGTCCGCAAAATACGGTACTTGAAATGTTAACAAAGCTGTCATTTTCAGGCTGACGCTGTTCTGCATGTGAGCACATGAGCAGAGATTCCCTCTATCTAATTGTGAATGGACAAAATGGTTTAGCGGAAAAAGTGGGCCAACGCGTGACACGGATTATGTCTCGTTTTGGATGCCACAGTGCAGCCGTTTGATCGCTAGGTCTCAAACAAGGGTCTGCGAGCCATAAAAACATCCATTAATTATTCGTTAATGTAATCGTAGTCTGTTTAACTCATTACTAGCCTCTGAGGGCACTAGATGTCCAATTCATTACTGTACTCAATTGATCTATGAAGGGTTAAAGAAGTGCCAACTTTTGTCCACTCTAGTGACCGCTGTGGTTTAAGTGTTAATACACATCCAGCAACGCTGCTCACGCCGCCCCGAGTGTGGTAATGCGCTAATAATACAGCAGATGCCGCGTTTACGTAAGGCGAGGCAGGAAAAAATATTGTCAAACATCAGCTGTTGCGTCATTTATTTTCACTTCAGCTTGACAGCCTCATAAAAGCAGATTCTGCTCGTTATAATATTCAGATATCTACATTTATATAATTAGCAATTGAATGAAGACATTTTTTTGTTCATATATAGTAAAACCATAAATAATAAGCCAACACTATTTTTTTTTCTAATTTATTAGAATGTTGAGGAAAAGCGGCATGGAAAATGAACGAATGAATGAATGAGGACACATCACCGGATGAAAACAAAGGACAGTCAAGGGGATTGTGACAATTATATACCGTGGCATCAGTCATCCCATCTCCCGCCATTTTGTCTTAACGCCATCTTTGCTGAGCTCTCCTTACACTGCCTTAGAATGTCAAACCGCACTGCGGTTTATTTTTCCGGACGCAACGTCACGACACGCAATGTCATGTCTGTCACTTTAAAGTGCGTGTTCACTCTAATTGCAGTTCTATTGCATGTGCAAAAGCAGGGGTCATGACTCACTCATGAAGGCGCCTACTATAGTTGCTAAAATATCTATTTTTTTCTCCTTGTAGTTATAGGCTAAATTAAAAAAAAAAATTTAAGACTTTATTTAAAATGTAAATTATCATTTGCTTTCTGCACTTTTTGCTGATGTTATGGTAATTGATAATAATAAAAAAGGTTAGGTAACACCACCAACACTTAAATCTGCAATATTTTAAATGTTTTAAATCATTTGGCTAGTTCACTGATATATTTTAGTAAGGATGAATGAAAAAGGTTGTGTAATACTTCTACTGACCTTTTGCAAACTCCGCCTCCTAAACGGCTGCCAACCAATCATGCGTCCTCGAGACCGTTGTTAAGGAGCAAGCTCTGACAAGCTTTCGGATGCCCCATTGTATAATTGATGTATTTGGTCGTTTTGCGATTGCCAACTTTTGTAAAAATTTACAGAAGCAGACGAAAAGGTTCAACAAGCTACGGACGTCCAAATAGTGAAGCGATGCGCCGATTGGATATCTAAATCGGACAAGATTATATCAGGAGTATACCACTATATATGTGGTTCTTTCTCTTCCCTAAGCCGAAAAAACAACACCGTGTCACTCCCAACAAAAGTTTCATACCGCTGACCTTAATGCAGAATTCTGATTTTTTCGTGTTTTACCGACTCGAGTGAGGCATTAACTTAACAGTCAACATGACATTTCGCATAGAAGTGGACCATTTCAATTCCGAGCTAGCTTACTTTAGTGTGTGGTTCAAATCCGATCTGTCAAGTCCCCCAAATCGGAATTCATGCAGCAATTACGTCAGCAAAGAGCGAGAGACAGGGTGCTAGGTTAGCGAGCTGTGCGTTAGCGCCCAGCTTGAACGCGGCTTTTAGGGAAGAGGCGAGCTTGACAACAGTCATAAAAAAATAAAATGTGTGTGTGTGACGGGGGGGGGGGGTAAGCCTGAGAATGCTCGGTTTTCTTTCCGTGCTCCAAATGAGCAGTATTTCAAGATTGCTTACACGGCCAAGAGTCGGGGAAAAACTGTCCGTATATGTGAGCGTCATGCACGCAGTGCATACATGCTATCAATCCATATAAGCTTTGAATATAAAATTAAACGGGGATTACAGTGAACCTTCGTTTTTCGCAGTTAATGGGGATCAGAGTCCACCGTGATTAGTGAAAAACCGTGAAGTAGCGCACCCCCCCCCCAAATTTTTTGTCCAATGTATTTATTCAGATCTACTATCATTCCTCAAAGTATAATAAAAAAAAACTTGTATGTATATATATATTTTGAAAAATGTTTTTAAAGCTCTTTTAATGTAATAATTATAATAAGTTTTAAACATGTTACTGTCCCAAAGAATTATTTTTAAACAAGAAAAAAAGTAGACGCCCAATCCATTTAAAAAAAGTAAAAGGCTTGTCTTTATTAAACGCTTCACTGAGTGTCCACTCAAATCCAGCTGCTCACTTACACAGAATGAGTTGCCACAGCAACTGCTTAACAAGTTAAACGATGATTGACGCATGCGGCCCTTTGAAGGTCGAATCTCTGGTGAGATCAAAGCTTAACCGTCTGTCAATCATCATTTACGTTAATAAGCAACTTCAGTTCACTCATTGACGAACAAAGAGCAGGGAGAGGGAGGGACGGAGCAAGTGTTAGACTATGAGATCGGCTCGGGACAGCTCATCTGTATTTTTTCCCTTTTTTTAAATTGAAAAAAAATCCGTGGTGGACTGAGGGCGCAAAGTTCGAAGCGCAAAGTCGCGAGGGATCACTGGATTTATGTCTGTTATTTGTGTCCTGTTTTTGGGAATCAAAACACGATCTCCCTAGAAGACGTTGAGACAGCATTTGTTTTGATGATTCAGCACAAGAGGGTCAGTTTGCACAGCAAATCTCGGACTGTGAATTAGTGTGCATGCGTGATACTTGAACCAGCTCAATGGACAAAGGCAGTCTGAACGGGCACGCCAAATAAATAATGGATACAACAAAAACATCGGAATTGTGCATTAAGACCTGTGGTATGCACCTAGCCTAAATGTCTCCAAAAAAACAAGCATACAAACGTATTCTCTTGCTGTAAGGTAAAATGAAGCTAACGCCAGAGGCTAACTAGCAAGCTGTCTTGCCAAAATGCCTTAGTAGAGGCAAGAACATTCATAAAACTGGATATCATAGTTGTAGTTACTGTTATCCAATACTATATCTTACAAGGATGTCATCGCTATAACATCTATAATGCTATTAGTGTGGCTATTTCATTATTTGCTCAAGTTCGCATTGCATTTTTTGATTAGCGCTTCCTTTTTTAAATCAACATAGCGCTCTAATACGGGCCTTAAACTTATTTTGTCTTCATTTTTCATGTAGCATTTTGTGAACGGACACTTTAGAAACCCAACCCTTTGCTTGGCTGTAAATGTCTACAAACCTGTATCTAGGTATGTATAAACCTCTACGCTTTTGCCTCGATAGCTTGTTACAGTTTTACATTAAAAAAATTTTTTTTTTTACATTTGTTATATTTAAAAAAAATATATTTTCAATATAACCCTCTGCTGCTTTTGTAAACCCTTTGCCTAGATCAGGATGATGTTTTGCTAGTTTTGTGCCAAAATATATCACTTAAAAACTCTGGTGTATATATACGTCCGCCCGCAACGGCTGTGCCGTAGAGTGACGAAGCTTGCGTGATTAGCAACCGTAACTAAAAGGGGCGGAGCTTTTGCGAAAGGTCAATTGATTCTTAAATTTCATTTTTTTTTTTTAAATTGTTGCATGCAACATGAACTGCAATTTAAACTGGGATACACGCATACAATTTAGTTAATAAAATATTTTATTTAAGTGCGCTACCCGTTTGTGCTATTATGCTAGGCCACGGGTGTCCAAACTGCGGCCTGCTACTAAAGTTTTTATTAACCCGCGGCTAATGATGAAAATATTGAATATGGCCCACACAAGAAGCTAAGAAGCACTTCTCAGCTTCAACCTTAGAGCTAGTCACTTAAACAGTGCCTCAAAAACTGACATGTTAAAGTCAATGTAAGAAACTGTTGATTTGACATAAATTAACATATTTAAAAACCAATCCAATGTGACAGAGCTATTTTAGTTGTGATTTTCATGATTTTTGCTGCTATAAATATATTTTGCAATGTCCTTATAAGTGTATTATTTTATTTGTTGTAACTCTTAACTCATTCACTGCCATCTGAGAAAGCTGTTATTGAGTGATCATGTTTCACCCTATTGACAGCGAAAGACCTCCAATCCATTTTGACTGGGAGGGCTGGCAGATTGAGCGTCAATTGTCGTCAATGACAGTTGGTTAAAAACCCTATCATTTATACCGTATTCCGATTATCTCAAAGAAAAAATAGTTTGGACACCCATGTGCTAGGCTAATGCACCTTACGTCATTTGTTTGGAAAAAGATCAGCGATGCACACAAAGAGCGTTATGTCATGTCACTATAGAAAAATGCCCTGGAGTCCAGCCGAGCTAAATGTTTAGAAAAATAAAAGACATAAAGGAGGAAGACGTCGCCGTTTTCGTGGAATTCTCTTACAGGTGACACGCACGTTTCTAGGAAGACTTTCAGAAGATTGTGATTTCACCGCCAACCTTTTTCCCCCTTCGGTTATACAAAAAAATCCATACAAAAATACCCCATCGTTACATTCAAAGGGGGAAGGGGACGAAAAAGTGCTCTTGCTTCTCACCTCACGACCGAACACAAGGGAGATTCACAGTATCAGAGGGTTAACAGTTGGTGGCCGACTCAAAGTGCGTGTCCGTACGTCACGGTGGTAAAGGTACCGTCTCGAGGTGGCGCTAAGATAACGGAAATGTCGGCGTACGTCGACATCCTGGACTCAGCTACGGCTACCGTTGGAGGAGCAGGGTGTTTAAGGAGAAAAGGACGTGGTACGTGGTGGGCTCAAGCCTCCACGTACTGGGGAGGGGGCTCCTTAGGAGGGATGGCAACAACTTCCTCGTACGGTGGGAGAAGGACCTGAAATGGAGAGCAGAACATATTATTGGAATGGAGATTTGTGTTACAAGGAATCTGAAGTCTTTTTAAAAACGAAGTATTCTCTGATGTGTATTCTATGAAAATGACAAAAGTATCTTTTTAACCCTGTATTGCCAAATGTACTACCAGTGTTGTTTTCGTCAACGATAACGAAAATATTTCGTCAACGAACAATTTTTTTCACGACGATGATGCGCTGAAAATGTGTCTTGGGAGACTAAAACATAACGAGATGGATGCCATTTGTCGTCTGAAGACATGAGAACGAGATGAAAATTCGCCATAGTTTCCGTCATAAATTCACAATGTGTGATATTTTCTTATTGTATGTGTAGTTAAAACGCATGTAGCAGTGTTTGGTCATGCCACTCATGTGAAGTCCTGTAAGCCTGTGCCCATTCCAGGCTCATTTTTTGAAATGTGTCAGGTGCTGCTTGGTAAGTTTAGCTTTCTTATCTTGCCTGGATATGCCATGTTGTTTTAGCCTTTAAAAGTCTGTGCTGAGTGATCATAACACACTAACACACTTGTAGTGTTAGCATAGCGTTCGATTTAGCATAGCTTTCGCATTAGCATTTAGCGCGGTGACTCGGTGTCTCTTGGAAAACATTTTACATACAGTTCTTGGCATCAAGGTGAGTTTTATTGATTGAAAATAATGTGCCATTTTCCTACTGAGTGTATTATCGTCATGAAAATGGTGACATCCTGGTACGCTCTACAGTTATGTGCTCGTCTGTTGTGTTCATTCGAAATTTTTGGAAACCTATTTATTTATTCATGGACTAAAACTTTTGAAGTTTATAGATGAAAACGTTTTGAGAATTGTCGACTAAAACTAGACGAAATTTCTCAGAGTTTTCGTTGACTAAAAGTAGACAACGACGAACACATTTTCAAATGACTAAAAGTATTTTTGTCCAAAAATGGTTGCCAAAAACAACACTGTGTATCACATTTGATACACTTAGAATTTCATGATTTTGAGATTCTAATTCAGAATTTTGAAAGTTCTTTCTAAAAAAAAAAAAAAATATGTTGGATGCAAGTCAACACATGCATCTGCATCAGGATTTAGCAAGGGTTATATAGATATTAGAGCGCTTATTACACATATTCATTTGGAATTTTCTTTTTTACTAATTTGGAAAAAAAGGTGTAATTAAAACCTTATTTTGGGATTCTCGGACAAATGCTTAATGTTGCAGGCCTTTAAGGGTTAAAATATTGTTGCGTTTTTAAATGTTTTTTTTTTAATTTTCAAATGTATATCATAGCCTATAAAAAATGTTTTTCACCATCTTGTACTTATATCTTTTATTTGAATATTTCTTCGAATTTATGGAAAATTATTATTTTTGATATATATTTAAACATTTAATTTGTCTGCGATTGGCTGGCTACCAATTGCCCGTAGTTAGCTGGGATAGGCTCCACCACCTCCGTGTCCCTCGTGAGGAAAAGCGGCATGGAAAATGAATGAATGAATCAATATTTAATTTGTTGCAATTTATTAGGGCTGCATCTAAAGATTATTTTCATAATCCATCGGATCATTAATTAAACGATTAATCGGAAAAAAATTCACTTTTTACAATTACCTTCACAAGTTACCTTGAAGTTGCTTTAGGGCATGTTGTAAATAAGAATGAAGACAAAATGGATGACTATCTTCTTCAAAAATAATATTTTATTACAGCATCCTGATTTAACTGTAGTCTATAACTATATTGATTAGCAAATTTGTTGGCAACTAATTTATTAATCGATTCAATCGATTGGTTGTTGCAGCCTTTTTAAGAGTTTAGACGGTTTAGATGTCCGAAAATTGGCAAAAATGTGAATTGTTGTTTTCCAAAGTAAAAGCAGATTTTTGTTCATGTCCTACTTTGACTTAAAACAATTATAATGAAGAAATCTGATAATATTTAAAACTGAGAATTTATATGTATGTTATAATTTCAAGAATTTAGACAAGTTTAAGATGAAGGTCCTAAACGAGTAATTCGTTGTCAAAACAGTTGTCGATTAATTTGCTAATCGATTATTTGTCGATTAATCAATTAATTGTTGCACCTCTACAATTTATTTATAATTTTGTGAACGTATTCTAGCCAATTTCTTCAAAAAGGATCTTCTCTTTTATAGTTTAGACCAATATTTTTCTGAATTTATATTTTTTAGGGACTTAGAAAAATGTATTCGTATTCTATGGATTGTTTGGAGTCCCACAGGGATCTTCTCTTGGCCACTTTATTCTTTTAGCTGTACATGCTTTTTACAGGCTGCTAAATTTCTGACCAAAAAATATTTTTTTCTTGCTTAAAAGATATATTTTTATCTAAAAAAAATATTTTGTAAGAAATAATAAAATCAAAATTAAAAATAAAAAACAAATTCAAAAATTGAATTGTGTAATGCAGGGGTATCAAACTGGCAGCACGGAGGCCAGCTCTGTCCCGTCGCATCATTGTGTGTGGCTTGCGAAAGTAAATCATATGCCTAAAATAAAATTAATGTAAAATGTCTGCAGTCCAGAAACTCATTCACTCCCACCCAGACATTTGATAACTTGATAACGTTTGTGAATTTTGAACCTCAATAAAAAATGTGCCTAGACATGTAAGCACGACTCACCATGTGACTTGATAACAACCATCCATTACCGTGTTTTTTTAAATGTTTCCCTTTACTAATTCGGGCGAGCGGGAGAAATATGCTCGGAGGGGACGCGATTGCGAGGCATCAGCTGGGGGTGGGGGCCTACGAACCCATCACGGCCAGGATTTGAAATGAAGCGGACAAGCAGTCCGTTACATAACATGTCCACGACAAGAGAGGACACATATAAAGAGCACATGGAGTGTGTGTGTGGAAAATGGCATTTAGATAAAAGCACGCACTGAAACATCCAAGGCCGCCTTTTCAATGGCGATAAAAGACGTATTCATTCAATACCCGCTTTTAATATTCATGGCTTTTGCCACTTTACTTAATGAATGCGCTGACTGTTGTACAGCCACGTGAAGCCAGCGGTCGCTGAGGTGCGAGATGAATGACGATGACGGCGATGATGATGATGAGGTTGGCGGCGAGGCAGAGGCAGATTAATGTCTTACGTATCAATGCTAGGATTAGCGCGGGCAGGCAGATGGAAAGTGTGACCACGCTTAAAGCCTCTCGCAAGGACCCGACGGACGCACAAAGTGTACCCTGAATATCATCTCTAATCTGGCAATCATTCCAATCCAATTTCAATTTTACCAAGGGAGCCGAATTTTAAATCAATATGGAGAAGATATGTTAATATATGAAATAACTACTCGATATCAATGCTCAAAAAAGTACTCAATACCATTTTCAGTGCAACAGAAATACCCTATTTTTCGGACTATAAGTCGCACATGAGCATAGGTCGCAGCAGCCATAAAATGCCCAACGAAGAGGAAAAAAACATAAGTCGCACTGGAGTATAAGTCGCATTTTTGGGGGAAAGTTACTCGATAAAATCCAATACATAGAACAGATGTCATCTTGGAACGCAATTTAAAATAAAAATACAATAGAGAACAACATGCTGAATAAGTGTACAGTATGATAATGGTACATGATACATGAATAACGGAATGCGAACGTGGCCGGTATGTTAACGTAACATAGCTATTACGAGTTATTCAGATAACTATAGCATAAAGAACATGCTAACAAGTTTACCAAACCATCAGTGTCACTCCAAAACACCAAAATAACATGTGAAATTATATAATAATGTGTTAATAATTTCACACATAAATCGGTCCAGAGTATAAGTCGCACTCCCAGCCAAACTATGAAAAAATAATACAATTTATAGTCTGAAAAATACGGTATATAAAGTGGAAGTCAATGTTCATCCTTAAAGCAACTCTTGTCATTTTTTCTGTATAAACCTTTGATGCCTAAATTTATGTAAATCCATAAAAATAGTACTGTATTAATAAAAAAAAAAAAAAAACAATTGAGAAGAATACAGCTAAAAATGAGAAAATCCCAAATTAAAAACACAATGAAAAGATGAAAAAAATGATAAAGTTTAAAGAAAAAAATTATTTATGTATTTGTTTTATTTATGTTATCAAAAAAGAGAAAAAAACAGTAAATATTCTCTGATTTCTGGACTACGGAAACAATGTCAAGCTACTTGGTTGACTTTGCGGGCCACACAAATTGATGCGAGAGGCCGTATTTGGCACTCATGCCACACTTTGAGAACAACTGCTGTAATTATTTGACACAGTGGAGTAGGTTTGGGTTTAAAGGACTCACCGTGGTGTCGTTGGTGGTGACGTAGACGAGGACTTCGGTGGTGCCTCGGCCGCTTACGTATCTGTAGCAGTTCCACACGCAACCGATCAGGTAGGCCTGGACGGACAAATGAATTGAATATAAGGTTCACATTAGTGATCGAGTCTCTATTGTTTCTTATTTTTTATTTTTTTGGATGCCTAAACAGTTCATATATGACTGTAACTGATTGGCCTGCTGCAATAAATTTTCGTAGGAGACACATTATAAATTATTGTCGATATGCGATATTATTGTCAATTTTTTAAATTACCAGTTCAACCACTGATGTAGTGACAATACACCCTATTGAATCGCAAATTTAAATGCAATAAATTGTTATTTTAACACCACAAACTATTTTAAAAAATAACACGCACACACACAATGCGTAACTGGCTATTCGAAAGCTAGCTAAGTGTATGTAGAATATGAAATGAGCGTGAAACCCAACGCCATTTTAGTTTTCTGCCAATTAGAGCTGATCAAGTGTTGATATGATCCAAAATGACTGTCATCCTGTCCTGCAAAGTGCATGTGTTAGAAGATTTGGAGCAAAATTAGTCATTGTCAATCAGATTATTCATAACGGGTGTCATTTTAAAGCTATCTTCATGTTGAATCGGAAGTATATGAGAGTAATTCCAGACATCTTTATGAAGTGCTTTTATTTTGAAATGTTGGCCTTAAGTTCGCTAGGCCGCTACCCGTAAGCTTTACATGCAGTAAAAAAAAGTGCACTAGTATTCTATTTTCGTCGTGCATGTGGTGTCAGTTCTAGATTTGTCAATTTTTGGCTTCGTTTGCAAATCCTGTAAACCAGCGAGTTTTCATGTTTTAAGTGTGACCTATTAACTGCAAGTTTGCGTTTTGGAGAAGACTGCCAATGTTATAGCAGGCTAAAGTGGTTAGTGCATTCCCTTTTTTCCATTAGCCTCAATGTAGCAATGTTTAATATTGATGTGTTTTCTTATTTGATAAGTCTAAGCTTTACTTCTACAGTGTGTTGATGACCAATAAACATCTGTTTTAGGAAATGGAATCTCATATGCAATCAGCACGCATAAGGGCTGAGTGCACGCAGAACACGCAAACACACCACGCGGCGATATATCGTAGCTAGGAAAATTACCGACCTCATTTTTATTTACCGGACGATTAATTGACTAATTGCATATTGCGACAAGCTTAGTAACAGATTCCCGTATAGCCTTTTATTCCCCATTTTGTACAATTTAAAATGTGAGCATGACATATACTAATATGAACGATGGAGCATTAGGGGTACACAAAGCAAGAAAAAAAGCTTTATGAAGATAAATATGTAATATTGCGATTTTAATCTCGTAATATTTTGCAAATAAAGCCATATATCGTAATTATGACATTAGAGTTGTTATATGACGTACTGTATTTTCCACACTGTAAGGCGTACATTCAATGAATAACCTATTTCAAAACTTTTTTCTATATAATCGGTACACCGCATTATTAAGGGGCAGTAGTAGTAGTGGTTGGGGTTGCGTTATGCATCACTAGATTAGTGCTTTTCAATTAGTTTCTGTTACGCACCCCCAGGAAGACGTAAACGTTTCGCGCCCCCCCCCCCCCCCCAACTCTCTGCCGCTACTGTAAATGGTACCATTTTGTCTCTAAAATTATTATAATAAGTACATCGCTGCATAACATTGTGTAATTTTTTATATGAAAGGAAAAAAGTACTATATATCAACTGAGAATAAAGTGTAACTTTATTGACATTGTTTTTTTCTGTAACAGAAAAGACTTAAAGCCCATCAATTTGCCTCATAAAAAAAGTCCTATCCAAATTGAAAAAAAAAAACGCTCAAGGTAAATTTTTTTACCATTTGATACTGAAAAATAAAATTGAATAAAATCAATCAATAATAATAAATTCAAATTGAGTAGCAACATTAACTTACGAAGACAATATGCCGAACAATTTGACAGAAAAAACAAAAATAGAACAAAAACGACAATGTCATCGGACAGAGGGACAGTTTTTATTTTTGCTGCCGGAAGTATCAGCTCCTTTGCTATGGTGTGGGGTTATTTTGCACTGAGCATGCTAACACTGTTCGCTGGTTTACTGATGGAACACTGAGAAAGAAGGACGATTGTTGGCAATTTTCGGCACGTCTTTGCTGAAAAACAATCAAGCGGCTTATCAATGCGATATGAGTCTAATGTATTTAAGTGACGTCTTAATTGATTTGGCTTCCCGCCGTCTGCTGCAAACATTTTTAGACACAGTAAACAGACTGGTCTTTCCTCTTCTCCTACTGTATTAAAAGTCAAAGCCAAACGCTAAATGCGCATCGTCATATATCCTCGTCTAAGTCTTCATATCTCCAGTGCTCTTTGCTGTGTGGTCTTATTTGGTTAAAAAATACTGCGCACATTCTGAAAATGAGAGCGCCACTGCCACCCACCGAGTGGGTGTGCAAGTACACTTTATTCAATTAAGGGAAAAAAGTATGCTTCCCAGAGGTCACATGCGCCCTTAGGGGGGGCGTGCCACACTATTTGAGAAGTACTCCACCGGATAGAATGTCTGCGCTAAAGGGAATGTCATGAGATGATTAGCAAATAATTATCAATATACAGTGTCTTGCAAAAGTATTCGGCCCCCTTGAACCTTGCAACCCTTCGCCACATTTCAGGCTTCAAACATAAAGATATAAAATTTTAATTTTTTGTCAAGAGTCAACAACAAGTGGGACACAATCGTGAAGTGGAACAACATTTATTGGATAATTTAAACTTTTTTAACAAATAAAAAACTGAAAAGTGGGGCGTGCAATATTATTCGGCCCCCTTGCGTTAATACTTTGTAGCGCCACCTTTTGCTCCAATTACAGCTGCAAGTCGCTTGGGGTATATTTCTATCAGTTTTGCACATCGAGAGACTGACATTCTTGCCCATTCTTCCTTGCAAAACAGCTCGAGCTCAGTGAGGTTGGATGGAGAGTGTTTGTGAACAGCAGTCTTCAGCTCTTTCCACAGATTCTTGATTGGATTCAGGTCTGGACTTTGACTTGGCCATTCTAACACCTGGATACGTTTATTTTTTAACCATTCCATTGTAGATTTGGCTTTATGTTTTAGATCATTGTCCCGTTGGAAGATAAATCTCCGTCCCAGTCTCAGGTCTTGTGCAGATACCAACAGGTTTTCTTCTAGAATGTTCCTGTATTTGGCTGCATCCATCTTCCCGTCAATTTTAACCATCTTCCCTGTCCCTGCTGAAGAAAAGCAGGCCCAAACCATGATGCTGCCACCACCATGTTTGACAGTGGGGATGGTGTGTTCAGGGTGATGAGCTGTGTTGCTTTTACGCCAAACATATCGTTTTGCATTGTGGCCAAAAAGTTCAATTTTGGTTTCATCTGACCAGAGCACCTTCTTCCACATGTTTGGTGTGTCTCCCAGGTGGCTTGTGGCAAACTTTAAACGAGACTTTTTATGGATATCTTTGAGAAATGGCTTTCTTCTTGCCACTCTTCCATAAAGGCCAGATTTGTGCAGTGTACGACTGATTGTTGTCCTATGGACAGACTCTCCCACCTCAGCTGTAGATCTCTGCAGTTCATCCAGAGTGATCATGGGCCTCTTGGCTGCATCTCTGATCAGTTTTCTCCTTGTTTGAGAAGAAAGTTTGGAAGGACGGCCGGGTCTTGGTAGATTTGCAGTGGTCTGATGCTCCTTCCATTTCAATATGATGGCTTGCACAGTGCTCTTTGAGATGTTTAAAGCTTGGGAAATCTTTTTGTATCCAAATCCGGCTTTAAACTTCTCCACAACAGTATCTCGGACCTGCCTGGTGTGTTCCTTGGTTTTCATAATGCTCTCTGCACTTTAAACAGAACCCTGAGACTATCACAGAGCAGGTGCATTTATACGGAGACTTGATTACACACATTTGGATTCTATTTATCATCATCGGTCATTTAGGACAACATTGGATCATTCAGAGATCCTCACTGAACTTCTGGAGTGAGTTTGCTGCACTGAAAGTAAAGGGGCCGAATAATATTGCACGCCCCACTTTTCAGTTTTTTATTTGTTAAAAAAGTTTAAATTATCCAATAAATGTTGTTCCACTTCACGATTGTGTCCCACTTGTTGTTGATTATTGACAAAAAAATTACATTTCATATCTTTATGTTTGAAGCCTGAAATGTGGCGAAAGGTTGCAAGATTCAAGGGGGCCGAATACTTTTGCAAGGCACTGTAAGGTGCGCCCTTTATTGCGGAAAATACGGTATCTTTTTGTAATATGTATGGATGCAGTGCGGCTAATTTAGCTAAATAAGCATCTTGTGAGGCTTTATTTTAGTATCGGTTTCACACGTAAGGAAATTTAACTTACTGCACATCTACATAAAATTATAATCAATATAAAGATTTATACTAATACATTGTTGTAGCTTCCAGCCAAAGTAAGAGAACTTATGTAGTTGCTTTATGTCTTTTCGTAATATTTAGCTAATTTAGCCGCACGTAGAAATACGTAATATAACAACTTTACCTAGTAATATTACGACTTCTTTCTTGTAATCCGTGCTGTAACGATTAATCGTTTAATTCGAGTAATTTGATTAGATAAAAGCTTCGAATCAAATTTTGCTGCTTCGAGGATTCGTTTAATTTGAGTGACTTTGTAATGGTTTGTTTTGGAAGTGTTGCATTCGGTTTTATTGATTACACTAGTGGCAACAGTGAATATGCAATAACTTGTCTAATGGCTGAATGCAGTTGCTCCTTGTTAAGTCCAACATAAAGTATGTTTTGTTTTAGCTAATATGTTTGTTTATGCATTTGACATTTAGTTAAAAAAAAAAAAAAGCTAGCGTTTTATAGCACTTAAGCTAGCTGACTTTTGCTACGCAAGTTAGGCAATTGTTCTTTTGTTGTACTTAAATCCTCATTTATTATTATTTTTAAATATTTTTTTAGGCTAAGCTCAGGTATTTTAATTTATTTTTAAATGCATTTTTTGCTCTTGTGAAATGAAAGTGCAATTCTGCATAGTTTGAAGAAACACTCAAAAATTTTATTTTGTATTCGTATTTAATGCTCTTTTGAAAGAGTAATCTTACCAAGCCAAAGTAAATATTTTTGCAAGCATAAATACTTGTATATTTGTTTTACATATTCTAAAATTTATTCTGCAACGCATTAAATGTTTGTAATCCAATTACTTAATTATTCGAACTAATTGAGGGATTAATCGTTTACCTAAATAATCGATAGCTGCAGCCTTACTTGTAATATGACTTTATTCTCTTAATCCTTTTTAAAACATTTTTTAATTCGTATAGCCCTAATACTCAGTCGTACATATGAACTGATCGTCTGAAAAATCTGGTACAACTTAAATGCAGAGTGAGTCTTTTTGCCCAAAAAGTTACTTTCTTATTTTGTTGTTTGTGGAGCGGCTGTTTTCTCGCCGTGCTCCTTCAACTTACATCTCATCAGGCATCAGCGGCGCTGAGGTGGGACTTGGCAGGCGAACAGCAGGTTCATTGTGTTTGTATGTGAAAAGACCAAGCGGCGTGCTATGCTCGCACCCGTGCCAAAAAAAGTAAAGCAACGAGCCGCTCCAATTTCCCCCCTTGAAACCATCTGCTCATTCTAAAAAGTGAGAAGAGGGAAAGTGATCCATCTTCTAAACAAGTATCAGTAAAAGCCGCGCTGCCATCTTTGGACGTGCGCCCAGTATACTTTGATTAGCGTCCAGAGGAGCATCCGTCAGACTTGCACTCTCTAAATTTCATGATATTGGAGAAATCTACAGACGGCAACAAAGTATTTGCACTTGGTTCCTTTCCACCACTGGCATCTGTGCATTCAGGCGTGAGGAAATGAACTTCCTGCTGCTCTCTTGAGCGTGTGATCAACTTGTAGTGTGCGCGGAAATGGAAATGTTCACAGCTTCATGATGTGTGATGCGTTCTGATTCATCACAGAAGGATATGATGAAAACATCCGAGTTGTGAGTGAGCAATGTTCATCGAGTGTGCGCGCGCTTATGGAAACATATACGGGAGACAAATAGAGGTATACCCATTCAACAAGGCTTAGAAAAGAAAGATATGAATGATATGAAATATCGGATATTCGCTTAATGAAAATTCACAACATTAATTATTGATAATAGTAAGTTGGAATAGTTGTACGTTGAAAAATAATTACTGAGGTTTGTGGTTTTATTTGTAAAACGTTTTCAATATTTCATTATATTTGAAATTAGACAATTATTAAGTCACAAAGCTCAGAGTGTTGACATTTTATATTGAAGAATTAAATAACAATTATTAAATGTCAATATTATATGCTAAATTCTATTTCTGTTTTGGCATATTTTCCAATTTGTGCATTTCTCTCCTAACTGTATATTTAATAATAATATACTGTTTCATTGCATTTTTTGACTAATTTTATCAATAGTTAAAGATAATAGTAAAATATTTCAAAAATTAATTTCGGCAATATTTGAAATTACATTTTGCGTCTAAATTACAATTTAATCAATTGTAATTGAAAATTGAAATTCGATTATGTCAAATATGTACAGTATGTTTGACAAATTTTCAAAAATAATCAATAAAGGTAGTCCCCAGGTTACGACGTACCTGACTTGATGTGATTTTGACTTTATGAGTCTCGTTTGCCGTTTTGTCTCCAGTTGTTTTTTGTTTTTGTTTTTTTTATAGTCGCATAACAGTTTCTTGTCCGCCCCCTCTCAGCATTCATGGTAAGTACAGTATATTATTTGACATTTAATTTTGTTATCTATTAAATCTAAATGGTTCATCTTTAATTCGTGTGCATATCTGGTATTTCATTGTACTACCTTTTGCACTATAAGGCACACCTGAATATAAGCCGCCACTAGGCCTGAACGATATTGGAAAAAACTATTGTTGCGATTTTTTTTAGGTGTGCAATATATTGCGATATTATATTGCGATAGTAAATAGTAAAAAAAAAAAAAAAAAAAAAAAAAAATTTTAAAGAAATATTCACTAGATGACTTGAATAGCTGTTTGGAAATACTTTGCATGACACACCGTGACCACAGTGTATTCATATAATACCGTTTCATTTGTGAATGATTAAGATTGCTGTATTATTATGAAGGGATCCAGGAAGCCATGTCTGCACAAAATAGATAATTTCTTGAACACAATATTTGACACTTCAACAGCAGCAAATACATTAAATGACAAATAAAAGAGCAGGTGCATTCGTCCCCTGAGTTTTTGACCAAATATAACAATAAATAACAACTTCGGTAAAATAACAACAAAGTTGTAAACATATTTGAACAAAAATATTAAATATGACAAATAAGAGTTGTTCACAAACTATAACAATAAATAAGAACCTCAGTAAAACAATAAAGTTGTCAACATATTTGAACTTAAATATTAAATCTGTCAAATAAAAGTGCAAGTGCATTAGTCCCCTGAGTTGTTTACACAAAATATAACAATATAGAACTGCAAAACTGCAACAAAGTTGTAAAAATATTAAAAAAATATTAAGTATCAAAACTTTATGTGCAGCTGTA
This sequence comes from Corythoichthys intestinalis, assembly GCF_030265065.1. Classification (NCBI taxonomy): domain Eukaryota; kingdom Metazoa; phylum Chordata; class Actinopteri; order Syngnathiformes; family Syngnathidae; genus Corythoichthys; species Corythoichthys intestinalis. The sequence continues at coordinate 25,072,164 of NC_080416.1, forward strand.
CTATAGTTATTTGAAAAATACGATTTACAGTTAATTTAAATATAAAAGAAACAGAAACTCAATTGAACTTGTAAATAATTGAACTGAATAACAGCAAATAACTGATGAATAACAGAACCATTTTAACTCCCAAATTTATGTATTTGTCTGCATATCGTCCACCTTCCTTGCTCAGCAATTCTCAACTGGGTCTCATAGGTTTTTGGCCAAGACTACTAGTTTATCCACCATTGCAGGCTTGAGACAACAACGTTGGCACGTAACAATGTTCCCACCTGTACTAAAAAGCCTCTGATGGGAAGCTCGTAGCAGGAATGCATAGATACCTGCGTTTTAAATGGTCCCACATGTTCGACGGATTACTTCTTGTTGAGGCAACCATGGCGAGGCACTGTCAACAGGGCTGTTTTTTGTTCCTTATATTCTTGTCGATAGCCAAAATACTTCCAAAACTCCTTTTGGAGACAGTCTTCCCTATTCAACGTGCTGCTTGATTGCTTGCTTTCACTTTGAAAACGGCCCCTCCTCCCTCCGCTCTGCTGTTCGGCCCCTCCTCCCTCCACTCCGCTCTAGCAGGGGAGGGGGAGGAGCCGATGACTGCGAGCTGGAGAGAATGAGAGACTGTACACTCTCCTTCTCGCTCCTTGCTCAAAACAAACGTTTGTGGATTTAAAAAAATGAAATGAAAAAACTATCGCACGTCCTTGCGATGGGACTATTGCGCATGCGCACATCGCGATGGCGATGTTTAAACGATATATCGTTCAGACCTAGCCGCCACCCACCAAATGTGACACGAAAGCGGCATTTGCGGATATTCACACCAAAAGACGACTGTCATAAGACCAAATGAACCACCATGAAGCTTTGAACCAAATGGCTGCAAAGCTTTATTGCTTCAAGAAGCTTCATTTGGGCATCACTGCTCCCTTGAGGGAGACAGTCAACCTCTTCTGCCACCTACTGTTAACACTGTTGTTGTCCAACATGCCTCCTAGCATGCATTGCGGCACTACAGATTTAAATAACCAAATTCATCTTCTATGCTAATTATTTCTTCAATTCTGTTCCTGTTGTTTCATTAATTGCTAATTATGGTATTTGGTAACACCTTATTTGACAGTGGCGCCATTAGACGGTCATTAGACAATCATGACTATGACATGACACAGTCATGAGCATTAATGAATGCTTATAACAGATGTCATTTAGTTTTATCCGGCAAATGATCTCACTTTTGAATGGATGCAAAAGATCCAACTGGACATAAATGGAGTTAGTAACATAATTTGACACTTAATGACATCTGTCATAAGCATTCAGTAATGCCCATGTCATAAATATGACAGTCTTATGGCAGTCTTATGAGAACACTGTCAAATAAAGTATTACCAAATACCATAACAAGTAATTAATGAAACAAGTGGAACAGTAACTGAATAAATAATTAGCACAGAACATGAATTTTGTTTGCTATTTACATCTGTAGCGCTGCAATGCATACTAGGAGGCATGTGTTGCCTATTAACCCAAATAAATCAACAAACAAGCCGCAGGATTCAAAATGAATGAAAAAGGTAGCGGCTTATAGTCCGAAAATTCTGGTATATGTGCGGTCCGCTTTCCTTTGTTGCACTCGGACTTGTTTGACGTCACACCAGCACTACTTTATTTTAGTTTCGAGCGTTGCTTTCACGTTAGGAAGTGGGGGCGAACGCCAGTTAACATTACAAGAAGGCAGAGAAAGGGAAAACGGCGCAGGCTCAGCGATGAAATTCGGGTTACCTTGCCAGCGTATGATCTCGTTCTTTAACCGGGGACTACCTGTACGATTAAATTTTAAAATTATTATTCATTCATCTTCTGTACCTCTTATCCTCACGATGGTCACAGGGGTGCTCGAGCCTATCCCAGCTAACTATAAGCACACTAAAGTGACTCGGATTTCCCAAAATTCCTTTTTTAATTTTAGTCATTTATTTTTTTTTAATATCATTTATTTTTGAATGGTTGTCTTATAGAATTCTAAGCCAATCAATAACTCATTCACAGACACTGACAGTAGTGCTGCAACGATTAATCGATTAACTCGAGTAATTCGATTAGAAAAAAGCTTTGAATCTAGAGATGATCACGTCATTTTCAAAGAATCGGAATCGGCCAAAAAATATCGGACATGCCTTTTTTTAATATATATATATATTTTTTAATGAAATCGTTTTCTAATTGTATTTAACGTTACAGACATAATGTGTTACACTCTTCAAGAGTCTTTAGTTTAAGCTTAAGGTAGGGTTATCAAATTTATCGCATTAACGGAGAGAATTAATATTTTTTACATTTATCACGTTACAATATTTAACGTAATTAACGGATGCGCTGCGACCCACTCACGCATTGTCGCGTTCACTCTATAGTAGCGTCGTTTTACCCATACAGTATAGAGAGCTAAAAGGCAGCGTAAAATGAGTAGAGTGAATTTTGGCAGCCTTTGGAGCCTTTTTTTAAATGGCCAAAACCTTACAATACCTCTCCCAAATATTAGAATAATCGTGGGAAGCAATGTAGGGAAGAAAGGTAGAAGTTGATCTTTTTCTTAACAACCTATGATATTTCCCAACGCAGAGAAGATATATCATTTGTTATCATTACGCACAGTCATGGTTGCACTTCCCATCATGTATTTGGGCAGAAGTTAAATGGCTGCAGTATCATTTACTGAAAGCTCAACAAATACACTAGATGGCAATATTTAGTCACCATATACAAAGTAACATTTATCCTTTAAGAATTACAAGTCTTTCTATCCGTGGATCCCTCCCACAGAAAGAATGTTAATAATGTAAATGCCATCTTGAGGATTTATTGTCATAATAAACAAATACAGTACTTATGTACTGTATGCTGAATGTATATATTCGTCCGAATTTTATTCATTTTTTCTTAATGGTATTGCCAAAATGTATATGATCGGGAAAAATTATCGGGAATGATTGGAATTGAATCGGGAGCAAAAAAAAAAGCAATCAGATCGGGAAATATCGGGATCGGCAGATACTCAGACTAAAACGATCGGGATCGGATCGGTAGCAAAAAAAAAACCATGATCGGAACAACCCTATTTGAATCAAATTTTGCTGCTTCGAGTATTCGTTTAATTAGAGTGGCGTTGTAATGGTTTTGAAAGTGTTTGCATTTCATGTTATTGATTTGGGTGGATACACTGCCCTCTAGTGGCAACAGTGTATATGTCATAACTCATTTAACATGGCTGAATCCAGCTGCTCCCTGTCAAGACCAACATCAAGTGAGTTTTTGTTTGAGCTTATGTTTTTTTAAGCATTCGTAATTTAGTTTATCGTTGTATTTAGCCGTTTTTTGGGTTTTAACGATTTGTTAAAAGCATGGTAAGCTAGCGTCTAAGATCAGGTATTTTAATTTATTTTTAAATGAAAGTGCAATTCTGCATAGTTTGAAGAAACAATCAGGAAGTTTATTTTGTACACGCATTAAATGCTCTTTTGAAAGTGCAATCTTAGCAAGCCTTTTTTATACATCTCCTAAAATTGATTCTGCAACGCATCAAATGTTCCTAATCCGATTACTCAATTATTCAAACTAACAAGTTGATGGATAAATCGACTACTAAAATAATTGATAGATGCAGCCCAAATTGACAGCGACAGACGTCAAATCCATTTGAACGGGGGCGGCGCGTATTGAATGATCATGTTACAAGCATTCAAATCCCAGTCAATTGTACTATTGGTGCACCAAATCAGTCGTCTTGTACCATTCACTACAGTTGTAATGTTACCTTAAAGGAGAGTATGCCGCCAATGAAGAGGAGGACTGCAAAGACGAGGCACATATTATTGGTGGACATGATGTCCTCTTTGTAAGGGAAGGTCCCTGGCTGTGAGCGAGGGGAAAAAAAACATCAACCATAAGTGATGGCGTTTGTACAAGTCCTAAAAAAGTCTCAAGTATTAACATTTCAAGCAAATTCCATGTTAATGTGGCTAAAAGCAAGTACTCACCAGCTGCTGGAGGTAGTCCTGCACCGTGTTGGGGTACACCACCACGCTGATAGCCACTAGGGTGTTAAGGGCAAAGTCGAAGATTTGGTAGCAGAAGAACGGAATGATCCATGCGGCGTGTTGCTGTGCGGGTCATGATGAGAAGTTCAAATGAGAGGGAAACAAGGATAGTGTGATGGGGGGAGAAAAATAAACATTCACTCACCTTGTAAGCGCCATATGTTGCCATGCCACATATAAGAATCATGAGGAGGGAAATTGCTGTTGCTATGCAGATATCTGCAAGGGGAAAAAAGTTTTAGGCTGATGTCAGTCACCCTCGATGACAGTGAAAGAGTTAAGCACTAATGTGTAAAACATTGCCGGGAGGTAAAATAGCTACCAAAGAGTCCTTTGAGGAATTATACGTGCTTATTAGCTTGCATTATAGACAGTTGGTTTCCTTTATTAGCCCTTGGAATCTGAACTCTGTGTGATCGCTAAATTCAATTGGATTGCCGGGTTCATCCAGAGGTGGATTGATAGTTGCCAAGCAGCGCTAACAATAGACGCCTATAAAAAGATGTTGTTTTTTGGCATTCTTTTTCAGCCTTCAGTGTTGTAATTCGAAAAATATATTTCCATTCATTCATAAGGCATTTTCATTGTGTTAAGTAAAAGAAATGAATAGTACATCATGACATTGATATCCTTTCATTGCGTCATCGTTCTGCCTTAAAATAGCTAGCTTGTTTATGCTAGCAGGTAGCACCTCAACTTTACTGTATTTTTTGGGCTATAATTTTTTCATAATTTGGCGAGTCCTGCCACTTAAAACCATGTAAAAAATTCTTAAATGTTATTTCACAGCAACTCACATGACTATAGCTAGCTTTTTTATGCTAACAGGTAGCAACTCAACTTTACTGTATTTTTCAGGCTATAAATGTTTCATAATTTGGCTAGTCCTGCCACTTAAAATCATGTAAAAAATTCTTAAATGTTATTTCACACCAACTGGCATGACTAAGGAATAAACATTACTTACAGTTTGTGTTGTATAGTGCTTTTTGTGCATCGTGCAGCTTAATAACCACTAATGTACTAAAAGCTAACATACAATACAGCCTGGTTTTTATTCTGTTGTTAATATTAGTGTTGCACCGATTATCAATGGCACGAAAATAATGTCATCAGTATCTCCCTCCCACTTCAAATGGCTTGGGCGTTCAGCGCCGTCAATGGCAGCAAATGAGTTGAATTTCTTCTGGCCAAGGTCCACCATTCCACCAATGTATTTATCATTAGTAGACGTCCAATCTATTTGAAGTAGAAATGTGGCAGCGAATGTTCATTCCATGTCACCCTCTTACTTCAAATAGATGTGTTTGACCAAGCCATGTTAGCAATTACTTTACAGTCAAGTGAGTATGCAATGACTATCAAAAGAAAAAAATGTACAGTAATAGTCGGACTACAAGCCGCTAATTTTTTCTCTCATTTTGAATCCTGCGGCTTATAGTCCAGTGTGGCTTATGTGTTGATTGATTTAGGTTAATAGGTAATAGGTATATGATTGCGGCGTCATAAGACTGTCATAAGACCGTCATAATTATGACATATCACTCAGGGGCATTCATGAGTGCTTATGACTGATGTCATTAAGTGTCATCTGGCAAATTTTGTCACTAAATCCATGTATGTCCGGCTCCTATCTTTTACATCCATTCAAAAGTGAGATAATTTGATGGATGACTCTAAATGACATCTGTCATGACAGTGTCATGTCATAATTAGGACTTATGACAGTCTTATGACGCCACTGTCAAAAAAAGTGTTACCGGTTACCATATTTTCCGCACCTAAAAGCCTTCCATTTTTTTAAAAAGCCGATAGTATGCCTTATAATCAATGCGCCTTATTTATGGATCAATATTAGTTATTCATGGCATGACATTCCCTTTAACGCAGCTTCATCTAGTGCAGTTGTCAGCAACACAAAATGTTGAAAGAGCCATAATGGACCAAAAAAACAAATATGTCTGGAGCCACAAAAAATTAAAAGCTTTAAATAAGCCTAATAATGAAGGCAACACATGCTGTATCTGTATTAGTTTTATTAGCCTACTATCAAAATGACAAAGTCGGCTAAAAATACATAATGAGCCTTCATGATTTAATGTTTATTTTCAATGCAGTGCATCCAACGTGCCACGTGACTACTCTGTTGTATGATGCCACCTCAAGTTTAACAGTATTAATAAAATGTTTCATTGCTTTTAGGAAATTATAGAAATGCAATAAAGTAAACCAGTTTTTGAGGTCATTTTTATTTGAGGTTTAGAAAAACAACAAAATGGAACGTGCATAACATGCCCCTCAACTGGGCATGTCTTTGATTTTCTTCATTATCTCAGTTTTGTTTTTGAAGTCTGCACATAGGTGTTTTGATATGTTGATGAATGTCTCCTTCATGTATTCACCATCTGTGAACGGTTTTCCACACTTTATTATCTCCCGGCGTGCAACAAAACATGCAGCATTAGTGGAGTTTGGCAATGCAATCCACTTCTTAAATCTATTTTTGTTCTTCAGAAGTAATAGAATCACACTTTTTCTCTCACTCCCAACTGGGTACTTGGCTGCCTATTTGTTCACAATAACCACCTGCCTGGCATCCCGCCCTGCTGATAGAAACGTGTGCTGCCGGCTATGACACAAATCTTTATTGACAGAAATGTTGAAATTTAATATTTATTCTACACATTTTTACAGCACTGGAAAACGTTAAGAATGTGCCATTTTTGTACTCCTTCAAAAACCACATTAAAACAGTTTCGTATAAAATTTGGTGGGTAGCGGCTTATAGTCAAGTGTGCCTTATAGTCCCAAAATTACGTCATAAGCGGAGTTTAAGGGGGGGGGGGGCAGAGGGGCCAGCCCCCCCCCGGTGGCCGAAAAGTGTAATTGCATGTAATTGACTTTCCTATATATGTATAAAAGTTGTAAAGCATTAAAGCAAACAACAAAAATGAATGAAATGAACAAAAAAAAGATTTTTATAATGGGTCAAAATTATTTTTTGAACCGATCAAGTGACTAGCACCTTAGACGGTCATTGGCTTTGCATATTATTATTTAAAAAAAATAGGCGAGGGTAATCTTATTTTTCAAATGATTTTTTTCTTTGTTTGAAAATATTTTGGGGGGATTGAATGATTTAGACACAAATGTCCTACCCATAATATGGCCCAAAAACAAAAAAGGATTGCTAAAATCAAAGAAAACTTTTTAAATTAAAAATGTAAGTGTTCAAATGCAAATATTTGAGTCTCAAATATTCTATAGCATTCAAAAACTTTTTTTCTATGATTGAATTTTTTTTTTTTTTGATTGAAGTGATTTTTCGTTTTAAAAAAAATTTTTTTCCCCTTTGAATATAATAATAATAGTAATATAATATAATAATAATATAATAATAAAGACACAAATCTCCTAGCAAAAATGTGGCCAAAACGCAAAACAACATTGCTTCGATCAAAAAAGTTGCTTCAATCAAAAAAAAAATTGACTTCAATCAAAACAACAATTCAAAGAAAAATAGCTTTCAAGTGCATTTTTTTGAGTTTCAAATTTATTTTTGCATTCAAACACATTTTTTTTGATCGAATAATGAAGACACAAATCTACCTCCATATGGCTCCGCCCAGGGAATACAATTTTTGACTGGGGTAATTACATTGGCATGACACCGGCGGGCGTACCATATTCAATGGATGACGATCTTGGCGAAAAGTATAGCTGTCCTAAGCAGCCTGATTTAGAATTTAGAATGATGGGAAACAAAAAACGCTCATTTTCAACTTATTATTACACATATTCTTGTAAGTTAACTTTATTGCTGACACTGCGTTTTGGGGTCATCAACATGTTGTCCCCCCCCCCCGGCCGAAAAGTCAAACTCTATGAATAACGGTATATTTTTTTCAAATTATGTGGTATCGGTAAAGCAACGGTATCAGAAGCCGGAAAATGGAATTGGTGCAATTCTAATTATCATAACTTGAATTTTAACACAAAATGTATTTTCTAGGTAAAGGTTTTTGAGACACATTTCCCCTCAAAAATGTGACTTCTGTTTTTTCTCCTTCATAATGCTATTGTTTTTTTAAAACTGAAAAATACATTATACCAAAGAAAAATCTGTACATAAAGAAGGCAATCCTTAAATTGAGCAAAGTGAGCTTTCTCATTCATTAAAACAACTCATCGAGTTTGTTTTCTGCCACTAAAGCTAAAAGCTAAAGCTATTTTTCCCGCCAATGTGCTAGCGGCAGGTTTTTTTTCTCCTTCTCTCAGCACGGACTTAGCTGACGTGCCACAGAGTGCACGAGGTTTCCCTCAGGCGGCCGTGGTGGTCACTGAGCAATACCACGCACAAACACACACCAATGCGGAGTCTGATTAAAAGCAGAGATCTCATTCCCCGCAGGATTATGGCGTCCATCTTGAATGACTCACCAATCCATTGACTGATGACGGGATTTGTTAAATGTTGCCAAGACTCGACAAACTGCTGGGATTACCGGCAATGTTGACAATTTTTCCCGCCTCTTTCTTGTTTACTTCCCAGCTATCTGGCAGAGGTAGCAAATATTCTCACACAGAGTGAAGTAGAGATTCTGTATTTGTGTAAATGAAAAGTAGGCTACGATAAAATTCGAAGTAAATATGACACGTTTGTACTCACTGGCGTCGTCCATGACATCGACGTCGGTGCCCAGCTCGGAGCTGGTGAGGTGGTAGCGGTATTGCACGGGGTCATTGAGGGCCGACAACAGGATGAGTAGCACGACCGCGTTGATGAGCTACAGGGGGGGAAAAAAATCAATTTTGGAGAAAAACTACTTTGACAGGCAGTGACCTTGATGCTAATGTTCTATGACGGTTTGCTGAAAAGCAGTTGCAGACTAATGCTATTTCCATATTTGTCAACATTTCTGTCTACAATGGCAAAAAGGAGACTGGAGTTGGGCAATATGGCCTCAAAATAAAATAATGAAATAAAATTGAAAAAAAGCCAATTGTACATATACAGTTAAGGCACATGTATTAATAGTATGGTGTTATAGAAGGATGGTGTAAACGCTTACAAAAGCCTGCTTGGGGATTTAGCAGGCTTAAGCAGTGTACTACTATGTTTAAAAGCTCAGGTTAGTACAAAAGCATCAATGCTAAATTTAACCAAAGTGCACATGTAGGGTAAAAGGCCATGACGGGAATCTGTTATCTAAAACCAACAAAAACAGGCGTTAAATGTTCAGTTTCAAAAAACTGTTTTTATTGTGAGTACTTATTTTAGTGGCATAAACATGGAAATAAATTATTGAAACATACTGCATAGTTTTCATAAACTAGGCACCGCATATCACTAAAATTGGCATATTACTTAATTCTATTGGAGAGCATATTTCCGGGCAATTTCTTAATTTTTAAATTTTTTAAAAAATATATATTTACCTGATCTAATATTTTAAAAAATAAATGATGTTTTGCATAACTAAAGAGGCCTTTGATGAACCCAAATGTAAAATGTAAATTGAAAGAATATTTGCTCCTGATTTTGGTTGATATGTAATCTGTATCAAACTGAAATGTCACTGTCATTGCACTGCTAATGCCACAACATTGTCACATCCATCTCAGTAAGTAATATATTCTCTGACATCTGTCTAAATCTGGGCGCTGCATAACCTGGGACCTGCATAACCTGGGACCTGCATATGCAATATTTGCAGTTACATTATAGCATTTTTTGCACTGTTACATCAATAGCTATGCACAAACTGTCATTTTCACTTTCATATTAGGTCAGCCATCGGCCTCCTAGTCTGAATACTGTAAATTACGCAGTTATATTACCATACATTACCACTTGCTGCTAGTCACCTATTCATTTTATTCCCAATATGTGTAGTGTAATTTGTGTTTTTATTACAAATTTTTAAATTTTCATTAGACTTATTGTACTTTTGTTCTATGTGATGCACGATGGCGAAGTTTTAAATCTCGAACTCCGTACAATGAAAATAAACACTTTCTATTCTATTCTATTCTATTCTATTCTATTCTATTCTATTCTATTCTATTCTATTCTATTCTATTCTATTCTATTCTATCGTGGTATGAAAAAGTATCTGGAAAAAAAGTTCCAGCACACACTGTTTTTTCATCCGTGTGATTTTGAAAAAGATCAGATCACATTTGATGGTGATTTTATGCATAAATGTGAGAAATTCCAAAAGGTTCAGATGCTTTTTCATACCACTCTGTTCTGTTCTCTGTATAACACTACTGTAATTTTCGTACTATAAGCTGCTACTTTTTTCCTTCATTTTGAATCCTGTGGTTTATAGTCCAGTGCGGCTTATTTGTTGATTTATTTGGGTTAATAGGTAACACTTTATTTGACAGCGGCATCATAAGACCGTCATAATTATGACATGACACTATCATGGGCATTACTGAATACTTATGACAGATGTCATTAAGTGTAATTTGGCAAATTATGTCACTAACTCCATTTATGTCCAGTTTGGATCTTTTAAATCAATTCAAAAGTTAGATAATTTGCCGGATAACACTAAATGACATGTTATGAGCATTCAATAATGCTCATGATAGTGTCATGTAATAATTATGATTGTCTAATGACAGTCTAATGGCGCCACTGTCAAGTACCAAATACCATAACTAGCAATTAATGAAACAACTGGATCAGTAACTGAAGAAATAATTAGTACAGAACTTGAATTTTGATTGTTATTTACATCTGGAGCGCTGCAATGCATGCTAGGAGGAATGTTAGACCCAGAATACAGTGAGGACAGCTGCGGTTTATAGTCCGGTGCGGTTTATCTATGAACAAATGCCGTTTTCGTGTCAAATTTGGTGGGTGGCGGCTTATAGTCAGGTGCGCCTTATAGTCCGAAAATTACGGTCATTATTTTTGATACACTGGATCCAAAACAGAAGCCGATCTGCAGGCGTTGCTATTAAATTTCTTAAAAACGATCCAAAATATTAAAAATTGCAAATCAACATGAATACACTCCATGCAACCTTATTTCACAACAAAAGCAAATGAAATATTGTAGCATCGAGGCTAGCTAGTACAACTCAAATCTATCGGCACGTAAACAAACGCAAACAATACGTCGATTATCTCGATGAAGTCAACATATTTGTTTCAGTCTAGGCTCTTAAAAAAAAAAAAACTTACCATGTACCAAATGCCCAAAATAATGGTGCCCGTCCGGACATGGCAGCAGAGGCAGCAACTCGTCGAGTACCAACGGTCCCACGGCGAAATCATCCTCAAATGTTCCTCTCTTGAACCAAAGCGAGCACTAATTTACATGAAGGCTGCCGGGGGTAATGTCGTTTTTTTACGTTTAAAAGGAATAATAACAGACAAGTGTGGAGTTTGTTGTCACATCAACGTATGTCGAGCGAGCTGTTCGCCTCCTGCTCCTCTGAGCGAAAGAATGAGAGAGAGAATCCCTTAATCTAATCTGGTTCATCCCACAATCATGTGACCTGACATTTATTTATTTATCTAGTTTTTCCCCCCCTATTAAAGCATGGTCGTCGGTGATGGAGTCATGTACATGATTAAAAACCCCGATGTTTACCTTCTCCAATGGATCTGATTATTCTTAGAATTATTTATTCCGGTTTCTTTATGGTAATTGCAGTGCATTTGAAAAGTCTGCGTAACCCTGTTTGAATGTAATGTTATGTGTATATGTGTTAAACAAACGAAACAATTCTTAGTCCAAGTTTATGGAGGACCAAAGCTGCCAAAATTAAAAATATAAATAAGAAAAAAAATCAATCAATAAAAGGCAAAATAAAAACGACTATAGATACAAAAATAAGAATTAAACAAAAATTACAAATAAAAACAGAAATAGATAGATAATTAAATCAAAGGAGAAATAAAAATGAATATATATACAAAAAAAATAAGAAATTAAAAAGAAATGTTAATAAGAAACATTAAAAAGTTCAGAATAAATACAAAAATAAATGTGGAAATAAATATATTAATTTAAATAAATGTCAATCAATAAATTAAAGCGTTTTGCTTTTCTATTTATTTATTTCATTGTTGGCATTAAAGATTTCCAAACTAGAGATGAATTTAAAAATTACGTTGGCACACCTGCCACCATTTTAAGTGGTTTTGTTTACCTCTAATTTTTATTGTTTATGATGTACAGTATATTTATTATGTTACTTAACAATTCGTGTATATTGTAATTATATTTTATATTTCTATATGCCAGTAATTTAGATTTTATTATCATAAAAACGGGTTTTCCCCCATCAAAAGAAACAATGGTGGTTATGGATAAAGTGGTTAAAAATGATAGAAACAATATCAACTGGATTATTTATGTTTAAATTATTTAATCAGTATTTTTTTCTCTATCCTGCCTTTATTTCAAATAAAGTATTCAAGTCTTTTTTTTTTTTTTTTTGCATGTTTGCCAACCCAAAGACTCAATTCATTCCATTAATTAGCTGCAGTAATGATATTATTAATTCATTAGTTTTCTGAACCGCTTATCATCATGATGGTCACGGGGGTGACGGAGCCTATCCCAGCCAACAATGGGCAGGAGGCAAGGTACACTCTGAACTAGTTGCCAGCCAGTCGCATCATGATTTTATTATTATTTCGTGTTTTTCTGGACGATATTCAATTCATTTTGATTTATTTAATCGATTATTTTGTTCATTTTAACTAGTTATACCAATTATATTTGTAATTTTCACCAGACACATTTTTTTAACACACACAATATATAATTGTTTCTATTAGATAAAAAAAAACAATTACATTATATATACAGTATTGGTAAACTCACATTCACCTCTCCCGCAAGCATTTTAGGTTGTACAAATGTTATAAATGGAGCTTTTTCTTTCATTTTTGAATGAATTGCTTTATTTCTTAATTCCATATTTGCTTTTAGGTATGCTATTAAATAATTGTAAATATTTCAAACCGCATCCACGTTTTGTTTTGCTTTACTATTCAAAATTTTATGTGCATTTCTTTTTTTAAATCAACAAATTTTGTGGGCTGGCCTATCTTGAATGGCTGTTGCTTGACTGAGCAAACACACTGGATGAAGGCTGACAGATGGGCCAGTCAGCCAGCACACAGCGCTAAGCTCCTGTGTGGGTGGACCACCTCGACATGGTGTTTACAAGAGGGGATTTTCCTGTGTGGCCACGACTCAAAAAAAAAAAAAAAAAAACCCAAACTAAACTAAATACTACAAGCTCTTTACCTCAATGAGAGCAGTCCAGGCAATTAAATGTGGATTTGTGTGCGCAGAAAATCTCCTGAGACTTCAACTCAATCAGATTATATTTTTTGGGGCATTTTAAAGGCAAATTGAAAAGATGACTATAGCCATAAAATAGAGCATGGCATTTACGGTGAGATATGACTGCTAGAATGCATAAAGAAAAATGTATCCAAAAATAGGAATAAGTGCAAAGACTGAAGGGAAACCCGTAGACTTCAAAACTCTATCGACCTGACACTTCGTCATTCTTTGCGTTTTGCCTTACCATAGGGGGCTGTATAAAAGTCGGCTTTATTTAGTAATAGTCAGGCGAAGACAAGCTTGGATTTTTGAAAAAGTACGAATGCTATACCGCATATAAACAGGAAGGATTGTCTCAGGAGTGATTTGTTTGAGGATTCAAGGTAGTTATTATATTTTTCGTACCATGTATGGTGCTGCCCAAGTGTCCTGGGGCTGAAGTAAGTGGCCAGCATTATACACTTTATAAAAAAAGATTAATCAAAACACTAATCTTTCTAAAACAAACATGTTTTTTAGGAGCCTGAGAGGCCAGCTACAAGTTGACCCAGAAGGTGCTGGCGTATTCTTCGATAGAGAAGCAGAGCGTCAGGCTCATCATGGCAGTCGTCAACCCCAACACGGACGCGGGGCTGAGGCTCCTAGCCATAACTATGGGCAAGCAGGAACACAGGGACACGGCCTGGAGATGTTCAAGAGGACAAGGGAGAGCTGGAGATGGGCCGGACGGTCCTCAAGCGGCCATTTCTCCGCTTGGCCCACATGGCTTCTTTCGGAATGTCGCTGTGGGACTCCCTGATGTGTAGGAAGCACAAGAGCACCTTCTGGAGTTCCTGGCGGTCCCTCTTCAACTGTTTTGGTGCCAACTTCTCCAAGGATGTGACATGAGGGGAAAATAAATAAATAAATAAATCAGGAGCGAGGAAGAACAAGGCCTTGGAGTGGCCGACTGGCAGGAAACGGAGCAGAGTCGAGGAGGGCAGAAAGGAGATGGCGAGGAACACGGATTTGTATAAATCGAGGAAGCTGACCAGAAAACGCATGGGATTGAAGAAGGCTATGTGATTGTTGAAAGACGAGGCTCATATCCTGGCAATACCACATTGATTCATTGTACTGCCTGAATTATAGGCTGTACAAGTATATCTCATATGCATTTTATATTTATGTTTATTTAGATTTATACTTTATACTTGCAAGTCACTTTTGAGATTTGAACTTATCCTGCACTGTAAAGGGAGATGCTCCACATTTTCATTGTACAACTGTATCATGACAATAAAGGGCTTTTATATTCTATAATAAGTTGTGATTGTATATAGAATTTATTAATAATCTATTTATAAATTATTTATAACTGATTCTGCATGTTTTCCTCAAGTATTAAGTTTCTGATATGAAAATTGAGTAATTTATTAGCTGTTGGAAACACGCAGTATATAAAAGAAAAAATAAGCTGGTATTTTGGGCAAAAATTTATATATGTTAAATATTGCTATTGATCCTGAAAATATAGATGATTATGTATGCATTTGGTGATTTTTGTGCATCTAGTGTAAAATCTGAGAATTTTATAGCCTTATATACAAAATAATTAATCGGGATTATACAGGGGAACAACTTTGAATTGTTTCATGGCGCTGCTCATGGAGACTCATATATGACTCAGGTAGGTGCCTGTTTTAGTTTTAGGTCGGCAGCAGCTTTGGTTTTGAAAATATATGAATTTGAGGTTTTTGAGAATAGGGCCCCTACGGATCGGCCCTGTGCCACGTGTCGGTCAATATGCTATGAAGTCTATGGGGAAACCTTTCCCATGTTCCTTGAGTAGAAGCAGCTGTAGAATGGGGCGCCTGAAAGTAATGGTATTCGACCTTTTGTATAAATTTTGTTTGTCTTTCATCTCAACTCCGTTGACGTCGCAAAGATGTTTTTCCTCAATTTGTAATCAATGCTCCAGTTTTGGCTCCTTAATGTGGAAGCCCACCGACTCCACAGAGGGCAGTGATGTCGCCAATAGGACGCGATCATCCGAGTAGCACCATCGAAGAAGAAAAAGGCGGAAGTTAGCGTCACGTCGCTAAGCAACTGTGAGTGTAAAAGTCTGTTTTCCCCCCATGAATCACGTCTTTTTCTATTTCACCTTCCTTGATTTATGTTATACTTAACAACTGCACTATGTTATATTTAACAACTGCACTAGCAACGCAGTTTGTTTTTGTCGTGCTGAACATCGCGGCAAGCTTGGCGTTGTTTAAATTAGCTGCAGCGTGCTAGCTACAAACAAAGGGACGTATGCTAAATCAGGACAGCCTAAAAATGTGTAAATTCCGAAAGCTTGGAGATCTGGCTATTTAAAACGTAATTAATTAATTAATTTAAAATTTATTGAGGGGATATGGTGGTGCTTGAGAGAACGTTGACAGAACACGAGAAGGAACTGTCGAACAATAGACCGAATGAGAAAGAATAATATTGACTTATTTTCCCATTGGATTTCTCATTGATGTCTGTGACTGTCTGTTCCAGTGAATGAATTAATAATGTATTATTTTTAAAAACAACCTAACACAATAAAGCAAGCCATCAGATTGCATATATTAACCTTTAAGGGACAGTGGTCACTACACTGGACAGCAATGTATAATTTCTGATGGTGTCTGTAAGGTTTTAAAAACAATTGAGAAATCAATCCTGATTTAGGTTACCATAATTCTTAACTAGGGCTGCAGCTACCGATTATTTAAGTCATCTATTAGTCTATCGTTTAGTTACTTTGAATAATCGAGTAATCGGATTATGAACATTTGATGCGTTGCGGAATACATTTTACGAGATGTAAAACAAATAAACTAGTGTTTATGCTTGCAATATGTATTTTTGGCTTTCAAAAGAGCATTAAATGCAAATACACAATAAAATACCCGAATGTATGTACCCGAAACGATGTAGAATTGGACTTTAATTAGACAAGAGCAATAAATTATGATGACCATATTTTGATTTCCAACTCCCGGCCCGGCCTCGAGATACTTTATTTTACTCGAAGTTTACTCAAGGGTGCCTAAATCACTCTAATATATTTAAAGTGTGCCTCCTCCGTCAGGATAGAAAAATTCAGTTTTATATGTTAAAAAAAATATATATATATATATATATATTGCCTTATAGTAAATAACCAAAGAACAATTCAAATTCTCAGAGGTTACTCAGCAGGCTTTATTATTACTAAAACATAAACAAACAATAGAAATGCGGAAAAAGAAAAAAAAAGAAATTAAAAAAATTAAATAATGATAAAAAAAGATATATATAATCAGGGGTGCACATAAGTGGTCCGCATGCGTGCATGCGTACTGGACGTAGACAAATGCGCTGGCCCTCAACGGCATCCATACGCTTTTGCGTACCGATGGCTGACCACTGTATTTGCAGCGGACACGAGAAAATAACTTCTCAAAATTTTGAAGAGGCAGGCCACACTGAGTAAATACTTTAGTGATGGGACGAAATGAGCCGAGGTTCCGAAGCTTGTGTCGAGTAATGGGAGGGGGGTTTCCACGAAGCTTGTAGCGAGGCTCGCTTCATTTCGGCAAAACCCGGAAATGATGACATGGGAAGCCTCGCCGGCGGCCGGTGGCCGGCGGCCGGCTAAATCTCGTGAGTGCTTCGGAAGTGATCCAACGTTTGGCGCACATTGCAAAAACAGGACAGACTACGGTATAAATTGGTTGCAAAACGCAATGGCGATCGCCTGTTATCTCACATTTTGTGGATTTCGGGCTCCTGTACTTGTTACATCTGTGCGCAACAGTGCAACCAGTGCAATCTTTTTTCGAGCCTTGTCCTTTGCGTGCGATGGAACCTGCGCGAAAAGAGCGATCCTCCCCTGTATGGGAACATTTTGATTTGATTGCTTTCAATAAGGTAAGGGAGAAAAACTACTTTAATATAAATGTGAGTGTGTGTGTGTACCTATCTGAACCAAACATTAACAGAATGAACAATCCATTAGTGTACTGGGAGGCACAAAAGAATACCTACCCAAATTTATATAAACTGGCACTCACATTTCTCTGCACCCCAGCTTCATTTGTGCCTTGTGAAAGAATATTTTCTAAAGCTGGTGAAATATTTTCCCCAAAAAAAGAAACTGTTTAAAGCCAGCCACTGTGGGAAAGCTATTATTTCTAAATAAAAATGAATAACAAATTACCCTTAGCACTTGTTGTATTTTGTTCACATACTAAATTACTAACACAAGCACATTCATATCTTTGTCTTAAACAAATAGCCATTGAATTCTTAACAATGTTGACCTCTTGGGCTTCTAGACCACTTGATGGCGCCATAGGGTAAATGAAGCACCATGAAGCTTTGCTACATGTGCAAACCAATTGGCTGCAAAGCTTCATTGTTTCATGAGGCTTCATTTGGCCATCACTAAATTACTTCCGTGTTCCCCCACCCCCGTCAAAAGACAGACAGACGACAGAGACGTCACCGGAGCTATCGAAAAAAAGGACTTTTGCTGAAAAGTGGCTACAGGAGGTACCATGGCTAGAAGCAAATGATGCTCGCACGGAAATGCGGTACAAAATGTGCCGTGAGAATCCCAATGTCGCCGATAAGAGCAGCGCATTTTATGTAGGGTCAAAGAATTTCAGCCATCCAAACTTTGAAAAGCACGAAAAAAACAGAGAGCATGTGGCAATTAAGCAAACTATCGATGTCAAACAGGACCCCACTCGCCCTATGGACAAGTGGCGGAATAAAGGTAATGAACAGCGACATGCACTTACAAACGTGTTTTTGCTCGCATTTTACAAAGCTAAACATGCACGTTCAATGAGGTCTTATGAGGAGGATATCCCACTTTTAAAAAGGCTTGGAGTTAATGTGGGAGCCGCATAATGCCCTTTATTTTGAATTGGTGCTTCTTATTTCTTTACATTTCACTTCGAAGTAATGGCAATTTTGTTGTGCCAGTTGATGTTAATCAAGCATTAATTGTTAATATAATTAATTAAGGTTAATTTCTCTAAGTAAAGCTTGTCATAAATTTATCGCATCAGGGGGGTCGGCTCTCAAGCTCAATGAGGACCAAGTCACATCTCCAGGTCCTCCTCTGAGAACCTGGGCAAAAAAATTATGTGCACCCCTGTATATAATGCAGACCCATGGAAATTTAGTCCAGTACCACACACACACACCCAGTAGGCTATGTGCCAACTAAGCATTTTTATAAATTACTATCACGACAGTTGTCGTTGACAAATTGTTATTCCCTCTCAATTGTTATTCAATGTTCTAAATTGCACTCACTAACCTAAATAAACTCACAAACGGTTCAACCAGCATGTTTCCAAACGAAGCAGTTCAAAACTACATTTGCCATAATGCCTACTATTTGCCTAGCACAATTTAGCTCATTGGTAGCTACCCTATTAGCGAACGCCAGTAGCCGAAGCAAAATCAAGCGCAAAGCAAATGTACCTGTAGCTTGTGAGCTCCTGTCGTGACAAAGGTTTGTTTGTGCATGACAATTGACAGTTAACGTCATGATAAAGCCAGTTTGTGACTGCGCACACATGCGCAAATTTGTATCCAAAGTAGACTAAAGGTATTTTCGACTCAATTACTCTTTTGGGTACATGAGGATTTGATTAGATACGAATTGATCAGAAAAAACTGGGCAGGCTCTCTGGGAAACGTCATTGGCAGCACAGTACCGTAGTATTCTGTGCAAAGTGTCAGTCAATTTCAACACACTAATTGGTCCCGTGAAAAATAATGAAAACCTGACTTATTCATGAATTTATAAAACCCTGACAGACGCCACAGACAGGATGTGAAAAGTAGACATGTCCGGGCAAAAGAGGACGTTTGGTCACCCCAAATAAATGCATTTAAAAACAATTAAAATACCTGAGCTTAGCCTCAAACAGTATAAAAAATATCTAAGTACAACAAAAGAACAACTGGTTAACTTGCATAGCATAGCAAAAGTCAGCGAGGGTAAATGCGTAAACGATTTATTTATTTATTGTTTTTTTTTTTTTACAAAGCTGTTAACAAATCATTCAAACACCTATTCCCACAAAAAAACTAAATATGCTAAATATACTTCTAAACTAAATAACGAATTCATAAACAAACATGAACTTAAACAAAAACTTATCTTATGTTGGTTTTAACAGGGAGCAGATAGATTCAGCCATGTTCGACGACTTGTCATATTCACTGTTGCCACTAGAGGGTGGTATATCATCTCATATCAATCAAACTAAATGCAAAGACTTTCAATTTTTTCTCTCTAATTAAACGAGTCTTCGAAGCAGCAAAATTTGATTCGAAGCTTTTATCTAACCGAATTACCTTATTGGCCTGAATATAAGACGGTGTTTTTTGCATTGAAATAAGACTGAAAAAGAGGAGGTCGTCTTATTCGCGGTCTAGACATTATACCCATTCATGACGCTAGATGGCGCCAGTTATCATTGAGGCGATGTTCTGTCATGACAGAGCTCAGCTACTCTCCCCATTCACGACGCTAGATGGCGCCAGATATCATTGAAGCGATGTTCTGTCATGACAGATCTCAGCTTCTCTCCAGTTTGCAATTTTTTATTGCAATGTTTTTCCTTTTTCAGATTTGTTTCAAGACTACAGTCAAACTTAACTTTGATGGTTAATGCAGTTATCGCAATTTTGTTGTTTTATCACAAGAGATTGGTTTATTTACATTTGAAAAACCAGAAGCCATTCATTTACGAATGTGATTGCACTTTAGTTTACATATTTAAATGTTCAGATATTAAGATTTGAATGAGGCAAAATAACATTCTTTTTCTCTCAAATATATTGTTATAATCATTTGTTTCGGATGTACTGTTAAAAATTAATTTGGTGTTCAAAAAGTCTTTTTTCAAACTTGAGTCTTGAAAAAGAGGGGGTCGTCTTATAATCAGGGCCGTCTTATATTCGGGCCAATACGGTACTCAAGTTAATCGTTTAATCGTTGCAGCACTTTTCTTAACATAACTATTACTGGTGTACGATAATTATTGGTCCGATAATTATCGGTCCGATAATACAAATTATGACGTCATCCCAATAAATCCAATAAAATAATTAATAGGACCAGTAATACAGTATGAACTGTGCTCACTGGCTGGGAAATCAGTTGGCCATTTGCGGGGCATTGCTCCCACCTGCCGGTCAGAATAATTCGCTGCATCTATAATTTGGCCCACAAACTCATTCACTTTACACAGTGCTGTGTCTAGCGTTAGCATTGACAATCGTGAATGCTTTCTGTTACTTACGTTTCCGCCTTGGAAATATATGTAAATATTTATGTTTACTATAACATATGGATGTGCAATATATGTTTACTTCAGTGGTGAAGGGTCATATGTACAGAACTTCATAAGTTGTTGTGTTATAGAAGTCAGCCAATGCTTAAGGCTAGTAGCTCAAGCTAGTGTGCTACGCTATACATACATATAATAGTTGTCGTGTAATGTTAGTCCTGTCAGCATGCTTGGTAGGATTTTATACTATGCAGAGAATAAACCTCATACTTTATTGAATATGGGTTCACTCACTGCCGTTTATATTGATTATTATAAGGCAAGCCATTAATCCTTTTTGTTCTACCATATTTTTGTTATGAGGAATGAGTGATAAACCTTACTATCTAATGTTTACAGTGTTAGTTATAAGTTAGTAAGTTATTGAGAGGCCTTTTGGTTATTGATAGGCTTGCTGTCCTAACCTGTCTCCCAGGTTAAGAAAGTTGTTTCATGGACCAAGACCACAACAGTCTCCCGTAGCACCAAATATTTTTATCCGATGACAAAGCACAATACCTGTTGGGTTTATGTTTTAGTTCAGTGCTCATTGTTCAGGAAACACATCTTCAATTATATTGACTAATTGATTGTGATTGACTCAAATTATATTTATTTGAAAAAATAAATATTGGCACTTTATTTGAAGTCAAGACTGTTCTTGTCTTTGTTTTGTTCATTATAATAATGTTCATGTCATTATGAAAATTATGTTGAGATCAAAGACAAATCTATGTTGAATCCGCCATTATTTTTTTTAAACCTCCAGGTGTTCAAAAACAATATACAATATATATATATATGAATATACATTTTAAAAAATTATATATTTATTATCGGGCATCAACATCGGTATCGGCTTTGAGGAGCAGGAAGTTATCGATATCGGTTTCAAAAAATGGATATCATGCACCCCTAATAACTATTGATCTTGGAAGCACATA
Organism: Corythoichthys intestinalis; assembly: GCF_030265065.1. Taxonomy (NCBI): domain Eukaryota; kingdom Metazoa; phylum Chordata; class Actinopteri; order Syngnathiformes; family Syngnathidae; genus Corythoichthys; species Corythoichthys intestinalis. The sequence continues at coordinate 25,093,889 of NC_080416.1, forward strand.
CCTGAGATGGCTGTAATCCCACTACAGGTTTAAGCAAAATTGGCTGCTGAGAACATAAACGTAGCATTAAATTTGCCATTTTGTTTTCTTTAGAGCTTGCTGCTGGGCAGTAGGAGCGGCGCTCCAGGATGGAACAGAAGGAGCCAGAGCCCCCCAACATCAAAGTGGAAGAGGAAGAGCTCTGCGTGTCTAGCAGTCGCGAGGCCGAGCGAGAAGAGGAGCGGGTCGCCAAGTTCCAAGTGATGCGCGTCATTGTGAAGAGCGAAGTCGACGATAAAACTCAGACTCGGTTGGCCGACGGAACCCGACCTCACCAGCGTTCACCTCCGGTCAAGCGCTCTCGACTTCCTTCGGACCACCCCTACCCAAAGGCCACGGCCGACCTAATGGCAGCCGCCGGCGCTCTATCGGGTTTAAACTGCACCCGACATGAGCGACTCCCGAGCGGGAAAACTTTCGTCTGCTCGTTTTGCTGCAAAACCTTCAACCAACGGGTCCATTTATCCCGCCACTTGAGCGTCCACACAGGGGACAAACCCTTTCACTGCACCATTTGCAGCAAAATGTTCGCCACCAGGGACCGATTGCACTCCCACATGAGGATCCACACGGGAGAAAAACCTTTCAGCTGCTCCGTTTGCGGCAAGCGATTTTTCCACCGCTCGCATTTAGTCAAACACTCCCAAATTCACACGGGCGTCAAGCCGTTCCCCTGCCTTTTTTGCGGCAAGCGCTTTTACTCCAACGGTGATCTGATCAAACACACGCGGACGCACACGGGGGAAAAACCCTTCACCTGTTCTATTTGCAACACTAGCTTCAGCGACAGCTCCACGCTGGGCAAGCACAAGCGCCGCCACACGGGAGAGAAACCCTTCAACTGCAGTGTGTGTGATAAGCGCTTTCCCTTCAAGTTCCAGGTGAAAAAGCACAAGTGTGTTGGTGAGAACAGCACCACTAAGTGAACTTAATAGAACTATTTCACTAATATTCTTCCTTGTTGGTAGAGGTGCACGATAATTATCGGTCTGATATTAGGAATTATGACGTCATCACAATAAATCCAATAACATTATTAAGAGAACCGGTAATATATAATTTTTTTGGCATGGTGTCGGTGGATTTGGATGTGTGCGTTTGAGTTGTTTAATGGACCAAGACCACAAAAGTCCTCTCGCACCAAATATTTTATCTGCTGACAAAGCACAATACGTGTTGGGTTTATGTTTGTTTTAGTTCAGTGCTCATTGTTCAGGGGAACACATCGTCAATGATACTGACTAATTGGTTGTGATTTACTCAAAATTTATTTATTTAAAAAAATAAATATGGGCACTTAATTTGAAGTCAAAACTGTTCTTGTCTTTGTTTTGTTTATTATAATAATGTTCATGTCATCATGAAAATTCTGGTTCGGTCAAAGGCAAGTCTATGCTGAATCCACCACAAGTATTTTTGGCCTACACGTGTTCAAAAAACCATGTGAATATACATTTAAAAATTATATATATATTATCGGTAGAGATCACGTCATTTTCAAAGTATTGGAATCGGCAAAAAAATATCGGACATGCCTTTTTTTAATATATGTATATATATATATATATTTATTAATTAAATCGTTTTCTAATTGTATTTAACGTTACAGACATAATATGTTACACTCATCCAGACTCTTTAGTTTAGGCTTAAGGTAGGGTTATCAAATTGATCCCGTTAACGGCGGTAATTAATAAAAAAAAAAATTTATCACGTTAAAATACTTAACGCAATTAACGCATGCGCTGCACGACCCACTCACGCATTGTAGCGTTCAATCTGTAATGGCGCCATTTTACATATATATATATATATATATATATATATATATATCAAAAAGGCAGCGTAAACTGAGTAGAGTGAATTTTGCAGCCTTTCGAGCCTTTTTTAATCGGCTAAAGCCTTACAATCCCTCTCCCTACGATTAGAAATATCATGGGAAGCAATGTGGGGAAGAAAGGTAGTAATTGATCTTTTTCTTAACATCCTATGTTATTTCCCCACGCAGAGAAGATATATCAATTGGTACCACTATGCACAGTCATGGTTGCACTTCCCATCATGCATTTGGGCAGAACAGTTAAATGGCTACAGTATCATTTACTGAAAGCTCAACAAATACACTAGATGGCAATATTTAGTCACAATATACAAAGTTACATTTATCCTTTAAGAATTACAAGTCTTCCTATCCGTGGATCCCTCTCACAGAAAGAATGTTAATAATGTACAGTGGGGAGAACAAGTATTTGATACACTGCCAATGGGTTTTCCCATTGGCAGTGTATCAAATACTTGTTCTCCCCACTGTAAATGCCATCTTGAGGATTTATTGTCATAATAAACAAATACAGTACTTATGTACTGTATGTTGAATGTATATATTCGTCTGAGTTTTATTCATTTTTTTCTTAATGCATTGCCAAAATGTATATGATCGGGAAATTTTTCGGGAATGATTGGAATTGAATCGGGAGCAAAAAAAAAAGCGCTCAGATCGGGAAATATCGGGATCTGCAGATACTCAAACTAAAACGATCAGGATCGGGAGCAAAAAAACATGATCGGAACAACCCTAATTATCGGTTATCTTATCGGTATCGGCCTTGAGGAGCAGGAAGTTATCGATATCGGTATCGGTTTTAAAAAATGGATATCGTGCACCCCTACTTGTTGGAGAAATTCTGTGCATAATAACTATAATTAGTCTTATAGCGGAAGGTTAGAATTTTTTATATTAGGCTTAATCTTCGAGTTAGCGGGGCTTTAATTAATCGGTGGAGTTGATTTCAACAAAGTCCATGCAGTTTTTTAGTTATTTTGTTAGTTACAGGGCTCCAGAGTGGCTAAGCTAGAGCGAGTCAATGGTCCCATCTTAGCATGCCGATAAAAAACAACACATGCACACATGTCTGGGGGGGGCATTGGGGGGTACCCTGACTTCAATCTGACGTCACTCGACAAAATGACGTTGCCCGTCGAAAAGCAGACCGTCGATAGTATCACTAAAGAAGGCAGTTCATAGTGTGTGCTATTCTCCTTAGCCGTTGTTCTTCCTCCACTATTTTGATTGCTTACGAGATGACCAGTTTACTGGAGGCCAAAATGTCTTTTGATGGCCAAAATTAAAAAACAACATGTAGCAATCAGCCATCTTGCTGTTTACATTTGCTTGGAACGCTTGGAGGTCGCAACTGGTACCGTCCGAGTGGGATAAGTCCGATTTCCCACCTTCCTTGAATGCAGCATGTGTGTGGATGTGAATGTGGTCTTATTATGCATCTAAAAAAAAGAACGAAATGAATTTTTGGCCGCATGGGTATTTTGAACAATGATTTACACTTTGAATTTATTTGACTATGTTAGATCTGTTAATATTTTTTTATTGACGTGCTAAGACAGGACCATTGACTAATGATTAGTGATGCACGATAATACATTTTTCAACCGATAACCGATAATGTCAAGCCGATAATTCTATTGAAAGATTTATGTAAAATTTTAAAGTATACACAAAAGGAAATATTACTGTGCAAAAATATAATTTATTGCTCTTTTTTTCAACATAAAATATGAACAAGTCATCTTGTTCAACCACAACATCTAAACAATGACAGATTGTCTGACATTGTGTAATGGTAAACTTTTGGCAACAATTACAGAGTAAATACCTAAATTCCACAAAAATGCCTTTAAAAGTAAGCCATTCCTAACATATATAACATTAATACACTGCAAAACACACCTCCTTAAAACTAGTCAGTTTTAAGTGTAAATCTATTGGAAATAAGTGAAATTATCTGCCAGTGCTTAAAGATTTCTTGGAAGAAAAATAGCTAGCTGAAAATAACAGCTTTATTTTAAGCAATACATTATTATACTTAATCCTAAGAAAAAAACTTGGAAGAAGAAAAGATTTTGAATAATATTTGTGGCTACAGAATATTATTGTTATTTCATTACAACAGGAATGTGCATATTTAAATTGATAAGTGTTAATAAGTGCCAATAAGTTTTGATTATCTACTGTGACTGTAATTGAGCAGACAAATAAGTTAGATTAATTTGAAAAGTGATTGCTAATGTTATATGCTTTGTTGCACACTGTGAAAATGATTAACTCAAAAGAGCGAGATGTCATGTACCCATTCTGCAGCGCTTTGTTTACATATGCGGCACTCACGACATTTGCTTTACAGCAGCTAAACTGATACACGGCAGTACTATTTGGAAGGAGTTGGAGCTCGCATCTCCGTGCGTGTTGTTTTGTGCCTGAGTTTTGTTAAGCCGAAAATAAAGGCAGCGTTACAAAGTCATCTGACCGCTCGTCATTTTACATACTGAATGCATTATTGACTCCTCAACCTCTCCTCCCTCAGGGGCTTCAGAGAGGGGAGGGGTTGAGGAGGCGGCGTGCTGAATTCTTCGGTTGTGCACATTTTGAGGCTAAATCAAGTATATAATTATCGGATTGCATTATCGGTTGAATTTTTTATTATCTGGATTATCTGTGTGACGTCATAATTGCCATTATCGGCCGATAATTATCGGCGACCGATATTATCGTGTATCTTTACTAATGGTAACAAACTCCTCGGAATTTGTTTAAAACTACTCCCCCGACTAGTTAAACCCCTGCTAACTCAAAGATTAAGGCTAACGTCAAAAATTCTGAACTTCCGCTTTAAGGGGTGTCCAAAGTCTGATAGGTACTAAAAATGTTTAATGCAACTCCCAAAAATGTCCTAACAAAAACCCTAAATCTGATTTTAATGAGAAGAAAATGGCAAGAGATACCAAAACCAGGTTAGCGTTTTGATGAAAATGTATTTCATGAAAATCCAACAAAAGAACAGAGATTATTACTTTCTTGACGGATAAATACAAGTACATTTTCTTGAAATTTTCCTTTAAATTATGGGCTACATTCTAGTTATGGCTGCCATTGACGGTGATAGACGAATCAGTACAAGGTATTTAAAATACTTCACATCCAGTGGCGGATAAAGTATTAAAGACTGAGCAGAATGAAAAAAAAAAAACAAGCAATAGGATTGACAGCACTGTAAACAGAACCTTAACAAACTCAAAAAAACACCAAAATTTAGCTTAATGTCAGATTGCAAAGCAACTCTCAATTGCGTCCCCATACTTATTCTGCAAGAGTGTGTAGCACCCATCTGGAGGCGTGCGCTGCTCTCACTGTTGTTTTTTATTGATCAATATCTTGTTCACCTGCCTAATCTTGCTTGTACTCATGTTGTTTCTCTCAAGTGCTCAATTCTGGTATAGTTGCACGGGGCTTATCGATTGCGCCAGAGGCATGAAAACTTAACTATCAAGTCATAATGAGGGAAAAGAAAGTAGCGTGTAACGTAGGGGACAATTTGAAAAAAGTAAAAAGTACAGATATGTGCTGTACAATGTCATGAAGTCAATGTAAAAAGTACCACTTCATATTTGTACTCAAGTACAAATACACAAAAAATGTACTTAAGGATAGTAACGATGGACCTTTACTTTGTTGCATTCCACCACTGTTCACATCACATAAAAATCCGCAAGACACAATTAGAAATAACAAAAAAAGGATAGATAAAAGTCACGTTAAATTGGGTGAGGCAGTTAAAAATCAAACATGAAATAGAAACTGATAAAAAGCAAAAGTCGTACAATCCGATTGCCTCGTTGGGGTCAAATAAATCAAGCATGTATTTTGATCCAAGGCTAGTAAGTGTTTTCTAGTATTTTATAGTCTATCCTTTGGCTTACAGGAAGCCAGTGTAATGATTTTAGTGTAACATGGTCCAGTTTCTTTGTATTTATAAGGACTGGCTGCAGCATCCTGATTGATTTTTTTGTTAAGACCTTTAAATACATCATTGCAATAATCCAATCTACTGAGCACCTAGAGCACAGGTGTCAAACAGATTCCAGAAAGGGCCTAGTGGGTGCTGGATTTTGTTCTAACCGATAACACGCAGAGAGTTTAACCAATGAACTTCCTGCTGAAACAAGCAGCACCTGACAAAGTTTAACTGATTACACATGTAAAAGATCTAATTGGTGAAAAGGTGTCCTCTTCATTGGTTGGAAAGCAAACCTGCACCCACTAGGCCCTTTCTGGAATCGGTTTGACACCTGTGACCTAGAGGGACATCGACAGAAATAAAATGATTCTAAACCATCTGGTGCGCACTACAAACTACAGTGGGGCAAATAAGTATTTAGTCAGCCACCAGTTGTGCAAGTTCTCCTACTTGAAAAGATTAGAGGGACCTGTAATTGTCAACATGGGTAAACCTCAACCATGAGAGACAGAATGTGGAAAAAAAACAGAAACTCACATTGTTTGATTTTTAAAGAATTTATTTCCAAATTAGAGTGGAAAATAAGTATTTGGTCACCTACAAACAAGCAAGATTTCTGGCTGTCAAAGAGGTCTAACTTCTTCTAACGAGGCTCCACTCGTTACCTGTATTAATGGCACCTGTTTTAACTCATTATCGGTATAAAAGACACCTGTCCACAAACTCAGTCAGTCGCACTCCAAACTCCACTATGGCCAAGACCAAAGAGCTGTCGAAGCACACCAGAGACAAAATTGTAGACCTGCACCAGGCTGGGAAGACTGAATCTGCAGTAGGTAAAACGCCTGGTGTAAAGAAATCAACTGAGGGAGCAATTATTAGAAAATGGAAGACATACAAGACCACTGATAATCTCCCTCGATCTGGGGCTCCATGCAAGATCTCACTCCGTGGTGTCAAAATGATAACAAGAACGGTGAGCAAAAATCCCAGAACCACACGTGGTGACCTAGTGAATGACCTACAGAGAGCTGGGACCACAGTAACAACGGCTACTATCAGTAATACAAAGCGCCGCCAGGGACTCAAATCCTGCACTGCCAGACGTGTCCCCCTGCTGAAGAAAGTACACGTCCAGGCCCGTCTGCGGTTCGCTAGAGAGCATTTGGATGATCCAGAAGAGGACTGGGAGAATGTGTTATGGTCAGAGCGAACCAAAATAGAACTTTTTGGTAGAAACACAGGTTCTTGTGTTTGGAAGAGAAAGAATACTGAATTTCATCCGAAGAACACTATACCCACTTTGAAGCATGAGGGTGGAAACATCATGCCTAGGGCTGTGTTTCTGCGAAGGGACCAGGACGACTGATCTGTGTAAAGGAAAGAATGAATGGGGCCATGTATCGAGAGATTTTGAGTGAAAATCTCCTCCCATCAGCAATGGCATTGAAGATGAGACGTGGCTGGGTCTTTCAGCGTGACAATGATCCCAAACACACAGCCAGGGCAACAAAGGATTGGCTTCGTAAGAAGCATTTCAAGGTCCTGGAGTGGCCTAGCCAGTCTCCAGATCTCAACCCCATAGAAAATCTGTGGAGGGAGTTGAAAGTCCGTGTTGCCTAACGACAGCCCCAAAACATCACTGCTCTAGAGGAGATATGCATGGAGGAATGGGCCAAAATACCAGCAACAGTAGAGGTTTGCAAAATTTCCGATTCTTAGAAGTACAACACACTCAGCGCGCCGCACGGTCTTCGGGACGCAATGAGGAATGAAGCGAGAGTAGCTAAACATCATGCTTCTCATTACCCGGCCCCTCGGGTAATGCCAATGCTCAACTCACGGCTCTAGCTCAACTCATGTCACGAGATAAAAAAAAACACAACAAAATACCTGACTGCTGCCGAAAAGCTACGACAAAGTACATCCACATAATGTTACGGTAGATATCATTTATATAGGACTAGGTGCAATATAGATTCGGTAGCGTTAGCAGCACATCTACAAAAAGCTAGATGCGGGCGTTAGTAAACGGCCGCCATCTTAAAGCAGTACACTTCCCTGCAAGGCTGTTGTAGCGAACCTTCCAAGCAAACCTAATTAACTTTTTATCTAAAATACTCCTAAATCGGAAAAAATATTGACTTGAATCTATCTTTAAAATAGTTTTAAAACTTTCACATGTTGAAAGTAGACAAAAGGGAAATTATGGAATAACGGGAGCAATTTTAACAACTTTAACGGTTGATTCACAACATTAAATTAATTGAATGTAGTTTAAAGCTGCTGATACAGAATGGGGACTGGAGTTTTTTATTTACTGTTATTTTTGTATATTTGTTTACTGCTATATGTTAACTTGATACTGAAATTGTAGTTTGGTTTAGCCTGAGAGTACTTTTGAACAATCGAATCGGAGCCTCGTAATCGTAATCGAATCGTTAGGTGCCCAAAGATTCCCTGCTCTAAGCAACAGTGTGTGAAAAGCTTGTGAAGAGTTACAGAAAACGTTTGGCTTTAGTTATTGCAAACAAAGGGTACGTAACAAAGAATTGAGATGAACTTTTGGTATTGACCAAATACTTATTTTCCGCTATGATTTGGAAATAAATTCTTTAAAAATCAAACAATGTGATTTTCTGTTTTTTTTCCCCTCATTCTGTCTCTCATGGTTGAGGTTTACCAATGTTGACAATTACAGGCCTCTCTGATATTTTCAAGTGGGAGAACTTGCACAATTAGTGGTTGACTAAATACTTATTTGCCCCACTGTATGTTGTGCGCACGAAAAAACTATAGGCCGTTCCGAGACAATGTAATGGTGACGATGTGCAAGTACAGTCCAAGACTGAACTAAAGATCAACTAAATCCTGTATTATCATTTTTAGCACGCCGAAACTGCTGGTGTCTTAACGCGACTGCAGTTTGTGGCCTATAAAAGGGAACTATCAGGTGTGCACCAGACTGTTTCTGGTGCGCACCAACCAGATAATTTCTAGTGAGCACCACATACTATCTGGTGTGCACACCAGATAGTTTCTAGTGTGCACCAAATACTATCAGGTGCACACCAGATTGTTTAAATTGTGTTTCTGTCAATGTCCCTTTATAAAATATTTTCATAATATTTGTGATAATATGTCGACTGACAACTAGTTGAATGACTCCTCTTTTATATCTTGTGGGGGTCTGTATCGCTTTCACCGGCACAAATTAATTTTGAGGAGGGTGATGCCAGAGCAACAAAAGAGACAAAAAGTTTTGTCTGAGGAGGAAAATAAATGTAGGCCACCAGAATATACAGAATAAACATTGGCCCGGCTTTCACTTGCTGGCCTGAACTCCCCTTTAACCGAACTCGTCAGCGCTGACGAGTTTCGCCACACTGAGCCACATTGTTGCTAACCGTCATATGCTATTATTTAGCCACAACTGGATTCATTACTTTATTACTATTCAGTCTTCCCTAAAGTGCCTGTGACAGCAGAAAAAAAATCTTAAATAGCATTATTATGTGAATTAAAATCATATTTTGAGACGATTCGACTATATACAACAATTTGGCAAAGCGCAGATGACGAGAAATTAGTCTTTTAATGTGCCGTTTAGCCCTGCCTGTCATTATAGCGCTCCAGCGTCCCTCGGTGGAGGATGACGTTGGCAGGGTCACGATTTCATCTGATTTAGAATTCAGCCCATTGAGGGGGAATTATTCAGAACGAGGAAAATGTGACGAAGAGAGCAGAAAAATGTCATTGTTTCAATCTCTCTACTCCAATATTTTCACAGGATATTCTTTTTATCTAAGTATTTTTCCCCAATTGCTAAATATGGTAAGGTCATGACAAATAACAGTCTTGTGCTAAATGGAATATGAACTATTAAAAATGCATTTATTCAGTACGACATGGCAAAATTACTCCATAATGGTCAAAACTGTCAACTTCTTGCACCTCCCGAATGATATTTTATGCCACCGGAGTTGGTACGGCTTTTGTCATTTCCCTGCCCCGGGTTCGGAGAGCGTAAACAAACCAGGAGGCGTGACAGCTAGCCGACATGCTAACCCGAACCGAGAGGCCTTTTAAAGTGATCCTCTAACTTAAATACCTGTAGGCTTTAATAAACCACAATTGTTCTCTTGTACTAAAATATGTTGTTAGAAACACATAAAATGTTAAATCAATGGCAATGTTTTATAATATTTAGTCCATATTTTGACCGTTAGTTGGCGCCATGGTTTGCGGGCTTGCAGTGATGACGTAATTGGTATCTTTCCAAATGTGTAACGTGTTCATCAATTGCTTATTGCTGCCTAAACTCGTGAAGTAAAATGCCACGATGTGCTGCTTTTGAATGCAATTTCCAGTCAAATGGAAAAAAGGGGAGTGGAGTGAGTGGTCAAAGTGGATATATTTTTAGTGAATAAATGTGCATAAGTGGAAGCTTCTCCCCCTTTTTGGTCCCTGTATGCACGTATCCTACCCACCACGCGTTACAACTGGCGCCCGAACATTTTTCCTGGATCCTCAGTCAAGTAAGGGATCCGTCTATTTTCTGGATCCGACGGTCCCACCGCGTCTGCAATATTGGTTTCGGATCTGTCCATTTTTTTTATTCGTCGGTCCCACAGCAGCTTTTCGGATCAGTCTATTTTGTGGCATTGACGGCCTGACACGGCTGCGACATTGCCATGGGATCGGTCTAATTCCTGGATCTTCGAGTGAGTAAAAAATGCGGAATTGGATTACTATTGCTATGTTTTATGTTGACTATTCTTCGTGGGAGTTTTCCCCAAATCATACTAAACAATTAAAGCGCTATGGCACGCTACAGTGACGACAGTGACTTTGACGTGGACCTCACAACAATGTTGGAGTTCATCAGGGAACGCGTGTTTGCGTACTGCTGAGCTCCCGAGTGAAGAGTGGTCAAGGTGGAAATATTATTTTTTGTGAATAAATGTGCATAGTGGAAGCTTCTCCCCTTTTTGGTACTTTTATACACATATCCTAGCTACCACGCGTTACAATGTACAAAACATGGATTACACAAGGTGTGCTCTTTGGCCTGTACTGTATGTAAAGCACACAACAGCTCTGGATGCTAACAATCTACATAATTATATTGGGATAAGTTTGAAAACGCAATATGCTTACCTTGACTATCTGCTAATAAAACCGGAGTTCCAAACAGCATGCACTCTTGCTCCCAACCGGAATCCCAAACAGCATACAGTCTCGCATCACCAGTTTTGCCCAACTTTTGTCTTATCAGGTATTTGCTGCACGCATTTTTCCCTGAAGCTCGTCCTTGTGAATGACCGACAGTGCTGTCCTGCTCTTCACTTTTCAGATCTGGTTCAAATAGGAAGGGTAGAACTGACGACATGTTGGGAAAGCTAATGAGTGACACGCTGGAATTTCGGCAACGGGACCAGTGACGTCACGCACTGCGACGTAACAAGAATGGCGACCTATCACTTAAAATAATTTTACATACTTTATTAAAACAAAAACATTAAGAGGGGTTTTAATATCAAATTATTATAACTCATACTAACATTTATCTTTTAAGAATTTCTTGTCTTAAAATTAGAGGATCCCTTTAAAGTCTGCAGCCGGGTCTGCAGAAGGGTCGTTGATTTATATTACGTAAAACCCTGCATGCTCTCATTGTACATGTGTGTATTTATATGAATGTGTATGCATGAAATACGCGTGTCAAGTATTACCAGCGTTCCTGAGATAATAAACGAACTGTTAGTAAACCTTTCCATGTGGTTTATCATAAATATTTTGGTGACTTGTTTCTATCTGATATCTAGACGGTGACCCCCTTACAGTACCGCTTAGGCATATTTTCGACATCTGTCCCAAGGATAAGATCTAACATTGGGGGAAGTGGCAAGAGTCTAACAGGAAACCAAGGTATTATCTAGCAGTAGTAGTGAGTGATAACTCCAGACCACCGAGGAACACTTTGACACCTTCTCGTTCATCGCAAAGGTGTTGAAAGGGTTGGTTTTTCCTTGCCAAACTGTACTAAACGTATTAAAATGGAAGAACAGTTGATGAACCAAGTCCTGTGCATTAAAAAAATGTCAACAAACATTACACATGTCGCTCACTGGAAGGGAAGATTTAACCTCAATATGACAAGGCAAGATTTCCCTAAATTGTAAATTCAAGGAAATGTCTCGAGCGCTGTTTTTTGCTGGAAAATGTCTTTTTCTACCCGGGGAAAATTGTCTGCCATGTGCTGGAAAATATTTTGTCATTTGCTTTGTAAATTTATTTACAGCGCTGACTAGTTTACAGTGTGTGTGTGTTACACACATGACGCAAAAGGGGAAGTATCAAGTGTGTTTGTGTGTGCGTGTCTTCATTTGGTCTTTGCGCCATCGAGTGGACAGCCGACCTGATTCGTGCCATTGAAAAGTAAGTACAAATCTTTTTGTTGTTGTTGTCAATATTGCACGGGTACATGTAGAAAGAAGTACTGCTTTCGGTCATAGCTTTACATACCAGTACTGTATAGTATGGTGTAAAAATGCAATAGTGAATACCTAACTAATAGTTGTATTTTTGGCTAAAGGAATTTAATGTACAGAATATTATGTTTTTTTTAATTGATTGATTGATTGATTGATTGAGCAAAAATATAAATGATAGATGAGTCAGTTTTGGGGGAAAATGTGTTTCACGCCTAGTTTTTTAAATAATGCAGGTATTGTGTTCATGTTTATACAACCCCTAGCAAAAAGTATGGAATCACCAGTCTCAGATGAGCACTCACTCAAACATTTTGTCATGTAGGACAAACTCGGATAAAAACCTTGAAAAAATAATGTATTAGTTCAAAAGTGCAACTCTTTTAGCATCCACAAACACTAAATGAATAAAAACATTTAGGTGGTCAGTAAATGTTACTTTTATAGAGCAAGTGCAGGGAAATATATATGGAATCACTCCATTCTGAGGGAAAAAATATGGAATCATGAGAAACAAAGAAATAACAATCAAAACACATCTCTAGTATTTAGTTGCACCACTTCTGGCTTTTATGACAGCTTGCAGTCTCTGAGGCATGGACTTGATGAGTATTCTTCAGATCATCCTTGCAGGTCGGAGCCTTGCTGTGGACCACGTTTTTCAATTTCCACCACAGGTTTTTAATAGAGTTGAGATCTGGGCTATTTGAAGGCCATGACATTGACTGGATGAGTCTTTCTCCAAGAAATGCTTTAAGAGTTTTAGCTCTATGGCATGATGCATTGTCATCTTGGAAAATGACAAACATATTTTCAATTAAAGGGAAAAGAAAGCTGTCTAAAATTTCAATGTAAACTTGTGCATTTATTGAAGATTTAACCACAGCCATCTCCCCAGTGCCTTTGCTTGACATGCAGCCCCATATCATGAAGGACTGAGGGAATTTTGATGTTTTCTTCAGGCAGTCATCTTTGTAAATCTCACTGGAACAGCACCAAACAAAATTTCCAGCATCATCACCGTGTCAAGAGTCAAGAATCTGCATTGGACAAGGCGTCAAGAGTCGAGAATCTGCATTTTCTGGGAGAAATTGATCATTATCTGACAGAATTGTCGGGGTGCCAATACGTTTGGCCACTAGTGTACGTATTGCCTTTGTTGTGTACAGTATACTTGATACAAGGCATGTGACAAAATATCGAAATAGTGATACATTATATCATGATACTTTGTATCACAAAAGGTTATTGATATGCTTCTGCCAAGAATCGAAATACCGTTTTGAAAAAGTGCCACTGTTTAAAAAAAACAACAAAAAAAAACATCAACTTGCTACCAAAATCTTCCCACTAGAATAGCGTCCCTGTTAACTTAATGACTGCCATTGACGGCGCTAGACGACCAATCCTTTCCTATCATTCCAAACCAGAGCATTCACAGCCAGTCTTTCCGATTTTCGAGCCATTTACAGGCCAATTTCTGTGCATTTTAGGGCATTTACAGGTTACCTCCTGTTAATTTGAGCCCGTTTTTTCATTTGGGGAGATTTGCGGGTCACTTCCTGTTTGGTAACCCAAAATCAACAGGAAGTAACCCAGAAATGCCCCAAAATCAACAGGATGTGACTCAGAAATGCCCCAAAATCACCTGGAAGTGACTGAAAATCAACAGCAAATGACACAAAATGAACCAATGAGTTGCCATAGACAGCCATAGACGTCCAATCCGTTTGAAGTCCAATGCAGAATCTTGACTCTTGACACCTTGTCCAATGCAGATTCTTGACTCTTGACAAGGTGATGATGCTGTAACTTCTGTTTGGTCCTGTTCCAGCGAGGTTTTCAAAGATGACTGCCTGAAGAAAACATCAAAATTCCCTTAGTCTTTGATGATACGAGGCTGCATGTCAGGCAAAGGCACTGGGGAGATGGCTGTGGTTACATTTTCAATAAATGCACAAGTTTACATTGAAATTTTAGACAGCTTTCTTATCCCTTCAATTGAAAATATGTTTGTCATTGTCCAAGATGACAATGCATCATGCCACAGAGCTAAAACTGTTAAAGCATTCCTTGGAGAAAGACTCACCCAGTCAATGTCATGGCCTGCAAATAGTCAAGATCTCAACCCTATTGATAACCTGTGGTGGAAATTGAAAAAAAACAAAAAGGTCCACAGCAAGGCTCCGACCTGCAAGGATGATCTGGCAACTGCAATCAAAGAGAGTTGGCACCAAATTGATAAAGAATACTCACCAAGTCCATGCCTCAGAGACCGCAAGCTGTCATAAAAGCCAGAGGTGGTGCCACTAAATACTAGAGATGTGTTTTGATTGTTATTTCTTTGTTTGTTTCTCATGATTCCATATTTTTTTCTTCAGAATTGAGTGATTCCATATACATTTCCCTGCACTTGCTCTATAAAATCAACATTTACTGACGACCACAATGTTTCTTTATTCATTTCTTTTAGTGTTTCTGGGTGCTAAAGAGTTGCACTTTTGAACTAATTCATTATTTTTTTTCAAGCTTTTTATCTGAGTTTGTTCTACGTGATAAAATGTCTAAGTGAGTGCTCGTCCCTGGTGATTCCATACTTTTTGCTAAGGGTTTTAGAGTGTATAATATATATAGTGTATAATGTAAACATGATACGAGTCATACACACATGCTTTTTATGGAAAATAATCTAATTATTTTTGTTCTGATGGTAATAATGTTGAGCTGTGACTGTGGGTTTAGACTCACCTAAAAGACTGCATTTATTTTCATTTTATTTAGGGTTAGGTGTTAGTTTTTTTAAAAATGTATTTTAGGGCTGTCAAACTATTAAAATTTTTAATCAAGTTAATTACAGCTTAAAAATTAATTAATCGTAATTAATCGCAATTCAAACCATCCATAAAATATGCAATATTTTTCTGTCAATTATTGTTGGAATGGAAAGATAAGACACATGACGGATATATACATTCAACATACGGTACATAAGTACTGTATTTGTTTATTGTAACAATAAATCAACAAGATGGCATTAACATTATTAACACTCTGTTAAAGTGATCCATGGATAGAAAGACTTGTAGTTCTTAAAAGATAAATGTTAGTATAAGATATAGAAATTTTATATTAAAACCCCTCTTAATGTTTTCGTTTTAATAAAATTTGTAAAATTTTCAATCAAAAAATAAACATGTAGCCAACCATTGTTGATGTCAATAATTACACAATGCTCATGGGTGCTGAAACCCATAAAATCAGTCGCACCCAAACGCTAACAGAGGGCGACAAAACTCCAAAAAACACAAGTAACAAGTGGACATTACACTGCTGTCATTTAATCTGTTTGAGCGGGGCATGTGCGTTAATTGCGTCAAATATTTTAACGTGATTAATTTTAAAAAATAATTACCGCCCGTTAACCTGATAACTTTGACAGCCCTAATTTATTTTTTTTAACTTAAATGGACAGTATTTGTATATAGCGCATTTAGCTTCACATTAACACACATTTACCCGTTCACGCACACATTCACACACCAATGGTCCAAAGACAACTCCAGCTACCAACTGCGCCACGGCCGCCCTTAACCCAACCTTTTAAAGCCCGCAACATGAAGCAATTGTCAGAGAATCCCAAAATTAAAAAAAATAAGGTCCTAATGGTACTTTTTTCAAATTTGTGAAAAAAGAAAAATCTAAATGAATATGTGTTATAAGCGCTCTAATATCTATAAGCCTGGCTAAATCCGGATTTTTTTTTCTCATGGAACCTGCATGTGTTGACTTGCATCCGTCATTTAAAAAAAAAAAAAAACATTTCAAATTTCTAAATTACAGTCTCAAATAATGAAATTCTAAGTGTATCAAATGTGATACATTAGGTAAAAGGGTTAATATTATACTTATTTTCCAATTTGCTGATTTTGAAAAATAAAAATCCTGTTCAATGAAAAAACTTTTTTTCTTTTTTAAAAAAAAAAAAAAAACCTAGATATCTCAAATGAACACATTTTAGAGCTGTAATTGAAATACCATTAAACAGTGATAACCGTCTTAAGAATATCATACCGGCACTTGCCTCGTTTTTGTTGTTGTTGTTTTTTTTTTTTAAATCTGCGATAGACCGAGGGTGCGAAGTTGGAAGCACAATTTATCAAGGGATCACTGTACAACAATTGTATGTCAAATGGGGGGCTGCAAAATATTATCCCGTTGGCCGCCATAGGGCCCTAAGCCGCAAGTTTAAGACCCCTGCCCTATATGAAATATAAAAACATTCAGAGGGGCAAAAAAATCATTACTCGTGCATGAAAGCATTAAGCACTAAAATCGTATCCTGTTATATTGTATTTCCTCTAACTTTGAATTATTCAGGAATACAATCCAACCAAATCCAAATTGTCCGAAAGTTAAGAAAGGATAGCCTTTCATTTGCTATCTATCAAAGTGACCACTGCTCTGATTTACATTCTCTCTCCAAAAATGTGTAATACAAGATTACAGTGAGTCATAATAATTTCTCAAGAACAATCTCCTGTGATTGAGAGAAATGTGAGGAGGCTGACCATCTTTACTTTTCGCCGAAGAAGGAAGTAACACATCCTTGTGATGTAATAAGACAGTTGGGCGGGTTTTTCTTCTGAATGAGGTCTAGCGGTTGTTTTTTTTCTCACGCAACGACGTGACCAAGTAGTTAGCACGTCTGCCTGATAGCTTTGAGGTTTAGTGATGGAATCTCAGCCTTGGCCTTCTTGTGTGGAGGAAGCTTTTTTGAATTGAAGTCTAAATTTCCCATATATGTGGATGTCCTTGAGAGAGCAGATCAGCCCCACTGTGACTCAACTGGCTTCAAGAGTTACCAAACAAGCTACTCCAGGATCTGGCGTGAACATACTGACTGGATTGAATTTAATTTTTTAAGTAATTTTCTTCAAAATCACAAGTGTCAAATGTTCTGAGTTACTGTATGTCTTTAGGTTGTTGTTTTGGTAAAGAGCAGTTATCACCAGCAGTCCTACTTGCCATGACTGAAATCCCCTCTGTCTCTGTCCCTTTCTCAGTTAGAATGTCATCCCTCTTCCTCAACACCTCGCATAGCGTCCTAGCAACCAAGGCAACTAAAGGAGGAGACATGGACACACTCTCCGTTGTCCTCAACGCCTTCACCATCCTGCTCGGCATTCCGGGCAATTCCATTGTGATCTGGGTGGCAGGTTTCAAGCTCAAGGTGCATTGAATTTTTTTGGTTTTCAATCTTCCACTCCCTTCTTGATTTTTCTATTAATACATAACTACAGTGGGGCAAATAAGTATTTAGTCAACCACTAATTGTGCAAGTTCTCCCACTTAAAAATATTCGAGAAGCCTGTAATTGTCAACATGGGTAAACCTCAACCATGAGAGACAGAATGTGGAAAATAAACCAGAAAATCACATTGTTTGATTTTTAAATAATGTATTTGCAAATCATGGTGGAAAATAAGTACAGTGGTACCTCTACATACGATCGCTTCGACACACGAACTTTTCGACATCCGACGTAAAATTTGACTCGCCATTTGTTTCTACATCCGACGACATGCTCGAAATACGACGACAATGGCAGCACCGCAGACGAATGCACGGCGGATTTTCTTGTGTGACAAATCAACACTGGTTTCAGAAAAGGTTGGTACAGGTGGTGAAACAAGGAAAAAGTTGACGCTTACCTTCTTAATGAAGATGCAAATGACAGAAAAATATGAGCGTAGGGTGGGCATCCGTGAAATGGCTCAACAATACATCTCCACGGTCCTCCTCCGACCATCGTTCGCCAGTCTTTATAAGTTAAGCTGACAATTCTTATTGTGATAACATCTCCAGAGAAATCGCCAACTTCGCCACGTTTTTATCATTTATTTCACAATTTATTCAAAACAAAAACACCTTCTGTCTGCCGCAATTGACGGTGTTCTCAAGAAAACATTCAAAGTGAAAGTGAAACTCAAGCTCACCGGTCTGTCTCTGGCACGTCAGCCCCGCGGTGCGTTCAGGGTCAGCAAAAAACGTCCGCCACATTAGAACCCGATTTGTTACATTAATACAGGAATTATTATTATTATTATTATTATGATTTTGATTTATAATTTATTTGTTTTGCTATGTGTAATTGCCATTTGTAATAGTACCAGCAGTATTTTTTAAAGATTTAGTGAAGGTTTTTGGGCTGTGGAACGAATTAATGGAATTATAATGTATTCCTATGGGAAAATCCTGCTCGACATACGACCATTTCGACTTACAAACAAGGTCCTGGAACGGATTAACTTCGTATGTAGAGGTACCACTGTATTTGGTCAATACCAAAAGTTCATCTCAATACTTTGTTATGTACCCTTTGTTGGCAATAACGGAGGCCAAACGTTTTCTGTAACTCTTCACGAGCTTTTCACACACTGTTGCTGGTATTTTGGCCCATTCCTCCATGCAGATCTCCTCTAAAGCAGTGATGTTTTGGGGCTTTCGTTGGGCAACACGGACTTTCAACTCCCTCCGCAGATTTTCCATGGGGTTGAGACCTTGAGCCTGGCTAGGCCCATCCAGGACCTTGAAATGCTTCTTACGAAGCCACTCCTTTGTTGCCCTGGCTGTGTGTTTGGGATCATTGTCATGCTGAAAGACCCAGCCACGTCTCATCTTTAATTCCCTTGCTGATGGAAGATTTTCACTCAAAATCTCTCGATACATGGCCCCATTCATTCTTTCCTTTACACAGATCAGTCGTCCTGGTCCCTTTGCAGAAAAACGGCCCCAAAGCATGATGTTTCCACCCCCATGCTTCACATTGGGTATGGTGCAATTCAGTATTCTTTTTCCTCCAAACAAGAGAACCTGTGTTTCTACCAAAAAGTTCTATTTTGGTTTCATCTGACCATAACACATTCTCCCAGTCCTCTTCTGGCTCATCCAAATGCTCTCTAGCGAACCGCAGATGGGCCTCAACGTGTACTGGCTTCAGCAGGGGTACACGTCTGGCAGTGCAGGATTTGAGTCCCTGGCGGCGCTTTTTGTTACTGATAGTAGCCTTTGTTACTGTGGTTCCAGCCCTCTGTAGGTCATTCAGTAGGTCTCCCCGTGTGGTTCTGGGATTTTTGCTCACTGTTCTTGTTATCATTTTGACGTGACGGGGTGAGATCTTGCATTGAGCCTCAGATCGAGGGAAATTATCAGTGGTCTTGTATGTCTTCCATTTTCTAATAATTGCTCCCACAGTTGATTTCTTTACACCAAGCGTTTTACCTATTGCAGATTCAGTCTTCCCAGCCTGGTGCAGGTCTACAATTTTGTCTCTGGTGTCCTTCGACAGCTCTTTGGTCTTGGCCATAGTGGAGTTTGGAGTGTGACTGACTGAGGTTGTGGACAGGTGTCTTTTATACCGATAATGAGTTAAAACAGGTGCCATTAATACAGGTAACGAGTGGAATACAGGTAACGAGTGGAGCCTCGTTAGACCTCGTTAGAAGAAGTTAGACCTCTTTGACAGCCAGAAATCTTGCTTGTTTGTAGGTGACCAAATACTTATTTTCCACTCTAATTTGGAAATAAATTCTTTAAAAATCAAACAATGTGATTTTCTGTTGTTTTTTTTCCACATTGTCTCCCATGGTTGAGGTTTACCCATGTTGACAATTACAGGCCTCTTTAATCTTTTCAAGTAGGAGAACTTGCACAATTGGTGGTTGACTAAATACTTATTTGTCCCACTGTACCTCTATACTGTAATTCTACAGTTCCCTACATTGATTTCTAATTTTCTACATGTCAGGTTTTCACTCCCGAGCTAATGGAGAGACCCTATTTAAGTTACTAGGTCCATCTTGTGTTAAAGCTGAGAAGTGCAACAAAATATGGACTGAACTCAAGCTTCTTGTGCGTGCCATATTCAATGATATTTTCGTAACATGCTGCAGGCCAATAAAAGCCGCAGGCAACAGTTAGCCTGCAGGACATTGTTAAAACATCTCTGCTTTACACAGTGGCACCGGTTTTCAATCATTTCAGCATGCATTTGAATGATTTTTACATCCACTTTCTTATTCTTCTTTGTTTCTCTGTTCTCCTCAGCCAACCGTCCTCAATGTGTGGCTCGTCAACCTTGCCGTAGCTGACGTAATCTTCTGCTTCACCCGAATCTTCTCCCTGGTCAAGAAACTGTTCCTGGACCACTGGCCCTTTGGCTTGTTCATCTGCAAATTCAACGGCTTCTTCAAGTACGGCAACATGTTTTGCTCCGTTTTCATAATGGCCGTCATCAGCCTGGATCGGGCCCTCTGCGTCTGGTTCCCCGTGTTTACCCGGACCCACCGCACGGTGTGCAAAGCCCGCTTGGTGGCTGTGTGTGTGTGGGCGGCGTCGGTGGTCTTCAGCACACCGTACTTTTTCTACCGGCAAGTCTTCCCAGATTCCAAGAACCTGAGCAAGTGCACCGTGGAGGAGGTAGAGGACGAAGATGCCAGGATGGTGCTCTACTTCATTCGTTTTCTTTGCGGCTTCGTGCTGCCTTTCCTAGTCATTCTGTGCTGCTACATCCTAGCTGGGGTGGGCATCCGCCGCGCCCGCTTTTCTGGGAAGTCGCGTACCTTGCGTGTGTTGGCCTTGCTGGTGGGCGCTTTCTTCCTGTGCTGGGCTCCGTACCACGGGCTGCTAATGCTCAGGATGGTGGCCAGAAAAAGCCCGGTGGTCAAGTACTGGCTGCCCGCCGCTAAGGGTGTGGCGTACTTCAACAGCTGCGTCAACCCGCTTCTTTACTTCTTTGTTGGACTCATGATGAAAGGTCGGTCGAAGAAGTCTTTGACGGGCCTGTACAAACGCGCTCTAGCCGATGATGTTGACGTACAATCTGGGCAGTCCACTGAGGACACGGGGGAGAATGGGTCACAGTTGTGATGATGGAGAAAAGTGGAAAAGAGGAAATTGGCTAAAATCAATGCTAAAGGCCGTATAATACATGCCATTTTATGTTGAAATTTAATAAACAGATTTTACATTCTCTATGTATTTTTCTTTTGTACAGTACATGTAAAACTACTGGCAAATAGGGAAGCCAGCATGACCTTACTTTAGAATCAGCAACTCTTCTTCTCTTCGTTCACAGTGGTATGAAAAAGTATCTGAACCTTTTGGAATTTCTCACATTTCTTGCATAAAATCACCATCAAATGTGATCTGAGCTTTGTCAAAATCACACAGATGAAAAAACTGTCTGCGTTAACTAAAACCACCCAAATATTTATAGGTTGTCATATTTTAATGAGGATAGTATGGAAACAATGACAGAAGGGGGGAAAAGTAAGTGAACCATCACATTTAATATTTTGTGCCCCCCCCTCCCCAGGGGAGCAATAACTTCAACCAGACGGTTCATGTTGCTGCAGATCAGTCTGGCACATCGATCAGGACTAATCTTGGCCCATTCTTCTCTACAAAACTGCTGTAGTTCAATCAGCTTACTGGGATGGTTGGCATGAATCGTTGTCTCTAGGTCAAGCGACAGGATCTCAATGGGGTTCAAGTCTTGACTTTGACTTTGCCACTCCAGAAAGTGTATTTTGTTCTTCTGAAACCATTCAGAAGTTGATTTACTGCTGTGTTTTGGATCATTGATTTGTTGCAGCATCCATCCTCTTTTTAGCTTCAACTGCCGGACGGATGCCCTCAGGTTTTCCTGCAAAACATCCTGATAAACTTTTGAATTCATTCTTCCATTAATAATTGCAAGTTGTCCAGGCCCTTAGGCAGCAAAACAGCCCCAAATCATGATGCTCTCTCCACCATGCTTCACGGTGGGGTAAGGTGTTGATGTTGGTGAGCTGTTCCATTTTTCCTCCACACATGACATTGTGTGTTACTCCCAAACAATTCAACTTTGGTTTCATCAGTCCACAAAATATTTTCCCAAAACTTGGCAAATCTTGGCCATAGTTTTACATATAGTTGATGGGTGCACAGAGATATTGGACAGTGCCAGTTATTTCTGTAAGTCTTAAGCAGACACTCTAGGGTTCTTTTTTTTTTTTCACCTAAGTATTCTGCGCTTAACTCTTGGCGCCATCTTTGGTGGTCGGGCACTCCTCGGGAGAGAAGCAACAATGCCAAACTCTCCATTTGTAGACAACTTCTCTGACTGTCGACTGATGAACATCCAGACTTTTAGAGATGGTTTTGTATCCTTTCCCAGCTTTATACAAATCATAAATCCTTGATCGCAGGGCTTCAGACAACCATGATGCATATCAGACAATGCTTCTCATCAAGTCAATTCTTACCAGGTGTGTGTGGGCAGGGCAGCTTTAAACCACTCATCAGTGATTAGGCACACACGTGACTTAATTGTTTGGTAAAAAATGGTTTCAATTGCTCTTTAAGTCTCCTTAGGCAGAGGGTTCACTTACCCCCCCCCATTCTGTCATCGTAGGCATGCTCTCCACATTAAAATATGAAAACCTTTAAGTGGGTGGTTTTAGTTAAAACTAGAGATGTCCCGATCAAGTCATTTTCAAAGTATCGGAATAGGCAAAAAAAATATCGGCCATGCCTTTTTTTAATATATATATATATATGTGTATATATATATTTTTTAATTAAATGGTTTTCTAATTGTATTTAACGTTACAAACATAATATGTTACACTCATCCAGAGTCTTTAGTTTAGGCTTAAAGTAGGGTTATCAAATTTATCCCGATTACGGCGGTAATTAATTTTTTTTACAAATGTATCACGTTAAAATATTTAACGCAATTAATGCATGCGCTGCACGACCCACTCACGCATTGTCACGCTCAATCTGTAATGACGCCGTTTTATCTATATAGAGAGATCATAGGCAGCATAAAATGAGTAGAGTGAATTTTGGCAGCCTTTGGAGCCTTTTTTTAATTGGCTAAAGCCTTACAATCCCTCTCCCTACAATTAGAAATATCAAGGGAAGCAATGTGGGGAAGCAAGGTAGCAATTGATCTTTTTCTTAAGTTATTTCCCAACGCAGAGAAGATATATCAATTGGTAGCACTACGCACAGTCATGTTCCACTTCCCATCATGCATTTGGGCATGGCCACAGTATCATTTACTGAAAGGTCAACAAATACACTAGATGGCAATATTTAGTCACAATATACAAAGTCACAAGTCTTTCTATCCGTGGATCCCTCTCACAGAAAGAATGCCAATAATGTAAATGCCATCTTGAGGATTTATTGTCATAATAAACAAATACAGTACTTATGTACTGTATGTTGAATGTATATATTCGTCCGAGTTGTATTCATTTTTTTCTTAATGCATTGCCAAAATGTATATGATCGGGAAAAATTATCGGGAATGACTGGAATTGAATCGGGGGAAAAAACAAGCAATACTCAAGCAATACAAGCAAGCAATACAAGCAGATACTCAAGCTAAAACGATCGGGATCGGATCGGGAGCAAAAAAACATGATCGGAACAACCCTAGTTAAAACAGACACTGTTTTTACATCTGTGTGATTCTGACAAAGATCAGATCACATTTGATGATGATTTTAGACAGAAATATTTCCAAAAGGTTCAGATACTTTTTCATACCACTGTAGTTACAACTCTTTGAGGTGCATGATGGCAACTACTGCCCAGTTGACTTTATGTTGCAATCTAATGTCAATCATCAGGAGTGCAGCTCAGGTCCAATCAGATTGCTGCGCTCTGGCTCCGCCCCCAGCAGCAGCTAGTCCCTATAAGTCAGGCGCCGGGCTCGCTTGGTGAATGAAATCAACAGGCGCAGATCAAAGTCAAAAATATACTAATTAAATCAACAGGCGCAGATCAAAGTCAAAGATATACTAATTCATTGGTAAGTTGTTTTAAGCCTTCGGTGTTTGTTGATAAGTTCAATAAAGTCAAAACATTTATTGAAACGGAAAACAAACCCCATTTTCAAGCGTGATCTGGCCAAGATCAGTAAAGTTTCCTTAGGGTTAGTGTTTTAAGTAGTAAGGGTTAGTGTTTTAAGTCGTAAAATGCGAACGATACTGTATGGTCAATGTAAATACAGCTCATTTTAGAGCAACTGCAGTTCATCTTTCGCAGTCAATGACACCAAAACAGTGAATTATGACAAGTCAGATGTGCCTTGAGATTCAGTTCAATCCATTTCATGACCACCGGGCTGATATCTCAAATGAATCCACTCCCTTGCCAACACCCAAATGAATTTCTAGCACATTGTGCGATATAAAAAACACAATCAAAACATTCGCTCCCCAACTAACATGTACACACAAGGGTATTAGGCGTACTTACTCACAGTTCCAGTTTGCTAGGCTCCGCGATAAAAATGACATGACCACAAAGTTAAAATAAGGAAAACTTTTGAATGCTAAACATATAATAAATTTCTGGAATTAATACTAAGATGAAAAAAATGGCCGTTCCTTTGGAGATATACAGTCATGTGAAAAAATTTCTACACCCATGAATATTCAGTTCTTTATTAATGTTCACATATCAATGTCCGATCTTGTTTTTCTTTATCTCTGGAAAAGAAAGTGATTTAATAGCAGGTAGACAACCAAAATTAACATTGTTTTACTCATTAAACCAAATTTATCAACAAAAATGCATAATCTAACTGAGGAAAAAGTTAGGACACCCAACCACTTTATAGTTAGTGTTACCCCCCCGGGGTGTGCCATTTTAGACACCATACGAGTCGATTCGATTACGATTCAGGTGCTACGATTCGATTCTTGAACGATGATCACGGTATTGACGATGATCACGGTTATCACGATTATCCATGCATTGTACATTACTAAATAATGAAGTAGCCAAACAAATTTATGGTAAATGGTGTTATACTGATATGTCCATTATTTATTTAAAATATCCTAAAGATTCAACAGGAACGATGGAAACATGCACATACAACAAAAAGCTCCCATTAAACTGCCTTTTTTTTCTTTAACAAAAAAGTGCAATTAACCATTTTAAAGGCATTACTTATTTCTCTCAACAATACGATAAAATTTACACAGGTGGAATGAATTCCACATTCTCAGGTTACACACAAGGGTATTAGGCGTACTTACTCAAAGTTCCAGTTTGCTAGGCTCCGCGATAAAAATGACACGACCACAAAGTTAAAATAATGAAAACTTTTGAATGCTAAACATATCATAAATTTCTGAAATTAATACATAAGATGAAAAAAATGGCTGTTCCTTTGAAGATATACGGTCATGTGAAAAAATTCCTACACCCATTAATATTCAGTTCTTTATTAAGAAATGTTCACATATCAATGTCCTATCTTTTTTTTTCTTTATCTCTGGAAAAGAAAGTGATTTAATAGCAGGTAAACAACAAAAAATAACATTGTTTTACTCATTAAACCAAATTTATCAACAAAAATGCATATTCTAACTGAGGAAAAAGTTAGGTCACCCTACCACATTATAGCTAGTGTTACCCCCCCGGAGTGTGCCATTTTAGACACCACACGAGTCGATTCGATTACGATTCAGGTGCTACGATTCGATTCTTGAACGATGATCACGGTATTGACGATGATCACGGTTATCACGATTATCCATGCATTGTGCATTACTAATTAATGAAGTAGCCAAACAAATTTATGTCCATTATTTATTTAAAATAACCTAAAGATTCAACAGGAACGATGGTAACATGCACATACAACAAAAAGCTCCCATTAAACTGCCTTTTTTTTCTTTAACAAAAAAGTGCAATTAACCATTTTAAAGGCATTACTTATTTCTCTCAACAATACGATAAAATTTACACAGGTGGAATGAATTCCACATTCTCAGGTTACAAAGTGTCTTTAGAAATAAGACTTTTAACCAATATATTTTATTTTTAGTGCTGCAACGATTAATCGATTAACTCGAGTATTCGATTAGAAAAAAAAGATTCGAATTAAATTTTGCTGATTCGAGTATTCGTTTAATTATTGTGGCGTTGTAGTGGTTTGTTTTGAAAGTGTTTGCATTCAGTTTTATTGATTTGAGTGGATACACTGCCCTAGTCTGCCTCATTTGACATGGCTGACTCCAGCTGCTCCATGTTAAGACCAACATAAGCTAAGTTTTTGTTTAAGCTAATTTTTTTCCCAATGCATTCGTAATTTAGTGGGAATATGTGTCTGAACCATTTGTTAAGAGCATTGCAAAAAAAAAAAAGTTTGCATTTTATTGCATTTAAGCTAGCGGACTTTTGCTATGTAAGTTAGCCAACTGTTCTTTTGTTGCTCATAGATCCTTATTTAACTATTTTTTTAATACCATTTGAGGCTAAGCTCAGGTATTATAATTTTTCATGTTCCTTATCCGATTACTCGATTAGTCGACAAGCTAGTTCATCGATCAATGGACTACGAAAATAATCGATAGCTGCAGCCCTATTTATTTTACAGTTTTCTTTAGTACTTCGCATGTTTGTAGTGTTAACGCTGTACTTAATCATGGCTTTACATGTTCTGCATATGAAATAAACGTTAGCGAATTAGCTAATTAGCTTAGCGCTCGGCGCTAACTGTTAACATCTCAAACACAACACCAACTAGGCCTGCAAGCAGGACTGAACAGGCCTTCGCACTTTGGCACAACTTGGACGGCACGCAGGTCAGGGTGGTGGCAGATCGTCTACCTCAGGGGTTCCCAACCTATTCCACTAAGGCACACTGTGGGTGCAGGATTTCATTCTTACCAAACAAGATGACAACACTTTTTCCCCAATCTGGTGTTTTACAAGTGCAATCAGTTGATTGCAGTCAGGTGTGGCTTGTTTTAGCAGAAGCCTCATTGGTTCAACTGTCTCTGCTGGATCGGCTGGAACAAAAACCAGGACCCACAGTGTGCCTTGAGGACTGGGTTGAAAACCCCTGGTCTACCTCTCATCATCTCCTGACAACCTAACTTGCTCAGAACTGGCCTTTTTTTGGGATTAGAAATACATTCACACACCTAGGTGAAAAAGCCTGTATTGAAGAGAGTCCTACAAAAAGGAGGCGCTACTGAGCTGTGCAACCACGCCCTTATTCAAAACCAAAATGAATCTTCTAATTCAGCCAATGTGACCAAGCATACCAAATTTTGTAGGTCTATAAGCTGTCCTGAAAAAAATCTACATCCTCTTGATGGCGAGCAAAGGGTCGTCATGGCAACAGACAGAGACGTGTGGACATTGGCCTTAAATAGCACTCTTTTAAGAGCTCTTAAAACTACAATGACCAACCTGAAAAGAACTGGACCAGTATAAGTAAAATGAGTGACTTTCTGTTGCCACTAGTTGGCGGTGTAGGGTTGACCCGTCAGAATATGACTCACCAAGCATGGGAAGTTTGGCACAGATATGTTGTATGTCTGCCAAGTTATGACTTTTCAGAATTTGTGGCATGTCTGCCAAGTTATGACTTTTCAGAATTTGTGGCGAGCCGAAATGGCGACGGTCATTTTCACTTTCCTGTTTGGACCCCTCTGCTTCAAAACGAAACCTGAATATTTTTCATCAGGCACCTAAACACATGTCTTAAGGCTCCTCTGATGCAGGTTTTAGGTCAATGGATTTCCTTCCCTTGGAGGAGGAGCCTGTCTCGTAAAGAAGGGGATTTCCTGTTCCCACTACGGGGCGCCAGGCCTAATAGGTAATATTTCAATGCAGTCGTGTTCAGGCTGCGATACCTCACATACATGTCAGATATGAAAAAGATTGAATGTTGTATCAGGGATTTATTAGTCATTTTCTGAATTTGGTGTTTTGCCCCAAAAAATGGCCGACTTTGGCACCCCGCCCAGATAAGGCCCATGAGGACGATCAAACTAATGTCTCAAATGTGGACCTTGTAAATCAATAAAAATGTCACATTCAATCAAAAATATCCGATTTCCGGTTGGTTTTGGAATATAGGTGCAAGAGAGTTTTTGAAGCAGTTTTGCACAAGGTATCGACTCACCAAATTTCATCGCTCTACGTCGAAAAAACTTAAATAGAGAGGCCTTTTTAAAAAATTCATGTGTACATCACAGCCATTTTGTTACATTTTTTCACAACGTTGCAAAATTATGTGCAAATTTTGGTGAGTTTTCGAGCATGTTCAGGCCTCCAAATTGGCCATTTTCATTGGCCGAGAAAAAAAAAATTCTTTGCATTACAATAGGGCTCTCGCACGCTAAGTGCTCGGGCCCTAATAATCCTTTGCATTACAATAGGACCTCACGCCAGTTGGTGCTCGGGCCCTAATAAAGGCTAAACAATACAAGAGGGTTCGTGTACTCACCTCTTATAGACGCACACGGGTCTTAGCAACACACTCAGGACATGTTTCAATTGACATGACTTGAAACTGCTGCCTGACAACTGAAAGACAAGGAGCAACGAACTATCTCTCTTTTCCTCTCGCTCTAAAAAATAAATTGTGTATAGAAGTACGACCGCCAGGTCCTGCATGTCTCATACACAAATTTATTTTCCAACCTTTTGAAAAGGAGTAAATCTCTCGCTCAGTAACAGGCAGCATCCATCATAACGTTGTGTGTGCGTCCGTTAAAGGTGTCCGGGGGGCGGACGTGTCTTGAATTTTGTTCTGCTACGAGCGGCTGTCATAAAGTTATTAGGGAAAATCATCGTTTTTTAAACATTTATGAATCGTAATCGAATCGTCACGTGTCGAATCGCGATGCATCTAATAATCGATTTTTTTGGCACACCCTTATTACCCCCTTTGGCTGAAATAACTTCAGTGAGACACTTTTTGTAGCCATCTACCACTCTTTGACATCGGTCTGAAAAAATTTCGCCCCACTTTTCAACGCAGAATACTTTCAACAGTGAGATGTTTCAGGGTTTTTGCATGTACAGCCTGTTTCAAGTCACCCCACAGCATCTCAATGGGATTAAGAGCTGGGCTTTGACTCAGCCATTCCAGGACTCATTTTTTCCTTTCGGTATTTTTCGGTCATTGTCATGTTGCAGAGTCCAGTTTTGCATCAGCTATAATTTTTTTACATCTCACATGTTCCTCAAGCACCCTCTGATGCACGATAGAATTGATGGTGGATTCTATGATGGTGAGCTGGCCAGGTCCTGCTGCAGCAAAGCATCCCCAAACCATGACACATCGACCTCCGTGCTTCAAAGTTGGTATGAGGTTCTTTTCTTGGAATGTTGTATTGGGATTACGCCAAACATGTCCTCTGTTCTGGTTTCCAAATAATTCGATTTTAGATTCATCCGTCCAAAGAACATTATTCCAGAAGTGTTTGTCTACATTCACTCTGGCAAACTTCAGTATGGCCTTCATGTTCTTCTTGGAGAGCAAATGTTTCTTCCTTGCACACCTCCCATTAAGGTTAAACTTGTGAAGTCTCTTCCTGATTATTGAGGCATGCACTTTCACATAAACAGTAGCAAGAGCCTGCTGTAAGTCCCGTGATGACATTTTAGGGTTTTTAGAGACTTCTATTTGCATCTTGCGGTCTGCTCTCGGGGTGAACTTGCTTGGATGGCCAGCCCTGGGATCGTTGGCAGTTGTTTTGAATGTCCTCCACTCTTAAACTATTTTCCGGACAGAGGAATGGCTGATTTCATATTCTTTTGAGATCTTTTGAAATCCCTTACCAGACTCATAAGCGTCTACAATCTTCTTTCTGAAGGCCTCAGACAGCTCCTTTGATTTCACCACGATGTTTTCACTCACTTCAACAGTCTTGTTGAAAGTATTCTGCGTTGAGGAGCTGGGCAAACTTTCTTCAGACCGATGCCAAAGACTGGTAGATGGCTGCAAAAAGAGCGTCTCACTGAAGTTATTTCAGCCAAAGGGGGTAACACTAGCTTTTAAAAGGTAGGGAGTCCTAACTTTTTCCTCAGTTAGAATACTCATTTTTGTTGATAAATTTAATTTGTAAAAGTATCACGATATATCACCATTTCGATATTTTGTCACACCCCTATATGTGAACATTTCTTAATAAAGATTTGAATATTTATTGGGGTGACCTAGTTTTTTCACATGACAGTACCCCGCACGTGACGATTTGTCAACTGACACTCGATCTGAAATGAACATCTTAACTTTCTGGTCTTAAGTTAGACTGCAGTGTGGTTTTGGTGGGTCTAGTTGTGTTTATCAGTATTTGAAAACGGTGCAGTCTAGATCTGCGCTAGTCATGATAGGTCTGACCTGACGTAAGTCATGTGACCGCTGTCCACTACATCAGGTGCCCCGCTGTGTTGCCCCCTCAACACCTCCATGAATGCCACAGTGACCAACGTGATCGATGAATGTGAGATGGACTTGGTCGCCTTGGTCCTCAACACACTCAATATCCTGCTGGGCATTCCGGGCAACTGCATTGTGATCTGGGTGGCAGGTTTCAAGCTCAAGGTGGAGGAATGGCCTATTTCTCTACATGGTAATGTCCGGCACAGTTCTTACTTTTGTTGATGCGTTGTCCTTCCTATTCACCAGGCATCTGTCTTCAACATGTGGCTAATCAACCTTGCCGTTGCAGACCTAACTTTCTGCTTCACCCGAATCTTCTCCCTGATCAAGGTTCTGTTGTCTGACCAGTGGCTCTTTGGCCCATTCATGTGCAAGTTAAGCGGCTTCTTCAAGTACAGCAACATGTTTTGCGCCGTCTTCATGCTAGCCGTCATCAGTCTGGACAGGGCAATGTGCATCTGGTTCCCCGTGTTTAGCCGGAACTATCGTACCTTACGTGCCTCCCGGGTGGTGGTCGTGAGCACGTGGGGGTTAGTCATGCTCGTCAGCGTGCCCTTCTTCGTTTATCGACGTTTCTGCCACTGCCCCCAGAACTTGGACCGGTGCGGATCGGGTGACGTGCTCGACGAGCAAATCAGGACAGCGCTTTATTTAATCCGCTTCTTGTGTGGCTTCCTGCTACCCTTCCTGGTCATTCTGGTCTGCTACACTCTGGCCGGGGTGGGTCTCCTCCGCACCCGCTTGCCGGGTAAGTCACGTAACCTGCGGGTGCTGGCTTTGCTGGTGAGTGCCTTCTTCCTGTGCTGGGCTCCTTACCACATCCTGCTGCTGATCAGGATGGTGAACAGCGACAGCCAGTGGGTTATTAAACTATTGCCAGCCGCCAAAGGACTGGCCTTCTTCAAAACCTGCCTCAACCCGATTCTTTACTTCTTCATTGGCTTAAAGATGAACGGAAGGAAGTCTCTGACGGACCTCTACAAGAGCGCATTGACCGACGACATTGACCAAGAAGTGGGACAGCTCAAGATGTCCTCGAGAGAGCCGGTCACAGATTTGATTAGGGAAAGGAGCAGCTAAAATGACTACTCAATAGTGTGTCATGCTTTGATTGGTTGGCAACCAGTTCTGGATGTAGGCTTCAGCACCCCCTGCGACGGATGGATACCGTATGATATGTAGCTGCCATTGTATGTTCAAATGCATTATTATGTGCTGGTTGATTGTTTTGTTTCTCTAGAAATGTTGGGAAAATCACTTCATAAAACCAAATAAAAGTTTTATCAAGATTGAAAATTGATTATTAAGATTTCTTTTTGGATCAGATTTCAACACTTTCATGCACAAATTATGTTGTTGTTGTTGTTGTTGTTTTTTTAAACTTATTGGATGCTATGTAGACCCTAAAGGGACATCAACACAAATAATATTATATAAATATCTAGCATGCCAAAACTGCTGGCGTCCGATGCACGCCTGCAGTTCGTGGCCTATAAAAGGGGACCTTCTGGTGCTCACTAGATTGTTTCTGGTGCGCACCAGATAGTTTCTAGTGCGCACCATATACTATCTAGTGCGTAACACATTGTTTGAATTTGATTTCTGCCAATGTCCCTTTATGGGCTCCGTAGGATGCCATGGCACTGAAACATGAGCATTCACAGCCAGTCTTCCCAGTTTAAATGAATTGGACGTCTATCCTCGTCAATGGCGTGCAGTGAGTTAAATACTAATGGGGGAAAAAATCAACTTTAATATGTTACTTGGAGCCGTAACCAGTGTTTATTTGTGTTTTTATTCATTTTATATTATTTACGGTAATTTAGTTTTTATGGTTATAAAAAAATAACATATAAATTGCCTGATTTACAATTCAAATTATAGCAATAATATTTGCTAATAGCCAATTTAAGTGCGTATGACACCAAAAATTATGTCTATATCATATTTCACGTGGTGTTTTATGCTCCTAAATGATATGAACCGCTTGGATATGTGTTTAATTTTTCAACATTTTTTTTCAATTTCAATTATTCAATTTTTGAATCCCGCGCCATGAAAATGAGTGACTTCTGGCTTCAGTCTTGGGTTTAGGACTAATGCAAACGTTACCCTGGTCAGCGTCTCACAATACAGCATTGCTTTATCGCACGCAGATGGACCGCGGATTCAGCTGATTTTGCAGAATAATTCGTTTATTTTTCGCATCACGCCAGCCAAACGGCTGCAGAAAATTGTTGCTGCACCAGGGAGAGGCGTGTGAGCCTT
Source organism: Corythoichthys intestinalis (assembly GCF_030265065.1). Lineage (NCBI taxonomy): Eukaryota > Metazoa > Chordata > Actinopteri > Syngnathiformes > Syngnathidae > Corythoichthys > Corythoichthys intestinalis. The sequence goes on from NC_080416.1 coordinate 25,126,759, forward strand.
TTTGGGTTTTAATAGGTTCTCGTTCACCGCTAATATTGGCCAAAACTAGCCTTACTACTGTGGGACCATTGGACTTATGAGGAAGTGAATAAACATCGTGTTTTGTATTATGTCAAATGGGATCATGGCACATGTTTTAATTAAGCTAGAGAACGATAAACCGATACGACCGGATATCCAGTTTTACAGGTGAGAGATACAGCTGTATCGATAGTAAACTTAACATTCGACAGTAATTAGCCATTAAATATTCAATGAACCGATAGTAGAGAGCACAAGAATCGGCTTCTAATGCCTAGTTCAATGCATTGCTTAATATGATGATAATTTAGCCTTTACTTCACATGCTGCGCTTGTGTCATTCGTCACACAGCGCACTTAGCTTGAGACCGCACGCATATAATATGGACAAGCACCACTCACAGTCGTGGTTGCCTCAACTTCCCATGCATTTCGGCAGAACCGCTACTAGTCGCCGTCATTACCCGATCGTCATGGGCGTGTTATAAAAACGCGAGAGCTAACAAAACCACTGTAGCGCACACTCCGTAGCGTTTTCTTCACAGCCCAAAACAAAACTAGTAGTGGCAACGAAGCAACATGCTAAAACAATGAACAGTTTGAGCTCCGACGGCAGCGACGTGGAGTGATTGATTTTCAACGCACCCAGGAAAACAAAGTCGGACTGTGAAGTGATGAAGGGAGCCAGACCTGTTCGCATGGGACAGAGCTTGTGTGAAGTGTGGAGCGGTACAGAGATCGTGAGTTTTTAACCCTGAAAAATAACCCACTACAATAGTGGAAAGGGCAGCGCGACCCTCTGGAGATTTTGTTTCCACGAAACGCAGTCTACTTGAACATGTGGATTAGTTGATCTTCCACAAGAAAAATCTGCCCTTTAAAAAAGATATGGACAGTGATGAGGAATAAAAAATGTTGAAGCACATGCATAAGTGAATGACTTTGCTGTGTATAAGGTTAAAGTAATGATTATTGACCCTCTAAAAAAAAAGTCATGCAGTATGTTTTTAAAAATTTTATTCAAAAGTGTTTTTACATTTTTATAGAAATTATTTTGTTCTTGCTCTAATCTTAAGCAACTTGAGCTGTGGCTGTGGGTATATTCTATAAATTATATTTTAATTTTATTTGATTTTTTTTTTTTTTAATTGATAATTTATTAATTTTAACAATATATTCATGTTCCAATTATTTGCAACTATGTTCTGAAAAAAAAAAAAAAAAAAATCCTGTTCAAGTTATTTTTTTAACCCATCTCAAAATAACACATTTTGTAGCTATAATTGCAATACCGTGATACCGTGAAACCGCGGTATTTTTGCTCACGGTTATTGTACCGTCAAAATCTCATACCGGCACATGCCTAGTGCCAGCTACGCGCTCCTCTGACGTCGGCCGGTTTGTCAGGCAGTACTCTCCAGCTGCTTCCCCGGCGAGTTGTCCTGTCCGTAGCAGGGGAACGAGCTGTAACTTGCTCGCCGCCGGGCGGGTTGCCAATCGGCAACAACAATCGACGACCCCGCCGCTGTGTGAAATGGTCCCGGGTAGTTCTGAGTGATTTTTCGCTTCGAAAGCCGAGAATAGACTTTGAAACATCACTCGGTTCGGGTTAGCATGTCGGCTACCTGTCACGCCTCTTGGTTTGTTGACATTCTCCGAAGCGGGGGCAGGGAAATGACAAAAGCTTGACTAACTACGGTGTCATTAAATATTGTTCGGGGGTGCGACGGTAAAGGTGAAGTCGACAGTTTTGTCCATTATGGAGTCATTTTTCCATGTCGTCCTGAATAAATGCATTTTTATTATTTCATATTCCATTTAGCACAAGACTTATTTGTCATGACCGTACCATTTATTCAGCAATTGGGGAAAAATATTGGAGTAGAGAGACTTAAACAATTACATTTTGCGGCTCTCTTTGACACATTTTCCTCATCCTGAATATTTCCCCCTCAATGGGCTGAATTCTAAACCAGATGAAACCATGACCCTGCCAACGCCATCCTCCTATTTGGGACGCTAGAGCGCTATAATGACAGGCAGAGGTTAAACGGCAGATTAAAATACTAATTTCTAGTTACCTGCGCTTTGCCAAATTGTTGTATATAGTCGAATCGTCTCAAAATCTGATTCTAATTTACATAATAATGCTATCTAAGACTTATTTTATCCTGTCATACGCACTTTAAATGACCAAAAAAAAGTCATAGGTCTTGAAATATCTAAAAAAAAAAATACATTTTTTAACCAAAAATAGTTAATTGCTCAATTAAGTGCCAACTTCTTTGTCCACTGTATTGACCTCTGTCCCTGAAAGTGTTTTTAAAAATCTGGTACTTAATAACAGTAGTTACTGTTCTGGCAGTAGGCATCAATGATTTCACAAAGCTTTGTGATTACAAAATAGGAACAGCTACTTTCTTCATGACTGGCAGTGATGTGACTTTCCCACGGTCAAGGCTGGCACCAGATGTCACAATCAGATCACAGCATTTTAATCAACAACAAGTTGCGTTGACTCGGTGATATAAAACATCACCCACGAGACAATCATCAAAGTCAAAAATACTGCAACACCTTCAACAGAATGGTGGTGTGTCTCACTTTTTAATCAACTGGTTGTCCATTTGCCGCCCAGAATGGATTGAACTAAGTGCTTAACAAGATGAAAAATTCAACACACGGACATAGAATTTAACAGAAAACTGGTTTGTGCTGCAACAAAGGTAAACTTTACTGATATCTTAGATTGCCAGTCTTTGTAGGTTTAATATTTACAGTTGATGTAAAAAGTCGGCATTATTTTCTTTTCATTTTAAGCCTTGATACTAAATTCTACAGACCTTCCTGGAGGGCACTTATTTGACGTGGTGGCCGCTAAAATTTGCATCTGAAAATACGTAGCTAAAGTCAAAGTCTCATAAATCATAGTGAACTCCAGTTTCTAGACCAGTGGTTATTAACCTGGATTTTATCGAACTAGATCTAGACGCAAAGAGTCAAGTCATGTGACTGCAGGTCCTGTGATGGATCCAGATGCTACCGAGTCGACTGTTTTCCCCAACACCACCCTCGGCATCCGGAGGGACGACGGGACTGATGACGATGAGTTAGACTTGACCTCCCTGGTCTTCACCGCGCTTACCATCCTGATCGGAATTCCAGGCAATTTAGTGGTGATCTGGGTCGCGGGGATCAAGCTCAAGGTAGAATTCATTTCACTATACCAGGGGTCCCTAACCGTTTTTTTTTTTTTAACACCACGGACCTGTGTGACGTTGGCATTTTTTTTCTCAGAACGGCAACGTGTGGCAAAAAATAACACGACAGGGCTAAAAACGAATGTTAAATACTTCCCCATACTACCAGGGGTGAAAGTGGCTAGAATTTCTTGCCGGAACTCTCCGACGCGAAGGTCGCCACAGAGCCAGAAATTTTATTTATTTTTTTGTTTTGTTTTTTTCGAGTTTTTTTTTTTGGGTGTGGTGAGGGGTCAAACCTCTTAAACTACTGAAATGCAAAGAAAACTGTTTTAGCACAGTTATTTTTATAACTCATACAAAAACTGATTTTCTTTCAAAATTGTATTTTTTCAATGATTTGCAAATAATAGTTAACAAAACCAGTAATAACCCCAACCTCCATCTTCTAATTTTTATTTTCCCTTCCTCACATACTAAAAGCCAAATCTCAATTTTAACTACCGGTACTTAAGAACATAGGATATATATATATTAAAACTGAAGTTAATGTAAACATTTACTTTTTTTTTTTATAATAAAGATATAAGTAACATTAATTTAGAAAAATAAGTACAAATGACTTATATTATGCAGAGTGAAATGGAATTTATTCTGAAGATCGCGCAAACATTGACTTTTTTAAATCAGAAGGAAATGAATAAGTCGCCTAACATAAATGAACAAATATAAGTCCAAAGTGCACATTGACAGCCAAGATGTTCTGAACCTCCCCATCAGAACAAATAAAAGTAAATATGATAAATAACCCTCCTAAATTCTTTCGTTGCTCTTGAAGATTTGATCCATTTTAGGTTGCATTGCCCTTTTTTGTCGCCTTCTAAAACCTTTTTTTTAATTTTATTTTTGCTGTTCCAGAAACATTTGAACCAATCAGAGCTAACTATCTCTGCTAATCAAATGTCAGTATGTCAGCCAATTGAACGGATAAATGAGTCCAGGCATTTTGCTTTGCTGCGTGAGTTCGTTGACGTGACTCATCATCGTCAGACTCGGATAACTGCAGAAGCTGGGGAAACCTCCGTGCCGTCCATGGAATAAAATAAATAATAAATATTGGTGGAAACGGATGACGTTACACATCTGATGTTGGTAGATTGTTTTCTTCTTGGAGATGAAATGCATGTGTGGCAGCTTAGCATTTTTTTTTTTTTTTTTTACATAGCGTATTTTCAGAATCAAAGCACCGTGTATCGGAACAGCATTCGGGCCCTCAATCTTATACCGGAACAGCATTTGGGCCCTGAATCTTATACTGGAACTGTGTTCTGGCCCTGAATCTTATACCGGAACTGCGTTCCTGACAGTTCTGGCCCACTTTCACCCCTGCATACTACCCATAGCAAAAAGCATGGGCGGAGTTTGACTTTTTGGGCAGGTGGAGCACAACATGTTGATGATAAGTATAACACCATTTACCATTACCATTACCCTGAAACGCAGTGTCAGCAATAAAATTAACTTACAAGAATATTCATAATAATAAGTTGAAAATGAGTGTTTTTTGTTTCCCATCATTCTTGAAGGGGATTCTAAATCAGGCTGCTAGCAGGGCAGCTATACTTTTTGCTAAGACCATCATCCATTGAATATGGTGCGCCTGCCAGTGTCGTGCCAATGTAGTTTCCTCAGTCAAAAATCGTATCCCCTGGGCGGAGCCATATGGAATTAGATTTGTGTCTTCATTATTCGAAAAAAAAACAAAAACAAAAAACAGTTGCTTCAATCAAAATATATATTTTCAATTTAAAAAAAAAAGTCAATTCAGTCAAAAAAATGTGTTTAAATGCAAAAATAAATTTAAAATTCCAAAATTTGCATTTGAAAGCTATTTTTATTTTAAAAATTTTTTGATTGAAGTCTTTTTTTTTTTTTTGATTGAAGCAACTTTTTGATTGAAATAATGTTGTTTTGTGTTTGGGCCACATTTTGGCTAGGACATTTGTGTCTTTATTATTCATTCAAAAAATAAGTTGCTTCACACAAAAAAAACATAATATCAAAAGAAAAATAACTTCAAAAATAGAAAAAATTCAATCACAGAAAAAAAAAAATTAAAGCAAAAAAATATTTGAGACTCAAATATTTGCATTTGAACACTTGAACGCTTTATTTTTCATTAAAAAGAGTTTGCTTTGATTTTAGCAATCCTTCTTGTGTTTGGGCCATATTATGAGTAGGGCAAATGTGTCTAAATCATTCAGTCCCCCCAAAAGTTACTTCAATCATAATAAAATATTTTCAATCAGAGAAAAAAATCATTTGAAAAATAAAATTGCCCTCGCCAATTTTTTTTCTTCAAAATAATATGCAAAGCAAATGAGTCACATGATCTGTTCGAAAAATAATTTTGACACATTTTAATACCGTTTTTTGTTCATTTATTTTTGTTGTTTGTTTTGTATATACTGTATATCTATAGAAAAGTCAATTACATGCAATTATACTTTTCGGCCACCAGGGGGCCCCCCCCCCCCCCCCCTAAACTCCGCTTATGGCAAAAAGTATGGAATCACCAGTCCTGGACGAGCGCTCACTCAGACATTTTATTATGTAGAACAAACTCAGATAAAAAGCTTGAAAAAATAATGAATTAGTTGGCATTCAGAAACAATAACAGAAATGAATAAAAACATTGTAGTGGTCAGTAAATATTACTTTTATAGAGCAAGTGCAGGGAAATAAATATATAATCACGCCATTCTGAAGAAAAAAATATGGAATCACTCCATTTTGAGTAGAAAATACAGACACAGTCAATTTCCTTTCCTTAATTGGGCCCCTGCCTCAGATTAGCCCTGCTCGTTAGTCAGCAGTTAAAAACAGTGCAGTTATCACACCTTGAAGGGCTGCTGGACCAAGTGGATTCACAAGAATCATGGCTCCAACCAGAGAGATGTCTCTTTGAGACTAAGGAGAGGATTACCAAACTTTTTGAAGAAGGTAACGCTACACAAATGGTTGCCAAAGACGTGGGCTGTTCACATGGTTGGTAAAGTTAAGCATACTGGTAGACATCCAAACGTCATGACAAAGAACTAAAGGCCATATGTCTTGAAAACAGAAGATGTACAACAAGACAAATGAAGAAGAAATGGGAGGAAGCTGAAGTCAAGGTATGTGACAGAGCTGTGCAAAATCGCCTAAAGGAAATTGGATTTTCCATACAGGAAAGCTAAAAGGAAACCATCATTGACACTTAAACAGAAAAGAACAAGACTGCAATGAGCTAAGGAGAGGCAATCATGGACTGTGAATGACTGGATGAAGGTTATTTTCAGTGATAAGTCAAGAATCTGCATTGGACAAGGTGATGATGCTGGAACTTTTGTTTGGTGCCGTTCCAGTGAGATTTACAAAGAAGAAGAAAACATCAAAATTCCCTCAGTCCTTGATGATACGGGGCTGCATGTCAGGCAAAGGCACTGGGGAGATGGCTGTGGTTAAATGCACAGGTTTACATTGAAATTTTAGACAGCTTTCTTATCCCTCCATGAGAAAATATGTTTGTCATTTTCCAAGATGACTATGCATCATGCCACAGAGCTAAAACTGTTAAAGCATTCCTTGGAGAAAGACTCATCTAGTCAATGTCATGGCCTGCAAATAGCCCAGATCCCAACCCTATTGAAAACCTGTGGTGGAAATGGAAAAAAATGGCCCACAGCAAGGCCCCGACCTGCAAGGATGATCTGGCAACTGCAATCAAATAGAGTTGGCACCAAATTGATGACGAATCCTGTTTGTCACTCATCAAGTTCATGCCTCAGAGACTGCAAGCTGTCAAAAACCAGAGGTGGTGCAATTGTTATTTCTTTGTTTGTTTCTCATGATTCCATATATTTGTCCTCAGAATGGAGTATATATATAGTATATTTATTTCCCTGCACTTGCTCTATAAAAGTAACATTTACTGACCACCACAATGGTTTTTATTCATTTCTTTTAGTGTTTCTGAATGCCAAGGAGTTGCACTTTTGAACTAATTCATTATTTTTTCAAGATAATAAAATGTGTGAGTGAGTGCTCGTCCAAGACTGGTGAGTCCATACTTTTTGCTAGGGGTTGTACGTTGAATCAGTGGGAGGCCCGAGCTTGATCTGATCTAGGTGTGATGAGAGATCGGCAAATATCCTTGGTCGCCGGCATAATAAGTTCTTCTTCTCCAATGGTGAAAGTTTCTTGGCTTTTGCATTACAGTTTGCCAATGAGGTACGATGCACTATTTGTTTCTGTCCTTCGTGCTCGCATTAAAAAAAAAAAAACAACAATAAAACAAAGTATTCCAGGGTACTTAGTGTCTTATGTACCAAAGCAGCTTTGAAGGCTTCATTGCCTCGTTTGCTAGCTTTTGGGCAGATATTATGCATAGGGTGACCAAATGGCCCCTTTTGCCCGGACATGTCCACGTTTCATATCCTGTCTGGGATGTCCGGTGGGGTTTTATAAATGGGAGGTGAAGTCATCAGCAAATCAAACGTGTGTTTAAGGGGAGAAAAATGGACTGACTCATTCAGCAAGTGAAAATGGGTCAATATAAATCTGAATATAATGAAAGTAATTCACTTAATAATGTGGCCTGGAACTCCAGACTTACCGCTGTTCCAGCTATAGAGGTACTGTTCCGCGGATCAAATTCCCAGGGCGGACCAAGCCACAGCAAACAGACAACGGAGTGGACCAATCAACTACGGGCGGACGTGACGTTGGTAAAGCGACAAGAAACTCTAGCGCGAGGCCGTAAACATACGAGGTGAACATGGTTAGCGTGAGACAGACTGTTGGTTTTAGCGACTCGATGTTTTCTTAGTCATTTAAAACTGAATTTACCGCGGATAGGAACACATTGTCGGCTCCCCTGTTCACCATCTGTGTTGTTGCGGAGACGACTTCGGACGCGCAAGAGTGACGTTGCTCGTTAAGAACACGTCCAGCAAAAAAACGAATCTGATTGCACGGACAATTTCGTTCGGGCTCAAGAGGCCAATAAGGAGCTGGGTCCCAGACACTATAGCTGGAACAGCAGTGAGTCTGGAGTTCCAGGCTATTAAAAAGGGTTGGGTCAATTCTATCCTTACAACATATCGGAAGACAATCTAAATTGCCTATTTAACTAATTATATACAGTCATGGACGAAATTATTGGCACCCCTGGAACTTTTCCAGAAAATACAGCATTTCTCACAGAAATTAATGCAGTTACAAATGTCTTTAGTAGGAATGTGTTTATTTCTTGGATGTGCATTGGAAAAACATAAAAAAGCTGATGAGAAAAGCCAAAATGAACACAATTTTACACAGATTGCAAAAAATGGGCTGGACAAAATTGTTGCCACCCTAAACTCAATATTTGGTTGCGCATCCTTTAGAAGACATAACAGAAAGCAATCGCTTCCTCTAACCATTGAAGGAAAAGAGTCGATTTTTCCTTTTTGCAGCTTTTTTTATTCTCATAATGAACAGGAGATGATGACACAGAATCCAGGAATAAATAAGAACAAAGAATTTACACTTAAAGACAGACAAACAGAGAAGACCAGTACCGGGACACAGAGTGTGTCCCGCCTCCAAGCACATAGCCTTTTTACTTACTTCATTTGGAATGTGCAACCCCCAGCCCTGATCAGATTACATACACTGGTAAGAGGGCCTAGAGCCTGTGTTATAATTTAGAATGAAATGTGACTGCTTCTACATATGATTATGTGAATAAATGGAAATATAATTCTACACCATCAACAAGTTTTGTGCACCTCTCAGATGGAATTTTGGACCACTCTTATTTTGCGAAGTGTTCCATGTCTCTTAAGATTTGAAGGTTGCCTTCTTGCAAGAGCAATTCTGAGATTTCACCATTGTGTTCTATATGATTAAGATACAGTCTTATCGATGGCCACCTCAGAATTCTCCAGCGCTTCCTCTCCAACCATTTTTTGGTGCTATTTGAGGTATGTTTTGGGTGCTTGTCCAGTTGGAACACCCATGACCTCTGACACAGACCCAGTTTTCTGACACTACACCCTACATTCCAGCCCAAAACATTTTGGTGGTGTCCGTATTTCATGACTCCTTAGACACTGTTGAGGATACCAGTGCCAGAGGCAGCAAAACAACCCCAAAACATCATTGGACCTCCACTATGTTTACTTCTTCTTACTTTGTAGGCCTTATTCTTTTTCCTGGCACTGGACACTGGTCTCGAACCATTTCTTGGTGCTATTTGAGGTATGTTTTGGGTCAATGTCCTGTTGGAACACCCATGACCGGCTCAAAACATTTTGATAGTCTCCTAATTTCATGACTCCTTGCACACTGTCAAGGCACCCAGTGCCAGAAAAAAGAATGAAGCCTACAGAGAAAAGAAAAAAGAAGCTTCTTTTTCTTATTCCAATGCACATCCAAGAAATTAACACATTCATACTGAAAACATTTGTAATTGCATTAATTTTTGTAAAAAATTCCAGGGGTGCCAATAATTTCGTCCATGACTGTGATGCAAGTAAGGTTGCTTAAAAGTTGGTGGGGACAATTTGAGCATCTTGGAAAGTTGGTAGTGGTATGTCCCTACAGCCCCTGTGCAAACCTACGCCCTGGTAATAAAGGCATTATTGCTTTTTCAAGGTCATAGCGAGTCTAGCGACTAAGACAAGGCTTCACTTCAGCCAAGAAACGGAGCTGGAAAAAAGTTGCTCCTCCAGCAGAAGCTCTGAAGGATTTTTATGATGACATCTTATCCAGTTTTATCATAGTTACAGAGAAGACAGGCAGATTGGTTTATCAAGAGGCACAGGCCAGATGAATAATTTTATCGCAAATATGCGACGGGCCGCTACCGGTTGGGGATCCCTGCTCTATACAGTTTTGAACAGTGCCATTCTTTGTTTCCCCTGCATTGTCCTTCTCTCCAGGCAACGGTCCTCAACGTGTGGCTGGTCAACCTGGCGGTGGCGGATCTCATCTTGTGCTTCAGCCGAATCCTCTCCCTGGTCAAGGATCTGTTCCTGAACGAGTGGCTCTTCGGCTTGTTCATCTGCAGGTTCAACGGTTTCTTCAAGTACACCAATATGTTCTGCTCCGTCTTCATGCTGGCCATCATCAGCGGGGACCGGGCTGTCTGCGTGTGGTTTCCCGTGTTCACACGGAACCACCGCACGGTGTGCCTTGCCCGCGTGGTAGCCGCGTGCACGTGGCTGATGGCGGCGGCATTGAGTTTGCCCTTCTACTTCTGTCGAATTCTCTACAAAGACAACAACCTGATCCAGTGCAGACAGAAAAATAAGAAAGCGCTCTACTTGATCCGCTTCTTATGCGGCTTCCTGCTGCCTTTCCTAGTCATCCTGGGCTGCTACATCCTGGCTGCGGTGGGCATCCGCCGCATCCACTTGGCGGGCAAGTTGCGTGCCCTTTGTTTGATGGTCCTGCTGGTGCTGGTGTTCTTCGTGTGCTGGGCTCCGTACCATGGCTTGCTATTGCTGGAGATGGTGGATAGCAGCAACTCAGTTCACCATACCTGGTTGCCCGCCACCATTACTATGTCCCACATCAAAAGCTGCATCAACCCACTTCTTTACTTCCTTGTGGGCTTTAAGAATCAAGGGCGGTCCAAGAAGTCTGTGACGGGCCTGTGCAAAAGCGCTTTGATAGACGGCGTTGAGAGACAGACGCCTCAGTCCATTGACTCCGGAGAGAATGTGTCTCATTTATGAAGGGGTACTGTGTGTGTACTGTAGCTGCTATTGTGTGTTAACTCATTGACGCCATTAGTTAATCACGTCTCCAGTCCATTTGAAGTGGAAGGGTGGTACCTATGCTACCTATGCTTGCCGTATTTTCTAGACTATAAATCACACTTTTTAAATATTTTGGCCAGTACTGCGACTTATGTGGATCACAAAATTGAGTATACCCCTCGCATTTCTGCGGATATTTAAGTACCGTATTGGCCCGAATATAAGACAGTGTTTTTTGCATTAAAATAACACTGAAAAAGATGGGGGTCGTCTTATATTCGCGGTCTAGACATTATACCCATTCACGACGCTAGATGGCGCCAGATATCATTGAAGTGATGTTCTGTCTTGACAGCTCTCAGCTACTCTTCCCAGTCACGACGCTAGATGGCGCCAGATATCATTGAAGCGATGTTGTCATGACAGATCTCAGCTACTCTTTTTAGTTTAACCAGTTTGCTTTATTGCAATGTTTTTTCCTTATTCAGATTTGTTTCAAGACTAAAGTTAGTTAGACTTCACTTTGATGGTTAATGCAGTTATTGCAATTTTGTTGTTTTATCACAATAGATTGGTTTATTTACATTTCAAAAACCAAAAGCCATTCATGTACGAATGTGATTGCACGTTACATATTTAAATGTTCCGATATTAAGATTTGAATGAGGCAAAATAACATGCTTTTTCTCTCAAATCGGGTCCGATCACGTCATTTTCAAAGTATCGGAATCGGCAAAAAAATATCGGCCATGCCTTTTTTTAATATATATTTTTTAATTAAATCGTTTTCTAATTGTATTTAACGTTACAGACATAATATGTTGCACTAATCCAGTCTTTAGGCTTAAGGTAGGGTTATCAAATTTATCCCGATAACGGCGGTAATTATTTTAAAAATGTATCACGTTAAAATATTTAACGCAATTAATGCATGCGCTGCACGACCCACTCACGCATTGTCGCGCTCAATCTGTAATGGCGCCGTTTTACCTATATAGAGAGATAAAAGGCAGCGTAAAATGAGTAGAGTGAATTTTGGCAGCCTTTGGGGCATTTTTTTTAATTGGCTAAAGCCTTACAATCCCTCTCCCTACGATTAGAAATATCATGGGAAGCAATGTGGAGAAGCAATGTAGCAATTGATCTTTTTCTAACCACCTTATTTTATTTCCCAAAGCAGAGAAGATATATCAATTGGTAGCACTACACAGAGTCATGGTTCCATTTCCCATCATGCATTTGGGCATGGCTACAGTATCATTTACTGAAAGCTCAACAAATACACTAGATGGCAATATTTAGTCACGATATACAAAGTCACAAGTCTTCTATCCGTGGATCCCTCTCACAGAAAGAATGTTAATAATGTAAATGCCATCTTGAGGATTTATTGTCATAATAAACAAATACAGTAAAAGGCAGCGTAAAATGAATTTTGGCAGCCAATTAAAAAAAATGCCCCAAAGGCTGCCAAAATTCACTCATCTTATCATTTACTGAAAGCTCAACAAATACACTAGATGGCAATATTTAGTCACAATATACAAAGTCACAAGTCTTTCTATCCGTGGATCCCTCTCACAGAAAGAATGTTAAAAATGTAAATGCCATCTTGAGGATTTATTGTCATAATAAACAAATACAGTACTTACATACTGTATATTGAATGTATATATTCGTCCGAGTTTTATTCATTTTTTTCTTAATGCATTGCCAAAATGTATATGATCGGGAAAAATTATCGGGAATGATTGGAATTGAATCGGGAGCAAAAAAAAAAAGCAATCGGATCGGGAAATATCGGGATCGGCAGATACTCAAACTAAAACAATCGGGATCGGATCGGGAGCAAAAAAACATGATCGGAACAACCCTAATTAAAATCATTTGTTTCGGATGTACTGTAATTATTTTCTGTATAAATATTAATTTGGTGTTCAAAAAGTCTTTTTTCAAACTTGAGTCTTGAAAAAGAGGTCGTCTTATAATCAGGGCCGTCTTATATTCGGGCCAATACGGTATATCTTTTCATGGGAAAACAATGACAAAATGACACTTTGACACGATGAAAAGTAGTCTGTGTGCAGCTTATATAATAGTTATTCTCCCCTCAAAATAACTCAAAATATAGGCATTAATAGATAAACCCCTGGTAACTAAAGTGAGTACACCCCTTAGAAACTACGTACATCCCGAAATGTCCAAATTGAGTACTGCTTTGACTCGATGTAGGAGTGCTGTCAGCATTGCTGCAGAGATTGAAGAAGTGGGGGGTCAGTCTGTAAGTGCTCAGACCATACGCCGCACTCTACATCAAATTGGTGTGTATGGCTGTCACTCCAGGAGGAAGCCTCTTCTGAAGACTGTACGCAAGAAACCCCGAAAAAAGTTTACTGAAGACGTCAACAAAGCACATGGATTACTGGAACCATGTCCTATGGCCTGATGAGACGCGCAGGGTTTCTTGTGTACTGTCTTCAGAAGACGTCATTGTCATGGCCCAGATCTCAACCCTATTGAAAACCTGTGGTGGAAATAAAATTTAAAAAAAAGGTCCACAGTAAGGCTCTGACCTGCAAGGATGATCTGGCAACTGCAATCAAAGAGAGATGGCACTAAATTGATGAAGAATACTCATCAAGAGACTCCAAGCTGTCATAAAAGCTAGAGGTGGTGCTACTAAATACTAGAGATGTGTTTTGTTATTTGTTTCTCATGATTCCATATTTTTTCCCTCAGAATGGAGGGATTCCATATATATTTCCCTGCACTTGCTCTATAAAAGTAACTTTTACTGACCACCACAATGTTTTTATTCAATTCTTTTAGAGTTTCGGAATGCTAAAGTGTTGGACTTCTGAACTAACTAATTCATTATTTTTTCAAGCATTTTATCAGAGTTTGTTCTACATGATAAAATGTCTGAGTGAGTGCTCGTCCGAGACTGGTGATTCCATACTTTTTACTTGGGGTTGTATGTTCCTTATCAGAGTACTCCATTATTTGAACTACTCTGCTGGCCAAAAGTATTGGCACCCCTGCAATTCTGTCAGATAATGCTCAATTTCTCCCAGAAAATGATTGCAATTACAAATGCTTTGGTACTAGTAATATCTTCATTTACTTTGCTTGCAATGAAAAAACACAATAGCGAATGAAAAAGAAATTAAATCATTGCCATTTTACACAAAACTCCATAAATGGGCTGGACAAAAGTACTGGCACCCTCAGCCTAATACTTGGTAGCACAACTTTTCGACAAAATAATAGCGAACAACTGCTTCCGGTATCCATCAATGGGTTTCTTACAATGTTCTGCTAGAATTTTAGACTGTTCTCGCTTAGCCAACTACTCAAGTCTCTGAGATTTGAAGGGTGCCTTCTCCAAACTCCCATTTTTAGATCTCTCCACAGATGTTCTATGGGATTCAGGTCTGGACTCATTGTTGACCACTTTAGAAGTCTCCAGTGCTTTCTCTCAAACCATTTTCTAGTGCTTATTGAAGTGTGTTTTGAGTCATTGTCCTGCTGGAAGACCCATGACCTTTGAGGGAGACCAAGCTTTCTCACACTGGGCCCTACATCACGCTGCAAAATTTGTTGGTAGTTTTCAGACTTCATTATGCCATGGTCAAGCAGTCCAGTGCCAGAGGCAGCCAAGCAACCCCAAAACATCATGGAACCTCCACCATGTTTGACTGTGGGGACAGTGTTCTCTTCTTTGAAGGCCTTGTTTTTTTCCCGTTAACTCCATCTTGATGCCTTTTCCCAAAAAGCTCTACTTTTGTCTCATCTGACCGGACAACATTCTTCCAAAACGTTTTTGGCATTCTCAGGCAAGTTTTGGCAAACTCCAGCCTGGATTTTTTTGGGTCGCTCGGTCAGAAGTGGGGTCTTCCTGGGTATCCTACTATGGAAGGAGTCTCTTTTCATTCAGACGCATAGTACAGGTTGACACTGTTCTACCCTCGGACTGCAGGACAGCTTGAGCTTGTTTGGATGTTAGTCGAGGTTCTTTATTCACCATCCGCACAATCTTTCGTTGAAATCTCTCAATTTTACTTTTCTCTCCACATCAAGGGACGTTAGCCACAGTTCCATGGGCTTTACACTTACTGATGAGACTGCGCACAGTAGACACTGGAACATTTAGGTCTTTGGAGATGGACTTGTACCCTTGAAATTGCCCGTGCTTCCTCACAATTTTGCTTCTCAAGTCCTCCGACAGTTCTTTGGTCTTCTTTCTTTTCTCCATGCTCAATGTGGTACACACAAGGGCAGAGGTTGAGTCAACTTTAATCCATTTTAACTAGCTGCAAGTGTGATTGCAGGTGAACACCTGTTATGTGCCACAGGTAACAGGTGCTGTTAATTACACAAACTAGACAAGCATCACATGATTTTTCAAAGGATGCCAATACTTTTTCCGGCCCATTTATATGAGTTTTGTGCAAAATAATGATTTCATTCCCTCCCCCCATTCTCTTTGGTGTTTTTTCATTGCAAGGAAAATAATGATATTACTACCAAAGCATTTGTAATTGCAATCATTTTCCAGGTGAAATTGAGCATTATCTGACAGAATTGCAGGGGTGCCAATACTTTTGGCCAGCTGTGTAGATCCTCATTCATTTTTAATACCGTTTGAGGCTCAGCCATAGACTTCTGAATATATTATGAAATCTATCTCGAAATCAAACCCAATATTGTTATACTTGTGACTCAAAATAGTCCACAGCTCGATTTGGTTCTGCTCAAAATGCAGTGATTCGCCTCATGTTACTCAGGGCTAACTAGCAGTTGAGTCTGCTACCATTCCACTAATCAAAGAATGCTTAATTGTGTACATTTTAATGTAGTTCCATTGCCACTCCTTGTTAATTATGTTGTGATGTTTGCAATTACGGCAAAATAGGATCATTATCAGCCTTTATTGTTGGTCACAGTAGTGTACAATCAGATCATGTCTGCTAATTGCAGACATTAACAATCAAGCAGTCTCCATCTGCTCCCCGTTTTTTGACACTTGGGTACTCAGGCGACATATGGAATTAAAAGAAAGGGTCCACAGTAGAGATAAGTACAAAAAAATATGTATTTGTGGAAACAAATGACATATGTACACACAAAATATTAAAAAGATTCCTGGAAATTTTTGGACAAAAAGAAACGTCTCCAAGGCGTTCACGGAAAATATTAGGCCCAGAAATTAAATTTTTTTGGACATATCTATATTGTGGCCATGACAACAACAACAAAAAACATCCCATCAAGCCTGAAACTCAACTTTTGACCTCCTATGTGAATATTCCACTCACATGTACTTCATACAAATCAGCTATTTAGAACACAAACCGATGTGTTCAAGTTAAAATCCTCACAAGAGCCACCCTGGACTTTGTTACCCTTCAAGCAAAATTCTGTTGAGGAGGAAATCCATCTCATCTCCTACACATTTTAACAGTCTTGGGAAAGAAATGAGTCTTTCTCAATGGACAAACAGAAAATTAAAAAAAGGTTTACAATATTTTTTTGCCCTGATTAATGAGTTATTACTTGAATATTTTCTTTAACTGTTGCTTTTTATACCTCCGTTTTCATAACTCATAAAACCAATAAAAAAACTTTAAAAATAAATGACCATTATCTTAATACCTGATGCTCCCTCTGGGGGACAAAAAGGAACTCCACCAAGAAAATAGGCCCTAAGAGCATTTGTCCCACAAACCAATAAAAAAGAAGTAAACACAAGTGAAAAAAAACAGATATTTTTCATTCATACTCAGCGATCAGAACCATCATACCGACACCAAACAGCAAGGCCAGAATCTCCATTAGAGACTGTCCGAAACTGGAGCGACCAGCCAGAAGCTCCGGGAGGACCGTTACCGTGGCGATGTAGATGAAGCCGCCTGCCGTGAAGGGCAAGATCCAGGAGATGGCCGCCGGATCCACGCCTTCGGCTAGCAGCGAGCAGACCGTGCCCGCCAACGCTCCCACTGCGGTGAGCAGTTGCAGGGACATAGCCTGACGGGAAACATGAAGTTAAACTTGACTCAATTAAGAACTGAAGTCAAACGGAGGGCGCCTACCTTCCTCTTAGTGCAGCCGGACTGCACCAGGATCGCGAAGTCGCCGATTTCGTGTGGTACTTCGTGCAGCAGGATGGTGAGCGTGGTGATGGAGCCCACTGCTGGACTGACCAGGAAGGACGCGCCGATGGCCAGGCCGTCCGTGAAGTTGTGAGTGAAGTCCGCCGCCAGGTTGAGGTAGCCAGACACCTTGATGTCTGCAGACAACCCCCCCAAAAAATTCCTTTCATTAACATATTGTGTAAATCCGGCTAAAAAAGAAGAATGAAAACAGTATTTCAGTAATAAAGCAATGTTACAGTGGGGCAAATAAGTATTTAGTCAACCACCAGTTGTGCAAGTTCTCCTACTTGAAAATATTACAGAGGCCCGTAATTGTCAACATGGGTAAACCTCAACCATGAGAGACAGAATGTGGGAAAAAAACAGAAAATCACATTGTTTGATTTTTAAGGAATTTATTTCCAAATTACAGTGGAAAAGTATTTTGGTCACCCTACAAACAAGCAATATTTCTGGTTGTCAAAGAGGTCTAACTACTTCTAACGAGGCTCCACACGTTACCTGTATTAATGGCACCTGTTTTAACTTATTATCGGTATAAAAGACACCTGTCCACAACCTCAGTCGGTCACACTCCAAACTCCACTATGGCCAAGACCAAAAAGCTGTCGAAGGACACCTGAGACAAAACTGTAGACCTGCACCAGGCTGGGAAGACTGAATCTGCAGTAGGTAAATGCTTGGTGTAAAGAAATCAACTGTGGGAGCAATTATTAGAAAATTGAAGACATACAAGACCACTGATAATCTACCTTGATCTGGGGCTCCATGCAAGATCTCACCCCTTGGCGTCAAAATGATAACAAGAACGGTGAGCAAAAATCCCAGAACCACACGGGGGGGACCTAGTGAATGACCTACAGAGAGCTGGGACCACAGTAACAAAGGCTACTATTAGTCAAACAATGCGCCGCCAGGGACTCAAATCCTGCACTGCCAGACGTGTCCCCCTGCTGAAGCCAGTACACGTCCAGACCCGTCTGCGGTTCACTAGAGAGCATTTGGATGATCCAGAAGAGGACTGGGAGAATGTGTTATGGTCAGATGAAACCAAAATAGAACTTTTTGGCAGAAACACAGGTTCTCGTGTTTGGGGAAGAAAGAATACTGAATTGCATCCGAAGAACACCATACCCACTGTGAAGAATGGGGGTGGAAACATCATGCTCTGGGGCTGTTTTTCTGCAAAGGGACCAGCACGACTGATCTGTGTAAAGGAAAGAATGAATGGGGCCATGTATCGAGAGATTTTGAGTGAAAATCTCCTTCCATCAGCAAGGGCATTGAAGATGAGACGTAGCTGGGTCTTTCAGCATGACAATGATCCCAAATACACAGCCAGGGCAACAAAGGAGTGGCTTCGTAAGAAGCATTTCAAGGTCCTGGAGTGGCCTAACCAGATCTCAACCCCATAGAAAATCTGTGGAGGGAGTTGAAAGTCCGTGTTGCCCAACGACAGCCCCAAAACACCAATGCTCTAGAGGAGATCTGCATGGAGGAATGGCCCAAAATACTAGCAACAGAGTGTGAAAAGCTTGTGAAGATTTACAGAAAACGTTTGGCCTCTGTTATTGCCAACAAAGGGTACATAACAAAGTATTGTGGTGAACTTTTGGTATTGACCAAATACTTATTTTCCACCATGATTTGCAAATAAATTCTTTAAAAATCAAACAATGTGATTTTCTAGTTTTTTTTTTCCACATTCTGTCTCTCAAGGTTGAGGTTTACCCATGTTGACAATTACAGGCCTCTCTAATATTTTCAAGTGGGAGAACTTGCAAGTTAGTGGTTGACTAAATACTTATTTGCCCCACTGTATGTGCTCACCAGCACTTTGCTCTACTTTCTTCTTCTTTGTTGCTTTCTTCTTCTGTTCATCTTCTCCATCGCTGTCCTTCTTGACAGCATCTTAAAAAAAATGGCAGGAGGTGAGCTAAGGAAACTCGGAAAGATTTCTCAGCGTTTATCTTACTGTGAGAGTGTCCGTGCGAGTGGCCTCCTTTGAGCAAACGAACAAACTTCTCCACAATCAGAAAGGCCACGATGCCACCTAGCACCCATAGGCCCACTGACATCATGTGACCGTGGGCGCCACCTGCGGAAGGACATAACGATTTGCAAATCAGAAGTTTCAAGTTTTAACCTTTGAGTTAGAGCTGGGCGGTATACCCAAAATTTACCGTTACCGACATTCTTCACGACGGCCGAAGTAATTTTGACCATGTCGGTAAATTTGGTAATTTAATAAACCAAGAAAATAGTCATTTCATCCTGCTTTGACTCTGTGCTGTCCGGCTATGTTCATTCCCCTTTAAGAAAGCAGTCATTGTGTTTACGTATGAAGTCACGTGGTTATCAGAAACTCAAACAGAAGCCCGGTAGGCTAAGGCTAGCGGCTAACGCTACCGGCTATCGCTAGAAGCAAACGTGGTGGAGTCGGGCTTAAGGGAGCTTCGCCAAACTTACACCCGCCATTAAGTAGACTCTTGGCGGCCTCCAAACAGGCTTTCACCCGCTTTCCTCCCTGGTTCTCATGATTTCAGGAGAGGGTGCTTTCTACTGGTAGCCAGGCCACATGTTAACGCTAGCGGCTAACTCTATAAAATGAACGCGATGGAGTCGGATAGCGGCTCTAACTTCGTCAAAACCCTGAACTTATTGAGTGGATTGGGAACGGACTGCATCTAGCAATTAGTATGTCGCGTTATTTTGTATCTGTGTGTGTGTGTGTGTGGGGGGGGGGTCTGCGTGCGTGTGATTTCTTTAACATCTTCTATGAGGGTAAAGCATTCAGCATAAATTATAATGCAACAGTGAAGCCTATAATCTGACTGTTTAATGGCCGCAGCTATTTTCTGTATGTGCTTGCTTCATTCTGTGTCATTACTGCCATGATGAAATCTTGAATGTTTCATTGGCAAAAGAGCAATATAGCTTTAATGTGTGTGTGTGTGTGTGTGGGTGGGGGGTGGGGGGGGCATGTGTGCGTGCATGTATTAAAATAATCTCGGGGGGAAAAAAACTTGAAACCTTGAAGTAAACACTTGTGTTGAGTAATTATATCACAGCAGCAATAACAATAAGTTCTCTGTTCAGTGTTCAGTTGTCGTATTGATTTTTATAATGTTGTACATTGTTCAAGTCATACAAGCTGTTAAAAATGTTCATACTTGAATTCTTATGGTTTACAAGAAATGTTTATATACTTAATGTTTAGACTGCATGTACAATTGTTTAAATATATTAAATTGAAGTCTGGTAAATAAATCAACGAGAAACAGTTAATTTGTATTTCAAGCATTAATTCAGATGTTCAAATTATATAACAGTCCGCTTGGGCGGATTTATCGTCATTTATTGCTATCGAGGTAAATCTGCTCAATTTACCGTGATACGTACTTTAGACCATATCGCCCTGCCCTACTTTGAGTGTGCACGTACCATGCGAGTGGCCATGTTCGTGGGCTTCTTCAGCAGCGTGTGTGTCCTCACCGTGGTGGGAGTGTGGCTCTGCATGGTGGTCAGATTCAAAGGTATTAAGACTTTAAATGTAATATTTTAAAGTAATACATCATTTTTATTCAGCTCTTCATATGTTGTGGAAGACTAGAGATTTTTCAAGTGACAATTGAAATCCTCTTGCGTAAAAATGTCACTCAAACCTTCACTGAACATTTTCAAGCTGAGAGTCAAGACGTACCCAGAGCATGTGGTATGAGATGAAGAAAGGCGTCGCCCAACAGGCCTCCTGACGCAAAGCTTAGCAGCACCTTAAGCAGATTCTGGTGCTGGTCGCTGTTGGATTGAACTGGGATGAGGAAGAGAATGAGGAAGGGCGCGGCGCTGATTAGTAGCGTGGCGCCGATGGCCTGGAGGGAAGGAGAGTAGGGATTAAGGGATCGTTTTTAAAGTCGACGTAGAGAATTGTTTGGGTTTGCACCTGTGTCCACAGCTCCATAATGTCCCGCTTCTCAGGCTCACCCTTCCGCTCTCCTGGCGTGTGGCCGTGTGCGTGACCGTGATCTTGCGCGTGACCGTGGTCATGGCCGTGCGCGTGACCGTGGTCGTGCGCATGACCGTGGTCATCGGCATGTGCATGCCCTAGAGGCGCAACAATAGACTGATTAAGCATTCCGTCTTTGCTTCTTTGATTGCTTACCAAAAGCAACAGCTAGTCAGTGTTCACTACTGCTGAAACGATTAATAGATTAATTTGAGTAGGGCTGCAGCTATCAGTTATTTTAGTAGTCGATTAATCCATGAACTAGTTAGTTCGAATAATCAAATAATCTGATAAGAAACATAAAAAATTAAAATACCTGAGATGAGCCTCAAACGGTATAAAAAAATAAATAAATGAGGATCTAAGTACAACAAAAGAACAATCAGCTAACTTGCATAGCAAAAGTCCGCTAACTTAAATGCTACAAAATGCAAACTTTTTTTCTAAAAAATAAATAAATAAATAAAAAGGCTAAATATACCTATTGTTGAAATTTGCCTCCCCAGACAAGCCGCACGGAAACAGCGACAGCCAACAAAGTGCCGCTCTGCTGATGCTGCCTCCGCGCGCGCCAACCGGGAAGGCGGAATTTCGCGTGTTCATCTCCGATGTTAACCCTTTGTACTGATTCCATGTTCCAAAAGTTTGAAAAAGACTCGCCGCAAGCAGGTTGACAATTTATTCGTCGACAATGGTCAAAAACAAGGCAAAAACAGACGACGAAGGGACAATTTTGTTATCCGGGCTGGCTCTACTTGTTTTAGGACAAAGAGCGCTTTGTCCTTGCAGAACTGATTTGCAAGTTTTGGTGCGTCAATCTTGCTCGTGACGCATATGTTGGGCTTCTATGATAAGTTGTCGTTGTGTATCTATGCTGCTTTTCATTAAACTATGGTGTGCTATTTATTTTATATTAAGTGCAGTCCTACAGTAAATATGAGAAATGATACTATTCCCTGATTAACTATATTACGTGTGTTCGAGTAATGCAAACAGTTAGACGGTGCCTACGAGAAATGGTACCATTTTTCCTCTTCCCCCTCAGGAGCCCCGATAAGGTGTTTAACTTTACTGTGTCAAGGGCACTCAGTGAAGTCTGCCTAAACTATAGTTAGATGAATGTGTTAGACTAATGCAAACAATAATATGGTGTGTGCGAGAACGGTACCTTTTCCCTTCACTATAAACTAAATTACAAATGTATTAAAAAAACATTAGCTCAAACAAAAACTTAGCCTACGTTGGTCTTAACAGGGAGCAGATGTTATCTCATTCACTGTCGCCAGTGGAGGGCAGTGTATCCACCCAAATCAATAAAACTTAAATTCAAACACTTTCAAAACAAACATTACGACGCCACTTTAATTAAACGAATACTCGAAGCAGCAAAATTGAATTCGAATCTTTTTTCTTATCGTATTACTCGAGTTAATCGATTATCGATTAATCGAATATACTGCCATGTAGTGGCGACAGTGAGTATAACATAACTCATTTCACATGGCTGAATCCGGCTGCTCCCTGTTAAGGCCAACGTAAGATAAGTTTTTGTTTGAACAAATATGATTGTTTATGTATTCGTTATTTAGTTTAGAAGTATATTTACCAGTCTTTGGTTTGAATAAGTGTTTAAATCCCTGGATTCTTTATAGATATGGACGTAAAACAGTCTCGATTCTAGGTTAAAAGCAAAAAAAAAAAACCTGCACAAAGCATTTATTTTACGTAAATATGTCGAAGTACAGCCTGTTAGTGAATGTAGCTAGCGGCCCCCTGATGTAAACAGAGCTTTTCCATTGAAAATTCTTGTGAATAAATGCTTAAGTCCCTGAATTCTTCATAGATATGGACGTAAAAAAGCAAAAAAAAAACAAAAAAAAAAAAAACAAACAAAAAAAAACCCGGCTAATTTCTCCCATTGATTTTTTTCACGTTTCAAAATGCACACATGGTACGAAAAATATAATAATTACCTTGAATCCTCGAATACATCATTCCTGAGACAATCATTCCTGTTTGTATGCGGTACAGCTCTCTTACTTTTATCTTAAATCTGGCGTTGAATGCTGCATGCGTCGCTGCGACCGACATCGAATAACTGAAGCGGATTGTGGGATGCCTAGCCCCCTGCTTGAAGGAGTTGTGCAGTGGCTAGCCGAATTGACCCGTCAATACAATTATAAAGTCTATGGTTAAGAGATTTGTAAAAAATAGAAAAACGTTTGCATTTTTTCGCATATAAGCTAGCAGTATTTTGCTATGCAAGTTAGCCAATTGTTCTTTCCTTGTACTGTACTTAGATCCACATTTATTCATTTTTTAATTTTTTAATCCCATTTGAGACTAAGCTCAGGTATTTTAATTTAAATTTCTTGCTCTTGTGAAATAAAAGTGCAATTCTATATCGTTTGAAGAAACATTTAGGTATTTTTAGCATTCAATGCACTTTTAAAATCGCCATCTTTGCAAGCCAACATAAATATTATTGTAAGCATAAACACTTCTTTGTTTTACATCTCCTAAAATTTATTCTGCAACGCATTAAATGTTCATAATCCGATTACTCGATTATTTGAACGAACTAATCAATAGATTTATCGTTTACTTAAATAATCAATAGCTGCAGCCCTTATGTTCATCATTACCATGCAAATGGCCATGGTGTTCCTCCGCTTCTGGCAGGTTGGCCTCGGCGCTCCACTTGCTGGCGCCGTGGAACATCTTTCCCTCAGGACCGTGCGAGTGGCTGTGATGATGGTGATCATCTCCGTGTGAGTGGCCATGATGGTGATGGTGGCCGTGATGGTGGTCGTGTGAGTGGCCGTGAGCGTCGCTCAGATGCGAGGCAATCAACAGCAGTAGTGCGGACATAGCCAGTGTCATTGTTAGTTGATGTAGGCGTCCCATAGTATTTACCTGGGAAAAACACGCAAACTATTAGGAATTGACTATTGAGAGGTTTGGACTACAAACATGAATGCAACTTAACTCACTTCAGCAGTGATTCTTTTGTACACAACTCGAAAAAGCTCGCACACTTCTAAATACACTGTAAGAATCACTATGGAATAGTGCATTTATCTTTTATTTCTGAAATACAGTTCATTTTTGAGTACAGGTCAGTTGTATACTTTTAAGTATGGTTCAATATATATATATATATATATATATATATATATATTTTTTTTTTTTTTTTAAACTTTTATTTCAAATTAATTTTGAAGTATTGGCTCAATATTTTAGAATTTTTTTCAATGATATTTAGATGCAGTGCGACTGTTCTGCAGGTTTTAACTTTTACAAATTCATATTTGGGCCTAATGTTTTACAAGTCAGTGATCCCTCGCTACATTGCACTTCAAACTTCGCGCCCTCAGTCCATCGCGGATTTTTTCCCCCCAGTTGAAAATAAATAAATAATTACAGATGAGCTGTCCCGAGGCGATCACGTAGTCTCACGCTCCCTCCTGCTGTTCTTTGTTGGTCAGGCAGTGCACTGGAGTTGCTTATTAAAGTTAACGATGATGGACAGACGTTAAGGTTTGATCTAGCCACAGATGCTTGGAAGCCTAAACTTCAAAGCGTCACATGTGTCAATCATCGTTTAAACTGTCAAACAGTTGCTGTGGCAACTCATTGTGTGTAAGAGAGCAGCTTGGGCGGATTTCAGTGGAGTCACTCAATGAAGCATTTAATAAAGACAAGCATTTTTGTACTTTATTCTTGTTTAACCCTTGTCTTGTGTTAGAAATCCATCCATCCATCCATCCATCCATCCATCGTACTTAAAAACCATTTATTAATATGTATATATATTGTAGCGGACGATGTTAGTGAGTCTCGTGGCTCGTGAGTAGAGTTTAGAGCTGAAACGAGTACTCGAGCAACTCGAGTAACTCGAGTTTAAAAACTGATCCGAGTAATTTTATTCACCTCGAGTAATCGTTTATTTTGACAGCTCTCAGCATCACGTTTTGCTCGGACTACTTTTAATGCGGGACAACGCGCTGTCACGTGCGGAGAGGAAGAAGGGGGAAAAAAAAAAACTTACTGCAGCCGACAGCCACCACAAACAACGCCGACGTTGCTAAATACTAGCCCATACGATGCTACGTTGGTACAGGTAGCGTCTCATGCGTCTCATAGAGATCACATGTATGTTGAACTAGATGCTAAATGACAGACTCGGCCGCGTCTGGGCAGCTTTAGTAAACAGCCGCCATCTTAAAGCAGTAGAGCGCTAAGCGCTAATAAAGAGCGCTAAGCGCTAATAAATAAGATTAACGTTCCTGTTCTGAAGTCACGTTAGCCCTGCGGAGGGCTAGGTTTCTATTAATTATGACCACTGTCGATGCTTGGCTAACGTGTCTTACATACAGGCTTTAACATAACATAGCATTGTGGAGTGATGAGGGTGTAAAATAAAAACTTAATCATGCTAACTATCAATTTTAGCTCAGTAGTCATTGCTGGATAAAACACCAAGTAGCACTGGTGCTAATGTGCTCCAATACAGCCTGTATCATACATTTATTTTGAACTCTGCAAAAACTCTAAATCCTATCAGGACTTACAGTTTAGACTAACTTAAAACTTAACTAGAACTTAAAAATGGCTTGACACAAAGAGAAATTCAATTGAAAGACGTGGGAAAAAAATCCAAACTTTTAAGTGATGTGTGTTATCAAGCGTAACGGCATTTTTAGGTAAGATATATATATATTTTTTTGTAATAAGATCTAAAGTTTTTTGAGTGAAAGCAGTGAATTAGTCTTTTTTTTTTTTTTTTTAATTCTAGTTACATCTGAGATGCAATTGTTGGCTGTTTTCAACAATATACATCGAAAATAAAGACATTGATTGACTGAAAATGGTTCAAAATTAGATGAAATGTCTTGTTTTCTCATGTATATTTATAATTGCTCTTCACCTAAAAATATATTTGTTTTATCCGATTACTCGATTAATCGATAGAATTTTCAGTCGATTACTCGATTACTAAAATATTCGATAGCTGCAGCCCTAGTAGAGTTCGTGTCTCGTGTTCGGCTGCTCATGTCTCCTCTAACTCTCTAGTGCACAGGTGTCTAACCGATTCCAGAAAGGGCCAATTGGGTGCAGGTTTGCTTTCCAACCAATGAAGAGGACACCTTTTCACCACTTAGACCTTTTACATGTGTAATCAGTTAAACTTTGTCAGGTGCTGCTTGTTTTTCAGCAGTAAGTTCATTGGTTAAACTCTCTGCGCGTTATCGGTAGGAACAAAATCCAGCACCCACTTGGCCCTTTCTGGAATCGGTTTGACACCTGTGCTCTAGTGTCTCTGCAGGAAACACGCGTGACAAAGAGTCCCCCCCCCCCCCCCCCCCCCCCCCCGATCACAACATGCCCCACATAAGTTTCACATATATATATATATATATATATATATATATATACACATTGGCTTTTTTAAATTATTTTAAAAAAACAAAAAAAAAACATGTCTTATATGTATCTCTTTCCAATGCTAAATCTTAATAAATATATTGAACACACACACAAAATTTGGGGTCTTTTTTTTTGCTCTACTTCGCGGTTTTTCACTTATCGCGGCAGGTTCTGCTCCCCATTGACCGCGAAAAATGAGGGATCACTGTATTTCAGTGTTTTTCATTAAGGCGATACTTTAAGAGTAAGATACAGTCTAAAAAGATCTACCTTACCCAAAAATTACCATTAATTATTAAAAAAAAAACAACAACATTGAATTGTACCCTCCGTAAGGTATGACGTGTTGCATTACACTCAGTTTTCATTGATTCTCTACAAGAAACAGCGGGAAAGCTGCAAAGTTTGCATGAAAAGTCTACCAATTCAGTCCTGTTTCCAACATCAAAAAATAACTTTCTAAGTTCGCATGGAGTTGACCCCAGGGTCATGACCGATTAAGTACAATGAGCTGTTGACTTTTACACCACTTAAGCCGCAAAACCAATCAACAAAACCAGTGAACGCAGCATCAATTGACGGCTAACCAGCTGGAAAGTCCATGCTAACAGCAGCAGTATTAAAACGCACAATAACATCGTCGGGGGTGCTCACCGGAGAACGCCGATGGTCCACCGGCTGGCTGGTGTTTATTTCTCTTTAATGCGCTGGCCAAACTGTACGCAAATTCACCTCGGAGGATTTCTGCCACCTGGAGCTATGCTAACTGCTAACACAGACGTGGCATTAGCACAAAAGCCCAAGTCTCGCGGGAAGACATCCCGTTTCCAAGCAAGCCTTCCTCTTCCCTGCTCACTTCCAGTACCGCATAACACTTTGAAACAATGACATACGTGTGTTTTTTTTTTTTTTAAATCTTAACTAATGTGTTTTAAAAACTTTGAACAAGTGATTCTTTAATCAGGGATCGGGTTGCTAAGGAAGGAGAGTTATGGTTGATGGTTAAGTCTCGCGAGATGGGACATCCTGTTGGAAGTTGTGACGTTTACGCGTAAACGCAAAACAGATGCTCACTGAATGCGCACTCTTGAGCAGTAAAAACATTACTTTTCAAGCCTCTCTATACTTACACGAAGAATAAATAAATAAAAAGAGCAGTTTTAATTGATGAAAGGAAGAAAAACGTTACTTCAGAACAAGAAGGCGGTGTATTCAGTATTAAAAGTCTGGGTAAATAAAAATGAATTTGGGTCTTTGTTTGATAACTTGGCAAAATGCAAGCTACTTAATTCAATAAAACATTTTTAAAGCAAGGGGAAAAACTCAGTAACAGTTATATATCATAGGCGGAGTTTGACTTTTGTGGCGGGGGGTCAAAACAGGTTGATGACCCCGAAACGCAGTGTCAGCAATAAAATTAATCTACAAGATATATGATCGGATAGTAGCTTAGCCCATGTTTGTACATACAGGCATTCCGGTCTTTCCTGTCTTACCTAGTGGAGAAGTAGACGCCGCATCATATTTGACCGAATATCCCAGCCAGGAACAATTAGAATAATAAGTTTAAAACAAGCGTTTTTTGTTTCCCATCATTTTTTGAGGGGAATTCAAAATCAGTCTGCTTAGTACAGCTATGCTTTTGGCCAGGACCGTCGTCAATTGAATATGGTACACCCGGTGGTGGCTCTGTTATACAATTAACGTCTTTAGTGGGGCAAACTGAAACTCCGCTCACCATTTTTGCAGTGCTCTTCTGTGTTTCATGGTCCACATCTTTGTTCCTTGGTTCTCGCTCAGTTGTTGTTGTCTCTTTTGAAAGCTTATGTTTGAAAAAAGTATGTATATCCATCTTGCATCATCTGTCCTCTGGTAGTTTTGGCTAAGCAAAGGAAATGACCGTCTCTAAGGTGCTAGTCACAAGATCTGTTCAAAAAATAATTTTGTCTCATCATAGAAATATTTCTTGGTTCAATTAATTCATTTTCGTTGTTTGTTTTATTGTTTTACAACTTTTGTAGGCAACATTTTACCAGCAAAGTCTTAATTTTAAATTCATATATAGGAAAATCTATTACATGCAATGACATTTTCGGCCTCCTCCCGGTGGGACGTGTCCGGAACACCTCATCAAGGAGGCGCCCCGGAGGCATCCTAATCAGGTACCCGAGTCACCTCATTTCGTTCCTCTCAAAGTGAAGGAGCATCGGCTCTACTCCGAGCCCCTCCTGGATGACCGAGCTTCTCACCTTATCTCTAAAGGAGAGCCCGGACACCGTACGGAGGAAATTCATTTCAGCCATTTGTATTCGGGATCTTGTTCTTTCTGTCACGACCCATAGCTCGTGACCATAGGTGAGGGTAGGAACGTAGATCGACCGGTAAATAGAGAGCTTCGCCTTCGCGCAGAGTCCTTATCACTGCAGACGCAGCACCAATCTGCCAACCAACTTTTGCTGAACTTAATTTCCTACAATGCAACTTTCTCGAACTTTCAACGCCACACAGGTCACAATTATTCGCTCACAATGAACAGAGCCCCACTGATTCACAACTAAATCGGCTCCTGCCTTCATACACATTTATCTGACTCCGTTTTAGCGACGAATTTAAACAAAAGTTATGCAAAATAAATAGTACAATAATAACCCCACAACAAACGGGAATGTATGCAGACTACAAAATAACTTTGTAATCAATAATATTAAAAGTGACTGAACTGGTAGTACGTAGCCATTGACCGCTCAATGGCCTGTTATGACTCTGGCAGTGCAAATGCAATTGACCTCGTTTTAGAGATTGACTACAATCTGACTCCATTTTTTACAGTATCTATATTTGTGTTCGTAAGTACTGTACATTGTCAGTCACATTGGACTTGTAGTTGTTGCTCAGAACATGCAATCGCGTTGACCAATACTAAATCGAGACTCGTCATACCCTAGAAACAAGCCAATTCCCTGGAATTCTGTCAGAAACTTATTCATATACTTAGTCAATCATTTCTTGTTTTCTGGCAGAATTGCCACAAAAAATAGCAAGCAACTTACCAATAAGAGAGACATAGAGTGAAAAACTTACAGAGAGAGAGAGAAGGGTGAAAGGAACGCGAAGTGTGCACATAGCCGGCAGAAGACGAACAGGAAACAAGTGCCCTGAAATGAGTCCAACCAAAGAAGGGTGGTGTTATTAAACCATACGGTGTCACAATCGAATTGAAAACAGAAAACGAAATTAAGGAAGGAAAAGTGCTTAGTCAGGAGATAAGTGAAATTAGTGAAACCAGTAGCAAAAAGTGAAAAATTAGCACTAAATCTGTTCCACACCATGCCAGGAAAGGAAGGTCAGCACCTCCGATTGACCTCAGCGAACGCTGGGGTCAACCAAGGCGAAAAAGGAAGAACCATTGAGATAAAGGAGGTAGAAAGGGGCCCCACACTCGCACACACAGAGAAACACTTCTACAAACTGCAGCAAAGCTGCAAAGAGAGTTACAGATTTACTACCCCTAAAAACCCACAAGCCAAGGGCCGGGAAACAGACAAAGGAAAACAGCAAAGAAGTAAAGTCAAACACTAAATGAGGCAAATGTGGCTGCCAAACACAAACGACCAACAAACACAAAACAAACGTGGCAACTCGAGGCCTCCTCAGCTCAGAGATTTGGGGCTGGAGTTACATGTAAATTGACCATTTTACGACTTTAGACTAACTTGGATAAACCTTTTCAAAACCGTTCATAAGAAAAAAAAAAGATTAATTGAGGCATTTCATTTGTAAAATACATGTTAAAATCTTTGTCAATGGGATCGCTGCGGGAGGCATCCGAAACAGATGCCCGAGCCACCTCCGCTGGCTCCTCTCAACGCGGATGAGTTGACCCGAATGACTGAGCTTCTCACCCTATCTCTAAGGGAGAGCCCGGACACCCTGCGGAGGAAACTCATTTCGGCCACTTGTATCCGGGATCTTTTTCTTTCCGTCACAACCCACAGCTTGTGACCATAGGTTAGGGTAAAAATGTAGATCGACTGGTAAATCGAGAGCTTCGCCTTTCATCTCAGCTCCTTCACCACTACGGACAGGTGCAGAGTCATAAATGCAGACGCTGCACCGATTGGCCTGTCGATCTCCCGCTACCTCCTACCCTCACTCACCCCAAGATACTTGAACTCCTCCACTTTGGGCAGGATCTCATCCCCGACCCGGAGAGGGCACTCCACCCTTTTCCGACTGAGGACCATGGTCTCGGATTTGGAGGTGCTGATCTTCATCCTGACCGCTTCACACTCGGCTGCGAACTGCTACAATGAGAGTTGGAAGTCATGGCCTGATGAAGCCAAAAGCGCCACATCATCTGCAAAAAGCAGAGATGCAATGCTGTGGTCACCAAACCGGAACCCTTCAACGCTTCGGCTGCGCCTAGGAATTCTGTCGATAAAAATTATGAACAGAATCGATGACAAAGGGCAGCCTTGGCGGAGTTCAACCCTCACTGGGAACGAATTCGACTTACTGCCGGCAATGCGGACCAAACTCTGACACTGTTCGTATTGGGACCGAACAGCCCTTACCAAGGGGCTCGGTACAGGACTCCACGAGGCACAAGGTCGAACGCCTTCTCCAGATCCACTAAACCCATGTTCACTGGTTGGATGAACTTCCATGCACCCTCGAGGACCCTGCCGAGGTTGTATAGCTGGTCCACTGTTCCACGGCCAGGACGAAAACCACACTGCTCCTCCTGAATCTGAGATTCGACTTCCCGACGGATCCTCCTCTCCAGTACCCCTGACTCACCCTGAATAGACTTTACCGGGGAGGCTGAGGAGTGTGATCCCTCTATAATAGGAACACACCCTCCGGTCCCCCTTCTTGAAAAGGGGGACCACCACCCTGGTCTGCCAATCCAGAGGCACTGTCCCCGATGTCCATGCGATGTTGTAGAGGCGTGTCAGCCACGAAAGCCCCACAACATCCAGAGCCTTTAGGAACTCCGGCCGGATCGCATTGACCCCCGTGGCTTGCCACCGAGGAGCTTTCCAATCGCCTCAGTGACTTCTACCCCAGAGATCGTAGAGCCCACTTCGGAGTCCCCAGACTCTGCTTCCTCAAAGGAAGGCGTGTCAGTGGAATTGAGGAGGTCTTCGAAGTATTTTCCCCACCGACTCGCGACGTCCCGAGTCGAGGTCAGCAGTACCCCATCTTCACTATGCACATTGTTAATGGTGCACTGCTTTCCTCTCCTCAGATGCCGGATGGTGGACCAGAATTTCCTAGAAGCCGTCCAGAAGCCTCGCCAAACTCCTCCTATGCCCAAGTTTTTGCCTCGACGACCGCCGAAGCTGCAGACTGCTTGGCAGCTGCCTCCGGAGTCCCACAGGCCAAAAAGGCTCGGTAGGCCTCCTTCTTCAGCTTGACGGCACCCCTACCGCTGGTGTCCACCAGCGGGTTCACGGATTGCCGACACGACAGGCACCAACCACCTTGCGGCCACAGCTCCGATGCGGTTGTTGTAGTATTGTCTTTAAATACCTGCTACTCTCGTGTGATCTTGCAATCCTCGCGTGAACCGAACAAAGACGCTGTGCTCGTAAAACACGTCCTATGGAAATTGTGGTCGAGCGTGAGTGCTGCGTTGACACGCCGGCATTGCTGGCACGCCGTAGACGAGGCTGGTGTGTTACCGGGGTCACTGAATGCACGTTTATGAGCAGTAAAATCATCACTTTTCAAGTCTCTAACACGAAGTACCGTATTGGCCCGAATATAAGACGGTGTTTTTTGCATTGAAATAAGACTGAAAAAGAGGGGTCGCCTTATATTCGCGGTCTAGACATTATACCCATTCACGACGCTAGATGGCGCCAGATATCATTGAAGCGATGTTCTGTCATGACAGATCTCAGCTACTCTCCCCATTCACGACGCTAGATGGTGCCAGATATCAATGAAGCGATATTCTGTCATGACAGAACTCAGCTACTCTCGTTTAACCAGTTTGCATTATTTTATTGCAATGTTTTTCCTTATTCAGATTTGTTTCAAGACAGTTACAGTTAAACTTCACTTTGATGGTTAATGCAGTTATTGCAATTTTGTTGTTTTATCACAATAGATTGGTTTATTTACATTTCAAAAACCAGAAGCAATTCATTTACGAATGTGATTGCACTTTAGTTTACATATTTAAATGTTCAGATATTAAGATTTGAATGAGGCAAAATAACATGCTTCTTCTCTCAAATATATCGTTATAATCATTTGTTTCAGATGTACTGTAATTATTTTCTTTATAAAAAAATAATTTGGTGTTCAAAAAGTCTTTTTTCAAACTTGAGTCTTGAAAAAGAGGGGGTCGTCTTATAATCAGGGCCGTCTTTTATTCATGCCAATACAGTATTTATAGTATAAACAGAGCAATTTTGATGGAATGATGGAAGGAATAAAATAAAGACAATGTCTAATTTAATACTATTAATACTTAATTAATACTATTAATACTTAATTAATAATTAATTATTAATAATAAGTATTATTATTATAATAATTATTATTAATAATTAATAATAATTAATACTTAATTAATATTTAATACTAATTTTAATACTATTCAGTATTAAAAGTTTGAGTAAATAAAATGAATTGAAAGCAAGGAAAAAACTGTCAGTAAGTTATATTTAATAAACACAATTTTAAAAAATGACCTAAAATGTTTGACGATCCACATTAGTAGTCGATTACTTACTGTTGCTTTTAATTTTTATTCCTATTATTATTTGCAACAATATTATTCATTTTACAAATTACAGCTGTAGCTTTAAAGAAAAATATTTTATTTTTTATTTGTCAAGGCTTTTGATGCCCAATTGCGTCACCTGCTGGTAGTAAAAAATATAAGCAACAGCAGCAGGAAACGCTCAAACACGACTCCTTGATGCATGTGTCATTTTATTTGCTGTGGTTTTGGTTAAACATTTGCTGGGAAATGGGACGATACGTGTGTAAAAATAGTTAGAAAAATATAGGCGAGTGTACTTCCTTGTGTCTTATCCTATAGCCACGCCCCCAACCATCACTTTCCTTTAGAGTACCCCAAGATGAAGACCAACAACATGAAGGTTTTGACGTTGCTGCTCGTCGTCTGGAATGTGGAGGATACATCTGCTGGTCAGTTGGTTCTACTTTCTCCTTATTCCCAGATTTTACATATTCGCTTTTATTTGCTACCTCAGTGCAATAAAAAAGGAGAGGTACAGATGGGGTTTCGGTTTCAGTTTGACTCTTCAGATAACGGAATTGCATGATATTTTTGAAAGCGTAATTAAAAAAGCTACAGCGAGTTCCAGTAAGTCAGAGTGGCAAATAACAACAACAACAAAAAAAGAAAGACAATTGCACAACAATATGATATTAAAAAATACTGGCGATGTGTACTCCACATGAAAATTAACTGACATAAACAAGGAAATTCAAAAGTCAGATAAAAACAACACCTTTGATAAAGGGCAATTGCTGTATACCAGTAATTCTCAATTATTTTATGTTACGCCCCCTACACGAAGACGTAAACGTTTGGTGCCACTGTAAATAGTATTTTTCTTTAAAATTATTATTATTATTATAAGTACACCTCTGCATAACATTGTGTCATTTTTAATGTTAAAGGAAAAAAATATATATATCAACTTACAATAAAGTATAACATTGTTTTGTTTGTCACAGAAAAGACTTAAAGCGCATCACGAAGCGAATAACTGTACTTTTTGTGATGTGGATTTAGAAAGTTTAAGTCATATATTTTTTCACTGCAATGTTGTTCATTCCTTCTGGAGTCAATTAAACGAATGGCTGCAATCTAAGAATACTGATGTACCCCTGACAGGAGAAACAATTTTATTCGGTGTTTATCTAAAGGATAAAAATTTAGAATTTGTTTTAAATGTAATATTGCTTATGGGGAAATTTTTTGTTCATAAGTGTAGGTTTTTTTTTAAAACCAAACCGTGTATGGCTCACTGGAGAAATGATTTCTACACATATTGCAAAGTCTTGGTCCTTGGATGTGATCGATAGGAAGGCCCATCATTTGTTTTCTTTATTCAAACATTTTAAGTTGGTTCAGTAAGTCCTCTCTCAAAAGAAAAAAGTTGATTTTTTGTTTACTTTTGTATTTGTTGTGTTGGTTGTTGTTGTCGTTGCTATTGGTTGTTCGGTTATGCTCAATCTATAATATTGTATTTGATGTAGATACTTGAGTGTTTTGTTTTGTATGTATATTGTTCAATAAAAAAAAAAGAAAGAAAAAAAAACTTAAAGCGCATCACTTTGCCTGAATTAAAAAAAAAAAAAAAGTTACAGCCAAACTGCGAAAAATACATTAAAGGTAAATTTTTTTGACCATTTAGTACTGAAAATTAAAATGTAATGAAATCAATAAATAATAATATATTAAAATTGATTAGCAACAATAAATAATGAGGACAATATGCCAAACAATTTGACTGAAAAATAACAAAAACAAAAATTAAAAGAACAACAACAACAAAAAAACTAGTTGGGCAGAGGGACAGTTTTTATTTTTGCTTCAGGCAGTATCAGCTCCTTTGCTATGGTGTGAGGTTATTTTGCACTGATCAACTTGGTATGTCACCTAATATGATGCGAACAGTGCAGCTGGTTTACTGACGTAACACTGACAAAGCGGGACGAATGATGGCAATATTCGGCACATTTTCACTGGAAAACAATCAAGCGGCTTATCAATATAATTGGGATCTAATGTTTTTTTGTGATGTCTTAATTAATTTGGCTTACCGCTGTCTGCTGCAAACATTCTCAAACCCAATAAACAGACTGGTCGCCCCACTATATGAGAAGTACTTCTGTATACAATGTAGTACAATGTATTTTTTGTGTGCTTGTGTATATGGCCAAATTAGTGTTGTTGGGTAGGCCCGATTGGCTGTTAGTCTGCATGTGTTTAGTCTGGTTGTAAATTGTGGCCACAACATCTCCTTTCAACATTTGTGGATTAAGTACTCACTTTTTTTTTTTTAATTTTTAACTTAAGTAAAAGTACAGATACCGGTGCAAAGTTACTTAAGTGAAAGTACAAATATCTCAGAAAAATTTACTCAAGTAAAGGTACAAAACCCTAACCCTTTAATTTTACAAAGAAAACGTAAA
The DNA here is from genome assembly GCF_030265065.1 of Corythoichthys intestinalis. Taxonomy (NCBI): domain Eukaryota; kingdom Metazoa; phylum Chordata; class Actinopteri; order Syngnathiformes; family Syngnathidae; genus Corythoichthys; species Corythoichthys intestinalis. The sequence continues at coordinate 25,162,550 of NC_080416.1, forward strand.
AATATTTTCTCCCGATGCAAAAATGTCATACATACAGAAATCTGAGTCAATATTTAAATAAAGAACCAGAAAATTCATTGACTTATAGTTTTATTTAAAATTGTGCAGAATGGAAAAACAAGCAATAAAATTGACTGCACTGTAAACAGAAGCTTAACAAGCTCAAAAACTCCAAAACTTGGCTAAATGGCAGATTGTAAGCAACTATCAGGTGCATACCGCCACCTACTGTACAAGAGTGTGGTAGTTTTTAGTAGTCAATATCTTGTTCACCTGCCTAATCTTGCTCGTACTTGTGTTGCTGCTTCTAGTGTTCAGTTACGGTATAGTTGCATGGGGCTTATCTATTGCACCGGAGGCATAAAAACGCAACTATCAATTCACAATAAGAAAAAAAACTAACAAACAAAAGTAACGTGTAGCGCAGGCGACAACTTGAAAAGTTGTAGACTAAAAAGTACAAATACCTGCTGTAAAATTTAGTGAAGTAAAAGTAAAAAGTACCAATTCATATTTGAACACAAGTTAAGTACAGATACACAAAAATATACTTAAGTACAGTAACAAATTACTATTACTCTGTTACCTCTGCCTTTCAAGTCTATTCATTTTTTATTTGTGTCCTTAACCGTCCGTCCTGTTCAACAAAGGCCAGAAAATTCACTCATTAGGGACTAAAAAAGCCACTATGTCATTTCCCTTATACAAGTATAACACCATTTGCCATTTACATTTATCTCTCAACAGGGCCGGAGTGGGACTCATTTTCGGCCCTGGAATTTCATGCCTCAGACCGGCCCACTCATTTAAAATTATGTCATTATGCATACACGTGTTAAGTTCAGTGTTCTCTAAAGCCGTGTACTGTAATTCTGTGTATTCCAATTCAGTGCAGGTAATGGTTGTTTAACAAGGTGGCTCTATTTTAACAAGTGCAACACAACATATTTTGAACAAATTTAAAAATGGGTTTAAAAAAAAAAAACTATATTAAATGATACATTTGAAAAATAAATTAGGCCAGTCAAACGATTAAAATTTTTGATCAAGTTAATTACAGCTTAAAAATTAATCGTAATTAATCGCAATTCAAACCATCTATAAAATATGCCATATTTTTCTGTAAATTATTGTTGGAATGGAAAGATAAGACACAAGATGGATATAAACATTCAACATAAGGTACATAAGGACTGTATTTGTTTATTATAACAATAAATCAACAAGATGGCATTAACATTATGAACATTCTGTTAAAGCGATCCATGGATAGAAAGACTTGTAGTTCCTAAAAGATAAATGTTAGTACAAGTTATATAAATTTTATATTAAAACCCCTCTTAATGTTTTCGTTTTAATAAAATTTGTAAAATTTTCAATCAAAAAATAAACTAGTAGCCCGCCATTGTTGATGTCAATAATTACTTACACAATGCTCATGGGTGCTGAAGCCTATAAAATCAGTCACACCCAAGCGCCAGCAGAGGGCGGCAAAACTCCATAAAACACAATTAACAAGTGGGCATGTCATTGTACTGTACTGTCATTCAAATCTGTCTGAGCAGGGCATGTGCGTTAATTGCGTCAAATATTTTAACGTGATTCATTTAAAAAATTAATTACCGCCCGTTAACCCGATAATTTTGACAGCCCTAAAATAAATGAATCAATAAGACCTTTTCTGCAACATCAAATATTAACAAAATGAGTGCTTACAGATAAAACAAACATAGCAACATAACAATATGAAAAATAAAGAATACGTATTGCACATTGTAACAACTTCTAATGATACTATTATCCATTTTCCATTTCCACTTTAAAAACGCCACGTAATTGATTATATTAATTCTAATGTTAACTCGCTGAACGACATGGCAATCCTACCTTCCAGCTCTGCACCTGTGGTGTGTTCATTATGGCTAATGCTTGCTGCTACATATCCCTTGTGAGGTGCTACAAGAAGCCAAAGTTTCCACAATTACATATTGTCGTATCACACGGTGCAAGTTGCATTTTATTCGCCATCTGGCCTTACCACTTTCGTTGTAATCCTCTGTAGTTTGAGGCAGCAAGGTCGTTGCATGAAAAAAATTAGCTATTTTTGCGCATTTTGCCGATTCTTTCACGAGTGCTTTTCTCTTTTTAATTCTTATTTTTCAGCGCCACCCTTGCTCTTTTTATCCATCCGAGCACCGAGTTAGCAGCTAATTTGGCTCAATACAGACTACAATTAGGGGGCGGAGCTGCATGCTGTATTTTTCGTCTGCACACGTGAGGATGAGTCTGGAAAAAAAATACTGTTTTTTTTTTTTTTTTTTTTAAGACGGCCCACAGGGACAGCGGTAACAGAATGTAAGTTATACTCAGTGACACTGTCACAAATAAATAGCAAACAAAAAATGATAACAGTGTAATTTTTTTTTTTTTTTTTTTAAATAAAACCCGGACCGGCCCATCTGGCCGGCCGGCCCTTCTGGAATCGTCCAGAAGCTCCCGATTAGTCACTCCGGGCCTGTCTCTCAATGTCCACTACACAATAATAAGTGGATATTGTCTCCCCAATCTGTCATATGTGCAGCACGACATTCCCTGAAATACTACCTCACCGCAACTTCCGGGTTGCAAAACTTCCCCGAATTTGTGGGTAGCGCCGAGCTGGACGGTGTCCGGATTGGCTACTGCGACAGTAACATCCAGTCTGCGGAGCCTAAACAAGAATGGATGAAGGAGCTGGTGCGGGATGAGCCGGAGCACCTGGACTGGTACAAGTTCAAGTGCTCCGGCAACCAGCAGGTCTTCAGGAACAATCTCAAAGCTTTGACTCAACGGCTGAACCGTTCTGGAAGTACGACATGTTCCTTTTGACTCTTAAGTAAAACTGAATTTATAATTATAGTGTCCTTGACTGTGCTTTTTGTTTCCGGCCAGGCAGCCATGTTTTACAGCGAATGAACGGCTGCGAAATCAATGATGAGACTGGTGAGGTGGAAGGCTTTAATCAGTACGCATATGATGGGGAAGACTTCATCGTGTTGGACCTGGAGACCCTGACGTGGACAGCGCCCTCCCCGCAGGCTTTCACGACCAAGCTTCTTTGGGACACGCAATCCGAGAGACTGGAATACAACAAGTACTACTACATCCACAAGTGCCCTCAGTGGCTGAGGAAGTACGTGCATTACGGCAGGAGCGTCCTACAGAGAAAAGGTGGGGTTGCTTTCCAGAACAAGACATCAAGATTTTGGCATCAGGGCCTTTGCGGCTCAGAGATTTGGGCAAGGGCGTAGGTTTGCATAGGGACGGTAGGAACATAAGACGACCAACTCTCTTTTTTCATTCAACCAACATAGTAACGCATAGTAACGCACGCCTTTCCCGCCTCAGTAACGTTAACGGCTTTGCCAAGATGAGAAAATTAATTGGATTACTCCCTACCAGGGTCGCGCTAACCGAATAATTTCCGTCGTTGACCGGTTTTTTAAAACGGTGACGGAAAAAACTGAAGTCCGTCCGTCATTTTGACAGGTTGCAATTCAGACCCCAGACCACAGGGTGGCGAGTGAGCATATTAATTAGCTATTGTCTCTCTTAATGCATGACGTCGTTGGCTATTCTGTCAGAATACTGTAGCGTCACCGGGGTCTGGTGGCGGCACCGTGATTAACACATCAACGCGAGGTTCTTATTGGTGCACCCGGTGTGCCAGCGCGTTATCCAATTGGTGGACTAGATTGCCGCCTGTGTATAGACCCCAATCACATGACGTCACAACTCCGCCCCCCTGACTGGATTCGCCATATTGCCCGTCAGCTCGTCATGTTTACACATTACCGCTACGTACATGCCTCCTATTACGGTGTGTTTTTCTGCTCGTTAACATTAATAATCAAAATGGTGAAGGCGTGTGTGGCGGTTGGTTGCAGTAACAGAGAAGATAGACGGAGAGACTTGAAGTTCTACCATATTCTGAGAGACCCGAAGAGGAGAGCAAGATGGACTGCTGTAATTCGACAAGAAATCTGGGCACCAAACGATCACCACAGACTATGTAGTAGTCATTTTATATCTGGTAAGATGCATTTAATATATATTTAGAAGATTTTGGGCTGACAGCCACAATTCAGATCATTGTGTGACGTTGGTGATTGGGGTCTATATAGTTGCCTCTTTTTCTTCGGGGGTGGAGTTGTTGTTTTGTTGGTGTTGTTGGCGGTAAGCAGAGTAAAAAGAGGGAGAAAAATACCACGACTTCCGTGTCTAATTTTTCGCCGCCAAGCAAGCGTTACAATATTAATTAAAAATGAATGAAAACTAAATACTATTGAATATGTCATCATTATCATTTTAAAAATTTAAGTGATGGGTAAAAATAGATTATGATCGGATTTTTATGACCCTGTCAGTCAAAATGACAGACAACGAAAATGTCTAGCGCAACCTCTGCTCCCTACTGAAAAACAATAACGCCGTTAGTAACGCAGTTATATTCTTACGCCGTTATTAACAACGCTGCTCATCAGTGATTGGGCACACACCTGCCTTAAAATGTTAAAAAATGGTTTCTATCGCTCTTAAAGTCTCCTTAGGCAGAGGGTTCACTTACTTAGTTTTCCTCCTTCTGTCATCGTTTTCATGCTATCCTCATTAAAATATGAAAACCTATAAATGTTTGTGGGGTTTTAGTTAAAGCAGACACTGTATTTTCGTCTGTGTGATTTTTGACAAAGATCAGATCACATTTGATGGTGATTTTAAGCAGAAATGGGAGAAATTCCTAAAAATTCAGATACATTTTCATACCACCGTACATGACATACTCCCACCTCTGCTGTCCTCCCGCAGAGCTTCCTTCAATGTCTCTCCTCCAGAAGACACCCTCGTCAATGGTCCGTTGCCACGCCACAGGTTTCTACCCCGATCTAGCTATGATGTTCTGGAGGAGAGGTGGCGAAGAGCTCCATGAGAACGTGGAACACGGCGAGATCCTGCCCAACCATGACGGAACCTTCCAAATGAGCGTTAACGTCAACGTATCAGCGGTGCCGCAGGATCAGTGGGCGGAGTATGAATGTGTGTTCCAGCTCGACGGTGTCAAGGAGGAGCTGGTTGTCAAGTTGGATAAAGATGCCATCAGAACCAACTGGAGTAAGTTGAAGTGGGCAAAATTGGACAAAAATACAAGACAAGAGTCCTTTGAATCATGTCTCCAGTTGAACTGGTAACTCAGTCATCAGCCTGACAATGTCACAGTTGAACCCTCTTACACCAACAAACCCCTACACTTTGGCACAACCGAAGTACTTATTTACTGTATTTGTAACCAGAAATATTGGAAGGGCTGAGCATTTTTGACAAACAAGAAATTATGTCTAGCTCTAACCAGGGGCTAACCACCCTCGGATTGTCCTTGCTCCCCCACAGAAAGGGGGCAAAGAGTACTAAGAACTAGGAGTGGGAACCTCTTGTTACCTCACGATACGATACGAGTTGCGATACGAAACTCACGATAACGATCTGACGAAATGGCGATACAACGATTATAGATACATTGGTCAAGAAATCATTCTTGGATATTCTACAAACAACTAAAACAGAAAAACAAGCTTCTGCTGTGAATTGGAATGAGTTTATCACTAGTAGACGTCCAATCCATTCCACTTCAAACCGATTGAACGTCTATGGCCGTTATTGGCAGCCAATGCCAGGCAATGAGGTCATTTTGGACCATTTAAGGTTATTTACCTGTTGATTTTCAGTTACTTCCTGTTGATTTGGGGGTATCTTATGCATCACTTCCTGTTTATTTTGAGTTACAGAACAAGAAGTGACCTGGGAATCACCCAAATGATTAGGTAGTGACTCAAACTCAACAGGAAATGACCTGTAAATGAACAGCAAGTGACCTGTAAATGCCCTGAAAAATCGGACAGAATGACTGTGAATGCGCTGGTGTCGAATTAGTGCTGCAACGATTAATCGATTAACTCGAGTATTCGATTAGAAAAAAGATTCAAGTTAAATTTTGCTGCTTTGAGTATTCGTTTAATTAAAGTGGCGTTGTAATGGTTTGTTTTGAAAGTATTTGCATTTATTTTCATTGATTTGGGTGGACAGACGGCCCTCTAGTCTACCTCATTTCACATGGCTGAATTCATCTGCTCCCTGTAAAGACCAACATAAGCTAAGTTTTTGTTTGAGCTAATGATTTTTTTCAATGCATTTGTAATTTAGTTTAAAGGTATATTTAGCCATTTTTTGTGGGAATATGTGTCTGAGCCATTTGTTAAGAGCATTGTGTTAGCCTTAGTGTTTTATAGCATTTAAGCTGGCGGACTTTTGCTATGTAAGTTAGCCAATTGTTCTTATGTTGTACATAGATCCTCTTTTTTTATACCACGTGAGGCTCAGCACAGGTATTTTTTTATGTTCCTTATCCGATTACTCGATTATTCGAAATAAATAGTTCATCGATTAATCGGTTACTAAAATAATCGATAGCTGCAGCCCTATTTCGAATGAATGAAGGTTCCCAGTCTAAATGGATTGGGCGTCAAGCAGCGTCAATGGCAGCCTTAGAGTTACCTGAGACACTAAACACTGAAACACTGACACCTTTTTAAAACGATATCTCGATTCTTGGCAGGAGTATATCGATAACCTTTTGGGATTAAAAGTATCACGATATATCACCATTTCGATATTTTGTCACACCCCTACCAAGAACCGTACTCAGTTTACTCTTTGGGAGAAAAAATGTATATTTCCTAATGGGGTATCAGAAGTGGAAAAACAGGATTGCATTTCTGTTGACCTTAAAGTACTGTTTTGGTTTCAGTTCCTCCACCAGAGTTTCCGACTGGTGTGGTCATTGCGTGCGCCATTGGGGCGCTGCTGGTCCTTCTGGCGGTGGGAGTAGGACTACACATCTGGAGAAGAAGGGTTGACAGTGGTGAGAGAAACGCCTAACGATACAACTGTCTGAAGAAAGTTAATTGAAGGGGACATGACTGTTGTTGGTTGTTGAAAATGTTTTCCATCTAATGCAAATGTCTTCTTCAGTTCTTAGGTTTGGAGTTTTTTTGATGGGTCACTGGAAGTGGTCATATGAGGGTTATTATTGCAAGGTATGATTAGTGAATTAATGTTCCGCATTCAGATTATTCAGCTGCTTGGTTGATGGGTTAGGTGATTGGTGAATAGATTTATTATGCATGGTCAATTGGTTGGTTGTTCAATTGATTGATAGAGTTCTGCTTTTTGTTTCTTCAGACGGTCTCTGGACTTGTCAGGGAAGCTCAAATATGAACTCCAAGACAAGTGTTACCTCGATTAGAGAAATGAATACGACCCCAACCATGGATTGCTTTGCTTCGAAGGCTTTATGAACAAGAGCTCTCGGGTACAAAATGATGTGACCCAGCCAGGAGCTGTGATCACCCAGAAGTACAAAGAAGTACAATAAAGGCTGGGCATTCATACTGTTGAAAGGGCGGTGCCGAAGCCCACCGTGAAACGAAACTTACTAAGAAACGAAACTCAACATCTCACAAACCTTGGTATTTTTCCATACAAAAACATCTTTGAACTGAGACCTTGAGCACTGGTCCCAGCTAGAACGATGATAAGCTCAGCCTGATAAGCCACAGTCACTCATTGTATTCATTCAGGGCATATTGGAAAACAGGAACATAACAGTCCACATTTGGGCATATTGTGATACAGTCTATGGGAAGGCACACTCAAACAGATTAATATAACAATGATGCTCTATGCTATAATGTTCTCACACAAGCATAACAAAGCATACAATATATAATGTATAATGGTTGTGTTTTAGGCATGAATAAAATTCTCTCACAGGAGAGATTTTCGACTGACATTAAAGGGAACTTCGGACTTCAAGACTTATAGGCTGTAATAAGCCAAAATTGTTCTCTTTTATTAAAGTATGTTATTATAAAATATTGCCATTGATTTAAAAATCTATAATATTTAGTACATGTTTTATGTGCGCAATGGACGCTCGGGGTGATGACGTAGTTTGTCACTGTCACTAGATGAACACTACGGGGTTACTGCAATTCCTTCTACCCAGTGAGATGTCCAACACATTAGCAGATTGGTTAAAAGCGCCGAGTATTTACTATTTGTGTTTTTATTTATTTATTTTTATCTATTATTTTATTATGGGTCTTTCATTACATTTTCATTCCCTTAAAATACTTTCTGCATGTGTTTCCCTCTTATACTTTTAAGCATTGTGTTGTGGTAGCTTTAAAGCAGATTGTTGATCTGTTGATCACATCAGTCACGTAGCATATTTTTTATCACCCTTATTTGATATTACTACGTTGAAGTATTTTTTCAGGCATCTTTAGTATGTTCTGTCTGTATGCATTTAAACAAAACGAGCTTGTAGGACGTTTCGCCGGTGTAGCCATTTTGGCAGAACACCACTTTTCCCCCCTACTCTCGTCTCATCTCATCCCGTCTTTCCTGTTCATTTTGCTTTTGCTGCCCGTTTTGTGAAATATCGACAGTGCTGTCATGCTCATTAATGTTTCTCTCGGGTTCAAATTGAAAAGGTTGAACAGATGACATGTTTATGTCGCTAGAGTCATACTCCGGAAGCCCGGCAGGGTAACAATGTGACTTCACTGCCCTGCGATGTCAACAACAATGGCGACCTACTAGTTAAACTAATTTTACAAATTTTATAAAAACCATAACATCAAGAGGTGTTTTAATATCAAATTATTTAAACTCATCATAACATTTATCTTTTAAGAACTACAAGTTTTTCTATCCGTTGAGCCCTTTAATTAAGGTGAAACATTTTCAACAACCAAGAAAGATCAGTTGCCTTCATTCAACTTTTGCAGATTACTATGGTGTAGAATAGATGACTGAGAATCAATACAGACCACAATAGAACTTTATCTACTTGTGATAACAAAGCTTATCGTCCCTGCGTTTATTGCTGGTATGAATGTGCAACATCTCTTCTGTCTTTCAGGATTCCAGGCTGTTGACAGTAGGTTAAATATTTTTGCTTCTACCTACTTTATTTTAAATGAATATGGTGAGGACCAAAGTCAAATCCCTCATTTTAAAGTTGCATATTCCTTATTTCCATCCTTAGCAGGTCTGGATATTTTACAACCCCAAGCTTAGGATCAAGACAAGTGAGCAGTGATCTTGAAGGATGCTTGCACAACTTACAGGATGCTGGAAAACTGAAGGAGCAAAATTTACAAAAGTCGTTACAAGAATATCAAAATGTGATTTTTATTCTTTGGTTACATGAAAATGTTGTTTGGTTGTTTTCAAGCTATGAATTTGCTTTTTGAAGAAAAACAATGTATATTTTATTTATTTTTATACAACTGCTAAGAATTAAGCAGTGTAGCTTTAAGATTGAAACGCCCATCGCACCTCCCTGTATAATGTGATCATGTGGACACTCCCATCTCCAGACTTTTAATATATTGTTTGTATTTTTCTGCAATAATAAAAAAATACTTAAATCCTTTGTTTATTTCATTACTACATGATGCACTGTGCATATCAATGTAAATGAGCGCAACTACATGACAGCAATAGCGTACTGCACGAGTGCTATTTTCAGACCGCAAGGCTGCGTGATGTCACCATCGTAAACCGGAAGGGGGTCAACATAGAAGCGCGCTCGCATACAACACATGCTATAACTGCTTGTTTTCTGCGGTGATCTTTCAAAAAAGAACATGTCGAGTAAACACTGCTGCTATGGAACTTGGAGAAACGACTTTAGACATGACGACATATGAAGGATGTTTTCTTCATACGTTTCCCGAAGCCAAAAACTCAGAGGAAAAAAATGTGAACAATGGATCAACTTGTGTGTTCGTCCAAAACACCAGTTTAACACCAGCGAGATGAAGCCATTCACTGTCATATGCGGTAAACATTCTGTCATGGTCATGGGGCCATGGTCCTACAGATGACAATGTTGATCCATTCCTGCCACAGCCTGCCCCGAAGAGGCAAGGGCGTAGGTTTGCATAGGGACGGTAGGGACATAACACTCGCAACTTTTCAGGATACTCCATTTGTCCCCACCAACTTTTAAGCAACCTTATTTGCATTATAGGGTGATTCAAAATGAATGTGCCAAAATCATAACACAACATGTCAAAAATGAAAATCATTAAAAAACTCTAGCTTGGACACATGTGTTGAACATCAAGTTTTTTACATTGATTAAATTATTATTTTTGGCTCTTTGGCTCTCTAAAATGTGTATTTACTGCCACCCTGTGGCAAACACGTGACATGACATACATTTATTATTGCGTACACTGCTGGCCAATAAGTATTGGCAACCCTGCAATTCTGTCAGATAATGCTCAATTTCTCCAGAAAATGATTGCAATTACAAATGCTTTGGTAGTAATATCTTCATTTTTTTTGCCACACTGAGTCCTTGTAAGTAGTAGTAGTAGTAGTTTGAGCACTTATAAAACATGGAATACAACTTGAAATGATGTTCAACACGAGCTAGAGTCCAAGCTAGAGTTTTGTAATGTTTTTCATTTTTGACATGTTGTGTGATGATTTTGGCACATTCATTTGAATCACCCTTTAGGTGGTTAAGATTGTCTTCATTTATGTTGTAAGGATATAATTGACCCTACCATTATTAAATGACTCATATTCATTATGTTCAGACTTACATTTACCCCTTTTCAGTTGCTGAATGTGCCGGTCCACCCCTCAACCCAAAACACACATTTGATTCGCTGATGACGTGGATTTAAAAAAAAAATATATATATATATATTTTCTACTATATTTAGAAAAAGGGTTTTATTTGCAGCCGAAGCAGACATTTGTTTTTCTTCAGATAATCATACATTAATCATAATCGAGGTAAAAAGTTTTCATATTTTGTTGAGTTTGGCTGTACTTGTGGACAAAAGCAGTCGTATTTTACCTGAATAAAGGCTCCATTTTTCTTACACCCTGACTAAGAGGTATTTTCAGTTATATTTAATTTCTTTATTGCGACAGATAATGTTGAGTGGCCTTAAGACAAATCTTTATATTTTGCATTCCTGGATAGTTAAGAGATTATTTACAAGTTTGGAGTTATTGTGCATGTTAATATAATTTTGTTCAAATATTGCAATTTCAATTTGCTAATAAAATCTGGTCATTTATTCTGGAAGTTTTCAAAACGTTTCTTGAGCAGTTTTGAATTGAACGGGGGGGTTACTAGATGGAATACACGTGAAAGTTAGTATAAATCAATACCGATTTTTTTGGCATTGATCATTTGGCATATCAATCATTCGGTTCCAATTCGTGAGAAATGTAGCCCTGACCCCAGTTCAATAATCTGTTTTGTCTTATTAACGTCCCGTCCCCAGCAAAAAAATTTACATGCAGTTTATGCTGTTATATTGTTCCTACCAATGTTGACGCCAAACCTACGCCCTTGGAATAGGTAAGCCATTTTGATAATTTTACTTATTTTTTTGCGTAGCGTTTTGGCGTGCTGATTCTGTCTGACAATGAATGACCTGGAAAAAAATGAAAATGGTATCTGACTGCCACTTTTGTGACCTTTCCTGTTGTAAAGAAACAACTTTAGTGAGGAGGAAGTGTAAATAAATTAATAGAATTAAGATATGGAGGCGCATCCAGATATTTTTCATAGGGGTGGCCAGATGGGGCCACTTAAAATCTTGGGGTGGCACACCAAAACTAAAAGCCATAATTTCAGGTGTTCATTATGTTATTGCAGTAAAAAGGTCAGGGGGAAACTATCAGAAAGACTTAAGGACACGGCTACTGATATATTTTGGTGTATTGTGTAATATTTTATGTTACTAATGATTTAATGTGCATAGTCCATAACTGTCCAGTCAACATTTTGAGTTCCACAACAATTCTGTTTTATTGTTTTATGTATATATTAGGCATAAGGTGTACATTTAACAAAACAAAAGAAATGCATTCATTTGGGATGAAATGCATAACTGATGCTACGACAAACTAACGATATACTGGCAAGCGGGGTGGCTAGTGGGGTGGCCAACAAATTTATAGACCCTACTCACCAACGTCACAGAATGACGTGTCGCTGTATCCGGCCGCCATATTGTCCGTCTCTGTTTAGCCCTATTCTCAATGGTTTCAATTAGTCATTCAGTTTATAGAGCAATCCATGGAAGCCCCGGTGCTTTCAGACGCTGTAAACTCATTGGATGCGTTGCATAAAAGGCGTTATGTGGAAAAGCTTCAGTCTATCCATTCGCCAGATCCATATTTGATGCCTAAATCGATATTTTTCGACCCGCTGTCTTCGCCCTCTCTGCCTGACATCTGCTACCCTGATATCTACAACAATCTTGTCCACACAAAATCAGCCTTTTCTCACGAAAGTTTGAAAAAGAGCAGCACTCTAAGCAACATTACCCTGTTTGATTTCTAAAATGGCGACAATCAAAAAAAAAAAAGTTGACTGCGATGGCCGACGCTTCAAGGATAGGTGGATATTGGACTATTTCTTCAATAAAACATGCAACAACTGTGTTTGCCTCATTTGCAAAGAGACAGTCGCTGTTTTCAAAGAGTTCGATGTGACGCAATATTACTAAACAAGACACGCTGACATGTACGACAACATTACAGGGAAGATACGCAGCGAGAAATTATAGCAACTTGAAGCTAGTTTATTTTTTCACAGCAGCAGTATTTCGCAAGAGTCCGAGTGTCGAAAGAGAAAGCCACAAAGACGAGACTGTTGAAATTATGAATTAAAAAAAATAGTAAAGCAAGTGTGACACATAGAAGGGCTTGCTAAAATTTGTTTAAATATATTGTTCTATGTAAATCAGGCAAGGTAGTCCCCCGCATTTTTACCACACCAAATCTGGCCCCCTTTGCAAAAGGTTTGGACACACCTGTTTAACTGATGATCCGTAGACGAGGCCAGCTTCTTTCACTCGGTACCAGCTAAATATTATTCAAAATGTAATGATGGTGGAAGAAATAAGCATCTTGAATTTGAAACTGTATGTTGTCGGCGATTAGCCTCGCAATGATCTTAATTGTGGTTGTCAGCCCAAAACCCTCTAAATATATATTAAATGCACTTTACCAGATATAAAATGACTACTACATAATCCGTGGTAGTTGTTTGGAGCCCAGTTTTCTCGTCGAATTGCAGCAGTCAATCTCGCTCTCCTCTCCGGGTCTCTCGGAATACGGTAGATCTTCGTAAATTCCTCCTATTATGGCGTGTTTTTCCGCTCGTTAACATTAATAATCAAAATGGTGAAGTCGTGTGTGGCGGTCGGTTGCAAAAACAGAGAAGATAGACGGAGAGACTTGAAGTTTTACCGTATTCCGAGAGACCCGGAGAGGAGAGCGAGATGGACTGCTGCAATTCGACGAGAAAACTGGGCTCCAAACGACTACCACAGATTATGTAGTAGTCATTTTATATCTGGTAAGATGCATTTAATATATATTTAGAGGGTTTTGGGCTGACAACCACAATTTAGATCATTGCTAGGCTAATCGCCGACAACATACACTCAGACGTTGTGAATGAACTACCTGAAAATATATAATTATAAGGGGATAATAAGACAGTTGTCATACAATTAATTTACAATTTCACTATTGAGGTCAAAAGCCAAAAAATAAATTCAACTAGGGACAATTTGGAGTAGTGCTATCGCACTTCATATTTATTACATATTATATATGTATGTAGTGAGAGTGCTATCGCTAAACCATATAAACATTAAAAGCCCTAGCTCCATTGACAAATGACATGAAATACATTAGACTTGACAGTGGATGTTAGCAAGAACAAAAGATTTTGAATTGAAAATTTCGTAACTCACCTTCCCGAGCACAAGATTCCTGCCGAATTTTCGTGTACGAGGACCTGTTTCACCCAACCAGCAATGTAGCATTTATAAGCCTCCAAGCTCTTAGTTTTTCAAACTTTCATGAGAATAGGCTGATTTTGTGTGGACAAGATAGTTGTAAATATCAGGGTCAGGCAAAGACGGCCAAGACAGCGAGTCGAAAAACATCGATTTAGGCATCAAATATGGATCTGGCGAATGGATAAACTGAAGCTTTTCCACATAACGCCTTTTATGCAACGCATCCAATGAGTTTACGGCGTCAGATAACACCGGGGCTTCCATGAATTGCTCTATAACTTGCACGACTAACTGAAAACAATGAGGTCTAAAAAAATACGGACAATATGGCGGCCGGATACAGCGACACGTCATTTTGTGACGTAGGTGAGTAGGGTCTATAGACCCTACCCACCGACGTCACAAAATCACGTGCTCGCTGTATGGTTCCGCCCCCTTGTCCGTCATTTTGTGTCTGTATTATCAATGGTCTTAATTGATCGAGCAATTTATAATGCATTTCATGGAAGACCCGGTGCTTTCGGATGCCGTAAACTCACTTGATGCGTTGCATAAAAGGCGTTATGTAGAAAAGCTTCAGTTTATCCATTCGCCAGATCCATATTTGATGCCTAAATCGATGTTTTTCGACCCGCTGTCTCCGCGGTATTTGCCTGACATCTGCTAGCTACCCTGATATGTACAACTATCTTGTCCACACAAAATCAGCCTATTCTCACCAAAGTTTAAAACTTTAAGAGCTTGGAGGCTTATAAATACTTCGTTGCTGGTTGGGTGAAACAGGTCCTCGTCCACGAAAATTCGGCAGGAATCTATCTTGTGCTTGGAAAGGTGAGTTACGAAATTTTCAATTCAAAATCTTTTGTTATTGCTAACATCCACTGTCAAGTCTAATGTATTTCATGTCGTTTGTCAATGGAGTTAGGGCTTTTAATGTTCATACTGTTTAGCGATAGCACTCTCACTACATACATACGTGTATGTTGTCGGCGATTAGCCTAGCAATGATCTTAATTGTGGTTGTCAGCCCCAAACCCTCTAAATATATATTAAATGCATCTTACCAGATATAAAATGACTACTACATAATCTGTGGTAATCGTTTGGAGCCCAGTTTTCTCGTCGAATTGCAGCAGCCCATCTCGCTCTCTTCTCTCCGGGTCTCTCGGAATCCGGTAGAACTTCAAGTCTCTCCGTCTATCTTCTCTGTTATTGCAACTGACCGCCACACACGCCTTCACCATTTTGATTATTAATGTTAACGAGCAGAAAAACACGCCGTAAATAGGAGGAATGTACATAGCCGTAACAGGTAAACACGATGTGTTGACGGACAATTGGGCGGCACCAGTCAGGAGGGCGGAGTTGTGACGTCACGTGGGTAGGGTGTATTGGGGGGGCCGTGGCCACCCCTGGCCACCCCCTGGTGGCGCCACTGTTGTTAAAAATTTAAAAGTGTTCGTTGGCTGTCACTGAGAAGCATTTGCGATCACTACACAAAATAACATTATAAATTACCCCCCAGAAGGTCAGAGATGTAAAACAACCAGAGGATATAATAAATGTCGGCTCTTTTTCCGCCCTCGACACTCAAGCCATCTCTTTAACTGAACATTTGTATGTTCCACAACTTTACCAGTAAATTTGGCACCAGCTACATCATTTTTTGGACAGAATTGTTAGGTTCCTCACTAAACATTTCGTTCATACACTATTTACATGCATCTAGCATGAGGTTCAAACGCAAGTCCTAACGCCCTAGCAACAGTTGCTTAACGTCATGAATATTAATGAGCAAAGGTGACGTGTTAGCGTCTTCGTACTTTATTATTAAAAAAAAAAATATATTGTAAAACACATACCGCAACTTCCGTTTCCGGTGCTCTGTCATCCTCGATGCTGTTAACAGTCTCCCGAGTCAGGAGTCCTTGCTGTGAACGATCAAAATGGTCAAGTTAATCTTCGTTCTGCTGTTCATTAAGATGACATCGCCAGGTAAAAAAAGAAAAAAAAAAGTTTCTTGAAAGTGAAACTTCAATCGTGTTTTGTGTCTCCTCGTGATGTTTTGCTTTAACTTTTGCTTTTGGAACTGCACTGCAATTACCAGAAACAGAACAGAAACTGTTCGCCCGACTTCCATGGGCGGCTTTCACATCTTGATTAAAAACTTTGAGTACTGTGCAGTTGGAATGTTGTTCCATCACTCAATGGCTGCAGTGGCGCCTCCAGGATTTCTTTTTCTCAGTGTGGCCAAATGGGGACACTTATCTCATTTGCTGCCAATGACAACAGAAGACGTCCAATCAGGGGCGTTACTAGACCAAATACAATACTGGGGCACTGGCGAGCAAGCAACATTATTTTTTAGCATTTATACTAGTCCTTCTAAAAAATTAGCATATTGTGATAAAGTTCATTATTTTCTGTAATGTTCTGCTAAACATTAGACTTTCAAATATTTTAGATTCATTACACACAACTGAAGTAGTTCAAGCCTTTTGTTGTTTTAATATTGATGATTTGGGCAAAAAAGTCAAGAAAAAACAAAAATCCCTGTCTCAAAAAGTTTGCGTATTTCATCCGACTAATACAAAAAAATGTTTTTTAATACAAATAAGTCAACCTTCAATTAATTGTATCAGCTATTCACTCAATACTTGGTCGGGAATCCTTTTGCAGAAATGTGCCTGTGGCACTGCTGAGGTGTTATGGAGGCCCAGAATGCTTCGATAGCTGCCTTAAGCTCATCCACAGTGTTGGGTCTGGTGTCTCTCAACTTCCTCTTCACAATATCCCACAGATTCTCTATGGCAGGGATCATGAATTAAAAATCCTCTGGGTCCGAAATAAAAAAATTACAACAATCTCGGGTCCGGAAATATTTTTAATGCTTCTTTTTTTCCAAATAATACAAATGTATCTTTACGTGGCCATGCTGATAATTACAACATTCAAAAATGTAAATAATATATAAAAGGTGCATAAAACTAAAAAAGTGCATTAATTGAATCATTAAATAGCAACATAAGAGCATGTTCAAGACTTTTTTTTTTCAATTGTGGATGCTGACAGGGGGACTTGCTTTATTTTTTGACAGACCTCTTCTTTTTGCTTTCCATGAAGCAAAGTTTCAGCAACTGCACTCATACAATCTTTGACAATCGGTGCGTCACTAAAAGACTTTTTGTTTTGACCCAATATCCACGCTATTTTGAGGGAGCATTCATTTGTGCGTTGCTGTGCAGTGAATGAATGAACCATGAGCCTTGAGGTGCGATCATATTGAGCCCTTAATTCCGCTATTTTTTGAGAACGGATAGCAGAGTTCGTAGGGAAACTTTGCGAAAAAGCTGCCTGCTTCGTCTCATAGTGCCTTTTCAAATTGCTGCTCTTTACAAACGCTACAGTCTCTGAACAGATGAGCCATAGCGGTCTTGTGCTGCCGCCAGGTAAAATGAACAAAAATGTGTTGGTCCACTCCTCCTTAAACACTCTTTTTTCTGCATCAATCTTGCGTAATTTTGAGCACGCCATTTGCCGTACCTTTTTGCGCCTCTGCCTCCAACTTCATTCAGTATTTGGCTGTCACGCCGCGGAGTCTGGAAAGCGAGTGTGAGACATGCTGTTCTAAAAATAACTTTCAAATGCTTCACTCCCATTGGCTGACTCACGCGCATCACTGCTAAGGTTTTTGTTTGTTGCTCACCTCCTCTCTGCAAACCCGCAAACAAAAATGATTTTTATTGTTGCAACGTGTACTAGTCGCGACGGCTTGGGGGTCCGGAACCGGACCGAGGTCCGCGGTTCCGTGACCTCTGCTTTATGGGGTTCAGGTCAGGAGAGTTGCCAGGCCAATAGAGCACAGTAATGCCATGCTCAGTAAACCATTTACCAGTGGTTTTGGCACTGTGAGCAGGTGCCAGGTTGTGCTGTCTTTCTGTGTCTTAGGCTCTTGCTTCAGGGTGTCAATGATGGCCTTCTGGACAGCAGTCAGGTCGGCAGTCTTGCCAATGATTGGGATTTTGAGTAATGAACCAGGCTGGGAGTTTTTAAAAGCCTCAGGAATCTTTCGCAGGGGTTTTGAGTTGATTTGTCGATTCATATGATTAGGTTAGTCGCTTCTTTAGAGTACCTTCTCATGATATGCTAATTTTTTGAGATAGGGATTTTTGTTTTTCTTGACTTTTTTGCCAAAATCATCAATATTAAAACAATAAAAGGCTTGAACTACTTCAGTTGTGTGTGATGAATGTAAAATATATGAAAGTCTAATGTTTGTCAGTACATTACAGAAAATAATTAACTTTTATCACAATATGCTAATTTTTGAGAAGGACCAGTATATCATAAAAGGGCGTAGGTTCGGTCTCAAAATTGGTAGGGACGCAATAATAGGATAACCTGCATGTACACTTTTTGCTGGGGACAGGACACTAATAAGACCCATGGAAGTCCTGACCAATTTGGTACCCTAGGCAACAAATTCGTTGCCCCCTCCCCCATCTATTTTCACCACACATATTTAAACACTCACACTAAAAACAAAAAACATATTATCGCTTTGTAATTTATTATATAAAAAAGACAACAATGCAGAAATTAAAAGAAAAATGCTCTAATAACGATTCAAAAACACTTAAAAAACAAACATAAATAAAATAAATTACAATTGTTATTCCAATATGATTAACACCCACCCGCACAAACCTATATAAAGACACACAGAACACTTTAAAATGCAACTTTTTTTTTTTTTTTTTAACCTTGACCTATATAACCTTCCTCACCGTGTCTTCACTGATGCAAAAGCATCTATTGCCCTATCATATGACAGCTGTTTTGGAAGGTGCACTTCTTTCTCCATTGGCAGTTTGTTGTGGGAAGGTACTGGACTTGGTGCTGATGTGGATAAGCTGGCTGTAAAAGATGGCCCGGGATGTACAGAGGTGGAAGGAAAATATTTCAGAAGTGCATCTACAAAGAGAAGAAAGTGGTTACATTATATTAGTCAAATAGCTGTTGGTTGTGAAACCAGCATGACATAGCCATAATAGCGCCTAAATTCTTGCAGCCTACTGTACTTGTCTACTGGATCCGGCTACTATCTTTGATAGGCGTAGTTAAAAGAAAATAAATTCTTGAAGCACTGCAACTACGCAGGACTATCCAATAATAATTAATTAAATAATATATGATTGCAAGAAAAAAATTAATAAATTGAATCTTTTTTTACATGAATGGAATTGCCATTTTAATGAATTAATGACACATTTAATAACAAATGTTTTCATTTAAATCCATGGCAGCTTTAGTCCCCCTTACCACAGAACTGTGAAGTTATTAATTGCATATTTAATTGTGTATTTATTCAAATTAACCTTGGCACTTTTAGGCAAGGCAAATTTATTTGAAAAGCACAATTTAACACAAGGTAAAAGTGGTTCACATCACATGAAAATCAGCAAGAGCGATGCTGGGGTGGCACATGTGACCTTGGGGAACATACTTTTTCGCCGTACTAGAATAAAGTGTAATTGCTCATCCACTGAGTAGGTGGCAGTGGCGCTCTCATTTTCAGCATAAATGCAGTATTTTTAACCAAACAAGAGCACACAGCAAAGAGCACTGGAGATATGAAAAGCTAAGACGAAGAAATATGATGAAGCATATGTAGCATTTAGCTTTTGGCTTTGACGTTTAGTGCAGTGAGAGACGAGGAAAAACCAGTCTGTTTACTTTTTCTAAAAATGTTCGCAGCGGACAGCAGGAATTCTTTTTTTTCCAGCGAAACGTGCCAAATATTGCCAACAATCGTCCTGCTTTGTAAGGGTTACATCAGTAAACCAGCAAGCACTGTCAGCACCACATAAGGAGGCATACCAATTTGCATAATGCAAAATAACCCAACACCACAGCAAAGGAGCTGATACTGCCTGCAGCAAAAATAAAAACTGTCTCACTGTCCAATGACACGGTTGTTTTTGTTCTACTAATTTTTGTTTTTTTCAGTCTAATATTTTGGCATATTGTCCTCTCAAGTTAATGTTGCTAATCAATTTGAATTTATGATTATTTATTGATTTTATTTGATTTTTTTCAGTGTCAAATGGTCAAAATGTATCTTGAGTCTATTTTTACAGTCTGGATGTGGATTTTTTTTGTTTTTACTTTTTTTTGTTCTTTAATATTAAAAGGACACAATGTTATGTAGAGGTGTAAGAATTTTATAGAAAAATGATACTACAGTATATTTACAGAAACAGCAGAGTTGGTGGGTGGCCTGAAGGGGGCGTATTAGAAAATAATTGAGAAGCACTGCCTTAGGCACAGGGTTCACTAGCTTATTTTTCCCCTTCTGTCATTGTTTGCATTCTATCCTCATTAAAAATATGAAAATGTTTGGGTCGTTTGAGAAATTCCAAAAGTTTCAGATACTTTTTCATACCACTGTAAAACACTGAAACTAAGAAAATAGATTAAAAACCTTCCTACTGTTGCAAGTGCTTTAATGTTAACATGTCTTTTGTTAATTGTCCTTCCAATACGACAGCTGAGTTCTCCCTCAGTTTCTACCTGTCAGCCACCGAGATTCCTGCCAAGGTTTCCACAACCATTGTACACTCACAGTTTGTGGGTGTGGTCATGCTGAATAACGAGGTGGTGGGCTACTACGACAGCAAAAACAACAAGACTGCGGAACCCAAGCAGGCGTGGGTCCGAGCCTTCCTAAACGCAACACCCAATCACCTGGAGTGGTACAACACACTATGCCAGCGCCACCACAGCGACTTCAACACAGACATTAGTAACCTGAAGCACCGTTTCAACAAGTCGGGAGGTACCACAAATGCATTTTCTGCACCCCTTTTCATCTCAGATGGGTCATTTTTAAATAGGGAGCCATTTGTGTCCCGAGTATAAAGCAGTATTTTCACTAAAGCTGGACAAATATTCATTCATCAAAATGTTTGGGTAAGTAGGCGTAGAAACTAGGGCTGTCAAAATTATTGCGTTAACGGGCGTTAATTAATTTTTTAAATTAATCATGTTAAAATATTTGACGCAATTAACGCAGATGGACCGCTAAGACCGATTTAAATGACAATACAGTGAAACGCTCACTTGTTGTGTCTATGGAGTTTTTCCGCCCTCTGCTGGCGCTTGGGGGCGACTGATTTTATAGGCTTCAGCACCCATGAGCATTGTGTAAGTAATTATTGTCATCAACAATGGCGGGCTACTAGTTTATTAGTTATTTTTTGATTGAAAATTTTACAAATTTTATTAAAACGAAAACATTAAGAGGGGTTTTAATTAGGGCTGTCAAACGATTAAAAATTTTAATCGAGTTAATTACAGCTTAAAAATTAATTAATCGCAATTCAAACCATCACCATATTTTTCTGTAAATTATATATATATTCTGTAAAATAATTTGTTGGAATGGAAAGATAAGACACAAGATGGATATATATATTTAACATACGGTACATAAGGACTGTAGTGGGCATTTCACTCTACTGTCATTTAAATCTGTCTATGCTGTCCTCACTCCAAAGCGTCTACTTTTTCCAAAGCTAGACAGCTAGTGAACGACGCCTTAATAATCAGACTTCTTCCTTTTTCATCTGATTTATTAATAAAATGGCCTCAAACCATTGTCCTCTTTAGACCGTAGTGAAACTACAAAAAAAAAACAAGCATTGCATTAGCAACAACGTTAGCTTAGCACGCTATACAGGTTCACTAAACATAAACAAAAAGCGTCTCGTACAAAAAATATAACATTTCGCTTACTATCATAATATGTACATTCTTTACAACAACCATACTTACGGACAAATCTTGTCCAAGGATCATATAAGCACAACATTACAACATAGGCGTCAGTCCGAGACGTCGTGCAGCCATATTGAACTGGCAAGAAAGCAATAAACCATGTCGCAAAGCGACCACAAGAGTTCGCTGTTAGACAGCACAAAAAACCTTGCTGTAAAACTTACCAAAAGGAAGAATACTGTCTGAGCGGGACATGTACGTTAATTGCGTCAAATATTTTAACGTGATTAATTTAACAAATTAATTACCGCGCGTTAACGCGATAATTTTGACAGCCCTAGTTTTAATATAAAATTTCTATAACTTGTACTAACATTTTTCTTTTAAGAACTACGAGTCTTTCTATCCATGGATCGCTTTAACAGAATGTTAATAATGTTAAGGCCATCTTGTTGATTTATTGTTATAATAAACAAATAACATCCTTATGTACCGTATGTTGAATGTATATATCCATCTTAAGCCTTATCTTTCCATTCCAACAATAATTTACAGAAAAATATGGCATATTTTATAGATGGTTTGAATTGCGATTAATTGCAATTAATTACGATTAATTTTTAAGCTGTAATTAACTCGATTAAAAATTTTAATCGTTTTACAGCCCTAGTAGAAACCTTTTGGACTGAATACGTGTATGCTTCCACTAGGCATGCACATCATCCAGCGGGTGAGCGGCTGCGTGTTCGACAACGAAACGGACGCGGTGACCGGTTTTAACCGTTACGGCTTCAACGGTGAGGACTTTATCCTGTTGGACCTGGAAAAGAAGAGATGGATCGCAACACATCCGGCAGCCGTCACCACCAAAATCAATTGGGACAAAGAGACGGCCACCATCGAATACATGAAGTACTTCTACTTGGTTGAATGTCGCAAATTGATCAAGAAGTACATGGCTTTTGGGGAGGAGCACCTGAGCAAACAAGGTATATTGTATGACAGAGATGTTTTTTAACCCCTTGATGCATGAATTTAAGTTGAACTCTTTCATTACATTTCATACATTGAGGCATTTCATTTGTAAAATACATGTTAAAATCTTTGTTATTCGGGTTGCTTTTCTCTTTAGCACAGGACTTCTTTTTTCTTCTTTCTTTCAGAAAGAAAGATGACCAATACGCGGGGTCTGAAAGGCAAATTGTTGTTGGATTATTATCTTTGAATACCCGCTACTTTTTGAGCAGAATTCTAGTTTTGTATAGGCTAATGTTCCTGTTGTTGAAAGCACAAAAGTGTGTAATAAACAACTCGCACATTTATATTTTGCATTTTGTTTTCTTACTGTACCGAAAATTAACCGAATCGTGACCTCAAAACCGAGGTACGTACTGAACCGAGATTTTTGTGTACCGTTACTCCCCTAATATATACAGTATATATACTGTATATTTTAAATTATTTCCACTACTGTCTTCCTCCAATGCTTGTTGACACATTTTTGTTATCATTTAACATACAAAGCCTTTTGAAAATTAGACATTTTCAGGACACTTCCTTTTAACTCATCGGCTACAATTGACGTCTAGCGCCATCAATGGCACAGAAAGATGAGGATTGAGAGCCAGTCCTCCCAGATATTTTTCCCAAGTGATCCATGGTCTCTCCTGCAGCGTATCCCAAAATGGCGCTCCTCCAGAAGACGCCCCAGTTGCCAGTCTGTTGCCACGCTTCGGGCTTCTACCCGTATTATGCCGCCAACCTGTTTTGGAGGCGAAACGGCATAGAGGTCAAGAAGCACGTTGAACGCGAGGTTATCAAGCCTAACCACGACAGAACCTTCCAGAGGAGCGTGCACCTCAATGTGACGGCCATCCCGGAGCACGAATGGCCCGAGTATGAATGCGTCTTTTATTTTGACGAGCACCTGGAAGACAAATTGGTCACCGTCTTGGACAAAGCTGTGATCAGAACCAACTGTGAGTATATAGCTTGCAATACTTCAAAGTTTTACTTACTTGATGTCAAATCTCATATTTCTTTCTCTTGCGTGTCCAGATTTGGCTCCAGGACTAGTTCCGCGTGGTTTGGTGTTCGGAGGCCTTGTCACTGTTCTGCTGTTCTTCGTGGCTGGTGTTTCTGTGGTGTGCTGGTTTTGGAGAATAGAAGACGACAACGAGGAAGAGAAATGACCTTCATAATATTGTATCTTTAGAAGAATATGCTTTCAGACTGCAGGCATATCTGATTCCAATCTGTTTCGTCATCGAATCCGATTTTCAGTCCTGGCTGTTCACATTTTTTTTTTTCGCAAGTTTCCAAATCGGAGTTGGGTCTGTTCAGACTGACAGTTCCTGTGGCAAGGCATCATCCCGCGCGTGTAGTGTTTGACCTCATATAATTGCAACAGCGGCAACAAACATTTGACATGTGAGAAAGTATCTACAAGGTAGAGGAACAACGGGATATGACAGGTGGGGGGACCCCTAAAATTGTTATGCGTCACAGTCGGGAAAGTTACATTTATGTTGTTGGTTCCAAAACGTAAAAAGTCCCAGTTTGACACTCGGTTCGCTCGTCTTCCTCAAGCCCGCTGGACAGCGGCAGAAAAAAATACTCCCACTGCTCGTGTAGTTTGTTCCTTTCGTTCCAGCAAAAAAACTACTCCACAGAGCGAGATCCAAACGCAAACAAAAGGGCAAATGAGGGAATTAAAAAAACAAAAAATTATTCACTTTGAACGTTATATTCACAAAAATAGATTGATTGAGAGGTCAAAAAAACTGTCCTTCCTAGCGCAACTGTCTGCCCACACAGCTCCTTCCGGATATATCGTACATCATCAAACATGACGTCACATGCTAGTTTTATGAAATCAAACAAAAAAATCACTATGAACCTGAACAATTCACCAAACTATTATTTAGGCTCCTACATATGTATTCTCAAAAGAGAAATACAGACCGGATTAACAGGAAAACACCCGGCTATCTAACATGGCTAACTAAGACAAAGAAACGGCTAAATAAGAGCGTAACACAGTGACTTGGACAAAGTTAAAGTGTGTATAGACACACAGGTGAGTCAAACAAGACTTCGTTTTTGAAATATTCATAACATTAATAGCAATCCAGCCAGCCACGGCTTCTACTTTTAAGCTAACTGGGATAACCGTTAACATTTTGCTATTAGACAAGGCATACAGTATAATCTAAAGCAGCTAGCCATTTTAAACTTTTAATTCTTCTTTTTGGCTTGATGAATTGTTTAATATTACAGAACTTCATCTGGGTATATTTACTGTTATTAACTTCCATTGGTTTAATCGCCGTTCTAGACTGCCGCGGAAACATTCAAATCATAACATCATAACCAATTATACTTTTGGGAAAAAAGTGGAAAAAACATGTAACTTATTTATTGTGCATTAATGTGTATTCAAAAAAAAAAAAAAAAACACATTTTTGCGTTGTGCATGCGTGGGGGCCCCAGGGATTTCATGGTTGGAGCCCTAAGAGACCATAGCAACGACATTGGACCTCAAGTTTACTGTGTTTTGTGCTGTTTTAGTATAAATATTCAACGTTGTGTATAACTTGCTATTTATTTATTAATTTTTTTGTTACATAGATTTTAGCGTTGACGCTACATTTGAAAAGTCATCTGTGAAATGTTGTTTTACCCACTTGTGCCACTTAATATATGTTTTCATCTCCACTAGAGGTCATTATTTCATCTTAAACACCCAGCAAGTATGACTGCTTTTACTACCTTTGCACTCACAAGAATAGACTAAACAATCATGTTTCAATAAAGTAATGATGACTGCGATGCATATGTTAAGGAAGTTTTGAGACTCCGAATACTATATTTAAACATTTCTTGTCTTCATTTACCTATTTATTTTTCTTAAACAAACCGTCTGTTTCAAAAAAAAAAAAAAAAAAAATGCATATAAAACTAATATTTTTTAAGACACATATCACATATATTGAACCAATTTTTTCCCAACCTAATAGTTAAATTGTCTGGCGACAGAAATTGGAATCAACAAAATATTGCCTGCTGAACTTCCTTGTGTTATGGCTTTGTTTTGTTTTAATAGTCAAAAATAGTCAATAGTTTTAAAAGTCAATCGTTTTATAGCTTCTCGTCAAACCTCTGCCACACTCCTACTTCAAATGGACTGGACATCTAGTTGTGACCTAATTCAGTGGTGAGAAAGTGCATCCTGGCCAGAGGAAGAACAACTTT
Source organism: Corythoichthys intestinalis (assembly GCF_030265065.1). Taxonomy (NCBI): domain Eukaryota; kingdom Metazoa; phylum Chordata; class Actinopteri; order Syngnathiformes; family Syngnathidae; genus Corythoichthys; species Corythoichthys intestinalis. The sequence goes on from NC_080416.1 coordinate 25,188,535, forward strand.
TTTTTTTTTTTTTTACCTCTATCACTGCCATTGACAGCGCTAGATGTTCATTCCATTTGAATTGAATGAAAGTTCATTCGCTGCCATACCTCCCATTGAAAATGGATTGGGCTTCCACTGGTGATAAATTCAACTCAGAGTAGAAGGATGATTGGATGTCTGTTATCATCTTGAGTTGGGACCAGTTGTTGGAAGCTAAATCTTGAAAAGCAGAGGTAAAGCAGCCAAAACGTTGACTCAAGAGTATTGTTACTTCAAAATAGTATTACAAAAGTAAAAGTAGTCTTTCAAAAAATAAACAAATAAATAAATACTTTAAAAAAGTATTTGTTGGAATAACACTCCAGTAATGAGTAACATTGTGAGTAATTGCTTACAATGGCTGTTATTTTTTTAAAGCAATGGTATGTTTTTTCTCCGCATGTCACTAATATGATCTATTATTATTACACTATACTATAACTTATATTACTATATTTGGGCCAAAAATGCATGTAAACCAGAAAAATCTACAGAAATGAAACACCCCCGGTCCAAAGACCATGAGTGCCCTCTAGTGGAGGAAGCATATTTCTAACCATGAAATTAAAATGATTATATCCGGTTTAAAAACTGGGATAGGACTTGAAATCCGCGCTTTCGAGTGAAATAATTCATTTTTTTTACAGTATACTAAAGACGCCATGTGATTGAACAGGCCAGGGAGAACATAGGATTGGGACTGCAAGCTTTTGTGTGGTCATGTAACTGTTTTGTTACGTCTGATTGGTATAATAGAGTCATGTGATTATTGTGACGTCTCATTGGTGAAAGCCTAATAGACGATGTAGAATAAAATAAAATAATAATAATAGGAAAAAAATAAATAAATAAAAACCCCTAAATATAACAACTGTAGTGTAGCCCAATGTAGTTGAGTAAGAGTAGCATTTCTTCTTCACAAATCTACTCAAGTAAAAAGTATGGCGTAGTAAAACTACCCTCAGAACAGTGTTGTTTTTGGCAGCCCTTTTAATTTTCGTCTCAGTCTTTTGGACGATAATACTTATTAGTCTTGGTCATATCTTAGTCATTTCAAAATGTGTTTGTCTTTGTCTAGTTTTTTTTGCTAAAAGTAAGTAAAAAAAAAAGTCGTCCGAGAGTTTATGAGGATGCTCGCCATTAGCATTAGCCTAATGCTAAGGTTATTTCTATGCTAACGCTACGAGTTGTATTTAGTGTGTGATGATCACCCAGCACAGACCTTAAAAAGCTAAAGCAACATTGCATATTCCCTCTGGCCCAGAAAATAAATCTTACCGTGTGTGCAAGCCTGCATGGAGAAGGGTAAGGCAGGGCACAGTACGTCACGAGTGTCACAACCAGACACTGCAATGATGCAGGCTAACTATACATAAAATGTCACGCAATGTGAACACATGACGGAAACTATTGCGCATTTTTGTCTCGTCAGACAATAACTGGCATTCGTCTTGTTATGTTTATGTCTACCAAAACACGTTATTAGCTTGTGATCGTCTAGTCATCATCGAAAAAAGTGACCGTTGACGAAATATTTTTGTTGTCGTCATCGTTGACGAAAACAGCACTGATGTAGGTTTAGGAGGAATAACACTACTGTTGCGTAACCCAAAGTAATAGGCGGAGTTTAACTTTTGTGGCGGGAGGGTGCGGGAGCAAAACATGTTGATGACCTCGAAACGCAGTGTCAGCCATAAAATTAATTTACAAGCTCGGAGAGTAGTTTAGCCCATGCTTGTACATTCTGGCATCCCAGCTGTATACGCGTGCGTGTGTAAGCGCGCGTTTTCCTGTTTTACCTAGTGGATAAGAAGACACCGCACCCTTTTTGACTCACTAGTCCAGCCAGAATCTGTCCTCAGGTGGTTTTGGCTGAGCAAAGCAAATGTCCGTCTCTAAGGTGCTAGTCACATGATGTGTTCGAAAAATAATTTTGACCCATTATAAATATATTTTTTGTAGATTTCATTCATTTTTGTTGTTTGTTTTATTGCTTTACAACTTTTATAGACAACATTTTACCGGCAAAGTCTTAATTTTAAATTCATATACAGTGGGAAGAACAAGTATCCCCACTGTATAGGAAAGTCAATGACATGCAATGACATTTTTGCCCACCGGGAGGGCTTTGCCCCTGGCCCCCCGTTAATCTCAGCGTATGCCCAAAGTAGCGGACTAAGAGTAATATATCTCCTTCACAAATCTGCTCAAGTAAAAGTAAAAAGTACAGCTTCGTAAAACTACTCTTAGAAGTACATTTTTCTCAAAAATTTACTCAAGTCAATGTGACAGAGTAAATGTAACACGTTACTACCCAACTCTGTTGAAAAGTGCACATTGCCTGGCATCGGAATGGTATTTCTTAGTACTCCCCAATGCTGATGATATTATTTTAGTGCCGTATCAGTACGGACACCGAAATTTTTATTGGTATCAGTGCAACACTTATTGTCTGCATTGGCCAGCACTACTGATGAATGAAGGCCTTGGGCAAATTGCATTGACATGGAGAGGCTGCAATCAAATAAAAACATATATAGACATGCATTCGAATCGAGAGAACATCCTTGAAATGAATAGAATGGATTCAAGGGAATAAATTCATGCAAATTATTTGAATGAAAATATGAAATGATGGTGTGTTAACTGAAATTGTGATACATTCTTAAGATATTGTTGGTTCTGAAAAGTTTTATTAGATATTTTGGAAATCATTTTCCTGCAAGAGACAGATGTCAGACGTGCTCTCAGACAGACTCACAGACATTGGAATCAATCAATAATCTTTGTCATTGAGAAAAGTCTACTTCAAGTTCACACGTCCTGAAGGGGCGTCTGCAGCCGGCTGCTCATTTGGTCCGGGGTCCGCGTTGACCCCGGAGCCGCCGTCGGGGATTGTCCTCATGCAAATCAGAGGGGCAACCAATTCATGGTCGCACAATTCGATTAGACATCTGCATATTGAGCATCTGCACCCCACAAAAATCTGCCAATACCTCACTGGCCCCTCATTCTATGGCCCCCCCGCCAGGGCAGTGGCCCACGACCCCGGGGGGGCGAGGCGAGGCCCCCCTCTCGCCCCCGGCTGACCCCGTCAGACCCGGCGACAATACCTGACCCCGCCCCAGAGGTGGGACGAGGGGAGTTCAAGGTAAACGCTGATTTTTGCATAACCGTCTGCACACGTTCACACTTCCCTCCATTTTTAAAAAAATAAATGATATGCACTGATTGGTTGTTGTGTTTTACAAAGAAAATGCACTAAAGTGAGCTAAACCACACACCGTGCTTTGGTTAAATTTAATTCACTAATAAATACTATAATAAATTTGTGATGTGTTTTATTTCAGTGGTTTTAATGCAAAAATGTACTGATTAATTACGTACACGAGGAGTGAAATTTCCAGTTTTTTTTTTTTTTTTGTAGGGCTTATAAAAATAGCAATTTCTTCAATTTAAGTATTGTGAATATTACAGCACATCATAAAAGTTTCAAGTTTCAAGAAGTTTTTTTTTCCAAAATGCTGAGTGACTTTTTGTCTACAGTAGTTAGTTATAAATACCCCACTGAGACATATCATTCATATAAATGAAGTAAAATTAGAAAATGCAAATCCATCATGTGAAATTGCTTAGTGTTATAAAATGATAATTGCTTTTTAAATGTATTTATATTGCAAATACATTTGAATGACACATGATCACCACTTATTTATTTATTTTTAAGGGGAAAATTTACTGTTGTATGTAAAATTATTTACGCTTTTAATTACATCATGGACAAAACTCAATAATTTTTTAAAATATAAATTAAGACGATTTGTTAACCAATATTTTTTACTTTATTTTATTATTTACAATAAATACATAATATGTTATGCCATAATATGTTAACACAACCGCATATTAAGTATATGTTTAATATCGGTATCAAGAAGCTTTATTTGGCCATCACTGCTCCCTTTGGGGAGACAGTCAACCTCTGCTGCCACCTGCTGTCAACAATGTGGTTGTCCAACATGCCTCCTAGCATGTATTGCGGCGCTAAAGATGTAAATAACAATTAATATTCATATTCTGTGCTAATTATTTCTTCAGTTACTGTTCCACTTGTTTCATTAATTGCTAGTTACGTATCGTATTTGGTGGTAACACTTTATTTGACAATGGCGCCATAAGACTGTCATTATACAATTATAATTATGGGATAACACTGTCATGAGCATTAATGAATGCTTATAACAGATGTAATTTAGTGTTATCAACAAATTATTTCACTTTTGAATGGATGTAAAAGATCCAAGATGGACATAAATTAAGTTAATGACATAATTCGCCAAATGACACTTAATGACATCTGTCATAAGCATTCACTAATGCCAATGATAGCGTCATGTCATAATTATGACGGTCTTATGGGAGTCTTATGATGCCGCTGTAAAATAAATTGTTACCCATTAACCCAAATAAATCAACAAATAAACCACACTGGACTATAAACTACAGGATTCAAAATGAAGGGAAAAATGGCGGCTTATAGTCTGAAAATTACAGTACTTTTTATAAAGAAATGGGTGCAATACCTAACCTTACAAAGAGATATCCTCCAAATAGAAAATTTTTATTCACATTTTATTCTTGTTTTTCACAAATGACACTGCTAACTTCAGGACCGTATTGCACTATTCCTGTGTTGCACATACAGTATTTCAGTTCAAGCAAGCTATAATTACTCACTTATAGCCCTAGAGCAGCCTTAACCTTGCTAAATGTACCAAACCTTACAAGTTTCACATGTGGATTCATTCACCCTTCATAATTGGATAATAAAGCCTTTTTTTTTTTTTTCAAATTCAAAACCGATATATCTAAGCTAGCAAGCTAATAATTTAGCAAATTCCTGTTCAAAATTCTTCTCGTTTTGACAGCATGTCTTATAAACAGGTCAAAATTTGTGAACATGCTGCCCATTGCTCTGTTGTATTACCTAATGCCAAGTGCGAGACAACCTTCCACTGAGCAAACCAGTTCCTCTTCCCTTCAGATCGAGGACTAGGAGTTAAAAGAAATTGATTAAGCGTGTAAATTGGGAGCAAACCAGTCGAAAACCTGGTCCGAAAAGACACTTTTCCTAGATTTGCTCTGGCAAACCCCTTAGACTTATTCACTGAACCCCTGGGTTCGATCGCACCACTGCCCTAGAGTATATATTTTCCTATTATTTATTGTATTTTTTATTTAATACCATTTTTTATACTGGAGTGTCACATCAAATTTCGTTGTTGACAATGTTCTTGCTGACAATGATAATAAAGTTCTATTCTATTCTATTCTATTCTATAACTGGTCTGTGAAGAAAACAACAGTTTTGACATGAAGGTTATGGTGTCCTGTAAAAAAGGCATATGGCGGAAAACACTCAGGTGACTTGAAGTTCCGCTCTGAGACCCCCAATTTGGCCAAATTTCAAAATTGTCCGATATAAAATCTCAATTTTCTGGGGGAAGAAAAATTTTTGAACAGGAGGGCATTTTTAAAGAAAAAAAAATGTTAACAGCAAAACCCTATCTGGAGGCGAGAGCACGCGAGAGCAGAATTACAGACGCCATGACTTTAACGAGATATTATCGCGTACTTACCTTGTTTCGATCCAAAAACTCTATGTAGCATGTATCACTGAGTGTCAAGACACAGCTGTGAATGCCCACAGCTGAATTTTTTTGGGATTTTATGGGTGAAACATGGCAATATAACAAGGGTCGCGATGCAGAAATTGCAGACATCAAGGAGTGGTCGAGATCTTCTTTTTCATATATTTACCCCTTTAAACGTTTTTTTTTCTTCCAATTTTTCTTTGTTTGGATCGATTATTTATCCTCTAACATATCGGAGAAAATGCGACAGTAACAAAAAAAATGTTATGGGTGAAACATGGCAATATAACAAGGGTCGCGATGCAGAAATTGCAGACATCAAGGAGTGGTCGAGATCTTCTTTTTCATATATTTACCCCTTTAAACGTTTTTTTTTTCTTCCAATTTTTCTTTGTTTGGATCGATTATTTATCCTCTAACATATCGGAGAAAATGCGACAGTAAAAAAAAAATGTTATGGGTGAAACATGGCAATATAACAAGGGTCGCGATGCAGAAATCGCAGACATCAAGGAGTGGTCGAGATTTTCTTTTTCATATATTTACCCCTTTAAACGTTTTTTTCTTTTCTTTTTTTTTTTCCAATTTTTCTTTGTTTGGATCGATTATTTATCCTCTAACATATCGTCGAAAATGCGACAGTAACAAAAAAAAAAATACAATTAAGCGATAGTTATAAGGTAGATATCCGTGACTTTTTTACAGACGCCATTTTTTTCATTGTGACGTCATTTGTCTAAAAGTTAAAAATATGCGAGTCAATAATTTTTGAAAGTCGTTTTTTTTTTCAAACAAAATATTAAACATCAAGTAATGATTCTAAGCTAAAAATGACATTTTGAATAATAAATATAATTAATTACCTTAGTTTTATGGCTGTGTTAAAACAAAAGCGGTTGCGCGACGTCTGTAAACGGGGGTTTTCCAGGTAAAACGGACAAATTAAAAATAGTTCGGGGGCTTAATGCGCCATGAATCTGCTATGGCAGCATATAGACATATTGTCCTATCAAACACAACAGTGTTTTGGCTTAAAATACAGCAGTTTCTTTTAAAGAGGAGTGCAAGAGCAGAAACTGCTTTTTCAGTCTTGTCTGTGTTTTCCGCCATATATATAAAGGCAACATCAAAGGCATGCCAATTTGTATAAAATAGGCCCAGGTATTAAAGGGTTAAACATTACAATTTGGGTTTAATGTTAATGTGACGGCCAAGCTTTAAGACAGGGGTGGGCAAACCGGTCCCCAAGGGACACAGCGGGTCCTGGACTTTGTTACATCTGATCCAGCACAGTTTAACCAATAAGGGGTTCGGGGAAACAAGAAGTAATTGACTGCAATCAACTGATTGCAGTTGTAAGACACCAGATCGGTGAAAATGTGTCCTCTTGATAGATTACAACGAAAACCAGCGCCCACCGCGGCCCTTTGTGGAATAGTTTGCCTGTCTTAAGAGGTGACACAAATGAATACAAACAAATACATTTTAATTCACCTATTTTTGGAAAGACATTAAAAAGAAAAAGGTCACCAGAATATTACATTGCTCTTGACACCATAACTGTCCAATGAGGCATACATGGACCGCAGACCATACTTTTCACTTTGACGCAACAGGTGGCGACTCAGCTCGAGCGAAACCATTGACATTCCCATCCTCGCGTCCCGCCACTCGATGGGAGTCCACACAGAGATTCTCTGTACTCGCCGCTACCCAAGTGCACACTGGGAGGGTGACCAAAAAGAGTTTTATGAGCGCCTACACTTCCTGCCAAGTGTCAGGGAGGCCAGGTTCAAAGTGACAGCGATGACACAGGTGTACTTAGCAATGCAACACACGTGAAGGCCAGATTTGAACCACAACCTCAGAACTGTTCGCTCACTGTGTTCATCTTAATGCTGAAAAATGTCAACTTTAAAGTAATTTTCTTTACTCTTTCATCATTGCTTTTGATGGATCCGCTTTCAGAAGAAAACTCAAACACAAGGATGAAAACTTGAAGTGAAATTTTCTGAGGTGACAGTTTATTTTCTACGTCAATATGTATCCTTAAAAATACATATTGTCTTTAAGAGCGCCTGGTTTCGTATATGTGCAAAAATGTCATTCCTCCCCCCCAAAACTGAATTGAGTCATCAACAATCGACTTTAATTTGATGTGCCGTGGAACCCGAGGCCCGTCGTTCTCCCATCAGGACGCATTTGTAGCGACAACACAATTTGTTCAAAGGCTTTTGTCCCACTCGCCACGGCTGTGATCTGCGTCTCGGGGCGGCCGGACAAAAGACGTCAAACGGAGCGTTGGACTTGGCCAGCTCCTAATCCTATTACCGCCTCCGACGAGCAGGGATGCTGAGCTCGAATCAACACGGCAACCAGCTATTAAAGTCCAAAGAGGCCCCGTGTGTGTTTACACTGTGTGTTCTTGTGTGTGCGTAATTGCGTTGTTATCCACGTTGTCATAACGTGTTATCCGCTGATGTGCCTCGCCATCTCTTGTCTGTTTCATTGGCCACGGTGGAAGTTGGACATTTCAATTATTTCATTTGGTTTGTCCTAAAAATCAGAATATTTGGATTTGTGATTATGACACTCCAGGATTTTTATTTTATTTTTTTAAATTTAGCAATCAGGATAGTTATTTTCCTCTTGGCCCTTCTATTGTAATGTAATTAGATCACTGCAAGTCCAGAGAAGCTGGCAGATGTAGTGATGAACTGTACTTTATTAATTGATACCTAATGGTTTTCTTATCTATACTCATATATACAGTGGGGCAAATAAGTATTTAGTCAACCACCAATTGTGCAAGTTCTCCTACTTGAAAAGATTACAGAGGCCTGTAATTGTCAACATGGGTAAACCTCAACCATGAGGGACAGAATGTGGAAAAAAACAGGTAATCACATTGTTTGATTTTTAAAGAATTTATTTCCAAATTAGAGTGGAAAATAGTATTTGGTCACCTACAAACAAGCAAGATTTCTGGCTGTCAAAGTGGTCTAACTTCTAACGAGGTTTAACGAGGCTCCACTCGTCACCTGTATTAATGGCACCTGTTTTAATTCATTATCGGTATAAAAGACACCTGTCCACAAGCTCAGTCAGTCACACTCCAAACTCCACTACTGCCAAGACCAAACAGCTGTCAAAGGACACCGGAGACAAAATTGTAGACCTGCATCAGGCTGGGAAGACTGAATCTGCAATAGGTAAAATGTTTGGTGTAAAGAAATCAACTGTGGGAGCAATTATTAGAAAATGGAAGACATGCAAGACCACTGATAATCTCCCTCGATCTTGGGCTCCATGCAAGATCTCACCCCGTGGCATCAAAATGATAAGAACGGTGAGCAAAAATCCCAGAACCACACGGGGGGACCTAGTGAATGACCTACAGAGAGCTGGGACCACAGTAACAAAGGCTACTATCAGTAACACAATGCGCCTCCAGGGACTCAAATCCTGCACTGCCAGACGTGTCCCCATGCTGAAGCCAGTACACGTCCAGGCCCGTCTGCGGTTCGCTAGAGAACATTTGGATGATCCAGAAGAGGACTGGGAAAATGTGTTACGGTCAGATGAAACCAAAATAGAACTTTTTGGTAGAAACACAGGTTCTCATGTTTGGAGGAGAAAGAATACTGAATTGCATCCGAAGACCACCATACCCACTGTGAAGAATGGGGGTGGAAACATCATGTTTTGTGACTGTTTTTCTGCAAAGGGACCAGGACGACTGATCTGTGTACAGGAAAGAATGAATGGGGCCATGTATCAAGAGATTTTGAGTGAAAATCTCCTTCCATCAGCAAGGGCATTGAAGATGAGACGTGGATGGGTCTTTCAGCATGACAATGATCCCAAACACACAGCCAGGGCAAGAAAGGAGTGGCTTCGTAAGAAGCATTTCAAGGTGCTGGAGTGGCCTAGCCAGTCTCCAGATTTCAACCCAATAGAAAATCTGTGGAGGGAGTTGAAAGTCCGTGTTTCCCAACGACACCCCAAAACATCACTGCTCTGAAGGAGATCTGCATGGAGGAATGGGCCAAAATACCAGCATCAGTGTGTGAAAAGCTTCTGAAGAGTTACAGAAAACGTTTGGCCTCCGTTATTGCCAACAAAGGGTACATAACACATTATTGAGATGAACTTTTGGTATTGACCAAATACTTATTTTCGCAAATAAATTCTTTAAAAATCAAACAATGTGATTTTCTGTTTTTTTTTCCCCCCACATTCTGTCATTCTGTCTCTCATGGTTGAGGTTTATCCATGTTGACAATTACAGGGCTCTCTAATAGTTTCAAGTGGGAGAACTTGCACAATTAGTGGTTGACTTAATACTTATGTATTTGCCCCACTGTGTATGTGAAACTTTGTGTGTGTGTGTGTGTGTGTTCGTTCCCTATGGACTTCGAAACGGCTGAGCAGACTTTGACGAAATTTTACACAGTTGTCCTTTGTTTCTGGGAGTGTTCTTAGATGGGTTTGATCTCTGTAGGCCTCTATCTAGTGCAGGAAATTAATTCGAAACTCTTTAAAGTGCATGTGACACGAAAAAGCATGTTTATTTCATAATACGCGCGGTATTTTATGCCCCTGAATGATATGGACCGCTTGGATGTGTGTGGAAGCGATCGCTATTTTTATTTAGTTTTTTGAATCCCGCGCCATGAAAATGAGTGACTTCCGGCTTCGGTCTTGCATTGAGGAGGAGGGCGGTGTGACGTGTACGGTAGAAGACGTCCTCTTCACGCTACAGTGTACTGTTGTGTATGAGGATGAAGGATTCAGTTGATTTTGCGGATTAATACGTTTATTTTTCGCATCACGCCAGCCAAACGACTGCAGAAAAATCATTCTGTATGAGGGAGAGGCGTATGCGCCTTTTTGGAGTTTCAAAAGGTTCCCATTCACCGTGGATATTTACTGTGGGACCATTGGACTTACGAGGAAGTGAGTAAAAATCTTGTTTTGTATTATGTCAAATACGAATACAGCGATTACAAAGTAAACACTACAAACTTCCTTTAAATGAAGGACTAACGTTTGATCATTGATAGGCATGTAAAAAGCTCTCCTAATGCTCATTAGCAGCAGCACGTTAGCTGTACAACAACTCCAGCCACCCTCCTCCGGGGAACGAACTGTAAATTGCTCTCCGCCGGGCGGTTTGCCGATCCGCAAAGACAATCGACAACCGGGTCGTCATGTCAAATAATCCAGGATAGTTATGTGTGATTTTCCGCTTCGAAGACTTTGAAACATCACTCGGTTTGGGTAGGCATGTCGGCTAGCTGTCACGCCTTCTGGTTTGTTTACATTTTCCGAAGCCGGGGAAGGGAAATGACACATGTCCAATTTATGTGTCATAAAATATCGTTCGGGAGGTGCGACAGTAAAGGTGAAGTCGACAGTTTTGACCATTATGGAGTAATTTTGCCATGTCGTCCTGAATAAATGCATTTTTATTATTTCATATTCCATTCAACACAAGACTGTTATTTGTCATGACCATGCCATTTATTTAGCAATTGGGGAAAATACTTGGATAATAAAAATATTGAAGTAAAGAGACAGAAACAATGACATTTTGCCGCTCTCTTCATCGCGTTTTCCTCATTGTGAATAGTTCCCCCCCGACGGGCTGACTGGTCCTTCTCAAGCCATTTAAATAGCTATTGGGGAAAAATACTTGGATAAAAAGAATATCCTGTAAAAATATTGAAGTAAAGAGACAGAAACAATGACATTTTGCCGCTCTCTTTGTCGCGTTTTCCTCGTTGTGAATAGTTCCCCTTCGACGGGCTGACTGGTCCTTCTCAAGCCATTTATATAGCTATTGGGGAAAAATACTTGGATAAAAAGAATATCCTGTATAAATATTGGAGAAGAGAGACTGAAACAATGACATTTTGCGGCTCTCTTCATCGCGTTTTCCTCGTTCTGCATAATTCCGCCTCAATGGGCTGAATAGTAAAACCGATGAGCCCAGTCTACCGCTGACGTCATCCACCTGTTGGGGACGCTAAAGCCCTATAATGGTAGGCGTGGCTAACCGGCAGATTAAAAGACTAATTTCTCGTCATGTGTGTTTTGCTAAATTGTTGTATATAGTCGAATCGTCTCAAAATATGATTCTAATTCACATAATAATGCCATTTAAGACTTTTTTTCTCGTGTCATATGCTCTTTAAATTAGCATAGAAAATCCCTGCTTGTGGAGGTTACATCGTCGTCTTTAGGGTGAAAGACGCGTGTCTTGCAATTGGCTAGGTCGCACTTGGCTTTCAAACTTTATGGTTTCATGTACAAATTTGAATGTGCCGTGATGATACGTTTTGGCTTTGAGTACTTCACAACAAGAAAAAAATACAATTTCAGGAAAATTACTAACTAAGGGATTCATTTTAGCTGGAAATTCATACCGTAGCGACTAGAGCTGGGAATCTTTGGGCACCTAACGATTCAATTGCGATTACGATTCAGAGGCTCCGATTCGATTATAAAACAATTATTGATGCACCCCCCTCCTTTTTTTTTTTTTTTTTTTTTTTTAATGTTTTGTACATTAGTTCCAAAATTGTTCAAAAATCCTCTCAGGCTAAACCAAACTACTATTTCAAGTGTATATTTGCTTATCTATCTACAGTATGTCAGTGACTTATAGTGATTGGAAGAGGAATCCATCTTCCATTGGTGGATAGAAGGTACACTGCACAATCACACCTCCTTAAAACTAGTTAAATTCCCTTGTTTTCAGTGTAAATCTACTAGAAATAAATGAAATTATCTGCCAGTACTTCAAGTAAATTTTGCTCACTTAGATTTCTTGAAATCTAGAAAAATATTTATTTTAATCAATAAATAAGTAAGCTGCCATTTTTCCTTTCATTTTGAATCCTGCGGCTTATAGTCCAACAATTAATGAAACAACTGGAACAGTAACTGAAGAAATAATTAGCACAGAACATGAATTTTGATTGTTATTTACATCTGTAGCACTACAATGCATGCTAGGAGGCATGTTGGACGACAACAGTGTTGACAGCAGCTGGCAGCAGAGGTTGACTGTCTCCCCCAAGGGAGCAGTGATGGCCAAATGAAGCTTCTTGAGGCAATTAAGCTTGCAGCCAATTGGTTCAAAGCTTAATGGTGGTTCATTTGGCCTTATGACACTCATATGATGCTGCTGTCAAATAAAGTGTTAGCGGTTGATATCTTTTGGTGTAAATATCCCATAATACAGTGAGGACAGCTGCGGCTTATAGTCCATCAATTAATGAAACAACTGGAACAGTAACTGAAGAAAGAATTAGCACAGAACATGAATTTTGATTGTTATTTACATACATCTGTAGCCCTGCAATGCATGCTAGGAGGCATGTTGGACGACAACAGTGTTGACAGCAGGTGGCAGCATTGTTTGAATGTCTCCCCCTAGGGGGCAGTAATGACCAAATGACGCTTCTCGAAGCAATGACGCTTGCAGCCAATTGGTTGAAAGCTTAATGGTGGTTCATTTGGCCTTATGACACTCGTATGATGCTGCTGTCAAATAAAGTGTTACCGGTTGATATCTTTTGGTGTAAATATCCCATAGTACAATGAGGACAGCTGCGGCTTATAGTCCAGTGCAGTGAACATATGCCATTTTTGTGCCAAATTTGAAGGGTGCGGCTTACAGTCAGATGCGCCTTATAGTGCGAAAATTACAGTATATTTAATCTTTATAAAAGCTTGCTTGTAAGAAAAATGTTCTAAATGCAAGAATAAATATTGTTCAAAACATTATTAATCTGACACATGACTCTGTTAACTAGTCTTTAACACTCAAACAAGATGGAGAAAATTATTTGACTAGGTTTAGGAAAAATAATGTGATTAAGATGTTATAAATTTGCAGTGTGCAAAGTGTAAGCTAGTTAAATTCCCTTTTTTTCATTATAAATTAGGGCTGTCAAAATTATTGTGTTAACGGGCGATAATTAATTTTTTTCATTAATCACGTTAAAATATTTGACGCAATTAACGCAGATGCCCCGCTCAGACAGATTTAAATGACAGTACAGTGAAATGCACACATGTTAATTGTGTTTCATGGAGTTTTGCCGCCCTCTGCTGGCGCTTGGGTGCGACTGATTTTATAGGCTTCAGCACCCATGAGCATTGTGTAAGTAATTATTGACATCAACAATGGCGGGCTACTAGTCTATTTTTTGATTGAAATTTTTACAAATTTGATTAAAATCAAAACATTAAGAGGGGTTTTAATTTAAAATTTCTATAACTTGTACTAACATTTATCTTTTAAGAACTGCAAGTCTTTCTATCCATGGATCGCTTTAATAGAATGTTAATAATGTTAATGCCATCTTGTTGATTTATTGTTATAATAAACAAATACAGTCCCTATGTACCGTATGTTGAATGTATATATCCATCTTGTGTCTTATCTTTCCATTCCAACAATAATTTACAGAAAAATATGGCATATTTTATATATGGTTTGAATTGCGATTAATTGCGATTAATTACGATTAATTAATTTTTAAGCTGTAATTAACTCGATTAAAATTTTTAATTGTTTGACAGCCCTAGTATAAATATACTAGAAATTAAGTTGAATTATTTGCCAATGCTTCAAGTAAATTTTACTCAGATTTCTTGAAATAAGAAAAATAGCTAGCGGAAAATAAAAGACTTATTTTAAGCAAAAGGTTAGTTTATTTAATCTTAAAAAAAGTTTTTTTTCTTAATTCAAGAATACACATGGTTAAAAACATTATTTGAAAGCATTTTTTTTTTCATTTAGGTGAAAAACTAACAAATTTTAGATGTGTGGGTTCAATAAGAACAAATAGTAATATTTACTTAAAGTAAGTGGAATAATGTGACGCATGAATCAGTTAACTAGTCTTTAACACTCAAAACAAGATGGAGACAATTATTTGACTAGATATACAACAATCTGATTAAGACGTTCAAAATTTGCAATGTACAAAGTGTAAAATACGGTACAGTATGTAACCATTAAAATAGCACAATTTGTGCTCAAGTAAACAAGACCAGATTTCATACTTCATCAATTTGTGAGTGAATAAGTGAATTTAGATATCATTATTTAGTACATACTTTTAGTGTTTTGGTTTTTTTTCCCATTGGTGTTCCTTGAGATTTTTGGTGTGTATAGTTAAGGTTTTTTTGATGCTCTGAGGTGGCAAACCGCATGCACAAGTTGAGAGACATACATCATAAATGTAAAGTATCATGGCGTTTAGTCACCTATTGATTCATTGGCGTATTGTTGCAGCTCAAAACGAGCGGAATGAAGCCGTCTTTTGTCTTCTTTGGGTATCACTTATGCGGCCAAAGTGCAAGCGGGGGCCACACAGACGCACGGACCCTCCCGCCTGCCTCCGCCGTCTCTTCAATGGCGGCGCGGTATTGAACGCAGTCAATTGGCTGGCAAATGCAGCCTACGATTAGCCAACGCCGGCTAATGCGAAAGAACCTCGCAAAGCTCGTTTTTGGGGCCCCCGTCAGTTGCCCCTTTCGCCCTGCCCGCCCCCCCGCCTCGCTTTATCAGTTCAATGTTAACGTCCAGCGGCGTCCACTCCTCGGACGTCTGAGAGAAGAAAGGCAAACGGGGCGGGGGGAGAAAAAGGCTCTCTTCCCTCCTTCTTTTCTCACCCCGGCCTCCTCTTGTGTGCTGTCCAGCTGCCTGTGACCCCTAACCCGCTGACCCTCACTCCTGACCCCTGGACCCGTTCCCACGCCACGCCTTTTTGTGTCCAGCGCGCCATGGCAACACCTTGCTCACTGCTGCTGCCACGGTAACAGATGGACAGAGGCCTGGAAATAACTTCATTCAGGGTCTACTAGAGGGGGAGCACCATGGACAATCTGCCTTAAGCCCCCCAACACCCAATATTACGCCCCCTCTGCACACATGCACATACTTATACACACATGCCCCCCCCCCACAATTCTTTCAAACAACGCTTATCGCCTCGGATCAGCAGGGGTCCGTGCTCTCAGGCCTGATGAAGCCGTTAGGGCCAAGATCTCGGCGTTCCGGCATACGTGCGGTGGAAGGAGGTTGCGAGTACCGTCATTTTCGCACTATAAGGCGCACCTGACTATAAGCCACCACCCACCAAATTCGGCACGAAAACGACATTTGTTAATAGATAGGCCACACTCATACCTGTCAACTCGAGGTCGTTGGCAATCTTACAAATAGTGACGTATGCCTTTACAAATTGGTGACTAATCTTACAACGTTGTATGTAAGCCTGTCGCAATATGCAATAATTCCATTTATCGCGTGATAAATAAAAATGAAGGCGGTAATTTTTCCGCTGCGATTTATCGCCTTGCGTGCACGTGCGTGCGCGCGTGCGTGACAGACGTGCTGTTAAAAGTTCGGATTCCTTGTTACCAACTGCGCAAAATGCATCTTCGTTCCAGGTCCGGCAAAAACTAGCGCCGGAGCCAATAGTTCCCATTATATCCTATTGTTCAACGTATACCGGCCGCGTCAGTGCTCCGGAGTGACTGTGGACCACCTATGGCGCGCCGGTGTTGTTGAGGTGTGGGCGCTCCCGTCAGGAGTGACATTTCACGCGGGGCGGCTATTTTTCGGCACAACGCCGGATATTTACAACGAAGTCCGCCAAAACATTGTTACCGACTTGGCTGCTACGAACAACCTCGCTTTGACAACGAACAGCTGAATGAAATTAAGAGCACGGTGCTTCAAACTCGTCCTGTTTATGAAAGTCGATTGTCATATGCTGGTGTTGTGTAGTAATGAGCAGACGTGACTTCAGCGGCGCTTGCTAACTTTTTTAATGCACGCACACACTAGATA
The DNA here is from genome assembly GCF_030265065.1 of Corythoichthys intestinalis. Taxonomy (NCBI): domain Eukaryota; kingdom Metazoa; phylum Chordata; class Actinopteri; order Syngnathiformes; family Syngnathidae; genus Corythoichthys; species Corythoichthys intestinalis. The sequence continues at coordinate 25,205,089 of NC_080416.1, forward strand.
TCATGAAATGGCAAACTAGATGCGCTACGTCCCATGCCATTGGCTATGTGAGCCCAGAGTGATTATGGGATACGTAGTCCATATACCACATGGATGAATTCAAAACTGTCATGACTGAATGGAAGTTAAGAAGGCCAAATCAATCCATACCAGTGACTATAGATAATGTTGCAAATATTGTTAATTCAGTACGTGACACAGATGGATTCGGACCACAAATACAGTGCCTTGCAAAAGTATTCGGCCCCCTTGAATCTTGCAACCTTTCGCCACATTTCAGGCTTCAAACATAAAGATATGAAATTTAATTTTTTTTGTCAAGAATCAACAACAAGTGGGACACAATCGTGAAGTGGAACAACATTTATTGGATAATTTAAACTTTTTTAACAAATAAAAAACTGAAAAGTGGGGCGTGCAATATTATTCGGCCCCATTGCGCCACCTTTTGCTCCAATTACAGCTGCAAGTCGCTTAGGGTATGTTTCTATCAGTTTTGCACATCGAGAGACTGACATTCTTGCCCATTCTTCCTTGCAAAAACAGCTCGAGCTCAGTGAGGTTGGATGGAGAGTGTTTGTGAACAGCAGTCTTCAGTTCTTTCCACAGATTCTCGATTGGATTCAGGTCTGGACTTTGACTTGGCCATTCTAACACCTGGATACGTTTATTTTTGAACCATTCCATTGTAGATTTGGCTTTATGTTTTGGATCATTGTCCTGTTGGAAGATAAATCTCCGTCCCAGTCTCAGGTCTTGTGCAGATACCAACAGGTTTTCTTCCAGAATGTTCCTGTATTTGGCTGCATCCATCTTCCCGTCAATTTTAACCATCTTCCCTGTCCCTGCTGAAGAAAAGCAGGCCTAAACCATGATGCTGCCACCACCATGTTTGACAGTGGGGATGGTGTGTTCAGGGTGATGAGCTGTGTTGCTTTTACGCCAAACATATCGTTTTGCATTGTGGCCAAAAAGTTCAATTTTGGTTTCATCTGACCAGAGCACCTTCTTCCACCTGTTTGGTGTGTCTCCCAGGTGGCTTGTGGCAAACTTTAAACGAGACTTTTTATGGATATCTTTGAGAAATGGCTTTCTTCTTGCCACTCTTCCATAAAGGCCAGATTTGTGCAGTGTACGACTGATTGTTGTCCTATGGACAGACTCTCCCACCTCAGCTGTAGATCTCTGCAGTTCATCCAGAGTGATCATGGGCCTCTTGGCTGCATCTCTGATCAGTTTTCTCCTTGTTTGAGAAGACAGTTTGGAAGGACGGCCGGGTCTTGGTAGATTTGCAGTGGTCTGATGCTCCTTCCATTTCAATATGATGGCTTGCACAGTGCTCCTTGAGATGTTTAAAGCTTGGGAAATCTTTTTGTATCCAAATCCGGCTTTAAACTTCTCCACAACAGTATCTCGGACCTGCCTGGTGTGTTCCTTGGTTTTCATAATGCTCTCTGCACTTTAAACAGAACCCTGAGACTATTACAGAGCAGGTGCATTTATACGGAGACTTGATTACACACAGGTGGATTCTATTTATCATCATCGGTCATTTAGGACAACATTGGATCATTCAGAGATCCTCACTGAACTTCTGGAGTGAGTTTGCTGCACTGAAAGTAAAGGGGCCGAATAATATTGCACGCCCCACTTTTCAGTTTTTTATTTGTTAAAAAAGTTTAAATTATCCAGTAAATGTTGTTCCACTTCACGATTGTGTCCCACTTGTTGTTGATTCTTGACAAAAAAATTAAATTTAATATCTTTATGTTTGAAGCCTGAAATGTGGCGAAAGGTTGCAAGATTCAAGGGGGCCGAATACTTTTGCAAGGCACTGTAGGATGTCTTGCTCATGCAGTAAACCTAGCTGCTAAGAGAGCTGTAGCAATCAACAGTGTGCCCTGCCTCACTTTACAAACAATAAAGATTGTTCTCAGCACTTTTATGCAAATTTTTTTCAGATCAATAAGAAGTAAGCACATAAATATTATGCACTAAAATGCATGTTTATATGATGGCAATTTAATTTTTACTCGTTAGCAAAAACAAAAACAAAAAAGAAACAAAAATATAATTCTTATTTTTTTACAGAGCATTAAATGTATTGAATCAGATCGAAAACCGTGTCCCCCGTATCAAAAATCGTACCGAACCGTGACTTAACTGTATCGTTGCATCCCAATGAAACACCACTGCAGAAGCTATGACGGGAAAAGTTTTAATTTGCCTAAATGCTTAAGTTATTAAGTGCAATTTTATTATTAGTTTTTTAAACACATTTTATTTATTCTGTGTTTCTGTGCGGTATCAATATTGTTGTTTTTTACTTAAGAAGCATGATCTATTGTTTTTAGTTGTGATATCTTAAAAAGTATTTTTGAATTTGAGAGTAAATATTTATCGCGTTTAAATCGGTGTACTTCATCTATTAATATATACTGTATTCGCACTGTGTTATTGTAAATTGGTTAAAAAAAATTGGGGGGGCGCAATAATATCGCATATCGCAATAATTTATGAGAAAAATTATCGCACACTAAAATTTGTTATCGCGACAGGCATAGTTGTATGTAGCGTGCAATATGAATCAAGAATAAAACTTTATTTTTAAAATAATATGAATTTATAGGTGATATTGTAACATACTGTACAACCTGGTGCAATTAAAGAACAATCTATATCTTCAGCTACATCATGATTACTAAAATTTAACAGTGACTTTTGTTATAATTGTATGAATGAATGTATGTAGCACTTTTGGCGTTTGCAAAGCAGTACATGCTAAAAATTACGACATCATTTTCAAACATTTAGCGCCACACAGTGTTTAAAATGGTTTGAAATTTTTAGTCACTTTTTTTTGCACATTTACAGCGCAATTTAGCAACTTAAATATTTAGTTTTTAATAAGAAGTTTTAGACCTGACTGTTTAAATCCAGAACTAAGTATTTACTTTTAATCATAAATTTATATCCCATATCCTAAATGTTAAATCTGGAAACGGTTGGAACTAAATATTTAGCTTAAAATGCGAAATCACATGACTGGAGACCGGAAGTAACAAAATAAAAGCTGGAGCAACTCAGACTGTCTGTTAAGGTTGATAAAAAATGAATAAAACCTACTCAACGGTGGCAGTCGGTCGGCTCTTGGACATGAGTCATTGTGATTATAACAATATATAGCTAAAATACACATTTAGGAGAAACTATTTAAAGAGTATTTTGTGTGCGCCAGCTTTTATTTTGTTACTTCCGGTCTCCAGTCATGTGAATTTGCATATTAAGCTAAATATTTAGTTCCAACTGTTTCCAGATTTAAAATTTAGGATTAGAGATGTCCCAATCGATGCCAATCGATCGGGTCCGGTTACGTCATTTTCAAACTATCAGAATCGGCAAAAAATATCGGCCATGCCTTTTTTTAATATATATATATATATTTTTTAATTAAATTGTTTTCTAATTGTATTTAACGTTACAGACATATTATGTGACACTTATCCAGAGTCTTTAGTTTAGGCTTAAGGTAGGGTTATCAAATTTAGCCCTATAACGGCGGTAATTAATTTTTTAAAAAATGTATCACGTTAAAATACAATCCCTCTCCCTACGTTTGGTAATATCATGGGAAGCAATGTGGGGAGGCCAGGTAGCAATCGATCTTTTCCTTAACACCTTGAATTCATCGCAGAGAAGATATATGAATTGGTAGCACTACGCAGAGTCGTGGTTTCACTTGTCATGGTTCCACTTCCCATCATGCATTGGGCATGGCCTTCAGTATCATTTACTGAAAGCTCAACAAATACACTAGATGGCAATATTTAGTCACAATAAACTAAGTCACAAGTCTTTCTATCCGTGGATCCCTCTCACAGAAAGATAGTTAATAATGTAAATGCCATCTTGAGGATTTCTTGTCATAATAAACAAATACAGTACTTATGTACTGCATGTTGAATGTATATATTCGTCCGAGTTTTATTCATTTTTTTCTTAATGCATTGCCAAAATGTATATGATCGGGAAAAATTATCGGGAATGATTGGAATTGAATCGGGAGCAAAAAAAAAGCAATCGGATCGGGAAATATCGGGATCGGCAGATACTCAAACTAAAACGATCGGGATCGGATCGGGAGCAAAAAAACATGATCGGAACAACCCTATTTAGGATGCATGACATAAATTTAAGATTTAAATTAAATATTTAGTTCTGGATTTAAACAAACAGGCCCAAAACATGTTATTTAAAAAAATATTTAAGTTGCTAAATAATGTTTTAAATGTGCAAAAAAAAAAGTGACTAAAAATTTTACACCACATTTTAAACACTGTGTGGTGCTAAATGTGAGAAAATGTTGTCGTAATTTTCAGCATGTACTACTTTACAAACGGCGCCCCTTAGACTTGATGGCTGCACTTCATGACACTTCAGCTCGCAATTCAGTTTGACTTGAAGGTAGTTCGTTAGTGTGTCCAATTATAAACTAAAAAGGTCAATTGATAAAATTAACTTACCGATGCAATCTTTGAGTCAGGGAACATTTCTTTTGCTAATTCTGAGAAGTGATCCATAATAGTTGCAGGCAAATTGTGTTCAGCAACAAATTTGCAGAATAAAATCTCCGCTTTCGTCACTTTTCATTCTGAAGACTTCATCTTTATGACCAGTGTTATTAATCTTACTTTTAAAAAGTAATTAATTACAGTTACAAATTACTTCTCCCAAAAAGTAACTGAGTTAGTAATTTGTCAGGAATTCGGGCAGGCAGGTGGTGTGTACCCAAATGCAGGGAAACAAAAATGCAGCAAAGCAGGTGGCGGTGAACTCAAAAAATGTTTTGATAATTACTAACAAAAACACAAAGTACAACCAAAAGGACTGGGGCTCAAAAAGGCAATGTTCAAACAAAACTTACTTAATCGGAGGGACTGGTACACGAGGGCTTGGACAGGACTTGAAATTGATAATGACGCAACAAGGAATGAACAGAAACTTGGAGTTTATATACACACAGAGACAAGGGGTAACGAGACAACAAGGAACAGATGGGTGACACAGAAGGATGCAGGTTGGCGGATACACTAGGAGCAGGCACAACAGGTGAAATCAATGGCCAATCACAGGAACACGCTAAAAGGGAACCAACACAAAACCGAACAGTAACTCAGTTACCTGAAAGTAAGAGTAATTAGTTACTTGGCAAAGTAACTGGTATTAAGCTTTCATATTTTTTCTTTCATTTTTTTCAAAAACAAAAAACATAGTAACCTTTACTACGTTTGGAAGTCATTTAATGTTGTAAATCAACCGTTGAAGTTGTTGAAATTGCTCCCATTTTTGCATTAGTTCCCTTCAGTCTCCTTTCGACATGTGAAGATTTTAAAACTGTTTCATCATTTAAAGATGGATTCAAGTCAAGATTTTGCCGATTTTTTAGTATTTTAGATAAAAAGTTACTTGGGTTCGCTAGGAAGGTTCACTACAACAGAGCCTTTCTGAGAAGTCTACTGCTTTAAGATGACGGCTGTTTACTAATGCCGCCGAGTCTGTCATTTCGCATGTATTTCTATATGCATGTGATATCTAGACGTAGATTGTAGGCTGTCGGCTACAGTCAGGAAATATTGGAGCCATTTAGCCTCGCTTCACGTTTGCTACAGCGTCACAACAAACACTCTTCTCTCTCCGTGTCTCTGACTTTTCTCGCGTCATTCAACCAACGTAGAAAGGCAAGGTAGCGCACATTGTCTCGTTGCCGAAACGGTGACAAAATCCGAACGGAGAAAAAAAACGTAATGCACGAAAAACATACGGATTTTGAACGTACGGCGTACACATTTAAAAATCAGTGCTCACTTGTACAAATTACGCCGAAACGAAGCTGTCACTGTCCTCACTGTAATATGGGATATCTATACCAAAAGATATTAACCAGTAACACTTTATTTGACAGCGGCATCAAACGACTGTCTTAAGACCATATTAACCACCATGAAGCTTTGAACCAATTAGCTGCAAAGCTTCATTGTTTCAAGAGGCTTCATTTGGCCATCATCGCTCCCTTGGGAGAGAGACAGTCAACCTCAGCTGCCACCTGCTGTCAACAATGTTGTTGTCCAACATGCCTCCGAGCATGCCTTGCAGTGCTACAGTGTTCCGTGCTAATTATTTCTTCAGTTACTGTTCCAGTTGTTTCATTAATGGCGTACCATATTCATGACGTTAGCAATTGTGGCTAGGCGGGTCAACCTCCCGTTTGTCCCAAATAGTAAATGAATGAAAATAGTGTACGAACGAGATGTTTACTGTGCTAAACCTACCAATTCTGTCCGAAAATGGTGTCCCTGGTGCCAAATTCACTGGTAAAGATTTGGAAGAACATACAAATGTTCAGTTAAAGAAGGAGTTTTTTTTATCGACACCTTTTTCTTGTGTGCATTGCCTTACGCAACTGACAATGACATTCTTCTGTTCCAACAATCTATCCTTTACCACCATATGCTCTGTCTTTCTTATATATTATATCCTCTGGTTGTCTGACGTCTCTGACTGTTCTTGGGGATAATTTACATTGCTGTTTGTGTAGCAATGGCAAATGCTATGACAGCCAACGAAAACTTTTTTTCAGTAATAACAAATCTTAATTCTATAATTTATTTACACTTCCCCCTTACTAAAGTTGTTTTTTTTTTACAACAGAATAGGTAACAGTGGCAGTCATATACCATTTAAATTTTTTTCAGGTCATCCATTGTCAGACAGAAGCATCACAGGAAAACGCCACGATAAAAAAGGTAAAAATATCAAAATGGCTTACCTCTTCGGCTTCACCTTGTTGGCGTTAAACTGCTCTTTTGGACGTCCGCGCAAGTTGATCCATTCTTCACATTTTTTCCTCCAAGTTTTTCATTTCGGGAAACATATGAAGAAAACATCCTTTGTATGTCGTAATGTCTAGAGTCCTTTCTACAAGTTCCATAGCAGCAGTGTTTGATCGGCATGTGTTTTTTTTTTTTTTTTGGGGGGGGGGGGGGGGGGGGGATTACCGGAGAAAATAAGCAGCAATAACATGGTTTGTATGAGAGGGCGTGTCTATAATGTCCTACTTCTGCGTTACAATGGCGGCGTCATGGTCTAAAAATAGAATTCATTCGGTACACTATTATTGCTAACTATGGTATTTGGTCACACTTTATTTGAAAGTGGTGCCATAAGAATGCCATTAGACAATCATAATTATGACATGACACTGTCATGAGCATTAATGAATGCTTATCACAGATATAATTTAGAGTTATCCGGGAAATGAACTCACTTTTGAATGGATGTACAAGATCCGAGCTGGACATGAATGGAGTTAGAGAAAAAAATTGCAGGATGACCCTTAATGACATCTCTCATAGGTATTCGGTGATGCCCATGATAGTGTCATATTTATGAGTTCTAATGACAGTCTTATGACGCCACTGTCAAATAAAGTGTTACCTACAGTATAAACCCAAATCAATCGACGAATAAGCCGCACTGGACTATTAGCTGCAGGATTCAAAATGAAGGGAAAAAGTAGCAGTGGAAAAAAAAAACAGAAAATCACATTGTTTGATTTTTAAAGAATTTATTTGCAAATTATGGTGGAAAATAAGTATTTGGTCAATACCAAAAGTTAATCTCAATACTTTGTTATGTACCCTTTGTTGGCAATAATGGAGGCCAAACGTTTTCTGTAACTCTTCACAAGCTTTTCACACACTGTTGCTGGTATTTTGGCCCATTCCTCCATGCAGATCTCCTCTAGAGAAGTGATGATTTGGGGCTGTCGTTGGGCAACACGGACTTTCAACTCCCTCCACAGGTTTTCTGTGGGGGTTGAGATATAGAGACTGGCTAGGCCACTCCAGGACCTTGAAATGCTTCTTACGAAGCCACTCCTTTGTTGCCCTGGCTGTGTGTTTGGGATCATTGTCATGCTGAAAGACCCAGCCACGTCTCATCTTCAATGCCCTTGCTGATGGAAGGAGATTTTCACTCAAAATCTCTCGATACATGGCCCCATTCATGCTTTCCTTTACACAGATCAGTCATCCTGGTCCCTTTGCAGAAAAACAGCCCCAAAAGCATGATGTTTCCACCCCCATGCTTCACAGTGGGTATGGTGTTCTTCGGATGCAATTTAGTATTCTTTCTCCTCCAAACACGAGAACCTGTGTTTTTACCAAAAAGTTCTATTTTGGTTTCATCTGACCATAACACATTCTCCCAGTCCTCTTCTAGATCATCCAAATGCTCTCAAGCGAACCACAGACGGGCCTGGACGTGTACTGGCTTCACCAGGGGACACGTCTGACAGTGCAGGATTTGAGTCCCTGGTGGCACATTGTGTTACTGATAGTAGCCTTTGTTACTGTGGTCCCAGCTCTCTGCAGGTCATTCACTAGGTCCCCCCGTGTGGTTCTGGGATTTTTGCTCACCATTCTTGTTATCATTTTGACGCCACAGGGTGAGATCTTGCATGGAGCCCCAGATAGAGGGAGATTATCAGTGGTCTTGTATGTCTTCCATTTTCTAATAATTGCTCCCACAGTTGATTTCTTTACAACAAGCGTTTTACCTATTGCAGATTCAGTCTTCCCAGCCTGGTGCAGGTCTACAATTTTGCCTCTGGTGTCCTTCGACAGCTCTTTGGTCTTGGCCATTGTGGAGTTTGGAGTGTGACTGACTGAGTTTGTGGACAGGTGTCTTTTATACCAATAATGAGTTAAAACAGGTGCCATTAATACAGGTAACGAGTGGAGCCTCGTTAGACCTTGATAGAAGAAGTTAGACCTCTTTGACAGCCAGAAATCTTGCTTGTTTGTAGGTGACCAAATATTTATTTCCACTCTAATTTGGAAATAAATTCTTTAAAACTCAAACAATGTGATTTTCTGTTCCCCCCCCCCCCCCCCCCCCCCCCCCACATTCTGTCTCTCATGGTTGAGGTTTATCCATGTTGACAATTACAGGCCTCTCTAATTATTTCAAGTGGGAGAACTTGCACAATTGCCCCACTGTAGTACAAAAGATGTTACAGTATATACAGGTGTTGCCTCCATGGATGCTAAACAAGCAACAAATGTGCGGACAGGCCTGCACAATTGGTGGTTGACTAAATACTTATTTGGCCCACTGAATATGACCACATGACTTTCTCCCATGACTCGTCTGGATCATCCAAATGGTCATTGGCAAACTTAAAACAGGCTTGGACATGTGCTGGTTCAAGCAGGGGAAACTTCTGTGCCATGCATGATTTTAAACCATGATGTCTTAGTGTATTACCATCAGTAACCTTGGAAATGGAGGTCCCAGCTCCTATCAGGTCATTGCCCAGCTCCTCCTGTGAAGTTCTTGGCTGATTCCTCACCATTCTTAGGATCATTGAGACCGTACGAAGTAGATCTTGCATGCAGCCCCAGTCCGGGGGATATTGACAGTCATGTTTAGCTTTTTCCATTTTCTAATAATTGTTCCAACGGTGGATCTTAAATCACCAAGCTGCTTTGCAATTGCCCCGTAACTCTCCACCTCCGCAAATGTTGTCTGCATCTCCTGTGTTTCAACATTTGGAGTAATAGCATTTCTCTTTCATTTACAATGAGCTTCGACTTGAGAAATAGCTACTCTGTCTCTGACTTCAAAGAAACCAAGGAGTGCTATGTGAAGCCCCATGAAAGCATGCAAAAGCCCACGAAACCACACATAGATAAGGACTGTGACTGGGCGGCACACTACAGGTTCAAATGATCATGGACGCCTTAGCTACACCATCTGACGTAGAATCATAAACCATGCATTAGTGTGGATATGTTCACATCCTAATCCATGCTACCTGATCGCTAATCCTGGCACCGAAAATCTCATTTACTTGAGTGTGTCTAATTAGTCACCTGCTAAATCGCAGGGCACATAAAGATGGACAACTATTGATCATCACATGTGGGCAATTTAGTTTTAAGGAGAAATTCAGTCAGGTCACTTAAGAATTTGAGGACATTTTACATCTGCACCCATCAAATTTGAAGTAACACACATGCAAAATACTACAAAACATGTAGTTTTGGAGTGAATTTACTTAAAAACGTTAAAAAAAATTTAAATAAATAAATAAATAAAAAATAAGGTTTCACTGCCACTGACGGCAATAGAAGTCCAAACCAATTTGACTGGGAGTTTGGTAGCGATCGAACGATAAGTCCAGTCAAATTGGACTGGACGTCTATTGCCGTCAATTGCTGCCAAAGAGTTAAATGTTTAAATTTTGGCAATAAAGACATATTTTTTTGGAAAGTTATTTAACTTCCTCTCATGTTTTACTGGATATCACAAAAACCTAGCAATTAAACAGGAGTGCATTTGCTATTCACTTTAATTGAGTGAGTTAAAAATAGCCAAGCTCATATCCCATTTCGCACCGCTGCTATTTACGGTCCAGCGTGTAGGAGAGCGCTAACTCCGCGCGTGTGCTGTTAATTATCTCTGTACCGTTATTATCCCTATTGTTTTCTCGCGCCCGGCGATGAGAAGAAGTTGGTGGGGGGGCTGGCGGGTGGATAGAGGTGGCGGGGACTTGTAAAGACACAGAGCCGAGCAACGGGGGGCTCTGTTTGCAAACTCGGAGACAAACGATGAACTGAATAGCACTGCCGAGGAGCTCAATAAGGAGACCGCGGCGAAATGAAGTCCGACAGTTTGGGTGCTAATCAGTAACTAACCTCTGAAACCTCTAAACGGGCTAAGGGAGGACAGATTAAAGAGGGCCGGCGTCATTATGGCAGTTTAATGACTCCAAAAGCTCCAGAGGAAGAGAAACATTTGTTTTTGGCAAACTGGGGCCTCTTTAGCATGGTGGGTTAACGTGTACGCCTTGCATTTCTGAGGGTACAAGTTCAAATCTAGGTTGTTTATGTACTTGCCTTTCTAAGATTAACTCACTAGATGCCATTGACGGCAATGTCTATTGCTAATACTGCTAATGCTATAACACTGCCATATGCATCTCACAAAGTAATATGTTCTCAGTAAACTGTCTCAATCTGTGGACTGCATAATCCGAGTACTGAATATGCAATATTTGCACTGTTACATCAGTATTTGTCATATTAAATCAGCCGTCTGCCTCCTAGTCTGAGTACTGTAAATTTCCAAATTAGAGTGGAAAATAAGTATTTGGTCACCTACAAACAAGCAAGATTTCTGGCTGTCAAAGAGTTCTAAGTTCTTCTAACAAGGTCTAACGAGGCTCCACTCGTTACCTGTATTAATGGGACCTGTTTAACTCATTATTGGTATAAAAGACTCCTGTCCACAATCTCAGTCAGTCACACTCCAAACTCCACTATGGCCAAGACCAAAGAACTGTCGAAGGACACCAGAGACAAAATTGTAGACCTGCACCAGGCTGGGAAGACTGAATCTGCAATAGGTAAAACGCTTGGTGTAAAGAAATCAACTGTGGGAGCACTTATTAGAAAATGGAAGACATATAGGACCACTGATAATCTCCCTCGATCTCGGGCTCCATGCAAGATCTCACCCCGTGGTGCCAAAATGATAACAAGAACGGTGAGCAAAAATCCCAGAACCACACTGGGGGACCTAGTGAATGACCTACAGAGAGCTGGGACCACAGTAACAAAGGCTACTATCAGTATCACAATGCGCCGCCAGGGACTCAAATCCTGCACTGCCAGACGTGTCCCCATGCTGAAGCCAGCACACGTCCAGGCCCGTCTGCGGTTCGCTAGAGAGCATTTCGATGATCCAGAAGAGGACTGGGAGAATGTGTTATGGTCAGATAAAACCAAAATAGAACTTTTTGGTCGAAACACAGATTCTCGTGTTTGGAGGAGAAACAATACTGAATTGCATCCGAAGCACACCATACCCACTGGGAAGCATGGGGGTGGAAACATCAGAGTTTTGCAGTCATATTTTGTTTGTTGAGTTTTATTTTGCTTTAAAATTGGAATATCAACATTGCGAAAACACACCTCCTTAAAGTGCCTGTGACACGAAAAAGCATGTTTATTTCATAATACACGCGGTATTTTATGCCCCTGAATGATATGGGCCGCTTGGATGTGTGTGGAAGCGATCGCTATTTTTATTTAGTTTTTTTAATCCCGCGCCATGAAAATGAGTGACTTCCGGCTTCGGTCTTGCATTGAGGAGGAGGGCGCTGTGACGTGTACGGTAGAAGACGTCCTCTTCACGCTACAGTGTACTGTTGTGTATGAGGACGAAGGATTCAGCGGTTTTTGCGGATTAATACGTTTATTTTTCGCATCACGCCAGCCAAACAGCTGCAGAAAAATCATTCTGTATGAGGGAGAGGCGTATGCGCCTTTTTGGAGTTTCAAAAGGTTCCCATTCACCGTGGATATTTACTGTGGGACCATTGGACTTACGAGGAAGTGAGTAAACATCTTGTTTTGTATTATGTCAAATACGAATACAGCGATTACAAAGTAAACACTACAAACTTCCTTTAAATGAAGGACTACTTATGTTTGATCATTGATAGGCATGTAAAAAGCTCTCCTAATGCTCATTAGCAGCAGCACGTTAGCTGCACAACAACTCCAGCCACCCTCCTCCGGGGAACGGACTGTAAATTGCTCTCCGCCGGGCGCTTTGCCGATCCAGGAAGACAATCGACAACCGGGTCGTCATGTCAAATAATCCAGGATAGTTATGTGTGATTTTCCGCTTCGAAGACTTTGAAACATCACTCGGTTCGGGTTACCATGTCGGCTAGCTGTCACGCCTTCTGGTTTGTTTACATTCTCCGAAGCCGGGGAAGGGAAATGACATATGTCCTATTTAGGTGTCATAAAATATCGTTCGGGAGGTGCGACAGTAAAGGTGAAGTCGACAGTTTTGACCATCATGGAGTAATTTTGCCATGTCGTCCTGAATGAATGCATTTTTATTATTTCATATTCCATTCAGCACAAGACTGTTATTTGTCATAACCATGCCATTTATTTAGCAATTGGGGAAAATACTTGGATAAAAAGAATATCCTGTAAAAATAGTGAAGTAAAGAGACAGAAACAATGACATTTTGCCGCTCTCTTCGTCGCGTTTTCCTCGTTGTGAATAGTTCCCCCTCGACAGGCTGACTGGTCCTTCTCAAGCCATTTATATAGCTATTGGGGAAAAATACTTGGATAAAAAGAATATCCTGTAAAAATATTGGAGTAGAGAGACTGAAACAATGACATTTTGCGGCTCTCTTCGTCGCGTTTTCCTCGTTCTGAATAATTCCCCCTCAATGGGCTGAATAGTAAAACCGATGAGCCCAGTCTACCGCTGACGTCATCCACCTGTTGGGGACGCCGAAGCCCTATAATGGTATGCGTGGCTCACCGGCAGATTAAAAGACTAATTTCTCGTCATCTGTGCTTTGCTAAATTGTTGTATATAGTCGAATCATCTCAAAATATGATTCTGATTCACATAATAATGCCATTTAAGACTTTTTTTCTCGTGTCATATGCTCTTTAAAACTAGTTAAATTCCCTTGTTTTCGGGGTAAATCTACTAGAAATAATTGAAATTATCTGCCATTGGTTCAAGTAAATTTTACTCATTCAGGTTTCTTGAAATAAGAAAAATAGCAAGTTGAAATGTTAAATGGTAAATGGTGTTATACTTATATAGCGCTTTTCCACCTTTCAAGGCGCTCAAAGCGCTTTACACTACATTACCATAAGCTTAACATATTTATTTTAAGCAATAAATTTGTATATACAGTGGTATGAAAAAGTATCTGAACCTTTTGGAATTTCTCACATTTCTACATGAAATCACCATCAAATGTGATCTGATCTTTGTAAAAATCACACAGTTGAAAAAAAGTGTCTGCTTTAACTAAAGTCACCTAAACAACTATAGGTTTTCATATTTTAATAAGGACATTATGCAAACAATGGCAGAAGGGGGAAAATAAGTAAGTGACCCATCACATTTAATATTTGGTGCCCCCCCCTCCCCCCTTTGGCAGCAATAACTTGTAACAGACATTTCCTGTAGCTGCAGATCAGTCTGGCACATCGGTCAGGACTAATCTTCGCCCATTCTTCTCTGCTAAACTGCTGTAGTTCAGTCAGATTCCTGGGATGTCATGCATGAATCAAGGTCATGCCACAGCATCTCAATGGGGTTCAAGTCTGGACTTTGACTTGCCCACTCCAGAACGTGTATTATGTTCTTCTGAAACCATTCTGAAGTTGATTTGCTTCTGTGTTTTGGATCATTGTCTTGTTGCTGCATCTATCCTCTTTTTAGCTTTAACTGTCTAACAGGCGGCCTTAGGTTTTCCTGCAAAACATCCTGATAAACTTTTGAATTCATTCTTTCATTAATGATTGCAAGTTGTCCAGGCCCTGAGGTAGCCAAACAGCCCCATATCACGATGCTCCCTCCACCATGCTTCACGGTGGGGATGAGGTGTTGCCACACATGCATTTCAGCAAGAAGAAAACAATCTACCAACATCAGATTTACATTCACAAGTGTTAACAACAAGAATAATAAAGTGCTTCTGTAGCGTAATCCATTTCTGGCTGGAGGTTTCCCCATTTACTGCAGTTATCAGAATCTGATGATGATGAGTCACGTCAATGCGCGAATGCAAAGCAAAACGCCTGGACTCATTTTTCCGTTCAATTGGCTGACATACTGACATGTGATCAGCAGAGATCGTTAGCTCTGATTGGCTCAAATGTGCATGGTTTCTGGAAGAGCAAAAAAAAAAAAAAAAGTTTGTTGAATTGATGCGACAAAAAAAGGGCAATGCAACAGAAAATGGATCAAATCTTTAAGAGCAAGGAAAGAGTTAAGGAGGCTTATCTATCATATTTAGTTTTAATTGCTCTGATAGGGAGGTTTAAAACATCTCAGCTGTCAATGTGCACTTTGGACTTATATTTGTTCATTTATATTAGGCTACTTATTCATTTCCTTATGATTTAAAAAAGTCGATGTTTGCGCGATCTTCAAAATATATTCCATTTCACTCTGCATAATATAAGTCATTTGTACTTATTTTTCTGAATGTATGTTATTTACATCTTTATTATTAAAAAAAAAAAAAAAAAAAAAAAGCAAAAGTAACATTACATTAACTTCAATCTTAATATACATCCTATGTTCTTAAGTAGTTAAAATTGAGATTTGGCATTTACTATGTGAGGAAATGAGGGAAAATAAAAATTAGATTAGGACGTTGGGGTTATTGCTGTTTTTGTTAACTTTTATTTTGCAAATCATTGAAAAAAATACAATTTTGAATGAAAATCAATTATTGTTTGTGTTATAGAAATAACTGTGCCGAAACAGTTTCCTTTGCATTTCAGTAGTTTTAGGAGGTTTGGACCCCCCCACCCCCACCACCAAACAAAAAAAAATAAAAATAAAATAATAATAAATAAGTAAATAAACTAAATTTCTGGCTCCGTGGCGACCTTCACTTCGGGGAGTTCCGGCAAGTAATTCCAGCCGCTGTCACCCCTTGTTAACATCGATTACTTCATTAATTTTGCAGTTTATTGAAAACAAAAGTGCGCTAATTAATGCTTTGGAATTCATTATCAGACATAATTGTTTTCAAAGGTGGATAAAGTAGCCAAAAATTATACTCAAGTAAGAGTAGCATTATTTCTAAATAATAATACTCAAGGATAAGTTGAAAAGAATACTCAAGTAATGAGTAACATTGTGAGTAACTGCTTACAATGTCTGATATCTATTAATAATGGTATGTTTTTTTCTCAGCACAACTTCATCTATTTGAACTGCTATTACTTTACTGTCCCATAACCTATTACATGACCATATTCGGCTAAAAAGATGACACAAAAGTAATCGAATTCAGACTAGAGCAACACTATGAAACATCACGCGTCCAAAGAGCATGAGTGCCGTCTAGTGGAGAGAAAACATTGTTACCCCTGAGTGTTATAATGGAGTCATGTGGTTATTGTTGCGACATCTCATCAGTGAAACTGAGACAGCTACTGTCGGCATCTTTGGCAAAAATAAAGTCAATATGTTGAACACAGGGGGAAATGTAACGACTCTAGTATAACCACAAGTAGCGGAGTAACAGTAGCATTCCTTCTTAACAAATCTACTCAAGTAAAAGTAAAAAGTATTGCGTGGTAAAACTACTATAAGAATTACATTGTTCTCAAAAAGTTACTCAAGTGAATGTAACGGAGTAAATGCAATACGTTACTACCCACCTCTGATTGTTTTGCCTTAAATGAGTAAATATCGCCTGGCCCAAGCATTTAATAACGAAAATAGTGAATTTCTTAGACCTCTGATGATGGAAAAAAAATAATATTTAAACACACACAAAAAATGACTCCACTTACAAGTGCAGACATTTTATGATTTCATTTATACCCATTTTTTGGCTAAAATAGTAACTACAAGGTTGGCAACATGCAATTCTGTGTTTTTCCATTTATTAAACATATTTTCTGTTGTGATGCACATCATAAACATGTTGTATCTCCCTTTAAGTATTTCGCAGAAATAGTGTTTTTGGCAGCCCTTTTAATTTTCGTCTAAGTCTTTTGGACGATAATACTTATTAGTCTTAGTCATATTTTAGTCATTTTAAAATGTGTTTTTCTTCATCTACTTTTTGTTGACAAAAACTCAACAATAATTTCGTCTAGTTTTAGATGACGTTTATACAATATTTTTTGTCTGCAAAATCCGAAAGTTTGACTCCAAAAATAAACTGATAAATAAATAAAAGTTTCCAACTATTTCGAATGAACATTGACAGACAAGCACATGTTGTAGCATCTACAAATTAATCACTTGATAATACACACTCAGCAGGAAAACAGTTCATTATTTTCAATTAATTCTACCCACCTGGACTCCACGAACTGTAAGTAAAAAAAAGTTGTCCGAGAGTTTAAGATGACGTTTGCCGTTAGCAATAGCCTAATGCTAACACAAATGTGAATGTCATGGTAATGTTACGAGTTACATTTTAGTGTGTGATTATCACTCAGCACTAGGCATGAGCCTGTATGATATTCTGACGGTATGATAACCTTAAGCCAAAAAGCCAAAAGTTTCACAGTATCACAGCATTCCAATTACAGCTCTAAAATGTGTTACTTTGCGATATCTGGGTTTACTTTAAAAAAAAATTCCATTGACCAAGAATTTTAGTTTTGAAAACGTATTATCAAATTGGAACATAAGTACAATGTTAAGTTAAAATAAATTTAAAAAAAAAAAAAAAAAAAAATTCTAAATCAAATCAAAATAAATGCAGTCCTCTAGGTGAGCCTAAACCCACAGCCACAGCTCAAAAAACCATCAGACCAAAAATAATTGATTTTCTTAAAAACATAAAAAGCACGTGTATATGACTCGTATCCTGTTTACATTATACAAACACTCTCTTTCTCAACATTGACAGTTGCCAGAGAGAAAAAAAAAGTTTTACTACCGCTAGACACACTAAACACGCTGGAGTTAAGTCTCGTAGCTGGTGGGAAACGTTCATGACAGTGTTTACTAACCTTTAATTTTGTATAAATTCGAAATCATAATGGAGGTAGTGCCTCCTTGGCAGCCACTTTCCCCAAACATGTTTTACATGTCAGTTGGCCATCTTCCTCTAAGCTGGCCGTCTGTAACTTTTCTGTAGCTGAAGTATTCCCATACTAGTGATTTTGTTTTCTTCGATGGGGGAAAAAGTTCAGGCGTTTCATCTCCTTCAGCCATCGTATAGCACAGCTGACTCACTGACACTGAGCAACAAGCGGTGGGGGAGGGTTGAGCATGGCAGCTGCAAGCGAGGGATTTCTCAATGCCTTTTTGGGACATAAAAAATAGCTAATACTGTACCTTAGAGACGGTATGACGGAAAATTTTTGCGGTTTTAAAACCTTGACATTTTCATACAACGCTATTCCGTGAATCCAGTAAATGGCACATGTCTACTCAGCACAGACATTTAAAGTCTAAAACAACTTTGCATATTCTCTCTTGCCAAGATAGAAAGGCAAAACGTACCGTATGTGCCTCAAAACAAGCAATAGGGAGACCGGAGAGGACACTAGTGGGCAGTGTCGTTAATCTTACTTTGAAAAAGTAATTCATTACAGTTACAAATTACTTCCCCCAAAAAGTAATTGAGTTAGTAACTCAGTTACATGAATGTAAGAGTAATTAATTTTCATTCAAATAAAAAAACAAAAACCAACCTATTAACCTTTGCTATGTTTGGAAGTAATTTAAATGTTGTGAATCAACCGTTAAATTTGTTAAAATTGCTCCCACTATTGCACTAGTTCCCTTCTATCTACTTTTGACATGTGAACATTTTAAAACTGTTTCAACATTTAAAACATAGATTCAAGTCAAGATTTTGCCGATTTAGGAGTATTTAGTTGGAGAGTAACTTAGGTTCACTAGGAAGGTTCGCTACAACAGAACCTTTCTGAGAAGTCTACTGCTTTGAGATGGCGGCTGTTTACTAACGCCGCCGAGTCTGTCATTTCCCATCTAGTTCTCTATACATGTGTTAATGATGTCGAGTCTGTCATTTCTCATCTAGTTCTATATACATGTGATATCTACCGTAGCATCATGTGGGCGTACACTCAAAAAAATGACTCCGGTAGGTTGTAAAGTTTACTAAAAGACATTGTGCATTTTCAGCAAGAACACATCATGTTTCCAAGGTGAGCATGATTAAATCATGCAGTCCATACATAAACATGAACGGTGAATGAGTAGCTAGATTAGATCATGTTAATGCAACATAATGTTAACGTGCCTTTCCAACCAATTGCAATAGTCTCGTCATTTCTCGCGAGATTTAAAAGTAGGGTTGCTAACTCCCTGAAAAAATAAGTGACACCTCATTGGTAGAGCCGGCCCGCCCAATAACCGTCACCATTTAATTATTATTTTGTTTGTGAAAAGTGATTTTTTTTTTTAATTAGATGGGGCTTTGCAAGGCAGAGGCCCAGCTAGTAAAATTCCTCAACTTTATTTTTCTTTCTTTCTTTCATAATCTTATGAACCACGTTTTTTCAGCGCACTGGAGACTCCAAACCGTTTCACCCTTCATTTTCAATGACAGGAAAACATAAGTGGTTGTGATTTTTGACCACTTACCATTACAGCCCATTGACATTGAACTGGCGCCTAAGTAAGTCAATACCACTGACAGCTACAGTATGTGCGTCCATGCCATTGACTATCATGAATGTCGCTACTATTGATGCCAATGTACTGGACTCCATTGAGGCATATATAAATTGATGCCATTGACGGCCATTTACGTTAAAATTAGGGCTGTCAAACGATTAACATTTTTAATCGAGTTAATCAGAGCTTAGAAATTAATTAATCGTAATTGATCGCAATTCAAACCATCTCTAAAATACGGCATATTTTTCTGTAAATTATTGTTTGAATGGAAAGATAAGACAAGACGGATATATACATTCAACATACTGTACATAAGTACTGTATTTGTTTATTATAACAATAAATCCACAAGATGGCATTCACATTATTAATTCTTTCTGTGAAAGGGATCCACGGATAGATTCTTAAAGGATAAATGTGAGTTTATATATTGTGACTAAATATTGCCATCTAGTGTATTTGTTGAGCTTTCAGTAAATGATACTGTAGTGAATTAACTGTTCTGCCCAAATGCATGATGGGAAGTGGCACAACCATGACTGTGTGTGGTGGCTGCAAAGGCTATATCTTCTCTGCGTTGTGTACAATGCAGGGTGTTAAGAATAAGATCAACTCCTGTCATTCTTCCCCACGTCGCTCGCTTCAATAGTTATAATTGTTGTGCAAAAGGTGTCAAAGCTTTTGGCAATTAAAAGCACGGTCTAAATGAATGCTTGTATCCACTCCACTCACTTGTCACCGCCTCTTAGCTCTGTATATACGTAAAACGGCGCCATAGTAGTCTGTTTGCGACAATGCGTGAGTGAGTCGTTCCATGCATGCGTTAAATATTTTGACGTGATTAATTTAAAAAATTAATTACCGCCCATTAACACGATAAATTTGACAGCCCTAGTTGTGCCTTATGTTGGCTCAACATGTGTGCTTTATGTTAAAAGAACACAATTGCTAAATACTGAAAGAAAGCAACTTAATCAGGTGCAAATTATGTATTTCTTTAATGTCGGTTCAACATGTTTTTTGGGGTGAACATGAGTGCCGTATGTTGGCTTAACAAGAGTCCGTTATGTTCGCTCAACATGAGGGCCTAATGTTGGCTAGACATGTGTGCTTTATGTTAAAAGGACACAATTGCTAAATGCTGAAGGAAAGCAATATTATCAGGTGCAAATTCTTTCCATAATTTTTTCATGTCAGCTCAACACCCATTTTTTGAGTGTACTTTGTAAGCTATCAGCTACAGTCAGGTATTATTGAAGAACCTAGTATCGCGTTTGGAATGGCGTCACAACTCCCTTCCCTCCTCCCCACTCCAGCTCTGCTCTTTCGTGGAGTCCGTGTCCCTCAGACTTTTCTTCTGTCTCTCAACCAACGTAGTAACGCACGCCTTTACATGCTCAGTAACGGTATCGGCGTTGCAAGGATGAGAAAAGTAATTAATTAGATTACTCATTACTGAAAAAAATAACGCCGTTAGTAACGCCGTTATACCCTAACGCCGTTATGAACAACACTGCTAGTGGGTGAGTTGGGGGGGGGGGGGTGCAGCACGTAGCATGAGTGACACAACCAGACACTGCTACACTCAAAAAAATGGGGAGTTGAACTGACATAAAAAAATTATGGAAAGAATTTGCACCTGATAATATTGCTTTCCTCAGCATTTAGCAATTGTGTCCTTTTAACATAAAGCACACATGTCTCGCCAACATTAGGCACTTATGTTGCGCGAACATAACGCACTCTTGTTGAGCCAACATAAGGCACTCATGTTCACCCCTAAATACATGTCGAACCGACACTAAAGAAATACATAATTTGCACCTGATTAAATTGCTTTCCTTCAGTATTAAGCAATTGTGTTCTTTTAACATAAAGCACACATGTTGAACCAACATAAGGCACAACTAGGGCTGTCAAATTTATCGCGTTAACGGGCAGTAATTCCATTTCTTAATTAATCATGTTAAAATTTTTAACGCATGTACAGAGCGACCCACTCACACATTGCCGCAAACAGACTAAAATGGCGCCGTTCTACGCATATATAGAGTAAAGAGGCAGTGACAAGTGAGTGGAGTGGATGCAGGTACTTCATTTTGACCATGCTTTTACTTATCTAAAGCTTTGACATACCTTCCACAACAATACTAATTAATGAAGGGAGCAACGTTGGGACAACTAACATGAATTGATCTTTTTCTTATCACCCTACATTGTACACAACACAGACGCGATATAGTATTTGCAGCCGCTACACACAGTCAGGGTTACCTACTTCCCATCATGCTTTTGGGCAGAACAGTTTTGTCACTACATTATCTTTTACTGAAAGCTCAACAAATACACTACATGGCAATATTTAGTCGGTCGGTCAAACGGTTTGGAGTCTCCAGTGCGCCGATTAATGTGGATAATAAGATTATGAAAGAAAGAAATAAAAATAAAGTTGAGGAATTTCACTAGCTGGGCCTGTGCCTTGCAAAGCCCCATCTAATTAAAAAAAAAAAAAAACACTTTTCACAAACAAAATAATAATTAAATGGTGACGGTTATTGGGCCGGCCGGCTACCAATGAGGTGTCACTTATTTTTTCAAGGAGTTGGCAACCCTACTTTTAAATCTCGCGAGAAATGACGAGACTATTGCAAATGGTTGGAAAGGCACGTTAACATTATGTTGCATCAACATGATCTAATCTAGCTACTCATTCACTGTTCATGTTTATGTAGAGACTGCATGATTCAATCATGCTCACCTTGGAAACATGATGGTTTCTTGCTGAAAATGCACACTGTCTTTTAGTAACCTTTACAACCTTCCTGATTCATTTTTTTGAGTGTATAATGCAGGCTAACTACGCATAAAATGTCAAAAATTGTGAACATGTGACGGAAACTATGGCGCATTTTTGTTCCGTTTTCGTCTCGTCAGACGGAAACCGGCATTTGTGTTATGTTTTAGTCTCCCAAGACACGTTTTTAGCTCGTTATCGCCTCATCATTGTCATAAAGCTGTGGCGTGGCTCAGTGGTTGAGTAGTTGTCCCCCAAGCCAGAGGTTGTGGGTTCGATTTTCCACCCTGATGAACTCGTCTAAGTGTCCTTGAGCAAGATACTGAACCCCACGTTGCTCCTGGTGCTGCATCACCAGTCGGTAGATGGCAAGATAGTGTAAAGCGCTTTGATCGCTATATAAGTACACCATTTACCATAAAAAAAATTGTTCGTCAACAAAATATTTTCGTTCATTGTTGACGGAAATAACACTGTGCAGAAACATGCATTAGTTTATGTTTTTTTTAAGTTGGGAGAGGAGCAGGTGGGTGTGTGTGTGTGGGGGGGGGGGTGCTAATGAGTTGGGGTGGGGGGATTCTTCTAGGCTGCCATAAGGCGAAATCACACAAGCAAAACCATTTAATCACATTTGTGGATTTCATATCTTCCATCTTTGCATGCATCTGCATCCTACTATTTTCCCCACACCCCCACCATCCTCCATCCAGACCCCCCTACCCCACCCACCGTCCCTCTCCATTCTGCCCCCCATCCTCACTGCCTCTCACCCACTTCATTGTACCAAAGGAGATTTTCTCCATTGAGGCCCAGTCTCTTAGGTAACCCCAGCGCTGCATGAAATGAGAGTGAGAGAGGCAGAGACGGGCGAGGAGTGAAAGGAAGAGCGAGAAAGAGAGGGCGGGGAAAACCGGGAGAAGGGCCACCGAATTGTAAAGGCGGAGGTTGGGGGTGGGCAAGCGCAGGGGTGGGGGGGCGTGGGGTCCGGACACAGAGGCTTGAAGAAGGAGAGGAAGAAGGACGCGGGACCAGAGGTGGAAGAGGCGGAGAGGGTGAAAGATGGAGGAGAGGCACGTCGAAGAGGAGTGAGGGAGCGAGGGATGAGAGCACCTCTGAAGAGGATGGAGACACGCCACTTCATCATCACGTGCTTTTAGAGGTAATTCCTCCTTTCGCCTTGGCTGAGCGTGTACAGGGAATTGATTTGAAATGTGCTTCGGCATATGAGCTCAGGCCTTTAGGCCTCGATGGATGAGGCAAACAACTAAAAGAGATTCCAACTGCTTTGAACACGAGTCAACTTGAAGGCAAAGTTTGCATCCGTGCTTCGCTTGTCAGATGTTTAGTTGAGCAAACACGTTTGGGTGTCATCTTGAGAAATGCGAGTAACTTGATTGGAGGAATTAAATGTGTCTCAGTTAGCTGTTGGGGGGCTCAGGGAGGGCTCTGGCATCCTTTGTGGCCATGCTGCTCTGCACCTCAATGGTGGGCACTGCACATGGGGTTCCCATGAATAGGCCTGGCCTCACCAAAGACCGCATCGTTTGGATAAAGGAGAAAACGCCTCACATGGCCGAGCGGAGAAAGAGAAAATGTTGGCAAATCAGATCAAGGGTCGTCAGGGCTTTACTTTTCTTTTTTTCTTTACATGTTCACGCCCCCCCAAACTTCTCCGCTCGCCCACCTGCTCACTTGCGCTGCTGCTCATGTGCTCATCCTGATGTGCTGAGTTATCATTGCAGGCTTTTGTCTGTTTTGACGTGCACTTGTTCTTTTGTAGCCCGGCTCGGCCCGGCCTGCCCCCCGGGTGGTGACCCCTACGCCACCCACGCATAGAATGAGTTAGGACTCTCGCTTTCTGTGTTTCTCCTTCATCTCGTTCTTCTCCCTTCGTATCCAGTCGTATGCGCGGCCGACGGGCCAAAGGTCTCCATCAAAGGGACCGGACAGACAAATGCGGGGGACCGATGCGGCTGAGAATTAAGGACGGGGGGTCCGGAGCTGATTGTCCAAACGCAATTCTTGCGTCTGCCTAGTTGAAACCAGGAGTTGTGGATGGACATCACGCTCCTGACCTCTCCCTGTCGACGAGGGATGAGCTGGTAAAAGATAAACAGGACCTAAGTCTTCAAACAAGCCGGATAATGACTGTCAGTCCATTTATTTATGAAGCAACTTTAAAAGTTTGTTTACAAAGAACAGGAAGAAAATGATGCAAAACCACAAGTGTGAGTAGCAACTGTCAAAGGATAAAAGTGATTAACAGACTGAGTCCTGAAAAGCTATAACAAAGGTTGGTTCAAAAGTGGGAGTGAAAACAGCGTGACATAAAATGACAGTTTTTAAAATTATTTGACAATTTAATCATTTAAAAAAAGTAAAAGTGATTTTTTATCTAAATAACGTCACCAATTTTGCATGTTTTATCATCTCGGACCGGTTGTCCCGAAATCGAGGCTCTGGTTGTGGATCAGGTGTTTCCTGTTGATCAGTTGGCACTGAAAGTGTCGTCGAGGTTGTTACCATCTCTGTGTGCATTTGCTAATTTGCCTCTTTGTGTGTTTTCCTCTTGACAGGATGAAAAACAGGCGAAAATCCAGGAAGAAGAGGGCAAATTTTGGAGGGAAAATCAAAACTGTGCAGCCGGATTGTAAGCAATGGGTGAGATTTATAGATTGGAGCTGCAGGAAGTGACAAGTCAGTGTGGGAAATATGTATAGAGAAAGAACGGGGGCCGTGGGGGTTGGTGAAGGTGCTGAACGGGAGAAGGGGGGATCAAGAGCGAGAGAGCATTAATATGCTAATGGACGGAGTGAATGCACAACAGGCCCACTGACCAGGCTAATCACTAGTGGACACACACTGCAGTTAATCCCTCACGGTGCACTCACACTCACGTACACACACATTAACATCTTGTCAGTCACATATTGAGGCGCCAGTTCAGCATTTTTTATTTCTTAAGAACATTCTGTTTCATTATTGAGGTGCATTATATTTCAGTATGTGTCATTGTAAAATGATATTCTAGTGGTGTTTCGATTTGAGTTGAGCTGCAAGCATCTCCCAGTTCAAATGGATTGGACGTCAGTGGCAGCCACTGAGTTAAAATTTGTAAGTAGTGAGGTGAATTTAGTTGGCTTTTGTTTTGGTGGTTGACTCAAAGAAATGTTCATGCTTTAAGTGATTAAAAACATTTTCAAATTTTGCAAATGGGTGTCTTTCATTAATATGGTGTTGTCATGTTTTGCATCCAAAATATGATGAAAACAAAGTCTGTTATTCTGTTTTTGCTCAATTTTATTGTTTGACCGCTTTTTCAGCACTTTTCAAGAACACTACATGCACCTCATGACGTGATAATTTTGTCAGAACCTATGTTCTAGGATTTTTAGATGCTTTAAATCCCGCTAAATGTCAGCATTTGTTAATAGTTTGCTCCTAAAATATCCTCATTTTAACGACTAACTAATTATTCTAACTCAGGTAGAATGTTAAACACATAATTTTGAGGTAAACTACAAAAATGCATTTCATTGTTTCATCCCTGACAGTGTAGGTTTATATCTATAATTTATGTATATACGACAATAATGCACGCAAAGCAAAAGTACATCAAGTTTTTATTGCCAAAGCCCTAAAATATTAATAGTGTTATTTGAATTGTAAACTTGCATTGGATATGAGAGGCTTTATTTTGAAATTGACTGAGATATGAAACACACTTTCAGGCGAAGGGCAATAATTGATGTTAAAGAAATATGCTTTCAACTCTTCTATGCAAATTTGAAATATAAGAATGCCTCACTGAACTTCAAAATTGTATTTAAATGCATGCAGTTCCATTTCTTCTGCATTGATCTTCCTCTCTTTGTCAAAAATAATTACTCATACCTCTTCGGTGGCCTCCGGTAACCTCTAAGCCGGCAACTGAACTAAACTTATTTTAGCCTTTTCACCTCTCTGGTCAGTGTGGGTCAACATGACCACACACATGCGCTTACAAACCAGCTACAGGAACGCTGCACTGCCAGCTGCAGCATTCTTACAGCTATCTTATGTGTGTGGGTTTGTGTGGTCATGTTTACTCACATGTCGTTGCACTGTCTGAAAAAGTGTCAAGGTCCATGAAGTATTTATTGTACTGCCCCCAGTGGCCAAGGTGCACACCAGAAGCAGCACTTATCTTATTTGAATTGATGATACACAAACTGTTTAATTATCGACACTGGATTTAATTTGTGTTATTTACACAAATATAACACCAACAGTGCAGCAACACATGCAGACAGACAATATACAGTGGGGCAAATAAGTATTTAGTCAACCACTAATTGTGCAAGTTCTCCCACTTGAAAATATTAGAGAGGCCTGTAATTGTCAAATATGGGTAAACCTCAACCGTGAGAAACAGAATGTGGAGAAAAAAAAAACAGAAAATCACATTATTTGATTTTTAAAGAATTTATTTACAAATCATGGTGGAAAATAAGTATTTGGTCCATACCAAAAGTTCATCTCAATACTTTGTTATGTACCCTTTGTTGGCAGTAACTTTTTTTGTAACTCTTCACAAGCTTTTCACACACTATTGCTGGTATTTTGGCCCATTCCTCCATGCAGATCATCTCTAGAGGAGTGATGTTTTGGGGCTGTTGTAGGGCAACACGGACTTTCAACTCCCTCCACAGATTTTCTATGGGGTTGAGATCTGGAGACTGGCTAGGCCATTCCAGGACCTTGAAATGCTTCTTACGAAGCCACTCCTTTGTTGCCCTGGCTGTGTGTTTGGGATCATTGTCATGCTGAAAGACCCAGCCACGTCTCATCTTCAATGCCCTTGCTGATGGAAGGAGATTTTCACTCAAAATCTCTCAATACAAGGCCCCATTCATTCTTTCCTTTACACAGATCAGTCGTCCTGGTCCCTTTACAGAAAAATAGCCCCAAAGTATGATGTTTCCACCCCCATGCTTCACAGTGGGTATGGTGTTCTTCGGATGCAATTCAGTATTTTTTTCTCCTCCAAACACGAGAACTTGTGTTTCTACCAAAAAGTTGTATTTTGGTTTCATCTTCTTCTGGATCATCCAAATCCTCCCTAGCGAACCGCAGACGGCCTGGACATGTACTTTCTTCAGCAGGGGGACACATCTGGCAGTGCAGGATTTGAGTCCCTGGCGGCGCATTGTGTTACTGATAGTTGTTACTGTGGTCCCAGCTCTCTGTAGGTCATTCACTAGGTGCCCCCGAGTGGCTCTGGGATTTTTGCTCACCGTTCTTGTTATTTTTTTGACACCACAGGGTGAGATCTTGCATGGAGCATCGAGGGAGATTATCAGTGGTTTTGTATGTGTTCCATTTTCTAATAATTGCTCCCACAGTTGATTTCTTTACACCAAGCGTTTTACCTATTGCAGATTTAGTCTTCCCAGCCTGGTGAAGGTCTACAATTTTGTCTGTGGTGTCCTTCGGCAGCTCTTTGGTCTTGGCCATAGTGGAGTTTGGAGTGTGACTGACTGAGTTTGTGGACAGGTGTCTTTTATACCGATAATGCATTAAAACAGGTGCCATTAATACAGGTAACAAGTGGAGCCTCGTTAGATCTCGTTAGAAGAAGTTAGACCTCTTTGACAGCCAGTAATCTTGCTTGCTTTTAGGTGACCAAATACTTATTTTCCACTCTAATTTGGAAATAAATTCTTTAAAAATCAAACAATGTGATTTTCGGTCTTTTTTTCTACATTCTGTCTCACATGGTTGAGGTTTACCCATGTTGAAAATTACAGGCCTCTCTAATCTTTTCAAGTAGGAGAACTTGCACAATTGGTGGTTGACTAAATACTTATTTGCCCCACTGTACCAGAGCTCAGAGTCAAAGGGCGCTTTCACACTAACACTGTTTGGTCCATTTTGAAGGGAATAGAATCTTTTCATGTATTTACTGTTTGTATTACTCTAACACACCCAATATAAAATAAATAGCACTTATACAATAGTTTAAGGAAAACAAGCAGAATATAGGGCATAAGAGATACATGACGCCTTCTTATCACGGGGGCCCAACGCATGCGTCATGCAGCTGACTGAGCAAGATTGACGCTGTATACCAGGTGATAGGCAAGACATCTACAAGCTCACGTCTCCACGTCAGTTCTTCCGGATAGTCCAGAACAAATGGCGGGACGTCCTCCCCAACACAAGGAACACCGGAGAACGCCTGAATCCAACTGATAACACGACTGATAAGACTCCAAGAGCCCCTTTGACGCTGAGGTGGCACAATCCACAACCCTTGTTGCCCTGACAGCAGAAACTCCCGAATGATCCTGTCCAATCCACAAACAGACAATAATCCTAAACAACTCCGAAGCACACCCTTCTCTTGCCCACAGCCCGCCCCACAAGAGCCTTCAAAAGACTGAATGTTTAACTAAGCATTGTCATATTATTTACGGGAAACTTTTGTTGACTTGTGATATGGTGACCCAGAATCCTCGCCTGGGTCTGTCGTTATTTTGGCTTGCCATTTGATCGCTGTCAACCTGAGTAAATTGTCAACTTGTGTTTCAAAGACTTCTTCCAGCTTTCAAAATGTAGTCAGTACAAGTGGTCAAGACTAAGGTGAATGTGCGGCGTTTGGCCTTTTGGCCGGGTTGTTGGATTCTCGTCGGCCTGGGTCGTTGGATCTGCGCCAGCGTGGATCCGGCAGGTTGGCTGGCGTGATTCCGGCAATCTGGCTAAAAGGTCAGATTCCTTTAGTTTTAAACGAACCAGATTTCTTTTTTTCGGATTGTCTGTTTCGTTTTGTAAATGTGAACGTGCATCCGAACTTTAGTTCAGTGGTTCTTAACCTTGTTAATGCTACCGAACCCCACCAATTTCATATGCGCATTCACCGAACCCTACTTTAAGTGTTGATTTTTTTTTTTTTCAAATTCAAGACATATAGTTTTTCTACTGGTGCACAAAATAAACCGTGCAGAACAAAACATAGTGCATGAACATATAACAAATTACATACCGGTACCTGCTTGCGATCAGGTATGCAACTTCATATGATGTTGTGAGGATCGGTTTGTTAATGGGTACAAATCAAAGAGCAGGCAGAGTGGCCTTATCTTCGATTTGCATGCTATTCCTGAACGGACCGTGTGAGAGTGACAGTGGCCGAGACACGAATCTCTCGGGGTGGCCGTTTCATGAGTCTCGCTCTCCTGGAAGTGGCAACAATTTGACAGTCCAAAAAATCACAAAAGTGAGAGCGATTTCATGCCTGTGTGACTTGGGGTACCATACGGTTCCTTATCGTGGAGAGTAGCTGAGATCTGTCATGACAGAATATCACTCCTCAAGTTCAGCATTCGCTTCAATGATATCTGGCACCATCTAGCGTCGTGAATGGGTACAATGTCGAGAACCCAAATATAAGACGACTCCCACTTTTTCAGTCTTATTTCAATGCAAAAAACACTGTCTTATATTCGGGCTAATACGGTACTCCAGTTCGCTCGACCTTGCGTTTGGAGGGAGCGATCCCGCCGCTGTTCGAGCGGCGCCTTGCTATGCTATGCTACATTACGTGCAGTGTCACATCACCACGCTGTGACGCTGTACACTCTCTCCCCTCCCTGGAGAGAGGTATTTCCTCTTCTATTTGTCCAATCAATGAGTGCACTCGAAAAGTTCAACAACAAGTCATTTGCAAGTGTTGGTGCGAGGTAGCTCTCCAACCGGATCCTGGTCCTCTAGGTCTAATTTGAAAGCGCCCATACATTCTTTATCCTCTGCGTAGAATGAACAATACTAGTTCCGAGGTGTTGCGACGTCTCAAAGAACAGTGGTATATCAGTCTGTAGCTGCGTTTTCATGACAACTGTTAATTTGCAAAACTGAGATTTCGCAATGAAAAACTAGTCATGGAAACACCTGAATTCGAGAAAAAAAAAAAAAAAACACTAAAATGCAATGCCCTCCATAATTATTGGCACCCCTGAAAAAGCTTCTAATATATTTTTTTATTCAAATAATATGGGACCTTAATGGAAAAACGAGAAAAATCCAACCTTCAATACAAGTGGGGAAAAAATCCCACATAAAGAAAAAAATTATTTGACATCAAATAATGTATGTCACAATTATTAGCACCCCTGGTGTTAATACTTTGAACAACCCCCTTTTGCCAACAAAACAAGGTCTGGGGACTGAGATGGCCATGGGAGAAGCTTGATTTTGTGTCTGGTGAACCATTTCTGTGTAGATTTGGCCATATGTTTAGGGTCATTGTCTTGCTGAAAGACCCAGTGATGACCCATCTTCAGCTTTCGGGCAGAGGGCAACAGATTTTGATTTAAAATGTCCTGGTATTTCAAAGCATTCATGATACCATGCACTCTAACAAGGTTCCCAGGGCCTTTGGAAGCGCAACAGCCCCACAGCATCACTGACCCACCCCCATACTTCACAGTGGGTATGAGGTGCTTTTGAGCATGCGCATCTTTTGTGGCACGCCAGACCCACTTAGAGTGTTTATTGCCAAAAAGCTCAATCTTGGTCACACACAAAAATACACACGGTCCCAGGCTTCAACTGGGACCGTGTGCTTTGGTCAGATGAGACCAAAAAAAAGTGGAAAAACATGTCTTCTATGTATCTCTTTCCAATGATAAATCTGAATAAATACATTGAACACACGGGGGGAAAAACCAAGAAAAAAATGGGGGGGGGGGGGGGGCGCTACTTCGCGGTTTTTCACTTATCGCGTTAGGTCCTGGTCCCCGTTAACCGCGAAAAACGAGGGATCACTGTTCTGAACTACACAGTTGAATCCTCCTGACAAACGCTCCACCGCCTCCACCGTCAACATGTTCTCATCCTAGCGGGGGGAGGGAGGGCTGTCTGCGGGCCAAAGTGAGTGCGTGTGCGCGCGCTGTGGCGGTGGAGGTGGTGAGGGGGGGCCAGACAGACACACGGGGCCTAGTCGGCAACATCGATTCATGCGAGGAAGCTGCAGCCAAATGTCAGTAATCTGCATCATTTTACGCCAAATCTGCGATATTGACAATCACCGGTGTGGGCGACGCGGACACTTTAGCTTCCGAGTTAGCCTTTGTGCTAAATCGCAAACACCATAGCACGTAGCTAAGCCAGCTAGCATGGGTTAGCACCTCGTTTGCTTTGCCAACTTTGGAGACTGTAAACGCGCATTTAGGGGAATTATGACTACACACACACTCTTGGTCTACGTTTTTGCCTAACGATCAAAGTAAAGGTTTGTCCCGTCGGGATGTAAAGTCGTTTCATGTCGAGCTAACTATTTGGAAGCTAGCTCTTAGCTAATTGCCATACGAACCCTGAAATTGTTTTTAGTACTGGCATGTAAAATAAAAAAAATAAAAAAACGGCCATCGTTGCGAGCTGCCTAAATGTGTTTCATGCATAATTAATGCCGCTTTAGCATGTTTTGATTCCCCACACATGGCATGCTGGCGTCTGTCAAACAGCTGTTTGCGCTCGCGTATTTGATTTAAAAGGACATTCCAATCAATAAAAACACACGATTATGTCTTGAACATGAACACTGACTGCACACAGACGCATTGATTTTTGATGTTGTTTACATGTTGATTTTCGTCTAATTTAATGCATTCCCGTTCTGCATGTGTTGGCATGTCAGAGCCGTATTTTTGGTTCCCGAAAAGCAACTCCGGCCCGGGCCCTAGTCCGCGGTCTCGAGTTTAACGGCGGGCTGTAAACGCGGAGGACTGTGTGCAGCGGCCAGTGAGTCCTGGGGACACCCCTTGCCGTGAAATTTACCTTGCCGTGAAATTTAGGACCATGGGAGACAGTCGAGGTGAGAACCAAGTCACGGTAAGCTGCAGCTAAACTGCCACGCAATCCATGTACAGACGTCAATATATACATTAAAAAAAAAAAAATCTTAATTTCACGAAAATTTGTTTTGAATGCAAAACATCAGTATAGAAATAATCATACTGTACTAAATTAAAATAAACTACTATCTACACGGAAAGCATTTGTAACGTAATAATAAAAGCAAAATAATCTTGAGTCTTACAGGAATAAATTCAAAATGTGATATTTTTTCATTTAACATGTTTTACATAAAATAATTTAACAAAAAATACTTACAAATAATCACAAATGTGCTACTATAAGCTGAAGTCTGTGACCTGAAGAGCGAGCATGCCCTCTACCGGCTAACTCCTAACCTACTGGCAACAATAAGTCCCCAATTAATTTATAAATCAGCCCTGATGCAAAAACCATAGACTTCATAAAGTATTGAGGGGACATGGGGCGCGGGGCCGATTCAAAGGGGGCCTATCTCCGTAAAGCTGACCGAGTGGAAACACAGACAAATAGCTTTTTACGTTGAAATGCTTGTGAATAAATGCTTAAATCCCTGAATTCTTTAAAGAGATGGACATAAAACAGTCTCGATTCTTGGTTAAAGGCAAAAAAAAAAAAAAAAAAAGTACAGGTAGCATTTATTTTACGTAAACATTGTGAACTATTAGGCTAGTCAGTAAGGAAATTAGCGGCCGCCATATGTAAACATAGAGCTTTTTCCATTGAAATTTCTTGTGAATAAATGCTTAAATCCCTGAATTCTATATAGATATGGACGTAAAGCAGTCTCGATTCTTGGTTAAAAGCAAAAAAAACATGCAGTTAGAATTTATTTTACATAAATATTGCGAACTATGAGGCTAGTCAGTAAGGAAATTAGCGGCTCCCATATGTAAACAGAGAGCTTTTTCCGTTGAAAAATCTTGTGAATAAATGCTTAAATCCCTGAATTCTTTATAGAGATGGAAGTTAAACAGTCATTTTCTTGGTCAAAAGCAAAAAAAATGTGCGGGTAGCATTTATTTGACATAAATATTGCGAACTGTGAGGCTAGTCAGTGAGGAAATTGCCGGCCGCCATAGGAAAACAAAGAGCTTTTTCCATTGAAAATTCTTGTGAATAAATGCTTGAATCCCAGAATTCTTGATAGATATTGACGTAAAACAGTCTCAATTCTTGGCTAAAAGCAAAAATTAAAAAACGTACAGGTAGCATTTATTTTACCTAAATATTGCGAACTATGAGGCTAGTCAGTAAGGAAATTAGTGGCTGCCGTATGTAAACAAAGAAATTTTTACCAGTGAAAATTCTTGTGAATAAATGCTTAAATCCTTGAATTCTTCATAGATATGGACATAAAACACTCTCGATTCTTGGTTAAAGGCAAAAAAAAAACGTACCGGTAGCATTTATTTTACGTAAATATTGCGAACTATAAGGCTAGTCAGTAAGGAAATTAGCGCCCGCCTTGTAAACAAAGACCTTTTTCCGTTGAAAATTCTTGTCGATAAATGCTTAAATCCCTGAATTCTTTATAGATATGGACGTAAAACAGTTTCGATTCTTGGTTAAAAGCAAAAAAAAACAATAACGTGCAGGTAGCATTTATTTTACGTCAATATTGCGAACTATGAGGCTAGTCAGTAGGGAAATTAGCGGCCGCCATATGTAAACATAGAGCTTTTTCCATTGAAATTTCTTGTGAATAAATGCTTAAATCCCTGAATTCTATATAGATATGGACGTAAAACAGTCTTGATTCTACGTTAAAAGCAAAAATACCGTGCTGGTAGCATTTATTTTACGTAAATATTGCGAACTATGAGGCTAGTCAGTAAGGAAATTAGCGGCTGCCATATGTAAACAGAGAGCTTTTTCCGTTGAAAAATCTTGTGAATAAATGCTTAAATCCCTTAATTCTTTATAGAGATGGAAGTTAAACAGTCTCGAGTCTTGGTCAAAAGCAAAAAAAATGTGCGGGTAGCATTTATTTGACGTAAATATTGCGAACTGTGAGGCTAGTCAGTGAGGAAATTACCGGCCGCCATAGGAAAACAAAGAGCTTTTTCCATTGAAAATTCTTGTGAATAAATGCTTGAATCCCAGAATTCTTGATAGATATGGACGTAAAACAGTCTCAATTCTTGGTTAAAAGCAAAAATTAAAAAACGTACAGGTAGCATTTATTTTACGTAAATATTGCGAACTATGAGGCTAGTCAGTAGGGAAATTAGTGGCTGCCATATGTAAACAAAGAAATTTTTACAGTAAAAAATTCTTGTGAATAAATGCTTAAATCCTTGAATTCTTCATAGTTATGGACATAAAACACTCTCGATTCTTGGTTAAAGACAAAAAAAAAAAACGTACAGGTAGCATTTATTTTACGTAAATATTGCGAACTATAAGGCTAGTCAGTAAGGAAATTAGCGCCAGCCTTGTAAACAAAGACCTTTTTCCGTTGAAAATTCTTGTCGATAAATGCTTAAATCCCTGAATTCTTTATAGATATGGACGTAAAACAGTTTCGATTCTTGGTTAAAAGCAAAAAAAAAAAAAAAACGTGCAGGTAGCATTTATTTTACGTCAATATTGCGAACTATGAGGCTAGTCAGTAGGGAAATTAGAGGCCGCCATATGTAAACAAACAGCTTTTTCCGTTGAAAATTCTTGTGAATAAATGCTTAAATCCATGAATTCTTGATAGATATGGATGTAAAACAGTCTCGAGTCTTGGTTAAAAGCAAAAAAAAAATGTGCAGGTAGCATTTATTTTACGTAAATATTGCGAACTGTGAGGCTAGTCAGTGAGGAAATTACCGGCCGCCATAGGAAAACAAAGAGCTTTTTAACGTTGAAAATTCTTGTGAATAAATGCTTAAATCCCAGAATTCTTGATAGATATGGACGTAAAACAGTCTCAATTGTTGGTTAAAAGCAAAAATTAAAAAACGTACAGGTAGCATTTATTTTACGTAAATATTGCGAACCGTGAGGCTAGTCAGTGAGGAAATTACCGGCCGCCATATGTAAACAAAGAGATTTTTACCGTTGAAAATTGAATGGGGAATGTTTCATGTCAATACATTATGAAGTCTATGCAAAAAACCAAGAAATCAGGATGCCAGAATCGATCCGTATACATCCCAAGAATATATTTATCAAATTTCATTGTGATCGGTCTATGAATAACGGAGGAATAGCTAAAAAACGATAGTGTACACACCAACAACAATATGAGCAGGGGCATGACAGGTTTCTACTTTGTAAAAGCTAACATTATTGAACACTATGTTGCCAATATTTCATTTACATACCACCAGAGAGAACCTAATAATCAATAGTGGCGATTGTCCTTCCTTTTGAGAACCCATGAAGCACATTTTTACGCAATATTTTCTTGTTTGACTAATCAAAGACAAATATTTTTTCAATCATTTTACTATTATGCGCTGTTTGAGTACATCGGTTGTCTGACTTAACACGTCCTGTCAACTCGCTCTTGACTCGAAACGCTTGTACATGTACAACATCTCAAATCATCGTTCCCAGTTGAAAAGTAATAGATATGTCAGTAAACTCCTAAATAATTTCTCAACTAATCTGAAATCATTTAATGCAAGTTGACGGCAAAGTGGTTGGGGAATCTCTGATTAATGGGGTTAAAACTCTTCCCTCCAGATTCACGGAGCCCTGACAGTTCGTCGGTGTCCTCCCCGCCCTCTGGCCAGCGCTCGCCACCTCTCGTACCAGCGGCAGCGGCCTCCATGACCTCCCTCCCTCCCATTTCCAGCGCCGGGGTAAACAGCCCAATCAGTAGCATTGGTTCCCCGTTTTCGGTCATCAGCTCCTCGCTCGGCTCCCCTTGCCTGCCTGGTACGCCGTCGGTTGGGTATGGTCCCATTAGTAGTCCACAGGTAAGTGAAAATCTGTTCCGAGCCAAACACTCTTTGACCAACGGATTTATAAATAGTAGACGTCCAATTAATTTTAACTGGGAGGGTGAATTCATTCATTCGCTGCCAACCCTCCCACTTCAAATGGATTGGGCGTCAGTCAGTGGTGTCTAATGAGTTACGAATAAAAATGCAAAATAATTGTATGTTGCTATCAAGAGTAGCGCAAAATCAAATTTACCACATGACAATAAATTTCTGGTGGCCTCTGTTCATGCAAAAACAACTGAAAACCGAATCTTTTGAAATCATACAGTAACTGTATATCGTATCCAGATGCATCATTTCAGTATTGTTACTTTGATACTTCTGACAACCTTATTTATTAAGGTAATGTAAAATTTAGTTCTTGCTGTCTGATCAAATATAATCAGTAGGGATGTTCTGATTGCATATTTTTGCACCCAACTGCGAGTCACTTGATTTTGAGAATCTTCCGATACTGATACTTTTTTTCCATTTTTTAAGTTGAACAAAACTTCAAAATACGTGGCAGTACGGTACTGTTCACAGTACTTCCTCTTCTGCTTTTTTTGGGAGCGTTGCGGAGTACAATGTACAATGTATATATTTTGTGTGTTTTGGCTGTGCCATTGTGTTTCTGGATTATTTTTTTACTTAGTAGCTCTTAAAAATACATATATATATATATATATATATATATATATATATATATATATTTTTTTAGAGGTGGACGATAATTATCGGTTCGATAATTATCGGTCCAATAATAGGATTTATGACGTCATCCCAATAAATCCAATAACATTATTTATCGGCCCGATAATATACTTTATTATGTTTTTGCCACGGTGTCGGTGGATTGGGATGTGTGTGTTTGTTTCCAGTCCTGTTTTGCCAGTATGCAAAATTTTGTTACTGTTCTAGAGGCCGTATTTTTCCATCACTGAGTGATAAACTTTAGTATGGCAATTAGCAAATGTTTGCATTTTACAGTGCTAGTTATAAGTTAGTAAGTTATTGCGAGGCCTTTTAGTTATTGATAGGCTTGCTGTCCTATAATTGCCAGGTTAAGAAAGTTGTTTGCGAAATCATATTGGAGGTTTTGCCTCCTCGGCAGCCACCCTCCGCAAACATGTTTTACATGTCGGTTGGCCCTCCTCCTCCTGTAACTTTTCTGTAGCCGAAGTATTCCCATACCAGCGACTTTGTTTTTTTGATGGGAGGGGGGAGTTCAGGAGTTTCACCTTCTCCAGCCATCCTGTAGCACAGCTAGCACACTGACACTGAGAAAAAACCAGTGCGGGAGGGTTGAGCCTTGCAGTTGCAAGTGAGGGATGTCTCCCTGCATTTATGGTACATAAAAAATAGCTAATACCTTCGGGACTGAATGACAGAAAACTTTTGCAGTTGAGGTAGAACACTTGTTTATATATGGCGCGGCTCTTGTCATATGTCCATGCTGCTGTTTTTGCAGCAAAAGCCAAAATCAGCTCAAATTCAAAACTTATAAAGGTGCTTCGGGGCGTCGTGGATCACCACCTCCGTGGCGCCAAACCCCACAAGACTATAGTGTAAAGAAGCCACCTGGGATAACTCTCACGAGATTTTGTTGTTCCTTTAACAGATTGCAAGGCTGGTGTGCGCTGCCAACTAGTGGATCAGAGTAGAAGTATAGCCACTGTATTGTTTATTTCCACCAAAAACACGTGAAATGACTGATACAGATACAGGGCATTTTTAAGAGTTGCCTTGTTTGCTTGTGTGAAAGAATTCTCATCAAGTCCAAATTTCCATGTCTATGATGTCCAGGTTTTGTAGTCATCCTCTGTCATCATTTTTTCAGATAAACTCCACCGTGTCCATGTCAGGACTTCACGCGGTTAGCAGCTCCGATGACGTCAAACCTCCCATCGGCCTGAAGCTGTCGGCGCACAGCCCAGGCCCGATGCTTTCCCAGAAACGCCTTTGTTCCATCTGTGGCGATCGATCCTCTGGTGAGTACTTTTCATCCCTGTCGTCCTCATATCACAAAAACCATGTAGATTCCCAATTTTTAGAGTAGTTTTTAGTGTAAAAAGCAAGTCGTTGTTGAAAAAATGGACAGACATTGACTATTTTTGCTTCTCCCACCAGGAAAGCATTACGGAGTGTATAGCTGCGAGGGCTGCAAAGGCTTCTTCAAGCGGACGGTGCGCAAAGACCTGACTTACACCTGTCGGGACAACAAGGACTGCATGGTAGACAAGAGGCAGAGGAACCGCTGCCAGTACTGCCGCTACCAGAAGTGCCTGGCCATGGGCATGAAAAGAGAAGGTAAGCTAGGGTAAAAGCAGAAAAAAAAGGTCTTATTTCACGTACGATTGCAGAAATCTGCAAATAATTACTGTTTGGAAGCTGATTTTTTTAAAGGATTTGAACAGTTTTAAGTTTGTCTAATAAAGATAAAATACTTTTACAATTGACTAATTTGAAAATCTACCACAATTTTGAGCCCCAAGTCCATTGGCAGATGGTGTTTTCTCAGTCGTCATGGCAATGCTTCACGGATTCTCCGATTTGAGCCGAGTATGGAATGAAAGAAGCTCCGCGTCCACTTTAATTCTCAAACTCGACCTAACGAGAGTGTGTGTTGTAAATGATTGCGTTTGAGCTGGATAAATCAGTGGTAGTAGAGGGGGACATGGGGGAGGCTAAGCTTTGCAAACACTAACCCCCGTTCCCCTTCTCCTCCTCTTTTTGTTTCCTCTCGTCCTCCCCTTTCCTCCCCCTCTGCAGTGGCTAAGATGAACGACAGATGTAAGGACAAGAGGGGGGGACGGGGGCGCACTTGCGTGGGTTCGATTGAGCGAGCAAGGGGAAGCGATATGTAGTCACGCCTGGACTACAGGGATGCTTTCCAGTTTCTGAAATATCTTGAAATGTGTACCACGTTTTTGTGCAAAACTGCTAATGGATGCTTAAAATATAAGCTTGAGTCCTTAGTTGGTCATCAAGTTGTGTTTGGTCATTGTATGCAAGATAATAAAGTGGTACCTCGACATATGTCCTTTCGACATCTGATGTAAAATTTGACTCGTCATATGCTGAGACAAATAGCGACGTGCTCGAAATACGATGATTTATGACAGCGTCACAATTTCATTGTTTTCCCGCAAGACAGATGCACGGCAAATTTTATTGGAGAGAAATCCACCTGGGTCCCAAGAAGGTTAGTGCAGGTGGTGAAAAATGGCAAAAATGTGACACTTACTATTGAAATTAAGAAGGAAATGATAGAAAAATAGGAGCGTGGTGTGTGTGTGTGTGTGTGTGTGTGTGTGTGCGTGTGTGTGTGTGTGTGTGTGTGAGTAAACTTGCTCGACAGTATGGCTTGTCTCCTCTGACCTTCATTCTCTATAAGTTAAAGTGACAGTAAAAAGGCTTTTTTATTTCTGTTTTATTATTAATGTAACAACGGCAAGGAAGTCGCCAGCTTCGTCGGGTTTTGAATCATTTATTTCAGAACTTGTGCAACTCAACACGGCTACTGTCTGCTGTAGCTGATGCTAACAACAACATGAAAAAAGTAAAAACTTCCCACTCTAACACACCTCTTTCTTTCTCGTCAGACACACGGTGCATTCAGGAACATTATGCAAAACACAACAGCCACATTAGAACCTGATTCATTGCATTATTATTATTATATTATTATCTTTCCGATTTGTATTAATAATTTATTTGTTTTGCTATGTGTAGTTGCTATTTGTAATTGTACCAGCAGTATTAATTAAGGATTTAGCACAGGTTTTTGGACTGCGAGACGAATTATAATGTATACTTAGGAGAAAATCCACATATGACCATTTGGACTTCCTGACCAGATCCTTGACTGAATTGAATTCGTATGTAGAGGTACCACTGTATTTGGTGGAAAACACTCAGGTGACTTTAAGTTCCGCTCTGAGACCCCCAATTTGGCCAATATTCAAAATTGTCCTATGAATGTGTATGCATGTGATACATCATTAATTGCTTAAAATCTCAATTTCCTGGGGGAAGAAAGAAATTGAACATTTAATAAATAAATAAATAAATAAATAAAACATTAAACCCCTAAACCCTAACTCGAGGTGAGAACATTAGAGAGCATAATTAAAGATGATTTTAACGACATATTATCGCGTACTTACCTTAATTCGTTTCAAAAACTCAGTGGAGAATATCACAACGAGTGTCAAGACACCGAATGGCCACAACCGGACTTAGGGGTATTTTATGGGTGAAACACAGTAATATAACAAAGGTCGCAATCCAGAAATCGCAGACATCAAGGAGTGGTCGAGATTTTCTTTTTCAAATATTTACCCTTTTAAAGGTTTTTTTTTTTCCCTTCAATTTTTCTTTGTTTGAATCGATTATTTATCTAAAATATCGGGGAAAATGTGACAGTAACAAAAAAAAAAAAAAAAAATACAATTAAGCGATAGTTATGAGGTAGATATCCGTGACCTATTTACAGACACTGTTTGTTTCTTTGTGACGTAATTTCTTTAAAAGTTTAGAACATTTCATAGAAAATTTTCATTAAGTCGTTTTTTTTTGTGTTTTTTTTTAAACGAAATGTTAAACATCAATTGATGATTCTAAGCTAAAAATGATAGACATTTCGAATAATAAAAATAATTACTTACTTACTTTTTATGGCTGGGTTGAAACAAAAGGGGTTGCGCGGTGTCTGTAAACGGGGGTCTCCAGGGTAAAACGAACAAATTAAAAACAGTTTGGGGACTTAATGCGCCATGAAACTACTATGGCAGCATATAAGCATATTGTTCCATCAAACACAACAGTTCCTTTGGCTTAAAATATAGCAGTATGTTTTTAAGAGGGGTGCAAGAGCAGAAACTTTTTTTCAGCCTTGTCTGTGTTTTCTGCCATTTGCATGTGGACTAATATGGAGGACCAGAGTGCAAAAATTCAATAAATATTACACAATTAAATAAATAATTAAAAGTGTCATTAAAATGCTTTTATTTCAATATTTATTCATTTATTTCAATATTTATTTCAATTTTTATTTATTTATTTCAATTTATATT
Organism: Corythoichthys intestinalis; assembly: GCF_030265065.1. Lineage (NCBI taxonomy): Eukaryota > Metazoa > Chordata > Actinopteri > Syngnathiformes > Syngnathidae > Corythoichthys > Corythoichthys intestinalis. The sequence goes on from NC_080416.1 coordinate 25,246,008, forward strand.
TATTTGTTTCAATTTATATTTATTTCAATTTTTATTTATTTATTTCAATTTATATTTATTTATTTTGATTTATATTTATTTATTTCGATTTTTATTTATTTCAATTTTTATTTATTTATTTCAAAATTTATTTCGTTTTTTATTTATTTCCATTTTTATTCATTTATTTCAACTTTTATTTATTTATTTCAGATTTTATTTATTTATTTCATCATTTATTTATTTATTTCAACTTTTGTTTATTTCATTCTTGCACTCTTGTTCCTCTGAAGGTGCAACCATGAAATAATTTTATCTGTCACGTTTGCTCGTCAAAGTTTCTAACATCTGATTGGTTGCTCAGCAAAGCAAGTCTTAACTAGTCGATCTCAGATAATAGATTGACGCCTGAGGCATTGGCTAATTTTATGTACACCCTATACATAAGGTGGCAGTGTAGATCCGTATAATCTGAAAAATAATTGCTCCCTCAAAATCACAAAAACGACGAAGTAGGCTTTGACGCATTTCGCGTGTTGTCCAAGGAAAACATACATATGTCCAAATGTCCAAAATGTGCCCAGAGCTGCTCAGAGAAGCAGCAAATTTAATCGAGGACACTCTGAGGAGAACTCCACCAGCAGCCCATGGTGGAGTCCAGTCTGTGGCTTCTACATCGCGCGGGCCAGCGCCTTTAAATGGGCTGATGTCTGCCTACGGGAAACTCTTGTATAACTCAGAAGTGGAACGGTCCTTGGATATTTACCAGATTTTATTTTTATTTTATTTTTTTATCAAGTTTTGAAATAGTGGACCCGTTGTCGAATAGGTCACCGTTTTTTCCCCCATATATTTAATAAAGGGACTTGCGCTCTGAAGCCACCTCATTGCATTCTGAAGCCAGCGCATTGCATTACCGTAATGCACATAATGCAAACAATAATCCAAATGAGGGGCGGCTGGTTTGACTTCGTTTTACGAGTGGAGGCTGGCTTGACCGCAGTTCTAAATTATCGAAAACTCTTCGATCAACATCTTGATCTGACAGAGCTGAGATGATGCCAATAACGTTAATTAATTGCTCTGTTTTGTAGGACACGTACTCAGGGTCCAAATGTCCTGCTTCAATTTGTTCTGAGAGATCTAATATGTCCCATGAGAGCTCATGCAACATCTCAGATAATGTCGCCATGTTGGGAAGAAATAGGACGAAGCAATCGCTTATTACTCGATCAACTCAGACCCCGCCTAGTTCACGCCCGCCCACCGAGTTTGATGAGCCAATGACAGATAAAATTATTTCATGCGGCCACACGGGGAACAAGAGTGCAAGAATGAAATAAATAAAAAGTGAAATAAATAAATGTTGAAATAAATAAATAAATGATGAAATAAATAAATAAAAATTGAAATAAATAAATAAAAATTGAAATAAATAAATAAATAATGAAATAAATAAATAAAAGTTGAAATAAATGAATAAAAATTGAAATAAATAAATAAAAATTGAAATACATTTTGAAATAAATAAATATAAAATGAAATAAATAAATACAAATTGGAATAAATAAATAAAAGTTGAAATAAAAGAATAAAAATTGAAATAAATAAAAATCGAAAAACATTTTGAAATAAATAAATATAAATTGAAATAAATAAATAAAAATTGAAATAAATAAATATAAATTGAAATAAATAAATAAAAACGGAAATAAATATAAATTGAAATAAATAAATAAAAACTGAAATAAATATTGAAATAAATAAATAAATATTGAAATAAATAAATATTGAAATAAAAGCATTTTAATGACACTTTTAATTATTTATTTAATTGTGTATTTATTTATTGAATTTTTGCACTCCTGGTCCTCCATAGACTAAAAGCCGCACCCACACAATTTTACAAGAAAACAGTTCCTATTTCATTGACCGCCAAAGTGCTGTGTGGGTAAGCAATGCCCAATGGCGGTCATACGAGATTCATTGAACTATAGTTAGATTTGTAACTTTCGATTTATACATGTATAAAGACGCACTGGACTATAAATCACAGGGATATTCACACACAAAGACTACTGTTCACACGATACCAAAGTTTCAACTTGATATTATCAATACTCCAAAAAGTACTCAATGCCATTGTCAGTGTCGGTATATAATGCTAATTCATTCATTCATTCATTATCTGAACCGTTTATCCTCCTGAGGGCGCCTGACCCATTCCCAGCTAACAACGGGCAGGATGCAGGGTACACCCCGAACTGGTTATTGCTGATTCAATGTTATAAAAAAATAATTTTGTTCTTTAGTTGGCCCGCAGCCTATTTTTACTCTTAAGTACGAATTTCTTGGCAAGACATTTTGACTAGGGATGTCCCAATCGCATATTTTTGCACCTGATTCAGAGTCTGTTTCAGCTTATTTTGAGAATCTGCCTATGCCGAGTCCCGATCCGGTATGGGAAAAAAAAGTTTTTTTTTAAATTTTTCTTTTTCTTTTTTTTTTTTTTTAAATTCGAACAAAAGTTCCAAACATGTTACAGTACCGTACTGTTTACGGTTAGGCCTGCATTGTTTTTAATCAAAGTATATTTTAAGCTCTAGATGAAATGTGCTGTAGATGAAATTTAAATGATTTAAATTTAAAATTTTAAATGATTTCTCCATTTCTGTAGCCATATTCGCAGCAGTTTAATTGGTGTATTGGGAAATTGTGTTTTGACAAAAGTTCTGTGTAGTTTTAAGGTTCCGTGATTGGAACACGACTCCCTGGTTATTTTTTTTAATCAGTTAAATGTCTTGTCATTCAGTAATCGTACGGTAATTATTGTGTTAAAAGTCCCACCCCTAATTTTGAGGTGACACATCTCAACAAAATCAAATTAACTGTAAGCCATTTATTATATTCTAGGGCTGCAGCTACCTATTATATAAGTAATGGATTAATCTTATCAATTTGTTAGTTGGAATAATCGAGTAATCGGACTAGGAACATTCAATGCGTTGCAGCATACATTTTAGGATATGTAAAACAAAGGCTTGCAAAGATTGCACTTTCAAAAGAGCATTAAATGTGAATACAAAATAAATTTCCTGAGTGTTTCTTCAAACTATGCAGAATTGCACTTGCATTTCACAGGAGCAATAAATGCATTTAAAAATGAAAGAATCGAAGTACAACAAAAGAACAATTTGCTGACATGCATTCAAAAAGTCTGATAACTTAAATGCTATAAAATGCTAACATTGTTTTACAATGCTCTTAACAAACCAAACACATATTCCCACAAAAAACTGCTAAATATACCTATGAACTAAGTTAAGAATGCATAAAAAACAATTTAGAGCAAATAAAAACTTACCCTATATTGCTCTTGACAGGGAGCAGCTGGATTCAGCCATGTTAAACGAGTTATGTCATATTCACTGTTGCCAAAAGAGGGCAGTATATCCACCTAAATCAATAAAACTAAATGCAAACACTGTAAAACAAACTATTACAACGGCAGTCTAATTAAACGAATCCTCGAAGCAGTGACATTTGATTCAGAGCTTTTTTCTAATCAAATTACTCGAGTTAATCGATTAATCGTTGCAGCACTTTTACTGTATATTCATCAAGAAATTTGGGAGCATTGTATTTATGGTTTAACATACTTGTTCTCCTGTGTTCCACTGTGCCACAGCGGTTCAAGAGGAGCGTCAGAGGAACAAGGAGCGTGAGGGCGAAGTGGAATCCACCAGCGCGGTCAACGAGGAGATGCCAGTGGAGAAGATTTTGGAGGCGGAGATGGCCGTGGAGCAAAAGACAGAGCTTCATGCCGACGGAACCTCCGGGGGAAGCTCTGTGAGTTGACGAATCAAAGGATTGACAGTCCTCATCTTGAGATGTTCTTTATTGTCTTCTTCAGCCCAACGACCCCGTGACAAACATCTGTCAAGCCGCTGACAAGCAGCTCTTCACCCTGGTAGAGTGGGCGAAGAGGATCCCCCACTTCTCGGAGCTGCCCCTTGACGACCAGGTCATCTTGCTACGTGCAGGTATAGAAAGTGATCCTGACAAAACTCAAATGAATTGAGCGGTCATAAGAAATGTCCTGTCCGCAGGTTGGAACGAACTGCTTATTGCATCATTCTCCCACCGATCCATCACAGTGAAGGACGGGATCTTACTGGCCACTGGCCTTCACGTGCATCGGAACAGCGCTCACAGCGCCGGCGTCGGAGCCATCTTTGACAGGTAGGCATCACGTTGCGCTGACACACACTCACGCTGATGACAAAACTTAACTAATTTGCTGTTGTTGACGACGCTAGACGTAGCATCCATTTTGATTAGAGTCAGACATTTGGTGCCGTCAATGGCAGTTGAGAAGTACAGCGTGTCCATTTGGGACTTTCTTTTCTGTGAGAGCTGTCCTCAGCTTTTGTGCTTACTCTTTAATGCCACAAAATGAGGCCCAAAAATAGCAACTGATGTCAAGGAAATATAGAGAAGTGATACATCTCAAGTGTTATTTTTAATTCACTGGTGAGGATAAGCAGCATAGAGAATGAATGGATGTTGTAAGATCCAGTGAGTGGTGAAAAGTTGAAACAACGCACATCATTGACGATTTAAAATGTAGAATGCTTAAATCTTTTAAATTTAATAATCTACAGTTCGTACTGAAAGTATGAAATCAGTATGGCATGTATGAAGTACAGCGGTGTCTTGACTGTGACCTCTCTAGTAACTCAAAATGTTAATTGCAATTTCTTTTAACCCATGTATGCATGAAGTATGGTTTTTTAAAAATGTTTTTATTACATTTATATAGGGTAGGGGTCTCAAACTTGCAGCCAATGCGACAATAAAGTGGTACCTCTACATACAAATTTAATTCGTTCCAGGACCTACTTTGTAAGTCAAAATGGTCGTACGTCGAGCGGGATTTGCCCATAAAAATACATTATAATTCGATTTATCAGTTCTACAGCCCAAAGACCTACACTCAATCCTTCATAAATACTACTGTAGGTACAGTTACAAATACTACTCCCTCCTGTGCCCTTAGATCCTCCTCCTCCATACAACTGTCTGTCCCCCCCCGTTCGCCTCACCACCACCATATAACTCGTACTTTTATCTTTTAAGAACTACATGTCTTTCTATCTGTGGTTCCCTTTAAGAAAAATAATCTGATTGAGACGTTATAAATTTGCAGTGTATGCTCAAGTAGTTGCGTGTTGACAGCTTAGTTTCCATTGCACCGTAGAAAACTTTTAAACAGAACCAAATTACAGTAGTGCTGCAACGATCAATCGATTAACTCGAGTATTTGATTACAAAAAAAGATTCGTATAAAATTTTGCTGCTTCGAGTATTTGTTCAGTTAAAGTAGGATTGTAATGGTTTGTTTTGAAAGTTTTTGCATTTAGTTTTCCTGATTTGGGTGGATACACTGCCCTCTAGTCCGTCTCATTTCACGTGGCTGAATCCATCCTGTTAAGACCAACATAAGCATAAGTTTTTGTTTGAGTAATTTTTTTTTTTAAGGCATTCGTGATTTAGTCTATTGCTATTTTTAGCAATTGTGGGATTTTTTTTTTTTTATTGTGGGAACATGTGTCTGAACCATTTCTTAGGTGCATTGTAAAAAAAATTTTAAAAAAATGTTAGCATTTTGTAGCTTGTAAGCGAGCCGACTTTTGCTATGTAAATTAGCAAATTGTTCTTCTGTTGTACATAGATTCTCATTTATTTATTTATTTTATACCGTTTGAGGCTCAGCTCAGGTATTTTAATTTTTTATGTTCCTTATCCAATTACTCGATTATTCAAACTAACTAGCTTATCGATTAATCGACAACTAAAATAATCGATAGCTGCAGCCCTAAATTACAGTACTTGTATCCATGGGTAAGTAGCCAACGGCCATTGGCTGAAGAGTTTACAAGTCTTGATTTACAACAGAGAAATTAGAGAAATAAATTCATATACGTTGCAAGTAATTCAGGGCCTCCACTTTTCCTTCAAGTCTTTTTTCCGATACTGATGTGAAATGGATCTCAAATTGTATTTATTATGGTCTTGAAAAAGTCTATAAAAGTCTTAAATTTGGCTTGTTTAGACCCTTTAAGTAACTCCTCTACCACTGTATATCATTAGCATTAGCTGTACTTTAGTGCCACCTTGTGGCATTATAGGGTGTTGTAGAAAAAGCAAATACACTGATAAGTGGCAATAGTTGTTGTTGTTGTTGTTTTAAACAGTGAGTTCAAAAGAAAATGCTTCACACTTCAGGTCTTACAGTGCTGTCACATATCTGGATCATGTGACTATAGTGATGTCATGTGACCGGGAGGGTGACTTGCACCTGCTGTGTTCTTTTGGCTGCTGCTGCTGCTTCCTTCTGTTTTGCTTTGGGTGTGCGCTCTTGCTGGGTTGCCGCTGTTTAATATGCATTCAGCGCACATTCAATAGCGAAGCACATCCGCAACTTTGCGTATAATACAGTAATGGCTGCCTGATGGCTACTAATTTCATTTAAGATTTACTGTACTTCTGCGTCAATATGGCTGGCTGGTCTGATGTTTCCTCCTGAGTAATTAGAAGAATGAAAATCCAATGTGCAGATGGTGTTGTCTATCCAATCACAATGTGTCGCTTCTCTGTTAATTACACAGTTCTTTTGTCTCTGTGCTCAGACGTTTTTTTCAACAAATAACTCCAAACTTTAGTGAGACGGTACATTGAGAATTAAATAATAGCAATAGACACAAGTCTCTCATTGTTCACAGTTACATTTTATGAACATTCAAAATGTATTCTTTATATGCACAGTAAATACTTTTTAGTTTGTGTAGAATTTGAGTCTTCTATTTTGAAGTTGCTGCCAAATGTCAAGAGCAGGGGTTCTCAAACCTTTTGGGTGCAGTAACCCCTAATGTTGGTTGTACAAAATTAGCATGTGTATTGCTAAAGGTTGTAGCGATCTATAAAAATGTTGTCAATTTCGACAATAACAAAAAAGTCATATTATGGAAAGTTTTATTATTAACATTACCAGGAAAAAAAAGATTTTCAAGAGAAGTCGCAATCTTGAGAACGTATTTTTCAAAAATAAAGTCATAATTTGATGACTTGAAATCCGTAGTTCAGAGTTCTCGATAAAACCCATAACTTCTGCAGGGTTTGAGAACCACTGGTCTGGAGTAAAAACCCGTAAAAAACAAACATGCATGTTCAACCGCTTTTTTACACAACCTAATAAGAGCACCTGCTGAAGGCCCAAACACATCCAAGTGTATTAGCGATGTCACTGTGTAATAACACTGTAATAACACATTGTGATTGCATACGCAGGGCGCACAATGCTGAGGTTGGGGCCATATTTGACAGGTAATTACGCCACGACACAAACACTTTCCTTGAACCCCTCCTCTGCCGTCCCCATTGAGAAAAAACACACAAGCCATGAGACACATCTCCTACTAAATGTGTGCTGTGCTTTGTTTTGTGTGCTTAAAGCTCCTGTCGTTGCCTTCAGGTTCATCCAACCTTTATTGTAGCTGGGGGTGTCGTATGTTTACACCAGTAGAAGGCAATGACGGTGATTTGTGTACATAAAGTTGATGTACAAAATCTACACAACCCCTCTTAAAAGGCCATGTTTCTGTGATAAGCTGTAAAAAGTGACAACATATATCATCAGTGCGGTGACAGCTCAATTTAGAAATAAAACTTCTCAAGCGATAGTGTGATTGCACAAGTGTGTACACCCATCTGTTACAGTGGTATGAAAAAGTTTTCACATTTCTGCCAAAAATCACCATCAAATATGATCTGATGTTTGTCAAAATCGCACAGATGAAAAAAGTGTCTGCTTTAACTAAAACCACCCAAACATTTATAATTTTTCATATTTTAATGAGGATCGTATGCAAACAATGGCAGAAGGAGGAAAAATAAGTAAGTGAACCATCACATTCAATGTTTTGTGCCCCCCCCCCCTTCCCCCTTTTGGCAGCAATAACTTCAACCAGACACTTCCGGTAGCTGCAGATCAGTCTGGCACATCGATCAGGACTAATCTTGGCCCATTCTTCTCTACAAACCTGCTGTAATTCAGATTCTTTGTTGTTCCGATTCCTGGGATGTTTGGCTTGAATTGCTGTCTTTCTGTCATGCCGCAGCATCTCAATGGGGTTCATGTCTGGACTTTGATTTGGCCACTCCAGAACGTGTATTATGTTCTTCTGAAACCATTCTGAAGTTGATTTTGTTCTGTGTTTTGGATCATAGTCTTGTTGCAACATCCATCCTCTTTTTAGCTTCAACTGTCTGACAGACGGCCTCAGGTTTTCCTGCAAAACCTCCTGTGATAAACATTTGAATTCATTCTTCCATTAATTATTGTAAGTTGTCCAGGCCCTGAGGTAGCAAAACAGCCCCAAATCACAATGCTCCCTCCACCATGCTTCACGGTGGGGATGAGGTGTTATGTTGTTGAGCTGTTCCATTTGTGTGTTACTCCCAAACAATTCAACTTTTGTTTCATCACTCCACAAAATATTTTGCCAAAACCTCCATGAAGTGTTCAAGTGCCTTTTTGCGGAAATTAAATGAGCAACAGCGTTCTTTTTAGACAGCAGTGGTTTCCTCCGTGGAGTCCTCCCATGAACACCATTCGTGGCCATAGTTTTATATATACTGTAGTTGATGTGTGCACAGAGATATTTGACTGTGCCAGTTATTTATGTAAGTCTTTAGCGGAGACTCTAGAGTTCCTCTTTACCTTTCTGAGTATTCTGCGCCGAGGTCTTGGCGTCATCTTTGGTGGACAGCCACTCCTTGGGAGAGAAGAAACAGTGCCAAACTCTCTCCATTTGTAGACAACTTCTCTGATGCTCGATTGATGTACATCCAGAGTTGTAGAGATGGTTTTCTATCCTCTCCCAGCTTTATACAAATCAATGATCCTTGATCGCAGGTCTTTGGACAGCTCTTTTGACCGAGCCATGATGCACATCAGACAATGCTTCTCATCAAGACAATTCTTACCAGGTGTGTGTTTTATAGTGGGCAGGGCAGCTTTAAACCACTCATCAGTGATTGGGCACTTAAATTGTTCGGTAAAAATTGGCTCCAATTGCTCTTTAAGTGTCTTTAAAGAGAGGGTTTCACTTATTTTTCCCCCTTCTGTCATTGTTTGCACGCTATCCTCATTAAAATATGAAAACATATACATGTTTGGGTGGTTTTAGTTAGAGCAGACACTATTTAACATCTGTGTGATTTTGACAAAGATCAGATCACATTTGGTGATTTTATGCAGAAATGTGAGAAATTCCAAAAGGTTAAGATACTTTTATTAGGTCTGTTTCCAGAATGAACCAACCATATTCAGAAGTATCTTAAATGGGAGTTTCTGCCATGCAGTGTTGTTTTCGTTAACAATTTCGACAACGAATATATTTCGTCGACGAACAATTTTTTCATTACGTGACGATGAGGTGTACAAAACGTGGCTTGGAAGACTAGAACATAACGAGACGAATGCCTGTTTTTGTCTGACGAGACGACTACGAGACGAAAATAGGTCAGCTTGCATCGTGGCAGTGTTTGGGCCATGTCACTCATGTGAGGTCTGCTGCGCCTCACCCTCCTCGCCGGAGTTTAGGGTGTTTCTCCAGCTTGGTTGCGCTCCGTCTTGCTTGTTTGGAAACACTGCAAGATTTGTTTTATTATCTTGGCAAGAGAGAATATGCAATGTAGCTTTAGCCTTTAAAGGTCTGTGCTGAGTGATCATCAGACAGTCATAGTTTGTTAGTTTGTGTTGCATTAGCATCAGAATGGCGAGCATCCTCTTCAAACACTGGCCAGTCTAAAGCAGAGCCACTTGGCTATTCTGTTCAGTAAGTCTCGAGCAGGGGTTGGCAACACAAAATGTTGAAAGAGCCACATTGGACCAATAAAACAATTTGGAATGTTTTATAAGTAGTTAAAAAAAAAGTTCACCTTGTCGCTTCTTGCGTGTGTGCATGATTTGTTTTTTGACCAATCAAATGAATGATCTTGTCGTCCTGCAATAAAGTAAATATAATTACAGTGAAGAAAATAGTATTTGAACACTCTGCTATTTTGTAAGTTCTCCCACTTAGAAATCATGGAGGAGTCTGAAACTTTCTTCGTAGATGCATGTCCACTGAGAGAGAGATGATCTAAACGGAAAAATCCAGAAATCACAATGCATGATTTTATAACAATTTAGTTGTGTGATACAGCTGCAAATACGTATTTGAACCCCTGTGTATCAGCTAGAATTCTGACCCTGTTAGTCCGCCTATTAAAATTCCACCTCCACTCCATGTATTATCCTGAACCAAATCCACTTCTTTGAGATCGATAGCAGCATAAAGACACTTGTCAACCCTATGCAAGTAAGACTCAAACATGTAACATAGTCAAGCCAAAAGAGCTGTCCAAAGACAGAGACAAAATTGTTCACCTCCACAAGGCTGGAAAGGGCTCCAAAGCAATTGCCAAGCAGCTTGGTGAAAAAAGGTCCACTATTGGAGCAATCATTAGAAAATGGAAAAAGCTAAACATAACGGTCAATCTCAATCGAAGTAGAGCCCTATGTAAGATATCACCTCGTGGGGTCTCAATGATCCTAAGAAAGGTGAGGAATCTGCCCAGAACTACATGACAGGAGTTGGTCAATGACCTGAAAAGAGCTAGGACCACAGTTTCCAAGGTTACTGTTGGTAATACACTAAAACGTCATGGTTTGAAATCATGCATGGCACAGAAGGTTCCCCTGCTTAAACCAACAAATGTCTTTGCCATTCTTAAGTTTGCCTATGACCATTTGGATGATGCAGAGGAGCCATAGGAGCAAGTTTTGTGGTCAGATGAGAGTAAAATAGAACTTTTTCGTCATAATTCAACTAACCGTGTTTGGAGGAAGAAGAATGATGAGTACTAGCTCAAGACCACCATCTCTCTCTGAAGCACGGGGTAGTAGCATCGTGCTTTGAGGGTGTTTTTCTGCACATGGGACAGGACGAGTGCACTGTATTAAAAAGAGGATGACTGGGGCCCTGTATTGTGAGATTTTGGGGAGCAACCTCCTTCCTTGATCGTGATTGATCGTGCCTGGGTCTTCCAACATGACGATGACCCGAAGCACACCAATAGGAAAATCAAGGAGTGGCTCGGTAAGAAGCATAACAAGGTTCTAGCATTGCCTAGCCAGTCTCCAGACCTAAACAAAATAGAAAAACTTTGGATGGAGCTCCGTGTTTCTCAGCGACAGCCCAGAAAAACCTGAGTGATGGGTGGTCCAAGATCCCTCATGCATTGTGTGCAAACCTGGTGGAAAAACTACTGGAAACGTTTGACCTCTGTAATTGCAAACAAAGGCTACTGTGCCAAATATTAACATTCATTATCTCAGGTGTCTAAATACTTATTTGCAGCTGTATCACACAAATAAATCGTTAAAAAAATCATACATTGGGATTTCTGGATTTTTATTTTTAGATCATGTCTCTCACTGTGGATATGCACCTATGATGAAAATTTCAGAACCATCCATGATTTCTAAGTGGGAGAACTTGCAAAATAGCAGTGTTCAAATACTTATTTTCTTCACTGTACTGTATGCAGTATTCATCACGCATCAGAAACGTGTCTGCAGGTGCGTTTGGTTTTCTGTGCAACATTAATATGTGAATCCATGTTTATAATGGACATTGTTGGGAAAGTCCACTTTTCTTACCATCTTTCGCTCCTTTTTGTTCTCTGCAGGGTTTTGACAGAGCTGGTGAGCAAGATGCGAGACATGCAGATGGACAAAACTGAACTGGGCTGCCTGCGTGCCATCATCCTCTTCAATCCAGGTACGCAGAAGCAAACGGGACAACCTCCCATCCAGATGGACGTTTATTTCAAACTTTCTCTCGGCCAAAGATGCCAAGGGCTTGTCCAACCCGAGCGAGGTGGAGATGCTGAGAGAAAGGGTGTACGCGTCTCTGGAGACATACTGCAAGCAGAAATACCCGGACCAGCAGGGCAGGTACGCACTAGCATGGGTGGAGAATGCGCCTTGATGTGGGCAGCTGGTGTCACATGACTTTACTGAAGACAGCAGTCAGTTGCTAATTAAAGGTACTTTAGTTAAATTAGTACTAGCCGATAACATATAAAAAACATGCGTATCACCGTCAATGGCAGCCAGTGAGTATACTGATTTATTTCCACACTGTATGTTTGTGTTTGATGATCTGAAAAAGTGCACTAAAATGTAGCTTAGCCCCTTAAGGAGCACTCATTTTACTCATTGTTTGTTATTGACGACACTAGACGTCCAATTCGTTCATTCACCTTCTCCCAGTCTTGAAGTGAATGTGTCTAAGGTGAGTTTTTTTTTTTTACACTTGCTAAATCAAGTGTTTTTAGCAGCCCTTTTAATTTTTATTAGTCTTAAGTAGGGCTGTCAAAATTATTGCGTTAACGGGCGTTAATTAATTTTTTTAATTAATCACGTTAAAATATTTGACGCAATTAACGCACTAGGCCCATTCAGACAGATTTAAATGTCAGTACAGTGAAAGGCCAACTTGTTAATTGTGTTTTATGGAGTTTTTCCGCCCTCTGCTGGCGCTTGGGTGTGACTTGCATATGTTATGTGGCGTAATGTCGCCCTCTGCTGGCGATTCAGCGCAGCTGATTATTTGGGTTTCGGCGCGCTTTTTTGACATGATTATATGTCGACGCGAACTCACACTAATAAACAGTGCTATTCAGACCAGCTAACGTCCGCATCCATCATTCAGTGCCAGTTCTCATAGCCCCATCACACTGTTTGTGTCTAATACATGCATCGCTTGTGAGTTATATTCCTCCTTTGTTTATATTCATGAGCATTAGATAGTTATTGATGATGTGTATTTGAATTTGTTCACATATATGGTGAAATGCAGTTACATTGTTAGATGCTTGTGAGCTAATTGGCTAGTGCTACTGCTCAAATGGACATGTGTGTGTACATTTTATGTTATTTTGTGATTTATGCAAGTTATTGACACATTGCCTTGTTATTTTCAGTTTTACAAAAATACAAGAAACGTGCTCCTGTCAAAAAGAGATGACTTCAGTAAAGCCCATGCTACTTGCCACACCGTCTGATTTCTTTTTGGAACTTATGTTCGCTATCTGTCAATTTGTGTACTCACACACATTGAGGACAGAATAGGGCTACTAGTTTATTTTTTTGATTGAAAATTTTACAAATTTTATTAAAACGAAAACATTAAGAGGCATTTTAATATAACATTTCTATAACTTGTACTAATATTCATCTTTTAAGAACTACAAGTCTTTCTATCCATGGATCACTTTAACAGAATGTTAATAATGTTAATGCCATCTTGTTGATTTATTGTTATAAAAAACAAATACAGTCCTTATGTACCGTATGTTGAATGTATATCTCCATCTTGTCTTATCTTTCCATTCCAACAATAATTTACAGAAAAATATGGCATATTTTATAGATGGTTTGAATTGCGATTAATTACGATTAATTAATTTTTAAGCTGTAATTAACTCGATAAAAAATTTTAATCGTTTGACAGCCCTAGTCTTAAGTCAAATAAATAAGTTAGAATACTTATTAGTCTTGGTCTTATTTTTAGTCTTGGTCTTTTAGACAAAAATACTTACAGTGCTGGCCAAAAGTATGGGCACCCCTGCAATTCTGTCAGATAATGCTCAATTTCTCACAGAAAATGATTCCAATTACAAATGCTTTGGTAGTAATATCTTAATTTATTTTGCTTGCAATGAAAAAACACAAAAGAGAATGAAAAAAAAATATTTTAAACAAAACTCCAAAAATGGACTGGACAAAAGTGTTGGCACCCTCAGCCTAATACTTGGTAGTACAACCTTTAGACAAAATAACTGTGAACAACCGCTTCCAGTATCCATCAATGAGTTTCTTACAATGCTCTGCTGGAATTTTAGACAATTCTTCTTTGGCCAACTGCTCCAGGTCTCTGAGATTTGAAAGGTGCCTTCTCCAAACTGCCATTTTCAGATCTCTCCACAGGTGTTCTATGGGACTCAGGTCTTGACTCATTGCTGACCACTTTAAATGTCTCCAGTGCTTTCTCTCAAACCATTTTCTAATACTTTTTGAAGTGTTTTGGGTCATTGTCAGGCTGGAAGACCTATGACCTCTGAGGGAGCTTTCTCACACTGGGCCATACATTATGCTGCAAAATTTGTTGGTAGTCTTCAGACTTCATAATGCCATGCACACGGTCAATCAGTCCAGTGCCAGAGGTAGCAAAGCAACCCCAAAACATCAGGGAACCTCCGCCATGTTTGACTGTGGGGACCGTGTTCTTTTCTTTGATGGCCTGTCCCCCCCCCCCAGTAAACTCTATGTTAATGCCTTTTCCCAAAAAGCTCTACTTTTGTCTCATCTGACCAGAGAACATTCTTCCAAAACGTTTTTGGCTTTCTCAGGTAAGTTTTGGCAAACCTGGCTTTTTTATGTCTCTGGGTCAGAAGTGCGGTCTTCCTGGGTATCCTACCATACAGTCCCTTTTCATTCAGACGCCAGCGGATAGTACGGGTTGACACTGTTGTACCCTCGCACTGCAGGACAGCTTGAACTTGTTTAGATGTTAGTCAAGGTTCTTTATCCACCATCCACACAATCTTTTGTTGAAATCTGTTGTCAATTTTTCTTTTCTGTCCACATCTAGGGAGGTTAGCCACAGTGCTATGGGCTTTACACTTATTGATGACACTGCGCATGGTAGACATAGGAACATTCAGGTCTTTGGAGATGGACTTGTAGCCTTGAGATTACCCATGCTTTCTCACAGTTTTGCTTCTCAAGTCCTCAGACATTTGTTTGGACTTCTTTCTTATCTCCATGCTCGATAAGGACACAGGACAGAGGTTGAGTCAACTGTAATCCATTTTAACTGGCTCCACGTGTGATTTAGTTATTGCCGCCACCTGTTATGAGCCACAAGTAAGTAACAGGTGCTGTTAATTACACAAATTACAGAAGCATCATCTGATTTTTCAAAAGGTGCCAATACTTTGGTTTTTTTCATTGCAAGTTAAATAAATGAAGATATTACTACCAAAGCATTTGTAATTGCAATGATTTTCTGGGATAAATTGAGCATTATCTGACAGAATTGCAGGGGTGCCAATACTTTTGGCCGGCACTGTAAATGCTCTTGCGTGCGGAAATACAACCTGCTCTACGCTTCCTGTGATAAAATAAAAGCATGCGTCACAAAACAAAAGTCAACGTTTATTTAAAAAAAAAAAAAAAAAAAAAAACGTCTTAAAGTCAAAATCGCTTAAGTTGGGTCCGTTGGAACCTGGGGATTACCTGTATGTGACTCACTCCCACCTATCTCTGCGTATTTCCACATATTTCCTCCCTCAGGTTCGCTAAGCTCCTCCTTCGACTGCCGGCGCTGCGCTCCATCGGCCTGAAGTGTCTGGAGCACCTGTTTTTCTTCAAGCTGATCGGCGACACACCCATCGACACTTTCCTAATGGAGATGCTGGAGGCCCCTCACCAGCTCACCTAGACGAGCCCAGGCCACGTTGCACACCGGGAGTAGCCGCACGCCACATGCAGTTGGGCTCGTCGGCCTTCACCTAAAGAAACTGGAGCACCCGCCGGGCCGAAAGTAGCCCTCACACTTTCACACCAACATAGTTCACCCGCTGCATTACGCAGATTTAACTTGCAGAGGCGACACGGTTTTAACAATTAGCTCATCTCACCGTCTCTTCGTGTACTCAGTGTTTCACAGCTCATCCATATAAACAGCCGACTATGAACGTACATGCGCATGTATACGTATAGCGTATACAGGCGTGTGTATATGCAAACGTATGAGGGGTAAATGTCTTAATGTTGAGTTGGAGCGCCTCTGTATTTTAGATCCGCCGAGTTCATTGATGGTTTTTAGCTTCCAATCAGGTGCGTAGCATTTCAATCAGCTCTCCGCCGTCACACCAGCGTGTCTCCTTTTCGACTTAATCCTAAAATGTATTATATATGCTTTGTATTTCCATTACCGTGCTGAAACTTGTTTTTGGTTTCTATCTTGAAGTACTGTACTCATGAAATGAGAGCTTTTTTGTTTCCAAGGCATTGAAATCCAGGAGGGTCTGGGAGCACTTTGAATGACTAACGTTGTCCTTCCATCCCCGATGTGCGCACAGTTGGCTTTGTAAGACAAAAGGAATGACTTGAATTTCTCATTTTTATGCTTTCTTTTAGATTTGATCCCTTTGTTTCTCCTCGATTCTGACAGTCGCTCGGCAGTTTTGACCAGCTCGCGGGAGTTGAGCGCTTCACGCCAGACTGCTCGGTTTCTAGTTTATCGTCCGGACGTGGTCATTTATGCACTTTTGTGAGTCGTACCTGTGTGAACGTTTCTTCCGAATGGCCGCCGTCTCTGAGACAAGGTACTTGGCGTCGGCTTTCTCTTATCCTCGCTGCTGTATCGAGTAGGATCAATAGTGCTTGAACAGGCCCGTTGAGCGATGACAATGCTTTAGCCACACAATGAGAAAGCATTAATGCTGATTAGATGTTGTAATCTCGCAATATTCTTTCTCCCCTAATTGATGACATCACCGGTCATGCTGAGATAAATGCAACTAAGGACCAGTGTTCGCATCCCAGGGTTTAGGATGTGAATTTGTTCTATGTGACTACCTGACACTTTGACATTTTTTTTACATTAGATATGTAAATATTAGGACTTTGAAAAAAATCCCTTTCGCTAGCGGCGCCCACAAACATTTTAATAATTGATTTTTGTTGTTTTTTTATGACCCTGTTTTATCGACTGTGCCCCAAACTGCAGCCTTTGCACCCGCGCTCTTGATTGGCACTTGACTTTTACTGTGATTTGTAACCGAGCGCAGCTCCAAATGTGATTAGCAGAGTTTGGCAGTACTGCTTTGGAGCATTTTCCCCTGTCCTGAGGTTTGTTTTAGGCTAATTGGACAGGGAATAGGTGCTACAAATCGAACACAGTCTTGCACAGTTTACCAATGCGATCAATGCACAGTACGCAAGTAAACAGGCATCAGTTGAGAGTCGGTAATAGAGAAGTATTAAGAGTCCAAATGTGTCCTCTCAAAGAGGATTTTTGTGCTTGTGTGACTCGGACGCCCGCCGTTAGACGACCTGTCAAACAGGTGCTTTATTTTTAGTGTTTGGATATTCTTCTATTGCGCGCAAGTTGCAGGAATGAAGGCATTGAGTTGCATTTAGTGAAGGGGTGGGCAAACTATGAATCCGCTCGGCTCTCTGATTACTAATTATTACGTTATCGGTAGTCCTGTTTGTTGCATTCATTTTGGTGTTTTTAACAACATGGAAATCGCAAGTTTTCCCAGTTAACCTTGTTATTCGACTTCTCAAGCTGTTATTATTAATGAATAAGTTGTTATTTCTTCATGATAATCATTTAAAGTAGGGGTGCACAATCCGAATTTTTTAAACCGCTATCGATAACTTCCTGCTCCTCAAAGCCGATAACGATAACCAATAATAAATATATAATTTTAAAATGTATATTCACCTGAATTTTTGAACACCTGGAGGTTAAAAAAACTAGTGGTGGATTAAACATAGATTTGCCTTTGACCTAAGCAGATTTTTCAGGATGACGTGAATATTATTATAATGAACAAAACAAAGACAAACAGTTTTGACTTCAAAGTGCCCATATTTATTTTTCAAATAAATATAATTTGAGTCTATATCATTGACGATGTGTTCCCCTGAACAATGAGCACTGAACTAAAACATAAACCAACAAGTATTGTGCTTTGTCAGCAGATAAAACATTTGGTGCAACAGGAGAGGAAACTATTGTGGTCTTGGTCCATGAAACAAATTTTGGACAGCAAGCCTATCAATAATCAAAAGGCCTCTCAATAACTTGTAAACATGACACTGGAAAATGCAAACATTTGCTAATTGCCATAGGTTTATCATTCAGTGATGGAAAAGTAAGACCTCTAGAACAGTAACAAAACTTTGTATAAACCAAGACAAGGATTGAAGTAAAGAAATACAGACACATAAATTCAACTGAAAAAAAGAATGCATTCAGGCTCTTAACAGTATAAAAAATTAAATAACTGAGGCACTGAAACAAGTTATAAATTTAGTGAAAACGCATTGATTCCTCATTATCAAAAGTATTGTAGAACAAAAGGCTTCCCTTATCATACTGTAAAAACAATAGCAAGTGAATCCATTTCAGCAGCAGCAAGTTACGTGGCTTATTGGATGTGTTGTAGCTTGACACTTTTTTTCCTGCCGTGTGGAACTTTATTACAAATTGCGAGTGAAGCGTTTTCCACTGACCATTTGTAGAAATCCCACACTACCGACGCCATGTTTGCTGTGAACTAACCAGCTGTGCTGCACACTGCCGTCGCTTGAGCGTTACGTCACAAAAAGGGAGCTCTTGATTTGTGGTACACCTCACTCTTTCTGAACCACACACAGTCACTGATACATTGTATTGGCAAAACAGGAATTGAAACAAACGCACACATCCTAATCCACCGACATAGTGCCAAAAATATTATACTGTATATTATCGGGCCTATTAAAAACGTTATCGTATTTATTGGGATGACCTCATAATTCCTATTATCGGACCGATAATTATCGTGTACCTATGATTTAAAGGGATCCACAGAAAGACTTGTAGTTGTTAAAAGGGGATGGCGTGGCTCAGTGGTAGAGTAGTTGCCCCCCAACCCAGAGGTTGTCGTTTCAATTCTCTGCCCTGATGAGCTCACCTAAGTATCCTTGAGCAAGATACAGAACCCCAAATTGCTCCTGGTGCTGCGTCACCAGTAGGTAGATGGCAATGTAGTGTAAAGTGCTTTAAGCGCCTTGAAAGGTGGAAAAGCGCTAAACAAGTAAAACAACATTTACCAAAAGATAAACGTTATTATGAGTTAAAATAACGTAATATTGAAAGCCCTCTTTATGTTTTCGTTTTTATACAGTTTGTAACATTAGTTTAACTAGTTGGTCGCCATTGTTGTTGACGTCCCAGGGCGGTGCTGTCACATGCTTACGCTGCTGGGCTTCCAGAGTATGACTCTAGCAACATGTCATCTGCTCAACCCTTTCAGTTTGAACCCGAGAGGAACATTCATTAGCATGACAGCACTGGCAATATTTCACAAAACAAGCAGCAAAACCAAAACGGACAGGAAAGACGGGATGAGACGTGACGAGAGTAGGAGAAAAAAAGCTGTGTTCTGCTAAAATGTGCTACACCGGCAAAACGTCCTACAAGAGCCAAATTTGACACCCAAAGTACTACCGTGCGCTTTCAGCTTGTTTTGTTTAGATACATACAGACAGAACATATTAAAGATGCCTTAAGAAAATACTTATACGTAGTAATATCAAATAAGGGTGGTTTAAATACGCTACATGACTAACGTAGTCAACAGATCAACAATCTGCTTTAAAGCCACGTCAAGACAACACAATGCTTAAAGGTATGAGAGGGAAACACATGCAAAATGTATTTTGAGGCAATAAAAAGGTAATAAAGGCCTCAATAAAAACACAAACAGTACACGCCGCTTTTAACCGGGTAGCACATGTGTTGGACGTCTCACAGCTTAGAAGGAATTGCAGTAACTTGGTAGTTTTCGTCGAGTGACGGTGACAATCTACGTCATCACCCCAAGCGTCCATAAAACAAGGTGCCCTACGTAGGTAAAAAACGTACTAAATATTATAGATTTTTAAATCAATGGCAATATTTTATGTATTTCCAATAACCTATTTTAGTAAAAGAGAACAAAAGTCTTTAAGTCAGAGGTTCCCTTTAATAACTTGTTATTTGTGTTGTAACCAGTGTTGTATTTGGCAGCCCTTTTAATTTTCGTCTTAGTCTTTGGGACGAAAATACTTATTAGTCTTAGTCATATTATAGGCATTTCAAACTGTGTTCGTCTTCGTGTAGTTTTAGTCAACAAAGAGTCAAATTTCGTCTAGTTTTCGTCGACAATTCCTCAAAATGTTTTTGTCAACTTCAAAAGTTTGTCCATGAATAAATCAATAAAGGTTTCCAATAATTTCTAATAAACATTGACAGAGGAGCACATAATTGTAGAGTGTGCAAGGACATGACCCTTATTTGTGTTGATAATACACACGTAGCAGGAAAACAGTACATTATTTACAATTAATGAAACCCACCTGGACGCCTCCAGCTTTCTGTACTAGTTTTTCAAGAGTTTAACAAGAGACTCACCACGCTAAATGCTAACGCTATGCTAACGCTACAAGTTACATTTAGTGTGTGATGATCACTCAGCACAGACCTTTAAAGGCTATAGCAACATGGCATATCAAGCCAAGATAAGAAAACAAAACTTACCAAGCAGCACCTGGCACATGTGTTTCACAAAAATAACCTGGAGTGGACACGCGCTAACGGCACGTCACATGAATGACACGACCAAACACTGCTACGATGCATACTAACTACACATATGACAAGAAAATGTCACACATTGTGAACTTACGACGAAATTTATGGCGAATTTTCGTTCTCGTCTCGTCAGACGAAAACTGGCATCTGTCTTGTTATGTTTTAGTCTCCTAAGACGTTTTTAGCAAGTCATTGTCAAGAAAAAATTGTTCGTTGACGAAATGTTTTTGTTATCGTCATAGTTGACAAAAACAACACTAGTTGTAACGTGCTTACATCAATTTTCAAAATGTTATAATGAATGGATTAGTCCTTAAATTGTACTGCTAACAATTATAAATACATTGAGCAGATTTTTTAAAATGAATTTTTCCGTCCTATCTCCTCAAAATAGATGAATAAAATATATTTTTATTGATTAATCTTATTAAATACCTAATCTTTTCATTGGTTGTAAATATTTAACAAAACTCATTGACTAGGAAGCAAGTTTACACATTTTTAATCGTATTATTGAAATGTGATTTTATATACTTTTTAAACCTAATTGACCATCAGTCCAATTTAAAACAATTTTCATGTGGCTTTGAGCATATAGGGTTGCCCACCCCTGGTTGAGCGGATGATTTTTTTTTTTTTTGTAAATGCTCTTTTTTTAGAAGCGAACCCCAAAAATTCGATTTTCAACACAACGAGAAGGCCGCTCGTTTTTAAGAGCCGTCTCACGTTTGGCGCAAATGACAACTCACTGTGTTTGTCCTCCAGAAGCTTGCTCGGCGGAACATTGACGTCGTAGCGCTTCGTGACGTCCGCACGCGGACATTAAATGTCAATCTTTTGCAATCATGGTTATGGCTTGACAGAAAATATGCAACTGGACTTACACCATAAGGTGAAAAAAGTTATTATGCCACTTAGAATTACAATGGGCTCATTCCATTTTTGTTGTTTTACAGTACAGTGTTGTTTTATGGCAGCAGTAAAAAGGGGGGGTTATATTGACCTTAACATGCAGTTGCACTAGCATACAGGCTAAAGCACCATAGCTACATCCATAAAATTAACATTTCTGTCAGATTTTTGGTATGCTAAGAGTGCATTTAACCTGATAAAAGGGTTGAGTCGACATTCTTAAATATTAAAATCAGAGGTGCAACAATTAATCATCGACAACTAATCGATTAGCAAATTAATATTCAACTATTTTGATAACCAATTAATCGTTTAGGACCTTCAAGTTAAACTTGTCTAAATTCTTAAAATGATAACATATATGTAACTTCTGTTGTAAACATTAACACATGTTTTATTATATTTTTGTTAAGTCAAAGTGGCACATGTAAAAAAAATATTTTGGAAAACAACAATTCACATTTTTGCCTATTTTTAGACATCTTACTATCTAAACTAGCTTCTTAATGAGGCTGCAACAACTAATCGATTAAACTGATTAAAATCGATTGATAAATTAGTTGCCAACCAATTTTAACAATCGATTTTTTCCAGCAGCTGTGAGAAATCGCGTTTGGGTCCTTGTTTGTGTGCCAGTGATTAGAGCAAGAGAGAGAGCCAGTTCACTGTTACACTCTGGTTGGGTTCGTGAATCATACGAAATGTTGAGTTAGATTGCTGAGTAAATGAAACCAATTGCATTATTTGTATTCTTTGTTGATGAGACGTTACTACTTATCAAAGAGCACTAAGCTAGTTAGCCATTATGCTAATCAGTGTCCTAAGTGTCCGTTTGTATTGTGTTTTGGAGAAGCACATTGGCACTTGAGTTATTGTTAGATAGTAAAGTTGAAAACACATTTCTTTTTATAAAGAAACCACACAGTCTCAACACAAACTTCCATTCAAACTGTACAGGAGAGTGTGCTTTGAAATTTTATTTTGTCTTCATTGTTACTTACAACATGCCTCAAACAACTTCAAGTTAAACTGTGAAGATAATTGAAAAAAGTGACATTCATCCGATTAATCGATTATAAAAAATAATCGTTAGTTGGAGCCCTAATTAAAATGACGCACTCACTCTGCCCTGTCATACCCTAGTCTTTCCTAGCCTCCCTTCTAGACGTCTGTAGCACTGTAGGAGTTAAATGAGTTCATTATGTAAGACCAAAAATTTTTGTTTGATGAAAGTCGGCTACTCCCGAGTCATGACTGTGAACTGTGATAAATTTTTGATAATCACTCTCCCCTGATACATCAGTTTGCTCTTAATTTAAAAATGACACAAGTGGAGTTAGCCCACTCTTGTTCTCAGTGGCTCATAAAATGTTATCGGAGTGGGGTCTGTCGCATGCATCCCACCTGAAGGTTTGTCCTCTGCGCTGAGGTGTTTGCGTTCTTCCAGATTGCTTTGAAGTTTTAACGCACAGTCGTCGAGACTGTGATAAGAGGCCGAGTGAAACCGCGGGCAAAAATGAAGGCAGGATGGCGGTGCGATTGAGCGTTTATCAGAACACCCTCCGCCTTCATCCCCTCGGCCTTTGCTGCTTTTCGACCCATCGGTGAATAAACCTTCCAATTAAATGCGAGCGGAAGAGGCCGTTCATCGGCGCTCTTGTGTGATATTCTTGTCGGAAAAGGATGTGAAGTTTTCCTGGCGTCCCCCGACTTCATGCGCTTTCTTAACGTGACGGACGCAAATGCAGGGGTTCTCAAACTAATCCTTACATGGTAGCAGCAGTAGTAATATAAGTGGTACCTTGGGATGAGAGTTGAAATCATCCCAAGACCGTGCTTGTTTTTCAACACTTATCCTGGAACATCAGAAAAAATTGTGAACACAAACCATGTGTACTAAATGTATTTTTGGACTATAAGTCGCATTAGCCAAATAGTGAACCACGAAGAGGAAAAACAACATATATGAGTCGCATTTTTGGGGGTGAATTTTATTTTATCAGAGACCAAGAACAGAGATTAAACATGCACTAAAATGGTTACAGGCTACATGGGTGTCTGTTGACTTATTGTTATTTTTCATTTATAAAACCAAATCCTAAATCAGAATCGGTTAAATGTCGGATGCGATCCGCAAGTTGTTCTGCCTATTAGGCACGATGTAGCTCATTCATACTGTACATACAGACCTCATACATATTGTTGACAGTGGCGCCGTAAAACCCAGATTTGTGATTTCACCTGGCTCACATTTGTGTCTGCAGTTACATTCGTTCATACGACCCCCTGTCCCAGTCAAAATAGATTGGACGTCTAGCGCCTGTCAATGGCAGCCAATGAATTATCAAGGGTGGGACCCCAAAATGCCCCCCAAACAAGAGGAAGTAACCCAAAATAAACAAGAACTTTATAGAGAGTCTTAAATCAGTGGTGGAACAAATGTTAATAGGTAAAGTCAAAAAGTATTTGGTGAAAAGAATACTGATACAATGTGAGTAACTGCTTAAGATGCTTGATTTTTTTTTAAAACAATGGTTAGCTATATGAACTGTTATTATTATTCTGTTCTATAACATATTACATAACCACATTAAGCTAAAGAAATACAAAAACGTTAAATTCCGACAGAGAAAAAAACTACTGGAACTGAGCATTATTTGTCCAAAGAGCATGAGTGCCCTCTAGTGGATAAAACTAAAAGGTTCATATTTCCAGTTTTCCATGGTCAACCGGTGCCAAATAAAAACTGAGAAATATTAAAATCTGCGCTTTCGAATCATATTCATGGCTAAGTCAAATACTTAATTTTTTAAAGGTGCTTTAAAGATGCCACGTGATTGAACTGACCGGCGTGACCATAGAACGGCAACGGCAAGCCCCTAAGCTCCGCCCTTGCCTAATATTACAAGGAAGTGACCGAAAATTAGCTCTTTGGCTTCCATTGACAATTAGAAACGTCCAAAACTGGCAGGACTGGCAGTGAATGTTCATATCTCAGTGCCATTATCCAGGAAAAATGGAACAAATCTAATTGCCATGAATTTGTCCCGTGAACCAAAATAAGTTTGACACCCCTGAATTAAATACTGTAAATAAATGTGACTTGACATTTATTACAGTGGTATGAAAAAGTATCTGAACCTTTTGGAATTTTTCACATTTCTGCATAAAATCACCATCAAATGTGATCTGATCTTTGTCAAAATCACATAGAAGAAAAGACAGTGTCTGCTTTAACTAAAACCATCCAAACATGTATAGGTTTTCATATTTTAATGGGGATAGTAGGCAAACAATGACAGAAGAGGGAAAAATAAGTAAAAATAAGTAAGTGAACAATCACATTTAATATTTTTTTATTTGGACTTTGACTTGGCCACTCCAGCACGTGTAATTTGTTCTTCTGAAACCATTCTGAAGTTGATTTACTTCTGTGTTTTGGATCATTGTCTTGTTGCGGCATCCATCCTCTTTTTAGCTTCTACTGCCAGACAGACGCCCTCAGGTTTTCCTGCAAAACATCCAGATAAACTTTTTAATTCATTCTTCCATTAATGATTGCACGTTGTCCAGGCCCTAAGGAAGCAAAACAGCCCCAAATCATGATGCTCCCTCCACCATGCTTCACGGTGGGGATGAGGTGTTGATGTCGGTGAGCTGTTCCATTTTTCCCCCACACATGACGTTGTGTGTTACTCCCAAACTTTGGTTTCATCAGTCCGCAAAATATTTTGCCAAAACCTGTGGAGTGTCCAAGTGCCTTTTTGCGAACATTAATTGAGCAGCAATGTTTATTTTTTTTAGACAGCAGTAGCTTCCATGTGTCTTTTTATGGAAATTAAATGAGCAACAATGTTCTTTTTAGACAGCAGTGGTGTCCTCCGTGGAGTCCTCTCGTGAACACCATTCTTGGCCATAGTTTTACATGTAGTTGATGTGTGCACATAGATTTAGCAGAGACTCTAGGGTTCTTTTTTACCTCTCAGAGTATTCTGCGCTGAACTCTTGGCATCATCTTTGGTGGATGGACACTCCTTGGGAGAGAAGCAACAGTGCCAAACTCTCTCCATTTGTGGACAACTTCAAATGATGAACATCCAGACTTAGAGATGGTTTTGTATCCTTTCCCAGCTTTATACAAATCAACAATCCTTGATCACAGGTCTTCAGAGAGCTCTTTTGACCGAGCCATGATGCACATGAGACAATGCTTCTCATCAAGACAATTCTTACCCGGTGTGTATTTTATAGTGGGCAGGTCAGCTTTAAACCACTCATCAGTGATTGGGCACACACCTGACTTAAATTGTTTGGGAAAAAATGGTTTCAATTGCTGTGTAAGTCTCCTTAGGCAGAGAGTTCACTTAATTATTTTTCCCCCTTCTGTCATTGTTTGCTTGCTATCCTCATTAAATTATGAAAACCTATAAATGTTTGGGTGGTTTTAGTTAAAGCAAACACTGTTTTTACATCTGTGTGATTTTGACAAAGATCAGATCACATTTGATGGTGATTTTATGCAGAAATGGGAGAAATTCCAAAAGGTTCAGATACTTTTTCATACCACTGTATATGGTGCCCACCTCCAAAACTGCGGCTCTTGGACCCCCGTTTGAGAACCCCTGCACTATTGTTTTTCATAGGCGAGCACAAATATTGTTACATTTGGAGATGCTGTTTAAGAGGACGTGTGCTTTTTTTAAAATTTGTAAAAGATTGAAGGCAGGCATTGACTGACGTGTTTGTAAAGACATTGGCAGATGACGTAGCCACCACCCAAGTGGTGCGTTGGCTTGCTTGGTCTATTTCTGACCGCCATGCTGTGTTGACCTAATGAAGGGTCTCTCATAGGAATAGAGTGGCAGCTGGTGTGTGAGGGTCCGCTTAGAAGACGGTGGATAGAAAAAGTCTACACACCCTAGTAAAAAATGTCACTTTTACGTGATTTATGACAATAACGTTGCTGTGTATCTGCCACCATTTAAAGTGCCTCGGATGAACCCCAAGTTTAGCTGTTCTAGTAGGCTTTTCTCACTTTTATTTTGATTTCGTGCCATCCGATTAGTCGTAATTCACTGCCACGAAAATACTGTACCGCACTGTTGTTGTGTTGTTTACATGAACTTATTGTCTGCCATTGAGAATAATGGATGTTGAATTTATTTAAACAGGGAGAACTGTTATGAATGCTTCAGTAATATTTACGGTGCTAGACGTCCAATCCATTTTCACTGGGAGGGGCGAATGAACGTTCATTCGCCCCTCCCAGTGAAAATGGATTGGACGTCTAGCGTCAAATTCAGCCAATTACTTAATGTTGTAATCCTTATCCAATCTCAAAAACCTGGCGTTTGAACAAGGGTGTGAAGACTTTCTATCCACTCTGATTAGCGTTTGGAGCCCATCATGGTGCTTAACCTGCAGTGTGTTGGTGCTTTTTTTCTTCTGTATCTCCTCCACTGCACCTTTTCGTGTGTCGGGCTCGCGTCACGCGAAGGGATCGGTCGGTTTTTAAGGTCAATTAGAGGAGGGAACTGGAAAAAAAAAATTAATCTCCCCATGTAGAGCTAGAATGTTTCTTCTTAGCTTAAACAAAATTCACTCTTGTTACTTTCCATTTCCCCTCCCTGTGCTTCCAGCTTTTTTTGTTTATTCCAAAGTATTAAACAAATGCATCAAGTGTCCAATCTGAATGGAAGCTGCCCCAAGTCTGTTCTTCAACCTGTTTGTATCTTACTCCATCGTGCACGTGGAGCCCTGTGACTATTGTGTGCTTTGGAGATTTGGAAGAATATGATGTTTTTTCCCTTCCCAGTCATTAATTCTGACTTGTTTCTGTTTGTTGTATTATGTCTGAGTAAAGCTTTTAATACTGTAAACTGCTTCTCATTGCGTTATTTCTAACAGGTCAGTCCGGCAGGACCCCCAGGGCCCTAAAATAGTGGCTGGCTGCAGTGTCAATAGTCATCCTCCAGAGGGAGTGCTGTGTCTCTGTAGTCTTGGGGAAAATGGGCGGGCCGTCATCACGTTTAAACTCCTCCTCCTGACCAAAGAGGAGGTGACATACCTGTACGTGAGCAGCATTTTCTTGGTCTTTACAGTTGAGTTATTGATCTTAGCAATACAATACAAACTCCTAATGAAGTGGGTTTCACACTGTTAGGAATGCTGAGTGTGAGAGTCAGGAAGGTGTTTTACCGGTACAATGAGGTGTCTGTTGATGGCTTGGGGTAGGTCTGATTCGGACCTGCGTGTCAGCAAGTCCAGGTAAAAAGTGGAGTCACAGGGTCAGGAAGTTGTCTGATGGTCAGCAGTTCTGACCTATTTTTAAAACCTAGATTAACTAATTGGGACTGACTTAGTAGGCTCTTATTGACATTTTGAATCAAAGATGTCAAGTGCATTTGATGCCAACCAATGAGTTAATCAGGGTGTCTACGGGGTCTTAATAAGTCTTTTTAAAAAAAAGAAAAAAGGTAATATCCAATAATTTGAATTTAAGGCCTTTAAATGTCAAATTCTCTTAAAAACTCATAAAAGGTCTTAAATACAATTTTAAAAGGTCGTAAAAATCTTGACGTTACTTTACTACTATTACTAGTAGTAGTAGTTCCTGCTCAATTGTATCACAGTTTGAAAGCTGGGAATATATTTATATACAGGTAGTCCCCAGGTTATGACCATATGCGGAGATTAAGGGGGGCCCGGGGTAGCATAGCCCCCCCCCCCGGTGGCCAAAAATGTCGTTGCATATAATTGACTTTCCAATATATGAATTGAAAATGAAAATTAAGATTTTGCTGGTAAAATGATGTATAAAAAAGTTGTAAAGCAATAAAACAACATAAATGAATAAAATAATATTTTTATAATGGGCCAAAATTATTTTTTAAACAGATCAGGTGATTAGCACCTTAGAGACTGTCATTTGCTTTGCTTAGGTCAAAAAAAAAAAAAAAAAAAAAGCACAGAAGGGACAAGCTGGATATACGTAAGTTTATCAAACCTAAGCTTTTGAAAGCGACAACAACTACTGAGCAAGAACAAAGGATTGAAGATGAAGACCATGAAATGCCAGACAGTACCGCCAAAAGTTTGCTCCACGAAAGACGTTAACCCTAAAAAATGATGGAAAACAAAACAAAAAAAAATGCTCATTTTCAATGTATTATAAATGTTGCTGGCTGGAATATTCAGTCAAAAAGGATGCGGTGTCTACTTCTCCACTAGGTAAGACAGAAAGAATGCGCTCACACACTCACGCACACACACACAGCTGGGATGACTATGTACGAGCATGGGCTAAGCTACTATCCGAGCATATATCTTGTAACTAAGTTAATATGATTGCTGACACTGCGTCTCAGGGTCATCAACATTTTTGCCCCACAAAACAATTGGTGCTCAATGTCAATTTCATCTGATCAATATGTAAATTAAGTAGATTGAATTAGCCTCATTTGCTAAACAAAGTCTATCTTAAATGCTACGAATGCTAACGTATTTATAATTCTTATAGCAAATTGTTCATCCACAGCTCCACAAACTGTAGGTCTAAACTTAATTACATATGCATACACAAACATATATTAGCTGAAACAACTTACAGCCTTTTGTGGGCCAAACCAGAGCGCAGCTGTCCTTAATTCATGTCAGACGAGAGTCTGCTCCTCAGGCATTGGGTGACAGTCCTGCCAGACCCAACACTGCCACCAGAGGGCAGTGTATCCTCCATCATTAAACAAAATACAATATACAGTGGTACCTCTACATACGAAGTTAATCCGTTCCAGGACCTTGTTTGTAAGTCGAAATGGTCGTATGTCGAGCAGGATTTTCCCATAGGAATACATTATAATTCCATTAATTCGTTCCACAGCCCAAAAATCTTCACTAAATCCTTAAAAAATACTGCTGGTACTATTACAAATGGCAATTACACATAGCAAAACAAATAAATTATAACTCAAAATCGGAATAATAATAATAATAATAATAATAATAATAATAATTCCTGTATTAATGTAACGAATCGGGTTCTAATGTGGCGGACGTTTTTTGCTGACCCTGAACGCACCGCGGTGCTGACGTGCCAGAGGCAGACCGGTGAGCTTGAGTTTCACTTTCACTTTGAATGTTTTCTAACACCGTCAATTGCGGCAGACAGAAGGTGTTTTTGTTTTGAATAAGTTGTGAAATAAATGATAAAAACGTGGCGAAGTTGGCGATTTCTCTGGAGATGTTACCACAATAAGAATTGTCAACTTAACTTATAAAGACTGGCGAACGATGGTCGGAGGAGGACCGTGGAGATGTATTGTTGAGCCATTTCACGGATGCCCGCCCTACGATCATATTTTTCTGTCATTTGCATCTTCATTTAGAAGGTAAGCGTCAATTTTTTCCTTGTTTCACCACCTGTACCAACCTTTTCTGAAACCAGTGTTGATTTGTCACACAATAAAATCCGCCGTGCATTCGTCTGCGGTGCTGCCATTGTCGTCGTATTTCGAGCATGTCGTCGGATGTAGAAACAAATGGCGCGTCAAATTTTACGTCGGATGTCGAAAAGTTCGTGTGTCGAAGCGATCGTATGTAGAGGTACCACTGTATTTGGACTTTTTGGGAAGTGTTTTTGATATTTAGTGGTATTTAAAAGGTTAATTCTGATTAACGTGGAAATCCAGGTTAAGTCACCTGTGTAGGAACGGAACTTGTCCGTAACCTGGGGACTACCTGTGCTTTGCAAGTGGTTCCGGGCCTCCCATTTTTTAAATTTGGCTTGTTATACCCTGCAGAGACCCTGTAAATACGACAAAATTAAATCAACTTTTAGAGTGTTTTTGGGGTCTATATTCAGAGTGTATGTTTTTATTCATTCATCTTATGTTCTGCTTATCTTTCTTCTGTTCCGCCTATAATCTAGCTAACTATGGGCAGGCAGGCCAATCGCAGGGCAAGAACAACCTTTCACGCACAAAGTCATTCTTAGGAATACTTCTGAAGTGGTCAATCAGCTTACCATGCAAGTTTTTGGGATGTGGGAGGAAACCCACACAAGTATGTGGAGATTTATGTATAATTTTAAAAAATAGTTACATAAAAATAATATTGAAAAACTACCGAGTGTGAAGCGGTCTGGATGAAATTCAGCACCTCTAAATATCACTTTTACTGTTCCTGAAATAGTTGATATAAATTAATATAAATACAAACAAATACATTCTAAATATGGCCCCTAATAACACTAAAGTTGATTCATAATAATATTATTTAAAAATTAATTCCCTATAAAGGGTTGAAATCTATTAGTGGCGGTACATCACAGGAAACGCACAATACAGTTTTTACCTGATTTTTTTCTCTCCCAAAGAAAATTCTTTTTTTTCCCCTCTCTCTTCAAAATAAGTCTTTGCTTATCAGCAAAAACTCATTTAATGCCAGTCCAGGTATAGGTACAGTATTCTCATAGTTTGTGCTGTGGTAGTTAGCTAGGGTAATACCGCAGGTCTTAATGCACAATTCAAATTTTTTGTCATATGTTTTTCGGTCGTGCCCGTTCAGACTGCTTTTGTCCATTGAGCCCGTTCAAGTATTACCCATGCGCACTAACACACGCGGTAAGCAAACTTACCCGCATGCGCAGAAGTATCTAAACAAATGACAACACATGCTGGTTCTACGTTTTTCTAGGGTGACCGTATTTGGATTTCCAAAAAGAGCACACAAATAACAGATATCGATAATCCCCATATACTCTTATATTCAAAGTTTATATGTATTGATAGAAAGTGTTGTTAATCTTACTTTTAAAAAAGTAATTAGTTACAGTTGCAAATTACTTCTCCCATAAAGTAATTGAGTTTTCTATGTAGCGAGGTACATACTGAACTGTGACTTATGTGTATCGTCACACCCCTATTTTATATGGCGGAAAACACAGACAAGACTGAAAAAGCAGTTTCTGCTCTTGCACCCCTCTGTAAAGGAAACTGCTGTATTTTAACCCAAAACAACTGTTGCGTTTGATAGAACAATATGTCTATATGCTGCAAGAGCAGATTCATGGCGCATTAAGCCCCAGAACTATTTTTAATTTGTCCGTTTTACTCTGAAAACCTCCATTTACAGACGTCGCGCAACCGCTTTTGTCTCAACCCGGCCATAAATCCAAGGTAATTAATTATATTAATTATTCAAAATGTCCGTCGTTTTTAGCTTAGAATCATTCATTGATGTCTTATATTTCGTTTGGGGGGGAAAAAAAAAAAACTTTAAAAAATTATTCACTCGCATAGTTTAAACTTTTAAACAAATTACGTCATAATGAAAAAAATGGTGTCTGTAAAAAAGTCACAGATATCTACCTCATAACTATCGCTTAATGGTATTTTTTTTTTGTTAGTGTCGCATTTTCTCCGATATGTTACATGATAAATAGTCGATCCAAGCAAAGAAAAATGAGGAAAAGGAAAAAAAAACGTTTAAAAGGGTAAATATGTGAAAAAGAAAATCTCAACCACTCGTTGATGTTAGCAATTTCTGCATCCCGATCCTTATTAAATTGCCATGTTTCATCCCCTAAAATCCCCAAAAATCCAGCTGTGGCCATTCCCAGCTGTGTCTTGACACTCGGTGATACATGCGACATGGAGTTTTTGGATCGAAACAAGGTAAGTACGCGATAATATCTTGTTAAAGTCATGGCGTCTGTAATTCTGCTCTCACGTGCTCTCTTCTCCAGATAGGGTTTTGCTGTTTAAATATTTTTTCCCTTTTTTTTTAAAATGCCCTCCTGTTCAAAATTTTTCGTCTCCCAGAAAATTGAGATTTTAAGCTTTGCAATGATGTATTACACATGCATATCGGACAATTTTGAAATTTGGCCGAATTGGGGGTCTCAGAGCGGAACTTCAAGTTACCTGAGTGTTTTCCGCCATATAGATATGTTTTTATATATGCAGGTGAGGCTCTGAATCTCCTGCCTCTCCTGTCTTTGCTCTAGTTGTTTTGAATAAAAAACATCACACAAGGTTCATGGATATGTCATTCAAGAAATGTTTAGGGCAAGTGACTATTTTTCATAATAATAACATATATATATATATATATATATATATATATATATATATTAGGGTTGTCAAAATTATCGCATTAACGGGTGGTAATTAATTTTTTTAATTAATCACGTTAAAATATTTAACGCAACTAACGCACATGCCCCGCTCAAACAGATTGAAATGACAGCACAGTGCCATGTCCACTTGTTACTTGTTTTTTTTGCTGTTTTGTCGCCCTCTGCTGGCGCTTATGGGTTTCAGCACCATGAGCATTGTGTAATTATTGACATCAACAATGGCGAGCTACTAGTTTATTTTTTGATTGAAAATTTTACAAACTTTATTAAAACGAAAACATTAAGAGGGGTTTTAATATAACATTTCTAGAACTTGTACTAACATTTATCTTTTAAGAACTACAAGTCTTTCTATCCATGGATCGCTTTAATGTCATCTTGTTGATTTATTGTTATAATAAACAAATACAGTACTTATGTACAGTATTTTGAATGTATATATCCGTCTTGTGTCTTATCTTTCCATTCCAACAATGATTTACAGAAAAATACGGCATATTTTGTAGATAGTTTGAATTGCGATTAATTACGATTAATTAATTTTTAAGCTGTGATTAACTCGATTAAAATTTTTAATCGTTTGACTGCCCTAATAAATATATATTTTAGACATATATTGTATATATTGTAGACACTACTATATACAGTATATATATATATATATACAGTATATAGTAGTGTGTACAAGGACAACGCCAACTTGGTGAAGATAACGCACACTCGCAGACGCAGTACATTATTTTCAATTAATTTTACCATCTGGACACCTCGAACTGTATGTAAAAAAAAAAAAAAAAAAAAAAAAAAAAAGTTGCCCGAGAGTTCAAGATGAGGCTCGCCACACTAAACGCTATTGCGAATGCTATACTAATGCTCCGGCCACCTAGCCATTCATCATCTCGTTTGCAACGGTTTCTCCAGACTATTCGCTCCTCCACCCTCCCACTCTGCTTTCTCCCAGGCAGCTGTGACACATTCAGACAACTCACACTTCATTCAACCAAATTGTAGTAACATGCCCCTTCACATCCTCAGTAACGTAACGGCGTTGCAAAGTTGGGAAAAAGTTATTGGTTAGATTACTCACTACCAGAGGTGGGTAGTAACGCGTTAGTTACTCCATTCTTTCTACTTGAGTACCTTTTTGAGAAAAACGTACTTTCTAGAGTAGTTTTACCGCAAAGTACTTTTTACTTTTACTTGAGTAGATTTGTCATGAAGAAACTACTCTTTCTCCGCTACTATGGGCTACACTAGAGTAGTTCCATTTTTCCTCTTTATTCTACATATTGACTTTATTTTAGGGCTGTCAAACGATTAAAATTTTTAGTGGAGTTAATTACAGCTTAAAAATTAATTGTAATTCATCACAATTAATGGCAATTCAAACCATCTATAAAATATGCCATATTTTTCTGTAAAGTATTGTTGGAATGGAAAGATAAGACAAGATGGATATACTGTATATATTCAACATGTGGTACATAAGGACTCTATTTGTTTATTATAACAATAAATCAACAAGATGGCATTAACATTATTAACATTCTGTTAAAGCGATCCATGGATAGAAAGACTTGTAGTTCTTAAAAGATAAATGTTAGTACAAGTTATAGAAATTTTATATTAAAACCCCTCTTAATGTTTTTGTTATAATAAAATTTGTAAAATTTTCAATCAAAAAATAAACCAGTAGCCCGCCATTGTTGATGTCAATAATTACTTGCACAATGCTCATGGGTGCTGAAGCCTATAAAATAAGGTTGCACCCAAGCGCCAGCAGAGGGCAGCAAAACTCCACAAAACACAATTAACAAGTGGGCATTTCACTGTACTCTCATTTAAATCTGTCCGAGCGGGGCATGTGCGTTAATTGCGTCAAATATTTTAACGTGATTAATTAAACAAATTAATTACCGCCTGTTAACGCGATAATTTTCACAGCCCTACTTTATTTATGCCAGAGGTGCCGACAGTGGCTGACTCAATTTCA
This sequence comes from Corythoichthys intestinalis, assembly GCF_030265065.1. NCBI lineage: Eukaryota > Metazoa > Chordata > Actinopteri > Syngnathiformes > Syngnathidae > Corythoichthys > Corythoichthys intestinalis. The sequence goes on from NC_080416.1 coordinate 25,280,563, forward strand.
CCAATGAGATGTCGCAGCAATAACCGCATGACTCCATTATACCAAAAAAGTGAATGTTTTTTATCCACTTGAGGGCACTCATGCTTTTTGGACACACCATGTTTCAGTGTTGTTCTGGTCTGAATTCGATGATTTTTGCGTCATCGTTTTAGCCTAATACGGTCATATAATAGGTCGTAGTATAATATATTAATAACAGTTCATATAGATTAAGTTGTGCGGAGAAAAAAATATACCATTATTTTTAAAAATATTTGTAAGCATTTACTCACAATGTTACTAATTATTTAACTTTTTTTTTTTTTTTTTTCAACGAATACTTTTTAACTTGTACTTGAGTACATTTTTGGATGGCTACTTTTACTTGAATAATATTAATTAGAAGTAACATTACTCTTACTTGCGTAAAATTTTTTGGCTCACTACTGAAAAAAGTAACGGCGTTACAAACAACATTGCATGCTCGCACTGTGCATGGCGCACACACACACAGTCCATTTTCCCTGACTCTCAACCATGAAAGCAATATTGAAATATTGTTAATTGCGGCACACAGAAAGAAAACCGAGCATACCCAGGCTTAACCTTTTTTTTCCCCCCATTTTATTATTATTTTTTTTTAATGACCGGTCGAGCCCACCTCCTTCCTAAAAACCAAGCTCAAACTCGGCGCTAACGGTAATGCATAGGTCCATCGCTGCCGTTTGCCTTGACTCTCTCGCTCTTTGCTGACGTAATTGCGAGATTTGGGAGACTTGGGAGTTCAAACCGCCGCCACATTTTGAAAATCGCGACCCAGATCAGATTTAAAACCACATGCGAAAGTGACCTACATCGGACTTGAAATGGTCCGCTTTTATGCGATTTGACCTGGAATTACTTGCAATGTTCAGGTAGTCCCCAGGGTACGAACGAGTTCCGTACCTAAGCTGGCGACATACCCCGGATTTCCGCGTAAGTCGGAATTAACCCTTTAAACACCCTTAAATGTCAAAAACACTATCAAAAAAAGTCCAAACGTATTGTATTTTGTTTAATGATGGAGGATACACTTCCCTCTGGTGGCAGTGTTGTGACTGCTGCCTTATTACTGAAGAGAAGACTCTTGTCTGACATGGATAAAGGACAACTGCGCTCGGGTTTGCCCCAAATAAGGCCGTGAGTTGTTTCAGCTAATACAGTATATGTTTGCGTATACATTTGTAATTAAGTTTAGACCTACAGTTTGTGTAGTTGTTGTGTTAGTGATTTGCTATGAGAATTGTAAATATGTTAGCATTCATACCATTTAAGATAGCAGGCGTTTGTTGAGCAAATTAGGCTAATTTTATCTACTTGATTTACATATTGATCAGACTCAAAGTACGTTTGAACACCAATTGCTTTGTGTCAAATGTCGTTTTGAACGTAGGTGTACATATGTATGTTACAGCTTTACAAATTGTCAAAAGTAAAGGAAGTCAAAAGCTTCAAAAACCACAATTGGCCTTGTTTGCTGTCTGGCAAGCTGAACTACTTCACGTTTAGTTAAGACAGAACGCATCATAAAAATAAAGTAAAGTAAAAAAATAAGATACTGTGACTGTGAGGTACAATAATGTACTGTTTACACGACTAAAAAAGTCCGCTTCTATGCGACTTGTCCTGTTCAGACCGTCAAGTTAATGCTTCACTCGAGTCGTAAAAACATTTTTAAAAAATCAGATTTGTGCATTAAGACCTGCTGTATGAACCTAGCCAAGATGTCTTTTGAAAACACCCACACTTTACAAAGTTCCAATAGTTTTTATCCACAATTGTGTACTTATTGCTACTTAGTGCCACACCCAAGACAGTATTTACCCCCCTCCACCCGCCTTCCCCAATGAGTGACCGGGAGCAGCCTCCTGTCCTTTAAGCTCTTTCAGCTCTAATGATATGACACGCGTCTTCACTTGGCTGCACAAGAAGCTAAACTTGGATGAGATGGACATGAAAGGCCATAATTGTACATGGGTCGGGAGCTGGTTTTCCGCTGCTTTCTAATTGGAAGGAGAAACTGATGGACGGCGGCAACGTGAGGCCGGTGAGGCCCAATGACGTCAGGCTCAAGTCCAGAGCGGGCGTTTACAAATAACCCAATTATAGGCCTGGAACGAAACCATAAAACAGCATGTACAGTACACTGTATAATACATTTTGTACTCGTCCTATAGAACCATTTTTAGAGGACTATATGATAGCATGTTAAATTATTTAATTTAAATCATCTGAGAAAAATGTCTCACCGCGTGCCATGAAGAGAAAACAGGATGTTTTCTTTGGGCCTGAAATGCAGAAAAGAAAACTTTTTTGTTCATAATGGAGGAAAAGAGCACATTAATGGACCCTCCGACTGTGTTCAAAGTCTCTTATTTTGTTTGTTTTATTTTCCTTTTCCGGCTCGCCTCGCTTTCACTCGATCGCTGTTTTTACTGCGGCAATCAAGATGGCTTCCGCTGTTTTATTTCACGGCGGCCGCACCAGACGTGATGACCTTCAAACTCTCGATCTGAACTGTTTTGATAGCAAGATTTTTATGTTTTATGGCTAGGATAATTAAGCAGTTTTATCGACTAACTCATTCACCACCAGCTGTTTTCAAAGCCGTTTTAAAATGTTGACCACAGCCGCAGTCGTGTTGTGGTCTGCGACATGAAAAGCTACTGATATAGAGAGTCGATGCTTGGTTTAACAAGAAAAAAAAGTTTGTTTTGAACTTTTTTCCTCAGTTGAGAAATGAGCAGTAGCTAAGAAAACACATGACTGAAAAAGCTGATAAATACCGTCATTTTCGGACTAAGACGCTACTTTTTTCCTTCATTTTGAATTCTGCGGCTTATTTGTTGATTTATTTGGTTCAATAGGTAACACTTTATTTGACAGCAATAACATAAGTCATAATTATGACATGACACTATCATGAGCATTACTAAATGCTTATGTCATTAAGTGTCATCCGGAAAATTATGTCACTAACTCCATTTATGTCCAGCTTCGACTTTTACATCCATTCAAAAGTGAGATAATTTGCCGGGTAACATAATATGACATCAGTTATAAGCATTTATAAATGATCATGACAGTGTCATGTCATAATTATGACTGTCTAATGAAAGTCTTATGGTGCCACTGCCAAATAAAGTGTTACCAAAAACCATAACGAGCAATTAATGAAACAATTGGAACAGTAACTGAGGAAATAATTAGCATAGAACATGAATTTTGATTGTTATTAACATCTGTGGCGCTGCAATACATGCTAGGAGGCATGTTAGACAACAACAGTGTTGACAGCAAGTGGCAGTAACTGTCTTCCCTAAGGGAGCATTGATGACGAAATGAAGCTTCTTGAAGCATTGAAGCTTTGCAACCAAGAGGTTCAAAGCTTCACGGTGGTACATTTGGTCTTATGACAGTCGTTTGATGCCACTGTCAAATAAAGTGTTACCGGATAATATCTTTTGCTGTTAATATCCCATAATACAGTGAGGACAGCTGCGGCTTATAGACCCTACCCACCGACGTCACAAAATCACGTGCTCGCTGTATGGTTCCGCCCCCTTGTCCGTCATTTTGTGTCTGTATTATCAATGGTCTCAATTGATCGAGCAATTTATAATGCATTTCATGGAAGACCCGGTGCTTTCGGATGCCGTAAACTCACTTGATGCGTTGCATAAAAGGCGTTATGTGGAAAAGCTTCAGTTTATCCATTCGCCAGATCCATATTTGATGCCTAAATCGATGTTTTTCGACCCGCTGTCTCCGCCGTATTTGCCTGACATCTGCTAGCTACCCTGATATGTACAACTATCTTGTCCACACAAAATCAGCCTATTCTCACGAAAGTTTGAAAAACTTTAAGAGCTTGGAGGCTTATAAATACTTTGTTGCTGGTTGGGTGAAACAGGTCCTCGTCCACGAAAATTCGGCAGGAATCTATCTTGTGCTTGGAAAGGTGAGTTACGAAATTTTCAATTCAAAATCTTTTGTTATTGCTAACATCCACTGTCAAGTCTAATGTATTTCATGTCGTTTGTCAATGGAGTTAGGGCTTTTAATGTTTATATGGTTTAGCGATAGCACTCTCACTACATACATACGTGTATGTTGTCGGCGATTAGCCTAGCAATGATCTTAATTGTGGTTGTCAGCCCAAAACCCTCTAAATATATATTAAATGCATCTTACCAGATATAAAATGACTACTACATAATCTGTGGTAATCGTTTGGAGCCCAGTTTTCTCGTCAAATTGCAGCAGCCCATCTCGCTCTCTTCTCTCCGGGTCTCTCGGAATCCGGTAGAACTTCAAGTCTCTCCGTCTTCTCCGTCTATCTTCTCTGTTATTGCAACCGACCGCCACACACGCCTTCACCATTTTGATTATTAATGTTAACGAGCAGAAAAACACGTCGTAAATAGGAGGAATGTACGTAGCCGTAACAGGTAAACATGATGTGTTGACGGACAATTGGGCGGCACCAGTCAGGAGGAAGGAGTTGTGACGTCACGTGGGTAGGGTCTATAGTCCAGTGCGGCTTACCGTAATTTCCCGAATATAACGCGCACTTTTTTACCCCCAAAATCAACTTATAAAATCATGGGTGCGCATTATACCCGGGTACATGGATGGAGACAGAAATATTATATATATAAATATATAAATATGAAGAAATATATTTTTTCTAATTGACACGGCCATGTGTTGAAGAAAACGTATGCGGCGATCCATTCCCGACCATTACGGTACATGACGTCACCATTTTGTTTCGGTAATTGATGATTGGTCTGATTGGTCGAATGATTTGGTCTGTGTTAAATTCAGCTTTTTTCACTCTTCATAAAGCACAGAATTTAATTTCTTCAACTCATTGCAACTCGGCAACCGTAACACAACACAGACTTCCTGTGTCCGTCAACTATATCTGTCCCTCGGGAAATCAAAACCCAAACAACAATAGTTGCTATTGTTACAGTCTATAGCGATGTGTTTGGGATTATTGTCATGCTGAAAGAACCAGCCACGTCTCATCTTCAATGCCCTTGCTGATGGAAGGAGATTTTCACTCTAAATCTCTCAATATATGGCCCCATTCATTCTTTCCTTTACACAGATCAGTCGTTCGGGTCCCTTTGCAGAAAAACAGCCCCAAAGCATGTTTCCACCCCCATGCTTCACTGTAGGGATGGTGCAATTCAGTATTCTTTCTCCTCCAAACAGGAGAACCCGTGTTTCTACCAAAAAGTACTATTTTGGTATCATCTGACCATAACACATTCTCCCAGTCCTCTTCTGGATCATCCAAATGCTCTCTAGCGAACCGCAGATGGGCCTGGACGTGTACTTTCTTCAGCAGGGGGACACGTCTGGCAGTGCAGGATTTGAATGCCTGGCGGCGCATTGTGTTACTGATAGTAGCCTTTGTTACTATGGTCCCAGCTCTCTGTAGGACATTCACTAGGTCCCCCCGTGTGGTTCTGGGATTTTTGCTCACAGTTCTTGTTATCATTTTGACGCCACGGGGTGAGGAGGGAGTTGAAAGTCCGTGTTGCTCAACGACAGCCCCAAAACATCACTGTTGTAGAGGAGATCTGCATGGAGGAATGGGCCAAAATACCAGCAACAGTGTGTGAAAAGCTTGTGAAGAGTTGCAGAGAACGTTTGGCCTCCGTTATTGCCAACAAAGGGTACATAACAAAGTATTGAGATGAACTATTGGTTTTGACCAAATACTTATTTTCCACCATGATTTGCAAATAAATTCTTTAAAAATCAAACAATGTGATTTTCTGTTTTTTTTTCACATTCTGTCTCTCATGGTTGAGGTTTACACATGTTGACAATTACAGGCCTCTCTAATATTTTCAAGTGGGAGAACTTGCACAATTAGTGGTTGACTAAGTACTTATTTGCCCCACTGTATGCCGTTGTGGACTTAAATATTATGGCTAACTGGATGCTTTACTAATGATAAGTGTAACAACTTCAAGCTAAGAAAACATTATGTGAAAAATAAGAATGTTAATTGAAGTTATGGAAAAAGTGCCTATATTACACCACTATATTTAGTGTTGAAATCAAAACAGTGCAAACATCAGTTTTTTGGACCAAGTGACAGTGCAAACGGCCAATAAGGCACGTATTTTGTGGTCAATGTGTGTGTGGGTACACAAATTGTTAACAAACACTGATACAACAAAACATTGTGTTATTAGCGATGCTTGTGTCCGGCACAAAAGACGTGGTGAGATGGCAAGAACTCCTATTGTACATTAGTTGCAAACGGTAGCTCGTCCATTTAGCTTCCTCTATTCGCAATGAGCTCGCGTCGAGATATGATGATGTAAGCAGAAAGTGCTGGAACTTATCAAAACTTATAAAACCCAAGCGCCAGCAGGGGGCGAAAAAACACCAGAAATATAAGCAGGCAAGAAGTGGACATGACAGCATTGCCATATGCATATTGGCCTAAAACCGATAATGAAAAACCGAAGTCGATACCATCCAATATCATTTAAAAATGCTTTTATCAACAACAACTCTAATTAAGACCTATTATTCATTTGACATTTGATTAGATGCATGGTGAGTGATCATACAATGATATTAACAGGAAATACGTAACAAAGTGAGACTTTACACACAGGTAGGTTGCTAGCATTCTTAGCATTACATTGCTTCCATTCACACCTAATCTAAAAATGTTCATTAGAGTTAAATTCGAAATATGTATACATTTAAGAAACAACATATCGCCTTGTCGTAAATACAATGGTACCTCTACTTATGAACGTCTCTGGATACGGAATTTTCAGGTTATGCGACACCTCAACAGGAAAATGTTGCCTGTTGTTATGAAAGAAATTTCAGGATACGAAAGGCAAAAAATACAGTATAGGTTGCTACTCGCAGCTTTGCCTTGCAATTGGCTATTGCCTAGCATATTCCTGGCATACAGTTGGCTGTATATTCCAGCATCCTAGTCATTTGCCATGAGGTGTTCCAACAGCTGTACGTGAGTGTATTAACTTTTTTTCTGTATTTTATTCCTTGCTTTTTCAATTATGCACAACCACAGGTGGGTAGTAACGCGTTACATGTTCTCCGTTACATTTACTTGAGTAACTTTTTGAGAAAAATGTACTTCTAAGAGTTTTACTAAGCCATACTTTATACATTTACTTGAGTAGATTTGTGAAGAAAAAAACGCTACTCTTACTCCACTACTTTGGGCTACACATAAGTTGCTACATTTTCCCTCTTTATTCTACCTATTAGATTTATTATTTTTTTGCCAGCGATGCCAAGAGCAGCTCGACCAATTTCACCAATGAGACATTCCAACAATAATCAGATGACTCCATTACACCAATCTGACGCAAGCTTGCCGTTCTATGATCACATTAGCCTGTTCAATCACATGGCGTCTTTAAAGCACCGTAAAAAATGAAGTATTTGACATAAAGCTCTGCCCTCAACATGACCTGAAAGTGCGGATTCAAACCTCCCTCTCAGTTTTATTTGACACCAATTGACCACGGAAAAACAGAGATATGATCCTTTTAATTTCATAACAGTAACTATGAAGGAACGACAGTATTCACTATTCAAACTAGGGACAATTTTCTCCACTAGAGGGCACTCGTGCTCTTTGGACGAATAATGCTTCATTTCTGTCTTTTTCTTTTCTCTTGCTGGAATTCAAGGATTTTTAAAATTGATTTATTTATAAGTAGGGCTGTCAAACGATTAAAATTTTTAATCGAGTTAATCACAGCTTAAAAATTAATTGTAATTAATTGCAATTCAAACCATCTATAAAATATGCCATATTTTTCTGTAAATTATTGTTGGAATGGAAAGATAAGACAGACACAAGACGGATATATACATTCAGCATACTGTACATGACTACTGTATTTGTTTAATATAACAATAAATCAACAAGATGGCATTAACATTAACATTCTGTTAAAGCGATCCATGGATAGAAAGACGTGTAGTTCTTAAAAGATAAATATTAGTACAAGTTATAGCAATTTTATATTAAAACCCCGCTTAATGTTTTTGTTTTAATAAAATTAGTTAAATTTTCAATCAAAAAATAAACTAGTAGCTTGCCATTGTTGATGTCAATAATTACACAATGCTCATGGTGCCTAAACCCATAAAATTAGTCGCACCAAAGCGCCAGCAGAGGGAGACAAAAAACACAAGTAACAAGTGAACATGACACTGCTGTCATTTTAATCTCTTGAGCGGGGCATGTGCGTTAATTGCGTCAAATATTTTAACGTGATTGATTTAAAAAATTAATTACCGCCCGTTAACGCTGTAATTTTGACAGCCCTATTTATTAGTATTTCTGTAATCATTTATTGTACAGAATCATTATAACAACAGTTCATATTGATAATCGATCAAATTTATTTCTGTAGCCCTTTACAAAAAGTTTGTGCTGAGTAAAAAAAAAAAAATATATTGTTAAAAAAAAAAAAAAAGCAGTTACTCTTGATGTTACTCATTACTTGAGTATTCTTTTCACTTGATACTTTTTTACTTGTACTTGAGTACATTTTTTGGATGACTACTTTTACTTGAGTAATATTATTTTGAAGTGATGGTACTCTGACTTGAGTAAATTTTTTGGCTACTCTACCCACCTCAGGGCACAACTCTGATTTTATGTTATGTAATAATCTAATTGTAACATGTATTTCTTACATGTTTTAATGCATTTTTATGCATATAAAAGATGTGTGTCTGAATATGGGAACGGGTTAGTGCATTTACATTGAAAACGCATCCCTACTTAGGGAATTTTCGTTTTTAAGAAACTACTTTCAGAACCAATTAATTTTGTAAGTAGAGGTACCACCGTAATATTAGTCTTCATTATACCTTTCTAAATTGAATGATTTTTCCTTGTAGATCCTGGTGGTCCATATAAACTCAATGGAGTTTCACAGAGCGATACACTCCTAACAGCAAACCCGAAAGAGTGTTTGATGTCATGTGAATTACCCCTATTAACCCTTAGGTGCATAAGTGGGTCAAAAATGACCCGGTGAGGTTGTTTTCTCGAAATATCTTTGGAAGGAAAAATTGTTATCAATTCATATTCCAGGTATTCCTCAAAAAACATGTTTTTGATATAATGCCATTCAAATTTTTGATGAACTTTTTATAGATTTGAAGCAATTGTCATTTTTGTATTACTACCCTAAGCTTCCACAAGTGGGTCACATGCATTTTCTATGGAATCCAATGGGAATCTTTCATTCTTATCAACTTTAGCTGTCAGGAATAAATTTACCGTGGACCACATAGACAAGGTATGTAAAAAGTGACATCCCTTAAGAAGATTATTTTACACAGCAAGAGCTGATACGTGTACTGAAAGTATCATGTCCATATAGTATTTTGTGTGTGTGTCTTTCATGACTCTTTTTATTATTATTTATCAACAAATTAACCTACTTCATAACAAGCTAGCTAACTAATGCTAGGTTCATACCGCAGGTCCTAATGCACAATTTCGATTTTTTTGTCATATCGTTTTTTTGGGGGGCGTACCCGTTCAGACTGCCTTTGTCTATTGAGCCTGTTCAAGTATCACTCTAATTCGCAGTCCGAGATGCGCTGAGCAAACTGGCCCACGTGCGCAGGAGCATTGGGGCAGAGAGGAAACCGAGCATTGTCAGGCTTATTCTCAACCCATTTTATTTTTTTATGATTGTTGTCAAGCTCGCTCCTTCCCCAAAAGCTGCGGTCAAGCTAGGCGCTAACGCTAATACACAACTGCACCAGTACCGTAGCATTCTTTCTCTCTCGCTCTATGCTGATGTTAATTGCTGCATGAATTCCAATCTGGGGGACTTGACAGTTCGGACCGCAGCCACATTCTGGAAAAATGTGGCCCGGATGGGATTTTAAACCACATACGAAAGTGACCTGGATCAAATTTGAAAATGGTCAACTTTTATGCGACTTTTCCCGTTCAGTCGAGTCGGAAAAACACGAAAAAATCGGATTTGTGCTAGATTTACAGCTGAAATGGTCCTACAGATGTTGGATGATGGAGAGGCAGTGACGGGGTTGGACTCAAGTGTCCGAAATTTCTGATGATGAGGACCCAGACTATTGTCCAGGTGGCAGTGGCAGTTGTCCACCTAGAAATCTAACTGAACAGGATCAGTCTGACTCATAAGATTCCACTTATGTGTCCTCTGAAGAAGAAAGTGTCCAAATCATGGCCAACAGAATGAGTTGGTAGGGCTCTTACTAGAGAGAATTACCACCCACCCAGGGTAGAACACAGAGCCACAATATCCTCAGAAATCAGTCAGTGCCTCCACAAGGGCTTAACACCGCTGTCTCACCAAAAAGATGCATGGAGCTCTCCATCATTAATGATAAAATACAATGAAGGATGAAGTCTATTGCTGTTCTTTTTTTTCTTTTTTCTTTTTTATGTTAATTGAATCATAAAGATATTTCAAGCATGAAATCATTCTTGTGCGGCCCTAAATATCATACTAATTAATATACAACTGATTATTCTTCACCAAAATGGCATAAAAACACATTGGTTCTAATATGGGTCATTTTTGACCCACTTCTGGAAGAGTGTAGGGTCCATTAACTTGTGCATCTCAGTTTTAAAAAGCTGTGCAGCTCTCAAATCGAAAACAGCTCCACGCTGCCATCTATTGGTGTCTGGTTATGATTACCGTTATGTAGAAACTTGATTTTTACAGAGTAGCTGGGAGCCTCTTTCACACCTACACTACGTGTTTTGAAATGTACTTAACAAAAAATGTATGTACATGGTTAGTTTACAATTGATGAATATAAACGTCCATGCCAATGAAAGAGTTCATATGACTTTGCTGTCCCACTGACAAGACAACTGTAAGAGGCAGAGAGGAGGCGGTTTAGAAAAACATGGAGGTGTTGACAACACTGGGTGGGCCTGAAACAAAAATGTTTCTTGAGTGACTATATTCAAAAAAACCACTTGGCAGACAATGTTCTTCCCTATATGACAAGGAGCCTAGTGAAAGGCAAAGATGTACATTTATACATTGCAAAAGCTGAGACTTATCCACTAAGTGGGAGTTTTGACCAACAATGGGAGACCAAAAAATGTTCTAAATTTTATAAATAGGCTATACCGCCCAGGGGTAGTTTTGAGGTGAGTAAAACACTTGGCCTGCAGCTGGGAAAATCTAAATACTCAGAGTCATCTTGCATGCTCGCAGGTGTCTTCCATCGACCTTAGCTCGTACCCGCTGGCTTCGCTGGCCTGTTCCCGGCTGTTTCCTGTGTCACAAAAGACCCCTCTGTTTCACCCACTTACGTTTCCTCCGCTGGCACTCCCACCCCCTTCCTCAACACCCCCGTGGTACATTCCCTCTCGCTCCACGGGTGCATTCCTGCCAGGCGGCAGCCGGCAGAAGAGTCCTTAGGACGGCGGCCGCGTTCACATGCTGTTTAGGTGCTGCACCTTCTGATACTGCACTACTTTTGTGAGCGATTCAAGAACCTACGAACATACCCCCAAAAAGCATCAGGCATCCTGGTTCACTATGGATTTGAAGTCAATTAGAAAACTCAGGAAAAATAAATTATGAATCAGCCCCCAACACCATCATGGAGTTCAGTTGACATTTCTATCATAACAGGATGCACGAAAAAGTCTTAGGGACCTATACTCAAAAGTGGACAGGAAGGCAGCCATTTTGGAGACAAAAATGGGACAATGAGAGTTAGAAAATGTAGTTCTTGGCGTTCGTTGCAACAGATAGCAAAGAAAAGATGGTATATGTTCTGATGCACAAAAACCATCTCGGATGATTCTCCAAAAGTGAACTTGAAGGAGTCCATTTTAGTTTTAAGCAGCCATTGTAAGGATGAGTTCCATACAACCAAGGTCATACAGTATGTTTTGAGGCTTTTCACCATTTAGTTGAATGAGAAACAGTCTCAAAACATTTGACCAACAGGGAGATACAGTCTCATATGTAAGGCTAAATGTCTTGTCAAAGTCGGCGGCATGACTAGCTGGTGGTCATCTCGTGACAGGGGATTTCTCTGGCGGGCTCTATTTTAGCATTGTAAGATGAGTGATTTACTCCACTAAAATATTCTTACTCGTTGAGTTCTTGACAGGTTTACAAAGGGTTCAATCTATATCCAACAGTATGTAATTTCATTGTTTTCCCGCAAGACGGATGCATGGCAGATTTTCTCGTGAGAGAAATTAACATGAGTCCCAAGAAGGTTAGTGCAGTTAGTGAAAACAGAGAAAATGTAACGCTTACCATTTAAATTAAGAAGGAATTAATAGAAAAATATAAGCGTGGTGTGCGTGTGAGTGAACTGGCTAGACAAAGTGGCTCACCGGTACCCCCACCCCTGCTAAAAACAACAGAACATGAAAAGTGAACGTAAAAACTTTAATGCACCTCTCCTAATCTCACGTCAGTCACAAGGTGCGTTCAGGAAAAGCATGCAAAACACGACTGCCACATTAGAATTGGATTCGTTACATGAATTTAATATTATTTTTTACCAGTATTATATTGTTTTGCTCTGTGTAATTGCTATTAATAATTGTACCTGCGGTATTTAGTAAGGATTTAGCGTAGGTCTTTGGGGAGTGGAACAAATTAATCAAATAATAATGTATTCTTAAGGGAAAATCCCTCTCTCTTGACATACGACCATTTCGACTTGCAAACCAGGTTCTGGAACGAATTAAATTCATACACAGTGATACAGTGACAATTTTCAATCTTTTTTGTTTTGTTTTTAAATTCAGTATTTTATTTAAAAATGTTAAGATATGCATGTATACATGTACAAATCATTGTTTTCTATAATATAAATAATATACATTTCATAATTATTACAATTGCAATGCTTAAAAAACATTTATTAAAATATACATATAAGGGTTGTTTTTTTGTTTATTTTTTAAACATGTCATATATGTAACTCTTTCCAATGCTGCTAAATATGAATAAATACAGTGGTATATAAAAAGTATCTGAACCTTTTGGAATTTCTCAGATTTCTGCATAAAATCAAATGTGATCTGATCTTTGTCAAATTCACACAGATGAAAAAAACAGTGTCTTCTTTAACTAAAACCACTCGAACATTTACAGGTTTTCATATTTTAATGAGAATAGTATCCAAACATTGATAGAAGGGGAAACAATAAATAAGTGAACCATCACATTTAATATTTTGTGGCCCCCCCTCCTTTGGCAGCAATAACGTCAACCAGACGCTTCCTGTAGCTGCAGATCTGTCTGGCACATCGATTGGGACTAATCTTGGCCCATTCTGCTCTACATGTCTGACATGAATCGCTGTCTTTAGGTCATGCCACAGCATCTCAATGGAGTTCAAGTCTGGACTTTGACTTGGCCACTCCAGAATGTGCATTTTGTTCTTCTGAAACCATTCTGAAGTTGATTTACTTCTGTGTTTTGGATCATTTTCTTGTTGCAGCATCCATCCTCTTTTTAGCTTCAACTGCCTGACAGACACCCTCAGGTTTTCCTGCAAAACATCCTGATAAACATTTGAATTAATTCTTTCATTAATGATTGCAAGTTGTCCAGGCCCCGAGGCAGCAATACAGCCCCAAATCATGATGCTCCCTCCACCATGCTTCAAGGTGGGGATGAGGTTTTGATGTTGGTGAACTGTTCCATTTTTCCTCCACACATGACGTTGTGTGTTACTCCCAAACAATTCAACTTTGGTTTCATATGTCCACAAAATATTTTGCCAAAACTTCTGTGGAGTGTTCAAGTGCCTCTTTGCAAACATTAAACAAGCAACAATGTTTTTTTTTTTAGAAGCCTCCGTGGAGCCCTCCCATGAACACCATTCTTGGCCATAGTTTTACATATAGTTGATGTGTGCACTGAGATATTAGACTGTGCTGGTGATTTCTGTAAGTCTTTAGCAGACACTCTAGGGCTCTTTTTTTACCTCTCTGAGTATTCTGCGCTGAACTCTTGGCGTCATCTTTGGTGGACGACCACTCCTTGGGAGAGAAGCAACAGTGCCGAACTATCTCCATTTGTAGATAAATTCTCTGACTGTCGAGTGATGAACATCCAGACTTTTAGAGATGGTTTTGTGGCCTTTCCCAGCTTTATACAAATCAACAACACCTCTTTTGACCGCGCCATGATGCACATCAGACAATGCTTCTCATTAAGACAGTTTTTACCAGGTGTGTGTTTTATAGTGGGCAGGGTAGCTTTAAACCACTCATAAGTGATTGGCCACACACCTGACTTAAATTGCTTAGGAAAAATTGGTTTCGATTGCTCTTTAAGTCTCCTTAAGCAGATGGTTCGCTTACTTATTTTTCCTCCTTCAGTCATTGTTTGCATGCTGTCCTCATTAAAATATAAAAATCTATAATGTTTGGGTGGTTTTAGTTAAAGCAGACACTGTTTTTACATCAGTGTGATTTTGACAAAAATCAGATCACATTTGATGGTGATTTTATGCAGAATTGGTTCAGATACTTTTTCATACTACAGTCCATTGAACACCCCCCCCCCTTTTTTTTTTTTTTTTTTTTTTTTTAAAGGTAAATATGCACCGCCTCTACTTCAGGGATTTTCAATTTTAGTGGGGTGGGGAGGAAGAAGGGGACCCATTTAATGACCCGAAAAATGACGGATCACTGTATAGAGCAAGGTTCACTAAATCCGGACCTCAGTGTCACTTTTCCTGTCGTGTTTTCCATGTCTCCCTTCTCCAACACACCTGAATCAAAATAATCAGGATCATTATCAGGCTTCTGGAGAGGTTGCTGATGACATAATCATTTGATTCAGGTGTGTTAGGGGAGAGAGACGTGGAAAACACGACAGGAAAAGTGGCACCGAGGTCTGGATTTAGTGAACCCAGGTATAGAGGTACCACTGTACATGCTCCATTGACTTAAATGTTATGTACCCCAAATGGCCATTTCCACAAGACGGCCGACAAGTGATGACATCAATCCCTATTGGCTCAAATCGTGCGTAAGACACCCAATAAAATGTAGGCCTGGTATGTTCGCAGAAAATAATTGGCTACCGACACCAGTTTCGCCGATTGAGACAGGACTGGGTGGACAGCTAGTCGACACAGGACACGTAACAAATCTTTCAAAACAAAACAGGAATGCAATTCCATAAAAGGTGGTCTAAAAAATCCACATTCAAATTCATTCACTATCAAATAAAACATATTTGAGCATATTTTTGGAGTGTTAAAGGCAGCACATGATTACACAAACGGAGAATTAGGGAAGCATTCATGCTAAACTTACATAACTGAGGAAGTAATTCACTGTATTTCAACTGGTCAGTACTCCAGTTGGGTTTTTTAACAGGCTCTTGACCACGGTCATAAAAAGACCTCAGGTCATCTAAGGCCCAAAATTGGGCCGCAGTTGTGAAATGGACCTCGGTGCTCCTGAGACCGCCACACCAATGACCCACCTGACCCTTCACCTCGCCCTCAATGTCCAGTTGAATGTTATGGGTCACAATTGGGCTTTTTTCCCAGAATTGTTCCAATGCTTCGCATCGCTACTTCTTAACATTCTCCAATTTACAGTACTGAGACGTAAAAATGAATTTTACCTGTACCAAAATGTGTTTCCATAGATTTGCTAGTTCCGTGATGCAGGTAACAAGGAATGCTAATTAGCTAATGATAACTACAACATAATAGCTGGTGTTTGACAAGTGAATTTGTCATAAATTGTTTCGCAAGTGACTATCACTCTTGATTTGTAGTGTTTTATACTCATAATTCATCAGGAGAAGGAATTGGTAAGGCGTTTGTGATCCGGATTATATTTTTGATACTGCTTATTGATCGAGTCCTCCTCAGTTCTCATTGGGTGAGTGAAGGAAGTTAATTAATAAGTGATATAGATGTACTTGTTGTCATTTTCTATATCCTAGTAAAAATTTGCATATTGTGATAAAGTTAATTATTTTCCTTAATGTAATGATAAAAAATTAAACTTACTGTATATATATATTTTAGATTCATTACACACAACTGAAGCAGTTCAAGCCTTTTACTGTATTAATACTGATGCTTTTAGTACACATTTTAATATAATAAATTATGGCATCTTTGATTCAACTTCGAGTAAAATTCAGGTTTCTCAAGGCCGGGCCGAGTGTCCTCTTTTTTGGAAATCAAAATATGGTCACCCTATCATTACATTATGGAAAATAAGGAAAAATAATTTTTTAGAAGGACTAGTACTTAATATATAATTATAACCAGTAATGCACATAATTTGTCTCCACCACTATGGAGGCCGACTGGCTAATTCTGCTCTGCCAGCATGTTCATTAGTGATAGCTTGCACTATATTAATGTGTTTTTTGTAGGGGTGCACGATATCCATTTTTTGAAACCGATATCGATAACTTCCTGCTCCTTAAGGCCGATACCGATACGATAACCGATAATATACTGTATATATAATTTTTCAATGTAAATTCACTTGAGTTTTTGAACACCTGTAGGTCAAAAATACTAGTGGTGGATTCAGCATAGATTTGCCTTTGACCTAACCAGAGTTTTCATGATGACGTGAACAGGAGTTACGTGACTATTATCATCTAAAAATGTGATAAATATCATGTAAAAACAGGATAACTATCAAGTAATAACGGGACATCTATGATGTAAAAACATGATTGCCATCATGTAAAAACGTGATATCTATGATGTACAAATTATTATGACGTCATCCCAATAAATCCAATAACATTATATAGGTATGTAAACAGGAGTGGAAACAAACGCACACATCCCAATCCACCGACACCGCCCCAAAATTAATATTAATAGGCCCGAATTGGGCCTCCCGATAATATACAATGTTATTGGATTTATTGGGATGACGTCATAATTCCTATTATCGGACCGATAATTATCGGACCGATAATTATCGTGCACCTCTAATTCTTTGCATGTTTGTCAAAAAAAGGATGGTTGAAATTCTGTGACCCTCTTACAAATGCACTCATTTAATCAGCGAGTTGAGGGTGTAAGCATCAAATCATGCACATTTCACTACGCTCATCTTTAGCTTCAAGCCAGGGCACGTCTTGGAGCCTCTTTTCAGATAAAAACTCCTCTTTTTACACGGTTAGGTGTTTCTTTTTTGATGGTGAAACACCAAAGAAGCTGCTTAAAGTCTGTTTTTATTTTGTTTGGCAACTTAACCTACAGTTCCGCAAAGGCGCGTTGTGATGCGTTACGCCTGTCTGATTTCTGTTGCGCATGCGTACAAATTATGTGTACACCTGAATATTACTTTTTTAAAACTTAAATCGAGGTTAATTTATATCTGAGTTATCTCCATTGACTCAATATATTACATTAAGTTAACCCTTTCATGCAAAAAAATTTCTACTCTTATGGGGCACTAATTCAGTTTATTTGCCCCTCCCAGTCAAAAATGGATTGGACGTCTAGTTCCATCAATGGCACTGAAAGATAAGGGGGGGGGGTCAAACCTCCTAAAACTACTGAAATGCAAAGAAAACTGTTTTGGCACAGTTATTTCTATAACGCATACAAAAACTGATTTGCATTCAAAATTGTATTTTATCAATGATTTGCAAAATAAAAGTTTATAAAAACAGCAATCACCCCAACCTCCATCCCCTAATTCAGGGTTCACTAAATAAATCCGGACCTCGGTGCCACTTTTCCTGTCGTGTTTTCCATGTCTCCCTCCTCCAACACACCTGAATCAAAATAATCAGGATCATTATCAGGCTTCTGGAGAGGTTGCTGATGACATAATCATTTGATTCAAGTGTGTTAGGGGAGAGAGACATGGAAAACACAACAGGAAAAGTGGCACCGAGGTCTGGATTTAGTGAACCCTGCCCTAATTTTTAATTTTCCCTCATTTCCTCACATACTAAATGCCGAATCTCAATTTTAACTACTTTAGAACATATGTATATTAAAATTGAAGTTAATGTAAACATTTACTTTTGCTTTTTTTAATACGATATAAGTAACATACATTCAGAAAAATACAAATGACTTATATTATGCAGAGTGAAATATATTTTGAAGATCGCGCAAACATTGACCTTTTTAAAGGGATCCTCTATTTTTAAGACAAGTAATTCTTAAAAGATAAATGTTAGTATGAGTTATAATAATTTGATATTAAAACCGCGCTTAATGTTTTTGTTTTAATAAAGTTTGTAAAATTATTTTAAGTGATAGGTCACCATTCTTGTTACGTCGCAGTGCATGACGTCACCGGTCCCGTTGACGAAATTCCAGCGTGTCACTTGTTAGCTTTCCCAACATGTCGTCAGTTCTACCCTTCCTATTTGAACCAGATCTGAAAAGTGTAGAGCAGGACAGCACTGTCGGTCGTTCACAAGACGAGCTCCAGGGAAAAATGCGTGCAGCAAATACCTGATAAGACAAAAGTTGGGCAAAACTGGTGATGCGAGAGAGTCCTGTTGGGAAGTCCGGTTGGGAGCGAGAGTGTATGCTGTCCGGTTTTATTAGCAGATATTCAAGGTAAGCATATTGCGTTTTCAAACTTATCCCGATATAATTATGTACGTAGATCGTTAGCATCCAGAGCTGTCGTGTGCTTCACATAGAGTATAGGCCAAAGAGCACACCGTGTGTAATCCATGTCTTGTACATTGTAACGTGTGGTAGCTAGGATACGTGTATAAAAGTACCAAAAAGGAGAGAAGCTTCCACTTATGCACATTTATTCACAAAAAAATAGTATTTCCACCTTGACCACTCTTCACTCGGGAGCTCAGCCCTGATGAACTCCAACATTGTTGTAAGGTCCATGTCAGAGTCACTGTCGTCACTGTAGCGTGCCATAGTGCTTTAATTATTTAGTATGATTTGGGGAAAACTCCCACGAAGAATAGTCAACAAAAAAGATAGCAATAGTAATCCAAATCCGCGTTTTTTACTCACTCGAAGATCCAGGAATTAGACCGATCCCATGGCAATGTCGTAGCTGCGATCAGGCCGTCGATTCCACAAAATAGACTGATCCGAAAAGCCGCTGTGGGACCGACGAATCAAAAAAATTGACAGATCCGAAACCAATATTCCAGATGCGATGGGACAGTCGGATCCAGAAAATAGACAGATCCCTTACCTGACTGAGGATCCAGGAAAAACGTTCAGGCGCCAGTTGTAACACGTGGTGGGTAGGATACGTGCATACAGGGTCAAAAAAGGGGGAGAAGCTTCCACTTATACACATTTATTCACAAAAAATAATAATTCCACCTTGACCACTCACTTCACTCCCCTTGTTTCCATTTGACTGGAAATTGCATCCAAAAGCAGCGCATCGTGGCATTTTACTTCGCGAGTTTAGGCAGCAATAAGCAATTGTTGAACACCCTACACATTTGGAAAGATGCCAATTCACTGCGAGCCCGCAAACCATGGCCCCAACTAACGGTCAAAATATGGACTAAATATTATAAAATATTGCAATTGATTTAACATTTTATGTGTTTCTAACAACATAATTTAGTACTAGAGAACAATTGTGGTTTATTAGAGCCTACATGTATTTAAGTTAGAGGATCACTTTAAATCATAAGGAAATGAATAAGTAGCCTAACATAAATGAACAAATATAAGTCCAAAGTGCACATTGACAGCTAGGAATTTCTGAACCTCCCCATCAGAGCAAATAAAACTAAATATGATAAATAAGCCTCCTCAACTCTTTCTTTGCTCTTAAAGATTTGATCCATTTTCTGTTGCATTGCCCTTTTTTTGTCGCATCAATTCAACAAACCTTTTTTTTTTTTTTGCTGTTTCAGAAAACAACTTTTTTTTTTGCTATTCCAGAAAACATGCACATTTGAACCAATCAGAGCTAACTATCTCTGCTGATCACATGTCAGTATGTCAGCCAATTGAACAGATAAAGGATTCCAGACGTTTTGCTTTGCTGCGTGCATTCGCACATTGACGTGACTCATCATCGTCAGACTCCGATAACTGCAGCAGCTGGGGAAACCTCCATGCCGTCCGTGGAATAAAATAAATGATAAATATAGGTGGAAACGGGTTACGCTACACAAGCACTTTATTATGCTTGTCGTTAACACTTGTGTATGTAAATCTGATGTTGGTAGATTGTTTTCTTCTTGGAGATGAAATGCATGTGTGGCAGCTTAGCATTTTTTTTTTTACATAGCGTTTTGACAGTTGCCATCATATTTTCGGAATCTAAGCACCGTGTGCCGGAACAGCATTCCGGCCCTGAATCTTATGCCGGAACCGCGTTCCTGACCGTTCTGGCCCACTTTCACCCCTGGCTGTCACATATCCATTGACATGACAACGGCTGACAGCAACGTCGCCAAACGGCAGTCAGTAGGTCAGTTAGCAACGCTTCTGTCAGTCCACACGTTTCTGATCCTTTGTTGTCCCTCCCCTTTACCTCTCTGTGCTCCCTCCGCCTTCATCAATGGAGCGCATTCATTCCCCTCACCCTCAGCATGCCTCTGCACCCCCCAAAATCCGCCGCCACCACGACCTCGTCCTCCTGAGCTGGTACCTTTCCATGGATGCACTTTTGGTGAAACTCAGCTACACTTTGAAAATCAAAATGTTTACGTTTGAACCACTAAGGACAAGAGTGATAATACCATAGTGGTCATTTTTCAGTCAGGTGCAGAACTGCGTAGCGCGAAGGCTATCTTAACTCATTTGCTGCCATTTAGATGTCCAATCCATTTGAACTGGGAGAAATTGTTTTCATTACTTTTCCTCACTATGAATGCGAGCAATGACTTGTACTAGTCAACTGATTAAACCCAGAAGAGAAGTAAAAATAAATGTACTACAATATTAGAGTTGTCCGATAATGATTTAGGGTTTCTACAGGTATCAGCAAATCTCATTTAATGCTTTTTAATGCCACTTTAAATTAATTTAATGCCCATGCCAAACTGCAGATAGTTTCACACACACAAATTGTAAGTAAAGTTGTCCGATAATGACTTTTTAACCGATAACCCGATATTTTGCCAATGCATAGATCCAATACTGATATATGCGGTCGTGGACTTAACATATTGTGGCTAATTGTATTGTAGGGCCCCACTGGATACTTTAATAATGATAAATGTAACAACTTCAAGGTTTTTCAATAGGCATTCTTTGAAAAATAAGAGAACAACTTCAACTGACGTTATGAGAAAAAGTGCCTACCGTATTTTTCGGACTATATGTCGCACCTGAGTATCAGTCGCACCAGCCAAAAAATGTGCAATGAAAAGGAAAAAAACATATAAGTCGCACAGGAGTATAAGTCGCATTTTTGGGGGGAAATTTATTTGATAGACTCCAGCACCAAGAACAGACATGTCATCTTGAAAGGCAATTTAAATTACAAGAGAGAACAACAAGCTACATGACACTAGAAGTTAGATCGGGCCGAAAAAATCCAGCCCGATCCTACCGGCCCACTGGGTATCAAAGCCCGACGCGGCCCAAGCCCGATCAGTTAACTTGATTTGCTTGCCCGAGCCCGAAAAAACAAAAACAACATTTTATGTGTTATTTGTAGGCACGAGCCCGAAATTTTTTTTTTTTTTTTTTATTTGTGAGGACTCAGGAGAAGGAGGAAATCCGGGGATGCGATGCATCCGAAAAAACGAGGCCTTCAAAGAAAAGAAAACGGTCCCCACAGTCAAACATGGCGAAGGTTCCCTGATGTTTTGGGGTTGTATTACTGCCACAGGCACTGGACTGCTTGACCGTGTGCATGGCATTATGACGTCTGAAGACGACCAACAAATTTTGTGGCAAAATGTAGAACCCAGTGTGAGACAGCTGGGTCTCCCTCAGAGAGCATAGGTCTTCCAGCAGGACAATGACCCAAAACACACTTCAAAAAGCACTAGAAAATGTTTTGAGAGAAATCACTGGAGACTTCTAAAATGGCCAGCAATGAGTCCAGACTTGAATCCCATAGAATACCTGTGGAGATATCTGAAAATAACAGTTTGGAGAAGGCACCCTTCAAATCTCAGAGACCTGGAGCAGTTGGCCAAAGAGGAATGGTCTAAAATTCCAGCAGAGCATTGTAGGAATCTCATTTTCGGAGTTTTGTTTAAAATGATAATATTTTTTTTTTCATTCTCTTTTGTGTTCTTTCATTGCAAGCAAAATAACTGAAGATATTACTACCAAAGCATTTATAATTGCGATCATTTTCTGGGAGAAACTGAGCATTATCTGAAAGAATTGCAGGGTTGCCAATACTTTTGGCCAGCAGTGTAATAACTACCTTCAATCCTCGACCAAATCACTCTTGAGACAATCCTGCCTGCTTGTACGCAGTTAAATATCTGTCTTGCTTTCACCTAAATCCGGATTTTGAACGGAGCGTGTGTTTGAGTTCATCACAGTAAAAGCCAACGGGAATCCTTGATCTCAAAACTGCGAGGTGGAAGTACTAATGTAATTAGTTTCATGTTTAATTGAGATAAGTAGTGTTGCAGCGATACCGTATTTTTGGCCAAAACCTGGCTGTACCGATACCGTGTTTTTTGAAAAAAAAATACAAATGCTAAATGACTGCACACTCACTTGAATATTAAGTAAATGCTGTCATGCTGGCAAATGCAGACACTGCTGGACGCGTACGCTTCCATTGACGGCGCTAGGCGTCCAATCCATTTGAAGTGGGAGGGTTGGCAGCACTGTATGAAAGCAATTCCGTTTCTCCTAATATTGCATTTTTTTGGTCTTACACTAAATCCTGCTGACTGTCGCATTTCACACTGAAGAAAAAAGACAAAAAACATTGCACTTGTGGGTATTTTGTGCCCTGTATTCAATTCACCCTCATCTTGCCCTTCCAAAAACTTCAACCCAAAAAAGGTACAGCCGCAATAATGGATGCATTCCCTCTTCTTTCCCCACAGTTCAAACCCAAAAATTCCTTTCTAGACGCAAACACAATATACTGTGGTTTAAAGTATATGTCTGGTGCGTGCTTATACATTACAGAAATGTATAGAGTACATGGAATATATTTTCATATCTAACTGTGCTGACTGTTGCGTTTTATACTAAATAAAAAACACCCACTTGTGGGCACTTTTGCCCCACGCTCACCCATATCCAGCCCCCTCCACTCCTTGCTGCCTATTTGAGGTATGTGGCTTGCTGGGCGTGTCCCGCTGCCACAGCCCAGAATCACTGAGCCATTCTCTGTCTGAATTCCTGCTCTACCTGGCACCCTGAACTCGGTGCGCTGATTCTCTACGTGACCCTCGCAGGCGTGAAAAGAGCACTCCTGAACCCCCCCCCCCCCCCCCCCCCGTTTCGTCCCGCCACCGGGATCTATTTTAGTGAACTGTGGTGTGTGTGTGTGTACGTGCCCTGCCCAGTAAAGTACAGACTTTTGAAGGAAGTCAGCAATATAACATGGCTGCTTTAGTTTAATTATAAGCTTCTACTTTAGGAACACAGAGAGAGAGAGAGAGAGTGAATGAGAGAGAGCGACGCCCTATAGCCCCCCCCCGCCTCCACCTCAAAATGTACTGTATGTCATGCAGAGGGAGAGGATGAATGAACTCATAAAAAAAAAAAAAGCACCTGTCACTCAAGCAGGAATGTGTCTTACGTCCATTTGCGATGATGTCACCCAATTTGAGATCGGGCCACCAAAGAAACTAACATATTTTATTAAGAACACCAGCTGGTCCAAGGGTGTCCAAATTTGGGCCCGAGGGCGATGTGCACATTTTTAATTCACGTAATTCTCATGCATTTGAACACAGTGAATGTACAATATTTTCAAGTAAAATTGCAAATACATATTAAAAAAGATAAATAAAAAAAACGTTTGTTACAAAATACCATATTTTTAGAAAATAAAAAAATGATAATTCTAATGATGGCTTTTTACATGATTTTTTTAATCCGGTAAAAAGGGTTTTCACAAATTCTTAGAGTGTAATTAGTTAGATATATAACAATAATATATAAATATATACTAGTCCTTCTAAAAAAAAAATCATTATTTTCTGTAATGTACTGATAAACATTAGACTTTCATATATTTTAGATTCATTACACACAACTGAAGTAGTTCAAGCCTTTTATTGTTTTAATATTAATGATTTTGGCAAAAAAGTCAGAAAAACCAAAAATCCCTATCTCAAAAAATTAGCATATCATTAAAAGGTACTCTAATGAAGCTACTAACCTAATCATCTGAAATAACGAATTAACTCAAAACCCCTGCAAAAGATTCCTGAGGCTTTTAAAAACTCCCAGCCTGGTTCATTACTCAAAACCGCTATCATGGGCAAGACTGTCGACCTGACTGCTGTCCGGAAGGCCATCATTGACACCCTCAAGCAAGAGGCTAAGACGCAGAAAGAAATTTCTGAGCGAATAGGCTGTTCCCAGAGTGCTGTATCAAGGCACCTCAGTGGGAAGTCTGTGGGAAGGAAAAAGTGTGGCAGGAAACGCAGAAGAGGTGACCGCACCCTGAGAAAGATTGTGGAGAGGGGCCAATTCCAGACCGTGGGGGACCTGCAGAAACAGTGGACTGAGTCTGGAGTAGAAACATCCAGAGCCGCTGTGCACAGGTGTGTGCTGGAAATGGGCTACAGGTGCCGCATTCCCCAGGTCAAGCCACTTTTGAACCTGAAACAGCGGCAGAAGCACCTGACCTGGGCTACAGAGAAGCAGCACTGGACCGTTGCTCAGTGGTCCAAAGTACTTTTTTCAAATGAAAGCAAATTTTGCATGTCATTCGGAAATCAAGGTGCCAGAGTTTGGAGGAAGACTGGGGAGAAGGAAATGCCAAAATGTGTCAAGTATCCACAGTCATTGATGGTCT
The DNA here is from genome assembly GCF_030265065.1 of Corythoichthys intestinalis. Lineage (NCBI taxonomy): Eukaryota > Metazoa > Chordata > Actinopteri > Syngnathiformes > Syngnathidae > Corythoichthys > Corythoichthys intestinalis. The sequence continues at coordinate 25,305,542 of NC_080416.1, forward strand.
GGGGTGCCATGTCAGCTGCTGGTGTTGGTCTACTGTGTTTTATCAAGGGCAGGGTCAATGTAGCTAGCTATCAGGAGATTTTGGAGCATTTCATGCTTCCATCTGCTGAAAAGCTTTATGGAGATGAAGATTTCATTTTTCAGCACGACATGGCACATGCTCACAGTGCCAAAACCACTGGTAAATGGTTTATTGACCATGGCATTACTGTGCTCAATTGGCCTGCCAACTCTCCTGACCTGAACCCCATAGAGAATCTGTGGGATATTGTGAAAAGGAAGTTGAGAGACACCAGACCCAACACTGTGGATGAGCTTAAGGCCGATATCGAAGCATTCTGGGCCTCCATAACACCTCAGCAGTGCCACAAGCTGATTGCCTCCATTCCACGCCGCATTGAAGCAGTCATTTCTGCAAAAGGATTCCCGACCAAGTATTGAGTGCATAGCTGATATAATTAATTGAAGGTTTACTTTTTTTGTATTAAAAAACACTTTTTTGTATTGGTCGGATGAAATATGCAAATTTTTTGAGACAGGGATTTTTGGTTTTTCTTGACTTTTTCGCCAAAATTATCTATATTAAAACAATAAAAGGCTTGAACTACTTCAGTTGTATGTAATGAATCTAAAATATATGAAATGGTAAATGGTGTTATACTTGTATATGTCAGGGAAACGCGGGAAGGCAGGTGGTGTGGACCCAATTGCAGGGAAACAAAAGCAGCAAGGCAGGTGGCGTTGAACTCAAAACACGTTTTAATAACAACTAACCAAAAGCACAAAGTACAACCAAAAGGACTGGGGATCAAAAAGGCAATGTTCAAACCAAAACTTACTTCAACGGAGGGACTGGTACACGAGGGCTTGGACAGGACTTGAAAGTGACGTTGACATAGACAATGACGCAACAAGGAGTGAAAAGAAACTGGGAGCTTATATACACACACACAGACAAGGGGTAACGACACAACAAGGAACAGGTGAGCACAGGAGGATGCAGATTGGAGGATACACTAGGAGGCACAACAGGTGAAATCAATAGGCAATCACAGGGACAAGTCACACCAGGAGAAAACCAACACAAAACCTAACAGTATAGCACTTTTCCACCTTTCAAGGCCCTCAAAGCGTTTTACACTACATCGCCATCCACCTACTGGTGACACAGCACCAGGAGCAACGTGGGGTTCAGTATCTTGCTCAAGGATACTTAGACAAGTTCATTAGGACGGAGAATCGAACCCACAATCTCTGGGTTGGGGTACAACTACTCTACCACTGAACCACACCACCCCAAAAGTCAATGTTTATCACTACATTACAGAAAATAATGAACTTTATCACAAAATGCTAATTTTTTTAGAAGGACTAGTAATATACACTGTTTTATTGGACTATAAGTCGCACCTGAGCAAGGATAGGATTTTTACTATTCCATTATCGATACTGCTTAACGATTCGATTCTTTATTGATTTTCTTCTCTATTCTAATTTGGGGAAAAAGAAGAACAAACATCTTGATTGGCATCTTGTTTGTTTAAGCAGAAGTCATAACCTTAAAAACTCGCAACGAGGTCAAAAAAGGCCCAAAGCCTCGATGTTAACTGTGGCAATATGTAACTGTGGCATATTGACAAGAATGTGTAACATTTTACTGAAAATTTTTTCTAATAGAAATTTTTAAAAATCCTCCTTTTTAAAAGGACATATGAGCTGATAGCACTCAAAAATAATAATAAAAAAAAGATAAATACTGTCAAATACAACTGAACAGTGCTTAGTGCAAATGTGCAAAATTACCAATTCTTTTCAGAAAAATAAGCCTGTCTGCTTTTTTAGGTAGGATACATGATCTTTCTGGACTTGTGGTGTCTCCAGCAGTGGAGAACACCCTCTCAGATGAGGTGGAGAAAGCCTGTGCACACAGAATATGTTCAGCTAGTCCAGGCAGCAGGGACAGAGTTTCTCTTTTGTTGTCCCAAATATTAACAAGTTTATAATTAGGTTGGTGTAATTACATAAGGACGGTTGGATCTCAGACAATATAAGAGGAATTTTAGCACAATCCTCTGTTAACTTGGATTTGTTAACTTCCTAGACATAGTTGGGGTACTCTATGGAAAGGCCTTTTGATACTGAGTAGAATAAAAGTGGTTTGGGACCAATGGGACCATCCTGTCTCGAATTACGGGCGAAAATACGCTGATTGGCTGTAGTCTTCAGGTGCATTTCGGGAAGTAATTTGGAACATCCACTTCCGTTAGTCGTAGCAACACAAAAATACTACCATCGGATGCGGAGGTATATACTTTTGTGTGAAATCAGTTGTCAGATTGGCCATACGACCCACCAAATTCAAATTATTCCAAAAAAAAAACCTGATTGGTGGACTACCAACTGAAATGAGTATTAAAATTGCTACTAAAATCGTTTAGGATTATTTTAGATGCATATATGTTATATTTTTCTTATAGAGTATTCCACGAGGAATACGATAGACCCATTAATAGACTTTTTGGGAAAAAAGTCACCATTTCTTTAAGTAGTCTCATGAATAATGAATTAACAGGCTAAATAATGACTGCAATATAAGTCTGTATTGACTAGTACTTACATATATTTACAGTATATCAGTTCAGATATGAGCTGTACGATTCAAATGTTTGTTTTCCAATGCTACTGATGACACATTATGAAAACTTCCAGAATAAATGTCTGAATTCCGCAAGCAAATTAATTTGCAATCTTCAAAGATAAATTATATCAACTCAAAGAATGAATTAAATTTGTCAATAATCTCTTAACTATCCAGGAATGCAAAATATAAATATTTGTCTTCAGACCACTCAACATTGTCTGTCTAAATAAAGAAATTAAATATAACTGAAAATACTTTTTAGTCAGGCAATAACAAAAATTGTTTTTAAAAAAACGGAGCCTTACTTCAGTTAAAACGCTACTGCTTTTGTCCATAAGCAGAGCCAAATTCAACAACAAAATGAAAGCTCCTTTTGGCTGCTTTAAGACCTCATAAATAAAATAAAAATGAAAATTGTGGAGAAGGGGGTAAACCTCGGTTCACTAATTTCTCACAGTTTAATTAATGTTAACAGTAGAAAACACAGTCTCTCTAAGGAGCTTTCTACTCGAGTTTTGCAAGTTAGCAAATTCACGCAGTTTAATGTTATGCTAACTCTGATGCAGGTCGGACTTTCAGGAGCAAAATTAGTATGCCCCCCCCCTCCCTCCCTCAACAACACTGACGTCTTTTTAGATTACTTACAGTGGCTGCTGCTGGCCGAAAAAAACTTCCAATATACATCCTCTAAGAAGGGGTTGGAGGAGGCGGCATGTTGTCGACATGTTGTATTTCTGTCGGGGCTGCGCGTGTGTGTGGGAGGCCTTCAAGTCATCAGCCAATCATACGTGCATTTGAGGGAAAAAAATGGACTGGCACAATTAGCAAGTGAAAATGGGTAAATGTAAGTCAGATCATAATGAAAATAATTCACTTACGGTAATAATGGTAGAGTCAATTCTATCCTTAAAAAACATTTGGGAAGACAATCTAAATTACCTATATAACTGAAGTCATTATACTGTATAACGCAAATAAGGTTGCTTAAAAGTTGGTGAGGTCAATTTGAAAAGTTGGTGGTGTTATGTCCCTACTGTCCCTATGCAAACCTACGCATTTGATCATAGTACCGCAATTTTCGGACGATGAGGCGCACCTGACTATAAGCCGCCACCCACCAAATTTGACTCGAAAATGGCATTTGTTCATAGAAAAGCCGCACCGGACTATAAACTGCAGCTGTCTTCATTGTATTATGGGATAATAACATCAAAAGATATTAACCCCCCCATGAGTCATCACCTTATCGTGGTGGAGGGGTTTGCGTGTCTCAATGATCCTAGGAGCTATGTTGTCTGGGGCTTTAAGCCCCTGGTAGGGTCACCCATGGCAAACAGGTCCTAGGTGAGAGGCCAGACAAAGTATGGCTCAAAAAGACCCCTTATGATGAGCAAGATTATTGAACCCCAGTTTCCCTTGCCCGGACGCGGGTTACCGGGGCCCCCCCCTGGAGCCAGGCCTGGAGGTGGGGCTCGAAGGCAAGCGTCTGGTGGCCGGGCCTGTCCCCATGGGGCCCGGCCGGGCTCAGCCCGAAAAGGCAACGTGGGTTCCCCTTCCCATGGGCTCACCACCTGTGGGAGGGGCCAAAGGGGTCGGGTGCGTAGGGAGTTGGGCGGCAGCCAAAGGCGGGGGCCTTGGCGGTCCGACCCCCAGCTGCTGAAGCTAACTCTTGGGACATGGAATGTCACCTCTCTGGCAGGGAAGGAGCCTGAGCTGGTGTGTGAGGCAGAGAAGTTCCGACTAGATATAGTCGGACTCTCCTCCACACACAGCTTGGGTTCTGGTACCAATCCTCTCGAGAGGGGTTGGACTCTCTTCCACTCTGGAGTTGCCCATGGTGAGAGGCGCCGGGCAGGTGTGGGCATACTTATTGCCCCCCGGCTTGGCGCCTGTACGTTGGGGTTTACCCCGGTAGACGAGAGGGTAGCCTCCCTCCGCCTTCGGGTGGGGGGACGGGTTCTAACTGTTGTTTGTGCTTATGCACCGAACAGCAGTTCAGAATACCCACCCTTTTTGGAGTCCTTGGAGGGTGTGCTAGAGAGCGCCCCCTCTGGGGACTCCCTCGTTCTACTGGGGGACTTCAACGCTCACGTGGGCAATGACAGTGAGACCTGGAGGGGCGTGATTGGGAGGAACGGCCCCCCCGATCAGAACCCGAGTGGTGTTCTGTTATTGGACTTCTGTGCTCGTCACGGTTTGTCTATAACGAACACCATGTTCAAACATAGGGGTGTCCATATGTGCACTTGGCACCAGGACACCCTAGGCCGCAGTTCGATGATCGACTTCGTAATCGTGTCATCGGACTTGCGGCCGCATGTTTTGGACACTCGGGTGAAGAGAGGGGCGGAGCTGTCAACTGATCACCACCTGGTGGTGTGTTGGCTCCGATGGCGGGGGAAGATGCTGGCCAGACCTGGCAGGCCCAAACGTATTGTGAGGGTCTGCTGGGAACGTCTGGCAGAATCCCCTGTCAGAAAGAGTTTCAACACCCACCTCCGGCAGAACTTCTCCCTTGTCCCGGGGGAGGTGGGGGACATTGAGTCCGAGTGGGCCATGTTCCGCACCTCCATTGTTGAGGCGGCCGATCAGAGCTGTGGCCGTAAGGTGGTTGGTGCCTGTCGTGGCGGCAATCCCCGAACCCGCTGGTGGACACCAGCGGTAAGGGATGCCGTCAAGCTGAAGAAGGAGGCCTATCGGGCCTTTTTGGCCTGTGGGACTCCGGAGGCAGCTGACAGGTACCGGCTGGCCAAGCGGACTGCGGCCTCGGCGGTTGCCGAGGCAAAAACTCGGACATGGGAGGAGTTCGGTGAGGCCATGGAAAACGACTTCCGGATGGCTTCGAGGAAATTCTGGTCCACCATCCGGCGTCTGAGGAGGGGAAAGCAGTGCACTATTAACACTGTGTATAGTGAAGATGGTGTACTGCTGACCTCGACTCGGGACGTCGTGAGTCGGTGGAGAGAATACTTCGAAGCCCTCCTCAATTCCACCGACACGTCTTCCTTTGAGGAAGCAGAGTCTGGGGACTCTGAGGTGGGCTCTTCGATCTCTGGGGTTGAAGTCACTGAGGCGGTTGGTAAGCTCCTCGGTGGCAAGGCCCCGGGGGTGGATGAGATCCGCCCGGAGTTCCTAAAGGCTCTGGATGTTGTAGGGCTGTCATGGCTGACACGCCTCTACAACATCGCGTGGACATCGGGGACAGTGCCTCTGGATTGGCAGACCGGGGTGGTGGTCCCCCTTTTTAAAAAGGGGGACCGGAGGGTGTGTTCCAATTATAGAGGAATCACACTCCTCAGCCTCCCCGGTAAAGTCTATTCAGGGGTGCTGGAGAGGAGGGTCCGTCGGGAAGTCGAATCTCGGATTCAGGAGGAGCAGTGTGGTTTTCGTCCCGGCCGTGGAACAGTGGACCAGCTCTACACCCTCAGCAGGGTCCTCGAGGGTGCATGGGAGTTCGCCCAACCAGTCTACATGTGTTTTGTGGATTTGGAGAAGGCGTTCGACCGTGTGCCTAGGGGAATCCTGTGGAGGGTGCTCCGGGAGTACGGGGTACCGAGCCCCTTGGTAAGGGCTGTTCGGTCCCTGTACGACCGCTGTCAGAGTCTGGTCCGCATTGCCGGCAGTAAGTCGAATTCGTTCCCAGTGAGGGTTGGACTCCGCCAAGGCTGCCCTTTGTCACCGATTTTGTTCATAACTTTTATGGACAGAATTTCTAGGCGCAGCCGAAGCGTTGAGGGGGTCCGGTTTGGTGACCTCAGCATTGAATCTCTGCTTTTTGCAGATGATTTAGTGCTGTTGGCTTCATCAAGCCGTGACCTCCAACTCTCACTGGAGCGGTTCGCAGCTGAGTGTGAAGCGGTTGGGATGAAGATCAGCACCTCCAAATCCGAGACCATGGTCCTCAGTCGGAAAAGGGTGGAGTGCCCTCTCCGGGTCGGGGATGAGATCCTGCCCCAAGTGGAGGAGTTCAAGTATCTTGGGGTCTTGTTCACGAGTGACGGTAGGAGGGAGCGGGAGATCGACAGGCGAATCGGTGCGGCGTCTGCAGTAATGCGGACGCTGCACCGGTCCGTAGTGGTGAAGAAGGAGCTGAGCCGAAAGGCAAAGCTCTCGATTTACCAGTCGATCTACGTTCCTACCCTCACCTATGGTCACGAGCTTTGGGTCGTGACCGAAAGAACAAGATCCCGGATACAAGCGGCCGAAATGAGTTTCCTCCGCAGGGTGTCCGGGCTCTCCCTTAGAGATAGGGTGAGAAGCTCGGTCATCCGGGAGGGACTCGGCGTCGAGCCGCTACTCCTCCGCGTAGAGAGGAGCCAGCTGAGGTGGCTCGGGCATCTGGTTCGGATGCCTCCCGGACGCCTCCCTGGAGAGGTGTTCCGGGCATGTCCCACCGGCGGGAGGCCCCGGGGACGACCCAGGACACGCTGGAGAGACTATGTCTCTCGGCTGGCCTGGGAACGCCTTGGGATCCCGCCGGAGGAGCTGGTTGAAGTGGCTGGGGAGAGGGAAGTCTGGGCTTCCCTGTTAAAGCTGCTGCCCCCGCGACCCGACCCCGGAACAAGCGGAAGATAATGGATGGATGGATGGATGGATATTAACCGGTAACACTTACTTTATAAGACCATCATAACTATGACATGACACTGTTATGAACCTTAATGAATGATTTTGACAGATGTCATTTAGTGTTGCAAATTACTGGTATCTCACTTTTGAATAGATGTAAAAGATCCGACCCGGACATTTATGGTGTATGTGACAAAATTTGCCTGATGACACTTAAGGACATCTCCCATAAGTATTCATTGATGTCCATGACAGTGTCATGTCTTATTATGACAGTCTTATGACAGAAGCTTCAAAAAGGAGTGACCTTTTGACTTCACGGGTATGCCTTTTTTGAGTTGATTAGTGGAATGTATTGCTTTATCAATGGTGTTGGTACCTTCATTTGTGTTGCATTGAATGAGGTATGTCCAAACTTTTGGCATATACTGTATGTATAACTTGAGTGAAAAGAATAGAATCGTTTTTGACAGACATTGGAAACTATTGAGATGATGTTGTTCAGATTTTCTTGTATTTCCTAATAGCTTAAAAAGATTTGAAATGATTCATCTTGGTGTTAAATTTTTATTAGGGCTGTCACACGATTAAATTTTTTAATCGAGTTAATCACAGCTTAAAAATTAATTAATCGTAATTAATCGCAATTCAAACCATCTCTAAAATATGCCATATTTTTCTGTAAATTATTCTTGGAATGGAAAGATAAGACAAGACGGATATATCATCCAACATACTGTATATAAGTACTGTATTTGTTTATTATAACAATAAATCCACAAGATGGCATTAACATTTTCAACATTCTTTCTGTGAAAGGGATCCACGCATAGAAAGACTTGTCATTCTTAAAAGATAATGTGAGTACAAGTTATAGTAATTTTATATTAAAACCCCTCTCTATGTTTTCGTTTTAATAAAATTTGTAAAATCTTCAATCAAAAAAATAAACCAATAGCTCGCCATTGTGGAAGGTAGTGATTGAAATAGTGCGTTTTGCCCCTCGACTGACGCCGTAGTTCCCGGGTTCATTGTACCTTACGTTCATTTAAGTGTTGACTTCACAACGTACGAGACCTCTGATAGTTTCTATATTGTGACTAAATATTGCCATCTAGTGTATTTGTTGAGCTAAATGAAATGTTTGAATGGAGTTTGACCAAAGTCTGAGTATTATTTTGCACAGCTATTTTGATTGGAAATACCAGTTCTCTTTGCATTGAGCGCTTTTCTTTTTGTGAACATTATTTTTTTGAGAGATAGGAATATTATTTTTGTTGTGCTTTCAGTAAATGATACTGTAGAAACTTAACTGTTCTGCCCAAGTGCATGATTGGAAGTTGGGCAACCATGACTGTCAGTGGTGGCTGCAAACGGTATATCTTCTTTGCGTTGTGTTCAATACAGGGTGTTAAGAAAAAGTTTATGTCTTGTCATTCTTCCCCACGTCGCTCATTACAATAGTTATAGTTGTTGTGGAAGAGATGCCAACACTTATGCCAATAAATAGTGTGGCCTCAATGAATGCCTGTGTCTACTCCACTCGCTTGTCTCTGCCTCTTAACTCTCAATATACATAATACAGCACCATTGTAGTCTGTTTGCGGCAATGCATGAGTGGATCATTCCGCGCATGCGTTAAATGCGTTAAATATTTTAACGTGATTAATTTTAAAAATTCATTACCGCCCGTTAATGCGATAAATTTGACAGCCGTAATTTTATATCATTAAAAGCCTTGCATTACAACATGGGTACAGTGGGGCAAATAAGTATTTAGTCAACCACTAATTGTGCAAGTTCTCTCACTTGAAAATATTAGAGAGGCCTGTAATTGTCAACACAGGTAAACCTCATCCTTGAGAGACAGCATATGGGAAAAAAAACAGAAAATCATATTGTTCGATTTTTAAAGAATTTACTTGTAAATCATGGTGGAAAATAAGTATTTGGTCAACAACAAAAGTTCATCTCAATACTTTGTTATGTACCCTTTGTTGGCAATAACGGAGGCCAAACGTTTTCTGTAACTCTTCAGAAGCTTTTCACACACTGTTGCTGGTATTTTGGCCCATTCCTCCATGCAGATCTCCTCTAGAGCAGTAATGTTTTGGGGCTGTCGTTGGGCAACACGGACTTTCAACTCCCTCCACAGGTTTTCTATGGGGTTGAGATCTGGAGAATGGCTAGGCCACTCCAGGACCTTGAAACGCTTCTTAGGAAGCCTCTCCTTTGTTGCCCTGGCTGTGTGTTTGTGATCATTGTCATGCTGAAAGACCCAACCACGTCTCATCTTCAATGCCCTTGCTGATGGAAGGAGATTTTCACTCAAAATCTCTCGATACATGGCCCCATTCATTTTTTCCTTTACACGGATCAGTCGTCCTGGTCCCTTTGCAGAAAAACAGCACCAAAGTACGATGTTTCCACCCCCATGCTTCGCAGTGGGTATGGTGTTCTTCGGATGCAATTCAGTATTCTTTCTCCTCCAAACACAAGAACCTGTGTTTCTACCAAAACGTTCTATTTTGGTTTCATCTGACCATAACACATTCTCCCAGTCCTCTTCCGGATCATCCAAATGCTCTCTAGCAAACCGCAGACGGGCCTGGACATGTACTTTCTTCAGCAGGGGCACACGTCTGGCAGTGCAGGATTTGAGTCCCTGGCGGCGCATTGTGTTACTGATAGTAGCCTTTGTTACTGTGGTCCCAGCTCTCTGTAGGTCATTCACTAGGTCCCCCCGTGTGGTTCTGGGATTTTTGCTCACCGTTCTTGTTATCATTTTGACGCCACGGGGTGAGATCTTGCATGGAGCCCCAGATCAAGGGAGATTATCAGTGGTCTTGTATGTCTTCCATTTTCTAATAATTGCTCCCACAGTTGATTTCTTTTTCACCAAGTGAACCTGTTGCAGATTCAGTATCCCAGTCTGGTGCAGGTCTACAATTTTGTCTCTGGTGTCCTTCGACAGCTCTTTGGTCTTGGCCATAGTGGAGTGTGGAGTGTGACTGACTGAGGGTGTGGATAGGTGTCTTTTATACTGATAATGAGTTAAAACAGGTGCCATAAATACAGGTAACGAGTGGAGCCTCGTTAGACCTCGTTAGAAGAAGTTAGACCTCTTTGACAGCCAGAAATCTTGCTTGTTTGTAGGTGACCAAATAATTATTTTCCACTGTAATTTGGAAATAAATTCTTTAAAAATCAAACGATGTGATTTTCTGTTTTTTTGTCCACATTCTTTCTCTCATGGTTGAGGTTTACCCATGTTGACAATTACAGGCCTCTCTAATCTTTTCAAGTAGGAGAACTTATACAATTGGTGGTTGACCGAATACTTATTTGCCCCACCATATGTAGACCTTTTCTAACCAAAGTATATTAAAACCATCCAAACTAGCATACTGAACATTGGCGAGCATCGCCTTCCTTCACTGCCATTTTAAGTCTAGCTCAGCAGTCCTCACGCTGGCATACATTGGTCAGAACAAAACCGAGAACATTTTAAATTTCTTTTTTAGTTCTTATCTTTCTTTGAGGAGAAAAAAAATGCATTCTGATGTTCCCAATCCAGAACGTTCCTGTTCGTGTGTGCCTCCCATGTCTTCTTCTTTTTTTGTTGTCCAGACAGAAAACTGGTTTGTTTTTTGCTACCGACAACATAGAAATTCATATTTGTCTTAGTAATATGTAGGTATGAAAACCAAGCAAGCTTTTTTTATACATTCCTCTGGGATAATTGCTGGATGCAGCGGGCCAGATGATAGTTTGGGCGCACAGCTGCTCGCTTCCCTTCGCCATCAAAGCTCAACCCCCCGCACCACCCTGCACTTTCACACGGGGACGCCCCCTAAAATCTTCTTCTTTTTTTCTTTACTGGAATCCTTCTATTCCGACTCACTGACGACACACTAAACACAACTGTGCTTTATCTGATGTTGTTAAGTTAACTACAAAAGCTTTAAAACGTCTCAAGCCAGCGTGTAAAAATATCAGAAATTAGCTTTAATACTCAATTAAACTTTAAATTTCATGGTCTTGAATTGGATGCCAGCGATATGTTCCAAATAAAACCTGGCCAAAGATTCATTCTGTAGAGAATGTTAAAATAAAAAAACTACACCTGTTTGGAACATTTTATTCTGATAACTGTCCTGATCGAAGCAACGATGTGGTGAGGTTCACCATTTTGTGAAGAACTGCGTGAGAAAATAGTCCCAAAGTTGTAGAACATAGGGATTTCTTCATTTAGAAAATCAGTAGTTATGTCTGCATATAAGCGGCAAGTCCATAAAACAAACTTTACACTGTTTGTGTCATACTGTGCCTAATTTGGTTGCACAATTTAGTATTTTGCTGCCCTAAATTAGCATTTTTAGAGCATTTTATTTCATTTGGGCCATCCAAATAGTACACTATTTTGTATGTATATATACAAATCGTGAGTACAAATGAATATTTTATACACACATTGCATTCATGTTATGGATAATTTAGTATTTCACGCTCACATGCAATGTTGTTTCCGTCCACGATGACGAAAATAGTTCGTCGACAAACAATTTTTTTGTGACGAATGCCAGATTTTGTCTGACGAGACGAGAACGAGATGGAAATGTGCCATAGATTCTATCACATGTGCAAAATGTGTTTAAATTTTTATGTGTCGTTAGACTGCATCATAGCAGTGTCTGGTTGTCTTACTCATGTGACGTGCTGCACCCCCCCAACTCCCTAGTGTCCTCTCCAGGCTTGCTTGTTTTGAAACACTCCGTAAGATTTGGTTTCTTATCTTTGCAAGAGATAATATGCAATGTTGTTTTAACCTTTAAAGGTCTGTGCTGAGTGATTATCACACACTAAATGAAACTCATAGCGTCAGCATAGCATTTACGTAGCGTCCTCAAACTCATGACAACCGTTCGTGGCATCTAAATCCGTATAATTAATTGCAAATAATGAACTGTTTTCCTGCTGAGTGTGTATTATTGCCAAGTTAGCGTTGACCTTGTAGACGCTACAATACTGTATATGCTCGTATGTCAATGTTCATTCGAAAATGTTGGAAACCTTTATTTATTTATTTATTTATTTATCTTTGCACTAAACTTTTTAATTTTACAGACGAAAGCATGTTGAGTAAACGTCAACAAAAACTAGACGAAGAGAAACACATTTTGAAATGACTGAAATATGACTAAGACAAATAGGTATTATCGTCCAAAAGAAGAAGACGAAAAATAAAAGGGTTGCCAAAAACAACACTACTCACAAGGATATTTTGTGAGCATTTGTAACTCATACATGGCCTCAAAAAATATATTTATTTTGGCCAAAATCTGGTATTTTAAGCAGAATTGATTTTTTTCACCCCACTTTGTACCCTGCAGTTTATAGACCAGTGTGGCTTATGTACAGGTTTTTGCAGGCTAATGAGCTGCATGTCTTTTTTTGCAAATATTTCATACAATGTGAACACTTTTTTGGCCAAAACTTGGTATTTTGAGGAATATGTTTTAGCTCATATTTTGCCTTAAAATACAACAATACATGTTGTACAAGAGCTAATATGAGCGCCACAATTGCTGAAAACATCAAACGATTAACCAGACCTTTTTCGTCAAGTGAGTCTTATTCATTGATTTTGAAGCCTAATGAGCTTCGGTCTATAAGGAGCAACTTACTATAAGCCGCCACCCACCAATTTTTTACACAAAAATGGCATTTGTTCCTAAATAAGCCGCACCGGACTATAAACCGCAGCTGTTCTCACTATATTATAGGTTATTTACACCAAAAGATATTAACCGGTAAGACTTTATTTGATAGTAGCGTCATAGGACTGTCATGATTATGACATAATACTGTCATGAAAATTAATGAATGCTTATGACAGCCGTCATTTAGTGCCATCCGGCAAATTATCTCAGTTTTGAATGGATGTAAAAGATCCGAGCTGAAAATAAATGTAGTGACAAAATTGCCGGATGACACTTAATGAAATCTGTCATAAGAATTCATTAATGCCAATGACAGTGTCATGTCATATTTATGACAGTCTTATGATGCCGCTGTCAAAAAAAAAAAAAAAAAAGTGTTACCTGTTAACCCAAATAAATCAACAAATAAGCCACACTGGACTATAAGCCGCAGGATTTAAAATAAGGGAAAAAAGTAGCAGTTTAAAGTCTGAAAATTACAGTAAATATCTTGAGCAATGTGGACACTTCAGGCTTATACCTAAAAAAAAAAAACAAACACAGTATTTCATGGAGAAAATTTAGTGGAGTTGTTTGATAATAACTTTTTAACCGATAACCAATATTCCGATATTGTCCAACTCCAAAAATCCGATACCAATATCAAAAATCCGATACCAATATCAAACTGATACCGAAATATGTGTTTGTGGACGTAACATATTATGGCTAATTGCATTGTGATGCCCCACTGGATGCCTTAATCATGATAATGCTCAAATACAGTGGTATGAGAATGTATCTGAACCTTTTGGAATTTCTCACATTTCTGCAAAAAATCTTGGCCATACTTTTACTTAGTTGATGTGTGCACAGAGATATGGGACTGTGCCAATGATTTCTGTAAGTCTTTAGCAGACACTCTCGGGTTCTTTTTTTACCTCTCTGAGTATTCTGCGCTGAACTCTTGGCGTCATCTTTGGTGGACGGCCACTCCTTGAGGGAGAAGCAACAGTGCCAAACTCTCTCCATTTGTACACAACTTCTCTGGCTGTCGATTGATGAACATTCAGACTTTTAGAGATGGGTTTGTATCCTTTACCAGCTTTATACAAATCAACACTCCTGTCTGAAGACCTGCGATCAGCAGACAGACAGCTCTTTTGACCGAGCCATGATGTACATCAGACAATGCTTCTCTTTGAGACAATTCTTATCAGGTGCGTGTTTTATAGTGGGCAGGGCAGCTTTAAAACACTCATCAGTGATTGGGCACACACCTGACTTAAATTGTTTGATAAAAATTGGTTTCAATTGCTCTTTAAGTCTCCTTAGGCAGAAGGTTCACGTACTTATTTTTCCCCCTTCTGTCATTGTTTGCATGCTATCCTCGTTAAAATATGAAAAACCTATAAATATTTGGGTGGTTTTAGTTAAAGCAGACACTGTTTTTTTATCTGTGTGATTTTGACAAAGATCAGCTCACATTTGATGGTGATTTTATGCAGAAATGTGAGAAATTCCAAAAGGTTCAGATACTTTTTCATACAATTTTAAGAAAATACCAAGCATCTTAGTTTGGAGACATCTAAGGATAAATAAGCATAACTGCTGTGCTAAGCTGTGACCAGCCCTTGTACTAAGGCAGAAGGCTTCTGCGTTCATTTTGAAGGCAACATGCATATTGGCCAAAAATAATGAAAAACCGATGTTGATATTATCCGATATCATTTTGAAATGCTTTTATCGTCCGATATTATGGGCTACCCAATATTATCGGCTGATAAACTCTATAGCACCTCTACAATTTAGTAGTGTTCTTGTAGTCTTCAAATGAACAATTCATGCTAACTTTATACCTTTTTTGTGCCAATTGAATAAAATAATTCAAATAGTTGGCACTCAAATGTGTCATACAGACTTGGGGCCAGATAAAAAGCATAATCAAATAAGCTAAAATGAAAAAAATAAAAATTGGAAAAGAAGGATGAAGTAATCAAAATGGATTTGTTCAAAATGATAAGGTGTTGGGAAACCTGATGATGGATTGCCATGACTTTGATCACTAAATAGGCCACGTTGGACGGACCAATCGGCGGACGACCGGCTCGGGGGCGTGGTTTAAAGCACGGACAGAGCACTGATTGGCCAGCTTGATGCTTGCTCGCATCCCGCACTGGACCAGTGTGATGCATTTAAAACAGTATAAAGCTACAAATAAACTATAGAATCGGGGATAACGTGTTATCAGTTTTATGATCCTCATTTGAGCAATCTTTGGAAGGTCTCCACGCAAACGCACGCCCAACTTTTCTCTCTCCCCCTCCCACATTGACTCTCTCCCTCCCTCCCTCCACGCACGCTCTCACTTGGGTGGGAGAAAGTCAAGCGGGAAAGTGAGGGAAGGGTGAGAGAAATCACGAGCTTCCAGGTGTCTGTCCCCCGCACTTCGGCGGACTCCATGGAGCTTTAAGGGCTGCCCCTCAAAGCCTTTTTTGCCCCCCCTGCCGTCACTTTGGTGACTCTCCTTTCTTTTTTTTTTTTTTTTTTCCTAGTCTCCTCACTATCAGTCGGTTAGCTCTCGTCGGCTGCCTTCTGGGAGAGGACACCCTCGCATCCAGCAGCTCTCCTGCATCACTATGGATATTGCAGATTGCCCTTTCCGGAAGAAACGGAGGCCGTGGAGCCCGGAACTGACCTCCGTGGCCTTGGTCGCCCTGGTGCTCGCGTTGTGCCAGAGCACCCCGGCGCAGGCAGGTAAGACCACCCTCCCCTTCTGACATTGTCTTTTCAGGATCACCTGTCTTCCACTTTGCCGTGATTGACTTGCGTTCATGGAATTTAGAAGGCTTTCCGATAACGAACGTTCAAAATTCAACAAAAACTACAATCACTCTTAAAAAGTTCATTAACTCTCAAGCTGCCATTGACGGCAATAGGCGTCCAATCCGACGGCACTTCAAAATATTGTCCATCAATGGCAGCTAATGAGTTAAATGTCAACGTGGAGTGCTTCGGTCAACACACACACACACACACAAAAAAATCCAAATGTGTATTTCTGTTGTGCGCATGCGCACGCCTGTGCCACCCATCCCAGCCTGAGCACCAGAGCACCCATTGGTGCCTCCTGGTGCACATATGCGCTAACATGCATCTAACTGCCAATTATCGTCGCGATTACTCATCATCGACTACCCAATCGCGGTTCGATTATTCCAATTCGCTAACAAAGATCATGCTGTTTAGCACAATGCACTCAGTTGTGATCGAAAGACCCCCCCCTCACTCTTACTTCAGTGTGTTTTTTGGCCATTCGTGAGGACTTTGCCACTCATGAATGGCTTCTTATGGGAGTAAAAAGCGCCCAGTGTCCCTGGCGTGTGTGTTTACGCGTGCGTGAAAGCGCCTCTCTATAAGTTTGTTTGATAATGGTAGCGTGACGTCCACACCGCCCCCTACTACAATCCAGCACCCACCTTTTTTGTACCTGAGCCCCTCCCAATGTGTTTAGTAAGTGGTTTTATTTATATACCTATCACTCAAGAGCACTCTCGTAGGCTTCATATTGAAATTGGATTATAAATAAATCACATTTTTGCAGTACAAATGACCATTTATTAATATATTTTTTCATTACTGAGTCTCAGTAAGTTAATTGTATCCAACTGTAGTTCAATGTTTAACTCATTCACTACCAGAGCAGGTATATCTACAGTATTCACACAGTATATATTGTGGTAGTTAGTCAAATTTCAAATAAAGACACCTTTTAACGACAATAAACACTCAATCCACTTTGACTAGGACGGGGTCGGAAACCCAAAATGTTGAAAGAGCTATATTGGACCAAAAAAAAAAAAAAAAATGTCTGGAGCCGCAAAAAATTAAAAGCCTTATAAAGATGTCAACACATACTGTATGTATCTATATTAGCTATATTAGCCCACTTTCAAAATGACGAAGTTGGCTACAAATACATAAAGAGCTTTCATAATTAAATCCTATTGAGAATGACGCACCATGTGACTACTCCGTTGTACGATGCCACCTCAAGTTTAACTTCATTACAATATTAATGAATTAGAAGAATGTTCGTGTCATGTTTGTCTTACAGAACCCATATTAAAACAAAAAAATATATTTCCTCCACCATCTTTTTCCATTTTCAAACATTTTGGAAAAAGCTCCAGGGAGCCACTAGCGCTGCGCAAACGAGCCGCATGTGGCTCTAGAGCCCCGGGTTGCTTAGAGGTCAAATATGATTGGATGTCTATTGCTGTCAATGGTAGCCGAAAGGTGTTACAGTGGATTTGGTGGTGGACATTTTTGTAAAAAGTGAAGAAAAGTGCAATTTGAGTAGAAAATTTAGAAAAAATGACTAAAGGGAATTTTTCTTTTCAAAATTTTGATGAAACAATCCTATTTTAGAGTTTTCCACCTAAAAAAATACAAATATTCTTTTTACCAATTCAGTCATTAGGTGGACCATTATTTTTGAATTAGTGATTGAATATTATTAACATTTGTCATTGTCGAACTCAGAATAAGGTGTACTATTTCAGTTAGCTATACTATACAGTGTCCACAAAGTCTGGGTATGTATGGTATATATTTTTCGTTTTTTGGAAGAAAAAAAATAATTAAAACAAAATCTAAAGTATGTGTTTATTCCCTATGTATGCAGATTTTGTGGACACCTGTATAAATTTATTATCAATTTATTTTTTTGTAACAGAAAAGACAACGCGCATCAATTTGCCTAAATTTTGTTAAAAAAAAAAGGCGTAAATCCCGGATTTTTTTTTTTTTATACCAGGATGTCCACAAAATCTGGGTACATAGGGGATAAACACATACTTTAAAAAAAAAAAAAAAATCCTATGCACCAAGACTTTGTGGACACCCTGTTAATTTTCACTGGAGAAAAAATACCCAAAATATTTTTGTGAATTCAATATTCCAAAATATTGGGCGGTATATTCATTTTTTCAAACCACGTTCCTAACTAATCATTATTTTCATCAAAAATATTAACCAATTGGTAGATTACTCTATTTTATTCATTCTTAACTCTATGTTAGCCAACGCGTCAAAGGGTGAAATAAAAGACAATCAGTGCAATAAAATGACACTAAACCCAGCAGGAGAGATGCAGAGGTGAGCGGAGGAGTAAAAGAACCATCTCCCGAATGGGAGCCATGAAAGACGTTCTGTTCAAAGGAGAAGCATTTTGTCCACATGGATGTTCCTCCTGCGTACAGTTCCGTTTAAAAGCGTCAAGGCAAGCTGCTCAAAGGACGCTCTGTGCGCGTCTTCCTGGATAAACACAACACGGCCTCCTCTGAATGGAGCGTCTGTGAAGGCCTCCTCCTCCTCCACCTCACCTTCACTTCTCCACCTGCAGTGCTAAGTCACCACCCGGTCCGCAAAAAATACCAAACAAAATTTCTTGGAGGTTCCTAAGGGTCACTTGCGCTTTTGAAGCTCGGCCTCACATTTGCTAGTTTTTACACTTTGCTCCTTGCGCAAATGTTTGGGTTTGGTGCAGCGTCAGACATAACCTGGGGCAGAAAATGTCAAATGTGGCGGCGGGATAGGTGAAACATGAACACAAAATACTGATTTGTGTGCACGAGATAGGTAGCTTGTGCTCATAAAATGCTAATTTGATGGTTTATTGTGAAAAAAATTGGATGTTCGAGTTACAAAACTAGTAAGCAATTTAATCAAGTAATTTGCCTGCACATTTGACCAACTTTTTGTTGACACTATTTAGTATTTCGTGCGAATGTTGCAGATTTTTCATAGGCTCTACTTAATATTTTGCACACACATTAAATATTTGAATGCCATTAATACTTATTTTGTCCATACAGCATAGCAAATTTGGTTTGTTTTCATTGTCACAAGTTGATATTTACCATATTAGTACATTGTGGCTTCAAATAAGTATTTTGTGCCATCAATTGAGTATTTCGTGCACACATTATCGCTAACATGTAGCATCAGATAAGTTTTTTTGTATTCACGAGTTTGCATTTTGGATGCATTACAGCTAACTTGTGGCCACTTGCCACAAATGACTATTTCGTTATCACAATTTAACATTTGTGGACATAAATTAGTATTTTTTGCACATTACATCAATTTTGTAGACTCAGTTTTATATTTTGCAGCTTCAAGTTAGCATCTCATGCATATTATAGCTGACTCATGGCCCCAAATTAGTTTCTTTAGCCATAATTTATTATTTTGTTGTCACATTTAAATATTTGAATGCCACTAATAGGTATTTTGTCCATACAGCATAGCAAATTTGGTTTGGTTTTATTGTCACAAGTTAATATCTAAGATATTAGTTAATTGTGGCTTCAAATAAGTACTTTATGCCCACAATTCAGTATTACGTGCACACATTATAGCTAAAATGTAGCATCAGATAAGTATTTTGAATTCACGAGTTAGAATTTTGTACGCATTATAGCTATTTTGTGGCCACAAAATAGTAATTTGTTATCACAATTTAATATTTGTGTACATAAATTAGCATTTTCTGCACAGTACATCAATTTTTTGGACTCAGTTTTGTATTTTGCAGCTTCAAGTTAGCATGTCATGCATATTATAGCCGACTCATGGCCCCAAATTAGTTTTTTGTAGCCATGATTTATTATTCTGTAAGTCACATTTTAAATATTTGAATGCCGCTAATAGGTATTTTGTCCATACAGCATAGCAAATTTGGTTTATTTTCATTGTCACAAGTTGACATCTACAATATTAGTTAATTGTGGCTTCAAATAAGTATTGTATGCCCACAATTTAGTATTTCGTGCACACATTATCGCTAACATGTAGCATCAGATTAGTATTTCATATTCACGAGGTAGAATTTTGTACGCGTTATAGCGCTCTTGTGGCCACAAAATAGTAATTTTTTGCCACAAATCAGTATTTCATTATCGCAATTTAATATTTGTGAACATAAATTAGCATTTTATGCACAGTACATCAATTTTGTGGACTCAGTTTTGTATTTTGCAGCTTCAAGTTAGCATCTCATGCACATTATAGCTAACTCATGGCCCCAAATTAGTTTTTTGTAGCCATAATTTAGTATTTTGTTGTCACATGTAAAATATTTGAATGTCTCTAATAGGTACTCTGTCCATATATTATAGTGTATTTAGTTTGTTTTTATTGTCATAAGTTTTTATTTACATCATTAGTACGTTGTGGCTTCAAATAAGTATTTTGTGCACACAATTGAGTATTTCGTGCATACATTATTGCTAACATGTAGCATCAGGTAAGTATTTTGTATTCACGAGTTAGCATTTTGTATGCATTATAGCCATCTTGTGGCCACAAAATAGTAATTTGTTCCCGCAATTCAATATGTCGTTATCACAATTTAATATTTGTGGACATAAATTAGCATTTTCTATACAGTACATCAATTTTGTGGACTTAGTTTAATATGTTGCAGCTTCAAGTTAGCATTTAGTGCGCATAGTGTGCCAAGTTACCATTTTGTAGTCACAATTTAGTATTCTGTGGTCACATTTTAAAAATTGGTCATTTTTGTGTATATTTGTGGCCTCCATTTTGTGTTTTGTTTAAATTTGGTGCTGACAAGTCGATACGGAATCATTAGAAGTGCTAAGTGACCATAGTCTGGCATGCAGTCCCAGCTGATCTGACCCCTCCCTTACCTCCTTTATCTCAAAACCGCATCATCACTGCAGGTTTAAGGGAACACATGGAGCGTCCACCCACACTTTTAGCGGTTTTGTGCACAGAGCAGCTAGGCGTCTCTCCGCAGGGAGAAGAGTAGCCAGCGCTGTAATGATAGCCCGCGGTCTGCGGACGAGGCTATTCTTGCGCACTGTTATTTGGCGCGGCACGGGAGGCCAGTTGGGCCTTTTTCTTATGTCGTGTCTTTTCCAGACATGGACACGCGCCACGCACTTTGGAAACAAATATTCTCAGCTTGAATCTATAGAATGCTGGCTGTTATGTGCCGTTTAACATATTTTGATTTCCAAAAAAGAGGACACTCAGCCCGGCCTCAAGATACTTGAATTTTACTCCAAGTTCACTCAAAGATGCCTATATCACTTTAATATATTTAAAGTGTACCCCCTCACTCTGGATAGAAAAATGCAGTCTGACAAAAAAAAAAAAAAGACTAAAAAAAAAAATTATATATATATATATATATATATATATATATATATAATGCAGACTCATGGAAATGTAGTCCAGTCAATACACATACACACAGTAGGCTATGTGCCAACTAAACATTTTTATAAATTACCAACACTACAATTGTCCTTGACAAATTGTTATTCCCATTCAATTGATATTCTCATTCAAAGTTCTAGATTGCACACAACAATAACCAAAATAAACTGACAAACTATTCAACCAGCATGTTTCCAAACATAGCAGATCAAAAACTATGTTTCCCATAATGCCTAGCGTGGTTTAGCTTACTCATAGCCAGCTGAGGCAAAAATCAATATAAAAGTTACAATCATCGGCAGCGCACCGATGCGACACCAAACGGGATTTTACAGTCAAAGCTCCGACAGAAGTCAACAGTTGCCATTATATACGTATTTATCGTTTAAAAACTTAACAACTGGGCAGGCGTAGTGGCCAAATCGTCAACCCAGTAGATGGCGGTAATGCCTCATGATAGGGGTAAACTGCCAACAAAAACAAGAAGAACTACTCCTTCCCTCCCTTCAAGTAGGAGCCATGTCAACTGCTGCCACCCAGCGGCCGGAGAAATTCTCTTCAAATTGGTCCCGTGAAAAATCATAAAAACCGGACATTTTTATGAATTTATAAAATCCGCCCGGACAACGAGGATACCACTTGAAAGTAGGACTTGTCCGGGCAAAAGAGGACGTTTGGTCACCCTAGTTTAACGTATTCTTTTGTGTAACAATTCGGAGGTTTCCCATCAGGTGCAAAGTAAATTTTTTGTATTTGTAAATTCAGTTACTGTAGTTTGTTGTCTGTGAAGCTCCAGAAAGGAGCCTAGGCACAAAATAAAAATTGAATTGTGGTGAGGCAAAGGCTGGCTCGCGTGCGGTCGCTCACATTTGGTCAGAGCGTCCTGCTGCGGGCCTCAGCGTTCCGTCCGCTGCGTGTCCACCCATTGCTTCCAAAACGGGACTGCAGCCTCGCTGCTCCCTAACCGCATGATACACCAGAACCACACACTCACACACACGGCGCAGGACTCAAACACAGTCCCTAGTGAGACGTGGCAAAACAGTTGGAACACATGTACTGACCAAGAAAGTTCTTCAATTGTAATCAGTTAAAGCATATTGCACCAGGGTCTTTTTAAAATCAATTTCCTTCCTTTACTAACTACCACAACACAGTACAATACTCTGTGACGAACCGAAATCAAATGGATGTTGATCGCCATCAACGAATAAGAAATTCAATTTAAATTATTTCATTTAAGGTTAAAAAGAACTGAATAGTACTTGGGCTGTAATTATTTTGGTTGCCACCAGAGGGAGCCTGCGCACCACCAGTGATCATTTTGGCCCTAGAGGAAGGCTGAACTCACGACCAGGGGAGCCCATTACGTCGATCACAATGCTAGTGTAGGTAGCTCACAGCATTTTTTTTTTTTTTTCACATAGTTATTACCATAACTTTTGGACTATAAGGCACACCAGACTATAAGCCGCCACCCATCAAATTTGACACGAAAACGATATTTGTTCATAGATAAGCCGCAGCTGTCCTCACTGTATTATGGGATATTACACCAAAGATATTAACCGGTAACACTTTATTCGACAGCGGCATCATAACACCAAATGAACCACCATGAAGCTTTGAACCAATTGGCTGCAAAACTTCATCGCTTAAGAAGCTTCATTTGGCCATCACTGCTCCCTTGGGGGAGACAGTCAACCTCTGCTACCACCTGCTGTCAACTCTCTTATCGTCCAACATGCCTCCTAGCATGTGTTGCAGCACTACAGATGTGAATAACAATCAAAATTCATGTTCTGTGTTAATTATTTCTTCAGTTTCTCTTCCAGTTTCATAAATTGCTAGCTTTGGTATTCTGTGACACTTTATTTGACAGTGGCGCCATAAAACTGTTATAGGACCTTCATAATTATGACATGACACTGCAATGAGAATTAATGAATGCTTATGACAGATATCATTTTGATGTAAAAGAACCGAGCTGGACATAAATGGAGTTAGTGACATACAGTAGTTTGCCGGATGACATAAAATGGCATTTGTCATAAGCATTCATTAATGCCCATGATAGTGTCATGTCACAATTATGACGGTCTTATGGCAGTATGATGACGCTGCTATCAGATGCTCCACAATTTCATTGTACGACCGTATAATGACAATAAAGGGCTACTCTATTCTATTCTATTCCATTCTATTCTAAATAAAGTGTTACCTATAACCCCAAATAATTTCACAAATAATCCGCAATGGACTATAAACCACAGTTTTCAGAATAAAGGAAAAAAGTAGCGGTTTATAGTCCAAAAATTGCAGTATGTTGTGTGGGCAACATAATCTCATATGTTGCTCACACAACATAGAAAGTTATGTACATTTCCCCTCCCCCAATTGAAAAGTAGATCTTAAGAGGTAAAAACAATGAGTACCCCTGCTCTGGACTGTCCGGCCGCCAATCGCAGGGCCTTTATTATAATCAACATTTGACTTGCACCAGAATGTGATGAAAATTGGGAAAGCTGAATTTTCAAAAACAGGAAAGTCCTTCTTTTTGTACATTAGTCACAATAGTGTATTATAGACTAGACTAGACTAGACTAGAAGCAAAAGCACAATAAAGCTAATAAAAAAAAAATACACAAGTTACAGTGTACACAGATTAGGAATAAATAGCTAGCAGCAAGTGGTGATGTAGTGGTAATACAACAGTACATACTGTATATGACAATTTACAGTACTCAGACTCGGAGGCAGATGCCTGACTTGATAATAATGAAAACAGTGTAAAAATTCTATAATGTATTGTAATTCAAGAATACATTACTTAGTGACCTGCATGTGACAATGTTGTAGCATTAGCAGTGCAATGACAGAGACATTTCAGTGCAAAATTGAATAGAGTATCAACTGTTTACTACCTTTCCTATAAGACACAGCTTTGGTGCCATCTAGTGGCATGTTAGAGGATCTTGTCACGTTAAAATGGGACATTATTCATGTTAAAACATGACACTGTATCTTTTTTTTTGTGGTTGGTTGTGACAGCGGCATATAAACCCATGGATAGCTGACGGTAAATAGGCTGGAGGTCACTGTATTCATTTGTGAGCAGCGACCTGCAATCTTTTTATGCTCCAGACATGGCGTGTGCGCGTTTGTATGCGTGTGTGGCGCCTGTTTCACAATGTGGCGGTTGTGCTGCGCAGGTGAGAGTTGAGAGGTCAGCATGTCAGCTGGAGTGTGCGTCTGGTATTTGACATGGCGCTACCACTAGAGCAGGCAGGACCGAACCGAAAGCGAAGTTTGTCTTGTAATATTTATTGTTGGAATTAACGGAAAGTTAGAAATGTAGGGATTCATTTTTGTATTTATTAGTCTAATAAGACAGGTGGTTCATTAAATTCGGACATGGTAAAGGGTGTATTTATTTCATTAAATAATTACTTAGTTATGTTTTTGTATAGAGCAAAAAAGTATAATAAACTAAACATAGAGGATATTCATTTGACTAAAAACAAACAATATCAATAAAATCAACTTATTTATTATTACTTCTATTTTTTTCTTGATGATTACATTGTTTTATAACATCATATCATCATCAATTAACAAAGCTGTTCAAAGAAATAAGAAAGAAAATAATAAAAATAAATAGGAAAATACTACTAAAACAAACATCCATGTTTAAATTATTTGGTAATATAAATTGTTAAATTGCTTCAAATTAAATTGATTGGAATAGGACAATAACATTTATAAATATATATATTTTTTTGTTATTTTAAATACATTTTTGATTAATTAATGGTAAATAGACAAGAAAAACTGGACTAAAAATCTGCACAGGTCAAATATTTGTGTTATTTATTATTATATTTATTTAACAATTTTGAATAACTGTTTCACAATAGGTGCACTATAATTACCGTAATTTTCGGACTATAAGGCGCACCTGACTATAAGCCGCCAACCACCAAATTGAAATGAAATGGCATTTGTTCATATACATATATATTTACAACACATATTAACCGATAACACTTTATCTGACAGTGGCATCATAAGACTGTCTAAAGACCAAATAAACCACCATGAAGCTTTGAACCAATTGGCTGCAAAGCTTCATTGCTTCAAGAAGCTTCATTTGGCCATCACTGATCCCTTGGAGGAGACGGTCAACCTCTGCTGCCACCTGCTGTCAACACTGTTGTCGACCAATATGCCTCCTAGCATGCATTGCAGCGCTACAGATGTAAATAACAATCAAAATTCATGTTCTGTGCTAATTATTTCTTCAGTTACTGTTTGAGTTGTTTCATTAATTGCTAGTTATGATATCTAGTAACAGTGGTGTTTACAGTTTACAGTGGTGCCATAAGACTGTCATAAGACCATCATATTTATGACATTACACTGTAGTGAGCATTAATGAATGCTTATGACAGATGTTACTTTGTGTCACACGGCAAATTATCTCACTTTTGAATGGATGTAAAAGATCCGAGCTGGACATAAATGGAGTACATGACATACTTTGCCGGATGACACTTAACAACATCCGTCATAAGCATTCATTTTCATTCAGTCTTATGGCAGTGTTATGATGTCGCTATCAAATAAAGTGTTGCCAATTAACCCAAATAAATCAACAAATAAGAAGCACTGGACTATAAGCCGCAGGATTCAAAAGGAGGGAAAAAAGTAGCGGCTTATAGTCCAAAAATTACGGTAAAATAATTATTGAAAAAAATGACAATCAACTTTATTATAAAATTGTCTACATTTATTATACAATTACATTCTTTTTTTTTTTTTTAATGATTCATCCCACATAAAAGTAAAATGGTGACATGTGCCCTTGAGGACAAAAATTTACACACCCTTAACACAAGAGCAGGCAAATGTTGCTCATCACATCATTTTGTGCTGATGTTTTCGTTTGAACATGTCCAAAACTCCTCATGCCTACAAGTTTCAGGTTTAAGACTTACTAAGTCTTAAGTTGTGCAAAATACTGATAACATTAATAGTATTTTCAGAACACTGTAACTAGCTATAACTGCTATACAACGTGAACGCGCACTGTATATGTGCGGCGGGTGTGCCTGAAGACTGCTTCCTGTCCCGGTGACCGCCTGTAATTGGCCCGAAGGCGGCGGCCATCTGCGAGCGCTTACGATGATGATGAGGACGGAAAGCCAGAAAAAAAAACTGATTTGTCCGCTTTCATCTTTGGGTCGAGCCGAAAGGCTGGCGTGTTGTTTTAGCGGGTGTGACAGCGGCCCTCTCTGGCCTCACGTGAGTTTGAAACAGTGGCACATTGTACTGGTGCCATTCAAGGGGGTGCAGGTTGTAATCTGATCCGGCCATCACAGGACCACACTGTCAATTGTGAGGCCTACCAGTACACATGCATACACTCCATAGCTCTGATCAAGAATACCTGCGATGATGACTTTGGACATTTGGAATGTCCTTCAATCCAGTTTCCCAAACTTTGTAGAATATTTTTCTTTATAATAATCAGCAAACAAAAATTCTAAACTGCCAAGCAAATTGCTGTCACATTGTAATGCATAATGTAATAAGTTCGTTGATTCGCTGAAGTCTATCCCAGCTAACTATAGGCAGTTTACAGGTACACCCTAAATCACTGCAGCAAATTGCAGCGCACAAAGAGACAGAACAACCATGCCTGCTCATATCCAAACCTCGGGACAATTTAGATCACTCTAATCAGCCTACCATGCATGTTTTGGGGATGTGGGAGCATAGACTTTACTATCAGTTGACGGGACTCAGGGCCGATCCATAGGCCTATTTTCAAAAACTTAAAATTCAAATATATTCAAAACCAAACCTCCCTTAGGCATAGATGAGCCTCGATGAGCAGCGACATCATAAAATTCAAAGTCATTCCCTAATAAAATCCCGATTCTTTTTTTAATTCAAGTATAACAAAACTTTTAAAATGGCGATAAAATTCTTAAATTTTACGCTAGATGCACAAAAATCACTAAATGCAGAGATAATTACCTATATTTCCAGAATCAATAGCAATATTTAACATATAAGTTTTTGCCCAAAATAGAAACTTAAATACGTTTTCAACAGCTACTGAATCACCCAATTTTCACATCAGAAACTTAATACTTTAGGAAAGCAAGGAGAATCATCTTAATTTTACTCAACAAAAGCAAAATTTGCATTTTTCTATATACAATCACAACTTAGATTTAATTCTGATGTTACTATTGCCTCAGCACACAGGCAAGTCTTGCTTCTTCATTTTTAGATTGAAATGTTACATAAAATAAAACACGTAAAAGGCACTTTTTTGTGTCTAAATTACTACTTTTTTGCCAAAAAAATGGGCAGTTGGCCGAAAATTACCTGATCATTTGAATGTAAACTTACCCTACTGTGTATGGATACAACATAGCGACCATCAAAAAACAAAGAGCTTTTTAAGTTAAAAATTAATTTGTAAATAAATGCGTACATCACCGGAATTTCTAAAAATATGAACATAGAACAGTCTAGATTCTTGGTTAAAAGCAAAAAAAAAAAAAAAAACAGGCAGTTATCATTTATTTTACGTAAATATTTCGAGCTACAATTACGCTATTGCAGAATACAATGTGGCGGCGGCCGTCACAAAACAAAGAGCTTTTTAAGTTGAAAGTGCATGCATGGGGCTCTTTTATATACTGCTGGCCAAAGGTTTTGGCACTCTTGCAATTCTGTCAGATATTGCTCAATTTCTTCCAGAAAATGATTGTAATTACAAATGCTTTGGTAGTAATATCTTCATTTATTTTTCTTGCAATGAAAAAACACAAAAGAGAATGGAAAAAAAAGTTAAAACATTATCATTTTACACAAAACTCCAAAAACGGGCCGGACAAAAGTATTGGCACCCTTTGAAAAATCATGTGATTCACCTCTAATTTATGTAATTAACAGCACCTGTTATTTCACATAACAGGTGGTGGCAATAACCAAATCACACTTGCAGCCAGTTAAAATGCATTAAAGTTGACTCAAGCACTGTCCTGTGTCTTTGTGTGTACCACATTGAGCATGGAGACAAGAAAGAAGACCAAAGAACTGTCTGAGGACTTGAGAAGCAAAATTGTAAGGAAACATGGGCAAGCTCAAAGCTACAAGTCCATCTCCAAAGACCAGAATGTTCCATTGTCTACCGTCCGCAGTGTCATCAATAAGTGTAAAGCCCATGGCACTGTGGCTAACTTCCCTAGATGTGGACAGAAAAGAAAAATTTACGAGAGATTTCAACGAAAGATTGTGCGGATGGTGAATAAAGAACCTCGACTAACATCCAAACAAGTTCAAGCTGTCCTGGAGTCCGAGGGTGCAACAGTGTCAACCCGTACGATCTGTCGGCATCTGAATGAAAAGGGACCCTATGGTAGGATACCCAGGAAGACCCCACTTCTGACCCGGGGACATAAAAAAGCCAGACTGGAGTTTGCCAAAACTTATCTGAGAAAGCCAAAAACGTTTTGGAAGAATGTTCTCTGGTCAGATGAGACAAAAGTACAGCCTTTTGGGAAAAGGCAGCAACATAGAGTTTACAGGGGAAAAAACGCGGCCTTCAAAGAAAAGAAAACGGTCCCCACAGTCAAACATGGCGAAGGTTCCCCGATGTTTTGGGGTCGCTTTGCTGCCTCTGGCACTGGACTGCTTGACCGTGTGCATGGCAGTATGAAGTCTGAAGACTACCTACAAATTTTGCAGCATAATGTAGGGCCGGGTCTCACTCAGAGGTCATGGATCTTCCGGCAGGATAATGACCTAAAACACACTTGAAAAAGCACTAGAAAATGGTTTGCGAGAAAGCACTGGAGACTTCTTAAGTGGCCAGCAATGAATCCAGACCTGAATTCCATAGAACACCTGTGGCGAGATCTGAAAATGGCAGATTGGAGACGGCACCCTTCAAATCTCAGAGACCTGGAGCAGTTGGCCAAAGAAGAATGGTCTAAAATTCCAGCAGAGCATTGTAAGAAACTCAATGATGGAGACCGGAAGCAGTTGTGCGCAGTTATTTTGTCTAAAGTTTGTGCTACCAAGTATTAGATTGAGGGTGCCAATACTTTTGTCCGCCTCATTTTTGGAGTTTTGTTTTGTTTTGTTTTTCTTTTTTATTTTCATTCTCTTTTGTGTTTTTTCATTGCAAGCAAAATAAATGAAGATATTACTACCAAAGCATTTGTAATTGCAATCCTTTTCTGGGAGAAATTGAGCATTATCTGACAGAATTGCAAGGGTGCCAATACTTTTGGCCAGCAGTGTAATGATTACCCTGAATCCTCGACCAAATCACTCTTGAGACAATCTTGCCTGCTTGTACGCAGTTAAACATTCGTCGTTTTCACCTAAATCCGGCGTTTGAACGCAGCGTGTGTTTGAGTTCATCACAGTAAAAGCCAGCTCAGCTCTGCCTGGGTCGGCCCCCAACGGGAACCCTTGATCTCAAAACTGCGAGGTGGAAGTACTAACCACTTACCCACCATTTCGCTAATGTAATTAGTTTCATGTTTAATTGAGATAAGTAGTGTTGCACCAATACCATATTTTTGGCCAAATCCTGGCTGTACCGATACAGTGTTTTTTGAAAAAATATACAAATACTAAATGACTGTATACTCACTTAAATGTGAAGTAAAGTAAATTCACAGCAAGTGTGCGTAGCTGGTGTCCAACGTCCATGGTCATCAATGGCACTGAAACATGTCAGCTATCCAAGTTAAAATTGATTCGACGTCTATTGCCGTCAATGGCAGTGAATGAATTTTGGCTTTAAAAAAAAAAAAAAAAAAAAAGATAATTTCACGACACAGCGGTTGGGAATCCCGACTAGCCTCTGATGATGACATCACTCCCAATCATGCCATGACTAAAACTAATTAGGACTTTGAATGAAGCTTCCCACCATGTCATTTTTCCACTTCCTCTCACAGTGACATTTGAAGTTTGTCGGAGAAAGAGCGTTACTGTAAATCAGGCAAAAAACCGAAGCAGCTGGAATTTGTGAGTCAGAAGCGTCGCATTGCTCGGGTTCCACCTCCACAATTGTCCACTCAATGGCAGGCTACTACTGTATTAACTTTAATTAGCTCCTTTCTTTGGCGCCGTCAATGTTTGGGTTTGTCCAGTTTGGTCTGAAAACAGTCTTTGTCTTTATATAGGTTCAGACTTTTTCCTCAGGATGCTTTTTCCACTTTACGATTGTTTTTACTTACTTTATTGTGTAAAATTTTCCTATTAGTGCCTTTTTACACCAAGTAAGGCCAAAAAAAATTAGCTCTCCAAGTAGAATAAATACTGATTTAAACCCAAATGTTATGTAAATAAAGTTCTAAGTGATTAAATGCAACTGAATTGTGCTTACAAGCAAGGGTGTAGGTTTGCATAGGGACGGTAGGGACATAACACTACCAACTTTTCAGGAAGCTCAAACTGTCTCCAACTTTTAAGAATCCTTATTTTCATTATATAGTAAGTTTGGTAATATAGGTAATTTTTCAATTGTCTTCCCATATGTCGTAAGGATAGAATAGACCTCACCCTAGCATTAATAAGTGAATTATTTTTGTTATGTCCAGACTTACATTTCTCCCTCTCCACTTGCTGAATGTGCCGGTCCACTTTTTCCCCCTCAAACGCACGTTAGATTGTCTGATGACTTGACCCCCCCCCCCCCCCACCACCACTACACAGACACACAGGCACACTCACACAGCCCAGACAGATTCATGTCAACAACATGCCTCCTCCTCCGCCCCCTTCAAAAAGGAGGGATATTAGAAGTTTTTTTTTTCAGCCAGCAGCAGCCACTGTAAGTAATGTAAAAAGACATCAATGTTGTGGAGGTGGGGGGAAACAACACTAATTTTGCTATTGAAAGTCCGACCAGCATCAGAGTTAGCATAAAGCCTGAGCTATACTCCTTTGTTGCGGTGACGGCGAAGTGACTACAGCGTCAATGAGCATTCGATAGTTCTGCGGTGAGGGAACGTGTTGCTCTAATTCACCGCCAAGCCACTAGAGGGGTGTGGCGTAATGTTTATACGGTTTTGGGGCATGCTTGTTGACTTCCGCTAGTCTAGTTTAACGGAGAAAAAAATAATGCAAGATGCAGATGCTGATCAACATTGAATAAATGTTGTTCATACAAATGTTGAGGGGCAGGCGACGCAGAAGACGGTTTCGAGGCGATCTGGCCGACTTTTGATGCCACACAGAGTTCTAGACTCGGGTGGAGACAGCTAGCTGTGGCTGTTAGCTTCAAACTGGCGTCGAGCACTGCGTCCAAGGTCTGCAAAGCCCTCCAGCCCGATTTGTTTGTGTGTCCTACAACCAGCCAGTGGGAAGCCATAGCAGATTTCTGGCGTCTATGGAACTTCCCAAACGGCGTTGGAAGCCTTGATGTTAACGTTATCATAAAAAGCACCGAGGCACTCTCAATCAGTGATGATGTATCGTGTCTGAATTGTCTGTTATTTAAAATTAAAGATCAAAACAACTCTTTTGACACTAAACCTGTGCTTTATTCTTCATATACTTGAAGTGTGACACGCAAATATACTGTATGTACACAATAAATATTGAAGTGCACCAACCAAAAATACTACATAAACTGATAAAAAGCTGGCAGTTTTGGGCCGATTGGTTTACCGCTGTAGTGTGGCCACTCGATTCCGAACACACACGTCTCGGTGGTTCTTCCTTTTTTTTTTTTTTATTCAATCGCTGACCAAGCCATTTGGCAAACTTTATGATGTCTTCACGAGACTTGTTCTTCGATGATACTCCCCTCGGCTTGGTCCATTTTTGCGTCCAGAAAAATGTTTTACAATGGCGGTAATTTCGCGGTGAACCGGAAACAATAGTCTGAGCCAACCAATCACAGTCTATTTCCGCCTCGTCATATGCGTTAACGTGACGCTAGAGTTTGAAAAATCAATAGGAGCACGTCAGGCTACGGCGCAGGGTCGTAAATCGGGTCTTCCTTGACGGCGCAGGTCTGACACGGAAGTATAACTTGGCCTTAACATTAAAAGGAATGAACTTGCTAACCTGCAAAACTATTGTGGCCAGGCCAGCCTTTACAAGGAACAAAAAAGTCAAGCTAGCCTTCCCTCATTTGGATCATTGTTTGCATTATGTGCATTACGGTAATGCAAATTAATTAAAATGGAGCGCTAACTAAGACTGGGTCTACTTCAGGGGGACATTGACATAAACAGAAACATGAAATGAAATGAAAAAAATGAAATCACACGTCAGAATTTCATGAGAGTACCTTGGTTTGAGTCTTGGGGTAGTCTAGTATGTCTCAGATGTAGATCAGTCCTTGGAAATCTCAGATTTTTTTTTCATTATTTTTTCCCAAATCACTTTTATCTTACAATACTTTAGTTTGACTCTAGGAAGGCTCCACTGTCCCCCAAGAAGTGGACCCATTCTTGGATAGCTCCACGTTTTTTTAATTAAGGGACATGCACAGCAAAATGTTTCTTTTTGTAGTTGTTGAAAACAAAGGTTTGAATCATGCGTTGTATCACCTGAACCAATACACATGAAATTTAGTATATGTCAATGTAGATTTATTTTGCAATGGTCATTTAGCCTATCAATTAACTAGGTTCATACTTGTGAGAAGTGTAGCCCTGACCCCCGCTGAATAATCTGTTTGGTCTTAATAATGTCTTGTCCAGAGCAAAAAGTGTAAATGCAGGTTATGCTGTTATATAGTCCCTACCAACGTTGAGACCAAACCTACGCCCTAGCTTAAAAGTTAATTACTTAGCTCGCTGTCTAGCTAGGACTGAACTCCAATGTCTTGGCGACGACAGTGCAATGACGTATAATACATGTTTTTGGACAGTTATTTTGGGAATTAGGGGGCATTTATGGGTACTTAAAGGGTTAATTCGGATTTACGCGGAAACTCAGGTTACGCCGCCAGCATAGGAACGGAACTTGTTTGTAACCCGGGGACTACCTGCATTGAATTACGTTAAATTCTGAGCTCATGACTCAATTTACTCATTTCACAAACTGTTACCTTACCTTGATGTGATGCTGGTTTGTACTTAACATTCTAGCTAACACTAAGCAAATAAATCAGCTTGTCATTTGAAAAACTAAGCAGGTGCACTTATTTTGTGACATAAAAGTACCAACTGCAAGTTTCCATTAGCCCATGCTTTGGTGGCCTCTTGTGTCTGATTATGGTGCTACAGAAAAATACAAAAATAGGCTAACTGCTTTTACTGGCCTGAAGAGTGTTAACTGGCTCATTAGATGCTTGTGTGTGGTTGCAAGGGCCCCGGTTGATCCCTTCAAGGCTGGCTTGTGAGAACCGTATTTGTCCCCTAACTCCTCACTGACACACACTGAGTCTTACTGTACCTGCCCCGTGTCTGGGCGGCACTTGGCCCAGGGCCCGCCACACTGCTCAATGCCATCATTGTGCTCCTGCGCCATAACCAGCTAGCGTTGACACGTCAGAGCTGCCAGAGCATTGACCTGGAGCAGTGCCGGGTCAAACGGTGTGATATGAGCTAGCGTAGAGGGAGCTAACATGATCTCATTGTCTTTCCTCTCAGAACCAGTGGATGTACTGCGAGCCCTGCAGATTCCAACTCTTCCCGAGGGCGTGAAGAAAGTCCCGGGCTTCTGCACATCCCGACGCTCAAGCAGCCCTGACAATGCCTACCGTATCACCAAGAAAGCCCAAATCTCAGCCCCTACCAAGCAACTCTTCTCAGGTACACCTAAACACTAAAATCTGATATTTCTTCCTTCAAACTGCAAAAGATGAAGTTGTGTAAGTCCCTACTGAAGCCCAAGGCACCAAATGCACAAGCCTAATCACTTTCTGAAGCATGATGCATTGAGGCGCCACTTTTCACATATGTGAAGAAATTCCCGAGCGTGACAAACCTGCAATCATCATCAGCGTCACATGTTTATGATGTTCAATCACGCTATGTAATTATGTGTCTGATTGAGGAGACTTAAGAGGATCTCAAGTGGAGTTTTTGTGGCTTCAAACTGCCAGACCGACTATTATTATGTGTACCCATGATCCTTTGCACTTGATGAATATAATCACCAGAAAGTTCTACATGCTCTGCTTCATTCTTGGTTCAGTTTGTTTTGAATGGTAAAAATGGCTAAGTCTCAGAATGATTTATATCGTCTATATTAAGAGACTATAATAATTCAACTTATTGTAAAACACTATGATAGGTCGTGCACATCGTGAACGTCACATTTCGGTGATGTAGACCTCAGTATTGACATTCGGTATACGGGTTTCGCCTGCATGAGCCAAAATATGATGTCTTCGTATTATATGATGACACAAAGTCTTACAAGGTTAAAAAAAAACGCCTCTCTGATGTACAAAGATCTAGACACTGAGGAAGGATTCTCTGCCACAGGTTCTAGGTTGAAATCTAGTCCAAACCTTTTTTGTACAGAAATCACAACCCATAATTGAACTTGTAATTCCTAGGACCAAACAGTTTATTTGCATCTCGTCAATTGCAGGTCGTTTCCCAGAGAACTTCTCCATCATGGCCCTGGTGAAGGCCCACGCCGGTCTCCAGGCCTTCCTCCTCTCTATTTATAGCGAGCAGGGAGTCCAGCAGTTGGGTATCGAGCTCGGCCGCTCACCCGTCTTCCTGTACGAGGACCAGCACGGCAAGCCAGCCCCTGAGGATTACCCGCTTTTCAAAGGCGTCAACCTGGCTGATGGCAAGTCAGTAAACAGCGCCGAATTATTTGTGTTGAGGGGATTGATAACAGAGGTGGAAGAAAGTCATAATTAGGTAGAGAGTCTCAATGTTCAAGTTCTAATAACGTCCCTTGGTACAAGTCGGGCCAAGTCACTTCCCATAAAATCTTGCTCTCATATAACCCTAGTTACAGTATTTGGCACTCCATATCTGTATAGTAGCTACCGTGTTTATATTTTGTCACATTTCTTGACTCATGGCTTTCTCCTCCTACTCGCAGGTGGCATCGCATCGCAATTTCAGTGTCCAAGAAAAATGTGACCCTGCTTCTGGACTGCAAGAAGAAGATGACCCGACCTTTGTCCCGCAGCAACAACGCCGAGGTGGACACCAACGGTATCACCGTGTTCGGAGCCCGCCTGCTCGACGAGGAAGTGTTCCAGGTGAGGAGCTTTGTTCCCCACTAGTGGCCAGGGCTGGGGGTGTCTTCTCTGTTGATCTTTGTTTCGGATGTGTTGCCATTCAGGGAGACATTCAGCAGCTGCTGATCGCCTCCAACGCTCAGGCCGCCTATGACTTCTGTGAGCACTACAGCCCCGATTGCGACTCCCCCCTGCCCAAGACGCAGGCGCAGGACCCCAACACATATGTGAGTACCAAAAGCAGATATTTGAGCATTTAGCAAACATTGTCTTGATCCGGCAACCTGAACAGAACTGATTGAAATGAAATGAGAACACTTTCAGTATGTTTAAAAACAGGAATGATCTCCTCTTATCCACAAATGTTGAATGGAGACAACTGGAACCTTTTCGATTGTTGAAGACTGTTGAATGTTTCTCCGGTGGGTTTGTTCCTTTGGGGGGAGGGCACTTTCGGGGCCATGACAGGCAGTGCAGTTGTCTCCATTGCCTCCAATGTTTGTGGATTACTCTGACCTCAATAACTGAGATATACACAGAGCTAATCTTACTTCTTAATTTGGGATGAAACCCAATGCCAGAGTCCATGTCAAAGCCTCAGAATTAACAAATCAAGTTCTGAGGGTTTTGATGGGTCATCAAAGTGCTGTTCTCCAAATTCTTTCCCTTACCATCTAGACCTCCCTAAACTTCTCCTCAGCCATTAGCATCACTTTCCTCCTCACCTTCTTGTGGTCCTCCTGCGGTTGTGGTTGGGTGGAGTACTTTTTTTTTGTCATGAAGATGGCTGAGCCTCACAGTTTTATTCATTCCAAACAACGAAAAATAATAAACTACATGTATTCACTTTTTATCCAGTTGTGGGTGAGGTTTATATAACTATTAATATGTTCACTCGCTCATTAATCGAGAACATTTCAAAATTTTCTCTGCTCCGAGGAATGACGAATAAAGCCTCTTGGTTGTTCCTCTCCTTCCAACTTCATCTACTTTTTTCCTCCCTAATCCTGCCAACCAGTGCTTTGATGAGGACTTGGACAACCATGAATATCCCAAATAAGAGGAGGAATCGGCAGGCGCACTGACCGCTCATATCCACCGCACCTCAACAAATTGATGTTGCTGCTTGTTGTTTTTCTTGTGTTATTCACGTCATGTGTATTGATGTGTCCACATGGCTGGGTTGTTACAGAGGTGAAAAGGGGCGTGGCTAAACTAGGAGTGTCGCTCTCATCTCTGCCATCAAATGTGGTCCACTTTGATGGATCAGTTCTATTTTGTTTCCAATCCAAATTCAATTCAAGAAAACATTAAAAAACATAGGTTGACCAACAGAAGATGCATTGATTCTTTGGGCCAGTCAACAAAGGCTAATTTTTACTGTTTGCATGCTTTGGGTGACTAACTAGCCACCATGGTATGAGTTCGTACTGTGAGAGCATTTGAGAATTTTTATACACAGAGACAGCCACACCCTACACACCTTTGCTCAACAACCGGCTCGGTTATGATTAGGCCAACGACACTGCTTCGTTGTTTCATGTTGAGAATGGCATTACTGGAGAAATCAGTCACTGAGATCAATGATATCAAATTGAATGTCTTATGTGCTTCTGATTGTTTCAAATGAAAAATAAGGACTCTGCTGTATCCAGTAATGCCTGTGCAGTCTCAGTAAATAATCCAATCCTTTGCAATCTTGATGTCATTGTTTCTCAACACAGCCACTCTTGTCTTTCTCTCCCCTTCTGTCCCCCTCCCAAACCTGTGCATCTCCTCCTCCTCTCTGTGTCTTTGCCACCACGCTTGCACAAAACCAACACCTCAACCACACTATAAATTTGGGTGGTAGAAGACAAATGGAAAAGCCACCCCCACCAAAGCCTCTCTTGTCAAAGCCAAACCTACCCCAGCTAAGCCAGCAAAGGGCGGGTCCTTCAAAGTAGTCAAGCCTCCTATTCCCAACAAAGCGCCCAAGACTTCAGCTAAACCACCAAAATCTAAGCCCACTGCCAAGCCCACTGCCACCGCTGTCTTCTTGTCAAAGATCAAGACTACATCGGCTGCTAAGGTGAAGACTACAACTGCCCCAACTAAGAGCGCTAAAGTTGTGGCTGAGAAGAAGGCCAATGGAAAATCTGTTGTGGTGAAAACCACTAAAGCGTCATCCGAGGTCAAAGTAAACGGAAAGGTGGTCGTAGACAAGACAGTCAGCAGTATTGGAAAGTCTTCCAATGAGAAGAAAGCAGCGTCCAAGGCCAATGGGAAAACAAGCGCCGAGGTGAAAGAAGTCAAGGTCAAAGTTAACGGAAAAACCGAGAACAAAGCTAGCAGTGAGGCTAAAGCTACTAGCAACAGCAAAGTTACTGTGGTAGAAAAGAAAGGCGCAAAAAGCGAAACCACTACAAAAACAAAGACTGTTGTCAAAATAGAGAAGACTATTGTGAGTGCGGCGACATCCGCTTCCAAAGTAGAAGCTACCAAAGCGCCCAAGGCCACAAAAGCAGCAAAGGCTGAGCCCACAAAAGCATCTAAAACGTCTCAAGTCAAGTCAGAAGTCAAAGTAAAATCGGTGGTCTCTAAAGTCCCCCTTGTCAAGCCTACGGCCGGTAAAGCCATGAATACGGTGGTGGAGAAGTTGTCCGTCGTGAAGAAGGTACTCACCACTGCGGCTCCTGTCCGGCCCACCCCACCAAGACCCACCAAGTCCAAGTCCGTGGTGGATATCAACATCAAGTCCATGCACAAACCTTTCCCACCATTTGACAAGACCGCGCTGAGTGGCACTGGAGTTCCCAAGAAATTTGACAACGGTTACCAACAGGTACGACTCTAGTTTGGGTCGGAATGTCCTGCCTGCGCCATCTGAAGGTCAGCTTTTTCCACCTTCTGCTTCTGTGGTGTACAGTCTGACCTTCAAGATGCGAGGGTTGTTGTTAAATGTATCATATGCGCTTCACTGTGCGGCCAGCTTGTCCATATGATATACTACAACGTTGCACATTGAAGCATGGTTCACTGTGCACGTTCATTCTTCCCTCCGAGCTGTGCAAACTGGACCTCCTGTCGGGAAGGCGTTGGCACGCCAGTCAAGTAAATATGGCATGGACTGATGAAAAGCAAAAGCGATCTCAGGCGACACACACAGTGGCGCTCTCCACACAATACAACATTACCTCGCGCTGTCATGTTCTATTGTTCGCCTCTCTTCAACAAGCGCTTTTCTTCTGATCATGTGAACAAAGCAGCCTCACACAAATCTCCCAAAGTCTTGGCT
The DNA here is from genome assembly GCF_030265065.1 of Corythoichthys intestinalis. Classification (NCBI taxonomy): domain Eukaryota; kingdom Metazoa; phylum Chordata; class Actinopteri; order Syngnathiformes; family Syngnathidae; genus Corythoichthys; species Corythoichthys intestinalis. The sequence goes on from NC_080416.1 coordinate 25,344,189, forward strand.
TCCTCTGTGAAGCTGACTTGATACATGGAAATTTGTTCTGTGAGGCTGTTTTCTTTAAGGGGTTGTTTGCTGGTCGTGAGCGCTGCTAACATCCTAAAGCATCACTTGCGATGTTTCGTTCTCCTTGGATGAACGTTGGCTCTTGTAAGCCAGCCCCCGCTAACAAACCCCGTAGGTTGTCCTGCGATAAAGTGAAAATAAATGTCATCTGAGTCTTGACGACTTCCTAAACATTGCACGCGGCAATGTTTATAGTCGGTGGGCGGCTGACATTTCTTTTCCCAAATGTTTGTTAAACATGTGAGTTGCCACCGAGACAACCACAATGCTGTTGTGTTCTCTTCTTAAAACTCATCACTCACAAGCAGACTTTGAACTAACCTTCGCTCTTCCGGTCAAATCTGCTTACTTCCTCCCTGCTCCCCCCTTTTCTGCCCACTCGACCAATCAGGATGTAGACACTGAATATTCCGAAGCTGGGAACACCAACACAGAGACCGATTATTTCTATGAGGAGACACTGCCAGAGTCCGAGGGTGAGGTGGTCGCACAAGAGCAGATCCCCACGCAGGTAACACACACATCAACGACCTCGTGAACGGTATTATACCACTTATTAAAAAGGGATCCACCAAGTCTAATCCTTAAAAATCTGAAATTTAGGAGAATTGTAATGGTGACCCCAGTATTGTAGTTTACTCTCATACTTTCCACTGTGTAACTCACACTTCACAACAGTTTTGTTGGCGCTGCCACCGCCAGACAAGACCACTTGAAGAGAAGCCTCCTGTCCAAGGACCATACGCCACATTGACATTTTAACAAGGTGTCCCCTTTTTCCTTAACACCAAGACTTAATTTGATCGTCATCTCGGTGGGGTTGACAACAAATGTCTTGTGACAAAAGGGGAACCAAATGTGGTGCATTGGTGTTTGACGGAAGCTCTCAGTGAACTAAAGAGCACCCACATATGTGGTGCGTTTCTTGTAGTTCACTCGTTGTGTTATTAACTTTGTCTCTGGTTCTTAAGCAACTGAACTCTGCAATATCCGCATATTTAGCCAAACACAAGGTTTAACGATAGATTGGTTTTTGTTCACCGGCCTTGCGTAAGTCCTTTTGAAGGGTAAGTTATGACTGAAGCCATCAGTCGACCGAGGCAAAATGTTTCCCTCAGTTAATGTCGTGTGAGCCTTCCATATCTAGATCGAAGGCACGTTTTTGGAAGCTCCGACATTCTTTGTTGGAAACATGCTAATCTCCCAAAAAAGACAAAAGTGAGAATATGATTGTTGATGACTTTTGTTTGTTTGCGTCTTATTTTACAAGGTAAGACTCATTCTTACGTTATATTCTCTTTCACTCTCTTCTGTCACTAACTTTCCCTCCTGACAAACAACACTCCTTCTTCCTACTGCCCTCGCTGGGTTCATATTCCCCTTCCATACGGTTTGCTTGGACCTCAAAGCAGACACCGGTGGACACAGCCTTGGCGGGGGAGGAGGTGGACTCTACCAAGACACAAGGTGTTGTTGAGGAGCCCTTCACCGAGGAGTATGTGACCGGAGATGTGGGAACGAGGGAATACGACTATTCCTATGCGGAATACAGCGAGCCCATGCCTGAGGCCCGAAAGGAGGAAGCCGGTATTGGCCCCGCCCTGTCCGCTGTGACAGACGAGGCAGACGTAAGTAATTTTGCTTTAGATGCAAGAAATAATCATTTCAACCAACTGTGAGTGGCAGAATTTGTCAGTTTGTACTTGCCATCTAAAGTGTCACAAATTCCTGTTGATTTACCCATTGAGTCCCAAAGATGCTTCAGTAGACAAATATTTGTGCTTTCCAGTTTTTGTTTTGTGAACATATAAAATATTAGTCACAACATTTGGTGTCAGAAGTGGAATCCAAGATTCAAATACTCAAACATTGAGGACCTTGGCAAGATTCTGTCCTCACATCACTGGTTGAAATATGTATGTGGTGCATAAAAAGCCATCTGAGAGTGCATCAATTCTTGCGCTGTCTGCTGGTGATGCTCTTTATGTCACCTAGTTCACATGTAGAGCTGCTAAGACGCAGAACGGTCAGCGGAGGAAAATAAGTTTGTTTGCAGCACTACCAGGTTTTCGCGCAAGAAGTCAATGGGTTACTTGCATGACTTCTGTGCAGCGTTGTGTATTCACTTGCCACTCAGTGTTGGTGTGAACGTGAGTGTCTCTAAAGTGCCCTGTTATTGGTTACAAACCAATCACAAGTTTAGTCAGTGTGGTGAGGCTGCAGCACCTCACGGGGCGTTGTGCAAAGAAGCAGGTACAGAATACGGATGGTTTCCTGTTTCCATGTGAGAGTGTAACGTCTTGTGTCGGTGTCATACTGACTGGCGTGTCGCTGGCTATTGTTTGTTTGTCCTCAGGGAGCCTACAGAGGAATGAAGGGTGAGAAAGGAGAGCCTGCCGTGCTCGAGCCTGTGAGTATACTCTATTGCTATCTTTGATGTTTTTTGTTAACGACATTGTCACTGGGTTCTGCCTTAAACCATTACTGTAAATTTGAGTCAAATGTGATTCAATATTTCTTAAATTGAGCCCCATTTACATGTAGAACCTTATCTGCAGGGTATGCTTATCGAGGGACCTCCTGGACCTGAAGGACCTGCTGTGAGTTCATAACTTTGCATCATTGTCCCTCACAAAAAATACTTTCTTTTAAGTGTTCCCCCGCTCTCTTTCAGGGTCCTACCGGCCCCCCTGGTAGCTCCGGTCCTCCTGGTTCTGTCGGTGACCCCGGAGAGAGGGTGAGTGTGCATAGGCATTAATCATTTTCTGTGCACCAGGCTAACATACTTTCTTCATGTCGCAGGGACCTCCTGGCAAGGCTGGTCTACCTGGTGCTGACGGAGTTCCAGGACCACCTGGATCCTCTGTGATGCTGCCTGTAAGTCCGTCATGGCGGCATTTTGGAGCATGTTGTGACTTTTCAAGCTTCCTTCACCAACAGCTTGAAAAGTCAGCACGTTACTCCCTCACCAGAAGATACTTGATAAATGTGTTTTTCTCACTCAAGCCAGAGCTCCGAAAAGGCAAGTTTAGCTCTTATGTATCCAAACGCTATTTCCCTTTTCACTTTTGCAGTTCCGCTTTGGCCAGAGTGGAGGAGATAAAGGTCCCGTTGTGTCAGCACAGGAAGCCCAAGCAGCTGCCATCTTGTCTCAAGCCAGAGTGAGGTTCTTTTGCAGCATGTCCCTGACATAGCGTGATCATATACAAACTACAATATATATATTTGCTAATAAACTTCCATAGCCATTGTCATTAATTACGATTATCCTGTCCATTGCAGATGGCTTTGAAAGGTCCTCCTGGACCAATGGGATTCACAGGACGTCCCGGACCTCTGGTATACCTCCAAGGATCTCATTTGATTCAAAGATGTTATTTCATATGAGTTCAACTATAGACAATGCATATGTTTCTTTCAGGGAAATCCAGGAAGTCATGGTCTAAAAGGAGAAAGTGGAGACCCCGGTCCTCAGGTAAGAACTGTCAAAAAACATGAGACATTCGCCTCTTTGAGAGCAGCATCCTGAACCTTCTCTGTGCACTTCAAGGGGCCCAGGGGAGCTCAAGGTTTGATGGGACCTCCAGGCAAAGCAGGAAGGAGAGTGAGTATTTGAAAAATTGAAGCAAAATGGCATGCTCGACAAGGCCGCTTTCCTAACTGCCCATGTGTGACAGGGCCGTGCCGGAGCTGATGGAGCCCGGGGAATGCCTGGAGAGCCCGGTACTAAGGTAGTACCATTAACAATTCCAACGCCTGAAGTAATCTGGGTAGTCATTAACATCTTGGTCGTCACTACAGGGTGATCGTGGCTTTGACGGTCTTCCTGGTTTGCCAGGCGACAAAGGACACAGGGTGAGCATTTAGCAAGCATGACGGACAATTTCAAGATCATAATATTCTGAGTCTTAATCATGTTCTTTTCCATAGGGTGACACTGGAGCATTGGGACCCCCTGGACCTCAAGGAGAGGACGGCGAGAGGGTAGAGACATAGTAATCTAGACATTTATCAAATCAGAAGGATATTTTCCCGTTTTTCCAACCAAGACATTGCCTGTGTCCTCAGGGTGATGACGGCGAGGTCGGACCCAGAGGTCTCCCCGGTGAAGCAGTAAGTGTTTTACGTCGATGCATGTCCCCAAAAGTGGATCCCTTGTAGACACGGTTATGTTGCAAGTTGGATTATTTGTAGGAAACAGGATGTTGCCCTTAGCACCCGCTTAGTGAAAAGGCTCATTTCAGAGGCTATAATTTGTGGTGCTCTCAGAGCATGCAAGATTGTCTAGTTTTTCTTTTAACGTGTGATTTTTTTGTTTTTTCGCTTTCTTCTAGGGACCTCGTGGTTTGCTTGGCCCCAAAGGTCCTCCAGGAATTCCCGGACCTCCTGTGAGGCACAAGTTTTGATCTTATTGTTACAACTGCTTAGATACTTCCCTGACCCTGCTTTCCTTTCCTTCTCTTAGGGAGTTCGAGGAAACGATGGACCCGTTGGTCCCAAAGGCAACCTGGTCAGTGTCTTGCCACCTCTTTAATTTCCGACCCTCGTGTTCAGTCACGTGTTGACATGCTCAACTGTTCTTCTGGTAATAGGGTCCTCAAGGTGAGCCCGGACCTCCAGGTCAGCAGGGGACATCAGGAACTCAGGTAGGACAACAACACTTTTATATCTTTGTTGTATTCAACATATTTAACAGGTGCGTTTGTGTTTTTTTGCAATAGGGAATGCCAGGACCTCAGGGTGCCATGGGACCCCCAGGAGAGAAGGTAAGACTTTGGAAAGGGAAGATTTTTCAGCGTAACATTGCTTTTTCTCGGGTCTACCGATATATTTCCTGGCAAAAACAAATAATAATACAGTAGTACCTCAATATACGATCACTTCGACACACGATCTTTTCAACATCCGACGTAAAATTTGACTCGCCATTTGTTTCTACATCCAACGATAAGCTAGAAATTCAACGTTTTATGACAGCGCCGCAGTTTCTTTGTTTTGCCACAAGACAGACGCACAGCAGATTTTCTTGTGAGAGAAATCAACACAGGTTCCAAGAAGGTTAGTGCAGGTTGTGAAAAAAGGAAAAAGGTGACGCTTACCATTGAAATAAAGATGGAAATGAGTGTGCTGCAGAATGTCTACGATCTCGACGGTCCTCCTCCAATCTCCGTTCTCCAGTCTATATAAATGAAGGCGACAATAATTATTGTGGTAACATCGCCAAAGAAATCGCCAGCTTCGTCAGGTTTTAAATCATTTGTTTCAGAACCGTGCAACACAACAACGCCTAGTGTTCGCCGCAGTTGACGCCAACAACAAAACATTAAAAGAAAAAGTAAAATCTCTACCACACCTTTGTCTCTCTGTCACGTTAGCCCATGATGTGTTCAGGTGCAGCACGCATAACACGTCCACCACATTAGAACCCGATTCGTTACATTATTACAGGAATTGTTATTATTGTTTTATTATTATTATGATTTTTATTTATAATTTATTTGCTGTTTTTTTTTTGTTTTTTTTTATAATTTATTTGTTTTGCTATGTGTAATTGCCATTTGTAATAGTACGAGCAGTATTTATTAAGCATTTACTGTAGGTCTTCGGGCTCTGGGACGAACTGGTGGAATTATAATGTATTCTTATGGGGAAATCCTGCTCGACATACGACCATTTCGAACAAGGTCCTGGAACAAATTAACTTCGTATGTAGAGGTACCATAGTATTAAAATTAAAGATGCACCGATACCGATACTAGTATCGGCAGGGGGCGCCAATCCGGCCCGAAATGGTGGTATCGGTATCGGCGAGTACCAACAAAGACGGCACCGATACCATTTACTGGTCCATTATTATAACATTTGACCACAGCCTTTTTCTCCTCCTGGCGCTCACTACACTCTGTCTCTGTGTTGTGTGATGACACGTGAACACCAAGCAGCTATCGCTATTGGCCTGCTCCAGACCAATGAGAGCGGGCCAATAGCCACTCCTGACCAATCAAAAGGGGGCTTTTTCATATGGACGAAAAACAAACCAGGAAATATGGCCGTGCCGCGGCGGTCGGGAAATATTTCCAAATAGAAATACCGTTGATTAAAATCAATGGCTGCATGCAAGATTTGCGGCCTGAAAGTTTGGAGATGTGGAGTTAAATCAGCCAGTTTCAATACCTCGAACTTGATAAAACATTTGAAGACGAAACGTGAACGAACACAACGAGTTTGAGCCTGCAAGAGCAGGACTGCTATCCAGAGGAAGAAGGCCACTGGACCGGAGCAACAATCTCTGGTCAGTTCACTTCGTCTACTTTACTTTTATTGTCTTTTACTGAAAGAAATGCCGCAGTAATTTGGGAAGTATTTCCAATGTATTGTTGCCACCTTTCAGAAATGGAAATAAGGGACCCCCACCTCCCGAAAAAAAGGAGAGACGGGATGCTGTGGTCAATTATTATTACTTAGCGTCCGCAAATGCGGAAACAAGGTTGAACCTCGAAGCAGACAACAAGCGGGGGATACATAAAAGGGTTTAATGATTGCAAACAAAAAAATAACACGCGATCGCGGGACAGTAGAAATAACAAAAGGAGTCCGTGACAGCAGGTCGACGGACAAACTAAGACGATAGGCAGCGGTTACAAACGAGAGCAGCACACTAACAGAAAAACCCAATGCAGGGGCATAACAAGCAAATGTAGCGAGACTATTGTGCCAGATGTCAAATAGCGATCAGCAAGGCAAATATCTCGGCAGCCTTCTCTGAGATCACCCGTGCTTAAATGCTGCGTTGATGAGCCTGCATTGGATTCAAGTGCCACGCCCCCACGCCCAGCAACAAAACACAATCTAACCAGCAGCAGAATGTAACAATAATTTCATGAAAGTTGCACTGTTTGGACTTTGAGAGGTTTAAAAAAGTTTATTCAGTTCATTCAGAGTTTATTATTATGAATTTATTTTTACTTTCTTACTGTTGGGCTAGTATTATACATGTTTTATTAATTTCACAAATTTAGCACTATTTTGGCCTTTGAGAGCGGAAGGTTTATTCAACTATTGTCTACAAGGGTTTAGTGTACTTTTTCCTATTTTGCAAAGGTAAGCAACAGCCTGACAAAGCCTTGATAGCAATGATTTCACATCCAATTATGTAGCTCTTTGGGAAAAAAAAATATATATATATATATATATATATATATATATAATCGGGGTGGTATCGGTATGGTATCGGCCGATACTGCACAGCCAGGTATCGGTATCGGGGCCAAAAAATGGTATCGGTGGAAAACTAATTAAAATAAAGAAAAAGTGTAATTGAGCCCATTGTTACTAGGGGTGTGCCATCTTAGGCATCCCAAGATTTGATTGGATTACGATTCAGGGTGCTATGATTTGATTATTGAACGATGATATTGACGATGATCACGATTATCGATGCATCATGCATTGCTAATTAATAAAGTAGCCAAACAAATTTATGTCCATTATTTATTTGTAATATCCTAATGATTCAACAGTAACGATGGAAACATGCCAATACACCAAAAAGCTACCCTTAAACTGCTTTTTTTTTTTTTTTTACAAAAAAGTGCAAACATTAACCATTTTAAAGGCAGTGCTTATTTCTAAACATGCCTTTACAACATGTAGCTGACCTTGAGATGCTCTTTTTCACAAGAAGATGCAAAAACATTAGCTGTTTCAAAGGCAGTACTTTTTTCTCTCAACAATACAATAAAATTTACACTGGTGGAATGAATTCCACATTTTCTGGAAACAAACAAAGTGTCTTTAGAAATAAGACTTCTTCTAACTAATATACTTTGTTTTCACAGATTTCTGTACTATTTCGCATGTTTGTGGTGTTACCGCTGTACTTAATCCTTGTTTTAAACGTTATGCATTGGAATAACTTTTGTACACCACCAAACAACGCACAACTTGACATGGAAATACATGTTAGCGAAGTTGCTAACTAGCATAGCGCTCGGCGCTAACTAGTAACATCTAAAAAACAACAACAATAAAAGCTAAACAGTACAAGGGGGTTCGTGTACTTACCTCTGGTAGACAGACACGGGACTTAGCAAAACACTAGTGACTTTTTCAAATAAATACGACTTGAACCTACTGCTGGACAACTGAAAGACAAGGAGCAACAAACAATTTCTCTTCCCCTCTCGCTTTAAAAAATAATTTGCGCACAGAAGAGGACCCAAAGCGCGACAGCCGGGGCCTGCCTGTCTCATACACGAATTTATTTTCGAGTCTTTTGAAACGGAGTAAATCTATCACTCAGTAACTAGCTGCATCCATCATAACGTTGTGCATGCGTCCATTAACGATGTCCGGGCGGCAGACATGTCTTGAATTTCGTTCAGCTAGTAGTAGCTGTCATAAAGTTATTAGAGAAAATCTTTGTTTTTGAACATTTATGAATTGTAATCGAATTGTCACGTGTCGAATCGCGATGCATCTAATAATCGATTTTTTGCCACACCCTAAATTGTTACATCCTGCAGGGACCTACAGGAAAACCAGGTCTGCCAGGAATGCCAGGCGCTGACGGCCCTCCTGTGAGTTCAATGTTTCACTTTTGTTTTGTTTTTTATGGTTAAATGTTATTAAAACCTCCATTGTTCCTTCTAAGGGTCACCCAGGAAAAGAGGGGCCAACCGGCACCAAAGGAAACCAGGTCAGTAGAACTGAAACAGAGCATCCATAACACAAAGACTTGTTACAGAAGAAATATCTAAACAGCCCTATGCTAAATACGATTGATTAAATTTATATCCTGTATTTGTCTGCAGGGCCCTAACGGCCCCCAGGGTGCTATTGGTTATCCTGGCCCTCGCGGAATCAAGGTCAGTTATATTAGGAACCTTTAAATCTTGGATGCTACTTCTGATTTTTTGTCCAATAGTTTCTGAGAATCTTCCAATGCACTATGATTGCAGGGGGAGCAAGGAATTCGAGGACTGAAGGGCCACAAGGGAGAGAAGGTGCGTGATCATCTCCTGAGCAAAACTCTGCTTGTTACACACAAGCAACGAGCGTATGACCGAACTTTCTGTTGGTATCTTTAGGGAGAAGATGGCTTCCCTGGAATCAAGGGAGACTTTGGTGTCAAAGGAGAGAGGGTAACATCGAGCACCTGGTCTAATCCCACCTCCTGTGTTATTATTTGTAAACGCTCTTATTCAGTGGAGTGTATTTATTCTCTGATTGGCAGGGTGAGATCGGCGTTTCAGGCCCCAGAGGTGAGGATGGCCCAGAGGGACCAAAAGGTCGAGTCGGTCCCCCTGGTGAGGTCGGTCCTCTCGGTCCCATTGGCGAAAAGGTATGCGTTATTATCCGTGAGGTCAATTCGCTGATACTATATTTTGATTCTAAAGAAACGTGATTGAAATTTGTTCACCGTTTGATTGAGTTGACTGACCACTCATTAAAGAGGCAATGTGGTTTAGGGCAAACTCGGAGTACCTGGACTTCCGGGCTACCCTGGAAGACAAGGACCCAAGGTAAGAAGATCAGCTCAAACATTATGTTGGCTAGTTGAGTTCATCTGTTCTGTGCAGAAGTTTGTACAAGTCTATTGTTTTGTAGGGATCTCTAGGATTCCCAGGATTCCCTGGCACTAACGGCGAGAAAGGAACAAGGGTAAGGGAGTAATGTCACAATTTTGTTTGTTAAAAGCTTTGTGATTGTGTTGGTTTGTCTTTCAGGGTCTGGCAGGCAAATCAGGACCAAGAGGACAAAGGGGCCCAACGGTAAAGTTTATCGTAAAGATACCTTTTCTCTTGTCCCTTTTCTGATCATTTCACTGTCTGCGCCCATTAGGGTCCTAGAGGACAGAGAGGACCACGAGGGGCCACTGGAAAGCCTGGCGCAAAGGTAAGTCCGCACGCAGAAAACATCCTGGAAAGCCAGGAAATCAATTTTAAAGACAAACACTTTCCATGGCTTCATTCTCTGTTTGATATTTGTCTTGCTGATCATTAGGGAACTTCAGGAAGTGACGGCCCCCCTGGTCCACTTGGAGAGAGGGTGAGATCTAGTCAATCACTTGGTGACAACCTCCTCAGTTTGAAAATCATCTTCTTAATCATGCTTTGCTGTGTCAACAGGGACTGCCCGGACCTCAGGGAGCCAATGGTTTCCCAGGACCAAAGGGACCGCCTGTGAGTGAGCGTGGTAGATTCTCTTAAGTAATCCGTATGATCAAGCTTGGTGTAAGGCTTTTTTGGTATATCCGCACAGGGACCACCAGGAAAGGATGGACTGCCTGGACACCCCGGCCAGAGAGGAGAAGTTGTAAGTTGAAGTTTTGCCTCTTGTTTGAAGGAAAAGTGAGAACTTCTGACAGCAACTCACTGGACCTCTTATTTTTCAGGGTTTCCAAGGAAAGATGGGTCCACCAGGTCCTCCTGGAGTTGTCGGACCTCAAGTGAGTTGAGATACAACATTGCAGGAATTGTAAATTTGTGGAAACATCTCAATCTTTCTCAATCATGTTTTTGTTAGGGCCCATCTGGAGAGACTGGTCCCTTAGGTGAGCGTGGCCATCCTGGACCACCAGGTCCACCTGGAGAGCAGGGACTTTCAGGCCCCTCGGGCAAGGAAGGCACAAAGGGAGATCCAGGCCCCCCTGGAGGTCCAGGTAAAGATGGACCCCCTGGACTGAGAGGTTTCCCAGGAGAGAGAGGACTGCCCGGTACCCCAGTGAGTAGCTAATGGACCACAAGATATTTTCCACCATCAATGCTGAATTCCTGTGGGGGTTTTTTTTAGGGTGGTGGAGGACTTAAGGGAAGCGAAGGACCCCCCGGACCACCTGGATCTGCTGTACGTTTTAAATTAAACTATTCATAAAGTAGCTTGCAATGCACTATTTACTTACTATTTATGTAGACGTTCTGCTTAGTTTAATCATGTAAACCTAGAGTCTGTTAAATTCTACCTTAACAGGGATCTCCTGGTGAGAGAGGTCCTGCTGGCACTGCTGGACCTGTCGGACCCCCTGGTAGACCAGGCCCACAAGGACCTCCTGGTAACGCTGGAGAGAAGGGTGTTCCTGTGAGTTTTTGTTGAATTGGTCCACATGTTAGACTTCATATGCACGTTTTTAATGTGTTATTGTTATGATCGTGACTCAGGGTGAGAAAGGCCCAATCGGCCCTGCAGGTCGGGATGGAGTCCAGGGTCCAGTGGGTCTTCCAGGCCCTGCCGGAACCCCAGGAGGACCTGGTGAGGACGGAGATAAGGTCAGTGGCAGAGAGTGACAAGATTCTGATCTGTGGAAATAATTTTGGAGAATGGTGCTGGTTCAATCCAGCAGTTTTTGGAATTTTTGGGATTCTTCCCATAACTTTACATGTCATTGCAGGGTGAGGTCGGTGAACACGGCCAGAAGGGAGCCAAGGGAGGAAAAGGAGAGCACGTGAGTACAACTTAACTAAAAAAGAACTTAAAATCATAACATTTAGTCTAACTGCTGTTTTCGTGCTTCTTGTTTTTAAGGGACCTCCTGGTCCACCTGGGCCAATGGGTCCCGTTGGTCAACCTGGTCCTGCTGTGAGTATCATACTTTATCTTAATGTTGTCCTCTCCAGCAGATGGAAGCATCATCCTTCTTTTCTCCTTTGTGAACAGGGTGCTGATGGTGAGCTCGGACCAAGGGGCCAACAGGGGCCTTTTGGTGCCAAGGGAGATGAAGGATCCCGAGGATTCCCCGGAGCACCTGGACCCATTGGACTGCAGGTTAATCCATGATAGTTGGGATTATATTTTGATTTTGAAGACCAGGCAGCTCAAACCATCTTTCATTTCTGACACCAAGGGATTGCCTGGACCACCAGGCGAGAAGGGTGAGAATGGAGATGTTGGACCTTTGGTAAGTATAGAAAGAGGTGTCAAAGCAGATGTGATTAATAATCCATAATAATAAAACATGTGCATCTATACAGGGACCTCCAGGCCCACCAGGACCCCGTGGCCCAGCTGGACCAAGCGGAGCTGATGTGAGTTTGCAGTTCATTGCATGATATTACCTTGAGATTTATGTGTACATTATTGATACCAAATGGAAATCCCTTTTTTCCAGGGCCCTCAAGGTCCTCCTGGAGGTTTGGGTAATCCTGGCCCTATTGGAGAGAAGGTACAGTCTTTCGATTCTCACTTGCATTCGGTGAAGGTGCTTTAATCTTTCCTGCACACAAGAAATGTTCATTCTGTACTGTGTCCTTCACAGGGAGAGCCTGGAGAGGCTGGACCACCCGGAATCGGTGGAGAACCAGGAAAGAAGGTGAGAACCTTTTTATTTAGTAGAGCGAAAAGGAGACGATTGATAGAGTCATACCAGACGGATTAACGTTTTTGCCGCCCTATTGCCAGGGTCCTCGCGGTGAGCGTGGAGAGAAGGGAGAGGCCGGACAACCTGGAACCGCTGGTGTTGCTGGAGGACGAGGACGACCTGGAGATGATGGTCCTAAAGGAAATCCTGTAAGACTCTTTCATTAATGTCTATCTTGTAATTTGCTCAATTGTAACATCTGCAGTGTTGTTGTCGTTAGGGTCCAGTTGGTTTCCCTGGTGATCCTGGTCCTCCTGGTGAGGTTGGACCCAGAGTAAGTGACATCCAGAGCATTTCTGGTTTCTTTTCTTTATTAAAGAACTGAAAATAGGTTCAAACAACCCTGCTTGTTTCCCTCTCAGGGTGCAGATGGTGCCAAAGGAGAGCAAGGAGAAGATGGTGAACAGGGAGAATCTGTAAGTGCCCAAATCATATTATTCTTTTGACGCCTTCTCAAACGTGCTGCTTTATAATGACACTCATGCGCCTGTCTTTTTTTAGGGTTCTCCTGGTCCCCCTGGAGAGAATGGACCTCCTGGCCCACCAGGAAAGAGGGTACGATCAACACTCCCTATTTCGAGGCAGAATGGCACAAACATAAATTACAGCTAACATATAGCACACCAGATGTCATGAATTGTTTGCCTATTTTTAGGGTCCTGCTGGAGCAAGAGGAGCTGAGGGGCGACAAGGAGAAAAGGGAACCAAGGTCAGTACTTCCAAAATTGGTCAAAATTGTTCATGCTGGCACGTGAGGTCCTGTACTGTTTCCGTGTTGCCACATGACCTTTGACACTGTGTGCTAGTGTGAAAAGGCTTTCAGCATACAGTTTATTTATTACGTAACAATTATTGACGGTATACAAAACTTTATATTTTGTGTTTGTCCCATCATAGGGTGACACAGGTGCCCTTGGCCCACCAGGAAAGACCGGTCCAGTTGGTCCTCAGGGCCAGCCAGGAAAACCAGGAACTGAAGGTCTGCGAGGTCTCCCAGGATCAGTGGTCAGTAAAAAAACTGTTTTTTAGGTAATGCAGAATTTCTCATGTTTTCTCTCAAGATTACACCATATTATATATTTTAGGGTGAGCAAGGATCTCCCGGCCCAGCCGGACCAAAGGGACCACCCGGACCTGTTGTAAGACCCCATTATCCTCTTTTTCTTGAATACCTTTCTTCTGCATTCATATAATTTTGGTTCCAATCTTTCTAACTCCTCTCCAGGGACCACCTGGTTTGCTCGGTCTGCGAGGAGACCCTGGTGCGAAAGGAGAGAAAGGACATCCAGGTCTTATTGGCCTTATTGGACCTCCAGGAGAGCAGGGAGAGAAGGGAGACCGAGGTTTGCCCGGACCTCATGGATCCAACGGACCCAAGGGAGAGACTGTAAGTCTAACATAAAAACATGTGAGGTGGGCAATGATAATGATGGTTCTGATGTGTCTGTTTACTGCTGATTACAGGGAATGCCCGGTGGCACTGGACCCCTTGGCCCTGCTGGTCCTCCTGGTCTTCCTGTGAGTGGTCGCAATTTTCTTTCTTACTGCATTTTGTGAGACCTCGCGCCTGGTTTTAAGATTTGTGGGTGCAAAAATCCGGTCTACAAAAAAGCTGCACAGAACTGTGACAGCCAAAATTGCAAAAATCTGTTGCAGTTCATTTTGTAACGTTTAACCTAAAATTTACTGCGATAATTCTGTAATAATATGACGTGATTTATCAAACCTTAAGCAAAGGCTGATTTTGCAAAATACTGTGTCTCAAAAGCAGTTTTACCGTATTTTTCGGACTACAAGTCGCTCCTGAGTATAAGTCGATCCAGCCATAAAATGCCCAACGAAGAGAAAAAAAACATATACAAGTCGCACCGGAGTATAAGTCGAATTTTGGGGGGAAATTTACTTGATAAAATCCAACACATAGAACAGATATGTCATCTTGAAAGGCAATTTAATATAAAAATACAATAGAGAACAACATGCTAAATAAATATACAGTGTACAGTGCATGAACAACGAAATGTGAATATACTGTGCTACGCTACAGCTCGGTCCTGGCTGTACAGCGAACTCCCAAAAGACAATGCTGGACGTCCATATAATTTGCTGAATCAATTTGGTCCTCGATAGAAAACAGGTTCGCATCAACGTAAATAAATGATAATTAGGTACTATTAGTAATAAGTAACAGGTTAGCATGCGTTCGCTATCATTAGCACATCGTTCAAACAGCCACACAACTGGCTCTAAGTGTCCGATCGCGGGTGGAAAACACACAACAACAACAGAAAAGATGATACACGCAGGCGTTGCCTCTGTAGAGATGATTTAAAAGCATAAACAATGAAAGTAGGTTCGCATCCGTCTATTCTCTCTAGCTAACTCACTCACTCAGAGATACGTAGCTGTCAGTCTTCTTCTGGCGTGTCACGTAAACAAGTGCGAGTGCGCCCTCACGTGGGCGTGAAAGCGCCACAAACTAAATGCATCCATTTCAAGATAAAAAAAGTCAATAATACAATTGAACATACACTGCCATAGGCAGAACGCGAACGTGGCCATAGCTATAAAGAGTTATTCAGATAACTATAGCATAAGAACATGCTAACAACTTTACAAAACCATCAGTGTCACTGCAAAACACCAAAATAAGATGTGAAATTATATCATAATGTGTTAATAATTCCACACATAAGTCGCTCCTGAGTATAAGTCGCACCCCCAGCCAAAATATGAAAAAAAACGCGACTTATAGTCCGAAAAATACGGTACCTTTTAGGTAGGGATGGTAATCGAAATCCGATTCCAATTCCGAACCGGTTCCTAGTGTTTCGAGGCCTCGACATCACAATGAAAACGCCTTAACGATCCCTTTAACGATTCCTAAAGACGCGTAATGCATCATGACGTGTCTTGTTGTCCATACGCATCAAACTAGCATGGCGCCAAGAACCACTCGCTCCAAAGTTTGGCTACACTTCACCAGGAAAGAGGGTGAAAATGAAAGGTTACGATGGTTTAGCACGAGCATTGCAGCTGTAAACATAACAATGACAGCGCGTAGGTTCAAACGCTCAACAGTGTGTCTTCACTTTACGGGGAAAAATTCAAACAAAGCGACTTGCAGTCACTGCAAGGTGGAGATAACTGCATCGGGAGGGAATACGACTGCACTGTCCTCACAGAGACACTAAGGTTCAGTCCTGGCTATACAGCTAGCTAAACTCCCAAATGACGATGCAGAAGACGTTGGTATAATTTGCTGACTTTATTCAACCATCACTTGAAGAGTGAAACTAAAAAAAGAAATGAAACAAATCAATTTCGTCCCCAATAACAAACAGGTTTGCATCAACGTAAATCAGTGATGATTAGCTGCTAATACAGTAATAACACAAACGGTTAGCATGCATTCGCTAGCCTTAGCACATCGTTCAAACCACTACAGAACTGGATTTAAGTGTCCGATCGCGAGTGGAAACACACAACAACAACACAAAAGTTACACAAGTGTCCGATCGCGAGTGGAAACACACAACAACAACACAAAAGTTACACATTCTTGTGCATTTGCCATTTATTGCCACAGTTAACATTGAGGCTTTGGGCCTATTTTGACGTTGTTGTGAGTTTGTAAGGTTGTGACTTCTGATTAAACAAACTCGATGCCAATCAAAATGTTTGTTCTTCTTTTTCCCCAAATTAGAATCGATAAGAGAATCGTTAAAGAATCGAATCGTTAAGCAATATTGATAATGGAATCGGAATTGTAAAAATCGTATCAATTCCCATCCCTACTTTTAGGTGCACGCAAAATGAGTGATGGTGGAAAAGCTTTAATTCTAGCAGCATATCTATTTAGCAATTTAATTTTAGAGCTTTTGAATAATCCAAGGGCTAACTCAGAATCAATCATGAGACCGAGTCATGCCATATCACCTATGGTAAATTTCCTTTACCGTAGGAATTGATGTTGACCCTCTCAGCAGTTTTAAGGCCCCTGTTCGCTTTAGTTATATACAGCACTGATATCTTCTTCCATTTCCTTTCTTATTCAGGGTCCTCAAGGAGTCAAAGGAGCAAAGGGAGCTTCTGTGAGTATTGTACTTAAGTGCTGTTCAGGAAATGCCAGTGGTGTAAAAATTTCTGAATCTTTCCTCTTCTTCTTGTGTGTAGGGAGGATCTGGTCCTAAAGGAGAAAGAGGTGTTCCCGGACCTCCAGGACCTCCTGTGCGTAACTTTTCTCAAACATGCAAACTTTAAAATGAAGGCGGAGTCATTCTTCATCCTTTTTTTTACAGGGTGCACCTGGCGAGGTCATCCAGCCACTCCCCATACAGAGAAGCCCTAAATCCAAGCGCTCCATCGACGCCAGCCAATTGCTCCCTGAATCTGACCCGGAAATGCCCGCCTCCGACACAGCTGGCGCAGAGTTCATGATGGCCAGCGAAGGCATGGAGGAGATCTTCGGCTCCCTCAACTCACTAAGGCAGGAGATCGAAACCATGCGATTCCCCATGGGAACCCAGGACAGCCCTGCAAGAACCTGCCAGGATCTCCGCCTCAGCCAGCCCGAGCTCCAAGATGGTGAGAAGACATTCTCTTCTCCAGCCTCTCATGAATCATCATTGAGAGTATACCTTCATGTCATGATTCACAACACCTCCCTCTAAAAACAGGAGAGTACTGGATCGACCCCAACCAGGGCTGCTCCAGAGATTCCTTTAAGGTCTTCTGTAACTTCACCAGTGGTGAAACATGCCTGTATCCACAGAAGAGCATCAGCACGGTCAGTCCAGTTCTTTGATTGTAAGGGGGTTTACTGACCCAAAAGTTCTGACAACTCCTACTGGAAGCTGTGGTTTGTCTGATGTGTTTTGTGACTGTGGTGTCAGGTGAAGATGAGTTCGTGGGAAAAGGAAACTCCGGGTACATGGTACAGTGAGTTCGCTACAGGTGGAAAGGTCGGTCTCTCTTTGCCATAAACGCCATGTTGAAAGTCCTTCCTCAAAATCATATCTTCATATACGTGTGCTTCCCATACGCAGTTCTATTACGTGGACTCTGATGGTGAGCCAGTGGGTGTAGTCCAACTGGGATTCCTGCGCCTCCTGAGCGTCGTAGCCCGCCAGAACCTGACCTACAACTGCCATCGCTCTGTGGCCTGGGCCGACCAGAGCGCAAACAACAACCACGAGAGGGCACTGCGCTTCCAGGGCGCCAATGAAGAGGAGCTGAGCTATGAGACCAACCCGTACATCAAAGCGCTGGTGGACGGATGCTCTGTAAGTCGGGGTTTTCAAAGTCTAAGAACACCCTAACAAACATGGAAGCGAGTCACTAAAGAGTCCTTGATGATGCTATTGTACATAAAATTCTCTTCCTGCACGTGTCTCCACAGTATCGCAAAGGCTTCGACAGGACAGTGCTGGAGATCAACACGCCACAGGTGGAACATCTCCCTCTGCTGGACATCAAAGTGTCAGACTTTGGGGAGAGCAACCAACAGTTTGGATTTGAAGTGGGACCTGTGTGCTTCCAAGGCTAATCTCACACTCACACACACACACACACGCTCGCACACACACTCACACGCACTTAGAGACACTTACAAGCCATTCATGCCAAATAATTTGTAAATTAACTTGTAAATGATATGTAACACACACACACACAAACGACACACACATATGGGGATGGTGTTGCCTGAGCAATGTAGCATCCTCTTGACAATTAATGGACGTCAAAAAAATAACCAAAAAAATGAAGAGGTCTCAGAAGAAAGGACCATCAAGAGGGAGAGTTGTTTCTACCAAGTGATACAGCCCAGCCCAAAAACGCCCTCTTCTGGCCTCCCCTAGGCTGCCCTTACTCCCTCCCTTCGCCCGCCTGCCACCCGCCCCTCCATCACACCGCCTTTGCTCCGCCCCTGCGGTTAAGAACCTCAGCATTCTTCCCGAAAAGGTTTGCGACTTGTTAGCGTGATCGCCTCTTGTGACCTTTCTGCTGACATCCGGCATGAGGGGGGGATGGATTTCCATGCAAATGTGGCGTGATGCCGTCTTCGCTGAATAAAAATCTATGTTTCCCTGAGAGAGCGCGTGTGGCAAAAAGTGCTAATTGTGCCAAAAGTTTTGACTCAGTTTGTCTCCTCTTACCGTGTCATCGAGCCTCCAGCTGGGCAAATGTGCATTACACTCCATTTGTACAGACATAGTGATATTCTATTGTATTTATTTAAGAACAAACAGGGTGCTATGACATTTATTAAAAAAAGAAACGGACCACCAATTATTCCCTCCATCAGATGTGGTATATTTCATTTGTATTTATTTTTCCACCGGCCCTTTTTCGGAAGACCAGACCAAAGATTCTACGGCTATGCTGGATTATGTTTCCCCTCGGACTGTCCTGTGCTGTTCAATGTTGCTTCCAGTGTAACCATTAAAAGGTGACTCTCTCCACCTCTGCTTTTGACTTTTACCTTCTAACTGTTCACGTCGGCCGAGAGACCGCAAGGGGGCAGGAGGTGTTGGCGACGGGGAGGATAAGGAAGGGGACCTGCCCGGCCTCCCAGTCTGTGTCAGCCATATTGTGGATTTTTTTCCCCTGTTTCTGTTTGTTAAATTTTGTTGCTGTTTTTGTTTTTAAATATATCAGGGAAGTGGGCGGGAAAGGCCAAAAACTTTAAACGAAATAAAAAAAAAATGCCCTTCAGATTGAACGACCTCAATCGCTAGTTTGTTTTTATTGAAGATATTTCGACGTGAAAAAAATATGGTGCTGAAAAATAAGTATTATTTTATAATGTGTGTAAGTATTTTTCTAATTCCTGTAATATATAATCTTGGAAAAGGACCTTTTTGCCTTGTGTTTTTCTTCCAAACGGAAGCGCTGCAGCGCTTGCATTATAAAGCCTGGCCACAAGGTGACACTGTTGGTGAATAGTGTGGGCTTGTACGTGAAAAAGCCCAGATGTATATGTAGAGTTACTGTAATTTAAATGGTTTAAATCTCAACATAATTTTGAACAAGATTGTGTGATTTATTGATTTTTGGATACGATATCAAAAATACAAATGGTTTGTTGAATTTATTCTTTTGAGGCTTTGGTGCATAAAATGAAATTCTTGAATGCCAACCTATGGCCAGGCAACGAAAGACTCCAGGAAAATACGCAAGGCATACCAAGAAAATTAAAAAAAAAAAAACAGGTGAGTGCTACCTACTACTTAAGTGATGACAGTTATGTGGCTAAATCACTGCTTCAGTC
The DNA here is from genome assembly GCF_030265065.1 of Corythoichthys intestinalis. Classification (NCBI taxonomy): domain Eukaryota; kingdom Metazoa; phylum Chordata; class Actinopteri; order Syngnathiformes; family Syngnathidae; genus Corythoichthys; species Corythoichthys intestinalis. The sequence goes on from NC_080416.1 coordinate 25,363,877, forward strand.
AATGTTTTTGGCAACATTCACCATATCTTTACCTTAGTGTCACCTTATGCGTAGTACTGTAGAAATGATTGAACTACAGTTTGTAACTTCACTTTGCTACTCTGTCAATGACTCAATCTGCATGTGTACTAAGATTATAATGAGTTTTAAATACAGTTTAATCATCATATTAATTTACCAAACCTTTGAGGTAGAAATCTCAGCAAATGAGATATGATCATTAACACATACAGTGGGGCAAATAAGTATTTAGTCAACCACCAATTGTGCAAGTTCTCCTACTTGAAAAGATTAGAGAGGCCTGTAATTGTCAACACGAGTAAACCTCAACCATGAGAGACAGAATGTAGAAAAAAAAACCCTGAAAATCACATTGTTTGATTTTTAAACAATTTATTTCCAAATTAGAGTGGAAACTAAGTATTTGGTCACCTACAAACAAGCAAGATTTCTGGCTGTCAAAGAGGTCTAACTTCTTCTAACGAGGTCTAACGAGGCTCCCCTCATTACCTGTATTAATGACACCTGTTTTAACTCATTATCGGTATAAAAGACACCTGTCCACAACCTCAGTCAGTCACACTCCAAACTCCTCTATGGCCAAGACCAAAGAGCTGTCGAAGGACACCAGAGACAAAATTGTAGACCTGCACCAGGTTGGGAAGACTGAATCTGCAATAGGTAAAACGCTTGGTGTAAAGAAATCAACTGTGGGAGCAATTATTAGAAAATGGAAGACATACAAGACCACTGATAATCTCCCTCGATCTGGGGCTCCATGCAAGATCTCACCCCGTGGCGTCAAAATGATAACAAGAACGGTGAGCAAAAATCCCAGAACCACACGGGGGGACCTAGCGAATGACCTACAGAGAGCTGGGACCACAGTATCGAAGGCTACTATCAGTAACACAATGCACCACCAGGGACTCAAATCCTGCACTGCTAGACGTGTCCCCCTGCTGAAGAAAGTACACGTCCAGGCCCGTTTGCGGTTCGCTAGAGAGCATTTGGATGATCCAGAGGAGGACTGGGAGAATGTGTTATGGTCAGATGAAACCAAAGTAGACCTTTTTGGTAGAAATGCAGGTTCTCGTGTTTGGAGGAGAAAGAATACTGAATTGCATCCGAAGAACACCATACCCACTGTGAAGCATGTGGGTGGAAACATCATGCTTTGGGGCTGTTTTTCTGCAAAGGGACCAAGACGACTGATCTGTGTAAAGGAAAGAACGAATGGGGCCGTGTATTGAGAGATTTTGATTTAAAATCTCCTTCTATCAGCAAGGGCATTGAAGATGAGACGTGGCTGGGTCTTTCAGCATGACAATGATCCGAAACACACAGCCAGGGCAACAAAGGAGTGGCTTTGTAAAAAGCATTTCTAGGTTCTGGAGTGGCCTAAAGGGTACATAACAAAGTATTGAGATGAACTTTTGGTATTGACCAAATACTTATTTTCCACCATGATTTGCCAATAAATTCTTTAAACATCAAACAATGTGATTTTCTGGGGGGGGTGTTCACAATCTGTCTCTCATGGTTGAGGTTTACCCATGTTGACAATTACAGGCCTCTCTAATATTTTCAAGTGGGAGAACTTGCACAATTAGTGGTTGACTAAATACTTATTTGCCCCACTGTATTTATGAACAGTGCTTAATTTGTAAATCATAAGCTGCCGGAACGCAAAGTACATATGATAGCGCGGGGATGACGAGACGGGCACAGGTCCCTGAACATACGCAGAAAATGGTACTGAAACACACAATGCTCACTTGCCATGCTGTGGGACTTACAAGCCTCATTTTCAGATAATATCAGTGGTATAAATGTTATGACAACAATTTACAATTATTTAGGCTATACTCAGCAGGTGGGACTTACAGTACACAGCCAGCAATTAGTTTCTCAACAGGTCTAACTTGTAAAACGTAGGGGAAAAAAATCTGAGATTACAACAAATAACACAATTATCCCATTATTATTATTTATTATAATAACGGGTGGGTTTGAGGAAGCTCTCTGATTGGTCAGTTGCTGTGTATTAATCACGATATAACATGGCTAGATGATTAATACATGGCTAGGGCCTCACGGCCTCATCACCAAATGCGCCGTTATATTCGTGCCTCGAGTCTGTGGTTTACAACCATATTTATCCTGTCACATTTATGAACACATATTATGCTGATTTGAATGTGGTGGTCCGTCATATATTGCAATAGTACACTTAATGCTGTTGTTTAACGTCATTGGTGGTACTCGAGTACAGCGTACGCAGCGTAGTTAACTTGGGGGCATTTCAGGTAATTTCCTGTTGATTTTTGGGTCGCTTCCTATTGTTTTTGGGGCATTTGCCGGTCACTACCTGTTGATTTTGGGGGATTTACAGGTCACTTCCTGTTCATTTTGGGTTACTGAACAGGAAGCGACTCGAGAATGTCCCCAAATGAATAGGAAGTGACACAAAATTAACAAGAAGTAACCCTTTAAATGCCCTAAAATAAGCAAGATGTGACCTGTAAATGCCCACAAAACCAAGAAGACTGGCTTTAAAGCTGTAGTGTGAACTAATTTCTTCACATGCCAAATAGGGTCACAAGTAAAGTAATTAAACATTGTCTACCAAATAAAGCATGAAAAAATAATTTATATGTTGTGTATTTGACAAAATAATCGCGTTTCCGAAGTTCAAGCCTGAAAGGGGACGAACCCGGAAGTGATACGTCACACCGGGAACAGCGTTGGCAGCTCCGTACATACGGCCGCCATACAAAGCCCTTCAAACAATGATTCAAACAGTGATATAAGCGATAGACCGAGCGCAAGGGAGGAGATCCAAGTTTTTGAAGAGTTGGAGGAAGAAGAGGAGCTTGGAATTTTATGTTGGATCTAACATGTATTAGCCAGACGCTAATCAGAATGCAAACAGTGTGCCTAGACTACCTGACATGGAATAGATACAAGACCCATCGAGATTACAACATTGGTAAGATATAGGCTGTTATTATTTTTATGATTTGAAGATGCAGGCATTTGCACATAATTTTATGTTTTTGTCTATCTGATGCCATTGTTAAAAAAAATAATAATCAGACTTTGTGTTCATTTTGGCAGATCCGGCAGCTCTCGTGCATATAAAATAATAATATAAAAACGTTGGGGGGAAAGAAGGAGATGAGTCTTCGATGGCTTTCTCCACTTTATTGTGGCAACAATAAGAAAACAAAATAACAGCGGACTGCCGCCACATTCAACCGCGAAGTTTTGCTTCTCGCCGATCTCCTCCTCGCCTCCCACTCCAGCGTCTCTTAAACGGATTGTGCATAGTGTCTTGTTATGAGCTTTTTGTTTACAAATGTATCGAACATACGACGCGCTGACAACCTTGTCTCTTTATTAACACATGGAGCAGTTCTTATGGAAAAGTTAGAACACAGCTCGGCACAGCTCTCGGCAGGAATTGGCGTCTAATGGCGTGAGGAAATGTAGTTTTTTCACACAAGCGAACAGATTACAAAGCACCACTTCAGTGTTGTCCCGAGACTACATTTCCCATGATTCACTGCGTGACCTGCGCGCTCGCTGATTCGCTGCGAGATTGACTCAATGGCTACGCTAAACGAACACGCTATTTTTCAGCTGTCACCTGTCAGCGGCTCTCATAAGACACAAACTAGAAGCCTATCATGCGATCACCGTGAACGCTGAACCGTCCATAAGCAATGCAATGCTTGAAGCATGAAGGTGGGAATACATAATACAAATACAAATAAATGTGCACAAACTAACCGGCGGTGTGTGTCTCTTACAACAACGTGACCGTGAATTACCGCGACGCCGACCCGTTTATATGCACATCCACACCCGTTTCCTGATTGGCAGTGGATTAACCCTTTCGGACATGATCGTAGATGACACACAATTTAAACACACTTAACCTAGCGAACGCAACAACAACTATGATCGGGGATTTCCACGAGTTAACTTTCGGCTAACGTCGCTAGCTTATACTGTTCAATTCCACAACAGTAGGCAGCTAAGCTTTGACAAAGTCATCAGTCATCTATCCAAAAATCACACTTACTTTTTGGCAAATCCTTGATCATAAGCAGACCGGTTAAGGAAGCAGGCATCTTCGAAGTGTTTGCAGCAGAGAACACTACTCGATGATGGCGTGAAATTCATTCGCTTCGTGCGAACGAAAGATGTCCATTTACGTGCCCTGCTATCCTTTGGCCACTCATACGACTTTTCGTTTGAGTGAGAACAAAACATCGCCACACACCGCTGTGGCATCTTACCGAGAAGCAATGCAACAAACAATACTGTTCTATGGTGGACTTCCCTCGCATGTCTAGGTGTGACGTAATTTCCGAAGATTTCCGAAGATTGCCGAAGAAAAGCATTTTCGTTGTCAAGGGCGTTGCTATGGGTTAAACAAAGAATCTGGAAGGGTTGCGTTAAAAAAAAAAAGAAAATATGCTTATAATTGTTTAGCCATTGATATTATTCAAAAACATGGTTGGCCAACCTTACTTCAAAGTTCCCCTTTAAATGCTCTAATTTCAGTGCTATTGACAGCAGTAGATGTCAAATCCAGTCAAAATGAATTGGATGTCATCTGCCATCAATGGCAGCCAATGAGCTAACGTAGACACTATTCCAATGGAACATTTTGGTAGCAAACTGTTGGTTTGTGTGTGTGTTTTTGTTTTTTTTAACAGTGACACTATCGATTCTTAGCAGGAGCATATCGATAACCTTTTGGGCTACAAAGTATCACAATCTATCACTTTTTCGATATATTGTCACACCCCTCACGTTATTATGCTGCTGGAAAATAAAAAACAAACATGCAAATTGACGATAAATCATCTTTAAAAACTTTGTTTCTTACCATTCATGTAACGTAATTAATTGTCCCAATCTCGGAATAATCGATAAGAACCCACTTCTCCAGTAGAAAATACGATGAGGGGGCGTTCATATGCAATTTTTAACTCGACAATGGGTATTTACCATAATGACTACACCGCATGAAAGCAGCATTAGGCCCTTCAAAAATGGATGCAATTACAGGAAATGCTTATCTATGTAATACGTGAAAACAAATTAAACATTTTCTGTACTTTTGTCTGAATAGTAATAAGTAATGATTTTGTCAGGAAACAAAGTAGACACACTTGATTTATTTGCATGGACCACAAGATAAAATATTGCGGACCAGATCGGGCTTCCAGACCTCAGGTTCGACACTTTGCTTCGTATAAACTTTAACCACTAGGCTGCTTGTTTACCCCATGAAAAGGCCACCTGAAGGAAAAAGAAATACCACCTTTTTTGGCATTGATATACTATAAAATTGGCACACATGGCACTTCAGTGTGCTCCGTTTTCCGTTTCGTACCAGTGACTTCCAGGCTGGCCCCCGTGACATAACGGGCGTCGTCCGAGGCCAGGAAGGCACACACGTCAGCGACTTCTACAGGACGGCAGAGCACATCACACTCGTGCGGGAACGCAGAGTTTTGACACGATACAGCGGTAACTTGACTTTAATGTTAGTGTCCAAATTAGGACACTAGCAAGTCAGGTTATTGCTGTATTGCTCAAAAATAAGGAAAAATTTGTGGAAGTGAGTGACCTGCTGCCTCGCCCATCCTGCCCAGCGGTACCAGAGACTTCATCTGATACAAAAACAAACAACCAGACGCAGCGTCAAGTCAGGCAACTATTGGGTTGAATTATTTTTAAAATATAATTTTAAAAAGTGCACATTCCCAAATCTGTCAGACTCATGAATGATTTCACATCTAGATAAAATATTGGCTACTCGGATGGTGGATTTGAAAAATGTATTCACAAAAAATGGCATTCTTTCAAACAGCCACTGAGTGGCACTATAAACACAGAACAGTGAATAGTTAGGCATCATGCTCCAACTGAGAGTTGGTTTTGCACACAACATTCAGTTGACTTTGGACTTCGCATATATTTTTTTGATGCCGCAGAGTTGATTCGACACACAACTGAATTCATTTTGGACAAATGCTGATTGATTTTAGATCCCAGAGAGTTCTTAAAAGCAAGACAACTGATTTTGGACACAACTGGGTTGATTTTAAAGTGCCTATGACATCAAAAAGCATGTTAATTTCATATTTCATGTTGTATTTAATGCTCCTAAATGAAATGGACAGCTTGGATGTGTGTGTAAGTGATCGTTTTATTTAATTTTTTTAATCCCGCGCCACGAAAATGAATAACTTCCTGTTTTGAAGAGGAATGCGAAAGTGACGTCACCAAAGGTCAGCATCTCACAATACAGCATTGCTTTAAAGCATGCAGATGGACTGCCGATTCAGCTGATTTTGCAGATTAATTTGTTTATTTTTCACATCACGCCAGCCAAATGTGCTGCAGGGTTTTGTTGCTGCACCAGGGAGAGTCATGTGAGCCTTTTTGGGTTTCAAAAGGTTCCCGTTCACCCCTAGATTGGCTAAAACAAGTCTGACAACTGTGGGACCATTGGTCTTATGAGGAAGTGAGTAAACAACGTGTTTTGATTATGTCAAATACTGGGATCAAGGCATATGTTTTAATAGGGAGGTGGCTTGGAGTTTGTGGCTGACAATGCTCCTTATCCACCGAGAATGGCACTCGGCCAACGACCGGCGGTCGTCTTCGCTCGACTTATTGCCCTCTTCGTGTGCCCGGTGTTCTGTCAAATTTTGCACCCCATCAGAAATTGCAACTTTGTGTTAAAAATGGCTACGAATACAGCATTTACAAAGTAAACACTACAAACTTTCTTTAAATAAACAAATATTTACTTACATTTGCTCATGAATGGACATGTAGAAAAGTTCTCCTCAGGATAACATTAAGAGTCCAACTGAATGTAAAAGAGGGCTTACAGGGTTCCCTCAGAATTGATCAATCTAAATTCAAGACTTTTAAGACCTTTCTAATGCCATTTCAACTGAAAATTAATACTTTTCTTGCACCCATTATTTAGATCATATTGAATCATAATAAATAAATAAAGAACTGAACATCAAATTTAACCTCAATTACTAAGTATGTTTGACAAAAGAATGCACATACTGTACATTGAAGATACAATTAAAACACATTTAAAGTAACATTATAAAGTCTGTCAGAATTTTTTTAAACACACACACGTACACAATAAGACAAAAAGAGGAGGAGGACAGGACTCAGACCAGCCATCTTCTGTAACAGGCTAGCCGCTAGTGCACCTGCCAAGACCCCAGTGAACATGGCTAACTCTTGAGTTAAAACGGTGAAATTCACATTCATTCGAAAGGCAAACCGAAATGTTTAAGCAGGTCCACTGCCTTCGCATGACCCATAAACTGCAACCTAAAGTTTCTGGATCTAACTTGAGCCCCTATCACATACTCCGAAACAACGGGAATATCGCGGGACTTAACCGTGCAGCAGTTGTGTGTGAAAACAATTTCCCGTGTCGACTGACATGGGAAGCAGTGTGCGTGAAAGCAGGTGTTAAATTCCCGGGTCACAGCAGATGGCTGATGACTTAAATATCATAGCGGCGGCCGATGTAACTTCCTCCCTCTTCACAGTAAGAGGAAAAGCAGTAAACAAACATCGCAATTATAAACATAGCAAGCTGGAAACAGTTAAATTAAACTGAAAACATGACCAAAATTAAAATGTCAATTATTACGTCGGGCCGGGCCAGGGTTCTTTCTCGCTAACTTTTTGAAATAACTATATATTAACGATGTATGAATGATAAACTAAGGAATACTTGTTATAAAATAAATAATTTGGATTAAAAAAAAAATAAGGCGCTGTATGGTCATTGCAGAGCCAGAGCGTGCCTATACGCCCTTTTTAATCTTCCCCTCTGCGAGTCCGCAAAACCGCACCTGTTCATTTATATTTAACAAACTTTTCCAGCGTTATTTCGTTGTGTAAATGAATTTATAATGATCATAAAAATATGTAGTCTATTTAAACATTAAGAAAATGTGCGTTTTTTTTCTGCCAACTGAGAATTCGTTACAAAAGACAGGCTTTTATGCAGACATTGTCACAAATGTTATCACACAGAACGCGGGTCGGGCTATACCCGCGGACCAGTTCGGGTCGGGCTGAATTTTTTAGGCCCGATTTTACCTCTATCTTAAAGTCTTGATGAGCTTAAATTGACTGCAGTTACGAAGTCGGGAATGCTCCCTCCGGAAAAAAACACGATTTGACCAACATTATGTTTAACAAACTTTTCCCCCGTTATTTCATTATGTAAATGTATTTATAATCATAAAAATATGTAGACTATTGAAACATTAAGAAAAAGTGCGTTTTTTTCTGCCAACTAAAATTTGTTACAAAAGACAGTTAAGACATCGGGAACGCTCCCTCTGGAACAAAACGCAATATGGCCAACATTGTGACAGCTGATGCCGACCAAAAATGACGTAATATCCTAAACAGATCACCAATGGACTCATTTGAAGTATATGAATGGTGGACTGTTTTGGTGTTCAGAATCCACAATACTTCTGCCTGCAAGGTTTTCGTTCCACGCATTCCCGATGCAGAGGTGGGTGGATTCTCCGTTTTGCCGGTTGTGGTGGTTTGGCACGCACAAGTTGCATTTCGATTTGTAGTGCAGTGCATCGTAAAAATTCTATGCGTCATCTTCGTTATGGATTTAAAAAAAAAAAAAAAAACAACAACTTCGTCACGGATATAATTTAGGTTGCACTGAGATGTTCTTGAAAATTAAGACCACGGTGAAAAAATTCCAGACTTACAACAGCTAATTTAATACTTTTAATACCTTTTTATAATGGAAAACTAAATTCAATGCTTTTTTTAATACTTTTAATAACCCGCGGGTACCCTGGCTTAATCAAAGCCACATTAGCTTTGAGAGCAAAATATTATAAGGGTGCAAAAGACCACTATCCTCGGGTTGGGCTCGGGCAGCTATGCGCTCCTCTGACGTCGGTCAGTTTGTCCGGCGGTCATTCTCCAGCTACTTCCCCGGCAAACGAGCGCTCCTGCCCGCACCAGGGAACGACGAGCTGTCACTTGCTCACTGTGGGTGGGTTGCCGACCGGCAAAAAACTGACAACCCCGCCGCTGTGTGACTGATGATTCGGGGTAGTTTTGTGTGATTTTTCACTTCGAAAGGCAAAAATAAGACTTTGAAACGACGCTCGGTTCGGGTTAGCATGTCGGCTAGCTGTCATGCATCCTGGTTTGTTTATGCTCTCTGAAGCCAGGGCAGGAAATGAGAAAAGCCAGACTAACTCCGGTGGCATAAAGTACCGTTCGGGAGGTGCAAGAAGTCGAGAGTCTTGACCATTATGGAGTAATTTTGCCATGTTGTACTGAATAAATGCATTTTTAATATTTCATATTCCATTGACAACAAGACTGTTATTCATCATGACCATACGATTTATTTAGCAATTGGGGAAAAAAATACTTAGATAAAAAGAATATCCTGTAAAAATATTGGAGTAGACAGACTGAAACAATGACATTTTGCTGCCCTCGCATTTTCCTCATTCCGAATAATTCCGCCTCAATGGGCTGAATTCTAAATCAGATGAAATCGTGACCCTGCCGGCGTCATCCACCAGCTGGGGACGCTAGAGCGCTATGATGACAGGCGAGGGCTGAACGGCAGATTAAAAGACTAATTTCTCGTCATCTGCGCTTTACCATATTGCTGTATATAGTCGAATCGTCTCAAAATATGATTCTAATTCACATAATGATGCTATTTAAGACTTTTTTATCCTGTCATAGGCACTTTAAACTGTGCAGAGAGGATTTTGACTTCAAACACCATTGAGTTAATTTTACATTGGTTGGTATTAGAAAAGTTATCAAGAATGGTGTCGATTTTCAAAGTTAACTCAAAATAAACTTGAGTGTGCTCAGTACAGGCATTCATTTCAAAGTAAGGGGTGTCAGGTTTGTCGTACCTTGAAGATCACCTTCTCAGGCACTTTGTCCGTCATGGGCGTAGATATAAACCCCGGCAACACACAGTTACATCGAATCCCAAACCTTGAAGCCGAGAGACGTAGAGTATTTGAATGCTATGTCCTAATTTGTCACACCGTTGTGTGCTCTACTCACCTACTGAGCTCCTTGGCGGCCGTCCTGGTTAAACCCTCCACTCCAGCTTTTGAGGCGGCGTAATTGACCTGTCCCATGTTTCCCACCTGCAGAACATTCCATTCAGATGAACAACCACCAGCACCTTACGTGAATAAATAGGAGCAATAATTAGGGTTGTTCCGATCATGTTTTTTTGCTCCCGATCCGAACCCGATCGTTTTAGTTTGAGTATCTGCCGATCCCGATATTTCCCGATCCGATTGGTTTTTTTTTGCTCCAGATTCAAATCCAATCATTCCCGATAATTTTTCCCGATCATTTACATTTTGGCAATGCATTAAGAAAAAAATGAATAAAACTCGGACGGATATATACATTCAACATACAGTAAATAAGTACTGTATTTGTTTATTATGACAATAAATCCTCAAGATGGCATTTACATTATTAAAATTCTTTCTGTGAGAGGGATCCACGATAGAAAGACTTGTGACTTTGTATATTGTGACTAAATATTGCCATATAGTGTATTTGTTGAGCTTTCACTAAATGATACTGCAGCCATTAAACCCAAATGCATGATGGGAAGTGGAACGATGACTGTGCGTAGTGCTACTAATTGATATATCTTCTCTGCGTTGGGAAATAACATAAGGTGTTAAGAAAAAGCTCAATTGCTACCTTGCTTCCCCACATTGCTTCCCACGATATTTCTAATCGTACGGAGAGGGATTGTAAGGCTTTAGCCAATTAAAAAAGGCTCCAAAGGCTGACAAAATTCACTCTACTCATTGAATGCTGCCTTTTATCTCTCTATATAGGTAAAACGGCACCATTACAGATTGAGCGTGACGATGCGTGAGTGGGTTGTGCAGCGCATGCATTGATTGCGTTAAATATTTTAACGTGATTCATTTTTTTAAAAATTAATTACCGCCATTTTTGGGATAAATTTGATAACCCTACCTTAGCCTAAACTAAAGACTCTGGATGAGTGTAACATATTATGTCTGTAACGTTAAACACAATGAGAAAACGATTTAATTAAAATATATATATATATTAAAAAAGGCATGGCCAATATTTTTTTGCCGATTCCGATACTTTGAAAATGACGTGATCGGACCCGATCAGACAGCTCTAGTAATAATGACAGCTTTAGATGGTTTTACCCACTTTCTCATTGCACACTTAACAATAATGGTACTTACTTTGCCTACAATGCTGCCCACAGTGATGATTGATCCTTTGGCAGCTCCACAGGCTACCAGGGCCTGAGCGACAGCCTGAATAACCAAAAAGGAGCCCTAGGGAGATAGCATACATGAGATTGAGCAAGGAAATTGGACAAGACCGGACTGGATGGATGTCTTACTTTTAGGTTGACCTGAACCACCGTGTCAAAGTCATTTTCCTCCATGTCGAGTAGAAAGTTATCCATGGTGATGCCTGCCGCGTTCACGCACACTGAGGGCGGCTGGAAGTAGCGAGCCTACAGGGAGCAAAGACAACAGTGGGTAACAGCATGACAGACTTCACATCACACATCAGAGAGCCTTTCAACAATATAAAAAAGGCAAAATATTCCAATTAATGACGAACTTGGATACTTGTGAGCACGTTTTTAATGCTCTCTTTTGATGCCACGTCTGCCGCCACAGCCATGTGGGCCTGACCCCTGAGGTCACCGGGCAGACTTTGAAGTGTCTCATTGGCAGACGCCTCGTTGACGTCAGCGACCACAACTGAGGCGCCCTCGGAGGCCAGGCGATGGCAAACCGCACGACCAATCCCACTGCCGCCACCTGGATGAAACAAACATTCACTTTGACCGCCCTGAGGTGGCGAATAGTCAATGTTTTGTCAATGTGGGTTTTATATTGACAAGGAAGCTGTCAATGTTTTATCTGTTATTTCATGTTGAGCAGAGAATGAGTCCATTGTTTGCCTCTATATGCTCTGACGTTGGCAGTGGACTAATCTATTGTTTGTCTATAGACAAGCCTTTGCATACCGGTCAAGTTGTACGGTTTCGGCGTAATTTGTACAAGTGAGCACTGATTTTTAAATATGTATGCCGTACGTTCAAAATCTGTACGTTTTCGTGCAATGCGGGGGGTTTTTCTCCCCTCGGATTTTGTCACCATTTCAGCAACGAGACAATTTGCGTTACAATGCGTTACTACGTTGGTTGAATGACGTGAGAAAAGTCAGAGACACTGAGAGAAAAGTGTTGTGACGCTGTAGCAAACGCGATCTTAGGCTAGGTGGCTCCAATATTTCCTGACTGTAGCCGACAGCCTACAATCTACGCCTAGATATCAAATGTTTATAGAACTACATGCGAAATGACAGACGACGGCGTTAATAAACAGCCGCCATTTTGGAGCAGTAGACTTCTCAGAAAGGCTCTGTTGTAGTGAACCTTCCTAGCGAACTTAAGTAACTTTTTATCTAAAATACCCCTAAATCGGCAAAATCTTGACTTGAATCTATCTTTAAATGATGAAACAGTTTTAAAACTTTAACATGTCGAAAGTAGACAGAAGGGAACTAATGCAAAAAACGGTAGCAATTTTAACAACTTTAAGAGTTAATTCACAACATTAAACCATTTCCAAACATAACAAAGGTTACTGTTTTGTTTTTGTTTTTTTAATGAAAAAAAAAACATGAAAGGTAACACCAGTTACTTTGCCAAGTAACTAATTACTCTTACTTTCAGGTAACTGAGTTAGTAACTCAATTACTTTTTGGGAGAAGTAATTTGTAACTAATGAATTACTTTTTAAAAGTAAGATTAACAACACTGGTCATAAAGATGATGAAATGTGACGAAAGTGGAGATTTCAATCTGCCAATTTGTTGCCGAACACAATTTGCCTGCAAATATTGCTGATCACTTCTCAGAATTAGCAAAAGAAATGTTCCCTGACTCAAAGATTGCATCGGTAAGTTAAATTTTATTAAGTGACCTTTTTGATTTATAATTGGACACACCAACAAACTACCTTCAAGTCAAACTGAATTGCGAGCTGAAGTGCCATGAAGTGCTGCCATCCAGACTTAATAGAAATTGCCAAAAGTGCTACATACAAGTCACTGTTAAATTTTAGTAATCATGATGTAGCTGAAGATATTAGTAATCATGATGTAGCTGAAGATATAGTTTTTTTTATTGCACCGGGTTATATGTTACAATATTACCAATAAATCCATATTATTTTCCATTTAGTTTCATACCGCACACGCTATATAGAACGTTCTAAGATAAGTCACCAATTTGTAGGGGCATATGTCACTATTTGTAAGATTGCCAACGGGCTCGGGTTGACAGGTATGGTCTTTAGAACAGGGTGGCTGGATAACAAACACTGAAGTCATTTTAAGTAATTTTTCCTTCGATTGTTTTCGGTGGCCACTTTCAAACACGTAAACTTCTCCATAAACCCCTTGCAAAAAGGTGTATAAAAATTTCGATGTAAGAATTTAGTCTTAGATCTTTATGCACAGTTCGAGAATCAAGAGTAAAAGTTTGACTTGACTACGTAGAAGCGGCAGAATGAAAAAGCTGTGGACAGTGACTTGAAACAAAAAAACACACAGTTCAACGACTGACCTTAACGAGGGAGCACATACGTTAATTGAACTATTTTGAACCCAAATAGTTGAGTAACTTGAGTTTACAAACCCGTCACCATCGCCAACCTTGACACGAGTCGCCCGGTGGCAGCCATATTGCCATTTGTGTTTTGGTAATTATATGTTTAGCCGCTACATGGCGCTCAAGGTTTGTTTTTTTTATGGTGAACGAGGAAGAAAAGTGTGAGTTTTCAAGTTTAAACCTCACGTGTTATTTTTGAACGCCATTAAAATATTGAATATAAACACGGGTGATTTAAAAACAAAAAGTATATATATTTTTTGAAGTTATTAAGCAACTAATAAAACACATGAGCTTGATATCTAACAGGCTTACCTAGAATTTCTTCACATATCATGTTATGTATATCTAAAAGCAGAATACGTCTCGTTAAATGATTTAAGAAATTGTATTCAGAACTCAAGACTTGGACACAAAAGACATTACACATTGTCCTCGCAGCTTTTGTTTTTTTATTAGTAAATTGGTCACAGGAGCAAACGAGTGTAGAGAGAAACGCTGGAGAGGGGGAAACAAAATTCATGTAAGAGAAATCCTGACTTCATCACACAGGTGGAGTGCCATGTTACATTAAGAGTACATGCCCACTTTTTCAACGCCTGCGTCAAAACTATGGAGAACTTCAGCAGGCCACTCACGCACACTTCTTGAGCACTTTTGAAAAGCCTACTTGCACACAGTTAGTTCCCACAGGGGGACGTAAAAATGCTTCTTTATAAAAGAAAAGGAGTTCTATAACTGTACAGAACATCTACACACACCGTCAAGACAGCGAGCACAGTAAGAAGGGAAATCTCCAGAGGTAAGAAGGGCTCTGGCTTTAGCACCCGAACTCCCCCCACCCCCAACACATGCAACGCATCTCCCCCCGATGAAGTCTCGGCCCAAATCAGACCCCACCCAGTTCCACATTGAGTCGTCCTTGGCCTTCGTCGCGCGGCCCAGGAAAGGCGCCGTCTCTCTGGGATGGACCGCCTGTTCTGGTCCAGTGCCGCAACGGTGGGTCCTTCAGCTGAACCCCCGTTCAAAAAGAAAAATTAGGAGGGGAAAAAAAAACAAGTCTTTTGCCTCTCAGCCAGAGTCTGACTCGCTGGTGTCGGAAGATGATGAAGAGGAGGAAGATGAGGACGAGTCCGAGGACGAGCTGCTAGCGCTGAGGCGCGATGGCTGAGTGCTCGACTCGGTGGCCGGTTTCTCCACTACGGGAAAATTTAAAATGGCAGGCAAGTAGTTAAAGATGTTTAATTGAGGAACCTAATTCATTGTGGAAAATCTGAGATTTCATTCAAGTAAAATTGAATAGGAGTAAATTCTTCACAGCTGATATTTTGGTTCCCGCAATGACAAAATTGATTGGCCAATTAAATATTTAAAAATTTAATTGAAGAGTCAGGGTGTGACTTACGTTTGGCTTTGGTGGGCTTCTTCCCAGAGTTGAGCTGCCCACTAACATCCATCAGCCTTCTCTCCAGCTCCAGTTGTTTCTCCAGAGCCAGCTCCTCACGTGACTTTCCCGCGCTATTCTTGATGGCTTTAAATTAAACACGCGTACACGCGTCAAGTACAGAGGTTGCTGAAAAAGTACTTTTCTCCCCAAAAATGTCCTCACCGTAAGGCTTGCGCGGCTTCTTCCTCAGGCACGTCATGACATAGCGTTCCAGCTCTCTCAGCGTGGACGGCTTCAGCGTCTCGAAATCGATCTCGATCTCCTCGGGGTTGGTGTCTCGGAGGGACGGCTCACGCGATTGGATTATGTAGACTACGCGGCCAAGCTTTTCACCGGGCAGCTTGTTAATGTCTAGGCTAAGTTGCCGCTTCTCGTCGTATGACATGGGTGCAGTCTCCTCCTCCTCATCGGAGTCAAAGTGGGGAATCAGGGGTTCTGGGATGGCTGACGGCATGCTGAACATCATGCCTCCCTTTTTGGACCTGGGATAGAAGAGTGGCTTAGATATGGTCACAAGTTTTAGGTGTTTTTTTTCATAGCTCTCCCTTTCCATGACTTAAATTGCCTCTAAAAGCAGTATCAACATTGTCCAGCAGGTGTCAGCACTTACTTGCTCTTGTTGTTTTTCTTGCTCTGGGTCTTCTTGAGTGGCATCAAAGGAACACCCATTGCTTTATTGCTCTTTTTTGCATTTTTGGTAACTTTAGGAGCCTTGGGCGGCCTGATTGGCACAAAGTCCTCTTCTATTTTCTGGTGCTTCTCACTCTTCCTCCTCTTCTTCTTGCCTTTCTTTTCTTTCTTCTTCTTGGGTTTCACTATGGGGCCCTGAGAAAGTGCTGTGAGCTGCTCGTGGACGGCCTTCAGCTGAGAGGAGATGAAACAAACGAGTTAGAAAAAGGTGAGCGACAACACTGGCAGGGCTTATTTTGCGGACGGTACCTGCTCTTGGAGCTCAGCCAGGCGGTTGGCTCGCTCTTCCTCGGAATCAGAGCTGGGGCTACTCTCGCTCTCGCTTTCCTCGCTGCTCAACTCGCTCTCGGACGAGGAGGAAGATGAAGACGATGAGGAAGACGAGGAGCTCTGGGGCACCGGCTGTTCGTCGGGCATTTTGGCGAAGCAGAATTCAAATACATCCTGTGGAAGGAGTCAAAATGTCACATTAATACGCAGAAGTAACATACTTTGGTGCCTCTTTCATTTAATAGAAACAAGCCAATTTACCTGGAGCTTTCTAGCCATGGCCACCACGTCGTGATCGGGCGGGTTGTACTTATAGCAGTTGGAGAACATCAGCCTGACATCCGCAGAAAATTGCTGTGCGTCAATGTACTCTCTGCTGTCCATTTTCCTCTGTAGGCCAAAACATGCAACAGAGGTTCACATTAGCAATTTTCAGAGGTGTGGGCACTCATTTTAAATCTTGATGCAAGATGTGGTAGCAATTAGTGCTGCAACAATTAATTGATTAACTCAAGTAATTCGATTAGAAAAAAAGATTCAAATTAAATTTTGCTACTTCGAGTATTCGTTTAATTAAAGTGGCATTGTAATGGTTTGTTTTGAATGTGTTTGCATTCTGTTAATTATTGATTTGGGTGGGTACACTGCGCTCTAGTGTCAAGAGTATGACATTACACTGACCTCTAGTGAGAAGAGTGAATATGACATAACTCATTTCACATGGCTGACCCCAGCTGCTCCCCGTTAAGACCAACAAGTTTTTGATTGAACGTTTTTTAATGCATTCGTAATTTAGTTTATAGGTACTATATATTTAGCTGTTTTTGTGGAAATGTGTGTTTTGACCATTTGTTAAGAGCACTGTAAACAAAAAAAGTGCATTTTATTATAGCATTTAGTGGACTTTTGCTGTGCAAGTTAGCAAATTGTTCTTAGATTTTTTTTTTTTATACCGTTTGAGGCTCAGCTTAGGTATTTTATGTTACATATCCGATTACTCGATTATTCGAACTAAACGATTAATCGACTACTGAAACAATCGATAGCTGAAGCACTGGAAGAATGTTAATACTAATTTGCTCCAAATCCATTGGAGGACAGGAAAGACTAGGGTAGGGAAGGGAGAGTGACATTTAACTCACTGCTAGCACTCCCATTCAAAATATATGTCACAGAGCTAGGCCATTTTAAGATTGAAGATAATAAGACATTTGAATAACAAGTCAGCCCATTCTCATGTACCTTGATAGTGCTAAGGTCCATGGGCTGCTTGATAATATCGTGGTAGTCGTGAAGACCCAGCGAGGAAGCGTCCACGGGCTTGTAGAAGGGCCAGGCATATGCGGCGTGCTTCTTAGACAGAAGTTCTTTCAAGACACCACTGCAGTAGCGCAGCTGCGGCGTCAGCTTGCTGCGACGCACCGGTGTGGGCAAGATGGAGTCTGGCAAGTCTTTCTTGGGAGGTTTGATGGGCCGCCCGCTCACTCCTCTCCTACAGCCTCCGGGTGCTTTACCACCCAGCATGACCTGGTCAGCATTCATGGCCAGACCTTGGTTGAGGGCGATTCCCTGGTTGAGACCGATACCTTGTCCGAGGTTCAGGGCCTGGTTGAGCCCTAAACCTTGCCCGAGGCTCAGGCTGGTGTCGTGGTCCACACCAAGAGCGGTGAGGGTGAGTGGTGAGTCCATGCCCAAATTCATGTTCATGCTACCCATGTTCATGCCGCCCACGTTCATGGAATTCATGATGGGCATGGCCACTGTGGTCGGGGTGGTCGTGTCCGCTTTCCTTTTCACGCCTTTTTTCTGTGGTTGAAAGGAGATGAATTTTGGTTAAAACCCCTTTACAGTTCAAAATAATAATCTGTCTTACGTTGCAACTTTTCTTTGTAGCCTTTTATTGTGTGCAATGCTTAATTTCTAAACTCTGGTCCAAATGAACAACGAATACTCCATGCATTTAGCTCCGCTGTGGGAAGTTTCACCTTAGTAGTGGGCATTGTAGGAGGCAGGCCGGTCATTGAGGGGATGCCGTGCTCATTGTGCAGTGCGATTCCCAGATTCTTGGACACAATGGTCTGCGGTGGCATGGAGAGGATAGATTCGGGCGTCTCCGGGGTAGGCGGCGAGTAGACAGACTGGGAAACGGCGGGCACCTGGTGAGCGGTGGTGATTCCTCCAGAGACTGAGGAGCCAAGACAGGACAGTAATCAACCATAAATAATGGTGTCTTTGAGATATAGCTTGGCAGAGCTGTTGAATGGTCTCAAACTTTTGACTTTATTTAAATCAGCGTTTTAACCATAGACTTCATAATATAATTATGAAGTCTGTTTTACCATTGTTTCCTTCAGCACTCTCATAAGCTACTTTTATTTAATCACTAAAATGATTGAATTTTAGCTGATTTTACACTGTTTTGTTGCTATAGCAGTCCTCTGTCTTGGAATATATTTATACATAATCTATAAAGATCTTTGAATAGATTATGCATTAAAAATTGTGCAACAGACAAATTTGTCCTGCCTTTTAAACAAGGGCACAACTCTGCTTCCTTATCAAAGAGAACAAAGGAAGCTGTGATTACATCGTAGTATTTTTTTGTTTCCTGTACTATGAAAGCTTTGAAATAGCTAGGCATTCCATAAAATTTGGATACAGTGAAAATGGAAGTGATGTTTAAGGAGTTTCATGATTACGGGTGGGGGAGGTTATCTGTAGAGGTGGGAATTTTGGGGAACCTAACAATTCAATTACGATTCAGAAGCTAAGATTTGATTATAAATCGATTATAGATGCACCCCCGCCCGGTTATTAGCTGCTTTTAATGTTTTGTACATTAGTTACAAAAATTGTAAAAAAAATAAAAAATAAAATAAAAATAATCCTCTCAGGCTTTAATAAACTACTATTTCAGTATCATGTTAACAGTTCAAAACAAATAAAATACTTAAGTCCCCATTCTGTATCAGTTTCTTTGAACTGCATAAAGTTGTTAAAATTGCTCTCGTTATTCCAGAATTTCCCTTCTGTCTATTTTCGACGAGTTTTAAAACTCTTTCATCATTTAAAGATAGATTCAAGTCAAGATTTTGCCGATTTAGTTTTTTAGATAACAAGTTAATTAGGTTCGCTACGACAGCCTGACAGAGTAGTCTACTGCTTTAAGATGGCGGCTGTTTACTTGACAGAGTAGTCTACTGCTTTAAGATGGCGGCTGTTTACTAACGCAGGGGAGTGTCATTTCGCATCTTGTTTTCTATACATGAGCTGCTAACGCCAGCGAGTGTCATTTCGCATCTAGTTCTTTATGCATGTGATATCTACCGTAGGATTACGTGGGCATAGTTTGTAGCGGCTGACGGCCGCAGTCAGGTATTTTTTACCTAGCGACATGAGATGAGCCAGAGCATTGAGTTGAGCATTGATGTTTACTCTCGGTCCATTCCTCGTTGCGTCCCGAAAACCGCGCTGACTGTCCCGAAGACCGCGCTGACTGTTTTATTTGTTTACTTGGCATATTTCAATTATCAGAATTTGTATGTTTGTGAATCGTTCTCTAATCTTCCACGGCCGAATCGCGAATCAGTAGTTATCGGTATGCAAACAATTGAGAGTACTCACAGGCATTTCCTCGACCCCTCTTCCCTGTTTTGACGGGTCTGCTGCGCGGCGGAGGAGGGCTTAGATCCACCTCTTCAGGAGGCATCTGAGCCACCTTCTGAAGAAATGCTTTCTCCAGTGACTGGGCCATCAGGACAATGTCATCAGACGGCTGCAAGAGACACACTTAATAACTCTGCATTGAAATCAAGAAAAGTGTTATGTTTCCATCTTAACACATAGGCGTACCTTGTTGTAAATGTAACAGTTGGTAAACATAGTGTTAAAGTCCTGTATGCATTCACTAGCACTGTAGTAGTAGTTAGTCTCCAGCCTCTTCTTGATAGTGCCCAAGTCCATTGGGATCTTTATGATCTTGTGATAGTCCTGCAGACAAATTATGCAGGGGTTCAAACAGGATTATAGTTTATGACTACTTACAAGAACATGTTTATTTTCAAATTTGGATGTGTATATACTAATCTCAGTTTTAGTCTAATTAAAAAAAAATACTTTTATTGATGATGAATCAATCAACAAATAAATAAAAATACTTTCTAAGTGAGCAGTTTGTGGGGATTTTTTTTTTAAACTTGTTAGTAATATGTTTCCTTGCATTCATAATGCATTTAAGGATGACTAATTACATAAATTGTTAGTAAGGCTCACCAATCTGTCAGCCTGGGACAGCAATTTTTACAAAAAAAGTTCATACAAAAGCTCGACGTGTGGGGGGAAAAAGTAGCAACTTATAAATAAAAGTGTGACAGCCCCCCCTAAATATTTTAATAAAATATCTAGGTCGCATAGTGATACTTTGTAATACCATTGGTGTTTTTCTTATCATTTTTAAATTGTATACATCTGACATTGTAACTTATTCTAGCATTTTGAGATTGAGATAAGTGACCAAAATCTTACAGCTGATGCATACTCACAGGCAGGTTAAGCTTGACAGCATCCACGGGCTGATGGAAGGGCCACGCAAAGTGGTGGCGCCACAACGACTTGAGCAAAACCTTCTGCAAGAACTGTAACTGGTTGGTCATCTTCCCCTGCCGGCCAGCCTCTTTAACCACAGGCTGCTGGAGGCCGGAGGCAGTGGTCTGGCAGTGAGGGGGCATCCCAGGGCTCTCGAAGCCCTCATAGAGCAGTGATGGCTTCCGGATCCTTTTTCCAGCTGTACTGGAAGTCTGATCCAGTGCCGTGAGCCCCATTAGGCCAACATCCAACCCACCTTGTGAGCTGCGGAGAGCACAGTGTGGCATCTTAGCAGGGCTGAGTGGTAAGACAATCTTTAAAACTTGCCTCCACTTTGATGTACCATCATTGACCAGGGGACTAAAACTTTATGGCATCATTCAGGAACAACTCACGAGTCTACAAAGCCACTACTGCCAAGATACTGGCTGAACAGCGCCCTCTTGTCCCCCTACCACGCAAGAACACCCAAGGCTGTACACGGGGTAGACCTAACAGTATTATTGCTACGTTAAAGTAATGACTAGCAATATCTTGAGCTTGCCAAAAGGAATGGCTCGAGATAAGAATGTTGTTAAAACTACCGATTCATCAGTGTTGGCTTTTGCCCAGGTTTTTTACAGGAAGCGCTGCTTTAACCTGCAACGTGGCTTCCTTAAACTCGCTACTGCCTCTAGCGAGTGGTTTATGTAAATACTGTAGGAAGTATTTTCATATGTATATATTACATTTACTGATAGCAATGAAAAATTTTACACAGCAACGTCATCTTACATTGCCTTGTTAAAAAATATATATTCTTTGAAATATCAAAAAAGGCATTGGACAATTTGCCAAATAATTACTAGTACCATTTGGTGTACATTTTTGAATGATAGAGCCTTTGGAAACATTTGTCAGTTAGGAGAGCTTTATTTTAAAAAATATACAACATCAGAAAACAAAAGTAGGGTATACATTTGTAGCGAAATAGCACCACTGCTTAAGTCGCTTAACTTATTCTCACAATATTAATATCAAAATACAAGTTTAGTTGAAGAATTCTATTTTTCATTAGGTCTTTGGAGATTCCCAGTCTTCCAGGTCATGATCATCTGCAAGTTAAAATCGAGGCAACTGGACTCTTGTTTGTTCAATTTATTAGTTTTTGAAAACATACAAAACTAGCTTTGATGGCTAGTAAAATAGTTCGATAAAAATACAAGGGTCTTAGTCTTGAGTGACATTGGAGGCTGTTACCGGGGCAACAGACCACACAAACCAGTTCATTGGCGGCTTATTAGCGTCATACGGAAGGTTTACCGGTTTCAGCGGAAGATCCACTGGCTGCTACAATCACAACAAAGCAACCAAAAGGCACACGCGCTGGTGCTTTGGTCCGTAAACCGACTTTGAACGTAACAACAAGGCGTTTAACACATTGTACATAGACCAAATGGGTCGCAACAGTGACAAATGGCTAACACTAAAATTACGGGAAGCTAATGCTAAGCAACAAAGCTAACAGCGGCGGTTGCTAACATGGCGCCGGCGTCATGCTAACACCAAGCGTCATTTTACACGTATTTTAGTCCGCGTTATTATTCCTAAAAAGCCCATAAAGCGCCAACAACGTCAGTCAATTTCTCCTCGGAGATTTCGGCGCGCTAGCAGAGAGCCGGCATCGTCAACATCTAGTCAAAATAAAAGAGTCATTCGTGACTACAAGTTGGTAAATATTGCTTCAAACTGAAAGATCAGAGTCAAATTTACCAGTAGATACCTGTCAATCAGCGGGTTAACGGCCATATCCATCAGGATGGATCCGGATTGTGTTTTGCTAAACTCAAGCCAGTATCCGGTTCCGTTCCGCTTCCCGTCTTTTTTTTTTCGGTTTATCGGCTACCTCCAACCACTGTACGCTGTCCTCCTGCTTCGTGGAAATGGCGCTTACTCGGTTACGCCAGCGACTTTATAAACCCATAACGCATCCTATTGGCTACGCGTACTGAAAACGTCCACGCCCTTCGAGCTGCGATTCGCTCTTTGCGTTGCCAGTCAACGTCACCGCGCCCTGAAACGGGTTGCTCCGTCTTTAAAGACGAAAGAATTAAAAGCGCTTCCTTTACGGTAAAGCGAGTCTTACGAAACAGCGCTAGCTTTGTTTTTTTCATGTGCGCATGTCCCTTATACGTGACTGAGCGGACTCGGACATTTTGTTAGGACGATGAAGGCGACTCTAACCATGAAGGTCTTAAATTACGTAAAAACATGCAAACACGCAGCCAGCGATTGGCCAATATGAAAGTAACGCGGGCTTTCAGCACAAACATCTCCAATTCTATTGGTCGAGTAACACAATGACGTAACCGTTAGAGCTCTTCGGACCTCTCCCCACTTACCAGGAGATCAGACGCAAAGGGGCGCCGGTCGCCATCTTTAAGCACGACGGCGACGAGGAAAACAGCAGTATAGTATTACAAATATCTGAATAAATTTACCAAATAGCCGCTTCAAACATACTACGTGTCACAAGGGAACAGAAACGCCATGACAAATCGTGTTTAGCGTGAGTTAAAAGACCTTGAAGGGCGAAACGTCGATGAACCCCAGCCCGCGTGGTGAACAAAGAATGGACAGACAAAACGGCGAAAACGTGTGTAGCCAAGTCATTTAAAACGAACTGTCAATTTGCGCGTTTTATAAAGACACAACGTCCGCAAAATACACGGTCACATCAAATAACAGGATGACGCAGCAGTTTTATCCTCAGCTTGTATCTACCGTTGCAAATAGCCGCTTATCTCTTAAATCTTGATATAACAATATGCCAAGTTGCGAAATGCCCATAACACGATCTGAAATTAAATCGAAGTTTAAGAAACATCCGTAACATCGACCCACAGCAAAACAAGCATAACCAACTTAACCCGACAACAAACTAGTCGAACGTGTCAATGGTTACCCAACCACATGCGCCCATCCCCCACTCTCCAAGGTTACAGACGACCAACAATGTCACTCAAACATGCAAATAAAACTATTAAATAGACGATAAAAATATAAAGTCAGAAAGCATTTTGTTATCAAAAGTTAAGTTTGAGTAATAAATAAGACTTTCCAAAAAAAGTATACCCCCAAAATCATGAGGATTAAAATAAAGGCATTTGTCGAGAAGTAAATCCAAAAGATGGAGCGAAAGTTGTCTTCAAAACATCTTCAGGTCTTCCAACTCGATTCTATTTTTTTTTTTAGGCAACACATTATCTCCAACATGTCCGCCCTTCTCCATTCTTCAGGGCAGGGTGGGGGAGGGGAAATCACGTGACCAGATACATCCTGAATCCCAATGTAGACCGAAACTTGAAAACCAATGCCATTCGGTTTTAACGTAACCTATAAAATATATATCCACGACGCATCCGTTTACAAGAGGAGTGGAAAAAACGTCATTTCACACAACCCTGTCGGAATCCACCGTAATTCCAACCCCATTTTGGTTAGAAACGACGAAATAATCATAATCCAAACAAAACGCAAGAGTTTCATCGGGCCACTCTCTCGGTGATTGGCCAGTGTCGATCATGTGACAAGACGAGTCCTTTTTTTTTGCTCGCTTAATCGTTGTTGTTTACCGCGCTGTTGTTTCTTCAAATCCCCGCCCGAAATTCTCTGAAGAGAAGAGTCTATAAAATGCCTCTGTAGTATATATGTTGGAAGCGTCCAATTCATCAAAAAAGTCCAAAAAGATGATCTGCCACGCGCTCGATAGCTCTGCGTCAAGACAAACTACTGCGCATGCGTGCCTGAAACTGAGCCCAGAGAGACGCAGCTGTGCTCACTTCCACCCCACCTTCATTCTTTTTCTCTTTTTTTTTCCTTTTACCATATCAACAAACGTCACGATGACTTTTTTTGTAGTTAACACCATATTATTAAAATTTATGAATAAATAAAGCCAGATTTAATTGTAGGCATATTGAAGGATTATAAGTGCTGCAGTAAAAACTTTCTTTTGTCCAGTTGGAACTTTGATGTACTAAACTTTAGTAACTAAAGGGCCACATTTGATTTTCTTGAAACTGGCAAAGTAATAAATTTAAAAATGTATATATATTATATTTATAATATACCAAAATTCAACTAACCAATTCCTTAAAGAGATAGATGGATTGCATACTTTGCCCACCCGTGTTAATCACGGTCCACCTTGGCATTGTTTCCTTCCAGAGGTCCTGACTTTGATTAACCTCAAGTATGATTAGATTCAAGATCTCCTCAAGTGGTTTGTATACGAATCGCCGCATAAGTACAATGCAGCCGTACTGAATTTAGTCTTTGTACCTAATCTCTATTTTTTGAAACAGTTCATCAACTTTAATGTGCCCTATATTTTAAATAGAGTTGTCCAACAATGACTTTTTAACTGATACCCAGATATTGTCCAACTTCAAAAATCTGATACAGATATATGGGGTTGTGAACTTAACATATATGGCTAATTGTATTGTGATGACCCAATGGATGCTATAATAATGATAAATGTAACAACTTCAAGGTTTTCCAAATAAACATTCTGTGGAAAAAAAAGACAATAAATTCAACTGTAGTTATGGAAAAAGTTTCTATATTGCACCACTATATCTTTGTAGGCAACAACCATATTAGCCCAAAACCGATGTTGATATTAACCGATATTTTAAAATGCTTTTATCTGCCGATAATATGAGCAGATAATATCAGACAACTCAAATTTTAAATTGATCATTTACACTGCTAGCCAAAAGTATTGGCACACCTGCAATTTTGTCAGATAATGCTCGATTTCTCCCAGAAAATGATTGCAATTTCAAATGCTTTGGTAGTAATATCTTCATTTATTTTGCTTGCAATGAATTAAACACAAAAGAGAATGAAAAAAAACATTATCATTTTACACAAAACTTCAAAAATGGGCCAGACAAAAGTATTGGCAGCCTCAGCCTAATACTTGGTAGCGTAATCTTGGTACAAAATAACTGCGAACAACCGCTTCCGGTATCCATCAATGAGTTTCTTACAGTGCTCTGCTGGAATTTTGGACCATTCTTCTTTGGCCAACTGCTCCAGGTCGTTGAAATTTGAAGGGTGCCTTCTCCAAACTGCCATTTTCAGATCTCTCCACAGGTGTTCTATTGGATTCAGGTCTGGTCTCGTTGCTGGCCACTTTAGAAGTCTCCAGTGCTTTCTCTCAAACTATTTCTAGTGCTTTTTGAAGTGTGTTTTGGGTCATTGTCCTGCTGGAAGACCCATGACCTCTGAGGGAGACCCAGCTTTCTCACACTGGGCCCTACATTATGCTGCAAAATTTGTTGGTAGTCTTCAGACTTCATAATGCCATGCACACGGTCAAGCAGTCCAATGCCAGAGGCAGCAAAGCAACCCCAAAACATCGGGGAACCGCCGACATGTTTGACTGTGGACACCGTGTCCTTTTCTTTGAAGGCCTCGTTTTTTTTCCCTCTAAACTCTCTTTTGATCCATATTCCCAAAAAGCACTACTTTTATCTCATCTGACCAGAGAACATTCTTCCAAAACGTTTTTGGCTTTCTCAGGTAAGTTTTGGCAAACCCCAGCCTGAATTTTTTATGTCTCTGGATTAGAAGCGGGGTCTTCCTGGGTATCCTACCATAGAGTCCCTTTTCATTCAGACACCGACAGATAGTATGGGTTGACACTGTTGTACCCTCAGACTGCAGGACAGCTTGAACTTGTGTGGATGTTATTCGAGGTTCTTTATCCACCCTCCGCACAATCTTTCGTTGAAATCTCTCGTCAATTTTTGTTTTCCATCCACATCTAGAGAGGTTAGCCACAGTGCCATGGGCTTTACACTTATTGACACTTATGACACCGCACACAGTAAACACAGGAACATTCAGGTCTTTGGTGATGGACTTGTACCCTTGAGATTGCCCATGCTTCCTCACAATTTTGCTTCTCATGTCCTCAGACAGTTCTTTGGTCTTCTTTCTTTTCTCCATGCTCAACGTGGTACACACAAGGACACAGGACAGAGGTTGAGTCAACTTTAATCCACAGGTCAGTAACAGTTGCTGTTAATTACACAAATTAGAGAAGCATCACATGATTTTTCAAAGAGTGGCAATACTTTTTTCTTGCTTATTTTTGGAGTTTTGTGTAAAATGTAATAATTTTTTTCTCCATTCTCTTTTATGATTTTTTTCTTGCGAGCAAAACGAATAATGATATTACTAACAAATAATTTGTAATTGCATTATCTGGGAGAAATTGAGCATTATCTGACAGAATTGCGGGGGTGCAAATACTTTTCGCAGTGTATAGCAGTGTCGTTTTCATCAACGATGACTATAACGAAAATATTTCGTCGACGAACATATTTTTTCATGGCAATGAAAACATGTCTTGGGAGACTAAAACATGACGACACGAACGCCAGTTTTTGTCTGACGAGACAAAAAGGAGACGCCATAGTTTCCATGACATGTTCACAACGTGTGATATTTTATGTGTAGTTAGCCTGCATCATGGCAATGTCTGGCAAAGTTTGTTTTGTTTATTTAATCTTAAAAGAAAAACTTGTTTTTCAGAAATGCTATTAATCCAAGAATATTGTTCAGAACATTATTCTTATAACTTACTTGATTTAGGTGACTTTTATTTTTTTTTTTAAATTATATTATTGTTATATTTCAGTTTTATTATAATTAATTAATACTTTTTTAAAATTAAATTAATTAATTAAGATAATTATAATTTATTGTTTATAAATAAAATAAACTATATTTACTTAAAGTAAGTGGAAGAATCTGACGCATTAATCTGTTAACTAACCTTTAACACTCAAAAAAGACAGAAAATTATCAGATTAAGACGTTATAAATTTTCAGTGTGAAAGTTAGTATAGGTCAATACAGATTTATTTTGCATTAATCATTTAGCCTATCAATTAATTAGGTCCATATTGGTGAGAAATGTAGCCCTGGCCCCCATTCACCAAATATGTTTGGTCTTGTTAATGTCCCGTCCCCAGCAAAAAGTGTACATGTAGGTTATGCTAGGCCCTTGATAAAATATGACTAAGATTAAGAAGTATTATTGTCCAAAAGACAAATACTGCTCTGTATTTTAAAGATGGTCATGATGGTGAAACCTGAAGACCCAAGAACTTTTTAGGTAGTACTTCTTGATTTAAAGAGTTTGACAAACCACTATTTAAAAATTGTGTTTCCATTCCTGCCTTCTCATGCCAGAGTTGCAATTCACTGCAATGCACTAAGTGCATTGAATTTGTTTAACATCAGGTAGAGCAGGTCCGGTGTGCATCGGCCACTTTGTATAATTCGTGCGGGAGGTGGCATGGACAGAAAGGATTACATCACAATCAGCCGCCTCTGACTCATCAGTAGTCTCTTTTTCTCGTAAGCAAACAAGCACATAACACACACAGGCTCAGTTTTAGGCCATGCTTGGCTGCATTTACCATGACTTACATTCCCAGTCATGAAGACCAGAAGATAAAAAGGCTGTTTTTCAGCTTCTGGCCCAGAGATGAAAAAATGAAAGCCGGCCATTGATTAGCTGTTCTTGTATGTGACGAATAATGGTCAGTTGAGACGTGAGCAGGACGGGCGGGCAATTTAATTATGCAGTCACGCAAAACAAGGCGTCGGCTTGCGGAGCAGAGCTCGGTCGTCCACTCAGCAGACTCTCCGATACAGAGAGCCATTTCCATGTGAATGGCATCGCTAACCTCCTTTTCTGCGGCACCGGAAACTCAACGCAGGCCCAGAAGATCACTCAGATGAAATGAGATTACACAAGATTAACATGCTTTCTAATCCAGCAAATAATCGCTTTTGTAGTGGATGTTCTGTGAAGATTGTGGCGTTGTAGTTGCATCATTTCCAAAAAAGATGCCAGTAGATTTCAAGTCGAGATAAGAAGCTTCAAAATATTTTCCAGATGGTCATTTAATTTTGTATCAGTGGCAAAGTTTGGTATACATGTTTCATCTAGTGGTACAGTTCAGTTGTATTTCACTTTTACATTCATTAAATATGTAAAATTGGTGGACTGTTTTTGTCTTTCAAATATTTCTTTAGATCAAATTTTACAATAACGTATTGTATAATTAATTATTGCAGGTGATATTACTCTAAATTGAGTTATAACCTTGTCCAAGGCATAAATTAAAATTCCAAAAATTCACAAAATTAAAGAACAATTTTAAAATTATCCTGCATTGTTTTTTTATACAATGAGTAGAAAGTGGGAACTACAATATATTTAATGCCCACTGAGCTATTATACATTTTACTGCAATGCATATGAAATGTCTTTTTTACAGGAGAGGAATTAGATATATGAAAGATATTGTGAATACATCATCCAAAACGAAACTGTTTTGAATGTGACACGTTGCCTTCAAATGTCTTTGTCATTCTCTGTAGGTCACGACCTTCCCAGTTTTATGGAGTGAGATGTCTCCATCTAGCGGTGAATTGAGGTAGCGTTTCTTCTCAGCACAAAATTCACAATACAGTAATTGAATGGATGGGAAAAGTGTAAATGAGGTTAGTTGATTATTTAAGTAATCGATGAATCTGTCGATTAGTTAGTTCGAATAATCGAGTACTTGGATTACAAACATTTAATGTGTTCCAGAATACATTTTTGGAGCGCTAAAACAAAGAAGTGTTTATGCCTGCTAACGCATTTATCTTGGCTTGCAAAGATTGCACTTTTAAAAGAGTATGAAATGCGAATACAAAATAGCTGAGTCTTTCTTCAAACGATGCAGGATTGCACTTTTATTTCATAAATGCAATAAATGCATTTAAAACTGCATTTAAATAACTGATCTTAGCCTCAAACAGTATAAATATGAATAAATGAGGACCAAAGTTCAACAAAAGAACAATTGTCTAACTTGCATAGCAGAAGTCTGCTAGCGTAAATGCTATAAAATGCTAACATTTTTTTAACAATGTTCAAACACATATTTCCACAAAAAAACTGCTAAATATAACTCTAAACCAAATTACAAATGCATAAACAAACATTTTAGCTCAAACAAAAACTTCCAATCTTATGTTGGTCTTAACAGGGAGCAGCCAGATTCTGCCATGTTAGACGAGGTATGTCATATTCACTGCTGCCACTAGAGGGAAGTGTATCCACACAAATTCATAAAACTAAATGTAACACTTTCAAAACAAATCATTACAACGCCAGTCTAATTAAACAAATCATTAAAGCAGCAAAAATTGATTTAAAGCTTTTCTCTTACTGAATTACTCGATTTAATCGATTAATCATTGCAGCACTAGTTGGGAGTCATATTTTCTTCCTAGGACTGATTAATTAAAATGCATTTGTTAGCATTCCATTCATTGTGCACACACTTGTATATTTTGATTCTTGATTATTAAAACCGTAATGAGGATCTGTTGTATTTTGTCCATAGAAGTGCTTTTTTTTTTTTTTTTTTAATTTACATGCATACAAAACATCTGTTTCACAAAAGAGTCAGTTGACAAAAAAAATTACACAGATGCAATGAACACGGTTTCATTATCCTTGAAAAATAAAAGACAGTAATAATATTAATTTAAAAAACAACAACATGTACCTATACAGTTAAAAATGTATAAAAAAAAAATAATAATCTAGAAGTTTTAAACAGAGGTTTTGGGGAAAAAAACTTCATATATTCTCATTAATTTATTATCGTTTTTGTATTGCTAATTAATCTTGTTGATTTAAGTGTATAATTTTCTTCTGTTTTCCATTTTCCAATCTACTGTAGCTGTTTACAAACGCAAAATTGTTTTAACATCACTAGATGGCGCTAAATAACTTTTTTTTACCCTCCTAAAGGCACGCCTGAGTTTTTCTTTTTATTGAAATAGAATCAGAACCATTAAGAACTAATAGAGCTGATTTTGTGCAAGCCAAGCAAGACTGAAGAGCGTTTGTTTGCTGCAACATGATGAGTTGATCTGATTCAGCAATCAAGCGAGCTTTTGTTGTTGTCTTCGTTCTCCACTTTCAAGACAACACAGCAAAAATCACTCAAGCGTTTTATTGCAAACTTGTCAAAAAAAAGTGCATATTCTACAAGGTACAAATTAGAAGCTTGTTGTTTGGTGCAGTCTTCACATTCTAGACAGGGGTGGGGAAATTATTATACATACTGAATAGGTAAAATTAGTGTAAAATTACCAAAATTTAAATCTGTTCATTAAAAAAATACATTGTTATTTCGGATTATTATTATTATTATATATGAATAATATGTATATATTTTTCACTATTGTTTAAATAGTCACATAATTACTCTCCCAATAATAATGTATGAAAAGATTCATGTCTGCATGCAAAATTGCTCATTTTATTCTTAGTATATTATTTCCACACAACTGAGAAAAAACCACATTGTAGTTTCAATATAAATTCAGAGGGGAAAAAAAAAACATAATAACCCAGCAAACATTGAACTCTTAAAACCAAATGCTCAGTGGCGATTACAGAACAGAGTGGTCAGGCTGTGATAATGAAATCCTTATCTAGATTGGTAAAACAAAAAGGAACTGGAATCCTACAAGAGTATCTGTTCAAGTCTCTTCCTCTATTGTGTGATCCAAATTTCCCCTAACTGCAAAGAGTTTTAAAGGGTTAAAAATAATCAAATCCTAGTTCATAACACGACTTCAGGCAAAAAATGGGATCCACTGCTGTAATTTAATTCCTGTTAAAAGTTAAAACAAAAGTGCACAGTTGTGGTTAGGCCGTTTTGCATTGCAGCTCTCAGCCCTGAGATTGCAAACGACGTTTTTGCATGCATGGTAAGAGGAACAAAACTTGCATCGGATCTGGAACTCCACTTTGATGCACTGAACTGCAAAAATGTCAACAAGCTACGCAAAGCTGCAAAAATACACATATCCTAAAACAAATCGTTCTGAACCCCAAACAATATCAAGTTAACCATTAACACATTTTGAGTGTGTAATACAGTAAATGAGTATGAAAAAAAAGTAGGAAATATTAATGCATTTGTTCACAAATTCTGTGCAAAACTTGAACAATAGTAAGTAAAGATGTCCCGATCGATCAGGATGCCGATCGATCGGGTCCGAGCACGTCATTTTCAAAGTATCGGAATCGGCAAAAAATGTCGGACATGCCTTTTTCAAATATATATATATATGTATATATATATATATATATATATGTATATATATATATATATATATATATATATATATATATATATATTTTTTTTTTAAATGAAATCGTTTTCTAATTGTTTTTAACGTTACAGACAAAATGTCTTACACTCATCCAGTCTTTAGTTTTGGCTTAAAGTAGGGCTATCAAATTTATTGCGTTAACAGCGGTAATTAATTTTTTTTTAATTAACCACGTTAATATATTTAACGCAATTAACGCATGCGCTGCATGACTCACTCATGCATTGTTGCGTTTAATCTATATTGGTGCCGATTTACCTATATATAGAGTAAAAGGCAGCGTAATATGAGCAGAGTGAATTTTGGCAGTCTTTGGAGCCTTTTTTTAAATGGCTAAAGCCTTATAATCCCTCTCTAAACAATTAGAAATATCGTGGGAGGCAATGTGGGGAAGAAAGGTAATAGTTGATCTTTTTTTAACACCCTATGTTATTTCCCAACGCAGAGAAGATGCAGTGGGGAGAACAAGTATTTGATACACTGCCAATGGGAAAACCCATTGACAAAAGCAATTTTGAGATATCTCCATAGTGTTCAATGTGATTTAGATCCGGACTCATCGATGGCCACCTCAGACCCAGTTTTCTGACACTACACCCTACATTCCGGCACAAAACATGTTGATAGTCACCATATTTTATGACTCCTTGCACACTGTCAAGGCACCCACTACCAGAGGCAGCGAAACAACCCCAAAACATTATTGGACCTCTACGATGTTTACTGTAGGCACTGTGTTCTTTTCTTTGTAAGCCTCTTTGTAGGTTTTGTTCTGGCACTGGTCTCCAACCATTTCATGGTGCTATTTGAGGTGTTTTGGGTCAATGTCCTGTTGGAACACCCATGAACTCTGACGCACACCCAGTTTTCTGACACTGCACCCTACATTCCGGCCCAAAACATTTTTATAGTCTCCATATTTTATGACTCCTTGCACACTGTCAAGGCATCCAGTGCCAGAAAAAAGAATGAGGCCGACAAAGAAAATAACACAGTGCCTATAATCAAACATGGGGAAGGTCCAATGATGTTTTGAGGTAGTTTTGCTGCCTCTGGCACTGGGTGCGTTGACAGTGTGCAAGGAGTCATGAAATATGGAGACTATCAAAATGTTCTGGGCTGCAATGTAGGACGTAGTGTCAGAAACCTGGGGATGCATCTGAGGTCATGGGTGATCCAACAGGACAATGACCTAAAAAAATACCTCTAATAGCACCAAGAAATGGTTGGAGACAAAGCGCCAGAGATTTCTGAGGTGGACATCGATGAGTCCTGATCTAAATCATATTGGACACTATGGAGAGATCTCAAAATTGCTGTTGCAAGAAGGCACCCTTCAAATCTAAGAGACCTGGAACAGTTCGCAAAAGAAGAGTGGTCCAAAATTCCATCTGAGATGGGCACGAAACATGTTGACGGTTATAGGAAGCGATTGCTTTCTGTTATTTCTTCTAAAGGATGCGCAACCAAATATTGAGTTGAGGATACCGACAATTTTGTCCAGCCCATTTTTTGCATTCTGTGTAAAATTGTGTACATTTTGGCTTTTCTCTTCAGCTTTTTTGTGTTTTTCCAATGCGCATCCAAGAAATAAACAGATACATACTGAAAACATTTGTAATTGCAATAATTTCTGTGAGAAATGCTGTATTTTCCGGAAAAATTCCAGGGGTGCCAATAATTTCGTCCATGACTAGGTGTACATTCATAAACTTAGCCCTGTACATTTGTGTGCTGGTCCTAGCCTAGACTCCCCTCTACTTTGACTTTTATTATTGTGACCCTTCCTGTTTTTGAAATGTGGCATAAGTTCAACCTTGACAGGGTGGGTGTGGAAGACCTGGGATTGCACCTGCAGCTCATCATCAATCACCAATGCATTTAATGAGCGGCCTAGGCATCAAGTAGGTGCCAGATGATTCCGCCTGTTACCAGCTGTACTTTGGTGGACTAAACCTTGATCATTTGTGAATTGCTGATTCTTGAAGTGTTACCCTGTTTCTATTTTTGCCATCAGGACACCCACCCATCACCCAACAAACTTACAAAGCCCTCGAACCCACAGCCATTGAACAATCGACCACCAGCTGCTCAAGACATTGCTTTTCCTGAATAAAATCCCATCACTCTACATTCGTTTCCAGGTTGCACTTTCGTCCCCATTGGCTTCGCCTGCCTTGCCTTAAAGACATGTGCGTAACATTAAGGATTTATTAAAATAATGAACACAATTTATACATCAAAATCTGTTTTCTTGAAAGGAAATAGTTACAGTGCTTTGATTTATTTTGGCATATGAATCATGATGTCGTCGAGTGTCAGGGCACTGTCCCATGAAGACGACTTTTTAGAAGTAATTACTATCTGCACTTCTGATTCAAAAGGCCTTGGGTGGATTAGATAGACATGACAACACCATTGCTGAAATATGATTGGATAAAAAAAATCCTACATTCAAATACATACAGAGTACTAGATGACCTGCACCCAAGAGAAATGGTACAGTATTGCATAAGTCAGTGCTTTTTTTTTTTTTAGTATTTACATCACCCCTAACTACAGTAGTGTGACATTAGCTTCCTGAGGTGGCAAACTTCTCTCTCATAGTACAGTAAAGTCCATTCTTGTCCATTAGCTGGCGGTGGGTCCCTTTTTCCTGAATGCCCCCACGCGCCATTACTGCAATCTGCTGGGCCCTCTCAATGGTCTTAAGTCGGTGCGTGATCAGCAACACGGTTCGGTCAGGATGGCTTGACAGATTCCGCAGGACCTACAGAAGACCGCGTAGGAAAGCTTTTGTCACCTTTTTATTTCTAATTTAGATTAATGTTATAAAATGTGTTTTCGGATCTCAAATCCGGATTTACAGTTTAGCTTACCTTGGTTTCACAGTGGTCATCCAGGGAGCTGGTTACTTCATCCAGGATGAGAACCTGCGGATGTCTGACCAGCGCTCGAGCGATGGCCACACGTTGCCGCTCGCTCTTGGATAGTGTGTTTCCCCCCTCGCTGACCTCTGACAGACAAGCAAATCGTCAGTCCAGCACGCTAGTCAAGACCAGCTTCTCCATATACAGTGGGGCAAATAAGTATTTAGTCAACCACCAATTGTGCAAGTTCTCCTACTTGAAAAAATTAGAGAGGCCTGTAATTGTCAACATGGGTAAACCTCAACCATGAGAGACAGAATGTGGAAAAAAAATCAGAAAATCACATTGTTTGATTTTTAAAGAATTTATTTCCAAATTAGAGTGGAGGTCTAACTTCTTCTAACGAGGTCTAACGAGGCTCCACTCGTTATCTGTATTAATGGCACCTGTTTTAACTCATTATCGGTATAAAAGACACCTGTCCACAACCTCAGTCAGCCACACTCCAAACTCCACTATGGCCAAGACCAAAGAGCTGTCAAAGGACACCAGAGACAAAATTGTAGACCTGAACCAGGCTGGGAAGACTGAATCTGCAATAGGTAAAACACTTGGTGTAAAGAAATCAACTGTGGGAGCAATTATTAGAAAATGGAAGACATACAAGACCACTGATAATCTCCCTCGATCTGGGGCTCCATGCAAGATCTCAACCCGTGGCGTCAAAATGATAACAAGAACGGTGAGCAAAAATCCCAGAACCACACGGGGGGACCTAGTGAATGACCTGGGTCCACAGTAACAAAGGCTATCAGTAACACAATCCGCCGCCAGGGACTCAAATCCTGCACTGCCAGACGTGTCCTCCTGCTGAAGAAAGTACACGTCCAGGCCCGTCTGTGGTTCGCTAGAGAGCATTTGGATGATCCAGAAGAGGACTGGGAGAATGTGTTATGGTCAGATGAAACCAAAATAGAACTTTTTGGTAGAAACACAGGTTCTTGTGTTTGGAGGAGAAAGAATACTGAATTGCATCTGAAGAACACCATACCCACTGTGAAGCACGGGGGTGGAAACATCATGCTTTGGGGCTATTTTTCTGCAAAGGGACCAGGACGACTGATCTGTGTAAAGGAAAGAATGAATGGGGCCATGTATCGAGAGTTTTTGAGTGAAAATCTCCTTCCATTAACAGGGGCATTGAAGATGTGACGTGGCTGGGTCTTTCAGCTTGACAATGATCCCAAACACACAGGCAGGGCAACAAAGGAGTGGCTTCGTAAGAAGCATTTCAAGGTCCTGGAGTGGCCTAGCCAGTCTCCAGATCTCAACCCCATAGAAAATCTGTGGAGGGAGTTGAAAGTCCGTGTTGCCCAACGACAGCCCCAAAACATCACTGCTCTAGAGGAGATCTGCATAGAGGAATGGGCCAAAATACCAGCAACAGTGTGTGAAAAGCTTGTGAAGAGTTACAGAAAACGTTTGGCCTCCGTTATTGCCAACATAGGGTACATAACAAAGTTTTGAGATACTTGTTTTCCACCATGATTTGCAAATAAATTCTTTAAAAATCAAACAATGTGATTTTCTGTTTTTCTTTTCCACATTCTGTCTCTCATGGTTGAGGTTTACCCATGTTGAGAATTACAGGCCTCTCTAATATATTCAAGTGGGAGAACTTGCACAATTAGTGGTTGACTAAATACTTATTTGCACCACTGTATACAAGTCAAGTGTCAGGATAACCGAGTGAAGTTTTACCCGAGTCAGTCCCAAATCCTGAAATTGGCAACAAAGTTCCTACGTACATCCCTGCTCACCAGTATCGTAGCTTTTCTCCAGCTGCGTGATGAAGTCATGAGCATCAGCCTGGTGCGCCGCTTCCTGGATGGCATCCAAAGAGCAGTCCTTCAGCCCATAGGTGATGTTGTGTCTGATGGAACCGGAGAAAAGCACTGGTTCTTGGCTGACGACAGCAATCTGTCAAATCACAGGTTGTTATTCAAATGACAACCGTTCGACTCCGGTCCTGTCGGTTGCACGGACATCCATTTTAATGTTAAAACTGGAGAACAAGAGCTAGAAGCTGTGGATAAGGAATGGTAATTTCAAACTGAGTAGGTGGATTTGTGAGTAAACTGAGGAAAGATTCTGATTATTTACAAAGTTTTTGTGATTAGAGAGGATGGTAGTGCGTTATGAGGTCTAAAATAGACGGACTGTTACAGCTAGCCAAATTGCTAAGTTTTGGTTTGGTCTTTCACCTTCTCGCTTAGATAGCGGTAGTCGTACAATTCCAGCTTGGTGTTGTCCAGTAAGATTTGTCCATTCTGGGGCTCGTACAAGCGCTTCAGCAGACTGGCACATGTGCTTTTTCCCTCTCCAGACACACCAATCAACGCTGTCATCTGGCCCACTGGCAGCTCCAAAGAGAAGTCCTGGTGAGAAAGGCATATTGAATAGCGTACTGAACGAATGCTATTTTTAGACTGCAAGGATGCGTGACGTCACCATCGTAAACCGGAAGAGGGTCAACATAGAATTGCTCGCATACAACCCATGCTATTACTGCTTGTTTTCTGCCGGTAATCTTTCAAAAAGGAGCATGCCGAGTACACACTGCTGCTATGGAACTTGTTGAAACGACTCTAGACATTATGGACATATGAAGGATGTTTTTTTCATACGTTTCCCGAAGCCAAAAACTCTGAGGAAAAAATGTGAACAATGGATCAACTTGTGCGAACGTCCAAAAGACCAGTTTGCCAGCAAGGTGAAGCCATTCACCTTCATATGCAGTTAACATTTTGCTGGGGGCCATGGTTCTACAGATGACAATCCGGCCCCGAAGAGGTAAGCCATTTTGATATTTTTACTTATTTTTTAGCGTGGCATTTTGCCGTGCTGCTTCTGACAATGAATGATCTGAAAAAATAAAATAAAATGGTATCTGCCTGCCACTGTTGCTACCTTTTCTGTTGTAAAGAAACAACTTAAGTAAGGGGTAAGTGTAAATAAATCATAGAATTCAGATTTGTGGTTAATGAAACAATTAAAAGTGTTCATTGGCTGTCACTGAGTAGCATTTGCGATCGGTACACAAAAATAGCAATATACAGTAAATTACCTATAAGAACGGTCAGAGACGTGTGACAAACAGAGGATATAATATATAAGACAGGCAGGGTACATGGTGGTAAAGGATAGCTTGCTGAAACCGGAGAATGTCATTGTCAGTGGCGTAGGGCAATGCACGCAAAAAAAAGGTGTCGATAAAAAAGCTACGTCTGGATCAGGTCAGGTCTTTTTCGGCCCTCAACACTCAAGCCATCTCTTTAACTGAACATTTGTATGTTCTTCAACATCTTTACCAGTGAATTTGGCACCGGGGACATCATTTTCGGACAGAATTGGTAGGTTTAGCTCAGTAAACATCTCATTCGTACATTATTTACATGCATCTAGCATAAGTTTGACCCCTCTAGCAACAGTTGCTAACGTCATGAATATTAATGAGCAAAGGTGACATGTTAGAGGCGGTACGCTATTGAGTGCAGTGTAAGAACAAGGAATGGAGGTAAATTGAATCTCCCGATATTTGTCCCTCTGGGCCTGTCGAAATGAGGTGGTGTATAACTTGGAATTTTGTCTTAGGGGTAGAATAATTTTGTTAGAGGTTGTTGCTAACATGTCAAAGATCATGTTATGGTTGGAGATCATGATTCTTTCATGAGTTTTTCCTGACATAAAGGACCACCATATCCTGTCTCCTGTTTTGTAGCAGCCTTTTTTATAGTGGATTTAAACAAGAAGTCATATTGGATGGTTGGAAATCTACAAATACCAAAGAACAAGGACCTTCACTCCATTATGACACAAACCTGCAGTACTTCTGCATCGGGGTGTGCCGGGTAGGCGAAGTTAAGATTTTGGAAGAGAACATGTCCTGCAAGCCGATCAGGTGCGTGTTTCCCGTCGGTCTTAATCTGAGGTTGGCGATCCAGAACTTCAAAGACTTTACCAGCGGCGCCCACTGAGGTCAACATGTGGCCACTCATGTAGATCAGCGTCTGGCAGGAGAAATTCCCGGTATCAGAACATCTTTTATCAGCACCCACATGGCTCGTAATACTGCATTTACACTGGTCTACAGTAGTATGGAAAAATATCTGAACCTTTAGGAATTTCTCACATTTCTGCATAAAATTACCATCAAATGTGATCTGATCTTTGTCAAAATCACACAGAGGAAAATACAGTGTCTGCTTTAACTAAAACCACCCAAACATAGGTTTTCATATTTGAATTAGGATAGCAAGCTAACAATGACAGAAGGGGAAAAAATAAGTAACTGAACCCTCTGCCTAAGGAGACCTAAAGAGCAATTGAAACCAATTTTTACCAAACATTTTAAGTCAGGTGTGTGCCCAATCACTGACGAGTGGTTTATATCTGCCCTGCCCTCTATAAAACACACAACTGGTAAGAAACGTCTTGATGACAAGCATTGTCTGATGTGCATCATGGCTTGGTCAAAAGAGCTGTCTGAAGACCTGCGATCAAGGATTGTTGACTTGTATAAAGCTGGGAAAGGATACAAAACCATCTCTAAAAGCCTGGATGTTCATCAATCAACAGTCAGAGAAGTTGTCTACAAATAGGGAGCACTTGGCACTGTTGCTTTTCTCCCAAGGAGTGGCCCTCCACCAAAGATGAAGCCAAGAGTTCAGCGCAGAATACACAGAGAGGTAAAAAAAGAACCCTAGAGTGTCTGCTAAAGACTTACAGAAATCACTGGAACAGTCAAATATATCTGTGCACACATTAACTATATGTAAAATTATGGCCAAGAATGGTGTTCATAGGAGGACTCCACGGAGGAAGCCACTGCTGTCTTAAAAAAAACAAAAAAAAACATTGCTCGTTGCTCGTTTAATTTTCGCAAAAAGGCACTTGGACACTCCACAGAAGTTTTGGCAAAATATTTTGTGGACTGATGAAACCAAAGTTGACTTGTTTGGGAGTAACACACAACGTCATGTATGTGTAGGGAAAATGGAACAGCTCACCAACATCAACACCTCAACCCCACCGTGAAGCATGGTGATATGGGGCTGTTTTGCTAACTCAGGGCCTGGACAACTTGCAATCATTATTGGAGGAATGAATTCAAAAGTTTATCAGGATGTTTTGCTTGAAAACCTAAGGCCGTCTGTCAGAAAGTTAAAGCTAAAAAGAGGATGGATGCTGCAACAAGACAACGATTAAAAACACAGAAGTAAATCAACTTCAGAATGGTTTCAGAAGAACAAAATACACATTCTGGAGCGGCCAAGTTAAAGTCCAGACTTCAACCCCATTGAGATGCTTTGGCATGACTTAAAGACAGCGATTCATGTCAGACATCACAGGAATCTGACTGAACTACAGCAGTTTTGTAGAGAAGAACGGGCCGACATTAGTCCTGATCAATGTGCTAGACTGATCTCCAGCTACAGGAAGCGTCTGGTTGAAGTTATTGCTGCCAAAGGGGGGGCCACAAAATATTAAATGTGATTGTTCACTAACTTATTTTCCCCCCTTCTGTCAGTGTTTGCTTCTATCCTCATTAAAATATGAAAACCTATAAATGTTTGGGTGGTTTCAGTTAGAGCAGACATTGTTTTTTCATCTGTGTGATTTTGGCAAAGATCAGATCACATTTGATGGTGACTTTATGCAGAAATTTGAGAAATTCCATAAAGTTAAGATACTTTTTCATACTATTGTACATCTAGTTAAATTAGGGAGCTATAACACAGCTGCTAGTACCCTGATGTTGTGTCCAATGTCTGACTGGTAGATGATGAAGGAGACCAGTTCACCAGTGGTCATTTGGCCTCTCTGGATGAATAGCCTTCCATACCACAACATTAGCACATTAACAGCCACACCTGTCAGCTACACAGACATCATATGTAAATCAAGTGTAAAACTCCTGTACTACTTTAATGTATCCCAAAATAATTACCCTTTGTGCCAAAAGGGACACGACCGAGACCATGTCCTTCTGTTTCTTGAGCCTATGTGTCTCCAGCAACCGTTTCTTGTAGCGACAGGCTTCATGTTTCTCGGCGTTAAAGCTCCGCACCGTCCGAACAGCCATGATTATTTCACTGACCGCTTCGTTTGAAGCTGTCATCGAGTCATTCGTCGCCTTCACCAACCGCTGAAAACACAAGGAGTGTTATTGATAGGAGTGGGAACCTCTTGTTACCTCACGATACGATACGATTCAAAGCTCATGATGACGATGATCTGACGATATGGCAATACAACGATGACCGATACATTGGTCAGAAAATCATTCTAGGATATTCTCCAAACAACTAATAAACAGAAAAACAAGCTTCTGCTGCGAATTGGAATGAGTTTATCACTAGTAGACGTCCAATCCATTTGAACTGGGAGGGTGGCAGCAAATGAATGAATGTTCATTTGCTGACATCCTTCCCACTTCAAACGGATTGAACGTCTATGGCCCTCATTGGCAGCCAATGCTAGGCAATGAGGTCATTTTGGGACATTTAAGGTCATTTACCTGTTGATTTTCAGTTACTTCCTTGAAAATCGGACAGAATGACGGCGAATGCTCTGTTTTAGAATTAGTGCTGCAACAATTAATCGATTAACTCGAGTATTCGATTAGAAAAAAAAGACTCAAAATTCAATTTTGCTGCTTCGAGTATTTGTTTAATTAAAGTGGCGTTGTTATGGTTTGTTTTGAAAAGTGTTGGCATTTATTTTTATTAATTTGGGTGGATACATGGCCCTCTAGTCTACCTCATTTCACCAGGCTGAATCCATCTGCTCCCTGTTAAGACCAACATAAGTTTTTGTTTGAGCTCATGATTTTTTTGAATGCACTCGTAGTTTAGTTTAAAGGTCAATTTAGCCATTTTTTGTAGGAATATGTGTCTGAGCCATTTGTTAAGAGCATTGTAAAAAAGCGTTAGCATTTTATAGCATTTAAGTTAGCGGACTTTTGCTATCTAAGTTAGCCAATTGCTCTTTTGTTGTACATAGATCCTCTATATATAGCGTGTGAGGCTCAGCTCAGGTAAAATTTTTTATGTTTCTTATCCGATTACTCGAATATTCGCTAGCTGCAGCCCTATTTCGAATGAACGAACGTTCCCAGTCTAAATGGATTGGGCGTCGAGCACCGTCAATGGCAGCCTTAGTTACCTGAGACACTATTATGGTGGAAGATTTTGGTAGCAACTTGTTGGTCCCTTTTTTCGTTTTTATTAAACATTGACACCTTTTTAAAACGATATATCGATTCTGGGCAGGAGTATATCGATAACCTTTTGGAATACAAAGTATCACAATATATCACCATTTCGATATTTTGTCACACCCCTAGTTATTAATGGAGCCAGGAAGTCACCAACCGGCTGATCAGATTGAATAGTGAAAAAAGGTAATGAATAGATCCAACTGATATGCAGCTTTTACCCCACTGTGTTTGTTGTTGATGGTCTGTATGAGGCCAGTAACGGGAACTTCCATGAGCACTAAAAATGTCAGCGTCCATGAAAGGTTCAACATAAGCACCATGGTGTACAGCGTCCTAATGAGGGTCCTCAACAGAACGTTTATGTTCAGACACACCGTTTCACCCATCAGGGGTATGTCTTTGGATAGCAAGGAGGTGAGTTCACCTGAAAGGGAGGAAATGAGAACACTTTCAAAATACATAGAACACTTAGTTACTAGTTAGGAGTCAGAGGAGTCAACATGTTTATTTTGTGCATTATTTTTTATATGAAATGCTCTCCTTTACCTATCTTTGTGGTGTCAAAAAATTCAATTTCCTGTTTGGTCTGGGCTTGGAAAAGATTTCCTTTCACTCTGCAATTGAAGGAGTTGATGGCCCACGTAAGGAGACCACCTCTGCCTCCTGCGCCCACCGAACTGACCAGAGAAAAGATTGAAATTTACTTAAAATTGTAGCATAGCAGTTGTTTCACCCTTTTAGTTGGCAACTATTCAAAAGCTGCTTTTTCTTATATGAATTTAATAAAAACACTTAAAACCATAGGCGAAGTTTGACTTTTGGGCGGGGGGGCACAACATGTTGATGATCCTGAAACGCAGTGTCAGCAATAAAATTTACTTACAAGAATATTTATAATATTTGACAATGAGCGTTTTTTGTTTCCCATCATCCCTGGGTGGAATTCTAAATCAGGCTGCTTAGGCAATACTTTTCGCCAAGATCGTCATCCATTGAATATGGTACGCCCGTTGGTGTCGTGCCAATGTTGTTACCCCAGTCAAAAATTGTATCCCCTGGGCGGAGAGGTAGATTTGTGTCTTTATTATTCAATCAAAAAAAATGTTGCTTTAATCAAAATATATATTTTCAACCGAAAAAAGTCGTTTCAAATAAAAAATAAAGTGTTTGCAAAAATGAATTTGAAACTAAAAAAAATGCACGTGAAAGCTATTTTTCGTTGATTGATTTAAAAAAAAAAATTTTTTTTTTTTTTTATTAGAGTCAAGTTTCTTTTTTATTCAAGCAGCTTTTTTGATTAAATTGATGTTGATTTGTGTGTGGGCCACATTTTGGCTAGGACGTTTTTGTCTTTATTATCCAATCAAAAAAATAAGTTGCTTAAAAAAATACATATTTTCAAAAAGAAAAATCAATCCAAATAAAAATTCAATCATAAATAACGTTTTTTAATGTGAAAAAAATATTTGAGATTGAAAAATTTGCATTTGAACACTTAATTTTTCATTAAGAAAGTTTTCTTTGATTGAAGCAATCCTTTTTGTGTTTGGCCCATTTGGTTTGGGTAGGACATTTGTGTCTAAATCATTCAATCCCTAAAAAAGTTGCTTCAATCCAAAAAAACAAATGTCCAATCAAAGAAAAAAAAAATCGAAAAGTAAAATTGCCCTCTCCTATTTTTTTTTTTCGTGTGAAAATTATATGCAAAGCAAATGACCATCTAAGGTGATAGTCACATGATCTGTTTGAAAAATAATTTTGTCCCATTATAAAAATATATTTTTTTGTTCATTTATTTCATTTTTGTTGCCGTTTGTTACAACTTTTATGTATATAGGAAAGTCAATTTCATGCAATGACACTTTTCGGCTACCGGGGGGGGGGGGGGGGGGGGGGGCCTGGCCCCCTAGCCCGCTTATGCTAAGTTAAAACCCTTTATGGGCAGTCATTTGAAAAAAAAAAAAAAAAAATCTAAACATTAGCAATTAGTATTGTGTATTTATCCCACCAGACCTCAGGAACACCAACTCTCTCCCCCTTTTTCAATCCAGACTCAAAACCCACATGTTCAGACTTGCTTATCCACAATAATCATCATTTCTGTATCTTTTTAGTTTTCCACTCATTATTTTTATCTATTATTATTATTTTTATTTTTACTGTTTT
Organism: Corythoichthys intestinalis; assembly: GCF_030265065.1. Classification (NCBI taxonomy): domain Eukaryota; kingdom Metazoa; phylum Chordata; class Actinopteri; order Syngnathiformes; family Syngnathidae; genus Corythoichthys; species Corythoichthys intestinalis. The sequence goes on from NC_080416.1 coordinate 25,408,249, forward strand.
AATGTGTGTTTAGTATTATAAACCTGTCTTAAATGTTCTATACTGCACTCTTATTTTCTCTTATTTATTTTATTGTTTTTTTTTAACCTTAAATCTGTCTAATTGTTTTTAATATGATTGTACGCTGATCTCCAGTGCCAGAAAGGCGCCTTCAAATGAAATGTATTATTATTATATATTTTTAATTATTAATCACTATTGTATTTTAAATTATTTTTCTATAATGGAAAACACAATGAAGAATTAATACAATGTTAATATAAACTCAAATAATCAAATTAAAACAGACAGAAATAAACTCTAGTTTCAGCTACAAGTAACACTCTAAAGTTGAGGGGGGGTTTTATCATAGAAATTAGCTCACTGGCACCTCCTGGTTTGTTTACGCTCTTTGAGGCTGGGGCAGGGAAATGACAAAAGCCTGACTAATTACGGTGGCATTAAATATTGTTCGGGAGGTGTGACAGAAAAGGTGAAGTCGACAGTTTTGACGATTATGAAGTCATTTTTGCCATGTCGTACTGAATAAATGCATTTTTAATATTTCATATTCCATTTAGCACAACATTGTTATTTGTCATGACCATATCACCCAGATAGCAGACTGACATTGAATAAACGTTGATTTTCCATCAAAATCATCAGTACGGTCGACATCGAAATTTTTGACGTCAAGTGACATTGAAACAACGCTGTTCTATGGTATGTTAGGCGATGGTTGGGTTAACATTGTTTTATAGTTCATGAACTAATGTTAATAAATAGTTGATTTATGATTGACCGGGAAATATGATTGAAAAGTCATTGAATTATGGATAAGCGGGCGTTTTGGTCAAAAACATAGCAGTGATTCAGGGTTGTTCTAATATTATTAATACTCGAAATGACGTTTAGGTTTTGTAAGGATTTCAACGTTGAAACAACATTAATTGAGGGTGCAAAACTGACGTTGATTCAACGATTTAAGATCGACAGCGGAATGTTGATCCAACATCTTTTCAACGTCGGTCTGCTATCTGGGCATTTATTGAGCAATTGGGGAAAAATGCTTGGATAAAAAGAACATCCTGTAAAAATACTGGAGTAGAGAGATTGAAAGAATGACATTTTGCTGCTCTCTGTCGCATTTTCCTCGTGATGAATAATTCCCCTCCACTGCTGACATCATCCTCCTGTTGGGGACACTAGAGCCCTATAATGGTAAGCGTGGCTAAACCGCAGATTAAAAAACAAATTTCTCGTCTTCTGCGCTTTGCCAATTTGTTGTACTGGTATATAGTCGAATCGTCTCAAAATATGATTCTAACTAAGGCGTAGGTTTGGTCTCAACATTGGTAGGGACGATAATACCGTAATGCACATAATGGAAACAATGATCCAAATAAGGGATGGCTAATTTGACTTTGTTGTTCCTTGTGGAGGCTGGCCTGACCGCAGTAGTTTTGCAGGTTAGTTTAATGTTATGCTAACCCTGAGACAGTTCGGACTTTGGAGTAGCAAAATTAGTAGTGTATCCCCCACTTCCACTGCACTGACGTCTTTTTACATGACTTACAGTGGCTGCTGCTGATCGAAAAAAACAAAAAAAACTTCTAATATCTCTCTTCTCTGAAGGGGGGGGGAGGAGGCGGCATGTTGTCGACATGAATCTGTCGGGGCTGTGTGTGTATGTGTGTGTGTCTTTGTGGCGGGTCATCAGCCAACCAAACGTTCGTTTGAGGGGGGAAAAAATGGACCGGCACATTCAGCAAGTGAAAAGGGATGAATGTAAATCTGAACATAATGAAAATAATTCACTTAATAATGGTAGGGTATATTCTATAATTACAGCATATGGGAAGACAATCTAAATTGCTTATATAACTGAACTCTTCATATAATGCAAATAATGTTGCTTTAAAGCTGGTGGGGATAATTTGAGCACCCCGGTAGTGTCATGTCCCTACTGTCCCTATGCAAACCTATGCCCTTAGATTCTAATTCACATAATAATGCTGTTTAAGACTTTTTTTATCCGGTCGTACAAATTTTAAATAATACATTATAATTAGTGCATGAAAGGAATTCTTACGCTTACCGTCCCACTGAGAATACTGCCATGAGAAGCAGGGCTGACAAGAATTCGTCTGGTACGTAGCTGTCACGCAGGTTGTCAATCACCTTGCCTGTGTAAAACTGGATCTGAATCTGACCTGAGACACACAATAACACACACATGTGAAGTTTTTTGGTTTGAAAATAGAGTTATAGTTGGGGGGGGGGGGGCAATGCCCTTTCTCCCAACCCCAATAACCGCCAGTGTGGCTCTTTCTTCATCACCATTCGGCGGACTTACAGATTGCAGCCAGGGTGAGAAAGAAAAACCCTACAAGCAGCAAAGCGCAGTCCGGCTTGTACATGCGAACCACCCTCATGAATAAAACTCCGTGCTTTTGTTGCTCGTCTTTCCGGCCATTCGAGTCTGGTGCGCCGACTTCCCAAAACAAGGCGGCAAGCAGCGAAGCTCCGGCACTCATCATCCAGCAGCGCGTGTCCCCCACCGCGCCGCACAGGTGGTCGCCGAGGCGGAGGGCGGAGGTTAGGCTCACCAGAACGGCAGGTAGAGAGCTGTGCACGGCTATGAAGCGAGTCGGCCCCGGGGAAAGCTCCCCGAGACTGATGATGTAGACGGCGGCCAGCGTCAAACAACACCGGAGCAGAGCGAACATCCACGCGGACGTCAAACCCGCTGAATTCAGCACATGCGCCGCGTTGTGAACCAAGCACGCGTCTGCGATGAGTGCTAAAAACACAGCAAATATTTGGCGAAGTGTTAAAATCTTCCTCGCCATTTTGCCTTGTCAGAACACCGGTCGTTTCTGTTTCACTTTTAGCCGGCTGCTGGCTTTCGATAAATCACGTGATTTTAATGATGTAGTCCTCCTTTCTTTAGGCTTTATTATTTTTTTAATAGGCTAACACTCCAAGTCATCATTTCATTTATTTTCTTTTACAGCGCTACTTTGACTTGAGTTGTTCTCAATCTTGCTCAAAACACTGAAATTTCAAATCTTATTTCCAAAATGAATGAATGCTGTTAAACCTTTCACGCGCGAATTATGATTTTTTTTCTTGAATGTTTTTGTTTTATTCGAATAGATAAGTGGTCTCAAACCTGCAGCCCATAGGCGGAGTTTGACTTGTGTGTGTGCGTGTGTGTGTGTGTGTGGGGGGGGGGGGGGGCACAGTATGTTGATGACTAGGAGTGGGAACCTCAGGGCAACTCACGATACGATAGGATTCGCGATACAAGGCTCACGATAATCATTATCTCACGATATCACAATACAGCAATTATCGATATATTGGTCAGAAATTTGATACATGATATTCTACGATATAAATGTTGAAACGAAAAGAAAAAAAAAGACATTTCAAAATAGAAAAAGTACTGTTTAAGTCATTTATTAAACAGTGACACCTTTTCTGTGCAACATTGCTGTAAAATATGAATCTACTGCAAATTGTGTACCTGCACATATAGAAGAAACAAACCACAACCACTGATATCTCTTGGAGAGATCATGATGAATGGCACCCTTAATTTCTTTAAAGTTTTAAATCTTCTTTAAAAAATTTAACAGTGCTGTAGGTGTCAGTCAGCAGTTGAGCTTCTAAAGTGTGTCCACATGTGTGATATGTAGCGTATATGTTTGTCACTTTTTCCTCTACCGTTCCCACGAAGCTTTTTTATATTTTTTCAACCCACTTGGAGCTTCCTCTCTTCTTCTCTAGACGGCGTATGCGCACTTTACCTTCACCGCCGCTCTTGAGCGCCCCTAGTGGACCGCCAAGGAATTGCTCAACAAACACTGAGCAGTTTACAGCATCCAATGGCCAATATGTCAAATCAAAGTATCGATACTTGGCAGGAGCATATCGATAACCGATCGGGTTGCAAAATATCGCGATATATCACTGTATCGAGATATTTTCACACTCTTATTGATGACCCTGAAACGCAGTGTCAGCAATAAAATTAACTTACAAGAATATTTATAATAATAAGTTGAAAATGAAGTTTCCATCATTCTTGAAGGGAATTCTAAAATCAGGCTGCTTAGGCTATACTGTTCGCCAAGATCGTCATCCATTGAATATGGTACGCCCGCCGGTGTCGTGCCAATGTAGTTACCCCAGTCTGGGTGGAGCCACTGCACTTCATTGATTTGCTTGATTTCTGTGTTTTGGTGATGTAGTTATCTACGAGGTTTTAAAACATTGCACATCCATTAAAAAACAACTTTTTTTTCTGTTGTATTCCGTAACATACAGTACGTACTTATGTAAAAAAAAAAAAAGGCAATGTTTCAGTGTTTTACTCATAGGATGACCTATAACTGTTCTTACTGTAATTCAAGTCCTGTATGGAGTTTCTCCAGTTTAGTAAACGTCGATGTCCAAAATGTATAACTGTGGTTCTTTTCAGGCTTCAATTCATTGTTTAAGTCGACGACCTTCATAACTAATGTGTGTGTGCGCGCTCCCACGTCCAGGGGACACCATTTTTGTCAGGGGTAACAACATTGGCAAGACACCAGTGGTGGTTCTGTTGTGCAATTAGTGTTTTTAGTGGGGCAAATTGAAACTCCGCTCACCGTTTTGATGGTGGTCTCTAGCATTCCATGGTCCACATTTTCAATCCTTGCTTCTTGCTCAGTAGTTGTTGTCGCTTTTGAAAGCTTAGGTTTTTAAAAAAAATACGTATACACATCTTGCCTTTTCGGTCCTCGGGTGGTTTTGGCTAAGCAAATCAAATGACCGTCTAAGGTGCTAGTCACATAATCTGTTAGAAAAAATAATTTTGAACCATTATAAATATATGTTTTTTTGTCAATTTCATTCATTTTTGTTTTTTATTTTATTGCTTTACAATTTTTATAGACAACATTTACCGGAAAAGTCTTAATTTTAAAATCATATACTGTATAGGAAAGTCAATTACATGCAATGACACTTTTCGGCCACTGGGGGGGGGGGTAATGTAGTAAACCTAGGTTTATCCCTTTGACCCATATTTTCATTTTTATTTTATTTATGTGGTTTTAATGCAGCCCAAAGGAGCTTTCGTTTTTTTCAGTTTGGCTGTGCTTGTGGACAAAAGCAGTAGTGTCTCACCTGAAGGATGGCTGAATTTGTATTTATTTTTGTTATTCCCTAAGTGTTTTTTTTTTTCAGTTATATTTAATTTATATTTCATTTATGTATTTATATTATACATATGTGTGATATATGTATGTGTTATATTAATTTCTCAACAATGTTGAGTGGTCTTAAGAGAAATGTTTATTTTTTGCATTCCTGGATAGTGAAAAAAATAATAATAAAAAGTTTGTATTTATTGTGTAATTTAATATAATTTGAGTTATGTTCAAATAGTGAAATATAAATTTGCTAATTAAATCCTGACATTTATTCTGGAAGTTTTCAAATTGTTTCTTTAGTACTTTTTGAAAACAAAGGTTTGAATGGAATGGTGTATCACCTGAACCAATACAAATGAAAGTTAGTATAAGTCAATATTATTTTGCATTGATCATTTTGCCTATCAATGAATTAGGTTGATTAATTATTATTCATTAATTATTGATTTAATTAATTAATAGTAATTAAATAATTACCATTTTACACAGAACTCCAAAAATGGGCTGGATAAAAATATTGGCACCCTTTGAAAAATCATTTTATGCTTCACTAATTTTTGTAATTAACAGCACCAATTATTTACCTGTGCCACATAACAGGTGGTGGCAATAAATTACACTTGTAGCCAGTTAAAATTAAAATTAAAAAGTTAAAGTTTAAAGTCAACTTCTGTCCGGTGTCCTTTTGTGTACCACATTGAGCATGGAGAAAAGACAGAAGACCAAAGAACTGTATGAGGACTTGAGAAGCAAAAATGTGAGGAAGCATGGGCAATTTCAAGGTTACCAGTCCATTTCCAAAGACCTGAATGTTTCTGCGTCTGCCGTGCGCAGTGTCATCAATAAGTGTAAAGCCCATGGCACTGGGGCTAACCTCCCTAGATGTGGACGGAAAAGAAAAATTGAAGAGATATTTCAACAAAAGATTGTGCGGATGGTTGAGAAGTTGGTTGATGAGTTTACTAAAATACTGTCTTCTGTCTGCATGGACTTTGATTGTGTTGTTTTAGTGGGTGACTTTAACATTCATGTTGATAATCCTGAAGAAGGATGTGCTAGAGAGCTTTTAAATATTTTGGATACATTTGGTTTATCTCAGCATGTCACAGTTCCAACACATAACAGAGGGCACATACTGGACTTAATAATATCCAAAGGTCTTAACATCTCTGAGGTCACAGTGAATGGTGTTGCTCTGTCTGATCACTACTGCATTATGTTTAAAATGACCACCCCTGTCCATCCTCTGAAAAGGGAAACAGAGGTGATTAGGAAGCGTTACATAAGTGATAACACTTGTGCGTTATTCACACAGACCTATGCCTCACCATTAACCCATACAACAGCTCCAGTGGAAGAACTTGTAAATAGTTTCAGTTCCAGTGTGATGACTGTAATTGACACTATTGCCCCGATTAAGACAAAAACTTTGTCAAGAAAGAAGAGGTCACCCTGGAGAAATGCCATACTAGCTTTAAAACAAAAGCAAGATTGTAGACGAGCAGAACGCAAATGGCGAAAAAACAAACTCCTAGTTTTTTATGATATCTACAAAGAGAGTCTTTGCAAATACAACCAGGAACTGAAAAATGCTAGACAGTCATATTTTTCAGAGATCATTAGTAGAAACACCAACAATACTCGAACACTATTTTCTATTGTTGACAAACTGACAAACCCACAAGCATCAATACCACAGGAATTGGCATCTGAGGTGTCCTGTAATGATTTCGCAGCATTCTTTACACACAAAGTACTAAAGATTAGACAGACTGTGTGCAACTCCAGATTAACAATTGCTACACTAAATGCCTCCCAAAATGTCCCCCACGTCAATCTTTGACAGTTTAGCCTCTTGGACTATGCCACTTTAACAGAAATTGTGTCAAAATTAAAGCCCACAACATGCTGCCTTGACATCCTTCCTTCAAACTTTTTCAAAACTGTTTTTCATTGCATAGCCCCAGACATACTTCAGATTATAAATACTTCTCTCCAAACAGGAGAGTTTCTACAGACTTTAAAAACTGCAGTAATAAAACCTCTCCTAAAAAACCTAATCTGGATGCCTCAACCATTAGCAATTACAGGCCAATATCAAATCTGACATTCCTGGGGAAAATTATCGAAAGGGTTGTGTTCGAAAAGAGCCAGACTTTTATGATGCAAAACAATCTTTCTAACTCATTTCAGTCTGGATTTCAGCCACAACACAGCACCGAGACCGTGCTTATCAAAGTCCTAAATGATATTCGTCGGAATACCGATGCAGGCAAATCATCTGTTCTGTTACTATTGGATCTCAGCGCCGCATTCGACACGGTTGATCACAGCATACTACTCAGCAGATTGGAACAGTGGGTAGGGCTTACTGACACTATTCTTCAGTGGTTCACATCCTATTTACATGATAGGGATTTCTTTGTGTCAATCGGAAACTATCAGTCAGAACGAACGAAATTCACGTGTGGAGTCCCTCAAGGGTCAATTCTTGGACCACTCTTATTTAACATCTATATGCTTCCGTTAGCACAGATAATGGAACAGTATGACATCTCCTATCACGCCTATGCAGATGACACACAACTGTGCATTTCTGTGTCCCCACATTATTATAGTCCCTTAGTCTCCCTGAGTAAATGCATTCATCAAATCAATGAATGGACGTGCCAGAATTTTCTCCAGTTAAATGTGGAGAAGACAGAGGTGATCATTTTTGGGGCAAAAAAGGAAAGGTCAAAGATAAGCAGGCAACTTAGCACAATGTCACTTACAGCTACAAATCAAGTCAGAAACCTTGGCGTAATTATTGACTCAGACCTAAAATTTGATAGCCATCTAAAGTCTGTCACTAAATCCGCTTATTACCACCTAAAAAATATAACCAGAATTAAGGGGCTTCTGACTAGACAAGACATGGAAAAACTTATGCATGCATTCATTCTCAGCAGATTGGACTATTGCAACGGTATATTTACGGGTCTTGATAAAAAATCAGTCAGGAAGCTGCAGCTAGTACAGAATGCTGCAGCCAGAGTCCTCACAAATACAAGGAAGCTGGACCGCATTACACCGGTTTCGAAATCGCTACGCTGGCTTCCAGTGAGTCAAAGGATAGACTATAAAATACTACTGCTCGTCTACAAAACACTTAATGGCCTTGGACCAAAATACATGCTTGACTTGTTAGATTCCTATGAGACATCTAGACCCCTAAGGTTGTCTGGAACGGGTCTTCTGCATATTCCAAGAACAAGAACCAAGCAGGGTGAGGCAGCATTTAGTTATTATGCTCCTCACCTCTGGAACAAGTTACCTGAACGTCTGAAGTATGCTCAAACTGTTAGCTCTTTTAAATCAGGGCTAAAAACGCTTTTGTTTAGCACTGCATATCCATAACTGGCTATATATTTCAATCTACCTGCTTTCTATTCCTCTTGTGCTTATCTCCATTGCTGATTTCAATTATTATTAGTAGTAGTAGTTTTTGTTATATTTTTGTTTTATTTTTATTTATTTATTTATTTTTATTCTATTTGTGATGAAATGTGATCTTTTGTCTTGATTTTTACATTGTATTGATTTAAATATGATTTTTATGATCTTCATGTGATGTAAAGCACTTTGAATTGCCTTGTGTTGAATTGTGCTATATAAATAAATTTGCCTTGCCCTTGCCTTGATAAAGGACCCTGACCAATATCCAAACAAGTTCAAGCTGTCCTGCAGTCCGAGGGTACAACAGTGTCAACCCGTACAATCCATCGGCGTCTGAATGAAAAGGGACTCTATGGTAGGATACCCAGGAAGACCACACTTCTGACCCAGAGACATAGGCAGATTTTGACTTTTGGGGCAGCAGGGGGGCACAACATGTTGATGACATCGAAACACAGTGTCAGCAATAACATTAACTTGCAAGAATATTTATTATAGTAAGTTGACAATAAGCGTTTTTTGTTTCCAATCATTCTTGAGGGGAAATCTAAATCAGGCTGCTTAGGCAATACTTTTTGCCAAAACTGTCAACTATTGAATATGGTACGCCCGCCGGTGTCGTGCCAATGTAGTTACCCCAGTCAAAAATTGTATCCCCTGGGCGGAGCCATATGGAAGTAGATTTGTGTCTTTATTATTCAATCCAAAAAAAAAGTTGCTTCAATTAAAAAAAATGTGTTTGAAAGCAAAAATACATTTGAAACAAAAAAATGCACGTGAAAGCTATTTTTCTTTATTGAAGCAACTTTTTTGATTGAAGTAATGTTGATTTGTCTTTGGGCCACATTTTGGCTAGGACGTTTTTGTCTTTATTATCAAAAATTAAGTTGCTTCAAAAATATATATATTTTCAAAAAGAAAAATCAATCAAAAAAAGAAAAAATGCAATCATAGAAAATGTCTTTGAATGCGAAAAGATATTTGTGATTGAAAAATTTGCATTTGAACACTTAATTTTTCTTTGAAAAAGTTTTCTTCCATTGAAGCAATCCTTTTTGTGTTTGGGGCATATTATGGGTAGAACATTTGTGTCTAAATCATTCAATCCCCCAAAAAGTTGCTTCAATCAAAAAAAATATTTTCAATCAAAGAAAAAAATCATTTGAAAAATAAAATCCCCCCCCCCCCCCCCTTATTTTATTTTATTTTTTTGGGGGAAAATTATATGCAAAGCAAATGACTGTCTAAGGTGCTAGTCACATGATCTGTTTGAAAAATAATTATGACCCATTACAAAAATTTTTTGTTTTGTTTATTTCATTCATTTTTGTTGCAGTTTTATTGCTTTACAACTTTCATATATATAGGAATGTCATTTTCATGCAATGACACTTTTCGGCTCCCCCCCCCCCTTAAAATCCGCTTTTGCCCAGAGACATAAAAAAGCCAGGCTGGAGTTTGCCAAAACTTACCTGAGAAAGCCAAAAACGTTTTGGAAGAATGTTCTCTGGTCAGATGAGACAAAAGTAGAGTTTTTTGGGAAAAGGCATCAACATAGAGTTTACAGGGGAAAAAACAAGGCCATCAAAGGAAAGACACTACTTCATGGTTTTTCACTTTACTGGGTTGATTCTGGTCCCATTAACAGCAATAAGTTAGGGATTGCTGTATTAGTGTTGCTTGTACTGATTAAAAAAAAAAATCACAAAAAGCCATGAGTAATAAACATAATATATATCAACAAAATAAAATGTGTTTAAAAAACTTCAACTTAAAAAAATAAATACAAATCGTAATAAACTGAAAAAGTTGCTCTTAGACTTGTTTTGATTTTTTCTTTTTGTTTTCGTTTTGTGACATCACATAGCTTTACTCTTTCATTGGGAGCAATCAACATCCAAGTGAACTGAGAGGGAAAGCGATCAAATGATTTCACATGTGTTGGAAACACTGACAAACAACTACTTGCATACAAGACGTATAAAATTTTATTCTCCATAGTACAGTATTTCTTTTTAAAGATGAATGGTGTGATCTTTTTGACACCAAAGCCAGCTCCTTCACTTGTTATAGAAGTTGGGTAAGTCACCCTCCAACACCACCTTTTCCTCCGCACCGTGCTGGTCAATGGTGATGATGTAGGCCACCCCTCCACTGGAGCCATCCCTGTTGATGGCCAACGCCAGGGCTGAAAAAGAAGTTTTTCATTTCTATAGTTTGTTTTAAACACAAAGAGTTTAATTCTATTTTTTAAATTTTTTTTATTTTAAAATACTGGCAATAAAACAACTTGAAAGTGTGACTGGGTCGAGTGCCAAAAGGTATTTACTGTTAAGAACAAACTGCTGGCATTCATCTCTGCTCATGCCGGAACGGTACGCAGCGTCCACATAGCCGTACACGTAAAGGCTGCCCGAGCCACCTACGGCAAAGGGTTGTCGCAATAGGGCGCCGCTGAGAGTGGAAAACACCTGCCACGGTATAAGGGAGGTTGTCAGGCAGAGAGGTCAAAAGTCGTAAAAAGTCTTATATTCAACTTTCAAGCTAGCGATTGTGGCAAAAATCAAGCTAGCCAAGTTCATTTTCAAGGAAGTCAAGTACTACATTAGTGTAGTTGTACTATATGTGCGTTTAATTCGTTTTTATTGAAACAAACTACCACTGCTTGAAGGACTAAAGCAACAAAAAGATCAGGGAATTTGTTTGACTAGCTAGCAGTTAGCGTAACTGAAAGTAAATGAACACAACTGTCTTTGTGTGTTTTATAGACATTAATGTTTGATTTATGAGTATAAAATGTGTGTGTGTCCTCAAGTTGTAAAATTTTTTGTTGTCTATTGTTAATAGACTTTAGGAGAGTCTCAATGTCCAAGGTCTATTAACAGCCAACTATGCAATTTGGATTTTAATATGTGCTCAAAAGCATTTAGAAATTTGCCGATATGATAGTCTGACGGTATGATAACCTTAAGCCAAAATATCACAGTTTCAGGTATTGCAATTACAGCTCTAAAATGTGTTACTTTGAGATATCTGGGGTTAAAAAAACAAACAAAAAAACTTTCCATTGAACAGGATTTTTATTTTCACAACATATTACTGAATTGGAACGTAAGTATAATGTTAAGTTAAAATAAATTTAAAAGAATATCAAAATGTAAATAAAATTAAATGCAGTCCTTTAGGTGATCCTAAACCCACAGCCACAGCTCAACATTATTAGTACGGCAACGATTAATCAATTAACTCGAGTAATTCGATTAGAAAAAAGATTCGAATTAAATTTTGCTGCCTCGAGTATTCGTTTAATTAAAGTGGCATTGTAATGGTTTGTTTTGAAAGTGTTTGCTTTTAGTTTTATTAATTTGTGTGGATACACTACCCTCTAGAGGTGACAATGAATGTGACACAATTCATTTCACATGGCTGAATCCAGCTGCTCCCTGTTAAGATCAACATAAGTTTTATGTTTGATCTAATGTTTTTAAAAATGCTTTCGTGATTTAGTTTATTGGTATAATTAGTTGTGTGGGAATATGTGTTTGAACCATTTGTTAAGAGCATTGTTAAAAAAAAAAGTTAGCATTTTATAGCATTTAAGCTAGGGAGCTTTTGCTATGTAAGTTAGCCAATTGTTCTTTTGTTGTACTTTGATGCTCATATATTTAAAATTTTTAATACCGTTTGAGGCTCAGCTATGGTATTTTAATTTTTTATGTTCCTTATCCGATTACACGATTATTCGAACAAACAAGTTCATCGATTAATCGACTATTAAAAGAATCGCTAGCTGCAGCCCTAAACATTATTACCATCAGAACAAAAATAATTGAATTAATTTCCATAAAAAGCATGTGTGTATGACTCGTATCATGTTTACATTATACACACATCTTTATCAATACTCTTTCTCAATAAAGCCCTAAACATTATTACCATCAGAACAAAAATAATTAAATTACTTTCCATAAAAAGCACGTGTGTATGACTCGTATCATGTTTACATTATACACACACTCTTTCTCAATACAGACAGTTGCCAGAAAGAAAAAAACACCACGTGTTTTACCACCGCTACACACACTAAACATGCTGAAGTTAACTCTCGTAGCTGGCGGGAAACATTCATGACAGTGTTTACTAGCCTTTAATTTTGTATAAATGCGAAATCATATTGGAGGTATTGCCTACTCGGCAGCCACCCTCCGCAAACATGTTTTACATGTCAGTTTGCCCTCCTCCTCTAAGACGCGGCCATCTGTGACTTTTCTGGAGCTGAAGTATTCCCATACCAGCGATTTCGTTTTCTTCGATGGGGAAACAAGTTCAGGAGTTTCATCTCCACCAGCCATTGTGTAGCACAGCTGACTCACAGACACTGAGCAACCACCGGTGGGGGAGGATTGAGCCTTGCAGCTGCAAGTGAGGGATTTCTCCATGCATTTTTGGGACATAATAAATAGCTAATGCCTTAGGGACGGTACGACGGGAAATTTTGCAGTTTTGAAACCTTGACGTTTTCATACCACGGTATAACTCGAAACCAGTAATCGGCACATGTCTACCTTCAACACTATTTAAAAAGAAAAGTGGAGGTGCAGTGTTAAGTGTGGGAGTCCGGTTTTATTTGGGGGGAATGAACAGGTTTAAGTTACAAATGTTATTTCTTTTTATGAGTGTTTTGTCTTTAGCGTCTGACCTGCCCGCCTCCTCTTCGGTCCCAGCCGGCCACGATGAGATGAGCCGCCATTTCGTCCCTGTACCTGTACGAGATGCTCTTGACCAGAGTGGCGACAGCCCCCACCCTTGGCTCCTCCTCGATCTCTAAGCTGCCGAAAGCAAAAAGTGTCTATACAAGTCACAATGCAATGTACTGCTTAATCAAAAGACGTTAAAGGAGAGTTGAACACTAGTGAGCGTAGGTGTGGCCCTCAACTTTTTAGGTTCTCAAGGTTTCCTGTACTTGATCTGAGCCTAAAATTGGATAGCACCAAAATCTAGGAAGCACCGCTTTGTATTTTGATATTTAACTCTTTGGCTGCCATGAAAAGAGAAAGGCTATACATGGTCATGCAATACAAACAAAAGTGCTCCAATAGCTGACCAGTGAAGCTGTAGCTGATATCGGAGATGATCGGCCATGGCCTCAGCGTCCGCTGCAGAGCCGGACAAAGCGGAGTAAATCTTGGGCCGGAGGGGCGAGAGTTTGTTCATCACGCGGTTCACTACGGACTGGCTACATGGACCAAAGAAGGGAGTGACACATTTTGTTGGCTATGACACAGTAATGTACAGCACATGCAGTCTTGAGATATGAGCTATAACCATTGAGCTGTTTTTGTGTTTTTTTTCCCTCTGAAATCACCTTCTTAGCCTAACAACATCAACTTCCTGCTTCCTTTGTATGGATGACAGGAAATGCAGTCACAAAATATGTGTATTGTATGCACACACCCTGCAGTCACCCGCGAGTCCGAGCCCAGCACGACCCCGCCATCGAATTCTATGGCGATGATTGTTGTCTGTCAAGCAAAAAAGAACATACCGTAAACAGTACATACTGTGGATAGTTTGTTTTAATGTAAACATTTGCCCACGACACACCCATTCAACGATGGCCAATCAGTAAGAAGTCCTTAAATATGCAAATTTCATCCAGTACATCACTTATTAATGGTAATCTGTCTGTTTGGAGAGGCGATCAAAAATGACAAACTAAAAAATGTAAATCTGATTGACTGACATTAAACATTATGAAAAAAATAATGTTACAAAACATATGGCAAGGTCACTTAAACTAGTTGGTAGTTGTGTTTGAATCACACTCACCCCTGTTTTGACCTCCTCCGAATGTCCAGCTGACTGGTCCAACATGGTTCAACCGAGCCTCGCTGCTTTCTCGTTTGTCCTCAAGACGAGTTCACATGAAAATGAAATGAGAGTCCACAGTCCAACGGGTTTGAACTCGAAAGTGAAACTTCATCTCAACTGTTTCATTGTCTTTGTGCAACAAGCCTCATTCACTGTTTTATATAAATCAGATGTGGCCAAAGTACTTGATCTTTGTACAGACACTTGTATATAAAAAAGACTATTAACACTTTCATGCACTAATTATGTTTTTTTTTTGTCTAAATGTTTTATTACATATAGGCCAGGGGTCTCAAACTTGTGATCCTGATGCAGAATGTATAAGAAGAAAAACTGAAATAAGCAAAGATGGACAGAATGAGGAAAAAAGAGGAGAATGTGTGGAAAAGATGGGAGGAACCAAAGATGGGGAGCGTGGATAAAAAAGGTAAATAATATAATAAGGAAAATAAGGGAAAGAAAACAGCAACAATGGAGGGAATGTATGAGAGAGACAAAGATGGAAAGAACGTGTTAGTATGAATGATGAAGAGGAGAGGATGTGAGTGAGGACAAAAGATATAGAAGGACGTATAAGTAGGAGGAAGAAGGGTTCATCTGCTGCAATTTTCATTTTTTATTTAGCTTATTATTTATGGTGAAATAGCGACGCCCTGGTAGAAAGTGTTACTACATCTCCTTGATTTCTTAGAATTCACGTGACCATCGTCTGCGGTAGGCGGTGTGTGCGTAGAACGTACACACAGTCGCCATATTGAATGTGGCGAATTGAATGAAACACTTCCAACTCAACTTTATATTTACAGCAAACCGCGCGTCAAAATGAAGAGCATAATGATAAATTATTGTTGTTTACGTTTGGGAGCGGGTTAGAAGCGCGGAATGGAATAAACTAGTGGCATTTCTCCTTTAAGCGATCTTTGGCATGAGAGCGAAAGTGAAAGCACTGGGAAACGAGGAAATCTTGGTTGCTTTAGCTAAGCTGCATGCTCAAATGCTGAAAGAACAAGGACAAAAAGAATTATAACTAGCCGAAGAAGGAATTGAACAACCATGATGAATTTTTGGGCCATTTGTAGCATCTTCCTCTTTACGTTTGGCCGCTTCTTCCAAGGTATGCGCCACATTTGATACCAGTTGATAAAACTTCGTATGTTCTTTCACTCAGATCCATTTATGGCTCCGAATAGTGTTTGAGAGCCTGCAACTTGATGCTAAAGTTTTCCTAATGTCATCGATCTGCCGCATTGAACGTTACGACGAGTATAATTTTGTTTTTGTCATGCTTTCATGGGGATTTCGTTTGGCGTTTCTTCGGAAAGTGCACGTCCCCTTTAAGAGACGAACCAAAATAAACATACATTAGTTAACGTATGATACGTTACATGAAAGAATATATAAATCAGTTAAGAAATAAATGTAAAGAGAAATAAATAAATGAATGAATAAATAAATTAAAATATAAAAGTATATTTTGTCATTGACTTTTACTTTTTGTCATTGAAAATTTCCAAACAGAAAAAAACAATGACAATTTTTTGTCATTGACTTTTATTAATTGAGAAACACAAATGAAAAAACAATGGCAATTAATGTGTTGTCATTGACTTTTACTTTTTGTCATTGAAAAATACAAACGAAAAAAAACAATGGCAATTTTTTTCCTTCGCCTCTCCCCTTTCAATTTAGCTTGTCTTTGCCTTTGCTTTTGCCTTTGTGTTTACCGAAAGGAATGGTCTTGTCAATTAAATGACGTTGAGAGGGGATTTTTCCAAACAGGGAAGGGTTAGTACGACAGAAAATTATGATTGCATTGGTGACAGGGTAGGTGGCTGAGGCGACCCATCCAGCCTGTCAGCTGCTCATCTAAGCAGTTGTGGAAAGATTTTTTTCATATCTTTCCAAATAAATGATGAGTTAAAAATCGCACGTGATCAGAGCTGTCAACAGACTTGCTGGGGCCGGGGGACAACAGACCATTATAGGCCCCCCTCCACCCCATCCTAGCCCACCAACGCCAGCAGCTTGTCACGACAACATATGCAGTACTTTTAACGCTTTGCAAGCAATGACTGCATTTTCAAATTATTTAATTTGAGATGGACAGTTAAATTTAACACACCGTAATGTGATGTGACACAATATAAACAAACAATTTCCATCTATTGTCCCATGTAGGCTACAATACAATACAACTGAGGGTGTTATGCCTGCCTGCTAAGCAACAAAACAGTATAATTAAACATCCTGTGCCTGCCCCTTCCACATCCCTGGAGTTATCAAGGCCTCAAACAGTGATGCGCTTAGATTTTTTGACAGCAAAGTCATTTATAACATCAGTTAAATCCAGTTTTTGAGCAAGCTCACGCTCAATAAGCCTGCCCGGCTATATGGTGGAGCGTAGGTAGTTTTTAAAAATTATTTTCATTTTACTGAAGGCTCGCTCTCCACCAGCCACCGTCACTAGCAAAGACAAGAAAATGCGTGTGTGAGTCTGTTCAGCCTCGCGCACTTGCTCCCCACATACTAACATATATCCCTGATCTCCCATCACCTTCTCTCTCCTTGGTTCAACGCGAGCAGCATGCCTTGTCATACCGCAGCTCAATAGGCTGCAAGCAGCCGGTGACAGACTCGAATCGGGCTTTGGTAACGGTGATCGCGAATGTAAGCATTCAGTGTTAGCGCTTAGCAGCTGTTGTTCACTTCCCGACATCACTGTCCACAGCCAACTCTAGCCCTAGTTCTCTGGTTTCTCGTCCCCCTTTTTAAAACTTCATCAATTTTTCTCATCCACCTCTATGATCTTCAACTCCTTTTCTTTTCTGTGCACCTGATTTATGACGACTCGACATGTTTATAGAGTTTATGACGAATTTCAATTTCCCCTTCAAGGCATGTACGTAGTGTAGCCTTGAGTGCACCAGAGTGAGGTCAAACCATGCTCTGCTAAGACAGGGTGCGTGGGAAGGGGGGGTATTGTGCAAAAAAGGAAAAAATATATATTTGAAATATTCAATAGGTTAAAGTTTGTAATTATATACCGAGTAGAACATAATATTTAATCAGACAATGATTTAAATGAAAAAAGAAATATGTGAATGTAAAGTAAAATAAATTAAGGGTCATTTACAGGGTCCTCAGGCCCGGGATAACATACCCGGCGAGTCCAAGAAAACATTGAATCCTCTGTGTTCTCCTCAGTTATTTTTCTGTTTTCGGCCGCTCTCTTTCTTCACGGCTGCTGGTTTGTTTACAATAGCCACCTGGCTGGCATCCCACACTACTGATAGAAACGTTTCGCAGGCTATGACACAAATTTTTGTTGACAGAAAAGTTGAAATTTAATATTTATTCTACACATTTTTACAGCATTGGAAAACGTTAAGAATGTTTGTGTCATTTTTGTCCTCCTACGGGAACCATATCAAAACAAAAAATATATTTTCCTCCCCCATCTTTTTCCGTTTTCAAACATTTTTGAAAATGCTCCAGGGAGCCACTAGGGCAGCACCAAAGAGCCGCATGCGGCTCTAAAAATATGGGTTGCCGACCTCCGCTCTAAGATGTCACTTTCCTTCAGGTAAATTAGGAGTAATCAGCTGTCGACTACTATTACTGTTTGGAAAGCCCCTTCCAAAAGCAAATAACAATGACAAGCGAAATACAAAAGGCAAAGGAAAATATTGCACTGTTTTTCCATTTGTGTTTTTCAATGACAAAAAGTAAAAGTCAATGACAAAAATTGCCATTGTTTTTTCTGTTTGTGTTTTTCAATGACAAAAAGTAAAAGTCAATGACCAAATATACTTCTATATTTTTACTTATTTATTTATTTATTTCTCTTAATCTTTATTGAATCATTTATTTTTTTTCATTTTGGCACTCCTGTGATTCCATAATTATAAGCCTATACGTTGATTCATATTTTGCCAAACCTGTGATTCCATAATTATAAGCCTATACGTTGATTCATATTCAGGCATGAAAATCTCTCACCTTCAGTGAAATTCGCCGTTTTGAAGTAAAAAAGGGTGACCTACATGAATTGTGTAGATCTGAGGAGAAATTTTTTTAAGGGGGGGGGGTGTTCGGGAGATTTTTCTAATGTCGGAGGCTTGATATGCAATCGGGGAAAGCGGCACAAAGCCAAAAAGCGCACCATAGTGGCCAAAACATTGACTTATTTCAACGAAACAAAGGAGGGAACACTGTTGTTTCCTGTATCTTCAATGCCAAGCTTGACTAAAAAAAAAAAAAAAAAAAAGAATAGCTTTAAAATGACACCCTTATTGAAAAATCTGATCTTCAATGATTGTAATACTATTATATATAGTAGTATACTAAAATATTTATGCTAGAATTGTTTTGAATCATGTTGGAAAGGCCAAGTCAGTGTTTTGAATCTGTTTACATTCTATTCTTTTGGCACTAGTTATGGCTATCAGCATTTGACCTCATTGTTTGTGATTTATTGTTGTTAATTACGCATTTATTTGTACTTTAATAAATAATTTAAGTGTTCCAAAATGTTTTTGTGAATTAATAAGTGTCATCAAAAATTTCATTGCCAAATTAGTTTAAAAAATAAAAGTAAAAAAAAATATTAGTCAACTAATCGTAAAAATTGGTGGCTGACTAATCAGGAGAAAATTAGTCCTTCGCGACAGCACTTCAAATTTAATCTCAGAAATTCAGATCCAAACACAGATGACACAGATATATTACTGTATTGTACTTCCATAGAAAATCTATGTAAGGTTTGCCATTGACTGTATTGGCAAGTTATTCAAAGACAATGCCTTTTTTTGGATCGTTACAGCAATTAATCATAAAATGGTAGAACTGGTTCCATCTGGCAGACTTAAGTCCAACTCCCTATCTAACAACTTAAAAGTATGCTATTATTTTAACCTAGCACAAGCAATTTAACTTGTTCTACTTGTTATCTGCCTTCCCACAGCCGGAAGCAGCCACTCCTGTCCAGCGCTGGAATGCTGGTATATTAACGAAAAGGCTAAAGGAGGTCTAACATCGCCCCCCAGCCAGGACAAGTCCCTGCTTCACATCTGGACAGAAGGCCAACATGCTGACATGCCACAAGAGTCGTCTGACCCCAGCATCCAGAGAATCTACACAGTTGCTGGTCCGTCGGCATTTGCAATAAATAATCTCGTCATAAAACTAGGAAAATTATGAGTAGCCTTTCTTAAAAAGAAACAACAATGGAAATATTGATACATGTTTCTACATTTGTTAGGTAAATTCCTAGGTACAAAGATGCTTCATTGTTAATCCATAAAGTTTCTTCAGGTCTAAAACTTAGATGTGGAGTCACTTCGTTTACAAACAAAAGGCAAGGCAAGGCAAATTTATTTATATAGCACAATTCAACACAAGGCAATTCAAAGTGCTTTACATCACATGAAGATCATAAAAATCAAAATCAATAGAACATAAAAACAAAGACAATCGAAATAGGAAATAAAATTACCGGTATACATAAAAATCGCATTTAATCACGAATAGAATGAATAAATAAATAAATAAATGAATAAAACAAATACTACTACTTCTGCTAATAACTGAAATCAGCAATGGAAATAAGCACAAGAGGAATAGAAAGCAAATAGATTGAAATATATAGACAGTTATAGATATGCATTGTTAAACAAAAGCGTTTTTAGGCCTGATTTAAAGGAGCTAACAGTTTGAGCATACTTCAGACCTTCAGGTAACTTGTTTCAGGGGTGAGGAGCATAATAACTAAATGCTGCCTCACCCTGCTTGGTTTTTGTTCTTGGAACCTACAGGAGACCGGTTCCTGATAACCTTAGGGGTCTAGATGTTTCATGTTTCAAAACACATAAATACAGCAACTAAAATTTAGAACTAAAGAAGACTTTTTAATAAAGGTGAAATTGTTTTCAACCATCAAAAACAGAAATTCTTTGATTGAATTGCTGCTTATTGCCTCCACTTTGGTCAGATCCGGCAGCAACGCTGTGTCACGACTCACCCAGAGGCTCAATCAGTAAGCCCTTTTGTGAGCTTAGCCGTTTTCAGCCGCAGTCTTCCACCATCGAATGGGCTGCCTCGCTCACAAGGGACAACAGCCCCATATACCTCGAAGCCGACTGGTATTCTGCTGCTGTTGAAGGAATGGATGGACGGCACGGTACATCCAGCATCATGCGCGCGTCCACCGGAACCAACAAACTGGACGGTAATGATCACAACTTTGTCCAGGATGCAGAAACAAAGTTCTCACGCTCTCTCTTGGCTTTTTCCTTCTCAGTGGTCCTCAGTGTAACCACCAAAACACTAGTGATGCAATCCAGACTAGGGGAGCCAGTGACGCTGGACTGCCAATTCTGGGCCGACCCCGCTTCTCCACTGTACGAGTCGAACTTTGCCGTGGAGTGGCGCTACCAGTCTCGAGGCAACGGCCGTCTGCTCCTGGCTTACGACGGCAAGGCAGACCGGCTGTCTGAAATGCCAGAGGAAGGCACCGTGATGAACTTTGAAGGGCTACACCGTAATGGAAATGCATCCCTGACGCTGCAGAAAGCCCAAGTAAACCACACTGGAATGTACATCTGTATGGTGTATCTGCCGCACCTTCTGGCTCAGATCACCATGCAGCTGGAGATCGTAGGTGAGTCTTATAAAATACAGTCAAACTATAGAAATCCGCCAGGATTTGAGGGGCACTCACAAGGTAAAAATAAAATGTCCTATTAATCTTGCTAATTAAAAATTTTAATTCAAAATTACTTATTTTTCAGTTCTCTTAAGTAATTTATAGTCATGTGCTGGTATGATATTCTGACGGTATGATAACCTTAAGACAAAATATCACGGTTTCACGGTATCACGATATTGCAATTACAGCTCTAAAATGTGTTACTTTGAGATATCTGGGTTTAAAAAAAGAAAACTTTTCCATTGAACAGGATTTTTATTTTTCAAAACATATTACTAAATTGGAACATAAGTATAATGCTGAGTTAAAATAAATAAAAAAACAACAAAATATTCTAAATAAAATTGAAATAAATGCAGTCCTTTAGGTGAGCCTAAACCCACAGCCACAGCTCAACACTATTAGTGCTGCAACGATTAATCGATTAACTCGAGTAATTCGATTAGAAAAAAGATTCTAATTAAATTTTGTTGCCTCGAGTATTCGTTTAATTAAAGTAGTGTTGTAATGGTTTGTTTTGAAAGTGTTTGTGTTTAGTTTTATTGATATGTGTGGATACACTGCCCTCCAGTGGCGACAATGAATATGACATAACTCATTTCACATGGCTGAATCCAACTGCTCCCTGTTAAGACCAACATAAGCTAAGTTTATGTTTGAGCTAATGTTTTTTTAAATGCTTTCGTGATTTAGTTTATTGGTATAATTAGCTATTTTTTGTGGGTATATGTGTTTTAATCATTTGTTAAGAGCATTGTAAAAAAAAAAAAGTCATTATTTTATAGCATTTAAGCTAGGGGGCTTTTGCTATGTAAGTTAGCCAATTGTTCTTTTGTTGTACTTAGATGCTCGTATATTAATTTATACCGTTTGAGGCTCAGCTCAGGTATTTTAATTCTTTAAGTTCCTTATCCGATTACTTGATTATTCGAACTAACAAGTTCATCGATTAATCGACTACTAAAAGAATCGATAGCTGCAGCCCTAAACATTATTACCATCAGAACAAAAATAATTTAATTATTTTCCATAAAAAGCATGTGTGTATGACTCGTATCATGCTTACATTATACACACACTCTCTTTCTCAACATAGACAGTTGCCAGAGAGAAAAAAACCACGTTTTACCACCGCTAGACACACTAAACACGCTGCAGGTCACTCTCGTAGCTGTTGGAAAACATTAATGACAGTTTTTACTAACCTTTAATTTTGTATAAATGCGAAATCATATTGGAGGTATTGCCTCCTCGGCAGCAACCCGCCTCAAATATGTTTTACATGTCGGTTGGCCCTCCTCCTCTAAGCCGCGGCCGTCTGTAACTTCTCTGTTGCCGAATTATTCCCATACCAGTGATTTTGTTTTCTTCGATGGGGGAAAAAAGTTTCCTCTCATCCAGCCATCGTGTAGCACAGCAGACTCACTGACTCTAAGCAGGTTCAGCCCTACAGCTACAAGCGAGGGATTTTTTCCATGCATTTTTGGGACATGATTGAACTTGATTGCCCACTGTTCGTTTTTAATTTTCGTCTTAGTCATAGTCTTTTGGACGATAATACTTATTAGTCTTAGTCATATTTTAGTCATCTTAAAATGTGTGTGTCTTCGTCTAGTTTTTGTTGACGAGTAATTTTGTCCAGTTTATTATTCGACGTTTACTAAAAATGTTTTTGTCTGTAAAATTAAAAATGTTTACTCCAAAAATAAATAAATAAATAAATAAATAAAGGTTTCCAACTATTTCAAATGAACATTAACAGATGAGCACATATTGTAGCATCTACAAGGACAATGCCAACTTAGTGATTATACAGACACAGCAGGAAAACAGTACATTATTTTCATTTAATTATACCCACCTGGACGCAACAGCGGTATGTAACAAAAGTTGTCTGAGAGTTTAAGAGGACGCTCACTGTTAGCATTAGCCTAATGCTAATGTGAATGCTATGGTAACACTACCCATAGAATTCATAATGATATTGACGGGGCGCGGGGCCGATTAATTGGGGGCCTGCATTGTTGGCGTGGCCGTCAAAGCTCACTGAGTGGAATCACAGACAGATCTTTTTTCATTTAAAATTCTTGTGAATAAATGCTTAAATCCCCAAATTCTTTATAGATATGGGCGTAAAACAGTCTCGATTCTCGGATAAAAGCAAAAAAACATGCAGTTAACATATATTTTACGTAAATATGTCGCCGAATGATGCAAGTCTGTTAGACAATGTGGAGGCAGCCTTACAACAAAGAGCTTTGTACGGTGAAAATTCTTGTGAAAAAACGAATTCTTGGTTAAAAGCAAAAAAAAAACAAAAAACGTGCAGTTAGCATTTATTTTACGTAAATATGTTGAAATGCGATGCTAGTCTGTCAGTCAATGTGGCAGCCGCCATATGTTAACAGCTTTTCCGATGAAAATTCTTGTGAATAAATGATTAAATCCCTGAATTCCTTATAGATATGGACGTAAAAACGTCTCGATTCTGTGTTAAAAGCAAAAAAAAAAAAGTGTAGCTAGCATTTATATTACGTAAATATGTCGGAGTACGATGCTAGTCTGTTAGTCAATGTGGCGGCCGCCCTATGTAAACAGAGCTTTTCCGGTGAAAATTCTTGTTAATAAATGCTTAAGTCCCTGAATTCTTTATATATATGGACGTAAAACAGTCTCGATTCTTGGATAAAAGCAAAAAACGTGCAGTTAACATATATTTTACGTAAATATGTCGCCGAATGATGCGAGTCTGTTAGACAATGTGGCGGCAGCCTTACAACAAAGAGCTTTGTACGGTGAAAATTCTTGTGAAAAAACGAAAAATATAATAATTACCTTGAATCCTCGAACAAATCACTCCTGAGACAATCCTTCCTGTTTGTATGTGGTACAGCTCTCGTGCTTTTTCAACATAAATACGTCGTTTGATCACTCCATGTGTCGCCGCGACCGACTGCGAATAACTGAAGCAGATTGTCGGATGGTCCTCTGCTTGAAGACGTGGCGCAGTAAAGGTCGAATCTGACCCTTCAATATCATTATGAAGTCAGTGTGATACCAGTTACATTTAGTGTGTGATGATCACTTAGCACACACCTTTAAAGGCTAAAGCAACGTTACATATTCTCTCTAGCCAATAAAACAAATCTTACCTGTGTGCAAGCCTGCATGGAGACTGGAGACGACACACTGGTGAGTCGGGAAAGGGGGGTTGCAGCAAATCACATGAGTGACACAACCAGACACTGCTAATGCAGGATAACTACACATAAAATTTAGCACATTGTGAACATGTGACGGAAACTATTGCGCATTTTCGTCTTGTTCTCGTCTTGTCAGACGAAAACTGGCGTTCGTCTCCTTATGTTTAAGTCTCCCAAAATACGTTTTTAACTCGCTATCTTGTTGTCATCATGAAAAAAGTGTTCGTTGACGAACTATTTTCGTTATCATCGTTGACGAAAACAACACTGTGATTAACTGAGTTTAATTAACTTGCATGGTAAAATATGTGGTCCATACTTCAGTTTCTGAATAAACTGAATTTGAAATGATAAGTTGTGTGAAATGACTCTGATGCCTTCAAAACAGTGTGCTGGCAACTGAAGTGTCAGGCCCAGTATTTAGCTCAGTTCTCTGCGTGCTCTGCTGCCACTGTGTGGTCTGCAATTTGAATTACAACCATGTTTTTACTGTGTAGGAACTCAGCCAGAAAAATAGAACTTAATAGGACCCGCTTTTTTTTCCCCATCTTCCAACCAGAACCACCCTCTCTGTCCATCCAACCGTCCCCGCTGCCTCTCCCTCATCCCGGGCAGACTTTAACGGTCCAGTGCGTGGCCTCAGGCTTTGCCCCCCATTCCTTGGAGCTGAGCTGGGAGTTGAAAGGCCCAGATGGGAAGACCCGTTCACTGGGAGGCGGCCGCCTCTCTGGCCACAGGCAGTCCTGGGATGGCACTTTCAGCCAGGATGCACGGCTGGAGCTCAATTTGTCTGATCCGGAGCTGGCCAGCGGAGGCGAGGTTATCTGTGTCGCGGTGCATCCCGGGGGTACACGGCGTACCAGCGTGCCCCTTAGGGTCATTGGTAATATTTTTTCCTGTCTGAAAAAAACTGTTGTCAACGCATGTGATTTTAAGACAGTACAAACGATTCTCGGCCACTCAGGTTTCAGCTCGCCATCAATTGAAGACTCCATGGCAATGGTGGGTGTGGCCTTGGTTCTCTACGGTCTCATCAAGTTCGTCTCTTGGACCTTCATCCCTTCAGGTGGCAAAAATTTGGAAAGCTGTTGTAAATTGATGTGTATTGAATAATTTTTTGCCAATTTAATTAATGTACTTTGAGTACTGGACAGGTTCACTGTAAAGTAGGATTACTTTACTTCCACCTATGGCAGCAAAACTGATTGTTTTTTATTTTTCTATGTAGGTTCAAATGAGGCAGAGGGAACAGACAAGGCAAGTTTATTTCACAATTTAATTTTAAAACAAAATGTTCTGTTTGACTTAATTTTCAACTTCCTGCAGAAAGAGAAGTGAAGAGGCATACTTGCTTTGCAGTCTGCATCACTGGAAGGTCCGAAGAAAATGAAACGTTAAAAAATAGTTTGACATTTTCTTTGTTTTACATTAATGTTAATGTGAAAACCATTAAGATTTAAAAAATGGAATGCAAATGGAATATTTGTGGATTCTGCTCTTCTTGTCTTTTAAACTTTTCCAATTATTGGGAACTTGTATTGTCATTTTTTGGAACGTTGAGTAACAACAAATATGAATAAAGTGTGGTTTTGGTCAAATTAGTCTTTGAGAATGTTGCATGGGTTGTTTATTTGATCTAATTTTTATTTTCTCCAAAAACATTTGTGACATTCTGTTCATAGAGTACATCAGACTAGAGCAGGGGTGTCCAAACTTTTTTCTGCATGGGCCACTTTGATAAAAATCAAAAGATACCATGGTCCAACTGGATTCCTTCCATTTTCCATTTGCAAAGGATCGGAAACGGGTTTTAATTTAAAAAAAAAAAAAAAAAAAGTATTTTATTTTTAAGCATTAACTTCCTGAGCTCATGGAGAGGCACTGTTTAAGCGACTAGCTCCATCTAGTGTTGAAGCTTAGAAGAATTATGAAAACAATAACATGAAAACAAAATAATTTAAGTGCTGCTAGTCTAAGCAGACTAGTTGTCCGATATTATCAACTACCCAATAATATCGTCCGAAAAAATTATTTTAAAATGATATAGGATAGCAGGCATAAATATTTCTCACCTTTCGGCGAAATTCGCCGTTTTGAAGACAAAAATGGTGACCTGAATGAACACTTAAAAGTGCAGTCATCCAGTTGTAATTTTTGAAGACGACAGGAGACAATTACAACCTGGCAGATCGTAAGTCCATCTAACTAACGACATGTTTTATTGAAGTTACGATGTTGCGATGAGTCAATCCATCGCATCCAATAAAAATGAGGGCGGTAATTTTCACGGCTGTGTGCGCATGCATACATTTGTGTGTGCGTGCTGATGGCACATGACTCTAGTTCCTTTAACCGATGTTTATTCGTCATCAACACACTTTAGAATTAAAGTTCAGACATACAATTTAAGGAAACACATCTATATTAAACACTGTTAGCATTGCTGCATTGAGGCTAATGGGGGGGGAAAGACAACCTACTACCCTACCTACTACTATAAAACATTGGCAGTCTTCTCCAAAACGCAAACTTGCGGTTAAAAGGTGACACTTCAAACATGAAAAATCGCTTGTTAACAGAATTTGCAAACGGAAAAAAAAAGAAAAAAAATTGATTACTGACACCACATGCAATGACAAAAAGAGCTTTTTTTGCGAGGTGTAAAGCTTACTGTTAGCGGTTTTGTGAACGTGCTTCCGGTGAACATTTCAAAAATAAAAGCACGTCATGTTTGTCATATAAATAACGCTTTCTGGAGGTAATCCCACATACTTCAGAATTCAGATTCTACACTAAGAATAGCTTCAAAATAACACCCTTTATGAAAAGTCTGACAATGAATAATTATTATAATACTATTATATATGGTAGTATATCATAATATTAATGCTAGATGTTTTTTTAAGAATTGTTTTGAATCATGTTGCAAAGGCGAAGTCAGTGTTCTGAATCTGTTTACATTCCATTTTTTTGCACTATTTAATGCTATCAGCATTTGACCTAAACTTTTATTTGTTGTTATTTACGTGTTTATTTGTACTTTAATAAAGAATTTCAGTGTTTGTTCCAAAATGTTTTTGTGAATTATTAAGCATCATCAAAAATTTCATCGCTAAATTAGTAAAGAAAGAGAAAAAAATTATTAGATCAGTCGACTAATCGTAAAAATAGTCAGCTGACTAATCGGGAGAAAACTAGTCGTTTGGGACAGCCCTAGTTGTACAGTGTACTGGAACATATTTCCTCCACACCCTTATCACCTTTTTAACCCCTGACCCATTTTCATGCCTGATAATGGACATCGGTTGATCATTATCGGTTTTGGGCCAATATGCATGTTGCCTGCAAAGTGAATGTAGAAACCTTCTGTCTTTGTACAAGGGCTGGTCACAGTTTAGCACAGCAGTTATGCTTATCTACCATTAGATGTCTCCAAACTAAAATGGTAGGGATTTGTTATGTGAGCATGATCATTATTAAAACATCCAGTGGGGTATCACAACACAGTTAGCCATAATATGTTAAGTCCTCTGCATATATTGGTATCTGTTAAAAAACTTTTTGATATCTGGAGTTGGACAAGATCGGGATTATCGGTTACCAGTTAAAAAGTAATTATCGGACAACTCTACTAACTATTCTTTTTTTTATGTTGTCGTGATTGATGACTAATAGCGTACCGCACGAATGCTATTTTTAGACCGTGACGTCGCCATCGTAATGCGGAAGTGGGACATTATACACATGCCCTCATATACAATCCATTATATTTCTGCTTGTTTTCTCTGGTAATCTTTCAAAAAAGAACATGCCGATTAAACACTGCTGCTATGGAACTTGTTCAAACGACTCTAGACATTACGACAGATGAAGGATGTTTTCTTCAGATGTTTCCCGAAACCAAAAACGCACAGGAAAAAATGTGAAGAATGGATCAACTTGTGCGGACGTCCAAAAAAAACAGTTTAACGCCAGCAAGTTGAAGCCATTCACATTTCATATGCAGTAAACATTTTGTTGGGGGCCATGGTCCTTCAGAGGACGAAGAAGTAAGCCTTACTTATTTTTTAGTGTGGCGTTTTGCCGTGCTGCTTCTGCCTGACAATGAATGACCTGAAAAAAATTTAAAATGATATCTGACTGCCACTGTTACCCTTTCTGTTGTAAAAAACAACTCTAATAAAGGATAAGTGTAGATAAATCATAGAATTTAAGATTTGTTATTAATGAAAAAAATTAAAAATGTTCGTTGGCTGTAACTGAGTAGCATTTGCGATCGCTACACAAAAATGGCAATGTAAATTGCCCCCAAGAACGGTCAGAGACGTAAGACAACCAGAGGATATAATATATGAGAAAGACAAGGCATATGGTGGTAAAGGATAGCTTGTTGAAACAGGAGAACGTCATTGTCAGTGGCGTAAGGAAAAAGGTGTTGATCAGGTTGGCTCTTTTTCAGCCCTCGAAACTCAAGCCATGTCTTTAACTGAACATTTGTATATTCTTCTACATCTTTACCAGTGAATTTGGTACCAGGAACATCATTTTCGGACAACTTTTGGTTACCTCAGTAAACATCTCGTTCGTACACTATTTACATGCATCTAGCATGGGGGACCCCCCTTAGCAACAGTTGCTAAGGTCATGAATATTAATGAGCAGAAGTGACGTATAGCCTGGATTAGAAATGCAGTTGCCTTCCGGTACTGACGGTGGCGCTAGTGGTATAAGTTTACGTCTTCTGCGCGTTGTAGTTGTAATTGAAGACATTTCTCATAAAATTTTCGTCTTTTTTGTCTTTAATTCTATTTTTAAAGATAAAAAGCCTCAGGACGAAAAATATCATACGAGACATCTCCGACCTTTCGATGAGTTTTTTTTTTAATTCCGGTAAATTACTCATGTAATGGCATTGCGCGCCAGGTGTTCGTTTTTTTTTAACTAGCTCCCTAATGCTAACGTAAGCTAACCAGGAGCATTGTTTGGAAATTACCAAGTGGGAATCGATGTTCAATCCTGAACACCAACTCGCCCTAACACACAGGTACTGTATGTGTAAGTAAACGTGCTGTTTCTTGGTGTGTTGGACCTGTCTCTGTGTTAAAACGTGTTCCTGTTTCGGCAAAAGGTGTTTTGTGGGGTGTTCTAGCCTAACGCTTGATACGGACTTTAGGAGAAATCTGGCGCGTACAGATTTTTTTAAACGTCACTCTTTACTCGTTATTTATGAAAATGAAAACACCTCCGCGTTTGCCTTTATTCTTCCTTTGGCGCAGCTTGAAAATAAAGGCGGTGAGGAAATTCTTTCAAAATGTAAACGTGTAATGGTTGTGTAACTTTCAATGAAAGTAGCGTAAGTAGTCCTGGGCAATATGAACAAATTGTTATCACGATAGAAACAAAAAGTCTGACTTTTGCCTCTGTGTGAAAGTTGACAAAAACCATATGCTGCTTTAGCCAGTCTGTAATTTCTTAACAAAGATACTTGGTGACAAACTACTAAACAAATATGAGGAACATGGCATAAAATTAATGTAGAACATTGCACATGAGGTCATCAAAATGCACATCATTGCACAAAATCTGAGGTAGACAAGTAATCACCCCAAAAAAATCAAACAACAATAAATAGACGAATTAATTTTAATTTACATTAAGAGACATGTTAAAGCCTTAATAGTTGTATTGAGTTAATTTTGTGTACTCATATAGATTAGTTTTAGGTAGTTTTAATTACCTGACATGTTTCGGCGACTACTTCCGCCTTCATCAGACTTTCACTGGTATTAATGTGACACGTCTTTATCAGCTGATGGATGCACAACAGGAACATCACCATCAGCCATCGCCGACCACTGCAAAAGGAAAAAACCACATTATGGACTGGGAATAGTCAAATATCAGCGCTGGATCAGGGAGACCTTTGAAATCCGCAAGCAGGGCCTGTGGACCATCAACAGAGACGAGGGGGTTTACATGCTCTAGTCTGTACTACCCTGGAACAGCATCCTGGAAGGATGAATGGTCAGCTGAGGGTGTGACTCACCTGTCAAATCTGACAGGTGAGTCACGCCTTCATCCATCAGCTGGTAAAGGCGCGTCACATCAACACCAGTAACACTGATGAAGGCGGAAGTAGTCGCCGAAAGATGTCAGGTGATTAAAACAACCTAAAGCAATTGTCTGGGATAAAAGAAAAATTCAAATAACGTTAAAGCCTTTTGTCCATGAAGTCTTAAGCCCGTTTCATGCCTCATGTAAAGGGCTAAGCGGCAACCTATTCATTCTGTATTTGGAAGCAGACTTCTTGGCGAAAAGGAGCAGTGGACGGCCGTCTTGGGCGGAACGGCAAGTTTGAATAAATTTGCGGCAAGAGGCAGGGCCCAAAATAGAGCCTTGCTCTATTTTCAGAGCGCTGCTGCGTTTAGGTCAACAACGCATCCAAAACCAGAGGGGCAGGCGAACTTATATCTGTGCTATCAGGCTTTTCCGGCAGACGGATATTTAAAAGTTTCGCGACCTCTGGGACACTCGAAATATGAGTCTCGCACCTCTCCTTGCTAAGCTAAATGGTACCTCGATGTGTGTTTGTGTGGAAATGTAGTTCACGAACAACAAAACAAACTATTTACCTTCTCACCGAATCTAGTAAAACTCTTTACATGGCTAATATAATGCCCCTTCTCCATGAAATGGGAAAAGTCGCTGTTTTTATGTGCAACAATGGAAAAATAAATGCATTGGTGCTTGGGACTATAGTAAATACACTTGCCGCTTTTCATTTCCTGACAGTGTCTACGTCAGTCTATGTGGCTCCTCCCGTTTTGCGCTGGCCGTGGACTGCACGTCACATTGTGCTGACGCTAGAGTGAAAAGCCCTTTAAGGTGTCTGACAATGTCAACAAAATAAATAGACGAAAAAATGTTCAGTTTCAAAAATCTTACGAATAAACAAGCAAGACAGCCATTGCTTTAAAAGTTACAGGCCAGAAAAATTGTCTGTCCACAGTATCAGGCTTTAATGCTGCTCTGTGACACGTCATGTTCCCTCTTGTACTGAATACCAATACAAAGCTAACATTCACGTCTGATCAGCGTCCCCTAGTATTTGGGTGGTTTGATTACTGTTCAAATCTTTTGACTTATCGAATGTTGTTATTATATAAGACAAAAATTATATGATGATCATTCTAATTTTATTGCCCAGGGTTGATATAAAGCACCAGTTGTTATATTCTTATAACAATACTTCAGACGACGCAAATGTTCTTATTTGTTTGTTTTCTCTTACAACGGCAGTACAATACTGCACTGAATATTTTTATTTTCAAGTCCTGTCGATGACACTCCCGGAAGTTTCTATGCGCCACTGTTTTTGTGAGATGATATCACTTTTTTTTTTTTTTTAATAAATCATGTGAAAGATAAATATCAGTTTTTTGCCTCTTGAAGAATCTGCCAGTATGGCGGTGGCCTCGGCATCCACCGCGGATATTATCATCGTGGAGGAGGAAGAAGAAGATGTCCATCGATCGTCGCCTACCCGGGGTCACGCCGTGAGGACTTTGCCCCGCCGGGTGCAGTTGTCCACTTCAACCCACGTCACCAAGTCGCCTTTTGCTTCGACCAGCAAGAATAATAACATTCTTGAGGCAGAGAATAACAAGTTGTTCGCAGAGGTGATGATGCTCTCTCAGATCAATGATAACGTTGTGTTCCTGGTTCCTTTTGCTGACGTTTTTGACGGCTGTGTGTCCTGACTCACCTAAGTTTGTGGCGCATGTCACATCCGTGACCCAAGACTGCCCGGAGGTATTGGAATTTCTGAAGACGAACCATGCCAAAGCCTGCCCAAAATACCTGTTGTCAGTGGAGTTCCGTAACAGCTTGGGCCGATGTTTGACCCGTGTGGAGTCCAACCGTTCCAAGATGTTTGTCTACATCTATGAACTGTGTATGGTGCTTAGGCAGCATAAAGACAGGACAAGGAGAAAGTTGAAGAAGCCGAGTACGCTTGAGTCTGGCTCCTCTACCTCAGTGTCGGGTTGTCTTCAGTCTACCTCGTTAAATGGTAAAACCGAGAGTACTGTCGGTACCGACAAGCAGGAACAACTGGTATTTCCGAAGACTGAAGACGAAAAGCCTTCCACATCTAAACTTCAGGAAGAGCAGGAGAAAGCGGAGAAAAAGGCGAGCAGGGCCTCCAGGAAGCAGGTTCGTGTACACTTTGGCTCCACAGTGTTCAATTTCAGTTTCTGGGGAGGGCTTTAAAGCTCTGCTCGTGCTCTCAGATTGCGTACCTAGAGAACCTGCTAAAGGTCTACGCCGACGAGATCAATCGCCTGCAGCGTGCTGAGCTTTCATTGGATGACATGGATGCCGAGGACTCCTTGTACATTCAGGAGCACAAGCTCAAGCGCAAGGTCTGCCTGACTGCCTGCCTGCCTGCCTTTTGTCAGGTTTCCTCTAGCCTACCTGTACCTGTCACACTTTTTTTGCCCCTCGTGCAGATGATGATGATTTACAAGAAGCTGTGCGAGTTAAAGGACTGCACCCCGCTGACGGGCCGAATCCTGGAGCGCAAAATCGCTTACGCCAACACCAGCTATCCAGAGATAGGCAAAAAGGTAAGCACTGCTTCTGTTGGCAGCAGCAAAATGCAAGAACTGTATCATCACCCTGTTATCAGAAAGATTTAAATAGGAAAAAAAAAAAACCCACACAGGTTATTGTCCTTTCAGATCCAACGCTACATTAACAGCCCTGAAGTCTGTATGAACCCGCCCGACTACCAGGACATCCTCCAGCAGGTGCAGCAGGCCAGCAAGCGACACAACCTGCATCTGAGCAGAAAGCAGCTAGAGCTTATTGCCCGGAAGGCCTTCACAGACACCGGGACCAAAATTCAGCAGAGGCGTTATCAGGACCTGCTCTATGACTTCGGCTGCCAACTTACCAGCGAATACAAGCCTGGTAAGACATGTCTTGACATCGACCAGGTTCATGCCAGCATTTAATCAGTAGCAAGTTTATGTCCAAATTACCGTACGCAGCACTTTCTATGATCATACACACTTATCAGGGAAAAAAAGTACATTATTTTCAATCAATTATACGGACCTGGACGCTACGGACTGTAAACTTTTTAGAGTACTTTTATCACTCTGAAGCTAATGCTAAGGTGAGCAAGAATGCTATGCTGACATACATTTAATTTGGCGTGTGATGATCACTCAGCACAGCCCTTTAAAGGCTAAAGCAACATTGCTTATTCTCTAAAGAAGAGTTTTTCAACCGGTGTTCCATGAGAGATCTTCAGGTGTGCCGCGAGAAATTATCGTTGTCGAGCGGAGTTGCAGTAGGAAGGAAGGATTAGGTACAAAGTTCTCGGTCTTGTGCATATAAGCGAGGTGTTGCTCATGTCGCGTTCAAGAACTGCTCGGATTTCTAGCCATATGCCACCTCGCTGTCCACGACAATGTGGACCCCAGCACGTCTACTGTACATCATTTGATTGGACTCGTCAAGGGTCTGTATACACGAAAGTGTCCTTTCCATTTTATCCATATGTGACAACCGTCAATCCGCCCCCTGTGTTTTATTCCAACATATTGTCAAGGACAGCAAGGTGGCTGATGGCTAGTAATCAGAGCAGTTCTTGAACGCGACAAGAGCCAACAGCGCCATGGTGCCAAGCAAGCTTAAACTTCATCTCCAAACGAAACACCCGTTGCTTCAAATTATGGACTATTTTGTGCGCCTTTGTGAAAACCCAGAGAAACAGGCAACTTTTTTGAGAAAAACTACAAAGGTAAATAAGAAAGCCCTCAAAGCCAGTTAGCTTGTTGCTGAACTTGTTGCTAAATCCCAAAAGTCCCACACTGTGGCATGGACATTAATAATACATGCCATTGTTAGCGAGATGCTCGGCCCTGATGCGGTTTAACTGACATTTCTAAAGTCCCTCTGTCTGATAATTCTGAGCTTTTCAAGCCTAACTGCTATTAAAAAAAAAAAAAAAAAAAAAGCGAGAAAGAGACTGAGAGCTTTTGAAGAAGATTCCTGCTAGGTTGTCGGCTTTGTGTTCATCTAAACAGGCTCAAGTTGCACACTAAGTATAAATATTGATAATTTATTTTATAATTGAATATATCCTACTGTGCAGAAAGTAATTTTGGAACATTTTTGGTTTTTGGTGTGCTGAGAGATTTTTTTCCAATGTAAAAATGTGCCGTGACTCAGAAAAGGTTGAAAAACAAGACTCTAAAGCAGCATTGCCTATTCTCTCTCCTACCCCTGCTTCATTGTCCGAAGAAAAGGCAGGGCCTTTGCAGTTGCTGCTCCCCGTCTGTGGAATGCCCTCCCAGACCACCTCAGAGCCCCGCAGACAGTAGATGCATTTAAAAAAGAACTAAAAACCTACCTTTTTCAAAAAGCTTCCTCTGGCTAATCTTATCCGACTGTCTTATTTTATCCGATTTGTATCTGATTTTATCTGTGTTTCTGTCTGTTTTTGCTTTTACTATTTTATTCTTAGTCTATTTTTTTACATGGTAATGTGCACTTTGAGATTTGTTTTTCAAATGTAAAGTGCGTTATAAAGTGTATTATTATTGTTATTAGAAAATGACCCAGCACTGAAAAACCCCGCACTTCTCCGGAAGCTGAAAGACAACCAAGAACTAGGTGTTAACCGCTTGGAGGATGTCATCAACAAATACGCCAACCAACAGGAGGACATGGATGAGAAGGACAGGCTGAAGCAGCAAGGAAAAGAGGTGTGAAGGCTAAACTCATACACACTTACAGTGCGAGCGTTTTGCTGGCATTTAGGCCTAAAATTAATTTGTTGCAAGTAGAGGAAAAAAAGAATAGGAGCACAAGTGCGAGCACCCCTTTATTTTGCATTTTAGGTTAGTAAAATATAAGAGCTTTGAGGGGATATTGGTGAGAGAAATGCGGCAGGAGATGCGTCCTGGGTCTGACAGTATCTAGTCCGAAGTTATGCCGACAGCCAGTGTTAGTAGCAACACTGCTAGCAAGATTTACAAATTCCAATCAGATTGGTTCAGACTCTTCCCTTGGCGAATGCTAGAAAACTTTCTGTTCTATAAATATTGCAAAGGGCAGAAGCAGACTGCGATTAAGCCAGTGTACATTTGGGCAAATAAGTATTTAGTCAACCACCAATTGTGCCAGTTCTCCTACTTGAAAAGATTAGCGAGGCCTGTAATTGTCAACATGGGTAAACCTCAACCATGAGAGACAGAATGTGGGGAAAAAAACAGAAAATCACAATGTTTGATTTTTAAAGAATTTATTTCCAAATTGGAGTGGAACATAAGTATTTGGTCACCTACAAACAAGCAAGATCTCTGGCTGTCAAAGAGGTCTAACTTCTTCTAACGAGGTCTAACGAGGCTCCACTCGTTACCTGTATTAATGGCATCTGTTTTAACTCATTATCGGTATAAAAGACACCTGTCCACAAGCTCAGTCAGTCACACGCCAAACTCCACTATGGCCAAAACCAAAGAGCTGTCGAAGGACACCAGAGACAAAATTGTAGACCTGCACCAGGCAGGGAAGACTGAATCTGCAATAGGTAAAACGCTTGTTGTAAAGAAATCAACTGTGGGAGCAATTATTAGAAAATAGTAGACATACAAGACCACTAATAATCTCCCTCGATCTGGGGCTCCATGCAAGCTCTCACCCTGTGGCGTCAAAATGATAACAGGAACGGTGAGTAAAAATCCCAGAACCACACGGGGAGACCTAGTGAATGACCTACAGCAAACATGTCCAAAGTCAGGCCAGGGGGCCAAATGCGGCCCGTGGTCGAATTTCATCCGGCCCCCAACCTCTGTCATAAAATCAATAACATCTGGCCCGCACACAGACTTAATAAATTGTTCAGCAGTACTTCTACCAGCATATGAAGTAGCTTACACACTACATTTACCAACTAAAAGGCAGCAGCACTCTAAGCAACGTTACCCCGTGTGACCCTTCTAATTTTCTAAAATGGCGACAATCAACAACAACAAACAAGTTGACTGCGACGGCAGACGCTTCATGGATAGGTGGAAATTGGACTTTCTTCACTAAAATACGCAACAACTGTGTCTGCCTCAGTCGGTGTTTTTAAAGTGTTCTTTGTGAGGCGATATTACCAAAGAAGACACGCTGACATGTACAACAAGATTACAGGGAAGATACGCAGCAAGAAATTGAGGCAACTTGAAGCTAGTTGAATTTCACAGCAGCAGTATTTCGCAAAAGCTCGAGAGTCGAAAGAGAACGCCACAAAGGCTAGTTGCGAGATTGTTGAAATTATTAATAAAATAAATAAATAAATAAAGCAAATGTGACACACAGAATGGCTTGCTTAAATTTGCCTAAATATATTGTTCTACGTAAAGGACGTCAGCCAAGGTCGGCCCCCTTCATTTTTACCGCACTAAATCTGGCCCCCTTTGCAAAACGTTTGGACACCACTGACCTACAGAGAGCTGGGACCACAGTAACAGAGGCCACTATCAGTAACACAATGCGCCGCCGGGGACTCAAATCCTGCACTGCCAGACGTGTCCCCCTGCTGAAGAAAGTACACGTCCAGGCCCGTCTGTGGTTCGCTAGAGAGCATTTGGATGATCCACAAGAGGACTGGGAGAATGTGTTATGGTCAGATGAAACCAAAATACAACTTTTTGGTAGAAACACAGGTTCTCGTGTTTGGAGGAGAAAGAATACTGAATTGCATCCGAAGAACACCATACCCACTGTGAAGCATGGGGGTGGAAACATCCTTTGGGGCTGTTTTTCTGCAAAGGGACCAGGACGACTGATCTGTGTAAAGGAAAGAATGAATGGGGCCATGTATTAAGAGATTTTGAGTGAAAATCTCTTTCCATCAGCAAGGGCATTGAAGATGAGACGTGGCTGGGTCTTTCAGCATGACAATGATCCCAAACACACAGCCAGGGCAACAAAGGAGTGGCTTCGTAAGAAGCATTTCAAGGTCCTGGAGTGGCCTAGCCAGTCTCCAGATCCCAACCCCATAGAAAATCTGTGGAGGGAGTTGAAAGTCCGTGTTGCCCAACGCCAGCCCCAAAACATCACTGCTCTAGAGGAGATCTGCATGGAGGAATGGGCCAAAATACCAGCAACAGTGTGTGAAAAGCTTGTGAAGAGTTACAGAAAACATTTGGCCTCCGTTATTGCCTACAAAGGGTACATAACAAAGTATTGAAATGAACTTTTGGTATTGACGAAATACTTATTTTCCACCATGATTTGCAAATAAATTCTTTAAAAATCTAACAATGTGATTTTCTGTTTGTTTTTTTTTTCCCACATTCTGTCTCATGGTTGAGGTTTACCCATGTTGACAATTACAGGCCTTTCTAACATTTTCAAGTGGGAGAACTTGCACAATTAGTGGTTGACTAAATACTTATTTGCCCCACTGTATGTTTGTGTTCCCAAGGTCAAATGAGCGGACCTTAAAATTAGCGCACCCTTGTAATTCGTGTTTCACCGATAGATTTTTTGGGTCCTGATACCAATAGGTGGCTGTGCAGTATCGGACGATACCACTCCATTTTATATTTACTAGTATATGTGTACATTATTTGGCGTTTATAATAAAAGTGCACTATTAGCTACCCCTCAAAAAATTGTGTTCCTTTTTTTTTCTGTGCTCCTAATTTTTTCAGTTTGCGAACACCTGTACTCCTGATGAAAAAGCTTAGCATACAGGCCTGTTGCATGTCATAGGAATGGTTCTCACTGTTTTTCTCTTGCTGGACACAATTGGAGGAGGAGGAAGAAGATGAGGAGGAGGATGATGACATGTCCTCAGAGACGGACATCGAGGAAGAGATACAAGCTAGCAGCCTGCAGAATGGACCAGGTCAGAACTGTTTAACAGATTGATACATTGATAAACTTTGTCATCCTGGTAAGCACATGATGTGAATACAGAATGAAATGTCGCGTTTGACCTGCACAGTGTTGAGAATAAAATTGAAATGAAATAATCCAATGTGAATAAAAAAATTGTGAATTTGAGTACTGTACAATAGTGCAAAACAATCAATATAGGAGTGCAGCAAATGAAAAAACGCTGCTTCGTCTAAAATCCTCTTCTTCATTAGATGACAATAAAGAAGATGGCAATGAGGAAGATGTCAGTGATGAAGGCAGCGACGAGGCAGAGGAATTGAGCAACAGCGCCGTTGAAGAGCTGTCGTCGGAAAACATCGGCATTGTAGAGGCGGACAATACGGCTGTCACGAGCGAACCCCCCACTGACGGCAACGTTTCAGACATGGCGCCACTTTCGGAAGTCACGCATGTCACGAATGGTTCTGGCCAATCAGAGCCCACGCAGCTCTGTATGCCCTCACCCGACGAGGGTGCAATTGCATTGGAGGAGCCGCTCCACCCTGCCGATCAGGTCACGACAAGCCAGAGGTGGGAATTGGTCTCGAGGGCACTCATTTAACTCATTGGACCATTGGTCACTATTGACTGTGCTAGACGTCCAATTCATTGTGATTGGGAGAGCTTGCCTTAATCATTCGCTGAAAGATGAGAGTGACAATGTTCACAGCCATTCCTCCCAGTTTTAGTGCAGTGGACGGCTGTCGTTGTTGATGACTGTGGTTTTTAAGGGCCATAAAGAGTTCATTTCTTTTTTTGTTCATTATAATGTTATTAATTTTGTTTTTAATTAACGTTTTGTTTATTAATAATTGTAATGTGTGTGTATGTATAAAATTTTATAAGACCATATGTTGAAGCCAGGTTTATGGTTTTTTTTTTTTACCAAAAAACAAGTAGAGCAGAGCTCTCTCTTTTAACACTTTCACAAGTAAGTAACTTCATTAAGTAACCATTATAGCGTATTACTTTGTTTCCTGGTTCAGGTGTGCTACACCTGACATACATACATATACATTATACATGATATACATTATTTATAAAACAAAAACAGAGGCGCACCATCTTGAAAATTCAGATTTTCAAACGTTAACTCTACCACATCAGAGACAAGAATAGTTTTACACGAGTTTTAGCCAAGCATTCATAAAATTTATCACTAAAATCCCTTGAATCAGGTTGTCAAGTCTAGTGACACGTGTTTTCCCCCACCTATCCCAGCAGTGGCACGGACCCCCCAGAATCTGGGATGTTGGAGATGATCTGCCACTCACCCATCACCAATGGCACCTGTACACCTCATCGGTCAATGTCTGACAACAAATTGAGCAGAAAAAACAAAAGGAAAAGGCTGGACTTTACACCAAATCGGAAAAACAGGTGACATTCCATCCTTTTGGACCTGATCTTCCCCTCTACATGTTTAACAAACATGAAGCACTTATTGTCACATTATCTGTAAACATAAACTTGTTTTTATGAAATTTCCAGTGAGGTGGAAGTGCTACTGGACATGGGTGTCATCTGTGTCTCCCCACCGCAGACTAATGAAGAATCTGACTTAGAGCTGGTCAGCAGCTCTCATTCGCCGCCCGCCAAGAAGAACAAAGTAAGAGACAAGTCATATGCTGCAGTGGTCCCTAAGCACTGGGCCGGGGACCGGTACGGGTCCAAGGCGCGTATGCTGCTGGGCCGCACAGAAATAATAAATAATTTATTAACGACCGCTTTCTGTCCTGTGCTGCTTGACACACCAATCTGCCTGTCCACTCTATTGACTAATCCAAGTTGAGATATGTGGACGTCGCCCTCTAGTGGTGGCCATTACTGGGGTGTTTACACACCTCAGTAGCAGCCAAGCGTCATTCAATGTAAACAGTAACATTAGCTGCTGGCTGTGTGGCTCAGTTTAGTCAATAGATGTAATAACAAAACTGGATAGGATGTTGTCATAGAAATCAGTTGGGGCAGAAATCTATATTTTTTTAAATATCTGTGTGCGCTTGTCCTCGATAATGACGTAGGCGCATCAGATTTGTTCCCGAAATTAATAAGCCAACACGCTAGCAAAGATGACTGAAAAACGGACATCTTTGGACAGCTTTTTACAAAGAAAAGACCACCTGACGAGTCAGAAGAGGATCATACGCCAAGTCCACACTGCATAATATGTGGCCGCAATTTAGCAAACGAGGCAATGAAGCCTTCAAAGCTGCTTTGGCACATCGAGCCTAAGCACCCTGGAATAATCGATAAGCCTTTAGAATTTTTGAAGCAAAAAAGCGCAAGCACAAATGACAATGAGAGCCACCACATCAACAAAAGCGAATGCACTGAGAGCATCATACCTTATGGCGAACCGTAACCCTAAAGCCAAGAAACCTTTCACGATTGGAGAAGAACTTATTATGCCAGCGACTAAGCATTTTTCCTTTTTTAGGAGAGGCCGCTGTTAAAAAAACGGTTGATTCAGCATCTGGTGAGTTACATTCACTCGTGCAAACCAGTCTTTTTGTCTCCGCAGGTAAATGTTGCCACCCAGTGCGACCCCGAGGAAATCATCGAACTGTCTGACTCGGACTGATCCAGAATAATC
This sequence comes from Corythoichthys intestinalis, assembly GCF_030265065.1. NCBI lineage: Eukaryota > Metazoa > Chordata > Actinopteri > Syngnathiformes > Syngnathidae > Corythoichthys > Corythoichthys intestinalis. Next base: position 25,449,196 of record NC_080416.1, read on the forward strand.
TCCACTTTGCTGTGAAATCAAATTCAACTCAGGACATCTTGATGCTAGTCTGTTTCAATTTTTATACTTTAAAATGTTTGTGGTCCTTTGGTTTGACCTCATCATCACACATCAGTGTGAGTACCATGGCAATTGTGGCAAAACGTTTAGATGTTTTCCACCTCTGTAACTAAAACAAGAGACACTCAGGTAGCGTGAGCTTGTTTGCCCTGCAGACTTCGTGTGAAAGTACTTGGGACAACTTTATTTTCAGAGTTTGAATTTCAGCCTTTACTGGAAAACTAAATAAATCTTTCATTTTATTTACACAGTGGTACCTTGAGATACGAAAGCTTTGGTCCACAAATCATTTTATGAAATGTTTTTTGGGACCTTTTTGCTTTTACTTTATATTTCAAAAAATTACTCAGCATACGAAAGATAAAATGTACTGTAATAGATAGAATAACAAGCAATGGTTGGCAAAGTTAGCTCGTCTTTTCCACTTTCGCTAATGAGTTTGAGTAGTCATATGAATGAGCTGGAACCTAATAAACCGGTTACCGGCCACTATGAGGGAGACAAAGCATTACAAAAAAAGAGTGGCAATCAGATGTGATGACAGCAGATTTGATGTGGTATTTTTACTGTATTGGAGCTCGGAACAAATGATGATGAGGTTGCTTTTTTATTTCGAGCATGCACAAAAGAAACCAGAACACATTATAATTCAAAAAATTATTATTTATTATTATTTTGTGGGATACTCCTGTCCACACAATGAAAGAGAGAGAAGACAAAAAACAAACCAACAGTCAACCAACTAGACCAGTGGTGTCCAAACTATTCCACATAGGGCCGCAGTGGGTGCCGGATTTCATTCCTACAAAACAAGACATCTTTTCACCAATCTGGTGTCTCACCAGTATAATCAGTTGACTGCAGTCAGGTGCTGCTTGTTTTAGCACAAACTTCATTGGTTAAACTGTCTGTGCTCGATTGGTAGGAACAAAAACCTGGACCCACAGCGGCCCTTGAGGACAGGTTTGAACACCCATGAACTAGACCAAACAAATTGAGTTAGCTCATTAACAGTATTTTTCATTATGTACATCAATTGACAAGAACAGCAACACGCATTGTCAGCAAATGCCATTATACTGTGGCCAGACCATATTTTTATACAACAATTTAAAGTGTTGGATATTTTGACAATGCTTGAAGTGATTGTCTACAAAGTTTAACTCCACATAAACGCACAAAAACATTTGCGAGTTGTTCGAAATCTGGGTAACACAAAATCTGCAGAACCTCGCACACTATGCGTAGTTTCCCGAACCTCAAAAAGGTTTTGTATATTACATGGAAGTAATTTATTATGCATCTATAATGTTATTTAAAGCATATAACAGTTGACAAGATCTTATATTTTTAATAGTTTTGAGTGAGCAAATAGATAATGGGTGTGATCAAGAAAACGAACCTTATGTATGATCTGTACCGCTCGTTTCTGCAATTTGACTAATGGAATTAATGGTCGATTTATAACTGTTTGCCCACACTTCAATACAATATGTAAAATATAGGAGCACCAGAGAACAGTATAAAGTGCAGAGTGCACTACTATCAAGGCAGGATTTCACTTTATTTATTAGTGAAAAGATTTTGGAGATTTTGGTTTTGATGTGTCTGATGTGGGCTTTCCATATTTTACCATCTATGATAACTCCTAAAAAAATTATTTTATTCACATTCACCGATTGGGACACCATCTATCATCTGTAATTCTGAGTTATATTTAAGGTTACTAAACATCATTACTTTTGTTTTAAGTTAAATGATAATTTATTATCATCCATAAACTTATTTATTTACTTAATTCCTCGTTTACAGCATAAACTTACTATTTCTTCACTCAATTCCTCGTTTACAGTATTTACCAGTTCATTATGATTTTCACTACTATAGAATGTTCGTGTCATCTGCAAAAAGTATAAATTTCAAAAACTGATATACGTTATACGTATATATTATATATATCATTATAAATATTAGATAATTTTGATCCCGAAAAATACCCCTGAGGGACTCCATGAGAGATACCTGTGAGATTCTTGTTAGATAACTTCTCAGCCACTCCCCAGCAATCCCCTGATTCTGTACAGATGTAGTTTGTTGAGTAAAATTGGGCTTTCATGTAAAACGCGATTTATTGTCCGGAAAAAAAAAAAACCTCAATGCGAAAGCCACCCCGGAACGAAGGAATTTCGTGTCTTGAGGTACCACTGGTATAATGTTTGTTTTTTTCTTCTTTTTTGTTAAAATTTAATTTTCTTGGAGTAGTGTAATACTGTTTTGGAAATTCCAGGAGTCTGTCTCTTTACTGCAAACTCTTCAGAAAAATAAAATGTTTACTTTTTTTTGCTTTTGACTTCATTATTATTACGGATGACGTTTCGGCGTGGATGGGCACTTATGAACCCCCTCCAGTCTTTAATATGACCCATTTTCTCATTTCTCAAATGATTGCTTCCAGCCCCTCCCACTTGAAATGGATTAACGTCTATTGCTGTCAATTTGTGTTTTAAATACCAATTTCCCTCTTTACGAACTACCACAACACATACTTTCTGACCTGGGCTGGCAGTGAAAGAGTTAAGACAATGATAACTTTTTAATAGATGTCCACTTTAGTGACTACTGTCCCCAAAAGGGGTTAATTACCACCTAAATGTCATTGTGCCAAGGGCGTAGGTTTGGTCTCAACATTGGTAGGGACGATATAACAGTATAACCTGCATGTAAACTTTTTGCTGGGGACGGGACATTAATAAGACCAAACAGATTGGGTGAATGGGGGTCAGGGCTACATTTCTCACGAATATGAACCTAATTCATCGATAAGCTAAATCAGGGTTCCCCAAACTACGGCCTGCGGGCCGGATACAGCCTGCCTCTACATTTGGAACCCCAGAACAATTTTTTTTTTTTTCTCAATACTGTTATTTCCTGGCTTTTTTCTGTGAAGAACCCAGAGAGGGTTATTTGGTTATCATCTAATTAATTAATAGCATTATTTTTATATTATATTTAGGGCTGTCAAAAATATCGTGTTAATGGGCGGTAATTCATTTTAAAAAAGTAATCACGTTAAAATATTTGACACATTTTAACGCACATGCCCCGCTCAAACAGATTAAAATGACAGCACAGTGTAATGTCCACTTGTTACTTTTGTTTTTGGTGTTTTTCCGCCCTCTGCTGGCGCTTGGGTGTGACTGATTTTATGGTTTTCAGCACCATGAATGAGCATTGTGTAATTATTGACATCAACAATGGCGAGCTACTAGTTTATTTTTTGATTGAAAATTTTACAAATTTTATTAAAACAAAAACATTAAGAGGGGTTTTAATATAAAATTTCTATAACATTTAACATTTATCTTTTAAGAACTACAAGTCTTTCTATCCATGGATCGCTTCAACAGAATGTTAATAATGTTAATGCCATCTTGTTGATTTATTGTTATAGTAAACAAATACAGTGCCTATGTACCGTATGTTGAATGTATATATCCGTCATGTCTTATCTTTCCATTTCAACAATAATTTACAGAAAAATACGGCATATTTTATAGATGGTTTGAATTGTGATTAATTATGATTAATTTTCAAACTGTAACTCAATTAAAAATATTAATCGCTTGACAGCCCTAATTATATTATTATTATTTTATTTTATTTACTTTTGTTCCGTGAAGAATCCAGAAAGGGTTATTTGATTGTGGCTTTCTGAAAAACAATAAATTTTTACATTTAGGCACTCCTGCAATTGTCACACTTTTTCTGTTACAAACTGACCCGGACCCTCATCAGAGAAGGGAAAAGTTATGTGGCCCTCACAGGAAAAAGTTTGGGGACCCCTGGGCTAAATGATCAATGCAAAATACATCTGTATTGACTTTTACTAACTTTTGTATTTATTGGTTCAGGTGATACACCGTTCCATTCAAACCTTTGTTTTCAAAAACTACTAAAGAAGCAGTTTGAAACTTCCAGAATAAATTTCAGGAATTAATTAGCAAATTTATGTTTCACTATTTGAACATAACTCAAATTGTATTAAAATACATAAATACAAAGTTTTTATTAATCTGTTTATTATCCAGGAATGCAAAAAAAAAACATTTCTTTTAAGACCACTCAGCATTGGTGAGAAATTAATATAACATTATGTATAAGTATATATACTAGTATATGAATATAACTGAAAAAAAAAAAAAACACTTATGGAATAACAAAAATAAATAAAAATTCAGCCATCCTTCAGGTAAGACACTACAGCTTTTGTCACTAAGCACAGCCAAACTGAAAAAAATTAAAGCTCCTTTGGATAGGCTCCAGCACCTCCGCGACCCTCGTGAGGAAAAGCGGCATGGAAAATGAATGAATGGGCTGCATCACATCCACATAAATAAAATAAAAATGAAAATTGGAGAGAAAGGGTTAAACCTTGGTTTACTACATTTCTCACAGTTCAATTAACGTTAACATTATAAAATACATGTAGGAGGACACTTCTCTCTAAGCAGCTTCCTACTCAAGTCTTGCAGGTTAGCAAATTCACACAGTTTAAGGTTATGCTAACACTGGTACAGGTTGGACTTTCAGTAGCAAAACTAGTGGTCTGTTCCCCACCTCCACAACATTGACGTCTTTTTACTTTACTTACAGTGGCTGCAACTGCTGCTGGCTGGAAAAAAAAAACTTCTAATATCCCTCCTTTTAGGAGGAGGCGGCATGGGGCTTGGGCTGTGAGTGTGTGTTGTCAAGTCATCAGCCAATCAAACGTGCAGTGAGGGGAAAATAAGGACTGGCACACTTAGCAGTGAAAAGGTGTAAATGTAAGTCTGAACATAATGAAAACAATTCACTTAAAAATATATCCTTACAACATATGGGGAGACAATTTAAATTACCTATATAACCGAAGTCATGGCATAGTGCAAATAAGGCTGCTTAAAAGTTGGTGGGGACAATTTGACCACCCTGAAAAGTTGGTACTGTTATGTGATGTCCCAACCGTCCCTATGGAAACCTACGCCCTTTCATTGTGCATAACTTGAAACCTTGCATTTCTAGTTTTATTTTGGGGTAAAAAGTTATTCGCGGCGTCTTGGGTCATTTACATCATCTCATAAATATATTATTTTTAATAGACACACCGGAAGGTACCCTATTGGCATTGGAATTGCAGTCAAGTTCTTTTCGGGTACAAGAACTGTTATTTTTCCTTCAAAATAGGGTTTCATGTACGCTCTTAACACATTGTTGAGGTCCAATGCACGTCAACCCTATATGTATTTAGACATCTGAAAATATGAGATTTATATTAAAGAACACAGAGCGTTTCTATCCACCGATATTTTATTTTTAAAGAGTTGAACTGTGTTTGCTTTGAAAGAATCAAGCGGAAATACGTACATGACACCATACCAACCGACCAACTTTACACTGGCGGGCCGCTAGAGGGTGAAAAAAAAATCGAAGAGGAAAAAAAAGGAATATCTGAGGGTAAGAGAGGCGGATTTGGAATAACTTTCCCAACTGTCCCAACTCGAGGAAGCTCCCGGGGGGAGCTGAAGGCCAGTGGATTCCACCGGTAACTACCTCTGGAGTTATTTATCGCTTTTAACCGACTGTCTGCGAGCGCCGTCGTCGTCCCAGCGGCCGGAAGTCTGCATTGAAGCGTTCGTCTCCCTGGCGAGGCGACGACGGCGTCGATGTTTTTTTTTTTCTTCCCAACCCTGCCTGCCTTCGTTTTTTTTTTTTTTTTTAATATGACACTTTTTTTCCCCCTCTCTTTTTTATGTTGACTCAACGCTATGATCGGCGTGTAGCAGAGTGAGCCAACCACCCAGCCTGTTTATGTTTAGCCAGCTAAGCACACCAATACTGCGGCCTCCGCGTAGCTTTAGCGAACAAAAGGAGAAAATTAATGGAGGCAAGTTAGCCCCCTTTAGCTTAGCTTAGCATAGCTCCGCATGTGGTATTGCTACCTAAGCCGCCGTGGCTCCCTTAGACCTTCTTAGCAGAGATGTCAGATGCTAAAACCACCCGTATCCACGTTTAAAACTCTTTGTAACATGTCACAGCTAAGTGAGTTGAGATCCTGGCCTGGCACGTGTTATTAAAATTAAAAGGCTAACAATGCTCACATAAAATATGTTGACTTCAAATTTAAAAACGGGAGACAAATATAGAAGTTTTTTGTAAGCATAAGCAATGGTTTTTATTAAACATATTGCACCAAGTACCACCACTCCGGCAATAAATACAAGTCCTGCTGTATCATGCACAATTTTAAGTATAATGTACTAAATGTAAATTTTTACAGTTGTATGTCATATTGACATTCACTTTGGTACAGTAATTAGCAATGTGATTAAATTTACCAAAATTGACTGTGTGTTATAATTAGAGTTGCAGCGACACCATTTTTTGGGCCCGATACCAATACCTGTTTGTGCAGTATCTGCCGATACCACTTTGTTTGTAATTTATATATATTTAAGCTGCACGACATCCATTTTTTGACACCGATATCAATAACTTCCTGCTGCTCAAGGCCGATACCGATACAATAACCGATAATATACATATATTTTTAGATGTATATTCACCTGAGTTTTTGAACACCAAGAAGTCAAAAATACTAGTGGTGGATTCAGCATATATTTGCCTTTGACTTAACCAGATTTTTCATGACGACATGAACATTATTTTTAATGAACACAACAAAGACAATAACAGTTTTGACTTCAAATAAAGTGCCCATATTTATTTCTTCAAATATATATAATTTCAGTCAATCACAATACATAAACCAACAAGTATTGTGCTTTGTCAGCAGATAAAAAATTTGGTGCAACAGAAGAGGAGATTGTTGTGGTCCTTGTCCGTGAAACAACTTTCTTAACCTGGCAATTATAGGACAGCAAATCTATCAATAACCAAAAGGCCTCTCAATAACTTGTAAACATAACACTATAAAATGCAAATATTTGCTAATTGCCATTGCAAGGTTCATCATTCAGTGATAGAAAAATACGGCCTCTAGAACAGTAACAAAACTTTGCATACTGGCAAAACAGGAGTGGAAACAAACGCGCACACATCCCAATCCACCGACACCGTGCTAAAAATACTATATTATCGGGCAAATTAATAATGTTATTGGATTTATTGGGATGATGTCATAATTTCTAATATCGGACCTATAATTATCGGACCATTAATTATTGTGCACCTGTAATATATACTATATATATATATATATATATATAAGTGATTCCAGTAGAAGTTTTTATTGCATATCTGGTATGGATGACATTAGTAAATAAACCTTTGGCTCTCAAAGGTCAACATAGTGCTAAATTTGTAAAATTAAAACATGTATAATACTAGCCCAACAGTAAGAAAGTAGAAATACAATGAATGAATAAAATTTTTGAAACCCTTTGTTTTGGCTGTCAAAGTGCAACTTTCGTGAAATTATAAGTAATAATAATTGACCACACTATCCCGTCTCTCTATTAGCCTCCCTCTCTGTGCACCAGCAGCAACACAGACTTAGCCGCTTAGCTTAGCTTTCTTTGCTTACTTCCACCCCACTTAGTTAAATAGGCTTGCTACCTGTCCTTCGAAATAAGTAGTGATGCACGATAATGCATTTTTCAACCGATATCGATAACCGATAATTTCCTGCCCCTTCCACCCGATAACCGATAATGTCACGCCGATAATTCTATTCAAATATGTATGCAAAATTTTAAAGTATACAAAGATCAAATGTTACTGTGCAAAAATGTAATTTAGTGCTATTTTTTTTCCACATTAAATGTGAACAAGTAGTAAATTCCAACAACTAAACAATGGCAATGACGTTGTGTAATGGTAAGCTTTTGGCAACAATTACTTAGAGAGTAAACACCCAAGTTGCACAAAAATGCCTTTAAAAGTAAGCCAATCCTAACATATATCACATTACTACACTGCAAAAACACCTCCTTAAAACTAGCAGAATTGGACAAAACTGTTGATTGCGCACATTTGGAGGCTAAATCAAGTATATATCGGATTGCATTATTGGTTGAATTTCGTTTTATCTGGATTATCTGTGTGACGTCATAATTGCCATTATCGGCCGATAATTATCGGTGACCGATATTATTGTGCATCTCTAGAAATAAGGAATCGTTCCGAATTGGGAATTAAAAGTTGTGTTCTGTATTGAACCAATACGGAATATATATAAATAGGTGCATTTCTATGCATTTTAGGAGTTTTGGAGATGTCCCTTATTTTTTATCGCATGTATGGCTTTGGGCGTGAGGAGGGCGTCCCTTATTTCTATTTCTGAAAGGTGGCAACCCTACTTTTGGAACAAGTCTCAAATTCTGCGGCATTTCTTTAAATAAAAGACAATAAAAGTAAAGTAAACGAGTTAAACCTTAACCAACTAGGGTTTGTTGCTCTGGTCCAGCCCCCTTTCTCTTGGTAGCAGTTGCTGCTGTTGTAGCCACAAACTCTTTGTGTCCGTTCACGTTTCGTCTTCAAATATTTTATCAGGTTCGAGGAATTGAAACTGGCCGATTTAACTCCACCTCTCAAAACTTTCAGGCCGCAAATCTTGCATGCCGCCATTGTATTCGACGGAGATTATAAACTGAAATATTTCCAGACCGTCGACATTTTCCTCTCGTAGTTTGTTTTTCCGACATATGAAAAAGCTGCCCCGGCATTGTTTAAGAGTGGCTGTTGGCCCGCTCTCATTGGTCTGGAGCAGGCCAATAGCGATTACTTCTTGGCATGCAAAGTGATCACGTGTAGTCGTAAAAAAGGCTGCGGTCAAGTTTTATAATACTGGACCGGTAAATGGTATCGGCGCCCTCTTTGTTGGTACTCACCGATAACACCATTTCGGGCCGGATCGGCCCCCCCTGCCAATACTGGTATCGGTATCGGTGCATCTTTTAGTTATAATAGTGTAAAACAAACATAGAATTAAATAATAATAATTAGATATTTCCAGAAAAATACTTTATTGTGGGTATTGGAAAATATGCATGTTTGGGGAGTGTTTTTGTGTATTACTGATAGGGAATCTTGTTTTGAAATTTGAAAAAAAAAAAAAATCACTAAATTAGAATGGATCAATATAAATTCTTTTCCAAAAGGGAAACGCAACACTTAGTATAAATGACATCCTTATAAAAGACATTTGCTCAAAGTAATAATGCATGCAAATTGTGAACACATGCTATTACCAGGGAAGGGCAGGTAATTTCAAATGCTTCCATAATTGATTGGCCTAAAGTGTACCGGCATTGATAAAATGTCCACTCTTGCATATCAGAGAAATTGTTTTTATTTCCTATTTAGTAAACAAGATTCTTTCATATGGGATGGACAGGATAGTAGTGTTCATCTCCAATTTGTGCAATTGATGAGATGACTACCGTAATTTTCAGACTATAAGCCGCTACTTTTTTCCCTCATTTTGAATCCTGAGGTTCATAGTCCAGTGCATCTTATTTGTTGATTTATTTGGGTTAATAGGTAACACTTTATTTGACAGCGGCGTCATAAGCCTGCCATGAGCCCGTCATAATTATGATATGACATTATCATGGGCATTAATGAATGCTTATGACAGATGTCATTAACCCTTAAATACCCAATTATCAGAGAATCCCAAAATTTGAAAAATAAGGTCCTAATGAAACCTTTTATTGAAATTTGTAAAAAGAAAAGTCAAAATGAATATGTGTAATAAACGCTCTGATATCTATAACCCTTGCTAAATCCTGTTTTTTTTTTTCATGGAACCTGCAGATGTATGTCTTGACTTGCATCCACAATTTTTTTTTCAAAAAGAATTGTCAAAATTCTGAATTGGTCTCAAAATCATGAAATTTTAGGTGTATCAAATGTGATACGTTTGGCAATAAAGGGTTCAGTGTCATCCGGCAATTATGTCACTAACTCCCATGTCCAGCTCGCATCTTTTACAACCATCCAAAAGGGAGATAATTTGCCAGATGACACAAAATGACATCCGTCACAAGCGTTATTTAATGCTCATGGCAGTGTCATGTCATAATTATGATGATCTTATGACAATCTGATGGCGCCACCTTCAAATAAAGTGTTAATAAATTCCATAACCAGCAATTAATGAAACAACTAGAACAGTAACTGAAGAAATAATTAGCACAGAACCTGAATTTTGATTTATTTACCTCTGTAGCGATGCAATGCATGCTAGGTGGCATTTTGGATGACGGCAGTGTTGACAGCAGCTGGCAGCAGGGGTTGACTGTCTCCCCCAATAGAACAACGGCCAAATCAAGCTTCTTGAAGCAATGAAGCTTTGGAGCTAATTGGTTCAAAGCTTCTTGGTGGTTCATTTGGTCTTATGGGGGATGTCTTATTTGGGGATGGCGTGGCTCAGTTGTGGAGTAGTTGTCCCCCAACCCAGAGGTTGTGGCTTCGATTCTCCACCCTGATGAACTCGCCTAAGTATCCTTGAGCAAGATACTGAACCCCACATTGCTCCTGGTGCTGTGTCACCAGTAGGTAGATGGCAATGTAGTGTAAAGCGCTTTGAGTACCTTGAGAGGTAGAAAAGCGCTATACAAGTATAACACCATTTATGATAGTCTTATGGTGCCGCTGTCAAATAAAGTGTACTGTTTGATATCTTTCGGTGTAACTATCCCATAATACAGTGAGGATAGCTGCGGCTTATAGTCCAGTGCGGCTTATGTATGAACAAATGTCGTTTTTGTGTCAAATATGGTGGGTGGCGGCTTATAGTGCGAAAATTACGGTAGTTCAAGTGAAAAATAAGCTCGGAAAAGGCAGCTATTCTGAGGGGTTCTCCAACTTAGTGCTTCAATACTCACGCAATGTTACTCGAAAAACAACTGAAATATCACAAGCTGGTGTGAAGAGCAGCCTGGGGCAGAAGAACAGCTAATGTACATAAGTAAATGATTGTTTTTTTGGGGGGAGGGAATGAAATGGTCATTGTATGAATTATTTTTAGAAATCTCCACAAAAATGTCACTAATTCTTCTCTCTATAATGCAAAATTTTGTAAATTTTTCCACTTGGATCGTTAGGACAGATGTCGGTAGAATGTCCAAAATTTGTGATAATTTCACACTTAAATCAGGTGCAACATGTCAACCGTGACTGCACATCTACCTTAAAGTACATAACAGTTTTCTTATGAATTGTAATCCGGCTACACGTGATCATATACAAACACAGCCGTCAATGCTATTTCAATCGCTTTATTGGACAAACAGAAAGAAAACAAACAAGCAAAATACATACCTGCCTATGGCCATAATTTGAACCGGGTAACTCAACTCAGTATTTATGCGTATACCACGCTTCGGATGGAGTATAGAACAGGAAAGTTACCTCAAGGAGTGTGTAAGAGGACGAGGCGGTACATCGTTGTATTCTAAGTGTGATGCTTTTCAATTCCAGAAATAATGGACGAATCCCATTTCAACTCGTCCTACTTTTGGTCTCCCGTCCCCACTGTACAAGGACAGGTAGAGACAACCTTATTGTTGGCCTTGTCTTGAATGCACATGGTGTCGTGGCATGTTTTCCATGTCCCAGGATTCCTTGCAGTTTTATGTCCATGTCGACGCTTCTGCTCTGCCACGCACGCCGCCCGCATCCGTCATGTGACTGCTTTGACGGTTTTGCCAGTCACATGGTCACGCCTGTCCAGGGTTGCAAAGGGGTGGAAAGTTTTGGGTGATTTTTCATGGGAAAGGAAACGGGGGAATTTGGGGGAAAATTCCAAATTGGGAACGTTCCATGGGAATTATAGGAAGGAAAAGCATAAATATTATTATTTGACTTTGTCATTAGAGGATTTAACAGTATTTTAATGCTTGTTCGTACCTTGATATTTTAGCTCACAATAGTTTGTAAATGAAAAACTCAGCACTGTATAATATATTTTTCACAAATAATTTGATCTATTTCGCCAACCTTCAGTTTAGCAAAATTCCAATTCTCATGGAAAGTTCCCAACTTTGTACATTCCCGGAATTTTGCAACCCTACTCCTGTCTCTCCTTTCATTTCTCGGCGCTCTCCTCACTCTTAAGTTTGTTCCTTCTCTTTGCATCTCACCTTTATTTTTATTTGTTCTCTTTTCTCCATATCCTTCTCCTTGCATCATCATCATGTTTTTTGCCTCGCCTCCTTCCTCTTATCACCCCTCAACTTCCTGCCCCTCACTTGTTTTGCCGTCATCCCTTCACCCCGCCGCCGCCCCTTTGCCCCGCCCACTCCCCGTTAGATCGAGAGTGCCATGTTCCTGAACAAAACTAAGGAGCAGCTCGGCGGCGAGAAGACCGGCGCGTCTGCGTTTCCGCATTCGGCGGCGTCCTCCGCAGGCCCGCATTATCCGACGGCAGTGCTCGCCATACCTGGCTCAGTGGAGGCCGGCGCTGGGCTGAGGGTGGTCACGAAACAGGAGGGCAGCGGCTCAGCTGGAGGTGGCGGAAGCGCGTCCATGGGCTCTGTCGGTGGTCATGTGCACCCGTCGCACACGTCGCAGAACGTCACTGTTGTGCCTGTTCCTTCCACAGGAATCATGACTGCAGGTGAGTGGCCAGTTGAATCGAGTTTTACATGATTGATCGATATGACAATAGGTGAAATATTCAATTCTGAATGCTGCATTAGGGAGATCAAACTCATTTATACTTCTACCAGTGGGTGAAACCTATGGAAGGTTATGTATTCAACTCAAGAACAAATTAAGGGATTTTTTAAAAAATCAAACTTGTCGGATCTGTTTGTAATATTGAATGGAAGAGGTAATTATATTTTAGGGTCATGAGGTGAAAGTCAGACAAGGAATTTTTACGATAACTTGATGGCAGATGAGCCTATTTAAAGACTCCACAAGGAGTTTGTCACTTTTTTTACTCGCAACTGCCTTCTCTGGCCTAAAGCGGAACTGCTGCTTGTGCATGCCTTGCATGCTTCTACGAGAATGAACATAAAGCGACAAGCGTTTGGCCTATCAGATCAGTATGAAACAGCTGAACAGGACAGGTTTAAAAAAAAAAAAAAAAAAAAAAAAAAAAAAAAAAAGATCAGTACCGGAAATGTAAAACCGGGAAACGTGATTGTTTCCTGTTTGTAGTAAGTCTTCTGTAGCCTGGAACTCATTACTTCACTCACTACATGGTGACTCTCTGAGAACACGAAAAATTTCATGTTTGCATTTATATGGTTCCGTCTCCATTCGAACAGTGTCGCAATTTCGCATGAAAACTATGTGGTATTCATGCCAGACCCTAGGGGGGAGTGCAGATTTACAAGGCGACAGCGAATGATGCACTTTTACCTCCTCAGCCCGGAAGACAACATGCCCACTCCAAGCAATGGCATTTTCTTTTGTTCAAAAAGTCAGATTTTTAAATTGAAAAAATTATAAAAACAGTAAATTAAAGCCGACCTTCCGCCATATTTGCTGTTTTTAATGTTTAGTAGCACCACTGCGCATGCCTAATGTGACGTGTACGAGTGCTGACGTTATCGGCGTGGCGGGAGCTTTTATTTATTTATTTATTTATTGTCATCATCATCGGTATCATTGACAGTTACAAGATGGCTTTGTGATATGATTAACCCTAAGAAAAAAAATGAAGAAAAGACAAGGGCTGACGGGAGAAGCATATGCTTATCAAGTCCCGTCCCCTTCAACCAAGGACGCACAATCAATACATGGTAGAGTAGCCATTATACATTGCGGTACATGAGCAGCTTTTTTTTTTTTTTTTTTTTTTTTTTTTTTTTGTCTTCACATTAATTTTCTTCCCAAAAGAAGTATGATATGCATGCGGAGCAAGCCCCCGCAATCTAATTCTTCCACTTTAGGTTTGCGTCTTTACCTTCCGTCTTCGCCGACACCATACGAACGCGAGGGCACTCCGCAACGCAGTCATTGCGTCTTTGTGTCGCAGAGTTGCCATGTAAACTGCCCCCCAGACTCACCGCTATTCCAGCTGTAGAGTCTGGGACCCAGCTCCTTATTGGTCTCTGGAGCCCGAACGAAATCGTCTGTGCAATCAGATTTGTTTATTTGCGTGACGTGTTCTTAACGAGCAACGTCACACTTATGCGTTGGAAGTCGTCTCCACAACAACAAAAATGGCGAACGGGAGAGCCGAGAATATGTTCTTATCCGCGATAAATTCAGTTTTAAATGACCAAAAACACATTGAGTCTGTGTCGCGCTAGCCATGTTGAATAAAGTTTTCCGCTCTCCTCGATTATTTACGACCTTGTGCTAGAGTTTCTTGTCGCTTTACTAACGTCACGGCCGCCCGTCGCCGATTGGTCCACTCCGCTCTCTGTTTGCTGTGGCTTGCTCCGCCCTGGGAATTTGATCTGCGGAACAGTCGCCAGACTCGATAGCTGGAACAGCGGTGAGGCTGAACGATATTGGATCCAAGTGACATTGCGACTTTTTGGGGGTGTGCCATATATATTGCGATATTAAAACTAGAAGAATTTTCTTCCGATTAGGGCTGGGCGATATGGCCTTAAGCACGTACCACGGTAAATTGAGCAGATTTACCTCGATGACGATAAATGAAGATAAATTCGCCCAAGTGGACTGTTATATAATTTGAAAATCTGAATTAATGCATGAAATACAGATTAACCGTTTCTCGTTGATTTATTTACCAGCTTTCAATTTAAAATATTTAACAATTGTACATGCATTCTAAACATTAAGTATATAAAAAATTATTGTAAACAATAAGAATTCAAGTATGAACATTTATAACAGCTTGTATGGCTTGAACAATGTACATTGTCAAAATCAATATGCCTGTGCAAACATGTCATTGTAACATAAATGACTTACAGCTTGAACAGTACACTTCAAAAAGACAACGTATTGTTAATGGCTGCTGTGACATAATTACTCAACACAAGTGTTTACTTCAAGGTTTCACTTTTTTTTTCCCCCAGTGCATTTTTTAATACATGCAAGCACACACAGACATACACACATTAAAGATATATTGATCTTCTGCAAATGAAACATTTAAGATTTTATGATGGCAGTAATGACACAGAGTTCAGCACATACAGAAAAACAGCTGGGGCCATTAAACGGTCATATTATAATTTTCACTGTTGGATTGTACTTTATGCTGAATGTGTGGCCATCACAAAAGCTATCAGAGAAATCACACACAGACAGAGTTACAAAATAATCCAAAAATCCACTCATAAGGTTCAGCCGTTTCGACAAGGTAAGAGCCGCTATCCGACTCCATTACATTCATTTGTAGCATTAACCGCTAGTGTTAGCCTGTGGCCTGGCTACCAGTAGACAGCACTGAAAGCACCTACGGAAATCGTGAGAACTAGTGATGCACAATAATACATTCTTCAACCGATATCGATAACCGATAATTTCCTGCCCCTTCCACCCGATAACCGTTAATGTCACGCCGATAATTCTATTCAAATATGTATGTAAAATTTTAAAGTATACAAAGATCAAATGTTACTGTGCAAAAATGTAATTTAGTGCTATTTTTTTCCACATCAAATGTGAACAAGTAGTAAATTCCAACATCTAAACAATGGCAATGACATTGTGTAATGGTAAGCTTTTGGCAACAATTACTTAGAGAGTAAACAACCAAGTTGCACAAAAATGCCTTTAAAAGTAAGCTATTCCTAACACATATCACATTACTACACTGCAAAAACACCTCCTTAAAACTAGCAGAATTTGACAAAACTGTTGATTACGCACATTTGGAGGCTAAATCAAGTATATAATTATCGGATTGCATTATCGGTTGAATTTCGTTTTGTCTGTGTGACGTCATAATTACCATTATCGGCCGATAATTATCGGTGACCGATATTATCGTGCATCTCTAGTGAGAACAAGGGAGGACTGTGGGTGAAAGCCCGTCTGGATGCAGCCAAGAGTCTACTTAATGTCGGGTGAAAGTTTGGCAAAGCTCCCTTAAGCCACACTCCATCACGTTTGCTTGTAGCGTTAGCCGCTAGCGTTTGCCTACCGGGGTTCTGTTTGTTTGGCTTCCTGATAAACTTGTGACTCCATACGTAAGAACACCGACAGCTTTCTTAAAGGGGAATGAACATAGCTGAACAACACGGAGTCAAAGCGGGATGAAATAACTATATTTTCTTGTTTTATTAAATTACCAAATTTACCGACATGCTCAAAATTACGTCGGTCATCGTGAAGAATTTCGGTAAAGGTACATTTTCAGTTTACTGCCCTGCTCTACTTCCGATTACTGAATAGCTTGGGAAGACTTGTGTTGACTTAACAAGATCACATTGTATTCATTTAATATTTTTTAATCCAGGCTAAGGGGGTTCATCTGTGAATGATGAAGATTGCTGTATATAAAATGGATCCATGTCTCTGCACACTCGTGTTCAAGAAAGAAAAAAAAATCCAGCTCCTGTGATGGGACTATTGCCCGTGCGTACATTGCCATGGCGATGTTCAAACGATATATTGTGCAGACCTATATTGTACTTGTAACTCTTTTTTGCAGGGAAGGTGATATGATAAAAGGGAGTTGAAGGTCACTGAGGTCACAAATATGGCGATGCTTAGAATTTGTCTGCTGAGGGTTCTCCTTTCGTTATACATATTTTAGAAATGATCTCCCCAAATTATATGTACACAACAACATATTAATACTTCATATTGTAAAATCAGAAGAGCAGTAAAAGTAAACAACTTATTGTAGGATTTTTAACCCATAAAACTTGAAATTTTAATATCTCAACCAGGATCATGAAGTCAATGCACAAAATGACATTGCAGGAAGGATCTAGCCCCCAACCCTTGAGTTAGACACCTGTGGACTATAATCATGTGACTTTATGACTTTTTGGTTTGGGGAACTGAAACCAAGTGTTAATTTCATCGCAAACAGTTTTTAGGATGATTAACATTGCAATCACTGGACATTGCTAATGAAACATTAGCTTGATAATTTCAACTGACTTTGGTTTTGGTCTTTCAGCGGGCCTGGTCATTACAACCCCACAAGGAACGCTGGTACCCACTGCCTCCACGCAGTCGTTTGCAGGTGGACCTCACTCCGCCGCAACCATGATCGTATCTGCATTGCATCCCTCAAACGCAGGTGAAGCTGTGGGAACTCGCGCGCCTTTTCTTTGGGATAGAAGCCAATGAATTAGTCTGTAAAATAACATTTAAGCAGCTATACCGTTCGGAGGGTTGTTGTTCCGTTTCCATAGTTTAAGTGGTCTATTTCAAAGTTACTGCGTGGTCATATTTAGAGCAAATCTGGTTCATTTGTCACCATCCATGGCGGATAGATGTTGATGACGGGTTTATGTTTGCAGACAAGAAGAGTGACATGTCAGGGGGGCCAGCCGTCGTCATGTCGACACCGAGCAAGCGAGGCAGGAAGAGCAAGCAGACGCTAAACAGAACGAGCAGTGCCCTTCCGCCAGGAAGTGACGCATTAATACTGGCGCACCTTGCTGCCACTGGGCAGGTCAGCCTCTTTTGTTTTGCTTTCGCTTGCCCGATCGGCCCATAGTGTCTGAAACTGAACTTGATTTTTGGCCATGTGATTTTCTTACACCTAATATAAATTTATGGCAGCATTGTTAAACAAAACGTGGGATAGTTGTTTTACAGCACCTTTTAAAAGACTGAATATAATTTCTAGCCTACTAAAGAAAACTGCATTAGCTATAAAAATGTAATTTTCTTTCTTTTGTTTGTCAGAGCAGAATTATGCAAAAATAGTTTGTTTTTAAGGTGTTGCAACAAATATAAACACTTGGCTATATAAAATAGCTTAAATTGTGTGAAAACAGATGATTACGTTAAGTACACAGTACATTGTTTAGCAGGCGGTGACATTACCGTATTTTTCGGACTATAAGTCACACCTGAGTATCAGTCGCACCAGCCATAAAATGTCCAACGGAGAGAAAAAAAAACATATATAGGTCGCTCTGGAGTATAAGTTGTATTTTTAGGGTTAATTTACTTGATAAAATCCAACACATAGAACAGATATGTCATCTTGAAAGGCAATTTAATATAAAAATACAAAAGAGAACAACATGCTGAATAAGTGTACAGTATGATGTTACATGATGCATGAACAATGAAATGCGAATATACTGTCCTCACCAGGACGCTGCGTCTCGGCCCTGGCTATGGACCCCAATCACCAACGTCACACAATCACGTGATCGCTGTATTGTGCCGCCATATTGTCCGTCATTGTGTGTCCGTATTGTCAATGATCGTAGTTTCTAAAGGTGGATTCACTTGCAAATTATGGAATCCCCGGTGCTTTCAGACGCTGTAAACTCATTGGATGAGTTGCATAAAAGCCGTTATTTGGAAAAGCATCGGTCGATCCAGTCGGCAGATCCATATTTGATGCCCAAACCGATGTTTCCTCCCGTCCGGTCCGTCCCGTGCACAAAATTTCCAATCATACTCCAGTTTATGTCACGATGAGGAGTCGGGTACCCAAAATTGGCACCGGCCCGAATATAAACCGACATTTGGTCAGCTGAGCGTCACCGTTGTCACGATTGTAAAATGAAACTTGATCGACAACGGGCCGGGGTGTGCCGACAAATAGCTGCCCCGCGTGAAATGTCCCCCTGACGGGAGCGCTTATTTATAACGCTTTATTGACGTGAAAACTTGATGTTTTCATGGACGCATTACAGTAATGGATTTACGACTGTAATATCAGTTTTAAATAATTGAATTACACAAAATATTAGTATTTTAGTAACAAATCGTGGACTGGGCCACATAACCACCTTTGAACAGAAATGTATTAGTCTACAGGTTTTCACGACCATATCCCAATGACAATCACACAGGTATGACATTTATTAGTTCAAGCAGAGTAAAATAACACATATTCACGGTACAAGATAGTGGTTTTCGTGTGGGCGCTCCCGTCAGGGGGGACATTTCATGCAGGGCGGCTATTTTTCGGCACAACACCTGTTGTTGCGCTCACCTTCTTGCTGCGCGACCGTGGCGACGAGCTTCGTAGTCTCCGTCTGATGATGTCTGCGATCGTGTTGGCATCATATTGATGTTTTCGCCGCTGTCTGACGGCTCTCGACACAAACGCATCATGGACCGAGATAAACAAACCGTGCTGCGTTAGAGATTTGCCGTTTTAACAATGGGCACACAGCAACTACTAAAATGACCGTTTATCTTCTCTGTTACTGCAACCAACCGCCACACATGCCTTCACCATTTTGATTAATCAATGTTAACGATTGTCAGGTTTTTGGGTTCGTTTACTAGGTGGTGATTCCTTAGACAAGCAGAAAAACACGCAGTAATAGGAGGAATGTACGTAGCGGTAATATGTAAACACGATGAGCTGACGGACAACGTGGCGGCACCAGTCGGGGGCGGAGTTGTTACGTCACGTGATTGGGGTCTATACGGAGAGCTAAACTCCCAAATAATGATGCTGGACGTCCGTATAATTTGCTGAATCAATTTCGTCCTAGATATCAAACAGGTTCGCATCAACGTAAATAAATGATAATTAGGGGCTATTACAGCAAAACACAAACGGTTAGCATGTGTTCGCTAGCATTAGCACATCGTTCAAACAACCATACAAATGGCTCTAAGTGTCCGATCACGGGTGGAAAACACACAACAACAACAGAAAAGATGATACACACAGGTGTTGCCTCTGTAGAGATATTTTACAAGCATAAACAATGAACGTAAGTTCGCAGCCATGTCTTTCTCTTTCTCGCCCACTCAGAGACGCTGCGTAGCTGTCAGTCTTCTTCTGGCGTGTAAGCTCTCTTCTTCGTGTAAACAAGTGCGAGTGCCCCCCCACGTGGGCGTGAAGGCAACACAAACTAAAAGCATGCATTTCAATGTTAAAAAGTCAATAATACAATTGAACACACATTGCCAAAGGCAGAACGCGAACGTGGCCATAGCTATTAAGAGTTATTCAGATAACTATAGCATAAAGAACATGCTAACAAGTTTACCAAACCATCAGTGTCACCCCAAAACACCAAAATAACATGTGAAATATCATAATATGTTAATATTTTTACACATAAGTCGCTCCTGAGTAAAAGTTGCACCCCCAGCCAAACTATGAAAAAAACTGCAACTTATAGTCCGAAAAATACGGTACTTAAATCTAAAACCATGCAAAGTCAACATGAGAGTTTGAAGTTTTTTTTCTTTAATCTCTAGCACCATTCCGCCGATCCTTACGACCTGTCCAACGATGAGGATGACCACTCCAGTAAAGATGGCCCCAAATCGTACAGGTTGGACTGCAGGACCTGAGTCATAACTAACTAACTATTAAGATGTTCACTTTTTTCCTTTCACCCTTTGAGATGTCGGATGTGCGCCGTGACCTTCTTCAGCAAGTCGGACATGCAAATCCACGCAAAGTCGCACACGGAGGCCAAGCCTCACAAGTGTCCCCACTGCTCCAAGTCCTTCGCCAACTCTAGCTACCTGTCGCAGCATATCCGCATCCACAGCGGGGCCAAGCCCTACAGCTGCACTTACTGCCAGAAAGCCTTCAGGCAACTCAGCCACCTGCAGCAGCACACACGGTACCTGACTTTTCTTTTTTCACAGCATGCATGTGCCTGCCTTGCTGTGCATGAAGCTCCGGAGGTAGAAAAGTAGGAAGATTCAGCTCTCTTTTGAAAATGTCTTCATCAGGTGCAACATTCAATTTAAAGCTGCTCTGGCTACTTAAGACACATTGTTTTAAAATTCACTTAATATCTCTAACATGGTTGACCTCTTTTGAGAGTCCTGTCTAATGCAAATAAACCGCTGCCCCAAGTCCCTCGCTATTGCTGGGCCATCGGCAAGTACACCTTACTTCTTGGCCCAAACTAATTAGCGAACCTATCCCTGAGTGGCCTGTCCCATGTTTGCAGGCCAGACCATAGGTCAGCAATCTTTATCACTCAAAGAGCCATTTCGACCCAGTTTCCACTGACAAGACTACACTGGGAGCCATGTGCACATACTGATATTTGAAGTGATTGTGTCAGTTCAACTACATATACACTCCCGTTTACGCAGTAGTGTATGTCCTTAGACCCCAAAATTTTGAACAGTAGTTTATATTAGGGCTGCAGCTATCGATTATTTTAGTAATCAATAATTCGAATAATCGAGTAATCGGATAAGGAACATAAAGAATTAAAATACCTGAGCTGAGCCTTATACGGTATAAAAAAAACCACATAAATGAGGATCTAAGTACAACAAAAGAACAAGTGGCTAACTTAATAACAAAAGTCCGCTAGCTTAAATGCGTATTTTAATTTTTTTTTAAAAATACGCATTCCCTCAAAAAACGGTGAAATTTACCCAATATAAACTAAATTACAAATGCATTAAAAAATACATTAGCTCAAAAACTTAGCTTGTGTTGGTCTTAACAGGGAGCAGCTGGATTCAGCCATGTGAAATGAGACGAGATGTCATATTCACTGTTGCCAGTAGAGGGCACTGTATCCACCCAAATCAATAAAACTAAATGCAAACAATTTCAAAACAAACCATTATAATGCCACTTTAATTAAACAAATACTCAAAAGCAGCAAAATTCAAATATTTTTTTCTAATCAAATTACTTTAGTTAATCGATTACTCATTGCAGCACTAATATGTGTATATACAGTAATGCCGCAATTATTGTGGTTAACGGGGACCAGAAACAACTGCGTAAAGTGATAAACTGCAAAGTAGTGTCACCCCCCCATTTTTGACATACATTTTTTGTGTATGTATACCGGTAATATCAATAAATGTATATAAAACCCTATAAATGCATATGTTTTCATTAGAATATTGAAGAATAGTTTGAAAATTGTAAATAAAATTATTAATAATGCAAATAACATCCATAAAGTAATGTATAAATAATGTAAATAATACGTACTGTACTGTACTGTTCAATCACGTCTCAGCCAATTACCTTATGTGATTCCTAATTCGGGATCTCGGGGGATGCTGGCCAGCAAATCAGGTGGATTTTGAGTTGCACGTGCTCTCTCTACCTTCTGCTAGCACAAGGGCTAGCTTCGTGCCATATTTTCTCAATTTTGAATTTTTGACAATTTTTTTCTGTTTTTAAATTTATTTTGGATGTTATTTAAAAAATCCGCAGTTCACAGAGTGCTCGAAGGTTAAGCCGCAAAGTAGCAAGGGATCCCTGTATACATAAATATATATTCTGTGGTGCATAATTGACTTAACAAAGGAGTTTAGCCTTCTCTTCGTAAGCACAATAAATGCTCACTTTTCACACCTTTATTCACAGAACACTCACGCAAGTCATTAATTCACCAACTATGTAAAGTAACAGTTGCCACTCGGAAGGTGTACCCACAAGTCTGGGCGCCTGTGAATAGCGACGACTTGTGAGTACACCTTCCGAGTGACAACCGTGACTTTACATAGCTGTTGAACTTCTTGTGGGACTGTTCTTGGGCAACAAAGAGACAAAACAGTGAGCCTGACTTTATCCGCCTACAAAAGGAAAGTTAAACTACTTTATTAGATCTCGTACGTGCCAGAATAAATTCTAATCAAATATTCATTTATTTAATATTCAACGGCGCCCTATCAGAGGGTTCCAAGAGCTGCAGGTTTCCTACAAATGTGCCAGACCCCAGTAAATTAGAAAGTGGTGCACCTTTTATTATCAGGAGGGTTGCTTATTTCCTGTAAAATGTATACAGCATAGCTACTTTATTCATTTTCCTTGGAAAGCTACACATTTTTACTGATTTTGATTCAAATAAGGCTATTTCTTTCTGTAGCAAGCGCTTATCTGAAATGTAGTGAGTTCCTGTGTTGATGGTGGCAACTGGAGGTCGAGATGGAACATTATTTTTTCTCTCATTTCTTGACCAATCGGTTAAAAAATAAAACTAGTTTTTCCTCTGGCTAAGCTGTACCCTCCCAGCAAGTTTGACGACTGTCCAATTGAGTGTTTTGGTTATTAATCGTATGTTTTAAGTAGTTTAGGTTTTACCCTTTCGGGGACAGTGGCCACTTAAGTTTAGATCACTTTAAATTAGGGCTGTCAAACGATTAAAAATTTTAATCGAGTTAATTACAGCTTAAAAATTAATCAATCGTAATTAATCGCAATTAATCGCAATTCAAACCATCTATAAAATATGCCATATTTTTCTGTAAATTATATATATATTCTGTAAAATAAATTGTTGGAATGGAAAGATAAGACACAAGATGGATATATACAGTGGGGAGAACAAGTATTTGTGTATCAAATACTTGTTCTCCCCACTGTACATTCAACATACGGTACATAAGGACTGTAGTGGGCATTTCACTCTACTGTCATTTAAATCTGTCTATGCTGTCCTCACTCCGAAACGTCTACTTTTTCCAAAGCTAGACAGCTAGTGAACGACGCCTTAATAATCAGACTTCTTCCTTTTTCATCTGATTTATTAATAAAATAGCCTCAAACCATTGTCCTCTTTAGACCGTCGTAAAACTAAAAAAAAAAAGTACACAAGCATTGCATTAGCAACAACGTTAGCTTAGCACGCTATACAGGTTCACTAAACATAAACAAAAAGCGTCTCATACAAAAAAATAGAACATTTCGCTTACTAACATAATATGTACATTCTTTACAACAACCATACTTACGGACAAATCTTGTCCAAGGATCATATAAGCACAACATTACAACGTAGGCGTCAGCCCGAGACGTCGTGCAGCCATATTGAACTGGCAAGAAAAAATTAAACCATGTCGCAAAGCGACCACAAGAGTTCGCTGTTAGACAGCACAAAAGGCCTTGCTGTAAAACTTACCAAAAGGCAGAATACTGTCTGAGCGGGACATGTGCGTTAATTGCGTCAAATATTTTAACGTGATTAATTTAAAAAATTAATTACCGCGCGTTAACGCGATAATTTTGACAGCCCTACTTTAAATCTTTAACCCTTTATAGAGCAAATTGCATTTTTGGTCAATTTAAAAAACTTAAATATTAGCAATTAATACATTATTTTTTAATTATTACGCTTCACTGTGTTTATATATATATATATTTTTTTTAAATAAATAAATGTATAAATTGATGTTAATAAAAAAGAAATGAATGAAATACACTCTTGACACAGTAAGTAAGACTAAAGTTTTTCATAGTGTTTACTAGAGGTGTGCGAAATTTCCGATTCTTAGATTATTCGCGATTCGGCGGTGGAAGATTCAAAAACAATTCATAAACATCCAAATTCCAATTATTGAAATATGCCAAGTAAAGAGGAAGTAAAACACACTCAGCGCGCTGCACGGTCTTCGGGAGGCAATGAGGAACGGAGCGAGAGTAGCTAAACATTATGCTTGTCATTACCCGGCCCCTCGGGTAATGCCAATGCTAAACTCACGGCTCGAGCTCAACTCATGCCGCGAGATAAAAAAAAAAAACAACAACAACATATTCGACTGCTGCCAACAGCTGCTACAAAGTACGTCCACATACTGGCACGGTAGATATCATATTTATATAGGACTAGATGCAATGGACAGAAAGCTAGATGCGGGCGTTGATAAACAGCCGCCATCTTAAAGCAGTAGACTTCCCTGCAAGGCTGTTGTAGCGAACCTTCCAAGCGAACCTAATTAACTTTTTGTCTAAAATACTCCTAAATCGGTAAAATATTGACTTGAATATCTTTAAAATAGTTTTAAACTTTCACATGTCGAAAGTAGACAAAAGGGAAATTCTAGAATAACGGGAGCAATTTTAACAACTTTAACGGTTGATTCACAACATTAAATTAATTGAATGTAGTTTAAAGCTGCTGATACAGAATGGGGATTTGAGTATATTATTTATTGTTTTTAACTGTTAACTTGATACTGAAATAATCGTTTATTTAAGCCTGCGAGGCTTTTAAAAAATTTATTTATTTATTTGTTTTACAGTTTTTGTAACTAAAGTACAAAACATCAAAAGCAGCTAATAGCGGGGGGGGGGTGTTGTCATCAATAATCGATTTATAATCCAATCGTAGCCTCTGAATCGTAATCGAATCGTTAGGTGCCCAAAGATTCCCACCTCTAGTGTTTACCTCGTTGCATGGCATTGATGGCGATAGATGTTGAATTCATTTGGCAAGACATGCTATGAATGCTCATGTATTAGTGCCATACGTTTATTTGACCCAGTCAAAATGGATTAGACGTCTAACTCCGTCAATGGGAAACAATGAGTTAAATGAGTGCCCCGTAAGGATTAAAAAAAAAAAATCTGGGTCACAGCATAAGGTGGCAATCAAATAATTTAAAAAAGCGTTATTCTTATATAGTCTCTTGATCGCGATTTGGTTGGTCTGGACCATATCCCCCATAATTCAATTCACTGTATAGTTAGTGGTTAGGGAGTATTTCCAAACACAGCCAGAGAGACGCACAGAAAGAGAGAGAGAGCGAGAACGAGAGAAGCGTGACTGTGCTTGCTTCTGTTGTACTTCTGTGTTTTCCTAAGTCGGACACAGCGCAAACGAGCACAAAGCATCACTTGAACGCATGATTTGCTCTTGAGTTCACTGTGAAGTTTGGTCATGCTTCCGCCTAAAGATCTCTCGCTCTTTCTCTCTCTTTCCCTCTCTGTTTGTCTCTGGTTCCATCCATCCCTCCATCCAATCAACCCCCGCCACCCCTCCCCTCCACGTGGCTGTCTCGCCTCAGCAACCACACTGAGGCCAAGCCCCACAAGTGTCCCCACTGCTCCAAGTCCTTTGCCAACTCCAGCTACCTGTCCCAGCACATCCGAATCCACAGCGGGGCCAAGCCCTACAGCTGCACCTACTGCCAGAAAACCTTCAGGCAGCTCAGCCACCTGCAGCAGCACACACGGTATTGGACTGGACTGGGTTGAAGGGCTGTCGGCTGGGGGTCCGATAAAAAGGAGCGAGACGCAGAAAGATGTTTCTCCTCAAGTTTGAGTTCACTCAGGATTTGCGGTGTGTATTTTTGTGTCCTTTCTAGGATTCACACGGGTGACCGACCATACAAGTGTAACCATCCTGGCTGTGAAAAAGCTTTTACTCAACTCTCCAACCTGCAGGTACTGCAAATATTATGTTGGCGATTGACCTCATAGCCAAACGCAGCACGCTCAATCTGTTGTAACCACTGACTCCCAAGAACAACAACTATGATCATCTGAAGAAAGGGTCTAACAACGACATTCCAAAGCAATGACAATTTATTCCAAGTCGAGAATAGTCACTAAAATAGCGGCAAGCAACAAAATGGCAGGAAACAGAAGAACTGGGCGTATGGAGAACTGCCAACCTTTGACAGAAGTATTCAGGCTTTTTGAAGAGGGCAGAGAAGCAAGACTTTTGATCCGATTGGCTGATGGGTTGTTGTCCAGGGGTGACATCAATCTTGGATTAGGCAAAAGAGTTTGTGTGGTTCTGTGGTCAGGGCATGCAATCTTCTGTCAGCGTCAGATGAGAGTAGAGTTGTTCAATAATGGCTTTTTAACTGATATCCCGATATTGTCCAACTCCAAAAATCCGATATCAAACCGATTTACAGTGCTGCTCGAAAGTTTGTGAACCCCACAGCGATGGTCAGATTTTTTGTAAAAAAAACTAAAATAACCTTATTAAATGTTAAGTTATACCCAAATCCACAATACTGACATTCCAAATAATGGACTGAAACAAAAGAAATAGTTATATTGTCATTCTTTATTTAACAAAAGTGGTTGATTTAAGAAAAACTCAGATATCATGTGTGCAAAAGTATGTGAACCCCTTCAGTTAATAGGATATTGCGCCTCCTTTTGCAGAGATTACCTCAACCAAACGGTTTCTGTAGTGACTAATCAGCCTCTCACATCTACTTTGGGGGATTTTTGCCCATTCTTCCTTGCAGAACGCAGTCAGTTGAGAGAGGTTTGATGGGCGTCTGGCATGAACTGCTCGCTTCAGGTCCCGCCACAGCATTTCAATGGGATTTAGGTCAGGACTTTGACTGGACCAGTCCAGAACACGAATCTTCTTCTTTTTCAGCCATTCCTTGGTTGTATTGCTGGAATGCTTTGGATCATTATCATGTTGCATGATCCACCTTCTGCCAAGCTTTAACTTCAAAACAGATGGCGTCAGGTTATGTTCTAGGATTTGACAATATTCCTCAGAATTCATGATTCCCTGGACTATGTGGAGTTGTCCAGGTCCTGAGGATGAAAAGCAAGCCCAGATCTTGACATTCCCACCTCCATGCTTCACTGTTGGGAGAAGGTTCTTTTGGTGGTATGCAGTGTTGACTTTTCGCCAGACATGGCGGTTTTGGTTGTGACCAAACAGTTCAATTTTGCACCTACATCAGTTGATGAAAACTCTTTTTAATTTAGTCTCGACAACACAACTGTTAAAAAAAAAAAAAAACTACTGAATTGATTGATTAGGAAATCAGGTTGAAATAATAGAAAATTCCAAAATGTTGAGGGGGTTCACAAACTTTTGAGCAGCACTGTATGTCATCGTGGACGTAACATGTTCGGGTAGCCGATAATATCGGACAACTTCAGCCGAAAGTGGCCACGACGTCATTTTAGAACGTTATGTCCATCAGTTAACATATTGCAAGGGTGTGAGGTGTTTTTTTTAATATCGTTATTTTATTAGCTGCTTAAGCAATAGAAGCAGGCATATATGTGATAATTGATTAGTATGTTGGCAAAACTACTATTTCCCTTCATTATACACTACAAATGATTTTTAGTGAATAGATATCGTTTTAAACATGATTCAACACTCTTTTGTTAGTCTCACCGACGTCAGCACAACAAGGACAAGCCGTTCAAGTGCCACAACTGCAACCGCGGTTACACGGACGCCGCAAGCCTGGAGGTGCACCTGTCCACGCACACAGTCAAGCACGCTAAGCTCTTCTCCTGCGGCCTCTGCAACCGCTCTTACACCTCGGTACGAGTGATAAAACTTCATTTTTGGAGTCTCACATTCTATTGCCATCAACGTCATGGTTTGCTCACGCTTCCTTCCTGTAGGAAACTTACCTGATGAAACACATGAGAAAGCACAACCCCGACACTCTAACACCAGCCGAGCAGGCGCAGGGCCTTGGCTCGGGACGGGGCCGCGGGCGTGGCAGGGGGAGAGGTCGAGGGGGTTCACTTCAAGGTCAGGCCAACCCTAACAGCGCCGGCCAGAACCCTAACGCCGGGCCCCCCAGTGGTTACCAGCCCGGCGAAGGGGTCATCCCGTGTCCCTTCGATCTCCACCAGTACAAGACAGTGGCGGCTGGCGAGATCCAGTACAAACCCGGCACGGTGGCAGACCACAAAGACCTATGCCTCACCGTCTCCACTTCCGCCATCCAGGTGGAGCACATGAACTCGTAGGCCACAAGATAGACTCATTGTAAAATAATCAAAAAAGATAAAAAAACATACCAAGAAAAACTCTTAAACGTAGTCTGGAAAATTCTCCAAGAGGACTTTTCTACGTGTGCTTCGGCGTGGCTCTCAAAGGGATTTGCAGTGTTTTCACAATTAGGAAGAAGCTTTAATGCAGAGCGCAGCCCGAATTTTTCGTCGAGTGCCTCGTTCCTGCCTAATAGAAAGTGGCTCCTAAATCAGACTTTTGCAAAAAGCCACCTCGACTCCCTAGTTATGGTTTATCCTCCTTTACCTGAGTGGCAAAATGGTTCGCCAAAACAGACGCTAGCGAACAGGTCGGGCCAGAATTCACGACTGATTTGAGATTAATTTATTGACATTAAACAGGGAACATGCAGTCAACCCCTCTTTGTTGCGAGGGATTTTTAGTTTTAAAGCTTTGGGATTTTTATTTGAAACATGTACACAACCCCTACTTAACATGGCGAGTAGGGTCGCGTCTGTACCTTGCGAGAGCCATCAACACTTTGTCAGCCGCTCAAAATGGTCGTGGCGGGGCAATCACCGAATGCACTAAACCACGCGGGGCTCACGAACTAAGCACTTGATGAAGCTTGTACTTCACATTCTACGTTTGTCAGCTGTACTTTTTTAATATGTCCATATTTTTCTACCAGTAGAGGAAGGTGAGAGTGCGAATGTGAAGAGAGAACAGTGTTGTTGTTTTTTGTTACTAAACATAACCGTTTGTGACCCTACGTCGCATTATTTGGCAGCCAGATGTTGGGCGGGGATGTGATTGTATGACATAATGGCTGAAAGGTACTGTTATAATTCATGAGTTTAAAAAGACTTTTTCATGCATATTATAACTTCTTTCGTTACAATTGTATTGCAAATGTTATCCACACTATTATCAATTTAAAGGCATTATATTAGGGCAGTATGCTGTACATAAGAATTCTGTAAAAGGGAAGCATGTCCTGTATGTCGTGTGAAAAACTTTTTAAACAATTGTAACTCCTGTTAACTTTGGAGCCCCCTCAAAAAAACAAACAAAAAAAAAAACGGAAGTTGTATCAGTGATATTCACTCAAAATTGTTTGGACTGGAATGAACACAGATTGATATTATTGGACAAGATGAAAAGACAGTAAAGACCATTTACAATATCTATTTTTTGTCTCAACTCACTTGCCATTCGCCATTTTTCTCTGTGTTGTCTTCATAGGAACAATAATGGATTACAATGTCATGGCTGATGCCAAAGCATTGAGGCGTGCCGTGCTGCTCTTGCATTCTGTACGTGCACTTAGACTATGGAAATAAAGTTCGCCAACATATTTCATATCAAATGATTTTAAAGTTCGTTGTTTTTGTTCTCTACCTTACAGCACTAAATGAAGCCTGTCTTGATTGATGAACAACTACTACAACCCCTAACAAAAAGTATGGAATCACCAGTCACCGACGAGCACTCACTCATTTTATCATGTAGAACAAACTCCGATAAAAAGCTTGAAAAAAATAATTAGTTCAAAAGTGCAACTCTAGTATTCAGAAACACTAAAAGAAATGAATAAAAAACATTGTGGTGGTCAGCAAAAGTTAATTTTATAGAACTAGTGCAGGGAAATATATATGGAATCACTCCATTCTGAGGAAAAAGATGTGGAATCATGAGAAACAAAGAAATAAAACACATTTCTGGTATTTAGTGGCACCACCTCTGGCTTTTATGACAGCTTGCAGTCTCTCTCTCTACTTGATGAGTATTCATCAATTTGATGCCAACTTTCTCTGATTGCAGTTGCCAGATCATCCTTGCAGGTCGGAGGCTGGCTGTAGACCTTTTTTTTTTTCTTTCAATTTCCACCACAGGTTATCAATAGGGTTGAGATCTGGACTATTTTTAGACTATGACCATGACTGGATGAGTCTTTCTCCAAGGAATGCTTTAACAGTCTTAGATCTGTGGCATGATACATTGTCATCTTCGACAACGACAAACATACAGTATTTTCAATTGAAGGGATAAGAACACTAAAATTTCAATGTAAACTTCTGCATTTATTGAAGATTTAACCACAGCCATCTCCCCAGTGCCTTTGCCTGACATGCAGCCCCATATTGTCAAGGACTGAAGGAATTTTGATGTCTTCTTCATGCAGTCATCTTTGTAAATCTCACTGGAACAGCACCAGACAAAAGTTCCAGTATCATCTCCTTGTCAAGAATCTGCATTGGACAAGGTGATGATGCTGGAATCTGATTCCATATATATTTCCCTGCATTTGCTCTATGAAATTAACATTTACTCACAACCACAATGTTTTTTATTCATTTCTTTTAGTGTTTCTGAATGCTAAAGAGTTGCACTTTTGAACTAAACATTATTTTTTCAAGCTTTTTATCTGAGTTTGTTCTACATGATAAAATGTCAGAGCGAGTGCTCGTCCGAGACTGGTAATTCCATACTTTTTGCTAGGGGTTGTATTACACATTTGAAAATGGACATGAACATTGCTCAAAATATTTTTATACTAATATATATATATATATATGTATCTTAATTAAAACATTAACATGATGACTAGATTAATGAACAATCAACAATACAAACCAAAAGCAAAAAATATATATTCATTCATTCATTTTCCATGCCGCTTTTCCCCACGAGGGTCGCGGAGGTGCCGGAGCCTATCCCAGCTAACTAAGGGCAGTAGGTGTTCGGGCAGTGGGCAGGGGACACCCTGAGCTGGTTGCCAGCCAATCACAGGGCACAAGGAGACATACAACCATTCACGCATACACTCATACCTACGGACAATTTAGAGTGTTCAATCAGCCTACCATGCATGTTTTTGGGATGTGGGAGGAAGGCCGAAGCCCAGGGTTGAACCCTTGATCTCAGAACTGTGAGGCAGATGTGCTAACCACTCAGCCATATATATTTATATATATATATATATATATATATATATATATATATATATATATATATATATATATATATATATGACAGGGGGTGTAAACATTCAACATTCATTCAGAGAAGGGAAAAAAAAAAAAGGAAAAATACTGTAATCAATTATTCACAAAAAAAGTTTTAGGTTTTCACAAATATTATTTTTTCCGCTTTCAGATTCTTTGACTTTTTTAAAAACAGATTTATGTGGCATACAGTTTCATTATGAAAGTGAGAAAAAAAATGGTAACAGCTTGCTAAATTTACATTTGTTAAGGTAGAATTTCGATAGCAAAATGAGCAGATTAATAATAAATAATAAATTAAATTAATAAAAACATTTTCATTCTTGTGTTTTTTATAAAAACCAAAAAATTACAATTTTTTTTTACGTCTTATTCAGTGTCTCATTGACACGGTACGTTTTGTGTTTGACTGCTCACGAGAACATTGGGCGGTGCTTGCTGGTCGACGAACACTTTTTGACAAATTAGGATGGAGACTCAATTAATGCGCTAAAATAATAACGACACGTTAAATTTGCGGTATTTTAGAAGAAATTCTGGCACTATGCGCGAAAACATGAAAACGACCAGGCGGGTTGGTTTGGTTATGAGAAGTCTTGTTACCGCCCGCGCGGGTAATTCCATACATAAAAATGAGCCTATGTGAAGACTGAATGTGGGCGGGGTCTTACTTTAGCTCAGCCAATCAAAATACCCGGTCTGGAGCGCCCATCAACGGTTGCAGTTCAAATTTTAAAACGCCTTCGACGCCAACTTGAAGAAACACGGATAGATATCGACTCAACCAAAAAGGCATTGATATTTACAATAATAACATTTTTTACTAATTTAAACCCAGTAGTAGGAATGGCAAATCTCTATTGACAATCGGATGACTTGTTTTTTTCCAAGGATTAATGTCCCGTTTGCCAGTCATGTCGAAGAGGGTGCTAGGAAGCGTAGAGAACGCTCGCGACCTGCAGCCTGCTCAGGTAAAACATCTTTGCTTTTACTTCTTTAGGTTGGAACAAAAAATAAAGCTGCCTATCTTTAATAGTTGACTTGATGTTATTCACCTCAGCTCTGGAACAAGTTGGCGAAGTAAGCCCAAATCGTTAGCTCAGGGCTAAAAACGCTGTCGTTTACCACAGCATATTCAGAGCCGCCTATATAGTTCAAATTGCGGTTTATGACTTTTGCTTTTTATTCATTTTTTTTTTCTATTTTCTGTTCAATTGTTATTGTTTTTAACTGCCTTGGTGATTTAATGTGGCTTTTATGTCTTGAGTTTTTACATGTGATGTAAAGCACTTTGAACACGGTATCCGCGGGGTCTTAAAAAGTAAAAAAAAATCCAATACAGTACTGTAATTTAAATTTAAGGCCTTAAAATGTCTAGAATTTTCCTAAAATCTCATAAAAGGTCTTAAATACAATTTTGAAAAGCCTTAAAAAATGATTGACGTTGCTTTACTACTACTACTACTTTACTACTAGTAGAAGGCTACTTTGTGCTCATTTGTATCACAGTATGAAAGAGTTGGGAATAAATTCATATATTTTGCAAGTACGGTATTTCCGGGCCTCCAATTTCCCTTCAATTTTTAGTACGTTTTTTGAGGGTATGGATGTGAAATGGGTCTTAAATTTTAGTCATTATAATCTTAAAAAGTCTTTAAAAGTCTTAAATTTGGCTTGTTGAACCTTGCAGAGACCCTGTTTGAATTACCATGTGTTAAATTGTGCTATACAAATTTGCATTGCCTTGCCTAATGGCTACAGCACCTTCAAAACGGTTAACCTAGTGCTGTCTTATCGTAAAGCCACTTATTTTAATTTAAACAGTCTTTAAATGCAAAGTGCCACCATAGCACCATAGCATAGCATAGTAAGGCTACATCTACACTAGGACAGATAATGGCCTTAAACGTGTAAATAGTTGGACTATACAGCATGTCGGCTACACTAGTATGCTTATTATCCAGATTAGTTGTTAGACGGATAATGTAGGCGGGTAATATTACCCGCCGCCTAATATGGACTGCTGTCGCCGTATAACAATCGGATACTAAGGAAGTGATGTCATGGAGCGTGCCATCGCCATTTTTAGTGCGGCAACAATGGAGGCAGACGATCACGATGAGGCATTCCTGCTCTTCTTTTCTTTTCCACACATTTTTCTTGAACCTTCAAACTACATTGCAATAATATGCTTTAACTCGGTGCCCATTTGTTGTCTGCCCGTTGCGGATGACACGGAGATAAGCGTTTTTTACAGAGCTCGTCCCCCGCGTTGTCTCCATTCAGCCAGCTGCAGGAGTGGCCCCTCCCAACTCAATGCCAACCGAACATGAGTATATAGAAATACGTAGAGGAAAATTAAACCACGAAAGTGACCTGCATGGTACCCCTAGTCAAAGAAGTGTGCGATCATTTTTTTCCCATGACATTTCTGCTTGTCAAAACTGTCGCCACTTCCAGGATCGCCACTGTTATGCACAAGCACTCCTGGTTGCGGCTTCCAGGAAATATTCGCAGCACCACACTATATGCTTCTATTTGTTATTTTCCAAGTGGTGAGATCGCAACTGAGCATCGATTGTAACATCCCAATTAACGATGTCAGGCTTTTGTTGTTTTCTAAAGATTTATTTCAATCACAACTCTGCGACTGCTCATAAAAGCTGAGCGTGCTCTCCCTTCACTTTCGCTCCTGCGTGATGCGCTCAATTGCGTTCATGAAAAAAAACATTGATCACAAAATAATGACAGTCTAGAAGGTGTAGTAATTTTGAAATTTGCCGCCGGCGAGTAATGAGTTTCCGGCTCAGAGGTAAACCGCACGGGCGATGACGTGACATGAGGCTGCTCCTTTCGACGCATGCGTAGTTCGCGCAAATGCAGGGTGGGGGCATAAAGGTATCGACCCTACTCACCAACGTCACAGAATGACGTGTCGCTGTATCCGACCGCCATATTGTCAGTCTCTGTTTAGCCCTATTCTCAATGGTTTCAATTAGTCGTTCAGTTTATAGAGCAATTCATGGAAGCCCCGGTGCTTTCAGACGCTGTAAACTCATTGGATGCGTTGCATAAAAGGCGTTATGTGGAAAAGCTTCAGTCTATCCCTTCGCCAGATCAATATTTGATGCCTAAATCGATATTTTTCGACCCGCTGTCTTCGCCCTCTCTGCCTGACATCTGCTACCCTGATATCTACAACTATCTTGTCCACACAAAATCAGCCTATTCTCACGAAAGTTTGAAAAACTTTAAGAGCAGCACTCTAAGCAACATTACCCTGTGTGATTTCTAAAATGGTGACAATCAAAAAAAAAAGTTGACTGCGATGGCCGACGCTTCAAGGATAGGTGGATATTGGACTATTTCTTCAATAATTCACACAACTGTGTCTGCCTCATTTGCAAAGAGACAGTCGCTGTTTTTAAAGAGTTCGATGTGACGCGATAATATTACCGAACAAGACACGCTGACATGTACGACAACATTACAGGGAAGATACGCAGCGAGAAATTATAGCAACTTGAAGCTAGTTTAATTTCACAGCAGCAGTATTTCGCAAGAGCCCGAGTGTCGAAAGAGAACGCCACAAAGGCGAGATTGTTGAAATTATGAATTAATGAAGAAAAAAAAATAAAGTAAATGTGACACACAGAAGGGCTTGCTAAAATTTGTTTAAATTTATTCTTCTATGTGAATCAGCCAAGGTAGCCCCCCGCATTTTTACCACACCAAATCTGGCCCCCTTTGCAAAAGGTTTGGACACACCTGTTTAACTGATGATCTGTAGACGAGGCCAGCTTCTTTCACTTGGTACCAGCTAAATATTATTCAAAATGTAATGATGATGGAAGAAATAAGCATCTTGAATTTGAAACTGTATGTTGTCGGCGATTAGCCTCGCAATGATCTTAATTGTGGTTGTCAGCCCAAAACCCTCTAAATATATATTAAATGCATCTTACCAGATATAAAATGACTACTACATAATCTGTGGTAATCGTTTGGAGCCCAGTTTTCTCGTCGAATTGCAGCAGTCCATCTCGCTCTCCTCTCCAGGTCTCTCGGGATACGGTAGAACTTCAAGTCTCTCCGTCTATCTTCTCTGTTACTGCAACGAACCGCCACACACGCCTTCACCATTATGATTATTAATGTTAACGAGCAGAAAAACACGCCATAATAGGAGGAATTCACGAAGCGGTAATGCGTTAACATGACGAGTAGACGGACAACATGGCGCGGAGGCGTGGTTGTGACGTCATGTGAGTAGGGTCTATAAAAGTAGTCGGCAAAATACCTTGGAGAAAACGATCCGTCCTAGTGTAGATGTCGCATAATTTAATCCTATTGACGACGATAGATGTCCAATCCAATTTGACTGGGGGCTGGCAGTGATTGACAGCCCTCCCAGTCAAAATGGATTTGATGTCTATCGCTAGCAAAGGCTGTAAAAGATTTATCATGGACTCCTTTTATCACCTGTTAAAGTCACTACTACTGTACGGTTACTAGCTCAACAAAAGACATCCAAACACAACACAATTGTAAGTGACCATGTGCTTTTAATGTAACAGATTTTAGCTACTGTATGTTGCTCTTTTATGATCTTTAATACACCATTGAAACATGTGCTTCTTACCCATGGGCCAGGACTATATCTTGATATGAAGTTTTCGTTCAAATTTTTTATCCCTGTAGAAGAAGGCCCGCAAGGAGCCAGAAGTCATCCCAAAGCGAGCTGCTGCCACCGTCGTGGGCACCAGGCGGGCACCCGTTGCAGCAACCAGGGCATCAATTTGTAAGTAACGGATTAGCAGGGGTAAAAATGTTAATATGAGTAAACTGAGTCTGAATGTTCTGCCCTTGACCACCTATAGCTAGGCCGACTAGAGTTGCAGGCACTGCGACCGTGGCCGCCGCCCCCTCCAGAGGTAAGAGGAGGCAAACTCTCAATGCATGCACGGAACTGTGACGTTTTGTCTGTTCCCTCAGGTGTCTTTAAAGCTCCTGTGGCATCCACCACAGCAAAAGGAGGCAAAATGACGGTGGGAGTGGCTGCCACGGACCCAAAAGCAGGTAAAGCCAACCACAGTATTATTCGGACTATAAGTCGCACCTGAGTATAGATACAAGTCTAACTGTGATGGTGCCTTCTAGGCACTGGCGGCGGACCCACCCGTAGGCAACCTTGGGACATGAGAGGGAAAGTTAGCGACATGAAAGGGAAGCTCCAGGACTATCAGATCAAGATGAAAACTGTCAACCAGGAAAGAGATGTCCTGAAAAGCTCCCTTGCTGATTTCCAATCTAGGAAGGCTAAGATTGAGCGGGATCTCGGGTATGAACTTGCAGACAAACTACAATTTTTCCTGGTTCCAATTGAGGCAGGAGTGACGCCATGTGCTTTCCCTGTGTTTCAGCGAGTGCCGGGAAAGACTCCAGGTCCTCGTTGGTGTTGAGGAAGAGTTGGCGAGGGTCTCCAGTGAGAAGAAAACCCTGGAGACCGAGCACAAAAATCTGGAAGACAAACACAGGGTCCTGCAGACACTGTGGGACAGTCAGAAGGTGGAGCTTGAAACCGTCAAGGTAATGGCTGTACACAGGTTCTGCTCTTGAGGTGGGGAATTAGTATAAAAATGTATTAAATAGTCTATTGTTCTTGTTTGGTAGAAGAATAGAGTTGAACCCTATTTTCTGACATGTTCTCTTGTAGATGCAGCTGTCAGTGCAAGATTCAAGCCTGCGAGCAGCCAATGAGGAGCTGGGCTTCCTCAGGGAAACGACGGCACGGCAGAAAGACAAGCTACACTCAGCTGAGATGGAGCGACGGCAGCTCCACAATACCATTCAGGAGCTCAAAGCAAGTCGCGTCAACCTAATTACAGTTGCACACTTCGGACCACAATTCACGGCTCATTTGACTCCACATCATTGTACCTCTGGTATTTTTTTAACAATGTTCCACTCGCCGCTTACAGGGAAACATCAGGGTCTTTTGCCGGGTGCGTCCCCTGGTTAACGGGGGGCTCGGAAACCACATTCAGCTCCCCGCTGAAGACAAGAAGGAAATAAAGCTAGCTAAAACGGAAGAGGTGAGTGAAGCAAAATAAAAATATTTTTTATTTGTGGAGGTTCTTTTGGAAAATATATGCATGTCTTTTTTTCTCCTCCTCAGTCTCATACTGGCAAGAGTGCCGACACGCAGAAAAACTATAGCTTCAGTTTCGACCATGTCTTTGGCCCAGACGCAACCCAAGAGGAGGTAAGTAAGGGTTGAAGTTCTTCGTCGTAATGATAGAAATCCGTCAGCAGGTATGCAGTTGTTTGTTTTCTGATTTTGGATTCTAAAACGAGAAATGAAACAACAGGTCATTATCCTTTTTCTGATTTTGGATTCTAAAACAGATATTAAATGAACGAGTGGATACACTGATAGTGATTGTTACAGTGGTTGTTGAATCCTGTCTTTGGGGGGGGGGCACATAAACCCTCCACCAAAACCAGAAAAAATTGCAAAAAAACAAAAAAAACCAACAAAAAAACGCAAACAGTCTTGTAAAATCAAAATACATGGAAGATGGGGAAAACTGCTCTCAAATGTAAAAAAAAACCTGAAAACCGCAAAAACAAAAAATGCCAAACTGTGAATATTGCAGGAAAAAATGGCAAAACTGAAAACTACAAAAACACACAAGTTTATAGATAATTTATTTGATATTTTAGTTGAAGTCATTATAAGGCTATCATTTGCAGCCACGGATGGCGCTAGATGTCCAATTCGCGCTGGGCTATATGGCCTCAAGTACATATCACTGTAAACAGAGCAGACTTACCTCGATAACGATAAATGATGATAAATTCGCCCAAGCGGACTGTTTTATAATTTGAAAATCTGAATCAATGCATGAGACACAAATTAATCGTTTCTCGATGATTTATTTACCAGCTTTCAATTTAACAATTTTACATGCAGTCTAAACATTAAGTATTTAAATTTTCTTTCAAGTGTGAACATTTATAACAGCTTGTATGACTTGAACAATGTACAACATGATAAAAATCAATACGACATCTGTGCAAACATGTCAGTGCAACACAAATGACTTACCGCTTGAACAGTACACTTCAAACAGACAACTTATTGTTAATGGCTGCTGTGACATAATTACTCAACACAAGTTTTTACTTCAAGGTTTGAGGATTTTCCAGAGCATTTTTTAATACATGCACGCACACATGTACCCTCCACACAGGTACACACAGACATTAAAGCTATATTGCTCTTATGCCAATGAAACATTTAAAATTTTATGATGGCAGTAATGACACAGAATAAAGCAAGCACATACAGAAAAATAGCTGTGGCCATTAAACGGCTATAGGCTTCACTGTTGGATTATAATGTATGATGAATGCTTTACCATCATAAAAGCTATCACAGAAATCACACACACACATACAGAGATACAAAATAACGCGACATGCTAATTGCTAGATGCAGTCCGTGCCCAATCTACTCATTAAGTTCAGCCTTTTCGACAAGGTTAGAGCCGCTATCCGACTCAATCACGTTCATTTGTAGCGTTAGCCGCTAGCATTAGCCTTTGGCCTGGCTACCAGTAGAAAGCACTGAAAGCACCCTCTCCTGAAATCGTGAGAACCAGCGAGGACAGCGGGAGAGAGCCCGTCTGGAGGCTGCCACATAATGTCGGGTGAAAGTTCGGTGAAGCTCCCTTAAGCCAGACTCCATCACGTTTTCTTTAAGCGTTAGCCTACTGAGCTTCTGTTTGTTTGATTTCCAGATAACCACGTGACTTCATACGTAACCACACTGACTGCTTTCTTAAAGGGGAACGAACATAGCTGAACTACACAGAGTCAAAGCAAGATGAAAAGACTATCTTCTTGTTCTTGTTGACATGGTCAAAATTACGTCAGTCGTCTTGAAGAATTTCGGTAACAGTAAATTTTCTGTATACCACCCGACTCTACGTCGAATTCCTTTTGACTAACGCCAAACTGCAACTAAACAAACGCAAATAAACAAAAATTGACAATATCGCCCAAAAATTCAGAAATTGCAAAAAAAAAAAGAACAAACAAACAATCAAACACTTGGAAAAAAAAAAACCCCTACCAAAATCTGGAGGGGAAAAACAGTAATGTTGAAGGTGCGAATGAATAGCCCTCCTTTGATAAGTCTCAGCAATGTTTGGGAGAAGAAAAAAAAGTTTCGAAGTCTCCCCCCCCCCCCCCCCCCCCCCCCCACACACACACACACACACTTTAATCCGTGTAAGTAAGGCACCATTAGCTCCAATCTAGAAACACTACCTGTACAAGTTTATGACAATTGTATCTCATATTTCCTTCTCTTTCACCGACAGATATTTGAGGAGATCTCCCTACTGGTGCAGTCGGCACTGGATGGATACAACGTGTGCTGCTTCGCCTATGGCCAGACGGGGAGTGGCAAAACATACACCATGGAGGGAGCCGTAGATTGCGACGAGAACCTCCGTGGTGTCATTCCCCGAGCTGTGGAGCAGATTTTTCGGGCTTCCCAGAAGCTTGCGGAACAAGGCTGGGAGGTTTGTTCTTAGCTTAGTCTTGTTCTGGGTAAAAAATGATAAGTTTCCTCAAGCTGGGATGCGTTTCGTTCTCGTGGCAGTTTTCCTTCACGGCCAGCTTTGTGGAGATTTATAACGAGTGCCTCCGTGACCTGCTGTACAAGGGCAAGGCCGGCAACAGACCCGAACATGAAATACGCATGTCTACAAGCAATCAGCCGAGTATCACCAATCTCACATACCAAAAAGTCACCAGTGAAGACCAGGTACTGGGTCTACCAAATCCAGTTGGGTGATTCTCATGAAGCAGACCTAAACTACAGTATGTCTTGGATGTATTTAGGAATATAGTCTAGTATTAAAAGCATGTTAAACAAGTCAAAATTTGGGCCTTAAAAGCATTACACTAATTATTCGAGGAATTGAAAATTATGTAAACTTGACGATTTTGAAACTTTTTTTTTTCTTTTCCATAATTTACAGTAATTGTTGGCGATATTAACTGGTAGCAGATAGTAGAAACCTTCTGCATTTGTTTAAGGGCTGGTCACAGCCTAGCACAGCAGCTATGCCATTTGACCATTATATGTCTCTAAACTAAGATGCTTTGGATTTGTTGTGTAAGCATACCATTTTCATTCATGGTGCAAAAATTAAATGGACCATAATTAATTGAAAAATAATGAATCATAAACTCATGACATACCTCATTCACTATACTGAAGCTGTTTGCCTTCGTTATGATTTTGAGCCAAAAGCACTGTGTGAGCCATATGTGACATGGCAGTGCCTTATTGGCACTGCCATATCACTATTTTGATTTCAACAATAAATATAGTGGTGCAATAAAGGCACTTTTTTCCCATAACTTCAGTTGAAGTTGTTCCCTTATTTTTCACATGTTTTTTGGAAAACCTTGAAGTTGTTACATTTATCATTATTAATGTATCCAGTGGGGCATCACAGTACAATTAGCCAAAATGTGTTAAGTCCTCGACCGCATGTATCGGTATCAGTTTGATATCTGTATCAGATTTTAGGAGTTGGACAATATCGGGATATCGGTTAACGGTTAAAAAGTCATTATCGGACAACTACTTTTAATTTGTCTTTGTGAATCTCTGCAGTTGGACATTAAATTTGTTTAACGTGGCATTAAGTTAAATTTCCCGATACCTTTAGAAACCATGTAGTTTTGAAAACCTGAAAGTTCATTTTTAGTTGAAAGATGGTTATGTCTATTATGTGGCCCAGTCCACGTTTTCTTACCAAAATAATATTTTGTATGTTTTTTTTTTTTTTTTTTTTTTTTTTTTTAAACTGCTTTTAATTCATTCAAATTCATTACTGTAATGCGTCCATGAAAAGTTTTGATGTTTTCACTTTAAAAATGTTTAAAACTATCTAATTTACCAGTTTATGATGAAATATAATGGTCTCTTTGTATAAAAAATATTGAAGGAAAATCTAGTACATAATGTTATTCTAACCCATAATGTACCACTAAGAAGGCAAGACAAAAGATAACTACAAGGTAGGATTGTTAGGCCTTTTTTGATATTGTAATATATGCTTACTTTCCATCACAGGTAATCATTGCCATAATTTTTCATACTACACGTTTTAAGACAATATTGTATTGTAAATTAATAAATGACTGAGTCATCAATGGCATTTTATTATTTTAAGATTGTTTTGGTAAATGACTTTCATTACCGTAATGCATAGCGTTCATGAGAATCATCCAGTTGGTTCTCAAGTGATCCACCGGATTTAGTCATCAGACTCAAGACCTTTACCTTGCTGATGTCTGATTTTCTGAACGCATCAGGTCCTACGCTTGATCGCCTTGGCCAATCAAAATCGCTCCACAGCCCAGACGTCCCAAAACGACCGATCATCCCGCTCGCATTCCGTTTTCCAGTTGAACATCGAAGGGGTGAACACCGGCAGGGATGTCAAATGCAGTTGTAAGTTGTTTTTGTTTTGAACCTTTACAGAGCAACCATTTAAGTCAATGACACAAGATGAGCTTTCAAAGCCAGTACTTCCAGCTTGTATGAATTGGATGATGCGATTACAGTGGTACCTCTACATCTGAATAATTCGTTCAAGGTTCTGGTTTGTAAGTCGAAACAGTTGTAGGTTGAGCGTGATTTTCCCCATTAGAATACATTACAATTTGATTAATTCGTTCCACAGCCCAAAAACCTACGCTAAATCCTTAATAAATAATAGGGGTATGTCGATCGCTTATTTTAGCGAACAAGTCAGCCACCTGATTTTGAGGATCTGCTGATACTACAGTTGTTGTTTTTTTTCTTGGAAGGGTGGGTGGTACTAAAGTTTTAAACATGTTACTGTCCCAACGTTCCACCTTCATAATGTAAATGATTTTTTTAAAAAGTGCTTGTTTTTATAAAACGCTAATAAAATAGCCACAGCACACTACCACTAGTGTGTAACAAGCTAAACAATGATTGACACATTTGCGCCTTTGATCGTAGAGCTACCAAACTTCTCTGGCAAGATAAAAGCGATAAACCTGTCAATCATCATTAACTTTCAGATTCAGGGATTTATTTGTCATTGACACCAGCTCTCACAAGATGACAATGAAATTCCGTTCAATGAGTGAGCATCGGGCCGCTTTAAACGTTCCGCGCCGCCAACTTCTTGCTCTTCTTCAGAAATTACAGGGCAAGTTACAAGTAGACACACTTAAATCATACAACACAGCAGGGATATGACACGACGCACAGGTCGTGTGCAGGGATTTTTTGTATGAAAAAAAGAACTACCAGTCATGGCTGGAGGAAGGGGGGGTCAGTGATGGTAAGAAAAAGGTGGTGGCGGACTGGGGGGGGGTTGTGTGTGTGTGTGTGTGTATGCACAAGTTAATCAGTATTTGTACGACTCTGTAGACAAAATAGGAGTCGCAGGGCCCTGCTACCGGCCTTGGGAAGAGATCAAGTGCAAGACATAGGGCCATCTGTGCGTCTCTCTCCAGGAGAAGGGGAGTGGTGTAAGGGTGTTCGGGAAAGGGAAAGGGAAAGGAAAAGTACAATCGAATTAAGCCAAATAAGTAATTTAATATGTTCAAATACAGTTGTTCTTCAGTCAAATTGGCGCTCCTCATGGCGTAAGCGAGACCTTAGTTCCCTTAAGTCAGGGGTCCCCAAACTTTTTCC
Source organism: Corythoichthys intestinalis (assembly GCF_030265065.1). Taxonomy (NCBI): domain Eukaryota; kingdom Metazoa; phylum Chordata; class Actinopteri; order Syngnathiformes; family Syngnathidae; genus Corythoichthys; species Corythoichthys intestinalis. The sequence continues at coordinate 25,492,533 of NC_080416.1, forward strand.
TGTGAGGGCCACATAACTTTTCCCTTTTCCGATGAGGGGCCGGGGTCCGTTTGAAACAGAAAAGGTGTGACGATTGCAGGACTGCCTAAATGTAAATATTTATTTTTCAGAAAGCCACAATCAAATAACCCCTTCTGGATTCTTCGCAGAACAAAAGTTAATAAAATAATAATAATTATAATAATAATATAATAATAACACTATTAATTAAATACATAATGACCAAATAACTAGGGCTGCAGCTATCGAATATTTTAGTAATCGACTGAAAATTCTATCGAGTAATCGGATAAAACAAATATATTTTTTAGGTGAAGAGCAATTATAAATATACATGAGAAAACATTTCATCTGATCTTGAACCATTTTCAGTCAATCACTGTCTTTATTTTCGATGTATATTGTTGAAAACAGCCAACAATTGCATCTCAGATGTAACTAGAATAAAAAAAGACTAATTCACTGCTTTCTCTCAAAAAACTTTTAGATATCATTAAAATTATATGTATATGTGTGTGTGTGTGTGTGTGTGTGTGTGTGTGTGTATATGTGTGTATGTATGTCTGTCTTACCTAAAAATGCCATTACGCTTGATAACACACATCACTTAAAAGTTAGGATTCCTTCCCACGTGTTTCAATTGAATTTCTATTTGTGTCAAGCCATTTTTAAGTTCTAGTTAAGTTTTAAGTTAGTCTAAACTGTAAATCCTGATAGGATTTTGAGTTTTTGCAGTGTCAATATGACCAAGAAAAGCAGCAGATTTCTGATCACATGATCGGATCGGGATATCCCTGATAAATACTGCTGGTATAATTACAAAATGGCAAAACAAATGTAAATACAAATCTGAATAATTATAATGTAAGGAATCTGGTTCTAATGTGGCAGTTGTTTTCATGCTGTTCCTGAACGCACCGTGTGACTGATGAGAGAGAGGTGCGAGAGAATGGGATGTTTTTACTTGTTTCATGTTGTTGTCGACTACGGCGGATAATAAATGAAAACCTGATGAAGCTGGCGACTTCCTTGCCGATTTTACAATAACAAATCGGAAACAAAAAAGCGTTTTTATTGTCACCTTAACTTAGGGAATGGCGAACGGAGGTCGGAGCAGCTCGGCCGTCGAGCCAGTTCAATCACACGAATACCACGCTTATATTTTTCAATCATTTCCTAATTTCAATGGTAAGCGTCACCTTTTTTCACTGCCTAAACTAAACTTTTTGTGACCCATGTTGATTTCTCACAAGAAAATCCGCTGCGCATTCGTCTTGCGGGAAAACAATAAAATTGCAACGCCGTCATATATTGTCGTATCTCGACCATGTCATATTTCGAGACAAATGACGAGTCAAAATTTTACGTCTGATGTCGAAAGGATCGTATGTCGATGCGATCGTATGCCGAGGTACCACTATAGTTAACTACAAAAAAAAAAAAATCCACTTTAGAGTGTGTATTTAGGGCCGTTACCAGTGTGTACTTCTCTTTATTCATTTATTTTTTATTTGATTTATTTATAAATTCATTTACAATTACAACAATGCATATGTCATTTTGCTTATGTGTACAGCTACCCTGTGCTTGGTGGACCTGGCTGGAAGTGAGCGCATGGTGAAGAGCCAATCTCAGGGCGAACGCTTTAAAGAGATGAAAGCAATCAATGGCTCATTGACCAACCTGGGCATTGTTATCACTGCACTGGCCTCCAAGGTTTGTGATAAATATCATACTCTTAATTCACCATTTTCTCTCGCTATTTTTAACTCATTCGCCACCATTGATGACGACAGACATCCAATCTGTTTTGACTGGACGTTCATTGCCATCAATGTCAGTTAATTTTTGTTTTTTTCAAAGTAGTTACTTTAATGGTAACATTGTTGTTGCAGGATAGCCACATTCCTTACAGGAACTCAAAGCTAACCTACATGTTGCAGCCTTGCCTGGGCGGGAACAGCAAAACGTGAGTATTTTGAAGCAAAACATGACTAAAATCCATAATTTCGTAGTTTAAGAAAAAATATAAGTCCCTACCAGTGTTGTTTTTAGCAGCTCTTTTAATTTTCGTCTTAGTCTTTTGGACGAAAGTACTTACTAGTCTTAGTCGTTTTTAGTTATTTCAAAATGTGTTCGTCTTCGTCTAGTTTTAGTCAACGGAAAAAAAGACAAATTTCGTCTAGTTTTAGTCGACTTCTCTCAAAATTTTTTCCTCTATGAATTTCAACAGATGAGCTCGTAACTGTAGAGTCTACAAGGACATCGACATCTTAATGATGACAATACACAATCGGCAAGAAAATGGCACATTATTTGCAATGAATTAAACTAACCTGGACTCTACAAACTATGTAAAATGTTTTCCAAGAGATGAAGAAGACACAGTCACTGCGCTTAATGCTAATGCTAACGCGACCGCTATGCTAACTAGTGCTGCAACGATTAATCGATTAACTCGAGTATTCGATTAGAAAAACGATTTGAATTAAATTTGGCTGTTTCGAGTATTCGTTTAATTACAGTGGCATTGTAATGGTTTGTTTTGAAAGCGTTTGCCTTACGTTTTATTGATTTGGGTGGATACACGACACTCTAGTCTACCTCATTTCACATGGCTGAATCCATCTGCTCCTTGTTAAGACCAAAATAAGTTGTTGTTTGAGCTAATGTTTTTTATGCATTCGTGATTTAGTTTATTGGTATATTAAGCCATTTTTTGTGGGAATATGTGTCAGAACAGTTCATTAAAAGCATTGTTAAAAAAAGTTAGCATTTTATAGCATTTAAGCTTGCGGACTTTTGCTATGCAAGTTAGCCAACTGTTCTTTTGTTGTACATAGATCCTCCTTTTTTTTTTTTCTTTTCTTTTTTTTTTTTTAAATACCGTTTGAGGCTCAGCTGAAGTATTTGAATTTTTATGGTCCTTAGCCTATTATTCGATCTAAATAGTTAATCGATTTATCGACTACTAAAATAATCGATAGCTGCAGCCAGCCCTAATGCTAGCGCAACGAGTTAGTTTAGTGTGTGATCATTCGGCACAGACATTCAAAGGCCTGCGTGTGGTGCGGAGGGGTCAGGGGGAGGCGCAGCACGTCACATGAGTGGCACGACCAAACACTGCTAAAATGCTTACGAACTAGACATACGACAAGAAAATATCACACATTGTGAATTTATGATGGAAACTATGTTGAATTTTCATCTCATCTGTATGTTTTAGTATCCGAAGACACGTGTTTAGCTCATCATTGTGACGAATTTTTTCGTTATCGTCATCACTGGCGAAAACAACACTGGTCCCTATAGTTCCGCTGTTAGGATGATCTCAGTACTTAGCACAAAAAAAAGTTTGTATTCATTTAATCTTTTTCCATACAGCTTGATGTTTATCAACATTGCACCTGAGCCGGACAGCTTTGGCGAGACTCTCAATTCACTGAGATTTGCCAGCAAGGTGAGCGACGTGCGCTGAACCATTTGACACTTAATTTGACATTTGATAACCAGAAACAATGTGTGGGATTTTGGCTTTTGTTTCCCTCGCAGGTAAACAACTGTGTCATCGGCACGGCCAGCGCCAACAGGAAATAGATTCTTAAAAGAATTCTGCCATGACCATTCCCTTTTATATATAGCTAAGGTTTTGTAACCAGCTGTAATTGACAGCGGTACACTGCCAATAATTTCAAGACTACAATCAACCTGGTGAAATATGCCTTTGTTCTAATAAAATTATTTCTCTCAGTGGTTTTCATTTATTTTATTTTTGTTGTCTTTTTTTTTTAATTCAACTATTCACAGCCAACGTTTATATATACCAAAGCGGTTGTCTGATTATCTTAAATGTAAGTGTGTATAATAGGAAGCAATTTTTAACTTTTTCTGTATGTTGTATGTAGTACAGCTATTTTAAAAATCTACAATGTCTTCAGTTACCCACAATGTTTTCAATATCATAATCAATGTTGATGACTTTTGCATGTTACGCATACAGCAACTATAAACGAATTAGACCCTGACCATAGACTCCAGCATTTTATTTTTTTAATCTTGATTGATGAGTGGGCCTTTTGTTTTTGGGAATGAGAGATTAAAGCATTTCATGTAAATTTTAGTATGACAATAAAAAAATCTTAAGGTTGGGTTTCAAATCATCATGTGACCAGTTTGTGTGCAGCACACGTGCAATTTAATTCTTGCTTTCAAGTGAAGCTGTGCTGAAGTCTGAACCAAAGAGACAACCAAAGTGACAACTACTTTTTGGAAAGATTTTGAGCATTTTTTTTTTTTTTTTGGATGAAACAATATACTATTGTCAATGGTCAAAGTGGTTATTGTAGGGTTTGAGTCTGGTAAAATAAGTGGTGGAATGTACTTAAGTACATTTTTGTGGATCTGCACTTGAGTACAAATATGAAGTACTTTTTCCTTCATTTTACAGCAATGTATCTGTACTTTATACTCCAATACCTTTCAAATTGTCGCCTGCGTTACACGTTACTTTTGTTTTCTTTTTTCCCCCCCTCTCATTGTGAATTGTTTCGTTTTCATACCGCCGGCACTCTTGTTAAGCCCCGTGCAACTATACCGTAACTGAGCACTAGAGGCAGAAACACGAGTACGAGCAAGATTAGGCAGGTGAACAAGATATTGACCAGTAAAAACCACCATGTCTTTTACAGTTGGTGGCGGTATGCACCCAATAGTTGCTTGGTATCCGCCATTAAGCTAATTTTTGGAGGAGTTTTTTGAGCTTGTTAAGCTTCTGTTGTGTCAGCGTCAGTTTTTTCCATTCTGTACAGTTTTAAATAAAACTGAGCAGTCAGTGAATTTTCTGGTTCTTTGAATGTTGACTCAGATTTATCTATGTAATATATACGTATATACTTTTGTAATTTCTTGCACGTGTATCTGTACTTTTACTTTTTGAATGAGCACTTCATCCACCACTGATAATAATCCTTTGTGGTTAATCTAATGTTGCTCTTTAGAAAATTTTATTTACACAAAATGAAGGTTTCAAAGTCCACGCCATATTTTCGGCTTTTTCGAATTCAATTCCTATATACTCTTAAACACACGAATAACAAAAAACTATACACAGTGATTCCTCGCTACTTTGAGCTTCAAACTTACTGCCCTCAATCCATTGCAGATTTTTTTTTTCAATTTAAAAAACAAAAAAAACAGATGAGCTGTCCAGACTTGATTGGGTAGTCACACACCCCCCCTCTCTCCCTCTTCCTGCTCCAGGCGGTGAGTGCGCTGGAGTTGCTTAAAGTTAACAAGTTAGCAATGTTGCCAGAGATCTGAGCTTCAAAGCGCCACGTGTGTCAATCATCGTTTAACTTGTTAAACAGTTGCTGAGGCAACTCATTGTGTGTAAGTGAGCAGCTTTGGCTTTGAGTGGACTCACTGAAGCATTTAATAAAGCCAAGCATTTCTCTGCTTAGTTCCTGTTTAAAAATAATTCAATGGGACAGTAAAATGTGCTTAAAACCATTTTTAAAAATTATATATATATATATATATATATATATATATACATAAAAGTTTTTTTTTAATTTATATTTTGGGAAAAAAGCTAAAAAAAAAGAAGAAAAAAAAATCATATAGGGCATAAAACACTCAGGTGACTTGAAATTCCGCTCAGACCCCCAAATTGGCCAACTTTCAAAATTGTCCGATATGCATGTGTGATACATCATTGGAAAGCTTAAAATCTCAATTTTCTGGGGGAAGAAAAAATTGAACAGGAAGACATACATTTTTTTTTTTTTAAACAACAAAACCCTAACTGGAGGGAAGAGGATGACAGAGCATAATTAAAGACGGCATGATTTTAACGAGATATTATCGCGTACCTCTTCTATCCAAAAACTCCATGTTGCATGTATCACCGAGTGTCAAGAAACAGCTGTGAATGGCCACAGACAGATTTTGTGCGATTTTATGGGTGAAACATGGTAATACAACGGGGCACGATGCAGAAATCGCAGACATCGAGGAGTGTTCGAGATTTTCCTTTTCATATATTTACCCTTTTAAACGTTTTCAATTTTTCTTTGTTTGGATCGATAATCATCTGAAATACTGGGGAAAATGCGGCAGTAACAAAAACAATACAATTAAGCAATTGTTATGAGGTAGATATCCGTGACTTGTATACCGACACTATTTTTGTCATTGTGACATCATTTGTTTAAAACTTTAAAATATGCAAGTGAATAATTTTAAAACTTTTTTTAAAAAACTAAATATTAGACATCAATTAATAATTATAAGCTAAAAATGACAGACATTTCGAAAAATAAAATTATTTACCTCCTTTTTATGGCCTGGTTGAAACAAAAGCGGTTGCGCGATGTCTGTAAATGGAGGTCTCCAGGGTAAACCAGACAAATTAAAAATAGGTGGCTAAATGTGCCATGAATCTGCTATGGCAGCATATAGACATATTGTTCTATCAAACACAGCAGTTCTTTTGGCTTAAAATACAGCAGTTTATTTTTAGGAGGGGTACAAGAGCAGAAACTCCTTTTTCAGCCTTGTCTGTGTTTTCCGCCTCATCTTTCCAATGGAAAATCTGAATAAATACATTGAAAAAACACAATACCCCAAAAAAAAAAAAAAAAAAGGGCGGGAGGCTTTGACTTATCGTGGCGGGTTCTGGTACCCATTAACCGCGAAAAACGAGGGATCACTGTACTCTGCAATATCTCAGAGTAAATATAGCAATATCTTTGACTGACCCTTACTGTTTTTTTTTTTTTTTTTTTTTTTTAAAATATGACAATTGAAGTGCCTTATAATTCAAAATAATTCTGCCACGTGTGTGTGTGTACAATGTGCCTCCCTTATTTTTGTTGTCTTTTAAGTGTGTATGTTTTAGTGTGTTTCTTTGACTGTGTTTTGTGTTGTTTGTGCTGGCGCTACTTTGCCACATTCATTATGGCGGCGATGTCACATCATGTGTTGGTGCTAGGGCTTATGTCTACGTGTGTCTCGTCTGCCTGCTGTATGTCTGCCTCCTCTTAAAGGGGCTGCAGTACAGTCTCTCCATAAAAAGAAGACGAACATCTTCCAGAAATGCTTCCCAAACTTCCGGGCCTTGATCAACCGGCGGGACCGAGTGGTTCGACCGGCGCGGTCTGGCCCGCGGTGGTCTTTTCCGGCTAGAAAAAGCAAAGAGGTCGGTGGCGGTTTGATGTCTGCCTTATTTTGTTTTCTTTTTTATGCCAGAGGCGACGGTCGGTGGCTATCCGCCTAGCGTGCTAACGGCACAGCTGTACGGACGAAATTGAAATTAATTCAAACATTTCCCCCCTACTATCGTTACGCAAAAACACATTTTATAGAATTTATGTCCAAAACAATTATTTTGACTGCGAGTCTTCGTCAAACATGCTTCATTAAGAAATAATCTCCATACACTAAGCAAAAACGTCACATAGTGTACGTTGATATAATGACGTTTTTTCCTCAATTCAGTCTTACATATTTTTTTATGCAAGGCCACTATGTAGTGTAGGATTCTCAACAGGTGGCTACATATTTTTTTGCACCTTCTGCCATCTAGTGGAAGTATTTTTTTTGTTTGTTTGTTTTTTGCTCCGCCGGTCACTATACGTCGCTTGTATAGATAGATTAATAAAAATAGTTATTTTTCCAGAATGTAACATATCTTTGATACCCCCAGATGCAGTCCTCTTCAGTGGAGGTGGACAGCAGCGGCGACTCTGTGGTGCAGGTGTGCTTCCCGGCTTCCCAGGCTTCGGTGCTGGAAGCCCTTAACCAACAGAGGGAGGACGGTCGCCTGTGTGACCTGGCCATCCATGTGCAAGGTCACGTGTTCAAGGCCCACCGCTGCGTCCTGGCTGCGTCCTCGCCATACTTTCATGACCAGGTGTGTGTGCCCAGCAGTGTTGTTAATCTTACTGAAAAAAAGTAATTAATTATAGTTGCAAATTACTTCTCCCAAAAAGTAATTGCATTAGTAACTCAATTACCTGAATGTAAGCGTAAGTAGTTACTTGGCAAAGTAATTGGTGATAATTACTTTTTTTTTTTTTCCCTCAAAAAAACAAAAAATAAACAAAAAAAAAACATTGGCCACACGATGGGAAGTTTTTTGTGAAGGTTTTTGGTATAATTGGCCCGAGCCCAATTCTTTACCCTAATTTACCCTTTACCCTGAATCAACTGTTAAAAGTTGTTAAAATTGCTCCCATTATTGCATTAGTTCCCTTCTCTCTACTTTCGACATATGAAAGTTTTAAAACTGTTTCATCATTTAAAGATAGATTCAAGTCAAGATTTTGCCGATTTAGAAGTATTTTAGATTAAGTTACTTAGGTTCGTTAGGAAGGTTCTCTACAACAGAGCCGTCCTAAAAAGTCTACTGCTTTAAGATGGCGGCTGTCTACTAACTCATTTAGTGCCATGTCTGTCATTTTGCATCTAGTTATATCTATGTACAGTACATGTGATATCTACCATATCTACCATAACATACGGGCGTAGTTTGTAGGCTATCGGCTACAACATGTATTATTGGAGCTACCTAGCATCGCGTTTGCTCGGCGTCACAACTTTCTTGCCTCCTCCCTGCTCCTGCTCTGCTCTGTCGTCTCGGTGAGTCCGTCTCCCTCAGACTTTTTGACCAATATAGTAACGCATAGTAACGCATGCCTTTCCGTCCTCAGTAACGGTAACGGCGTTGCCAAGATGAGAAAAGTAATTAGTTAGATTACCCACTACTGAAAAAAATAACGCCGTTAGTAACGCCGTTATATTGTAACGCCGTTATTAACAACACTGGTGCCCAGTGTCTCAAATCCTGCCGAAAAGTTGTAATCTCCTCGTTGTTTAAATGTTGTCTCACCAAAACTCATTTGCCATCATCTTCAGTTCACAGAAAACAAATTGACAGATACGTGAATCTTATTTTCGTTATGTCATCTTAACAGTGTTGGAAATAACGCCGTTACATAACGGCGTTATTTTTTTCAGTAACGGGGTAATCTAACTAATTATTTTTTCCGCCGTTACAACGCCGTTACAGTTACTGACGGTCAAAAGCGGTGCGTTACGTACTTTGAATAAATTGAAGAAACTACCAGCCGTAGCGAGTCTGCTCTGTTTATTTGTCATCCAAGACTGGGTGCATTCAGGTTCATGGCAATGAAAATAGTAAACACACATAGCCTACCTTTGCAAGAACAATAGAGTTGCCATTTGATACGGTCATAATGTGCAGGTCCTCCACCCATCCGCTGCAAAACTGTTCGTAGCTTTGTAGCGAATTGTAATTTTGGAATCGCTGATGAGTTCAGTAACATACACCAAACAATAAATGCAGCAGAATGTCCATTTCGCGTAACTGTGGAAGCCCGTCGACATCTTTACTCCATTTGTCCTCGGCTTGCTCGTAAGGGTCAACATTGTTCACATCCTTAAGTTTGATCACATACCTGTTCTTCGCCTTAGTAACGAGCTTGTCTCTTTATCGAACTGGCAAGTTTAAGTTTAATGTCCCGCGAGCCAAACCTGCTTCCAATATGGCTGCGTTGTTGTCAAATCTCACGTGATCCCTCATTATGTGACTTAAACACTTGAGCCTAATAGCGCACGTACTTCAGAGCCGGTTTTTTGTATGTGAATTGTCTCGCCCTGTGTTTGTATATGTGTATCTGTTGGTAATAAAGTGTTTTTTTTTTTTTTTTTCAAACAAACTTCAGAGCCGGTGTTTTCACACACAAACCGGAACAGCGCGTGCAGCAAACACACACGCAAAACAGATGCAGAGGGATATGATGGCAGAGCATTCAGAGGAAAATTTGTCCATTACGAGGTGGAGATATAAACACTATTTCAAGGTGGTCGAAATTAAAGGAAAGAACGTGCATGTAAAGTGTAATTTATGTCCCGGGGCAAAGCTTTTGTCGACATCTGTGGTAAGCAATTCAAATCTGTTTATTTTTGTTGCACTTCAAGTGTAGGATAAATCTGTTGCTGGTGAGGTGCAATAAATATTACAAGGCTCTATAACACAACTACCTGTCTGTTCTTCTCTATTCAACTGACTCGAATACTGCTCAAAAAATTTCAAATTCTTTGACACACAACAACTTCTTTTTAAAGTAACGGAAATAGTTACTTTCCCTGGTAAGTAGTTACTTTTACTATAAAGTAATTCAGTTACTAACTCAGTTACTTTTTGGAAGAAGTAATGAGTAACTATAACTAATTACTTTTTTAAAGTAACGTGCCCAACACTGCATCTTAAGGTCCTACTGAAGAACATGTCCAGCGTGTCCATCCCAGCCGTGATGGATCCACTGGCGTTTGAGAGCGTGCTTCGATGTGCCTACACGGGTCAGCTAAGCATGCTGCGCGAGGACATCGTCAACTACCTGACGGTGGGCAGCGTCTTGCAGATGTGGCACATCGTGGACAAATGCACCGAGCTTCTCAAGGAGAGCAGGGCTGCGGGGGGAGGCGCCAGTGGCGGCGTCGGCTCAGCTAACAACGAGGGTCTCGGTCGGGATCAAGCACGGCAGGCGGAAAGTATGGAGTTTTGATTTTATACATATAATTGGTCTAGAAAAGTATGGAACTTTTTTTTTTGTATCAGTAATTACTGGTGAGCAGGGCTGAAACGATTGATCAACTACTCGACAACTAATCGATGATCAAATTACCGTAATTTTCGGACTATAAGGCGCACCTGACTATAAGCCACGATCCACCAAATTTGACACGGAAAAGGCATTTGTTCATGCATAATCCGCACCGGACTAAGAGCCGCAGCTGTCCTCACTGTATTATGGAAAATTTACACCAACATATATAAACCGGAAACACTATATTTGACAGCGGCATCATAAGACCAAATGAACCACCATGAAACTTTGAACCAATTGACTGCAAAGCTTCATTGCTTCAAGAAGCTCCATTTGGCCATCACTGCTTCCTTGGGGAGACAAGTCAACCTCTGCTGCCACCTGCTGTCAACACTGTTTACGTCCAACATGCCTCTTAGCATGCATTGCAGCGCTACAGATTAAAATAAAAAATCAAAATTCATGTTTTTATGATAATTATTTCTTCAGTTACTGTTCAAGGTGTTTCATCAATTACTAGTTATGGTATTTGGTAATACCTTATTTGACAGTGGCGCTATAAGACCATCTTAATTATGACATAACACTGCTATGAGCATTAATTAATGCTTATGACAGATATCATTTTGTGTCATTCAGCAAATTATTTCAGTTTTGAATGGATATAAAAGATCCAAGCTGGACAGAAATGGAGTTGGTGACATAATTTGCCGGATTACACTTCATAACATCTGTCATAAGCAATCATTAATGCTCATGATAGTGTCATGTCATAATTATGACTGTCTTATGGTAGTTTGATGTTGCCGCTGTTAAATAAAGTGTTACCTATTAACCCAAATATGTCAACAAATAAGCTGCACTGGACAATAAATTGCAGGATTAAAAAAAAAATGTTGTGGTTTATGGTCTGAAAATTACGTTAGTTTTTTAGCCTCTCATTGACAGACATCCAATGTCTATTCAGTTTGTCAAAAGTATCGATACTGAAATCATAGACTTCATAACTATATTGACGGGTCGCCTTTGACATACACTGCACCACGCCTTCATATAGAAAATACATATTTTGTATTCATAGTTTTAAATGTTGACAAAGAATATTGTTAAATTAAACAAAAAAGGAAAACAGAATGATCATTTTTAGGTTATTTTTGTAAACAATAATTAGAAAAATTAAAAAGAAACTTCCCTGAATAGTAGTTTTCCCATTTTTTTTTCATAACTAGAAACAAAAATAGTGAATGTGACCTTTTTCTTACTCGTTTAAGGTTTTATTTAAAAAGTACATGTAGAATTTTATTTTTAAAAAATGTACAAGGATAAAAAAATATCAATTTTAGAATTTTTAAATCTTGTCTTTTTTTAAAAATCCTCAAAAATAAAGTAAATATTTCCTGATAGATTTATACATGAACTCATTATTTGTGTACATGTTAGATGCATGGTGTTACTGCATCAGCTGCCCTGCTGTTGGTTAAAAGTGTGGAATTTTTCAAATGTCACACATATGTGCAGGAGCCCTACAGGAGCCCCAACGAGCCACGCAGCCTTCGAGCCGGCCGTCGGTCAGCGAGAGCCAGTCCCCTAGCAGTACCAACTACTTCAGCCCTGGAGCGGCCGCGGCCTTGGTGGGGGGAGGCAGTAGCGGCGGCGGTGGTGGTGCTGAAGTGGCAGCCAGCAACACGCCCAACTATTGCATGCCGTCCGGAGAGGAGTCCTTCACAGTAGAAGAGGGAGAGGAGGAGGAAGAAGAGGAGGAATACCAGCAAAAGAGAAAAGGTGGCAGGAGGAAGAAAACCAGCTCTGCATCAGAAGAGGAAGTCGGTGTCAGTGACAGCTTTGGCGTTTCCTCGTATCAGGTACTCGATAGCGAGGCATAAATGGCTCAAACTTTGGCTCACTTGTCATCTGTACCGCAAAGGACGGCGAGGACGCATCACTGCAGAGACGCCCCACCTACATCCAGCCTAGCATCATGCCCCGCAAGCAGTGGGTGGTGGTCAAAGCCGAGCGGGCGGACGATCGAGATCTCATTGTGGTGTCGGGCGAGGAAGGTGGCGGCGCTGAGGAGGAAGAGGAGGACGACGAGGACGAGGATGACGAGAGGGAAATAGCGTCCGGTCGGGAAAGGGACTGCGGCGGCGACTTTGCGATCTCACACGTGCGGACGCTATCCGCGGAGGGCGGTGCCAGAGGAGATCCCGACACACAGGTTGGTTACACTGAAGGAAATGGACATTTAACGCATTAGCTGCCATTGACGGTAAAAGTTTACCATAAACTCTCACCTCAGAAACTTCCACTGAAATGGTGCCACAGATAATTGATCATAGATCATAATGAGTATGACGGTAATGATCAGAATCGTCTTGTTTACATTCGCAGTATGATCACAATTAGAGATGATGCCGATCGATCGGGTCGGATCATGTCATTTTCAAAGTATCGGAATCGGCAAAAAAATATCGGCCATGCCTTTTTTTAATATATATATGTTTTTAAATTAAATCGTTTTCTAATTGTATTTAACGTTACAGACATAATATGTTACACTCATCCAGAGTCTTTAGTTTAGGCTTAAGGTAGGGTTATCAAATTTAACCCGTTAACTGCGGTAATTCATTTTTTAAAAAATGTATCACGTTAAAATATTTAACGCAATTAATGCATGCGTTGCACGACCCACTCACGCATTGTCACGCTTAATCTGTAATGGCGCCGTTTAACCTATATAGAGAGATAAAAGGCAGCGTAAAATAAGTAGAGTGAATTTTGGCAGCCTTTGGAGTCTTTTTATAACTGGCTAAAGCCTTACAATCCCTCTCCCTACGATTAGAAATATCATGGGAAGCAATGTGGCAATTGATCTTTTTCTTAACACCTTATGTTATTACCCAACGCAGAGAATATATATCAATTGGTAGCACTACGCACAGTCATGGTTCCACTTCCCATCATGCATTTGGGCATGGCTACAGTATCATTTACTGAAAGCTCAACAAATACACTAGATGGCAATATTTAGTCACAATATACAAAGTCACAAGTCTTTCTGTCCGTGGATCCCTCTCACAGAAAGAATGTTAATAATGTAAATGCTATCTTGAGGATTGATTGTCATAATAAAGAAATACAGTACTTATGTACTGTATGTTGAATGTATATATTCGTCCGAGTTTTATTCATTTTTTTCTTAATGCATTGCCAAAATGTATATGATCGGGAAAAATTATCAGGAATGATTGGAATTGAATCGGGAGCAAAAAAAAAAGCAATCGGATTGGGAAATATCGGGATCGGCAGATACTCAAACTAAAACGATCGGTGTCGGATCGGAAGCAAAAAAACGTGATCGGAACAACCCTAATCACAATCATTGCTTGTGATCACGGAAATAATTATGATTGTCGTAATCAATTGTCATCTATTATCGCCAATGAGTTAAAAGTTATTAATGAAGTTCTACTATGAGATAAGAGTCAACAATTAGCAGAACACCACAATAACTTATGATAGTCACTACATGGGCCTTTTTATATCATAATAGCGAGATGCCACGAGATGACAAATTCATGTTTATTTGAGAAATGAATGATACGACAGGCCTCACACTTTAGTTTTAAATTGACTTTAAACAGAAACATTAAAGTATCCATTGTAAGCCAGATGCATTAATATTTTTGCTCAAAGGTAAAGCTATGTAATCATGGTTTAACTTTAAGGCTAGCTATCATAATATCACTAATAATTAAGTAATGGAGCAAATTGGGTTGTCTGTGTTCTTTGTGGGTTACATGTTGCATGATATTTCCAATTTAAAAAAAAAAAAAATTATCACGCACAGGTTGGGATGGGAACTGATGGGAGGATTCCCAGAATGCCTTGCAGTGGCCTTTTTTTTTTTCTTTTTTAAAAAAAGTGTTTATTTAAGAGCAAATAACATAACAAACAATACAACATTACATTACATTAATACAATACAACATTACATTAACATCGTTGTAGGTGCCTAAAATAACATTTGGATAATTATTTATGTTAATTGTAAATGATTTATTTGGTTCTATCAAACGATTTGGTTATTTGGTTTTTGGTTAAATTAGACAGAATTGCTGTTTGTTATTCGGATTTGGTGGGACGGTGTTTGTGACGTCATGTCGTACGATATAAGTGTGGGCAGCGGGGGCTGTTTTGGTAGTAGTAAGTTGGCGTGACGGCAGGAACTATTAAGGATAGAGCTCAGATAATGTTTTGACCTAACTACGTTCTTCTAAATTCTCTCTTTCTATCGATCTCTAAGTTGCTCCCTTTTGTTTGTATTTGATGTCAAGCCGTGGATCGATTTTTGTTGCATTGAAGAACGGACGTAAGGAGCAGCGTGAAAGTTTTTTCCTCCCTTCTGACCGCGGTGAGTGTGATAAAGTTCATTATTTTCTGTAATGTACTGATAAACATTAAACTTTCATAAATTGTAGATTCATTACACACAACTGAAGTAGTTGAAGCCTTTTATTGTTTTAATATTGATTATTTTGGCAAAAAAGTCAAGAAAAAACAAAAATCCCTATCTCAAAAAATTTGCATATTTTATCTGACCAATACAAAAAAGCGTTTTTTAATACAAAAAAAGTCCACCTTCAATTAATTATATCAGCGATGCACTCAATACTTGGTCGGGAATCCTTTTGCAGAAATAACTGCTTCAATGCGACGCGGCATGGAGGCAATCAGCCTATTGCTCTGCTGAGGTGTTATGGAGGCCCAGGTTGCTTCGATAGCGGAATGAGCTTCATTCACAGTGTTGGGTCTGGTGTCTCTCAACTTCCTCTTCACAATATCCCACAGATTCTCTATGGGGTTCGGGTCAGGAGAGTTGACAGGCCAATTGCCATGGCAATGGCATTAATGCCATTGTCAGTAAACCATTTACCAGTGGTTTTGGCGCTGTGAGCAGGTGCCAGGTCGTGCTGAAAAATGAAATCTTCATCTCCATAAAGTAGCAGATGGAAGCATAAAGTGCTCCAAAATCTCCTGATAGCTAGCTGCATTGACCCTGCCCTTGATAAAACACAGTAGACCAACACCAGCAGCTGACATGGCATCCCAGACCATCACTGACTGTGGGTACTTGACACTGGACTTCAGGCATTTTGGCATTTCCTTCTCCCCAGTCTTCCTCCAAACTCTGGCACCTTGATTCCCGAATGACATGCAAAATTTGCTTTCATCTGAAAAAAAGTACTTTGGACCACTGAGCAACAGTCAAGTGCTGCTTCTCTGTAGACCAGGTCAGGCGCTTTTTCAGGTTCAAAAGTGGCTTGACCTGGGAAATGCGGCACCTGTAGCCCATTTCCAGCACACGCCTGTGCACGGTGGCTCTGGATGTTTCTACTCCAGACTCAGTCCACTGTTTATGCAGGTCCCACAAGGTCTGGAATCGGCCCTTCTCCATAATTTTTCTCAGGGTGTGGTCACCTCTTCTGGTTGTGCAGCATTTCCCGCCACACTTTTTCTTTCCCACAGACTTCCCACTGAGGTGCCTTGATACAGCACTCTGGGAACAGCCTATTCGCTCAGAAAGTTCTTTCTGTGTCTTAGCCTCTTGATGGAATGAATGATGACCTTCCGGACAGCAGTCAGGTCGGCAGTCTTGCCCATGATTGCGGTTTTGAGTAATGAACCAGGCTGGGAGTTTTTAAAAGCCTCAGGAATCTTTCGCAGGGGTTTTGAGTTAATTAGTTGATTCAGATGATTAGGTTAGTGCTTCTTTAGAGTACCTTTTCATGATATGCTAATTTTTTTGAGAGGGTTTTTTGGTTTTTCTTGACTTTTGTTGCCCAAATTATCAATATTAAAACAATAAAAGGCTTGAACTACTTCAGTTGTGTGTAATGATTCTAAAATATATGAAAATCTAATGTTTATCAGTACATTACAGAAAATAATGAACTTTATCACAATATGCTAATTTATTGAGAAGGACCAGTATAACGTCAGATTTAAGGGCTTTTCGTTGTGGATTCTACAATCGTGTTTTATGGCTTTTGTTAGTGGCTAATTTTTTTCCAATGTGGTAGCCACTGTTTGTATTCCCCAATCTCAGCGGTTATTCATCGTAATTTAAATGTTTTGTTGAAGTTTACTATAATTTTGCTGAAATGTACCGATACCAATTTACAAGCTCAACAATTTGTAGTGCTTCTGATCGATGTCTGTTTCCATCCAGATGGACTACTGCCAGTCTTCTGAGGAATTCCTCAAGTTGGAGGGCAGCTTGCTGGACGCTGCATTAGCTCAGCATGTCCAGGACGGCGCAGCGGGTCCATGTTCAAGTCAGGGTGCCAATCGTGGTGCTTCGGGGCTGCTGGGTCAGGTGGCCAACCGCGGCCAGCTCTTCCCTCTGGACATGCAGGTGTTTTTTTGGGGAGGGGGAAACATTCTGATTGGTGTTGCCAGGATGAATTGAAAATGAATTATCAAATTCAAAGACAACAATTTTGATATGTAGAGACCTTGTTGACCTAAATTCGTTTTTTTTTTTTTAAATAGTTTTTCAAATAGCAAATATTTCTTTATTTTAGAAATATTTATTGATTCAGATTTTTTTATATAATTTTAAAGAGATTTATTTTATCTTTTAAAAAAGATTAAATAAAAAACAAAGTAAAGCTTAAAAAACTTTAAATTTGATTTCTAATTATTTCTAAAAATGCATTTAAGAAAAAAATCAACGTTAATTACATTTAAATATTTGTGTCTTATAGAATTTTTGAATGTATTTTTAAATATTAATGAAAAAAAAACAGTAAATATTTATTTTTATATTTTTTTGTACAATTTACATAAAGGAAAAAGGAAAAATCTGTAAATATTGTCTGATTTGCATAGTCCTCGATGAAAGCAGATAATTATAATAATAATACCGGTAATCAAATTTTTACAAAAATAATCGTAATAATCAAAATTTGATATTTGCAAACATCTGCTTTTGCTTTGCAAAACAATGATAGTATTTGTAATGGCAATAAATATTTCCATGATATTGATACTTGACTTTTCTCTGCACATATTTTTTGTTTCCAATGAGCACTTACAGCTCAAATATATGATTACACAAAATAACATTATTTATATTCTGTATGAGCCAACTAGTCAAGTAATTCCAAAAAAACAAAACTGAGATTAGTCAACTATCAAAATAGTTGTTATGGAAGCTCTAATTTTGCTATAGCCATGTTCTGCACCTCCATAGTTGAGGCGGCCAATCGGAACTGTGGCCGTTAGGTGGTGGTAGGCATGTGCCGGTTACCGGTTTCATGGTTTACCGTGGTGTGAAAACGTCGCGGTTTCAAAACCACTAAAATTTTCCATCAGACCGTAGTTCGGTATTCGCTATTTTTCTTGTGTCAAAAATGCAGCCAGAAGCGGCTTGGCGCAGCAGCGCTCACCCCCTCCCATTTGTTGCTGTGTGTGAAAGTGACGCTATCGGCTAGCCAGCCAGCTAACCCAAAAACAATTACTCCAAACATAAGGCGTACTGTTCTTCAATTTATTGAGCTCTCAAATCGTGGTAAGTGTAATATACAAAATGAATACATTTAAAATGTTGTACAATTAGATTTTTCCATGTGAGTAGCTTCAACAGATTAGCACCATGGAAAAAGTTCGCCAAAAACAAAACACACATTTTCCTTTTAAATTCAATATAAAAACTAACTAAAAGCTTACAAAGATGATTGTTAGCCTAGGCTTACCTGGGAGAGCAACTTTGTTGAGTGTGACAGCCGCAGTGAGAAAACAAGCTTGATTCGATTGAATGAAGGGGGAAAAGTGAAAGCATCAAAGATCGCTAGTTGCGAAAGATGATCTTGCCCTAAGCACAAATCCACGTTCGCTGGATCAAGAGGAGGTCTCACTCCCAATGTTTTTTTATTTTATTTTTTAGATGAAACCTTTCCACAACAATATTGACATTTTAACTAACTTATGAATTCTTTATGTTCTTTTTAACACAAAGGCATGACATCATGTAGACTAGAGTTGACACAGTGGCTGAAAATGGCAAAACTTCACTTAAGGTTTTCCACACTCAAAAAAAAAGTCATGCAGTGTAAATTAAAAAAAAAAAAAAATTCAGAAGTGTTTTTACTTTTTTATAGAAATTATTTTGTTCTTGCTCTAATCTTGAGCAACTTCAGCTGTGGCTGTGAGTATAGTCTATAGGTAATATTTAGTTTAATTTTATTTAAAAATATATATATATATTGATAATTTATTTATTTTAACAATATATTCATGTTCCAATTTACAACTATGGTCTGAAAAAAAAAAATCCTGTTAAACAGAAAAAAAAAAATTTAACCCATGCATCTCAAAATTTTTTGGAGCTATAATTGCAATACCGTGATACCGTGAAACCGCGGTATTTTTGCTCACGGTTATCGTACCGTCAAAATATCATACCGGCACATGCCTAGGTGGTGGTCTGTGCTTGTTGTGGCGGCAATCCCCACCGGCCACCAGCAGTAAGGGATGCTGTCAAGCTGTAGTAGGACGCCTCCCGGGCATTTTTGGCCTGTGGGACTCCGGAGGCAGCTGACATGTACCGGCAGTCACCGAGGCAAAAACTCTGACGTGGGAGGATTTTGGCGAGGCAATGGAAAACAACTTCCGGTCGGCTTCGAGGAAATTCTGGTCCACCATCCGCGTCTGAGGAGAGGAAAGCAGTGCACCATTAACACTGTGTATAGTGAAGATGGGGTGCTTCTGACCTCGACTCGTGAGTCGGTGGGGAGAATACTTCGAAGACCTACTCAATTCCACCGACACGCCATCCTTTGAGGAAGCAGACTCTGGGGAGTCCGAGGTGGGCTCTCTGATCTCTGGGTGAAGTCACTGATGGGGTTGAAAAGCTCCTCGGTGGCAAGGCCCCGGGGGTCGAAGAGATCCGCCCGGAGTTCCTAAAGGCTCTGGCTGTTGTGGGCTCTGTCGTTGGCTGACACACCTCTACAACATCGCGTGGAGATCGGGGACAGTGCCTTTGGATTGGCAGACTGGGGTGGTGGTCCCCCTTTTCAAGAAGGGAGACCACCACGCAGGTTCCCCTTTTCAAGAAGGGGGACCGGAGGGTGTGTTCCAGTTATAGAGGTATCACACTCCTCAGCCTCCCAGTAAAGTCTATTCAGGGGTGCTGGAGAGTAGGGTCTGTCAGGAAGTTGAATCTCGGGATTCAGGAGGAGCAGTGTGGTTTTCGTCCCGGCCGTGGAACAGTGGACCAGCTCTACACCCTCGGCAGGGTCCTTGAGGGTGCATGGGACTTCGCCCAACCAGTCTACATGTATTTTGTGGATCTTAGGAAGGCGTTTGATCGTGTGCCTCGGGGAGTCCTGTGGGGGGTGCTCCGGGAGTACGGGGTACCGAGCCCCTTGGTTGGGGCTGTTTGGTCGCTGTACGACTGGTGTAATAGTTTGGTCCTCCTTGCCGGCAGTAAGTCGAATTCGTTCCCAGTGAGGGTTGGGCTTCGCCAAGGCTGCCCTTTCTCACCGATTCTCTTCATAATTTTTATGGACAGATATTATAGGCGCAGCCAAAGCGTTGAGTGGGTTTAGTTTTGTGACCTCAGCATTTAATCTCTGCTTTTTGCAGATGATGTCGTGCTGTTGGTTTCATCAAGCCTCAGTCGAGTGTGAAGCTCAAGTGTGAAGATCAGCACCTCCAAATCCAAGACCATGGTCCTCAGTCAGAAAAGGGTGGAGTGCCCTCTCCGGGTCGGGGATAAGATCCTGCCCAAGTGGAGGTGTTCTAGTATCTTGGGGTCTTGTTCACGAGTGAGGGTAGATGGGAGCGGGAGATCGACAGGCGGATCGGTGCAGCGTTTGCAGTAATGCGGACTCTGCACTGGTCCGTAGTGGTGAAGACGGTTCACCAGTCGATCTACGTTCCTATCCTCACCTATGGTCACGAGCTGTGGGTCGTGACCGAAAGAAAAAGATCCCGGATGCAAGCCGCTGAAATGAGTTTCTTCCGCAGGGTGTCTGGGCTCTCCCTTAGAGATAGGGTGAGAAGCTCAATCATCCGGGAGGGACTCTGCGTCGAGCCGCTACTCCTCCGTGTTGAGAGGAGACAGCTCAGGTGGCTCGGGCTTCTGGTCCGGATGCCTCCTGGACGCCTCCCTGGAGAGGTGTTCCAAGCATGTCCCACCGGCGGAAGGCCCCGGGGACAACCCAGGACACACTGAAGAGAGTATGTCTCTCGGCTGGCCTGGGAACGCTTTGGGATCCCGCCATAGGAGCTGGTTGAAGTGATGGGCAGAGAGAAGTCTGGGCTTCCCTGTTAAAGCTGCTGCCCCCGCGACCCGACCCCGGAGCAAGCGGAAGATGATGGATGGACGGATAATTTTGCTATAGTGGTTTTCACGTTTTTTTTGTTTTGTTTTGTTTCGATGATGCAGGGCAACCAAATCCTGGTCTACGGACAAACCTCTGCACCCCTGATGGACACCGCCCCACCTCCCCTGAGCGGCATGATTGGCAGCGGCGCATTTAAAAGCGTGGAGCACGGTCCGGCGGCCCCAGGAAGCGAGGGCAGCGGTGGCGGCGCTTCCGGTAAAGTCTTCATGTGCCACTGCGGCAAGACGTTCACACACAAGAGCATGAGGGACCGCCACATCAACATGCACCTGGATTTGAGACCCTTCCATTGCCCCGTTTGCGCCAAGAAATTCAAAATGAAGCATCACCTGACTGAGCACATGAAGACGCACACGGGGCTCAAGCCCTACCACTGCGCCGGATGCGGTAGGAAGTTCATGTGGCGGGACAGCTTCATGAGGCACCGATCGCACTGCGAACGTCGAGGGAGCCAAGACGTTGGCGACGTTTCCGATGTTCTTCCCGGACCTCACGTCCTTCTCCCGTCGGGCGACGGGGGTGCGCGAGGAGGTGGGGTTTCCTCGCGCCTACACCACGCCGGCGCCGCGTCGGGGAGCGCCGTAGCAGCGACGGGGATGTTCGGCAGCTTACCGCTAGAGTGCGCGGATCTTGCTAACGACGGATAACACTGGATTTGGTGATGAATGACAACTATAGACCAGAACCTCGCTGAAAATCTTTTCTGCGTCTCATGGCAGTCAACAACAGGAAAGCTTAAAAGATTGACTGCCATTTACGGCAATAGTTTTTTTTTTGTTTTTTTTTTTAAATATACATGTAAATTTTAGTCTTTTACTAACTATCACAGCACATACACAGTGAATGAGTTAACATGTAAGAATTAAAACATGTCGATGTATTTTGTAATCGTGCTGAAAAATTGACTACTGTACATTTAGTAAAGAATACGATTGTCTGCTACTGATTTTCAGGACACACTTTACCTGAGAGGCAAACACTTTTGTACATATATTTAAAAACACTTGTTGTGTGTGGAGCCTTATCTTTGGAAATGATGTACTAATATTTATGTAGTTTTGCACCTGGCTTTGTTGCTAGGCAGATATGGTACTGTCAGAACTGCACTATAGTGAAAAATGTTCACTTCCGTCTGATACATCTTCACGTATGGGAAAACGTTTGTGTTTTGTGTGTTCAGGGTCGGGTGATAATCTGCCCGGTAACGTAAAAATTACATACATGAAAATACATTTTAGCAGGGATGGGCAAATTGTGGCCTGAGGAACTTTTTTTAAATTTTTTTTATTTTATTTTTTTTATCCCTGTTTCTAATGTATTTATTCCTTGTATTTATTTAGTATTTATTTTTGTAGCATTCATTAAGTATTATCAGAGTAATTATATGTAAATACAGTAAATGTCATTAATTTTGCTATTTTATTAAGATATCAACATTTGTATTTTTTAATCTTATATTTTAAATTAATCTATTTTCAATAATACACTTCAAAATATGAATAAAAAATCCACTCTAAATGAAAGAAAAATTGATTAGTTTAATATTAAGATTGATTAGAAGTTAAACATTTACTATCTATTTTATTATTAAATTAATACTTATACATAGTTTGCAAACACATGTAATCAGCAAGTTTGCCCAGCCCTGCTTTACATAGAAGTATATTAGATTTTTTTTTTTTTAACATTCCACACTGGCTGTCATAGGAATGCAGACAAGTGCACAGAAATACACCGTAGGGGTGCTCCAGCACTAGCCTTTTTTACTTAAAAACATCTTCTTGGATTGATCACATTTCCACATAAATATCTGTGCACGTGCCTGCTGTTAATGACTCTTTGTATATTACTATGAATATTATTTAGAAAAGCCAATAAGAGCGACTGTTCACATTGAATGTATTTCAAGACTGACACTTGTTTAAACACATTTAAATATCTTCTATATTGCTTTCAAAACCGGTACGACAGTAGATTACTAAGCAGGTCTTTGAATTTACACGTTAAGTCGCTGATAATTGCAAAGTACAATAAAGACCGATAAAGATATACACTGTATAGAAGTCCGTGGTTTCAAAACGGCGCCCAAAACGATCTATGTACAGTTTTACAAATTGATGTTCATCTAATATTAAGACAAAGATGTTTCTTTTTTTTCCTAAGTGACCTATTTTTGTTGAGCTTTGTTTCTGATGGCTGGTATGGAGGCTTATTTGTGCCAAAATGAAATCCATTTACAAATAAATGTTCTTTCATGTCTCACATTGACAGTAAATATTCATTTGCGTACAATACATACAATGGTATGAAAAAGTATGTGAACCTTTTGGAATTTCTCACATTTCTACATAAAACCACCACCAAATGTGATCTGGTCTTTGTCAAAAACACACAGATGAAAAAACAACTAAAAACACCCATTTATAGGTTTTCATATTTTAATGAGGATAGTATGCAAACAAAGAAGGGTGAAAAGCGAACCTTTGGCGCTTCCTGTAGCTGCAGATCAGTCTGGTACATCAATCAGGACTAATCTTGGCCTATTCTTCTCCACAAAACCGCTGTAGTTCAGTCAGATTCTTGGGATGTCTGGCATGAATTTCTTTCTTTAGACATTTCCACAACATCTCAACTAGAGGTGTGACAAAATATCGAAATGGCGATATATCGTGATACTTTGTATCCCCAAAGCTTACCAATATGCTCCTGCCAAAAATCGAGATATAATTTTAAAAAGCTGTCAATGTCTAAAAATAGATAAATAAAAAGGAACCAACAAGTTGCTACCAAAATCTTCCACTATAATAGTGTCTAAGTTAACGCTAAGGTTGCATTGACGGTGTTCGACGCCCAATCCATTTAGACTAGAAACGTTCGTTCATTCGAAACAAGCATTTACAGTCATTCTGTCCGATTTTCAGGGCATTTACAGCTCACTTGCTGTTCATTTTAGGGCATTCACAGGTCATTTCCTGTTGAGTTTGAATCACTGCCTATTCATTTGGGTGATTCCCAGGTCACTTCCTGTTATGTAACTCAAAATAAACAGGAAGTGACCCATAAAATACCCCAAAATCAACAGGAAGTAACTGAAAATCAACAGGTAAATGACCTTAAATGGCCCAAAATTACCTCATTGCCTGGCATTGGATGCTACTGACGGCCACAGACGTTCAATCCATTTGAAGTGGGAGGGATGGCAGCGAATGAACGAATGTTCATTCGCTGGCACCCTCCCACTTCAAATGGATTGGACGTCTACGAGTGATAAACTCATTCCAATTTACAGCAGAGGCTTATTTTTCAGTTTATTAGTCGTTTGTAGAATATTATTGAATGATTTCCTGACCAATGTATCGATAATTGTTGATATTGTCAGATTATCGTTATCGTGAGCTTTGTATCGCAAATCGTATCGTATCGTGAGGTACCAAGAGGTTCCCACTCCTAATCTCAACAGGGTTCAAGTCTGGACTTTGACTTGGCCACTCCAGAACGTCTACTTTGTTCTTCTGAAACCATTCTGAAGTTGATTTACTTCTGTGTTTTGGGTCAGTCTTGTTGCAGCATCCATGCTCTTTTGAGCTTCAACTGTCTGACATAACAGACGGCCTCAGGTTTTCCTGCAAAACATCCTGAGAAACATTTGAATTCATTCTTCTATTAATGATTGCAAGTTGTCCAGGCCGTGAGGAAGCAAAACAGCCCCAAATCATGTGCTGCCTCCACCATGCTTCACGGTGGGGATGAGGTGTTGATGTTGGTGAGCTGTTCCATTTTTCCTCCACACATGACGTTGTGTGTTACTCCCAAACAATTCAACTTTGGTTTCATCAGTCAACAAAATATTTTGCCAAATCTTCTGTGGAGTGTCCAAGTGCCTTTTTACGAACATTAAATGAGCAACAATGTTTTTTTTTTTTTTTTTAGACAACAGTGGCTTCCTCCGTGGAGTCCTCCCATGAACACCATTCTTGGCCAGAGTTTTACATATAGTTGATGTGTGCAGATATTGGATTCTGGCAGTGATTTCTATATATCTTTAGCAGACACTCTAGGGTTCTCTTTTACCTCTCTGAGTATTCTGCGCTGAACATTTAGCGTCATCTTTGGACGGCCACTCCTTGGGAGAGAAGCAAAAGTGGCAAACGCTCCATTTGTGGACAACTTCTCTGACTGTCGATTGATGAACATCCAGAATTTTAGAGATGGTTTTGTACCAGTGACTCACCTGACTTAAGCAGAGTGTTAACTTACTTTTCCCCCCCTCTGTCATTGTTTGTATCCTATCCTAATTAAAATATGAAGATCTATAAATGTTTGGGTGGTCTTAGTTAAAGCAGACACTTTTTTTTCCATCTGTGTGATTTTGACAAAGATCAGATCACATTTGATGGTGATTTTATGCAGAAATGTGACAAATTCCAAAAGGTTCAGTTACTTTTTAATACCTCTGTATAATGTAAGTAATATCTGATATTTATAATTTTTAGAATGAGTTAAAAATGTGAAAAACCCAGATTCATCTTAAGTCACGGACGATAACTTCACAAATATATATATTTTTTCGGTATCGTACAGTGGTGGATGAAGTAGTCACCTCTTTTTTTTTTTTTTTCTAACTTAAGTAAAAGTAAAGATACAAGGTGCAAAAAAATTACATATGTAAAAGAAGTGTCTAAGAATAAAAAAAATACTCAAGTATAAAATAAACGTATTTTCTTCTGATGCAATAATGTAATATACGAACGTTTACACAGTGGGGCAAATAAGTATTTAGTCAACCACTAATTGTGCCAGTCCTCCCACTTGAAAATATTAGAGAGGCCTGTATTTGTCAACATAGGTTAACCTCAACCATGAGAGACAGAATGTGGAAAAAAAAAAAACTGAAAATCACATTGTTTGATTTTTAAAGAATTTATTTGCAAATCGTGGTGGAAAATAAGTATTTGGTCAATACCAAAAGTTCATCTCAATACTTTGTTATGTACTGTTGGAAATAACGGAGGCCAAAGTTTTCTGTAACTCTTCACAAGCTTTTCACACACTGTTGCTGGTAGTTTGGCCCATTCCTCCATGCAGATGTCCTCTAGAGCAGTGATGTTTTGGGGCTGTCGTTGGGCAACACGGACTTACAACTCCCCCCACATATTTTCTATGGGGTTGAGATCTGGAGACTGGCTAGGCCACTCCAGGACATTGAAACGCTTCTTACGAAGCCACTCCTTTGTTGCCCTGCCTGTGTGTTTGGGATCATTGTCATGCTGAAAGACCCAGCCACGTCACATCTTCAATGCCCTTGCTGATGGAGATTTTCACTCAAAATCTCTCGATATATGGCCCCATTCATTCTTTCCGTTACACAGATCAGTCGTCCTGGTCCCTTTGCAGAAAAACAGCCCCAAAACATGATGTTTCCACCCCCATGCTTCTCAGTGGGTATGGTGTTCTTCAGTTGCAATTCAGTATTCTTTCACCTCCAAACACGAGAACCTGTGTTTCTACCAAAAAGTTCTATTTTGGTTTCATCTGACCATAACACATTCTCCCAGTCCTCTTCTGGGTCATCCAAATGCTCTCTAGCGAACCGCAGACAGGCCTGGATATGTACTAGCTTCAGCAGGGAGACACGCATTGTGTTACTGATAGTAGCCTTTGTTACTGTGGTCCCAGCTCTCTGTAAGTCATTCACTTGGTCCCCCCGTGTGGTTCTGGGATTTTTGCTCACCGTTCTTGTTATCATTTTGACGCCACGGGGTGAGATCTTGCATGGAGCCCCAAGGGAGATTATCAGTGGTCTTGTATGTCTTCCATTTTCTAATAATTGCTCCCACAGTTGATTTCTTTACACCATGCGTTTTACCTATTGCAGATTCAGTCTTCCCAGCCTGGTGCAAGTCTACAAGTTTGTCTCTGGTGTCCTTCGACAGCTGCTTGGTCCTGGCCATAGTGGAGTTTGGAGTGTGACTAACTGCGGTTGTGGACAGGTGGCTTTTATACCGATAATGAGTTAAAACAGGTGCCATTAATACAGGTAACGAGTGGAGCCTCATTCGACCTTGTTAGAAGAAGTTAGACCTCTTTGACAGCCAGAAATCCTGCTTGTTTGTAGGTGACCAAATACTGATTTTCCACTGTAATTTGGAAATAAATTATTTCAAAATCAAACAATGTGAATTTCTGTTTGTTTTTCCACATTCTGTCTCTCATGGTTGAGGTTTACCCATGTTGACAATTACAGGCCTCTCTAATCTTTTCAAGAAGGAGAACTTGCACAATTGGTGGTTGACTAAATACTTATTTGCCACACTGTACATACATGCAGAGTTCTGAGTTGATATTCAAAGAAAGAACCAGAAAACTCATTGACTGCTCAGTTTCTTTTCTAATCTGTGCAGAATGGAAAAAAAAACAAGCAATAAAATTGACTGCACTGTCAACAGAAGCTTGACAAGCTCAAAAACTAATGGCGGATTGCAAGCTACTATCAGGCGCATATTGTCCCCTACTGTACAAGAGTGTGGTGGTTTTTACTGGTCAATATCTTGTTCACCTGCCTAATCTTGCTTGTACTTGTGTTGCTGCCTCTTGTGCTCAGTTACGGCATAGTTGCACGTGGCTTATCGATTGCGCCGGAGGCATGCAAACGAAATTATCCATTTCCAATGAGAAAAAAAGGAAACAAACAAATGTAACATGTAACGCAGTCGACAATTTGAAAAGTAGTGGAGTAAAAAGTACAGATACCTACTGTAAAATGTAGTGAAGTAAAAATGACATATTTGTACTTAAGTACAGATACACAAAAATGTACTTAAGTACAGTAACAAAGTACTTTTACTCTGTTACATTTCATCACTGCTATCGGATCAGGATAGGCAGATTCTCAAAGTCAGGTGACGCGGACTCGAGTGCAAAAATGTAGTGTAGAAAAGTAATGGAGTAAAAAGTACAGTTACCTACTGTAAAATGTAGTGAAGTAAAAATGACATATTTGTACTTAGGGACAGATACACAAAAATGTACTTAAGTACAGTAACGAAGTACTTTTACTCTGTTACATTTCACCACTGCTATCGGATCGGGATTGGCAGATTCTCAAAGTCAGGTGACACGGACTCGAGTGCAAAAATATGTGATTGGGACAACCCTATTTATTTGTCTAGTTCTGACAGCATTGTTTGGACATCAGTTGGTACTATTCCATCCAAATAAATGGTTGTTACAATCCAAGAACGGTGTTGAGCTTTGAATAACTAATAAACTAATAAAAACACATAATATCCTGTATATTGAGAAATATAGAGTCTATACTGTATACCTTTTTAAATACACATTAAAAGTCAATTGGTCATCTTTGAAAAGCACACATTTATTGAATACAACAAAGCGTATTAGTAAGAGTTAGTTGTGTGTACATACATACAGTAGAGTGCCAAGTGAGTATAAACGTTTTTACTATAGGTCAGGGGTCATCAACATAATGTTTATGGGCACCTGATAGCCCCCCGACATGAGTAGCATTGAGCATGTTATAAAACCAGCTCACTCGTGATGGGACATTGTGATTTCAAGGAATGTTGTAGAAGCAGAGGTGGGTAGAGTAGCCAAAACGTTTACTCAAGTAAGAGTAGTGTCACTTCTAAATAATATTACACAAATAAAAGTAGTCTTTCAAAAATGTACTCAAGTATTTGTTGGAAAAAAACAAACCCTCAAGTAATGGTAACATTGTGAGTAACTGCCTACAATGTTTGATTTATTTTTTTTAAAATAATGGTATATTTATTTTCTCAGCACAATTTCATCAATATGAACTGTTATTATTATTGTACTGTGTTATAACCTGTTACAGGACCATATTAGGCCAAAAAGTCACAAAAATCATCAAATTCAGACCAGAACAACACTGAAACATGACCCGTCCAAAAACCATGAGTTCCCTTTAGTAGAGAAAAAAAAAACATTGTTACCTCTGATTGGTATAATGGAGTCTAGTGCTGTAACGATTAATCGATTAACTCAAGTAATTCGATTAGAAAAAAGCTTCGAATTAAATTATGCTACTTCGAGTATTCGTTTAATTAAAGTGGCGCTGTAATGGTTTGTTTTGAAAGTGTTTGCATTTATTTTAGTTTTTTAGGGTGGATACACTACCCTCTAGTGGCAACAGTGAATATAGCAAAACTCATTTAACATGGCTGAATCCAGCTGCTCCCTGTAAACACCAACATAAAGTAAGTTTTTGTTTGAGCTAATACATAGACTTCATAATTGTATTGACAGGTCATATCTGTCAGCCACTGTGCAACGCCTTCAAGTAGGGGGCTGTCCTACAATCTACTTCAGTTATCCGCAGCCGGTCGCTGTTAGTCAACACGTGCAGGGATCCGACACCGGATTTAGGTTGAAAAAGTACGAAAGCTGTACCGCATACAAACAGTAAGGATTGTCTCAGGATTGATTTGTTCGAAGATTCAAGATAATTATTATATTTTTCGTACTATGCTTGCATTTTGAAACGTGAAAAAAAATCAATGGGAGAAATTAGCCGCGACAGCATTGGCATTATAGTTCGCAATATTTATGTAAAATAACGTTTTTTTTTTTCTTTTAACCAAGAATCGAGACTGTTTTACGTGCATATCTATACAGAATTTAGGGATTTAAGCATTTATTCACAAGATATTTCACTGGAAAAGCTCTGTTTACACATTACTGCAGCCACATTGACAGACTAGCATCGTACTTCGACATATTTACGTAAAAAAAAAAAAATGCATTCGAAATTTAGTTTATGGGTAGATTTAGCAGTTTTTTGTGAGAATATGTGTTTGAACATTTGTTAAGAGAACTGTAAAAAAAAGTTTGCATTCCATAGCATTTAAGCTAGTGGACTTTTGCTATGCAAGTTAGCCAATTGTTCTTTTGTTGTACTTAGTTTCTCATTTATTTATTTTTGTTATACCATTTGAGGCTAAGCTCAGGTATTTTAATTGTTTATGTTCCTAATCCGATTACGCTATTATTCGAACTAACTAGTTCATAGATCAATCGACTACTAAAATAATCGATAGCTGCAGCCCTATGTGGTTATTTTTGCGACATCTCATTGGTGAAATTGAGACAGCCACTGTCAGCACCTCTGGCAAAAATAAAGTCAATATGTAGAATAAAGACGAAAAATGTAATGATTAGTGTAGCCTAAAGTAGTAAATCTACTCAAGTAAAAAGTACTGCGCAGTAAAACTATTCTAGGAAGTACATTTTTCTCAAAAAGTAAATATAATGGAGTAACTACTACCCACCTCTGTATAGAAGTGATGGTTTTAAAATGTAAACACTGGAAATTTGTAGAAAAAGTGTTGCATATTGATATTAAATGTTTCATTATGATTGTGAAGTAATGGTGACATGACCAATGCTTTCACATAAATGACTATCATTATTTGATAATAATATAATACAATGCAACTTTCAGCAAAATTTGATTTCATACGTTTATATTTATCATTTATTAGAACCCAAGAAGTGGCTCTCAGTTGGTGACCCCTGCTATAGATCAGCATAGATACCAAATAATAAATACATCATCATAAATACTTGTCTGACAGGTCTTTTCACGAAAGCAATAAAAAATGGAGTAGAATCACGCACATAAATAAATGTAATAAAATGCAACAATGACACCCATAAATGTGACATTCCTTATAAGCGCACACCTGAGAAATGCTACAGTATATACTAAAATGACCACACCCACACGAGACACGAAATTAACTATAAATGTATGATTACGCTGATAGATTTTGAATGCTAAACCGCTACATTTCAGTCATTAGTCACATGATGACACAATTAGTAGAAACGACAATTCGGTGAGTTTAGTAATAGCAGTTCATTTTAAGTCGCACTTGAGGTCTGAGAGCAAAGCAGAACAACATAAATGCATGAATCAACCAAAATTCACTTCATTTCGTTGCAATTTCTTTTGGAAGCACTGATATCTATATCGATGTTAGTCGTAGTTCATGCCAAAACACCTGACATTTTGTTCAAGTTATGAGCTCAATATTGATCGTTAACTGCTCCAAATAACAGAGTAGACATTTGACACAATTGCATGCTGTTTACCGCAGCACTGATCTATAGGCCTAATTGTAACCAAATACATTGACAAAAAGTAATACAAAATTTGCTAATACTGTTAGACAGGCTCAAATTAAAATAGCATACGTATTTAAGGAGGTGAGCAGCATGTGTACAACAGAGCATAACAAGTACGTGTGTGAATGTGTGTCTTCAGCACAGATCCACAACCCAAGCAGGAATTCCTTAGCCTGAAATGGCGCTCACCTAACATGGGGACAAACGACAGAAAGCAGTTAGGCAGGCATATTTAAACATAGCCAGCGAGGGACTGCTCCCTCAAATAAATGTTCTGTCCCCTCAAATCAAAATTTTAAAAGTTGAGAAAGCACATTTTTAATATATTCACAAAATGAATACATTACAAGTTGGCAGATTAATCTGCAGTAGTGAAAAAAAATCCGCCGAAAAGGGGGCACGAAGACAATATTGTATCAGTTCTGTCCATAAGCGTAGTTAAAGGGGGTGCCAGTCCCCCCTGGTGGTCGAAAAGTGTCATTGCATGTAATTGACATATATATAGTTGTAAAGCAAGAAAACAAACAACAAAAATGAATGTAATGAACAAAAAAATTTTTTTTATAATGGGTCAAAATTATTTTTCGAACAGATCATGTGACTAGCACCTTAGACGGTCATTTGCTTTGCATATTATTAAAAAAAAAACTAGGTGAGGGCAATTTTGTTTTTCAAATGATTTTTTTCTTTGAAAATATTTTTTTTATGATTAAAGCAACTTTTTGGGGGATATAATGGTTTAGACACAAATATCCTACCCATAATATGGCCCAAACACAAAAAGGATAGCTAAAATCAAGGAAAACCTATTTTAATGAAAAATTAAGTGTTAAAATTTTGAGTCTCAAATACTTTTTCGCGTTCAAAAACTTTTTTTCTATGATTGAAATTTTTGTTTTTGATTGACGTGATTGTTTTTTAAATATATTTTTTTGTGTGAAGCAACTTACTTTTGATTGAATAATAAATACAAAAATGTGCCAGCCATAATGTGGCCCAAACACAAAACTACAACAACAAAAAATTGCTTCAATCAATCAAAAGAAAAATTCAAATAAAAATAGCTTTTAAAATAGCAGTTTTTTGAATTTCAAATTTGTTTTTGCATTCAAACACAATTTTTGTATTGAAGTGACTCTTTTTAGAAATTGAAAATATATATTTTGATTGAAGCAACTTTTTTTTTGATCGAGTAATGAAGACAGAAATCTGCCTCCATATCGCTCCGCCCATTGGATACAATTTTTGACTGAGATAACTACATTGGCACTACACCGGCGGGCGTACCATATTCAATGGATGATGATCTTGGCGAAAAGTATAGCTGTCCTGCTAGCAGCCTAATTTAGAATTCTCCTCAAGTATGATGGGAAGCAAAAAATGCTCATTTTCAACTTATTATTATAAATATTCTTGTAAGTTAATTTTATTGCTGACACTGCGTTTCACGGTCATCCACATGTTGTGCTCCCCATGCCCCAAAAGTCAAACTCTGCCTATGGTTCTCTCTCATCTCTTTCCCTCTGCTGTGTGTGTGTTGATTACAGACTGGTCAACGCGTTTAGCCCCCAGTAATCATCCAATCACTTTTAGTATGTAAATGAGCCTAGAAGTCGCCAGACAATGTGATATCAGGTTTCAGCACATAGACAGAGCGGGAAGACTTTGAAGAAGCAGTTGCTCACATGTACTCACTGATACATGTTATTGATACAATTAAATTTAGTAACACATGAAAATAATGTTTATATCACCTGCGCAATGTTGACTCCAGTCAGCTTCTCCAGTGTGTCGGGGAGGCGGGTCATGATGTCCAGAACTTCACCAGAGAGTTTGGCGGCCCCCACCTCGCCGCCACTGGACACCATGGTCACTTTGTGGGCTTGGCAGAGAGGCTTGCTGATCTCTTCCGCCATCTTGTAATAGCAAGTGCAAACATAAGGGCATTAGTAAACAAGCTAGCTATTTTTCTATACAGTCACGTGAAAAAATTAGGATACCCTATGAAATATTCAGTTCTTTATTAAGAAATATCCACATATCAATGTCTGATCTTGTTTTTCTTTATCTCTGGAAAAGAAAGTGATTTAATTGCAGGTAAACAACAAAAATTAACATTGTTTTACTCATTAAACCAAATATATCAACAAAAATGCATATTCTAACTGAGGAAAAAGTTAGGACACTCTACCACCTAATAGCTACCTTTGGCTGAAATTACCTCAGTGAGATGCTTTTTGTATCCATCTACCAGTCTTTGACATCGGTCTGAAGAAAATTTGCCCCATTCCTCAACGCAGAACTTTCAGCTGTGAGATGTTTGAGATTTTTTTTTCCATGTACAGCCTGTTTCAAGTCACCCCACAGCATCCCGATGGGCTTTGACTCAGCCATTCCAGGACTCATTTCGGCATTATCAGCGAGTCCTTGGTGGATTTCCTGGGTCATTGTCATGTTGCAGGGTCCAGTTTCGCTTCAGCTTGAATTTTTTCACAAATGATCTCACATGTTCCTCAAGCACCCTCTGATCCACGATATAATTCATGGTGGATTCTATGATGGTGAGCTGGCCAGGTAGCAAAGCATCCCCAAACCATGACACTTCCATCTCCATGCGTCACAATTGGTATGAGGATCTTTTCCTGGAATGGTGTATTGGGTTAATGCCAAACATGTCCTCTGTTCTGGTGTCCAAATAATTCAAATTTAGAGTCATATGTCCAAAGAACATTATTCCAGAAACCCTGGTCTTTGTCTACATTCCCTCTGGCAAACTTCAGTCTGGTCTTCATGTCTTGGAGAGCAAATGTTTCCTCCTTGCACACCTCCCCTGAAGGTTCAACTTGTGAAATCTCTTTCTGATTGTAGAGGCATG
This sequence comes from Corythoichthys intestinalis, assembly GCF_030265065.1. Classification (NCBI taxonomy): domain Eukaryota; kingdom Metazoa; phylum Chordata; class Actinopteri; order Syngnathiformes; family Syngnathidae; genus Corythoichthys; species Corythoichthys intestinalis. Next base: position 25,526,621 of record NC_080416.1, read on the forward strand.
CACTTTCACATCAACAGTAGCAAGAGCCTTCTGTAGGTCCAGTGATGATATTTTAGGGTTTTTGGAGACTTCTTTTAGCATCTTGCGGTCTGCTCTCGGGGTGAACTTCCCTGGAGACCTGGGCATGTTGGCAGTTGTTTTGAATGTCCTCCAGTTGTAGACTATTTTCCAGACAGTGGAATGTCTGATTTTATATTCTTTTGAGATCTTTTGGAATCCCTTACCAGACTCATATGCGTCTACAGTCTTCTTTCTGAAGGCCTCAGACAGCTCCTTTGATCTCACCATGGTGTTTTCTCTCACTTCGACAGTCAGGGGCACACCAAACTAAATGTGAGGTTTAAATAAGGCAAGCCTCCTTCAAAACACTGGGTAATGATGTTCTAATCATGTGCACCTGATGTGATACACTTATGTGTGATTTTAACCATTTTATGTAGGTTTCAATGTGAGGGTGTCCTAATTTATTCCTCAACAGAAATTGCATTTATTTAAAATTACATTTTACAGAAAGTTACAAAAAATGTATGTATTTTTTCAGTTTTAATTGTTTAGTTCTACTACTTTAATCTCTTAAGATTGTTAAAATTGATATCAAATATTCATTTGACCGAATATGTTAGAAAACACACAGGCTTCCAAAGGGTGTCCTAATTTTTTCACATGACTGTATAGCAATTGTGAGTCAAGCTACTTCTTGATCATTCAATTTGAGTAGCAAGCGCCTCTTACCAGTGGAAGCTTTTCAAGCAACATGTCCACCATGGCGCCGTCACCATACTGCTGGAAGGCCTCAGCTTTCTTTGCCATTTGTTCTGCCTCGGCGCGTCCCTTGGCCTCCACAGCGAACGCCTCTGCTTCGCCTTTAATCTGACATTTCAAATTTACATATCAACACTCTTCCAATGCATTTCAACCTATCAAATCATTGGCTGCACATTGACGGCGATAGACGTTCAATCTATTCATCCAAGATGGATTGAACGTCTTAATGCTGTTAATGGCAGCCAATGAGGAATACAAGTGAACAATGCAAGTTCAGTGGTTTTTATGATGAGGATAAAGTTGTAATTCTATGAAAGACTGGATTTTGGAAGAATAATTAGAAATAAAAAATAATTAAATTTTAAATTATGAGGAAAAAAGTTTAATTTTCTGCTTCTGTCTGACAATGAATGACCTGGAAAAAACTTTAAAATGTATTTGTATATCACACCAGTCATGTAGTCCTATTCTATTAAAATACGGATATTTAAAGAAATTAGCCATGTTTTGCCTTGGTCTTTTTGTAGTAGGCCTGTTCATGCCTACAGGTGGGCTCTAGATTTAACAGCTTTACCTTTTCTGTGTAAATATGTAAAAGTGTAAATAAATTAATAGAATTAAGATTTGTTATTAATGAAAAAAAATAAGAGTGTTTGTTGACTGTCAGTGAAATATAAAAAAATAGTAAATAAAATAATAATAATAATAATAAATAAAATAATACAATATAAATTACCCCCAAGAACGATCAGAGACGAAAGACAACCAGAGAATATACTATATAAGAAAGACAGGGCATATTATGGTATAGCATAGCTTGTTGAAACAGGAGAATGTCATTGTCAGTGGTGTATGGCAATGCACACAAGGAAAAAGTGTCAATCAAAAAGCTACCTCTGGATCAGGTCGGCTCTTTTTTCCGTGTTTTTCAGCCTTCGACACTCAAGCCATCTCTTTAACTGAACATTTGCGAGTTTTTCCACATCTTTACCAGCGAATTTGGCACCAGGGACATCATTTTCAGACAGAATTGGTAGGTTTAGCTCAGTAAACATCTCGTTCGTACACTATTTACAGTGGGGCAAATAAGTATATAATAAGTAGTATCAACCACTAATTGTGCAAGTTCTCCCACTTGAAAATATTTGAGAGGCCTGTAATTGTCAACATGGGTAAACCTCAACCACGTCTCATCTTCAATGCCCTTGCTGATGGAAGGAGATTTTCACTCAAAATCTCTCAATACATGGCCCCATTCATTCTTTCCTTTACACAGATGAGTCGTCCTGGTCCCTTTGCAGAAAAACAGCCCCTAAGCATGATGTTTCCACCCCCATGCTTCACAGTGTGTATGGTGTTCTTCGGATGCAATTCAGTATTCTTTCTCCTCCAAACACGAGAACCTGTGTTGCTACCAAAAAGTTCTATTTTGGTTTCATCTGACCATAACACATTCTCCCAGTCCTCTTCTGGATCATCCAAATGCTCTATAGCGAACCGCAGACTGGCGTGGACGTGTACTTTTTTCAGCAGGGGGACACGTCTGGCAGTGCAGGATTTGAGTCCCTGGCGGCGCATTATGTTACTAATAGTAGCCTTTGTTACTGTGGTCCCAGCTCTCTGTAGGTCATTCGCGAGGTCCCCTCGTGTGGTTCTGGGATTTTTGTGCACCGTTCTTGTTATCATTTTGACGCCAAGGGGAGACATCTTGCATGGAGCCCCAGATCGAGGGACATTATCAGTGGTCTTGTATGTCTTCCATTTTATAATAATCGCTCACACAGTTGATTTCTTTACACCAAGCGTTTTACCTATTGCAGATTCAGTCTTCCCAGCCTGGTGCAGGTCTACAATTTTGTCCCTGGTGTCCTTCGACAGCTCTTTTGTATTTTGAGTTTGGAGTGTGACTGACTGAGTTTGTGGACAGGTGTCTTTTATACCAGTAATGAGTTAAAACAGGTGCCATTAATACAAGTAACGAGTGGAGCCTCATTAGACCACGTTAGAAGAAGTTAGACCTCTTTGACAGCCAGAAAGCTTGCTTGTTTGTAGATGACCAAATACTTATTTTCCACTCTAATTTGGAAATAAATTCTTTAAAAATCAAACAATGTGATTTTCTGTTTTTTTTTTCCCCACATTCTGTCACTCATGGTTGAGGTTTACCCATGTTGACAATTACAGGCCTCTCTAATCTTTTCAAGTAGGAGAACTTGCACAATTGGTGGTTGACTAAATACTTATTTGCCCCACTATATATGAAAAAGAAAATCTCGACCACTCCTTGATGTCTGTGATTTCTGCATCGCGACCCTTGTTACAGTGCCTTGCAAAAGTATTCGGCCCCCTTGAACCTTGCAACCTTTCGCCACATTTCAGGCTTCAAACATAAAGATATAAAATCTTAATTTTTTGTCAAGAATCAACAACAAGTGGGACACAATCGTGAAGTGGAACAAAATTTATTGGATAATTTAAACTTTTTTAACAAATAAAAAACTGAAAAGTGGGGCGTGCAATATTATTCGGCCCCCTTGCGTTAATACTTTCCTCCAATTACAGCTGCAAGTCGCTTGGGGTATGTTTCTATCAGTTTTGCACATCGAGAGACTGACATTCTTGCCCATTCTTCCTTGCAAAACAGCTTGAGCTCAGTGAGGTTGGATGGAGAGTGTTTGTGAACAGCAGTCTTCAGCTCTTTCCACAGATTCTCGATTGGATTCAGGTCTGGACTTTGACTTGGCCATTCTAACACCTGGATACGTTTATTTTTGAACCATTCCATTGTAGATTTGGCTTTATGTTTTGGATCATTGTCCTGTTGGAAGATAAATCTCCGTCTCAGTCTCAGGTCTTGTGCAGATACCAACAGGTTTTCTTCCAGAATGTTCCTGTATTTGGCTGCATCCATCTTCCCGTCAATTTCAACCATCTTCCCTGTCCCTGCTGAAGAAAAGCAGGCCCAAACCATGATGCTGCCACCACCATGTTTGACAGTGGGGATGGTGGGTTCAGGGTGATGAGCTGTGTTGCTTTTACGCCAAACATATCGTTTTGCATTGTGGCCAAAAAGTTCAATTTTGGTTTCATCTGACCAGAGCACCTTCTTCCACATGTTTGGTGTGTCTCCCAGGTGGCTTGTGGCAAACTTTAAACGAGACTTTTTATGGATATCTTTGAGAAATGGCTTTCTTCTTGCCACTCTTCCATAAAGGCCAGATTTGTGCAGTGTACGACTGATTGTTGTCCTATGGACAGACTCTCCCACCTCAGCTGTAGATCTCTGCAGTTCATCCAGAGTGATCATGGGCCTCTTGGCTGCATCTCTGATCAGTTTCTCCTTGTTTGAGAAGAAAGTTTGGAAGGACAGCCGGGTCTTGGTAGATTTGCAGTGGTCTGATGCTCCTTCCATTTCAATATGATGGCTTGCACAGTGCTCCTTGAGATGTTTAAAGCTTGGGAAATCTTTTTGTATCCAAATCCGGCTTTAAACTTCTCCACAACAGTATCTCGGACCTGCCTGGTGTGTTCCTTGGTTTTCATAATGCTCTCTGCACTTTAAACAGAACCCTGAGACTATCACAGAGCAGGTGCATTTATACGGAGACTTGATTACACACAGGTAGCTTCTATTTATCATCATCGGTCATTTAGGACAACATTGGATCATTCAGAGATCCTCACTGAACTTCTGGAGTGAGTTTGCTGCACTGAAAGTAAAGGGGCCGAATAATATTGCACGCCCCACTTTTCGGTTTTTTATTTGTTAAAAAAGTTTAAATTATCCAATAAATGTTGTTCCACTTCACGATTGTGTCCCACTTGTTGTTGATTCTTGACAAAAAAATTAAATTTCATATCTTTATGTTTGAAGCCTGAAATGTGGCGAAAGGTTGCAAGATTGAAGGGGGCTGAATACTTTTGCAAGGCACTGTATATTACCATGTTTCACCAATAAAATTCCCCCAAAATCCGGCTATGGCCATTCACAGCTGTGTCTTGACACTCGGTGATACATGCTACATGGAGTTCTTTGACCAAAAAGAGGTAAGTACGCGATAATATCTCGTTAAAATCATGGTGTCTTTAATTATGCTCTCTCATGCTCTCACCTTGAGTTAGGGTTTTGCTGTTTTAAAAAAAAAAAAAAAAAAAAAATTGAGATTTTAAGCTTTCCAATGATGTATCACACATGCATATAGGCCATTTTGAAATTTGGCCAAATTGGGTGTCTCAGAGCAGAACTTCAAGTCAACTGTGTTTTCCGCCATATACATTTTAATAAGTGGTTTTTAAGCACTTCAAATGTAATAATTATGATAAAATGGTTTAAACATGTTACTGTCTCACCGAATTATTTATAATCAAGAATAAAGCAGAAAAAAGGCTTGGCTTTATTAAATGCTTCGTTGAGTGAGTCCACTCAAATCCGCTCAAGCTGCTCACTTACACACAATGAGTTGCCACAACAACTGTTTAACAAGTTAAACGATGATTGACGCATGTGGCATGTTGAAATTCGTGTCTCTGGCCTCAAACCCAAACGCCTGTCAATCATCGTTAACTCTAATAAGGAACTCCAGTGCACTGCCTGACGAACAAAGAGCAGGGAGAGGGAGCGAGAGTGAGACTACGCGATCGGCTCGGGACAGCTCATCTGTATTTTTTTGTTTTTAATTGGAAAAAAAAACTGCGATTACTGAGGGCGCGAAGTTTGAAGCCCGAAGTAGCGAGGGATCACTTTAATTTAATTACAGAGCCTTTTCTTTTTTGGGATGAATTTTTGTCTAAAATGCTATCTATGCTATCATTATAAGTCACTTGCTGTAGTATTTCACCGTGCCTTTAAAATTACATAAAACTTTTACATGCATGAATAAAATTTTAACATAATTTCAAGTAATGTATTTATCCTAAATGAGTTCCAAATTAAATGATGAATACAAAAAATGTCATTTGTTTTTCACGACGACAAATTACGTTAAACTGGATTTCATGAGGATAATTTCATAACCGTATATCAAAAACCTTATTGTAACAATAGATTTTTGAAGTGAGAACAAAATGTCACATGTATTGTAACTTATAATGATTGATTGTAAGCAAAAATCCTGCAGTGTTGGTTTTTTTCACTCACCCTGATGGACTCTGCTTCGGCTTCAGCCTCCATGATCAGCTTGAGACTGAACAGATGCAAAAACAACCAAGCAAAAGTTCTTCATGTGTAGTTGCTGTCATACCAGACTTATATTTCTCATGTTTTCTCTTAACACAGTTAAATACACAGTTAAGTATTTACAGTCCAGACTCACCGTTGGGCCTCAGCCAGCTTCTCCAGGCGGTACTTCTCGGCCTCGGCGGGTTTCTTGACCTTAGCCTCAAGCTCCTTCTCCATGCGTGTGATCTCCTGCTCCTGGAGCGTGATCTGCTGGGTACGCTCCACCACCTGCACCTGCATGCGCTCCTCCTCGATGCGCTGCTTGGTCTTGGCCACCTGCAGCTGGTAGGCCATCTCCGACTCGGCTTTCTTGGTGTTCACCTGCACGTCGTACGCCGCCTTCTTTAGCTCGTAGTCGCGCTGCGCCTTGGCCATGTCGATCTCGTTCTTGTACTGGGCCGACACCTTTTCCTGCATGGCGTGCGCCTCCTGCACATATTTGGGATTGGAGTGCCGTTGGTTGGGGGTATGGTTAGCGGTTAATTTGATCGTTGATTAGCTGTCACTTAGTCAATTAATCGTAGCAGCCCCAGTTTAGACGGATATTTTGGATCATTGCCATTCGGGCATATTCCATGGCATTTATACTGTAGATTTCAGATTCAGAGATTTATTTGCCATTGACACAAGCTCTCACAAGATGACAACAGATGACAACAAAATTCCGTTCGATGAGTGAGCATCAGGCCGCTGCAGACGTTCCACGCCGCCAACTTCTCTCTCTTCTTCAGAAATTACAGCGCAAGTTACAAGTAGAGCAGTACACACATACAGTGCCCTCCATAATTATTGGCACCCCTGAAAAAAATGTGTTTTTTAGCTTCTAATATATATATTTTTTTATTCAAATAATATGGGACCTTAATGAAAAAAAGAGAAAAATCCAACCTTCAATACAAGTGCATTCATTCAGTGGGTAAAAAAATCCAACATAAAGAAAAAATTTTTAACATCAAATAATGTGTGTCACAATTATTAGCACCCCTGGTGTTAATACTTTATCAACCCCCTTTTGCCAACAAAACAAGGAGTGGGGCCTGAGATGGCCATGGGAGGAGCTTGATTTTGTGTCTGGTGAACCATTTCTGTGTAGATTTGGCCATATGTTTAGGGTCATTGTCTTGCTGAAAGACTCAGTGACGACCCATCTTCAGCTTTCGGGCAGAGGGCAACAGATTTTGATTTAAAATGTCCTGGCATTTCAAAGCATTCATGATGCCATGCACCCTAACAAGGTTCCCAGGGCCTTTGGAAGTGAAACAGCCCCACAGCATCACTGACCCACCCCATACTTCACAGTGGGTATGAGGTGCTTTTCAGCATGCGCATCTTTCGTGGCATGCCAGACCCACTTAGAGTGTTTGTTGCCAAAAAGCTCAATCTTGGTCTCATCTGACCAAAGCACATGGTCCCAGGCTGTGTATTTTTGTGTGATTTTTCTCTTTTTTTCCATTAAGGGCCCATATTATTTGAATTAAAAAAATATATATATATTAGAAGCTAAAAAAGACATCTTTTTCAGGGGTGCCAATAATTATGGAGGGCACTGTATACCATACATAGCACGGATATGACACGACGCACAGATCACGTGCAGGGATTTTTTGTATGAAAAAAAGAACTACCAGTCATGGCTGGAGGAAGGGGGGGGTGGTCAGTGATAGTAAGAAAAAGGCGGTGGCGGACTGGAGGGGGGGGGGGGGGGTTTGTGTTTGAGTGTGTGTATGCACAAGTGTATCAGTATGTGTACGTGTCTGTAGACAAAATAAGAGTCGCAGTGCCCTGCAACTGGCCTTGGAAAGAGAATCAAGGGCAAGAGAAGGAGAAGGGAGGGGTGGTATAAGGGTGTTCGGGAAAGGAAAATTATAGTCGAATTAAGCCGAATAAGTAATTTAATATGTCCAAATACAGTTGGTCTTCAGTCAAATTTGCGCTCCTCAGGGCATAGGTGAGACCTCAGCACCCTTAAGTCATTGCCAATAGTCACGGTCTGCCTCTACAGTTCCGTCACTTGGCGCAAGGTAGAATCCACTTTTCTCCATCCTTCCTCGGACCGAACCGTGAGCCCAGGAAACCAGTTCTCGATACGAGCCTCGACGCAGTCTTCCAATGCCTTGAATCGCACCGTGTGATCCATGGTCAATTTGTTGATTTCCTTGAAAGCTGCCGTCTTGGGAACTTTCCAGTAGAGCAGGGCACCTCCTACGCCAGGCAGAAGGAACCCCACGACCGTCACGCCAAACAGCGAAATATCCTCAACATCTTCCACAGATAGGACAGTAAGACACGCAGGCTTCCAGAGATCCCATGAATCTCTCACCAGCGGTGAAGGTACCATTTGGGCAGGACGGCTCTCCTGGTACACCGTGTCTTGTTGAAAAAATCTTGTCAATTGCGCTGACAGACCAACTAATCAGATCTATTTTCGTATGAGAGACCAGCAACAGTTGATCCACAGAGGAAATACCAAAAAAGCAGACAGACTAGACTGACGAAGATAGCTGCAGGAGCAGGGAGGAAATGCGTCCGTCCCTGTCGAAGGCAGGAAGAAGAAACTTGCGTGTAATGGTTTGACACTTTCAGTTATCTGGATATTGCACCCAAGGATGAAGCACAGCTCTTGGCTGATTTTTTTCGCCTTTCTCATGATGTGACACTAAAAAAAGCTGTATGTTTCAAAACATCTCACCCTCATGACAGCGTCTCTTTTGTTGAGTGCCTCGCCGATACGAGCGTCTTTTTGCACCTGTGCCGTGCGAGCCTTCCCCAAGGAGTGCAGATAATCCTGGTCGTCGTGCACGTCTTTGAGCGTGTAGCTGACCACGCTGATGCCCATGTTGAGCAGGTCAGAGGACGCCACTTTGAAAACCTGCTCGGAGAACTTCTTGCGGTCCTTGTAGATCTCCTGCGAACAGAAGGTAGCAGCGGTAGATTAGATAATCACCGATATGTTGAACTTCAGTTCACCTCAACAGTGAGGTGTGCAATGATGGCTCTCTGGTGTCCCTCCAGTGTCTCCAAAGCGATGTGCGCTATCTCTGCCTCGGACTTCCCCATGAACATCTGGCAGGCGGCTGCCAGCATCTGCTTGTTCTGACCCTGAATCTTCATCTGTTAAAAAAAAAGCCTTAAGAAATTTAGATTCTGTTGAGTCACGTCACACCCGAGTTGAGACTTCTGACCTGTGCGATGCCCGTGACGGAGATTGGCACGCCATGGCGGGTGTATACTTTGTCGCTCTTCACGTTCAGAGTCAGGGTGTTCAGTGAGATCCTGAGGATAAGAAATGATCTCCCTCATTTTTACACATGAATGTGTATATTGTTAGAGTATTATTTTGCTACCTCTGCAACTGCTGAATGCAGGGGATGACGAAAACCCGGCCTCCGGCAATCATCAACGGAGGTGAGCGACAGAAGCCTGGAATGTAAAATAGAATAGAAAGCCTTTATTGTTATTTTACAGAGTACAACGAGATTTAAAGCTTCGCCATAAAGTGCACCACATAAGACAAAAATACAATAAGGCTGATTTAATTTAACATACTGGGAATAAAGTGAAAAATGACGAGCAGCAAGTGGAGAGGTAGTAGTAATATAGCATTGTGTACAAGACAATTTGCATTACCGTACTCAGACTATAGGAGGCAGATGACTGACTTGAAATAATAGTGCAAATGACTGTGCAAACCAGTTCAGGGTGTCCCCTGCCTACTGCCCATAGTTGGCTGGGATAGGCTCCAGCACCTCCGCAACCCTCGTGAGGAAAAAGCGGCATGGAAAATGAATGAATGACTGTGCATTGATATTGATGTAACAGTGAAAATATGCAATAATGTAACTGCAAATATTGCATATAAAGTGGGGCAAATAAGTATTTAGTCAACCACTAATTGTGCAAGTTCTCCCACTTGAAAATATTAGAGAGGCCTGTAATTGTCAACATGGGTAAACCTCAACCATGAGAGACAGAATGTGGAAAAAAAACCAGAAAATCAAATTGTTTGATTTTTAAATAAGTTATTTGCAAATCATGGTGCAAAATGAGTATTTGGTCTATACCAAAAGTTCATCTCAATACTTTGTTATGTACTATTTGTTGGGAATAACAGAGGCCAAACGTTTTCTGTAACTCTTCACGAGCTTTTCACACACTGTCGCTGGTATTTTGGCCCATTCCTCCATGCAGATCTCCTCTAGAGCAGTGATGTTTTGGGGCTGTCGTTGGGACTTTAAACTCCCTCCTCACCCCGTGGCGTCAAAATGATAACAAAAACGGTGAGCAAAAATCCCAGAACCACACGGGGGGACCTAGTGAATGACCTGCAGAGAGCTGGGACCACAGTAACATAGGCTACTATCAGTAACACAATGCGCCGCCAGGGACTCAAATCCTGCACTGCCAGTTGTGTCCCCCTGCTAAAGAAAGTACACGTCCAGGCCCGTCTGCGGTTCGCTAGAGAGCATTTGGATGATCCAGAAGAGGACTGGGAGAATGTGTTATGGTCAGATGAAACCAAAATAGAACTTTTTGGTAGAAACACAGGTTCTGTTTTTTGGAGGAAAAAGAATACTGAATTGCACCATACCCACTGTGAAACATGGGGGTGGAAACATCATGCTTTGGGGCTGTTTTTCTGCAAAGCGACCAGAACGACTGATATGTGTAAAGCAAAGAATGAATGGGGCCATGTATCGAGAGATTTTGAGTGAAAATCTCCTTCTATCAGCAAGGGCATTGAAGATGAGACGTGGCTCGGTCTTTCGGCATGACAATGATCCCAAACACACAGCCAGAGCAAGAAAGGAGTGGCTTCGTAAGAAGCATTTCAAGGTCCTGGAGTGGCCAAGCCAGTCTCCAGATCTCAACCCCATAGATAATCTGTGTAGGGAGTTGAAATTCTGTGTTGCCCAACCACAGCCCCATAACATTACTGCTCTAGATGAGATCTGCATGGAGGAATGGGCCAAAATACCAGCAACAGTGTGTGAAAAGCTTGTGAAGAGTTACAGAAAATGTTTGGCCTCCGTTATTGCCAACAAAGGGTACATAACAAAGTATTGAGATGAACTTTTGGTATTGACCAAATACTTGTTTTCCACCATGATTTGGAAATAACTTTTTTAAAATTCAAACAATGTGATTTTCTGTTTTTTTTTCCACATTCTGTCTCTCATGGTTGAGGTTTACCCATGTTGACAATTACAGGCCTCTTTAATATTTTTAAGTGGGAGAACTTACACAATTAGTGGTTGACTAAATACTTATTTGCCCCACTGTACAGTATCCAGATCGAAGGGAATAGTATCCTTTCCCATACGTATGAAAAAGTATCTGAACCTTTTGGAATTTCTCACATTTCTGCATAAAATCACCATCAAATGTGATGTGATCTTTGGCAAAATCAATCAGATGAAAAAACAGTGTCTGCTTTTACTATAACCACCTAAACATTTATAGGTTTCCATATTTTAATGAGGATAGCATACAAACAATGACAGAAGGGGGAAAAAATAAATAAGTGAACCCTCTGCGTAAGAGCAATTGAAACTAATTGCCGTATGGCAATGCACACCTGAAAAAGGTGTCAATCAAAAAGCTACCTCTGGATCAGGTCAGCTCTTTTTCCCGTCTTTTTCAGACCTCAACACTCAAGCCATCTCTTTAACTGAACATTTACATGTTTTTTCCACATCTTTACCTGTGAATTTGGCACCAGGGACATCATTTTCAGACAGAATTGGTAGGTTTAGCTCAGTAAACATCTCGTTCGTACACTATTTACATGCATCTAGCATGAGGGACAAACGCGAGATTGACCCCCCCTAGCACGTCATGAATATTAATGAGCAACGTGTGGTACGCTATTACAGTGACATTGTCAGTGGTGTGCAGAATGTCAGTTTTTTAGTCCAAAGTTAAGTTGAGTATGGTGACAGCTCTTGGAAAAAAACTGTCTCTCAGTCTGTTTGTTTTGGCTGGTATGGCTCTAAAGCGCCTGCCAGAGGGCAACAGGTTGAAGAGGTGGAAGCTGGGGTATGTACAGTGGGGCAAATAAGTATTTATTCAACCACTAATTGTGCAAGTTCTCCCACTTGAAAATATTAGAGATGCCTGTAATTGTCAACATGGGTAAACCTCAACCATGAGCGACAGAATGTGGGGGAAAAAACCCAGAAAATCACATTGTTTGATTTTTAAAGAATTTATTTGCAAATCATGGTGGAAAATAAGTATTTGGTCAATACCAAAAGTTCATCTCAATACTTTGTTATGTACCCTTTGTTGGCAATAATGGAGGCTAAATGTTTTCTGTAACTCTTCATAAGCTTTTCACACACGGTTGCTGGTATTTTGGCCCATTCCTCCATGCAGATCTCCTCTAGAGCAGTGATGCTTTGCGGCTGTCGTTGGGCAACACGGACTTTCAACTCCCTCCACAGTTTTTCTATGGGGTTGAGATCTGGAGACTGGCTAGGCCACTCCAGGAACTTGAAATGCTTCTTACGAAGCCACTCCTGTGTTGCCCTGGCTGTGTGTTTGGGATCATTGTCATGCTGAAAGACCCAGCCAGGTCTCATCTTCAATGCCCTTGCTGATGGAAGGAGATTTTCACTCAAAATCTCTCAATACATGGCCCCATTCATTCTTTCCTTTACACAGATGAGTCGTCCTGGTCCCTTTGCAGAAAAACAGCCCCAAAGCATGATGTTTCCACCCCAATGCTTCACAGTGTGTATGGTGTTCTTCGGATGCAATTCAGTATTCTTTCTCCTCCAAACACGAGAACCTGTGTTGCTACCAAAAAGTTCTATTTTGGTTTCATCTGACCATAACACATTCTCCCAGTCCTCTTCTGGATCATCCAAATGCTCTCTAGCGAACCGCAGACGGGCCTGGACGTGTACTGGCTTCAGCAGGGGGACACGTCCGGCAGTGCAGGATTTGAGTCCCTGGCGGCGCATTGTGGTACTGATAGTAGCCTTTGTTACTGTGGTCCCAGCTCTCTGTAGGTCATTCACTAGGTCCCCCCGTGTGGTTCTGGGATTTTTGCTCACCGTTCTTGTTATCATTTTGACGCCACGGGGTGAGATCTTGCATGGAGCCCCAGATCGAGGGAGACTACCAGTGGTCTTGTATGTCTTCCATTTTGTAATAATTGCTCCCATAGTTGATTTCTTTACACCAAGCGTTTTACCTATTGCAGATTCAGTCTTCCCAGCCTGGTGCAGGTCTACAATTTTGTCTCTGGTGTCCTTTGACAGCTCTTTGGTCTTGGCCATAAAGGAGTTTGGAGTGTGACTGACTGAGAGTGTGGACAGGTGTCTTTTATACTAATAATGAGTTAAAATGGGTGCCATTAATACAGGTCACAAGTGGAGCCTCGTTAGACCTGGTTAGAAGAAGTTAGACCTCTTTGACAGCCAGAAATCTTGCTTGTTTGTAGGTGACCAAAAACTTATTTTTCACTCTAATTTGGAAATAAAATCTTTAAAAATCAAACAATGTGATTTTCTGTTTTTTTTTCTCCCACATTCTGTCTCTCATGGTTGAGGTTTACCCATGTTGAGAATTACAGACCTCTCTAATCTTTTCAAGTAGGAGAACTTGCACAATTGGTGGTTGACTAAATACTTATTTGCCCCACTGTACATGCATCTAGCATGAGGAACAAACGCGAGTTTGACCCCCCGCAGCACGTCATAAATATTAATGAGAAAAGGTGACGTGTTACGTGCGGTACGCTATTACAGTGACATTGTCAGTGGTGTGCAGAATGTCAGTTTTTTTAATCCAAACTTAAGTTTAATATGGTGACAGCTCTTGGAAAGAAACTGTCTCTCAGTCTGTTTGTTTTGGCTGGTATGGCTCTATAGCGCCTGCCTGAGGGCAACAGGTTGAAGAGGTGGAAGCTGGGGTATGTATAGTCTTTTGTGATGCTCTTTGCTACTTCCTAGGTACCAAGAGTTGTAGATGGTGGACAAGGGACAAAGGGGGCAGCTGATGACATTTTGCACTTTTTTTGATCACCCCCGACAGTCTTCTTATGTCTGCTTCTGTGCAGCTTGAGTGCCACATTGACACAGCATAGGTCAGCAGGCTATCAATGGCTGCAGGTCACCAGCCGGTTGGTGTCGAGTGCTCCTTCCTAAACACTCAGGAAGTGTTGTCTTTGCTGCACCTTCTTAACCAATCCGTTGGTCTTGGTTGCCCGGTAGAGGTTAGCAGAGCTGTGGACCCCAAGGAATTTTAAGGACTCCACTTGTTGATGTACAGTGGGGCAAGGGTCATTTTGTGTTGGCCTGGATGGTTTTGTGATGGACAACAAAACAACCCTTGATTTGTTTGTATTTTAGGAAAATGTTTGAATAAGAACACCTATACATGCATTCTAATTTTGCTTTCATGCTGTTAGAGATGCTTCGTGAACATTTTGTATCCAAAGACCCATGGAAATTATTACTTTTTTCCCATATATTAATCAAAAATCGAACATATAATAGATTTTTTAAAAAGTGTACAAACCCGACTCAGATAAAGATATTAAAAAATGTGACTGAACTACTACAGTCATGTCCGGCATGATTAGTGGGAGTTACCTGACACCACCATCGCTTCATTAGGCCCACAGGTGTAGAACATACTGGCTGGTACTCTTGGTGCCTGAAAAGCAAATTCATTTACAAAGAGGACAGCCAATTTAGCATCTTTCTATGCTAAATTTAGCATTTTTATTAGCATGCCCCAGGAATGTTCACATACATACAGAGACATTTAATTCATTTCGGTGAGAAATAGGGGTGTGACAACATACAATATATATGGTGATTAGGGCTGTCAAACGATTAAAATTTTTAATCGAGTTAATTACAGCTTAAAAATTAATTAATCATAATTAATCGCAATTAATCGCAATTCAAACCATCAATAAAATATGCCATATTTTTCTGTATTTTTCTGAGACAGTCAGGAAATTAGAATATTGTGTATTCTAATTTCCTGAGACAGTCCTGTATATATACACAGGACTGTCTCAAAAAATTAGAATATTGTGTATTCTAATTTTCTGAGACAGTCCAGTATATAATATATATATATATATATATATATATATATATATATATATATATATATATATATATATATATATATATATATATATATATATATATATATATTCTGTAAAATAAATTGTTGGAATGGAAAGATAAGACACAAGATGGATATATATATTCAACATACGGTACATAAGGACTGTATTTGTTTATTATAACAATACATCAACAAGATGGCATTAACATTATTAACATTCTGTTAAAGCGATCCATGGATAGAAAGACTTGTAGTTCTTAAAAGATAAATGTTAGTACAAGTTATAGAAATTTTATATTAAAATCCCTCTTAATGTTTTCGTTTGAATAAAATTTGTAAAATTTTCAATCAAAAAATAAACTAGTAGCCCGCCTTTGTTGATGTCAATAATTACTTACACAATGCTCATGGGTGCTGAAACCTATAAAATCAGTCGCACCCAAGCACCAGCAGAGGGCCGCAAAACTCCATAAAACACAATTAACAAGTAGGCATTTCACTCTACTGTCATTTAAATCAGTCTGAGCGGGACATGCGCGTTAATTGCGTCAAATATTTTAACGTGATTAATTTAAAAAATTAATTACCGCCAGTTAACGCGATAATTTTGACAGCCCTAATGGTGCTATATCGTGTTTAAATACCAACTGGTTCCTACCAAAACGGTCCACTAGATTAGTGTCTATATTAACTCATTGTCTCCCGAATCCGAGCCAACTAGTCACAAGTAGAATCTTTTACACTTTCTTTATTATGAATGTTTGTGATGTTAAATTACACATATTTATTATTGTGCGCTTTCAGCTGGTTTGATAGTGTTAATAATATAACATTCTTCACAAATACTGTGTTTTGGTTATTAGGTTGTGCTTATGTTGCTTTCAAGAAGGTAAAAAACTTTTTCCAACCTCCGACCAGGAAAAATGTCATTGGAATGCCACTCGAACTGGGAGGTCCAAATCACATATCGGAAAAAAATAAGTACCACGACCTCGTAAATTGCTTTAATCTGACGTCACTCGACAAAATGGCGCTCAAGACATCGTATTGATGACACAATAATGAACTTAAATTAAGTTTATTTGAGACGCCATGTATTTTTTCACATACAGTGAATTATCTTAAACAATTTATAGATGTTTTATATTGACTTTCAGCAAGGATGTAACTCAAGAAGGCAGTTTTCAGTGTGGGCTATACCTCATCAGTAGTTTTTCCTCCACTATTTGAGCACTTACGAGAAGGCAGGTTTGCTGGAAGTCAAAATGTCTTTTGATGGCCAAAATAAAAAATAACTTGTCAAGATCAGCCATCTTTGTTGTCATACGTGGAGATTAAGGGGGGGGGCGCGGGGGCTTACCCTCCCGGTGACCAAAAGTATCGTTGCTTGCAATTGACTTTCCTATATGAATTTAAAATTAAGACTTTGCCGGTAAAATGTTGTCTATAAAAGTTGTAAAGCAATAACACCAAAAATGAATGGACAAATTTTTTTTTTTTTATAATGGGTCAAAATTATTTTTGAACAGATCATGGGACTAACACCTTAGAGAAGCTACAACCAAGGATTGAAAATGTAGACCATGAAACGCCAGGAGAGCACCGCCAAAATGTTGAGCGGAGTTTCAGTTTGCCCTACTAAAGATGTTAATTGTACGACAGATCCACCACCGGGCGTATCATATTTAATGGACGACGATATTGGCCAAGCATAGCTTTCCGAATCAGGCTGATTTAGAATTCCCCTAAAAAATGATGGGAAACAAAAAAAAAACAAAAAAAAAACCCCGAACCAATCATTTTCAACGTATTATTACAAATATTCATGGTTGGAATATTTAGTCAAAAAGGATGCAGCGTCTACTTCTCCACTAGGCAAAACAGAAAAACGCGTGCGCTCACCCACACACAGTTGGGATGCCTGTACGTACGAACATAAGATAACCTACTATCCGAGCATATATCTTGCAAGTTGATTTTATTACTGACACTGAATTAAGGGATCAACAATATGTTTTGCCCCCCTTCCCACCACAAAAGTCAAACTACGCCTATGTTTGTTGTATACATTCGCTTGGAACACTTTGAGGTCGCAATTGGGACCATCCGAGTTGGATAAGTCCGATTTCCCACATTCCTCGAATGCAGCATTAGTACATTTGGGTGGTTTTTAGTGATAGGTTGTCGTTTTTTATTTTTATTAAAAAAAAAAAAAAAAAAATTGGGGTGGGGGGGGGGGGGGGGGCAAAGCGTGTTTTCACCCAGGGCACCACGTAGTATAGACTGGGACCGCCCCTGCTGGAGGGTGGGTTACAAAATGAACAGCGCTCTTATCGAAAGGCACTATGAATAAATAAATAAATATAAATTAAACAAATATACAATGACTTTTTCGCTGCTAAATCGGCGTAATGTTTGACGTAATTACGCAGTGGCCTCAACGCCATTTAATAACAAACAGACCCGCCTCCAGCCACGTAAAATAATTTCTGAGAGGGAATTAAAGGGTAGGGGATGTAAATGTCTATTTCAATTACATGTCAAAAGTAGAAGTAAGCACGGAAAAATAAAAACGACAGCACCTTACCAAACAAGCGATGAGTCAAACCCAGCAGCGATGAATGAGCAAAGCAGCGTTTGTGTTTATTATAGATGAGACGAAGGCAACGCAGCGCAGGTGCTCTAAAAGCAAAGATAATATTTTGTATGCAGTTACGGTATTAACAATGTCCTCGTTCTCGGTGCTAGACGATAGAATTTAATGACGTAAATCCCCGTTGGACGTCGATAGAGTGACGCAGAAGACGGCAGCTCGGTGGTTTCTGAGGAGGACGTCCATCGAGAGAAGCGTGCTCTGTCTCCCTCAAGCGGCGAGATTGAGTATTTCAACAACAGTACAGTTGTGTTCAAAATTATTCAACCGCCCCACAGTGGATAAGTGTTTTTGCAAGTTCGACATTCATTTTTCATCTTGTTTATATTTATATCAAATAATGAAATGTCAAATAGACAAATATAACTTAAATAGCAAAAATAATTTTGGGAATATTCAAATTAATAGCCTTTTTGTGATTACCTCATTGACAAAATTATTCAAGTCCACCACTCTTAAGAACAAAGGTTTCCATCAGGTGATGTCAAACAGCTGATGAAAACATCTGTAAATGTGAACGGAACCCTAATGTGCAGCAATGAAGCAGATTTAAAAGGACTGTGACACATGGCTCTTCTTGGCAGTTAATGACATCTCGATACTCAAGGGACAAGATTTGGATAGGGACGGTAGGGACATAACACCACCAACTTTTCAGGATTCTCAAATTGTCCCCACCAACCTTTAAGCAACCTTATATGCATTATACAGGGTGATTCAAGGGCAGGAGACCTCGTTTGCGGGGAAGCAACTGGACAATGACCGCCGGACAAACCGGCTGACGTCGGAGGAGCGCGTAGCTGCCACATGGTCAACACGAATATGGCGAAAATTAATGCTTAACCACACGGCGAAAACGTAAACAGTGAGAGAGGGGCGTGCAGTTGCTGTGTGCAGCTAACAAGGCAGGATTTGTCTGAGGAGAAATCTTTTACATGTCCGTCCATAATCAAACGTAAGGAAATATTCCTTTATTTAAAGAAAGTTTGTAGTGTTTACTTTGTAATCGCTGTAATTGCAGCCATTTTAACACAAAAGTGAAATTTCTGATGAGGTGGGAAATTTGACAGAACACCGGGCACACGAAAAGGGCAATAAGCCGAGTATAGCACTCTCCCGGCGGGGGATGTGTGACAAGCTGCCGGTCGTCGGCCGAGTGGCATTCTCGGTGGACAAGGAGCATGTCAGCCACAAAATGCAAGCCACCTCCATATTAAAATGTGTGCCATGATCCCAGCATTGGACATAATACAAAACACGATATTTACTCACTTCCTTGTAAGTCCAATGGTCCCACAGTTGTCGCACACTTGTTTTAGCCAATCTCAGGGTGAACGGGAACTTTCTGAAACGCAAAAAGGCTCACACACCTCTCCCTGGTGCAGCTATAAAAGCCTGCAGCCGTTTGGCTAGCGTGATGCGAAAAATAAACGAATTAATCTGCAAAATCAGCTGAATCCGCAGTCCATCTTTATGCTATAAAGCAATGCTGTATTGTGGGACGCTTACCCGTCACGTTTGGATTCGTTCTAAACCTGAGACTGGAGCCGGAACTAACTCATTTTAACGGCGCGGGATTCAAAAATTGAATATATAAAAGGATCTCTTCCACACACATCCAAGCAGTCCATTTCATTCAGGGGCATAAAACACAGCGTGAAATATGAAATAATCATGCTTTTTGGTGTCATACGCACTTTAAATCCCATTGAAAATCTCTGGTGGTACTTGAAGAAGGCAGTTGCAGCACGCAAGCCCAAAAATGTTAATGAACTGCATGGGCAAAGATACCTGTGATCACTGTAAGAAACTTGTGTTCAGTTATGGATGTGTTCTAAGTCAAATAAAATTAAATAAACTTTTATTTGTTTATACTACAGCTGTCAAACGATTAAAAATTTTAATCGAGTTAATTACAGTTTAAAAATGAATTAATCGTAATTAATCGCAATTCAAACCATCTATAAAATATGCCATATTTTTCTGTAAATTATTGTTGGAATGAAAAGATAAGACATAAGATGGATATATACATTCAACATACGGTACATAAGTACTGTATTATAACCATAAATCAACAAGATGTCATTAACATTATTAACATTCTCTTAAAGCGATCCATGAATAGAAAGACTTGTAGTTCTTAAAGGATAAATGTTACTACAAATTATAGAAATTTTATATTAAAACCCCTCTTAATGTTTTCGTTTTATTAAAATTTGTAAAATTTTCAATCAAAAAATAAACTAGTAGTTCGCCATTGTTGATGACATTACACCATGCTCACTCTCCAAACCCATAAAATAATTTGGACCCAAGCGCCAGCATAGGGCGCCAAATAACCAAAAAAAAAAACAAGTAACAAGCGGACAGTACACTTCTGTCATTTTAATCTGAGCGGACCATGTGCGTTAATTGCGTCAAATATTTTAACGTGATTAATTTAAAAAATTAATTACCGCCCGTTAACGCGATAATTTTGACAGCCCTAGTTTATACCAAATCACAACAACAGTTATCTTAAGGAGAAAACAAAAAATGTTTTAAGGTGCAGTAGCCCTACGATGGATTTCGACCCAATTGAGCGTTTTAGCTTTTTTTTTTTTTTTTGCCCACCCACACCTGGCATCTTGGTAGCTGATTATATGTCATATTTCTAACCTGTCATATATTTAAATCAATAGTGTGTTACATTTTGAGAACAGTAAAAGCTACATTCATTGTAACCTGTATTTTAAAACATTTATTGCGTTTTATTATTTCACAGATTTTAGTGCTGTAAAAGGTCACTTTTTATGTGGTTCCATATTTTAAGTGGCAAACTGTCTATTTAATGCCTATTCGGGAGTACAAGTTTTATTTATTTAGTGGCATTAGATATTTAACACATGTTCAAATGATCAATTGACATTTGTTTTTATGTATTTTTATGTTTAACATAATTTTTTTTTTTTTTTTTTTTTTAACATTTATTACAGTATTTGCATCTTACTTTTTAGTCTCTTGTCGGATATCTTCCAGATTCCGTATTTAATCATGATTTCAGACACACTTTCTCTGTGGCTTCCTATCATCCATCCGAGATAGTTTACTGACCCTGACCACTTCCCACTGTCGTTTCGTGACCACACAATCATACGACAACGCGTGCGTATCCAAATAGAGCGCCAGCTGGCGGCTTCGTGCGCCAATTTCCGAAAGCAACCGAAGATTCCCGAGCCCCCGAAGGCGCACAAAGGCGGCATCGTCGTCGTCGTCGTTACGGGGAAAGTCTTTCTCCCCCTTTTCTCTCTTTTTCTCCAGATGGCCGCCGCGCTGCGTAGCCGTCGGCTTCCATGAGCTGCTCCAAACAAAAATAAAGGAGGATTTTCACATATAAAGGAACACTTTGCGGCATCCTCGTTTGTTTAACGTGAAGACACGACGATAAGGTAAAATCCAATTACATTACACTGCATCGCCGTGTACTGTACTGTAAACACGATTTGGCTTATGAAAGGAACGTGTTTCGTTTTTACACCACCACGAATGCACTTTTGACTTAATTCCCATTGATGCTTTTATTACCTCAGGTTACCCCAATTTATAGATGATGAAATGTGATTGCTTGGTCCTGCTATGAATGAGGACTTTTTCCACACTCAATACATTATATCTTCCAGCATCCCTTATTTCAACCTGCACACAGGATACCCACCATGCACCACCCTTTTATAATCTAATTCTGCACAACTTCACCAGCATTACATTGCACTCCCTTCATCCATTTCTTCCACTTGGGACCCCTCATCACTGAGTGGAGCGGGACAGGCAGTGGGCATGCTGGTCCTGACACACCCTTGGCTGCATTGGGGGCTGCATGGAGGAGGATGAAAAGGAGGAGCCTCATGAGACGAGAGAGGACCAAGCGAGCCCCCTTTTTTTGTTTTCCGATAGAAGTGGGATAAAATGGCGCCTGGAAACATAATTTGAGCTGCAATTGGATAACAATGGAACATTTAAGGTGCTGTAATACACTCAAATGTGGGCAAAGAGAGCCAAAGTCATACAAAATGAAATCACACTGTAAAAAAACAATAACGCCATTAAATTTATAGTAAAAAACTGGCAGCTATGTTTGCCAGAATTTTATCAAATACAAAAGACTATAGTGCTTTGATAACTGATTTTTTTTACGTTAGGTAAAACAAATATTCTGAAAACCATAAAAAAATAATATAAATAATTAATAATTTTACTAAAAAAAATACAATATTCACTCATACATAATCGAGTAATTGGATTAGGAACATTTTAATGCGTTGCAGAATAAATTCTAGATGTAAAAAAAGGCTTGCTAAAATTGCACTTTCAAAAGATCATTAAATGCGAATGCAAAATAAAATTCCGGAGTGTTTCTTCAAACGATGCAGAATAGCACTTTCATTACACAAGAACAATAAATGCATTCACGAATAAATGAAAATACCAGATCTCAGCCTCAACTGGTATTAAAAAAAATAGATAAATGAGGATCTAAGTACAAAAAAACAATAACTGGCTAACTTAAGCTTAAATGCTATAAAATGCTAACTTTTTTTAAACAATGCTCTTAACAAAACGTTCAAACACATATTCCCACAAAAAACTGCTAAATCTACCTATAAACCAAATTATGAATGCATAAAAAAACATTATCTCAAACAAAGACTTATGTTGGTCTTAACAGGGAGCCCCTGGATTCAGCCATGTTAAGTCATATTCACTGTTGCCACTAGAGGGCAGTTTATCCATTCATTCATTCATTTTCCATCCCCAAAATAAAATAAAAACTAAATGCAAACACTATCAAAACAAACACTACAACGCCACTCAAATTAATCGTATCCTCGAAGCAGCAAAATTTGATTCGAAGCTTTTTTTCTAATCGAATTACTCGAGTTAATCGATTAATCGTTGCAGCACTAGTTTGAGGTAAAACAGCAGTTTAAAAAAAAAATTATGGAAGTTTGTTGTTAACCCTTTCATACACAAATTTCTTTGTTTTTTTTAACCCTTACAAAGTGCTCGTTTAACTCACTAGTTGCCATTGATGCCGTTAAACGTAGGGCTGTGCGATATGGCCTTAAGTACTTAGTACAGTAAATTGAGCAGATTTACCTTAAAAACAATAAATGACGATAAATTCGTCCAAGCGGACTGTTATATAATTTGAAAATCTGGATCAATGCATGAAATACTAGTTAACCGTTTCTCGTTGATTTATTACCAGCTTTCAATTTAACATATTCAACAATTGTATATGTGGTGTAAACATTAAGTACATAAAAATATCCTCTAAACAATAAGCATTCAAGTATGAACATTTTTAACAGCTTATGTGACTTGTACAATGTACGACATTGTAAATATCAATATGGCCACTGTACAAAAATGGCTACTGTGGCATGATTACTCAACACAAGTGTTTACTTCAAGGTTTCAGTTTTTTAAAATCTTTTTTTTCCTAAATAAAAGCACAGCTTGGGTGTCAAAAGTTGTTTTAATGTTTAATTTTCAACAACAGACAGTTCACACAAGATACATCATCACTGATTGAGAGTGCCTCAGTGCTTTTATGATAACGTTAGCATCAAGGCTTCCAACGCAGTTTGGGAAGTTCCATAGACGGCAGAAATCTGCTATGGCTTCCCACTGGGTGGTTGTAGGACACTGCACACAAATCGTGCTGGAGGGCTTCACAGACCTCGGACAAAAGGCTGGACGCAGTGCTCGACGCCAGTTTGAAGCTAGCCGCCACAGCTAGCTGGTTTCCACCCGAGGCTAGAACTCTCTATGCGGCATCAAAAGTTGGACAGACCGCCTCAAAACAGTCTTCTGCATCACCTGCTTCTCAACATTTGTATGATCAACATTTATTTAATGTTGATGAGCTGAAGATCCACATTCAAGCGTTCCATCTTGCATTGTTTATTTTTTTCTCGGTTAAAGTAGACAAGAGGAAGTCAACAAGCATGCCCCAAAACCGTACAAACATAACGCCACACCCCTGTAGTGGCTTGGTGGTGAATTACAGATTAACGCGTCACCTGACCGGAGAACCATCGAATGTCGAATGATGGCGTAGTCGCTGCGCCGTCACCGCAACGCAGGAGCATAACTCAGGCTTAACTCTTATGCCAATGAAACATTTAAGATATTATGATGGCAGTAATGACACAGAATGAAGCAAGCACATACAGAAAAATAGCCGTGGCCATTAATTGGAGATGTTATAGGTAGGGGTGTAACGGCACACAAAAATCTCGGTTCGGTATGTACCTCCGTTTTGAGGTCACGGTTCGGTACACTTTCGGTACAGTAAGAAAACAAAATGCAAAATATAAATGTGCTAGTTGTTTATTACACACTTTTGTGCTTTCAACAATAGGAACATTAGCCTATACAAAGCTAGAATTCTGCTCAAAAATAGAAAATACAATATTCTGAAATGTAGTTATTTTGAAAGACAAAATAAAAATAAATAACATTGGCTAAGACTTTTTCTTTAAAAAAATATCTGATGTGCAAAACTGAACAGTTGCAACACTGAACAGTTTCTAATTTCTCACATTAACTTTATGACCACAGCCTCGAAAAGTAAGGGTTAGGTAAGGGCTGTCAAACGATTAAAATTTTTAATTGAGTTAATCACATCTTTAATTTGAATTCCACCAACCGCTTTTCTTTTTTTCCATGTTACATTTAACCATTACCCACGCAGCTCACTGCACTTCTGAGTGGTGCGACGGCCTTGCCGTTTAATTGTTATCTTTTATGAGACTGGTAGTCAGCTGATCGTCGTGTCCGCCAGCTGGCTGCCTCCCCTTCCAATGTGACGTACTCTGATTAACACCGGACGGACAGATGACGTCGCCGCCGCTGATGGGCCACCCGAGGAAGGGTGCCAACTTCAGAAACTAGCCGCTGTCTGTCATGTATCCATTGTGCAGCCCTTTGTTTACATTTGCGGCAATAACGACAATTGCTTTACGGCAGCTAAGCTGATACAAGGTAGTACTATAAGGCCGTTGTTTGAGCTCGCATCCCCGCGTGTGTGTTGTATTGAGCCTGAGTCTTGTTAACCAAATAAAGGCAGCGTTAACAATAGTCATCTGACCTCTCGTTATTTTAGTCAACACTGAGAGTTCACATTTGACAGCATACGTGCCGCGTACCTCCTCGCCAGCTGTTTGCTCGCCATTCATTCACCTGCGCATTTTATCGCTATTTTTGTTACACTCCTGCTTTTTCAGTGAGGTATTTTGTGTTCATTCGTTATTGGATCGTTTTTGTTCACCACTGTAAATAAGAGCCCTGCAGCAGTAGAGGTAAACTGACGTTTTCGTTCAACCCATTTTATTTAGTATAGAAGCCAGGGTAGTTGCTGTCTTATATTTTTTGTCTTTTTACGATCAGGGTTTACTTAGCGGGTGGGGTTTAAATGTAGTTTCATTTTGTCTGTTGTTTTGGCCTGGGCTTACGCTGAAGCCAGCTCCTTCCGCATTTTGTATATTTTGTTCATTGCGAGTTCGACTCATGTGAATAGATTTGTGTCCACTTGCAACTTGTGTGTGTGCCTCGCTTTATGTTACGCCCTTAGCGAGCCGTCCGTGGGGCGTAATTAACGGTGGGCTTATGGGATGCATGAGTGGGCATTTCGCGCTTGCGTTAAATGCGTCAAATATTTTAACGTGATTAATTCCAAAAATTAATTACCGCCCGTTAACGCGCTAAATTTAACAGCACTTTATATTACGTCCGAAACTCGTTCGGTACGCCTCCATTCCGAACCAAGCACCCCGAACCGAAACGGTTCAATACAAATACATGTACCGTTACACCCTTAGTTATAGGCTATACTGATGGATTATACTTTATGCTGGATGCTGTACCCTCATAAAAGCTATCGGACAAATCACACTAACACACACAGACATACAAAATAACGCGACCTACTGATTCCTTGATGCAGTCCATGCCCAATCCACTCATTAAGTTCACCCGCTTCGACAAGGTTAGAGCCGCTGTCACAGGTGGTGATGGCGACTTCACATCCCGCGCAGAGAGCATTTTTTTCAGGGCCTGTGCGATCATTACACTCGTGTGGTCGTCCGAGAAATAGGCTGTATCCAACAGCTCCCACATGTTGTCTTTGAAATGGATCAACAAAGTGATGTAGGGCTCCATGGTTCGTTGTCCTTCTCGAATCCCAAAATTTTCCAGACATCCAACATCGAGTTCTTTCTTGGCCCCAACACCACACCATGAGCGTCGACTAATGCTATACCCGAAATGCCTGTGGCCTGGCTACCAGTAGCTGTTTAACTATCATAAGACTCCATCACATTCACTTGTAGGGTTAGCCGCTAGTGTTAGCATATTGGGTTTCTGTTTGTGCGATTTCCTGATCAGTGGCGCTTCCAGAAATTTCTCATAGGGGTGGCCAGATGGGGCGACTTAAAATCTTGGGGTGGCCAAAACTAAAAGCCATATTTTCAGGTTTTCATTATATTATTGCAGTAAAAAGGTCAGGGGAAAACTAACAGAAAGACTTAAGGACACGGCTACTGATATACCTTGGTGTATTGTGTAATATTTGATGTTACTAATGATTTAATGTGCATAGTTCATAACTGTCCAGTCAACATTTTGAGTTCCACAACAATTGTTTTATTGTGTTATGTATATATTAGGCATAAGGTGTACATTTAACTAGGGCTGTCAAACGATTAAAATTTTTAATCGAGTTAATCACAGTTTAAAAATTAATTAATCGTAATTAATCGCAATTCGAACTATCTCTAAAATGTGCCATATTTTTCAGTAAATTATTGTTGGAATGGAAAGATATGACAAGACGGATATATACATTCAACATACTGTACATAAGTACTATATTTGTTTATTATAACAATAAATCCACAAGATGGCATTAACATTATTAACATTCTTTCTGTGAAAGGGATCCACGGATGGAAAGACTTGTAATTCTTAAAGGATAAATGTGAGTTTGTATATTGTGACTAAATGTTGCCATCTAGTGTATTTGTTGAGCTTTCAGTAAATAATGCTGTAGCGACTTAACTGTTCTGCCCAAATGCATGATGGGACCATGTGCAACCATGACTGTGTGTGGTGGCTGCAAATGCTATATCTTCTCTGCGTTGGGTACACTACACGGTGTTAAGAAAAAGTTCAACTCCTGTCATTCTTCCACACGTCGCTTCCCACAATATTTATAGTTGCTGCGGGAGAGATGACAAAGCTTTTGCCAGTTAAAAGCACGGCCCCAATGAATGCTTGCGTCTACGCCGCTCACTTGACACTGCCTCTTATCTCTGTATTTTAGTAAAACGGCGCCATTGTAGGCTGTTTGTGGCAATGCGTGAATGAGTCGTCTCGCGAATGTGTTAATTGCGATAAATATTTTCACGTGATTAATTTTTAAAAATTAATTACCGCCCGTTAATGCGATAAATTTGACAGCCCAACATTTAACAATTCAAAATAAATGCGTTCATTTGGGATGAAATGCATAACTGATGCTTTAACAATCTAACGATATACTGGCAAGTGGGGTGGCCAGTGGGGTGGCCAACCAATTTACAGGGGTGGCCACGGCCACCCCTGGCCACCCCCTGGTGGCGCCACTGTTCCTGATTAATATTGAGAGGGGCGAACTTCCAGTCAAAATGGATTGGACGTCTATGGTCATCCATGGCATACCATGATTTAAATACTATGGGGAAAAAAAAAAAAAAAATCAACTTTAGAGTGTTATTTTTCGCTGTACCCGGAGTGTTTTTTTTTTTTTAATAATATAAATAAATAATTAAGTTAATTTGACGGAAAACGTTTGATGTTTTTATTTTCCCCTTTTTTTTTCTTTTTTAAAATTTAACGGTACAATTTTGGCAAAAATTAGTTATTATTATTATTATTATTATTTTGTACTGTGTACCTGTAAACCCTGTCTCACGCATGAATGCTCACATACATTTACATTGAAATTTATATTCAAAAAGACTGGACGTCGATCACAGTCTGAAGTGTCATAGCAAAATGCTGTAAAATTCAGAAGTGAAAGTGGAAAACGACTTCCTCCCCCTCTTTCTCTTCCCAGCTGAGTGAATGACTCGGCGGGTCGGAAGCTGCCGACGTCGACAAAGCTGTGCTAATTGCGGTTAATTGGCAGGGGAGCAATGAGGACGCATCCACGCAAGCCTTTCTAGCACTTTTGAATGCATTGAGAACTCATTTACCCTGTCTGTCCCCCAAACGCAACTTCTGTCTCAGCACGTTTGCCCCCCCCACAGCATTTAAAATTTAATTAACTTTATTTCATAACATACAGGAAAATGGAAAAGGCCATTTCTGGAGAAACTGAGTGGGAATGCTTACATGCTGATGGTGACTTTTCGTCATAATGGATCAGGAAATGAAAAATGATTTAAATTAATTAAAGAACATTTTCTGTGGGTTCCATCATAATGTGAATAAATGGATTTTTTTTTTTTATTCCGAGGTGCGATTCAGTGGGATTTTTTTTTTTTTTTTTTTGTGGGACTGAGTTGAAATCTAATTGGAACCAAAGAAGATGATGTGTGTGAGAAGTTTTGTGGGTTGAATAACCACAATGAGTTTATTGTGTATATTTTTGGTAGAAGGGGAAATGTTGTTTTGTGGGTACGAGTTGCATGTCAATAAGAGCCATTGGAGATCTTTTTTTGTGGGCCTAAAGTGTGGATCTTTGGGATTTGTTTTGGTGGGTCTTAGTTGAATATAAATGGTAGATAATTGAAATTTCGTTTACAGGGAGTTTTTGTGGGCCCAAGAACGTTCATCACAGAGTCAAATGATCCCTAATATTTCAATGTGTGTGTTTTTTGGGTGGAATTTTCCCGAAATTTATTTCAATACTACAACAAAAACTTGAAGTTAGCACCGTTGAAATCATTTTTTGGTGAGCAACAATTGAACGTCAAAAAGAGCCAGTTGAAGATTTTTTTTGTGGGTCAGACGTGCGATTAATTGGAGATTTTTTTTTGTTGGACCTACCTGTATTTGAAGATTTTATGTGTGGATAGTTTTTCTGTGGTTTGAATAACCAAAAAGGGAACAATATGTATAATTTTGGTGGAATTTTCCCCACAAATATTTCAAGAGGAGCGAGCAGAGATTTTTGAAGTTGAAATGTTTTTGTGGGTACAAGTTAAATGTCAATAAGAGCCAACTGAGATTTTTTTTGTGGGTCTGAAGTGAGGATCAATGGGGATTTTTTGGGTGGGCCCTAGTTCAATATCAATGGGAGATAATGAAAATTTTGTTTGTAGGGAGTTTTTGTGGGCCTAAGAAAGTTCGTCATGGAGTCAAATAAACCCAAAGTTCGATGTGTGTGTGTTTTTTGGTGGAATTTCCCCCAAATTTATTTCAATACAACAACAAAAAAACAAAGCACTGTTGAAATCATTTTTGTGAGTAACAATTGAATGACAAAAAGAGCCAATTGAGATTGTTTTTTTGTGGGTCAGGTGTGATATAAGTGGGGATTTTTTTGTTGTTGGACCTTGTTGAATTCCACTGAAAACTAATGAAGATTTATGTGTGTGGGGAGTTTTTTGTTGGTTGAATTACACCAAAGTGTAAAATGTGTATATTTTTGGTGGAATTTTCCCCACATATATATATATATATATATATATATATATATATATATTTTTTTTTTTTAGACTTTTAGAGATTGTTTTAGTGGGTCTGAACTCTGAAGTAGGTATCAATGGGAATTTTTATGGTGGGTCCTAGTTCAATATCAATGGGAGATAATGGAAATTTTGGTTTTAGGGAGTTTTTGGTGGGCCTAAGAAAGTCCATCATGGAGTCAAATAAACCCCTAAAAGTTCAATGTGTGTGTTTTTTGTGGAATTTTCCCACAATTTATTTCAATACAACAAAAAGAAAATTAAAGTTGAAATATTTTTTTTGTCTGTGAGAGTAACAGTTAAATGTCAAAAAAAGCCTATTGAAATTCTTTTGGTGGGTATGAGGTGAGGATCAATGGGGATATTTTTTTGGTAGGACCTAGTTGTATATTAACAGGAGCTAATGGCAATTTAGTTTTAGGAAGTTTTTTATGGGCCTAAGACTGTTTGCCATGGAGTTAAATAACCCCAAAGGGTTCAATGTGTGTGTTTTTGGTGGAATTCCCCCCCAAATGATTTAAATGCAGTACATGCAAAAAGAAAAATTGGAAGTTAGCACTGCTGAAATCATTTTTTGTGAGTCACAGTTGAATGTCAATAAGAGCCAATGGAGATTTTTTTTATTTGTGTGGGTCTAAAGTGAGGATAAATGAGGATCGTTTTGGTAGGACCTAGTTGAATATCAATGGGTACTAATGGAAATTTTGTTTGTAGGGAGTTTTTTGAGGGTTTAAGAATGTTCATTGTGGAGTGAAATAATCCCTAAGATCGTGTGTGTTTTTTGGTGGAAATTTCACAAAATTTATTTCAATACAACAACACAAAATTTAAGTTAGCACTGTTGAAATAATTTTTTGTGAGTAACAATTGAATGTCAAAAAGAGCTAATTGAGATTTTTTTTGTGGGTCAGGGGTGAGATTAAATGGGGATATTTTTTTGGACCTTGTTAAAGTTCAGTATGTGTGTGTTTTTTGGTGTTACTTTCCCATAATTGATTTCACTACAACCAAAATAAAATTAAAGTTGAATTTTTTTTGTGTGTGAGTGAGAGTAACAGTTGAATGTCAAAAAGAGACAATTGAGGTTTTTTTTTTGTGGGTCTGAGGTGAGGATCGTTTTGGTAGGATCTAGTATATCAACCGGAGCTAAGGGAAATTTTGTTTTTAGGGAGTTTTTTGTGGGCCTAAGAATGTTTGCATTGGAGTTAAATAACCCCAAAGGGTTCAATGTGTGTGTTTTTGGTGGAATTTCCCCCCCAAATGATTTAAATACATTACATGCAAAAAGAAAAATTGGAAGTTAGCACTGTTTAATCATTTTTTGTGAGTCACAGTTGAATGTTAATAGGAACCAATGGAGAATTTTTTTTTTTTTTTTTTTTTGTAGGTCTAAAGTGAGGATAAATGAGGATCGTTTTGGTAGGACCTAGTTGAATATCAATGGGTACTAATGGAAATTTTGTTTGTAGGGAGTTTTTTGAGGGTTTAAGAATGTTCGCCATGGAGTAAAAAACTCCCAAAGTGTGTTTTTGGGAGGACTTTTCCCCAAAATTATTTCAACACAGGCAAAAAAATTGGAAGTTCGAACTGTTCAAATTGTTTTTATTTTCTTTTTTTTATTTCTTTTTTTGTGAGTCACAGTTGAATGTTAATGGGAGGCAGTGGAGATTTTTTTCCCCCGTAGGTCCGCCAATGGAGGTTTTTTTGTGGGTCCGAGTTGAAACTCATTTGAAGTGATGGGGATTTTTTTGTGTGTGTTAATCAGTGACAGTTGAATTGAATGAGCATTGGAAATGAATGTGCCTTTTTATTTTTTTGGTCAACAAACATTAGTTTTGCACGGAATGAATTTTTGGGCCAATAAAAATGGTAACATTTTCGAGTTGCAACAGTGTGAATCAAAGCTTTGGTGATCAAAATACGTGGGATGCGTTCCTACATTAAAGACATTG
Organism: Corythoichthys intestinalis; assembly: GCF_030265065.1. NCBI lineage: Eukaryota > Metazoa > Chordata > Actinopteri > Syngnathiformes > Syngnathidae > Corythoichthys > Corythoichthys intestinalis. The sequence goes on from NC_080416.1 coordinate 25,558,022, forward strand.
TAAATTTTAATACATTTTATTTTATTGCCCAGCAACAAGGCCAGAAGTGCTATATGCTAATCTAGAAAATACATTATTGATTTAATCTGACATGGATACCATACTGAAAGTGAAGTTTTGACAGGGATCATTACTTTCCCTGCATTATGTATACTGCGTATGAATGATCCAATAAGCTTAATTTGTTTTCTCTATTTGTTTCCAGCCTGCGTGTTGAAGATGAGAGGGATGGCGTGTGTGTTGCTTAGCAACCTGCTCTGCACGGGTAAGCACCACAGCCCACCCAGGAGACCTTCTCCAGACACTCATGGCAGGAATTCACCTTATTTAGCTTAATGCCCCCCCCACCATATCATGTGTCAACTCAGCATATCAGCCACCTACGCGTGCTATTGTTAGCCATCGCTGCATTTCGAAGGCTCGGGTGCTTTAGAACTTATTTACAGATCAGATAAAACACAAGATTCTGCTTAATTTAACTCCTCTTTTTGTCTTTTTCAGCTGCATCGGCGTCCTTTAAAGGTAGGTTTGAACCCCACCAAGGCAAAGTAATGCCGGTAGGAAGATACTGAATGAGTATTATTCAAACAAGAATTATGTACAGGAAACTATAAAACTATAATATATATCAAATTTTTAAATAGCTGGCCAACTTTGTTGTAGACAATGCAATAGAAATGACAAATATTATAAGAGTAAGTGATTTTCTGCCACCATAGGTACAGTATATGTCCATTATTTACTGAGCACTGTACAGTGGTATGAAAAAGTATCTGAACCTTTTGGAATTTCTCACATTTCTGCATAAAATCATTATCAAATGTTGATCTTTGTCAAAATCACACAGATATAAAAACAGTGTCTGCTTAAACTAAAACCACCCAAACATTTATAGGTTCTCATATTTTAATGAGGACAGCAAGCAAGCAACGACAGAAGGGGGAAGATAAGTAAGTGAACCCTTTGCCTAAGGAGTCTTAAAGAGCAATTGAAACCAATTTCTACCAAACAATTTAAGTCAGGTGTGTGCCTAATCACTAATGAGTGGTTTAAAGCTGCACCGCCCACTATAAAACACACACCTGGTAATTCTCTTGATGAGATGGAATGTCTGATGTGCATCATGGCACTGTCAAAAGAGCTGTCTGAAGACCTGCGATCAAGGATTGTTGATTTGTATAAAGCTGGGAAAGGATACAAAACCATCTCTAAAAGTCTGGATATTCATCAATCAACAGTCAGAGAAGTTGTCTACAAATAGAGAGAGTTTGACGCTGTTGATTCAATCACAAGGAGTGGCCATCCACCAAAGATGACGCCAAGAGTTCAGGGTAGAATACTCAGAGAGGTAAAAAAAAGACCCCAAGAGTGTCTGCTAAAGACTTACAGAAATCGCTGGCATAGTCCAATATCTCTGTGCACACATCAACTATTTGTAAAACTATGGCCAAGAATGGTGTTCATGGGAGGACTCCACAGAGGAAGCCACTGCTGTCTAAAAAAAAAGAAAAACATTGTTGCTTGTTTAATGTTAGCAAAATGGCACTTAGACATGCCACAGAAGTTTTGGCAAAATATTTTGGGGACTGATGAAACCAAAGTTTAATTGTTTGGGAGTAACACACAACGTCATGTGTGGAGGAAAAATGGAACAGCTCACCAACATCAACACCTCATCCCCACCATGAAGCATGGTGGAGGATCATCATGATTTGGGGCTGTTTTTCTGCCTCAGGGCCTTTCAACAACTTGCAATCAATGGAAAAATGAATTCAAAAGTTTATCATGATGTTTTGCAAGAAAACCTGAGGGTGTCTGTCAGACAGTTGAAGCTGAAAAGAAGATGGATGCTGCAACAAGGCAATGATCTAAAATACATAAGTAAATCAACTTCATAATGGTTTCAGAACAACAAAATACACGTTCTGGAGTGGCCAAGTCAAAGTCCACACTTGAACCCCATTGAGATGCTGTGGCATGACCTAAAGACAGCGATTAATGCTAGGCATCCCAGGAATCTGACTGAACTACAGCAGTTTTGTAGAGAAGAATGGGCCAAGATTTGTCCTGATAGTTGTGCCAGACTGATCTACAGCTACAAGGAGCGTCTGGTTGAAGTTATTCCTGCCAAAGGGGGGGCTACAAAATATTAAATGTGATGATTCACTTACTTATTTTTCCCCCTTCTGTCATTGTCTGCATAGTATCCTCACTAAAATCTGAAAACCTATAAATGTTTGGGTGGTTTTAGTTAAAACAGACATTGTTTTTTCATCAGTGTGATTTTGACAAATTCAGATCACATTTAATGGGATTTTATGCAGAAATGGGAGAGATTCCAAAAGGTTCAGATACTTTTTCATACCACTGTATGTGTTGTGGTAGTTAGTAAAATCATAGTTTTTTGCTTCCCTCTTCCAGTCAAAATTGATTGGATGTCTACTGCTATCAATGGCACTGAAACGCCTTCAACGCCTTGGTCAACGGCAGCCAATGAATTAAAAAGACATCCAATCATATAATAAAATGGAAACATACAGTATATTCAAATGTGTCCACATATTACTATGTCTGATTGAAAATTGGTTTGAGAGTATTGTAAATAAAGCAGATTATTAAATACAACAAAAATAATAATCAACATTATTGTAAATAAAGCAGATTAAATACAACAAAAATAATAATCGACAATGATTATAAATCATTAAAAAAAATGTCGATTTACATTAATAATTTAATATAAATATAAAAGCAAAACAAATCTACCCATAATTTGTTTCTTTAAATGGCTTAAATTAAATATGATCAAAATCATTAAAATGGCACAGTTTAAACAATAACAATTATATTAATGAAAATATAGTCATATATTATTTTTTTCTGTGAAATGATTGTTTTGATTTATTTGTAAATATTTTTATGAATTAAAAGTGAATCTACTGAAACAAAAATATTTAATATATAAAAATACTGTTTATCTATTAAATCATTCGCAATAATCAAATGGAAATTCTTTACAACTGAAATAAACTGGACTAAATCTTGCATTCACAATAAAACTTATGTTTTTTTTTCCACCATATAATATGGCCCAATAGTTTCTTTTGAAATTCTAATGACAAAAGTGTGCACACTCTTATGCCCTCTAGTCAAGGAAGAGCACAAGACAGCTTTCTTCGGCGAAGATATCCACCTCGAAATCCCGCCGGGCGACGTCGGCTCGGTGGTCTTCCGTCCCAAGACCAATGCGAGCGCCGAGGTACCTCTCCTCTGGGCGGGGAAAGTGCTGCACCAACGAGCCCGAGTCAATTCCCACGGCCACCTAGTGCTGGATGATGTGCAGGAGGAGGACGAGGGAGTCTACGTGGTCAGCAGGGATGGCGAAGTGCTCCGACGGCTCACCCTTGACGTCAGAGGTAAAACACCAACAAAAAGGAAACCGCTTTTCTACATGTTTTTAATGTCCAAATGCAAGCACTTTCGAAGGATTTTAAAAACCAATTTTTCAGTTTTTCCAGTACCTTTTAAATATTATCAGAATGCTTGTTTGTGTTTTTTAACAATGAAGCAGAAATAAAATATGGTGCCTTCTCGCAAGTATGCAAATGCCTTCTAAGATGTTCTACAACCCCGGAAGCTCCAGAAATTTTCTTTGAAAAGTGCCGACTCGGAACTGTTTTGTGGCAAAGTGAGTGCGCCCAAGAACAAAGGTGCTGGCATAGAGATAGCATACTGTTTGGTGGATGGAGATACATAAGTCACGGCCGACTTGAAATTGATGGCCAATTGAGAAATGGGCTTTCTTGAAGATTTGACACTCGAAAAACACACCTCTCTCGCCTCCAATTGCTAAGCTAAGCGACATCTTGATCTACACTCCCGTTCAAAAGTTTGGGGTCGCTTTGTTTTTCTAGTGCGTTTTGCCCCTCGACTGATGCCGTAGTTTCCAGCTTCATTTGAGTGTTGACTTCACAACGTACGAGACCTCTGATAGTTTCTATATTGTGACTAAATATTGCCATCTAGTGTATTTGTTGAGCTAAACGAAATGTTTGAATAGAGTTTGACCAAAGTCTGAGTATTATTTTGCATAGCTATTTTGATTGGGAATGCCAGTTCTCTTTGCATCGAGTGCTTTTCTTTATATGAACATTATTTTTTTGAGAGATAGGAATATAATTTTTGTTGTGCTTTCAGTAAATGATACTGTAGCCACTTAACTGTTCCGCCCAAATGCATGATGGGAAGTTGGGCAACCATGACCGTCAGTGGTGGTTGCAAATGTTATATCTTCTCTGCGTTATGTACAATACAGGGTGTTAAGAAAAAGTTCATCTCCTGTCATGCTGCATGTTGCTTGCCACATTATTTACAATTGTTGTGGAAGAGATGCCAAAGCTTATGTCAATAAATAGCATGGCCACAATGAACGCCTGTGTCCACTCCACTCGCTTGTCTCTGCCTCTTAGCTCTCAATATACATAAAACGGCACCATTGTAGTCTGTTTGCGGCAATGCATGAGTGGGTCGTTCCGCGCATGCGTTAAATTAATTATCGCCCGTTAACGTGACAAATTTGAAAGCCCTAATTTTTATACATTATACATAAATATGTTATTTTAATTCCTCAACAATGTTGAGTGGTTTTAAGCAGGGGTGTAAGTGGGCCAGAACGGTCAGGAACGCAGTTCCGGTATAAGATTCAGGGCCGGAACACAGTTCCGGCATAAGATTCAGGGCCGGAATGCTGTTCTGGTACACGGTGCTTTGATTCCGAAAACATGACGGCAACTGTCAAAACGCTATGTAAAAAAAAAAAAAAATGCTAAACTGCCACACATGCATTACCTCTCCAAGAAGAAAACAATCTACCAACATCAGATTTACATTAGGGCTGTCAAACGATAAAAATTTTTAATCGAGTTAATCACAGCTTAAACATTAATTAATCGTAATTAATCGCAATTAATCGCAATTCAGACCATCTATAAAATATGCCATATTTTTCTGTAAATTATTGTTGGAATGGAAAGATAAGACAAGACGGATATATACACTCAACATACAGTACATAAGTTCTGTATTTGTTTATTATAACAATCAATCAACAAGATGGCATCAACATTATTAACATTCTGTTAAAGCAATCCATGGGTAGAAAGACTTGCAGTTCATAAAAGATAAATGCTAGTACAAGTTATAGAAATTTTGTATTAAAACCCCTCTTAATGTTTTCGTTTTAATAAAATTTGTAAAATTTTCAAACAAAAAATAAACTAGTAGCACGCCATTGGTCATCACCACCAACTCTCATGGTGCTGAAAACCATAAAATCAGTTGCACCCAAGCTCCAGCAGAGGGCGACAAAACTCCAAAAACACAAGTAACAAGTGCACATGACACTATACTGTCATTTTAATCTGTTTGAGCGGGGCATGTGCGTTAATTGCGTCAAATATTTTAACGTGATTAATTAAAAAAAATAATTACCGCCCGCTAAAGTGATAATTTTGATAGTCCTAATTTACATACACAAGTGTTAATAACAAGCATAATAAAGTGCTTGTGTAGCGTAATCCGTTCCCACCGATATTTGTTATTGATTTTATTCCACGGACGGCATGGAGGTTTCTCCAGCTGCTGCAGTTATCTGAGTCTGACGATGGTGAGTCACGTCAATGTGCGAATGCACGCAGCAAAGCAAAACGCCTGGACTCATTTATCCATTCAATTGGCTGACATACTGACATGTGATCAGCAGAAATGGTTAGCTCTGATTGGTTCAAATATGCATGTTTTCTGGAACAGCAAAACAAATGAAATAGGCAATGCAACAGAAAATGGATCAAATCTTTAAGAGCAGGGAAAGAGTTGAGGAGGCTTATTTATCATATTTAGTTTTATTTGCTCTGACAGGGAGGTTCAGAACATCTGAGCTGTCAATGTGCACTTTGGACTTATATTTTTGTCCATTTATGTTAGGCTACTTATTCATTTCCTTATGATTTAAAAAAGTCCATGTTTGCGCGATCTCCAAAATATATTCCATTTCACTCTGCATAATATGTCATTTGTACTTATTTTTCTGAATGTATGTTACTTATATCTTTATTATTTTAAAAAAGTAAATGTTTACATTAACTTCAATTTTAATATACATCCTATGTTCTCAAGTAGTTAAAATTGAGATTTGTCATTTAGTATGTGAGGAAATGAAGGAAAATAAAAATTAGGAGTTGGAGGTTGGGGTTATTGCTGTTTTTGCTTTTTGCTTTTATTTTGCAAATCATTGAAAAAATACAATTTTAAATGAAAATCAGATTTTGTATTTGTTACAGAAATAACTGTGCCAAAACAGTTTTCTTTACATTTCAGTAGTTTTAAGAGGTTTGACCCCCCCACAAAAATGAAAATAAATATATAACTAAATATACAAAAAATTCTGGCTCCGTGGCGACCTTCATGTCAGGGAGTTCCGGCAAGAAATTCTAGCCACTTTCACCCCTGGTTTTAAGACAAATGCTTATTTTTTGCATTCCTGGATTGTTAAGAAATTATTAACAAGTTTGTATTTATTGTGTATTTTAATATAATTTGAGTTATGGTCAAATATTGATATATAAATTTGATAATTAAATCCAGACATTTATTCTGGAAGTTTTCAAACCGTTTCTATAGTAGTTTTTTTAAAACAAAGGTTTGAATGGAACAGCATATCACCTCAACCAATACATATGAAAGTTAGTATAAGTCAATACAGATGTATTTTGCATTGATTATTTAGCCTATCAATTAATTTGGTTCAAATTCATGAGAAATGTAGCCCTGACCCCCATTTACCCGATCTGTTTGGTCTTATTAATGTCCCGTCCCCAGCAAAAAGTGTACATGCAGGTTATGCTGTTATATCGTCTCTACCAATGATGAGACCAAACCTACACCCTTGCATTCACTACTTCATATTTTTAGACAGAGTGCTGAGAAATATTGTGAGCCTAAAACTTCCAAGCATTCTCAAAGACTTGATCCAAAATTCAAGCATTTTCCAAACCTGGAAAACAGGCATTTTCAAGGATTTCAAGGACCCATACGAACCCTGAGGAAAACTGTACTTCCGCTTCATATTTGGATTGTATTCCTGTCTGCAGACTGCGCTGTGGAGGAGGTGGTCAAGTATGGAGACACTTACTACATCCACTTGAACCAAGTGCAAGGTCCAATCAGCTTGGAGTTCAGGTAAACACAAATTGGCTCTTTAATTTTAGATTTTCTGAGTGGAAGTCATTGAAATTCTCTCTCCAGGCCCGGTTCTATCCCGCACGGCAACCGCTCGGACCCCCTGCACGCTACTGAGGCGCCGGCAGCGCTACTCTTCCGCCACACGTTGGTTCTAGCAGACAGTTACGCCGGACGCCTGAGCGTGACTGACAAGACGGTGGCGCTGCACTCGGTCAAGATGGCCGACGAGGGCAGTTTTACCGTGCGCGACCATGAGGGCAAAGTGAGGAGGAGGAACTGTCTTCATGTGCGAGGTGAGAGAAACGCAGAAAAATGTTCAGTCATTTGCCTTCTGCTGTGATCGCTGTCAGACCTCCCAGTCAAATTAGATTGGACATCCATCAATGGCTGCTAATGAGTTAACTATTCGGTTACTAAATATATTCTTTTGGGAGCGCAGAACACCAGGATTTTTTGCACCCCTCCAACGGAGCCAATATGAAGGTGAAACTCTACTTGCACCACGAAGAAGTCAACGTAGCTTACAGGCCCAAATCGGGTCACCGTGACCGAGCAATCCTGGAACGAGGCGTTCTAGTGACGCCGCCGGACCCCCAGCTGGCGTACCGCCTGAGCGTGGAGGGATCCGAGTTGCTGATCAGAAAGGTGCGATTATCCGATGAGGGAGTCTTCAAAATCACCGATCTGGCGGGATTCCCGGTGGCCCACGTCTATGTAGACGTGGTTGGTAAGACAGATTTATTATTCTTTTTAATTTGAAAAGAACATGGAGTGCTTTTTTGGCATGCTGACCATTTGTGTGATTTTGCCTGCAGACTCCAAGATGCCACCGCTGACGGTGGCCATTTTGTCGCTGCTGAGTGTGCTGGCTTTCATGCTGGTGGCGTGCCTGCTGTCCTGCCTCGACAAAGTCCACAAGAGGAATGAGAAGAACAAGAAGCTGCTGCTGCTCGCCCAGCAGGCTGGAAAGGGTGACGGGGAAGCCTTTCGGCAGGTAATGGGCCTTATTGTCGCTGTGGTTTGAGGGAAATTGAGGTCAGATGGCAAGGGTGTGCAAGTTTTGGGACTCGTATGTACCTACAAATTTATCCACATGTATACTTTATATATAAAACCATATACAGGGAAGAAAATACGTCTTTGAACACCCTGCTATTTAGCAAGTTCTCCCACTTATAAATCATGGAGGGGTCTGAAATTTTTATCGTAGGTGAATGTCCACTGTGAGAGAGATAATCTAAAAAGAAAAATCCAGAAATCACAATGCACGAGCTATTTGTGAGATCCAACTGCAAATAAGTATTTGAACACCTGTCTATCAGCTAGAATTCTGACCCTGGAAGACCTATTAGTCTGCCTTTTAAAGGTCCACCTCCACTCCATGTATTATCCTGAATCAGATGCACCTGTTTGAGGTTGATAGCTGCATAAAGAAACACGTCCACCTCCACATGGTAAAGACATGAGAGCTGTCCAAAGACACCAGAGACAAAATTGTACACCTCCACAAGGCTGGAAAGGGCTATGGACCAATTACCAAGCAGCTTTGCGAAAAAAGGTCCACAGTTGGAGCAATCAATAGAAATCGGAAGAAGATAAACATGAAGGTCAATCTCAATTGGAGTGGAGCCCCATGTAAGATATCATCATATGGGGTCTCAATAATCCTTAGAATGGTGAAGAATCAACCCAGAACTCCTCGACAGGAGTTAGTCAATGACCTGAAAAGAACTGGGATCACCGTTTCCAAGGTTACTGTTGGTAATACACTAAGACGTCATGGTTTGAAATCATCCATGGCTTAAACCAGCACATGTCAAGGCCGTCTTAAGTTTGCCTATGACCATTTGGATGATACAGAGGAGTAATGAGAGCAAATTTTGTTGTCAGATGAGACCAAAATAGAAGTTTTTAGTCATAATTCCACTGACCATGTATGAAGGAAAAAGAATGATGAGTACTATCTCAAGAACACCATACATACTGTGAAGCATGGGGGTGGTAGCGTCATGCTTTGGGAATGCTTTTCTGCTCATGGGACAGGACAAGTGCACTGTATTAAAGAGAGGATGACTGGGTTCCTGTATTGTGAGATTTTTGGGAACAACCTCCTTCCTTCAGTGAGAGCATTAAAGATGGGTTGTGGCTGGATCTTCCAACATGAAAATGACCCAAAGCACACAGCCAGGAAAACCAAGGAGTGGCTCCATAAGAAGGTTGTAGCATGGCCTAGTCGGTCCCAGACATAAACCCAATAGAAAACCTTTGGCGGGAGCTCAAACTCCATGTTTCTCAGTGACAGCCCAGAAACCAGACTGATCTAAAGAAAATCTGTGTGGAGGAGTGGGCCAAGGTGCTCTTGCAGTGTCTGCAAACGTGGGTAAAAACTACAGGAAACGTTTGGCCTCTGTAATTGCAAACAAAGGCTACTGTATCAAATATTAACACTCGTTTTCTCAGGTGTTCGAATACTTATTTGCAGCTTTATCACACAAATAAATTGTTAAAAAATCATACATAGTGATTTCTGGATTTTTCTTTTTAAATGATCTCTTTCACACTGGACATGCACATATGATGAAATTTTCTGACGCCTCTATGATTTCTAAGTGGGAGAACTTGCAAAATAGCAGGGTGTTCAAATACTTTTTTTTCTTCACTGCATATACAGCATATATATTTTTTAATGTATATTCGTATTTATACCTTTTTAAAATGTATAGTTTTGTAAAAGGTAAATTGGTGTCATTTTGAAGTAGTGTATATTTTTTTTAAATTATTTTTTTAGTTTATTATTCATGGTTATCAGTAACGATCGAATTATTTAATAATTGAAAAATGTCAATTGTAAAATACATTTGAGTTATTTTAATAATAGAATTATTGTTCATTCCGCGTTTAGATTTTGTAAGATTTATTGTTCTTTATAATGAATCTAGGTATAAATTAATAAATTAATAAGTTTTATGAATACACTTTTTATTTGTTATTTATTAGACATGCATAGTATTTTTTTCATAACAACATTACCTCTCAATTTTAGTTTTATTATTTATGCTGAGCTGAAATATGTTTAAAATAAATAAAATCTTCTACATATGGTAAATTGGTTCTCATTATTCATAATTAAAGTACAACTGAAAAACCAAATTAAGTACTATAAATGCCATCAATGTAAATGTAGCCCTTAAAAAAAAAAAAGAAAAATTTAATAACAAAGTAAAAAAAAAAAAAAAAAAAAAAAAAATATATATATATATATATATATATATATATATATATATATATATATATATATATATATATATATATATATATATATATATATATATATATATATATATATGCAGCTATCAATTATTTTAATCGTCGATTAATCGAGTAACTAGTTAGTTCGAATATGGTAATAGGGAAATCATATAAGGAACATAAAAAATTAAAATACCTGAGCTGAGCCTCATACGGTATTAAACAATAAATAAATAAGAGTACGACAAAAGAACAGTTGGCTAACTTACAAAGCAAACGTCTGCTAGCTTAAATGCTATAAAAAGCCAATTTTTATTTTTTTATTTTTACAACGGTCTTAAGAAATGTTTCAAACACATACTCCCACAAAAAACGGCTAAATATACCTATAAAGTAAATTACGAATGCATTAAAAAAATTAGCTCAGACAAAAACTTATCAGCTTATGTTGGTCTTAACAGTGAGCAGCTAGATTCAGCCATGTGAAATGAGTTATTTCATATTCACTGTTGCCACTAAAGGGCAGTGTACCCACCCAAATCAATCAAATTAAATGCAAACACTTTCAAAACAAACTATTACAACGGCACTTTAATTAAACATGTACTTGAAGCAGCAAAATTTAATTCGAATCTTTTTTCTAATCGAATTACTCGAGTTAATCAATTAATCGTTGCAGCACTATATATATTTATGATGTATTTATTTGAACTCTTTTTATAGAATAACACATTTATAAAAATAGAATAAGATGGCCTTATTTAATCAATATTGTTTGATTCAATTATTTAATGTGACACATAAAACAAATGTATTTTATTTAACCAATATTGTGGATACAAATTTTGAAATTGATATTTCTAGTGGTTAACTCTTTCAGCGCTGCTGACGATGATAGACGTCCTCATGTGGCTCTTTTCGCCCTTTAGCTGTGAACTGAACTGAATTTATCACCAGTAGACGTCAAATCCATTTGAAGTGGGAGGGTGGCAGCAAATGGACGAACCACCCTCCCACTTTAATTGGATCGGACGGTTGGATTACTATTACCTTCTCTGGCAGCTAATGACTTAAAGACGGTCGATAATGTTGTCACTTGTGCCTCTGACTTGAAGGAGCGTCAAGGGAAGGTGTCTTCTCGGTGAGGAAAACTGTCTTCTTGTGGCTTCTTTTTTTTCCTGCTCTCCATCTTAAGTCTGTGAACTTTTCTGGCAAACGAACTCCACGATCAACTGGGTGCCGCGTTTATGTAAATCACGAAAAGCACGCAATTAATGCACCACACACATGAGAAGCTGCCATCTTTACTCTCGAACGGCCACGAGTTGATCCCTGGACTCGTTTGACAAAAAGCCAAAGTGTGACAAAATGTCTATAGGATCCCGACGAGCTTTGTAGCCCGCTCGTTACAAGGAGAACAAAGTAAAACCAAAATAAGATGCATTTCAATGTACTTATGGATATCATTTTGGTTTTTTACTTATTCTGCAAACATTCTCACTTAAGAATCTTCAAATATTCCAATGGTTCTTAACCTGAGTTTGATTGAAACCCAGGGCTTTGTTGAATGTTAACACACACAGTCATAGGCGGAGTTTGACTTTTGTGGGAGGTGGGGCAAAACATGTTGATGATTAACTTACAATATATATACAGTGGTATGAAAAAGGTATCTGAACCTTTTGGAATTTCTCACGATTCTGCATAAAATCACCATCAAATGTGATCTGATCTTTGTCAAAATCACACAGATGAAAAAACAGTGTCTGCTTGAACTAAAAACACCCAAACATTTATAGTTAATTTTTTTTTTAATTTTAATGAGGATAGTTTGCAAACAATGACAGAAGGGGGGAAAATAAGTAAGTGAACCATCACATTTATTATTCTGTGCCCCCCCCCCCTCCACCCCCCTTTGGCAGCATTAACTTCAACCAGATGCTTCCCGTAGCTGCAGATCAGTCTGGCATTTCGATCAGGACTAATCTTGGCCCATTCTGCTCTACAAAACTGGGATGTCTGGCATGAATCACTGTCTTTAGGTCATGCCACAGCATCTCAATGGGGTTCAAGTCTTGACTTTGACTTGGCCACTCCATAACGTGTATTTTGTTCTTCTGAAACCATTATGAAGTTGATTTACTTCTGTGTTTTGGATCAACTGTCTGACAGACGGCCTAAGTTTTTCCTGCAAAACATCCTTATAAACTTCTGAATTCATTCTTTCATTAATAATTGTTAGTTGTCCAGGCCCAGAGGTAGCAAAACAACCCCAAATCATAATGCTTCCTCCACCATGCTTCCTGGTGGGGATGAGGTGTTGATGTTGGTGAGCTCTTCCAGTTTTTCCTCCACACATGACGTTGTGTGTTACTCCCAAACAATTCAACATCACTCCACAAAATATTTTGCCAAAACGTCACTGTAGTGTCCAAGTGCCTTTTTGGGAACATTAAACAAGCCACAATTTTTTTAGACAGCAGTGGCTCCCTCCGTGGAGTCCTCCCATGAACACCATTCTTAGCCATAGTTTTCCTTATAGTTGATGTGTGCACAGAGCTATTGTACTGTGCGAGTAATTTTTGTAAGTCTTTAGCAGACACTCTAGATTTTTTTTTACCTCTCTGAGTATTTTTGCGCTGAATTCTTGGCATCATCTTTGGTGGACGGCCAACAAAATCTCTCCATTTGTAGACAACTTCTCTGACTATCGAATGATGAACATCCAGACTTTTAGAGATGGTTTAGTATCCTTTCCCGGCATTATACAAATGAACAATGCTTGATCGCAGGTCTTTAGACAGCTCTTTTGACCGAGCCACGATGCACATCAGACAATGCTTCTCATCAAGATATTTCTTACCAGGTGTGTGTTTTATAGTGGGCAGGGCAGCTTTAAACCACTCATCAGTGATTGGGCACACACCTGACTTGAATTGTTTGGTAAAAATTTGTTTCAATTGCTCTTTAAGTCTCCTTAGGCACTTACTTATTTTTCCCCCTTCTGTCATTGTTTGCTTGCTATCCTCATTAAATGATGAAAACCTATAAATGTTTGGGTGGTTTTAGTTAAAGCAAACACTGTTTTTACATGGGTGTGATTTTGACAAAGATCCGATCACATTTGATGGTGATTTTATGCAGAAATGTGAGAAATTCCAAAAGGTTCAGATACTTTTTCAAACCACTGCATGTTTTTTAGATGAGTAATGCGAACACCATAGAGAGGAGTGCTTCGGCCACTCGTGTCCCTTTCGTTCCCACCAAAAAATCAGCAGTGAAAAAAACTGATGTGATATCACTTCGGCCTGCTTGCTTGGACAACCTATTCCTTGCAGAGCTGCTGGATTACAAATGTTGCTAGTCATACTATGATTATTGACGTACAATGGTAAGTTTTAATAACTTTATCATGAAAATATAGTTAACACTATTGATTGCATGGTTCATCAGTGATTCTCACGCTTGCATATATTGTTTTTATTGGTATGCTAAGCAAGCACCCTTGACGCGCTAGCTAGCTATATATTTAGACTTTGGGGGAAAAAAATATTTATTGTTAAATTCCGAAGGGTTCGCTATGTGCACATGTGAAACTTGTGGGGTTAGTGACCTTTAGCAAGGTGAAGAACCACTGAAATAGTTGCTTCAGAATCAGAATAAAACATGGTTCTGGTACCTTAGCTACTGCTACTGTAGAAAGGTCACAAGATTTGCTTAATCCCTTTCTTGTCTTCTGCCTCCTTCCTTCCATACTTCTTCACTTCCTTCGTTCTTCCTTTCCTCCTTCTGTCCTTCCTCTTCTCTTCCTTCCTGCACTCCTTCTTTTCCTTCCTTCCCTCCCGCAGTCCTACTTTCCCACATACCTGCTTTCATTTATTTCCTCTTTCTTCAGATCTGGCACCACTATCCTTTCCACCCTTCATTTCACCCTTTCATCCTTAATTTATTCCACATTCCTCCTATCCTTCTGTCCTTGTTTCATTCCTTTATCCATCCTTGTTTCCTTCACTCCCATCCATCCTTCCTTTGCTGCAGCAGCTGAAGCTTGGTCCGTCTATGTTTGTTGTGATGTCACTTCCTGTTTTGTGTATTTGTGTCCAAATCTGTGCATATGTCTATGTGTTGGTCTCCTAGTCTTGTATATACAGTGGTACCTCTACTTACGAAATTAATGTTACAATTAGATTATTGCACAATAAACATAAAATGACTGTTGTACATCATGTAAAAAGAAAAGTGTTTGGTTTTGTGTTTGTTTTCTCCTAGTGTGACTTGTCCCTGTGATTGGCCATTGGTTTCACCTGTAGTACCTGCTCCTAGTGTATCCTCCAATCTGAATCCTCCTGTGCTCACCTGTTCCTTTTTGTGTCGTTACCCCTTGTCTGTGTGTGTGTATATAAACTCCTGGTTTCTTTTCACTCCTTGTTGCGTCATTGTCAATGTTGAAATCAAGTCCTGTCCAAGCCCTCGTGTACCCGGCCCTCCGATTAAGTAAGTTTTGTTTGAACATTGCCTTTTTGATCCCTAGTCCTTTTGGTTGTACTTTGTGATTTTGTTAGTTATTATTAAAACGTTTTTTTGAGTTCACTTCACTGCCACCTGCCTTGCTGTGTTTTTTGTTTCCTTGCTTTTGGGTCCACACCACCTGCCTGCCCTTGTCCCTGACAGAAAGTAAATAATAAAAGGTAATATACGCATGTAAAGATGTCCGTACACGAGGGCGAATGAAGAGGACGCTGGATTACACACATACACATAAAGTAGTGGTCCCTCTTAGCCAATTGGATGCCAGGAAGATGCTAGGCAATAGCCACTGGCAGAGCAGATATAAATATGTTATGTTCAGTAAACTCTGAGAGCTGCAAGTAGCAGTCCATACTGTATTTTTGCCTTTCGTATCCTGAAATTCTTTCGTAACAAGAGGCGATACTTTCCTGTTGAGGTGTGTTGTAACCCGAAAATTCTGTATGTAGAGACGTTCATAAGTAGAGGTACCACTGTATTGTGCTTTCGTAAAGCTGTAAATAATAGAAGCTGGTCTCTCTTTTGCGGGTGAATCTGGAACGTATCCCAAGTGATAAACAAGAGTTCACCGTTTGTGAGTGTGTACAAGTCCATGTGTGATCATTTTGGCGTTTTTTTGTTTTGTTTTTTTGGACAGGACGCTGGTGGTCTCTCAGGGCATAAGCCAAAAGACTACCACGACTGCGTCTCTGTCCTGTGCAACGCTGGTCCCCTCCTGCTTCCTGTGTTGCACCGTCCCACCACTCCAAAAGCGTTTCCGACAGTGTTATTAGTTGTGTTTTGACACCTTTACGTGTGTGTGTGGTGTGCAGGTGGTCCACGAGGCGTACAGCAGGTTTACCGAAGAATCGCTTACACAGTCCGTGTGCGAAAAACCCACTGAAGACACTGAAGTCACCATCAAGGTTTGTGTGATGACAAATGTGGGAAAAAAAGTTATTTTAAATTGGTTATATCAACCATGATGACACAATTTTGACACAGCACTTCCACTTGTGTCTGCACGCAGAAGAACGAATCTATAAATAATCATGGTGGATTGTGTTCATAAATTAATGATGCGTTTTTTTTTCACTGACCTCAATTTGGACCACTTCCTATTCTGTGAATGGCTCCCACTTATTCCTTCTACAGCCCACCATATTATTTCTTACCTTTCTTCCACTTTTATTATAACCTCCACCATGCAGGGACCGATAGAGGAGCAGGTGGGCACATGAAGAATTTAACACACTTTACAACAACATAATTTACAGTTTAACCAGCTTTATAGTATAATTGACTGCGACCGCGACAGACCTTAATTGGGAGGAGGTAATAGTGAAAAGAAAAAAAATTAATGGTATAATGTTCTTCACCCAGCTGATGAGGGATTCACTGCCTTTAGCAGCCTCATCTAGCTCCTTTTTTTTTTTTTTTTTTTTTAAATGCCTTAACCGCCTTTCCTTACGAGGCATGTCTACATAATAAAATATATACCTTAAATTAAAAAAATCAGATTCCCTGGTGGCTTTTATTTTTAAAGCTTTCTTAATTTCTTTCTCTCTCAATAACGTTGTGAAGAGAGTGAGAAAAGACAGAACACTTAACAAGGGTGGCTAGCGGGAACAATACAAAAATATAAATTTGACTACAAAATACATAGAAATTGAAATACCAAATCATCACATTAAGATTCATACAATAACCAGAATAACAGAAAATGAAATAAAGGGACTAGGGGTGCAGCTATTTATTATTTTAGTCATAGATTAATCTATCATCTAGTTTATTTAAATAATCGAGTATTCGGATTATGAACATTTACTGTGTTGCAGAATCAGTTAGGCTTATTAAGATTTATTCATGTAAAAATAAATTAAAATACCTGAGTTTAACCTCAAACGGTATAATAAAAAAAAAAATTAATGAATGAGAACCCATAGACTTCGTAATGATATTGACGGGACGCGGGGCCGATTAACTCATTTGCTCCCAAACGTATAAATAAATTCTATTTTTAATTGCGTCAGTGTCCCAAAAACGTATGTATACGTCTTTTGTGGGTTTTTTAGGCATCTATCTAATCTATCTAAAATATAGTGCATAAAACTCAAAACCCATTTTAAAGCAATAAAACTGGCCACTGGAGGTCAGTAGCGCATTTGGTAAGAGCTCATCTCGGGCCAAGAAGGGAAGTGAAGAAAAATAGTCGGGAAACGGAAGTTGGAGGGATCATGTGAAGAGGCGTGAGAATTTGAGAAAAATGCACAGAACGATCGGGAAAAAAAGGCAAACGACACTGGAGCAGTGTTTTGAAAAGAAAACGAAACCATCGTCAAAGAAGGATTAAAAAAAAAAAAAAAATCTATCTTTATGTGGCAGACGGTGACGTCCACAACAGCGAATTTGTTCCACACGCGTTCTGCGGAGCTCTCGTTGCGTTACTCCTTAGCCCGGGGTTGAAACCAACGATGAAGATGATGAAAAAAGTGAGACCGATCTTGATCCAGACTCATCAGATTAGCCACGGGAGCAGCCGAGAGCCTTTCCCGTTGTTATGTGAAATCTCCACAATAAACCTAGTGTAAAAATTTTCACTATTTGCTCAAAGTTTATAAGGGTAACACTGTTCGTTTCCAACCACCAGATGTCTTCGGACTTCTTACCACACACCCAGGTCAAAGAGGAAGAGCGCGTTGTGGTGGGAGGTTACACGCCGGGTTAGCAGCACACAGACAGTTTTTTTTTTTTTTTTTTTTTTTTTTAAAGGTGTTTTTGGTGTTCAAGTAAGGTACTTGGTGTCGTGCCTGCACAGTCGGCCAGCATACACATACGCACAAAAAAAAAACATTCAAAAGGCGCACTTTGGGCATGTAGGGCAGGTGCTCAAGCACCCCCCACACACCCATCAACACGTGCCAGTTGTTAATGTTAACTAATTGGCTGCCATTGGCGGCTGTAGACATCCAGTTGATTCCAAAATCGATTGAATGTCTATCAATGTCAATGGCAGCCGGTGGGTTCACATCTACTGTTTTATATTGACTAGAATAGAGAACAATTTTTTATCCAAATTTCTTCCTCAGGGCCTGGAAGTGTCCAAACCAGGCGGGTATCAGGCACTCACGTCAGACGCCAACTTCCTGGAGATGAGTGACTCCGGGATGGACTCCGGCCTCCCGCTGGACAGCGACACGGAAGCCGCCATGACCTGCGCTTCCCACAAGCCCCTCCTTGACGGTCGCTTTCCGAGTCCCACGCCCGAGCACGACTGTGAGGCCATGCCGGTGCCGGACAGGGACGCCCATTGCCTTTCCGATCCACCCGCTGGCGATGAGACTGCGGCTGAGGATGGAGAATTGAAGGAGGACGTGACGCAGAGCACCTGAGAGCTGTCATTGCCAGAATTCACATCTTTACGGGAAGCACAATCCCAAATTAGGACATCAGTGTCAATTAAAAGGATTCTCAAACATTTCAGGGCCAGGTACCCTTTACATGTGAATATATTTTTCCAGTATTTTCTTCATGTTCCAAATGCTAGTTAAAAATAATACTTTTTAGATTTTTTTTAAAAAACATTAAATAATCATCCCATTTCTAGGAGCAATATAATTTTAATCGTGATTAATAAGTAAGTTGAGAAGAATCACATTCTGTAAAAAGATTAATTGAAAAGTAATAATTAATACTTTTATTTTAAATGTCCTGCTATCATGAAGAAATAATAATCTATATTGACTATAATTTTATGAGAGACCAAACACAAACAGTCTACATTGTAGTCATAACTAGAGTTGTCCAATAATGACATTTTAACCAATATTCCGATGTTGTTCAGTTCTAAAAATCCGATACTGATATAAAATCGATACCGATATACAGTACAGCCCAAAAGTTTGGACACACCTCATTCATTGTAACACAAATGAAGGTCCCGACTCCATTGATAAAGCAATAAATTCCACTAATCAACCCTGAAAAGGCATACCTGTGAAGTCAAAAAACAGTTATAGTTATTCCACCTTTTTTGCTAAGTACATAATCCCACACGTGTTCATTCATAGTTTTATTACCATCAGTGAGAATTTACAATGTAAATAGTCATGTAAATAGAGAATACGCACGAATGAGAAGGTGTGTCCAAACTTTTAGCTTGTACTATATGCGGTCCTGGACTTAACAAATGATGACCAGTGTTGTTAAACTTACTTTAAAAAAGTAATTAGTAACATTTGCAAATGACTTCTCCCAAAAAGTAATTGAGTTAGTAACAACTCAGTTACCTCATTGAAAGAGTAATTAGCTTGTTACCTTATTGAAAGAGTAATTAGCTACTCAGCAAAGTAGCTGACATTACTTTTCATCTTCAACACGTTATTACATTTTACATTCCATTACATCTTTCACATACGTTCATATTAACTGATTGAAGAATAAAAACACTATATACATTATTTTAGAACATTTGCTATTTATTTGGATTAACTAATTCTGCCTGTTAAGAAAACACAAATGGTAACTGATCATTAACCAATGCAAATCTCTGAAACTGTATGTCAGGCCATAGACCCCGCTATCAGTTGATAGGACACGGGGCTCGGGGCCGATCCGTTGGGGGCCTATTTTCAAAAACTAAAAATTCAAATATTTTCAAAACCAAGACTGCTAGCGTCCTAAAACCAAGACAGACACCTCCCTTCTGCATATACAGTATAAGTCTCCATGAGCAGCGATGTCAAAAAAAAATTCAAAGTCGGTCCCTAATAAAATCCCGATTATTTTTTTTGTACAACTAAACTTAAAATTGCTATAAAATTCTCAAATTTTACGCTACATACAAAAAAAAAATCACCAAATGCAGAGGTAATGACCTACATTTTCAGGATCAATAGCAATATTTAACATGTCGTATAAGTTTGCTCAAAATGGCAACTGACATTTTTTTTTAAAAAATTGCAAGTGCAAGTTTTCATCAGCTAATAAATCGCCTAATTTTCACATCAAAAACTTAATCTTGAGGAAAGCATGCAGAATCATCTTAATTTTACTCAACAAAAGCAAAGTTTGCATTTTTCGATATACAATCACAACTTATTTAGGTTGAATTCCACTTTTGGGTAGAGATACAAAATCCAAAATTGCGGCCGTCACGAAACAAAAACAAAAATTCTTGCAAATAAATGCTTAAATCGCGGAATTTCTGTAGATATGAACGTAAAACAGTCTAGACTCTTGGTTAAAAGCAGAAACACCAGGCAGTTATCATTCATTTTACGTAAATATTTCAAGCTAAATTAAAAGGCTTATTTTTTTTTGTTTATTTCATTCTATTCTCAACGTTTCAAAGTGCATGCATGGTGTAAAAAATATAATAATTACCTTGAACCCTCAACCAAATCACTCTTGAGATACTCCTGCCTACTTGTATGAAGTAAAAACGTCGTCCTATTTCCACCTAAATCCGGAGTTAGAATGCAGCGTGTATTTGAGTTTATCACAGTGAATAGTGAAAGCCACCTCAACGCTCTATGGGTCGGCCTCCTACGGGATGGTGTGGTGCAAAGTCTGGAGGAGTTGTCTTGTCAACTGATGGTGGAGTCAAGGGTTAGGCCTACTGCACAATAAACAGAACCCTATCGTTAAATATTCCATGAAGTAACAACATTAAATATGGAAAATAATACAAGTTTGACAACGCTACCTTTGAAATTCCCTGGCCCGTCGCCATTATCGCTGTCTTGTTGTGTTTGCCAGTGCGTGCAGTGAAGCACAACATGATCTGCCCACCTAGCCAATCATCATGGCGTTTGCAACAGCATCTCCTAGGCAGCTGATGTGTGACAAAATCAGACAGGTCCCACTTCATTCAACCAATTTGTAGTAACATGCCCCTCCACATCCTCAGTAACGGTAATACTGTTGCAAAGATGGGAAAAGTAATTAATTAGATTCCTCACAACTGAAAAAAATAACGATGTTAGAAATGCTGTTTCACTCTTAACGCCATTAGTAACAACACTGACGATGGGTAATTGTATTGTGAAGCCCAGTTCAAATGGTCCGCTCACTTAACAAATCCCAAGCATCTTAGCTTGGAGACATCTTATGGTCAATAAGCATAACTGCTCTGCTAAGCTGTGACCAGCCCGTGTGCAAAGGCAGAACTACTTTCACTTTGAAGGCAACTTGCATTTTGGCCCAAAACCGATGTCGACATTGTCCGATATCATTTTAAAATGCTTTTATCGACTGATATTATCGGACAACTCTAGTAATAACAATAAAATGGAAAACAGCAGCCTAAATAGGCGTTTGTTAACAAAACATATTAAGAGTTAACTATAACCTAAGCAACAAAACATCACTTGTTTACAAAACTCTCCATTTCATTTTGCCAAATCACTCCAAAATCCATTTAAGTCTTCATTTTCATTGTCATTTATAGCCAAACTATGAAGAAAGTGCTACTTATAATCTGAAAAAAAAGGTATAAAAACTACCTTGATTTTGTCCAAGATTGATAGCTGATGGAACTAACGGCTCTTGTAGCAACCGCTCTTCATAAGCACTTTTTGCATGCCCTACTTCCTACTCTACCTGGGACCCCAGTATGAGAACCATTAGACTTTGCACTTACGGTAGAGCACAATAACAACAATAGCGCAATGTCAGAAGAAAAACAAAACAGCCGTGTGCATGCCTTCCACAAGCACTTCAAACAGTCCAATCAATGCATGTGAGCCAAAAACAAAAGAGCTTCCACTTAGGTCTTCTTCTCTGGGAACTTGCGGAAAATAACTCTAAAATAGAGAGTGACGAGCAGAACTGAGATGACAGATGTACATACGCCAGCTTCTTGGATTTACAGGTGTAAGGGAAGGTCAAACGTTCACATTTTCCCTGAGCAAAGTGGAAGAACACCAAAGACAAAGTAATGCAATTTGTTCAACTGTTCAGCTCCCCAAAAAATGCAGCAGGGATCACATTCACAGATTGGATAAGTATATTAGCACAATGTTTTTAAGAAAAGGACTCACTCACAATGAAGTAGCAGCTGATGTAAATACATATTTAATCGTATATTAACTGACGCTGAATTAATGATTTTTCAATGGCATGTTTCTTAAATATATACACACTTATATATGTGTAAAAAGCTTGAGCTCAACTAATATAAGCAATATTTCTGATGAGTAACATTGGTAATATGTTAGTTTATCTGATTTCTACGTTTGCCGTCAACACCGCCGCCATATTGGACGGGGCAGGTCTTGACTAATATGCATGATTGCAATGCCTTGTGACACTTTACGCTCACGTTTTTCTTACCTAGATATTATATATTTATCAGACCTATGTTACTTTCAGGCATAAGCACATTTTTATTCATTATGAGCATATTTGCGCATGCACTTGTTGGAGAAGTAGTAAAACGAGTACAGGTTTCATGAAATATTGTCATTTTTTTCACATATATCTTGTCTTGATTCACCACAAGGACCTGAAATGAGCTTGTGCTTAATATGTAATAAGAGTCTAAATGGATGTACACAATGTTCAGGTGTCACAGTTCACATCTGTGTTTACAATATGCTGGATTGCTTTGTGTGCATGCGACGGGAAGAAACGTGGATGACTATTTCATACTGTTTTGTATTTGTTTTCACTCGACCGGTTTGTTGTACAGCCACGAACAAACACTCCATTGTCAGCTTGAAGAATCATTCCGCATTTCTACACTCAGTATGACTTTTTGCATCCTGCCCAGAGTTTTGTAGTGTTATCTTTTCTGTAATGAATGAGTAATTCTGAATAAATGCATTTTCAATACACCATTGATGCTATTTTTGTCTTTCTGCAAGTTTTTGAAACAGCAGGTAGCTACAGTTAAAGTGCGTACGACAGGAGAAAAAAAGTCTTAAATAGGATTAGAATTGGAATCATATTTTGAGACGATTCGACTATATACAACAATTTAGCAGAGCGCAGATGACGAGAAATTAATCTTTTAATCTGCCGGTTAGCTACGCCTACCATTATAGGGCTCTAGCGTCCCCAACAGGTGGATGACTTCAGCGGAGTCACGATTTCATCTGATTTGGTGTGCAGCCCATTGAGGCGGAATTATTCAAAACAAGGAAAACGCGACGAAGAGAGCCGCAAAATGTCATTGTTTCAGTCTCTGTACTCCAATATTTTTACGGGATATTCTTTTTATCCAAGTATTTTCCCCAATAGCTAAATAAATGGCTTGAGAAGGACCAGTCAGCCCGTTGAGGGGGAATTATTCAGAACGAGGAAAACGTAACGAAGAGAGCCGCAAAATGTCATTGTTTCAGTCTCTCTACTCCAATATTTTTACAGAATATTATTTTTATCCAAGTATTTTTTTCCCCAATAGCTAAATAAATGGCATGGTCATGACAAATAACAGTCTTGTGCTGAATGGAATATGAAATAATAAGAATGCATTTATTCAAGACGACATGGTAAAATTACTCCATAATGGTCAAAACTGTCGACTTCACCTTTACTGTCGCACCTCCCGAATGATATTTTATGCTGCCTAAATCGGGCTTATGTCATTTCCCTTTCCTGGCTTCGGAGAATGTAAACAAACCAAGAGGCGTGACAGCTAGCCGACATGCTAACCCAAACCGAGTGATGTTTCAAAGTCTTCGAAGTGGAAAAATACACATAACTAGCCCAGATCATTTCACATGACGACTGGGTTGTCAATTGTCTTTGTTGATCGGCAAACCGCCCGGCGGAGAGCAATTTACAGCTCGTTCCCCTGCTACTACGGACAGGAGGGCTCGCCTGGGAAGCAGCTGGACAATGACCGCTGAACAAATCGGCCGACGTCGGAGGAGGGTGTAGCTGCCAAATGATCAACACGAATATGGCTAAATAATGCTTTACTACACGGCGAAGTCGTAAACAGCGAGAGACTCAGTGGAGGAGAGCTTCTGCAGTTGTTCATGCCCATCCATGATCAAAAGTAAGTAGTCCTTTAGTTAAAGAAAGTTTGTAGTGTTTACTTTGTAACCGCTGTATTCACGGCTATTTTTAAACACAAAGTTGCAATTTCTGATCGGTCGGAAAATTTGACAGAACACCGGGCACATGAAGAGGGGAATAAGCCGAGTTTAGTGCTCTCCCGGCGGGGGGATGTCCGACAAGCTGCCGGTCGTCGGCCGAGGGGACAAGGAGCATGTCAGCCACAAAATGCAAGCCGCCTACATATCAAAATGATCCCAGTATTTGACATAATACAAAACATGATGTTTACTCACTTCCTCTTAAGTCCCATGGTCCCACAGTAGTAGGGCTTGTTCTGGCCAATATCCACCGGTGAATGGGAACCTTTTGAAACCCCAAAAAGGCGCACACGCCTCTCCCTCGTACAGCAAGAATTTTCTGCAGCCGTTTGGCTAACATGATGCGAAAAATAAACATATTAATCCGCAAAACCAGCTGAATCCTTAGTCCTTCTCATACAACAGTACGGCTATATAGTGAAGAGGACTCCTTCCTCCATACACGTCACAGCGCCCTCTTTCCCAACTCGAGACTGTTGCTGGAAGTCACTCATTTTCATGGCGCGGGATTCAAAAAACTAAATAAATATAGCGATCGCTTCCACACACATCCAAGCGGTCCATTTTATTCAGTAGCATAAAATACCGCTTGTATTATTAAATAAACATGCTTTTTCGTGTTACGGGCACTTAAATCAATAGTGCATATGAGTGTTTTTCAACCAATGTGCCGTGAGAAATCATCAGGTGTGCCGCGAGAAATTATCCAATGTCGCTTTTTTTTTTTTCTTTCGACGTCATCGGGCGGAATTGCAGTAGGAAGGAAGGAGTAGGTAGAAAGTTCTTGGTTATGTGTATTGCTCATGTCGCGTTCAAGAACTGCAATGTCTAGCCATAAGCCACCTTGCTGTCCGCGACAGTGTGGACCCCAGCACGTCTATTGTAAATCCTTTGATTAGATTCATCAAGTGTCGATATACTGTACATGAAAGTGTTCTTTCCATTTTATCCATATGTGATGACGGTCAATCCTTCAACTGTGTTTTATTCCAACACACTGTCGAGGAACGCAAGGTGGCTGATGGCAAGCAATCCGAGCAGTTCTTGAAAGCTATCCAACAGCGCCATGGTGCCAAGCAAGCTTAAACGTCATCATCAAATGAAACACCCGTTGCTTCAAAACAAGTCGATGCACTATTTTGTTTGTCTTTATGAATACATAGAGAAACAGGCAACTCTTTTGAGAAAAACTGCAAAGTTAAATGCGAAAGCTCTCAAAGCCAGTTAACTTGTTGCTGAAATTGTTGCTAAATCCAAGAAGTCCCACATTGTTGCAGAGATATTAATACTATCTGCCTGCAAAGCCATTGTCAGCGAGATGCTCGGCCCTGATGCGGTTAAAGGCATTGCTAAAGTCCCCCTGTCTGATTATTTTTAGCTTTATAAGCCTAACTGCCCCCCCCCCCAAAAAAAAAAGTAAAAACAGACTGAGAGTCGTTGAGGAAGATTCGTGTCAGGATATCGGTTTTGTATTAATCTAAACAGACTTAAGTTTCACACTGAGTAAGTATAAATACTGAGATTTTTTTTTTTAATTAAATGTACTGTACAGAAAGTAATTTTGGAACATTTTGGCTTGTGGTGTGCCGCGAGATTTTTTCCAATGTAAAAATGTGCCATGACTCAGAAAAGGTTGAAAAACACTGGTGTATATGTCTATAAGCAGGGCTGAAAGTGGTCCGGAATGGTCCGGAACGCGATTCCAGTAAAAGATTCAGGGCCTGAGCAAGGCGGGATGGTGCTTCAATCCCGAAAATATGACGTCAACTGTCAAAACTCCATGTTAAAAAAAACAACCTGCCAGGCTGCCACACACACATCTCCAAGAAGAACAATCTCCACCAGTATCTATTATTCATTTATTTATTCCACGTAGTTCTTCCTAGCGTCTCTGTCTCAGTATCTGAGTCTGACAAGTCGCGTCGATGTGCACATGCGTGCAGCAATTCACCCTGGACTCTGCTGTCCGTTCAATTGGCTGATGTACTGACATGTGATCAGCATGGATAGTTAGCTCTGATTGGTTCAAAAGCACATTTTTTGAAACACCAAATAGAGAAAAAAAAACACAAGCTTGTTGAATTTATGTGATAAAAATGGCCAATGCAATGGAAAATTGATCAGATATTTAAGAGAAAAGAAAGTGTTGAAGAGAACATCTTCCATGTTAATGTGCACTTTGAACTTATTTTTGTCCATTTATGTTAGGCTACTTTTTATTTCCTTATAATTAAAAAAAAAAAAGTAAAAAAAAAATAAATAAAATTAATGTTTGTGTTATCTTCAAAATATACAGTGATCCCTCGTTTTTTGATGTTAATGGGGACCATAACCCGCGGTAATAAGTGAAAAACCACAAAGTAGTGCCCCACCAATTTCTTTTTTTGAATTTTTTTTTTTTTTTTTTAATTGTGTGTGTTCAATGCATTTATTCAGATTTTGCATTTGAAAGAGATAGATATAAGACATGTTTTTTCACTTTTTTTCTCCAAAGTATAATTTTTAAAAAAGGATGCGGCGTCTACTTCTCCACTAGGTAAGACAGAAAAACACACGCACTCACACACGCACGCACACACACACAGCTGAGATGCCTGTGTGTACGCCCATGGACTAAGCTCCTTTCTGAGCATATATCTTGTAGGTTAATTTTATTGTTGACACAGCGTTTCGGGGTCATCAACATTTTTACCCCCCACCCCACCACAAAAGTCAAACTCAGCCTATGCGTAGTAATTATGATAAGTTTTAAACATGTTGCTGTCTCACCGAATTATTTTGAAACAAAAATAAAGTAGGAAAATGCTCGTCTTTATTAAATGCTTCATTGAGTTGGTCCATTCAATTCCGCTCAAGCTGCTCACCTACACACAATGAGTTGCCACAGCAACCGTTTAACAAGCTAAACGGTGATTGACGCATGCGGTACTTTGAGGTTTCAGCTTGCAAGCATCACTGGCAAGATCAAACCATAATGTCTTTCAATCACTCTTAACTTTAATAAGAAACTCCAGTGGACTGCCTGACTAAGAAAAGCAGCAGGAGGGAGAGTGAGACTATGAAATCGGATCAAGACAGCACATCTGTATTTATTTAGTTAATAATTTTTTTTTAATTAAAAAAAAAAAAAAAATCAGCAATGGACTGAGGGCGCGAAGTTTGAAGCGTGAAGTAGCGAAGGATCACTTTATTACAGTTCAGTGTGCGTATTATAATTCATTTGTACTTATTTTACAATGTATGTTGATTATATCTTTATTATTTCAAAGAAATTAATGGGTTATCTTCAATTTTAATGCACATCCATATGTCCTTAAATAGTTCAAATTGAGGTTTTGCATTTACATTTGAGGAAAATAAGAAAATCAGAGGGAGTTTTAGATGAAATTTTGCAAATCAGTGCAAAAAAAATACAATTTTGAATGAAAATCAATTTCTCAAATAAGTTTCAGTGTAATGCAGTAGCCTGTGTTTTATTGTGTGTATGTAAAAATGTGCCAAAAGCAGTTTTTGTATTTTTGTGGTTATATATGGTTTAACCCCAAGTCCAGAAGAAAAAAAAAAAAAAAAAGAAAAGAAAAAATCAGGCTCCGTGCCGACCTTTATGTCAGGGAGTTCTGACAAATTTTGCAACCCATCAGAAATTGCAACTTTGCGGTTCTACGCATGCGCATTACATTAAAAATGCCCGCGAATGCAGCGATTCCAAAGTAAACACTACAAACTTTCTTTAAAAAAAGGAATATTTACTTAAGTTTGATCATGGGAGGACATGTAGAAAAGTTCTCAGACACATCCTACCATGTTAGCTGCACACAACAACTGCACCCCGCTCTCTCACTGTTAACGACTTTGCCGTGTCGTTAAGCATTAATTTACGCCATTTTCGTGTTGCACATGTACAGTCCCTGACAAAAGTCTTGTCGCTTATCCATTTTGTAGAAACAATTGCTAATAACCTGACTTTTAATCATTCAATTGGTTTCAGAAATGGCTCATATGAATGCTAAGACCCTCCCAGATGATGCTGAATGTACAAAAATATATTTGTTTCACTGAAAAAAGATTTATCATTTAATGAAGACATAAAGGTCAAATTTTGGCAAGACAAAAGTTTTGTCGCCTACAGAAAGTAGTGTGAAAATTGAACAAAAAATGTACTTCAAATACAAAAATATGTTACATAACATAAGCAAATTAAGTAGTGGTGCTGTGAGATCAAAATTTAATATTTTGTATGACTTGCATGGCCTTCGGCAAGGATTCATGCACTTTTTTGATGAAGTCATCAGGAACAGCAAAGAAAGCAGTCTTCCAGAGTTCATCAACATTCTTGGGTTTCGTCTTCCATGCTTCCTCTTTCATCTTACCCCAGACATGCTCAATGATGTTCATGTCTAGTGACTGGGCTGGCCAGTCCTGGAGAATGTAAATATTATATGAAATATAATATATATGAAATATATGATATTTCAGACTATTTATGTTGCCTTCCACTCTGCAGACCATGATTTTGGTAATGATGTAACCACCAAACTTCACTGTTTTCTGAGTGAATCTCAGATCCATGCAGGCTCCAGTAGGTATCCTGCAATATTTGCGGCGACTGTGGTGTAATTCAATGGAAGATTCATCTGAAAAATCCACCCTTTTGCCACTTTTGCAGCGTCCATGCCACAAATGCACATGTTTCTTTAATTGTCTGCCCTCTGAGAGATAAATAGTCTGAAATAACAACAAATCTTAGCTGCCTCTTACATTCATAAGCATAAAAAGGGACAAATTCTGCAGCAGGATGGTGCTCCATTGCATACTTCAATCTCTACCTCAAAGTTCCTCAAGGCAAAGAAGATCAAGATCCTCCAGGACTGGCCAGCCCAGTCACAAGACATGAACATCATTGAGCATGTCTGGGGTAGGATGAAAGAGGAAGCATGGAAGACGAAACCCAAGAATGTTGATGAATTCTGGGAGGCATGCAAGACTGCTTTCTTTGCTGTTCCTGATGACTTCATCAAAAAATTGTATGAATCCTTGCCGAAGGCCATGGAAGTCATACAAAATATTAAATTTGGATCTCACAGCACCACTACTTAATTTGCTTATGTTATGTAACATATTTTTGTATTTGAAGTACATTTTTTGTTCAATTTTCACACTACTTTCTGTAGGCGACAAAACTTTCGTCTTGCCAAAATTTGACCTTTATGTCTTCACTAAATGATAAATCAACATCATTTGGGAGGGTCTTAGCATTCATATGAGCCATTTCTGAAACCAATTGAATAATTAAAAGTCAGGTCATTAGCAATTGTTTCTACAAAATGGATAAGCGACAAGACTTTCGTCAGGGACTGTATGTTTATCATGTAACCAGTTTATTTAGCACCTTTGGGTAACATTGAGAGTCCAACTGAATGTAAAAGAGGGCTTTTCACAGCCACAAAAGCTTTGGGAACAAAATTTTATAAGGGACCAAATTTTGACATAACACCGGCAAGAAATTCGAGCCACTTTCACCCCTGTATATAAAGCTGTGAGAAAGTTTAAACTGTCAACAAGCTTGCTTGATGGAATAGTAAGTAGTACTTGAGTAATACACTGCCAATAGCAGTAAATGTACAGATTTGTACAGTGGTTTCACTCCAGACTTGACAAAATACTGTATCCTTTGTTTCAAGACGGTTCACCTCATTCAAAAGACACCGGGTCACTTTAAGAGAAGGCGTGTCTTCGCCAAAGGCGCCCTGGGTTTAGGCCAATCAGAGAGGAGCCGGACATGACGTCAGTGAGAGAGCTAGGAAGCCACTGGTCCGACGCGCCAAATTTCAAAGAACTTCCTCCCCGGAGGAAAGAAAGCCTAACCAGCACAAGACGTCCTGGAGGACGACGGCGACCGAAGCCGAACTCCTCCGTAGCCTGGCGCCCGCTTGACTGTCTTTCCGGTATTGGGAAACTCGGTATCATTGGGTAGGTGTCGTAAGTGTCGCGTTTTGGGTGTTTTTGTCGAGGAGGGAACGACATCTGCTCGTAAAGGCGAAAGACGGTTCGCTGTCCCCAATCACATCCGATTTGGACGAGCTCATAAATATCTAAAGAAAAGAAAAATATAAATTAAAATTTAGAGTTAAAATGTGTGATTTAAAGTTACGCAATCACGTTTGACCTGATTCTGAGGCTTCCGGTGACGTAACTTATCCGTGTTGTTCGGCCTGCCCGAAGCTGCTTTTGGGATCCAGAGAAAGTGACACTTGAATGGGTGGGTAAATTGTGGCCCGCCGGCTGTATAGATACTTTATATAGAACCCATTTGAAAGATTAAATGGCAACAGCAAAATATTTACACACATAAACGACTCTTAATAAGACAGAAACACCCATTAAGCCTTTATAGGTCAAGTGACAATTTGTTTGTCATTGAAAAAACCTAACCTAACTCCTAAAAGACCTAAGACGTCACGTTTTGGGTCATGACCCAAATACGATGTCCACATACTGTATGTATGTGGACTTCATGTCTAAATTATAATTATATATTTTGAGTATTAACACTATTTTATGAGTGTGTAGTGTATACAATCACAAATTCTTAATAAAAAACAATCAATACAACTGAAATAAGATAAAAGTGAAACGTACAGTTGTTATGGCCCCCAAGTACACTCGAAAATAGTGCTGCAACAATTAATCGATTAAATCGAGTAATTTTTGTTCAGAAAAAGGCTTTGAATTCAATTTTGCGGCTTCGATGATTTGTTTAGTTACAGTGGCATTGTAATCCCAGATAGCAGACCGACTTTGAAAAGACGACGAATCATCATTCCGCTGTCGATTTTGTATCATTGAATCAACGTCACTTTTGCACCCTCAATTAATGTTGTGTCATTGTTGAAATCCTTACAAAACCCAAACATCATTTAGATTATTTTTAATACTTGCACAACGCTGAATCAATGTTATGTTTTCGACCAAAACGCCCGCTCTTCCATAATTCAATGACTTTTCAATCATATTTCCCTGCCAGTCATAAATCAACTATTTGTCAACATTAGTTCATCAACTATAAAACAATGTTAACCCAACCATCGCCTGACATACCATAAACCAAGGTTGTTTTCAACGTCTTTTGACATTGAAAATTGTCGGTCCGCTATCTGGGAATGGTTTGTTTTGAAAGTGTTGTATTTAGTTTTACGGATTTTGTAGGATACACTGGCCTCTGTTGGCAACATTGAATATGACATAAATTGTCTAAAATGAATTGTATACACCGGCTCCCTGATAAGGCCAACATTGCATTATGTATTTGTAATTTAGTTTACAGGCATAATTCAAGTTTTTTTTATGTAGGAATTAAGGCTGTCAAAATTATCGCGTAAACGCGCGGTAATTAATTTTTTAAATTAATTTCGTTAAAATATTTGACGCAATTAATGCACATGTCCCGCTCAGACAGTATTCTGCCTTTTGGTAAGTTTTACAGCAAGGTTTTTTGTGCTGTCTAACAGTGAACTCTTGTGGTCGCTTTGCGACATGGTTTATTGCTTTCTTGCCAGTTCAATATGGCTGCACGACGTCCCGGGCTGACGCCTACGTGGTAATGTTGTGCTTATATGATCCTTGGACAAGATTTGTCCGTAAGTATAGTTGTTGTAAAGAATGTACACATTATGTTAGTAAGCGAAATGTTATATTTTTTGTATGAGACGCTTTTTGTTTATGTTTAGTGAACCTGTATAGCGTGCTAAGCTAAAGTTGTTGCTAATGCAATGCTTGTGTACTTTTTTTGGGGAGTTTTATTATGGTCTATAGAGGACAATGGTTTGAGGCCATTTTATTAATAAATCAGATGAAAAAGGAAGAAGTCTGATTATTAAGGCGTCGTTCACTAGCTTTGGAAAAAGTAGACGCTTCGGAGTGAGGACAGCATAGACAGATTTAAATGACAGTAAAGTGAAATGCCCACTACAGTCCTTATGTACTGTATGTTGAATGTATATATCCATCTTGTGTCTTATCTTTCCATTCCAACAATTTATTTTACAGAATATATATATAATTTACAGAAAAATATGGCATATTTTATAGATGGTTTGAATTGCGATTAATTGTGATTAATTACGATTAATTAATTTTTAAGCTGTAATTAACTCGATTAAAAATTTTAATCGTTTGACAGCCCTAGTAGGAATATGTGATTTGAACGATTTGTTAAGAGAATTGTAAAACAGTTAATTTTATACAATTTAAGCTAGCAGACTTTTGCTATACAAGTTTAATTTGATCTACTAAAACTACATATCAAGTTCAAGAATAAAACATTGGAATTTTATTTTTGTTCTCATTTAGTTTTTTCGAGCAAGTCAAATTTTTTTCATTTGATGTTAAGCTCAGGTATTTCAATGTATTTTTTTAAAATTAATTTTATGTGCATTTATTGCTCTTGTGGGATGAAAGTACAATTCTGTATTGTTTGAAGAAACACATTGTCTTTTATTTTGTACTTGCATTTAATGCAAATGAATATTATTGCAAGGATACACACATCTCCTAAAATTATTCTGCAACGTATTAAAAGTTTGTTATCCGATTAATCGAACTAATTTGTCGATAGATTAATCAGTTACTTAAATAATCGATAGCTACACCCTTATTCTGAAGTTGATTAATAAAAAGTAGTATTTACTCATTGGCTGACACTGACAATAATAGACGTCCAGTTCGTTTAAACCTGGAGGGCTGGCTGTGACTGCTCATTTTTCAGTGGCATTGACGGCGCAGGATTGTGCAATCCATTTGACAGGGAAAGGCAGAGAGAAAGAAAGAAGGAAACGAATGCTCATTCACCCCTCCCTGTCAAAATGGATTGGACGTCTAGCGCTGTCAATGGCAGCCAAATGAGTGGTCCCATACCTTTTTTGCACTTCGGACCATTGTAATGTGGGCGTTTTTTTCACGGACCGGCATCGTGTGGCAGGAAATGACAGTAAATATAAAATAACACGTAGAGGCTAAAAACCAATATTAAGTGCAGGGAAAATGTCACTCACCATACACTGAATCAACCTTTATTTTCTTGATAGCAGCCTCTCCTAAAACTTGACGACAAATATCCGTAGTCGCAAGCATAATGAGTTCTTCTCCAATTGTGAAAGGTTTCTTAGCTTCAGCAATACGGTTCACCATGAGGTATGATACTCAGTTATTGGTTCTAACCTGGGTTCGATCGAACCCCAGGGGTTCGGTGAGTGAGTCTAAGGGGTTCGGCGAAGGTAAAGAAACGCTGAACCATATTTTCTTTTGCTGATTAGATCTAGGCAAAGTGGCTTTTTAGATCAGGTTTTGGACTGGTTTGCTCCCAATTTACAGACTTAATCCATTTTTTTTTTTAAACTTCTAGTCCTCAATCGGATGAGAGGAGAAACTGGTTTGTTCAGTGGAAGGTTGACTCACACCTGTTATGAGGGAATACAACAGACCAACAGGCAGCGCATCCACAAATTTTGACCTGTTTATAAAACATGCTGTCAAAATGAGAATAATTTTGAATGGGTATTTGCAAAATGCACAAGCTTGGTATCTTAGATATAGCGGTTTGTAATTTGAAAAAAATTGCTTTATTATTCAATTCCAAAAGGTTCGGTGAGTCCACATGTGGGGTTCGGTACCTTTAGCAAGGTTAAGAACCACTGCTCTAAGTGCATTCACTTTTGTTGCCTCGTTTGCTAGCTTTTAGCCACATATTATGCAGAATGGACATGGTTGTCGGCTCCACTTCTGGCTCAGCAGGTGGCCTTTTCCCTGTAAAAAAGCTGTCCAAAGATGTCGCTGCCCCCAGCACACAACCAGCAGCAGCTAAAGTTACTGTTTACATTGACTGGTGCTGGACTGCTAAAGGTGTGCAAACACCATAGTAATTGCGGCCAACCACTATATGGCGACCTATACAAATCTTTACTCTGTTTGTCTGTAGAGTAGAAAAGGATATTGATGTGTCAAGAGCCAGGCCAGATTGCAGTTGTCAATAAATTATTTATTTTTCTGTGGCCAATTAGCGGTGGTGGTTGGGAACCACAAAGTTAAATGAGTGCCCTACAAGGTTACAAAAAAATCATAATTTGTGCATGAAAGGATTAATTCCTTTTGTTTGTAGTTTTAGAATCAACTTGAAATGTGAGTGCCACTTTTGCAGTGGACTGCCAATCCATTTCCATTGATTTGGACGTCTATTGCGGTCACTGGCAGCCAACGTGTTAAAAGAATAATTGATTGACTGGATTTTCTTACATGGGAACTTGCTATAAACATACACAGAGTAATTCTGAAATTTTCATTAGATATATGGTGAAATTTGGTATTATGACAAGGCTCACGTTCGTTATGTGTATGTGGTTGTACATGACTTTAGGTGACGACTGTGTTTTTTCTCTTTCAGATGATGCAGACGGAATACAAACCATGACTCCTCTTGTTTTTATATGACATTTTGTCTGAAAGCCGTTTTTACCCAGAGACCCCGGGGAAAACTAATTTGCATAAGTCATCAGCTCAGACGGCCTCATTTATTCATGTCGGTCCCCCCTGCTTCACGCCAGATGCCATTCTGCCGGGTTCTGATGCCGTCAACGCAATAATTTACCACACGCAGAGCCAATCTCCAAATGCAACGCGTTCCGTTGTAACCCGGAGGCGGGTGGGCTTTTCCAGGACAAAGCGACATGCTCTCTGGGGCGCAGCTGTGCTTCCAGCTGCTTCGCATCGGCTCTTCGCTGGGGGGCCCCACGCAGGACCTGTACACCTTTAGGCCGG
This sequence comes from Corythoichthys intestinalis, assembly GCF_030265065.1. NCBI lineage: Eukaryota > Metazoa > Chordata > Actinopteri > Syngnathiformes > Syngnathidae > Corythoichthys > Corythoichthys intestinalis. Next base: position 25,592,932 of record NC_080416.1, read on the forward strand.
CGCACGGTCACTCTGTGTTCCGCCTGGGCCGGGCGGAGGAGCTATGCGACGTCACGCTGGACTCGCCGGCTGTCTCGCGCGTCCATGCCGAGCTGCACGCCGAGCGCGAGGCCAGTAGTGACGGCGGAGAGGGGGAGGCACAAGAGGAAGGATGGAGAGTCCACATCAAGGACAAGAGCACTCATGGTGAGATGGAAATGAACATCACCACAAACTTAAAAATACTATACTATAAAAAAACAGGATATTTTTTTTTTTTTTTTTTGCTTCCGGTTCCTCGCTGTGTGGTATCGAGCAATGCCGATACTGTACCGATAGCATGTTTTTTGAAAAAATATACAAAAGTTTTTTTTGTATATTTTATATATATATATATATATATATATATATATATATTAGGGCTGTCAAATGATTAGAATTTTTAATCGAGTTAATCACAGCTTAAAAATTAATTAATCGTAATTAATCGCAATTCAAACCATCTCTAAAGTATGCCATATTTTTCTGTAAATTATTGTTGGAATGGAAAGATAAGACACAAGACGGATATATACATAAACATACTGTACATAAGTGTTGTATTTGTTTATTATATCAATAAATCCACAAATGGCATTATTAACATTCTGTTTAAGTGATCCACGGATAGTAAGGCTTGTAGTTAATAAAAGATAAATGTTATAGTTACATAGTTACAAGTTATAGTAATTTTATATTTAAAACCCCTCTTCATATTTTTGTTTTAATAAAATTTGTACAATTTTCAATCAAAAGTAGAGTTAATATAATAATAATAAGAATAAAAATAACAATAGTAAGAACTGAGTGACCAAACTCTGAGTAATGCCAGTTCACTTTGCATTGTTGTTTAGCTGTGGGAGAATAGGGCCTCATTACTACAGACTGAAGTGCTTTTCTTTTTGTGAACATTATTTTTTTCGAGAGATAGCAATATTATTACTCTTTGCATATCTTACCCAAAATACAACAAGAGACACATAATTGCCACTAAAAGAAAGCAAACTTACCGAAATATTTGTGGAGCACAAAGCAACAGTATAAACGTCTCACAACTACTAATTCTCCCACTATTAGAAGGAATAACATTAATATGGAACGGCGCTGCGCTGCCCCCAAGCGGCCGGTGGCATTCTCTTCACTCTTAATGTCCATATACGGCTTCATTGAAATCCGTTTGAGGCAATGCGAGAGTGGCTCATTCAGTGCACGCGTTAATCGCGTCAAATATTTTAACGTGATTAATTTAAAAAATAATTAATGCCCGTTAACGCGATAATTTTGACAGCCCTAATATATATATATATATATATTAAATACTAAATTACTGCATACTCACTTGAATGTAAAATTAAAATTGCTATCATGGCTTGGCCAGAAACTACTTTACAACTTCAAACTGAAACATGGAAAAAAAGAGTAATACAAACGCAGTGGACAGTCAACGAACGCCATACTACATTAGTATGTTAGCTTAGTGCATGTGGCAATCACTTTTGCTAGGCTACTTTTCCCTGTTTTAACACCTGCTAACAAAGCTAACATCTTTACAGATGCTCATGTCAGTTTCACTGTTCATAAAATATTAAATCCTGGCTGGTATTAACGTTTGACATGGATGTTTAGCCACCATTTAAAGTATAAGCTCTAATATTGAAAATATGACCGCCAAATGATGAGAATTAAAGACTCCTGTCCTTGGCCCAAAACACCACCAGACTTGTCTTTATCATTCAATTACTGTTATGTATTGTTATCTACTTTGGTATGAAAAAGTATCTGAACCTTTTGGAATTTCTCACATTCTGCATAAAATCACCATCAAATGTGATCTTATCTTTTTCAAAAACGCACAGATGAAAATACAGTGTCTGCTTTGACTAAAACCACCCAAACATTTATAGTTTTTGATATTTTAATCAGGATAGCATGCAAACAATGAGTAAGTTTTTAGGGTTACTTTAAAGGGTAAAGCAACATTGCATATTGTTTCTGGCCAAGATAAAACATACCGTGTGTGCAAGCTATAAGACTGGAGAGGACACTGCAGTAGTGACTTGGGGGCGTAGGCACAGCACGTCACATGAGTGACACAACCAGACACAGCTACGATGCAGGCTAACTACACATAAAATGTTAGACATTGTGAACATGTGACGGAAACTATTGCGCATATTCCTCTTGTTCTCTTTTCGTCAGAAGAAAACTGACATTAGGCTCGTTATGTTTTAGTCTCCCAGAACACATTTTTAGCTCGTTATCGTCTCATCATCATGAAAAAAGTTAGTTGAGGAAATATATTCTGTATGGTCTTCGTTGACAAAAACACGGAATGGCACGCTATAAAATATGATCCACTTGCATTTTGGTGCCGTATTTGGGCCCCTTCCGATACTAGTATCGGTGCAACACTAGTTGCACAGTACAACATACATAATATGTTATGTATGTTACATAGTACAACACCATTGACTACAACAGATCGATAGTCTATTACATTTTGACTGGGAGTTCAAATGGACTTGACATCTAATGACTTGATGATGACAAAATGTTGCCATCATACTGACACCACAATGATTGTCTACCTCACAACCAAATAACTCTCTTCAGGCTCTTCACAGTAACACCAGTCTACCGCTGTCATTTGATCATTGTCAATCCAGTCAAACTGGCTCTATCACTATCAATGCCAGCCAATGAGTTAATATGAAATCTTAACCACAACAGAACGACACACAGATAAAAATTGTGAACCAAAAACAAGCACAGATACGATTGCTCAAATGAACTTGTCATTGCCAGGTACGTGGGTTAATGAGGTCCGCCTCCAAGCTGGCGTCCTTTGGGAGTTATCCGACGGCGACGCGCTCACCTTCGGGGGCCATGGGGCTCCCGACGGCCCAGAGTTCTACTTTCTCTTCCAGAAGGTCAAAGTTCGTCCGTTGGACTTTGATGCCATCACCATTCCGAAGGTGAGACCAGTGATGGTCTAAATGTGAAATTTTGGTTTGGATGCCTTAAGTTACATGTAACAAATATACATTACACTACATCTACATTACATCAAAAAATAAATAATTGAAACAAGAACAAAATTTGAAAATTACGTTGAAAAATACAGCTCAAAATTAGGAAATCCAAAATAATAATAGACAAAAGTAAATTAATTAAAAATATATGTAATCATTTTAAAGGAATTTATTACTAATATGATCCTTTTATTGTCATTTCTCATCATTTTTCAAGTTATTTTTTCGTTTTTTTTTTTTTTTTTTTTCATTTAAAATTCCAATTTTGTTATTTTTAAAACTATTTTGTTCTTATTTATTCCCCTAATGATTTTGATATTAACGCATTGGCTGCAATTGACAGCGATAGACGTCCAATCCAATTTGACTCAGAATCCCTCCCAGTCAAAATGGATTGGGCGTCTATCGCTGTCAATTGCACCGAATGTGTGAAGCCTAAATTCTAGGGGTGAATGCTTATTTCTAGTTTTTCTCCAGGCAGGAACGTTTTCTTCCGATCTGCAAAACCGGATCAGAACCAACCCTGAGCGTATGACGGCACCAGGCGTGGATCTGTCCAAGCTGTCCATCAATCGTTCCACCGTCATCCTCAACTCCATCGGCAGCTTGAGCAAGATGCAGGGCAGCGCGTGGACCTTTAGGAGGAGCCACAGCCACGAGGGGGCCGCCTCCGATCCGGTCTCCTCGTCCCCGCCTCGTCCTCCTCTGAGCGCCAGACGCTCACCGCCTTCTTACTCCCCTGCTGCCTCCTCATTGACCCCCAAGTGCGTCGTGCCCAAGTCCTCTGCCCCGAAGGTTCTGGCGCCGGCGTCCAGGAGCCGGAGGAAGTCTGCGCACACGGTGCTGTTGGAGGATGACAGCTCAGACGAGCCCCGGAGCAGGACGGGTGAGAATTCTGGTTGTACTGTTGACCCGTGTTACGTTCTAGTGCTGCAACGAGTCATTGATTATATCAAGAAATCTGGTTAGAAAAAAGGTTCGAATTCAATTTTGCTGCTGCGATGATTCATTTAATTACAGTGGCGTTGTGATGGTTTGTTTTGAAAGTGTTGAATTTAGTTTTATGGATTGTGGAGAACCACTGCCCTCTGTTGGTAACTGTCAATATGACTTGTCCAACATGACTGAATCCAGCTGCTTCTTGTAAAGGCCAACATAAGTTTTTGTTTGCGCTAATATGTTTGTTTATTCAGTTGTCATTAGGTTTAGAGGTATATTTATCAGTTTTATTTTCATGGAAATGTGTTTGAACGATTTGTGAAGAGAATTGTAAGAAGAAGAAAAAAAAAGCATTTATAGCATTTAGGCTAGTGGAGGTTTGCCGTGAAAGTTAGGTTGATTCGAGCTACTAAATTAGCATATCATTTTGACTAATGAGAAATTTAATCACCAATTGTTTTGTATTGAGTATTTTTTTATTTATGCATTCATCAATTAGTTAAGAGGTATGCTTAGCATATTTTTGTGGAAATACGTGAATGATTTGAGTAGAGAATTGTAAAAAAAACGTTAGCATTCAAGCAAGGGCGTAGGCTTGGTCTCAACATTGGTAGGGATGATAAAACAGCATAACCTGCATGCACACTTTTTGCTTGGGGCGGGTGATTAATCAGACCAAACAGATTGAGTGTACTGGGGTCAGCGTTACATTTCCCACAAACTTGAACCTATTTAATTGACATTCTAAATAGTGCTGCAACGATTAATCGAATAACTCGAGTATTCGAATTAAATTTTGTTGCTTCGAGTATTCGTTTAATTAAAGTGGCATTGTAATGGTTTATTTTGAAAGTGTTTGCATTTAGTTTTATAGATTAGGGTTGGAACACTGCCCTCTGGTCTGCCTCATTTTACATGGCTGAATCCAACTGCTCCCTGTTAAGACCAACGTAAGCTAAGTTTTTGTTTGGGCTAATGTTTTTTAACGCATTCATAATTCAGTTTATAGGTATATTTAGTCGTTTTTTGTGGGAGTATGATTCTGAACCATTTGTTAGGAGCATTGTTAAAAAAAAACAACAAATGTTGGTATTTCATAGCATTTAAGATAGGGGACTTTTGCTATGTAAGTTAGCCAATTATTCTTTTGTTGTACGTAGATCCTCATTTATTTATTTTTTTATACCGTTTGAGGCTTATCCCAGGAATTTTAATTTTTCATGTTCCTTATCCGATTACTCGATTATTCGAACTAACTAGTTCATCGATTAATCGACTACTAAAATAATCGATAGCTGCAGCCCTAATTCTAAATCAGGAGTGCTCATTACGTCAATCGGCCAGTCGTACGCAACGCTAGCGGCATCCCAAAAAACAAACATTTTTTAAATGTACATAGGTAATTATGATTGTGTTGTGTGTATGTTGTGATTTGTGAGCCAGATATGCGGTTATGCAGCACCCCTCTCTCTGTAAGCAGCTTCTTGCTCATGTTTTTCTGGTTTTATAGTTTCCGGCAGAGTTCACTACATTTCTCAGTTTAATTAACATTAACAGTAGAAAACACAAACAGAAGGACACTTCTCTCTGAGCAGCTCTCTACTCGAGTTTTGCAGGTTAACAAGTTCACACAATTTAATGTTATGCTAACCTTGATGTAGTTCGGACTTTCAGTAGCCAAATTAGTGGTGTGTTTCCCACCCCCGCAACATTTGCGTCTTTTTAAATAGCTTACAGTGACTGCTGTTGGCCGAAAAAACTTCTAATATCCCTCCTCTTTGGAGGGGGCGAAGGAGGCGGCATGTTGTCGACATGTATTTCTGTCGGGGCTGTGCGAGTGTGAGCGTGTGTGTGTGTGTCTGGGGTGGGTCAAGTCATCAGCCAGTTAAACATGCGTTTGAGAGGGGAAAAATAGACCGGCACATTCAGCAAGTGAAGAGGTAAATGTAAAATTGAACATAATGAAAATAATTCACTTAATAATAGTAGGGTCAATTCTATCTTTACAACATATTGGAAGACAATCTAAATTACCTGTATAACTGAACTCATTATATAATGCCTTTGAGGTTGCTGAAAGATTGGTGGGGACAATTTTGGCATCCTGAAAAGTTGGTAGTGTTGTGTCCCTACCGTCCCTATGCGAACCTACGTCCTTGCATTTAAGATATCGGGCGTTTGCTCTGCGAGCTTGCTGGATTCGATCTACTAAATTTACATATCAATTTAACTAATTAGACATTTAAACTCTAATTGTTTAGTGTTAAGTGTTTACATATCAATTTAACTAATTAGACATTTAAACTCTAATTGTTTAGTGTTAAGTGTTATATTTAGGGATGTCCTGATTGCATATTTTTGCACCCTATTCCGAGTCATCTGATTTTGAGAATCTGCTGGTAGTCCTGATCAGATACTGCGGGGAAAAAAGTCTTATAATTTTTTTTTTTTTTTTTAAATTTGCACAAAAATTCCAATTTTCGGGTCCACTTGATTCCTTGCAGGCCCTGAAGAAGTGCAACGATTGCGCGGCAGGAAGAAACGTCGTCTCTACAAGTCCGACTCGGACGACCTCTGCTCGCCTCCCCCGCCTCTGCTGTCTTCCCACCCGCGTCCCCAGGAAGCCAAACCCTTCCCAGTTGGCATCAGGACCATCGGCAGCTTCCACGGCGCCATGACCAACTCTCGTCTCGACCACCACGTCCTACCTCCGCTACCAAGACAAGAACGGCAGGAGGCGGCGCCGCCGCGTCACCTTCACAACACGGCCACGTTTCGCCAGCAGAGATCCGTGCCGCCGGCGCCGAGGGGTCGTCGGAGGGCTAACAGTGCGCCGGTTTTCTCTCCCTTGGTGGTCGGAGGGGAGAGTTACAACCTGGCGTCACCCTCAGTGAGGGTTTGCGCGGCGCCGCGTGGCCGGCCTGCGTTCAACAGGTTCCACCAGCAGCCTGGGTAAGAGGCTTTTGAAGAATACAGAAACATGCCACAAATAGTGAAATGTACTGTACACATTTTATCTATAGATGGAATAGATGAAACAACGGATCTAGACGCTAAACGTGCACTCCATTTTGACTGGGAGAAGCGAATGAACGTTTATTCATTCTCCCCTCCCATAAGGTTCTGTCACAGAGCCATACGCATAATAAACACAACATTGCTGAGATATATGTGGTACCTTAAAACTGGTTATTTTGATGATATGCACATTGAAAGTCAACCATGTTTATAGCATTGCTTGTTTGTCTTGATTTGAAATGGAAAAAACAAAACATTTTTAAAAACTGTATAATTGCATATAGCAATGTACTGTGCTATATACAGTACTGTACAGTGATATGAAAACGTATCTGAACCTTTTGGAATTTCTCACATTTTAGCATAAAATCACCATCAAATGTGATCTTTGTCAAAATCACACAGATGAAAAAAGTGCTAAAAAGTGCTTAACTAAAAGTACCCAAACATTTATAGGTTTTCATATTTTATGAGGAAAGTATGCAAACAATGACAGAATGGGGAAATATAAGTAAGTGAACCATCACGTTGAATATTTTGTGGCTCACCCTTTTGCAGCAATAACTTTAAGCAGACACTTCCTATAGCTGCAGATCAGTCTGGCACATCGATCAGGACTAATCTTGGCCCATTCTTCCCTACAAAACTGCTGTAGTTCAGTCAGATTCCTGGGATGTCTGGTATGAATCGCTGTCTTTAGGTCACATCATCTCAATGGGGTTCATGTCCGGACTTTGACTTGGCCACTCGAGAACGTGTATTTTGTTCTTCTGAAAACATTCTGAAGTTGATTTACTTTGTGTTTTGGTTCATTGTCTTGTTGCAGCATCCATCCTCTTTTTAGCTTCAACTGTCAGACAGACAGCCTCAGGTTTTCCTGCAAACCATCCTGGTAAACCTTTGTATTCATTCTTCCATTAATGATTGTGAGTTGTCCAGGCCCTGAGGTAGCAAAACAGCGCCAAATCATGATGCTCCCTCCGCCATGCTTCACGGTGGGGCTGAGGAGTTGATGTTGGTGAGGTGTTACATTTTTCCTCCACACATGACGTTGTGTGTTACTCCGACAATTCAACTTTGGGTTCATCAGCCCAAAGTTTTGCCAAAACTTCTGTTGAGTTTCCAAGTGGCTTTTTGCGAACATTAATCGAGCAACAATGTTTTTTTAGATGGCAGTGGCTTCCTCTGTGGATTCCTCCCATGAACACCATTCTTGGTCATAGTTTTACATATAGTTAATGTGTGCACAGAAATATCGGACTGTGCCAGTGATTTCTGTAAGTCTTTAGAAGACACTCTAGAGTTCTTTTTTACCTCTGAGTATTCTGCGCTGACCTCTTGGCGTTATCTTTGGTGAATGGCCACTCTTTGGGAGAAGCAACAGTGCCAAACTCTCCATTTGTAGACAACTTCTCTGATTGTCGATTGATGAACATCCGGACTTTTAGAAATGGTTTTGTATCCTTTCCCAGATTTATACAAATCAACAATCCTTGATCACAGCTCTTTTGACTGAGCCACGATGCACATCAGACAATGCTTCTCAGGTGTGTGTTTTATAGTGTGCAGGGCAGCTTTAAACCACTTATCAGTGATTCTTCACACACCTGACTTAAATTCAGTTGCTCTTTAAGTCTCCTTAGGTACAGGGTTCACTTACTTATTTTTCCCCCTCCTTTCATTGTTTGCACACTATCGCTAAAATATGAAAACCTATAAATGTTTGGGTGTTTTTAATTAAAGCAGACACTGTATTTTCATCTGTGTGATTTTGACAAAGAACAGATCACTTGGTGATTTTATGCTGAAATTTGAGAAATTCCAAAAGGTTCAGATACTTTTTCAATCCACTGTAGTATTAAACCTTTTGGGTAAAACTATTGTCTGCAATGTCAAAAGCCTTCTGGAGCTAAAACAACGTTAATGAAACTATTTGCATCTTAAACAGGCTCTCAAATTTAGATCGTGATTGTCTTTTACAAAAAAACAAAAGCCTATTCCTAATAATTCAAAAGCACTTTAGAAAATTTTTACTAAGCTTAAAATAACTCGTGATTGTAACTCGTGATTTATTCTTTGCTCACAGCAAGCGTCGCGGCCGTCCGAGGAAGCACCCACTTCCTCCTCGGCCTTCCCTTCCCTCGCCGTCCTCCTCGTCTTCCTCCTCAACTTCCACAGCCTCGTCCTCCTCGGGCTCCTCTTCGTCCTCGTCTTCCGATGAAGACGACGAGCCCTCCACGGCCGTTTCGTCCGCCGGGGGCTCGGTGGAACCGTGCGCGGCCGCCCACTGCCTACTGCCCCAACAGGACCCAGTCCAGTGGATCCAGTGCGACGTATGCGACGCCTGGTACCACATCGACTGTCTCCACATCGATCGAAAAAAGCTTCTGCGAGACCCCAACGCCGACTTCCACTGTGGCTGCTGTTGAGAACCACAGGCACACGATCACTCACCCAATTGCCGAGTTGCTCTCTAAGAATCCAACAACTCTCTGGGATTTTACGGTCGTACGTGTTCAAATTCTCACAGTTGACTTTCTCCTGCCTCGTCTGTAATGAATTTTTAAGAAACGAGACATTCTCTTTTCTGAGGATGAAGAAGCTGCATAGGGTGGTAATCTTACACCCCACTTCCACTCAAGAGAGGCATCTCCATCATTTTGAGTGGGCGACCAGGATCATGTCTTGACGCTGTTTTAATCCGCCACTTTATTAGGTACACCAAAAAGAACTTTTAAAATTCCCCATCATACTCAGACAGCAATGAATTGCATTTATAGGGGCGTTAAAAAAAACTTGCGTGTACAAATTTAGGGGTTCTGCGACATGACCTCTGTGGCACACCACCTTGGAAACCAATGATCCATTGCAATCAAAATAGGAATCCTTATTAAATCATTCTATTTTTTTATGTCGTTTGTGTTGAATGGTGTACCTAATAAAATGTCTTGAATGCTTGGACCTCAACGTGCTCTTCTATTTTTAAAGGAATTATGAATTTTTCATATGGTGTACAGTATGCAAAATACTTCATTGATGGTGTGCGATGTCTTTGGCTCCCCCGCTGTGGCCAAATGGTCAAACTGCAGTTGGTGAGTAATAAATGCAAAATAAAACCGTTCATGAGTGATGTTGTTAATGCATGTAATGGAATATTGTGACTGATAAGGACTATGTAGAGAAATAATAAAAACCCACAACTACCAAAGTAGCATGTGTTTCCTTCATTTAAAAAACAGTCATTGGTAACTACAGATATAGATAAGTTTACCAATAATGTTGAAGTAAAATAAAACTAGTCTTACATTTTTCAATTACCTTCCCAGTTTAACTTGGGGCATGTTGTAAGTAACAATGAAGACAAAATCCAATTTCAAAGCTTTCTCGTATGACAATTTACAGTTTGGGAGTTTTTGTTGAGACTAAGCTGTTATATGAATGGGTTTATATGTGTGGTTTCTTTATAAAAAGAAATGTACTATCAACTTTACTATCTAACAATAACTCAAGCGCGAATATGCTTCTCCAATACGGACACTAGGACGCTGATTAGCATAATCACTAACTAGTGATAAGTAGTTACGCCTCCTCAACAAAAAAATACAATGCAATTGGCTTCATTTACCCACCTCTGAGGGACACTGAGTCTAACAACACTAAAAACTAACTTTCAAAATTTCTTAAAGGGTATTATAACACTAAGGGGCTGTGAGATATCAATAGAACCGTTATGTGGCAAGATAACAAATATTAATAAAGTTAACAAAAAAATAAATCGCATTCATGAGCAATTATCGAAAATCGATCGAAAATTACGAACATTTCCGAAAGTATTCCGGAAACAGCCGCATGGGGCGGAGACGTCATAACAAGGAAACGAAAGGTCGAGGCAGGTGCAATCGTTTATCGACGAGAGAGTTGCGTTCGTGTTTTATCAAAAAAATCGCTAAAATGGTTCAAACCTGTCATGCTATGTGGTCTACAAATAGCCATTTGTCGCAATGTAGTACCCATGAGTTCCCGAACGCGAGAAAAAGAGCTGGACTATGCAGACAATGAGTAAAGTTCGTCCGTGCTAAGAGGGCTAATTTTGCAGACCCAGCCTCCGGCACGGTTTTGTGTGGTGCGCATTTTACACCTGAAAGCTATTCGAACTATGGACAAATGAAATCAGGTTTTGCTAAGAAATTGCTGATGAAAGCAGCCACCATACACGCGCAGCCACCTAAATGTCCCGAGATATCAAGAAAGAGGACAACTGGCTCTGATGAGACCACCCCAGGCTAAGCAAAGGAGGGGAGCAGCCAAGCTTGAAATGGCTACTCTTTTATAATAAAAACATATCACGCATTGGATATAGGACTGGACACATGTATAAATTATCGCTCATAAAATATATAGAACAAATCCTCGAATCCCATTCATATTTGTGTCTGTTGGCAGAGCGAAAACCTATGACAGCACAATAAATGATAATTATTCTATACATTACATTATTTTGCGGTCACTGTGTATCAGCTTCACAAAAAGAAATACAAAACAAACCATTCGGTGTTTCCAACACGATGTTGCCGGTGTTTCATCAGTGTGATTGCTCCTCTCAATGATCCTTTCATGAGGCTGCATTGGCTTTTGTTTGGGCTCAAATTGATAACCCAAAACACTAAAGAAAGGTTCATAACTCTCCTCGTCACCATTAGAAGAATGTTCATTATGTCGGATTCGTCGCTGCAACTAGAAACAAAATTGTCCGCTATCATCGCCGCCATTCAGTACTAAGCACTGAGCCGGTTGTTTCCTTGTAGTGACGTCACGCACACAGTATGCTAGATTTCCGGGATCTCGTGGGCGGGTCCTTTTAGCTTGACAATCGATCCAAATTTCTTTCATTTTCTTGGTGTTGCGATGTGTGTAATTACACGTAGTGGCAGGATATGAATCCAAAAGGCATGCGTTTATGGATGAATGATGGAATATTAGCATTTCCCAAGGTGTTGTCATACCCTTTAATATTATTGATTAAGCAACCCAACCTGAGTGTAGCAGTGAACTCTCTCTCTCTTGCTCTAATCACTGGCACGCGCATGCGCACATTACACACAAACAAGGACTCAAACGGGACTGCTCATGGCTGCCGGCAAAAATTGATTATCAAATTTGTTGAGAACTAATTTATTGATCAAATTTAATCGATTAGTTGTTTCAGCCTCATTAAGAAGCTGGTTTAGATCGTAAGATGTCTGAAAATTGGCAAAAATGTGTTTTTTGCCTAAGGATAAGATTTTTTTCATGTGCTATTTGACTTAACAAAAATAAATTGTAAATATTATCAGATTTCTTCATTAGAGAAGTTATATACAAGTATACGTTATAATTTTAAGAATTTGGACAAGTTGGTCCTAAGTGATTTATTGGTTATCAAAATAGTTGTCAATGAATTTGCTAATTGATTAGTTGTTGATTAATCGATTAATTGTTGCACCTCTACGTTGTTAAATAGAGGAACTAAAAGCTGCAATTTCTGGAGAAATTACGATGGGGCTTCACTTTGGTAGATACAGATCTAAGACCCGCCCAGTTAAATTTGGGGACATTTCGGGGACACGTCCTGTTGCATGGCTGTCAATGGCATTGACTTACTTGGGCGCCAGTTGAATGTCAATGGGCTGAAATGGCAAGTTTTTGGTCAAAAATCACATTTCTGCCATTGAAAATGAATGGGAAATTTGGATGTGCATGGCTGTCAATGGCTTCGACTTGATCAAAAAATCACAAGGACCTATGCTTTCCTGCCATTGAAAATGAATGAGAAATTTGGACGTTAATGGCTCTCGATGGCATCCCATTAGAAATGAATACGACAGTTTTTGGCGAATTTTGGAGAAATCGTACGTTTTTGGCCAATTCTGTATACAACTTTTATGACCCTTAGCGTCCTGGAATTTTTGATGTGTAAATTATGTTATTTGGTTACGGGCAAAGGGAAAATTTTGGGGGGTCACTCGAAAAATACCCTGCGTTGCGCGAAAATCCGGGCATTTTGAGATTCGAACGGTGACGGTCGGTCAAACAGTTTAGGCTGTGCAGCGCACCGAAAAAAATCGATTAAAAAAAAAAAAAAAAAATTACTATCTAATCAACAGGTTGCAACCATTTTCTCCCACAAGAATGGTACTGTCCATGTTAACTCTGGCTGCCATTGACAGTCATGACTAGATGACAAATTTCTCCTTGGAGGGACTTAATTGAACGTCTTGAGCAATGTATATCCAAAAAACGTATTGGTACAGTATCGGTGTAAAACTATTCATAACTGCTTACAGTGTTTCTAATAGTTTGACCCTTGTATTGTCAATCTCGTGCAGAAGAGGGCAGTGTTGGTCTGTTGGCAGATTTGTCTCATTATTTTGAATCGGTCACACACAGAAAGAACGTGTGCCTTTATATAAAACGTATTTGTGTGTGTGTGTGTGTGTGATTGATCTGAATAACATCTCCCTCTCTTCTCCATCCCACTTTTGGTCCTCCTTTTATCTTCCCTCCATGGCGTCTTTAAAAAGCCTCTGCGGGGTCCTTAAAGGATCATTCTGCTCTTTTGAAGGCTGTCTTTCTGAAGCCAAAGTAGGCTCCCCGACAAGGCAGCCGTGATGAAGGTAACGCCATCAGAGTGCCAGATCCATCAATCCATGTGTTCCTTTACATAAAGATATTGATCAAATAGGCAAAAGAGTGGATTTAGCTCCCAGGATCGGTCAAAAGAACATTTTATGCACTCACTGCTAGTGAGTAATACATGTTCACAAACAGGAAGTACTGCAGGCACGTGTAGAGGGGGGCAGAGAGTGCTTGAGCACCTGCCTCTTTGCCCCTACATGCCCAAAGCCTAGGCGGAGTTTGACTGTTAGGGCAGGCGGGGCACAACATCTTGATGAAACTGAAACGCAGTGTAAGGAATAAAATTATTATTATTATTATAAATATTTTTGTAAATAAGTTGAAAATGAGCGTTTTTTGTTTTTGTTTCCAATCATTCTTGAGGGGAATTCTAAATCAGGCTGCTTAGGACAGCTATACTTTTCACTAAGATCGTCATCTATTGAATATGGTACGCCTGCCGGTGTCGTGCCAATGTAGTTACCCCCGTAAAAAATTGTATCTCCTGGGTGGAGCCACTGAGCTGCACTAATTTGATTGATTTTCGTGTTTTGGTGATGTAATTATCTACGAGGTTTTAAAACATGGCCCATCCATCAAAAAAAAAAAAAAAGTAAAATTTTTTTTGGTCATATAATGTAACATACATACTAAATGTAAAAGAAGGCAATGTTATACTGTTTTACTCGTAGGATGACCTAACTGTTGTTACTGTAATTCAAGTCCTGTATAGAGTTTCTCCAGTATATGATATATCACATGAAACTCCGCTCACCATTTTGGCGGTGCTCTGTGGCGTTTCATGGTCCACATTTTCAATCTCAAATTTGGTTCTTGCTCAGTAGTTGTTGTTGGTTTTGAAAGCTTAGGTTTGAAAAAAATTACGTATATCCATCTTGCCTCTTCGGTCCTCGGGTGGTTTTGGCAAAGCAAAGCCAATGACTGTCTAAGTCTCTAAACCGGTCCTCAAGGGCCGCTGTGGGTCCTGGTTTTTGTTCATACCGATCAAGAACAGACATTTTAACCAATGTGGTTTCTACTAAAACAAGCAGCACCTGACTGCAATCAACTGATTACACTTATAAAACACCAGATTGGTGAAAAGGTCATTGTTCTGTTGGAGTGAAATCCTGCACCCACTGCGACCCTGTGTGGAATAGTTTGGAGACCACTGGTCTAAGGTGTGAAAGGAAAGGTGCCGTTCTCGCACACACCATATTATTGTTTGCATTAGTCTAACACATTCATCTAACTATAGTTTAGGCAGACTTCACTCAGTGCCCTTGACACAGTAAAGTTAATCACCTTATCGGGGCTCCTGAGGGGGAAAAGGAAAAATGGTACCATTTCTCGTAGGCACCGTCTAACTGTTACTCGAACACACGTAATATAATTAACCAGGGAATAGTATCATTTCTCAAATTCACTGTAGGACTGCACCTAATATAAAATAAATAGCACACCATAGTTTAATGAAAAGCAGCATAGATACACAACGACATCTTATCATAGAAGCCCAACATATGCATCACGAGCAAGATTGACGCACCAAAACTTGCAAATCAGATTCTGCAAGGACAAAGCGCTCTTTGTCCTAAAACAAGTAGAGCCAGCCCGGATAACAAAGTTGATAGCGGGCGCTTGTGACGTCAAGACCAGCGTCGGTCGCTGTGGCAACCACATCCCATCCACGCACGAACCTAAACAGCCCGAAACCGGCGAGAGAGGGAAGATCCCAAAGCAACGCCTGGACACACCTTCGGCCGGCCCACGGACTTAAAAAAACACTGGACACTGAGATAAGACAGATTTTGCTGCTCAGAAACATGTTGCCTTGTTTTGGATCCAGAATTGTCCCTCCGTCGTCTGTTTTTGCCTTGTTTTTGACCATTGTCGACGAATAAATTGTCAACCTGCTTTCGGTGAGTCTTTTTCAAACTTTTGGAACATGGAGTCAGTACAAAGGGTTAACATCTGAGATGAACGCGCGGAGTTCCGCCTTCCCAGTTGGCGCGCGCGGGGGCAGCATCGGCAGTGCGGCACTTTGTTCGGCTGTCGCTGTTTCCGTGCGCCTTAGGGACGAATTCCAACAGGTGCTAGTCAAATGATCTGTTTGAAAAATAATTGAAAAATAATTTATGTTTTGGCTGGGGCTCGAGCTGACGTCTCGGGCCGGCCCGACGAGTGTTGGGCATGATTCTTGCTTCTTCAAGCTTTTCAGTAATACGCCATTATTGTAACCACTTGTTACTCAAACCAATAGCGAAGTGCAACAATTGTCTCAAAATGATTCAATTTAAAAAAAAAAAAAGTGCGTTCAAAACTTTTTGTACTTAAAAAAAAAAGTGAGTTCAAAACCTTTTGCACTTCAATCAAAACAATCATAATTTGAATTAAAAATAACATTTAAAAAAAAATTAAATATTATTTTATGTGGCGGGCAATTTTATTTTTGCATGTGAATTTTTTTCTTCGAAAAAAAAAATAAATATTTTTTTTTGATTGAAGCAGCTTTTTTGGGGATTGAATGGTTCAGACACAAATGTCCTACCCATAATATGGCCCAAACACTTCAATCAAAGAAAACATTTTAAACGAAAAATTAAGTGTCGAAATGCAAAATTTTAAGTCTCAGATATTTTTTTCTAATTCAAAAACTTTTTTCTATGATTAATTTTTTTTCTGATTGGTTTTTCTTTAGAAAATATTGTTTTTGTTTGAAGCAACTTATTTTTTGATGGAATAATAAAGACACAAATGTCCTAGCCGAAATGTGACCCAAACGCAAAACATTACTTCAATTTAAAAAAAAAAAAAAAAACACGCCAATCAAAAAAAAAAAAAAAAAAAAAAAAAATAAAATTCAATCAAAGAAAAAGTTTTCAAATGCTTTTTTTTAGTCTCAAATTCATTTTTGCATTCAAACACATTTTATTTTTGATTGAAGTGACATTTCTTGATTGAAGCAACTTTTTTTGATTGAATAATAAAGACACAAATCTACCTCCATAGTTTTTGAGAGAGAAATAAATAAAGAAAGCTTTACAAATAAAAGCTCCCGGGAATCTGATTGTTTTAAATTTAAGATTTATATTTCTTTACGTAGACATGCTTCGCAATGAAAGGAGGTTGAGGGATAAAAAAAAAAAACAAAAGGAGCTGAATGAGGCTGCTAAAAGCAGTGGATCCCTCATAGGTGAATAGCACAATTGGTAAGAATAAAACAGTTTGCAAAGATATTCAGGTATAAAATACAACAATTATACATGCAATTACAATATTATCGTGTATAACATTTTACGTCATTACTTTATTAATTATTAGGTGCTAGACTTGTCAACTATAAGAAAATAATGAAATAATACTTATGAAAAAACTACTGATGGTGGCTCAGCGACCATCTGATGTGGTTTGTTCTCAGATGAACAATAAGTTGAGGAAGGAAGTTTTGATGTAGAGGCTGAAGGAAGAAAAGAGGCAAAGATTGACTGAGTCCTATTCAGAAAGTGTTGATGACAGTGTTGATTTCTATTCACTATTCTCCCCTCCCAATTAAAGTCTGTCACCATCAAAGCCAATTATACTGAAAAGTTGGTTTAAATTGAAATTATGGTGTTGTAAGGTGTATTAAATACTTGTTCATGTGCCCTTTTGATCTATGAGCACCTACCCCTCCATCGGTCTCTGCACGGCTCTGCTGCAGAAAACGGTTCCTTGGCAGGAATTAAACTTGTTTTTTGTGCACATCCTGAGAAAAGGACAAATTGCTCAAATTTAGTGCTGAAAAGATGGTTGAAATTTATCATACATGATTTTAGGGATGTTCCTGATCCGATCACGTGATCGGAAATCGGGACGATTGCGTCATTTTTGAGAGGATTGGAATCGGGTAAAAAGGATCATATCATAACATACCTGAATCACTGGTTCAGGCAAAACAAATGATCAATAAATATGGAAAAAAAAATAGATATATTTTATTTGGAAATAAAAAAAAAACTGAAGAAAAGATAATTATAGACAATAGCGAAATTGAGCGAGTAACTGGGACTAAATTTTTAGGTGTAATACTGGATGAACAGTTGATTTGGAAGTCAAATAAAGAACAGGCATGCAAACTTGCCACCTTTCGGCGAAATTTCGCCGTTTTGAAATCAAAATGGGCCATTCTTCTGAATCACGTGGATCAGAATATAGTAGTATAGAGGGATCCCTCGTTTTTCGTGGTTAATGTGGCCAGAAACCGCCGTCATAAGTGAAAAACCGCGGAGTAGCTTTTTTTTGTGTGTGTTCAATGTATGTATTCAGATTTAGCATTGGAAAGATATATGTATATACACTCACCGGCAACTTTATTAGGTACACCATGCTAGTAACGGGTTGGACCCCCTTTTGCCTTCAGAACTGCCTCAATTCTTCGTGGCATAGATTCAACAAGGTGCTGGAAGCATTCCTCAGAGAGTTTGGTCCATATTGACATGATGGCATCACACAGTTGGTGCAGATTTGGCGGCTGCACATCCATGATGCGAATCTCCCGTTCCACCACATCCCAAAGATGCTCTATTGGATTGAAATCTGGTGACTGCGGAGGCCATTTAAGTACAGTGAACTCATTGTCATGTTCAAGAAAACAGTCTGAGATGATTCCAGCTTTATGACATGGCGCAGCGTCCTGATGAAAGTAGCCATCAGAAGTTGGGTACATTGTGGCCATAAAGGGATGGACATGGTCAGCAACAATACTCAGGTAGGCTGTGGCGTTCCAACAATGCTCAGTTGGTACCAAGGGGCCAAAAGAGTGCCAATAAAATATTCCCCACACCATTACACCACCACCACCACCACCACCACCACCAGCCTGAACCGTTGATACAAGGCAGGATGGATCCATGGTTTCATGTTGTTGACGCCAAATTCTGACCCTACCATCCGAATGTCACAGCAGAATACGAGACTCATCAGACCAGGCAACGTTTTTCCAATCTTCTATTGTCCAATTTCGATGAGCTTGTGCAAATTGTAGCCTCAGTTTCCTGTTCTTAGCTGAAAGCAGTGGCACCCGGCGTGGTCTTCTGCTGCTGTAGCCCATCTGCCTCAAAGTTCGACGTACTGTGCATTCAGAGATGCTCTTCTGCCTACCTTGGTTGTAATGGGTTGTTATTTGAGTCACTGTTGCCTTTCTATCAGTTTGAACCAGTCTGGCCATTCTCCTCTGTCCTCTGGCATCAACAAGGCATTTCCACCCACAGAACTGCCGCTCACTGGATATTTTCTCCTTTTCGGACCATTCTCTGGAAACCCTAGAGATGGTTGTGCGTGAAAATCCCAGTAGATCAGCAGTTTCTGAAATACTCAGACCAGCCCTTCTGGCACGAACAACCATGCCACGTTCAAAGTCACTCAAATCACCTTTCTTCCCCATACTGATGCTCGGTTTGAACTGCAAGAGATTGTCTTAAACCATGTCTACATGCCTAAATGCACTGAGTTGCCGCCATGTGATTGGCTGATTAGAAATTAAGTGTTAACGAGCAGTTGGACAGGTGTACCTAATAAGTCCGTGAGTGTATATATACAGTGTATATTTACTGTATATATATATATATATATATATATATATATATATATACTATGTGTGTATATATATACTGTGTATGTGTGTGTATATATATATATATATATATATATATATATATATACATACAGGGGTGCACATAAGTGGTCCGCATGCGCGCATGCGTACTGGAAGTATACAAACGCGCTGGCCCTCAACGGTTTCCATACGCTTTTGCGTACCGATGGCTGACCACTGTATTTGCGGCGGACACGAGATAATAATCACTTCTGAAAATGTCGGAGGCAGGCCCCACTGAGTAATTATTTCCGTGTTCCCCCACCCCAGTCAAAGGACAGACAGACGACAGAGACGTCACCGGAGCTACAGAAAAAAGGACTTTTGCTGAAAAGTGGCTGCAGGAGGTACCATAGCTAGAAGCAAATGATGCTCGCACGGATATGTGGTACAAAATTTGCCGTGAGAATCGCTGATAAGAGCAGCGCATTTTATGTAGGGTCCAAGAATTTCAGCCATCCAAACATTGAAATGCACGAAAAAAACAGAGCATGTGGCAATTAAGCAAACTATCGATGTCAGGCAGCACCCCACTCGCCCTATGGACAAGTGGCGGAATAAAGTTAATGAAGAGCAGCGCCATACACTGACAAACGTGTTTTTGCTCGCATTTCACAAAGCTAAACATGCACGTTCAATGAGCTCTTATGAGGAGGAGGACATCCCACTTTTACAAAGGCTTGGAGTTAATGTGGGAGCCGCATAATGCCCTTTATTTTGAATTAGTACTGCTTTTATGTTTATTTCTTTACATTTCACTTCAAAGTAATGGCAATTTTGTTGTGCCAGTTGATGTTAATCAGGCATTAATTGTTAATATAATTAATTAAAGGTATTTGGCTCTAACTAAAGCTTGTCATAATTTTATCGCATCAGGCGGGTCGGCTCTCAAGCTCAATGAGGACCAAGTCACAGCTCCAGGTCCTCCTCTGAGAACCTGGGCAAAAAAAATATGTGCACCCCTGTATATATATATATTAGGGCTGTCAAAATTATCGCGTTAACGCGCGGTAATAAATTTTTTAAATTAATCACGTTAAAATATTTGACGCAATTAACGCACATGTCCCGCTCAGAAAGTATTCTGCCTTTTGGTCAGTTTTACAGCAAGGCTTTTTATGCTGTCCAACAGCGAACCCTTGTGGCCGCTTTGCGACATGGTTTATTGTTTTCTTACCAGTTCATTATGGCTGCACGACGTCTTGGGCTGATAATGTTGTGCTTATATGATCCTTGGACAAGATTTGTCCGTAAGTATGGTTGTTGTAAAGAATGTACATATTATGTTAGTAAGCGAAATGTTATATTTTTTGTATGAGACGCTTTTTGTTTATGTTTAGTGAACCTGTATAGCGTGCTAAGCTAACGTTGTTGCTAATGCAATGCTTGTGTACTTTTATTTTGTAGTTTTACGACTGTCTAAAGAGGACAATAGTTTGAGGCCATTTTATTAATAAATCAGATGAAAAAGGAAGAAGAATTATTAAGGCGTCGTTCACTAGCTGTCTAGCTTTGGAAAAAGTCGACGCTTCGGAGTGAGGACAGCATAGACAGATTTAAATGACAGTAGAGTGAAATGCCCACTACAGTCCTTATGTACCGTATGTTGAATGTATATATCCATCTTGTGTCTTATCTTTCCATTCCAACAATTTATTTTACAGAATATATATATAATTTACAGAAAAAATATGGCATATTTTATAGACGGTTTGAATTGCGATTAATTGCGATTAATTACGATTAATTAATTTTAAAGCTGTAATTAACTCGATTAAAAATTTTAATCGTTTGACAGCCCTAATATATTATATATACATATATATATATATATATATATATATATATATATATTAGGGCTGTCAAAATTATCGGGTTAACGGGCGTTAATTAATTTTTTAAATTAATCACGTTAAAATATTTGACGCAATTAACGCACTAGGCCCGCTCAGACAGATTTAAATGTCAGTACAGTGAAAGGCCAACTTGTTAATTGTGTTTTATGGAGTTTTTCCGCCCTCTGCTGGCGCTTGGGTGTGACTTGCATATGTTATGTGGCGTAATGTCGCCCTCTGCTGGCGATTCAGTGCAGCTGATTATTTGGGTTTCGGCGCGCTTTTCTGACGTGATTATATGTCAACGCGAACTCACATTAATAGACAGTGCTATTCAGACCAGCTAACGTCCGCATCCAGTATTCAGTGGCAGTTCTCATAGCCCCATCACACTGTTTGTGTCTAATACATGCATCGCTTGTGAGTTATATTCCTCCTTTGTTTATATTCATGAGCATTAGATAGTTATTGATGATGTGTATTTGAATTTGTTCACATATATGGTGAAATGCAGTTACATTGTTAGATGCCTGTGAGCTAATTGGCTAGTGCTACTGCTCAAATGGACATGTGTGTGTACATTTTATGTTATTTTGTGATTTATGCAATTTATTGACACATTGTCTTGTTATTTTCAGTTTTACAAAAATACAAGAAACGTGCTCTTGTCAAAAAGAGATGACTTCAGTAAAGCCCATGCAACTTTGCCACACCGTCTGATTTCTTTTTGGAACTTATGTTCGCTATCTGTCAATTTGTGTACTCACACACATTGAGGACAGAATAGGGCTACTAGTTTATTTTTTGATTGAAAATTTTACAAATTTTATCAAAACGAAAACATTAAGAGGCATTTTTAATATAACATTTCTATAACTTGTACTAATATTCATCTTTTAAGAACTACAAGTCTTTCTATCCATGGATCACTTTAACAGAATGTTAATAATGTTAATGCCATCTTGTTGATTTATTGTTATAATAAACAAATACAGTCCTTATGTACCGTATGTTGAATGTATATATCCATCTTGTGTTATCTTTCCATTCCAACAATAATTTACAGAAAAATATGGCATATTTTATCGATGGTTTGAATTGCGATTAATTGCGATTAATTACGATTAATTAATTTTTAAGCTGTAATTAACTCGATTAAAAATTTTAATCGCCCTAATATATATATATACTATGTGTGTATATATATACTGTGTATGTATATATATATACTATGTGTGTGTATATATATATATATATATATACTGTGTATATAAATACTATGTGTGTGTATATATATATATATACTGTGTATATATATATATATATGTATGTATATATATATTAGGGCTGTCAAACGATTAAAATTTTTAATCGAGTAAATCACGGCTTAAAAATTAATTTATCGTGATTAATCACAATTTTTGCATAGCTATTTGATTGGGAATGCCAGTTCTCTTTGCATTGAGCGCTTTTCTTTTTGTGAACATTATTTTTTTGAGAGATAGGAATATTATCTTTGTTGTGCTTTCACTAAATGATACTGTAGCGACTTAACTGTTCCGCCCAAATGCATGATGGGAAGTTAGGCAACCATGACTGTCAGTGCTGGCTGCAAATGGTATGCAGTATGTTCTGCATTATGTTCAATTAGGTGTGTTAAAAAGAACGTCTCCTACTCTGCCCAAATGCATGATGGGAAGTTGGGCAATCATGACGGTCAGTAGTGGTTGCAAATGGTATACTCAGGGCCGGCCCAGGCCATTTGGGGGCCCTAAGCAAAATAATACCAAGGGGCCCATATTTTTGTAAAAATGTATTAAAAAATTTATCATTATTATTTATTTATTTATTTATTTATTTATTTTTTACCTTACGTGGATCTTTTTTGATTCTTGATCACATAACTACTGTATGTACATGACATTGCCAAGCATTACCTTGTATTGTACATTTGGGAAAATCCCCTTGTGAAGAGGATGGTATTCCACCTCCAATTCCAAGATACTTCTCAATAGCTCATTTGAATCAGCCAAAGTACAAAATATGATTGCATGGAACAAAATTCAGGCCAGGAAAATATTCGTCAACAAAAACGTGTACTGCGGGGAGTGCACAACTAATTAAGTAGATTCACCTTAGGCTGATATGGTACATGGCATACTACTTGATAATAAATGAAATGATCGGCTACGTCTACACTAGGACGGATAATTTTCTCCAGGGTATTTTGCCGACTATTTTTGTACCTTTCAACACTTCGTATGAGGTGCGTTTAATGCCCCCGCGCTTCTGCAAGGTACGCCTGCATTTGCGCAAACGACGCATGCGTAGAAAGGAGAAGCCTAATGTGTTACGTCATTGCCCGCGCGGTTTACCTCTGAACCGGAAACTCATTACTTGCCTGCGGCAAATTTCGAAATCACTACACATACTATCATTATTTTGTGATCACTGTTTTTTTCGTGATTGCAGTTGAACGCATCACGCAGGAGCGAGAATGAAGGGAGAGCACTTTTACGAGCAGGCGCCGAGTTGTGATAAAAATACATCTTTATAAAACAACGTAAGCCTGACATCATTACTTGGGATGTTACAATCAATGCTCAGTTGCGCTCTCGCAACTTGGAAAATAACAAATAGAAGCATATGGTGTGGTCGGTAAAGTTGACAGCCCCAGTATATATATGTATATATAAATTAAAAATGACATGTTTTTTTTATTTTTTATTTTTAAACCCCAAAGTATAATAAAAAAAAACAACCCTTTGTACTAGTATATATACATTTT
The DNA here is from genome assembly GCF_030265065.1 of Corythoichthys intestinalis. Lineage (NCBI taxonomy): Eukaryota > Metazoa > Chordata > Actinopteri > Syngnathiformes > Syngnathidae > Corythoichthys > Corythoichthys intestinalis. The sequence continues at coordinate 25,616,851 of NC_080416.1, forward strand.
AATAAATGGTTTTAAGCACTTCAAATGTAATAAATATAAGTTTTAAACATGTTACTGTCCCACCGAATTATTTTTAAACAGGAATAAAGCCGAAAAATGCTTCGCCTCAGTGAGTCCACTCAAATCCAAAGCTGCTCACTTACACACAGTGAGTTGCCACAGCAACTGTTTAACAAGTTAAACGATGATTGACGCATGCGGCGCTTTGAAGCTCGGTTCTCTGGCAACATCAACGTCTGTCAATCATTGTTAACTTTAATACGCAACTCCAGTACACTCACTGCCTGGAGCAAGAGAAAGGGAGGGAGAGTGCGAGTACTCGATCAGCTTGGGACAACTCATGTTTTTTTTTTAATTAAAATTTTTTAAAATTAAAATAAAATTTAAAAAAATCCGTGATGGACGAAGGGCGCAAAGTTTGAAGTGCGAAGTAGCGAGGGATCACTATTTCTCATGAAGTATCCAAAGGTAAGTTCGCTAGTATGCTAGCAAACCTAGGCTGAGGGCTAACTTTAGCACAAAATGTCACCTCTGTTTGTGTCCACTCTGTTATGACCAAATGGCACTCTATAAAAAAAATGGGCCAACTACTTCAACTTTAGCACCATGTACAAAGAATTTTTTTTTCTCGGTATCGGATCTGTACCTGCTGTCGGCAGATTCTAAAAATCAGGTGACTGAGACTCATGTGCAAAAATACGCGATACGATTTACGATTGTTAGTTTTAATAAGAAATTGTAAGAATACACTCCAATGCTCATATTTCTTATATCTATGATGCAGAAAGGCCACTAAATGTACTTTCACCAGAAAACCATGGGTATGATAAATCACCACATAACCCAAAAATATGGTACACAAGTAAAATAAGTTTTTTTCTAAACAATATTCTAAATCATAGCATGCTTTTATTAAAATGAGTTATCAACCAAACCTTATCACACGTTAATCGAGTGCCTACAGAAGTATTGTTCAACAGCAGCTTTGGTCTCCTACGTCTTGTCCCCTCTCAACAAATCAGATTCTATACTTTTCCTCCCACTGTCCCCACGTCGACCTTCTGTGGGCCCGGCTCCCCTGCGCCACACACAAACACATACACGCTTTAATAACTCCATTAATCATTTCTCAGTACAAGCGGCCTCAAAGTGAGCTGCGACGCGAAAGGGGGGCCCCAAGCTACGGCGTGGTCCCCCGAAAGCTGGGAATTAATTGGCCTTTCATCTAGCGCTTCGCACAACCCTCAAAAGATGCGAAGAGATGAAAACACACAATGTGAAAAGTTAATCATAATCACTTTAAAAAATACTTCGGGGCCCCTCAGGGCCATTTTTTCACCTGTATCGCAATTAACACAACAACACAATTTGCTTGCTAATATATTGTAAACATTCACGTAACAGTACATTAACGCATTGGCTGCCATTGACGGCTAATGGGATGCCTAATGGTGTCAATGACAAAAACATCGCACTATTATAATGCTTTTCTGCTTGGTAATTAGTTGAAATAAACAATAAATGTCAAAAGATTGACAAAGTGCAATGTTATAGATTGATTTCATATACAATGGATTTAATTGTTGTAGCTGAGTGAATTATTTATAATGTTAAATATTTCAACAGGACATTAAGACTACAGCCCTACTAGAAGACCAATTATGTTGTGTGGACTGTAGGGGTTACTTAAGTACGTGCAGAGTATATATGCTGTAATAATACAAAGTGTTTTACACACAATATTAATTTGCACTTGAAAGGTAAAAGTTTTTTTGCGAACTTTTAATGACCAGCAAAGAGTCACGGCCGCTACATGAACGTAAGTGATGTCATTGTCCTCCCCGAATGACGTAAGTGTTGCATCAGTCGCCGCTAAAAGAGAAACTTTTCCTAAAAGAGGAGGCGAAGATCTGTTCTTTGTTGTTGTTTTCAAAGCAAAGTTGGGATAAAGAGTTGGTGGGGAGATGCCTTTGTGAGGCTGTGTTGACCACGAGGGGGGACAAAAAAGAAAAGCCACTTTCCTTCTTTACTTCTTTGGTTTGTTGATTCTCTACACTGCATATGAGCAATGTAAAAATAGCTAATCACGCTTCATTCATACTGTAGTATCTGTGAGTGTGGGTAGCTGGTGAGTGACTATGGTGTTGGCGAATAAGTTCAGCTGATTATGTGAGCGTGACATACAGATAATGCCTATAAATATAGTTTTTAGAAAATCTAGCAGATTATTTTTTTTCATGTGTTCTTAATTTAAATAATTAATGAACACAAATGTTCTGCATGTGATCAGCTCATTGGCTGCCATTGATTTCAATAGACAATAAATCCATAAACTACCACACAACAGCAACTTGTGGTGCATTAATAAAACGGTTAACTAGTTGGTAGTGGTGCTTCTGGGATTTTTCTGAAACGGGCCGAGAAGGGGCCACATGTAACCCTCAGGAGCCGAGTGTCGCTGCCATCTTTGTTCAGTGTTTGTTTTGGTCAACAAGGCAATACGCAGATTATCCGTTACCTGGCGGTAAAAATATCTTTGCTTGACACTGTCAAGCAGAGATGAACCAGTAAAGTTTGTAACAATTCATATTTAATCATACTGTGTGCAAGTAAGGATACAATACATAGAACAATAATGTTAATCAGTTTTTTGAAAAAACATTTTAAACACGAAAAGCAGCATTAATATTTAACATAGTGTAATTTTCGTACTATAAGACGCACCTGCCTATAAGCCGCCACCCACCAGATTTGACACAAAAACAGCATTTGTTGATGGATAAGCCACACTGGACTATAAACCGCAGCTGTCCTCACCTATTATAGGATATTTTCACCAAAAGATATCAACCGGTAACACTTTATTTGACAGCGGCATCATAAAACTGTCATAAGACCAAATGAACCACCATGAAGCTTTGAACCAATTGGCTGTAAAACTTCATTGCTACAAGAAGCTTCATTTGGCCATCACTGTTCTCTTGGGGGAGACATTCAACAACTGTTGCCACCTGCTGTCAACAGTTTTGTAGTCCAACATGCCTGCTAGCATGCAATGTGGCGCTAAAGATGTAAATAACAAATCAAAATTCATGTTCTATGCTAATTATTTCCTCAGTTACTGTTCTAGTTGTTTCATTAATGACTACTTATGGATTTCATAACACGTTATTTGACAGCGGCGCCATAGGACTATCACAAGGCCATCATAATTATGACATGGCACTGCCATGAACATTAATGAATGCTTATGACAGATGTCCTTTTGTGTCATCTGGCAAATGATCTCCCTTTTGAATGAATGTCAAAGATCTGAGCTAGACATAAATGTGACATAAAAGACATAATTTGCCGGAGGACACTTAATGTCATCTGTCATAAGCATTCCTTAACGCCCATGATAATGTCATGTCATAATCATGACGGTCTTATGGCAGTCTTATGACGCCGCTGTCAAATAAAGTGTTACAAAATCCATAACTAGCAATTAATGAAACAACTAGAGCAGTAACTGAGGAAATAATTAGCATAGAACATGAATTATGATTTGTTATTTACATCTTTAGTGCTGCAATGCATGCTAGCAGGCATGTTGGACGACAAAAGTGTTGACAGCAGGTGGCAGCAGTGGTTGACTGTCTCCCCCAAGAGATTAGTGATGGCGAAAATGAAGCTTCTTGAAGCAAAGAAGTTTTGCAGCCAATTGGTTCAAAGCTTCATGGTGGTTCATTTGGTCTTATGACAGTATTATGATGCCACTGTCAAATAAAAAGACTTACGGTTGATATCTTGACAGTGAGGAAAGCTGCAGCTTATTGTCCAATGAGGCTTACACACTTACTTTTTGCACTGGTTGCACGGGTGCGCCTAACTTTTTTCTTAAGGTACACCAGCACAAAATGTAGGCGCAGCCACATTTTTGATTGCATTACCTTTAACACCATATTTTCAATCACTCTCCATAACATTTATAAATTTGATTCATTCATTCTTTTTCTGAACCACTTATCCTCATGAGGGTCGCTGGGGTGCTGGAGCCTATCACAGATAACTACAGGCAGTAGGCAGGGTATACCCTTAACTGGTTGCCAGCCGGTCGCAGGGCACATATAGACACATAACCATTCACGCACACGCACACTTATGGACAATTTGGAGTATTCAATCAGCATACCATGTACGTTTTTTTGGGATGTGGCAGGAACCCGGAGAAAACCCACGCAGGACGCCTTCATATTGTGAATTATTTTTAAACAAGAATATCGTAGAAAAATGCCTGTCTTCATTAAATGCTCCATTGAGTCAGTCCACTCAAATTTACTCTTGTTTTGACGCTCACGCTGCTAAGAACAGCCTCTAACTTACACAATGAATGAGTTGCAACAGCACATTCAGACTGGGCTATCGCTGGTGTGTACAGAAGCGTAGCAAGGGTCCCCGGGGGCCCCAGGCAACAAGCAACATAGGGCCCTTCTGAGTCATGTGACACACATACATACTCGCGCAGTATAATGAACACAAAGGTGGGGGGGTGCGAGTGCGTGCTGCGTGGACGTGCGGTCATCTTGGCCATAAAAGTGGCGAAAACTAAGCACTTTACACTGACTCATATGGATTTACTTACTTTTGTTCATGGACGCACACATTTTAACAGGTGGCCGTCCTCTGCTGGAAATGCGCACCTTACACCTATTCTCGCTCCCAGAATACGCAGCACTTGTGACGTAGGACAATAACAGGACTGGTTGCTATGGGAACGTACGCATACCCAAGGAACCTTGCTAAAAGGAGTATCAAAACTGCTAATAAAATCGTTTAGGATTATTTTAGATGCATATATGTTATATTTTTTCTTATAGAATATTCGATGAGGAATACGATAGACCCATTAATAGACTTTTTGGGAAAAATCACCATTTCTTTAAGTAGTCACATGAATAATGAGGTGGCCTGTGAAAATCATCTTTCCAGGGAGTACTTGGTGAGTCACTCTTTAAACAATCATGTGGTATAAATAGCTGATTGGACTTTCTTAAACATGTATAATCTACGTGACATGGTTAGTGCTGATTAGCAGTGATGGCAAACTGAAGCATCATGAAGCAATGAGGCTTTCCATCAAACTGGTTCGCTCCTCGGCCGAAGCATCATGAGGCTTCATTTGTTCTATTGCGCCTTCATGTGGAAAATAAGTGTCATGACAGACAGAGTGATTAAAATGATACCATGGATTTGATGGGGTCAAAATGGCAGGGAGTTGTTATGTGAATGAATATGCGTGTGTTGCTTGAAAGTAGAGCCTAGATTGGGCCCAAGAAATACAGCCTGACCCGGCCCGAGCAATTAACTTAACTGTCAGGTCCGAGCCCGAAAAAACCCGAAATTGTATTTTTAAAATTTGTATACCCGTAAAAGCCGAAATTTTATTTTTTATTTGTGAGGACCCAGAAGAAGGAAATGCAGGGATGCAATGCATCAGTCAGACCTGGACAGAGCACTGCTTGGAAAATGGCTGCATTTTGTGTGATCACATTTGTGACAACACCTATGTGCATAATGATAACAAATTAAAGCCTGTCTTTTATAACAAATTCTCCCAGTTGAACAAGACTGTAAAATGCATAATCAATAAACATTTATATCGTTCATATTTGTGTGTCTGTTCTATCAGGTGGATAGTTCATGTGTCCTTTCCTTGGTAAAATGCAGCAACAGACATTTATTTTAATTTCTTCAAGTTGGCAGAAACGAACGCAATTTTTCTTAATGTTTAAATAATCTACATATTTTTATGATAATAACAAATGCATGTACACAACGAAATAACGCTGGATAGGTTTGTTAAATATATTTCTGTGTGGGATATTGTGCTCTCATGGACGCACCTCTCTGACAAGGTGAGGAACAGCAGCATATACGAAAATAAACTAAAATACTTTTAAATAACATTCTTATTTTAATGACTGGCATCAGAACAAACAAAAGAGCAACCTGCCTTAAGGAGCACTGAAACAAAATAAGAACATTTTAAAGAACACCACGAAGTCCTGCTTTGCACGAAGAGGTACGGCCCTCGAAACAAATGATAATAAAGATGTTTGACTAATATCATATCCATATCGAAATTCGAAAAGGAAATATCAGGATGCAGAGTTGCAGACTCGCGGAGAGCCCCATGCGGAGCCTTCATGTGCGCAAACAATGCACTGGCTCTGCATGCGGCTCATGTTTTGGATTACCACAGCGCCCTTTCTCTGTTTTATCCAATTTATTTATTTTATAACAAGTATTCCTTAGTTAACATCCATATACAAATATACATTTATTCTAAAAAAAAAAAGTTAGCGAGAGAAGAGGTCCGGCCTGACCCAACCCGAACGTAAATGACTGACATTTTGGGCCCGACCCGAGCTCAAGATCTATAGGCTCTATTTGCAAGAATGATTGCTTTATATTAGACATTGACACATAAACAAGGAACAAGACACACCTTTCATTCATTTTTATTGAGGAAAACTTTCCTAATTTCCAAAGTTTTTGGCTTGAAACGGTTTCTTTTTTTTTTTTTTTTCCGATAGGATTTCTCCTGCTTTTGAAAATAGTCTTTCGCAAGGGACGGATGAGGCCGGGGTACAATGCCTCAACATAGATGAAGTGTTCTCTTGGTACCCAAGTTCTTTAGAACAAAGTTTGCACATCACCTTTTGAAAAATCAGCAAGTAGAAGAAAGACATTAAAACGAGGGATACACTGTGTTGTCACAATAATTTACAATTATATATTCACTCTGGTTATTAATTTGTACCTTTATAGAAGAGAACTGCTCAAAATGATCCCAGACAGGGGATGTTCTCTTCTTTTTCGATGTTGGACAGTGCGTCCATTGCAAAACGAATCCGATTGAATTTAGGTTTGAAGATGCGAGTTGGGTGTGTCAGTGTCACCTGTCAGCTCATTGTCGTCTCGGTGCGCCATTTCATTTCGAATCACCGACGAAACTATGTGTTGGCGATGACGTATAGGAAACCCGTCTTGTGAGGCTTCGGACGTAGCAACGTGCCTTCCGAGGCTTCGGGCGTGGCCACAAGCATAATCAACACATGCCTCGATGCGCGCTTTGCAGATTATTTTCCGGTTTACTCGGCACACGCCTCGGCACAGTAGGGCACATCACTACATTAGGATTAATAATAGAATCTGTCAAATGATTCCATGGTATTGAAACACTCCCTGCACTTGTCACTGCGACAGTGAAGTAAAGCTGCGTGTGCTGAATCTGTTGGCCCTCTGGGGGCCCCTGCTGGCTGGAGGCCCTAGGCAATTGCCTGGTTTGCCTAATCGGACACGACGCCTCTGGGTGTGTAGCAAGCCTAACAATGATGATCACATTTGTGCCTTTGATTGTAGAGCTACCAAGACTTCTCTGGCCTGATCAAAACTACAAACCTATCAATCATCATTAACTTTAAGTACCAAACGCCAGCTGCACTGGTGACCAAGAAAAACGGTTTGGTCGCACTGCTTATTAGGTGGGAGAGTGAGAGGCTGTGGCCATATGCAGAGATTAACCGAAAATGTCATTGCATGTAATTGACTTTCCATTACAGTATATGAATTTAAAAAATTAAGACTTTCCGGGTAAAATATTGTCAATAAAAGTTGTAAAGCAATAAAACAACCAAAATGAATGAAATAAGCCCCCAAAAAATTATGATGGGTCAAAATGATTTTTCAAACAGATCATTTGACTAGCACCCTACAGATGGTCATTTGCTTTGCTTCAGCCCAAAAAAACCACCTGAGGACAGAAGAGGCAAGATGGATATTGGTAATTTTTTCAAACCCAAACTTTCAAAAGCGACAACAAATACTGAGCGAGAACCAAGGATTGAAGATGTGGACCATGAAATGACTGAAATGGTGAGCTGAGTTTCAGTTTGCCCCACTAAAGATGTTAGTTGTAAAACAGACCCACGACTGGGTCTACCATATTCAATGGACAACGATCATGGCCAAAAGCATAGATGTCCTAAGCTCCCTGATGTAGAATTCCCACAAAAAAAATGATTGGGGTAAAAAACCCTCATTTTCAAAGTATTATTATAAATTTTCTTGGCTGGAATATTCAGTCAAAAAGGATGCGGCGTCTACTTCTCTACTAGGTAAGACAGAAAAACACACACGGTCACACACGCATGCACACGCATACACACACAGCTGGGATGCTTGTATGTACTAACATGAGCTAAGGTACGATCCGAACATATAACTTGTAATTAATTTTATTGCTGACACTGCGTTTCGGGGTCATCAACATTTTTGCCTCCTCCCTGCCACAAAAGTCAAACTCAGCCTATGGCTGTGGCGCTGTACGAGCATGAAGCAGAAAAAAAGTTTGCATGTCCCCGCACCCCCAAAAATTTAAATATAGCATGTCCATACGATGCGAGTATTGCGCGGCCGCACAACGCGATGACGATCTTCAAACGATATATCATTCAGGCCTACTCTAGAAACATCATTCTCTCATTGTCTCTCCCTTCAAAAAAGAAGGAGTCACCGATTGCCATGCTTTGTGCTAAAATGGGAACGGGGACACTTCATGAGCCATTCAAATAGCGTACCGTACGAATGCTATTTTTAGATCGTGATGTCACCATCGTAAACCGGAAGTGGGTCAACATAGAAGTGCCCTCTGCTTGTTTTCTCTCGGTAATCTTTCAAAAAAGAACATGCCGAGCAAACACTGCTGCTAGGGAACTTGTAGAAACGACTCCAGACATTACGACATATGAAGGATGTTTTCTTCATACGTTTCCTGAAGCAAAAAAAAGAAAAAATGTGAACAATGGATCAACTTGTGCGGACGTCCAAAAGACCAGTTTAGCAAGGTGAAGTCATTCACCTTCATAAGCAGTAAACATTTTTTTGGGGGCCATGGTCCTACAGATGACAATGCTGATCCATTGCCTGCCCCGAAGAGGTACATAAGCCATTTTGATATTTTTACTTACCTTTTAGCGTGGTGTTTTGCTGTGCTGGTTCTGTCTGACAATGAATGACCTGAAAAAAAATTAAAATGGTATCTGACTGCCACTGTTGTTACCTTTTCTGTTGTAAAAAAACAACTTTAGTAAGGGGGAACTTTAAATAAATTACAGAATTAAGATTTGTTTTTAATGAAAAAATTATACGTGTTCGTTGGCTGTCACTGAGTGTCATCGTCAGTGGCGTATGGCAAAGGACACAAGAAAATGGTGTTGATAAAAAAAGCTACCTTTGGATTAGGTCTTTGTCAGCCCTTGACACTCAAGCCATCTCTTTAACTGAACATTTGTATGTTCTTCCACATCTTTACCAGTGAATTTGGCACCAGGGACATCATTTGTGGACAGAATTGGTAGGTTTAGCTCAATAAACATTTCGTTCGTACACTATTTATATGCATTTAGGATTAGGGACAAACGCGAGCTTGACCCGCGTAGCAACGGTTGCTAATGTCATGAGTATTAATGAGCAAAAGTGACGTGTTGCGTGCGGTGGGCCATTAGAGGTGGGGCCAGTGTCACTGTGGCCCCACCCCAAAACCGCCTCTGCTTGCTGGCTTCCATTGATAGTGATAGACGTCCAATCCATTTGAACCAAGATGGCTGGCGGTGAATAACCATTTTCAAGTGCCATTGACAGAAATCCAATTTATTTGAACTAGTAGGTGCTGGCGGCAAATGGTAACTGCTAGCCCTCCTAGGTAAAATTAGACATCTATTGCTGTTAATGGCAGCCAATAAATTGTCATTTTAAGTGAGCATAAAATAACATAATTTAATAATGGATTTTTTTAATTATTAAAAAAAAAATCCTTAATTGTCGTGGTTAAAGTTTACCCCAAAATTTACTCCCTTGACCTTAAAGTCACCCTTGGCAAACTCCTATCACACCCACCTGTCAACACTCCACTTTGACCTCCAACTCCTCACCTTCAGCCCACATCCCTTCACCATCATACACACCTCCTAACTCATTTCCTCTCAACTCCCTTCACCCTAAACTTGCTCCCCTACCTTCCACTCATCCCATTAACTCCAAATCCACCCCCGAGCGTACCCTCCAGCCCTCTAAACAGTTTCCCTTTTCTCCCTATTTGCCACTTAGGTCCATTGTATCCCTGTTTTTTTTTTCTTCCTGATGTGACGCAAGATGATTTGGACTCTTTGTCACTGCTGGGGGGCTAAACAGGGATTAGGCTGGCACACACACAAACACATACATAGGGGATGTAGTAAATTCGTAAATGAAAGTGTTGTTTCATCCCTTGTGACTCGTGAACTTCAATAGTGAACATTCTTTATGTACACGCGCGTACACACATGCACCTTTTTAAATGTGTTCTCCAAATGTTGTTTCCTTCCCGCCGGTGCTGAGCCTGTTGTTCTATTTATGGACGATGTTGACTTGATGTAAGACGATCGCAAAGTGCCTCGCTCCCATTCCCGTTCTGCTCCAAGGTGTGTTCGTGTGTGCGCGCGTCAAGGCCTGTCAAGGTGTATGTGTGTTGTAGAGTGATGGCCACATGCAGCGCCATTTGAACAGATGTGATGTCAGCTAATCAACGGCGCTAAATGCACAACTCCGCGTGTGCGTGCTAGCTCGTGTGTCTCTAAGCACATAAACGTAAGAGGGGCTCGCGTGTAAAACGCTAAACAAGTTGTATTAGCGTCTCCAAGCACTTAAGCTTTGGCGCCGCGCTCTGTGGCGTATTGTAATATAATGTTATGCGTGGCACCGAATGACAACATTTGCACACAAATAGCTGTGTTAGCTTCTGACGCAGCTTGACATGCTAGGCCTGCTCTCATTTGCATATATTTACTTCGAGGGATGTTAAATTCAAACTGGTCTGAGCTTGTTTAGCGCTTTCAAGCTAAATGATGTGAAATGAACTTATGCTACTTTAGGTTTTTATAAAAATGAATGAATTTAAACTAGAGATGTCCCGATCGATCGGGTCCGATCATGTCATTTTCAAAGTATCGGAATCGGCAAAAAAATATCGGACATGCCTTTTTTAAATATATATATATATTTAAATTAAATCATTTTCTAATTGTATTTAACGTTACAGACACAATATGTCACACTCATCCAGAGTCTTTAGTTTAGGCTTAATGTAGGGTTATCAAATTTATCCCGATAACGGCGGTAATTAGTTTTTAAAAAAAAATGTATCACGTTAAAATATTTAACGCAATTAATGCATGTGCTGCACAACCCACTCACGCATTGTTGCGCTCAATCTGTAATGGCGCCGTTTTTCCTATACAGAGAGCTAAAAGGCTTGCCTGGCTCTGCCAGACTGTTCTCCCTGTATTTTTCAAACACTGAGAGAAAGGTCTGGGAACCAGCCCATTAACGGCCTCTCGAGCAGGTACAAAATCAATCGACAAATCAGATTCGTTTATTTGCGTGACGTGTTCTTAACGAGCAACGTCACTCTTGCGCGTCGAAAGTCGTCTCCACAGCAACACAGATGGTGAACGGGAGAGCCGAGAATATGTTCCAATCCACGGTAAAATCAGTTTTAAATTACCAAAAACACATCGACACGAGTCATTGACAACAGTCTGTCTCGCGCTAGCCATGTTGAGTAAACTCCGCTCTCTTCGTATGTTTACTTCCGCGCGCAAGTCCCTCGTCCTGCCCTCGTCATTTTACTACCGTCACGTCTGCCCGTTGCTGATTGGTCCACTCCGCTGTCTGTTTGCTGTGGCTTGCTCCGCCCTGGAAATTGTATCCGCATGAATGGTGGCCAGACTCAATAGCTGGAACTGCGGTGAGTCTGGTGTACCAGGCAACTAAAAGGCAGCGTAAAATGAGTAGAGTGAATTCTGGCAGCCTTTGAAGCCTTTTTTTAATTGGCTAAAGCCTTACAATTCCTCTCCCTATGATTAGAAATATCATCGGAAGCAATGTGGGGAAGCAAGGTAGTAATTGATCTTTTTCTTAACACGCTATGTTATTTCCCAACGCAGAGAAGATATATCGATTGGTAGCACTACGCACAGTCATGGTTGCTCTTCCCATCATGCATTTGGGCATGGCTACAGTATCATTTACTGAAAGCTCAACAAATACACTAGATGGCAATATTTAGTCACAATATACAAAGTCACATTTATCCTTTAAGAATTGCAAGTCTTTCTATCTGTGGATCCCCCTCACAGAAAGAATGTTAATAATGTAAATGCCATCTTGAGGATTTATTGTCATAATAAACAAATACAGTACTTATGTACTGTATGTTGAATGTATATATTCGTCCGAGTTTTATTCATTTTTTTCTTAATGCATTGCCAAAATGTATATGATCGGGAAAAATTATCGGGAATGATTGGAATTGAATCGGGAGCTAAACAAAGCAATTGGATCGGGAAATTTCGGGATCGGCAGATACTCAAACTAAAACGATCAGGATTGGATCGGGAGCAAAAAAAAACATGATCGGAACGACCCTAATTTAAAGGGGATGTAGCGCCCTGGGAAAATTTTGATATTCCATCATTTATCCATAAACGCATGCCTTTTGTATTCATATCATGCCACTTCGTGTAATTACACACAAGAAAATGAGAGAAATTTGGCTCGATTGTCAAGCTAAAACGACCGGCGCCCGAGATCTGGCAGATTGTGTGCGTGACGTCACGTCAAGTGAAGAGAGTGCCACCGGCCACTAGGGGGGCAGCGCCTGTCTGCATCAATATAATTCCTTCTAGTGTGGGGAGAATTGGGGGTGTTTTGAGCTGTTTATGCTGATGCATTGTGTTCGTCCTGCACATATTCCAGGTTCCCTCATGAAGAAACACCGCTCGTTGTCAATAAAAGAGAATTCAGAGTTGGCAGTGAGGGCTGTTTCTTCAACAAGAAAAAGGCTCAGTGCTTTAATACTGAATGGCGGCGATGATGGCAGACAATTTCGTTTCTAGTTTCAGCGACGAATCCGACGTAGAAGGACGTAACGAATGTTCATCTAATGGTGACGAGGAGAGTTGCAAAGCTTTAATCGGTGTTATAGGTGACCAATTTGAGCCCAAACGAACGCCAATGCAGCGTAATGAAACGGTCATTGAGGGGAGCAATGACACTGATGAAACATCGGCACCAGATCGTGTGGGAAACACCAATGATTTGTTTAGCATTTCTTTTTGTGAAGCTGATACACCGTGACTGCAAAATAAAGGAATGCATAGAATAATTATAATTTATTGCGCTATCATAGCTTTTCGCTCTGCCAACAGACACAAATATGAACGGGATCAGAGGATTTGTTCTATATATTTTACGAACGATCATTTATACATGTGTCGAGTCCTGTATCCAAAGGCGTGACATTTTTTTTTATTAATTATAAAAGAGTACTCACTCTGGCCATTTCAAGCTTGGCTGCTCCCTTCTTTGCGTAGCTTTAGCCTCCTTTAGCAGTCATCGTCTCTCTCTTGATATCTCGGGACATTTAGGTGGCTGTGCATCTATGGTCGGCACCGCATCTCCTTTGAGCAGCAATCTTTTAGCAAAACCCGATTTCTCTTGTCCATAGTTCGAGAAGCTTTCAGTTGGAAAATGCGCACCACAGAAAAGCGTGCCGGAGGCTGTGTCTAGAAAATTAGCCCTCTTTGCACGGACGAACTTTACCCATTTTCTGTGTAGTCCAGCTTTTTTTTTCGCGTTCAGGAACTCATGGATACTATATTCCGATAAACAACTATTTGTACACCACATAGCACAGCAGTTTTGAACCATTGTTGTGATGTTTTGGTCAAACAAACCCCAACGCTACTCTCTCGTCGTTTAAAAACAATGGCACCTAGCTCCGCCTCGACTTTCAATCACTTGTCGTGACGTCGCCGCCCCATTCGGCTGTTTCCGGAACACTTTCGGTAGTGTTCGTCATTTTCGATCTATTTTCGATAATTGCTCATTAATGTGATTGATTTTTTTGTTAACTTTATCAATATTTGTTATCTTGGCGCATAACGGTTCTATTGATGTCTCACACCCCCTTTGCCGAAACATCCCCTTTAAACTCATATATCAAAGAAGGACCAACTAGCCTGTTGGTTAGTGATGTCCTGATTTGTAATTGGGGATGTGTTCACAGGCCGGTGAAGCGTGTGGCGCCTCTCTCGAATAAAAGCTTTCAGTCCAGCGGCTTCATTGTAAAACATTTCGTTCCCGTCATGTTAACAGAATGCTGACATGGTATTCGTTTAACATCCTTCCTCGCACCGCGTAATTTCTGCTCGCTTCCTCTCCGGCGCGCACGGTTGCACTCGCCGCACTCACAACACCTCGCATTTAGCCATGTGCGTGTCACACACCATTAGCCTTAATTGCGTTCGTTTATGTGCGCACGGCCTAGATTGTATTTCAACATTTCAAATGAGGCCTCTGAAAGATAAATATTTGGGCACTTCATTAGGTACATTTACTGTACACCTAGTAGCTTAACTGGTGAGCAGTCCATTGTTTGTAAGTATCCACTCTGACACTGATTGATGACCTTGTTTATCTATACTGTACCTGTATGTGCTGTGACTAGACTGGTGACCAGTCCTTGTCTATATAGTATGTGATTTGACATTGGCTGACACACTCTTTAGTTTATCTATCTATACTCCACAATTTGAGAGTGGCCAGTCCATTTTTGGCGACATCTTGACTGGTGACCAGTCTGTTTTCTGTCCTGTTTGTAGAGATTTTTTGTTAAATTCTTCAGTTTTCAGTCGGTTGCAACCCATTCCTCTAGTGTGCGTATGGTTTAGGCCAGTGGTTCTCAAACTTTATAAACTAATTAGGCCTACCATTTAAATATCCACTTTTGTCTTCATGCAGGGCTGTCAACAGACTTGCAGGGGCCCGGGGACAGGAGACCATCATAGGGCCCCCCTACCCTACCCCACCCCTGCCACGGGCTTGTCACAACAACATACACAGTACTTTTAACGCTTTGCAAGCAATGACATTGTAAATTTTCAAATTATTTAATTTGAGATGGACAGTTAAATTTAACAGACCGTAATGTGATGTGACACCATATTAACAAACGATTTCCATTTATTGTCCCATGTAGGCTGCAATACAATACAACTGAGAGTGCTATGCCTGCCTGCTAAGCAACAAAACAGTATTACTAAACATCCTGTGCCTGCCCCCTCCACATCCCTGGGGTTATCAAGCCCTCAAACAGGGAAGCGCCTACATTTTTTTGACAGCAAAGTCATTGAAACGTCAGTGAAATCCATTTTTTTGAGCAAGCTCACACTTAATGGAGAGCATGGCTAGGGTGTTAAGCCTGCCCTGTGATATGGTGGAGCGTAGGTAATTTTTAATTTTGTTCATTTTACTGAAGGCTCGCTCTCCTACGGCTACAGTCACTGGCAATAAGGCGTTATATTGCTGCCTCTATTCTGAGCGAGCAATAATGGATTTTGAGCACAGAAAACACTACTCCTGCTCTCGCTCAGTTTCTGCACACCTGTGCTGCCTTTATTCTGAACGAGCAAAAATGGATTTTGAGCATACTTCCTGCTCTCGCTAAATTTCTCCACTCCTGCGCTCGTCGGTTTTTTTTCTCTGCGCGCTCAGTTGAGCACACGCTACAAACGTGTCAAGAAGCCAACCAATCAGAGACCTAGCGGAAGCACACTGTTTGCCCTCCGTATGTATTACAGGGTTTCCCCTACATACAAGAGATTGTGGCGCACCACCACACCAAAATAAAAGCCTCCACACCTTACAAATGAGACGTTTTTTTTGGGTTTTTTTTTAAAATAATTTTTTTAAAGGCCATTTCAAACTAGTGGCAGCTGAGTGTGACTAGTTCAGTGGCAACCTATTCATTGTGTATTGTAATGTCTGTACCTAGCGCGGCCCCCTTAAGAGAAGATCGGACTGGGGAGTTATGACGCAGGGGGAAGCGAGTAAGAAGAATGGGAGAACGGGCGAGATAGTGGTCCCACGTCACGGCAGCCTGCTGTTATTTTGTTATTGTTTTTCTTTACTATTGTTACCACAATAAAGTCAGTAAGGCGATACCAGCTCCTCTCCTTCTTCCCCATATCCGGGGCATTACAATAGTTTGGATTGGACTTTTCTGCGAAAGTGTTGCCACTTGAGGACAGTGTATCCACCCAATTCAATAAAGCGGAATGCAAACACTTTCAAAACAAACCATTACAAAACCACTCTAATTAAACGAATCCTCGAAGCAGCAAAATTTGATTTGAAGCTTTTTTTCCTAATCAAATTACTCGAGTTAATCGATTAATCGTTGCAGCACTCGAAACGTCAAATATACAGTCACTCAATTGTACGTTAAAAAAATGTAGTGGATTCATAAACTTTTAACATTAAAGTGCCTGTGACACGAAAAAACATGTTTATTTGATAATACACGTGGTATTTTATGCTCCTGAATGATATGGACCGCTTGGATGTGTGAAGAAGTGATCGATATATTTGTTCAATTTCTTGAATCCCGCGCTACGAAAATGATGGTCTTGCATTGAGGAAGAGGGCGCTGTGACATGTACGGGAGAAGGAGTCCTCTTCACTATACAGCCGTACTGTTGTATGAGAAAGACTACGGATTCAGCTAATTTTGCGGATTAATTTGTTTATTTTTTGCATCACGACAGCCAAACGGCTGCAGAAAAATCTTGCTGTATGACGGAGAGGCTTGTGAGCCTTTTTAGGGTTTCAAAAGTTTCCCATTCACCGGTGGATATTGGCCAAAACAAGCCCTACTACTGTGGGACCATGGGACTTACGAGGAAGTGAGTAAACATCGTGTTTTGTATTATGTCAAATGCTGGGATCATTTTAATATGTTTTGGCTTGCATTTTGTGGCTGACATGCTCCTTGTCCCCTCGGCCGCTTGTCGCACATCTCCCCGCCAGGAGAGCACTATATTCATCTTATTGCCCTCTTCATGTGCCCGGTGTTCTGTAAAATTTTCCAACCGATCAGAAATGACAATTTTGTGTTAAAAATAGCCGTGAATACAGCGATTACAAAGTAAACACTACAAACTTTCTTTAACTAAAGGACTACTTACGTTTGATCATGGATGGGCATGTAAAAAGCTCTCCTCATACACATATTGTCATGTTAGCTTCATAACATATGCAGCCGCCCTCCTATGAGTCTCTCGCTGTTTACGACTTCGCCGTGTAGTAAAGCATTATTTTGCCATATTCGTTTTAACCATTTGGCAGCTACACGCTCCTCCGACGTCTGCCGGTTTGTCCGGTGCTCATTGTCCAGCTGCTTACCCGCAAACGAGCCCTCTGCCCTCAGCAGGGGAACGACGAGCTCTAACTAGCGCAGGTTGCTGATCGCCAAAGACACTCGACAACCCAGTCGTCATGTGAAATGATCCAGGTTATGTGTGATTTTCCGCTTCGAAAACTTTGAAACATAACTCGGTTCGGGTTAGCCTGTTGGCTAGCTGTCACGCCTCTTGGTTTGTTTACATTCTCCGAAGCCGGGGAAGGGAAATGATATAAGCCCGATTTAAGTGGCATAAAATATCGTTCGGGAGGTGCGAGAGTAAAGGTGAAGTCGACAGTTTTGACCATTATGGAGTAATTTTGCCATGTCGTCCCGAATAAATGCATTTTTATTATTTCATATTCTTTTTAGCACAAGACCGTTATTTGTCATGACCATGCCATTTATTTAGCTGTAGACCCTACTCACATGACGTCACAACCACGCCCCCGCGCCATATTGTCCGTCAACTCGTCGTTGTTGATGCATTACCGCTACGTAAATTCCTCCTATTATGGCGTGTTTTTCTGCTCGTTAACATTAATAATCAAAATGGTGAAGGCGTGTGTGGTGGTCGGTTGCAATAACAGAGAAGATAGACGGAGAGACTTGAGGTTCTACCGTATTCCGAGAGACCCGGAGAGGAGAGCGAGATGGACTGCTGCAATTCGACGAGAAAACTGGGCTCCAAACGATTACCACAGATTATGTAGTAGTCATTTTATATCTGGTAAGATGCATTTAATATATATTTAGATGGTTTTGGGCTGACAACCACAATTAAGATCATTGCTAGGCTAATCGCCGACAACATACCGTTTCAAATTCAAGATGCTTATTTCTTCCACCATCTTTATTTTTTGAATAATATTTAGCTGGTAACAAGTGAAAGAACCTGGCCTCGTCTACGGATCATCGGTTAAACAGGGGTGTCCAAACTTTTTGCAAAGGGGGCCAGATTTGGTGTGGTAAAAATGTGGGGGGCTACCTGGGCTGATTTACGTAGAACAATACATTTAAAGAAATTTTAGCAAGCCCTTCTGTGTGTCACATTTGCTTTATTATTTTTTTTAATTCATAATTTCAACAATCTCGCCTTTGTGGCGTTCTCTTTCGACCCTCGGGCTCTTGCGAAATACTGCTGCTGTGAAATTAGTTGCTATAATTTCTCGCTGCGTATCTTCCCTGTAATGTTGTCGTACGTTAGCGTGTCTTGTTCGGTAATATTATCGCGTCACATCGAACTCTTTAAAAACAGCGACTGTCTCTTTGCAAATGAGGCAGACACAGTTGTTGCGTGTTTTATTGAAGAAATAGTCCAATATCCACCTATCCTTGAAGCGTCGGCCATCGCAGTCAACTTTTTTTTTTTTTTATTGATTGTCGCCATTTTAGAAAATTGGGTCACACGGGGTAATGTTGCTTAGAGTGCTGCTCTTAAAGTTTTTCAAACTTTCGTGAGAATAGGCTGATTTTGTGTGGACAAGTTAGTTGTAGATATCAGGGTAGCAGATGTCAGGCAGAGAGGGCGAAGACAGCGGGTCGAAAAATATCGATTTAGGCATTAAATATGGATCTGGCGAATGGATAGACTGAAGCTTTTCCACATAACGCCTTTTATGCAAAGAATCCAATGAGTTTACAGCATCTGAAAGCACTGGGGCTTACATGAATTGCTCTATAAACTGAACGACTGATTGAAACCATTGAGAATAGGGCTAAACAAGAGACGGACAATATGGCGGCCGGATACAGCGACACGTCATTCTGTGACGTTGGTGAGTAGGGTGTATTGGGGAAAAATACTAGGCTAAAAAGAATATCCTGTAAAAATATTGGAGAGACTGAAACAATGACATTTTGCGGCTCTCTTCGTCGCGTGTTCCTCATTCTGAATAATTCCCCCTCAATGGGCTCAATAGTAAAACCGATGAGCCCATTCTCCCGCTGACGTCATCCACCCGTTGGGGACGCTAGAGCCCTATAATGGTAGGTGTGGCTAACCGGTAGATTAAAATACTAATTTCTCGTCATCTGCGCTTTGCTAAATTGTTGTATATAGTCGAATCGTCTCAAAATATGATTCTAATTCACATAATAATGCTATTTTAGAGTTTTTTCTCCTGTCGTACGCACTTTAAGTCCATGGATTCCTTTCTGTCCCACTAGAGGGAGCTTGCTTACCTCTGGTGGTACTTGAACCGCACTTTGAGAATCACAGCCTTAAAGCAATTTGTATACTTTTTTTTCTGATACTGGAGTACAAAGTAATTGTATTTTGTCTGAAAGTTGCTGACCTACTTGAAGTGCAAAATGAAATTGCGATAAATTACCCCAAATTGCAAGAAGTTGTCACAGCCCATGATTAGTGTTGGAGGTGAATTTATCCCAGCAAAACTGACGGCTACTCATTTTCTTTGTCTATTCATGCCCTGAAATTGTCCAACAATCAAACCTCAAGCATCAAGCATTCCATCTCACTAACTTTCTTATTTTAAAAAATGGATGTGATATTCAGCTGCTGTACATGAGAAGGTCAAAATATTTGTGATAACTCACACACATAATGCAGTTAATTCAAGCAAGAATACAAAACACACCAACAACACTATTATTAATATCTTGTTAAGGCAGAATTTATGTATTGGATCTCATTAGATTGTGGACTTGAGCAACACAAACACACACCAAAATATAATTCAACTTGCACTGCATCGAGTCATCATAAATAGAGCTCGCGTTGCTGTCGTTGTGATGTAAATAAACCTCAAACGGAGCAAAGTCTAATTAATTGCAAACAAAGCACCTTGTGCCGGCTAGTGATGCTGATGGGAGGAGTGTAGCGGGATGGGGGAGATGGAGGTGAAAATGGAGAGAGGAAGAAAGAAAAAGTCACGGGAGGCCGGGATGAGACGACTAAAGAGGGAGGAAGTGGCGACAAGTAGGGAAAGCTTCAAAGGAGCGGCGACGAAGGCAAACATGACGAAGAGGGAAGAGACAAGGCGGAGGTATTTTGGGGAGGTGTGTGTGTAGAGAACACATCCTCCCGGGGGCTGTGTGTATTTGCAGCGCTTTAATGTCTTTAATTAAAGCCAACAGTGCTCCTCGCTCGCCGCCGCATGAGCCAAGCAACACTCGGATGCACCGCCCGACTAATGAAGGCATGAAGCCCTCCATGATATCTTGGGGGGCTCCATGTGAAAGAGGCCAAAGCGGCAAAGAAGACAATGGGAAGCTCTTTGAGTATCAATGGATACTCTTGATATCTAGCTTAAGGTATGGGTCATAAGTGAAAGCACTGAAGCCAAAGTCCCCCCCTAACCCCGCTACTACACATACTATTGACTAACTAATATGAAATCAAAATGTGCTTGGAAACTACTATGCTGCATTATTAACATCAAACAACCATAAAAACGTGTTATATTTTTGTCTTAAAGCTGTACTGTAAGTTGGAAAAACTTTCAAATATAAATAATTTATATTTGTGGAAACAAACAACAGATCAAGCTGAGTTGCGGAGTTGTTTTTACTCCTTTCACTTTGGGTTCAATCAGAGGTGGGTAGAGTAGCCAAAAATCTTACTCAAGTAAGAGTGGCGTATTACTCAAGTAAAAGTAAACATCCCAAAATTTACTCAAGTACAAGTAAAACAAGCATTCATTGAAAAGAATACCGTATTTTACGGACTGTAAACCGCTACTTTTTTCTTGCCATTTCTACCCTGCGGCTTTTATATGGAAGCGTCTTATTTATGGATCAGCTGCTACACTAACACCGATAAAGCTTGCCAGAAGCTCGTCAGACTTAAAAACTCAGGATTTTATAGATGAATAAAGCTCCATCTGATACTATAAGCTGTTACAAAAGAACAATTTTAAACGGATGGGCATTCACTATTTTCTACGATAAGAGGATGTGATGCAAGCGTTGATTAGCCGTTTTCAACTGGCACTCGGAGGACTTTATTGCCACAGTATGCTATAGCCAAGCTACTACACGTGTTGGTGATGTTGATGTGTGTTTATCTGGTTAATAAATGTATTTTTGATCTATCAATATTTCTGCGGGACACCTGCGGCTTATAGTCAGGTATGGCATATATGTGGATTTATTTCATTGACACAAATGTGAATTTATTACTTTGGCCGGTGCGGCTTATAATCAGGTGTGCTTTATAGTCCAGAAATTACGGTACTTAAATAATGGGGTAACATTGTGAATAACTGCTTGCAATGTCTGATTTAAAAATAATTCTGGGGGGCAGTAACATTTAAAACGTATCATAATTTATTACATTTAAGGTGCTTGAAAAACATTTATTAAAAAAACAATACTTATACGTCTTATATGTATCTCTTTCCAATGCTAAATCTGAATAAATACATTGAACACACACAAATATTTTTTTTTGGGAGGGGGCGCTACTTCGCAGTTTTCACTTGTCATGGCAGGTTCTGGTCCCTATTAACTGCGAAAAACAAGGGATCACTGTAGTGGCAGCCAATGCCAGGCAATGAGTTCATTTTGGGGCATTTCACGTCATTTCCTATTGATTTTCAGTCACTTCCTTTTCCTTATGAGGCATTTAAGGGTCACTTCCTGTTGGTTTTGAGTTAATGAAAAGCAAGTGACAAAAGAAAGTCACCAAATGAATAGAAAATGACTCAAAATCAACATGACGTAACCTGTAAATGCCCTAAAATGAACAGGAAGTGACCTATACAGTGCCTTGCAAAAGTATTCGGCCCCCTTGAACCTTACAACCTTTCGCCACATTTCAGGCTTCAAACATAAAGATATAAAATTTTAATTTTTTGTCAAGAATCAACAACAAGTGGGACACAATCGTGAAGTGGAACAAAATTTATTGGATAATTTAAACTTTTTTAACAAATAAAAAACTGAAAAGTGGGGCGTGCAATATTATTCGGCCCCCTTGCGTTAATACTTTGTAGCGCCACCTTTTCCTCCAATTTCAGCTGCAAGTCACTTGGGGTATGTTTGTATCAGTTTTGCACATCGAGAGACTGACATTCTTGCCCATTCTTCCTTGCAAAACAGCTCGAGCTCAGTGAGGTTGGATGGAGAGTGTTTGTGAACAGCAGTCTTCAGCTCTTTCCACAGATTCTAGATTGGATTCAGGTCTGGACTTTGACTTGGCCATTCTAACACCTGGATACGTTTATTTTTGAACCATTCCATTGTAGATTTGGCTTTATGTTTTGGATCATTGTCCTGTTGGAAGATAAATCTCCGTCCCAGTCTCAGGTCTTGTGCAGATACCAACAGGTTTTCTTCCAGAATGTTCCTGTATTTGGCTGCATCCATCTTCCCGTCAATTTTAACCATCTTCCCTGTCCCTGCTGAAGAAAAGCAGACCCAAACCATGATGCTGCCACCACCATGTTTGACAGTGGGGATGGTGTGTTCAGGGTGATGAGCTGTGTTGCTTTTACGCCAAACATATCGTTTTGCATTGTGGCCAAAAAGTTCAATTTTGGTTTCATCTGACCAGAGCACCTTCTTCCTCATGTTTGGTGTGTCTCCCAGGTGGCTTGTGGCAAACTTTAAACGAGACTTTTTATGGATATCTTTGAGAAATGGCTTTCTTCTTGCCACTCTTCCATAAAGGCCAGATTTGTGCAGTGTACGACTGATTGTTGTCCTATGGACAGACTCTCCCACCTCAGCTGTAGATCTCTGCAGTTCATCCAGAGTGATCATGGGCCTCTTGGCTGCATCTCTGATCAGTTTTCTCCTTGTTTGAGAAGAAAGTTTGGAAGGACGGCCGGGTCTTGGTAGATTTGCAGTGGTCTGATGCTCCTTCCATTTCAATATGATGGCTTGCACAGTGCTCCTTGAGATGTTTAAAGCTTGGGAAATCTTTTTGTATCCAAATCCGGCTTTAAACTTCTCCACAACAGTATCTCGGACCTGCCTGGTGTGTTCCTTGGTTTTCATAATGCTCTCTGCACTTTAAACAGAACCCTGAGACTATCACAGAGCAGGTGCATTTATACGGAGACGTGATTACACACAGGTGGATTCTATTTATCATCATCGGTCATTTAGGACAACATTGGATCATTCAGAGATCCTCACTGAACTTCTGGAGTGAGTTTGCTGCACTGAAAGTAAAGGGGCCGAATAATATTGCACGCCCCACTTTTCAGTTTTTTATTTGTTAAAAAAGTTTAAATTATCCAATAAATGTTGTTCCACTTCACGATTGTGTCCCACTTGTTGTTGATTCTTGACAAAAAAGTTAAATTTCATATCTTTATGTTTGAAGCCTGAAATGTGGCGAAAGATTGCAAGATTCAAGGGGGCCGAAAACTTATGCAAGGCACTGTAAATGCCCGCAAAAGACTGTGAAACGTGACGGCACTAGACGTCAAATTCAGTCAAAATGATTTGGATGTATTGTCTAGCGCCATCAATGGGAGCCAGTGAGCTAATGTAGACACCATACTGATGGAAGAGTCTGATCACCTGTTGGTTCCTTTCTTAATTATTATTTTTAAAAAGTGACACCTTTTTCAAACGATATACATGTAGTCCCTGGGTTTCGACTAGGGCTGCAGCTATCGATTATTTTAGTAGTCGATTAATCAGTGAACTAGTTAGTTCAAATAATCGAGTAATCGGATAAACATAAAAAAAAAAAAAAAAACCTGAGCTGAGCCTCAAACAGTATAAAAAAAAAAAAAAAGATCTATGGATCTACAACAAAAGAACAATTGGCTAACTTACATAGCAAAAGTCCGCTAGCTTAAATGCAATAAAGTACTTAAGTTTTTATTATTATTATTTTTTTTACAATGCTCTTAACAAATGGTTCAGACATTCAGATATTTCCACAAAATTGGCTAAATATACATTTAAACTAAATTACGAATGCATAAAAAAAAAAAAAAAACATTAGCTCAAACAAAAACCTAGCTTACGTCGGTCTTAACAGGGAGCAGCTGGATTTGGCCATGTAAAATGAGGCAGACTAGAGGGCAGTGTATCCACCAAAATCAATAAAACTAAATGCAAACAATTTAAAAAACAAACCATTACAACGGCACTTTAATTAAACGAATACTCGAAGCAGCAAAATTTAATTCGAATATTTTTTTCTAATCGAATACTCTAGTTAATCGATTAATCGTTGCAGCACTAGTTACGACAGACCCGACTTACGCGATATCGACTTCACGAAGCCTGAGTCTCGTCGTTTTTTCCATCCATCCATCCATCCATCCATCCATCCATCCATCCATCCATCCATCCATCATCTGCCGCTTAATCCGGGGTCGGGTCGCAGGGACAGCAGCTTTAGCAGGGAAACCCAGACTTCCTAATCCCCAGCCACTTTGACCAGTTCCTACGGCGGGATCCCAAGGCGTTCCCCGGCCAGCCGAGAGACATGGTCTCTCCAGCATGTCCTGGGTCGTCCCCCGGGGCCTCCCGCCATTTGAGTGTCCCAATGATCCTAGGAGCTATGTTTTCTGGGGCTTTATTCCCCTGGCACGGTCATCCATGGCAAACAGGTTCTAGGTGTGAGGCCAGACAAACCATGGCCAAAATGACCCCTTATGATGAATAATATCAATGGACTCAGGTTTCCCTTGCTCGGTTACCGGGGCCCCCCTTTGGAGCCAGGCCTTGGGGGTGGGGCTCGAAGGTGAGGGTCTGGTGGTCGGGCCTGTATCCATCGGGCCCGGCTGGGTACAGCCCGAAAAGGCAATGTGGGTCCGCCTTCCCATGGGCTCACCACCTGCGGGAGGGCCAAAGGGGTCGGGTGCATGGTGATTTGTGCGGCAGCCAAAGGCGGGGGCCTTGGCGGTCCGACACCTGGCTACAGAAGCTAACTCTTGTTTTTTTTTTTAAATGTTTAATGTTGACTTTCATTTTGTGACGCATGCTTTTATTTTGGCACGGGAAGTGTGGAACAGTAAGCGAGCCATGTACAGACGCGCGCCCCCCCCCCCCCCCCCACACACACACACACAGAGCAGCTGTCAGCCAAGTGACAGAGGTGAAACCCTGAGCGCCCATTTGTTGCTTGTGAAGCATCCGGAGGCGACGGCTGTATATTACCCCTTTTGTATTGTTTATTGTTCGTTTTCATTTGTTGTCGAATATTTGGGGCGAGTTTATTTGATTGTTTTTGATGATGTGCGGACGCTAACTGATACATGCTAATAGTGCGGTACTGCTAAATCAGCAGCTACTTGTCAACGTCAGTTTGAATTGCTGTTATTGAAGATGAGACTGATTTAATTTCATTTTATTTTAGTTTCATTCTGCAAGTGTTGATGTCATGAGCAGCTGAATAAAGTCAGCAAACCACACGGATGTCTGACATCATCATTTCGGAGTTTAGCTCACTGTTCTTGGCGAGGACAATACAATGACATATAATACATGTTTTGAGTAGGTTTTTTTATTTTTTTTTATTTAGACAGTGTTTTGAGGTATTTAAAGTGTCTGTGACAGCATAAAAAATCTTAAATAGCATTCTTATGTGAATTAGTATCATGTTTTGAGAGAATTCGACTACATACAACAATTTGGCAACGCGCAGATGACGAGAAATTGGTCTTTTAATCTGCCGTTTAGCCCCGCCTGTCATTATAGCGCTCTAGTGTCCCCAGCTGGGTGATGACGTCGGCAGGGTAACAATTTCATCTGATTTAGAATTCAGCCCATTGAGGGGGAAGATTCAGAATGAGGAAAATGCCACAGAGAGCAGCAAAATGTCATGATTGTTTCAATCTCTCTACTCCAATGTAGTGGACCAAACATACATGAGGACACTGGTGTTTCAACGCATTTAATCAAGTCACAAAAAAAAAATCAATTCAACAAAATGTAGTGATGTCACGAGGTGCGCCGAGCCTTCGAAGCGTGTGTCGAGTAATGAAGGGATTTTTCCGCAAAGTGCGTACATTCATTCATTTATTATTCATTTATTATTTACATTCGTTCATTTAGGGGAGGTTCCGAAAATGATGACGTCCGAAGCCTCGCTGCTCAGCTGTACCACGTGATTGCTTCACGGAGTGCTTTAGATTTGTTGCGCGGTTTGACAGCTCGCTGCAGTCTATCAACACCCTCTGGCTGCATTCAAAATGTGGGTGTTCGAAGGAGAGTTGCCATCAGGTGAGACTTTGGCTAGTTTGGAGGTGGTTTGGAGAGTGAAAAGTTTAAATGAGTTGAGAGAAGGGGACAGTAGTTCATACTTGGATGGAACCAGCAAGAAAGAGGACTTCCTCTCTGTAGAATTTTTTAAAAATTAGACAGAATGAAAATCCCCACCATCTGCTAGCTACATCAATGACCAAATTACACAGGCATAATTAGTAATCTTTTTCACGTTACACCAACACGTTTACTGTTCTCTCCCTGATTACGTATAGGGGACAAGCAGGTCCGTTGGCTTCTGGCTTGGTGATCAAAGCATCCGCCTGCCTGGCTGGATATGTTGTACGCGTGGGTTTGAGTCCTGTTCTGGGCAAATGGAGCGGATTGTGTTGCACGGGGTGGAGCCATGCAACACCAGCTACATACGCATGTGTCATTTTCAGAAACAAAAAAAACATTGCACAACCTGCCACATTATGATAATGCCATTTATGGAATCATTTTCACACATACACCCACTACATTAAAAAAAAAAAAAGTATATATATATATATATATATATATATATATATATATATATATATATATATATATATATATATATATATATATATATATATATATATGTATGTATATATATATATATTAGGGTTGTCAAACGATTAAAATTTTTAATCGAGTTAATTACAGCTTAAAAATGAATTAATCGTAATTAATCGCAATTCAAACCATCTATAAAATATGCCATATTTTTAAAAAAATTATATATATATTCTGTAAAATAATTTGTTGGAATGGAAAGATAAGACACAAGATGGTTATCTACATTCAACATACGGTACATAAGGACTGAGTGGGCATTTCACTCTACTGTCATTTAAATCTGTCTATGCTGTCCTCACTCCGAAGCGTCTACTTTTTCCAAAGCTAGACAACTCGTGAACGACGCCTTAATAATCAGACTTCTTCCTTTTTTATCTGATTTATTAATAAAATGGTCTCAAACCACTGTCCTCTTTAGACCGTAGTGAAACGACAAAAAAAAAGTACACAAGCATTACATTAGCAACAACGTTAGCTTAGCACGCTATACAGGTTCACTAAACATAAACAAAAAGTGTCTCATACAAAAAATAGAACATTTCGCTTACTAACATAATATGTACATTCTTTACAACAACCATACTTACGGACAAATCTTGTCCAAGGATCATATAAGCACAACATTACAACGTAGGCGTCAGCCCGAGATGTCGTGCAGCCATATTGAACTGGCAAGAAAGCAATAAACCATGTCGCAAAGCGACCACAAGAGTTCGCTGTTAGACAGCACAAAAAACCTTGCTGTAAAACTTACCAAAAGGCAGAATACTGTCTGAGCGGGACATGTGCGTTAATTGCGTCAAATATTTTAACGTGATTAATTAAAAAAATTAATTACCGCGCGTTAACGCGATAATTTTGACAGCCCTAATATATATATATATATATATATATATATATATATACATATGACTGTGACTGTATGTGGGCACTCCTCTTACTGGACCCAAAAGTTCATACATTTATTTGAATAATTTGTTGTACGTTGATTTTTAGGGAGCTGCTTGGCACTGCTGACCTACAGGAGACATCACCATATCATATATTTGTATGACTGAGAGGTACTGTTTTTGTTTTATGTGTATAGGTCCTCTGTTTTTTTTTCTTTTTTATTCAGACGGCACTGCCCCCCATACATTATGGTCACTCAGGTTATGAGTTTGATCCCATTGCTGAAGATGTATGCCAAATAACTTTTGTGACAGGAAAACAATGAAAAGAAAGTTGAAGAAAAAATACTTATGTGATAATCTATGTACATCGAGGTTTTGGTGAGACAATATTTTGCTAAATAATACCCTCCCAGCCAGAGGTTGCGCTAGACATTTTTGTTGTCTGTCATTTTGACTGACAGGGTCATAAAAATCCGGTCATAATCTATTTTTACCCGTCACTTAAATTTTTAAAATGATAATGATGACATATTCAACAGTATTTAGTTTTCATTCATTTTTAAATAATATTGTAACGCTTGCTTGGCGGCAAAGAATTAGACACGGAAGTCGTGGTATTTTTCTCCCTCTTTTTACTCTGCTTACCGCCAACAACACCAACAAAACAACAACTCCGCCCCCAAAGAAAAAGAGGCAACTATATAGACCACAATCACCAACGTCACACAATGATCTTAATTGTGGTTGTCAGCCCAAAATCTTCTAAATATATATTAAATGCATCTTACCAGATATAAAATGACTACTACATAGTCTGTGTTGATCGTTTGGTGCCCAGATTTCTTGTCGAATTACAGCAGTCCATCTCGCTCTCCTCTTCGGGTCTCTCAGAATACGGTAGAACTTCAAGTCTCTCCGTCTATTTTCTCTGTTACTGCAACCAACCGCCACACACCTTCACCATTTTGATTATTAATGTTAACGAGCAGAAAAACACGCCGTAATAGGGGGCATGTACGTAGCGGTAATGTGTAAACATGACGAGCTGACACACAATATGGCGGCTCCAGTCAGGGGGGCGGAGTTGTAATGTCATGTGATTGGGGTCTATACACAGGCGGCAATCTAGTCCACCAATTGGATGACACGCTGGCACACCGGGTGCACCAATAAGAACCTCGCGTTGATGTGTCAATCACGGTGCCGCCGCCAGACCCCGGTGACGCTACAATATTCTGACAGAATAGCCAACGACGACATGCATTAAGAGAGACAATAGCTAATTAATATGCTCACTCGCCACCCTGTGGTCTGGGGTGTGAATTGCAACCTGTCAAAATGACGGACGGACTTCAGTTTTTTCCGTCACCGTTTTAAAAAACCGGTCAACGACGGAAAATATTCGGTTAACGCGACCCCTGCTCCCAACAGACACACACACACACACACACACACACACACACACACACACACACACACACACACACACACACACACACACACACACACACACACACACACACACACACACACACACACAAAAATTAACGAATCACTCATGTGGTTGGGAGACAAATGACTGTGATTATACAATTAGCCAGTAGGTGGTTCCATGGACACATGACGCTCCGAGAAATGAACCCTTTCTCGAACCAATTGGCTCAAGTGGTGCAATGTCTCATGAGGCTTCATTTCACCATCACTAACTAAAATGTCTTGGGCCCAACACATAAGAGGCCAACATAACGAAAGGCTTCAACCAAACTGACCTCCAGACACATCTGTGTGGCCGTTTTAAATCAGGGCGGACTCTACTAACGACCACCTGAGGGAGGTATGACAACAAATTAACCAAACATTGTCCACTTAACAACAGATAGAAAAATTACAAACGTTAACTTCAAACAATAGTTAACTAATGTACATTTAAACAAACTGAAAAATTTACCCCGAACAGTCATAATCAAATATCCCCCTCCAGAATGGTAGGTGCCAGATCTTACACAGCTGTGGTCGTTACCTCAAATTAGCAACTAACATTCAGTAAGCATTCAGACAAATATTAACTAAATGTCCCAAAAAATATCACATAAATAACTAAATCTTGAAACACTAAATTGTGGTCGTAGCCACCACATCCAATATTTTTACAGGATATTCTTTATATCTAAGTATTTCCCCCATTTGCTATATATATAAGAGCAGTGGTATTACTAGGATGCCAGGTGTGGGTGGGCATTGGTCTTACCTGGGGGGGCAAAAAAAAAAAAGCTGCAATGCTTAAAACATGTTGTTTTCTCCTTGAGATAACTGTTGTTGTGATTTGGTCTAAAGAAATAAAAGTTGATTTGATTTATTTGACTTAGAACACCTCCATAATTGAACAGTACGGACATGCAGGTGACAATGGTTTTTTTTAGGTAACCTATTGTGGTTCCTCAGTTTTATTATTATTATTATAGTTATTCTTCGTTCCGCAGCCACTTTGAGCTCAATTTGACCCCCTTAGAATGCTTCAAAATACACCAAAATCGGCAGGCAGGTCAAGACAGGTACAATCTTTGATACCGTGGAAAGACAAATTCCAAATACACTATGTAGCGCCCCCTAGCAGTCATTCTTTGTCCCGCCGACGCTTTGAGCCCTACTTTGACCCCCTCAGTATGCTTCAAAACTCACCAAACTCAACAGCCAGGTGAACGCTGGTGAAAACTGATAAAATGTAAAAAAAAATATATGAATATCAAAATGTGTGTGTAGCGCCCCCTAGGAACAAAACCAACATTTCATTTTTATTTATTTATTTATTTTTAAGTGAAAGAGGAGGTAACAACGCAAAGGTTAAAACTTAGAACCAGTGTTGGGCATGTTAATTTAAAAAAGTAATTAGTTCATTCATTCATTTTCCATGCCGCTTTTCCTCACGAGGGTCGCGGAGGTGCTGGAGCCTATCCCAGCCAACTACGGGCAGTAGGCAGGGGACACCCTGAACTGGTTGCCAGCCAATCGCAGGGCACAAGGAGACATACAACCATTCATGCACACACTCATACCTACGGACAATTTAGAGTGTCCAATCAGCCTATCATGCATGTTTTTGGGATGTGGGAGGAAACCGGAGTTCCCGGAGGAAACCCACGCAGGCACGGGGAGAACATGCAAACTCCACACAGGAAGGCCGAAGCCCGGGATTGAACCCTTGATCTCAGAACTGTGAGGCAGATGTGCTAACCACTAAGCCACCGTGCCGCCAAGTAATTAGTTATACTTACTTATTACTTCTTCCAAAAAATAACTGAGTTAGTAACTGAATTACTCTATAGTAAAAGTAACTAGTTACCAGGGAAAGTAACGATTTCCGTTACTTTAAAAAGAAGAATTTGAAATTTTCTGAGCAGTATTCGAGTCAGTTGAATAGAGAAGAACAGACAGGTAGTTGTGTTATAGAACCTTGTAATATTTATTGCACCTCACGAGCAACAGATTTATCCTACACTTGAAGTGCAACAAAAATAAACAGATTTGAATTGCTTACCACAGATGTCGACAAAAACTTTGCCTCGGGACATAAATTACACTTTACATGCACGTTCTTTCCTTTAATTTTGACCAACTTGAAATAGTGTTTATATCTCCACCTCGTAAAGGACAAATTTTTCTCTGAATGCTCTGCCATCATATCCTGCTGCATCTGTTATGCATGCGTGTGGATGCCGCACGCGCTGTTCCGGTTTGTGTGTGAAAACACCGGCTCTGAAGTATGTGCGCTATTAGGCTCGAGTGTTTACGTCACAGAATGGGGGATCACGTGAGATTTGACAACAACGCAGTCATAGTGGAAGCAGGTTTGGCTCGCGGGACATTAAACTTTAACTTGCCAGTTCGATAAAGAGACAAACTTGTTACTAAGGCGAAGAACAGATATGTGATCAAACTTAAGGATGTGAACAATGCTGACCCTTACGAGCAAGCCGAAGACAAATGTAGTAAAGATGTCGACGGGCTTCCGCAATTACGCGAAATGGACATTCTGCTGTATTTATTGTTTGGTGTATGTTACTAAACTCATCAGCGATTCCGAAATTACAAATCGCTACAAAGCTACGAACAGTTTTGCTGCTGATGGGTGCAGGACCTGCACATTATGACCGTTTCAAACGGCAACTCCATTGTTCTTGCAAAGGTAGGCTATGT
The DNA here is from genome assembly GCF_030265065.1 of Corythoichthys intestinalis. Classification (NCBI taxonomy): domain Eukaryota; kingdom Metazoa; phylum Chordata; class Actinopteri; order Syngnathiformes; family Syngnathidae; genus Corythoichthys; species Corythoichthys intestinalis. Next base: position 25,649,005 of record NC_080416.1, read on the forward strand.
GTGTTTACTATTTTCATTGCCATGAACCTGAACGCACCCCAAGTCTTGGATGACAAATAAACAGCAGACTCGCTACAGCTGGTAGTTTCTTCAATTTATCCAAAGTAAGTAATGCACCGCTTTTAACCGTCAGTAACGGTAACGGCGGAAAAAATAATTAGTTAGATTAGCACTACTGAAAAAATAACACGTTATGTAACGGCGTTATTTATAACAACGTTATTCCCAACACTGCTTAGAACACATCAGAACTATATGAATGGGATACTATACGTGGTGCCCAGACTGCCATTAGTACTACATCCAGTTTTCTTTGGGTGGGCACTGCCCCCCCCCAGGTAACGCCCCTGGTCAAGAGCAAAAAGAGGCAGGGATGTCAAGTCCAACATGACAGCCAGCATGTGGACAAAGGCTTCGGGCAGGCGTGGCTGCTTTAAAGTGTCTCGTTGTCACGTGAAAAAGCCCCACGGTATTCTATTGGAGGCTTTGAGCGGCTATATTTTAATGTAAAACATGTCGTCACTGGTGCATTTTCATGAATCAAAAATATCATTTCTTGTTCATCGTCTTGCTTTGATGGAGCTTTATCTTGATTTTCATCTTGTTTTTAATTTTGACTTTGCTTCTGTCAAGCGGTCTGGGTTTTCCTCGTGTATGAACACAGCTCTACAAATAAACTTGCCTGCCCTCGTCGAAACGTGTAGGCTGCTGACGGATATGCCGTCACATTGCGCCGCCGGCTTGCTTAATCAATCTGACTTCCTCGCCGCTCGGCCGCGGGGGCGCTCGCTGCCTCGCTCGCCGGTCGGCTGGCTTGCACGGCCCAGCATCAGTGAGGCTGCAGCCATGGCAACCCAAGCGGATGCCGAGTGCGGGGAGGGCTTCATCATGCTTGATTTTTCACTCAGCATGTCCATGCAGGGGTGGGCAAAGTATTAGATTCAGGATGTCTTGTCATTTCACATGTCACATTTACAGAGCCACAAAACAGATTTCAGGTACCACCTGCCAAAGAGAACTGTTAAAACAGATTCATAGATTTGTAGACAGTATGAGAGGCCTGCTAGGTTGCCAAGAAGGCGCCCTGGTTTGTGAAAAATAGGAAACAGGAGGGTAGTAAGCGAAAAAAAGCAAACATCTTTTCTAGGGAAGAAAATGGAGAAATCTGCACGGCACAGCCGTCAATCAGGGGCCAACCATGCCACCTGAGACGAAGTGGCGGGTAGGCAAATTCAGGGTGCGAATCTTGGCTCAGGCCTGAATCTTCCAACTGTGAGGCAGACTTTCTAACTGCGACACACCGTGCTGCCCCCCAGCATTTGAAAACAGAATTTGCAAGTAAAAAACACTCTTCCCGGGATTATTGGGTCTACGCTGACCCCCTCGCCCTCACTTCTCATTGCCGAGCCTGCAAGCCATCGCTTGGTTGCCAAGGTGATGAGCCCATAAAATGACTGGCAGGCACCTTTTGATCCTTTTTTATAGAAACCCAAAGATGATAGTCACCGCCTCAGTCTATTACTGCTGCTGCTTTGAATCTATAGCCACACATAGATGACACCTGTGTGCGTGTGTCATTTAGTTTACCATCAACTGCGCCGCTGCAGGTTTACTTCGGAGGCGCGCTATAGTAAATACATCTGCAGTCTGGGCCGGCCATCTGTCACCAGGCCGTGAGTTGATTCATACCACACTGCGTACTGACAGCTGGGGTGGATGTGGGAGGCGGGGGCAGGGACGAGACGAGACGGAGGTACTACTGTAGGTAGAGGTTATGAAGGGACGGATGGCCGAAGGGAAGAGGTGAAGGCTGATTCAAGGCTGAAAAGTGCAGCATACTCTACTTTGAAAGCAACGGACAATCATCTATAATAACGATAATAACCATCACCATGGAAAGAGCAATTTCTGTTGAAATGTCAAAAAGCTTGTGCTGGACTGAAATTATTTAGAATTAGTTTCTATGGAAGAGATGTGAGTTTTAAAAAAAACAACAGAATTTCAATGAGTTTCCATCAGTTGGGATATTGAGTTATCCAACATGTACAAGAAATGTTGAATTCATGACTTGGCCATGCTTGAAAAATAAAAGGACTGGCTGAATGCTCATTTTTCAGTGCCATTGACATCCAGTTCATTTAGAGTGGAAGGGGCAAATGAACATCCAACAAGTCCAAATGAATTAGACATCTAGCACAGCCAATGGTTTTAAAGACCAAATGTGAAGTACTGTATGGTTGTTCAACCATGTTTTTGAATAATATCAATGGCTAAACAATTATAAGCATATTTTCGTTGTTTATTTTTTTAACGCAACCCTTCCAGATTCTTTATTTAACCCATAGCAACGCCCTTGACAACGAAAATGCTTTTCTTCGACAATCTTCGGAAATGACGTCACACCAAGAACTGTGAGGGAAGTCCGCCATACACACAGTATTGTTGCATTGCTTCCGGTAAGATGCCACGGCGGTGTGTGGCGATGTACTGTTCTCAATCTAAAGAAAAGTTGTATGAGTGGCTGAAGGATAGCAGGGCACGTAAATGGACATCTTTTGTTTGCACTAAGCGAATGAATTTCACGCCATCATCGAGTCGTGTTCTCTGTTACAAAGACTTCGAAGATGCCTGCTTCCTCAACCGGTCTGCTTATGATCAAGGATTTGCAAAAAAGTAAGTGTGATTTTTGGATAGATGACTGATGACTTTGTCAAAGCAGAGCTGCCAACTGTTGTGGAATAGTGCTTAATTTGTAAATCATAAGGTGCCAGAACGCAATTATGTACATATGACAGTGCAGGGATGACGGCACGTGGACAGGTCCCGGAACATATTGTAATAGCCCGAATAGGGAAATAGAAAGGAGACGAGTCAATGATGGCTTCCTTCACTCTATTGTGGCAACAGTTAAATAACAAATAACAAAAGTAACAGCGGACTGCTGCAACATGCGAACGCCAACTTCCCTCTCACGCCGCACTCTTCTCCTCACTTCCCGCTATGTCACAACTCTGCTGTCCGATGGCCCCTTCACGGGCCCGCACACAGTTACGGACATTACATTATGCAGAAAATGGTGCTGAACACAAAACGCAAATGCCCACTTGCCATGCTGTGGTACTTTCATTTTTTTCTTTCTTTTCTATGTGCTTTTCTGACTCGTTTTGAACCATCTTCCTTCTTTTTGAAAAAGACAGTAAATGCAACAGTCTTTTTGGCATGTTGAAATACCGTTTGATCCTGGCTGCTTGCTCCCAAGATTCCGCAAATTTCAAGTTTTTTTTTTTTTTTAAATGTTTGTTGGTCCAGCTTCTCAGTGCACCAACAAATCTCCGACTCTTTCATATGACGTTGATTTTCATAAACTACATGCAATTCTTGGGATTGTTGTGTAAATGAATTTATGCATATTATTATTATTTTTTTATACTGTAATGTCCTAACTGCGTGTAATATTCTGATATGTTTTTCGAGGTACCCTGAAGTGCACGCAACGTTACTCTTGTTTTGGTCACGTGACACAGGAGTGTGATAGAGAGGCACAGGCTCTATCTATCACTCCGCACAGCCTGCCGAGAGCCCCAAGCTGTGTTCATACTGTTAGCTCCATGTGTTAATAACGGAACAAAGTTATCAGCGCGTCGTGTGTTCGATACCTTTGTCAACAAAAAGCTCATAACAAGACACTATGCACGATCCGTTTAAGAGACGCTGGGACTCGAGAGCTGTGAGTAGTAGGAGGAGAGGGGGAGATGAACGAGACGCAAAACTTCGCGTTCGAATGTGGCTGCAGTCCGCTATTATTTTGTTTTCTTACTGTTGCCACAATAAAGTGAAGAAAGCCATCAACAACTCATCTCCTTCTTTCCCCCAACGTTTTTATATTATTATTTTATATGCACGAGAGCTGCCGGATCCGCAAAAATGAACATGAAGTCTGATTTTTTTTTTTTTTAAACAATGTCATCAGATAGACAAAAACATAAAATTATGTGCAAATGCCTGCATCTTCAAATCATGAAAATAGTAACAGGCTATATCTTACCAGTCTTGTAATCTCGATGGGTCTTGTCTCCATTCCATGTCAGGTAGTCTAGGCACATTGTTTGCATCCTGATTAGCGTCTGGCTAATACATGTAAGGTCCAACATAAAATTCCAAACTCCTCTTCTTCCTCCAACTCTTCAAAAACTTGGATCTTCTCCCTTGCGCTCGATCTATCGCTTATATCGCTGTTTGAATCATTGTTTGAAGGGCTTTGTATGGTGGCAGTATGGAGCGCTGCCATCGCTGTTCTCGGTGTGACGTATCACTTCCGGGTTCGTCCCCTTTCAGGCTCGAACTTCTGATAAGGCGATTATTTTGTCAAATATACAACATATAAATTATTTTTCAAGCTTTATTTGTTGGACAATGTTTAATTACTTTAATTGTGACCCTAACCCTGTGACCCATAATAAAAATATCTTTTTTTTGTTCATTTCATTCATTTTTGTTGTTTACTCTATTGCTTTACAACTCATATATATATAGGAAAGTCAATTAAATGTAATGACACTTTTCGGCCACCAGGGGGGCCTGCCCCCCCCTTAAAATCCGCTTAAAGTACCGCTGTAATGTGATATTTTGTGTAGTGTGATACTCCCGGTATTGTAATCACTCTGGCAACTGTTCTCTAGCAATTTTGTTGTATTGTTATACACCTAGTGCCATGATACCATTAGTCAATGATAGTAACATTGTTATACTGATACTTCTGGTATTGTTCTGTTTTCATGACAATAATGGTATTTTTTCATACTACTTGCATTATAATATTTCTTAAATTGGGAAACATCTGGCATTGTAATACTGAAACTACAATTATATTGATACATTATTACCATTCGTAACTGCTGAGATTGCAATTCTACTGATATCACTATACAACAGGGCTCATCATCAAAATGTCACATTGGTATTGTTTGAACAACTTTCAAAATGTAACATTCATTTAATTTTCACGAGTTTCTGGTCGCAATCATGTTGATCTGCCAGCAGGTAGCGCATGTGTCTACACCCACACAGCAAATATGTGGGACCATCTGTGAAGACCCCTGTGTTATGCCGTGATTGATGGGGTGTTTGTATCCAGAAACAAAACGGTGGGCAGTATTGTTTGCAGATGGCTAACGAGGTGCGAATGCTACTAATGGGGAGGTGGGCTGGTTAATGGGGTCTTTGAGGGCTTCCAGAATGATGTCATATCATTAATATGCTCATCCTCATCATTATTTTTATTTTTAAGGGGTTAAACTTTGGAAGTGTAACATCCTCAGTGTCTCAACTGACAGGGCTGTCTTTGTGTTATTGTTGTGTAAGTTGTGCTGTTGCTTTTGTCGGACTAACAGAATGCATGAGTGTCCTCCATGTCTTTGACTTAAAAGCGAACCTCTGGAAGCGTTGCCGCTTGCTGGCTGAATTCAAGATTTGTTGTATCTTTATTCGCCTTTGAAGCCAGGTATCAGCCAAAGCTCAGCTCAGTTTGTGTAGTTGGTGGAAAAAGAGAAGGAGGGGAAGAAGAGGAAGATTGAATGACCATCTACATGTTTACCCATCATTCAATGACCCAACTACTACTACTGTTTAAATAAGGACATACAGTGGTATGAAAAAGTATCTGGGCCTTTTGGAATTTCTCACATATCTGCATACAATCACCATCAAAAGTCATCAGATCTTTGTCAAAATCACACAGATGAAAAAACAGTGTCTGCTTTAACTAAAACCACCCAAACATTTATAGATTTTCATATTTTAATGAGGATGGTATGCAAACAATAACAGAAGGGGGAAGAATAAGTTAACCATCACATTTAATATATAGTGCCCCCCCCACCCCCCCCTTTGGCAGCAATAACTTCAACCAGATGCTTCCTGTAGCTGCAGATCAGTCTGGCACATCAATCAGGACTAATCTTGGCCCATTATTCTCTACAAAACAACTGTAGTTCAGTCAGATTCCTGCGATGTCTGGCATGAATCGCTGTCTTTGGGTCATGCCACAGCATCTAAATGGGGTTCAAGTGTGGACTTTGACTTGGCCACTCCAGAACGTGTATTTTGTTCTTTTGAAACCATTCTGAAGTTGATTTACTTCTGTGTTTTGGATCATTGTTCTGTTGCAGCATCCATCCTCTTTTTCCGCTTCAACTGTCTGACAGATGGCCTCAGGTTTTACTGATAAACTTTTGAATTCATTCTTTCATTAATGATTGAAGTTGTCCAAGCACTGAGACAGCAAAACAGCCCCAAATCATGATGCGCCCTGCACCATGCTTCACAGTAGGGGATGAGGTTTTGATGTTGGTGAGGTGTTCCATTTTTCCTCCACACATGACGTTGTGTGTTTCTCCCAGACAATTCACATTTGGTTTCATCACAAAACTTCTGTGGAGTGTCCATGGGCCTTTTTGCAAACATTAAACAAGCAACAATGTTTTTTTTTCTGGACAGCAGTGGCTTCCTCCATGGAGTCCTCCCATGAACACCATTCTTGGCCATTGTTTTACGCATACTTGATGTGTGCACAGAGATATTGGACTGTGCCAGTGGTTTCTGTCAGTCTTTAGCAGATACTCTAGGGTTCTCTTTTACCTCTCTGAGTATTCTGCGCTGAACTCTTGGCGTCATCTTTGGTGGACGGCCACTCCTTGGGAGAGAAACAGTGCCGAACATTTGTAGACAACTTGACAGTCAACTGTCTGACTGATGAACATCCAAACTTTTAGTCTGGTTTTGTAGCCTTTCCCAGCTTTTTACAGATCAACAATCCTTGATTGCAGGTCTTCAGACAGCTCTTTTGACCAAGCACATCAGACAATGCTTCTCATCAAGACATTTCTCACCAAGTGCGTGCATTATAGTGGGCAGGGCAGCTTTAAACCACTCATCAGTGATTGGGGACACACCTAACTTAATATGTTTGGTAAAAATTGGTTTCAGTTGCTCTTTATGTCTCCTTAGGCAGAGGGTTCGCTTATAGTACTTATTTTTCCGTCATTTTTTTGTCATTGTTTGCATGCTATCCTCATTAAAATATGAAAACCTATAATTGTTTGGGTGGTTTTAGTTAAAACAAACACTGTATTTTCATCTGTGTGATTTTGAAAAAGATCAGATCACATTTGATGATGATTTAATGCAGAAATGTGAGAAATTCCAAAAGGTTCAGATACTTTTTCATACCACAGTATCTACAGTATCTAGACTGGGCATAGCCAAGTCACTTTTTAATGTACTTTCGATTACCTTATGTACCTATTATTTGCATACTTACTAATTCTTTACTTGATATTTCCTTATTCGCATTTTGTTATCTTCAAAACCACAATTTTTTCACAAGTTTTTTTCAACGTCTAGCTAGTATTCCTTGTGGAGTCCTGATGTAATCAATCATCATTCTGATGGCCCATGCGAGACGCCCCACCACAAAATTACCCCCCCTCCCATTAACTGGTATGTTCAATATAATAGCCTATTTCTCCTTTTGATGGACAGAGCACAATGTTCCACAAATCTTTACTAAATGGAAAAACCGGGTGCTGTCACATTGCAAATTCAACAAGACGCTGCCTTTTGTATGCTTTGTCTCGCCTGTTTTACCGGTGATGTAAAATTGCACAGAAATGGAATTAAAAGCAATACATACACAAACTGAATACATATATAATACACGCGATGTCTTATGAATACATTGATGCCTTGCGATGTGAGCAGTGTTGTACAAAAAAAATGCAATGATGTACTTTAGAGCAGCTTTATGAGCATTCCCTGATGACTGGATTGAGGTTCCTTGTCATGAAGAGAGTGGTAGTGTGTTAAACTTATTAAACTAATTATTTGGATAACTCAAAATCTAGAGTGACATACAAATAATGTAAAGATAACAACAGAGAATTCCTCCAGCTGCTTAAAAAAAAACATGGCACTTAAATTTGAGCATTTTACTACTAGTCACTCAAGGCTTTTCAGAGTAAGAGGTTGCTGTAGCACTCTTGATATACAGTGGGGCAAATAAGTATTTAGTCAACCACCAATTGTGCAAGTTCTCCTACTTTAAAAGATTAGAGAGGCCTGTAATTGTCAACATGGGTAAACCTCAACCATGAAAGACAGAATGTGAAAAAAACAACAGAAAATTGCATTGTTTGATTTTTAAAGAATTTATTTGCAAATTAGAGTGGAAAATAAGTATTTGGTCACCTACAAACAAGCAAGATTTCCGGCTGTCAAAGAGGTCTAACTACCTCTAAAGAGGTCTAACGAGGCTCCACTCGTTACCTGTATTAATGGCACCTGTTTTAAGTCATTATCGGTATAAAAGACACCTGTCCACAAGCTCAGTCAGTCACACTCCAAACTCCACTATAGCCAAGACCGAAGAGCTGTCGAAGGACACCAGAGACAAAATTGTAGACCTGCACCAGGCTGGGAAGACTGAATCTGCAATAGGTAAAACGCTTGGTGTAAAGAAATCAACTGTGGGAGCAATTATTAGAAAATGGAAGACATACAAGACCACTGATAATCTCCCTTGATCTGGGGTTCCATGCAAGATCTCACCCCGTGGCGTCAAAATGATAACAAGAACGGTGAGCAAAAATCCCAGGACCACACGGGGGGACCTAGTGAATGACCTACAGAGAGCTGGGACCACAGTAACAAAGGCTAGTGTCAGTAACACAATGCACCGCCAGGGACTCAAATCCTGCACTGCCAGACGTGTCCTCCTGCTGAAGCCAGTACACGTCCAGGCCCGTCTGCGGTTTGCTAGAGAGCATTTGGATGATCCACAAGAGGACTGGAAGAATGTGTTATGGTCAGATGAAACCAAAATAGAACTTTTTGGTAGAAACATAGGTTCTCGTCTTTGGTGGAGAAAAAAAAACTGAATTGCATCCAAAGAACACCATACCCACTGTGAAGCATGGGGTGGAAACATCATGCTTTGGGGCTGTTTTTCTGCAAAGGGACCAGGACGAATGAGCTGTGTGAAGGAAAGAATGAACGGGGTACGTGTATCGAGAGATTTTGAGTGAAAATATCCTTCCATCAGCAAGGGCATTGAAGATGAGACGCGGTTGGGTCTTTCAGCATGACAATGATCCCAAACACACAGCCAGGGCAACAAACGAGTGGCTTCGTTAGAAGCATTTCAAGGTCCTGGAGTGGCCTAGCCAGTCTCCAGATCTCAACCCCATAGAAAATCTGTGGAGGGAGTTGAAAGTCCGTGTTGCCCAACGACAGCCCCAAAACATCATTGGAGAGGAGATCTGCATGGAGGAATGGGCCAAAATACCAGCAACAGTGTGTGAAAAGCTTGTGAAGAGTTACAGAAAACGTTTGACCTCAGTTTTTGCCAACAAAGGGTACATAACAAAGTATTAAGATGAACTTTTGCAAATAAATTATTTAAAAATCAAACAATGTGATTTTCTGTTTTTTTTTTTTCACATTCTGTCTCTCATGGTTGAGGTTTACCCATGTTGACAATTACAGGCCTCTCTAATATTTTCAAGTGGGAGAACTTGCACAATTAGTGGTTGACTAAATACTTATTTGCCCCACTGTATCTTGACAATATTATGACCATAGTTATGACAGTTAATTTCTTTACACCAAGCGTTTTACCTATTGCAGATTCAGTCTTCCCAGCCTGGTGCAGGTCTACAATTTTGTCTCTGGTGTCCTTCGACAGCTCTTTGGTCTTGGCTATAGTGGAGTTTGGAGTGTGACTGACTGAGCTTGTGGACAGGTGTCTTTTATACCGATAATGAGTTAAAACAGGTGCTATTAATACAGGTAACGAGTGGAGCCTCGTTAGACCTCGTTAGAGGTAGTTAGACCTCTTTGACAGCCAGAAATCTTGCTTGTTTGTAGGTTACCAAATACTTATTTTCCACTCTAATTTGGAAATAAAAATTATTTAAAAATCAAACAATGTGATTTTCTGTTTTTTTTCTCCACATTCTGTCTCTCATGGTTGAGGTTTACCCATGTTGACAATTACAGGCCTCTCTAATATTTTCAAGTGGGAGAACTTGCACAATTAGTGGTTGACTAAATACTTATGTGCCCCACTGTATCTTGACAATATTACAACCATAAATATTGTCAAAAGACAATATGTTGACTGTAAGTGTTACCTTTTCATTAACCATGAAATAAAAAATATATCAACCATTTCTACTTACTGTATGGATATTTAAACAAACGTTCCTTACCCACTCTGCGTATTTCAGTAAATGATAATGTATCTTATAATATTATTCAAGAATTGCGACCAGCCTTGGCTAAGGACACTTTTAGACTTTTTACCCACTTGATAACAAGCACTGTAGTAGCATTGTCAATGGCCTTGGCCTCTGTCTGACTTAAGTTAACGTTTTCACCGATTTGCACGTTTATGAATCACGTTCTAAAAGTTTTTTCTTTGGGAAAATACGTCAGAAAATGATACAGTAACCAAAAAAAAAAAAAAAAATAGCAGCATTGTTTAGAGCAGTGCTTCTCAATTATTTTCTATTACGCCCACCCAGGAAGACTTAAATGTTTCGCGCCCCCTCCAAATCTCTGCCGCCACTGTCACTAGTATCAGTTGCCTCTAAAATTATCATTATTACAAGTACACCTCTAAATAACTTTGAGTAATTTTTATATCAAAAGATAAAAAGTAATATACTGTAGATCGACATAGAGTAATTTTTATATCAAAAGATAAAAAGTAATATACTGTAGATCAACATAGAATAAAGTATAACTTTATTAACATTGTTTTGTTTGTAACAGAAAAGACTTATAGCACATCAATTTGACTGGAAAAAAAAAAGTCATATCCAAACTATAACAATACACCCAGTGTACATTGTTTGACCATTTGATTCTGAAAAATAAAATGTAATAAAATCAATCAATAATAATTGATTAGCAACATTAACTTACGAAGACATTATGCCAAACAATTTGACCGAAAAAACAAAAATAGAACTAAAATGACAGTGTCATTGAATGGGGACAATTTTTATTTTTGCTGCAGGCAGTATAAACTCCTTTGCTATGGCATGGGGTTATTTTGCATCGAGCATGTTAACAGTGCTTGCTGGTTTACTGAGAGAGGGACCATTGTTGGCAATATCGTAAGTGCAGCCAATTCAAGCTCATCAAAACTGTATTTAAGCCCAGGCGATCCAAGAGAAGGGTGGAAGGAAGAATCCCGCTGGCTTTGGAAGGAAGAAACCCACTGTCTTTCGTTGTCTTATCGGCTCTTTGCCTACTGCTTAGGTTAGTATTTTACTGATCCCCTTCAACTTACTGTCACAGACCCATTGTGTTTTCCCCCCTTTTTCAGCCAGCGATTGCGTGTATTTTTGTATTTAATAAACCATTGAACGCGTCCCTCCATTGTTTTCTGCTTTGAAGTACAACCTTGTTTCCGCAGTTGCGGACCCTAACATTGGGAACAAATCAAACCACACATTTCCAAAGATGGACGATGGACTCTCTTCCTTGGTTCTATTGTCACGGACGCAATGTGCAATTCCCCCTTTTCAGCCAGCGATCGCGTGTATTTAATAAATCATTGAGTGCACACGGACGCCTCGGGTGCGGGCGGGCCCGGGTGGAGCCGCCGCTGGTGCAGATCTTGATGGTAGGAGCAAATACCAGTATGTATTTAATAAATCCTTGAACGCATTCCTCCGTTGTTTTTTCTGCTTTGAAGCATAACTTTGTTTCCGCAGTAGCGTCAGTAGAGTAGTAGAGCAAGTGAAGATTGGCCCGCCATGATATTTTTGTCATCAGCCATCATGCCGTGACCCGGGAATTTAACACCTGTTTTCACGCACACCGCTTCCCAGGAAAGTCCCGGACATGATACTAATGCCCCTTTCCCACTGAAACTAATGGGTCAACGCGCGTTTTTTCCAAGCCGATGCAACCCACTAGCAATTGGCATTTGGCACCTTTCCCATTGACAAAAAAAAAAGCCGTGTCTTTTTTTCCCCCACCCGTCTAAACCCCCACCCCTCCTCAGCCGTGCGTAAGGTTACGTGACATCACCATGCTAAAATGCGCGTTGACAATTCATTCAGATCAAGGAAGTAAACAATGCAGAGCAACATGTAAGCTTCCTCTCTGTTTGTGTTCTCCGTTTTCATGCTTTTTACTGCCCTCAAAATGATTGAAATGCAGCAAAGGATCAACACTCTGCTTGTGCTGAGGCGACGTAGGCGGCGTGAATTCTTCTTCTACTAGCTTTGTTGTTAGCATCGTCGTAACTACGGTTGTGGGGCGTGTTAAATGGGAGGCGACTGGCACCTTGTTATGACGCATCACGTAAGAGCCTACATCACCACGTAGATTAGGGTGTTGACTGTTGACCCGGGGTTTTGCTTTCACACTGCAAGACGATCAGAGCCGAGGTGATTTTAACGCGGGTCGCTTGCCGGGTTAATTGACACGGGTCGACGCGGGTCGCTGCACCTTTCCCACTGCCACCAAAAGCCGATTGTTAGTGGGTTAACACAGGTTTTTTGGCCAGTGGAAAGGGGTATTAGACGCAACCCGTGAAATGTCCGCGTAATCTCCATGTCAGTGCACCCGAGAAATTGTTTTCAAATGCAACTGCTGCACGGTTAAATCCCACGATATTCCTGATGTTTCAGAGTGTGTGAAAGGGGCTTATGTTTCCCCGAGGTCACATGCGCCACCCCTGGCATGGCTCTGGGGGGCGCGCCCCACTATTTGAGAAGTGCTGGTTTAGAGTAACACATTGGGGGGGAAAAAGAACTACAAACTAGTTAATTTTTGGAACTGTGAACTGAGTGATGAATTATTAAGAACTATGAATTGAGCTCTTTCATTTTAAATATGTAAACTGAAATTTGAACTATATTTTGCAAAGGAAATTAACTTTCCCATATGTGGGTATGAGCCCAGATTCTGAATTATTTTGGCGGGGATTTTTTTTTGGTGGTGGGGGCAGTTTTTAAATTTTTTAAAATTATGATTAATAATTGTAAGGATAAGTAGCTTGGAAAATATATATACAGTCATGTGAAAAAATTAAGACACCCTATGGATTTGCATTTTGCATTTTCTAACATATTTCGGCATATGGGTTTTTAATATCAATTTTAACAATCTTGAGAGATTCAAGTAATAAAACTAAACAATTACAACTGAAAAAAAGATTAAAAAAAAAAAAAAATTCTGTAAATTTTAAATAAATGCAATTTTTGTTGAGGACTAAATAAACACACGCCCCACATTCAATCCCACTTAAAATGGCTAAAATCACACACAGGTGTATCCAGTGTTGTGAAGGAGGCTTGCTGTATTTTAACCTCATATTTAGTTTGGTGTGCCCCTGACTGTTGAAGTGAGCGAAATCGCCTTCAAAGATTGTAGACACTTATGAGTCTGGTAAGAGATTTCAAAAGATCTCAAAAGAATATAAAATCAGCCATTCCACTGTCCGGAAAATAGTCTACAAGTGGAGGCCATTCAAAACAACTTCCAACATGCCCAGATCGGGCCATCCAAGCAAGTTCACCCCGAGAGCAGACCGCAAGATGCGAAAAGAAGTCTCCCCAAACCCTAAAATGTCATCGCGGGACCTACAGCAGTCTTTTGCTACTGTTGATGCTACAATCAGAAAGAGACTTTACAAGTTTAACCTTCATGGGAAGTGTGCAATGAGGAAACCTTTGCTCTCCGAGAACCACATGAAGGCCAGACTGAAGTTTGCTAGAGTGAATGTGAACAAAGACCAGGACTTCTAAAATAATGTTCTTTGGACAGATGAATCTAAAATTGAATTATCTGGAAACCACAACAGAGGACATGTTTAGCGTAAACCCAATACAGCATTCCAGGAAAGGAACCTCATTTAAACTGTGAAGCATGCGGGTGGAAGTGTCGTGGTTTGGGGATGCTTTGCTACAGCAGGACCTGGCCAGCTCACAATCATAGAATCCACCGTGAGTTCTATCGTGTACCAGAGGGTGCTTGAGGAACATGTGAGATCATCTTTGGAAAAAATTAGAGCGGAAGTGAAACTAGACCCTGCAACATGACAATGACGCAAAACATACCAGTAAATCCACCAAAGGCTGGCGTAAAAGGAAGAAATGGAGAGTCCTGGAATGACTGAGTCAAAGCCCAGATCTTAATCCCATTTAGAGGCTGTGCGGTGACTTAAAACGGAATGTACATGCATGCAACCCCTCAAAAATCTCACAGCTGAAAGTATTCTGGGTTGAGGAGCGGCGACTTTCTTCGGACCGATGTCAAAGACTTTTAGATGGTTACAAAAAGCATCTCACTGAAGTTATTTCAGCCAAAGGGGGTAACACTAGCTACAAGTATTAGGTAGTAGGGTGCCCCAAGTTTTTCCTCAGTTAGAATATGCATTTTTGTTGATATATTTGGTTTAATGAGTAAAACAATGTTAATTTGGTTGTTTACCTACAATTAAATCACTTTGTTTTCCAGGGATAAAATAAAGCAAGATCAGACATTGATAAGTGAACATTTCCTAATAAAGAACTGAATATTTAATGTTTTTTTTGACAGGACTGTATAAGAATAACTCCTTTTTTTATTTATTTTATTTTTTTTTACTTGCCTTATAAAGTGTTAAAGTTCTTAACTAGAAATTATTAAAGTTTGAAAAAGCTGCAGTGACTTCTATCCCTGAAAGGGTTCAAATACGACTCGCATAAGTGGAGTTTAAGGGAGGGGCAGGCCCCCCTTGGTGGCCGAAAGGTGTCATTGCATGTAATTGACGTGCCTATATATATATAAAAGTATATATATAAAAATAGGAGAGGGCAATTTTATTTTTCAAATGATTTTTTTTTTGATTGAAATTTTTTTATTGAAGCAACTTTTTGGGGGATTGAATGATTTAGACACAAATGTCATACCCATAATATGGCCCAAACACAAAAAGGATTGCTAAAACAAACTTTTTTAATGAAAAATTAAGTGTCAAAATGCAAATTTTTGAGCCTCAAATACGTTCTTGCATTCAAACCCTTTTTTTTATTATTGATTTTTTTTTTGATTGATTGAAGTGATTTTTCTTTTGAAAACATTTCATGTTCGTATGAAGCAAATTAATTTTTTGAAAGAATAATAATGACACAAATGTCCCAGCCAAAATGTGGCTATGTGACAAAAAACAACATTACTTCAATCAAAAAAGGTGCTTCAATCAAAATAAAAACAAATTGACTTTAAAAAAAAAAAAAAAAAAAAAAAAAAAAAACCTTTCAAATGCATTTTTTTTTATTGAGGTGACTTTTTTATTGAAAATATATATTTTGATTGAGGCAACTTTATGTTTTGATTGAAGCATTTTTTTTGACTGAATAATGACACAAGACACAAAGCTACAGGGGATACAATTTTTGAATGAGGTAACTACATTGGCACGACACCGGCGGGCGTATCATATTCAATAGATGATGATCTTGGTGAAAAGTATAGCTGTCCTGCCAGCATCCTGATTTAGAATTCCCCTCAAGAATAATTGGAGACAAAAATAATGCTCATTTTCAACTTATCATGATAAATATTCTTGTAAGTTAATTTTGTGCTGACACTGCGTTTCGTGGTCATCAACATCTTGTGCCCCTCCTGCCCCAAAAGTCAAACTCCGCCTACGAATGCGAGTGTTTACAGTTAAACTCGTATCTCAAGGCAGCAATACAGGTAGTGATCGCGGTGCTTTTAAATCAATGTCAGCTTTCGTCCTCTTGGTGCCGCTGTTCTGACATGACAATTGAATCCCACTCTGGAAGCCGTCGGCGCGCGGCGTACTCACTCACACCTTCACGCATTCACTCCCTCTCGCTAGCTCGAGCTCTCCTCACGCCGTCACTCGGGTATCTTGCGGGGGGCTGAGAGTGCGCAGTGCGGCCGGCCCACCCGGGGAGTGGTTCCGCTCTTTGCCGTCAGTCACGCAGCCCGAGGAAGGCGCGTACGCATCCCAGACGCGAGCGGCGCACGTCGGCAACTTGACCGCCAGTCCCGAGCCAGACACACGCGCACGCACAAGTTGGTGGACTAATCTCGCTCCAGTGGATTTTCCCCTGACGTTCACCTGTTCCGGCGCGCGCAAAAATGGCGAGAGACGGCGCCCGGTCCTCGTTTTGGTCCGCCCCGCGGCTGCCGCTGCTCCTGGCGGTGGCCGGGCTGCTCATCGCCGGCCGAGGTAAGCTCAGGCGCAGGCGGTGCATGCAGGAAACGATCGGTAAAGTTTACACAGGCTGTCACTTCCCGCGCGTGGACTTTGGCATGTTGTTGCTTTTCTTTGCTGTTAAGTCGTCGGCTTCGGGTGGCAGGTGACCGCTCGGGGACCTTAATCCGCCCTGAGCCGCCACGCACGGCTCACGTTCACCTGCTGGAATGCACCGTCGGACACCCGCGGAGCTGCTGTCATTCCGAATGAATGGCAGGAGTGCGCTCTTGCGTCTCCCTGGAGAAGACACTTATCGGTTTAATATCACCAACACGTGTTCCTTGCAATCTAAACAGCTATATCAATCCATATTTTTGATTTATGTCACCACATCATAGCAGCATTAAAGTTGTCAAGGTGCCCCTCAAGGCATGTGAATTATGGTTTATCCTTCCCCTCACATGCATGTTTTAGCACATGCCCCATATATGTAGTCGTACATTAGCCCACACTCTCTATAAATAACCGTGATTAATTAAGACGCCTGCTTTCCTATGGCAACTTTGCAAGGGATTGTAGTTTATTGATCGTGGCTGTTTCCCTCCAGACGCCATTGATCAGCTTTGGGTGGAAACTCTTGAAAGTGGTTTATTAATGAAAAACGCTAATTAGATGGACCACGCCCATTTCCCCTTGCAGTAGGGGTGCAAAGCTGCTGTTTGTGTCAGACACCTGCCATTGCTGCTTGTTTTGCCTCCAATCATAATTGACTGGGCACAAGGGCAACTCTTGAAAATGGGTTGTTAATGAAAAACGAGAAGTAGGAGGACAATAGACATCATCCTACTCAGTATGTGTGCTGAGCTGTTGTTTGTGTTCGCCCGCAAACATGATTTCATTTTAAACCTTAATTTACTTAAATGATTCATCCGGCATGCTGATAACTACACTGAAAGTGGTTTATTGATGAAAAAACATGAATAAGGACTATGCCTCGTTTCTGCCACAGCATATGTTCCAAACTGCTGTTTGCATTTGAAACTTGACTTGGTTGGTTTATTTTGCCTCAAATCATAATTGATCAGATATGAAGGCAATGCTTGAAAGTTTTTGTGAACAAAAAATAAAAATGACAGCATGCGTGGAAAGCAGCTGTTTCTGCTTGAAACCAGCATTTTTTAAAACTGTATTTTGCTTCCAATCATGATTGATTAGGCACAAGGGCAACTCTTGAAAATGGTTTGTTAATGAAAAATGAGAAGTAGGAGGAGAACAGACATCATCTTCCTCAGCATGTGTGCTGTGGTACTGTTTGTGTTCACCCGCAAACATGATTTCATTTCAAATCTTAAATGATTTATCCGGCATGCGGGTAACTACTGATAGAGGTATATTAATGAAAAACGTGAGTAAGGACAAGCCCTTTTTCTCCATCAACATGCGTGCCAAAATGCTGTTTGTGTTTGAAACATGTTTTTTTTTTCTTTCTGTATTTTGCCTCCAATCATAATTGATAAGATATAAACAGTATTGGATGAAGTACTTAATTGGTTTACTTAAGTAAAAGTACAGATACAGGGTCAAAAAAATGCTTAAGTAAAAATACAGTGGTACCTCTACTTACGAAATTAATTGGTTCTGGATGTCTCGTAAACTGAGAATTTTATAAGTAGAGACGCGTTTTTCATGTAAATGTCCTAATCCGTTCCAACCCTCCCAAAATTCGGACATAAAGCTTTTATAATGCATTAAAATGCATCAAAACATGTGACAAATACATGTTATGATTAGATTATTGCACAATAAACATAAAATCAGAGTTGGGGAAAATTAAAAAACAAACAAAAAAAAAAAACAAAAAAAAAAAAAAACAAGAATAGAGTAAAGAATAAAAGTTAATACACTCATGTAAAGCTGTTGGAACGGGGCGAATGAAATGGATGCTGGGAGGCACACATACAATAGAGGTCCCTCTTAGCCAATTGGATGCCAGGATTGCTAGGCAATAGGCAATGGCAGAGCAGCTGTAAGTATGTTATGTTCAGTGAACTCTGGGAGCTGGGAGTACCAGCCAGGCAATATTTTCTTAACCTGAAAAATCTGTATGTAGAGACTTTCGCAAGTAGAGCTACCACTGTGCAAATATCTAAGAAAAAAATGACCCCAGTAAAAGTACAAAAGTACTTGCTTTAAAATTTACAAGTAAAAAGAAAAAGCATTTTCTCCCTATGCAAAAATGTGATCCTGAAAAATGTGCAAAATAGAAAAAAACAAGCAATAAAATTGACTGCATTGTAAACAGATGCTTAACAAGCTAAAAAAACTCCAAAACTTAACTTGATGGCGGTTTTCAAGCAACTATCAGATGCCTACCCTCACCTACTGTACAAGCGCGTACAGCACCCATTTGAAGGTGCGCCGCTTTCACTGTTGTTTTCTATTGGTCAATACAGGTAGGCCCCGAGTTATTACGTACTCGACTTATGTGATTTCGACTTTATGAGTCTCGACCGTCATCCAGTCGTTTTTTTTTTTTTTTTTATTTGCGTAGACAGTACCTTATCTCATAGTATATATATATATATATATTTACTTTACTTTACTTTATTAATATGATGTGTTCAGTCCTCACTAAATGTGAATTTGCTCATCTTAACAGACAGCAAACAAGGCAATTGTGGTTTTTGAAGCTCTTTACTTCCTTCACTTTTGACAATTTGTAAAGCTGTAACACACATATATACCCTTGTCCCAAACTACTCACATTTTACAATGAAACACTTGACACAAAACAGTTGGTGTTCAAATGTCCATCTAGTGTGATCACTATGTAATTTTAGTAGATTAAATTAGCCTAATTTGCCTGACAGTCCGTTATATTAAATGCAACTTAATTGTCATAGAAAATTGCTCACACATAACTCCAAACTGTAGCTCTAAACTTATTTGCAAATGCATACACAAACACATAAAAGCTGAAACAACTTACAGCCTGGGGCCAAACCAGAGCGCAGCTGTACTTTATCCATTTCAGATTAGTCTGCTCCTCAATCATACAAGGCGACAGACCAGCCAGTCCCAACGCTGCCACCAGAGGGAGATTGTATGCTCCATTATTGAACAAAATACAATACTTTTGGACTTTTTGGATTGTTATTTTGAGATTTAGGGGTACTTAAAGGGTTAATTCTGACTTACGCAGAAATTCGGCTTACGTCGCCAGCGTAGGAACGGAACTCGTTTGTAACCTGGGGACTACCTGTATGTTGATCACCTGCTTAATCTTGCTTGTACTTGTGTTGCTCCCTCTTGTGCTCAATATCGGTATAGTTGCACAGGGCTTTTTGATTGCGCTGGGGTCATGAAAACGAATCTATCAATTCACAATGACAGAAAAACAAACAAAAGTAACGTTTAACGCAGGTGACATTTGAAAAGTAGTGGAGTTAAAAAGTACATATCCGAGCTCTAAAATGTAGTGAAGTAAAAGTAAAAAGTTCCACTTCATATTTGTATTCAAGTACAGATACTCAAAAATGTACTTAAGTACAGGAAAAAAGTACTTTTACTTCGTTCATAGACTTCATAATATATTGACGGGACGTGGGGCGCGGGGCCGATTAATAGGGGGCCTATCTCCGTCGAAGCTGAGTGACTGAATGGAAACACAGAAAAAGAGCATTTAGCGTTGAAAATTCTTGTGAATAAATGGTTAATTCTTTATAGATATGGACATGAAACAGTCTCAATTCTTGGTTAAAAGCAAAAAAACTGGGCAGTTAGTATTTATTTTACGTAAATGTTTCGAATGTGCTGCTAGTCTTTAGGCCACTGTGGCGCCGCCTTATCACCACAAAGAGCTTTTTACGTTGAAAATTCTTGTGAATAAGTGCTTAAATCCCTGAATTCTTTATGGATATGAAAATAAAACAGTCTGAATTTTTGGTTAAAAGCAAAAAAACGGACAGTTATCATTTATTTTATGTAAATATTGCGAATTATGACACCAATGCTGTAGCGGTTAATTTCTCCCATTGATTTTTTTCACAACATTTCAAAATGCATGCATGGTACGAAAAATATAATAATAATTACCTTGAATCCTCAAACAAATCACCCCTGAGACAATTCTTCCTGTTTGTATAGGGTACAGCTTTCGTACTTTCAACCTAAATCCGGCGTTGGATCGCTGCACGTGTTTGAGAATAATTGCGACCGATTTCGACCGACTGAGTGTGGGACGGCCCCCTACTTGAAGGCGTGGCGCAGTGTCTGGGGAATGTGTCCTGTCAATACCATTTTGAAGTCTATGCTTTGTTACATTCCACTACTGGATGTAAAGTGGTTGAAATTGGTTTATAATTAAAAAGGAGGACAAAAAAAGATTTCTGCTTGGAACCTGCCATTGTTGTCGTGTTTTGCCCACAGTCACACTTGATGAGGCATGAGGGTATGTATAGAAAATGGCTTATTAATGATAAAAAAATAAGGGTTGAGATCATCCTTGTGAGGCATGTGTGTAACAACTGACGTCGTTGCCCTATGTAATCGCCAAACTCAATTGATTAGACGTGAGGATAACCCATGAAAGTGGAATATTAATGAAAAAAATGAACGGCCACGCCTATGTCTCTTCATAAACAGCTTTTTAGGTAAATTCTGAGGGGAAAAAAATGATTTCAACAACAATTTTGTGAATGCATTTATCTTAACAGGCAATATGCTAAAGTCACAAGAACACTATGCCAGTAAACGGACAGAAAGCCGAGCATTTTAATTGGAAGTGGCCAATTTGGGAGAAATCCAAATAAGCGGAGGCTCATTCATCACTGCTTGTGGTTTTAATTATTATTGCTGTGCTGACTGTGACAAGGCTGCATTCACATGTTGCTCATTTTGTTATACTTGGCTTGTGTATTTTGAATGCGAAATGTTGTAACTCGGAGCCTCGGGCGACGTTGCTGCCGAGTTTTGTTTGTTCAAGGCCGCGCATGTTGAATTTTTAGGATGTCGCTGCCATGTAAAACAATGATTTGATTCATCAGCCGTTGGGGGGCTTTTGTTAGACGTGTTCCTAATATTGTGAACACTGCTTCTCAAACTGATGTAGCATGGTTGCGTAACCAGATATACGGGTAGTGAATACTGGTAGTGGCTATTAAGTGTTTTCTCTAACAACCTACATAATTCACTCATTGGCTGCCATTGACGGCGAGAGACGTCCAATTCATATGAACTAATGTCATTTTCATACTATAAGGCGCACCTGACCAAAAGCCGCCGCCCACCAAATGTGACACAAAAACGGCATTTGTTCATAGATAAGCCACACTGGAATATCAGCTGCAGCTGTCCTCACTGTATTATGGGATATTAACATCAAAATATATTAACCGGTAACTTTTTATTTGACAGCGGCATCATACAACTGTCATAAACCAGATGAACCACAATGAAACTTTAAACCAATTGGCTGCAAAGCTGCATTGCTTCAAGAAGCTTCATTTGGCCATCACTGCTCCCTTTGGGAGACAGTCAACCTCTGCTGCCACCTGTTTTCGTCCAACACGCCTCATACATAGCAGTGCTACAGATGTAAATTACAATCAATATTCCTCCAGTTACTGTTCTAGTTGTTTCGAGAATTACTAGTTATGATATTTGGTAACGCTTTATTTTACAGTGATGCCATAAGAATGTCATAATACCATCATAACTATGACATGACACTGTCACTGGCATTAATGAATGCTTATGACAGATGTCATTTTGTGTTATCCGGCAAGTGATCTCACTTTTGAATTGATATAAAAGATCCAAACTGGACATAAATGGAGTTAGTAAGATTATTTGCCGGATGACACTTATTGACATCTGTTATAAGCATTCAGTAATGGCCATGATAGTATCATGTTATAAATATGACTGTCTTAAGACAGTCTTATGACACCACTGTCAAATAAAGTGTTACTAAATTAGTGCTGTCGAATTCATCGCGTTAACGGACGGTAATTAATTTTTAAAAATTAATCAGGTTAAAATATTTGATGCATTTAACACATGCGCGGAATGGCCCGTTCATGCATTGCCTCAAACAGATTACAATGACGCCGTTTTTTGCACATTGAGAGCTAAGAGACAGAAAAAGGCGAGTGCACACAGGCGTTCAATGGACCGCGCCGTTTAATGGCATAAGCTTCGGCAACTCCTTCACAACAAACATAAGCATCATTTAGTGAAAGCACAACAAAAATAATATTCCTATCCCTCAAAAAAATAATGTTCACAAAAAGAAAAGCGCTCAATGCAAAGAGAACTGGCTTTCCAATCAAAATAGCTATGCAAAATACACGTAAAACTTTCTCAGACATTGATCAAACTCTATTCAAACATTTCGTTTAGCTTAACAAATACACTGGGTGGCAATATTTAGTCACAATATACAAATTATCTGAGGTCTCGTACGTTGTGAAGCCAGCACTCAAATGACGTGGATGGACCAGTAAACAGGGAACTACTGCGTCAGTCGAGGGACAAAACACACTCATTGGCTTGATTTCTACACATTGGCTTGATTTCTAATTAAAACTCGCCATTGACACCTTGTGGTGTATTTCAATCACTACCATACGTAGTTATAGACATTGTGGAAGAATGGCAGGGCGCCCGTGTGATTTCACCGCTCAGCGACGTCAACAATGGCGAGCTACTAGTTAATTTTTGGATTTAAATTTTCTACAAATTTTATTAAAACGAAAACATTAAGAGGGGTTTTAATCTAAAATTACTATAACCTGTACTAACTTTTATCTTTTAAGAACTACAAGTCTTTCTATCCGTGGACCCTTTAACAGAAAGACTGTTGATAATGTTAATGCCATCTTGTGGATTTATTGCTATAATAAATGAACACAGTACTTATGTACAGTATGTTGAATGTATATATCCGTCTTGTGTCTTATCTTTTCATTCCAACAATAATTTACAGAAAAATATGGCATATTTTAGAGATGGTTTGAATTGCAATTAATTACGATTAATTACTTTTTAAGATGTGATTAACTCGTTTAAACTTTTTAATTGTTTGACAGCCCTATACTAAATACCATAACAAGCAATTAATGAAACAACTGGATCAGTAACTGAATGAATAATTAGCACAGAACATGAATTTTAATTCGTATTTACATCTGTAGTGCTGCAATGCATGCTGGGAGGCATGTGTTGCCTGTTAATCCAAATAAATCAACAAATAAACCTCACTGGACTATAAGCCGCAGGATTCAAAATGAAGGAAAAAGTAGCGGCTTACAGGAAATTGCGGTAGTTATAAATGTGTCAATTAAAAGTTAGTTCGTTTTTAACGCTGCGCAAATAAGTGTAGTGCGAAGATCTCACCAATCAAAGGGGTGTCACCTTCCTGCGCTGCTTTCAGAATCAAGGTGGAAGTAACACAATGACAGCTAGAAAATAAAACTTCTTTATCAGCAATGCTAATTAAGTGACGCCGCTTCACCTCCCTATAGATGCGACCCCGTGCTGAAATGTCAACGATGATGTGTTTGCCGCTGATGAGCTTATCAGTCGGAGAGCAGGCGCTGATGATTATCGCTTTTCAAGCGGCGTGGCGTGATTGTGCGCAGCTTTTATTAATGACTGGTGGCACTTGTTTATGGCACAGCGGCGGCGTACTTCTCTCGTCATCGCGGCCATGCTATCGCCGGGGAGCAAACGGCACTTTTATTTGAATAAAAGGTCAACGTGAATTTGGCGCATAACAATTGTATTTATTTGGGTCCTTGCTGTTCATCAGTTATCAGTGTGTTCAAGCTGTCGGCACAAACAACCGTTTTATATTTTCCACTCGCTTTGGCTTGTTAATTCACGCAAGCAACGGGCCTGCGGGCCGATGACAATTACAGCAACAGCAAAGGTTTTGCTTCCGATAATTAACACAGCGGTGAAGTTAGAACGTGCGCCGGATGGAGGATGACAAGTCACCAAACTCGCATAATGATTAAAATGTCAACGTTTTCACAGTATATCTGGCTTGCGAAGAGAGAAAAAGTCAAGGTAAAGAGAGCTGGAGTCGACTTTTTCTTTTTACAGGTTTTTTAATTCTCTTAAATGAACAGAAGCTGACGACACGCCAAATGCACTCAATCATAAGAGCCAGGTTATCAGAAACAAAAATAATTTATTGAGTAAAAAGCAAAACAAAATTGAAATGAATCACCAATAATCACCAAAATTCTTAGCACACTGGAAATAATGACAAATGTGAATTTTGACTACCGTAATTTTTGGACTATAAGCCGCTTTTTTTCCCCCTCATTTTGAAACCCGCACTTTATAGTCCAGTGCGGCTTATTTATTTGGGTTAATAGGTAACACCTTATTTGACAGTAGCGTCATAAGACCGCAATAAGACCGTCATAATTGTGACATGACACTGTCATTATCAATGCTTATGACAGATGTCATTAACTCATTTGCTCACAAAAACGTATAAATACGTTCTATTTGAATTGTTTCAGTTGTTTAATTGTTATTTTACGTTTTTTTTTTTACAAGAGACATCTCTAGGTTTTGATGCAACTTCGCTCCAGAGCACAACGCTCAAAATCCATTTTAAAGCAATAAAACTGGCCACTGGAGGGAAGTAGCGCATTTGGTAAGAACTCATATTGGACAATGAAAGGAAATGAATGAAGAGAAATAATCAGGAAACGGAAGTTGGAAGAAGTAAGACGCTTGAGAAAAATGTGGAGAACGATGTAAAACAGAAGGCACATACCCCACACAAGTTCCCTAGTGAATTCTGTTATGAGGTAGTGGTCGCTACAAAAGAAAGATTAAAAAAAATATCATGAAGAGATAGGAGGTGGTTAGGGAAAAATTTACCACGTCTGCCGATACAGCTGCAGCCACAACAGCGTCATCTCTCAGTTCAATAGTTTAGTTATGTGTAAATAAATTGTTACTTTGCTACCAAAAGCTCTATTTGTCTTATTGTGTATGTATATGTTTAAACATTATTCAGATGTTTGGGATGTCACAAAAGCAAAAAATAGCTGTGTTAAAGTCAAAGTTATGTTTGAAATGCATGCTTTTATAAAAAACTCAATTTCTCTGTTTTTTCATTGGAAAATTGCTCAAACTAAGCTATTTTCTAATGCTGATTTCTAAAGAATGGAAAAATATATCAATTAACTTTTTTTCCTGCTGAAAGAAGAGAGTCTAATCTTTCTTTTGGTGGGTTCCATGTTTATATAGCAATAGAACAGAATTTTCTATGGGCCTTGCAAAATCAGTCAAAATCCACTAAAACGGCCTGGAGCGAAGGGAGTTGCTCCGGTGAAAATGGCCGGGAGTGAATGAGTTAAGTATCATCCGGCAAATTATGTCATTAACTCCATTTATATCCAGCTCGGATCTTTTACATCTATTCAAAAGTGAGATAATTTTGCCGGATGAAACAAAATGACATCTGTCATAAGCATTCATTAATGCTCATGGCAGTGTCATATCATAATTATGATGGTCTTATGTCAGTTTTGTGGCACCAAAGTGTTACAGAATACCAGAGCTAATGATTAATGACACAACTGGAAGAGTAACTGAGGAAATAATTAGCAAAGGACATGAATTTTGATAGGTATTTATATCTGTAGTGCTGCACTAAATGCTAGGAGGCATGTTGGACGACAACAGTGTTAACATAAGGTGGCAGCAGAGGTTGACTTTCTCCCCCAAGGTAGCAGTGATGGCCAAATGAAAAGCTTCTTGAAGCAATGAAGCTTTGCAGCCAATTTGTTTCAAAACTTCATGGTGGTTCATTTAGTCTTATGACAGTCTTATGATGCCGCTGTCAATGAAAGTGTTACCAGTTAATATCTTTTGGTGTAAATATCCCATAATATAATGAGGACAGCTGTGGCTTGTAGTCCAGTCCGGCTTATCTGTCAACAAATGCTGTTTTTGTGTCAAATTTGGTGCTCGGAGGCTTATAGTCAGGTGCGCCTTGTTGTCCGAAAATTACGGTAATTAGCAACTGTCTAGTGCACAGTTGTCAAACTTAAGTTCTGGGAAAGCAAATCATGTGCATCGACTCCATGTTTCATACTAAAATAACAAAAATTGCAGATTGTCACTTTCAAAAAGTCAAGTTTGGAAGCATTTTTTTTTTCAAAACCCCCTTTTAACATTGATTTCTTAACTGTGTATTCCTTCTAGGCTATCATACATTTTACAATACATTCGGCCCTCTGTAATTATAATGCGGCCGTGAGTTTGGCACCTGTTGTTTAGTGTTCGAGGCTTAAATTTGCTAGCAATCTGATAAAATCTGCAGAAGAAGCCTGTCTTTAAAGGACCTTTGGAAATTGGTGATCTGACACTTCAGTGGCAGTTCAACGCAAAATTGCAGACTTCATGAACGGATTCATGATGACTTGAGCTGCAACTAATGATTATCTTTATAATCGATCAATCGGACAATTAATATAACGATTAATCGGATGAATGTTACTTTTTTTCTATAACCTTCACAACTTGAAGTTATTTTAGGCATGTTTAGGCTAAACGCCTATCAATTAATTAGGTTCATATTTGTGAGAAATATAGCCGTGACCCCTTTTCACCCAATCTGTTTGGTGTCATTAATACGTCCCCAGCAAAAATTGTACATGCAGGTTATGCTGTCATATCGTCCCTACCAATGTTGAGACCAAACCTAAGACCTTGTAATAAAGTTTCTGTTAGAAAACATGTAAAGAATTTATCAGCACTCAAAGCAAACAAAAATCCTGTTCATTCAGTGCAAAAAAAGTGCTGCTGATTGATCTTTTTTCTTGTCGGCAAAGCGCTGATATAAATTGCGTCAATGACTCATTTATTTTCTTCAAACAAACTAAACAACAAAATTGAATGAGGATGCAGACTGTTATGAATCTGTTTTCTTTCTCAAATAGTTGTTCATGAATACAATCCAAATTCAATTTCAAAGCACACTCTCTTGTATGACAATTTACAGTTTAAGTTTGTGTTGAAAGGAGTCTCTAAGCGTTATAATCTGTTTTCTTTATCAAACAGTTGTTCATAAATACAATCCAAATCCAATTTCAAAGTGCACTCTCTTGTATGACAATTTACAGTTTGAGCTTGTTTTGAAAGGAGTCTCTAAGCGTTATAGGAATGGGTTTATGTGTGTGGTTCCTTTATAAAAAGAAATGAGGCAACTTTACTATGTAACAATAACTCAAGTGCTATTATGCTTCTCCAAAACAAAATACAAAGGGACACTTAAGACACTAATTAGCATAATCGCTAACTAGCTTAGCTCTCCTAATAACGTCTCATCAACAAAGAATACAAACAATACAATTGAGTTCATTTACCCACCTCTGATGGAGGCACATTGGATTTAACAACACAAAAGACTCTGAACACGTCGTAATATTGTTGATTCAGCAACCCGAACGCAGCAGCAGCAGTTAGAGCAGTGAACTTTCTCTCTCTTGCTATGATCACAAATGGGACTGCTCATAGCAGCTGGCAAAAATTGATTGTCAAATTAGTTGGCAACCAATTAATTAATAGATTTTACTCGATTGAATCGATTAGTTGTTGCAGCCTTGAAGATGACATATTTGATAGACTTTGGTTTTGTGTGTTTAACTCATTCACTCCCAGCCATTTTCACCGGAGCAAGGCCCTTCGCTCCTGGCCGTTTTACTGGATTTTGACTGATTTTGCAAGGCCCACATAAAATTCTGCTCTATTGCTATATAAACATGGAACCCACCAAAAGAAAGATTAGACTCTCTTCTTCCAGCAGAAAAAAAAACTTAGTTCATATGTTTTTCCATTATTTAGAAATCAGCACTAGAAAATAGCTTAGTTTGAGCAATTTTCCAATTTCTGATAAAAAAGAGAAACTGAGCTTTTTGTAAAAGCATACATTTCAAACATAACTTTGACTTTAACACAGCTATTTTTTGCTTTTGTGACATCCCAAACATCTGAATAATGTTTTCGTTCTACAAAATAACATAAACAACAAGACAAATAGAGCTTTTGATCGCAAAGTCACAATTTATTTACACATAACTAAACTAGTGAGCTGTTGAACTATTTGCGCACATAACAACGGGGAAGGCTCTCGGCTGCTCTCGGTTGAATGAGGTGGCTCCCAGTAATCTGATGACTCCGGATCAGGATCGGTCTCACTTTTTTCATCATCTTCATCGTTGGTTTCAACCTTGGGCTCAGGAATAACGCAACGTGAGCTCCGCAGAACGCGTGTGGAACCTGACGCTGTTGTGGCCGTCACCGTCTGTCTCATCAAGATAAATTTTTTGGAATCCGTCTTTGACGATGGTTTCGTTTTCTTTTCAAAACACTCCTCCAGTGTCGTTTGCCTTTTTTTTTTTTTTTTACGATCGTTCTCTACATTTTTCTCAAATTCTCACGCGTCTTCACAAGATCACTCCAACTACCGTTTCCTGACTATTTTTCTTCACTTTCTTGGCCCGAGATGAGTTCACTACTCCCCTCCAGTGGCCAGTTTTATTGCTTGCATTGTGTATTGCAGTTAAGGTGTAACAGAACCAAGAGATGCCTCCTTTAAAAAAACTAAATGTAAAAGACAAATAAATACGTTCTTGGGACACTGAAACAATTAAAAATAGAACGTATTCATACGTTTTTGGGAGCATATGAGTTAATCATGATTGAGGCAAAAATTTGTGCTCTTAAAAACTAAATTAAAACTCTTTAAATAAGTTTATCCCGAGTAGACATTGGGAGTTCCAGTTCAAATGGATTGGATGTCTATTGTTGTCAGTAGCAGGCAACGAGTTAATAAGTGCAACGTGAAAGCCAATACAAAAGGACCTTTGTGCCTGGACGCTAATAGTATAAGTTAAAAAAAAAAAAACAGTGTAAATCCTATTTGGAGTCTTCATGGCCTTAGCGACCTGGGACCAAGTTCCATTTGCAGAATCAGTCACCTTTTTAAAAAAAAGTAATTCTTTAGTGTAAAGGTCCACAGCTCTCTGTGGCTCATGGCACATTGACTAAATGTCAAGGGCCTGTCTTGAGAGTAGTGGCTATGTGTGTGTGTAGGTGAGCATTGCCTTTGCCTACTTTTCACACGCACAATAAAGCCCAGCCACTCGCAGACTTCTTGTTCCAGCACGGTCGAAAAGCCAAGTTGATGTTTTCGTTCCCTCACTTCTTGTCTAAGCCTTCGCAGAAAGCACTGACAAATTTGCTTCCTCCTTCACTTGCAGGATGTGACGCTTGCACACTTCACACTGTGTGATCGGGTACAAAGTTCACTCTTTGCGCGTTTATAAAATGATAAATTGACGACACTTCTATCCCGTTTTATCTACATCAGTGCTTCTCAAACGTTTTACAGGAGGTGCCACCTCAAATAATACTTTGCTTTTTGAGCACCATCATCAAGGCTAATATTAAGATGTTAGCGAGGCAGGCCAAAATGATCAGAAAAACATCCAGGTTGCATTTAATTTTATAGATCACAGTTTGAACAGTAAAACTGCTTGGATTTCAGGAATAAAAAAACAGAAATCTTGACTTAAAAATAGAGCTAAATGGTGTTAAACTTACAGGATGTTCCTAAATATTTGAAAAGAAACAGTTTTAAAACATTACTAACTACTGTATTAACTAATTTGAGTTAATAAAAACGGAAATGTACTTTGTAATTGCTCTTTGGTGGATCAAAAAGGTAATTTTAAAATTTAATCTAGTCAATCTTTCCCGTACCATTAGAGGGAACCTTTGTACCGAAGGTGGTCCTTGTACCACACGTTGAGAACCACTGAGCTACATCATTTTTTTTTTTCCAACCACTGTGCCGTGGCACAGTAGTTGTCGCAGCGTAGTGTCTGGTGTTCTGTGGAAAATAATCCACTTTCACTTAATTGATGTCAAAATGGTTTTGGAAAATGAGGGGCCGTTTCCATGGTGACTCTCTGAGAATACGAAAAATTTCAAATTTGCATTTATATGGGCCCGTCTCCATTCGAACAATTTCGCAATTCTGCATGAAAACGATGTAGTATTCATGCCAGGCCCCAGGGGGCAGTGCAGATTTACAAGGTGAAAGCGAATAATGCACTTTGACCCCACCTAGTTTCTTAGCCTGGAAAAAAATGCCAGCCCACTCGAAGCAATGGCATTTTTCTTTTGTTCAAAAAGGTACAACAATGGAAACATTCAACATATTTAATTTAAAAACATTATTAAAACAGTAAATTAAAGCCGACATTCCGCCATATTTGCTGTTTTGAATGTTTGGTAGCCCAATCTGACGTGTACGAGTGCTGACGTTATCGGCGTGGTCTCGCGCCGTGGGAGCCCTTTATATGCATGCGGAGCAAGCCCCCTCAGTCCCCCACAATTGAATTCTTCCACTTTGGAGGCAGTCTTTGCCGACACCATATGCACACCAGGCCATTCCGCTACTCAGTCATTGCGTCTTTGTGTCGCAGCCCTTAATCCGCAAATACGCAAAATCCGATGTCTGATTTGTCCAATGGTTGGTAATCATGCAATTCTCTTCCATATCAGTAAGGCTAAGTTCATAAGGCAGGTCTTAAAGCACGAATCTGATTTTTTTCGTCTTTTTCCGACTCGAGTGAGGCATTAACTTGATGGTCTGAATGGGAAAAGTTGCATAAAAGTGGACCATTTCAAATCCGATCTGGGTCACTTTCGTATGTGGTTTAAATCCGATCTCGGCCACATTTTCCCAGAATGTGGAGGCGGTCTGAACTGTCAAGTCTCCCAAATCAGAAATTATGCGGCAATTACGTCAGCAAAGAGCAGGCAAGACAGCAGTGATGTAGCTGTTCATTAGAGCGCCTAGCTTGAGCTTGGCTTTTAGTACGTAGGTGGCGGGCTGGACCGCAATGATAAAAATACTATTGCTGTCAAATTTATCGCGTTAACGGGCGGTGAATCACGTTGAAATATTTAGCGCAATTAACGCATGCATGGAATGACCCGTTCATGCGTTGCCTCAAACATTTACATTGCCTCAAACATTTACAATGACGCAGTGTTAGGATATTGAGAGTGAAAAGGCAGAGAAATACGAGCGGACACAGGCGTTCATTGGCAACTCCTTCACAACAACAAGTATAGTGGCGAATGACGTGGTGAAGAATGACAGGAGACAAACTTATTCTTAACATGTTTAATTGAACACAGCGAAGATCATACTGGTTTTTTTTACCATTTAAGGCCACCACTGACAGTCATGGTTGCCCAACTTCCCATCATGCATTTGGGCAGAACAGTTAAGTCGCTACAGTATCATTTAGTGAAAGCACAACAAAAACAATATTCCTATCTCTCACAAGAGACGATCTTTTTCTTAACACACTTAAGTCTGAAGTATGCTCAAACTGTTAGCTCCTTTAAATCAGGGCTAAAAACGCTTTTGTTTGGCACTGCACATCCATAACTGTCTATATATTTCAACCTACCTGCCTTCTATTCCTCTTGTGCTTATCGCCATTGCTGATTTCAATGATTATTAGTAGTAATAGTTTTTGCTTTATTTTTATTTTATTTTTATTTATTTATTTTTATTCTGTGATTAAATGCGATCATTTGTCTTGGTTTTTACGTTGTGTTGATTTAAATGTGATTTTTATGGTCTTCATGTGATGTAAAGCACTTTGAATTGCCTTGTGTTGAATTGTGCTATGTAAATAAATTTGCCTTGCGTTGCCTTGCCTTGCCTTAATTGAACACAACACAGAACATACTGTATACCATTTGCAGCCACCACTGACAGTCATGGTTGCCCAACTTCCCATCATGCATTTGGGCAGAACAGTTAAGTCCCTACAGAAACATTTAGTGAAAGCACAACAAAAATAATATTTCTATCTCTCAAAAAATAATGTTCACAAAAAGAAAAGCGCTCAATGCAAAGAGAACTGGAATTCCCAATCAAAATAGCTATGCAAAATACACATAAAACTTAGTCAGACTTTGCC
Organism: Corythoichthys intestinalis; assembly: GCF_030265065.1. Lineage (NCBI taxonomy): Eukaryota > Metazoa > Chordata > Actinopteri > Syngnathiformes > Syngnathidae > Corythoichthys > Corythoichthys intestinalis. The sequence continues at coordinate 25,681,276 of NC_080416.1, forward strand.
TTGGCTAGATCTGTAATTAATTTAAAACTCGCCATTGACAACTTGTGGTGTATTTCAATCACTACCTTACGTAGTTAAAGACACGGTGGAAGAAAGAAGTAGAAGAGCCCATGTGACGGCCTGCTCGGCGATGTCAACTGTGGCGAGCTATTAGTTTTATTTTTTTTATTGAAAATTTTACAAATTTTATTAAAACAAAAACATTAAGAGGGGTTTTAATATAAAATTACTATAACTTATAGTCAAATTATCTTTTAAGAACTACAAGTCTTTCTATCTGTGGATCCCTTTAACAGAAAGAATGTTAATAATGTTAATGCCATCTTGTGGATTTATTGTTATTATAAACAAATACAGTACTTATGTACAGTATGTTGAATGTTTATGTCCGTCATGTGTCTTATCTTTCCATTCCAACAATAATTAATAGAAAAATATGGCATCTTTTAGAGATGGTTTGAATTGTGATTAATTACTATTAATTAATTTTTAAACTGTGATTAACTCGATTAAAAATTTTAATCATTTGACAGCCCTAGAAAAAATACAATGAAGAAAAGGAAAATGCGCGGTTTCTTACAGTGTGCCAAATGAGCAATATTTCAGTATTACTTACATGGCCGAGTCAGGGCAAACTGTGTAGTGTTTTTCTTTGTGTTTGTTTAATTCCTATTCAATATACAACCTAATATTGTTAACATAGTTTACTGATTCATTTTTACATTTTTGATGGTGGCGAGCCTTGGGATTATTTAAATGGAAAATATGCTGTGGCTCCAAAAAGGTTGAAAAACACTGACCTAGGGCTGCAGCTATTGAGCATTTAGGTAATCGATTAGTCTATCAATTAGTTTGAATAATCGAGTAATTGGATTACGGACATTTAACATGTTGCAGAATAAAAATAAATAAAAAAATAAAAAAATGTTGATGTCTAAAACAAAATAAACAAGTGTTGACGCTTGCATTCATTCATTTTAGTGTTTAATTTCTACTTGCTAAGATTAAACTTTCAAAATAGCATTAAATGAGAATACAAAATAAATTCCTGAGCGTTTCTTCTACTATGCAAAATTGCACTCTCATTTCACAAGAGCAATAAATGCATTTAAAAATAAATTAAAATACCGGAGCTTCGCCTCAAACAATATAAAAAAAAATGAATAAACAAATGAGGATCTAAGTACAACAAAAGAACAATTGGCTAACTTACAAAGCAAGTCCACTAACTTAAATGCTATAAAATGCTAAGATTTTTTTTTTATTTTTACAATGCTGTTAACAAATCGTTCAAACGCTAAATATACTTCTAAACGAAATAACGAATGCATCAACAAACATATTAGCTCAAAAACATATCTTATGTTGGTCTTAACAGGGAACAGCTAGATTCAGCCATATTAGACAAGTTATGGCATATTCACTGTTGCAACTGCAAACTAGCAGTTTATCCACCCAAATCAATAAAACTAAATGCGACACTTTCAAAACAAAACATTGCAACGTCACTCTAATTAAATGAATCCCCGAAGCAGCAAAATTGGATTCCAAGCTTTTTTGTAATCGAATTACTCGAGTTAATCGATTAATCATTGCAGCACTACACTGATCTACATCATACGGGACCTGAAAGTAAAGCCTAGCATTCACTTAGTTAAAAATTGTCTTTTGCTCCCCCTCAATCACGCAACAAACCACGAAACATGATTAGCAACATCTCATAATGCTAAGTGAAACTGCCTTGAATAAGTAGGGGCATGACAGCGTGTCGTCACGGCAACAGAGTGATCACAACCTGCCGGTTAAAAAGAAAGAGGAAGTTTTTCTCCAATTAAAGCGTTTGGCTGGCGGACTTTTTGCAAGTGATTGCGTCACCTTGTTTGTCTTTTCTCACGCTCGCCCAGCGGTGTGTTTCATTGATCCGGGGTCTTAATGACCTGGCGTAATGAGCAGTTCACCTCGCCATCTCTTGCATTATGCATCCTTCCTAAATCACACTTCCTCTTCCGTGAGCCCACGGCCGGCGTGATGGCTTGCCGGCACCGATTTGGAGCAGGTCACCATGGATACGAGCAATGAGATCTTGTGGCATCTGGGCTGCGAGGATTTTTTCGACACGGATGCTGAGTGAACCTGGCTGGCGTCTGGCCGGGCCGACTTGAATGAATGAGTGAGTGAGGTCGAATTGTTGCGTTGCTGTGGGAGTTTTCGCCAAGGCTCTTGACGCACTTTCTTCAGCAGGTCTGCACTCACTCAGCCACACTTTCACGAGAGCTGAACTTTTTGACAGTACAAGGCAAAGCCCAAGGCATTTGTACTGTTGTCATAATGTGGTTTTGGTGATTAATCTGCTCTTAAAAGGTTGTACTTAAATGGAAGTGTAAGTAATACTAGGAACTGCAATTTTTTTGAGAAATTACGATGAGGCTATGCTGTGGTAGATACAGATCTATCATGTCACTTCTTTTTGATTTGGGGACATTTCAGGGACACGTTTCGGTTGGATGGCTGTTAATGGGATCGACTTACTTGGGTGCCATTTTAATGTCAATGGACTGTCATGGTAAATGGTCAAAAATCACAAAGACCTATGTTTTCCTGCCGTTGAAAATGAATGGGAAATTTGGATGTACAGTGTATCACAAAAGTGAGTACACCATTCACACTTCTGCAGATATTTAAGTATACCTTTTAGAGCTGTCCCGATAGTCGACGTCATCGATGACGTAAATCCGTCGACGAGCAAAACATCCCGTCGACGGTTAATGAAGGGTTAAAAAAATATTTGCATGGAAAGTTCAGAATGTCGGACACTCTGTATGCAAGCGGGGAAAGCGGCACAAAGCCAAAAAAGTGCACCAGAGTGTCCAAAACATTGACTTATTTCAAAGAAACAAAGGAGGGTACACTCTTTTGTCCTGTCTCTTCAATGCCAAGCTTGGCTGCACGTCGGCCGTGAATAAACACCTAAAGCGCCGTCACCCAGTTTGTAAGTCCATCTAACTAACTAACTAACGACATGTTTTATTGAAGTTGCTAAGCCTGTCACGATATGCAATGAGTCCATTTATCGCACGGCAAATAAAAATGAGGCTGGTAATTTTCACGGCTGCCTTTTATCGCTGCGCACGTGCGTGCATACATTGGTGCGTGCGTGCTGATGGCATATGAGACTCCAGTTCCTTTCTCTTATCAACACGCTGTAGAATTAAAGTTCAGACAACAAAATAAAAAAAACACATCTATATTAAACACTGTAACGTTAGCACTGCTACACTGAGGTGAATGGGGGAAAAAGGCAACTTACTTTAGCCTGCTATAAAACATTGGCAGTCGTCTCGTGAAAGCAAACCTGTGGTTAAAAGGTGACACTTCAGACATGAAAAATCGCTGGTTACCAGCATTTGCAAACGAAAAAAATGAACAAAAAAATCTATTAGTGACACTACATCCAATTACAAAAAGTGCTTTTTTTTGCGGAGTTTAAAGTTGAAGTTAGCGGTTTAGCGAACGTACTTCCGGTGAGCATTTCAAAATAAAAGCATGTCATGTTCTTCATATAAATAGCGAATTCTGGAGTTAATCCCACTTACTTCAAAATTCAGATTCTACACTAAGAATACCTTTAAAATGACACCCTTTATGAAAAATCTGATTGGCAATGAATAATATAATTATTATACTACTATTATATATAGTACTATACTATAATATTAATGCTTGGTGTTTTTTTAAGAATTGTTTTGAATCATGTTGGAAAGGCAAAGTCAGTGTTCTGAATCTGTTTACATTCCATTCTTTTGCATTAGTTAATTCTATCAGCATTTGAACTCGTTTATTTTTTGATTTATTATTGTTATTTACGTGTTTATTTGTACTTAAATAAATAATTCACGTGTTCCAATATGTTTTTGTGAATTGATAAGCGTCAACAAAAATTTCATTGCTAAATTAGTAAAAAAAAAATTAAAAATGTAATTATTAGATTAGTCGACTAATCGTAAAAATAGTCGGCTAACTAATCGGGAGGAAATTAGTTGTTTGGGACAGCCCTAATACATTTTCATGGGACAACACTGACAAAATGACACCTTGACACAATGAAAGTGACATCATTTGCCGGATGACACTTAATGACATTTGTCATAAGCATTCACTACTGCCCATGATAGTGGCATATCATTAATTACGACTGTTTTTTGACAGTCAAAACCCTGTCTTATGGCGCCGCTGTCAAATAAAGTTACATATTAACCCAAATAAATCAACAAATAAGCCGCAGGATTCAAATGAAGGAAAAAAGTAGCGGCTTATAGTTCGAAATCTACGGTATGTTCTAATTTGCTAATGTTTTGAAAAATAAAAATCCTGTTCAATGGAAAAAAAGTTTTTTTTTTTTTTTTAAACCCATATATCTCAAAGTAACACATTTTAAAATCTTGATACCGTGAAACCATGATATTTTGGGTTAAGGTTATCATACTGTCAGAATATCATTCTGGCACAAGCCTAGTTGCTGCTCTAATAATGAGACTTGTCCTCGAGATGATAGACATATTGTATTGTTGAGCCTATTCACTCATGCGAACACAACACTCATATTTTTGTATAATTTCCATCTTAAGTTCAATGCTAAGCATCACCTTTTCCCTTTTTTCATCACCTGCACTAACCTTCTTGGGACCAATGTTGATTTCCCTCACAAGAAAATGTATTTGCCGTAAATCGTCATATTTCGAGCATGTCATCATATGTTTACAAATGATTAGTCAAATTTAACGTCGGATGTCAAAAGGTTCTTATGTTTACGCGATCGTAAGGTACCACTGTACTTTTATCATCGACAATAGCACTTATAGCAGGGGTGTCCAAACTTTTTGCAAGGGGGGCCAGATTTGGTGTGGTAAAAATGTGGCGGGGGGCGACCTTGGCTGACGTCCTTTACGTAGAACAATATATTCAAGCAAATTTTAGCAAGCCATTCTGTGTGTCACATTTGCTTCAATTTTTTTTTTTTAATTAATAATTTCAACAATCTCGCAACAAGCCTTTGTGGCGTTCTCTTTCGACTCTCGGGCTCTTGCGAAATACTGCTGCTGTAAAGTTAAGCTAGCGTCAAGTTGCTTCAATTTCTCGATAAGTATCTTCCCTGTAATCTTGTCGTATATGTCAGCAGGTCTTGTTTGGTAATATTGCCTCACATTGATCTATGTAAAAACAGCGACTGTCTCTTTGCAAATGAGGCAAACACAGTTGTTGCGTATTTTAGAGAAGAAATAGTCCAATTTCCACCTATCCTTGAAGCGTCGGCCGTTGCAGTCAACTTTTTTTTTTTTTTTTTTTTTTTTTTGTTGATTGTCGTCATTTTAGAAAATTGGGAGTAAAGGGTCACACGGGGTAATGTAGAGGTAGAGTACTGCTGCCTTGTAGTGGGTAAATGAGGAGTAGCATTTAGTGCGTAAGCTACTTCATATGCTGGTAGCAGTACTGATGACCAATTTATTAAGTCTGTGTGCGGGCCAGATGTTAGTGATTTTATGACAGAGGCTGGTGGCCGGATGAAATTTGACAACGGGCCGCATTTGGCCCCCGGGCCAGACTGTGGACATGTCTGACTTATAGGGTTTGAAAAAAAAAAACATTGAATTTTGAAGTAAATCAGCCAAACTTCAGCGGAAGAACGAAAGTCAATGCCCCTTTAGCCTCTTACCCTCCCTCCTTTCCATTCAATCCAATGCAAAAATATCGTCAACCGTAAGAGTTCATTGTGCCAAAATAACTACACAGTAATTCACAGCATCACATACTGTACAGTGATGCACAAAAAGTTTCTCACCAGGGAAAAAATGTGGACGCCCCTGCTTTAGGCTCTAATAGAGTGTCTATTGTTTAGTTTTAACAAGGAAACATTTGCGAGCTATTGTGTGACTTTGTGGTTTAAATAGAAATTCTTTGGTTGGTCATTTTTACCAACCGGAATGTCATAAAACGCTTATGTAATGTAGTACAGAATGATTTCTCAATCCCATTTGCAGGAAAAAGAACAGCCTCTTCAGAACTGCCTGATTTCAACAGTGCTGTTAAGAGAGGATGAAAAGCACGCTGTCATTCATGACATCCCACAATTGGTTAAGAGAAATGGATATGTTTGTACCAGGCTTGACATAAACAAATGCGGCTTTCCACCCCTCTTGTCAATCAGACTCACTCAAGACACTTCTTCCACATTCTTGTGCTGTCGACTCCCTCTTCCAGCCATTCTGGCTGGTTAGGCGATGCTTTCGGAGGGCCTTTTGTTGGAACTGCTTTTTGTAGGAATTAGAAAAGCCTGCCAGTGAATCTCCCCAACACGCACATACACACACTTCTTCCATCAGCTTCCAAACACTCACTTTTTTCTCAGCCTCATTGTTTAGACAGCGAGAGAGCCGGAGGCGAAAATGTTTCAAGTCGTCCAAAATCATCAATTTAGAGGCTGCTTTAAGTTAAATTATCTACGCATTTGCAGGCTTTCTTTACTTTCTCAGGATGAGATGCAGATGCAGATGATGTATTTGGTCCGAAATGCGGAAAAAGGTGGAACGGTTACGGATTTTGAATAATTGTCATGGAGCATTTCCCGGCAGGGACCTTGCTGACTTTTTGTAGGTGTCGTTTGCCTGATAGGAAGCAGACCCGTACATATGCCAGTCGACATTAGCCCGCTGCTTCCTGTAGAGCATCCTGTGAGATATCACTGAGTCACATCGGTCGGTCTACAGTTGTGTTCGTCTACTGCATTTTGCTGACCAGCACTCACCACTAAAAAAGTTTATTGTTTTCACCGGATGTCTTTGAACGATTCAGGCAACACTGTACTGTACTTTGTCGAGTTAAAATTTGTTAACACAGAAGACACAGAAAGTTGTTTATTGGTTTCATTAAAATTGCTAATGGAGGTAAATTTTGGGATTCCACAGAACTTGTTTTGATTCAGCTTCTGTACACAGTTTCTCATGCCACCCATTACAACTAGGCAGAGGAAGCCTGCCAATTGGCTTTGAATCAGCAATTGCCATATATTTCGGACAATAAGTTGCACCTGAATATTAGTCACACCAGCCAAAAAAATGCACAATGAAAAGTAAGGCCGCAACAACTAATCGATTAAAATCGATTAATAAATTAGTTCCCAACTAATTTGATAATCAATTTTTGCCTGCAGCTATGATCAGCCTGTTAGTGCTCAGACCATACGCCGCACTCTACATCAAATTGGTGTGCATGGCTGTCACACCAGGAGGAAGACTCTTCTGAAGACAGTACACAAGAAATCCCACAAACTGTTTGTTGAAGACATGTCAAGAAAGCACATTGATTACTGGAACCATGTCCTATGGGCTGATGAGATGGGCGGGCTTTCTTGTGTACCGTCTTCAGAAGAGGCTTCCTCCTGGGGTGACAGCCATGCACACCAATTTGTAGAAAGCGGCTTATGGCCTGAGAACTAACAGGCTGACCCCCCAGCTCTTCAATCTCTGCAGCAATGCTGACAGCACTCCTGTAACGAGTCACATGACATTTTGGAGGGAAAATGACAAGCAGTACTCAATTTGGACATTTAGGGATGTATGTAGTTTCTAAGGGGTGTACTCATTTTAGTTGCCAGGGGTTTAGATATTAATGGCTATATTTTGAGTTATTTTGAGGAGAAAATAAATGAACTCTTTTATATAAGCTGCACACAGACTACTTTTCTTTGTGTCAAAGTGTCATTTTGTCAGTGTTGTCCCATGAAAAGATTTATGTATTTATTTTTTAATTTAATCTTTCTTTTATCAGGCAGTCTCGTTGAGATTAATATCTCTTTTACAAGAGAGGCCTGAGCACAAAGAAACATTCACAAATATAAGACAACACAAAATACACTAACGGAAACAGTTACAATAATCAGTAAAAACATCAGACAAAAGAGATTTAAAATCACCAAGATGAATGATTGACTGTAGTTTAAGAGTAGATTGCAATTCGTTCCACTTAAGAGGAGCATAATAGCTAAAGCCAGTTCTGCCAACATTAGTGCGTGTGAGTGGAATGTTGAGGGTTAAGTAGTTAGTTGATCGTGTTTTGTAGTTACTGAATTTAAATGACAGAAGAGATGTGAGGTAGTTAGGAAGTTTGCACAGTAAAGCCTTATAGATGAATAACATGAGGTGGATATTTCTTCTTGACTGTAGTGAAGACCATCCAAAGTTTTGGTAAAGGGTACAATGATGAGTGCAGAAATTGTCATTGGTGATGAAACGTAGTGCACTGTGATAGACCGGGTTTAACTTGTGAAGAGCTGATGGAGCTGCATGACAATACAGGATGTCCCCATAATCAAGAACAGAAACAAAAGAAGATAACAATGGTTTTTCGGTCAGAAGTTGACAGACAGCCTTTGATTGTATACTGGAAGCTAAGTTTGAATTTAAGTTTACGGATTAGATGATGAATATGGGTTTTGAATGATAAACTACTGTCAATCCAAATTCCTATGTCTTATGACTCAGTGAGAGTAATATGGGTACCATTTAGGGATTTGATTCCGGGTAAATATTTGTCAGTAATGGTGGAAGTGGAGAAAACCATGTATTTCTTTCTTTCAGCATTTAAAACTAATCTGTGGTTATGAAGAGATATTTGATATTTGAAGAATCAAAAGCAGTCTGTAAATGAGTCAGAGCTAGAGCTGGGGAAGTACCGGGAGCATACAGAATGCAATCATCAGCAAAAAAGTGGACATTACAACATTAATTAGGAAGAATAATATTAATGTAAAACGTAAAAAGGAGTGGTCCAAGGACAGACCCCTGCGGCACACCATTTGTAATAGTAAGTGGACTTGATTGAACACCGTCAGCAGCAACAGTTTGTATTCTGTCTGTAAGGTAGGACTGGAACCAGTTGAGCGCATTAACATCTAAACCTATGGCCTGCAGTTTATGAAGAGGAATTTTATGATCAACGGTATCAAATGCTTTTGAAAGATCAATGAAAAGAGCAGCACAGATGTACTTAAAAATTATACTTAAATATCCGCAGAAATGCGAGGGGTGCAAGGGCGTAGGTTTGCATAGGGACGGTAGGGACACAACACTACCAACTTTTTATAAAGCTCAAATTGTCGCCACCAACTTTTAATCAACCTTATATATATTATGTAAGTTATATTGTCTTCCCAAATGTTGTAAGAACAGAATTGACCCTACCATTATTAAGTGAATTGTTTTCATTATGTTCATACTTTAATTTACCCATTTTCACTTGCTCAATGTGCAGGCCCCCCCCCCCCCCCCCCCTGAACGCACATTTGACTGGCTAATGACTTGAAACCCTCTCCCGTCACACACATACACACACAGCGCCGTCAGAGACAACATGTCAACAACATGCCGTCTTCTTTGAAGAGGAGGGATATTAAAAGTATTTTTTCTGCCAGCAGCAGCCATTGTAAGTTATGTAAAAAGATGTCATTGCAGGTGGGGAACACACCACTAATTTTGCTACCTAAAGTCCTACTTGCATCAGAGTTAGCATAACATTAAACTGTGTGAACTTGCTAACCTGAAAAACTCGAGTAGGAAGCTGCTTAGAGAGTAGTGTCTTCCTGGATGTGTTTTCTACTGTTAACATTAATTCAACTGTGAGAAATGTAGTGAACCGAGGTTTAACCCCGTCTCCCCAATTTTTGTGTTATATTTATGTGGTCTTAAAGCAGCCCAAAGCGGATTTCATTTTTTGTTAAGTTTGGCTGTGCTTTAGGATAAAAACAGTAGTGTTTTACATGAAGGGAGGTTCCATTTTTATTTATTTATGTTATTGTCTGACTAATAAGTTGTTTCGGTTATATTTACTATATTTAGTCAGATAATGTTGAGTGGGCTTAAGACATGTTTATTTTTTGTATTCCTGGATAGGTAAGAGCTTATAAACAAGTTTGTATTTATTCACTATGTTAATATAATTTATGATAAATAATTGCAATTTAAATTTGCTAATAAAATCTAGACATTTATTGTGGAGGCTTTCAAAATGTTTCTTTTAGGAGTGGGAACCTCTTGTTACCTCACGATACAATACGATTTGCGATACAAAGCTTGCGATAACAATGATCTGACGATACAGTGATACAACGTTTTATCGATACATTGGTCTGGAAATCATTCTAGGATATTCTACAAAAAACTATAAAAAAACAAGCTTCTGCTGTGAATTGGAATGAGTTTATCACAGTCCCATTTGAACTGGGAAGGTGTCAGCCCTCCCACTTCAAACGGACTGAACGTCTACGGCCATCAGTGGCAGCCAATGCCAGGCAAAGAGGTAATTTTGGGCCATTTAAGGTCGTTAACCTGTTGATTTTGTGGTGTTTTATGGGTCACCTCCTGTTTATTTTAAGTTACAGAACAGGAAGTGACCTAGGAATCACCCAAATGAATAGGCAGTGACTCAAACTCAACGGGAAATGACATGTAAATGAACAGCAAGTTACCTGTAAATGCCCCGACAATCGGACAGAATGACTGCGAATGCTCTGGTTTCGAATAAACAAACGTTCCCAGTCTAAATGGATTGGGCGTCGAGCACTATTAATGGCTGCCTTAAAGTTAACTGAGACGCTATTATGGTGGAAGATTTGGGTAGCAACTTGTTGGTTCCTTTTTAAAAAAAAATTTTTTTTTTTAAACATTAACACCTTTTTAAAACGATATCTCGATTCTTGGCAGGAGCATATTGATAACCTTTTGGGATACAAAGTATCACGATACATCACCATTTCGATATTTTGTGACACCCCTAGTTCCTTTAGTAGTTTTTGAAAAAATAGGTTTGAATCAAACGGTGTATCACCTGAACTAATACAAATGAAAGTTAGTATAGGTCAATAGTTTTTTTTTGCATTGATCATTTGGCCTATCAATTAATGAGGTTCATGTTCTTGAAAAATATTGCTCTGACCCCCGTTCCCCCAATTTGTTTGGTCTTAATTAGTGTCCTGTCCACAGCAAAAAGTGTACGTGCAGGTTATGCTGTTATATGGTCCCTACCAATATTGAGAACAAACCTACGCCCTTGGAGGGGTGTACTCACTTTTGTGATAAACTGTAAGTCGCAGGCCCAGCCAAACTATGAACAAAAAAAAAGTGTGACTTATAGTCCGGAAAATACAATAGGTTAATGTTGGGGTCCATTACTAGGGGGGCTTCTTAGATACGCTCTTCTTAGATAGGTACGCATGTCTATCATGAGTAGAGCTACAAAACATTCTCAAGGTCAGAGGCAGGTAAGCACACAAAGGCAGATTTGCTGGTTTAAAGCAGCCATTGGAGGTCAATTGTTGGATCCTTGAGAATTTGACAATTTCCAGACACTGTTTCAGTATTATGTTACCATCAAGAAATTCTGTAGACTTGTCAATCCTGATTGCACCTACAAGAATGATCAAAAAGTACTACCAAATTAGACAATCAGCAATTTTGGGATCCTTTACTAAGGGTCCTTCAAAGGCAAATAGTTCTCTTGAATCATGAAATAGACCTTTAAAGAAATTCTCTCAGAAAACAAGCCCGAAAAGACACAGGATGTCCGCCATTAGCGTCACAGTTCAAAATCAATCGGCTTCTCGTTGTACCATGGAATAATATTGTCAGTAGAATTCTTGTTTATACCCGCTACAATGTTCTACCAGTCCTCAAAAAAGGAAGAGCCTGTGTTGTTGTTTTAGCCAGTCATCGAGTGAAATGCGACACAAAAGCGGTGCTGCAAAGCCCCCCGGGGGGTGTGCAGGCTTTCCTGCGCGAGGGGACACTTCACTGCGTGCGGTCGGCCATTACTCGCAAACGGTGAGGAGTGTTCCTTCGTAAAAGAGATGACAGTCAGCGGGTTGCCTCTTTTACTGTAAATGTCTGCACCTCAGGCAGATTTTAAGCATCATCGGTGTTGTAATTACCGCTTGGTGCAATTTACGGATACCCTTTTGGCCTGCTGGCATGGATGGTGCAGAGACCTCCTCCCCTCAGGTATTTGTGTTAACCCCGCAAGAAAAGTCCATTAAGAAGCAATAGCATGAAACCCCTCCCAAGACCACCTCTTTTTCATCCAAGTCTGTTTGCAGGCAGCGACTCCCCCAAGATGGGGATGACTTCTTAATCCCCTGGGAAGCTTTTGGAGGCTTCAGTGGTTCTAGCAGAAGGAGGAACGGTGAGGAGGAAGGGGGGTCTGCTTGCCAAGCTGGACAGGGGTACTAATGAGGTGTCTTACTGCACTTTCATGTCTTTGCCTCCCAGCATGTACTCTTGCAAACTTTCTAACAACTTTTTGAAGTTCTTATCGTTCAGTCTTCGATTAAATCATTTGTATGCAGCAGACTCAATTATTTCAATATTTTTGTCGCAATCCATACGATATTGGCCGATATATCGGCCGGCCGATATATTGGGCCAATATATGGACTTTTTTCCAACATCTGCCGATTAACAAAAAAAAAAAAAAAAATTGATTTTATCAGGCGTCTGTGTGGGCGACTGTGGCAGCGACTGACTGACAGTAGGACCCCGGAAGGACCCAGCAGCAGCTTAAATGCAGGCTGCTATAGGAAGCTTCAGGCTTGCCTGTTTGGTAAATATTGTCAGGTTTTTTTTTTTAGCATGAATGAGAGAATATGCAATTTTGCTTTAGCCTTTTTGGTGTTTACTGACTGATCCTTACACTCTAAATGTAAGTCGTAGCATTAGCAAAGCATTAGATTTAGCATTAGCTTTAGCATGGCAAGCGTCCTCTTAAACTCTCACTTGTATACATCTCGTCGTGACGTCCTGGTGGGTTTAATTATTTGATAATGAACTCTTCTCGCAAGTGTATATGATTATAAAAAGAAGTAGGGGTGTCCTGATCGCATGTTTTTGCACCAGAGTCTGAGTCACCTGATTTTGATCTGCCGAAATCAAATCCTGATCCGATACCAAAAAGTTTTTTTTTTGAACATATAAGTTCCAAACATGCTATTTTCCCACCATGCCGCCTTCATAATATGAATTATTTTTAAACAAGACTAACGTAGAAAAATGCTCGTTTTTATTAAATGCTTCATTGAGTGAGTCTGCTTAAATCCACTCACCCTTTAATGCTCACGCTGCTGAAAACAGCCTCTCACTTACACAATGAGTTGCCACAGCACACTTATGCAAGTTTAACGATGATTGACACATCTGTTCCTTTGATCGTAGCGCTAACAAGCTTCTCTGGCAAGATCAAAGCAACAAACCTGCCAATCATCGTGAATTTTAAGTACCAAACGCAAGCTGGACAGTTGCTGCTTGGCAGGAGGGAGGGTGAGAGGCTGTAGCACTGTATGAGCATGAAGTAGAAAAACATAAATATACTTCTTTAATTAAAAACGTGATCCTTTTCACCCGATTCTGATCCACAGAAAAATGGCGTGATCGGCCTGATTTTCAATCACGTGATCTGATTGGGACATCACTTAAAAGAAGTGCTGCGTTTGTTGGTTTTGTAGCACTAGACCAAGTTAATACTTTAAATATCAGGTCTTCATTGTAAATTTGAAGCGGTTGAAGCAATTAAAAAAAAAAAAAAGCCTTCCGTAATCTACGTGCTTTAAAAAAAAGTATATCTGCCACAAATAACAGTTTACAAAAACGGCTTTGGATATCGGCTGAAATTTTTTTAGATATCGGCATCGGCATTTGAAAATCCAATTTCGGTCGACCTCTTTCCACACTATTGGTTTGTTCCCTAGTCATCTGCCATTTAATGCATTTTTAACCCATTTAAAAGTGTTGGAAATATTTTTACAACAAATACAGCATATTAACTTTCTAGAGCTCTTAATTATCTGCCATTGTCCCTATTATCTCACCTTCAGACTGACTTTTAAAGGGATCCACAGATAGGGATCCACAGATAGTACTACAGACTTGTAGTTCTTAAAAGATAAACGTTATTATGAGTGAAATAATTTCATATTAAAACCCCACTTGATGTTTTCGTTTTTAAATAATTAAATTAAATATTAAATTAAATTAAATATATATATATATATATATATATATATATATAGTAAATTATTGTTGGAATGGAAGGATAAGACGCAAGACGGATATATTCAACATACTGTACATACTTTGTTTATTATAACAATAAATCCACAAGATGGCATTAACATTTTTAACATTCTTTCTGTGAAAGGGATCCACAGATAGAAAGACTTGTAGTTCTTAAAAGATAAATCTTAGCACGATTTATAGTAATTTTATATTAAAACCCCTCTTAATGTTTTCGTTTTAATAAGATTTGTAAAATTTCAATCAATCAATCAAAAAAATAAACTAAAATAAATAATAAAAATAAACTAGCCAAACGGTGACGTCATTCGGGCTCCCTGCCGTTCTTCCACAGTGTCTTTAACTACTTAAGGTGGTGATTGAAATACATCACAAGGTGTCAATGGCGAGTTTTAGATTACTTAGAAATCAAGCCAATGAGTGTGTTTTGTCCCTTGACTAACGCCGTAGTTCCCTGTTTACTGGTCCATTCATTGTACTTCACGGTCATTTGAGTGCTGACTTCACAATGTATGAGACATCTGATAGTTTGTATATTGTGACTTATGGCCATCCAGTGTATTTGTTGAGCTAAACGAAATGTTTGAATAGAGTTTGACCAAAGTCTGAATAAGTTTATGTGTATTTTGCATAGCTATTTTGATTGGGAAAGCCAGTTCTTTTTGCATTGTTGTTTAACTGTGTGAGAATAGGGCCTCATTAATACAGATTGAAGCTCTTTTCTTTTTGTGAACATTATAATTTTTTTTGAGAGATAGGAATATTATTTTTGTTGTGCTTTCACTAAATGATACTTATGTATGTTGTGAAAGAATTGCCGAAGCTCATGCCAATAAACGGCGCGGTCCAATGAACGCCTGTGTCCACTTGCCTTTCTCTGCCTCTTAGCTCTCAACGTGCAAAAAACGGCGTCATTGTAATCTGTTTGAGGCAATGCATGAGCGGGTTATTCCGCGCATGCGTTAAATGCGTCAAATATTTTAACGTGATTAATTTAAAAAATTAATTACCGCCCGTTAAAGCGCTAAATTTGACAGCACTAATACAGACAGAACATACTAAAGGTTCCTTAAGAAAATACTTAAACGTAGTAATATCAAATAAGGGTGGTTTAAATATGCTACGTGACTAATGTGGCAACAGATCAACAATTTGCTTTAAAGCTACCACAGGAAAACAATGCTTAAAAGTATGAGAAGGAAACACATGCCCAAAAAATTTTGAGGCAATGAAAACATGATAAAAGACTCAATACAAACACAAATAGTACTTACTCGCCATGTAGAAGGAATTGCAGTAACCCGGTAGTATTCATCGAGTAACAGTGACAATCTACGTCATCACCCCGATCGTCCATTGCGCGCTTAAAACATGGCGCCTTCCATATCTCAAAACATGTCAATAGCAATAATTTATGTGTTTTTAATCACACATTTTAGTGAAAGACAACAATTGTGGCTTATTACCGCCTACAAATCTTTAAGTCCGAGGTTCCTTTAAAGAAAAAGACACTAGACTGAAGCGTTTTTCAGGTTATTGCGAGGAAGAAATTACAGGGAAAATGGTGATACAAAAAAATGATTGACTATACAATGTATGCTACTAAACTATGAGTAGTGTTGCAAAGTCATTATGACTTGATTTACCGAGGGGACTCCATGTGAAGAAGAGGGGACACATCAAATAACTGATAGGACAGAAGAGGGTAGACAGGACAAATTAGGGTATGACAGGGCAGGATGAGTGTGCAAACAGCATTAATGATGTGCTGTGGGGAACCCAGTATTAAGACAAATCACCTGTGAGAATTAGTGCGTCGACATCCTCATATTGACTGTATAATTGCCAATCCCGACACCAACAGTTACACAGTACATGCGTGTTAATCATGCGGAAAACAGAACTGATGCACAGGAAGCGTGGGATAGGCCAGCCGTTGAGATTTGATCAGATTGCTACCAAATACGAGACAGATGTACCAATTATGTGTATGAATGACTTCCTGTCACTTCCCAGTTCACCTGAGAGAAATTCTAGTGTCCATGTGAGTGTTAACACAGCCATTTATTTTTGATTATTAAAAATGTGGGACAGGCTTGCCTTTGAGGTGATGATGTAACAGCTCGTTAGGAGTCAATATGCAGCAGGCGCTTGGGGTTAAATGCCATTTAGCACCGCTCGCGTGCGTTCTTAAGCTTCCGGGCGGAAGAGTTCAGATGCTTGACCGTCAACGCTTACTGACGAGAGGCGGCGGAGTGGGCGAGATGTTGAGGAGATGCCTCCCTTTGCTCACTCGCTGGCCTTTTCCTCACCTTGGCTTGAGATTGACGGCCGACAAATGACAGCGCAGTGGAGTTTGTCACCTAACACTCTCGGGTCTCTTCAAACTGCCATTGTGTATTGGACGCGGGAGACTGGACTCAAGACTTTACTTGTCAATAAGAGTCTACTTACGGAAATGATGTTAAGTCAGTGTTTCCAAATTTGGTCATGCTGGCAGGCTGGGTGCCGGCTTCTTTGCGGACCCTTTCACACTCGGCTGCTGGTAGTGTGAAAAGGCCTTCAGTAGTTTTGATTAGCCCCATTCTATGCAGTGTTGTTAATCTTACTTTAAAAAAGTAATTAATTACTGTTACAAATTACTTCTCCCAAAAAGTAATTGCGTTAGTAACTCAGTTACCTGAATGTAAGAGTAATTAGTTACTTGGCAAAGTAACTGGTGATAATTTTCATGGTTTTTTTTCCTCAAAAAACCCCCAAAACAAAACAAAAAAAAACAGGTCACACAATGCGAAGTTAAAGGGTTTTTGGGACAATTGGCCCTAGCACAATTCTTTACTCTACACTTAACTAGACAGAGGGGTATTGCGATAACTAGATAGTAACCTTTGCTATGTGTGGAAGTCATTTAATGTTGTGAATCAACCATTAAAGTCGTTAAAATTGCTCCCGTTATTGCATTAGTTCCCTTCTGTCTACTTTTGATATGTTGTAAAACTGTTTCATCATTTAAAGATAGATTTAAGTCAAGATTTTGCCGATTTAGGAGCATTTTCGAAAAAAAGTTAGGTTCGCTAGGAAGGTTCTCTACAACAGAGCCTTCCTGAGAGGTCTACTGCTTTAAGGTAGCGGTTGTTTACTAACGCATCTAGTCCTTTATACATGTTGCCAATGCAGCCGTGTCTGTCATTTGCATCTAGTTCTATAATATGTGATATTTACCGTAGCATCATGTGGGCGTAGTTTGTAGGGTATCGGCTACAGTCAGGTATTATTGGAGCCACATAGCATCGCGTTTGCAACGGCGTCTTCCCCACTCCTGCTCTGCTCCCTCGTCTCCGTGAGTCCGTCTCTCTCAGACTTTTCTTGCATCATTCAACCAACATAGTAACGCATAGTAACGCACGCCTTTCCCGCCTCAGTAACGGTAACGGCACTGCCAAGATGAGAAAAGTAATTAATCAGATTACTCACTACTGAAAAAAATAACACTGTTAGTAACGCCATTATATTCTAACGCCGTTATTAACAACACTGATTCTATGTCTCAAATCTGCTTATGTCACTAAAATGCAAGAATGTGCTCTGGCAGTTTTCAGTTTTTCATTTTGAGTTTTTCCAAATATGCTTCTCTTCAGTTTATTATTTATTAGTTTTACCTCTTTTTCCACTTGATTGACTGTGACGCCATCAGGCACAAAAGACTCTTTATAGCCTTTTTGGCCTCTTTTTAATACAATATTTAAAGTTACAATTCAAGAAAATGCATGAAGGGTGTGTTCCAGCTATAGAGGGATCAGACTCCTCAGCCTCCCCGGTAAAGCCAATTCAGGGGTGCCCCCTTCGGGAAGTTGAATCTCGGATTCACGAAGAACAGTGGGGTTTTCGTCCCGGCTGTGGAACAGTGAACCAGCTGTACACCCTCGGCAGGGTCCTTGAGGGTGCATGGGAGTTCTCCCAACCAGTTTACATGTATTTTGAAGATTTGGAGAAGGTGCTCGACCGTGTCTCTTGGGGGGGTCCTGTGGGGGCTGTTTCGAGAGTATGGAGTACAGAGCCCCTTGGTAAGGGCTGTTTGGTCCCTGTACGACTGGTGTCAGAGTCTGGACTGCATTGCTGGTAGTAAGTCGAATTCGTTCCCAGTGAGGGCTGGAGGTTGCCGTTTGTCACCAATTCTGTTCATAACTTTTATGGACAGAATTTCTAGGTGCAGCCAAAGCGTTGAGGGGGTCCGGTTTGGTGGCCTCAGCATTGCATCTCTGCTTTTTGCAGATGATGTGGTGCTGTTCATCAAGCCGTGATCTCCAACTCTCACTGGAGCGGTTCGTAGCCGAGTGTGAAACGGTTGGGATGAAGATCAGCACCTCCAAATCCGAGACTATGGTCCTCAGTCGGAAAAGGGTGGCGTGCCCTCTCCAGGTTGGGGATGAGGTCCTGCCCCAAGTGGAGGAGTTCAAGTATCATGGGGACTTGTTCATGAGTGAGGACAGGAAGGAGTGGGAGATCGCTAGGCGGATTGGTGCAGCGTCTGCTGTGAAACGGACTCTGCACTGGTTTGTAATGGTGAAGAAGGAGCTGAGTTAAAAGGCGAAGCTCTCGATTTACTAGTCGTTCCTACCATCACAAGCTGTGGGTCATGACCGAAAGACCAAGATCATGGATATAAGCGGCTGAAATGAGTTTCCTCTACAGGGTGTCTGGGCTCTCCCTTGGAGATAGGGTGAGAAGCTCGGTCACCTGTGAGGCACTCAGGGTCGAGCTGCTACTCCTCCGCGTTAAGAGGAGCTCTGGCATCTGGTTCGGAGGCCTCCCGAAAACCTCCCTGGAGAGGCGTTCCAGGCATGTCACATCGGTGGGAGGCCCCGGGGATGACCCAGGACATGCTGGGGAGACTGTCTCTCGGCTGGCCTGGCCTGAAGTGGCTGGGGAGAGGGAAATCTGTTCTTCCCTGCTAAAGCTGCTGTGACCCGTCCCCGGATTAAAGCAGTAGATAATGGATGGATGAATGGATGGCCGAAAATTATTGACAGTTTAAAACATATAATATTTCTCTGAATATACGGTAGTCATAGTTAGTTTTGTAAATGCAAAATATGATTTCACTGTTAAAAAAGTACATGTTTTCCTACACATATTATTTATTCTTACTGTAGGTGTTGGTTGTATTCAAACTTTTTTTTAGCAAAGAAAGTAGCTCTCTACTCTCTATTTCATAACTTTTGAGCTGCTATCATGGTTCTTTGTCAAAATCTTGCATTTTACTGGCCTCCTGACTAGAAGATAATGAGCTGTCTTGTAACATTCAATGTCAATGTGCTTATCAGATAAGAAATGAACTACTACACACAAACTTGTAGGATGATTCATAGACACCTAAACAGTCAGAATCGGAAAAAAGACCAGATCATCTGACATCTCTTACCGTAATCACTTGTGTACGACTTCCTAATCTTATATCTCAAAATCCAAGTCATTCTCGGCCCCGTCATTGAAACATTCCACGATCTTATCAACAAAAGAAGTGTGCATCGATACAGATTTAAGGATTCTAGTTTTCATAGAATTGCTAACGCTAACTTAGCCTTTTAGTTGACTGATTTTGTGGGAACTTGTTTGATGTTTGTCACAGTAACTCGACTCAAAATCTAAGATCTGTGACTGGAGCATTTACTCTCAACTCTTGCATAGGTTAGCTTTATGAGCAAATGTTGGACACTAACTTTGTGCTAGCATGCTAAGACTGCCATTGGATGTACATGGGTGGAGCTGACAGTAAACGATGCACTTTTTATTTGTTAATAATTCATAAAAATGCTGCTGATGAGGCAAACTGGCAAACGTGTGCGTGTCAGGGAGCCCATCAAGCATGAGGTACATTAAGATAATGGATCTTCACTGACCTCATCTTGCTGTGATCAATAACTCCATGAGTGTGGATGTGTATGTGCGTGCGCGAATTTGCGCTTTCCCACTCACTAGCTTGTTGTCTTGCTAATCTCAAGGGTGATTTATAACTGCTCTTTTCAATTAAGTACAAATAGGTTTGATTGTTGTGTACTTTTTTTAAATGAGGGATAAGAACACATCTGGACATGACGCGCGCACGTATGCATGCATGCTCTTCTCATTTGCCTTTAAATGAAAGAACTTCAGCTCCTTTTTATGTCATTATATACCTTATGTGTGTGCATTTGCATGTTGTTATCAGGCCCAGCAGTGTGTGCACTAATTACAGTTTTTGATAGCATGTGAGAAAGTGACTGCGGTGTTATCGCAAACACCCACTGCTTCCATCATCGAGCCTCCATTGTGCGTGTCTTTGTGTACGTGTTTGTGTGTTTCTCATTAGTGTGTACGTGTCATTTTGGCACCCTGGTGAACATTGTTGAATGTGAGTACTATCGTGCAACAACAGCAGTAAATCACTCAATCTATGCTGGAGCTTCATAAACACACCAGTGTGACTAACATGCATACATTTATAGATCACGTGCTTGCAGATTAAATTTTTGCATACACAGTGGTACATTGAACCTTCCCGTGACTGCACTTATCTTAAATTCTCAGTTCCAGTCCCACCTAAAACAGTACTTCGAGTAAAATATTTAAATGTTCGAACAATGTCCCTCACCACTAATTCTCAAAGTGATATGGCTCTAATATTTCAATGCAGCGGCCACTGTGGAAACATGAAGAGATGCAGCCTCAGGAGGCCGTTCGGAAGACTGTGTTGTTCCCCGATTGTGAACCTTTGTCGCCAGCACTGCCCGCCGGCGGAGACGTAATTGTGGTGTCAGGTGGGGATTGGCCTGTAAAGACCAACAAAGATTCGCAAGAGTGCAGGAACACACACCTGCAGCCGACCAAACACTTATCAGTAGCGTGGCAAAGACCCGCACACACGGAGGTGGCGGCGGAGAGAAGCCATTCATCATTAGCCAAAGAGGTTCATGAGGGAGACAAAGCCTGTGAAGAAAACGCTGCAAACAGCAAATGGGGATGATTCAACCACCTTTGCGAAATGCAAACTTAAATAGTTGGGTCTGAAGTGTTTGTGCATTTGGGTCTGACTTATCCATTAATCTAGAGAGAGGGGTTTGACAAGTCGGGTGCAAAGTCCTTGAAATATTTGATATGATAGTTTCTGTTGAAAGAAACTTGTCCTACATGCTACTAGAATGACACATCAGATCTGAAATGCTTGTTCTCGTTGGTTTAATCAAGTGTTATTTTGGCCAACGATGACGATAACGAAAATATTTCGTCAACGAACACTTTTTTCATGAATATGACGAAAAGATTACGAGCTAAAAACGTGTTTCGGGAGACGAAAACATAGAGATGAATGCCAGTTTTTGTTTAACGAGACGAAAATGCGCAATAGTTTCTGTCAAATGTTCACAATGTGTAACATTTTCATTTGTATTTAGCTTGTTTTGTAGCAGTGTCTGGTTGTGTCACTTACAGTGGGGCAAATAAGTATTTAGTCAATCACTAATTGTGCAAGTTCTCCCACTTGAAAATATTAGAGAGGCCTGTAATTGTCAACATGGGTAAACTTCAACCATGAGAGACAGAATGTGGAAAAAAATAAAACAGAAAATCACATTGTTTGATTTTTTTAAAAAGAATTTTATTTGCAAATCATGGAGGAAAATACGTATTTGGTTAATACCAAAGGTTCATCTCAATACTTTGTTATGTACCCTTTGTTGGCAATAATGGTGACCAAACGTTTTCTGTAACTCTTCACAAGCTTTTCACACACTGTTGCTGGTATTTTGGCCCATTCCTCCATGCAGATCTCCTCTAGAGCAGTGATGTTTTGGGGGTGAGATTTGGAGACTGGCTAGGCCACTCCAGGACCTTGAAATGCTTCTTGCAAAATCTCTCGATACATGGCCCCATTCATTCTTTCTTTTACACAGATCAGTCGTCCTGGTCCCTTTGCAGAAAAACAGCCCCAAAGCATGATGTTTCCACCCCCATGCTTCACAGCGGGTATGGTGTTCTTCGGATGCAATTCAGTATTCTTTCTCCTCCAAACACGAGAACCTGTGTTTCTGCCAAAAAGTTCTATTTTGATTTCATCTGACCATAACACATTTTGCCAGTCCTCTTCTGGATCATCCAAATGCTCTCTAGTGAACCGCAGACGGGCCTGGACGTGTACTGGCATCGGTAGGGGGACACGTCTGGCAGTCGAGGATTTGAGTCCCTGGAGGCGCATTGTGTTACTGATAGTAGCCTTTGTTACTGTGCTCCCAGCTCTCTGTAGGTCATTCACTAGGTCCCCCCGTGTGGTTCTGGGATTTTTGCTCACCGTTCTTGTTATCATTGTGACGCCACGGGGTGAGATCTTGCATGGAGCCCCAGATCGAGGGAGATTATCAGTGGTCTTATATGTCTTCCATTTTCTACTAATTGCTTCCACGGTTGATTTCTTTACACCAAGCGTTTTACCCATTGCAGATTCAGTCTTCCCAGCCTGGTGCAGGTCTACAGTTTTGTCTCTGGTTTCCTTCGACAGCTCTTTGGTCTTGGCCATAGTGGAGTTTGGAGTGTGACTGACTGAGGTTGTGGACAGATGTCTTTTATACCGATAATGAGTTAAAACAGGTGCCATTAATACAGGTAACGCGTGGAGCCTCGTTAGACCAAGTTAGAAAACGTTAGACCTCTTTGACAGCCCGAAATTTTGCTTGACCAAATACTTATTTTCCACTCTAATTTGGAAAGAAATTCTTTTTAAATCAAACAATGTGATTTTCTGTTTTTTTCTCCACATTCTGTCTCTCATGGTTGAAGTTTACCCATGTTGACAATTACAGGCCTCTCTAATCTTTTCAAGTAGGAGAACTTACACAATTGGTGGTTGACTAAATACTTTTTTGCCCCACTGTATATTACGTGCTGCGCCCCCCCGACTCACCGGTGCCCTCTCGAGGCTTGCATATTTTAAAACACATGGTAAGATTTGTTTTCTTATCTCTGCCAGATAGAATATGCAATGGTGTTTTAGCCTTGAAAGTCTGTGCTAAATGATCATCACACACTGAGTGTAACTTGTAGCGTTAGTATAGAATTTACGTTCGCGTTAACGGTGAGCATCCTCTTAAACGCTCGGATAACTTTTTTTTACATTCAGTTCGTTGCTTCCAGTTTGCTTTAAGTAGTTAGTAGTAGTAATAGTAGTAGAAGTTTTCCTGTTGACCTAGTATTATCACTAAGTTCATGTTGTCTTTCTAGGCCAATAGTTTTCAACCTGGGTTCGATCGAACCCCAGGGGTTCGGTGAGTAAGTCTTATGGGTTCGGTGAAGGCAAATAAACACGGAGCCCTATTTTCATATGCTGATTAAATCTAGGCAAAGTGGCTTTTTAAACCAAGTTTTGGACTGGTTTGCTCCCAATTTACAGGCTTAATCCATTTCTTTTAATTACTAGTCCTCAATCTGATGGGAGGAGGAACTGGTTTTCTCAGTGGAAGGTTGACTCGCACTTGGTATGAGGCAATACAACAGACCAATGGGTAGCCTGGTCTCAAATTTTGACCTATTTATAAAACATGCTGTCAAATGAGTAGAATTTTGAATAGGAATTTGCTAAATTATTAGCTTTCTAGCTTAGATATATATTGGTCTTGCATTTAAAAAAATTGCTTTATTTTCGAATTCTGACGGGTTCGGTGAATCCACATGTGAAACTGGTGGGGTTCGGTACCTTTAGCAAGGTTAAGAACCACTGTTCTAGACGCTAACAATATGTGCTCGTCTGTTGATGTTCATTCGAAATAATTGGAGCCCTTTACTTTTTCTTTTTTTTATTTTTGGAGTACATTTTAAAAATTTTACATGTTAAAATATTTTTAGTAAACGTCGACTAAATTTAGACGAAATTGGTGTTGTGCTTTTGTCAACAAAAACCAAAGACAAATACATTTTGAGAGATAAAATATTACTAAGACTAATAAGTATTATCTTCCAAAAGACTAACAGTAAGTCAAAGACGAGTATTAAAAGGGCTGCCAAAAACAACGCCGATTTAATCGAAGGTAGCCACATTATTTCATTAATACCATATTTTTTAGACTATACTGTAAGTCGTAGCTTTTTGTCATTGTTTGGCCGGGGGTGAGACTCATACTCTGTAGCAACTTATTATGTTAAATTATTAACACATTATTATATAATTTCACATGTTATTATTACCTTTTTGGAACCCGTGTTGATTTCTCTCACAAGAAAATCCGTTCAAATGGCGGCAAAACAAAGAAACTGCGACGCGGTCATAAATCATCGCATTTCGAGCATGTCGTCGGATGTAGAAACAAATGGCGAGTCAAATTTTACGTCAGATGTCGAAAAAATTGTGTGTCAAAGCGATTGTATGTCGAGGTACCACTGTACTAATATTTAATACTGTCATAGTCTTTATCATCAGGGGCGCTGCCAGGGATTTTGGGCCCCATGAAAAGATATCACCCACCACCAGTGCCGGGACACACACACACATTTAGAGTATCAACGATGTAATTTCCTGCATTCTGGTAAATCTTTACACACTAATTTGTGCATTTTCTGCATTACTTTAAAATGAAAATATATTTATGTAAACATGCAGTGTATAGAGCAATAATGAATAGACTGATAACATCTATAAGAAATGTACTGAAGGCCATCTTTTACAATCTAAATATATTTTTATTAGAAATATTCTCAAAGCAAATACCATAATGAATGACTTAGAATAAATGTTTTGTGTTAACTTACCACTAACCACTGATATTTTATGTGTGGTGTGGCAGTGTTCGAATTAATTCCTCACCTCCTTCAGTTGGGAGTAAAGATGAGGCTGGCTCATAAAGGGGGTCAGGAGACAGGGCTGCTGAGCCAGACGCAGCAAGAGGTGTTGTGCCTGTTACAAATGCAGGTAAGGGCAGAGACAACTGTTTTAGTATGAAAAGCTTGCTAAGGGTTTGCCTGCTGTACTGATTAAATGTAAGCTAAAAGTGGAGCAGACACTGGCTAGCAAACAATTACAAGCCCCATCTGGAAATTCGCGATCTCCACTATAGGCTACAGCTCAGAAGCGAGGTCCCTTGTTAACAAACTAAATTCAATTGATGACAAACTTAATTCAAAAAAATTTTGACAAACTGGATTCAAGCCGATTTTAAAAAAGAAAATTTGCACACCAACTTTCAACATCTGTAGGATACCAAAAAATACCGTCATTATTTGGAATTCATGCTTTTGAATAGGTGAATGTTGCTCATTGAGGCCGGGAAAATCCCGTATTTCTGTGAGCTGGGACCTCATTTCGGAGCTTTGTAATAGACATCGCGAGGTTTCAGATGGGGTTGGAGTAGGCTAAGATAACAGGTTAATTTTCAGCACTGCACTGACACAAGACACCAACCTTCCTTTGTGAAGTACTTTGTCACATCCTGTTGGCCTTTTCTACCCCTCTCTCGTTTTGCTTTCTTTTCTTTCCTCTTTTGATAACCAGATTTTTGTTTTGAAAATATTTCTGCAGTACCACGCACTCCGAGTCATTGACTGGTGTAAATGTGCACCGCTGCTCCCGGTGTGATCGAAGGAAGGGCGGACCAAACCATTTAATGAAAATACGAGGGCTTGGGTGGGGTGGGTGGCTGGCAATACATATGCTCTCTGGGTGTTATATACTTTTTGCTAAAAACAAAACAAGAAAAAAACCCTTTGTTTTATTCCTATTAAAATTTTAATGATTATTATTAAATTTGCAAACGATTACCTCATGTTCTAATTTTCTTTGTGGGCCCTATCAGGGCATGGGCCCTTAGAAATCACTTAGAAATCACTTTTCACCCCTATACGGCGCCCTGTTTATCATGCAACCTGTTCAGGAAGCAGAAGAGTTGGATATGAAGTGCTTGCGCGAGCTACCTTAAAGTGTTAACAAACAAACTTCTAAAACAAAAATCTTTTGTCTTTTAAACACAGTCAACTCGTTGGGTCTGAAGTGCTTGTAGCTCTTGATTCAAGCGGTGACTACCACACTATATTGCTTTAGTCGTATAAACAATTAGTATGCTCCTGGCTTTTTCAGTGATAAAACTAGTCAAGTCTGAAGTAGCCCACTTGTCGGTCTTGCTTCAAGAGGTGACGACAATATTAATACAAAAATCTAACAAAAAAAAAGGAAAAGCTTATTCTCTACAATATTGAGAAGTTGACTTGTCAGGTCTGAAGTGTTTGTACTTCACTAACCTCTACTTGGTACAAGGTATGACAAACACACAACTTTACTGCATTCGTAAAATTCATTCAGTTGGAAGTCGTGTTTGTCTCAAAAGTCTATTGCAGGCCCACGATTGTAATTTATGGGGATGGCATTGATGAATTAAGACCGCCCTTCCCTTTGTATCATGTTAAACGGGCAGCAGTCAGTAGCATTAACATGCTGCTTAATGTGGCGCGCCGAAGCCACTAATTAGCCACCTAGCCTGCTGGCTGACATTTGCCTTCCAATTAGCACTTTTGTGTGTCTCATTGCACAAAACGCATTAAAGGTGCACAACACGTGACCCCGCTTAATGCATGATTTGCTGTTGAGTAGTTGGTGCACGCAACACTTGCTTTGCCAAAACAGCAATGTGCTCGGTTGTTTTTTAAGACAGCTCTTGTTTTGTTTCCTTGTGTACCTAATGAGGTGGCCAGCAAAGTACATGTAGTAATTATCTTTAAGTAACATCTTTCAACTTGTCCAATTAGGAGAATGTGTCTGTTGTTGCCATGGCATCCAATGAACATCTTGTAGGATGTGTCAGTGTGCAAACACTGGTGTAAACATTCCTCTACTGATTGTATATCTGTATTAATAGCATTTTTGGACCCTGCAAATGTCTGAAAATTCACCAATTTTGGCATATGGATATATATTATATAGAGATATATTTTAGGTGTCCCCTGTATGATGGCTCAAAATTCAGGAGGTAGCAGTTGGAAAATAATGAACAGCACCATTTTCAAAAGTATCATATTACAGAATGGATAAAAAGGCCAAATAGTGATACAGTCATCCCTTTTTCACGGTTAATGGGAACCAGAACTCGCTGCGATAAGTGAAAAACCACAAAATTGCACCCTCCCACCCCCAATTTTTTTGGGTGTGTGTGCTCAATGTATTTTAGATTTAGCATAGGAAAGAGATACATATAAGACATGTTTTTTCACTTTTTCTTAATAATAATTAAAAAAAAATTATGGAGATATATTTTAATAAATGGTT
Organism: Corythoichthys intestinalis; assembly: GCF_030265065.1. Lineage (NCBI taxonomy): Eukaryota > Metazoa > Chordata > Actinopteri > Syngnathiformes > Syngnathidae > Corythoichthys > Corythoichthys intestinalis. The sequence goes on from NC_080416.1 coordinate 25,708,657, forward strand.
TTTAAGAACTTCAAATGTAATAATTATGATAAGCTTTAAACATTTTGCTGCCCCACTAAATTATTTTAAAACAAGAATAACGTAGAAAAATGCTTTTCTTTATTAAATGCTTCATTGAGTGAGTCCACTCAAATCCGCTCACACTGCTCACTTACACACGAGTTGCCACAGCAAGTGCTTCACACGCTCAATGATGATTGACACATGCGGTGCCTTGAAGTTTTGACTTCCAAGCTTTGGCAAGATCAAACCTTAACGTCTGTCAATCATCGTTAACTTTAACAACTCCATTGCACTGCCTGACCAAGAAAAGCAGCAGGAGAGAGAGTGAGGGGCAGTTTACATTGCGACTCTCCGAGAAGACGAAAAATTTCAAATTTGCATTTATATGGTTCAGTCTCCAATGGAACAATGTCGTAATTCCATGTGAAAACGATGTAGTATTCATGCCAGGCCCTAGGGGGCAGTGCAGATTTACAAGGCGACAGCCAATCATGCACATTGACCCCAACAACCTCCTCTGTCAGAAAGACAACATACCCGCCTACTCCAAGTGGTGGCATTTTTCTTCTGCTTCAAAAGGCATAAAAATGGAAACATTCAATATATTCAGATTAAAAATATTTAAAACAGTTCATTTGAGTCGATGTTCCGCCATATTTACTGTTTTTAATGTTTAGTAGCAGCGCTGCGCACGCCCAATTTGACGTGTACGAGTTCTGACGTTATCAGCGCGGGAGCTTTCAATTGATATGCATGCAGAGCAAGCCCCCTCAACCCCCCGCAATCAAATCCTTCTACTTTGGAGGCAGGATTCAAAGGTTTTCGTCTTCGCCTTCTGTCTTTGCCGACACCATATGAAGGCGAGGCCATTCCGCGACACAGTCATTGCGTCTTTGTGTCGCAGAGTCGCCATGTAAACTGCCTCTAAGACGACGTGATCGGATTGGGACAGATATATGACATTCTGTATTTATTTATTTATTTTTAATTGAAAAAAAAAATACGCGATGGACTGAGGGTGCGAAGTTTGAAGCGCGAAGTAGTGAGGGATCACTTTAATTCATTCATTTATACAGCGCTTTTCAGTACACTCAGAGATGCTTTAAGTTGCATTATTTTTTTCAAACCACACTAGGTGGCAATAAACTACGTACTATGGTAACCGTTGAGCTCCCATGGGGCAAACTGGCAGAAGCGAGGCAGGCAATTGGCGCTTCTGACCTCTACCAACCACTCAATGTCGCACATACCTCAGAACAGAGGCTCAAAATAAATCAGTATTGTTTAAAGAAGACATTTTGAGAAAATTTTAGGACTCGCTTCGCAAACTTTTAATCATAAATAAACCTGAATGAGCCCCTGTTGGAAGTGGGTATTCTAGAAAGTTGGGTGCTGCAAAACTTTCAAACTTTTCTGAATCTATACCATCGAATGGTCCAAGGATTCTTTAAAAAATGGAGGAAAAACCTGCCCTTATTCTTAAAGGATAAATGTGACTTTGTATATTGTGACTAAATACTGCCATCTAGTGTATTTGTTGAGCTTTCAGTAAATGATACTGGAGCCATTTAACTGTTCTGCCCAAATGCATGATGGGAAGTGCAACCATGACTGTGCATAGTGGCACCAATTGATATATCTTCTCTGCGTTGGGAAATAACATAGGGTGTTAAGAAAAAGATCAACTACTACCTTTCTTCCCCACATTGCTTCCCACGATATTTCTAATTATTGAGAGAGGGATAGTAAGGCTTTAGCCAATTAAAAAAACACTCCAAATGCTGCCAAAATTCACTCTACTCATTTTACGCTGCCTTTTAGCTCTATATATAGGTAAAACGGCACCATTATAGACTGAACGCGACAATGCGTGAGTTGGTCGTGCAGCGCATGCGTTAATTGTGTTAAATATTTTAACGTGATTAATTTTTTTAAAAATTAATTATCGCCGTTAACGCGATAAATTTGATAGCCCTACTTTAAGCTAAAACTAAAGACTCTGGATGAGTGTAAGACATTTTGTCTGTAACGTTAAATACAATTAGAAAACGATTTAATTAAAAAAAAAAAAATATATATGTACACTATATTAAAAAAAGGCATGTCTGATATTTTTTTGCCAATTCCGATACTTTCAAAATGACGTGATCGGAACCGATTGGGATCTTTAAAATTAGGTAAACCTTTTTCTCGGAACAGGATGCACTAAAAAGTCTGAAGGAGAAATGGTTGAAATTGAAGTCGAAGCTTGTCATTTTGATTTGAAACAGCCATTTTTGGGCAATCCTTATTGATGTTTTGAAGCCTACCGCAGTGGCGCAAGCAGTAGTATATTTTCATTTCCTCTGCCTGCGGCCCTCGCTGGCTATCTGTTTGCTTGTCGCCATTTCTTTGAGGGATTCAGTGCGCTACACTTTCAAGTAGCACTTCATTGACGTCCATTTCTTTTCTCAAGGGATTTATTGAGCGGAGCGGCGGCTGCTGGAAGATTTAACCCTGGAAGATGGCCATATAAAACAAATAGGGGTCAGGCCCAGTCACATCAGGGTCAGGCTTGTGTGTGTGTATGTGTTAAATGCTGAACTTACAAATGGAGTTCATTTCCCATGTGGTGATGTGGAACATAAAAATGGAGATGGATGACACACCCCACAGGTGTCGACCGATGTTTGACCCGCTGTGTGTGATGTCATGCGGCCAGGCATGGTGGGACTTTGAGTTGGCTTATGATAGAGGAGCAGAAGACGAATCGCTTCCTGTTCATTCTGTTTATCAGGCCACTGCATATTGCACATGGCATCCAAGCGGGAATGTTAGGAAGATGATTGGACTGATAGTGGCCGAACCCCATAGGCTTCTTTTTTGTGCAATGCCTACTGCTGCTGCGTGTTTATTAGCCTGCCAGTGTCCTTGTTGTTGTTGTTGTTGTTTTTGTCATGGTGTTGGGTTCTGAGGGCTCATGGTAGACCTCCGGACACAATGTTGCACAAAGCTCGGGCTCTAGGCAACAATGGAATTACAACTACTGGCAGCAGCGTATGGCAGCCCGAGCAGATTAGTGTTATTCCATAAACTGTGCGCTCTTTTGGGAATTGTCAGTCGTAGCGCTCACTTAGTGGGCGACGTCTCTGCCAGGATTTCAGCTTGTACTTGGTGGGATTTTCCACACCAACACAGCTCGCTTTCACGCCTCTGATCAGTGCTGCCAGCTCGTCAGGCATAAAAGTAGCTAACAAACCAACCGTGGACTTGATCCTCGGAATCTGGACCTGCTACATTCCTAGGTCTAGCTCTCGTTCGAGACAGGCGGTTGAGGCAAACGTCTTCCCCACGTAGTCTGACTACTACGTTATAGCTCTGACATCAATGCATAGCCTTTTCAACTCAATTGACATGCCTTGAACTCTGGGTTCATGATACTTATCTTTAGTTGTTAGTATCAATGAATTATCCTAAGGCTGTGAATCTTGTGCAATAAACTCCGGTTCATCATTAATTTGACAGGGATGTTGGATGCAATTGCAAGAAGACTGTAGCTCTCGCTCTGGTGGAATGACTGACTTGCTCAAGACACCGAAGACTTTGGGAACAAATAATTCCAAAAAATGAGATCAAAGAATGAAGGACCGCACAGTTACTTACAGCCTGATAAGGTTCATCTAAACATTGCAATGTACTTTGCACACAGCGGTTTTAAAGTGTCTGTGACACAAAAAAGCATTTTTTATTTCATATTACACGCAGTATTTTATGCTCCTGAATAAAATGGACCGCTTGGATGTGTGTGCAACCGATCGATATATTTATTCAATTTTTTGAATCGCGCGCTATGAAAATGAGTGACTTCCCGCTCAAGTCTTGGAAGAAGGCGAATGTGATGTCAGCCGAGTAAACGTCTCACAATACAGCCATTATTATAGCATGCAGAAGGGCTGCGGATTTTCAGCTGATTTTGCAGATTAATTTGTTTATTTTTGCGTCACGCCAGTCCAATCTGCTGCAGGCTTTTGTTGCTACACCACGGAGGGTGGGGTGAGGCTTGTTGGATATCCACAAGATCCTTGTTCACCGCGATAGGACAAAACAAGTCCGACAACCGAGGAACCATTGGACAGACAAGAAAGTGAATAAGCTTGGTGTTTTACAATATATTATGTCAAAGACTGGGATCATGCCAATGTTTTAATAAGGAGGTGGCTTGCATTTTGTGTGTGACAATACTACCTGTCCACCGAGAAGCCCACACGGCCGACGACCATGGTCGCTGGCAGTTAAAGGCATGCCCTCCTACAGAGCGCTTTCCTCGACTTGGCCCCAAGCAGCGCCCCGCTCTAGTCTCTGGTCCTGGATTGTGTAGACATTCAGCCCCCTCAGCCCTGTTTGCATGCCGCCGAGAATGCTCCTTTTTCGGCTTGGGCTCGTGGAGCCCCCCGCTTTCGTTTAGTTCTCGATTGCGTCCATTTTCATGTTGCACATGTATGTTTATGATGTAACTTGTTTATTTAGCACCCATGGATAACATTGAGAGTCGTAGTGAATGTAAAAGAGGCTTATTTACTGCCACAAAAGCTTTGGGAGCAAAATATTATAAGAGGGCAAAATTTGGAAGAACACCGGCAACAAGCACTGCCTGCCTGCCCGGACCGCAGTAGAATGATGAGCTGAAACTTGCTCGGTGCTCGGGGCTGGCCGATCGGTGAAGACAATCAACCCTGCCGCCCTGTGTGACATTAGTCGGGGTAGTTTTGTGTGAGTTTCTATTTTCGAAAGGCGAGGAAAAGCCGCTCAATTTGGGTTAGCATGTCATCCACGTGTCACGCCTCCTGTTTTGTTTACACTCTTTCCTAGGCAGGGAAATGACAAAAGCCAGACTAACTCCGGTGGCATAAAATACTGTTCGGGAGGTTTAAGAAGTCTGCAGTTTTGACCATTATGCAGTAATTTTGCTCCGTCGAACTGAATAAATGCATTTTTAATTTTTCATATTCCATTTAGCACAAGGCTGTTATTTGTCATGACCATACCATTTATTTAGCAATTGGGGAAAAATACTTAGATAAAAAGAATATCCTGTAAAAATATTGGAGTAGAGATATTTAAACAATAATGACATTTTGCTGCTCTCTGTCGCATTTTCCTCGTTCTGAATCTTCCCCCGCAATTGGCTGAATTCTAAATCAGCTGAAATCGTTACTCTGCCGGCGTCATCACCCAGCTGGGGACGCTAGAGCGCAGTAATGACAGTCGGGGCAAAACGGTAGATTAAAAGACTAATTTCCCGTCATCTCCGCTTTGCCAAATTTTTGTATATAGTCAAATCGTCTCAAAATATGATTGTAACTCACATAATAATGCTATTTAAGACTTTTTTTTTTAAAAAATCCGGTCACAGGCTCTTTAAGGTTTTGCTCTCTGAGCAACATTAATTATGTACATTCAAATGTTTCATCGCTCTTTAAATCATTGGCTGCCATTCCGCTCGACAAAATAAACTCCAGAGAGCAGGCTGCTAGTTATCCAACTTGGAGAACAAACACATGGCTTTCTCTTCCTGTAGTCCACTGACAATTATTTGTTTGTTTTTGCGGTAAGAGTTTCAGTGGAGAAAATTCACATCGCTGATCTCTGTACTACTCTTGGGACTTCCTTGAGAAGTAGTTTCAGTAATGGGATGATACTGTAAGGCATGTGGCAATCTCTAGCATTCCCAGTTTAAAGGACCCTTATGTCAGGAGGCCCAGAGTTGAAGGTGCTATGATTGAGACTATCAAGATGAATGAACTCGAAATTGGGTCGGTCCATGATGAGCCCAGTTTGAAGGACCCTCAGGAACCTTTGTGTGATAGATTTTTGAGATGGCTCTTTGGTGTAATGACCAGGCTTTTGAGACCTATGACAGTATGATTGTTAACCAATGAGGACATGCCTAGTTTGAAAGACCCTGATTCTGATAGAACTTGAGCATGCATTCAATTCTCAAAATCCAGGTTGGATTCTTTTGTTCTATCGTGAGATGTACCCTCACATAGCAACACTGGATGGGGATAAAGGAAAAGTCGTGAGTTGATTGGTTGGGGAAGGATGGATGGAGGGGTGCGGTTATGGCGATATGAAGATATCATCTTTTCAGATGTCATTACAGTTGGCTTTGTAGTCCGCTTACCTAAAGTGGATTACGCTGGGCCAACTGTATGTATGACAATAGGGAAGAAGAGGATGCACGCATACATGTGCACGCGCACACGCGAAGACAGACAATGACATCGCCCGCGGCAACGCCTTAGCCGACTCCTCTTCCTCATTTCCTATGCTGTGTTTTCTTTTTTCCCCCACTCGGCTGTCACGTCATTTTCTTCTTGTGCTCTCCGCTCCTCCTCTACTTCTGTCCCTCCATTTTCATTCTCATCCTTTACCCCCACTCTTCAACCCTCCCTTATTATCCTTCTCTCACCCTGTGCTTCATTATCACCCTCCTCATTTCCCTTTGTTTCCTTTTAAACCTCCTCCTCCTCATCTCTCGATCATTTTCTCATCTTTCTGTGAGGAGGCACACGTGACCTCGCAGGTTGTAACGAAAAGCAAATAAGGAAGAAAATAGTTGTCGGAATGTCACGGAGCCGGTTTTACAGCAAGAATGCTGGTGGTTGCTTGTTGCTTTGTTTGCTTTTTAACCCCCCTTCACACTTGAAGTTATATGATTCATTCATCTTAAGCAATACTTGCCAATTATAATGAACAATCATGAAATAAACTCACTTTATTAGGATCAGTTTTATAATTACTGTTCTATAAAAGTAATTTGGTGTAACAGATTATGTAGTACAGTGTACGTACTATACACTGTACATATCGTTAATTATAATGAATTATGTTTGTGTGAGTTTTACATTTGTTTTTTAGGTTTTAACATAGACTTCATAATTAAATTGACGGGTCAAGCCGTCAGACACGGCGTCACACCTTCAAGTAGGGGACCTGCCCACACACAGCGTCAAGAGTTATTCTCAAACACACGTACGCAGTGATCAAACGCCGGATTTAGGTTGAAAAAGTACGAAAGCTGTACTGCATACAAATAGGAAGAATTGTCTCAGGAGTGATTTGTTCGAGGATTCAAGGTAATTATTATTTTTTTCGTGCCATGCATGCATTTTGAAACATTGGAAAAATCAATGGGAGAAATTAGCCGCTACGGCATTGGTGTCATAGTTCGCAATATTTACATAAAATAAATGCTAACTGTACGGATTTTTTTGCTTTTAACCAAGAATGGAGACTGTTTCACGTCCATATTTATACATAATTCAGGGATTTAAGCATTTATTCACAAGAATTAAAAAAAAAAAAAAAAAAAAAAAAAGATCTTTGTTTTCATAAGGCAGCTGCTACATTTGCTTACTGACTAGCATCATAGTTCGCAATATTTACCAAAATAAATGCTAACGGCACGTTTTTTATTTTTCTTTTAACCAAGAATCGAGACTGTTTTACGTCCATATTGATTAAGAATTTAGGGATTTAGGCATTTATTCACAAGAATTTTCAACAGTTTTCATAAGGCCGCAGCTACATTTACTTACTTACTGAATAGCATCATACAGGGTGTTCCAAAATGGTTGACCGCATTCTAAATGCCAATATCTCATAAACTACTGGATGGATCTCAATGAAACTAAATACACTTCATGTTGAAGGTCATAAGTTTTATTGGTTAAATTTACAAAGAAAAGTACAAATATTTGTTGGTTCTATGACAGATTTTCATAAATGTTCAATATGAGCGCCGCCTGTGACCCTGCACACGTCGAGTCGGTATTTGAGCTTGTGTCAAACTTGCTGAAATTTCTTTCATTTTTGGTGCCAAGTCCGAATTTGTTTTGTAGTTGGTGCCTTCTTTGCAAAATTTGTGAAGAAGGCACGCTGCATGCACTGTTTTCAGTGACTGAGTCAGAGCACACTATACCTTGCAAAATGCCTTTTCTTTTGACGTGAACGGCATTTCTCTACCTGAAAAGACAGAAATGCCAAACGTTACAGACAAAAACTTGAAAAGTTTCTACACGAGGTGTGAAAATCTGAGGTCATTCCAACGGAAATTTTTTAAATTATTGGCCTTTGAAATGGGGTCAAACATTTTGGAACACCCTGTACTTCGCTATATTTACGTAAAATAAATGGTAACTGCACAGGTTTTTTTTTTTTTTTTGCTTTTAACCAAGAATCGAGACTGTTTTACGTCCATATCTATAAGGAATTCAGGGATTTAAGCATTTTTTCACAAGAATTTTCAACGGAAAAAGCTCTTTGTTTTCATAAGGCGACGGCTACATTTACTTACTCACTAGCAACATAGTGCGCGATATTTTCATAAAATAACGCTCACAAGAATTTTCAACGGAAAAAGCTCTTTGTCTGCGATTCCACGCGGTCAGCTTTGATGGCCACACCAAAGATGCAGGCCTCCTATTAATTGCCCCCGTGTCCCGTCAATATATTATGAAGTCTATGGTTTTAAAAGTGTAGTTAAAAACATTTTTATCACTATATCATTATATATGTTTATAATTACTATTATCCATAATACTGTTTGTATTTTTTAAATTATTTTTGAAACCTCTTGTGAATGGCCAAAATGTAGAGGATCCCACCTGCTATTGCGTTGACACTGAGCTAAATCCAGATTTGATCCAGAATGCATATTAGAGCAACGAAAACCTACATTAGCATAGAACTTTCTGACATGAATAACTCCAAATATTTTCCGTCTCCAAAGTTGGATTCAAAAAGCTAGAAAAAAAAAAAACTCAATTCAAGCATGAGTTGCTCTTGAAAGACAAAAGCGATTTTTATTTTTTCTTTCCCGCCAGAAAAAACGATTTAAAGCGGCATGGATTATTGATGGCTGCTCACAGAAGGGGGCCTGCCTCCCCCTCATCATCATCCTCGTCTTCATCCTCTTGTCTGTTCTTCTCTTCCTCGTCTTCATGTTCACTTCTTTTTGTTTGACACTTTCCACCCTTCGACTGGCCATCTGCCAACCAATCTGTTGTTTCCTGGCGACTCTGATGAGAACCTTGGTCGTTTTCTTCTTTAAACCGAGTTTTATGTCAACGCTATTGATTTTTAATGAAGTCATAAATCGTGTGACACATGGCGACCGTGGCGTCATTACTACATTCAATCTTAACAAAATTTCAATCAATGGCGTTTAAACTGATGTTGGTGCAAGAAACCTGTGATTTTCAATCACATATAAAATTGGCATTACTATTGGGCTTTTTCATTGCGCGGTCCTATATAGTGAGAGCAGTTTAATTTGTTCTGCGAGCAGGCCCCTAATTCAAAACACTTGTCAGTCTAGAGCAGGGATCCCCAACCACTGGTCCTTGGACTGGTACTGGTCCGTAGCGTATTTGCTACCGGGCTGCAGAGAAATAATAAATACAGGTAGTCCCCGGGTTACTATGTACTCGACTTATGTGATTTCGACTTATAACGCTGAAGTCTTGTTCGCCATTTTGTCTCCAATTATTATTATTATTATTTTTTTTGAGTCGCACAAACAGTACCTAATTGTACTTTACAATATCTTATTTTTTACTTTACTTATCAACATGACTTGTTCTGTCTTCACTAAATTGAAGTTGTTCAGATTGACAGACAGCAAACATAGCAATTGTGTTTTTTGAAGCTTTTTAGTTTTGACAATTTGTAAAGTTGTAACACACATATGTACACGTCTTGTCAAAACGACATTTTAACAATAAAACATTTGACACAAAACAATTGGTGTTCAAACGTCCATCTAATCTGATCAATATATAAATTGGTAAATTAAATTAGCCTAACAATAAAACATTTGACACAAAACAATTGGTGTTCAAACGTCCATCTAATCTGATCAATATATAAATTTGGTAAATTAAATTAGCCTAATTTTTAAAGATGTACCGATACCGATACTAGTATTGGCAGGGGGCGCCGATCCGGCCCGAAATGGTGGTATCGGTATCGGCGAGTACCAACAAAGACAGCGCCGATACCATTTACCGGTCCATTATTATAACATTTGACCGCAGCCTTTTTTTTCTCCTGGCGCTCACTACACTCTGTCTCTGTGTTGTGTGATGACACGTGAACACCAAGCTGCTATCGCTATTGGCCTCCTCCAGACCAATGAGAACGGGCCAATAGCCACTCCTAACCAATCACAAGGCCGCTTTTTCATATGTAGGAAAAATAAACCAGGAGAAATGGTTGCGGTCGGGAAATATTTAAAAATAGAAATCCCGTCGATTAGAATCAATGGCTGCATGCAAGATTTGCGGCCTGAAAGTTTCGAGATGTTGAGTTAAATTGGCCAGTTTCAATACCTCGAACCTGATAAAACATTTGAAGACGAAACGTGAACGAACACAACGAGTTTGAGCCTGCAAGAGAAGGACTGCTATCCAGAGGAAGGGCGCTGGACCGGAGCAACAATCTCTGGTCAGTTCACTACGTCTACTTTACTTTTGTGTTTTACTGAAAGAAATGCCGCAGTAATTTGGGAACTGTTTCCAAAGTAGGGTTGCCACCTATCAGAAATAGAAATAAGGGACTCCCCCCTCCCGAAAAAGGAGGCTAATAGAGAGACGGGATGCTGTGGTCAATTATTATTACTTATAATTGTTAGCGTCCGCAAATGCGGAAACAAGGTTGGACCTCGAAGCGGACAAGAAACGGGGGATACGTACAAGGGTTTAATGATGGTTTAATGATTGCAAACAAAAAATAACACGCGATCGCGGGATAGTAGAAATAACAAAAGGAGTCCGTGACAGCAGGTCGACGGAGCTCAATACTACAAACTCGAAGGTTGACTAAGACGATAGGCAGCGATCCAAAAAGCCAAAATAAAAACACTCAAATACCTGCACAGTGTAGATGTTACAAACGAGTGCAGCACACTAACAGAAAAAAAAACAATGCAGGGGCGTAACAAGCAAATAGTGCGAGATGTCAAATGGCGATCAGCAAGGCAAATATCTCGGCAGCTTTCTCTGAGATCACCCGTGCTTAAATGCTGCGTTGATGAGCCTGCATTGGATTCAGGTGCGACATCAGGAACGCCCCTACTAGCAGCCCAACAACAAAACACAATCTAACCAGCAGCAGAATGTGACAATAATTTCATGAAGGTTGCACTGTTTGGCCTTTGAGAGGTTTAAAAAAGTTTACTCAGTTCATTCAGAATTTATTATTATGAATGTATTTTTACTTTCTTACTGTTGGGCTAGTATTTTACTTTGTACTAGTCTTTTTCCTATTTTGCAAAGGTAAGCAACAGCCTGACAAAGCCTTGATAGCAATGATTTCACATGCAATTATGTAGCTCTTTGGGGGGGGTGTATATATATATATATAAAACGGGGTGGTATCGGTATGGTATCGGTGTCAGCCGATACTGCACAGCCAGGTATCGGTATCGGGGCCAAAAAATGGTATCGGTGCAACACTACTAATTTTCCTTACAAATGGCCGCTAGCTTAAATGCTACGAATGCTAATGTGTTTACAATGACATACCGCACGCAACATATAACTTTTGCTCATTAATATTCATGACGTTAGCAACTGTTGGTAGGCGGGTCTAGCTCGCATTTGTCCCTGATGCTAAATGCATGTAAATAGTGTACGAACGAGATGTTTACTGGGCTAAACCCACCAATTATGTCCGAAAAGTATGTCCCTGGTGCCAAAACAAGCAGTACTAGCATGGGTTGTATGCGAGGGCGCTTCTACGTTGACCCACTTCCGGTTTAGGATGGTGACGTCACGGCCTAAAAATAGCATTCAAGCATTCATAGCAAATCGCTCACACGCAACTCCACAAACAGTAGCTCTAAACTTTATTAGAAATGCATACACAAACATATATTAACTGAAGCAACTTACAGCCTAATGTGGGCCAAACCAGAGCGCAGCTATCCTATATCCATGTGAGACGACTGAGTGCTCCTGTATGGAAGCATTATTGAACGAGAGTCCAGCCAGACCCAACGCTGCCACCAGAGGGCAGTGTATCCTTCACCATTAAACAAAATACAGTGGTACCTCGACATAAGATCGCTTCGACACACGATCTTTTCGACATGTGACATAAATTTTGACTTGCCATTTGTTTCTACATCCGACGACATGCTCTAAATATGACCATCTATGACAGCACCGCAGTTTCTTTGTTTTCCCCCTAGATGGACGGACGCACGGCGTATTTTCTTGTGAGAGAAATCAATATGGGTTCCAACAATGTTAGTGCAGGTGGTGAAAAAAAGGAAAAAGGTGAAGCTTGCCATTGACATGAAGATGAATATGATTGATATGATAGAAAAATATGAGCGTGGGGTGTGCATCCGTGATATGGCTCAACAATATAGCTGTAGACTGTCTATTTCGGCGGTCCACCTGCGTTCACCAGTCTTTATAATTTAAGGTAGCAATTTTGTGGTAACATCGCCAAAGAAATCGCCAGCTTCGTCAGGTTTCTAATCACTATTCCATCAACTTGTGCAACACAACACGCCTCGTGTCCCCCAGTAAGTAAAGAAAATGAAAGTAAAAAGGCTCACTCCGATAAGTCAGCCATGCCACACGTTCAGGTACACCACGCAAACACATTTACCACATTAGAACCCAGTTTGTTACACTATTATAGCTATTATTATTACTATTATATTATTATTCCAATATTTATTCAGAATTTATTTGTTTTGCTCTTTGTAATTGATATTTGCAATTAATGAAATTATAATGTATTCGTATGGGAAAATCCTGCTCGATATACGACCATTTGGATTTACAAACAAGGTCCTGGAAGGAATTAACTTCATACATAGAGGTACCACTGTACAACACTTTTGGACATTTTGGATTGTTATTTTTTATTTTTAAAGGGTTAATTCCGCCAGCGTAGGAACGGGTAACTGAACTCGTTTGTAACCCGGGGACTAGGGTTGGGCATCGTTTGTAATTTAGCGATTCTGGTTCCGATTCCACGTTTCGATTCCGGTTCCAAACGATTCTCGATTCCGATTCTTTTAAGAGGCAGGGTGAAAAAAAATTGCAAAGTTTTTGTATTGAGTTCATTTTGCCTACACTTAAAGAAAAAGGCGGAAGTGTTCGTCGAAATATGTCAGGTAATTAAATCACCTACGATTGTCTGCGATAAAAGAAAAGTTTTGACTCATTGCATAGTTTATATTAAAGTCTTCTCTAACAACTTTTTAAAATTAAATCAACATCTCACAGGGGTAATTTTAACTTGTATATAAATATCAGGCTTTGAACTCGAGCATTTTTTTTCCGCTCGGCGGTCAGGGTATCGGAACAAGGAATCGAAATTTAAAAAGTCGAACGATTCCGGGAGCATCGGAGTGTTAGAACCGGTTCCCATCGATGCTCGATGCCCAACCCTACCGGGGACTAGCTGTAATTTGTTAACAACCGCAAATGTTAACAAAAATAAAATAAACTTTAAATGACTAATAAATAAAAAACATTGTTATGGCTGCCAATAACCCCCCATAGTATTTAACTTATTGCCTGTCATTGACAACAATAGATGTCCAAATAAACTGGAGGACTGACTAAATGCTCATGTTTTAGTGCTATTGATGGCGCTAGACGTCCAATCTATTTTGATTTGGAGGACTAGCAGCAGTTATTCACTGGCACATTTCCCAGTCAAAAGGGATTGGACATCTCGGGCCTTCAATGGCAGCCCATGAGTTGAATCAGTGCCCTATGAAGGGTTAAAAAAAATCCATTATGGGCTTCAAGAACCACTCTTGCCTAAGAAATCTGAAGCACTCAAAATGCTTTTTTTTGATCCATTCTTGAGTAGTTTTATGACATGATGTAACAAAATCAACAGTAATTCTGAGCATAACTAACAAAATGTCCACTTTTATTTTTCTTAAGAGATCACCGGTGCTCTCGTTCTTTCATCTCCCCGCGGACTAATGTCGCAGCGGCATCACGCTGGCTCCATTTTGTCATCTCGCGACCACTCTCCTCAGCGCCGTCGTCGCTCCATTTCGCTCGCTTCCTCTTTAGCGAGGAGCCTCTTAAGCTCCTCGCCCCCCCACCTCACCTCACTACCCCCTCATCCTCATCTTCTTGCCTCGCCTCGCTCGCCATCTGAGCAAATTGCTCGGGACGATGCGTCCAGGTTGGCCTGCCCTAGTTTTGTCTCCCGTGTGCTCTCTTCCTCTGCCATCTCGTCGTGTGTTTATTCAGATGGGAGGAGGATGGATGAAGGGATGGAAAACAACTAAAGAGATGAGGGAGGACAAGGAAAAAAACAGAGGTGCACGCTCCAATCTACCTCGCGCTGACTGACTGTGTGACACCATGTTTATTTACATTTGTACTGAAACCTTTATACTTCCCCCGGGGGAGTAAAACAACTTTTTACTGTGGTATAACTTCTTATTCCTTTTGCATTTGAAGTCTTATTCATTAACACAGTGGTCCGCAAACTTTCTGCGGCAAGTACTGTCTTGTAGATGGAGCGTCGTATTGCTTTAAGATTAGTTCAGGCTGTACTCGTTTTTTCCTCGTTCCCTTTCAAAGTCAATGTAATCGCGTGTTGAAGCGTGAAAGACGGCCTTGTGATGAACAAGGCTGATTTATGCTTTGCATTGCGATGGTGGCGCCTTTAACGCAGACCCTGATTTGGACCATACACTGTAGCCTGACATGCGCCTCCAAAAAATCTTGACTCTAACTCCAAACCTAAACCTGACTACACGTCACATCAACGCTTCGTGAAAGTAAAGGACTGTGATTGTTCCGCCATAGACTTCACTATCAGTTGGCTATGGGGGCTCAGGCCCGATCCGTAGGGGGCCTATTTTCAAAAACTTAAAATTCAGATATTTTCAAAATCAAAACCGCTAGCGACCTAAAACCAAGACAGGCACCTCTCTTATGCATATATGAGTCTCCATGAGCAGCGACATAAAAAAAGTCAAAGTCGTTCCCGAATAAAATACAGATCAATTATATTTTATACAAGAATAACAAAACTTCAAATGGCTATAAAATTCTCAAATTTTACGATAGATGCACAAAAATCACCAAATGCAGACATAATTACCGTATTGGCCCGAATATAAGTGTTTTTTGCATTGAAATAGGACTGAAAAGGTGGGGGTCGTCTTATATTCGCGGTCTAATCATTATACCCATTCACGACGCTAGATGGTGCCAGACATCATTGAAGCGATGTTCTGTCATGACAGATCTCAGCTACTCTCAAGTTTAACCAGTTTGCATTATTTTATTGCAATGTTTTTCCTTATTCAGTTTTGTTTCAAGACTACAGTTACAGTTAGACTTCGCTTTGATGGTTAATGCAGTTATTGCAATTTTGTTGTTTTATCACAATACATTGGTTTATTTACATTTCAAAAACCAGAAGCCATTCATTTACGAATGCGATTGCACTTTAGTTTACATATTTAAATGTTCAGATAATGAAATTTGAATGAGGCAAAATAACATGTTTTTTTTGTTTCAGATGTACTATATTTATTTTCTGTATAAAAATTAATTTGGTGTTCATTCGGGCCAATACGGTACCTATATTTTCAGGAGCAATAGCAATATTTAACATATCATATAGGTTTTTGTCCAAAATAGCAACTTAATTTTTAAAAAATTAATTAATCACTCAATTCACACATCAGAAATTTAATACATGAGAAAAGCATGCAGAATCATCTTAATTTTACTCAACAAAAGCAAAATTTGCATTTTTCTATATGCAGTATTATACGAACTTATTTAGGTTGAATTCCGCTATTGTGTAGCGATACAAGATCCAACATGGCAGCCGTCACAAAACAAAGCTTTTTAAGTTGAAAATTCTTCTAAAAAAAAAAAAAAATGCTTAAATCGAATTTTTATAGATATGAAAATAAAACAGTCTAGATTCTTGGTTAAAAGCAAAAAACAGGCAGTTATCGTTCATTTTACGTAAATATTTCAAGCAAAAGTTACGGTATTGTGTCATCCAACATGGCGGCTGTCACGAAACAAAGAGCTTTTTAAGTTGAAAATTCTTCAAAATTAATGCTTAAATCGCGGAGTTTTTTATAGATATGAACATAAAACAGTCTAGATTCTTGGTAAAAAACAAAAAAAAAAAAACGGGCAGTTATCGTTCATTTTACGTAAATATTTCAAGCAAAAGTTATGGGCGGCTGTTCCGAAACAAAGAGCTTTTGCAGTTGAAAATTTTTGTAAATAAAAGCTTTAATCACAGAAATTATATAGATATGAACGTAAAACACTAGACTCTTGGTTAAAAGCAAAAAGCTTGAATCACAGAATTTACATAGATATGAACGTAAAAAACTCTATAGACTCTTGGTTAAAAGCAAAAAACAGTAATTTTACAAGAATATTTTAAGATAAAGTCAGGCTATTTTTTCCTAGCCTGGTACTCCAGACTCACTGCTGTTCCAGCTATTGAGTCTGGCCACTATTAAGCGGATAAAATTTCCAGGGCGGAGCAAGCCACAGAAAACAGACAGCGGAGTGGACCAATCAGCGACGGGCGGGACGAGGGACTTGCGCGCGGAAGTAAACATACGAGGAGAGCAGAGTTTATTCAACATGGCTAGCGCGAGACAGACTGTAATTGGTAATTTAAAACTTTGACTTTGAATGAATGAATGAATGAATGAATTTATTGTCATTGTCATCATCATCAAAAATCATTGACAGTTTCAGAGTGTGGAATTTTACCCGAAGGAAAGACGAAGACAGACAAGGAAAGACGGGAAAAGCAGATGCTTATCGAAACCAGTCCCCCATCAGCCGGGGACGCACAAACAGCATATTGTGTATCAGTCCAGTCATAATCTTACACATTTCGTTCAAAAGTCATTGATTGCCATGGATTTTCACAAATTGTCAATTTGAGTGAGTTCATTGTATCAGTTGATGTCCAAGTAGGTGAAGGGAGGGAAGGCCAGGGGTGCAATGAAGGCTCGCGTCTGCTGTATCCGCTTCAGAAGATTAGTCATCATCCTCCCTTGCCCGGTTTGCTCGAGCGAGTCTCTCGTGATCACGTAGCTCCGTGTTGATTTTTGTGACCAGTTGAGCGGCGGCGTCACTTGCGCTGCTTGTTCCTTTGTCACCTGTGACAATTTGTCGCCGTTGTGACGAGCAACCTCCAATATCTCGTTGAGTTGATTCTGCATCCTCATCGAGAATCGGCAAACCCAGAGGGCACCAAGAAGCAACAGGAAGGCAAGAGCCATCAGAGAGCCGAAGATGAAGAGGTCATCTACTGGAGAGACGTTATGCCTAACGTCTCTCCAGATAGAGGACGTAGAGGACCTCTTTTACTGTGGATTGGAACATATTCTCGGCTCTCCTGTTCGCCATCTGTGTTGTTGTGGAGACGACTTCCGACGCGGAAGAGTGACGTTGCTTGTTAAGAACACGTCACGCAAATACATGAATAGCGTAGGGTCTACGCCGTCGCTCTGCCATCACCACAACGCGATGCGATGTTGCCAGTTCGACCAGATAGGCCAGGCCCCGCAATGTCGTAAGTTAGAATTTTGCACCGCAGGTAGTTGAATTGATCTTTCTGTGACAAGATTTAAGCGACGACTAGGAAGCAGCCAATCAAATACATTTTCTCAATTATAGTCCAAAAAGAGAAAGAAGGAAGAGTCCAAGAGATGAAGTCATACACTACCGTTCAAAAGTTTGGGGTCACTTTGACCCCAAATTTTTTAAGATTAGGGGGTGAATCTTGGTTGTTTTGTGGGAGAGAAATGCCAATATGTGGCAAGTCGGAAAGCAGTATTTATATATATATATGTATATATATATTTTTTTAACAAGGTTTTGCGGTAAGAACTTCACTTCCCTTGACACCAATTGACAACAGTTCAATTATTTACCATTTAACTGAGATGGCTGACATCAAATGATCATGCTTCAATGATCTATTGCTGACAGCCCCCGAGTCCAAATGGATTGGGTATCTATCGTCGTCAATGGCAGCCAGTGAGTATAATAATTATCTTAGGCAATAGCCCAAGTTGTTTTTGAACGATTTTGGAAAACAAGAAAAAAAAAACAAAACAAAACAAATTGACCAAACAAAAACTGCCTAAACACACAATATATGTTTTTGGGCACAAACATAGGCATTTTTTTAAATTTATTGACAGTAATTTAAAATTGGCATAGGCAATTACATTATTAGGGTAAGAACAACAGAACTATCGTCTTAGTTACTTAATGTTTAATTATAATATATACAGTATATGTTTTTGTACTGTATGTACAGTATTCCTAAGAAATATGATAGAACGTTATATCACCATTCACTTGATGTAATTTCATTACCGTAATACTACATCACAAGCGGAAGGAGATCCCTGATGCACTATACAACTCGCGGGGTATGTATTCTTAATTTGCTTTTAATTTGTTTATAAGGGTGTTCTAATTAGAACGACTGTATTTAAAGCAGGTCATCCCAAAAAACGTATACAGTGACCCCTCGCTACTTCGCCCTTCAAACACCGCGCCCTCAGTCCATTGCGGATTTTTTTTTCAATTAAAAAAAAAAAAAGAATACAGATGAGCTGTCCCGAGCCAATCACTTAGTCTCACACTCCCTATCCCTGCTCACTGTTGGTGGCAGTGCACTGGAGTTGCTTATTAAAGTTAACGATGATTGACAGATGTTTTATGTGTGATGTTGACAGAAAAGCGAACTTCAAAGCGCTTAATGCGTCAATCATCATTTAATTTGTTAAACAGTTGCTGTGGCAAGTCATTGTGTGTAAGTGAGCAGCTTGACCGGATTTGATTGGACTCACTCAATGAAGCATCTGCTTTATTCTTGTTTAAAAATAATTCCGCCGGACAGTAACATGTTTAAAATTTATCATACTTATTACCGTATTGGCCCGAATATAAAACCATGTTTTTTGCATTTAAATAAGACTGAAAATGAGGGGCTCGTCTTATATTCGCGGTCTAGACATTATACCCATTCACGACGCTAGATGGCGCCAGATATCATTGAAGCAATGTTCTGTCATGACAGATCTCAGCTTCTCTCAAGTTGAAACAGCAATTTTTTATTGCAATGTTTTTCCTTCTTCAGATTTGTTTCAAGACTACAGTTAGTTAGACGTCACTGTGATGGTTAATGCAGTTATTGCAATTTTGTTGTTCTATCACAATAGATTGGTTTATTTACATTTCAAAAACCATAAGCCATTCATTTACGAATGTGATTGCACTTTAGTTTACATATTTAAATGTTCAGATATAAAGATTTGAATGAGACAAAATAACATGCGTTTTCTCTCAAATATATTGTTATAATCATTTGTTGCGGATGTACTGTAATTATTTTCTGTATAAGAATTAATTTGGTGTTCAAAAAGTCTTTTTTTTCAAACTTGAGTCTTGAAAAAGCGGGGGTTGTCTTATAATCTGCGTCGTCTTATATTCGGGCCAATATGGTACATTCGAAGTGCTTAAAAACCCTTTATTAAAATACATAATTTTTTTTTTTTTAAATGATACTTTAGGAAAAAAAGTGAAAAACATGTCTTCTATGTAACTCTTTCCAATGCTAAATCTGAATAAATACATTGAACACACAAAAACAACAGAAAAACAAACAAACAAACAAAAACATTTTCTTCACGGTTTTTCACTTTTCGCGTCGGGTTCTGGTCCCCATTAACTGCGAAAAACGAGGGATCACTGTACAGTCCTTCGTATCATGGATTTTCATCTTGGTCCGGTATGGTGGTTTACTGTAATACCGATAATTTTAGTCAAGAAAATTTAGAAATTAAGTTTTTGTATGATCTCATTTTTTGGCATATGATTAGTTTGGCAAACTTTGGTGAAGAAAGATAGCCATAAAAGGGCTGCTGGCGAAGCGTCCACCTCTGGAGCTGACATTGTGACCCGCTACGCCCTCTTTTATCGCAGAAAGGAAGAACTGCTTGAACTCGCTGCCCACTCTTGACATCGAAGGGCAAGCGAGCGTACCATAAATATGCAATTACTCCCATCGCCCGTCTTGGCTCCCACACATTCCATGATCAACATGTGAAACCTCAGATTTTATTCACAAAATAAAACTTCTATGAGATCATCTAAACCGAAATTTACCTTTTCAAAAAATGTTGAAAAGTTCTGTTTGGTTGTTTGGTTTTCGACCGACTTAGGCATGTTTTTGAGATGTGAGAGGAATATGTAGTACCTGGTTAAAACCCACGCAAGCACATGGAGAACCTACAAACTCCACACAGGAAGGACAGTGCCTGGTATATACAATATATTTTTCGTTACGTTGACATTTAGAAAATGAAATAATCACAAAAAGTCCGTTCATATTAGTGCATTGCATTTTCATTTAAATTAAATGTTCATTTATGCAAATTTGGTAAACAAAAATTGAAATAATTCCCCAAAATTAAAACATGCTAATAAAACAAATTATGTTATCATTTTCGATTAAAAATATGCCATTATAATCTCAATGTATTTTTTATACAGTGATCCCTCATTTTTCACGGTTGATCAGCCTCAAACAGTACCCCCCCCCCCCAAAAAAAAATGAGGATATACATACAACAAAAGAACAATTGTCTAACTTGCAATGCAAAAGTCTGCTAGCTTGAATGCTATAAAATGCTTTTTTTTTTTGTTTTTTTTACAATGCTCTTAGCAAATCGTTCAAACACATATTCCTACAAAAACAAAACCTCTAAATATACGTGTAAACTAAATTAAAAATGCATTAAAAATATATTAGCTTCAACAAAAACTTACCTTATGTTGGTCTTAACAGGGAGCAGCTGGATTCAGTTATGTCATATTCACTGTTGCCACTAGAGGGTAGTGTATCCACCAAAATCAATGAAACAAAATGCAAACACGTTCAAAACACACCATTCCAACGCCACTCTAATTAAACGAATCCTCGAAGCAGCAAATTTGATCCGAAGCTTTTTTCTAATCAAATTATTCGAGTTAATCGATAAATCGTTGCAGCACTCAGTGTTAGTTCGTTGTGTTTTGATGATGTCATCACAAGAGGACTAAAGTTCTTCACACTTTTCGGTGTTAAATTTTCGGCTTTTTAAGCAATTTTAGCAATTTTCAGCCGAAGGTTTTTGGTGCAGTTTTCAGTTACATTTCTAGAACTAACCTTATATGTACTGTATATTTAAATAAACGATTTTTTAGCACTACAAATGTAATAATTATGATATAAATGAGAAATATATAAAACAAAACAATGATTTATACATGTATACATGCACATATCTTAAACTTCTCTAAATAAAGTACTGTATTTATGAATTTTTTTTGATCGGGAAAAAAATTCAGCAATGGACCGAGGGTACGAAGATTGAAGCGTGAAGTTTCGAGGGATCACAGTGTTCATTTAAAAAAAAAAAAAAATGGAATCTTAATCTTAAAATGAATGTAATCAAAAATATTCATTGAAAAAAATCTCAGCATAACAGGAATATTCTATATATTCTACTTAATTGTCCACCAATTTTATCACTCCATGTATCTGCTTTTACTGTATAAATATCAAAGATCTAATTCAGGCAGAAACTACATATCTGGATTAGAGCTGTCAAACGATTAAAATTTTTAATCGAGTTAATCACAGCTAAAAAATTAATTAATCGTAATTAATTGCAATTCAAACCATCTCTAAAATATGCCATATTTTTCTGTAAATTATTGTTGGAATGAAAAGATAAGACACAAGACGGATATATACATTCAACATACTGTACATAAGTACTGTGTTCATTTATTATAGCAATAAATCCACAAGATGGCATTAACATTATCAACAGTCTTTCTGTTAAAGGGTCCACGGATAGAAAGACTTGTAGTTCTTAAAAGATAAAAGTTAGTACAGGTTATAGTAATTTTAGATTAAAACCCCTCTTAATGTTTTCGTTTTAATAAAATTTGTAAAATTTTTAATCAAAAAATAAACTAGTGGCTCGCCATTGTTGACGTCGCTGAGCGGTGACGTCACTCTTTAACTACGTAAGGTAGTGATTGAAATACACCACAAGGTGTCAATGGCGAGTTTTAAATTAGTTAGAAATCAAGCCAATGAGTGTGTTTTGTCGCTCGACTGACTGACGTCGTAGTTCCCATCCATTGTACTTCACGGTCATTTGAGTGCTGGCTTCACAACGTACGAGACCTCTGATAGTTTGTATATCGTGACTAAATATTGCCATCCAGTGTATTTGCTGAGCTAAACAAAATGTTTGAATAGAGTTTGACCAAAGTCTGAGTAAGTTTTATGTGTATTTTGCATAGCTATTTTGATTGGGAATGCTAGCTTTTCTTTTTGTGAATTTTTTTTTTGAGAGATAAGATTATTTTTGATGGGCTTTCACTAAATGATACTTATGTTTGTCGTGAAGGAGTTGCCGAAGCTTATGCCAATAAACGGCGCGGTCCAATGAACGCCTGTGTCCTCTCGCCTTTCTCTGCCTCTTAGCACTCAATGTGCAAAAAACTGCGTGATTGTAATCTGTTTAAGGCAATGCATGAGCTGGTCATTCTGCACATGGGTTAAATGCGTCAAATATTTTAACGTGACTGATTAAAACAATTACCACCCGTTAACGCGATAAATTTGACAGCACTAATCTGGATATAAACAAATATAAAAAAGGCAAAGCAAACATTCATTTTTCCAAAATATGATTATGCACATAACTATACTAAGCATTGATATTAAATCCAAAGCTGTTTTTATGATACATTTTTCTCCCTTTCAATTCATAAAATCATCTCTATAGCGAGCGATAAGAGTGCAACTGTGAAGTCACGCTGCCTTCCAGCGCTTCCAATTGCAAATGAGAATTTCATTTAGAACCTTTTGGTTCCATCTGACTGCTTGCAAAGGTGTGCTATGCCAGTTATGCTGCTGGAAAAAAAAAACAAAACTTGAAGTGTCTGAGTGCTTCTTGCCTGCCTGTAACTGAGCGGACCTTCCAAGTGTCCTTGGCTCATTAGCTCCCCACTACTTGATCCAGTCACCCGCTTCTTGCTTGAGGTTGTTAAGGCGTAGCAAATAAAGAATCAGGTGCCTTCGTTCTGTCACAAAGGAGCACAAAACAAATCATCATAAATCAACATGAAATGTTATTTTTTTGTTATTTCGCAGCATATGCAAAAATGTGACATCTCATACTGTATCTGTATCCCAGTGTATGGATATGTTTCATATACTGTACATAGCTGTCAAATCAAATCTGAAGCACGTGCACCTTTTGGCTCTAACACAATTGACGCACGTCTTGTCTTCTCTCATCGCACGCTGAAAACCAAGCCGCATTTATTTGAGTGTGTGCAAGTGTTTGGGTGCCACGGAGGTGATGGGGAGCACACAGGAAAGATTGTTGACAAGCGGCTAATTAGCAATCAGAGAGAGCCGCCCGCCTGGGAAAGAGATCTTTGTTTGGAGTTGTACGCACACATGCATACGTGAGCACATGTACACTAACATACACACACAATCAAACAGGAAACCGCTAACACATACTGTACAGCTATATGTATACACTTACCCACAATGCAGTTGCACTTGCATGAGCTTACTGCTAATGCTTTAACACACGTCCATATTTACACTCTTAAAACACAAGTTCTAGCACACTTCATGAACTCTTGCAAAACAACAGTCACATGTAGATGCACTAACAAAATTAAGACACAAAGTCGACGCTGTATTAGCTCATTCACCGCCATTGACAGTGATAGACGTCAAATTTATTCAACCCCTACAGTGGATAAGTGTTTTTGCAAGTTAGCAAAATTATTCAACCCCCCAAGTCCACTACTCTTAAGAACAAAGGTTTCCATCAGGTGTTGTCAAACAGCTAATAAAAACATCTGTAGATGTGAACGTGTCAGACCAAGACGACGAGGTGGACTCAGTTGCAGAGTTTCGGGCAAAAACTTTTGTTTTGAAAACACAGGTTCTTCCACTGACATGCGGGGATGAGAAAAGTACAAACAGAAAGCGGTCCAACGGAAGAATGAGTCAGGATGACTAGAAACAAAAAAGCACTCCAAAAGGGAGGAAAGTTAACAACATAAAATGCTCCAAAAAGAGGACAAAGTCAGGATTACTATGATCAAAATTTACCAACACAAAGCGCTCCAAATGGAGGATAAATATACAGGGTTACTATGACAAAAGGCTGCTGTCACTTACTTGAATAGAAAGTCACTTCTGCACTGGACAAGGGAAACTAATGCAATATATACACAGGAGGTAAATGGGGAACAGGTGGAAACAATAGGTAATTAGGTGACCAGAGGAAGGGCAAGTACGCAGACACGAGGAGGTCGAAGCCTTCAAAATAAAACAGGAAATGACATGACATGACAGAACGGAGTCCAAATGAGCAGCAATTAAGCAAATTTAAAAGGACTTTGACACATGGCTCTTCTTCGCAGTTAATGACATATTTACAACATGGTGAAGTCCAAGGAATGATCAAAAAAGTTCAGAGAGGAGGTCATTTCACTTCATAAGCAAGGATATGGATATAAAACGATAGCAAAAGGACTAAAAATTTCAAGAGACACAATCGGGAGCTTAGTCTGAAAGTTTAAAGCTAAAGGCACAGTGGAAACGCTAACTGGGCGTGTTAGAAAGAGGTGGAGAAAAATCCCTGGGTGACAGCTGAGAAACTAAGACAGGACATGTCATAGGTAGGTATTCAGTTTTCATCCTAGACAATACATCGTACACTGCGAAATGATGGCTTCTATGCAAGAACTTCCAGGCGCACTCCCCTGCTGACTCCAAAGCACAAGAAGTATGCCAAAAACCATGTGGACAAACCACAAAGGTTTTGGGATACTCAGGAGCAGTGTTGGGCACGTTACTTTATAAAAGTAAATATAGTTACTCACTACTTCTTACAAAAAGTAACTGAGTTAGTAACGGAATTACTCTATAGTAAAAGTAACTAGTTTCCAGGCAAAGTAACTTTTTCCGTTACTTTAAAAATAAGTTGTTGTATTTCAAAAAATTTGCAATTTTCTGAGCAGTATTCGAGTCAGTTAAACAGAAAAGAACAGACAGGTAGGTGTGTTATAGAACCTCATAATATTTATTGCACCTCACCAGCAACAGATTTATCCTACACTTGAAGTGCAACAAAAATAAACAGATTTGAATTGCTTACCACAGATGTCAACAAAAGCTTTGCCTCGGGACATAAATTACACTTTACATGCACGTTCCTATAATTTCGACCAATTTGAAATAGTGTTTATATCTCCACCTCGTAAAGGACAAATTGTCCTCTGAATGCTCTGCCATCATATCCCGCTGCATCTGTTTTGCATGTGTGTGTTTGCCGCACGCGCTGTTCCGGTTTGTGTGTGAAAACACCGACTCTGAAGTATGTGCGCTATTAGGCTGAGTGTTTACGTCACAGAATGGGGGATCACGTGAGATTTGACAACAACACAGACATATTGGAAGCAGGTCTGGCTCGCGGGACATTAAACTTTAACTTGCCAGTTCGATAAAGAGACAAACTTGTTACTAAGGCGAAGAACAGATATGTGATCAAACTTAAGGATGTGAACAATGTTGACCCTTACGAGCAATCCAAAGACAAATGGAGTAAAGATGTCGACGGGCTTCCTCAATTACACGAAACGGACATTCTGCTGTATTTATTGTTTGGTGTATGTTACTAAACTCATCAGCGCTTCCAAAATTACAAATCGCTACAAAGCTATGAACAGTTTTGCCGCGGATGGGTGCAGGACCTGCACATTATGACTGTATCAAACGGCAACTCCATTGTTCTTGCAAAGGTAGGCTATGTGTGTTTACTATTTTCATTGCCATGAACCTGAACGCACCCCAAGTCTTGGATGACAAATAAACTGAGCAGAGGAGACTCGCTACGGTTGGTAGTTTCTTAAATTTATTCCAAGTATGTAACGCACAGCTTTTGACCGTCAGTAACGGTAATGGCGTTCTAACGGCGTAAAAAATAATTAGTTAGATTACCCCGTTACTGAAAAAATAACGCCGTTATGTAACAGCGTTATTTATAACAGCGTCCTGATGACTGTTATGTTCATTGGTTGGATATCTTTATGAATTGTTGTTTGCACTACCTAGTGGACAGTCAAACAAAACATTAGCAGAACGAAAATTGAACGTTGAATATACAGGTAGTCGCTGGGTTACGATCGAGTTCTGTTCCTACTCTGGTGACGTAACCCGAATTTCTGAATAAATCGGAATTAAAGCGCAACTGAAGAGCTTTTCGGAAGAAGGTTTTTTTGGCCAGTCATAGTCTTGAGCCTTCGTGTGAGCAATTCATTGCTACACATCGAGATAGCATGACGTATCTCGTGAGTATAAACAGAGGTTGCGCTAGACATTTTCGTTGTCTGTCATTTTGACTGACAGGGTCATAAAAATCCGGTCATAATCTATTTTTACCCGTCACTTAAATTTTTAAAATGATCATGATGACATATTCAATAGTATTTCGTTTTCATTCATTTTTAATTAATATTGTAATGCTTGCTTGGCGGCGAAAAATTAGACGCGGAAGTCGTGGTATTTTTCTCCCTCTTTTTACTCTGCTTACCGCCAATAACACCAACAAAACAACAACTCCGCCCCCAAAGAAAAAGAGGCAACTATATAGACCCCAATCACCAACGTCACACAATGATCTTAATTGTGGTTGTCAGCCCAAAATCTTCTAAATATATATTAAATGCATCTTATCAGATATAAAATAACTACTATAGTCTGTGGTGATCGTTTGGTGCCCAGATTTCTTGTCGAATTACAGCAGTCCATCTTGCTCTCCTCTTCGGGTCTCTCAGAATACGGTAAGAACTTCAAGTCTCTCCGTCTATCTTCTCTGTTACTGTAACCAACCGCCACACATGCCTTCACCATTTTGATTATTAATGTTAACGAGCAGAAAAACACGCTGTAATAGGAGGCATGTAAGTAGCGGTAATGTGTAAACACGACGAGCTGACACACAATATGGCGGCTCCAGTCAGGGGGGCGGAGTTGTGACGTCATGTGATTGGGGTCTATAAACAGGCGGCAATCTAGTCCACCAATTGGATGACGCGCTGGCACACCGGGTGCACCAATAAGAACCTCGCGTTGATGTGTCAATCACAGTGCCGCCGCCAGACCCCGGTGACGCTACAATATTCTGACAGAATAGCCAACGACGTCATGCATTAAGAGAGACAATAGCTAATTAATATGCTCACTCGCCACCCTGTGGTCTGGGGTGTGAATTGCAACCTGTCAAAATGACGGACGGACTTCAGTTTTTTCCGTCACCGTTTAAAAAAACCGGTCAACGACGGAAAATATTCAGTTAACGCGAGCCCTGAGTATAACCCAGAAAATATATGGCCAGTATAGCATGGTGCTGCATTACTTTCGTATTAGAGAGCTGGCGAGGTATTCGGGAATTGACCTCATCAGGTAGCGGCCGGCAGCGAGTCACGTCCCTCGTTGCTAAGGTGTTGTTATGGCAGTAACTCAAAAACTACGTGGTCGAATCCCCAAAATTTTTGGTAATGTGAGTTTTGAGGCAGCCAATGATGCATTCAATACAATTTAACAGTAAAACCCTGCCCTTTAACCCTCTAAGCACACCTAAATACCCTCTAAATCTATAAATAACTATCCAAAAACATGTATTATACAGTAGGGGTTACATCCAGTATTGGGGTGTGCGAGAGATCTGCAGGGTGGACTGGCAACATAAATTTTCTGAAATATCAACAAATCTTAGCTGCCTCTTGCGTCACAAAACAAAGGTCAACATTATAATCAAATACACATTTTGCCAAACGGCAGAACAGCCATGTTAACAAATGAAGTAAAATAAGATACTGTTTACGTGACATTAAAAAAAAAAAAAAAAAAAAAAAAAAAAAAAAATGGCGGATGACACTCACGAGTCATAAAGTCGAAATCACGTAAGACGGGTACGTCGTAACCCAGGGCCTTTGTACAGTACCTATACAATGAGTGTTTCACATGCCTTTCATAGTCAACATGCTTTAGAATATATACAGTATATATATATATCCGCATACTAAAATCAGCTTTAGAGATCGGCACTTGGCTGAATTGTTCTTTTTTTAATCGGTATCGGCATCTGCCTTTGAAAGTCCCAAATCAGTCGACCTCTACTATAAATCACTTCCCGCATATTCTTTTCCCACTTTTTCCCCGAATAAGAAAGTCGTATGCTTTGTTCGCTTACCCGTGACGATTGTTTACTTGCCATGGGAAATCATGATACGGTTAACTTTAAGCCCTTCAAAAAACCCACACATACACTTACAAACATTCGTGCAATGACACACCTGTCCAATCCGTCTCTTCAAACATAGAGGGATTATTTGTCAGAGCTAATATCCAATTGATGTTGTTTCTGTCACACAACAAGGTGAGCAAAAGTGAGAATTGTTGCTGCCAAGGCAGAAGTCAGAGATGAGAGCATGAGTCCCTAACGTCACGTCCCGCGTGTGTGCTCGACTGTGAATGAGTCGCCGAGTGCGAGAAAAGAACGACACTTCAAAACAAGCGAACATAAAAAGATGATTTTTTTTTTTCATTATTATAATTGGTTTCAATATGTGCTTTGTCGCCTCTTATCAAAAGCGCCGTGCGACGCAGCCGCCGCACTCCAAAGGCGTCCGATAACAGGCGAGTGGCGGATTCCCGCTCGGTCAAATGCTAACAAGATTAGCATTGCAGACGATATGCAAACTCTCCCCGCTTGTCTGCGGAGCACACGCCAGCATATCATTGACACGACCTTTGTGGGGAATAAAAACCACGCCGGGAGAGAAAATTGAAGCGGGAGTTTGTAAATGGAGACTTTAGGCAACATGGCTTTACTCTTAAATCATGCTTGACATAAAGTTGACATCATTTATTAACTAGAAATGACATTTAAGATGAAAGGTTACTGTTTGAAGCTGTCATGTTCGAGTCAACTGCTTTTAAGTATCAACACAGGCACAGTGGATATCAAAAGTCTACACACTCCTGTTCAAATGCTCAGTTTTGGTCACGAATATATATGACCAAGAGCCATCATTTCAAATTTTTTTCTATCTTCACTAATTAAAAAACAAAACAAAAAAACAAACGTATTTTCCGCACTATAAGGAGCACCTAAGTGTTCAATTTTCTGAAAAGCCAGCAGTGTCGCTTATAATCCGAGGCGCCTAATATAAGGATCACTATGGCTAGGTTCATACTACAGGTCTCAATGCACAAATCCGATTTTTAGTCATATCTGTTTTTTTTGGCGTGCCCCTTCAGGCTGCCTTTGTCCATTGAGACTAGAGATGGGAACCTATGGACACCTAACGATTCGATTACGATTCAGAGGCTACGATTCGATTATAAATCGATTATTGATGGCGGCCGATTACTAACGCCCGCATCTAGCTTTTTGTACATATGCTGCTAACGCCACCGAGTCTATTTCGCATCTAGTCCTATATAAATATGATATCTACCGTACCATTATGTGGACGAACTTTGTAGCAGCTGTCTGCAGCAGTCAGGTATGTTGTTGTTTTTTTTATCTCGCGGCATGAGTTGAGCTAGAGCCGTGAGTTGAGCATTGGCAATTTGGCATTACCCGAGCGGTCAGGTAATGACAAGCATAATGTTTAGCTACTCTCGCTCCGTTCCTCATTGCGTCCCGCAGACCGCGCGGCGCGCTGAGTGTGTTTTACTTCCGCTTTGCTTGACATATTTCAATAATTGGAATTTTGATGTTTGTGAATCGTTCTCGAATCTTCCACGGCCGAATCGCGAATAATCTAAGAATCGGAAATTTCGCACACCTCTAATTGAGACCATTCAAGTATTACACATGCTCACTAACTCGCAGTCCGACACGCACTGTCACCCGTCATTCCAGGGATATCATTTTTTGCTTTTCAAAAAGAGACATAAATAATCCCCGTTTAGGTTTATTTTCAAAGTTTATATGGATCGATAGCATGCACGCATGTCTCACACACATACGGACAGTTTGCCCCGACTCTCGGCCGTGTAAGCAATGTTGAAATATTGCTCATATAGAGCAGAGAGAAAACCGATCATTCTCAGGCTTATGCTCAACCCATTTTTATTTTTTTATTATTTTATTATATATTATTTTATTTATTTATTATTTTTTTTGTTGTCAAGCCCTTCCCCAAAAGACGTGTTCAATGCAAGCTAGGCACTAATAACGCACAGCTGCTCCGCTACTGTAGCGTCTCTCTCGCTTTTTGATAACGTAATTGCTGCATAAATTCCAATTTGGGAGACTTTACAGTACAGATCGCCGTGACATTCTTTAAAAATGTGGCCCAGATCGGATTTGAACCACATAAAGGCTACGTTCATACTACAGGTCTTAATGCACGAATCCGATTTTTTGTCATATCTGTTTTTTTGGCGTGCCCGTTCAGACAGCCTTTGTCCGTTAAGACCATTCAAGTATTACGCATGCGCACTAATTCGCAGTCCGACAAGCGCTGAGCAAGACAACCCGCATACGCAGACGCATCAAAACAAATTACCACACATGCTGGCTGTCATCCGTCATTCCAGGGATATCATATTTTTCTTTTTAAAAAGAGGACACAAATAACAGACATTAATAATCCCAGTTTAGGCTTATATTCAAAGTATATGGATCAATAGCATGCACGCCCTGTCCGTGCATGTCACACACACATACGCGCAGTTTGCCCCGATTCTCGGCCGTGTAAGCATTGTTGAAATATTGCATATATGGAGCAGACAGAAAACTGATCGTTCTCAGACTTATCCTCAACCCATTTTTATTTTTTTTTAATGACTTGTCAAGTCCGACCCTTCCTAAAAAGCCGTGTTCAAGGCAAGCTAGGCGCTAATAACGTACTGCTGCTCCGCTACCGTAGCGTCTCTCTCGCTTTTTGATAGCGTAATTGCTGCATAAATTCCGATTTGGGAGACTTTACAGTACAGACCGCTGTGACATTCTTGAAAAATGTGGCCCAGATCGGATTTGAACCACATAAAGTGGCCCAGATCGGATTTGAAATGGTCCAGTTCCAAGCGACTTGTCACGTTCAGACCGTCAAGTTTAATGCCTCAATCGAGTCGGAAAAACACGAAAAAATCGGATTCGTGCATTAAGACCTGTAGTATGAACCTAGCCTATATTGCATGACATCCCCTTTAGAGACGCTCTAGTGAATGCAACAACAAAAACTCCTACCGTAATTTTTGGACTATAAGGCGCTCCTGACTATAAACTGCTACCCACCAAATTTGACACAATTACGGCATTTGTTCGTAGATAAGCTGCACTTGACTATAACCCGCAGCTGTCCTCACTGTATAATGGGATATTTTCACCAAAAGATATTAAGCGCTAAAACTTTGTTTGACTGCGGCATTGTAAGTCTGTCATAAAACCAAATGAACCACCATGAAGCATTTAACCAATTGGCTACAATGCTTGATTGCTTCAAGAAGCTTCATTTGGCTATCACTGCTCCTGAACTGTTGTCCTCCAACATGTCTCCTAGCATGAATCGCAGCGCTACAGACGTAAATAACAATCAAAATTCATGTTCTAATTATTTCTTCAGTTACTGTCCTATTTGTTTCTTTAATTGCTAGTCATGTAATTTGGTAACACTTTATTTGACAGTGATGCCATAAGACTATCAAAATTATGACATGACACTGCCATGAGCATTAATGACTGCATATGACAGATGTCATTTTGTGTCATCCAGCAAATGATCTCATTTTTTAATACATGTAATCGATCCGAGCTGGACATAAATGGAGTTAATGACAAAATTTTCAAGGTGACATTTAATGACATCTGTCATAAGCATTCAATAATGCCCATGACAGTGTCGTGTCATAATAATGGCGGTCTTATGGCAGTCTTACGACGCCTCTGTCAACAAAAAGTGTTACCTTATAGCCCAAATAAATCAACAAATAAGCCGCACTGGACTATAGGCAAAGCAAGGCTAATTTATTTATACAGCAAAATTGAACACAAGGCAGTTCAAAGTGCTTTACATCACATTAAGATCATAAAAAATCACATTAAGATCAATAGATCGTAACAACGAAGACAATCGAAATGGGAAATAAAATTGTACATAAAAATCGCATGTAATCACGAATAGAATAAAATAAATAAATAAATAAATAAATAAATTAGGGGTGTCAAATGATTAAAATTTTTAATCGAGTCAATTACAGCTTAAAAATTAATTAATCGTAATTAATCGCAATTAATCGCAATTCAAACCATCTATAAAATATGCCATATTTTTCTGTAAATTATTGTTGGAATGGAAGGATAAGACACAAGGTGGATATATACATTCAACATACAGTACGGTACATAAGTACTGTATTTCTTTATTATAACAATAAATCAACAAGATGGCAATACCATTATTAACATTCTGTTAAAGCGATCCATGGATAGAAAGACTTGTAGTTCTTAAAAGATAAATTTTAATACAAGTTATAGAAATTTTATATTAAAACCCCTCTTCATGTTTTCGTTTTAATAAAATTTGTAAAATTTTCAATCAAAAAATAAACTAGTAGCCCACCATTGTTGATGTCAATAATTACTTACACAATGCTCATGGGTGCTGAAGCCTATAAAATCAGTCTCACCCAAGTGCCAGCAGAGAGCGGCAAAACTCCGAAAAACACAACAAGTACAGCTTTCACTCTGCTGTCATTTTAATCTGTTCGAGCAGGGCATTTGTGCGTTAATTGCGTCAAATATTTTAACGGGATTAATAAAAAAAAATTAATTACCGCTCGTTAATGCGATAATTTTGACAGCCCTAATAAAACAAATACTACTACTACTGCTAATAATTGAAATCAGCAATGGAGATAAGCACAAGAGGAATAGAAAGCAAATAGATTGAAATATACTGTATAGACAGTTATGGATATGCAGTGCTAAACAAACGCTTTTTTAGTCCTGATTTAAAGGAGCTAACAACTTCAGCATACTACACACCTTCAGGTAACTTTTTCCAGAGGTGAGGAGCATAATAACTAAAGGCTGCCTCACTCTGCTTGGTTCTTGTTCTTGGAACATACAGGAGACCAGTTCCAGACGACCTTAGGGGTCTAGATGTTTCATAGGAATCTAACAAATCAAGCATGTATTTTGGTCCAAGGCCATTAAGTGTTTTGTAGAAGAGCAGTAATATTTTATAGTCTATCCTTTGACTCACTGGAAGCCAGTGTAACGATTTCAGAACCGGTGTAATGTGGTCCAGTTTCCTTGTATTTATGAGGACTCTGGCTGCAGCATTCTGTACTAGCTGCAGTTTCCTGACTGATTTTTTTTTTAAATTTGAGGGGTGCACTCACTTTTGTGATACACTGTAGTTGGTCAATTTGTGACATGTATGAGTGTTCTGTCATTTGTCGTATTCTGCTTACTAAAGGGAAGCTTAATTCCTTTGTTAAATCTTGTAAGAGCCTCAATATGCAGACACAAGTGAATGTACACACACACTCACGCAATTAATTCCAGAGCCAGTTTTTCATAACAATTAAATATTTAATTGTATCTTTTTTTTAATGTCACTTATTATGTATTAGTGTTCTAATGTTAAATCAATTTCAAACCAACCCTCTGCTATTGCAGTTATGTCAACTATGTCCAATATTTTCACCACAATAATCCTGATTAATGTTAAATTTTGCATTTCATCCCTACCAACAAAGAAGAAAAGAAGCGACCACACTTCCAATCATGAGCTGCCACGAAGACATTTGATACAAGTGACATTGACATTTTCCAGCTACTGCGGCACAAAGTCGAGCGTGTGCGCGCTAATAGCCTCTATTTCAATAATAACACAGCCTGATAAGTCTCGCTGGCTTCCTAATGGCCACCATTACGCTTTGGGCCCGCTCCTACAGAGCGCTCAACAGGTGCGGCGAGATATGCGAGGCCGCTGCAGATCACTTATGATTGGATTTTTTCCTCGATTCATGTTTGTTCCCTCTCCAACTGCGCTACGATTTAGCTGCAACTTGTTTCTTGGCAGGCACCTGAATCGATTGAGTTCAGGCGACAGGATTGCCTAGATTGGCTCTCCTAGTCCACCGTTTTTGTGATTGTAGTTTGTTGTTAGGCAGAAAAGGACTGAGAGAGGCGGCAGGAACGTACATTAAGGACCAGGCATTTTGCTTATACTGTCATGGAGGAAATTTTTGGCACCCCCCTGGAATTTTTCCAGAAAATACACAGTTTCTTCCAGACATTAACGCAATTACAAATGTTTTCAGTATGAATTTATTTTTTGGGATTTGAATTGGAAAAACACAAAAAAGCTGAAGAGACAAGCCAAAATGTACACAATTTTACACAGAATGCCAAAAATGGGCTGGACACAATTGTTGGCACCCTCAACTCAATATTTGGTTGCACATCCTTTAGAAGAAATAACAGAAAGCAATCGCTTACTATAAGCATCAACAAGTTTCATTCACCTCTCAGATGGAATTTTGGACCACTCTTTTTTTGCTAACTGTTCCAGGTCTCTCAGATTTGAAGGGGGCCTTCTTGCAACAGCAATTTTGAGATCTCTCCATAGGTGTTCAATGGGATTTAGATCCGGACACATTGATGAATACCTCAGAATTCTCCAGTGCTTTGTCGCCAACCATTTTTTGGTGCTATATGAGGTTAGTTTTGGGTCATTGTTTTGTTGGATCACCAAGGACCTCTGACGTGGACCCAGTTTTTTGACACTAGGGTTAGGGTTAGGTTAGGGTTTAGGGTTAGGGTTTAGGGTTAGGTTAGGGTTTAGGGTTAGGGTTTGGGTTCCATTCCGGCCAAAAACATTTTGATAGTCTCCATATTTCATGACTACTCTCACACCCTCAAGGCACCCAGTGCCAGAGGTAGCAAAACTACCCCAAAATATTATTGGACCTCCACCATTTTTGACTAAAGGCACTGTGTTCTTTTCTTTGTAGGCCTCATTATTTTTTCTGGCACTGGGTGCCTTTCCCATGTGCAAGGAGTCATGAAAAATGGAGAATATCAAAATGTTTTGGGACGGACAACTGGGTCTACATCAGAGGTCATGAGTGTTCCAACAGGACAGTGACCCAAAACATACCTCAAATAGCACAAAGAAATGGTTGGAGACCAGTGCCCAGTGCAAGAAAAAAGAATGAGCCCTACAGAGAGAAGAACACATTGCCTATACTGTAGTCAAACATGGTGGAGGTCCAATGATGTTTTGGGGTTGTTTTGCTACCTCTGGCACTGGGTGCCTTGAAAGTGTGCAAGGAGTCATGAAATATGGAGACTATCAAAATGTTTTTGGCCGGAATGTAGGGTGTAGTGTCAGAAAACTGGGTCCGCGTCAGAGGTCATGGGTGTTCCAACAGGACAATGACCCAAAACATACCTCAAATAGCACCAAGAAATGGTTGGAGACAAAGCGCTGGAGAATTCTGAGGTGGCCATTGACGAGTTTGGATATAAATCATATTGAATACTATGGAGAGATCTCAAAATCGCTGTTGCAAGAAGGCACCCCTTTCATACAGTATCTGAGAGACCTGGAACAGTTAGCAAAAGAAGAGTGTCCAAAATTCCATCTGAGAGGTGCACAAAACTTGTTGATGGTTATAGGAAGTGATTGCTTTCGGTTATTTCTTCCAAATGATTTGCAAAAAAATACTGAGGTGAGGGTGCCAACAATTTTGTCCTGCCCATTTATTTTTTAGATTTGTCTAAAATTGTGTCAATTTGGATTTCATTTCTCAGCTGTTTTGTGCTTTTCCAATGCACATCCAATGAATAAACACATTTATACTGAAAACATTTGTAATTGCATTAATTTCTGTGAGAAATGCTGTATTTTCTGGAAAAATTCCAGGGGTGCCAATAATTTCATCATGACTGTACAGTGGTACATCGACAAATAAATTTGATTAGTTCATTCTTTCTTCTCGATATTTTTCTTTTTCTGTAGTTTTGAAGTGTCCTTCACTTTGTGAGTTTTTTTTTTTTTTTTTTTTTTTTGCCGCTGTAGTCTCACAATTTGTGAGCCATTTCATCATAATCAGACACTTGGGACAAAAATGAAATTTTTGGTAATTTCTTTTGAGCTTTCGACAATCTGTCAAAAACGGCAAAGATACTTGAAATCCAAATTAACAAAGTTATTTTTTTTCTCCTCGATTTGTTTTCCATAAAATCTAAAAGAAATACAATTTGAAAGACATTTCAAACATTTATAGCAACTATCCTTTGTTCAAACAACCCTTGTATTCTTTTTGGGCCAAAATTGATTGGTTTTAAAGTTTGGGTATGCAAAAAATCAATGGTACTTTTCACATACCCAAACAGGCCAGTCTTGACCCGAAAAACCATTTTAGCAGCTATCATGTAAAAAGCGTTTTAAACGGAAAATTTTTGACTTATTATTTCACACTGTCACTGCCACTCGACAAATGCTACTGGGTTACTACTACTGTACAATTCCTTCTACGCGGCAAGACGTCCAGCATATCCGCTCATCGGTTAAAAGTACTTACTATTTGTGTTTTTATTGCGTCTTTTTTTTAACCTTTTCATTGCCTCAAAATACGTTTTGCATGTGTTTCCCTCTCATAATTTTAAGCATTTTATTTTCTATGGTAGCTTTAAAGCAGATTGTTGATCTCTTGACAACATTAGTCACGTAGCATAATCACGTAGCATATTTAAACCACCCTTATTTGGTATTACTACGTTTAAGTATTTTCTTAAGGCATTTTTAGTATGTTCTGTCGATATGCATCTAAACAAAACAAGCTGAAAGCGCACGGTAGTACTTTGGGTGTCAAATTCGCCTCTTGTTGGACGTTTAGCACATTTTGGCAGGTAACTGTTTTTTTTTTTTTTTCCTACTCTCGTATCGTATCATAACATCTTTCCTGTTCATTTTGCTTTTGCTGCTCGTTTTGTGAAACATCGACAGTGCTTTCATGCTCATTAATGTTCCTCTCGGGTTCAAATTAAAACGGTTGAAGAGATGATATGTTTTTGTCGCTAGAGTCATACTCTGGAAGCCGGGCAGTCAACCATGTAACGTCACCGCCATGCGACGTCAACAACAATGGCGATCTACTAATTAAACTAATTTCACAAATTTTATAAAAAAGAAAACATCAAGAGAGTTTTAATGTCAAATTATTTTTAACTCATAACAACGTTTATCTTTTAAGAACTTCAAGTCTTTCATTGGAGGATCCCTTTTACGGATCCAAATCTTGAAGTAAAATTTTCTTATGTGAGATTGTATTCAAAAGATTTTAGAAAATAACCCCTAAAATAATTGGATAATGACAATACAGGTCATCCCCAGGTTACGACGCAATCGACTTATGTGATTTCGACTTTTGTCCGCTATTTTGTCTCAAGTTGTTTTTTTGTTTTGTTTTTTTAATCGCGTAAACGGTACCTTATTCTACTTTAGAGTATCTTATTTTTTACTTTACTTTATTAATATGACGTGTTCTGTATTTACTAAACGTGAAGTTGTTCAGTTTGACAGATAGCAACCAAGGCAATTGTTGTTTTTGAAGCTTTTAACTTCTTCCACTTTGACAATTTGTAAAGCTGTAACACACATATGAAAATTTATGTTCAAAACAACACACAACACGTGACTCAAAACAACTGATTTTGAAACATCTAGTCTGATCTTTATCTAAATATAGAAGATTAAATTAGCCTAGTTTGCCACACAAAAGTCTTAAAAGCTACGAATGCTGACGTATTTACAATTCTCATAACAAATCGCTCACACATAACTCCACAAACTGTAGCTCTAAACTTAATTACAAATGCACACACAGACATACATTAGCTGAAACAACTTACAGCCTTATGTGGGTCAAACCAGAGCGTAGTTATCCTTTATCCATAGACATCTGAGTCTGCTTCTCAGTCATACAAGCCTACAGTCCACCCAGACTCAACACTGCTACTAGAGGGCAGTGTATCCTCCATCAATAAACAAAATGCAATAATTTTGGACTTTTTGCAGAGTTATTTTGTAGGGGTACCTAAAGGGTTAATTTCGACTTACGTGGAAATTCGGGTCACTTCGCCAGCATAGGAACGGAACTCATTCGTAACCAGGGGACTACCTGTAATGTAATGTCTGAGTCTGCTTCTCAGTCATACAAGGCTACAGTCCAGCCAGACTCAACGCTGCCACCAGAGGGCAGTGTATCCCCCATCAATGACAACATACAATACAGGGTGTTCCAAAACGGTTGACCCCACTCTAAATGCCCATATCTCGGAAACTACTTGATGGATCTTAATGAAACTAAATACACTGTATTTTGAAGGTCATAAGTTTTATTGGTTAAATTTACAAAGAAAAGTACAAATATTTGTTGGTTCTATGACAGATTTTCATAAATGTTCAATATGAGCGCTGCCTGTGACTCTGCACACGTCGAGTCGGTATTCGAGCTCCTGCCAAACTCGCTGTAGCATGTCTTCGGTAACAGTTTCCAGTGCAGCAGTAATTCTCTGTTTTGTTGTTTAGTTGGTGCCTTCTTTGCAAAATTTGTGAAGAAGGCACGCTGAACTTTCTTCGGTGAGTCCGAGCATACTGTAACAAGCAAAATGCCTTTTCTTTTGAAGTGAACGGCATTTCTTAACCTGAAAAGATAGAAATGCCAAACATTACACACAAAAACTTGAAACGTTTCTACACAAGCTGTAAAAATTTAAGGTCATTCCAACGAAAATTATCGAAATTATTGGCCTACGAAATGGGGTCAAACATTTTGGAACACCCTGTACTTTTGGACTTTTTGGATAGTCATATTGAGATATAGGGGTACTTAAAGGGTAAATTCCGATTTACGCGGAAATTCGGGTTATGTTGCCAGCGTTGGAACGGGACTTGTTCGTAGCCCGGGGATTACATGAATACATAGACTTCAAATTGTGTCATATCTAGAGCTGTCAAATTCATCTCGTTAACGGGCGGTAATTAATTTTTTATTTAATCACGTTAAAATATTTAACGCATGCGCGGCACGTACCAGTCACGCATTGCAGCAAACAGCCTACAATGGCGCTGTTTTACTTATATACAGAGTTAAGAGGCAGCATCAAGTGAGTGGAGTAGATACAAGCATCCATTGGGGACATGCTTTAAATTAGCAAGAGCTTTAATATCGCTCCCACAACAACTATAAGTTTTGTGGGATGCGAGGTAGGGAAGAATGACAGGGATTGATCTTTTTCTTAACACCCTGTATTGTACCCAACACCGAGAAGATATACAGTAGCATTTGCAGTCACCACACACAGTCATGGTTGCACCACTTCCCATCATGCATTTGGGCAGAACAGTTAAGTCGCTACAGTATCATTTACTGAAAGCTCAACAAATACACTAGATGGCAATATTTAGTCACAATATACAAATATTTATCCTTTAAGAATTATAAGTCTTTCTATCCCTGCATCCCTTTCACAGAAAGAATGTTAATAATGTTAATGCCATTTTGTGGATTTATTGTTATAATAAACAAATACAGTACTTATGTACTGTATGTTGAATGTATATATTTGTTTTGTCTTATCTTTCCATTCCAACAATAATTTACAGAAAAATCTGTCATATTTTAGAGATGGTTTGAATTGCGATTAATTAATTTTTAAGCTGTGATTAACTCGATTACAAATTTTATCGTTTGACAGCCCTAGTTATATCTCATTTTGACATTGTGTGAAGCGTCTAGATTCACTGCACAATCTCCCAATTTTAATGTATCCCAACTTTCCCAACAAGTTTTTTGGCCATTGGTCTTCAGGAGTGGTTAGAATTGACAATCTCAGCTTCCTTTGAAAAAACTTTGACATTTGGACACTATTCTTAGGACTTCAGGTGGAAAAACACTGAATGTCGTCTCCTCGCTGAAAGACGGTCAGTCCAAAGACATCCTGTTTGCGCGCTTGAAGATGCCGTCGGAATATGAATAGCAATGCAGCAGTGATATGGATCTGCTAAATTCTGCCGGCAGTGTATCAAATGGCTGATCAATAGTTTGCACATCATTCAGCATCGCATCATGGGCTAGAGGAAATGAGATGCCAACGCTTGTTGACGTCTTTAAATTGAACAACGAGGAAGGAAGTATTGCAATTGACTTTTTATTCCCCGCTAGCGACATTGATAAACTATGACATCATCACGTTTGTACTTTGTACAAGAACTGCGCTAAATGGAAAACTTCCCACTTTTATTTTGGCAGTACTCTACGCTAACCCTTAATAACCTGCGCCTACTTGGTAAATAATTTTAATATGACAGAAAGTAAACAAAGTACAACTTGAGAATGTTCTTTTTCTAGATGTTTCCATGCCGAACCGTGCTCTGTTCGCTTGACTTTCCGCAACCTGTTCAGGTAGCAAAATTCATCAGCATCTCCAGATGACTCTGTGGTGTTCTGGGAGTTCCGCTGTTTGGGCGTCGCTCATGAATCCCCCCTCCGGTACGGGGAACGGTCGGGTGGAGGAGGCAGCAAGTGTTGCGGTCTCCTTGGTTACGGCGGGTGTTGCCATAGTAACTAATAAAGCAGGCGGAGGGAGGATTTATGGCTCAGTTATTGGCTCGGCCTCGACTAATTAGATTGATTGCGTTGCCGCTGCCGTTAAATGAGAAACAAGCAACGACCGGCTCAACTTTGGCTTGTTTGACCGCCACAATTGCATTCCTATATGTGTGTCTGCGTGCTTGCGCGTGTTAGTGTGCACAAGGCACACAACAGCAAGCTAAATGTGATCCCACCAGGCTAACATGAGGCAGCTGCAGTGTGATGCGATCTGCTTGTGTGTTTGTTTAATGCCCCACTTCACCTGCGCTTCTGTGGAAACAAGGAGGACACACACACACACACACACACACACACACACACACACACACACACACACACACACACACAGCCTTGTTTTTCTGTCATTGTAGGGACACCTGACAAGACCGTGCATTATGGGGACCACCCTTTCTGAATGTCGTAGAGAGCTGAAAAAAATCAGGGAGCATCCTCGAAAATTGTACAATGCAAAAATCACTTTAAATTTCCATTTAGACAAAGTATAGAGGCATCGACCTGACTACAGACCGACTTATGGGGACATTTTTTCGTTTTCGTCACTTATGGGGTCAATAACGATACACAATACCTGTTTTTTATCCCTTCCTGGGTACCGCTTACACAAACCTCAGATCATACTTACTTCTGGGGTCAGTAACTTTACACACTGACCGCTTTTTCCTCTCTTCTTGGTACCGCTTACACAAACGTCAGATCATACCTTCTTCTGGGGTCAGTAACTATGCACACCATCTGTTTTTCTCCCTTTCTGGGTACCAGTTAGAAAAACGTCAGATCATGCCTACTTCTGGGGACGGTAATAATGCACACCACCCACACAAATGTCAGATCATTGTGACTTTGTGGAACCACTCTATGTCACCCGAAGAACATGCCGTAAAACTACTAATTGACCAGGTAGTATTAAGTTTTTTTTATATGTGCATTTTCTTCAGTGACCATTGATGTGTCAAAACTGACACATAATATTTTAATGGAATGTGCCTTAAAACTTTTTTTTTTTCCTCTTGGCATTAAGTTATTCTTTGTCTTGGACTTCTGATATTCAATTTCTGTAGTAACTTTGCACAGGTTGTTCTAGCATTGCTCAAATAAATCACTGCATAGCCATATAAGAACTACAGTGATCCCTCGCTACATTGCGCCCTCAGTCCATCGCTGATATTTGCTTGCTAAACAGCAAGTTGATTTGAGAGGACTCAGTCAATGAAGAATTTAAAGAATTATACTGTTATAGTAAACTATACTCTTTCCAATGCTAAATCTGAGTAAAAGCATTGAACACACACAAAAAAGATTTTTTTTTTTTTTTTAATGTAAATAAGCTACACATCTACTTCGCCGATTTCGATTATAATGGGGGGATCCCCTTTAACCACGAAAAACGAGGGATCATTGTATATCACTGCATTAATTACGATACATTTACAGTTTAAATTCTACCTTATGTTGGATAAAAATTTACTGGAATTTCAGACTGTACACTACGGTTCAAAAGTTTGGGGTTCAAACAATCAGCAATATTTACAAATAATTGGTTGTTTACATAGGCTGCACTCGACTTTTAGCCGCAGGAGTGCACTTTAGGTTCTAAAAATCCATAGATAGGCAACACTTGACCGTAAACCGCAAGTCGAAGGGGGGGGTTATAGTTCGAAAAGTTTTAGCCAGTAACAGTGAAGTGCAACATGCACAAGGTAAGTCATCGTCTTTATTCTCTCTTAACTGCTGTATCGCTTCAAAACAGACGAAACAAGTGCAAACAGTTATGCCATTGATAGTTAAGTTTGTGTATATCTACCATGGCCGAGAGGTGTGAGGCAAAATGCAAAAGACCAAACACTTTGCAAAAGAAAAGCACGAATGCAACCTGCCACAACACGATCCCCAATTTCTAAAGCGCGATTGCAAACTGGCAAAAGCAAGAACCCCAATTGCCACAGCACAACTTCAAAAGGATGACACAGAAGTTAAAAAAAAAAAAAAAGGACGACACTTCGTGTATTGCTATATGTGCTTTGTGACCATCTGTACAGACCTCCGTGAAGTCCCTCCACCCCATCAGTCGCAAATTTATATGAAAATGTCAATCATTTGTGCTGTAAAAAGTGTTGTTTATGCTGGTATCATTTTATATATATTTAGATATTAATTTCCAGTGAGGATGTCATAACTCCCATGGCTCACGGAGCGTATCAAGTCTCAATAACGAGGGTGTCAATAACGAGCAGAAACGAATTCGGGTCCATTTTGTAGTGAATGGGGGGGCTTGAGATTTGAATTACGAGTGATGACGTCACCCTCAGCTCCTCATTAACCGCAAAATGGACCAGAAGTGCCATTCGTTCCTGATACGTTCGTGCTAGTTGTTTGGACAGCCCTCTGTTATTGAGAGTTGATAAGCTCCGTCAGCCATGGGAGTTATGACGTCTTCACTCGAAATTAATATCTCAATATCTATAAAACGATCGCAGCACAAACGACAATTTTTTACAGCACAAACAATTGACACCATTTTTTAAATCAAAATGGGAGGTTGATTGACCTCAAACCTATAAGAGAAATATTGCAACAATAGCAGGACACAAAAAAAAAAAAAAAAACGCACAAACTATTGCCATCATTTTTATATAAATTTTCATCTGATGGGGCAACTTCACGGAGGTCTGTAGAGATGGTCACAAAGCACAAATAGCAATATAAAAAGGGTCACCATATATAACCCCTACATCCCCCTAAACTCTCCTTTTGAGATCTGTGATCTTGTTTTTAATGTAAAATTTTACTGCTGACCAATGCCTGTTTTTGAGTGCTACTTGTTCCTTTTTAAGGCAGTCATCGCAGTCGCTCTTCCGTGGAACACGGCAGGTAGTGATGAATGACATCATATGCTTCTCAACAGCCAAGACCTCTTTCTTCCATGGCTTCTTTTTAACCGGTTGTCGACCTTTACAAAAACAAACATTCATCATTAAATTTGTTTCAAATTAGTCAAGTCATTTAGTCCATGACACGCTGTTCTAAATATGGCTGTTGCGTAGTGCACAGTCAACTAGCCCAAGCACTGTAAATGTACTAGCACATCACTATCATTTCCAAAATAAATGAAAATATATATACAGTATATCTGAAAAGTTAATTAGAGAAATAAACATTGAAATCAACATTAAAAACATCTCAGGAAACTTACCTTTTCCTTTTTTGGGTGACTTTTGTTTCCGTTTGGTGGACTGACGTTTGGGTATATGCTGAGGAGATGGTCCATCAACGTGCATAACAGATGGCATCGAGGAGGCTTTTGAGGTATTTGTAAGGTGAAACAAATCTTTGATGATATCCTTCTTAACGAGAGAGTCGACACATTGCAAACCTTCACTCTCATCTGATTCCTCACTTGTGCCTGGAATATATTCATCTCCACTGTCCTCTGAGGTGGAGTAAAGAAGCTCTCCATTACCGTCAATTTCATTTCCCACCTAGAAAAAAAAAACTTATAAAGGAAAGAAGGCAGACGACCAATGAAAAGACTCAACACAATTCCCAATACTAGAGCTGGGAATCTTTGGGCACCTAACGATTCGATTACGATTCAGAGGCTCAGATTCGATTATAAAACGATTATTGATGCACCCCACTCTTTTTTTTTTAAATTACTTTTGTACATTAGTTCCAAAATTGTTCAAAAATCCTCTCAGGCTAAACCAAACTACTGTTTCAATATCAAGTTAACATATAGCAGTAAACAAATATACAAAAATAACAGTAAATTAAAAAACTCCAGTCCCCATTCTATATCAGCAGCTTTAAACTACTTTCAATTAATTTAATGTTGTGAATCAACCGTTAAAGTTGTTAAAATTGCTCCTGTTATTCCATAATTTCTCTTTTGTCTACTTTCAACATGTAAAAGTTTTAAAACTATTTTAAAGATAGATTCAAGTCAATATTTTACCGATTTAGGAGTATTTTAGATAAAAAGTTAATTAGGTTCGCTTGGAAGGTTCGCAACAACAGCCTTGCAGGGAAGTGTACTGCTTTAAGATGGCGGCCGTTACTAACGCCCGCATCTAGTTTTTTTTTTAGATGTGCTGGTAACGATACCGAAGCTATAATGCATCTAGTCCTA
Organism: Corythoichthys intestinalis; assembly: GCF_030265065.1. NCBI lineage: Eukaryota > Metazoa > Chordata > Actinopteri > Syngnathiformes > Syngnathidae > Corythoichthys > Corythoichthys intestinalis. The sequence continues at coordinate 25,753,640 of NC_080416.1, forward strand.
TATAAATGATATCTACCGTAACATAATGTGGCTTGTAGCAGCTTTTCGGCAGCAGTCAGGTATGTTGTTGTTTTTTTTTTTATCTCGTAGCATGAGTTGAGCTAGAGCCGTGAGTTGAGCATTGGCGTTACCCGAGGGGCCGGGTAATGAGAAGCAGGTTGTTTAGCTACTCTCGCTCCGTCCCTAATTGCGTACCGAAGACCGCGCGGCGCGCTGAGTGTGTCGTACTTCTGCTTTACTTGGCATATTTCAATAATCGGAATTTGGATGTTTGTGAATCGTTCTCGAATCTTCCACGGCCGAATCGCGAATAATCTAAGAATCGGAAATTTTGCACACTTCTACCTAATACATACCTGATAACGGCTAAGTGTGCTGTTGACCTGCATACATTTAGTTCTCCTGAGCTTTGGGATAGTACTTTGGTAAAGATTTATGGATAGCTCCTGGGATTCATCAGAATCAGTGTAGTTAACCAAACCCATATTGTGCAGGTTTTTTTTGTCCATGGGAAAAGAATGGTTTGAATCCAATTTCTAAAGAACAAAGAAACCATGAATTGCTGAATACTGTCACAGAGGAAAGAGGTCTACACACCAATATCAAAAACGGTATATATCCAACATTGAAAAACAAAAAGTACCTTCACTTCTGACTTCGTAGGTCCTAGAGAGGAATGCTCGGTGGTGCTTGACATCTCAAATTCCGGAGATTCACTTAAATTCAACTGTACGTCCTGTCAACAAGTTGAGATTTAGGTTGACAATATTTACAATGAGGAGCAGAAGTATTTGCATCCACTTACAAAATAGGTAGAGGTCTGATATTTCAATCATAGATGCATTTCCACTTATACAGACAATCTAAAAAAATCCGGAACTCACATTGTGTAATTTTTTAAATTTATTTGTAATTTATTGAGGTTCATAAGTATTTGTACCCCTGAGAATCAGCAATAGTTATAACTAGAGCCGTCCCGACTAGTCGATGTCATCGATGACGTAATTGCGTCGACGGGTAATGACGGGTTAAAATTTTTTTTAATGCGGATAAAGTTTAGAATGGCGGGCGCTCGCGATGCAAGCGGTTGTTACTGGCACCTCCAAGGGGGCCGCTGTTATTTCAATGTGACCGCCAATGTCAGATTGAGCAAATAGGAAGAAAGTGGACGAGCGAGAGAGAGGGAGCGAGAGAGAGGGAGTTGGAAAAGTTTGTGGGTATCGCGGAGTTGAGTGGCTGCATCCCCCACATTTTTGTTTTGGTCAATAAAAGTATCTAAAGAGCTATCCGACGCCTCTCGGTGTTTTTATGCACGCCGCCGCCTTCCGGAGGAGGAAATCAGACGAACAGACGACAACGAACCAAGTGAATCACTGGTTCACTTGTCAGTACGGCGAGGAGTTAAAAACACCGCCAATTACCAAAAGGGCAGAATTGGTAACACCTGAAAGTGGCAAAAAGCCCAAAAACCGGACCAGAATAGCCAGAGCCTGGAATTATTTCAAGGAAAATATGGAGGGTGCCACCGTGTGTACTCTTTGCTAAGCTGGGCTCACATACCATGGTAGCACATCGGCTATGAACGAACACTTGAAGCGCAGTCACTAGTGGGTCAACGGTTTGCGGTTCAAAGCCGAACCGTATGGTTCGCCCAGTACGGTTCAATACGCCTTTATGAACCGCGCCTTTTCGGTTTTGCAATTAATGTATTCTGAACGCTTGTGGAATGAATTGATCGGCCTCTGTGTGCCTGTGTGTGACATGAAGCACCGCTGTGGAGAAATTCCCGCCCCGCAAGTAAATGTCGGATCGCTGTCAAGCACCTGTGTAATAGATGCAGAGAGCGCTTACGAGAGAAGTGTAAGTGAAACAAGAAAGAAAACAAATAGCGATGGGGAGCGGAGGAGTGGAGGGACCGAATTTTGAGGAAGCACCGGCGTCTTTCAAATCTGCGGTGTGGCAACATTTTGGTTTCCCCGTGGACTACAATGCGGAGGGAGACAAACTATTGAGAGAAAAAAAATGCAAGCTTTGTTCAGCGCTTGTTCCCCATGCTAATGGCAACACTTTTATGACATGACTCCGGCACCTCAGCCGGCATCACCCACAGATATCACTTTCTCACACAGATATCACTTTCTCAGGGCAGGACAACCCCAAAGATGACACCAGTGAAAACACACAGTGGGCTTCGTTAATTTATTTGCCACGCTTGACCCGCGTTATATTGTTCCCTCGCGGACATATTTCTCCAACAACCTAATCCCCAACATTTATGAAATGGCAAGCAAAGCCATCGAAGATGATTTTGCTAAAGCACATAGTTTCGCCCTGACCACTGATAGTTGGACGTCCCGTGCTACAGAGTGCTACAACCTAACTGTGACGGTGCACTTTAATTCTTCATACCTGTCAAGTTGTACGGTCTCGTCGTAATTTGTACAAGTGAGCACTGATTTTTAAATGTGTAAGCCGTACGTTACGTTCAAAATCTGCACATTTTTCGTGCATTACGTTTTTTTTTTTTCATCCGTTCGGATTTGGTCACCGTTTCTGCAACGAGAATGTTCGTTGATACGTTGGTTGAATGACGCGAGAAAAGTCAGACACGGAGAGGGAAGAGTTTTTGTTGAGACGCTGTAGCAATGCTAGGCGGGTTAAATATTTCCTGACTGTAACCGACAGCATACAATCTACGCCTAGATAACCCATGCATATAGAACTACATGCGAAATGACAGACGCGGTAGCGTTCGTAAACAGCCGCCATTTTAGAGCAGTAAACTTTTCAGAAAGGCTCTGTTGAAGTAAACCTTCCGAGCGTACCTAAGCAACTTTTTATCTAAAATACTCCTTAATCTGCAAAATCTTGACTTGAGTCCGTCTTTAAAGGATGAAACAATCTTAAAATTTTCATATGTCAAAAGTAGACAGAAGAGAACTAATGCAAAAACGGGAGCAATTTTATCAACTTTAACGGTTGATTCACAACATTAAATGACCTCCAAACATAGCAAAGGTTACTATGTTTTTGGGTTTGTTTCTTCCTGCTGCTTCGCTACCCTGCAGACATCTCTCTGCTTTGCTCCTGCTTCTCATGCTTCAATCATCTTTTTAATCATTTTTAATCACCTCTAAATTACTCAGCAAGTCTTGCAATTTTCTTTTAATCTTGTTTATATTTAAACAAAGGCTTTTTGAGCATTTTTGAGCCTTTTTAGAGTGCTTTTTTGTCTTTACTGGAACACAAGCCTGCCTTATCGCGACTGGAACTGAGGAATTCGGCTAACGGAAGCTAAGTAGCAGCAACATGCCTCCCCTGTCAATGGATGATTGCCACAAACTGCTCCAGAAGATAGCAGTACTGGAAACAAAAATCTACCGGCTTGAAGTGAATATGGAGGTAAATGGACAGCTCGTCGTTTGGGACAGCCTTAGTAATGACATTCAAAGAGTTGTCAGTCTACCTTGAAAAAAAAAAGTCCAGGTTAACTCCATGAGAAACCACCCACACGCCACCTGACCTTCCAACATGACAATGATCCAAAGCCCACAGCCAAGCTGACCGAGGAGTGGCTGGGTAAAGACCACATCAAGGTTCTGGAGTGGCCAAGCCAGACTCCATATCTAAACCCAATAGAAAATTTTTGGATGGAGCTGAAACTGTTTCTCAACGACAGCCTCAAAACCCAACAGATCTAAAGAAGATTTGTGTGGAGGAATGGGCCAAAATCCCCGTTTCCATATGTGAAAGCATCTAGCCTCTGTAATTGCTTCTGCACTATACATTAGCACTGATTTTCTCGGGGGGGGGGGGGGGGGCAAATACTTATGAACCCCAGTAAATTATAATTGAATTATAGAAAAATCATACAATGCCAGTTGCGTTTTTTAAATTTATTTTTTTAAACTATATCTCCATAAGTGGAAATGCATCTATGAATGACATTTTAATCCTCTATTTACTTAAGGGGTGAACTCACAAGGAGTGCAAATACTTCTGCACCTCACTGTACTTGCTACAGATTTTCTACCAATTTTTAAGCATTAGCAATCCATGAGAACATTTATTTTATCAGTTTGACTGTCTCAGTATAGCTGATGCCAAGTCGCTTTATCTTGATGTATTTTATCCATTTTGTTTGCTAACAATATAGTGTGCAATGGAACCCAGGAGAGCCAGGAAGTACTGAAAGTCCCCCAAATAAAAAGCTGCAGTGGATGGTAATGTTGTAGATTATTTCAGACTAAGAGTTTATACAACTTCTGTTATTATTTCAATAAACTCATGATGAAACAGGTTATCAAATAGTATTTAAAAAAAAAAAAAAAAAAAACTTTACGGGGTCCCCACAAACATTGTAAAACCTGACACACACCCACTAAGCTGGGCTGGGCTGTACTGTATTTCAAGTCTCGAACAATTGGCTGAAGTCAGATAAACTGCAGCTTTAAAGCACAAGCGACGCATACCTCCATTGCAGCGTCTGTAGATTTCGGAGACTGTTGCTCTCTGGTTCTGGAGATCCCAACCTCAAAATATTCAGTCACAGTGGAATGGCTTCCTCCATCCTGATCAACAAGTTGAGAATTCATTAACAAACATCAAATGTACATCTCTATGCATTTTAAGATTTAGCCATATACAACAACAAAATTCCATAACTCAGTTGAATCCACTCACTATGGCCGATTCAAAATCACTTTTATCGTGATGCATTTGTTCTTTTTTTGACTAGCATTTTATTCATTTGAGGATTAATGAAAACAATAATGTGTTAGGGACCACATCAGTGCCCGACATGTCCTAAACGTCTCCCAAATTAACAGCTGCAGTGGCTGGTAATGTTGTAGATTATTTAAGACTAAGGGTATATACAACTTCTGTTATTATTTCAATAAACTCATGATGAAACAGGTTATTAAATAGTATTTTTAAAAACAAAATAAATAACTTTACGGGGTCCCCACAAACATTGTAAAACCTGACACACACCCACTAAGCTGGGCTTGGGTGTACTATATTTCAAGACTCGAACAATTGGCTGAAGTCAGACAAACTGTAGCTTTAAAGCACAAGCGATGCATACCTCCATTGCAGCGTCTGTAGATTTCGGAGACTGTTGCTCTCTGGTTCTGGAGATCCCAACTTCAGAATATTCAGTCACAATGGAATGGCTTCCTCCATCCTGATCAACAAGTTGAGAATATAATTCATTAACAAACATCAAATGTATATCTCTATGCATTTTAAGATTTAGCCATATACAACAACAAAATTCCATAACTCAGTTGAATCCACTCACTATGGCCGATTCAAAATCACTTTTATCGTGATGCATTTGTTCTTTTTTTGACTAGCATTTTATTCATTTGAGGATTAATGAAAACAATAATGTGTTAGGGACCACATCAGTGCCCGACATGTCCTAAACGTCTCCCAAATTAACAGCTGCAGTGGCTGGTAATGTTGAAGATTATTTCAGACTAAGGGTATATACAACTTCTGTTATTATTTCAATAAACTCATGATGAAACAGGTTATTAAATAGTATTTTTAAAAACAAAATAAATAACTTCACGGGGTCCCCACAATCATTGTAAAACCTGACACACACCCACTAAGCTGGGCTTGGGTGTACTATATTTCAAGACTCGAACAATTGGCTGAAGTCAGACAAACTTTAGCTTTAAAGCACAAGCGATGCATACCTCCATTGCAGCGTCTGTAGATTTCGGAGACTGTTGCTCTCTGGTTCTGGAGATCCCAACCTCAGAATATTCAGTCACAGTGGAATGGCTTCCTCCATCCTGATCAACAAGTTGAGAATATAATTCATTAACAAACATCAAGTGTATATCTCTATGCATTTTAAGATTTAGCCATATACAACAACAAAATTCCATAACTCAGTTGAATCCACTCACTATGGCCGATTCAAAATCACTTTTATCGTGATGCATTTGTTCTTTTTTTGACTAGCATTTTATTCATTTGAGGTTTAATGAAAACAATAATGTGTTAGGGACCACATCAGTGCCCGACATGTCCTAAACGTCTCCCAAATTAACAGCTGCAGTGGCTGGTAATGTTGTAGATTATTTCAGACTAAGGGTATATACAACTTCTGTTATTATTTCAATAAACTCATGATGAAACAGGTTATTAAATAGTATTTTTAAAAACAAAATAAATAACTTTACGGGGTCCCCACAAACATTGTAAAACCTGACACACACACACTAAGCTGGGCTGGGCTGGACTGTATTTCAAGTCTCGAACAATTGGCTGAAGTCAGACAAACTGCAGCTTTAAAGCACAAGCGATGCATACCTCCATTGCAGCGTGTGTAGATTTCGGAGACTGTTGCTCTCTGGTTCTGGAGATCCCAACCTCAGAATATTCAGTCACAGTGGAATGGCTTCCTCCATCCTGATCAACAAGTTGAGAATATAATTCATTAACAAACATCAAATGTATATCTCTATGCATTTTAAGATTAGGCCATATACAACAACAAAAATCCATAACTCAGTTGAATCCACTCACTATGGCCGATTCAAAATCACTTTTATCGTGATGCATTTGTTCTCTTTTTGACTAGCATTTTATTCATTTGAGGTTTAATGAAAACAATAACGTGTTAGGGACCACATCAGTGCCCGACATGTCCTAAACGTCTCCCAAATTAACAGCTGCAGTGGCTGGTAATGTTGTAGATTATTTAAGACTAAGGGTATATACAACTTCTGTTATTATTTCAATAAACTCATGATGAAACAGGTTATTAAATAGTATTTTTAAAAACAAAATAAATAACTTTACGGGGTCCCCACAAACATTGTAAAACCTGACACACACACACTAAGCTGGGCTGGGCTGGACTGTATTTCAAGTCTCGAACAATTGGCTGAAGTCAGATAAACTGCAGCTTTAAAGCACAAGCGATGCATACCTCCATAGCAGCGTGTGTAGATTTCGGAGACTGTTGCTCTCTGGTTCTGGAGATCCCAACCTCAGAATATTCAGTCACAGTGGAATGGCTTCCTCCATCCTGATCAACAAGTTGAGAATATAATTCATTAACAAACATCAAATGTATATCTCTATGCATTTTAAGATTAGGCCATATACAACAACAAAAATCCATAACTCAGTTGAATCCACTCACTATGGCCAATTCAAAATCACTTTTATCGTGATGCATTTGTTCTCTTTTTGACTAGCATTTTATTCATTTGAGGTTTAATGAAAACAATAACGTGTTAGGGACCACATCAGTGCCCGACATGTCCTAAACGTCTCCGAAATTAACAGCTGCAGTGGCTGGTAATGTTGAAGATTATTTCAGACTAAGGGTATATACAACTTCTGTTATTATTTCAATAAACTCATGATGAAACAGGTTATTAAATAGTATTTTTAAAAACAAAATAAATAACTTTACGGGGTCCCCACAATTATTGTAAAACCTGACACACACCCACTAAGCTGGGCTTGGGTGTACTATATTTCAAGACTCGAACAATTGGCTGAAGTCAGACAAACTGTAGCTTTAAAGCACAAGCGATGCATACCTCCATTGCAGCGTCTGTAGATTTCGGAGACTGTTGCTCTCTGGTTCTGGAGATCCCAACCTCAGAATATTCAGTCACAGTGGAATGGCTTCCTCCATCCTGATCAACAAGTTGAGAATATAATTCATTAACAAACATCAAGTGTATATCTCTATGCATTTTAAGATTTAGCCATATACAACAACAAAAATCCATAACTCAGTTGAATCCACTCACTATGGCCGATTCAAAATCACTTTTATCGTGATGCATTTGTTCTCTTTTTGACTAGCATTTTATTCATTTGAGGTTTAATGAAAACAATAACGTGTTAGGGACCACATCAGTGCCCGACATGTCCTAAACGTCTCCCAAATTAACAGCTGCAGTGGCTGGTAATGTTGTAGATTATTTAAGACTAAGGGTATATACAACTTCTGTTATTATTTCAATAAACTCATGATGAAACAGGTTATTAAGTAGTATTTTTAAAAACAAAATAAATAACTTTACGGGGTCCCCACAAACATTGTAAAACCTGACACACACACACTAAGCTGGGCTGGGCTGGACTGTATTTCAAGTCTCGAACAATTGGCTGAAGTCAGACAAACTGCAGCTTTAAAGCACAAGCGATGCATACCTCCATTGCAGCGTGTGTAGATTTCGGAGACTGTTGCTCTCTGGTTCTGGAGACCCCAACCTCAGAATATTCAGTCACAGTGGAATGGCTTCCTCCAACCTAATCAACAAGTGGAGAAGTAATATAAACCATTAACCAATATGAGACAAACTGCAGCTTTAAAGCACATGCTATGCATACCTCCATATCCAAGTCTTTAGATTGTGGAGGCTGCTCTCTGGTCCTGGAAATTTCACTCTCAGCAGTTTTCGTCACAGTCGATTGTCCTTTGTCCTGATCCGCAAATGGAGACATACAATTTCTATTGATGTGATCATGTGATAAGGAGGAAAACAACTTTTAAATTAGTTTGTGGTTAGCCTACAAACAGTCAACCTGTTTACCATAAAATGAAAACAAACTGGAAACCCCAACATTTGAGGGACCAAAGCTCTGTTGCAAGTTATTTTTATGTCTGATACTTATTTGACAAACCTTTTTCCTCCAAGGCCAGTCCGCTGGTCCGTAGTCATAAGTTATCTCTTCACCAATGTCAAGGTCCCTTTGTGCAAATAAACACAGGTGAGGCTTGCCCTCTGTCGCAATCATCTTCATTTTACAATTTGGGTGCTTGTGGTCATCATTGACCAGTCTTCCGAGACTGCCATCTTCTTTGGCAGCATCAATGCTTAAAAGACAATATGAAAAAATATATATATAAAATATATAGAATATACAGTATATACACATTTAAAAGGGGAAGGGAAATGCACAATTGGGTCATATTATAATATATATATAATAACATATATATCCTCAGAGATCAAGTGATTTTTCTCAAGACAATTTATGTCTTATGGCATTGATTTTCACCTGAACAGTTAAAACACTGAATGCATGAAAAAATAAAAATCTGATAACTGCAATCTTAGCCTCACCACCAAGTTTTTTCTTGCCAGCGGAAATCAAAGACAAAGACTCTTCCTGTTCCATAGTCCATCTTTCTCTTTTGGGATTCATCCCAATCTATTAATTCTCCTCTGTACTCCACCACAAAATCTTCTTTCCTGAAAGGGGCTTTGGTAAATACTCCTCGACCTTGTATGAACAAAAACAAAGGTTTGTAGCTTCATCTTCATAATTTTGACACAATTACTATGGAAAAGAAAAAAAAAAAGAAAAAAAAAAAAAAAAAAGTAGCAAGATCATCATTTGTACCACCATTTACTCTACAATGCCCTGATCACATTTTTGCACCTAAATCGGAGTCACCCCATTTTGAGGATTTGACAATTCCTGGTCACGATACAATAACAGGGCAATGTATTAAGATTAAGCCTGAACGATATATCATTTAAACATCTCCATCGCGAAGTGCATATGAGCGATAGTTTTATTTTTTTTAATCCACAAATTTATGTTGGTTCATGCTTTCTCGGTCCCGAGCTGATCGCTTTAGTGTCACTCGTGCTCCCTCCATCCCTCTCCCAGCTCTATGTTCCTCTGCACAGTTGCTTATTAAAGTTAACGATGGTTGTGTTTGATCTTGCCACTGAAGCGGACTTCAAATGCACCAGATGTTTCAGTCATTGTTTAACTTGTTAAGCACTTCTTGCAAGAAGGAAGCGTGCGTTGGAATGAATGTGTGTGTGTGGAAACGTTCGAGGTAGCCGGTCTTCTAAGGGGTTTTCTTTGTACACCTGTTGTGTCTTGGAAATGAACGCCAATAGTGATTCTGCAGCCAAGGTAGATAAACAGAAGCATTTACTAAAGCAAAGCATTTGTCTACTACAGTACTTTATTCTTGTTTAAAAATGATTAGGTGGGACAGTTACATTTAAAACTGATCATCATTATTTCATTTGAAATGCTTAAAACCCATTTTTTAAAATATTTAGATACATTTTTTAAAGCATACTTTGGGGGAAAAAAGTGAAAAACATGTCTAATATCTCTTTCCAATGCTAAAAAAATAGGTATAAATAAGTATTTTTAATATCACAATATATTGCAATCCCCCCAAAAATCGCAGCAATGTTTCTTCCAATATCGTTCAGGCCTAATTAAGATTAAAAAAAAAAAAAAGGTAGAACTAGTTAATGTAAAAAAATTTCATATTCCAGATATCACTCTTGTATGATGATCTTATCATTAACGTCCTGCAACAGCCAGCAGAACATTCTATTTGTGGTACATATGCTTCTGCTGTTTCTGGATTTGTTGAAATATATACTTTTGTTTTTGTAATATCTGTGTACAACTGGATTGGTTTGTTATCAAGTTGTTTAGTGCAAACCGTTGTTTGGAAAATTAGGAAAATTAGTGAAAAAATAATTTGTTTACCTGAATAGCCTGGTGTTTGGGAAAAAAAAAAAAAAAAAAAATAGAATTAAGATTGAACATTTGACGATACATCGCAGTATAGGAGATAAATGTGGACAAAATTGTTACTACCCTTTATATTAAAAAAAAAAACAAAAAAAAAACATATTCAGACATGGGCTGATAACTAGTTTCAAAGGATACCAAGGTTTTAAAATGTCTAATTATCCGATTGTTAGATGAGCTATTTCAATATTATTGGCTGCTTTTAAACCCTAACAAACGTTCTCGCTGAGCTTATGGTGTTGACAGTTCGCAGGAATCAAATCAGCTTCTCAAAGCCGAAGGACATGCTGTTTTGTTAATACGAATCTTAGGCACACAACACAGTTGTTCAATGTAATTGCGTATAGAGCCGTCCCAAGTAGTCGATGACATTGATGACGTACTGTAAATGGGTCGGTTAGCACAACATACTGTTGAATGTTGATAATGTGAATACATCGACACGAGCATACAGTCAATTGTTAACAAATATGCACTGCTAAAATGGCATAAGGTTGGGATCCCAGTGTTTCGGGCAGGGAATAAGAGTTACGTTTGTTATAGTGGTTTTTAATTTTTATGTTTGTAGAACAGCGGTAACCAATATGGTGCCCGTCGTCATCAGGTGCCCTGCCCCCCAAAAAACAAATAAGTAGTCGACAGTTTTAAAAATAGCTCACCAGTGATGCAATATTGTTAGTTCTCGATTCAACAATTTAAACTTGGTCTGAGCATTTTTTTTCAGTACAAAATATTCTACATATTGTTTGAGAAAACATGAATAATGTAAACAAATTATCAAAATAATGCATTTTAGATTTCTATTTTGATACCGTAATATTTGTACTCAAGGTTATCATACGGTAAGAAACTGATTTTGGCCCATGCCTATACCCAATGGTCATTTAAAGTTAACCATATACGGATTTCCAATTTTTGGCACTGTTACATGCATAGGGTTAGCCAACAATACAGTCAGCCACGATGAGAATTTGGCTGTTTTCAGGAGCATGAAGTTACTACATAAAGTTGCTTGAAAAGGTAAATTTTAAGCAATTTCCACAAAAATTGCCTTGCGCACCTCATAAAATGACATAAGGCAGGGGTTGGCAACCCAAAATGTTGACTCATGAAGACTCATATTGAACCAAAAAAAAAAAAACATGTCTGGAGCCGCAAAAAATTACATATTAGCCTTATAATGAAGGCAACACATGCTGTACGAATCTATATTAGATATGTTAGCCAATGACCAAAATGACTAAGTTGGCTACAAATAGATCATGAGCCTTTATCATTAAATGTTTATTTTTCCTGCAGTGCATCCTATTGAGAATGACGCACCACGTGACTACTCTGTTATACGATGCTACCTCAACTTTGAACTTCATCACAATATTAATGAATTGAATAAATGTTTGTGTCATGATTTTCCTACTACAGAAACCATATTAAAACAAAAAATATATTTACCTCCCCCATCTTTTTCAGACATTTTTCAAGAAGCTCCACGGAGCCACTAGGACAGTGCTAAAGAACCGCATGCAGCTCTAGAGCCGCGGGTTGCCGACCGCTGACATAGGGCGATTAAAAAATATATATATCACCGAAAAAAATAATGCAAGGCCACATTTAAATAATTTGAAAAAAATCTAAATAAATACTCTTTGAGATTTAGACACGTCTGACTTGAACTAAAACGCTAAGAAGTCAACTCGGATACAGTAAAACAAAAACAATAACTTACAGTATATCTCAGTGAACATTTTAATACCATACAGTACCTTTAAAAGAACTGATGTACTTCTTCTCCAACTCGAGAGTCTTATCCAGACCCATTAAAGCATGTTCAATGGCATCCTGTTTTGGTGATTTCCTGCTTCTCAGGGAAGGCATTGCCAATTCTAAAAAATAAAATATAATGATTTTACACATTATTGGTATTATAGGCTAAATTTCTGCCTGCTGCCACACCAATTTGTAATTTTCTTTAAACAATGTAGCTGCATTACATAGCTTTCTTAGCGCTTTTATAAAAGAGTTACACTATAATGCAAAACTATCTTGTTAAATTTGTCCACGCAAGAGGGTATACGTTAATGTCCTACATAGCATATTGCTAGTTTGCATAGAGGTGCTTCAATAAAAACGTTTTGGCTACTATGCTAAGCTAGCTCACTAAAGTAAGTCCTTGCAGCACAAACATACCGGCACTGAATTTCTGCACTAACTGCATAGCATAGTTGTCTTATATGCTTATATAAATCGCTATCGCTACAATGCTAAATTAGTTGGTTAAATTACGTGCGCCTCAGAGCAAGGCCAATTATGTGCTAAATGCTACCATCACAACGAAGCTGCTTATTTTAAACGTTTTATTTTTAACTATACCATCACTCCAATCAAGGAGAGTGTATATTGGGTCAAAATAACACTTACCTCTGCGTTAAAACAGGTAGTATATGTACTTTAATCAGGGTGACTTTCCAAAAGTTGCACTTCCTCCTCTCATTCAATTGTTCTCATCTGCAATGCATTGGGCGGTGCTTAATCAGTCTTCCCGCGCCAGCTGTGAACGTCAATATGTTTTAACCCCTTCAGACTTGCTGCGGGAGGACATGATGCGTGCGCATCTCTAAACCAATAAATACAGTGAATTCAGTTGCAATTGTCACTTCTGGGAGATGATTGTATGAAACTTTACCCATTGAAATCAAATCATGAGTAGTGAGAAGCCCTCTTTGCTATTTTTGGCTCTTTCAAAACGAATAACGTAAAGTGCCCGTTTGTCATCAAAAACACATTAACATAAAAAATGACCAATAAAAACTTTAAATAACCAAACCAAAAAATTGCACTTTGTTGTGGTGTTTGAGTAAAAATCAGGGCAGATTGTATTATTTTTTTCCCCATCAGTAAAACTGCGGGTCTGAAGGGGTCTCACTGTAACTTTAATTAATGTGTGGTTGTTAATAATTATATTTGAGTGACCTTTTTCAGGAAACACAATTTACATAAGAAGAGTTCATTTCCAAAAGCACGTCTTAAAATACACACACACATATATATATATATAAATTCAAAAAATTGTTTGCTTTTACTCAAATTTCTGGTAAAACCTGTAATAACACTGAATAAAAAAGGGTATGTTGGGTAAAGCACAAAAATCAAGGTTATCACTCATAGCAGTCGCATGCTAGGAGTTAATTGCAATAAGTCGTGACAGACAGACAGATAGTGTGGTGACCCTTTGTTGTTTGACATAATTCACCCATCGTACTGGTGTGTCCATTTGGCCGAGCGCGTTACCGGCTACGTCACAGTCACGGACAGATACTTTAGAGCTGCGCGCGTTCTGGCTGAGTTCAGAGTTCACAGAAAGCAGCAGAGTTCCTAGCGAGTTACAAGAGACACATGAGCCGCCGAGCACGGCAAATAAGACTCCATCCAACGTCTTACCGCTTACCCTGGTGACCCCGACGAGCCTCGCTGAAGTCTCAGAGGCATTTTTGAACACTTTAAGGAATGGCGGACGCTAGCTTTTTCGAGCTGGCGACGTTTAATGAGTCTTCTGCGGCCGCGTTGTTCGCGTTCGCGGAGGAGCAGTTCGTCCTCCGTGGTATTTCCAACGACACCATCCGCTTCTACCACGTGGTAGCCGCGCTCGGGTACTCGACGGCGGTCAGAGCACAGCACTTCATAGTCTTTCCGCCGAGACGTCGCACGTCTCGACCTCTTCCTCGACCGCAGCTGAGCAACGCGTGCCGCCTCTCTTGGCGTCCGCTTCTCCGGCCTCGCCTGGGCGGAGCTGCGCGACGCGCTCCTCGTCCTGGACGGGCGCCCGATCGTCCTGCTCGGTCGTCCACCGCCTTGCATCCTGGTCGTCGCTTTTGGTCGCCCGCCGCCTGGCATCCTGGGCGTCCTCCAGACTGTTCTGCTCAGACTTCCCGCATCCGGCGTCCTGGACGGCCGCCTGACCGTCTGTTCGGTCGTTTTCCACTGACGCCCCGGCAGAGCAACTCATGCATTCCGTTCTTTTGATTCGGGTTGCGCCTGGCGTCCTGTGTGGGTGAATTCTGGGGGGACCTGTGGGGTGACCCTTTGTTGTTTGACATTATTCACCCATCGTACTTGTGTGTCCATTTGGCCGAGCGCGTTACCGGCTACGTCACAGTCACGTGACAGACACTTTAGAGCCGCGCGCGTTCCGGCTGAGTTCAGAGTTCACAGAGAGCAGCAGAGTTCCTAGCGAGTTACAAGAAACACATGAGCCGCCGAGCACGGGAAATAAGACTCCATCCAACGTCTTACCGCTACGATAGATAGATAGATAGATAGATAGATAGATAGATAGATAGATAGATAGATAGATAGATAGATAGATAGATAGATAGATAGATAGATAGATAGATAGATAGATAGATAGATAGATAGATAGATAGATAGATAGATAGATAGATGATGTGTTTTTTCCCGTCAACATAGTATACATACATAACATACTGCCCGATTAAGATTACTTTAAGATTTTTTTTCAAAAGCAGTTCTATTCTTTCTCCACGTGGTTATTCTGGTTGACTTGGCAAGGTAGGCAGACTTTTGTGGAGGGTATGAAAACATATAGTGTTTATCTGAATGTTTTGGGGGAAAACAGCCACTTTCCCATTCATCTTCACTGTATTTCAAATAAATACAACAACTCATTTGGCAATTAGCCCCAGAAATTGGACTGAACTCTGTGGCTGCCATTGATAAGAAAAATAAATTATTATTTTTAACTGTAAGGGTGAGAAGCAAACGATCATGTTTCTGTGCCATTAACAGCAGCAGATGTCCGGTCCAATCGGGCTGGAAGGGCTGTGGCGGGCCCTGCCACCGGAGCCTCGGGGAGTGGGGTTTGCACCCCCACCCTATTAAATTCTCGCCGCAAAGCCTTTCGGACCCCCGCCGGCTGATGAGGGGGCAAGTAACCAGGTTGGTGAGGGCACGCCTCGCGTCGCAGTGGCGCTGAGGAGTCATCCACTGGACCTCGACGCTCTCGGCTGATTCTGAGGCGTTCGGAACGGGTGGACGCTGGATGGACGCCTGGAACAAGCTCTCACTCCAAGATGATGCCAGCGTGTCTGCCTTGTCTTTTGAGCTTGCCAGGTTGGGCATCGCTGTAGTCGCCTTCATCGACCAGGCAGTGGCCAGATCAAGGTAGGTGGTTACACCTATGACTGGTCGGGTCGAGCCGAAGGTCGGCGCACCGAGGGTTTGGCCATTGTGGTGGCCAACAGGGGGGCTTCGCAGGTCAGGGAGGTCATGCTGGTCTCAGAGCGTACCATGAGGGTGCGACCCGCTCACTCGGTGGGCGTTATGTCGTTTGTTGCAGTGTACGCTCCAACCAGGGAAAGTGAGCTTCCAAAGAAGGGAGCCTTCTACACTGAGCTTGAATCGGCGATGGATGCTGTTCCAAAGAGAGACACAAGGATCATGCTTGGCGACTTCAACACTGTCACTCGTACGTCATGGGACTGCTAGGAGTCATGTCTCGGTCCTCACAGCTCTGGAACGTGTCCCCAAGGGAATCTGTGACGACAACTCCGAGAGGCTGCTCGACTTTGCAGTAAGTCGCGGTCTTCGGGTTGGAGGGTCGTGGTTCACGAGGCCGAATTTACGGACCTGGTATTCTAATACTGGCCGAACTGCGAAGGAGCTCGATCATGTACTCGTGGACGGAACTGTCGTGTCTTCCAGAGTGGCCAGTTCTTCAGCACTGACCATCAGTTGCTGGTAGCGACACTGAAGCTACAGCTAGGGGCATGCCGCATTGCGCGACGGCCAGCCAAATTCGGCTGGATGTCGGAAGCCTGCGGGACCCCCGGGTGGCAGACGCGCACTCCAAAAACCTGACAGAATGGCTTGGGCGACTGGGCGTTGTGGGGGAGGCGCAGGATATGTGGACTGGCTTCAGGGACTGTGTCCGGGCGACAGCTAGTGACAGCATCCCAAAGTTGCCCGGGGCCATCGGAGTGGGCTTTCGGAAGCGACGTTAAACATCATCGACGAGAGCCGCAAGGCAAGACTTGACCGCAATTCCGAGCCCTACAGGCAGCTGAGGAGAAAGCCCATCTGCACAGTTCATGGGGAGCAGGAGGACACACATTCCGGCGACGCTCGTCTGGTTTTCTAAGTCATCCACGAGCTGCGTTTCTCTGCCTCCCGTCCAAGCTGCACGGTGGTTCTAGCTGCTGATGGCACAGTCCTGTCGGAAGAGGACGCCCCGTGGCGCTGGGTTTAGTACTTTGAGGAGCTGCGTGGGGCCGAGCCTCCCAGCTGAGAGCTCCCCGCCAAGGGCATTGCATGCCTGACGCCTGACCCACTGGTCAACATTGTTGTGCCAACCCTTGAGGATGTCCGAAAGGCTGTTGGCCAGTTGGGGGATGGGAGTGCACCAGGCAACTGCGGTGTCTACGGATAGACGCTTAAAGCTGGGCCGACGCCGCCCTGCGGGAGTTGCAGGCACTCATCTGCTCCGTTTGGAGCTCGGGTGACATTCGAGAGTCCAGCAACCACCACAGGGTCACCCGCCTCTCAGTGCCCGGCAAAGCCTTCACACATGTACTTCTGAACAGGATACGTCAGCAGCTACTCGATCACCAGCGTCCTGAATAGTCTGGGCTCACACCAAAGAAGTCCACTGTCGACCGCATCCTAGCACTTCGCGTTTTTTCAGAGCGACTTCTTGAATATGAGAAGGAAGTATTAGCTGCCTATGTCGATTTCAGGAAGGCGTTGGAGTCAGTGAGTAGAGACGCTTTGTGGAGACTTTTGGAGCTCCGCAGCATTCCACTGCACCTTGTTCTCATCCCGGCTCTGTACTCTGGAACAGAGGGTGCTGTGTAGTAGCTGGAAGAGAATCTTGCGAATGTAAGGGTACCGGGCCGGGAAGGCGCCCGGACCTACGCTAGGAGATCAGCCGCTGAGTGGAGCGCGAGGGTGAACGCAGCGAAGCGTCTTCCTTGCACGTGTCCCCACACCTGACCTCACCTGAATGACAGCAAGACCCGGAGGGGCATGATTGAGAGTAACCCCAAACACCCCCAGATCAGCTCCTGAGTGGTTTTTAATGCCTGGAAATCTGCGCTCATTGCATATCAATATTTATACAATGTCTAAGCATAAAGAAGTCCATATGTCCATTTGGCACCTGGACACCTTAGGCCGCAGCTCAATTAATGACTTTGTAGTCGTGTCATTAGGCCTGCGGCTGAATGTCATGGACGCTCGGGTGAAGAGAGAGGTGGAGCTGTCAACTGATCACATTATGAGTTGGCTCCAGTGGTAGGAAAAGATGCCAGTCTGGAAAATCTGAATGTTTTGTGAGGCAGGGCTCCACACGTTTTGCATTGCTTGCATTGGTGTGCCTAACTTTTTTTTTGGATGCACCAGCACAAAATCTAGGACCCATATTTTTCATTGCATCGCATTTGATGCCATACTTTGTAGCAATTGCTTGTCGTAATGAAGTGCTTCAGTGAGTTTAGATTGAACATTTTAATTTAAGACATTGAAAAACAACAAAATCCAAATAAGTGCTTCTGCTTAAAGTCCGTCACTGAACAGAATTTGAGAATTTCAAACTTCCTAAAACTTCTAAAATCCTAGATGGTTAGCAAATTTAGGATAAAGGAAACATCGTTTTTCCGATTGTTTACGCTTTCAGTTTCCAAAAAGGATCAGTTTTCATTCAGAATTAAAGGTAAACTCCAAACATGGTAAAACTGACTAGTTATTTGAATAAACGTTGAGATGTGCATGAAACATTTTCGAGATATCATCTCGTGTATTCATAAGCATAAAATGGTAATGAACCACCTACACCTTTCACCCATGGCTTGAAAAATTGGATCATTTTACGCTTTCATCTGTTGGGAAAGATCCGCAAAAGTTTGTTAAAAAACGCGAAGGTGTCTTGTGAATGAATGTATAAGTTTTAATACACATAATTTATATAACTCAAAGTGTTGTATATATTAAAGCTTTTACCTGAGAGGGATTTTTGTATTATTGTAGTTGCGCAATGTGTCCCCACAACAGATCAAAAACTGGGTGATCTGTGTGTGCCCACAATGACATAAAAACAAGACAAGTTTGTTCTGTGTATGTCCACACAATGGCATAAAAACAAGACAAGTGTGTGAAAGTGTGCGTAACTGTGTGTAGATGCAGTACCATGTTCTGTCTACAGGGGCAGCACTGAGCACACACACTTCACACAAAAAAGTTGGTTTTCGTGTATTGTGGGTAAAGCGCTGAAATTTTGACAGAACGTCTATCTAGTCATTTTATCACTATATCAATGATAAAAATTGTGGGGTCCAGGGTTTTGGTCCCCACAAGTTTTTTGGTCCCCACACTATGACTGGGCTGTCAGGTGTTGGTCCCCACAATGTAGCAAAGACAAACACACACACACACACACACACACACACACACACACACACACACACACACACACACACCCTTACACAAATCTGCACAAGAGGCAGTCCAACATAAACCTACACAAACACATGCTACACTCTAAAACACACACTGGCAAAAACTTGCACAGGCACGTACACTTAAAAAGTCATCCCTTCCAAAAAAACATATACACGAGATTTTAAAAAGTTAACTTGTCAGAGAACACTGAAACTCTGAATATTTTCAGAGTGGGAACCTGCAGCCTGCAACATGATTGGCTCCTTGCAAACTACACTTAACAAGCGGTCTCTTTGGAGTTGACAACCTATGCAGCGTTGAGGTACCGGGGAAGGGTAATTACACACACTCATGCATGCAGGAAAGGAAAAGGGAGAAAAGGCAATTAAATTTTAACTTAGTATTTAAATTTAGCATGATTTCATAGCCAGCATATTTTACATTTTGTTTAAAAAAGGTCAATTTCTAAACCAATTTATCAAAAAAATGATATTTATTTATTTATTAGCTTTAATTTCCATACTGTTAAGATTATCACACTGTCTTAATTAAGGATGGGAATTGATAGGATTTTTACGATTCCGATTCCATTATCGATATTGCTTAACGATTCGATTCTTTATCGATTCTCTTATCGATTCTAATTTGGGGAAAAAGAACAAACGTTTTGATTGGCATCGAGTTTGTTTAATCAGAATTCACAACCTTACAAACTCACAACGAGATCAAAAGAGGCCCAAAGCCTCAATGTTAACTGTGGCAATAAGTGGCAAATACACAAGAATGTGTAACATTTTACTGAAACATTTATCTAATAGAAATAAAAAATATTGGTATATATTGGCATATATGTTTTTGTTCTGCCTTTGGCAATATGTGTTAAAGCAGGGGTCCCCAAACTTTTTCCTGTGAGGGCCACATAACTTTTCCCTTCTCTGATGAGGGGCCGGGGTCAGTTTGTTACAGAAAAAGTGTGACGATTGCAGAAGTGCATAATTGTAAAAAATTATTGTTTTTCAGAAAGCCACAATCAAATAACCCTTTCTGGATTCTTTATAATAATAATAATAATTAATAATAAAAACACTATTAATTAAATAGATAATAACCAAATAACCCTCTCTGAATTCTTCAAGGAAAAGGCCAGAAAATAAATAACACGATTGAGAAAAAAAAAAAAAAAAATTCAAAATGGCCGGACCAAATGTGGAGGCGGACCGTATTTGGGCCGCGGGCCGCAGTTTGAGGACTACTGGAGCGCGCATACAACCAATTACCAATTACCAATTTTTTTGTAATGAAGACATTGAAACGACTGACCATTAATTTTTTAAAAACTTTCTTTTTTTTTATATTTCCTAAATAATTGTGATTTCAGAGTATGTTTCATGGTTATTCTTAGGCTTGTCTGTTACAGTATATGTGGGCATCTGGGCACACATAACAGTAAACTTTGTTTTGGTCTCATCATAGCCGAGCCAATTCCAGCGGTCTCCGCACTGGGGCTGAAACTTTCTCTCCTTTTTATTTTCATATTGGATTTCGCTTTCCCTCAACTCCTCCGGTGATTTTCTCTTTCTTGAGTGTTTTTTTCCCGGTGCTTGGCCAGGTGCTGGGGGTTTTAGAAACATGTCGTCTTGTAGTACAACGTTAGGTGGGTACTGGATACTGACAATCAATCAGCAGCAGTAATCATCTTGCGTGCGTTCACGATCAAACATGGTGTGTTTACGCCCCACGAAGAGCAAGGTTGTTTTTGATCAGGATAGTGTAACATCATCAAAGCATGGAACCACTAGGAATTATTGTGAAGTAAGATTTTTTAATTTTTTTATAAATTGACGCATCATTTTTACTGGCCCCACCGGGCCAATGGTGGGAGCATTCTTGTGGCCCTGTTTGTGGACTTGTTTTAAAAGTATGTCCGGGCTACCGGGCCATTTATATTGTTGCCCACTGCATACACACTACCAAAAACATTATACATATACTCCCACATATACAAATGCACAGCTACACACAGACACAAACACATGCACCTCTCACATCTACAAACTTTTAAACATACATTATTCACAAACACCCTCCTGTAAAAACAAACACATAGTTCACACAGCTACATGCACATCCCTTGAACAACTTGCACACACGCTAATTAAAAACCACATAAATATTTTCTCACATATGTACACGTGTAGAAGTACACGTACACTCCTACAAACACACACATGCAGACACTCTCAGCAGGCAGTCACGGCCTGTCACTTCCAATGCTAATGTCTGTAGCGTTACATTGAAAGGGACTTGATTGCCATGGAAACCAACACAATTTTGGCACCGATGGCCTCGCCACGCCTTCTTGCGTAAAGGGAGCACAGAATGGCCGCATTGTTCCGGTCAGAACTCGACGGTCCCGATGGGCGCCACTCTGGACGCCATCTTTGTTTCATTGCCCATGTACTGGAGAAGCGCCCGGAGGCGTAACGACCGAGGTCATCTGGGGAAAAACCTTTGAATGCAACCGCAAGACCAGCATACACCTTGGGTTCAGGTGCATGATGACCATGCGCAAGTAGACAAAGTCTTCATGCTTGAAAAAGTTTTCTTGCAGACTTTTGTCTACCTGCACTTTTCCACCAGAATGAACAGGAATTGCTGATTCTTAGTCTTATGGTAAGAATGACTGACCTTTTGGGGGGCCTCAACATGCCTGGAAATGGGCCAATGTTGGCAAACAGCTTTATCTTGGTGAGAATGTATTTATTTTGGAGCTTCCTAAAACAACCCACCAAATTTCACTCTGTAACGCTACATGGGAATTTGGGAAAAACACCAATGTGCCAATGTTTTGTTCCATGCCTCACTTGAAATAATTTTCATGGTATCATTGAATTAGCGCTGCAACGATTAATCAATTAATTCAATTAGAAAAAAAAGAAATCAAATTGTCCTGCTATGATGATTCGTTTAATTAGAGTGGCGTTGTAATGGTTTGTTTTGAAAGTGTTCTCATGTATTTCTATTGATCTGGGTATACAGTGAAAATGAAATATCTAATATGGCTGGATCCAGCTGCTCCCTGTTAAGACCAACATAAGGTTGTAAGTTTTTGTTTGAGCTAATATGATTGTTATTGCATTCATAATTTAGGTTAAAGTTATTTTTAGCAGTTTTTTTGTGGGAATATGTATGTGTATATTTAGCATTGGAAAGAGATACATATAAGACATGTTTTTTCACTTTTTTGCCCCAAAGTATGATTTAAAAAAATGTATATATATTATATATTATTACATGTTTTAATAATAGTTTTTAAGTACTTCAAATGTAATAATTATGATCAGTTTTAAACATTACTTTCCCAATGAATCATTTTAAAAAAGGAATAAAGTACTGTAGTAGAAAAATGTTAGGCTTTATTAAATGCTTCCGTTTACCTACCTTGGCTGTGATGCCTGGAGTGACATGTAGAAATTACAAACTCCTCAAGATCACTTCTAGCGTTTATTGCCACGACGTTTATGTCCGGCTGCCTTGAACATCTCGACACACACACATTCATTCCAGCGAGCGCATCCTTGCGCAGCAACTTTTTAACAACTAAACGATGATTGATGTATGAGCCGCATGTGAAGTCGGCTTCTTTGGCAAGATCAAAGACTGTCAATCTGTCAACATCGTTAACTGTAATAAGCGAGTGTCACAGTGACTAAGGAACAAAGAGGTGGGAGAGCGAGGGAGGGAGGCTGTGCGAGCGCATGAAGTTTGTGGGATAAAAAAAAACTATGAAAAAAAAACTATCGCACGTCCTTGTGGTGGGACTATTGCGCATGTGCACATCGCGATGGCCATGTTTAAACAATGTATCGTTCAGGCTTACCGTTTGAGGCTAAGCTCAGGTATATTAATTTACCTTTAAATGCATTTATTGCTCTTGTGAAATGAAAGTGCAATTCTGCAAAGTTTGAAAAAAATACTTTGCAATTTTATTTTGTCTTCTCACTTAATGCTCTTTTGAAAGTGCAATCTTAGCAACCCTTTGTTTTACATCTCCTAAAAAATTTTCTGTAACCCATTAAATGTTCCTAATCCGATGACTCCGATTATTCGAACTAACTAATTGATAGAATAATCGATTACAGCCCGACATTGAAGGTTCATAAACATATTCCACATGACTTGTGGATGTTTTTAAAGTACTTAACTTGGGTAACTGCATTGCCTGCTCTTGTCACATCATAAAACTAGTATTGTCTTTAGCAATTGTCATGTTTTTGATCAATTTAATCACATGACAAGTGGTTAGTGGACATTTATACTATATCATGGACTCTTACATGACCCGTACTTGTAATAGAACAATAAATCAGTCATTTTGATTTGAGGAAGCCAGATGTTTGATTGGTCAATATGGGGTTTTCAAGTGAGTAGAGATTTATTTAAAGGTTTTCGGTGCAGACTTTACTTTAATAACTGAAAATAAACACAGGACTTTGCCTCTTCCTGCCATCAAGATTCCTTTGAGGTTTGTATAATTATCTGTGATGCACACAGATCTTGACACAGAACTGTGTTGAATGTTTACGCTTGTCTCAATGGTCTGCTGAGCATTTACATGTTCAAATAATCACTTCTTCAACATTCCGAGGACATCACAATGTCCCATAGTCATGGGACATTGGAGCTAGTTAGGTCCAGGCAATATGAGGTCAAAATAAAATCAAAAAATATTTTTCAGCAAAAATTGGATTGATGACTTTTTTAAGGAGACAAAAAGAACAAAAGACAAACGCTCAAAACACGTTTAAAAAGATTGGTAAATGCAGAGCAAAAGGAACATCAATAAAGTGAAAAAAATCAGTCCTAAATATCATTTTTTCCTCTTCCCCTATTTGTGCTGTCAGCCCCCAAATACAAAGTAATGACACAAAAAACCAAACAACCAAACAAAAGTGAGTACACTCCGATGAAAAAATTCACATCCCTAAATGTCCAAGTTGAGTACTGCTTGTCATTGTCATGTGACTCGTTACAGGAGTGCTGTCACCATTGCTGCAGAGATTGAAGAGGTGGGGGTCAGCCATACTCTACATCAAATTGGTGTGCATGGCTGTAACCCAAGGGGGAAGCCTCTTCTTTCATAGGGGTGTACTCACTTTTGTTGCCAGGGGTTTAGATATTAATGGCTATATTTTGAGTTCTTTTGAGGGGAAAATACATTTATTATATAAGCTGCACACAGACTACTTTTCATTGTGTCAAAGTTTCATTTTGTCAGTGTTGTCCCATGAAAAGATATACTTAAATATCTGCAGAAATGTGAGGGGTGTACTCACTTTTGTGAGACACTGTACCATAACTAGCAAGTACTAAAACAACTGGAACAGTAACTGAAGAAATAATTAGCACAGAACTTGAATTTTGATAGTTATTTACATCTGTAGCGCTGCAATGTATGCTTCGAGGCATGTTGGACGACAACAGTGTTGACAGCAGGTGGCAGCAGGGGTAGACTGTGTCCCCCAAAAGGAGCATTGGTTGCCAAATGAAGCTTCTTGAAGCAATTAAGCTTTGAACCAATTGGCTTCAAACCTTCATTGTGTTTCATTCGGTCTTATATCAGTCTTAAGATGCCCCTGTCAAATAACATGTTACCGGTTAATATCATTTGGGTTAAATGTCCCATATTCCAGTGAGGACAGTTGCAGCTTATAGTCCAGTGCGGCTTATCTATGAACAAATGCCATTTTCGTGTCAAATTTGGTGGGTGGCGGCGTATAGTCAAGTGTGCCTTATAGTCCAAAAATTACGGTAGTTATTTTGAGATTTAGGGGTACACAAAGGGTTAATTCCGACTTACGCGGAAATTCTGGTTACGTCACCAGCGAAGGAAAGGAACTCGTTCGTAACCTGAGGACTACTTGTACTAGTATAATTTTGTTGTAATGACAAAACATTGCCATTAAAGAAAAAGACAAATATTTCTGTCCGAGGAAAAATGAAGAATGTGATGCCAGCATTTTCTCGTAAGGCAACAGGTGTTTATTGGATATAGTCAGACTGCTAACATGCTGGTTCCTCAGTGGGCTTCATCAATCGAGTCTAGGAGGAAAAACAGCACGCCTGAATGGCGACGGAAGGCTTTTGAATGCCAGTCAGGTTCCTTCGTCCTGCCCGCAGCCAAGATCACAGCAGCCAAGTGGCCATGTGAAGCGGTTCCAGCTAGTTAGCTCTTATTTTTAGCCTCTTTGTGCATTAGCGCGTCGGCCGAAAGGCTTATCATGTCGCACTGGCCGCTAATGATTTACTCGGCTTCCTCCAGTGCTGGAATCATTGACTCCCTTCACGAACTGCATGTCTCTTCGACAGTACGTCACAAAGAGTTCCGTCACTACTTACTAAAAATGTGACTGAACGCCTCAGAGGTGCAATTGAGTGACATGGTCGATTGTCGGCCATTGAAGGAAGCGCCACAGAGGAGTGCAAATGTTGAAAGGCTTAATGTGTCCTGAACTTTATCCAGCTTACAAAAATAGGCAGAAAATATCGGCTTTTCCCGGCTGCGTGGAAGGTCCACAAGCTTTGCTACTACATTTGTAGGTGGAAAATTACAGGGTCGTTTCAAGGCTTTTTTTATGCAATGAGACAAGCTCGGATAAAACCCGTGGCGATGACAAATTGCCAGTTTGACATTGTTTGCTTGTTTACAGAAGAGCTTACAGGCATGACAATTGGAAAAATGCTGGTTTTCATCCACTGTGTGAAAAGACTTTAAATTTTTATACAACTTCACCTGGTGGAAAAATATCAGGATCTACTTTTATGCACCGCTATTACAGCACAGTGATGTGAGGAGCCGGGAAAAGCAGCAAGGGTGGATGATGGCTCCTCCAGCTCAGTGCTTATGCGTATGGAAGTAAATTTGGTTAAAAAGTTACTTTTAGGGGAAAAAAATGCTCGTAACAAATCAAACCTGTAGATGAATTGGTGTAAAAGTAACTTATAGTTGTGAAAAAAAGTCCATTTGTAGTTGTAGCAACAGAATGTGAAAATACATTTGTAGTTATTTTTATTGGCAGATTTATCCCTAGAGTTCAAAATGGTACTGTTTTCCAAATTTGTACCATTTCTAGGGGAAATTGTATTTTTGCTAACATGTTAAATGATAATCATAAGCATATCTCCTTTTATTTCTTTGTACTTCAGTGCCTAATAAAAGTACCATCTTAAAAGTACCGTTAGTACCGTCTTAATCGATAATCATAAATATACCTTATTTTATTAGATACTAAAACAGTACTTCTCAATAATATTATACTGAAAATATTTGAATTTTAAGTTTTTGTAAATAGGCTCCCTACGGATTTGCCCGAGCAAGCCCCGTGTCCCGTCAAGTGATAGTGAAGTCTATGGTATATGTAAGTATATGAAAACAGTTTTAAAATAAGCCGTTTATTCAGGGTGCGCCATATACTCCGATGTGCCTCATAGAGCTGAAAGTACAGTATGTTTATGATTATCGATTAGCATGGTATGCTAGGGTGACCAAACGTCCTCTTTTGCCCGGACATGTCCTCTTATTACGTGCTCTTCGGAGGGTCCGGCCGGGTTTCATAAATTCATGAAAATGTCCGGTTTTTGTGATTTTTCACGGGACCAATTTGAAGAGAATCCCTCCGGCCGCTAGGAGGCAGCGCCTGCCTCCGTTGACGTGGCTCCAACTCATAGGAGCGGGAGAGGGAGTAGGTCTTCTTCTTGTTTTTTGTTGGCAGTTTACCCTTTGTTTCATGGGGAATTACCACCATCTAACGACGGTTGACAGTTTGGCAAGAGATCAGACTACAGTAAGGAGTTTTAGGACGTGGCTCCATACACCTTTCTGTAGGTTTCTCTCCTGTTAATGTTGATCACGTGTCTTCTGTTGTATATTGAGTTATATGTGTACACAGAGATGCAGTATATTGTATCAGTCTTGTGTTAATTGTTCTGCGTTCGTGTATTTGGTTGAATGTTAGTATTATATTTTAAGTAGGAGCGCCTGCCCAGTTAAGAGTTTTTTACGATAAATACGTGTATAATGGAAACTGTTGACTTCTGTCGGAGATTTGTACGGGCGTAATCTGTAAAATCTCGTTTGGTGTCCTATCGTTGCGCTGCTGATGATTGTAAACTTTTATAGCAAAGGTTGATTTTGCCTCACCCGGTACTTGCTAACAGGGTAGCTCAGCCGCGCTAGGCATTATGGTAAATGGTAAATGGTGTTATACTTGTATAGCGCTTTTCTACCTCTAAAGGTACTCAAAGCGCTTTACACTACATTGCCATCTACCTACTGGTGACACAGCACCAGGAGCAATGCGGGGTTCAGTATCTTGCTCAAGGATACTTAGGCGAGTTCATCAGGGTGGAGAATTGAACCCACAGCCTCTGGGGGGACAACTACTCCACCACTGAGCCACGCTATCCCCATTATGGGCATTGTAGTTTTGAACTGCTGCGTTTGGAAACATGCTGGTTGAATTGCTTGTCAGTTTATTTCGGTTATTGTTTGCGTACAATCTAGAACACTGAATGAGAATAAAAATTGAGTGGGAATAACAATTTGTCAATGACAATTGTCATGATAGTAATTTATAAAAATGTTGAGTTGGCACATAGCCTACTGTGTGTGCATATTGACTGGACTACATTTCCATGGGTCTGCAATTTTTTTTTTTAATAAAACTGAATTTTTCCATCCAGACGGGGGAGGCACACTTTAAATACTTTAAATATATTAAAGTTATATAGGCATCTTTGAGTGGACTTCGAGTAAAAATCTCAAGGCCGGGCCGAGTGTGCTCTTTTTTGGAAATCAAAATATGGTCACCCTATGGTATGCATGAAATGGTACTTTTGCTAACATGCTAATCGATAATCATAGGTATACCGCTTTTATTGCTTGTGTTACTTTAGTACCTAATAAAATAAAAGCAGGTATGTTTATGATTATTGATAGACATACTTGCTTTTGTTACTTGTGTTACTTTAGTACCTAATAAAATAAGAGCAGGTACAGTATGTTTATGATTATTGATTAGCATGTTGGCAAAATACCATACATATACTACATGTATCGTTAACTCTTATCTTGAATGCCACCGATACCATGCAGATTTTACAGAACTACCAACAAAAGTTGGATAATTGTTTTTTTTTTAGCTATTGAGTTTGAATATTGACACTACTACCACTGAAGTGAGAAAATAACCACCTCGACTTGCCCCCTGTTTAATGCTAAACGAGCGACACGGAAAACAAAAATGTTGAGATTTGATAATGTTTGATAAAGGGCTTTCAGCTCTGGTACTAATAAAAAGTACGGACTCGAGCCAGGTCATCTTTGTCCCGTATTCTGTGCTGGTATTATAAAAAAGTGGTGCAAAAAATAAGCAAAAGCGTGTTGGCTTTAAAAGCAATGTGAAAGGACTTCAAAAAATCATATGAATTTTGAACTTAGAAGATTGCCAGGTGGACGTGGTCAGGTTTACAGATGAGTGGCACTGACTTGAAAGAGCTTCTATTGTGGTATTTCCTCGTATGGCACCAAAATGCCAGGTTGAGTGTTTCCATTATTCTGTGCACGAAGACTCAATCATATTGGCTTTTTCAGTGCTGTTGAAAGAGCCTGATACAAACTGGAGGTGAGAATGACTGAAAAGTTGTTTTGAATGAGTGAGCTATAAGTGTAATCATGGAGTTAAGTATATCATGCCTTTACTGGCCCATTAACAATTCTGGCAGGGTTCACCACACCATGGCTGGGTATAATACAGCCAGTGGAAAATTGCCAGTTTGACTTTTTGGCAATGGTAAATTATGCATTCAATGCAAAACACACATCTGTGGTTGTCCAACCTCAACCCTTATTCTGTGTCAGGACCTAAGTTTTGCTCAAGTTTTAAATATTGCTCAAACTTGATCTATTGATCAAGCTTTGAGGATGAGCACACGCTGTCTTCCAACCCGAGGCTTGGTCATGCATGTCGATGCCAGGCTGCACCATTTGAAAGTGCAGCTGTGCACAGCGCCAACACCTTTTCACCCGCCTCCGGCAGCCATCAGGCTCTGTTATGAAGACCTCCAACACGCCGGTAGACATTTGTGACCTCTTCACCGGCAGGACGTGACACGAGCAAATTCATCTTTAGCTCGCTCATGAAAAAAAGATGAAATTCCACTCAGAGCATCTGGCGTTTTTGAAGCGGTCAGCTCACATCGTCCTGGAAACGCTTTTGGATTTTCTCCATGCGTCTTTTTTTATTTATTCTTTTTTTTTTTTCCACGATGGTTTCGTATTTCAGGCGTGAAAGGAGTTCCGTTTCCAATTGGCGACACCGACATGGTGCATTTCTAGTTGAGAGGCAGACGTTTAGGCCGATTGGGAAGGACGGAGGAAGATGAGCAATGACAACAGCGGGAGATGAACGGGGAGAGGGGGCGGGGGAGGAGCGTGATGATGGCGGAGAAGGATGATGACATTCCCAAACCACGTGAGGAGTCAAAAATGATGGAATGAAAACAATGTGAAGGTTACGGGAATGCGCCGTAGTCCTTGCGTTATCTCCTCTGTAACCCATTTTTTTAATTGTGGGCGTGCTTTGACTAAGGTCGAAGGACCCCACATATAAAATTACGACACTAAACTGTGCCTTTTTATTTTGGCACGCCTCCCAGGCCACACATTGATGTCCCAAAATGTTAAAAAAAATCAGTGAACCTTTCGATTGCCCACAGAATTAAGGCAAACCAAGATTGTGATTACACTCACAGTGGGGAAGAGGTTTTGATGTTAGTGAGATGTTCCATTTTTCCTCCGCATATGACATTGTGTGTTACTCCCAAACAATTCGACTTTGGTTTCATCAGTTCACAAAATATTGTGCCAAAACTTCTGTGGAGTGTCCAATTTTCTTTTTGCGAACATTAAACAAGCAACACGTTTTTTTTTTTTTTTTTTTAAAGACAGCAGTGGCTTCCTCCATAGAGTCCACCCATGCACACCATTTTTTGCCATAGTTTTACATATAGTTGATGTGTGCACAGAGATATTGGACTGTGCCAGTGATTTCAGTAAGTCTTTAGCAGACACGTTAGGGTTATTTTTCACCTCTCGGAGTATTCTGCGTGGAACTCTTGGCACCATCTTTGGTGGACGGCCACTGCTTGGGAGAGAAGCAACAGTGACAAACTCTCTCCATTTGTAGACAACATCTCTGACTGTCGATTGATGAACATCCAGACTTTTAGAGATGGTTTTGTATCCTTTCCCAGCTTTATACAAATCAACAACCCTTGATCACAGGTTTTCAGACAGCTCTTTTGACCGAGCCATGATGCACATCAGACAATGCTTCTCATCAAGACATTTCTTACCAGGTGTGTGTTTTATAGTGGTCAGGGCAGCTTTAAACTACTCATCAGTTATTGGGCACACACCTGACCAGAGGTTGCGCTAGACTTTTTCGTTGTCTGTCATTTTGACTGACAGGGTCATAAAAATCCGGTCATAATCTATTTTTACCCGTCACTTAAATTTTTAAAATGATGATAATGACATTGTGGTGACTCTTCGTTTGGCATAATTCACCTTCCGTACTTGTGTGTCCATTTGGCCGAGCGCGTTATCGGCTACGAGAGTCACGTGACAGAGACACTTAAGAGCCGCGCGCGGTCCCCTCACTATCCACTCGCTCTCGCTATATGATTGGCCGAAGAGTCGAAATGCTCTCCCGTGAAATGCCTGTTTAAAAATGTTCCCGTTGTTACTTCTTGCGTTCGCTTATAAGTGCCCATTTAAAAAGGAAAAGCGATGGATGATACTACACACAGAGCGTATTATTAACAAATGTTAAAGTTGTATAATCATATAGCGAGAATAAGAAATGTCACTGAGGCCCCAGTAGGTAGGTAGCCTACCATATGTAGCATATGGAACAATGAAATTAACAGTTCACCTGCTGTGGCCTGAACGTAGTCTCACACTTTCCTCCTGGTGCGCATGGACTTGAATTGCGTGCCCGCTTGTGCAGTCCCTGTTTTTTCACCTCTTATCAACACCATTGTCGTTTTGGGGCTTTTTGAAGAAACTTCGGACACTTAGTTGCCTTGACATTTTTTCAGAGTAAGGCCAACGACGTCATGCATCAAGAGAGACAATAGCTAATTAATATGCTCACTCGCCAACCTGTGGTCTGGGGTGTGAATTGCAACCGGTCAAAATGACAGAGTGACTTCAGTTTTTTCCGTCACGGTTTTAAAAAATCGGTCAACGACGGAAAATATTCGGTTAACGCGACCCCTGCACCTGACTTAAAATTGGTTTCAATTGCTCTTTAAGTCTCCTTAGGCAGAGGGTTCACTTACTTATTTTTTCCTCCTTCTGTCATTGTTTGAATGCTATCCTCATTAAAATATTAAACCTATACATTTTTGGATGGTTTTAGTCAAAACAAGACACTGTATTTTCATCTGTGTGATTTTGACAAAGATCAGATCACATGTGATGGTAATTTTATGCAGCAATGTGAGAAATTCCAAAAGGTTCATATACTTTTTCATACCATAAGTGGAAAAACGATAACTTTGTCTTGCTCCCGATTTTGTTGTATCTTGTTATCAAAATTGTTGTTGTGTATAATTGACTTTATCAGTACTCCTACTTGAATAAATAATATACCTTTGCCACCTCTGTGGGACAATGTTTGACCGGCGCCTGTTTGCCAGGTCACACTTACCGCTCTGCTACTTCCACAAAAGACACGTGCACTCACACGCCTCTTGTCGGTGGGGTGCGTGTCAAAGTCATTTTTGCATAATTACACTTTTCATTTTCATTCGGGATGCGAGTTGGAGCGGGAAGAAAAACAATAAAACTGGCAGAAATGCTTCTAATCCACTGGGCCTCCCCTTCTTGTTGTAGTAAGCGATGTGACATGAAGATGGCCCGAAGGAAGACACGCACACATGTACACGTATACAGGCACACACTTGCATTCTTTAGCACCCCTCCCCGGAGAATGCTAGTGTGTGTGTGTGTGTGTGTGTGTGTGTGTGGACCGAAATGACATCCCGCCAGATGCGGCTGCAAATGAGCAGCTGTTTGTCACTTTGCTCAACGATGCGCCGCGCACTCTTGGGAAATGGCGCCGCGTCGAGTTCAGGTGCGCGTCCGACCGTCCCGTGGGAGCCGACTTGAGTGACAAGTGCAAAAAGTGTATGTGTGTGTCGGTGCACTGTAATTACTGTATAAGTGAATGTTGTGATGGGTGAGTGTGAAATTGTTGGATCACATATCATGTATTTATTGTAGCATTTTAACTCCAATTTTTTCACGAGTAGATGTACAATACATTTTAACTGGGAGGGGTTTCC
Organism: Corythoichthys intestinalis; assembly: GCF_030265065.1. Lineage (NCBI taxonomy): Eukaryota > Metazoa > Chordata > Actinopteri > Syngnathiformes > Syngnathidae > Corythoichthys > Corythoichthys intestinalis. The sequence continues at coordinate 25,786,067 of NC_080416.1, forward strand.
GGGCCCTCCCAGTTGGAGTCGGCGTTTATTGCCGTCAATGGCAGCCAATGAGTGGACAGATTTCTTGTATTGCAAAAATGATATTCATTTTATTAATTTCTGGTTGATGTTAGGACATTAAGGGGCTGTTTACACGACAACAGCAACAGGGGTGACAACCCTAAAACATTTTAAGAGTTCACAGCGGTTGCATTTGGGGGGCTGAAAACACGAAAAATTTGAAACTGCCTTCCAGAGTGGAAATCTTGAAAACGCTTCCTCCTGTTCTTGCTGTCTAAACAGTTAACAACACAAAAGTGAGTTTTGGGTGAAAACTGACTTCTGTACTCTGGAACAGTAGGTAGCGATAATGCTCCAATATAGGGCTGCAACTAATGATTATTTTAATAAGCGATTAATCGGTCGATTAATTAACGATTAATTGATTAATCCGATAAATGTCACTTTTTAAATTACCATCACAATTTAACTTGAAGTTGTTTTAGGAGTGTTGTAAGTAGAAATGAAGACAAAAATGGATAACTGTTTCCTTGAATAATGATATTTTATTACAGCTTCCTGACTTAACAGTCGTCTACAACTGTACTGTTTTAGGTAGGCATGTGCCAGTATGAGATGCTGACGGTATAATAACCCTAAGCAAAAATATCACGGTTTCACTGTACCACGGTATTGCGATTAAAGCTCTAAAATGTGTTACCTGAGGTATCTGGGTTTAAAAAAAAACAAAAAACAAACAAAAAAACCCCAAAACAAAAAAAAAAAAAAAACTTTTTATCCATTGAACAAGATTTTTATATTTAAAACATATTAGCAAATTGGAACATTAGTATAATGTTACGTCAAAATAATAAAAAAATATTAATAATAATAAAAAAATAACTGAAATATTCTAAATTAAATTAAATTAAAATAAATGCAGTCCTTGAGGTGAGCACAAACCCACAGCCACAGCTCAACATTATTACGATCAGAACAAAAATAATTTTTTTCCTTAAAAAGCACGTGTATATGACACGTATCATGTTTACATTATACACACAATCTCTTTCTCAACACAGACAGTTGCCAAAGAGAAAAAAACACCACACTTTACCACCGCTAGACACACTAAACACACTGGAGTTAACTCTCGTAGCTGGCGGGAAAAGTTCATAACAATGTTTACTAACCTTTAATTTTGTATAAATGTGAAATCATATCGGATGTATTGCCTCCTTGGCAGCCACCCGCCGCAAAAATGTTTTACATATCGGTTGGCCCTCCTCTAAGTCTCGGCCGTCTGCAGCTTTTCTGTAGCCGAAGTATTCCAATACCAGCGATTTCGTTTTCTTCGATCGGGGGAAAAAGTTCAGGAGTTTCACCTCCTCCAGCCATCGTGTACCACATCTTCCTCACTGACACTGAACAACAACCGGTGGGGGATGCTGCAAGGGACTGTTTTATGGATTTTTTTTCCCTGAAACCTTGATGTTTTCATACCACCATGTTTTCATATACCTTGCAACCGGTAATCGGCATATGCCCAGTTTTAGGTACAGTGGGGCAAATAAGTATTTAGTCAAACACTAATTGTGCAAGTTCTCCCACTTGAAAATATTAGAGAGGCCTGTAATTGTCAACATGGGTAAACCTCAACCATGAAAGACAGAATGTGGAAAAATAAATTCATTTTTATTTGCAAATCATGGTGGAAAATAAGTGTTTGGTCTATACCAAAAGTTCATCTCAATACTTTGTTATGTACCCTTTGTTGGCAATAATGGAGGCCAAACATTTTCTGTAACTCTTCACAAGCTTTTCACACACCGTTGCTGGTATTTTGGCCCATTCCTCCATGCAGATCTCCTCTAGAGAAGTAATGTTTTGGGCAACACGGACTTTCAATACGGAATAACAATGATTATTACTGTAGCATCAACAAGGAAGTCACCAGCTTTGTCAGGTTTTTCGTCTTTTATTTCAGAACTTGTGCCACACAACACGGCTACTGTCCGCTGTAGCCGATGCCAACAACAACAGAACATGAAAAGTGAAAGTAATAACTCATCTGCACCTCTCTCACTTCAAGTCAGTCTGTTCAGGAACAGCATGCAAAACACAATCCGATTTGTTAGATTATTATTACATTGTGTAATTGCTATTTGTAACCCTACCTGGGGTATTTATGAAGGATTTAGCATAGGTTTTTGGGCTGTAGAACTATCCATCCATCCATCCATCCATCCATCCATCCATCCATCCATCCATCCATCCATCCATCCATCCATCCATCCATCCATCCATCCATCCATCCATCCATCCATCCATCCATCCATCCATCCATCCATCCATCCATCCATCCATCCATCCATCCATCCATCCATCCATCCATCCATCCATCCATCCATCCATCCATCCATCATCTTCCACTTGTTCCGGGGTCGGGTCACGGGGGCAGCAGCTTTAACCAGACGTCCCTCTCCCCAGCCACTTCAACCAGCTCCTCCGGCAGGATCCCAAGGCGTTCCCAGGCCAGCCTAGAGACATAGTCTCTCCAGTGTGTCCTGGGTCGTCCCCGGGGCCTCCTGCTGGTGGGACATGCCCGGAAGACCTCTCCAGGGAGGCGTCCAGGAGGCATCCAAACCAGATGCCCGAGCCACCTCAGCTGGCTCCTCTCTACGCGGAGGAGTAGCGGCTCGACACAGACCGAGCTTCTCACCCTATCTCTAAAGGAGAGCCCGGACACCCTGCGGAGGAAACTCATTTCGGCCGCTTGTATCCAGGATCTTGTTCTTTCTGTCACGAACCACAGCTCGTGACCATAGGTGAGGGTAGGAACATAGATCGACTGGTCAGCTCCTTCTTCACCACAATGGACCGGTGCAGAGTCCGCATTACTGCAGACGCTGCACCGATCCGCCTGTTGATGTCTCGCTCCCTCCTACCATCACTCGTGAACAAGACCCCAAGATACCTGAACTCCTCCACTTGGGGCAGGATCTCATCCCCGACCCGGAGAGGGCACTCCACCCTTTTCCGACTGAGGACCACGGTCTCGGATTTGGAGGTGCTGATCTTCATCCCAACCGCTTCACACTCTGCCGCGAACCGCTCCAGTGAGAGTTGGAGGTCACGGTTTGATGAAGCCAACAGCACTACATCACTACATCATCTGCAAAAAGCAGAGATTCAATGCTGAGGTCACCAAACCGGATCCTGTGTTGCCGGCTGTGGAGCTAATTAATCGAATGTAATGTATTCTAATGGGGAAATCCCGCTTGACATACAATTATTTCGACATACAACCCAAGTCCTGGAACGAATTAAATTCGGATATAGAGGTACCACTGTGTAGGATATTCATATCCTTTATATTTAATCTGTGTAAAAGGCTAGCAAATTTACATCATATTTGTTCTTCTCTATTGTACTATATTTACCTCATATTTACTCTGTGAGGCCATTCACTTTATTCTTATTATTAAATTGTTTATACTGTGTTTTTGACTGCCCTCTTTAAGAGGGCCCCTCGCAGAGAAGAAGTGCCCCAGGGGAGGCGTTTTTGGCTCTGCAGTATAAAGATAAAGTCAAATTAGATTTATCGGACGCCTGCTCAGCGAGCACGCGGCGACCTCTCCTCCCGATTCGCAAAGATAAAGCTCTTTTTTTTTTGTGCCCTATCAAGTGAGCGATGACACTTCAACCTGAGAGGTGACTGCCTGGTGATGATGGGCCAATCATGAGCTGCCTTTTTATGGAGGCGGGAGGTCATAGAGGACACGACCAACCCATCAGTTAGCCTGTGTGTGTGTGAGTGTGTGTAGGCAGGAAACACTTGCAGAATATGTATCTATGTAAGTCTCAGGAAGCAACCACTGGCAGAATATGTGCTTGTTTTATACGTGTCGATGCCATGTTGTGTGTGCGTCTGCAAATGTTTGTGTGCGTTTTGGGCCAAGGACCTTCTGTTCCGTAATTAGTTTTCGCTTCGGTATGTTTTCCTGCCGGATTTTGACGGTGACTCTGGAAATCCGGAGAATCAGGCTGTGCACACGCATATTACACACACTCATACACACACGTGCATGGACAAAGCCATACGAATGTAATCAAGTGCGTGCTGGCGCATGCTGGAAGTGCACTGAGATTGAGGTGTCTTCTTAATCTGTGTGTTTCTATGTGTGTATACGTGTGTGTGTGTGTGAGATCTGTCAATAGGGGCCAGCTCTCTCATTTTCAAGACTTACAGTGACAAAGCAGCAGTCAAATCTGTGCATGTGTGTGTGCGTGGTGAAGATAAGCCTGTAGGCTCATGTTGGCTGTGACTCTACTGAGCGAGCACATTTTCATATCATCTACGAGCCTTCGTCTGTTCTCATTTGTGCACAGCCGCGCGTGTGTTGATTGTGTGTTATACCGCCAGAGAGTCGCTGACCGTCATTAATCACCTTCTTTCTTTGACGTGGCAGTATTTCATCTTTCCCAGTACGTAGAATATTTACATTATAATGCGGTAAAAGTCATCATCAGTACTCAAGTTTCATGGGCCTTCTTAAAATTCACGCTTTGTAGCCGCTGATTTCTCGAGAGGATTGATTGTATTACCTTTGATTTTCTTTCAATCAGCGTTGTTACGGAAACAATGTCCGCCGCCGCAGAATGCCCGTCGCCGGTAACAGATGAAATCAATTCACAGCGCTGGGGCAATTATCTGATAGGCTCCGGTTTCTAAGTAGAAACTTATTTTCGAGGAAGCCGACGCGAAGTTATCTTTATGGAAGTCACGTTGCGGCCACTCATGTCCGATGATTGTCATCAGGGAGATTCCTGAGAGTTTCTGAGATGCGGGAATTAGCCGGCGGTTGTCTCCTTCTAGACCCACACTCGAGCCAAGAGAATCCCGGCCGCAAAACTGTGAAAAACACCTGATCTCACGGATGAAGCATCCTCCATCCATCTTTCCATTTTCCAGCACTTATCCAGTTGAGGGTCGCAGCCCCTGAGACAATTGCTTTCAATAAAAAAATTGACCTCATGTTAACACTAACCCGACCATTTTGACATTTAAAAACAACAACAACAAAAGAAATCTTCAAGTACACAGCTAGCAAATTCAGGGAAATGTACACTGCTGGCCAAAAGTATTGGCACCCCTGCAATTCTAAATGGTGTTATACTTGTATAGCGCTTTTCCACCTTTCAAGGAGCTCAAAGCTTTACACTACATTGCCATCTACTTGACAGATAATGCTCAATTTCTCCCAGAAAATGATTGCAAATACAAATGCTTTGGTCGTAGTATCTTAATTTATTTTGCTTGCAATGAAAAAAAAAACAAAAGAGGATGAAAAAAAAAATCATTAGCATTTTGCACAAAACTCCAAAAATGGGCCGGACAAAAGTAATGGCACCCTCAGCCTAATACTTGGTAGCACAACCTTTAGACAAAATAACTGCAAACTACCGCTTCCGGTATCCATCAGTTAGTTTCTTACAATGCTTTGCTGGAATTTTAGACCATTCTTCTTTGACCAACTGCTCCAGGTCACTGAGATTTGAAAGGTGCGTTCTCCAAGCTGCCATTTTCAGATCTCTCCACAGATGTTCTATTGGATTCAGGTCTGGACTCATTGCTGGCCACTTTAGAAGTCTCCAGTGCTTTCTCTCAAACCATTTTCTAGTGCTTTCTGAAGTGTGTTTTGCGACATTGTCCTGCTGGAAGATCCATGACCTCTTTGGGAGACCCAGTGTCAGGGAAGCTCAAATTTGAACTCCAAGACAAGTGTTACCTTGATAGCTCGATTAGAGAAATGAATACGACCCCAACCATGAATTGCTTTGCTTCGAAGGCTTTATGAACAAGAGCTCTCGGGTACAAAATGATGTGACCCAGCCAGGAGCTGTGTTCACCAGAAGTACAAGGAGTACAATAGAGGCTGGACATTTATTCTGTTGAAAGGGCGGTGCTGAAGCCCACCGTGAAACGAAACTTACTAAGACACAAAACTCATCATCTCACAAACCTGGGTATTTTTCCATACAAAAACATCTTTAAGCTGAGACCTTAAGCACTGGTCCCGGCTAGTAGAGAGTGAGTCACATCTGATAAGGGGGTCCACAGACACATATTGGAAAAAAGGAACATAACAGTCCCAATTTGGGAATATTGTGATACAGTCTACAGTAGTCAAGGCCATGAGAAGGCACACTCAACAGATTAATATAACAATGATGCTCTATGCTACAATGTTCTCATGCAAGCATAACAAAAGCATACAAAATATGATGTATAATGGTTGTGTTTTAAGCATGAATAAAATTCTCTCACACCCAGCTTTCTCACACTTGGCCCTACATAATGCTGCAAAATTTGTTGGTAGTCTTCTAATGCCATGCACACGGTCAAGCAGTCCAGTGCCAGAGGTAGCAAAGCAACCCCAAAACATCAGGGAACCTCCGCCATGTTTGACTGTGGGGACCGTGTTTTTTTGTTTGAAGGCCTCATTTTTTTCCCGGTAAACTCTATGTTGATGCCCTTTCCCAAAAAGCTCCACTTTTGTCTCATCTGACCAGAGAACATTCTTCCAAAACATTTTTGGCTTTCTCAGGTAAGTTTTGGCAAACTCCAACCTGGCTTTTGTATGTCTCTGGGTCAGAAGTGGGGTCTTCCTTGGTATCCTACCATAGAGTCCCTTTTAATTCAGACGCCGACGGATGGTATGGGTCGACACCGTTGTACCCTCGGACTGCAGGACAGCTTGATGTTGTTTGGATGTTAGTTGAGGTTCTTTATCCACCATCAGCACAATCTTTCATTGAAATATCTTGTCAATTTTTGTTTTCCTTCCGCATCTAGGGAGGTTAGCTGCAGTGCCATGGGCTTTACACTTATTGATTACACTGCGCACGGTAGACTCAGGTACATTCTGGTCTTTGGAGATGGACTTGTAGCCTTGAGATTGGTTCCTCACAATTTTGCTTCTCATATCCTCAGACAGTTCTTTGGTCTTCTTTCTTTTCTCCATGCTCATTGTGGTACACACGAGGACACAGGACAGAGGTTGAGTGAACTTTAGTCCATTTTAACTGGCTGCAAGTGTGATTTAGTTATTGCCATCATCTGTTATGTGCCACAGGTAAGTAACGGGTGCTGTTAATTACACAAATTAGAAGGGCATCACATGATTTTTCAAAGGGTGCCAATACTTTTGTCCGCCCCATTTTTGGAGTTTTGTGTAAAACGATAATAATTTTTTTCTTTTCTTTTTATTTGTGTTTTTTCATTGCAAACAAAATATATGCAGATATTAATACCAAAGCATTTGTAATTGCAATCATTTTCTGGGAGAAATTTAGCATTATCTGACAGAATTGCTGGGGTGCCAAAACTTTTGACTAGCAGTGAATATGCTCCCTAATAAGTGCTCCAGGTGACAGTGTAGAAGAAGCATTTTGGTCTAAATTAAACGTCTAGGAGAGAACTATCTGACTCCAGAGTTAAATGCATTACAGTTACACAGCTGAAGTGTGGATTAATGTTTCTGGAAAAAAAAAAAACCTTCACCTTAACCAGTTGCCCGAGGCAAAAAGCTGTACTTAACTATCACAACAATTTGCCGATCCCAATTTTAAAAAATCACTTTAAAATCATGAGGGAGTAGTTTGTGTGCAAATATCAGAGTTCCTTTGCCGGTATTTTCTGAAACAGTCTGAACAAAATATTTTTTTCGTCGAAATAGTTGTTTCTAAGAGTTATCACTTCTTTATTTTGAAAATGTCTCAAGACATATTCAGTGTGCCCTTCATAGAACTGGGATTTGTTTGTAATTCGAGTGTCATTGTTGTTTCCATTGATGGTGATAGATGTGGGATTAAATCATATTTGGAAGACGAGTATTCACAGCCAGTCCTTCCAGTATAGGTGAATTAGACGTCTGTCGTTGTCAATGGCAGGCAATGAGTTCATTTTGCGTCATCTCAATGTAATTTTAAAATACTTACAGGTCATTTTTTGTACATTTTAGACAGTGTTGTTTTCGTCAACAATGTTGATGACGAAAATATTTCGTCAAAGAACACTTTTTACATGACGATGACGAGATGAGTAAAAGCTCAATAACGTGTTTTGGGAGACTAAAACATAACGAGACGCAAATCAGTGACGAGATGGGAACGAGACGAAAATGCGCAATAGTTTCTGTCACATGTTCACAATATGTGACATTCTATATGTAGTTAGCATGCATCATAACAGTGCCTGCATCATAAAGTAGTTAGCCTGCATCATAACAGTGCCTGGTTGTGTCACTCATATGACATGCTTTTTTTTTTTTGTTTATCTTGGCCAGAGAGAATATGCAATGTTGCTTTAGTCTTTAAAGGTCTGTGCTGAGTGATTATCACACACTCAACGTAACTTCTAGCGTTAGCATAGCAAACGCCAACGCAAAAACTGGACCAAGACAAACATATTTTGAGGTGACTAAAATATGACTAAGACTAATAGGTATTATTGTCCAAAAGACTAAGACCGAGATGAAAAAACAACACTGCCAAAAACAACACTGATTTTAGATAGTTTCCTATTGATTTTTCAGGCATTTCCAGGTTACTTCCTGTTGATTTGGTGTCACTTCTTGTTGGTTTTGAGGCATTTTGGCTCACTTCCTTGTTAACTCCTTGGCTGCCATTGAAAGTGCTAGACGTCCAATCCATTTTGACCGAGAGGGGGCGAATGAACAAATGTAATTGCGGACATTAATGTAAGCTAAGCGCATTAGCACTCACTCAGTCACGCAAATAAAAAATCTACAGTTTTACGGCACCAATGTCAAAAGATGGTGATTTTGTATGTAAGGATGAATGAGCTACTGCCTCCCAGGCAGAAAAATGACTTAGTGATGCATCTACAATAATGAACAAATTACTAATTTGATGATCTATTAACTCTCCTGTTATGTTGACTGGTCAAATTGACCTGTTTCAAAATTTAACACATATTTTTAAGTGATATTGATATTTGCGATGTTTTTTTCATTTGAATGTTTACTCACGGAGGTGAATTCGACCTGTTTTTTTCTGTTTTAAATATACTAGATATTATTTATGAAACATTTTAACACATATTTTGCAGAGAAATTATTAGTGGGGTTAAGATATTTAGTCATGAAAATCAAATTGACCCATCTTTATGGAAAAATTGGTATTCTTGAGTATTTACAGTAATGTTGGCTTAGGTGGCACGGTGGCTGAGTGGTTAGCACGTCCGCCTCACAGTTCTGAGATCAAGGGTTCAATCCCGGGCTTTGGCCTTCCTGTGTGGAGTTTGCATGTTCTCCCCGTGCCTGCGTGGGTTTCCTCCGGGAACTCCGGTTTCCTCCCACATCCCAAAAACATGCATTTGTCCGTAGGTATGAGTGTGTGTGTGAATGGTTGTATGTCTCCTTGTGCCCTGCGATTGGCTGGCAACCAGTTCAGGGTGTCCCCTGCCTACTGCCCGTAGTTAGCTGGGATAGGCTCCAGCACCTCCGCGACCCTCGTGAGGAAAAAGCGGCATGGAAAATGAATGAATGTTGGTTTAATGACGGTTTTTGGCACATCTTCACAAATTACAATTACATTAAAGTTTTAAAAATGTAGTTTCTGACTAGGCATGTGCCGGTATTATATTTTGGCGGTGTGATAACCCTAAACCAAAATCTCACGGTTTCACGGTATTGCAATTACAGCTCTAAAATGTGTTACTTTGACATATTTCGGTTTAAAAAAAAAAAAACTTTTTCCCATTGAACCAGATTTTTATTTTTCAAAACATATTTGCAAATTGGAACATAACTATAATGTTAAGTTAAAATAAACAAATTAAATATTCGAAATGAAACACCAAATTAATTTTTATACAAAAAATAATTACATTATATATATATGAAACAAATGATTATAACAATATATTTGAGAGAAAAAGCATGTTATTTTGCCTCATTCAAATCTTAATATCTGAACATTTAAATATGTAAACTAGAGCTGCAGCTATCGAATATTTAAGTTATCGAGTAATCGAAAATTCTATCGATTAATCGAGTAATCGGATAAAACATTTTTTTAAAGGTATAGAACAGTTAGAAATCTACATAAGAAAAAAAGACATTTAATCCAATACTGAACCATTTTCAGTCAATCAGTGTCTTTATTTTCGATGTACATTGTTGAAAACAGCCAACAATTGCATCTCAAATGTGACTAGAAAAAAAAGTCACTGCTTTCACTCAAAAAACTTCTAGAGCTTATTAAAAAAAGACATTTCTTACCTAAAAATGTAATTACGCATGATAACACACATCACTTGAAAGCTACGTGTTTTTCCCACGTGTTTCAATTTAATTTCCATTTGTGTCAAGCTATTTTTAAGTTGTAGTTAAGTTTTAAGTTAGTCTAAACTGTAAGTACTGATGGGAGTTTTTGCAGTGTTCAAAATAAATGTATGATACCTGCTGTATTGGAGCACATTTGGGACCAGTGCTACTTGGTGTTTTATTCAGCAATGACTACAGAGCTAAAACTGACAGTTAGCTTTATTATGTTTTAATTTTACACCCTCATCACTCTACAGCGCTGTGTTTTTACAGATTAAATAAAGCTTGTATTTAAGACACGTTAGCCACGCATTGACAGTGGTCATAATCAATAGAAACCTAGCCCTCCGAAGGGCTAACGTTACGTCTACGTGAGCGAGTGACAGTAACGTTATATTTATTAGCGATGAGAAGTCTACTGCTTAAAGATGGCGGCTGTTTACTAACGCTGCCCAGACGCGGCCGAGTCTGTCATTTTGCATCTAGTCCTAAATGCATGCGATATCTATGAGACGCATCGGACACTGCCTGCTACCGCACTAGCATCATGCGGGTGTAGTTTTTAGCAACGTCGGCGTAGTTTGTAGCGGCTGTTGGCTGCAGTAAGTTTTTTTTTTTATTGCTTCTTACTTTACGCAAGTGACATCAGCGCGTTGTCATGCATTAAAAGTAGTCCTGGCAAAACGTGATGCTTAGAGCTGGCAAAATTAAACGATTCCTCGAGGTGAATAAAATTACTCAGATTAGTTTTTAAACTCAAGTTACTCGAGTTGCTCGAGTTGCTCGAGTATTCGTTTCAGCTCTAATGTAAACTAAAGAGCAATCACATTCGTAAATGAATGGCTTCTGGTTTTTGAAATGTAAATAAACCAATCTATTGTGATAAAAGAAGAAAATTGCAATAACTGCATTAACCATCAAAGTGAGGACTAACTGTAACTGTAGTCTTGAAACAAATCTGAATAAGGAAAAACATTGCAATAAAATAATGCAAACTGGTTAAACTTGAGAGTAGTTGAGATATGTCATGACAGAAGATTACTACTCAAGTTCAGCATTCGCTTAATATATCTGGCCCCATCTAGCGTCGTGAATGGGTATAATGTCTAGACCCCGAATATAAGACGACTCCCACTTTTTCAGTCTTATTTCGATGCAAAAAACACTGTCTTATATTCGGGGCAATACAGTATGCCCATATCATCGATTTTGTTTTCTTCGATGGGGGAAAACGTTCAGGAGTTTCCCCTCCTCCAGCCATTGTGTAGCACAGCTGGCTCACTGACACTGAGCAACAACCGGTGGGGGAGGGTTGAGCTTTATAGCTGTAAGCGAGGGATTTCTCCATGTATTTTTGGGATATAAAAAATAGCTAAAACCTTAGGGACTGTATGACGGAAAATTTTCGCGGTTTTGAAACCTTGACGTTTTCATACCACGGTATACCTTGAAACCGGTAATCAGCACATGTCTGTTTCTGACACGTCGCCGTCAATGGTGGCCAATTAGTCTAAGCCTAAGTTTTTAAATAATTTTTCGACACTTGCACTTGCAAAACTCGGGTAACACAAAGGTATACAATTCTTACTTTTCAATTCAATGACAACCCAGCTGTTACTGTAAGTCAACAATGTGTTTTTGTGTTTTATGTATCATTTGTGCTGGCTGGCTTGTCCCTCTGAGATATGAACTCTGTTGACCTTGAGGCGCGAGGTGAGTGCCAGCAAGTGTCGGCGGGGGGTTAACTGGACTCAATCAGGTGGAGAAGTTAGGCACCGTCTTCTCTGCGGGCAGCTGGCGACACCTTATCGTGTCTTCTCATTTATGTTTGTGTTGTGCGTTTGTGTCTATATGTGCGAGTGCACATCTGCCTAAAGTGATTCACCTGCTGTTTGAGTCATCCTCCCACTTGCCTCAACGCACACACATGCACACATCATAGTCTCACCCACACAACACACTCACAAACACACACAGATAGTCGGCGTGCATGTTAAGACTTTATGTAACCGGCAGAGCAGTTTTGCTATTTGTAACTTGATGAAAACATCTGCTGCTGTTCAGATCACTTTGCCCTCGTAAATCCGCTTGTTTTGTTCCTATTGTGGCACCTCACATTATTTTGGGCATGTCTTGGTTTTACTAGTTATTTAGTTGATTGTTATTGTCATTTCAGAGTTGGGAAACTTATTGATTTATTGCGTTGTGCGTGGTGTTGTAAAAGCATTAAATAAGCCTGTTGGTCTCTTTCGGTGGATTTTATTTGACATTATTTTATAACAGTAATATGCTAGTGCTTTGAAATATGAGAGTCTCAATTTTTGGGTTTACTTTTAACCTTATGTTGTCTTCACGTGCTCTGGGAAAGATGATTCTTACCACTTGCTAGTTGCTAATTACGAGCGCCTCCTGTTCATGTGCTTTTGTTGTCGTCGCAAAAGAAAACCATGGCAGACATCGGGGTTGGGTAGGAACGCTTTACATTTACTCCGTTACCTTTACCTGAGTAACTTTTTGTGAAAAATGTACTTCTAAGTGTAGTGTTACTAAGCCTTACTTTTGACTTTTACTTGAGTAGATTTGTAAAGAAGAAAAGCTCTTACTTCGCTAATTTGGGCTATACTTGTCGTTACATTTTTCTTCTTTATTCTACATATTATATTTTCCTTCTATTTTTTTGCCAGAGACAGAAACAGTGGCTCAACCAGTTTCACCAATGAGATGTCGCAACAATAATCACATGACTCTATTATACGAATCAGACTCAAGGTTGCCGTTCTATGCTCACGCCAGCGTGTTCAAACACACTTTAAAGCACCGTAAAAAAATAAGTATTTGACAAAGTGTGCCGCCATCAACACGACTCAAAAGCGCGGATTTTATTCTCTCTCCCAGTTTTTATTTGGCACCGATTGACCATGGAAAACCGAAGATATCATCCTTTTACCTTCATACCGTAATTTTCGGACTATAAACTGCTACTTTTCCCCCTCGTTTTGAATCCTGCGATTTATAGTCCAGTGCAGCTTATTTGTTGATTTTGGGTTATCAGGTCACACTTTATTTGACAATGGCGTCATAAGACTGCAATAAGATCGTCATAATTATGACATGACATTATCATGGGCATGAATGAAAGCAGATGTCATTAAGTGTCATCCGACAACTCCATTTATGTCCAGCTTGGATCTTTACATCCATTCGAAAGTGAGACAATTTGTTAGATAACACAAAATGATATCTATCATAAGCATTCATTAATGCGCATGGCAGTGTCATGTCATAATTATGATGGTCGTATGACAGTCTTATGGCGCCACTGTCAAATAACGCCCTACCAAATTTCATAACTAGCAATGAATGAAACAACTACAGCAGTAACTGAAGAAATAATTAGCACTGAACATGAATTATTGGTAGCGCTGCAATGCATGCTAGGACGACAACATTGTTCACAGCAGGTGGCAGCAGAGGTTGATTGTCCCCCCCAAGAGAACAATGATGGCCAAATGAACCATCTTGAAGCAATGAAGCTTTGCAGCTAATTGGTTCAAAGCTTCATGGTGGTTCATTTGGTCTTATGACAGGCTTATGATGCTGCTGTCAAATAAAAGGATACCGGTTAATACCTTTTGGTGTACATATCCCATAATACAGTGATGACAGCTGCGGCTTATAGTCCAGTGCGGCTTATCTATGAACACATGCCATTTTCTTGTTAAAGTTGGTGGTTGGCAGGATATAGTCAGGTGCGGCTTATAGTGCGAGAATTAAGGTAATAGAAAATATGTTTTCTCCACCAGAAGGGACTTATGCTCTTTTGGATAAAAAATGCTTAATTTCTGTAGATTCTTTTCGTTCACTGAAATTCAATGTTTTTTTTTTTGTGTTTTTTTAAAAATGTATTTCTTTGTCTTAATGTGGTAATATAATATGTCATAGTACAGTATAATAACAGTTTATACAGGTAACTTTGTGCTGAGAAAAAAAAAAATCCCTTTGTTGAAAAAAAAAAAAATCAAACATCTTAAGCAGTTACTCACAATATTACTCATTACATGAGTAGTCTTTTTACCAAATACTTTTTTTTTTAAAACTTGTACTTGAGTACATTTTTCGGAGGACTTACTTTTACTTGAGTGATATCATTTTGAAGTAACGCTACTCTTACTTGAGTACATTTTTGGCTCCTTTACCCACCTCTGGCAGACACGGACTTCATTTTCATCAGTTACATGAGCAAAACTGTTTTAATATATCTACTACAACAAAAAGAGAATGCATCAAAATGAAAAACTGTTAGTTTTTGTTTGTAACCGAACATTTGAGCAAAAACCTGGTTTAAAAAAGAGTTTAAGATTAGAGTTAAATTATTATGTTGGCGTAAAAAAAACCAACTGCAAATTGACAATACATTTTCTTAAAATACTTTACGTAATTTCCGGACTAAAAGCCGTTCATTTTTCTCTCATCCTCCGGTTTATAGTCATGTGCGGCTTATTTGTTCATTTATTGGGTTAATAGGTAACACGTTATTTGACAGTGGCGTCAGAAGACATAAGACCAGATGAACCCTCCATGAACCTTTAAACCTATTGGCTGCAAAGCGTCATGGTTTCAAGAAGCTTCATTTAGCCATCACTGCTCCCTTGAGGGAGACAGTCAACCTCTTCTGCCACCTGCAGTTATCCAACACGCCTCCTAGCATGCATTGCAGCGCTACAGATGTAAATAACAATCAAAATACATGTTCTGTACTAATTATTTCTTCAGTTACTGTTCCAGTTGTTTCATTAATTGCTAGTTATGGTATTTGGTAACACTTTATTTGACAGTAGTGCCATAAGACTCATC
Organism: Corythoichthys intestinalis; assembly: GCF_030265065.1. Classification (NCBI taxonomy): domain Eukaryota; kingdom Metazoa; phylum Chordata; class Actinopteri; order Syngnathiformes; family Syngnathidae; genus Corythoichthys; species Corythoichthys intestinalis. The sequence goes on from NC_080416.1 coordinate 25,801,255, forward strand.
AGACCATCACAATCATGACACTACCATGAGCATTAATGTGAATGCGTATGACAAATGTCATTAAGTGTCATGCGTCCAACTCCATTTATGTCCAGCTCGGATCTTTTGAATCCATTCTAAAGTGGGATCATTTGCCAAAATGATATCTTTCATAAGCATTTATTAATGCTCATGGCAGTATCATGATGGTCTTACGACAGTCTTATGGCACCACTGTCAAATAAAGTGTTACCAAATAACATAAATAGCAATTAATGAAACACCTGGAACAGTAACTGGAGAAATAATTAACACAGAACATGTATTTTGACTGTTATTAACATGTCTGTAGCGCTGCAATGCATGCTAGGAGGCATGTTGGATGACAGCAGGTGGCAGCAAAGGTTGACTGTCTCACTCAAGGGAGCAGTGATGGCTAAATGAAGCTTCTTGAAGCAATGAAGCTTTGCGGCCAATTGGTTCATGGGTGTCCATTTGGTCTAATGACAGTCTTATGGTGCCGCTGTCAAATAAAGTGTTAATGTCTTTTGGTGTAAATATCCCATAATACAGTTAGGACAGCTGAGGCTTACAGTCCAGGGCGGCTTATCTATGAACAAATGCCGTTTTTGTGTCAAATTTGGTGGGTGGCAGCTTATAGTCAGGTGTGCCATATAATACAAAAATTATGGTAGTTACCATTCAAAACTTTTTTGAAAAGTAAAAGGTCTCACCTACCTGGGAAACTCGTAAGATAATAAAATCCCAGTTCTCCAGTAGAAAATAGGATTTGAGGGGGCGTTCACATGCAATTTTCCACTCAACAAGTGGCATTTACCATAATAACATTTACATGAAGGCAGCATATTAAGCAATTATTATTTGAACACAAATGGTTGAGTAACATATTTAGACAGATAATACAAATGAGGATTACATTCTTTAGTCTCTACAAGAACAACTATTACATTGTCCATTGAAGTAAAGCAAAAATGAGGCAAAAACAGTTAGTCCTTGAATTATGTATAATTTTCCCATAACTGTATATTTTCATAAAGTACAATAGTCCAGAGTGCTATTTTCTACAAGTATACTGTATATTATAAACCTATGCATACGGCTGCTACAATTTAGACAGAATTTCCCTGTGGGAATTTCTCTAAAAAGCACTTTAAGCATAATAATGAGTTTTTAATGGTTTCATTGATTAAGTCAGATGTGAATCTTTAATGTGTAGGTAAAAAATAATGGGCTTTTTACACCAAGCTACTATCTTATGGTGGGTTGCGACACATTCATTCTGCTTGCGTGAGTTTAAGGGGAAACTATTTGTTTTCGCTTTTAAAAGAACAGTCATTGATAAAGTTTGTTATTTTCCCACTGGCACAGGTGGTGGTGACCTGCTTCGGTACCTCATTTAAAATATTTACTGAGTGTGTGACGATAGTCGTTGAGTTCTTATTGCAATGTGTTGTGTGCGTATTGTGGGTGTTTTTTGTAGATTGCTACTTTCTTAATTGTATCTACTGGGATTTTTTTTCTCTCCTAGGGAGAGACTGTTAATGTTCCATGGTCAAGGTAATGTATTTTTCAGACTATACGTCTCATTTGAGTATAATTTGCACCAACCAAAAATTGCGCAATCAAGAGGAAAAAACATATAAGTAGCTCTATAAGTCACTATACAGTATTAGTTGATTATGGGGGAAATTTATCTGATAAAATCCAACACCAAGAACAGACATGTCATCTTGAAAGGCAATTTGAAACAATAAATACAATTGTGAACAACAGTTTCACGCTAACGCCAAACTTTCTGCTGCCTGATTACCATTTTTCTGAAGCATATATCATACTATATCACTACTTGCAGCTTGTAATCGGCAGAATATGATTTTTTTTCAGTGCCATTTTGTTCAGCCCTTCTCAGTTGTTTTTATAAGTTACCGCCAATGTTGAAACACAGGCCTTGAGCTCCCTCTTGTGGTTTCGTGTGAAAATAACACATGATATTATATCGTGTTAATAATTTCACACAAAAGTCGCCCCAGAGTATGAGTTGCACCCCAGGCCAAACTCATACCTGTCAAGTTGTACTGTTTCGGCATAATTTGTACAAGTGAGCACTGATTTTTAAATGTGTACGCCGTACGTTCAAAATCTGTACGTTTTTCGTGCATTATGTTTTTTTTTTCCTCTGTTCGGATTTTGTCACCGTGTCGGCAACGAGACAATGTGCGTTACTATGCGTTACTACATTGGTTGAATGACGCGAGAAAAGTCAGAAACACGGAGAGAGAAGAATGTATGTTGTGACGCTGTAGCAAACGCGATGCTAGGCTAGATGGCTCTAATATTGCCTGACTGTAGCCGACAGCCTATAATCTACGCCAAGATATCACATGCATGTAGATCTACACGCGAAATGACAGACTCGGCGGCGTTACTAAACAGCTGCCATCGTAAAGCAGTAGACTTCTCAGAAAGGCTCTGTTGTAGTGAACCTTCCTAGCGTAGCAAAAGACACTGTTAAATTTTAGTAATCATGATGTAGCTGAAGATATTGATTGTTCTTTGATTTAACCAGGTTATATGTTACCAATAAATTAATATTATTTTAAAAATTGAGTTATATTTTCGTTTCATATTGCATGTTATATACAGCGTTGTAAGATTAGTCACCAATTTGTAAGGGCATATGTCACTATTTGTAAGATTGCCAACGGCCTCGGGTTGACAGGTATGCAAACTATACCAAAAAAAATCTGTGATTTATAGTCCAAAAAATGCGGTACGTAATTTTCTGTATTTTAAGTCTAAGAAACTAATCATTCTTAATCAACATATTCCAAGTTTAATTAAGAAATTAAGAGGTTAATTTGAAAATGGGAACCAACTTTTATTGTAAGTCTTTCAAAAAAAAAAAAAAAAAAAAGTTCTTCACATAAAGGATTGATTCACGACTAGTTTTTGGTTTTGCAGTATTATAAATTTCAATTGATGCCAACAGACATCCTGCTAGTATTTTTTTCCCGACATTGGTCACCGTAGAGGATAAAAAATATATGCTCAGCTGTCTATATTTTGTATTCCACTATTTTTGTTCATATGTCTGTTCCCTGAGTGCTTTGAAACTCCATATCTCAGTGGCAACATTAGCATGGCAATGGTATGTTCTTTTATCATGTTAGCGTTTAATTAAGTAACACGTATTGCAAGCAGGCCCGGAGTGGCTAATCGGGAGGATCGGGACAAGTCCTGGTGGGCCGGCCGGCTAGGAGGACCAGTCTGGGTTTTACAGATTTTAAATACTACATTATTTTAATTTTTCGCTGCAGTTTCTTTGTTTTCGGGCAAGGCGGACACATGGCGGATTTTCATGTGAGAGAAATCAACATGGGTTCCAAGAAGGTTAGTGCAGGTGCTGAAAAAAGTAAAAAGGTGACGCTTACCATTAAAAGGAAGATGAAAATAATAGAAAAATATGAGCGTGGTGTGCGCGTCCGTGAACTGGCTCGACAATATGGCCGTAGAACAGACTTACAAACAAGGTTCTGGAACCAATTAACTTTGTATGTAGAGGTACTACTGTATATATTAATTTTTTTCCCAGACGCATCCTGGTGTGTGCAGGCTCCAAAAAACATGCACCTCTGCCTGCTAATCGGGGCCTCTATTGAGCCAAATTTGCTACTAGCGCAATGCTGTGTTGGATCACGGATAAAAAAAGCAAGGGTGGAGCCTAGAAAACAAGAGTTAAAGAGAAAAGCACTTGTAAAAGAATCAGCAAAATGTGCAAAAATAGCAATTTTTTTTATACCTGGCAAATACAATGGCATTTCCAAAAGAAACAGAAATACAGTGCCCTCCATAATTATTGACACCCCTGAAAAAGATGAGTTTTTTAGCTTCTAATAATTTTATTTTAATTCAAATAATATGGGACCTTAATGGAAAAAAGGAGAAAAATCCAACCTTCAATACAAGTGCATTCATTCAGTGGGGAAAAAATCCCACATAAAGAAAAAAATATTTGACATCAAATAATGTGTGTCACAATTATTAGCACCCCTGGTGTTAATACTTTGTACAACCCCCTTTTGCCAAAAAAAACAAGGTGTGGGGACTGAGATGGCCATGGTATTTGGTAACACTTTATTTGACAGTGGCGCCATAAAACTGTCATTAGACAATCATAGTTATGACATGACACTGTCATGAGCATTAAAGAATGCTTATAACAGTTTTCATTTAGTGTTATCCAGCAAATTATCTCACTTTTGAATGGATGTAAAAGATCTAAACTGGGCATAAATGGAGTTAGTGACATAATTTGCCAGGTGACACTGAATGACATCTTTCATAAGCATTCAATAATGTCCATGATTGGGTCATGCCATAATTATGACGGTCTTATGACAGTCTTATGACGCCACTGTCAAATAAAAAGTGTAACCTATTAACCCAAATAAATCAACAAATAAGCCGCACTGGACTATATGCCTCAGGATTTAAAATTAAGTAAGAAAGTAGAGGCTTTAAGTCTGAAAATTGCAGTACACGTTTTATTCTCTGCAGCACAAGTATTTTTTTTGGTATCAGATCGGAAGTCTTTATCGGCAGATTCTCAAAATCAGGTGACTCAGACTCGGGTGCAAAATTATGCGATCGGGACATTCCTATTTTAAATGTTATCAAGTGGGCCGGTCTGAGGCATGAAATTCCCAGGCTTAAAATGAGTCCCACTACGGCCCTGATTGCAAATCAAAGCAAATGATTGCCTCAACGTCTCAAGGCTTCAACTGTGGGCATAGGCTGATCTACTATTCAGGCAAAGTGGGCGATCGCCTTAGGCCCCCAACCAATAGGGGGCCCCCCAACCAGCTGCCCTTGCCCCAACGAGCAAGGGCTTGGGCACTGGAGCCAGCAGCAACCCCAGCTATTCATCATGTATAATTATGTCAGCAAACCAAACAAACAAATGACAAAACAAAAAAGAAAGCACTTTGAATGCTGCATTTATATTACACCCCCCCCCCCCATACACTACAATGGGTACTGAGTATCAGTCGCTTAGCTTCATTTAGCGTTGTTTAGCTTCGCTTAGCTCCGTTTAGCATCGCTTAGCTCCGCTTAGCTGTTCGTTAGCTTCACTTAGCTCTCCCTCCTTTTTCACGCCACTAACCTCGCTATTTTTACAGCTTACTTGCTGCCTTGCACGTTGGCTATCGTTTATTTCGAACACATGAGCGAACGTGCTCTCCATGAGAGCCGAAGTGCAGTGAGGGAGAAGTTGAGAACAGGAGCTAATGCCTCTTTAAACTTTCTTCTTCTTCACACCGAACATAAAATACACGACAGCACACTCTGTCGCGAAACAATGCAGTACAGTTCCAATCAGTCATACAATAACAACAGCTGGTTAACAGCATAAAAAAATTAAATCTATTAGTGACACCACAAGCAATGACGAAGAATGTTTTTTTGCGGAGTGTAAAGCTTACCTCCGGTGACCATTAAAAAAAAAAAAAAAAGCACGTCATGTTCGTCATATAAATAACGATTTAATCCCACATATTTCAGAATTAATATTCTACACTAAGAATAGCTTTCAAACAGAGGTTGCGCTAGACATTTTCGTTGTCTGTCATTTTGACTGACAGGGTCATAAAAATCCGGTCATAATCTATTTTTACCCGTCACTTAAATTTTTAAAATGATAATGATGACATATTCAATAGTATTTAGTTTTCATTCATTTTTAATTAATATTGTAACGCTTGCTTGGCGGCGAAAAATTAGACATGGAAGTTGTGGTATTTTTCTCCCTCTTTTTACTCTGCTTAGCGCCAACACCACCAACAAAACAACAACTCCGCCCAAACAGAAAAAGAGGCAACTATATAGACCCCAATCACCAACGTCACACAATGATCTTAATTGTGGTTGTCAGCCCAAAATCTTCTAAATATATATTAAATGCATCTTACCAGATATAAAATGACTACTACATAGTCTGTGGTGATCGTTTGGTGCCCAGATTTCTTGTCGAATTACAGCAGTCCATCTCGCTCTCCTCTTTGGGTCTCTCAGAATACGGTAGAACTTCAAGTCTCTCCGTCTATCTTCTCTGTTACTGCAACCAACCGCCACACACGCCTTCACCATTTTGATTATTAATGTTAACGAGCAGAAAAACACGCCGTAATAGGAGACATGTACGTAGCGGTAATATGTAAACACGACGAGCTGACACACAATATGGCGGCCCCAGTCAGGGGGGCGGGGTTGTGACGTCATGTGATTGGGGTCTATACACAGGCGGCAATCTAGTCCACCAATTGGATGACGCGCTGGCACACCGGGTGCACCAATAAGAACCTCGCGTTGATGTGTCAATCACGGTGCCGCCGCCAGACCCCGGTGACGCTACAATATTCTGACAGAATAGCCAACGACGTCATGCATTAAGAGAGACAATAGCTAATTAATATGCTCACTCGCCACCCTGTGGTCTGGGGTGTGAATTGCAACCTGTCAAAATGACAGACGGACTTCAGTTTTTTCCGTCACCGTTTTAAAAAACCGGTCAACGACGGAAAATATTTGGTTAACGCGACCCCTGCTTTCAAATGACACTCTTTATGACAAATATGATTGGCAATGCATTATTAATATAATTATTATACTACTATTATATATAGTGATATACTATAATAATAGTGCTAGAATTTTATTTAAGAATTGTTTTGAATAATGTTGGAAAGGCTAAGTCAGTGTTCTGAATCTGTTTACATTGTTTTGCACTAGTAAATGCTATGCATTTAACCTCATTGTTTATTTGTGATTAATTATTGTTATTTACATGATTATTTGTACTTTAATAAAGAATTTAAGTGTTCCAAGAGGGTTTTGTGAATTAATAAGCGTCAACAAAAATTTCATCGCTAAATTAGTAAAAAAAAAAAGAAAATTATTAAATTAGTCGACTAATCGTAAAACTAGTCGGCTGAATAATAAAAATAAAAGAATAAAATAAAAAAATAATATTTGTCGGTTAGGACAGCCCTAGTGTACCGGAACATATTTCCTCCACACCCTTTTAACCTTTTTAACCCCTGACCCATGAAGAGGGCCCCTGGATATGTACGCCTTAGGCCCCAAAATTGCCAAGTCCGCTACTGACTGTATGAATACCTATGACACATATTCGTAGCTCTCAATATAGTTGTTTCTGGATTTCACTTGTTGACGTCACAAAATCCTGTTGGACTGAAAATATGGATGTCTGACTCATTTATTTTGAATCTTTTTGTGCGTCTACCTCTGCTCAGAGCACATTGAAGTCACTCCCACGGAGCTTTTGTGAGAGACATTGATGGATTTGATGGATCTTTGTTCTTCCTGCGCAGAATCCGTCATCCGTCAAGGATCACGGCTCCCGGAGTGTCACAATGAGCGATCAATCATGCGCGGAGTGTCATAATGTGTGATCAATCGCGTGTGTGGTGCGTCATTAGTGGCAGACACAAAAGACAAACACAAACGTGGGAGTTGGCAGATATAAATGCAGGGATTTATGTCCCGCCGTAACCCCCTAGCGCCATTGCGTCTACTTTAAGCACAATGGCGTGTTGCGGATCGGAGCCGCCGGCCCTCGGGAAGGGGGGATCCGTAGTGTAATTACGGCGGGGACGCTATCGTGACGCCTCATCTGCATCCCACACTGCGACGAGGCTCTTTTAGATCTCGCCTCAATTACCTGCTCGGCTGGAGGAGATGACATTATCTGATGCCGAAAAAAGCCTCAATGCTGCTTGACATTTTTATTATTTCATTAAAGGCGGGTGTCATCTTTTATCTCGACTTTCTTCTTGTTACGCTTTTGCTTGAGGTGACGGTTGGATAAAGGGTAGGGGAGGTGAAGACTGGGTAGATGGATGGAAAGGTAAAGGATGGATGAAGGTGTGGAGAGGTGACAAATGGGTGGAGAACTGGAAATGGATAGATGGAAGGTGGATGGACAGATGGATAGATGGGTGGAGAGGTGACAGATGGTTAGAGAGGTGAGGGATGAATAGAAAAGTGGAGATGTGACTGAAGGGTCCACCGTGATGGATGGATGGTGTAGAGTTAACAGATGGTTAGAAAGGTGGAGTATACAGTAAATGGGTGGACAGTTGATGATGGTTAGGTGGAGATTAGGGCTGCAGTCATTTAAAAATCATTCATTTTTATAGTATTTTTTTAGATTCTTTGATGAAGTCTTAATCCCTGTGGTTTATAATTGATGTTGCAGAAAAAGGCACAAAAAAATTCTTACTGGATTTATCTGTTAACATGTCAGAAAATGGGGGGGGGGGGGGGGGGGAATTCCAAACTAAAAGCAAATATTTGATTAAACACAAAAAGTTGTTTGTTTTGGTGGACGACAACAGATTTGAGGGAATATTTATTTTTTTGAGGCTGTAATTCCACAAATAATTTCAGTGTTAAGGCATTTAGACAACGAATTAATTGCTAAAAAAAGTTGTTGATTCAATCTTAATTCATAATAATAATCAATAATTGACTCATCGTCAAATAAATAGTGTGGGGACGTGACCAAGGTGATTTGGAAATTAACAAAATAACAGCGGCAAGATTCCTGGTGTCAAAAGCCGAAAATTGCAGAGTACAAATAAATAAGACAAAATGGCACGTCTCTAAAGCTGGCCCCGATCAGGCGTAAATTTGCATAAAATTGACGTCAGTTATTTATTTATTTGTTTGATAAGGACAGTGCACATGATGAATATCTATTAGACACATCTAAAAGACGGAAATATGCTGGAATTACAGCAAAAATGCTTATTTACATCTGCAGATAATGGAACAGAAAGACACAAAAATGCAAAAAACAACAATAGGTTACAATAAAACAGCACAGTACAGTATGTTACTAAGAACTTAAAAGTTAGTGGTTACATGACTGGTTTGCTTTCAACCGCTGCTTGAGCTGAGTTTCGAAAGTTCGTATTGTAGGACAGTCCCTGATGGCGAGTGATGAATTGTTCCAGATCTTACTGGCCTTCATATTTGTGCTACGTCTGTGCCGGTTTGTGCTGTAAAACGTTTTCTTAGTGCTGCCATCGTTTTTGAGACATTTGCAATTCTTTTATACGTCAATCTTAGGTCAACCTGTCCCCCCCTTCTGATGTCAACCGGATAAAAATGGTCGTTTGTGCATCGTTTGTAGGGCTGCAGCTACCAATTATTTTAGTACTCGATTAATCAATGAACTAGTTAGTTCAAATAGTCGAGTAATTGGACAACGGACATAAACAATTAAAATAAATGACTTGAGCCTCCAACGGTATAAAAAAAAAAAAAACAATAAATGAATGAAGATCTAAGTACAACAAAAGAACAATTGGCTAACTTAAATGGCAAAAGTTCGCTAGCTTAAACGCTATGAAATGCTAACTTTTAAAAAAAAATTTTATTACAATGTACTTAACAAATAGTTCAAACACATATTCCCACAAAAAACAGCTAAATATACCTGTAAACTAAATTACGAATGTATTTAAAAAAAAAAACTATAGCTAAAACAAAAACTTAGCTTATGTTGGTCTTAACAGAGAGCAGCTGGATTCAGCCCTGTGAAATGAGTAAATCATTAAAACAAAATGCAAACACTTTCAAAACAAACAATTTCAGTGCCACTTTAAACGAATACTCGAAGCAGCAACATTTAATTTGAATTTTTTGTAATTGAATTACTCGAGTTAATCGTTGCAGCACTAATCGTTTGTGCTGTGAAATTTTTTGTTTATGCTGCAAGGGTTTTGTAGATATTCGAATTTTCTTTTGTGGTGATGATGTCACGCAGCACCCCATCTACAGCATAATGGAACTGCAACGATGTTTGTTTGTGTTTTTTTGTGCTGGTTTGTGCTGTAAAATTTTTTGTTTGTGCTTCAACGTTTTTATAGATATTAAATTTTAATTTGTAGATATGATGTCTTGCAGCCCCTCATCGATTTGTGAAATGGAAACGCGATGGTGCCATTTGTTTGTGCTTCGTTTGTGCTGCTACGGTTTTCACAAATAATGTTTCTTTTAGGTCATCCAGAGTTCATTCCGCCGTAGATGAGGAGCTGCATGACATTATCACTAAATTAAAAGCAGAATACATGAAATATTTTTACAACACAAACGACCGACACCATTTTTAGGGGGTTTACATCAAGTTGGAGGCTGGTTGATATCAGATTGACCAAAAAAAGAATTGTAAATATCTCAAAAACGATAGCAGCACAAACATTTTTTTAACTGCACAAACATGCACAAACATAGCGCAAACAATTGCCATAATTCTTTTTGTATAAATTTGTATAAAGTCTGCTTCTTTGACTAGATATGTTCAATCCTGTTAAAAACAATAATTGACCTTATAAAGCCACTTTTATTGGATCTGCCACTGTAATGTAATGAATAAATTACCTCAAGTTGAGGGCTTGCTTTTCTCAGCAATTATAAGGTCAGATGGGAAAAAATGAGATTAAAAAGATTAATTGCAGGTCATAATGAACTCATCTATATTTTGTAATCTCTTGACAGCACCAATAATTGTGGATGCACTGTTCCGTGTAATACGATAAAATTTCATCGTATGTAACCCTGCAAACAAGGATGTCATTGAAATTCATGGTGCCAACTTTCCTTTTTGTTGTCAAGTTTTCCGGGTATACAAACGACACCATTCGTCCGCTACGCCTGCAAAGTGCCGCAGAGTCACTTAACACGAGATTTTTAACGACAATTTACCTCCGAGGACAAAAAGCAGATGCTCGCCGAGTGTTTTTTTAATTTTCTTTTTTAATTGCTGTTGACTCGGGAGTGACAGATGGGGCCCCGCGAAAGAGCGACATACATCCACGGGGAAGGAACCCTAATTGCGGTGACATAAACAAGGAGAGCGCCACAGCCCGGGGCAGGCGGCCATGTTGCTTTGAGGCCCTCTGGCTTTGCAGGAAGTTGCAAACTCAGCAGAGTGACTTGGCTAATGGTTGTCTTTCCACTTTTTTATGGATTTACCTCACTTTATGCCTGAGTTGATCTCAAAACTTGATCCGATGTCCGTCACAATAATAGTTTCTCAAACTAATACACACCAACTGTTACTAGCTTGACTTATGGCTTTAATTTTTTACATGACCAAGCTTGTAACTCAATTACCTCGTGTATGAAATGAATTTCCTCCATCTAAATGACATTCTGTCCCTTTCCATTTAACGTCTTCGCAAGCCGTAAAAATAAACATCCCAAGCAATTATGAGAACTCCGTCGTTAGCGTGAGCTTTTTAATTCATTCTCTATCCCTTCTCCTTATAATATAATCTTGCAAGATCCCCGCATTATTGCACTCTGTGACAATATAAGCGACAAACTTACCAAAGAAGACAGAATCATAGGTTGTTTGTAGCTTTTTCCTGTTTTATGGTAATCGCAGTTGAGCATATGTTGGTGTCACCAAAAACACATTTCTAAACAAGCTTTTTTTCAAAAACATGTTGAATAGAACAGTGATGTTATTTCATTTTTTACTTTTTAGAAACTATTAAAACAACAAAAAGTTGACTAAGAAAGGACAATTGATTACAAGATTTATAAGTATTTGGCATGTTTTTTCTAATTCTTTTGGATGCTGAATTGTCAGTCATATTTTAGTCATTTCAAAATGTGTTCGTATTTGTTTAGTTTTAGTCGACAAAATATACAAATTTCGTCTAGTTTTAGTCAATGGTTACTCAAAATGTTCTGTGTGTAAATTAAAAAGTTTTAGTTCAAAAAATAAATGAAGTTTTTCAACAATTTTGACTAAACGTAGACAGACGACCACATGTTGTAGCATCTACAAGGGCAACGCCAACTTCGTGATGATCATACACACTCAGCAGGAAAAGCAGTACAATATTATCAATTAAACCCATCTAGAAGCCACAAACTGTGTGTATAAACCGTTTAACCTTTTAACACCTAAGCCCTGGTCCATCCTCCTCCTCGAGTTGATAAAATAATGCATGATCTTACACTAAATTTAGTTTTCTATTCATTCCGCATGTTTCATAGTCGCTCGCTCAATCCAAACGGCCATCGCTCGCTACCTCACATCGCTCTCCTTAGGTGGCGCCTCGCTCTGCAATTTTAAAAAAAATGTTCTCATTACGACCGTCCTTTGAGGCCTCACAATGGCTCCTGGGATATGTAGTCTTTCGTGGTGCTTTCGGTTTTGAGAAGGTACAAGAAATAATGGAAATATGGACATAAACACATGGTCCATGCAGCGTTTTAATGCTTATTTATGAGGGCAATAAAACTGTAAAACTCAAATGACATTATCACCCGTTTTACGTAGTCGATTGACTTTAAGTAAAAACGGGCGTGGGTGACGTAATTACAGTGTGACGAGGCTTCAAACATGATATGCGTAATTTTGTCGCCGTGGACACATAATGGAAATATGGACATAAACACATGGTCCATGCAGTGTTTTAATGCTTATTTATGAGGGCAATAAAACTGTAAAACTCAAATGACATTATCACCCGTTTTACGTAGTCGATTGACTTTAAGTAAAAACGGGCGTGGGTGACGTAATTACAGTGTGACGAGACTTCAAACATGATATGCGTAATTTTGTCGCCGTGGACACATTCGGTGTTAAAGGGTTAATAGGATGCTTGCCATTCTAAAATTGATGCTAATACTAACGCAAATGCTACACTAAAGCGACGAGTTACATTTAGTGTGTGATGATCACTCAGCACAGACCTTTAAACGCTAAAGCAACATTGCATATTCTCTCTTGCCAATATAAGAAAACAAATCTTACCAAGTGTTTCCAAACAAGCAAGATGGAGCGCAGCCTAGCTTGAAGCACATGATAAACTCCGGGGATGAGAATGAGTGACACGACCCTGCTGCAACGATGCAAGGTGGCGTACTCCACGTACAATAAGAAAATGTCATGCATTGTGAAAATGTGACAGAAACGATGTCGCATTTTCATCTTGTTGTTTTCTCGTCAGACAAAAACTGGGATTCGTCTCATTCTGCTTTAGTCTCCCGAACCACATTTTTAGCTTGCCAGATGTCCAATGTAGTAACTACTGTCCCAGAAAGGGTTACAAAAAAAGGAGGAATTTGTGAAGAGCAAACCCTGACTAGGTCAGGGGTCCACTCTAATTCTGAAGGGGTCACAAATTTATTCTTCTGTTATCAGACCTCCATCTCCCCAGGCCGTCCCCTTCAGGAGCGTCTCCATGTTGCAGGTCAATAATTGAAGGGAGTCAGCGCCACCCGTCATCTTGACCGTGCTGTCGAATTATTAACCAGCGACATATGAGTCCCCCCAACCTCCAAACCACCACCCCACCTGCCTTTAAGCCATGATGGCAAGCTCGTAGCATGACTTTGTGTTGTTGTAGGGTATTTAGACCATAATTTTAAGAAAATCGCTTTGTTCATTGGAAGTTTTTCATTGGTAAGAATACTGTAATACGTGAGTAGGAATAGTTGTTTTCTCCCCTATAGTCTATTCTAGTAAGACTGCAACAAAATTGGGACTTTTATGTCAGACCAGTGTTTTTTTTCCACAAATTTTTGGGTATGGCATCCAAACCTGGTTTTCTTTCCGTCATGTTTTTAAACACGATTATGTTAACCCAAACAAAACCAAAAACTAAAACAAAACCCAACCCAAAAAGAAACGAAACGAAACGAAACAAAAACACTTTATTTAACATATTTGCTTGTTCTATAAAACCTTTGAAAAATTGTAACAATAACAATAAAGTAAAAATGTTTTGGTTTGAATTCCGCACCTAATATGAGTCAAAATTAGTTGTCAGACCTAAAAAAAACAACAACAAAAAAACAATAAAAAATTAAAGTGCCATTCAATATAAATACTCAAATATATTTGTGTTAATTTTTTTTCTGGAGTTGCTTTGTGTTTGGAGCCAAAATTTTATTTACTAGCAAGCTTCAAACAAGGTGACAGTCAGGTGAAACGGAATTTATATATGTACAGTGGTACTTTGACATACGATCGCATCGACCTACAATCCTTTCGACATTCTACGTAAAATTTGACTCGTCATTTATCTCGACATATGACAACATGCTGTAAAAACGCCAATTTACGACAGCGTCGCAGTTTTACTGTTTTCACGCAAGACGGACGCACGTCGGATTTAGTTGTGAGAGAAATCAACACAGGTCTCAAGAAGGTTAGTGCAGGTGTTGAAAAAAGGAAAAAGGTGACACTTACCATTGAAATTAAGAAGGAAATGATAGAGAAATATGAGCGTGGGGTGCATGTATATGAACTGGCACAACAGTCCCGTCGGAATATGTATACGATTTCGAGGACGACTCTCATTACTATTATTATTGTAACATCGGCTAGGAAGTTGGCAGCTTTGTCAGGTTTTTAAACATTTATTACTGTTCGACATAGCCAATTCCAACAACAACACAACTTGGAAAGAGAAAGTAAAATCTCATTCTCTCGACAGTCACATGGTGCGTTCGGGAGCAGCATTCAAAACACAACCGCGACATTAGAACCCAATTCGTTTCATTATTCTTACAATTTGTATTAGCAATTTATTTGTTTTGATGTGTAATTGCTATTTGTAATTGTACCTGCAGTATTTATTACGGATTTGGCGTAGATTTTTGGGCTGTGGAACGAATTAATCAAATTAACATCTATTCCTGTGGGAAATTCAAAATTTTGACATACAAACCAGGTCCTGGAACGTATTAAAATTCATATGTAGAGGTACCACTGTACATACAGTGACGAATGCTGGTAATTCAGTCAGGGGAAGCTCAAAGTGTGTCCACCTGCGAGTGCTTTGCTATGGTGCTGGGGCTTAGTGGCACCCTCTGCTAGGTAGGGAAAGAAATTTGAGTGCCAGATGTCAAGTCTCCAAACACAAGCAGCAACAATTATATATATAAAAAAAAAAAAACACCATAAATAGAAACCAAATTTTTCCCTAGTTGTTTTTAACAGGATGATTACCGTATTTTTCGGACTATAAGGCGCATCTGACAATAAGCCACCACCCACCAAATTTTACATGAAAACAACATTTTTTCATAGATAAGCTGCACTGGACTATAAGCCACAGCTGTCATCACTGTGTTATGGGATATTTACACCAAAAGATATTAACACTTTATGTGATAGCGGCATGATAAGACTGTCATAAGAGGATGAACCACCATGAAGCTTTGCAGCCAATTGGTTCAAAGCTTCATGGTCATGATCAAGCTTCAATGCTTCAAGAAGCTTCATTTGGCCATTATTGCTCCCTTGGGGGTGAGAATCAACCTATGATTCCACCTGCAGTCAATGCTGCTGTCATCTAACATGCCTCCTAGCATGCATTGCAGCGTCACAGATATAAATAACAATCAAAATTCATGTTGTTTGCTAATTATTTCTTCAGTTACATCAGTTACTGTTCCGGTTGTTTCATTAATTGCTAGTAATGGTATTTTGGTAACACTTTATTTGACAGTGGCGCCATAAGACTATTATAATACAATCATAATTATGACATGACAGTGTCAAAAGCATTTATGAATGCTTATAACATAGTGTCATACGGCAAATTATCTCTGTTTTGAATGGATGTAAAAGGTCGGAGCTAAACATAAATGGATTTAGTGACATAATTTTTCAACATAAGCATTCAGTCATGGTGGTCTTATGACAGTCTTATAAAGCCAACGTCAATGAAGCATTCCTATTAACCCAAATAAATCAACAAATAAGCCGCACTGGACGATAAACCGCAGGATTCAAAATGAAGGAAAAAAGTATCGGATTATAGTCCAAAAATTACGGTATGTCTCTGGTTCAACTGAGAACAAAGGAATGAAAATTGAAAAATGCTTCCCTTGAATGGTAATGCAACAAAATCACTGATTCACTCATTTCACCGTCAATCAAAAAGGCATTCAGCCTCAGGCAGATCATCCAAACATTATGCAGAGAACCAAGGCGTCCGGTCCGGTCCGGCCGAGCCCCGCCCACTGCCCAAAGACCCAGAGATGCACGGCGTCCGTTGGGCGGGATAAACCCAGCCTTTAGCCAATGACTCGTCCTGTTTAACTGTCGTGAAACAATCATTCCCAACTCAGTAGAAGCACAGAGTCGAGACTGTTTAAAGGACTGTGAAGCTGCGCGATTGAATGAAAAGCAAGCCAGATCATAGCCAGTCCTAAGAAGGTAATTTTGACCAAAATTTAAGCGCCACTTAGCGCATATTTAGCCAATGACATGGAAACACAACAGTAAACATTTGCTATTGTATTCACTTACAGTTTTAGAGCAATCACCTCTGCTATATATAAGTAGAGCTTTATAAAGGCATAAAAGGTAAAAAAAGGGAGCAGACGACCACTTATGCACTTTTAATAGACAAAAATAAATAAATCCAGCTCAACCACTTGTCACTCGGGAGTGCAACGGACCATGCACACATGATCACACTTGACTCCCCAAAAAGTAGGTAGCAACTGAAGAAGAAAGTAAACATACAACATAAAGAGGCGCCACCGTGTGGTGGAGGTCCAAAGGAAGAAAGAGGATCACAGAAGTGACCGTTACATAGTTAAATAAGGTCAGCTGTTCATTGTGTAGGACAAATAGTCGAAGGCATACATTTAGGTAACAATGCAATTATAAATACTATCTCAGACTTAACTTTGAAAGTACTCAATTTTACATACAGTGGTATGAAACCTGAACCTTTTGGAATTTCTCACATTTCTGCATAAAAATCACCATCAAATGTGATCTGATCTTTGTCCAAATCGCACAGATGTGAAAACAGTGTCTGTTTTAACTAAAACCACCCAAACATGTATAGGTTTTCATATTTTAATGAGGATAGTATGCGAACAATGACAAAAGGGGGAAAAATAATAAGGGAACCCTCTGCCTAAGGAGACTTAAAGAGCAATAAAAACCTATTTTTACCAAACAATTTAAGTCAGGCGTGTGCCGATTCACTGATGAGTGGTTTAATGCTGCCCTGCCCACTATAAAACACACAACTTGTAAAAATTGTCTTGATGAGAAGCATTGTCTGATGTGCATCATGGCTCGGTCAAAAGAGCTGTCTGAAGACCTGCGATCAAGGATTGTTGATTTGTGTAAAGCTGCGAAAGGATACAAAACCATCTCTAAAAGTCTGGATGTTCATCAATTGACAGTCAGAGAAGTTGCCAACAAATGGAGAGAGTTTGGCACTGTTGCTTTTCTCCCAAGGAGTGGCCATCCATCAAAGATGATGCCAAGAATTCAGCGCAGAATACCCGAGAGGTTGAAAAAAAAAAAAAAAAAAAAAAACGAGAGTATCTGATAAAGACTCACAGAAATCACTGGCACAGTCCAATATCTATGTGCACACATCAACTATATGTAAAACTTTAGCCAAGAATGGTGTTCATGGAAGGACTCCACGGAGGAAACCACTGCTGTCTAAAAAAAACATTGTTGCTCGTTTAATGTTTGCAAAAAGGCACTTGGACACTCCACAGAAGTTTTGGCAAAATATTTTGTGAAATGATAAAACCAAAGTTGAATTGTTTGGGAGTAACACTCAACGTCATGTGTGGCGGGAAAAATGGAACAGCTCACCAACATCAACACTTCATCCCCACTGTGAAGCATGGTGGAGGGAGCATCATGATTTGGGGCTGAGGCTGTCCGTCAGACAGTTGAAGCTAAAAAGAGGATGGATGCTTCAGCAAGATAGTAATCCAAAAGAAAAAGGTAAATCAACTTCAGAATGGTCTCAGAAGAACAAAATGCACGTTCTGGTGTGGCCAAGTCAAAGTCCCGACTTGAACCCCATTGAGATGCTTTGGCATGACCTAAAAACAACATGCCAGACACCCCAGGAATCTGACTGAACTACAGCAGTTTTGTCGAGAAGAATGGGCCAAGATTAGTCCTGATCGATGTGCCAGACTGATTTGCAGCTACAGGAAGCGTCTGGTTTAAGTTATTGCTGCCAAAGGGGGGTCACAAAATATTAAATGTGATGGTTCACTTACTTATTTTTCCACCTTTTGTCATTGTTTGCATACTATCCTCATTAAGATATGAAAACCTATAAATGCTTGGGTGGTTTTACTTAAAGCAGACTCTGTTTTTTCATCTGTGTGATTTTGACAAAGATCAGATGACATTTGATGGTGATTTTATGTAGAAATGTAAGAAACTCCAAAAGGTTGAGATACTTTTTCATACCACTGTACATTTTCACGATTTTTATTTCTCTTTTTGGATTTCTTACATTTGAGCCGGTCTGCACAAGTCGGTGTGTGTGGGCTAGTGTCGGCACGTGCTTAAAGTTGTTTAGCGGCAGCTAATGCACCGGGCGGTTTTCTGCGCCACCGATCAGGCGAAAGTGGGTGTCGCATTGTTTATTCATGTCGGCACGCGACCGCGCTCCCAACCTCGTCTTTGCAAACAGAAGCGACGCAAGGTAGACAATGTTTGCGGTCTTCAAAGTAGACTAGTAAGAGAAGTCTTGTTTTATTCATGTGTGGATTCCTTTTTAAGTTCATTTCATATGGAGCGGAGCAATATTGCCTTTATAAAAATCCAATTTCCTATTTTGTCTATTGCGTTTCCACTTCACCTACAGATCAAGCGAATGGCAATGATATTTATGAAAACAAATTTTGTTTTCTTTATCCAGTTTATTTTTCAACTGAAGTTCTTAACTTCTCATTCCTTTTCACATTTTCACTTCATACATGTATTATTCATTTTTTTTATAATTGGTCGCTCAAGACATCGGAAAACTTGCTAAATGTTGCGACTGAATTGCTAAAGTAACAGAATTGCTCTACTGTTCCCGCCAAAAAAAAGGGGGGAAAAAAACAGCTTTCACAAATTAAATCAAATTCACTGATAAAACAGATCATTCAACCCAACATCCAGGTGAATCGCTAACATATGCCTTGGTCACCATGGCTACACGTCACACTCAGTAACACAGACATGCACGCCAGCAAATCGTACAATTTTTTTCCCCAAAGCAACAAACACTTCAATCTGTCACCCAAAACCCGTCAAATCTCTTTTTTAATTTTCTCAGTGTGCCGGGCTCATATAGCTTAGACTCACAACCAATCACCGTGACACACACACACGCATACACACACGTGCGCGTATGCACGACAGGCCTGCAAGCAGACAAATGACGGGAATGAAGTGGCATAAAGAGAGAGAAAATAAATGGTATGAGCATGGCGGGCGATGGAGACGGAATGACAGAATCACGTTCCGCCGTGCTGAAAGGCGCCAAGCGAGCGAGACGGCGACAAATTGCGCAGAGAAGTATGTCGAGCGGGTGAATGACGGGGAATGAAAACCATGGAACAAGGTTCGGCCTGTCTTTACTAAAGTACATTATCTTTATTTGAAAAGACCTTTTCACTCTGCGGCAACAAAACAAACGCTAACATGTCCTTTGACAAAGGTAGCGCTATTGAGAAAATTTTAACCGTCTTCTATATAAAATGTATTTCAAATGTGTAACATGTTGGTAGAAAAGGTCACTTGAAATTGCTTCCAATGGAGACGCAAATTTCAACAAATACATTGATTAAAACATAGATGAGGAACTCAGACGTACTGCAGTTAAAATAGGGACTTGTTCATACTGCCCAACAATTTAGACGTTGTTCAGACTGGCAGCCAAAACCCGATTTTTAGCCCAACCAGATTGAAAATCTTTTCTAGTCTGAACAATCACAAAGCACAGAAATACGATTTTTGCGACACGGATTGAAATCATAGGCGGAGTTTGACTTTTGGGACAGGGAGGGCACAACATGTTGATGACCCCGAAACGCAGTGTCAGCAATAAGATTAACTTTCAAGAATATTTATAATAATACGTTGAAAATAAGCGTTTTTTTACTTCCCATCTTTTTTGAAGGGAAGTCTAAATCAGGCTGCTTAGGACAGCTAAATTTTTTCGCCATGGAAGATGGTACGCCCGCCGGCCTTCTGTCAAATTTTGCACCAATCAAGTTTGTGTTAAAAAAGGCGGTTACAAAGTAAACGCTACAAACTTTCTTTAAATAAAGAAATATTTGCTTACATTTGATCATGGACGGACATGTAGAAAAGTTCTCCTCAGACACATACTGCCATGTTAGCTGCACACAACTGCACGCCGCTCTCTCACTGTTTAAATGTCTTCCTGTTCAAAAAATTTCTTCCTTCAGAAAATTGAGATTTTAAGCTTTCCAATGATGTATCACATGCGCATATTGAAGAATTTTGAAACTTGGCCAAATTGAGGGTCTCAGAGCGGAACATAGAGTCACATGAGTGTTTTGTACCATATGCTTTTACAGTGCCTAAACTTCAGACGTGTTGCCATTTTTCTTCCTCGTGAATGTTGTCAGAAGTCGAGATTCACCCTCTGATCTTTGTCTTCTCCTCAAAAGCTTTGCTGAGCTCAAATCCAAATCCATCTACAGATCTGTTAGTTCTTACAATGGTTTCCGGATCTGAATTTCAAAGACGAAAAAAGAAACCATACCTAGAGAAATATAAATATATAGAGGGATATTTTGTTTACCAACACGGAGGATTTGCGCGCATCATGGTTTCAGAGAAAATGACCGAAAATCCAGTGTTCAGCCGTGTTGAGAAAATCAGCAATGTATTTGTTAGCTCTTTGGCTTTTTAGCTGAAGCTTACCTGCTTCCTATGCAAGTTCCAAGGTCAAGACTTAAACAGTGGGGTGATCGATCTTTTGCAGTTTTTGCCCCCAGGTTGTGGAATAGCCTGCCTTGGGACATCCGTACCATCAGAAATCTAGGCCTTTTTAAATTTAGGTTAAAGAGCCATTTTTTTAGAATAGCTTTTTCTCCTGACTAGGGTAGCCTGGTTTTTAGGGTTTTAATGTGTTCGGATTTTAGCTGTCTAATTTGGTTTTATTTTTTTGTAATGACTTTTAGTGCAATGTGTTGTTTTTTTCTTCTTCTCAATTTAATTGTGTAGTACTTTCCTACCTTTTATTTATCATGTACTATATTTTGCGTTGTTGTAAAGCACTTTGAGGACCTCACACATTTTTGTAAAGCGCCATATACTGTAAATACATTTGATTTGATTGATATGAAGTGGTCGCTGCAGATTCTTGCATTTTCTATCATTTGCTTGTTCCAGTGGATTATTTTTTTTGACTTGCAACCACATAAGTCTTCTCATAGCCCTGAAAGGTCGACGGTATACGGTAAAACTTTTTTGTTGTTTTTGCCCTAATGGTTTAACGCATCAAAAAGCACAGCAAGACATGTTGACAGCTCTTTCTGCAAGCAACATACGCATTGTCAGAAGCAGTGTCGTAGCCTGATAATCCATCTAGCCATCAGTGGATTCCAGTTGACAAATATAGACATCCACGGCAAGGAATGTGTTAAGTGATTTTTGTGTATCCATTTAAGGCTGATTTATGCTTCTGCATTGCAATGACGGCAGAGCTACGCCGTTAACGCAGACGCGATTTACGACCCTATGCCGTAGGCTAACGTGTACCTCCTAAAAATCCTGACTACACGTCACATCTACGCATCTACACATCTACACATCTCTGGTCTGCTCAGAACGTTGTTTCTGATTCCGCACAACAGCGCCATCATTTTCAAACATACAAACACTTATGCTAACGTCTTCTGTGTCAGTAACACTTTACAATAAGGGTCCCTTAATTAACATTAGTTAATTGATTTTTAGACAATAACTAATGTTTAAGTAACATGACATTAATTCATTTAATCCCTTATCTAACCTCTATTAATATGTTAATTAACATGAGTTAATGCATTGGTTAATGCATTTTAAGACAATAAATAATGTTTAAGTAACATTACAATGATTTATAAAATCCCTTATTTAACATTTAATAACATATTAATTAACATTAGTTAATCCATTAGTTAATGCATAACCAGACAGTAACTAATAGTTTGGTAAAATTAAAAACATATAAAGCCCTATATAGGGCTAGGGTTATGGTTTAGGGTTAGGGTTTGTTAACCTAAGCATTTATAATTTCTTAGTTAAGGGACACATGTGCTACACTTTACAATAAGGGTAAAAAAAAAAAAAAACATTCAGTAATGGTAGATTAAGGTTAAGTAATACTTATGAGGTACGTTCACGTGAAATAATACCATACTTAAGGTTAGGTTATAATACATATATACTAGGGCTGTCAAACGATTAAAATTTTTAATAACAATAAATCAACAAGATGGCATTAACATGATTAACATTCTCTTAAAGCGATCCATGGATAGAAAGACTTGTAGTTCTTAAAAGATAAATGTTAGTACAAGTTATAGAAATCTTATATTAAAACCCCTCTTAATGTTTTCGTTTTATTCAAATTTTTTCAAATTTTCAATAAAAAAATAAACTATTAGCTCGCCATTGTTTATGTCAATAATTACACCATGCTCACTCATTGCGCTGAAACCTATAAAATCATTTGTGCTGAAGTGCCAGCAGAGGGCGCCAAACACCAAAAAACATGTAACAAGTGGACATTACACTGCTGTCATTTTAATCTGTTTGAGCGGGGCATGTGCGTTAATTGCGTCAAATATTTTAACGTGATTAATTAGAAAAAATTATTGCTGCCCTTTAACGCGATAATTTTGACAGCCATAAAATATACAATACATTACTTAACATTAATTCACATATACATTTGTGAGTCCTTGGGTGCTGGTAACCTAACCTTAAGTATGCTATTATTTCACGTGAACGTACCTCATGAGTATTACTTAACCTTAATTAATCCTTACTGAATGTTTTTTGGACCCTTATTGTAAAGTGTAGCACATGTGTCCCTTAACTAAGAAATTATAAATGCTTAAATTAACAAACCCTAACACTAAACCCTAACCCTATAGAGGCCTATATATATTTTTAATTTTACCAAACCATTAGTTACTGTCTGGTTATGCATTAACCAATGCATTAACTAATTCATTAACTCATGTTAATTAATATATTAATAAATGTTAGATTAGCAATTATATTAATCATTGTAATGTTACTTAAACATTAGTTATTGTCTAGAAATGCATTAACTAATGTTAATTTAGGGACCCTTAATGTAAAGTGTTACCTCTGTGTGTCCTGCGCCTCAACATTTGTCTTAACAACAGTTGTCATTCAATATTGATTTACTGCAGCTCCAAATACACACGTTCCATCTCCGTTGCCTTTACGTCTATGACGGGAGGAAAATGAAAGGAATTCGACAAGAGTCCCCCAAAACCAAACAAAGACAAAGCCACACCCCTTTAGTGGCTTGGTGTTGAATTACAGAGCAACACGTTCCTTTGACACGGAACTTCGAATGCTCAATGATGACGTTGGGTCTTCGCTGTCACTCCATCGTCAATGGAGCGCAGCAGCATTAATCAGGCCTTAGAAGAGACTACAACCCATTCTAAACAGTCTGGTGAGCTTCTGGGTACAAAAAAGTACATCAAAATTTCTTTGTTCTCCTCACTTACAGGTTACACTTGATTGATTTTATTTTTTTAAGCAAATTGAAATACACTTAATCATTTTTCTGGTACGACCTCGTCTTTTTAAATTAATGTCACTCAATCTTTTTCTGCCCGATCACATTTAATGAACAAGATACGGAGTAATCCTGGTTAACTAATGACTCATACTCCTTGTTTTATAACTGTATGAAAGTATAATGCTTGACTTACTTGCAGCCAGAACTTTTACACATTCCCACATGCAGACATTTTTGTCTTCAGTAAACTAAAACATATGTATTTGGCGTGTTGAGAAGAGCCACAGTACCGCGACAGAGCGAGACCTCCGCAGAGAAAGCCATTAACTTGCTAAAAACAGCTGAGTACGACACGTCACAGCAACATCACAAAAGCCAATGATGAAGGTGACAGCAGTTTGCAGAAATGTGTCAGGTGAATTCAACCTTGCCGCACTGTCGTATACAAAGTAGTACAAAGTAACTCAATCGTAAGGAATGAAAAGCTTCCCGTGACATATGGATGAGAGACGCTAAGGAAAACTAGAAAAAGCAACGGGTTGTGAAGAACGAGATGTAACAACCATATTTGGGATGTAAAATGTTTTGTCAAAAAGCAACCCCATTCAATCTGCCTTTCCACCAGGCACAACAATTGAGCAGCTATGGCTTTCCGTTATCAGATAATTAGAGGAAGTCAACATTTAGTGACAATTACTTTGAGGTCGGGTGACGTGAGTGACAAAAAAGGGGTTTTCATTCAAAATATTCAGCTTTTTTTCTATTTGTTTTTCAGGATTTTTAACGTTTGAAAGATGTACAATGAGTTTGGCCTTGTCATATTCAATAGGTGTAGGAACTAGACTTGTGCTGATTACAGGTTTCAAGGTATACCGTGGAAGGAAAACATCATTTTTTCAAAAATTCAAATATTTTCCGCCATACCATCCCTACGGTACCTCAGCTATTTTTTATATCCTGAAAATGCAGGGAGAAATTGCTCGCCAGCAGCTGCAAGGCGAAACCCTCCCCCACCGGTTGTTGCTCAGTGTCAGTGAGTCAGCTGTGCTACACGATGGCTGGAGGAGGTGAAGAAAATACCTACCGAAAAAAATGAAAACGCTGGTATGGGAATACTTCGGCTACAGAGAAGTTACAGACGGCCGCGACTTAGAGGAGGAAGGCCAACCGAAATGTAAAAAATGTTTGCAGAGGGTGGCTGCCAAGGAGGCAATACCTCCAATATGATTTCGCAATTATACAAAAGTAAAGGTTAATAAACACTGCCATGAATTTTTCCCACCAGACTTAACTCCAGCATGATTAGTGTATCTAGCATTGGTAAAATATTTTTTTTTTCCTCTTGTCTGTGTTGAGAAAGAGAGTGAGTGTATAATGTAAACATGATATGAGTCATACGCACATGCTTTTAATGGAAAATCGTTAATTATTTTTGTTCTGATGGTAATAATGTTGAGCTGTGGCTGTGGGTTTAGGCTCATCTAAAGGACTGCACTTATTTTATTTAGAATATTTCAGGTATTTTTTGTTATTTAAAAAAAATTTTTTTTTTTTGACTTAACATTGAACTTACAGTGGGGCAATAAGTATTTAGCCAACCACTAATTGTGCAAGTTCTCCCACTTGAAAATATTAGAGCGACCTGTAATTGTCAACATGGGTAAACCTCAACCATGAGAGACACAATGTGGGAAAAAAACCAGAAAATCACATTGTTTGATTTTTAAAGAATTTATTTGCAAATCATGGTGAAAAGTATTTGGTCAATACCAAAAGTTCATTTCAATACTTTGTTATGTACCCTTTGTTGGCAATAACGGAGGCCAAACGTTTTCTGTAACTCTTCACAAGCTTTTCACACGCTGTTGCTGGTATTTTGGCCCATTCCTCCATGCAGATCTCCTCTAGAGCAGTGATGTTTTGGGGCTGTCATTGAGCAAAACAGACTTTTAACTCCCTTCACAGATTTTCTATGCAGTTGAGATCTGGAGACTGGCTAGGCCACTCCAGGACCTTGAAATGCTTCTTACGAAGCCACTCCTTTGTTGCCCTGGCTGTGTGTTTGGGATCATTGTCATGCTGAAAGACCCAGCCACGTCTCATCTTCAATGCCCTTGCTGATGGAAGGAAATTTTCACTCAAAATCTCTCGATACATGGCCTCATTCATTCTTTCCTTTACACAGATCAGTCGTCCTGGTCCCTTTGCAGAAAAAAAGCCCCAAAGCATGATGTTTCCACCCCCATGCTTCACAGTGTTCATTGGATGCAATTCAGTATTGTTTCTCTTCTAAACACGAGAACCTGTGTTTCTACCAAAAAGTTCTATTTTGGTATCATCTGACCATAACACATTCTCCCAGTCCCCTTCTGGATCCTCCAAATGCTCTCTAGCGAACCGCAGACGGGCCTGGACATGTACTTTCTTCAGCAGGGGGACACGTCTGGCAGTGCAGGATTTGAGTCCCTGGCGGTTCATTGTGTCGCTGATAGTAGCCTTTGTTGCTGTGGTCCCAGTCTCTGTAGGTCATTCACTAGGCCCCGTTGTGTGGTTCTGGGATTTTTGCTCACCGTTCTTGTTATCATTTTGACGCCACGGGGGGAGATCTTGCATGGAGCCCCAGATCGAGGGAGATAATCAGTGGTCTCGTATGTCTTCCATTTTCTAATAATTGCTCCCACAGTTGATTTCTTTACACCAAGCGTTTTACCTATCGCAGATTCAGTCTTCCCAGCCTGGTGCAGGTCTACAATTTTGTCTCTGGTGTCCTTCGACAGCTCTTTGGTCTTGGCCATAGTGGAGTTAGGAGTGTGACTGACTGAGATTGTGGACAGGTGTATTTTATAATGAGTTAAAACAAGTGCTATTAAAACAGGTAACGAGTGGATCCTCGTTAGACCTCCTTGGACCTCGTTAGAAGAAGTTAGACCTCTTTGACTGACAGAAATCTTGCTTGTTTGCTTGTTCTAATTTGGAAATAAATTCTTTAAAACTCAAACAATGTGATTTTCTGTCTTTTTTTTCCACATTCTGTCTCTCATGGTTGAGGTTTACCCATGTTGACAATTACAGCCCTCTCTAATCTCTTCAAGTAGAACTTGCGCAATTGGTAGTTGACTAAATATTTATTTGCCCCACTGTATCACCATTCTGATATATCATCACACCCCCATGACTACTGTTGTTGATTTACTCCAGCTTGTAAACAGTCAACGTGGGAATCCTTTTCTAGTGCCAAAATGGGTCAGTAGTAGGCACTTATTAGTCTCGTTCTTCAAAAGTTTATTGTTTTCGAGGCAGGGACCTTTTTCATTGTGGAGAAGACTTTTGAGGAAGCAGACGTCAGCTTTGTTGTTATATTTTTATTTTTATTATGTCAGCACTCTGCAGACTACTCGCCGCCGGGAGTCAAACTCGACATTTTCATGGCTACGGGGTGTTTAATTTTTTATTTTTTTATGTGTTATTTGTTATGTACCTTCTGCACGCAGGCACCAACTGCTCCGAGAGCTCGCTGGGGAAGGGGGATCAGATGGTCTGGGGGAGGCGAGGAGAGGAAGGAGGGGTGATGAGTGTGAGGAAGACAGAAAGCAGGATCAGGAGGGCAGGAGATGACAAGAATGAGCTCGGTATGGATGAGGCCAAGGCGCGTTTTGGAAGTGGAGAGTGGATTGGGGGGGTCAGTCGGAGGACGGCGGGAGATCACCGTGCCGAGTGTCAGTCACGTCGACGAGGGGAGAAAAGGCAGCTGCAGGCTCGCCTTATTGCTGCCAGCCGCCGACGCAGGGCTGCATTGCATTTGTGTGTGTGTGGCATACTTGGCCAAGGAGAGGCTAGTTTATTTGTATAGCATCATTCACACACAAGGCAAATCCGAAGTGCTTTGCAACGGCCAACATATGAAAATCAAACACAAGATTAAATCCAAAGATGAATGTCAAGATAAAATCCTGACATAAAAGCGGTATAGAGTGGGTCTACTTTACCCCCACAGTGTTTATTGTGCTGGTGTTTTAGTTTTGCTGTTTGTTTATCTGGTATCTTTCAGGGATAAAATAAAATTTAAAAAATGGATGGATGGATGGATGGATGGATGGATGGATGGATGGAGGGATGGATGTGTTGACCAGAATAGAATAAATTAATCTATCACAAGGATAAAAACAAAACCCGGGGGACATTTTTTTTGTTCTTTTTTAAATTAATTTTCATTACCCGGGTTGCCGGTTATCTGGCCTTCATCGTTTTTAGATTGAAATATTACATAAAATAAAACATAAAAAAGGCCTTTTTTTTGTTGTTGTTTGGACGCAGAAATGCCTAAATTACTACTTTTTTGCCAAACAACGGGCAGTTGGCCGAAAATTACTTGATCATTTGTAGGGGTGCAACGGTTCAGTTAGCCCACGGTTCGGTTTGAACCTCGGTTTTGGGATCACGGTTTCGGTTCGGTTTCGGTTTGCGTTTAAAAAAAAAAAAAAAGTCTGACTTTCCAAAAGACTGCCTTTATTTTGCTTTTAAGAAAATGAAATAAACACTTAAAATGTAAACATTTTTAACTATTAAAATGCCTCTTAGCTCTTTGGCTAGTGTAGTGACTAACTACTGAAATACACACACAGTAGTAAAAATAACTTCAAAAAAACAATTGCACATTAGCTTGAACTACAGAGTGAACTGACTGAATGTAAATGACAGTTCAGGGGAAACAAATAATAACAAAAATAAAACGGCCAGCAACAGCAACAAATAAATAAAAATACTGACCGTTTTCAAGTAACAAATACTTCTGTACAGTAAAGTCAAAAGGGCAACATCAGTTACAGTTACTGTTAATAGATAATAGCTATTATTTAATTATTATTATTTCTTTTTTTCAAGTTTGATATTCTTATGAAATAACACAAGCCTGTCGACATTCTCTGGAGCAAGGCGAGAGCGGCATGCACTGACAATGTCCCCTGCAGTGGAGAGAACTCTTTCGCTTGGAACAGAGGTTCCTGGGACACAGAAGTGCCTTTGAGCAACTTTTGCCAAATAGGAGAACTTGCCCTCTTCCTTCTCCCTCCATTTAAAGGGAGTGCCATCCACATCGAGACAGTCCTTTGAAATGTACAGAGTGACTTCCTCCTCAACTGTGCCTGCTGTGTTATATTTTCCTCTCCCTCCGCATTGTAGTCTACAGGGAAACCAAAATGTTGCCACACCGCAGATTTAAAAGAAGCTGGTGTTTCCTCAAAATTCGGTCACTCCACTCCTCCGCCCGCCATAGCTTTTTCTGTTTTCTCTCATTTCACTTTCACTTCGCTCGTAAGTGAGAGAGGGCGTTACTCGGCTCTTATTACACAGGTGCTAGACAGCGATTGGACATTTACTTGCGGGGTGGGAATTTCTCCACAGCTGCGCTTCACTGTGCTTCTGTGTACACAGGCACACAGAGCTCAAACAATTCATTCCACAGAGCGTTCCGAATAAATTAATTTCAAAACCGAAAAGGCGCGGTTCATAAAGGTGTATTGAACCGTACAGGGCGAACTGTACGGTTCGGCTTTGAACTGCAAACCGTTGCACTGCTAATCATTTGTTACACTACTGTGTATGGATACAAAATGGCGGCCTTCACAAAACAAAGAGCTTTTTAAGTTGACAATTCCTGTTAATAAATACGTACATCCCAGAATTTCCATAGATGTGAACATAGAACAGTCTAGATTCTTGGTTAAAAGCAAAATAAAAACAACAAAAAAACGGGCAATTATCATTCATTTTACGTAAATATTTCAAGCTACAATTACGCTTTTGTGTAAATCCAACGTGGCGGCCATCACAAAACAAGAGCTTTTTAAGTTACAAATTCTTGTAAATAAATTCATACATCCCGGAATTTCTATAGATATGAACATAGAACAGTCTAGATTCTTGATTAAAAGCACAAAAACAGTCAATTATCATTCATTTTACGTAAATATTTCGAGCCAAAGTTACGCAAATTTTTTCCATGCATTTTTTTCGCCGCGTTTTAAAGTGCATGTACGGGCTATTTTATATAATAATTACCTTGAATCCTCGACCAAATCACTCTTGAGACACTCCTGCCAGCATGTATGCAGTAAAACTTTAGTCTTTTTTCCACCTAAATCTGGCGTTTGAATGCAGCGTGTGTTTGAGTTAATCACAGTGAAAGCCAAACGCTCTGCCTGGGTCGGCCCCCAGTGGGAAGGCATGGTGCAATGTTTGTGGGAGCTGTCTTGTCAACTGATGGTGAAATCGATAGTCATACTTGAAGGGTTAATTCTGACTTCAGGTTAACTCGTTCATAACTTGTGGACTATCTGTAATTTATTTGTTTTGCTATGTGTTAATGCTATTCGAAATTGTACCAGCAGTATTTATTAAGGATTTAGCGGAATTTGGGCTGTGGAACAAATCAATCAAATTACAATGTACCGTATTGGCCCGAATATAAGATGGCCCTGATTATAAGACGACTCCTGTTTTTCAAAACTCAAGTTTGAAAATGGACTTTTTGAACACCTAATCCATTTTTATACAGAAAATAATTACAGTACATCCGAAACAAATGATTCTAACAATATATTTGAGAGAAAAAGCATGTTATTTTGCCTCATTCAAATCTTAATATCTGAACATTTAAATATGTAAACTAAAGTGCAATCACATTCGTTAAAGAATGGCTTCTGGTTTTTGAAATATAAATAAACCAATCTATTGTGATAAAACAACAAAATTGCAATAACTGCATTAACCAAAGTGAAGTCTAACTGTAACTGTAGTCTTGAAACAAATCTGAATAAGGAAAAGCATTGCAATAAAATAATGCAAACTGGTTAAACTTGAGCGTAGCTGAGATCTGTCACGACAGAACATCGCTTCAATGATATCTGGCGCCATCTAACGTTGTGAATAGGGAGAGTAGCTGAGATCTTTCCCTGACAGAACATCGCTTCAATGATATCTGGCGCCATCTAGCGTCGTGAATGGGTATAATGTCTAGACCGCGAATATAAGACGACACCCTCTTTTTCAGTCTTATTTCAATGCAAAAAACACCGTCTTCTATTCGGGCCAATACGATATTCTAATGGGAAAATCCGTTCGACATACGACTATTTTGACTTACAAACCAGGCCCTGGAACAAATTAAATTCATATGTAGAGATATTACTATATTCTTTTTTGAACATCTAGCGACGCTAACGGCACTGAAAAATGAGCATTCACAGGCAGTCCTGACAGTTTAAATAAATTAGATGTCTATCGTTGTTAACGGCAGGCAATGAGTGAACTATTACAAAATTATTTAAATTTAATTTTAGCTAGAAACATGAAGTCAATGCAAGTGATTTGCTTTCACGTGCCACAGAAAACGATGTGGCAGGCTGAATCTTGTCCTCCGGCCTTGAATTTGACACCTGTCCTTTAAGTGATGAATGGATTATCAAAATACTACTTTTTGATTGGCACTCTATCAATAAACTTGTCTGGTTTAAAGGATTCTAAATCACTACAAAATACTTATTTCTCCTAAGACAGTCAACTGTGTTTCACTATTCATGCTGGCATGAAGCAAGCGAACCATGTGCCTCTGTCTAGATGCCTGGAAGCCCCCGTAGGGAACCGAAAGATCCAAGAGCAACCAGAGCCTTGTAGATAAACAGTAGGCTCTATTCTTTGACTCGCATAAAGCCAGTGTAGAGATTTTAGAACTAGTGTGATTTACACAAGAGGACTGTAGAGGTGGAAAGCACAGCAGCAAGGACGGCCAGAGAGCAAACACGCGTGAGCACACAAGAGCACGCGCGCACATCCGTGCACTGGCGGCGAGTGGATGCAGCTGGATGTGATCTCAATACCTGCAGAGATAATAGAATTGTGAGAGGTCGCACGCCACCCGCGGTTGCCCGGTGGCGACTTGTGCTCACACACACATATACTATTACACACAATAATAGACAAAATAGGTTCTTGGAAATGACTAATAGGAATTGGTGGTAATTTCTCTACAATATTCTAGTACGCTGTGTTCTGACCACGCTCACGCTTCCTCCTTCCTTCGGGTCTGGATCATTTTCTTCAAACATTAGTGTTGTCATTTGCTTAATTAAAAGCCATCAGCTCTCGGTAGCACTTCTGATAACCCTTGTATTTAGATAAAAAGACTTGCATATAGTGAAAATGGTGACTGTTTTTCTACTAATTGCTAGTGCCTTGTAGCGCTGTCAATCTCATTAAGGAGCAATAATGGTGAATGGAAAAGAGAGTTTTGTGATTAATTTGAATTTATTTGTCAGGGCAACAAATGAAATCTATAGGTTTCAGATACAAGTTACTCCAATAAAGAGTTTCAGAGATCTGGGACTTTTTTTTTGTTTTGTTTTGCTTTAAAGCAAAACTATCTAATTGTTCAGCCTTTATATAATATTTTCATAACATTTTTAGGGCTGCAGCTATCGAATATTTTAGTAATCAAGTAATCGACTGAAAATTTTATCGATTAATCGAGTAATCAGATAAAACATTTTTTTTAAGGTAAAGAGCAATTATAAATATATACGAGAAAAAAAGACATTTAATCCAATATTGAACCATTTTCAGTCAATCAATGTCTTTATTTACAATGTACATTGTTAAAAACAGCCAACAATTGCATCTCAGCTGTGACTAGAAAAAAAAATTCACTGCTTTCACTCCAAAAACTTCTAGATTTTATTAAAAAAAAAAAAAAAACATTTCTTACCTAAAAATGTAATTACGCTTGATAGCACACATCACTTGAAAGCTACGTGTTTTTCCCACATGATTCAATTTAATTTCCATTTGTGTCAAGCTATTTTTAAGTTCTAGTTAAATTTTAAGTTAGTCTAAACTGTAAGTACTGAGAGGGTTTTGAGTTTTTGCAGTGTTCAAAATAAATGTATGATACCTGCTGTATTGGAGCACATTTGGGACCAGTACTACTTGGTGTTTTATTCAGCAATGACTACGGAGCTAAAACTGACAGTTAGCTTTATTATGTTTTAATTTTACACCCTCATCACTCTACAGCGCTGTGTTTTTACAGATGAAATGAAGCTTGTATTTAAGACATATTAGCCACGCACTGACAGTGGTCATAATCAATAGAAACCGAAGGGCTAACGTTACGTCTACGTGAGCGAGTGACAGTAACGTTATATTTATTAGCGCTGAGAAGTCTACTGCTTAAAGATGGCGGCTGTTTACTAACGCTGCCCAGGCGCGGCCGAGTCTGTCATTTTGCATCTACTCCTAAATGCATGCGAGGCGCATCAGACACTACCTGCTACCACACTATCATCATGCGGGCGTAGTTTGTAGCAACGTCGGCGTAGTTTGTAGCGGCTGTATGCTGCAGTAATTTTATTTTTTTTTGCTTCATCCTCTACGCACGTGACGTCAGCATTAAAAGTAATCCGGGCAAAACGTGATGCTTAGAGCTGGCAAAATTAAACGATTCCTCAAGGTGAATAAAATTACTCGGATCAGTTTTTAAACTTGAGTTACTCGAGTTGCTCGAGTATTCGTTTCAGCTCTAAACATTTTTGATGTCGACTGACAAATAGGTGAATGACACCTCTTGTGGGGGTCTGTATCGCTTTCACTGGCACTAATAAACTTTGAGGAGGGTGGTAGGAACC
Source organism: Corythoichthys intestinalis (assembly GCF_030265065.1). Taxonomy (NCBI): domain Eukaryota; kingdom Metazoa; phylum Chordata; class Actinopteri; order Syngnathiformes; family Syngnathidae; genus Corythoichthys; species Corythoichthys intestinalis. The sequence continues at coordinate 25,834,562 of NC_080416.1, forward strand.
CTGCCACACACATAAAAAATCTGCAAATGTGCTGACTGCTTTACGGCATACGTCATTTCCCCCTTCCCCCATTCATTATAAAGATGGAATTCAATGCGAAAACGATTTTGTGTGAATTCTGCAAACATGGCAGACAAAGAAACAAAAAGCTTTCACTCGCTGGCGTGACACTTTCAATATTGTTGATTTTAATGTTGGCGGCAACATGCTACATAAATTACATAGCTGCTTATTCAACTACATTAGCCCTAATATTCCGTCGTACGATGCACATAAAGACAAACTTCAATCTCGTTATATGGACTTACGATCGGCCAGCTTGTTGTCTCCTGTCGTCTTCAAAAATTATACCTGGGTGACGGCGCTTCAGGTGTTCATTCATGGTTGACGTGCTGCCGCCCTGCTCCACACAAAGGTGACACCCTCCTTGGTTTTGTTAAAATAAATCCATGCCGCTTGCATCCCGAGTGTCTGCCCTTCTCAACTTTTCACGCATATATTATTGTAACGAATCAGTTTATAATGAAGCGGGTATATTAGCATGCTTTCCTAAATGTGCCGAGTGACTGACGTGAGGGAGGGAGGTGCAACAGAGCGAGAAATCTTCCATATAGTTCCTAAAGTTCCTAAAGTAAAGAATTGCAAACCTGACTAAGCTAAACTCTTTGTCGACGTTACAATATATTTTTTTAACTCGCCTTTAACCGTCGAAGGGATGTTGTGCTCGTCGACGCATTTATGTCATCGACTACGTTCACAACATCGACTAGTCAGGACAGCTCCGATCGTATCCAATTTACCACTTAAACTGTGTCAGATTCATCTTCGTATTCAATTTCAGTACTGACCTGTTTGTAAAACTTGTTTAAATGTTGGTACTGGACCGATGTTCTGTAAGATTTTTTACCCCATCAGAAATTGTAACTTTGCGGTTCTGCGCATACGCTTGGCATTAGAAACATTACAAATGCAGCAATTTCAAAGTAAACACCAAAAACTTATATAAAGAAATGAATATGTGCTTACGTTTGGTAAAGGATGCACACAAAGGAAAGTTCCACACATCCTACCATGTGGCTGTGCACAACTCGACTGCACATTGCTCTCTCACCATTAACGTCTTCCCCGTGCCGTTAAGCATTTATTTACGCCGTATTCATGTTGGACATGTATGTTTATGATGTAAATTGTTTATTTAGCACGTTTGGATAATATTGAGAGTCCAACTCAACGTAAAAGAATGCATATTCGCCACCATAAAAGCTTTGGGAGAAAAATCTGACAGAACATCGCATTACTGGCTGGCGTATTTGCTAAAACACAGCAACCTTGACAGGCAACTTGGGTTGCCAGGTTGGATAGTTTTCCACTATTAAGATCTGTTTTTTATAGTGTTTTCAGCCTGTGGCTTTATCTACAGTTTTGTTGGAAGAGCTCTAATTCTGAACTCATGAACGGGGCTATGAACGCCACTCACAACTGCTAGAATGAGTGTGTTCACAGTAGCATTCATGAGATAGAAATACAATGCCTTCAATTTACATTCGCCCAAAATATGAACGCGTTTATGCACAAATCTGGGTATCACTGTATACAGTGGGGCAAATAAGTATTTAGTCAACCACTAATTGTGCAAGTTCTCCCACTTGAAAATATTAGAGAGGCCTGTAATTGACAACATGGGTAAACCTCAACCATGAGAGACAGAATGTGGAAGAAAAAAGACAGAAAATCACATTGTTTGATTTTTAAAGAATGTATTTGCAAATCATGGTGGAAAATAAGTATTTGGTCCATACCAAATGTTCATCTCAATACTTTGTTATGTACCCTTTGTTGGCAATAACGGAGGCCAAACGTTTTCTGTAACTCTTCACAAGCTTTTCACACACTGTTGCTGGTATTTTGGCGCAGTCCTCCATGCAGATCTCCTCTAGAGCAGTGATGTTTTGGGGCTGTCGTTGGGCAACACGGAGTTTCAACTCCATCCACAGATTGTCTATGGGGCTGAGATCTGGAGACTGGCTAGGCCACTCCAGCACCTTGAAAAGCTTCTTATGAAGCCACTCCTTTGTTGCCCTGGCTGTGTGTTTGGGATCATTGTCATGCTGAAAGACCCAGCCACGTCTCATCTTCAATGCCCTTGCTGATGGAAGGAGATTTTCACTCAAAATCTCTCGATACATGGCCCCATTCATTCTTTCCTTTACACAGATCAGTCGTCCTGGTCTTTTTGTAGAAAAACAGCCCCAAAGCATGATGTTTCCACCCCCATGCTTCACAGTGGGTATGGTGTTCTTCAGATGCAATGCAGAATTCTTTCTCCTCCAAACACGAGAACCTGTGTTTCTACCAAAAAGTTCTATTTTGGTTTCATCTGACCATAACACATTCTCCCAGTCCTCTTCTGGATCATCCAAATGCTCTCTAGCGAACCGCAGCCAGGCCTGGACATGTACTGGCTTCAGTAGGGGGACACGTCTGGCAGTGCAGGATTTGAGTCCCTGGCGGCGCATTGTGTTACTGATAGTAGCCTTTGTTACTGTGGTCCCAGCTCTCTGTAGGTCATTCATTAGGTCCCCCCGTGTGGTTCTGGGATTTTAGCTCACCGTTCTTGTTATCATTTTGACGCCACGGGGTGAGATCTTGCATGGAGCCCCAGATTGAGGGAGATTATCAGTGGTCTTGTATGTCTTCCATTTTGTAACAATTGCTCCCACAATTAATTTCTTTACACCAAGCGTTTTACCTATTGCAGATTCAGTCTTCCCAGCCTGGTGCAGGTCTTCAATTTTGTCTCTGGTGTTTCTTCGACAGCTCTTTGGTCTGGGCCATAGTTGAGTCTGGAGTGTGACTGACTGAGATTGTGGACAGGTGTCTTTTATACCGATAATGAGTTAAAAATGGTGCTATTAATACAGGTAACGAGTGGAGCCTCGTTAGACCTTGTTAGAAGAAGTTCGACCTCTTTGACAGCCAGAAATCTTACTTGTTTGTAGATGACCAAATACTTATTTTCCACTCTAATTTGGAAATAAATTCTTTAAAAATCAAACAATGTGATTTTCTCTCTCATGGTTGAGGTTTATCCATGTTGACAAATTGGGCCTCTCTAATCGTTTCAAGTAGGAGAACTTGCACAATTGGTGGTTGACTAAATACCGTTTTGCCCCACTGTATATTTGAACTCAGTGACTGCCGATAGACATCTAAGACTTTTGAAGTGGGAGGGCTAGCAGTCATCATTCACTGCTAGCCCTCTCAGTCGAGTCGGATTTGACGTTGATCGACGTGAATGGTAAGGAAAGGTTGCATCGCCAAGCACTGTCCATCTCAATCGGGATTCATAAATGTCATATTGACTCTCTCCATTTCACTATCAAGGTGGCCTCGGCCCGTGTCACATCTGTCAACAACGCGTCTTAGTCCCTTTGTTGATCTGGAGCGTCGTAATCGGCTTATTGGCCACTCGCGCCTCCTTGTCTTGTATCAAAAACGGAGGAGGGGTGAGGTGGAGTAATTAAGGGCCTCGGCTAGCCTCTCCGCTACTTTTGAAGACTGCTCGTTAAAAGACCCTCATCTTCGCTTCAGGCAAACGAGCCGAGTCCGCCCCCGTGATCGGAATCCGCTCATCCGCTTTTTTCATTTGACTCGTCGTCTTGTCGAGCTTGCTGTGATTATAAGTCATTAGTGGAGTGAATTTAAATGCGAGCTGCTTAAATGCCTGTGTAGATTCTCAGTCATCCAGGTCGTGGTAATCAGCAAAGGTCGAAGCAGGGCAACTGGACTGCTCAGGTTTGTTGAAGACGCTTCAGGAGTGATATAAGAGGTATTATACAGACACTATCTGAGTGATTGCTATTTGCTGCCATGCCATCTGCTATAATAGCCAGAAAGCCCTGACACCTGCATTCCCCAATGTCTGGCTGCAAACCCCCCATAATTCTATTGGAACCAAGGCTCCATCCAACCTCCCCATTCACATTTGCGTGTATTCTTATTTCATTCACTTAGTGTTCTTGCTGTCTGTATATTGATTTTCTGTCTCTTTAAATTCCTGCCCCAATCCTTTTGATCTTGTTGTAGAAAAAAGAAAGACCAATTCCTTGTTCTTGGTCAGCTCACCCACGAGGTCCAGGTAGGTTAGTTCATCAGCTCGCCAGGTTGCGTTAATTAAAATATTGAATTGGGCTGAAAACGTCTTCTTGATTCCTATTTCTATCTCTAATTTGCTTGTGGATATAAGTTTTTTTTTTTTCATGCGAACTATTCAATGATTGTTTTCACCTAAAACCCTGTTGTTCTACTGCATTATTTCAAGGCTGTTTACAAATTGAGCAGGTCAAAGCTTGAAATGAATAATAATAGAGTCTGATAAATGACTCATATTGCAGACACATGGTTCATTTTCACACTGTGCGAGAAACGTCTGGTGTCGTTGGAACAGCTCAGAAAACTATTTGAGGCTACGTCTACACAAGTACAGATAATTTTCTACGGGGTATTTTGCCGACTATTTTTATACCTGTTCGCACTACATTTAAGGTGCGTTTAAGCCCCTCCAGCTTCTGCAAGGTACGCCTGCATTTGCGCAAACTACGCATGGCTAGAAAGGAGCAGCCTCATGTGTTACGTCATCACCCACGCGGTTTAACTCTGAACCGGAATCTCATTACACCCCGGCGGGACAATTTGAGATCACTACACCTTTTAGACCAGGAGTCGGGAACTCCGTTTAGTGATCACTGTTTTTTGGATTTGAAAGTATCACACGGGAGCTAGAGCGAAGGGACTGAAGGCACTCTCAGCTTTTACGAGCAGTCAACGAGTTGTGATTGAAATCAATTTTAGTAAACAACAAAAGCCTGATATCGTTACTTGGGATATTACAATCGATGCTCCGTTGTGCACTCACCAGTCGGAAAATAACATAAAAACATGGTGTGGCGCTAGGTATATTTCCTGGAAGCCGCAACCAGGACTGCTTGTGCATAACAGTGGCGACATTTTTGACGGGCGAAAATGTCATGAATAAAACTGATCTCGCGCCTCTGTGACTGGGGTGACCACGCAGTTCACTTTTCATGGTTTAATTTTCCCCTACGCATTTTTATATCGAGTGGTTCCTCTAAATACGAAGTTAATTCGCTCCAGTACCTTGTGTATAAGTTGAAATGGTCGTATGTCGACTTCCCATAAGATTTTCCCATAAGAATACATTACAATTCCATTCATTCCTTCCACAGCCCAAAAACCTATTCTAAATCCTTAATAAATACTGTTGGTACTATTACAAATGGCAATTACATATAGCAAAACAAAAAATGTGTTAATAAATACCGGAATAATAAAGTAATAATGATAATTCCTGTAATAATAGTAATAGTAATAATCAGGGCTGTCAATTAAATTTTTTAATCGAGTTAATTACAGCTTAAAAATTAATTAATCGTATTTAATCGCAATCCAAACCATAAAATATGCCATATTTTTCTGTAAATTATTGTTGGAATGGAAAGATAAGACACAAGATGGATATTTACATTCAACATACGGTACATAAGTACTGTATTTGTTTATTATAACAATAAATCAACAAGATAGCATCAACATTATCAACATTCTGTTAAAGCGATCCATGGATAGAAAGACTTGTAGTTCTTAAAAGATAAATGTTAGTACAAGTTATAGAAATTTTATATTAAAACCCCTCTTAATGTTTTCATTTAATAAAATTTGTAAAAATTTCAATCAAAAAATAAACTAGTAGCCCGCCATTGTTGATGTCAATAATTACACAATGCTCATGGGTGCTGAAGCCCATAAAATCAGTCGCACCCAAGCGCCAGCAGAGGGCGACAAAACTCCAAAAAACACAAGTAACAAGTGGACATTGCACTGTGCTGTCATTGTAATCTGTTTGAGCGGGGCATGTGCGTTAATTGCGTCAAATATTTTAACGTGATTAATTAAAAAATTTAATTACCGCCCGTTAGCGCGATAATTTTGACAGCCCTAGTAATAATAATTGGGTTCTAATGTGGCGGACGTGTTTTGCATGCTGTACCTTAACGCACCGCATCGCTGAGATGACAGAGAGAGGGTGCGGTTGAAAGTCAACTGCGGCGGACGGCAGGCATGTTGTGTTGGACAAGTTCTGAAATAAATGATAAAAACCTGACGAAGCTTGCAATTTCTTTGGCGATGTTACCACAATAATAATTGTCACCTTAACTTATAAAGACTGGCGAACAGAGGTCGGAGGAGGACCGTGGAGATCATAGACATTCTACAGCTTAATTGTTGGGCCAGTTCACGGATGCGAACCCCACGCCCATATTTTTCTATCATTTGTGTCTTCATTTTGATGGTAAGCGTCACCTTTTTTCACCACCGGTATCAACTTTTTGAAACCTGTGTTGATTTCTCTCCTAGAAAATCCGCCGCGCGCCCGTCTGCGGCGCTGTCATGTCGTCTTATTTCGGGCATGTCGTCGGATGTAGAAACAAATGATGAGTCACATATTACGTCGTATGTAATAAGATCGTGTGTCAAAGCGATCATATGTCGAGGTACCACTGTACCTTATTCCTGTTCGCTCGGCAAAGAGTTGGGAGGGGCCAGCCTCGCAGCTGGCTGATCGGCGACTTAACGTGGGAGACGATCTCTGTAATAAAATGCTTATCTCTGTGTAATCCGCGATCGGAGGAAAACCAATGGGCACGGAATTGAAGCATATTATTGTGATGCACGTTTGAAGGTTCAAGAAAAATATGTGAATGCATTATCAGCTCTTCATGTAGAGTGAGCCGGCCGGTACCACATTTAAAATTACGGGTTGGTGGAGAGGCAGATGCACTAATCAAAAGAGCCAAAATGACTCGCGAAGACATAGGTTCCTGACACCTGTTCTACACTCTAGATCAGGGGTCCCCAACCTTTTTTGCACCACGGACCTGTGTGATTTGGGTCTTTTTTTTCACGGACCGGTGTTTGACAAATTTTGCAATCCATCAAAAACTGCAACTATCCGGTTCTGCGCATGCGCGTAACATTAAAAATGGCCGCAAATGCAGCGATTCCGAAGTAAACACTACAAAGTTTCTATAAAGAAAAGAATATTAACTTACGTTTGATCGTGGATGGACATGTACAAAAGTTCTCCTCAGACCCATCCTGCCATGTTAGCTGCACACCAATCTCTCAACGTTAACGCCTTTGTCGTGTCGTTAAGCATTAATTAAGAAGCCCGCTTCACAAAGATGAGATGTTGGAAATTGTAGCAAGGTTTTCAGTGTTCTTGTAGCGCTGTCAGGATATTCCGGAATGACTTTAATTGTCTCAAATGTACGTTTAAGTCATTTGTGATCTCCACAAGCTGATCATCCTGTTGCATAGACATGCTCGAATCACTCGGTTTATTCACAAACGGTTCACGAATCCACTCCTTCGCAGTTCGTGGGTCTTCGAGGTTGTAGGCTGTTGTAGGCTCATCTTCTGGCTCGTCAGGTGCCCTTTTTCGCTGTAAAAAAATCTCTCCAAAGACGTCTGTTTTCCAGTCATTTTCACTCATGTGGGGGAACAAATGTTCTGTGCCTGCGTTATTATGGAGGACAAGCGCACATAGATATATTATTTATACAAAACAAGATGTACTGCTTGCAGTCCAATCAATGGATTTCTATGACGATATTCTAATCTATACTGTAGTATTATATCTAGATAAGACAGGGATATTGACGTGTTAAGCAGGGGCACAGTCCAAAGTTTTAATTCGGCCAGAATGCGGTCGTTAATAAAATATTATTTCTGTGCGGCCCGGTAGCAAATGCGCCAAGGACCGGTACCGGCCCACGGCCCGGCGGATGGGGACCCCTGCTCTAGATGATAAACTGGAACCAATGACCGTGGAATAGAAAAGAAGAGTAGGAATGCCACGTCTTGATTGTCCGCCTCCATTGTTTACAAATGCAGGCGAGCCGCACTAAAAGTGGCGATGGCACGCTCCACGACGTCACTTCCTGAGTATCCGATTGTTATACGGAGACAGCAGTCTATATTAAGCGGTGGGTAATATTACCCATCTACTTTATCCGTGTAACAACTAATCTCGACAAGAGGTGTACTAATGTACCCAACATGCCCTATAGTCTAACTAATTATACATTTAAGGCCATCATCCTTCCTAGTGTAGACGTAGCCTGAACCCTACAAGAGCAAGCACTTGTTAAAAGAGGCAAGGCAGAAATCCCTCAAAAGGAGCTTTGAACAGAACCCTGTGGAGCAACAGTTTGGTTTGAGATAGAGAGACAGAGTAAGACATATATATCAAGAATTGAAGAAGCCAGTTAATACCACCATTCCAAACTTGCACCGTTGGTCATCCGTTGGATTTTATGATAATTTTGTTTGGCTTGTGTCTGGATGAACTTCCACGTCCCTTTTGTTTTCACTGCTTAGCAGGATAAAATTAATCCTCCCCGCCCCTCATCCCTTCCGTATGAGCAGAACACATGCTAGTTGGATTATCATCAGGCCCGACTGAGCAGTTCTCGTACAAGCCAGCTATTAACGCTGATTTGCATGTAGCAAAATGATTAGCTTTAGCCTCCCTTTTTAAATTAGATATGCGCCAATGAGCAGAGCGCCTTTGTGTGAGGTGTCAGATAAAGGAAGTCGCTCGATTGGAGAGATGACGTTTGTCAAACTGTGATGACGATTGACTAACTGACAGGGAGCTCTTTGAAACGGTCCAGATCAGAGAATGCGCATCAATCAAACTTCCACTTGGCGCTCGTCATTTTCATTGTTGATAGCTTCAGTCTGTCTGTACTGTGTTCGTCCTGTCTTTGACTGACGATCATTTCACATTTCCACGTCAAATGTTATCTTAAAATTCAAAGAGCTTCAGGACACCAGCCAATCGTGTGTACTATTTGTTCACAACCTATAATAATATAATATATTATTATTATATACAGTATATATAATATAATATAATATAATATAATATAATATAATATAATATAATATAATATAATATAATATAATATAATATAATATAATATAATATAATATTGTGTTTTTTAGGCTATAGCTATCTGAATAACTGTTATATTCTGTTAACAGACACCTATTTAGCCTGTTGATCGTCATTTTACTGCATACTTTATTAAGCATTTTTTGGCTGTTGCAACTTACAGTCAGGTGAGACTTAGTCTGAAAAGTGTGAGAAATCTTACATTCCTGTTAGCCGTGTTGTTTTTGTTGTTGTCAAAGATGACTACTGAAAATATTTTGTCGACCAACAACATTTTTCATGATGATGACGAGACGATAACGAGCTAAAAACCTGTCTTGGGAGACTTAAACATAACAAGACGAATGCCAGTTATCGTCTGACGAGACGAGAACGAGACGAAAATACGTCATATTTTCCGTCACATGCTCACAATGTTTGACATTTTCCGTGTAGTTAGCTTGCATCGTAGCAGTGTCTGGTTGTGTCACCCATGTGACGTGCTGCCCAAACAGCATCCTCTCCAGGCTTGCTTGCCTCTTGGTCTCATCAGACCATAGGACATGGTTCCAGTAATCCATGTGCTTTGTCGACATGTCTTCAGCAAACTGTTTGCGGGCTTTCTTGTGTACCGTCTTCAGAAGAGGCTTTCTCCTGGGGTGACAGCCATGCACACCAATTTGATGTAGAGTGTGGCGTATGGTCTGAGCACTAACAGGCCGACCCCCCAACTCTTCAATCTCTGCAGCAATGCTGGCCGCACTCCTGTAACGAGTCACATGACATTTTGGAGGGAAAATGACAAGCAGTACTCAATTTGGACATTTAGGGATGTACATAGTTTCTAAGGAGTGTACTCACTTTTGTTGCCAGGGGTTTAGATATTAATGGCCATATTTTGAGGGGGGAAAAATAACTCTATTATATAAGCTTCACACAGACTACTTTTCATTGTGTCAAAGTTTCATTTTGTCAGTGTTGTCCCATGAAAAAATATACTTAAATATCTGCAGGATTGTGAGGGGTGTACTCACTTTTGTGATAAACTGTAAGTCTGAAAGGGGCTTTGGTCTTTGCACCTTTGCCTCAATGTAAAAAGGCTGAGCAGCCAGTGATAGAATCTTTTTTTACGTTGAAAGTTCTTGTGAATAAATGCTTAAATCCTGATTTCATTATAGATATGAATGTAAAACAGTCTTGATTTTTGGTTAAAAACAAAACAAAAAGGGCAGTTAGCATTTATTTTACGTAAATATGTCGAATGTGCTGCTATTCTTTAAGTCATTGTGGCGCCGCCTTGTCGCCACAAAGAGCTTTTTGCATTGAAGTTCTTTTGAATAAATGCTTAAATTCCTGAATTCTTTATAGATATGATCGTAAAACAGTCTCGATTCTTGGTTAAAAGAAAAAAAAAAAAAAAAAAAAAAACAGAATTTATTTTGTAAATATGTCGATTGTGCTGCTACTCTTTAAGTCATTGTGGCGCCGTCTTGTCACCACAAAGAGATTTTTACGTTGAAATTCTTGTAAATAAATGCTTAAATCCCTGAATTCTTTATAGATATGTACGTAAAACAGTCTCGGTTCTTGGTTAAAAGCAAAAAACAAAACAAAAAAATTTATTTCACGTAAATGTCGAATGTGCTGCTAGTCTTTAAGTCATTGTGGTGCTGCCTTGTCACCACAAAGAGCTTTTTACGTTGAAGTTCTTGTGAATAAATGCTTAAATTCCTGATTTCTTTTTAGATATGGACGTAAAACAGTCTCGATTCTTGGTTAAAAGCAAAAAGTTAGCAGTTACTTTACTTAAATATTGCGAACTATGACGCCAATGCTGTAGCGGTTAATTTCTTCCATTGATTTATTCACGTTTCAAAATGCATACATGGTACGAAAAATATATGTAATTACCTTGAATCCTCGAACAAATCACTCCAGTGACAATCCTTCCTGTCTGAATGCGTTACAGCTTTCATAGTTTTTCAGCCTAAATCCAGCGTTAGATTTCTGCATGCGTGTGTTTAAGAATAGCTTCTCCTGATGTGGGCTGGCCCCCTACTTGAAGGTGAGGCGCATGTATGACAGATGTGACCCATCGATATCTTTATGAAGTCTATGATTTGGGCTAAAACAGCTTGTAAATACATAAACCTTTTGCATTTTAAACTTTTTATTTAATTTGGTATTAAGTTTTCAAGGTTTTTGACTAATCGGCAGGGAAATTAGTCACATTCCCATCCTTAACTAAGACTAATAAGTATTATCGGCCAAAAGACTAAGACTGGGCTGCCAAAAACAACACTGCCTGTTAGCTTTTTTTTTCATTTTTTAAATCCATTTGCTATCTATGGGAATCTATCTCATTTCAGTGATTTAAAGAAAACTGAATTTTACGGACAAGCAGGGCAAGGTCCTCATCTTGTCCTCAGCTGTTGAAAAAAACCATCTTGACAGCTTTATACGGTAGAAGGCATGACCGTGGTATCGAGTGAATTGAATTTAGAAATTTTTATCATTTTTAAGAGCGAGGTCTCAATTAGTCGTGGCATGGCTCGAAATTATTAATGTGGTTGTAACTGCTGTTGAACTTTGCATACCACATACATCAAAACATCCCACACTTTGCTCTGCAAATGCTATCACTTCAAAGAAAACTGTTTGTGTTTGTAACCGCTTTAAAGACATGTCTGCTCTACAACATTTTAAATGATCGCCCGATTTGTTCCGAATTTATAATCCTCACATCTCCATCCGGTCTCTCTGAATAATTCCGTGTGATGACTTCCACCCTGGCCTTTGATCCGGGCCCATGGATTTGAACCGTGGAAGCCCTCATCCCTGAAGGCGAGGGTAATGCTCAGGAATCCCGCACATGAAAGGAAAGAAGTCATTTCCATGTGTCGAGTCTTTGTAGGGGACAAATATGAGTGAAACGAGACGCACCGGGGTGTGTTATAACTCGCGCTCAATTGAGCGTAGAGCTAAAGTTTGCCATACGCGGGCATGTGGCGTCTCACTTCCATTTCGTGTTCGCTCGCAGCGTGGAAACATCGCAGGTGGGCTTCACAAAAAGACGCCTTGGTTCGTGGACGTGCTGTTCTTTCCCTCCACGGTGCCACCGGAGCCCTTCTTATTTAATGTTCCCGTGAAACCTGCTGTGGGTGGACTTTTTTTGTTGTTGAGGTTTTGTTTGTAGATTGCACTCGGAATAGAGTTTCTCACTGCACATCATGTGGGTGGTACACTTGAGGAAAACAAAGAGGAAGTCTTGATTTTAATTCATCAAGAGAACAGGAGAAAAGAAGCATTTATTAGTCCCACAGTGGCAACATTTTGGATTTTTTTTTAAAGCTGACAGTAGAAACACAAGAATCAAAGAATGTCTCTGAATCAAAATATCACGCAAGAGTAGCAGCATCAAAGAATTAACTGAATAATGCAGGTGTGAATGACAAACTCTGCAACCCTGTCGAATTTGAAATGAGTTAAAATGACCAAATGAACTGAAACAAACTGTTACATGTCAATCAAATGTCACTTAAATCCAGTATGGCTGGAACTCGCAGCTCCCAGAATTTAGTGACATTACTAACTTACTTATAGCTGCCCTGCCATTGGCTATTGCGAGCTTTCCTGGCATCCAATTGGCTAACAGCGACCTTTACTGTATGTGCATGTGTGTATCCCATATTACATGAGTGTATTAACTTTTATTCTTTACTCTACGGTATTCATGGTTTTTTGCATTATGCACAACTCTGATTTTATGTTTATTGTGGAATAATCTAATTGTAACATGTATTTGTTACATTTTTTAAATGCATTTTATGCATTATAAAAGATTTATGCCTGAATTTTGGGGGCCATTTACATGGAAAACGCGTCTTTACTTACAGAATTTCCAAGTTACGAAACTACTTCCAGAACCAATCACATAAGTAGAGGTACCACTGTATTAGGTCTTCAGACTGTTCCTAAATGGAAGCATTTTGCTCTTAAAATGTGATACAGTGCACAGTACAGTTTTCATCTACCTACCTTTAGGGCCTGTAAACCCCCCCCCCCCCCCCAATCTTTATTACCGGTATTCTAAGATTTGTTGCTGTTGACAAACCACTGCTCCACATTGAAGTCCAGTTGATGGACATAATGCACAAATCAGCTGCTAAAATACTGTACTCACCAGTGATATAATGAGAATGAGTGGAACTGATCATATTCAATTTACATAAATGTTCATATACTGTACAGTATATATATTTGCCAGGTTCTCAGAGGAGGACCTGGAGATGTGACTTGGTCCTCATTGAGCTTGAGAGCCGACCCGCCTGATGCGATAAAATTATGACTAGCTTTAGTTAGAGCCAAATACTTTTAATTAATTATATTAACAATTAATGCCTGATTAACATCAACTGGCACAACAAAACTGCCATTACTTTGAAGTGAAATGTAAAGAAATAAACATAAAAGCAGTACTAATTCAAAATAAAGGGCATTATGCGGCTCCCACATTAACTCCAAGCCTTTGTAAAAGTGGGATGTCCTCCTCCTCATAAGAGCTCATTGAACGTGCATGTTTAGCTTTGTGAAATGCGAGCAAAAACACGTTTGTCAGTGCATGGCGCTGCTCTTCATTAACTTTATTCCGCCACTTGTCCATAGGGCAAGTGGGGTGCAGCCTGACATCGATAGTTTGCTTAATTGCCACATGCTCTGTTTTTTTCGTGCTTTTCAAAGTTTGGATGGCTGAAATTCTTTGACCCTACATAAATTGCGCTGCTCTTATCAGCGACATTGGGATTCTCACGGCAAATTTTGTACCACATATCCGTGCGAGCATCATTTGCTTCTAGCCATGGTACTTCCTGCGGCCACTTTTCAGCAAAAGTCCTTTTTTCGGTAGCTCCGGTGACATCTCTGTCATCTGTCTGTCCTTTGACGGGGGTGGGGGGACACGGAAATAATTACTCAGTGGGGCCTGCCTCCGACATTTTGAGAAGTGATTGTCTTGTGTCCGCCGCAAATACAGTGGTCAGCCATTGGTACGCAAAAGCGTATGGAAGCCGTTGAGGGCCAGCGCGTTTGTATACGTCCGGTACGCATGCGCGCATGCGGACCACTTATGTGCACCCCTGTGTATAAGGCTGTCAAACGATTAAAATTTTTAATCGAGTTAATCACAGCTTAAAAATTAATTAATCGTAATTAATTGCAATTCAAACCATCTCTAAAATATGCCATATTTTTCTGAAAATTATTGTTGGAATGGAAAGATACAGTAGGTCACGACAGATATTTACATTCAAGACAGATTTATACATTCAACATACTGTACATAAGTACTGTATTTGTTTATTATAACAATAAATCCACAAGATGGCATTAACATTATTAACATTCTTTCTGTTAAAGGGATCCATGGATAGAAAGACTTGTAGTACTTAAAAGATAAATGTTAGTACAAGTTATAGTAATTTTATATTAAAACCCCTCTTAAATGGTAAATGGTGTTATACTTGTATAGCGCTTTTCCACCTTTCAAGGCGCTCAAAGCGCTTTACACTACACTTAATGTTTTCATTTTAATAAAATTTGTAAAATCTTCATTCAAAAAATCCCTGCCCTTCTTCCACAGTGTCTTTAACTACGTAGGGTAGTGATTGAAATACACCAAAAGGTGTCAATGGCAAGTTTTGAATCAAGTCAATGAGTGTGTTCTGTCCCTCGACTGACGCCGTAGTTCCCTGTTTCCATTGTACTTCACGGTCATTTGAGTGCTGGCTTCACAACGTTCGAGACCAGTGTATTTGTTGAGCTAAATAAAATGTTTGAATAGAGTTTGACCAAAGTCTGAGTAAGTTTTATGTGTATTTTGCATAGCTATTTTGATTGGGAATGAAAAACTTTTTTTTTGAGAGATAGGAATATTTTGTTGTTGTTGTGCTTTCACTAAATGATACATATGTTTGTTGTGAAGGAGTTGCCGAAGCTTATGCCAATAAACGGCGCGGTCCAATGAACGCCTGTGTCCACTCGCCTTTCTCTGCCTCTTAGCTCTCAATGTGCAAAAAACGGCGTCATTGTAATCTGCTTCAGGCAATGCACGAGTGGTGCAGTGGCGGATGCTGGTCATTCAGTGAGGGGAAATCAAAGTGTGTCCGCCTGTGAGTGCTTTGTGACAGAGTAAGGGCTCAGCGGCACCTGCTGCTCGCTAGGGAAAGAAACTAGAGTGCCAGAAGTCAAGTCTCCAAAAACAAGCAGCTACAAAAAAAAAAACACCGGAAATAGAAGCTCAGTTTTTTGCTAGTCGTTTATACCAAAGCAAGTGTCCCTAGGATGATTATGAAAGTCTCCCGTTCAACTCAGAACAACAGAATGAAAATTGAAAAATGCCTCCCGTGGATGTTCATATGACAAGATCACTGATTCGCTCATTTCACTGTCAATCAAAAAGGGATTCAGCCTCAGAAAGATCATCCAAACATCATGCAGAGAACCAGAATGTCCGGGCCAGCCGAGCCACGCCCACTGCCCATAGACCCCGAGACATGCTCCGTGTCCGATGGGCGGGATAAACCCAGTCTTAAACCAATGACTCATCTTGTATCGCTGTACTGGAACAATGCATTCTCAACTATGGATAAGCACAGCTTCCACACTGTTTAAAGGACTGTGAAGCTTCGCAAATGAATGAAAAGGGAGCCGCATCGTAACCAGTGATAAGAAGCCAATTCAGAACAAAATTTTAGCGCGTTGTAACGTATAGTCAGTCAATATCATGTACAGACAACAGTGTAAAGTTGTAAAGTATAAGTTGATCACTTATTTTCTGACATTTTGGGGGAACTTGAGCTTCCCTTGCAGTAGGTATACATTAGCTACAGTAACTAGTTAACTACATGTCGCAATAACGCCACTGAAGCAGTTTTGCAATTCGGGAGCCTCAATTCTCAATTCTTTTGACTCATGAAAATCAAAATAGTGGAAAACAGTTTAACACGCTGTTGATTATTACACTACACAGTAGCAGGAAAAGTCAGAAGCCATAGTAAAAAAGCTATTCATCTATCAATAAGTAATATAGTAAAGCAGCTGAGTGACAACTATACATGAACAATACATGGACAGAATACTAGACTATGAATTCTTTACATGCAATGTGAAGAATAAGCGGCCATAGGCAGCAGCATAAAATCACGTCCTTGTGTAACATACTTCACCTCACTTTATCAGTCCAGGTTATTAAAACTCATCAAAGAAGGACACCCACCAATCAGCTTTGAATGAGGTATTAGAAAATTTCCAACGAGGAGAAACAATTTACCAAGGTCACAATGCTTAACAGCTAATCGCCGCAATGACTCAAGACTTTTGTACGCAGAATTTGCTTTTTACTAAATACGTGCAAGGTAAAAAGGAACGACCCATTTACGGCCATCCATCACAGCGAAAGCTCGACGAAAGTCTGAATACAGATGACTGCATTGCATTTTGTGTCACGCTTCAAAGCCGCGTCCCTGCCAAATGTCAGCTCGTCTCAAGATGAATCGCTGCGGATGTCTCACTGATTACAATTACATTGTAATCGAAGAACATTTTGTAAAACGCTTCCTGGCTTGGCGGGCCAGGCCCTTTGTTTGAAAAAGGCAGCGCATACAAAACGGGTTAATAACTTCTTCAACTGTAGCTCGCGACCAATGCGTGGAGGTTCTAGAAAGGATGTATTGTGAAGCCTCTTTCTATGCGAGACCAGATGTGAATGCATGATTATTCCACGACTATCCCTATTTTTGCTTAAGGACGCAATGATACGTTGATCTGGGTCGATATATGAGATCGGTTAAACACAATTGAGTCTTTTAGATATGCCATAATGGCTTTCATTTAAATTTCTTAAATGTTTCAGCAACAAAATTTTCAAAAGGTTCAAAATTAATTTGCATTTTTTTCATTTGTATAGATGAAATGCAACTGATTGTTCTAATTTGTACATAAAATCGCATTAAATCGATCAGAGGCTTTTGACTTGAAATCGAATTGTACAGCTGAAATATAGTATCTTTGTCCAAAGAATCGTTATTGTGTCATTGGTGATATGGTGAAACCCTTAATATTTATATTCAGGGGCGGACTGGTAATCTGTGGGTTCTGGAGGATCACAGAACGGCCGGCGGCCGCCATTCATTGTACATCACTGTTTTTATTCCCCCTATCCTCTGATTATCTACAGTTCACATCCAATCCGACAGGTGGCAGCAATGCGCCTGGCTGTTCACCGCCAATCTGATAGAATAACGAAGAAAGCACAGAGTAGCCTTCATTGGTTCCTTGTGGAAGCAAAATTATGCTCGAGTGTATGACGTGGCACTTGCGACATTTCCGCCCCTATCGCCATTTTGGAAGCAGGAAGTTCGGTGTCAGAAGACTCAGAACTCCGGGAAACATAAACAGTGAGGCATTTCGACACAGGTCGCTCTTTAAAAATGGTTGGAAATTATTGTTCGGTAAAGAATTGCAACAAATGATCGAATAGAAAGGAGAATGTACAGCTCGACGGAACCCCATTGAGTTTCTTCCGGATCCCTACATGGAGAAAAGGCGAGGGAAAGGTCATATCTGAACTTACCAAACGTTGTAGAATGGCATTGGGAACATTGAGCAAGGTTAATCTGTTTTCTAAAACACAGCTTTGATTTCTCACTTAACTATCACAGCTTCGCACAGCACAAATTAAGATGTTCATGACAATGAAAATGTAAACACACATTGCCTACCTTTGCAAGAACGATGGTGTTGCCGTTTTCTACGGTCATAATGTGCAGGTCTTGCACCCATCCGCAGCAAAACTGTTCGTACCTTTGTAGCGATTTGTAGTCTCGGAATTGCTGATCAGTGTAGTAACTTACACCAAACACTAAATACAGCATGATGTCCACTTCGTGTTGTGGTGGAAGCTTGTCGACATCTTTATTCCATTTGTGTTCGGCTTGCTCGTAAGGGTCAACCTTGTTCACATTCTTAAGTTTGCTCAGATGTCTGTCCTTCGCCGTGGTAACAAGTTTGTCTCTGTATCGAACTGGCAAATTTTCCTTACTTTTTTCCATCTTTGGCACTCGTAGTTGAATTGTATATGCCACTTTAAGTTTAAATATCCTGTGATACAGACGTGCTTCCAATATGGCTGCATTGTCGCAAATCTCGCATGATTCCGTGTTGCTGTGACGTAAACACTCGAGCCTAATAAAATGAAAGGTTTTACTACTTTAAAGTTTAGGTAGTTAAATTGATATGATATATATTTTTTAATTATTCATATATTGCTTTGTTTTCTGGTCAATACTTTCCAATGAAGGTTATGTATACAGGATTTGTCTTGAAACGTTTATTGTTTATATGTTTATTTTCATTGAAATTTATTATTTGTGTGGCAAGATTAATTATGGCATAAACAATGAAGTCATTTTATAGACACGGGATAGGTGCGATTACAATCAATTGGATACATAAATCTTGCTTTAAAAAATAAATTATTTCATTTGTTTATTCAGGTTGATCACAGTGCTCGGGCAGAAGATCATGAATCCAACTCCAGTTCAGCCTTGCAGTACTTTGAGCACCCCAAGTCAGACAGTCACAGTCTAGACACATTTTCTTCATTTTTCTCTCAAAGTGCACTAAATCGATGCATTTTACAATAAAATGTAAAAATGTTTCCCTTTGTACACCGATTCAAGTGGGCTGGGCTGAGACAAAGTCCAGGGCTGCTTTTTAGTCCCAGTCCGCCCCTGTTTATATTTGACATACAGTGGGGCAAATAAGTATTTAGTCAACCACCTATTGTGCAAGTTCTCCTACTTGAAAAGATTAGAGAGGCCTGCAATTGTCAACATGGGTAAACCTCAACCATGAGAGAAAGAATGTGGGAAAAAAATCTGAAAATCACATTGTTTGATTAAAAAAAAATTTATATCCAAATTAGAGTGGAAAATAAGTATTTGGTCACCTACAAACAAACAAGATTTCTGGCTGACAAAGAGGTCTAACTTCTTCTAACGAGGTCTAACGAGGCTCGTTACCTCGTTACCTGTATCAATGGCACCTGTTTTAACTCGTTATCGGTATAAAAGACACCTATCCACAACCTCACACTCCAAACTCCACTATAGCCAAGACCAAAGAGCTGTGGAAGGAAACCAGAGACAAAATTGTAGACCTGCACCATGCTGGGAAGACTGAATCTGCAATAGGTAGAACGCTTGGTGTAAAGAAATCAACGGTGGGAGCAATTATTAGAAAATGGAAGACATACAAAACCACTGATAATCTCCCTCCATCTGGGGCTCCATGCAAAATCTCACCCCGTGGCGTCAAAATGATAACAAGAACGGTGGGCAAAAATCCCAGAACCACACGGGGGGACCTACTGAATGACCTAGAGAGAGCTGGGAACACAGTAACAAAGGCTACTATTAGTAACACAATGCACAGCCAGGGACTCAAATCCTGCACTGCCAGATGTGTCCCCCTGCTGAAGCCAGTACATGTCCAGGCCCGTCTGCGGTTCGCTAGAGAGCGTTTGGATGATCCAGAAGAGCACTGCGAGAATGTGTTATGGTCAGATGAAACCAAAATACAACTTTTTGGTAGAATCACAGGTTCTCGTGCTTGGAGGACAAAGAATACTGAATTGCATCAGAAGAACACCTTACCCACTGTGGAGCATGGGGGTGGAAACATCATGCTTTGGGGCTGTTTTTCTGCAAAGGGACCAGGACGACTGATCTGTGTAAAGGAAAGAATGAATGGGGCCATGTATCGAGAGATTTTGAGTGAAAATCTCCATCCATCAGCAAGGGCATTGAAGATGAGACGTGGCTGGGTCTTTCAGCATGACAATGATCCCAAACACACAGCCAGGGCATCAAAGGAGTGGCTTCGTAAGAAGCATTTCAAGGTCCTGGAGTGGCCTAGCCAGTCTCCAGATCTCAATCCCATAGAAAATCTGTGGAGGGAGTTGAAAGTCCGTGTTGCCCAACAACAGCCTCAAAACATCACTGCTCCAGAAATCTGCACGGAGGAATGGGCCAAACTACCAGCAATGGTGTGTGAAAACCTTGTGAAGAGTTACAGAAAACGTTTGGCCTCCGTTATTGCCAACAAAGAGTACATAACAAAGTATTGAGGTGAACTTTTGGTATTGACCAAATACCTATTTTCCACCATGATTTGCAAATAAATTCTTTAAAAATCAAACAATGTGATTTTCTGTTTTTCTTTTTTTTTCCACATTCTGTCTCTCATGGTTGAGGTTTACCCATGTTGACAATTACAGGCCTCTCTAATATTTTCAAGTGGGAGAACTTGCACAATTAGTGTTTGACTAAATACTTATATGCCCCTCTGTATTTTGACGTCCAACATTTTCAACACTGCTTATTAGTGTGACAAAACAATAAACGAATAAGGAACCAACAACCCAGATAGCAAAAGTGTCTTTTTGAACAACGGACCAGTAAGGAGTAATTTACCGGAACAGCAACAGTTTGGGGCCAGAAACTGGTCGAAAGTAGCAGACACTACATTGATTTATGGCCTGTATATGGCACACATGTAACCCAATCTGGGCTAGATTTGTATCAAAACCGTTTTCAGTATTAAATTCGGGGTCCATTTTGTTCTATGTAGCATACTTTAATGTATTTATATTGCAAATTTGTCAATCAAAAGCAATAATCACAACACTTCTTTTTCATGCCATTTATTAAGCTAACGTATTAATGCAACATACAGCAACAATACAACATTGCTTTTTCACAAAATATTTTAATGGGAACAAGCAACGCCACATTAAAGATGACCAATTTTTAGACAGTAAACAACATATTGTATTTGTTCAGGTTCTGGGGTAACTGGGGGACCTAATTCATTGACAATGAGAGGGAGTAGTGCTTGAAGAATCCGGTGGGCAGTTTGGTGATAGAACAGGTGAACGAGCGAGCAGGCGTTTTTGCCAGGCAAGCAGTACAGGATCTAGGGGGGAAAACACAAAAATGAGCTCAGTATCAGGATTACAAGATTCTTTGTGAGCTGAAAGTCACATACCTGTAGGTGAGTTGTTGATCTGGCAATGATATGAGGCCAAGGACCAGTTTACGTAAGCTGCTGACGATTATCAGCGGCACCTTGTCCCAGGCTTACCCATCTGTGCAATCAAGGCGACAATTAAGGCAAAACTGTCATAGTGCTGATCCAGGCCTCATCTGGCACACTGACGTGAAGCAGGAGTTTGAGCACGTCCGGTCTGCAAGGTCCGCCCCGTAACAGTGCGTAACCTATCATTTGGACTGTTATAGTGCTTATCCGGGTCACATCTGGCGCACTGACGTTAAGCAGGTGTGATTGTTATGCGGATCTGGCGAGCTGAGGCCGGATCCGGCACGCAGTCGCCTGCTATTGGGCAACTTGCCACCAAAATCTTCCACCATAATAGTGTGTCAGTTACTCTATGGCTGCCATTGACGGCACTCGACGCCCAAACCAAAAGACTGGGAAGGACATATGAACGTTCGTTCGAAACCAGAGCATTTGCAGTCACTCTTTCCGATTTTCGGGGCATTTACAGGTCGCTTTCTGTTCATTTTAGGGCATTTACAGGTGACTTCTTGTTGAGTTTGAGTCACAGCCTATTCATTCCCGGGTCACATTCTTTTCTGTAACCCAAAATCAACAGGTAGTGACCCTTAAAATGCCCCCAAATACCCTCCTGACTGAAATGTATTTGACATCTACTAATGAAAGATGAAGATAGCTTGTTTTTCTGTTTATTACTTGTTTTGTAGAATGATTTCCTGACCAATATATCGATAATCGTCATATCATGAGATCATCGTTATCCTTAGCTTTGTATCGCAAATCGTATCGTATCGTACCAAGAGGTTCACACTAGTACTGCAACGATTAATCGATTAACTCGAGTAGTTCGATTAGAAAAAAGATTAAAATTTAATTTTTTCTGCTTCAAGCAATCATTTAATTAAAGTGGCGTTGCAATGGTTTGTTTTTAAAGTGTCTGCATTTGGTTAAATAGATTTTGGTTAATACACTGCCCTCTCGTGGAAACACTGAATATGACATAACTCATTTCACATGGCTGAATCCAGCTGCATCCAGCTGCTCCCTATTAAAACCAACATAAGCTTAACATAAGTTTTTGTTTGAGCTCATGCTTTTTTTTAATGCATTCGTAATTTAGTTTATAGGTATATTTAGCCATTTTAAAAATGGGAATATTAGCATTTTATAGCATGTAAGCTAGCGGACTTTTGCTATGTAACTTAACCAATTGTTCTTTTGTTGTACTTAGATCCTCATTTTTTTTTCATTCATTTGAGGCTCAGCCATAGACATCAGCTCAGGTATTTTAAATTTTTATGTTCCTTATCCGATTACTTGATTATTCGAACTTGCTAGTTTATCTATTAATCGACTACTAAAAAAATCGATAGCTGCAGCCTTAGTTCTCACCCCTGCTGCTTATCCTTTCCTAGGTCGTGTCTTTCACGGTTTTTCGAGAGGTGTGTTTTTGTAGCATTTATTGCACATATGGTGAATTAGCTAAAATCACCATCAGAGGGAAATAATGCATTTACTATTATATAACTGCCCTGTATCTGGCGTCTTTTCCTGCCTCCAAACACGACGTGAATGGCTAAACAATCGCTCCGCCCAACAGAAATGAACGCAAACAGGTATGAATTATTGCGGTAACGTTCTTTAGAAAATTTCTCATTCCTCCTGAGTCAGATTCAGAGATTTATTTGTCATATTTGTCATTTGTCAGAGTGACCACGTCGTTTGCACAAAAATCTGAGAAGCACTCGGTACTGCGCATAATCCCGTTGATGAGTCTAATTTTTTTCTAAAGCGTCTGGAGTGCCAAATCTCATCCATTATGCATAATCCGGTCCACCAAGTCTTCACAAGAAGTTTCCACATCGCTTTTAAACACTGACTAGCTCGGAATGAAAGTCACCTGCTTGTTTAATGCTCTTCACAATGACAAAGATGCCACCACAAAGAAGCCATGTGAGCATTTGCAGATGAAGCAGATTAGGTTAAATCAACAACGAGGCTAATTACGGAGTCCTTGCAGAAGCCTTTTTGCTTTTAATCAACATAACTGTTTGATTGGT
This sequence comes from Corythoichthys intestinalis, assembly GCF_030265065.1. Taxonomy (NCBI): domain Eukaryota; kingdom Metazoa; phylum Chordata; class Actinopteri; order Syngnathiformes; family Syngnathidae; genus Corythoichthys; species Corythoichthys intestinalis. The sequence goes on from NC_080416.1 coordinate 25,857,776, forward strand.
TTGCAATATTTGATGTGGTCTTGGCATTCATTTCCACCGCTGATGAACGTTTGTCCCTCAGATGACAGTGTTTATTAGTGCCCTACTGCTAAACAGCTCTGATTACGCTCTGTCAATCATCTGTAATCCTGTTTCCTTCCCATTAAGAGGGCCATGAAATGGGTTTTTGGAAGCATCACGCTGCACCCTACGCACAAATAGTGAACTGCATATCAATTTTGTTTGCTGGCACGATGCATTATATATTAAAGCTGAAAAATGGCCAACATTCAACAAGCTAGCAGAAAATCTTCCTTTTACCCATATTCGGGCCATATTCCCGCTTTTTTGGCCTGATTATTATGCATCTCGATCCTTTTCAATTATCCTATAGTGAAAGATGTTTTTTCCCTTCCCCAGTTTGAATAGAAAACAATCAGTTTCGAACAATGGACTCTATCGATTTTTTTCTTCACGATGAACAAATGCATGTGGTGATAAAATATAAGGCTGGTTGTAAACATCTGAAAGCTGACGAAATGCCGCAAAAATGCGCAGACGGTTACACAAGTCTATGTCGTTTTTGTGCATCTTTTTTTTCATTCCCCTATTTGCATCCCTCACCTCGACATGACATTTAAAGGCACAAAACTGTCCTTTCAAAAAAATGAGGATAGTGTATCTAGTCGTTCTACAAAAAGTTGTTATAATTAATATCAGGGGATATTGTGATAGTCACAGGTAGTTCACGATTGTGTTCATAGAACATTTGATTGAGCCTCCAATGGAGGAAGACAACTACCATAATTTTCGGACTATAGGGCACACCTGACTATAAGTTGCGACCTACCAAATTTGACAGGAAAATGATATTTGTTCATAGATATGAAAAAATATGTCCTATGGCATATACATAGGACATATTTTTTCTCCCTTTTATATATATATATATATATATTAATTAAAAAAATATATATAATATAATATATAATATAATTAACATATATATATTAGGGCTGTCAAACGATTACAATTTTTAATCGAGTTAATTACAGCTTAAAAATTAATTAATCGTAATTAATCGCAATTAATCGAAATTCAAAAATATGCCATATTTTTCTGTAAATTATTGGAATGGAATGGAAAGATAAGACACAAGATGGATATATACATTCAACATACGGTACATAAGACACAAGATGGATATATACATTCAACATACGGTACATAAGGGCTGTATTTGTTTATTATAACAATAAATCAACAAGATGGCATTAACAATATTAAAATTCTGTTAAAGCGATCCATGGATAGAAAGGCTTGTCGTTCTTAAAAGATAAATGTTAGTACAAGTTGTAGAAATTTTGTATTAAAACCCCTCTTAATGTTTTCGTTTTAATAAAATTTGTAAATTTTTCAATCAAAAAATAAACTAGTAACCCGCCATTGTTGATGTCAATAATTACTTACACAATGCTCATGGGTGCTGAAGCCTATAAAATCGCACCCAAGCGCCAGCAGAGGGCGGCAAAACTCCATAAAACACAATTAACAAGTGAGCGTTTCACTGTACTGTAATTTAAATCTGTCTGAGTGGGGCATCTGCGTTAATTGCGTCAAATATTTTAACGTGATTAATTTAAAAAATTAATTAACGCGCATTAACGCGATAATTTTGACAGCCCTAATATATATATATATATATATATATATATATATATGTATATATACAATGGGGAGAACAAGTATTTGATACACTGCTAATGGGAAAACCCTTGTATATATATATATATATATAATATATATATATATATATACTAATAGTATAATAAAAAATGTATATTTTAATAAATAGTTTTTAAGCAGTTGAAATGTAATAATTATGAAAAGTTTTAAACATGCTACTATCCCTCCGAATTATTTTTAAACAAGAATAAAGTACTGTAGTACAAAAATGCTTGGCTTTATTAAATGCTTCATTGAGTGAGTCTACTCACTCCACTCCTTTGCTCACTTACACACGGCAACTCTTTAACAAGTTAAACGATGATTGACGAAGTTTGCGACTCTGGCAAAATCAGACACAAGCATCATTGTTTGAAGCGCGAAGTAGCGAGGGATCACTGTACTGCAAAAAAATGTTGCAATTAAGGGACGGTAATAGAAACTCTGGTTGAATAACACTGGTAATGCTTGGTTGACATAAGTTACATGGTTTTAATAGTTTTTTTCCCTGTAGTGCATGATGACATTCCACCGAATTAAAAAGGAGGACATACTGTAAATTGAGTCAGTCAAGGTACCGCTGGATTATACATAAATGTATACATTTTTTCACCTCAACAATATAGGCATCCCATCTCCGGCAGCACGTATTTTTCCTCGTTAGTGCCATCGTCCTATCTGCCACGCAGAGAAACACGCTGCGTTCACGCTTGAGAGGGCGACCAAGCGGCGCGTTGCGTCGCACCACCCGACCCGCGTTTACGATAAAAGCGGCGGGACGAGCAATTACCGAGAGGAGTTATCACACGTTTAACCTGAACGACTGCGGGCGGTGCTCATGTGGCCTCCTCTTTCACTCATGGATGAACACGTAAATGGCAAGAAAAAGGACAGCATAGGCTTCCCTTTAAGAGGATGGAATAGGTTTAAAAGTCGCTGGAGAAAGAGTAACAGCCACCTTTGTGCTTATTAAAAACACATTGTATGACTGCAATGGAATGGCTCTTTTTACCAAATAAATGCACGTACCGTCTGTCTAGTGGCTGTAGTGAAATCATTCATTCATTACTCAATTTGTTAATGATAGGGGGAAGTAATGCAAAATGGTTTTGCTTGACTAAACAGGCCTTCCCCAAATGATTCAAGCCTATTATTTAATCATTCGAACTCAAGAAAATGAGTGGGGGAAAATTAGCAAAATTTGCATTTTCTTTTGATGATCTTTACTCATACCACTGGTTCTCAAACACCCAGTGCCCAATCGCGTTTAATCAGGGGTGTCAAACTGATCATTGACACAGGCCACATTGTAGATATGGTTTCCTTTAGAGTGCCATGATGTCTACCAACTACAGTGCCTTGCAAAAGTATTCGGCCCCCTTGAATCTTGCAACCTTTCGCCACATTTCAGGCTTCAAACATAAAGATATGAAATTAAATTTTTTTGTCAAGAATCAACAACAAGTGGGACACAATTGTGAAGTGGAACAACATTTATTGGATAATTTAAACTTTTTTAACAAATAAAAACTGAAAAGTGGGGCGTGCAATTACTTTCAGTGCAGCAAACTCACTCCAGAAGTTCAGTGAGGACCTCTGAATGATCCAATGTTGTCCTAAATGACCGATGATGATAAATAGAATCCACCTGTGTGTAATCAAGTCTCCGTATAAATGCACCTGCTCTGTGATAGTCTCAGGGTTCTGTTTAAAGTGCAGAGAGCATTATGAAAACCAAGGAACACACCAGGCAGGTCCGAGATACTGTTGTGGAGAAGTTTAAAGCCGGATTTGGATGCAAAAAGATTTCCCAAGCTTCAAACATCTCAAGGAGCACTGTGCAATCCATCATATTGAAATGGAAGGAGCATCAGACCACTGCAAATCTACCAAGACCCGGCCGTCCTTCCAAACTTTCTTCTCAAACAAGGAGAAAACTGATCAGAGATGCAGCCAAGAGGCCCATGATCACTCTGGATGAACTGCAGAGATCTACAGCTGAGGTGGGAGAGTCTGTCCATAGGACAACAATCAGTCGTACACTGCACAAATCTGGCCTTTATGGAAGAGTGGCAAGAAGAAAGCCATTTCTCAAAGATATCCATAAAAAGTCTCGTTTAAAGTTTGCCACAAGCCACCTGGGAGACACACCAAACATGTGGAAGAAGGTGCTCTGGTCAGATGAAACCAAAATTGAACTTTTTGGCCACAATGCAAAACGATATGTTTGGCGTAAAAGCAACACAGCTCATCACCCTGAACACACCATCCCCACTGTCAAACATGGTGGTGGCAGCATCATGGTTTGGGCCTGCTTTTCTTCAGCAGGGACAGGGAAGATGGTTAAAATTGACGGGAAGATGGATGCAGCCAAATACAGGAACATTCTGGAAGAAAACCTGTTGGTATCTGCACAAGACCTGAGACTGGGACGGAGATTTATCTTCAAACAGGACAATGATCCAAAACATAAAGCCAAATCTACAATGGAATGGTTAAAAAATAAACGTATCCAGGTGTTAGAATAGCCAAGTCAAAGTCCAGACCTGAATCCAATCGAGAATCTGTGGAAAGAGCTGAAGACTGCTGTTCACAAACACTCTCCATCCAACCTCACTGAGCTCGAGCTGTTTTGCAAGGAAGAATGGGCAAGAATGTCAGTCTCTCGATGTGCAAAACTGATAGAAACATACCCCAAGCGACTTGCAGCTGTAATTGGAGCAAAAGGTGGCGCTACAAAGTATTAACGCAAGGGGGCCGAATAATATTGCACGCCCCACTTTTCAGTTTTTTATTTGTTAAAAAAGTTTAAATTATCCAATAAATTTTGTTCCACTTCACGATTGTGTCCCACTTGTTGTTGATTCTTGACAAAAAATTAAAATTTTACATCTTTATGTTTGAAGCCTGAAATGTGGCGAAAGGTTGCAAGGTTCAAGGGGGCCGAATACTTTTGCAAGGCACTGTCTGTATATGTATATGTATATATATATGTATATATATATATATATATATATATATATATATATATATATATATATATATATATATATATATATATATATATATATATACATATATGTGTGTGTGTGTATGTATGTATATATATGTATGTATGTGTGTATATATATATATATATATATATATATATATATATATATATATATATATATATATACATATATATATAATATATTAGGGCTGTCAAACGATTAAAATCTTTAATCGAGTTAATTACGGCTTAAAAATTAATTAATGTAATTAATCGCAATTAATCGCAATTCAAACCATCTATAAAATATGCTATATTTTTCTGTAAATTATATAGATATTCTGTAAAATAAATTGATGGAATGGAAAGATAAGACACAAGATGGATATATACATTCAACATACGGTACATAAGGACTGTAGTGGGCATTTCACTCTACTGTCATTTAAATCTGTCTATGCTGTCCTCACTCCGAAGCGTCTACTTTATCCAAAGCTAGACAGCTAATGAACGACGCCTTAATAATCAGACTTCTTCCTTTTTCATCTGATTTATTAATAAAATGGCCTCAAACCATTGTCCTCTTTAGACCGTTGTAAAACTACAAAAAAAAGTACACAAGCATTGCATTAGCAACAACGTTAGCTTAGCACGCTATACAGGTTCACTAAACATAAACAAAAAGCGTCTCATACAAAAAATATAACATTTCGCTTACTAACATAATATGTACATTCTTTACAACAACCATACTTACGGACAAATCTTGTCCAAGGATCATATAAGCACAACATTACAACGTAGGCGTCAGCCCGAGACGTCGTGCAGCCATATTGAACTGGCAAGAACACAATAAACCATGTCGCAAAGCGACCACAAGAGTTCGCTGTTAGACAGCACAAAAAGCCTTGCTGTAAAACTTACCAAAAGGCAGAATACTGTCTGAGCGGGACATATGCGTTAATTGCGTCAAATATTTTAACGTGATTAATTTAAAAAATTAATTACCGCGCGTTAACACGATAATTTTGACAGCCCTAATATATATATATGTATGTATGTATGTATATACAGTACTGTGCAAAAGTGCTGTATATATTTTTTTGTAATTATTAAATTTATTAGGATCATGGAAGCTTCCACTTGGGGAAAATATATACACACAGTATATCCTGTATATACATAATATAATAAAGATATACAGTACTGTGCAAATGTTTTAGGCAGGTGTCCAGCCTAAAACTTTTGCACAGTACTATATATATATATATATATATATATATATATATATATATATATCCTAGCCTATCCTATCCTAGCGAGAGCAGAATTACAGACCCCATGACTTTAAGGAGACTATCGCGTACTTAGCTCATTCCGATCCAAAAACTCCATGTAGCATGTATCACTGAGCATCAAGACACAGCTGTGAATGGCCACAACCGGATTTTGGGGGGATTTTATGGGTGAAACATTGTAATATAACAAGGGTCGCGATGCAGAAATTGCAGACATCAAGGAGTGGTCGAGATCTGTTTTTTCATATATTCACCCTTTTAAACGTTTTTTTTTTCTATTGTTTTTCTTTGGATCGATTATGTATCATCTAAAATATTGGGGGAAATGCGACAGGAAAGAAAAAAATACAATTAAGCGATAGTTATGAGGTAGATATCCGTGACTTTTTTACAGACACCGATTTTTTCAATGTGACGTAATTTGTTTAAAAGTTTAAAATATGCGAGTTGATGATTTTTTAAAGTCTTTTTTTTTTTTTTAAACTAAATATTAGACGCCAATGAATGATTCTAAGCTAAAAACGAAAAACATTTTGAATAATAAATATAATTAATTACCTTCGTTTTATGGCTGGGTTGAAACAAAAGCTGTTGCGCGACGTCTGTAAACGGGGGTTTTCAGGGTAAAATGGACAAATTAAAAATAGTTCGGGAGCTTAATGCGCCATTATTCTGCTATGGCAGCATAAAACAACGTACTGTTATGTATTTATGTATATATATATATATATATATATATATATATATCTTTCACCAAAGAAAGAAACTCTACTTTTTTTTTCATTTATACAACAAATTTTTTTAATTTAAAAATTACTGTTTATTATTTAGGGTAATTTTCTAATTTTCGGAAAGAAACTACAAATCTTCTCCATTATTATATGTATATTATTATTCATGGCTATTTTCTGACTTTAAGCCGCACTTGACACATGCATTATACACCAAATTTTACAAGAAAATGGCATTGGTTCAGCAAAGCAACACTGGGCTATCAACCGCAGGTGTTCACATTATATTATGGGTTATTTACACCAAAAGATATGCAGCTCATTAGCCTGTAAAATCCATAAATTTGATGCGCTGGACTCTCAGCCGTAGGGTTCAGTGTGAGTGGAAAAAGTTGGGTCTTATAGTCTCAAAAATGTGGTATTTAATTATTTTTGAGACGAAAGCTATAAATATTAAGATTTGTTATTTGTTATTTGAGTTTTATTTTAACGAGAAACATAGGCTTAATGCACAATTATTTAGTTTTGGAAGCCGTCCATAGCTGTTGGTCAGAAACAAAACAGTTAAATACCAGAAAAAAAGTGATTGTACTGTATAATACGACTGTTTGAGAATCACTCGTCTATGCCATGCCATCTAATGTTGATTCTGACGTAGTTTAAAAAAAGCATTGCAACGTGTAATTATGTCATCATTATACAATTCAATTTAAATCCTCTGCGAGGACCCACACATGTGGAATCCCTGGTGCAATCAATGGTAAACAAGATAGCAACAGGCTGAAGCACAACACAAACAAACAAACAAACAAACAGACCTTCTACTTGGCTTTTCACGGGGTGCCACGGTTGAAGGAGGGATGGTACCCTTTCAGCACGCTTTTGACGCGCTGGAGGATAAACAAGCAAATGCCACCAGCTTCTAAATGTCAATTAAGTGTGATTCATCTCTTCGCTGCTTGGGGGAAGGAAGCAGCGGGTGCTCATTTCGCCTCTCACCCGCCGCACCCTCCTTTTGACTCTCCTGCAAAATCCCCTGAGAGCAGAGTTTATGTACAATGAACGCAGTGTGGGACCTCAGAAATGAGAGGAAGACTGATAACTGTAATTTTTTTAAAGGGTGATAACAGGTGATTATGTCAAAATTATCCACAACAAACAGCTGAAATGATGCCATCAGAGCAGCACATTTTGAAATACATAACACATTTGTTAAGTTTAGATCAAGATCTATTGTTTGACATGTCACTCAATGAAGTGCTTGGCAATTTTAGTTGGTGAACTTTAATCTCAGAGGAGCATCAAAATTTCAAAGTCGATTGCCACATAAACCGTATCACGTGGACAACAATCCAACATATTTTGGGTCCACCAATTTTGGAGACAATCAGATGAAAAATCCATTTTTTCTCAACATTTGTTATGACATTGACTTGTAGCTGTGATTTTGATATTTAAAATGACTGAAGCTCTGAAACCAAATAACCTTTCTGGTGTTCGGAGATTCAGATTGTTTTATAAACATCAGTTCTGGTCACAACATGCAAAGAGGGTTAAAAGATAAAGGATAATGAATAATATTTTTTGAGCATTATCTGACAGAATAGCAGGGGTGCCAATACTTTTGGCTAGCAGTGTACTATATAGTTTCTTTTGTTGTCTTTTTCACGTATGTATCTTTATTGAATAAAAAGCTTTTTAATGCAAAAAAATGACTTGTGTTGTGCATCATCAGCCATCCATCATCAGCATTATGATAATTATAGCTACATACATACAAGAAACAGTGCAACTATATATTCAGAGAGATTGAGACAGCTGTTCTTTCCCAATGCTGTAATGTCAGACAGTCCACTGCAAACAGGCAACCCTGCCCTGCTAACACTCAAGATGCTAATTGGAGCAATCCAATCCTGTGGTTTTGCAAGTGTGAATGGGAATGACTAATGAGGACCTCAATACTCACAAAAGATATGCTGATTACAGTCAGATGACCCTTCTCTGAATACAAAAGTGATTTGTATCAACTGATCCACCCTTGGTAGTTCTAGTCTAGAACAATGGTTGTCACCAGTCAATTTGTTGTTATTAATAATTTGACTCTTGAATGTACGGTCAATATTTAGGGACCATGGTGATGCCGGTGATGATTACGATGATGGTGGCGGTGGTAGTGATAGCAGTAGTCATGGTTATGATGATGAATGTATTGAGAACTGACTGTGATCCCATGAAAATTTTAAGGACTGAGTTGGGGGTGGGACCCAGAAAAAGCTTCGCTTTTCCCGACCCCTTTCCAAGCCACATATGTATATACCGTAATTTTTGGACTATAAGCAGCTACTTTTTTCCTTCATTTTGAATTCTGCGGCTTATAGTCCAGTGTGGCTTATTTGTTGATTTATTTCTGTTAATAGGTTACACTATTTTTGACAGTGGCGTCATAAGACCGTCATATTTGCGACATGACACTATCATGGGCATTACTGAATGCTTATGACAGATGTCATTAAGTTTCATCCGGCAAATTATGTTATCAGTTCCATTTATGTCCTGCTTCGATCTTTTACATCCATTCAAAAGTGAGATAATTTGCCAATTAACACTAAATGACAGTGTCATGTCATAATTATGATTGTCTAATGACAGTCTTATGGCACCACTGTGAAATAAAGTGTACCAAATACCATAAGTAGCGATTAATGACACAACTGGAACAGTAGCTGAATAAAAAAATAGCACAGAACATAAATGTTTATTGTCATTTACATCTGTAGCGCTGCAATGCATGCTAGGAGGCATGTTGGACAACAACAGTGTTGACCGCCGGTGGCAGCAGAGGTTGACTGTCTCCCCTAAGAGAGCAGTGATGGGCAAATGAAGCTTCTCGAAGCAATGATGTTCATGGTGGTCCATTTGATATTATTACAGTTGTATGATTCCGCTGTCAAATAAAGTGTTACCAGTTAATATGTTTTGGTATGAATATCTCATGATACAGTGAGGACAGCTCCAGCTTATAGTCCAGTGCATCTTATCTATAAACAAATGTCATTTTCGTGTCAAATTTGGTGGCTTATAGTCCGGTGCGCCTTACAGTGCGAAAAATTACGGTATATATATATTTTGTTATTATTATCATTATTATTGTTTTTCTTCTCTTGATGTTGTATTACTTTATAACGACTCGAAATTAAACCAAATCAAATCAAAAACCTCCATTATGGTGGAGTTGCACTCATAAACCTGAAGATTTCATTGATACTGGATTATGGTAGCAGAATGACGCATGCACTAGACCAGGGCTGTCATTCATCGGGATCAGACCTCGTTTGGGCCTGACCAGTATATTTTTGGCCAAATAAATGAACTCACTGGCTGCCATTGACAGCGCTAGACATTTAATCCATTTGACTGATTGATTGTTGGTTAAGCGGATAATCAAGTTAATTGGACATACATCTATTGTTGTCAATGGAAGCCAAAGAGTTCATTTTTGTCATTTCCGTTTAATTTTAAGGTACTTATGGATCACACCTGTACATGTTGGTTTATTTCCTGCTGATTTTAGCATTTCTGGGTCTTCTTATGTTCATTAGTCTCTTCCTGTTGATTTTGAAGCACTTCCAGGTTGCTTCCTGTTGATATTGGGTCATTTCCTCTTGGTTTGGGGGCAATTTTTAGACACTCCCTTGATAACCTATTGGCTGCCATTGATGGCATTAGACTTTTAATCTATTTTGACCCAAATGTGACACAAAAGTGAGCCAAAGTCAGGCACTCGATCACACAAAACTGGTTTTACAGCACCAATATCAAAATAAAAGCATGTTACACTGTGATACCATAACATGACTTTTACATTTCCTTCATTGGCTGTCTAGCGCCGTCAGTGGCATTGAAATATGAGCATTTACAGCTAGTCCGTGCCGTTTAAGTGAATTGGACGTCTATCGTTGTCAATCAAAGCTAAAGAGTTCATTTTGGGTCACTTTCTTGTCATTTTAAGGTACGTATTTTTTCGGACTATAAGTTTCACCTGAGTAGAAGTCGCACCAGCCATAAAATGCCCAATGAAGAGGCAAAAAAAACCATACCTTAATTTCTGGTCTATTGGGCGCCCCTGATTACAAGCCTGACCTAGTACATTTTTAAAGGAAAAAACATTTTGTACATACATAAGCCTCTCCTGCCTATAAGCCGCGTGTGCCCACTTAGTAACACGAGATATCGACAAAGAAATACACAGAGTTTTCAAAATTTTAATAACACACCTTAATTTTTCGTTCCAAACAGTGCCAGCAAACACGGCAGTTATATAGCAGCGGCACGGAAGTTACATAGCATCAGCACAGCGATACAGCACTAACTGTGGGCTGGTTATTAAAAACAAGAAAGTCTTTGTTAGCGATCTTCATCTTCCTACTGTGCACTCAAACCATGGATGTCTTCACCCTCAGTGTCGGTTATGAAGACGCTCAGATACACTTTGCCACACACCTACTCAGTCTCTCCTTCGCTGTCGCCTTCAACGTCTCCCATAATGAGGCAAATTCATTCCTGAGCCCGTGCCGTCGTCCTCGTCACGCAGCAGACTGGCCCCTCGAAACCCGTTGGTGATGGCGGACTTCTTTCACACCGATTCACGCTGCCAGGCTCCCCCGGCATACCTGTGCAATAGCTGCTCTTCGCATGAGGCGAGTCTTGGCAAACGATCTCTTGCCACGAATCATCAAAAGTTCCCTTACAATTCGGATGGCCAATGTAATTTCTTCTAGCATTTTCCATGATGCAGGTCTGCCAATTCTACTCAAGCACAAAGACGAGGGTCCGCCACCTCTATTCATGCACAACGTACAAAGTTAAACAACAGGTAATAGTGCAAACTAGCATCTTCCTCGACACTTATATTCCACGTGTCTCACTCCCACATTCCATGCTGAGCGCCCCTGGCGGCCGTCAGAAAAATGCACAAATTGGCCGCATCGTTGCACACGCCGCAGGATCCAATATGAGGGAAAAAAGTAGCAGCTTGTAGTCCGGAAATTACGGAATATAAGTCGCACCGAAGTTGCATTTTTGGGGGAAATTTACTTGATAAAATCCAACGCATAGAACAGATATGTCATCTTGAAAAGCAATTTAATATAAAAATACAATAGAGAACAACATGCTGAATAAGTGTACAGTATGATAGTGTTACATCATGCATGAACAACGAAATGCGAATATACTGTCCTCACCAGGACGTTACGGCTCGGTCCTGGCTATACAGCGAGCTAAACTCCCGAATGACGATGCTGGACATCCGTATAATTTGCTGACTTTATTTTGGCCATCACTATGACACCATCATTTGAAGAGTGAAACTAAAAATAGAAATAATGCAAATCAATTTCGTCCTCGATACCAAACAGGTTCGCATCAACGTAAATAAATAATAATTAGCTGCTATTACAGCAATGACACAAACGGTTAGCATGCGTTCGCTAGCATTAGCACATCGTTCAAACTGGCTCTAAGTGTGTGAGGGGAGTCACGGAACGTATCCAAAGGGTCATGAAAAAATACAACATAAACACACCGGTCAAACCACACACAACACTCCGCCAGATATTGGTCCACCCAAAGGACAAAATCCATCCAGAAAACAAATGGAACTCAATATATGAAATTCCATGCAAATCATGCTATAAATCATACATCGGGGAGACAGGGAGGAGCTTGATTACAAGATAAACTGAACACAAGAAGGAATGTGAAAAGGAGACAACAATGAGACAAACAAGGGCAAAAAAAGAACAATCACAACAAGAACATCACAAATCAGCCGTCACCGATCACTGCAAAAGGGAAAACCACATCATGGACTGGGAAAAGGCCAGAGTCATCCGCACCGAAGAAAACAAACATCAGCGCTGGATCAGGGAGGCCATTGAGATCCGTAAGCGGGGCCCGTGGACCATCAACAGGGACGAGGGGGCATACATGCTCTCTATGACCTGGAACAGCATCTTGGAAGGGTGAATGGGCAGCAGAGGGCGTGACTCGCCTGTCATTCTGACAGGTGAGTCACGCCTTCATCCATCAGCTGATAAAGACGCGTCACACCAACATCAGTGACCCTCTGACGAAGGCGGAAGTTCCCGCCGAAACATATCAGGTAAATAAAACCACCTGGGATAAAAGAAAGGGTTTGACGAATATATAAGTGTAGTCAAAATGAACTCTATAAAACTAGATATCATAATGTTTTAATCATTTCACACATAAGTCGCTCTTGAGTATAAGTCGCACCCCCAGCCAAACTATGAAAAAACTGCGACTCATAGTCCGAAAAATACGGTACTTATTGATCACTTCCTGTACATTTTGGGGCATTCTGAGGTCACTTTTTGGATCATTTACTGTTGATTTTGGGGCATATTCATGTTACTTGCTATTGATTTCGAATCACTGGTTTTGGGACATTGTTGGGTCACTAAGGCTAGGTTCATACCACAGGTCTTAATGCACGAATCCGATTTTTTCGGGTTTTTCCGACTCGAGTCAGGCATTAACTTGACGGTCTGAACGGGACAAGTCGCATAGAAGTGGACCATTTGAAATCCGATCTGAGTCACTTTCGTATGTGGTTCTAATCCGATCTGGGCCACATTTTTTCAGAACGTGACTAGCGGTCTGAACTGTCAAGACTCCCAAATCGGAATTCATGCAGCAATTACGTCAGCAAAGAGCAAGAGGCACGGAGGACGGCAGCCATGTAGGCATTAGCGCCTAGCTTGAACTTAGGGTTGGGAATCTCTGACATGAAGCCGATTCGATATGTATCTAGATACACAGGTACGATTCGATTAAAAAAAACGATACATTTTTAAGGCCTAGCGATTCGATACAGTTTAAGGACGATACGGTTCGATACAGAGTGAAAACGATACGATAGTAAAAATTTGTTGTGTGTGTTCGTACAGTATTTAAACATATAAAAAACACCAAATTACTAATAGCAAAATTAATCAACAAAATTTCATACCAATGTTATGCTTTATTCTTTTATGAAAAAAAAAAAAGGCTTACTATATGGCTGTCATTTTGTTGGATGGGATTGATAATAAAATAAAACTCCAGTGACAGACAACAATAAAGTGCAGTAATTCAAATACTGTCTTTCCTGGTGTTTTGAACACAAGAGGTAAGTAATTTAAGTGCAAACTTTCAACGTAAACATCTTACAAACAAAAAATATTAATTATATGCAGCAGCTCTAGGAAAAAAAGAATTAAACCTGCTAGTGTTATCATAAATAAATAATAAATTATGGATTTACCACTGATATAATTGGGGGAATAAAAACATGGCGTTTTAGACAGACAGGTCAGTAATCATTACTTTAACCTTATACACAGTAAAGTCATTCATTTATGCCTGTGCTTCCACATTTTGTATTCCTCATCACTGTCAATATCTTTTTTTAAGGGCAGATTTTTCTTGAGGAAGATCAACTAATCCACATGTTTAAGTAGACTGCGTTTCGTAGAAACAAAATCTCCAGAGGGTCGTGCTCAGTGTTGTTAATAACGGCATTACAATATAATGGCGTTACTAACGGCGTTATTTTTTTCAGCAGTTTTTCGGAAAGGCATGCGTTACTATGCGTTACTATATTGGTCGAAAAGTCTGAGGGAGACGGACTCACCGAGACAACAGAGCAGAGCAGGAGTAGGGAGGAGGCAAGAAAGTTGTGACGCCGAGCAAACGCGATGCTAGGTAGCTCCAATAATACATGTTGTAGCCGATAGCCTACAAACTACGCCCGCATGTTATGGTAGATATGGTAGACATGGTAGATATCACATGTACTGTACATAGATATAACTAGATGCAAAATGACAGACATGGCACTAAATGAGTTAGTAGACAGCCGCCATCTTAAAGCAGTAGACTTTTTAGGACGGCTCTGTTGTAGAGAACCTTCCGAGTGAACCTAAGTAACTTTTTATCTAAAATACTTCTAAATCGGCAAAATCTTGACTTGAATCTATCTTTAAATGATGAAACAGTTTTAAAACTTTCATATGTCGAAAGTAGAGAGAAGGGAACTAATGCAAAAATGGGAGCAATTTTAACAACTTTTAACAGTTGATTCAGGGTAAAGGGTAAATTAGAGTAAAGAATTGGGCTCGGGCCAATTGTACCACAAAAAACTTCACATAGTGTGGCCAATGTTTTTTTTTTTTTTTTTTTGAGGGAAAAAAAAAAAAAGTAATTATCACCAATTACTTTGCCAAGTAACTAATTACTCTTTCATTCAGGTAATTGAGTTACTAACGCAATTACTTTTTGGGAGAAGTAATTTGTAACTATAATTAATTACTTTTTTTCAGTAAGATTAACAACACTGGTCGTGCTGCCCTTTCCACCATTGTGGTGGGTTGTTTTTCAGGGTTAAAAACTCACGACCTCTGTACTGCTCCACACTTCACACTAGCTCTGTCCCATGCAAACAGATCTGCCTGCCTTCATCACTTTAAAGTCCGACTTTTGTTTTCCTGGGTGCGTTGAAAATCAATTGCTGCATGTCGCTGGTGAGGTGCTCAAACTGTACATTGTTTTAGCATGTTGCCACTACTAGTTTCGTTTTGGACTGTGAAGAAAACGCTACGGAGTGTGCGTTACAGTGGTTTTGTTAGCTCTTGCGTTGTTATGTGACGATCGGGTAATGACGGCAACTACGAGCGGTTCTGCCGAAATGCATGGGAAGTTGAGGCAACCACGACTGTGAGTGGTGCTTGTCCATATTACGTACATCATGCGTGCGGTCACAATCTAAGTGCGCTGTGTGGCAGGTGACACAAGTGCAGCATGTGAAGTAAAAGCTAAATTATTATCATATTAAGCAATGCATTGAACTAGACATTAGAAGCCGATTCTTGTGCTCGGGATAGCCGAATTCTATCTCTACTATCGGTTCATTGAATATTTAATTGCTAATTACTGTCGAATGGTAACTTTACTATCGATACAGCTGTATCGCTCACCTGTAAAACCGGATATCCGGTCGTATCGGTTTATCGTTCACAAGCTTACTTGAACTCTGCTTTTAAGCACGAAGCGGGCTTGACCACGGTCATAAAAAATAAAATGAAGAAAAGAATAAGCCTTAGAATTTTCGATTTTCATTCTGTGCGCCGAATGAGCAATATTCGTTATTGCACACATAGCTGAGTCGGGGCAAACTGACGCACCCACGTCATTTCACGCACACACGTCAAGGCTCATGTGTGTGCGTGTATGCGTTCGATCAGCCTATACAACCCTATATAATCTTTGAATATAAGACTAAATTAATTATTAATGTCTGTTCTTTTGTCCTCTTTTTGGAAATCAAAATATGATCACTCTGGAATGACATACAGCCAGCATGTGTAATTTGTTTTGATGCTTCTGCGCATGCGGGTCTCTTTGCTGAGCGCATCTCGGACTGCGTATTAGTGCGCATGCGTGGTACTTGAACAGTCTCAATGGACAAAGGCAGTCTGAACGGGCACGCCAAAAAAAACAGATATGGCAAAAAATTGGATTTGTGCATTAAGACCTCTAGTATGAACCTAGCCTTACTTTGGCTGTCATTGGCTGCCATTGATAGAATTAGACTTGCATGCACTCGATCACACGAATCACAAAACTGCCTGTCAGGTAGAACAACCCCTTTCTTTTGACACCTCTGCACTTGACTATAAATGCATTAATTGAGATTTTATTGTGTGTAGCCAAAGCCTGCATTTCTATATTTTTGTCTGTTTGTGTCTAAGCGATGACTCTATGCCAATGTGTCTAATCAAGAGGAATTAATCCCTCTAAAGAATAAAAGAATGAGCGACAACAAAAACAACAGCAAAGTATGACGGAAAGTGCAATATTGAAATAATACCCATCAGTTGTCGGCTCAGGGCTGAGCTTTTGTGTTTATTTGCAATCATCAGACAGCCACTTTAAATGTGCATTTCTTGTGTGTGTGTGTGGCTGCGTGCATGGGGGTGTGTCGTACAGTGTTAGTGGATCACTAGTTTGACAAGGCTGTTGTCTCCCTCGGGCCATAGGCAGCGTGCTTCAATGACTGTCTAATATGCATCATATTGTAATGAAGCACTCAGACACACAGACAGATGGATGTACTGTAACTATACATAAACACATACACACAAATGTGTGAGGGGTTGTAAGAAATCATTCGCAATTCGATTAAAGGACAATATTGCCTCGTTCAACGATTCCGTAACTTGAAATCAATTCAATAACTTTTTAACACGAAAGATGAAACCAATGGACTGTGAAATAAATACCTGAATATTGGACAGTGCAGTTATTTTCTTGCAGATTTTTTTTTTGTTTCTTCGTTTCACTGTGGTGCCGGAATGAATTAAACTCATGTCTCATGACACTGCTGCAGATACAGTATGTAAATAATGTTCGCGAATACATATGTTACATACAGTGTATATTATGATTTACATACTTGGCTCCTAACCTCTGTATATGCCAACCCGCCTAACAATGTCTCCTTTTGACCTCCCCTTCTCTTTTTCCATGGTTATCTGCCCCCCTACATGGTCTCCATGGGTAAATATAATTAGCTAACAATATCACCACTATGTCTATAGGGAGCATAGGCATGTAACATAGTTGTCACTAAACCTAATATAATACAGTGATCCCTCGCTGCTTCAAACTTCGAGCCCTCAGTCCATCGTGGATTTTTATTCAATTAACTCATTCACTCCCAGCCATTTTCACCGGTGCAAAAACCCTTCGCTCCTTGCCGTTTTACTGGATTTTGACTGATTTTGCAAGGACCACAGAAAATTCTGTTCTATTGCTATATAAACATGGAACCCACCAAAAGAAAGATTAGACTCTATTCTTTCAGCAGGAAAAAAAATTAAGTAAATGAATTGTTCCAGTCTTTAGAAAATAGCTTAGCTTGAGCAATTTTCCAATTTCTGATAAAAAAACAGAGAAATTGAGCTTTTTGTGAAAGCATACAATATAAACATACTGTAACTTTGACTTTAACCCAGCTATTTTTTTGATTTAGTTACATCCCAAACATCTGAATAATGTTTTCCTTTTACAAAATAACATAAACAACAAGACAAATACAGCTTTTGATAGAAAAGTAACAATTTATTTACTCATAACTAACTGAGAGATGAAGCTGTTGTGGCCGCGACAGCCGGGTAAACTTTTCACTCATCGCCGCCTGTCTCATAAAGATGGATTTTTTTTGAGTCTCCGCGGGGTCTGCCTGGCGAGCATCACTGACTCAACGGCATCGTCTGCTGCACTGGTGGTCCCGGTTGTTCTGCACGATCGCCCAGCGCCTGGCATCCCGGGCGTCCTTTAGGTTGTTATGCTCGGTCGTCCACCACCTGGCATCCTGGACGCCATTCGGTCGTCTTCCGCCTGCGCCCGGGCCGTGCCGTTGCCGTTGAATCGGGTTGCGGGTCTTACCAAATGTGCCACTGCCCTCCAGTGGCCAGTTTTATTGCTTTAAAATGGATTTTCAGCTTTGTGCTTTGGAGCTAAATTGAATCAGAACCAAGAGATGTCTCTTGTTAAAAAAAACGTAAAAGACGTATAAATACACCTTTGGGACATTGAAACAATTAACTCATTTGCTCTCGGAAAAGTATAAATACGTTCTATTTTTAAATGCTTCACTGTCCCAAAAATGTATTTATACGTCTTTTGCGTTTTTTTTTTTTTTTTAAATAAGAAGCATATATACCTTCCACTGTATCTGAGAAACAAAGAACAACACTCCAAACCCATTTTAACGCAATAAAACTGGCCACTGGAGGGCAGTAGCGCATTTTGCAAGATCAGGCAACCTGATTCAACAGCAGTGAACGGCCGGGCAGCATGGTCTAAGCGCTGGCGGCACGATGCCAGGCGGCGCTCCGACCGAACAAAACAACGAGAGGACGCCTGGAAGGCTAAGCGTTGGACGACTGCGCAAAACGAGTGAGACCCTCAGTAAAGCGGCTCGCCAAGCAGACCCCGCAGAAACGCAAAAATAATCCATCTTTGTGAGACAGACAACGATGAGGGAAAAGTTTACACGGCTGACGTGGCGACAACGGCATCATCTCAGCGACAAACCGTCATCTCTCAGTAGTCATGTGTGAATAAATTGCTACTTTGCTATCAAAAGCTCTATTTGGCTGGTTGTTCATGTTATTTTGTAAAAGGAAAACATTATTCAGATGTTTGGGATGTCACTGAAGCAAAAAATAGCCATGTTAAAGTCAAACTTATGTTTGAAATGTATGCGTTTACACAAAGCTCATTTTCTCCGTTTTTCATCAGAAATTGGAAAATTGCTCAAACTAAGCTATTACTAAGATATTAACTTAATTTTTTTCTGCTGAAAGAAGAGAGTCTAATCTTTCTTTTGGTGGGTTCCATGTTTATATAGCAATGGAATAGAATTTTCTGTGGGCCTTGCAAAATCAGTCAAAATCCGGAAAAAACGGCCGGGAGCGAAGGGCCTTGCTCTGGTGAAAATGGCTGGGAGTGAATGAATTAAAAATAGAACGTATTTATGCGTTTATGGAGCAAATGAGTTAAAAAGGATAATTGTAAATGCAATATTTTATAGAGCTGTCCCGATCCGATCACGTAGTCTCTCACTCTCGCTCCTTCGCTTTTCTTGGTCAGGCAGTGCACTGGAGTTGCTGATTAAAGTAAACGATGATTGACAGACAGTTAAGGTTTAATCTTGCCAGAGCCGCCTGTAAGACAAGACTTCAAAGCTGCGCATGCGTCAACATTGTTTAACTTGTTAAACAGTTGCTGTGGCCACTCATTGTGTGTAAGTGAGAGCTTGAGAGGATTTGAGTGGACTCATTCAATCAAGCATTTAATAAAGACAAGCATTTTTTAAAAAACTGTTTTTAAAAATCGATTGGGCGTCTACTTTTTTTCTTTTTTAAAAATAATTTGGTAGGACAGTAACATATTTAAGACTTACCATAATTATTAAATTGGAAGTGCTTAAAAACATTTATCAAAAAATATCTATCTATCTATCTATCTATCTATCTATCTATCTATCTATCTATCTATCTATCTATCTATCTATCTATCTATCTATCTATCTATCTATCTATCTATCTATCTATCTATCTATCTATCTATCTATCTATCTATCTATCTATCTATCTATCTATCTATCTATCTATCTATCTATCTATCTATCTATCTATCTATCTATCTTTAATTTATATCTCTTTCAATAATAAATCTGAATAAATACATTGAACACACACACACACACACACACAAAATGTCTTGGGTGGTGCTACTTCGGGGTTTTTCAATTATCGCGGCTGGTTTTGGTCCCATTAACCGCAAAAATGAGGAATCACTGTACTGGGGCAGTGGTGAGCGGGCAAGAAATTTTGGGGGGACTTACTGTATCTCTCATAAAAAGTCAGAAATAGCACTTTAGACTATATAAAATCTAATCAAAATACAAGTTTCTGTAAAAAGTGAGTGTTTTTCCCCAGCCATCAGTATTCAAAATTAAAATTCTCTTGTTGATAGTCAATTCACCTCTGCTGGTGCTGATCAACTTACATCACTCCTTCACCTCTTGCTACACTCTGCTGCTCTACTTCGTATGGACAGAAATGGTGATATATCACTGCAACTGTTATGCAATTAGTGTTTCTCAATTGGTAGGATTTGACCTAAAAGTGGTTTATGTTGCCCAGGTGGGCTACCTAGCTTACCTGTCTGATTTCTCCTCAGTGATTTTTCCTTGCTGCGAGCAAATAACTTTGTAATATTCATTTGTAAGAGTAATGCTGTTTGAGTCAAATAGAAATAAACAAATAAGACATCTTTGTACAGATTACATGGACTGTGATAAAAAAATACTTTTAACACAGCTGGAATATATGATGAGCACACATTTAAAATTATTAGAGGTTATATCCCAAAGATAGGCAACTTATTAATACAGATTGATTCAATGGGGTACTGCAGGCAACCTGCTCTTTTGCTCGTTTATATTCATGACGTTAGCAACTGTTGCTAGGCGGGTCAAGATTGCGTTTGTCCCTAATGCTAAATGCATGTAATAAGTGTATGAACAAGATGTCTACTAAGCTAAACATACCAATTCTGTCCAAAAATGATGTCCCTAGAGCCCAATTCACTGGTAAAGATGTGGAAGAAAATACAAATGTTCATTTAAAGAGATCGCTTGAGGGGTCTGAAAAAGACGGGAAAAAGAGCTGACCTGATCCAGAGGTATCTTTTTTATCGACACCTTTTTCTTGTGTGCATTGCCTTACGCCACTGACAATGACATTCTCCTGTTTCAACAATCTATCCTTTCCCACCATATGCCCTGTCTCTCTTATATATTATATCCTCTGGTTGTCTGACGTCTCTGACCGTTCTTGGGGGTAATTTACATTGCTATTTTTGTGTAGAAATCACAAATGCTACTCAGTGTCAGACAACGAACACTTTTAATTTTTTCATTAATAACAAATCTTAGTTCTATTAATTTATTTACACTTCCCCCATACTAAAGTTGTTTCACTGCAACACAAAAGGTAACAACAGTGGCAGTCAGATAGCGTTTACATTTTTTTGAGGTCATTCATTGTCAGACAGAAGCAGCACTGCAAAACGCCACGTTAAAAAATAAGTAAAAATATCATAATGGCTTACCTGTTCATCCTCTATAGGACCATGGCCCCCAACAAAATGTTTACCGCATATGCAATGTGGATGGCTTCACCTTACTGGCGTTAAACTGGTCTTTTGGATGTCCGCACAAGTTGTTCACATTTTTTCCTCTGAATTTTTGGCTTCGGGAAACGTATGAAGAAAAAACATCCTTCTTATGTTGTAATGTCTAGAGTCGTTTCTACAAGTTCCATAGCAGCAGTGTTTACTCGGCATGTTCTTTTTTGAAAGTTTACCGGCAGAAAACAAGATGTACTAACATGGGTTGTATGCGAGGGCGCTTCTATGATGACCCACTTTCGGTTTATTATAGTGACGTCAGGATCTAAAAATAGCATTCGTGCAGTATGCTATTCATTCTGGTCATATAAACAAATAGCAATAACTAGCATCAGTATTGATACAGTTCAAATACTACATATCATATTAACACGATATTAGACAAGGTTTTTGATTGACAGCCTCTCAATCAAATTACATTTTTGTCATTGTATTCATAGCCAGTCAGCTAAAAGACCGTAGCTAATCTGCTACTTTAATTTGCGACTAGAGTAGTTTACCGCAGTTAGCTGACTGATGCGTAAAGAGTAAATTTGAACATTTATATTCACAATTCATAGGAATAGGCGATCAAGCAAACGTCAACATAGAGGTAAAAACGAGCAACAAGGATAGGCAGTTTATCTGGCACTAACCTGTAAGGCAGGTGGAAGGTGTAATTTGCACCGTCCACTGTATGATTGACAGTTGGGGACACGCACTGTAATATTGATGCTGTACATGTGATGTTCGAGTAATAGGAATAAAATGATTCTGTATTACATGCTGTCCATAAAAAGTGCCAAACAGTCACTCAATTTGTAATGTATTGTTGGAGGATTAACCAACCATGTTTTTATCCCACATTACGACTTTACAACACATGAGAACGATTTTCCAACTTGGAAACTCATATCTCCTGACACGCATGAACGCAGTGTATCTCCCGAAAGTGCTTCACGGAAGTATCAACTCAAATACCTATAACAGCCAAAGACACGTGCATAAATTACCATATTTAGGAGCCATGTGCAGATAGTGTATATGGAGTGAATAGAGTAATATGAGTGACCATAGTAAATAGGCACATGCTATAGATTACGCTATGCAGACTTGAAAGTCCAAAACTGGAGCATTTGCCCATATAAAATATGACTGGTGACGCCTGTGTCGTGTAACATTGTATTCCTTGTTGTTGTATCTTCTTCTCTTTTGTCTGCTTCCTTCATTTCTGTCCTCCTATAACCCTCTCCTGTTCGTTGGTTTCTCCCAATAAAAAAAAAAAAAACCACAATAAACCACAATGAGAGTATATCAAACTCCCATATGATACCTTTAAAACTGTTCAGACCATAAGGACACTTAAATTCCAATTCATTTCTAAGCAGCTGAACAGGACAGGTAAAAAAAAACAAAAAAGATAAAACCAATGAACTGTGAAATAAATACTTGAATATGGGACAGGGAAGTTTTTTTTTTCCAGATTCCTTTTGTTCCTTCTTATCAGTGTGGTGCCGGAATGAATAAAACTCGTGACACCGCTGTAGAGCTGTAGATACAGTATGCTAATGATGTTCGCAAATACATATGTAAATTCACATAGAACGTGTAGAGCAATTATAGCTGATAACACACACAGTTTGACGATATTTTATACAGTGGTACCGCTACATACGAATTTAATTCATTCCAGGACCTGGTTTGTAAGTCAAAATGGTTGCATGTCGAGCAGGATTTTCCCATAAGAATACATTATAATTTGCTTAATTCCTCGACAGCCCAAAAATCTATGCTAAATCCTGCATAAATACTGCAGGTACAATCACAAATAGCAATTACACATAGCAAAATACATAATGCAAATCATAATAATAATATTGATTATAATGTAACGAATCGGGTTCTAATGTGGCGTTTGTGTTTTGCATGCTGTTCCCGAATGCACCATGTGATTGACGAGAGGGTGAGAGAGATGCGGAAGAGTGGGAAGTTTTTTTTTCCCTGCAGTATATTTTCATTGATTTTCAAACTGATAATTTATACCTTAAAACAGTACCACAAAAAATACACTAACAACGCAACCCCCCCCCCCCAAGAACGATGGTTCCTCTACCATTATTATCCTCCAGCTTTACCCTTTTCCCCTCCTTCTTAACCCCTTTATCCTCCATAAACACAAAGTTCCAGTCCACAGCTTGATCCAGTGAACCTCATGTTAGTTTCAACTTCTTGACATAACTAATAAAAGGTGCCCATAAATCCTCAAAAGTCTGTTGAATGTCCTTCAAAATATATGTCATGCGTTCTAGAGGTATTACAAATAGCCTCTGATTCATGCACTGTTTGGCAAACAGTCCATGATTCAATTTTCCATACAAGTGCAATGCATTTCTTTGCCATTGTTAAACCAAGATTAGTAAGTGTCTGTTTGTTGTAATTATGTTCTTCTGGAACATAATCTTCTTCTGGAATTACTTCTTGTAGTCCGAGTGGAATGTCTTTTAAAATCACTCCCTCCAAAGTCCTACTTACGTCATTACCAAACTTGATTTCTCCACATTGTCAACTTACAGTGGGAAGTTTTTACCCTCTCTTTTCATGTTCTGTTGTTGTTAGCGTCGGTTTCGGTGGACAGTAGCCGTGTTGTGTTCCACAAGTCCTAAAATAAATTATTTAAAAACCTGACGAAGCTGGCGACTTCCTTGCTGATGTTACAATAATAATAATTGTCACCTTATAAAGACTGCCAAATGGAGGTCGGAGGAGGACAATCTCCATCGTAGACATATTTCGGCTGCATCATTTCCATCTTAATTTGGTTAGCGTCACCTTTTTCCTTTTTTCACTACCTGCAGTAACCATCTTGGGGACGCATGTTGATTTCTTCCCACAACAAAATCCGCCGTGGTGCCTTCTTGCAGGAGAACAATGAAATTAAGACGCTGATGTAAATCGTCGTATTTCAAGAATGTCGTCATATGTCAAGGCAAATTACGAGTCTAATTTTATGTCAGATGTCGAAAGGATCGTATTTCGATGCGACAGTATGTCGAGGTACCACTGTATTTGCATATACAGTAGTCGATTCATTTGTATTAGGCATTGTTATCCCAAAGGAATTTACAAATTCCTCTTATTCTTGAGACATTTAATAGTAAATATTTTTTAATATTTAGTTTTTGTTTGACTTTTTATTTACATTTTTTAAAAAAATAAAAAACAAAAACAAAATAGGGGACACAGCAGTATACCGTATATTCTTTTTTTATTTTTAAATGTTTATTTTATTTTTAACCAAAGAAAGAAACTATGCATATTGTTTATTATTATATATACTGTATATATATATTTACGGTAATTTTCTGACTTTAAACCGCATTTGACACAAGTCGTACACACCAAATTTTACAAGAAAATGACATTTGTTCATATGAAAGCCACACTGGACTATAAACTGCAGGTCTCCAAAGATATGCAGCTCATTAGCCTGTAAAATCCATAAATAAGATGCACTGTTCATATGTCGAGGTACCACTTTGCACTAATTCGACACAAACACACCGATAAGTACAATAACAAACACTTACCAGTAGCCATGCTTGCAAAATGCACTTGCACAATAAAAAAACTCAAAGAAGATTTTTTATTTTAAAGCCCATTCAACAATACACATTATATTGTTCCACTCACTTAAGAGGCTTTTTTTTTCCCACAATCACTCGGGCCCAACAAACAGCTAGCTAAAGCTAATCCACCTCCCCTCCTGCCCACCCTTCTTTTTGTTTTTTGCGAGAGTCAGCCAGAACATTGTCCTCACTGGCTGCAAGCAGGAGGAAAGACCCTGCAAGGACAAATCTTGACTGTCAAGAAAATCATCACCGTGGAAACCCATTTAAAGGAGTCTTATTATGTCTTTTTTTCAAAATTGGAAAACGCTCCTGGGTGTCTTAAGAACATGTCTTTTGAGGCTTTTGTCAACTCACTCCAAGGAAAAAGACTTCAGCATATATTTTATTGTTTTGCAAATATCAGCCTGTCTTGAGGGGGCGGCCTCACTTTTGATCATTCAACTGGTCAGTAGCGAAAAAGCTTTATATTGAGCGAATGCTGAAAACTAAGCAGTCACTCTACACAGTTAACAGTCTTCCCACACCTACGTCATTCATTATCTTAAAGTGCCTATGACAGCAAAAAGCATGTTTATTTCATATTTCACATACCGTAATTTCCCGAATATAAGGCGCACCCGTGAATAATGCGCACCCCAAATTTACTTGTAAAATCTAGGGAAAATTATTGTACCCGTTTATAACGCGCACCCTAATTTTAGCACCAATAAAAGCGGCATGGAAAATGAATGAATGACAGACCTCGTGTACAGATACAGAAATGTCATTTTACTGACTGGTGAAACACAGCACAAGCATAGTATATTGGTAGTTCAAAACATTACCATAAACTGACAATATTTACGGTAATAATATGATATGACAACCTCTCCAACTTACCATATCTAGGAGAAAACAAAACAGATGTGACTTCTCTTTTAAAGGCTGCTGTATAACTTGCTCGTTTCATCATGATGAATAAATGTTTCTTCCATGGTTTGATACGGTAAAATGAAAGTGTGAACGTAAGTCGGAAATCCGAGAGAGCTCATCGCTGTCGACAGGACAGTAACAATAGGAACTATTGTTATTTGGGTTTGAGTTTCCCGAGGGACAGATATAGTTGACGGACACACACAGGAAGTCTGTGTTGTTACGTTTGTTTTGGTCCGTGTTGCGGAGCCGCAATAAACGTTGACTCAAATGAGTTCAAGAAACTAAATTATGTGCTTTATGAAGAGTGAAAAAAGCAGAATTTAACACAGACGAAATCATTCGGCCGATCACAGTGAAGTATTACCGAAACAAAATGGTGACGTCACGTACCGTAATGGTTGGCAACGGATCGCCGCATACATTTCTTCAACACAACGTGGCCATGTCAATTAAAAATAATAATAAATCGGCATATACATATATATGTGTATATATATATACAGTACTGTGCAAAAGTCTTAGGCAGGACACCTGCCTAAAACTTTTGCACAGTACTGTATATATATATTTTTAATTATTAAATTTATTAGGATCATGGATGCTTCCACTTGGGGAAAATATATACATACAGTATATCCTGTATATACGTAATATAAAAAAAATATGCAGTACTGTGCAAAGACTTTTGCACAGTACTGTATATATATGTATATATATTATTATACATATTATATATATATATATATATATATATACAGTATATATATATAATATAATATGTATAATATATATTTCTGTTTCCACCAATGTACTCGTTTATAATGCGCACCATGATTTTACAAGTTGATTTTGGGGAAAAAAAGCGCGTTATATTCTGGAAATTATGGTATTATTTTATGCTCCTGAATGAAATGGACCGCTTGGATGTGTATGGAAGCGATCGATTTATATAAATGAGTGACTTCCTGGATTGACGAGGAATGCGAATGTGATGTCATCCAGGTCAGCATCTCACAATACGGCATTACTTTATAGCATGCAGATGGACTGCGGATTTTGCAGTATTAATTTGTTTATTTTTCGCATCACGCCAGCCAAATGTGCTGCGGGGTTTTGTTGCTGCACCACCGAGAGGCGTGTAAGCCTTTTTGGTTTTCAAAAACTTTTTTTTTTTCAAAAAGTTCCTGTTCACAGCAGAGATTGACCAAAACAAGTCCGACAACTGTGGGACTACTGTACTTATGAGGAAATGAGTAAACATCGTGTTTTGTATTATGTCAAATACTGGCATCATGGCAAATGTTTTAATAAGGAGGTGGCCGGCATTTTGTGGCAGACAATGCTCCTTGTCTACCGAAAAGGCCACTCGGCCGACGACCGGCAGCTTGTCACACACACCCCTCTTCGTGTGCCCGCAGGTAGAGCGCTATACTCGGCTTATCCTCGTACAGCCCCCGCTCTCGTCTGCGGTTCTCCATATCGTCCAGACCCTCTTCGTGTGCCCAGCAATAGACCACTACAACACTACAACAAAGTTGGACCTCACAACAGACAAAGAACAACCGAGGGATGCATTCAAGGGTTTATTAAAATACAAATCAAAACAACATGCGATCAAGGAAAAAAGGGGAAATAACAAAACAGGTCCATGACAGAAGGTTGACGTGGATCAATATTACAAACGTGAGGTGGTAGACAGGACCAATAAAACGACTAAAAATACACTCATATACCCGCACAAGGTAGAGAAATACAAAACTAAAGCGGCAGACGACCAAAACCTAAGGCGGGGTAGAAATGACAAAATGCAAGGCGACTCAAAAGTGAGGTGTGGAATGGCGACCAGCAAGGTAATATCTCGGGACCCTTTTCTTGGATCACCTGCGTGATACAACTGTTGATAAGCAGGAATTAGCTGCAGGTGCGATGTCGGGAACGCCTCCACAGTTGGCTCTGTAACAAAACAACAGCCAGCCTGCTGACCAGCAGCAGACCATAACAACATATGCATGTATACATGTAAAAATTATTGTTTTCTCTCATATATATCTCATTTATATCATTATAATTACATTTGCAGTGTCTAAAAAACATTTATTAACCCTTTATCACATTTGGTACACCTACAATTTTATGATTTTGAGAGTAATTCAGAATTTTAACATTTCTTTTTGAAAAAAAAAAATGATGGATGCAAGTCAACACATGCAACTGCAGGTTCCATGAGAAAAAAAAAACAGGATTTCGCTAGGGTTACAGATATTAGAGCGCTTATTACACATATTTGACATTTCTTTTTACAAATTTGAAAAAAAGGTTTCATTAGGACCTTATTTTTACAAATTTTGGGATTCTCTGATAATTGCTTCATATTGCAGGTCGTTAAGGGTTAAAATATTACAAATAAGGGTTTTTTGTTGTTGTTGTTTTTTTTTTTAAATACTTTGGGTAAAAAATAGGAAAAAAACGTGTCATATTTATCTCTTTCCAATGCTGTTAAATCTGAATAAATACATTGAACACACCCCAGGATATATAAATAAATAAATACATTTTAAAAATGTAAATCAGCTCCGCTTCGTGAATTTTCGATTTTCGTGCGTGGAGGTTCCCCTTTAACCGCGAAAAACGTGGGATCACTGTATGTTTACTCCACTTTGGACGAATGATGTTTCATTCCTGTATTTTTGTGCCTCACCGGAATTCAGTGGGTTTTTTTTTTTTATTTTTTTTTTTAAACCTTTCCTGTTCAGCTGTTTGACACGGGGAATGGAAGTCTGAATGTCTGGTTGGTCTAAACAGTTTTAATGTTTTACATTGGAGTATGACCTACGCCCATTGTTACCATTCAACATATCTCATTTATTAAGACAAAACCGTAAACAGGAAGGGGTTATGAGGGAACAGAAGAAAAGAAGGAGAGAGAGCCAGAAGAAACACAAACAACAACAAGAAATACAGTGGGGAGAACAAGTATTTGATACACTGCCAATGGGAAAACCCACTGGCAGTGTATCAAATACTTTTTCTCCCCACTGTACATTGAACGCCTACACTAACTATGAATATGTTGGTGTTATCGTCGGTTAGATGTATTTCTGGTTGACACCATGTGGGGGGCCTGTTAACCAGAGAAAGAGAGGGGTGGGTGTCTAGAAGATAAGTGATTGGGAGGGTTGGAGTGTACTCAAATTAGCCCTGTGATCTAGGACCCAGTAATCGTGTGAATCCCTTGTGAGTGTGAGTCCGTTGGCAACCCTACGCTGCCCCTTCGCTAATCCCTGCACCAAGGCCCCCACCCAATCACATCCAGCAATGCGCAAAGCCCATCAAGCATGCGATAGCCACGAAGGCAAGAGCCACCCCAGCTAAAAAAGCTAATAAAACATAACATTGTAAAAAAAAAAAAAAAAAAAAATCAAACATCGTAAGCAGTTACTCACAATGTTACTCATTAGTTGAGTATTCTTTTCACCAAATACTTTTTTTACTTATACTTGAGTTATATTATTTTAAAGTAATGCTACTCTTACTTGAGTAAAATTTTCGGCTGCTCTGCCCACCTCTGGTTATCGTGAATGGCACTAAATGAACATCAAAAAAACAAAACAGTTTTGCATGAAACTATCCCTTTTTGTGCTTTTCAGGTGTCGGCGCTCAGAAGGTGCGCGTGGAGGTGGAGTTGGAAGCGTACCCCAATGAGTCGGTGGACCTGCGCTGTCAGTTCATTGATGGAGGAGGCAAAACCAAACTCACCCAGGTCAGTCAATTCATTGATTGTTTCCTGATTCAGAAATTTGCTTTAATTGTCTTTAACATGTCACTTTTTGTAAATAAACTGGAATGGAGGCTAAAAAAAAGCCTTCTAAATTTTCTTTACTATTCACTTCCTACAATTGTTTACAAATATCAGAATCTTTTGGAATTTCTCACATCTCTGCATAAAATCACCATATGTGATCTGATCTTTGTCAAAATCACACAAATGAAAAAAACTGACTGTTTAAACTAAAACCATCCAAACGTTTATAGGTTTTCATATTTTAAATCACATTTAATATTTTGTGGCCCTCTCTTTGGCAGCAATAACTTCAACCAGACGCTTCCTGTAGCTGCAGATCAGTCTTGCACATCCATCAGGACTAATCTTGGCCACTCCAGAACGTGTATTTTGTTCTTCTAAAACCATTCTGAAGGGTTTTACTTTTGTGTTTTGGATCATTGTCTTGTTGCAACATCTGTCCTCTTTTTAGCTTCAACTGTCTGACAGACGGCCTCAGGTTTTCCTGCAAAACTTTTGAATTCATTCTTCTGTTACTAATTGCATGTTGTCCAGGCCCTGAGTAAGCAAAACAGCTAAAACTCCCTTCACCATGCTTCACGGTGGGGATGAGGTGTTGACGTTGGTGAGCTGTTCTATTTTCTTCCACACAAGACGCCCTGTGTTACTCCCAAACAATTCAACTTTGGTTTTATCAGTCCACAAAATATTTTTTCCGCTGCGTGATTTCGACAAAGATCAGATCCCATCATATGCAGATTTGTGAGAAATTCCAAAAGGTTCAGATTCTTTTTCATACCACTGTACTTTTGTCCGTTCAATGGAGTGACAGAACCTCGTCACTGTTAGTTTGGGCATTACGCCAAAACTGCCAAGCTCGACCAGGATCCAAGAAAACAATGAAGGCCCAAACAAGAAAGCATTTGCTTGATCCTCGCGTGAAACTCTCAACCCTGCCTCTTTGAGATCAATATTCAATTTGTCCATGTAGAGGCATGTGCAATTGTCTGGTCTTCTGCAGTCAGCTAATTGGCAATGCTGGCATGGCATGCCTGTGTGAAGCCACAGGTGAGCGGTTGTGCTCCATGCTGAAATCCAGCAGGGAGGGTCATAATCTGCACAAAAATATTTCTGTAAAAATACAAGCATAAAATAATGACGATAAAACATTGCACTTCAACATTTAAAATTAAAAAAAATGTAACACTTTACAATAAGGGTCCCTTAATTAACAATGGTAAATGCATTTTTAGGCAATGATTACTGTTTTTTAAGTAACATTAACATAATTAATATAATTGCTTATCTAATATTATTTAACATGAGTTAAAGCATTTGTTAAGTCATTAGTTAATGCATAACCAGACAGTAACTAATGGTTTGGTAAAATTAAAATTATTTATAGGCCTATATAGGGTTACAGTTTAGGGTTAGTGTTTGTTAACTTAAGCATTTATAATTTCTTAGTTAAGGGACACATGTGCTACACTTTATAATAAGGGTCCAAAAAGCATTCAGTCATGGTTAATAAAGGTTAAGGGGGGAGACTTAAGCATTTATAATTTCTTAGTTAAAAAACACATGTGCTACACTTTACAATAAGGGTTCAAAAAACATTCAGTAATGGTTAATTAAGGTTAAGTAATACTTATGAGGTATGTTCACGTAAAATAATACCATACTTAAGGTTAGGTTAGCAGCACCCAAGGACTCACAGAGCAATGTTTCTCATTTTAGAATAACATAATCACTTCCTAATACCAGTATACATTAATACCTATTTATTAATGCAGTGATGTACTGTCTATGTGAATTAATGTTAAGTAATGTATTATATACCGTATATTATATATTATAACCTAACCTTAAGTATGGTATTATTTTACGTCAACATACCTCATAAGTATTACTTAACCTTAATTAACCATTACTGAATGTTTTTTGGACCCTTATTGTAAAGTGTAGCACATTTGTCCCTTAACTAAGAAATTATAAATGCTTAAGTTAACAAACCCTAACCCTATATAGGCCTATATATATTTTTAATTTTACCAAACTATTAGTTACTGTCTGGTTATGCATTAACTAATGCATTGACTAATGTTAATTAATATATTACTAAATGTTAAATAAGGGATTATATGAATTATTGTAATGTTACTTAAACATTAGTTATTTTCATAAATGCATTAACTAATGCATTAACTTGATGCATTAACTCATGTTAATGAATGTATTAATAAATGTTAGATACGGAATTAAATGAATTATAGTAATGTTACTTAAACATTACTTATTGTCTAAAAAGTGCATTAACTTATGTTAATTAAGGGACCCTTATTGTAAAGTGTTACAGAAAAAAGAATGACTGCATGACTGTCTGCGACCGGGATTCTTTTTTTTAAATGATTCTGTCAATCTGCAAGAAAAATAAGGAAGCAATTTCCAATACAATATAAAAGCTCCTGATTACAAAACCCCCCAAAATTCGATTAATCGACCAGCACTCCACAAAGCTCAGAATAACAGTGGAGTATGATGCGTGAAACCTTGCATTTTTAGACAATAACTAATGTTTAACCCTTGAGAGTCGAAGGACGCGCCGGCGCGTCCTCAGCGCACGTCGTCTTTGAAGCACCCTCGCGTCTTAATTACGTCACCCACATGCCGTTGGTTGGTCTCGTTTTAAAGTGCGGAAGTTGCGGTTTACTCTCGTTGTTATTTGAAGTCAATCGACCAACTAAAACGTGAGATATTGTCATTTAAGTTTTATAGTTTTATTGTCCTCTCAAAAAAACATTAAAACGCTGCATGGATCATTTGTTTATGTCTATATTTCCATAATTTCTTGTCCTTTTTCAAAACGGAAGCTCCATGAAAAAAACACAAATCAAACGAACCCTTTCGAAGTCACAGTGGAAGCACAAAATGCGTTTTTTTTTTTTTTTTATAAATATAACTGCCGTGCGAGGTTCCACCGAACGAGAGGCAGGAGTGTTCTGACGCAGCGACGGGCGAGCGACGGCCGTTTGAATCAAGCAAGCGGGCGAGCGACTTTGTGTGACTTTGAGGATGAACGGAAAACTAAATTTAGCGCAAGCAATTGTGCTTTTTGATCAACTTGAGGAAGAGGGTGGTCCAAATTCGTCATCATCGTCTTCTTCGGAAGAGTCCTCGAGTGAAGATAGTGACGGATTTGAACACGTGGGTGACGCCATCGACGAGCAGAGGTAAGCCAACTCACTTTTTTTTTTTTTTTTTTTTTAATGCTGTAAAAGTTTCTTTTGATATTGCAAGACAAAGTTAATTTTGATGCAATATAAGTGCGTGTTTGTGTATGTAATAATAAAATGTGCATATCAGATCAAAGTATAATTTGTGGTCTTCTTTCTATATGAAGATTAGGGATGTAGCACATATTCAGCTACGGTATTCTTTCTATTGTCATACATATAGATTTCCATTATTATTTATTGCTGTATATATTTTTATTTTATACTTTATTATTTTCATAAATACTGACTTTTGTTTCATGTACATTTATAGTGACAATGAAAGTAAAGTGAAATGAAAATGGAAGGGTGGAAAGAGGACCGACACCCCATGGAAGTGTGGGCTGTGATGTAGCCCTGTGTCTAATTCCAGGACGAAACTGCTTTTCGGAGTGGCATGCCTGAAAAAAATTTAACTTGTTTATTGTAAATATTTTTGAAAATACTTTTTTCCCCAATGTTATATATATATATTTTTTTCCCACAATCAGTCTTCTCAATTTGTGTATATAAATGTGTGTTCAAGAAGCTTGATTGTGTGTACATAGTTTTCATCAGGTGATGGGCCGCAATACCTAAACTCATAAAGAGATGGCCTCTAAACACTTTTTGTGTTAGATGGTATATTTTTTCACTGTTCTTCACTGTTTGGTCTGCTGTATATAACCTGTTTTGACTAGAGCATGTATAAATGCAAAAAACGCCTATGGCTATACCTGTTGTTTATGTTGAATTGTCAAATAAAAGACTATTTATTCTAAATTTTTTTGGTTGAATGTTCATCCTAACATGTTGAATAAATATTACAAAGTTTCAAAACGGTTCGTTACGCATGTTTGGTTGTCAATTGGACATCAATATTAAAAATTTTGACAAAACGATTTTGGAATTTTTGGTCTTTTTGGGCCCAAAATTATGATTTATAATTGGTCAGTGAAGGAAACAACAGTTTGGACATGAAGTTCAAGGTGTCACAAAAAAAGGGACCAAACCAGGCCATCGTAAACAATTCTGTCTTTGAAATATAAAGGCAACTTCAAAGGCATGCAAAATCAGACAAAATAGGCCCAGACCTTAAAGGGTTAAGTAACATTACAATGATTCATTTAATCCCTTATCTAACATTTATTAATATATTAATTTCTTAGTTAAAGGACACATGTGCAACACTTTACAATAAGGACCAAAAAACATTCATTCATGGTTAATAAAGTATAAGTAATACTTATGAGGTACGTTCATGTGAAATAATACCATACTTAAATAAGGGATTATATAAATTATTGTAATGTTACTTAAACATTATTAGTCTTAAAATACATTAAATAATACATTAACCTAATGCATTAACTCATGTTAATAAATATATTAATAAATGTTAGATACGGAATTAAATGAATTATTGTAATGTTACTTAAACATTAGTTATTGTCTAAAAATGCATTAACAAATGTTAATTAGGGGACCGTTATTGTAAAGCGTTACTGAAAAAATATTGACTGCATGATTGTCTTTGACCGGGATTCTTTTTTTTTTTAATATGCAAAAAATTAATGATTTTGTGAATATGCAAGAAAAATAAGGAAGCAATTTCCAATAAAATATAAAAGCTCCTGATTACAAAAACCCCCAAAATTCAATTAATCGACCAGCACTCCACAAAGCTCAGTATAAAGGTAGAGTATGATGTGTGAAACCGTTCGCGCCTTCTTCACGGTGTTTTAATGGCTGGTGACATTTTGCCAGCGCAGGAGATTATTATGAGTATCAATGAGAGACATGACACTGTGTTTAAAATATGAATAACACCTCGCTATGTGGCGCCTTTTAAAGTTCAACACCGGTGCCAATTACAGCCAGCAAAGTGGCCATTAAAATAAATCTATGCACCCATCGCATTCTCCTCATGGCTGATCCTGATGCATTACAATTTCTCACATAATAATGCAGTGTAGAAAAAGAAAAGAGAGGAAAAACATCAGTTGGAACCAAAGTTTCTGCGCACATGCAAATTGCATTTGTGGCACGAAAGCTTTTACAGCCTGACCTCTCATTAGGCTTGTTAACATTTTCAATTTAAGTTGTCTTTGGTTAGGAGGTAGGGTTTGAAAAACTACTTACTGCATGATAAAAATGATGATTTGAATGTCAAAGTACAGCATGTGATGGTTTCTTTAGCGCCTTAATAGAATTAATAACATTTTTAAAACGGCAAAAAAATAAAATGCAGACGTTCAAATGAACTCTTTCAGTGCCCTTGACGGTATGGATGAACATGGTAGATTAAGACCTGCAGGGGCTCTATGATTGAGCCTTATGGAACTCCTTGGGCAGCTATGTTTGAATAATTTTGACGTCTATCACTGTCAATGGCAGCGAATGAGTTAATAGTTGCATCATAGAACATTGATTTTTTTTCTTACTCTTATAAGTAATGTTTGTATCACCATATCGTGAGATAATGGTCATGGTGAGTGTCAGGGAATGCGCGGGCAGACAGGGTGTGTGTGGACCCAATTGCAGGGAAACAAAAAAGGCAAGGCAGGTGGCGGTGCAAAAATGATTTAATTAAAGCCAACTAAAAACAAAGTACAAAACAAAAGCTGTGGTAATCAAAAGACAGCACTGAGGCAAACAAAACTATCACCAACAAAAGACTGCTTCTCAAAAACTTACACGGAACACGAGGGCTTGGACAGGTCTTGACTTTGGTAGAGACATAGACAATGACGTAACAAGGAGTGACAAGAAACTGGGTCATTATATACACACACACGCAGACAAGGGGTAACGAGACGAGGAACAGCTGGGTAACACAGGTGGATGCAGATTGCAGGATACACTGGGAGAACACACACAGGTGGGAGCAATGGGCAATCACAGAGACAAGTCACACTAGGAGAAACCAACACAAAACCTAACAGGTGAGCCTTGTATCATATCGTGAAGTACACAGAGATTACCACTCCGAGTCACGAGTCAAGGTTAGGGCACTTGTAGATAACGAAGTAGTCGCCAGTCAATGTCAAGGCACACAAAGACAAACAATGGACTGGTCAACTAGTAGTGTCAACTTTCAAGACATATCTGAACAGGCAATGAACTAGTCTCCTGTCAATGTCAAGATACAGTGAGGAGCAGAAGTAGGGCAGAAGTTCACCCACTTAGAAAATAGGTAGAGGTCTGAAATTTCAATCATAGATGTATTTCCACATATAGAGACATCATCTAAAAAAAAAAAAAGAAAAGAAAAGAGGGGAACTCACATTGAATGACTTTTCAAAAATTTATTTTTAATATACTGGGGTTCATAAGTATTTGTGACCCTGAGAAGAAGCAAAAATTATGACACTGTAAGACTTGTCAGTCTGCCTTAAAAAAAGTCAACCTTTTCCCCATGAGTAACCACCCACCCACTGCCCGTTTGGGCTCATTATTGTCACCTGTGCACCCCACAGTCAGTCATAATCCAACTGCTACCATAGGCAAGACCAGA
The DNA here is from genome assembly GCF_030265065.1 of Corythoichthys intestinalis. NCBI lineage: Eukaryota > Metazoa > Chordata > Actinopteri > Syngnathiformes > Syngnathidae > Corythoichthys > Corythoichthys intestinalis. The sequence continues at coordinate 25,894,399 of NC_080416.1, forward strand.
CAGCTTCCGAAAGACACCAGAGAAAAAAATGTTGAGCTCCACAAAGCTGGAAAAGGCTACGGGACAATTGGAAAGCAGCTTGGTGAGAATAAATCAACAGTTGCAGCAATTGTTAGACAATGGAAAAGGCTCAACTTCGTGATAGTCTACCTCGGACTGTGGCTCTGTGTAAAATCTCTCCTTGTGGGGCATCACTCATGATGAGAAAAGTGAGGGCTCAGCCTAGAACTACACGGCAGGAACTAGTCAATGACCCGAAGAGAGCTGGATGCACAGTTTCAAAGGCTACTGTCGGTAGAACACTACGGTGTAATGGTTTATACCAGTGCTTCTTAATTATTTTCTGTTACGCCGCCCCTAGGAAGACGTAAATGTTTGACCCCCCCCCCCAAACTCTCTGCCACCACTGTAAATAGTATCATTTGTCTATAATATTACTATTATAAGTATGCCTCTGCCTAACATTGTGTCCTTTTTTTCTATTAAAGAGAAAAAGTAGCGTAGATCAAATTATAATAAAGTATAACTTTATTAGCATTGTTTTGTTTGTAACAGAAAAGACTTAATGTGCATCAATTTGCTTGAATAAAAAAAAAAGACATCCAAACTACAAAAATTCACTCAACGTGCATTTTTGACCATTTAATACTGAAAAATAAAATGTAATAAAATCAGTAAATAATAACAAACTCAAATTGATTTGAAAAATTAACTCATCAGGACAATATGCCAAAAGAATTGACCGAAAAAACAAAGCTGAATAGAAAAAAACCCAAAAGTGTCTTTGGACAGAAGGACAGCTTTTATTTTCGCTGCTCACAGTATCCCTTCCTTTGCAATGGTGTGGGGTTATTTTGCACTGAGCATGCTAACAGTGCTCACTGGTTTACTGATATACCACTGACAAAGCGGGACGATTGTTGGCAATATTCGGCACGTTTTCGCTGAAAAACAATCAAGTGGCTTATCAATGAGATTGAGGTCTAATGTCCTTAAGTGGCGTCTTATTTGATCTGGCTTCCGGCTGTCCGCTATAATCATTTTTGGATGCAGTAAACAGTGGTCTTTCCTCATCTCCCACTGCATTAAAAGTCAAAGCCAAAAAGCGCATTCTCGGCAGCCGAGGGAGAACGGTCATCGTGACAATCCCAAGTCGAAAATGGCACTTCTTGGGCGGACACGTGAGAACGGTAAATGGTGTTATACTTGTATAGCGCTAGGCTCTCAAAGCACTTTACACTACATCGCCATCTACCTACTGGTGACACAGCACCAGGAGCAATGTGGGATTCAGTATCTTGCTCAAGGATACTTAGGCGTGTCCATCAGGGTAGAGAATCGAACCCACAACCTCTGGGTTGGGGGGGGGCAACTACTCTACCACTGAGCCACGCCATCCCCAGACAGCAGGTTGCTGCGTGAGTCCGGCTGGAAAACGGCTTTCGAAAACGGCGCACAGCTCTTCATATCTTTTCTGTGTGCTCTTGCTTAATTCAAAAATACTGCGCGTGCTCTTGCTTACTTCAAAAATACTGCGCGCACTCTGAAAATGCTAGCGCCACTGCCACCCACTGAATGGATGTGCAAGTACACGTTATTCTAGTATGGAAAAAAAAAAAAAAAAAAAAAAATTTTTTAAATAACAGCATGTTCCCTGAGGTCACATGCGCCACCCCTGGCATCGCTCTGCGCCCCCATTGGGGGGCGTGCCCCACTATTTGAGAAGTACTGGTTTACACCATGCATTCAGTTTCAGTTTATTTACACATCATATCAAGGTACACACAAATGTGTACAAGGTACACTAACTGATAAGATGTGTGAAAGGCACACTTCGAATAAACTCTTTAATGCTTTTAGTCGGGGCCCAGTTGGACAGCACACACATACACACACCTATGCGCATACATACAATTAACTATGGAAAATTTCAACATTCGGTTTACATCGGATTTAATATGAAATACCTTAGTAATGTTTATTCGAAGAATTAGCATATTAAGATACATTGCAAGGAGGTGAGTTTTGAGTTTTTTCTTAAATATGGAGATGGAGCTCGACATTTTAAGTGTTTCGTCCAGTTCATTCCATATCTGTGGTCCTCTGCACACAATTCCAAAGCTTGTACACTTTAGCCTTCTGTTTTTCCCAGTGTTATTATTTTTTTCTTCTGGTAATATATGTGTGCTGAGGAGTACAGATTGGGATGAGATCACTTAATTTATGGTTTAGTTTATGGATGACCTGATGCATTACGCAAGCATTTTGAAAGTAGTTGTGTTCTCTTAGCCTCAGAAGGTTGTGGTGGTGAAAAATTAGTTTAGTCAGAGCATTGAACTCCAACCATTTTAGGGCACGTATAACTTTTTTCTGTAGTGTTTCAAACTTTTTTAGATGTTTTGGAAATGTGTTTTTGCTCAGAGGGTTCCGCTATTGAAGCCTGTACATGTGAAGACCCGTCTGAAGTTTGCCAGGGACCATCTGAATGATGCAGAGGGGCCATGTGTTCAGATGAGACCAGAGTAGGTCTTTTTGGTGCAAACTTTACTCGTCATGTGTTGAGGAAAAAGAAAGATGAGTACAATCCCAAAAACACCATGCCCACTGTGAAGTATGGGGGTGGAAACCTCATGCTTTAGGGCTGATTTTTGTCAAAGTGGAAAGGAAAGATTGTACTGTATAAAGCACAGAATTAAAGGTGGAATGTATCGTCAGATTTTGAGCCACAACCTCCTTCGCTCAGTCAGAGACTTGAAGATGAGTCGTGGCTGAATCTTCCAAAATGGCAATGATCCGAAGCACACAGCAAGCTGACCAAGGATTGGCTGCGTAAAAAGCATATCAAAGTTCTGGAGTGGCCTAGTTAGTCTCCAGACCTCAAGCCAATAGACAATCTTTGGATGGAGCCGAAACCTCGTGTTTCTCAACGACAGCCCCGAAAACTGACAGATCTAAAGAAGATTTGTGTCGAAGAATAGGCCAAAATCCCTGTTTCCATATGTAATAACCTGGTGAAAAACTACAGAAAGAGTCTGAACTCTGTAATTGCAAATAATGGCTACTGCACTAAATATTAGCACTGATTTTCTCAGAGGTACAAATACTTATGAACCCCAGTAAATCACAAATAAATTATTGAAAAATAATACAATGTGAGTTCCGGATGTGTTTTTTTAGATTATGTCTCTATAAGTGGAAATGCATCTAAGATTAAAATTTCAGACCTCCACCGATTTTCTAAGTGGGTGAACTTGCAAAATCTTAAAGTGATCCTCTAACTTAAATACATGTAGGCTCTAATAAACCACAATTGTTCTCTTGTACTAAAATATGTTGTTAGAAACACATAAAATGTTAAATCAATGGCAATATTTTATAATATTTAGTCCATATTTTGACCGTTAGTTGGCGCCATGGTTTGCGGGCTCGCAGTGATGACGTAACTGGGATCTTTCCAAATGTGTAGCGTGTTCAACAATTGCTTATTGCTGCCTAAACTCGCGAAGTAAAATGCCACGATGTGCTGCTTTTGGATGCAATTTCCAGTCAAATGGAAACAAGGGGAGTGAAGTGAGTGGTCAAGGTGGAATTATTATTTTTAGTGAATAAATGTGCATAAGTGGAAGCTTCTCCCCTTTTTGGTCCCTGTATGCACGTATCCTACCCACCAAGCATTACAACTGGCGCCCGAACATTTTTCCTGGATCCTCAGTCAAGTAAGGGATCCGTCTGTTTTCTGGATCCGACGGTCCCACCGCGTCTGCAATATTGGTTTCGGATCTGTCCATTTATTTGATTCGTCGGTCCCACAGCGGCTTTTCAGATCAGTCTATTTTGTGACATTGCCATGGGATCGGTCTAATTCCTGGATCTTCGAGTGGGTAAAAAAAACGCGGATTTGGATTACTATTGCTATCTTTTTTGTTGACTATTCTTCGTGGGAGTTTTCCCCAAATCATACTAAATAATTAAATCACTATGGCACACTACAGTGACGACAGTGACTCTGACGTGGACCTTACAACAATGTTGGAGTTCGTCAGGGAACGCGTGTTTGCGTACTGCTGAGCTCCCGAGTGAAGAGTGAAGGTGGAAATATTATTTTTTGTGAATAAATGTGCATAAGTGGAAGCTTCTCCCCAAAAATGTGCATAAGTGGAAGCTTCTCCCGTTTTTGGTACTTTTATACACGTATCCTAGCTACCACGCGTTACAATGTACAAGACATGGATTACACAGGGAGTGCTTTTTGGCCTGTACTGTATTTAAAGCACACGACAGCTCTGGATGCTAACAATCTACATAATTACATTGGGAGAAGTTTGAAAACCCAATATGCTTACCTTGAATATCTGCTCATAAAACCGGACAGCATACACTCTCGCTCCCAACCGGCGTTCCCAACAGCACTCTCTCGCATCACCAGTTTTGCCCAACTTTTGTCTTATCAGGTATTTGCTGCACTCATTTTTCCCTGAAGCTCGTCTTGTGAACGACCGACAGTGCTGTCCTGCTCCTCATTTTTCAGATCTGGTTCAAATAGGAAGGGTAGAACCGAAGACATGTTGGGAAAGCTAACGAGTGACACGCTGGAATTTCGGCAACGGGACCGGTGATGTCACGAACTGCGACGTAACAAGATTGGCGACCTATCACTTTAAATAATTTTACAAACTTTATTAAAACAAAAACATTAAGAGGCGTTTTAATATCAAATTATTATAACTCATACTAACATTTATCTTTTAAGAATTACTTGTCTTAAAAATAGAGGATCCCTTTAACGGGTACAAATACTTCTGCTCCTCACTGTATACATCGACAAAAAACCCTTTCATGCCTTCAGGGAAGTCAATTGTACCCTCAAACAGTTATAGTATTATCGTTTCTGATCAGGTGTCATGGATCTGGGAGCCTACTGAGGGCCAGAGAGACAACATCGCTGTGTACCATCCCTTCTACGGCCAAAGTTTCCCCAACTTATCCTTCAAGGACCGCGTGATCTTCCTGCATAACAATTTGGAGAACCCATCCATCCGGATCTCAAACCTTCGCATGTCTGACGCCGGCCGCTTCACCTGCGAGTACGCCACGTACCCTTCTGGCAACGAACAAGGCACTACCACGCTCATCATGCTGGGTGAGTGGTCGCCAAACTCATCCACAGATTGATTTCCACAGAGCAAAACCGACAACCCGGGATAAGATAAGAGCCTTCCAGACATATAACGATCTTATCACAGTGAGATGTTTCACTTCAACATGCTTCCTTTACACCATTCTTTAATACTAGCCCGGGCTTTGCAGTCTTTGTAAAAATCACTATATTTCAACATGGTGGCAAAGTAGTTTTTCAAAATTTGCGCTCCATCAGTCTTGACAGGCGTCTCCTGAGCCATTTTCTTATCAGTACTCGCCTCCCAAGAGCACCTCGTCCTCTCCCGCCAAGTCCGTCGTGCCCAAAGCCCGAGACCAAGCAATTTGAAGTCGATTCCCTCAGAGGATTCAAACGGTTCGATGCCAATTGAGGAAGAAGGACTTCAAGAAATCTAATCATATCGCGGTTACATTTGATCCAACTGGGTTGTTGCGTAAAATATAAAACCTATATTCCAATTAAAGACTACAAAGACAAAATACTAAATGTTCAAACTGATTAACTTTACTTTTTTTTTACTAGTATTCACTCATTTTGAATTTGATGCCGGCAACCCGATTTGAAATAGCCGAGGAAGGAGCAAGAAATGACTATTTCACTAAGAAATGAGTTGTATGAGTGAATAGATTTATCAGTGACAGCCAGTGGCGGTTTTAGGGGTGGGGCCACAGGGGCACTCAGCCCACCTCTAATTTAAATGGCCCCTGAAGTGCCCCTGCTCCCATTTTAGCACAAAGCATGGCAATTGGTGAATTTCTTTTCTGAAGTGAGACAGAATGCTGGAATGTTGTTTCTAGGGTAGTCCTCAACGATTTATCGTTTGAAAATCGTCCTCTCGTTGTGCATCGGATGATTTTTTAACATGCAAAGTTGTTTTTTTGCTTCACGCTCATACAGCACCACAGTCTCTCACCCTCCCTCCCACTAAGTAGTGCAATTAAATTGTTTTTCTTGGTCATCAGTGCAGCTGGCATTTGGTACTTAAAGTTAACGATGATTGACAGGTTTGTTGCTTAGGGTCAGTTTACATGGCGACTCTGCAACACAAAGACGCAATGACTGCGTTGCGGACTCGCCTCGCGTGCATATGGTGTCGGCGAAGACGAAAAATTCAGAATCCTGCCTCCAAAGTGGAAGAATCCGATTGCGGGGGGTTGAGGGGGGGGCTTCCTTGGCATGTATATCAAAGGCTCCTGCGGTGCGAGATCGCGTCGTTAACGTCAGCACTCGTACACGTCACATTGGGCGTGCGAAGCGGTGCTTCTAAACATTAAAAATGGCAAATATGGTGGAATGTCGGCTTTAATTTACTGTTTTAATAATATTTTTAAATTAAATATGTTGAACGTTTCAATTTTTGTGCCTTTTTGAGCAAAAGAAAAATGACATTGCTGCGAGTGGGCGGGCATATTTTTTTTCCGGGCTGAGGGAGCTTGGTGGGGTCAAAGTGCATCATTCTCTGTCGCCCAGTAAATCTGCACTGCCCCCTAGGGCCTGGCATGAATACTACATCGTTTTCACGCGGAATCGCGACATTGTTCAAATGGAGACGCAAATGCAAATGCAAATTTGACATTTTTCGTATTCTCGTAGCGTCACCATGTAAACGGCCACTTAGATCTGACCAGAGAAGACTCGGCACAAATGTGTTATTCATCGTTAAGCTAGTTACACATTATGGGTGGGACAAAATAGTGAAATGCTGATATATCGTGAAACTTTGTATCACAAAAGGTTATCTATATGCTCCTGGCAAGAATCGAGATATCGTTTTAAAAAGGTGTCAATGTCAACGATAAAAATGAACAAACAAGTTACTACCAAAATCGTCCATCATAATAGTGTCTCAGTTAACTCTAAGGCTTCATTGACGGTGCTCGACGCCCAATCCATTTAGACTGGGAATGTTCGTTCATTTGAAACCAGAGCGTTCAAAATCATTCTGTCCGATTTTCAGGGGATTTACAGGTCACTTGCTGTTTATTTTAGGGCATATACAGGTCATTTCTGTTGAGTTTGAGACACTGCCTATTTATTTGGGTGATTCCCAGGTCACTTCCTGTTCTGTAACTCAAAATAAACGGGAAGAGACCCAAAATACCCCATATTCAACAGGAAGTAACTGAAAATCAACAGGGAAACGACCTTAAATGACCCAAAATTACATCATTGCCTGGCATTAGCTGCCACTACTGGCCATAGACGTTCAATTCATCTGAAGTGGGAGGGATGGCAGCGAATGAATGAATGTTCATTCGCTGCCACCCTCCCAGTTCAAATGGATTGGACGTCTACAAGTGACAAACTCTTTCCAATACACAGCAGAAGCTTGTTTTTCTGTTTATTAATTGTTTGGTCAATATCCTAGAATGAATTCCTGACCAATGTATCGATAATCGTTGTATCGTCAGACCATCGTTATCGTGAGCTTTGTATCGTAAATCGTATCGCCTTCTTGGCCCCTGCTTCAGAAAAATCCTAGAACCGCCACTGGTAACAGCTGAGTGTCATGTCTGGATCTAAATAGAGTTGTTCACTAGCAAGAATGAGAAAAGATTCACCATGAATTTTTTGCATGACAAAAAAGCCCCAAGGTTTATAAGCAATATTTTTCAACATACAGTTCCAAGGATTCATTACAGTTTATAATATCATCAAAGGAGTCCGATAATCTGGAGAAATCTCTGCACATAAGTGGCAAGGCTGACAACCAAAATTGATGTTCAATCCTTTACTCACCATATTAAAATCCATAATAATTGTGTGAAGGATATTGCTGTGTGTGCTCAAGGAACACTTGAGAAAACCATTTTCAGTGAACACAGTTCATTCATTCTACATATTCCTGTTAAAAATGTGTGAAGGACTAAATAAGACAATAGAGAACTGGACTTTTGGGCAATGGAAGTTGTACATCAAGGGAGAATTATAAATAATTCTACTTACAAAGCTTCAACATTTAGTGTTCCTATTTCCCGAGCGCTTATTGAGTGTTGTTAAAAGGAAAGGTGATGTAACACAGAAGTAAACATGCCCCTGTCACAGCTTTTTTCAAATGTGTTGCTAATACTTGCACCAAAAAAAGTCTATTAGTTTGAATATTCAGTAATTCGTCTTTGTAGTGTATTCAATTCAGCAGTGGTTGAAAAGGATTAACAAGTCATTGTATTCCATTTTAAATTTAGTTTTTACACAATGTCCCGAATTGGGGTTTGTGCATTTAAATGATGATTGGTGAATCCAAACATGGCTGCGTTCATTAAAAATGGCCATGTTGCTATTAAAGTGCTGTAATTACTGCGTAAAATCAGTTTAGGGATGTTTAAACAGCTCCTTTTATTCATTTATTTATAAGCAAAAATCGCAGTTCCCAGGGAAATTGCATGAAAATGCTGTTTTTCAAAACTCATTTAAGGGCACTGAGTTTATGCACGCAAACATGATTAATTTAATACAAAAATTAGCTACAGCATTTGGCGCGTGTAATCATTAATTTTTCATTGGGTGCGTTGTATTTCTATCAATGGGCCAGTACTGCTATTTTTTATATGATATTGATTTTTTTTAAGTTATCCCGTAAATGCCGGTAGTTAACTTTTAGTATCGTTGCTCAAATTTTGGCTCATAAATCAAAGCAAAAACCGGAAAAAAATTGTTCAGGCGTTGGGTCACTCTTAAGCAGAGGTGGTAGTAGTACCAGATTCACCAATGAGACGACACAACAATAATCACATGACTCCATTACACCAATCAGACTCGAGTTTGCTGTTCTATGATCACGCCAGCCTGTTCAATCACGGGGCGTCTTTAAAGCGCCATAAAAAATTAAGTATTTGACATAGAGCGTTGCCTTCAACATGACTTGAAAGTGCAGATTTTAACCTCTTTCCCAGGTTTTATTTAGCACCAATTGACCAAGGAAAACCGGAAATATTATCCTTTTAATTTCATGAATGTTTGCTCCACTAGAGGGCACTCATGCTCTTTGGACCACTGATGCTTCATTTATGTGATTTTTTTTTCCCTCGGCGGAATTGATGATTTTATTTTTTATTTTAATTTCTTTGGCTTAATGTGGTTATGTAATAGGTTATAGTACAGTATAATAATAACAGTTCATATAGATAACTTTGTGCAGGGAAAAAAAAACATTGAAAAAAATGTAGAAAAAATTGTAAGCAGTTACTCACGATGTTACTCATTACTTGCGTATTCTTTTCACCAAATACTTTTTTTTACTTGTGTACAGACTACTTTTACTCGAGTAATATTATTTTGAAGCAACTCTAGTCATACTTGAGTGCATTTTTTTGGCTACTCTACACACCTCTGCTATTAGGTCACAATGCCTGGTAGTACACCAGGCACGTCAACGGCGCGACAACGTTGCCACCACGTCAACACAGTAAAACGCGGCCGTTAAAATCAATCAGCCAGTGCAAACCAGTCGCAGCGCGGGCACATTTTAAACGCGTCCTAGAAGTGGCTCAACGTGCCCTCACATTTATGACGTGAGACGCGACCCTCCTGCGTCGATACTACTAGGTAGGATCGGGCAGACCGGAAGTCACTCGTGTAAAAATACGGCAGATTCGGTCGATTTTCAAAATAATATGCAATCGTAACCCTTACTTTTCTAATCCATCGGATCTCTTGAGACTGTGGGTAGATCGGGTGACAGTTTACTTGTTTTTGTTGATTTACTGCTGTCTTCTCTGCTATAATAATAACCAACATGGCAGGACAGTATCAACTCTGCTTTTAATCTCGCCGCGGTGCGCACCAGTACCCCCATGTTCAATACAAAACCCTCCTACCACAACAAAACAAGTAGGAACTAATATTCACAAAGGAACTAAAAGTATACAACATACAATATAGAATATAAATGAATACTACATCACATTTGCAAAGCATAAATACAACATAAAATAAATAATATAATAGTATATAATAATATAAATAAGTTGGAAAACACAGACAAGCCTGGAAAAAGCAGTTTTTGCTCTTGCAACCCTCTATAAAATAAACTGCTTCTTTTAAGTCAAAAGAACTGTTGTGTTTGAGAGAACAATATGTCTATATGCTGCCATAGCAGATTCATGGCACATTAAGCCCCCAAACTATTTTTAATTTTCCCTTTTACCCTGGAAACCCCCGTTTACAGATGTCGCGCAACCGCTTTTGTTCAACACAGCCATAAAAAGAAGGTAAGTAATTATATTTATTATTCAAAATGTCTGTCATTTTCATCTTAGAATCATAAATCGATGTCCAATATTTCGTTAAAAAAAAAAAAAGACTTTAAAAACATATTCACTCGCATATCTTAAACTTTTAAACAAATTACGTCACAAGGAAAAAAATGGCATCTGTTAAAAAGTCACAGATATCTACTTCATAACTATCGCTTAATTGTATTTTTTTTGTTAGTGTCACATTTTCCCCGATATATTAGATGATAAATAATCGATCCAAACAAAAAAAAATGGCAAATAAACATTTCAAAGGGTGAATATATAAAAGAAAATCTTGACCACTCCTTGACGTCTTCGATTTCTGCATCGCGACCCTTGTTATATTACCATGTTTCACCCATAATATCCCCAAAAAATGTGGCTCTGGCCATTCACAGCTGTGTCTTGACACTCGGTGATACAACTTACATGGAGTTTTTAGATTGAAAAGAGGTAAGTATGCGATAATATCTCGCTAAAATCGGAGCGTCTTTAATTCTGCTCTCGCGTGCTCTCACCTCCAGTTAGGGTTTTGGTGTTTAAAAAAAATTTTTTTCAAAATGCCCTCCTGTTCAAAATTTTTCTTCCCACAGAAAATTGAGATTTTAAGCTTCCCAATGATGTATCACACGTGCATATAGGACAATTTTAAAATTTGGCCAAATTGGGGGTCTCAGAGCGGAACTTCAAGTCAAACACCTGTAATTTAATAATAAGAACAATACACAAATCCTGCTTATTCAATTAAATTTATTAATTTTTGCGTGGCGCTTTGACTTGAGAAAATCCATCAATAAAGCTTTTGAAAAACGTTCATATGAAAAAAAAAACAAAAAACGATTCATTCAGGCATTTCATTTGTAAAATACATGTTAAAATCTTTGTCATTGGGATTGCTTTTCTCTTTAGCACAGGACTTCTTTTTTCTTCTTTCTTTCAGAAAGAAAGCTAATCAATATGCGGGGTCTGAAAGGCAAATGGTTGTTGTATTATTAACCTTAAATACCTGCTACTCTTGCGCGAACTTGCAATTCTCGCGTAAACGGATCGAGCCGCTCCACAGACACTCTGCTCGTAAAACGCGTCCTATGGAAACTGACGGCGAGCGTCACTGGTGCGTTGACACGCTGGAATGTGAAGTGCCTAGTGTGTTACCGAGGTCAGCTTTACTGTGATGTTGAAGTGATATTTTTCAGCGCTACTGATTCTGAAGGCCATTTTTTACTGGACGTTTTTAACAAAGCAAGTGTCACTAAGATGATTCAGAAAGTCTCCAGTTCAACTCAGTACTGTTAGGGATTACGGAACCAGTTGGGGGGATCCCAACGCAGACTACATCAAAAGACACGAGTGGGGGAAATGTTACGTTTTATTTGGGTTTGAAGTTTTGAGAGAGGCGGCAGGCGTAGTGGTCGTGATAATTCAATTCAATTCAATTCAATTTTATTTGCATAACCCTAAATCACAACAAGGCTGTCTCAAAGGGCTTTGCTGGGGCAGTATGATACACAGTCAGAAACAATAGATGAATTAGATAAAGTTCAAGTCCTGGACATTATCCATCCTTACACCCTCCATGTCGGCAAGGAAAAACTCCAAAAACCATTTGGGAAAAATGAGAAACCTTGGGGAGAACCACAGTCAGGAGGGATCCACTCCCAGGACGGACAGGCTATAGATGCACCAGGACTGATGGTGGGTATTAGCAGCAGGAGGTCCAGTTTGTAGAGATGCAATGGAATGAAGAAACAAGAGAAGGTCCATCTAGCCAGATGAGATGGGGGGGTTGGGAGGGGCAACGAGGACGTCCATCCAGCCAGGGGTCAGGATAGTCAGGAAGCTTCGGCTGAAAAATAGCCCGTCCCCAGAGGGGAGGGGGGAAAGGGGACACCGGGTGACTAGTGATGAAGAGGCTAGTTCACTAGATATTAGAATTAGAAAATAGAAATAAAGTAAGACAGGTGGTTGGTAGAGAGAGAAAAAGGGGATAGGACTCCGTGGCTGTACTTCCCCCAGCATTATAGCTTCTAGTGCAGCTTAGACTGAACTGTTAGTCTAGTCTGATTTCAACTAGCCTGACTATACTGTAAGCTTTGTCAATTAGGAACGTTTTTATTCTAATCTTAAATGTACAGACTGTGTCGGCTTCTTTAATACTAGCTGGAAGCTGATTCCATAAGACAGGAGCTAGGTAGCTAGCTGTACTTTTAGAGACCCTGGGAACTACCAGTATACCTGCATTCTGAGGTAGAGTGTTCTGTTGGGGAGGTATGGAACCAGCGTATCGGTGAGATGAGATGGCCCCAAACCATTCATGGTTTTAAATGCAAGAAGGAGGATTTTAATTTGAATTCTAAACTCGACTGGGAGCCAGTGAAGGGCCTGTAGCACATTGGTGATGTGAAACTCTTGCTGCTATGTTCTGGACTAGCTGAAGAACTTTTAGGACAAGCTGCAAGTAAGGAGTTACAGCAATCCAATCTACATGTAACGAACGCGTGAATTAATTTTTCTGCATCGTTTTAGACAAAATATTTCTAATTTTGGCTATGTTGCACAGGTGAAAAAAGGTTGTTCTGCAGGTTTGTTTAATACGAGCTTTAAATGATAAGTCTGGGTGAAAGGACTTAAACCAGCAGAGGGCTGCTCCTCTAATGCCTATGTCCCAACTCTGCAGTAGTCTCTGCAATACGATGTTATGGTCGATTGTGTCAAAGGCTGCACTCAGGTCCAACAGAACCAGGATAGAGACTAATCCATTGTCAGCAGCTAGTAACAAGTCGTTAGTTACTTTGATAAGCACTGTGGATGCCAACATTGGTAGCTGTCAGCTGAGGATAGACCTGTTTACAGTTCACTGGGTGGGTGGAGGTATCCGACTAAGGGCGCGCTGATCAGGTCCTGGAAGCAATGAAAAGATGTCTTGAACCGGTGGTCAAAATCAATATACCCAGGGGTGCACATAATTTTTTCACCCAGGTTCTCAGAGGAGGACCTGGAGATGTGACTTGGTCCTCATTGAGCTTGAGAGCTGACCCGCCTGATGCGATAAATTTATGACAAGCTTTACTTAGAGCCAATTAACTTTAATTAATTATATTAACAATTAATGCTTGATTAACATCAACTGGCACAACAAAATTGGCATTACTTTGAAGTGAAATGTAAAGAAATAAACATAAAAGCACCAATTCAAAATAAAGGGCATTATGCGGCTCCCACATTAACTCCAAGCCTTTTTAAAAGTGGGATGTCCTCCTCATAAGACCTCATTGAACGTGCATGTTTAGCTTTGTAAAATGCGAGCAAAAACACGTTTCTCAGTGCCTGTCGCTGTTCATTACCTTTATTCCGCGACTTGTCCATAGGGCGAGTGGGGTCATGTCTGACATTGATAGTTTGCTTAATTGCCACATGCTCTCTGTTTTTTCGTGCTTTTCAAAGTTTGGATGGCTGAAATTCTTTGACCCTACATAAAATGCGCTGCTCTTATCGGCGACATTGGGATTCTCACGGCACATTTTGTACCGCATTTCCGTGCGAGCATCATTTGCTTCTAGCCATGGTACCTCCTGTAGCCACTTTTCAGCAAAAGTCCTTTTTTTCGGTAGCTCCGGTGACGTCTCTGTCGTCTGTCTGTCTTTTGACGGGGGTGGGAGAACACGGAAGTAATTACTCAGTGTGGCCTGCCTCTTCGACATTTTGAGAAGTTATTTTCTCGTGTCTGCCGCAAATACAGTGGTCAGCCATCGGTACGCAAAAGCGTATGAAAGCCGTTGAGGGCCAGCAGGTTTGTCTACGTCCAGTATGCATGCGCGCATGCGGACCACTTATGTGCACCCCTGAATATACTGTAATTTCGAACTATAAGGCGCTACTTTTTTCCTTCATTTTGAATGACGTCCAACCTGCAATCAGGCAAACTCCCCTCACCTGAGGCAGGGCTCAGGAAGGAGGGGCGGATGCCCTAACAAAAGCAATGGAATGAAAATTGAAAAATGCCTCCTGTGGATGTTAATACAACAAGTTTACTGATTCGCTCATTTTACTGTCAATCAAAAAGGGATTCAGCCTTAGTCAGATCATCCAATCAGAGAACCAGAGCGTCCGGGCCAGCCGAGCCCTGCCCACTGCCTATAGACCCCAATCACGTCACAACTCCGCCCCCCTGACTGGTGCCGCCATATTGTCTGTCAGCTCATCGTGTTTACATATTACCGCTACGTACATTCTTCCTATTACTGCGTGTTTTTCTGCTTGTCTAAGGAATCACCGCCTAGTAAACGAACCCAAAAATCTTCCTGACAATCGTTAACATTGATTAATCAAAATGGTGAAGGCATGTGTGGCAGTTGGTTGCAGTAAGAGAGAAGATAAACGGCCATTTTAGTAGTTACTGTGTGCCCATTGTTAAAAGGGCAAATCTCTAAAACAGCACGGTTTGTTTATCTCGGTCCATGATGCGTTTGTGTCGACAGCCGTCAGACAGCGGTGAAAACATCAATAGTCATGATGCAAACACGATCGCAGACATCATCAGACGGAGACTACGAAGCTCGTCGCCACGGTCGCGCAGCTAGAAGGTGAGCGCAACAACAGGTGTTGTGCATAAAAATAGCCGCCCTGCGAGAAATGTCCCCCCTGACGGGAGCGCCCACACGGAAAGGACTTTCTTGTACCGCCAAAATGTATTATTTTACTCTGCTTGAACTAATAAATGTCATACCTGTGTGATTGTCATTGGGATATTGTCGTGAAAACCTGTAGACATACATTTCTGTTCAAAGATGGTTATGTGGCCCAGTCCACGATTTGTTACTAAAATACAATACTAATATTTTGTGTAATTTAATTATTTAAAACTGATCTTACAGTCGTAAATCCATTATTGTAATGCGTCCATGAAAACATTTGATGTTTTCACGTCAATAAAGCGTTATAAATAAGCGCTCCCGTCAGGGGAGACATTTCACGCAGTGCAGCTATTTTTCGGCACACACCGGCCCGTTGTCGATCAAATTTCATTTTACAATCGTGACAACGGTGACGCTCAGCTGACCAAATGACGGTTTATATTCGGGCCGGTGCCAATTTTTGGTACCCGACTCCTCTTCGTGACATAAACTGGAGTATGATTGGAAATTTTGTGGTCTCAGGACGAGCTCTGACGCACGGGACGGGACCGGACGGGAGGAAACATCAGTTTGGGCATCAAATATGGATCTGGCGACTGGATCGACCGAAGCTTTTCCAAATAACGGCTTTTATGCAACTCATCCAATGAGTTTACTGCGTCTGAAAGCACCGGGGCTTCCATAATTTGCAAGTGAATCCACCTTTAGAAACTCCGATCATTGACAATACGGACACACAATGACGGACAATATGGCGGCACAATACAGCGATCACGTGATTGTGTGACGTTGGTGATTGGGGTCTATAGACACCTAGAGACGCAGACTGCCCGTTGGGTGGAATAAACCCAGCCTTTAGCCAATGACTCGTCTCGTTTTACTTTAGTAAGCCTCGTCTTATCCAGTGATAAGAAGGTAATTCTTAACAAAAGTAGTGCGCATTGTAGCACATATTTACTCAATGATATGTACAGTGCCTTGCAAAAGTATTCGGCCCCCTTGAACCTTGCAACCTTTCGCCACATTTCAGGCTTCAAACATAAAGATATAAAATTTTAATTTTTTGTCAAGAATCAACAACAAGTGGGACACAATCGTGAAGTGGAACAACATTTATTGGATAATTTAAACTATTTTTAACAAATAAAAAACTGAAAAGTGGGGCGTGCAATATTATTCGCCCCCCTTGCATTAATACTTTGTAGCGCCACCTTTTGCTCCAATTACAGCTGCAAGTTGCTTGGGGTATGTTTCTATCAGTTTTACACATCGAGAGACTGACATTCTTGCCCATTCTTCCTTGCAAAACAGCTCGCGCTCAGTGAGGTTGGATGGAGAGTGTTTGTGAACAGCAGCCTTCAGCTCTTTCCACAGATTGTCGATTGGATTCAGGTCTGGACTTTGACTTGGCCATTCTAACACCTGGATACGTTTATTTTTGAACCATTCCATTGTAGATTTGGCTTTATGTTTTGGATCATTGTCCTGTTGGAAGATAAATCTCCGTCCCAGTCTCAGGTCTTGTGCAGATACCAACAGGTTTTCTTCCAGAATGTTCCTGTATTTGGCTGCATCCATCTTCCCATCAATTTTAACCATCTTCCCTGTCCCTGCTGAAGAAAAGCAGGCCCAAACCATGACGCTGCCACCACCATGTTTGACAGTGGGGATGGTGTGTTCAGGGTGATGAGCTGTGTTGCTTTTACGCCAAACATATCGTTTTGCATTGTGGCCAAAAAGTTCAATTTTGGTTTCATCTGACCAGAGCACCTTCTTCCACATGTTTGGTGTGTCTCCCAGGTGACTTGTGGTAAACTTTAAACGAGACTTTTTATGGATATCTTTGAGAAATGGCTTTCTTCTTGTCACTCTTCCATAAAAGCCAGATTTGTGCAGTGTACGACTGATTGTTGTCCTATGGACAGACTCTCCCACCTCAGCTGTAGATCTCTGCAGTTCATCCAGAGTGATCATGGGCCTCTTGGCTGCATCTCTGATCAGTTTTCTCCTCGTTTGAGAAGAAAGTTTGGAAGGACGGCCAGGTCTTGGTAGATTTGCAGTGGTCTGATGCTCCTTCCATTTCAATATGATGGCTTGCACAGTGCTCCTTGAGATGTTTAAAGCTTGGGAAATCTTTTTGTATCCAAATCCGGCTTTAAACTTCTCCACAACAGTATCTCGGACCTGCCTGGTGTGTTCCTTGGTTTTCATAATGCTCTCTGCACTTTAAACAGAACCCTGAGACTATCACAGAGCAGGTGCATTTATACGGAGACTTGATTACACACAGGTGGATTCTATTTATCATCATCGGTCATTTAGGACAACATTGGATCATTCAGAGATCCTCACTGAACTTCTGGAGTGAGTTTGCTGCACTGAAAGTAAAGGGACCGAATAATATTTCACGCCCCACTTTTCAGTTTTTTATTTGTTAAAAAAGTTTAAATTATCCAATAAATGTTGTTCCACTTCACGATTGTGTGCCACTTGTTGTTGATTCTTGACAAAAAAATTAAATTTCATATCTTTATGTTTGAAGCCTGAAATGTGGCGAAAGGTTGCAAGATTCAAGGGGGCCGAATACTTTTGCAAGGCACTGTACATACAACAGCATACATTTGATCATTTATTTTTTGACATTTTAGGGGACGCTGAGCTTCCCTTCCCATCTTAAAGCAATCGCCTCTGTTGAAGGCCCAGATTGGATTGACACAGAGTCTGAAATCTGATTGGATGCTATGACATGAAGTGACAAGACCATAAATTTTATACGATTCCTTGGAACAAATATTAGAATTTCACTCGTAAATCTAGGCCACCGCTTCTAAAGTGATGAAGATGTACCTGTTAGCATGTATTCCATAGGGATCTTAACTCATAACTGTGGAGAGCGCCTCATTGTCTTAAAAGCGAGATGATGTTAGCGACGCCGCTGGCAGCGGGCGGGGGGAGGACGCCCGCTGTCTGTAATCGGAGACAGCTGGTGTTTTTCATCCTCCCACATGAGCGGCCATTTGCAGAGCAGCCGAGCGCGGCGAGGTCGACGCGAGGGAGAAATCCCGTCGAGAAGCGAACGGCGTCTGCGCTTATACGATAAAAAGCCGGCACATTAAGCGCTCCCGTGGTAATGGCGGGCTCGGGGGAATCTTCTGAGAGGGCCGCACTTTGAACTCGACTGCAGCGTTTTTGCGGAATTCATTTTCCTATCTATGCACGGGCGTTCCATTTAGGACGTGTTTGTGTTTGCTGAAGCGCATAAATGAAGCCCTCTTCATGGCGTCTTTGTTGCGCAAATTGTCACGATCAGAACAGGTATGTGAGTTAGAGCTGAAAGGGACTGAAAATAAAGTCATAATGCGGATATAAAAAAAGTATGTGTGGGCTTTTCAAACGCAATAGTCAACATAGTTTCACTTCATTACGCTTGTTGAATCAGCCTCTGCATCGCTTTCATGTATTGGGTCATGTTTGTGTGCCGGCTGAGAGAAAAGAATCGGCAAGGCCTGAAATTGGCTCAGTACGTTTTAAAAATTTAGCAGTAGAAGCCAATTTTACTCACTAACATGAAATTTCGAAGACATATCTATCAGGAGGAGAACCCCTGAAAAGACACTTGAATTCAGACATTTTTTTTTAGCTCAATTTAGGCCATTATTAGTATTCTTTTCTAAGCAGACAAACGTGTCTGGCAGTGTTGTTTTTGGCAACCCTTTTAATTTTCAGCTTAGTCTTTTGGACGAAAAATTTCGTTATTTCAAAATGTGTTCGTCTTCATCTAATTTTAGTCAATCACAGCTCAAACAAATTTCGTCTAGTTTTAGTCAATTAGTCTCAAAATATTTTAAGTCCATAAAGTTCCAAAGTTTTAGTCCATGAATAAATAAATAAAAGGTTTCCAACAATTTCAAATGAACTTTGACATTAATTATCTACAAGGACATCAACGTCTTCATGATGATAATACAGTACACTCTCAGCAGGAAAACGGCACATTATTTGAAATTAATTAAACTTACCTGGACGCTACGAACTGTATGTAAAAAGTTTTCCAAGAGTTTAAGAACTCATCAAGTCACCGTGCTAAATGCTAATGCTAACACAAACGCTATGCTAACTCAATCGCTATGTTAGTGCTAGAAGTTAGTTTAGTGTGTGATGATCACTCAGCATAGACTTATAAAGGCTAAAGCAACATGGCATAGCCAAGATAAGAAAACAAAACTTCCCAGATAGCAAAATATAACTGGAGTGGATATGAACCAGATTTAATGCAAATTTCGGCCCAACATTGTTAAACGGATCAGCCCCAGTGTCTTTTTGAAAAATGACTCAGTAAAGAGTCACTTGCCGGATCAGCAACAGTTTTGGGCCAGAACTGGTCCAAAGTAGCAGACACTACATTAATGTATGGCCCGGATGTGGCACAAATGTTACCTAATCTGGGCCAGATTTGTATCAAAATCATTATCAGTATTAAATTTGGGGTCCTTTTTGTTCAATTTATCATACTTTAATGTGTTTATATTGCAAATTAAATGTTTATTAAAAGCAATAAAGACAACACTTCTTTTTCATGCCATTTACTAATGCAACATACAACAACAATACAACATTATTTTTTCACAAAATATATTTAACTGGAACAAGCAACTCCACATTAAAGATTACCCATTTTTAGACTGTAAACAAGATTATTGTATCTGGTAAGGGTTATGTTTTAATTAGGGACCTAATTCATTGACCATGAGAGGGAGTGGCAGATCGTGTCCAAAGAATCCGGTGGGCAGTTTGTTGACAGAACAGGTGAACGGGCAGGCAGGCGTTTTGCCAGACATACACAGGATCTAGGGGGGCACAAAAAAATGAGCTCAGTATCAGGATTACAAGATTTTTTTGTTAGCTGAAGTCACATACCTGTAGGTGAGTTGTTGATCTGGCGATGATGTGAGGCCCAAGACCGGTTTAAGTAAGCTGCTGACAATTATCAGCGGCACCCTGTCCCAGGCTTACCCATCTGTGCAATCTAGGCGACAATTAAGGTAAAACTGTCATAGTGCTGATCCAGGCCGCATCTGGCGCACTGACGTTAAGCGGGAGTTTGAGCATTGTCCGGTGTGCATGGTCTGCCACGGAACAGTGCATAACCTATCATTTGGACTGTCATAGTGCTTATATGAACGTAAAACAGTCTCGATTCTTGGTTAAAAGCAAAAAAAAAAAAAAAAAAAAAAAACGGGCAGTTAGCATTTATATTACGTAAATATGTCGAATGTGCTACTAGTCTTTAAAGTGCTTGTGACACGAAAAAAGCATGTTTATTTCATAATACACGCGGTATTTTATGCTCCTGAATGATGGATGTGTGTGGAAGCGATCGCTATATTTATTTAGTTTTTTGAATCCCGCGCCAGGAAAATGAGTGACTTCCGGCTTCGGTCTCGCATTGAGGAGGAGGGCGCTGTGACGTGTACGGTAGAAGACGTCCTCTTCACGCTACAGTGTACTGTTGTGTATGAGGACGAAGGATTCAGCTGATTTTGCGGATTAATACTTTTATTTTTTGCATCACGCCAGCCAAACGGCTGCAGAAAAATCATTCTGTATGCGGGAGAGGCGTATGCGCCTTTTTGGAGTTTCAAAAGGTTCCCATTCACCGTGGATATTTACTGTGGGACCATTGGACTTACAAGGAAGCGAGTAAACATCTTGTTTTGTATTATGTCAAATACGAATACAGTGATTACAAAGTAAACACTATAAAATTCCTTTAAATAAAGGACTACTTACGTTTGATCATTGATAGGCATGTAAAAAGCTATCCTCACGCTCATTAGCAGTTAGCTGTTAGCACGTTAGCTACACAACAATTCCAGCCACCCTCCTCCAGGGAACGAACTGTAAATTGCTCTCCGCCGGGCGGTTTGCCGATCCGCAAAGAAACTTGACAACCGGGTCGTCATGTCAAATAATCCAGGCTAGTTATGTGTGATTTTCCACTTCGAAGACTTTGAAACATCCCTCGGTTCGGGTTAGCATGTCGGCTAGCTGTCACTCCTTCTGGTCTGTTTACATTCTCCGAAGCCGGGGTTGGGAAATGACATATGTCCGATTTAGGTGTCATAAAATATCGTTCGGCAGGTGTGACAGTAAAGGTAAAGTCGACTGTTTTGACCATTATGGAGTAATTTTGCCATGTCGTCTTGAATAAATGGATTTTTATTATTTTATATTCCATTTAGCACAAGTTATTTGTCATGACCATGCCATTTATTTAGCAATTGGGGAAAGTACTTGGGTAAAAAGAATATCCTGTAAAAATATTGAAGTAAAGAGACAGAAACAATGACATTTTGCCGCTCTCTTCGTCGCGTTTTCCTCATTGTGAATAGTTCCCCCTCGACGGGCTGACTGGTCCTTCTCAAGCCATTTATATAGCTATTGGGGAAAAATACTTGGATAAAAAGAATATCCTGTAAAAATATTGAAGTAAAGAGACAGAAACAATGACATTTTGCCGCTCTCTTCGTCGCGTTTTCCTCATTGTGAATAGTTCCCCCTCGACGGGCTGACTGGTCCTTCTCAAGCCATTTATATAGCTATTGGGGAAAATACTTGGATAAAAAGAATATCCTGTAAAAATATTGGGAGTAGAGAGACTGAAACAATGACATTTTGCAGCTCTCTTCGTCTCGTTTTCCTCGTTCTGAACAATTCCCCCTCAATGGGCTGAATAGTAAAACCGATGAGCCTAGTCTACCGCTGACGTCATCCACCTGTTGGGGACGCTAAAGCCCTATAATTGTAGGCGTGGCTAACCGGCAGATTAAAAGACTAATTTCTCGTCATCTGCGCTTTGCTAAATTGTTGTATATGGTCGAATCGTCTCAAAATATGATTCTAATTCACATAATAATGCCATTTAAGACTTTTTTTCTGGTGTCGTATGCTCTTTAAGCCATTGAGGAGCCACCTTATCACCACCAAGGGCTTTTTATGTTGAGAATTCATGTGAATAAATGCTTAAATCCCTAAATTCTTTATAGATATGAACATAAAACAGTCTCGATTCTTAGTCAAAAGCAAAAAAACGGCCTGTTAGCATTTATTTTACGTAAATATTGTGAATTATAACGCCCATTGATTTTTTTCACAACGGTTGAAAATGCATGCATGGTACGAAAAATATAACAATTACCGTGAATCCTCGAACAAATCACTCCTGAGACAATCCTTCTTGTTTGTATGCTGTACAGCTTTCATACTTTTTCAACCTAAATCCTGCGTTGGATCGCTGCATGTGTTTGAGAATAACTGCGACCAACTTCAACCGACTGAAGCGGAGTGTGGGACGACCCCCTACTTGAAGGCGTGACGCCGTGTCTGGGGAATGTGTCTGGTCAATATCATTATGAAGTCTATGGATAATATATATTATTAGTGTTGCACCGATACCATTTTTTGGGCCCGATACCGATACAGATACCTGGCTGTGCAGTATCGGCCGATACCGATACCATTCCGATACCACTGTTTGTGAAAAAAAACAATATATATATATATATATATATATATATATATATATATATATATATATATATGTGTATAAGGGATGCAACGATACAGTTAAGTCACGGTTCGGTACGATTTTCGATACAATTCAATACATTTAATGCTCTGAAACAGAAAATACAACTGTTATTATTATTATTTTTTTTTTTATGCTAACAAGCAAAAATAACAGTGCCATCATATAAACAAGCATTTTAGTGCATAATATTTATGTGCCCACTTCTTACTGATGTGAAGAAATTTTGTATATAAGTGCTGAGAACGATCTTAACTGTTTGTAAAGTGGGGCACGCTGTTGATTGCTGCAGCTCTCTTAGCAGCTATATTTACCATATAAGCAAAACATCCTATTTGTGGTCTGAGTCCATCTGTAACATGTGCTGAATTAACAGTATTTGCAGCATTATCTATAGTCACTGGTATGGATTGATTTGGCCTGCTTAACTTCCATTCAGTCATGGCGGTTTCTAATTCATCAATGGACAATATGGCGTCGCTCTGGGCTCACGCAGCTAATAGCATGGGATCTAACGTAGCATATCTAGGTTGCTATTTGATGATATCTAGTGTGTGCGCGCGAGAGTTAGCATGGGATCTAACATAGGACATCTAGGTTGCTATCTGATGATATCTAGTGTTCGCGCTGCGCCACTTGAGTGTTTTCTGGTCACAGAAGTCACTTCTGGTCATTACTGCACAACACCAGCATATGATAATCGACTTTCATAAACAAGACGAGTTTGAAGTACGGCGCTCTTAATTTGCCACTCATTGTTCATCATGAAACCATGAGTTTGCTTAGTCTCTCACGGTCTTAACCTTTCTGATCCCATCGGCGATCTAATAGCAGGCGTTAGCTTACGCATGATAATCGTTTGTGAATGTCATGTTAGAAAAGCAGCGCAACATCGCGGATATGCGTTGTAGTGGACATCCTGAAAATTGAAGACGTAAATATTTCCGTGTGGTAATTTCGAGTCAAAAACATACAGACGTCATGCATCGGGATTTGGGAAGTTAGCTCACGTGGGGAGGTCAGTTCATTTGCGCTCAAGTGACGCCAGTTGATGGTATCGGCGCCCTAAATGTTGGTACTCGTCGATACCGATACCACCAATTCGGGCCGGATCGGCACCCCCTGCCGATACTGGTATCGGTATCGGTGCAGCTTTATATATTATATTATTAAAAATAATAAATAACAATGAAACATACTGTAAATAAGCACATATTTGCTATCCAGTGGCTTTATTAGTATTAGTATTATTATTTATTAGTGAGAGGCTTTTGGAGAGTTTGGTTTCAATGTGTCTGACATGGGCTTTCCATGATCCAAGGTGAGTTTGACACGCAAGGTGTAGAAGGTTGGTAGAAGTAGGTCAAAAAGGTTTCAAGAAGCCATGCCCGACACAAGTCAGTCATTATGTGTTTCTTAAAAGGTAATTGGGAGACAAACTTGTCCTTCAAAACAAACACACACTTCAAACCAGTCTCTTATCATGAATGTTCGGCTGGATTTTTGTTATTTTGAGAATGTTTCAAGGACACACACCCCATAAGTGAAGAATTTCTAACTTCCTAAAAGCCTTCAAAGCAGGATGATTGTAATACTTTTAGAACAAGAACGCAAAAAGCATTTTTGCGGTGTCTTGGCATTTCAGTGGCAAAGCTCCACAACAAAGCAAATTCAACCTCAATCCCTATTGGGGGACACTGAAAGGCACTGGGAGAACTGAGAGTGCATGCATTTCACCTTATTGGATGAATAATAGATTTCTATATATAAGAGATGGTGTTCCGTCGCTTTGAACGGAGAGGCGCCAGCAATCATATCACGTCTTATTTATGCACAAATAGATAATCCTGGCAAACAATCCGATTAGAGTTTATTGGATGCAGGAGCCCCCACGCATTTTTATGATCAAATTTTAGTGTGTGCGTGAATAAAGAATAGTCAGTGAGCCCTTTATTTAGGTCGTCCATATTATGAGGTACACCCACATATACCAATGAGATCAGAGGAAAGCGCATGACCATAGGCAGAGTTTGACTTTTGGGGCTGGGGGGGCACAACATGTTGATGACCACAAGACGCCGTGTCAGCAATAAAATTAACTTACAATACTATTTAAAATAATAAGTTGACAATGAGCGTGTTTTGTTTCCCATCATTCTTGAGGGGAATTCTAAATGAGGCTGCTTAGGCAATACTTTTCGCCCGCCGGTGTCGTGCCAATGTAGTTACCCCAGTCAAAAATTGTATCCCCTGGGCAGAGCCATATGGAGGTAGATTTGTGTCTTCATTATTCAATTAAAAAAAGTTGCTTCAATCAAAATATATATTTTCAACCCAAACAAAAGTCGCTTCAATAAAAAATTTTTTTTTAAATGTGTTTGAATGCAAAAATGAATGAGAAACTAAAAAAAAACTAATAAAAAAAAAAAATGCATGTGAAAGCTATTTTTCTTTGATAAATTTTCTTTTTTTATTTTCGGGATTGAAGTCAGTTTTTTTTTGATTGAAATAACTTTATGATTGATGTAATGTTGATTTGTGTTTTGGCCACATTTTAGCTAGGACATTTTTCTCTTTATTATTCAATCAAAAAATAAGTTGCTTCAAAAAATTATAGATTTTCAAAAAGAAGAAACACTTCAATCAAAAAAAAAAAAAAAAATTCAATCATAGCAAAAAGTACTTTAATGCGAAAAAATATTTGAGATTGAATAATTTCCATTTGAACACTTAATTTTTTATTGAAAAAGTTTTCTTTGTAGCAATCCTTTTTGTGTTTGGGCCATATTATGATTAGGACATTTGTGTCTAAATCATTCCCCAAAAAGTTGCTTCAATCAAATAAAATATTTTCAATCAAAGAAAAAAGTCATTTTTAAAAATATTTTTTTCTCTAATATATATATATATATATATATATATATATATATATATATATATATATATATATATATATATATATATATATATATATTTAGAGAGAGAGAGAGAGAGAGAGAGAGAGAGAGACAAGGAAGCTCCTTACAATGCACGAAGGGTTTCACCCTAGAGAGAGAGAGAGAGAGAGAGAGAGAGAGAGAGAGAGACAAGGAAGCTCCTTACAATGCACGAAGGGTTTCACCCTAAGTCCAGCATCCTGAGGCTCTACACAAAGCGGAAAGAGGGAGGCCGAGGACTAGTGAGCATCAGAGCCACTATCCAGGAGGAAACTACATCCCTCCAAGAGTACATCACGAAAATGACACCCAGTGATGACCTACTCGGTGAATGCCTCAGGCAACAGAAGCCCATTAAGGAGGAGGACCCTGAGGAGCTATCATGGAGGGACAAGCCCCTGCATGGTGTGTACCACCGACAAATTGAATAGGTAGCTGACATGGGAAAAACATACCAGTGGCTGGAAAAGGCCGGACTGAAAGACAACATGGAGGCACTGATCATGGCAGCACAAGAACAGGCCCTTAATACAAGAGCCATAGAGGCCGGGGTCTATCACACCAGACAGGACCCCAGGTGCAGGCTATGCAAAGAGGCCCCTGAGACAATCCAGCACATCACAGCAGGGTGTAAGATGCTAGCAGGCAAGGCATACATGGAACGACATAACCAGGTAGCAGGCATAGTGTACAGGAACATCTGTGCCGAGTACGGACTGGAAACCCCGGAGTCAAAGTGGGCGACACCTCCGAAGGTGGTTGAAAACAACCGAGCCAAGATCCTGTGGGACTTCCAGTTCCATACAGACAAACTGGTGATGGCCAACCAGCCTGACATAGTGGTGGTGGATAAACATCAGAAGACAGCAGTAGTGATAGATGTAGCAATCCCGAGCGATAGCAACATCAGGAAAAAAGAACACGAAAAGCTGGAGAAATATCAAGGGTTGAAGGAAGAGTTGGAGAAAACGTGGGGAGTGAAGGCAAGAGTGGTGCCAGTTGTGATCGGGACACTAGGGGCAGTAACCTCCAAGCTGGGTGCATGGCTCCAACAGATACCAGGAACAACGTCCGACGTCTCCATTCAGAAGAGCGCAATCCTAGGGACAGCTTATTCACCAGTTTGTGTCGCCCATTCTGGTAGATGGCATCCATGGGTAACCGTTTTTCTTTTCTTACGAGCTGGTTCATCCATATTTTTGTCACGTTTGTATCAACTTTGTCGACTGCGGGTAACGGAATGGTGGCGGAAGTACAAGCGCAGTCACGTGTTTGGAAGAAGCAGACGCTAAGCTCAACGCGCAATTCTCACGAGCCAATGGCTACAGACAAATTTGGTGTATTGTCTCGTTGCCGAAACAGTGACAATATCCGAACAGAGAAAAAAAAAAACTACGGCTGTCAAACGATTAAAATTTTTAATCGAGTTAATCACAGCTTTAAATTATTTAATCGTAATTAATCACTATTCAAACCATCTCGAAGATATGACATTTTTCAGTAAATCATTGTTCGAATGGAAAGATAAGACACAATATATACTGTATATACAGTGGGGAGAACAAGTATTTGATACACTGCCAACCCATTGGCAGTGTCAGTAGTGTATTTGTTTATTCTAACAATAAATCCACAAGATGGCATTAACATTATTAACATTCTTTCTGTTAAAGGGAACCATGGATAGAAAGACTTGTGGTTCTTAAAAGATAAATGTGAGTACAAGTTATAGTAATTTTGTATTAAAACCCCTCTTAATGTTTTCGTTTTAATAAAATTTGTAAAATTTTCAATTAAAAAAAATAAACTATTAGCTCGCCATTGTTGACGCAGCTGAGCGGGACGTCACATGGGCTCCCTGCTGTTCTTCCACAATTTCTTTAACTGCTTAAGATAGTGATTGAAATACACCACAAGGTCTCAATGTCGAGATCTAGCCAAGGCAAAGTCTAAGTAAGTTTTATGTATATTTTGCATAGCTATTTTGATAGGGAATGCCAGTTCTCTTTGCATTGAGTGCTTTTCTTTTTGTCAACATTATTTTTTTGAGAGATAGGAATATTATTTTTGTTGTGGTTTCACTAAATGATACTGTAGCGACTTAACTGTTCCGCCCAAATGCATGATAGGAAGTTGGGCAACCATGACCGTCAGTGGTGGCTGCAAATGGTATATGTTCTGCGTTGTGTTCAATAAAGCATGTTAAGAAATAGATCATTTCCTGTCATTCTTCCCCACGTCACTCGCCACAGTAATTATGTTTGTTGTGAAAGAGTTGCCAAAGAACCAATGAACGCCTGTGTCCACTCGCATTTCTCTGCCTCTTAGCTCTCAGTGGGCTAAAAACGGCGTCATTGTAATAAAATTGTGGCAATGCATGAGCGGGTCAATCCGTGCATGCATTAAATGCGTTAAATATTTTAACGTGATTAATTACAAAAATGAATTACCACCCGTTAACGCGATAAATTTGACAGCACTAAAAAAAGCATAATGCACGAAAAACATACAGGTTTTGAACATACGGCGTACCCATTTAAAAATCAGTGCTCACTTGTACAAATTACGCCGAAACCGTACAACTTGACAGGTATGTATTGCTGATGACAAAGATGAGTTCGACTCCCTTGATTTTAGACCACAATGTTGCCCTTCCCTTCTTCAGGGAAGTCTAATCGTCGATTAAAGCCATTTGCGTTAAAGCGTCTCAAACAAATGCCATGCCGTGTCGGCACATTAAAGTCCAAACTGTAATTTTCCTGAAAACAGAACACTGCTGTTATGCTAAAGATTTTGCTGAGTTTCAGTTGATGAGAGACAAGAGGGGGTCAGAACAAAGCAGCCCAAAGTCTATTGAAGCCCCAGCGCACCTTAGCAATAATTTCACATTAGCTCTTGTTATTGTTGAAATAACAATTCTTCATCTTCTCTTTTTCACCAAGGCTCCTTCTGGTCACATTGCAGGCACTTAGCAGAGCCACTCGCGTCTTAAATCAAACCAAAATGAATGTCAAATCAGACAAATGAACGCATTTTGTCACCATTTCCAGCAGCCAATTACAGATTGTCACGCGGCCGCAGACTGACGAGGCTTCAAACTTATTCCTGTTTATGTTTTATTAGCGGCCCAGGAAACAAACAGACGTTTATCTCCGCCGTGACAAGGGCAGCTGGTGACAAACAAATACCCCCAACATTTTTCACCGGCGCAACAACACATCGCTTGATCGGTGAATAAATCCATGCTGATGGTGAGCGCCAGGAAAACACTGCCGTTAAATCCTTATTCATGCCGCCGACAGCTGCACCGTGAATTAAGCCACGACGTGGACAAATTGCAGGGGCTGTGCTTGTTTGATAAAGGTTAAATATGTCAGCGTCTCTAAATGACTTGTTCCGCTGCGACCTACAAGCTGCTGAGAAACAATATGTAATGAAACTGAATGTGTGTGAGTGCACGCGTGGGTAAATTACATGAAATAGGTAGGATGTGAATGTTTTAAATATTTTTTTCATATGTATATAAATGACCTTTTTTGTACAGAACAAAGTTGTAAACTCATACACTACCAAAGATGTATATATCGGAAAACACTCAGGTGACTTGAAGTTCCGCTCTGAGACCCCCAATTTGGCCAAATTTCAAAATTGTCCGATATGTATGTGTGACACATTATTGGAAAGCTTAAAATCTCAATTTTCTGGGGGAAGATACATTTTGGACAGGAGGGCATTTTAAAAATAGATAACAATTTTTTAAACAGCAAAACCCTATCGGGAGGCGAGAGCACGCGAGAGCAGAATTACAGACGCCATAACTTTAACGAGATATTATCGCGTACTTACCTTGTTTCGATTCAAAAACTCCATGTAGCATGTATAACTGAGTGTCAAGACACTGCTGTAAATGGTCACAGCTGGATTTCCTGGGGATTTTATGGGTGAAACATGGTGATATAACGGGTCGCGATGCAGAAATCGAAGACATCGAGGAGTGGTCAGGATTTTCTTTGTCAAATGGTATGTACCCTTTTAAACGGGTTGTTTTTTTTTTTTTCCAATTTTTATTTGTTTGGATTGATTATTTATCATCTAACATATTGGAGAAAATGCAACAGCAACATAAAAAATACGATTAAGCGATAGTTATGAGGTAGATATCCGTGACTTTTTTACAGACGCCATTTTTTTCATTGTGACATAATTTGTTTAAAACTTTAAAATATACAAGTGAATATTTTTTTTAAAGTCGTTTTTTTTTTTTTTTTTTTTTTACGAAATATTAAACATCAATGAATGATTGTAAGCTAAAAACGACAGATATTTTGAATAATAAATATAATTAATGACCTTCGTTTTATGGCTGGGTTAAAACAAAAGTGGATGTGCCACGTCTGTAAACGGGGGTTTTCAGGGTAAAACGGACAAATTAAAAATAGTTCGAAGACCTAATGCGCCATGAATCTGCTATGTCAGCATATAGACATATTGTTCTATCAAACACAGAAGTTGTTTTGGCTTAAAATACAGCAATTTCTTTTATAGAGGAGTGCAAGAGCAGAAACTGCTTTTTCAGTCTTGTCTGTGTTTACCGCCATTTGGCGGAAAACACTCAGGTGACTTGAAGTTCCGCTTTGAAACCCCCAATTTGGCCAAATTTCAAAATTTTCCGATATGCATGTGAAATACATCATTGGAAAGCTTAAAATCTCAATTTTCTGGGGGAAGAAAAAAATGAACAGGAGGGCATTAAAAAAAAAAAATTAAACAGCAAAACCCTATCTGGAGGTGAGAGCACGCGAGAGCAGAATTACACACACCATGACTTCAACGAGATATTGTCGCGTACTTACCTTGTTTCAATCCCAAAACTCCATGTCGCATGTATCACTGAGTGTCAAGACACAGCTGTGAATGGCCACAGCTGGATCTTTGGGGGATTTTATGGGTGAAACATGATAATATAACAAGGGTCGCGATGCAGAAATTGCAGACATCAAGAAGTGGTCGAAATTTTCTTTTTCATATATTTACCCTTGTAAACGTTTTTTTTTTTTTTTTTTTTTCTGTGTTTGTTTGGATCGATTATTTATCACCTAACATATCGGGGAAAATGCGACCGTAACAAAAAAATACAATTTAGCGATAGTTTTGAGGTAGATAGCCGTGACATTTTTACAGATGCCATTTTTTCCATTGTGACGTAATTTGTTTAAAAGTTTAAAATATGCGAGTGAATAGTTTTTTAAAGTCGTTTTTTTTTTTTTTTTTTTTTTTTTTTTTTTTTTTAAGCAAAATATTAGACATCAATTAATGATTTTAAGCTAAAAATGACAGCCATTTTGAATAATAAATATAATTACGTACCGTAATTTTCAACTATAAGGCGCACCTGACTATAAGCCCCCACCCACCAAATTTGACACGAAAACAGAATTTGTGCATAGATAAGCTGCACTGGACTATAAGACGCAACAGTCCTCGCTGTATTCTGCGATATTTACACCAAAAGATATTAACCGATAACACTTTATTTGACAGCAGCATCATAAGACTGTCATAAGAGCAAATGAACCACAATGAAGCTTTGAATCAACTGGATCATTTGGATGCAAAGATTCATTGCTTCAAGAAGCTCCAAGGGAGTCCCTTGGGGGGGACAGTCAAACTCTGCTGCCACCTGCTGTCAACACTGCTGTCGTCCAACATGCCTCCTAACATGCATTGCATCGCTGCAGATGTAAATAACAATTAAAAGTTCATGATCTGTGCTAATAATTTCTTCACTTACTGTTCCAGTTGTTTTATTAATTGCTAGTTATGGTATTTGGTAACACTTTATTTGAAAGTGGCGCCATAAGCCTGTCATAAGACCATCATAATTCTGACATGACACTGCCATGAGCATTAATGAATGATTATGACAGTGTGACTTCCTTTTGTGTTATGCGGCAAATTATCTCAATTTGAATGGATGGTAAGATCTGAGCTGGACATAAATGGAGTTATTGACATAATTCATACTGTCATTAATGGCCATGATAGTGTCCTGTCATAATTATGACGGTCTTATTGCAGTCTTATGACACTGCTGTCAAAGAAAGTGTTACCTATTAACCCAAATAAATCAACAAATAAGCACTGGAATATAAGCCACAGGATTCAAAATGAGGGAAAAAAGTCGCGGCTTATAGTCCGAGAATTCCAGTACCTTGTTTTCATGGCTGGGTTGAAACAAAAACGGTTGCGTGACGTTTGTAAACGGGGCTTTCCAGGGTAAAACGGGCAAATTAAAAATAGTTCGGGGGCTTAATGCGCCAATGCGCCAATGCTATGGCAGCATATAGACATATTGTTCTATCAAACACAACAGTTGTTTTGGCTTAAAATACAATCTTTTAAAGAGGAGTGCAAGAGCAGAAACTGCTTTTTCAGTCTTGTCTGTGTTCTCCGCCATATACCAAGTTGTTAATTTTGTTCAACTGGTCATAACTAAAGAACAAAAAGTACAAAAAAACTTTTTTTTCTGATGAAAGACGGGAATATAATCTTTCTTTTTGTAAATTCTGTGTTCATGCAGCCATAGAACCACAGGTAAAAGTAGGCCGCGTTTATGTAATTGTTTATGGTGATGTCCTGACGCTAACTGATACATGCTAATCATTTGTGTGGATTTTTATGAACGCAAGCTAGTTATAAACACAAATTTAAATTGCTGTCATTAAAGATGGAAGTGATTTAATTTCATTTTTTATTTTAGTTTCATTCTGCAAGTGTTGATGTCATGAGCAGCCGAATAGCATTAGCAAACCACACGGACGTCTGACATCATCATTTCGGAGTTTACCTCAATGTCTAGCCAGACTGTAAAAAACAACCTATAGAATTTACTCAACAAAAATTGAGGTAACAATTTACACTCAGTTTGATAGTAAAAGTTTAAACAATTTTACTTAGAAAATATTACCTAAATGTGTCAACAATAATATACTCAAATAATTTGGGTAAGGTTTATTTAACCTTTTGAAACAGAATAGATCACTTAATACCTATTAAAATTGAGTATTATTTACTCATGATTGTAGTGTATTTGTATTGTACATTTACTGAATGTTTTTTTAAATTAAATATTAATTAAAAAATCAACTTAATTACTAATATTCTAAACAAGGTTTGTTTTACCCTAAAGCCTAAAGTTATTGCGCACAAGAAAAATATTTGATTGTCAACTGTTTTCTATTGACAATTTGCTCATTAAATTTAACATTTAACAAAGTGTCTGCCCAATATAAATTGCATGCAAACATTTTTTTCCTCATAGTATGAGTTCAAGTAAAGTACAGTATTAACTTATGAGCAAGGGACATTTGCATAGGGACGGTAGGGACATAACACTACCAACTTTTCAGGTTGCTCAAATTATCCCAACCAACTTTTAAGCAACCTTATTTGCATTTTATAATGAGTTCAGTTAAATAGGTAATTTAGATAGTCTTCCCATATGTTCTAAGGATACAATTGACCCTACCATTATTAAGTGAATTATTTTCATTACGTTCAAACTTATGTTTACCCCTTTTTCACTCGCCGAATGTGCTAGTCCATTTTTTCCCCCTCAAACTCACATTTGATTGGCTGATGACTTGACCCCCCCCGAACACACACACACAAGCACTGACCCAACGAAAATACAACATGTCACCAACATGCCGCCTCATCCACCCCCTTCAAAGAGGAGGGATATTAGAAGTTTTTTTCAGCCAGCAACAGCCACTTTAAGTAATGTAAAAAAGACAATGTTATGGAGGTGGGGAACACACCACTAATTTTGCTACTGAAATTTAGCTACAACCTACATCAGAGTTTGCATAATATTAAACTGTGTGAATTTGCTAACCTGCCAATTTTGAGTAGGAAGCTGCTTAGAGAGAAGTGTCCTCCACTTTTGTATGTATTTTCTGCTGTTAACGTAAATTAAACTGTCAGAAATGTAGTGAACCGAGGTTTACCCTCTTCTACCCAATTTTCATTTTTGTTTTGTTTATCTGGTCTTAAGGCAATACTTGGTAACTTTTCAGTTTTGGTCGATTTTAGCGACGCTGGTGGACAAAGCGGTAGTTTTTTGAAGACTGTGTTTCCCATGAGGAACAGCGCATGAGCGTATAGTGTCTTCCTGTGAGGTGCGTAACAGAAAACAATTGAGAAGCACTGGTATAACTCAATACAGATTTATTTTGCAAGGATCAGTTAGCCTATCAATTAATTAGGTTCATATTTGTGAGAAATATAGCCCTGACCCCTGTTTACCTAATCTGTTTGGTCTTATTAATGTCCCGTCCCCAGCAAAAAGTGTACATGCATATTATGCTTTTATATCGTCCCTACCAATGTTGAGCCCAAACCTACACCCTTGTTTATGAGTGAAGAACAGGAGGGAATTGGTCCAAAATAAGTAATATGCAAACAACATAAGTTTAAGAAAAGTTTTAACTGAACAGTGAACAGCACGAGTGCATCACGCATCTTTCAATTTGGGATACAAACAAGACCAAAATTCTGTACCATAGATGTTTAAACCCGACAGGAGTTCTATGTTGTAACATGATAAATTACAGTGCAAAATAGTTTCATGAAATTAGTGTGCAAATTTAAGAAACAAATGTAAATGAAATACATTATTAAGAGCAGAAAAGACTTCCGAGATCAGGGATAACGAACTCCAGTCCTCGAGGGCACCTATCCAGTCTGTTGTCCACATCTCTTCCTCCAACACTCTTGAATCAAATAATCAGGATTATTATCACACTATTGAATAGCTTGCTGATGAGTTGTTCCTTAATACATATTGACTAATCTAAGTTGTGGTGGCCTCTCGTGGTTGCCGCATCGACTTGGTGTTTACACGCCTCAGTACTAGCCCAGCGTCATTCAATGTAAGTAGTAACGTTAGCTGCTGCTGACTGTGTACTGCGGGGCTGCACACCTCGGCAAATGGCGGACGGGGTACTTCCAGCCGGGGACTGGTGGGCGACGTGCCACGTAATTATACTGAAGGGCGAAACATTTTGACAGCATTGTACGCCATAACTGCAAAGTTAATTAGAAAATAAGGTTAATGGTTCAAATTAAGCCACATTATTACCAGCAACTCATGTTGCTATGCTATGAAGAATATTGTTAGCTAGCTATCAGGAATAGCTGTCGAAAGCCAGGAATAAAACATGCAAATATTTCTACTTTAGAGGCATCTTAATTTAACACTTCAATCAATTTAAAAAGAAACAGTAAGTTCAAACTTACCTGCCACTCTACGATGCCATCCAAGTTGGAGTGTCCCGCCAAATGAAACATTCCTCCTTTCAATTTCAAATAAGACGCGTTGCCTTGAGCACACACCCAATATTTTTGGGTAGATATTATCTTGTTTGTTCAAGTTGAAGTTTTTACTGATAAAAATTAGGTGAAGAGGTTAGGTTTTAACTAATTTAATACAGTTTACTCGCTTACCAAAATACTTTTAGTATAATTTACTCAATTTACACGGATTATAATAACAAAAAGAATTTTTTTTTAGTAGTGTAGGACTCCAACATATTGGCGAGGACACTACAATGACGTATAAAACATGTTTTGGGATGGTTATTTTGAAATTTAGCAGGTATTTAGAGCTACTTAGAGGGTTAATTCCGACTTACGCGTAAATTCGGGTTACGGAACTCGTTCGTTAACTGGGGACTACCTGTGTATTGTTTTTTATTTTTCAATGTTTTTTTTAACCAAAGAAAGAAACCAAACATATGGTTTTTATTTATAACTGTTTATTTACCTTAATTTTCTGACGTCAAGCCACACTTGACACAAGCCTTATGCACCAAATTTTACAATATTTTACAATTCATATGAAAGCCACACTGAACTATAAACTGCAGGTGTCCACATTATATTATGAGATATTTACACCATAAGATATGCAGCTCCTTAGCCTGTAAAATCCATAAATAAGATGCAATTGACTCTTTGCCGCAGGGTTAGGCTTTTTTAAATTATTAACCTTTATTGTATTTTTTTATATTTTTTTTCAATAATATGCAGTGATCCCTATTTTTTCGTGGTTAATGGGGACCAGAGCCCACCGCGATAACTGAAAAACCAGGAAGTGCGCCCCTCGCCCACAGAATTATTTGATTTATTTATTTTGTGTGTGTTCAATGTATTTATTCTGATTTAGCATCGGAAAGAAATACAAGAAATACTTTTTTCCCAAAAGTATAATTTAAAAAAACAACTTATGTATCTAAATATTTTAATAAATGTTTTTAAGCGCTTCAAATGTAATAATTATGATAAGTTTTAGACATCTTACTGTCCCACCGAATTATTTTTAAACAAGAATAAAGTAGAAAAATGCTTGTCTTTATTAAATCTTCGTTGAGTGAGTCCACTCGAATCCGCTCAAGCTGCTCACTTACACACGAGTTGCCAGAGCAACTGTTTAACAAGTTACACGATGATTGATGCATGCGGCTCTTTGAAGCTTCGGCTTCCTGGCATCTGTGGCAAGATCAAACACTAACGTCTGTCAATCATCGTTAACTTTAATAGGCAACTCCAGTGCACTGCCTGACAAACAAAGAGCAGCAGGAGAGAATGTGAGACTACGTGATCGGCTCGGAACGGCTCATCTGTATTTATTTCTTCTTTTTTTTTTTTTTTTAATTGGAAAAAAATCTGCGATGGACTGAGGGCACGAAGTTTGAAGCGGAAGTAGCGAGGGATCACTGTAAATGAATTCATAAATGAACAACAGTAACAAAAACTCATGGTAAAATAAAACTGAATAAAAGCAGAAATACGTGTGGTTACGGCGTATAATTTTTAACTCATTGCATGCCATTGATGGCAATAGACGTCCAATTAATTTTGACTGGGAGGGGCGAATGAACGTTCGTTCATTCGCCCCTCCCAGTCAAAATGGATGGGACATCTAGCACTGTCAATAGCAGCCAATAAGTTAAGTGAGTGCCCTGTTAAAAAAAGACAACAACAACAACAACAACATAATTCGTACATGAAAGGGTTAAGAAGAACAATTAGGCTTCAGCAACTACCCAATTTCCTTTTCAATTCATTATTTAATCATTACGAAGTCCCATATGTTTGTTGTCAAGCTTTAGTATCCGTGATCACGCCTCGTGAGTTATTAAATGGATTTAACGCTAATAATGTCGGGATGACATCCGCCACTGTTGTTGCTTGCGGAAACGCGTGTGTGTCGGCATGTGGGTCAAGTGTAAGCGATGATGCGGGTCGCTTGCTCTAATTAGAAAAAGTGTGAAGGCGACAGATGCGGTCCGGCAGCTGCCCTCGACACTCGCTTGTTTGCCATCCTAACTGGCGACCTGCCAAGGTTGAAGTTTGGGCGGGCGTCTTGGGCTTTGCTGGGATTTGTCTATCAGCTGTAGTGATTTCGTGTCTAATGTGACGGTCCCTAACCACCAGAGTGGATGGGGAACAGAAGCAGGAACCTGTTAAGGCAATACTGTCTTTGTATTACAGTGGTATGAAAAAGTATCTGAACCTTTTGGAATTTCTCATATTTCTGCATAAAATCACCATCAAATGTGACCTGATCTTTGTCAAAACCACACAGATGAAAAAACAGTGTCTGCTTTAACTAAAATCACCCAAACAGTTTTTATATTTTCATAAGAAGAGTATGCAAACAGTGACAGAAGGGGGAAAAATAAGTAAGTGAACAATCACATTTAATATTTTGTGCCCCCCCTTTTGGCAGCAATAACTTCAAATTAGATGCTTCCTGTAGCTGCAGATCAGTCTGGCACATCGATCAGGACTAATCTTGGCCCATTCTTCTCTACAAAACTGCTGTAGTTCAGTCAGATTTCTGGGATGTCTGGCATGAATCACTGTCTGTAGGTCATGCCACAGCATCTCAATGGGGTTCAAGTCTGGACTTTGACTTGGCCACTCTAGAATGTGTATTTTGTTCTTCTGAAACCATTCTGAAGTTGATTTACTTCTGTGTTTTGGATCATTGTCTTGTTGCAGCTTCAACTGTCTGAGAGACGGCCTCAGGTTTTCCTGCAAAACATCCTGATAAACTTTTGAAATAATTCTCCCATTAATTATTGCAAGTTGTCCAGGGCCTGAGGAAGCAAAACAGCCCCAAATCATGATGCTCCCTCAACTATGCATTACGGTGGGGCTGAGGTGTTGATGTTGGTGAGCTGTTCTATTTTTCCTCCACACGTGATGTTTGTGTTACTCCCAAACAATTCAACTCTGGTTTCATCAGTCCACAAAATATCTTGCTAAAACTTCTGTGGAGTGTCCAAGTGCCTTTTTGAGCACATTAAACCAGCAACAGAGTTTTTTTTAGACAGCAGTGACTTCCTCTGTGGAATCCTCCCATGAACACCATTCTTGGCCATAGTTTTACATATAGTTGATGTGTGCACGGAGATATTGGACTGTGCCATGATTTCTGTAAGACTTTAGCAGACACTCTAGGGTTCTTTTTTTACCTCTCTGTGTATTCTGCACTGAACTCTTGGCATTATCTTTGGTGGACGTCCACTCCTTGGGAGAGAAGCAACAGTGCCAAACTCTCTCCATTTGTAGACAACTTTGATTGATGAACATCAAGACTTTTAGAGATGTTTTATATTCTTTCCCAGCTTTATACAAATCAACAAGCCTTGATCGCCAGTTTTTGGACAGCTCTTTTGACCGAGCCATAATGCACATCAGACAAAGCTTCTCATCAAGACAATTCTTACCAGGTGTGTGTTTTACAGTGGGCAAGGCAGCTTTAATGATTGGGCACAAACCTAATTTAAATTGTTTGGTAAAGATTGGTTTCAATTGCTTTTGAAGTCTCCTTAGGCAGAAGGTTCACTTACTTATTTTTCCCCCTTCTGTCGTTTTTTTTTCTTTTTTCCTTTTCTTTTTTTTTGCATACCATCCTTATTAAAATATGAAAAGCAATAAATGTTTGGGGGGTTTTAGTTAAAGCAGACACTGTTTTTACATCTGTGTGATTTTGACAAAGATCAGATCACATTTGATGGTGATTTTATGCAGAATTGTGAGAAATTCCAAAAGGTTCAGATACTTTTTTATACCACTGTAACTCTTTTAGGGCCATTGTTGATGATAGACAATCATGTGACTCTTAAAAACTAAAAAAAACTCTTTAAATGAGTATATCACTTGTAGACATCCAATTGATTTGGAGTGGGAGGGATGGCAGCGAAAAAAGGATGCCATTCCTCCCACATCAACTGGATATGAACTCTATCACTGTGAATGGGAACCAGTGAGTTAAGATGCTTTTTCACTTTTTTTCACCAAAGTACAATAAAAAAAAACTTGCATGCATATTTATATATCTTTTAATAAATGGTTTTCAAGCACTTCAAATGCAATAGTTATGATAAGTTATAAACATGTTACTGTCCTACCGAATTATTTTTAAATAGGAATAAAATACAAAATGCTTGTCTTTATTAAAAACTTCATTGAGTGAGTCCACTCAAATCCACTCAAGCGGCTCACTTACACACAAAAAGTTGCCACAGCAACTGTTTAACAAGTTAAACGATGATTGAGGTATGCAGCGCTTTAAAGTTTTGGCTTCCATGCGTCTCAAACCTTAACATCTGTCAATCATCATTAACTTTAATAAGCAACTCCACTGCACTACAATGACCAAGAAAAGTGGCAGGAACGAGAGTGTGAGACTATGTAATCGGATCAGGACAGCTCTATAAAGTACCACTATTTTTTGTTGTTGTTTTTTTTAACTGGAAAAAAAAATCCGCGATGGACTGAAGGCGCGAAGTTTGAAGCGTGAAGTAGCAAGAGGTCACTGTATAGTCACCTTTTTCCTTTTTTCACCACCTACACTAACATAACCTGCGGAGAAAACAATAAAATTGCAACACTGTCATAAATTGTCATATTTTGAGCATGTCGTCATACAACGACACAAATGATGATGAAGAATCGTATGTAACTGTACCTATGTACTTCAAGATAAGTGCTTCCTCTTGGACAAAATGCCCCTTTTCTGAGAATCCGTTGTGCTAATGGATGGATTTTATAATGGTTGTTATTATTAGGAAGAAGAAAAACGTAGTCCATGATGTCATTTAGCATGTCGATACTTATCCAACATTTCTGGGAATGACTCATTTTAGCTGTAGTCACTGACTCCCCAAGGTTGTTTGCACTACTGGAACTTTTGGTATGTATCTATAAGCCTTCACATAACAGAGAAATATGACAGAAATGAATGCAAAATATAAAGAGAAATGTTCACGTTGCCAGGCAAAAAGCAATTTTTTGCGACCTAGAGTATGGTGGGGTAAGAGTGACTGTGAGTAACCATCTCCCCTTCGTGTATCCTTCAAAAAGGTTGCATTTGAAGGAGTCTTCCAACTGGGACAGTGTTATGACATCAGCAGCCTTTAAACAGAATTTCTGAAACACGCAGATACAGCGCATCTGTGGATGGACTTTTTCTCGTCCAATCAGAGCTCAGCAACAAACACAAGCATCTCCTTTGTGACGCCATATCCGATCCAGTATACCTTCCACTTCTCTCATCCGTCTGAGGAATTAGATGGCACTGATTCCCCCCACTGCCTGACATCCATTGTGCACGGATCAACAAGCGAAATGTCAGAGACCAGGCTTGAGATGGAAAAAAGGTGTCGCAGGAAGGTTTTAAAGCAGTGCATTTGCATTAAATGTGCTTATGATTCATCCATTAGACCTGCACTTTTCAATCTTTTTTTTTTCATACCGCAACAGATCAGTTCTACATAAAGTAGTGTTGCCTCAATATTAAAATTCTGATTACTATGCTACATTTGAATAAAGTACATTGCTACTGATACGATACTACTTTAAATATATAACCAAGACGGTAGTAAAAAGCAAGGGAATCATGAATGGCAAAACATGGTGCTTTAAATCTTGGGCAAAAAAAAATTGGGCAAATGAGGACACAAAATGAAATAATTCAACTTCTTCCTGGTAGCTCTAATGGTAACACGCGATGAAAATGTTTAACGGTGTCCATTAATTAATGACTTACTTCTCTTGCAGTTAACGTGATCTGCCTTATTCAAAATACAACTCTCCAATAATCCGAATTACTAGGATCCCTGAGCCCGTTTTTAACAAGCCAGTCCCGTCTTGGGGTAATTGGAGACAATGACACCCCAGGGATTTCACTTACTGTAGGTCCAGTCTACTCGCTAATTTTGTTTTGGCCATCGTCATTGCACAGAATCCTGCTTTACGAAGATTCATTGCCTCATTTGTGAGCCTGTCAGCACAAATTACGCATCGAGGGCTTGGTCTGTGGAACCGATGATAGAAAAAAAAAGAAAACATTTTAGAGGACTGTTGAAGTTGACTCTTTAATTCGGCTTTCTTTTTCGAGGAAAGCTATACTTCTCCCGTCTTCTCATTTGGCACTTTTTCACTTTCCGAAAAAGTGGGTTTTATCCTCACTTTTGCTGCATCGTTGGCTTGCAGCAGGGTGTCCAAACTATGTCCCCCGATCAGTTTAAATGAAAAAAATTCAATTGAATATGGCCAGCACAAGAAGCTTTTGCTCATTCTTCACTCCGTTCCACTTCTTAATTTCAACACTAGATGGAGCTAATTACTGAAAGGGATACACGGATAGAAAAACTTCTTAAAAGATCTTAAAAGATAATAGTTCTTAAAAGATAAACGCTATTATGACCTAAAATAATTTGATATTGAAACCTGTCTTGATGTTTTCGTTTCTATACAATTTGTAAAATTAACTAGTAGGTCTGTATTGTTGCGGACGTTGCAGGGCGGTGACATCACATGGTTACGCTGCCGCAATTCCAGAGTATTACTCTAACGACATAAACATGTCATATGTTTAACCCTTTCAATTGAACCCGAGAGGAACATAAATGAGCATGATTGCACTGTCGATAATTCGCAAAACGAGCAGCAAAAGCAAACTGAACAGGAAAGACATTATGAGACGAGACAAAATGCTAACCGCCCAGTTCTTTGCTCTTTTAACAAAGAATCGAGACTGTTTTACGTCCATATCTATAAAGAATTCAGGGATTTACGCATTTTTTCACAAGAATTTTCAACGTAAAAAGTTCTGTCTGGTGATAAGGCGACACCACACTGGCTAATACACTAGCAGCACATTCGACATATTTACGTAAAATAAATGCTAACTGCCCGTTTTTCTGCTTTTAACCAAGAATCGAGAGTGTTTTACTTCCATATCTATAACGAATTAAGGGATTTAAGGATTTATTCACGAGAATTTTCAACGTAAAAAGCTCTCTGTGGTGATAAGGCGCTGCCATAGTGGCTTAAAACTAGCAGCACATTCGACATATTTACGTAAAATAAATGCTAATTGCCCGTTTTTTTGTTTGTTTTTGCTTTTAACCAAGAATCGCGACTGTTTTACGTCCATATCTATAAAGAATTCAGGGATTTAAGCATTTAAGAATTTTCAACGTAAAAATCTCTTTGTGTTTCCACTCAGTCAGCTTTGACGAAGATAGGCCCCCTATTAATCAGCCCCGCACCCTGTGTCCCGTCAATATATTATGAAGTCTATGCCCTAAGAAAATACTTAAGTCTAGTAATATCAAATAAGGGTGGTTTAAATACGCTATGTGAGTAAATGTGATCAACAGATTAACAATCTGCTTTAAAGCTACCACAATAAAACACAATGCTTAAAAGTATGAGAGGGAAACACACGCATAAGGTATTTCAAGTAGAGGTGCACGATAATTATTAGTCCGATAATTATCGGTCCGATGATAGGAATTATGACGTCGTCCCAATAAATCCGATAACATTATATATTATAGGGCCTATTAACAATATTTTTGGCACGGTGTTGGTGGATTGGGATGTGTGCGTTTGTTTCCACTCCTGTTTTGCCGGTATGCAAAGTTTTGTTACTGTTCTAGAGGCCGTGTTTTTCTTTCACCGAGTTATAAACCTTACTATGGCAATTAGCAAATGTTTGCATTTTACAGTGTTATGTTTACTAGTTCTTGAGAGACCTTTTGGTTATTGATAGGCTTGCTGTCCTATAATTGCCAGGTTAAGAAAGTTGTTTCATGGACCAAGATGACAAAAGTCTCCTCTCCTGTTGTACCAAATGTTTTATCTGCTGACAAAGCATAATACCTGTTGGGTTTATGTTTGTTTTAGATCAGTGCTCATTTTTCAGGGGAAGACATCATCAATGATATTGACCGATTGATTGTGACTGACTCAAATTATATTTATTTGAAAAAATTAATATGAGCACTTTATTTGACGTCAAAACTGTTCTTTGTTTTGTTCATTATAATAATGTTCATGTCATCATGAAAATTCTGGTTAGGTCAAAGGCAAATCTATGCTGAATCCACCGCTAGTATTTTGACCTACAGGTGTTCAAAAATTCAGGTGAATATACATTGAAAAATTAAACAAATTATATATATATGTGTTAGGGCTGTCAAACGATTAAAATTTTTAAGTTAGTTTAATTACAGCGTTATTACAGCTTAAAAATTAATTAATCGTAATTAATCGCAATTAATCGCAATTCAAACCATCTATAAAATATGCCATAAATCTTCTGTAAATTATTGTTGGAATGGAAAGATAAGACACAAGATGGCATTAACATTATTAACATTCTGTTAAAGCGATCCATGGATAGAAAGACTTGTAGTTCTTAAAAGATAGCTGTTAGTACAAGTTATAGAAATTTTATATTAAAACCCCTCTTGATGTTTTCGTTTTAAAATTT
Source organism: Corythoichthys intestinalis (assembly GCF_030265065.1). Lineage (NCBI taxonomy): Eukaryota > Metazoa > Chordata > Actinopteri > Syngnathiformes > Syngnathidae > Corythoichthys > Corythoichthys intestinalis. The sequence goes on from NC_080416.1 coordinate 25,937,812, forward strand.
GTAAAAATTTCAATTAAAAAATTAACTAGTAGCCCGCCATTGTTGATGTCAATAATTACTTACACAATGCTCATGGGTGCTTAAGCCTATAAAACCAGTCGCACCCAAGTGCCAGCAGAGGGCGGCAAAACTCCATAAAACACAATTAACATGTGGGCATTTCACTCTACTGTCATTTAAATCTGTCTGAGCGGGACATGTGTGTTAATTGCGTCAAATATTTTAATGTGATTAATTTAAAAAAATAATTACCGCCCGTTAACGCGATAATTTTGACAGCCCTAATATGTATGTATGTGTATATATATATATATATATATATATATATATATATCGGTTATCGTATCGGTATCGGCCTTGAGGAGCAGGAAGTTATCGATATTGGTATTGGTTTCAAAAAATGGATATCGCGCACCCCTAATTTCAAGGCAACAAAAAACTCAATAAAATCACAAATAGTAAGTATTCGCCGCGATTAAACGATGTGCGCATGTGTTGGACGTTATTATTATGATTGTAAAATGCCAAAAAATCGCCAGCTTCGTCAGGTTTCAGGTAATCATTTATTTCAGAACTTGTGCAACACAACATGCCTACTCTCCGCTCCAGCTGAACATGAAAAGTGAAAGTAAAAAGGCCTCTATCACGCGTTGTCAAGTCAGCCACGCGATGTGTTCCGTTACACTACGCAATACAAATTGTCCACATTAGAACGTTTGTTGCATTATAACAGGTATTATTATTAATATTATTATACTATCATTCCTATTTTTTATTCATAATTTATTTGTTTTGCTCTGTGTAATTGTTATTTGCAATAGTACCAGCAGTATTTATTAAGGATTTAGTGTAGGTTTTCTGGCTGTGGAACAAATTGATAGAATTGTAATGTATTCTTATGGGAAAATCCTGCCCGACATACAACAATTTCGACTTACAAACAGGGTCCTGGAACGAATTAACTTCGTATGTAGAGGTACCACTGTACTTTGCGTTCATAGTTTGCCTAGGCATGCGAAAAAAAAGAAGTTGTCTAAGTTGTGTTGTTACTGGTATAGTTTTGAATATCTGTTAACATACTAAGTTAACATACGCTTATTTAGCTTATTGCTCTGGTGCAACTTATACACAGGTAATGTGTACTTATAATTCAGAAAATGCGTACTCGAGTGTAACTTATACTCCAAAATATATGGTAAATCAGTTTTTCAATGTAAAAGATTTTATTTTAAAGTTGTTTTGCCCAGTTACCTGAAGGTTTGAGCGTCCTATTTCAGTTTTGACAGCGTAGGCCAGAGTGACCTGGGACACGCTGATATTCCGACTGCCTCAATACGCCAGACGCTCGGGAATCATCAAAAACCTTTCAGACACAATCTGATGCACATAAAGAAAGGCCGGCAAGTCATTCCAGGGGAGCGGCAGATTGAATAAATGAAATGCTGCAATGCAGGGAGATGCATCTGGTGGCCAAACCAAATAGCGTGACATTTGCCAGATGATTGACAGCTCTTTTGGAGGGACGCACATTGTGGTGTCATGTGCTCATCTTCAGCCCTTTCCTGATGTCGAAAGTCATTACTTGATGTCCAAAATGTCACTCAGATAAAACCCACTTGGACTTTTTTCCCCTGTCATCTACATTGTGAAGGAAACAATGAGGTGACTTTGGAGCACCATTAAGGCTTGAGTGGTGTCAGTGGTGTGGGAGGGGCCATTGTTGACGGGCTCCTCCTTCTTCACTTTTGAACCAAGGCAAATCGTTTTTAGTGGTTAATTTGGATTTTTTTGTTTTGTTTTGATTGAGATACAAGTTTTTGAGTTATGACAAATCAAATACAGTTTTTTGAGGCCACTTTTGTAATCCAACTCTCATCTAAACATGTGCTGATTACCAGTATCAAGGAAGTTTCCGTGGTATGAAAACGTCACGGTTTCAAAACCGCAAAAATTTTCCATCATATCGACCCTACGGTACTCGCTTTTTTTTTATGTCCCAAAAATACAGGGAGAAATCCCTCGCTTGTGGCTGCAAGGCTCAACCGTCCCCCACCGGTTGTAGCTCTGTGAGTGAGTCAGCTGTGTTACACGATGGCTGGAGGAGGTGAAACTCCTGAACCCCCCCCCCCCCCCAATCGAAGTTAAGAAAATCGCTGGTATGGGAATACTTCGGCTACATAAAAGTTACAGACGGCCGCTGCTTAGAGAAGGAGGGCCAATCGACATGTTTGCGGAGGGTGGCTGCCAAGGAGGCAATACCTCCAATATGATTTCGAATTCATACAAAATTAAACACTGTCATGAACGTTACCTACCAGCTACGAGAGTTACCTCCAGCGTGTTTAATGTTTGTTGTTTTTTTCTCTCTGGCAATTGTCTGTGTTGAGAAAGAGAGTGTGTGTACAATGTAAACATGATACGAGTCATACACACGTGCTTTTTATGGAAAATAATTCAATTATTTTTGTTCTGCTGGTAATAATGTAGAGCTGTGTATGTAGGTTACACTCACCTAAAGGACTGCATTTATTTTTAATTTTATTTAGAAAATTTCAATTATTTTATACGTATTTTTATTTATTTGAACTCCACATTACACTTAAGGTCCATGTTTCTTCAATGAAAAAATGTTTTTTTTTTTAATTATTATTATTAATATTTTTTTAAGCCAGATATGTCAGAGTAACACATTTTAGAGCTGTAATTGAAACACCGTGAAACCGTGATATTTTGACTTAAGGTTACTTAAGGACTTAAGGCTACATGCTGTCAGAATCTCATACAGGCACATCCCCCCTCTCATCCCTGTCTTTTTGTTCTTCTTCCTTCAGCCAAACCCAAAAACTCTGCCAACGTCGTGACAGTGCAGGCGGGCACCAAGGCGGCAGTGGTTGCGCAGTGCCAGGCGGCCGACGCCAAGCCGGCGGCAACCATCAAGTGGCTATCGTCAGTGGGCGGCAACCACACCACCAGCAGCACCAACGGGCCCGACGGGACGGTCACGGTGCGCAGCGAGTACCGGCTAGTGCCCACGCCTGCAGACGATGGCCGGGAGGTCACGTGTATGGTGGACCAACGCACGCAGGACAAAACCTGGACGCACCATTTAAGGCTGTCTGTAGAGTGTAAGTAATGCACAGGCAAACTTACAAGACACCCATCACTGATTTTGGTGTTGTAAAAATTATGACAGTCACAATGACACATAATTGTTTGCCACACACATTTTATGCACGAATTATAAAAAAAGGAAAATAAAATAAAACCTTCCAGGGCACTCATTGAACTTATGGGCTGCCACTGACGGCGCAAGACATCTATTCCATTTTGACTCCAGACAATAGCTCCGTCAATGGCACTGAAGCATGAAATTTCACAACTTGTCTTCTTAGTTAAATTGAATCGGGTATCCATCTATCTTTGTACGCAGTGTTGTTAATCTTACTTCAAAAAAGTAATTAGTTACAGTTTTATACTCCGCAACACTCCCGGAAAAAGCAGAAGAGTATAAGAAGAAGAGTGTAATAAGTACAGTACTGTAACCAGAGATGGGTAGTAACGCGTTACATTTACTCTGTTACATTTACTCTGTTACATTTACTTGAGTAACTTTTTAGAAAAATGTACTTCTTATGTAGTTTTTTAGTCTCAGTTTAGTCTTTGTTTTACCAATGAGACGTTGCAACAATATCCACATGACTCCGTTATACCAATCAGAAGTTTTTTCTCCACTCGAGGGCATTCATGCACTTTGGACGGGTGATGTTTCATGCTGTTATGGTCTGAATTCGATGATTTTTATGTCATCTTTTTGGCCTAATATGGTCATGTACAGTAATAGGTTATACTACAGTATAATCATTACAATTTATATAGATAAAGTTGTGCTGAGAAAAAAAATACACCATTACTATTTTTTTTTTAATCAGACATTATAAGCCAGGGGTCCCCAAACTATGGCCGGCCTCCACATTTGGTCCGTCCCCCTGAAGAATTTAAAAAAAAAAAAAAAAAAAAAAAATTTTCTTGTGTTATTTATTTCCTGGCTTTTTCTGTGAAGAACCCAGAGAGGGTTATTTGGTTATTATCTATTTAATTAATAGTGTTATTATATTATATTATATTATATTATATTATATTATATTATATTATATTATATTATATTATATTATATTATATTATATTATATTATATTATTTTATTTACTTTTGTTCCGTGAAGAATCCAGAAAGGGTTATTTGATTGTGGCTTTCTGAAAAACACTACATTTTTACATTTAGGCAGTCCTGCAATCGTCACACTTTTTCTGGAACAAACTGACCCCGGCCCCTCATCAGAGAAGGGAAGAGTTATGTGGCCCTCACAGGAAAAAGTTTGGAGATCCCTGTTATAAGCACTTACTCACAATGTTACTCATTACTTGAGTATTGTTTTCAATGACTAATTTTATACTTTTACTTTTACTATTTTTGAATGATTACTTTTACATATACTTGAGTAATATTATTTAGAAGTAAAGCTACACTTACATGAGTAAAATTTCTGGCTACTCTACCCACCTCTGAGTGTAAGATGTTTGGAATTTTTGTTCAAATAAGTGAATGGATTTCAGTGGACTCACTCAATGAAGCATTTAATAAAGTTTTTCTACGTTATTCTTGTTTAAAACATTCACATTATGAAGTTGGCACTTTGGGACAGCAGCATGTTTGGAACTTACCAAATAATATATATATTTTTTTTTAATCAAATCAGGGCTCAGGTGTAGATTCTCGAAATCAGGTGACTCTGACTCGGGTGCAAAAAATGCGATCGGGACATCCCTATTGTTTAATAAGGCAAAATGTATTTAATGGATTGGAATGAAACTATTTTAGGATTAAACTTGTGTTAGAGTTACAGTGCTAACTCGCATGAAGCAACTCTTATTGGATAAATTATAATTTGGGAAAGTTAAAAGGCGGTATTTTCAGATGCTGTCAAATGAACAAAAATTACCTTATTGTTAATATATGCCCTCTAAAATGTAAACTTTTAGGATTAAAACAACCGACTACAAATTCATATCTAATCCTTTTTAATGTCTTTTTAATTTACAAGGGATTAAAACGAGGTCGCTGATGGCGTCGACCTCGCCGCTAATGCTCAATGCAAAGATGTGAAATTCTCTCTTCAGCCAATTAAGCGAAAAAGACATGTCTACTGCACGAAAACCATGATATTTACATAACATATGTATTAGAACAGCGTTTCCTAATCTTTATTGAATCAAGGCTCATATTTTACATGACAAAAAATTGTTTCATTGTTTGATGCTCTTCCCTTCAGACCCTCCCTCCGTCTCCATCGAGGGCTACGACCACAACTGGTACATGGGCCGTTCGGATGCCACGCTGGTCTGCACGGCCGAGGGCAACCCGCAGCCCACTACTGTCACCTGGACCGCGTAAGATGCAATCGATTTGGTCACTCACACCTTAACAATGACCTCAGATTTATAGGCTAGACATCTTCCTAATACATAGAATTATTTATTTAAAATTTTAATAATAATAATAATTTAATTATTGTACATAAAATAGTAGGGCAATGGGTATGTATTTTCCACACTATCAGGGCAACTTGAAGCCTTCAATTTTCTCAAAAAAAGACAGTGCACCTTGCAATCCGATGCACCTTATACAGTGGGGCAAATAAGTATTTAGTCAACCACTAATTGTGCAAGTTCTCCCACTTGAAAATATTAGAGGCCTGTAATTGTCACTATGGGTTAACCTCCACCATGAGAGAAAGAATGTGGAACAAAAAAACCCAGAAAATCACAATGTTTGATTTTTAAAGAATTTATTTGCAAATCATGGTGGAAAATAAGTATTTGGTCAATACAAAAAGTTCATCTTAACACTTTGTAATAATGGAGGCCAAACGTTTTCTGTAACTCTTCACAAGCTTTTCACACACTGTTGCACAGATTTTCTATGGGGTTGAGATCTGGAGACTGGCTAGGCCACCACAGGACCTTGAAATGCTTCTTACGAAGCCACTCCTTCGTTGCCCTGGCTGTGTGTTTGGGATCATTGTCATGCTAAAAGACCCAGCCACGTCTCATCTTCAATGCCCTTGCTGATGGAAGGAGATTTTTACTCAAAATCTCTCGATACATGACCCCATTCATTCTTTCCTTTACACAGATCAGTCGTCCTGGTCCCTTTGCAGAAAAACAGTCCCAAAGCATGATGTTTCCACCCCCATGCTTCACAGTGGGTATGGTGTTCTTCGGATGCAATTCAGTATTCTTTCTCCTCCAAACACGAGAACCTGTGTTTCTACCAAAAAGTTCTATTTTGGTTTCATCTGACCATAACACATTCTCCCAGTCCTCTTTTGGATCATCCAAATGCTCTCTAGTGAACCGCAGACGGGCCTGGACGTGTACTCGCTTCAGCAGGGGGACACGTATGGCAGTGTAGGATTTGAGTCCCTGGCGGCGCATTGTGTTATTGATAGTAGCCTTTGTTACTGTGGTCCCAGCTCTCTGTAGGTCATTCACTAGGTCCCCCCGTGTGGTTCCGGGATTTTTGCTCACCGTTCTTGTTATCATTTTGACGCCACGGGGTGAGATCTTGCATGGAGCCCCAGATCAAGGGAAATATTCAGTGGTTTTGTATGTCTTCCATTTTCTAATAATTGCTCCCACAGTTGATTTATTTACACCAAGTGTTTTACCTATTGCAGATTCAGTCTTCCCAGCCTGGTGCAGGTCTACAATTTTGTCTCTGGTGTCCTTCGAAAGCTCTTTGGTCTTGGCCATAGTGGAGTTTGGAGTCTGACTGACTGAGGTTTTGGACAAGTGTCTTTTATACTGATAATGAGTTAAAACAGGTGCCATTAATACAGGTAACGAGTGGAGCCTCGTTAGACCTCGTTAGAAGAAGTTAGCCCTCTTTGACAGCCAGAAATCTTGCTTGTTTGTAGGTGACCAAATACTTATTTTCCACTCTAATTTGGAAATAAATTATTCAAAAATCAAACGATGTGATTTTCTGTTTGTTTTTTTTTTGTTTTTTTCACATTCTGTCTCTCATGGTTGAGGTTTACCCATGTTGACAATTACAGGCCTCTCTAATCTTTTCAAATAGGAGAACTTGCACAATTGGTGTTTGACTAAATACTTATTTGCCCCACTGTATATGGATCAATTTTGGTTAATCATGGCATGACATGAATGTATAACGCAACCCCAGCCACTACTACTACTACCACTACTGCTACTACTACCACTACTACTGCGCCTTACAATGTTGTGAGCCCTATATATCAAAACAGTTTTAAAATAGGCCATTCACTGAAGGTGTGCCTTATCCTCCGGTGCGCCTTTTAGTGCGTAAAATATGGAATATAGTGAAGAAATTAGTTTTTTATAGTTTCAAAACTCTTCAGGACTCAAACAAAAAGTAAGCAAAAAAAAAAAAAAACTTTTCAAGTTCTTAAACATACTGTTGAACGGCCATGTTTTGTTCAGGTAAATTTTTGAGAGTGCAAACTACATCACAAGAGTAATGAGGTGCCTTAACCCTTGATTGTTGAACTTATAATTAATTCTTTGCCATTGACGGCGATAGGTTGGCAGTGATCAAATGAGTTAATAAATAAATTAAAAGATGTGATATAATGTTAAAAACAGAAGAAAATTGGAAAATATAATTTTATTTATTTTTTTTTTTTTTTACTAAAGGGATACCTTGATGTACGCTCCTTTCAAAATCCAATATAAAATTTTACTCGTTATATGTCGACATGCTCGAAATACATTTGATTTATGAAAGCGTCACAATTTCATTGATTTCCCGCAAGACGGACGCACGGCGGATTTTCTCGTGAGAAAAATCAACATGAGTCCCAAGAAGACTAGTGTAGGTGGTGAAAAGAAAAAGGTGACGCTTACCATTAAAATTAAGAATGAAATGATAGAAAATATGAGCGTGGTGTGCATGTGAGTGAACTGGCTAGACGATGGCCGGTCTCCTACTGTCCGCCGTAGCCGACGCCAATAACAACATGGGGAAAAAAAAAAACGTCCCACTTAACCGCACCTCTCTCTCTCGTCAGTCACACGGAGCGTTCAGGAACAGCATTCAAAACACAACTGCCATTTTAGAACCTGATCCGTTACATTTTTATTATTGACGTAATTTTTGGACTATAAGCCGCCACCCACCAAATTTGACGCGGAAACGGAATTTGTTCATAGATAAGCCGCGCTAGAAGATAAGCCGTAGCTGTCCTCACTATTTACAACAAAAGATATAAACCGGTAACACTTTATTTGACGGCGGCATCATAAAACTTGCCATAAGACCAAAACCCCATGAAAGATCAAAGCTTCATTGCTTCAAGAAGCTTCATTTGGCCATCACTGCTCCCTTGTGGGAGACAGTCAACATCTGCTGCCACCTGCTAGCAACACTGTTGTCGCCCAACATTTCTCCTAGCATGCATAACAGTGCTACAGATGTAAATTACAATCAAAATTCATGTTCTGTGCTAACTATTTCTTCAGCTAATGTTCTAGTTGTTTCAATAATTGCTAGTTATGGTATTTGGATCTTTTTATTTGACGCTGGTGCCATAAGACTATCATAAGACCATCATAACTATGGTATAACACTGCCATGAGCATTAATGAATGCTTATGACAGATGTCACTTTGCGTCATCTGGCAAATTATCTTACTTTTGAATGGGAGTGAAAGATCCAAGCTGGACATAAATGGAGTTAGTGACATAATTTGCCATAATAAGCATTCATTAATCCTCATGATAGTGTCATTTCATAATTATGACGTTTTAATGGCAGTCTTATGATGCCACTGTCAAATAAAGTGTTTCCGTATTAACCTTAATAAATCAACAAATAAACCACACTAGACTATAAGCCGCAGGATTCAAAATGAGGGAAAAAAGTAGCGGTTTATAGTCCAAAAATTACTGCATATTATTATTATTCCGATTTGTATGTATAGTTTATTTGTTTTGCTATGTGTAATTGCTATTTGTAATTGTAAAGTATTTATTAAGGATTTTCGTAGGTTTTTGGGCTGTGGAACGAATTAATCGAATTATAATATATTTATATGGGGAAATCCCACTCGACATACGACCATTTCGACTTACAAACCAGGACCTGGAACGAATTCAATTTGTATGTCGAGGTACTACTGTAAATGTAAAATATAAAGAAATTCCTTTAATTTATTTGATTTTTTTATACTTACTTTTATTTCTTTTTTTTATCTTTTAATTATTTTAGGATTATTTTAGGATTTTCACATTTTTAGCTGTAATTTTCAGCATAATTTTTCATATTTATTTTCATATTTTTCATATTTATTTTCATATTTATGGCAGAAAACACCCAAATGACTTGAAGTTCCGCTCTGAGACCGCCAATTTGGCCAACTTTCAAAATTGTCTGATATGCACGTTGTTCAGTCAATGGGGAAAAAATCCCACATAAAGAAAAAATTATTTGACATCAAATATTGTGCGTCACAATTGTTAGCACCCCTGTAAAAAGCTCGACCCTTGGTCTCATCTGACCAAAGCACACGGACCCAGTTGAAGCCTGGGACCATGTGTATTTTTGTGTGAGACCAAGATTGAGCTTCTTGGCAACAAACATTCTAAGTGGGTCTGGCGTGCCACGAAAGATGCGCATGCTGAAAAGCACCTCATACCCACTGTGAAGTATGGGGGTGGGTCAGTGATGCTGTGGGGCTGTTTCGCTTCCAAAGGCCCTGGGAACCTTGTTAGGGTGCATGGCGTCATGAATGCTTTGAAATACCAGGACATTTTAAATCAAAATCTGTTGCCCTCTGCCCGAAAGCTGATGATTGGTCGTCACTGGGTCTTTCAGCCAGACAATGACCCTAAACATATGGCCAAATCTACACAGAAATGGTTCACCAGACACAAAATCAAGCTCCTCCCATGGCCATCTCAGTCCCCAGACCTTGTTTTGTTGGCAAAAGGGGGTTGTACAAAGTATTAACACCAGGGGTGCGAATAATTATGGAAGGCAAGGTACCTTGTTTCGATCCAAAAGCTCCATGTCGCATATATCACTGAGTGTCAAGACACAGCTGTGAATGGCCACAGCTGGATTTTTTTTTAGATTTTATGGGTGAAACATGGTAATATAACAAGGGTTGCGATGCAGAAATCACAGACAACAAGGAGTGGTCAAGATTTTCTTTATTTTCTTCCATATATTTACCCTTTTAAACGTTTTTTTCTTTTTTCTTTTTTTTCTTTCTTTGGATCGATTATTTATCATGGAACATATCAGGGAAAATGTGACAGTAACAAAAAAAAAAATTTAGCGATAGTTATGAGGTAGATATCCGTGACTTTTTTACAGACGCCATTTTTTTCATTGTGATGTAATTTTTAAAAAAGTTTAAAAGATGCGAGTGAATAATTTTTTAAAGTCCTTTTGTTTTTTTGAACGAAATAATAGACATCAATTAATGATTCTAACCTAAAAATGACAGCCATTTTGAATAATAAATATAATTACTTACCTCGTTTTCATGGCTGGGTTGAAACAAAAACGTTTTTGCAACGTCTGTAAACGGGGGTTTCCAGGGTAAAACGGTCAAATTAAAAATAGTTTGGTGGCTTAATGCGCCATGAATCTGCTATGGCAGCAAATAGACATATTGTTCGATCAAACACAACAGTTGTTTTGGCTTAAAATAAAGCAGTTTCTTTTAAAGAGGAGTGCAAGAGCAGAAACTGCTTTTTCGGTCTTGTCTGTGTTTTCCGCCATATACTTACAGTATGTATTTCACCAATGGTTTATGGACAGCAATTTTTCAACTGTAAATTCAGGCATCAATTTAAGAGTTAATTCATTTTGTGACCGTGCACGTAACTCAAAACACTCCACACAAATGCATGGAAAGACGATAAAATATATTCAAACCCCCTAAAAAACACTAAGAAAAAAGTTTGTAATGTCTTTTTAAGAAGAAATGGTTGCACCCTTTATTATTGCACCTATGTGCGTCTGTATACTAGTAGTTCTGTCAAAGTCAAGCTTTAACTTTATCTCAATAGTGGCAAGAGTTGGCAATGAGGGCATCTTTAGCATCCTCAACGCACAGATGGCGCGCATCGTGTCTGTACTGTACGTGAGAATTTCTTCTCAATCCCTCTCTACTTTATCTCCCTTCATTCTCCTCCCACGCTCTCTCCATCCTGTCCTCTCCTCATCCGCCTCCAGGGCCTCGGGCCCGCTGCCAGACTCGGTGCTGGTGGACGGCAACAAGCTGACGGTGAGCAAGGTGGACGACGCCGTCAACACCACCTTCATCTGCGAGGTCAAGAACAAGCACGGCGCCGCCAAGGATCAGATCACCACCCTCGTCATCGGTGAGTCGGCCGGCGGTGGGCGTTCCCGCTCGTGTGCGCGTGATGCTCGTCTCCATGTGCCGCAAACACACCTGCTGTGTTGTCGTCAACAGCAGCACACATGTTTGGGATTGGTTAGAGGTCAAGATTACACACATAGATGAAGATCACATGCAAATTAATTAGCAATATGTTGATGCAGTACTCAAGTTTTGGATAATATTACGTGTTTAGTTATTTTGACTTCTTCGACCTTTTGTATTTCTAATGCTGGTTTTAGTACAGTATCGTAGTTGAATTTTCTTCTAATACACAGTGGTGCCTTGACTTATGAGTTTAATTCATTCTATGATCATGCTCGTTACGTAAAATACTTGTATCGCAAATCATCGTTCGCAAATCCCATAAAGCGCCTAAAAATTCTATTTTTCAGAAAAATAACACTGTACAGTAACATACAGTAATACCACCATTGAATAACATGTAAATAATTAAACTGTGAATCATGAAAATTGCATTGGAATTGTGCGCTGTAAAATACAGACTTACTTCACGTAGATTTATAAAACTCATTATAAGAAACTACTTTAATTAGTTGTTTTGGCAGAAGATCAAGAATATATGCCTGTTGGTACTGGTATATTACTGATTAAAGTTTTATGAGTACCATTATATCAATTAATGGTGGGAACCTCTGCAATTTTCATTCACCCCATCCAATCCAAAATGAATTGGTCTTCTAGCGTCATCAATGTCAGCCTAGGTTCACCCCAGGTCTTAATGCACAAATCCGATTTTTTTCGTATTTTTCCGACTTGAGTGAAGCATTAACTTGATGGTCTGAACGGGACAAATCACATAAAAGTGGACCATTTAAAATCCGATCTAGGTCACTTTCGTATGTGGTTAAAATCCAATCTGGTCTGGGCCACATTTTTCTAAAATGTGGCGGCGGTAACTGTCAAGTCTCCCAAATCGGAATTCATGCAGCAATTAAGTCAGCAAAAAGCGAGAGAGGCATGGCAGCAGTGGAGCTGTACGTTAGCGTTAGCAAGTAGTTTGAACTTGGCTTTTAGGGAAGAGGCCGGCTTGACAACAGTCATAAAAATAATAAAATGATTGGAGCCGCAAGGATAAGCCTGAGAATGCTTGATTTTCTTTCTGTGCGTCAAAAGAGCAGTATTTTAATATTGCTTAAATGGCCGAGAGTCGGGGCACACTGACGGGATGTGTGTGCGTCATGCACGCACAGTGCGTGCATGCGTTCTATCAACACATACAAACTTTGAAAATAAGACTAAACACGGATTATTTATGTCTGTTATTTGTGTTCTCTTCTTGGAAATCAAAATATGATCACCCTAGAACAGACATGTCCAAAGTCCGGCCCGGGGCCCAAATGCGGCCCGTGGTCAAATTTCATCCGGGCCCCGGCCTCTGTCATAAAATCAATAACATCTGGCCCGCACACAGACTTAATAAATTGGTCAGCAGTACTGCAACCAGCATATGAAGTAGCTTACACACGAAATGCTGCTCCTCATTTACCCACTAAAAGGTAGCAGCACTTTAAGCCTTTATTGCCAAATGTATCACATTTGATACACCTAAAATTTCATGATTTTCAGACTAATTTAGAATTTTGACATTTCTTTTTGACAAAAAAAAAAAAAAAAAATGATGCATGCAAGTCAACATCTGCAGGTTCCATGAGAAAAAAACATGATTTTGCATGGGTTATAGACATTAGAGCGCTTATTACATATTTTCATTTTGACTTTTCTTTAACAAATTTGAAAAAAAGGTTTCATTAGGACCTCATTTTTCAAATTTTGGGATTCTCTGATAATTGCTTCATGTTGCAGGTATTTAAGGGCTAAGCAACATTACTCCGCGTGACCCTCTACTTCCAATTTTCTAAAATGGCGACAATCAACAAAAAAAAGTTGACTGTGACGGCGGACGCTTCAAGGATAGATGGAAATTGGACTATTTCTTCACTAAAATACGCAACAACTGTGTCTTGCCTCATTTGCAAAGAGACAGTCGCTGTTTTTAGATTTCAATGTGAGGCGATATTACCAAACAAGACACGCTGACATGTACGACAAGATTACAGGGAAGATACGCAGCGAGAAATTGAAGCAACTTGAAGCTAGTTTAATTTTACAGCAGTAATATTTCGCAAGAGCCCGAGAGTCGAAAGAGAACGCCGCAAAGGCTAGTTGCGAGATTGTTGAAATTATTCATTAAAAAAATAATAAAGCAAATGTGACACACTGAATGGCTTGCTAAATTTTGCTTGAATATATTTCACTACGTAAAGGACGTCAGCCAAGATCAGCCCCCCACATTTTTACCACGCCAAATCTGGCCCCCTTTGCAAAAAGTTTGGACACCCCTGCCCTAGAATAACGTACAGCCAGCACACGTAGTCATTTGTATTGATGCTTCAGCGCATGCGGGTTAGTTTTGTTCAGCGCGTGTTGGACAGCGAGTTACTGCGCATGCATAATACATGCACGGGCTCAATGGAAATCAGCAGTCTGAACGGGTACGCCAGAAAGACAGATAAAAAGAAAAATCGGAATTGTGCATCAAGTCCTACGGTCTGAACCTAACATGGTTAACATAGAAACTATTGTAGTTGAAAATTTTGGTCTAGAGAAAAATTTTGCTAGCAAAAAAAGATTAATACCAGGAGTATATCGACGGCCTATTTTGATAAAAAATATGGTGGGACCTCAACATACGAATGCATCGACGTATGATTCTTATGACATACAACATTGTTTGACAGTTGACAGTTTGACTTGTCATCTGTCTCAACCTATGACAGGGGTCGCGTTAACCGAATACTTTCCGTCGCTGACCGATTTTTTTAAAACAGTGACGGAAAAAACTGAAGTCCATCTGTCATTTTGACAGGTTGCAATACACACCCCAGACCACAGGGTGGCGAGTGAGCATATTAATTAGCTATTGTGTCTCTTGATGCATGACGTCGTTGGCCTTACTCTGAAAAATGTCAAGGCAACTGAGTGTCCGAAGTTTCTTCAAAAAGCCTCAAAACGACGATGGTGTTGATAAAAGAGGTGAAAAAAGAGGGACTGCACAAGCGGGCACGCAATTCAAGTCCATGCGCACCAGGAGGAAAGTGTGAGACTGCGTTCAGGCCACAGCAGGTGAACTGTTAATTTCATTGTTCCATATGTAACCTCATCTGCTTGATGTGTGATGATGGCACGGTGTTGATTTTCCGTTAAGCTTGTTCGGACAGAATATTAATTTAAAATGAATGAAAACTAAATACTATTGAATATGATGAAGCGGTATGCAACGTTAAGAGTCTTGTTAGTTCGAATTGCTGTGTCCAGCCGCTGTAGCTCTGCTGCTCTCTGTGAACTCTCTATTCAAGCCGGAACGCGCGTGGCTCTTAAGTGTCTCTGTCACGTGACTGTGTCGTAGCCGGTAACGCGCTCGGCCAAATGGACACACAAGTACGGAAGGTGAATTATGCCAAAAAAAGGGTCACCACAATGTCATTATCATCATTTTAAAAATTTAAGTCACGTGTAAAAATAGATTATGACCGGATTTTTATGAACCTGTCAGTCAAAATGACAGACAACGAAAAAGTCTAGCGCAACCTCTGACCTATGATGACATGCTTGAAATACGACGATTTACAACAACGTCACAATTTCAATGTTTTCCCAAGACAAGAATATCGGAATATTGGATTTCCTTGTGAAGGAAATTAACATGGGTCCCAAGAAGGTTAGTGCAGGTGCCAGTAGTGTTGAAAAAAGGAAGAAAAATATGAGTGTGGTGTGCGTGTGAGTGAACTGGCTAGACAACATGGCACGTATTACTAATACGCTACCACAAAGACAGCGTTCTAATCACCTACAGTTTGTGTTGGAGTTTTTGTATTGGAAATAAAAGCGCCTGTGTATTGTAATTCAAATCCCCGCAGCTAGACGGCGCAATGACACATGAACATATTCGAAAACTAAAAGGGCCATTAAACCCCGATTAAACGCTTCCAACACTAAAATAAATTGCACATGAATATACAACAGCGCTCAACAGCAACAACAAACAATAATAGGGCTACAATGCAAGTATGTCTTACCTATTTGAAGACACCAAAGGACAATCATCTTTATTTTTTTGCTTGAAATGAATTTTAGAACATGTCGCTGCTTTTGTAAGTTAATTCGCTAGTGTTTCAATATGTTTTATTCATTTATTTTTAACAAGGACAACCAAAAATAAAGAATCTACCATCACGCTTTTTTCCTCCCCAACATTGGGAGGGCTGCAGCACCCTCATCACCCCACTTGCCGCGCCTCTGTCCACATGCACCCAAAGTCTCCGCAGACATCCGTTTGCCAGTCTCTATAGCTTAAGGTGACAATAAAAACGTTTTTTTTTTTATATCCGATTAATTTGTTTTGCTATGTGTAACTGCTCCTATTAATTGTACCTGCAATATTTATAAGGATTTAGCATTGGTTTTTGCGCTGTGGAACGAATTAATCAAAATATAATGTATTCTTTTGGGAAATCCCTCCCGACATACAACCATTTCGACACACAAAAGATGTCCTGGAATGAATTAAATTCGTATGTCGAGGCACCGCTGTATCGTGTTATATCACCACATCGATATATTGTCACAACCCTAATATCAATGCTAGTTTTGTTAGCTTTTCTTTTGATTTCCTCATTTTATGTTAGCCTTAAGCTCACTTACTTTCGTAAGGAAAAGTGAGGTTTAGTCCATCTGTAATTCTTTGTTTTTAGAGTTTTACAGTAAGCGGCTTCTTATTTTTATGATTGTCCTGATATTAGCCTACATAACAGCTGCTTGTTTTGAAGTTAGCCGCTATCATATGAGTACTCATATCCTAATATCATGAATCAAAGGGGGAAAATGGCCAAAGAATTTGTAAGTCTACTTACTCCTATCTCAAGGCATCACTGTATATTGTTTAATTCATAAACCCTATGGTGATTTCATGTTAAAATTCCCACCCGTACACATGCACACAGTCCTTTTTGCCTTTTAGTTCTTCAACTATTCCACTTTTCCTAACATGCATTCCTGAACATACAGTTTATCACAAAAGTGAGTACACCCCTCGCATTTCTGCAGATATTTAAGTATATCTTTTCATGGGACAACACTGACAAAATGACACTTTGACACAATGAAAAGTAGTCTGTGTGCAGCTTATAAAATTGAGTTAATTTATTTTCCCCTCAAAATATAGCCATTAATATCCAAACCCCTGGAAACAAAAGTGGGTACACCCCTTAGAAAATATGTACATCCCTAAATGTCCAATGTCCTGCTTCTCATTTTCCCTCCAAAATGTCACGTGACTCGTTACAGGAGTGCTGTCAGCATTGCTGCAGAGATTGAAGAGGTGGGGGGTCAGCCTGTTAGTGCTCATACCATACGCCGCAATTTGGCAATTTGGGGGCCCTAAGCAAAATAATGCCAAGGAGCCCATATTTTTGGCCCACCATTTCGTCACAGTGTACTGTGAAACCCATACATGCAATCCAGCCCATACGTCCATATTGTGTATATTAATCAAGATTTTGTTGCACTGCATACTTCAAACTTCTCACCCCAAATGATTGTCAGTACTTACAGTAGATGGCTCCAAACCTTTTTCTAAAAGAGGAAAAGAAAGAAGTTAAGGAAGAACTTTTACTTTTTAAGATTGTAATCAAGTATCAAAACTCACAAAAGTCAAATAATGCAAACTGTAGTAAACAAAATAGAACATAAATTATTGCCGTTTATCTATGCAAACTTTGCATAGATAAACGGCAATGCGCGCCACATTATTCACGATGCTCTATTAACAACATATAAAATGAGGCTGCAAGCTTGGGGCCCTAAGCAGTTGCATAGTCTGCGTATAGCCTGGGCCGGCCTTGCGCCGCACTCTACATCATATTGGTGTGCATGGCTGTCACCCCAGGAGGAAGCCTCTTCTGAAGATGGTACACAAGAAAGCCCGCAAACAGTTTGCTGAAGACATGTCAACAAAGCACATGGATTATTGGAACCATGTCCTATGGTCTGATGAGACGGGTGGGCTTTGTTGTGTACCGTCTTCAGAAGAGGCTTCCTCCTGGGGTGACAGCCATGCACACTGATTTGATGTAGAGTGTGGCGTATGGTCTGAGCACTAACAGGCTGACCCCCCACCTCTTCAATCTCTGCAGCAATGCCGACAGCACTCTTGTAACGAATCACATGACATTTTAGAGGGATAATGACACGCAGTACTCAATTTGGACATTTAGGGATGTACGTATTTACTAAGGGGTGTACTCCCTTTTGTTGCCAGGTGTTTAGATATTAATGACTATACTTTGAGTTATTTTGAGGGGAAAATAAATTAACTCTATTATATAAACTGCACACAGACTACTTTTCATTGTGTCTAAGTGACATTTTGTCAGTATTGTCCCATGAAAAGATATACTTAAATATCTGCAGAAATGTGAGATGTGTACTCACTTTTGTGATACACTGTACACCAAAGAACAAGATATTGGTTTAAAACCATGTACTTAATGCAGATACACTGACACACTTCCACCACACTCAGACACACACGCTGGGATTAAGGCTGAGCTGAGAACTGCGGGGGTGCTGGCCTCGGTCGATCTTTAGCATGGATTTCTGTGGTGTTCTTCCGGGCTCGAGTGGAGCCCCTCAGCAGGGCTGCGCAGAGCGACAAGGGCCTCCCAAACGGGATCAGAAGTTGACTCTGTTCCATCAGAGTCCTTCGAGAAGCCGCTGGACTTAAAAATGAAAAGCGAAGCTCGGTCACAAGTTTGTGGCCCTGCTGCGTCGGCGTGGCGAGCCCTTCTGGATTCTTCTGCTTTGAAGTTGGTGTGAGCCAGTTTGCCAGCGTTTGTTTTTCTTCCTTTCGTCTCTTTCTTTCTCGGCGTTCCCTTTTTGCACTCACTTCAGAGAGCCCAAACGCGTCTTCATCATCGGCCCGCGCCACCCTTCATCTTTCTCCACGCGCTTTGTGAGGCCGCTTGCTTTTTACCCCTCCGAGCCCTGGGCTCTTTCTTTTTTCTTTTTCATTCCCCTCTGATACTTAAATCGTACACTTGTTTATCACAGCGATGCATTCCATACCCACCCACAGTAGGTGAAAACCTAGCACTGAAACATTGTTTTACCCCCACAACATGCTTTAACCACTGTTAAGTCTTTCAGTGGGAAAGCGGTGTTAACTCATCACTCAGACTTCAAACTTTAAAAGTGCTATGAAATTTAGACCACTTAAAAAATGATTGACATTTTTTTTTTTTTTTCAAATCTAGAAAACAGTTGGTAACACTTTATAATAACTAGCCGTTTTACTAATTAATAGATCATTAGTAAACTGTTTATAAATGATTTATTGTTGATTTGTGAAGTATTTGTTAACAGTTTGTTAAGCATTTACAGGGTGTTCCAATATGGTTGACACCATTCTAAATGCCCATGCTAGTTGATGGATCTTTATAAAACTATATACACTTTATGTTGAAGGTCATAAGTTTTATTGGTTAATTATACAAAGAAAAGTAAAAATGTTTGTTGGTTCTATGGCAGATATTCATAAATGTGCAACATGAGCGCTGCCTGCAAAATGCCTTATCAAAAAGCCTTTTCTTTAGAAGTGAACGGCATTTCTTAACCTGAAAAGATAGAAATGCCAAATGTTACACACAAAAACTTGAAACGTTTCTACACAAACTGTGTTTCAGGTTAAGAACACCTTGTAAATGCTTAACAAACTGTTAACAAATACTTCACAAATCAACAATAAATCATTTATCAACAGTTTACTAATGATCTATTAACTAGTATAACGGATAGTTATTATAAAGTGTTACCAAACAATTTGACACTCAACATCCGGATTATTTCCGGTCAGACTGCAACAACTAATCGATTAAAATCGATTCATAATTAGTAGCCAACTAATTTGATAATCGATTTTTGCCGGCATCTATGAGCAGTCCCGTTTGGGTCCTTGTCTGTGTGTAATGTGAAGCTGCTCACAGGGTCCAGTGATTAGAGCAAGAGAGAGAGTCTATTAGAGCAAGAGAGAGAGAGTTCACTGCTACACTCAGGTTGTGTTGCTGAATCAATGCATTAATATTACGGAGTTTCGAGAGTTAGATTGTTTTTTGTGTTGTTAGATCCAATGTGCCTCCGTCAGAGGTGAGTAAATAAAGCCACTGTTTTGTTTGTATTCTTTGTTGATAAGACGTTACTACTTAGCACGGAGCACTAAGCTAGTTAGCGATTAATGCTAATCAGTGTCTTAAGTGTCCGTTTGTATTGTGGTTTGGAGAAGCATATTAGCACTTGAGTTATTGTCAATAATACAGTTGTCTCATTTCTTTTTATAAAGAAGCCACACACGTAAACCTTTTCATACAAAAGTTTAGAGTCTCCTTTCAACACAAACTCACATTCAAACCGTAAATTGTCATACAAGAAAGAAAGTGTGCTTTGAAATAGCGAACCGCACGCAACAAATCACATTTGTTCATTAATATTCATAACGTTAGCAATTGTTGCTAAGAGGGGTCAGACTCGCGTTTGTCCCTTATGCTAGATGCATTTAAATAGTGTACGAACAAGATGTTTACTGAGCTAAACCTTCCAATTCTGTCTGAAAATGATGTCCCTGGTGCCAAATTCACTGGTAAAGATGTGAAAGATCATACAAATGTTCAGTTAAAGAGATGGCGTGAGTATCGAGGGCTGAAAAAATCTGATCCTGATCCAGAGGTAGCTTTTTTATCGACACCTTTTTCTTGTGTGCATTGCCTTACGCCACTGACAATGACATTCTCCTGTTTCAACAAGCTATGCTTTACCACCATATGCTCTGTCTTTCTTATATATTATATACTCTGGTTGTTTTACATCTCTGACCCTTCTTGGGTGTAATTTATATTGCTATTTTTGATCGCAATCGCAAATGCCACTCAGTGACAGCCAACAAACACTTTAAATTATTTCATTGATAACAAATCTTAATTCTATTAATTTATTCACAATTCCCCCTTACTAAGGTTGTTTCATTACAACAGAAAAGGTAAAGCTGTTAAATCTAGAGCCTACCTGTAGGCATGAACAGGCTTACTACAAAAGACCAAGGCCAAACATCGCTAATTCATTTAAATATCCCTATTTTAGAAAAATAGGCCTACACGACTGTTGTGATATATAAATAAAAATTTCAATTTTTTACCCCCGGTCATTCATTTTCAGACAGAAGCAGCACGGCCAAACGCCACGCTAAAAAATAAGTAAAAATATAAAAATGGCTTACCTCTTCGGGGCAGGCTGTGGCAGGCAATGGATCAGCCCCAACAAAATGTTTACTGCACTGAAGGTGAATGGCTTCACCTTGCTGGCGTTAAAGTGGTCTTTTGGACGTCCGTACAAGTTGATCCATTGTTCACATTTTTCCCTCTGAGTTGTTGGCTTCGGCAAAAAACATCCTTCATATGTCGCAATGTCTAGAGTCGTTTCTACAAGTTCCATAGCAGCACTGTTTACTTGGCATTCTCTTTTTGAAAGATTACCGGCAGAAAACAAGCAGTACTAGCATGGGTTGTATGCGAGCGCGGTTCTATGTTGATCCCCTTCCAGTTTACGATGGTGACGTCACGCAGCTTTGCGGTCTAAAAATAGCATTTTTGCGGGATGCTATTGGATTGTTTTAATGAACAACTGTTTGATAAAGAAAAGTGATTCATTACAGCCAGTTACGACAGTGTTATGCGACTTAAAAAAAAGAAAACGACTGGAACAAAATGGCGGACGAGATTCCAGCGTTGTGAAGTTGAAATCACAGAGGTCCGGTACGTCGTAACCCGGGGACGCCCTTTTTATTCACTTGCCCTATTTAAGGGGTTCAGAAGGGTACATAAAAGTAGGAAGTCCATGCTAAAGTTTAAGAGTGCGTTCTTAGAAGAAAATATTCTGTTGCATCTCCTTTTGAAAATAAAATTACAGTTGGACTTGAAAAATGCTCTAAAATGGCTGGAAATTGATTTCTGTGCTTTGGGAAACAGCTGATCATGAATGATTCATTTATTTATTGATGACATGAGGAAGAAGAAAGGACGATACCCTGGCACAGTTCTCCAGAAAAGAGGAGACACATTCTTGATTCAATCTGTTTTCAGTTTATTTTTTAAATTAAAAGTCTATCAACAGTACTCACAAAAAGTAAGGAGTTGCTTTTTGGGTAATTTTCATGAACAAATAATCGTTCCATGACAATTTAAGTTATTGACAAAAATGTAAACACTGTTTGGAATAAGGCATTGTGTCCCATATACACTTAGATGAGCTTCAAGTAACTCCCCACCTCCTTTAATGTGATCTAACTCTCACTATTGTAAAGACCTGAAAAACTAAGTTGCTTGCAAACATGCTGCATTTCTAATGCCTGGCCTCAAGAAGGTGATCGTAAATACTTTCAGTCCAAACCACAAAATGAAAGCAGACACAACCAAAACAAAAGAAGGCAACAGCATGGCAGGATCAGAAACTACATAACCTGTCATCAAAAACAAAAACAAAAAACATCAAATATTAATTTTCACAATTACAATTTTAAGCTATTTAATGTTTTATTACCTCTTGCACAACTCACAGTGGGCTGACAAGTCACTCCAGCTGTGTGATGCATGAACAATTCCAAGGACATCTACTTTTATGCCTTTCTGTGATGCTTTCAGGCTTTGTATCTCTGTTTCCACCTGCCGACGACACTCTATGCTCTAGTCCACTTCCTGTTTGATGGTGATGTGCCGTAGGAAACCACTTTTTAAATACTAGTTCCTAGGCCTGTTGCGATAACAAATTTTAGTAGGCGATATATTGTGTCATAATTATTGCCGATTTGCGATATTATTGCCTGTTTTTTTTTTTTTCAACCTATTCAACCACGAATATAGTGACAATACATCCTTATAAATCACCAATTCAAATGCAATTAAAAGTTATTCTGAAATAAAACCCAAACTGTATTAAAATGTGTAAAAATTTAAAAAACACACAATGGAGTCATTTTAAAGCTAGTTAGGTGCAGAATATGAAATAAGTGAGAAACCCAATTTCATTTTTGTTGTCTCCCAATTAGAGCCCATTAAAAGTGTAAAATTTATCCAAAATGATCATCTTGTCCTGCAAAGTGTGTATGCAACAAATTTATGCCAAATTATTGTCATTTATTATATCATATTATCAATGCCAATCAGATTTTTCATAATGGGTGTCATTTTAAATTTATTCTTAGTGTAGAATCTGAAGTATATGCAATTGCCTCCAGAAATCTAAACATGACATGCTTTTATTTTGAAATATCCTCCAGAAGTGCGTTTGCTAAACCACTAACCGTAAGCTTTACACTTAGTAAAAAGAACCAAAAACAAAGTGCACTTCGCTTTCGTCATGCATGTGGTATCAGTAATAGATTTTCTTTTTTTTCGCAACGCTTGCAAATTCTTTAATCCAGCAAGTTTTCATATTTGAAGTGTCTCCTTTCAACCGCAATTTTGCGTTGAGGAAAAGACTGCTAATTTTTTATAGCAGACAAAAGTTGTTAGTGTATTGTCTTTTTTCCATTAGCCTCAATGTAGCAATGTTTACAATGTTTAATATTGAAGTGTTTCCTTATTTTGTATGTCTGAACTTTAATGGCGTACCGCAACACGTCACTTACATATATTCATGGGGTTAGCTACTGTTGCTTAGTGGGAGACAAACGGGAGCTTATCCCCAATAGTAAATGAATGGAAATAGTGTACGAAGGAGATGTTTACAGAGCTAAACCTACCAATTCTCTCCGAAAACTATGTCCCTGGTGCCAAATTCACTGGCAAAGATGTGAAAGAACATAAAAATGTTCAGTTAAAGAGATGGCTTAAGTGTCGAGGGCTGGAAAAAGAGGAAATAAACGAGCCGACCTAAGCATAGCCTTAGTTTTTTTTATCGACACCTTTTTCTTACGTGACTGACAATGACATTCTCCTGTTTCAATAAGCTATCCTTTACCACCAGCTCTGTCTTTCGTATATATTATATCCAGGGGTGAAAGTGGGCCAGAACGGTCAGGAACGCAGTTCCAGTATAAGTTTCAGGGCAGGAACGCAGTTCCGGTATAAGATTCAGGGCCGGAATGCTGTACCGGTACACGGTGCTATGATTCCAAAAATATGACGGCAACTGTCAAAACGTTATGTAAAAAAAAAAAAATGCTGAGCTGCCACACATGCATTTCATCTCCAAGAAGAAATCAATCTACCAACATCAGATTTACATACACAAATGTTAACAGCAAGCATAATAAAGTGCTAGTGTAGCGTAATCCGTTTCCACCAATATTTATTATTTATTTTATTTCACGTACGCCATGGAGGTTTCCCCAGTTGCTGCAGTTATCAGAGTCTGACGATGATGAGTCAATGTGTGAATACACACAGCAAAGCAAAACGCCTGGACTCATTTATCCGTTCAGTTGGCTGACATACTGACACGTGATCAGCAGAGATAGTTAGCTCTGATTGGTTCAAATGTGCATGTTTTCTGGAACAGCAAAAATAAATAAATAAATAAAAGTTGTTGAATTGACGTGACAAAAAAAGGGCAATGCAACATAAAATGGATCAAATCTTTAAAGGCAAGGAAAGAGCTGAGGTGGGTTATTTATCATATTTAGTTTTATTTGCTCTGATGCGGAGGTTCAGAACATCTTGTCAATGTGCACTTTGGACTTGTATTTGTTCATTTATATAAGGCTACATACTAATTTCCTTATGATTTAGAAAAATCAATGTTTGCGCCCTCTTCAAAATATAGTCCATTTAACTCTGCATAATATTGGTCATTTGTTCTTATTTTTCTGAATGTATGTTACTTGTAGCTTAATTATTTAACAAAAAAAGTCAATGTTTACATTAACTTCAATTCTAATATACATCCTATGTTTTTAAGAAGTTAAAATTTAGATTTGGCATTTAGTATGTGAGGAAATGAGGGAAAATAAAAATTAGGAGATGGAGGTTGTGATTGTTGCTGTTGTTTGTTTTACAAATAATTGAAAAAAATACAATTTTGGATGAAAATCAGTTTTAGTTTTTAGTTTTTATATGTGTAATAGCTGTGTTATAACTGCTAAAACAGTTTTCTTTGCAGTTGTTTAAGAGGTCTGACCCCCCCCCCCCCCAAAAAAAAAAAAAAATGAAAGAAAAAAAAAAATAATAATAATAATAAAATTTCTGGCTCCGTGGCGACCTTCACGTCGGGGAGTTCCGGCAAAAAATTCTAGCCACTTTCACCCCTGATTATATCCTCTGGTTGTCCTAGGTGTCTGACCGTTCTTGGGGGTAATTTATATCGTTCATTTTGTGGAGCAATCGCAAAAACGAACACTTTTAATTTTTTAATTGATAACAAATCTTAATTCTATAATTTATTTACATTTCCCCCTTACTAAGGTTGTTTTTTTTTACAACAGAAAAGGTAACTGGCAGTCAGATACCATTTTAAAATCTTTTCAGGTTATTCATTGTCAGACAGATGCAGCACAGCACAACGTCACTCTAAAAAATAAGTTAAAAATATCAAAATGGCTTATCTCTTTGTCCTCTGAAAGACCATGCCAACCCAACAAAATGTTTACTGCATATGAATTGTGAACGGATTCACCGAGCTGCTGTTAAAAGTCCGCGCAAGTTGATTCATTCTTCACATTTTTTCCTCCGAGTTTTTGGTTTTGGGAAACGTATGAAGAAAACATCCTTCATATGTCGTAATGTCTAGAGTCGTTTCTACAAGTTCCAAAAAAGCACTGTGTGATCGGTATGTTCGTTTTTGAAAGATTACCAGAGAAAAGTAGCAGAATTAACATGGTTTCCATGCGAGGGCGGGTCTATAGTGTCCCACTTCTGCTTTACTTCCGCTTTACGATGCGACATCACGGTCACGGTTCTACGGCGTGTCTGTGGCCAGTAAACATCTGTTAAAGCTATTGGAGTCTCATATGCAATTAACATGCACGTGTGCCGAGTGCACGCAGCACACGAACACACAAATGTATGTACGCACGCATGTAAATTGCTGCCGGGAAAATTACCGCCGTCATTTTTATTTACCGTGCGATAATTTTACTTATTGCATATCGCGACAGGCTTTCTAATTCTGATTGAATCTAGTCTTGCAAGCAAGATGCTACTTCCTATTTCATTAATTCATCTTGCATGTCTTGGAAATCTCATCTGTCCAACCACTTTATTTTCACCGGTGCAACCCCCTTCGCTCCCGGCCGTTTTACTGGATTTTGACTGATTTTGCAAGGCCCACAGAAAATTTTGTTCTATTGCTATATAAACATGGAACCCACCAAAAGAAAGATTAAACTCTCTTCTTTCAGCAGGAAAAAAAGTTAGTTCATATCTTTTTCCATTCTTTAGAAATAAGCATTAGAAAATAGCTTAGTTTGAGCAATTTTCCAATTTCTGATGAAAAAACTGAGAAATTGAGCTTTTTGTAAACGCATACATTTCAAACATAACTTTTAAATAATGTTTTCCTTTTACAAAATAACATAAACAAGAAAAATAGAGCTTTTGAGAGCAAAATTTACAATCTATTTACACATAACTAACTGAGAGATGACGCTGTTGTGGCTGCGACAGCCGGGGTAAACTTTTCCCTCATCGCCGCCTGTCTCATTTTTTTGAGTCTTTCTTTTGTGGTGACCACTGCCTCGTGATGGAGTTCACCTGGGGAACTTGTGTTCCTGGGGGGGGGGACTGGTTTGGCCATGCGCGTTTCCGGCTGTGTCAGGGGACGCGAGCGGCCCAGCACGATGGCGCGGGCTCTGCTCGGCGGGCAGCATGGACTCAACCGCATTGTCTGCTGCACTAGTGGCCCCGGTCAACCTGCTCGGTCATACAGCGCCTGGCATCCCAGGCATCCTCCCGGTTGTTCTGCCCGGTCGTCCGCCGCCTGGCATCCTGGACGTCCATTCGGTCGTCTTCTGCCGGCGCCCCGGCCGTTCGTTCCGTTGAATCGGGTTGGGGGTCTTTCCAAATGTGCTAATCCCCTGCAGTGGCCAGTTTTATTGCTTTAAAATGGATTTTCAGCATTGTGCTTTGGAGCTAAGTTAAATCAGAACCTAGAGATGTCTCTTGTGAAAAAAAAAACGTAAAAGACGTATAAATTCGTCTTAGGGACACTGAAACAATTAAAAATAGAGTGTAATTATACATTTTTGTGAGCAAATGAGTTAATCTGATGTTCAAGCCAATCAGGAGAAAGCGGCGGAAGCTGTAGATGTGACCAGGAAGCAAATATCTGCTTGAATACAATGTGCAAAGCGGTTCCTGTAGATCAGGGGTGCGCATGTCAGGTCCTCAAGAGCCCCTATCAAGCTTGTTTTCCATGTCTCCCTCCTCCAACATACCTGAATCAAATAATCAGAATCGTTATCAGTCTCCTGCAGAGCTTGCTGATGAGCTGATCATCTGATTCAGGTGTGTTAATGGAGAGCGACATTGAAAACAAGCTGGATATAGGCTCTCGAGGACCAGACTTGGGCATCCTTGTTGTAGATAGTTCAATTTCTCGAGTTTTACCAGAAATAACCTTCATTTTCTCATTAAAAGAGGAGGAAAGAACGTCACGGGAAGCTTTTTCTTGATGGGAAACTGTTTCTGCTCTTCCGCTAACCAATAAGTCGTACTGTGGCTTAATGTGGATTGGTCGCCTTCTGATGGCGAGCCAATCTGGGGGAAACGGCGGGAGCTGCAGACGTGACCAAGAAGCGACTCTCTGCTTGATTTCTATGGCGGAATGTGAAGCGGTCTTGTCAAGTTTTGTCTAAAATATACTTTATTTCCTCATTAAAAGAAGAGCAAAGCACATCACGAAAAACATTTATTGTCAGGAAACGATTTTTTGTTTGATAGGAAGAGCCATCGTTCACTCAGCAGTCATATATTGTGACTAGCGCCATCTAGTGTTATAGCTGAGAAATGCAACCGAATGTAGGCTGAATTTAAGCTTCTTGTCCGGGTCATAATCAAGGATATTGTCATAATTTGCCAGTAAAATATGGGCAACGGGCCGTTGTTTGGACACAAGTCTTCAAAAAAAACTCATTCTTCTTTTCTTGCTACTAACAGGTCTCAATTGGATCTTTCCCAGATTATTATGTAGAATATACAGTATTTGTCATAGATATATGGAAGAGCCTATATGGTGTGCCAGGTTAGATTGAACTTGGTCGATTTGTGAATATAAAAGCTGTGCAGTATATATCTCTTTGAAAATGAGTAGTGTATGAACGACCGTATATGTTTTCTACCACTTTCACACATCAGTCACGCATGACCGCACCAAACAAGCCCGTAAACATGTGGGATCGCTGCGAGCTTGACGCGGCGGGCCCGCGGAGGTGTCTGCTCACCGGCTCGCTCGACCGCTCGCAAAAACCACCCCTCGCTAACGCTTCCCCCTCCTCTTTCGCGTGGGATCGCGCCACGTAATCGGAGGCGCAAGGAGAGAAAGACAGCGGCCGCATTTAGAACACGGGTGAGAAATCGCGGCTAAAGATAGGGAATTGTGCTGAAACAAAGCGATATTCAGGGAGGTTGCCTCCCAGCGTGCGTATTGTTAGCGGGGATTGATTGTTGTTGGCTATAAATGATGAGACTTGAAAGATGAAACTATAAACCATCTTGTAATCAGATTCCATCGAACAATCTGTCTTTATAGCCCTTGTCCTCATTACTTGACTTGTGACTGCTTAAGTGAAGTTATGACTTGACTCCTCTTGAGGAAATTTGATTTCACCTGCTTGATTTTTGCAGTTACTTGAAACTCGTAGGTGTTTAGATTTTATACTTTTTTAAGTTCTAAAATATTGGCTGCCACGGACTGGCGATAGACATCCAATCCATTTTGACTCATACGATTGCCCACTCAAATTGGATTGGAAGTCTATCGCCGTCAATGACTGTGAAACATGATTACATGATGCCAGCTTAAGTATCAGGATAGTGCAATTTTTTTCCCTGTCCTGTTCAGCTGACAGGGGACAGAAAGGAAGGGAGTAGACAGAAGAGAAGAACAAACAACAACAACAAATACATCATTAAACACAATATTTATAGTTCCATCCCTGAAACAAAATTCGCAGAGCACAGCTGGAAAAACGTCAAGAATCTCGCAACCAAGTTAGTTCAGTTCATCACGTTTGATTATTTT
The DNA here is from genome assembly GCF_030265065.1 of Corythoichthys intestinalis. Lineage (NCBI taxonomy): Eukaryota > Metazoa > Chordata > Actinopteri > Syngnathiformes > Syngnathidae > Corythoichthys > Corythoichthys intestinalis. The sequence continues at coordinate 25,966,565 of NC_080416.1, forward strand.
TTTGTTTTTAATTCTTCAGTTTCCTACATTGATTTCAACATGTCGAATTTTGACTCCTGAGATAATGGAGAGCACTGTTTAAGTGACTAGCGCCATCTAGTGTTAAAGATGAGAAGTCCAACAGAAGTTAGGCTGAATTTAAGCTTCCTGTGCGGGCCATAATCAACGATATTTTCATAATTCGCCAATAAAATCTTGGCAACGGGCCATAGTTTGGACACAGGTCTTCAGAAAAACTGTTGATAATCATTGGTAAAAACGAGGTTAAGCTGCTGTCCTTCTTATTCTTTTTCAGCAAGATTTATAACTGTGCTGCCGTCTAGTAATAAACAAAGGTGGGTAGTAACATATTACATGTACCCCGTTACATTTACTTAAGTAACTTTTCGAGAAAAATGTACATATACAGTGCCTTGCAAAAGTATTCGGCCCCCTTGAATCTTGCAACCTTTCGCCACATTTCAGGCTTCAAACATAAAGATATGAAATATAATTTTTTTGTCAAGAATCAACAACAAGTGGGATACAATCGTAAAGTGGAACAACATTCATTGGATAATTTAAACTTTTTTAACAAATAAAAAACTGAAAAGTGGGGCGTGAAATATTATTCGGCCCCTTTACTTTCAGTGCAGCAAACTCACTCCAGAAGTTCAGTGAGGATCTCTGAATGATCCAATGTTGTCCTAAATGACCGATGACTATAAATAGAATCCACCTGTGTGTAATCAAGTCTCCGTATAAATGCACCTGCTCTGTGATAGTCTCAGGGTTCTGTTTAAAGTGCAGAGAGCATTATGAAAACCAAGGAACACACCAGGCAGGTCCGAGATACTGTTGTGGAGAAGTTTAAAGCCGGATTTGGATACAAAAAGATTTCCCAAGCTTTAAACATCTCAAGGAGCACTGTGCAAGCCATCATATTGAAATGGAAGGAGCATCAGACCACTGCAAATCTACCAAGACCCGGCCGTCCTTCCAAACTTTCTTCTCAAACAAGGAGAAAACTGATCAAAGATGCAGCCAAGAGGCCCATGATCACTCTGGATGAACTGCAGAGATCTACAGCTGAGGTGGGAGAGTCTGTCCATAGGACAACAATCAGTCGTACACTGCACAAATCTGGCCTTTATGGAAGAGTGGCAAGAAGAAAGCCATTTCTCAAAGATATCCATAAAAAGTCTCGTTTAAAGTTTGTCACAAGCCACCTGGGAGACACACCAAACATGTGGAAGAAGGTGCTCTGGTCAGATGAAACCAAAATTGAACTCTTTGGCCACAATGCAAAACGATATGTTTGGCGTAAAAGCAACACAGCTCATCACCCTGAACACACCATCCCCACTGTCAAACATGGTGGTGGCAGCATCATGGTTTGGGCCTGCTTTTCTTCAGCAGGGACAGGGAAGATGGTTAAAATTGACGGGAAGATGGATGCAGCCAAATACAGGAACATTCTGGAAGAAAACCTGTTGGTATCTGCACAAGACCTGAGACTGGGACGGAGATTTATCTTCCAACAGGACAATGATCCAAAACATAAAGCCAAATCTACAATGGAATGGTTCAAAAATAAACGTATCCAGGTGTTAGAATGGCCAAGTCAAAGTCCAGACCTGAATCCAATCGAGAATCTGTGGAAAGAGCTGAAGACTGCTGTTCACAAACACTCTCCATCCAACCTCACTGAGCTCAAGCTGTTTTGCAAGGAAGAATGGGCAAGAATGTCAGTCTCTCGATGTGCAAAACTGATAGAAACATACCCCAAGCGACTTGCAGCTGTAATTGGAGCAAAAGGTTGCACGCCCCACTTTTCGCTTTTTTATTTGTTAAAAAAGTTTAAATTATCCAATAAATTTTGTTCCACTTCACGATTGTGTCCCACTTGTTGTTGATTCTTGACAAAAAATTAAAATTTTATATCTTTATGTTTGAAGCCTGAGATGTGGCGAAAGGTTGCAAGGTTCAAGGGGGCTGAATACTTTTGCAAGGCACTGTAAGTGTAGTTTTACTAAGCCATACTTTTTAATTTTACTTGAGTAGATTTGTGATGGAAAAAAACGTGATTCTTACGCCGCTACTTTGGGCTACACAGAATCGTTACATTTTTCCTCTTTATTCTACAAATTAGATTTATTTTTTAATTTTTTTGCTTAGCACTACTAATTTCACCATTGAGACGTCGCAACAATAATCACATGACTCCATCACACCAATCAGACGCAAGCTTGCCGTTCTATGATCACTCAAGCCTGTCCAATCACATGTCTTTAAAGCACCGTAATAAATGAAGTATTTCACATAGCGCGATTCCCCTTAACATGAATTGAAAGCGCAGATTTAAAACTCTCTCCCAGTTTTCATTTGGCACCGAATGACCATGGAAAACCGGAGATATGATCCTTTTAATTTCATAATAGTAACTATAAAGGAACTACAGTATTCACTATTCAAACAAGGAACTATTTTCTCCACTAGAGGGCAGGGAGCTCATGCTCTTTGGATGATTAATACTTCATTCCTGTTTTTTTTCCTTTCTTTAATTTAGTTATATGTATTTATTTGTTTCTTTTGCTTAATGTAGTGATGTAATGGGTTGCACAGTATCATTATAACTTCAGTTTATGTAGATAAGTTTGCGCTAAGAGAAAAAAAGTACCATTATTTAAAAAAAAAAAAAAATCAAACCAAAATAAGCAGTTACTCAAAATTGTACTCATTACTTGAGTGTTCTTTTCACTGGATACTTTTTTACTTGTACTTGAGTACATTTTTTGGATGACTAATTTTACTCTTACTTGAGTAATATTATTTTGAAGTAACGCTACTCCTACTTGAGTAAAATTTTCGGCTACTCTACCCACCTCTGGTACTCAACAATGGAATTACATCCGAAATAAGCAGGAGGATAACAATTTTTGACTCGTACAAATGACTATCCCAAGATACTTCAGTATTGACTCCTCCGAACGTGTACCCACGTTTGCCGTGAACACATTGCTAATTTATCCGCCGAGAGCTGACTGCCAGGGGCGGCAGACCGCCTATTCACCGCTGAACTTTGTTCTGCTAAACGTTGGATGAAAGCTTCAATGTTATGCCTTCACGTGCGCCGCCTGCCATGCAGTCAAGGAGGAGGAGGATGCACTTCTGATTAGCGTTAGAAAGTCTCTGATGTTTGATTTTTCACAGTAAGGGGATGTAACTTGCTAATATGCATTTCCCTTGCACCTCTTCTGTGTGAAAGGTACCGACATGAAATATTTGGTTAGTGTTAGATTTGAAGCTGGGGTTATGTACACCTAGCTTGGCTAAAAATAACTCACAGGAAGGCGATGTAGCTTCTTTGGAGCTTGGCAGCTGCTCCCCCAGTTGTTGTAAAGACAACTCTCTTTTTACAGGGAAAATCAACGGAATGGGAGGGGCAGGAAAGCAACATAGAACATAGAATAGAATACCGTTGACATCAACATCAGTTGACAAGACAGCTCCCACAAAAATTGCGCCACGCCTTCCAATTGGGGCCGACCCAGGCAGAGCATTTAGGTTTCACTGTGATAAACTGAAACACAAACTGAATTGAAATGCCGGATTTAGGTGGAAAAAGGACAAAGGTTTTACTGCATAAAAGCAGGCAAGAGTGTCCCAAGAGTGATTTGGTCGAGGATTCAAGATAATTATTATATAAAATAGCAACATGCATGCACTTTGAAACATTGTGAAAAAAATGCATGGAAAAAATAAGCGTAACTTTAACTCGAAATATTTATGTAAAATAAATGATAACTGCCTGTTTTTATGCTTTTACTAAGAATCTAAACTGTTCTTTGTTCATTTTTATAGAAATTCAGGGACGTACGCTTTTATTTAAAGGAATTTTCAACTTATAAGGCTCTATGTTTTGTGATGGCCGCCACGTTGAATTTACACAACAGCGTGATTTTAGCTCAAATATTTAAGTAAAATTAATAATAACTGCCTGTTTTTATGCTTTTAACCAAGAATCTAGACTGTTCTTTGTTCATTTTTATATAAATTGCAGGATGTACGCATTTATTTGCTAGAATTTTCAACTTAAAAAGCTCTTAGTTTTGTGATGGCCTCCCTGTTGTATCCATACACATTAGCGTAAGATTACATTCAAATGATCAGGTAATTTTCGGCCAACTTCCCATTTTTTTGCAAATAAGTAGTAATTTAGACATTTCTCCGTCCATTCCAAAAAAAAATCGCCTTTTATGTGTTTTATTTTATGTAACATTTCAATCTAAAACGACGAGGGCCATATAGTCGGCTATAGACGTGCTGAGGCAATAGTAACATCCGAATTCAACCTAAATAAGTTGTGATTGTACATAGAAAAATGTCAATTTCGCTTTTATTGAGTTAAATTAAGATGATTCTGCATGCTTTCCTCAAGTATTAAGTTTCTGATGTGAAAATTGAGTGCTTTATTAGCAGTTGGAAACTTCAAAATTAAGTTGCTATTTTGGGTAAACACTTTTAGATGTTAAATATTGCTACTGATCCTGAAAATATAGGTGAATATCTCTGCATTTGGTGATTTTTGTGCATCTGCGTAAAATTTGAGAATTTTATAGCCATTTGAAGTTTTGTTATAATAGTATTAAAAAAAATAATTGGGATTTTATTAGGGAACAACTTTGAATTTTTTGATGTCGCTGCTCATGCAGACTCATATATGCCTAAGGGAGGTGCCTGTTTTGCTTTTAGGTCGCTAGCAGCTTGGTTTTGAAAATATTTGAATTTTAAGTTTTTGAAAATAGGCCCCCTACAGATCGGCCAAGAGCCAAGTGTCACGTCAACTGATTGTGAAGTCTATGAGAATACATACAGTAGACTACAGGGGGACCACATGGCCCAGGACAAAGGAAAGGCTAACTTGACAGACGTTATCCTATCTGGTGACTAACTATAATGAGGAAAGCATAAATGTTAACCGTATAGACAATATTCGAACAATTACTGTAATTTTCCCACCATAAGGCACGCCCGAGTATAAGCCGCAATCCACCAAATTTCATACGAAAGGGGCATTTTTTTCCCCCCATAGATAAGCCGCACTGGACTATAAGCCGCAACTGTCTTCACTGTATTATGAGATATTTACACCAAAAGATATCAACCGGTAACATTTTATTTGACAGCAGCATCATAAGACTGTCATCAGACCAAATGGACCACCATGAAGCTTTAAACCGATTGGCTGCAAAGCTTTATTGATTCAAGAAGCTTCAATTTGCCCATCACTGTTCAATTTGCCCATCACTGTTCTCTTGGGGGAGACAGTCAACCTCTGCTGCCACCTGCTGTCAACACTGTTGTCTTCCAACATGCCTCCGAGCATGCATTGCAGCGCTCCAGATGTAAATAACAAATCAAAATTAGTGTTCTGTGCCAATTATTTCTTCAGTTACTGTTCTAGTTGTTTCATTAATTGCTAGTTATGGAATTTTGTAACACTTTATTTGACAGTAGCGCCGTAAGACTATCATAGGGCCATCATGACACTGCCATGGGAATTAATTAATGCTTATGACAGATGTCATTTTGTCTCATCCGGCAAATTATCTCCCTTTTGAACGGATGTAAAAGATCCGAGCTGGACATAAATGGAGTTTGTGACATAATTTGCTGGATGACACTTAATAACATATGTCATAAGCATTCATTAATGCCCATGATAGTGTCATTTCATAACTATGATGGTCTTATGGCAGTCTGATGACGCTGCTGTCAAAAGTGTTACCTATTAATCAAAAAAAAAAATCAATAAATGAGCCGTACTGGACTATAAGCCACAGGATTCAAAATAAGGGGAAAAAGTAGCGGCTTATTGTCCGAAAATGATGGTAGTCAATTTGTATTTTGTGCTGGAATGGCACATTTCCTGACTAAGAGAAAAGTAGTAAATTTCTTCCAATTTAAAAACGAACCCATAACGACAAAATTTCCCCCAATAGCTGGTATATTTGCAAAAGCTTTACTACTCTATATCATCCTAAGAGCTGTTTCTAATATTTTGCTTATTTAGTCACGCTCCGCCGCGTAATTGGTGCTTAATTGAAATGATCCAATAAACGGTGGAGGCCGCATGTCAGGATAAGAAACACACAAATGACACTTAATCAGGATTAGCGTCCAATTTAGCTTCAAATGTGAAACATTTCCACCGAGCATGTAATAGCTCTCGACTGGCCGCCCGTGTGTGCGTGGCACTAATTAACTTTGATGAACTTTAAACGAGCTCAATGGGCTTAAAGGGGCCGCAATGTGACTCCATTACTTTCCAGGAAGCCAGCCAAAATAGTCATACGATGCTTTTACAGTACATTTGCATACAATAACATCACGCAGACACAAACATCTTCATCACTTACAGTCATCTTAATTATTTATATCCGTACTCGCTCAAAACGACGTGCAGTCTGGTACTTACAATACTGCAGTTGAGTAAATAATCAGCCCCAATATTTTCACATTTAAAACTAACCGATTGTAAAAATGTACATTCTAATCTGAGCCATGCACGTAGTTCTTTTTGATATTCCAGTTGCAGATTAAACAAAGATATTTTAAGAAATACCTACTAGAGTGTGTGTGCGCTTCATTTCTCCTGATGCATGAAAGAGAATTAATCAGGCCGGAGCACGGTATAGCTTCTGAATATTTGAGCACGCCTTCATATTCTCTATTGAAATATTTCACATGCGCGGTCACGACGTTTCGCTTTGTGAGGAATGTATTCTTTGTCATCTCTGTCTTTGGAAAGAGAAGGTGAATCTGGAGACGGTTGTCACGGCGACAGCGGCGTATATAAACTCACTGGGCCAAATGGATAGGACGTCTATCGCTGTCAATGGCAGCCAATGAGTAATAGAGGAATGCTTAAGCGCGAAAATTTTTCTAAAAAGTCTTTAGTGTTCTGATTTCAGCCTCTCAAATGTAAATTACTTCATAATTTTCTTGGTTCTCCATGAAAACTAACAGCTTGTCCTTGTATTTTAAGCCAAGTAAGATATTCATGGAGCTCGGACTGAAAACTGATTAACATTTTTGCATATTTTCTGACAAGCACTAACCGTGCAGTCGTTGCCTCACTGAAAGAGTGCCGGGGCTCAATTTGGAGTCTGAAAATCCTCTGAAGCCCACTAAAATCTCAACATATGCGGATCAATAATTCACAAATTCGGGGTCAGGAACTGCGAGTTGGTTTGCGGGACTTTGTGTCTTTTATCCGGTTTGTAAAGCTCTGTTTTTCTTTAAGTATGAAAGGTACCATATAATGTGATGGATTGATTGAAATGTGAATTTTTCTGAATTACTGGAAACGTGCAATGACTGAAAATTAAAATATGAAGTGTTCAAATGTGGAGATAGTTTTCGAACCTGCCAGTGACACTTGACATCAGCAGTAATTCGACGCTGGTACTACGCGCAGTAAGCTCGCCAGTTATGCCTACACCGCAAAAATAGATATTTCTTTTTAAATAGAATGCTGACGTAGCTGATTTAGAGCGCCTCGTTGTCAGCCGTGAGAAAGACAGAAATGTGAAAACCAGTTTTTTTAAAAATGTTTCAAAAAGTCTGACTTGACAGCTAGCATGTGGACTAGGCTATGACTTGACAGTTAGCATGTGGACTAGGCTTTTAAGCCGGTTTGGCCCCTTTATAATGTCTCATTGTTGTGCCCTGAGTGCACACACAGAAAAGTGAAGAGGCACATGAGGGATAAACATGTTTTTAAAAACCTAAAATGAAAGTCAGCATGTTGACAATGTCTTCAAGTTGATTTGGCTACATTAGAACCAGTTTATTTTTTGTCAGCCATTTTAATTTTTGTCTAAATGTTTTGGACGAAAATACATACATAGTAGTCTTAGTCATATTTTAGTCATTTCGAAATGCGTTTCTTCGTCTAGTTTTTGTTGACGAAATCTCAGATTAATTTCGTCTAATTTTAGTCGACAGTTACTCAAAATGTTTTTTCCCGTTAAATTTAAGTTTTAGTCCAAAAATAAAGGTTTCCCACAATTTCGAATGAACATAGACAGACAATCACATATTGTAGCGGCTACAAGAACAACACCAACTTTGTGATAATTCACACTCAGCAGGAAAAGCAGTACATTATTTCCAATTAAACCCACCCAGAAGCCATGAACTGTATGTAAAAAAAAAAAAGTTGTCCGAGTGTTTAAGAGGATGCTCGCCATGCTAAAGTTGATGCTAAAGCTAACGTGAATGCCATGCTAACATGACAAGTTACATTTAAGCCTGAGTTATGCTTCTTCGTTGCGGTGACAGCGTAGCGACAATGTAGACCCTACGACGTCAATGAGCATTCGATAGTTCTGCGGGAAGGGAACGCGTTGTTCTGTAATTCACTGCCAAGCCACTAGAGGGGTGTTGTGTTTGTGCGGTTTTGGGGGACTCTGGGCTATTTGCAGGCCATGAAATTGACTTGATGAGTCTTTCACCAAAGAATGCTTTATCAGTTTTAGCTCTGTGGCATGATGCATTGTGATCTTGGAAAATGACAAACATATTTTTAATTGAAGGGATAAGAAAGCTGTCTAAAATTTCAATGTAAACTTGTGCATCTATTGAAGATTTAACTACATCTCCCCAGCGCCTTTGCCTGACATGCAGCCCCATATCATCAAGGACGGGGGGAATTTTAACGTTTTCTTCAGGCATTCATCTTTGTAAATCTCACTGGAACAGCACTAAACCAAAGTTCCAGCATCATCACATTGTCCAATGCAGAGCTAAAACTGTTAAAGCATTCCTTGGAGAAAGACTCATCCATTCAATGTCATGGCCTGCAAATAGCCCAGATCTCAACCCTATTGAAAACCTGTGGTGGAAATTGAAAAAAAATGATCCACGGCAAGGCTCTGACCTGCAAGGATGATCTGGCAACTGCAATCAAAGAGAGTTGGCACCAAATTAATGAAGAATACTGATCAAGTCCATATCTCAGAGACTGCAAGCTGTCATAAAAGCCAGAGGTGGTGCTACTAAATACTAGAGTTGTGTTTTGATTGTTATTTCTTTGTTTGTTTCTCATGATTCCATTTTTTTCCCCTCAGAATGGAGTAATTCCATATATATTTCCCTGCGCTTACTCTATAAAAGTAACATTTACTGACCACCACAATGTTTTTTATTCATTTCTTTTAGTGTTTCTGACTGCTGAAGAGTTGCACTTTTGGACAAATTCTTTTTTTTTTTTTCAAGCTTTTTATCTGAGTTTGTTCTACACGATAAAACGTCTGAATGAGTGCTCGTCCGAGACTGGGGATTCCATACTTTTTGCAAGGCGTTGTATATATAAGCTCAGTATATGTTAACCATAGGTCCTCTTAGTGAGAGTCCACCTTCCACTGAGCAAACCAGTTTCTCCTCCCATCAGATAGAGCAGGGTTCGCTAAATCCAGACCTCGGTGCCACTTTTTCTGTCATGTTTTCCATGTCTCCCTCCTCCAACACACCTGAATCAAAATAATCAGGATCATTATCAGGCTTCTGGAGAGGTTGCTGATGACATAATCATTTGATTCAGGTGTGTTAGGGGAGAGAGCCGTGGAAAACACGACAGGAAAAGTGGCACCGAGGTCCGGATTTAGTGAACCCTGAGATAGAGGATTAGCAGTTGGAAGAATTGTTATAAATCCTGTATAATGGGGACCTACCAGTCTAGAACCTGTTCTAAAATGGCATTTTGCTAGATTTAGGCCATGTCCACACGTAGCAGGGTTTTTTAAAAACGAGGATTCTGTCCTAATACGTCAGGGAAAAATAATTGCGTCCACACCTGCACGTTTGTGTAGGAAAAAAAAAAACTTCCACAGCCAACCGCTTTCATTCATTTTTTTAGTACATTCAAAACAATAAAATAATTGTCCAAAATACCTATTATTCAATAAGAAGCACAGTAAAGGCCCAAGTACACTGCATGCGTGATCGTTGCGGTTCCGGTCCGGTTCAGTGTTGCCTGCGTGCCACGCAGTCCGTCAAAAACAGGCAAATCATACCGGCTGCTGCACGGCTGCGGTCCGCCAACCTCGTCCCCCCCCCCCGTGAGCTCTCGCGTGATCGCGTGCGATAATGTGCCATTTAAAACAACGAAAAACACACGGAGTCTATACTCATCAGAGAAGCAGAGAGAGAGCACATATTTTCTTTGCATATTGATATTTTAGTTAATCTGGAATTAAGAGACAGACATGACTGCATCATGATGAGATCAGGACAGAAAAACACACATAATAGGACACCTTGCAGCTTCCTTTTTTATATTGTCCTTATAGAAAGGATCTGCTGCATCATAAATGATTTTGTGGGTTTCCACCTCCATGATGAAGCGCTCATCATCCATCTTCACTCGTGTTTAAACCGTGATTAGGCACCTGGGTTGTTACGTCCAGGCCCAGCTCCGCCCATTTTGCCGGATGCGTGTCCGGCAAAAATAGAAAATAGCCTATACCATCCGGCGGGCATGCGGCACGCTGGAGGTGGTTCGCAGTCAAGCCGGAGCACTGACGCGGCCGGTATACTGTACGTTGAACAATAGGATATAATGGGAACGGATTGACTCCGGCGCTATTTTATACCGGAGTCGGACCGGAAACGCAACGATCACGCATGCGGTGTACTTGGGCCCTAAGAGTGTGTAAAAAAAAAAATGGAAGCAAAAAGCGCCTATTTAATATACTCCAAATGTAAAAATTGGTCTCATGTGTGACGTGAGGACAAAATTTGTCGCAGCAAGTGACATATATCTTCAGTTATCAGTGTCCACATGATGGAGCCACAAACGCAGAATTCGCAAATCTTCACTTTCCCCGTCGTTTTTAAGAACCCTGGTTTAAATCTGCGTGCGCGTGCTGATGATAGGTCAAACCGTGGAATAATATCTTCTTTTTGCCAAATACCCTGCTACGTGTGGACACGGCCTTAGTCAGTGTCCTAAAATACGACCCTACGTGTTTTAACTAGGGCTGTCAGACGATTACAATTTTTAATCGAGTTAATTACAGCTTAAAAATTAATTAATCGCAATTAATCGCAATTCAGACCATCTCTAAAATATGCCATATTTTTCTGTAAATTATTGTTGGAATGGAAAGATAAGACACACGACGGATATATACATACAACATACTGTACATAAGTACTGTATTTGTTTATTGTAACAATAAATCCACAAATGGCATTTCTAACATTCTTTCTGTTACTATAGACTGAAGTGCTTTTCTTTTTGTGAACATTATTTTTGGGGGGGCGAGATAGGAATATTATTTTTGTTGTGCTTTCACTAAACAATGCTTATGTTTGTTGTGAAGGAGTTGCTGAAGCTTATGCCAATAAACGGCGCAGTCCAAAGAACGCCTGTGTCCACTCGCCTTTACTGTATAATATATATCTGTACATATCTTACCCAAGATACAACAAGAGACACATAATTGCCACTAAAAGAAAGAAAATTTACCGAAATATGTGTGGAGCACAAATAGAAATTTGCATTACATTGTGAATACAGCATAAATGTCTCACAACTACTAATTCTTCCACGTTTAGAAGAAATAACATGAGTATGGAACAGCGCTGCCCCCAAGCGGCCGGTGGCATTCTCTTCACTCTTAATGTCCATAAACGGCCTCTATGTAATCTGTTTGAGGCAATATGCGAGCGGGTCATTCAGTGTATGCGTTAATTGCGTCAAATATTTTAACGTGATCAATTTTAAAAATTAATTAACGTCCGTTAAAGCGATAATTTTGACAGCCCTAGTTTTAACCTTTAACAAACCTCGTAGACTGACTCGCCGAATCCAGGTTAAGAACCACTGTTCGAAATTGAAAGTTAGCACGTGGACAAAGTCTTCAAATTGATTTGGCTACATTAGAACGCCTCGTTGCGGTGCCCTGAGTGCACATATGTCCAGCAGAGAAGTGAAGAAGGGAAAACGTTTTTAAAAAATCCAAATTGAAAGCTAGCATGTGGACAAGGCCTTCAACTTATTTCGACTTTTTAGAGTGCCTCGTTGTTGCGCCACGAGTGTGTGCATGTCAAGCAAATAAAGAGAAAAGACAGGAGAAAATGTTTTAAGAATCTGACTTGACAGCCATCATGTAAACAGGGTCTTCAGGCTAACGTGGCTGTTATAGAGCGCCTCGTTTTTGCACTCTACTAAAGCCCCGCCATGATGCAGTGAGAAACATTCCAACCACTGCAGGCTTTAAGCAGATATATTTTCACAGCTCAAACCTGTAGTTACGTGTAGGCGTATAATGCTTGCTGAAGTAGCATCCATAATCCATTTTTTCAGGACTGGTAGTAGAATTTTATTGACAGTGGAACGGGGAATGGATTCAGCGCATTCAGTGAACATCATTCAAATTTGTCAATGACGCTAACAACACTCAAGTGTGTCAAATATAGAAGCCATTAAAAACGTGCTATGGTGAAAGTGACATTTTAAGGCTAGTCTTCACAAGTTTGCCTGTCTGGAGTGCCCATCCATGAAATTAAACAACCAAGTGCCATTTTTTGTAGAAACACACACACACGCGCACGCACACATACAATTCCAAGACCCAGTCATTTATTTCACTGTAACTCGAGGCTCCTTCTGACCCGACACCTAGGAAAACTGAGCGCCTGGGCCCTCATCTCGCTCTAATTGCTTGTGTTTATTTCGTTTGTGTGGAATAACGACCGAGACAGGGTACGCTTCCGTCCCGCCGAGCTTCTTTCAATTACCCAGCGGGGGCCACAGCTAAGGTCAGGCGGCCATTGCCGTGGGCCGCCGCCGAGGATGCGGATGAGAATGAAGATGTTCACATCCTCTTACTTAACACAAGCCAGAGAAAATGAGCCCGTTTGTTAAGCATGTCTTGTTTTCGTAGGATGTTTAATGCCACTTCAGAGAACAGCGTCATGTTGCAAACCCTCCCGCAATTTGTGGAAATCAGCAGTATTGAAAGATTATTTTCTTCTCATTCGTAGTTTTCATCTGTTTTAGTATTCTTCTTCATCATGCTAACAGCGGGGGCCAACATTAGGATGCTGGAGAGGCGTTTCAGAAGTTTCTTGGTATGTCTCCATTAGAAAACAAGTTTTTTGTTGTTATTTTTAAAAGTGCTAGAGAAAATTACTTCGTAAAACAAGATGAAACATTTTATCTTCCCTGCACAACTTTTTAAAACACTTAACTGTATCAAATCGCACGTTGTGTTCTTTTGCCTCTTTTTTCACTTTGTTGAATTGATTGTTGAAAACGTCGCTTGAGATATTTATGTGAAGGCTTCCAGCTGTTTGTCACTTGCACACAAAATGTTTTAAACACTTAAATATTCAAAACGTGTCATTTGCGAGTTGACATGTTGTCGGATGTGGTTGCCAGGTAGGTTTAGCGGCTTACTGGCATACAGATGTACTGTACGCTCCACGTTATGCTCGCATTATACGTTCAGGACATAGTCATTAACAGCAGCACAAGTGGGTATTATACTGCTCCCATTTCACTGCTTAATCCTCTTTGTAGCGGCGCTGCAACTGGGCACCCGAGCTTTTTAAGAACCTTAATTGGCTCCAAGAAGGACAGTGTGCATGTGTGCGTGCTTGTGTGAATGTGACTCGCCCACAAATGTTTTTAAAGAGCTTACATAAATAATAAATGTTAGAAACGTCAGGCAGTATCAACTGGTCAGTTCTACACCTGTACACTGTTTTAAAATGGCCATATTTGTTTGTCTCAAACAATTTGAGGAACCCCACTATTTCTGTTTTTTTTTTTTTAATCCTTAAAATAGTCTAATAGAAATAAGAAGAAAGAATCTGCTTTTCCTTAAGTAGAATGTCGTTTTGCTAGCCATGTGAAGTGCGGCACTAGAAATTTACAGTGGTATGAAAAGGTATCTGAACCTTTTGGAATTTCTCACATTTCTGCATAAAATCACCATCAAATGTTATCTGATCTTTGTTAAAATCACACAGATGAAAGTAAAGTGTCTGCTTTAACTAAAACCACCCAAACATTTATAGGTTTTTTAATATTTTAATGAGCATAGCATGCATACAATTACAGAAGGGAGAAGAAGGGGCAAAAATAAGTAAGTGAACCATCACATTTAATATTTTGTGTAGACACACCCGCAAGCAGCAATAACTTCAACCAGACGTATACTGTAGGTGCAGTCCAGTCTAACACATCAATCAGGACTAATCTTTCTTTTCTTCTAATCATTCTTTACAAAACTGCTGTAGTTCAGTCAGATTCCTGGGATGTCTGGCATGAATCGCTGTTTTTAGGTCATGCCACGGCATCTCAATAAGGTTCAAGTCTGGACTTTGACTTGGCCACTCCAGAACGGACATTTTTTTCTTCTGAAACCATTATGAAGTCAATTTTCTTCTGTGTTTAGACTGTCTTGTTGCAGCATCCATCCTCCTATTAGCTTTAACTGTCTGACAGACGGCCTCAGGTTTTCCTGCAAAACATCCTGATAAACCTCTGAATTCATTCTTCTATTCATGATTGCAAGTTGTCCAGGCCCTGAAAGAGCAAAACAGCCCCAAATCATGATGCTCCCTCCACCATGCTTCACGGTGAGATTGAGGTCTTGATGTCGGTGAGCTGTTCCATTTTTCTTCCACACATGACGTTGTGTGTCACTCCTAAACAATTCAACTTTGGTTTTATCAGTCAACAAATATTTTGGCGAAACTGTGGAGTGTCCAAGTGGAATTTTGCGAACAAAATTAAAGGTTAGTAAACAGTATCATGAACCAGCTACGAGAGTTGACGCCAGCGTGTTTCGTGTGTCTAGCGGTGGTAAAACGTGGTGGGTTTTTTTCTCTGGCAAGTTTCTGTGTTGAGAAAGAGAGTGTGTGTATAATGTAAACATGATACGAGTCATACACAGGTCCTTTTAATGGAAAATGATTCAATTATTTTTGTCTTGATGTTAATAATGTTGAGTTGTGGCTGTAGGTTTACGCTCACCTAAAGGACGGTATTTATTTTAATTTTATTTCGAATATTTGTTGTTTTTACAGTATGTTCCAATTGATAATATGTTTTGAAAAATAAAACTCCTGTTCAATGGAATTTTTTTTCTAACTCAGAGATGTCAAAGTAACACATTTGAGAGCTGTAATTGCAATACCGTAATACCGTGAAACCGTGATATTTTTGCTTAAGGTTATCATACCATCAGAATCTCATACTAGCACATGCCTAGTAAAATCCAAGACCAACAACAGACATGTAATTTTGAAAGGCAATTTAAAATAAAAATAAAATAGAGAACAACAGGCTGAAGAAGTGTACGGTATGCTAATGTGACATGATACATGAAGAACGAACTGAGAACGTGCCCGGTATTTTCTTTTCTGTGCCATTTTGTTCAGGCCTTCTCATTTGTTGTTTTTGTTGTTGTTGTTGTTTTTTATACGTTACTTGAGCACTTTCTGGCCATTTAGCGTAAAAATAACATGGGAAATTATACAGTATACTAACAATGTTTTCATAATTTCACACATAGGTCGCCCCAGACTATAAGTCGCACTGCTACTAATAGTCCGAAAAATACGATAGTTTGCCTTTTATTTGTATTTTTTTGGTGCGATCTATAACACTTCTATTTTATTTTATATATGGCGGAAAACACAGACAAGCCTGAAAAAGCAGTTTCTGCTCTTGCACCCCTCTTTAAAATAAACTGCTGCATTTTAAGCCAAAAGAACCGTTGTGTTTGATAGAATAATATGTCTATCTGCTGCAATAGCAGATTCATGGTGCAATAAGCCCCCGAACTATTTCTTAATTTATTCGTTTTACCCTGGAAATCCCTGTTTACAGACGTCGCGCAAGCGCTTTTGTTTCAACCTAGCCATAAAAAGGTAAGTAATCGTATTTATTATTCGAAATGTCTGTCATTTTTAGCTTAAAATCATTAATTGATGTCTAATATTTAGTTTAAAAAAAAAACTTTAAATTATACACTCGCATATGTCAAACTTTTAAAACAAATTACGTCACAATGAAAAAAATTGACGTCTGTAAAAAAGTCAAGGATATCTTCCTCATAAATATCGCTTAATTGTATTTCTTTTGTTACTGTCGCATTTCCCCCGATGTTTTAAGTGATAAATAATCGATCGAAACAAAGGAAAAAAAAAAAAAAAACATTTAAAAGGGTAAATATATGAAAATGAAAATCTTCATTACTCCTTGATGTCTGCAATTTCTGCATCGCGACCCTTTTTATATTACCATGTTTCACCCATATAATTCCCAAAAAATCTGGCTGTGGCCATTCACAGCTCTGTCTTGACACTCGGTGATACATGCTACATGGAGTTTTTGGATCGGAAAGAGGTATGTGGGCAATAATATCTCGTTCAAATCACCTCCAGTTAAAATTTTCTTCCCCAAGAAAACTGAGATTTTAAGCTTTCCAATGATGTTATCACACATGCATATTGGACAATTTTGAAATGTGCTCAAATTGGGGGTCTTAGAGCGGAACATCAAGTCACCTGAGTGTTTTCTGTCATATATATATATATATTATATACTTTACATTACTACATTATACTTTAATTAAATATAACATTTGTTATCACTCGTTTAAAATTATTTATGAAATAAAATTACAAAAAAAAAAAAGTGAAAATGACATAAAATGATTGAACTCACCAAAAAGCTTGTCTTCCAAAGCATTTATATTAGGGCTGTCAAACAATTAAAATTTTTAATCGAGTTAATTACAGCTTAAAAATTAATTAATCATAATTAATCGCAATTCAAACCATCTATAAAATATGCCATATTTTTCTCTAAATTATTGTTGGAATGGAAAGATAAGACACAAGATGGATACATACATTCAACATACGGTACATAAGTACTGTATTTGTTTATTATAACAATAAATCAACAAGATGGCATTAACATTATTAACATTCTGTTAAAGCGATCCATGGATAGAAAGACTTGTAGTTCTTAAAAGATAAATTTTATTACAAGTTATAGAAATGTTTTATTTAAACCCCTCTTAATGTTTTCGTTTTAATAAAATTTGTAAAATTTTCAATCAAAAAATAAACTAGTAGCCCGCCATTGTTGATGTCAATAATTACACAATGCTCATGGGTGCTTAAGCCCATAAAATCAGTCGCACCCAAGCGCCAGTAGAGGGCAGCAAAACTCCAAAAAACACAAGTAACAAGTTGGCATTACTCTGTGTTGTCATTTTAATCTGTTTGAGGGGGGCATGTGCGTTAATTGCGTCAAATATTTTAACGTGATTAATTTAAAAAATTAATTACCGGCCGTTAACACGATAATTTTGACAGCCCTAATTTATATACGTAGTCCATCCGTGCATTTTAGCAGTGGTTTGCACCAGTCAATTCACCCCAGAGTGCCACAATTTGGGTTAAAACGGCAAAGATAATGTTTTGCCTGAGAGCATAGATTTCACCCTGATCCTCGGTGTCCTTGTGCCCAAAAATGGTGAGCTTTGGGCGGCTGCGAGAGGAGCGTGAACCCCCTGGAGCCACCATGCTGGAGGTTCTCGTGGTGCTCAAAAACGATCACATTCTTTCATTCCACACGGTCCTTCACAGTCTATCTGCGCATTGCATCTCAATAAATGACAATAAATATCACAGTCCTTCTCAGAGTGCCATAATTAATCACGGGTTTTAAAAATGGATGGCTTTAAAAGGGGTTAGCGTTCACGCCATTGTTAACGCGTTAACTGACAGCGCTACTTTTTAGTGTCCATAATATCACAGAATAAATTGTACTATGTTTTCCTTTGGTGTTGAATGCATCAGCGGTGTCTGTTATTCGCGAGAGGAATGGTCGCACGTGCCAGCATTTCAAAAAAGAAATGATGAATGGATTTTCTATTGGCATTAGGAAATGCAAATCATTAGCGTTTGGATAGGGAATAGAATCGAAAAAGGGAATCGAATTGGAAAATCTGAAAGTGACTGTCTTGAGTTGAGATGGATTGAAGGTACTTTGAATTGGGATTATGATTAGTCAGAATTAGATATTGGGCTTAAAGGTTTCTATAATTGCTTTTTCGGTGTTATTCACATAGCTGATATATGCCAATGAAACATCTGTAATAACTTCAGTATGTGAGAATGACAACAGTGAAGTCACTTATAGGAAAAAATGAATGAGTTTTTTGAGGGTTTGATGATATCATGTTTCAATCGACCTACAGTAATACGGTAATTTACGTTTGACTATCAATAATAGCTTCTGTAAATCTCCCTTGGCGCAGATTTTTTTTCATCAGCAAAAACTATAAGCATTTTGAAACATGAAATGCTTTGCACCAGGAATGTATGAAGTCTTACAAAGGCTGACACAATTTGGTTTATTATAATATCACAACACATGTAATAAGTAAGTTACATTTCACCAAAGACATAAAACTACGAAGCCATTTCTAAGTTCTTCATTTCAGAGATTTGAATGAAAAGGATTACATATCTAAAAGATTTTGATCAGTGTTTTGTGTTTCAATGATTGGTCCAGATAAGTGTTAACCCTTCAGAGACATCGTTTACTACAGTGGTGAGCTATTCAAAACTAGCTTTGCCCTTTAAAAAAAGTTAAATATTATCAAATATTGTTTTATTTTTTTATTTTATTCGTATTATTTTTATATCATAATCCATTAGCTTTTATGAACCGTGGGTTAATTTATATAAATTAAGTTTATTAAATTAAAATGAATAACAACATAAATACGCTGTTACAGCCCCAAGTAGCCGTAAACTGTATGTTAAAAAAAATTGTCCGAGAGTTTAAGAGGACGCTAGCATTAGCCTAATGCTAACGCGAACATGAATGCTATGCTAACGCTAAGAGTTACATTTAGTGTGTGATGACCCCCCAGCACAGACGTTTAATGGCTAACGCAACATTGCCAAGATAAAAAAAAAAAATCTTACCGTGTGTTTCAAAACAAGCAAACCTGCAGAGGACACTGGTGAGTTGGCACGTCACATGAGTGACACAACCAGACACTGTTACGATGCAGGCTATCTACACATGAAAATATTACACATTGTGAACATGTGACAGAAACTGGCACATTTTCGTCTCGTTCTCATCTCGTCAGATGAAATCTCGGATTCGTATTATTACATTCTAGTCTTCCAAGACATATTTTTACCACATAATAATCTCGTCATCATCATGAAAAATTTGTTCCTCAGCGAATTGTTATCATTATTATTATTTTTTATAAACGTGTCCTGTTCAAGTGCTTGACACAGAGAATGGAGATCTGAGTGTCCAATTGGTCTGAACAGTTTTAATCACATGGGAGTATGACATACTTCCATTGTGATCATTAAACGTACCTCGTTTAGAAGGAGAAAGCAGCGAACAGAAAGGGGTAATGGGGGAACAGAAGAAAAGAAGGAGAGAGTGACAGAAGAAGCACAAACAACAAGAAATACATTGAACGCCTACATTAACTATGAATATGTTTTTTCATATGTGCCTTTATTAGCTAGTTGTATTTCCGGTTGACACCATGTGGGGGGCCGATAACCAAAGAAAGAGAGGAGAGGGGGCGGGGTCTGAGAGATAAGTGATTGGGAAGGGTGGAGTGTACACAAATCAACCATGTGGTCTTGAACCCAGTATTTGCCTGAATCTCTTGTGAGTGTATGTTGGCATCTTATTCTATGCTGTCTAATCGCTAATCCTGATACCGAGGTTTTCTACTTGAGTGTGTCTAATTTCACCTAGTCATGCGTGAATGCCATCTAACATGTGATAATCCTGCAGACATGGCCCTTCCCCTGCCAATCGGGGATGGCGAGCCAGTGCTGCCAATTCACCCAGTTGCCAATTGCAACTCCTCCAGCAGCCCGGCAAAGGGGCCATTGTCATCCTCCAGGTATCCATGGTGGTCCCCCAGGTTATCCGCGTCCCAACCAACCGGCCTTTTGACTTAAAGTGATCCTCTAACTTAAATACATGTAGGCTCTAATAAACCACAATTGTTCTCTTGTACTAAAATATGTTGTTAGAAACACATAAAATATTAATTCAATGGCAATATTTTATAATATTTAGTCCATATTTTGACCGTTAGTTGGCACCATGGTTTGCGGGCTCACGCTGATGACGTAATTGGTATCTTTCCAAATGTGTAGGGTGTTTAACAATTGCTTATTGCTGCCTAAACTCGCAAAGTAAAATGCCACGATGTGCTGCTTTTGGATGCAATTTCCAATCAAATGGAAACAAGGGGAGTGAAGTGAGTGGTCAAGGTGGAATTATTATTTTTTGTGAATAAATGTGCATAGTGGAAGCTTCTCCCCTTTTTGGTACTTTTATACACGTATCCTAGCTACCACGCGTTACAATGTACAAGACATGGATTACATAAGGTGTGCTCTTTGGCCTGTACTGTATGTAAAGCACACGACATCTCTGGGTGCTAACAATCTACATAATTATATTGGGATAAGTTTGAAAACGCAATATGCTTACCTTGAATATCTGCTAATTAAACCGGACAGCATACACTCTCGCTCCCAACCGGAGTTCCCAACAGGACTCTCTCGCGTCACCAGTTTTGCCCAACTTTTGTCTTATCAGGTATTTGCTACACACATTTTTCCCTGAAGCTCGTCTTGTGAATGACCGACAGTGCTGTCCTGCTCTTCACTTTTCAGATCTGGTTCAAATAGGAAGGGTAGAACTGACGACTTGTTGGGAAAGCTAACGAGTGACACGCTGGAATTTCGGCAACGGGACCAGTGACGTCAAGCACTGCGACGTAACAAGAATGGCGACCTATCACCTAAAATAATTTTACAAACTTTATTAAAACAAAAACATTAAGAGGGGTTTTAATATCAAATTATTATAACTCATACTAACAGGTATCTTTTAAGAATTACTTGTCTTAAAAATAGAGGATCCCTTTAATATTTTTGTTATTGTTGACGAAAACAACACTGCTGTAACTCGGCCTTTAAATCACCCATTTTATGACTACTTCTTCCTTTTGGCTTTTCCCTTCAATGGCTTTCCATCAAAGTCTTGTTACTCTTACTTTCCAAACTGTGTATGATTAGTTGATCAAATAATGCGTCTTGACTTGGCAAAACTGACATCTGGCAACACATAAGTTGGTGACACCACAGCCAGTGTCGGTTTCTATTTCAGTCTGCCTGTATTGGCCGTTAGAGTCTCTTTTGCGAGTGAGCTAAAAGGAGAGCTTAATCCTCCTTGCTGGGATGCTGTTTAAGTGGATCCTGACCTCACGTATTTTACCTTTTTCTACTCTCCTGGGCCCCCCCTCTCCTTCTCCGACTCCCACTCAGTGGTCCTGATTCACTTGGAAATGACTCATGCGACCGGAGACCGTTTAAGAGTGAGTCGGGATAGATAGATGGAGCCAGAGAGGAGAGAAAGGGGGGGCAGATGGCGGGGCAGAAGGGCGGGCGGTCGGACCTGGCCGGCGGGAGGGCTCGGCTGATGGCTGCTTTTGTTGATGGGCATCAACAGCAGAGTTCTGGTTCCAATCAACTGCTGCACAATAAGACTAAAAAATGCACTCCATATACACACACATGCAAAGAGTGACCCAGACGGTGCAGTGTAAGGGCAGTGTGTGTTTGTGTGGGCGGGTGGGCATGTGGATGTGTCCATGAATACGATTGTGCACGTGCAGCGAATTAATGAAGCCGCAGACTTGTAGGTGAGAGACATCACACTAATTACGCTCGCCTTGCTCAAGCCCGGTCATCAATAATGTTCGTTAAAGCACTGAACCCAGTCTGCGCGTCCCTGCGTGCATGTGTGCGTGCGTGTAGGCAACACAGCGGGATGATGGATCATCATACATTCAAAAGAAATACCTCTACCTCTGACAGTCTGTCGCTGTGAGTTTCACAAGGAGAAGGTTTTTGAATGATTCACAAGGAAATTTGATCAGTCCCTGCCAGACCTTCTCGTATAAAGGAATTGGATGTCTGCTGCAGCCAAGGAGTTAAAATGCACTTCCGTCATTCTGAATAAATATATTAAATAAATATATAAAATTTTAAAAATTATATACTGTATATTATTTCAAATAGGAATTATTATTCGTGGAACATACAGTATGGTCCCAAACATGCATGCAACCTTGTTAGAATGGTTGAAGAAGAAAGCAGTGAATCACGTCATACAATGGACTTAAAATCATCAAACCGTTGTGAAACCAAATGCGTAGCGCAAATTTATGTACTGTGTTCCATTTTCCATATTTTTATAAAATACCATTGGTTAAAGGTGCACAATGTAGGATTGGTGGCCAAAAATAGTACTGCAACTAGATCCAAATACAGTGGTAGCTTCACATACAATCACATCGGCATCTGATCTTTTCAACAACGTTGTCTCGACATATGAGGACATGCTTGAAATACGGCGATTTATGACAGCGTCGCAATTTCATTTTTTTGCCGCAAGATCGACGCATGGTGGATTTTCTTGTGAGAGAAATTTTAAAAAAACTGTGCAGTTAGCATTTATTTTACGTAAATATGTCGAATTTGCTGATAGTCTTTAAGCCACTGTGGCGCTGCCTTATGACCACAAAAAGCTTTTTACGTTGAAAATTCGTGTGAATAAATGGTTAAATCCCTGAATTCTATATTGATATGGACGTAAAACAGTCTCGATTCTTGGTTAAAAGCAAAAAAATGGGCATTTAGCATTTATTTTACATAAATATGTCGAATGTGCTGCTAGTCTTTAAGCCACTGTGGCGCCACCTTATCACAACAAAGAGCTTTTTACGTTGAAAATTTGTGTGAATAAATGCTTAAATCCCTGAATTCTTTATGAATATGGGCGTAAGACAATCTCAATTCTTGGTTAAAAGAAAAAAAACGGGCAGTTAGCATTTATTTTACGAAAATATGTCGAATGTGCTGCTAGTCTTTAAGCCACTGTGGCGCCACCTTATCACCAAAAAGAGCTTTTTACGTTGAAAATTCATGTAAATAAATACTTAAATCCCTGAATTCTTTATTGATATGGACGTAAAACTGTCTCAATTCTTGGTTAAAAGCAAAATAAAAACAGGCAGTTTGCGTTTATTTTACGTAAAAATGCGAATTATAACACCAATGCTGTAGCGGCTAATTTCTCCCATTGATTTTTTTTCACAACGTTTGAAAATGCATGCATGGTAGGAAAACTATAACAATTACCTTGAATCCTCAAACAAATCACTCCTGAGACAATCGTACATTTTCAATCTAAATCCAATGTTAGATCGCTGCGTCCTTGTGTTTGAGAATAACTCCTCTTGATGCTAGGTGTGGGCAGGCCCCCGACTTGAAAGCATGGCACAGTGTCTGTGGAATGTTAATATCATTATGACAACTATGTTAAGGTGACAACAAAAAACACTTTTTTTATTTCTGATGTATTATTATTATTATTATTATTATTATTGGAACATCACCAAGGAAGTCGCCAGCTTCATCAGGTTTATAATAATTTATTTGAGAACACAACATAGCTGCTGTCCGCCATAGCCGACGCCAACAACAACATGAGAAAATGTAAAACCTTCCGCACTTCTCTCTTTCTCGTCAGCAGCACGGAAGTTCTGGAACAGCATGCCAAACACAACCACCACATTTGAACCGGATTTGGTCAATTATTATTATTATTATTATTGCAGGGTTACGAACGAGTTCCGTTCCCTGAATTTCCGCGTAAGTCGGACTTAACCCTATAAGTACCCCTAAAAACCCCATATATCTCTAAATAACTATCCAAAAACATGTATTATATGTTATACGTATACATTGCAGCTAAATCTAGCTAGACTGCAAGATAACCTGAAATCTTTCCCATCTCTCTCTCACTCGGCTGCGCAACGTCTTCGTGGCAGCAAATGTGCTCAGCAAATGTCCTTATTTAAGGCCGTTAAAGCCTGAGTTATGCTTCTGCGTTGTGGTGACGGTGAAGTGACTATGGCTTCAATGAGCATTCGATAGTTCTGCAGCAAGGGAACGCGTTGCTCTGTAGTTCATCGACAAGCCACTAGAGGGGTGTGGCGTTGTGTTTGTGGGGTTTTGAGGGACTCTTGTCGACTTCCTCTAGTTTTCTTCCGGTTACACAATGCCAACGGAGAAAAAATAACTTTGCCAATGGAGATGGAACGCTTGAATGTGGATCTTCAGGACATCAACATTGAACAACAAATGTTAATCATACAAATGTTAAGGCGCAGGCGACACAGAAGACGGTTTCGGAGGTGGTCTGTCCGACTGTTGATTCCGCACATAGACTTCTAGCCTCGGGTGGAAGCCAGCAAGCTGTGGCTTCAAACTGGCGTCGAGCACTGTGTCCAGCATTTTGTCCGTGGTCTGCAAAAAATTGTGGACAACCCTCCTGCCCGATTTTTTTGCCATGTCCTACTACCAGTCGGTGGAAAGCCATAGCAGATTTCTGGCGGCTATGGAACTTCCCAAACTGTGTTGGAAGCCTTGATGGTAAACACGTAATCATAAAAGCACTCAGGCACTCTCAATCAGTGATGATGTATCAACTCTTTTGACACCAAACCTGTGCTTTATTCTTCATATACTTGAAGTGTAACATGTAAATAAGTCACAGACTCACAGCAAACATGTACACAATAATGATGAAGTGCACCAACCTAAAAATATGACATTGAAGCGCTAAAAAGCTGGCAATTTTTGGCCGACTGGGTCACAGCTTCGGGTGGCCATTTGCTTCCGAACACACACATACTTGTCTCGGTGTTCTTTTTGTTTTTTGTATGCAATCGTTGACTTCGCCATTTGGCAATCTTCTTGACAAGACATTGTAGAAGTTGTACTTGCTCTTCGATGATACTCCTGTTGGCTTGGTCCATTTTTGCGAGTAGCAAAACAATGTAGAGGGTCGTAAATCGGGTCTGCCTTGACGGCGCAGTTGCCGCAGAAGCATAACTCAGCCTTAAAGCCTGATTTATACTCCTGCGTTGCGGTGACGGCGAAGTGATTACGGCGTCAATGAGCATTTGATAGTTCTGTGGTGAGGGAACGCGTTGCTCTGTAATTCGCCGCCAAGCCACTAGAGGGGTGTGGCATTATGTTTGTTTGGTTTTGGGGCATGCTTGTAGTTTAACGGAGAAAAAATAAACAATGCAAGATGGATTGCTAGGATGTAAATCTTCTGCTCATCAACATTGAATAAATGTTGATAATACAAATGTTGAGGGGCAGGCGACGTAGAAGACGGTTTGGAGGCGGTCTGGCCGACTTTTGAATGCGCACAGAGAGTTCCAGACTCGGGTGGAGAAAAGCTCGCTGTGGCAGCTAGCTTCAAACTGGCGTCGAGCACTGCGTCCAAGGTCTGCAAAGCCCTCAAGCCCGATTTGTTTGCCCTGTCCTACAACCAGCCACAGCAGATTTCTGGCGTCTATGGAACTTCCCAAACTGGGTTGGGAGCCTTGATTTTAACGTTAACATAAAAAGCACCGAGGCACTCTCAATCAGTGATGATGTATCGTGTGTGAACTGTCTGTTATTGAAAATTAAAGATCAAAACAACTCGTTTGACACCTTTGCTTTATTCTTCAAATACTTGAAGTGTGACACGTAAATAAGTCACAGACTCACAGCAAACATATGTACACAATAAATGATGAAGTGCACCAACCAAAAATACGACATAAAGTGATAAAAAGTTTTTGGCTGACTGGGTCACCGCTTCGTTTCCGAACACACACATGTCAGTGGTTCTTCCATTATTTCTTTTTCAATCGCCGATCTTGCCGTTTGGAAATCATAATAATGTCTTGACGAGACTTGCTCTTCGATGATACTCCCGTAGACTTGGTCCATTTTTGCGTGTAGAAAAATAATATTTTACAATGGCGGTGATTTCACGCTGAATCAGAAACAACAGTCTGAGCGAACCAATCACAGTCCATTTCTGCCACGTCATATGCGTTGACGTGACGCTAGGGTGACGCTCGGGTTTGAAAAATCAATAGGAGCGCGTCAGGCTACGGCGCAGGGTCGTAAATCGGGTCTTCCTTGACGGCGCAGGTCTGACGCGGAAGTATAACTCGGCCTTAACGCTTTGACGGCACAAGATGTCCAAGCTATTTGGAGTGGGAGGGTGGCAGCCTAAATGGATTGGACGTCTATTGCCTTTAAAGGGTTTTTATTACATTATTACTTGGGCTGTCAAAATTATCGCGTTAATGGACGGTAATTAATTTTTTTAATTAATCACGTTAAAATATTTGACGCAATTAACGCACATGCCCCGCTCAGATTAAAATGAAAGACATGTAATGTCCGGTTGTTACTTGTTTTTTGTTATTTGGCGCCCTCTGCTGGCGCTTGGGTCTAAATGATTTTATGGGTTTGGGGAGTGAGCATGGTGTAATGACATCAACAACGGCGAGCGACTAGTTTATTTTTTGATTGAAAATTTTACAAATTTTAATAAAACGAAAACATTATGAGGGGTTTTAATATAAAATTTCTATAACTTACGTACTAACATTTATCTTTTAAGAACTACAAGTTTTTCTATCCATGGATCGCTTTAAGAGAATGTAAATAATGTTAATGCCATCTTGTTGATTTATTGTTATAATAAACAAATACAGTACTTATGTACCATATGTTGAATGTATACATCCGTCTTGTGTCTTATCTTTTCATTCCAACAATAATTTACAGAAAAATATGGCATATTTTATAGATGGTTTTAATTGCGATTGATTACGATTAATTATTTTTTAAGCTGTAATTAACTGGATTAAAAATTTTAATCGTTTGACAGCCCTAATTATTACATTTTACTAGCTACCACAACATACAGTAGACTGAATACTGAAATCTTGACATATATCTAGACTGGCAGTGAATGAGTTAATCCAACACAAGAGCAGTAATAAACAAGCATTCTAAGAGTCCTTGCGCTGCCCTGTGCAAGTATTTTGTGCCCATTTTTCATGTTCTGGAAGATGGCGTTTTCTGACAAAGACTTCCAAAAAGGTGAAAAAGGAACCATTAATCCTCCCAGTTGGAGCACTCACTGCTTAAAAACAGCGGAAATTACTTTTACCCCTGTCTGCGAGTGTGTGTATGTGTGTGGCCGAACCCGTAAAGTGGCCCGGCAATGATGGGTGGCTGCGTAAAGAGTCTCATATATCTGTGCAGAAGAAGAATTGCATTTTTGCAGCCGAGTGTGAAAATAAAAGAGTTGTCTGGAAGTCCTTTGTTCAGGTCGAACCTCCGCTCCCCCTTCAATACTTTGTTTGTTGTGCTCGGACATGGCTGTCAAGTGTATTTATCGCATTGGTGGCAGGATGAGTTGTTGTGTGTTTAGTACAAAAAAAATAAACACTTTGGAATTTGATGTCCTGATGTCTCTTCTTTCTAGTTCACCTACCTGATTGTATTTTTTTTAAGTCAAAGAATAAAGTGCTGACACTTTTTTGCTTTGTAATTAAATGAATATTTATTTGAGTATAATATCGGACCATAAAAGCATTTTAAAATGATATCGGCTAAAATCGACATCGGGTTTTCATTATCAGTTTTGGGCCAAAATGCATGTTGCCTACAAAGTGAATGTACAGTTGCACCAATTGCGCAAGTTCACCTACTTGAAAAGATTAGAGAGGCCTGTAATTGTCAACATGGGTAAACCTCAACCATTACAGACAGAATGTGGAGAAAAATAAAACGAGAAAAAGAAAATCACATTGTTTGATTTTTGAAGAATATTTCCAAATTAGAGTGGAAGATAAGAAGTTGGTCACCTACAAAAAAGCAAGATTTCTGGCTGTCAAAGAGGTCTAACTTCTTCTAACAAGGTCTAACGAGGCTCCACTCGTTACCTGTATTAAAAGCACCTGTTTTTAACTCCTTATCGGTATAAAAGACACCTGTCCACAATCTCAGTCAGTCACATTCCAAAGTCCACTATGCCCAAGACCAAAAAACTGTTGAAGGACACCAGAGACAAAATTGTAGACCTACACCAGGCTGGGAAGATTGAATCTGCAATAGGTAAAATGCTTGAAGTAAAGAAATCAACTGTGGGAGCAATTATTAGAAAATGGAAGACATACAAGACCACTGATAATCTCCGTCGATCTGGGGTTCCATGCAAGATCTCGCCCCGTGGCGTCAAAACGATAACAAGAACGGTGAGCAAAAATCACAGAACCACACGGGGGGACCTAGTGAATGACCTACAGAGAGCTGGGACCACAGTAACAAGGCTAGTGTCAGTAACACAATGCGCCGCCAGGGACTGAAATCCTGCACTGCCAGGCGTGTTCCCCTGCTGAAGAAAGTACACGTCCAGGCCCGTCTGTGGTTCGCCAGAGAGCATTTGGATGATCCAGAAGAGGACTAGGAGAATGTGTTATGGTCAGATGAAACCAAAATAGAACTTTTTGGCAGAAACACAGGTTCTCTTGTTTGGAGGAGAAAGATAACCAAATTGCATCCGAAGAACACCATACCCACTGTGAAGTATGGGGGTGGAAACATCATGCTTTGGGGCTGTTTTTCGTTAAAGGGACCAGGACAACTGATCTGTGTAAAGGAAAGAATGAATGGCGCCATGTATCGAGATATTTTGAGTGAAAATCTCCTTCCATCAGCACATTGAAGATGATACGTGGCTGGGTCTTTCAGCATGACAATGATCCCAAACACACAG
Organism: Corythoichthys intestinalis; assembly: GCF_030265065.1. Lineage (NCBI taxonomy): Eukaryota > Metazoa > Chordata > Actinopteri > Syngnathiformes > Syngnathidae > Corythoichthys > Corythoichthys intestinalis. Next base: position 25,995,363 of record NC_080416.1, read on the forward strand.
CCAGGGCAACAAAGGTGTGGCTGTGTTAGAAGCATTTCAAGGTCCTGTAGTGGCCTAGCCAGTCTCCAGATCTCAACCCCATAGAAAATTTGTGGAGGGAGTTGAAAGTCCGTGTTGCCCAACGACAGCCCCAAAACATCACTGCTCTAGAGGAGATCTGCATGGAGGAATGGGTCAAAATACCAGCAACAGTGTGTGAAAAGCTTGTGAAGAGTTACAGAAAACGTTTGGCCTCCGTTATTGCCAACAAAGGGTACATAACAAAGTATTGAGATGAACTTTTGGTATCGACCTAATACTTATTTTCCACCATGATTTGCAAATAAATTCGTTAAAAATCAAACAGTGTGATTTTCTGTTTTTTTTTTTTTTTCCACATTCTGTCTCTCATGGTTGAGGTTTACCCATGTTGACAAATACAGGCCTCTCAAATATGTTCAAGTGGGAGAACTTGCACAATTAGTGGTTGACTAAATACTTATTTGCCCCACTGTAGAAGCCTTCTGCCTATGTACAAGTGGCTGGTCACAGCTTAGCACAGCAGTTGTGCTTATTGACCAAACTAAGATGCTTGGGATTTGTTATGTGAGCAGACCATTTGGTTTCATGGTGCCAAAAAATAGATTAACATTAAATAATTAAAAAATAATGAATATGTTGAGTCCACGACCGCACACATCGGCGTCGGTTTGATATCGGTATCGGATTTTTGCAGTTGGACAATATCAGGTTATGGGTTAAAAAGTCATTATCGGACAACTCTAATATTTATGTTAACTGTATCATTTTATGCCATTCAATCATCATTAATGAGTTGAGAAACAGTGAATGAAAATGATCAACATATAAACTAGATAAAAAATAATTCATTTTACTAAAGTGAAGATATCGCCTCTCACAGTTACAATCTGCATGTATCCCCCCCAAAAATTCAAGTCATTATGTAAGGTAAAATATACAGTATTTTAAGGCAAGTGTGTCAAACTGATTTTTGTTGCGGGACACGTCATATTTATGGTTGCGCTCAGCGGGCCATTAAGACACGTAAATTATGATAGCTAGATAATATTACTACCAGTGTTGTCACAGATTACTTGAAAAAGTAATTTTACTAATTATGCCTAAAAAAAGTAATCTAGTTACTTTTTTACTTCATTATCAATGTAACTAATTTACTTTAAAAGTAATTTATCGGTTACTTTTTACCAATTTTACTCCCTTTGCCGCCTCAACATAAGAATGACAACAGGAAAAATGTCATCGCATGTAATTGACTTACCGATAATGGAATTTAAAGTGGAAGATCAGAATTTTTCACATAAGGCTTAACCTTCGAGTTAGCGGAGGTTTAATTAGTCTATAGAGTTGATTTCAGCCACCATTGACTCACGCTAGCTTAGCCACTCCGGAGCCCTGAAACCAACAAATAACTGATAAACTGCATGGAATTTGTTGAAATCAACTCCACAAAGTAATCAAACCCTGCTAACTCGAAGATTAAGCCTGATGTCAAAAATTCTGAATTTCAAATTAGGGTTAATAGTATAACAGTATATCAGTGCCAATGTCGAACAATGCAAATTGACAGCACAATAATCAACATCACACAAATGAATTGCACAGTGCAATAAACACATAAGTCTGGGTGGGCGCGGATGCGCGTGGAAACCTGCAAATACCCCGTACACACACGTGGTCAATTTGGCCGAAAAACCTGGCGACAACTAAACACTTTACACTCAATCAGACTTACAACACATCCCAAAGATGCTAAACGAACTTGTCACCTCATGGCATAAATGTGCAACTCAAATTTGATGTAAAAAAATTCCAGCTAACTGTGAGCGATGACTTCCTGTCGTTGCAACGAAAGCTACGAAACGGCCGCGCATGAAGGAGGTCCGAACTATTGGTGATACTCTCAATAATGAAGGAAAAATACTCACGTTCATTCATGGATGTACACAGATCAGCATTCCCTCGCACATCTCAACACTCAGCACTGGCAGCCTGTCCCACACCTTTCTCAGTTCCAAAACACTTAGCATGTGTGACTCGAGACCAAAACAGGAAGTAGCTGTGAGCGGTTACCACGGAAACACGTACCAGGAACCATTTTCTAGCATTAACTATTCAAAATACTCTTCGTATATCCCTACAATATTCTTCATTCTACATACATTATGAGGCAATAACAAAATAGTAATGCACCGACACTAAGGAATAACTTTAATCAGAATACTGGTTTGGAAAAATGAATGCGTTTGATTACACATTACTGAAAAAAGTAACTTTGATTACTACTCACCTAGTCACCTAGTTTTAAAGTCAGAAGCCAATTATATTTATTTTAAAAACAAGGATTTATGTCACAAATACTTGTAATATTTGAACACTTTTAAATAAGATAATAAGGAATTTTGGTATTTTAGAAAATTGAGAAATAAAGTTCATACACTAGATTTGCTTTCCTGGGCCACACAAAATGAAGTAGCGAGGCCTTGAGTTTGTCAACTGTGAAAGAGTGTCGGTACGATGCTCTTAAGTCAGTGTTTCCCAAACCTTTTTTTCAACATCCTCCTTTTGGAGCTGAAATAATTTTCACCGTAGTGTGTAATGATTGTCATTTGTAGGGCTGCAGCTATTGATTATTTAAGTAGTCGATTAATCTATCATCTAATTAGTTCAAATAATCGAGTAATCGGATTAGGAACATGTTGTGTGTTACAGAATAAATTTTATGAGATGTAAAACAAAGGTTTGCTGAGATTAAACTTTCAAAAGACCATTAAATGTGAATTCAAAATACCTGCGTGTTTCTTCACACTATGCAAAATTGCACTTGCATTTCACAAGAGTAATAAATTCATATAAAAATAAATCAAAATACCTAAGCTTAGCCTCAAAGGGGGAAAAAAAAAGATAAATAAATAACTGAGGATCTAAGAGCATAATGACAGCAATTGGCTAACTTGCATAGCAAAAGTCCGCTAGCTAAAATGCTAGAAAAAGTTAACAATTTTTACAATGCTCTTGACAAATCGTTCAAACACACATTCCCACAAAAATACTTAATAACGAATGCATTAACAAATATTAGCTCAAACAAAAACATACCTTATGTTGGTCTTAACAGGAAGCAGCTGGATTCAGCCATGTTAGACGAGTTATGGCACATTCACTGTTGCCACTAGAGGGCAGTGTATCCACTCAAATCAATAAAACTAAATGCAACATGTTCTAAACAAACCTTTACAAAGTCACTCTAATAAACGCATTTTTGAAGCAGCTAAATTTAATTCGAAGCTTTTTTCTCATCAAATTGCTCGAGTTAATCGATTCATCGTTGCAGCACTACTCTCAACTCTACACAACAGCATGGATCTTCTTCTTTTCCTTTAGCGATTGAAAAATTATTAATTTATCATCTGAAAATATTATAACCAGGTTTTTTTTTAACTGGTCCACTTTTCACAATAACGCTGGCTAAAGCCTTGTTGTATCATTCCAATATCATTAACAACTCATCAACACATCATTTGTCACCTGGTCCAATCCGCCTTTGATGTGACCAGGACACGCCCCCCAAATGTCCCGAAATGACCAGGACACGCCCACCAAATGTCCCGAAATGACCTGATATGATCAGGACACGCCCCCCTAAATGTCCTCAAATGACCTGATATGACTAGGACACGCCCCCCCAAATGTCCCCAAATGACCTGATTTGACCAGGACACGCCCCCCCCCCCCCCCCATGTCCCCAAATGCCCTGATATGATCAGGAGGCGCCCTCCAAATGTCCCCAAATAACCTGATATGACCAGGACACGCCCACCAAATGTCCCGAAATGACTTTATATGACCAGGACACGCCCCCCAAATGTCCCCAAATGACCTGATATGACTAGGACACGCCCCCCAAATGTCCCCAAATGACCTGATATGACCAGGACACGCACCCTGCAATGTCCCCAAATGACCTGATATGACCAGGACACTACCCCCAAATGTCCCCAAATGACCTGATATGACCAGGACATGCCCCCAAATGTCCCCAAATGACCTGATATGACCAGTGTCCCCAAATCAATAGGAAGTGACCTGATATTGTCCCCGAAATGTCCCCCAGCAAAGACCCAGAGTAATTTATCCAGAAATTGCCGTTTCTAGTTGTTAACAACTCTTCAACACGTCATTTGTCACTTGGTCAAATCCGTCTTCAATAAAATTTTTTGATCAAAACAACAGCATACTTACTGGCTGGCCCACTCACTCACCGCTTGGTCTGACGGAAAAAAAATAGAAGCTTATATCGGCAGTGTTGGTGTCAGAGCAATTTCCTACACAAGAGGTATTAACTATTGTTCGGTACACAACACATATTAACAATTTTTTCAATTAAAAACGATTGAATTTCTTGGAAAAACAACTAAAACGCTGACCGCCACAGCACTGAAAAGGCCTGCCTTTGTTGACATCTCTTCCGATTACTGACGCTGGCTTTTTGGGCCAACAATAAAATGGGATGAAAATGATGTTTTGCACTTTTTTGGTTCATTTTACAAACAAAAGGACTACGGGTTGTGGCAGTAAAGTACCCCCCTGTTGTGGTGAAGGGACTTTAAGTCAAGGTGCCACTGTATATACTGTTAATATTAGTTATACAGTTTGTCTCTCTGACATGTACCTGCACTCTGTCCCATTTTCCTTCTCATTGTTCCAAAATGGTACTGTGTCTCAGAGGCTTTAAGGTCATGCGAGCATTAGCGCTTCAATCAGTCATAACGTGCTGCTGACCTTTCCTCGCCGTGGTGGCGAGGCCATTAAACTTTATGTAGAACATCTTCTCACTGGAGAAAAAACAGGTCGAGAGCGTCGGGATGGGCCGAACGTCCCGCGACCCTCTTCAGCCTGCCCGCCGGGGCGCAATTCCGCTAGAAAACGACACCGGAGTGGCGGTCGCGCTCCGGGAAAGTCGGATTTAATCAAAAGCAGATTGCCACTTTCGGGGAGAAGCACTTGGAGTACGCGCCGCCAGCCGGACCGTGATTACAGCGGCAAAGCGCTAATGTGACAACCTGAGGCTTCGTCGCATGGCGCGGGCAAAGGAAGCCATCATTGCTGAACTTATGCGCCTCACAGTACTTTTGCAGTTATCTGAAGCAGAATCCCCGTACAATCAGTCCACAATGTAATTTTCATGTGCATTTCTTTTTTTTCTGCAAAAGTTCATGCAAGGTAATACTAAAAATGAAACATTCCAGCCTTATCGCTGAGCTCTACTCAGAGCACGTTGCAGCGTTTATATCTCTTAGTAAAAAGCTTCAACTGCTTGGTTGGCGGCCATTTTAAAAATAGAGGCTCCCAGGTTTGCTTGTTAACGTTTTATTGTCAGTCTGTAAAAACAAAAAGTCCATAAAGCTTTAGGGCTATGATCCAGTAGAATGAAAATTTACCAAAGCAGGCTGCTGTTGCCTGCTGTAGCCCTAACCGCAACCCTTGCGTGGACTGTATTGTACTTGGTAAAACATTCAGTAATATCAAGATTTTACCAGTTTGGGCATTACAAGTTAATTGCTGCTGAAGAACGAACCAGATGTGCTTTAAAAATAAGTGTTTTTACGTAGACCACATAGTAATTATGGCATTTTACCACTTATAATTAAAAAGGTTTGCAAATTCAAAATTTCTTCACGCACACTAAAAATATTGATACAATCATGTCTCACGTGTACATGCATCAAAACGTCAGTCGAAACAAATTATTTTGACATGCGCAGATTGATGCTGAATTCATGTGGTGTCGTGTTATAGAGCTGGGCGACATGGCCTTAAATACTTATCATGGTAAATTGAGCAGATAAAAAATGATAAACTCGCCTAACGGGACTGTAATACAATTTGAAAATCTGAATCAATGCCTGAAATACAATTTAACAGTTTCATGATATTTACCAGCTTTGAATTTAACATGTTTAACAATTGTACATGTAGTGTAAACATTAAGTATGAAAACATCTTGTAAACAATAAGCATTCAAGTATGAACACTGATAACAGCTTGTATGACTGGAACAATGTACAACATTATAAATATCAATATGGCCACTGTGCAAAAATGTTATTGTAACACAAATGACTTACAGCGAGAGGGGCTTGAACAGTACACTTCGAACAAAGGACCGAGTATCAGACAAATTATTGTTAATAGCTGCCGTGACATGATCACTCAACACAATTGTTTAATTCAAGGTTTCGGGGTTTTTTTTCCCCTGGAGCATTTTCTGAAATACACGCACACAGACACATTAAGCATTTAACATTTAAGATTCTTTCATGGCAGTAATGACACAGAGTAAAGCAAGCACATACAGAAAAACAGCTGTGGATATTATACCATAGGAGATTATAGGCTACACTGTTGGATTATACTCTATGCTGATGATGTACCATCATAAAAGCTATCAGAGAAATCACACACGCACACAGACTGAAAATAACGCGACATACTGATTGCTTGATGCTGTCCGTGCCCAATCCACTCATTAAGTTCAGCCACTTTGACAAGGTTAGAGCTGCTGTCACAAGTGGTGATGGCGACTTCACGGTCCCACACAGAAAGCATTTTTCAAGGCCTAAGCAATCATTTCACCCGTGTGGTCATCTGAGAAATAGGCTGTTTCCAGCAGTTCCCACATGTTGTCTTTCAAATGGACCATCAAACTGATGTATGGCTCAATGGTTCGTCGTCATTCTCAAATCCAAAAATTTTCCAGACATCTGACATTGAGTTCTTTCTTGATACCAACATCACATTATGAGCGTCGACTGCCTGTGGCCTGGCTACCAGTAGCCGTTTCACTATTATCCGACTCCATATCATTCACTTGTAGCGTTAGGCGCTAGCGTTAGCGTACCTTGTTTGATTTCCTGATAGCCACGTGACTTCAGACGTAAGCACACTGGCTGCTTTCTTTAAGGGGAATAAGCATAGCCCAACAATGGAGCGGGCTGGAAAGACTTTTTTTGTTTCGTTTAATTGAAAAACCGAATTTACCCACATGGTCAAAATTACGTCGGTCATAGTGAACCATTTCGGTTTCGGTGAACCGCCCGGCTCTATGTCGTAATTATGCTTATATATAATTACGTTTTTAAAGATTTATCGTCAATTTGCACGTTTTTTTATGCTAGGTAGTAACGCATTACATTTACTCCTTTAAATTTACATCAGTAACTTTTTAAGAAAAAGGTAGTAAGGTTCATCTTTCACGCAGCATGACCAAATATACCAGAAGAAAGAAGAAGAAGAGGGAGCCCTACTATGTATCAACAAAACATCGTTCTGTCCATTTAGACGTTAAATGTTAGCGTTATTTCTTATATTTTTTCCAACATCAAATCATTTTTCAAGATCTTTTAATGTCTCCAGCAACGTGTCTCATATACAGACCAGTTTAGTCTTGTGCAAGTAGCGCCTACCCTGTCTTCCATTCGCTCTGCTTCCACTAGCTTCCGGCAATAACATACTGTACACTCGTATACTGACGTCACAGGTAAGGACGATTTGTTCCAACATTTTGGAAAAAAAGTGTTTTCATGCACGCCAGTCAGATTATCAATCGACATAAACGACCACTCTCGTTCGGAATTGAATCTTGATCGGACTGGGCTGGACCGGGTTTGAATATTCTGAACGGGGTGTGTACATAAAACATTTTTATTCCAACCAGGCTTTTAATTCGAATAAAAGTGTCCATGTATACATAACTTGTGAAACTTAGTATTCAGATCAACAACCGTCCGACCGTTCTAACTGCTTTAATGCCATTGATAAAATGAAATAGAATGGACGTTCATCGCTGGCAGTGAATGAGTTAAATGTGCAGTTAATATTGTGCACCTAGTGGTGTGTAAAAAAAGTATATATATAAAAATAATAACGAAAGGTTTCAAAACAACGCGTTTCAGGAAGCTGAGCTAATAGTTATAATTTTTATTGGAGGACAAAGAATACACTACTGTGAGAATTGTTACAGCATGTGGCCTATATTTTTGGTTTGTATTCAAATATCTGTTTATTAGTTACAGTCATACCACTGTATATGGAACTGCTGCTAGCATTTAGCATTGTTTCAAAAACTTGTGAGCGGCATAGCTCATAAGTCAAGACACCGCTGCATATGTAAAATAGAAGTGCACTCTAACACCTTCTTCTTCTTCTTTCCACTGACTAATGGTTGCTTTACAGAAGAGAAAAAAGGCTGCGAGTGTTGCAGAACACATTATGACAAGCTGCATGCTGAATCAGGCATCTTATTAGTGGCGTGATTAAATGCCGGATTATGTTAATGTCAGGCTAAGATCATTTCAAACTGTAAATATGTCATTTTTCTATTTATTGACGCTTGCTTTTTTTGCAGGCATGTAAACAACATTTGCTGACTTGAATAATTGAGAGTGTCAAATTGTTGCATAAATACTCGACATGCATACTCAGATTCTTTGTTCGGATGCAAATGATCATATATGGAACACTTCTTTTGGCATTCCTGATGCTCTGTGAAGCATATTAACTGCTGTTTAGGACATAAATTGTATATGTAGTGAAAGGTAATACGTACTGAATACACTTGAACTATTGTTGACAGTGTGTTATGGTACACACAAGTAATGGTTTGGTACATACCTCGGCATGGGGGTCACGGTTCGGGTCGGGTTTTGTACAATTGGAAAAACAAAAAGGCTTGTTTCATCACAGCATTTGAAAGTTAAAGTTTGTTCTATTGGCTAAAACTAACAAGCAGCTCTTATGAGAATGCAAAATGAATAATAAACAGATGGTCCCAGGGTGACAAACATGTTCTGGCGACGTAACCCGAATTTCCATGTTAGTCTGAATATACCCTTTAAATACTCCTAAATACTCCCTGAATCTCAAAATAACTATCCAAAACCATGTTATATACTGAACGTCATCGTACTGCCCTTGTCAAGACATTAGATCTACACTTCCTGCACCAAAACAAAAGCAATGATAACAAAAAAAAAACAAAAGTCAACATTATAATCAAATAAACATTTTACCAAAGGGCAGAACAGTCATTAATGAATATAGAGTAAAAAATAAGATACTGTCAGGCACAATAAGGTGCTGTTTACACAACTTAAAAAAATAATAATAATAATAAAACTAGAGACAACAAAATGGCGGGTGAGACTCTGGCGTCGTAAAGTCGAAATCACAGGTTCGTCGTAACCCGGGGACTCTTTGTAGAAGAAAAAGTCAAGTTGTATTTTGTTTTGTGTTTGTATTCATCTAACATTCTTTAATTCACAGTTTATGTGCAAAAATAGACAACCCTCCCTTTTTTGTAGGGATCGACTGAGGTAACAGTTAAAGTCAGGTAGCACTAGACAGGTGGCACCCTTTTTTTTTCTTTTTTTTTTCTAATAAAAGTAAGGTATTACCATTTTCAATGTTGGATTACAAACAGTTAACTGTAAAACATTAACAGTTAGCATACACTCCCACATAACATATCGTTGTATATTGGCTAAAATAAAATAAAAAGTGCAAATAGTTCCTAAATTGAAAAAGCATCTCTTGAAATAGTTCAAAATTAAAAACTCACTCAGTGTTTCAATGACATCAGCCAAGGGCTTGAGCAAAATAAACATTTCCTGATAAGAAAATACAAAATAAATACACTTCAAAAAGTGTTAATAACAATGCATTTGATAGTGCCCACTCTGCACACTTTCCTAGCTATCAATGATAACTTTGTTTTGGTTTGCCTTCTTTTTCCCGTAATGTCGGTTGTTGGTTTAGCCACATTACCTCTACCGCCCCCTGGATTGGAGGAGGACTAACTCCGACATGGATTTTTTTTTTTTTAAACTCACCAGCTGATTGTGCAACAAACTGTGATGCCCCCGCCCCCACCAAATTGAACATTAAAATGGCATTTGTTCATAGATATGCCACACTGGACTATAAGCCGCAGTTGTGCTCACTGAATTATGAGATCTTTACACTGAAAGATGTTAACCAGTAACACTTTATTTGACAGCGGCATCATAAAAGTCGGTCATAAGATTGCCGTATTTATGACATGACACTGTCATGCATTAATGAAAACTTATGACAGATCTCATTTAGTGTCATCCGGCAAATTATCTCTTTTGAATGGATGTAAAAGATCCGAGCTGGAAGAAATTTGCAGGATGTCACTTAATGACATCTGTCATAAGCATTCATAAAGCCCATGACAGTGTCATGTCATAATTATGACGGTCCTGTGACACCGCTGTCAAACGAAGTGTCAACTATTAACCCGAATAAATCTACAAATAAGCCACACTGGACTATAAGCAGCAGGATTCAAAATGAGGGTAGAAATAGCGGCTTATAGTCTGAAAATTACTATATTTTGTTGTTTTCCAATTTAGTTCAGCAATAGTTGATCGAACATTTACTAAACTTTATTTTGGACATTCATCAATTTAAGTACCGTAATTTTCGGACTATAAGGCGCCACCTACCAGATTTGCATTTGTTCATAGATAAGCCGCACCGCTGCAAGCTGCAGCTGTCCTCACTGTATTATGGGATATTTACACCAAAAGATATTAACCGGTAACACTTTATTTGATATCGGCGTCATAAGAGACAGTCATAAGACCATCATAGTCATGACATGACACTGTCATGCATTAATAAATGCTTATGACAGATGTCATTTAGTGTCATCCGGCAAATTATCTCACTTTTGAATGGATGTAAAAGATCCAAGCTGCACATAAATGGAGTTAGTCAAGAAAGTTGCCGGATGACACTTAATGACACCTGTCATAAGTATTCATAAAGTGCCTGTGACAGCATAAAAAAATCTTAAATAGCATTATTATGTGGATTAGAATCATATTTTGAGACAATTTGACTATATACACCAATTTGGCAATGCGCAGATGACGAGAAATTAGTCTTTTAATCTGCCGTTTAGCCCCGCCTGTCATTATAGAGGTCTAGCGTCCCCAGCTGAATGATGACATAGGTAGGTAGGGTAACGATTTCATCTGATTTAGAATTCAACCCATTGAGGGGGAAGATTCAGAACGAGGAAAATACAACAGAGAGCAGCAAAGTGTCATGATTGTTTCAGTCTTTCTACTCAAATATTTTTACAGGATATTCTTTTTATCTAAGTATGTATCCCCAATTGCTAAATAAATGGTATGGCCATGACACATGACAGTCTTGTTCTAAATGGAATATGAAATTTCAAAATGCATTTTTTTCAGTACGACAAGGAAAAATTACTGCGTAAAGGTCAAAACTGCCGACTCCTTCGTCTCCCGAACGGTATTTAATGCCATCGGAGTTAGTCCGTCTTTTGTCATTGCCCTGCCCTGGATATGGAGAAGGAGGAAAGAGCGTAAACAAAACAGGAGGCGTGACTGCTAGCCGACATGCTAACCCGAACCGAACAGCTTTTCCAAGTCTTATTCTTTCGCCTTTTGAAAACAAAAAAATCACACAAAACATCCCAGACTCATGTCACACATGGCGGTGAGTTTGATTGTCTTCACCGATCGGCCAGCCCCCGGCGGCGAGGAAGTTACAGTTTGTCGCTCTGCTGCAGCTCCGGCGGGCAGGCAGAGAGGGAGCAACAAAAGCCTGCAGCACATTGGGCTGGCATGATACGAAAAATAAACGAAATAATCCGTAAAATCAGCTGAATCCGCAGTCATTCTGCATACTGTATTTGTAGCTGCGTACTGAAGATGATTAGCCCGCTGACGTCACATTCGCATTCTTCGTCACTCAAGTAAGTCACTCAGTTTCATGGCGCGGAATTCAAAAAATTGAATAAATAAATCGATCACTTCCACGCACATCCAAGCGGTCCATTTAACTGAGGAGCATAAAATACCTCATGAAACATGAAATACACATAATTCTTATTATTATAATTATAATCATAATTCATCATAATTATGACGGTCTTATGTAGAGGTGTGCGAAATTTCCGATTCTTAGATTATTCGCGATGATTCGGCCGTGGAAGATTCGAGAACGATTCACAAACATCCAAATTCCGATTATTGAAATATGTCAAGTAAAGCGGAAGTAAAACACACTCAGCGGTCTTCGGGACGCAATGAGGAACGGCGCGAGAGTAGTTAAACATCATGCCTGTCATTACCCGGCCTCTCGGGTAATGCCAATGCTCAACTCACCGCTCGAGCTCAACTCATGCCGCGAGATAAAAAAACAACAACATACCTGACTGCTGCCGACAGCTGCTACAAAGTACGTCCACATACTGGCACGGTAGATATCATATTTATATAGGACTAGATGCAATCTACAGAAAGCTAGATGCGGGCGTTAGTAAACAGCCGCCATCTTAAAGCAGTAGAAACTTTGTCTACTTTCACATGTCAAGTAGACAAAAGGGAAATTATAGAATAACGGCAGCAATTTTAACAACTTTAACGGTTGATTCACAACATTAAATCAATTGAATGTAGTTCAAAGCTGCTGATACAGAATGGGGATTTGAGTATATTATTTATTGTTTTTAACTGTTAACTTGATACTGAAATAGTCGTTTATTTAAGCCTGTGAGGCTTTTATTTTATTTTTTAATTTTTTTAATTTTTTTTTTACAGTTTTTGTAACTAATGTACAAAACATTAAAAGCAGCTTGTAGCGGGGAGGGGGGTTGTCATCAATAATCGAGTTATAATCGAATCGTAGCCTCTGAATCGTAATCGAATCGTTAGGTGCCCAAAAATTCCCACCTCTAGTCTTATGACAGTCTTATGACGCCGCTGTCAAATAAAGTGTCACCTATTAACCCAAGTAAATCAACAAATAAGCTATAAACCGCAGGATTCAAAATGAGGGGAAAAAAGTAGCTTATATTCCGAAAATTACGGTATTTTATTGTTTTCAATTTAGTTCAGCAATAGTTGGTGAACTAAACTTTATTTTGGACATGCATCAATTTAAGTAATAGGCTAATGTGAGACCCCCCCATTAACTTGGACTTGCTCGAAACTTATGACTCTGCACATAGTGTGAAACTTGCATCGCATCTTGATGTGTTTGTGTGTGCGCCACAAGCAAACGTGCCGTGAATTGTATTTTCTTTCTCTTTCGGCGGCGCTTCCTCACTGCATGCTAAATCTTGCGCCGGAGCTTATCCTGACTGCTGTTGCGGACGCCGTAATCTGCGCCGTGTACATGACGTTAATACGCAGAGTGATAGAATCCCCCCTGCCTGCCTCCGGGCGTCACGTTTATCCCGCGTTGATTTTTAAGCAGGCAGCCTACTGCCATTGAATAAAATATGGCCTACTTCCCTGCTTTGAACTTCTTTGTATTAGCCAATTTATTCCAGAATTTGGCTGTAATGTGGTGTAATGCCATTTTATTTTTATGTATGCATGTTCTGATAAACTACGTTGGGGTGAGCTGAGGAGCTCCATTCCGTTTTGTTGCCATCCTGTGGTATCTTGGTGCAGAGGAACTATCTTGAAGTAAGTTGAGGAGCTTCAATTGTCCAAAAGTATTTTTTTAACAAAGAACTATATGTTGAGGGGAGATTCAAGCAGTGCTTTGCCGCAAAACAAAATTATTCTGCTGTGAATTCAAATGAGTTTGTCACTCGTAGACGTCCAATCCATTTGAATTGAGAGGGTGGCAGCGAATGAACGAATGTTCATTCCCCTCCCACTTCAAATAGAATTGATGTCTAGCGCCGACAATGGCAGGCGATGAGTTAATTTGCAGATTTTTGTTATTCGCAGAAGGGCTCTGTCACTGTAAAACTGTAATAATATTTTAATCACGTTTGATTTTCAACGTGGGAGGATGGGCACACCAAGCAAACAAATAACAATTACTGAATTTAATTTCTTAAACTGAACACCATTAAAATGAAATCACTGTGGACTCATCTTGAGTGGTTTGTTTGTTTGTTCAATATATTTAGTGTATTTATTCAGGGAACGTGTGTAAATTACTCTTTTTTTAATAACTCACATACTCCTCTATAAGAACATTATTAACTGATTGTGTTAATGAGTGTTTGTTTTTAATAGAAGTTTTCTCCTTTTACGAACTACTACAATACATGCTCTTCGAATATTGTACACATTGTATATACCTGGGCTGGCAGTAGATTTGGTTTTAGACATACTGGAAGATATGAAAGAATGCTGAAATATACCGTGGTATGAAAAGGTATCTGAAACTTTTGGAATTTCTCATATTTCTGCATAAAATTACCATCAAATGTGACCTGATCTTTGTCAAAATTACACAGATGAAAAAACAGTCTGCTTTAACTAAAACCACCCAAACATTTATAGGTTTTCATATTTTAATGAGGATAGCATGCAAGCAATGACAGAACGGGGGAAAATAAGTAAGTGAACCATCACATTTAATATTTTGTGGCCCCCCTTTAGCAGCAATAACTTCAACCAGACACTTCCTGCAGCAGCAGATTAGCTTGGCACATCGATCAGGACCAATCTTGGCCCATTCTTGTCTACAAAAGCGCTCTAGTTCAGTCAGATTCCTGGGATGTCTGGCATGAATCGCTGTCTTTATGTCATGCCACAGCATCTCGATGGGGTTCAAGTCTGGACTGTGACTTGGCCACTCCAGAACATGTATTTTGTTCTTCTGAAACCATTCTGAACTTTTTATATTTACTTCTGTCTTATATCATTGTCTTGTGACAGCATCCATCCCCTTTATAGCTTCAACTGTCTGACAGAAGGCCTCAGGTTTTCCTACAAAGCATCCTGATATTTTTTTTAATTCATTCTTCCTTTAATGATTGCAAGTTGTCCAGGCCCCGAAGCAGCAAAACTGCCCCAAATCATGATGCTCGCTCCACCATGCTTCACGGTGGGGATCAGGTTTTGATGTTGGTAAGCTGTTCCATTTTTCCTCCACACATGACGTTGTGTGTTACTCCCAATCAATTCAAACTTTGGTTTCATCAGTCCACAAAATTTTTTGCCAAAACGTCTGTGGAGTGTCCAAGTGCCTTTTTGCGAACATTAAACGAGCAACAGTGTTTTTTTAGACAGCAGTGGCTTCCTCCGTGGAGTCCTCCCATGAACACCATTCTTGGCCATAGTTTTACATATAGTTGGTGTGTGCACAGAGATAATACTGTGTCAGTGATTTCTGCAAGTCTTTATCAGACATTCTAAGGTTCTTTTTTACCTCTCTGAATACTCTGCGCTGAACTCTTGCCGTCATCTTTGGTGAAGGGCAACGTCTTGGAAGAGAAGCAACAGTGAAACTCTCCCCATTTGTAGACAACTTCTCTGACTGTCGATTGATAAACATCCAGACTTTTCGAGATGGTTTTGTATCCTTTCCCAGCTTTATAAAAATCAACAATCCTTGATCGCAGGTCTTCAGACAGCTGTTTTGACCGAGCTATGATGCACAACAGACAATGCTTCTCATCAAGAAAGTGTGTTTTATTTCAGGCAGGGCAGCTTTAAACCATTCATCAATGATTAGGCACACACCTGACTTAACTTGTTTGGTAAAAAATGGTTTCAATTGCTCTTTAAGTCTTCTTAGGCAGAGGGTTCACTTACTTATTTCCCCCCTTCTGTCATTGTTTGCATGTTATCCTCATTAAAATAGGAAAACCTATAAATGTTTATTTAAAGCAGACGCTGTTTTTTCATCTGTATGATTTTGACAAAGATCAGATCATATTTGATGGTGATTTTATGTAGAAATGTGAGAAATTCCAAAACGTTCAGATAATTTTTCATGCCACTATATGTGTGCAGTGCAAAATGCAGTGTTCAAATGATGACCTCTGACCCTCTTGTGTGATTAGTTTAAAGGAAATTGTTGTATTGGATCTCACTTGCTCTGCCAAATGAAGTGACTATTACTGTGGAACAAAAGTGAATGGTTCCCTGACTGAAACAAACAAAATATCCTGCCTACTTAACGACAATTCATCTACCTTCATGGCTCCATTCCACTGCCTGTTGAGCATTTGCAGCGCTCGCACATCAAATAATGTTCAAAAGCTTGATTAAAAGAGCCGGCGGGCTGCTGCGGAAGGCCATCACTCAGCCGTCGCCGCTGCCTCCGCAGTGCGAAAGGATGCTGGGAAATATCCAGCATAAATATAAATACGGTCTGAAAATATCCGGCATGAATATAAATAACATGGAGGGCAAGAGAGGCCAAGCCAAGTTGTCTTTACGCCACAGTCACTCACAGCAGACCCCGATGGGACCTGCCTTCTACCAGCGACCCGTTTGGCACACTCATATGCACTTTCTAAGTCTGTCTCATTCTCCTTACTTACTAACTGCTTCTTGTTTGTCTTACTTATTGACTGTCTCAATCTTGCTCTCTTTAATTACTAACTATATCCCATCGTTTTTGCATACCGGCATGTTGTGTTTTTCTCCTTGTTTTCCTGACTAACTCCATCTTGTTCCTCTCAATTAGTGATTCCATAAAGTTCCGCTTACTCACTAACTCCTTCTTGTGTGCCTTGTTTACAGTCTTCATCATTTTCTAATTACATACATACACGTTCAACTCGCTATCTTATCGCTCATTCCCTTAATTACTAACACCATCAAATTCTCAGTGTCGCTCTTGTTCTTTTTACAGACTCGTTATATCTAACGCTTGGCTATTTATCTTGTTCTTCTTACTTTATGGGCACTACACCAAAAGAATTGAAAATTAAACATAATCGCAATTTTTATATCTTTTTAAATGACAATTTATGACAACAACATAGCATGTGGCTAGAAATTCCAGCAACACAATAGTATTGTGCAGGGGTTGGACAAAATAATGCCAAATAAAACATTTTGGCATAATATTAATTGAACATATATTGTTAAAGAACTGCATGAGGAACATTCTAATGAAGTTGAGCATCTTGTATGGCCGGCACAATCCCCAGACCTCAACATTATTGAGCATTTATGGTTCGTTCTAGAGATTCAGTTAGGACATCGATTTCCACCGCCATCATCTCTAAAAGAGTTAGAGGGTATTCTAACTGAACAATGAGTTAAAACTGATTTGGAAACCATTCACAAGTTGTGTGAATAAATCTCTCGGAGAATTAAGGCTGTAATGCCGCAAAAGCCTGACCTACACCATATTAAATTAGTTTTTGTTGATTTTTAAGGTGTTTCCATTATTTTGTCCAATCCCTGTAGATTAAATAATGTAATGTTTTATATTGTGTGTGGTTACTAGTGTTGCATCAATACAATATTTTTGCTCCCGATACCGAGTCCAATACCTGGTGTAATATCTACTAGTGTTGTTTTAGTCTTAGTCTTTTGGAAAATAATACTTATTAGTCTTAGTCATATTTTACTCATCTCAAAATGTGTGTCTTCGTCTAGATTTTGTTTAAGAAAACCCAAGACTAATTCTGTCTAGTTTTAGTCGACGTTTACTAAAAATGTTTTCGTCTGAAAAATTTAAAAATTGACTCGGAAAATAAAGGTTTGCAACTATTGCAAATGAACATTGACAGACGAGCACATTTGTATAGCATCTACAAGGACAACACCAACCTTTTACACACTCAGCAGGAAAACAGTACATTATTTTCATTGAATTATACTCACCCGGAACGCCACGAACTGTAGGTAAGAAAAAAAATTGGCCGGAAATTTAAGAAGACGCTCACCATTAGCATTAGCCTAATGCTAACACGAACACTATGCTAACGCTATGAGTTACATTTTATGTGTGATGATCACACTGATGAGTCAGGAAGAGGGGGGGTGTAGCTTGTCACGAGTGACACAACCAAACACTGCTACGATGGCTGTTTTCGTATTTAAATTCAAGTTTTACTCTGGCAATAAATAAAAGCTTCCAACTATTTCAAATGAACATTGACAGACGAGCACATATAATGTAGCATCTACAAGGACAGTGACAACTTCCTGATAAAACACACTCAGCAGGAAAACAGTACATTATTTTCAATTATCTACCCACCCACACGTGGCACGTCATGAAAAAAAGTTGTCCGAGAGTTTAAGAGGACGCTCACTGTTAGCGCTAGCCTAATGCTAAAGCCTGAGTTATGCTCCCGCGTTGCGATGATGGCGCAGCGACTACGGCGTCATTCGACATTCGATGGTTCTCCGGCCAGGTGACGTGTTGCTCTGTAATTCACCGCCAATCCACTAGAGGGTTGTGGCATTATGTTTGTACGGTTTTGGGGCATGCTTGTTGGCTTCCTGTGTCTAGTTTAACGGAGAAAAAAATAAACAATGCAAGATGGAACGCTTGAATGTGGATCTTCAGCTCATCAACATTAAATGAATGTTGATCATACATATGTTGAGGCACAGGCGACGCAGAGGACGGTTTCGAGGCGGTCTGTCCAACTTTTGATGCCACATAGAGAGTTCTAGCCTCGGGTGGAAACCAGCTAGCTGTAGTGGCAACTTCAAACTCCCATCGAGCACTGCGTCGAGCACTGTCTCCAGCGTTTTGTCCGAGGTCTGCAAAGCCCTCCAGCCCGATTTGTTTGCCGTGTCCTACAACCAACCAGTGGGAAGCCATAGCAGATTTCTGGTTTCTATGGACCTTCCCAAACTGCGTTGGAAGCCTTGATGTTAACGTTATCATAAAAGCACCAGGGCACTCTCAATCAGTGATGATGTATCGTGTGTGAACTGTCTGTTGTTGAAAAATAAACATCAAAACAACTCTTTTGACACCAAACCTGTGCTTTATTCTTCATATACCTGAAGTGTGACACGTAAATAAGTCACATACTCACAGCATTAAACAACATTAAATTAACATTAACATTAAATGATGAACTGCACCAACCAAAAATACAACATAAAATGATAAAAAGCTGGTACTTACCCGTATTTTTAGCAGTCTCTTCCCACGAATTGCTTGCCATTTGGCAATCTTCATAATGTCTTGACGAGACATTGTAGAGGTTGTCGTACTTGCTCTTCGTTGATACTCTCGTCGGCTTGGTCCATTTTTGCGTGTAGAAAAATAATGTTTGACAATGCCGGTGATTTCGCGCTGAACCGGAAACAACAGTCTGAGCGGACCAATCATAGTCCATTTCCTACACGTCACACGCGTTGACGCGACGCAAAGTCAGAAAAAAAGGAAGGAGCCAGAGAGGCTACGGCGGAGGGTCGTAAATTGGGTCTTACTTGACGCCACAGGTCTGACGCGGAAGCATAACTCGGCCTTAAGACGAATGCTATGCCAATGCTACGAGTTATATTCAGTGTGTGATGATCACTCAGCACAGACCTTTATAGGCTGAAGCAACATTGCATATTCTCTCTGGCCAAGATAAGAAAACAAATCTTACCGTGTGTTAGTGTGTGCAAGCCTGGAGACCGGAAAGGACATTTGTGAGTGTGGCGGGACGGGCGCTGCACGTCAAATAAGTGACACAACCAGACACCGCTAAAATGCAGGCTAACTACACATAAAATTTCACACATTGTGAACATCATTCTCGTCTGGTCAGATGAATACTGGCGTTTGTTTTTTTATATTTTAGTCCCTCGAAACACGTTTTTATCTCGTTATCGTCTCGTCATCGTCATGAAGAAAAGTGTCTGTTGATGAAATATTTTCGTTATCATCATCATTGACAAAAACAACACTGGCCGATACTGTAAAATGAACTGGGCGTGTACTAGTGATAAACACGGAAGCACATGCGCTCCTGTTTTTAAGGGCAACGTGCGTAGCTGCCGGCCATCTTAGGAAGGGCATCTGGAAGAGTACATATCGCGCCACATCGGCACGTTATTCACGTTATTCCTTATTACCCAGGTATTGATGATGTCATTTTAGTGCCGTATCTGTTTACCACTAAAATGCTTACTTCTCCTGTCAACTATGACACTTTTGTTCATATTTGGTAGGCAGATACAGCAACAACAACAAAATCAAAATTTTTCATTACCTAATTAGAATTGAAAAATGTTATTTCCCATTGCTGTGGCAACCGGTAATTACCAATTAGGATTCAGCTGTCAATTACTTAAAAACTCGACCGAGTGTGCCAAACTTCTGAAGAAAATGAGAAGCATTTTCAAGTTATAGCCAAATTTGTCAACATTGCAGAAATGTAAGCGCACACAATATAATGAATCACATTATGTTCACTGCCGGCCTTGCCCATTTCAAATGGATTGGACATCTATATTCTTCAATTGCACTGCAATATGATCTTTTACTTTTTAAATTAACGCCATCTAACTCTCGCACTAACCATTTTGTTCTCCTACAGCTGTTTTTGTTTACGTACCCCCTGCTAGAAGCTTCCCCACCTTCTGCTTGTGTTAACTGATGTCACACTCGTAATTACTCACACACACACCATCATCATCATCATTGTTATCGTTGTTATTATTTGATGAGGAGAAGCAGTCATTTGGCCCACGTGGCGTTCCTTCCTGCCGACTGTTTGATTGGCGTCCATCTCCGCATTGACTGGCGGCGCCACGCGGGGATGTGCGTCAAACATGAATTGGTTCGCATGTCCCCGAAATATCATCTGGCTGCATGTGTGTGAGTGTTTGAGCCCTGCGTGAGTCCACTTGTGCAAATCTTCCGCCATCGGAAGCCAGTGTCAGCATCTAATGAGGCTACTGGGAAGAATCAGACAGCCTGGGCTTAAGGGACGTGGAATATGGCGGCGCTTTGAAGGCGCAGCTGTGCGCTAGTTTTTCTTCAAACAACCCCTCTGGATGACTACATTTGAGTGTGTTGATGTGCACTTACTGGACATTTTTATAGATTCAAAATGTCATGGCATCAGGTATAAATACCGTATGTCACAGGCTTATGCGTGATAGGTGAAAATCTGCTATGTTTAAGAGACTTAAAGAAAAAACTCAAACGCGCTGTCAAACGATTAAAATTGTTAATCGAGGTAATCACAGCTTAAAAATTAATTAATCGTATTTAATCGCAATTCAAACCATCTCTAAAATATGCCATGTTTTTCTGTAAATTATTGTTGGAATGGAAAGATAAGACACAAGACGGACATAAACATTCAGCATACTGTACATGAGTACTGTATTTGTTTATTATAACAATAAATCCACAAGATTTGGGCATTAACATTATTAACATTCTTTATGTTAAAGGGATCCACGGATGGAAAGACTTGTGTTTCCTAAAAGATAAATTTGAGTACAAGTTACAGTAATTTTAGTGTCTTTAACTACGTAAGGTAGTGATTGAAATACACCACAAGGTGTCAATGGGGAGTTTTAAATTAATTAGAGATCTAGCCAAGGCAAAGTCTGAGTAAGTTTTGCGTGTATTTTGCATAGCTATTTTGATTGGGAATGGCAGTTCTCTTTGCATTGAGCGCTTTTCTTTTTGTGAACTTTTTTTTTTTTTTTGAGAGATAGGAATATTATTTTTGTTGTGCTTTCATGAAATAATACTGTGGCGACTTAACTGTTCCGCCCAAATGCATGATGGGAAGTTGGGCAACCATGACTGTCAGTGGTGGCTGCAAATGGTATACAGTATGTTCTGCGTTGTGTTCCATTAAGCGTGTTAAGAAAAAGATCGTCTCCTGTGAGAGATAGGAATATTGTTTTTGTTGTGCTTTCACTAAATGATACTGTAGCGACTTAACTGTTCCGACCAAATGCATGATGGGAAGTTGGGCAACCGTGGCTGTCAGTGGTGGCTGCAAATGGTATACAGTATGATCTGCGTTGTATTCAGTTAAGCGTGTTAAGAAAAAGATCGTCTCCTGTCATTCTTCCCCATGTCGTTCGTCACAATACTGGTATTTGTTGTGAAAGAGTTGCTAAAAGCTTAAGCAAATAAAAGGCGCGGTCCCATGAACGCCTGTGTCCACTCGCATTTCTCTGCCTTTTCGCTCTCAATGTGCTAAAATGGCGTAATTATAAACTGTTTGACGCAACGCATGAACGGGTCATTCCGTGCATGCGTTAACTGCGTCATAAATATTTCAACGTGATTAATTAAGAAAATAATAATTACCGCCCCTTAACACTATAAATTTGACAGCACTAGAAAAAAACGTTTTGAACCGATTCATACTTTCACGTGCCGTAAACAGCAGTGTTGCTTGTAATAACTGAACAGGAATGTGAAATATTATTTTTTTAGATGATAAGTCGCATCTGAGTATCAGGACTGAATTATGCCTCTGCGTTGTGGTGACAGCAGAGTGGCGGCGTAAACCCTACGTCATCTTTGAGCATTCGAAGTTCTGATTCAAGGAAACGCGTTTCTCTGTAATTCACCACCAATCCACTTGAAGCGGGTGGCTTTGTCTTTGTCCGGTTTTGGGGGACTCTTGTTGAATTCCTGTAGTTTTCTTCCGGTCGTAGACAGCAATGGCAATGGAGATGGAACGTGTGTATTTGCAACTGCGGCTAATCAATATTGGACAATAAATGTTGTTACTACAAATGTTGAGGCATAGTCGACATAGAAGACGTTTGCGAATGTTTGAAAATGGCGGTGTTATTGTACTGAACCGGAAACAAAGTTCAGCCTTTAGTCAAAAAAAGCAAAATGAAGAGGGTAAAAAAACATTAAACTGAAGTATAAGTCATGTTTTGGGAGGGGATATCATATCAGGGACAAAGATAGTCAAGACAATAAAACAGAGAATATTAACCTAAATACAGTGATCCCTCGTTTCTCGTGGTTAATGGGGACCAGACCCCGGTGCGATAAGTGAAAAACTGCGAAGTAGCGCCCCCCCACACACACTCCAAAAAAAAAAAATTGTGTGTGTGTTCAATGTATTTATTCAGATTTAGCAGTGGAAAGAGATACACACAATACATGTTTTTTCACTTGTTTTCCCATAAGTGTAATTTTAAAAAAATAATAATAATAATTATATATATACAGATATTTATATATATATATATACAGGATATACTGTATGTATATATTTTCCCCAAGTGGAAGCTTCCATTATCCTAATAAATTTAATAATTAAAAATATATATATACAGTAGTGTGCAAAAGTTTTAGGCAGGTGTCCTGCCTAAAACTTTTGCACAGTACCGTATATATAAATGATAAGTTTTAAACATGTTACTGTCCCACCAAATTATTTTCAAACAAGAATAAAGTACTATACTGTAGTAGAAAAATGCTTTGCTTCATTAAATGCTTCTGTTACCTCCCTTGGCTGTGACTCTTGGAGTGGCAGGTGGAAACTACAAACTGCTTAGGATCTCTTTTAATGTGTGGCGTTTATTGCCGCAAACACAACACGTCCGGCTGCTTCGAACGTCGCCACACACACAACTTCATTCCAGCGCGCGCTTCCTTATCCATCCGCCCGCGCAATGCGCACGCAGAGCCAAGGCAGCACTTGCAACACTTCATTGATTGATTTCAATTCACAATGAGTTGCCACAGCAACTGTTTAAGAAGTTAAGCGATGATTGACGCATTGGCTCTTTTAAAGCTGTCAACATCATTAACTTTAATAAGCAACTTCAGTGCGCGTGCACTGCCTGCCTGGGGAACAAAGAGCAGGGAGAGGGAGCGAGAGTGAGACTAAGCGATTGGCTCGGGAAAGCTCATCTGTATTTTTTTTTATTTTTTTATTAAAAAAGTAGTTGCAAGCGCGAAGTAGCGAGGGATCACTGTAGGTGTGTGTAGACATTTGACTTTTGCCATGCATTTGACAGTTTTTCAGATAACTAAAGCCTAACCAACACAACATAAAATATTTACCAAACTCTGGACTCTCACTCCAAATCACTCTAAATCCATTAAAGTCTATAACGTTAGTGTCACTTCAGAACAAGTCAGCCAACTCTGGAAGTGAGATTGAGTATATACAGTAAGTCACACCTGAGTATAAGTTGCAGACAGAGCCAAACTATGAAAAAAAAAGGTTGATTTATAGTCTGGAAAATACGGTACACAAGTGAATGGCATACTAGTTAAATAAATGGAATATGTCTAGGATGCAGTACAACCCTGTTTTGTATTTTATCAACATCTCTGATACCGATTTTCGTTTGCTTTTGTAGTGCGTATGTTGGCTGCTTCTTTCGCGCAAGTTAAGTAGGCGTTTCGTCAACGTCCATGGGGTTGAACTTGGCTCACACCAACAGGAAGTAAAGAAGCAAAAAGGCTCGCTTGGGCTTGTTTGCACTTGCGGTCCAGCCAGCCTCATCCCAGCCTTTGACTTCAGAGTGGACAACATCAGCACTTACTTTAAAAAGTCCCTAAAAGTCAAATGGAGGCAAGCGGACTATTTTCGGTTGATGAAGATGTTTCACCTTTAATCCAAAAGGCTTCTTCAGTTCTGCATTTTCATGTGGATTCCTCTGAGTTTTGTGGGTGGGTCCCTGGGGTGTTCACATGAGGGTTATTGTTGTGGCCAGGTATTGCTGCTGAATGACCAATTTGTCTTCCACTCACGGGTTGTAGATTCCCAGATATCCAATTCATGGTAATCCACAAAAGTACAAACGAGACGGCTAGACTTTAAGATGATGAAGAAACTAAGAAGAGTCTAGTTTTCTCGATTGTAGGTTTGCGGAATACCAAGCAGTGATTCACCTGCCTGATAGCGAAACAGCTCCTTTGTGGCCACTTTTCCCTTGGAATGAGACAATCTTTTAAGAGGATTGCAGCACACATAAAAGACAACAGGACGCCACTACTACCTTAACTGCCGCCATCCAACTTCCTGTTTCTTCTCCTCCACCCGTTTTTCCATCCTACCTTCCAACCCCTCCATCCTCTCTGCAGAAGCTCTGGAGGACCCGTCCAGCACCGGCATAGTGGCGGGCGCCGTGATCGGCTCCCTCCTGGCGTTGCTCTTGGTTGTGGCGCTGGTGGGCGTGCTGGTGACAAGAGGCCGGCGCCAGCACCGGCGTGGCGGTGGCGTGGACTCGGTGGCGGCGGGCAGCAGCGGCATTGGTGGCAGCAACAGCACAGACTACGGCAACAAGGCCCGTCTTCTCTTCGGCGGTGAGGGTAAAAATAACAACGGGCCCGCATACACGTACCGCGAAGGCTGCGACAATACTGGAACTCTGACAGAGAAGGCCAACGACTTCCACCACCACCTCCACCACCATCCTGTCAAGCCCTCCCCCCACGACATCCTCCTAGACGAGGCGGAGAGGAGGAAGTTTGACGACAGCCTGGAGGACGACGAATGCTATGACCGATTCGATGGCGGGAACGCTTTCCCTCCAACCTATCGCGACCAGGAGGCCGTGTACCTGGATGACGACATGGAGTCTCAGCGGGACGGATCCGTTATTTCCCGGACGGCCATTTACGTGTGATGCGGCGAAAGAACAGTCGCAAAACCCTGCCTGGTTGTACTTTGAAACGGCAGAACATGTTGGAATGTGACTGGACAAGCACATCAACGCTTCAATATGGACGCCGCTTGTCGCTGTGTTCTCGTTTCTTGAGCTTTGCGAGTGGTCCTGTGACTTGGTATTTGATATCTACTGGAAACGTCGTCTGCGTACAACAAGAAACGCTTTCTTGCCTTTTTTGTCGGCCTCTTGTGGGAGGAGCAATGGCGTGTGTGCTAGTATGTGGCTGCTGTGATGTTAGTGGCAGAGGTGGGGGACTCAAGTCACCAATTTTAGGACTAAATCTTGAAAGACTTGACATGACTTGGACTTGAACTACATGTGTCTTACCTTTACATTCCAAAATCATTTCAAGATATATGTGTGCCATTTGTTGTATATATATCATCATTTTATAATTTGTCCGAATCTTATTGTCGGTCTGGCTTAATTTGGAGACTATGAATTGCTGTAAATCTTGGCCAAAAGAAGAACCAGTTTATATTTTTTTAAGCGATTGGTCAAGAAATGACCTTAAAATTGGTAAAAATGATTCCAAACTCAAATAATTTTTTTTGTTTAGACAGCCAGGCGTCAACATGGCTGCGGGAACCAACTGGTCCCCAATAATTGAAAGAACAACTTTATCCATCCATCATCTACCACTTAATCCGGGGGTGCGTCTCAGGGGCAGCAGCTTTAGAAGGGAAGCCCAGACTTCCCTCTCCCCAGCCACTTCAACCAGCTCCTCCAGCGGGGTCCCAAGGCGTTCCCAGGCCAACCGAGAGACAGTCTCTCCAGCATGTCCTGGGTCGTTCCCGGGGCCTCCCGCTGGTGGGACATCCGCGGAACACCTCTCCAGGGGGGCGTCCAGGAGGCATCCGAGCCACCTCAACTGGCTCCTTTTAACGTGGAGGAGTAGCGGCTCGACACCTAGCCCCTGCCAGATGACCAAGCTTCTCACCCTATCAGTAAGGGAGAGCCCGGACACCCTGCAGAGGAAACTCATTTCGGCCGCTTGTATCCACGATCTTGTTCTTTCGGTCACGACCTACAGCTCATGACCAAAGGTGAGAATAGGAACGTAGATCAACTGGTAAATCAAGAGCTTCGCCTTTTGGCTCAGCTCCTTCTCAACTACGGACTGGTGCAAAGTCCGCATCACAGCAGACGCTGCACCGATCTGCCTGTCGATCTCCCGCTCCCTCTTACCCTCACTCGTGAATAAAACCCCAAGATACTTGAACTCTTCCACTTGGGGCAGGATCTCATCCCCAACCCAGAGAGGGCACGCCACCCATGGTCTCAGATTTGGAGGTGCTGATCTTCATCCCAACCGCTTCACACTCGGAACTGAGAACTGGAGTGGTTCTCAGAACAACTTTATATTTTGGATTAGTGATTAGTACAGAAATAAATGGCACAAACAAAGTAGGTAAAAATATTGCAAAGTTAACAAGGAAAGCGTAGCTACGTGGTATGCATTTTATAATAATAGGCAAACCTCCTGGCGCAAATCGTGTCTATAAACATTATTTGTGTGTGGCCATACTGCAGCGAGCGAAGGGGCGGGACTGTGCACAAAGGCTGGAGCGGGTGCACTCGTCAGAGAAATGCAATATGATCATGTAAAAGTAAGAAGGAAGTAAAGTAAAAAGTAAAGGCTACGTCTACACTAGGACAGATCATATTCTCCTGGGTATTTTGCCGACCATTTTTATACTTGTCCACACTTACGTTTCAGGTGTGTTTAAGGCCCTCCGCTTCTGCAAGGTACACCTGCATTTGCGCAACGCATACGTTGAAAGGAGCACACATGTGTTACATCATCGCCAGTTGTGGACTTGGCCATTTTGGGGCCTAAGGCGAACATATCCAGGCGCCCTCTTCATGGGTCAGGGGTTAAAAAGGTGAGAAGGGTGTGGAGGAAAGATGTTCTGGTACACTAGGGCTGTCCTAAATGACAAATTTTCTCCTGATTAGTCAGCCGACTAGTTTTACGATTAATCGACTAATCTAATCATTTTCTTTTTTTTTTACTAATTTAGCAATTACATTTTTATTGACGCTTATTAATTCACAAAACTATTTTGGAACACTTAAATTCTTTATTAAAGTACGAATAATCATGTAAATAACATTAATAATCACAAATAAACAATGAGGTTAAATTCTGATAGCATTTACTAGTGCAAAAAGAATGGAAAGGAAACAGATTCAGAACACTGACTTTGCCTTTTCAACATTATTCAAAACAATTCTTTAAAAAAATTCTAGCAATATTATTATAGTATACTACTATATATACAGTATATCCATTGCCAATCATATTTGTCATGAAGAGTGTCATTTGAAAGCTATTCTTAGTGTAGAATCTGTATTATGTAGTATTTACTCAACATATTATAATATTAATTCTGAAGTATGTGGGATTTACTCCAGAAATCATTATTTATATGACAAACATGACGTGCTTTTCCTGTTAACCAGCTGTTGAGTGTTATTGTATGACTGATTGGAGCTGTACTACATTATTTCGCCACAGGGTGTGCTGTCGTGTATTTTATGTTCGGTGTGAAGAAGAAGAAAGTTAAAAGAGGCATTAGAGGCCTGTTCTCAACTTCTCCCTCACTGCACTTTGGTTCTCATGGAGAGCACGTGCGAACATGTGTTTGAAATAAACGATAGCCGACGTGCAAAGTAGCAAGTGAGCTGTAAAAATAGCTAGCTTAGTGACGTGAAAACCGCGGGAGAGCTAAGTGAAGCTAACGAACAGCTAAGCAGAGCTAAGTAATGCTAAATGGCGCTAAATGAAGCTACGTGACTGATAATCAATCCGTCGTCATGGAACAGTCCATTTTAGTGCGTGTGTGGGGGGGATAATATAAATGCAGCATTCAAATGGCTTTCTTTTTTGTTTTGTTATTTGTTTGTTTTGTATGCTGACATAATTATACACGACGAATTGTTGGGGGTGCTGCTGGCTCCGGTGGCCCAAGCCGTTGCTCGTTGGGGCAAGGGCAGCTGGTTGGGGGCCCTTTACTGGTTGTGGGCCTAAGGCGATCGTCTACTTCGCCTGAATAGTAGATCCGCCTATGCGCGCGGTTCATCTCTGAACTGGAAACTCATTACTCACCGGCGGCAAATTTCGAACTTACTTCACCTTCACTGTAATCACTGTTTTTTTCGTGAACGCATCATGCAGGGGCAAGAGTGAAGGAAGAGCACAGTCGGCTTTTACGAGCAGTTGCTGAGCTGTGATTGAAATAAATCTTTAGAACACAACGAAAGCCTGTCATTGTTACTTAGGATGTTACAATCGATGCTCAGTTGCGCTCTCAGCACTTGGAAAATAACAAATATTAGCATATGGTGTGGCGCTGCGTATATTTCCTGGAAGCCGCAACCAGGAGTGCTTGTGCATAACAGTGGCGATCCTGGAAGTGGCGACAGTTTTGAGAGGCAGAAATGTTATGGAAAAAAACTGATTGCTCTCCCCTTTGACTGGGGGTACCACGCAAGTCACTTTTCTGTGTTTTATTCTTCCTCTACGCATTTTTATATACTCATGTTCGGTCGGCATTTAGTTGGGAGGGGCCAACCCCGCAGCTGTCTGAACGGAGAGAACGCGAGTGACGAGTTCTGTGAAAAACGCTCATTTCCACATCATCCGCTATGGGAGGACCACAAATGGGCACTGAATTGAAGCTGAATTGAAAATAGTCCAACTAATTACACGTTTAAGGCCATTCTCCGTCCTAGTGTAGACGTAGCCTAAGAGACAACAACTACCACCAATGTCTCCATTTATCTGTGTACAACGATAACTAGTTAACTGGTCAATGTAACAAATAGGCAATTTGCCCTTCACACCGCAATATGTTTCTCCTTGCTTTTTCGACACGCTCGTCGTAAAGTGAGCCCAATCCCATCTGAAAATGAGACAATTTAAGCGGCTGAGCCCCAATCACAGTGTCTCCTATCTGCGCCGGATGAATCAATCCAGAAAACGAGGCACTTTAAGCGGCCTCACTAGCGGCTGAGCCCCGCTGTTTTTGCCTCCTAAAGAAGCGGTTGTCAACTCCCATTCCTACTGAGCTAGATTGTATGACTTGACTGAATTAGTAAGGGACTTGCTTCATTTTCGCAACAGCAACTTGGGACTTTCTCGAAACTTGAAGGTTAAGACTTGAGACGTGACTTAATCCCACCTCTGATTAATAGCGTGAGTCCTCTCCTATCTGCTGGGCGTCGTCTCACTAGCGTCGATGTTGTCGCTGTTGTCATCGTTGTTGTCGTCGTTGTGTATTTGTGAAAAGAAGCACTTTCAACAGTTCCACTTAGAGTCACAAATGACTCATAGATACGGATATAAATATCCACATGATATTTTTTTTGTCCCTCTGTACATGCTGCTCTATTTCTGGCGTCCATCTCGTCTTTATGTACGCGGCGTCCGGCTTATCGTCGGCCGCAGATAACCACGTGGTATTTACAAAAGCCAATCTGCGTCTTTGTTTTTCACATCCTGCGCAAGCAAACCTCATTCGGTGGCGCTCTCTGGAACATGATTCTTTCTAAATCCTCCTTTACTCTTCTTTTCAACAAGATTGTGGCTTTTATTCCAATTTTTTTCTTTGCTTCCTTTTTGGAGGATTTGTTCTGACAAATGCCGGAACATTCAACAGAATCCTTAAACACTCGTTGTACGCATGTGTGAGTGGTGTGACTGCTTAAGCTTTGTAATTGGTGATTGCATACGCTTAGGATTAGGATTTTAATTACAAATGTATTGTCCTCCTTTTAATATTTTGGGGTACTTGCAAAGTGCTTGCATGACATCAGTGAAGTTGGTGTGGCGCATTCTAACGGGAATTCCAGTCTCATTAGAAGCTTCTAAACGGGATCCTATTGCACGCATGGATGAAGTGGCTCACCCTCCTGCGTGTGCTTGTTCAGCTCCCTGCTGTCTCGTGTCCTTGAGTGGGCAAAGTGGAGGGATATTAGCATTATGTTAACCACGACCATCTGGCTTACAAATACAACCCAATTTTGCACTCTTTCCAAAACATCCAAAATCGCTTCAGTGGTCCAGTGTCGATAGGCGGATCTGAATCTTTAGTTAGCTAATGATTTGGGAGACGCATATACTGTACATAGGCTAGATTTACACTGCATGCTTGAAGTCACAAAATATGTTGTTGGTTTTTTTGCTTTCAACTCATTAATGACAGCCCTTCCATTTCAAATGGATTGGAGTCGGGGTGTGCCAATCACATATTTTTGCGTCAGATCACCTGATTTTGAGAAAATACTGAAACCGAATCCCGATCTGATACCTTGGCAAAGTATTAAGGTGGGGGGGGAAAGCACGTCCAACCATAATAGCAATATAAAATGGATTGTGAAGAAGTGGAAATTTCCCCTATCAGTTGCACCACAAAATAAGGTTGCAAACAAATTACATCTCAATATCTTGTCTTACCAAAAAATACCGTATTGGCCCGAATATAAGATGGTCCTAATTATAAGATGACCCCCTCTTCTTCAAGACTCAAGCTTGAAAAAAGACTTTTTGAACACCAAATTAATTTTTATACAAAAAATAATTACAGTACATCTTATCTTAAAAGCTGAACCTTAAAACATGTAACTAACATGTAAACATGTAAACTAAAGTGCAATCACAGTTGTAAATTAATGGCTTCTGGTTTTTGAAATGTAAATAAACCAATCTATTGTGATAAAACAACAAAATTGCAATAACCATCAAAGTGAGGTCTAACTGTAACTGTAGTCTAGGAACAAATCTGAATGAGGAAAAACATTGCAATAAAACAATGCAAACTTGTTAAACTTGAGAGTAGCAGAGATCTGTCATGACAGAACATTACTCAAGTTCAGCATTCGCTTCAATGACATCTGGCGCCATCTAGCGTCGTGAATGGGTATAATGTCTAGACCGCGAATATAAGACGACCCCCACTTTTTCAGTCTTATTTCAATGCAAAAAACACCGCTTTATATTCGGGCCAATACGGTAATATTGGAAATAATTGGTAATATTGGAACAAGGAAATATCTTAAAAGGTCAACAAATCCATTTTACACAGTGCAAGTACAACTGAAGTACTTAACGCCACCTCTAAAAATAAATTCATACAGTACATTCTAAAAACCACAATGTTTTTCACCCGATTACGATCCTTCGAAAATAACGTTTGATTAGGGACATCTTTAAATTCTTAGATCTCAGACCTCTGATAATGGAGAAAATTATGTAAGCAAATGCTAGTGTGCTACTACAGGCTAAAGGCAGTGAGGAAGAGTGTAACCTACAGGCAACAATAAGTCCATGTTAGGTTTATCTCAACTAACATTGGCAAGAAACACAGACAGTGAGGCAGGCTTGGTCTTTCTGGAGAGAAGCTAGCAGCAGATGTTTAGCTCAAAATGCTCAGCTTGCGCTGAACACTGCCGCTACTCCCTTTATTAAATAAGGGGCAGGAGCAAATTAACATACAATCCTGTACATTTACTTGTTGTTGGGCAGTTCTACAGAACATTCACTTATACATGTTTACAGAAGACTGGGCTACCCTGAGACCTTGATTAAGATAATCAATGTTTCAACAACTCAGACTTCCAACCTCTGCCAAATGACAAAGTGGTCACATACAGTCAGTTTAAAAGTACAAGAACTGTGCCATATACAAAGATCATTGGAACAGTTTCATGTGACATTAATGTCTAAGGAAACATCAAATCAGAACAATGTAAGCAAAGCATAAAATGAGTTAACATGTTGTACAATTTTCCTAACCAGCTGTGATACAAAAAATATTTAAAAATCAGGCTCCGAGGATCGATACAGATACACTCCAAGAATCTACCTACAAAATTTAGTTATGATCCATTCACGAATAACGAAGGAATAGAGTTAAAAATGGTAGTGTATACACCCCCAACAAGAACAACGACAACAACATGAGTGGCAACTTTACAGGCTATTAGCCTGTAAAAGCAAAACAAAATCATCCCACTTGCAGGCTCAGCCATTTTGTGATGTTTTTATACCCACATACATACACATGGACAGACTCGAGAACAGGTGCACAAAATGGGAATTAATGACATAACATTTGATTGGCTAAAATAGCACCAGCATTGGTAAAATGTCTGTCCTCATGTCCAACAGCCACTTTCTTGAAATACTGGCTTTTATTTACATTTTTCTCCACTATTGCAAATCAGTTTTCCCCCTACCAATTAAACAAGATTCTTGACGACAGGATAAGCCAGTGTTGTTTTTAGCAGCCCTTTTAATATTCGTCTGGACGAAAATATGTATTAGCCTTAGTCATATTTTAGTAATTTGAAAATGTGTTCGTCTTCGTCTAGTTTTCATCAATGAAAACTCAGACAGATTTTGTCTAGTTTTAGTTGACAATAACTCAAAATGTTTTCGTCACTAAACTTCAAAAGTTTTAGTCCATGAATAAATAAATGGAAAAAAAATCGCCAACAATTTCGAATGAACATTGACAGACGAGCACATAATTGTAGTGTCTAGAAGGACATCACCATCTACGTGATGATAATACACACTCAGCAGGAAAAGAGTACATTATTTTCAATTAATTAAACTCACCTGAACACCAATAACTGTATGTAAAACGTTTTCCGAGAGTTTTTAGACGACAATCACCACGCTAAATGCTAATGCGAACGCTATGCTAATGCTACAAGTTACATTTAGTGTGTGATAATCACGCAGCACAGACCTTTAAAGGCTAAAGCAACATGGCATATCTAGCCAAGATAAGAAAACAAAACTTACCAAGCAGCAACTGACATGTTTCACAAATGGCAAGTCTGGAGCCTGGAGAGTAAGCCTGGTGAGTAATCGTGTGTTTTTGGCGCAGCGTGTCACATGACCAAACACCGCTACGATGTGTGCTAACTACACACAAAATAAGAAAATGTCATAAATTGTGAAA
Source organism: Corythoichthys intestinalis (assembly GCF_030265065.1). Lineage (NCBI taxonomy): Eukaryota > Metazoa > Chordata > Actinopteri > Syngnathiformes > Syngnathidae > Corythoichthys > Corythoichthys intestinalis. Next base: position 26,028,766 of record NC_080416.1, read on the forward strand.
TTATGACGGAAACTATGGCGAATTTTTATCTCGTCTCGTCAGAAAAAAACTGGCATTTGTCTCATTATGTTTTAATCTCCCAAGACACATTTTAGCTCGTTGCGTCATCGTCATGAAAAAACTGTTCATCGACGAAATATTTTGGTTATCGTCCTCGTTGACGAAAACAGCTCTGGTATGAGCATGATAAAGGTGTTATCATTTCTTTAATTATACAGGGTTTCCCCCTAGGATGTATTTTGAAGCTGTAGTGGTGGGCTGCATCGGAGTCGGACAGCCTCACCATATTGTGCTACGGTGAAATTGCGTCATATCATGACAAATGAGAATTTTCCTTTTTTTCACATTTTTCCCCAAGAAGAATCATTACAAAGATTTATTTGAAATATTTCATTAGCCAGGCTAATGTCGTAGCTCTCAGCTACGGTACATGTACGTAAAATGAGTAGCTGATTACGGCTACATTACCCTACGTAATAATACTTTTTTTCTCGTAGCAATAGTACGACTTACATCTCGTAGTCCGTCTTTTTCCTTTTATTTGGCCCTAATACATACTACATTACCACAATAATAATAGTCCTTCTGTTAACGGACCCATTTCAAGGAGAAGGGGGAAATTCTAAGAGCCGTGTAAAGAGTTTTACTAGTTTCGGTGAGAAGGTAAATAGTTTTTTTTTGTTGTTCATTACTACATTTCCACACAAAAGCACATAGAGGTACCATTAACTTAGCATGGAGAGGTATGACAGTAATTTTACGAGTGTCCTATAGCTTCCAAAACTTGAAAAACAACGCATTTATCAAGGTTTCATCAGCCGTGATTGCGTATATTCGTCTGCCAAAACAGCCTGATAGCACACATATAAGTACGCCTGCCCCTCTGCTATTGGATGCGTTGTTGACGTTAGCGCGGCGGCGCGCTGAAAATACAGCAAGGCTCTATTTTGAGCCGCGCCTCTCGACACAGATTTAAACTTGGCCATCTTTCCAAGACGGCCATCCACCGCTCACTTTCGGCGAAAACTCCAATCCAAAATGGGGGGGAGAAGGAGAGGAGTCGGTAGTGGCTTACCAACTTTATTGTAGTAACAATATTAAAGAAAAACAATAACAAAATAATAGTGGGCTGCCGCAACAGGCGACCGCTATCGCTCGCTATCTCAGCCATTCTTCCCCCAGTCCGAACGTCACTTAAAGGGGCCGCGCCTAGTTCCGGACATTACAATACGCAATGAATAGGTTGCCGCTGAACCGTTCACACCAGGTTGCCGCTAGTTTGAAACAGCCTTAAAAAAAATCTCATTTGCAAGGCGTGGTGACTTTTATTTTGATGTGGCGGTGCGCCACAATCTTTTATTTGTAGGGGAAACCATGTGATATCCAATGAGTTGAAAGCAAGTGCAGTGTAAAATCAAAAAACACTCATCCAATCACATTTATACACCAGTGAAATTTGTAGGAGTCTACGCTACTTCTCACTACAATAATGTACATCATACTCTTTTACAATAACATATTGCACTGAAGTCGATTGTTGCTGCAGTTCTTAAAGTTTCAACTGAAGTATCTCCGAGGTGGTAAAATTGTCATTTGCATTTGGATGAGTAAGGAGTGTGACAAAAATGTGTGGAATGAGACCTTGAATGAAACACTTATTGGGTTTTTTGGGGATGTTACAGCTAAGATGGACTGACACCAACACATTAGAAATACATGAATTTAATAAAGTCATCTACCGTCCAAGAATCGACAATTAAATGTAAATAAGCGACATTCGAGGCGTATGAAACATTGAACAGGGTTGTAAATATGCTACGTTAGAGATATGACATGGCTATCATTAAATGAGTAAAATGAAGTGTAGTAATGTGGAGGTGACATTCCTTTTAATCGATCATGAAATATTGAGTCCAAGCCAGCTAATCGCGATGTTACACTTAATATCTGTATTATTTGTGTATTGCTGTTTACTTCCTATTGACGCTTGTGTAGTCGTGTACACGCAATTTGTACTTCTGTGCATTCGGGTTGGTTCAAGTGCTCTGTGAATGTCAAAACCATTAGATAAAGGGATTCACTGGGAATTGGGCACTTGCAGTGTAAATCAAGCCTTGTTTTCATATTTGAACGAACACTTTTGCCTTGTTCATCTGCTGCTTTTCCTCTGTTGTTTTCAACTTTTTGTTTCTTTATGCATTATGTCTTATTGTGGAGGAAATACATCACGGTGGCTGTAGAAAATAAAATGTGTGTGTGTTATGTGACGTGTTTTGGTCATTGGAGTAAGTAAAAAAAAAAAAGGGCTGTGTGAGTACTTTGAAATTAAGTGTCTTTAGTTAATGCTGTCGTACGGCATTGGGAGCTGTCAAGACAACCCGGAATGATGGTTTTCTCACCTTCTTCGGAGGTGTTTTTCTTGTCTAATAATAAAAATGTGTTCATCAGCAAGCGGCTTGTGCTCTGTGGGTTGCGCATGCGAGCGTGGGAAGGTCCGTCAAAAGAAAACAGAGATGTTTCAGCCTCCGTGAGCTGAAAAGGAGCGATTAGCCGCTTTAAAACCGTCGCCGAGCGTCGATTGTTCCTCAACATCCTCTGTGGGCCATTTTATCCAGAACATTCCGCTGAAACATCATCACACAAGTCAAGAGTTTCTGGTGTCAGCCCAAAAGGGGGGGTTGCTTTGACGCCAGCTCTGAAGAAGAGGCTTTGATGAAGAAACAAACACGTTTCTTAACGGAGTTTAGAGCATCTTTCACCCGATACGTGAAAAGATCCTGACTGAGGCAAGCAGTTTCATCTCTTTCCAGCACTTACTGTTATAGCTTTCCTCGGCACGTCTTCTCTCCAGTGGATTCCCGTGTTCCTTTGTCAGGAATCACAACTTTGGCACCTAATTAGCGGCGGAGTCGTGCGGCGAGATCAGCCGCTAACTTTTGTTTGTTTCCTTGCGAGAGTCGTTTTAATAAAAGTCTAAGTTTCACGCAAACCTCGCCGGCAATCAGTGTGAGAATACCCACAATGCACCTGTGGCGTTGGTGTCACACATTTGCATGAATCATGACACCTTATTGCAAGGAGGGTTTGTTGCCATGCCTGCTCAAGTGACAGCTGAAATAAACGGGTAACTTTAGCCTATTCGTTTTATTTTCCTCACAGGATGAAGTCAAGTTTATTTATATCAAACTTAATCACAAACGAGTTTCAGTTCACAAAAATCAATGACACAAATCAATAAAAGTGTGTGAAATTTCCGACACTTATATTATTCGCTATTCGGCTGCTGAAGATTCGTGAACGATTCACACACATTTATATTCCGATTATTTAAATATGCTAAGTAAAGCAGAAACTTAAACATAGTCCGTGCGGTCTTCGGGATATAATGAGGGATAGAGCGAGAGTAAACATCCACAACTCATGCCGCTAGATAAAAAAACCAATAATACCTGAATGGGGCCTACAGCCGCTACAAACAATGCCCAGTAGCAGTGTATTAGCAGTGTATTGACGACGATAAAACCACAAAATCAAGCCAGAGCAACCCATGGAATCTTCAAAAATTGATTCAGCACGACCTAGATGACACATAGATGAGATTGGATAGCAGTTTGTGTCACTTCGTTGATCATTCGTGGACAAAATTATTAACAACGGTCAGCCTGTGTTAACGTGAGGAATGGATTGATACTACGGCCATTAGTGACCAAAATGTGGTGAAATTACAAGTTATATTACATTTGCCGACTGCAGAAGGGCTGACATGGATTGTTTTGTTACAAGGAAATGCTACAAGGTTATGTACATATGATGTTAACACAAATAGTATGTCATTTTTTTTTTTTTTTATTGCAGGCATTGATCGCAATAAAACATTTAGACATGATTCCATTTCTTGTTTTATTTAAAACGATTGGTGCACTCCAAAACAGGTCAATAAATCACATTTATAAAAGTATTGCAAAAATAGCATACGAGAATGTGATATCAGACCGCAGAGCTCCGGAGCCTCGTGAACAAATAGCGACATCACGGAGGCCCTCGGCGGCATTTAGATGTGCTTTTTTCCCGTCCTCGGTAATTCCAGCTCCAATAGCATATATTTAAAGATGCTACCGTTCACAAGTTCGTAGTTGGATCACGACGAACCACCGTCTGTCACAATTCCTGCCTCTCTCTCGGCCTCTCCCGGGAGTCGAGCTTTCATCATCATTGTGGAACGCAAACGATATATGTTCGATATATGTCCATCAATGTACAAGTCAAGTTGTCTTCCCTTTTATAACAGCGTTTCCCAGCGGTAAACAAACGAATAAAAACTTGTAACACTTGGATTTATGCGGTGCATTCAAACACGATTAGCAACAGGCGGCTAGCAGCAGTAGCAGAAGCTAGTTGTTGTAAAAATGATTAAACGTCGTAATTACAATCATCATCGTAATATCAATAGCAAAGGCAACATGTCGTTTCATGCGCCAGATTTTAGGTCTCGTATTTTTAGAGCACATTACCTTCCATAACAGCGGGGGCATGACTGCAGGAGCTGTCAGTTTTGTACAGTCTCCTTCCCTCCCTCCTGTATGACGAGTACGAGCACCCATGGTTTGGAAATCGACATGGTACGAATCATGGAGGCCTTGGCTTGGTTCTCCACCCGCCTACATCAAAATAACATTCCCGGGATCTTGTATAAAGACCTTCCAACTTCGATTCCACCGCCATTGACTTCAATGGTAAACAGGCGGAAACGGAAGGGGAAGGAAGACATAAGGAAGTAAACCGGTACCTCGAAAACTTGTCTATACACAGGCGGCAATCTAGTCCACCAATTGGATCACGCGCTGGCACACCGGGTGCACCAATAAGAACCTCGCGTTGATGTGTCAATCACGGTGCTGCCGCCAGACCCCGGTGACACTACAATATTCTGACAGAATAGCCAACGACGTCATGCATTAAGAGAGACAATAGCTAATTAATATGCTAACTCGCCACCCTGTGGTCTGGGGTGTGAATTGCAACCTGTCAAAATGACGGACGGACTTCAGTTTTTTCCGTCACCGTTTAAAAAAAAACGGTCAACGACGGAAAATATCCGGTTAACGCGACCCCTGACTGTATGTATACTAAAACGATGTATGGATGTTAAACTAAGGAATACTTGTCATGAAATAAATAATTTGGATAAAACAGAGAAGGCGCTGTATGGTAATTGCAAACAGGAGCCGCAGAGCTAGTGCATGCCTGCGCTCGAGAACGCCGTGGCCATGCCCTCTTTTTAATCCTACCCTCCAGCCCTGGCGCCCTCCGCGAGTCCGCATCCTAGTATTTCCTTTTTGATATGGAGCAGCAAAAAGTGAAAAACATTTTAACGATGGGGAAATTGAAAAGGCAAACATGCACTGGTAGGAGTGGGGTATGGAAAGGCTTCAAACTGATTGTTGAAGATGCTATACAAAAACCTGTGTCGGCTTCGCTGAATGTAAACGAATGTGGCGTTTTACTCTCATACGAGCAATATATTGAACAAACTTTTCCAGCGTTATTTCGTTGTGTAAATGCATTTATAATGATCATAAAAATATATAGACTATTTAATAGGGCTGTCAAAATTATCGCGTTAACGGGCGGTAATTAATTTTTAAAAATTAATCACATTAAAATATTTGACGCAATTAACGCACATGCCCCGTTCAAACAGATTAAAATGACAGCACAGTGCAATGTCCCCTTGTTACTTGTGTTTTTTGGAGTTTTGTCGCCCTCTGCTGGCGCTTTGGTGCAACTGGTTTTATGGGCTTAAGCACCCATGAGCATTGTGTAATAATTATTGATATTTTCCCCCCTCCGTCCTGACCCCCCCACCTCTTCAATCTCTGCAGCAATGCTGACAGCACTCCTGTAACGAGTCACATGACATTTTGAAGGGGAAATGGCAAGCAGTACTCAGTTTGGACATTTAGGGATGTACGTATTTACTAAGGGGTGTACTCACTTTTGTTGCCAGGGGTTTAGATATTAATGGCTATATTTTGAGTTACTTTAAGGGGCAAATAAATGAACTCTTTTATATAAGCTGCACACAGACTACTTTTCTTTGTGTCAAAGTGTCATTTTGTCAGTGTTGTCCCATGAAAAGAAATACTTAAATATCTGACAGAAATGCGAGGGGGTGTACTCACTTTTGTGATACACTGTATATCATGTATCGGAGCGTTAGTATGTTGAAGCACTACTGTACTGGCTTTTATTTACGTTTTTCTACATTATTACCCATCAGAAAAATCCAACTTTTTCAATTTATTAAACAAATATTTTTCCTACTGGGACACATATAATACTATTTGTCTGATTTCGTGGACCACAAAAAATGATGTGGCGGGCCACATCTTGCCCCTACGATTCAAGTTTGACACCTGTGATTGAATCGAATGCCAGTTAGTTTAGTGGACGCGTTGAACGGTGGGTACTTTCGAAGCCCCAGTAAAGATAATCACATCCACAAATAACCAGATAAAGTGACTTGAGGTCTGCGCCTTTTGATAAAAGTCAAGATTGATCTTCGTACACTCACACGTTGTAGAACATCTGCCAAATCCAAGGGCGTCGCTTGGCAGTCACGACGCCAACCGGCGCATGTTGGGACTCCTGCGAGGGTGGTCTCTTGGATTTCCATCTGGAGAATTTCAAAAAGGGAACAAGTCAAAGGAGAGTGATTTTGAAAGAAGACCTTAATTCAAAGAGGAGGTGTGAGGAAGCCAACAATGAAGTTAATCTGAAAGCCTTCTAATCCTCCCTTGGGTTGTTTTAACGCCAGCATCTGCTGCCTGGTTACCAGGAAACGACAAATGCCGTTGAAAATCAGATCATCACATTTATTTGGACCTGTTCATGGACAGTGGTCACGAAAGTGGGACACTATTCAAAAGTTATCATTATCTTAGCTCATTCACTGCCAGCCCAGGTCACAGAGTACTGTATGTGTTGTGGTAGTTAGTAAAAGAGGGAAATTGCGATTGAGAACACCTATTCACGGCAGTAAACAGTGAATCCATCCTTTGAAATTTTCTTTAAGTTTTAAGTGGACTTTTAGGGGTTAAATTCCAATACCAAAATATTTTCATTTTTTTCAGCAGTGGGCTTTTGAAATATTTTTTCAATTATGATTAAAGGTGAATGTGAGATACTCAGGATAAAAGGCTCCACATGCATAAAGGGAACATACAAATGTGAGAACATAGCATTATTTATTGTATTTAGCCTTGAAGCCTTGGACCTAGGCTTTATGATTTAAGCATCTAATGTATCTAACATCGATATCACCCCATAATAAGCAATTCAAACGGCAACAAGGGTCGAAAAGCTAATGGACAGCACACTAGTCAGTAAGCCTGCTGTGTCCATCATTCTCGTGGTAGCGTTCGACGGCAATATATGTCTTTTTGTGATTTTCCGGTAACTTGAGATGAGAGCATGAGCGAGCATAATCAAAGACATCATGATTTTAACGAGATGTTATCGTGTACTTACCTTGTTTCGATGCAAAAACTCGTCAAGTGTCAAGACACAGCTGTGAATGGCCACAGCCGGACTTTGTAGGGATTTTATGGGTGAAACACGGTAATATAACAAGGGTCACGATGCAGAAATCACAGACATAAGGGAGTGGTCGGGATTTTCTTTTTCAAATATTTACACTTTTAAACGTTTTTTTTTTTTTCCATTTGTTTGGATCAATTATTTATCATCTAAAATATCGGGGGAAATGCGACAGTAACAAAAAAAATGAAAATGAATAATTTTAAATAAATATTAGACATCAATTAATGATTCAGAGCTAAAATTATAGACATTTAGAATAATACATTTTATTACCTACCTTCTTTTTATGGCTGGGTTGAAAAAAAAGTGGTTGTGCGGTGTCTGTAAACTGGGGTCTCCAGGGTAAAACAGGACACATCAAACTGCTATGGCATATGGACATATTGTTCTGTCAAACACAACAGTTCTTTTGGCTTAAAATACAGCAGTTTATTTTAAAGAGGGGTGCAAGAGCAGAAACTGCTTTTTTTTTTTTTTTTAATCGTTTTTTTTTAATTGCCCATTGCAAATTATGTGCGGGTAACTTTAATACTACAATTACAATACTAAATGTGGGCTGCAAAAATTGTCCCATGGGCCACGAATGGCCCCTGGGCCTTAAATTTGAGTCCCCTGTCCTATATAATATATTCAAACACATCTAATAAAAGAAAAAATACATTCATGCATAAAAGGTTTAAAGGTAAAGGCTAGAGAATAATGAATCTTGGTCTTTCCTGTCACTATCACAGTGAAAAGCCCTCTGGGTTAACTTCCTCCATTAAGTTGTCTTTCCACTTTAGAAGACCTCAATTAATCAAGATCTAAACTACAATTGACTTTAAATCACTCCACTTACAAAAAGTCACTGTCCACCACCAATAGGGGAGCAGTAACTACAGTGGTATGAAAAAGAATCTGAACATTTTGGAATTTCACACATTTTTGCATAAAATCACCATCAAATGTGATCTGATCTTTGTCAAAATCACACAGATGAAAAAACAGTGTCTGCTTTAACTAAAACAACCCAAACATTTATAGGTTTTTATATTTTAATGAGGAAAGTATGCAAATAATGACAGAAGGGGGGGATAAGTAAGTGAACCATCACATTTAATATTTTGTAGCCCCCTCTTCAGCAGCAATAACTTCAACCAGATGCTTCCTGTAGCTGCAGATCAGTCTGGCACATCAATCACGACTAGTCTTAGCCCATTCTTGTCTCCAAAACTGCTGTAGTTCAGTCAGATTCCTGGGATGTCTGGCATGAATCGCTGTCTTTAGGTCATGCCACAGCATCTCAACGGGGTTCATGTCTGGACTTTGTCTTGGCCACTCCAGAAAGCGTATTTTGTTCTTCTGAAACCATTCTGAACTTGATTTACTTCTGTGTTTTGGATTATTGTCTTGTTGCAGCATCCATCCTCTTTTTAGCTTCAACTGTCAGACAGATGCCCTAAGGTTTTTCTGCAAAGTTTGAATTCATTCTTCCATTAATAATTGCAAGTTGTCCAGGCCCAGAGTCAGCAAAACTGCCCCAAATCATGATGCTCCCTCCACCATGCTTCACGGTGGGGATGAAGTGTTGATGCTGGTGACCTGTTCCATTTTTCCTCCACACATGACGTTGTGTGTTACTCCCAAACAATTCAACTTTGGTTTCATCAGTCCACAAAGTATTTTGCCAAAACTTCAGTGGAGTGTCCAAGTGCCTTTTTGCGAACGTTAAACGCAATGTTTTTTTAGACAGCAGTGCCTTCCTCCGTGGAGTCCTCCCATGAACACCATTCTTGGCCATAGTTTTACATATAGTTGATGGATGCACAGAAATATTGGACTGTGCCAGTAATTTCTGTAAGTCTTTAGCAGACACTGTAGGGTTCTTTTTTACCTCTCTGAGTATTCTGCACTGAAGATTTGGCGTCATCATTGGTGGACAGCCACTCATTGGGTGAGAAGAAACAGTGCCAAACTCTCTCCGTTTGTAGACAACTTCTCTGACTGTCGATTGATGAACATCCAGACATTTAGAGATGGTTTTGTATCCTTTCCCAGCTTTATACAAATCAACAATTCTTGATCACAGGTCTTTAGACAGCTCTTTTGACCGAGCCATGATGCACATCAGACATGCTTCTCATCAAGATAATTCTTACCAGGTGTGTGTTTTATAGTGGGCAGTGCAGCTTTAAACCACTCATCAGTGATTGGGCACTTAAAATGTTTGGTAAAAATTGGCTTCAATTGTTCTTTATGTCTCCTTAGGCAGAGGGTTCACTTATTTATTTTTCCCCCTTCTGTCAATGTTTGCATGCTATCCTCATTAAAATATGAAAACCTATTAATGTTAGGGTGGTTTTAGTTAAAGCAGACACTGTATTTTCATCTGTGTGATTTTGACAAAGATCAGATCACATTTGATGGTGATTTTATGCAGAAATGTGAGAAATTCCAAAAAATTCAGATACTTTTTCACACCACTGTATATAGTAATAAGTATATGTAGTCACTTTTTTATACAGTGCCTTTCGAACGCAACAGAGTGGACGCTAACAGAGGGGACATTTTGTGCTAAAGTTACACCTTAGGCTACCTTTGCTAGCATAATAGCTAACAAGGCTTTAGAAACTTGATGAGAAATATAATTTATATAATATTAAATGATAATTTAATTAATTTTACAAATAAACCTTTTGACATGATTCAAACTAATTAATTTTTTTAATATATAGCTCTAAAAGAGTGGACACGTTATGATCAACCACACTGAACGTACTTCATAAAACTGCAAATCTGTTTTATTTCATTTTTTATATTAAAGAAAAAAAATTGAAGTTGCTCACCACAGTTGACTTTTCCCGCCACTGGTGTGATGTATTGTAGAAGAGTGATGTCATGAATAAATGGGGAATTTTCTTAAAGAGACACTAACACAACTTAACAGAGTGGATACTAACAGAGGGGACATTTTGTGCTAAAGTTAGTCCTTAGTCTACCTTTGCTAGCATAATTGCTTACAAGACTTTCAAACCTTGATTAGAAATATAATTTATATTATATTATAATATAATTTTACCAATAAACCTTTTGAAATGATTCGATCCAATTATTTTTTTTTATATATAGCTTGAACAGAGTGGACACACCTTTTTTTTTTTTTTTTTTTTTTTTTAATCAAAAATATAATTTAATTCAAAACAACACATAATTAAAGGTAGTATGTGAAGGTCAATAAAATCATAACAATTATTTTTGGAATTTTTCTACTTATATTAGTTATTTTTAGACTGAATTTGAATGAAACGCACTGGGGACATAGCAAAATTCCATAACAACCTTTTACCAGAAGTCAATTTTTTTTTTTTTTTAATTAATAGAATTTAGGAGCCTGTACTCTTTCATTTATAAAACAGCAATTCATAATACACCAAAAAATAAATTGAATGTGTATTTTTCCAAATTTACTGAAAATACAGCTTAATTTAGACTGGGGGCACAAATGGGACCCTATTAAAAAAAATGACCCTACAGTTTACCTCGGCGTCCTTAGAGAAATCGCCAAGCACCTCCCAGGGGACCTCCTGGCAGTCATTCCTTGTCCTCACATTAAGCTGTTCTCACCATGTTTTATTCAGGAAAGAGTCTGGAATCATCTTCTGACTGAGAAAAGGAGGAGTAAGAGGAGGAGGCCTATATAGATATCGAGCTTGGCTTCTGTGATTAATCCGGCGAAAGCCGTGTTTGTGCCGGGCCAGCGACAACACTGACGGATAACGCGGTAGAACTTACGCATCTTGCTTCCTCGGCCGCTTAGTCAGGCTGCGTAAGCGCTTTATTTGGACAAGTCCCTCTGAGGGGATTCTGTACAGGGTTGCTTGTTCTTTCTGGTTCTTCGTCTCGAATGTTTTGACAAAGAATTGTCCAGTCAAGTTGTATTGTATTCCAACTAATGTTTTGTTGTTGTTGTTGTTTTGTTTTTTGGGGGGGGAGGGGGGCACTACAAATCCATTTTCAGGAAAGGGAAACTAAACAAAACAAAAAGCTTCATGTAAACTGAGTAAAAAAGCCACAGGCAAATGATAAGGTGTCATAAACATGACCGGATCAGAAATGCCATCTAAATAAAAAATAATGAAGAATATTATTTTCAATATACGATGGTTAACTAAGTGCACAATCAAAATGAGTAAACATTTAGCAATTACTTACTTAGGCAGGGAAAAAAATAAGATACCCAAACAAGAGTTTTGCTGGTCAACAGGACTTATTAGTAGTGTTCTTCTCCTTTTTTTGGGCCACTATTTATTTTGTGTCTTTCTGTAATTTTTTGCCATTCTCGTCCATTTAAATTGCCTTTTTGAAAGATTTCCTCATGTCCAAAAACACCAAATCTAGACCCTGTAGCCATTATTAATGTAAAATTTGGTGACAATATCTGTTATGAGTAGACCCACAAAAAAGTTATGAACCGAAGATCAAAAAGGCAAAATTTTGCTTAAAGTGGTCATTTTAGGCTGAATGTGTCCTTCAAAGAAATACTAACCGTATATTATTTGTCAGGTAGCTAGCAAAAGCCGCAAAGCTTGTTTCACTTTCCAAAACTTTCTATGAGGATACCCACCAACAAAAAAAGGCTCGAGAAGCCGTTTTCGCAAATACAATCTGCCATTTTTAGTTCAAAGACAGCATTTTAGGCTTTAATGGGCAGTGGTCACTACAGTGGGACACTATTCAAATGTTGTCATTAACTTATCTCATTCACTGCCACCCGAGATCACAGAGTATGTGTTGTGGTAGTTAGTAAAATTTCCAAATTTAAATGCCTTTGATGCTGCCTTTACAGAAAAAAAAAAAGTTTCCTTCACTGACCAATTATAATCAACATTTGGGACCTAAAAGATTTTTTTTTTTTAAATCCCAATTTTCTTGTATTAAAATTTGTAATATTGATGTCCCATTGACAACCAAACATGTGAAACGAAATGTTTTGAAGCTTGATAATATTTCTACAACTCGTTAGGATAAACATTCAACAGAATGAAATGAGACTGAATAGTTTTATATTTGATAATTCAACAAAAACTGCAGGTACGGTCAAAGGTGTGTTTGGCCTTTATACATACGATGGTCAAAACAGGTTATATGCAGTAGACCAACAGTGCAAAATAGTGAATTTACTGTATATATATATATATATATATGTATCGTATTGGCCCAAATATAAGACGTTGTTTTTTGCATTGAAATAAGACTGAAAAAGTGGGAGTCATCTTATATTCGGGGACATTATACCCATTCACGACGCTAGATGTCGTGATCATTGAAGCGAATGCTGAACTTGAGGAGTAATGTTCTGTCATGACAGATCTCAGCTACTCTCAAGTTTAACCAGTTTGCATTATTTTATTGCAATGTTTTTCCTTGTTCAAATTTGTTTCAAGACTACAGTTACAGTTATGCCCCTTTCCCACTGAAACTAGTGGGTCAACGCGCGTTTTTTCCAAGCCGATGCAACCCACTAGCAATTGGCAAAAGCCGTGTCTTTTTTTTTTTTTCACCCGTCTAACCCCCCACCCCTCCCCAGCCGTGCGTAAGGTTATATGACGTCACCACGCTAAAATGCACGTCGACAAGTGCGACCGAATTCATTCAGTTCAAGGAAGTAAACAATGCAGAGCAACATGGAAGCCTCCTTTCCGTTTGTTTTCTGTTTTAATGCTTTTTACTTCCCTCAAAATGATCGAAATACAGCAAAGGATCGACACTCTGCTTGTGCTGAAGCAACGTAGGCGACGTGAATTCTTCTACTAGCTTTGTTATGAGCATCGACGTAACTACGGTTGTGGGGCGTATTAAATGGGATGCGACTGGCACGTTGTTATGACGCATCACGTAAGAGCCTACATCACCACGTAGATTAGGGTGTTGACTGTTGACCTGGGGTTTTGCTTTCACACTGCATGACGATCAGAGCCGAGGTGATTTTAACGCGGTTCGCTTGGCGGGTTGATTGACACGGGTCGAGGCGAGTTGCTGCACCTTTCCCACTGCCACCAAAAGCCGATTGTTAGTGGGTTGAAAGGGGTATTAGACCTTACTTTGATGGTTAATGCAGCTATTGCAATTTTGTTGTTTTATCACAATAGATTGGTTTATTTACATTTCAGAAACCAGCAGCCATTCATTTACGAATGTCATTGCACATAGTTTACATATTTAAATGTTCAGATATTAAGATTTGAATGAGGGAAAAAAAAAACATGCTTTTTCTTTCAAATATATTGTTATAAGCACTTGTTTCAGATGTACTGTAATTATTTTCTGTATAAAAAAATAATATGGTGTTCAAAAAGTCTTTTTTCATACTTGAGTCTTGAAAAACAGGGGGTCGTCTTATAATCAGGGCCGTCTTATATTCAGGCCAATACGATATACATCTGGAGGATATCTCTTTGTGAGGTAAACTATGGCACCCATCCACTGCTGTAACTTCTCACTCGCCGCCTCATCCGAATAAATTAATGACAAATCTGGCCCATCCTCTTTCTCGAGTTTCTGAAATAACACATTAGCTTGCGCCAAATTTAGTTTTCGATTCATTCCGCACCTTTCAAAGTCGCTCGCTCAATCCAACAGGTAGTCGCTCGCTACCCCCGCCTCCTTCTCCTTCGGTTGCGCCTCCCTCGACAATTTATTAGAAATGTTCACATTACATCCGTCCTTCGTGACCTCACAATGGCTCCTGGGATATGTAGTTTTTCATGGTGCTCTCGGTTTTGAAAACAGACAAGAAATAATGGAAATATGGACATCAACACTTGGTTAATGCAGTGTTTTAATGTTTATTCATGAGGGCAATAAAAGTCAATTCACATTATCTCCCATTTTACTTGGTCGATTGACTTCAAGTAAAAACGGGCGTGGACCTCAACTTTCACACTTTCAAATGAGACCAACCAGCGGCACGTGGGTAATTACAGCGTGGCGAGGCTTCAAAGATTAATATATGCGTAAATGTGTCACCGCCGACACGTTCAGTGTTAAAGGGTTAAAATGGATTGGACATCTGTTGCTGTAAACGGCAGCCAAATAGTTAATTTCAATAATGATTACGTTTGATTAAAACTGTTTACATTTTTTATTCGCTTATTGCAAAATATGTGCGTGCAATAATAATATTAGAATTAGATGTCAAAGGGGCCCGCATTTTACAGTATAACCACATGGGCAGCCAGTTTGAGAACCCTGTCCTACATGAATATAATAAAAGCTTTTTTCCTATCACTACAAAATATAAAACACCAATCTGTGACCAATTGCGCGCCTCCAACATTTCCCATACAACAAAGCTTTTCACCGTTGATTGTATCGTTTTCCAAAAGCTCCACAAACGGGTGGGCTTCTTTTCTAGTGTCAGCAAAGTCCATGCTGGAAGTGTCTTTAAAGCTGCGAGTAGGCGAGCGACACATACAATAACACCACATACTGATCCGGGCAAACGTTTTCTTTCTCTCCTTATGATCCTTTTCAACAAGGATTCATCTCCGCAGCATGTTGTTTCACACATGATTGTGTTTTCCCCAACCCAAAACAGAACAATCGTTTCCCTATTTCTCAACAGTCAGTGAGAAGATGAGAGGGTATAGAACTATTTGACCACATTGGGTGATCCTTCCCTGCGGAAGGATTTAGTCCAGCACGAGTTCACCGAGCAGCTTAAACACATTCACGTGCAAATTTTGTAATTTTCTTTTTGAAAATCACACAATTTGCCTCGTTGATGTTTTTTCTTCCTCTCATTGTTAGAGCTACTTTTTAGTATCTAGAATCGGAAGGATTTATTGGGTCATTTAGGGCTTCTTGGACGGGGTCATTCCTCGAAAAGTATTGGAGTAGTTTCAGTAATTCAGAGCGCGCAGGACTTAAGTGAGCCAGAGACGTCCTGAGCCCAGTTCCACCACCTCGGAGTCAAGCTCCACCACCCTGGATCCGAGCTGCACCTCCTTAGTCAAATAAACAAATAGCTAAAAATAAACTGGCAGTAGTGCCCATAGACTGAAAATATGCTGATTGATACTTTGTATCCCTATAGGTTAGCGATATGCGCTTGTCAAGATTCGATATATTGTTTGAACATGATGTCACACTCGGGCGGGGGGTCCCGGTGCCAGCGTAGGGTCGGTTGCCAACTGGCTTACACTCACAAGGGATTCACACGATTACTGGGTTCTAGATCACAGAGCTGATTTGTGTACACTCTACCCCTCCCAATCACTTAGCTTGTAGACTTCCCCACCCTCCTCCGCTTCTTTCCCTGGTAAACAGGGTAAACATGGTGTCAACCGGAAATACATCTAGCTGACGATAGCACCAACATATTAATAGTTAGTGTAGGCGTTCAATGTATTTCTTGTTGTTGTTTGTTTCTTTTCTTTCTTTTCTTGTGTTTCTTTTCTTCTGTTCCCCCATATATATACTATGATTTTTTTTGTTATTTTTCATGTTACTACCCAGATAGCAAAATATAGCTGGAGCAGACATGGGCCAGATGTACTGCAAATTTCGGCCCAACTTCGTAAAACGGATCCGCCCCAGTGTCTTTTTGAACAATGGCCCAAACTCAGTAAGGAGTCACTTGCGGGATCAGCAGCCAGTTTTGGGCCAGAGCTGGTCCAAAGTAGCAAACACGACATTAATGTATGGCCCGGATATGGCATACGTTACACAATCTGGGCTAAATTTGTATCAAAACCATTTTCAGTAATAAATTTGGAGTCCATTTTGTTCACTGTATCATACTGTTTATATTGCAAATTAGGTTTGTCTATTAAAAGCAATAATCACAACACTTCTTTTTCATGCTATTTATTAAAGCTAACATATTAATGCTACATACAACAACGTAATAATACAACATTGTTTTTATCACAAAATATTTTAACTGGAACAAGCAACTCAACATTAAAGATGATCCATTTTTAGACTCTAAACATATTGCATTTGTTCATGTTCTGGGGTAGCGGGGACCTAATTTATTGACGATGAGAGGGAGTGGTAGATAGTGTCCAAAGAATCCGGTGGGCAGTTTGGTGATCGAACAGGTGAACGGGCAGGCAGGCGTTTTGCCAGGCAAGCAGCATAGGACTTAGGGGGGAAAAACACAAAAATGAACTCAGAATCAGGATTACAAGATTGTTTGTTAGCTGAAAGTCACATACCTGTAGGTGACTTGTTGATCTGGCGATGATGTGAGGCCAAGGACTGGTTTAAGTAAGCTGCTGACGATGATCAGTGGCAACTGGTCCCAGGCTCACCCATCTGTGCAATCAAGGCGACAATTAAGGTGCTCATCCGGGCCGCATCTGGCGCACTGACGATAAGCTGGAGTTTGAGCACGTCCGGTCTGCACGGTCCGCCCCGCAACAGTGCGTAACCTATCATTTGGACTGTCACCGTTCTGATCTGGGCCACATATGGCGCACTGACGTTAAGCGGGTGTGATTTCTATGCAGATCTGGTGTGCTGAGGCCGAATTGCAGTCGCCTGGTATTGGGGTTATGATTTAATGTGCATAGACCATCACAGTCCAGTCAAGATTTTTAGTTCCACAGCTACTACAATCTGACATTATACTGGCGAGTGGGGGCGACAGTGGTGTGGCCAACAAAATTATAGGGGGGCCGTGGCCATCCCCTGGTGGCGCCATTGGTGAGTAAGGATTAAAGTGGGCCAGAGCCGAGCTCTGCCTCCTTCGTCAAATATACAAATTATTCATTTTTAAACAAGACTAAATAAAGGTAGCTAGATATCATTATTGCATGCCGAATGTAGGCGCTGACACACTCAACAAATCAGAGTGCAAAATCACCCTCCGTTGGCCCCGCCTTCTTTAACACGCAGCATCTACCGTGTCAGTCAATCCACCAGTGTTCGCTGTCTATGTTTCCGCGGGAGTCGAAAACTGCGATTAACCCTTAAAAGTCTAAAACAGAGCAATAACGAAGTGTTGTTTCACTCACCTGTGTGTGTCTATATAGGTTGAGTTTTCACTTTAGACTTTGTCCAAGTCACCGTGTTTGCTGTTTCTTTGTGTTAGTTAGCAATGTTAGATCTCTTTCTCACACTGAATTTTAGGGCTCCCCTACCTGTCAAATCCCACTTTAAGCACTTTGTGCGTGTGTTTCTCTATGTGTGTACATTTTCCAAGTTCTGGTGGAAAAAGTAAAAGTTATTCTTCTCGCCTCGTGGCGGGATTAGACCATCTTACTTTAAAATGCCCTACGGTTAAAAGGAGTGGGTGCGTGTCTTTCGTTACATGTGTGAGGGCATGCACATCTTGTATTTCTGGCACAGAGGCGAGTGTTGTGCGATAAAGCCAGCTTATTTACATCTGTACTTTCTGGGCACAGCTTTAAATAAGGCGATTGTGGGTGTGATTATGTATATTTGTGCGTGTAGATACTCAATTTGCGATTAATTTTACTGTAGGGAACAAACTAGACGGTGTGGTATTATAAAAAGGGCCTGAAGGTCTATAAAGTGGAGTTGGCATATCTACCTAATGGTTTGAGAGAGCCCGAGAATTTGTTTGGGTTTTCAATGGGTCCAATTCAGCATTAATGTTAGCATTACAGAAGATGAAATTGTCTATGTGTGTGAATGTGAGTGTGAATGTCTTTTTGGTGACATTTTAATATCAATCAATCAATCAATCAATCAACTTTATTTGTATAGCACATTTAAAAATCCGCCAAGGAGACCAAAGTGCTTTACATAGCAAAACACAGCAAAATAAGTCAACTTTGAAAGATAAAACAAACACATAAAATAAAATAAATAAAAGACGAGGTCATAAACTGTCATTGCACATTAAAAGCTGAAGAAAAATAAAATGTTTTAAGACGTGATTTAAAATCCGTAAGTGAGGGGGCCTGTCTAATAGTAAGTGGTAATTGGTTCCACAGCCTGGGCGCCATCACCGCAAATGCACGGTCACCCCTAAGCTTCAGCCTTGATCTTGGGACTACTAGAAGCAGGTGGTCAGCTGATCTGAGGGTTCTGGTTGGACTGTAAGGCTGAAGCAGCTCTGACAAATATGGCGGCGCAAGATTATTCAAACATTTAAAAACAAATAATAATATCTTAAAATGTATTCGGTAATGTACCGGGAGCCAGTGAAGAGATGCTAAAATTGGGGTGATATGTTCACGCCTGCGGGTTCTAGTTAGGAGTCGAGCAGCAGAGTTTTGTACAAGTTGCAGACGGGCCAGTGCCGCCTGACCGACACCTGCATACAAAGAATTACCGTAATCCAGCCGAGTTGTGACAAAAGCATGAATCAATTTTTCCATATCAGAGCGTGAAACAATAGATTTCACCTTAGCAATCTGGCGAAGCTGATAAAAACAGTCCCGAACAACACAAGAAATCTGCTTCTCAAATTTAAAATCAGCATCAAATTGGACCCCTAGATTTTTGACATAATTCTTAAGAAACGGAGACAATGAACCGAGGTCAACATTCAGAGAGGCCTGGCTACTCGGTTTAAACACCATGACTTCAGACTTACTGTCATTCAAACTTAAAAAATTACATGAGAGCCACGACTTTATATCGTTGAGGCATTCAATAAGTTGACAGAAAGTGCCATTCTGCGCCAATGGAAAATAGATCTGACAGTCATCAGCATACAAATGAAATGAAACACCATGTTTTCTAAAAACAGAACCAAGAGGCAATAAATAAAGTGAAAATAAAAGAGGGCCGAGAACAGATCCCTGGGGAACCCCATGTGGAAGCGATGCCTTTTTGGACATGAAATTGCCCATTTTCACACAAAAACTCCGTTCATTTAGGTAAGACTTAAACCATTCAAGAGCGACACCTTGAATACCCACACTGTGTTCAAGACGAGAAATTAAAATCTGATGGTCTACGGTATCAAATGCTGCAGATAAATCTAAAAGAACTAAGACAACAAACTTGCCAGAGTCTGTTGCCAGAAGTATATCATTTGATACTCTTAAAAGTGCCGACTCAGTGCTGTGGAGGGATTTAAAACCAGACTGGAATGGTTCCGAAATCTGGTTTTCTTCAAGGAATGGTAGCAGCTGACTATAGATAACCTTTTCTAGTATTTTAGAGATGTATGGAAGA
Source organism: Corythoichthys intestinalis (assembly GCF_030265065.1). Lineage (NCBI taxonomy): Eukaryota > Metazoa > Chordata > Actinopteri > Syngnathiformes > Syngnathidae > Corythoichthys > Corythoichthys intestinalis. The sequence continues at coordinate 26,048,506 of NC_080416.1, forward strand.
TGAGAAATGGGCCTAAAATTTGAACAGAGGGTGGAGTCTAGGCCTCTTTTCTTCAATAAAGGTTCTACTACTGCATGCTTAAAGTCACATGGCAATGTGCCAGTAAGGAGACTACAGTTAATAATTTTTAAGACGTGTGGAGCAATGATGTCAAAAACCTCTTTAAATAAGCGAGGGGGAATTACATCGGAGGGGGAACCGGAGGGCTTTATATTACTAACAATGTTTTCGACCAAAGAAGAAGAAACTTGCTCAAACTGGGCGAAAACAGATGAACAGCGCATGGGAACGGAGGGATCATTGCAAAATGGTGAAATAGAGGCTCTAGTTGTAGCAACTCTGTCAATAAAGAATTGAAGAAAGCGGTCACATTTTTCATTTGATGCATCAGGATCTAGGGAAATAGGAGCATCGAGGACAGAATTGATAGTTTTGAAGAGAGCACGGGGATTATTACTACTAGCAATAATTTCCGATAGGTACTTGTGCTTCTCAGCTTTCACAGTCTTCTGATATTTCACCAAGCAGTCTTTTAGGATCTCCCAGGAAACGTGCAGCTTGTCCTTTTTCCAAGAGCGCTCCGCTCTCCTGCACTCTCGTCTGGCGGCGCGAGTGACGTCATTAAGCCAGGGCTCCGATGCTGGTTTGAGGTGCCGATTTTTTAGGGGAGCGATCGTGTCCAATGTTCGTAAGCAGACAGTATTAAAAGAAGCAACCAGCTCGTCAGTATTTAAACTCTCGGGTGAATGAGGGAGATCGTTGCTTATATCCAAAAAAGTCGATGAGAAAAGAGCTGGAGAGGAGGAGTGAAATGTGCGACAGCGTTTTGGGGGTGCGCAAAGTTTAGCTTCCCGCCGAATAGGAACGTCAAATACAATGGGCATGTGGTCTGAAAATACTGCATCATGAATGTTCAGATTGGACACACACAACCCATGCGATAGCACCAAATCAAGCGTGTGGCCGAGTTGATGGGTAGGTCCGACCACCGATTGGACAAGATTAAAAGAGTCAATAACATTTAAGAAGCTGCCGGAGATTGGCTCATCAGGGCAACAGACATGAATGTTAAAATCCCCAAGAATGAGGACACGATCATATTTTGGTAAAATTTCAGCCAAGAATTCAGCAAAGTCACTTAAAAAATCCTTGTTGTACTTGGGTGGTCGGTAAATGACAGCGCACAGTACAGCGTGCCAGCGACCAATTTCGAACAGGCAGTGCTCAAAAGTCACGCAGGGTGCTTGCAGGCTGATCGGCCGGCTTTTAAAAGAATCTTTAAAAACAACTGCTACTCCACCTCCTTTTCGACCCTCAGCTCGCGGCGAGTTAAAATAGCAGCATTCCGGTGGTAACAGCTCGGCGAGAGAAGAGTACTCACCGGTGCTCAGCCATGTCTCCGTCACACATAAAAAATCCAGGGAGTTCGATGTAAAGAAATCCTTTAAAATGAAAGTTTTGTTGCTCAGTGATCTCGCGTTGACTAGGGCGAACCTGGCCGTTGGGGGGCTTGCTCGGGGCGCACGAGGCAGGGCCCGCAAATGCTGGGGATTTGCACCTCGCCAGCGGGGGCGTGGGGAACAGGTGCCGGGGCGAGCCACTCCGGCCGAGCCGGCGACGTACACCAGGCAGGCGTCCACCAAATCCAGTGATCGCGGGTGCAGAAAGAGGCCAGGCACTGCTCCGCTTCTCCTCCGGCGTGCCACGAATGTTCGAGCAAAAAAGAGCTTGAATCTCGCCAGCTGACCGCCACGTTTTCCCCGTCGGCGGCGTCGGCGTGTAGACCAAGGGAGGGGAGCGGAAGTACAGCAAAGGTGGACAGGTAGCGAGTCCGGCTGTTGGAATGGCCGATACGTCTTAAAACATTCGTGGTCGCCCTTCACCAAATCCTTGGCAGCAGGGCGAAGATCTAACAGCGTTTGGCGATCATAAATAAAAACCGAACTGACGGTCGAGATTAAAAAAGACAAAAACAACAAAAACACAAACAGTGGGAGACGGCAAGCCACGTCAACATACACCGGCGCCATCTCATGCAAATTTTATCGGTATATAATATAATCGGTTTGGATTTTTAGAGGGGAGGGCTCAAGAGCTCACTCACTTTGTTCTTGTTCTTGGTGAGGACACTGACTTCAATTGCTACTCTTTGTTATTCGTGGGATGGATGAGAAGGAAATTTAGTTGGTATTTTCTAGGGCTGTATACGCATCAGTGTTGTTTTTGGCAGTCATTTTAATTTTCGTCTTAGTCTTTTTGGACGAAAATATTTATTAGAATTAGTCTTTAGTAATTTCAAAATGTGTTCGTCTTTGTGTAGTTCTAGTCAACGAAAACTCAGACAAATTTCATCTAGTTTTAGTCGACAATTCTCAAACGTTTTCATCTTTAAACTTCAAAATTTTTAGTCCATGAATAAATAAATAAATAGGTTTCCAGCTATTTCTAATGAACATGTCAGACGATTGATTAAACTCATCTGGACGCCATGAACTGCATGTAAATTGTTTTCCAAGAGTTTAAGAACACACCGAGTCACCGCGCTAAATGCTAATGCTAACGGAAATGCTATGCTAACGCTACAAGTTAGTTTAGTGTATGATGATCACTCAGCACAGACCTTTAAAGGCTAAAGTAACATTGCATATTTAGCCAAGATAAGAAAGCAAAACTTGCCAAGCAGCACCTGAAACATATGTTTTACAAAATGAGCCTAGAATGGGCATAGCCTTACTCACCGGCTTATTCACCGACATGAGTGACACGACCAAACACTGCTTAAGCGTTCTGACTACACATACAATAAGAAAATATCACACATTGTGAACTTATGACGTAAACTATGGCGAATTTTCATCTCGTTTTCGTGTCGTCAGACGTGTCGTCTGGCATGCATCTCGTTATGTTTTAGTCTCCGAAGACACGTTTTTCAGCGCATCATCGTGACGTCGTCGTCATAAAAAATTGTTCGTTGACGAAATATTTTCGTTATCGACATCATTAAGGAAAACAACATTGGTACGCCTTGAACCTCGGTGACCTATTTTTAATTTTTCGGGAACAAGCTGGCCGGTCGTACCTCATTTGAGTAAATTTTTACATTTTCATCGAGTTTTAACTGTTGATTAGGTTTTAGAGCTTTGATTTTTTTTTTTTTTTTTTAATGTTTTATTTTTTCAGAAATGCTTAGTAGTAGTTCAGTCATAGATTTCATAATTATATTGACAGAACACAGGGCACAGGGCCGATTAATAGGGGGCCTGCATTGTTGGCGTGGCTGTCAAATCTGAGTGGAATCACAGACAGAAAGTGTTTTTCGTTGAAAATTCTTGTGAATAAATGCTTAAATCCCTGATTTTTTTATAGATATGGATGTGAAAGTGTCTCGATTCTTGGTCAAAAGCAAAACAAACAAAAAAAAAAAAAAAACGTGCAGATGGCATTTATTTTACGTAAATATGTAGAAGTACGATGCTAGTCTGTCAGTCAATGTGGCGGCCGCCTTAAGTGAACAGAGATTTTCCGGTGCAAATTCTTGTGAATAAATGCTTAAATCCCTGAATTCTTTATAAATATGGACGCAAAACAGTCTTGATTCTTGGTTAAAAGCAAAAAAAAAGCAGTGAAGGTAGCATTTACTTTACGTAAATATGTCAAAGCACGATGCTAGTCTGTCAGTCAATGTGGCGGCCGTCATAAGTAAACAGAGCTTTTCCGGTGAAAATTCTTGTGAATAAATGCTTAAATCCTTGAATTCTTTATAGATATTGACGTAAAACAGTCTCGATTCTTGGTTGAAAGCAAAAAACAAAACAAAAAAAACAGTTCAGGTAGCATTTATTATACGAAATATTGCGAACTATGAGGCTCGTCAGTATGGAAATTAATGGCCGCCATATGTAAACAAAGAGCTTTTTCCGGTGAAAATTGTTGTGAATAAATGCTTAAATCCCTGAATTATTTACAGATATGGACGTAAAATAGTCTCGATTCTTGGTTAAAAGCAAAAAAAAAAAAAAAAACGTGCAGATAGCGTTTATTTTACAGGAATATGTCAAAGTATGATGCTAGTCTGTCAGCCAATGTGGCTGCTGCCATATGTAAACAGATGTTTTCTGGTGAAATTTCTTGTGAATAAATGCTTAAATCCCTGAATTCTTTCTAGAAATGGACGTAAAAGGGTCTCGATTCTTGGTTAACGGCAAAAAAAAAAAAAAAAAACGTGCAGATAGCGTTTATTTTACGTAAAAATGTTGAAGTACGATGCTAGTCTGTCAGTCAATGTGGCGGCCGCCATATGTCACCAGAGCTTTTCCTGTGAAAATTCTTGTGAATAAATGCTTAATTCTCTGAATTCTTTATAGATATGGACATAAAAGAGTCTCGATTCTTGGTTAAAAGCAAAAAAAACGTGCAGGTAGCATTTATTTTACGTAAATATTGCGAGGTATAATGCTAATGCTGTAGCGGCTAATTTCTCCCATTGATTTTTTTTCACAACGTTTCAAAATGCATGCATGGTACAAAAAATATAACAATTATCTTGAATCCTCGAACAAATCACTCGTGAGGCAATCCTTCCTGTTTGTATACGGTACAGCTTTCGTACTTTTTCAACATAAATCCAGCGTTGGATCGCTGCATGTGTCGCTGCGACCGACTGCAAATGACTGAAGTGGATTGTGGGCTGGCCCCCTACTTGGCATGGCTCTGACCCATTAATATCATTATGAAGTCTATGGTTCAGTTTTATTTTATTTTTTTAATATGTGACATTTTATTATATGCAAGATAAAAAGATGTGATCAATTTTTGACTGATTATCATGAGCATTTTTTTCAATTTTAGTTTCTGTTATTTTGTCAATTTTTGTGAACATAACCTTGGGCTATACTTGGGGCATTTCCCACAGAAAAATAAAAACATTGAGAGCCTTAAAAAATATATTTAAAATAGTGTAACACTGCATTAGATGTTTTTTATTCCTCCACTTAGTACCTTCACTGTATGCAAGACCTGTCGATTGCATTGTAATCTAATAAGAAGCGCTATAAACAAAATGAATGTCTTTCATTTCACATGAAAATCAAATGAGACGTTAATAATGTTGATCTTTTGCGCTCGTAGCTCGTGAAGTTGTCGATCGTAAAAGAAGAAACGACACTTAGACGCGCAGAACAATGAGGTGCCCTTGTAGCATCAAAGAGGTGAACAATGCTGACTCTTTTGTGGTTTTCCTTTAAAGGCATTTATTTTTCCGGCATATTTCTTAAGAAAGCCTGCCTCATTTCTTTAAAACTTTTTTTTTTCCCTCCAAACTTGACATGCCCGTTGCGTTTATTGGCGCGGCCTCGCTAAACTGCTGTCAGCTCACCTTTCACGCCGCGCTCTTGAGACGCCGTGACAAGCGCAATCCTCATCAATCTGACTTTGAAGCTTCCCGATGCCGCTGAATGCGCAAGCAGAAAAGGCAACAGTATTAGAAGAAGCCGACCGCAGAAAACAGTAAATATTTTAACGAGTAACCCATTGGCCGCCATTGACGAAGATAGACGTCGAATTCATTTGAATTAGTATAGCTTTCGTTGAACGCTCATGTTTAAGTGCCAATAACGGTGATAGCGATCAACTATTGTTGATCTGTTTTTTGTTTTTCATTAAGTATTTAGGCTCAACAGTCCAGAGCAATGGAGAGTGTTGAAAAGAAGCAAGAAGAAGCATGTGCAGGCAGGCTGAAACAGGTGGAGAAAAGTGTCAGTTGTAATGTGTGATAGAAGGGTTTCAGCTAAAATGAAAGGAAAGGTTTCTAAAACTGTGGGGAGACCAGTTATGTTATGTGGTCTGGAGACAGCGCCACTGAGTAAAAGACAGGAGGCAGAGCTGTAGGTGGCAGAGATGAAGATGCTGAGGTTTTCTTTCGGAGTGACCTGGATGGATAGGATCACAATTAAGCATAACAGAGCAGGGCCATTCCTGACCAATTTGGTACCCTAGGCAACATATTTGTTAGCGCCCCCCCCCCCCCCCCCCCCCCCCATTTTCACCACATATAGTGAGCAGCCCATCCCTCTTCCCACAGCCCAGCAAAGATAGCACCTTCAGGTAGCTCACTGGTCTGCTGGGTGCTGAGACTAGGGTCTGTGGTGAAATTATCGCATCACAGGAAAAAGTGAAACGGGCATAAGGCACACTAGAAAAATGATTTCATTATTATTTAAAGACTTATTACGAACGGTTTTGTTGTTCTTTTGTTTTATTGTTTTGTATAATTTTTTGAATAGTGCTATCATCAAATATTATTTGAATATTTTTCTTGACGCCCTTTTGGACGCTGCTGCGCCCTTAGACAGTTTGCCAAGCTTGCCTTATGGGCAGCACGGGTCTTTATCAGAGGGACAACGCATGTTGGAGTATTTGGAGATAAAAGTCAGAGAGGCCAGACTGACATGGTTTGAGCATGTCCAGAGGAGAGATAGTGAATATGTTGGCAAAAGGAGGTTGAATTTCAATATGCCAGGCAGGATGTCTAGAGGACGACCAAAGAGGAGGTTTAAGGATGTAGTTAATGAGGACACGAAGGTTGTTGGTGTCAGAGCTGAGGATACAGAGGACAGGGTTAGATGGAGACAACTCACTGTGGTGACCCCTGAAGGGAAAAGCCAAAAGTAAAAGAAGAACAAGTTGTGAATGACAATATGTTAAAGATTCTATGTTGTCAATGTAAAATTAATTTCTAGAATAGATCTGGTTCATGTGTCACGGTCTATGGCAGTCATTGGGTTAATGATATAGTGCGGAAGTTATGTGGTAGAAATGCAACAAATGAACTTCCTAAATGTGACTGCTTTGAAATAATGTGGAAATTATAACAGTTTATGTCAAGCATGCAGGACAAAAAGTGAAATATTGTTTTGTACTATACCTAAAAATGACAAATTACCGTAATTTCCCGAATATAAGACGCACTTTTTTCCCCCAAAATCAACTTGATCAAATAACGGTGCGCATTATAAACGGGTACATGGATGGAGACAGATATATATATATATATATATATATATATATATATATATATATATATATATATAAACCGATTTTTTTTTTTATTGACACAGCCACGTTGTGTTGAGAAACGTATGCGGCGACCCGTTGCCGACCATTACGGTACTGGACGTCACCATTTTGTTTCGGTAATACTTCACTCTAATCGGCCGAATGATTTCGTCTGTGTTAAATTCTGCTTTTTTCACTCTTCATAAAGCACAGAATTTAGTTTCTTGAACTCATTTGAGTCAACGTTTATTGCAGCTCCGCAACTCGGACCATAACATACGTAAGCACACAGATTTCCTGTGTCCGTTAACTATATCTGTCCCTCGGGAAACTCAAACCCAAATAACAATAGTTCCTATTGTTACTGTCGTGTTGACAGCGATGAGCTCTCTCGGATTTCCAACTTACGTTCTCACTTTCATTTTACCGTATCAATCCATGGAAGAAACATTTATTCATCATGATGAAACGAGCAAGTTATACAGTGGCCTTTAAAAAAAAAGTCACATCTGTTTTGTTTTCTCCTAGATTCTGGTAAGTTGGAGAAGTTGTCAAATCATATTATTACCATAAATATTGTCAGTTTATGGTAATGTTTTAAACTACCAATGTCCTATGCTTGTGCTGTGTTTCACCAGTCAGTAAAATGACATTTCTGTATCTGTACACGAGCTCTGTTTTCTTGTATTCTTCTATTTATTGGTGCAAAAATTAGGGTGCGCGTTATACACGGGTACAGTAATTTTCCCTAGATTTTACAAGTAAATTTGGGGTGCGCATTATCCACGGGTGCGCCTTATATTCGGGAAATTACGGTAACATCATTATTATTAGCCTGTTTTTGGTCTCAAAATGATCATATTTCACAATTTAAAGCAACATTTGGTAACTTAGTCGATTTTAGCCGGGACGGTGGACAAAAGCAGTAGTGTTTTGCCTTAAGGAAGACGTTTCTCATGAGGACCAAAGCACACCCGCATAGTGTCGTAAAATCATGATGGTGGCCTGTAGATGAATTAAAGAACATTTCTGTTTCCAGCGGCTTTGTAATGAATCCATTTGTGGCTGAACAATAGCTTATGGTGGTTAGCAACTGTGTGGCTGAGTTTGGCTACCCTACCCCACCTGAACTCATCAGCGCTGATGAGTTTGGTTGGGGGGGTTCACGCCAGCAAGTGAAAGCCAGGCCAATGTTTATTCTGCACATCCTGGTAGCCGCCCTTTTTTTTTCCTCCTCAAACGAAAGTTTTTGTCTCTTTTGCTCCGCCATCTTTGCAGAATTCGTGTGAAAGCGTTAGTATCGACTTCCATCTTTATAATGAATGGGGGAAGGGGGTGGTCACGTATTTAGGAAAGCAGTCAGCAGGTAGGCAGTTTTTTTTGTGTGTGTGGCAGGGTTTGGTGCCGGTGAAAGCGGTACAGACCCCTCAAGATATAAAAGAGGTGTCATTCAACTAGTTGTCAGTCGACAAATCATCACAAATGTTATTAAAATATTTTACTGTAAAAAGGTTGAAAAAATACCTATTGTTGCTTTAAAATACAGACCGTGTGTAAACAGGTAAAAAGTCACTCCACCCCGATCAACTGCCAGATGAACGTTTATTCACTGCCACCCTCCTGCTTCAAATGGATTGGACTACTGATAACAATTGGTGGCAAGGTGCATCTTGGCCAGAGGAAGAACAAACTGTATTTTTTTAAACTCATTAGCAGCCATTAACGGCCCTAGACACCAAATCCATTTGGATTCAATTGAACGTCTACTTATGATAAACTCTGAGAAAAAGGATGATTGGACGCCACACAATGGGGTACCGCACGCTACACGTCACTTCCGCTCATTAATATTTATGACGTTAGCTTCTGTGGCTCTGCTGTTAGCTAAGGGGGGACAAGCTCTTGTTTGTCCCCAATAGGAAATGAATGGGAATAGTGTACGAAGCAGATGTTTACAGAGCTAAACCTACCAATTCTGTCCGAAAATGATGTCCCTGGTGCCAAATTCACTGGTAAAGATGTGGAAGAACATACAAATGTTCAGTTAAAGAGATGGCTTGAGTGTCGACGGCTGAAAAATACAGAAAAAAATGAGCTAACCTAAGCTTACCCTTAGCTTTTTTTATCTACACCTTTTTCTTACGCCACTGACTATGACATTCTTTTTTTTCAACAATCTATCCTTTACCACCATAAGCCCCATCTTTCTTATATATTATATCCTCTGGTTGTCTTACGTCTCTGACCGTTCTTTTGGGGGACATTGCGTCTAGAGTCATTTCTACAAGTTAGTAGCAGTGAATAATCGGGATGTCATTTTTTGAAAGATTACCGGAGAAAGAAGGACGAAATATAATGATTTGCATGCGAGGGCGTGTATAGGATGTCCTATCATCATCCTGGGCAGGGCAACAAGTGCTACTATTTTGTTTACAGTGCTATATGTAGCTTACGACCAAGTGTTATTTTCGTCATTGATCACGATTCCGAAAATATTTTGTCAACGAGCATTTTTTTTCATGACAATGACGAGCTTAAAACGTTTCTTGGGAGACTAAAACATGACGAGAGGAATGCCAGCTTTCGTCTGACGTGACGAGAACGAGAAAAAAATGCGCCATAGTTTCCGTCACATGTTCACAATGCGTGGCATTTTATGTGTAGTTAGCCTGCATCGTAGCAGTGTCTGGTTGTGTCACTCATGTGATGTGCTGCACCCCCTCACACACTCTTCATCTCCAGGCTTGCACACAGGCACACACGGTAAGAATTGTTAAAGAATACACAATGTTGCTTTAGCCTTTAAAGGGCTGTGCTGAGTGATCATCACACACTAAATGTAACCCGTAGCGTTAGCATAGCCTTCAAGTTCTCATTAGCATTAGGCTAACGCTAACAGCGAGCGTTCTCTTAAACTCTCGGACACTCTCGGGTATGATTAATTGAAAATATTGTACTGTTTTCCTGCTGAGTGTGTATTATCAGGAAGTTGGCGTTCTCCTTGTAGATGCTACAATATATGTGCTCGTCTGCTAATGTTTATTCGAAATAGTTGGAAACGTCGACTAAAATTTAATACAAATACTAGACAAAGACAAACACATTTTGAAATGACTAAAATATGACGAAAACTAGTAAGTGTTATAGTCCAAAATGACTAAGACTAAGATGAACATTAAAAGGGCTGCCAAAAACAACACTGCTTGCGGCCATCTAGGATAAGGCAACCAATGGTTGAAAATTTGATTATTTTAAAAAAATAATAAAAATTAAAGTGAAATAAAATAAAATTAGATAGCAAAAAGTCCATTTTGTACAACATACACATTATTTCTTAGAACTCCCCGATATCAATTATGTTATTTTAGTGCCATATCAATATCTATAATAATATCCGTATCGGTGTAACAGTGGTGATAATAATGTCTTTTATGAATGCATACTGCTTCTATTTCGTTTGTTATCCTGCTTAATAGATTTCTGATGGCGGATGTGGTGTCAAAACAAAAGCTTTTTTGGGGTGGCGCGTTGACACTATCTGCTTTTTTGAAGCCGTTGCCGTCAGTTGGCTCCAATTAGATGGGTCTAAAAGGGAGAAGAGCCTTCAGACATTTTTTGTCACTCTCTCTCTCTGCCGCGCTGTAAAAGTGAGCAGTTAGGGATAATTGAAAAACTTTTCAATTAATAAATGCAGTCTTCGTCGTCGTGGTCGCTGCCAAATGGAGCAGCGCCGATAGCTGCTGCTTCTGCTGCTGTTGCTTGCCGCTTCACAGTTGTGTCTGAGGCAGAAATAGTAGATGGAGGAAGAGAAGAAGCGTGTGAAGATGAGCCACAAGAACTCGCATGTCTTCTTCTTCTTAGTCTGGCCTACTTTTTCGCTCAAAGGCAACAAGCACAAGGGAGCCACATGGACGGGATGTGATTATTGGTGTTTTAAATCGGGGTATTTATAATTCATAACAAGAGTGAACTGCCACAGTAGAATTCCTAAAGGTGACATGTTGTGGAATATACAATGTAATATGTCATGTAAGATAGTCTAGAACAGGGGTGTAAAACTCATTTTGGTCACATTCATGGCAATTAGATCTCATGTGGGCTGGACTAGTTTATTTTTGGCTAAATAAGTTAACTCACCAGTTGCCATTAACGGCGCTCGACATCCAATCAATTTTTACGAGTTCATTCCAATGGCTGATGCTTGTCTTTCAATGAGGGGAAGCTTAAAGTGTGCCCGCCTGTGAGTGCTTTGTGACGATGGAGGGGCTCAGCGTCACCTGCTGTTCAGTAGGGAAAGAAACTTGAGTGCCTTAAGTCAAATCTCTAAACACAAGCAGTTACAATCAATGTTGTCATTAACACATTACTACTAACATTAACATTTATTGTAATCTGATTACTTTCAGTAAAGAGCAATCTAACGATTAATTTTTCCAAACCAGTACTCTGATTAACCCTTTAAGGTCTGGGCCTATTTTGTCTGATTTTGCATGCCTTTGAAGTTGCCTTTATATTTCAAAGAAAGAATTGTTTATGATGGCCTGGTTTGGTCCCTTTTTTTGTGACACCTTGAACTTCATGTCCAAACTGTTGTTTCCTTCACTGACCAATTATAAATCATCATTTTGGGCCCAAAAAGACCAAAAATTCCAAAATCGTTTTGTCAAAATTTTTAATATTGATGTCCAATTGACAACCAAACATGCGTAACGAACCGTTTTGAAACTTTGTAATATTTATTCAACATGTTAGGATGAACATTCAACCAAAAAAATTTAGAAAAAAGTCTTATATTTGACAATTCAACATAAACAACAGGTATAGCCATAAGCGTTTTTTGCCTTTATCCATGCTCTAGTCAAAACAGGTTATATACAGCAGACCAAACAGTGAAGAACAGTGAAAAAATATATACCATCTAACACAAAAAGTGTTTAGAGGCCATCTCTTTATGAGTTTAGGTATTGCGGCCCATCACCTGATGAAAACTATGTACACACAATCAAGCTTCTTGAACACACATTTATATACACAAATTGAGAAGACTGATTGTGGGGGAAAAAATATATATATAACATTGGAAAAAGTATTTTCAAAAATATTTACAATAAACAAGTTAAATTTTTTTCAGGCATGCCACTCCAAAAAGCAGTTTCGTCCTGGAATTAGACACAGGGCTACATCACACAGCCCACACTTCCATGGGGTGTCGGTCCTCTTTAAACCCTTCCATTTTCATTTCACTTTACTTTCATTGTCACTATAAATGTACATTAAAAAAAAGTCAGTATTTATGAAAATAATAAAGTATAAAATAAAAATATATACAGCAATAAATAATAATGGAAATCTATATGTATGACAATAGAAAGAATATCATAGCTGAATATGTGCTACATCCCTAATCTTCATATAGAAAGAAGAACACCACAAATTATAAATTCCTGCCCTGGGATACACACAGTGCACGTACGACTTTGAGCTGATATGCACATTTTATTATTATATACACAAACACACACTTATATTGCATCAAAATTAACTTTGTCATGCAATATCAAAAGAAACTTTCAAAAGAAACTTTTTCAGCATAAAAAAAAAAAGTGAGTTGGCTTACCTCTGCTCGTCGATGGCGTCACCCACGTGTTCAAATCCGTCACTATCTTCACTCGAGGACTCTTCCGAAGAAGACGATGATGACGAATTTGGACCATCCTCTTCCTCAAGTTGATCAAAAAGCACAATTGCTTGCGCTAAATTTAGTTTTCCGTTCATTCTCAAAGTCACACAAAGTCGCTCGCTTGACGTGTTCGTTTAGCATCTTTGGGATGTATTGAAAGTCTGATTGAGTGTAAAGTGCTTTGTTGCCGCCACATTTTGTGGCCAAATTGACTGCGTGTTTGTACGCCATACTTCCGGGTTGTGCACGCACATTCGCACCTGCCCTCACCTGTGTGTTTATTCCACTGTGCAATTCATTTGTGTGTTGTTGATTATTGTGCAGTCAATTTGCATTGTTTTACATAGGCACTGACATGCTGTTAACCCTAACACCAATTTCAGAATTTTTGACATTAGGCTGAATCTTTGAGTTAGCGGGGGTTAAATTGGTCGGTGGAGTTAGATTTTACACAAATAAAGAAGAAGAAATAGAAGCACAATTTTTCTTTTGTCATCTTTAACAAAGCAAATGTCGCCAGGATGATTATGAAAGTGTCAACTCAGAACAACGGAATGAAATCAAAATTGATTGGCCGTCTAGCCTCTAGCGCTCTCAGTGGCAGCCAAAATAATAGGAAAGCCGTACAGTGGGCAGCAGAAAGCGTAGCTATCGCTGGAGTCAATCACGCACAGCGGGCTGGATGAGTTGACACTAAAGAGAGCTGTCAGTCGTCAGGACGTCAGGATGCTGCTGCTCAGCTTCTCCACCTGCGCTGTCAAATGCCCACCCGACATCCCTTGCCCATGCTCCCCCTCTCTCGCCACCTGCCTACCTGTCTTGTCTTGTCTGGGATAGCTATCAGACCTGCAGGAGTCTTCTTTGGCTTCTTATTCAAAAAGAGATTTTCAGTGGTAGAAGCAAGTCATAAGTAGGTTTCAAGTCTTAAACCTGAAGATTTTGAGCAAGTTGAATTTAGTCACTATAGGGAGGAGTTTTTACTGATTATTTTTTACATGATGTGGGTGAAAATCTGCAATAGATTTTTTTCCCAGTGCAATTGTCAGTGATAGATGCATGAAAAAAAATATTGTTCAACTATGGTAAATAATACATACTCAAAAAACAAATATTTTGATTGTTTATTATTTGAGAGTAAAACATTGAAGCAACATTTGTAATATAATATACTGTATGTATATATGGCGAATAACACTTAGGTGACTTGAAGTTCTGCTCTGAGACCCCCAATTTGGCCAAATTTCAAAATTGTCCTATATGCATGTGTGATACATCAATGGAAAGCTTAAAATCACAATTTTCTGAGGGAAGAAAATTTTTGAACAGGAGGGCATTTTAAAAAAAAATGTTTAAACCCCTAAACCCTAACTCTAATGAGAGACCATAATTAGAGACAGCATGATTTTAACTAGATATTATTGGTTACTTACCTTGTTTCGATCCAAAACTATGTGTAGCATGTCTCACCAAGTGTCAAGGCACAGCTGTGAATGGCCACAGCTGGACTTTTGGGAAATTTTATGGGTGAAACACAGTAATATAACAAGGGTTGCAATGCAGAAATCGCAGACATCAAGGAGTGGTCGAGATTTTCATTTTCAAATATTTACCCTTTTAGACGTTTTTTTTTTTTTTTATTATTTTATTTTGTTGGGATCGATTATTTATTATCTAAAATATCGGGGGAAATGCGACAGTAACAAAAAAAAAATACAATTAAACGATAGTTATGACCTACTGTATTTACAGATTTTTTTCATTGTGACATAAGTTGTTTAAAAGTTTAAAATATGTGAGTGAATAATTTTGTAAAGTCATTTTTTAAACTAAATATTAGACATCAATTAATGATTCCAAAGAATGATAGACATTTCGAATAATAAATATAATTACTTACCTTCTTTTTATGGCTAGGTTGAAACAAAAGCGGTTGCGCGGTAGCTGTAAATGGGGGTCTCCAGGGTAAAACAGACAAATTAGAAATAGTTTGGGGGCTTAACTTTACCAGAGTACCTTTTTGAGAAAAATGTACTGTTAAGAGTAGTTTTATTAAGCCATACTTTTTACTTTTACTTGAGTACATTTGTGAAGAAGAAACTCTACTCTTACTCCGCTACTTTGGGCTTTTTTTTTTTTTTTGCAAACAGTCGCTCTACCTGTTTCACCAATGAGATGTCGCAACAATAATCGCATGACTCCATTATACCAATCAGACTCAAGATTGCCATTCTATGATCACACTGGCTTGTTCAATCACGTGACGTCTTTAAAGCACCATAAAATTGAAGGATTTGACATAGAGCGCTGCCCTCAGCGTGACTCGAAACCTCTCGTTTTTATTTAGCCCTGATGGACCACAAAAAAACGGAGATAGGATCCTTTTAAATTCATAATAGGAACTATGAAGGAACGATTCACTATTCAACTATTCAAATTAGGAACTATTTTCTCCACTAAAGGGCACTCATGCTCTTTGAATGAATGATTGATGATGAATGATTCTCGCCGGAATGCGATGATCTTTTTTTTTTTTTTTTTTTTTAATTTCTTTGATTTAATGTGGTGATGTAACAGTTTATTGTACAGTATAATAATTATAGTTCATATAGCAGGGTAACCAAATGTCCCCTTCAGCCCGGACAAATCCATTTTTCACTTTCTCTCCGTGTTTTATGATCGTGGGCTGAGAACCCCCAAAACAGGCACGAAAAATAACCAGGATCTGAGTTCAAGCAGTGTATTGTTCACAGGGCTGTGGAGTGTGTGACGTGAAGATTCCGGGCGAAGGTACAATTAACGAGAGGCATAGACGAGATCCTGGAACACAGCAAATCGGTCGATGATTAGTTGAGTCCACACAGAAATATTCAAAACGCGAGAAGGCACTGACAGTGAACTGAAAAAGACGATCCAGCGACGTGGTGGAGCTCTGGCTGGCTTATGTACAGTGGAGCAAATAAGTATTTAGTCAGTCACCAATTGTGCAAGTTCTCCTACTTGAAAAGATTAGAGAGGCCTGTAAGTGTCAACTTGTATAAACCACCAACTATGAGAGACAGAATGTGGAAAAAAAAAAAAAAAAAATCACATTGTTTGATTTTTAACCCTTTAAGGTCTGGGCCTATTTTGTCTTATTTTGCATGCCTTTGAAGTTGCCTTTATATTTCAAAGAAAGAATTGTTTACGATGGCCTGGTTTGGTCCCTTTTTTTGTGACACCTTGAACTTCATGTCCAAACTGTTGTTTCCTTCACTGACCAATTATAAATCATCATTTTGGGCCCAAAAAGACCAAAAATTCCAAAATCGTTTTGTCAAAATGTATAATATTGATGTCCAATTGACAACCAAACATGCGTAACGAACCGTTTTGAAACTTTGTAATATTTATTCAACATGTTAGGATGAACATTCAACCAAAAAAACTTAGAATAAATAGTCTTATATTTGACAATTGAACATAAACAACAGGTATAGCCATAGGCGTTTTTTGCCTTTATACATGCTCTAGTCAAAACAGGTTATATACAGCAGACCAAACAGTGAAGAACAGTGAAAAAATATACCATCTAACACAAAAAGTGTTTAGAGGCCATCTCTATATGAGTTTAGGTATTGCGGCCCATCACCTGATGAAAACTATGTACACACAATCAAGCTTCTTGAACACACATTTATATACACAAATTGAGAAGACTGATTGTGGGAAAAAAATATATATATAACATTGGGAAAAAAAGTATTTTCAAAAATATTTACAATAAATAAGTTAAATTTTTTTCATGCATGCCACTCCGAAAAGCAGTTTCGTCCTGGAATTAGACACAGGGCTACATCACACAGCCCACACTTCCATGAGGTGTCGGTCCTCTTTCCACCCTTCCATTTTCATTTCACTTTACTTTCATTGTCACTATAAATGTACATGAAAAAAAAGTCAGTATTTATGAAAATAATAAAGTATCAAATAAAAATATATACAGAAATAAATAATAATGGAAATCTATATGTATGACAATAGAAAGAATACCATAGCTGAATATGTGCTACATCCCTAATTTTCATATAGAAGGAAGACCACAAATTATACTTTGATCCGATATGCACATTTTATTATTATATACACAAACACACACTTATATTGCATCAAAATTAACTTTGTCTTGCAATATCAAAAGAAACTTTCAAAAGAAACTTTTTCAGCAGCATAAAAAAAAAACCTCTGCTCGTCGATGGCGTCACCCACGTGTTCAAATCCGTCACTATCTTCACTCGAGGACTCTTCCGAAGAAGACGATGATGACGAATTTGGACCATCCTCTTCCTCACGTTGATCAAAAAGCACAATTGCTTGCGCTAAATTTAGTTATCCGTTCATTCTCAAAGTCACACAAAGTCGCTCGCTCGCTCGATTCAAACGGCCGTCGGTCGCCACCTCGCTGCTTCAGAACACTCCTCCCTCTCATTCGGTGGAACCTCGCACGGCAGTTATATTTATTTAAAAAAAAAAAAAAAACGCATGTTGTGCTTCCACTGTGACTTCGAAAGGGTTCGTTTGATTTGTGTTTTTTTCATGGAGCTTCCGTTTTGAAAAAGGACTAGAAATGATGGAAATATAGACATAAACAAATTATCCATGCAGCGTTTTAATGTTTTTTTGAGAGGACAATAAAACTATAAAACTTAAATGACAATATCTCACGTTTTAGTTGGTCGATTGAGTTCAAATAACAACGAGAGTAAACCGCAACTTCCGCACTTTAAAACGAGACCAACCAACGGCATGTGGGTGACGTAATTGAAACGCGAGGGCGCTTCAAAGACGACGTGCGCTGAGGACGCGCCGGCGCGTCCTTCGACTCTCAAGGGTTAAAGAACTTATTTCCAAATTAGAGTGGAAAATAAGTATTTGGTCAACTACAAACAATCAAGATCTCTGGCTGTCAAAGAGGTCTAACTTCTTCTAACGAGGTCTAACGAGGCTCCACTCGTTACCTGTAGTAATGGCACCTGTTTTAACTCATTATCGGTATAAAAGACACCTGTCCACAATGTCAGTCAGTCAGTCAGTCACACTCCAAACTCCACTATGGCCAAGACCAAAGAGCTGTCGAAGGACACCAGAGACAAAATTGTAGACCTGCACCAGGCTGGGAAGACTGAATCTGCAATAGATAAAACGCTTGGTGTAGAGAAATCAACTGTGGGAGCAATAATTAGAAAAAGGAAGACATACAACACCACTGATAATCTCCCTCGAACTAGGGCTCCATGCAAGATCACACCACATGGCGTCAAAATGATAACAAGAACGGTGAGCAAAAAACCCAGAACCAAACGGAGGGACCTAGTGAATGACCTACAGAGAGCTGGGACCACAGTAACAAAGGCTACTATCAGTAACACAATGCGCCGCCAGGGACTCAAATCCTGCACTGCCAGACATGTCCCCCTGCTGAAGTCCAGGCCCGTCTGCGGTTCGCTAGAGAGCATTACAATGATCCAGAAGAGGACTGGAAGAATGTGTTATGGTCAGATGAAACCAAAATAGAAACACAGGTTCTCGTGTTTGGAGGAGAAAGAATACTGAATTGCATCCGAAGAACACCATACCCACTGTGAAGCATGGGGGTGGAAACATCATGCTTTGGGGCTATTTTTCTGCAAAGGGACCGGGACGACTGATCTATGTAAAGAATGATTGGGGCCATGTATTGAGAGATTTTGAGTGAAAATCTCCTTCCATCAGCACATTGAAGTTGAGACGTGGCTGGGTCTTTCAGCAAGACAATGATCCCAAACACACAGGCAGGGCAACAAAGGAGTGGGTTCGTAAGAAGCATTTCAAGGTCCTGGAGTGGCCTAGCCAGTATCCAGATCTCAACCCCATAGAAAATCTGTGGAGGGAGTTGAAAGTCCGTGTTGTCCAACGACAGCCCCAAAACATCACTGCTCTAGAGGAGATCTGCAAGGAGGAATGGGCCAAAATACCAACAGAAGTGTGTGAAAAGCTTGTGAAGAGTTACAGAAAACGTTTGGCCTCCGTTATTGTCAACAAAGGCAACATAACAAAGTATTGAGATGAACTTTTGGCATTGACCAAATAATTATTTTCCACCACGATTTGCAAATAAATTCTTTAAAAATCAAACAATGTGATTTTCAGGGTTTTTTTTTTTTCCACATTCTGTCTCTCATGGTTGAGGTTTACCCATGTTGACAATTACAGGCCTCTCTAATATTTTCAAGTGGGAGAAACTTGCACAATTTGTGGTTGACTAAATACTTATTTGCGCCACTGTAGGCTGTTGATGATGATTGCAGACAGCTGATGTCGCTCCACCCATTAGGTGCTGGTCCTGCAATTGGTGACGTCCGGCCAGGTTTAATAAATTCATGAAAAAGTCAGTTTTTCATGATCTTTAACGGGACCAATTTGAAGAGAATCTCTCAGGCTGCTGGGGGCAGTGCCTGCCTGCGTTGACGTGTCTTCTACTAGTAGGCAGGGGCGGACTGGGACTAAAAAGCAGCCCTGGACTTTGACTCAGCCCAGTCCACAAGCATCGCTGTACGAAGGGAAACACAGACCCTCTAGGGGGGTCCTAGGGCATGCCCCCCCGGGAGAATTTTTTAAAAACATTTTATTGTAAAATGCATCAATTTCGTGCACTTTGAGAAAAAATGAAGCGGCTACGAAGAACTACACATTGCGTGATTATACATTTTTAACTTGAATAGTCACTGAGAAATTAACAGCACAGTCCAGGTCTCAATGTAGAACCAGAAAAGGCAGGAGACTACCTGAAGCACAAAGAAAACATGGTATGATATATGATAAATCATGATGAAAAGAGGCTGTAATTATACATTTTAACTTGAATACTCACTGAAAAATGAACAGAACACTCTCAGAATCTCCATGTAGAACCAGAAAAAGACAGGAGACTACTATATTTCTTCTGAACTAATATTGCTGCTGCGTGTGCATACGTTGTTTTACAGCTAAAATATTTTTTCTTAGGAGAGGGATAGTGGGACTAGCACGATTGCAAACGGGGACATGGACTAGCCGGCACTAACCCTTTAATTGCCATTTATTTCATTTAAAATGTAGCTACCTGGTGGATAACAATTGCCAATATACTTCTGTGATCTTCCAGAAGCTACAGATTACCAGTCCGCCCCTGCTAGTAGGGGGAGAAGTTCTAAGATGTTATGCTGTTGTATTGTGTTCATAGTACTCCATACACTTGTCTGTAAGTTTATCTCCTGTTAATGTCGATCATGTGTCTTCTGTTGTAGATTGGGGTTATATGTGTACACAGAAATTCAGTATATTGTATTACTCTTGTATTATATTCGAAGTAACTGTGACACAGAGGATTATTTCTTCACAGTTAGCATGTGTTGAAATTGACACTTTGCACAGAATACCACGTTACTGTGCTGCCTGTGACGTGTTCCCAGAGAGCCTGCCTAGTTTTTTCACGATCAATACGTATATAATGGCAACTGATGATCCCGTTTGGTGTCACATCGTTGCGCTACCGATGATTGTAAACTTTTATAGCAATGTTTGATTTTGACTCGGCTACCGGTGCTCGCTAATAGGGTAGCTAACAGTGAGCTAAGCAACGTTAAGAATTATGGGAAATATAGTTTTGAACTGCTGCGTTTGGAAACATGCTGGTTGAATCTTTTGTCAGTGTATTTCAGTTATTGTTTGCGACAGATCTAGAACATTGAATGAGAATAACAATTGAGGTGGGAATAACAATTTGTCTATGACAAATTACGTGATAGTAATTTTTAAAAATGGTTAGTTGGCACATAGCCTACTGTGTGTGTGTATTGAGTGGACTACATTTCCATGGGTCTGCATTATATTGTTTTTTTATCATTATTTAATTCGTTTTTTTTGGGGGGGGGGGTTGTGTTTTCATTGTTTGATTTGTTTTTTTAGGAAGAATAAAGCCTGTCGAGTAACCTGTAACCTGTTGAGTTAAAAAATATTTCCATATAGTATATAATATAATATATGCTATATGGGTAATGTATATAATATATATATATATATATATATATATATATATATATATATATATATATATATATATATTTTTTTTTTTTTTTTTTTTTTTTTTTTTAAATAAAACTGAATTTTTCTATCCAGACGGAGGAGGCACACTTTAAATGATATTAAAGTGATATAGGCATCTTTGAATGAACTTCGAGTAAAATTCAAGTATCTCAAGGCCGGGCCAAGTGTCCTCTTTTTTGGAAATCAAAATATAGTCACCCTATCATATAGATAACTTTGTGCTGAGAAAAATATGCCATTGTTTAAAGGGGGAAAAATCAAATATTTTAAGCAGTTACTCACAATGTTACTCATTACTTGATTATTCTTTTCACTAAATTCTTTTTACTTTTTTTACTACATTTTTAGGATGACTGCTTTTACTTTTACTCGAGTAATATTATTTTGAAGTAACTCTACTCTTACTTATGTAAAATCTTTGGCTACTCTACCCACCTCTGATCTTTTGTCATTTTTCTTCTTGGTGAACTTATTTTTTTTAAATAAATGATATCCTGTTTTGGGATTCCCGTGAGAGCCAGTAAATCATACCACAGAGGTATTCATTTTAACAGTATGAAAAAAAGAGGGCGGGTGTTTTATTAGCCGGGTATGATGGACAGGAGGGACTCGGAGGTCAAAGCCGACTTGACAGGTGATTAAAGAAGCCGTTGAACTTTGCGCTCCAGCAAATGAGCCTCGCTCACCTCCTTTGCGACCTCATTTGCATAAAAATGTGACAAAGCAGGTCACAAGTTAAACATTTCATCATCTTTTTATTTCACTGGAGATGGAAATGACTTTTTAATGGCACACGCTTCACGACTTGTAAGAGTCGCATTCGCAAAGGGCCACAGTCCGGTCACTGAAGCCTGTTGATTTTTAGAGAACAAAGATTTCAAATTCTCTATTTTCTGGCATTGGTAATTAGTGGTTCCACAGACGTCAATAAATGTCCAAGCCATCCCCTTCCCAGTCTAAATGGATCGGAAGTCTATCACCATCAATGACGGCCAAAGAGTTGAAAAGGACACAAATGGAGTTAGCCCACTTTTGGTCTGTGTAGCTCACATTTGTGCTGCCAGGCCAACCAGTTAAAAGGGATTGGACGTCTAGCGCCATCTATGGCACCCAATGAGTTAAAATGACAAAACTGGAGTTAGCACATTCGTGCTTTCAGTAGCTCAAATTTGTTTTTCACTGACAACCCTGCAGGTCAAATGACAAGAAAGAAGTGAGTCCACTCTTGCACTCAATAGCTCAGACTTTTTAATCGTTACTCTCAGATGTCCCAGTTAAAATGCGCCTGACATCTACTACCTTCTACGGTAGCCAATACAGTTGGCCAATAGAGCATTGCAAATGATATTGGATAACATGGACATTGTTTTTTCATTATCGGCTTTGGGACATTAAGCATGTTGCCTTTCAAAGTGAATGTAACAGCCTTCTGTCTTTGCAAATGTGTTGCTCATAATAAACCCCTTCAGACCTGAGCATGCTCTAAATCAATAAAGACCCTGAATATAGTTGCTATTGCCACTTCTGGGAGATGATTGGACGAAACTTTACCCATCGGAATCAAATCATGAGGTTTAGTACGCCTTCTTTGCTATTTTTGGCCCTTTAAAAATGACAGCCGTCACAAAACAAAGAGCTGTTATATGAAGGTAAAACAGTCTAGATTCTTGGTTAAAAGCAAAAAAACGGCATTTATCGTTTATTTTACGTAAATATTTCAAGGCAAAGTTACGGTATTGTGTAATCCAACATGGCGGCCGTCACGAAACAAAGAGCTTTTTAAGTTGAAAATTCTTGTAAATAAATGCTTAAATCCCGCTTTTTTTATTGAAATGAACCTAAAACAGTGTCGATTCTTGGTCAAAAGCAAAAACGGGAAGTTATTGTTCATTTTACGTAAATATTTCAAGTCAAAGTCACGGTATTGTGTAATCCAACATGGCGGCCGTCACGAAATAAAGAGCTTTTTTAGTTGAAAATTCTTGTAAATAAATGCCTAAATCGCGCAATTTCTATAGCTATGAACGTAAAACAGTCCAGATTCTTGGTCAAAAGCAAAAAACGGGCAGTCATCCTTCATTATAAGTAAATATTTCAAGCCGAAGTTACACTTTTGTGTACTCATGGCGACCACCACAAAACACAAATTATTTTTAAATAAATACTTAAATCGCGCAATTTCTATAGCTATGAACGTAAAATAGTCTAGCTCCTTGGTTAAAAGAAAAAAAATGAGCAGTTATCATTCATTTTACATAAATATTTCAAGCAAAAGTTACAGAATTGTGTAATCCAACATGGCGGCCGTCACATGAAAAGAGCTTTTTAAGTTAAAAAGTCTTGTAAATAAATCCTTAAATGGTGCAATTTCTGTAGGTATGAACATAAAACCGTCTAGATTCTTCTTTAAAAGCAAAAAACGGGCAGTTATTGTTCATTTTACGTAAATATTTCAAGCCAAAGTTAAACAAATTTTATCCATTGATTTTTTTGCACTTTTTCAAAGTGCATGCATGGTGCTATTTAACTCATTTGCTCCCAAAAACGTATAAACACGTTCTATTTTTAATTGTTTCAGTGTCCCAAAGACGTATTTATACGTCTTTTATGTTGGGTTTTTTTGTTAGTTTTTTTTTCAAAAAAAAAAAAAAACAAACAGGGTCGTGATTCAATTTAGCTCCAAAGCACAAAGCTGAAAATCCATTTTAAAGCAATAAAACTGGCCACTGAAGGGCAGTAGCGCATTTGGTAAGACCCGCAACCCGACTCAACGGCAATGAACGGCCAAGCGGCACGGCCGGGCACCGGCGGAAGATGACCGAATGGATGCCAGGCGCGGACGACCGAGCAGAACGACCGGGACCACTAGTGCAGCAGACAATGCCTTTGAGTCCGTGCTGCTCGCAAGCAGAGCCCGCAGAGACTCCAAAAAATTCATCTTTATGAGACAGACAGCGATGAGGGAAAAGTTTAACCAGCTGTCGCGGCTAGAACAGCGTCATCTTTCAGTTAGTTATGTGTAAATAAATTGATACTTTGCTATCAATAGCTCTATTTGTCTTGTTGTTTATCTGTTTAACATTATTCAGATGTTTGGGATGTACTGAAAGCAAAAAATAGCTGTGTATAAGTCAAAGTTATGTTTGAAATGTATGCTTTCACAAAAAGCTCAAATTTTTTCATCAGAAATTGGAAAATTGCTCAAACTAAGCTATTTTCTAATGCTGATTTACAAAGAATGCAAAAAGATATGAACTAACTTTTATTTTCTGCTAAAAAGAAGAGAGTCCAGTCTTTGTTTTGGTGGGTTCCATGTTTATATAGCAACAGAACAGAATCTTCTGTGGGCCTTGCCAAATCAGTCAAAATCCAGTAAAACGGCCGGGAGCGAAGGGCCTTGCTCCGGTAAAAATGGCTGGGAGTGAATGAGTTAACAATTAAAAATAATTACCTTGAATTCTCGACCAAATCGCTCTTGAGACACTCCTACCAGCTTGTATGCAGTAAAACCTTCGTCCCGTTTCCACCTAAATCCGGCATTAGAATGCACCCTGTGTTTATCACAGTGAAAGACAACTCAAGGTTCTGCCTGGGTCGGCCCCCTACGGAAAGGCGTGACGCAATGTCTGTGGGAGCTGTCTTGTCAACTGATGGTGGAGTTTATGGGAAGTGTATCCTCCATCATTAAACGAAACACAATACGTTTGGAATTTTTGGATAGTTATTTTGAGATTCAGTAGTACTTAAAGGGTTAATTCCGACTTACGTCGCCAGCGTAGGAACCGAGCTCGTTCGTAACTCAGGGACTACCTTTACTTGAAACCATTCCGTCTTAGAGATGAAAGAGGTTTAAATGATTAAATTATGACAGAAGAACTCATTCTTACTCTTCTTTACTTTCCTATGATTCCTTTTTATTTAGAAAAATATTCAACCCTCAAGTCACGAGACGGAATGAAGATCTAATAATGGCCGCCACGTCCTCCCACCTAGTTATCACCTAGCGCTAAACGGATGTATTAAAATCGCTCATGTGATTCATGTGAGCACCAAGGCCCACCGGTCCTTCGTTTCCCTTCTCGTTAAAAAAATGTCTTTTTTAACCTCCACAGTGCAGACAACCGCGGCTAAAGGTCCCGTTTAAAACAACACAGCCACGCGTAGCGTGAGCTGAATTAACAAGCGGGACGTCCGGGTTAGGAAGCCCGAGTTGTAACGACAACACGCGCGACCAATCGGAACGCAGACGCCGGTTCTGTTTAATCGGAAAAACACTCTGTTTGTGCTTATCTTATTGAAGTCAAGTCACACATGTGTGAAATTGGAGGCTAAGATAGGCCATGATAACATGGGGCCTGTACAGTATTGAGGTCAGCCGGCTGACAGTATGATATATATGTGTGTGTGTCTGCGTATTTGCGTGCGTGTGTGTCTGTGTGTGTGTGTGACCAACAGGTGGTTTATTGTGTTGATGAGACAGAAAGTCCCATTAGCCTTCTGTCAAGAAGAAAAGTAGCTCCCTACACACTGCGCGTTAGTATAGATCTGTGTGTGTATGTGCACGCCAGAGAAGAAGAGAGGAAGCAAAATTGGACCAAATAGGAGCAGAACACGAAAGAGCTGTTTTAAACACACACACGCGCGCACGGAGGCAGACAACAGCTATTTGTCTCCTCTAATGGAGCCGGGAGAAGAATGACACGCATCAGGCTATTACCCACAAAGCACTGCGTTAAGGCTGTAAAAATTGAATGTTCAAAAAATATTAGGAGAAGCAGAGTTTCTCCCACTATGTTAGACTGCAAAACATGAATGTAATACAGTGCTGCCTTGATATACAGTGGGGTAAATAAGTATTTAGTCAAACACCAATTGTGCAAGTTCTCCTACTTGAAAAGATTAGCGAGGCCTGTAATTGTCAACATGGGTAAACCTCAACCATGAGAGATTGAATGTGGGAAAAAAAATGAAAATCACATTGTTTGATTTTTTTTTTTTTTTTTAAATTTCCAAATTAGAGCGGAAAATTAGTATTTGCTCACCTACAAACAAGCAAGATTTCTGGCTGTCAAAGAGGTCTGACTTCTTCTAACGAGGTATAACGAGGCTCCACTCGTTACCTGTATTAATGGCACCTGTTTTAACTCATTATCGGTCTAAAAGGCACCTGTCCACAACTTCAGTCAGTCACACTCCAAACTCCACTATGGCCAAGACCAAAGAACTGTCGAAGGACACCAGAGACAATATTGTAGACCTGCACCAGGCTGGGAAGACTGAATCTGCAATAGGTAAAACGCTTGGTGTAAAGAAATCAACTGTGGGAGCAATTATTAGAAAATGGAAGACATACAAGACCACTGATAATCTCCTGCAAGATCTCACCCCTATGGCGTAAAAATGTTAAGAACGGTGAGCTAAAATCCCAGAACCACACGGGGGGACCTAGTGAATGATCTACAGAGAGCAGGAACCACAGTAATAAAGGCTACTATCAGTAACACATTGCGCCGCCAGGGACTCAAATCCTGCACTGCCAGACGTGTATCCCTGCTGAAGCCAGTACACGTCCAGGCCCGTCTGTGGTTCACTAGAACGCATTTGGATGATCCAAAAGAGTACTGGGAGAATGTGTTATGGTCAGATGAAACCAAAATAGAACTTTTTGGTAGAAACACAGGTTCTCGTGTTTGGAGGACAAAGAATACTGAATTGCAATCCTAAGAACACCATACTTACTATGAAGCATGGGGGTGGAAACATCATGCTTTGGGGCTGTTTTTCTGCAAAGGAATCAGGACGACTGATCTGTGTAAAGGAAATAATGAATAGGGCCATGTATCAAGATATTTTGAGTGAAAATCTCCTTCCATCAGCAAAGGCATTGAAGATGAGATGTGGCTGGGTCTTTCAGCGTGACAATGATCCCAAAACACACAGCCAGGGCAACAAAGGAGTGGCTTCGTAAGAAGCATTTCAAGGTCCTAGAGTGGCCTAGCCAGTCTCCAGAGCTCAACCCCATAGAAAATCTCTGGAGGGAGTTGAAAGTCCGTGCTGCCCAACGACAGCCCCAAAACATCACTGCTCTAGAGGACATCTGCATGGAGGAATGGGCCAAAGTCCCAGCAACAGTGTGTGAAAAGCTTGTGAAGATTTACAGAAAATGTTTGGCCTCCATTATTGCCAACAAAGGGTCCATAACAAAGTATTGAGATGAACTTTTGGTATTGACCAAATACTTATTTTCTACCGTGACTTGCAAAAAAATTCTTTAGAAATCAAACAATGTGATTTTCGGGGGGGCTTTTTTCCCACATTCTGTCTCTCATTGTTGAGGTTTACCCATGTTGACAATTACAGGCCTCTCTAATATTTTCAAGTGGGAGAACCTGCACAATTAGTGGTTGACTAAATACTTATTTGCCCCACTGTAAGTATATTAACTCAGCAAATACTGACGGCAATGGACGTCCTTTGCCGTCAATGGCAGCCAATGTCTAAATACAGGTAGTCCCCGGGTTACGACAGAACCGACTTACGCAATTTCGACTTCACGACGCCTGCGTCTCGTTTTTTGTTGGGCGTTTTTTTTTTTATGTTGACTTATGATGTGATGCATGCTTTTATTTTGGCGCAGGAAACAGAACCGAAAGCACGAGAATGTGCAGACGCGCCCGCCCAACCCACGCACGGCACGCACACACAGAGCAGCCGAGTGACAGGGGTGACAGCCTGCAAGCACATTTGTTGCTTCTGAAGCGTCCATAGGCGACGGCTGTACATAACCCCTTTTGTACTGTTTATTGGTCATTTTCAATTGTGGTCGAATACTATCTGAACCTTTTGGAATTTCTCACATTTCTGCATAAAATCGACATCAAATACGAGCGAATCTTTGTCAAAATCACACAGATGAAAAACACAGTGTCTGCTTTGAAAAAAAAAACACACACAAACATTTATAGGTTTTCATATTTTAATAAGGATAGCATGCAAGCAATGACAGAAGGGCGAAAAATAAGTAAGTGAACCCTCTGCCTAAAGAGACTTAAAGAGCAATTGAATCCAATTTTTACCAAACAATTTAAGTCAGTTGTGTGCCCAATCCATGATTAGTGGTTTAAAAGCATTGTCTGATGTGCATCATGGCTCGGTCAAAAGAGCTGTCTGAAGACCTGCGATCAAGGATTGTTGATTTGTATAAAGCCGGGAAAGGATACAAAACCACCTCTAAAAGTCTGGATGTTCATCAATCGACAAACAGAGAAGTTGTCTACAAATGGAGAAAGTTTGGCACTGTTTCATCGCTCCCAAGGAGTGGCCGTCCACCAAAGATGACGCCAAGAGTTCAGCGCAGAATACTCAGAGAGGTAAAAAAAAGAACCCGAGAGTGTCTGCTAAAGACTTACAGAAATCACTGGCACAGTCCAATATCTCTGTGCACACTACAACTATATGTAAAACTATGGCCAAGAATGGTGTTGGTGGCAGGACTCCATGGAGAAAGCCACCACTGTCTAAAAAAAAAAAAATTGTTGCTCATTTAATGCTCGCAAAAAGGCACTTGGACCCTCCACAGAGGTGAAACCAAAGTTGAATTGTTTGGGAATAACACACAACGTCATGTGTGGAGGAAAAATGGAATTGCTCACCAACATCAACACCTCATAACCACCATGAAGCATGGTGGAGAGAGCTTCATGATTTGGGGCTGCTTTGCTCCCTCAGGGCCAGGGCAACTTGAATTTTTGGTTGGTTTTAAATAAAGCAGACATTGTTTTTTCATCTGTGTGACTTTGACAAAGATCATATCAAATTTGATGGTGATTTTATGCAGAAATGTGAGAAATTCCAAAAGGTTCACATCCTTTTTCATAACACTGTATATTTTCAGGATGGCAGCAATATTTAACATACCATACAAGATCTTGCCCGAAATAGTGACCTGTTTTTTTTTTTTTTCATTATTTAGTTTTATTTCGTTTTCAACAGCTAATAAATCACTCAATTTTCACATCAGAAACATAATACTTGAGGAAAGCATGCAGAATCATTTTAATTTTATTCAACAAAAGCAAAATTCACATTTTTCTATATACAATCACAACTTATTTAGGTTGAATTCCGATGTTACTAATGCATCAGCACATCTTGCCGGCTATCTGGCCCTCATCGTTTTAGAAATGTTACATAAAATAAAACACATAAAAAGTGGTTGTATGGACGCAGAAATTTCAAAATTACTTAGTTTTTGCCAAAAAATTGGCAATTGGCTGAAAATTACCTGATCATTTGAATGTAAAGTTACGCTATTATGTATGGATAGAAAATACAACATTGCAGCCATCACAAAAAAAACAAACTGCTTTTTAAGTTGAAAATTCTTGTAAATAAATGCATACATCCTGGAATGTCTATGAATATGAATATAAAACAGTCTAGATTCTTGGTTAAAAGCAAAAAAACGGGCAGTTATCATTCATTTTACGTAAATATTTCAAGCTACAGTCACGCAATTGTGTATAGATACGAAATCCAATGTGGCGGCCATCACAAAACAAAGAGCTTTATAAGTTGAAAGTTCTTGTAAATAAATGCGTATATCCCAGAATTTCTATAGATTTGAACATAAAACAGTTTAGATTTTTGTTTAAAAGCAAAAAAAAAAAAAAAACGCAGGTATCATTCATTTTATGGAAATATTTCAAACTACAGTTACACTAATTTTTTCCTATTTGTTGCATGGATTACCTTGAATCCTCGACCTAATCACTACTGACTGCTTGTATGCAGTAAAACCTTTGTCCTTTTTCCACCTAAATCCGGCATTTTATCGCAGCGTGTGTCTGAGTTTATTACAGTGAAAGCCACCTCAACACTGTGCCTGGGTGGGCCCCCTCTGGGAAGACATGGCACAATGTCTGTAGGAGCTGTTTAGTCAATTAATAGTGAAGTCTATGTGTGGTTGAATACTTGGGGCGAGTTTATGTGATTGTTTTTTAATGTGCGGACGCTAACTGATACATGCTAATCGTTTGTTATTGCTGTAGCAGCTACTTGTAAAAGCAAATTTGAATTGCTGTTATTGAAGATGAGACTGATTTTATTTTATTTTATTTTAGTTTCATTCTGCGAGTGTTGATGTAATGAGCAGCTGAATAGAGCCAGCAAACCACATTGACGTCTGACGTCGTCATTTTGGAGCTTAGCTCAATGTTTAGCTAGGAATAAGCTCCGTCTCGGAGAGGACAATATAATGACATATAATACATGTTTTTGGATAGTTTTTTATACGAAACTCGTTCGTAAACTGGGGACTACCTGTCGTTTGAATCCAATTCCGCACTGTGGCTATCACTTTAGCCTTAAAAATAGAAGCAACGGTGAACATTTTGCAGCTATAACGCGTCACATCATGCATCAGAATGAACAAGTAGTCCGTCGGTGTGGGTCACGATCAATAAGATACGAATATTCCATAATAGTTGTGCAGCGGTCAGGAAATGAAAGCTCTAAGGGCCCGACTGGTGGGCCCCAGACAGGAAGTGACAGAGAGATGAAGACCAAAAGACGTTTCAGCTAACTTGTCAATGTCTAAAATCTTGACTCACTTGTATTACAATATGTATTTTACATGTTCTACTCATAAACTAAAAGTGATATGTACGCCCAAGTATTTCAAACTGTGGACTGTATAATGTTCTAAATATATTACAAATAAATTACATGTATGATTTATATTGTACCGGTACTAAAAATGTGCTTCACAAACTAGATGTACTGCATATGTACTGAATGTACTGGACATGTACAACATCTCTTATACTTTAATTACAAAGTGTATATTTCACATGTACACTAAACACATACTCTACATAATCTATGCATGTTAAGCGCATGTAATGCATAGAGTACATGCTTATCAAATGTCTCACACATGTTCTGGTTGTTAACTAGTGTCAGGGCACTTACTAAATAGGAAAAGAATAGACTGTTCACCAGTCAGTGCACATATGAACAAGCATTCGAGTGGTTTCCAGTACGCAGCAGGACAATTTTTGTTGATCTAAGTCTGACAGCCTTATTTAACAAATTTGGAGGGACAGAACCCTAACCCTAACCTGATCTTAGTTTTTCGCAGGGGTGGAGTGGTCCCCATTATAATAGCGAAAAACGAGCGATCATTGTACCTCAAAAAGTGGAGAAAAATATTGGTAACACTTTACTATAAGGGTCCCTTAATTAACATTAGTTAATGCATTTTTAGACAATAACTAATGTTTAAGTAACATTACAATAATTAATATAATTGCTTATCTAACATTTGTTAATATATTAATTAACATGAGTTAAAGCATTAGTTAATTCATTACTGGTAGTATGCATAACGAGACAGTAACTAATGGTTTGGTAAAATTAAAAAATATAAATAGGCCTATATAGTATTAGGGTTTCGGGTTAGGGTTTGTTAACTTAAGCATCTATAGTTTCTTAGTTAAGGGGCACATGTGCTACACTTTACAGTAAGGGTCCAAAAAGCATTCAGTAATGGTTAATAAAGGTTAAGGAGGGGAACTTAAGCATTTATAATTTCTTAGTTAAGGGACACATGTGCTACACTTTACAATAAGGGTCCCAAAAGCATTCAGTAATGGTGAATTAAGGTTAAGTAATACTGATGAGGTACGTTCACGTGAAATAATACCATACTTAAGGTTAAGTAATAATATATACAGTATAATACATTACTTAATATTTAATTCGTATATACATTAGTGCATTAATAAATAGTTATTAATGTATGCTGGTACTAGGAAGTGATTATGTTATTCTAAAATGAGAAACATTGGTCTGTGAGTCCTTGGGTGCTGCTAACCTAACCTTAAGAATGGTATTATTTCACGTGAACGTACCTCATAAGTATTACTTAACCTTAATTAACCATTACTGAATGTTTTTGGGACCCTTATTGTAAAGTGTAGCACATGTGTCCCTGAACTAAGAAATTATAAATGCTTAAGTTCCCCTCCTTAACCTTTATTAACCATTACTGAATGCTTTTTGGACCCTTATTGTAAAATGCAGCACATGTGTCCCTTAACTAAGAAATTATAAATGCTTAAGTTAACAAACCCTAACCCTATATAGGCCTATATATTTTTTAATTCTACCAAACTTTTAGTTACTGTCTGGTTATGCATTTAACTAATGCATTAACTAATGTTAATTAATATATTACAAAATGTTAAATACGGGATTATATGAATTATTGTAATGTTACTTAAAATTAGTTATTGTCTTAAACTGCATTAACTTAATGCATTAACTCATGTTAATTGATATATTAATAAATGTTAGAAAAGGGATTAAATGAATGATTGTCATTTTACTTAAACATTAGTTATTGCGTAAAAATGCATTAACTAATGTTAATTAAGGGACCCTTATTGCAAAGTGTTACCAAAATATTTGTTTAATTTTAAAAGAAACATGATATCCATTTGTAGGCCATACAAAATCATGTGGTGGGCCAAATCTGGCCCTCGGGCCTTCAGTTTGACACCTGTGACCTGTAGGAGAATGACAATGTAAACCAGTTCAGGGTGGACCCCACCTCCTCCCTGGAGTTAGCTGGGATAGGCTCCAGCACCCCCATAAACCTTATGAGGATAAGCACTTCAGAAGATGGATGAATTAATAATGTTGTACTTGAATGTGCCTGTTTCATAAAAACAACCCAAATATAAGACGGTGTTTTTTGCATTGAAATAACACTGAAAAAGAGAGGGTCGTCTTATATTTGCGGTCAAGACATTATATCCATTCACGACGTTAGATGGCGCCAGATATCATTAAAGTGATGTTCTGTCATGACAGATCTCAGCTACTCTCCCCATTCACGACGCTAGATAGCGCCTAATGTCATTGAAGCAAGCAATGTTCTGTCATGACAGAACTCTTTTTAGTTTAACCAGTTTGCATTATTTTATTGCAATGTTTTTCCTTATTCAGATTTGTTTCAAGACTACAGTTACAGTTAGACTTCGCTTTGATGGTTAATGCAGTTATTGCAATTTGGTTGTTTTATCACAATAGATTGGTTTATTTACATTTCAAAAACCAGAGGCAATTCATTTACGAATGTGATTGCACTTTATTTTACATATTTATATATTAAGATTTGAATATTATATTATATTATTATATATTAAGATTTGAATTAGGCAAAATAACATGCTTTTTCTCTCAAATATATTGTTATAATTATTTGTTTCGAATGTACTGTAATTATTTTCTGCACAAAAATTAATTTGGTGTTCAAAAAGTATTTTTTCAAACTTCAGTCTTGAAAAAGAGGGGGTCGTCATATAATCAGGGCTGTCTTATATTCGGGCCAATACGATAAATAGATAAAAAGATAAATATCAAGATAGAATAAAAAGAGGCATTAAGGAATAGTAGTAACAACAGTCGGTTGGTAATTGGTTGGTGAAAAAAACCCAATGAGCTACAAGTGGGGAAAAAATGACAGCAATTTTGGAATCAGCATGCCAATTTTAGTTTTAAACAGCATAAAAATCTGAACTGAATTTCTTTTTTTCAAATTGCTTCCAATTGTCATAGTCACTGTCGTTGAAAGGCAAAACAACCGGATCTTTTGTCACTGTTATGCACCTTATTGACAATACAGTACTACCAGTTCGTATCATTTCTTTCTAAGCTTGCCAGTGATGAATTTGCCAATTTTGGCTCTCTCTCTTTTCGCTTTTTTTTTTTTTTTTTTTGCCTGAGCTCACAATTGGCGAGCAGTGGACGAAAGCCCCTCGGGCTGCCGATTGGCCCTTCGCCGCGTAGGTCATCAGAAGGGAACGAGAGGTCGGCCCGCCCGCGTCTCCGGTGATCAGCACAACATTGACTGTGTCAGCAGAGCATTGCACCAACTGACCTTTGTGTGTCTGTGTGCGAATGTCAACATATGCGTGTGTCTACCCGCGTGCGTGCGCCTATGTGTGTGTGTGTGTCAGCCTCCATCTCGTCTAGCCGCGCGCTCCTCCGGGTCATTGGCGTTCTGCCCGGGCCTTGCACTTGGAGCGACATAGAGATTATAACTGTTACTGCCCCACGATATTGGCGTCACACTGCACTGTCTGTGCGTTTGTGTCTGTGTGAGACTGTGTGGACAGGTGTTTCTGTATGTCTGTCTGTGGAAGTTAGCGTGGGTGGCTGTATGTGTGTTTAAGAGTGTGTGTGTTTAGGGATGTGTGTCATGAAGAGATAGTTTTGTTCTATTTCATCATTTCTGGCCCGTTTTTTGTGTTTGCGAGTGGAAGTCTAATCTCAGGGCCCTGCGTTCAGGTGCGATTGAGAGCTTGCTTATCTCCGTGGCAACATGCATCACTCTGTGTTTGTGTGTACACACGTGTGTGTACACCAGCAGCACTTGCCCACTGCTGATGTTGATGTGACTGGCTGCGTTTGGGATGGAAATGATAGCAATTTTTTCTTATGGTTGTGATTTTTTTTTTTTTTTTTTTTTTTTTTTCTGCATCCAAATGAAAATTGCCACAACTCACTCCATAAAACATGGCTGCTGGAAAAACATACGAGGCCAACATATTGGCATCTTACGTTACTATAAGCCAGTATGCAACCAATAGGATGATCTTTGTCGATGTATTTGGCAGTTGGTTAGGTGGTAAGAAGTCAGAAACATGATGGCAAGCTGTGAAGACGCGACGAAGAGTTAGGAAGCAAAAATTTTAGGGCTGTCAAACGATTAAAATTTTTAATCGAGTTAATTACAGCTTAAAAATTAATTAATCGGAATTAATCGCAATTAATCGCAATTCAAACCATCTATAAAATATGCCATATTTTTCCGTAAATTATATATATATTCTGTAAAATAAATTGTTGGAATGGAAAGATAAGACACAAGATGGATATATATATTCAACATACAGTACATAAGGACTGTAGTGGGCATTTCACTCTACTATCATTTAAATCTGTCTATGCTGTCCTCACTCCGAAGCGTCTACTTTTTCCAAAGCTAGTGAACGACGCCTTAATAATCAGACTTCTTCCTTTTTCATCTGATTTATTAATAAAATGGCCTCAAACCATTGTCCTCTTTAGACCGTAGCAAAAACTCCAAAAAAAAGTACATAAGCATTGCATTAGCAACAACGTTAGCTGAGCACGCTATACAGGTTCACTAAACATAAACAAAAAGCGTCTCATACAAAAAATATAACATTTCGCTTACTAACATAATATGTACATTCTTTACAACAACCATACTTACGGACAAATCTTGTCCAAGGATCATATAAGCACAACATTACCACGTAGGCGTCAGCCCGAGACGTCGTGCAGCCATATTGAACTGGCAAGAAAGCAATAAACCATGTCGCAAAGCGACCACAAGAGTTCGCTGTTAGATAGCACAAAAAACCTTGCTTTAAAACTTACCAAAAGGCAGAATACTGTCTGAGTTGGACATGTGCGTTAATTGCGTCAAATATTTTTCATTCATTCATTCATTATCCATGCCGCTTATTCCTCACAAGGGTCGCGGGGGTGCTGGAGCCTATCCCAACTAACTACGGGCAGTAGGCAGGGGACACCCTGAACTGGTTGCCAGCCAATCGCAGGGCACAAGGAGACATACAACCATTCACGCACACACTCATACCTACGGACAATTTAGAGTGTTCAATCAGCCTACCATGCATGTTTTTGGGATGTGGGAGGAAACCGGAGTTCCCGGAGGAAACCCACGCAGGCACGGGGAGAACATGCAAACTCCACACAGGAAGGCCGAAGCCCGGGATTGAACCCTTGATCTCAGAACTGTGAGGCAGACGTGCTAACCACTCAGCCACCGTGCCGCCGTCAAATATTTAACGTGATTAATTAAAATAATTAATTACCGCGCGTTAACGCGATAATTTTGACAGCCCTAAAAAATTTCCAATGTATAAACACTTAACCGCAGTGGTTCTTAACCTTGCTAAAGATACCGAACCCCACGAGTCTCACATGTTCATTCACCGAAACTTATGGATAGGAATTGATAGGATTTTTACGATTCCGATTCCATTATCGATATTGCTTAACGATTCCATTCTTTATCGATTCTCTTATCGATTCTAATTTGGGAGAAAAGAACAAACGTTTTGATTGGCATCGAGTTTGTTTAATCAGAAGCCACAACCTTACAAACTCACAACGAGGTCAAAAGAGGCCCATAGCCTCAATATTAACTGTAGCAATAAGTGGCAAATGCACAAGAATGTGTAACATTTTACTGAAACATTTTTCTAATAGAAATAAAAAATATTGGTATATATTGGCATATAGGTCGTTGGTCTGCTGTTGGCAATATGTGTTAAACTTGCAGGGGTCCGCAAACTTTTTCCTGTGAGGGCCACATAACTTTCCCCTTCTCTGATGAGGGGCCGGGGTCAGTTTGTAACAGAAAAAGCGTGACGATTGCAGGAGTGCCTAAATGTAAAAAAATTATTGTTTTTCAGAAAGCCACAATCAAATAACCCTTTCTGGATTCTTCACGGAACAAAAGTAAATAAAATAAAAATAATAATATAATATCATAATAATAAATAATAATCACACTATTAATCAAATAGATAATAACCAAATAACCCTCTCAGAGTTCTTCACAGAAAAAGGCCAGAAAATAAATAACACTATTGAGAAAAAAAAAAATCTAAATGCTCTCTGGTATTGTTCAGGGGGCCGGACCAAATGTCGGGGTGGGCCGTAGTTTGGGGACCCCTGTTAAAGTGTATTATTTACCAATATATTGAAATGCATGCCTTTTAGTTTTTATGGTGCTTCCATGCTTGCGCTTCCTCACGCGAAGAAGAACGCGCTCACGTGAAGAAGAGCGCGCTTACACGCGAAGAAGAAGAAGAAATGCCGCATCCAAGCGAGTGAGCGAGTTAGTGAGAGAGGGAAGCACTGCTACGACCCTACGTTCTTTGTTAATGTTTGTAAAATATCTACAGAGGCAACGCCTGTATGTATCATCTTTTGTGTTGTTGTTGTGTGTTTCCACTCGCGATCGGACACTTAAATCCAGTTGTGTAGTGGTTTGAACGATGTGCTAATGCTAGCGGACGAATGCTAACCGTTTTGTTATTATTGTATTAGCAGCTAATCATCGCTGATTTACGTTGATGCAAACCTGTTTGTTATTGCGGACAAATTTGATTTGTTTCATTTCTATTTTTAGTTTCACTCTTCAAGTGATGTTTGAATAAAGTCAGCAAATTATACCAACGTCTTCTGTATCGTCATTTTGGAGTTAAGCCAGCTGTATAGCTGTCTCGGTGAGGACAGTGCAGTCTATTCCCTCCCGATGCAGTTATCTCCACCTTCCCTCCCGATGCAGTTATCTCCACCTTGCAATGACTGCAAGTCGTTTTGTTGTAATTTTTCCTCGTGAAGGGAAGACACACTTTCGAGCGTTTGAACCTACGTGCTGTCATTGTTATGTTTACGGCTGCAATGCTTGTGCTAAACCATCGTAACCTTTCATTTTCACCCTCTTTCCTGGTGAAGTGTAGCCAAACTTTGGAGCGGGTGGTTCTTGGCGCCATGCTAGTTTGATGCATCTGGACAACAACACAGTCACGACCAGTGTTGTTAATAACGGCGTTACAATATAACGGCGTTACTAACGGCGTTATTTTTTTCAGTAATGAGTAATCTAATTAATTACTTTTCTCATTTTGGCAACGCCGTTACCGTTACTGAGGCGGGAAAGGCGTGCGTTACTATGCGTTACTAAGTTGGTTGAATAAAAAAAAGTCTGAGAGAAACGGACTCACGGGACGAGAGCAGAGCAGGAGTGGGGAAGACGCCGTTGCAACCGCGATGCTAGGTGGCTCCAATAATACCTGACTGCAGCCATAGCCGACAAACTACACCCACATGACACGGTAGATATCATATTATAGAACTAGATTCAAATGACAGACACTGCTGCATTGCCAACATGTTTTAAGGACTACATGCGTTTGTAAACACCCGCCATCTTAAAGCAGTAGACCTCTCAGGAAGGCCCTGATGTAGAGATCCTTCCTAGCGAACCTAAGTAATTTTTTTTTTATCTAAAATGCTCCTAAATCGGCAAAATCTTAACTTAAATCTATCTTTAAATGATGAAACAATTTTAAAACTTACACATGTTTAAAGTAGACAGAAGGGAACTAATGCAATAACAGGAGAAATTTTAACAACTTTAACGATTGATTCACAACTTTAAATGACTTCCACACATAGCAAAGGTTACTAGCTAGTTATCGCAATACCCTTGTGTCTAGTTAAGTGGAGGGTAAAGAATTGGGCTAGGGCCAATTGTCCCCCAAACCCTTTAAGCTTCACATCGTGTGACCTGTGGTTTTTTTTTTTTTTTTTTTTTTGAGGAAAAAAAAAATATCACTAGTTACTTTGCCAAGTAACTAATTACTCTTACATTCAGGTAACTGAGTTACTAACGCAATTACTTTTTGGGAGAAGTAATTTGTAACTGTAATTAATTACTTTTTTAAAGTAAAATTAACAACACTGCATGGCACTAAATGCGTTAGTAGACAGCCGCCATCTTAAAGCAGTAGACTTTTTAGGACGGCTCTGTTGTAGAGAACCTTCCTAGCGAACCTAAGTAACTTTTTATCTAAAATACTTCTAAATCGGCAAAATCTTGACTTGAATCTATCTTTAAATGATGAAACAGTTTTAAAACTTTCATATGTCGAAAGTAGAGAGACGGGAACAAATGCAATAATGGGAGCAATTTTAACAACTTTTAACAGTTGATTCAGGGTAAAGGGTAAATTAGGGTAAAGAATTGGGCTCGGGCCAATTGTACCAAAAACGTTCACAAAAAACTTCACATAGTGTGGCCAATGTTTTTTTTTTTTTTTTTGAGGGAAAAAAAAAAAAGTAATTATCACCAATTACTTTGCCAAGTAACTAATTACTCTTACATTTAGGTAATTGAGTTACTAACGCAATTACTTTTTGGGAGAAGTAATTTGTAACTATAATTACTTTTTTTCAGTAAGATTAACAACACTGGTCACGACGCAATATGCGTCTTTAGGAATCGTTAAAGGGATCGTCGAGGCTTTTTCATTGTGATGTCGAGTCCTCGAAACACTAGGAACCGATTTGAAATTGGAATCGGATTTCGATTCCCATCCCTACCGAAACTTATGGAATTAAATAATGAAGCAATTTTTTTTTTTTTTATTACAAACTGATGTAGCCAAGCTAACCAGCTAAAATCTACTATAACCGAATTCCTGTTCAAATTTCTTCACATTTCGGTAGCCTGTTTTTAAACCGGTCCAAATTTTATGTTTGATGTTTTAATCTTTACAGATATAGCCGATGCCTGAAGTATTCGGCAAACTGCTTAGATTTACTAACCCTATATGCGATCGAACCTAGGTTAAGAACCAATGCTTTAATGTCTGAAGACCAAGGGAGGTTGAAAGACAAGTTTAAAATATGCACTGCTATCCAAATTGAAGTAATTTAGAGCAATGCAACTATTTAGTTTCAAGGAAAGTTGGGTATATTTCTTCTTCGAAGCACAAAGCCGTTATCGTGCTGAAAGTGGATTGTACGTACAGTATACTTGCATACATTTTTTTTAGAATTTAGCATGAATATTCTCACACAGTCCCATCACGGTGCTGGGTAATGGCTGCCAGTCGGAGTGGTAGGTAGGTCACACATTTTTCTCCATGACGTGGCTCCCAGGACGTTGCCCCCTCTTCGCCTGGCTGCTGGTTGCGGGGGGTGGGTAAGATCGGGGCTCCTAGTCCCTATGCGGGTTTTTGGCCCTCTCCTGCTTCTGCCTTCCCCTCTCTTTTCTGCCTGGGTATCCTCCTTGGGTCGCTGGCGTGGTGCCGGTGTGTTGGCGGGGTGTTACCCACTCCGGGTGGGGACCTTGTCCTGCCCCGGGCCTAGTGGGCTGTGGCGGTCCCGCGGAGTGCCGTGTCGGTTGGGGGGTTGCGGCAGTGGCTGGTGGACCGGGTTGCGGTGGGGGCGGGCATGGGGCAGTGGCGCATCCCCTCATCCCTTCCATGTCGGCCTGTTAATAGGGGTGCGGCGGCCCCCTTGCTGGAGCTGCAGGAGGGGGGACGGGCTGCGCTGACTCACCCCCCCCAATTGACTTGGGAGGGGCCGTGGCACTGGGACGGCCCCCACTCAGCATTTCCACTTGCCTGCAGGACTATCACACCTCTGCTGGGATTCACACATACTGGGTGCAATTAGACACACTCAAGTAGAGAAACTATCAGTGCCAGGATTAGCGATCAGGCAGCATAGAATAGAATGTCAACATATCCACACTTACAAGTGATTTACATAATACTGGGTACTACACCTCACATTCCCGATTTGTGTACGCTCCACCCCACTTAATCATATCTCTTAATGAACCCCCCTCCTTTTTCTCCGCGGTCATCAGTCCCCCCATGTAGTGTCAACCAGAAATACAATTAGCTAACGATAGCGCTACTATATTCATAGTTAGTTTAGGCATTGAATATATTTCTTGCATTGGTGATTCTTCTTCTGTCTCTCTCTCTCCTTTTCTATTTCCCTTTCTGTCCCCCCCTAACTCCTTCCCAAACGAAACACAATGAATAATCATCACAATGGCAGTGTGTCATTCTTCCATGTGCTCTGTGCTTAATTTTTTAATTATAATGTGCTGGAACGCAAAGTACATTTGACAGAGCAGGGATGACAAGACGGACACAGGTCCCGGAACATACGCTGAAAATGGTGCGGAAAACAACACCCAAATACCCACTTGCCATGCTGTGGGACTTTTCTGTTTTTCTTTCTTTGTGCTTTTCTGACTCATTTTGAACCATTTTCCTTCTTTTTGAAAAAAAGACAGTAAATGCAACTGTCTTTTTCCGGCGCAAATTAACCCCTGCATGTGATACATTAAAACTAAGGCTGTCAAACGATTACGATTTTTAATCGAGTTTATTACAGCTTAAAAATTAATTAATCGTAATTAATCGCAATTCAAGCCATCTATGAAATATGCCATATTTTTCTGTAAATTATCGTTGGAATGGAAAGATAAGAGACAAGACGGATATATACATTCAACATACTGTACATAAGTACTGTATTTGTTTATTATAACAATAAATCAAGATGGCATTAACATTATTAACATTCTGTTAAAGCGATCCAAGCGATAAATGTTAGTACAAGTTATAGAAATTTAATTTTTAAACCCCTCTTAATGTTTTCGTTTTAATAAAATTTGTAAATTTTCAATCAAAAATAAACTAGTAGTTCGCCATTATTGATGTCAATAATTACTCAATGCTCATGGTGCTGAAACCCATAAAATCAGTCGCACCCAAGCGCCAGCAGAGGGTGACAAAACACCAGAAAACACAAACAAGTGGACATGACACTGTGCTGTCATTTTAATCTGTTTGAGCGGGGCATGTGCGTTAAATGCGTCAAATATTTTAACGTGATTAATTAAAAGAATTAATTAGCGATCATTTTTACAGCCCTAATTAAAACTGTTCAGACAAATAGGGCACTCAGATTCTCATTCTCTGTGTCAAGCAGCTGAACAGTACAGGTTAAAAAAAAAAAAAAAAAAAAATTGAATTTACCATTAATAAAGTGAGCCTCACAAACCCGAACAGTATTAGCAGGAATCAACGTTTTCTTCAGCAACTCCAGTGTTAGTGTACTTTGTCAGAGTGGCATACATGTATGCTAATTATCGCTTTTCCATATATTAAATGTTTCTCAAAGCCTTGTAATAGACTTGTTAAATTATAGGTGTAGTTGTGCACTAACACCTGAAATGAAATGCAGATATATGGAACATATACAGCCTGTATGTCTTTTATCAAATATGACGTATACTTAATACAGTGACAGTCATCAAAAGGTTTTGGGGTGGAAAAATACAATGACAACACGGTAAATATATCTGCATTTCAACTAATTGGCTGCCATTAACGGCGCTAGACGTCCGATCGATTTGAAGTGGGAGGGTTGGCAGCGAATGAACAAATGTTTATTCACTGCCACCCTCCCACTTGGACGTCTACTAGGTAACTCAATTCAATTCACAGCAGAAAGAGCTCCATGATTGGACGGCCATCATCGTCAATGGCACTGAATGATTTGCAGCAATCTTTAATGTGTGGAAATATATAAATCATATATGGTTATGCTAATCGGACACACGCTAGCATGATGCGATGTGAGAAATATAAACAACAACGTCACGAAAGGTGCTCCGATACTATTGATGAGCTGTGAAAGTGGTTTGCTTGTGGAGGATAACTGAATAAGCATGGGTGCATGACTGTGTACATGCAGGAGGCAGGGTGTCAATCATCACTGTTACTGTACATTCCACAAACATGCCTTCTCATTACTCACGCATCTACCGAGTTCAAGCTGCTGCCACTAGAGGGAGGCGGAGGGAGTGAAGCTTAAAGTGCCTTCATTGTCAATTTTATTGGAATTTTCTGTGAAGTCACCGGAATGTTCCTTCGTCGTGGTGGGGACGAAGGAGCGGAATGACACAATGAGGGCAAAGTGGCGCATGATTGCCTGCAGGCACAAACTTGCCAAGCGCATAAGCAGACTGCATACGCAATGAGGGGGAGGAGCCACCATGGGGTATGACATCATAGGCGTCCAGTTAGACACCCACCGTGTTCAGACTCGGGTGCAGTTCCATTTATTATGTCTATATTTCACAGTAGGATATGATTTTTTTAAAGATGATTTTTTTGGTAAATATTTCTCCAGAAATTGCATTTACGTATGTTATTTATACTATTAATATTTTACTTGCATTTTTCAAACTATTATTTAATGTTCTAATGATAACATATGCATTTATAGGGTTTATATACTGTACACTTATTGATATTATATAAACACACACAAAAAAAATGTATGTTATGTTAAAAATGGGGGAGGGGGGGTGACACTACGTTGTGGTTTTTCACTTCACGAGGTCGGTTCTGGTCCCCATTAACAATGTTTCTGACTCCCAACAATGACTTAATAAGCACAAATGCCTTGTTAAATATGAACCCAACTCATTGTTATGGTTGCTTGAATCTCTCAGCATTGTCGTGGCCAGCCTCAGCTTCACTTGAGATTATTTGTACTCTGAGTTTCCTTACACCGACGTGTGAGCGTAGCATAGGCAGAGTGTCAACAGTGTACTTGTCGCGGTGAAGGATGGCGACACGGAATCGCATTCAATTGTTTGCGACTTTTCGCTCGGCCGCTGCGTTGAGTTTGCAAACATTCAAAGCGACTTTTATCATTCTGACGTCCGTCTGCTCGTCTCTTAATGCCTCGTCGAGTCACATCGCGTCCGCTGCGGCCTGCCAAAACCTGGCTTTAATGTCAGCGTGAACTTGTGTGGGTTTCGGATTTTTTTTTTTCATGCATCTGTGCGTGTATGCTTTGACGTGAATGTTTTAAGCGTGTTTACAGCGTGCGCTTGTCTATGTGATTGCGTGCCTGCCTGCATACAATGTAGGTATGTTGTTTTTGCATGTGTGTGCGTGCGTATATAGAGCGTGAGAATGGATGGGGCGTAAAACAGGTGGATGAAAAGGTCCAAAGATGTGGTTGTTCTATGATGATGATGCAAGGAGCCAGCGACCAATTTTATCCTTCGTCAATCAACTTGTCTATGAAGAAGTAGTCTTGATCCACGTCGGAGCCATTTATCCACTTTACAAGACAAGGGCTGCGAGACATTTTCATGATGCTGGCTCGTATCACGTTTTCTCATGTCTTTGCCATCCATCTAATCAGCTTTTTCTCTTCTCAGCTCATCAAGCAACGCATCGTCGCCTTCCTCCTTCCCCTTCCTATGCCTACCTCCACTTCATCCTCTTAGTAATTTCTTCCTGATGATGTGAAGCTTGATAGGCAAGAAAGAGGACCAAAAAAGGAACTAATTTTTCAATCTTGAGAGCGTCGTTTGAATGTTTGAAACATTTCAGACAGTGGTTTTTTTTTGTAGCCCTTCTTTTTTTTGTATTAGTCTTTTGGATGAAAATACTTATTAGTCTTATTTTAGTTATTGATGGTGGCTTTGCATGTAATGCAAAAGCAACAGTTTGTGTTATTCCTTTTTTATTGGCGTCTCTTGCGCTCATCGCACAGTCCAAACCATTTGGCCCATCGACACCATTCAAATACCGAAATTACCGCAATTCCCCTGTAACGTAGTTTTTTTTTTTTTAATAATTTTTTTTTATGTACAGCGGTATGAAAAAGTATCTGAACCTTTTTGGAATTTCTCACATTTCTGCATAAAATCACCATCAAATGTGATCTGATCTTTGGCAAAATCACACAGATGTAAAATCAGTGT
The DNA here is from genome assembly GCF_030265065.1 of Corythoichthys intestinalis. NCBI lineage: Eukaryota > Metazoa > Chordata > Actinopteri > Syngnathiformes > Syngnathidae > Corythoichthys > Corythoichthys intestinalis. The sequence goes on from NC_080416.1 coordinate 26,092,794, forward strand.
CTGCTTTAACTAAAACCACCCAAACATATATAGGTTTCATATTTTAATGAGAATAGCATGAAAACAATGCCAGAAGAGGGGAAAATAAGTCAGTGAACCCTCCAAAGGAGACTTAAATAGCAATTGAAACCTATTTTTACCAAACATTTTAGTCAGGTGCTTGCCCAATCACTGATGAGTGGTTTAAAGCTGCCCTGCCCACTATAAAACACACACCTGGTAAGCAATGTCTTGATGAGAAGCATTATCTGATGTGCATCATGACTCTGTCAAAAGAGCTGCCTGAAGACCTGCGATCAAGGATTGTTAATTTGTATAAAGCTGGAAAAGGATATAAAACAATCTCTAAAAGCCTGGATGTTCATCAATCGACAGTCAGAGAAGTCGTCTACAAATGGAGAGAGTTTGGCACTGTTGTTTCTCTCCCAAGGAGTGGCCGTCCACCAAAGATGACACCAAGAGGTCAGCGCAGAATGCTCAGAGAGGTAAAAAAGAACCCTACAGTGACTGCTAAAGACTTACAGAAATCACTGGCACAGTCCAATATCTCTGTGCACACATCAACCATATGTAAAACTATGGCCAAGAATGGTTTTCATGGGAGAACTCCACGGAGGACGCCACTGCTGTCTAAAAAAAACAATGTTGCTTGTTTAATGTTCACAAAAAGGCACTCGGACACTCCACAGAAGTTTTGGCAAAATATTTTGTGGACTGATGAAACCAATGTTGAATTGTTTGGTAGTAACGCACAACGTAATGTGTTGAAGAAAAATGGAACAGGTCACCAACAGCAACACCTCATCCACACCGTGAAGCATGGTCGAGAGGGCATCATGATTTGGGGCTGTTTTTCTGCCTCAGGGCCTGGACAACTTGCAATCATTAATGGAAGAATTAATTCAAATGTTTATCAAGATGATTTGCAGGAAAACCTAAGACCTTCTGTCTGACATTTGAAGCTAAAAAGAGTAAGTCAACTTCAGAATGGTTTCAGAAGAACAAAATACACGTTCTGGAGTGGCCAAGTTAAAGTCCAGACTTAACCCCATTGAGATGCTGTGGCATGACCTAAAGACAGCGATTCAGGCCAAACATCCCAGGAATTTGACTGAAATACAGCAGTTTAGAGATTAATGGACCCAGATTAGACCTGATCGATGTGCCAGACTGATCTGCAGCTGCAGGGAGCGTCTGGTTGGAGTTATTGCTGCCAAAGGGGGGGGCACAAAATATTAAATGTGATGGTTCACACACGTGGGGTGGTTTTAGTTAAAGCAGACACTGGTTTTTCATCTGTGTGATTTTGACAAAGATCAGATCACATTTGATGGTGATTTTTCTGCAGAAATGTGAGAAATTCCAAAAAGTTCACATACTTTTTCATACCACTGTATATAGTCCTACACTTTTTATACAATTCACTTAAATCAATAAACATTTCAGGAGCATGAGGGGCATAAAAGTTGTATACAGAATTTGCCAAAAAAAAAAAACTACAGTTCCCCCAAAATTTGCCCAAAACGTACCCATTCGTTTCTAATGAGATGCCTTTGCCATGTACAGTGCCTTGCAAAAGTATTTGGCCCTCTTGAATCTTGCAACCTTTCGCCACATTTCAGGCTTCAAACATAAAGGTATGAAATTTAATTTTTTTGTCAAGAATCAACAACAAGTGGGACACAATCGTAAAGTGGAACAACATTTATTGGATAATTTAAACTTTTTTAACAAATAAAAAACTGAAAAGTGGGGCGTGCAATATTATTCGGCCCCTTTACTTTCAGTGCAGCAAACTCACTCCAGAAGTTCAGTGAGGATCTCTGAATGATCCAATGTTGTCCTAAATGATTGATGATGATAAATAGAATCCACCTGTGTGTAATCAAGTCTCCGTATAAATGCACCTGCTCTGTGATAGTCTCAGGGTTCTGTTTAAAGTGCAGAGAGCATTATGAAAACCAAGGAACACACCAGGCAGGTCCGAGATACTGTTGTGGAGAAGTTTAAAGCCAGATTTGGATACAAAAAGATTTCCCAAGCTTTAAACATCTCAAGGAGCACTGTGCAAGCCATCATATTGAAATGGAAGGAGCATCAGATCACTGCAAATCTACCAAGACCTGGCTGTCCTTCCAAACTTTCTTCTCAAACAAGGAGACAACTGATCAGAGATGCAGCCAAGAGGCCCATGATCACTCTGGATGAACTGCAGAGATCTACAGCTGAGGTGGGAGAGTCTGTCCATAGGACAACAATCAGTCGTACATTGCACAAATCTGGCCTTTATGGAAGAGTGGCAAGAAGAAAGCCATTTCTCAAAGATATCCATAAAAAGTCTCGTTCAAAGTTTGCCACAAGCCACCTGGGAGACACACCAAACATGTGGAAGAAGGTGCTCTGGTCAGATGAAACCAAAATTTAACTTTTTGGCCACAATGCAAAACGATATGTTTGGTGTAAAAGCAACACAGCTCATCACCCTGAACACACCATCCCCACTGTCAAACATGGTGGTGGCAGCATCATGGTTTGGGCCTGCTTTTCTTCAGCAGGGACAGGGAAGATGGTTAAAATTGACAAGAAGATGGATGCAGCCAAATACAGGAACATTCTGGAAGAAAACCTGTTGGTATCTGCACAAGACCTGAGACTGGGACTGAGATTTATCTTCCAACAGGACAATGATCCAAAACATAAAGCCAAATTTACAATGGAATGGTTCAAAAATAAACGTATCCAGGTGTTAGAATGGCCAAGTCAAAGTCCAGACCTGAATCCAATCGAGAATCTGTGGAAAGAGCTGAAGGCTGCTGTTCACATACACTCTCCATCCAACCTCACTGAGCGCGAGCTGTTTTGCAAGGAAGAATGGGCAAGAATGTCAGTCTCTCGATGTGCAAAACTGATAGAAACATACCCCAAGCGACTTGCAGCTGTAATTGGAGCAAAAGGTGGCGCTACAAAGTATTAACTCAAGGGGGCCGAATATTATTGCACGCCCCACTTTTCAGTTTTTTATTTGTTAAAAAAGTTTAAATTATCCAATAAATTTTGTTCCACTTCACAATTGTGTCCCACTTGTTGTTGATTCTTGACAAAAAATTAAAATTTTATATCTTTATGTTTGAAGCCTGAAATGTGGCGAAAGGTTGCAAGGTTCAAGTGGGCCGAATACTTTTGCAAGGCACTGTAGATGGTTCCATTCATCTCTATCACTCATTTTCCCTCCATTTTCAATGGCAGAAAACATGGGTGGTTGTGATTTTTGACCAAAAACTTACCCATTGACCCATTTAGCCCGTTGACATTCAACTGGCGCCCAAGTCAGTCGATGCCATTGACAGCCATGTACGTCCTTGCTAATGATGGCCATGAACTGTATGTCAGTGCTATTGACAGCCCTGTATCTCAATTCTATTGATGCTAGTGTACTTGGATTCCATTGACGACCATGTAGTACGTCAAAATATATATAGCAGGAATGGACCTGAAATCAGCAGGACGTGACCCCAAGGGGTTTACCTGCGAAAGCAAAGCTACCATCGAAATTTTTCCGGAAATCGCATTTTCTAGTTTCAAAATGTGTTTGTCCTAGTTAATTTTATTCAGCGAAATTTCATACAAATTTCATCTAGTTTTAGTTGATGCCTATAGAAAAAATTTGCTGCTCATCTGTTGCTTAATCTTGTCTCTTGAGACGAATTTAATCATCTCAAATTTATCTCATTCGCTGTTTGTGCTCCTAAGGGTACCCTTAGGAGCAAGGGATGGGTCAAAATGAGCAAAGACATCATTGAGATTAATGAGATTGATTTGAGAAGTAAGAGAAAGTATCATAGTTGAAAATGGAGTTTTACTTATACTGCTCCTTTCCATTGTATCCTCTTTGACCTACGGCTACCGCAGCACCAGGTGCAAAGTGGGGTTCAGTGTCTTCCTCAAGGATACTTAAACGAGTGTATCAGGACGGAGAATAAAACCCACAATCTTTGGATTGGGGAACGACTACTCTAGCACTGAGCCACGCACGGACTCAAATGCAATGTATTCGATGTTACGCAGAATATCAATGGAAAGCAACTTCAGAAAGAGCATGTAGCAGCGATGAAGCATATTTATTTTATTTTCCTTCAGTTAATAATTTAAATATTTCTTTGATCCTTCAAAATATTTCCAAATTGCGGACATGTTGGCTGTGAGCCAGTAGATTTAGCGAGACAATGTCAGCCAGCTTGTTGCTTCTCATCGTGTTTTGGCTACTAATCACAAGAAGATTAAAGTTCTTCACACTATTCAGTGGTTTTCAAAACTGATAATGCATTTTTAGCTATTTTCAGCCGATAGTTTTCGGTGCCAAATGTTTGGTCACATCTCTAATTTTTACGTTGTGTAACCAGATATGTTAATTGTTTTTTTTTTTTCTCAGATTTTGGCACGAGATGAACTAAGATGCGATTGGACACATCAAAGCAGACACTACTCTTTTCTTACAATGAAAGAATCTTGAGAACCCAAAATGAGCAATTACAGATTTGAAGGAGATCCAATTGAGAAATATTTGTAACATGGCACAATATAGGGTTGCTTGGCAAGATCAGTAAAAGAGGCAGCTTTGAGGCAAGTTTAAGAAAAATACTTTGCTAATCCATATCTTTTACTGAGACATGACTGAGATCATGACTCCAAGTAAAGTTATGCTTCTGCGTCAGACCTGCACCGTCAAGGAAGACCCAATTTACGACCCTGCGCCGCAGCCTCTCTGGTTCCTTCTTTTTTTCTGACTTCGTGTCGCGTCAACGCATGTGACATGGTGGAAATGGACTATGATTGGTCCGCTTAGACTGTTGTTTCCGGTTCAGCGCGAAATCACCGCCATTCTCAAAAATTTTTTTTCTACACGCAAAAATGGACCAAGCCGACGAGAGTATCAACGAAGAGCAAGTACGACAACTTCTACAATGTCTCGCCAAGACATTATTAATATTGCCAAATGGCAAGCATTTCGTGGGAGGAGATTGCTGAAAATATGGGGCTTGAGGTCAGCCAGCGGTTGAATTTAAAAAAATAGAAGAACCACCGGACAAGTACAATATGTGTGTGTTCGGAATCGAATGGCCACTCGAAGCAGCGACCCAGTCTGCCAAAAACTGCCAGCTTTTTATCACTTTATGTCGTATTTTTGGTCGGTGCACTTCATCATTTATTGTGTACATATGTTTGCTGTGAGTCTGTGACTTATTTACGTGTCACACTTCAAGTATATGAAGTATAAAGCACAGGTTTGGTGTCAAAAGAGTTGTTTTGATGTTTCATTTTCAACAACAGACAGTTCACACATGAGACATCATCACTGATTGAGAGTGCCTCGGTGCTTTTATGATTACGTTAACCTCAAGGCTTTCAACGCAGTTTGGGAAATTCCATAGACGCCAGAAATCTGCTATGGCTTCCCACTGGGTGTTTGTAGGACACGGCAAACAAATCGGGCTGGAGGGCTTTGCTAACCTCGGACAAAACGCTGGACTCATTGCTCGACGCCAGTTTGAAGCTAGCCGCTACAGCTAACTAGTTTCCACCCGAGGCTAGAACTCTATGTGGCATCAAAAGTTGGACAGACCGCCTCAAAACCGTCTTCTGCTTCGCCTATGCCTCAACATTTGTATGATCAACATTTATTCAATGTTGATGAGCTGAAGATCCACATTCAAGCGTTCCATCTTGCATAGTTTATTTTTTTCTCCATTAAACTAGACAAGAGGAAGTCATCACGCATGCCCCAAAACCGTACAAACATAACGCCACACCCCTCTTGTGGCTTGGCGGTGAAGTACAGAGTAACGCGTCACCTGGACGGAGAACCATTGAATGTCAAATGACGCCGTAGTTGCTGCGCCGTCACCGCAACGCGGGAGCATAACTCAGGCTTTAGAAGATAAAATTAAGACGCATTTGAGATCGACACAAGTACTGGAAGTTGTCTCTTGATGAGATCTTGAAAGGAGACAACTGTGAGACGTTATTGAAAAATTATGCCAGTAGAACTATTCTCAAGACCTTCTCATGTAATGCTCACTATAAGACTTACTTCTCATGAGACAAATTTGAGAAAACTGAGAAAACCACTCTGGTCTCGATTATAGCTGATTCACTTCTTAGAGATGTAAATGAGACATGAACAAGATCTCATCTTCAATTTTGCTTTGCTATGGGTACAAGGAAAATGTCAAATTTTTGATGATAATACACACTCAGCAGGAAAATCAATACATTATGTTCAATGAAACCAACCTAGAAGCTACGAACAGTATGTGAAAAAATGTCAGCGCGTTTAAGAGAATGGTCGCCATGCTAAAGTTGATGCTAATGCTAACACGATTGCTATGCTAACGCGTCGAGTTACATTTAGTGTGTGATGATCACTCAGCACAGATATTTAAAGGCTAAAGCAACATTGCATATTCTCTCTTGCCAAGAAAACAAATCTTACCATGGGTTTCCAAACATGCAAGATGGAGCACATCCTTTAGCATTAAACACATCTTAAAATCCAGTAAGAAGACTGAGGGAGAGGAGCAGCACATCTCACATGAGTGACACAACCCAATTCAATTCAATTTTATTTGTATAGCCCTAGATCACAAAAATGTTGTCTCAAAGGGCTTTGCAGAGGCAATATGATACACAATCAGAAACAGCAAACGAAGCAACAAAGATGAATAAATAAATTCAAGTCCTGGGTATCCCCCATCCTTAGACCCTCCATGTCGGCAAGGAAAAACTCCAAAAACTCCAGAGTCTTCGGGAGAAAACGAGAAACCTTGGGGAGTACCACAGTCAGGAGAGATCCACTCCCAGGACAGATAGACAGGAAGCCCCAGGACCGCTAATGGGAATTAGCAGGCGAAGTTACAGTCCGTAAAAAATGCGGTGGAGTAAAGGAACAAGAAGAGGTCCATCTAGCCAGATGAGACGGGGGTAGCAACGAGGACGTCCATCCAGCTTGGGGTCCGGACAGTCAGGAGGCTGCAGCTGAAAAATAGCCCCTCCCCAGAGGGGAGGGGGGAAAGGAGACACCGGGTGACTAGTGATGAAGAGACTAGACAACTAGATATTAACATTAGAAAATAGAAATAAAGTAAGATAAGTGGTAGGTAGAGTGAGAAAAAAGGAGATAGAACTCAGTGGCTGTACTTCCCCCAGCTTTATAGCTTCTAGTGCAGCTTAGACTAAACTTTGAGTCTACTCCGACTTCAACTAGCCTGACCATAAGCTTTGCTGAATAGGAACGTTTTTAATCTAATCTTAAATGTGCAGACTGTCTCGGCTTCTTTAATATTAGCTGGAACAAACCAAACCAAACACTTCTACGTTGCAAGCTGACGTACTGTACATACAATATAAAGATGTCACGCATTGTGAACATATGACAGAAACTACGTCGCATTTTCGCCACGTTTTCATCTCGTCAGACGACAATTGGCATTCGTTTTGTGATGTTCTAGTCTCCCAGGCCACGTTTTTAGCTCGTCATTGTCATAAAAAATTTGTTCGTCGACGAAATATTTTCGTTTTCGTAATTGTTGACGAAAACAACAATGATTTCAGAGTTGGAACAGTGTGATTTGGGTATCAAAATTTGAAGGAGGAAGGTGCCATAGTTTGTCAAACAACATTCATTCATCTTGTGTACACATGCCAAAAAATCTAATGTAGTTCAACAAAATATGGCAGTGCAACGGTGGGATGCAATGTGAAACAAGCAACACTTTTATGTGTTCAACAGCGCTCAACTTGTCACATTGCCTGCAACAATGTTCTTTTACTCTTTTTTTTCAGTTTTTTTTATTCCTGTAAAGATGCCTGCAGTGAACATGTGTGTTTTGCGCGTATGTGTTTGTCATGTTGTATTGATGTGTAGGTGAAGACGCTTTTGACAGGCTCTTCGGCAGCACAACAGCACTTCTATGGGTCGTGTCAATACCATTTTTTCTGCTTTCCGCCGTTGAGTCATATACACATACAGTGTATAGCATTGTACGTATAGGTATTTGTACACTTTCTCTACACTGTACAGGTGAAGAATTTTAATTACAGCCCATACAACCTGGCAGCTCTTAGCCAGAGGCTGCAAAACACTCAACCCGTCACCTGAACACACAGGATAAACACACACACCAACTCGCACGCGCACGGAATAGGTAGCAGGGGAGTGAATGTCAAAGGAATGAAAGGAAAGTAAGAACACCTGAGTCCAAGTACGTGCACGCACTCCATCTTTGTCTTTTCTCGCCTTCGCCTTCAAAAATTGAACACATAAAAACTTCATTCAAAATTTTCCACTCGTAAATAGACAAAAACGCACACACACTCATGCCCACAATCGTATGCACACAAGAAAAATGGTATACACGTAAATACTTGCGCACACACAAAATGCATTTAACCTGCCGGGTTGCCTTTTGTCATCAAGGTGACAGGGGGATAAATCAGCATACATTAACTCCAATTGACACAACAGCCTTTTATTATGCAAATGAAGTAAGAAATTAGCATGAATAGGACTCACACTGTGTGTGTGTATGTCAACGCTTTCAATTCTGACATTTTCATTTTGGCGCGGCTAACCGTGCTGCGTACGTGCAGGTGGTGGAGTGCGTCGTCTTTTGTTCAAAGAGGCTAGGGTTCGAATCCTAGCTCACGCTTTGTCGTCGTGTCCTTGGGTAATACACCTAACCCAACCTGCTTGTGTGAAATTTGAGCAAGAGTGAGTGATTGGAAGATCCAATAATGCAAATTGGCTGCCTCACTTCTGTCAGTCGGCCCCAGGGTATCTGTTTTTACAATGGTAGTTTATCGCCACCTAGCGTGTGAAATGAATGAATTATATGATGTAAAGCATGTGTGAACACTGCACTATCCTCCTCACACAATTCCATCACGGGCTGGGTATTGGCTGGCAGTCGGGCACCTGGCAGAACAAGATTAAGGGCAGTAGGTGTGTCTCACACTTTTCTATATAGCAGGACTCACCATGGCGAAGCCTCCTTTTCGTCTTGGCTGGAGGTTGGGGGGTGGGGAGGGTCGGGGCTAGGTCCTGCAGCAGCCTCTCGGCATTCCCCTGCTTCTGCCATGCTCTCTCTTTTCTACCCGGGCATCCTTATTGGCCCCCGACACAGATCGCCGGCTGGCTGCTGGTAGGTCAACAGGGTTAGGGCTACTCTACAGGTTGTGATCCTGTCATGCCCCTAGTGGGCCGTGGCGATCCCGCGGTGTGCCATGTCGGCTGGAGGGTTGCGGCGGTGGATGCGGGTCCGGGTGGGCAGGGGGTGATGTGGGCAGGTGTGGGGGGCAGTGGCGCGTCCCCTCTTCCCTTCCCTAAGGACTGGTTAAAGGGTGTGTGGATGGACCGAGGGACTGCCCCGGGTCCTTGGGGGATGGCGGTGGCCCCTTTTCCGGAGCTGTGGGACGAGGGGTTGGCCACGCTTGCCCCCCCCAATGCCACTCCGATTGGCTGGGGCGGTGTCGGGGCCCTGGGGCGGTCCCCACACAGCATTTCCACTTTTCTGCATGTCTATCAAACATCTGAGTGGGTTCATGCATGACTGGGTGCAATTAGACACACTCAGGTAGAGAGATTCTCAGTGCCAGGATTAGCAATAAGGAAGCAAAGAATAGGATGTCAACATATTCACACTTACATGTGAAACATAAGCTCCTATCACACATACGTAAAAAATGTTAAAATCCCAGAATTTAGCCTGAAATTTTAGCCAGAATTTCCCAGGTCGACTGACACGGAGATGACACGGACATTTACCGAGTCGCGTCTTAGTGTAATGGCCGGGACTTTCCCGGGAAATAGTGTATGTGAAAGCAAGCGTTAAATTCCAGGGTCACAGCAAGGATGGCTGATGATGTAAATATCATGGCGGGCTGATCATCACTTCCTTTTTCTTCGCAGTATGACAAAAAGCGGTAAACAAACAATGCAATTATTAACAAAGAAAGCTGGAAAAAGTTACATTAAACTAAAAACATTAAATTATTAAAACTATTAAAACATTTAAACAAAATTAAATTGCTACTAGATCGTAGAGGCAAGGAAGCGAGTCCATCATCCATCTTTGGAAATGTGTAGTTTATTTTGTTGCTTATGTTAGGGTCCGCAACTGCGGAAACAAGCTTGTATTTCAAAGCAGACAACAACGGAGGGAAGCGTTCAAGGGTTTATTAAATACAATCAAAATTACACACGATTGCGGAAAAGGGGGATCTCCCTGTCCATGACAGTAGGTCGACGGGGATCAATAATACTAACCTAAGCGGTAGGCAGAGAGGCAATAAGACAAATACACTCAAATACCAGCACAACGTAGGGAATTCCATAACAAGGGAGGCTGAAAAACAAGCTAGCAAATGCGCAAAATTCGAGAGTGCAAGTTGTCGAATGGCGCCCAGCAAGTTAATATCTCGGCACCCTTCTCTTGGATTGCCTGGGCTTAAATACAGCCTTGATGAGCTTGAATTTGCTGCAGTTACGACATCAGGAACGCTCCCACAACCAGCTCCCTACCTAAACACGATTTGACCAACATTGTGACAGCTGACCAAAAATTATGTAATGTCCGGGTTATAAAATCACGCCAGCAGCCCTCCCCCCACAGAGAGCGCCAAGTCAGCAACATGGGACAAGTTTGCGAAAGTCTCCAACCCGGCTGATTCCTGGGATATCGCTCCATGTGTGAAAGCAATGTCGCGGGTAAATCCCACGTCACTTTAGAGGGGAATTTACCGAGATATATTTGTCAAAGGGGCTTTATGATACTGGGTTCCACACCTCACTTTGCTGATTTGTGTACGCTCCATCACGATCACATCTCCTTTTGACTCACCTCACTTCTTTCTCCTCGGTTATACAACGTGGTCTCCATGGGGAAATATAATTCGCTAACGATAGCACTACTATGTCCATAGGCATGTATAAATGTATTTCTTGTTGTTGTTCTTCCCCTCTTCTGTCTGCTTCTTCCCTTTCTGTCCCCCATAACCTTCCCATTCACTGCTTTCTCCTAATAAATAAAACATATTGGTAATACTTAACAATAAGGGTCAGGGTAATTAACATTAGTTAATGCATGTTTAGGCAATAATTACAGTTCTTTAAGTAACATTATGATAATTAATATAATTGTTATCTAAAATTTATTAATATATTAATTAACATGCGTTAATGCATTAGCTAATGCATTAGTTAATGCATAACCAGACAGTAACTAATGGTTTGGTAAAATTAAAAATATATATAGTCCTATATAGGGTTAAGGTTTGGGGTTTAGAGTTAGTTAAAGGACACATGTGCCACACTTTACAATAAGGGTCCAAGATGCATTCAGTAATGGTCATACTTAAGGTTAGGTTCGCAGAACCCAAGGACTCACAGAGCAATGTTTCTCATTTTAAAATAACAATCACTTACGAGTACCAGTATGCATTAATAACTATTTATTAATACACTAATGTACATGTAAATTAATGTTAAGTAATGTATTATATATATTATAGCAGCACCCAAGGACTCAAAGAGCAATGTTTCTCATTTTAAAATAACAATCACTTACTAGTACCTGTATACATTAATAACTATTTATTATGCACTAATGTACATGTGAATTAATGTTACGTAATGTATTATATATTATATATATTATAACCTAACCTTAAGTATGGTATTATTTCACGTAAACATAGTATTACTTATTACAAAGTATTACTTAACCTTAATTAACCATTACTGAATGTTTTTTGGACCCTTATTGTGAAGTGCAGCACACCATATCCCTTAACTAAGAAATTATAAATGCTTATTTTTCCCCCTCTTAACGTTTATTAACCATTACTAATGCCTTTTGGACCCTTATTGTAAAGTGTAGCACATGTGTCCCTTAACTAAGAAATTATAAATGCTTAAGTTCACAAACCCTAACCCTATATGTATTCTTTATTTTACCAAACTATTAGTTACTGTCTAGTCATGCATTAACTAATGCATTAACAAATGCATTAACTAATGCATTAACTCATGTTAATTAGTATATGAATAAATTTTAGACAAACAATTATATTAATTATTGTAATGTTACTTAAACATGAGTTCTTGTCTAAAAATGCATTAACTATTGTAAATTAAGGGACCCTTATTGTAAAGTGTGACCAACATTTTAAATAAATAAATAAGCAGCTGTGTATTTCTGCCACGGCAGAAAAAAATGAAAACTTCAGTATCATATTATAACCTGATGACTTTTATGTAATGATTTGAAATTATTAAGTTATGATGTAAAATGTACTACCTTCAAATCAGAAATTTATCACATTATATTATAAAATTTACAACATAACTGTGAAAACTGGAATTAATCCCACATTAAATATGATATTAAGAAATAGCATGTAAGGTGATACTCATTTTTATGTTTTGTGCAAACGCGCTCCGGGCTGTAACCCTCCGAACACAATCGCTCATCGCAGCACACAACGCGTAGCCCGAGCGCTCCGTGGGAGGAATCCATCTCTCATTGCATTCTCTTTCTCTCACTTTTTGTTTCTATCTTCGCGATACCTTTTTTCCCCTTTCGCCGACGCCTTCTCTTCTCCCTGTCTCTTGATGCCACTTTGTAATCTGTCCTCCTCTTCCTCCTCCTCCTCCTCCTCCTCCTCTGTTTGAAGATAATGCTCCCCCCGCGGCCTGCAGACATTACTGTACTTTTCCTCAACGAGCTTCCACCTTAAAGCTTTAAAGAAGACGAGTGTGCTTATCGCTACTTAATGGCGGCTAATGGCGGTCATGAGTCAGGCTGTCAGCAGGCAGAGAAAACAATGACACACCAACACTGGCGCAGACAGGCATCTCTGTTATTTTGCCTAAAAACTTTAAGTAACTTGACTAAAGTCATCCAAAAAAAAATCTACTCTAACTCATTTGCTTGCATTGAATAACTCCTTCACTCTTGAGCTAATTGTTAGCTATTTCCTGGTTCATAGGATATCGTAGCCATGAGGGAGCAGACTGACTGATCTAACATTTGCATTTTACGATGGGGAGACTTGTCATTACTGGGAATGACAAATGAGAAAAACTAAGCACTGTTATCTTGTAAGTTTCGTGCCATCGGGGGACTGACATGTACCATTTGCAGTGCTGCGGGTGAAGAAGTCGATTTTCTCTTTGAACAGGTTCTTTTAAGGATCTTAAAGTGATCCAAGGCTAGAAAGACTTGTAGTTCTTAAAAGATAAACGATATTATGGGTTGAAGTAATTTGATATTGAAACCCCTCTTGATGTTTTTGTTTTTGTTCAATTTGTAAAATTAGTTTAACGAGTAGGTCGCCATTGTTGTTGATGTCGCAGAGCGGTGACGTCACATGGTTATGCTGCCGAGCTTCCAGAGTATGGCTCTAGCGACATAAACATGTCAGCTGTTCAACCCTTTCAATTTGAACCCGAGAGGAAGTTTAACTCACTCACTCCCAGCCACTTTCACCAGTGCAACCCACTTCGCTCCCGGCCGTTTTACTGGATTTTGACTGATTTTGCAAGGCCCACAGAAAATTCTGTTCTATTGCTATATAAACATGGAACCCACCAAAAGAAAGATTAGACTCTTCTTCCAGCAGGAAAAAGAGTTAGTTCATATTTTTTCCATTCTTCAGAAATCAGCATTAGAAAATAGCTGAGTTTGAGCAGTTTTCCAATTTCTGGTGAAAAAACAGAGAAATTGAGCTTTTTGTAAAAGCATACATTTCAAACATAACTTTGACTTTAACACAGCTATTTTTTGCTCTTTTTACATCCCAAATATCTGAATAATGTTTTCCTTCTACAAAAATAACATAAACAACAAGACAAATAGAGCTTTTGATAGCAAAGTAACAATTTATTTACAGATAACTAAACTATTGAACTGAGAGATGACGCTGTTGTGGCCGCAACAGCCGGGGTAAACTTTTCCCTCATCGCCGCCTGTCTCATCAAGATGTTTTTGGTATTTTTTTCTTTAAGTCGTGTGGTGACCACTGCCTCGGGGCGGAGTTCGCCTGGGGAATTGTGTGGGGCATGTTGTGTTCCTGGGGGGGGGACTGGTTTGGCCGTGCGCGTTTCCGGCTGAGTTGCGGGACACTGGAGGGTAGCGGGGGACTAGAGCAGCCGAGCACGGCAATGCGGGCTCTGCTCAGCGAGCAGCACGGACTCAACGGCATCGTCCGCTGCACTGGTGGTCCGGTCGTTCTGTTCGGTCGTCCAGCACCTGGCATCCCAGGCGTCCTCCCGGTTGTTCTGCTCAGTTGCCCGTCACCTGGCCTCCTGTTCGTCCATTCGGTCATCTTCCGCCGGTGCCCCGGCCATGCAGCCCGGTCGTTCGTTCCGTTGCATCGGGTTGCAGGTCTTACCAAATGCGGTACTGCCCTCCAGTGGCGAGTTTTATTGCTTTAAAATGGATTTTCAGCTTTGTGCTTTGGAGCCAAGTTGCATCAGAACCTAGAGATGTCTCTTGTGAAAAAACGTAAAAGACGTTTAAATATGTCTTTGGGACACTGAAGCAAATAAAAAATAGAATGCATTTATACGTTTTTGGGAGCAAATGAGTTAATGAGCATGACAGCACTGTCGATATTTCACAAAACGAGCAGCAAAAGCAAAATGAACTTGAAAGACTTGATGAGACCAGACAAGAGTATGACTAAACTGGGGTTCTGCCAAAATGTGCTCCACCAGCGAAACGTCCTGCAAGAGGTGAATTTGACACCCAAGTTACTACCGTGCACTTTCAGCTTGTTTTGTTTAGATGCATACAGACAGAACATACTAAAGATGCCTTATGAAAATACTTAAACGTAGTAATATCAAATAAGGGTGGTTTAAATATGTTACATGACTAATGTGGTCAACAGATCAACAATGTGCTTTAAAGCTACGACGAGAAAACATAATGCTTAAATGTATGAAAGGGAAACACATGCAAAAAGTATTTTCAGGCAATGAAAAGGTAATAAAAGACTCGATAAAAACCCAAATTGTAAGTAGTCGCCGCTTTTAACCGATGTGCGCATGTGTTGGACGTCTCGAAGGAGGAATTGAAGAACACCGGTAGTGTTCATTTAGTGACAGTGACAAACTACGTCATCACCCCGAGCATCCATTGCGTTAACGGTGCCGTCCGTAGGTCGAAACATGTACTAAATATTATAGATTTTTAAATCAATGGCAATATTTTATGTGTTACTAATAACATATTTTAGTAAAAGAGAACAATTGTGGCTTATTAGAGCCTACAAGTCTTTAAGTCCGAGCCTCCCTTGATAGACTTCTCCATTATTTTTGGTTACTAACTGCCACCTCTATAAAGAGTATCATTTGTCTATAAAATTATTATTATTAAGTACACCTCTGCATAACATTGTGTCATGTTTAATATTAAAGAAAAAAAACTAATATTGATCAACTTACAATAAATAACGTATAACCTTATTAACATTGTTTTGTTTGTAACTTAAAGTGCATGAATTTGCCTGAATTTAAAAAAAAAATTTTAAAAAGTCATATCAAAACTGTAAAAATACACTTATCAAGGTACGTTTTTTGACCATTTGATACTGAAAAATCAAGTTTAATAAAATCACTAAATAATAATGAATTCAAATTGACTCGAGGACAATATGCCAAACAATTTGACCAAAATACAAAAATTTACGGAACAAAAACAACAGTGTCGTTGGACAGAAGGACAGTTTTTATCCTTGCTGCAGGCAGAATCAGCTCCTTTGTTATGGTGTGGGGTTATTTTGCATTGAGCAACTTGGTATGCTACCTTATATGATGCTAACAGTGCTCGCTAGTTTAGGGATGTAACACTGACAAAGCGAGATGATTGTTGGCAATGTTTGGCACGTTTTCGCTGACAAAAAAATCAAGCGGCTTATCAATGTGATTGGGGTCTAATGTCTTTAAGTGACGCTGCCAACATTTGAAGACACATTAAATATCGTATTTTCAGACTATAAGTCGCACTTTTTTTCATAGTTTTGCTGGGGGTGCGACTTATGTGTGAAATTATTAACACATTATGATATCATTTCACATGTTATTTTGGTGTTTTGGAGGGACACTGATGGTTTGGTAAACTTGTTAGCATTTTCTTTATGGTATAGTTATCTGAATAACTCTTAATTGCTATGCCCACGTTCACGTTCTGCCTTTGGCAATGTGTGTTCAATTGTATTATTGACTTTTTTATATTGAAATGCATGCTTTTAGTTTGTGGCGCTTTCACGCCCACGTGGGGGGGCGCACTCGCACTTGTTTACGCGAAGAAGAGCGCTCACACACCAGAAGAAGACTGACAGCTAAGCAGCGTCTCTGAGCGAGTGGGCGCATTCATTGTTTATGCTTGTAAAATATCTCTACAGAGGCAACGCCTGTGTGGATCATCTTTTCTGTTGTTGTTGTGTGTTTTCCACCCGCGATCGGACACTTTGAGCCAGTTGTGTGGTTGTTTGAACGATGTGCTAATGCTAGCGAACGCATGCTAACCATTTTTGTCATGGCTGCATTAGCACCTAATTATCATTTATTTACGTTGATGCGAACCTGTTTGGTATCAAGGACGTAATTGATTCAGCTAATTATACGGACGTCCAGCATTGTCATTTGGGAGTTTAGCTCGCTGTATAGCCAGGACCGAGCCGTAGCGTCCTGGTGAGGACAGTAAATTCGCATTTCATTGTTCATGCACCGTACACTATACACTTATTCAGCAAGTTGTTCTCTGTTGTATTTTTTATATTAAATTGCCTTTCAAGATGACATATCTGTTCTATGTGTTGGATTTTATCAAGTAAACTTCCCCCAAAAATGCGACTTATACTCCGGTGCGACTTATATATGTTTTTTTTCTCTTCGTTGGGCATTTTATGGCTGGTGCGACTTATACTCAGGTGCGACTTGTAGTCCGAAAAATAGGGTAGAGTTGTCTTTTTCATCATCGCCCATTGTATTAAAAATCAAAGCCAAAGGTGACATGCACTTCATCATATTTCCTCGTCTTAGCTCTTCATATCTCCAGTGATCTTTGCTGTGTGCTTTTGTTTGGTTCAAAAATACTTCCCACACTCTGAAAATGAGAGCGCAACTGCCAACCACTGAGTAGATGTGCAAATGCACTTTTTTCTATTACGGCAAAGAGTATGTTTCCCGAGGTGATATGTGCCGACCCAGTATCGCTTTGCGCCACCAAGGGAGTGGGGGGCACTATTTGAGGAGCAGTGTTGTCACAGATAACTTGAAAAAGTAATTTAATTACTGATTACTCCTCAAAAAGTAATCTAGTTACTTTACTAATTACTTCATTATCAAACTATACTAACTTACTTTAAAAGTAATTTGTCAGTTACTTTTCCCCAGTTTTCTCCCTTTGCTGCCTCAACAGAAAAATTTCATCGCATGTAATTGAATTTTTTAGATAAGGCTTTATCTAACAGAGGTTTAGTTAGTCAATGGAGTTGATTTCAACCACCATTGACTTGCGCTAGCTCAGCCACTCCGTAGCCCTGAAACTAACAAATAACTGACAAACTGCACGGAATTTGTTCAAAACAACTCCCACGACTAATTAAACCCCCGCTAACTCAAAGATTAAGCCTAATGTCAAACATTCTGAACTCCCCCTTTAAAATAAAGACCTAGCTGTTAAAATGCTGTCTATAAAAGTTGTAAAGCAATAAAACAAACAACAAAAACAAATGAAATGAACAAGATTTCATAATGCATGCAGTATAGGCCAAAAGTTTGGAGACACCTGAAGGATGGATACTTTGAAGAATGTAGAATATAAAAGCTGTTTTCAAGTACATAATTCCTCAAGTGCATTGATAGTTTTGATATTTTCAGTGAGAATTTACACTAGTAGTGAAAATATATCAAAAGCACAAATGATGAGGCGTGTCCAAACTTTTGACTCGCTCTTTTGTCCGCCCACACACACAGCAAGTCACACTCCGCCTATGGTTACAAACTATAACTATAAAATGTACGTAAAGGCTGGTTACAAACTGCAAAAGTGCTGGCTGTCTCGTTACCTGATGGCTTTGTTTCGATTTTTGTCGTGTTGTGCTGTAATTCCAAGTGATTCCTTGAATGAGATGTAGAGTTATTAGCGGTCGACTGCCATTTTGAGCCAGCGCAAAGTTTGCGACGCACGGAGAGATTTTTGGTCCTCTTTATTGGAGAGAAATGTGAAGTCATGGCTGTATGTCCAATAAGCAAATGCAGCCGTTTGTGGTTCTTCTCCTACGTCTTCCACTGTTAGCATCCTGAGAGGTAGCCAGTTGTTTGTTGGCCGCCAACAGCGCTCATAGCATGGTAATACACGTGACCCGTTTTTTTCCCCCGATGAGAAAACGTGACATCCGATGCCACTGCCAAACTCAAGAGCAATATTTTCTTTTCAGATTCTGTTCATACATGACTACAGTATTCTTTATTCTACATACATCATGAGGAAAAAACAAAATAGTAACACACAGACACTAAGGAAACAAACTTTAATCAGATTACTGGCTTCGAAAAATGAACGCGTTACTGAACAAAAGTAATCGGATTACAGTAACGCGTTACACGTTACTGACAATACTGTTGAGGAGTACTGTTCTAATATAGGTAAAACATGTACGTATAGCGCAGTAATATTTCCTGGTTCATGGAGGTTGAGGATGTTGTGTTGTAGTTATCTCATTTTCATTTCATGAACTGACTGACAGATTGGCCAAGTAACTGGCTCATTTACTGACGAGCTGACAGAATAATGGCTGCCTGAGTGGTTGACTGAATGCCAGTTGGAAAGACTGAGACACTGAATGACCAACTGACTTACTGACCGACCAACTGACAAACTAACTGGCTGATTGAAACAGAAGATAGAGAACGCATATCAATATGGAAGGAATCACTTTCATTTTCAGTCTGCAATGACACCAAGTGCCCATGGCCGGCCTCTATTGACTATCACACTCCACAGAGAGCTGCTCCACTGGGCTCATCTTCTCCTTCCCTCTGGCTTAACACTGCGCGTGTACGAACGTGTGTGTATATGAATGATATTATGATTTGTGCTATTTTTAGCCCATTGGATGTGTGTTGGTCCATGCTGCTCTGTGAACAGACGCAAGTGCGTTTGTTTGTGTTAGACGTGCGCGTGTAAAGAACGGATGACCGATCCGGTTGCAAGGACGGGGAAGCAGCCAGAGCTCAGAACATCCGTGCGTGCGTGTCAATGAGTGAGTGATATTTGGTGTGGCAGCGATGGCAGCGAGCATACGCTTCGGCCCCGCTAGCACAATACAGAAGTGTTGCTCTAACAGGAAGTGCAGCAAAAATACAGACACGTTATCTACAGTTTACTGTGCAATAGTCGAGGAGTCTAGGTTTTATGTAAAGTGTGTCTGTGTAGTTTATGTTACTGATTAAAAATCTGAAAGTAATTGGGGTTTGTTTTGTTTTGTTGTCAGTAAATGCTCTGGTGACAATTAACATAAATGCAGGAACCACGGAATCATTACTTAGACTATCATTTTTATTAAAGTGTATGTCAACACCTGGGGAAATGCTAATATTCCATCATTTATCCATAAACGAATGCCTTTTGGATTCATATCATGTCACTTCGTGTAATTACACACATCGCAACACCAAGAAAATGAGAGAAATTTGGGTCAATTTCAAGCTAAAAAGACCCGCCCCCGAGATCCCGGAAATCTGGCAGATTGTGGGCGTGACATCAAAACAAGGAAACAACCGGCTCGGTGCTTTAGTACTGAATGGCGGCGATGATGGCGGACAATTACGTTTCTAGTTGCAGCGACGAATCCGAACATTCTTGTAATGGTGACGAGGAGAGTTATGAACCTTTCTTTGGTGTTTTGGGTTATCAATTTGAGCCCAAACGAAAGCCAATGCAGCCTAATGAAAAGATCACTGAGGGGAGCAATCACACTAGCCATGTTTACATGGAGCCAAAAATTCCAATTGCAATCGGTTTAGATGTTCAAACCGAATAAATGTGTTCCATATAAACACCTCATTCGGCATGAACAGGCCCAAACCGAATGGAATTTCATTCCGTTTCACAGGGGTGGAATATTCCTTTTCCCAAACCGATTAGAAGTAAAATTATATCATGTAAACAGGGAAGCGGAATGGTGTCTGGTTGCGTTCTTTCTGCACATGCTCCGTACTGACGTGCTGACGTCACTTGGTGACATAAGTAACGTCACTTGCAACATGGCTTCCAAGCACACGCACAGCGCACCTAATTGGAGTCCGGCGGAAAGTTTATATCCATGAATCCCTCCACAAGCCCACACAACTTTTTAAATGAACGGCGTGTCATTCTGAAGTTTTGTTTCCACTCGAAAAGTTAAAACAGCAGCTGATCTGACGATCGATCTCCATGTTTTGCAACGTGACGCTTTGTTTTGATTAATCTGCGAATGTCAGACGGCAGTTGTCAAACATCCTTTCTGAATAAAGGCAGACACATGTAAACGCTGGATCGGAATAGATGAAGTGACATGTAAACAGCTGATCTGAAATTTACATTCGGAATTATTTGAATCGGTATGAATAAAAGGCAGCATGTAAACGTGGCTACTGATGAAACCCCGACAACAGTTCGTGTGGGAAACACCAAATGGTATGTTTTGCATTTCTTTTTGTGAAGCTGATACACCGTGACCGCAAAATAAAGTAATGTATAGAATAATTATCATTTAATATGCTATCATCGGTTTCGCTCTGCCAACCGACACAAATATGAATGGGATTAGAGCAGGGGTCCCCGGTGTGATTTGGGTCTTTTTTTCACGGACCGGTGTCCCTCTTTTATATTCAGTTGGACTCTCAATGTTATCCAATGGTGCTAAAAAAAAACTATTTACATCACAAACATACATGTGCAACACGGAAATGGCGTAAATTAACGCTTAACGGCACGGCGAAGTCGTTAAGTGAGAGGGCTACGTGCAGTTGTTGTGTGCGCCAAACATGCCAAACGTAAGTTAATATTCCTTTCTTTAAAGAAAGTTTGTAGTGTGTACTTAGGAATCGCTGCATTCGCGGTCCTTTTTAACGTTAGGCGCATGCCAACTTTGTCAGAACACCGGCAATGTGCGGCAGAAAAATACAGCAAATATAAAATAGCATTTGTTTTTAGCCCTGTCGTGTTAAGTGCAGGGAAAAAAATACAACTCACCCGCTGAATCAGTGGGAGGGCTGAGTTTGTTTCATTGAGACGAGATGGGAGAGTGAGAGAAGCTAGCATCAAGCTAGCGATGTTGGAAATTGTAGCACAGTTTTCAGCGCGCTCCAAGCGATGTCGGGATATTCCGAAATGACTTTAATCCAGAACTTCGGTAGAGTTGTTGTCTCAAATGTACGTTTAAGTCGCCGTGATTTGCGATCTCTACAAGTTGATATTCCTGTTCCACAGACATGCTCGAATCACTCGATTTATTCACATACGGGTCACGAATTCACTCCTTCGCAGTTCGTGGGTCTTAAGTGATTGGGAAGTAGCATAAATTTTGTTTTCTTTGAGGTTGTAGGTACATCTTCTGGCTCGTCAGGTTCCCGTTTCCCTGTAAAATTGCAAAATTAGCCCCTTAGCACTGACGAACTTTGCTCATTGTCTGCGTAGTCCAGCTCTTTTTCTCGCGTTCGGCAACTCATGGGTACTACATTGCGACAAATGGCTATTTGTAAACCACATAGCATGACAGGTTTGAACCATTTTAGCGAATTTTTGATAAAACACGAACGCAACTCTCTCGTCGATAAACAACGATGGCACCTGCCTCGACCTTTTGTTTCCTTGTTATGACGTCTCCGCCCCATTCGGCTGTTTCCGGAACACTTTCGGAAATGTTCGTCATTTTCGATCTATTTTCGATAATTGCTCATTAATGTGATTGATTTTTTTGTTAACTTTATCAATATTTGTTATCTTGGCACATAACGGTTCTATTGATGTCTCACACCCCCTTTGCGTTTTCATACCCTTTAAATAAAATAAAGGAAATACATGTATACTTAAAGAATATTTCGTCACTTTAAAATTTTTGCTACCAGGAGTACGTACCTACATGCAGTAGGGACGGGGCTAGAGAGGGAACGCGGCAGAAAAACAGGCAACAATGCAACGCTTCATGCTGGCAGTCCTTACTTACACACTTGTTTGCTCTCTTGCCCCCTCTATCTTACTTGACCTCCCTCGCTCCGTCAGTACTATTCTTCCTCGCGCACTACCTCACTTTCTCCAATCTTCCATTTCACCTCCCCCAAGCTCTGTTGCTCCCTTCCTTACCGCCTGCTCCCTGGGCCAACACACCCCTCTTTCTCAACTTACTACCACACTCACTACCTCTTACCCTGGTTGCTTCCTCTCTTCTTCCCCTACATCCCTCCCGCCCACCCTGTCAGGCTTTGACCCACTTTGTTGGTGGTGCTTTGGGGGTTGTGTGTCTTTCAGATAAACTCATTTGCTGTGGATCATTTAGAGAGCAATGCCATTTCTCTGCACCTACACACACACCAGCCTCCATCTTCACTACGCTCAGGAAATGTGTGTGTGCGCGTGTGTGTGCATGTGTGTAATCTGTTAAGTGGGGAGAGACATATGGACAGAAGGTACAGACACAAAACAGGGAATACTGATAGGCAGATTGAAATACAAAGGTCACACTTGGCTGCTTTGTGTGTTTGTGCATACACAGCAAAAACTGGGATTAAAATGTAGCAAAAAGGTCATGGAAGGAGGACTATATTACTTAATTTATGTAAAACCATAAGGAACAGAAAGTTTTTAATTTTGAATTTTTACATTTACCCCTTGCTGCTTTAGAGCGCCTCGTAGTCAGCCTTGAGTGCATGCATGTACAGTCCCTGACAAAAGTCTTGTTGCTTATCCATTTTGTAGAAACAGTTGCTAATAACCAGACTTTTAATTATTCAGTTGGTTTCAGAAATAGCTCAAATAAAAGCTAAGACCCTCCCAAATGATGATAAACGTACAAAAATATGTTTGTTTCACTGAAAAAAGATTGATCATTTAATGAAGACATAAAGGTCAAATTTTGGCAAGACAAACGTTTTGTCGCCTACAGAAAGTAGAGTGAAAAGTGAACAAAAAATGTACTTCAAACACAAAAAATATGTTACATAACATAAGCGAATTAAGTAGTGGTTCTGTGAGATTCAAATTTAATATTTTGTATGACTTCCATCCTGCTGCAGAATTTGTCTCTTTTTATTGTTAGGAATGTAAGAGGCAGCTAAGATTTGTTTATATTTCAGACTATTTCTCTCTCAGGGTGCAGACAATTAAAAACCCGTGTGGCATTTGCCAAGGCCCACAGCCTGGAGATGCTGGAAAAGTGGCAAAAATGTGGATTTTTCAGATAATTCTTCCATTGAATTACACCACAGTCGCCACAAATATTGCTGGAGCCTGCACGGATCCGAGATTCACTCAGAAAACAGTGAAGTTTGGTGGTAACATTACCAAAATCATGGTCTGGGGTTACATCCAGTATGGGGGTGCGCGAGAGATCTGTAGGGTAGAAGGCAACATAAATAGACAACCCTAATTAAACGGGGAAGGCTCTCGTCTGCTCCTGTGGCTAATCTGATGAGTCCGGATCAAGATCGGTCTCACATTTTTTCATCATCTTCATCATGTTCATCGTTGGTTTCAACCTCGGGCTAAGGAGTAATGCAACGTGAGCTCCGCAGAACGCGTGTAGAACCTGACGCTGTTGGGGACGTGACCGTCTGCCTCATCAAGATAGATTTTTTTTTTTCATCCTTCTTTGACGATGGTTTCGTTTTCTTTTCAAAACACTCCTCCAGTGTCGTTTGCTTTTTTTTCCCGATCGTTCTCCACATTTTTCTCATATTCTCACACGTCTTCACAAGATCCCTCCTGACTATTTTTCTTCACTTCCTTTCTTGGCCCGAGATGAGTTCTTACCAAATGCGCTACTGACCTCCAGTGGCCAGTTTTATTGCTTTAAAATGGGTTTTGAGCTTTGTGCATTGTATTATAGATAGATCAGAACCTGTAGATGCCTTTTGTGGAAAAAAAAAAGAAGAAAAAAAAGAAAAGCAAAAGACACATAAATACATTTTTGGGACACTGAGGCAATTAAAAATAGAGTGTATTTATACGTTTTTGGGAGCAAATGAGTTAAACAGAGGTACCACTGTCTAACGACTTTATAGCGCCTCATTGTCACGGAGCGGAAAGCCCTGCAACCACCCTGTAGGGACATATTCAACAAGTATGATTATATACTTACGTTTGGTCATGGACGCACACGAAGGAAAGTTCTCTCACACCACATTTTCCCCGTGCTGTTAAGCATTTACTTACGCCGTATTCATGTTGCAGAAGTATGTTTATGTTGTAACTTTTTTAAATATTATTCAAAGATGCTAAATAAAGTCCAACTGAATGTAAAAGAATGGCTATCCGCTGCCAGAAAAGCTTAGGGAGAAAAAGCTGCCATAATTTGTGAAACATCACAACTGTAACAGCCTCGGGCAGCTTGAGTTGGCAGGTTGAATAGTTTTCCGCTATTAAGGTTTTGGGTGGCATGGTATTGCATGGTAAAACAACTCTAAGAAGTACATTTTTTAAGAGAGTTACTCAAGTGAATGTAACAGAGTAAATGTAACGCGTCACTACCCACCTCTGATGGCGACAGACGTCAAATTCATTTAAACCAGGAAGATTGGCTGTGAATTTTTTTTTTACAGTGTCATTGACGGCGCAATCTTTTTTGGGGGGCTGGGAGGAGCGTTCATTCGCCCCCAATTAGATAAATAAGTGCCCTGTAAGGCTTTTGGGGAATCGTAAATCGTGCATGAATGTGTTGATGTTCTTTTTTTATTTTTTTGCTGCCAAACTTCTGCTCGATACTTAAGCCTACCCGTTGGCATACATGCAGTATGAGCTATTGAAATTGTCCTAGTAATATGATAAGAATGAGTGGAAATGTTAGTTAATGCCAAGGTAGTTAAGAACACTCCTCTCTGTAGTGTGTAAAATTTTAAAGCCATGTTTATTTTCACTTTGAGAGGGAAAAATTGCTTGAAGTAAGTGAAAAGCACTCATGCATAAACTGCCTGGTAAGAAAAAAAATATCTTGGATGACAAACAACAAGCAGATTTTGCCTTGATTTGAAATATTTGGTCTCGGTCTAGATTTTGGAGTGTATGTGTGTGTTTGTGTCATGCTGTGGGGAGATGAAATGCCTCGCACTGCACACTGACTTCCTCCCTTTCGGGGACAAAAAGTGGTCACAGCATCAATAATTCATGCGGGCTGAGGTCAAAGGATGCGCGGTGGGCCTGAGGAGCGGGCGGTGGGCGGTCATGATAGCTTAGCCTCGTGTTTGGCTAAGACCGTCATGGGTCAAGTCCCCAGGAAGTGAACATGTCACGTCCTCTGCGAGCGGGCACATGGCAAATGTGAGCCAATGACGCAACATGAGTCAAAAGCCAAACGAGGTGTCGTGAAGTTAATCGGGTGAGCCGAGCCGACGTCACGTCCTCATCTGCTGCCGTAAAATGATTCACCGTCTTTAATTATTGATTTTTTTTTTTTTTTTTTTTTTGCAACTGCGGTTCAGAAGATAAATGAATGATTGAACTGTGCTTTTGTCTTTGTGTCTTTTGTTTTTAATGTGTTGGCATCTTCGGTTCTAATAAATTTGTCTTCGTTTTTTGTTTTCTTATACTGTGGTCGGAATTTGTCGTCTGCGCTTGTTTGGTTGGAATGTATTGCCCTCTTTCTTTTTGTTTTAATTGCTTCTGGGATTTCAATGTCATTTGGTTCGTCGCATAATAGCCTGTCATTTGTGAACATTTTTGAAAAATAACAATTAAACTGCAGACATAAAGAACAAAACTTTTTTCTTTGCAGAACTACTTGTATTTTTATTGATATTTTGACAGCACGTTAAAAATGACTTGGCCAATTATGCTATTGGACGAGTCACTTATTTTCCTATGTGCTTTCGATTTTCTTCTGTGATGTGTCGTGAGAGTAGTTTATATAATACAAACAAAGCACTTTATGTTTTATTGTGTTGTGGTGGAGTGAACCTGTTGAGTGTGACACTATGCTGATATTTTGTGATAGGTTAACGGTATGCTACACCTGAAGGAAGCAATTTCTTGTTTTATTTAAAATGATTGGTGCATGTGCAAAACAAGCCAATAAATCACAATTTATTAAAATGATTAGAAAAATATTAATGAAGGTTGAACGTACGAGGAATGTGTTATCAGACAGCAGAGCATAAGGGAGCCAAACTTTCACTCGACATTACAGACCCTCAGCGGCATTCAGACGTTTTTTCTCCCGCTGTCCTCGGTAATTCCAGCGCCAATAGCGTATCTTCAAAGTTGCTGCAGTTAAAAAGACCGTAGATGGACCTTGGGAACGAGCTGACGGGCCGCCGCAAGGCGAGCCGCTGTCTGTCCCAGCCCCTGCCTCTCGCCCTCCCCCGGGAGTCGCGCCTTCCATCAAATGAACAAAAAACTTGCATTTAGCGTTGACATAATTTTGCCATCTGCAAGTACTGATTAGCAACAGGCTAGCAGCAGATACAGTAGTTGTAGGAAATAATATTAAAGATCATCATAATTACAATCATCATCGTAATAACAATATCAAAGGTAACAAGTCGTTTCATGCGCAAGATTTTAGCTTTAGTATTTTTTAGCACTGGACACATGAAAATGCAGGGATAGGAAGAAAATACAGTGGGGCAAATAAGTATTTAGTCAACCACCAATTGTGCAAGTTCTCCTACTTGAAAAGATTAGAGAGGCCTGTAATTGTCAACATGGGTAAACCTCAACCATGAGAGACAGAATGTGTGTGTGTGGGGGGGGGGACAGAAAATCACATTGTTTGATTTTTAAAAAATTTATTTCCAAATTAGAGTGGAAAATAAGTATTTTCTCACCGACAAACAAATAAGATTTCTGGCTGTCAAAGAGGTCTAACTTCTTTTAATGAGGTCTAATGAGGCTCCACTCATTACCTGTATTAATGGCACCTGTTTTAACTCATTATCGGTATAAAAGACACCTGTCCACAACATCAGTCAGCAACTCCACTATGGCCAAGACGAAAGAGCTGTCGAAGGACACCAGAGACAAAATTGTAGACCTGCACCAGGCTGGGAAGACTGAATCTGCAATAGGTAAAACGCTTGGTGTAAATAAATCAACTGTGGGAGCAATTATTAGAAAATGGAAGACATACAAGACGACTGATAATCTCCCTCGATCTGGGGCTCCATGCAAGATCTCACCCCGTGGTGTCAAAATGATATCAAGAACGGTGAGCAAAAATCCCAGAACCACACGGGGGTAACTAGTGAATGAATACAGAGAGCTGGGACCACAGTAACAAAGGCTACTATCAGTAACACAATGCACCGCCAGGGTCTCAAATTCTGCACTGCCAGACATGTCCCCCTGCTGAAGAAAGTACACATCCAGGCCCGTCTGCGGTTCGCTAGAGAGCACTTCTTTGATCCAGAAGAGGACTGGGAGAATGTGCTATGGTCAGTTGAAACCAAAATAGAACTTTTTGGTAGAAACACAGGTTCTCGTGTTTGGAGGAGAAAGAATATTGAATTGCATCTGAAGAACACCATACCCACTGTGAAGCATGGGGGTGGAAACATCATGCTTTGGGGCTGTGTTTCTGCAAAGGGACCAGGACGACTGATCTGTGTAAAGGAAAGAATGAATGGGGCCATGTATCGAGAGGTTTTGAGTGAAAATCTCCTTCCATCAGCAAGGGCATTGAAGATGAGGCGTGGCTGGGTCTTTCAGCATGACAGGCAAATGAATACTGAATTGCACCATACCCACTGTGAAGCATGGGGATGGAATTATCATGCTTTGGGGCTGTTTTTCTGCAAAGGGACCAGGACGACTGATCTGTGTAAAGGAAAGAATGAATAGGGCCACGTATCGATAGATTTTGAGTGAAAATTTCCTTCCATCAGCAAGGGCATTGAAGATGAGACGTGGCTGGGTCTTTCAGCATGACAATGATCCCAAACACACAGCCAGGGCAACAAAGGAGTGGCTTCGTAAGAAGCATTTCAAAATCCTGGAGTGGCCTAGCAAGTCTCCAGATCTCAACCCCATAGAAAATCTATGGAGGGAGATGAAAGTCTGTGTTGCCCAACGACAGCCCCAAAACATCACTGCTCTAGAGGAAATCTGCATGGAGGAATGAGCCAAAATACCAGCAACAGTGTGTGAAAACCTTGTGAAGAGTTACAGAAAACATCTGGCCTCTATTATTGCCAACAAAGGGTACATAACAAAGTACTGAGATGAACTTTTGGTATTGACCAAATATTTATTTTCCACCATGATTTGCAAATAAATTCTTTAAAAATCAAACAATGTGATATATTTTCAAGTGGGAGAACTTGCACAATTAGTGGTTGACTAAATACTTATTTGCCCCACTGTACCTTCCATAACACAGCGGCAACATGGCTACAACAACACCCAGCATGCATGGCTCGCTCATATGTAAGTGCTGACATGCTTAACAAATCAGAGCGCAGCATCACCCTCTGCTGGCCCTGTCTTCTTTATCATGATTCAGTCAAACCACCTGTGTCCGTTTGAATCGTCGATAGTTTGAATGCTTCATCTGGAGTCCAAAATGGAGATTAAACCAAAGTAAGTGAATGACGATAAAATTACTTAGATGAAGAAGTTCTATCATATTTAACAATTCATCAGACCAATAAGAAGCATTTCAATTTTAAAATGGCTAGCTGCTTCAGATTATATGCCTTGTGTAATGGCAAAAAAAAATCTTGTACACTAGGTGGCAGTATGCACCTCAAAGTTGCTTGCAATCCGCCATTAATCAAAAGAAGATTTTTTTACGTGGACGGTTGCCAACTCTAGCATCTGCTGGTGGTTGGCACACCCCAGCAATGGTGGACGAGGTATTTCCGGTCGTTTTGCTCGTTGTCAAGATTTCAAGCCGTTTTCAAATTTTTGCGTTTTCAACTCCCCAAAAACCTGTCGCCCTGTAAACGATAAAGCTCTCTGGAAAAGTTTTTGTGTTGCCGTTGTCATGTAAACAGCCTCTAAGTGTTAATATCTGATCATTTCATTGTTCAAGATTGAGGAGCATAAAGAAAACAGGGCAAAAACAATGTGTTGTTTCACTCACCTGTGTGTCTATATAGGTTTGGTTTTCAATTTAGTCTGTGTCCAGGTCGTTCTGTTACGCTGTTTGCTGTTTCTTTGTCTTAGTTTGCCATGTTAGATTATCATGTGTGTTTTTCCTGTTAATGTGGCTTGTGCCGTGGTAGATCGACATACAAACGCATCGACATAGGATCCTTTCGACATCCGATGTAAAATTTGCCTCGACGACATGCGCGAAAGATGACGATATATGACAGTTTCGCAATTTTATGTTTTCCCGCAAGACGGACGCATGTTCTTGGGGGAGAAATCAACATGGGTCCGAAGAAGGTTAGTGCAGGCAGTGAAAAAAGGAAAAATGTGACGCTTAACTCAATCACTCCCAGCCATTTTCACCCGTGCAACCCCTTTCGCTCCCGGCCGTTTTACTGGATTTTGACTGATTTTGCAAGGCCCACAGAAAATTCTGTTCTATTGCTATATAAACATGGAACCAAAAAAAAGATTAGACTCTCTTCTTTCAGCAGGAAAAAAAAGTTAGTTCATATCTTTTTCCATTCTTTAGAAATCAGCCTTAGAAAATAGCTTAGTTTGAGCAATTTTCCAATTTCTGATGAAAAAGCAGAGAAATTGAGCTTTTTGTAAAAGCATACATTTCAAACATAACTTTGACATTAACACGGCTATTTTTTGCTTTTGTGACATCCCAAACATCTGAATAATGTTTTCCTTTTCCACAATAACATAAACAACAAGACAAATAGAGCTTTTGATAGCCAAGTAACAATTTATTTACACCTAACTAACTCAGAGATGACGCTGTTGTGGCCGTGACAGCCGGGGTAAATTTTTCCCTCATCGTCGCCTGTCTCATCACAATGGATTTTTTTGAGTCTTTCTTTTGTGGTGACCACTGCCTCGTGGCGGAGTTTGCCTGGGGAACTTGTGTGGGGCATGTTGTGTTCCTGGGGGGGAACTGGTTTGAACGTGCGCGTTTCCGGCTGAGTCGCGGGACACTGGAGGGTCGCGAGGGATGCGAGCGGCCG
Source organism: Corythoichthys intestinalis (assembly GCF_030265065.1). Classification (NCBI taxonomy): domain Eukaryota; kingdom Metazoa; phylum Chordata; class Actinopteri; order Syngnathiformes; family Syngnathidae; genus Corythoichthys; species Corythoichthys intestinalis. The sequence goes on from NC_080416.1 coordinate 26,123,158, forward strand.
ATCACGGCGACGCGGGCTCTGCTCGGCGGGCAGCACGGACTCAACGGCATCGTCCGCTGCACTGGTTGTCCTGGTCGTTCTGCTCGGTCGTCGAGCGCCTGGCATCCCGGGCGTCCTTCTAGTTATTCTGCTCGGTCGTCCGCCGCCTGGCATCCTGGACGTCCTTCTGGTCGTCGCACTTGGTCGTTCATCGCCTGGCGTCCCGGACGTCCTCCCGGTCATCCTGCTCGGACTTCCCGCGCCTAGCGTCCTGGATGTCCTCCTGGTTGTCCATTCGATCGTCTTCTGCCGGCACCCCAGCCGTGCGGCCCGGCCTTTCGTTCCGTTGAATCGGGTTGTGGGTCTTACCAAATGCGCTACTGCCCTCCAGTGGCGAGTTTTATAGCTTTAAAATGGGTTTTCATCATTGTGCTTTGGAGCGAAGTTGCATGAGAACCTAGAGATGTCTCTTGTGACAAAAAACGTAAAAGATGTATAAATACATTTTTGGGACACTGAAACAATTAAAAATAGAACGTATTTATACGTTTTTGGGAGCAAATGAGTTAACATTGATACGAAGAAGCTAGTAAGTCCCCAGCTTCATCAGGTTTTTAATCAGTTATTTCTAGGGCTGTCAAAATTATCGCGTTAACGGGCGGTAATTAATTTTTTTAATTAATCACGTTAAAATATTTGACGCAATTAACGCACATGCCCCGCTCAAACAGATTAAAATGACAGCAATGTAAAGTCCGCTTGTTACTTGTCTTTTAGTGTTTGGCGCCCTCTGATGGCGCTTGGGTTCAAATGATTTTATGCGTTTCAGCACAATGAGTTAACATGGTGTAATTATTGACATCAACAATGGCGAGCTACTAGTTTATTTTTTGATTGAAAATTTTACAAATTTTAATAAAACGAAAACATTAAGAGGGGTTTTAATATAAAATTTCTTTTAAGAACTACAAGTCTTTCTATCCATGGATCGCTTTAAGAGAATGTTAATAATGTTAATGCAATCTTGTTGATTTATTGTTATAATAAACAAATACAGTACTTATGTACCGTATGTTGAATGTATATATTCGTCTTGTGTCTTATCTTTCTATTCCAACAGTAATTTACAGAAAAATATGGCATATTTAATAGATGGTTTGAATTGCGATTGATTAAGATTAATTAATTTTAAAGCTGTAATTAACTCGATTAAAAATTTTAAGCGTTTGACAGCCCTAGTTATTTCAGAACACGGCTACTGTCCACTGTAGCAGACGCCATTAACAACATGAAAAATAGTAAAAACTTCCCACTCTACTCCACTGCTTTCTCGTCAGTAAAATGGTGCATTCAGGAACACCATGCAAAACACAACCGCCACATTAGAACCCAGTTCGTTACATTATTATTATTCTATTATTATTACTATATGATTAGTGTAATTTGTATTTGTAATTTATTTGTTTTGGTATGTGTACTTGCTATTTGGAATTGTACCAGCAATGTGTGTTAAGGATTTAGCGTAGGTTTTTGGACTGTGGAAAAATTAATCAAATTATAATGCATTTTTATGGGAAAGTTCCACTCGACATACGACCATTTTCAACTTACAAACCAGGTCCTGGAACGAATTAAATTCTTATGTAGAGTTACCGCTATGTTTCTCGTTTAAGAACACACGTATATAATTTTCCCTGTGTGTCGCAACAACAAATTTTAGGGCTCCCCCACCTGTCAAATCCCACTTTAACCACTGACCGTGCGCCTTGTATCTCAAATCATATATCCTGAAATACCCATTGACATTGACAGCAGAAGACGTCCTATCCATTTTAACTGGTTTATAATTTTTCTTCTTCTATAGTCTTCTTAAGTCTTTGCTTTCAATTTGTTTAATTCAGTGCTTTGAATTGATTTTCTTCCTCTTTGTGGTTTTCATTGCTTTTCATCACGTATCAACATAAACTTGTTTGTGTTGCTCCTGCATTGAAACTTTCCTAAACAAACTAGAGTCGCTTCAAATCCTCTTTAGTGCCACAGAGCTGCTCATTTTACCTTTTTATTCCCTCTCCCTCAAATCACCCCTCCTCATACTCCTCCTCTTCTTCAAGTGGCCTACTGAAAGGAATAAAGAAGCTTTTAGCCTCCAAAATCGTCCCGCTTTATTCACCGTAATTGCCGGCTGATTGCAGTCATTTCCATGCACTCGTCACTTTGGAAGCCTTTATAATGCTGGAGGGGGGTGAGTGGGTGTATGCGTGTGTGTGTGTTGGGGGAGGAAGAGGCGATGGGGGGGGCGTCCTTGTTTGCGGTGTTTATGGATTTGTGTTTTCTGTGCTCACGCTCATCAGCGTCTATGAGTCAATTTGTCTGTAAATGGGAGCGGGCATGCTAATGTGGATGCTTCGGAGTCGCACTGTGTGTGCATGGTGTGTGTGAACGACTAAAGGAGTGGGAAGGATGAAGGAGGGATCAAAGCGGGAAGAAGGTTAAAAGGCCGGAAGGTAGGAAGAGGACAAAGTGTCACAGGAAGTGGAATGAGGATGCTTCTTTCTCCTCTTCCTCCTCGTTTCCGTCTCATCTTCTTCTTCCGAACCTTCCTTGTTCTCCTCTTCAAAATCTTCCTGCCTCCTGATTTTGTTTTTCCTCATCTTAACTCACGCGGCCACCAAAGTGCTGCTTTGTTGTCATGTAAAGGAAGTCAACCGGTGTTCCTCGAATAGTAATAGTGTCTGATAAATGAAAGCTATTTACATAAAGTGGACTTAATACGGAAAAGTTACGATGTATGTTTTCATCCATCTGCCTGAAATAGGGTGCCTTAACTTCAAGGACAGTCTGTTGATTTCAAATTTCCTTCTCGCTCAACTTACTGTAATTTTCAGAAGATAAACCGCACTGGACTATAAACCGCAGTTCCCCTTACTGTATTATGGGAAATTTACACCAAGAGATATTAACCGGTATCACTTTATTTTACAGCGGCATCATGCGACTGTCATAAGACCAAATGAACTACCATGAAGCTTTGAACCAATTATCTGCAAAGCTCCATTGCTTCAAGATGCTTCATTTGGCTATCACTGCTCCCTTGAAGGAGATGGTCAACCTTTGCTGCCACCTGCTGTCAACACTGTTGTCATCCAACATGCCTCCTAGCATGCATTGCAGCACTACAGATGTAAATAACAATCGAAATTCATGTTCTGTGCTAAATATTTCTTCAGTTACTGTTCCAGTTGTTTCATCGATTGCTAGTTGTGGTCTTTGGTAATACTTTATTTGACAGTGGCGCCATAAGACTGTCATAAGACAATCATAATTATGACACTGTCATGAGCATTAATGAATGCTTATAACAGATGTTATTTAATGTCATCCGGCAAATTATCTCACTTTTGAATGGATGTAAAAGATGGACGTAAATTGACTTAGTTCCATAATTTGCCGGACGACACTTAATGCCACTGTCAAATAAAGCGTTACCTATTAACCCAAATAAATCAACAAATAAGCCACATTGGACTATAAGCCGCATGATTCAAAATGAGGGGAAAAAAGTAGCAGCTTATTGTCCGAAAATTACGATAACTCTGTGATTGTAGAAGAACAAAGTTAATTTTCTCTTGTAACAGTTCTTTAATTCTCTAAATGAACAGGAGATGGCGACACACAATTCAGGAAAAAAAAAGAAAGCAAAAAATCTCCTAAATTAAATACATACAGTATTTTGAGCAATGAACAATTAAAAGCTGGCCAGCCAGGACCGAATTCCCTCGAGTGCTCCAGGTGCCTTCCAGAAGATTCAGCCTCGACCTTTCAAAGAAAAGGAAGTCCCTAAGTTACAAATGAGTTCCTTTGCAATGCTGGCGACCTAACCCGAATTTCCACTTAAGTCAGAATAAACCCTTTAAATACCCCTAAATACCCCCCAAATCTCAAATTTACTATCCAATAACATGTTTTAGATGTCATTGTACCGTTCTCGCCAAGACGTTGGAGCTAAGTCCTAGCTAGACAGCTAGCTAAGCTCCGAAATGACAATGTCAGACGTGCGTGTAGTTTGTTGACATTATTCAGCTGCTTATGACATCAACACTTGCAGACTGAAACTAAAATAAAAATTATATCCGTTTCATCTTCAAAAACAGCAATTCAAATTTGCGTTTATAACTAGCTGCTGATAAAGCAATAACAATCCTCACAAGTGATTAGCATGTAGCAGTTAGCGTCCGCACATCATCAAAAACAATCACATAAATTCACCCCAAGTATTCAACCACAATGGCGTACCGCACACAACACGTCACTTTTGCTCATTAATATTCATGACGTTAGCAATTGTTGCTAGGCGGGTCAAGCTCGCGTTCGTCCCAATGCTAAGTGCATGTAAATAGTGCATGAACGAGATGTTTACTGAGCTAAATCTACCAATTCTGTCCAAAAATGATGTCCCTGGTGCCAAATTCACTGATAAAGATGTGGAAGAACATACAAATGTTCAATTCAACCGGATGGCTTGAGTGTCGAGAGCTGAAAAAGACGGGAAAAAGAGCCGACCTGATCCAGAGGTAGCTTTTTTATCGACACCTTTTTCTTGTGTGCACTGCCTTACGCGACTGACAATGACATTCACCTGTTCCAACAATCTATCCTTTACCCTTTGCCCTGTCTTTCTTATATATTATATCCTCTGGTTGTCTTACGTCTCTGACCGTTCTTGGGGGTAATTTACATTGCTATTTTTGTGTAGTGATCGCAAATACTACTCAGTGACATTCAACCAACACTTTATTTTTTTTTCATTAATAACAAATCTTAATTCTATAATTTATTTACACTCCTCCCTGACTAACATTGTTTTTTTACAACAGAAAAGGTAACAACAGTGGCAGTCAGATACCATTTGAATATAAATTCAGCTCATTCATTGTCAGACAGAAGCAGCACAGCAATAATGCTTCGCTAAAAAATAAGTAAAAATATCAAAATGGCCTACCTCTTCGTCCTCTGTAGGACCATGGCCCCCAACAAAATGTTTACTGCATATGAAGGTGAATGGCTTCACCTTGCTGGCGTTTAACTGGTCTTTTGGACGTCCGCACAAGTTGATCCATTGTTCACATTTTTTGGCCTCAGGAAACGTATGAAGAAAACATCCTTCATATGTCATAATGTCTAGAGTCTCTTCTAAAAGTTCCGTAGCAGCAGTGTTTACTCGGCATGTTCTTTTTGGAAAGATTACCGGCAGAAAACAAGCAGTAATAACATGAAATGTATGCGAGGGCGTGTCTATGTTGACCCACTTCTGGGTTACAATGGTGACGTCATGGTCTAAAAGTAGCGTTTGTGTGGTACGCGCGTGAAAACGCACAATGACCAGTACAAAAGGTGTTATATACAGGTGTGGCCTCCGTGGATGCTTCACAAGCAACAAATGTGCGCGTAGGCTGTCACCCCTGTCACTCGGCTGCTCTGTGTGTGCGTGGCATGTGTGGGGTGGGCGGGCACGTCTGTACATGCTCTCGCTTTCTGTTCTACGCTTCCTGCGTCAAAATAAGCATGCATCCCAAAACAAAAGCCAACAGCGAGGCTTCTTCGTTGGAACGAATTTGCTCTACCTCGTGTGCGCACGCGCCCATGCTCTCTTCTTCATGTGCGCAAATACGTTCTTCTTTGTGTGTGCATGCACTCTTACTCGCGCCATTAGTACTACCTGCTCTACACAAACTAAAAGTCAACATTATATATAAAAAAAAAAACAACAACAAACCAACAACAACAAAAAAACAATAAAAAAAACACGAGACTCTGGTGTCATAAAGTCAAAATCACGTAAGTCAAGTACGTCGTAACCCGCGGACTACCTGTTTTCCCTTTTTGTTTTTCCAAATGCGAAGAGGCAGGCTGCCATGTTAACCCATGAAGTGGCTCACAAGAAAGTGGAATTTAACTAGCAGCTATGTTATCTTAGGCATTTTTATCTTATCCAAATCATGTCAGAAAGAAGTCAAACAATATAGAAATGAATATTTCAAGTAAAATGAACAAATATTTGGGAATAAATATCTCTTCCCTGCCATTGACGGCATTAGATTTCCAATCCGCTCAGGTCGTCCTCGGTTTACAACGTACTCGATTTGCGTGATTTCGACTTTACGACGCCGCAGTCTCGTCTGCCATTTTGTTTCCCGTATTTTTTTGTATGTTTGTTCTTTAGTCATGTAACAATGTCTCGTCCGCCATTTTGTCTCCATTTTTTTACTTTATTAATATTACATATAATACATGTTTTTAGATGGTTATTTTGAGATTTAGGAGGCATTTAAGGGTACTTAAAGGGTTAATTCGGACTCGAGGGTGCATGGGAGTTCGCCCAATCGGTTGACATGTGTTTTCTGGCGAAGGCGTTCGACCATGTCCCTCGGGAGAGTCCTTTGGGGGGTGTTTCGGGGTACCGAGCCCCCTGGTAAGGGCTGTTCGGTCCCTGTACGACCTGTGCCAAGAGTTTGGTCCGCATTTCCAGCAGTAAGTCGGATTGGTTCCCAGTGAGGGTTGTACTCCGCCAAGGTTACCCGTTGTCGCCATTTCTGATCATAACTTTTACGGACAGAATTTCTTGGTGCAGCTGAAGCATTGAGGGGGTCCAGTTTGGTGGCCTCAGCATTGCATCTCTGCTTTTTGCAGATGATGTGGTGCTGTTGGCTTCATCAAGCCGTGGTCCTCAACTCTCACTAGAGTGGTTCGCAGCTGAGTGTGAAGCGGTCAGGATGAAGATCAGCACCTCCAAATCCGAGTCCATGGTCCTCAGTTAGAAATGTGTGTCTTTCTCTCTCCGGGTTGGGGATGAGATCCCGCCCCAAGTGGAGGAGTTCAAGTATGTTGGAGTCTTGTTCATGAGTGAGAGCAGGAGAGAGCGGGAGATCGACAGATGAAGAAGGAGCCAAGAGGCGAAGCTCTTGATTTACCAGTCGATCTACGTTCCTACTCCCACCAATGGTCACGAGCTGTGGGTCATGATTGAAAAAACAAGAGCCCGGATACAAGCGACCGAAATGAGTTTGCTACGCAGGGTGTCCGGGCTCTCCCTTAGAAATAGGGAGAGAAGCTCGGTCATCTGGGAGGGACTCGGGGTCGAGCTGCTACTCCTCTGCGTTGAGAGAGCCAGCTGAGGTGGCTCGGGGATCTTGTTCAGATGCCTCCTGGACGCCTCCCTGGGGAGGTGTTCCGGGCGTTTCCCAAAGGCGGGAGGCCCCCCAGGGAAGACCCAGCACACGCTGGAGAGGCTATGTCTCTCAGCTGGCTTGGGAACGCCTTGGGATCCTGCCAGAGGAGCTGGGTCGAAGTGGCTGGGGAGAGGAAAGTCTGTAGATGATGGATGGATGGATGGATGGATGGATGGATGGATGGATGGATGGATGGATGGATGGATGGATGGATGGATGGATGGATGGATGGATGGATGGATGGATGGATGGATGGATGGATGGATGGATGGATGGATGGATGGATGGATGGATGGATGGATGGATGGATGGATGGATGGCCATCATAGACTTGCCCAGAGAAAGAATAAATGTAGTATTTTTTTTTTTTACCTAATTGGCTACAGTTAACAACGCTCGGGGTCAAATCCTTTTAAACATGAACATTCCATCATTCGCTTCCAACCCTCCCTGTTCAAATGGATTAGACATCTACTTGTGATACACATTCACAGCAGAAGAATGAAAAGAGCCACATGATCGGTCTTTCATCGTCAATGGCACTGAAAGAGTTGATATCAATTTCCTTGTTTTACTAACTACATCATCATATACTCTGTGACCTGGATCGGCAGTGAATGAGTCTCTAGGGCAGGGGTCCTCAATTAGCGGACAGCGGTCCACGCCACACCTCTCTGCGGCCCCAGAGCAAATGGCACTTAAGGAAAAAAAAAACGGCACTTTGCAATGTTTGTTTACATGCCACCAGTAGAGGACCGGATCTGACAAAATGTCATGCTCAAAGTTGACCAAGAGAAGAAAAGTTGACAACGAAAATCGCTGTTTCAATGAGGAATGGACTGACAAATATGCGTCCATTTTACCAACTGCAAGTATCAAACCTATGTACTTAATATGCTAAAAGACAGTTGTTCTGATAAAAAGTAAAAATTTGAAACGCCATTATGTTACAGAACACAGCGCTTTTGTAGAGAAGTGTCCTCCTAAATTAGAGATGAGAAGGAAAGAAATTAACAGTTTGAAGCAGTCATATCAAGAGTCAAGGAAGGTTATTGTTAAATCTATGACACAACAACAAATTACAACGGAGTTCTCAGAGTGTTGTGGGTGTTGGCAAAACATAAGAAGCCGTTCTCTGATGGAGAAATAATAAAAGAGTGTATGATTGAAGTGATGGCAGCAAAGTTCGAAGGATAAGAAAAGGAGGAAATGACAACAAAAATCAAACAAATCTCACTGTCAGATTCATCAACCACAAGTTGACGTACTGGTTGATGATGTGCGTAAACAGCTTTGTGACCCCCAAATGCCGTTTCTGTCATTGAGCAGGGTTTTACAGTTAAAGTTACTGTCAATAATTATTATGTTTGCACCTCATTGACAGATCTTTTCAATTATTTAGTGTACATGTGTAAACAATGTACATGCATGGGGTTTTTTTTTTTTTGGTTTTTTTTTGTGTGTGTTTTTATTTTTAGTCAAGAAAATGTTTTGTTAATTTATTTTTATTTAATCGGAATGTGCATGGAATTTTTGTTTGGTCTAAAGAAAACCACCTTTACCACCATCGACCTGCCTTGTACTTGAGCGACATTAATAAATAGACCCATGCTTGTATGAAAAAAAAAAACAGTTGTGGACCTTCAAGATTTGTACTTTAGGACCCTTGCTCTAGGGCAAGTGAATATTAAAAAAGAAGAAAAAAACATTAATATTGTTAATCAATTGAAAATGATTTTTATTATCAGTTATTGTTGTCTTTTTAGACGTATTTCTATGTTATTCATAATAAATACGTTTACATTTTGGTGGGGTGGGGAAAAAAAAAAACAGTAAACTTTGGCTATAGCACCCAATAACACTCTATAGTAGAGTTTTTCAACTATCCAAGTGTGTTTTTTTTTAAAAAGTGCTCTGTAAAGGGGTCTCCCCAACGTGCTTTGATGTTGACCACCTTCTTCTCTGAAGCCTGCTGGTGCCTTTAGGGTACGTCTGAAATCACAGACGCTCGTCTTCCTACGTATGCTAGGGAAACAGTGCGACCTGCTGGTGAGAAACGGGAAGGGAGGAAAGAGTTATTCATTTCAATTTTTTTTTGTTTTGTCATCACAAGTGCTTAAAAAAAATGTCATCTTGAACGATTCAACTTTTTGCAAGGGCAAATGAAGCACTCTACATTTCCAACACGTTTTTATGAAGAGAAAGTATGTTTAAAGAAGACAAAATGCAACCTTGGGCACATGTCGCTCTTGAAATGTGTTTTTATTGTGGAGAAATATTAATCCAAAAGTGTACAATGCATAAGTGAAATATGTTCTGGGGAACCCATTAGGGAAAAAAACACTTTAAGTGAACCTTTTTTTCCATATAGCACAAAAAAAAAAAAAATACTTTCAAATATGGCTTCCTTTTTTTATGGAGCAGAAAACTCATTATAACAAAAATCAAATTACACTGTTCAACAAAATTTGATGAACACGTGATGAAAGTTTTGTTTTTGTTTTTTTGTGGGGGTGCGAATCAAGATTTACTTGTTTGGGGGGGGCAATATAATGAACTACTGGGTAATTTTTTTCATAGGGTGCCATTTGGGTGTAACAGAGTGGACACTAACAGAGGCCATTTGCATGTAAAAACAAGCTTCATTACATGAAAAAAATGAGACGGCAGCCAAGCCAGAACAAATTTATTTCTTATGTTGAGGTACATCTGTATAAAATCCACGAATATAACAATATCAGAAATGCAAATTATATTAAAAAACTAAAGAATACACACAAAACTGACCAAAAATTACAGTACAGAATCGGTTGAAAATGTCTTTCTGACTGACACTGGCAGCCAGTGACTTAACAATTAGCTTTTTTACAAGTTATCAGTCTTAGATTTCACCCCAGGTGCACGCCACATACAGTGGAGCAAATAAGTATTTGATCAACCACCAATTGTGCAAGTTCTCCTACTTGAAAAGATTAGAGAGGCCTGTAATTGTCAACATGGGTAAACCTCAACCATGAGAGACAGAATGTGGTGAAAAAAAGCAGAAAGTCACATTGTTTGATTTTTAAAGAATTTATCTGCAAATCATGGTGGAAAATAACTATTTGGTCAATACCAAAAGTTCATCTCAATATTTTGTTATGTAACCTTTGTTGGCAATAACGGAGGCCAAACGTTTTCTGTAACTCTTCACTCTTCGCTTGGTGTAAAGAAATCAACTGTGGGAGCAATTATTAGGAAAATGGAAGATATACAAGACCACTGATAATCTCCCTCGATCTGGGGCTCCATGCAAGATCTCACTCTGTGGCGTCAAAATGATAACAAGAACGGTGAGCAAAAATCCCAGAACCACACGGGGGGACCAAGTAAATGACCTACAGAGAGCTGGGACCACAGTAACAAAGGCTACTATCAGTAACACAATGCGCCGCCAGGGACTCAAATCTTGCACTGCCAGACATGTCCCCCTGCAGTCCAGGCCCGTCTGCGGTTCGCTAGAGAGCATTACAATGATCCAGAAGAGGACTGGGAGAATGTGTTATGGTCGGATGAAACCAAAATAGAACTTTTTGGTAGAAACACAGGTTCTTGTGTTTGGAGGAGAAAGAATACTGAATTGAATCCACAGAACACCATACCCACTGTGAAGCATGGGGGTGGAAACATAATGCTTTGGGGCTGTTTTTCTGCAAAGGGACCAGGACAACTGATCTTTGTAAAGGAAAGAATGAATGGGGCCATGTATCGAGAGATTTTGAGTGAAAATCTCCTTCCATCAGCGAGGGCATTGAAGATGAGACGTGGCTGGGTCTTTCAGTATGACAATGCTCCCAAACACACAGCCAGGGCAACAAAGGAGTGGCTTCGTAAGAAGCATCTCAAGGTCCTGGAGTGGCCTAGCCAGTGTCCAGAGCTCAACCCCGTAGAAAATCTGTGGAGGGAGTTCAAAGTCCGTGTTGCCCAACGACAGCCCCAAAACATCACTGCTCTAGAGGAGAGCTGCATGGAGGAATGAGCCAAAATACCAGCAACAGTGTGTGAAAAGCTTGTGAAGAGTTACAGAAAACGTTTGGCCTCCAGTATTGCCAACAAAGGGTACATAACAAAGTACTGAGACGAACTTTTGGTATTGACCAAATATTTATTTTCCACCATGATTTGCAAATAAATTCTTTAAAAATCAACCAATGTAATTTTCAGGTTTTTTTTCCACATTCTGCCTCTCATGGTTGAGGTTTACCCATGTTGACAATTACAGGCCTCTCTAATATTTTCAAGTGGGAGAACTTGCACAATTAGTGGTTGACTAAATACTTATTTGCCCCACTGCAAATACAGTGTGTTCAATAAATGTACATATGAGCATTTTGGACTGATGTTATGTTGTGTGTCGCCCCACAGAAAAGGAGCGTCAGACAGCGCCTGGCCCATCCGCAGGAGCAGTGATCGGCGGTTTACTTGGGGCCCTCGTCGTCATCGGCATCGTCGTGGGTCTCGTCTTTTTCATCCGTCGACGCCAGCGGGACGCCGAGTAAGTTCTTGTCTAATTCGATGATACTACTTGATTGTTTACTTCATTGTATTATATGTTCGGTGCTAAACGTCCAATCCCTTTTGACCAAACTAGTCAAATGAATTGGACGTCTATTGCTGTCAGTGGCACTGAAACATGAGCATTCACAGGACGTCCAATTTTTTGGGACACCCACCTTTAACATTTCATGTGTGTTGTCCAATCAGTGGCCCCCCGAAGCACAAGCCCCCTCCTCCTGTGAAGAGTAGCGGATCCACAGAACTGGTGAGTGTCTATCAGTCAATCTCTCCATCTATTAGTGTTTAGTCCTATTGATTAGCGTGATGATTACAAGATTAGCATTGAATAATTCCCAATGATTGTGCGGGAAATGATCCAATTCCTTGCCGCATTCTGTATAATGACAGACAATTAAATGCTCCTCCAGAAACTACATGATGAACCTATCCATCTGATACTATTCATATTCTACAGATTAAGTCATGGCATACACTTCCAAAAGAGAGTTTCTCTTTGAGGGAATACTAAGGAAATCTGTACCCACAAATTACTAAACTGTAGGAACAGATTGCCTATGAAAAATACTGTATACTGTAGGTACAGTATAGGCAAATATAGGTATATAAATATAGTTTACCAAACTGTACCGAACAGACTACAAAACTGTGCCCACACATTACTAAACTGTACACAAATATTACTAAACTGTAGGTTCAGATTACTAAACTGTACCTACAATTCAGTAATGTGTGGGTAGAGATTACTAAAAGGTGGGTGCAGATTATTAAACTATACCTCCAGATTACTAAAACTGTGGGCACAGATTACTAAACTTTATCAAAAGTATTACTTACTGTAAATGTGGGTAGAGTTTAGCAATCTGTGAGAACAATTTGTAATCTCTGGATACAGGTTAAACCCTAACCCTAACCCTGTAGATACAAATTCGTATGAGAGTACAGTATATTGAAACAGTTTGTGCCCGCACATTAATAAACTGTACCCACACATTACTAAACTGTAGGTACCGATTACGAAACTGTATCCACAGTATTACTAAACTGTGGATATAGGTTTTTAACTGTATCCACAGTATTACTAAACAGTTGATAGAGTTTAGTAATCTGTGGGTACATTTTTGTAATCTGTGGATATACAGTTGTGATCAAAAGTTTACATACACTTGTGAAGAACATAATGTCATGGCTCTCTTGAGTTTCCAGTTATTTCTACAACTCTGATTTTTCTCCGATAGAGTGATTGGAACAGATACTTCTTTGTCACAAAAAACATTCATGAAGTTAGGTTCTTTTATGACTTTATTATGGGTTAACAGAAAAAGTGATCAAATCTGCTGGGTCAAAAATATACATACATGGATCTGAAAAAGCGAATCATTGACTTGAACAAGTCAGGAAAGTCACTTGGAGCCATTTCAAAGCAGCTGCAGGTCCCAAGAGCAACAGTGCAAACAATTGTTTGTAAGTATAAAGTGCATGGCACTGTTTTGTTACGGCCACGATCAGGAAGAAAACACAAGCTATCACCTGCTGCTGAGAGAAAATTGGTCAGGAGGGTGAAGATTCAACCGAGAATCACCAAAAAGCAGATCTGCCAAGAATTAGAAGCTGCTGGAACACAGGTGTCAGTGTCCACAGTCAAGCGTGTTTTGCATCTCCATGGACTGAGAGGCTGCCGTGCCAGAAGGAAGCCCTTGCTCCAAAAGCGGCACCTTAAGCCTCGACTGAAATTTGCTGCTGATCACATGAACAAAGATAAGACCTTCTGGAGGAAAGTTCTATGGTCAGACGAAACAGAAATCGAGCTGTTTGGCCACAATGCCCAGCAATATGTTTGGAAGAGAAAAGGTGTAGTACAAGTACACCATGCCTACCGTCAAGAACGGTGGTGGTAGTATTATGCTGTGGGGCTGTTTTGCTGCCAATGGAACTGGTGCTTTACAGAGAGTAAATGGGATAATGAAGAAGGAGGATTACCTTCAAATTCTTCAAGATAACCTAACGTCATCAGCCCGAAGATTGGGTCTTGGGCGCAGTTGGGTGTTCCAACAGGACAATGACCCCAAACACACATCAAAAGTGGTAATGGAATGGCTAAATCAGGCTAGAATTATCGTTTTCGAATGTCCTTCCCAAAGTCCTGGCTTAAACCCCATTGAGAACTTGTGGACAATGCTGAGGAAACAAGTCCATGTCAGAAAGCCATCAAATTTAACTGAACTGCACCAATTCTGTCAAGAGGAGATTCCCCCAGAAGCTTGCCAGAAGCTTGTGGATGGCTACCAAAAGCGCCTAATTGAAGTGAAAATGGCCAAGGGACATGTTACCAAATATTAGCGCTGCTGTATGTATATTTTTGACCCAGCAGATTTGATCACTTTTTTCTGTTCACCCATAATAAAGTCATAAAAGAACTAAACTTCATGAATGTTTTTTGTGACAAAGAAGTATCTGTTCCAATCACTCTAGCAGAGAAAAATCAGAGTTGTAGAAATAACTGGAAACTCAAGAGAGCCATGAAATTATGTTCTTCACAAGTGTATGTAAACTTTTGACCACAACTGTAGTTGAGTAATCTGTACCCACAGATTACTAATATGTACCCAAAGTTTAGCCATTTGTACCACACATTTGTGTAATCTGTACCATATTTTACTAATCTGTACCCACCCTTTAGTGATCTGTACACACAAATGACTAAACTGTGGGTACACATTACTCAACCGTACCTATTACTAATCTGTAAAAACAGTTTAGTAATATGAGCATATATTACTAATCTGTAACCACCCTTTAGTAATCTCTACACACAAATTACTGATTGGCGTGTACAGATTACCCTGTACTCTGTACATCTCTGTACATTACTCTCTAAATTTTACTAATTTGTACCCACTATTGGGTCATGTTTAGTAAAATTACTCAGTTGTAGGTACAGTTGGGTAATCTGCACCTGCAGTTTAGTGATTTGTGTGTACAGATTACTAAAGGTATGGTACATATTACTAAAATGTGGTCATATTACTAAACTGTTTATACACATTAGTAATATGACCACATGTTATTAATCCTTACAAACAGTATATGTAATATGGCCACATATTACTAATATGCACCAACAATTTAGTAGTCTGTACATTTTACTAATCTGTACCCATGGTTAAGTAATGTGTGTGTACAGATCACTAAACAGTGGGTACAGACAGTGGGTACAGATTAGTAAACTGTACAGATTACTAAACAGTTTGTACAGTAATGTGTGGTAAAAATGCTTAAATTGTGGGTACAGTTTAACAATCCGTGGGTAGACTCTACCCACAGTTTAGTCACACTGTCGGTGCAATTTAGGGGGTGCAGTTTAGTCATCTTTATCTACAGATTACAGAATTGTGGGTACAGATACAGTACGATAGAGATTACTAAAAATAAAACCTACATATTACTAAACTGTGGTTATAGATTAGCATGTTTTTTCTTTCTACCCATGGCACTTGGGGGATGTAGAATGCAGACGAAGTCATCATTTATTTCAGTGTATAATTTTTTATTTTCTTGGCATTCCCGCAGCTCAACAAACCATCTGGAATGCCCACCAGCACAGAGATGGCGCCACTCAGCCCAGCAGGGGATGTCTACTATGAGCCCACGGGAAGCGAGCCTGTCAGGGTAAATCATTGACATTTTGTCCCCAAAAACGAAAAATAAAAATTTTGAACTTTATCCTTGAATGCCAAGTGGAAAAACAAATCTAAAATTGTGACTTTTCAAACATAGAAATGAGTATTAAGGGAAAAATGAGAATCAAACTTTTTAAGTAAGAAAAATACCACTACCTTCTTGTAAGATAGTTTTTTTTTTTTTTTTTAATTATCAACGAATTGCTTAATAATATGAATATTATTTAGGGCTGTCAAACGATTGAAAATTTTAATCGAGTTAATTACAGCTTAAAAATTAATTAATCGTAATTAATCGCTATTCAAAATATCTATAAAATATGCCATATTTTTCTGTAAATTATATATATATTCAGTAAAATAAATTGTTGGAATGAAAAGATAAGACACAAGATGGATATATACATTCAACATACGGTACATAAGGACTGTAGTGGGCATTTCACTCTACTGTCATTTAAATCTGTCTATGCTGTCCTCACTCCGAAGCGTCTACTGTTTCCAAAGCTAGACAGCTAGTGAACGACGCCATAATAATCAGACTTCTTCCTTTTTCATCTGATTTATTAATAAAATGGCCTCAAACCATTGTCCTCTTTAGACCATCGTAAAACTACAAAAAAAAGTACACAAGCATTGCATTAGCAACAACGTTAGCTTAGCACGCTATACAGGTTCACTAAACTTAAACAAAAAGCGTCTCATACAAAAAATATAACATTTCGCTTACTAACATAATATGTACATTATTTACAACAACCATACTTACGGACAAATCTTGTCCAAGGATCATATAAGCACAACATTACAACGTAGGCGTCAGCCCGAGACGTCGTGCAGCCATATTGAACTGGCAAGACAACAATAAACCATGTCGCAAAGCGACCACAAGAGTTCGCTGTTAGCACAAAAAGCCTTGCTGTAAAACTTACCAAAAGGCAGAATACTGTCTGAGCGGGACATGTGCGTTAATTGCGTCAAATATTTTAACGTGATTAATTTAAAAAATTAATTACCGCGCGTTAACGCGATAATTTTGACAGCACTAATATTATTATTGCAAGGTTACAACATATTATATATAAAAGTATATAATTTATGTACAATTTTATTTTATATAATATAAGATCGGTTGTTTGTGTCTATTTGCCCTGTGACTGGCTGACAACCAGTTCAGGGTGTGCCCTGCCTCCAGCTCGTTGTCAGCTGGGATAGGCTCCAGCACCCCCATCGCATTCGAGAGGATAATCGGTTCAGAAGATGAATTAATGAATACATATTATTATATCTTTTGTCCAAAAAAATACAATTACAACACTATAAAATGATGACAAATATTGTCAAATCAATTTAGAATCATGACTTTCAACCAAAACTTGCAAAAGTATTAAAAACAATAACATAGGAGTGTTCATAATACAGTGGTATGAAAAAGTATCTAAACCTTTGGAATTTCTCACATTTCTGTATAAAATCACAATCAAATGTGATCTGATCTTTGTCAAAATCACACAGATGTAAAACAGTGTCTGCTTTAACTAAAACCACCCAAACATTTACAGGTTTTCATATTTTAATGAGGATAGCATGCAAACAATGACAGAAGGGGGGGGGGGGGAATAAGTATGTGAACTCTCTGCCTCAGGAGACTTAAAGAGCAATTGAAAGCAATTTTTACCAAACAATTTAGGTCAGGTGTGTGTCCAATCACTGATGAGTGGTTTATAGCTGCCCTACCCACTATAAAACACACACCTGTTAAGAATTGTCTTGATGAGAAACATTGTCTGATGTGCATCATGGCTCGCTTGTTGATTTGTATAAAGGTGGGAAAGGATACAAGACCATCTCTAAAAGTCTGGATGTTCATCAATCGACAATTAGAGAAGTTGTCTACAAATGGAGAGAGTTTGGCACTGTTGCTTCTCTCCCAAGGAGACCAAAGATGATGCCAAAAGTTTAGCGCAGAATACTCATAGAGGTAAAAAAGAACCCTAGAGTGTCTGCTAAAGACTTACAGAATTCACTGGCACAGTCCAATATCTCTGTGTACATCAACAATATGTAAAACTATGGCCAAGAATGGTGTTCCTGGGAGAAATCCACGGAGGAAGCCACTGCTGTCAAAAAAAAACATTGTTGCTCGTTTAATATTCGCAAAAAGGCACTTGGACACGCCACAGAAGTTTTGGCAAAATATTTTGTGGACTGATGAAACCAAAGTTGAATTGTTTGGGAGTAACACAAAACGTTGTGTGTGGAGGAATAATTGAACAGCTCACCAACATCAGCAACTCATCCCCACCGTGAAGCATGGTGGAGGGAGCATCATGATTTGGGACTGTTTTACTGCCTCAGAGCCTGGACAACTTGCAATCATTAATGGAAGAATAAATTCAAAAGTTTATCAGGATGTTTTGCAGGAAAACCTGAGGCCGTCGGTCAGACAGTTGAAGCTTAAAAGACGATGGATGCTGCAACAACACAATGATCCAAAACACAGAAGTAAATCAACTTCAGAATGGTTTCAGAAGAACAAAATACACATTTTGGAGTGGCCAAGTCAAAGTCCAGACATGAACCCCATTGAGGTGCTGTGGCCATAACCTAAAGACAGTGATTCTTGCCAGACATCACAGGAATCTGACTGAACTACAGCAGTTTTGTAGAGAAGAATAGGCCAAGAATAGCACTTTTTTTTTTTTTTTTAAATGTCAGATTTCTATTTAGCGAAAATTTTATGTAGGATTTTTTTTTTTTTTAACCTGTCCTGTTCAGCTGTTTGACACGGAGAATGGAAGTCTAAGTGTCCGGTTGGTCTGAACAGTTTTAATGTTTCACATTGAGAATATGACTTACTCCCATTGTGATCATTCAACATATCTCGTTTGTTATGACAAAACAGCGAACAGGAAGGGGTTATGGGAGGACAGATGAAAATAAACAGAAAAAAAAGAAAACAAACACAAACAACAAGAAATACATTGAACACCTACACTAATTATTAATATGTTGCTGCTATCGTCAGCTAGATGTATTTCCGGTTGACACCATGTGGGGGGCCTGAAAGAAGGGGAGGGGGGCGGGAAGTCTATAAGCTATGTGATTGGGAGGGGTAGAGTGTACACAAATCAGCTCTGTGATCTAGAACCAAGTAATCGTGTGAATCCTTTGTGAGTGTAAGCCCGTTGGCAACCGACCCTACGCCGACCCTATACTTATCAAGCAGGGGAGACACCGTGATCAAGTAGGTGGTTTTCCTAAGGCGAGTCTTAACCATTACACAGGCCAAGATTAGTCCTGATTGATATGCCAGACTGATCTGCAGCTACAGGACGCTTCTGGTTGAAGTTATTGCTCTCAAAGGGGGGGCACAAAATATTAAATGTGATGCTTAGCTTTCTTATTTTTCCCCCTTCTGTCATTGTTTGCCTACTATCTCATTAAAATATGAAAACCTACAAATGTTTGGGTGGTTTTAATTAAAGCAGACACTGTTTTTTCATCGGTGTGATTTTCACAAAGATTTTATACAGAAATGTGAGAAATTCCAAAAGGTTCGGACACTTTTTCATTCCACTGTATGTGAACATCACTTTGCATGATCCTGCAGAACTCGGGAGGTGAGTCACGCGGCGCCCCAAACGGTGGTGGGCCTCCGCCGCCGGATGACCTGGACCTGGTCTCGACCAATCACGAGACTCCGCCGACCGCCAACATCGCTCGTGGCGAGAGCTTTGTGTCACCAGCCATGTACGTGTAAACCTGAGTTGGGGGGCGCACATTGGAGGACCCCTGCTATGATGCAACTTTTAACCAACACACATTTTTTACGTTGCATATAGTCTCGCTGATGAGGACGACTTAAAGTATGACAAATGTAAAAGCAACTCATTGGCTGCAATTAGGGCTGGGCGACCAAAAAAAAAAAAATCTGATTTGTATTTTTCACAGAAATCACAAACAATATTCCCCTTTTCCCCTGTGGAATAATCATATTAAAAAGCATATAAAATTTCTCCTTTACTTCATAAAAATAAACCGTATCGAATTACTTATTTTTTCTACAGTAAAATTGAGTTTGTGCAGCTCACTTTTGAGACCTATCGGGCAGTGTATTACACACATACAGAAAAATTAGTTGTTCTTCACAGAAAATATATTATTATTTTTATATTATCTGTCTTCATGTTTGTCCTGTGTTTGTGTTAAATTATGCGTTACTTAAAGGGTTTTGACACCGTGACACAGATGTTAGCCTGTCTGTCATTTCCCAATATGGGAGTGCAATGTGGTTGTTTTAAAATACAAATTTGCTTCCATAAGGAGCCTCTTTTTAAAAAAAACAAAAAACAAAAACAAAAAAAACACTTAACTGAACTTAAACTAAACGACAGCTTGTGTCTGTAGTCACTTTTAATTCAAATCATTTTTATCTCAAGACGCTATTGAGTTTATTTTTTTAATCCTCCTGAGAAATGATCGTTAATGAATAGATATTATTAATGAAATCATTAATCGCCCAGCCCTAACTGTTCGCTAACGGTAAATAACCTCCTGCAAGGTGCTCACACATGAGCTTCTTCTAATGTGGCAAAAATGGTGAACCAACTTGGATAAAGAAATATTCCACTCTCATGTTTATTTTTTTTTTTACACTTGAACACACACACACACAAAAGCACACACAAGCACATTTAGGCATCCATCACAAGGAATGTAACATAAACATGTACGTGTGTATGAACACATGAACGGACACGTCATTAGGCACACCATCTAATGAGTTTCAGTACAAATGATCATAATTTAAATAGTTACACTCAATTTGGAGGTTTTAGTATATTATACGTAAGCAGATCGTGATGTTTTGGGACTGTGCATCAATGTTGTTTTTGGCAGCAGTTTTAATTTTTGTCTAAATCTTTTGGATGATAATACTTATTAGTCTTAGTTATAATTTAGTCATCTCAAAATGTGTGTTTAGTTTTTGTTGACGAAACTCAAGACTAATATCCTCCAGTTTTAGACGACATTTACTAAAAATGTTTTTGGCTGTAAAATTGAAAAAATCTACTCCAAAAATAAATTATTAAAGGTTTCTAACTTTTTCAAATGAACATTGACGGATGAGAACATGTTGTAACTTCTACAAGGACAACGCCAACTTGGTGATTATACACACTCGGCAGGAAAAAAGTACATTATTTTCATTTCATGATACCCACCTGGACTCCACGAACTGGATGTAAAAAAAAAAAAACCTGCCTGAGAGTTCAAGAGGATGCCCGTCGTTAGCATTAAACTAATGCTAACGCGAACACTACACTAAAGGCTGAGCTATGCTTCTGCGGCAGACCTACGCTGTCAAAGCAGACCCGATTTACGACCCTCCGCCATAGACTGACGTGCAGCTCCACAAAATTCTTACTACATGTCGCGTCAATGCGTGGTGACTTGATCCAAATGAACTGTGATTGGTCCGCTCAGACTGTTGTTTCTGGTTCAGCATTTACAAACATTCTTGCGTTAACAACCACCTCCGCAACCGTCTTCTGCATTGCTTGCACCTCAACATTTGTATGATCACCGTTCAAGCGTTCCATCTCCATTGGCATTGTTGTGTAACCGGAAGAAAACTAGAGGAAGTCGACAAGACTCCCCCAAAACTGTACAAACACAACGCCACACCCCTCTAGTGGCTTTGCGGTGAATTACAGAGCAACACGTTCCCTTGCTGCAGAACTATCGAATGCTCATTGACGCCGTAGTCGCTACACCATCACCGCAACGCAGAAGCATAACTCAGAGTTAACAAGTTACATTTACTGTGTGATGATCATTCAGCACAGACCTTTAAAAGCTAAAGCAATCGCACATTCTCTCTGGCCAAGAACACAAATCTGTGTGCAAGCCTGCATGGAGACAGGAGATGCAAGCTAACTACACATAAATGTCACACATTGTGAACATGTGAAGGAAACTACAGTATTGCACATTTTCGTCTCGTTCTCGTCACGTCACAGGAAAACTGGCATTCATCTCGTTATGTTTTAGTCTCCCAAAACACCTTTTTGGCAGTGACCCCTCCAGAAATTTTTCATAGGGGTAGGCAAATGGGGCCACTTAAAATCTTAGGGTGCCCCAGCAAAACTTAAAGCCTTAATTTCAGGTTTTTGTTATGTTGTTGTAGTCAACAGGCCTGTAGAAAACTGTCAGAAAGACTCAAGGACATGCCTACTGATATACTTTGGTTTACAGTG
The DNA here is from genome assembly GCF_030265065.1 of Corythoichthys intestinalis. Lineage (NCBI taxonomy): Eukaryota > Metazoa > Chordata > Actinopteri > Syngnathiformes > Syngnathidae > Corythoichthys > Corythoichthys intestinalis. The sequence goes on from NC_080416.1 coordinate 26,144,860, forward strand.
ATCCCTCACTACTTGCGCTTCAAACTTGCGCCCTCAGTCCCACACGAATTTTTCTTTCAATTAAAAAATGAATAAATACAGATGAGCTGTCCTGATCCGATCACGTAGTCTCCTTCCCCCTCCTGCTGTTTTTTTTTTTTTGGTCTGGCAGAGCACTGGAGTTGCTTATTAAAGTTAACGATGATTGACAGACGTTAAGGTTTGATCCTGCCATAGATTCTAGGAAGTCGAAACTTCAAAGCGCCGCATGCGTCAACCATCCTTTAGCTTGTTAAACAGTTGCTGTGGCAACTCATTGTGTGTAACGGAGCAGCTTGAGCAGATTTCAGTGGACTCACTCAGTGAAGCATTTAAGAGAGACAAGCATTGTACTTTATTTTTGTTTTCAAGTAATTTGGTGGGACAGTAACATGTTTAAAATCTATAATTATTACTGTAATTTTCAGACTATAAGACACTACTTTTTTCCTTCATTTTGAATCCTGCGGCTTATAGTCCAGTGCGGCTTATTTGTTGATTTATTTGTGTTAATAAGTAGCACTTCATTTGACAGCGGCGTCATAAGACTGTCATAAGACCGTCATAATTATGACTTGACACTATCGTGGGCATTGCTGAATGCTTATGACAGATGTCATTAAGTGTCATCCGGCAAATTATGTCAACTCTAACATTTAGGTTCAGCTTGGATCTTTTACATCAATTCAAAGGTGAGATAATTTGCCGGATAACAATAAATGTCATCTGTTATAAGCATTCATTAATGCTCATGACAGAGTCATGTCATAATCATGTCTAATGAAAGTCTTATGGCGCCACTGTCAAAGTGTTACTAAATACCATAAATAGCAATTAATGAAACAACTGGAACAGTAAGTGAAGAAATAATTAGCACAGAACATGAATTTTGATTGTTATTTACATCTGTAGCATCTGTAACATCTTAAAACTGCTGTACATCTGCAATGCATGCTAGGAGGCATGTTAGACGACAACAGTGTTGACAGCAGATGGGTGGAAAGGTTGAGTGTCTCCCCAAAGGCAGCAATAATGGCTAAATGAAGCTTCTTGAAGCAATGAAACTTTACAGCCAATTAGTTCAAGGCTTCATGGTGGTTCATTTGGTCCTCTGACAGTTGTATCATGTCGCTGTCAAATAAAGTGTTACCGGTTAATATCTTTTGGTGTAAATGTCCCATAATACAGTAAGGACAGCTGCGGGTTATAGTCCAGTGCCGCTTATCCATGAACAAATGCCGTTTTCGTGCCAAATTTGAAGGGTGCGGCTTATAGTCAGATCAGCCTTATAGTGCGAAAATTACTGTACATTTGAAAAGCATAAAAACCATTTAGTAAAATATATATACTAGAGCTGTCAAACAATTAAAATTTTTAATCGAGTTAATCACAGCCTAAAAATGAATTAATCCTAATTAATCGCAATTCAAACCATCGATAAAACATGCCATATTTTTCTGTAAATTATTGTTGGAATGAAAAGATAAGACACAAGACAGATATATACATTCAACATACTGTACATAAGTACTGTATTTGTTTATTAAGGCAATAAATCAACAAGATGGCATTAACATTATTAACATTCTGTTAAAGCGATCCATGGATAGAAAGACTTGTAGTTCTTAAAAGATAAATGTTAGTACAAGTTATAGAAATTTTATATTAAAACCCCTCTTAATGTTTTTGTTTTAATAAAATTTGTAAAATTTTCAATCAAAAAATAAGTTAGTAACTCGCCATTGTTGATGTCAATGCTCATAGTGCTGAAACCCATAAAATAAGTCGCACCCAAGCGCCAGCAGAGGGTGAAAAAACACCAAAAAACACAGGTAACAAGTAGACATGACACTGTGCTGTCATTTTAATATGTTTGCGCGGGGCATGTGCGTTAAATGCATCAAATATTTTAACGTGATTATATTTTAAAAACTGATTACCGCCCGTTAACGCGATAATTTTGACAGCCCTAATATATACATAAAAGTTTTTGTTTTTTTTAATTATACTTTTTGGGGGGGGGTGAAAAAACATGTCCTATATGTATCGCTTTCCAACGCTAAATCTGAATAAATACATTGAATTATTTTTTTGGGGGGGGGCTTGCTACTTCTCGGTTTTTCACTTATCGCAGCGGGTTCCAGTTCCCATTAACAGCAAAAAACGAGGGATCACTGTACAGTGTTACATTTCAAGTTACTAATGATTTAATGTGCATAGTCCACAACAATCCAGTGAAAATTTTAATTTCCACAGCTACTCCAATCTGACATTATACTGGTTAGTGGGGTGGCCAACAAATTTATAGGGGGGGCTGTGGCCACCCCTGGACACCCCCTGGTGGCGCCATTGGTTTTTAGCTCGTTATCGACTCGTCTCGTCATCGTTATAAAAAACTGTTTGTTGAAATATATTCGTTGTCGTCATCGTTGACGAAAACAGTGTTGTTTTCGTTAACGATGACGATAACGAAAATATTTCGTCAACGAACAATTTTTTCATAAAGATAACATCACAATGACGCACTGAAAACGTGTTTAAGGAGACTAAAAGATAACGGGATGGAAGCTAGTTGTCGTCTGATGACATGAGAACGAGATGAAAATTCGCAATAGTTTACGTCATAAATGTGTAATATTTTCTTATTGTATGTGTAGTTAGCTGGCATTTAGCAGTGTTTGGTCATGTCACTCATGTGACGTGCTGCGCCTCCCCGATTCCCCCTCCTACCCTGTGTCAGGTGCTGCTTGGTAAATTTTGTTTTCTTATCTTGGCTATGCCATGTGCTTTAGCCTTTAAAGGTCTGTTCTGAGTGATCATCACACACTAAACTAACCTGTAGCATTAGCATAGCGTTAGCATTAGCATTTAGCGCGGTGACTCAGTGTCTTAAACTCTTGGAAGATATTTTACACGTGGTGTCCAGGTGAGTTTAATTATTTGCAAATAATGTGCTCTTTTCCTGCTGAGTGTGTATTATCATCATGAAAATGGTGATATCCTTGTAGACTCTACAGTTATGTGCTCGTCTGTCATGTTCATTCGAAATTGTTGAAAACCTTTTATTATTTACTCATCGACTAAAAAGTTTGTAGACGAAAACGTTTTAAGAATTGTCGACTAAGGTTTTCGTTGACTAAAACTAGATGAAAAAGAACACATTTCGAAATGACTAAAATTTGTCTAAAACTAATAAGCATTTTTGTCCAAAAGACTAAGACGAAAATTCAAAATGGCTGCCAAAAACAACACTGCTGCACATGCACGACAAGCACACAAGTCATGGTGTACCTAATGAAGTGTCCGGTAAGCATTCGAAGGGAAAATACTGCCATTACAGAGGATGTCAACCTTGTACCAAATGACCAACAGTGTAAATAGTACTGCTAATATTGATGATGATGAATATTAACCATGATGATCAATAATTATTGGTGTTTTAAAAAAGAAAAAAAAAAGTCTAGTGGTTTTCAGTGCCTCTGCGGAGGAGGTCCAGGTATGTGTTTTACTTTTAAAGGGAAACGTCATCACTGAACGCAAGAAAATATAAATAATAATGCTAATAATAATGAAATGTGTGGACTTGAATCATGTAACTGTGCATGGCATGATGACTGGCTTGTTCCTTCCCAAAGCTGTTTGGCTGCAGGCTCATTTTTCTTTTAAAAAAAATAGAAGCATTCGTGATCAAGCACAAAGCTCATTAATGAACACAAGGGGATTTTTTTTTCTCATTTTTTGAGGTTTTTTTTTTTTTTCCCGTTCCTTTTTTTCGACTGCACTCGAACAAGTCATTGGTTAAAGTTTAAAAATAATAATGATAAGTTGTTGATTGATATGTAATTATGTGATCACTTTAAAGGTTGTTGTGTTGATTTGGTGACAATCATGTTTGTTGTTTTAGTGCATGCGATGTGAAATACTACAACACTTAAAGGGATTGTTTTCAAACAATAATCCGAAAACGTGACAATGTTTGGATTTATGTGCACTTAGAAAAGCTCAAGAAAAGGTGAAAAGGAATCTTAGGGAAAGACAATAAAGATAATGAAGAATTCATTCCAAATGTACAGTTGTATGAAAAAGTATTTGAACTTTTTGGAATTTCTCACATTTCTGCATAAAGTCACCATCAAATGCGATCTGTCTGATCTTTGTCAAAATCACACAGATGAAAAAACAGTGTCTGCTTTAACTAAAACCATCTAAACATTTATAGGTGTTCATATTTTAATGAGGACAGTATGCAAACAATGACAGAAGGAGGAAAAATAAGTAAGTGAACCATCACATTTAATATTTTGTACCCCCCACCGCACCCCCCTTTGGCAGCAATAACTTCAACCAGGAAATTCCTGATCAGTCTGGCACATCGATCAGGACTAATCTTGACCCATTCTTCGCTACAAAATTGCTGTAGTTCAGTCAGATTCCTGGGATGTCTGGCTTGAATTGCTGTCTTTAGGTCATGCCACAGCATCTCAATGGGGTTCAAGTCTGGAATTTGACTTGCCCACTCCAGAATGTGTATTTTGTTCTTCTGAAACCATTCTGAAGTTGATTTACTTCTGTTTTTTCAATCATTGTCTTGTTGCCGCATCCATCCTCTTTTTAGCTTTAACTTTCTGACAAACGGCCTCAGGTTTTCAAGCAAAACATCCTGATAAACTTCTGAATTCATTCTTCTATTAATGACTGCAAGCTGTCCAGGCCATGAGGCCGCAAAACAGCCCCAAATCATGATTCCCCCTCGACCATGCTTCACGGTGGGGATGAGGTTTTGCTGTTGGTGACCTGTTCCATTTTTCTTCAATACTTTATGTTGTGCGTTACTCCCAAACAATTCAACCAAAACTTCTGTGGAGTGTCCAAATGCCTTTTTGCGAACATTCAACGAGCAGCAATGTTTTTTGTTTTTTTTAGACAACAGTGGGTTCCTCCGTGGAGTCCTCCGATAAACAACATTCTTGCCCATAGCTTTACATATAGTTGATGTGTGCACAGAGGTATTGGACTGTGCCAGTGATTTCTATAAGTCTTTAGCAGACACTCTAGGGTTTTTTTATACAGCTCTGAGTATTCTGCGCTGAACTCTTTGGTGGACGGCCACTCCTTGGGAGAGAAGCAACAGTGCCAAGCTCCCTCCATTTGTAGACAACTTCTCTGACTGTGGATTGATGAACATCCAGACTTTTAGAGATAGTTTTATATCCTTTCCCAGCTTTATACAAATCAACAATCCTTGATCGCAGGTCTTCAGGCAGCTCTTTTGACCGAGCCATGATGCACATCAGACAATGCTTGTCATCAAGACATTGCTTACCAGGTGTGTGTTTTGTAGTGGGCAGGGCAGCTTTAAACCACTCATCAGTGTTTGGGCACGCACCTGACTAAAATGTTTGGTAAAAATTGGTTTCAATTGCTCTTAAGTCTCCTTAGGCAGAGGGTTCACTTACTTATTTTTCCCCGTTCTGTTATTGTTTGCATGCTATCCTCATTCAAATATAGTAACCTATAATGTTTGGGTGGTTTTAGTTAAAGCAGACACTGTGGTTTCATCTGTGTGATTTTGACAAAGCTCAGATCACATTTGATGGTGATTTTATGCAGAAATGTGAAAAATTGCAAAAGGTTCTTTTTCATACCGCTGTAACAAAATGAAAACATTTAAAATGTTATAATAGTACAAGAATAAAGTTGCATTTTCTGCCAAAAAGATCAATATTAAAGATGTAATTCAACAAAATGCAACGATTGAAAATGTACAGTATTGTTTTTCCTAATGCAGTGGTTCCTTGAGATACGTTCAGTTGGCTACTATGACCACGCTTGTAACTCAAGACACTCGTATCTTCGCCATTGAAATGTATTGGAATGCATTTTATCTGTTACAGCCTCAAGTTTGCCATGATTTTGGTAAGTAAAATAGCGATTTTGATATTGTGATGACGAATCACTGCCAAATCTTCCATTTAAAATGGATTGGACGCCTATCGTCATCAATGGAAGCGAATTAGTTACAAGATAGAATGTCAACTATTCAAACTGTTTTGTTACATTTTGCTTCAGTTCAATAACCTGGCGGCAGTGTTATACTTGTACAAAACAGAGACTCATCAGTGAGCTGTAATAATATTGAACATTTTTGTAGAAGATAAAGAATATATGGCTTTGAGCAAAGCTCCTTCGTTTAAAAGGTCATAACACTGCCACATAGATTCTCTTTGGTAGCCCTTCAAAGGAGTTTTAAAATGTTTGCATAAATATAAATGGACTCTATTGAGGCAAAGCTACACAGTAGTTGCACAAAGTGTAATATTTTTTAAGTTTAGTGTTACAGGCAAAGTTGCAATATCCAGCTTTATGAAGCATCGTATTAATTTGCCAACTACTGATTGTGGTCAAGTGAGTGTAAGCACAAATTGCTCGTATCTCAAGTTTTTGCTCTCAAGTATATACTTGCATATTGGGTTACTCGTGTCCCAAAGCAGCGCTGTATTACGAGATTTAAGCCGAAACCGGACAAAAAAATGCTGATTTATGAAAGAAGTCATATTTTCTTATAAGGAAAAAAGTCAGGAGTAGCTTTAACAGAGTCATGTAATGCCATTTTTTTCACATTACTAAAATGCCCACATATGTCTTGTCTTTTGACCTTCATGGTTGAATATCCACAAAGGAAAACGTGTTAGCTGTTTGCGACAAGTTCACAGCCACAAACAGTTGTTCATCACAGCGCCACACGTGCCTTGTTTACTTTATTTTTCTTTTCTTTTGGAGTTTTTCAGTCCTAGCCACCAACCCGCAACGACCTCGGTTGTCACACTGGAGATATGTGTGATATGTGAGATATGGTCATATGTTTTTGTTTGTCATGACTTTTTGTTTTGTACGCTTTTGGGGGGGAAGAAATGTTAACGGACATGTTTTGCAAATCCTTGTCTTGTCAAATAAAAACAGAAAATTTATCCAAAGCTCTATTTGTTTGATGATTGAGAAACTCTGTTTAATATTCAAGGATGTTTAAAGAAATACTTGGTAACTTTTCAGTTTTGGTCAATATTAGCAACACAAAAGCGCTTTTTAAAGGGTATTAAAACACTAAGGGGCTGTGAGATATAAATAGAACCTTTATGTGGCAAGATAACAAATATTAATAAAGTTAACAAAAAAATTAATCTTATTTATGAGCAATTATCGAAAATAGATCGAAAATTACGAACATTTCCGAAAGTATTCCGGAAACAGCCGAATGGGGCGGAGATGTCATAACAAGGAAACGAAAGGTTGAGGCAGGTGCAATTGTTGTTTATCGACGAGAGAGTTGCGTTCGTGGTTTATCAAAAAATCGCTAAAATGGTTCAAACCTGTCATGCTACGTGGTCTACAAATAGCCATTTGTCGCAATGTAGTACCCATGAGTTCCCGAACGCGAGAAAAAGAGCTGGACTACGACAATGAGTAAAGTTCGTCCATGCTAAGAGGGCTAATTTTGCAGACCCAGCCTCCGGCACGGTTTTGTATGGTGCGCATTTTACACCTGAAAGCTATTCGAACTATGGACAAATGAAATCAGGTTTTGCTAAGAAATTGCTGATGAAAGCAGCCACCAAACACGCACAGCCACCTAAATGTCCCGAGATATCAAGAAAGAGGACAACTGGCTCTGATGAGACCACCCCAGGCTAACCAAAGGAGCGGAGCAGCCAAGCTCGAAATGGCCAGAGTGAGTACTCTTTTATAATAAAAACATATCACGCATTGGATATAGGACTGGACACATGTATAAATTACCGCTCGTAAAATATATAGAACAAATCCTCGAATCCCATTCATATTTGTGTCTGTTGGCAGAGCGAAAACCTATGATAGCACAATAAATGATCATTATTCTATACATTACATTATTTTGCGGTCACGGTGTATCAGCTTCACATAAAGAAATGCAAAACAAACCATTCGGTGTTTCCCACACGATGTTGCCGGTGTTTCATCAGTGTGATTGCTCTCTCAATGATCCTTTCATTAGGCTGCATTGGCTTTCGTTTGGGCTCAAATTGATAACCCAAAACACCAAAGAAAGGTTCATAACCCTCCTCGTCACCATTAGAAGAATGTTCGTTACGTCGGATTCGTCGCAGCAACTAGAAACAAAATTGTCCGCTATCATGGCCGCCATTCAGTACTAAGCACTGAGCCGGTTGTTTCCTTGTAGTGACGTCACGCATACAATATGCTAGATTTCCGGGATCTCGTGGGCGGGTCCTTTTAGCTTGACAATCGATCCAAATTTCTATCATTTTCTTGGTGTTGCGATGTGTGTAATTACACGAAGTGGCATGATATGAATCCAAAAGGCATGCGTTTATGGATAAATGATGGAATATTAGCATTTCCCCAGGTGTTGTCATACCCTTTAAAGTGCCTGCGACAGCATAAAAAAATCTTAGATAGCATTATTATGTCAATTACAATCGTATTTTGAGACGATTTGACTATATACAACAATTTGGCAAAGCGCAGATGACGAGAAATTAGTCTTTCAATCTGCCGTTTAGCCCTGCCTGTCATTATAGCGCTCTAGCTGCAGGATGATGTCGGCAGGGTCACGATTTCATCTGATTTAGAATTCAGCCCACTGAGGAGGAATTATTCAAAACAAGGAAACTGTAAAGAAGAGAGCAGCAAAACATCATTATTTCAATCTCTGTACCCAAATATTATACACAATATTCTTTTTATCTAAGTATTTTTCCCCAATTGCTAAATAAATGGTATGGTCATGACAAATAGCAGTCTTGGGCTAAATGGAATATGAAATATTCAAAATGCATTTATTCAGTACGACATGGCAAAATGACTCCATAATGGTCAAAACTATGGACTTCTTGCACCTCCTAAACGATATTTTATGCCACCGGAGTTAGTCCGGCTTTTGTCATTTCCCCGCCCCGGCATCGGAGAGCGTAAACAAACCAGGAGGCGTGACAGCTAGCCGACATGCTAACCCAAACGGAATGATGTTTCAAAATCTTCGAAGCGAAAAATCACACAAAACTACCCCGGATCATGTCACACCGCAGTGGGGTTGTCGATTGTCTTCGCCGATCGGCAACCCACCCGGCGGCAACCAAGTTATAGCTCGTTGTTCCCCTGCTAAATTAATGCTTAAAAACACAGCGAAGACGTAAACAGTGAGAAAGCAGGTGCAGTTGTTGTGTGCCGCTAACAAGGCAGGTTGTGTCTGAAGAGAATTTTTTTTCTACCGTCCATGCTCAAACGTAAGTAAATAGTCCTTTATTTTAAGAACGTTTGTATTGCTTACTTTGTAATCGCTGCATTCGTGGCCATTGTTATTTATTTATTTATTTATCGCGGACGTAATACAAAACACTATGTTTACTCGCTTCCTCGTAAGTCCAATGGTCCCACAGCTGTCGGATTTGTTTTGACCAGTGTTGTTAATAACGGCGTTACAATATAACGGCGTTACTAACGGCGTTATTTTTTTCAGTAGTGGGTAATCTAATTAATTACTTTTCTCATCTTGGCAACGCCGTTACCGTTACTGAGGACGGAAAGGCATGCGTTACTATGCGTTACTATATTGGTCGAAAAGTCTGAGGGAGACGGACTCACCGAGACGACAGAGCAGAGCAGGAGCGGGGAGGAGGCAAGAAAGTTGTGACGCCGAGCAAACGCGATGCTAGGTAGCTCCAATAATACATGTTGTAGCCGATAGCCGGACAAACTACGCCCGCATGTTATGGTAGATATGGTAGACATGGTAGATATCCCATGTACTGTATATAGATATAACTAGATGCAAAATGACAGCCGCCATCTTAAAGCAGTAGGCTTTTTAGGACGGCTCTGTTGTAGAGAACCTTCCTCGCGAACCTAAGTAACTTTTTATCTAAAATACTTCTAAATCGGCAAAATCTTGACTTGAATCTATCTTTAAACGATGAAACAGTTTTAAAACTTTCATATGTCGAAAGTAGAGAGAAGGGAACTAACGCAATAATGGGAGCAATTTTAACAACTTTTAACAGTTGATTCAGGGTAAAGGGTAAATTAGGGTAAAGAATTGGGCTCGGGCCAATTGTACCAAAAACCTCCACAAAAAAACTTCACATAGTGTGGCCAATGTTTTTTTTTTTTTTTTTTTTTTTTTTTTTTTTGAGGGGGGAAAAAAAAAAAAAAAAAAAAGTAATTATCACCAATTACTTTGCCAAGTAACTGATTACTCTTACATTCAGGTAATTGAGTTTGTAACGCAATTACTTTTTGGGAGAAGTAATTTGTAACTATAATTAATTACTTTTTTTCAGTAAGATTAACAACACTGGTTTTGACCAATCTCGGGGTGGGATTTTTTGAAACCCAAAAAAGTTCACACGCCTCTCCCTGGTGCAGCTACAAAAGCCTGCAGCCGTTTGGCTGGCGTGATGCGAAAAATAAACGAATCCGCAAAATCTGCTGAATCCACAGTCCATCTGCATGCTATAAAGCAATGCTGTATTGTGAGACGCTGACCCGGGTGACGTCATATTTGCAATACTCCTAAACCGAGAGTGGAGCCGGAAGTCATTCATTTTCTTGGCACGGGATTAAAAAATTGAATATATAAAACGATCGCTTCCACACACATCAAGCAGTCCATTTCATTTATTAGCATAAAACACTGCGTGAAATATGAAAAAACAGGCTTTTTGGTGTCATACGCACTTTAAGGAAGACTGCGCTTCCAATGAGGACCAGCGCACACCCGCATAGTGTCGTAAAATTAGGATGGTCGCCTGCAGATGGATTAAACAACATTTTTGTTTCCAGCAGTTATGTGAAGGATGAAAAGTAATGAGGTAAAGAATCCAGTTGTGGCTAAACAATAGCATATGAAGGTTATCAACCGTGTGGCATAGTGTGGCTAACCCACCCGACCTCACTCGAACTCCTCAGCGCTGACGAGTTCGGTTGGGGGGTGGGGGGGCGTTACGCCAGCAAGTGAAATGTTTATGCCAATGTTTATTCTTGAGTATCCTTTCATCCTGGTAGTCTCTCTATTTTTTTTCCTCCTTGGACAAAACTTTTTGTCTCTGTTGCTCTGACATCTTTGCAGAATTCGTGCGAAAGCTTTAGCATCGACCTCCGTCTTTATAATGAATGGGGAAAGTGGGAAGTGATGTATGCCATGAAGCAGTCTGCACATTTGTAATTTTTTTGTGTGGCAGGGTTCCTGCCATCCTCCTCAAAGTTAATTAGTGCTGGTGAAAGCAATACAGACCCCTCAAGATATAAAAGAGGTGGCATTCAACTAGATGTCAGTCAACATATCATAAATGTTATGAACATCTTTTTTAAAGGTTGAAAATTTACCAAGTGTTGGTTTAGGTGAATGTAAATTAGCAAATTGGCTGCCATTGACGGTAATAGACGCCATGGCCAGTGTTGTTAATCTTACTTTTAAAACGTAATTAATTATAGTTACAAATTACTTCTCCCAAAAAGTAATCAATTACCTGAATGTAAGAGTAATTAGTTACTTGGTAAAGTAACTAGTGTTACCTTTCATGTTTTATTTTTTTATTCCAAAAACAATAACTTACATACATACACATAACATAGTAACCTTTGCCATGTTTGGAAGTCATTTAATGTTGTGAATCTACCATTAAAGTTGTTAAAATTGCTTCCGTTATTCCATTAGTTCCCTTCTGTCTACTTTCGACATGAGAACGTTTTAAAACTGCTTCATCATTTAAAGATAGATTCAAGTCAAGATTTTGCCGATTTAGGAGTATTATGGATAAAAAGTTTTTAAGGTTCGCTAAGAAGGTTCTGTACAACAGAGCCTTCCTGAGAAGTCTACTGCTTCAAGATGGCAGCTGTTTACTAACACTGGTGAGTCGATCATTTATTATCTAGTTCTCTATACATGTGCTAACGCCACCGTGTTTGTCATTTCGCATCTAGTTCTATATATGTACATGTGATATCTACCGTAGCATCATGTGGTTCATCATGTAGTTTGCAGGCTATTAGCTACAGTCAGGTATTATCGGAGCCACCTAGCATCGCGTTTGCAACGGCGTCACAACTCCCTTCCCTGCTCCCAACTCCCGCTCTGCTCTCTCCATTAGTTCGTGTCTCTCAGACTTTTCTCGCGTCATTCAAGCAACGTAGTAACACATAGTAACGCACGCCTTAACATCCTCAGTAATGGTAACGGCGTTGCCAATATGGAAAAAGATTAAGCACTACTGTGAAAAAAAAGCAAAAAAAAAAACACTGTTAACAACGCCGTTATACTCCAACGCCGTTATTAACAACACTGGTAGTAACGTGTTACATGTACTTCGTTACACATACTCGAGTAACTTTTTTTTTTTTAATTGAAATTTTTTTTGCCAGCGATGCCAAGAATAATTCTAACAATTTCCCCAATGACACGTCACAGCAATAATCACATGACTCCATTATACCAATCAGATGCAAGCTTGACGTTCTATGATCACGGCAACCTGTTCAATTAAGTGGCATCTTTTAAGCACCATAAAAATGAAGTATTTGACAAAGAGCGCTGCCATCAACATGAGTTGAAAGCGCTTATTTTAACCTCTCTCCAAGTCTTTACTTGGCACCAATTGACCACGGAAAACCGGAGATATGATCCTTTTAATTTCGTAATAGTAACTATGAAAAATACTATTTTTCTCCGCTAAAGGGCACTCATGTTCTTTAGACAAATAATGCTTCATTTAGGTCTTTTTTTTTTCTCTCTCTCACCAAAATTCAATAGGTTTTTTTCTGCATTTCTTTGGCTTAATGTGGTTATGTAATAGGTTATTGTACAGTATCAAACAAATTTGTAAGCAGTTAGTACAATGTAACTCATTACTTGAGTATTCTTTTCACCGAATACTTTTTTGCTTTGCTGCTTATGTGTTGGATGACTACTTTTACTTTGACTTAAGTAATATTATTTTGAAATAACGCCACTCTTCCTTGGGTACAATTTTTGGCTACTTTACCCACCTCTGATCGGTTGGCACAAACACACGGAGGATCGGGCTAAAATTGCCTGTGTCAGGCAACTTTGGCTTTTTTTTAATCCCAAAATATGGCACTCTGAGATGGACTCACTGGCGCAAACCCCCTCTGAGTTTAAAGTTTATTTATAGGAAGATTTGTTCAAAATATAAATCACACCAAACTGTATGTACATCATTAAGAGAATACAGTGTTAAACAAAGTTCAAATAACAGAAGATATCAACAAAGATTGTAAATCGTTTGATGCTCGACATCAAAAAAAATGTTTTGTTGCTTTGAGAAACTTGCTTCAAAAATGAACATGAAGTGACACCAAACAGCAAAACACACTTTAAATACTCTTGTGTACTACTCACACACTTAAAAAAACAAGACCTAGTATAAATGACCTTCATGTGAAAGATGGTTGTTCAAAGATTCTAAATATGCAAATAAAAACATCTTTGAAGGATGCTCACAGAGAAAATAACGTTTAAACCACACTCGAAACAGGTAAAAAGTAGCCAAGAAAATAAGCACACACGTTTTTTTTAGTTTCTGTACCTATGTAATATGTCTCTGATTTTCTCCGTCTGAGACTCAGACAGAGCCTGCTTCACTTCCTTGTTCAATTACAATGTGTATAGGCCACTGGTGGAGAACAGTACATTGGCTAGCCAATGCGTGACAAGTAGATGGGATAATTTGAGATACTCGCATCAGATTGGCTGAAATTGTATAAATATTTAAAGTGCCTATGATAGCAAAAAGCATGTTTATTTCATATTTCACGCGGTATTTTATGAATGAAATGGACCGCTTGGATGTGTGTGGAGGCAAACGATGTACAGTATTTATTCACTTTTTTTAATCCCGCACCATGAAAATTAGTGACTTCCTGGAAGGACGAAGAATGCGAATGTGAGCGGGATAATCATCTTCAGTACACAGCCAATACTACAGTATGCAGAACGACTGTGGATTCAGCTATTTTTTTCGGATTATTTTGTTCATTTTTCACATCACGCCAGCCCAATGTGCTGCACGCTTTTGTTGCTGCACCGGAGAGAGGCGTGTGAGCCTTTTTGGGTTTCAAAAAGTTCCCTCTCACCGCAGATAATGGCCAAAACAAGTCCGACAACCGTGGGACCATTGTGAGGTGAGTAAGCTACGTCTTTTATATTACCGTAATTTCCCGAATATAAGGTGCACCCGTGTATAATGCGCACCCCAAATTTACTTGTAAAATCTAGGGAAAATTATTGTACCCGTTTATAACGCGCACCCTAATTTTAGCACCAATAAATAGAAGAATACAAGAAAACAAAGCTCGTGTACAGATACAGAAATGTCATTTTACTGAATGGTGAAACACAGCACAAGCATAGCATATTGGTAGTTCAAAACATTACCATAAACTGACAATATTTACGTTAACAATATGATTTGACAACTTCTCCAACTTACCAGAATCTAGGAGAAAACAAAACAGATGTGACTTTTCTTTTAAAGGCTCCTGTATAACTTGCTCGTTTCATCATGATGAATAAATGTTTCTTCCATGGATTGATACGGTAAAATGAAAGTGAGAACGTAAGTCGGAAATCCGAGAGCGCTCATCGCTGTCGACAGGACAGTAACAATAGGAACAATTGTTATTTGGGTTTGAGTTTCTCGAGGGACAGATATTGTTGACGGACACACACAGGAAGGCTGTTGTTACGTTTGTTATGGTCCGAGTTGCGGAGCTGCAATAAACGTTGACTCAAATGAGTTCAAGAAACTAAATTCTGTGCTGTATGAAGAGTGGAAAAAGCAGAATTTAACACAGACGAAATCATTCGTCCGATCAGAGTGAAGTATTACCTAAACAAAATGGTGACGTCACGTACCTTAATGGTCGGCAACAGATCGCCGCATACGTTTCTTCAACACAACATGGCCGTGTCAATAAAAAAAAATAAAAAATCTGTTTATATATACAGTATGTATAATATATATATATATTTCTGTCTCCATCCATGTACCCGTTTATAATGCCCACCATAATTTTACAAGTTGATTTTTGGGGGAAAAAAGTGCACGTTATATTCGGGAAATTACGGTATGTCAAATACTGGGATCATGGCACACGTTTTAATAAGGAGGCGGCTTGCGTTTTTGGGTGAAAATACTCCCTGTTCACCGAGAAGGCCACACAGTCGACGACCGGCGGCTTGTCGCACACCATGGTCGCCGGCCGATAAAGGCGTGCCTGCGTGCCTTTCCACGGTTTGGCCATGAGCAGACCCCCGCTTCGACGTCAGCCGATTTGTCCATTTTCCAGCTGCGTCCCAGCAACAAGCGCTCCTGCCACCAGCAAGGGAACGAGGTGCCAAAACTTGCTCAGACCATACGCCGCACTCTACATCAAAATGGTGTGCATGGCTGTCACCCCAGGAGGAAGCCTCTTCTGAAGACGGTACACAAGAAAGCCCGTCCGTCTCATCAGACCATAGGACATGGTTCCAGTAATCCATGTGCTTTGTTGACATCTCTTCAGCAAACTGTTTGCGGGCTTTCGTGTGTACCGTCTTCAGATGAGGCTTCATCATGGGGTGACAGCCATGCACACCACCTCTTCAATCTCTGCAGCAATGAGTCACATGACATTTTGGAGGGAAAATGACAAGCAGTACTCAATTTGGACATTTAGGGATGTACATTTTTTCAAAGGTGTCAAAGGTGTGTAATCAATTTTGTTGCCAGGGGTTTAGATATTAATGGCTATATTTTGAGTTATTTTGAGGGAGAAATGAATTATTTCTATTATATAAGCTGCGTAGAGACTACTTTTCATTGTGTCAAAGTGTCATTTTGTCAGTGTTGTCCCATGAAAAGACATGCGAGGGGTGTACTCACTTTTGTGATACACTGTAAGTCACAACATCCCAAAAATGCACAATAAAGAAAGAAAAAACATATACTGGTACAGGTAGTCCCCAGGTTACAACGTACCCGATTTACATGATTTCGACTTCACGACACGGCAGTCTCGTCCGCCATTTTGTCTTAAGTCGTTTTTTGTTTTTTTTAAGTCGCGTAAACAATATTTTATTCTACATCACAGTATCTTTTTTTTTTTTACTTTTTTTCTACATTTTATTAACATGACTGATCTGCTCTTTGGCAAAATTTGCATTTTATTATAATGTTGACTTTTGTTTTGTGATGCAGATGCATGCTTTTATTTTGGCACAGGAAGCCTAGAGCACTTAGTATTTCTGCAAGCGAATAAAAGTGCATGTACACACGAAGAAGAACGTATTTGCGCACACAAAGAAGAGCAACAGGCACACACGAGGAAGAGCGCGTTTGCTACCTAGAAGTCGAGCAGCTGAGTGAGAGAGAGAGAGGAAAGATTACAGCTTCGCTCGCTGTCTAGCTAGGACTTAACTCCAACGTCTTGGCGAGGAAAGTACAATGGCGTATAATATATGTTTTTGGATAGTTTTTTTTAGATGTAGGGGTAATTAAAGGCTAGGAACGGAACTTTATTATTTTGGGGGGAAATGTATTTGATAAAATCTAACACCAAGAACAGACATGTTATCTTGAAAGGCAATTTACAATAAAATAGAAAAGAGAACAACAGTTTCTCGCTAACTCCAAACTTTCTGCTGCTCGATTATTGTTTTTGGCTGCAAATTTTACTACTTGCAGCTTGTAATCTGCAAAATATGATGTTCTTTTTGGCGCCGTTTTGTTCAGCCCTTCTCAGTTGTTTTTATTTGTTTTTATAAGTTACCACCAATAATACAGGCCTTGAGCGCCCTCTTGCGATTTAGTGTGAAAACATGTGAAATGTTATAATAATGTGTTTATAATTTCACACATAAGTCGCCCCAGAGTATAAGTCGCACCACCAGCCAAACTATGAAAAAAAACTGCGATTTATAGTCCAAAAAATACGGTATTTATGATATTCTCCACTATTATACATCGGAAAAATGAAACATTATCAACTATCAACACTAACAAGGTCTTGTCTTTTTCTCTATTATTATTGTTTAATTACATGTAAGATTCTTTTCTAAATTTGATGCTACCAGAGTATGTTTACTGTCTTTCTTGGTTCCCAAATAAAACAATCCTGTTGTTGACATATCTGTGCAGTTGCACCCCACAACAAAAACATTTCTACACGGTTGACCACCCAAGCTCTGTGAACTCATTCATGTGAAGGACAGTCAGCCCACAGAGGAATTTTACTGACACATTTCAGCACCAACCGGAGAGGCAGTGTCACAATTCAACAGCTGCAGATTAGATTGGGGTCTCAAATGAGGCTGTCTAGACAGTGTTTGGGTTCAAAACACAGGTCGGACTTTCAAATAAGGGTGTCAAACTTGTGGTTTCGAACAAGGGTTTACATTTTAGGTCAGGGTTTGGTGTAAGCGGAGTTTGACTTTTTTTTGCAGCGGGTCAAAACATGTTGATGACCCCAAAATGCTGTGTCAGCTATATAATTAACTTACAAGCTATATACTCGGATAGTAGTTTAGCCCATGCCTGTACATACAGGCATCCCAGCTGTGTTTGCGTGCGTGTGCTTGCATGTGTGAGAGCGCATAGTTCTGTCTCTGTCTTACCTAGTGGAGAAGTAGACACTTTTTTTTGTTTCCCATCATTTTTAAGGGGAATAGTAAATCAGGCTGCTTAGGACCAGACCCGGTTGCAGAAAGAAATTACGGGGGGGGCGGGGTCACAATTCTTCGACGTAAATTTAGCCTGAACAGTGGCGTTTTTACCCGTAATATTTTCTGGTGATGGTGTTAGTCAGTGAAACTGCAGGAGGTGGCAGATCTTTTCCTTCATGTTGACTTTCGGCCGCGTCTTTGTCATGGCTTGAGTTCGTCTTTAGTTTCTCGGAAAAAAAAAACACGGATGTCCATTCCAATTTGAATTGGCAACGGAGAGGCCGCTCAATCGCCATTTCTGTAACCGAAGCAATCCCTATCCAATCGCAGGAGCCAATGGCCGGCTACTCGGCACGCCCCCTTTATCTGTGATTGGCTAGAAATTGCCTTCATTCGCTACTCAGATTGGTTGAATTGATTGACAAGAGATCAAGATAGGACGAATAGAGCAGTGTTTTTCAACCTTTTCTGAGTCACGGGACGTTTTTACATTGGAAAAAATCTCACCACACCAAAATGTTCCAAAATTA
This sequence comes from Corythoichthys intestinalis, assembly GCF_030265065.1. Taxonomy (NCBI): domain Eukaryota; kingdom Metazoa; phylum Chordata; class Actinopteri; order Syngnathiformes; family Syngnathidae; genus Corythoichthys; species Corythoichthys intestinalis. The sequence goes on from NC_080416.1 coordinate 26,163,121, forward strand.
CTTTCTGTACAGTATATTTAATTATAAAATAATTTCTCAGTATTTATACATACTCAGAGTGAAACTTGAGCCTGTTAACATGAACACAAAGCAAAAAACTGTCAGGAATCTTCTTCAACAGCTCTGTCTCTCTCTCTGTTTTTATTTTTTAATTATTTTTTAGGAGTTAGGCTTGAAAAACTCAGAATTATCAGACAAGGGGACTTGAGCATTGTCTTTAAGCACATCAGGGCTGGTCATCTCGCTGACAATGGCTTTGCAGGCAGGTAGTATTAACGTCTACGCCCACAGTTTGGGACTTTTGGATTTAGCAACAAAGTAACTGGCTTTCAGGGCTTTCTTATTTAGCTTTGTAGTTTTTCTCAAAAAAGTTGCCCATTTCTCTGTGTTTTCACGAAGGCGAACAAAATAGTCCATCGACTTGTTCTGAAGTGACGGGCGTTCATTTGGAGATGATTTTTAAGCTTGTATGGCGCCATGGCGCTAGATAGCTGCCCGTGTCGCGTTCAAGAACTGCTCGGATTTGTAGCCATCGCCCACCTTGCTGTCCTCAATAATGTGTTGGAATAAAACACAGAGCGAGGATTGACAGTCGTCACATATGGATAAAATGGAAGGGCACTTTTGTGTATATCATCTCTTGACGAGTCAAATTATGAACAGTAGACGTGCTGGGGTCCACATTGTTGTGAAGGGCAAGGTGGCTCATGGCTAGAAATCCGAGCAGTTCTTGAACGCAACACGAGTAATGCCTCGCTCATCTGCACACAACCGAGAACTTTTTGCCTACTCCTTCCTTCCAACTGCAACTTTGCCCGACGATGTTAAAAAAAAAAAGTGACATTGGATAATTTCTCACGGCACATCTGATGATCTCTCACGACGGCGGCACAATCGATTGAAAAACACTGGAATAGAGGTTTTGTCCTCACCGCGAGTGTGTGTGTTTTTGTGGAAGATTAATTTTTTAAAAAATTTTAAATACACAGCACAGTCCAATCGAGCTAGGGCGGGCACAGCAGTCTCTCAGGGCGCGCCTGGCCCCCTAACGGTCGCCCATGCCGTCGGGTCAGCTTAGGACAGCTATGCTTTTGGCCGGTGGTGACTGTTGTACAATTAACGTCTTTAGTGGGGCAAGCTGAAACTCCGCTCACCAATTTGGCAGTGGTCTCCAGCATTTCATAGTCTACATATTCAATCCTTGGTTCTCGCTCAGTAGTTGTTGTCGCTTTTGAAAGCTTAGGTTTGAAAAAATTAGGTATATCTATCTTGCCTCTTCTGTCGTCAGGTGGTTTTGACTAAGCAAAGCAAATGACCGTCTCTAAGGTGCTAGTCACATGATCTGTTCAAAAATAATTTTGATCCATTATAAAAAGCTTTTTTTTGTTCATTTATTTTTGTTGTTTGTTTTAATTGTTTACAACTTTTATAGACAACATTTTACTGGCAAAGTCTTATTTTAAAATTAATATATAGGAAAATCATTTCCATGCAATCACATTTTCGGCCAACAGGCAGCATATGACACGCCACACCCTACCACGGGCCCCTTAAAAATTAGGCGTTCAAAGTAGGGATGTCCCGATCCGATCACGGAAAAATCGGGCCGATCGCGCCATTTTTCAGAGGATCGGGATTGGGTGAAAAGGATCGGATATAGATATATTTATGTTTTTCGGCTTCATGCTCGTACAGCGCCACACCCTCCCTCCTGCTAAGAAGTGCGGCCAAACTGTCCAAGTTGGGTTTGGTACTTAAGGTTAACGATGATTGACAGGTTTGTAGCTTTGATCTTGCCAGAGAAACTCTGTAGCTGTACGATCAAAGGCATAAATGGGTTATCGTTAAACTTACACGTGCTGTGGCAACTCATTGTGTGAATGAGAGGCTGTTCTCAGCACCGTGAGTGGATTTGAGAGGACTCACTCAATGAAACATTTACCATATTTTTCGGACAATAAGCCATTCCTTTTTTCACGCTGTTTCTACCCTGCGGCTTTTATAAGGAAGCTGCTTATTTATGGATTTTTTTTTTTTTTTTTTTTTTTTTGACAAATGAGCTTCATATTTTATTGTTGAAAATTATAAAATGGGATAATTACACATATTTTAAAAGAATGGCTTTCCAAATTTTATTATGACAGCAGCTCTCAGCCGCTACACTAGCACCGATAAAGGATGCCACAAGCTCGTCAGACTTACTCAAAAACTCAGGATTTTATAGATACAAATGACTCCATATGATTATATTGAAAACCTGTGGTGGAAATTGAAAAAAATGGTCCACAGCAAGGCTCCGACCTGCAAGGATGATCTGGCAACTGCAATCAAAGAGAGTTGGCACCAGATTGATGAAGAATACATATCTAGTCCTTGCCTCAGAGACCGCAAGCTGTCATAAAAGCCAGAGGTGGTGCTACTAAATACTAGAGATGTGTTTTGATTGTTATTTCTTTGCTGGTTTCACATGATTCCATTTTTTTTTTTTTTTAGAATGGAGTGATTCCATGTATATTTCCCTGCAGTTGCTCTATAAAAATAACATTTACTGACCACCGATATGTTTTTTATTCATTTCTTTTAGTGTTTCTGAATGCTAAAGAGTTTTGAACTAATTCATTATTTTTTTCAAGCTTTTTATCAGAGTTTTTTCTACATAATAAAAGAAAACTTTCTTTCTGAGACTGGTGATTCCAACCTTTTTGCTAAGTGTTGTATATTTTTGATCAATCACATATTTCTGTGTAACATCTCTGTAAATATCCAATGTTAAGATATGGACACCTGCGGCTTATTTGTCAAGTACGGCATACAGTGGGGCAAATAAGTGTTTAGTCAACCCCTTATTGTGCGTTATAAATAAAATGTATTATTATTATTATTATTATTGTGCAAGTTCTCCCACTTGAAAATATGAGAGAGGCCTGTAATTGTCAACATGGGTGAACTTCAACCATGAGAGACAAAATGAGGGGGGGGGGGAACTGAAAATCACATTGTTTAATTTTTCACGAATTTAAAAATAAGAAAAATAAGAAAATAAGTATTTGGTCAATACCAAAAGTTCATGTCAGTACTTTGTTATGTACCCTTTGTTGGCAATAACGGAGGCCAAACGTAACTCTTCCCAAGCTTTTCATACACTGTTGCTGGTATTTTGGCCCATTCCTCCATGCAGATCTCCTCTAGAGCAGTGATGTTTTGGGGCTGTGGTTGGGCAACACAGACTTTCAACTCCCTCCACAGATTTTCTATGGGGTTGAGATCTGGATACTGGCTAGGCAACTCCAGGGCCTTGAAATGCTTCTTACGAACCCACTCCTTTGTTGCCCTGGCTGTGTGTTTGGGATCATTGTCATGCTGAAAAACCCAGCCGCGTCTCATCTTCAATGCCCTTTGCTGATGGAAGGAGATTTTCACTTAAAATCTCTCGATACATGGCCCCATTCATTCTTTACTTTACACAGATCAGTCGTGCTGGTCCCTTTGCAGAAAAACAGCCCCAAAGCATGATGTTTCCACCCCCATGCTTCAGAGAGGGTATGGTGTTCTTCGGATGCAATTCAGTAATCTTTCTCCTCCAAACACAAGAACCTGTGTTTCTACCAAAAAGTTCTATTTTGGTTTCATCTGACCATAACACATTTTCCTAGTCCTCTTCTGGATCATCCAAATGCTCTCTAGTGAACCGCAGACGGGACTGGACATGTACTTTCTTCAGCAGGGGGATACGTCTGGCAGTGCAGGATTTGAGTGCCTGGCAGCGCATTGTGTTACTGATAGTAGCCTTTGTTACTGTGGTCCCAGCTCTCTGTAGGTCATTCACTAGGTCCCCCTGTGTGGTTCTGGAATTTTTGCTCACCGTTCTTGTTATCATTTTGACACCACGGGGTGAGATCTTGTATGGAGCCCCAGATCGAGGGAGTTTATCAGTGGTCTTGTATGTCTTCCATTTTCTAATAATTGCTCCCACAGTTGATTTCTTTACACCAAGCGTTTTACCAATTGCAGATTCAGTCTTCCCAGCCTGGTGCAGGTCTACAATTTTGTCTCTGGTGTCCTTTGACAGCTCTTGGCCATAGTGGAGTTTGGAGTGTGACTGACTGATGTTGTGGACAGGTGTCTTTTATACCGCTAATAAGTTAAAACAGGTACTATTAATACAGGTAACGAGTGGAGCCTCGTTAGACCTCGTTAGAAGTTAGACCTCTTTGACAGCCAAAAATTTTGCTTGTTTGTAGGTGACCAAATACTTGTTTTCCATTCTAATTTGGAAATAAATTCTTTAAAAATCAAACAATGTTATTTTCTTTTTTTTTTTTTTTTTACACATTCTGTCGCTCAATGTCGTGGTTTACCCATGTTGACAATTACAGGCCTCTCTAATCTTTTCAAGTACGAGAACTTGCACGATTGGTGGTTGAGTAAATACTCATTTGCCCCACTGTATATGTGGATTGATTTCTAAAATTTTGTGAACTCTGGTCGGTGCGGCTTATAATCAGGTGCACTATATAGTCCAGAATTTACGGTAATAAAGATGAGATTTTTCTACGTTATTCTTGTTTAAAAATAATTCACATTATGAAGGCAATATGGTGGGACAGTAACATGTTTGGAACTTTTTTTTTTCGGTATCGGATCGGGACTCGGTATCAGCAGATTCTCAAAATTTGCTGCAAAAATATGCGATCGGGACATCCCTAGTTCAAACAAATTAAATTAGGGTTTTAAATCAACTTGTGGGATGTTAACTATTTAGGCTGTCTCTGTCTTCAGTTAGTAAAATGTGAGTCTACCACATGGACATTTTTTCCCACTGAATATCTGTTTTTAACTGACGAATGTTTGTCATTTGGAAAAGCGTGGGGGTGGGCGCATGAGTGGGAGTGTGGGAAAAAACGGTCACTGTTGTTTTTTCTCTCTCGTAAGCGCTGCGGCGGCGGCCTAGAGATGAAATGATGATTAATTCTCTTATCCCAGCATTCACACAATAACAATGTTATTTTCAATGCACGCTTGACTCGCTCAGTGCACTTGCTCAATCAACCCATTATTTTCTTTTTCATATGCTGGAAATGAGATGATGGAGTCACGTGACTGAGGCCCGATGCACTGTGCAGTGAGTGAGTGAGTGAGTGAGTGAGTGAGTGAGTGAGTGAGTGAGTGAGTGAGTGAGTGAGTGAGTGAGTGAGTGAGTGAGTGAGTGAGTGAGTGAGTGAGTGAGTGAGTGAGTGAGTGAGTGAGTGAGAATTTTTTGACTCCTCCACTCCAGTAGGTGTCACTTGGCATCACAATTCGGCTGAAACACACACAAAGTGTGCAAGACCACAGCCGAGTCAACTCCTATTTTCTCATTCTCATTTCCATTATTAATAATACATCTCCTCCCACCATGAAAAGATCTGCGATGAGGCTGCGCGTAAAATATTGCGCTCCTCATGCGTCCTCACGCTCTGCTCCTCCTCATCATCACCTTCATCGTTAGACCAGGGTAAACCGGATGCGCACCCCGACATGGCCCACCACCACGCCGACATCAGTCCGCGTCGCCCGGGCTTGACGTGCCTCATCCTCCCCCTTCTCCTGGTACTCCTCGTCTGCGCCAATTTAAGCGTGGGTGCGCCAAACAACGACACGCGTGGACATGCAGCTGAGGACCACCGTCGGGACCACCAGGGTAACACAACGAAGGCTTTTCCGGTTCTGTCATTCAATTACGAGCACGTCCGGAAGCCCTTCGAGATCTCGCTATGGATTCTACTTGCACTGCTCATGAAACTCGGTGAGTGTCCCTTTAAATAATGATGTGCTCAGACGTGGTCTAGAAAAATGATCAATGGTGATTTAACCTTAAAATTTGGAATTTTTTGACAAAGTGGATCTCTGGCAGGACCGTGTCACTAGAAATGCTTGCGCCCGGGCCACCCAGCCCACCCCGTAACCCACCCATCAGTTTGCTGACATGCCAGCACTATATATGCAGAAAAATGTATACAGTGTTGCTATATGATCAACTGACCCAACTAATAACTTTTCACCATAGGCGGAGTTTGACTTTTGGGGCAGGGGGTGCACAGCATGTTAATGACCCCGAAATGCAGTGTCAGCAATAAAATTAACTTTCAAGAATATTTATAATGATAAGTTGACAATGAGCGTTTTTTGTTTCCCATCATGCTTGAGGGGAATTCTAAATCAGGCTGCTTAGGCAATACTTTTTGCCAAGATCGTCATCCATTGACTATGGTACGCCCACCTGTGTCGTTCCAATGTAGTTACCCCAGTCAAAAATTGTATCCCCTGGGCGGAGCCGTATGGAGGTAGATTTGTGTCTTTCTTATTCAAGCCAAAAAAAAAAAGTTGCTTTATTAAGTTTATTAAGTTTTCTTTATGAAAAAAAAATAAAGGAAAAATTTCAATTAAAAAAAGTTTGGGAATGCAAAAAAATATTTGAGATTGAAAATTTTGCTTTTGCACACTTAATTTTTCATTTAAAAGGTTTTCATTGATTGAAGCGATGCTTTTCGTGTTTGGGCCATATTATAATTAGGATATTTGTGTCTAAATCATTCAATCCAAAAAAAAAAGATTTAATCAAAAAAAAAGAAGAAAAAAAAACGTAATTTCCGGAATATAACGTGCACTTTTTTTTCCCCAAAATCAACTTGGAAAATCATGGTGCACATTATAAACGGGTACATGGATGGAGACAGAAATATATATATATATATTACATATATATGTAAACCGATTTTTTTTATTGACACGGCCACGTTGTGTTGAAGAAAACGTATGCGGCGACCCATTGCCGACCGTTACGGTACGTGACGTCACCATTTTGTTTCGGTAATACTTCACTCTAATCGGCTGAATGATTTCGTCTGTGTTAAATTCTGCTTTTTTCACTCTTCATAGAGCACAGAATTCAGTTTCTTGAACTCATTTGAGTCGACGTTTATTGCAGCTCCGCAACTCGGACCATAACAAACGTAAGCACACAGACTTCCTGTGTCCGTCAACTATATCGGTCCCTCGGGAAACTCAAACCCAAATAATAATAGTTCCTATTGTTACTGTCGTGTTGACAGCGATGAGCTCTCACGGATTTCCGACTTAAGTTCTCACTTTCATTTTACTGTATTAATCCATGGAAGAAACATTTATTCATCATGATGAAACGAGCAAGTTATACACAGCCTTTAAAAGAAAAGTCACATCTGTTTTGTTTTCTCCTAGATTCTGGTAAGTTGGAGAAGTTGTCAAATCATATTATTACCGTAAATATTGTCAGTTTATGGTAATGTTTTGAACTACCAATGTGCTATGCTTGTGCTGTGTTTCACCAGTCAGTAAAATGACATTTCTGTATCTGTACACGAGCTCTGTTTTCTTGTATTCTTCTATTTATTGGTGCTAAAATTAGGGTGTACGTTATAAACGGGTACAATAATTTTCACTAGATTTTACAAGTAAATTTGGGATTCGCATTATACACGGGTGTGCCTTATATTCGGGAAATTACGGTATTTTCAATCAAAGAAAAAAATCAGTTTAAAAAAAAAATTCAAATGAAAGCAAAAATAATTTTGACCCATTATAAAAAAATTTTTTTTGTTCATTTCATGCATTTCTATTGCAGTTTTATTGCTTTACAACTTTTATATATATAGGAAAGTGAAGTACATGCAATGACACTTTTTGGCCACTGGGGGGCTGCCCCCCCCCCTTAAAATCCGCTTATGCTTTTCACAGATACAAGTCAAAGTTTTAATTTGTATTGCTTTGACTTGTTCGTCAAAATTTCAGATCAGATTGAGCGCTGTATCATAACAGTTAAAGCAACAATAGGTAACTTTTCGACCTTTATAAGATATTTTAAATAACATTTGTATATGGCGGAAAACACTCAGGTGACTTGAAGTTCCGCTCTGAGACCCCCAATTTGGCGAATTTTCAAAATTGTCCATTATTCATGTGTGATACATCATTGGAAAGCTTAAAATCTAAATTTTCTGGGGGAAGAAAAAATTTTGAACAGGAGGGCTTTTTTTTTTTTTTTTTTTTTTTTTTTTTTAATGTTTTTTAAACAGCAAAACCCTATCTGGAGGTGAGTGCACACGTGGGCAGAATTACAGACGCCATGACTTTAACGAGATATTATGGCGTACTTATCTTGTTTTGGTCCAAAAACTCCATGTAGCATGTATCACTGAGTGTCAAGACACAGCTGTGAATGGCCACAGCTGGATTTTTGGGGGATTTTATGGGTAAAACATGGTAATATAACAATGGTGGTGACTCAGAAATCACAGACATTAACGAGTGGTCGAAATGTTTTTTTAATATATTTACCCTTTTAAACGTTTTTTTCCAATGTTTCTTTGTTTTATTTATCATCTAACATAGAGAAAATGCAACAGTAACAAAAAAAAATACAATTAAGCGATAGTTATGAGGTAGATATCTGTGACTTTTTTACAGACGCCATTTTTTTAATTGTGACATAATTTGTTCAAAGGATTAAAAAATGTGAGTGAATAATTTTTTAAAGTCGTTTTTTTTTAAGCGAAATTTGAGACATCAATTAATGATTGATGATGCTTAATGCGCCATGAATCTGCTATGACAGCATATAGACATATTGTTCTATCAAACTCAACAGTTGTTTTGGCTTAAAATAAACCAGTTTCTTTTAAAGAGGAATGCCAGAGCAGAAACTGCTTTTTCAGTCTTGCCTGTGTTTTCCGCCATAAATATGTCGACTAACAACGAGTTGAATGACACCTCTTTTATATGTCGAGGGGGTCTGTATCTCTTTCACCGACACTAATTAACTTTGAGGAGGGTGGCAGGAACAAACAAAAAAACAACAAATGTGCTGACTGCTTTACGGCATACATCATTTCACCGTTTCCACATTCACTATAAAGACTGAAGTCGATGCGAACGCTTTCGCGCGGATTCTGTGAAGGTGACAGAGCAACAAAAGAGACAAAAGTTGTGTGCGAGGACGAAAAAAACGAATACACAGAATAAACATTGGCCCGGCTTTCACTCACTGGCGTGAATTGTGCAAGTTCTCCCACTTGAAAATATTAGAGAGGCCTGTAATTGTCAACATGGGTAAACCTCAACTATGAAGGACAGAATGTGAAAAAAAAAAACAGAAAATCACATTGTTTGATTTTTAAAGAATTTATTTGCAAATCAATGTGGAAAATAAGTATTTGGTCAATACCAAAAGTTCATCTCAGTACTGTTATGTACCCCATGTTGGCAAAAACGCAGGCCAAACGTTTTCTGTAACTCTTCACAAGCATTTCACACAAGTCGTTGGGCAACACGGACTTTCAACTCCCTCCACAGATTTTCTATGTCGTTGAGATCTGGAGACTGACTAGGCCACTCCAGGACCTTGAAATGCTTCTTATGAAGCCACTCCTTTGTTGCTCTGGCTGTGTGTTCAGGATCATTGTCATGCTGAAAAACCCAGCCAAGTCTCATCTTCAATGCCCTGACTGATGGAAGGAGATTTTCACTCAAAATCTCTCGATACATGGCCCCATTCATTCTTTCCTTTACACAGATCAGTCGTCCTGGTCCCTTTGCAGAAAAACAGCCCCAAAGCAGGATGTTTCCACCCTCATACTTCACAGTGGCTATGGTGTTCTTCGGATGCAATTCAGTATTCTTTCTCCTCCAAACACGAGAACCTGTGTTTCTACCTAAAAGTTCTATTTTGGTTTCATCTGACCATAACACATTCTCCCAGTCCTCTTCTGGATCATCCAAATGCTCTCTAGCGGACCGCAGACGGGCCTGGACGTGTACTGGCTTCAGCAGGGGGACACGTCTGGGAGTGCAGGATTTGAGTCCCTGGCGGCACATTGTGTTTCTGATAGTAGCCTTTGTTACTGTGGTCCCAGCTCTCTGTAGGTCATTCACTAGGTCCCCTCCGTGTGGTTCTGGGATTTTTGCTCACCGTTCTTTTTATCATTTTGACGCCACAGGGTGAGGTCTTGCATGGAGCCCCAGATCGAGGGAGATTATCAGTGGTCTTCTATGTCTTCCGTTTTCTAGTAATTGCTCCCACAGTTGATTTCTTTACACCAAGCGTTTTACCTATTGCAGATTCAGTCTTCCCAGCCTGGTCCAGGTCTACAATTTTGTCTCTGGTGTCCTTCGACAGCTCTTTGATCTTGGCCATAGTGGAGTTTGGAGTGTGACTGACTGATGTTGTGGACAGGTGTCTTTTATACCGATAATGAGTTAAAACAGGTGCCATTAATACAAGTAACGAGTGGAGCCACGTTACACCTTTTTAGAAGAAGTTAGACCTCTTTGACAGCCAGAAATCTTGCTTGTTTGTAGGTGATCAAATACTTATTTTCCACTCTAATTTGGAAATAAATTCTTTAAAAATCAAAAATATTATTTTCTGTTTTTTTTTTCACATTCTGTCTGTCATGGTTGAGGTTTAACCATGTTGACAATTATAGGCCTCTCTAATCTTTTCAAGTAGTAGAACTTGCACTATTGGTGGGTGACTAAAAACTTATTCGCCCCACTGTAGCTTTAACACAGTGGATATGTTATGATCAACCACACTGAGCATATGTCATAAAACTGCAAAATCTGTTTTTTATTTTTTTTTATTTCAAAAAAGAAATATTGCTTAATATGGTTAAATTTCCCGCCACATGTTTGATGTTATTGCAGAAGAACGATGTCATTAATAAATGGAGAATTTTCTGAAAGGAATGCTAACACAACAGAGTGGACAGTGACACAGTGGACGAACAAAAAAAAAAACATTGTTTTCATTTATTTTTTATATTTTGAATTTTCTGTACTGATATTAGTTATTTTGTTGACTGAATTTGAATGAAACACACTTGGGACATAGCAAAATTATATAACAACCTTTTACTAGAAATGAATTAAATAAAAAAAAATAATAACTAATTTTCAGACTCTAAGGCACACCTCGAAGCCGCCACTCACCAAATTTGACACAAAAATGGCATTTGTTCATAAATAGGCCGCACTGGACTATAAGCTGCAGCTGTCCTTACTGTATTATAGGATGGTTACACCAAAAGATATTAACCAATAACACTTTGTTTGATAGTGGCATTATAAGACTGTCGTAAGACCAAATGAACCACCATGAAGCTTTGAACCAATTGGCTGCAAAGCTTCATTGCTTCAAAAAGCTTCATTTGGCCATCACTGCTCCCTTGGGGGAGACAGTCAACCACTGCTGCCACCTGCTGTCAACACTGTAGTCATCCAACATGCCTCCTAGCATGCATTGCAGCACTGCAGGTGTAAATAACAATCAAACTTCATGTTCTGTGCTAATTATTTCTTCAGTTACTATTCCAGTTGTTTCATTGATTGCTAGTTATGGTATTTAGTAACACTTTATTTGACAGTGGCACCATAAGACTGTCATAAGACCATAATATTTATGACATGACACTGCTGTAAGCATTATTAAATGCTTACAACAGATGTCATTTTGTGTTATCCAGCAAATTATCTCACTTTTGAATGGACGTATGAAGTCTGAGCTGGATATAAATAGAGTCAGTGACATAATTTGCATTCATTTATGGCAAGTATGGTGTCATGTCATAATTATGAAGGTATTATGGCAGTGTTATGACGTAGCTGTCAAATAAAGTGTTGCCTATAAACTAAAATAAATCAGCAAATAAACCGCACTGTAATATAAGCCGCAGGATTTAAACGTAGCGTTTTATAGTCCGAAAATTACCGTAGGAACCTCTGCATTTGAATTTCTAATAGATGGCAAATGATATTACTTAAAAAAATAAGTATTTGACCAACTTTAGTGAAAGTACAGCTTAATTTATTTACCGGGTTTTCTTCCCAAGTGTACCATTCAAGACATACAACAAAGTTTATTTCTGTCAAATAATGTCATTAGCGAGATGCCGGCCTTTCCCAAATTAAGCATCTGACCCTTACAGTTCCAAGCAGCTGTTCAGTACTAAGACCTGATTAATTCACACTCTGTGTGCCTCCTTTTAAATACGGTGGATTTAAAGTCTATAAAAGGCATTTGACCATGGGTGTGTAGACTTTTGTGGTTCAAAACATGGTAGCATCACTAGTGTTGTACTAGGATGATACTCTGCTGGCGGTTGTCTTATCTATGCGTCCAGCTGGCGTCTCAGAGGGCCAGTCCTACTTCCTGCTCTAATGCACTGCTCGATAACAGACGTACGCTGCGTGCTGACTGAGCGGAGTCTCAGTTGCAGAGTGCGGAAAACCATCGGCAGGGTCACGTGACAGAACAGTTGAGGTGGAGGGATGCATGAAATAAGTGACTGTCAACCTCATGACCTTTTATAATTGACTGTAGATGCCAGAGCAAAGCAAGCGCTATCATGAAAAGGAGCTCGGACCTCGTCAAGTTGGAGAGGATTATGAAAAGTTTTAAAAAGCAGTCAGTGGTCACACTAAACCTTCAGCCATCTCGAAGAAAGCAGCATGATTGTAGAAAAGAAATCTTCCCAGAAATACAGATATTTATTTCGGCTGCATCAAAAGAATTTTAAAAGGTTGTAGGCGTTTGCTGACTCCTATTTAAACAGAATTTGAATACCGTACTTGGTCTTTGTGAACAGTCACATCTTCAATCAAAAGACTTGAGTATCTGCCGATCCCGATATATCCTGATCTGATTGCTTTTTTTTTTTGCTCCCGATTCAATTCCAATCATTCCCGATCATTTTTCCCGATCATATGCATTTTGACAATGCATTATGAAAAAAATGAATAAAACTCGGACGAATATATACATTCAACATACAGTACATAAGTACTGTATTTGTTTATTATGACAATAAATCCTCAAGGTGGCATTTACATTATTAACATTCTTTCTGTGAGAGGGATCCACGGATAGAAAGACTTGTAATTCTTAAAGGATAAATGTGACTTTGTAAATTGTGACTAAATATTGCCATCTAGTGTATTTGTTTAGCTTTCAGTAAATGATACTGTAGCCATTTATCTGTTCTGCCCAAATGCATGATGGGAAGTGCAACCATGACTGTGCATAGTGGTACCAATTGATATATCTTCTCTGCGTTGGGAACTAACATAGGGTATTAAGAAAAAGATCAATTACTACCTTTTTTACCCACTTTGTTTCCCACGATATTTCTATTCGTGGGGAGAGCGCTTGTAAGGCGTTAGCCAATTAAAAAAAGGCTCCAAAGGCTGCCTAAATTCACTCTACTCATTCTACGCTGCCTTTTAGCTCTATATAAATGTAAAACGACGCCATTACAGATTGAACACGACAATGCGTGGGTGGGTCGTGCAGCGCATGCGTTAATTGCGTCAAATATTTTAATGTGATGAATTTTTTAAAAAAATAATTAATTACCGCCGTTAACGGGATAAATTTGATAACCCTACCTTAAGCCTAAACTAAAGACTCTGGATGAGTGTAACATATTACTGTGTCTGTAACGTTAAATACAATTAGAAAATGATTTAATTAAGAAATATACTGTACTGTATATTTTTATTATATTATGTATATACAGGATATACTGTATGTATATATTTTCCCCAAGTGGAAGGTTCCATGATCCTAATAAATTTAATAATTAAAAATATATATATATATACAGTACTGTGCAAAAGTTTTAGGACACCTGCCTAAAACTTTTTCACAGTACTGTATATATATTTAAAAAAGGCCGAAATTTTTTTGCCGATTCCGATACTTTGAAAATGACGTGATCGGACCCGATCGATCGGGATGCCGATCTCTACTTGGAACTAAAGCAAAGTTTTAAAAATAATAATAATAAACAACAACAACAAATCTAAAATACGTCAGCAAAAGCCTACGAGAACAAATTAACTTTATTTTCTTCATTCACTTCCAGCGCAGGTATGTATAGTATTTAGTCACTGTGTATGTGGTGTGGTCGTTAGTAAAAGAAGAAGAAAATGTATATGAAAAACTAGGGATGATCTCATGATCAGAAATCTGGCCCAATCACAACAGCATTGGAATCAGGTGAATAAGATCGGTATATAACATAGAGATCGGCATCCCGATCGATCGTGTCCGATCACGTCATTCTCAAAGTATCAGAATCGGCAAAAAAATTTCGGACATGCCTTTTTTTAATATATATACAGTACTGTGCAAAAGTTTTAGGCAGGACAGCTGCCTAAAACATTTGCACAGTACTGTATTTTTTTTTTTTTAATTATTAAATTTATTAGGATCATGGAACCTTCCACTTGGGGAAAATATATACATACAGTATATCCTGTATATACATAATATAATAAAAATATACAGTACTGTGCAAAAGTTTTAGGCAGGACACATACAGCGGGGCGCAAAAGTATTTGCACCCCTTGTGATTTTTGCAAGTTCACCCACTCAGAAAATAGAGGTCAATCAATTTTAATCATAGATACATTTCCACTCATAGAGACATAAACTAAAACAATATCAAGAAATCACATTGTATGATTTTTAAAATAATGTATTTGGAATTTACTGGGGTTCATAAGTTTCTGTACCCCTGAGAATCAGCAATATGTATGACATTCAAAGAGTTGTCAGTCTACCTTAAAAAAAAAAAGTCCACCTTTAACCCATGAGTAACCACCCACCCACCACCCGTTTCAGCTCATTATTGTCACCTGTGCACCCCACAGTCGGTCATAATCCAACTGCTACAATGGGCAAGACCATAGAGCTTTCAAAAAACACCAGCGAAAAAATTGTTGAGCTCCACAAAGCTGGAAAAGGCAATGGGACATTTGGAAAGCAGCTTGGTGAGAATAACTCAACAGTCGCAGCAATTGTTAGAAAAGGCTAAAAATGACTGATAATCTACCTCGGACTGGGGCTCCATGTACAATCTGTCCTTATAGGGCATCACTCATGATGAGAAAAATGAGGGCTCAGCCTAGAACGACACGGCAGGAGCTGGTCAATGACCTGAAGAGAGCTGGATGCACAGTTTCAAAGGCTACTGTCAGTAGGACACTATGGTGCAATGGTTTAAAATCATGCATTGCTCAGAAGGTTCCCCTGTTGAAGCCAGTACATGTGAAGGCCCGTCTAAAGTTTTCCAGGGACCATCTGAATGATGCAGAGGAGTCATGGGAGAAAGTCATGTGGTCAGATGAGACCAAATTAGAACTTTTTGGTGCAAACTTTACTCATCGTGTGTAGAGGAAAAAGAAGGATGAGTACAATCCCAAGAACACCATCCCCACTGTGAAGTATGGGGGTGGAAACTTCATGCTTTGGGGCTGCTTTTCTGCAAAAGTGACAGGACGGCTGTGTTCTATAAAGCAGAGGATGAATGATGAAATGTATCGTCATATTTTGAGCCGCAACCTCCTTCCCTCAGTCAGAGACTTGAAAATGAGTCGTGGCTGGATCTTCCAACATAACAATGATCCGAAGCACACAGCCAAGCTGACCAAGGAGTGGCCCTGCCAGTCTCCAGACCTCCAGTAGAAAATCTTTGGATGGAGCTGAAACTTCGTGTTTCTCAACGACAGCCCCAAAACCTGACACATCTAGAGAAGATTTGTGTGGAGAAATGGGCCGAGATCCCTGTTTCTGTATGTGAAAACCTGGTGAAGAACTACAGAAAGTGTCTGACCTAATTGCAAACAAAGGTTTCTGCACTAAATATTAGCACTGATTTTCTCAGGGGTGAAAATACTTATGAACCTCAGTAAATTACAAATAAATTATTGAAAAATCATACAATATGAGTTCCGAATTTTTTGGGGGGGGATCATGTCTCTATAACTGGATATGCATCTATGTTTGTAATTTCAGACCTTTGCCTATTTTCTAAGTGGGTGAACTTACAAAATTACAACGTCATGTTGGGTGTTCTGGCTCTCTCATTCAAAAAGGTTCGTGAACCCTGACTTAAATCCATGACTATCTTTAGATTCTGCTTTTTTAAACTTCTTTTTCATATATTTACAGTATTTTTTTGTCATGAATGGGACACTCCGCATCCATGTTACAGCTGGGTGTCCCTAAAAAAAAATCCCATGTAAACCTAATTTGTAAGCAGTATACTGGAAAACTGATAGAGAATAAAATATAGATTCCTAAGTTTGTATATGTATGCATTTATTATTAGGGTTGTTCCGATCATGTTTTTTTTGCTCCCGATCCGATCCCGATCGTTTTAGTTTGAGTATCTGCCGATCCCGATATTTCCTGATCCGACTGCTTTTTTTTTTTTTTGCTCCCGATTCAATTCCAATCATTCTCGATAATTTTTCCTGATCATATACATTTTGGCAATGCATTAAGAAAAAAATTAATAAAACTCGGACGAATATATACATTCAACATACAGTACATAAGTACTGTATTTGTTTATTATGACAATAAATCCTCAAGATGGCATTTACATTATTAACATTCTTTCTGTGAGAGGGATCCACGGATAGAAAGACTTGTAATTCTTAAAGGATAAATGTGACTTTGTATATTGTGACTAAATATTGCCATCTAGTGGATTTTTATGAGCTTTCAGTAAATGATACTGCAGCCATTTAACTTCTGCCCAAATGCATGATGGGAAGTGCAACCATGACTGTGCGTAATGGTACCAATTGATATATCTTCTCAGCGTTGGGAAATATAATAGGGTGTTAAGAAAAAGATCAACTACTGTCTTTCATCCCCACATTGCATCCCACGATATTTCTAATCGTTGAGAGAGGGATTGTAAGGCATTAGCCAATTAAAACGAGGCATCAAAGGCTGCCAAAATTTTCTCTTCTTATTTTACGTTGCCTTTTAGCTCTATGTATACGTAATACGGTGCCATTACAGATTGAACGCGACAATGCGTGAGTGGGTAGTGCAGCGCATGCGTTAATTGCGTTAAATATTTTAATGTTATTACCGCCGTTGACGCGATAAATTTGACAGCCCTACTTAAAGCCAAAACTACAGACTCTGGATGAGACATTTTGTCTGTAACGTTAAATTCAATTAGAAAACGATTGCATTAAATATATATATTAAAAATATATTAAAAAAGGCATGTCCGATATTTTTTTGCCGATTCCGATACTTTGAAAATGACGTGATCGGACCTCTATTTATTATGAAAGTATTTATCGGTTAAACAGTGAAAATTAGAGGAAAACTTGGCGATTTACAGTGGGCGCCCCTGAATTTAGGTTAAATTTTAGGTTAGGGGCCACTGTGCTCCTAGTAAAAAATGTTAGTCTGCGTTACCTCAGTTGTTTATTGTTACTCTACTCACCTTCCTTACGTATATTTGTCACTTGTCAGGCTTCCACATCATCCCCCGAGTGTCGCACGTGGTCCCCGAAAGCTGCCTGCTGATCTTTGTGGGGCTTCTGGTAGGGGGCGTCATCAAGGCCGTCCGCCAGACGGCGCCCGTGCTGGACACCAAGCTCTTTTTCCTCTACCTGCTGCCGCCCATCATCCTGGACGCCGGCTACTTTCTGCCCATCCGGCCCTTCACCGAGAACCTGGGAACCATCCTGGTGTTTGCTGTGGTGGGCACCCTGTGGAACGCCTTCTTCGTGGGTGGTGGCATGTACGGCGTCTGCCTGCTGGAGGGCGAACAGCTGGCCGGCGTTGACCTGCTGTCCTGCCTGCTCTTCGGCTCCATCGTGTCAGCTGTGGACCCCGTGGCCGTGCTAGCCGTCTTTGAGGAAATCCACATCAACGAACTGCTGCACATTTTAGTCTTCGGGGAGTCGTTGCTCAATGACGCCGTCACCGTGGTGAGACCCCGCGGCCGAAACGTTGTTTTTACTGGAGCCGGTAGCTGACTTAGGTAGGAAGAGTAGCCAAAAATTTTACTCAAATAAGAGTAGCATTACTTCAAAATAATATTACTGTAGTAACAGTAAATCATCAAAAAAAAAATGTACTCAAGTACAAGTAAAAAAATATTTGGTCAAAAGAATACTCAAGTAATGCGTAACATTGTGAGTAACTGCTTCTGATGTTTGATTTTTTTTTTTTTTTTTTTTTTTAAACACAGTGGTACCTCGACACACGGTCACTTCGACACACGATCTTTTTGACATCTGACGTAAAATTTGACGTGCCATTTGTTTCTACATCCGACGACATGCTCGAAATACGACTATTTTTGACAGCGCCGCAGTTTCTGCGTTTTGCCGGAAGACGGACGCACGGCTGATTTTCTTGTGAGAGAAATCGACACTGGTTCCAAAAAGGTTAGTGCAGGTGGAGAAATAAAGAAATGAAGATGTAAATGATTGCAAAATAAAGCATGGCGTGTGCATCCATGAACTGGGTCGACAATAGGGCCATAGAATGTCAATCTCGTCCGGCGGTCCTCCTCCTTTCGCCAGTCTTTATAAGTTAAGGTGACAATTCTTATTGTGGCAACATTGCCAAGGAAATCGCCAGCTTCGTCAGGTTTCTCATTATTTATTCCATCAACTTGTGCAACACTGACGCCAGCATCAAAACAGAAAGTAGCTCGTCACATCAGCACCGCGGTGCGTTCAGGTAAAGCAAAAAAAGTCAGCCACATTAGAACCCGATTCGTTACATTATTACAGGTATTACTATTATTATATTATTATTATTCTAATTTTTATTCATAATTTATTTGTTTTGTTCTTTGTAATAGTATTTGCAATAATAACAGCAGTATTTATTAAGGATTTAGTGTAAGTTTTTGGGCTGTGGAACAAATTAATGGAATTATAATGTATTCTTATGGAAAAATCCTCCTCGCCATATGACCATTTCGACTCACAAACAAGGTCCTGGAACGAATTTACTTCCTATGTAGAGGTTCCACTGTAATGGGATTTTTTTATCTCAACACAAAGTTATCTATATGAACTGTTATTATACTGTACTATAACCTTTTAAGATAAAGAAATACAACAACAAAAAATCATTGATTTCCGACGAGAGAAAAATCTACGGGAAATGAAGCAGTATTCGTCCAAAGAGCATGAGTGCCCTCTAGTGGAGAAAACATATTAACTATCATGAAACTAAAAGGATCATATCTCTGGTTTCTGTGGTCAATCGGTGATAAATAAAAACTGGGAGAGAGTTTAAAATCCTCTTTCGAGTCATGTTGACAGCGGCGCTCTATGTCGAATACATTTTTTTTACGGTGCTTTAACTCATTTGCTCCTAAAAAACGTATAAATACGTTCTATTTTTGTTTCAGTGTCCCACAGACGTATTTATACGTCTTTTACGTTTTTTTGTTTTTTTTTTACAAGAGACATCTCTGGGTTGTGATTAAATTTAGCTCCAACGCACAAAGCTGAAAATACATTTTAAAGCAATAAAACTGGCCACTGGAGGGCAGTAGCGCATTTGGTAAGACACACAACCCGATTCATAGGCAATGAACGGCGGGGCCGCATGGCCGGGGCACCGGCATAAGATGACCAAATGGCGTCCAGGATGCCAGGCGGCGGATGACCAAGCAAAACAACTTAGAGGATGCCCGGGATGGTTGGCGCTGGACGACCGAGCAGAACGACCGGGACCACCAGTGCAGCAGACGATGCCGTTGAGTCCGTGCTGCTCACCAAGCAGACCCCGTAGAAACTCCAAAAAATCCATCTTTATGGGAATGAATGAATAAATGAATGAATGAATTTTTATTGTCATTGTCATCATCATCATTATCATTGACAGTTACAGAAGACAGGCAGCAATGAGGGAAAAGTTTACCCGGCTGTCGCGGCCAGAACAGCGTCATCTCTCAGTTAGTTATGTGTACATAAATTGTTACTTTACTTCAAAAGCGCTATTTGTCTTGTTGTTTATGTTATTTTGTAAAAGGAAAACAGTATTTAGATGTTTTGGGATGTAACTAAAGCAAAAAATAGCTGTGTTAAAGTCAAAGTTATGTTTGAAATGTATGCTTTCACAAAAAGCTCAATTTCTGTTTTTTCATCAATAATTGGAAAATTGCTCAAACTAAGCTATTTTCTAATGCTGATTTCTAAAGAATGGAAAAAAATTTGAACTTTTTTTCGTGCTGAAAGAAGAGAGTCTAATCTTTCTTTTGGTGGGTTCCACGTTTATATAGCAATAGAAAAGAATTTTCTCTGGGCCTTGCAAAATCAGTCAAAATCCAGTAAAACGGCCGGGAGCGAAGGGGGTTGCACCGGTGAAAATGGCTGGGAATGAATGAGTTAAGCGTCACATTTTTTTCCTTTTTTCACTGCCTGCACTAACCTTCTTGGGACCCATGCTGATTTCTCCCTCAAGAAAATCCGCCATGCGTCAGTCTTGCGAGAAAACATAAAATTGCGAAGCTGTCATATATCGTCGTCTTTCATTCATGTCGTCGAGGCTAACTTTACGTCGGATGTCGAAAGGATCGTATGTTGATGCGATTGTATGTCGAGCTACCAGTGCACAAGCCAGATTACCAGGAAAAACACACATGATAATATAACATGGCAAACTAAGACAAAGAAACAGCAAACAGCGTAACAGAACAACCTGGGTACAGACTAAAGTAAACCAAACCTATATAGACACACAGGTGAGTGAAACAAGACTTCTTTTTTGCCCTGTTTTCTTCATGCTCCTCGACCTTGAACAATGAAAAGATGAGATATTAACACTGAGAGGCTGTTTACATGACAACGGCAACACAAAAACTTTTCCAGAGAGCTTTATCGTTCACAGGACAGGGCGACAGTTTTTTGGGGAGTTGAAAATACAAAAAATTGAAAATTGCTTCAAATCTTGACAACAAGCAAAACGACCAGAAGTACCCCGTCCGCCATTACTGGGGTGTGCCAACCACCAGCAGATGCTAGAGTTGGCAACCGTCCACGTAAAAAAAAATCTTTTGGTTAATTTCGGATTGCAAGCAACTTTGAGGTGCATACTGCCACCTAGTGTACAAGATTGCACCGGGGTTGCACCGGTGAAAATGGCTGGGAGTGAATGAGTTAAAGACTCCACGTGATTGAACAGGCCGGCGTGATCAGAGAACGGCAAGCTTGAGTCTGATTGGTATAATGGAGTCATGTGTATGTTGTTCCGACGTCTCATTGGGGAAAGTGGTAGAGCCACTGTTGGCGTCTCTGGCAAAACAATTAAATCTAATATTTTGAATAATGAGGAAAAATGTAACGATTAGTGTAATAGAATAAGAGTAGCGTTTCTTCTTCACAAATCTACTGAAGTAAAACTAAAAAGTATGGCTTAATAAAACTACTCTTTAGAAGTACATTTTTCCTCAAAAAGTTACTCAAGTAAATGTAACGAAGTAACTATAACGCGTTACTATCCACCTATGGCCACTTGTGTGCGCGCAGGTTTTGTACCACCTGTTCGAGGAGTTCTCCCACGCCGGTGTGGTAACGGTGCCCGACGCCCTACTCGGGGTGCTGTGCTTTTTCGTGGTATCATGCGGCGGCATCCTGGTCGGCGCAATCTACGGGCTGCTGGGCGCCTTCACCTCCCGCTTCACGTCGCACACACGCGTCATCGAGCCTCTCTTCGTCTTCCTCTACAGTTACATGGCCTACCTGTCGGCCGAGGTCTTCCACCTGTCGGGCATCATGTCGTGAGTTGATCACTCATAGTAAAGACATAGTAAAGTATGTGTTGGAAAATGTAGATACTGTGTTTTGAACGAATGATTGAACATTTATGACACGTTTTGTTCTTGTAGAAGACTAGTAAAGAAAAAAAAAATGAGATGAAGCTAAAAATAGTCACTGTGTTGACATTTAATATTGACTTAATTATTTCTTTGAATTGGGAAGAAAAGCAATAACACATAAACAAACCTTTTAACTGTGGAAAAAGATTATTTTTAACCCAACCGTGTGATTGAGGCTCATATTTTAAAAACTAACAGTTTTTTCTGACATCTGCCCTTATTTTTTTACAGGTTACATACATTCACAAATTGTGAAATAAAAATGTTTCATCAACAAATAAATACTAAAAAAAAAGTAAATATTTTATTAGACTTTTGCACAGCACCAATTATACACAAGAATTATTATTTTATTATTGGAATAATCGGTTTTGTGTATAATATTGTAGGTTTGGTGAAATTATTTTTAAATATATTGTTAGATACAATGAAATTATCATATATATTTTTATTTAACTAAATTGTTAATCACAAACAAATAGAGTAGTAAACAATGGTTTATTTTTATTTTCAATAATTGTTAAACATCTAAAATTTTAATTTAACGATAATGTTACAAATTATTTTAATTGGTAAATTTCAATAAAAAAATAAAATACCGGTAATAATAATAACAATAAATAGATAAATAAATATCGAATAATAATATCAAACATGAAATACACAACATCACCACACAAGTTAGTTTTTAAATAATTACAGTATTGTTTTTAAACATATACATGTATTACTTGATGAATGAATTAATATTTTCCACATCTCAAACCCAAAAGGAAATTGTGTATTTTGGATATAATGATATAAAGATTTACAATTTTAGTCGATTTGTAGGGTGCACTTTTGAGACATTGGCACCTTGGAAGTTAGCTGGATCCTCCTCAAAATCGGTGAGAATGTTCATGAGACATATGAGGTCTTAAGTTATCAAAAGGGTGAGTTTTCATTCAGGGGCCTGACCTAGGCGGGGTGCCAAAGTCTGCAAAAGCCAAAGTTTTTTTTCTTTTTCTTTTTTTGCAACACGCCAAATTCAGTCAATGATTAATAACCCCCTGATCCCAGGTTCAGTCTTTTTCATATCTAGCATGTTTGAGAGGTATCCCAGCCTAAACATGACTGCATTGAAATATTACCCATTAGGCCTGGCGCCCCCTGCTGGGAACAAGAAACTCCCTTTTTTACTAGACAGGCTCATCTTCCAAGGGAAAATAAAATCAATTTGCCCTCAAACTTGCATCAGGGGAGCTTTAAAAGAGGTGCCTGATGAAAAATATTGAGGTTTCATTAAAGAAGCGGGGTGCAAACAAGAAAGTGAAAATGACCATCGCCATTTTGTCTCACCACAGATTTTGAACTGTCATAACTTGGCAGATATACAACATCTCTTTGCCAAACTTAACCCTAACATGAAGGATCATTTGCATCAACCCTGCAGCGCCAACTAGTGGCAACAGAAAGTCATTTTACTTATACACGTTCAGTTCCTTTCAGGTTGGTCAGTGTAGTTACAAGACCTTTTGCAAAATTTGATTTTAAGGCCCATGTCCACATTTTTGTCTGTTGCCATGACGACCATTTGTTCGCCATTAAAAGAAAGTAGATTTCTTCAGGGACTTAGGCAGCTTAGGGCCACGAAATTTGGCACACTTGGTCAGATTGGCCCAATTAGAATATTCATTTTGATTTTGAATAAGGGTGTGGCTGCACAGGTCAGTAGCGCCTCCTTTTTTGTAGGACCCTCTTCAATAAGGTTTTTTCACCAAGGTGTGTGAATATGTTTCTCATCTCAGGATATACAAAAACATCTCTGTCAGCCATGCCCACAACACAAAAGAGGTTTCACACAAAAAAAGAGGCGAGTATCCATCACAGGTTAGGTTCTCATTAGATGATGAGAAGGGGACGATCTGCCACCACCCTGAGCTACATGCCATCCAGGTTGCGTGACGTCCAAGTTGTGCCAAACTCCGAGGGCCCGTTCAGTATTGCATGCAGACCTGGTTAAATTTGTACTTGTTATTATTAATGTGGCGTATTTATATGTACAATAATTTTGCTTCTGCTTTCCCTCACGATAGGTTGATATCATGCGGAGTGGTCATGCGTCCCTATGTTGAGGCCAACATCTCGCACAAGTCATACACCACTGTCAAATACTTCCTGAAGATGTGGAGCAGTGTGAGCGAGACCCTCATCTTCATCTTCCTCGGCGTCTCCACCGTGGCAGGGCCGCACGCCTGGAACTGGACCTTCGTCATCGTCACGGTGGTCCTCTGCCTCGTCTCCAGAGTGCTGGGTTAGGAAGACGGCAACCCGGACCGGCCCACGCCACCAAAATTAAGCTCCGCCTTTTGTTTCAGGCGTGGTGGGCCTGACGTACGTCATCAATAAGTTTCGCATCGTCAAGTTGACCAAGAAGGACCAGTTCATCGTTGCTTATGGGGGCCTGCGAGGCGCCATCGCTTTCTCGCTGGGCTTCCTGCTGACAGACAGCAAGATGAAGCACTTGTTCCTCACCGCCATTATCACCGTCATTTTCTTCACCGTCTTTGTCCAGGTAATAAAGACTCGAGTTGTAATAAAATCCCACAAAAGGTATAAATGTGCAATTAGAAATGCCTCCAAGGGGTTTAATTTGAACTCTTCACCAGGGGATGACCATCAGGCCACTGGTGGAGCTCCTAGAAGTGAAGAAGAAGAGACAGTGTGACGGCTCCATCAATGAGGAGATTCACACGCAGGTCAGGTCTCGTGCTTGTGAGAAACGGCGCCACACTGCAGGTGTTTAGGGCGTACATCTAGGCATAAACAAAATGATTTCTCTATTTTTTATATTCATATTTTATCAGAGAAAAGGTGCCTTTTTTCAGATTCAGTTGTTTCAATCAACTCTGAATTCAATATGCTGATATTACAATTTTACTTGTGAATACAGTTATCTTCTACAGATCATGAACGCTTTACCAAATATGTCTGTTAACTCATTTGCTGTCTTTGACAGCAATAGGCGTCCAATCCGTTAGTGCTTGTAACTCTGGCAGACATCATTCACAATTTGAGTTACTGAGAGCAACACTCGGTTAAATCCATTTTTGTCTGTTTTAACTCACTGGCTCTAATTGACAGCGATAGACATCCAATTCATTTGGACTTGGAGGTTGAGCAGGTATCATTAACAAATTGAGATACTGAGAGCATGAGTGGACCAACTCCATGTTTTTCATTTGTAACTCATTGGCTTCCATTCTGGGCAATAGATGTCCAATTATTTTGGGCTGAAAGGTCTGGCAGTGATCATTCAGGGTTTATGTGGGTCGTTAAAAAGCATTAAAAGTCATTAAATGGGTTTTGTCTAGGGTTGTTCCGATCATGTTTTTTTTGCTACCGATCCGATCCCGATCATTTCAGTTTGAGTATCTGCCGATCCCGATATTTCCCGATCCGATTGCTTTTTTTTTGCTCCCGATTCAATTCCAATCATTCCCGATCATTTTTCCCGATCATATACATTTTGGCAATGCATTAAGAAAAAAATGAATAAAACTCGGACGAATATATACATTCAACATACAGTACATAAGTACTGTATTTGTTTATTATGACAATAAATCCTCAAGATGGCATTTACATTATTAACATTCTTTCTGTGAGAGGGATCCACGGATAGAAAGACTTGTAATTCTTTAAGGATGAATGTGACTTTGTATATTGTGACTAAATATTGCCATCTAGTGTATTTGTTGAGCTTTCAGTATATGATACTGTAGCCATCTGTTCTGCCCAAATGCATGATGGGAAGTGCACCCATGACTGTGCGTAGTGGAACCAATTGATATATCTTCTCTGTGTTGGGAAATAACATAGGGTGTTAAGAAAAAGATCAATTACTACCTTTCTTCCCCACATTGCTTCCCACGATGTTTCTAATCATAGGGAGAGGGATTGTAAGGCTTTAGCCAATTAAAAATAGGTTCCAAAGGCTGCCAAAATTCAGTCTACTAATTTCACGCTGCCTTTTAGCTCTATATATAGATAAAACAGCGCCATTACAAATTGAACGCAACAATGCGTGAGTGGGCCGTGCAGCGCCTGCATTAATTGCGTTAAATATTTTAACGTGATAAAAAAAACTTTTTTTAATTAATTACCGCCGTTAATGGGATAAATTTGATAACCCTACATTAAGCCTACACTAAAGACTCTGGATGAGTGTAACATATTATGTCTGTAACGTTAAATACAATTAGAAAACGATTTATTTAAAAAATACATCTATATAAAAAAAAGGCATATCCGATATTTTTTTGCCGATTCCAATACTTTGAAAATGACATGATCGGACCCGATCGATCGACATCTCTAGTTTTGTCAAAATTCAGGCCTTAAAAGTCAATAAAAAGATTTTTTTTTTACATCAGTTGAGGTGTCTGATATTATTTGGTAGCCGAGATTAGAGAACATAAGATCATTACGGGATAAGATAGCCGATATTATCGGCTACCCGATAATATTGTCTGATAAAATGACATCTGATAATAACAACATCGGTTTTTCATTATCAGTTTTGGGCCAATATGCATGTTGCCTTCAAAGTGAATGTAGAATCCGTCTGCCTTTGTACAAGGGCTGGTCACAACTTAGCACAGCAGTTATGCTTATTGACCATTAGATGTCTCATAGACTTCATAATGTATTGACGTGACACATTCGTCATTCACTGCTTCACGGGGGCCGTCCCACACTCCGCTTCATTTATTAGCCGTGGGTCACATGCAGCGATCTAACGCCGGATTTAGGTTGAAAAAGTACGAAAGCTGTACTGCATACAAACAGGAAGGATTGTCTCAGGAGCGATTTGTTCGAGGATTCAAGGTAATTATTGTATTTTTCGTATCATGCATGCATTTTGAAACGTTGTGACAAAAAATCAATGGGAGAAATTTGCAGCCACAGCATTGGCATTATACCTCACAATATTTACGTAAAATAACTGCCAACTGCCCGTTTTTTTGCTTTTAACCAATAATCGAGACGGTTTTACGTCTATATCTATAAAGAATTGAGGGATTTAAGCATTTATTCACAAGAACGCAAAAAGCTCTTTGGTGTACCAAGGGGGGGGCGCCACAGTGACTTAAAGACTAGCAGCACATTCAACATATTAACGTAAAATAATTGCACGTTGTTTTTTTTTTTTGATTTAACCAAGAATCAAGACTGTTTTACGTCCATATCTATAAAGAATTCAGGGATTTAAGCATTTATTCAGAAGAATTTTCAACGCAAAAAGCTCTTTGGTGTACTAAGGGGGCCGCCAAAGTGACTTAACTAGCAGCACATTCGACATATTTACGTAAAATAAATGCTAACTGCCCGATCTTTTTTTTCTCTTTTTATTTTTTTGAATTTAACCTAGAATTGACTGTTTTATGTCCATATCTATAATGAATTCATGGATTTAAGCATTTATTCACAAGACCTTTCAACGGAAAAAGCTCCTTGTTTACATATGGCGGCCACGATTTTGCTTACTGACTAGCATCATAGTTGGCAAGATTAATGTAAAATAAATACTAACTGCTTGTTTTTTTTTTTTTGTTTTGTTTTTTTTTTTGCTTTTATCCAAGAATCTAGGCTGTTTTACGTCCATATCTATCAAGAATTCGGGCATTTAAGAATTTATTCACAAGAGTTTTCAACGGAAAAAGCTCTTTGTCTGTGTTTCCACTCAGTCAGCTTTGACGTAGATAGGCCTCCTATGAATCGGCCCCGTGTCCCATGATGAAGTCTATGGATGTCTCCAAGCGAAAATGCTTGGGATTTGTTATGTGAGAAGAACATTCATGGTTCAGAAATGAAATGAAGAATAAAGGATTGAAAATATTATAAACTCATTACATACCTCATTCACTATACTGAAGCTGTGTGCCTTTTTGTTATTTTGAGCCAGAAACACTGTGTGAGCCATAGGTGATATGGCAGTGCCTTAATGGCACTTTGCACTTGTACTTGATCAAAAAAAACTCATGTTTCCACTCTTTTGATTTCATCAACAAATATAATGGTGCAATATAGGCACTTTTTCTATAACTTCAGTTGAGGTTGTTCTCTGATTTTTCACAGAATGCTTATTGGAAAACCTTAAAGGTGTTACATTTATCATTATTAACGTATCCAGTGGGGCATTACAATACAATTAGCCATGACCGTATATATCAGTATGATATCCTTATCGGATTTTTGGAGTTGAAAAATGTCGGGATATAAGTTATAATGTCCTTATTGAACAACGCTACTTAGAATTTGTATGTGTGAAGCAATCTGCAGTTGGGCATGGGCATTAAATTAGTTTAAAGTGGCATTAAAAAGCATTAAATGAGGTTTGCTTATAACTGTAGAAACCCTGTCTCTAACAAATTGAGCTACTGACAGGGGCTGACTCAATTTATATCATTTTTAACTCATTAATTGCCAATGACAGCGATGAACATACTTGCCATTTTAATTAGGAAGGGTGACAGCAATCATTCACTGCCCACCCCACCCACTCAAACTCATTTGGACGTCTATCGTCATCAATGACAGCCAATTGGATAAGAATACAACTCAAACCCCTGGTGTGCAAGTGATATTCAATTCCATCCTTTAGTTCTTGGATCATCTTCTTGTGGGAATTGAGGACATCTGTGGTCATTATGGACACCATCATTGGAAAGACAAGTATGAACGTTGCCATCTTCACAGACTTAATATTCATAGTCTTTTATCACTGTTAACTTCAGTTTGTTGGATTGATTACGTTCAGGTTGAGTCGCTTCAATAAGACTTACGTTAAGAAGTGGCTCATTGCGGGTGACCGTTCCACCGAGCCACAGCTGCTCTCCTTCTACAACAAGATGGAAATGAAGCAGGCCATGATGATGGTCGAGAGTGGCAGTGTCAACATTTTCAAGCCGTCCCCGATGGTGCCGTAAGTGTTTGGCCGCCACGGAACGAGTATTTTCTATTGTCGAATTGTTGAACTACACTACATTTTGTTGTGTTTGTGCACCTTAGTGACATCGAGCCCGAGTTCCCGTCCCGACGTAGGGTGAACATATCCAAAAGTCGCGAGAAGGAAATTCGAAAGATGTTGCACTCCAACATGCAAAAGAATAGGCAACGGGTAGGCAAATGTCAACCATGTTTTTTTTTTTTTTGTATGCAATCTAAGCTATTGACGCACTTGTGTTTGTTTTTTGTTTTTAGCTTCGTTCGTACAGTAGGCACGACCTGATGATCGACCCCTTCGAAGATGACGAGAGCGAAATTCACTTTAGGAAACGAGTGGAGATGGGGAGAAGGGTGAGTGCACACTAACACTTGTGGAATTACCCTAAGAAGTTTCATCATTACAAATATCACCTTGACATTGATAGAAAAATAGGTGAAATAATGGGCTGCAAAATTGTCACCACCCGACACTACACTTCTACTTCCTCTCGAGCGTTGGTGGCAGATAAATATTGCGGAAAACACTCAGGTGACATGAAGTTCCGCTCTGAAACCCCCAATTTGGCCAAATTTGAAAATTGTCCGATCATTGGAAAGCTTAAAATCTCAATTTTCTGGGTGAAAAAAATTTTTGAACAGGAAGGCATTTAAAAAAAAAAAAAAATTAAACAGCAAAACCCTGTGGGGAGGTAAGAGCACGCGAGAGCAGAATTACAGACAGTAACAAAAAAAATACCATTAAGCGATAGCTATGAGGTAGATATCTTTGACTTTTTTAAAGACACCCTTTTTT
Source organism: Corythoichthys intestinalis (assembly GCF_030265065.1). NCBI lineage: Eukaryota > Metazoa > Chordata > Actinopteri > Syngnathiformes > Syngnathidae > Corythoichthys > Corythoichthys intestinalis. Next base: position 26,192,641 of record NC_080416.1, read on the forward strand.
TCATTCTGACGTCATTTGTTTAAAAGTTTAAAATATGCGAGTGAATAATTTTTTTAAGTTGTTTTTTTTTTTTTTCAAACGAAATATTAGACATCAATTAATGATTTAAAGCTAAAAATGACAGACAGTTTGAAGAATAAATATAAATACCTTCGTTTTATGGCTGGGTTGAAACCAAAGCGGTTGCGCGACGTCTGTAAACGGGGGTTTCCAGGGTAAAACTGACGAATTTAAAATAGTTCGGGGGCTTAATGCGCCATGAATCTGCTATGGCAGCATATAGACATATTGTTCTTTCAAACACAACAGTTGTTTTGGCTTAAAAAACAACAGTTTCTTTTAAAGAGGAGTGCAAGAGCAGAAACTGCTTTTTCAGTCTTGTCTGTGTTTTCCGCCATATACACGATAAAAATACTTTTTTTTTTTTTTAATTGATTTTTTTTATCATTATAGAAGAAAAGGCAATGGGTTTAGTTACTCTAGCTGAATCAGTTTTAATGTTCATGTCATATACTCAAACAAACTATACTCACATATGCAAATCTAGGACTCTGAAGCCTTTGTGCATTTGTACAATAACACTGTTTCTTGCCTTTTCAAGGGCTAACTAAAAAGACTAGTTAATCTATAGGTATTTGTAAAACCTCTTATGTTACAACAAAGCCTAGAGTACAGTAGGTGGAGGTATAACTAATCTATAACTAAAAAAAAAATCTCAATGTGTAAATATTAATTTTCTAAATAGAATTAGAGAATTATATAATTTTCTATTTCTAAATAGAAACATTATAGCTTACTCCTATTCAATTACACTGTAATACAATGTTGATGGCTCATTGGACAAGGCATATGTACGTTTAGCCACTAGATGGTGCTAAACTATTTGCCCGACTGCTGTATTTTCCCAACCCCATTTTTGCTTTAAACATCACAAATATTGGAAAAGAAATGTATTATCTTGTTTCAATTTTGTATATCATAAAAACCTGCCATTTGAACCAGAGTGCATCCACAACCCGTCACTTCCATTGTTCATAGTTCTATTATTAACGTTTGTGCTAACAGGACTAAATCGATAAGTTAAAAACATGCTAATCCTTTGTCATAATTATAATATAATATAATATACGGTAATATAATATAATATAATATAATATAATATTATATTTGACAGACCTAAATATAATATAATATATCGCGTTAACGTGCGGTAATCTTTTTTTTTTTTTTTTTTTTTTTTTTTTTTTAAATAATCACGTTAAAATATTGAATGCATTGAACGCATGCGTGGAACGACCCACTCACGCATTGCCGCAAACAGACTATAGTGGCGCCGTTTTATGTATATTGAGAGCTAAAGAGGCAGAGATAAGTGAGTGGAGTGGACACAGGCATTCATTGGTGCCGTGCTATTTATTGGCAAACGCTTTGGCATCTCTTCCACAACAACTATATCTAATGTGGCGAGCGACGTGGGGAAGAAGGACAGGAGATTATCTTTTTCTTAACACCCTGGATTGAACGAAACGCAGAGAAGATATACCATTTGCAGCCACCACTGACAGTCATGGTTGCCCCACTTCCCATCATGCATTTGGCCCGAGCAGTTAAGTCGCCATAATATCATTTACTGAAAGCACAACAAAAATAATATTCCTATCTCTCAAAAAAAAAAAATGTTCTCAAAAAGAAAAGCACTCAATGCAAAGAGAACTGTCATTCCCAATCAAAATAGCTATGCAAAAATAATACTCAGACTTTGGTCAAACTCTATTCAACCCTTTCGTTTAGCTCAACAAGTACACTATATGGCAATATTTAGTCACAATATACAAACGAACATTTATCTTTTAAGAATTAGAAGTCTTTCTACCCGTGGATCCCTTTCACAGAAAGAATGTTGATAATGTTAATGCCATTATGCTGTCCTCACTCGGAAGCGTCCACTTTTTTCCAAGCTAGACGGCTAGTGAACGACGCTTTAATAAACAGACTTCTTCCTTTGGTTTTATCTGATTTATTAATGGAATGGCCTTAAACCATTGTCCTCTCCGGACCGTCGTAAAACTACAAAAAAAGTATACAAGCATAGCATTAGCTACAACGTTAGCTTAGCACGCCAGACTAGTTCACTAAACATAAACAAAAAGTGTTCCATACAAAAAACATAACATTTCTCTTACCAACATAATATGTACATTATCCACAACATCCATACTTACGGACAAATCTTGTCCAAGGATCATGTGAGCACAACGTTGCAACTTAGGCTTCAGCCAGAGACGTCGTGCAGCCATATTGAATTGGCTAGAAAAACAAAAAACCATGTCGCGAGGCGACCACTAGAGTTCGCTGCTGGACAGCACAAAAAAGCCTTCTACAAAACTCACCAAAAGGCAGAACAGCCATCTTGTGGATTTATTGTTATAATAAACAAATACAGTGCTTTAATGGCCAGTATGTTGAATGTATATATCCGTCTTATCTTTCCATTCCAAAAATAATTTACAGAAAAATATGGCATATTTTAGAGATGGTTTGAATTGCGATTAATTACGGATAATTAATTTCTAAGCTGTGATTAACTCGATAAAAAATTTTAATCGTTTGACAGCCCTAATTATATTATATTTTTGTTGATGGCTACCTTTTTTTAGGGGAGTAGGGGCACAAATATGAAATTCTCATTTTGGTCCTTAGCTGTTATTGGTACTGTACTAGTAGTTCTCTTGAAGTACATAGTATTAACATTAACACTGCACTTAAATATGTGAATGTAAACTAAGCAGTACTTAAATGGGACTATATTAATACGGAGCAGAGAAATTAGACCTAAATCTAAAAACAAAACAGGTGTCAAAAGCTAAATGCTGATGTTTTTGCATTTCAAATTTGGTGCAATTGAACTGTTCTTAACAAATGTACTCAGCAGTGTTGTTTTTGGCAGCCCTTTTAATTTTCGTCTTACTCTTAGTCTTTTGGACGATAATACTTATTAGCTTTTGTCATATTTTAGTCATTTGAAAGCGTATTTGAAATGACTACTTTTGTTTAGTTTTTGTCGATGTTTATTCAATTATTTCGTCTGTAAAATTCAAAAGTTTTACTCCAAAAATAGATAAAGATTTCCAATGTTTTCGAATGAACATTGACAGACAAGTACATATTGTAGCATCTAAATATATATCACACAATTGGTGATAATTCACACGCAGCAGGAAAACAGTACATGATTTTCAATTAATCATACCCCACCTGGATGCCACGAACTGTATTTATTTATTTATTTATTTTAGTTAGCTGTTAGCATTAGCCTTATGCTAACGCGAACGTAAATGCTATGCCAACGCTACAAGTTACATTTAGTGTGTGATGATCACTCAGCACAGCCTTTTAAAGGCTAACGCAACATTCCATATTCTCTCTTGCCAAGATAAGAAAACAAATCTTACCTTGTGTGTTTCAAATCAAGCAATGGGGAGACTGGAGAGGACACTGGTGAGTTTGGTGGTGGGCGCGGCACATCACATGAGTGACACAACGAGACACTGCCACGATGCAGGCTAACTACACATAAAATGTCACACATTGTGAGCATGTGACGGAAACTATTGCGCATTTCCTCTCGTCTCATCAGACGAAAACACATTTGTCTCGTCATGTTTTAATCTCCCAAAACACATTTTTAGCTCGTTATCGTCTCAATATCGTCATGAAGAAATTGTTAGTCGACTAAATATTGTCATTATAGTCATCGTTGACGAAATCAACACTAGTACTCAGCCAATGTCCTGTAAGACACCCACATACTCGGTTGATTTGTACTACACACTTTTACTGACTGCTTTGCATTCTACAGATGAGCCACTATCTCACAGTGCCCGCAAAAAGGCCGGAACCACCTCCCTCTGTGAGACGGGTTGCCTTCCAACAAGGTCTGTAATTCTTTTTTTGGGGGGGTGGGCTTTTAACATGCATGTTCAAGGCTAGTTAACTCCAAAACCTCTTTTAGAACATCGAGTGTACACGTACGACGATAGCGAAAGCAGCAGAGATCCACCGCCGACAGAGGCCAAGACGAACCCGAGCTCGCCCAACACCGTCGACCTGCTGAACGAATTCAGTCGCGGGCTTCGGGAAGAAGAGGAGAATGAAGAACAGCAGCACATAGCGCTTCGTCGTCTTAGTGACCCTGGTCCAAAGTAGTAGCTGAAGAAACAAATTTGTCTTGGTAGGATTTTTCTTTACAGTAACCCTTAGTAATTCTTCCCTTAACAAGCATAGTTCCGCTGATGTACAAGGGTCTTCTATAAGCAACAACTATTTGTACATTCCTATTATCAGAGTCTTTAGTGACATCTTGTGGCATTTTAGCGTTACTTCAGTACAAAATTTAAGTTGTGCCTTGAGATATGAGTGACCCTACTATAAGGACGCTTTGATATAGGTAATTTGACAGTCTTTGTAGTATTGACTTGTGAGGCAAAATTTGAAATACAAGTGTGGTATTGTGATCATGAAGTCAAGTCAACTTGCAAAAAACAGCAGACAAAAGGGAACAATTCCTTTCAATTTATTACCACTTCTACATGACGTTAAAGGTCAAACTAAACATAAAATAAAGAGATTAAAAGTGTTTGTTTTACTCTTTTAGGGACAGTACATCTGTTTAAAGATTTATCATTAGGTTAACTCATTCACTGCTAGCCAAGGTCCCAGAGTATATGTTGTTGTAGTGAGTGAAAGAAGGAAATTGATATTGAAAAAATCTACTGACGGCATTAGACATCCAATTATTTTCAGCTAGGAGTTAAAATGGATTGGATGTCTATTGTAGTCAAGGGCAGCCAAAGAGTTACGATATGTGAGGTCACAAGAGATCTATAAAACGGTGAATACATATCGCGGAAAACACGGACAAGACTGAAAAAGCAGTTTCTGCTCTTGCACTCCTCTTTAAAAGAAACTGCTGTATTTTAAGCCAGAAAAAATGTTGTCTTTGATAGAACAATATGTCTGTATGCTGCCATAGCACATTTATGGTGCATTAAGTCCCCGAACTATTTTTAATTTGTCTGTTTTACTCTGGAAACCCCTGTTTACAGACGTCGCGCAACCGCTTTTGTTTCAACCCAGCCATAAAACAAAGGTAATTATATTCAGTATTCAAAATTTCTGTCATTTTTAGTTTAGAATAATTAATTGATGTCAAATATTTTGTTTGGGAAAAAAAAAAAAAACTTTAAAAAATTATTCACTCGCATATTTTAAACTTTTAAACAAATGACGTCACAATGAAAAAAACGGCGTCTGTAAAAAAGTCACGGATATCTACCTCATAACTATCGCTTAATTGTATTTTTTTGTTACTGTCACTTTTTTTCCGATATGTTAGATGATAAATAATGGATCCAAACAAAGAAAAATAGAAAGAAAAAAAAAAGTATAAAAGGGTAAATATATGAAAAAGAAAATCTCGACCACTCTTTGATGTCTACGATTTCTTCATCGCGACCCTTGTTATATTACCATGTTTCACCCATTAAATCCCCCCAAAATCCAGCTGTGGCCATTTACAGCTGTGTCTTGACACTCGGTGATACATGCTACATGGAGTTTAGACATAGAATATAGACATTGTTCTATCAAACACAACAGTTCTTTTGGCTTAAAATACAGCTGTTTATTTTAAAGAGGGGTGCAAGAGCAGAAACTGCTTTTTCAGCCTTGTCTGTGTTTTCCGCCATATATATGTATGTATGTATACATAATGAATAGGAATAAAACATGTAAGTCCACCGGAGTATAATTCACATTTTTGGGAATTTTATTTGATCAAATCCAACACAAAGAACAGACGTGTCGTCTTGAAAGGCAATTTGAAATAAAAAATATAATAGAGAACAACAGGCCGAAAAAGTGTACGGTATGCTAAATGACGCATAAACAACAAACTGAGAACGTGCCAGGTACGTTAACGTTGCATAGCTATTAAGAGTTATTCAGATAACTAAAGCGGAAGGAACATGCTAACAAGCAGCGTGGGGAAAGTTCGTTTTCTAGTTCAAATTGCAGTTCATAATTTTTAAAAACGAACTGTTCAGTTCATAGTTCATAATTCAAAATTTTCAACTAAAGTTCATGTTTTTAAAAAATATGAACTTTTGTAGTTCTTTCTTCTCCCCAATAATTGCTGCAAGCTATAATTGACAGAGACTATATTAGAGCCACAGAGAGCACTTGTTTTATCCACTTCAATACACAAAATATTAAATGTGATGGTTCACTTATTTTTTTCCCCCTTCTGTCATTGTTTGCATACTGTCCTCATTAAAATATGAAAACCTATAAATGTTTGGGTGGTTTTAGTTAAAACAGACCGTGTTTTCATCTGTGTGATTTTGACAAAGATCAGATCACATTTGCTGGGGATTTTATGCAGAAATGTGAGAAATTCTAAAATGTTCAGATAATTTTTCATACCACTGTAACGTTACAAACGGCCCGAATGTAGCGATTACAATGTAAAACACCAAAAACTTTCTATAAACAAAGAATTTAAGTACTTATGTTTGGTCATGGACGCACACGAAGGAAAGTTCTCTCTCACCACAACTTCCCTGTGCCGTTAAGCATTTATCTATGCCGTATTCATGTTGCAGAAGTATGTTTATGATGCAACTTGTTTAAAGATGCAAAATAAAGTCCAACTGAATGTAAAAGAATGGTTATTCGCCGCCATAAAAGCTTCGGGAGCAAAATCTGCGATATTTTCAAAAAAAACACTGCCGTGACAGCCTCAGGCAGCTCTAGTTGCCGTGTTAAGAAGTTTTCAGCTAATAAGTTTTTGTTTTGTTTTTTAAATTGTGTTTTTAGCCTATGGCTTTATCTGCAGTTTTGTTGGAAAGGCTCTAATTCTGAACTCATAAATGTGGTATATGGACTACGTGTCCCATGATCACCCTGGGTTCACACAGCCAATGAGAGTTGGGGGATGGGATAAATCACTGCTCCGTTATATAATATCTAGTGGGATGTGCGCAAGACTTACGGTGCATCAAAAAAAAAAAAAAAAAAAAAAAGAAGAGTTGAGATCCTATCCTCACATATACCGCAGTAGTCGCGTATTTTCTTTGCTGCACAACACCAGTACCTAACAATGAACGAGGTTATGAACGCTGCTCACAACTGCTAGAATGAGTTCATAGTAGCGTTGCGTTCATGAGACAAAAATATGACGCGTTCAATTCACGTTCGCCCAAAATATGAACGTTTTCATGCACACTGCTAACAAGCAATATTATAATATGTTAAAAAATTTCCCACGCCAGTTTTTTTCAAAATGGATCCTTCAGTTAATTGATTCATTTTATTAGAAATTATTCAAATATTTTTTTCAATTGCCCATCGCTAAATATATGCATTCAACACAAACACTACCATTAAATTTCAAAAGGCGGCCACAAAATATTGTCCCATGGGCTGTAATTGGCCCCGGTGCCACACGTTTGAAATATATGTCCTATGTGAATGTAATAAAAACATCTAAAAGAAGGGAAAAAAAACATAACTCATGCATGTTTGAGTTTAGAGGAGGCCCTTTATGGCACTTATAGTCATTACACGTCATGATGATTTGCGATTTGAAATTCTAGCGTGGTTCTGGAACAGCTTAGCTCATATCTCAAGGCACAACAGGATACGTACGTTTTTTTTTATTTTTTTTATTGTTATTATTTATGGCTTTGCGCTTCTTTTTTGATTGCCAGAGACGCCAAACGGGTGAAGTTTCCCCATCAAAGCACATGCATAGTACTGCTGTAGCGTGGCCACCAAAGAACATCCCATTCATGCCAAAAGATTGCATTTATTCTCGCAAACATTGCTGCGTGATTCACGATTTTCTCAGGGACATGTCAACTTGTTTAAACGGGACATTTTTTTGTAAAATATTTACGAAAAATATATCGAAAACATTTCTCCAGCTTTGCCATTGTGTATGAATTCTGAAGAGCATTCCGTGTTTTGGTGATAAAATTCACAAGATACAGTAGTTTGACCTCCTCTTTACACATTTCTGGACGGATGAAACCAGTTCATCAGCATTCACATGCAATTTTAACAGAGATTGGACCTGAATGTTTACACATATGGTATCTGTCTTACATATCTGCACTGCCTGAGCTTAAGCTGCCTGCATGTTTGCCTTAAAAGAATGTTTATAGTTGTGCCTGTCAAAGTATTTTTATATTTTCAAACCCATAAATATTGAGTCGTTTGTTTCAAATAAAAATTGAAAATTTATACATGAGTGTTTTTCATTTTTTAAATCAAAGGATTTTAATTATTTTTAGATAAACGAGATTTTTACATTGTTTTTTTTTTGTATTAAGTGCAGTTATTCACTGTTTTGAATTTGTATAAAATATTAATAATTTAAAATGACATGCAAATTTTTTGTTCTTATCTGAATTCCATTATTTTCATTCGTGTTCGCACATTTCCCTAGTTTTTAAATAGTTTAAATTTATTCATTTTGTTTCATTTTTTGATTAAATAACATTTTAATTTGCTTTGTCATACTGTATGAGCCCTCTTTGTATATTTTTTTTTCAATTTAATTTTCTATATTTGTAAAACACGATTTGATTTTTTTTTTCTTTTTTGTTAATGTTTTTATTTCTGTATTTTACTGTTTAATTTCTCAAAAATGTAAATTTGTTTTGATTTAAATGTAAATATCTTATTTTTTCATAGTTTCTTACATATGCTTATTTTGAATTTTCATGAGTCCCTAAAGAGACATCAACAGAAATAAATGTGTGCACCAGAAACTGTCTGTTGCGCACCACATAGTACAGTGGGGCAAATAAGGCAAGGCAAGGCAAATTTATTTATATAGCACAATTCAACACGAGGCAATTCAAAGTGCTTTACATCACATGAGGATCATAAAAATCACATTTAAATCAATACAACGTAAAAACCAAGACAAAAGATCGCACTTAATCACAGAATAAAAATAAATAAATACAAATAAAACAAAAATAAAACAAAAACTACTACTCCTAATAATAATTGAAATCAGCAATGGAGATAAGCACAAGAGGAATAGAAAGCAGGTAGATTGAAATATATAGACAGTTATGGATATGCAGTGCTAAACAAAAGCGTTTTTAGCCCTCATTTAAAAGAGCTAACAGTTTCAGCATACTTCAGAGGTTCGGGTAACTTGTTCCAGAGGTGAGGAGCATAATAACTAAATGCTGCCTCACCCTGCTTGGTTCTTGTTCTTGGAACATGCAGAAGACCGGTTCCAGACGACCTTAGGGGTCTGGATGTCTCATAGGAATCTAACAAGTCAAGCATGTATTTTGGTCCAAGGCCATTAAGTGTTTTGTAGACGAGCAGTAGTATTTTATAGTCTATCCTTTGACTCACTGGAAGCCAGTGTAGCGATTTCAAAACCGGTGTAATGTGGTCCAGCTTCCTTGTATTTGTGAGGACTCTGGCTGCAGCATTCTGTACTAGCTGCAGCTTCTTGAATGATTTTTTATCAAGGCCTGTAAATATACCGTTGCAGTAGTCCAATCTGCTGAAAATGAATGCATGCATAAGTTTTTCCATGTCTTGTTGTGTCAGAAGCCCCTTAATTCTGGTTATATTTTTTAGGTGGTAATAAGCGGATTTAGTGACGGACTTTTGATGGCTATCAGATTTTAGGTCTGAGTCAATAATTACGCCCAGGTTTCTGACTTGATTTGTAGCTGTAAGTGACATTGTGCTAAGTTGGCTGTTTATCCTTGACCTTTCCTTTTTTGGCCCAAAAATGATCACCTCTGTCTTCTCCGCATTTAACTGGAGAAAATTCTGCCACATCCATTCATTGATTTGATGAATGCATTTACTCAGGGAGACTAAGGGACTATAATCATGTGGGGACACAGAAATGTACAGTTGTGTGTCATCTGCATAGGCGTGATAGGAGATGTCATACTGTTCCATTATCTGAGCTAATGGAAGCATATATGTGTTAAATAAGAGTGGTCCAAGAATTGACCCTTGAGGGACTCCACACGTGAATTTGGTTCGTTCTGACTGATAGTTTCCGATTGACACAAAGAAATCCCTATCATGTAAATAGGATGTAAGTAAGTATTTAGTCAACCACCAATTGTGCAATACAACCACCAATTGTGCAAGTTCTCTTACTTGAAAATATTAGATTAGAAAGATTAGAGAGGCCTGTAATTGGCAACATGGGTAAACCTCAACCATGAGAGACAGAATGTGGAGAAAAAAAAACAGAAAATCACACTGTTTGATTTTTAAAGAATGTATTTCCAAATTAGAGTGGAAAATAAGTATTTGGTCACCTACAAACAAGATTTCTGGCTGTCAAAGAGGTCTAAATTCTTCTAACGAGGTCTAACGAGGCTCCACTTGTTACCTGTATTAATAGCACCTGTTTTAACTCATTATCGGTATAAAAGACACCTGTCCACAACCTCAGTCAGTCACACTTCAAACTCCACTATGAGCAAGACCAAAGAGCTGTCGAAGGACACCAGAGACAAAATTGCAGACCTGCACCAGGCTGGGAAGACTGAATCTGCAATAGATAAAACGCTTGGTGTAAAGAAATCAACTGTTGGAGCAATTATTAGAAAATGGAAGACATAGAAGACCACTGATAATCTCCCTCGATCTGGGGCTCCATGCAAGATCTCACCCCGTGGCGTCAAAATGATAACAAGAACGGTGAGCAAAAATCCCAGAACCACACGGGGAGACCTAGTGAATGACCTACAGAGAGCTGGGACCACAGTAACAAAGGCTTCTATCAGTAACACAATGCGCCGCCAGGGACTCAAATCCAGCACTGCCAGACGTGTCCCCCTGCTGAAGAAAGTACATGTCCAGGCCCGTCTGTGGTTCGCTAGAGAGCATTTGGATGATCCAGAAGAGGACTGGGAGAATGTGTTATGGTCAGATGAAACCAAAATAGTGTGAAGCATGGGGGTGGAAACATCATGCTTTGGAGCTGTTTTTCTGCAAAGGGACCAGGACGACTGATCTGTGTAAAGAAAAGAATGAATGGGGCCATGTATCGAGAGATTTTGAGTGAAAATCTCCTTCCATCAGCAAGGGCATTGAAGATGAGACGTGGCTGGGTCTTTCAGCATGACAATGATCCCAAACACACAGCCAGGGCAACAAAGGAGTGGCTTCGTAAGAAGCAATTCACGGTCCTGGAGTGGCCTAGTCAGTCTCAAGCTCTCAACCCCATACAAAATCTGTGGAGGGAGTTGAAAGTCCGTGTTGTCCAACGACAGCCCCAAAACATCACCCCTCTAGAGGAGATCTGCATGGAGGAATGGGACAAAATACCAGCAAGAGTGTGTGAAAAGCTTGTGAAGAGTTACAGAAAACGTTTGGCCTCCGTTATTGCCAACAAAGGGTACATAACAAAGTATTGAGATGAACTTTTGGTATTGACCAAATACTTATTTTCCACTATGATTTGCAAATAAATTCTTTAAAAATCAAACAATGTGATTTTCTGTTTTTTTCCACATTCTGTCTCTCATGATTGAGGTTTACCAATGCTGACAATTAAAGGCCTCTCTAATATTTTCAAGTGGGAGAACTTGCACAATTGCTGTTTGACTAAATACTTATTTGCCCCACTGTATGTGGTGCGCACTAGAAACCATCTGTTGCGCACCAGATAGTATGTGGTACGGACTAGAATCTATCTGGTGCGCACGGGGAAACTATTGGTACTGGTAATGGTTTGGTTTGGTTTGGTTTGGTTATTGGTAATGCAGTAATATTTTTATAGTCATAATGTAGGTTATAAAGTCTATGGCTCAACTAAATCCTGTATTATCATTTTTAGAACGCCGAAACTGCCGGTGTCCAATGCGCGCCCGCAGTTTGTGGCCTATAAAAGGGAATTTTCTAGTGCACACCACATACGATGTGGCGCACACCAGATGGTTTAAATTTATTTTATTTCTGCCGATGTCCCTTTAGAGCAGTGGTTTTTAACCTGGGTTTGACCGAACCCCAGGGGTACGGTGAGTATGTCTAAGGCAGGGGTGTCAAATCGATTCCACAAAGGGCCGCAGTGGGTCCTGGTCTTTGTTCCAACAGATCCAGCACAGACAGTTCAACCAATGAGGTTTCTGCTAAAATAAGCACCTGACTGCAATCAACTGATTACACTTGTAAGTAGTGGTGTGCATCGGCACTGCCCTCACGATTCGATTCGTTTACGATTCGGAGGGCCACAATTCGATTCGATTCAAAGGGTCACGATTCTGTTCGATTCGGCAAAGCATCGCGATGCATTAAAGCCTAGGATGCATTAAAATTCTAAAGCAAAGCATATTTTTCGTGAATCATGAGGCAACACAAGCGGTCAGACATTAAACAACTTTTTATTGGCTTTTTAACTTTTTATTTAATTAGTGCTTTGAATGAGACCAGGGTTTTCTCTTTTTTTTTTTACATCTTGTAGCAGCCTTTCACACAGTGCAACATCTGAACTCCCGTGCAAAATCAGTAATAACAGTCACTGTATTTTAGTCACAACGACCCATCAATAAAAATATTCAAGTAAATATTAAAGAAAACGACAAAGAAAATATTGTAGTGCAGCAGCATCTTTATCGCAATATCAATCCAGGGATCAGTTCAGTTGCAAACAAAACATCAACTAAATTGCAATGTAGAACAGAAGTAAAATGCAGACCTAGCCCATTATATATGTGCAACCAACTTAGAAATGCAATCAGTAACTACCACAAAACAATTAAAAATAATGAATTAAAATGAAGTGCAGCAGCATTTTAGCAGCCATAACAATCTGTTTCAACATGAGGAAATATCAGTTTTTTGCAATCGAGAGAGCAGAGAGGTAGTAGAGGTTAGATCGGGCCTAAAAAATCCAGCCCAAGCCAACACGGCCCGCTGGTATTGAAGCCCGACATGGCCCGCTGGTATTGAAGCCCGACCCGGCCCGAGCCCGATCAATTAACTAGATTTGCAGGCCTAGCCCGAAAAACCGGATTTTTTTTTTTTTTTTTTTTGGGGAGTGACGAGGGGAAAAAACGCAGCAGCAGCAATTTATTTTCATTTCTTCGAGTTGGCAGAAAAAACACAAGTTTTCTTAATGTTTAAATAGTCTACATATTTTTATGATCATTATAAAAGCATTTACACAATGAAATAATGCTGGGAAAGTTTAATATTAAAAAAAGCATTCGGTTTTGCAGACACACAGAGGAGAAGATTCAAAAGGATCACATTTGTGTTGCTTTTGTGTGCATAAATAAAAGTGTCTTTCGTAACGAATCACAAGCGCCACAGCGGAATGAGAAAAAGAAAAAGTGGGCGGCGCCACTGCGTTCATGTGAGTGCACAAGCAAATCCACAATACAGAGAGCCTTTTTTTTTTTTTAAATAATTTATTAGTCCGGCGCGGCGGCCCGACCGGAACGTGAATGCTTAACATTTTGGGCCTGACCCGACCCGTTCGGGTTCGGGCACAAGATCTAACCTCTAAGAGATATAACATAGCATAACAATGGCTTAAGCGGAGAAAGAGGGAGCAAGAAGGATTATTGCTGCACCTAAGACATTGAAAGCAGACATCTGGAGACATTTTGGCTTCTACGAGGTTGGTGGGAAACTTGACCAGAGTTACGCAGTGTGTAAAAAATGAAACATGAGAATAATAATACAAATGGGGAAACCAAATCCGTTGCATCACCGGAATTTATTTTAAAATGCGCTGAATCGATTCGGCCTGTTGCCCGCATCGAATCGAATCATCCATGCCCCGCATCGGGATGCATCGCCGCATCACTTATTGTTGACACCACTACTTGTAAGACACCAGTATGGTGAAAATGTATTCATCTTGTTTGGTTGGAATGAAATCCAGTGCCCTCTGCGGTGCTTTGAGGACCAGTTTGACACCTGTGGAAGGAGTTCGATGAATGTTAAGACACACAGGGGCCTATTTTCATACACTAACTAAAGGCAAAGTGTCGTTCTAGACTAAGTTTTGGACTTGTTCGCCCCCAATTTACAAGCTCACCGTAATTCAATTTCTTTCAACAGCTAGCCCTCAATCTAATGGGAGAAGAAACTGGTTTGCTCAGTGGAAGGTTGACTCGTACTTGGTACGAGGAAGTATAACTATGGGGCGCCGTTTGTAAAGCAGCACATGCCGAAAATAACGACAACATTTTCTCACATTTAGCGCCACGCAGTGTTAAAAATGTGGTGTGAAATGTGTACAGTCACTATTTTTTGCACATTTACAACATTATTTAGCAACTTAAATATTTATTTTTAAATAATAAGTATTGGACTTGAATGTTTAAATCCAGAACTAAATATTTATTTAAATCTTAAATGTAAATCTTAAATTTATATTTTCTATATATATTTTAAATTGATATCCTGAATATATATATGAAATTTATATATATTTATATATATAACCTATATTTGAATTTTATATTAAATCCTAAATGTAAATGTTATATCTAAATACTATATTTGAATCTTAAATCTGGAAACAGTTGAAACTAAATATTTAGCGTAATATGCAAATTCACATGACTGGAGACCGGAAGTAACAAAATAAAAGCTGGAGCAGCTCAGACTGTTTGTTTACGTTGCTTGAAAATGAATAAAACCTACTCAACGGTGGCAGTCGGCTCTTGGGCATGATTTATTGTGATAACAACAATATCTAGGTAAAATACACATTTAGGAGAAACCATTTAAGGAGTATTTTGTTCTTTTAGTGTCACTTTTACGCACGAGCCCAGTAAAGTTACTAAGAATAGCCACGAGGGGTCTCTGTTGGACTGGACTGGAGAGCAATGTTGACTTTTCTAGCCTGAACTGCAAAAATCCCGCGTTTCTCACAGTGGCGAAAGTGGGCTGTAAGAAAATATGTCAAGCGAGTCCAATTTACCCGAGACTATCGGCAGAGCTATTCTGACTGCAGTACAAAGGTTTCCCAGTGTAAATGTGCTAAAAAAGTGACTGTAAACATTTCACACCACATTTTTAACACTGCGTGGCTCTAAATGTGAGAAACTTTTCGGCATGTGCTGCTTTACAAATGGCGCCCCATATATAACCACCCAAAAAAAACAGTTGCGTCATATTTTCGACTAAAAAAATAGTATGTGATGCAACGATGCAACACTAAAATAAGAATGTAGATATGAAAATTTAAAATTCATTTTCCAAAGTGAAAATCAAGAGCAAAGGCAAAATTATTTATCATATTGTTGAAATTTCAAGTAATGTGAATGGGAATTCACTCAGAGATTAGCTTGCTATAGCTTAGCTACGGTATATCCATTTTGAATTTGAAAAAAATTGCTTTATATTTAATTCCAAAGGGTTCGGTGTATGCACATGTGAAACTTGTGGGGCTCAGTACCCTTAGGAAGGTTAAGAACAACTGCTTTACCATTTAAAAACGTTTAATGATTATTTTATTTTGGATTATAAAGTGTTCTGCCTTCCCTTGTGACGGCATCACTAACTCAACAAACAGTATCAACTCATCAGTGGAATAACAGGGAGTTTCAACTCCCTATCATGCCAACCAGCAACAAACAAAGAACACACAGGAGCAGACATGGACTTCATCGGCACATGGAAGGTTTACTCCGAAGAAAACCTGGAGGAATTCCTAAAAGCATTGGGTATAAAAATAGCAAAAGTGAGGTATTTCTTCCATTTAAAGCTTCTAATATGACACATTTCTGATTTCAAGGCACTCCGCAAATGGTCATCAAGATGCGCAAGGACATTAAGCCAGTCACTGTGTTTGAACGGAAGGACGACACTTGGATCTACACCATCAAAACCCCCAAATTCAGCAAAACACATTCATTCTGCATGGGAAAGGAATCGGAAGTGACCACTGTGGACGGCAGGAAGATTAAAGTGAGCGCAAACTTCATCTTGGTTGTTATCGACAGAGCTTCATATTGTTGTTTTTCTAGTGTGTCATCAGGGAGGAGAACGGGAAGCTGATTACCAAAACTGACAAGTTCACGGCGGTCCGAGAAATGCAAGGGGAGGACATGGTTGAGGTCAGTCAAGCTCCATTCAAGAAAGTTGTTTATTAATGGTCAGTGTTGTTAAAACGGCGTTACAATATAACGTCGTTACTAACGGCTTTATTTTTTTTTTCAGTAATGAGTAATCTAATTAATTACTTTTCTCATCTTGGCAACGCCGTTACCGTTACTGAGGCGGGAAAGGCGTGCGTTACTATGCGTTACTAAGTTGGTTGAATAAAAAAAGTCTGAGAGAGACGGACTCACGGAGACGAGAGAGCAGAGCAGGAGTGGGGAGGACGCCGTTGCAAACGTGATGCTAGGTGGCTCCAATCGGTCTTTTTCAGTCACGTGCCCGAACTAGCGGACACGCCTCCATGCGCCATTTTGAGTGTACCACGGATGTAAACAAACCAGAACAGGAGTAGCTCCGACGCCACATAACTGCTTCCAACTTCATCGCTGGATATAAAATAAACTCCCTCGTTTACCTGAGTGTAGCCATAGCCTACAAACTACGCCCACATGATACGGTAGATATCACATATTATAGAACTAGATGCAAATGACAGACACGGCTGCATTGGTAACATGTTTTAAGGACTACATGCGTTAGTAAACAGCCGCCATCTTAAAGCAGTAAACGTCGCAGGAAGGCTCTGATTAGTGACGGGATCTGTCGTTCACTTGAGTAAACGAATCCATTCCGGTTCGTTCAGTAAAAAGATTCGTTCAAACGAATCGTTCAACGAATCGTTCGCCCCCCTCAACTCCCTCCCCGCCCAAATGAATCGTTCGGTTAATGAACGGGAAGTGACGTTGCCGAACGAATCACCAAAGACCGCTTCGCAGTATAACTGAACGGGAAGTGACATTGCTTGGTCCCTCCCTCTCTTGCACATTGACCACTCGTCGTAGTTTCAGAAATGAGTGACAGGCGATATCATTCTGCTTACACAGACAGCCTCGTCTCCCTCCCGCTGCTGCAAAAGCGAGGGAGAACTTCCGCGTCGTCTGTCCTAGTTCTATGGGCTCAAAGTCATGGCTCGTGCTTGCATTTCGATTTAGGACACGGTTAAACATTTTCCTTTTGAGGGGGAAGTGGGGGTTTGGGGTCGGGGGCGCACGGACTTTCTTTAGCATGATCTTGCTCACATATACAATGCTGCTGCAGTGCTGCTACCAGCCAACGCGGCATGCTTGCTGTCACGAAAATAAAAATAAATCGAAAGTTTAATTTCTAAATATGGAACGACCAACACATCATATTTACCTCTCGCTCTGTTGTATTTTTGTTTTTTATTATTAAGATGATCGTATTGAATTTTTGCACTGGTATTAATAAATAAAATCCGGTCAGCTCCCCTGTCGTCCCTGCATCTCAGATCGTCAAATGCTGACGAGAAATAATTGTTTGCTCTTTATGATGTCGCCTTTCTACTCTCATTAGTCTGTTAAGAAAAATGTAGACATATTGCGACATCTCCCGTGTCCGCCCGCTTTGTTTTTGGGCGCTTGAGTAGCACATGATGGACGGATTGACATAATTTGTCAAACCAACCGACACCCTCTGACACGAAAAAAAAATAAAAAATAAAACACTCGGAAAAAATTGACATGTATATACAGTTTCATTGCAAATCAGTATTATGGTGATCATACTAAATATTCTTTTTTTTTTTCTGTGCACATATGAGGTAAATATCGCTGCCATGAAGCCTCCATATAGTGACAGTTCTCTGCCCGCTTCACTGCCGTCACGCGACCGCAGCTCAGCTTTTGCTTGCCTCGTAGGTACGCGTGTTTTAAATTACTGTAAATTTGATAGTATATAGTCATAGGTACAGTCCCGAGTCTGTTGAGAAAAGTAGAACACTAAACCATGCTCGCTAGATTTGTGTGGTGTTTTTGTCTGTTTGAGCAGCATTTGATAGGCTCCACGTTAACAAATATGTGACAAAGTAATTTCCTTTCATTTTATGACTCGTACACCGCATAGTCATTACTGGAAAGTCAAGTTAGCAGCAAGCTAGGTCAGGAACCGGAGGACCGAATCACTGAACGGGAAGTGACAAAACTCAGTCTTTCCCCCCTGCCTGCACGCTGGCTGCTTATTGGCCACACGTGGAAATGAGTGACAGACGCCTTGATTCTGTTTCCGCTCCCTCCCCTGCCCGCGATGAAGCTGGCGTCTGATTGGTCGTGTGCGATGTCAGAAGACGCTGCCGCTTGCTCAACGCCCTCCCACGCAGCGAACAAGCGCCACCAACTTCATAGAACGAATCAGTGCAGATGGTGATTAGTTCGGTCTCGTTCACCCAAACAATTCGTTCAAAAAGAACGAATCGTTCGCGACCGATACAACACTAGCTCTGATGTAGAGATCCTTCCTCGCGAACCTAAGTAACTTTTTTTTTTTTTTTTTTAAATGCTCCTAAATCGGCAAAATCTTGACTTAAATCTATCTTTAAATGATGAAAACTTAAAACTTACACATGTTGATTGTTGAAAGTTGACAGAAGGGAACTAATGCAATAACAGGAGCAATTTTAACAACTTTAACGGTTGATTCTCAACTTTAAATGACTTCCACACATAGCAAAGGTTACTATCTACTTATCGCAAGACCCTTGTGTCTAGTTAAGTGGAGGGTAAAGAATTGGGCTAGGGCAAATTGTTCCCAAAACCCTTTAAACTTGTGTGACCTTTTTTTTTTTTCTTTTGAGAAAAAAAAACATGAAAATTATCACTAGTTACTTTGCCAAGTAACTAATTACTCTTACATTCAGGTAACTGAGTTACTAACACAATTACTTTTTGGGACAAGTAATTTGTAACTGTAATTAATTACTTTTTTAAAGTAAAATTAACAACACTGTTAATGGTGCGTCGAGATGTCAGTTTAGAATTTTTAATGACTGCCATATTTTCCCATCGAAATGACAGGAAATTACACTTATCTGTTCCAATTTCCCTTTCAAAAAAAATGAAATAAAATGAAATGTATATGGCAGAAAACACTCAGGTGACTTGAAGTTCCGCTCTGAAACCCCCAATTTGGCCAAATTTGAAAATTGTCCGATCATTGGATAGCTTGAAATCTCACTTTTCTGGGGAAAGAAAAAATTTGAACAGGAGGGCATTTTGGGGAAAAAAATAAATAAAATTTAAAACAGCAAAACCCTATCTGGAGGTGAGAGTACGGGAGAACAGAATTACAGACGCCATGAGTTTAACGAGATATTATCGCTTACTTACCCCTTTTCGATCCAAAAACTCCATGTAGCATGTATCACCGAGTGTCAAGACACAGCTGTGAATGGCCACAGATGGATTTTTTTTTTTATTTCATGGGTGAAACATGGTAATATAACAAGGGTCGCGATGCAGAAATCGCAGACATCGAGGAGTGGTCAAGATTTTCTTTTTCATATATTTACCCTTTTAAAAAAATACAATTGAGCGATAGTTATGAGGTAAATATCCGTGACTTTTTTACAGGGACCATTTTTTCATTGTGATGTCATTTGTTTAAAAGTTTAAAATATGCAAGTGAATTTTTATTTTTATTATTTTTTTCTTTTTTATTTATTTATTATATTCGGGCCAATACGGTAATATGATGGGGCAGAACTTAGGGGTGCTGCGGGTGCAACCCTACCTGGGTCCAGGCCTCTAAGGCTAGGTTCAGACCGCAGGTCGTCACGCATAATTCCGATTTTTTTCGTCATAACTGTTTTTTGGCGTGTCCGTTCAGACTGTATTTTTCTATTGAGCCCCTTCAAGTTTAACACATGTGCACTAATTAGCAGTCTGACAAGAAAACTGAGAATTCTCAGGCTTATCCTTTTTTTTCATTTTATATTTTTCATGACTGTGGTGAATCCCGCCTCCTGCCTGAAAGTAAAGTTCAAGCTAGGCACTAACTCTGATGCCAGCTCAGTCACTGGCGCCGTCCTACCTACCTCTCTTGCGCTTTTCTGATGTAATTACCGTAATTTTCGGACTATGAGACACTACTTTTTTCCCTCATTTTGAATCCTGCGGCTTATTTGTAGATTTATTTGGCTTAATAAGTAACACTTTATTGACAGTGGCATCATAAGACTGATATCATTAAGTGTCACCCGGAAAATTTTGACACTAACTCCATTTATGTCCAACTCGGACCTTTTACATCTATCTATTCAAAAGTGAGATAATTTGCCGAATGACACAAAATGACATGTCATATGTATTCATTAATGCTCATGGCAGTGTCATGTCATAATTATAAGTCTGTCTGCGCCACTGTCAAATAAAGTGTTACCAAAAACCATAACTAGCAGTTAATGAAACAACTGGGACTGTAACTGAAAAAAAAAATTAGCAGAGAACGTGAATTTTGATTGTTATTTACATCTTTAGCGCTGCAATACATGCTAGGAGGTAAGCCTGTCGCAATATGCAATAATTCCATTTATCGCGCGATATATAAAAATGAAGGCGGTAATTTTTCCGCTGCGATTTATCGCCTCGCGTGCACTTGCGTGCGCGCGTGCGACAGACGTGCTCTTAAAAGTTCGGATTCCTCGTTACCAACTGCGCAAAATGCATCTTCGTTCCAGGTCCAGCAAAAACTAGCGCCGGAGCCAATCGTTCCCATTATATCCTATTGTTCAACGTATACCGGCCACGTCAGTGCTCCGGAGTGACTGTGGACCATCTATGGCGCGCCGGTGTTGTTGACGTGTGGGCGCTCCCGTCAGGAGTGACATTTCACGCGGGGCGGCTATTTTTCGGCACAACGCTGGATATTCACAACGAAGTCCGCCAAAACATTGTTACCGACTTGGCTGCTACGAATAACCTCACTTTGACAACGAACAGCTGAATGAAATTAAGAGCGCTGTGCTTCAAACTCGTCCTGTTTATGAAAGCCGTCATATACTGGTGTTGTGTAGTAATGAGCAGTCGTGACTTCAGCGGCGCTTGCTAACTTTTTTAATGCGCTGCGTTGCGCGCACACACTAGATATCATGAAATGGCAAATTAGATGTGCTACGTTCCATGCCATTGACTACGTGAGCCCAGAGTGATTATGGGACATGTAGTCAATATACTAGAATTCTAAACTGTCATTTGTCACATGAGGTTAAGAAGGCCAAATCAATCCATACCAGTGACTATAGATAATGTTGCAAATATTGTTAATTCAGTACGTGACACAGATGGATTCGGACCATAAATAGGATGTCTTGCTCATGTAGTTAACCTAGCTGCTAAGAGAGCTGTAGCAATCAACGGTGTGCCCTGCCTCACTTTACAAACAGTAAAGATTGTTCTCAGCACTTTTATACAAATTTTTTTCATATCAGTAAGAAGTAAGCACATAAATATTATGCACTAAAATGCATATTTATATGATGGCAATTTAATTTTTGCTCGTTAGCAAAAAATCCAAACAAAAAAAAGAAACAAAAAATACAATTGTTTTTTTTTTTTTTTTTTACAGAGCATTAAATGTATTGAATCGGATCGAAAATCGTGTCCCCCGTATCAAAATTCGTACCATGACTTAACTGTATCGTTGCATCCCTAAGGAACACCATTGCAGAAGCTATGATGGGAAAAGTTTTCATTTGCCT
This sequence comes from Corythoichthys intestinalis, assembly GCF_030265065.1. Taxonomy (NCBI): domain Eukaryota; kingdom Metazoa; phylum Chordata; class Actinopteri; order Syngnathiformes; family Syngnathidae; genus Corythoichthys; species Corythoichthys intestinalis. Next base: position 26,214,374 of record NC_080416.1, read on the forward strand.
AAATGCTTAAGTTATTAAGTGCATTTTTTTTTTTAAAACACATTTTATTTATTCTGTGTTTCTGTATGGTATCAATATTGTTGTTTTTTACTTAAGAGGGATGGTCTATTGTTTTTAGTTGTGATTTCTTAAAAAGTATATTTGAATTTAAGAGTAAATATTTATCGCGTTTAAATGGGTGTACTTGATCTATTAATATATACTGTATTCGTACTGTGTTATTGTAAATTGGTTAAAAAAAATTGGGGGGAGCGCAATAATATCGCATATCGCAATAATTTATGAGAATAATTATCGCACACTAAAATTTGTTATCGCGACAGGCCTACTAGGAGGCATGTTGGAGGACAACAGTGTTGACAGCAGGTGGAGCAGTGACAGCGAAATGACGCTTCTTGAAGCAATGAAGCATTGCAGCCAATTGGTTCAAAGCTTCATGGTGGTTCATTTGGCCTTATGGCAGTCATCCGATGCTGCTGTCAAATAAAGTGTTACCGGTTAATATCTTTTGGTGAAAATATCTCATACAGTGAGGACAGCTGCGGCTTATAGTCAAGGCCAGCTTATCCATGAACCACTGCCGTTTTCGTGTCAGATTTGGTGAGTGGCGGCCTATAGTCAGATGCGCCTTATAGTCTGAAAATTACGGTACTGCAAATTCCGATTTGGGAGACTTGAGAGTTCAGACCACCGCTACATTTCGAAAGATGTGACCTAGATCGGATTTTAACCACATTCGAAAGTGACCTAGATCAGATTTGAAATGGTCCACTTTGATGCGACTTGTTCCATTCAGACCGTCAAGTTAATGCCTCACTCGAGTCGAAAAAAAAATGGGGAAAAAATCGGATATATGCATTAAGACCTGCGGTCTGAACCTAGCCTAAGGGGCCCGGTTTGCGGGCGTAATGTGGGCATGGGGAGGGTCAATGACTGTAACTAACTCAAGGGCGTAAGTTTGCATAGGGACGATAGGGACATAACACTACCAACTTTTCAGGATGTTCAAATTGTCCCCACCAACCTTTAAGCAACGTTATTTGAATTACAGTATATAATGATTATAATTGATGATAATTATTAATGATAATAATTTGTAGTTTCTTTCCATATGTTTTAAGAATAGAATTGACCCTTCCATTATTAAGTGAATTACTGTATTTTCATTATGTTCAGACATTTACCCCTTTTCACTTGCTAAATGTGCCGGTCCATTTTTTCCCCTCAAACGCACGTTTGATTGGCTGATGACTAGAACAAACAAGCACACACACTCACACAACCCCGACAGAAATACATGTTAACATGCTGCTTCCTCCACCCATTTCAAAGACGAGGGGTATTGGAATTTTTTTTCGGCCGGCTGCAGCAGCAGCCACTGTAAGTACTACACTTGATCTTAGCCAAAAGGCCGAGAAGTAGACGTCAATGTTGTGGAGGTAGGGAACACGCCACTAATTTTGCAACTGAAAGTCCAACCTGCATCACAGTTAGCATAACATTAAACTGTGTGAACTTGCTAACCTGCAAAACTCGAGCAGGAAGCAAATTAGAGATAAGTGTCCTCCTGTAACGTATGTGTTTTCTACTGTTAACGTTAATTCAACTGTGCATTTATTCATTGATTAAAATATATTTATTTATTTTCTCCATCATTTATTGAAAAATAATTTTATTTGCAGCCTATGCAGACATTTCTTAAATAACACACACAAAAACACAACCACTGTAAATTTCCTTTATATGAAGAAGGTGGGATTTCCCCCATGAAAATAATTTTAACTTTTTTCATTTCTACGTAGGCATATATCTGAGAAATGTAGCCCTGACCCCCGTTCACCCAATCTGTTTGGTCTTATTAATGTCTCGTCCCCAGCAAAAAGTGAATATGCTGTTATAGCGTCCCTACCAATGTTGAGACCAAATCTACGCCCTTGCTTTAACTGTTATACAGTGTTTAAGTGTTAACAGGCCCTAGGGGCTTAGGGGTGCCCTAGGCGACGTGTAGCTAGGAGCCCCGGCCCTCGCCCCATATTTTGCCAAAACACTGTAGAAGCTGTTGTTTCTAAATATAAATTAATGGCAAATTATCCTTGTAGAACTTGTTGCGTTTGGTTCATACAGTAACACAAGCAAATTAATGTCATTTGCCTCTTGGCCTTCATTCTGATTGTTTATTTAGTTAGTGTCCCAGGTGTTTCATTAACTGCTAGTTATACTATTTAGTTTGTTGTTATATGCTAATTTTAGTATTGTTTTGAAACTGTGACATTTGCCACGTTTACATGGAGCCAAGTATTCCAATTACAATCGGTTTAGATGTTCAAACCGAATAAATGTGTTCCATATAAACACCTCATTCGGAATGAACAGGCCCAAACCGAATGGAATTTCATTCCGATTCACAGGGGTGGAATATTCCTTTTCCCAAACCGATTAGAAGTAAAATTATATCATGTAAACAGGGAAGCGGAATGGTGTTTGGTTGCGTTCTTTCTGCACATGCTCCGTACTGACGTGGTGACGTCACTTGGTGACGTAAGTAACGTCACTTGCAACATGGCTTCCAAGCACAGCGCACCTAATTGGAGTCCGGCGGAAAGATTGTATTTAATTCAAACTTTAAAAGAATTGAATATAATTGCTCGCTTAGACGGGCGTAAAACGAGGAACAGTGAACTATTTTAAAAAGTTCACGAGAGGTTACACGAAGCCGGAATAGACCGGAGCGTTGACCAGATTAGAAATCGGTGGAAAACGCTGACAACCGGCTACTACAAGGCAAAAGAGCAAAACAGCAGAAGCGGATACGACCCCACAAACACAACAAGTGGGTTAAAGTTAAAACAGCAGCACTCTGACGATCGATCTCCACGTTTTGCAACGTGACGCTTTGTTTTGATTCATCTGTGCATGTCAGACGGCAGTTGTCAAACGTCCTTTCGGAATAAAGGCAGACACATGTAAACGATGGATCGGAATAGATGAAGTGACATGTAAACAGCTGATCTGAAATTTCCATTCGGAATGATTTGAATCGGTATTAATAAAAGTCAGCATGTAAACGTGGCTAATGAATGACCTTTGGTTTAATCACCGGCCAATATTTGTCCTTTTTTAATGAAGTGGATCTGCTTACATACTGTAAACATGGACTGTACCTACCTGCCCCATATCTGCCACAAAATAGCAGGTGGCTAATACAATCCAGGTTGGAAAAGGCAAATATTTTTATATGTAGCCAATTTCCATGTATTTTATATGTTAAATAACATTCTGGAAGTGTAGCCTGAGAATTTTTTTGGGGGGGGTATATTTTTTTCCACTAAAGCAATTTGGAGACCCCGCCACAAGATGGCACCCTGGGCAACCGCCTAGCTCGCCTATGCCCAAGGCATATATTTCTAAGGGGCCCGCAAGTGTCCACTGATTGAGAGCCTTTTCTCCTTTTCTTCCCAGACAATCACCACCGGCTCTGTGACGTTCATCAGCAGAAGCAAGCGTGTATGATGCCTGTCAGTCAACATCAACCACTACTATTAACCCACAGTGGTCCTTACAGTGGACATCTATTCAAAAGTTAGGATTAGATTAGTTGACGCACTGCCAGCCCAGGTCACTGAGTATGTATTGTGATAGCTAGCAAAAGAAGGAAATTGATATTGAAAACACCTATTGACAGCTATAGATGCCCAATCCAATGGCATGGACGTCTATTGTCGTCAGTGGCAGGCAAAGAGTTACACTATGTTAAGTCACAAAATACCTACAAAACAAATAGATGAATAAATAACATTCCCAAAGCAAAATACACATTAGCCAAACTTATTTGAATAGATGTCTTTTTTTTCTCTTTATTACAATTTTTTTAAAGGTATATTTTTTTCAAATTAATTTTACTTTATTTCTTATTATTTATATTTTTTACTACTTTATTATTTACATTTTTTACTACAAATAGCTTTTTTTGTAATTATGTTTTTAAAATATTTTTTAATTTGTTATTATTAAAATATTTTTTAAAGGAATGCTTCAAATAATTCATAGATTTTATTTAAAATTGTCTTTTTTTTTTTTTTTTTTTTTTTAATTCCTCATTGATAAATACTGCATGTGCAAGCAACGCTAGTACTATAATTGGATGTCACAAGGGTGTCGCGAAATATTGTCCCGTGGGCTGCAATTGGCCCCTACGCCGCATGTTTGATACTGATGAACTTAATGAATGTAATAAAAACATTGAAGAAAAACGATCATAATTTGTGCATTAAAGGGTTAGAAAAGAAAAATTAATCATCTAGAATAAAATTCATGTCACCTACAGTTTGTGTTTTCCATTGATTTTGGGATCTTGATGTATCATTATGGATGGATGGATGGATGGATGGATGGATGGATGGATGGATGGATGGATGGATGGATGGATGGATGGATGGATGGATGGATGGATGGATGGATGGATGGATGGATGGATGGATGGATGGATGGATGGATGGATGGATGGATGGATGGATGGATGGATGGATGGATGAAAGGGTGGATTACACCATATTACAGAGAAAAAAAATGTTCCTGGCATGTAATCATATCATTTGTGTTGCATGGATCCAAACTAAATGAAAAAGTGCCACTAAAAAGGTAAAAGTTTGTTTTTGCTAAAATTAGAGGGTATATTCAAATTTTCCGATTTTACGTCCTAGTTCAGCAGAAAATATTTATGTTAATGTAATTTCTTCGTGTTACAGGTCAAACTACGTCTATAAAATTAGAAGGAAAATGTACATATATATATATATATATATAAGCATACAACAGTAAAGAAAAGTGATAAATAGAATTTCAAAGACGTGAACACAAACCCAAACTTTTTGGAAAGTAAATTGTTTTTATATGTCAATGCGATGAAACAAACTAGGAAATACAACTTAGAACATGGGAACAAAAATATGTGTTGCAAATTACAATATTACATAGCGTTATTAGAGCTGTTTAGCTTGGTCATTTTACACACCAGTAGATGGCAGTAATGCACGTCAACGTTACTTGTCACAAAGACATATTCAAACAACTATCTTTATTTAGTGACACAATGCAATAGCCAAAACAACCAAAATCCAAGCGTAATTTACAATAATGAAATATTTAATATTTAAGGCGCACACACGTAAAAAAAATATTTTTGAACGTTTCTATCGGCTGATGTAATTCTAATTAACCCCTACGGAGGCGCTATGATACGTCTCAACTCATTAAAGCAATAGTTACAGTGACGAAGAAGCGGAGGAACTTTTTTTTTGGCTCCACATTACCTAAAGCAGCAGCACGTTTTTTTGTTTCCACCTCGTTAAGCTTACACAAACAAAAGCCATGGCTCGCTACATGCGCCCGCCGAACTCGTCCTTGTTCGTTAGGAACATATCTGACGAATCCAGGTGAGTAGCAATTCCGGCGTTTTAATCACAGGTCGGTTGTAGACGAGCAACGTTAATACGTAGCCTAGCAGCAAGCTAACAGCGGCCCGTGCGTTGCTACGGACCCTCGCTTTTTACTCATCAAAGAAATGTTTGATTTTCAATCGTAAGCAACGAATTAAACATTACAGTATTTTAGTTGTGCTGGAAGTATTTTCTTAATAGTATGTGAAGCGAAAGTGAACTAGCATTCATGCTACGTTTGCGGACGTGGATTTGTCTCAATTTCTGTTGCAGATTCGTCACAACTGATTTGCCTAATCATTCCGCTGCTATTGAATGTTGTTTTGAAATGCTATATTTTTCTCTTTAAATTAAAAGTACACAGGGTGTTCACACTGTTTCCGCATAAATCGATTTACTACCATAATTTTGTACAAAATGACGCTATGTATAAATGTAACGAACTATAATGAATAACAATATTATTAAACGCTTCAATTTCGCTTGCAGATTCGTCACATATTGAAAGAAATACAAATGGTTTGTTTTACATGCAATGTTCTCTTTGAATTAAAAGTGCACAGGGTGTCCAGTCTCTTCATAAAATGATTTACTTCCGTATAAGTTTGTACAATATTTTAAATTTTTTATTTTCTTAATATTTGTTTTGTCTTTCTTTATTGCAAGGAGACACTTTGAGCACCCTGTAAAGTGTAAACTGATGAACAACTGTTTTCTGATTGATAATCACAAAAGGGCCAGTTTACCCCCAAATCAACAAAAAGGTGCATTCAAATTTCATTCAATTATGCCTTTAATATGCATTATGAAAATTGCAAATGGCTGATATGAACCCATTCCCTGCTGCTGATAAATAAGTATAGATGTCTAATTCAATCAAACTGGAAGGACTGGCTGTAGCCTGTGAGTGCTCATGTTTCCGTGCTATTTGCGCCGCGAGACAGCCAATCGCTGCCAACCTCTCAAAGTCTAAATGGATTTGACGTCTAGCGGCATTAATGGCAGCCAGTTAACCAAAAACAAATTTTGCAAATTTTTAGAATTTTACAGATTGGATATGAAATATGCTATAATGCTACCCCTAGAAATAAAATGGTATTTTCCTAAAAAAAAACATTAAGAATATTCCTGGCCCATTAGCATTTTATCTATCCATAATTTACCTTTAAAAAAAGTTTGGAAAACAGCATGGTTGCTCCTTATTTCTGTAAAAGATTTCAGGTGAGTAAAAAAAATATTCAGACGCCTAGATAAATCTGAATAATTCACCATTCATTCATACAACTATTTACACAATTGTTGTGGTTCAATATTTAATTATCAAATTAAGTAGCATATTCTTTTTTCTAGGACTGTCAAAATTATCGAGTTAACGGGCGGTAATTATTTTTTTAAATTAATCACGTTAAAATATTTGACGCATCTAACGCACATGCCCCGCTCAGATTAAAATGAAAGCACAGTATCGTTTTATAAAGGTATTGCTATTTAAAAAAAGAAAAATAACCAACCTGCCAAAATCTTGATTAGAATAGTGTCTACATTAGCTCACTCAGTGCCATAGACGGCGCTAGACGTCCAATCATTTTGACTGGATAGGATGACTAGCGCCCTCAATGGCACTGTTACCAGAGCATTCACAATTAGTTTTTAGTGGGCATTTACAGGTTATTTCCTGTTGATTTTGAGTCACTTCATATTCGCCCATTGACTCATAAATACCCCAAAAGGAAAAGGAAATGACCGAAAATCAACTGGAAATGACGTGGAATGCCCGAAAATGAACTCATCGCATGACATTGGCTGCCACTGACGGCCATAGACGTCAAATCAATCTTTTATAGAGCAAGTGCATGGAAATATAGAATTACTCCATTCTGAAGAAAAGAAAATATGGAATCACTCCATTGAGTAGAAAATACTGACACACTCATTCAATTTCCTTTCCTTAATTGGGCCCCTGCCGCAGATTAGATCTGCTCGTTAGTCAGCAGTTAAAACCAGTGCAGTTATCAAACCTTGGAGGGCTGCTGGACCAAGTGGATTCACAAAAATCATTGCTCCAACAAGATGTCTCTTGAGACCAAGAAGAGAATGATCAAACTTCTTGAAGAAGGTAACGCGATATGTATGGTTGCCAAAGATGTGGTCTGTTCACAGTCAGCTGTATCAAAAATCTGGACCAAGTACAAATAGCATGGCAAGGTCGTTAAAATTAAGCATACTGGTAGACATCCAAACGTCATGACAAACAACTAAAGGCCATAGGTCTTGAAAAAAGAATATGTACAAGACAAATGAAGAAATGGGAGGAAGCTCGAGTCAAGTCAAGGTATGTGACAGAACTGTGCAAAATTACCTTAAGGAAAAGGGAATTTTCACACAGGAAAGCTAAAAGGAAACCATCATTGACATTAAACTGAAAAGAACAAGACTGCTTTGGGCTAAGGAGAGGCAATCATGGACTGTGAATGACTGGTTATTGGTTATTGTCAGTGATGAGTCAAGAATCTGCATTGTACAAGGTGATGATGCTGAAACTTTGGTGCGGTTCCAGTGAGATTTACAAAGATAACTGCCTGAAGAAAACATCAAAATTCCCTCTTGTCCTTGATGAAATGGGGCTGCATGTCAGGCAAACGCACTGGGGAGATGGCTGTGGTTAAATCTTCAATAAATGCACAAGTTTACATTGAAATTTTAGACGGCCTTCTTATCCCTTCAATTGAAAATGTTTGGAGAATGGGGATAATGAAATCCTTTACCAAGATGACAATGCATCATGCCACAGAGCTAAAACTGTTAAAGCATTCCTTGGAGAAAGACTCATCCAGTCAATGACATGGCCTGCAAATAGCCCGGATCTCAACCCTATTGAAAACCTGTGGTGGAAATTGAAAAAAATGGTCCACAGCAAGGCTCCGACCTGAAAGGATGATCTGGCAACTGCAATCAGAGATTCGGCACCAAATTGATGAAGAATACTGTTTGTCATTCATCAAGTCCATGCCTCAGAGACTGCAAGCTGTCATAAAAGCCAGAGGTGGTGCAACTAAATACTAGAGATGTTTTGTTATTTCTTTGTTTCTCATGAGTCCATATATTTTTCCTCAGAATGGACTGATTCTATATTTCCCTGCACTTGCTCTATAAAAATAACATTTACTGACCACCAATATGGTTGTTTTTTAATTCATTTCTTTAGTGTTTCTGAATGCTAAAGAGTTGGCTTTTTGAACTAATTCATCATTTTTTTAAGCTTTGAGTTTGTTCTACATAATAAAATGTCCAAGTGAGTGCTCGTCCGAGACTGGTGATTCCATACTTTTGCTAGGGGTTGTACAAACATTAGTTCAAACAAAAACACACCTTATGTTGGTCTTAACAAGGAGCAGCTTGATTCATCCATGTTAGACGAGTTAGGGCATATATACTGCTGACATTAGAAGGCAGTGTATCCACCCAATCAATAAAACTAAATGAAACACATACAAAACAATCCATTACAACATCAGTGAAATTACACGAACCCTCGAAGCAGCTAATTTTGAGTCGAAGCTTTTTTCTAATTGAATTAATTAATCGTTGCAGCACTAAATTTCGTCTTGATGTACCCAGAAGTTCCCGCCCCTACTTTCCAACAACAAATATGTTCTGATTTCTGTAAGCTTCCATGAAATTACTGATTAAATTTGTTCAATCAAATGAAAACCTTTGCAAAAACCTGCTTTTAATTTTCAAAACACTGATTAACATTTTTGCCACTTTACAACTAGTAAGAAAATCATAGTTCGTGTTTTTAGATGGGAATGGCCAATTTTTTGGATAAAATTATGGAAATTGACCTCGTTTCTCTTGTCCGATCAAATTAAAATCCACTGATTTGATGATTTAAGTGAGGATTTCCAAGCCCACCTTATTGTTTGTGGTGAACTGGCCCTTTTTTTTTAAAGTCACTCACTCATCACACATGCTGCCCAGTTGAGTTACTTGTATATCTACGGTGTTCAGGCCTGAGGATTTACGGCGTGAGTTTGGCCGCTATGGGCCAGTAGTAGATGTCTACATCCCGCTTGACTTCTATACGCGTCAACCAAGAGGATTTGCATACATTCAATATCCTTTCCCAAATATGTCAATGTGCTCACACCTAACAAATCACATTGTGTTCCCCTTAGCGGCAGAGCCGATTTGTGGTATGCGATTTTTTTGTACTTTGCAACAATGGACCTATCTAACATATATTATTTCTCTTGTTATCGCTTCAGAAAATGTAAAAGCATCCCCTTGTGGAAGCGGCCACACAAAGAGTAACAAAGACCCGTGTAGCGTAGCTGTAAAGACCAGGCACAGACCAAAGGGAGGGAAAAGTTTGGGAGGAAGTAAAGCACCAAGAGGAAAAAGGTCGGCCGTGGCACAGAGCGGGCTAAAGAAAAGAAAGAATATTAAAGAGTCAAGCAGGAGAGACCACCCAAGTCTATGTGGGAATCGATTAAAGAGAGTAAAGATCAAGATGAAGTCAAGCAAAAGGTAACAAGTCGGAGTTATTTTGTATCCTCTCAAGACACATTTTCCACGAATCAGCTTTGAGAGCAATTTAATTTCTACTTACTGAATCAGATGTTTGTCTTTTTATTTGTTTTCCTAGTCCCCGTAGACACTTAAAAAAAAAAAAACTATTGTGTGTGATTTACTTCATGTATCGGGGCCCGTAATTTCAACTCTCGAGTCTATTTGTGTGGCCTGCACCCGTGAAATGAGCATGCAAAAACAAACACACAAAAAAAAAAGCCTTAACCGCTCAGCATGTTTGAGGATGTACGCGATGCCGAGGACGCCCTTCACAGCTTGGACAGGAAGTTTGTGTGCGGCCGGCAGATCGAAATCCAGTTCGCCCAGGGAGACCGAAAAAGTGAGTGGACCATTTATTTGAAGTTTTTATTTTTTTTTGGGTAGGGGTGTGGTGCATATACTGTACACTACCGTTCAAACGTTTGGGGTCACTTAGAAATTTCCTCCTTTTTTGAAAGAAAAGCAGTTTTTTTTTTTCAATAACATTAAACTGATCAGAAAAACACTCTATTCATTATTAATCTGGTATTCTGGTATTCTAGCTGGAAATGTCCAGTTTTAATGCAATCTCTAACTACTGTAATTTTTGGACTATTGGGCGCCCCTGATTACAAACCTCACCCAGTACATTTTTAAAAGGAAAAACTATTTTGTACATAGATAAGCCTCTCCTGGCTATAAGCCGCGTGTGCCCACTTAGTAACATGAGATATTGACAAAGAACTACGGTTTTCAAAATTTTAATAACACACCTTAACTTTTCTTTCCAAACAGCGCCAGCAAACACAGCAGTTATATAGCAGCGGCACGGAAGTTACATAGCACGGGGGTACAGCACAAATTGGGCTGGTTATTAAAAACATAAGTCTTTGTTAGCAATCTTCATATTCCTCCTGTGCACTCAAACCATGGAAGTCTTCACCCTCAGTGTCGGATATGTAGACGCTCAGATACACTTCAAAACGCACCTACTCACTCTGTCCTTCGCTGTCGCCTTCAATGTCTCCCATAATGAGGCAAATGCACTCCTGAGATCGTGCTGTCCTCTTCGGCACACAGCAGACTGGCCCCTCGAAACCCGTTGGTGATGGCGGACTTCTTTCACGCTGCTTCACGCTGCCAGGCTCCCCCGGCATACATGTGCAATAGCTGCTCTTCGCATGAGGCGAGTCTTGGCAAACAATCTCTCGCCGCGAGTCGTCAAAACTTATCATACAACTCGGATGGCCAATTTAATTTTTTCTAGCGTTCTCCATGATGCACATCTGCCAATTCTACTCATGCACAAAGACGAGGGTCTGCCACCTCTATTCATGCTCAACGTACAAAGTTAAACCACCGCTCATAGTGCAAATAAGCGTCTTCCTGGACGCTTATATTCCACGTGTCTCACTCCTACATTCCATGCTCGAGCGCCCCGGGCGGCCGTCAGAAAAATGCACAAATTGGCCGCATCGTTGCACACGCCGCAGGATCCAAAATGAGGGGAAAAAGTAGCAGCTTGTAGTCCGGAAATTACGGTACATGGTTTTGTAAAGAGGCCCATTTACAGCAAACATCACTCCAGTGTTCTAATGGTACATTTTGCTCGCTAGTAGCCTTAGAAGGATAATGGATGATTAGAAAACCTTGTGCAATTATGTTGGCACAGCACAAAACGGTTTAGGTGGTTAGAGAAGCTATAAAACTGATCTTCCTTTGAGCAAGTTGGGTAACACCGCACTGCGACTCATAGTCCAGTGCGGCTTATTTGTTGATTTGCGGGGGGGGGGGGGGGGGGTTATAGGTAACACTTTATTTTACAGCGGCGTCATAAGGCATGACACTATCATGGGTATTATTGAATGCTTTTGACAGATGTCATTGTCATCTTGCAAATTATGTCACTAACTCACATGTTTGTCCAGGATGGATCTTTTATGTGCATTCAGAAGTGAGATAATTTGCTGGATAACACTAAATGAAATCTGTTTAAGCATTCATTAATGCTCATGAGTGTCATGTCATAATTATGATTGTCTAATGACAGTCTTATTGTGCCACTGTCCATTAAAGTGTTACCAAATACCATAACTAGCAATTAATGAAACAACTGAAACTGTAATTGGAGAAATAATTAGCACAGAACATGAATTTTGTTGTTTACATCTGTAGTGCTGCAATGCAGGCTAGGAGGCATGTTGGACGACGACAGAGTTGACAGCAGGTGGAGCGGTGATGGCCAAATGAAGCATTGAAACGTTGCAGCCAATTGGTTCAAAGCTTCATGGTGGTTCATTTGGTCTTATAACAGTCGTATAATGCCACTGTCAAATAGTGTTACCGGTTAATATCTTTTGGTGTAAACATTCCATTATACAGTGAGGGCAGCTGCGGCTTATAGTCCTGTGCGGCTTATCTTTAAACAAATGACTTTTTTTTTGTGCCAAATTTGGTGGGTGGCGGCTTATAGTCAGGTACGTTAATAGTGCGAAAATTGCGGTCTCTTAACCACTAAAATATTAGCATTGTGACATTGAGGCTAATGGAAAAAAGACAATGTACTAACCGCTTAAGCCTGCTATAAAACATTGGCAGTCTTCTCCAAAATGCAAACTTGCTGTTTAAAGGTGACACTTCAAAATGAAAACTAACTGGTTTACAGCATTTTAGAACGATGCAAAAAATAGATATATTACTAATACGACATGCATGACGAAAATTGAAGACACGTGCACTTTTTTTTTTCTACTGAGTGTAAAGCTTACGGTTAGAGGATTACATTAATGTACTTCAGTTGAACATTTTTAAATAAAAGCACATGTTTGACATGTAAAGAATTTTGGAGTTAATCTCACATACTTCACATTCTACACAAATAATAGTTTTAAACTGACACCCATTGTGAAAAATGTTTGGCAATGAATAATTTGGCTTCAGATTTGCTAACATGCCCACTTTGGAGGACAAAATGACAGTCATTTTGGATCAAACACTTTTGATGGACTAATTAGCAGAGTACAAAAAGGGTGTTGGTATTCTCACCGATTTCATATTCTGCACTAAGCTAACTTTCAAATGAGTCATTATGCACAGTGTTTGGGTTTTTTTTTTTTTTTTTTTTTTTAAATTTATGAACAACAATGTATCATAATGGGTGTTTTATCAGAATCCATTGTCATTACATTAGTGGTTGAATTGGTGTAAAAATAATTGACAATAATATCGCATATCGGTAATAGTTTGAGACAATAGATCGCCTACTAAAATTTGTTATCGGGACAGGCTTAGCCATTTGCATAAATTGCATTTGGGCTAATTTCAATGGATAAAGTTATCAGTGAAATTGGTAACATTCTAGAGTGAATCTTCTTTTACCATAGATTCCTGTTGTTGCTAACTTGCACCATACATAACATTACTTTTTTATGGATGGACATCTATCACAGTCAATGGCAGCCAATGAGCTTTCAAATTTCAGAGACGAGGGTTTAAGTGCATGTTGTCTTTTCAGCACCCAATCAGATGAAAACGAAGGAGCGCCGCTCTCCATCACGCTCGTCCCGCTACGACGACTACGACCGCCGCAGACGCTCACGCAGCCGCAGCTACGACCGCCGCCGTTCACGTAGCCCCTCCTACGACCGCCGCCGTAGACGTTCTGAGAGCCCAAGAGAGTAAGTTGTGACAGAAAACGAGATAGCATTAAAATTTGGGGCCACACTTAGTTTCATAATATGATACGGTGGAGCCTTGACTTGAAAATTCCAACAGTGTTTTGTATTTTAAGAGCCAAGCACATTTGACATTTACATAAACACCAGATATTTCTAGTGTTGCACCGATACTAGTATTGGTACGGCACTACAAATATCATTTGTATCGGGGAGTACTTAGAAATAACGTGCCGATGATGGTGTGCGACTTTTCAAGATCTACTCTCCATCTGCTGGTCACCCTACCCAAGATGGCCGCCAGCTAGGAACACCGCCGTAAAAGAGCTTGTGTCAAGGTCCTAGGCATCCAATCATTCTCCTGCTTTGAATTTCAATGAGTTTATAATTAGTAGACGCCAGGGGTGTAACGGTACACAAAAATCTCGGTTCGGTACGTACCTCGGTTTTGAGGTCACGGTTCGCTTCATTTTCGGTACAGTAAAACAAAATGCAAAATATACAGTGGGGAGACCAAGTATTTGATACACTGCCGATTTTGCTGGTTTTCCCACTTGCAAAGCATGTAGAGGTCTGTAATTTGTATCATAATTTCTTTTCAACTGTGAGGGACAGAATCTAATACAAAAATCCAGAAAATCGCTTTGTATAATTTTTAAATAATTTGCATTTAATTGCATGAAATAAGTATTTGATACATCACAAAAATTGAACTTAATATTTGGTACAGAAACCTTTGTTTGGTATTACAGATACCAATTGTTTCCTGTAGTCCTTGACAATGTTTGCACACACTGCAGCAGGGATTTTGGCCCACTCCTCCATGCAGATCTTCTCCAGAGCCTTCAGGTTTCGGGGCTGCTGCCGGGCAACACGGACTTTCAGCTCCCTCCATAGATTTTCTATCGGGTTCAGATCTGGTGACTGGCTAGGCCACTCCAGGACCTTAAGATGCTTCTTACGGAGCCACTCTTTAGTTGCCTTGGCTGTGTGCTTTGGGTCGTTGTCATGCTGGAAGACCCAGCCACGACCCGTCTTCAGGGCTCTCACTGAAGGAAGGAGGTTGTCAGCCAAGATCTGGCAATACATAGCCCCATCCATCCTCCCCTCAATATGGTGCAGTCGTCCTGTACCCTTGGCAGAGAAGCAGCCCCAAAAAATGTTTCCTCCTCCATTTTTCCCGGTTGGGATGGTGTTCTTGGGGTTGTACTCATCCTTCTTTTTCCTCCAAACACGACGAGCCGAGTTTAGACCAAAAAGTTCCATTTTGGTCTCATCCGACCACATGACCTTCTCCCATTGCTGCTCTGGATCATCCAGATGGTCAGTGGCAAACTTGTCTGGACATGTACTGGCTTCAGCAGCGGGACCTTGCGTGCGCTGTAGGATTTTAATCCATGACGGCGTAATGTGTTTCTGATGGTTTTCTTCGAGACTGTGGTTCCAGCTCTCTTCAGGTCATTGACCAGGTCCTGCCGTGTAGTTCTGGGCTGATCCCTCACCTTCCTCATGATCAGCGATGCCCCACGAGGTGAGATCTTGCATGGAGCCCCAGAACGAGGCAGATTGACCGTCAACTTGAACTTCTTCCATTTTCTAATAATCGCTCCAACAGTTGTTACCTTCTCACCAAGCTGCTTGTGTATTTTCCTGTAGCCCATCCCAGCCTTGTGCAGGTCTATTATTTTATCCCTGATATCCTTACACAGCTCTATGGTCTTGGCCATTGTGGAGAGGTTGGAGTTTGTTTGTTTGTATGTTTGAGCATGTGAACAGGTGTCTTTTATACAGGTAACAAGTTCAAACAGGTGCAGTCACTTCCGGTAATGAGTGGAGAACAGGAGGGGTTCTTAAAAAAGAACTGAGAGCCGAAATATTTACTAATTGGTAATGTATCAAATACTTACTTCATGCAGTTAAATACAATTTTATTATTTAAAAATTATACAATGTGATTTTCTGGATTTTTGTATTAGATTCCGTCCCTCACACTTGAAGAGAACTTATGATACAAATTACAGACCTTTACATGGCTTGCAAGTGGGAAAACCAGCAAAATCGGCAGTGTATCAAATACTTGTTCTCTCCACTGTAAATGTGCTAGTTGTTTATTACACACTTTTGTGCTTTCAACAATAGGAACATTAGCCTATACAAAGCTAGAACTCTGCTCAAAAAGTACCGGGTATTTAAAGATGATAATCAAACAAGACCCCGCGTATTGGTCAGCTTTCTTTCTGAAAGAAAAAAGGAAAAAAAAGGTCCTGTGCTAAAGAGAAAAGCAATCCCAATGACAGATTTTAACGTGTTTTACAAATGAAATGCCTCAATCATATTTTTTTTCTTATGAACGGTTTTCAAAAGCTTTATTGGTAGATTTTCTCAAGTTAAAGCGCCACACAGAAATTAATAAATTGTGTAAGGATCTGTGTATAATTCTTATTAATTACAGGTGTTTTAGCTCATTTGAATTTATTTTATTTAAATGAGCTACTATTTATTTTATTATGTGTTTATATTTCACAAATGTGATGTAGTATTCATTTATATTGTATACTTTATGTTGTATAACTTTAGTTCCTATGTGAATATTAGTTCCTACTTGTTTTGTTGTGGTAGGAGGGTTTTGAATAAACACGGGGCCGTGTTGGTTTTTATTATAGCAGAGAAGACAGCGGTAAATCAACAAAGACAAGTCAACTGTGCCCCGTTCTACCACTCAAGAGATCTGATGGACTCAAAAAGTTGGTTACGATTGCATATTAGTTTGAAAATCGACCGGATCCACCGTATTTTTATACGAGTGACTTCCGGTCTGCCCGATCCTAGCTTGTAGTATTGACGCAGGAGGGCCGCGTCTCGCGTCAAATAGTAAACTCTGCCGTTCTTTTCGCGTGCGTCGCGTTGAGCCGCTTCTGGGACGCGTCTAACACGCGGCCGCACTGCGACTGGTGTGCATTGGCTGATTGACGTTAACGCCCGCGTTTCACTGCATTCTCGCGGCGGCCACGTTGTCGCGCCTTTGACATTTTTGGGTTTTATACTGTCCTACCGTGTTGGTCCTCATTATAGTAGAGACGACGGAGTAAATTTAATCTACACAAACTGTAGCCCGATCGACTCACAGCCTCGAAAAGTAAAGGTTACATTACGTCAGAAACTCGTTCGGTACGCCTCCGTTCCAAACTGAGCACCCCGTACCGAAACGGTTCAATACAAATACATGTACCCTTACACCCGTATGAGCTTTGTGTCGCGTATCGTATTGTAAAGTACCAAAAGGTTCCCACTCCCAGTGTCTGTATCAGGCGTTTAAAAAAATTGTATTGGTGCAACAATAATATGAACATTTTTGGCCCTACAGACCTCGCGGACGCCAGCAAGGACGAGGAAGCAGAGGCCGTGACGAAGAGAGGTACATTCTTTTGTTTGAAATGGTCTCATCAACAAAACCTTTTGGTTTTAAATGCAGGAAAGTGTAAAAATTGAAGTTACTCGTTTACGTTTCCTTGCAAAGTCTTCTCAATTCATTTCTCAGTTTGTTAGCTTAAAAGCATAGTTGTCGGTCACCCAAACATTGCTGTCTTCCATTTTTAGACCACGTCAGAGGCCCCGAAGGGAGTCCCGAGGACGGTCCCGCTCCAGATCCGCATCGCCACCCAAACCAGCGTCTACTTCCCACTACGCCGAGGAAGACGCGCGGCAAGAACGTTCCCCGTCGCGCTCCCAGTCCCGCTCCGTGTCCAGGTCTCGCTCGCGCTCCTGGACGGGCCGGAAGTCCGGAGGACGCTAAAAAGAAACCAGAGTCCAGGAGGTGCTTTTGTTTGGACTGGAATGTATTGATTGCGAGAACATTTTTCTAGTTGGTTCTTTAGTCTTGTTTTTCCCCACCTCCGATCCTGGGAAAATATCTCTTGTCCAACGACCCCCCCCCCCCCCCCCAATCACAAATGCTTATAAATTCACTGCTTCCTTTTTTTTTTTTTTTTGCCAAAAAGCGTCCAGTATTTTTAAAAATCCACTCCTCTTTCAGCTGTTTTATAGGACTTGGTGTCTGAAGCTGTTAACAGTATGTGGTGTTATGTTGGCTCAGCAAGTTTTTGTTGTTGGATTTTTCAGTGCATGTCTTTGTCACCTCTAGTGAGAAGCTATTATTTTCAGAAATAAAATAGCTTAAAAAAACTACACGTGTCATTGCTTTCTTTGCCTCAAGTAATGTTGCCCAAACTTAGTAGAGGTGCATTTTTTTAAATAGAATCGCTAGTACAAGGTTTATGCAGGTCATTAAAAAACTTCAAAAGTCAATAAATTTATTTCATCAAAATTCAGGCCTTAAAAACCGTCAACTAAGTGTTTGAATTGTGTTTAAATTATGTAAACATGATAGTTAACTTTTTACATAATTGTCTTTTTATCAAGTAGCCGATATCAGCCGATAAAAGCATTTAAAAATATCGGATATTGACATCGGTTTTGGGCAATATGCAAGTTTCCTTCAAAGTGTAGAAGCCTTCTGCCTTTGGTCAAGGGCTGGTTGTAGCTTAGCACAGCAGTTATGCTTATTGACCATTAGATGTCTCCAAACTAAGATGGGTTTGGATTTGTTATATGAGCAGACCATTTCCATTTGTGGTGCAAAAATTATATGATTGAAAAATAATGAGAAATACCTAGATAGATATATAATAATAAACCTCATATATAATAGATATACCTCATTCACTGTACTGAAACTGTGTGCCTTTGTTATGTTAAGCCAGAAGCACTGTGTGAGCCAAATGTGATATGGCAGTGCCTTGTTGGTACTTTGCCCTTGCACTTTATTAAAAAAAAAAAATGTTTGCATTATATTGATTTCAACAATATAGATATGCACTGTAGCCACGTTTTCCCCATAACTTCAGTGGAAGATGTTCTTATTTTTCATGTAATGTTTTTTTTTTTTTTTTTTTTTTTTTGTAAAACCTCGATCATTTATCATTAAAGTATACAGTGGGGGCATCAATATACAATCAGCCATAATGTTTTAAGTCCACGACCACATATATCTGATATCTATATTGGATTGTTGGAGTTGGACAATATCGAGATAACAGTTAAAGGGGAAGTTCAGGATTTTTGACATCGGGCTTAATCTTTGAGTTGGCGAGTGTTTAGTCAGTGGGGCTGATTTCAACAAATTCCGTGGAGTTTGTTAGTTATTTGGTAGTTTCAGGGCTCCTTAGTGGCTAAGCTAGCGCGAGTAAATTGGGCCATTTTAGCATGGATGGATTTTTTATCATCTAACACACAGGTGTCAAACAGATTCCAGAAAGGGCCAAGTGGATGCAGGTTTGCTTTCCGACCAATGAAGAGGACACCTTTTCACCAATCAGATGTTTTACATGTGTAATCAGTTAAACTTTGTCAGGTGCTGCTTGTTTCAGTAGGAAGTTCATTGGTTAAATTCAGCACGGTATCGGTTGGAACAAAATCCAGCACCCACTACTGGCGCCTCTAGAAATTTTTCATAGGGGTGGCCAGATGGGGCCACTTAAAATCTTGGGGTGGCCAAAACTAAAAGCCATAATTTCAGGTTTTCATTATAATATTGCAGTAAAAAGGTCAGGGGAAAACTATCAGAAAGACTTAAGGACACGGCTACTGATATACTTTGGTGTATTGTGTAATATTTGATGTTACTAATGATTTAATGTGCATAGTCCATAACTGTCCAGTCAACATTTTGAGTTCCACAACAATTCTGTTTTATTGTGTTATGTATATATTAGGCATAAGGTGTACATTTAACAAGGGCTGTCAAACGATTAAAATTTTTAATCGAGTTAATCACAGCTTAAAAATGAATTAATCGTAATTAATCGCAATTCAAACCATCTCTAAAATATGCCATATTTTTCTGTAAATTATTGTTGGAATGAAAAGATAAGACATGACGGATATATACATTCAACTTACTGTACATAAGTACTGTATTTGTTTATAACAATAAATCCACAAGATGGCATTAACATTATTAACATTCTTTCTGTGAAAGGATCCACGGGTAGAAAGACCAATGAATGTATCTCCTCCACTCACTTGACACTGCCCCTTATCTCTGTATATATGTAAAACGGTGCCATTGTAGGCTGTTTGCGGCAATGCGTGAATGAGTCGTACCGCGATTGGGTTAATTGCGATAAATATTTTCACGTGATTAATTTTTTAAAAATTACTGGCTGTTAACGCGATAAATTTGACAGCCCTACATTTAACAAAACAAAGTAAATGCATTCATTTGGGATGAAATGCATAACTGATGCTACAACAATCTAATGATGTACTGGCAAGCGGAGTGGCCAGTGGCGTGGCCAAACAGTTTATAGGGGTTGCGCCACTGGCACCCACTTGGCCCTTTCTGGAACCTAACATATCGGGGAAAATGCGACAGTAACAAAAAAATACAATTAAGCGATAGTTTTGAGGTAGATATCCGTGACTTATTTGCAGACACCAATTCTTTTTATTGTGATGTAATTTGTTTAAAAGTTTAAAATATGCGGGTGAATAGTTTTTAAAAAAAAAAAAAAATTAAATAAAATATTAGACATTGATTAATGATTCTAAGCTAAGAATGACAGACATTTTGAAAATATAAATACTTACCTTCTTCTACGTCTGTAAACAGGGGCTTCCAGGGTAAAACGGACAAATCAAAAATAGTTCGGGGGCTTTATGCGCCATGAATCTGCTATGGCAGCATGTAGACATATTGTTCTATCAAACACAACAGTTGTTTTGGCTTAAAATACAGCAGTTTAAAGAGGAGTGCAAGACCAGAAACTGCTTTTTCAGTCTTGTCTGTGTTTTTGCCATATATACAGTGGGGAGAACAAGTATTTGATACACTGCACAACATTATATATATATATATAAATATATATCAGTGCCTTGCAAAAGTATTCGGCCCCCTTGAACCTTGCAACCTTTCGCCACATTTCAGGCTTCAAACATAAAGATATAAAATTTTAATTTTTTGTCAAGAATCAACAACAAGTGGGACACAATCGTGAAGTGGAACAAAATTTATTGGATAATTTAAACTTTTTTAACAAATAAAAAACTGAAAAGTGGGCCGTGCAATATTATTCGGCCCCCTTGCGTTAATACTTTGTAGCGCCACCTTTTGCTCCAATTACAGCTGCAAGTCGCTTGAGGTATGTTTCTATCAGTTTTGCACATCGAGAGACTGACATTCTTGCCCATTCTTCCTTGCAAAACAGCTCGAGCTCAGTGAGGTTGGATGGAGAGTGTTTGTGAACAGCAGTCTTCAGCTCTTTCCACAGATTCTCGATTGGATTCAGGTCTGGACTTGGCCATTCTAACACCTGGATACGTTTATTTTTTAACCATTCCATTGTAGATTTGGCTTTATGTTTTGGATCATTGTCCTGTTGGAAGAAAAATCTCCCTCCGAGTCTCAGGTCTTGTGCAGATACCAACAGGTTTTCTTCCAGAATGTTCCTGTATTTGGCTGCATCCATCTTCCCGTCAATTTTAACCATCTTCCCTGTCCCTGCTGAAGAAAAGCAGGCCCAAACCATGATGCTGCCACCACCATGTTTGACAGTGGGGATGGTGTGTTCAGGGTGATGAGCTGTGTTGCTTTTACGCCAAACATATCGTTTTGCATTGTGGCCAAAAAGTTCCATTTTGGTTTCATCTGACCAGAGCACCTTCTTCCACATGTTTGGTGTGTCTCCCAGGTGGCTTGTGGCAAACTTTAAACGAGACTTTTTATGGATATCTTTGAGAAATGGCTTTCTTCTTGCCACTCTTCCATAAAGGCCAGATTTGTGCAGTGTACGACTGATTGTTGTCCTATGGACAGACTCTCCCACCTCAGCTGTAGATCTCTGCAGTTCATCCAGAGTGATCATGGGCCTCTTGGCTGCATCTCTGATCAGTTTTCTCCTTGTTTGAGAAGAAAGTTTGGAAGGACGGCCGGGTCTTGGTAGATTTGCAGTGGTCTGATGCTCCTTCCATTTCAATATGATGGCTTGCACAGTGCTCCTTGAGATGTTTAAAGCTTGGGAAATCTTTTTGTATCCAAATCCGGCTTTAAACTTCTCCACAAAAGTATCTCGGACCTGCCTGGTGTGTTCCTTGGTTTTCATAATGCTCTCTGCACTTTAAACAGAACCCTGAGACTATCACAGAGCAGGTACATTTATACGGAGACTTGATTACACACAGGTGGATTCTATTTATCATCATCGGTCATTTAGGACAACATTGGATCATTCAGAGATCCTCACTGAACTTCTGGAGTGAGTTTGCCGCACTGAAAGTAAAGGGGCCGAATAATATTGCATGTCCCACTTTTCAGTTTTTTATTTGTTAAAAAAGTTTAAATTATCCAATAAATGTTGTTCCACTTCACGATTGTGTCCCACTTGTTGTTGATTCTTGACAAAAAAATTAAATTTCATATCTTTATGTTTGAAGCCTGAAATGTGGTGAAAGGTTGCAAGATTCAAGGGGGCCGAATACTTTTGCAAGGCACTGTATATATATATATATATATATATATATATACACATACGTATATATGTAGATGTATAAATAGGACTGGTGCTATGCAGGCAAGGGAGGGGGTGCTTGATCCACATTCCCGGCGTGCAAGCGGCCATGCGTGAAATGCACTCTATCGAGCGAAAAGACCCATTGATCCTGACATGTGTTGGCATGTTTGACTACATTAACTGTCATTTCATAATTTACGTTAATCCTGCAGGAAATTCAGTGTACGTGTGATGAAATGCAGTATTAGGAGTTCTGTGTTAACCTGTGGCGCTATCATGGACAACTAGTCTAATATCGAAGGGTTCCATCTGGTGAGCATTTTAGTTTCCTGCCCAGGGTCGCAATTAAGTAAGTGATGCCTTGGTGGAGGCCATGAAATACAACATATGTGTTTAGAGTGCGAGAACAGCGCTGCGAGGGAAAATGGCAGCAGAGTTTCGCCACCATTGATCGGTTCTCCAGCGCTGAACGAAGGGGTCACAGAGGCTGGCAGGGATCATTAGTGGGTTTGTCCTGTTTTGCAGTGGCAGCATCAATGTGGCCTGGAGATGGTTTGGTAATGTTTCAGCTTGGAAGAGGATAAAAAAGATCACATTTGATATCCAGAATGAAAGGTTAGTGAGGGTTTGTGTTTTTCTTTAAATTTTACTTTAGAATCGCGCATCTGCCTTGAAATGGTAATTTCCAAGCATTGGCATTCATCGGCCTATGGAAAAGTATCTGATGTCACTTCATCGGTTAGAAAATTATGAATTACTACACATAATTTGGTTTACCTAGCTATGCCAGCCACATATACTGGAAAGATGATGTACCACTAGCTCAAATTAGGTTTGGGAAGTAGTCTGATACAGAAATAAGTATTTAGTCAAACACCAATTGTGCAACTTCTCCTACTTTAAAAGATTAGAGAGGCCTGTAATTGTCAACATGGGTAAACCTCAAACATGAGAGACAGAATGTGGGGGGAAAAATCACATTGTTTGATTTTTAAAGAATTTATTTCCAAATTAGAGTGGAAAATAAGTATTTGGTCACCTGCAAACAAGCAATATTTCTGGCTGTCAAAGAGGTCTAAGTTCTTCTAACGAGGTCTAACGAGGCTCCACTCGTTACCTGTATATTATGTTATAACTCATTATCGGTATAAAAGACACCTGCCCACAATCTCAGTCAGTCACACTCCAAACTCCACTATGGCCAAGACCAAAGAGCTGTCGAAGAACACCAGAGACAAAATTGTAGACCTGCACCAGGCTGGGAAGACTGAATCTGCAATAGGTAAAACGCTTGGTGTAAAGAAATCAACTGTAGGAGCAATTATTAGAAAATGGAAGACATACAAGACCACTGATAATCTCCCTCGATCTGGGGCTCCATGCAAGATCTCACCCCGTGGCGTCAAAATGATAAAAGAACCAGAACCACACGGGGGGACCTAGTGAATAACCTACAGAGAGCTGGGACCAAAATAACAAAGGCTACTATCGGTAACACAATGTTCCGCCAGGGACTCAAATCCTGCACTGCCAGACATGTCCCCCTGCTGAAGAAAGTACATGTCCAGGCCCGTCTGCGGTTCGCTAGAGATCATTTGGATGATCCAGAAGAGGACTGGGAGAATGTGTTATGGCCAGATGAAACCAGAATAGAACTTTTGGTAAAACACAGGTTCTCGTGTTTGGAGGAGAAAGAATACTGAATTGCATCCGAAGAACACTATACCCACTGTGAAGCACTGGGGTGGAAACATCATGCTTTGGGGCTGTTTTTCTGCAAAGGGACCAGGACGACTGACCTGTGTAAAGGAAAGAATGAATGGGGCCATGTATCGAGAGATTTTGAGTAAAAATCTCCTTCCATCAGCAAGGGCATTGAAGATGAGACGTGGCTGGGTCTTTCAGCATGACAATGATCCCAAACACACAGCCAGGGCAACAAGGGAGTGGCTACGTAAGAAGCATTTCAAGGTCCTGGAGTGGCCTGGCCAGTCTCCAGATCTCAACCCCATAGAAAATCTGTGGAGGGAGTTGAAAGTCCGTGTTGCCCAACGACAGCCCCAAAACATCACTGCTCTAGAGGAGATCTGCATGGAGGAATGGGCCAAAATACCAGCAACAGTGTGTGAAAAGCTTGTGTAGAGTTACAGAAAACGTTTGGCCTCCATTATTGCCAACAAAGGGTACATAACAAAGTATTGAAATGAACTTTTGGTATTGACCAAATACTTATTTTCCACCATGATTTGCAAATGAATTCTTTAAAAATATTGTTGTATCACATATTGTGAAAAGGACAAGAGTCAAATGTAAAAATCCTGACTGGCCTTTGAGCATCAGGCCTCATGGTCAACCATAAAAATCTTTCGAAATCTAAACTTTGAGAAGATTGATTTAGACTTGGTAAGCAGCATGTTGCTCATCTGCCAAACGGTTTCGCTCTTTAAGAAATGAGAGGCTTGCGTAGCAGTGGTACAAGATAAATTGAATCATCTAATGACAAATTTTATTTCCTGCAGATTTCGTGTAATGTAATTGTTTAACAAAACAAAAACTCTAAAATGGGCGACTGGAACTTCCTTGGCGGAATCTTGGAGGAGGTCCACATCCACTCCACCATGGTGGGCAAGATCTGGCTGACCATCCTGTTCATCTTCCGTATGCTGGTGCTGGGTGTTGCCGCTGAGGATGTGTGGAATGACGAGCAATCGGACTTCATCTGCAATACAGAACAGCCGGGGTGCCGCAACGTGTGCTACGACCAGGCCTTCCCCATCTCGCTCATCCGCTACTGGGTCCTACAGGTGTTGTGGAAATGAAATACTCCTTCTGGTATATACTGATAATAGCTGGGAAAGTATCCGGAATCCGAGTATTGGTCAGATAGGCAAATAGCATTAGCGGGAAATTGAATATAATAAGAGATTTTTCTTTACACTTTTTCAGTCATTGTCAGAGAAGACTCTGGATTCTAATGTTAGGTAATATGTTTGGTAGCTCGGCCTTACCAGGCGAATACCATCAGTGTCTTGAAACAACAATCAGGAAATCAATGTAACAGCATGCCAATGTGCCATGTACGGTCATGTGAAAAAAACGACACCCCTTTAAATATTAAGTTCCTTAAGAATGTTCACATATCAATGTCTGATCTTGGTTTCCTTTATCTCTGGAAAAGAAAGTGATTTAATTGTAGGTAAACAAAAATTAAAATTGTTTTACTTATTAAACCAAATTTATCAACAAAAATGCATATTCTAATTGAGGAAAAAGTTAATACACCCTACCACCTAATAGCTAATGTTACCCCCTTTGGCCGAAATCACTTCAGTGAGACGCTTTTTGCAGCCATCTATTGACATCAGTCTGAAGAAAGTTCGCCCCACTCCTCAACGCAGAATACTTTCAACAGTGACCGACTGTTGAAGTGAGTGAAAACACCATGGTGAGATCACAGGAGCTGTCTGAGGCCTCCAGAAAGAAGATTCTAGACGCTTATGAACAGTGTTGTTAATAACGGCGTTACAATATAACGGCGTTACTAACGGCGTTATTTTTT
Organism: Corythoichthys intestinalis; assembly: GCF_030265065.1. NCBI lineage: Eukaryota > Metazoa > Chordata > Actinopteri > Syngnathiformes > Syngnathidae > Corythoichthys > Corythoichthys intestinalis. The sequence goes on from NC_080416.1 coordinate 26,240,160, forward strand.
TCAGTAATGAGTAATCTAATTAATTACTTTTCTCATCTTGGCAACGCCGTTACCGTTACTGAGGCGGGAAAGGCGTGCGTTACTATGCGTTACTAAGTTGGTTGAATAAAAAAAAGTCTGAGAGAAACGGACTCACGGGGACGAGAGCAGAGCAGGAGTGGGGAAGACGCCGTTCCAACCGCGATGCTAGGTGGCTCCAATAATACCTGACTGCAGCCGTAGCCGACAAACTACGCCCACATGACACGGTAGATATCATATTATAGAACTAGATGCAAATGACAGACACTGCTGCACTGCCAACATGTTTTAAGGACTACATGCGTTTGTAAACAGCCGCCATCTTAAAGCAGTAGACCTCTCAGGAAGGCCCTGATGTAGAGATCCTTCCTAGCGAACCTAAGTAATTTTTTAAAATCTAAAATGCTCCTAAATCGGCAAAATCTTAACTTAAATCTATCTTTAAATGATGAAACAGTTTTAAAACTTACACATGTTTAAAGTAGACAGAAGGCAACTAATGCAATAACGGGAGAAATTTTAACAACTTTAACGATTGATTCACAACTTTAAATGACTTCCACACATAGCAAAGGTTACTAGCTAGTTATCGCAATACCCTTGTGTCTAGTTAAGTGGAGGGTAAAGAATTGGGCTAGGGCCAATTGTCCCCCAAACACTTTAAGCTTCACATTGTGTGACCTGTGTGTTTTTTTTTTTGTTTTTTTTTTTTTTTTTTTTTGAGGAAAAAAAAAATATCACTAGTTACTTTGCCAAGTAACTAATTACTCTTACATTCAGGTAACTGAGTTACTAACGCAATTACTTTTTGGGAGAAGTAATTTGTAACTGTAATTAATTACTTTTTTAAAGTAAAATTAACAACACTGCATGGCACTAAATGCGTTAGTAGACAGCCGCCATCTTAAAGCAGTAGACTTTTTAGGACGGCTCTGTTGTAGAGAACCTTCCTAGCGAACCTAAGTAACTTTTTATCTAAAATACTTCTAAATCGGCAAAATCTTGACTTGAATCTATCTTTAAATGATGAAACAGTTTTAAAACTTTCATATGTCGAAAGTTGAGAGAAGGGAAGAAATGCAATAATGGGAGCAATTTTAACAACTTTTAACAGTTGATCCAGGGTAAAGGGTAAATTAGGGTAAAGAATTGGGCTCGGGCCAATTGTACCAAAAACCTTCACAAAAAACTTCACATAGTGTGGCCAATGTTTTTTTTTTTTTTTTTTTTTTTTGAGGGGGAAAAAAAAAAGTAATTATCACCAATTACTTTGCAAAGTAACTAATTACTCTTACATTCAGGTAATTGAGTTACTAACGCAATTACTTTTTGGGAGAAGTAATTTGTAACTATAATTAATTACTTTTTTTCAGTAAGATTAACAACACTGCTTATGAATCTGGTGAGGGACTTCAAAAGATCTCAAAAGAATATAAAATCAGCCATTCAACTGTCCGGAAAATATTCGACAAGTGGAGGACATTCAAAACAACTGCCAACATGCCCAGGTCTGGCCTTCCAAGCAAGTTCACCCCGAGAGTAGACCGCAAGATGCTAAAAGAAATCTGAATCTATAATTGAATTATTTGGACAACCCAACAGAAGATGTTTGGCATAAACCCAATCCAGCATTCCAGGAAACATCCTCATACCAACTGTGAAGCATGGAGGTGGAAGAGTCATGGTTTAGGGATGCTTTGCTGCAGGACCTGGCCAGCTCACCATCATTGAATCCACCATGAATTCTATCGTGTATTAGAGGGTGCTTGAGGAACAGGTGAGATCATCTGTGGAAAAAAGTCAAAGCTGAGGCAAAACTGAACCCTTCAACATGACAAAAAACATACCAGTAAATCCACCAAGGACTCGCTGAAAAGGAAGAAATGGAGAGTCCTGTAATGGCCGAGTCAACGCCCAGACTTTAATCCCATTGAGATGCTGTGGGGTGACTTGAAACATGCTGTACATTCAAGAAACCCCTTTAAACATCTCACAGCTGAAAGTATTCTGTGTTGTGGAGTGGGGGCAAACTTTCTTCAGACCGATGTCAAAGACTGGTAGATGGCTACAAAAAGCGTCTCAATTAAGTTATTTCAGCTAAAGGGGGTAACGCTAGCTATTAGGTGGAAGGGTGTTCTAACTTTTTCCTCAGTTAGAATATGCATTTTTGTTGATAAATTTGATTTAATGAGTAAAACAATGTTCATTTTTGTTGTTTACCTGCTATTAAATCACTTTCTTTTCCAGAGATGGAGAAAAACAAGACCAGACATTGATATGCGAACATTTCTTAATAAAGAACTGAATATTTAATGGGGTGTCCTCATTTTTTCACATGACTATGCATCAACAGGAGCAGTTCAAAATCAATATTTTGTGACAGCATGAAATATTTAAATGAAATACATTATAGTCAATAGAGGTGTGCATCGGCACTGCCCTCACGATTCGATTACGATTCGGAGGGCCACGATTCGATTTGATTCGATTCGATTCAGAGGGTCACAATTCGATTCGGTTCGATTCGGCAATGCATCGCGATGCATTAAAGCCTGGGATGCATTAAAATTCTAAAGCAAAGCATATTTTTCGTGAATCATCAGGCAACACAAGCGGTCAGACATTAAACAACTTTTTATTGGCTCTTGCCTTGCCTTGTGTCACTCCTGGTTGAAGTCAAATGAAAATACTTTTATATACTGTATATATTTAAAAAAAAAAAAAAAAAAAAAAAAAAAAAAAAACAGATCACAGCATTTAATTAGTGCTCTGAATGAGACCAGGGCTTTTTTTTTTTTTACACACAGTAGCAGCCTTTCACACAGTGCAACATCTGAACTCCTGTGCAAAATCAGTAATAACAGTCACTGTATTTTAGTCACAATGACCCATCAATAAAAATATTCATGTAAATATTAAAGAAAACGACAAAGAAAATATTGTAGTGCAGCAGCATCTTTATCGCAATATCAATCCAGGGATCAGTTCAGATGCAAACAAAACATCAACTAAATTGCAATGTAGAACAAAAGTAAAATGTAGGCATAGCCCGCTATATACAGTGCCTTGCAAAAGTATTCGGCCCCCTTGAATCTTGCAACCTTTCGCCACTTTTCAGGCTTCAAACATAAAGATATGAAATTTAATTTTTTTGTCAAGAATCAACAAGTGGGACACAATCGTGAAGTGGAACAACATTTATTGGATAATTTAAACTTTTTTAACAAATAAAAAACTGAAAAGTGGGGCGTGCAATATTATTCGGCCCCTTTACTTTCAGTGCAGCAAACTTACTCCAGAAGTTCAGTTAGGATCTCTGAATGATCCAATGTTGTCCTAAATGACCGATGATGATAAATAGAATCCACCTGTGTGTAATCAAGTCTCCGTATAAATGCACCTGCTCTGTGATAGTCTCAGGGTTCTGTTTAAAGTGCAGAGAGCATTATGAAAACCAAGGAACACACCAGGCAGGTCCGAGATACTGTTGTGGAGAAGTTTAAAGCCGGATTTGGATACAAAAAGATTTCCCAAGCTTTAAACATCTCAAGGAGCACTGTGCAAGCCATCATATTGAAATGGAAGGAGCATCAGACCTCTGCAAGTCTACCAAGACCCGGCCGTCCTTCCAAACTTTCTTCTCAAACAAGGAGAAAACTGATCAGAGATGCAGCCAAGAGGCCCATGATCACTCTGGATGAACTGCAGAGATGTACAGCTGAGGTGGGAGAGTCTGTCCATAGGACAACAATCAGTCGTACACTGCACAAATCTGGCCTTTATGGAAGAGTGGCAAGAAGAAAGCCATTTCTCAAAGATATCCATAAAAAGTCTCGTTTAAAGTTTGCCACAAGCCACCTGGGAGACACACCAAACATGTGGAAGAAGGTGCTCTGGTCAGATGAAACCAAAATGGAACTTTTTGGCCACAATGCAAAACGATATGTTTGGCGTAAAAGCAACACAGCTCATCACCCTGAACACACCATCCCCACTGTCAAACATGGTGGTGGCAGCATCATGGTTTGGGCCTGCTTTTCTTCAGCAGGGACAGGGAAGATGGTTAAAATTGACGGGAAGATGGATGCAGCCAAATACAGGAACATTCTGGAAGAAAACCTGTTGGTATCTGCACAAGACCTGAGACTGGGACGGAGATTTATCTTCCAACAGGACAATGATCCAAAACATAAAGCCAAATCTACAATGGAATGGTTCAAAAATAAACGTATCCAGGTGTTAGAATGGCCAAGTCAAAGTCCAGACCTGAATCCAATCGAGAATCTGTGGAAAGAGCTGAAGACTGCTGTTCACAAACACTCTCCATCCAACCTCACTGAGCTCGAGCTGTTTTGCAAGGAAGAATGGGCAAGAATGTCAGTCTCTCGATGTGCAAAACTGATAGAAACATACCCCAAGCGACTTGCAGCTGTAATTGGAGCAAAAGGTGGCGCTACAAAGTATTAACGCAAGGGGGCCGAATAATATTGCACGCCCCACTTTTCAGTTTTTTATTTGTTAAAAAAGTTTAAATTATCCAATAAATTTTGTTCCACTTCACGATTGTGTCCCACTTGTTGTTGATTCTTGACAAAAAATTAAAATTTTATATCTTTATGTTTGAAGCCTGAAATGTGGCGAAAGGTTGCAAGGTTCAAGGGGGCCGAATACTTTTGCAAGGCACTGTATGTGCGATAGAGGTTAGATCGAGTCTAAAAAATCCAGCCCGACCCGACACGGCCCGCTGGTATTAAAGCCCGACCCGGCCCAAGCCCGATCAATTAACTAGATTTGCAGGCCCAGCTCGAAAAACCCGATTTTTTTTTTTGGGGGGGAGTGACGCGGGAAAAAAACGAATCAGCAGCAATTTATTTTCATTTCTTCGAGTTGGCAGAAAAAACGCAAGTTTTCTTAATGTTTAAATAGTCTACATATTTTTATGATCATTATAAAAGCATTTACACAACGAAATAACGCTGGGAAAGTTTAATATATATAATAAAAAAAACGGTTTTGCAGACACACAGAGGGGAAGATTCAAAAGGATCACATTTCTGTTGCCTTTGTGTGCATAAATAAAAGTGTCCTTCGTAACGAATTCTCAGTTGGCAGAAAAAAAACGCAATTTTTCTTAATGTTTAAATAGTCTATATATTTTTATGGTCATTATAAAAGCATTTACACAACGAAATAACGCCAGGAAAATTTAATATTAAAAAAAATAAACATGCGGTTCTGCAGACACACAGAGGAGAAGATTTGAAAAGCATCACATTTGTGTTGCCTTTGTGTGCATAACTAAAATTGTCTTTCGTAACGAATCGCATCGGGAGGAGGAGAAGAAAAAGCAGGCGGCGCCACGGCGTTCATGTGAGTGCACAAGCAAATGCACAATACAGAGAGCCTGTTCTCGGTTTAATCCCTTTTTTTTTTTTTTTTTTTTTTTTTTTTTTTTAAATAATTTATTAGTCGGCGCGGCGGCCCGACCCGAACGTGAATGCTCAACATTTTGGGCCCAAGATCTAACCTCTAAGAGATAGGACATAACATAACAATGGCTGAAGCGGAGAAAGAGGGAGTGAGAAAGATTATTGATGCACCAAAGACATTGCAAGCAGACATCTGGAGACATTTTGGCTTCTACGAGGTTGGTGGGAAACTTGACCAGAGTTATGCGTGTGTAAAAAATGAAACATGAGAATAATAATACTAATGGGGAAACCAAATCCGTTGCGTCACCGGAATTGCAAAGGGAAGATTTTTGAACGTACTTATATATTTTAAAATGCGCTGAATCGATTCGGCTTGTTGCCCGCATCGAATCGAATCGTCCATGCCCCGCATCGGGATGCATCGCCGCATCGATTATTGTTGACACCACTAATAGTCAACACACTACTCAGCATTGAGACAAGCCAGATAAGTTGGCTAATTCAGGATGCCCTCTGGCAGGATGCCGGAGGACAACCCAAAATTATACTAGCCTGGGAATCGCTCTGGAACACCTGGACAAAGTGTGTTGGGAAAGGGAAGTCTGGGCCCTCTGGCACAAGCTGTTCCTGCAATCCCACCTCTGATCATCACAACCAGGCCTATTTCGAATTAAGTTTAAATTGCAGTACATGGACTACCACTGTAATTCTTAAGGTCCTGGGCAGTTCAAATTGAAATGGGAATACATAAAATCCATATTTGAAATGCGCCAGAAATGTTTCAGGATCAATATCAAGTTACCCACCTGGAGCACCTACCAGCCTTCTCTGGCAGGCCTTAATTTGCTCCTGGAAGGATTCTTCCTAGATCCTTCAGTTATCAACCATAATTTATGTTGTCGTTGTCTGCGAAACGGGTTAGGAAAGCTGAAAGATAATCCAGTGAAACAGGTAGTGTGTTTGGAAGCTTTCTCCAGTAAAGTAGTATTCTTCTAAGTACGGAAGTGTAATATCCTCAGGGCATTGTAAACAGGTGTGCTGTCCTGCTTCAACTCTTGCACTAGGATCTCTTAGCAGACATGCTGGTTTCTTGTCGGGCCCTGCAGGAAGAACTCACAGTGAACAATGAACCTCATATCTCTTCCACTAAAGGCTCAGGGGTTTGGTTTGCGGGTGGGTCTCAAAGATCCGTGAACCATCATTGGTGTTAGCACTACAAATCTATAGTTTGACTCTTTGTGACACCTGTCCTAGAACTTCTGACACACCTCCTGACCACACCTCGTACTCAACTGAAAGCAGTGCAATCTAGCAAATAGACTGATTATAATTTGAAATAATCTTGCAACTTTGCAGAACCACATATGACATTTTCCATTCAACACAGGTCATCTTCGTCTCTTCGCCATCTCTGGTCTACATGGGCCACGCCATATACCGACTGCGCGCCCTGGAGAAGGAGCGCCACTGCAAGAAGGTGGCGCTGCGCCGTGAGCTGGAGTCCGTAGACGCCGAATTGGCGGACGCCCGGCGGCGAATCGAAAAGGAGATGCGTTGTCTGGAACAGGGCAAGCTGAACAAGGCCCCGCTGAGGGGTTCACTTCTTTGTACCTACGTGGCGCACATAGTCACTCGCGCCGTGGTGGAGGTCAGCTTCATGACCGGCCAGCTGCTCCTCTACGGGCACCGCCTCAGCCCGCTCTACAAGTGTGACCGCCAACCCTGCCCTAATGTGGTGGACTGCTTCGTGTCGCGGCCGACTGAGAAAACTGTCTTCATGGTGTTCATGCAGATAATCGCATGTATTTCCCTGTTCCTCAGCCTTCTGGAAATCATGCACTTGGGCTACAAGAAGATCAAAAAGGGCATTCTGGACTACTACCCGCATATCAAGGACGATTTAGATGACTACTATGTCAACAAGTCCAAGAAGAATTCGGTGGTGCACCAGGTGTGTGTTGGTACATCTGCGGGCGGGCGCAAGGCCACCATCCCAACAGCACCCAGCAGCTACACCTTGTTGTTGGAGAAGCAGGGCAACGGGCCCAACTACCCACTTCTCAACGCCTCCTCCGCCTTTGTGCCAATCCAAGAGGACCCAAGTGTCAAGCTGGTGGGGTTTAAGGATAGCAAAGAGGGCGTCTCAAGCCCCACTGATCAGAACAGCAACAACACGAGCAGCGAAACCCGTTCGCCACCCGTTGACAAGGACGCAGAGGAGCTGGATTGCGCCGAATACCCCACCTCCTCCGACCCACCCGCTCTCCCGGTCGTGGCCCGAAAGTCCCGGAGACAGAGTCCTCAGTGGAATTGCTCCACGGTTCTCGAGAGCAACGCCTCAGATAGCGGCGACTCCTACCCGGGCGGCTCCATGAAGCTCCGAGGAGGAAGCGGAAGCGGAACCGTGGGCCCCCGAGCTAGGAACCTGCTCTCCAAGTCGGACAGCGTGAGGAGGCCCGGCAGGCCTCAGAGCCCGGAATCGGGCGAGGATGCCAGCTCGGTGTCCCGACGCAGCCGAGACAGCCCAAGCCCTGCTGCCTCCTCCCCAAACCGGCGGGTGTCTGCAACCAGCAGCGGTGGCAGCAGCAGCAGGCGAGCGCCCACAGATTTGCAGATTTGACATGCCGTTCACAGATGGACATTTTTTTCGACAGGTAGTGGCGGCGTGTAACGAAACTGGAAATAGTTCAAGTATGGAGGTCGATTTTTCAGAATCTCTACTGAAGTATTCATTCATGTAAAGACGTAAAGTTTACGTAATGGATTTAAAAGCTGTACATTCTCCTTACTCTGTCAAAGTAGGTTGGTCACATAATCCAGATGTCATTCACAAATACTAGTTATTTCAAACCTCTACAAAGTAACAAAGAACAAATTCTTCGTTACAATCAAGGGCGTAGGTTTGGCCTCAACATTGGTAGGGACGATATACCAGCATAGACCCGCATGTACACTTTTTGCTTGGGACGGGACATTAATAAGACCAAACATTATTGAACAAAGTCGGCACTTTTTGTTATGTACTTCCTCAATCTAAGTACATTTAAGGCCGAGATTTGAGTGGAAAAACACTTCTTTATTCAGTGTGCTTCTCTCATCACATGTGCACACGACTCATCACTTAGGGTTCTTTTTACTGTAATACCACACCCACAGGGAGCGCATACCACACCCGCAGGGAGAGCACAACTATGGCAACAGAACGTTGACATAGATATGTTAAAGTTCAGGAGATAGAACATTGATTCAAACTTTTTAAGAAACCTTTTGAAGTGCAAGTCCTTTTATATAAAATTGGGGAGCTATCCAAGAACGAGTCCACTTCTGGGGGATACTAGAGTACCCCTAGACTCAAACTAAGATATTGTAATATAAAACTGATTTGGGAAAAAAAATATTTTAAAAAATCTGACATATCCAACATACTAAACTACCGCAAGACTCGAACCAAAGTACTTTCATGAAATTCCGATGTGTAATTTGATTTCATAGATTTTTTTTTTTCATGTCAGTGTCCCCCCTGACATGACTTTTTTTTTTTAAATAAAAGGACTTGCACTCTGAAGCGATTGTCTTGCATTGCCATAATGCAAACACTGATCCAATTGAAGGATGGCTAGCTTGACTTCATTGTTCCTTGTGGAGGCTGGCCTGACCGCAGGAGTTCTGCAGGTTAGCAAATTCACACATTTTAACGTAATGCTAACTCCGATCCAACTTGGACTTTCAGCAGCAAATTTAGTGGTGTTTCTCCCACCTCCACAACATTGACATCTTTTTACATGACTAACAGTGGCTGTCTGTTGCTGGCGGAAAAAACTGTCCACTCGATCGCAACGCTAGTGTGGGTAACTCGCGGCATCCAAAAAAAAATTTTTTTTCCTTCAATGTACATAGTTAATTGTCTGTATGTTGTGTTTTGTCAGCAACATATGAGGTTATGCAGCACCAGTCTCTCTCTAGGCAGCTTCTTGCTCACGTTTTTCTAGTTTGATAGTTTCCAGCAGAATTAACTACATTTCTCACAGTTTAATTTCCGTTAACAGTAGAAAACACAAACAGAAGGACACTTCTGAGCAACTTCCTACTCGAGTTTTGCAGGTTAGCAAGTTCACACAGGTAAATGTTTTGCTAAATCTGACGCAGGTTAGACTTTCAGTCGCCAAATAAGTGGTGTTTTTCCCACCTCAACAACATTGACGTCTTTTTACATGACTAACAGTGGCTGGCTGTTGCTGGCAGAAAAAACTGTCCACTCGATCGCAACGCTAGTGTGGGTAACTTGCGGCATCCAAAAAATATTTTTTTTCTTCAATTAGAGGTGTGCGAAATTTCCGATTCTTTGATTATTCGCGATTCGGCCTTGGAAGATTCGAGAACGATTCACAAACATCCAAATTCCGATTATTGAAATATGTCAAATAAATCGGAAGTAAAACACACTCAGCGCGCCACGCGGTCTTCAGGACGCAATGAACATCATGCTTGTCATTACCCGGCCCCTCGGGTAATGCCAATGCTCAACACACAGCTCTAGCTCAACTCATGCCGCAAGATAAAAAAACAACAACATACCTGACTGCTGCCGAAAGCTGCTACAAAGTCCACATAATGTTAAGGTAGATATCATATTTATATAGGACTAGATGCAAAATAGACTCGGTGGCGATAGCAGCACATGTAGAGAAAGCTAGATGCGGGCGTTAGTAAACGGCCGCCATCTTAAAGCAGTAGACTTCCCTGCAAGGCTGTTGTAGCGAACCTTCCAAGCGAACCTAATTAACTTTTTATCTAAAATACTCCTAAATCGGTAAAATATTGACTTGAACCTATCTTTAAAATAGTTTTAAAACTTTCACATGTCGAAAGTAGACAAAAGGGAAATTATGGAATAACAGGAGCAATTTCAACAACTTAAAAGGTTGATTGACAACATTAAATTAATTGAATGTAGTTTAAAGCTGCTGATACAGAATGGGGATTTGAGTATATTATTTATTGTTTTTAACTGTTAACTTGATACTGAAATAGTCGTTTATTTAAGCCTGCGAGGCTTTTATTTTTTATTTTTTAGTTACAGTTTTTGTAACTAATGTACAAAACATTAGCAGCTAATAGCGGGGGGGGGGGGGGGGGGGGTGTCATCAATAATCGATTTATAATCGAATCGTAGCCTCTGAATCGTAATCGAATCGTTAGGTGCCCAAAGATTCCCACCGCTATCTTCAAAGTACATAGTTAATTGTGTGTATGTTGTGTTGTGTGAGCAACATATGAGGTTATGCAGCACCAGTCTCTCTCTAGGTAGCTTCTTGCTCACGTTTTTCTAGTTTGATAGTTTCCAGCAGAATTAACTACATTTCTCACAGTTTAATTACCGTTAACAGTAGAAAACACAAACAGAAGGACACTTCTAAGCAACTTCCTACTCGAGTTTTGCGGGTTAGCAAGTTCACACAGTTTAATGTTATGCTAACTCTGATGCAGGTCGGACTTTCAGTAGCAAAATTAGTGGTGTGTTTCCCACCTCCACAACATTGGCGTCTTTTTAAATTACTTACAGTGGCCGCTGCTGGCCGGAAAAAAAACTAGTAATATCCCTCCTCTTCGAAGGGGATGGAGAAGGCGGCATGTTGTCGACATGAATTTGTGTGGTGGGGGTGTGGGGGTCAAGTCATCAGCCAATCAAATGTGTGTTTGAGGGGAAACATTTCTCACAGTTTAATTACCGTTAACAGTAGAAAACACAAACAGAGGGACACTTCTACGCAGCTTCCTACTCGAGTTTTGCAGGTTAGCAAGTTCACACAGTTTAATGTTAAGCTAACTCGGATGCAGGTTGGCCTTTCAGTAGCAAAATTAGTGGTGTGTTTCCCACCTCCACAACATTGGCGTCTTTTTAAATTACAGTGGCTGCTGCTGGCTGGGGGAAAAAAAACTGCTAATATCGCTCCACTTCGAAAGGGGTGGAGAAGGCGGCATGTTGTCGACATGAATTTGTGTGGCGGGGTTGTGGGGGTCAAGTCATCAGCCAATCAAATGTGCGTTTGAAGGGAAAAAAATGGACCTGGCACATTCAGCAAGTGAAAAGGAATAAATGTAAGTCAGAGCATAATGAAAATAATTCACTTAATAATGGTAGGGTCTTTTCTGTCCTGATAACATATGGGAAGGCAATCTAAATTACCTATATAACTGAATTCATTTATAATGCAAAAAAAGGTTGCTTAAAAGTTGGTGGGGACAATTTGAGCATCCTGAAAAGTTGGTAGTGTTATGTCCCTACTGTCCCTATGCAAACCTACGCCCTTGGTTACCGTACTTGAGTTGATTTTTCAGCTATCTGCTTTGAAGGGAGTGGCCGGGAAAGTTAAAAGATAATCCATAATGATGTAGCGGATGTTACATAAGCAGGGGGATATGTACAGGTCAAGCAGTCAACTTTAATGCATAAATCAGTCATCAATCTTTTGTTATGCACTCTTGCCAGAACGTTTATGTAGAATTTTCTGGTGCAGTTGATATTTATGACAAGTATTCCTAATTATTAATTGTGAGTAAATATATTTTGTTTCAGTGAAATTTTGTAAGCCGTCCATCTTGACTGAGTCAAGGTATATTCTGTATTTTACATTATAGAAGATTCTTTTGAGGAACCGGCAAACAGAAATGACACAACTTTCTTTCCATGACTTAAAAGCAGTTAATGTTTATTGTACATATTTACTGAGAAAATAAATCAATTCTATTCGTAATAAAAGCTGTTTTTTTTATACGACTCCATGTATGGAAAGTCTTTGGAGGAAAAGCAAATCCCTACATCACAGATTGAGCTGATGGCTCGTACAGCATCAACTGCAAAGCAAACAATATAGAAAAATGAGAGAAGTGAATGTTGTGTTTGTTCTCTTATTTGTTACCTTGCTCTTTAGCTGCTGGTTCTCTTCTGTGAGAAGCTGAAACTTTTGCTGCAGTTCAGCTTTTTCAGAGACAAGAACCTCATTTTCCTGTGCGATGATCTGGCGCTTCAAAAAACTACATTGGTTAGGTTCAGGTCATTTTTTTAAGGTGGTACTTCAATATAGACAAGAGTACTTCAATATTGTTGGTCTACGTGCGTTCCTGCACTGGTTGAGTTCAAACATCTTTTGCTGAGACAGTTACAATTTGTCAACAGTTATGGGTGTGCACCGGCTGTTGCATTTTTTGTTTGCCTTAGAATAGTCTTCTTGTCAAATGCTAAGTTATGTGAGTGTTTTGAATGCACAGTTGTTTTATTTTCAGCTTGACAGTAAACTCAACTTAAAACCAGAGGTGGGTAGTAATTAGTCTGTTACTTTTACTTGAGTAACTTTTTGAGAAAAAACCCAACACAATATGGAATTTCATGACAACATACATTTTTAAATCTGTAAGAGGACTGGAATTTCTGTCAAGGTGTAACTACAACATTTCTAAGTGACCAGTTAAATTAGCCAAATTCCACACTCAACTTCTTATGTAATGGTCAATGATATACCGTAATTTTCGGACTATAAGCTGCTACTTTTTCTCCTTCATTTTGAATCCTGCGGCTTATAGTCCAGTGCGGCCTGTTTGTTGATTTATTTGGGTTAATAGGCAACACATCCCTAGCATGCATTGCAGCACTACAGAGGTAAATAACAATCAAAATTCAAGTTCTGTGCTAATTATTTATTCAGTTAGTGTTCCATTAATTGCTTGCTATGGTATTTGGTAACAGTTTATTTGACAGCAACGTCATAAGACTGTCATAAGACCGTCATAATTATGACATGACACTATAATTGGCATTACTGAATGCTTATGACAGATGTCATTAAGTGCCGTCTGGCAAATTATGATACTAACTTCATTTATGTCCAGCTCAGATCTTTTACATCCATTCAAAAGTGAGATAATTTAGTGGATAACACTAAATGACTGATGTTATAAGCATCCATTAATGCTCATGACAGTGTCATGTCATAATTATAATTGTCTAATGACAGTCTAAAGGCACCACTGTCAAATAAAGTGTTACCAAATACCATAACTAGCAATGAATGAAACAACTGGAACAGTAACTGAACAAATAATTAGCACAGAATATGAATTTTGATTGCCATTTACATCTGTAGCGCTGCAATGCATGCTAGGAGGCATGTTGGACAGCAACAGTGTTGACAGCAGGTGGCAACAGAGGTTGACTGTCTCACCCAAAGGAGCAGTGATGGCCAAATGAAGCTTCTTGAAGTATTGCTTAGCTTTGCAGCCAATTGGTTCAAAGCTTCATGGTGGTTCATTTGGTTATATGACAGTCGTATGATGCGGCTTTCAAATAACGTGTTACCGGTTAATAGCTTTTGGTGTAAAGATCCCGTAATACAGTGAGAACAGCTGTCCAGTGAGGCTTATCTATGAACAAATGTCGTTTTCGTGCCAAATTTGGTGGGTAGCGGCTTATAGTCAGGTGCGCCTTATAGTGCGAAAATTACGGTACTTATAAGAGTAGTTTTACGAAGCCATACTTTTTACCTTTACTTAAATAGATTTGTGAGGAAGAAACGCTACCCTTACTCCGCTACCTTGACCTTTTTTGTTGTTGTTGCCAACAGTAGCTCTACCAGTTTCACCAATGAGACGTTGCAACAATAATCGCATGACTCCATTATACCAATCAGACTCATGACTGCCTTTCTATGATCACACTGGCCTGTTCAATCACGTGGAGTCTTTAAAGCACCATAAAAATTAAGCATTTAACATAGAGCGCTGCACTCAACATGACTGGAAAGCATGGATTTTAACCTCTCTCGCCGTTTTTTTGGCACCGATTGACCACGGAAAACTGGAGGATCCTTTTAATTTCATAATAAGAATTATGAAGGACTGATTCACTATTCCAGTGTTTTTTTAATCAGTGTGCTGAGGCACACTAGTGTGCCGTGAGAGAGCGTTAGGTGTGCTGCGAGATATTATCCAATATTGCATTTTTTTGTTTGTTTTTTACGTTTTTATGTCGTCAGGCAAAGATGCAGTAGAATGGAAGGAGTAGGTAGAAGGTTTCGGTTTCACTCGTGTGCAGATGAGCGAGATATTGCTCGTGTCGCGTTCAAGAACTGCTCGGATTTCTAGCCATCAGCCACCTTGCTGTCGGCGACAACGTGGACCCCAGCACGTCTACTGTACATAATTTGATTATACTCTTCAAGTGTCGCTATACATGAAAGTGTCCTTTCCATTATAGCAATATGTGACGGCCGTCAATCCTCCCCCTGTGTTTCATTCCAACACATTTTCAAGGTCTAGAAATCCAAGTAGTTCTTGAACGCGACACGAGCAGCTATCCAACAGTGACATAGTGCCAAGCAAGCTTAAACTTCATCTCCAAACGAAACACCCGTCTCTTCAAAACAAGTTGATGTTTTTAAGAAAAACTACAAAGGTAAATGAGAAAGCCCTCACAGCCATGTTGCTGAACTTGTTGCTAAAACCAAAAAGTCCCACACTCTGGCAGAGACATTAATACTACCTGCCTGCAAAGATAATGTCAGTGAGATGCTCGGGCCTGATGTGGTTAAAGACATTGCTAAAGCAAGAGGTGTTGAAGAAGAGCTTCGTGTGTGTCTTTCTTCAATTCCTGCCAGGATATCGGCTTTGTGTTCATCTAAATAGGCTCAAGTTTCACACTAAGTAAGTATAAATATTGAGAAATTATTTTATAATTAAAAATACTGTACAGAAGTTAATTTTGGAACATTTTTGGTTTGTGGTGTGCCGCGATTCAGAAAAGGTTGAAAAACACTGCACTATTCAAACTAGGAACTATTTTCTCCACCAGATGGCACTCATGCTCTTTGAATGATCATCTTCAGTTCTGCATTTTTTTTTCTCGTCGGAATTCAATGATTTTTTAAATAGGATTTCTTTGGCTTAATATGATTATGTAACAGGCTATATTGTACAGTATAATATTAATAATAGTTAGATAACTTTGTGCTGAAAAAATGTCATTGTTTAAAAGAAAATAATCAAGCTTACCATTGTAAGCAGTTACTCACAGTGTTACTCATTACTTCAGTATTGTTTTCACTAAATGTTTTTTACTTGTCCATGAGTACATTTTTTGATGACTACTTTTGAAATGACTTGAATAATATTATTTTGAAGTAATGCTACTCTTACTTGAGTAAACTTTTTGGCTACTCTACCCACCTCTGCTTATAAAACACTAATATAGTGGAAAGAAAGGATACTCCAAAGCATTGTCTGGTTTTTCATCCTCGCGGTAAAGTGCCGTCATTGCTGTAAATGTGAAGTGGTTAATGAGCAATAAATTCATTTCACATCAAAATCTTGAAAACTTTATTTCTGATAAAGAGATGATACTTACCGTTCGTCAGGGTGTCAAGGACTCCAGTTTTTTCGAGATACCTTTTAAAATCTTCTCGCTTCCACAATAATGAGTCCTGAGATTAGAGAAAAATATTATTTACACAGTAAATGTGTTGAACTATTTGTTTAATGTTTAAGAAAAGCGACGCACGCTAGTTGCTATCGGCCATTTTGACAGTAAATTTGCAAGAAAATATTTCTCTTGAACTTACTTTTTTGTATGCCATGAAAAAAGTTGATTAATGAGCGAAAGTATGACGATGTTAAACTACAAGAGCGTGTTTTTCTTTCGGGTCGTGATGCACTCGTCGCTATAGTAACACGTTTTGTCCTGTAGCCACGGCAAAAAACATAATACTTTTTTTTTTTTTTTTTTTAACATATACATGTATACAAATACCCAATTCTCTTTTAAAATTGAGTATATTATTTCCATAAAAAATTAAAAACTAATAAAATACATTTTTCATTTTGTTTTTGACACAAAAGCACGACTCAATGAGCGCTAAAAATGAAGCTGACTTATAAAACAACTGGATTGTAGTGCGGCCATTTTTGAAGTTTTCCGAGCGTTTTATAGCTCTACACTTCCGTAAAGTGCCGACTACGTCATTACTCATGTGACCTCCGACTCCGGGCGAGCAAAAACAGCACTGCAGTCAAAATGTTTTTACAGACCAGCGAAGAAAAGCAGTCCTTCTAAATGTTCATTTTCAGTTAGGAAACTTACTACTAACACCAAGGTCAGTTTGCCGACATTTTAAAATCTGTTTTCGTTCAAAATAATGTAATAGTCAAGTCACTGCCGGGTTATACTGTACACGAATAGCTATTTAGGCACCCTTCCGGCAAATTGTATTATGTTGTATAGTGTTAAAATCAGATTTGTTAATGTTTTATAACCTGTAATCATTCATTTATGGTATTTCAAAGGTTGCTCGGAATCAAAGGGCAACGCGGGCAAGTTCAGTTGCTGTTTTTATCGTGTATATTTTCCTAGCGCTTATTATCTACATTACTTACTGCAAAAAGGTAGGATATATGCATATATCATTGTTATATCATAGTAGTAGCAACCTAATTACATGTAGAAACCCATTAAAGTAATGCTGCTGTTTTATTTTTTTATTTTTTAATAAATTGTATTCTATTTATTTGTTTCTCCATGCTGTTTGTTACAATATGTATTTTGTTATGTTGTACATTGTGTATTTTGTGAAGTATGAGATACTGGAGGGAAGCACGTAAAATGGTGCTTTGATTTACGAGTTTAATTCGCTCCGTAATTGAGCTCGTAACTCGAAAACTTCATATTTCAAATCTATACCCATTAAAATGAATGCAAATGCCAGACAAACACGATTTCAATTGATTTTAGTGGTCAGGATTTTTTTACTGGGTTAATCAATAGTTAACATCTGACCAGCCAAAAGGCACAACCGTAAGAGAAACCGACTGAGCCCAGTTGAAGTTAACTTTCCATGGGCGTCAATGGCATTGGCGTACATGGGCATCAATGCCCTTTAGGCCCTGCTTATAATCAGAGGTGGGTAGAGTAGCCAAAAATTTCTCAAGTATGAGTAGCGTTACTTTAAAATAATATTACTAAAGTAAAAATAAAAGTAGTCATCCAAAAAATGTAATCAAGTAAAAGTAAAAAAGTATTTGGTGAAAAGAATACTCATGCAATGAGTAACATTGTGAGTAACTGCTTATTATGTTTTATTTATTTAAACAATGGTATTTTATTTTCTCAGCACAAAGTTTTCTATATGAACTGTTGTTGTTATACTTTGAAGAAGAATCAAATCAAATTTATTTATATAGACCTTTACAAATACCCGAGAGGTCCTCAAAGTTATTTACAACAAAGCAAAATATAGTTAATGATTGATAAAGACTATAACCTATTACATAACCAGATTAAGCCAAAGGAATACAAAAAAAAAAAAAAAAATCAATGAATACTGGCAAGAGAAAAAAAATACAAAAAAAAAAAGAAGAAATGAAGCATAATTCGTCCAAAGAGCATGGGAGCCCTCTAGTGGAGAAAAAAATATTTCCCATTATGAAACTAAAAGGACCATATCTCTGGTTTTCCGTGGTCAGTCAGTGCCAAATAAAACCTGGGAGAGAGGTTTTGGAATCATGTTGACGACAGTGCTTGATGTCAAATACTTACATTTTTAAGGTGCTTTAAAGACGCTACGTGATTGAACAGACTGGCGTGATCATAGAATGACAAGCTTGAGTCTGATTATATAATAGAGTCATGTGATTATTGTTGCGACGTCTCATTGGTGAAACTGGTAGCGCCACTGTTGTCATTGCTGGCAAAAAAAAAACAACTAAATCTTATATGTAAATTAAAGAGATGAAATGTAACGACTAGTGTAGCCTAAAGTAGTGGACGACTAGTGTTGCGTAAAGTAGCGGAGTAAGAATAGCGTTTCTTCTTCACAAATCTACTCAAGTAAAAGTAAAAAATATTGCTTATTAGTAAAACTATTCTTAGAAGTAAATTTTTTCTCAAAGTTACTCAAGTCAGTGTAATGCATTATTACCCACCTCTGCTTATAATACAGTTTCTGGACATATCGGAAGTGTGTAACTGGCTATCTGCATTGTCAATCTCTTCAAGATAAAGAAATCCTTTTAAGATTAGAACATTGAATTCCTTTCCTTGGTACAGCAAAAAGGCACATTTCAAGAAATTATGGAATTATTTGCCTGATAAATTTCTAGAATGACTTGATGTGGATCACGTTGAGAGCGTCATAGGCTAAAGTGGCATCACACTCCGTTCATTGTTCTCGTGAGACAAATGGCATCACACGTTACCTTACAATCTTGCGCGAATTGTATAGTAGGCCGTTGCTTTAAAATGGCTTAAAAGTAAAAAGTGAACTTCACTGGAGAACTTGTTGCGAAACAGCTATTATCTAATCAACTGCAGTAAATAGTAGTTATCGCTCTTTACACACAATTATGACAAAACATAGCTCATCTTCACGGTATCCTTATCCCAGTCTGGTTAGACCTGTTAGCATGCTGGAACATGACCTGAATCTGCTTCTCTAAAATGAGCCGTGGGCTTTTTTGTGTTGAAGTGAAACTCGATACAGCAGCACATGTTGAACAGCATCTGCTGTCTGTGCTTGCCGGCCACAACAACACCTGCACATCCCAGTGAATGACATTACAATGGTAATAATAGAGATACTGCCTCAACTGGTAAAATTCAGCATGAAGCCTATGGAGTCATGCCGTAACGTTAATTTTGGGGACATGTGTATCATAAGTAGACCAACAAAAAGGCCCAAGAAGCCACGTTAAAAAAAGACACACTATGTCAAACCTCGTGAGTCGTAACTGTATTTCAGATCCAAACTCCATTTTTATGATGAATTAGAATTTTTCCAGGCATTCTTTATTTTCTTTAAATATTAACTCCTAACTGCAACGATTGATCGATTAAATTCGATTAGAAAAAAAATTTGACTCACTCAAATTCTGCGGCTTCAAGGATTCGTCTAATTAGAGTGGCATTGTAAGGGTTTGTTTTGAAAGCGTTTGCATTTGTTTTTATTGATTTGGGTGGATACTCTGCCCTCCAGTAGCGACAGTTAATATGACATTACTAAACTTAACATGTCTAAATACAGCTGCTCCCTGTTAAGACCAACGTAAGGTACGTTTTTGTTTGAACTAATGTTTTTTTTTATTGTATGCATCCGTAATGTCGTTTATAGGTTTATTTAGCATTTCTTTGTGGGAATATTTGTTTGAACGATTTCTTAACAGCATTGTAAAAAAGAAGTTAGCATTTTATACCATTTAAGCTAGCGGACGTTTGCTATGTAGGTTAGCCAATTGTTCATTTGATGTACTTAGATCTTCATTTTTTTAGAACATTTGAGGCTAAGCTCAGGTATTTTAATTTATTTTTAAAGTTGTTTATTACTGTTGTGAAATACAAGTGCAATTCTGCATAGTTTAAAGAAACACTCGAGAATTTTTTTTTTGTATTCGCATTTAATGCTCTTTTTCAAAGTGCAATCTTAGCAAGCCTTTATTTTATATTTCCTAAAATTTATTTTGTGACACATTAAATGTTCCTAATCCAATTATTCAAACTAACTACCGTAGTTGATAGATTAATCGATGACGTAAATAATCGATAGCTGCAGCCCTAATATTAACTTTCCTTCCACAATTCCCTAAACATACCATTTGGTAGGCTACCAAGAGTAGACCCACAAAAAAGTCTCAAGAAGCCTGCTTAAAAAGACAAAGCAAGTATACAATTTTGCTTCAAAGAGCCCATTTTGGTTAATTTTAGCCATTTTTCAAAGCAGTGGAAAATTAACTTTGTCTTACTAGTTTCCCTTAGTGATTTCTTTCATGAGTAGACCCATAAAAATGTCTCAAGAAGCCATGCTGAAAAGTACAATTTTGGCTCAAAGATTTGGATTCAAAGCGCCCATTTTGGGTTAATTTTAGCCGTTTTTCAATGCAGTTAAAAATTAACTTTCCCTGATTGGTTTCCTTTCACAACAAAATTTTGTAGACATGTTGACCCACATGTAAACATGTGCTGATTATCCTTTTCAAGGTATACCGTGGTATGAAAACATCAAGATTTCAAAACGGCAAAAATTTTCTGTCATATCATCCCTAAGGTATTAGCTATTTTTTATGTCCCCAAAAACGCATGGAGAAATCGCTCGCTTGCAGCTGAAAGGCTCAACCCTCCCCTTACTGGTTGTTGCTCAGCGTCAGTGAGTCCAGCTGTGCTACACGATGGCTGGAAGAGGTGAAACTCCTGAACTTTTTTTCCCCCAACGGAGAAAACGAAATCGCTGGTATGGGAATACTTCGGCTACAGAAACATCACAGACGGCCACGGCTTAGAGAAGGAAGGGCCAACAGACATGTGAAACATGTTTGTGGAGGGTGGCTGCCGAAAACGCAATACCTCCAAAATGATTTCGTATTTATACAAAATTAAAGGTTAGTAAACACTGTCATGTACGTTTCTCATCAGCTACGAGAGTTAACTCCGGTGTGTTTAGTGTGTCTAGCGGTGGTAAAACGTGTTTTTTAGCACTCTGGCAACTGTTTGTATTTTTTATTTATTTATTTTGAGAGTATGTGTGTATAATGTAAACATGATACGAGTCATACACATGTGCTTTTTATGGAAAATAATTCTTTTTTTTTTTTTTCTGATGGCAATTATTTTGAGCTGTGGCTACGGGTTTAGGCTCACCTGAAGGACTGCTTTTATTTTAACTTTATTTAGAATTTTTAAGGTTTTTTTTTTTTTTTCTTTTCTTTTTACTTATGTTAAGTTACTTACTTATGTTCAAATTTGCTAATATGTTTTAAAAATTGAAATCCTGTTCAATGGATTTTTTCAAACCCAGATATCTCAAAGTAAGACATTTTAGAGCTGTAATTGCAATACCTTGAAACCGTGATATTTTGGCATTAGGTTATTATACCGTCAGACTCTCATACCAGCACATGCCCACAAAAATGTCTCAAGAAGCCATTCTGGCAAGTCTGCAATTTTGCTTCAAAGCAAGCATTTTAGGTTAATTTTGCCAATTTTTCTGGTCATTCTTTTCTTCAAGGATTAGCTTTGCATGCTCAGTTTGCTTAAACAACTATTTTTTTGCTATGTCTATCATGAGTAAAACCACTAAAAAAGTTTCAAGAAGCCATGTTGGAGAAAAAATGGGAAGTCTACAATTTTGGTTCAAAGTGACTATTTTAGGTCAATTTTAGTCATTTTTCTTGTCAAAAATGAACTTTTCATCGTCCATTTCCCTTATCAATTTTGCAGCCACGTCTACAAGGAGCAGACCCCCAAAAAAATTCTCAAGAAGCCATGCTGAATAAGACACAATCCCAATCATTTTATGTCCGTTTTCATCCTGACATTTCATTTCAAAATTGTACTTGTATTTTCATATCATTAAACAACTAAGGTGGAATAATAAACAGTGTTGCAGTCGTGTTCAAATTTCTTTTGTTTGTGTGTTTTCGCCGTCATGTGTCCACCTCACGTCGTTTTGCTGACTCCTCATATCTATTGTCTTTTTTCCCTTGTTTCAGCACTTACACACACAAGGACACGCCATGGTTGAGTGATTCCACTCTTCTTCGCACCTCCGTGCTGAGTAGGCCATGGCGCCACCGAATGGCAGCTACTCCATCAACACTGCACCGTCGGATGAGAGTGAAGACAACGAGCCGCTCATCCAAGATGTCACAAGTAGGTTTGTTTAATGACAGATAGAATAGAATAGAATAGAATAGAATAGAATAGAATAGAATAGAATAGAATAGAATAGAATAGAATAGAAAGCCTTTATTTTCATTGTATTGACGACAACGACATTTAAAGCTTTGCCATAAAGTACACCATATATGACAAAAGCAAAAATGCAATAAGACTAATATAAAAACACAGGTTACAGTGTACACAGATTGTGCATAAATTGAATAAGTGACTAGAAGCTAGTAACATTACGGTGCATATATGACCATTTATAGTACTCAGACTAGGAGGCAGATGGCTGACTTGAAATGACAGTTTGTGCATAGATATTGATGTAACAGTGCAAATATTGCATATGCAGTACCCAAATCATGCAGTACCCAGATTGACACAGATGTCTTAGAACATATTATTTAGTGAGATGCATGTGACAATATTGTGGCAATAGCAGTGCAATGACAGTGACATTTCAGTGCAAACTTGAGTATGGTGACAGCCAGAGGTCCACCGATACGAGATTTTCAAATGCTGATGCTGATACTGATATCTAAAAAAAATTCAGCCGATTGCCGATATCCATTGTCAACTTTGCAAGCCGATATTTGAGGCCGATATAGTTTTTTTAAAGCACATAAATTATGAAAGGCAATAGAAAAAATGCTTGAACTGCTTCAAATTTACAAAGATGACCTGAGACTTAAAGGATTAATTTTGTCTAGTCCTACCAAACCAACGAACGCAGCACTTCTTTTTCTGATTATACACACTCAGCGAGAACAGTACATTATTTTCATTAAATTAAACCCACTAGAATGTCATGACGAGATGTAAACAAGTGAGAGTTGAAGAGGATGCTCGCCATGCTAATGCTAACGCTAATGATACAAGTTACATTTAGAGTGTAAGGATCACTCAGTAAACACCTTAAAACTCAAAAGCAACATTGCATATTATCTCATGCCAGATTAAAAAAAACTTTAAATAATTAAAATGAGTCAAATAAATTTAATCAGTCTGTTGCGCACCAGATTGTTTCTAGTACGCACCAGAAACTATCTGGTAAACATTAGCATTATACAGGATTTAAGCTAGTGGACTTTTATAATGCAAGTTAGCCAATTGTTGTAACTTGTATAGAATTAGCATTAAACATTAGCATTACCGTATTTTTTCGGACTATAAGTCGCACCTGAGTATAAGTCTCACCAGCCATAAAATGCCCAACGAAGAGGAAAAAAACATGTATAAGTCGCACCTGAGTATAAGTCGCATTTTGGGGGGAACGTTACTTGATAAACTCCAACACATAGAACAGATGTCATCTCGAAAGGCAATTTTAAATAAAAATACCATAGAGAACAACCTGCTGAATAAGTGTACAGTACGATAATATTACATGATGATGATGATGATGAACAACGAAATGCGAACTTGGCCAGTATGTTAACGTAACATGGCTATTAAGAGTTATTCAAATAACTATAGCATAAAGAACATGCTAACGAGTTTACCAAACCATCAGTGTCACTCCAAAACAACATGTGAAATGATATAATCCTGAGTATAAGTCGCACCCCCAGCCAAACTATGAAAAAAACTGTGACTTATAGTCTGAAAAATACGGTGTATAGGATTTAAGCTAGTGGACTTTTATTATGCAAGTTAGCTAATTGTTTTAGTTGGCTAACTTGCTTAGGAAATGTCCGCTAGCTTAAATGTAAACATTAGCATTATATAGGATTTAAGCTAGTGGACTTTTATTATGCAAGTTACCCAATTGTTGTAATTGGCTAGCTTGCATCGGAAATGTCCGCTAGCTTAAATGTTATATAATGCTAATGTTTACAACAATGGCGTACCTCACGCAGCATGTCACTTTTGCTCATTAATATTCATGACGTTAGCAATTGTTGCGTGGCGGGTCAACCTTGCGTTTGTCCCTAAAGCTAAATGCATGCAAACAGTGTACGAACGAGATGTTTACTGAGCTAGACCTACCAATTCTGTCCGAAAATGATGTCCCTAGTGCCAAATTCACTGGTAAAGATGTGGAAGAACATATAAATGCTCAGTTAAAGAGATGGCTTGAGTGTCGAGGAAGATGGGAAAAAGAGCTGACCTGATCCAGAGGTACCTTTTTATGGTGTGCATTGCCTGACGCCACTGACGATGACATTCTCCTGTTTGTAACAATCTATCCTTACCACCATATGCCCTGTCTTTCTTATATATTACATCCTCTGGTTGTCTTATGTCTCTGACCGTTCTTGGGGGTAATTTACATTGCTAGTTTTGTGTAGCGACCGCAAATGCTACTCAGTGACAGCCAACAAACACTTTATATTTTTTCATTAAAAACAAATCTTAAATGTATAATTTATTTATACTCCCCCCTTACGAAAGTTGTTTTTTACAACAGAAAACATAACAATAGTGGCAGTCAGATACCATTTAAATTTTTTCCAGGTCATTCATTGTCAGACAGAAGCAGCACGGCAAAACGCAACGCAAAATGGCTTACTGCTTCGTCCTCTGTGGGACCATAGCCTCCAACAAAATGTTTACTGAATACGAAGGTGAATGGCTTCTCCTTGCTGGCGTTATACTGGTCTTTTGGACTCCGCACAAGTTGATCCATTCTTCACATTTCTTCCTCTTTTTTGGCTTCGGGAAACGTATGAAGAAAACATCCTTCAAATGTCGTAATGTCTAGAGTCATTTCTAAAAGTTCCATAGCAGCAGTGTTTAGTCAGCATGTTCTTTTTTGAAAGATTACTGGCAGAAAACAAGCATTAATAAAATGAGTTGTATGTGAGGGCGTGTCTATGTTGACCCACTTTCGGTGGCGACGTCACGGTATAAAAATAGCATTCGTGAGGTGCATAATTGGCTAACTTGCATGGCAAAAGTCCGCAAGCCTAAATGCTATATAATGCTAATGTTGACAACAATTGGTTAACTTGCATAGCAAAAGTCCGCTAGCTTAAATGTTATATAATGCCAATGTTTACCAGATGGTTTCTGGTGCACACTAAAAACAGTCTGGTGCGCACCAGATTGCTTAAGTTTATTGTATTTCTTGCTGTAAGCGGCCACAGTTACCCTGTACCCACACAGTTGCCTGATCAAAATCCTTTGCTTATTGCTAAAATGCTTATTTTTTTGTTAATCGGCCGATGGCCGACGTTGGAAAAAAGTCCATATATTGGTCAACCTCCAGTGACAACTCCTGGAAAGAAATTGTCTCTCAGTCTGTTTGTTTTGGTAGGGTCCTGTATTGCCTGCTAGAGGGCAACAGGTTAAAGAGGTGGAAGCTTGGGGGTGTATAGTCTTTTATGATGCTCCTTGACCTTCCTAGGTAGCATGAGTTGTAGATTGTGGATAAGGACAGCTGATGACCCTTTGTGCTGTTTTTATCACCCACTGCAGTGTTTTATGAAAATTCGATTTTAGGATTTCTGCTCTTCTCACAGTTCCCCCGCGGTGTTGCTCGGCTCGCTTCAACTTGGCCATCCTGATGTTCTTTGGTATTGCTGTAGTCTACGGGCTGCGCGTGAACCTCAGCGTGGCCATGGTTGCCATGGTGAACACCAGCGAGCCGGTACCGGGGCCTAACAGGTCCGTGGTGCACACATGTCCGCTCCCCTCTGGCTCGGAGAACACTAGCCGGACGTTTGAGCAGCCTGACGGAGTAAGTAAGCATATCCGAATTGGAGGTATATTTATGTACCACCCATCTAAAAATGCAAAGGTGGAGGTTCATTTTTCAAAATTCATATTCTGGAATAACCTGTTTACACTTCTTCTCCCACAATATCGGGGTGCACAACGGGATTTTTTTTCCCCCTCACATTCCATTTTAACATCCACGTGCAGACACCGCAATACCCGTGGGACGCAGAGACCCAGGGCTGGCTGCTTGGGGCCTTTTTCTTCGGCTACCTATGTACGCAGATCCCAGGTGGGTACCTGGCGGGACAGTACGGAGGCAGCGTCTTCCTGGGTTTGGGGGTGCTGGGCACAGCCGCCCTAACAATCCTCACACCTCTGGCGGCAAAGTGGGGACCTGCCTGGTTGTTTGCCCTGCGAGCATTGGAGGGGCTGGGCGAGGTCAGTTCTTCATGTTTTACTTTTTTAACTTTAATCTTAACATATTAACACTAGAAGTCCCAGAGAATTCTGGTACTTCTAATAGTCTCATTTATTTATTTACATGTATTTATGGAGTTTTGCACTTTTTACACATTTTTTTAACTCACTTCTCCTAAAGTACACACAAAAACAGAAAAAAAATGGCCAAAATGTGTACATTGATTTGAAATAGCGTTTTAGAACTGCAATTTGAGTGTAAAGCAGGAATTCTGTCTATAGTTTAGAACAGGGGTGTCCAAACTTTTTGCAAAGGGGGCCAGATTTGGTGTGGTAAAAATGTGGGGGGCCGACCTTGGCTGACGTTCTTTACGTAGAACAATATATTTAAGCAAATTTTAGCAAGCCATTCCATGTGTCGTATTTGCTTTATTTTTTTTTTAAATTAATAATTTCAACAATCTCTCAACAAGCCTTTGTGGCGTTCTCTTTCGACTCTCGGGCTCTTGTGAAATACTGCTGCTGTAAAATTAAACTAGCTTCAAATTGCTTCAATTTCTTGCTACGTATCTTTCTTGTAATCTTGTACATGTCAGCGTGTCTTGTTTGGTAATATCACCTCACATTGAATTCTTTAAAAAAAGCGAAGGTCTCTTTGCAAATGAGGCGGACACAGTTGTTGCGTATTTTAGAGAAGAAATACAGTAGTCCAATTTCCACCTATTTTTGAAGCGTCGGCCGTCGCAGTGAACTTTTTTTTTTGTTGATTGTCGCCATTTTAGAAAATTGGGAGTAAAGAGTCACAGGGGGTAATGTTGCTTAGAGTGCTGCTGCCTTTTAGTGGGTAAATGAGGAGCAGCATTGAGTGTGTAAGCTACTTCATATGCTGGTAGCAGTACTGCTGCCCAATTTATTAAGTCTGTGTGCGGGCCAGACGTTATTGATTTTATGACAGAGGCTGGGGGCCGGATGAAATTTGAACCAAGGGCCGCATTTGGCCCCCGGGCCGGACTTTGGACATGTCTGGTTTAGAAGGACTGAATCATGGGCATGGAGCATGGATTGTGGTCATTGTGTCTGACGTTAGTACAAGAAAATGTGTGAAAACTATGAGAAAAAACTGAAACAGGCCGAGTTTGTGTCGTGAGAAGGGGGATATCTTAGGAGAATATTAGGGGTATTTGTCTTGGCAAAGGCTGAGTCGGACTCTGCTGGGTTTTCTAGTGTTAACGGATTCTTTTAAAATAATTGTAGTTTTTTTTTATTGTTAACTTTGTGTGTTTCTGTCAGGGTGTGACATTTCCAGCCATGATGTCGATGTGGGCACGCTGGGCTCCACCCTTGGAGCGCTCTCGTCTGATCTCGCTCTCAGGCAACGGCGCAAATTTTGGTGCATTTCTAGCCATGCCGCTCACCGGGTACATCTGCCAAGCACTGGGATGGCCCGCGGTCTTCTACCTCTGTGGTAAAGCTCACACAAAAGCTCAAAGGTGCTATGAAATAATACAGGAGGTGACTTTAAAATGAAAGCAGAGCATATTTAAGTCACAAATATAGTACTGCAACGATTGATTGATTGATTGATTAACTCGAGTAATTCGATTAGAAAAAACCTTCGAATCAAATTTTGCTGCTTCGAGGATTTGTTTAATTAGAGTGGTGCTGTAATTGTTTCGAAAGTGTTTGCATTTAGTTTTATTGATTTGGGTGGATACACTGGCCTATTGTTGCAAAAGTGAAAAAGACATAACTCATTTAACATGGCTGAATCCAGCTGCTCCCTGTTAAGACTGACATAGGGTAAGTTATTGTTTGAGTGAATGTTTTTTTTTATGCATCCAAAATTTAATTTATATTTATATTTAGAAGTGTTTTGTGCAAATATGTATTTGAATGATGTGTTAAGAGCATTGTAAAAAGGTAAAAAGAACAATAACACATTATTTTACACATTGTAAAAAATATATATATATATTTTATAGAATTTAAAGCAACACTAAGTAACTTTTCAACCTTTCTAAAATATTTTCATAACATTTGTGATGATATGTCGACTGACAACTAGTTGAATGACACCTCTTTTATATCTTGAGGGGGTCTGTATCGCTTCACAGTCACTAATTAACTTTGAGGAGGGTGGCAGGAACCCTGGCACACAAAAAACTACTACAAATTTGAGGATTGCTTTACAGCATACGTCACGTCCCCATTCGTTATAAAGAGGGAAATCAATGCGAACGCTTTGTGCAAATTCATCAAAGATGGCAGAGCAACAACTGCTCAAAAAGTTTCGTCCAGGAAGGGGGAAAAAAGGGAGGCTACCAGGATACTCAAGAATAAACATTGGCCCAGTTTTCATACGTTGGCGTGACGCACCCCAAACGAACTCGTCAGCGCTGACCCACACCGCCGCTGGAAACAGAAATGTCGTTTAATCTATCTGCAAGCGACCGGGATTTCATGATTTTATGACACTGTGAGGTTGTGCACTTATCCTCATGAGAAACGCAGTCTTCCCTAAGTCAAAACACTACCGCTTTTGTCCACTGGCATCGCTAAAATCGACCAAAAGTGAAAAGTTACCAAGTGTTGCTTTAAGCTAGCGGACTTTTGCTATGCAAGTTAGCCAATTGTTCTTTTGTTGTACTTAGATCAACATTTTTTGAATACTGTTTGAGTCTAAGATCAGGTATTTTAATTTATTTTTAAATGAAAGTGAAAAATTCTGCATAGTATGAATAAACATTTGGGAATTTTATTTTGTATTCGCATTTAATGCTCTTTTAAAGATGCAATCTTAGCAAGCCTTTGTGTTACACCTCCTAAAATTTTATTTAGCAATGCATTCAATGTTGCTACTCACATTACTCGATTATTCTAATCGATTACTAAAATAATGGATAGCTGCAGCCCTACACAAATACATCCCAAAAAAGTGTCAGAAAAGGCTTAATAATGAAATTAGGTTCTATTTAGTTTTTCTTTTTCAGCTGCCGTGGCCCCGCCCACTAAAAAATCTCCAAATGGAAGATGATGTCACACCCAGTATGAGCTGCAGATATTTGCAGTCTGTTAGCATGCTATTGTTAAGCTTTCTATCCTCTTGTCGCCGTCAACATGTGTTAGCTAACTAGCGCAGCACTAGAAAGCTACCGTTGACCATCAATTCTGGTTGTGATGTCACAACCAGAATTTAAGAAAAAAATAGGCGTGCCCTGATGCATTGTTTTTGGTGGAATAACTGAAAAAGCAGATTTAAACGCCAAATTCGTATTCTACATGTAAAAATTACATTAGTGCAGTTATTTTAGTTTTTTTACATGGGCCCTGTTTCATAGCACCTTTCAGACAGTTCCTGTAAGTCAGCGATACATACTTAGAACTTTGTCCTTCAGGGGGTGCCGGGTGCCTCTGGGCTGTTCTTTGGTTCCTCCTGGTGTCGGACGACCCCCGCACCCATCGGCGAATCAGCAAAGAGGAAAGAGATTACATCGTCAACTCTCTTGGGCAGCAGGTAAACGTCGGACTGCGTTCCTGAAATTGGGTAAGAATGAATCGTGATTCATAAAATCGTGTTCAGGGCAGCGGTCATGGCTGGTCCGTGCCGTTGTTAAGCATGGTAACATCAGTGCCGCTGTGGGCCATCATCATCACGCAGATGTGCTCCAACTGGTCCTTCTACACGCAACTCACCTCCCTGCCCACCTACATGAACAACATGCTGCACTTTGACCTCAAATCGGTAGGTTTGGAAAGTTAGTTTCTAACAAACACCTTGTGTGTAACTCTTTCATTCTCCACATGTGCAGAACGGCTTCCTTTCAGCCTTGCCCTACCTGGCGGCGTGGGTGTGCTCCACATCTACTGGCTTCTTGGCAGATCACCTCATCGAGAGGAAAGTGTTTAGCGTCACTACCGTGCGCAAACTCTTCACGCTCACAGGCAAGTGCCTCACTAAAACACACACAAAAAAACTAGGGCTGTCAAAATTATCGCGTTAACGGGCGGTAATTCATTTTTTAAATTAATCACGTTAAAATATTTGACGCAATTAACGCACATACCCCGCTCAAACAGATTAAAATGACAGTGTCATGTCCATTTGTTACTTGTGTTTTTTGGTGTTTTTTCGCCCTCTGCTGGCGCTTGGGTACGACTGATTTTATGGGTTTCAGCACCATCCATTAGCATTGTGTAATTATTGACATCAACAATGGCGAGCTACTAGTTTATTTTTTGTTTGAAAATTTTACAAATTTTATTAAAACAAAAACATTAAGAGGGATTTTAATATAAAATTTCTAGAACTTGTACTAATATTTATCTTTTAAGAACTACAAGTCTTTCTATCCATGGATCGCTTTAACAGAATGTTAATAATGTTAATGCCATCTTGTTGATTTTTTGTTATAATAAACAAATACAGTACTTATGTACAGTATGTTGAATGTATATATCCATTTTGTGTCTTATCTTTCCATTACAACAATAATATACAGAAAAATACGGCATATTTTATAGATGGTTTGAATTCGGATTAATTACGATTAATTAATTTTTAAGCTGTGATTACCGCGATTAAAAATTGTAATCGTTTGACAGCCCTAAATAAAACACAATTCCTTGGATGTGGGCAAGGTTGATTTAGTCATCTTTACACGAGTCATTCTTGTGCAGGCATGCTGTTTCCTGCCAGCTTCCTCCTTGCGGTGGCGTACTCAGGCTGTAGCCACGCGCTGACCATCATCTTTTTCACACTCACGTCAGCCACCGGGGGCACCAGCGGAGCTGGAGTTTTCATGAACCAGATCGACATTGCGCCACGGTGGGCCTTGCTCAGACATATTTGCCACACTTTAACTATTCAATAACAACATATTATTTTGCATACAGTGTATATGCATGTTTTTTTTTAATATATAAATTACTGTAAAAGAATACAATAGAATTAATTCTGCAACGATTAATCGATTAACTCGACTAATTCGATTAGAAAAAAGCTTCCAATCAACTTTTGCTCCCTTGAGTATTCGTTTAATTTGAGTGGCGATGTAATGGCTTGTTTTGAAAGTGTTTGCATTTAGTTTTATTGATTTTGGGTGGATACACTGCCTTCTATTGGCAACAGTGAATATGATAATTCATTTAGCATGGCTGAATCCAGCTGCTCACTGTTAAGACCAACATAAGGTAACTTTTTGTTTGAGCCAATGTTTGTTTAATGCATTCGTAATTTTATAGGTATGTTTAGCCGTTTTTTTTGTGGGAAATATGTGTTTGAACGATTTGTTAAGAGCTTTGTAAAAAAAAAAAAAAAAATCCCATTTTATAGCATTTAAGTTAGCGGATTTGTCATCCAAGTTAGCCATTTGCTCTGTTGTTGTACTTCTGCTGCTGGCCAAATGTATTGGCACCTCTGCAATTCTGTCGGATAATGCTCAATTTCTCCCAGAAAATGATTGCAATTACAAATGCTTTGGTATTAATATCTTCATTTATTTTTCTTGCAATGAAAAAACACAAAAGAGAATGGGAAAACAATTAAATCATTATCATTTTAAACAAATCTCCAAAAATGGGCCAGACAAAAGTATTGACACCCTTTGAAAAATCATGTGATGCTTCTCTAATTTGTGTAATTAACAGAACCTGTTACGTACCTGTGGTGCATAACATGTGGTAGCAATCAGTGAATCACACTTGCAGCCAGTGAAAATGGATTACAGTTGACTCAACCTCTGCCATGTGTCCTTGTGTGTACCACATTGAGCATGGAGAAAAGAAAGAAGACCAAAGAACTGTCTGAGGACTTGAGAAGCAAAATTGTGAGGAAGCATGGGCAATCTCAAGGCCACAAGTCCATCTCCAAATACCTGAATGTTCCTGTGTCTACCGTGCGCAGTGTCATCAATAAGTGTAAAGCCCATTGCACTGTGGCTAACCTCCCTAGATGTGGACAGAAAAGAAAAATTGACGAGAGATTTCAACTAAAGATTGTGCGGATGGTGGATAATGAACCTCGACTAACATCCAAACAATTTCAAACTGTCCTGCAGTCCGAGGGTACAACAGTGTCAACCCATACTATCCGTCGACGTCTAAATGAAAAGGTACTCTATGGTAGGATACCCTAGAAGACCCCACTTCTGACCCAGAGACATAAAAAAGCCAGGCTGGAGTTTGCCAAAACTTACCTGAAAAAGCCTAAATGTCTTGGAAGAATGTTCTCTGGTCAGATGAGACAAAAGTAGAGCTCTTTGGGAAAAGGCATCAACATAGAGTTTACAGGGGAAAAAAACAGACCTTCAAAGAAAAGAACACGGTCCCCACAGTCAAAAATATCTGAGGTCCCCTGATGTTTTGGGTTGCTTTGCTACCTCTGGCACTGGACCACAGTCAAAAATATCTGAGGTCCCCTGATGTTTTGGGGTTGCTTTGCTACCTCTGGCACTGGACTGCTTGACCGTGTGCATGGCATTATGAAGTCTGAAGACTACCAACAAATTTTGCAGTATAATGCAGCAGGACAATGACCATAACACACTTAAACACTAGAAAATTGTTTGAGAGAAAGAATTAGCGACTTTAAAGTGGCCAGCAATAGACTTGAATCCCACAGAACACCTGTGGAGAGATCTGAAAATGGCAGTTTGGAGAAGGCACCCTTCAAATCTCAGAGACCTGGAGCAGTTGGCCAAAGAAGAATGATCTAAAATTACAGCAGAGCATTGTAGGAATCTCATCGATGGATACCTATAAGCAGTTGTTCACAGTTATTTTGTCTTAAGGTTGTGCTACCAAGTATTAGGCTGAGGGTGCCAATAATTTTGTCCGGCCCATTTTTGGAGTTTTGTGTAAAATGATAATGATTTTTTTTCATTTTATTTTGTGTTTTTTCATTGCAAGCAAAATAAATAAATATATTACTACCAAAGCATTTGTAATTGCAATCATTTTCTGAGAGAAATTGAAGATTTTCTGACAGAATTGCAGGGGTGCCAATACTTTTGGCCAGCACTGTACATAAGGTACATTGTTGTTTTTAAATGATGTCACAAAATGAGGTCCTTATGTCAACCTCCACTAATAGGCATAACTTATATGTTTTTTTTCCTCTTTTATTCGTAGGTGCAGAGGGATAAACATACACATAAATGCCTTTTCGTGTTCAGAAATATTTTTGTTTCAATGCTATTATCTGAATTGTTAACAAAAGGATATACAGTGGGGCAAATAAGTATTTAGTCAACCACTAATTGTGCAAGTTCTCCCTCTTGAAAATATTAGAGAAGCCTGCAATTGACAACATGGGTAAACCTCAACCATGAGAGACAGAATGTGAAAAAAAAACAGAAAATCACATTTTTTTGATTTCTAAAGAATTTATTTGCAAATCATGGTGGAAAATAAATATTTGGTCAATACCAAACGTTCATCTCAATACTGTGTTATGTACCCTTTGTTGGTAATAACGGAGGCCAAACGTTTTCTGTAACTCTTTACAAGCTTTTCACACACTGTTGCTGGTATTTTGGCCCA
Organism: Corythoichthys intestinalis; assembly: GCF_030265065.1. Taxonomy (NCBI): domain Eukaryota; kingdom Metazoa; phylum Chordata; class Actinopteri; order Syngnathiformes; family Syngnathidae; genus Corythoichthys; species Corythoichthys intestinalis. The sequence continues at coordinate 26,273,928 of NC_080416.1, forward strand.
TTCCTCCATGCAGATCTCCTCTAGAGCAGTGATGTTTTGGGGCTGTCGTTGGGCAACACGGACTTTCAACTCCCTCCACAGATTTTCTATGGGGTTGAGATCCAGGACCTTGAAATGCTTCTTACGAAGCCACTCCTTTGTTGCCCTGCCTTTGTGTTTGGGATCATTGTCATGCTGAAAGACTCAGCCACGTCTCATCTTCAATGCCCTTGCTGATGGAAGGAGATTTTCACTCAAAATCTCTCAATACATGGCCCCATTCATTCTTTCCTCTACACAGATCAGTTGTCATGGTCCCTTTGCAGAAAAACAGCCCCAAAGCATGATGTTTCCACCCCCATGCTTCACAGTGGGTATGGTGTTCTTCGGATGCAATTCAGTATTCTTTCTCCTCCAAACACCAGAACCTGTGTTTCTACCAAAAAGTTCTATTTTGGTTTCATCTGACCATAACACATTCTCCCAGTCCTCCTCTGGATCATCCAAATGCTCTCTAGCGAACCGCAGACGGGCCTGGACGTGTACTTTCTTCAGCAGGGGGACACGTCTGGCAGTGCAGGATTTGAGTCCCTGGCAGCGCATTGTGTTACTGATAGTAGCCTTTGTTACTGTGGTCCCAGCTCTCTGTAGGTCACTCCCTAGGTCCCCCCGTGTGGTTCTGGGATTTTTGTTCACCGTTCTTGTTATGTTTTTGACGCCACGGGGTGAGATCTTGAATGGAGCCCCAGATCGAGTGAGATTATCAGTGGTTTTGTATGTTTTTCATTTTCTAATAATTGCTTCCACAGTTGATTTCTTTACACCAAGCGAAGAGTGACGAGTTACAGAAAACGTTTGGCCTCCGTTATTGCCAACAAAGGGTACATAACAAAGTATTGAGATGAACTTTTTGTATTGACCAAATACTTATTTTCAATCATGATTTGCAAATAAATTCTTTACAAATCAAACAATGTGATTTTCTGTTTTTTTCCACATTCTGTCTCTCATGGTTGAGGTTTACCCATGTTGACAATTACAGGCCTCTCTAATCTTTTCAAGTAGGAGTACTTGCACAATTGGTGGTTGACTAAATACTTATTTGCCCCACTGTATCTAGTGAAGAAATCATTCAGATTCACAGTAAAAGCGTGAAAAGAACAACATGCAGCTCAAGAGCCACAGTTTACAGACAACTATCATCGCCAACTCACTGAAAAACTCACTGTCATTTTTTTCTGTCAGAAATATTATACTTATCCATCCATTCCTCCGCTATAGGTACGCAGGGTTTCTCCTGGGAATCACCAACACATTCGGAACCATCCCCGGTGTCATTGCACCTATTGTGACAGGATATTTCACTGAGGATGTAAGAGAAACACGTCGCTCACTTGCTTGTTATATCGTTTGCCTACTAGCATAATTACCCTGTCTTTTTTAATGTTTTCCAACTGCCTATATTTAATTTTTGAGGATTATAAGGACCTAAGGGACTGCAAATTTACATTGATATAGAGAAAAAAAAAATTTTTAGCAAGCACGTTGGTATTATTTGTACTTAATTGTTACAGTACGTCAGAAAACTGACATGCAAATATGCTAATTCTTGCATTTTCACTGGTCAGCACACCATGGATGGCTGGAGGAAAGTCTTCTGGGTTTCAGCTGGCGTAAACGTGGCCGCCGCCATCTTCTACACGCTGTTTGGAACCGGAGAGGTCCAACCATGGGCCATCGCTGACGAGGAAGGCGATACAGACGAGGACAAGAGGACCAGGTCCGTGTCCGCATAATTGGAGGAAATTCTGCACTTTTACAAAAGCAGTTGCATTTAGGTTCACACTTAAAAACTTTACAGTGTATTCAGGATTTTTAATTACTTTTTTATGGTTAGGCTTGGGTGGGTTCTGTCTTAAAGGCAAATAATTGCCTTCAATGTTACAATCAATGAACATTCCTGAAATTTCTTGTAAATTGGACAGCTTATTTTACAAATGTGTTTAAATTGTTGTTTTCTAAAGAAAGTTACGATAAATAAGCAGTTGTATGGGATCACTGATAAAATCTGTGGACCAAATAAAGCACTTTTTATGTATAAAAAAAACAAAACACCACAAGCCTTACAGTGTTACAAAAGACTATGCATTATGGCGACAGTAATTATTTGTTTTTTAGAAACATGTGAAGTATTATGAAAGCACATTTGGATATTTATTTGACCTGGCTGTGCCACGTTTTAAACACCATTTACTGTACTTGTATCTTTTTACATGATAAGAGGTCTTAAAACGCACAGAATTTAAATTCAAATTAAAAGAGTTCAACATCTCCTCAAATTTACAATTGTGTGTATTTATTTCCGTAGGGGGAGTTTGACTTTTGCTTGTGTGTGCAAACGCGCGCGTTTCTCTGTCTTACCTAGTGGAGAGGTAGATGCTGCACCCTTTTTGACTGAATATTCCAGCCAGGAATATTTATAATGATACGTTGAAAACGAGCTTGGGTTTTTTTGTTTGTTTCCCATCATTTAGGAGGGGAATTCTAAATCAGGCTGCTGAGGGCCGCTACAGTGGGGCAAATAAGTATTTAGTCAACCACTAATTATGTAAGTTCTCCCACATGAAAATATTAGAGAGGACTGTACTTGTCAACATGGGTAAACCTCAACCATGAGAGACAGAATGTGGAAAAAAAAAAAACAAAATCACATTTTTTGATTTTTAAAGAATTTATTTGCAAATCATGGTGAGAGACAGAATGTGGGGAAAAAAACAGAAAATCACATTTTTTGATTTTTAAAGAATTTATTTGCAAATCATGGTGGAAAATAAGTATTTGGTCATTACCAAAAGTTCATCTCAATACTTTGTTATGTACCCTTTGTTGGCAATAACGGAGGCCAAACATTTTCTGTAACTCTTCACAAGCTTTTCACACACTGATGCTGGTATTTTGGCCCATTCCTCCATGCAGATCTCCTCTAGAGCAGTGATGTTTTGGTGCTGTCGTTGGGCAACACGGACTTTCAACTCCCTCCACAGATTTTCTATGGGGTTGGGATCTGGAGACTGGCTAGGCCACTACAGGACCTTGAAATGCTTCTTTCGAAGCCACTCCTTTGTTGCCCTGGCTGTGTGTTTGGGATCATTGTCATGCTAAAAGACCCAGCCACGTCTCATCTTCAATACCCTTGCTGATGGAAGGAGATTTTCACTCAAAATCTCTCGATACATGGCACCATTCATTCTTTCCTTTTTACACAGATCAGTCGTCCTGGTCCCTTTGCAGAAAAACAGCATCAAAGCATGATGTTTCCACCCCTATGGTTCACAGTGGGTATGGTGTTCTTCGGATGCAACTCAGTATTCTTTCTCCTCCAAACACGAAAACCTGTGTTTCTACCAAAAAGTGTTATTTTGGTTTCATCTGACCATAACACATTCTCCCATTCCTCTTCTGGATCATCCAAATGCTCTCTAGCGAACCGCAGACGGGCCTGGACGTCTACTTTCTTCAGCAGGGGGACAGGTCTGGCAGTGCTGGATTTGAGTCCCTGGCGGCGCATTGTGTTACTGATAGTAGCCTTTGTTACTGTGGTCCCAGCTCTCTTTAGGTCATTCACTAGGTCCCCCCGTGTGGTTCTGGGATTTTAGCTCACCGTTCTTTTTATCATTTTAACGCCATAGGGTGAGATCTTGCATGGAGCCCCAGATCGAGGGAGATTATCAGTGGTCTTGTATGTCTTCCATTTTCTAATAATTGCTCCCACAGTTGATTTCTTTACACCAAGTGTTTTACCTATTGCAGATTCAGTCTTCCCAGCCTGGTGCAGGTCTACAATTTTGTCTCTGGTGTCCTTCGACAGCTCTTTGGTCTTGGCCATAGTGGAGTTTGGAGTGTGACTGACTGAGGTTGTGGACAGGTGTCTTTTATACCGATAATGAGTTAAAACAGGTGCTATTAATACAGGTAACGAGCGGCGCCTCGTTAGACCTCGTTAGAAGAAGTTAGACCTCTTTGACAGCCAGAAATCTTGCTTGTTTGTAGGTGACCAAATCCTTATTTTCCACCATGATTTACAAATAAATTCTTTAAAAATCAAACAATGTGATTTTCTGTTTTTTTTTCACATTCTGTCTCATGGTTGAGGTTTACCCATGTTGACAATTACAGGCCTCTCTAATCTTTTCAAGTAGGAGAACTTGCACAATTGGTGGTTGACTAAATACTTATTTGCCCCACTGTATGCTTTTGGCCAAGATCGTCGTCCATTGAATATGGTACGCTCGGTGTTGGCTTTGTTGTAGAATTAACGTCTTTAGTGGGACAAACTGAAACTGCGCTCAACATTTTGGCTATGCTCTCCGGCGTTTCTTGGTCCACATCTTCAATCCTTGGTTCTCGCTCAGTAGTTGTTGTCGCTTTTGAAAGCTTTGGTTTGAAATAATGATGTATACCTATCTTGCATCTTCTGTCCTCAGGTGGTTTTGGCTAAGCAAAACAAATGACCGTCTCCAAGGTGCTAGTGACATGATCTGCTCGAAAAATAATTTTGACCCATTACAATTTTTTTTGTTAACTTTCATTCATTTGTGTTGTTTTCTTGCTTTACAACTTTTATAGACAACATTTTACCGGCAAAGTCTTAATTTTAAATTCATATATAGAAACGTCAATTACATGCAATGACATTTTCCTTGGCCCCCCCTTAATCGCTGCGTATGTTTATTTCCTACTCCTGCAAACTACTGAATTTAACAAATATCTGTTCACCTAAGCATACGTTTACTTAAATGAATACAGACATGACACACGCAGACAAAATAGTTTGACTTGTCCCACTTGTTATAAACACATTTAATCGCGTATTTGTACACCGTGCTATTTTGCAAGTTCTCCCACTTAGAAATCATGGAGGGGTCTGAAATGTTCATTGTAAGTGCGCTGTCCACTGTGAGAGGAATAGTCTAAAAAGAAGAATACAGAAATCACAATATAAGATTTTTTAATTATTTATTTGTGTGATATGTTAATATTTGGCGCAGTAGCCTTTTTTTGCAATTACAGAGGCCAAACATTTCCTTAGTTTTACACCAGGCTTGTACACACTGCAGGAGGGATCTTGGCCCACCCATCAGTCAGGCTTCTGGGCTGTCGCTGAGAAATGCGGCGTTTGAGATCCAAACCTTGTTATGCGTCTTACGGAGCCACTCCTTGGTTTTCCCGGATGTGTGTTTCGGGTCATTGTCATGTTGGAAGACCCAGGCATGACCCATCTTCAATGCTCTGACTGAAGGATGGAGGTTGTTCCCCAAAATCTCACAATACAAGGCCCAAGTGCAGAAAAGCACCTAACGATGATGCTACCACCCCCATGCTTCACAGTAGGGATGGTGTTTTTGAGATAGTACTCATCATTCTTCGTCCTCCAAACACGGTTAGTGGAAATACGACCAAAAAGTTCTGTTTTACTCACGTCTGACCACAAAAGTTGCTCCGACGACTTCTGTGCATCATCCAAATGGTCATAGGCAAATTTAAGACAGGCCTTGACATGTGCTGGTTTAATTAGGGGAACCTTCCGTGCCATGCATGATTTCAAACCACCAACAGTAACCTTGGAAACGGTGGTCTCAGTTCTTTTCAGGTCATTGACCAACTCTTGTCGTGTAGTTCTCGGCTGATTCCTCGCCTTTCTAAGGATCATTGAGACCCCACAAGGCGATATGTTACATGGGGCTTCATCCTGATTGAGATATCATGGTTAGCTTCTTCCATTTTCTAAGGATTGCTCCAACAGTGGACCTTTTTTCACCAAGCTGCTTCGTCTCTGGTGTCTTTGGACAGCTCTTTGGTCTTGACCATGTTACAAGTTTGACTCTTACTGATTGTTTGAGGTGGACAGGTGTCTTTTTGAGCTGCCATTGACCTCAAACAAGTGCATCTGATTCAGGAAAATACATGGAGTGGAGGTGGACTTTTAATAGGCGGACTAACAGGTCTTGCAGGGTTAGAATTCTAGCTGATAGGCAGGTGTTCAAATACTTATTTGCAGCTGTATCACACAAATAATTTTTTTAAAAATCATGCATTGTGATTTCTGGATTTTAAATGATCTTTCTCACAGTGGACATGGACCTACGATGACAATTTCAGACTTTTCCATGATTTCTAAGTGGGAGAACTGGCTAAATACGGTAGCAGGGTGTTCAAATAGTATTTATTTTCTTCACTTTAAATGAAGTAAAGAAAACAAAAAAGAAAAGAAAAAAGAAACACTCATAAATCTCCAGCAGGGCCGAGAACGAAAAGTGGTATCTGCCATATGGCAAAATGGATTTTGCCATGTGGCATTTTTTTGCCATTTGACAAAAATGATTTTGCCATGTGGCATTTTTTTTGCTATGTGGCCTTTTTTGCCATGTGACAAAAATGATTTTGCCATGTGGCATTTTTTTTTTTTTTGTTATTAGGCAAAATGTATTTTGACACGTGCCATTTTTGGGGGGTGTGTAGCAAAATTGATTTTGCCCTGTTGCAAAATTGATTTTGCCATGTGGCATTTTTGGGGGGGTATGTGGCAAAATAAATGTGCTGTAATGCAAAGTGTATGGTCCAAAATCACACCACACGTTTTTCTGCCATTCAAAATGAATGGAAAATTTGGACGTGCACAGCCGTCAATGGCATAGCCTGATTTGGGTGCCAGTCGAATATCAATGGGCTGTAATGGTAAGTGTATGGTAAAAAAAAAAAAATCACAGCCACACGTTTTATTGCCATTTAAAATGAACGGGAAATTTGGACGTGCATAGCCGTCAATTGCATGGACGTGCGTGGCCTGCAAAAATGCCTTATACCCTGAAAAACTGCCACAAACCAAAATCCATTTTGCCACATAGCAATAAAAAATGCCACATGGCAAATACCACTTTTGGTTCTCTCTGTCTCTCTAGTTTCATTTATGACCAGCAGATGGCGCCAGGGAAAGCATCTGACAACTGATGACCTGAAAACTGATCAGAAAAAGTTGAATGACTCGTCACTAGACTAGTTTATAGTCCATTACTGAAATATTTTGGGGTAACATAAGAAAAATATTAGTTTTGTTGTTTAATCCCAATATATTGGTCCATACTAAAAGGAAATAATGCGCCAATACCTAACGTTTTTGAGTATTTCAGCGTGGGAATTGTTGCCTCACAGTTGCCGTCGTTTGCATCAGCCCGTCGGTGTTGGTTGACCCGGAAGTGCTTAACTTCACTAGCGGTGTGTCTGTAAATCCTCCCCGGTTGTAAAGAGACATTTTTGACACGTTTACTGACAATACCTTCACAAATGTTGCTTGTTAAACAAAATTTGTGTTTTAATCAATACAAATTACAAACCTCATCTTACTTGCTTTGGAGTTTTAACGATGTTGGAAATATTTAATTTATGAACTAAAGATTGGCTACAGTAACATTAGTTGTGCAGTACTTTTCAAATTTCAAACAATTAAAGCATTTTTTCTTGAAATTTATACATATAAAAATGTCACCACAGTACAGGAGAAAATAGCTATAAATATAAATTAGGGTGACCAAACGTCCTCTTTTGCCCAGACAAGTCCTACTTTCACATAGTATCCTCGTGGTCCGGGCGGGTTTTATAAATTCATGAAAATGTCTGGTTTTTATGATTTTTCACAGAACCAATTTGAAGAGAATCCCTCCGGCCGCTGGGTGGCAGCGCCTGCCTCAGGCATGAAAATCTCTCACCTTTCGGCGAAATTCGCCGTTTTGAAGTCAAAAAGGGCGACCTACGTGAATTGCGTAGATCCGAGGAGAAATTCTTTTTGGGAGGGGGGGGGATCGGGAGGTTTTATTTAATTATTATTATCATCATGTGATTAATTTAGTACGTAAACTGAGCACTTAAGAAATCGGTTCTTTATAAAAGTGACACTTGGACAGTCAGCAAATCCTTCGAGATGATTCGCAGACGAGAACCAATCATCGGCCCAAACAGCGTTCCATTATTCCAATCGCGCGCACTCTACGTGTAAATGGAGTGCTTGGAGAGCCTTTGGTTGCATTGAAAAGCTGCGAAAACAAAACGCAGGCCTTATTCACACTGGGGCAGACCAGAGCGCAGCATACACACTTGCCTGTATTTGCCAGCAGATTGAATTTGGTGAGTAATGGTTTCAATTGTTTTCATATTTTGCGATATAGTAAGGTTACTGCCATTCTTTGCAGCTTGCGTTGAACACTGCCAGAGCTAGCCAAATCTCCCGTGAAAAAATAGCTCCCGTTAAATTGGCGTCAAGCTTGTGTATTTAGCGGTAATATAAATGAAGAAACACACTGTTGAGTCAAATTAAGCAGCATGCTCTCGGATGGAGGGGGGCGCCTCGCATCGCTTCCGTCGTTCGCCCGAGACGCGTTATTTTCGGCTGTGACTTGAGCTGACGGCCGGTGTCGGCACAACACCGGCCGACGAGTGGTGGGAATGACTCTTGCTTCTTAAAGCTTTTCAGAAATACAGGGATCCCTCGTTTTTCGCGGTTAATGGGGACCAGAACCCGCCGCAATAAGTGAAAACCGCGGAGTAGCGACACCCCCCCCCCCCCCCCATTTTTTTGTGCGTGCTCAATGTATTTATTCAGATTTTACATTGGAAAAAAGATACATATATATAAGACATGTTTTTTTCACTTTTTTCACCAAAGTATCATTTATAAATGGTTTTCAAGCACTTCAAAATGTAAGAATTATGATAAGTTTTAAACATGTTACTGCCCCACCGAATTATTTTTAAACAAGAATAAAGTAGTAAGAAAATGCTTGGCTTTATTAAATGCTTCATAGTGAGTCTACTCAAACACTCTCAGGCTTTGTTAAACGGTGATTGACACATGTGCAAAGTTTTTCTTTTTATATATATTTTTTTGTTTGAAGCAACTTATTTGATTGAATAATAAAGACACAAATGTCCTAGCCAAAATGTGGCCCAAACGCAAAACAACATTACTTCAAAGGAAAAATTTGTTTCAATCAAGAAAAATAGTTTTCAAATGCTTTTTTTGTCTCAAATTTATTTTTGCAATCAAAAACAATGTTTTTTATTGAAGTGACTTTTTTGGGATTAAAAGTTTATACTGTATTTTGATTGAAGCAACTTTGTTTTTGATAAAAGTAACTTTGTTTTTTGATTGAATAATAAAAACACAAATCTACCTCCATCGTTATTGAGAGAGAAAGAAATTAAGAAAGCTTTAAAACTAAAAGCCACCGGGGAGTCTGTTTTTTTTTTCTTAAATATTTATATTTCATTACATAGACATGCCTCGTAGGGAAAGGAGATTGAGGGATAAAAAAAGGAGTTGGATGAGGCTGCTAAAGGCAGTGGATACCTCATCAGCTGGGTGAATAGCAAACCTGGTAAGAACAAGTTTGCAAGGATAGTCGGGTATTAAATACAATTATAAACACAATTACAATGTTATTTTTCTATAAGATTTTATGTCATTGCTTTATTAATCATTAGGTGCTAGAGTTGTTACGTATGGGTAATAATGAAATAATAGTTTTGAGAAAACTGTGCTGTTGGTGGCTCAGTGACCATCTGATGTGGTTTGTTCTCAGATGAACAAGTTGAGGAAGGAAGTTTTGATGCAGAGGTTGAAGGAAGAAAAGAGGCAGAGTGACTGAGTCACAGCCAGAAAGTGTTGATGACAGTTTTGATTTCTATTCACTGTTGCCTCCTCCCAATTAAAGTATGTCACAGTCGCAGCCAATTATTATCTAAAGCTGGTTAAAATTGAAGTTATGTTGTTTTAAGGTGCATTAAATACTTGTTCATGTGCTCCTTTTGATCTACGAGCACCCGCCCCTCCACCGGTCTCTGCACGTCCCTGCTGAAACACAGTGTGGGTCGACAGAGCTCAATATTTTGTTGGGGTGTACAGTGTACTGGAACATATTTCCTCCACACCCTTCTCACCTTTTTAACCCCTGACCCATTTTCAAGCCTGCTGCCTGCGATGACATGGCTCCTAGTAGTAGGGAGGGAAGGAGTTGTTCTTCTTGTTTTTATTGGCAGTTTACCCCTATCATGAGGCATTACCGCCATCAACTGGGTTGACGATTTGGCCACAACGCCTGAAGTTTTTTACGATAAATACGTATATAATGACAACTGTTGACTTCTGTCGGAGCTTTGACTGTAAAATCCCGTTTGGTGTCGCATCTTTGCGCTGCCGATGATTGTAAACTTTTATAGCTAAGTTTGATTTTTGCCTCAGCTAGCTATCAGTAAGCCAAACTACGCTAGGCATTATGGGAAACGTATTTTTTAACTGCTACGTTTGGAAACATGCTGGTTGAATTGTTTGTCAGTTTACTTCGGTTTTTGTTTGTGTGCAATCTAGAACATTGAATGAGAATATCAATTGAATGGGAATAACAATTTGTCAAGGACAATTGTCGTGATAGTAATTTATAAAAATGTTTAGTTGGCGCATAGCCTACTGTGTCTATGTGTATTGACTGGACTACATTTTTATGGGTCTGCATTATATATTATACGTACATATATATATTTATATATATATATTTTTTTTTAAGTCATTATTTATTTATTTTTTTCAAACTGCATTTTTCCACCCAGAGTGAGAGGGCACACTTTAAAAATATTAAAGTGATATAGGCATCTTTGAGTAGACTTCGAGTAAAATTCAAGTATCTTGAGGCCGGGCTGAGTGTCCTCTTTTTTGGAAATCAAACTATGGTCACCCTAATATAAATATATAAAACAAGTCACACTTGGTGATATAAGATGCTTGTTCAACAAAATGTATTCATGAATACAGGAATAATTTAATATTTTTACTAGTGTTTTTGTATTTAACAGATTATTCATTCACTGACAATAGACTGCTGTGAAATGACAGCTCAGGAATTTAGTGTTACGACATTTTTTCTCACATTCCAAACACTTAATTAGTCAAAAAATATGTCCAACAGGAGCTAATATTAGCTCTTAATAATTTTTGTAGTGTTTCCTTTGGCAAGTTAAAACATAAATTACAAAAATTATATTAATCACACATCCGTAGTGAAAATGCACATTACTGGTAAATACTTTGTAGGCCTTATCTACTACCGAAAGAAGTTTATTACACAACATAGTACATGCAAATTAGAGCTGCAATGATTACTCGATTAACTCGAGAAATTCGATTAGAAAAAAGCTTCGAATCAAATTTTGCTGCTTTGATTATTCGCTTAATTGGAGTGGCGTAGTAATGGTTAGTTTGCATTTAGAGTTACTGATTTGGGTGGATACACTGCCCTCTAGTGGCAACAGCGAATATGACAACTCATTTAACAAAGCTGATTCCAGCTGCTCCCTGTTAAGACCGACATAAGGTAAGTTTTCGCTTGAGCTAATATATTTTTTATGCATTTGTAATTTAATTTTTAGGTATATTTAGCCGTTTTTGTGGGAATATGTGTTTGAACGATTTGTAAGGAGCATTGTTTAAAAAAATTTTAAAAAGTAGTTTGACTTACTTTTACGTTTAATTTTACACCATTTAGGCTAGCAGACTTTTGCTATGCAAGTTAGCCAATTGTTCTTTTGTTGTACATAGAAACCTTTTTTTTTTTTTTTTTTTTTTTTAATACTGATTGAGTCTCGTATCAGGTATTTTAATTTATTTTTAAATGAAAGTGAAATTCTGCATAGTTTGAATATACACTTGAGAATTGTATTTTCAAAGTACAGTCTTAGCAAGCTTTTTTTTTTTAAAAACTAAAATTTATTCAGCAACCCATTAAACGTTTCTTATCCGATTACTCTGTTATTCGAACTAAATAGTTGATAGATTAATCAAATACTAAAATAATCAATAACTGCAGCCCTAATACAAATATACCCAAATAATTTAATTAATCATGCTTACGTACTCATAGGCAGTGTACTTATTACACAGATACATAAACTTATGCTTTAAGAACGCTTAATTATGACGAGACAAAAGTCAAGCATGTCCACGTGTGAAGTTGCTCTGCAAGTTAGTTGACTTTCTGGTATTGTTCTGAGCGAGACAAAAAGGCCTAAGGGGACAGACAAAACACGCCTCTCCTTCATCATGAGGGGACAGAAAATCTCCATCGTTGAGACTTGCCTGGGTATTTCGCATGTCGTCAACCCTTGAGGGCTAACAAGGCAACTTTTGCCAGCGTGAACGAGAGTTGCAAATGTGCACCGTTTGCATCACCTGTCGCAGAAGCCGTTTGCATACAACAATAGAGGTGGAGTTCAGTGAACGCGTCACAAGACTCTTTTGTTCCATGCTGACGACAAACTGCGCCTACAATCCATCCAGGCCATTTGCAGGCTTCTTCACACAAAACCTGATCAAATACCTGATTGAATGGATAAAAGTCTACACACCCTTGTTTCAATGTCAGGCTATGGCAATGCTGGAAAAAAGATATCTTAATTTTGGAATCAGAAAAATCTAGCATTTGAACAGGGGTGCGCAGAGTTTTCATGCCTACTGTCAATTTTGTAAAGAATCACAATCTCTCTTTTGGTCAGTAGCTGCTTTCCTTCTCTGTTGCCATGACAACAGTTCACAGTAGTGACTCATCTGAACGTCCCTCAGTCGGCAAGTTGACTCACCTATCTCCTTCGCACCGTAAACCGCCTCGGGGAACGTCGTGACAAGTTCTAAAACGTGTTGTTAACGACTTCAAAGTTTGCTCTACTTTTGAAGGCTGGTTTCTGCTTTGGATTCTGACAGCTAGACCATTTACTGTTATTGAGTTATCTTAAAATTCAAAAAAAGACTGGCCATAATCCAGAATGGAGGCTTTTTGCGGCCAATTAAATTCAACTTTATAGAAAATTTTCAAAGTAAACACATTAACTGGGGTCAAGTACCATCAACTTGGCCCCCACACATTCACCACGCCCACTCTCTGGATATTAACAGCAATTATCCCCCATTCATGATGCCTAAACTCAATCAACAGAATAATTATCACAGCTCCAAACGGGTCACCTCCACCTCTAACTCAATCAATGCGGCTGTTAAGGTGAACGACTGTGAGATCAGTTGTCCTGAAAACAGCTTGAAATCAGTCAATCTTATCCACATTGACGACATCTTGTCGATCTAACAACAGAATGGTAGCAGGGATCTCGTAATACAATCCAATATGTACATTCACGTATATTCCATGTATTGTATAGATTGTCGTCAATACTTGTAATCTCAATGCTGCTGCCTGTTCTTGTTGCTCTTGTTTGCTGTGGAAGGCGGTGGGAATCAATACGAGTTCTGATTCAAGGCTCAGGATAACGACTATCTCACGATATAGCGAGACAACAACGATCAATACACGGGCCAGGAAATCAATCTTTTTGATATAGGTAGTCCCGGGTTACGAACGAGTTGCGTTCCAATGGTGGCGATGTAACCCGAATTTCCGCGAAAATCAGAATAAACCCTTTAAGTACCCCTAAATACCCCCAAAATCTCAAAACAACTAACCAAAAACATGTATTCTACATCATTGTACTGTCTTCGCCAAGACGTTGGAGCTAAGACCTAATTAGACGGCGAGCTAAGCTCCGAAATGACGATGTCAGATGTCCATGTGGTTTGCTGACTTTATTCAGCTGTTCCTTGTGTGCGCACGTCCGCTCGTTTTTGTGTGTGCAAATACATACTTCTTCGTGTGTACATGCACTTTTACTGGCATGTGGAAGTACTACCTGCTCTATGCTTCCTGCGCCAAAGTAAAAGCATGCATCACAAAACAAGATTCAACATTATTTAAAGCAACACTAGGTAATTTTTCAGTTTTGGTTGATTATAGCGACGCAGGTGGACAAAAGCGGTAGTGCTTAAGGAAGACTGCATTTCCCATGAGGACCAGCGCATAGTGTCGTAAAATCCTGATGTCCCAGTCACCTGCAGATGGATTAAACAACATTTCCGTTTCCAGTGGCTGTGTGAAGGATGAATAGTAATAAGGTAATGAATCCAGTTGTGGCTAAACAATAGCATAAGATGATGTTTGTTGAATATCAGAAACGTTTGATTTTTGTACCATATTCCTGCCAGGCGAGTGAAAGCCGGGCCAATGTTTATTCTTAGGTGTCCTTTTATCCTGTTACCCTTCCCTTTTATTTCTTTGGTCTCCTCGGACAAAACTTTTTGTCTCTTTTGTTGCTCGGCCATATCACAATTCGCGCAAAAGCATCGGCTTCCGTTTTCATAACAATTGGGGAAAGGAGAGAGTGACGTATGCCGTAAAGCAGTCAGCACATTTGTAGTTTATTTTGTGCAGCAGGGTTCCTGCCACCCTCCTCAAAGTTAATTAGTGCCAGTGAAAATGATACAGACCCCCTCAAGATATAAAAGAGGTGTCATTCAACTAGTTGTCATATCATCACAAATGTTATGGAAATAGTTTATAAAGGTTGAAAAGTTACCTAGTATTGCTTTAAATGGTATAAAATGCTAACTTTTTTTTTTGCAATGCTCTTAACAAATAGCCCAAAAACACTTCTAAATATACCTATAAATTAAAATTTGAATGCATGAAAAAAAAAAATTTGCTCAAACAAAACCTATTTTATGTCGGTCTTAACACGGAGCAGCTGGATTCAACCATGTTAAATGAGTTATGTCCTATTTACTGTTGCTTCTTGAGGGCAGTGTATCCACCCAAGTCAATAAAGCTAAATGCAAACACTTTCAAAACAAACAATTACAGTGCCACTCTAAACGAATCTTGATTGATTCGAATCTTTTTTCTAATCAAATTACTCGAGTTAATCCATCAATCGTTGCAGCACTATATTTGTGTCTTAAATATGCTCTGCCTTCATTTTAAAGTCACCTCCTGTAGTATTTCATAGCGACTTTGAGGTTTTGTGTAACCTTTACCACAGAGATAGAAGACGACAGGCCATCCCAGTGCTTGGCAGATGTAGTAGTTCTCAGTCGGCATATCACAAATGTGATGAAAATATTTTATAAAGGTTGGAAAGTTAGTGTTGCTTTAAATAAAAAAAAAAACAACAACAACTCGAGACAAAATGGCGGACTCCAGCATCTAAAGCCGAAATCACGTAGTCGGGTACGTCACAATCCCGCGACTACCTGTATTTCTGTAAATAAATATAGCAACACAATATTATTGCAACATTCTTGTAAAGAAATCAGTCTTTCTCATCGCATTGCCTGCCATTAACAACGATAGGTGTCCAATTCCGTCAGACTGGGAGGACTGCTTACGAATGCTCATGTTAAATGCGATTGACGGCGATAGACGTCCAATCTATTTTGACTGGGAGGATGTCTATCGCTGTCAACAGCATTTAAACATGATCACACACAGTTTCAACAGTTGAAAAAAGTTTGATGTCAATGGCAGTTAATTAGCTAAAGAAACACTTGGTAACTTTTCAGTTTTGGTCGATTTTAGCGACGCCAGTGGACAAAAGCGGTAGTGTTTTACCTTAAGGAAGACTGTGTTTCCCATGAAGACCAGTGCACACCCGCAGTGTTGTAAAATCATCAACTAATCAAAAATCTATCTCTAGGTCGCCTGCAGATGGGATTAAACAGCAGTTTTGTTTCCAGCGTATGACGGTTTGCAACCGTGTGGCTTAGCGTGACTACTCCACCCCACCTGAACTCTTCAGCGCTGACGAGTTCGGATCACGCCAGCGAGTGAAAGCTGGGCTTTTTTTCTCCCCTCCTCAGACAAAACATTTTGTGTCTTGTTGCTCTGCCATCTTTGCAGAATTTGCGCAAAAGCGTTCGCATCGAATTCCGTCTTTATAATCAAAAGGTTAAGGGGGAAGTGACGTATGCCATAAAGCAGTCAGCACATTTGTAGTTTTTTTTGTGTGGCAGCATTCCTGCCACCCTCCTCAAAGCTAATTATTGCCGGTGAAAGCGATACAGACACCCTCAAGATATAAAAGAGGTGTCAGTCAACATATTATCAAAAATGTTATGAAAATATTTTATAAAGGTTGAAAAGTTACTAAGTGTTGCTTTAAAAAAAAAAAAAAAAAAAATGGAGACAGAATGGCCGAAATTACGTAAGTCTGGTACGTCATAACCAGGGGACTACCTGTATTTCTATAAATACAGCAATGCAATATTATTGCAACATTCTTGTCAAGAAATGATTGTCTTCCTCAACCTGCCATTGACAATGATACGTGTCCAATTAATTGAGACTGGGAGGACTGCTTATGAATGCTCATGGGACAGTGGGGAGAACAAGTATTTGATACACTGCCGATTTTGCTGGTTTTCCCACTTGCAAAGCATGTAGAGGTCTGTAATTTGTATCATACGTTCTCTTCAACTGTGAGGGACGGAATCTAATACAACAAAAACAGAAAATCACAGTGTATGATTTTTAAATAATAAATTTGCATTTAATTGCATGAAATAAGTATTTGATACATCTCAAAAATCGAACTTAATATTTGGTACAGAAACCTTTGTTTGCTATTACAGATACCAAACGTTTCCTGTAGTCCTTGACAAGGTTTGCACACACTGCAGCAGGGATTTTGGCCCACTCCTCCATGCAGATCTTCTCCAGAGCCTTCAGGTTTCGGGGCTGCTGCCGGGCCACACGGACTTTCACCTCCCTCCATAGATTTTCTATCGGGTTCAGATCTGGTGACTGGCTAGACCACTCCAGGACCTTAAGATGCTTCTTACGGAGCCACTCTTTAGTTGCCTTGGCTGTGTGCTTTGGGTCGTTGTCATGCCGGAAGACCCAGCCATGACCCATCTTTAGGGCTCTCACTGAAGGAAGGAGGTTGTCAGCCAAGATCTGGCGATACATAGCCCCATCCATCCTCCCCTCAATACGGTGCAGTCATTCTGTACCCTTGGCAGAGAAGCAGCCCCAAAAAATGATGTTTCCTCCTCCATGTTTCACGGTTGGGATGTTGTTCTTAGGGTTGTACTCGTCCTTCTTTTTCCTCCAAACATGACGAGCTGAGTTTAGACCAAAAAGTTCAATTTTGGTCTCATCCGACCACATGACCTTCTCCCATTGCTCCTCTGGATCATCCAGATGGTCAGTGGCAAACTTCAGACGTGTCTGGACATGCACTGGCTTCAGCAGCGGGACCTTGCGTGCGCTGTAGGATTTTAATCCATGACGGCGTAATGTGTTTCCGATGGTTTTCTTTGAGACTGTGGTTCCAGCTCTCTTCAGGTCATTGACCAGGTCCTGCCATGTAGTTCTGGTCTGATCCCTCACCTTCCTCATGATCAGCGATGCCCCACGAGGTGAGATCTTGCATGGAGCCCCAGAACGAGGCAGATTGACCGTCAACTTGAACTTCTTCCATTTTCTAATAATTGCTCCAACAGTTGTTACCTTCTCACCAAGCCACTTGCTTATTTTCCTGTAGTTCATCCTAGCCTTGTGCAGGTGTATTATTATATCCCTTATGTCCTAACACAGCTCTTTGGTCTTGGCCATTGTGGAGAGGTTGGGGTTTGTTTGAGCATGTGAACAGGTGTTTTTTTTTACAGGTAACAAGTTCAAACAGGTGCAGTTACTTCCAGTAATGAGTGGAGAACAGGAGGGGTTCTTAAAAAAGAACTAAGAGCCGAAATATTTACTAGTTGGTAATGTATCAAATACTTATTTCATGCAGTTAAATACAAATTTATTATTTAAAAATTATACAATGTGATTTTCTGGATTTTTGTTTTGAATTCTGTCCCTCACAGTTGAAGAGAACTTATGATACAAATTACAGACCTCTACATGGCTTGCAAGTGGGAAAACCAGCAAAACTGGCAGTGTATCAAATACTTGTTCTCCCCACTGTAAGTGCCATTGACGGCGATAGACGCCCAATCCACTTTGACTGGGAGGATGTCTATCGCCGTCAACGGCATTTAAACATGATCACTCTATCCCAGTTGAAAGAGCTTTGATGTCAATAACTCTCAATGGCAGTTTGTAAATTAAGGGCTACGAGCAACAAAATAATCTAGGAGTATAAGGATAGAATGAAAGAACAGAATGTAGGCCTGAATCAAGCTTTTATGTCAGCTTCTGGTACTTAACTTCAATTCACACATATTCTATGTGCAATACCTATTTACGTGCAATATTAATGTGCAAAATTCAATGTCTTCACTGTCAACTACTGCTACCTCACTTCAATTATTTGCACTGCCCGAACATAGGACTACCGCACACATATATTATATTTATTTATATTTTATGCTTTTATTCTTGCAAGCCACTTTCGAGATTTTTATTTGCCCTGCACTGTAACGGGAGATGCTCCACAATTTCATTGTACAACTGTATAATGACAATAAAGGGTTATTCTATAGACCCTACTCTCATGACGTCACAACCACGCCCCCGCGCCATATTGTCCGTCAACTCGTCATGTTGACACATTACCGCTACGTAAATTCCTCCTATTATGGCGTGTTATTCTGCTCATTAACATTAATAATCAAAATGGTGAAGGCGTGTGTGGCGGTCGGTTGCAATAACAGAAGATTGACGGAGAGACTTGAAGTTCTACCGTATTCCGAGAGACCCGGAGAGGAGAGCGAGATGGACTGCTGCAATTCGACGAGAAAACTGGGCTCCAAACGATTACCACAGATTATGTAGTAGTCATTTTATATCTGGTAAGATGCATTCTATATATATTTAGAGGGTTTTGGGCTGACAACCACAATTAAGATCATTGCTAGGCTAATCGGCGACAACATACACTCAGACGTTGTGAATGAACTACCTGAAAATATATAATTATAAGGGGATAATAAGACAGTTGTCATACAATTAATTTACAATTTCACTATTGAGGTCAAAAGCCAAAAAATAAATTCAAATCGGGACAATCTGGAGTAGTGCTATCTTACTTCATATTTATTACATACTATATATGTATGTAGTGAGAGTGCTATCGCTAAACCATATAAACATTAAAACCCCTAGCTCCATTGACAAATGACATAAAATACATTAGACTTGACAGTGGATGTTAGCAAGAACAAAAGATTTTGAATTGAACATTTCGTAACTCACCTTCCCGAGCACATGATAAGATTCCTGCCGAATTTTCGTGGACGAGGACCTGTTTCACCCAACCAGCAACGAAGTATTTATAAGCCTCCAAGCTCTTAAAGTTTTTCAAACATTCGTGAGAATAGGCTGATTTTGTGTGGTCAAGATAGTTGTAAATATCAGGGTAGCAGATGTCAGGCAGAGACGGCGAAGACAGCGGGTCGAAAAACATCGATTTAGGCATCAAATATGGATCTGGCGAATGGATAAACTGAAGCTTTTCCACATAACGCCTTTTATGCAACGCATCCAATGAGTTTACAGCGTCAGATAACACCGGGGCTTCCATGAATTGCTCTATAAATTGCACGACTAATTGAAACTATTGAGAATAGGGCTAAAAAATGACGGACAATATGGCGACACGTCATTTTGCGACGTAGGTGAGTAGGGTCTATTCTATTCTTTTCTGTTCTGTTCTAAAGCAGGCCATAGTAAATACAGGGTGTTCCAAAATGGTTGACCCCATTCTCAATGCCCATATCTCGGAAATTACTTGATGGATCTTAATGAAACTGAATACACTTTATGTTGAAGGTCATAAGTTTTATTGGTTAAATTTACAAAGAAAAGTACAAATATTTGTTGGTTCTAAGACAGATTTTCATAAATGTTCAATATGAGCGCCGCCTGTGACTCCACACGTCGAGTCGGTATTCGAGCCAAAGTCGCTGTAGCATGTCTTAGGTAACAGTTTCCAGTGCAGCTGTAATTCTCTGTTTTGTTGTTTAGTTGGTGCCTTTTTGGCAAAATTTGTGAAGAAGGCTACAGGTACTGTCTTCGGTGACTGAGTCCGAGCATACTTTAACACGAAAAATGCCTTTTCTTTTGAAGTGAACGACATTTCTTAACCTGAAAAGATAGAAATGCCAAACATTATACACAAAAACTTTAAATGTTTCCACACAAGCTGTGAAAATTTGAGGTAATTCCAACGAAAATTGTCAAAATTCTCGGCATACAAATGGGGTCAAACATTTTGGAACACCCTGTATTATTTAAAAAAAAATGTCAACAAAAACTGGCCAGCGGGCCGCAGTTGACTCACGGAATGTAGTTTGGACACCCTGATGAAAATATTCAACGCTCCAGTGTGAATTGTTGATGTTTTAATACCAATCATTTGAAATAGTGAGATAGATTTGAAACATTAAGACTCCTCGTGATGAAATGTACGAGCCTTCAGCGATGGAACTCCTTAATATAAAATGATAGTTCATGTTTTTCACCCCACCGTGTCTTGTTCCCGTCATCTCAATGAGTGACCGCTATGGCAGAACATCCGGGTATTTTCGTCAATCACGCTGCGTGCTGACGTCACATGAATATTGGCCATTTTGATTTGTCAGCCTCAGGGCGTAACGGGAAGAGGGGGTGACCGGAAACACGGTGCCCTCCGTTAGTATAAAACGTGACGTCGGGCGGCTATCGGTCTCTTTCTGTTACCTGGCAAGGGGCAGCAGCTTTGGCCGCGACAACCAAGAAACACCGGTAAGCCGCGTTTCCATATATACAATTAGTTTTTATAGCTGATGACGGCCTTCCTGCTGTTCCTAATTGGCTGCCTGAGAAAATCGTTAGCTTGACGCTGGGTAGTAATTACACAGCTTAATCGGTCCGTTATGTAACCCTGTTTTCAGGTCAAAAATATATTTCATATTAACGTATGGTTATTTTTAGTCTGAGTGTTATCGACTTAAGGTCAATTTTGTAATTCAAGACTGGTTTAATTTTCCTCGCCTGGACTTTGATACAAAAAGGACAAAGGGAGTGCCCTAAAATGGCCGCTCGTGTCTTTTCTGGAGCAATTGCTGTGTTGTAGACCGCGACAGCTGCGCTCAAGTGCTGGATGGCTCTTTGTATCTGTAATATTATCTTAAATGGAAAATTACGACGTGGAATGAATGTGGAACACGTGTCTCGTCCGGCCTGGGCCCCGGTGAGGCCTGTTAGCACCATGCTAACCCCCGGCTAGCGTAGAAAATGGCGCTTTTGACGAAAAATGGCTCGAGCTTAACCAATATTTTGATTCTAAATAATTGATTCTTTCACTCGAACGCTTTCAATTTTGAATTCCCGTCCTTTTAACGACTGACGTTTTCCCCCCCGCTAGAAACTAAACAATGGCCAAGGAAAAGACCCACATTAACATCGTGGTTATCGGCCATGTCGACTCCGGCAAGTCCACCTCCACCGGCCACTTGATCTACAAGTGCGGTGGCATCGACAAGAGAACCATCGAGAAGTTCGAGAAGGAGGCCGCCGAGGTAAGCGGTCACTTTTTCCCTACACTGCAGTTCCAGCACTCTTTCAAAATGGCGACGCCAGCGTGCTCTTTGCTGAGCTGTCGGCAAAAGGGCGTGCCCGATTTTGCGCATGCGCAGTAAGGGCTTAAAGCACCCAGAATGACTGCGCAAGATGGCATTAAAGGACATTAAAAATGGTCAGTTTATTACTGAATGTGGGTTTATAACTATCTTTACTTCTACAGATGGGCAAGGGCTCCTTCAAATACGCTTGGGTGCTGGACAAACTGAAGGCCGAGCGTGAGCGTGGTATCACCATCGACATCGCTCTGTGGAAGTTTGAGACCACCAAGTACTATGTGACCATCATTGATGCCCCCGGACACAGGGATTTCATCAAGAACATGATCACTGGAACATCCCAGGTTTGTAGTACCCTCACAAATCTTACATGGTTTTATTTTCAGGATAGTAATGAATATTTTATCATTCCAGGCTGACTGCGCCGTCCTGATTGTAGCTGCCGGCGTGGGTGAGTTCGAGGCGGGTATTTCCAAGAACGGTCAGACCCGTGAGCACGCCCTGCTGGCCTTCACCCTGGGCGTGAAGCAGCTCATTGTCGGAGTCAACAAGATGGACTCGACCGAGCCCCCTTACAGCCAGAAGCGTTTTGAGGAAATCACCAAGGAAGTCAGCACCTACATTAAGAAGATTGGTTACAACCCCGCCACCGTTGCCTTCGTCCCCATCTCTGGGTGGCACGGAGACAACATGCTGGAGACCAGTGACAAGGTGAAGTTCCGGAACAAACTGGATTGGATGAGTGGTTTTGATTGAGGGGAAATTTTAACGTTTGCGCGTCTTTGTAGATGAGCTGGTTCAAAGGCTGGAAAGTTGAGCGTAAGGAGGGTAATGCCAACGGTACCACCCTGCTGGAGGCTCTGGATGCGATCCTCCCCCCTTCCCGTCCCACTGACAAGCCCCTCCGTCTGCCCCTGCAGGATGTCTACAAAATTGGAGGTAAGAAAAAAATGAGAACACTTAAATTTTGTCCTGGATTAAATGGCAGAAGCTAATTTATGGTTTATTCAGGTATCGGAACAGTGCCCGTCGGTCGTGTGGAGACCGGTATTTTGAAGCCCGGCATGGTCGTCACCTTCGCTCCCACCAACCTGACCACTGAGGTCAAGTCTGTTGAGATGCACCACGAGTCCCTGCCCGAGGCCGTCCCTGGTGACAACGTCGGCTTCAACGTCAAGAACGTGTCAGTCAAGGAAATCCGTCGTGGTTACGTTGCCGGTGACAGCAAGAACGACCCACCCAAGGGTGCTGATAACTTCAATGCTCAGGTTTGCATACCTGGTTATGGTTTGGTTCAATTGTGACATTTTAAGTTTCTAATCTTTTATTTGAACCTCCCTAGGTCATCATCCTGAACCACCCTGGCCAGATCAACGAGGGCTACGCCCCCGTGCTGGACTGCCACACAGCTCACATTGCCTGCAAGTTCAAGGAGCTCATCGAGAAGATCGACCGTCGTTCTGGCAAGAAGCTTGAGGACAACCCCAAGTTTGTCAAGTCCGGTGACGCCGCCATCGTCAAGATGATCCCCCAGAAGCCCATGGTGGTGGAGCCCTTCTCCAACTACCCTCCCCTCGGTAAGCACTCTAAAACAGCCCGCCGTACAATTGCAGCGATGTTCAAGGTTTCAAACTTGCCTCCCGCTTGGTCTCTCAGGTCGCTTCGCCGTGCGTGACATGAGGCAGACGGTCGCTGTCGGAGTCATCAAGTCCGTGGAGACCAAGGAAGTGAGCGGAAAGACAACCAAGGCCGCAGAGAAGGCCCAGAAGAAGAAATGAATGGTCGTGCAGGACATCCAGCCAGGGGACGTGTGCCGGCAGCAGCGGGCCGCTCCTTCTTCACCACTTTCCTCGCCCCACCCCGGTTCATCTCTGAGGCACAGCTCTCTGCTCAAGGACTGGCTTATGCTGATTAAAACTCATCGCAAAAGTTTTCGCAGGAAAAAAAGGAACTTTGCGCCTTTGTCAGTCACCAGATTCACATGACGGTGCCTCTTTAAGTTTTGAAAAGTTGTAGAACTGTACATTCATTGGATGTTCTCATGCCACAAAATTGAATTGGAAAAGAAAGCTGCTGGTAACAAATAAAAAGTTATTTGAAAAAAATGGACACAGCTTCTCAACTTGTTTTTCTACTAAAAATGCCTGCAGCGGTTTAGGGGGCCTGTTATTAAGGTCGTTATACAGGTATGCTGGTTGGCCTGTTGTATGACGGGTATGCAGCCAAACTCCACCTTGCTCTCAGGTTCGGTATAAAAGCTTAAGGTGTTTCCGGCTCAGTCTTTTGCTTTTCGGATTGTGGGGTATACTGCGTGTGGATTTGCAGCTTGGTAAGAAATCCCAAATCATTCAGAATTTGATTGTTTTGGGCCTTATTGATACTGTTTGGAAATATTAGGACACGACCAGGCGTAGGCAAATTACGTTGGCAAAAACTGAATAGAAAGCCATATTCACAAATGTCTTGGTCTGTTAAAATAATGAAGCTTAAACTTCTTCCAGTTGGAATTTTGATGGTTCAAAAATAGTTTAATTTTGGGGGTGGGGGGGGGGGGGTAAATGTCAGCAATATACTTTAAATATTTAATCTCCTTACCGTCAAATTGAGTAAGACTTCAGTTCAAAGAGAATGGGTCTCTTAAATTTGCACATTTTGCCGGTTATTTCCGCGTACTCGCGCCACACCATAACCGAGACGTGACAACATGGCGGCAGCGAGGAACATGGAGGCCCACCACGTGACTACCGAAGGTGTGGCGCTCTCCGGAGAAATGACTCGAAGCCCACACAAACTCGTTTGAACTAGTCAGAAGGCCGAGTTAAAATCTTGGTTTAACCAAGATGTCGACGTTGAAAAATGTTTTCTCTGACAGTCGCTCAAAATGGGCAAGGAGAAAACCCACATCAACATCGTGGTCATTGGCCACGTGGACTCCGGAAAGTCGACCACCACCGGTCACTTGATCTACAAGTGCGGCGGTATCGACAAGAGAGCCATCGAGAAGTTCGAGAAGGAAGCCCAGGAGGTAAACGGCTAAACGAAACGCTCCATTTCCCCCCACTTTTTATTTTCCCTGCTGCCGCTGCCTCCCATTTCCTGGCAAGTAGTGCCACCTACTGTTAAAAGGCATTCACTGTACATCGACTTCTCAGATTTCGACCCATAAAATTTTTCGTAATGTTTGCCTTAAGATTTTATTTATATATATATATATATATATATATATATATATATATATAAATAATATGTATATTAATATGTGAACAATTAACATAGCAAATTTACAACAAAAAATAATAAAAGTGTCCGGGTTATTTTCAACACAAGCTGTATTTGTTTGCACAGTCTCTTGGTCCTTACAGCCCAGGGGTTTAAAGTAGGGCTGCAGCTATCAATTATCTTAGTAGTCGATTAACCGATGAACTATTTAGTTCGTATAATCGAGTATTCGGATAAGGAACATAAAAAATGCAAATACCTGAGCTGAGCCTCAAACGATGGTTATATGTACAACAAAAGAACAATTGGCTAACTTACATAGCAAGTCCGCTAGCTTAAATGCTATGAAATCCTAACTTTTTTTTTTTTTAATACAATGCTCTTAACAAATGGTTCAGACACATATTCCCACCAAAAAAAATCGGCTAAATATACCTATAAACTAGATTACGGTTAGCCTAACTTAAAAAAAAAAAAGTTTTTGTTTGAGCCAATGTTGGTCTTAACAGGGAGCAGCTGGATTCAGCCATGTGAAATGAGGCAGACTAGAGGAAGTGTATCCACCCAAATCAATAAAGCTAAATGCAAACACTTTCAAAACAAACCATTACAACGGCACTTTAATTAAACAAATACTCAAATACAAATACAAATAGCAGCAAAAATTTAATTCGAATCTTTTTTTCTAATCGAATACTCGAGTTAATCGATTAATAGTTGCAGCACTAGTTTAAAGACAAATAGTCCAAATATAAATAAAACGTTTTTCCAAAAACATGAATATTTTGTCTTTGATTTAAATATTTTACACAGTGATTGTGGAATTTTGCCAAAATTAAGATTTATAACAGCTTTTATAATATCTATTTGTAGTTTTATATATATATATATATATATATATATATATATATATATATATATATATATATATATATTGGATAGGCCAAACAAAGTACAGTATGTCTGAAAACTATTTTCAATGAGGGCTCAACTTTGGAGTTGTTAAAATTGTTTGGGTCAACCCAAAAGATGTGAAAGTACATTCCTAAAACAAATGCGGAAACTGTTTTCTCTGCATTTGCACAAAAAGAACATAACATATCAATATTAATTTTACATTTTACCATTGCTGTCTGTATAGGATAACACCTGTGAAGTATTTTGAGTGTGTTTTCTTTAACTTTTTTCTTAATAGATATTTTCTAGGTAAAAGGCAAGTATGTTTCAATTCAGTATTTTCGTAGAAATTATTCCAATAATAAATTGCTGCAGGTTTGGAAACTATCTTTGAAGAAGTCCTCTCAAACAGTTGTTTGAGGCTTCAGAGCTTATGTACATTTATAACCAATGAAAAAGGACTTGGGATCACAATATTTGACAGCGGCTTCATAAGACTGTCATATTACCTTCATAATTATGACATGACACTATCATGGGCATTACTGAACGCTTATGTCATTAAGTGTCAAGCAGCAAATTATGTCACCAACTCCAATTATGTCCAGCTTGGATCTTTCACATCCATTCTAAGGTGAGATAATTTGTCGGACAACAGTAAATGACATCTGCTATAAGCATTCATTAATGCTCATGACACTATCATGTCATAATTATGATTGTCTAATGACAGCCTTATGTCGCCACTGTCAAATAAAGTGTGACCAAATACCATAACTAGCAATTAATGAAACGACTGGAACGGTAACTGATACTAATACAGTGAGGTTTATAGTCCAGCGTGGCTTATTTATGAACAGACGCCGTTTTCATGCCAAATTTGGTGGGTGGCCGCCACCCACCAAATGTGACATGGGATGTTTACACCAAAATATATTCACGTGCACTTTATTTGACAGCTGCATCATACGATTGTCATAAGACCAACATGAAGCAATTGGTTGCAAAGCTTCATTGCTTCAAGAAGCTTCATTTGGCCATCACTGCTCCCAACACTGTTGTTGTCCAACATGCCTCCTAGCATGCATTGCACCTCTCCAGATGTTATGTGCTAATTATATATTCAGTTACTGTTCCAATTGTTTTTATTAATTGCTAGTTATGGCATTTGGTCATACTCTATTAGACGGTGGCGCAATAAGACTGTCATTAGACAATCATAATTATGACATGACACTTTCACGGGCATTAATGAATGCTTGTAACAGATGTCCTTTAGTGTTATCTGGCAAATTATCTCACTTTTGAATGGATGTAAAAGAGCCAAGCTGGACATAAATGGAGTTAGTAACATAGTTTCCCAGATGACACTTATTGACATCTGTCATAAGCATTCAGTAATGCCCATGATAGTGTCATGTCATAATTATGACGGTTTTATGACAGTCTTATGACGCCGCTCTCAAATAAAGTGTCACCAAATACCATAACCAGCAATTTATAAAAAAAAAAAAATTAAAAAAAACTGGGCAGTTACTCAATAAATAATTAGCACTGAACATTAATTTTGATTATTATTTACATCTGTGGCGCTGCAATGCATGCTTAGAGGCATGTGTTACCTATGAACCCAAATAAATCAACAAATAAGCCGCATTGGACTAAAAGCCACAGGATTCAAAAGGCAAAAAGTAGCGGCTTTTAGTCCGAAAATTACGGTATATCATTGAACGTGGCATAAGTTGAGCGTGGAATTTGGCTAATTTAACTGGTAACTTAGAAATGTTGTATTTACACTTTGACAGAAATTCCAGCCCTCTTATAGATTTAAAAATATGTGTAGTAATGAAATTCCATATTGAGTTGGGATTTTTCAAATGTAATTTAATCCATTTAATTTTGAACGATTCATTCAAAGAAGTAAAGCGTTAAAGCCTCCTGAAGCTACATTATTTATCATAACATCATTTTTATCTAATGTATTTATGTCTATTTTAATACAAATAGCCATCACTGCATATCCTAGTATCTTATATGTTTTAATAAAATACACCGTAAAAAAAGCATTAACTCTCATTGGAATAGCTCACAACTCAGAACCCATTTACATACTTTTGTATATTGAGGCCACCATTATGAAGTCAATTTAAAAATATACATTTTTGCAGATGGGCAAGGGCTCCTTCAAGTACGCCTGGGTGCTGGACAAGCTGAAGGCTGAGCGTGAACGCGGTATCACCATCGATATCGCTTTGTGGAAGTTTGAGACCACCAAGTACTACGTGACTGTCATTGATGCCCCCGGACACAGAGACTTTATCAAGAACATGATCACTGGCACTTCTCAGGTACTTTTTCAAAAGCGACTTTTATTTAGGATTGGCTATATTTCATATTTTGACCATCATGTTTAACTCGGTCTGTACCATTGATGGCAATAGATGTCCTAGAGGGGGGACAGGAAAGACTAGGTTTTGACGAAACATCTACTGTGCTCCCCATCTTGGACAAAAAAAAGAGAAACAAATTTACAAATATAACTATAGCAGAATTATACAATGCAGAAAAAACTCAAGCATCAATCAAATAGTTGTTGATCTGTTTGTAATGATTGATTATTGTTTTCTGAAAGTCAAAAACAGGTTTTCAAATGCTCTCACTTGATTAAGCAATAATAATCTGTTTGATTTCGTGAAGAGGAATGAATATTTCCTGTTGAAACGTTGCAATTCTGAGGTTTTGGACAATTTGAAGTGAAATATTCGCTTAGCGATTTATCATTTACTAAAATATTTGATTAGTTTTTGCACCTCTACATTATACATCGACAAATAATTGATTATCAAAGTAACTATCAGCTATCAAGATAGTTAATTCACTGTTAAGAGCATTAACTAACTTGAAATTGTCAAACTCCTGATTTCAGCAACCATAACCCATAGACTTCATATTATATTGACATGGCGCAGGGCCGATCCGTAGGGGGGCTATTTTCAAAAACTTCAAATTCAAATATTTTCAAAACCAAAGCTGCTACCGACCTAAAACCAAAACAGGCACCTTAAGCATATATGAGTCTCCATGAGCAGTGGCATAAAAAAATTCGAAGTCGTTCCCTTATAAAATCCCGATTAATTATTTTTTTTATATTATGACAAAACCTAAAATGGCTATAGAATTCTCAGATTTTACACATTAGATGCACAAAAAATCACCAAATGCAGAGATAATCACCTATATTTTCAGGAACAATAGCAATATTTAACATACTGTATCATATAAGTTTTTGCCCAAAATAGCAACTTCAATTTTTTTTTTATTTACTGCAAGTTTTTAACACCTAATGCATTACTCAGTTTTTACATGAGAAACTTAAGACTTGAGGAAAACATGCAGAATCAATTATAAATAATATATAAATAGATTATCAATAAATTCTATATACAATCACAATTTATTACAGAATAGAATAGAATAGAATAGAATAGAATAGAATAGAATAGAATAGAATAGAATAGAATAGAATAGAATAGAATAGAATAGCCCTTTATTGTCATTATACAGTTGTACAATGAAATTGTGGAGCATCTCCCTTTACAGTGCAGGATAAGAAAAGTTAAAATCTCAAAAGTGACTTGCAAGTACAAAGTATGAAACCTAAATAAACATAAATATAAAACGTGTATGAGATAGTCCTATAATTCAGGACCCATTATGAAGTCTATGCATAACCAAAAAAAAAAAAAGAATCAGTTTCAAAACTAGGTAACTAGATAGCTAAGGCTGCAATTAATGATTATTTTTACAAGCTATTAATCGGACAAGTAATTAAAATAAGTAAATTTGGTAAATGTCACTTTTTTCAATGACCTTCACAATTTAACTTGACTTTGTTTTAGGCATGTTTTAAGTAACAATAAAGACAAAATGGAAGACTATTTTTTCAAAAATAATATCTTATTAAAGCTTCCTGACTTCACTGAAGACTACAACTGTACTGTTTTAAGTACATAAAACTTTTTTTTAATTTATTTTTTTTAAAGTTTTTAATAAAGGTGCTGAGTATAAAAAGTAAAACGAATTTCTCAGTGCACAAATCAGGCAAAAGTCATGTTTATTCAAATAAAAATAAAAATAAGAAGGCAGACTGCAATGAATCAGTTTACTTAATCAAAGTTGATCATAAATACAATCCAAATCCAATTTGAAAGCACACTCTTTTGTATGACAATTTACAGTTTGAATGGGAGTTGGTCCAATGTCCAATTTTCATTTACATGCAATATACTATGTGGAATACTTACTAAGTGCAATATTCAATGCCTCACTGTCAACTTCTGCTACTTAACTTCTATTCACACATACTATATGTGCAATACTTATTTACGTGCAATATTAATGTGCAAAATTCAATGCCTTCACTGTTGCTATTTCATTTCAATTATTTGCACTGCCTGAACATAGGACTACCTCATATATATTTTATATTTATTTAGATTTTATACTTTTATTCTTGCTAGCCACTTTCGAGATTTTTACTTGTCCTGCACTGTAAAGGGAGATGCACCAAAATTTCATGGTGCAACTGTATAATGACAGTAAAGGGCTATTCTATTCTATTCTATTCTATTCTATTCTATTCTATTCTATTCTATTCTATTTTGTTCTATTCTTGGTTGAAAGGTGACACTAAGCTGTCATATGAATGGGTTTATGTGTCGTTTTTTATAGAATAGAAATGAGATAATTTTACTGTCCAACAATAGCACAAGTGCTAATATGCTTCCCCAAAACACAATACAAACGGATATTTAAGACACTGATTAGCATAATCGCTAACTAGCTTAGCCCTCTGTGCTAAATAGTAAGGATGGTCTCATCAAAAAAGAATACAAACAATACAATTGGCTTCATTTACTCACCACTGACGGAACCACACTGGATCTATCAACACACCCGACTCAAGACAATCTAACTTTCGCGGAAATATTATTGATTCAGTTATTAAACCTGAGCGTAGCAGTGAACTCTCTCTCTTGCTGTAATCACTTGCATGCGCAGCCTCACATTACAAGCAAAGAAAGACCCAAATGGGACTGCTTACAGCTGCTGGCAAAAATCCATGGTCAAATTTGTTAGCAACAATTTTATTAATCGATTAGTTTTTGCAGCTTTATAGACAGCATAAATTAGCCTGAAACAACGCTAAACATAGTAATACCCTACGTTACAATTTATTTCACATTACATTGCTTGACAGTATCACAATATGTTCCAGCACTATATGGTTATAATTTACTTCTTCGTTGATGTGATTAATATAATACAGTTTATGACATTTGAATAAATTCCAGGCCGACTGCGCCGTGCTGATTGTAGCTGCCGGCGTGGGTGAGTTCGAGGCGGGTATCTCCAAGAACGGTCAGACCCGTGAGCACGCTCTGCTGGCCTACACCCTCGGCGTGACTCAATTGATCGTGGGAGTCAACAAGATGGATTCCACCGAGCCACCTTACAGCCAGGCTCGTTTTGACGAAATCACCAAGGAAGTCAGCACCTACATTAAGAAGATTGGTTACAACCCGAAATCCGTCCCCTTCGTCCCCATCTCTGGGTGGCACGGAGACAACATGCTGGAACCCAGTGACAAGGTGAGGACCGGCCACACTACTAGGAATGGTTCACAAGTTTGCAATTGTAAAGAGAAATGTTTGTTTCCTTTCATTCAAATAAAATGCCACCACCAATTACTATTTCGGCTACGTTTTTCCTAATAAGAAGAACAGGCCTTTATAGTATCGTGCTTTATTAATATAGACAATGGCAAAGGGCCCGGGAATTTCAAAGTTAGCGTTCTTAAACATGAATTATATTTAATATTGTTACTTTATGGAATATTTAAGGATAGTGTTCTGCTTATTGTTCAGTAGGCCTAACATACAATTTCAGAGATTTGCATTAGTTAATGGCAGAGGTGGGTAGAGTAGCCAGAAATGTTACTCAGGTAAGAGTAGCATTACTTCCAAATAGTATTACGCAAGTAAAAGTAAAAGTAATTATACAAAAATTTACTCAAGTACAAGTAAAAAAATATGCATTGAAAATAATACTCAAGTAATGACTAACATTGTGAGTAACTGCTTCCAATGTCAGATTTGTTTTTTCCTTTCAAATAATGTTTTTTGTTCTCAGCACAACTTCATCTATATGAACTGTTACGAACTGTACTACAACCTATTACATGACCATATTAGGCTAAAAAGATTACACAAAAATAATTGAATTCAGACCAGAATAACACGATGAAACATCACCCGTCCAAAGAGCATGAGTGCCCTCTAGTGGAGAACAAACAGTGTTACTTTGGATTGATATAACAGAGTCATGTGGTTATTGTTGCGCCGTCTCATTGGTGAAACTAAGATGGCCATTGTCGGCATCTCTGACAAAAATAAGTCAATATGTAGAATAAAGATGAAAAATGTAATGACTCTATTGTAGTGGATTAAGAGTAGTGTTCCCTTACAAATCTATTCATGTAAAAGTAAAAAGTATTTCATGGTAAAACTACTCTAACAAGTACATTTTTTTCAAAAAGTTCCTCAAGTAAATGTAACTGAGTAAATGTAAAGCGTTACTACCCACCTCTGGTTAATGCTCAGTTTACATTTGTGTTTTCTTAACAGACTAATGTATTTGATCGAAATAAATACCAAATGTTCTAAAATAATGTATATACTGTAGTGTTTTTATTCTTCAATCAGTTAATATAAATATGTTTGATGTGAAAAATGTTACAGAATGTACAACCCCTAAAAAAAAAATGGAATCACCAGTCTCGGACGAGCACTCACTCAGACATTTTATGATTCAGAACAAACTCGGATAAAAAGCTTGAAAAAACGAATTAGTTCAAAAGTGCAACTCCTTGGCATTCAGAAACACTAAAAGAAATGAATAAAAAACATTGTGGTGTTCAGTAAATGTTACTTTTATAGAGCAAGTGCAGGGAAATGAAAATAGAATCACTCCATTCTGAAGAAAAAATGATGGAATCACTCTATTCGAGTAGAAAATACAGACACACCCAGTCAATTTCCTTTCCTTAATTGGGCCCCTACCTCAGATTAGATCTGCTTGTTAGTCAGCAGTTAAAAACAGTGCAGTTATCACACCTTGGAGGGCTGCTGGACTAAGTGGATTCACAAGAATCATGGCTCCAACAAGAGAGATGTCTCTTGAGACCAAGGAGAGGATTATCAAACTTCTTGAAGAAGGTAACTCTACACGTATGGTTGCCAAATATGTGGGCTGTTCACAGTCAGCTATATCAAAAATCTGGACCAAGTACAAACAACATAGCAAGGTTGTTAAAGTGTACTGGTAGACTGAGGAAGACATCCAAAGGTCATGACAAACAACTAAAGGCCATATAGCTTGAAAACAGAAGATGGACAACAAGACAAATGAAGAAGAAAAGGGAGGAAGCTCGAGTCAGGGTATGTGACAGAACTGTGTAAAATTGCCTAAAGGTAATGGGATTTTCATACAGGAAAGCTAAAAGGAAACCATCATTGACACCTAAACAGAAAAGAACAAGACTGCAATGGGCTAAGGAGAGGAAATCATGGACTGTGAATGACTGAATGAAGGGTATTTTCAGTGATGAGTCAAGAATCTGCATTGGACAAGGTGATGATGCTGGAACTTTTGTTTGGTGCCGTTCCAGTGAGATTTACAAAGATGACTGCCTGAAGAAAACATCAAAATTCCCTCAGTCCTCGATGATATGGGGCTGCATGTCAGGCAAAGGCACTGGGGAGATGCCTATGGTTAAATCTTCAATAAATAAACAAGCTTACATTGAAATTTTAGACAGCTTTCCTATCACTTCAGTAGAAAATATGTTTGGGGAAAATGAAATCATTTTCCAAGATGACAATGCATCATGCCACAGAGCTAAAACTGTTAAAGCGTTCCTCGGAGAAAGACTCCTCCAGTCAATGTCATGGCCTGAAAATAGCCCAGATCTTAACCCTATTGACAACCTGTGGTGGAAATTGGAAAAAAATGGTCCACAGCAAGGCTCCGACCTGCAAGGATGATCTGGCAACTGCAATCAAAGAGAGTTGGCACCAAATTGATGAAGAATACTCATCAAGTCAATGCCTCAGAGACTGCAAGCTCTCATAAAAGCCAGAGGTGGTGCTACTAAATACTAGAGATGTGTTTTCATTGTTATGTCTTTGTTTGTTTCTCATGATTCCATATATATTTCCTCAGAATGGAGTGATTCTATATTTATTTCCCTGCACTTGCTCTATAACATTTACTGACCACCACAATGTTTTTTATGTATTTATTTTAGTGTTTCTGAATGCTAAAGAGTTGCACTTTTGAACTAATTCATTATTTTTTTCAAGTTTTTTTTAATCTAAGTTTGTTCTACATAATAAAATGTCTGAGTGAGTGCTCGTCCGAGACTGGTAATTCCATACTTTTTGCTTGGGGATGTATAATGTGAAACGTGTAGAACATGAAAAGTAGAGTCAGTTACTTTGCTAATTAATTAATTAACTAATTACTCTAACAATGAGGTAACTGAGTTACTAACGCAACTACTTTTTTAGGAGACTTAATTTGTAACTAATTACTTTTTAAAAGAAAGAGAAACAACATTGGCGACATATCACCATTTCGATATATTGTATTGTCACACCCCGAACAGAGACTTCATAATATACTAACTAGTATTTGCAGGTCCGATTAATTGGGGGCCTACCTCCTCTGACTGAGTGGAAACACAAAGAGCTTTTTACATTGAAAATTCCTATGAATGAATACTTAAATCCTCAAATTCTTTATAGATATGGACATAAAACTGTCTCGATTCTTGGTTAAAAGCAAAAAACAAACGATTCTTGGTTAAAATTAAAAAAACACGAGCAGTTAGCATTTATTTTACATAAATATGTCAAATGAGCTGCTAGTCTTTAAGCCACTGTGCCTTATCACCACAAAGAGCTTTTTATATTGAAAATTCTTGTGAATAAATACTTAAATCTCTGAATTCTTTATAGATATGAACATAAACCAGTCTTGATTTTTGGTTAAAAGCAACAACAACAAAAAACGGGCAGTTAGCATTTATTTTAATGTGCTGCTACTCTTTAAGCCACTGTGGTGCCACCATATCACCACAAAGAGCTTTTCATGTTGAAAATTCTTGTGAATAAATGCTTAAATCCCTGAATTCTTTACAGATATGGACATAAAACAGTCTCGATTCTTTGTTAAAAGAGTAAAGAACCGGGCAATTAGCATTTATTTTACGTAAGTATGTTGAAAGTGCTGCTAGTCTTTAAGCCACTGCGGCGCCGCATTATCCCCACAAAGAGCTTTTTACGTTGAAAATTCTTGTGAATAAATGCGTAAATCCCTGAATTCTTTATTGAAATGGATGTTAAACAGTCCCGATTTTTGGTTAAAAGCAAAAAAACAGGCAGTTAGCATTTATGTTACATAAATATGTCGAATGTGCTGCTAGTCTTTAAGCCACTGTGGCACCGCCTTTTCACCACAAAGAGCTTTTTGCATTGAAAATTCTTGTGAATAAATGCTTAAATCCCTGAATTCTTTATTGATATGGATGTAAAACAGTCTCGATTCTTGGTTAAAAGCAAAAAACGGGCAGTTAGCATTTATTTTACCTAAATATGTTGAATGTGCTGATAGTCTATTAGCCACTGTGGCCTTATCACCACAAACAGCTTTTTACGTTCAAAATTTTTGTGAATAAATGCTTAAATCTCTGAATTATTTATAGACATGAACGTAAAACAGTCCCGATTCTTGGTTAAAAGCAACACCAAAAAAAAAACAACGGACAGTTAGCATTTATTTTACGTAAATATGTCGAATGTGCTGCTAGGCTTTAAGCCACTGCGGTGCCGCCTTATCACCACAAAGAGCTTTTTACATTGAAAATTCTTGTGAATAAATGCTTAAATCCCTGAATTCTTTA
This sequence comes from Corythoichthys intestinalis, assembly GCF_030265065.1. NCBI lineage: Eukaryota > Metazoa > Chordata > Actinopteri > Syngnathiformes > Syngnathidae > Corythoichthys > Corythoichthys intestinalis. Next base: position 26,309,531 of record NC_080416.1, read on the forward strand.
TATATGTGGATGTAAAACAGTCTCGATTCTTGGTTAAAAGCAAAAAAACGTGGCAGTCAGCATTTATTTTACGTAAATATTGCAAATTATGATGCCAATGCCGTAGCGGTTAATTTCTCCCATTGGTTTTTTTCTGCAACGTTTCAAAATGTATGCATGGTACGAAAAATATGATAATTACCTTGAATCATCGAACAAATCACTCCTGAGATAATCCTTCCTGTTTGTTTGCGGTACAGCTTTCGTACTTTTTCAACCTAAATCCGGCATTGGATCACTGCATGTGTTTGAGAATAACTGCGGCCGACTTCTACCGACTGAAGCGGAGTGTGGGACGCCCCCCTACTTGAATGCGTGGCACAATTTCTGGGGAATATGTTATGAATGTGTAATAACTGTTATGTAATGTGATGTAATGTGTATGTAATGTAAATATGTTATGTTAATATTATGAAGTCTATGCCCCTAATTATAACCATTGTTTATTTCCACCCATTGTCCCCTGTTTGTCGGTTTCCATTGTCATGATAAAATGAATTATGATGTTAAAAATTTTCAAGTTTTGCTGCATTTGTTTGTTTGTTTGTTTTTTACTGAATTGGCCGTTGTGTTGCTTCCTCCAGTGGTGTTATCTGGAATAACTCCTAAATAAGAAACATATCTCAAAACTCATCTGGACATTTACAGTATTTACAGGATGCACGTTTTTTGATTTAAATTAAAATGACCTGATTACCTTAACAAGGAAGGAATTAGGGTGTGAAACAAGTATGGAAATCTGAAATTTGCAGGAATCATTTGGCTGTTGATTTGACATTTTCTTGTCTCTGCAGATGTCTTGGTTTAAGTGCTGGGAGGTAGAGACTAAGCAGAGTAAGACCAATGGTAAAACCCTATTTGAGGCTCTGGATAACATCACGCCCCCAAAACGTCCCACCGAAAAACCCCTTCGTCTACCCCTGCAGGATGTCTACAAAATTGGGGGTAAGGAACTGTTTTAACTCTTAAATCTTCCTGAATCAAAAGGCAGCAGATTTACTTAGAATTTACGATCTGGTCAGGTATTGGCACAGTGCCTGTCGGCCGTGTGGAGACTGGCATTCTGAAGCCCGGCACGATCGTCACCTTTGCTCCACCCAACTTGACCACTGAGGTCAAGTCTGTAGAGATGCACCACGAATCCCTGCCCGAGGCCCTCCCAGGCGACAACGTTGGCTTCAATGTAAAGAACGTGTCCGTCAAGGAAATCCGTCGCGGTAACGTGGCGGGCGACAGCAAGAACGACCCACCCAAGGGTGCTGATACCTTCAAATCTCAAGTGAGTGAGCACGTTCATGCATTTCGGCATGCCCGGTGTTGTTGCTTTTTAATTTTCGTCCTAGTCTTTTGGATGATAGTACAGTACATTTTAGTCTTAGTCATATTGTAGTCATCTCAAAATATGTCTTCGTGTAGTATTTGTTGACAAAAACGCTAATAATTTCGTCTAGTTGTAGTCAATGTTTACAAAAAATGTTTTCGTCTGGAAAATAAAGTTTTCCAAGGGTGAGGGTTACAACCCCTAGCAAAAAGTATGAAATCACCAGTCTCGGACAAGCACTCACTCAGACATTTTATCATGTAGAACAAACTCAGATAAAAAGCTTGAAAAAATAATGAATTTGTTCAAGTGCAGGGAAATATATATGGAATCACTCTATTCTGAGGAAAAATATATGGAATCATGAGAAACAAACAAAGAAATAACAATGAAAACACATCTCTAGTATTTAATAGCACCACCTCTGGCTTTTATGACAGCTTGCAGTCTCTGAGGCATGGACTTGATGAGTATTCCATCAATTTGGTGCCAACTCTTTTTGATTGCAGTTGCCAGATCATCCTTGCTGGTCGGCGCCTTGCTGTGGCTCCACCACAGGTTATCAATAGGGTTGAGATCTGGCCTATTTGCAGGCCATGACATTGACTGGATGAGTCTTTCTCCAAGGAATGCTTTAACAGTTTTAGCTCTGTGGCATGATGCGTTGTCATCTCAAAAAATGATTTCATTTTCCCCAAACATATTTTCTATTGAAGTCATAGGAAAGCTGTCTAAAATTTCAATGTAAACTTGTGCATTTATTGAAGCTTTAACCACAGCCATCTCCCCAGTGCCTTTGCCTGACATGCAGCCCCATAATATCAAGGAATGAGGGAATTTTGATGTTTTCTTCAGGCAGTCATCTTTGTAAATCTCACTGGAACGGCACCGAACAACAGCATCATTACCTTGTCCAATGCAGATTCTTGACTCATCACCAAAAATAACCTTGTTGTACATCTTCTGTTTTCAAGACACATGGCCTTTAGTCGTTTGTCATGACGTTTGGATGTCTTCCTCGATCTACCAGTACCCTTAACTTTAACAACCTTGCCATGCTGTTTGTACTTGGTCCAGACTTTTGATACAGCTGACTGTGAACAGCCCACATCTTTGGCAATCATGCGTGTAGCGTTACCTTCTTCAAGAAGTTTGATAATCCTCTCCTTAGTCTCAAGAGACATCTCTCTTGTTGGAGCCATGATTCTTGTGAATCCACTTGGTCCAGCAGCCCTCCAAGGTGTGATAACGGCACTGTTTTTAACTGCTGACTGACCGAGCAGATCTAATCTGAGGCAGGGGCCCAATTAAGAAAAGGAAATTGACAAGGTGTGTCTGTATTCTATTCAAAATGGAGTGATTCCATATTTTTATCCCTTCAGAATGGAGATTCTATATATATTTCCCTGCACTTGCTCTATAAAAGTAACATTTACTGACCACCATCTTTTTATTCATTTCTTTTCGTGTTTCTGAATGCCAAGGAATTGCACTTTGGAACTAGTTCATTATTTTTTCAAGCTTTTTATCTGAGTTTATTCTACGTAATAAAATGTCTGAGTGAGTGCTCGTCTGAGACTGGTGATTCCATACTTTTTGCCAGGGGTTGTATTTCGAATGAACATTGATAGATGGCCACATATTGTAGCGTCTAAAAGAACAACACCAACACACTCAGCAGGAAAACATTATTTCAATTAATTTTAGCCACCTGGACGCCACGCACTGTATGTAAAAATAAACTGTCCGAGAGTTTAGAGGACGCTCACCTTAATGCTATGCTAACGCTACGAGTTAAATTTATTGTGTGATGATTACCCAGCACAGACTTTTAAAGGCTAAAGCAACATTGCATATTTTCTTTGGCCAAGAAAACAAATCTTATCATGTGCAAGCTGACATTGAGATTGGAGACGACACACTGGTGAGTCGGGAAGGGGTGGCGTACCGCAGCACGTCACAAGTGACACAACCTGACAATGCTACATGCAGGTTAACTTCACATAAATGTCACACATTGTGAACATGTGACGGAAACTATTACGCATTTTCGTCTCATCAGACGAAAAAAAGTGACAATGCCAAAACGTGGGCTCCGTAATAGCAGCATCCTTCTTTCTAGGGATTTTGCCCTGACAATGATTTGGCCCTCCCATCTAAGAATTGCTAATCTACAATGGACACAAATATAAATACAACTAGGCATGTGCCGGTATGAGATTCTGATGGTATGATAACCTTATGCCAAAATATCACTGTTTCATGGTATCATGGTATTGCTATTACAGCTTTAAAATATGTTACTTTGGCATTTCTGGGTTAATCCCCCTTAACAGGATTTTTATTTTTCAAAACATATTAGCAAATTGGAACATAATGTCACTTCTCGGAATTCATGTTAATGTTTTGTGTTTGTTTGTGCAGAATTTCCTGCTGTTATTTTTGTTGTGGCATTCCACCTTGTTTCAACTTTACTTCCTGCTCTTCACAATCAGGCTAATCGTATCCACCTGTGATCCTTTGTATACATAGTCATAGACTTCATAATATGTTGATGTGACTCGGGGCGCGGGGCCAATTCATAGGGGGCCTATCTCCGTCAAAGCTGACTGAGTGGAAACACAAAGAGCTTTTTCCGTAGAAAATCTTAGTGAATAAATGCTTAAATCCCTGAATTCTTTATAAATATGGATGTAAAACAGTCTCGATTTTTGGTTGAAAGCAAAAAAACCCCCAAAAAAACGGGAAGTTACCATTTATTTTACGTAAATATGTCAAATGTGCTGGTAGTTAGGTCACTGTGGCACACGTACAACAAAGTAGTACAACAAAGAGCTTTTTGGGCTGAAAATTTCGTGTATACTATTACTATAGATAGGGCTGTCAAATGATTAAAAATTTTAATCGAGTTAATTACAGCTTAAAAATGAATTAATCGTAATTAATCGCAATTCAAACCATCTATAAAATATGCCATATTTTTCTGTAAATTTTTCTTGGAATGGAAAGATAAGACACACGACGGATATATACATTCAACATACGGTACATAAGTGCTGCATTTGTTTATTATAACAATCAACAAGATGGCATTAACATTATTAACATTCTCTTAAAGCGATCCATGGATAGAAAGAGTTGTAGTTCTTAAAAGATAAATGTAAGTACAAGTTATGGAAATTTTATATTAAAACCCCTCTTAATGTTTTCGTTTTATTCAATTTTTAAAAGATTTTCAATCAAAAAATAAACTAGTTGCTCGCCATTGTTTATGTCAATAATTACACCATGCTCGCTCATTGTGCTGAAACCTATAAAATCATTTGGGCCGAAGCGCCAGCAGAGGGCGCCAAACACCAAAAAACAAGTAACAAGCGGGCATTACACTGCTGTCATTTTAATCTGTTTGAGCGGGGCATGTGCGTTAATTGCGTCAAATATTTTAACGTGATTAATCAAAAAAATTAATTACCGCCCGTTAACGCGATAGTTTTGACAGCCCTAATATATATATATATATATATATATATATATATATATATATATATATATATATATATATATATATATATAATATAGTATTTTACGTAAATATTGTGAACTATAATGCTAGTCAGTAAGCAAATTAGCGGCTGCTATATGTAGACAAAATGCTTTTTCTGTTGAAAATTCTTGTGAATAAATGCTTAAATCCCTGAATTCAGATTCTGAGATTTATTTGTCATTGACACCAGCTCTCACAAGATGACAATAGATGACAACGAAATTCCATTTGATGAGTGACATCGGGCCCCTGCAGACTTTCCGCGCTGCCAACTTTTCTCTCTTCTTCAGAAAATACAGAGCAAGTTGCAATTAGACACACATATATCATACAACATAGCAGCGATATGACACGACGCACAGGTCACCTGCAAGGATTTTTTGTACGAAAAAAGGAGAACTACCAGTCATGGCTGGAGGAAGGGGGGGGTCAGTGATAGTGAGAAAAAGGCGGTGGCGGACTGGAGGTGGGGAGGTTGTGTGTGAGTGTGTGTATGCACAAGTGTATCAGTATTTGTACGTGTCCGTAGACAAAATAGGAGTCTCAGGGCCCTGCGACCGGCCTTGGGAAGAGATCAAGGGCAAGAGATAGGGCCATCTGCGCGGCTCTCTCCAGGAGAAGGGAGAGGTGGGGTAAGGGTGTTCGGGAAAGATAAAGGAAAATTATAAGCGGATTAAGCCAAATAACTAATTTAATATGTCAAAATACGGTTGGTTTCAGTCATGCTCCTCATGGCGTAGGCAAGACCTCAGGTCCCTTAAGTCATTGCCAATAGTCACGGTCTGCCACAACAGATCAGTCACCTGCCCCGACAGTTCCGTCACCTGGCGCGAGGTAGCATCCACTTTTCTCCATCCTTCCTTGGACCGAACCGTCGGTCCACGGAGCCAGTTCTCCATCAGAACCTCGACTCGGTCTTCCAATGCCTTGAATTCCACCGTTTGATCCGTGGTCAAATTGTTGATTGCCTTGAAAGCTGCCGTCTTGGAAACTTTCTGGTAGAGCAGGGCACCTCCAAAGCCAAGCAGAAAGAACCCCACGACCGTCACGCCAAGAAGCCAAATATCCTCGATATCTTCCACAGATAGGACAGTAAGACACGCTGGCTTCCAGTGATCCCATGAATCTCTCACATATCCAGCGGCAAAGGTCCCATTTGGGCAAGAAGGCTCTCCTGGTTGTTGATAAAAATACGTAAATATTGCGAAGTATAATGCCAGTGCTGTAACGGCTAATTTCTCCCATTGATTTTTTTCACAACGTTTCAAAATACATGCATGGTACGAAAAATATAATAATTACCTTGACTCCTCGAACAAATCACTCCTGAGACAATCCTTCCTGTTTGTATGCAGTACAGCTATTGTACGTTTTCAACCTAAAGCCCGCGGTTAGATCACTGCATGTGACCGACTGCTAATAAATGAAGCGGAGTGTGGGAAGGCGTGTCATGTCAATACATTATGAAGTCTATGGTATAGTCTGCATCTAACCTTGCCCTGTGTTTGTTCATCTTGTATCCTGCCATGTTCTCTATCACCACCTCATGTAAGCCTTTTCTTGACGAAGATTGATGTTTGGAACGAATGCCTTTTAGTTACTTCGATGACTTGGCACAGTTTTTTGGTATCCAGCAAGTGCTGTGATTTTTCGTTGTCTCTCTTTGAACTCCTATGGACTGAAAAATAAACCTTTTTGTTTAAACGGAACACTCATGCATTTGGGCCCTTAGTGAATCCTTGTCACGTAAGTATAATATTAAGTTAAAATAAATAAAAATAATAGCAAAATATTGTAAACTAGAAACTGCAATTTCTGGAGAAATTTCGATGGGGCTTTGCTATGGAAGATACAGATCAATCAGGTCACTTTTTGTTGATTTGGGGACATTTGGGGGACACGTCCTGTTGATAGCAGGTCACAATATGTCAATGGGCTGTCATTGTAAACGGTCAAAAATCCGGTCAAAAGAACCTATGTTTTCTTGCCATTGAAAATGAATAGGAAATTTTGGACGTACATGGCTGTCAATCGTGTTAGAAATGAATGGGACAGTTTTCGGTGAATTTTGGGGGAACCGTAAGTTTTTACCAAATTCTGCATAGAACTTGTATGCCCCATACTGTTCTAGAATTTATCATGTATAAGTTATGCAATTTGGTCAAAAATTGTAGGACAAGTGGCGTTTTGAATTTTTTTTTTTTTTTTTTTAAATCCACATTTTTTTTAGGCGAACGGAAAATTTTGGGGGGCATTCAAAAATTTCCCCTGTGTTGTGTTAAAATTCCGGTCATTTTGATATTCGAACGGTGATGGTCGGTCAAATGGCTTGGGCTGTGCGGCGCGCCAAAGACGCGCCATTTTGATTTAAAAAATTTTTTTGAAAAGAAATTTTACTTTATGGATCTAATGAAATTAAAATATATGCAGTCCTTTAGGCGAGCCTTAACCCAGAGCCACAGTTCAACATTATTACCATCAGAACAAAAATAATTGAATTATTTTCCATAAAAAGCACGTGCATATGACTCGTATAATGTTTACACACTCTCTTTCTCAACACAGACAGTTGCCAAAGAGAACAAAAACATGTTTTACAACCGATAGACACACTAAACACCCCTTTAATTTTGTATAAATGCGAAATCATATTGGAGGTATTGCCTCCTCCACCCTCCGCAAACATGTTTTACATGTCGGTTGGCCCTCCTCCTCTAAGCCGCGGCCGTTTGTATCTTTTCTGGAGCTGAAGCATTCTCATACCAACGATTTTGTTTTCTTCAATGGGGAAAAAGTTCTGGAGTTTCACATCCTCCAGCCATTGTGTAGCACAGCTGAATCACGGTGGCGGGGGGGGGGGGGCATGAAAAATAGCTACTACCTTAGGGGCGGTATGGCAGAATATTTTTGCGGTTTTTAAACACTTTTGTTTTTGCTTCTGTTTCTTAGGAATAGAACTCATTCATCTTCGGGATCTGTGCTAATTAACGCTAGTCAATTTCAAGCTCATCTCCCTTTCTCTCTCGTGGCAAGGTCATCATTCTGAACCACCCAGGCCAGGTATGCGCTGGCTACGCACCCGTGCTGGACTGCCACACCGCTCACATCGCCTGCAAGTTCACCGAGCTCATTGAGAAGATTGACCGTCGTTCTGGCAAGAAGCTTGAGGACAATCCCAAGTTTGTCAAGTCCGGCGACGCCGCCATCGTCCAGATGACCCCATTGAAGCCCATGGTGGTGGAGGCTTTCTCTAACTATGCTCCTCTCGGTGAGTTTCTCATCACGGCGACGCAGGACTGATCTCCTTGAACACAGCTAAACCAATTTTTTTTTCACCTCAAATATATTCTAAAATCTAGAAATAAGACCAAAACAATCGCCAAGTTCATTTGTATTCAAATTTTAAGTACAAAACATTTACATTGAACTCTTTTCTCACCCTGACCTGTCATACAATAGCCTTTCCTGTCCTCCCTCACACTGAAATAATTGGACACCTGTTGGTTTTTCACCAATTCCAGTCCAAATGTCAATTTTCACACATAAAACATGATGGCATAATATCTGTAACGCTCTCACTTCCTTAAAGAAGTCCTCGTTTGTCCTCGCAGGCCGCTTCGCCGTGCGCGACATGAGGCAGACTGTGGCCGTGGGTGTCATCAAAGAGGTGAAATTTAAGGAAGCTACTGCCGGCAAGGTCACCAAAGCCGCACAGAAAGCAGCGAAGAAATGAATAGTCATGATGCGTGATGCGCAACAGATTGTCACCAAAGCGTCTGCCGCCTGGTCGTCCTCAGCCGTCATTAGTTTACTCCTTAAGGACTGGCTTCTACTCATCAAAACCCACTGGAAAAGTGTCCGCAGGAAAGGAGCACACGCTTTCCGTTTAGAAATGAATGCAAGTGTACTATTACTTTGAAGCCAGAACAATAAAATCTGACGTGTGACGGATTCTGTTTTCTCTGAATAGTAGTATTTTAGCCACAGTGCTCATATATGAAGTTGCATTAAACAAAAAGGTTTTACTGACTTTAGAATCTAATTGTGATGTTAAATAAAAAATAGATTTTTTTTATTTAAAAAAAAGAGGAGCTCCACACCTACAGTGGTATAACAAAAAGTATTTGAACGTTTTGGAATTTCTCACATTTCTGCATAAAATCACCATCAAATGTGATCTGATCTTTGTCAAAATCACACAGATGAAAAAACAAGTGACTGCTTTAACTAAAACCAACTAAACATTTATAGGTTTTCATATTTTAATGAGGATAATATGCAAACAATGACAGAAGAGGTAAAAATAAGTAAGTGAACCTAAGTGAACATAATCTTGGCCCATTCTTCTCTACAAAACTGCTGTAGTTCATTCAGATTCCTGGGGTGTCTGGCACTAATCACTATTTTTAGGTCATGCCACAGCATCTCAATGGTACTTTGACTTAGCCACTCAAGAATGTGTATTTTGTTCTTCTGAAACCATTCTGAAGTTGATTTACGTCTGTGTTTTGGATCATTGTCTTGTTGCAACATCTTCCTCTTTTTAGTTTCAACTGTCTGACAGACGGCCTCAGGTTTTCCTGCAAAAAATTCTGAATTCATTCTTCCATTACCTCCACATTTTTTTTGATGAATACCTTTACTTGAATAATATTATTTTGAAGTAAAGCTACACTTACTAAATGAGTTAACTTTTCAGCTATTCTACCCACCTTTGCTTATTGGACCTGGAGTTGCTGGAGGTTGACTATTCAAATCCTGCTGGAGGTAAAAATATAGCAAGGCAACATTGTGCTGTAGAGAAGCTTGTATGTTTCTTTTGGATGGCAAAGAACCACACTAGAAGTACAAATACTGCCATTAACGACATCCCATCCATTTTGACCTGGAGGGTAGAAAGCAGTCCGATATTCGGCTGATAAAAGCATTTTAAAATGTAATTTCATTCATTCATTAATCGGTTATTCATTATCGTTTTTTGTTTTTTTTTTAACCTATGTGCATGCTGCCTTCAAAGTGAATATAGAATCCTTCTGCCTTTGTACAAGGACTGGTCACAGCTTAGTACAGCAGTTATGATTATTGACCATAGACGTCTCCAAACTAAAATGCTATTGATTTTTTACGTGAGCAGACCATTTGCATTCATGGTGCCAAAATTAAATGAACAAAAAAATGATTGAAAATATCCATAGTAATAATATGTTAAGTCCATGACTAGGAGTGGGAACCTCTTAGTACCGCACGATATGATATGATTTGCGATACAAAACTCACGATAACGATGATCTGACGATATAGCGATACAACGATTATCGATACATTGGTCAGGAAATAATTCTAGGATATTCTGCAAACAACTAATTAACAGAAAAACAAGCTTCTAGTGTGAATTGGAATTAGTTTATCACTAGTAGACGTCCAATCCAGTGTCAAACTGATTGAACGTCTACGGCTGTCAGTGGCAGTCAATGCCAGGCAATTAAGTAATTTTGGGCCATTTAAAGTCTCACTGGAACAGCACCAAACAAAGGTTCAAGCATCGTCACCTTGTCCAATGCAGATTCTTGACTCTTGACAAGGTGATAATGCTGGAACTGTTGTTTGGTGCCGTTCCAGTGAGATTTACAAAGATGATTTCCTGAAGAAGGCTTCAAAATTCCCTTAGTCCTTGATGATATGGGGCTGCATGTCAGGCAAAGGCACTGGGGAGATGGCTGTGGTTAAATTTTCAATAAATGCACAAGTTTACATTGAAATTTTAGACAACTTTCTTATCCCCTCAATTGAAAATATATTTGTCATTTTCCAAGATGACAATGCATCATGCCACAGAGCTAAAACTAGGAGTGGGAACCTCAGGGCACCTCACGATATGATACGATTCGCGATACAAGGCTCACGATAACGATTATATCACGATACAGCGATTATCGATATATTGGTCAGAAATTGGATACATGAAATTCTACGATACAACTGTTGAAACGAAAAGAAAAAAAAAAGATATTGGAAAATAGAAAAAAATACTGTTTAAGTCATTTATTAAACAGTGACACCTTTTCTGTGCAACATTGCTGTAAAATATAAATCTACTGCAAATTGTGCCCCTGCACATATAGAGGAAACCAACCACGACCACTGATATCGCTTGGAGAGATCACGATGAATGGCACCCTTAATTTCTTTAAAGTTTTAAATCTTTTAAAAAATAAATAAATAAAAAGTGCCGTAGGTGTCAGCAGTTGAGCTTGGAGTGGGGCAATGATACAATTGGTGGGTCTTTTCTTCGTATATGAACTTTGTTGCTTGGTTTGAGCACTTCCGCTATCTGCTTCAGCATTTAAGATGTCAGACTTGCTCAGTCACAGTCTTCCTCACCTTAAAAACAACAAAATAAAACAAAAAATATTAGCTACTTCATAGCGTTTGAGTTGAAATCCTGATTTTTTTTTTTTTGTGTTGGAAGTATTGAATTAAAAAAAATATGAACTGAATGTATAGAAATTAAAAATTCAATAATTACCTATTTTTAATATGTAGGCTACATTAATTATCATGCACATCACTTTATATATCTTGGAACCTATTCAAACCATTTTTATAGCTTATTGTATCAAAATGACAGTAATAACAGTTTGTGTAGTAAACTAGATGGAAATTGGTTCTCAAATAAATCGGTAAATTCATGTGGGCTTGTCCGATATTCATTTTCATCCAGTTTAGGGTCCTGGTTTATTTTATATCATTCAACACCAAATGTCATCAAAATAATACTTGTAAATTAAAAAGTCAATTACATTGCAAAACTTTCTTACCTCAAGTGATGAAAGCAAAGCTCACAAACTCCAGTGTCCACTACGTCACCAGCTCCCAGTGAAACTGATTTTTCTTAGACAATTCTTGCATACAGCAAAGTCCTTGTTCACCTTACTTCCTTTCTTGTTGGTGTAAAATCTAAAGTGTGTCCCCATGTGTGATTTGTAGCAATATTTTTCTCATTTTTTCCCTCCACCGTTCTCACGGAGCTTTTTTATTTTTTCAACCCACTTGGAGCTTCTCTTCTTCTCTAGACAACTTGTGCGCACTTTACCCTCACCGCCACTCCCGAGCGCCCCTAGTGGACCGCCAAAGAATTGCTCAACAAACATTGAGCAGTTTACAGCATCCATACTCCATTGTATGGCCAATATGTTAAATAAAAGTATCGATTCTTGGCGGGAGCATATCGATAACCCATCGGGTTGCAAAATATCGCGATATATCGCTGTATCGAGATATTGTCACACAACGCATCATGCCACAGAGCTAAAACTGTTAAAGCATTCCATGGAGAAAGATTCATCCAGTCAATCTCATGGCCTGCAAATAGCCCAACCCTGTTGATAACCTGTGGTGGAAATGGAAAAAAATAGTCCACAGCAAGGAAGGAGTGATTCCATATATATTTCCCTGCACTTGCTCTATAGAATTAACATTTACTGACCATCACAATGTTTTTTATTCCTTTTATATATTTATATACAGTACCCTCCATAATTATTGGCACACCTGAAAAATATGTGCTTTTAGCTTCTAATATGTTTTTTTTTTTTTTTATTCAAATAATATTGGACCTTAATGGAAAAAAAGAGAAAAATCCTACCTTCAATACAAGTGCATTCATTCAGTGGGGAAAAATCCCACACAAAGAAAAAATTATTTGACATCAAATAATGTGTGTCACAATTATTAGCACCCCTGGTGTTAATACTTTGTACAACCCCCTTTTGCCAACAAAACAAGGTCTGGGGACTGGAGATGGCCATGGGAGGAGCTTGATTTTGTGTCTGGTGAACCATTTCTGTGTGGATATGGCCATATGTTTAGGGTCATTGTCTTGCTGAAAGACCCAGTGACGACCCATCTTCAGCTTTCGGGCAGACGGCAACAGATTTTGATTTAAAATGTCCTGGTATTTCAAAGCATTCATGTTGCCAGGCACCCTAACAAGGTTCCCTGGGCCTTTGGAAGCGAAACAGCTCCACAGCATCACTGACCCACCCCCATACTTCACAGTGGATATGAGGTGCTTTTCAGCATGCGCATCTTTCGTGGCACGCCAGACCCACTTAGAGTGTTTGTTGCCAAAAGCTCTTGGTCCCACACAAAAATACACACTGGGACCGTGTGCTTTGGTCAAATGAGACCAAGATTGAGCTTTTTGGCAACAAACAGTCTAAGTGGGTCCGGCGTGCCACGAAAGATGCCATTATGTTGAAGAGCAAAGCTCTTTTGCAGATAAGTTTCCTCCTAAATCAGAATTGAGAAGGCAAGAAATTAACAGGTTGAAGCAGTCATATCAAGAGTCAAATAAGGTTATTGTTAAATTGTTAAGGTTGTCATTTAAAGCACTATTAAGAAATCTGATGTGTAAGTTCATGTGTCGGTTAATTGAGTCTGAAAATAGTATTTTAATCAAAATAACGGACCCTACAAATAGTTATATATTCAGATCAAGCATGTGGCGCCATTGGCGTAAAAGCCTGTTTGTTGCGCACAGATAGTTTGTGCTCTTTTAATGTTCTTTCTTTATTAGTTTCTGTTCCTGTGTTTTGTTATGTCATTTTTCTGTTGGTTTGTGTGCTATGGACTCCTGGTGTGACTCCTGAATAAAAATCATAAAGATGAGTAGGGCTTCTAATGCCTAGTTCAATGCATTGTGTAATATGATAATGATTTAGCTTTTACTTCACATGCTGCTTGTGTCAATCACCACACAGCGCACTTAGATCGAGACGGCACGCATGATATACCGTAATTTTCGGACTGTAAGCCGCTACTTTTTTCCTTCACTTTAAATCCTGCGGCTTATAGTCCAATGAGGCTTATTTGTTGATTCATTTGGGTTAATAGGTAACACTTTATTTGACAGCGGCACTATAAGACCGTCATAATTGTGACATGACACTATCATGGGCATTACTGAATGCTTATGACAGATGTCATTAGGTGTCATCGGGCAAATTATGTGACTAACTTTGTTTATGTCTAGCTCGGGTCTTTTACATCCATTCAAAAGTGAGCTAATTTGCCAGATAACACTAAATGACATCTGTCATAAGCATTCATGATTGCTCATGACAGTGTCATGTCGTAATTATGATTGTCTAACAACAATCTTATGGCGCCACTGTCAAATAAAGTATTACCAAATACCATAAGTAGCAATTAATGAAACAAATGGAATAGTAACTGAAGAAATAATTAGCACATAACAGGAATTTTGATTGTTATTTACATATGCAGTGCTGCAACGCATGCTAGGAGGCATGACAACAATGTTGACAGCAGGTGGCAGCAGAGGTTGACTGTCTACCCCAAGGGAGCAGTGATGGCCAAATGAAGCTTCTTGAAGCAATCAAGCTTTGAACCAATTGGCTGCATGGTGGTTCATTTGGTCTTATGACAGTCGTATGATGCCACTGTCAAATAAAGTGTTACCAGTTAATATCTTTTGGTACAAATATCCCATAATACAGTGAGGACAGCTGCAGTTTATAGTCCAATGTGGCTTATTTGTTGATTTATTTGGGTTGATAGGTAACACTTTATTTGACAGCGGCACCATAAGACCGTCATAATTGTGACATGACACTATCATGGGCATTACTGAATGCTTATGACAGATGTCATTAGGTGTCATCGGGCAAATTATGTCACTAACTTTGTTTATGTCTAGCTCGGGTCTTTTACATCCATTCAAAAGTGAGCTAATTTGCCGGATAACACTAAATGACATCTGTCATAAGCATTCATGATTGCTCATGACAGTGTCATGTCATAATTATGATTGTCTAACAACAGTCTTATGGCGCCACTGTCAAATAAAGTATTACCAAATACCATAAGTAGCAATTAATGAAACAAATGGAATAAAAAACTGAAGAAATAATTAGCACATAACAGGAATTTTGATTGTTATTTACATCTGCAGTGCTGCAACGCATGCTAGGAGGCATGACAACAGGTGGCAGCAGAGGTTGACTGTCTACCCCAAGGGAGCAGTGATGGCCAAAAGAAAGCTTCTTGACGCAATCAAGCTTTGAACCAATTGGCTGCATGGTGGTTCATTTGGTCTTATGACAGTCGTATGATGCCACTGTCAAATAAAGTGTTACCAGTTAATATCTTTTGGTACAAATATCCCATAATACAGTGAGGACAGCTGCGGCTTATAGTCCAATGTGGCTTATCTATGAACAAATGTCGTTTTTGTGTCAAATTTGGTGGATGGCGGCTTATAGGCAGGTGCGCCTTATAGTGTGAAAATGATGGTAATATGGACAAGTACAACTCACAGTCGTGGTTGCCTTAACTTCCCATGCATTTTGGCAGAACAGCTACCAGTCGGCGTCATTACTCGATCGTCACGGGCGTGTCATAAAACACACGAGAGCTAACGAAATCACTGCAACGCACGCTCCATAGCATTTTCTTCACAGCCCAAAACGAAACTAGTAGTGGCAACGAAGCAACATTCTAAAACAATGGACAGTGTGATCACCGACGCCAGCGACGTGCAGCGATTGATTTTCAACGCACCCAGGAAAACAAAAGTCGGACTTTGAAGTGATGGAGGCAGCTAGATCTGTTTGCATGGGACAGAGCTTCTGTGAAGTGTGGAGCGGTACGGAGATCGTGAGTTTTTAACCCTGAAAAATAACCCACTACAATGGTGGAAAGGGCGGCATATTGTTTCCAGGAAACGCAGTCTACTTAAACATGAACATGTGGATTAATTGATCTTCCTCAAGAAAAATCTGCCCTTCAAAAAAGATATGGACAGTGATGAGGAATAAAAAATGAGGAAGCACAGGCATAAGTGAATGAATTTACTGTGTATTAGGTTAAAGTAATGATTATTGACCTGTCTGTCTAAAATGCCATGTTTTTATTCCCCCAATTGTACCTGTCGTAAAGCATAATTTATTATTTATTTATGATAACACTATCAGGTTTAATTCTTTTTTTTCTAGAGCTGCTGCATATTATTAATATTTTTTGTTTGTAAGATGTTGACGTTGAAAGTTTGCACTTAAATTACTTACCTCTTGTGTTATAAACACCAGGAAATACAGTAATTGAATTACTGCACTTTATTGTTGTCTCTCACTGGAGTTTTATTTTATTATCAATCCCATCCAACAAAATGACGGTCATATAGTAAGCCTTATTTTTTTTTCATAAAAAAAGAACCTTGGTATGAAATTTTGCTATATTAGAAATGTGGTCTTTTTATATGTTTAAAATACTGTACAAACACACACAACAAATATTTACTATCGTATCGTTTTCACTCTATCGAACCGTATCGTTCTTATACTGTATCGAATCGCATCGAATCGCTCGGCCTTGAAAATGCATCGTTTTTTAATCGAATCGTAACCTGTGTATCTAGATACATATCGAATCGGCTTCATGCCAGAGATTCCCAACCCTAATTTTAACGTGATTAATTTAAAAAAATAATTACCGCCCATTAATTTTGGCAGCCCTATAAAGATCATAAAAGATCATTTTCTTTTTTGTCCAGCAGTGTTTTACAGTTACAAAATGTACTGTCAATAGTTATTGTTTGCACCGTAATGACAGATCTTCAATTATTTAGTGTACATGTGTAAACATTGTACCTGCATGGGTTTGTTTTTTTTTTTCTTTCCATTTTTATTTTAAGTCAAGAAAATGTTTTGTTAATTAATTTTATTTAATCAGAATGTGCATTGTATTTTTATTTGGTCAAAAGAAAACCAACTTTACCACCTTCAACCTGCCTTATATTTGACCGACATTCATAAATGGACCCATGCTTGTATGAAAAAAATAATTGTGGACCTTCAAGATTTGTATTTGAGGACCCCTGGTCTAAAGTTTTTAATTTTTATCAGTTGAATTATTTGTTAATACTAACCGGAATGTAGTTTCCAAGCGCTATCCTCCATCGGACTATTTTCTGGGTTGCACCACCGTATAAATACTCCTCACCGGAAGTGTAACGTTCTCTTCTAGTGATCCAACATGGCGGTGAGTAGCACATCAACGCATACGTATTAGCCGTAACGAAGCGGCCGTCGTAATCCGTAATCATCGGGACCGTGGAAGCAAATGAACAGTCAATACACCCGCAGACAATTTAACACCCTTTTTGTAAAAATATTCCCGCTGAAATTCCGCTGATTGAAGTTCTAAAACGTCCGGAAATATGGGAAAGTGGCTAAGGCTAACATGCTATTTGACGGTGAATTGGGGTTCACACGTCGCTACGCGAACATAATATGAGAAGTCGGCGTTAAATATGACATTCTTAACAACGGGTGAAGTACACCTTTTTATGAATATTAAAATGTGGTTGTCAAGACGTTATATGTTAACTTATTTCTCCGGCGAGTCAGTGCTATGAGGTGAAGCCAACACCGGGGATATGTACGGGCATGTTCCATAGTTGTCTCTTAATGTTCAGTGAACCAAGCAAGCACATGCCTTAATAATGGAAAAACTTTGAGGCAAACCACTGAGCAAATGCTCTAAAGCTACTGCATGCATAATGTAATGACTATAATGACCTCTCAAATCGTTTGGGTGTACATTCTATGCCTGTTTATTTTAACTCAATAACAATCATGGGTTCGGATAAACCGGTTGGTTGAACCTTCTGCCATTTAGTGGGTCATTTTTTTCCCCAAAAACATCATGTAAAAGTATCAGAAACGACAAAAGCCCCTTTTAAATCTGTATATGGGTAAATTCCCTGGTCAAGTGACGTGGGATTTGATCAAACCAAGGCTTTCAGACATGGGGAGATATCCCTGGAATGACACGGGTTGGACACTTTCACAGAATTGTCCCGTGTTGCCGACTTGGTGCTCTCTGTGCGGGGAGGATGTCTGGCGCGAGTTTATAACCCGGACATTACGTTATTTTTGGTCGGCATCGGCAACAAAATAAACATTTCCAAAGATGGACGGTAGACTCTGTTCTTCGGCTTTACGATGCAGTAGCAATTTAATTTTGTTTTGTTTTGAGTTAAATTTTGTGTTAAGTAATTTTGTAATTTACTACTCGATTACTCGAACTAAATAGTTCATCGCTTAATAGGATAAAAGTTTGCCCGGGGTCCTCAAGCAGTACAAAAAAATTAATTATCTAAGTACAACAACAACAAAAAACAATTGTATAGCAGAAGTTCGCTAGCTTAAATGCTATAAAGTGCTAACGTTTTTATTTTTACAATGCTCTCAACAAATGGTATAAACACATATTCCCACAAAAATGGCTAAATATACCTATAAACTAAATTACGAATGCATTTAGAAAGCATTAGCGCAATCAAAAACTTAAGTTGGTCTTAACAGGGAGCAGCTGGTTTCAGCCATGTGAAATGAGTTATGTCAAATAAACTGTCGCCACTAGAGGGCAGTGTATCCACCCATATCAGTAAAACTAAATGCGAACACTTCCAAAACCATTACAACGCCACAAATTGCACAAATACTCAAAGCCGCAAAATTTAATTTGAATCTTTTTTTTTCTGATCGAGTTAAACGATTAATCGTTGCAGCACTCATTTCCGGCTTAACGTTTTAATAATTGCAATGTTCGTTTACTGCCTTCGTGCTGTGACCTGGGAATTTAACACCTGCTTTCACACACATCGCTTCCTGGGAAAGTCCGGACATTATACTTAGACATGACTTGGTAAATATCTGCGTCGTCATCTCTGTCAGTCGACCCGGGAAATCGCTTTCACACACAAAGGCTCTGCGTTGAAATCCTGGATTTAAACTGTGTTCATGTGTGTGTGAAAGGAGCTAAAGATGAAAGTGCTTGGTTGTCATTGTAAATGTTGCTGAAATTCATCCACTTTTGTTTTGTCAGGAACAAGGTGAGAAAAAGGAGAACCCCATGAGGGAGCTACGTATCCGCAAGCTCTGCCTGAACATTTGCGTGGGCGAGAGCGGTGACAGGCTGACCCGAGCCGCCAAAGTGCTGGAGCAGCTCACGGGACAGACTCCCGTTTTCTCAAAGGGTGAGTGGAAACATGGGAGGGAGCAGCTTCAGCGACCGATGTGTTAAGTATGCTCTAAAATAGTAATTTGTTCCGAAGATCGAGCGTTGCGAACTCCGAGCAATCTGGAATGCAGCATGAGCCACATAGCAAATAGGCTACGTTCATACTACAGGTCTTAATGCACGAATCCCGATTTTTTCGTGTTTTTCCGACTCGAGTGAGGCATTAACTTGACGGTCTGAACGTGACAAGTCGCATAGAACGGGACCATTTCAAATCCGATCTGGGTCACTTTCGTATGTGGTCTAAATCCGATCTGGGGCACATTTTTCCAGACTGTCTGTACTGTCCAGTCCCGCAAATCGGATTTAATGCAGCAATTACGTCATCAAATAGCGAGAGAGTCGTTACCGTAGCGATGCACCTGCGCGTTATTAGCGCCTAGCTTGCAGTAAACACGGCTTTTGAGGAAGAGCTGAGCTTGACAACAGTCATAAAAAATAAAAATGGGTTGAGGATAAGCCTGAGAATGCTCCGTTTTCTCTCTGTTCCAAGTGAGCAATATTTCAACATTGCCTCCACTAGAGGTGTGCAAAATTTCCGATTCTTAGATTATTCGCGATTCGGCCGCGGAAGATTCGAGAACGATTCACAAACATCCAAATTCCGATTATTGAAATATGCCAAGTAAAGCGGAAGTACAACACACTCAGCGCGCCGCGCGGGCTTCGGGACGGAACGGAGCGGGAGTAGCTAAACATTATGCTTCTCATTAACCGGCCCCTCGGGTAATGCCAACGCTCAACTCACGGCTCTAGCTCAACTCATGCCACGAGATAAAAAAACACAACAACATACCTGCCTGCTGCCGAAAAGCTGCTACAAGTACAGCTAAGCTACATAATGTTACGGTAGATATCATTTATATAGGACTAGATGGATTATAGACTCGGTAGCGGTAGCAGCACATCTGCAAAAAGCTAGATGCGGGCGTTAGTAAACGGCCGCCATCTTAAAGCAGTAAACTTCCCTGCAATGCTGTTGTAGCGAACCTTCCAAGCAAACCTAATTAACTTTTTATCTAAAATACTCCTAAATCAGTAAAATATTGACTTGAATCTATCTTTAAAATAGTTTTAAAACTTTCACATGTCAAAAGTAGACAAAAGGGAAATTATGGAATAACGGGAGCAATTTTAACAACTTTAACGGTTGATTCACAACATTAAATTAATTGAATGTAGTTTAAAGCTGCTGATACAGAATGGGGACTGGAGTTTTTTTTTATTTAATGTTATTTTTGTATATTTGTTTACTGCTATATGTTAACTTGATACTGAAATAGTAGTTTGGTTTAGCCTGAGAGTATTTTTGAACAATTTTGGAACTAATGTACAAAACTTTATTTTAAAAAAAAATTAAAAAAAAAAAGGAGGGGGTTGCATCAATAATCGTTTTATAATCGAATCGGAGCCTCTGAATCGTAATCGTAATCGAATCGTTAGGTGCCCAAAGATTCCCAGCTCTAGCCTCCACGGCCGAGAGTCGGGACAAACTGCCCGTATGTGTGTGTGACGTGCACGGACAGTGCGTGCATGCTATCGATTCATATAAACTTTGAATATTTGCCTAAACGGGGATTATTTATGTCTGTTATTTGTGTCCACCTTTTGAAAAGCAAAATATATCCCTGGAATGACGGATGACGTCTGTCATTTGTTTTGATGGTTCTGCGCATGCGGGTCTTCTTTCTTAGCGGGTGTCGGACTGCGAATTAGTGCGCAAGCGTAATACTTGAACGGTCTCAATGGATAAAGGCAGTCTGAACGGGCACGCCAAAAAAATGGATATGACAAAAAATCGGATTCGTGCATTAAGACCTGTAGTATGAACGTAGCCATATTGGATGCTGACAGAAAGTCTCAATCTGACCTTTTTTTTTTTTGTTTTGTTTTGTTTTTGTTTTTTGGTCATGTTTGTCATAGCTCGCTACACCGTGCGATCGTTCGGCATTCGCAGAAATGAGAAGATTGCCGTCCACTGCACCGTCCGCGGCGCCAAAGCCGAGGAGATCCTGGAGAAAGGACTTAAGGTGCGTTTGTGCCAAATTAACAACTTTTGTGGCAATTTGCGGCATTAGACGTCCAATCCATTTTGACTGGGGCGCCCAGTCAAGATGGATTGGATGTTTATTGCTGTTAATGTGAGTTTTGATGAAATGCATTTACTTCTACTATTACTAACTACAACAACACATACTCGGTAAATGCGATGCATAGAATATAGCTAGAGGCCGTCTGATTGGGGTTTTCAAGGGCTGGTGCTGATAGCAAATAAAAAATCAGGCAGTTGGCGATGTCAAAAGGCGATTTCGTAAGCCAGTATTTAAGGTAGGCATATGCAGATATGAGATTTTGTCGGTATGATAACGTTAAAGTGATCCTCTACCTTAAATACATGTAGGCTCTAATAAACCACAATTGTTCGCTTGTACTAAAATATATTGTTAGAAACACATAAAATGTTAAATCAATGGCAATATTTTATCATATTTAGAACACATTTTGACCGATAGTTGGCGCCATGTTTTGCGGGCTCGCAGTGATGACGTAAAGGGGATCTTTCCAAATGTGTAGTGTATACAACAAATGCGTATTGCTGCCTAAACTCGCTAAGTAAAATGCCACAATATGCTGCTTTTGGATGCAATTTCCAGTCAAATTGAAGCAAGGGGAGTGACGTGAGTGGTCAAGGTGGAATTATTTTTTGTGAACAAATGTGCATAAGCGGAAGCTTTTCCCCTTTTTGGTCCCTGTATGCACGTATCCTACCTACCACGCGTTACAACTGGCGCACGAACATTTTTCCTGGATCCTTGGTCAAGTAAGGGATCCGTCTATTTTCTGGATCCGACGGTCCCACCGCGACTGCAATATTGGTTTCGTATCTGTCTATTTTCTGGATTTGACGGTCCCACAGCGGCTTTTCGGATACGTCTATTTTCTGGATTTGGCGGCCTGATCGCGGCTGCAACGTTATCATGGGATTGGTCTAATTCCTGGATCTTCGAGTGAGTAAAAAAATGCAGATTTGGATTACTATTGTTTTTTGTTGACTATTCTTCGTGTGAGTTTTCCCCAAATCATACCAAATAATTAAAGCCCTATGGCACACTACAGATAATTAATATTTATAGAAATATTTTTGTGAATAAATGTGCATAAATGGAAGCTTCTCCCCCTTTTGGTACTTCTTTCATGTATCCTACCTACCACGCGTTACAATGTACAAGACATGGATTACACTCGGTTCCAGGATTTGTTCCCATCAGATGACGAATTTAATGGGGACAGTTAACACACGGCAGCTCTGGATGCTAAAAATCTACATAACTATACTGGGACAAGTTTGAAAACGCAATAGTTTACCTTGAGGAACATAAACCGGTGTTCTCAACAGCATACACTCTCTAGCTCCATTGTCATTGAGCCGCGAGTACATCACCAGTTTATCCCAACTCGTCTTATCAGGTACTGTATTTCCTGCTCTCATTTAGCCTTTGCTGCTCGTCTTGTGAACGACCGACAGTGCTGTCCTGCTCTTAACTTTTCCGATCTTGTTTCAAATTTGAAGGGCAGAACCGACGACATGTTGGCTAAGAGTGAAACGCTGAAAGTTCGGCAACGGGCCAAGTGACGTCACGCACTGCGACGTAACAAGAATGGCGACCTATAACTTAAAATAATCTTACAAACTTTGTTAAAACGAAAACATTAAGAGGGGTTTTAATATCAAATTATTTAACTCATACTAACATTTATCTTTTAAGAATTGTTTTAAAGATCGAGGATCACTTTAAGCAAAAATACCATGGTTTCACAGTATCACGGTATTGTTAATTTGAGATGTGTGGGTTAAAAAACTATTGAAAAAAATGTTTTATTTGCAAATTGGAACATCGACATGAATATGTTGAAATAGATCAAATAAAAAAAATATTTTAAATTGAAATAGAAATTATAGACTAAAGCCACAGCTCAAGTTGCTGAACAATAGAACAAAAATAATTTACAATAAAAAGTAAAAACACTACTAAATAAATTTTTAAATATATGTATATCAGGCACTTCACTGACTTTAAAGCTCCATCTCAACGTTTTTAGACTCTTGCTCATTTTCTACGTACAGTGCTCTCCATAATTATTGGATTTATAATAATTATGTGTTTTTTAGCTTCTAAAAATTTTTTTTCTAAATAATATGGGACCTTAATGGAAAAAAAGAGAAAAATCCAACCTTCAATACAAGTGCATTTATTCAGTGGGGAAAAAAATCCCACATAAAGAAATAATTATTTGACATCAAATAATGTGTGTCACAATTATTAGCACCCCTGGTGTTAATACTTTGTACAACCCCCTTTTGCCAACAAAACACCCCACAGCATCACTGACCCACCCCATACTTCACAGTAGGTATGAGGTGCTTTCTACACGCCAACAAGCTGTTTGGGAGGCATGCACGGAGAAAACTTTTCCTCACTCACAATCATAAACGCAAACATCTGGAGTTCGCCAAGCGGTATTGGGGCTTCAACTGGGACCGTGTGCTTTGGTCAGATGAGACCAAGATTGAGCTTTTTGGCAACGAACACTCTAAGTCTGGCGTGCCACGAAAGATGCGCATGCTGAAAAGCACCTCATACCCACTATGAAGTATGGGGGTGGGTCATTGATGCTGTGGGGCTGTTTCGCTTCCAGAGGCCCTGGGAACCTTGTTAGGGCGCATGGCATCATGAAGGCTTTGAAATACCAGGACATTTTAAATCAAAATCTGTTGCCCGAAAGCTGAAGATGGGTCGTCATTGGGTCTTTCAGCAAGACGATGACCCTAAACATATGGCCAAATCTACACAGAAATGGTTCACCAGACACAACATCAAGCTCCTCCCATGGCCATCTCAGTCCCCAGACCTCAACCCCATTGAAAACCTGTGGGGTGAGCTGAAGAGGAGAGTACAGAGGAGAGGACCCAGGTCTCTGGATGATTTAGAGAGATTCTGCAAAGAGGAATGGCTGAAGATCCCTCTTTCTGTCTTTTCCCATCTTGTGAAACATTATAGGAGAAGATTAGGTGCTGTTTTGTTGGCAAAAGGGGATTGTACAAAGTATTAACACCAGGGGTGCTAATAATTGTGACACACATTATTTGATGTCAAATAATTATTTCTTTATGTGGGATTTTTTTTCCCCCACTGAATAAATGCACTTGTATTGAAGGTTGAATTTTTCTTTTTTTCCATTAAGGTCCCATCTTATTTAGAAAAAAAAAATATTAGAAGCTAAAAAACACAATTATTATAAATCCAATAATTATGGAGGGCACTGTATTTCTCTGTCCAAGTTATGATGCAGGAAAATGAGTATGTTCACCTTTTCTGGGTTAATATACCACAAATGGTAAATGGTGTTATACTTATATAGCGCTTTTCCACCTTTCAAGGCGCTCAAAGCGCTTTACACTATCTCACTATTCACCTACTGGTGACGCAGCACCAGGAGCAACATGGGGTTCAGCACAACTACTATTAATATTAATTAGTTGAATATTAATGGAGAGCGAGAGTTAAGAAACGAGCACGTGTGTATGACTCGTGTATCATTATTTAAACATTACCCCCCCCCCCCCCCCCTCCACACACAGACACACACACACACATCCATCCGCACACATCCACCCTCTCTCAACACAAAGTCGCCAGACAGAAAAAACACCACAGGCTGTATTATGAAGATGTTATTTTGAGCAAATGTTTACAATGACGGAACACTTTACAAAAGTACGCTTATCGTGAGGTTAGTAAGGAAACAAGTTGGCTGTCTTGGCATGCTAACTAGCCACTTTAATAGCGTACTTACTAGAGGTGTGCGAAATTTCCGATTCTTAGATTATTCGTGATTCGGCCGTGGAAGATTAGAGAATGATTCACAAACATCCAAATTCCGATTATTGAAATATGTCAAGTAAAGCGGAACTAAAACACAGTCAGCGCGGTCTTTGGAACGCATCGAGGAACTAACAATGCTCAACTCACGGCTCTGGCTCAACTCATGCCGCTAGATTAAAAAAAATACCTGAATGCTGCCGACAGCCGCTATAAACTACATCTACATAATGCGACAGTAGATAATACATATGATATTTATATAGAATTAGATGCAAAATGACAGACGGCTTAAGCAGCACATGTATAGAAAACTAGATGTGAAATGACGGACTTGCCGGCGTTAGTAAACAGCCGCCATCTTAAAGCTGGAGACTTCCCTAGAAGGCAGTTGACACAAACCTAATTAACTTTTTATCTAAAATACTCCTAAATCGGCAAAATCTTGACTTGAATCTATCTGTCAAACCGTTTCAAAACTTTCACATGTCGAAAGTAAACACAAGGGAAATTAATGGAATAACGGGAGCAATTTTAGCAACTTTAACGGTTGATTCACAGCATTGAATTAATTGAATGTAGTTTTAAGCTGCTGATACAGAATGGGACTTGTGTATTTTATTTACTGTTTTAAACTGTTAACTTGATACTGAAATAGTCGTTTACTTAAGCCTGAGAGGCTTTTTGTACAATATTTGTAACTAACGTACAAAACATTAAAAGCAGCTAGCTAATAGCTTGGGGGGTTGGTGGGTGTCATCATCAATAATCGATTTATAATCGAATCGTAGCCTCTGAATTGTAATCTGATTGTTAGGTGCCCAAAGATTCCCACCTCTAGTACTTACGTAATAGTACTTGTTTTACCGTCGCTAGACACACGAAACACAAAGGAGTGAACTCATAGCTGGTGGTAAACGTTCGTGACAGTGTTTACTTTCGAATATGTGTAAAGTGACGGATGATGGTCACGTTAATGTGGAATTATGTTGGAGGTGTAGCCTGCATGTTGGCTGTCCTTCCTCCTCCAAGCCGCGGCAGTCTTGTCTCTTTTCGGTAGCCAAAATACTCCCATACTAGATTAGACCTTTTGATGGGTTTTTGAAAAAGCTCAGGTGTAGTTTCAATAGCAACAGCAGTGTCACCGAAAGAGCAACGACATGAGGGGGAGGGTTGAGCGCTGCCGCTCCAAGAATTTCTCGCTGCATTTTGGGGACATAAAAAATGGCTAATACCGTACTACGGTAGGACGGAAAATTTTTAGTGTTTTTGAAACTGACGCTTTCATACCACAGTCAACCTTGAAACCGGTAACCGGCACATGCCAAATTTAAGGCCTATGTCATTTTTTAAAGCACTTTGCTTATGAAAGGAAAACTAAATGTCTGTATCAGAGGTTTTTCTTCTGCTTCTTTCCTTTGTAACGTTGGCCACTAGGTGGTGCAAAAGCACAATAAACAAAGATCATCACCCAAAAAGTGTACATATGGTAAGTTATTGCAGTGTTTTTCAATCTTTTCTGAGTTACGGCACGTTTTTACATTGGAAAAAATCTTGCGGCATACCACAAACCAAAAATAGTCAAAAATTACTTTCTGTACAACATAATTATAAACTCATTTCTCAACATTTACACTTAGGTGGCTGATGGCAAGAAATCCGAGCTGTTTTTTAATGCGACACTAGCAATACCTCGTTCAAACGCACACGACCGCAACCTTCTACTTACTCCTTCCTTCCAACTGCAACTCCGCCCGACGACGTTAAAAAAAAATGTATTGAATAATTTGTCGCGGCGACCTGACGATCTCTCACGCGGCACACCGGTTGAAAAACACTGAGTTATTCTATTACATTGGCTAAATATCCGCCAGTCTTGGGGTTGGGGGCGGGAGGGAATCCGTATAGCAGTCGACCTTAGTAAGAAATATCATTACCCAAACAGTGAGTGACCATTACTTATTCTATTATATTGGCTAGATATCAGCCGCTCTTGACAAAAATCACGTTGACCCAATTATGGTAATCGGCCAGCCAATTTATCGGTTAACTTGTATAAGAAGGATAAATCACCCAAACAGTGAACATAAGTTATCCTATATTAGTTAATACGGCTATATTTCTTCCGATTGCTGATTTTCAATTCCATTTATCAGCCAACCGATTTATAGGTCGACTTTTGCATACTACAGTGAACGAAATAAATTTTCAAAGTTTAAATCTGAGTCTCATCGTGCTGCAGGTGCGCGAGTACGAGTTGAGAAAGAACAATTTCTCCGACACGGGAAACTTCGGCTTCGGCATCCAGGAGCACATCGACCTGGGCATCAAGTACGACCCCAGCATCGGTATCTACGGACTGGACTTCTACGTGGTTTTGGGACGGCCCGGTTTCAGCATCGCCGACAAGAAGCGGAAACGCGGCCGCATCGGTTTCAGGCACCGCATCCGCAAAGAGGAGTCCATGCGCTGGTTCCAGCAGAAGGTCAGAATGATGTTGCATCAGAGGAGGCTGACGAATAACGCTCGGTGTCGTTTTGTTTTCTCGTTGCAGTACGATGGCATCATCCTCCCCGGAAAGTAAAGGACCACCTTTGACATCTTTGTATGAAAGTAATAAAAAAAGAAAAGTGTAGACTGGTCCTGTCGTTTTTGTCGTTCGTTCGGCCCTCCCAGTCGAAATGGATTGGATGTCTAGAGCAGTCTTTTTCACCCAATGTGCCATGGCACACAGTGTCTGGTGTGTGGTGGAAAATCATCCACTTTCACCTAAATGGTGTTAAAAATGTTTCAATAGGTAGCAGTGGCATTGGAGTTAGCCAAACTATAAAGGTGATGTCAATAGACAGGTTTTAAAAGCGAAAGATGGTTTGAAATGACTCAAATATAAAGATTAATGAGTATTTCATCTAAAAAGACCAAGAAGAAAAAAGTGCCGCTTCAACTAACACTGCAATAAAAGTCACACTTGATGAATAAAAATATGATTTTAAAATGTTTTCCTTTGCGTTTGTTCGATTCCTATTCAGTACATGACTTTATATCAATATAGGCTACAGGATTTTTTTTTACATTTTTGCTTTTAGAGTGCCTTGGATTTTTTTATTTTTTTTTTTTATGAAAAAAGTGCTTTGGCTCAAAAAAAGATTGAAAAAACTGGTCTAGAGCTATCAATGGTAATGAAAGATGAGCATTCAAAACTAGTCTTCATGGTTTAAAAGATTGGCAAAGGTTTTGGTATGCAATGAATTATCATGAAAAGAAAATCCCAATTTAAGACTTACTTGCTGTAATGAGTGCATATTTCTGGTTTTATTCATTTAATTAGACCTGTTTATATAATATATAGCGGAAAACAGACGACTGAAAGACCAGTTTATGCTCTTGCACTCCTCTGTTAGAAACTGCTGTATTTTAAGCCAAAACAACTGTTGTGTTTGATGAAACAATATGTCTGTATGCTGGCATAGCAGATTCATGGTGCATTAAGCCCCCGAACTATTTTTAATTTGCCCATTTTACCCTGGAAACCCCCGTTTACAGACGTTGCGCAACCGTTTTTGTTATAACCTAGCCATGAAAACAAGGTAATTATATTTACCATTCAAAATGTCATTTTGAGCTTAGAATCATTAATTGATTTCTAATATTTTGTTTGAAACAAAACAAAAAAATTACTTTAAAAAAATTTTCACTCGCATATTTTAAACCAACAAATTACGTCACAATGAAAAAAATGGCATCTGTAAAAAAGTCACGGATATCTACCTCATAACTATTGCTAAATTGTATTTTTTTGTTGCTATCGCATTTTCCCGATATTTTAGATGATAAATAACCGATCCAAACAAAGAAAAATTGAACAAATGTTTAAAAGGGTAAACATTCATTCATTCATTTTCCATGCCGCTTTTCCTCACGAGGGTCGCGGAGGTGCTGGAGCCTATCCCAGCTAACTACGGGCAGTAGGCAGGGGACACCCTGAACTGGTTGCCAGCCAGTCGCAGGGCACAAGGAGACATACAACCATTCACGCACACACTCATACCTACAGACAATTTAGAGTGTTCAATCAGCCTACCATATGAAAAAGAAAATATTGACCACTCCTTGATGTCTGTGATTTCTGCATCGCGACCCTTGTTATATTACCATGTTTCACCCATAAAATCCCCCAAAAATCCAGCTCTGGCCATTCACAGCTATGTCTCGACACTCAGTGATACATGTGACATGGAGTTTTGGATCAAAACAAGGTAAGTACGCGATAATATGTCGTTAAAGTCATGGCGTCTGTAATTCTGTACTCGTGCTCTCCTCTCACCTCCATATAGGGTTTTGCTGTTTTTTTTTTTTTCTTTTCTTTTAAATGCTCTCCAGTCCAAAATTTTTCTTCCCCTAGAAAATTGAGATTTTAAGCTTTCCAATGATGTATCACATGTGCATATCGGACAGTTTTGATATTTGGCGAAATTGGTCTCAGAGCGGAACTTCAAGTCACCTGAGTGTTTTCCGCCATATATATATATATATATATATATATATATATATATATATATATATATATATATATATATATATATATATATATATATATATATATATATATACCGTATTGGCCCGAATATAAGACGACCCCGATTATAAGACGACCCCCTCTTTTTCAAGACTCAAGTTTGAAAAAAGACTTTTTGAACACCAAATTAATTTTTATACAGAAACGACCACGGAAAGCTTTTCTCTGACTGTGAGCATTTTGGTCAACTGCTTCAAAGCTAACACAAAAAAACACAATGGTTAAAAGTATGAGAGGGTAATACATGCAAAAAGTATCTTTGAGGCTGTGAAAAGGTTCTAAATAACTAAATAAAAACAAAAATAGTGAGTACTCGCCGCTTCCAACCGATGTGCGCATGCGTGTGAATGCATATGCAAGCGCCCTGAGCATTGTGTAGGACGTTTCGCCGCGTAGTAAGGAATGGCCAAACACCGGTTAACCTGGCCAATCTTCGACCCACTTTTCTCCAAATTGTCGCGAAGTTTCTCCATTTTCGGTTATGTCTTTTATTACCGGTATTTTCTTCTCTTTTCCTTCTTACCACTTTCTTCTTCGTGTCAGGGGTTCGCTTTGGCCGCCCGAGTCGCGTTCAGCATTCGATTCATTGATGACTGGCGCCATCAAGCGTCGTGAATGGGTATATGTCTAGGCCGCAGTTTTTTTTTTTTTTTTTTTTTTTAGGCCGCAGTTATAAGACGACCTCCTCTTTTTCAATCTTATTTCAGTGCAAAAAACATCGTCTTATATTCGGGCCAATACGGGTATATATATATATATATATATATATATATATATATATATATATATATATATATATATATACATACAGGGGTGAACATAATTTTTTTTGCCCAGGTTCTCAGAGGAGGACCTGGAGATGTGACTTGGTCCTCATTGAGCTTGAGAGCCAACCCACCTAATGCGATAAATTTATGACAAGCTTTACTTAGACCCAATTAACTTTAATTAATTATATTAACAATTAATGCCTGATTAACATCAACTGGCACAACAAAATTGCCATTACTTTGAAGTGAAATGTAAAGAAATAAACAAACGCACCAATTCAAAATAAAGGGCATTATGCGGCTCCCACATTAACTCCAAGCCTTTTTAAAAGTGGGATGTCCTCCTCATAAGACCTCATTGAACGTGCATGTTTAGCTTTGTAAAATGCGAGCAAAAACACGTTTGTCAGTGCATGGCGCTGTTTTCATTACCTTTATTCCGCCACTTGTCCATAGGGCGAGTACGGTGCTTTCTGACATTGATAGTTTGCTTAATTGCCACATGCTCTCTGTTTTTTCGTGCTTTTCAAAGTTTGGATGGCTGAAATTCTTTGACCCTACATAAAATGCGCTGCTCTTATCGGCGACATTGGGATTCTCACGGCACAAATTTTTTACCGCATTTCCATGCGAGCATCATTTACTTCTAGCCACGGTACCTCCTGCAGCCACTTTTCAGCAAAAGTCCTGTTTTCGGTAGCTCCGGTGACGTCTCTGTCGTCTGTCTGTCTTTTGACGGGGGTGGGGGAACACGGAA
Organism: Corythoichthys intestinalis; assembly: GCF_030265065.1. NCBI lineage: Eukaryota > Metazoa > Chordata > Actinopteri > Syngnathiformes > Syngnathidae > Corythoichthys > Corythoichthys intestinalis. Next base: position 26,340,529 of record NC_080416.1, read on the forward strand.
GTAATTACTCAGTGTGGCCTGCCTCTTCGACATTTTGAGAAGTAATTTTCTCGTGTCCGCCGCAAATTCATTGGTCAGCCATCGCTACGCAAAAGCGTATGGAAGCCGATGAGGGCCAGCGCGTTTGTCTACGTCCAGTACGCATGCGCGCATGCGGACCACTTATGTGCACCCCTGGTATATATATATATAACAATGATTTATTATATGTCAGAAAACACAAGGCCGAAAAAGGAGTTTCTGCTCTTGTATCCTTTAAAATAAACTGCTGTATTTCAAGCCAAAAGAACGGTTGTGTTTGATAGAACAATATTTCTATATGCTGCCATTCCCGCAGTCGGCGTGATGTCACAATGACGTCATATAGCATAGCATCGCCATTTTGAAATGGGGGCACGCACAGGTAAACATCCGTAGACAAACGTCTGAAATTCATATATTTCAGCTGTGTTTTGCGTCTTTTTTTCATAAAAACGTCTTAAACATGACTTATTATTATCACGAGTCACTGCTGACAGACGCGAGGAGGTGATACAACTTAAAATTAGCATGTATTGGCCTGCAAATCTGCCCATATAAAGTCACAGCTGATAGCTGGATTAACAATCCAAAGGAATTGCCTGCAGTGGAGTTCGGAAACATCTACAACTACCTCATAAAGTCACCCAGTAAGTTGACCTTTATCAATTACGTGGAATATGTACTGTGTGGAACTAAGAAAACTGGCAGTATATACGGAGTGATTATTTCTGCCGTAACCGGTTATACGCCTCCAAGCGTTATTTAGCAGTGAACACATCACGGCAAAATAACCAATTCCCACTAGGCCAATAATATAGCCTACCGATTGACCGATCAGAGCAGTTCACGGCAAAAGAAAAATAACGCTTTGCGAGTTGTCGGTTCCGGTAATAATAACCACTGCCTAGTTTAATGAATCCTAGCAGCTAATTGGGGCAAAAAAAAATGGATTAAAGTTAATTTACCAGTAATAAAATGTCGGCTGCAAACGTAATCCACGGAACCGTCTTCTTTTACTGTTTGTTTGATTGATTGCTTTCAATTGCTTGTCCTTCTCACGAGGAAGAATGAAGAACTTCAAATGCGGCTCCGAACTCTTCCTTGTGTTACAACCCGCAACACGGCAACTTTTAGTCATTTCGACGGAAAAAAAGACCGCAAATAAGACAAAAGTTCTTTGGACTACAAGTCACGACAGCAACTGCTTGTGACTCGTGTTTTGCCCCCATTTCAATATGGCGACGCTTTGTTGTGGCTGGTGACGCCATTAATGTCCGGATGTCCGACTGCGAGAATAGCATATAGCAGAAGACCCGTCGGACATCGTAAGCTGGAGAAAGCTAGTGTCCGCCATTGCTTAAAGTGTTCATAAAATGCCTCTGAGACTTCAACGAGGCAAGTCGGGGTCACCAGTGTAGTGGATGATATAGTTGAGTCTCGTAGCTTGCCGAGTAGACGTGTTGCTGTGTTCGACTCTCTAGTGTCTGTGCCAGCACGGCAAAATATAGTTACCCTCCAGGAAGCCCCACCCAAGTTCCCAAGGTGAATTCTGTTAAGATTTTGTGGTCACTACACCATCTTCATTTCCAAGCATGTGTTCACGAAAAGGAAATAGCACATTTTTGTTTCTTTAGGCTTTTATTCAGTGAAACCCTCAAAGATGACAAAACTTTGGCTTCATGGGGGGATTGTATTACCTTTGTGTTTTAATCTTCACATTGGCGTCTCACTGGTTCACTGCATTGTTAACTTTTTGTTTCAAGGCTTGACTTAATTGTTCCCATCTTTTGACTCTTAAATAATACATGAACCTTTCCCTTTCAAATTTGATCCTCCACGATGGCATCAATAACATACAATCTAGTGCATGTTTACATCTATGTTCTTAACGCCTCCAACACAACAAAGTGATCTTGACTGCATCGGCCGATGGACTCCCGAGTCTGATGGAAACGCTCTCAACTTCAACTCACCTCCCGTTTCGTCGTCCTCACTTCAGCTTTCTGCTAACTCGCTCTCGGGAGTTTTTTTACGCCTCTCCCAAAATATTTAGCGTTTTCATTTCTCTAAGAACATGCTGGATGCTGCATGTGCTACGTATTATATTCATCACCAAAACTGTATATTTTATTATAATAGTTTTTGATCCTTAAGTTACACTCAATGTTTCTTGAATATAACATCCGTTGCCAATTTTGATACATTCTTGTAATGTTCATATTTTTTTCAAATTTGGATTATTTACAAAGCTCAAAATGACTGACAACTACAATGGGCTAACTCCATCTTTGTCATGTCATTTTTATATGAAGTGTCGAAAATTAGTATGTCTTTCAGATGAGTACTAGTCAAAATCAAGGTTTAAGTCCAGTAGATGAGTCATTCAGCGCAACACTTGGCTAACACCAGTTGTCAGGATGGCCACGCTCTTAAATCTGAAGGCCGTTTTAAATTAGCTGCAGCCTTGTGTGAAGGGTTCATTTGCAACTCATTCATTGTGTATGTGGAAGGGGACTTCTCCGCGAAAGTGAGCGGTGGCGGTCGTTTTGGACGTAGCGGAAAGTCTTGAGCATATTTTCACCGAGGGCACGGCCCAAAATAGAGACTTGTTCTATTTTCACAGCGTCTCCGCGCTGACGTCGACAACGCATCAAAAGCAGAGGGTCATGCGTACTTATATCTGTGCTATCAGGCTGTTTCGGCGGAAGGATGCGTGCAAATCACGGCCGACGAAACCTTCATAAATGTGCTTTTGTAAAGTTTCATGAACTCTAGGACATTCGAAAAATGACATCCTTGTTAAGCTAAATGGTACCTCAAAGTGTGTTTGTGTGGAAATGTAGTTCACGAACAACAAAAAACACAACAGTATTCGCCTTCTCACCGAAACTAAAACTCTTTCCATGGCTATTATGGTGCTCCCTACTGCTTGTAATAGGAAAAGTCGCTGTTTTCTTATGGATTGAGATTATAGTAAATATAGTTGACGCTTTTCACTTCCTGATAGCGTCTACATCAGGCTACTTGGCTCCTCTCGTTTTGCGCTTGCCTTGTACCACTCTTCACTGGGTTGACGCTAGTGTGAAAGGGCCCTTAAGATTCAGCTCCACTTAAAAGAAAAAGTGTAGGCTCTGAGAATGATAAAATGAGAAAAATGGAGTTAGTCCACTCTTGTTCTCAGTGGCTAATTTGACCTATTTTTATTTCTATTAGCTTTTACTCCAACCTTCTGGCTATTTTTATTCCCAATTCAGTGGCTAATTTGACCTATTTTTATTTCTATTAGCTTTTACTCCAACCTTCTGGCTATTATTATTCCCAATTGGAGATATAGAATGTATTATTCCGATGAATATCATGTCGAGCAGAGATGCTAGCCCAGATGTCCTCCGCAGACCTTGGCCTTACGCCGTGACGTTTTGCGGCAGTGGCTGCACGCTGTTCTCCTGGGTTTTCCCGGCCCGCTGCTGCTGCTGAGGCGTCTCGTCGTGGGCCGGCGTGTTGCGGTGCTGTTGACGGCGCGGCGCGTGTCGAGGCGGCAGGGCCACCGTGCAGCACGAGACCCCCACCGTGGGTTCGGGCAGGTCCTCCGCCCGGGCCCAGCTGTCTGTAGCCGGGCTGTAGGTCTGCACGGCGGCCTTATAGCGCTTTTCTGCTTCGTTCCAGCCTCCGACCAGGTACAGCTTGTCGGGCCCTAAGGTGGACAGACCCGCCGTGCTCACCCCCAGTGGGAGCGGCGCGGCACGGCTCCACGTGCCGTCACCTTCTGGCGAGAACACCTCCACGGTCAGGACGTCCACACGCTCCCCACTGGGCCCTAGCTGGCTGCCGCCCACCACGTACACTTTCCCGCCCAATGTGGCGGAGCAGTGCCAACCGCGGGGCGTCTCCAAGGTGGGCTTCTCGCGCCAGGTGTCGCCCTCCACGCTGTACTGGGCCACAGAGCGCGAGTAGGCGCAGTTGATGTAGCCGCCGGTCACCAGGATGTCGCCCGAAGGCAGGGTGGCGCTGGAGTGGCAGCAGCGCGGCACCTCCATGGGGGCGCGCATCTGCCAGGCATTGGCGGAAGGCAGATAGCTTTCCACCGTGGCCAGCAAGCCATCCGAGTTACGGCCCCCCGTGGCAAACAGGCGTCCCCCGCTGGCAGACAGTGAGAAGTGCGTGCGGCGCTGACGCATGCTAGCCAGGTGGAGCCACGTGTTGAAGCGAGGGTCGTACCTGCACAGACCAACATACGTTCTTATTTACATTACTCCCATGAGCGTTTTTTTCGATATCATCGATGTAATCTGGCATATACAATATTTTACTTTTCTTCGCAGTATTTGAAATCAAGTTCAATCATTTTTCAAAATTTGATATGCAGTGGTACGTCAACTTATGAAATTAACTGGTTCTGGAAGTAGTTTCTTAACGTCAAAAATTCTGTAAGTAAAGACACATTTTCCATATAAATGCCCAAAATTCAGACATAAATCTTTTGTGATGCATAAAAATGCATCAAAATATGTAACAAATAAATGTTACAATTAGATTATTTCACAATAAACATCTAATAGGAGTTGTGCAAAATGTAAAACAAAGAATAGAGTACAAAATAAAAGTTAATACATTCCTGTAAAGCTTATGGAACACGAGGGGTGAATGAAGAGGACGCTGGGGTGCACATATACACATACAGTAGAGGTCCCTCTTAGCCAATTGGATGCCAGGAATGCGAGGCAATAGCCAATGTCAGAGCAGCTATACAGTGGGGTAAATAAGTATTTAGTCAACCACTAATTGTGCAAGTTCTCCTACTTGAAAAGATTAGAGAGGCCTGTAATTGTCAACATGGGTAAACCTAAACCTTGAGAGACAGAATGTGGGGAAAAAAAACAGAAAATCACATTGTTTGATTTTTCAAGAATTTATTTCCAAATTAGAGTGGAGAATAAGTATTTGGTCACCAACAAACAAACAAGATTTCTGGCTGTCAAAGAGGTCTAACTTCTTCTAACGAGGTCTAACGAGGCTCCACTCGTCACCTGTATTAATGGCACCTGTTTTAACTCATTATCGGTATAAGAGACACCTGTCCACAACTTCAGTCAGTCACACTCCAAACTCCACTATGGCCAAGACCAAAGAGCTGTCGAAGAACACCAGAGACAAAATTGTAGACCTGCACCAGCCTGGGAAGAAAATCTGCAATAGGTAAAACGCTTGCTGTAAAAAAAATCAACTGTGGGAGCAATTATTAGAAAATGGAAGACATACAAGACCACTGATAATCTCCCTCGATCTGGGGCTCCATGCAAGATTACCCCGTGGCATCAAAATGATAACAAGAACGGTGAGCAAAAATCCCAGAACCACACGGGGGGACCTAGTGAATGACCTACAGAGAGCTGGGACCACAGTAACAAAGGCTACTATCAGTAACACAATGCGCCGCCAGGTACTCAAATCCTGCACTGCTAGACGTGTCCCCATGCTGAATAAACTACACGTCCAGGCCCGTTTGCGGTTCGCTACAGAGCATTTGGATGATCCAGAAGAGGACTGGGAGAATGTGTTATGGTCAGATGAAACCAAAATAGAACTTTTTGGTAGAAACACAGGTTCTCATGTTTGGAAGAGAAAGAATACTGAATTGCATCTGAAGAACACCATACCCACTGTGAAGCATGGGGGTGGAAACATCATGCTTTGGGGCTGTTTTTCTGCAAAGGGACCAGGACAACTGATCTGTGTAAAGGAAAGAATGAGTGGGGCCATGTATGGAGAGATTTTGAGTGAAAATCTCCTTCCATCAGCAAGGGCATTGAAGACGAGACGTGGCTGGTTCTTTCAGCATGACAATGATCCCAAACACACAGCCAGGGCAACAAAGGAGTGGCTTCGTAAGAAGCATTTCAAGGTCCTGAAGTGGCCTAGCCAGTCTCCAGATGTCAACCCCATAGAAAATCTGAGGAGGGAGATGAAAGTCCGTGTTGCCCAAAGACAGCCCGAAAACATCACTGCTCTAGAGGAGATCTGCATGGAGAAATGGGCCAAAATACCAGCAACAGTGTGTGAAAAGCTTGTGAAGAGTTACAGAAAACGTTTGGCCTCCATTATTGCCAACAAAGGGTACATAACAAAGTATTGAGATGAACTTTTGGTATTGACCAAATACTTATTTTCCACCATGATTTACAAATAAATTCTTTAAAAATCAAACAATGTGATTTTCTGTTTTTTTTTCCATATCTTGTCTCTCATCGTTGAGGTTTACCCATGTAGACAATTACAGGCCTCTCTAATATTTTCAAGTGGGAGAATTTGCATAATTAGTGGTTGACTAAATACTTATTTGCCCCAATGTAAGTATTTTACGTTCAGTAAACTCTGGAAGCTGCGAGTGCCAGCCATATTGTATTTTTGCCTTTCGTATCCTGAAATGTCTTTTGTAAGAAAAGGCAATATTTTCCCGTTGAGGTGTGTCTTAATCTGAAAATTCTGTATCTATAGACGTTCATAAGTAGCTGTACCACTCTATTACAAAAATTTGAAAAAATATGCAGTATTATGATAATACTGGAGTTTAAGAATAAATCGCAACATGATCCAGTTTTTTTTTTTTTTTTTTTTACTAAGTTGTAATTTAAAATGAATGTTTTTTTTTAAATTGCAAAACAAGAAAACAAAACATTAGAAAAAAGTTATATTTAAAAAAATATTTACATTGCATTAGTATAATAATCACATATTTGCAAAATCATTGCAATATTATGATCAATAATTTTCATATGTTTTGATCGTAGACTTCACTATCAGTTGACATGACAGCTCCTACAGACATTGCCCCACGCCTTCCTGTAGGGGGCCGGCCCAGGTAGAGCATTGTGGTGACTTTCACTGTGATAAGCTCAAACACGCTGTGTTCTAACACGGAATATAGGTGGAAACGGAAACAGAATGAACGTTTTAGTGCATACAAGCAGGCAGGAGTGTCTCAAAAGTGATTTGGTCCAGGATGAAAAGTAATTATAATTTAAAATAGCACCATGCATGCACATTGAAATGTTGTGAAAACAATAGAATGAATAGAAAAAAATAGCGTAACTTTAGCTTGAAATATTTACGTAAAATGAACGATAACTGCCCGTTTTTTTGGGGGCTTTCAACCAGTGTGAGTGTTTTACGTTCATATCTATAGAAATTCTGGGAATTATGCATTTATTTACAAGAGTTTTCAACGTAAAAAGTTATTTCTTTTGTGATGGCCGCCATGTTGGATTTTGTATCCATACACAATAGCATAACATTCAAACAATTAGGTAATATTCGGCAAAATGCCCGTTTTTTTGGCAAGAAACTAGTAATTTCTGCGTCCATACAAAAAAAAAAAAAAACTGCTTTTACATGTTTTATTTTGTGCAACATTTCAATCTAAAAACGACGAGGGTCAAATAGCCAGCAAGACGTGCTGAGGCAATAGTTACATTTTTGGCAAGAAACTAGTCATTTCTGCCTCCATACAAAAAAAAAATCGGCTTTTACATGTTTTATTTTGTGCAAGATTTCAATCTAAAAACGACAAGGTTCAGATAGCCGGCAAGACGTGCTGAAGCAATAGTTACATTGGAATTCAACCTAAATGAGTTGTGATTGTATATAGAGAAATACAAAATATGTTTTTGTTGAGTAAAATTAAGATGATTTTGCATGGTTTGCTCAAGTATTAAGTTTATGATGTGAAAATTGAGTGATTTATTAGCTGTTAAAAACTTCTGTCAAAATTGCACACACACACACCCACACACACAATGAAGTCGCTATTTTGGTCAGACAAAAACTTATAGGATAAGTTAAATATTGCTATTGATCCTGAAAATATAGGTGATTATCTCTGCATTTGGTGATTTTTGTGCATCCAGCGTAAAAGCTGAGAATTTTAGAGCCATTTAAAGTTTTATTATACTCATTAAAAAAAAAAAAAAAAAACTAATCAGGATTTTATTAGGGAACCACTTTGAATTTTTTGATGCCGCTACTCATGGAGACTCATATACGCCAAAGGGAGGTGCCTGTTTTGGTGTTACATCGCTGGCCGCTTTGGTTTTGAAAATATTTGAATTTTAAGTTTTTGAAAATAGGCCCGCTACGGCGCGGCAACACGCCCCGTCAACTGATAGTGAAGTCAGTCAATACATTTTTAATAAGTTGCAACATTACACATGAATGAAGTCAATTTTTTGGAAAGTTATAAGTACTTGGGGGAGGAAATACTACAACAGCGAAGTCATGTTGTTAAAATTGCAATTTTGCACAAATGTTCTTTTTCTCTTTTTTAGTTCACAATATTGTGAACATAAAATCTTATTATCTGGAAATCATTCTCATGAGAGAAAAAAAGATACCGTATTTAAGAAAAAAAATCCCAGTATGGGATTAAAGTCAGTATTTTGTCTCGCAAACAGGTGGGAAAAATTAGGAAATCTTCACGGATTAGAGTAATTTTTTCCCTTTAAATTTCCTTAAATTGGAAATCAGGGTCTTTCATGCAGCGTTACCACTTAGCAAGTGTATTTGTTGCGGTAGCGGTACCTGCTGAGGGTGCCGACGGCGTGCTTGGCCTGGTTGCGAGCGTCGTTCTGGTCCTCACCGCCAGCCACGTACAAAAAGCCGTCCATCACCGCCACGCACTGGTTGAAACTCTTGGCCGGCAGCTGTGTCAGGTGACGCCAGGCCGCGCCTCCTTCTCGGGGTTCCCGCCACAGCACCTGGACGCGAAGTCAAAGGTCAAACTGGGATTTCCCTTTTAGCGGTTCCCGAGCAAAACCTACTTCGCGGCTGAGTGCGCGTTCGGTGAGGGACGGCCGGCCGCCGACGGCGATCAGGGCGTGCTGGCTGGCCCGCACCTGAGTGCGGCGGGACTGCAGCGAGTTCTGCTGGTAGGGGAGCAGGTGGTAGTTCATGGCGTCCACCAGCAGGCGGTGGCACTGCGGGTCCTGCATCATGCGGGGTACAGTCTGGACCCGACTGACCAGCTCGGCCGCCGGGATGGTCTCCAAGCGCACGTGAGACAGCAGCACGGCGGCATGAGGCATACGGGAAGGCTCGAAATCCAGCCATTTTGTGGCCAGCTAGAAAAATACAAAATCATATCAGCTTCGCCCGCAATCAGTTGTATTTAAGATTTTACAGGGTCTTCATTTAACTCATTGGGGGCCATTGACACTGCTAGAAGTCCAATTCATTTTGGCTGGGAGGGGCGAATGAATGTCCCAGTCAAAATGGGTTGGACATCTAGCACCCTCAATGGCACTGAAAGATGAACATTAAAAAAAAGTTGGTACACCGGGCTGTAACCGGTGTGTATTCCTATTTTCATTCATTTTAATTTAATTAATTTAGTTTTAATAACAATATAAATAAAGAAAAAACAATCATAATTGAAAATATAAGTTTTTTAAAGGGCTAAAAATAGTAATTTGTTCTATAAAGGATTAAAAGTCTTAAGTGTCAACTTTTGAATGGCTGACCACTGTGCCTAAAAGGGTTTAAAAAAAACAGGAAGCACAGGAAAGACTAGGGTATGACAGGGCATGGTGAGTGGGACATTTGAACTCATTGGCTGCAATTTACGGTGATATACCTCCGATCCAGTTTGACTCAGCGGGGCTGGTAGCGATGATTAGTGATCATTAACGACGATGGATTGATTTTAGAGGTGCAACAGTTATTTGATCAATCGACAACTATCGATTAGCAAATTGATCAACAACTATTTTGATAAGCGATTATTCGTTTAGGACCTTCTTCACCTTAAACTTGTCTAAATTCTTGAAATTATAACATATACAGTGGGGCGAATAAGTATTTAGTCAACCACTAATTGCGCAAGTTCGCCCACTTGAAAATATTAGAGAGGCCTGTAATTGTCAACATGGGTAAACCTTAACCATGAGAGACAGAATGTGTATAAACAACCCAGAAAATCACATTGTTTGATTTTTAAAGAATTTATTTGCAAATCATGGTGGAAAATAAGTATATGGCCAATACCAAAAGTTCATCTCAATACTTTGTTATGTACCCTTTGTTGGCAATAACGGAGGCCAAACGTTTTTTGTAACTCTTCACAAGCTTTTCACACACTGTTGCTGGTATTTTGGCCCATTCCTCCATGCAGATCTCCTCTAGAGCAGTGATGTTTTGGGGCTGTCGTTGGGCAACACGGACTTTCAACTCCCTCCAAAGATTTTCTATGGGGTTGAGATCTGGAGACTAGGCCATTCCGGGACCTTGAAATGCTTCTTACGAAGCCACTCCTTTGTTACCCTGGCTGTGTGTTTGGGATCATTGTCATGCTGAAAGACCCAGCCACGTCTCATCTTCAAAGCCCTTGCTGATGGGAGATTTTTGCTCAAAATCTCTCGACACATGGGCCCTTTCATTCTTTCCTTTACACAGATCAGTCGTCCTGGTCCCTTTGTAGAAAAACAGCCCGTAAGCATGATGTTTCCACCACCATGCTTCACAATGGGTATGGTGTTCTTCGGCTGCAATTCAGTATTCTTTCTCCTCCAAACACGAGAACCTGTGTTTTACCAAAAAGTTCTATTTTGGTTTCATCAGACCATAACACATTCTCCCAGTCCCCTTCTGGATCATCCAAATGCTCACTAGCGTACCGCAGACGGGCCTGGACGTGTACTGGCTTCAGCAGGGGGACACGTCTGGCAGTGCAACATTTGAGTCCCTGGCGCCGCATTGTGTTACTGATAGTAGCCTGTGTTACTTTGGTCCCAGCTCTCTGTAGGTCACTCACTAGGTCCTCCCGTGTAGTTCTGGGATTTTTGCTCACTGTTGTTGTTATCATTTTGACGCCAAAATGTTAGGTTTTGTGTTGGTTCCCTCCTAGTGTGTCCTTGTAATTGCCATTAATTTCACCTGGTGTACCGCTCCTTGTGTATCCTTCAATCTGCGTCCATCTGTTCCTCATTGTCTCGTTACCCTTTGTCTGCGTGTGTATATAAGCTCCCAGTTTCTTTTCAGTCCTTGTTGCGTCATTGTCAATGTCAATGCCCATGTGCTCGTCAATGTCTATGTCTGTGTCAAAGTCAAGACCTCTCCAAGCCTTCGTGTACCAGTCCCTCCGTTTAAGTAACTTTTGGTTTGAACATTGCCTTTTTGATCCCCAGTCCTTTAGGTTGTACTTAGGTTGTGCTTTTGGTTAGTTGTTATTAAAACGTGTTTTGAGTTCACCGCCACCTGCCTTGCTGCTTTTTGTTTCCCTGCAATTGGGTCCACACCACCTGCCGTCCAGCGTTTCCCTGACACACGGGGTGAGATCTTGCATGGAGCCCCAGATCGAGGGAGATTATCAGTGGTCTTGTATGTCTTCCATTTTCTAATAATTGCTCCCACAGTTGATTTCTTTACACCATTCGTTTTACCTATTGCAGATTCAGTCTTCCCAGCCTGGTGCAGGTTTACAATTTTGTCTCTGGTGTCCTTCAACAGCTCTTTGGTCTTGGCCATAGTGGAGTTTGGAATGTGACTGACTATTGTGGACAGGTGTCTTTTGTACTGATAATGAGTTAAAACAGGTACCATTAATTCAGGTGGAGCCTCGTTAGACCTCGTTAGGAGAAGTTAGACCTCTTTGACAGCCAGAAATCTTGCTTGTTTGTAAGTGACCAAATACTTATTTTCCACTCTAATTTGGAAATAAATTCTTTAAAAATCAAACAATGTGATTTTCTGGGGTTTTTTTCTCCACATTCTGTCTCTCATGGTTGAGGTTTACCCATGTTGACAATTACAGGCCTCTAATATTTTCAAGTGGGAGAACTTACACAATTAGTGGTTGACTAAACACTTATTTGCCCCACTGTATGTAACTTCTCTGATTTCTTCATTATATTTTCGTTAAGTCAAAGTAGGACATGAACAAAAAATCTGCTTTTACTTTGGAAAAAAAAACAATTCGCATTTTTGCCAATTTTCAGACATCTTACTGTCTAAACTAGATTCTTAATAAGGCTGCAATAACTAATCCATCAAATCGATAAATAGATTAGTTGCCAATAAATTTGAAAATGGATACAGTTGAAGGAAATACCGTAATTTTCGCACTATAAGGCGCATGACTATAAGCCGCCACCCAACAAATTTGACACGAAAACAGCATTGTTCATAGATAAGCCGCACTGGACTATAAGCCGCAGCTGTCCTCACTGTATTATAGGATATTTACATTAAAATATATTAACCTGTAACACTTTATTTGACAGCGGCATCATACGACTGTTATTAGACCAAATAAACCACCATGAAGCTTTGAACCAATGGGCTGCAAAGCTTTTGCCATAACTGGTCCCTAGGGGGAGACAGTCAACCTCTGCTGCCACCTGCTGTCAACTCTGTCGTTGTCCAACATGCCTCTTAGCATGCATTGCAGCGCTACAGATGTAAATGACAATCAAAATTCATGTTCTGTGCTTATTATTTCTTCAGTTACTGTTCCAGTTGTTTCATTAATTGCTAGTTATGGTATTTGTTAACTCTTTATTTGACACTTGTGCCATGAGACAGTCATTAGACAATCATAATTATGACACTCGGAGTAGCATAGTGTCATGTCATAATTATGACGGTCTTATGACACCGCTGTCAAATAAGTTTAATATTTTTTACACAAATAAATCAACAAATAAGCCGCACTGGACTATAAGCCACAGGATTGGAAATGAGGAAAAAAGTAGCGGTTTATAGTCTGAAAATTACGGTAAGTAGTCATCCATTTTGTCTTCATTACTACTCATAACATGTCAAAAACAACTTCAAGGTAAATTCTGAAAGGTAACTGAAAGAAGTGACATTTACCCGATGAATCGATTAACCGTTTAACCGATTCATCGATTATGAGAATAGTTAGTTGCAGGCCTAACTAGGGCTGTCAAAGGATTAAAATTTTTAATTGAATTAATCACATCTTAAAAATTAATTAATCGTAATTAATTGTAATTCAAACCGTCTCTATAATATGCCATATTTTTCTGTAAATTATTGTTGGAATGGAAAGACTATATAGACATTCAACATACTGTACATTAGTACTGTATTTGTTTATTATAACAATAAATCCACAAGATGGCATTAACATGATTAAGATTCTTTCTGCTAAAGGGATCCACGGATAGAAAGACATGTAGTTCTTAAAAGATAAATGTTAGTACAAGTTAAACTAATTTTATATTAAAACCCCTCTTAATGTTTTTATTTTAATAAAATTTGTAAAATTTTCAATCAAAAAATAAACTAGTAGCTCGCCGTTGTTGACGTCGCCGAGCGGGACGTCAGATCCCTGCCGTTCTTCCACAGTGTCTTTAACTACGTAAGGTAGTGATTGAAATACACCACAAGGTGTCAATGGCGAATTTTAAATTAGAAATCAAGCCAAATGGTGTGTTTTGTCCCTACTGACGCCTTAGTTCCCTGTTTACTGGTCCATCCATGGTAATTCACGTCATTTGAGTGCTGGTTTCACAACGTACGAGACCTCTGATAGTTTGTATATTGTGACTAAATATTTCCATCTAGTGTATTTGTTGAACTAAACGAAATGTTTGAATAAAGTATGACCAAAGTCTGAGTAAGTTTTATGTGTATTTTGCATAGCTATTTTGATTAGGAATGACAGTTCTCTTTGCACTGTTGTTTAACTGTGAGAATTAGGCCTCATTAATACAGATTGAAGCGCTTTTCTTTTTGTGAACATTTTTTTTTTTTGGAGAGATATTATTTTTGTTGTGCTTTCACTAAATGATACTTATGTTTGTTGTGAAGGAGTTGCCGAAGCTTATTCCAATAAACGGCGCGGTCCAATGAACGCCTGTGTCCACTCGCCTTTTGTAATATTCCGATATAGAATTATCCGAGGCACCCTGAAGTGCACGCAGCGCCAATGTTGTTGACTCACTAGGGATGGGCGATACCAGTGATTTTGGATTCGATCCGATACCAAGTAATACCAAGGCCAAATATTGCGATCCTGATCCGATATCGATACCGGAAGTTCATATTTTATATATATTATATATACACACAACCCTGCAGAGTTCTCAGCCATTCTGATGATATCTAATGTACAACTACAGCAAGCACTCAAAAACTATTAAAAGTCTCTTTGTGTCAAATATGCATTGCAATTTAAGAACTGCTGCTTTTAATAACTCGCAGTTTCCCTACAAACTCACAAACCAATCCATTCTCAACAAAATCTGATTAGTCCGTCTCACTCTTTAACCATGACCCTTAAATTCATATGCACAGAACATTTCCCTGCTACACGTTGTATTTGATCAAATTTTAATCTACCCAATATTTTTTATCTAATTAAAGAACGAATTAATAGTAGCATGTTACCGCCCTCTAATGGTTGATCATTAAAAACAAATCCAATAAACAAGTTACTTGCCGTTTTTGAATTTTATTCTACTAACACAATTTTCAAACAGATTTTGAAATAATTGAAACAGACCTTTAACAAAATATAAATAGCAACAAAACATAAGAAATCAAGCATTTAATTGTTTGAAACAAAACAATATGGAAAAATATATTTCACAGAAAAATAAATAAAATATTAAACAAAATAAATACTAAACATAAATTAACAAGAAATAATAATGAATGAATAAAAAAATAATAATAAGGTCAAGTAAAGTATTAGGTAAGTAAGTTTCCTTGAGAATCTTGAAGTCTGCAGCATGATAGTTTAAATCTCTAAATATTTTACAAACCATTCACTTAACACTTATATTAAAGTCCCTATACCTGATTTTTTTTGTGGAATAAGATAAAATACGTATTTTGTATTTTTGAGTTTGGACAGGAAAATAATAATTCCCAATTTGTGTGAGCCTGAGGGAAAAGTAGTACAAAAAGTGTGCACAAAAATATACCCGAAAAATAGACAAAGAAAATATAATATATTAATTGCAAATATCGATACTTTTGCTTGGGGATCGATACCTAAAACTCAACGCGCTGGATCGAAATATCGATATTTTGGTATCGATCCGCCCATCCCTATTATTCACATGATGCAGGAGTGAGTTAGAGTTATGGCCTGCCGAGAGCCGTAAGCTGTGTTAAAGTTGAAGCTGAATGTGCTAATTAAGAAACAAAGTGCCTGCAAGTCGCGTGTGGTATTCTTTTGTTAAGAAAAAGCACAAAACAAGACACCTTTCTCTGCCTCTTAGCTCTCAAGTGCGTCATTGTTATCTGTTTGAGGCAATGCATGAGTGGGTCATCCATGCATGCGTTAAATGCGTCAAGTATTTTAACATGATTGATTTAAAAAATTAATTACCGCCCGTTAATGCGATAAATTTGACAGTACAATAATGTGTTTTTTTTTCCTTCTGCCCCCAAAATACATTTTATCTTTGACAATCACAATTTTTTTTTTTCTAAAAATTAACAGGAAAACATACTCGACGTCACCCCCTGTTGGTGGCGTTCTTAATCCTACTCTTCACTTGTTGGAGCGTCACAGGTCAGAGCAGCAGCTGCTCTCAGTTCTGATTTTACACTGGGATGAAAATAGACGGCAGAGGGATGCGAGGAATTCCTACCTCGTTAGAGGGAGGATCCCCTTTCGGATTGTTTGGGCTTGGCGGAGGTTTGCGCTCTAGAAAGTCTAATTCTATTGTGAGATCTCGAGTTTGTCTTTATTATGCTTTTCCATTATAGCATGGTGAAAAATAATCTTAAATCTTGATTCAAGTAGGCATATGCCGATATGATATTCTGACGGTATGATAACCCTAAGCCAGAATTTCACGGTATCACTATTGTAATTACAGCTCTAAAATGTGTGATATCTGCGTTAAAAAAAACACATTTTTTTCCATTGAACAGGATTTTTATTTTTCAAAACATATTAGCAAATTGAAACAAAAATATCATGTTAAGTTAAAAAATACATAAATATTCCAAATAAAATTAAAATAATTGCAGTCCTTTAGGTGAACCTAAACCCACAACCAGAGCTCAATATTATTACCATCAGAACAAAAATAATAGAATTATTTTCCATCAAAAGCACGTGTGTATGACTCGTATCATGTTTACATTATACACACACTGTCTTCCTCAGAGACACAGATAGTTGCCAGAGAGAAAAAAAACACATTGTACCACCGCTAGACACACTAAACACACTGGCGTTAACTCTCGTAGCCGGGGGGAAATGTTTACTAAGCTTTAATTTTGTGTAAATGTGAAATCATATTGGAGGTATTGCCTCCTCGGCAACCACCCTCCGCAAACATGTTTTACATGTCGGTTGGCCCTCCTTCTCTAAGCCGCGGCCGTCTATAACTTTTCTGTAGCCGAAGTATTCCCATACCAGCGATTTTGTTTTCTTCGATGGGGAAAAAAGTTCATGAGTTACACCTCCTTCAGCCATCGTGTAGCACACCTGACTCACTGACACTGAGCAACAACTGCTGGGGGAGGGTTGAACCTTGCAGCTGCAAGCGAGGAATTTTCCATGCATTTTTTGTACATACAAAATAAAAAACTTTTTTTTTTTTGTGGTTTTGAAACCTTGACGTTTTCATATCGCGGTATAACTTGAAACCGGTAATCGGCATATGTCTAGATTAAAGTCTATAAATCTATAGGCTTTGTATTTATCTGTATTTTTTTTAAAAAAAAAGGTAATCTTGTTATGAGTAATTATAATTAGGATTGTGACAGTATATCGAAAAGGTGATCTATCATGATACTTTGTAGCCCAAAAGGTTACTGACCACCCACCAAGAATTGAGATATCATTTTAAATAGGTATCCCTGTTCCAAAAAAAAATAAAAAATAGAAAAAAATGCCCCAATAGGTACATTAAAATTAGTGTCGACGTTACCTTACTGGCTGCCATTGATGGCGCTAGACATCCAATTTATTTTGACTGCACTGGACGTCTAGCGCTGTCAATGGGGCATTTACAGGTTACTTCCTGTTGATTATGTGTCATTTACTATTCATTTGGAGACATTCTTGAGTCACTTTATTTTCAATAACCCAAATTCAACAGGGAGTGACCCGTAAATGCCAAAGGAAAAGGAACTGACCGGAAATCAACAGGAAATGACATGAAATACTCTAAAATTAACACATTGTTTAGCATTGGCTGCTGATTTCAAGAGAAAAAATAATAAAACATAACATTTGAGAAAACTTGAACTCTATTTCATACGGAAGACGTACCTGAAAGGCAACAAGCTCTGAGGGTAGCGTCAGCGAGTCGTCCTGCATGAAAGCGCAGATCTGCTCCAGCGTGAGCTGCGTGAACAGCGGCGTGTCGGCGAACTGCACGAAGTTGTCCAACACGAAGCGGCGGGCAGCGTCGCACACGGAAGTCAGGCCGTAGGCGGCCGCGATGTTCCACACATATACGCAGGTGTGCACGTTCAGCTCGGCCAGCAGGAAGTCGGCGCACATTTTGAGCAGCTGCGGGATCTGCAGCGTGGACGCTGCCGAAACCGTGCAGCCAATGGTGTACAGCGACATGTGCACGCGGCCCAGGTAGGCAAACGTGATCACGTTGGCCAGACCTGGCAGGTGGAAGACAATACACATCAACTGGGAGGATGTCAAAAATTTTAAACACACCTGTTTAATCCTTTTAGGGACAGTGGACAGCTATTCAAAAGTTGACATTTAAGACCTTTATACTGTGGTATGAACTTTATGGAATTTCTCACATTTCTGCATAAAATCAAATGCGATCTGATCTTTGTCAAACTGACACGGATGAAAAAACAGTCTGCTTTAGCTAAAACCACCCAAACATTTTTAGGTTTTCATTTTTTAATGAGGATAGTATGCAAACAATGACAGGAGGGGGAAAAATACGTAAGTGAACCATCACATTTAATATTTTGTGGCCCCCCCTTTTGGCAGCAAAAACTTCAACCAGATGCTTCCAGTAGCTGCAGGTCAGTCTGGCACATCAATCAGGACTATCTTGGCCCATTCTTTACAAAACTGCTCTACTTCAGTCAGATTCATGGGATGTCTGGCATGAATCTCTGTCTTTAGGTCCTGCCACAGCATCTCAATGGGGTTCAAGTCTGGACTTTGATTTGGCCACTCCAGAATGTGTATTTTGTCCTTCTGAAACCATTCAGAAGTTGATTTACTTCTATGTTTTGGATTATTGTCTTGTTGATGTCCATCCTCTTTTTAGCTTCAACTGTCTGACAGACGACCTCATGTTTTCCTGCAAAAAATCCTGATAAACATTTGAATTTATTCTTCCATTAATGACTGCAAGATGTCCAGGTCCTAAAGGCGGGAAAAAAGCCCCAAATCATGATGCTCCCTCCACCTTGCTTCACGGTGGGGATGAGGTGTTGATATTGGTAAGCTGTTCCATTTTTCCCTCCACACATGACATTGTGTGTTACTCCCAAATAATTCAACTTTGGTTTCATCAGTCCACAAAATATTTTGTCAAAACTTCTGTGGATTGTCTAAGTGCCTTTTTGCGAACATTAGTCTTTAGCAGACACTCTAGGGTCCTTTTTTTACCTCTCTGAGTATTCTGCGCTGAACTATTGGCGTCATTTTGGTGGACGGCCACTCCTTGGGAGAGAAGCAACAGTCCGAAACTCTCTCCATTTGTAGACAACTTCGATTAATGAACATCCATACTTTTAGAGATGGTTTTGTATCCTTTCCCAGCTTTAGACAAATAAACTATCCTGGATCGCAGGTCTTCAGACAGCTCTTTTGACCAAGCCATGATGCACATCAGACAATGCTTCTCATCAAGACAGTTCTTACAAGGAGTGTGTTTTATAGTGGGCAGAGCAGCTTTAAACCACTCATCAGTGATTGGGCACACACCTGACTAAAATTGTTTGGTAAAAATTGGTTTCAATTGCTAGTCTCCTTAGGTAGAGGGTTCAATTATTTATTTCCCCCCTTCTGTCATTGTTTGCATGCTATTCTCATTAAAATATAAAAACCTATAAATGTTTGGGTGGTTTTAGTTAAAGCAGACACTGTTTTTTTCATCTGTGTGATTTGACAAATATCAGATCACATTTGATGGTGATTTTATGCAGAAATGGAAATTCCAAAAGGTTCAGATACTTTTTCATCCAACTGTAAGCGTATGATGGTGTATTAGTGCCAAACAACGAAAAATAAAAAATAGTACAATAAGACTTTTAGAAAATGGAATATTTATGAGTAAAGTTTTACTAGAAAGAAAAATATTGATTAAAAAAACTGAATTTCAAGTTATTTAGGACAGGGTTCATGCAGGTCATTAAAAGGCATTAAGAGTCGTTAAATGGATTTTGTCAAAATTCAGGCCTCAAAAGCATTAAATTATATATTCGAGGCATTAAAAATTATGTATACTTTACGGTTAAGTTAACCTTTTTTTACATAATTTATTAGAGTAGCCGATAATATAGGCCGATAAAATCATTTTAAAAAGATCTTGGATAATATCGAAATCAGTTTTTCATTATCGGTTTTGGGTCAATATGCATGTTGCCTTCAAAGTGAATGTAGAACTTTTCTGCCTATGTTGAAGAGCTGTTCACAGTTTAGCACAGTAGTTATGCTTATTGACCATTGGATGTCTCCAAACTAAGATGCTAAGAATTGGTTATGTTAGCATACCACTTGCATTCATGGTGCAAAATTAAATGAATAATTACATTAGATTCCTCATCCACTGTACTGAAGCTGTGTGCCTTTGTTGTTATTTTAAGCCAGAACCACTACGTGAGCCATATGTGATATGGCAGTGCCTTATTGGCACTTTGCACTTGATCTAAAAAAAACAAAAACAAAATGATGTTTGTATTATTTTTAACTCAACAATAAATTTAGTGGCGCAGTGCAGGATCATTTTCCATAACTTCAGTTGAAGTTGTTCGATTATTTTTTACAGAATGTTTATTGGAACACCTTGAAAATCACAGAATGTTTATTGGAACACCTTGAAGTTCTTACATTTATCATTATTAAAGTATCCCAGGGGGGCATCACAATACTGTGCAATTAGCCGTAATATGTTAAGGCCACGACTACATATATCAGTATCAGTTTCGATATCGGTATCAGATCTTTTAAGTTGGACAAGATCGGGATATCAGTCAATATCGGACAACTCTAAATGCAATGTGTGTGTGTGAAACTATCTACAATTGGGTATGGGCATTAAATTTGTTGAAAGTGACATTAAAAAGCATTAAATTAGATTTGCTGTTACCTGTAGAAACCCCTTTAAGAGAAAAAAATATTTTTTTTTCCCTCAAAATAAAAACAACATGTTGAGGTAGAGGATTTGTTCTGACCGAGAGGTGAAAGGGAGGGCAGCTCTAGACGCTTCATGTCTGGATCTTTGGCCAGGATCTCCCTGAAGTATTGACTGATGGACGAGATGACCAGCTTGTGGACGTCAAAGGATTTGGTCTTGCAGCCCAGTTCCAGATCGGTCAAGAACCTGAAAAGGAACGGCAGTATTAACACTAAAACACAAATCTGACTTGATTATAAAATAAGACTTTGATCTAGAGTTGTCCGATAATTACTTTTTTACCGATATCCCGATAAATTCCAACTCCAAAACTCCGATACTGATATCAAACCGTTACCGATATATGCGGGGGTGGACAATTTATGACTAATGGATGCCCCACTGGATGCTTAAATAATGATAAATGTAACAACTTCAAGGTTTTCTAAAAAAGCAATCTATGAAAAAAAGTTATGGTAAAAATGCCTAGATTACACTTTGAAGGCAACATGCACATTGGCACAAAACCCATAATAAAAAAGCGATGTCGATATTATCGGATATCATTTTAAAATGCTCTCATCCGATAATATCGGACAATTCTACTTTGTTCTCATTATGCACAGGCTAATAATGGGCGTTCATTATATATATTTAAACCTCTACCCTTGAAAAAGTACAACTTTAAACTTGAAATGCTACAACTTTTTCTCCAAATTAAGTTGTAATACTGAAAACATTGTGAAAAACGACATGATATAAATTGACATGTAGAAAAATAGCAAGATGCAGAATTGGAGAAATATATTTGTACATAAAAATATATTGTTATATTAGGTTATCTGTAATGTATTCTAAGAGTAAACATTTTTGTGGCAGATTAGAGATAATATTTTTTAACTTGAAAAAACTGTGTTCTATTATTTTTTATCTAGG
Organism: Corythoichthys intestinalis; assembly: GCF_030265065.1. Lineage (NCBI taxonomy): Eukaryota > Metazoa > Chordata > Actinopteri > Syngnathiformes > Syngnathidae > Corythoichthys > Corythoichthys intestinalis. The sequence continues at coordinate 26,361,795 of NC_080416.1, forward strand.
CAATGTAAATTTCTATTTACATTAATGACATGAAAAAAACTATTTTAAAATATAATATATATACATATAATTTTTAAAACAAGATAAAGCAAAGGTTTATGCACTTGCAAAATTATAACGATATTTTCATTAGTATTAGTTTGAAAAAAAAATGCAACATTACCTTTCTACAGTGGTATGAAAAAGTATCTGAACCTCCAGGGATTTCACACATTTCTGCATAAAATCACCATCAAATGTGATCTGATCTTTGTCAAAATCACGCAGTTGAAAAAAAGTGTCTGTTTAACTATAGGTTTTCATCTTTTAATGAGGATAGCATGCAAACAATGACAAAAAGGGGGGGGGGATAAGTAAGTGAACCCTGTGCCTAAGGAGACTTAAAGAGCAATTGAAACCAATTTTTACCAAACAATATAAATTGGGTGTGTGCCTAATCCCTGATGAGTGGTTTAAAGCTGCCCTGCCCACTATAAAACACACACCTGGTAAGAATTGTCTCGGTCAAAAGAGCTGTCTGAAGACCTGCGATCAAGGATTGTTGATTTGTATAAAGCTGGGAAAGTTGTCTACAAATGGACAGAGTTGTGCGCTGTTGCTTCTATCCCCAGGTGTGGCCATCCATCAAAGATGATGCTATGAGTTCAGCGCAGAATACTCAGAGAGGTAAAAAAAAGAACCCTAGAGTGTCTGCTGAAGACTTACAGAAATCACTGGCACAGTCCAATATCTCTGCACACATCAGCTATATGTAACATTATGGTCGAGAATGGTGTTCATGGGAGGACTACACAGAGGAAGCCACTGCTGTCTAAAAAAAAAAAAAAAAAAAAAAAAACATTGTTGCTCGTTTAATGTTCGCAAAAAGGCACTTGGACACTCCACAGAAGTTTTGGCAAAATATTTTGTGGACTGATGAAACCAAAGTTGAAATTTTTGGGAGTAACACACAAAGTCATGTGTGGAGGAAAAATGGAACAGTTCACCAACATCAACACCTCATCCCCACCGTGAAGCATGGTGGAGGAAGCATCATTATTGGGGATGTTTTGCTACCTCAGGGCCTGGACAACTTGCAATCATTAATGGAAGAATTAATTCAGAAGTTTATCAGGATGTTTTGCAGGAAAACCTGAGGCCGTCTGTCAGACAGTTAAAGCTAAAAAGAGGATGGATGCTGCAACAAGACAGTGATCCAAAACACAAGTAAATCAACTTCAGAATGGTTTTAGAAGAGCAAAATACCCGTTTTGGAGTGGCCAAGTCAAAATCCAGACTTGAAACCCATTAACATGCTGTGGCATGACCTAAAGACAGCGATTCATGCCAGACATCCCAGGAGTCTGACTGAACTACAGCAGTTTTGTGGAGAGGAAGGGGCCAAGATTAGTCCTGATTGGTGTGCCAGACTGATCTGCAGCTACAGGAAGCGTCTGTTTAAAGTTATTGCTGCCAAAGGGGGGACCACAAAATATTAAATGTGATGGTTCAGTTACTGATTTTTCCCTTTCTGTCATTGTTTGCATGCTATCCTCATTAAAATATGAAAACCTATAAATGTTCGGGTGGTTTTAGTTAAAACAGACACTGTTTTATCATCTGTGTGATTTTGACACAGATCAGATCACATTTAATGGTGATTTTATGCAGAAATGTGAAAAATTCCGAAAGGTTCAGATACTTTTTCATGCCACTGTACATATAAATGCTATTTCTATTTATTTTCATGAAAAGAAATGAATGAAACTTCCAAGCGTGATCACGGAACAAATTAGCATCCAAAATCAAGGCGCTACTATAATATTATAATTTCCTCTTAACAAGAATACAAACATTGCGATTCTTACTTCTCCTGACGCATCTTGCTGAGCTCCTCCAGCATCGCGTTCCCGTGGAGCGGGCGCGTCAGCTCGCTGCCCAGACCCAGGCCACGTTCACCAGGTTTAAGAACGGGCGGGGGCAAGGGCAAATTGAGGCTGTTGAGCTGAGCGATATCCAACGCCGCCATCTGCTCTATCTTCTTGACGGCGCTCTCCACCACCACCACCACGCCGTCGCCGCGACGCTCCACCTTCAGGGTGGGCGAGACGGGCTCCGTCTGGACCTGGGGGAGGACGTCCGAGGAGGTTTTCTTCAGGCGTGCCTGGGCCTTCTTCTTGGGGGCCATGTCACTTCCTGTCACTCGAGAATAAGAGCTTCTCTCTTATCCCGAATCAATCTTTCCTTCTTTCTTTCCTCCTTTTCAGACTTTTGGACACAACACACTGCACCTGAAACCATGGAAATGATTTGTTACTTGTAGCATTTCATAGTAGGGGTGTGACAATATATCGGAAAGGTGATATATCACGATACTGTGGAGCCCAAAATGTTATCGATATGTTGTTCTGAAAAGGTTGGGTTTTAAAGGAATCCTCAGACTTAAAGACCTGTAGGCGCTAATAAGCCACAATTGTTCTATTTTACTAAAATATGTTATTCGAAACACATATATTATTGCCGTTGATTTAAAAATCTATAGTATTTAGTACATGTTTTGGCCTATGGAGGGCACCACGTTTACACGCGCAATGCACACTGGGGGTGATGACACGGTTGGCCTGGAGTGAGAGAAAAGCTATGCTAGCTAGCAAGCGAAGCTAGTATGACGACTGGCATGATTTTTGTCACATTCTGCTGCTTGTCAGATTACTTTGTTACAGAGATGTGGGATGAGTTCCCAACATTGTACTTGCATTCAATTCCAGCTCATCAGCAGTGTCTTTAAACCGATCCTAGGCGGCTTTCTGAGAGATTGTCTTGCTGCCATCTGACAGTTTGTATATCCCTTCGTTGCTAGTTGCATCATGGCATGTTTTTTTTTTCGTTTGTCTGCCTCTCACCGCGTTTTTCCCTCAGTTTTTTTTTTTTTTTTTTTTAATTGATCCCGACCTACTGTCACGGACCCTCTTTGTGTCTCCCTTTTCACGATTGCGTGGGTTTTTTGTGTGTTCAATAAACCCTTTTACGCAATCCCTATGTTCTTGTTGTGTGCTTGCTGAATGAAGTGAGCCGCATTTTTTAATTCCGTGGTCAAGCAAGCCGCATTTTCTTTTCAGTTGCGTTTCCCTTTCAGGTTTTACTGTCTGTCGCACGGAAAACGCGGGTTTCAATCCCACAGGAGACTTTCATTGAATTGCTTTTGCTGCTCGTTTCGTGAAATATCGACAGTGCTGTCCTGCTCACTTTTTTTTTTTGCTCCCGATTCAATTCCAATTATTCCCGATAATTTTCCCCGATCATATACATTTTGGCAATGCATTAAGAAAAAAAAGAATAAAACTCGGACGAATATATACATTCAACATACAGTACATAAGTACTGTATTTGTTTATTACGACAATAAATCCTCAAGATGGCATTTACATTATTAACATTCTTTCTGTGAGAGGGATCCACGGATAGAAAGACTTGTGACTTTGTATATTGTCACTAAATATTGCCATCTAGTGTATTTGTTGAGCTTTCAGTAAATGATACTGTAGCTATGCCCAAATGCATGATGGGAAGTGGAACCATGACTGTGTGTAGTGCTACCAATTGATATGTCTTCTCTGCGTTGGGAAATAACATAAGGTGTTGAGAAAAAGATCAATTGCTACCTTGCTTCCCCACATTGCTTCCCATGATATTTCTAATCGTAGGGAAAGGAATTGTAAGGCTTTAGCCAATTAAAAAAAGGCTCCAAATGCTGCCAAAATTCACTCTACTCATTATACGCTGCCTTTTCTCTCTATATATAGGTAAAATGGCGCCATTACAGATTGAGCGTTACAATGCGTGAGTGGATCGTGCAGTGCATGCATTAATTGCGTTAAATATTTTAACGTGATACATTTTTTAAAAACTTAATTACCGCCATTATCGGGATAAATTTGATAACCCTACCTTAAGCCTAAACTAAAGACTCTGGATGAGTGTAACATATTATGTCTGTAACGTTAAATACAATTAGAAAGCGATTTAATTAAAAAATATACAGTGCCTTGCAAAAGTATTCGGCCCCCTTGAATCTTGCAACCTTTCGCCACATGTCAGGCTTCAAACATAAAGATATGAAATTTAATTTTTTTGTCAAGAATCAACAACAAGTGGGACACAATCGTGAAGTGGAACAACATTTATTGGATAATTTAAACTTTTTTAACAAATAAAAAACTGAAAAGTTAAAGTGGGGCGTGCAATATTATTCGGCCCCTTTACTTTCAGTGCAGCAAACTCACTCCAGAAGTTCAGTGAGGATCTCTGAATGATCCAATGTTGTCCTAAATGACCGATGATGATAAATAGAATCCACCTGTGTGTAATCAAGTCTCCGTATAAATGCACCTGCTCTGTGATAGTCTCAGGGTTCTGTTTAAAGTGCAGAGAGCATTATGAAAACCAAGGAACACACCAGGCAGGTCCGAGATACTATTGTGGAGAAGTTTAAAGCCGGATTTGGATACAAAAAGATTTCCCAAGCTTTAAACATCTCAAGGAGCACTGTGCAAGCCATCATATTGAAATGGAAGGAGCATCAGACCACTGCAAATCTACCAAGACCCGGCCGTCCTTCCAAACTTTCTTCTCAAACAAGGAGAAAACTGATCAGAGATGCAGCCAAGAGGCCCATGATCACTCTGGATGAACTGCAGAGATCTACAGCTGAGGTGGGAGAGTCTGTCCATAGGTACACTGCACAAATCTGGCCTTTATGGAAGAGTGGCAGGAAGAAAGCCATTTCTCAAAGATCTCCATAAAAAGTCTCGTTTAAAGTTTGCCAAAAGCCACCTGGGAGACACACCAAACATGTGGAAGAAGGTGCTCTGGTCAGATGAAACCAAAATTGAACTTTTTGGCCACAATGCAAAACGATATGTTTGGCGTAAAAGCAACACAGCTCATCACCCTGAACACACCATCCCCACTGTCAAACATGGTGGTAGCAGCATCATGGTTTGGGCCTGCTTTTCTTCAGCAGGTACAGGGAAGATGGTTAAAATTGACGGGAAGATGGATGCACCCAAATACAGGAACATTCTGGAAGAAAACCTGTTGGTATCTGCACAAGACCTGAGACTGGGACGGGGATTTATCTTCCAACAGGACAATGATCCAAAACATAAAGCCAAATCTACAATGGAATGGTTCAAAAATAAACGTATCCAGGTGTTAGAATGGCCAAGTCAAAGTCCAGACCTGAATCCAATCGAGAATCTGTGGAAAGAGCTGAAGACTGCTGTTCACAAACACTCTCCATCCAACCTCACTGAGCTCGAGCTGTTTTGCAAGGAAGAATGGGCAAGAATGTCAGTCTCTCGATGTGCAAAACTGATAGAAACATACCCCAAGCGACTTGCAGCTGTAATTGGAGCAAAAGGTGGCGCTACAAAGTATTAACGCAATGGGGCCGAGTAATATTGCACGCCCCACTTTTCAGTTTTTTATTTGTTAAAAAAGTTTAAATTATCCAATATATTTTGTTCCACTTCACGATTGTGTCCCACTTGTTGTTGATTCTTGACAAAAAATTAAAATTTTATATCTTTATGTTTGAAGCCTGAAATGTGGCGAAAGGTTGCAAGGTTCAAGGGGGCCGAATACTTTTGCAAGGCACTGTATATATATATTAAAAAGAGGCATGGCCGATATTTTTTTGCCGATTCCGATACTTTGAAAATGACGTGATCGGACCCGATCGATCGGGATGCCAATCGATCGGGACATCTCTTGTTCCAATCCCTATTTTATCGCGTCACAGTAGTTAGTTGGGCACTTTTTTCATTGGCATGTCAGCAGCTGCGTCCCTCTCCGGCCTTACCCTGGATATTTCTGAGCATCTGACATTATTTTGATAGCATTGAACTACTGGTAGCCGATGGGTGGACGTTGTGACCTGCATAAAAATACGACAAGACCAACAGGTGCCGTCCGCCATCATTGCATCACCCCCTTCTTGTCCATGTGTGGGTCCACCGAGCTGGTCTATTTCAAATGACACCACACTTGATGGACAGTGGGGGTGTAATAACCTCACGGCGTAGCCTCGCTACATTTGAGTGGACGGGATCATGTTCACGTTGGTGCTGATATCACAGGAAAATTTTGGCCCAGTGCTTGTTGACGTCAGCCGTTATGCTGGGACGGAACCAAAATTAAAGTAACAAAGTGTGTATAATAGCTATTTTTTTAATTACAAATTTGCTGAAGTGTGTAAAGTTGAACATCATTAGCGTCATTTCATAATTTAGCTACTCAAAGCTAACTAACATTCATACTGCAAATTTACAGTATAAAATCTTAATCGGATTATTTTTTTCTTAAATCTGGACGAATAATTTTCTTCATTTTGTTTTGAGTTTTAAAGGCTTGTTAACAGATTAATGCATCAGATTATTTCACTTACGTTTAGTAAATATTACCATTTGTTCAAAATAAGCCCATAAATCTAAAAGTCGGTAATTTTTCACCTAAATCAAGAAAAAAAAAATGCTTTCAAATAATGTTTTGAACAATATCTATTCTTGAATTAAGAACATTTCTGATAAACAGGTTTTCTAAAATTAAATAGACAAACTTTTTGCTTAAAATAAATCTGTTAAACTTATTTTCAGCTAGCTATTTTTTTACTTCAAGAAATCTAAGTAAAATTTACTTGAAGCACTGGCACATAATTTCACTTATTTCTAGTATTTACACTGATAACTAGGGAATTAAATTTTTTTTTTTCAGTTTTAACCCCTTCTTGCCATATGTATCACATTTAATACACTTAGAATTTCATGATTTTGAGACTAATTCAGAATTTTGAAATATCTTTCCTCAAAAAAAAAATACTGGATGAGAGTCAACTCATGCATCTGCAAAAAAACCCAGAAAACCACATTGTTTGATTTTTAAAGAATTTATTTACAAATTAGAGTGGAAAATAAGTATTTGGTCACCTACAGACAAGCAAGATTTCTGGCTGTCAAAGAGGTCTAACTTCTTCTAACGAGGTCTAACGAGCTCTAACGAGGCTCCACTCGTTACCTGTATTAATAGCACCTGTTTTAACTCATTATCGGTATAAAAGACACCTGTCCACAACTCCACTATGGCCAAGACCAAAGAGCTGTCGAAGGACACCAGAGACAAAATTGTAGACCTGCACCAGGCTGGGAAGACTGAATCTGCAATAGGTAAAACGCTTGGTGTAAAGAAATCAACTGTGGGAGCGATTATTAGAACATGGAAGACATACAAGACTAATGATAATCTCCTTCGATCTGGGGCTCCATGCAAGATCTCACCCCGTGGCGTCAAAATGATAACAAGAACGGTGAGCAAAAATCCCAGAACCACACGGTGGGACCTAGTGAATGACCTACAGAGAGCTGGGACAACAGTAACAAAGCCTACTATCAGTAACACAATGCGCCACCAGGGACTCAAATCCTGCACTGCCAGACGTGTCCCCCTGCTGAAGCCAGTACATGTCCAGGCCCATCTGCGGTTCGCTAGAGAGCATTTGGATGATCCAGAAGAGGACTGGGAGAATGTGTTATGGTCAGATGAAACCAAAATAGAACTTTTTGGTAGAAACATAGGTTCTCGTGTTTGGAGGAGAAAGAATACTGAATTGCATCCGAAGAACACCACACCCACTGTGAAGCATGGGGGTGGAAACATCATGCTTTGGGGCTGTTTTTCTGCAGAGGGACCAGGACGACTGATCTGTGTAAAGGAAAGACTGAATGGGGCCATGAATCGAGAGATTTTGAGTGGAAATCTCCTTCCATCAGCAAGGGCATTGAAGATGAGACGTGGCTGGGTCTTTCAGCATGACAATGATCCCAAACACACAGCCAGGGCAACAAAGGAGTGGCTTCGTAAGAAGCATTTCAAGGTCTTGGAGTGGCCTAGCCAGTCTCCAGATCTCAACCAGATAGAAAATCTGTGGAGGGAGTTGAAAGTCCGTGTTGCCCAATGACAGCCCCAAAACATCACTTCTCTAGTGGAGATCTGCATGGAGCAATGGGCCAAAATACCAGCAACAGTGTGTGAAAAGCTTGTTAAGAGTAACAGAAAACGTTTGGCCTCCGTTATTGCCAACAAAGGGTACATAACAAAGTATTTAGATGAAGTTTTGGTATTGACCAAATACTTATTTTTCACCATGATTTGAAAATAAATTCTTTAAAAATCGAACAATGTGATTTTCTGTTTTTTTTTTTTCCCACATTCTGTCTCTCATGGTTGAGGTTTACCCAGGTTGACAATTACAGGCCTCTCTAATATTTTCAAGTGGGAGAACTTGCACAATTAGTGGTTGACTAAATACTTCTTTGCCCAGGTGTAATGCTCTGTCGGTGACAGAGCAATACACCTGAGCTTTTTCCCCTCCTCAAAAAGACAAAGTCGCTAGTATGGGAGCACTTCGTTTACTGAAAAGAAACAAATGGCCGCGGCTTAGAAGAGGAAGGACAGCCGACATGCAAGACATGCTTTCACATTTACGTGACCATCATCTGTCACTTTACACAAAATATAAGGTAAGTAAACACTGTCATGAACGTTTCCCACCGGCTACGAGAGTTCACTCCAGCGTGTTTGGTATGTATATAACGTATAAACGTGTTAACGAGGCAGCTAACGCCAAGGCGACTAAATAGTTTACTCTCTACCATTAGCCTACTTTTGTAAAGTCTTCCGCCATTGTAAAAATTTGCTTAGTACAATTTTATTTTTTTATTTTTTTTATTTTTTAGAAGTGTTTTAACTTTTTTATGGAACATAATTATTTTTGTTCTTGTTCTAATGTTGAGCAACTTAAGCTGTGACTGTGGATTTAATATATAATTTCTATTTATTTCAATTTGATTTAAAACATTTGTTATTTTTTGCTATTTTATTTCTTTTAACATTATATTCATGTTGATATTCCAATTTGCAAATATATTGTAAACATTTTTTTTTAATCCTGTTAAATGGAAAAAAGGGTTTAGGTTTTTAACCCTCAAAATAACACATTTTAGAGCTATAATTGCAGTACCGTGAAACCGCGGTATTTTTGCTTCAGGTTATCATACCGTCAAAATCTCATACCGGCACATGCCTAGTGGTACCAGTTCCACTCTTTGTAGAATCACATCAAGGGCGTAGGTTTGCATAGGGTAGGTAGGGACATAACACTACCAACTTTTCAGGATGCTCAAATTGTCCCCACCAACTTTTAAGCAACCTTATTTGCATTATACAATGAGTTCAGCTAAGGTAATGTAATGTAAAGGTAAGGTAAAGGTAATTTAGATTGTTTTCCCATGTGTTGTTAGGATAGAATTGACCCTACCATTATTAAGTGCATTACATTCATTATGTTCAGACTTACATTTACCCCTTGTCACTTGCTATTCAGCAGTGCCGGTTCATTTTTTTCCCCCTCAAATGCACGTTTGATCGGTTTATTACCGTACTAGAACTCCCACATTCACACAATCCCGACATAAATACATGTCAATATGCCGCCTCCTCCGCCCCCTTTGATGTGGAGGGATATTAGGAGTTTTTTTTCCGGCCAGCAGCAGCAGCAGCCACTGTAAGTAATGTAAAAAGATGTCAATGTTGTGGAGGTGGGGAACACGCCACTATTTTGCTACTGAAAGTCCAATCTGCATCAGAGTTAGCATAACATTAAACTGTGTGAACTTGCTAATTTGTAACACTCGAGTAGAAAGCTGCTTAGAGAGGTGTCTGCCTATGTTTTCTACTGTTAATGTTAATTGAACTGTGCATTTATTCATTAATTAAAATGTATTTCTTTTCTACATCATTAAGAATATATTTTTTATTTGCAGCCTATGCACATTTTAACCCCCCCCCCCCCCCCCCCAAAAAAAAAAAAAAAAAAAACACAAAAGCACAACCACTCTAAATTTCCTTTATATGAAGCAAGGATTTTGAAAAATGACTTCCTCCCTTGGGCATAGGTTTGGTCTCAACATTGGTAGGGATGATATTACCGTAATGCACATAATGCAAACAATGATCCAAATAAGGGACGGCTAGCATGACTTTGTTGTTCCTTGTGGAGCTGGCCTGACCGCAGTAGTTTGGCAGTTTAGCAAGTCTAATGTTATGCTAACTCTGATGCAGATCAGACTTTCAGTAGCAAAATTAGTGGTGTTTGCCCCACTTCCACAACATTGATATCTTTTTTACATGACTTATAGTGGCTGCTGCTGGCCACAAAAAACTTCTAATATCTCTCCTTTATGAAGAAGGCGGATGAGGCGGCATGTTATCGGCATGAATCTGTTGGAGCTGTCTTGAGTATGTGTGTGTGTCTTTGTGGCGGGACAGGGGGCTTCAAGTCATCAGCCAACCAAACGTTCGTTTGGGGGGGGGGGGGAATGGACTGGCACATTCAGCAAGTGAAAAGGGGTAAAGTCTGAACATAATGAAAATAATGTATTTTATTTTAGTAGGGTCTATTCTATCATTACAAAATATGGGAAGACAATCTAAATGACATACACATATAACTGAAATCTTAAGTCTTCCCTTTTAATTTGTAATGCCAATATGGTCGCTTAAAAGTTGATGGGGACGATTTGAGCATCCTGAAAAGTTGGTAGTGTTACGTCCCCAGTGCAAACTTATGCCCTTGCTTTCTCCCTATAAAAATAATTTCAACTTTTTTCATTTTTATGTAGGAACCAGCTATTTTTGAGAAATGTACCCAATCTGTTTGGTCTTATTAATGTTCCGTCCCAAGCAAAAAGTGTACGTGCAAGGTATGCTGTTCTAGCGTCCCTACCAATGTTGAGAGCAAATCTACGCTCTTGAATCACATATACATTTCATGATCATGATTAATTCATTGGAGCTTCTTCTGTTGTGTGTGACTTGACCACCAGGGAGCAGTATAATCCATTCATAAATACACAAATAAAGAAGAGTGTTTCTGCCAAACTGTTGCTTGGCAAATCAATGCAAAGAAATCAGCTGAATGACAGCCAAAACTTGTCACTCGTGTCTTAACTATCCACCTTCGAACTTACACTGGGTTCATCTGCACACTTAAGCCTATTACGCATGTAGTTAGACAACCACTGCACAACACTAGCAAAAACAAATAAAAACAAGGCTCAGCTTACCTTTTTCACCTGCTTCCTTGAGCTCGTCACCTTTTTTCCCTTTCTTTGTTGACTCTCAGACTGTTTCTTCACCTCTTTGTCCCTCTGTCACTCAACCAAGGTGCTGTGTGTGTGTCTGTGTGCGTTGGTCCATGTCGCAGGGTCCTAACTAAAGTTGTGACGTAGGCTTTGACCCCCTCAAAACATGCCCCCCTAACTCTCCCTCCTTGAGCTGACATCAAACCACTGCCATGTCCAAATAGAGGCACCGACAGCAGCCTCCCTGCCAGAAATAGCCCATAAGAGGCCTACTTAGTAGACCTAACACCCAGGGTCCTCAGGCCTGCGTGCTGAAAGTGCTCAAAATGAAGGTTCACGTGTTTGTTAATTAAAAATAACATATAATACGAAATTAATTATCAATTTCTTTTTAGGATACATTTTCTTACTACTCCAAATAAATAGTCTCTCTCTGACGTTTCTCTGCTGCCCTCCGGTGACCAACAATATTACTTGTGTGCTTTAAAGCAGAAATGTGAAGTAATTTCATAACATGCCAAATGGGGTCACAATTAAAGTAATTAAACATTGTCCAACAAATAAAGCATGAAAAAAAAATTTATATGTTGTATATATGACCAAATAATCGCGTTTCCGAAGTTCGAGCCTGAAAGGGGACGAACCCGGAAGTCATACGTCACACCGAGAACAGCGATGGCAGCGCGCCATACATATGGCCGCCATACAAAGCCCTTCAAACAATGATTCAAACAGCGATATAAGCGATAGATCGAGCGCAAGGGAGGAGATCCAAGTTTTTGAAGAGTTGGAGGAAGAAGAGGAGGTTGGAATTTTATGTTGGACCTAACATGTATTAGCCAGACACTAATCAGGATGCAAACAATGTGCCTAGACTACCTGACATGGAATGGAGACAAGACCCATCGAGATTACAAGATTGGTAAGATTTAGGTTGTTATTATTTTCATGATTTGAAGATGCAGGCATTTACACATAATTTTATGTTTATGTCTATCTGATGACATTGTTTAAAAAAATAATAATCAAACTGCATGTTCATTTTGGCAGATCCGGCAGCTCTCGTGCATATAAAGTAATAATATGAAAACGTTGGGGGGAAAGAAGGACATGAGTCGTTGATGGCTTTCTCCACTTTATTGTGGCAACAATAAGAAAACAAAATAATAGCGGACTGCCGCCACATTCGACCGCAAATTTTTGCTTCTCGCTCATCTCCGCCTCACCTCGTACTACCAGCTACTACTACTTCCAGTCCCAGCGTCTCTTAAACGGATCGTGCATAGTGTCTTGTTATGAGCTTTTTGTTGACAAAGGTATCGAACACACGACGTGCTGATAACTTTGTTTCTTTATTAACACATGGAGCTAACAGTAGCTGGGGCTCTCGGCAGGGAGTGGCGTCTAATGGCGTGAGGAAATGTAGTTTTTTCACACAAGCGAACAGATTACAAAGCACCACTTCAGTGTTGTCCCGAGACTACATTTCTCATGATGCACTGCGTGACTTGAGCCGCTCGCTGATTCGCTGCGAGATTGACTCAATGCCAACACCCAAACAAACCTGCCGCTGTCACCGCTCTGGGAGGTCGCATTTGACAGCATTTTGCCGCGGTCCTACTCGCCAGCTGTTTGCTCGCCATTCACGCTCGTTTGCATTTGATCGCTAGTCTGATACAGTCCCGCTTTTTCGGTGAGGTCTTTTGTGTTTATTCGTTATTGGATCGTTTTTGTTCACCACTGTAAATAAGAGCACTGAAGCAAGTAGGGGTAAGTCGCCATTTCTGTTCAACCCGTTTTTTCCTGTTTTGTTTAGCGTAAGAAGCTAGGTTAGTGGCTGTCTTTTCTTTGTTCTTTTTCATGATCAGGGTTTCGTTAGCGGGTGGGGTTCAAGTGGAGATTCCTTTTGTTTGTTGTTTTGGCCTGGGCTTACCCTGAAGCCGCGCTTCATCCACATTTTGTACATATTCATTGCGAGTCTGATTGTTGTGTAAATAAATTTGGGCCACTTGTGAAATTGTGTGGCACGTTTTCTGTTACGCTCTTCGCGAGCCGTCCTTGGGACGTAACACTAGCGAACACAACAACAACTATGCCACGACTATTGCCACGAGTTGGCTTTCAGCTAACGTCGCTAGCTTCTACTGTACATTCCACAACAGTTGGCAGCTCTGCTTTGACGAAGTCATCAGTCATCTATCCAAAAATCACACTTACTTTTTGGCAAATCCTTGATCATAAGCAGACCGGTTAAGGAAGCAGGCATCTTCGAAGTGTTTGCAGCAGAGAACACTACTGGATGGCGCGAAATTCATTCGCTTCGTGCGAACGAAAGATGTCCATTTACGTGCCCTGCTATCCTTTGGCCACTCATACAACTTTTTGTATGCGTGAGAACAAAACATCGCCACACACCGCCGTGGCATCTTACCGAGAAGTAATGCAACAAACAATACTGTTCTATGGCGGACTTCCCTCGCACTTCCCGGTGTGACGTAATTTCCGAAGATTTCTGAATATTGCCGAAGAAAAGCATTTTCATTGTCAAGGGCGTTGCTATGGGTTAAACAAAGAATCTGGAAGGGTTGCGTTAAAAAAAAATTACGAAAATATGCTTATAACTGTTTAGTCATTCATATTATTCAAAAACATGGTTGGCCAACCTTACTTCACATTACTGCTTTAAACAAAATAAAGGGGACATTTTATTTAAAAAAAAAAAACTATATGGCGGAAAAAACTTAGGTGACTTGAAGTTCCGCTCTCAGACCCCCAATTTGGCCAAATTTCAAACTTGTCCTATATGCATATGTGACACATCATTGGAAAGCTTAAAATCTCAATTTTCTGGGGGAAGAAAATTTTTCAACTCAACGGCATTTACAAAGAAAAAATTTTTTTTTAACCCATAACCCCTAACACCGTGATTTTAGCGAGATATTGTCGCATACTTACCTTGTTTCGATCCAAAAACTTTTGTGAATGGCCACAGCTGGCCTTTTTGGGGAGTTTATGGGTGAAACACGGTAATATAACAAGGGCCGCGATGCAGAAATCGCAGACATCAAGGAGTGGTCGAGAGTTTCTTTTTCAAATATTCACCGTTTTAAAAGTTTTTTTTTTCTTTTCTTTTTTTCTTTATTTGGATTGATTATTTATCATCTAAAATTTGAGGGGAAATGAGACAGTAACAAAAAAAATACAATTAAGCGATAGTTAAGAGGTAGGTATCCGTGACCTATTTACAGACATTTTTTTCATTGTGATGTCATTTGTTTAAAAGTTTGAAATGTGTGAGTGAATAATTTTATAAAGTCGTTTTTTTTTTTTTTAACTAAACATTAGACATGAATTAATGATTCTAAGCTAACAATAGTAGACATTTCAAATAATAAATATAATTACTTACCTTCTTTTTACGGCTGGGTTGAAACAAAAGCGGATGCACGGTGTCTGTAAACGGGGGTCTCCAGGGTAAAACAGGCAAATTAAAAATAGCTTAGGGGCTTAATGCGCCGTGAAACTGCTATGTCAGCATATAGACATATTGTTCTATCAAACACAATAGTTCTTTTGGCTTAAAATACAGCAGTTTATTTTAAAGAGAGGTGCAAGGGCAGAAACTGCTTTTTCAGCCTTGTCTGTGTTTTCCGCCATCTATCTATCTATCCATATATATATATATATATATATATATATATATATATATATATATATATATATATATATATATATAGTCTCTTGAAAAGTAAAATATGATATATATATGGTTTCTTGAAAAGTAAAATATGATTATTTTTTCTGTAATATCACAGTGAACACTAAAACATGACATACGTTTTCTTGTATTGTTCTTTTTTCATCAGTACATGATCATATGATTTTATTTGATAACATATAAAATATGTATAAATCAAAAATACATAAATGAAACGTTACTCCCCCCCCCAAAATCTGACAAATTAGTGACGTAACAGGTGTAGGCCCGTTGTTCTGATGTGACGTACTTCCGGTTTAAAAAAAAAAAACTGTAAATGCGTAATACTGTATTCCACTCTGTTTTGGTTAGAATATGTTTTAAGGTATACTATTTAAGTTAATTTGTACTTTTAATATGATCAATTTCATATTTGTGTTCGAAATGCCGTGTTAATGGAGCGGAAATTTAGCTCTCCGTTGCCGTTGACATGAAGCCGCTTCCGGGGCTAGCATTTGCCAGCAGTAAACATGGCGGAGGAGCTGCTGGAAACAGTGGACAGACTTCAGTCCCGGCTCATGGAGAGCCCCGAGCCGGGAAAGGTAAAAAAATACACGGATGTCAATGAGGGGTTGGCGAAGTGTTTAATCGCGACCTTTGCTCACACCAAGAGTGTTTGTCACCATAATGCCGAAGGTAGCGGAGGCCTCGGCAGGTTTCGTAGAGTATCGTAGAGTCTGAAGCGATGCGTTCACTTACCCTATGTATGGCTGTCGTTTCGAGTGCTCTTTCACAAACGGTTTTGTGGTCTTGTTCAGTTGTATTATACGACTAATGTACGTGGCATACTAATAATGTGTGCGTTGTTTTAACTTGAACGGAGATTGTTTCAATTCAGCTTCATTTCTTGCCTCCTCTGTTCCTAGAATTTACCCACTGTTAAACGTAATATAATTTATCTCTTCATAATGAAACGCGGTGAACATGAAAATTCAGCATTCACATTAGGGAATATTCGAAGTTTAAAATAAAACGTGTGAGTGTAATTAAGCTAACATTTGTCAGTTTGTAGTGTAACAGTGGCTCATGTCACTTAGCAGTTGCGTTAGTGTTTAATTTTGTTTATTACCGTCCCGTATCTCTTACATTGATTGCACGGTTAATGTATGACCACATATGACGACTCTTGTTTTGTCTTGCGTGCGTATCTATGAATAATTTTAACTATTTCTTTCCATGCTAGATGTAAACACTCACTGATGTTGCTGAAGTTCCAAATTTCCAATGGCCATTGAATGTATCTTGTGAAACGTCACGACACATAAAAGGGTTTTTAAACTTTGTCGAATCAAATTGTGGAAAAACCCGCAACCAACTCGATTATAACAACTGTTACGTACACACGCGTTATTAATTTATCCCGCAAAATCCACCACGAGCGGTTGAATTGAATGACGGAATCAGAGAGGACCATTGTAGGCCATTGTACCCGCTAGTCGATTAGCTAGCATACGTTGACATTTATAAACGCCATTCCGGGTTTGAACGAACAAAAACAAAACAGTATCGACCCAAGTTCTGGTTAGTGTTGTGTCTGTTAAAACCGGATTATAGCCTGTCGTGTGACAAACAATAAAGGGAATAAAAATAGAAAAAAAAAGAGGACATCCCCTTTGTCAATTGACACATGATTTGTGCTGCCAAAAAAAGCAGGCAACAAAATAACCCAATACATAATGAGTGTTTTTCTCTCAATCCACTTTTTAAATCTGTAATTGGGTGTATAATGAAACCAAATGGTAATAACTGTGTTTGTATGGTTTTTCAGGTAGCTGTCTATGTATTATTGTGCAAAAATGCAAAAATCACCTTGAGGCTATAAACTACAAACCAGTAAATCATGATGTATTTTTGTCTTTTGTATAGCTCCTTAAGACTCTCAAAAGACTTGGTGATCTGCCCATGACTGTTGACATCCTGGTGGTGAGTTTAACCCTTTTTGTATTGTTTTTAATCTCATGCGCTCGTTTCCGAGAGCGTATTTACCCTTTTTCACTTCCTGGATGTGCCAGTCCATTTTTTCCTGAAACGCAAGTTTGATTGGCTGATGACTTGCCAAACACACACACACGCAATCACAGCCCCGACACAAATACAACATGTCGCCTCCTCCACCCGCTTCGAAGACGAGGAATATTGGAAGTTTTTTTCCGCTAGCAGCAGCCACTGTAAATAATGTAAGAAGATGTCAATGCAGTGGAAGAGGGGAACACGCCACTGATTTTGCGAGTGAAAGTCCGACCTGCATCAAAGTTAGCATAACATTAATTTATGTGAATTTCCTGAACTCGAGTAGGAAGCTGCTTTGAGAGAAATATCCTCCTGTATGTGTTTTCCACTGTTAGCGTCAATTAAACTGAGAAATGTAGTGAACAGAGGCTTACCCCTTCTCCCCAATTTTCATTTTTTATTTATTTATGCGGTCTAAAAGCTGCCAAAGAAGCCTTTTGTTTGTTTGTTAAGTTTGGCTGTGCTTGTGGACAAAAGCAGTAGTGTTTTACCTGGAAGAGGGCCCCACTTTTATTGATTTTTGTTTTGTGCTAATAAGTTATATTTAATCAATTTATTTAGACAGACAATGTTGAGTGGTATTAAGATAAATGTTTTTTGCACTCCTGGATAGTTAAGAGATAATTAACAGGTTTGCATTTATTGTGGATGTTAGTGCAATTTTAAGTGCCCGTGACAGCATAAAAAAAATCTTAAATAGCATTATTTTGTGAATTACAATCATATTTTGAGACGATTCGACTATATACAACAATTTGGCAAAGCGCAGATGACGAGAAATTAAATTTTTAATCTGCCGTTTAGCCCCACCTGTCATTATAGCACTCCAGCGTCCCCAGCTGGATGAGGACGTCGAAACAATGTCAGGTAAAAAATTAATCTGATTTAGTATTGAGCCTATTGAGGGGGAAATTCAGAACGAGGAAAATGCCACGGAGAGCAGCAAAATGTCATGACTCATGATTGTTTCAATCTCTCGACCGCAATAGTTTTACAGGAACTTCTTATCTAAGTATTTTTCCCCAATTGCT
The DNA here is from genome assembly GCF_030265065.1 of Corythoichthys intestinalis. Classification (NCBI taxonomy): domain Eukaryota; kingdom Metazoa; phylum Chordata; class Actinopteri; order Syngnathiformes; family Syngnathidae; genus Corythoichthys; species Corythoichthys intestinalis. The sequence goes on from NC_080416.1 coordinate 26,379,771, forward strand.
AAATAAATGCTATGATCATGACAAATTACAGTCTTGTACTAAATGGAATATAAAATATTAAAATGGATTTATTCAGTACCACAGGGCAAAATTACTGGTCAAAACTGCCGACCTTCCTCTCCTGAATGGTATTTTATGCTACCGTAGTTAGTCCGGCTTTTGTCATTACCCTGCCCTGGGTTCGGAGACAGAGGAAACGGGGTAAACAAAATTGGAGGCGTGACAACTACCCGACATGCTAACCCGAACCAAGCAGCTTTTCCAAGTCTTACTTTCGCCTTTCGAAAATGAAAAATCACACAAAACTACCCCAACTCATGTCACACACGGCGGCGGGTTTGATTGTCTTCACCAATTGGCCAGCCCCGGGCAGTGAGCAAACTTCGGTTCGTTGTACCCCTGCTGCGGGCAGGAATGCTCATTGTCAGGGAAGCAGCTAGAGAATGACCGCCGAGCGGCTGTTCCAATGTTTTTCGCCTTTCGAAAACGAAAAATATAACAAAAGTACCACGACTCATTTCACACACTACGGCGAGGATGACAGCCTTCACTGATCGGCCAGGCTCAGGCAGGAGTGCTCGTTGCTGGGGACACAGCTGGAAAATTACCGCCGGACAAACCGTCCGACGTCAAAAGGGCGTGTGGCTCCCCGAGCCTAATCCGAGGTTTAATGGTCTATTGGCGGGCACACGAAGAGAACCAGACAGCAGGGTGGAAGTGACCATGGTGTGTGACAAGCTGCCGTCTTCAGCCGAGTGGCTTTCTCGGTGGACAGAGAGCTTTTTCACCCATAAAATGCAAGCCATATTGACATATTACAAAACATGTAGTTTCCTCACTTCCTTGTCGGTCCAATGGTCCCACAGTAGTCAGGCTTGTTTTGGCCAATTTTGGGAAGTTTTTGAAACCCAAAAAGGCTCACACTCCTCTCCCTGGTGCAGCAACAAAAGTCTGCAGCACATTTGGATGGCGTGATCCGAAAAACGAATTCATCCGCAAATCAGCTGAATCCGCAGTCCTTTTGCATACGATACTAATGGCTGCATTGTGAAAATGGTGACCCGGCTGACGTCACATTTGCATTCTTCCTCAATCCAGGAAGTTACTCATTTTCATGGCGCGGGATTCAAAAAATTGAATAAATAAATCGATCGCTTCCACACACATCCAAGTAACTCCATTTCATTCAGGAGCATAAAATACCGCGTGAAATATGAAATAAACATGCTTTTTGCTGTGATAGGCACTGTAAGTTAAGTTAAAATAAAGTAATTTAAATTTGATAAAAAAAAAAAATCCAGACATTTTTTTCTAGAAGTTTTCAAAATGTTTCTTTATTAGTTTTTTAAAACAAATGTTTCAATGGAACGGTGTATCACCTGAACCAACACATATGCACTGCAAAAACACATCTCCTAAAACTAGTTAAATTCCTTTGTTTTTAGTGTAATTCTACTAGAAATAAGTCAAATGATCTGGCAGTGCTACAAGTAATCTTTACTAAGATTTGTTGAAATAAGAAAAAATAGCTATCTGAATACAATCTTAACTCTTATTTTAAGCAAAAAGTTAATATATTTTATCTTTTAAAAAGTGTCTTTGTCAGAAATGTTCTTAATTCAAGAATAGATATTGTTCAAAACATTATTTAAAAGCAAATTTTTCTGGATTTAGGTGAAAGATGACCAACTTTTAGTTGTATGGGTTTAATAAGAGCAAATTTAATTGGAATAATCTGACGTATTAATCTGTTAACTAGTCTTTAACACTCAAAACAAGATGGAGAAAATTTTCGACTAGATTTAAGAAAAATTATCAGATTAAAACGTTATAAATATGCAGAAATTTACTATAAGTCAGTAGAGATTTATTTTGCATTGATCAATTGACCTATCAATTAATTAGATTCATATTCGTGAGAAATGTGGCCCTGACTCGCGTTCACCCAATGGCGTACTGCAAGCAACGCGTCACTTCCGCTTATTAATATTCATGACATTAGCTACTGTTGCTAAGCAAGGACAAGCCACCGTTTGTCCCTAATAGGAAATGAATGGAAATAGTGTACGAAGGGGATGTTTACTGAGTTAAACCTACCAATTCTCTCCGAAAATGATGTGCCTGGTGCCAAATTGACTGGCATAGATGTGGAAGAACATAAAAATGTTCAGTTAAAGAGATGGCTTTAGTGTCGAAGGCTGAAAAAGACGAAAAAAAACGAGCCGACCTAAGCATAGCCTTCACTTTTTTATCGACGCGACTGGCAATTACATACTCCTGTTTCAACAAGCTATCCTTTACCATCAGCCCTGTCTTTCTTATATATCCTCTGGTTGTCCTACGTCTCTTACCGTTCTTGGGGGTAATTTAGTTCAGTGTTTCCCACTAATGGACGAGACTGTGGCGGCCCGCCACAGTCTCGTTTGGGCCCGCCACAGTCTCGTTTGCGCCCCCCCCCCCCCCCCCCGAAAAAAAAAAGATACTAATCAGATGCGTCAGTCAGCCGATTACACAGCTGTAGCCCACTCCACTCTACTACCCGCGCCAGCGAGAGCAGCATTTTAGAGTAGTATTTTATTTATTTATTTATTTATTTAAGAGACGCAAGGGGAACGAGTAGGAAGAATGGGAGAACGAGCGAGATAGCGAGAGATAGCGAGAGATAGCGGTCGCATGTCGTAGCAGCCCGCTGTTATTTTGTTATTGTTTTTCTTTATTATTGTTACCACAATCGAGTGGGTAAGCAAATACAGACTTCTCTCCTTCTTCCCCATATCCGGGGCATTACAATAGTTTGGATCGGACTTTTCGGCGAAAGTGAGCGGTGGACGGCCGTCTTTGATTGAACTTGCGCGGAGAGGCGGGGCCCAAAATAAAGCCTTGCTCTATTTTCAGAGCGTTGGTCACAGTAAAGTATTTATTAGTTCAAGCAGAGTAAAATGATACATATTCACGGTACAAGAACGTCGTTTCCGTGTCCATCGATTGGTAAGAAAAGGCTGTTTGTACGAGTGACGTGTGGGCGCTCCCGTCGGGGGGACATTTCGCGTGGAGTGGCTATTTTTCGGCACAACACCGACGCGCCAACTTCAGACAATTATGGCTGACGAAAGTTGGATAAATGCGCCCCCCCCCACAATTTCGCGAGCTCTGGGACACTGGAAAAATGACTCTCTTACCTCTCCTTGCTAAGTTAATGGTACCTCGATGTGCGTTTGTGTGGAAATTTAGTTCACGAACAACGGGGAAAAAACTATTCAACTTCTCACCGAATCAAGAAAAACTCTTTACACGGCCATTAGAATTCCCCCTGTCCTGTAAATGGGTCAGTTGACAGAAGGACTGTTATTGTTGTGGTATGTAGTACTTATGAGGGTCAAATAAAAAGAAAAAAGGAGGGCTACGACGGCGGTCTGAAACCCGCGGCTCTTGGGCCGCATGCGGCTCTTTAGTGCTGCTTCGGAGCTTTTTTTTTTTTTTTTTTTTTTTAAATGGAAAAAGATGGGGGAGGGAAATATATTTTTTGTTTTAATAGGATTTCTAGGAGGACTAACATGATACAAACATTCTTTCAATTCATTATTATTGTAATGAAGTTAACTTGTGGTGTCATCGTACAACAGAGTAGTCACGTGGTGCGCTATAGGATCCACTGCAGGGAAAATAAACATTTAATCATGAAGGCTAATTATGTATTTCTAGCCAACTTAGTCATTTTTATAGTAGGCTAATATAGCTAGTATTGATAATTATAAGGCTTGTACAAGGCTTTTAATTTTTTGCTGCTCCAGACATACTGTATCAGGTTTTTTTTTTTGGGGGGGGGGGGGGGGTCAAATATGGCTCTTGCCAACCCTGAGTCACTATGAGATGTGTACTATTGCTACGAGAAAAAAAGTCGCATTATTACATAGGGTAACGTAGCTGTACTCAGCAACGCATTTTACATACATGTACCGTAGCTGAGAACTATAACATTAGCCTAGCTAATGAAATATTTCAAATATATCGTTGTTATGGTTCTTCTTGGGGGAAAAAAATAATGAAAAAAAAAAAAAAAAATGCCGTGGCATGACATGGTGTGGCTGTCCGACTCCGATGCAGCCCACCACCACAGTTTCAAAAAATCCTATGGTCAGAGACCCTCCCACCACAGTCTCCTAAAATCCTGTGGGAAACACTGTAGTTAGCTTTGTGTAGCGATCGCAAATGGTACTCAGTGACAGCCAACGAACACTTTTAATTTTTTCATTGATAACACATCTTAATCCTATAATTTATTTACACTTCCCCCATACTAAAGTTGTTTTTTTATATATAACAGAAACGGTAACAGTGGCAGTCAGATACCATTGTAATTTTTTTCAGGTCATTCATTGTCAGACAGAAGCAGTACGGCACAATGTTACGCTAAAAAAAGTTAAAAATATAAAAATGGCTTACCTCTTTGTCCTCTGAAAGACCGTGCCAACCCAACATAATGTTTCCTGCATATGAAACGTGAATGGATTTGCCGAGCTGGTGTTAAAGTCCGCGCATGTTGATTCGGTCTTCACATTTTTTCCTCCCGAGTTTTTGGTTTCCGGGAACGTATGAAGAAAACATCCTTCATGGTCGTAATGTCTAGAGTCGTTTCTAAAAGTTCCAAAAAAGCAATGTGTGATCGGCATGTTCGTTTTTGAAAGATTACCGGCGAAAAGTAGCACTTTATACGTTGGGTCTATGCGAGGGCGGGTCTATAATGTCCCACTTCGGCTTTACTTCCGCTTTACGATGCGACGTCACGGTCTAAAAATAGCCTGCGTGCGGTACGCCATTGTTTGGTCTTATTAATGTCCCGTCCCCAGCAAAAAGTGTACATGCAGGTTATATGTTATGCTGTCCCTACCAATATTGAGGCAAAACCTACGCTCTTGCTCTTTTCACTGTAGAATTCTCGCCCAACATTTTGTGTTCTGCTAGGAAACTGGAGTAGGAAAAACTGTGAACTCTTTTCGGAAACACGAAGTAGCGGCTGAGGCGGCAAAAAATCTTGTAGCCAAGTGGAAGAAGCTCGTCCCGCAGTCATCCGACATGTAAGATAGTAATCAGTCTAAATGTCAGTTAACCCCCTATTTTAATCATTCATTTTCTTCCCCAAATTTATTAACAGTAGAAGCAACAACAGCCATGTGAAAGAAGCACCGCGGTCACATTCTCAAGGTGTTGGCGTTGCGGTCCACAGACGTCAGCGTGAACCCTCACCTGAGGAAGAGGAGCCTTCTTATGTTGAAGAAGAGGAGGAGGAAGAAGAAGAAGAGCGAGGTTATCGAACCAACTACTCCCCCTCGCCTCCCCAGCACCAGCAGTACAGCCCCCCGCAGCTTGGGAGCGACCAGTCAGACAAGTACGACAGCCCCGAGCCGGAACCTGAGCCCAGCCCTCCTCCCCCTCCTCCCCGCAAAGACAGCAAACATACTAAGCCCGTCAAATCTGACAAGAACCACCACCATCGCGGCGATCACGCTGACCGGGGCAGAGACTGCGAGTCGCGGTCGCGCCACGTGCCCACCAACCGCGGCGACGGGAAGAAGCGGAACGCGGACAGAGAGCGTAGCCCTGTCGCGAAGCCCGCCAAGCATAGCAAGAAGTCGGATGGGAGCAAGCGGGAAGAGACCAAGAAGGGAGGAGATGAAGGTACAAACATGTGCATTTACTGGAGAAAGTCTAGTTCCTTCGTAATAAGTTACAGTAATACTAGCTGTTCTGTGCAGAGGATAAAGAATATGAGAAAGTAATGACACTTTTTGAGAAGTTTATAAGACAATTTTTCTATCTCCCTTTCGCCAGGGCGACCACAAAAGCGTTTGCCGGGCAGCGATGACGAAAATGACGAATTTGAAACACCCACCATGTCCTTCGAGTCCTTCCTCACCTATGACGCACCCACATCTGTTAAGAAGAAGAAGAAGACCGCACCCGCTTCTTCGTCCTCGCACAATCGCCCTTCTCGGCCCTCATCCTCGGCTCCTAGTACAAGTACGAGGACAATGTCTTCCCGCCGAGCCGCTCCGGCTGCCTCCTCCTCGTCCTCGTCTTCGTCCTCCAAAGGGAGCAAAGCAAACGGCGCTCAGAGCACAAAGAAGTCTCGGTCGGGGACGTCTTCGAACGCGCCAGAAAAACGAAGGAGGGTAAGCAAAATGATCAGTGAAACTGACGGGTGATAGAGGTCCAATCCGTTTTAAATCACTGGCCGCCATTGGCAGCTTTAGACATCTATTTTTAACTCGCAAAGTCAAAATAGTGACTATTTTGTAACACTACTTATAGTCAGGTTGCATATACAGTGGTATGAACAAGTATCTGAACCTTTAAGAATTTCTCACATTTCTGCATAAAGTCACCATCAAATGTGATCTGATTTTTGTCAAAATCACACAGATGAAAATACAGTGTTTGCTTTACTAAAACCACCCAAACATTTATAGGTTTTTATATTTTAATGAGAATAGCATGCAAACAATGACAGAAAGGGGGAAATAAATAAGTGAACTCGCTACCTGAGGAGACTGAAAGAGGAATTGAAACCAATTTTTACCAAACAATTTAAGTCAGGTGTGTGCCCAATCACTGATGAGTGCATTAACACTGCCCTGCCCACTATAAAACACTCACCTGTTAAGAATTGTCTTGATGAGAAGCATTAGCATTAGCTGATGTGCATCATGGCTCGGTCAAAAGAGCTGTCTGAAGAACTGCGATCAAGGATTGTTGATTTGTATAAATCTGGGAAAGGATACAAAACCATCTCTAAAAGTCTGGATGTTCATCGATCGACAGTCAGAGAAGTTGTCTACAAATGGAGACAGTTTGGCACTGTTGCTTCTCTACCAATGAGTGGCCGTCCACCAAAAGGACGCCAAGAGGTTAGCGCAGAATACTGAGATACAGTGAGGTAAAAAAGAACCCTAGAGTGTCTACTAAAGACTTACAGAAATCACTGGCCCAGTCCAATATCTCTCTGCACACATCAACTGTATGTAAAACTAGAAGAGAATGGTGTTCATGGGAGGACTCCACAGAGGAAGTCACCACTGTCTAAAAAAAACATTCTAGCTCGTTTGATGTTCGCAAAAAGCCGCTTGGACACTCCACAGACGTTTTGGCAAAATATTTTGTGGACTGATTAAACCCAAGTTGAATTGTTTGGGAGTAACACTCAATGTGATGAGTGGAGGAAAACTGGAACAGCTCTCAACATCAACACCTCATCCCCACCGTGAAGCATGGTGGAGGGAGCATCATGATTTGGGCCTGTTTTGGTACCTCAGGGCCTGGACAACTTGCAATCATTAATGGAAGAATTAATTTAAAGGTTTATCAGGATGTTTTGTAGGAAAATCTGAGGCTGTCTGTCTTACAGTTGAAGCTAAAAAGAGGATGGATCCTGCAACTAGACAATGATCAAAAACACAGAAATAATTCAATTTCAGAAGAACAAAATACACGTTCTGGAGTGGCAAAGTCAAAGTCCAGACTTGAACCCCATTGAGATGCTGTGGCATGACCGAAAGACAGCGATTCATGCCCGACATCCCAGAAATCTGACTGAACTACAGCAGTTTTGCAGAAAAGAATGGGCCAAGATTAGTCCTGATCGATGTGCCAGACTGATCTGCAGCTACAGGAAGCGTCTGGTTGAAGTTATTGCTGCCGGGGGGGGGCACAAAATATTAAATGTGTATTTTTCCCCCCTTCTGTCATTGTTTGCATACTATCCTCATTAAATTATGAAAACCTATAAATGTCTGGGTGGTTTTAGTTAAAGCAAACAGTTTTTTCATCTGTGTGATTTTGACCAAGATCAGATGACATTTGATGGTGATTTTACACAGAAATGTGAGAAATTCCAAAAGGTTCAGATACTTTTTCATACCACTGTATAATCAATCATGGTTATGTATGTTCATTCATAAACCTTCTTTTTTCTGGCAATGAATGATTGCTACAAGATCCAACATGCGCTCCCATTGACAATGATAGACGTCCAGTCCATTTGAACTGGGAGATGGATTGGACATCTATAGCTGTCAATTGATGTGAATGATATAAAGGTACTTTTTAGCAATAAAACTTAAGTTAAACCCACAAAATTACAAACACAAACTGTGTAGAAAATAAAAATACATTCATAAAGAAACTCGAGGTAACTTTCCAGCCTTTAAAAAATATTTTCATAACATTTGTGATAGTATTTCGATTGACAACTAGTTGATTTACACCTCTTTATATCTTGAGGGAGTCTGTATCACTCACCGACACTAATTAACTTTGAGGAGGATGGTAGGGACACACGCACGCGCGCACACACACACACAAAAACACTACAAATGTGCTGACACCTTTACGGCATACGTCACTTCCCCTTTTCCCCATTCATTATAAAGATGGAAGTTGATGCAAACGCTTTCGCGCGAATTCTGCAAAGATAGCTGAGCAAAAAAAGAGACAAAAAGATTTTTTCTGAGGAGGGGAAAAAAAGGCTACCAGGATATACAGAATAAACATTAGCCTGGCTTTCACTCAGGGAGGGGGGGTGGTAGCCACACTAAGCTACATGGTTGCTAACTGTCATATGCTATTGTTTAGCCACAACTGGATTGATTACCTTATTACTAGTCATCCTTCACACGGCCGCTGCAAACAAAACTCTTGTTTAATCCATATGCAGGCGACCGGGAGATTGATTTTTGATTGACTGATGATTTTACATCACCGTGCGGGTGTATGCTGGTCCTAATGGGAAACGCAACGCTGGTACTCATGGGAAACGCAGTCTTCCTTCAGGCAAAACACTACTGCTTTTGTCCACCGGCGCTGCTAAAATCGACCAAAACTGAAAAGTTACCAAGTGTCGCTTTAATGCTTTCATTTGTTATTGAAAAAATTTCAAGTGGTGGGATGACAGCATAGTCCAATTAGTATCAGGAAATTAAAGCCGTGTGACTATTGTTAGCTGAATATGTGCCTTGAAATCGTATTGCAAAAATGGTGACACGGTATTGCTGCATTGAAAATGGATTGCTATATCGACACGGCCCACATTTTGTCTGTTTCCTTGCAGGTTGTAGAGCCCGTCCCATCCCTTCCTGACATCCCCCTGCCAGCCATCCAGCCTGACTACAGACCTCTGCCCTCCATTGACATTACACCGCTATCCCCTCAGAGGCGGAAAGGTAGGTCAGAAGCTATGTGCTTGCAACAGTGCGTAATAAGGAAATATTCTGACGACTCTTACTGCTGCAGGTCCGGTCTTCAACGATGAAGAGGACGCCGGATTCACAGGAAAGCGGTTCAACTCCAAGATGGTGGTCTACTCGGGATCCAAGACCACCTACCTACCGCGAATGATGACGCTGTACGAGCAGTGCATTCGTGTGCTACAGAACAACATTGACTGTGAGTGTAACACTATATGCAGGGTATATACAGTGGGGCAAGTATTTAGTCAACCACTGCATGTTCTCCCACTTGAAAATATTACAGAGGTTTGTAATTGTAACCGTGGGTAAACCTCAACCAAGAGAGACAGAATGTGGGAAAAAAACCCTGAAAATCACATTGTTTGATTTTCAAATAATTTATTTCCAAATTAGAGTGGAAAATAAGTCACCCACAAACAAGCAAGATTTCTGGCTGTCAAAGAGGTCTAACGAGGCTTCACTTGTTACCTGTATTAATGGCACCTGTTTTAACTCATTATCGGTATAAAAGACACCTGTCCACAATCTCAGTCAGTCACACTCCAAACTCTACTATGGCCTAGACCAAATAGCTGTCGAAGGACACCAGAGACAAAATTGTAGACCTGCACCAGGCTGGGAAGACTGAATCTGCAATAGGTAAAACGCTTGGTGTAAAGAAATCAACTGTTTGAGCAATTACTAGAAAATGGAAGACATACAAGACCACTGATAGTCTCCCTCGATCTGGGGCTCCATGCAAGATCTCACTCCGTGGTGTCAAAATGATAACAAGAACGGTGAGCAAAAATCCCAGAGCCACACTGGGGGACCTAGTGAATGACCTACAGAGAGCTGGGACCACAGTAACAAAGGCTACTATCAGTAACACAATGCGCCGCCAGGGACTCAAATCCTGCACTGCCAGACGTGTCCCCCTGCTGAAGAAAGTATACGTCCAGGCCTGTCTGCGGTTCGCTAGAGAGCATTTGGATGATCCAGAAGAGGACTGGGAGATTGTGTTATGGTCAGATGAAACCAAAAAAGAACTTTTTGGTAAAAACTACAGCTGGGAATCTTTGGGCACCTAACGATTCGATTACGATTATGATTCAGATGGTCCGATTCAATTCTAAAACGATTATTGATGCACCCCCCCTTTTTTTTTTTTTTTTTTTTTTTAAATATTTTGTACATTTGTTCCAAAATTGTTCAAAAATACTCTCAGGCTAAACCAAACTACTATTTCAGTATCAAGTTAACATATAGCAGTAAACAATTATACAAAAATAACAGTAAATTAAAAACTCCAGTCCCCATTCTGTATCAGCAGCTTTAAACTACATTCAATTAATTTAATGTTGTGAATCAACCGTTAAAGTTGTTAAAATTGCTCCCGTTAATCCATAATTTCCCTTTTGTCAACTTTCGACATGTGAAAGTTTTAAAACTATTTTAAAGATAGATTCAAGTCAATATTTTACCGATTTAGGAGTATTTTAGATAAAAAGTTAATTAGGTTTGCTTGGAAGGTTCGCTACAACAGCCTTGCAGAGAAGTGTACTGCTTTAAGATTGCGGCCGTTTGCTACCTTTGCATCTAGCTTTTTGTAGATGTGCTGCAAACGCTACCGTAGTGCATCTAGTCTTATATAAATGATATTTACCGTAACATTATGTGGATGACAAATGTTTTACGAAATTATCAGCAACAATTTCGAGATCGCCAAAATGGTTTAAAACAACCCGGATACTGCTTATAATCAATCACAGTATCTAATAATATCGGAAATTTCGTAACAAGTTCTTTTATACGAAGTGATCGAGATCACACTTTCATGGAAGATGAAAGAAACTTCGTAACAGGTTCGCAGTGAGTAGAATAACAGGCACACTTTTGCGTAATAGACAATGTTTAATGATTAGAAATTGCAAATAAAATGAATAGATTACGATTAGGATAACAGGAGAAATTAAAGCTTAATTGATTACAGTCCCACAAAAGCAAGCAAAGACAAAACTCGAGAATAACTACAACGTTAGGTCTGAATTGTCAAAAACCCTTACGAAGCAGTTAAAAACCTTCACACCAAAGCGGTTAGGCTCATCACTGTAGCAATGATGGAATAAGGAACTCGCGGTGCTTTAGTACGCAGTTGTACTTTCATACATCTTATGGAATCAGTGACTGTGCTTTGGCACATCACTGATGGAATAAGGAACGTACGCAGTCGTACCTTGTTACATATATACTTTCCTACATCAGTACTTTCATACATCAGTGACTGTGCTTTAGCACGTAGTCGTACTTACACAGTCGTACCTTGTTACATATACTTTGTTATATATACGTGTATTGAATAATGGTGGAACCAGTGCGGGTCACAAAAAGGTCACAGGGTCACAGGGTTTTTCCCCTTACATCCCAGGGTCACAGGGTTTTTCCCCTTACATCCCACCCTTTGACCCGGATTGGGTCCACCATTAACTCCCCAATTAATCAATCCCTAAATAATTTGTTGTTTCAACCCTTATTCTCATTGATTAGGCTAAAGTGTACATTTTCTTAGTTAGCGACCGCTTTACCTTTCGGACATAGCAAAAAAACACATACATTCAAAACAGAGAGTATAGTCAATACAATAAGTAATATAAACATCGGAGGTACGAAATATTGTCTTGCTGTCATAGACATCCCAGTAAATATATCCCACCAATGATGAGCAGACTCCTGCTCAATTTCCTTGGCTGCATGTACCACTTCATTTCGAGCTATCAATGTGGACACTTTAAGCTTGGAAACATTAGACCTGTGTTCCTCAATCGCTAAAAGACAATGGTTTCAAAACGAACTGGGCCCAGCTCCCCCACTGCGCAGCCAATTTCCTGTGAGCAGCTGTTAATGCCTCATCGGTCTGTTTCGATGACATGCCAGCGGGTCAACGTAACGCTGTGCATCCCCACGCTGCACATCTTCTCCTGTCCAGTCCGTTCCTCCATTTGAAGGGACGGAGGTCGGGTAATCGTGACTGTGCCTGCCTTAGGTTGTCCCAGAGTTAGGAGGAGGGATCTTACCCGTCATGGGCTATCCAGCCTTCCATACCCGCCTGTTATATTCAGGAGGTGTGCTAGGTAATCGTGACTGGGCCTGTCTTAGGTTGTCTCAGGTTTTAGAGGGATCTTACCCGTCCTTAGCTCTCCAGCCTTCCATACCACGTGGGAAGCGTGTCACAAGTACCTCCTAGTTTTTTTTCTATATGACCCTCTGCATAATCAAGAAGCCATAGCCTACAGCATCATTATTGGGGTGCTGCAAGGGATTTCTGCAGTGGGAATGCTGGGGCAGTACCTACCACCTAGAACCTTAGTACAATTTATAGGTCTGGTTATTCCAAATGAAAAACTCCACATTGTCAAGACAACCCGAAAACGGTGTTTTAGGCAACGGTGGGTGTGGTTTCATAGTACCAATCACATAATGCCTGTGTCGCGTTTAAAACATGCTTCTTGATACATTACTTGTTTCATACATGCCATACCTTTATCCGATGTGTTGCATCCGCTTAGGTCATAAGTAGGATTGGTTTGTGGGCTAAACCATTCCCCTTGAGGTCTCACAAAATAATAAGCATTAGTTGTAATTACAGGCAAAACATGATATCTGCGAACTAATAAGGGTTCAGTTACAGTTATTTGCAACCACATTATGTGACCACCCTTAGGACCCTGTCTTTCTGTAATCTCATGTTAAGAATCTGTAAATTACACCATAGTCATATTCAATGCATTAAAACGGCATTTCCGATTGGATCGGCTCCCCCATATGTGGAGCAGGCGGAAGTGATGTCTACCCTGCAGCCTCCCTCTGACCGGACACGTCCCCAGTCGCCGGACCGCAATGAGCTTCCCAGAGAGTCGGTATCGCCAGAAATGGCAATGGACTCCCCAGAGAGTCGACGTTCTTCCTCCACCATAGCACAGAGGATGGTGGCCCGGGATCCGACACCACCTTCGATGCGGAGGAACGCAGTACCGCTTCGATCTTCCCGCAGGTGTTCCAATCCACCGTCTCCACATCAGTCACCAAGCTGAAAAAGAAAACAGAACAAAACTCTTCGGAATGGACAAAGACTGGGCGCTCCGAAGTTTGTCCATTCCGATGATCTATTCCACTGAATGGATATTTTTGGCAATTGTCCAATTAGAAGGGGGAGTTGAACCTACACCCCATTCACATTCCCTTGCTAAAGGTTGTGCAATTTTTTCGCCGGATCTCACAATGAACGGTTCAGGGATCAAATTATACATTACAACCCCCAATTTTCCCTGAAAATCGGCATCGATGACTCCCGCAAGTATGGTTACCCCTTTAAGTGACAAACCAGACCTGGGAGTGTCCCTTCGGACATCTAAGTCCTAGTCCAGTTGAAACTCCTTTAGGTATCGCGGGAATTAAAGTGCTCGTTTCACTGTTAAACATCGAAAAGTCGAAATCGTAGTCAAACTCGTTATAATTGTCACGTGACGACGAAATCTAGAATTGTCTATTAGCCACTGAGGTCACAGCCGAACAAAGACAGCCAAATTCCATCAGCATGTGATTCAAAAGCCATGAACCTGCCCATACCACACTTCAGTTGTTATAGCTTCAATTGTTACATAGCAATGACTTTATCACTGTTCCATTACGCCATCCTGATAAAGAATTGTCTGTGGTCAATTTACGGATCGAGGACTTTAGAAGCCCATTCATCCTTTCAATCAATCCGGCAGCTTGCGGGTGATAAGGAACATGGTAAATCCAGGTGACATTATGTTCCTTAGCCCATTGCTTTATTTTCCCACCAGTAAAATGGGTGCCATTGTCAGTTTGTATTTGTAGTGGCACGCCATAGTACCTCTCAATTAAAGCCAAACAATGGAGAGTGAACACTTGATTCGCTGTTTTACACGGATGCCTTGTACGTGCTGGGGCACGCCTCTCCTTTGATGTTCACATCGCTCACAAGTTTCTACAGCAGTTTTCTCCACGCCCCAATGTCCAGATTTCTTGTGAGCCCAGCGGGCCAATCCCACACTTGATTGTCGTTCGTCTACCATAGTTTTGACTACCTGATCGATCTGTTGATTGAACAAAGGCTCTAATGTTTGCTTATTAGTGTGGGCGTCTACATGCGTGACGTAGACTGGTAGGTTCTGAACCTTCTCCCAAATTCCTTCCCAAAGGTCTTTTCCCCAAACTTCCTTGTTTTGAATTTTCCATTGGTGTGACTTCCAAGTGGGCATCTAAGTAGTGAGCCCATTGCACACCGACCATGAATCCGAGAAAATATGCACCGGAGACACACCAGCTGCCTGATGTATCACCACATGCACTGCTTTCAGTTCAGGCCATTGGCTGCTCTTTCCTTCCCCTAATTCCTCGAATATTTGCCCGTTAGCCGGATTTAAAGCTCCAGCTTTCCACCGTCTTTTGCCAGCCTTCCACTGAGCTGAGCCATCAGTGAACCAAGCCCTATTGCGTTCCTCTGGGGTGAGGTCATTGTACGATTTTCCCCACTTGACTGGGGACTCGGACAATTCCTCCACCTCAAAGAACTTTTCTCCTTCTTCCGGCGCATCAGCTACTTGTTCGTGCAGTGCCGACACGCCCTTTAAACCTGGCTTGGCCCCACACCAAAGCACAATGAGTTCCTTTCTGATATTGAAATCAAGCTCTTACCTTGTCGACAATGAACGGAGGGCCACACAACGTTCCTGGTTTGAGCAAAGGAAACTCCGGGCGAGCGACTACGCGTGAATCCTACGATCCCGACCCTAAAGTGTGGCCCAGAAAAGTCCGCTCTTATATGCATAGGTCACGTGAGATCAGAGGGGGACAACCCCTGACATCAGGAGACGCACTGCCTTTAAGCTCTTTATTGTCGTGTCCAATCATGGTTAGGCTCATCACTGTAGCAATGATGGAATAAGGAACTCGCGGTGCTTTAGTACGCAGTTGTACTTTCATACATCTTATGGAATCAGTGACTGTGCTTTGGCATATCACTGATGGAATAAGGAACTTGCGGTGCTTTGGTACGCAGTCGTACCTTGTTACATATATACTTTCCTACATCAGTACTTTCATACATCAGTGACTGTGCTTTAGCACGTAGTCGTACTTACACAGTCGTACCTTGTTACATATACTTTGTTATATATACGTGTATTGAATAATGGTGGAACCAGTGCGGGTCACAAAAAGGTCACAGGGTTTTTCCCCTTACATCCCAGGGTCACAGGGTTTTTCCCCTTACAACGTACTTTTGTAGCAGCTTCAGGTATGTTGTTGTGTTTTTTTATCTCGTGGCATGAGTTGAGCTAGAGCCGTGAGTTGAGCATTGGCATTACCCGAGGGGCCGGGTAATGAGAAGCATGATGTCTAGCTACTCTCGCTCCGTTGCTCATTGACCGCGCGGCGCGCTGAGTGTGTTGTACTTCCGCTTTACTTGGCATATTTCAATAATCGGAATTTGGATGTTTGTGAATCGTTCTCGAATCTTCCACGGCCGAATCGCGAATAATCTAAGAATCGGAAATTTTGCACACCTCTAGTAAAAACACAGGTTCTCGTGTTTGGAGGAGAAAGAATACTGAATTGCATCCGAAGAACACCTTACCCACTGTGAAGCATGGGGATGGAAACATCATGCTTGGGGGCTGTTTTTCTGCAAAGGGACCAGGACGACCGATCTGCGTAAAGGAAAGAATGAATGGGGCCATGTATCGAGAGATTTTGAGTGAGAATCTCCTTCCATCACCAAGGGCATTGAAGATGAGACGTGGCTGGGTCTTTCAGCATGACAATGATCCCAAACACACAGCCTGGGCAACAAAGGAGTGGTTTCGTGAGAAGCATTTCAAGGTCCTGGAGTGGCCTAGCTAGTCTCCAGCTAGTCTCTCAACCCCATAGAAAATCTGTGGAGGGAGTTGAAAGTCGTTTTGCCCAATGACAGCCCCAAAACATCACTGCTCTAGAGGAGATCTGCATGGAGGGATGGGCCAAAATACCAGCAACAGTGTGTGAAAAGCTTGTGAAGAGTTACAGAAAACGTTTGGCCTCCGTTATTGCCAACAAAGGGTACATAACAAAGTATTTAGATGAACATTTGGTATTGACCAAATATATATTTTCCACCATGATTTGCAAATAAATTCTTTAAAAATCAAACAATGTGATTTTCTGTTTTTTTTTTCTCCCCACATTCTGTCTCTCATGGTTGGGGTTTACCCATTTTGACAATTACAGGCCTCGCTAATATTTTCAAGTGGGAGAACTTGCACAATTAGTGGTTGACTAAATACTTATTTGCCTCACTGTATACACACTTTTATGAGTGTATGTTATAATATGTTGTTCATTGCACCCTGACTTTTGTTTTGTGCTTTCAGCCATCGATGAGGTTGGCGGCGTCCCGTTTGGGATTCTGGAACCGGTCCTAGAACGCTGCACTCCGGAGCAGCTGTATCGCATTGAGCAGAGCAACCAGGTTTCACAGTCTTGTCATTTTTATTGTATTCATGAAGGCATTTTTATGAGTGAAATTGTTTTATGTTGTATTTATCTAATCTATGAATAATCAGGTCGATGTTTTAAATGCCAAACGTGGCAACAACACATAACGGAATAAAAATTCTCCGAGGCTCAAAAACGTCTACCGTATTTTTCAGACTATAAGTCGCACCTGAGTGTAAGTCGCACCAGTTAAAGAATGCACAATGAAGAGGAAAAAAAACATTTTAAGTCACACTGGAATATATTTTGCATTTGTGGGGAGCAATTTTTTTAATCTATCGGAAATCAAGAACAAACACTATACAGTGGTACTATACAGGGGTGGGAATTGATAACATTTTTACGATTCGGATTCCATTGTTGATATTTCTTTACGATTCGATTCTTTATCGATTCCTTTATCGATTCTAATTCGGACCGATGGACTGTAGGAGGTTCTGGGTTCAATATGTTTTATGGTTAATTCGCCTCGGGGTATTGTTTAGAACACAAGGTGTGGGGAGTGGAGTTGGTCTTTGGGACTTTTAATCAAACTTTGCAACAGGCACAACTATAGAGCATGCATGGAAAGATGTTGATGTATTTGTATGTGTGTGGAAGAAGACTGGAAAGTGGGTATATGTGTGGTCCTGAAAGGCAAGAAAATAAGTGCTGATGCAATAAACAATGCAAATTGTCTGTAAAGCAGTCAATAACACACACCCATGACTCGCACATTATAATGACACAAACTCCCAACTTCCCATCATGCATTTGGGCGGAACAGTTAAGTCGCTACAGTATCGTTTAATGAAAGCACAACAAAAATAATACTCCTAATCTCTCAAAAAAATAATGTTCACAGAAAGAAAAGCGCTCAATGCAAAGAGAACTGGCATTGCCAATTAAAATAGCTATGCAAAATACACATAAAACTTACTCAGATTTTCCCTTGGCTAGATCTCTAATTAATTTAAAACTCGCCATTGACACCTTGTGGTGTATTTCACTACCTTACATACTTAAAGACACTGTGGAAGAATGGCAGGGAGCCCATGTGACTTCACGCTCGGCGACGTCAACACTGGCGAGGTATTAGTAGGGATGGGAATTGATACGATTTTTACGATTCCGATTCCATTATCAATATTGCTTAACGATTCGATTCTTTATCGATTCTCTTATCAATTCTAATTTCGGGAAAAAGAAGAACAAACATTTTGATTGGCATCAAGTTTGTTTAATCAGAAGTCACAACCTTACAAACTCACAACGAGGTCAAAAGAGGCCCAAAGCCTCAATGTTAACTGTGGCAATAAGTGGCAAATGCACAAGAATGTGTAACATTTTACTGAAACATTTTTCTAATAGAAATAAAAAATATTGGTATATTTTGGCATATAGGTCGTTGTTCTGCCTTTGGCAATGTCCCCAAACTTTTTCCTGTGAGGGCCAAATAACTTTTCCCTTCTCTGATGAGAGAGGGGACAGTTTGTAAAAGAAAAAGTGTGACGATTGCAGGAGTGCGAAATGTAAAAAAATTATTGTTTTTCAGAAAGCCACAATCAAATAACCCTCTGTGGATTCTTCACGGAACAAGAGTAAATAAAATAAAAATAATAATATAATATAATAATAATAATAAATAATAATAGCACTATTAATTAAATAGATAATAACCAAATAACCCTCTCTGAGTTATTCACTGAAAAAGGCCAGGAAATAAATAACACTACTGAGGGAGAAAAAAACAAAAAAAAATTCAAAATGCTCTCCGGAATTGTTCAGGGGGCCGGACCAAATATGGAGCCGCGGGCCATAGTTTGGGGACCCCTGTTTTTATTTACCAGTATATTGAAATGCATGCCTTTTAGTTTTTATGGCGCTTTCACGCTCAAGGGGTGGCGCCCTTGGGCTTCCTCACGCGAAGAAGAGCGCGAAGAAGTAAAGAAATGCCGCATCCAAGCCAGTGAGCGAGTTAGTGAGAAAGGGAAACACTGCGCACGAACCTACGTTCTTTGTTAATGTTTGTAAAATATCCACAGAGCCAACGCCTGTATGTATCCTCTTCTGTGTTGTTGTTGTTGTGTGTTTCCACTCGCGATCGGACACTTAAATCCAGTTGTGTAGTGGTTTAAATGATGTGCTAATGCTAGCGAACGCATGCTAACTGTTTGTTATGACTGTGTTAGCAGCTAATCATCGCTGATTTACGTTGATGCGAACCTGTTTGTTATTGGGGACGAAATTGATTTGTTTCATTTCTATTTTTAGTTTCAAGTGATGGTTGAATAAAGTCAGCAAATTATACCATCGTCTTCTGCATCGTCATTTGGGAGTTTAGCTAGCTGTATAGCCAGGACTGAACCTTAGCGTCTCGGTGAGGACAGTGCAGTCTATTCCCTCCCGATGCAGTTATTTCCATCTCGCAATGACTGCAAGTCGCTTTGTTGTAATTTTTCCTCGTGAAGTGAAGACACACTTTCGAGCGTTCAAACCTACGTCATTGTTATGTTTACGGCGGCAACGCTCGTGCTAAACTATCGTAACCTTTCATTTTCACCCTTTTTCCTGGTGAAGTGTAGCCAAACTTTGGAGCGAGTGGTTCTTGGCGCCATGCTAGTTTGATGCGTCTGGACAACAAGACACGTCACGACGCAATATGCGTCTTTAGGGATCGTTAAAGGGATCGTTAAGGCTTTTTCATTGTGATGTCGAGGCCTCGAAACACTCGGAACCGGTTCTGAATTGGAATCGGATTTCGATTCCCATCCCTAGGTATTAGTTTAATTTTTGATTGAAATTTTTACAAATTTAAAACGAAACACTAAGAGGGGTTTTAATATAAAATTACTATAACTTGTACTCAAATTTATCTTTTAAGAACTACAAGTCTTTCTATCGGTGGATCCCTTTAACAGAAAGAATTCTAATAATGTTAATGCCATCTTGTGGATTTATTATTGTAATAAACAAATACAGTACTTTTGTACAGTATCTTGAATGTTTATGTCCGTCTTGTGTCTTATCTTTCCATTCCAACAATAATTTACAGAAAAATATGGCATATTTAAAGATGGTTTGAATTGTGATTAATTACGATTAATTGATTTTTAATCTGTGATTAACTTGATTAAAAATTTGAATGGTTTGGCAGCCCTAATTTTTTTTTTTTTTTAAACGCCCACTTATTATTTGCTCCTGCTTCTTCTTTAGCAGCGTTTGTAACAGGCAGCCATCTTGGGAAGAGCAAACCGTGGTCGGAAACTAAATCTTGAAAAGTACATAGTGCGCAGCATTGGCGTGTTATTTTTTTAATAGTAACCGATGGCTGCTTTTTAAAGCCATATACCAGTATCAGAATCTCCTGGTGGGCCACTTCGGGCCTGGTAGAGAGTAAATTTAAACAGCATTCTCAGGAATTATTTTTAGGTGTCCTAATGAGGTAATTCCTTGCATTTTTCAAATCCCTTGGAGCCCAGCGGAAGGCTTATTTAGAGAACAAAACGAAGGTACTATGCTAAAACTGTCAGTGAACCGAAACGATTAATGTACGAGTAAAATATTTGCCCCAGAGGTTAGCTTAAATCACTGAAATGAGGTGTTTTATTGTGCTTACAGCAGAAGAAAAAAAGTTTTACGTAGCATTATTATGTGAATTAGAATCATATATTTTGAGATGATTCGGCTATATACAACAATTTAGCAAAGCGCAGATGATGAGAAATTAGTCATTTAATCTGCCGGTTAGCCACCCCTACCTTTGTAGGGCTCTAGCGTCCCCAAAAGGTGGAAGACGTCAGCAGAGTAACGATTTATTTATATATTTAGTATCTGATTTAGTATGCAGCCCATTGAGGGGGAATTATTCAGAACAAGGAAAACGCGACGAAGAGAGCTGCAAAATGTCATTGTTTCAGTCTCTCTACTCCAATATTTTTACAGGATATTCTTTTTATCCAAGTATTTTTCCCCAATAGCTAAATAAATGGCATGGTCATGACAAATAAGTCTTGTGC
Source organism: Corythoichthys intestinalis (assembly GCF_030265065.1). Classification (NCBI taxonomy): domain Eukaryota; kingdom Metazoa; phylum Chordata; class Actinopteri; order Syngnathiformes; family Syngnathidae; genus Corythoichthys; species Corythoichthys intestinalis. The sequence continues at coordinate 26,400,547 of NC_080416.1, forward strand.
TAAATGGAATATGAAATAATAAAAATGCATTTATTCAGGACGACATGGCAAAATGACTCCATAATGGTCAAAACTGTCAACTTCACCTTTACTGTCGCACCTCCAAAACGATATTTTATGCCACCTAAGTCGGGCTTATGTCATTTCCCTTCCCCGGCTTCGAAGAATGTAAACAAACCAAAAGGCGTGACAGCTAGCCGACATGCTAACCCAAACCGAGTAACGTTTCAAAGTCTTCAAAGCGGAAAATCACACATAACTAGCTCGGATCATTTCACATGACGACTGGGTTGTCCATTGTCTTCGCCGCTCACCAACCCGCCCGGTGGCGAACAAGTTAGAGCTCGTCGTTCCCCTGCTGAGGGCAGACTGCTCGTTTGCGGGGAAGCAGCTGGTCAATGACCGCCGGACAAACCGGCCGACGTCGGAAGAGCGTGTAGCAGCCAAATGGTTAACACGAATATGGCAAAATAATGCTTTACTACACGGCGAAGTTGTAAACAGTGAGAGACTCATACGAGGGCGGCTGCAGTTGTAATGCAGCTAACATGACAATATGTGTATGAAGAGAGCTTTTTACATGATCAAACGTAAGTAGTCCTTTATTTAAGGAAAGTTTGTAGTGTTTACTCTGTAATCGCTGTATTCGCGGCTATTTTTAACACAAAGTTGTAATTTCTGATGGGTTGGAAAATTTGACAAAACACCAGGCGCATGAAGAGGGCAATAAGCCTAGTGCTCTCCCGGCGGGGGGATGTGCGACAAGCCGCCGGTCGTCAGCCGAGGTGACAAGGAGTATGTCAGCCACAAAATGCAAGTCACCTACATATTAAAATGATCCCAGTATTTGACGTAATACAAAACACGATGTTTACTCACTTCCTTGTAAGTCCCATGGTCCCACAGTAGTAGGTCTTGTTTTGGCCAATATCCACCGGTGAATGGGAACCTTTTGAAACCCCAAAAAGGCTCACACCCCTCTCCCTCAAGTACAGCAAGATTTTTCTGCCGCCGTTTGGCTGCCGTGATGCGAAAAATAAACGAATGAATCCGCAAAATCAGCCGAATCCTTAATCCTTCTCATACAACACGTCTGTATAGTGAAGAGGAGTCCTTGCCCCGTACACGTCACAGCGCCCTCTTCCTCAATGCTGGACCGAAGCCGGAAGTCTGTCATTTTCGTAGCGCGGGATTCAAAAAAATTGAATAAATATATCGATCGCTTCTTCAAACATCCAAGTGGAACATTTCATTCAGGAGCATAAAATACCGCGTGTATTATGAAATAAACATGCTTTTTCGTGTCACAGGTACTTTAAAGGTCAAATGTAGATCTTGAGTTCAAAAGTTTACACATAGTTTAATAACAGAGCGTTTTTCTTTTGTTCAGTGGTTCACAGAGGAATCTGACGAACTGTGGATGCGCCACTGTCAACGCGACTTCAAGCGAGAGACCCCGCAGGAATACGAGTCCTGGCGGGAGATGTATTTGCGGCTGCATGACGAGCGGGAAGCGCGCCTACGCAAGCTAACGCAAAACATTAGCATGGCACATGCTAACAAGCCCAAAGGTAGGGCTGTTTATTATTGACTTGTACCATTTCATATTGAAGTCAGAAGCTGTCTACTTCTCTCGCAGAGCGGCAAGTCAAGATGGCGTTCGTCAACTCCGTGGCCAAACCACCTCGAGACGTCCGGCGCCGGCAGGAAAAGTTCGGGACCACCAACGGTTCTTCAGCGGCCTCCGTTGCCGCCTCCACGCCCATCAAGTCAGTAGCACATCCAGGATCGGTATTATAATATATGAGTTTTATGATTCGGTGTCCATTAGAGGTAGGTACTTCTGGATAGGCTCACGATAACGATTATCTCACAATATGGTGATAAGTATCGATACATGGGTCAGGAAATCAATCTATAATATTTTACTATACACGTAATAAACAGAAAAACAAGCTCATTTTATCCTTCTGCTGTGAATTGGAATTTATCACTAGTAGACGTCCAATTCATTTGAAGTGAGAGGGATGGCAGGGAATGAACGAATTGGACGTCTATGGCAGTCTATGAGTTAATTTGGGGGGATTTCAGGTCGTTTGCTGTCGATTTTTTTTTGTTTTGTCACTTCCTGTTGATTTTGGGACATTTCTGGGTAACTTCCTGGTGATTTTGGGTCACAGAACAGGAAGTGACCTAGGAAATGAATAGGCAGTGACTCCAACTCAACAAGGTGACCTGTAAATGCCCTAAAATGAACAAAGAGTGACCTGTAAATGCCCCGAAAATCGGAAAGAGTAGCTGTGAATACTTTGGTTTTGAATGAACGAACGTTTATAACCCAATCTAAATGGATTGGGTGTCTAGCGCCGTCAATGGGAGCCATTGAGTTAACAAAGACATTATTCTAGTGAAAGACTTTGGCAGCAACTTCTTTGTTCCTTTTCTTTTTACAAAAAAACACAACAGTGACACCTTTTTAAAACGATCTATAGATCCTTGGCAGGACCATATCGATTAACTTTTGGGCTACAAAGTATTACGATTTATCTGTATTTCAATATGTCACGCCACTAGCGTCAATATATAAATGTCCTGATTTTATTTGTATAAAAATATGTAAACAAAAGAGAATTTGTCACAAAACAATCAATAATGTCTAAATGCAGACTTCGATATTTACAATTTGAGTAAAATTACAGGCCCACTACATCATTTTGTGTCGTGTCAAGTACATTGACTTTTTTTTTTTCACAGATTGTTGTCACTAGAGTCGTCCGAGAATGACTTTTTAACTGATAACCAGTATCCCGACATTCTCCAACAACAAAAATCGGATACTGATATCAAACCAATACAGATACTGTATATGCGGTCATGGGTCTTACTACAATACAACCTAGCTAGTGTGATGCCCCACTTGATGATTTACATTTGTCTGCATCACATTTGTAAATAAATGCATAGTAAAATAATGTCCCATATGAATCGAAACAAGTAAATGAGCCAAAATATATGGAATTAAATAATAGGATTAAATCACAGATAAACCCCTAAGCGCCACTAGGTGACGACAGAGTATTAGAAATACAGGCAGACTGAAGGCGCAGACTATTCCAAACAATGTATTGCCAATGAATTATTCCCAAAATGCATTTTGCTGGGATTTTGCACAGATTTTTGTATTTTATTACTTTTCTTAGTGACTGTTTCTTTCTGGTAACGCTGTAGTCCAATGTTATGAGTTAATAATCAATATAACAAATCCCACGCATCTAATGGTTAATAAGCATAACTGATGTGCTAAGCTGTGACCAGTCCTTGCGCAAAGGCAGGAGACTTCTACGTTCATTTTGAAGGCAACATACAGTTTGGCCCATAGATATTATCCGATATACTAAGGTGTATTTTTATAATCGATTAATCGGACGATTAATTAAACAATTAATTGGTTAAAGTTCACTTTTTTGAATTACCTTCATAATTTAACTTGAAGTTGTTTTAGCCATGTCGTAAGTAACAATGAAGACAAAATGAATGACTATTTCCTTCCAAAATAATATTTTTCTACAGCGTCCTCATTTAACTGTAGTCTATAAATGTACTGTAAGTAAGTACATAAATCTTGTTTAAGTTCTGAGTATAAAACAAAAAGATTTTCTCAGTACACTAATCAGACAAAAGTCCTGTTCAGTCAAATTAAAAAAAGTAGAGATGTCGGGTCCGATCACGTCATTTTCAAAGTATCGGAATCGGCAAATATATATATATAAATATATATATGTTATATAATTATATAATAATATATATACCGGTATATATTAGGGCTGTCAAACGATTACAGTTTTTAATCGAGTTAATTACAGCTTAAAAATTAATTAATCGTAATTAATCGTAATTAATCGCAATTAATCGCAATTCAAACCATCTATAAAATATGCAATATTTTTCTGTAAATTATATATATATTCTGTAAAATAATTTGTTGGAATGGAAAGATAAGACACAAGATGGATATATACAGTGCCTTGCAAAAGTATTCGGCCCCCTTGAATTTTGCAACCTTTCGCCACATTTCAGGCTTCAAACATAAAGATATGAAATTTAATTTTTTTGTCAAGAATCAACAACAAGTGGGACACAATCGTGAAGTGGAACAACATTTATTGGATAATTTAAACTTTTTTAACAAATAAAAAACTGAAAAGTGGGGCGTGCAATATTATTTGGCCCCTTTACTTTCAGTGCAGCAAACTGACTCCAGAAGTTCAGTGAGGATCTCTGAATGATCCAATGTTGTCCTAAATGACCGATGATGATAAATAGAATCCACCTGTGTGTAATCAAGTCTCCGTATAAATGCACCTGCTCTGTGATAGTCTCAGGGTTCTGTTTAAAGTGCAGAGAGCATTATGAAAACCAAGGAACATACCAGGCAGGTCCGAGATACTGTTGTGGAGAAGTTTAAAGCCGGATTTGGATACAAAAAGATTTCCCATGCTTTAAACATCTCAAGGAGCACTGTGCAAGCCATCATATTGAAATGGAAGGAGCATCAGACCACTGCAAATCTACCAAGACCCGGCCGTCCTTCCAAACTTTCTTCTCAAACAAGGAGAAAACTGATCAGAGATGCAGCCAAGAGGCCCATGATCACTCTGGATGAACTGCAGAGATTTACAGCTGAGGTGGGAGAGTCTGTCCATAGGACAACAATCAGTCGTACAGTGCACAAATCTGGCCTTTATGGAAGAGTGGCAGGAAGAAAGCCATTTCTCAAAGATATCCATAAAAAGTATCGTTTAAAGTTTGCCACACGCCACCTGGGAGACACACCAAACATGTGGAAGAAGGTGCTCTGGTCAGATGAAACCAAAATTGAACTTTTTGGCCACAATGCAAAACGATATGTTTGGCGTAAAAGCAACACAGCTCATCACCCTGAACACACCATCCCCACTGTCAAACATGGTGGTGGCAGCATCATGGTTTGGGCCTGCTTTTCTTCAGCAGGGACAGGGAAGATGGTTAAAATTGACGGGAAGATGGATGCAGCCAAATACAGGAACATTCTGGAAGAAAACCTGTTGGTATCTGCACAAGACCTGAGACTGGGACGGAGATTTATCTTCCAACAGGACAATGATCCAAAACATAAAGCCAAATCTACAATGGAATGGTTCAAAAATAAACGTATCCAGGTGTTAGAATGGCCAAGTCAAAGTCCAGACCTGAATCCAATCGAGAATCTGTGGAAAGAGCTGAAGACTGCTGTTCACAAACACTCTCCATCCAACCTCACTGAGCTCGAGCTGTTTTGCAAGGAAGAATGGGCAAGAATGTCAGTCTCTCGATGTGCAAAACTGATAGAAACATACCCCAAGCGACTTGCAGCTGTAATTGGAGCAAAAGGTGGCGCTACAAAGTATTAACGCAAGGGGGCCGAATAATATTGCACGCCCCACTTTTCAGTTTTTTATTTGTTAAAAAAGTTTAAATTATCCAATAAATTTTGTTCCACTTCACGATTGTGTCCCACTTGTTGTTGATTCTTGACAAAAAATTAAAATTTTATATCTTTATGTTTGAAGCCCGAAATGTGGTGAAAGGTTGCAAGGTTCAAGGGGGCCGAATACTTTTGCAAGGCACTGTACATTCAACATACGGTACATAAGGACTGTAGTGGGCATTTCACTCTACTGTAATTTAAATCTGTCTATGCTGTCTTCACTCCGAAGCGTCTACTTTTTCCAAAGCTAGACAGCTAGTGAACGACGCCTTAATAATCAGACTTCTTCCTTTTTCATCTGATTTATTAATAAAATGGCCTCAAACCACTGTCCTCTTTAGACCGTAGTGAAACTATAAAAAAAAGTACACAAGCATTGCATTAGCAACAACGTTAGCTTAGCAAGCTATACAGGTTCACCAAACATAAACAAAAAGCGTCTCATACAAAAAATATAATATTTCGCTTACTAACATAATATGTACGTTCTTTACAACAACCATACTTACGGACAAATCTTGTCCAAGGATCATATAAGCACAACATTAGAACGTAGGCGTCAGCCCGAGACGTCGTGCAGCCATATTGAACTGGCAAGAAAGCAATAAACCATGTCGCAAAGCGACCACAAGAGTTCGCTGTTAGACAGCACAAAAAACCTTGCTGTAAAACTTACCAAAAGGCAGAATACTGTCTGAGCGGGACATGTGCGTTAATTGCGTCAAATATTTTAACGTGATTAATTTTAAAAAAATAATTAACGCGCGTTAGCGCGATAATTTTGACAGCCCTAATATATATATATATATATATATATATATATATATATATAATATTATAAATTATATATATAAAATATATATAAATGAAATATGCCTTTTTTTAATATATGTATTTATACATATTTTAATCAAATTGTTTTCTAATTGTATTTAACGTTACAGACATAATATGTTACACTCATCCAGAGTCTTTAGTTTAGGCTTAAGATAGGGTTATCAAATTTATCCCGATAACGGCGGTAACTAATTTTTTAAAAAATGTATCACGTTAAAATATTTAATGCAATTAATGCACGCGCTGCACGACCCACTCACGCATTGTCTCGCACAATCTGTAATGGCGCCGTTTTACCTATATAGAGAGCTAAAAGGCAGCGTAAAATGAGAAGAGTGAATTTTGGCAGCCTTAGGAGCCTTTTTTTAATTGGCTAAAGCCTTACTATCCTTCTCTCTATGATTAGAAATATTGTGGTAAGCAATGTGGGGAAGCTAGGTAGTATTTGACCTTTTTCTTAACACCCTATCTTATTTCCCAACGCAGAGAAGATATATCAGTTGGTAGCACTACGCACAGTGATGGTTGCTAAAGGCGTGTTACATCCACCCATCATGCATTTGGTCATGGCCACAGTATCATTTACTGAAAGCTCAACAAATACACTAGATGGCAATATTTAGTCACAATATGCAAAGTCACAAGTCTTTCTATCCGTGGATCCCTCTCACAGAAAGAATGTTAATAATGTAAATGCCATCTTGAGGATTTATTGTCATAATAAACAAATACAGAACTTATGTACTGTATGTTGAATGTCCGAGTTTTTATTCATTTCTATTTTTATTCAATTCGTCCGAGTTTTATTCATTTTTTTCTTAATGCATTGCCAATATGTATATGATCGGGAAAAATAATCGGGAATGATTGGAATTGAATCGGGAGCAAAAAAAAGCAATCGGATCGGGAAATATCAGGATCGGCAGATACTCAAACTAAAACGATCGGGATCGGATCGGGAGCAAAAAAACATCGGATCAGAACAACCCTAAAAAAAAGCGCTGCTTGATTGACATTTTTTTTCTTGTGGGCAAAGCGCTGATATAAATTGTGTCAATGACTCATTTATTTCCTTTCCACAAACTAAACAAAATCGAATAAGGACGAGCATAGGCGGAGTTTGACTTTTGGGGCAGGGTGGGCACAACATGTTGATGACCCCGAAACGCAGTGTCAGCAACAAAATTAACTTACATAAATATGTATAATAATTAGTTGACAATGAGCGTTTTTTGTTTCCCATCATTCTTGAGGGGAATTCTAAATCAGGCTGCTTTAGCAATACTTTTCGCCAATATCGTTAACCATTGAATATGGTACATCTGCCGATGTCGTGCCAATGGAGTTACCCCAGTCAAAAATTGTATTCTCTGGGCGAAGCCATATGGAGGTAAATTTGTGTCTTTATTATTCAATCAAAAAAAAAAGTTGATTCAATCAAAATATATAATTTCAATTTCAAAAAAGTTGCTTTAATCCCCCCAAAAAAATGAAAATCAAAAAAATGCATGTGAAAGCTATTTTTCTTTGATTAAATTTTTTTGGGGGGGATTGAAGCAACTTTTTTGATTGAAGTAATGTTGATTGGTGTTTGGGCCACATTTTGGCTGGGACGTTTTTGTCTTTATTATTCAATCAAAAAATAAGTTTAAAAAAATTATATTTTCAAAAGGAAAAATCACTTCAATCAAAAAAAGACAAATTTCAATCATAGAAATTTTTCATTGAAAAACTTGTATTGAATGAAGCAATCCTTTTTGTGTTGGGCCATATTAGAGGTAGGACATTTGTGTCTAAATCATTCAATCCCTCCCAAAAAGTTGCTTCAATCAAAAAAAAAAAAAAAAAATTCAATAAATTATATAGAAAGCAAATGACCGTCTAAGGTGCCAGTCACATGATCTGTTCGAAAAATAATTTTGACCCATTATAAACATTTTTTTTTGTTCATTACATTCATTTTAGTTGCAGTTTTATTGCTTTACAACTTTTATATATGTAGGAAAGTCAATTTCATGCAATGACACTTTTCAGCCACCGGGGGGGGGCCTGCCCCCCAGGCCCCACCTTAAAATCCGCTTATGAGGACGAGGCAGACTGTAATGAATCAGATTTCTTCATCAAACAGTTGTTCATAAATACAATCCAATTTTAAAGCACACTCTCTTGTATGTCACTTTACAGTTTGACTGAAAGGAGACAAAGCCGTTATATGAATGGGTTTATGTGTGTTGTTTCTTTATTTTAAAAAAAAAAAAAAAAAAAAAAAAAAAAGAACTTTACGATCCAATTATTAATATTTGCTTCTCTAAACACAATACAAACGGACACTGAAAACACTGATTAGCATAACCGCTAACTAGTAACGTCTCATCAACAAATACAAACAATACGATTGGCTTCAGTTACTCACCTCTGACGGAGGCACACTGGATCTAACAACACACACGACTCAAGACAATCCAACTCTCGAGTAAATATTGATACAGCAACTACACCTGAGTGTAGCAGTGAACTCTCTCTCTTGCTCTAATCACTGGCGCGAACTCAGACACACATTACACACAAACACTGCTCTTAGCTGTCGGGAAAAATTGATTATCAAATCTGTTGGTAACTAATTTATTAATCGATTTCAATCGATTAATTGTTGCAGCCTTATCCAATATCATTTTAAAATAATTTTATCGTCGATATTAACGGCTACCCATTATCGGACAGCTCTAGTTGTCACTTTAAAAAATGTTGAAATTGCAAGCATTCCTTATTACAAACTCTACTTTAAGATCATATTGGCTTTTTCATTTATAAAGGCTGGAAAACACGGCATGTAGCAGGGCCTGACTTTCCTTAACTGTTCCCTCTTCTAGAATAAGACCAGCCACCGTAGACTACTCCGGCGAGTCCAGTCACACGTCGCCCTCCTCGTCTTTCCTCAACCCGTCTCCCGGATCGTCGCGATCCTCAGCACACGGCGCGGGTGCCTTAGGAGGAGGACACGCTTTCCGGGACAAACCACAGCCCAAAAGTAAGCCAAATTCAGTTTAAATATTCCTTTCCAAGTCACTTCAACATCTCATTATGTCTGTATTTTTTTTTTTTGTTGTTCCAGAAATTGCCCCAATGATGGCCAAAACGATAAAAGCCTTCAAGAACAGATTCTCCCGCCGATAAATGAAAGCTTAACGGAAGGCAGCATCCTTGAAATACATTTCCGACGAAACGTGAACTCTGTGGGATCGGCGGGGAAAAGGGCAGAGCTTTTATTTAATTTGTTTAATTATTTTTTTGAATAGGTATTTAAATGACCGCGACGTCAGTGTGAAAAACGGAACGGTTTATAGGAAGCAATTGCACCAACTTACAGCAAACGTGACAAAACACGATGTATGCACAAAAATACTAATTTTTGGTGACCAATTTGGTATAACCGGCACGCAAAATGCTAATATTTGAATTTTGGAAGAATAGGTTCAGCAAATAGAAGCAATCTTTTTCTGACTAATGATTGAAGATAGCAAACGTGCGCTCTATTTGCTTATTACAAAGAATTCCAACTTATTGATGGGAATGAAATTCGACCCAATAATTAGTCATTGTTGCTATTTCATAACCCTAATTTACTATTTTTCGCATTGCCATGTATTAGCATCTGCATACAAACTTTTTTTTTTTAACAGTAGGTCTTCTTTTTATCAGCCATGTTTAAAGGAATTCACTCTGTAAGGAAACATAAGGATATTTTCTTTTAAACTGAGTCACAAATCATTCACTGACTGCTTTAAAGTAACGCAATTTCGCGTGTTTTACTTTCTGGTTGGACTCGAAAAGATCTTTGAGCTGCTTTTTTAAAAAGTCTTCTATCCTGCTGTCCTCCGTATGTGTGCGTGTGTGTATCCTGTGTGTAAATATCCTGCTTCACTGTGACGAACCAGAAGATAAGGAATGAGGAATAAGGATCCACCGTGCGCTTCATTTAAGATGTATTTATGACATTGTTAAGGACGTAGACCCCCCCCCCCAGCTCTCATTTGGTGAGCAAAAAGGAAGTAGATGGAAAAACCTGTAATTTTATTAGATTTTATTAAATGTTATATGCTCCCTTTTTATTAAATTTGACTTTTTTGCCCAATGTCTCTGTTGTATATGATCATAGATTGTTATATTTTTGGCTAGATGCTAACATCTTATCACTGAGGACAATTTTAAGTTTTGTGTTTCTTCTTTTCACAGTTGATTAGTGATAATATATTGTTTGATGGAAAAATTTGGAATACATTCATTATCTGTGCTTCTTATACTCATGGGGTGCTGGAGTACTCAAGGGGAAAATACACTGTAAAAACATGCATACCCAGTCAACCATGTACATTATAATTAGTTGATTTAATTGTTTTAAACAGTTATACAGTGATGCCTTGCTACTTTGCGCTTCAAACTTCGCGCCCTCAGTCCATCGCGGAATTTTTACAATTAAAAAAAAATAAATACAAATGAACTGTCACGAGCCGATCACTTAGTCTCACCCTCCCTCTCCCTGCTCTTTGTCGGTCACTCGAGTTGCTTATTAAAGTTAATGATGATTGATGGACATTTGAGTTTGATCTTGTTCGAGACGCAAACTTAAAAGCACCGCATGTGTCAATCATCATTTAACTTGTTAAAACTGTTGCCGTGGCAACTCACTGTGTGGAAGTGAGCAGCTTGACCAAATCTGAGTAGACTCAATGAAGCATTTAATAACGCCAAGCATTTTTCTATTTTATTCTTGTTTTAAAAAATAATTCGGTGGGACAGTAACATGTTTAAAACATATTAGTTATTACATCTGAAGTGCTTAAAAACCATTTCTTGAAATACAGGGTGATTCAAAAAGAATGTGCCAAAACCATTGTGGTATATTTAAAATGAATAAATGCGTGATGATTTTGGCACATTCTTTTTGAATCGCCCTGTATATATACATACATATGTTTTTTTCTTATACTTTGGGGGGGAAAATATTTTATATGTATTTCTTTTCAATGCAAAATCTGAAAAAAATACATTGAACACATAAAAATATTTTTTTGGGTGGCAGGGGGCGTTACTTCGCAGATTTTCCACTAATCGCGGCAGGTTCTGGTCCCCATCAACCGCGAAAAACGAGGGATCACAATATTGCTTGATGAAAAAATTGGAATAGATTCATTATGTGTGCTGCTAATCCTCCTGGGGTGCAGGGGTACTCGAGGGAAAAAACGCACTGTAAAAATATGCGTACCCAGTCAACCATTTACATCATAATTAATTGAATATTAGTATTTTAGACCGTTATTATAGCTTAACAGCAAAGTCATTTAATTAGTGTTTTAAACCGTTATAATAGCTTAACAGCAAATAATAAGTTGTTTTTTAAAAATATATATTTTTAAAATAGAGTTTTTCATCAATTAAACGAGTTATTGTTAAAGTAAAATAACCGCACACAACCGGAGCTTTATTTTGAAACTACTAACTCGGAAGTAAATGTTCATATCACATTGTTTTGAAATCGTGTTTCGCACGAACGTGTTTTTTTAACATATATATTTTTTAATTTTACATACATAGAAGAGTAGTTATTCATCAATTAAATTAGTTATAATTAAATAAATTAACCACAGACAAAACCTGAGCTTTTTTTGTTTGTTTTGTTTTTGTCTTTTTTTGGGGGGGGGGGGCACGACTAACCCGGAAGTAAATGTCCATCTCGCGTTGTTTTGAAGTCAGCGTGTTTTGCACGCACTTAAGTGAAACTTGTTTATGTCCGAGTACTACATCAACCTCCGTTCAGTCAGTCACTCGACACTCCCCCAGGACGCTTTGTATGTAGATACAACGTTTCTGTCACCTCCATGTCCGACCACCATAATCACGGTCGCGGCTGTGGCTGCGAAGGTGCCCACGAACCCGCCGAGAGAGGCGTCGAGTACGGACTGTATCGGCGCATTGACACGGAAAAGCTGCAGTGCTTGAACGAGAGCAGGGACGGAGATGGTAAACTGGTTTTTAAACCTTGGGACCAGCGAAACACCCGCGACAAGGTAAACTAGCACGATTTTTCTTGTCAGAAAACACAAATACGCCATAGCCTTGTTGAACTCATTTAAATAAACTCGAATCTCGAATCATTTTCCCCATTAAAGTGAATGGAAATGAGCATTAATTAGTTTCAGCACTAACAAATTGTTTTTTGAAAGCGCTTTCAGTATTTAACGCAATTTCTGGGAGTGCTGTCATGCTGATGGTGACTTATTTAAATTTTTTTGTTCAAAATTATAAAAAGGTATAATACAGGGGTTGGACAAAATAATGGAAACGCCTAACATTTTGGTATAATCATTGAACATAATTGTTAATAAATGGCATGAGGAACATTCTAATGAAGTTGAGCATCACGTATGGCCAGCACAATCCCCAGACCTCAACATTATTGAGCATTTATGGTCAGTTTTAGCGATTCCGTGAAGACGTGTTTCCACTGCCATCGTCTCTAAAAGAGTTAGAGGGTATTCTAACTGAAGAATGGCTTAAAATTCCTTTGGAAACACTTTGCAAGTTGTACGAATCAGTACTTTGTAGAATTGAGGCTGTAATTGTCGCAAAAGGCGGACCTACACCAAGGCACGAGCCAGCATAATATTCTGGCGGTATGATAACCTTGTGCCAAAATATCACGGTTTCACAGTATTGCAATTACAGCTCTAAAATGTGTGACTTTTGAGTTATCTGGGTTTGAAAAACAAAACTTTTTTCTATTGAACAGGATTTTTATTTTTTTAAATCATACTAGCAAATTGGTTTGGAACATACTGTAAGTATAATGTTAAATTAAAATAATAAATAATATTCTAAATAAAATTTAAAAAATAACGCAGCCCTTTAGGTGAGCCTAAGAACAAAGAACAAAAATAATTGGATTATCTTCCATAAAAAGCCCGTGTGTATGACTCGTGTCATGTTTACAATTACATTATCCATACATTCTCTTTCTCAACACAGAGAGTTGCCAGAGAGAAAAAAAAAAAAACACATTTTACCACCACTGAACACGCTGGAATTAACTCTCGTGGCTGGTGGGAAATGTTCGCGAGAGTGTTTACTAACCTTTAATTTTGTATAAATACAAAATCATATTGGAGGTATTGCCTCCTCGGCAGCCACCTTTCGCAAACTTGTCGGGCTACCACAGTGTGGCTGTTTAGCTACATGAACATGTCGTCGGTTCTGCCCTTCCCATTTAAACCCGAGACGAAAAGGGATGAGCAGGACAGCACTGTCAATATTTCACAAAACGAGCAGCAAAAGAATGAAGGTCTCAGGATTCGAACCCGCGTTTATTGTACAACAAACGAGCGCGTAGACCACAGGACTATAGACCCTACCCACCGACGTCACAAAACCACGTGCTCGCTGTATGGTTCCGCCCACTTGTCCGTCATTTTGTCTCTGTATTAGCATTGGTTTCAATTGATCGAGGAATTTAAAATGCATTTCATGGAAGACCCGGTGCTTTCTGATGCCGTAAACTCACTGGATGTGTTGCATAAAAGGCGTTATGTGGAAAAGCTTCGTTCTATACAGTCGCCAGATCCATATTTGATGCCCAAATCGATGTTTTTTGACCCACTGTCTTCGCCCTGTCTGCCTGACATCTGCTACGCTGATATTTACAATTATCTTGTCCACACAAAATCAGCCTATTCTCACGAAAATTTGAAAAACTTCAAGAGCTTGGAGGCTTATAAATACTTCGTTGCTGGTTGGGTGAAATAGGTCCTCGTCCACGAAAATTCAGCAGGAATCTATCTTGTGCTTGGAAAGGTGAGTTACGAAATTTTCAATTCAAAATCTTTTGTTATTGCTAACATCCACTGTCAAGTCTAATGTATTTCATGTCGTTTGTCAATGGAGTTAAGGCTTTTAATGTTTATATGGTTTGGCGATAGCACTCTCACTACATACATACGTGTATGTTGTCGGCGATTAGCCTAGCAATGATCTTAATTGTGGTTATTTGTCAGCCCCGTAGACGAGGCCAGTTTCTTTCACTTAGTACCAGCTAAATATTATTAAAAAAATAACGATGGTGGAAGAAAGGGAAGTCACAAACATCTTGAATTTGAAACTATGTCGTACTACGTCGTATGTTGTCGGCGATTAGCCTCGCAATGATCTTAATTGTGGTTATTTGTCAGCCCAAAACCCTCTAAGTATATCTTAAATGCATCTTACCGGATATAAAATGACTACTACATAGTCTGTGGTGATTTTTTGGTGCCCAGTTTTCACGTCGAATTGCAGCCGTCCATTTCTCTCTCCTCTTTGGAGCCCTCGGAATACGGTAAAACTTCAAGTCTCTCCTTCCATCTTCTCTGTTAGTGCAACCAACAGCCACACACGCCTTCACCATTTTGATTATTAATGTTAAGGAGCAGAAAAACACGCCGTAAATAGGAGAAATGTACGTAGCCGTAACAGGTTAACACTATGTTTTGACGGACAAGTGGGCGGTACCATTCAGGAGAGCGGAGTTGTGACGTCACGTGGGTAGGGTCTATACTTCCACTTGATGTTGGAGTCATGATTACCTTATAAACAATCACAACCCACATGCGTTGTCTGTCTCTGCGGTAAGACCTGAAAGGGAAATGCAACTGAAAAAGTGCAGCTGGCTTGCCCACGGAATTAAAAAACGCGGGTCACCTCAGACAGCAAGAAGACAATAATAACATAGAGATTTTGTAAAAGGGTTTACTGAAGATGAACACACAAAAATACACGCGTTCGCGAAAAGGGAGACACAAAAAGGGTTCGTGACAGTAGGTTGGGATCAATAAAATTTCTTCTTTTTTTTTTTAAATGAGGGAAAACCGCGGTGAGAGGCGTATAAACAAAAAAACAAGGGAATGACAATGATGCAACTAGCAACGAAGGAATTTACAAACTATCAAATGGTAGCAAGTTAATATCTCGGTAAGCCGCCTAGGATTGTTTTAAAGACACTGCTGATGAGCTGGAATTGGATGCAGATACGCCGTTGGGAACTCATCGCAAAGCTCTGTAACAAAACAATCTGACCAGCAGCAGAATGTGACAGAATCATGCCAGTTGTCATATTAGCATCGCTTGCTAGCTAACCCAGCTATTCTCCCAGTTCAGCCCAACCGCGTCATCACCCCCAGCGTGCATTGCGTGTGTAAAACATAGCACCCTCTGTAGGTCAAAAAAATGTCCTAAACATTATTGATTTTTAAATCAATGGCAATAATATATATGTTTCTAATAACATATATTAGTGAAAGAGAACAATTGTGGCTTAATAGAGTCTACAAGTCTTTAAGTCCGACATTCCTTTTAAGGTGTTTCCATTATTATGTCCAACCCCTGTATGTTGAAATATGAATCAAGTGAACCTTGTATTTGAATTTGTCAATGGGCTTCAATAGGGATTTATGGGTAAAAACATTGATAACCACCATTGGAAATAGATAAGAGAAACAGATTTATAAACTTGCCACGTATCGTTTTTTTTTACCCTTGAAATGAATGGAAACGGTATTAATCTGTTTCAGCCCCACCATAAAACACATATAAAATTGTTTTGTTAGTTTTTTTTTTTTTTTAATAAGAAAAGAACCAATCAGTATTGTACTGTATAGAAACATAGTGCCATAATGTAATCAGACTAGTGTAGTTTATGCATCTTAATTTCATGCTTTAATACAGTTCTTACTCTTGGGTACTTTACGGCAGTACAATTAATAACGTAACCTTGGGGGAGACAATCTCCTGCTGCCACCTGCTGTCCACTCTGTTGTTGTCCAACATGCCTCCTAGCATGCATTGCAGTGCTACAGATGTAAATAGCAATCGAAATTTATGTTCTGTGCTAATTATTTCTTCAGTTACTGTTCGAGTTGTTTTATTAATTGGTAGGTATGTTATTTGGTAACACTTTATATGACAGTGGCGCCATAAGACTGTCATAATCATGACATGACACTGTCATGAGCATTAATGAATGCTCATAACAGATGTCATTTAGTGTTATCCGGCAAATTATCTCACTTTTGAATGGATGTAAAAGATGCGAACTGGACACAAATGGACATAATTTGCCAGATGGGATCTTAATGACATCTGTCATAAGCATTCAGTAATGCCCATGACATTTTCATGTCATAACTATGACAGTCTTATGACAGTCTTATGACGCCTCTGTCAATACCTCTGTCAAATAAAGTGTTACCTAGTAAACCAAGTGAAACAACAAATAAGACGCACTGGAGTATAAGCCGCAGGATTCAAAATGAAAGAAATAAGTAGCGGCTTATAGTCCGAAAATTACGGTATTTGTATTCTCAAAGAACAACTTAACAGCTCAGTAAACTGCAGTGCTGTAAGCACAATTATTTATTAAATTTTATGAATTTATAAATCTCTGATTTTATTATAGTCATAGAACTTTAAATTTATAATTTCAATTCCATTTGAGATCTCGATCTCTTTACGTATTAATTCATGTTGGTTTTTTTCCCCAGTTTGTTGAAAGTGATGCTGACGAAGAGCTGTTGTTCAATATCCCGTAAGTTCCGCACAATTTGTCTACTTTAGATAATCCGTCACTACTGACCGTAGAGACGCAGCCTCTCTTATTTCAGCATTTTCCAAATGTCACGGAAAACTAGGGAGAGCACTTTGGCCGTGTCCTGTTTTGTTTTGCTTTTAATTTTTTACTGCTCTCAGGTTTACTGGCAACGTCAAACTGAAAGGCGTCATCATATCCGGAGAGGACGACGACTCGCATCCGGCAGAGATTCGATTGTGAGTGTCACGCCTGTTTTCTATGCACGATCATAGACGTCAGTATCAGTTGACGGGACACGGGGCTCTGGGCTGATCCCTAGGGGGCCTATTTTCAAAAACTTAAATTCAAATATTTTCAAAACCAAAGCAGCTAGCGACCTAAAACCAAAACAGGCACCTCCCTTAGGCATATATGAGTCTCCATGAGCAGCTACAAGAAAACTTCCAAGTTGTTCCCAAATAAAATCCCGATTGTTTTTTATGTAAGGATAACACAACTTAAAATGGCAATAAAATTCTCAAATTTACGCCAGATGCATACAAATCAACAAATGCAGAAGTAATCACCGATATTTTCAGGATTAATAGCAATATTTAACATATCATATAACTTTTTGCCAAAAAATAGCAACTTTTTTTTTTTTTTTAATTTAGTCCAACTTTTTAACAGCCAATAAATCACTCAATTTTGACATCAGAAACTTAATACTTGAGGAAAGCATGCAGAATCATCTTAATTTCACTCAACAAAAGCAAAATTGGCATTTTTCTATATACAATCACAACTTATTTTGCTTGAATTCTGCTATTGTGTAGAGATAAAAAATCCAACATGGCGGCCATCACAAAACAAAGAGCTTTTTAAGTTTAAAATTCTTGTAAATAAATGCTTAAATCGCAGAACTTCTATAGTAATGAACGTTAAACAGTCTCGATTCTTTGTTAAAAGCGAAAAACGGGCAGTTATCGTTCATTTTACGTAAATATTTCAAGCCAAAGTTACGGTACTGTGTAATCCAACGTGGCGGTTGTCTCAAAACAAAGAGCTTTTTAAGTTTAAAATTCTTGTAAATAAATGCTTAAATAACGGAATTTCTATAGATATGAACGTAAAACAGTCGAGATTCTTGGTTAAAAGCACTTATCATTCATTTTACGTAAATATTTCATGCCAAAGTTACATTAATTTTATCCATTGATTTTTTTCACAATGTTTCAAAGTGCTACCAAGGTGCTATTTTATACAATAATTTCCTTGAATCCTCGACCGACTCACACTCGAGACACTCATGCCTGCTTGGATGCAGTAAAACCTTCATCCTATTTCCACCTAAATCTGGCGTTAGAACGCAGCATGTGTTTGTGTTTATCACAGTGAAAGCCAACTCAATGTTCTGCCTGGTTTGGCCCCCTATGGGAAGGTATGGCGCAATATCTGTGTGAGCTGTCTTGTCAATTGATGGTGGAGTCTATGGCACGATGTACGCAAGATCAGTCATCAGAGTGTTTGTTTTTCTCCTTAATTTTTTATGCTGGTGCTGTATTCCAAAATAAGATAAATTTATTTGTTGAAGAAAATGCAATGTCAATGGTCACTTTTTGATGGGCTTTTGATCAAAAGTGTGAACATTTGAAAAGAGTCATATGTTGAACAAATAGGAATGATTGTATTTCAGGAATTTAATGGGAAGTTTTTTGTCAAAAACAAGGACCGCCAATGGAGATTTTTTTTGTAGCTCCTTAAGTCAATTGTAGCCAATGGGGATTAATTAGTTGCTATAGTTTTAGTCAACGTTGTTTTTTGTGGATCCAATGACGTTGACATGCAGTGAAATTACTCCAAATGCGTGATACTTGTGGGTGGAATTGTCAACTTTTTACACACACAACCTTTCATTTACGTTACATGAAAACATTTGAGGGGGGGGGGGACTATTCTTAATAAATTTAAAATAAATTTGCATGTACACGACAGCTTTTGCTTAATACAGTGTAGAATCAAATTTGACCCCCAGATTTTTAAAATACTTCTTAAGAAACGGAGACAATGAACTGAGGTCAACATTAAGGGGAGGCCTGGCTACTTGATCCGAACACCATGACTTCAGTCTTGCTTTCATTCAAACTTAAAAAATTAAGTGAAAGCCACGACTTTATATTGTTGAGGCATTCATTGAGTTGAGAGAAAGTGCCATTTTGCGCCAGTGGAAAATAAATCTGCCAGTCATCAGCATAAAAATGAAATAAAACACCATGTTTCCTAAAACCAGAACCAAGAGGCAATAAATAAAGCGAAAATAAAAGAGGGCCGAGAACAGATCCCTGGGGAACCCCGTGTGGAAGCAATGCCTTTTTAGACATGAAATTGCCCATTTCTACACAAAAACTCTGTGTTTGAACCATTTGTTAAGAGCATTGTGTAAAAAAAGGAAAAAGTTAGCATTTTATAGCATTTAAGCTACTATTCGAGTAATTCAATTAGAAAAAAAGATTGAAATTAAATTTAGTTTTATCAATTTGGGTGGATACACTGCCCTCTTGAGGTAACAGTGAGTATGACATGAGTCAGGTCACATGGCTGAATCCATGTACATAAAACATAAGCTAAGTTTTTGTTTGTGCTAATGTTTTTTAATGCATTTGTAATTTATTTAATAGGTTAGCCATTTTTTTGTGGGAATATTTTTTTAACCATTTGTTAAAAGTATTGATTAAAAAAAGTTTGCATTTCATAGCATTTAAGCTAGCGGAGTTTTGCTATGTAAGTTAGCCAATTGTTCTTTTGTTATACTTAGATCCTCATTTATTTATTTTTAACACAGTTTGAGGCTAAGCTCAGGTATTTTAATTTTTTTACGTTCCTTATCCGATTACTCGATTATTCGAACAAATTAGCTCATCGATTAATCGACTACTAAAATAATTGATAGCTGCTGCCCTATTTGTGAGTTTAATTTATTCCATTTTATTTTGCATTTGTATGTTTGGGTGCTTTTCGCGATTGATAAACGGCAAAGTTTATCTTTGACTGTGGTGCAAGTGGGAAACTAAGAACTGGTCACGACTCACGAGTCAATCTTTTGCGATATATTGTGATTCCTTATGCATATACTTCAGATTTTTTTGCTTATAGGTACAAGAACATCCCTCAAATGTCCTTTGACGACACTGGCCGGGAACCAGAACAAGCTTTCAGGCTCAACAGGGACCCCAGCGCTCAACTGGAGTACCCAACCAAGTGTGTTCTGTTTTAGTAGGTTCATCTTTTGATTACTAACACAACCTCATTCTATTTGCTATTTTACTTTATTTGACTTCCAGGATCGCGCGCTTTTCCAGCGTCCAGCACTTGTCCATCCACGTCTCCAAGAACTTTGGCGCCGAGAGCACTCGGATCTACTACATCGGCCTCAGAGGAGAATATTCTGAGGTAGATATTATGGAATATACAGTAGGGTTTTTCAAGACAAACAATCGGCACATTAAAACACTGATCGATTTCGTCGCCGTTTTTCGAAGGCTCACAGACACGAAGTGACGATCTGCAACTACGAGGCGTCGGCGAACCCTGCAGATCATAAAGTGGAGAGCATTGTCCCTCAAACCAATTTCATTTCCTGAAGCTTCACGCGCAAGAATGGCATCGTTGACGTGGGTCAAGTGAGCACAATGACGCGTTTGTAGCCGCATGTTCTTGGCGAGCTATCCGAGTGTGACGCGGACGCCGAGCGCTGAAATCTGACGACCTTTCGGATGAACGCGCTCGAGTGTTGGTAATGGAGACGGAAGTTGCAAAGGTTTGTAATTTGCTTGAAATAAAATGCTGTTTGCTGACAGTCAAGTTTGATGTTGTTGAGTTACTCACATGAGACTTACAAAAACGCTGGTTTGATTGTTATTCTGTTATTCTTTAAATGAGCAATTACATTTTTTAAAAATTACAACTTGTAAAATTTTGGCAGACATCTTTAGTGACTTATCTGACACCGCTTGCATTTAAAATTTCTATCATTAAAGATTGTGACCGTACATAAATGTTTTGACGAAAAGGAAATGTTTTCAGGAAATTATTTTATATTCTGTACAAAAACTAAACTAAAATATTAAGGCAACAATACTTTAAAGCAACACTGGGTAACTTTTCATTTTCGGTCAATTTTAGCGACGCCGGTTGACAAAAACTGCAGTGTTTTTCCTTAAGGAAGACTGCCATAAGGACCACCGCACACCCGCAAAGTGTCGTAAAATCGTCAATCAATCAAAAATCAGTCTCCCGGTTACCTGCAGATGGATTAAACATGAAGATTAAACGTGAAGCAAGGGCCTAGGTTTGCATAGGGACGGTTTGGACAAAACACTTCCAACTTTTCAGGATTCCCCACCAACTTTTTAGCAACCTTATTTGCATTATATAATGAGTTTAGTTATATGTATAGATATTTTAGATTGTCTTCCAATATGTTGTACGGATAGATTGTACCTGACCATTATTAAGTGAATTAAAGTACTTTCATCATGTTCAGACTTACATTGACCCCTTTTCACTTGCTGAATGTGGCAGTCCATTTTTTTCCCTCATAAGCACGTTTGATTGGCTGATGACTTCACCCCCCGACCACACTCTTACGCATTAACAGCCCGACAGAAATACAACATGCTGCCTCATCTGCCCCCATTGAGGACGAGGAGGAGAAGGGGAAGTTTTTTTGTCCCCCAGCAGCAGCCACTGTAAGTGATGTAAAAACACGTCAATGTTGTGGAGGTGGGGAACACACCAAAAATTTTGCTACTGAAAGTCTGACCTGCATCAGAGTTAGCATAACATTAATCTGTGTGAATGTCTCAAACTAAAGGAGTAAGCCGCGTTGAGAGAAATATCATGCTGTATGTTTTCCTATTGTTAAAGTTAATTAAACTGTAAAAAATGTAGTGAATTAACTCATTTGCTCCCAAAAACATAGTAATATGTAGTGTTTTTAATTGTTTTAGTGTCCCAAAGACGTAAAATATGTGTTTAACGTTTTTTTTTTCACAAGAGACAGCTCTACGTACTGATGCAACTTCGCTCCAAAGCACAATGCTGAAAATCCATTTTAAAGCAATAAAACTGGCCACTGGAGGGCAGTAGCGCATTTAGTAAAACCCACAACCCGATTCAACGGAATGAACGGCTGGGCCGCACGGCCGGGGCGCCGGCAGAAGACGACTGAATGGACGATCACGTTGAGTCGGAGCCGGAAACGCGCACAGCCAAACCAGTTCCCCCCCAGGAACACAACATGCCCCACACAAGTGCCCCAGGCGAACTCCGCCACGAGGCAGTGGTCACCACAAATGAAAGACTAAAAAAAATCCATCTTTATGAGACAGGCGGCGATGAGGGAAAAGTTTACCCCAGCCGTCGCAGCCACAACAGCGGCATCTCTCAGTTATGTGTAAATAAATTGTTACTTTGCTATCAAAAGCTCTATTTGTCTTGTTGTTTATGTTATTTTGTAGAAGGAAAACATTATTCAGATGTTTGGGATGTCACAAAAGCAAAAGATTGCTGTGTTAAAGTCAAAGTTATGTTTGAAATGTATGCTTTTACAAAAAGCTCAATTTCTCTGTTTTTTCATCAGAAGTTGGAAAATTGCTCAAATTAAGCCATTTTCTAATGCTGATGTCTAAAGAATGGAAAAATATATGAACTAACCTTTTTCCTGCTGAACGAAGAGAGTCTAATCTTTCTTTTGGTGGGTTCCATGTTAATATAGCAATAGAACAGAATTTTCTGTGGGCCTTGCAAAATCCAGTAAAACGGCCGGGAGCGAAGGGGGTTGCGCAGGTGAAAATGGCTGGGAGTGAATGAGTTAAGAATTACATGTATCCCTACCAATGTTGAGGCCAAACCTACGCCCTTGGTGTAAAGGATGAATAGTAATAAGGTAATGAATCTAGTTGTGGCTAAACAATAGCCTATGACTGTTAGCAACCGTGTGGCTAACCCCCCCACCCGAACTTGTCAGCATTTTAGTTTTTTTGTGTGTGGCAGGGTTCCTGTCACCCTTCTCAAAGTTAATTAGTGCCAGTGAAAGCGATACAGACACCCTCAATGTATAAAAGAGGTGTCATTCAACCAAGGGCGTAGGTTTGCATAGGGACGGTAGGGACATAACACTACCGACTTTTCAGGATGCTGAAATTGTCCCACCAACTTTTAGGCAACCTTATTTGCATTATATAATGGCTTCAGTTATATAGGTCATTTAGATCAGGGGTCCCCAACGACCGGGCCGCGGACCGGTACCGGTCCGTGGCGCATTTGGTACCGGGCCGCGCAGAAATAAGAAATAATTTATTAACGACTGCATTCTGGCCAATTGACTTTGGCCTGTGCCGCTTAACACACCAATATCCCTGTCTACTCTAGATATACAGCTACAGGATAGGAGGTGGTCATAGAAATGCATTGATTGGGATGTTAGCACCAAATCTTGTTTTGTATATCTATGCGCGCTTGGACTCGATAATAACGTATGACGTAGGTCGTCGCCAATCACATTTCTTCCCGGAAATAATTAGCCCCCACACTAGAATGACTGAATAACAGACGTCTTTGGACAGACTTTTTTGGGTGGAAAGGGAACCTGACGAGCCAGAAGATGTGCCTACAACCTCGAAGAAAACAAAATTTATGCTACTTCCCAATCACTAAAGACCCACGAACTGCGAAGGAGTGAATTTGTGACCCGTATGTGAATAAACCGAGTGATTGGAGCATGTCTGTGCAACAGGAATATCAGCTTGTAGAGATTGCAAATCACGGCGACCTTAAACGTACATTTGAGACAACAACTCTACCGAAGTTCTCGATTAAAGTCATTTCGGAATATCCTGACATCGCTAGGAGCGCGCTGAAAACTGTGCTACAATTTCCAACATCGTGTATTTGTGATGCTAGCTTCTCTCACCCATCTCGGGACCATCTCGTCTCAACGAAACAAACTCAAGCCTCCGACTGATTCAGCAGGTGAGTTGTATTTCTTCCCTGCACTTAACACGACGGGGCTAAAAACAAATGCTATTTTAAATTTGCTGTATTTTTCTACCGCTCATTGCCGGTGTTCTGACAAAGTTGGCATGCGCGTAACGTTAAAAAGGACCGCGAATGCAGCGATTCCAAAGTACACACTACAAACTTTCTTTAAAGAAAGAAATATTAACTTATATTTGCCACGTTAGGTGCACACAACAACTGCACGTAGCCCTCTCACTTCACGACTTCGCCGTGTCGTTAAGCATTAATTTACGCCATTTCCGTGTTGCACATGTATGTTTATGATGTAAATAGTTTTTTAGCACCATTCGATAACATTGAGAGTCCAACTGAATATAAAAGAGGGCTTTTTTCACCGCCACAAAAGCTTTGGGAGCAAAATTTTATAAGGGTGCAAAATTTGACAGGACACCGGTCCGTGAAAAAAAGACCCAAATCACACCGGTCCATGGTGCAAAAAAGGTTGGGGACCCCTGATTTAGATTGTCTTCCCATTTCTTGTAAGGATAGAACTGACCCGACCATTAATAAGTGAACTACAGCAGGGCCGGCCCAGGCCATTTGGGGGCCCTAAGCAAAATAATCCAAAGGGGCCCATATTTTTGGCCCACCATTCGTCACAGTGTACCGTGAAACACTTACATGCAATCCAACCCATATGTCCATATTTTGTATATTAATCAGATTTTGTTGCACTGCATACTTCAAACTTCTCACCCCAAATGATTGTCAGTACTTACAGTAGATAGTGCCAAACCTTTTTCTAAAAGAGGAAAGAAAGAAGTTAAGGAATCAATTTTAGTTTTTTTAAGCTTGTAATCAAGTATCAAAACTCACAAAAGTCAAATAAAGCAAACTGTAGTAAACAAAATAGAATATAAATTAAACAATTGCCAGATTGGGGGCCCCCTAGTGGTCAGGGGCCCTAAGCAGCTGCATAGTCTGCGTATAGACTGGGCCGGCCCTGAACTACAGTACTCTCATTATGTTCTGACTTACAGTGTCTTGCAAAAGTATTCGGCCCCCTTGAACCTTGCAACCTTTCGCCACATTTCAGGCTTCAAACATAAAGATATAAAATTTTAATTTTTTGTCAAGAATCAACAACAAGTGGGACACAATCGTGAAGTGGAACAACATTTATTGGATAATTTAAACTTTTTTAACAAATAAAAAACTGAAAAGTGGGGCGTGCAATATTATTCGGCCCCCTTGCGTTAATACTTTGTAGCGCCACCTTTTGCTCCAGTTACAGCTGCAAGTCGCTTGGGGTATGTTTCTATCAGTTTTGCACATCGAGAGACTGACATTCTTGCCCATTCTTCCTTGCAAAACAGCTCGAGCTGGATGGAGAGTGTTTGTGAATAGCAGTCTTCAGCTCTTTCCACAGATTCTCGATTGGATTCAGGTCTGGACTTTGACTTGGCCATTCTACACCTGGATACGTTTATTTTTGAACCATTCCATTGTAGATTTGGCTTTATGTTTTGGATCATTGTCCTGTTGAAGATAAATCTCCGTCCCAGTCTCAGGTCTTGTGCAGATACCAACAGGTTTTCTTCCAGAATGTTCCTGTATTTGGCTGCATCCATCTTCCCGTCAATTTTAACCATCTTCCCTGTCCCTGCTGAAGAAAAGCAGGCCCAAACCATGATGCTGCCACCACCATGTTTGACAGTGGGGATGGTGTGTTCAGGGTGATGAGCTGTGTTGCTTTTACGCCAAACATATCGTTTTGCATTGTGGCCAAAAAGTTCAATTTTGGTTTCATCTGACCAGAGCACCTTCTTCCACATGTTTGGTGTGTCTCCCAGGTGGCTTGTGGCAAACTTTAAACGAGACTTTTTATGGATATCTTTGAGAAATGGCTTTCTTTTTGCCACTCTTCCATAAAGGCCAGATTTGTGCAGTGTACGACTGATTGTTGTCCTATGGACTGACTCTCCCACCTCAGCTGTAGATCTCTGCAGTTCATCCAGAGTGATCATGGGCCTCTCGGCTGCATCTCTGATCAGTTTTCTCCTTGTTTGAGAAGAAAGTTTGGAAGGACGGCCGGGTCTTGGTAGATTTGCAGTGGTCTGATGCTCCTTCCATTTCAATATGATGGCTTGCACAGTGCTCCTTGAGATGTTTAAAGCTTGGGAAATCTTTTTGTATCCAAATCCAGCTTTAAACTTCTCCACAACAGTATCTCGGACCTGCCTGGTGTGTTCCTTCGTTTTCATAATGCTCTCTGCACTTTAAACAGAACCCTGAGACTATCACAGAGCAGGTGCATTTATATGGAGACTTGGTTACACACAGGTGGATTCTATTTATCATCATCGGTCATTTAGGACAACATTGGATCATTCAGAGATCCTCACTGAACTTCTGGAGTGAGTTTGCTGCACTGAAAGTAAAGGGGCCGAATAATATTGCACGCCCCACTTTTCAGTTTTTTATTTGTTAAAAAAGTTTAAATTATCCAATAAATGTTGTTCCACTTCACGATTGTGTCGCACTTGTTGTTGATTCTTGACAAAAAAATTAAATTTCATATCTTTATGTTTGAAGCCTCAAATGTGGCGAAAGGTTGCAAGATTCAAGGGGGCCGAATACTTTTGCAAGGCACTCTACATTGACCCCTTTTCACTTGCTGAATGTGCCACTCCATTTTTTCCCCCTTCAAACACATGTTTGATTGGCTGATTAATTGACCCCCCCCCCCCACACGCATTCACAGCTCGAAAGAAATACAACATCCCGCCCCCTTCGAAGACAAGGGATATTAGAAGTTTTTTTTCCACCAGCAATTACCTGTAAGTAATGTAAAAAGACGTCAATGCTGTGGAGGTGGGGAACACACCACTAATTTTGTTATGGAAAGTCCGGCCTCCATCATAATTTCTCGAATTCGAGGAATAAGCTGTGTTGAGAAATTACCTTTTGCATGTTTTCTACTGTTAACGTTAAACTGTAAAAAATGTGTGAAATAAGGATGACCCCTTTATAGATAGTTAATTGATGATTAACAAGTTTGTGTTTCTTGTGTATGTTAATATAATTTGTGTTCAAATATTCCAATTTAAATTTGATAATAAAATCCAGACATTCATTCTGGGAGTTTTCAAAATGTTTCTTTAGTAGTTTTTGAAAACTAAGGTTTGAATCGAACGTTGTGTCACCTGAACCAATACACATGAAAGTCAGTATAAGTCAATACAAATTTATTTTTGCATTGATTATTTAGCCTATCAATTAATTAGGGACATATTGGTGAGAAATGTTGCTCTGACACCCGTTCACCCAGTCTGTTCGGTTTTATGAATGTCCCGTCCCCGGCAAAAAGTGTACATGCAGGTTATGCTGTTATATCGTCCCTACCAATGTTGAGACCAAACATACGCCCTTGCATTCAGTTAGTTGCCAGTTGACATATTACCACAAATGATCGGAAAATGTATTATAAAGGTTGAAAAGTTCCCTATTGTTGCTTTAAAAATGAAAGTTTGGATTTGAAAGTAGCAATATTTATTTTGTTCATTCAAAACTGACATTGTATAAGGAACATTTTAACCAATTAGAGACTAATAGAGACAGAATCATACCTGTCAAGTTGTGCAGTTTTGGTGTAATTTGTACAAGTGAGCACTGATTTTTAAATGTATATGCCGGACGTTCAAAATCTGTACGTTTTTCGTGCATTATGTTTTTTTTTTTTTTTTTTATATATCCGGATTATGTCACCGTCAGAGACACGGAGAGAGAAGAGTGTTTGTTGTGACGCTGTTGCAAACGCGATGCTAGACGAGGTGGCTCCAATATTTCCTGACTGTAGCCGACGGACTACAATCTGCGCCTAAATATCACATGCATATAGAACTAGATGCGAAATGACAGACTCGGCGGCGTTAGTAAACAGCCGCCATCTTAAAGCAGTAGACTTCTCAGAAAGGCTTTGTTGTCGTGAACCTTCCTTGCGAACCTAAGTAACTTTTTATCCAAAATACTCCTAAATCGGCAAAATCTTGGCTTGAATCTATCTTTAAATGATGAAACAGTTTAAAAACTTTCACATGTCGAAAGTTGACAGAAGGGAACTAATGCAAAAACGGCAGCAATTTTAACAACTTTAACAGTTGATTCACAACATTAAATGACTTCCAAACATAGCAGAAGTTACTATGTTTTTTGTTTTGTTTTGGGGGTTTTTTTGGGAAAAAAATGAAAATACATGAAAGATAACACCAGTTAGTTAGTTAGAGTTACTAACTCAATTACTTTTTGGGAGAAGTAATTTGTCACTATAATTAATTACTTTTTAAAAGTAAGATGAACAACACTGGTCATAAAGATGAAGTCTGCAAAATGAAAAGTGACGAAAGCGGAGATCTTATTCTGCCAATTTGTTGACGAACACAATTTGCCCACAACTATTGCTGATCACTTCTCAGAATTAGCAAAAGAAATGATCCCTGACTCAAAGATTGGATCGGTAAGTTAATTTTATCAACTGACCTTTTTAATTTATAATTGGACACACTAACGAACTACCTTCAAGTCAAACTGAATTGCGAGCTGAAGTGCAGCCATCAAAAGACATGACAGAAATTGCCAAAAGTGCTACATACAATTATAACAAAAGTCAGTTAAATTTTAGTAATCATGATGTAGCTGGAGATATTGATCGTTCTTTGATTGCACCAGGTTATACAGTATGTGACAATATTACCAATAAATTCATATTATTTTAAAAATTGAGTTTTATTTTTGTTTCATATTGCACGCTATATACAACGTTGTAAGATTAGTCACCAATTTGTAAGGGCATACGTCACTATTTGTAAGATTGCCAACGGCCTCGGGTTGACAGGTATGCAGAATGTGTGACACGAGGCAGTTATCGTTTTGTCATGCATGCACATAAAACCGTTCGGTTCTTGGTTATTTACACTGTCAGGTAACACCTGTAGCTAGCATGGAAAAAAATCGATGCATCGTAATACTCCCTCTTCAATGCAATATTGATTCAGGCAGTACATTTTAATATGTAACACTAGTCTAAAGACACACTTCGCTTCCTTTACATGAACTTTAGGCTACGTTTAGATTTTGTTGAGGTATCTAAACGCACTTTTAAAACATTACAAGCAAATTTAGACAAATATAATTTATTGGAAAGAAGAGGGAGCAAAATATAACATTCAAAAAGTGTATTTAAAGAGACCCACAGATAGAGAGAATTGTAGTTCTTAAAGATAAACGTTATTATGAGTTAAAATAATTTGATATTAAAACCTCTCTTGATGTTATCCTTTTTAGACAATTTGTAAAATTAGTTTAACTAGTAGGTCGCCATTGTTGTTGACGTGGGCGGTTACGCTGGGTTATGCTGCCGAGCTTTCAGAGTATGACTCTAGCGACCTAAAGATGTCATCTATTTAGCCCTTTCAATTTTAACCCGATAGGAACATTAATGAGCATGACAGCACTGTCGATATTTCACAAAATGAGCAGCAAAAGCAGAATGAACAGGAAAGACGGGATGAGACGAGAAAAGGTGTTCTGCCAAAATGTGCTACACCGGCGAAACGTCCAACAAGAGACAAATTTGACACCCAAAGTACTACTGTGCGCTTTCAGCTTGTTTTGTTTCGATGCACACAGACAGAACATATTAAAGATGCCTTAAGAAAAAAATACTTCAACGTAGAACTATCAAATAAGGGTGATTTAAATACGCTACGTGACTAATGTGGTCAACAGGTCAACAATCTGCATTAAAGCCTCCACATGAAAATACTATGCTTAAAAGTATGAGAGGGAAACACACGCAAAAAAGTATTTTGAGCCAATGAAAAGGTCATAAAAGGCTTAATAAAAACACAAATACCGTAATTTTCGGACTATAAGGCGCACCTGACAATAAGCCGCCACCCACCAAATTTGACACGAAAATGACATTTGTTCATAGATAAACTGCACTGGATTATAAATCGCAACTGTCCCCACTATATTATGGGATTTTTACACCAAATGATATAAACCGGTAACACAATTTATTTGACAGCAGCAACAAAAGACTGTCAGAAGACCAAATGAACCACCATGAAGCTTTGAACCAATAAGCTGCAAAGCTTCATTGCTTCAAGAAGCTTCATTTGGCCATCATTGCTACTTTGGGGGAGACAGTCAACCTCTGCTGCCACCTGCTGTCAACACTGTTGTCATCCAACATGGCTCCTAGCATGCATTGCAGTGATACAGATGTAAATAACAATCAAAATTCATGTTCTGTGCTAATTATTTCTTCTGTTACCGTTGCAATTGTTTAATTCATTGCCAGCTTATGGTATTTGGTAAGACTTTATTTGACAGTGGCGCCATAAGTCTGTCATAAGACCATCATAATTATGACATGAGACTGTTATAAGAATTAATGAATGCTTATAACATGTCATTTTGTGTCATCCGACCAATTATTATTACATTTGAATGGATGTAAAAGATCCGAGCTGAACATAAATGATGCAAGTGACATAATTTGCCAGATGACACTTAATGACATCTCTCATAAGCATTCAGTAATGACCATGATAGTGTCATCTCATAATTATGACGGTCTCATGACAGTCTTATGACCCTTTTGTCAAATAAAGCGTTATCCATTAACCCAATTGAATCAACAAATAAGCCACACTGGACTATAAGCCGCAGGATTCAAAATGAGGGAAAAAAGTAGCGGATTATAGTCCAAAAATTACGGTAGTAACTACTCGTCACTTTTAACCGACGTGCGCATGTGTTGGACGTCTCGAGTAGGAAAGAATTGCAGAGCACCGATAGTGTTCGTCTAGTGAGTGACAAACTACGTCATCACCTCGAGCGTCCTTTACGCGAATAAAACATGGCATCATTCGTAGGTCAAAACATAGACATCATAATTATATTGACGGGTCATTTCCCCTCAGACACTGCGCCACACCTTCAAATAGGGTGCCTGCCCACACCCAGCATCAAGAGGAGTTACTCTCAAACAAACGCACGCAGCGATCTACCGCCGGATTTAGGTTGAAAAAGTATGAAAGCTGTCCCGCATACAAACAGGAAGGATTGTCTCAGGAGTGATTTTTTTCGATGATTCAAGGTAATTATTAACATTTTCTTACCATGCATGAATTTTGAAACGTTTTGAAATAAATAAAGTGGAGAAATTAGCCGCTATAGCATTGATGTTATAATTCGCAATATTTACATAAAATAAATGCTAACTGCCTGGTTTTTTGCTTTTAACCAAAAATCTAGACTCTTTTACGTCCATATCTATAAAGAATTCAGGGATATAAGCATTTATTCACAACAAGCACTTTGTGGTGATAAAGCTGCGCCACATGGGCTAAAACACTAGCAGCACGTTTGACATGTTTATATAAAATAAATGCTAACTGCTCGTTTTTTTGTTTTGTTTTTTGCTTTAACCAAGAATCGAGACTGTTTTACTTCTATATCAATAAAGAATTCAGGGATTTAAGCATTTATTGACAAGAATTTTCAACGTAAAAATCTCTTTCTGGTGATAAGGCCAAGCCGCAGTGGCTTAAAGACTAGCAGCACATTCGACATATTTATGTAAAATAAATGCTAACTGCCCGGTTCTATGATCTTTTAACAAAGAATCGAGAGTGTTTTACGTCGATATCGATAAAGAAATTAGGGATTTAAGTATTTATTCACAGAAATTTTCTGCGCAAAAAGCTTTTTGTTATGATAAGGCGGCACCACAGTGGCTTATAGACTAGCACCACATTCGACATATTTACTTAAAATAAATGCAAACTGCCCGTTTGTTTTGCTTTTAATCAAGAATCGAGACTGTTTTACGTCCATATATATAAAGAATTCAGGGATTTAAGCATTTATTCACAAGAATTTTCAACGTAAAAAGCTCTTTGTTTGTCTTTCCACTCGGTCAGCATTGACGGAGATGGTAAATGGTTGCCTGGTACACCAGACTCACCGCTGTTCCAGCTATTGAGTCTGGCCACCATTCACGTGGATACAATTTCCAGGGCGGAGAAAGCCACAGCAAACAGACAGCGGAGTGGACCAATCAGCGACGGGCAGACGTGACGTTAGTAAAATGGCGAGGGCAGGACGAGGGACTTGCGCGCGGAAGTAAACATCTGAAAAGAGCGGAGTTTATTCGACATGGCTAGCGCGAGACAGACTGTTGTCAATGACTCGTGTCGATGTGTTTTTGGTAATTTAAAACTGATTTTACCGTGGATTGGAACATATTCTCGGCTCTCCCGTTCACCATCTGTGTTGTTGAAGAGACGACTTTCGACGCGCAAGAGTGACGTTGCTCGTGAAGAACACGTCACGCAAATAAACGAATCTGATTTGTCGATTGATTTTGTACCTGCTCGAAAGGCCGTTAATGGGATGGTTCCCAGACTATTTCTCTCAGTGTTTGAAAAATACAGGGAGAATAGTCTGGCAGAGCCAGGCAAGGTTTGTTCCTAGGGTTCGCTACACACATTTACGCATATTTTTTCTTTTTTTTTTACATTTTATCAAAGTTTTCATCAGTGTTCACCTGGGTGTTGAGTTTGGCATTCTGAGGCAGTGGCGCCCCCAGGGGATGGCCAGGGGTGGCCATGGCCACCCCTATAAATTGGTTGGCCACCCCACTGGCCACCCCGCCTGCCAGTATATCGTTAGATTGTTGTAGCATCAGTTATGCATTTCATCCAAAATGAATGCCTTTTTTTTTCATTTGTTAAATGTAGGGCTGTCAAATTTATCATGTTACGGGCGGTGATCACGTCAAAATATTTATCGCAATTAACGCATTTGCTGTATGACTCATTCACGCATTGCCGCAAACAGCCTCCAGTGGCGCCGTTTTACTTATATACAGAGATAAGAGGCAGAGTGGAGTAGATACAAGCATTCATTGGGGCCGTGCTTTTAATTGGCAAAAGCTCTCCCACAGCACCTATAACTATTGTGGGAAGCGACGTGGAGAAGAATGACAGGAGTTGATCTTTTTCTTAACACCCTGTAGTGTACCCAACGCAGAGAAGATATAGCATTTGCAGCCACCACACACTCATTCATGCTTGCACCACTTCCCATTATGCATTTGTGCAGAACAGTCAAGTCGCTACAGTATCATTTACTGAAAGTTCAACAAATACTCTAGACGGCAATATTTAGTCACAATATACAAACTCACATTTATCCTTTAAGAATTACAGGTCTTTCTATCCGTGGATCCCTTTCACAGAAAGAATGTTAATAAAGTTAATGCCATCTTGTGGATTTATTGTTATAATAAACAAATACAGTACTTATGTACAGGCTGTTGAATGTATATATCCGTCTTGTCTTATCTTTCCATTCCAACAATAATTTACAGAAAAATATGGCATATTTTAGAGATGGTTTGTATTGCGATTAATTACGATTAATTAATTTTTAAGCTGATTAACTCGATTAAAATTTTTAATCGTTTGACAGCCCTAGTTAAATGTACACCTTATGCCTTCAGACCTTTTTACTGCAATAATATAATGAAAACCTGAAATTATGGCTTTTAGTTTTGGCCACCCCAAGATTTTAAGTGGCCCCATCTGACCACCCCTATGAAAAATTTCTGGAGGCGCCACTGTTCTGAGGGGGTCAAAGTAGGGCTCAAAGCGTCGGCGGAACAAAGAATGACTGCTAGGGGGCGCTACATAGTGTATTTGGAATTTGTCTTTACACGGTATCAAAGATTGCACCTGTCTTGACCTGCCTGCTGATTTTGGTGCATTTTGAAGCATTCTAAGGGGGTCAAATTGAGCTCAAAGGGGCTGCGGAACAAAGAATAGCTATAATAATAGTAATAATAATAAAACCGAGGAACCACAATAGTTTACCTAAAAAAAAACATTGTCCCCTGCATGTCCATACTGTTCAGTTTTGGATGTGTTCAAAGTCAAATAAAATAAAATCAACTTTTATTTGTTTAAACCAAATCACAACAACAGTTATCTCAAGGAGAAAACAAAACATGTTTTAAGGTGCAGTAGCCCTATGCTGGATTTCGACCTACTTGAGCATTGTAGCTTTTTTTTTTTTTTGGCCCCCCCCCCCCAGGTAAGACTAATGCCCACCCACATCTGGCATCCTGGTAACACCACTGAGTCCGAGGTTCCCTTTAAAAACATAATAAATGGAATAACACATTGAAGGGAATACACCGCGAGAACTAAACCGCGATTTAACGAGGGTTTAATATCATTTAATATCATAATAACATTTGTGATGTGATTTAACCACACCCGTTGGGTGTGGTTAAATCAATGACATCAAATGCATGCCCCGCCCCTCACTCGTGTGCAGACGGCTACCGGAAGTTCCGCTTGGTGGTGAACTTGGACAGCAGCATCGGTGAGTGCAACAATTTGTGTCAGCTAATAGCGGGCCGCGGCTTCAATTCCTTTCCCCCCTCTCCGCCACCTTTTAATTTAGAATTAATTACCTTTAATTCCTTTTCGTACTCCTCTTTATCTTCCTTCTGAAGTTCCCTGTGCGCGCGGTGGCCATTTTGTGACGTTTAAGCTCCCCATTGTCGCGGACAGACAGACGGAGACGCCGGTAGCAGACAATTACACTTATTGTGTTAGCACATGCTAACATTGTGCATGTCGGAGATGGGATTAACCGGGATTTAATCAGTCTCTGGGAGTGGAGGGCTGGTCGGATTGAGAGTTATATTGCACCGTTGAATACCATCACGAGGGATAAATGAAGAATACACCATTGTCCTCCTCCGCGCGCCGCCCCGCTTCCGCCTCCGCGCTAGCCGCCACATTTGCCGGTCAGGTCGTTCCTGCGTTCGATTTGCGTATGAACTGGCTAGCCGCGGGCTGGCTCCAAGGAATAAAGAGTTCGTTTGTAGTTGTGGGTTGGAAAAGATGCGGTTTTGTTATGCGGAGGAGGAGATGATGGAGGGGGGCGCCTGTCACTCAACGCCGCATCCGATCATCCCCTTGTTTGGCAATCATCTGCAGCCACGCTTGTGCTGTTCAAGCTAAATTGTAAGAACTGATGAAGCCTACTAGGTTGAAAACATCTTCTCAAACAACTAAAATGGAATCTGAAGCATTTGAGAGACAGTGGTCACTGCAGTGGGCAGCTATTCAAAATTGGAAGTTTAAAACGTTCAGGGCCGCAGCTAGGCCTGTCGCGATAACAAATTTTAGTGTGCGATAATTTATTTAATAAATTATTGCGATATGCGATATTATTGCAACGCCCCCCCATTAAAAAAAAATTGCAATAACACTGTGAGAATACAGTATATATTAATAGATCATGTACACCCATTTAAACACAATAAATGTTTACTCTTAAATTCAAAAATACTTTTCAGGAAATCACAACTAAAAACACTAGACCATGCCTCTTTTAAGTAAAACACAACAATATTAATACTGCACAGAAACACAGGAGAAATAAAATGTGTTTTTTAAGAAAATTAAAATTCCACTTAGTAGTTTAAGCATCTAGACAAAAGAAAACGTTCCCCCTCGTAGCTTCTGCAATGGCGTTCCATGTGTAATACAGTGGTACCTCTACATACGAAGTTAATTCGTTCCAGGAGCTTGTTTGTAAGTCGAAATGGTCGTATGTCGAGCAGGATTTTCCCATAATACATTATAATTCCAATAATTCGGTCCACAGCCCAAAAACCCACACTACATCCTTAATAAATACTGCTGTTACTATTGCAAATACAAAGAGCAAAACAAATAAAATATGAATAAAAATCAGAATAACAATAATATAATAATAGCAATAATAACAATAATACAGTACAGTACCTGTAATAATGTAACGAATCGGCTTCTAATGCGGCAGACTTTTTTTTTTTTGCTGTACCTGAACGCACCGTGGGGCTGACGGTGAGCAGGAGAGCGCTATTTTACTTTCTGTTTCGATCCTGGCGTCAACAGCAGTAGACACTCGGCGAGTTGATGGAATAAATTATTTGAAACCTGACGAAGCTGGCGATTTCTTAGGCGATGTTAGCACAATAAGAACTGTCACCTTAACTTATAAAGACGGGCGAACGGATGGGGACCGCCGGCCAAGATCGGCATTCTACGACCAAGTTCATGGATGCACACACCATGCTTATATTTTGCCATCATTCACATCTTCATTTCAATGGTAAGCGTCACCTTTTCATTTTTTTTCTCCACCTGCACTAAACTTAAACTGCACTAAACGAAAAACAGAACTAAAATGCATTTTGCGTAGTTGGTAACAAGAAAGCCGAACTTTTAACAGCACGTCAGCCGCACGCGCGCACGCTGGTGCACGCGAGGCGATAAATCGCAGCGGAATAATGATCGCCTTCATTTTTATTTACCGTGCGATAAATGGAATTATTGCATATTGCGACAGGCTTAGCTGCAGCGATCGAATATTTTAGTAATCGACTGAAAATTCTATCGATTAATCGGATAAAACATTTTTTTTTTAGGTAAAGAGCAATTATAAATATACATGAGAAAAAGAGACATTTAATCCAATATTGAACCATTTTCAGTCAATCAATGTCTTTATTTTCGATGTACATTGTTGAAAACAGCCAACAATTGCATCTAAGATGTGACTTGAAAAAAAAATTCACTGCTTTCACTCAAAAAACTTCTAGATCTTATTTTTTAAAAAAAACATATTTCTTACCTAAAAATGTAATTACGCTTGATAACACACATCATTTGAAAGCTACGTGTTTTTCCCACGTGTTTCAATTTAATTTCCATTTGTGTCAAGCTATTTTTAAGTTCCAGTTGTTTTAAGTTGGTCTAAACTGTAAGTACTGATAGGATTTTGAGTTTTTGCAGTGTTCAAAATAAATGTATGATACCTGCTGTTTTGGAGCACATTAGGGACCAGTGCTACTTGGTGTTTTATTCAGCAATGACTACTGAGCTAAAACTGACAGTTAGCTTTATTATGTTTTAATTTTACACCCTCATCACTCTACAGCGCTGTGTTTTTACAGATTAAATAAAGCCTATATGTAAGACACGTTAGCCACGCATCGACAGTGGTCATAATCAATAGAAACCTAGCCCTCCGAAGGGCTAACGTTACGTGAGCGAGTGACAGTAATGTTATATTTATTAGCGCTGAGAAATCTACTGCTTAAAGATGGCGGCTGTTTACCAACGCTGCCCAGACGCGGCCGAGTCTGTCATTTCGCATCTAGTCCTAAATGCATGCGATATCTATGGGTACGTTCATACTACAGGTCTTAATGCACGAATCCGATTTTTTCGTGTTTTCCGACTCGAGTGAGGCATTAACTTGATGTTCTGAACATGACAAGTCGCATAGAACTGGACCATTTCAAATCTGATCTGGGTCACTTTCGTATGTGGTTCAAATCTGATCTGGGCCACATTTTTCCAGACTGTCGCGGCGGTCTGTACTGTCCAGTCTCTCAAATCGGAATTCATGCAGCAATTACGTCATCAAAAAGCGAGCGAGACGCTACGGTAGCGGTGCAGCTGTGCGTCATTAGCGCCTAGCTTGCCTTGAACACGGCATTATAGGAAGGGCTGGACTTGACACCAGTCATAAAAAAATAAAAATTGGTTGAGGATAAGCCTGAGAATGATCGGTTTTCTGTCTCCTCCATATGAGCAATATTTTAAGATCTTACACGGCCGAGAGTCGGGGCAAACTGCCCGTATGTGCGTGTGACATGCACGGACAGTGCGTGCATGCTATCGATCCATATACTTTGAATATAAACCTAACCTGGGATTATGCATGTCTGTTATTTGTGTCCTCTTTTTAAAAAGCAAAATATGATATCCCTGGAATGACGGATGACAGCCAGCATGTGTGGTCATTTGTTTTGATGCTTCTGCGGATGCGGGTCGTCTTGCTCAGCGCATGTCGGACTGCGAATTAGTGCGCATGCGTAATA
Organism: Corythoichthys intestinalis; assembly: GCF_030265065.1. Classification (NCBI taxonomy): domain Eukaryota; kingdom Metazoa; phylum Chordata; class Actinopteri; order Syngnathiformes; family Syngnathidae; genus Corythoichthys; species Corythoichthys intestinalis. Next base: position 26,438,524 of record NC_080416.1, read on the forward strand.
CTTGAATGGTCTCAAAGGCAGTCTGAACGGGCACGCCAAAAAAACAGATATGACAAAAAAATCGGATTTTTGCATTAAGACCTGTAGTATGAACGTAGCCTATGAGACGCATCAGACACTACCTGCTACCACACTAGCATCATGCGGGCGTAGTTTTTAGCAACGTCTGCGTAGTTTGTAGCGGTTGTCGGTTGCAGTAAGTTTTTTTTTTTTTTTTTTTTTTTTTTACTGCTTCTTCCTCTACGCACATGACGCCAGCGTGTTGTCCCGCATTAAAAGTAGTCCGGGCAAAACGTGATGCTTAGAGCTGGCAAAATTAAACGATTCCTCGAGGTGAATAAAATTACTCTCATCAGTTTTTAAACTTGAGTTACTCAAGTTGCTCGAGTATTCGTTTCAGCTCTAAAAACGTTCATCTTTTATAAAGCAAGTGACTATTTTTGGTAACTTTCATACAAAGATTTCAGAAATGTTTGATTACATTCCTATAAGACGTTGCCACGTTGGTCTCAAATTTGCAGCTCAGGGGCATTAGTGTTGTCTGCACATATTTTTCAATGAGCTATTAATTAATTTATTTTTTTTAAGTACAAATTTTTGATAAAATGAATTAACAGAATTATTTATTTTTGGAAAAAAACAACTATTAGCTAAAAAAAAAAAAAAAAAAACTAAAATGCAAATTAAAAATAATCCATGAGTATTTAAAAATGCAAATAATTCTAGATCAGTGGTTCTTAACCTTGCTAAAGGAACCGAACCCCATGAGTTTTCACATGTGCATTCACGGAACCCTTTGGAATTATATAATTAAAAAAAAAAATCAAAACTAATATATCTCACTTAACTCTTTCACTCCCAGCCATTTTCACCGGAGCAACCCCCTTCGCTCCCGACCGTTTTACTGGATTTTGACTGATTTTGCAAGGCCCACAGAAAATTCTGTTCTATTGCTATATAAACATGGAACCCACCAAAAGAAAGACTGTCTTCTTTCAGCAGGAAAAAAAAGTTAGTTCAGCGCCCCGGCCGTGCAACCCGACCGTTCGTTCCACGGGTTACGCCTCCTCTCCTCACTTCCTTTCACAGTCCAATATGAGTTGTTACCAAATGCGCTACTGCCCTCCAGTGGCCAGTTTTGTTGCTTTAAAGTGGATTTTGAGCGTTGTGCTTTGGAGCAAAGTTGCATCAGAACGTAGAGATGTCTCTAGTGGAAAAAAAACGTAAAAGACGTATAAATACGTTTTTGGGACACTGAAACAATTAAAAATTGAACGTATTTATACGTTTTTGGGAGCAAATGAGTTAAAATTATCCAAGCAGATTTCCGTTCGACTTTCTTCTCATTTTGACAGCATGTTTTTAAACAGGTCGAAAGTCCATGCTACCCATCATACCAAGTGCGAGTGAAGCAGAATAGTTTCTCCTCCCATCAGATAGAGGACAAGGAGTTGAAAGAAATGGAATAAAGCCTGTAAATTGGGGGCAAGCCAGTCAAAAACCTAATCTAACACGCCACTTTGCTTAGATTTGGTCAGTGTACGACAATCGTTCCCGATGGGTCCTTTGCTGAAACCTTAGACTTACTCACAGAACTTCTAGCTTTGGATCGAAGCCAAGTTAAGAACCACTGTTCTAGATAAAAGAGAAAGAAAAAAAAAACATAATTCAAATAAGTGTGGCCTGTGTGTATTTTGCTCTGGGATTTTTTTCTTGATTCTTTTGTTTTTTAAATGTATTGTGGAGGAATGTCTCGATCTGATGCGTGATTGGAAATCGGGCCGATCGCGCCATTTTTCAGAGGATCGGAATCGGGTGAAAAGGATCGGATTTTTTAAGTTTTTCAGCTTCATGCACGTACAGCCTCTCACTATCCCTCTTATTGCTTTTCTTGGTCAGCAGTGCAGCTGGAGTTTGCTACTTAAAGTTAACGATGATTGATAGGTTTGTCGCTTTGATCTGGCGAGTGAAGGCTCAGTAGCTCTACGATCAAAGGGGCAAATGTGTTAATCATCGTTTAGTCAATCTTCGTTGTCTAGAGGCTGTTCTCTGCAGCAGCATGTAACGTGTGAGTGAATTTGAGTGGACTCATATGAATTATGTGAGTGTTATGGACAGATTAAAAGTATGTCGTTAAAGGTGATGCAATGAAAAATGTGGGTGCGCCTAAATTTGGGCTAGTGCACCTTCAGAAAAAAGCTAGGCGCACCAATGTAACAATGCAAAAAGTAAGTGTGAAGCCTTGGCAATATACTGTATATATATCTGAATATTATTTTTTTCCAATATCATTCAGGCCTAATATATTTTCCTTTTTAAGGATTCAAAAGTAACTAAATAACCCCAGAAATGCAATGGCATTGCCAAAAAATACAAAAATATATGGCGGAAAACACTCAGGTGACTTGAAGTTCCGCTTTGAGACCTCCAATTTGGCCAAATTTCAAAAGTTTAAAATATGCGAGTGAATAATTTCATAATGTCTTTTTTTTTTTTTTTTTTTTACTAAATATTGGACATTAAGTCATGATTCTAAGCTAAAAATGGTATACATTTTGAATAATATTATTTTTATGGCTGGGTTGAAACGAAAGCGGTTGCGCGGTGTCTGTAAAATGGACAAATTCAAAATAGTTTGGGGGCTTAATGCGCCATGAAACTGCTATGGCAGCATATAGACGTATAGTTCTATCAAACACAACAGTTCTTGGCTTTAAATACAACAGTTTATTTTAAAGAAGGGTGCAAGAGCAGAAACTGCTTTTTCAGCCTTGTGTGTGTTTTCCATTTTATACTCCGAAAAACTCCTGGAAAAAGCGGTAGTACTGTAAAAAGTACCGTAGTGTAACATGTTTGGAACTTTTGTTCAAATAAAACCCTTTTTTTTTTTCGGTTCGGATCGGGACTTTGTATTGGCAGATTCTCAAAATCGGATTCTGGTGCAAAAATATGCGATCGGGACATTCCTAATATTGTGACTTCCCATAGCTTTACTCTAATGCTGCCATTGACGGCAATAGATGTCCACTTCATTCTAACTGGGATCAACCTGTCTGTAGTTGAAATGCATTTGTAGCCTATTGCTGTCAATTTAAATAAGGCTGCCACAATTAATTGACCACTGAAATCTTACCCTTTTTCAGTATAAAGCAAAAAAAAATCCACCTGAGAGACTAGTTCCAACAGAGCTCTCCCTTTGTTATAGCCTTCTGTTTTTTATTTCTCACAATTTGATAATCGATGATCTACTTGGCTCCCATTAAAAGTGACTAACGAACCAGAGTTTCCCCAAGAGTGATTTCTGCAGCAAACCGATTTAATTGATGTAACAAAATCAGATATTTGCAAACATCTGCTTTTGCTTAGAAAAATGATGATAGTTACATAGTTAAATCGTATTCATAGTCCAATTAGATTTGGTTCCAATGCACATTTACTGCTAAAATTCTGAACCCACAGTCGTATAACAGTAAATAATGTGATTTATATATGAGCTGATATGTCAACTAATCACAAAAGTAATTATTCGACAATCAAACGCAGAAGAAAGCACGAAAAAAGCTTTCAGTGTAAATCAAGCGCTGCCAAACTTATAGGCATAGGCGGAGTTTGACTTTTGGGGTATATGGGGCACAACATGTTGATGACCCTGAAACAAAGTGTCAGCAATAAAATTAACTTAGAAGAATATTTATATTAAGTTGAAAATTAGCATTTTTTGTTTCTCATCATTCTTGAGGGGAATTCTAGGTCAGGCTGCTTGGAGCAGCTAAATTTTCCCGGCAAGATCATCATCCACTGAATCCGGTACGCTCGCCGGTGTCGTGCCAATGTATTTACCCCCGTCAAAAATTGTGTCCTTTGGGCGGAGCCACTGCGCTGCACTGATTTGCTTGATTTCCGTGTTTTGGTGATGTAGTTATCTACGAGGTTTTAAAACATGGCCCATCCATCATCCATCCATGTTGTATAATGTAACAGACGTACTGAACATAAAAAAGGCAATGTTTTGCTGTTTTACTTGGCGGATGACCTATAAGTGTTATTACTGTAATTCAATTCCTGTATGGAGTTTCTCCAGTTTAATAAACGTTGATGTCTAAAATATATAATTATATATTTGTAATATAATGTAATTATAAATATAAATATAATATATGATGACTTAACTCATAACTAATGTGTGTGTGTTAGCTCCCGTGGCCAGGGGATAAAATTTTTGACGGGGGTAACTACATTGGCAAGACACCGTCTTTAGTAGGGCAAATTGAAACTGCTGTCTGGCGCTTGCTTCATGGTTCACATTTTCAATCCTTGGTTCTTGCTCAGTATTTGTTGTCACTTTTGAAAGCTAAGCTTGAAAAAATTACGTATATCCATCTTGCTTCTTCGGTCCTCGGGTGGTTTTGTCTAAGCAAAGCAAATGACCGTTTAAGGTGCTACTCACATGATCTGTTCGAAAAATAATTTTGACCCACTATCAAAATATTTTTTTTGTTAATTTCATTCATAAAACTCCGCTTATAATTATTGTGACTGTAGGTTTAAAAATTAATTTTGTTTTAGCTGTAGTTAATGTCATCATTGGCTCCATCTAGCTGATCATTCCTCCTTTTACCGTATTGGCCCAAATATAAGACTGCCCTGATTATAAGACGACCCCCTCTTTTTCAAGACGCAAGTTTGAAAAAAAGGCTTTTTGAACACCAAAATGATTTTTATACAGAAAATAATTACATTACATCCGAAACAAATGATTATAACAATATATTTGAGAGGAAAAGCATGTTATTTTGCCTCATTCAAATCTTAATATCTGAACATTTAAATATGTCAACTAAAGTGCAATCACATTCGTAAATGAATGGCATCTGGCTTTTGAAATGTAAATAAACCAATCTATTGTGATAAAACAATAAAATTGCAATAACTGCATTAACCATCAAAGTGAGGTCTAACTGTAACTGTAGTCTTGAAACAAATCTGAATAATGAAAAACATTGCAATAAAATAATGCAAACCGGTTAAACTTGAGAGTAGCTGAGATCTATCATGATAGAACATTACTCAAGTCCAGCATTCGCTTGCGGTAATTGACATCTGGCGCCATCTAGCGTCGTGAATGGGTATAATAAGACAACTCCCACTTTTTCAGTCTTATTTCAATGCAAAAAACACAGTCTTATATTCGGGCCAATACGGTAATTGAATGCATATGAAGCAGGTTTCGTCACACGTAATGACAAGTGAGGTCAACATTGCTGGGAAATCTGTGGCTGCTGAAATAGGATGACGATGTCTACACCGGAACACATCAGTGTTCACCTTCATGCTATTGTTTGTGTGGACTCAAGAAAATTGATCTTTTAAAAGGCACATACCCAGCTAATAACTTGAGATCGACTACATGGTAATACAGGAAAACACGGCTGGATATGTCGTCACGGCGCTTGTGGGTAGAGCCCATTAGACTGTGAGAGAGATTATTGTTCTTGTCTTTCTGTCCTTGTGTGGCATTCCTACATTTATACTGAAACTTATTGTTACGAGGCCCTTTTATTCAATTTAACTGTGTGTGTGTTAGATGTTCAAGTAATTCAAGTCATTCGGATGGCACACTCGTGATAGCTTTTAAATTCAATGCGACCATTTATCCCCCTCCTAACCTGAATATATCTTGAGTTGTTAAATATGTGTTCTCCAGTAGTTTCTTTCAGGCGCCCATGGTGAAAGCATGGTTTTATGTACTGTGCACTTCCACCTGTTTACCTTATTTTTCTGGACTATAAGTCGCACCCAAGTATTTGTTGCACCAGCCTAAAATTTGCGCACTCGTCACACTATTTTGTGGGCATAATTTTATTCGATAAGCGACCAAGAACAATACCAACTACTCGATTGAAATCAATTAATAAATTAGTTGGCAATGAATTTGATAATTGATTTTTGCCGGCAGCTATGAGCTGTCCCTTTTGGGTTCTTGTTTGTGTGTAATGTGAGGCTGCAAGAAAGAGAGTGTTCACTGCTACACTCAGGTTTAGTTGCTGAAATCGATATTTAGTCGAGAGTTAGATTGTCTTGATTCGTGTGTGGCGATAGATCCAATGTGCCTCCGTTAGAGGTGAATAAATGAAGCCGATTGTATTGTTTGTATTCTTTGTTGATGAGACGTTACTAGTTAGCACGGAGCGCTAAGCCAGTTAGCGATTATGCTAATACGTTCATACGTATCCGTTTGTCTCGGAGAAGCATATTAGCACTTTAATTAAGGGCTGCAGCTATCGATTATTTTAGTTGTCGATAAATCGATGAACTAGTTAGTTCGAATAATCGAGTAATTAGATAAGGAACATAAAAATTAAAATTCCTGAGCTGAGCCTCAAACAGTATAAAAAGTAAATAAATGAGGATCTAAGTACAACAAAACAACAATTGGCTAACTTACGTAGCAAAAGTCAGGTAGCGTAAATGCTACAAAATGCTAACTTTTTTCTTTTGCAATGCTTTTAACAAATGGTTCAAACACATATTTTCACAAAAAAAAATTGTATATGACAGTATACATATAAACTAAATTAAGAATGCATTAAAAACATTAGCTCAAACAAAAACTTAGCTTATGTTGGACCTTAACAGGTAGCAACTGGATTCAGCCTTGTGAAAGGACTTGTATCATATTCACTGTTGCTACTAGAGGGCAGTGTATTCACCCAAAGCAATAAAACTAAATGCAAACACTTTTAAAACAAACCATTACAATACCACGTCGACCGATTAATCGTTGCAGCGCTACTTGAGTCATTGTTAGATAGTAAAGTCGTCTCATTTCTTTTTAGAAAGAAAGCACACACATAAACCCATGCATATAAAAGCTAAAAGTCTCAACACAAACTCCCATTCAAACAGTAAATTGTCATACAAAAGAGTGTGCTTTGAAATTGGATTTTGACTGAATTTATGAACAACTGTTTCATAAAGATAACTAATTCATTAGAGTCTGCCTCCTCCTTATTTAATTTTGTTGTTTAGTTTGTTTAAAGAAAATAAAGACTCAATGACACAATATCAGCGCTTTGCCCACAAGAAAAAAATGCCAATAAGCAGCACGTTTTTTATTTTTTATTTTTTAAATAGGACTTAGGTCTGATTTTAGTACTGAGACATTCTTGTTTTATACTCAGAACCTTTATTTAAAACTTTGTTTAATGTACTTGTAGAGTACAGTTAAGTCAGGAAGCTGGAATAAACTATTATATTTGAAGGAAACGGTCATCCATTTTGTCTTCATTGTTACTTACAACATGCCCAAAACAACTTCAACAACTTACTTGAAGGTAATTTAAAAAGTGATTTGTCTAATTAATCAATTGTAAAAATAATCATTAGTTTCAACCCTAAAGAACAAGCATACTGGTGATACTAATAACAACTATAAAATGCAATTTTTGAAGAAATTGCTAGTTGTTATTAGTATGATTTTGAGGCATCTCGGACTTCATGTACAGCCCCTGACAAAAGGCAAGGCAAGGCAAATTTATTTATATAGCACAATTCAACACAAGGCAATTCAAAGTGCTTTACATCACATGAAGATCATAAAAATCACATTTAAATCAACACAACATAGAAACGAAGACAAAAGATCGCCTTCCATGCATCCTCTTTCATCCTACCCCAGACATGCTCAATGATGTTCATGTCTGGTGACTGGGCTGGCCAGTCCTGGAGGATCGGTGATCTTCTTTGCCTTGAGGAACTTTGAGGTTGAGATTGAAGTATGTGATGGAGCACCATCCTGCTGCAGAATTTGTCCCTTTTTATGGTTAGGAATGTAAGAGGCAGCTAAGATTTGTTGATATTTCAGAGTTCAGACTATTTACGTTGCCTTCCACCCTGCAGATCTCTCAGGGTGCAGACACTTAAAAAAACTTTGTGGCATTTGCCAAGGCCCACAGCCTGTCAAAAGGACGGATGCTGGAAAAGTGACAAATGGTGGATTTTTCAGGTGAATCTTCCCTTGAATTACACCACAGTCGCCGCAAATATTGCAGGAGACCTACTGGAGCCCGCATGGATCAGAGATTCACTTAGAAAACAAGTTTGGTGGTGGCAAAATCATGGTCTGGGGTTACATCCAGTATGGGGGTGTGCGACAGATCTGCAGGGTGGAAGGAAACATAAATAGTCCGAAATATCAACAAATCCTAGCTGCCTCTTACATTCCTAACCATAAAAAGGGACGGATTCTGCAGCAGGATGGTGCTCCATAGCATACTTCAATCTCTACCTCAAAGTTCCTCAAGGCACAGAAGATCAAGATCCTACAGGACTGGCCAGCCCAGTCACCAGACATGAACATCATTGAGCATGTCTGGGGTAGGATGAAAGATGAAGCATGGAAGACGAAACCCAAGAATGTTGACGAACACTGGGAGGAATAGAAGACTGCTTGCTCTCTTTGATGTTCCTGATGACTTCATCAATAAATTGTATGAATCCTTGCCGAACCGCATGGATGCAGTCCTTCAAGCCAATGGAAGTCATACAAAATATAAAATTTGGATCTCACAGCACCACTACTTAATTCGCTTATGCTATGTAACATATATTTGTATTTGAAGTACATTTTATGTTCAATTTTCACACTACTTTCTATGGCGACAAAACTTTTGTCTTGCCAAAATTTGACATTTATGTCTTCATTAAATGATAAATCTTTTTTCAGTGAAACAGTTATATTTTTGTACATTCAACATCATTTGGGAGGGTCTTAGCTTTCATATGAGCAATTCCTGAAACCAGTTGAATAATTTCTGTAGGCGACAAAACTTTTGTCTTGCCAAAATGTGACCTTTATGTCTTCATTAGATGATAAATCTTTTTTTCAGTGAAACAAATAAATTTTTGTACATTCAACATCATTTGGGAGGGTCCTGGAACCAATTGAATAATTAGAAGTCAGGTTATTAGCAATTTTTTCTACAAAATGGATAAGCGACATGACTTTTGTCTGGGGCTGTAGATATCAGGTCAATTCTTGATGGTTATGGGGCATTTCAGGTTCACTTCCTGTTCATACTGGGTCACTTCCTGTTGATAAGGGGGGGATTTCGGGGTCACTTCCATTTTTTTGTTTGTTTTTTGCTAATCCTGTTCAGCGACTTAGACACAGAGAATAAGAATCTGAGTGTCCTTATGGTCTGAACAGTTTTAATGTATCACATGAGAGTTTGATATACTCCCATTGTAGTTATTAATTATGTTTTATTTATTCCTGTTATTCCTTCCTGTTGATTTAGTGGCATTACGGGTTCACTTCCTGTACATATTGGGTCACTGTCTGTTGATTTTGAGGCATTCCAGAGTCACTTCCTGTTGATTTGGGGGCATTTCAGGGTCACTTTCTATTCATATTGGGTTACTTCATGTTGGTTTTGGGTAATTTACGGATAACTTTGTGTAGATATTCAGGTCGCTGGGTTGGAAATCAATAGGAGTGAATGGGAGTTTTTCTGCTGTTGAAATGAGCAGTGGCTAGAGTCGTTAGAAATGAACGGGAAATATTGTCCATTAGTAATGAATGTGTATGTTTTTGGTAAATTTTAGCCGAATTGTAGGTTTTTAACAAAAACTGTCCAAGTATTGTAGACATTAGCGTCCTGAATTTTTTTAAGTATGTATGATGTGATTCGGACAAAAATTCTACTGATAAGTAGCATTTTTAAATTTCACATTTTTCTTTTCCAAAAAAAAAAAAAAAAAAAAAAAATCAGCATTTTTGAGCAATAGGTCATTTTTGTTGTGTCAAAAGTAGAGGTGGGAATCTTGGGGCACCTCACGATTCGATTGCGATTTAATCGATTATTGATACACATTAGGCATGTCCCAATGCAGGTTTTTGCATTTCCGATCCGATACCGATATTGTTTTGCACTTCCGATCCGATACCAATACTGGCCGATACCGACCTATCTGAGCATGTGTTAAAGTTTAAAGTTATTTAGCCTCCTTACTTAGTTGTCAGGCTCATGTTGAAAAAGGTTTTAATACTCTTGATAACAACTAACCAGCTGAATTAGGTGAGTTTGAATAACACACAACGTTTGGTAACAAGAAACTGACCTGTTTATTCAGTGACAAACACAAAACATTATAAATAACAAACAGAAATGGCATAGTCAGTCAGTAAAACGTGAAAATAATATTGTAAACTGTCTTAAAAAAGCAAAACACACCAACAACTTCAGTGGAAAATCCCCCAAGCTATTAGATGTTTTTAATGTTTCGTGCATTAGTTACAAAAATTGTATAAAAAGCCTCTCAGGTTTAAATAAACGACTATTTCAGTATCAAGTTAACATTTTAAAACAGTAAATAAAATATTCAAGTCCCCATTCTGTATCAGCAGCTTTAAACTACATTCAATTCATTTAATTTTGTAAATCAACTGTTAAAGTTGTTAAAATTGCTCCCGTTATTCCATAATTTCCCTTCTGTCTACTTTCGACATGTGAAAGTTTTAAAACTGTTTTGAAGATAAATTCAAGTCAAGATTTTGCCGATTTAGGAGTATTTTTAGATAAAAAAGCCTACTAGGGAAGTCTTCTGCTTTAAGATGGCGGCTGTTTACTAACGCATCTGGTTTTCAATACTTCAATGTTGCTAACGCAGTTGAGTCTGTCATTTTGCATCTAGGTCTATATACATGTGATATCTATTATCTCCAGTAAAACGACATTGACGTAGTTTGTCGCGGCTGTCAGCAGCAGTCAGGTATTCTTGTGTTTTTTATCCAGTGGCATGAGTTGAGCTAACGCCGTGAGTTGAGCATTGGCATTACCCGGGTCTATGACAAGTATTATGTTTACTTTCGGGACGAAATGCGGTCAATTTCTCATTGCGTCCCGAAGACCGCGTGTGTATTAGTTCTGCTTTACTTGACAAATTTCAATAATCGGAATTTGGATGTTTGTGAATCGTTCTCGAATCTTTCACGGCCTAATCGCTCAAGGATGTAATGACGGCTGGGCGTGTTGTACCATGGTTCTAAGTGTTTGATGGTGCGTCTTTACTCACGAGAGATAATGGCTCGTCCTCCAGAATGAATTCTTCGGCAATGACTCTTGTTATTCCCTGGGCTTTGGGACTGTCGAGTGCCAGTTTGTCACGCATAGCAAAAGTTTCTGCCAGTGTTAGTTGCGTAGGACCTTTCATTTTGTCTTCGGTTTTCTTAACATACTCCTAATATTGTTTGTGGTGGTATTTCGCTAAATGCTTGATTAGGTTGGTTGTATTAAAACGTCTTACAGCTTTACCACTATGCTTGACTTTATTGTGGCATATGTTGCACTCTGCCTCTTCGTCTTTGTCATCCTTTAAGGCATTGCTTCTCAATTATTTTCTGCTACGCCCCCCCAAGGAAGACGTAAATGTGTCGCGCTCCCCCCCCCAAACTCTGCCGCCACTGTAAATAGTATCATTTGTCTATAAAATTACTATTATAAATACGCATCTGCCTAACGTAGTGTCCTTTTTTTCTAATAAAGAAAAAAAGTAACATAGATCAACTTATAATAAAGTATAACTTTATTAAGATTGTTTTGTTTGTAACAGAGAACACTTGACGCGCATTAATTTGCCTGAATTTAAAAAAAAGTCACATCCAAACTGTAAAAATACACTCAAGGTACATTTTTGACCATTTGATACAGAAAAATAAAATGTAATAAAGTCAGTAAATAATAACAAACTCAAATTGATTAGAAACATTCACTCATGAGGACAATATGCCAAAAAATGTGACCGAAAAAACAAAACTGAATAAAAGAAAAAAAGTGTCTTTATTTTTGCTGTGGTGTGGAGTTATTTTGCAATGAGCATGCTAACAATGCTCACTGGTTTACTGATATATAACACTGACAAAGCAGGACGATTGTTGGCAATATTCAGCACGTTTTCGCTGAAAAACAATCAAGCGGCTTATTAATGAGATTGGGGTCTAATGTCTTTAAGTGGCGTCTTAATTGATTTGGCTTCTGGCTGTCCGCTATAGTAATTTTTAGACACAGTAAACAGTGGTCTTTCCTCATCACCCACTGTATTTAAAGTAAAAGCTAAAAGGCAAACGGCACCAAAAAAGCGCATTCTCGGCGGCCGAGGCAGAACCGTTGGTGAGGGCGGTCGTCGTGACGATCCCAAGCCGAAAATGGTACTTCTCCGGCGGAGACGTGAGAACCGGAGAAGGCAGTGGGTCGCTGCGTGAGTGAGTCCGGTCGGAAAACGGCTTTCGAAAACGGCGGCGGCGCACAGCTCTTCATATCTGTTTTCTGTGTGCTGAGTGCTCTTGCTTAGTTCAAAAATACTGCGCGCACTCTGAAAACGAGAGCGCCACTGCCACCCACTGAGGGGATGTGCAAGTACACTTTATTCCAGTACGGCAAAAAAAAAAAAAAAGCATGTTCCCCGAGGTCACATGCCCCCCCCCCCCACGGCATCGCTCTGCGCCCCCCAAGGGGGGTCTGGGGGGGGCGCGTCCCACTATTTGAGAAGTACTGCTTTAATGTGAAATGATCCCACACAGCTGACATTTTTACCGATAAAAGTCTCTCGGTAAATTGGGAGACGGTAATGTAAATGTAGTGTGTTGAAGGTGTGCCGTAAAATGCGGACTGGATTTTAGGGAAACCGAAGCAAAAACTGGAATGGATTATGTAAGTCGGTGCGCTGGAAAACCCGGACCAGACTTAAAAAAAAAAAAAAAAAGGATCGCAAGTCTGGATCGGAATTTTTCCGTGTTGGCCGATCCGATACCGATGCGCATTTTTTTGCCCATATCGGCGTCCGATCCGATCAAAATATCAGATCAGGACATCTCTAATACACATAATGCATTGTTGTTTGGCGTCTATTAAAATGAAACGATAATCAATCATGCTGTTGCTCCCCCTTTGAATAAAACGCTTGGCGTGTTCCTGCTAGACCCCCCCCCCCCAATTGTCAGACTTCCTATGCCATGTCGTTGACCTCTAGATTGATAGCAGTGCACGTGCTTCGCTTTGACCTCAACACTGTATTTACTTCTTTATGGAGTTTGATATTAAAAAAACAGGAAATGGGATTTGTTTCGATAAGTGGGTCATGAACAGCTTGTTAAAAAATGTAATGATGCTTATGATGGTCGTACTTGTGGGCAAAGTGCAATATTTTCAGCAGGTACTTGTTGTATACAATTTGAATTTTTTTTGCCAAGTAGACAAAACACATTCACACAACCTCAATTCTAGTTCTCATTGCGGAAAGGACTTTAATTAAACAAACACTAAGCGGGTCTGTCATGCAGTTGTTAGGCCACTCAGACCAGACGCTGTTGGAATTTTAACATGTAAGGTCAAGCATTAGCCAGTGTGAGGTTTATATATTAACCCCTCCGGGTATCCGCTTGCCAAACTGGCCCAGTCTGGGTTCGCATCATCACATAGTCAAAGGGCATCAATGAAAGCTTTTATGACTTCACTGTCTAATCTTAAACAACATGCCCCAAAGCTCTTATCTGAGCTTTATCTCTCGTTTCAAGCCAATAGGTTCATTTTCATACAACTGAAAGGTTCACCCGACAGAAACCAGACTGTATTAAGTATGGGAAAAAATGCAGTTTGATTTGTTACATTTCCAGATCTGAAAAAGTATTGCAAATGGACCTTATTGCATGTAAAAAAATATTTGGGTATATACTTAAATATTTAAATTAAAAATGTTTTATGTTCTTCAACTGACATTTGCAGTTATATAAGCTCAGCTAGAACACAGCATAATAACGTTTCGAGTTGTAAGACTGTCCAAATCTCAATTCAGATTAGCTAGCACCACCTATTCTAGCTTGTGTGACTGCACTTCATCAACAGCGTGCGTAAAAACAAACATCGTGTATGATCATATTTCAAGTGTGTGTGTTCTCTGTTGTTTACAGATTCTCTCACAGTGTATGTGTGGCAACAACATGTCTGTGCCGCTGCTCGCCGAGGCTGTGACGGTGTCCGGGAATGAAAAGGAAACCGCGGCGGTGAGTCGAAAGCCACTCGCCTATATTGTTACCTGATGGCGATACAGGTACTATTATCATGTTTTCAGTAAATATCCAGGTGAAGGTGTAATAGCACACCTTCTTGGGGTCTAGAAACCGCCCATCTTTATTCCTGCAGGCTTGTCAAATTTATAACATGATGAATCACAATCATATCAGGGATTTTATTTGTCCAAAAGGCTACCATGAGGAGTTGTAATTGTTTTGTTTTATGTGCACCCTTATTTACTTTCGGTATTTACACGTTCAGATGATAAAACTCAATTTATTGGTAATTACCGTATTGGCACGAATATAAGACGGCCCTCTTTTTCAAGACTCAAGTTTGAAAAAAGACTTTTTGAACACCAAATTAATTTTATACAGAAAATAAACAAACACATGATTATAACAAGATATTTGAGATGAAAAACCATGTCATTTTACCTCATTCAAATCTTAATATCTGAACATTTAAATATGTAAAATAAAGTGCAATCACATTCATAAATGAATGGCTTCTGGTTTTTGATATGTAAATAAACCACAAAATTGCAATAACTGCATTAACCATCAAAGTGAACTCTTAACTGTAGTCTTGAAACAAATCTGAATAAGGAAAAACATTGCAATAAAAGAATGCAAACTGGTTAAACTTGAGAATAGCTGAGATCTGTCATGACAGAACATCGCTTCAATATCTGGCGCCATCTAGCGTCGTGAATGGGTATAACGTCTAGACCACGAATGTAAGACAACCCCCACTTTTTCAGTCTTATTTCAATACAAAATGCACCGTCTTATATTCGGGCCAATAGGGTATTTTGTGGAGCCTACTGGGAATTTGGAACTACCACTTCAGTTAAGATTGTGAGTAGCAGACGTGAGTAGCGTAGCCAAACGTTTTACTCTAGTAAGAATAGCGTTACACAAGTAAAAGTAAAATTTGTCATCCAAAAAATGTACTCAAGTACAAGTGGAAAAGTATTTGGTGAAAAGAATACTCAAGTAATGAGTAACATTGTGAGTAACTGCTTAAGATGTTTGATTTTTGGGGGGGGGATTTTTTTTGAAGGGGGGCACTCCAGACAACCGACGAAGCGGCTGGTAGCGATATTAAACACTATTTTACAGCTCTATATTACATCATCTTAACCTTTCTGTTTGACCCTTCCTTCACCCAACCAAGCCCACTTTACGCCCGCAAACAGAGCCCCTTACAGGCCCGAGTGCGGTCATGCCCCCAGCACCCCCCTAAGTTCCGCCTCTGTTTCTGACTTTTAAAATTATATTTTGGCATTACTTTTGAAAATATGCCCTTTTTCGATACAATTACAACCTTATTGCATGTGAAAACTTTATTATTATTGTTATTATTAGGGCCCGAGCACCAACTGGCGCGAGGCCCTATTGTAATGCAAATGTTCTTGTGTCTTGTCTTTCCAAATTTCCAACAATAATTTACAGAAAAATATGGAATATTTTAGGGATGGTTTGAATTGCAATTAATTACGATTAATTAATTTTTAAGCTGTGATTAACTCAATTAAAAATTGTAATCATTTGACAGCCCTAGTATGAATGCGAAATCATATTGGAGGTACAGTGCCTTGCAAAAGTATTCGGCACCCTTGAACCTTGCAACCTTTCGGCACATTTCAGGCTTCAAACATAAAGATATAAAATTTTAATTTTTTGTCAAGAATCAACAACAAGTGGGACACAATCGTGAAGTGGAACAAAATTTATTGGAT
This sequence comes from Corythoichthys intestinalis, assembly GCF_030265065.1. NCBI lineage: Eukaryota > Metazoa > Chordata > Actinopteri > Syngnathiformes > Syngnathidae > Corythoichthys > Corythoichthys intestinalis. The sequence continues at coordinate 26,454,337 of NC_080416.1, forward strand.
AATTTAAACTTTTTTAACAAATAAAAAACTGAAAAGTGGGGTGTGCAATATTATTCGGCCCCCTTGCGTTAATACTTTGTAGCGCCACCTTTTGCTCCAATTACAGCTGCAAGTCGCTTGGGGTATGTTTCTATCAGTTTTGCACATCGAGAGACTGACATTCTTGCCCATTCTTCCTTGCAAAACAGCTCGAGCTCAGTGAGGTTGGATGGAGAGTGTTTGTGAACAGCAGTCTTCAGCTCTTTCCACAGATTCTCGATTGGATTCAGGTTTGGACTTTGACTTGGCCATTCTAACACCTGGATACGTTTATTTTTGAACCATTCCATTGTAGATTTGGCTTTATGTTTTGGATCATTGTCCTGTTGGAAGATAAATCTCCGTTCCAGTCTCAGGTCTTGTGCAGATACCAACAGGTTTTCTTCCAGAATGTTCCTGTATTTGGCTGCATCCATCTTCCCGTCAATTTTAACCATCTTCCCTGTCCCTGCTGAAGAAAAGCAGGCCCAAACCATGATGCTGCCACCACCATGTTTGACAGTGGGGATGGTGTGTTCAGGGTGATGAGCTGTGTTGCTTTTACGCCAAACATATCGTTTTGCATTGTGGCCAAAAAGTTCAATTTTGGTTTCATCTGACCAGAGCACCTTCTTCCACATGTTTGGTGTGTCTCCCAGGTGGCTTGTGGCAAACTTTAAACGAGACTTTTTATGGATATCTTTGAGAAATGGCTTTCTTCTTGCCACTCTTCCATAAAGGCCAGATTTGTGCAGTGTACGACTGATTGTTGTCCTATGGACAGACTCTCCCACCTCAGCTGTAGATCTCTGCAGTTCATCCAGAGTGATCATGGGCCTCTTGGCTGCATCTCTGATCAGTGTTCTCCTTGTTTGAGAAGAAAGTTTGGAAGGACGGCCGGGTCTTGGTAGATTTGCAGTGGTCTGATGCTCCTTCCATTTCAATATGATGGCTTGCACAGTGCTCCTTGAGATGTTTAAAGCTTGGGAAATCTTTTTGTATCCAAATCCGGCTTTAAACTTCTCCACAACAGTATCTCGGACCTGCCTGGTGTGTTCCTTGGTTTTCATAATGTTCTCTGCACTTTAAACAGAACCCTGAGACTATCACAGAGCAGGTGCATTTATACGGAGACTTGATTACACACAGGTGGATTCTATTTATCATCATCGGTCATTTAGGACAACATTGGATCATTCAGAGATCCTCACTGAACTTCTGGAGTGAGTTTGCTGCACTGAAAGTAAAGGGGCCGAATAATATTGCACGCCCCACTTTTCAGTTTTTTATTTGTTAAAAAAGTTTAAATTATCCAATAAATGTTGTTCCACTTCACGATTGTGTCCCACTTGTTGTTGATCCTTGACAAAAAAATTAAATTTCATATCTTTATGTTTGAAGCCTGAAATGTGGCGAAAGGTTGCAAGATTCAAGGGGGCCGAATACTTTTTGCAAGGCACTGTATTGCCTCCTCGGTAGCCACCCGCCGCAAACATCTTACATGTCTGTTGGCCCTCCTCCTCTAAGCCCCAGCCGTCTGTAACTTTTTTTTTAGCTGAAGTATTCCCACACCAGCTATTTCATTCACCTCCTCCAGCCATCGTGTAGCAAGGAATTTTTCCTGAAGTATTCCCAAACCAGCTATTTCATTCACCTTCTCCAGCCATCGTGTAGCAAGGGATTTTTCTCTGCATTTTTGGAACATAAAAAATCATTAATACCGTACGGACGGTATGATGGGAAATTTTTGCGGTTTTGAAACCGTGACGTTTTCCTACCACGGTATACCTTGAAACCGGTAATCAGCATATGTCTACAGTCAATCTATAAGTTTACTCTTTACAGCAAAAATGCCTACATTTTTAATTATTATTAATGCACACTTAAAGCTTTCAGTGAGCCACTCTCCACCAACTTATTGCTACATGTAGCTGAAAGCGCCTCGAATTGTTGTTTGCACATCCCACAGTTGCCCTGCAAGGAGGCATGCGTGCGTGTGATGCAATATCTGCAAATTTAGATGCTGGACAACGCATTGTGGGAAGACGGTGTCAAAAATTAAATTTACCTTGCATTAATGTCTTTGCCATATACTGTATACGTCTAAATAATCAAGTGGTTTAAATACATTTTTCCTGTATTTGTTGCAGGTGATCTTTCTACATGGATTGGGAGACACAGGGTAAGCAAGCGGCTCGGTTTAGGCTAAAAATAAATCCAATTACCCTGAATGTACTTAAACTGGGACAAGCATAACTGGAGTAGTCTCAGCGTGAATTCAACAAGGAAAAGGTTTCTAATACCCCTTTCCCACTGGCCAAAAAACCCATGTCAACCCACTAACAATCTGCTTTTGGTGGCAGTGGGAAAGGTGCAGCGACCCGCCTCGACCCGTGTCAATCAACCCGCCAAGCGACCCGCGTTAAAATCACCTCGGCTCTGATCGTCATGCAGTGTGAAAGCAAAACCCCGGGTCAACAGTCAACGCCCTAATATACGTGGTGACGTAGGCTCTTACATGATGCGTCATAACAACGTGCCAGTCGCCTCCCATTTAACACGCCTCACAACTGTAGTTACGTCGATGCTCATAACAAAGCTATTCGAAGAAGAAGAATTCACGTAGCCTACGTTGCCTCAGCACAAGCAGAGAGTTGATCCTTTGCTGCATTTCGATCATTTTGAGGGCAGTAAAAAGCATGAAAACAGAGAACACAAACGGAAAGGAGGCTTCCATGTTGCTCTGCATTGTTTACTTCTTTGAACTGAATGAATTCAGTCGCACTTGTCGACGCGCTGAGGAGGGGTCGGGGGTTAGACGGGTGGGGAAAAAAAAAAAGACTGCTTTTTTTTCGTCAATGGGAAAGGTGCCAAATGCCAATTGCTAGTGGGTTGCATCGGCTTGGAAAAAACGCGCGTTCACCCACTAGTGTCAGTGGGAAAGGGGCATAAAAGGTGTCAGTGTTTAAAAAAAAAAAAAAAAAAAAAAAAGAGGAACAAACAGGTTGCAAACAATATCTTGAATTGTGTCTAGTGTCTACATTAGTATGGAGATAGAATAGTACGAAAAGAAGTGAGGTTGTAGAATGAAAATTATCCCTGTAAAATGACCAATTTTAACTAAAAAAAACACTTGTATTTCCAAATTTTGCGTTGTAAAATAAACATGAAAAAAACTCGAAGGAATAAATTGTTCTACAAGTTGTTTTTTTTCTGTTTGCAAATTTTTTTTTTTTGTTCTACAGGTGTTTTTTCTTGTCTTTTTTTGACCACGACTTGGAATGATGTTTTAGTGTTTGTGTTGTACAACAGATTATTTAGATGTACAAGTAGTTTTTTTGGTCTGTGGTTACAAGTGAGTTTTGTCTCTGAAAACACGACAACGGGGAGACAAAACCCGTGAGGTTGTAATTGGTGGTTTTTAACCTGTAGCAAAGAAAAAATACCCGTAGAACAAAAAAATCACTTGTAAATGAAAAAAAAACACTTGTAGAAATTTTTTTTACATTGTGTTTTTTCATGTTTATTTCACAAAACAAAATTTGGAAATACAAGTTGTTCTTTTTTTGTTTTACAATTAAAATTAGTCATTTTACAAGTTTTTTTTTTTTTATCTTAAACCTAGGTTACGAGTACCTTTTTTGGCTCATAAAACTCGACAAGAATGTGACAAAACTTGTGCACTTGTAATTGGTAATTTTTAATCCGTAGTGAAGAAAAAACACCTGTAGAACAAAAAACAAACTTGCAAACAGAAAAAAACTTGTAGAACAATTTATTCCTTCCAGTTTTTTTTCATGTTTATTTTACAATGCAAAATTTGGAAATATAAGTGTTTTTTTAGGTAAAATTGGTCATTTTACAGGGATAATTTTCATTTTACAACCTCACTTCTTTTGGCACTATTCTATCTCCATACATTAGCTCAATGGGTGCCATTGAAGGCGCTTAGCATCCTATTCATTTTGACTGGATTGGACGTCTAACGTTGTTGCACTGTAATCAGTATTCACAGCCAGTCTTTTGTGGGTACAGTGGTACCGCGACATACGATCGCTTCGACACACGATCTTTTCGACATCCGACGTAAAATTTGACTCGCCATTTGTTTCTGCATCCGACGAAATGCTCGAAATACGATGATTTATGACAGCCTCGCAATTTCCTTGTTTTCCTGCAAGACGCCCACACGGCGGATTTTCTTGTGAGAGAAATCAACATGGGTTCCAAGAATGTTAAAGCAGGTGGTGAAAAAAAAAAAGGTGAGGGTTACCAATGGAAAAATATGAGCGCGGGATGCGCGTACGTGAACTGCTTGACAATACTCCTCCGACCTCCGTTTGCCAGTCTTTATAAGTAAAAGGTGACAACCATTGCCAAAGAGCTCGCCAGCTTTTTAATCATTTATTTTAGAACTTGTGCAAAAAAACACGCCAACAGCCCTCAACAACTGGACGTTAAAAGTGAAAGGAATGCTATCTCAGGCACACCACACAAAATAAGACTGCCACATTAGAACATGATTTGTTACATTATTACAGGTATTATTGACATTATTATTACTATTATTATATATTATTCCGATTTGTATTCATAATGTATTTGTTTTGCTCTTTGTAATTGCTATTTGCAATTGTAAAAGCAGTATTTATTAAGGATTTAGTGTAGGTTTTCGGGCTGTGGAACGAATTAATGGAGTCATAATGTATTCTTATGGGAAAATGATGCTCGACATACGACCATTTTGACTTACAAACAAGGTCCTGAAACGAATTAACTTTGTATGTAGAGGTACCACTGTATTTACAAGTTACTTCCTGTTCATTTCAGGGCATTTGCAGACTACTTTCTGTTGATTTTGAGTCACTTCCTGGTCATTTGGGGATATTCTTGAGTCACTTCCTTTTCAGTAACCCAAATTCAACAGGTAGTGACCCAGAAATGCCCCAAATCAACAGGAAGTGACCTGTAAATGCTACAACAGGAAATGGAATTGATAAAAAACCAACAGGAAATCAGGTAAATGCCAAAAATTAACTCGTTGCCTGGCATTGCCTGCCACTGATGGCCGTAGACGTCCAATCGGTTTGAAGTCGTTCATTCGCTGCCACACTCCCAATTCAAATAGATTGGACGTGTACAAGTGATGAGCTCATTCCAATTCATAGTTTGTTGTTTTGTTTATTAGTTGTTTTGTACAATATCCTAGAATGATTTCCTGACCCGTGTATCATTAATTGTTGTATTGCCATATCTTGAGATCGTTATTGTGAGTGTTAAGTCCCAAATCGGAGACTCACTTAGGGCGCAACATAAAACGAGCCACACGTGTATAAGTGGATACAAATCAATTTATTTACACAAGCCAAATGAATACAAAGTACGAAAGAAGCTTGCCTTCACGGTAAGCCCAGGCCAAAACAACAAACAAAGGTAATCTATGCTTAAACCCCACCCGCTAACTAAACCCTGATCGTAACAAAAAAGAACAAATAGACAGTCACTACCCTGGCTTCCTAGAATACACAAAACAGGAAAAAATGGGTTGAACAAAAATGGCTGCAGACCCCGACTGCTTCGGTGCTCAAATGTACAGAGCTGAACAAAAACGATCCAATAATGGAAAAACACAAAAGACCTTACCGAACGTTGGGGAACCCGTGTGACGTCGCCGCTTGGCGACGTCAAAAATGGTGAGCTACTAGTTTATTTTTTGAATGAAAATTTTACAAATTTAAAATGAAAACATTAAGCCTTAGATGCATAAGTGGATCAAAAATGACCCAGTGAGGTTGTTATCTTGAAATATCTTTGGAATGAAAAATTGTTACCAATTCATATTCCAGGTATTCCTAAAAAAAAACATGTTTTTGATGTAATGCCATTAAAATTTTTGATGAACTTGTTATACATTTGAAGAAATTGTCATTTTTGTATTACTAGCCTAAGCTTCCACAAGTGGGTCAAAAATGACCCATATGCATTTTCTATGGAATCCAATGGGAATTTTTCATTCTTATCAACTTTGGCTGTCAGGAATAAATTTACCATGGACCACACAGACTGTATGTAAAAAGTGACATCCCTTAAGAATATTACACAGCAAGAGCTGATACGTGTACTGTATTATGTCCATATAGTATTTTGTGTGTGTCTTTCATGACTCTTTATTATTATTTATCAACAAATTAACCTCTATTTAATAACTAGCTAGCTAACTAAGGCTCGGTTCATACCGCAGGTCCTAATGCACAATTTTGATTTCTTGTCATATCTGTTTTTTTGCCGTACCCGTTCAGACTGCCTTTGTCTACTGAGCCTGTTCAAGTATCACACATGCGCTCTAATTCGCAGTCCGAGATGCGCTGTGCAAACTGGCCCGCATGCACAGGAGCATTAGAGCAGAGAAAAAAACGAGCATTGTCAGGCTTATTCTCGACCCATTTTATTTTTTTATGACTGTTGTCAAGCCCGCTCCTTCCCCAAAAGCCGCGTTCAAGCTAGGCACTAACGCTAATGTACAGCTACCGTAGCACCCTGTCTCTTTCGCTCTTTGATATTAATTGCTGCATGAATTCCAATTTGTGGGACTTGACAGTTCAGACCGCAGCCACATTCTGGAAAAAATGTGGCCCGGATGGGATTTTAACCACATACGAAAGTGACCTGGATCGAATTTGAAAACGGTCCACGTCGAGTCGGAAAAACACGAAAAAATCGGATTTGTGCTAGATTTACAGCTGAAATGGTCCTACAGATGTTGGATGATGGAGAGGCAGTGACGGGGTAGGACTCAAGTGTCCGAAATTTCTGATGATGAGGACCCAGACTATTGTCCAGGTGGCAGTGGCAGTTGTCCACCTGGAAATCCAACTGAACAGCATCAATCTGACTCATAAGATTCCACTTATGTGTCCTCTGAAGAAGAGGGTTTCCAAATCATGGCGAACAGAATGAGTTGGTAGGGCTCTTACTAGAGAGAATTACCTCCCACCCAGCGCAGAACACAGAGCCACAATATCCTCAGAAATCAGTCAGTGCCTCCACAAGGGCTCAGCACCGCTGTCTCACCAAAAAGATGCATGGGAGCTCTTCATCATTGATGATAAAATACAAGGAAGGATGAAGTCTATTGCTGGTTTTTCGGTTTGTGCATCTAAGGGTTAAGAGGGGTTTTAATATAAAATTACTATAACTTGTACTAACATTTATCTTTTAAGAACCACAAGTCTTTCTATCCGTGGATCCCTTTAACACAAAGAATGTTAATAATGTTGATGCTATCTTCTGGATTTTTTTATAATAAACAAATACAGTACATATGTACAGTATGTTGAATGTATATACAGTGCCTTGCAAAAGTATTCGGCCCCCTTGAACCTTGCAACCTTTCGCCACATTTCAGGCTTCAAACATAAAGATATAAAATTTTAATTTTTTGTCAAGAATCAACAACAAGTGGGACACAATCATGAAGTGGAACAACATTTATTGGATAATTTAAACTTTTTTAACAAATAAAAAACTGAAAAGTGGGGCGTGCAATATTATTCGGCCCCCTTGCGTTAATACTTTGTAGCGCCACCTTTTGCTCCAATTACAGCTGCAAGTCGCTTGGGGTATGTTTCTATCAGTTTTGCACATCGAGAGACTGACATTCTTGCCCATTCTTCCTTGCAAAACAGCTCGAGCTCAGTGAGGTTGGATGGAGAGTGTTTGTGAACAGCAGTCTTCAGCTCTTTCCACAGATTCTCGATTGGATTCAGGTCTGGACTTTGACTTGGCCATTCTAACACCTGGATACGTTTATTTTTGAACCATTCCATTGTAGATTTGGCTTTATGTTTTGGATCATTGTCCTGTTGGAAGATAAATCTCCGTTCCAGTCTCAGGTCTTGTGCAGATACCAACAGGTTTTCTTCCAGAATGTTCCTGTATTTGGCTGCATCCATCTTCCCGTCAATTTTAACCATCTTCCCTGTCCCTGCTGAAGAAAAGCAGGCCCAAACCATGATGCTGCCACCACCATGTTTGACAGTGGGGATGGTGTGTTCAGGGTGATGAGCTGTGTCGCTTTTACGCCAAACATATCGTTTTGCATTGTGGCCAAAAAGTTCAATTTTGGTTTCATCTGACCAGAGCACATTCTTCCACATGTTTGGTGTGTCTCCCAGGTGGCTTGTGGCAAACTTTAAACGAGACTTTTTATGGATATCTTTGAGAAATGGCTTTCTTCTTGCCAGTCTTCCATAAAGGCCAGATTTGTGCAGTGTACGACTGATTGTTGTCCTATGGACAGACTCTCCCACCTCAGCTGTAGATCTCTGCAGTTCATCCAGAGTGATCATGGGCCTCTTGGCTGCATCTCTGATCAGTTTTCTCCTTGTTTGAGAAGAAAGTTTGGAAGGACGGCCGGGTCTTGGTAGATTTGCAGTGGTCTGATGCTCCTTCCATTTCAATATGATGGCTTGCACAGTGCTCCTTGAGATGTTTAAAGCTTGGGAAATCTTTTTGTATCCAAATCCAGCTTTAAACTTCTCCACAACAGTATCTCAGACCTGCCTGGTGTGTTCCTTGGTTTTCATAATGCTCTCTGCACTTTAAACAGAACCCTGAGACTATCACACAGCAGGTGCATTTATACGGAGACTTGATTACACACAGGTGGATTCTATTTATCATCATCGGTCATTCAGAGATCCTCACTGAACTTCTGGAGTGAGTTTGGTGCACTGAAAGTAAAGGGGCCGAATAATATTGCACGCCCCACTTTTCAGTTTTTTATTTGTTAAAAAACATTAAATTATCCAATAAATGTTGTTCCACTTCATGATTGTGTCCCACTTGTTGTTGATTCTTGACAAAAAAATAAAATTTCATATCTTTATGTTTGAAGCCTGAAATGTGGCGAAAGGTTGCAAGATTCAAGGGGGCCGAATACTTTTGCAAGGCACTGTATCAGTCTCGTGTCTTATCTTTCCATTCCAACAATAATTAAACAAAAACAGCAGGCGAGGAGGTACGCGACATGAATGCTACAACCTCCCCGTCCGTTGACAGCGGCTGAAATTTTGAAGTTTGACGGCGTCCTTCGGTGGCCAATCATCGGCGGCCACGACGTCTGCATTCTGTGTCGATCAGCCCACGTCACGTTGGGAGGGGAGGCAGCCAGCTGGCGGAGACAAGGATCCGCTGACGGGGTGTCTCAAAATAAAACAACAATTAAACGACCAGGGCTGTCACAGTGAGCTTTGCTGAGCAAATTGTATCGCGAGGTACCCATAGGTTCCCACCTCTAGTGACTTTTTCGTCAGGGAAAATGGGGGTCAAAGCAGTCGAGTCGAACATGAAAGAAGAAAAACACAGTTACTGTGAAAGAAAAAAAAATCACTAATTGTTGTGACATATTTTGGTCTTAAATTATATTTTAAAGGTCTTAAAAACTTTAAATCCATTAAATTTGACTTTTAAAAGGGTGCAAGAACCCTTTACTTTGCATCAACATTTAAAGCTTTAGGCGACTAATTTCCCAGCACGTGTTTTTGGCATCTCGTGTTGCCTGCCTTTCTTGACAAATTTAATTCCACTTAACTTTCATCAAAATACATTAAAAAATCAAAAGTCATTTAACTCTTTTTGTGTTTTCAGGCACGGGTGGGCCGACACCTTGACGGGGATCCAGCTGCCTCACGTCAAATTCATCTGCCCCCACGCGTGAGTGCCCTTAAAAGGATTAACCTCCCTTCTTTCCCTTTTCCGACAGTCAAGCTAGTCATTTTAGCTCGTTACTGACCTCCGTGAAGTTGCCCCCCCCCTTCAGATGTTGAAATTTATAGAAAAATTATGTCATTCGTTTTTGCTAGGTTTGTGCTGAAAAAGTTTTTGTTTGTGCTGCTATCGTTTTTGAGATATTAACAAATTCTCTTACAGGAGAATCCGAGGTCAACCAGCCCCGATTTTGATTAAAAATTGTGCCAATCGTTTTTACTACGATTGTGCCGTAAAAATTTTCGTTATCTTGTCACATCATCACTCGAAATTAATATCTCAAGCCCCCCATTTTCTGCAAAATGGACCCCAAGGGGTGCCATTAGTGTGTGCTATGTTTGCGCTAGTTGTTGGGACACCCCTCGTTATTGAGAGAGTTGGTACGCTTGGTTAGCCGACGATGGTCCTGCGATTTGTGTCATCGAAATTAATATCTCAATACAGTGTATCACAAAAGTGTGCACACCCCTCGCATTTCTGCAGATATTTAAGTATATCTTTTCATGGGATAACACTGACAAAATTAAACTTTGACACAATGAAAAGCAGTCTGTGTGCAGCTTATAAAATAGAGTTCATTTATTTTCCCCTCAAAATAACTCAAAATATAGCCATTAATATCTAAACCCCTGGCAACAAAAGTGAGTACACCCCTTAGAAACTACATACATCCCTAAATGTCCAAATTGAGTACTGCTTATCATCCCTCCAAAATGTCATGTGACTCGTTACAGGAATGCTGAGAGATTGAAGATGTGGGGGGTCAGCCTGTTATTGCTCAGACCATACGCCGCACTCTACATCACATTGGTGTGCATGGCTGTCACCCCAGGAGGAAGCCTCTTCTGAAGACGGTACACAAGAAAGCCCGCAAACTGCACATGGATTACTGGAACCATGTCCTATGGTCCGATGAGACGGGCGGGCTTTCTTGTGTACCATCTTCAGAAGAGGCTTCCTCCTGGGGTGACAGCCATGCACACCAATTTAATGTAGAGTGCAGCGTACGTTCTAGCCCTAACAGGCTGACCCCCCACCTCTTCATTCTCTGTAGCAATGCTGACAGCACTCCTGTAACGAGTCACATGACATTTTGGAGGGAAATTGACAAGCAGTACTCAATTTGGACATTTAACTCATTTGCTCCCAAAAACGTATAAATACGTTCTATTTTGAATTGTTTCAGTGTCCCAAAGACATTTTTATACATCTTTTACGTTTTTTTTTTGTTTTTTTTTGTTTTTGTTTTTTTTTTTAAATACAAGAGACATCTCTGGGTTCTGATTCAATTTAGCTCCTAAGCACAAAACTGAAAATCCATTTTAAAGCAATAAAACTGGCCACTCTAAGGCAGTAGCACATTTGGTAGGACCCGAAACCCGATTCAATGGCAATGAACGGCTGGGCCGCCGGCGGAAGACAACCGGATGGCATCCAGGATGCCAGGCGGCGGACGACCGAGCAGAACAACCTAGAGGACACTCGGAATGCCAGGCGCTGGACGACCGAGCAGAACAACCGGGACCACCAGTGCAGCTGACAATGCCGTTGAGTCCGTGCTGCTCACCGAGCAGACCCCGCACCGACTCAAAAAAATCCATCTTTATGAGAAAGGCGGCGATGAGGGAAAAGTTTACCCGGCTGTCACGGACACAACGACGTCATCTCTCAGTTACTTATGAGTAAATAAATTGTTACTTTGCTATCAAAAGCTCTATTTGTCTTGTTTGTTATTTTGTCGAAGGAAAACATTACTCAGATGTTTGTGATGTCACAAAAGCGAAAAACAGCTGTGTTAAAGTCAGTTATGTTTGAAATGTATGCTCTTACAAAAAGCTCAATTTCTGTTTTTTCATCAGAAATTGGAAAATTGCTCACACTAAGCTATTTTCTAATGCTGATTTCTAAAGAATGGAAAAAGATATGAACTTATTCTTTTCTACTGAAAGAAGAGAGACTAATCTTTCTTTTGGTGGGTTCCATGTTTACATAGCAATAGAACAGAATTTTCTGTGGGCCTTGCAAAATCAGTCAAAATCCAGTAAAACGGCCAGGAGCGAAGGGGGTTGCACCGGTGAAAAGAGCTGGGAGTGAATTAGTTAAGGATGTACGTAGTTTCTAAGGGTGTACTCAGTTTTGTTGCCAGGGGTTTAGATATTAATGGGTATATTTTGAGGGTGAAATAAATTAACTCTGTTATATAAGCTGCACACGGACTACTTTTCATTGCGTCAAAGTGTCATTTTGTCATTGCTGTCCCCTGAAAAGATATACTTATCTGCAGAAATGCGAGGGGTGTACTCACTTTTGTGATACACTGTATCTATAAAATGATAGCAGGACAAATGATTTTTTTTACAGCGCAAATGTAGCTAGCATAAACGAATGGCATCATTGCGTGTGCATTTTGCAATAAATGGGGGGCTGTGTGATATCATCACTTCAAAATCAAATGATCTCAATATCTCAGAAAAAAAAATAGCAGCACAAAATCTCAAAAACAATAGCACATAGGAAAAAATTTTCAGCACAAATGAAATACATAAATTTGCGTCTGATGAGTGGCAAACTTCACAGAGGGTCGTTACTGTTTTCTGAGAGCCCCCTCTTTTCTCTTCCAGGCCAAGAATCCCTGTCACACTCAACATGAACGTCGTCATGCCCGCCTGGTAAGATTTGTTGATTCAGAGGCAGATGCAACAACACAAACTACAATATTTGATACATTTTACATGTTTTGCACAGGTTCGACCTCATGGGCCTCAGCCCCGAAACCCCGGAAGATGAGGCTGGGATCAAAACGGCGGCTGACAAAAGTAAGATTTATTAGATGCTAAAGTTGAACTACAAACATCAACACGAAGACTTATAGCTCCCCCAACTGGTGAAGTTGTATATCTTAAATCGGGGAAAGTAGAGAAACTATAACAGCATTTTAAATTTGGATTACTGTGTGGTCTGTGTTTAATTTCCCCACTATTCTACCTCTGGTCTTCCCTGCAGTCAAGGCCATTATTGAACATGAGGCCAAAAATGGCATCCCTCCTAACCGTATCATGCTTGGCGGCTTCTCTCAGGTAGGACTGGCGAGACTGTCTTTATGTGTGTGTGTGTGTGTGTATATATATATATATATATATATATATATATATGTATATATGTATTAGTGCTGTCAAATTTATCGCGTTAACGGGCGGTAATTATTGTTTTCAATTAATCACGTTAAAATATCTGACACATTTAATGTATGCACGGAATGACCCGCTCATGCATTGCCTTAAACCGATTACAATGACGCCGTTTTTTGCACATTGAGAGCTAAGAGGCAGAGAAAGGCGAGTAGACATAGGCGTTCATTAGACACGCCGTTTATGGGCATAAGCTTCGGCAATTCCTTCACAACAAACATAAGTATTATTTGGTGAAAGCACAACAAAAATATTCCTATATCTCAAAAAAAATAATGTTCACAAAAAGAAAACTGCTTCAGTCTGTATTAATGAGGCCCTATTCTCACAGTGTTAAACAATGCAAAAGAGAACTGGCATTCCCAATCAAAATAGCTATGCAAAATACACATAAAACTTACTCAGACTTTGACACAATCACACACACAATCATGCTACGAAAGGCACCCCGAAACGAATTTCGTATCTTGAGGTATTACTACATATATATATATATATATATATATGTATGTATATATATATGTATGTGTATATATATGTATGTATATATATGTATGTATATATATATGTATGTATATATATGTAAGTGCTGTCAAATTTATCACGTTAACGGGCGGTAATTAATTTTTCAAATTAATCGCGTTGAAATATTCGACGCAATTAACGCATGCATGGAATGACCCGTTCACGCGTTGCCTCAAACAGTTCACAATGACACCGTTTTAGCACACTGAGAGCGAAAAGGCAGAGAAATGCGAGTGGACACAGCCTTTCATTGGACCGCACTTTTTATTGGCTTCAGATTTGGCAACTCTTTCACAACAAATATAAGTATTGTGGTGAACGACGTGGGGTAGAATGACAGGAGACTATCTTTTTCTTAACACTCTTAATTGAAGACAACGCAGATCATACTATATACCATTTGCAGCCAGCACTGACAGTCATGGTTGCTCAAGTTCCCATCATGCATTTGGGCAGAACAGATAAGTCCCTACAGTATCATTTAGTGAAAGCACAACCAAAATAATATTCTTATCGGTCACAGGAGACTTTTTCTTAGCCCGCTTAATTGACCACAACGCACAACATACAGTATACCATTTGCAGCCACCACTGATAGTCATGGTTGCCCAACTTCCCATCATGCATTTGGATGGAACATTTAAGTCGCTACAGTATCATTTAGTGAAAGCACAGCAAAAATTATATTCCTATCGCTCAAAAAAATAATGTTCACAAAAAGAAAAGGGCTCAATGCAAAGAGAACTGGCATTCCCAATCAAAATAGCTCTGCAAAATAAAACTTACTCAGACTTTGCCTTGGCTAGATCTCTAAATAATTTCAAACTCGCCATTGACACCTTGTGGTGTATTTCAATCACTACCTTACGTAGTTAAAGACGCTAGTCTATTTTTTGTTTGAAAATTTTACAAATTTTATTAAAACGAAAACATTAAGAGGGGTTTTAATATAAAATTACTATAACTTGTACTCAAATGTATCTTTTCAGAACTACAAGTCTTTCTATCTGTGGATCCCTTTAACAGAAAGAATGTTAATAATGTTAATGCCATCTTGTGGATTTATTGTTATAATAAACAAATACAATACTTATGTACAGTATGTTGAATGTTTATGTCCGTCCTGTGTCTTATCTTTCCATTCCAACAATAATTTACAGAAAAATATGGAATATTTTAGAGATGGTTGGAATTGCGATTAATTACGATTAATTTTTAAGCTGTGATTAACTCGATTAAGAATTTTAATCGTTTGACAGCCGTAATATCTATATAATGTATATATATAGAAATATATTTTAATACAATAAAAGGTCCAAATGAAAGAGACTGAAGTGAAATTCTTGACCCGAAATGATATCTACTTCCCTTTATAGGGCGGGGCATTGTCCTTGTACACCGCCTTGACCTGCCAGCACCAGTTGGCCGGCGTGGTAGCCCTCAGCTGCTGGCTGCCGCTTCACAAGAGCTTCCCTTTGGTACATAGGTTTAATTGTACATAAGTGTACACACACGGCAAATGCAATGACATGCGGGTTCGTCTGTCGTCCAGGCGTTTAGCGGCAACAAGAACCTGCCCATCCTGCAGTGCCACGGCGAGAAGGATGAAATGATCCCCGTGCAGTTTGGCGCCATGACAGCGGAGAAGCTCAAATACATTGTCAACCCGCAGATGATAACTTTCAAAACCTATCCAGGGGTGCCTCACTCATCCTGCACTCAGGTACCAAATTTGATGATGTGTGATGATTAGGGATGTCCCGATCGCATATTTTTGTGTCAGTCACCTGATTTTAAGAATCTGCCGATACAGAGTCCCGATTCCATAGTGGGAAAAAAAGTTGTTTTTTTTGCTTTGATGCTCACGCTGCCGAGAACAGCCTATCACTTACACAATGAATGAGTTGTCAAAGCACACTTCAGACTTTGGGGCCGTTTACATGGTGACTCTCCGAGAAGACGAAAAATTTCATGTTTGCATTAACCGTATTGGCCCGAATATAAGACAGTGTTTTTTGCATTGAAATAAGACTAAAAAAGTGGGAGTTGTCTTATATTCGGGGTCTACTCATTATACCCATTCACAACACTAGATGGCGCCAGATATCATTGAAGCGATGTTCTGTCATGACAGATCTCAGCTACTCTCAAGTTTAACCAGTTTGCATTATTTTATTGCAATGTTTTTCCTTATTCAAATTTGTTTCAAGACTACAGTTATAATTACACCTCACTTTGATGGTTAATGCAGTTATTGCAATTTTGTTGTTTTATCACAATAAATTGGCTTATTTACATTTCAAAAACCAGAAGCCATTCATTTACGAATGTGATTGCACTTTAGTTTACATATTTAAAAATATCATGCTTTTTCTCTCAAAGATGTACTGTAGTTATTTTCTGTATAAAAATTAATTTGGTGTTCAAAAAGTCTTTTTTCAAACTTGTGTTTTGAAAAAGAGGGGGTCGTCTTATAATCAGGGCCGTCTTATATTCGGGCCAATACGGTATATGGTTCCGTCTCCATTCGAACAATGTCGCAATTCCGCATGAAAACGATGTAGATGTCTTGCCAGGCCCTAGGGGGCAGTACAGATTTACAAGGCGACAGCGAATGATGCACTTTGATCTCCTCAGTGTGGAAGACAACATTCCACTCCATGCAATGGCATTTTCTTTTGTTCAAAAAGGCACAAAAATGGAAACATTCTACATATCTAAATTAAATATAGTATAAAAACAGTAAATTAAAGCAGACGTTCCACCATATTTGCTGTTTTTAATGTTTAGTAGCACCGCTGCGCACGCCCAATGTGACGTGTACGAGTGCCGAAGTTATCGGCGCGGTCCCGCATGATACACGACGAAAACGCCGGAACTTTTGATATGCATGCGGAGCAAGCCCCCCTCAAGCCCTCGCGATCGAATTCTTCCACTTTGGAGGCAGGATTCCAAGGTTTGCGTCTTTGCCTTCCGTCTTCGCCGACACCATACGAACGCGAGGCTACTCCGCAACACAGTCATTGCGTCTTCGTGTCGCAGAGTCGCCATGTAAACTGCTCCTGCGTACCAAGCTTAACAATGATTAACAAATTTGTGGCTTTGATCATTGAGCTATTGAGTATTCTTTGGCCAGATCAAAGCTACAAACCTGTCAATATTTGTTAACTTTTAAGTACCAAACGCCAGCTGCACTGGTAACCAAGAAAAAGTTTGATCGCACTGCTTAGCGGGAGTGTGGGTGAAAGGCTGTATAAGCGTGAAGGAGAAAAATATATTTGTTTAAATTAAAAACCCGATCGGCTGCAAAATGGTGCGATTTCCGATCACGTGGTCAGATCGGGACATCTCTACTTGTGATGACTTGTGGTAATCCTGTTCTGTCCTGTCCGTCTGCAGGAGATGCTGGCAGTAAAGGAATTCATCGAGAAACACTTGCCTCGAATCTGACCTCACCTCAACCCTACTGTGACTCCCCCTCGTGACACTGACCTCTCGCCCTCCCGACCCTGATTTGTCATTCCCCTAACAGGAAACAGCCATGAGCACCCTACTTCCTTCCACACGCACGCAAATTGGATATTCTAAACATGATAATAACCCAAAGTCCTCATCCTCGCAATTCATAGCCTTTGGAGGGAGAATGCGAAACATTCCTCACGTTTTCTTCTTGATTATGTTTCTCATTTTTATCAACTTCCTGTGTCCTGATACATCTTTTGTTATCTACCAATCAACCTTCGTTCCTGATTCCGAGTGCTTTTTTTTTTAACGATCAGGAGTTTTTGTTGCTTGCTCTGAAAAAAACTCCATATTTCAAATGCTCATGAAGTAGATCTCCCTCCTTTGGCAAGTTTCAGTCGAACTCGCTGATAAAATGGCAATAGTACACTGGCACGGCTCCGGTAAAAAGCAACTGAAGAGTGATTTCAAGAATAGAAACAAAAGTTAACCCTGAAGAACTTGATCTGTGGTCAAAGAAATGTCTCTCTAAGGAGTCACGCGTGCGTAAAATACATACTTTTGCCAGGTGTTCTGCGTTTTTTTCCCGTTCCCATGAATGTTTTTACTCTCCTTGTGTTCTTCTGTTGGCACTCGTTTGGAAAAGCTTGGGGCAAAGGAAGAAGACATCCACTTTGATTGTTTTTGACAAATCAATGAATGTCTCGGTTGTGTCACAAAATAACAGTTGATTTTTGTCCTCTGACTGCTGCCTCACTTCAGATTTTTTTTTTTTAATTATTATTATTCAATGTGTGGCAGTGTCACAGATTCTCGTTTTCTTTCCTGGGTTCAAGTTTTTACATGTTATTGTGTAACAGAACTTTTTTTGTGTGTTTTTGCCACTGTTGTCATCTCATCCTTTTATTGTGTTGTTTATAATGATGGCCGTTAAGTAATGTGAGACTGGTGGTCTCTTGTTTCCTAGCAACTGTATGCAGAATAAATGACAAGAAAAATGCCATGTGTCCTTTTTAGGGCTGCAGCCATAGAATATTTTAGTAACGGAGTATTCGACTGAAAATTCTATCGATTAATCGAGTAATCGGATTGAAACATTTTTTTAGGTAAATAGCAATTATAAACAAGAAAAAACAAGACGTTTCACCTAATATTGAACCATTTTCAGACTGTCTTTATTTTCGATGTACATTGTTGAAAACAGCTTACAATTGCATCTCACATGTGACTAGAAAAAAGAAAAACAATTTCACGGCTTTCACTCAAAAAGCTTCTAGATCTTATAAAAAGAAATCTTATTTCCTACCTAAAAATGTCATGCCTGATAACACACATCACTTAAAAGTTAGGTGTTTTCCCATGATTGTCAATTGAATTTCCATTTGTGTGAAGCTATTTTTAAGTTCTGGTTAATCAAGTTTTAAGTTAGTCTAAATTGTAAGTAGGGCTCCAACTATCGATTATTTTAGTAGTCAATCGATTAACTCGTTAGAATAATTGAGTAATCAGATAGGGAACATGAAAAATTCAAATATCTGAGCTGAGCCTCGAATGGTATGAAAAAAAAAAAAAAAGGATCTATGTACAACAAAAGAACAATGGCTAACTTACATAGCAAAAGTCCACTAGCTTAAATGCTATAAACGCTTAACTTTTTTTTTTTTAAGTGTTCTTAACAATTGTTCAGACGCATATTCCAGCAAAAAAACTGCAAAATAAAACTTAATTTAATTACGAATGCATTGAAAAAAAAACATTAGCTCAAACAAAAACTTGGCTTATGTTGGTCTTAACATGGAGCAGCTGGATTCAGCCATGTGAAATTGGGCAGACTGGAGGGCATTGTATCCACCAAAATCAAAACTAAATGCAAACACTTTCAAAATAAACCTTTACAACGCCACTTTAATTAAACGAATACTTCAAGCAGCAAAATTTAATTTGAATCTTTTTTTCTAATCGAATACTCGAGTTAATCGATTAATCGTTGCAGCACTAGTCCTTTTTGTTGTTTTGGTAAAAGTAGAGTGTGGTTATTTATGTGGTTGGCGCATATGAAGAATTTAGCCTTTGCTTCTTTAAAGCATACTTCAGTCTGAAACACATTTAGCTGTTTATCATAATGAGATTTTGATGTGATATGCTAGTATTTGGAGTAAAATGTTTTGAGAACCACTAACATATTCAGAAACCAAGCAAGTCACGACGTACACTCGCTGTCTGTCGTTATCAAATAAAATGCGATAACAATTTACTTCGTGGCGCAATAAATTTAGTGGTGTAAACGGTTGTATTCCGTGAATATTTTTTTACACAATTATATATACAAACATAAACAGGTTCTTGACAGTATAGTATTGTAAAAAGAAACTTTATAACACTATACCACAATTTACAAAATCCTAATTGTTTGCAATATATTTGTACAGATTTCTGTGTACATTTTATCCCGGAAATAACGTGTATTCCGTCCCACCTACTTTTCCAAATTGACCAATTACGTGCTTAGGCTGAGGTAAGCGTCATCAGTAAAGAAAATCAACCAATGAAGTGGCAGAAGAGGGGAATTGACCAATGACATGACAAGGCGGGGCCTATGTACCGGAGGAAGAAAGACGCCTTTCAACGCAACCGTTTGTCGCCATTTTGACACATTAAAGTCACAGGGACTGTAGCGTGTTACCTTCATAACCTTTTTTTTTGTGCGATTTGAACACATACATTTGATAGTAAGGAACGATGTCTCGATTTTTTAATAATCGCAGCGGCATGGGGATGAATAATTTCCAGCCTCGCCGAAGTGGTGGAGGTGGCGGTCCGATGCGGGGTAATTTTATGGGAAGCCCCAATTTCAGGAACCACCCTTTCCAAAACCAGAATCGCCGGGGAGGAAACAATAACTTCAACCGAGGACAGCAGTCGGGTAACCAGAAGACCCATAACAACCAGAGCATGCCGCTCATCCCACCGCCAAGCCCCGGGCCTGCTCTCACGATGAAAGGCCCTATGGACAAACAGAAGGAGCAAGAGAATCCGACGACCACTGTCACGGAGACAAAGAATCAACCCCAGGTCAAGCAGGAAATTACATCGCCCCAGTCGAACCAGGCCAATACGACTCCACAGATCAAGTCGCCTACTGGAAATGCTAGCGGACGACAACCGCAGCAGAATCAATCCACGCTCACGAGTCCTAAGCCAGGCCCTCAACCAAACCAACAGAATCTGAAAACAAGCTCGCAAGCAAACCAGCAGAACCAGAAGACAGGGATACAACAGAACCAGAAGGGAGGACAACAACAACAAAATCAGAGGGGAGGCCAACAGCAAAATCAACAGAATCAGAGAGGAGGCCAACAGCAGAACCAGAGGCCGGTCCAGCAGCAGAATCAACAGAACCAGAGGCCGGTCCAGCAGCAGAATCAACAGAACCAGAGGCCGGTCCAGCAGCAGAATCAACAGAACCAGAGGCCGGTCCAGCAGCAGAATCAACAGAACAAGAGGCCGGTCCAGCAGCAGACTCAACAGAACCAGAGGCCGGTCCAGCAGCAGACTCAACAGAACCAGAGGCCGGTCCAGCAGCAGAATCAACAAAACCAGAGGCCTGGTCCGGAGCAGGATCAACAGAATCAGAGGCCTGGTCCGGAGCAGGATCAACTAAACCAGGGGCCTGGTCAGGACCAGAACCAGATGCCTGATCAAGAGCAGAATCAGCAGAACCAGAGGCCTGGCCAGCAGCAGAATCAACAGAACCAGAGGCCTGGCCAGCAGCAGAGTCCACAGAACCAGAGGCCAGGCCAGCAGCAGAGTCCACAGGACCAGAGGCAAGGCCAGCAGCAGAGTCCACAGGACCAGAGGCCTGGCCAGCAGCAGAATCCACAGGACCAGAGACCTGGCCAGCAGCAGAATCCACAGGACCAGAGGCCTGGCCAGCAGCAGAATCCACAGGACCAGAGGCCTGGCCAGCAGCAGAATCCACAGGACCAGAGGCCTGGCCAACAGCAGAACCCACAGAACCCGAGGCCTGGCCAGCAGCAGAACCCACAGAACCAGAGGCAGGGCTATCAGCAGAACCCACAGAACCAGAGGCAGGGCTATCAGCAGAATCCACAGAACCAGAGGCAGGGCTATCAGCAGAATCCACAGAACCAGAGGCAGGGCTATCAGCAGAATCAACAGAATCAGAGGCAAGGCTATCAGCAGAACCAACAGAGGCAGGGCCAGCAGCAGAACCAGCGGTTTGGCATGTTCCAAGCAAACCAACAGAACCAGATGATGGAACCGCAACAGAACCAACAAAATCAGGATACATTTAACGAGCCGGAGGAGCAAGAGGCCGCGGGCATGAGCACAGGCGAAAGCCAGGTTAGTTTTTTGTGTTTTTAATCCACATTTTACACAATAAATTTCACAATAATTGCGTCAAGATTCATACTCTTTAGAACTCGGTTTCGACGAGAATGGCTTTTTTGTACTTACGGCGTGTTCAATTTTATTATAAAGCACTCTGACCGGGCGGTGCTCTCAAGAACCCTTTCAGTAATGAGTTTCCCCTTTTGTCTCGTGTAGCCGCCCATCGGGATTTAACAAATTAAACGCACCCTCTGTGGTCGCCGCCTGCAATCCGCCATTTTGTCCAAAACATCCTTCGCCACAGTTACACAATGCATTGGTTTTAAAAAATATATATATATTCATGTTCTCGATATATTTGTATGCATATATGTACACGTATATATTGTCAATTGCCCGTTAAGAATGAATAAAGTTGAGTTTGTTCGCAGTTGGCCGTCGAAAGGAAACTGAACTCGCAGATTAAAAATGGCGACGAAAAAAACTATGCCATGACCCACATATGTGTGCCCCAGTGTCACATTTAATTTTGAAGCATTAGAAGTCGACATTAAAACATTATTTTGTTTTGTTTTGTGTGTTAAGGAGCAAAATTTCAAGGCAGCACTGTCCATGTTGCTGAAACCTGGCGAGAAAACATACACACAAAGATGCCGTCTGTTCATTGGCAACCTTCCAAGTGATATCACTGAGGATCATTTCAGGAAGATTTTCGCCAAGTATGGAGAACCTAGTGAAGTTTTTATCAACAAAGGAAAAGGCTTTGGCTTCATTCGACTGGTGAGATTTAACATTGTAATCATTAATGCAAGATAGAGTATTTTGATTTCCATGTTAAAGCATTGTAATACATTTCTTCCAGGAGTCCCGGGCCCTTGCAGAGATCGCTAAAGCCGAATTGGATGACCTGCCGATGAGGAACAGAAACCTCCGAGTCCGCTTCGCCACACACTCTGCGGCTCTTTCAGTGAAGAACCTATCCCCGTACGTATCCAACGAGCTCCTGGAAGAGGCATTTTCCCAGTTCGGGATGGTTGAGAGGGCCATCGTCATCGTTGACGACCGTGGGCGCGCCACCGGCAAGGGCATTGTTGAGTTTGCCTCAAAGCCCGCCGCTAGGAAGGCACTGGACCGGTGCAACGAGGGTGTCTTTCTGCTTACCACGTAAGTTTGATTCAGAATTATTGCCTCAGACCCTCCCTCCCCAATCATAGACAACTTTGTCTTTAGGACTGATCATTATAAAACGTACTGTCGTGGTTTTGTTTCAGGTCACCGAGGCCCATAGTTGTGGAGCCTCTTGAGCAGTACGATGATGAAGATGGACTTCCTGAGAAGCTGGCACAGAAGAACCCCAGATATCAAGTGTAAGCATGTCCCTTGTAGTATTTTTCCTCTTTGAGTACAATGTTAATGTAAAACAGTGTTGTTTTTGGGAGCCCTTTTAATTTTCGTCTTTGTGTTTTGGACGATAATACTTCTTAATCTTAGGCCATGTCTACACCTAGCAAGGGTTTTTAAAACAGAGAATCCTGCTCTAGTATGTCGGTAAAAATAATTACATCCACACCAGCAAGTTTGATGAAAGAAGAAAAAAAAGCTTCCACAGCCAACCGCATTCTTTTATTTAAATACGTTCATAACAATGGTGGAAAAATAATCGTTCATAATAGAGCTGAAACGGTTACTCAATTAATTGGAGTAACTCGATTTTAAAAACCGATCGAGGCATTTTTTGGAATCTTAATTTTGCCAGCTCTAATCATGACGTTTTGCCCGGACTACTTTTAAAGCGTCACAGCAGGCTGATGGTGTGTAGAGGAAGAAGCAATAATACTTTACTACAGCCACAACAAACTACGCCAATGTTGCTACAAACTATGCCCACATGATGCTACGGTGGTAGTGTCTGATGCATCTCAGAGATATCACATTTATGTGACGAACTTGCAGACGTTCGTAAACAGTTGCCATCTTAAAGCGGTAGACTTCTCAGCGCTATTAAATAAGAACCTTACTGTTAGAGCTGGGAATCTCTGGGCACCTAACGATTCGATTACGATTACGATTCAGAGGCTCCGATTCGATTATAAAACGATTATTGATGCACCCCCCTCCTTTTTTTTCTTTTTTATGTTTTGTACATTAGTTCCAAAATTGTTCAAAAATACTCTCAGGCTAAACCACACTACTATTTCAGTATCAAGTTAACATATAGCAGTAAACAAATATACCAAAATAACATTAAATAAAAAACTCCAGTCCCCATTCTGTATCAGCAGCTTTAAACTACATTCAATTAATTTAATGTTGTGAATGAACCGTTAAATTTGTTAAAATTGCTCCCGTTATTCCATAATTTCCCTTTTGTCTACTTTCAACATGTGAAAGTTTTAAAACTATTTTAAAGATAGATTCAAGTCAATATTTTACCGATTTAGGAGTATTTTAGATAAAAAGTTAATTAGGTTTGCTTGGAAGGTTCGCTACAACAGCCTTGCAGGGAAGTGTACTGCTTTAAGATGGCGGCCGTTTATAACGCCCGCATCTAGCTTTTTGTAGATGTGCTGCTAACACTACCAAATTTATATTGCATCTAGTCCTATATAAATGATAGCCACCGTAACAGTACTTGTAGCAGCTTTTCGGCAGCAGTCAGGTATGTTGTTGTGTTTTTTTATCTCGTTGCATGAGTTGAGCTAGAGCCGTGAGTTGAGCATTGGCATTACCCGAGGGGCCGGGAAATGGGAAGCATGATGTTTAGCTACTCTCGCTCTGTTCCGTCCCGAAGACCGCGCGGCGCACTTCCGCTTTACTTCGCATATTTCAATAATCGGAATTTGGATGTTTGTGAATCGTTCTCGAATCTTCCACGGCCGAATCGCGAATAATCTAAGAATCGGAAATTTTGCACACCTCTACTTACTGTACCTTGCTAACGTAACATTAGCCCTGCAGAGGGCTAGGTTTCTATGAATTTTGACTACTGTCAATGCGTGGCTAACGTGTCTTACATACAGGCTTTGTTTAATCTGTAAAAACACAGCGCTCTAGAGGGATAAGTGTGTAAAATTAAAACATAATAAAGCTAACTGTCAATTTTTGCTTGGTAGTCATTGCTGGATAAAACCCCAAGGAGCACTGTTGCCTAATGTGCTCCAATACAGCACGCATCATACATTTATTTTGAACACTGCAAAAACCTGAAATCCTATCAGTACATACAATTTAGACTAACCTAAAACTAAACTAAAACTTAAAAATAGCTTGACACAAATGGCTAATTAATTGAAACACGTGGGATAAACTAGTGATGTGTGTCATCAACTGTAATGACATTTTTAGGTAAGAAATAAGAATTTTTTTGTTTGGTAAGCTCCTGTATTTTTGAGTGAAAGCAGTGAATTTGTTTTTATTTTTCTGGTCACATTACAACAATTGTTGGCTGTTTTCAACAATGTACATCTAAAATAAAGGCATTAATTGTCTAAAAATGGTTCAGTATCTGGTGAAATGTCATTTTCTCATGTATATTTATAATTGCTACTTTTAAAAAAATGAATCGATAGAATTTTCAGTAGAATACTAAAATATTTGATAGCTGCAGCCCTTGTCCATAATACACCCATCCTTCGCCTGTCTTCTTCAACATGAAGCACTGCAAGAGTTTGTAAATAAATGGAAGCAAAAAAGCACTTGTCTAATTTACTCCAAATGCTAACTTAGCATGCATGACGTAGTGACAAAGTTTGTTGCGGTCAGTGATGTTTCAACAGTTGAATCTTCGGTTATCAGTGTCCACATGATGGCGCCACAACCGTAGAATTCGAAAATCTTGTCTTTACACGGTGTTTTTAGGAACCCTTATTTAAATGTGCATGTGGATGAAAGGCAAAAATGTCTCTGTCTAGTTTGTGCTGACGAAAACTAATTTTGTGTAGTTTTAGTCTTCTTTTCCTCAAAAGGGTTTCGTCTCTTCAAATTCAAAAGTTTTAGTCCAAAAATAAATAAATGCTTCCAATAATTTCGAATGAACATTAAGAAGCACATATTGTAGTGTCTGCAAGGACAACGTCAACTTAGTGATAATACATACTCAACATGAAAACTACATTATTTTCAATTATTCCACCTGGACGCCACAAACTGTGTTTAAAAAAAAAAAAAATTTTTTTTTTTTTAAAGTTTTTAAAGAGGATGCTAGCCTAATGCTAACATGAATATGAATGCTATGCTAACGCTAAGAGTTACATTTAGTGTTTGATGATCACTCAGGACAGCCCTTTGAAGGCTAAAGCAGCATTTCATATTCTCTCTTGCCAAGATAAGAAAACAAATCTTGCCGTGTGTTTCAAAACAAGCAAGCCTGAGAGGACACTGGTGAGTTGGAAGAGCGCAGCACGTCAGATGAGTGACACAACCAGACACTGCTACGACGCAGGCTAACTACACATAAAATGTTACGCATTGTGAACGTGACAAAAACTAGGGCATATTTTTGTCTAATTCTCGTTATGTTTGTCTCCAAAGACGTGTTTTTTGCTTGTTACAGTCTATTCATTGTTAGGAAAAAATTGTTCGTCGACAAAATATTCCACTCATCGTTCACGAAAACAACTGATGTAAAAATTTCTTCTTTCCCTTTTTTCCTTTTAACAGAGAGCGAGAGGAACCCCCGCGCTTTGCCCGTCCCGGTACCTTTGAGTTTGAGTACTCCAAGCGCTGGAAGTCACTGGATGAGATGGAAAAACAACAAAGGCAGCAGGTGGAGAAGAACATGCGCGAGGCACGCGAGAAACTGGAAAGTGAGATGGAGGACGCTTACCACGAGCACCAGGCCAACCTGCTCCGCCAGGGTAAGGCTGCCAAAACACCATTATGTGTGTTCAGGACCATTTTGGTGCCTCTGAACTAAATTTCACTTTCCCCCGCAGATTTGATGAGGCGACAGGAGGAACTTCGGCGCATGGAAGAGATGCACAGTCAGGAGATGAAAAAGCGGAAGGAGCTGCAATTGAGGTACTATGCTTTTTATATCCACAAAGGTGTTGATATCATACTTAAAGCATCAACTCTTTACGAGCAGACAAGAAGAAGAACGTCGCAGGCGTGAAGAGGAGATGCTTCGCAAGCGGGAGCTGGAGGAACAAATGAGACGCCAACGAGAGGAGACCTACAGGATGGGCAGCTACATGGACGTGAGTTAGACACCCTGTAAATGAAGAGAGAAATGGGATTTTCGGTTGATTTTAATGTTTCTCGTTTTTTTCTTTTTCAGAGGGAGAGAGAAATGAGAATGAGTTCCTCTAGTACAATGGGCATGGGAGGTAAGTTCTGTTCATTTTGTCACTGGTTATTAAGCACAACCAATTTAAATGATATGCTTTATGTCTGTAGTTGACGCATTAGTGTTTTTTTTTCAGTGCATAACCAATAACTCAAAATACAAAATATCTGCCTGGATTAATAGCAATAATTTTTCCACACAACTTGTTTTAGTAGGCTAATGAACAATTCTGTGTAGAAACAAATAGGTGTAAGGCAGAAGGATTCTGTAGAAAACGAATGTTGAAGGGTTTGCATCATGCAAAAATGGCGCCGGAGCCAATCCGTTCCCATTATATCCTATTGTTCAATGTATAGACCCTACCCACCGACGTCACAAAATCACTTGCTCGCTGTATGGTTCCGCCCCCTTGTCCGTCATTTTGTGTCTGTATTATCAATGGTCTCAATTGATCGAGCAATTTATAATGCATTTCATGGAAGACCCGGTGCTTTCGGATGCCGTAAACTCACTTGATGCGTTGCATAAAAGGCGTTATGTGGAAAAGCTTCAGTTTATCCATTCGCCAGATCCATATTTGATGCCTAAATCGATGTTTTTCGACCCGCTGTCTCCACCGTATTTGCCTGACATCTACTAGCTACCCTGATATGTACAACTATCTTGTCCAAACAAAATCAGCCTATTCTCACGAAAGTTTGAAAAACTTTAAGAGCTTGGAGGCTTATAAATACTTCGTTGCTGGTTGGGTGAAACAGGTCCTCGTCCACGAAAATTCGACAGGAATCTATCTTGTGCTTGGAAAGGTGAGATACGAAATTTTCAATTCAAAATCTTTTGTTATTGCTAACATCCACTGTCAAGTCTAATGTATTACATGTCGTTTGTCAATGGAGTTAGGGCTTTTAATGTTTATATGGTTTAGCGATAGCACTCTCACTACATACGTACGTGTATGTTGTCGGCGATTAGCCTAGCAATGATCTTAATTGTGGTTGTCAGCCCAAAACCCTCTAAATATATATTAAATGCATCTTACCAGATATAAAATGACTACTACATAATCTGTGGTAATCGTTTGGAGCCCAGTTTTCTCGTCGAATTGCAGCAGCCCATCTCGCTCTCTTCTCTCCGGGGCTCTCGGAATCCGGTAGAACTTCAAGTCTCTCCGTCTTCTCCGTCTATCTTCTCTGTTATTGCAACCGACCGCCACACACGCCTTCACCATTTTGATTATTAATGTTAACGAGCAGAAAAACACGTCGTAAATAGGAGGATTGTACGTAGCCGTAACAGGTAAACATGATGTGTTCACGGACAATTGGGCGGCACCAGTCAGGAGGAAGGAGTTGTGACGTCACGTGGGTAGGGTCTATACCGGCTGCGTCAGTGCTCCGGATTGACTGCGGAACATCTCCACCGTGCCGGAGCCTGCCGGATGGTTTAGGCTATTTTTTATTTTTGCCGGAGACGCATCCGTCAATATGGGCGGAGCCGGGCCTGGAGTCAACAGCCCACTTGCTTATTCACGGTTTAACCAGCGAACATGGACGTAGAACGCTCCATCATGGAGGTGGAAAGTCACAAAGTGATTTATGATGCAGCAGATCATCATTATAAGGACAACATTAAAAAGGAAGCTGTATGGTGTCCTATTATGTGTGTTTTGCTGGCAATGATATCAAACACACGACGTGCTGACAACTTTGTTTTTTGTTAACACACGGCGCTAAGAACACTTCCGCAACCCCTTGGCTCTTGGCAGGCTGTGTGTGTGTCTCTCTCTCACTCACTGCCGCGTCACATGAACAAAACAACATCGTTGCGTTCAGGGTGCCTCGGAAAACATACAATCGGAATATTACACATGGAATGCCATAGCGGAAGCTATGAGGGGAAAAGTTTTCATTTGCTGAAATGCTTGTTATAAAGTGCAATTTGATTTATTTTCTTGAAAAAGACATTTTATTTATTCTGTGTTTCTGTGCGATACATTGTTGTCTTTTACTTAAAAGGCATGGTCTATTGTTTTTAGTTGTGATTTCTTAAAAAGTATTTTTGAATTTAAGAGTAAACATTTATCGCGTTTAAATGAGTATACTTGATCTATTTATAAAGATACTGTATTCTCACTGTGTTATTCTAAATTCGTTTTAAAAATATAAAAAATTGGGGTGGGGGCGCAATAATATCGCATATTGCAATAATTTATGAGATAAATTATCGCACACTAAAATTTATCGCGACCGGCCTACTGTCCGTGCAATTTTGTTCATGTAAAATCCAGGGGTGGGACTTTCGAAATAAGACTTCTTTTAACCAATATACTTTGTTTTCACAGATTTCTGTACTATTTTGCATGTTTGTCGTGTTACCGCTGTACTTATTAATCCTGGTTTTAAACGTTCTGCATTTGGAGTAACTTATGTGCACCACCAAAAAACGCACAACTTGAAATGGAAATACATATTAGCGAGGTCCCGAATTAGCATAGCGCTAACTAGTAGCATATAAAAAAAAAAAAACAACAACAATAAAGGCTAAACAGTACAAGAGGGTTCATGTACTCACTTCTGATAGGCGCACACAGGACTTAGCAAAACACTAGGGACTTTTTCCAATTAACACGACTTGAACCTACTGCTGGACAACTGAAAGACAAGGAGCAACAAACTTATCTCTCATCCCTCTCACGCTAAAAAAAAAACTTGTGCACAGAAGCGCGACCGCCGGGTCCCTGCCTGTATCATACACAAATTTATTTTCCAGTCTTTTGAACAGGAGTAAATCTCTCACTCAGTAACCGGCCGCATCCATCATAATGTGGCGCGTGCGTCCGTTAAAGGTGTCCGGGTGGCAGACGTGTCTTGAATTTCGTTCCGTTACAAGCGGCTGTAATAAAGTTAGTAGGGAAAAATCATTGTTTTTGAACATTCATGAATCGTAATTGAATCGTCACGTGTCGAATCGCGATGCATCTAATAACCATTTTGGCACTCCCTTAAAGGGTATGACAACACCTGGGGCAATGCTAATATTCCATCATTTATCCATAAACGCATGCCTTTTGGATTCATATCATGCCACTTCGTGTAATTACACACCTCGCAACACCAAGAAAATGATAGAAATTTGGATGGATTGTCAAGCTAAAACGACCCGCCCCCGAGATCCCGGAAATGTAGCATATTGTGTGCGTGACGTCACTACAAGGAAACAACCGGTGTAGGTGCACTATCCTATTCCCCTCACTATCCACTCGCGGGGGCCTGCGCTTGTCAGTGACGTTCCTTATTCTCGCTATATGAATATACAACTTTAGCATTTGTTAATAATACGCTGTGTGTGTAGTATCATCCATCGATTTTCCTTTTTAAATGAGCACTTTTAAGTGAACGCAAGAAGTAACAACGGGAACATTTTTAAACAGGCATTTCACGGGAGAGCATTTCGACTCTTCGGCCAATCACGGGAGAGCATTTCGACTCTTCGGCCAATCATATAGCGAGAGCGAGTGGATAGTGAGGGGAAGAGGATAGTGAACCTACACCGGCTCAGTGCTTAGTACTGAATGGCGGCGATGATGGCGGACAATTTTGTTTCTAGTTGCAGCGACGAATCCGACGTAACGAACATTCTTCTAATGGTGACGAGGAGAGTTATGAACCTTTCTTTGGTGTTTTGGGTTATCAATTTGAGCCCAAACGAAAGCCAATGCAGCCCAATGAAAGGATCATTGAGGTGAGCAATCATACTGATGAAACACCAGCAACAACAGATTGTGTGGGAAACACCGAATGGTTTGTTTTGCATTTCTTTTTGTGAAGCTGATACACCGTGACCGCAAAATAATGTATAGAATAATTATAATTTATTGTCCTATCATCGGTTTTCGCTCTGCCAACCGACACAAATATGAATGGGAGTAGACGATTAGTTCCATATATTTTACGAGCGATAATTTATACATGTGTCCAGTCCTATATCCAATGCGTGATATGTTTTTTATTATCAAAGAGTACTCACTCTGGCCATTTCTCTCCTTTGCTTTGCCTGGGGTGGTGGGGTGGTCTCATCAGATCCAGTCATCGTCCTCTTTCTTGATATCTCAGGACATTTAGGTGGCTGCGCGTGTAGGTGGGCACCGCATCTGCTTTCAGCAGCAATTTCGTAGCAAAACCTGATTTAATTTGTCCATAGTTCATTTAGCTTTCAGGAGTAAAATGCGCACCACACAAAACCGTGCCGGAGGCTGGGTCTGCAAAATTAGCCCTCTTAGCACAGACGAACTTTATTCATTGCGTAGTCCAGCTCTTTTTCTCGCGTTCGGGAACTCATGGGTACTACATTGCGACAAATGGTTATTTGTAGACCACATAGCATGACAGGTTTGAACCATTTTAGCGATTTTTTTGATAAAACACGAAAGCAACTCTCTCGTCGATAAACAACGATGGCACCTGCCTCGACCTTTCGTTTCCTTGTTATGACGTCCCCGCCCCATTCGGCTATTTCCGGAATACTTTCGGAAATGTTCGTAATTTTCGATCTATTTTCTATTTTATTTTGCTCCTGAATGCGATTTTTTTTTTTTTTTTTTTTGGTGTTAACTTTATTAATATTTGTTATCTTGCCACATAACGGTTCTATTGATATCTCACAGCCCCTTAGTGTTTTAATACCCTTTAATATATACTAGTGTGTATGTATATATGTGTGTGTGTGTGTGTGTGTGTGTGCGTGTGTGTGTGTGTGTATATATATATACACATACATACATACACACACACTAGTACAATATGAATACAGTGTGTCCATGGTGAGACAACCAAAGTCTTCCCAAACACAGCCATTAAACTCATCTGGTGAAAAGTTTTCTAGTTTTAATATCGCAATACATATCGCAAATCCCCAAAAAGTGCCAATATCAGGTTTATTTCCTCAATGTCGTTCAGCTTCACCACAGCATATAAACTGGCAGTCAATGAGTTAAGGAAACAAAAAATGAAAAAAAATTATTAACACATCTCTGCACGTTTTTCTTTTTTTAGATGAAATATGCTATTTAATCTGATCTCTATTATAGTAGCCATCAGTCAAGCTGATGTGTGCCTTAGTTGACTCAATGTACCGTCTTTTGTTTAAAGGTTCTGTGATCGGACTATAACCCTCGATCAAAATACGTTCAGTTTAATTTTGTGAATGCATTGAAATCACACCCCTAATAAAACTTTTGTCCGTTAACTTGATTATTCCATGGAATAAAAGAAACCGTTTAAGTCAGCCTCATTCTACAGTTTGTATTTGACATGTTGTTTTCCTGTTCAGATATGTCCTTTGGTACCGTTTCCCAAAACTTCACCTTGAGCGGAATGGGATTTGATTCGCAGCAACAAATGGGAAGTTCTCCGTCATCCCAGATGAGCAATGACTTGGTAATGTATCCCATTTTCAGCAAGATCAGTAGTTGATGTAGTGTCTTGTCTGACGTTTCCCCTCCGGTGGGAGTTGACTCGGAGCGGGATAAACATTGAATTAGCGGAACAGGGAGTTGTGCTCCAGACATTATGTTAATACGGTCGAACTTGTTGATTCCAGCAATACGTAAAACAATTTTTTTTCAGTATTTTGGGCAAGCCAGTCCCCCTCAGTTTTATCAGTGGTTTTAAGGCTTAAAGCTGACTGACAGCCTGCACTAAATCCTCAAACCGCTCAGTCCTATCAAAACAGTTTGTGCTGTGCATCACTACTGCAAGCCCTGTCTTTGGTGAGCTGGACAGGCACTTTTTCTTGGAGTCTACCAGTGTTTTCAAGCGCTTTTTAATCGTTGTCCTGTAGTCTTCCATTGCTGTGCGAGTAGTTTGAAGCGTCATGAGAAGAAATCCAGTGGACCTCTGTGTTTTTGTGCAAACATCATACTCTTGACACATGTAGGCATTTCTTGACCCACAGTATTAGCTGTATTTTTTTAATATATTGTGTTTTTAGTGCAAGCTGGCAGCCAAACCACAAACATTAAGTTGCATTTGATTAATTCCAGGGGGGCAGGCACAGCCATTTAACTGGATAACTTCAGTGGTTGTACTTCAGTAGAATGTACAGTTGAAATGACGTTGGCTTTATTTTTATGGCTTATTTGCATTGAATGCTGGAGAATATGTAAAGTATTTTACGGACTATAAGTTGCACCTGAGTATAAGTCGCACCAGCCAAATAATGCACAATGAAGAGGGAAAAAAAAGTTGCACCGAAGAGAAGTATATTCAGTAAAATCAAACAGATGTGTCATCTTCAACGGCAATTTAAAATCAAAATAGAGAACAGGCTGAATATGTATTCAGTATGCTAACATTACATTTCTGCAAGAGTAATCTCCAAACTTTTTCTTCTGCTTTATTATGGGTTTCGGCTGCATATTTCACTACATGCGGTTTGTAATCTCCAGGATATGATTTCCTTTTCAGTGCCTTTTTGGTTCAGCCCTTCTCAGTTGTTTTTGTTACCGCCAATGTGGAAACACAGGCTTTGAGCGCCCTCTGGCGGTTTAGTGTGAAAATAACAAGTGAAATTATATATTAATGTGTTAATAATTACACACATACAGTGAGTTGCTCCAGAGTATAACTTGCACCCCTGGCCAAACTATTGGGGGGGGGGGGGGGGGGCACTGCAATTTATGTCCGGAAAAAAAAAACTGTCGTTTGCGACTCTGGGATAAATTCACACTTCTAAATGGAATCTATTTTAATTAGGAATATGAGAAGCATGTGCAAAATTAGGTGCTTATTCAGTACGCCGAAGACTTTTTTTCTTTTTAGACCCTATGCCATGAAGTGTTGGAAAGTTTTACAGTGACCAAAAGAACAATTTTTCTGGATTGCAAAGTTGATTCGTCACTTGAGAATTTTTCTCAATCATTGTATTTATAACATATTACATTTTTGAGTTACTGTATACTGAATTACAGCCGAAAATATCCCATAATGCAATGTTGACACCTGCGGCCAATACATGAACAAATGTTTTTCAGTTCGCTGGCTAAGAAAATGCGTGTTTACATATTTGCAATCAGGAGCCTTTGAATATTTTCTGTTGGAGCGTAAGAAATATTGATACAGAAAGAAACACAGATACCTCATAGTTTCAAATGACAGTTTTAAATGACAAAATCAAATGACACTGTGATTGCATATACTTTGCAATCGCTTTTTATTTGAACACAATAGAAAGACAATAGATTTAATGTATCAACTCAAACTTGGATCTCCTCACTTGTTTTGTTTGTTTTTGAAAATATTGTCTCATTATGAATTTGTTACCTGCAACACATTCCAAATATGGTGGAGCATGAGCTTGTTTACTGCTGTGTTATATACCCTTCCATACACTGAAGCATTTGGTAAATGCAATTTTTTTTCCTCGTTTTTGCTTGATATACAACTTGAAAATCTCAACCGTTAACTACCTCAATGTCAAATTTCACACTTCATAATTTGAACCCCTATTCCGTCCACAATTTCACAAAATGTTCTTTTTGTGTCAGAAGCTGGTAGTGGCATTTCGAGGTGATGGTATGAATTTTCCTTTGCGTGGTTGCCTTTTTACTTTTCAAAATTTAGGTTAATGGTTAACGGTTTGCGAAAATGTTTTAACCTATATGGCAATAAGAAATTGTGAACATTTTCATATTGACTGGAGAAGATTAAATTACCAACTTCCTTGCAGTTGTACAGTAACAGAAATATTCTTAGTGTTTGACTATTTGCTCAAACAGTCTGTGTATTAAGTGGTGAACCTCAGTTCATCCTTTTCAACAAATGAGCCTTCCCAATGAACCTGTTCACATGTGCAATGTTACTTTTTTTTAATCGTTGCTCAACTTTGTTGCCCGTCCAACCTTTTTTGGAATGTGCTGATGGCATAAAATTAAAAATGAGACTATTACACTAACAATTGATCAGTTTGAACATTAAATCTACTTTTGTTATGTATTCAATGTAATACAAGTTGAAATATTTTCAAATCATTGTATTGTAATTATGTAACTATTACGTTTAAAGTTTGAGTTCATATGATGTTAAACACGGGGACGGTAAATCAACTGATGCATTAGTATCCTTTCTGCGGTTCAGTCCTTATAATACAGTTTGCAATTGTTGTTTTTCCCCCCAAGCATTGTTGAAATGTAGGACCCTATGAAATCTGACGGTTTACACTGATTGTTTAAAATCATCAGTACAATAGTTTGAATGGATTGCCAGCGATTCATTAAAGACCCTGTAAAGTGAATTTGTAGCTTTAAAATACATTTTTCACGCTTGAACACGATGGCTGAAAACCTGCATACATGCAAAACTCAGTTGTGGCGCAGTCAGGCTCGACTGATTTAGAGTGCCTCATTGAATTCACTTAACGAAAAATGGCGAAATAGCAATAAGATTTTGGATAGGAAATAACAGCAAGCTGGTAAAACTTGGCATCAAATCTGAACAGCTGCTTAAGAGTGCCTTGTTGTTTTTTTTTGGGGGGGGGGGGGGGTGACAAATAGTCCATTGAGCCAACCAACACTTTGAAATAGGCTTTTAGAAGGCATTTGCGCTTTAGGGCGCGTTCACATTAGACCAAGAGGACCAGGGTCCTGTTGGACAGCTACCTCGCAACAACACTTGCAAATGACTTGTTGAATAGGTTTAGCATTCACGTTGCGCCAACCAAACTTTCCGAGCAGCATCATGTTGACGAAAGGTGCATTCATTGATTGGACAAATAGAAAAGGAAATACCTCTCTCCCTGGAGGGGGAGGAGAGCGTGCAGCGTCGCTGCACGTAACGTAGCATAAATTATGTCGCCACTCGGCAAACGGTGGAGTCACTCCCTCCAGACTGTATGTCGAGCAAACTGGAGTATGTAAAAAATACAATGCATAGGGAAAAATTAAACCACGAAAGGGAACCGCGTGGTACCCCAAGTCACACAGGCATGCAATCGCTCTCACTTTTGTGACTTTTGGACTGTCAAATTGTCGCCACTTCCACGAGAGACTCACGAAACGCTGTGACTTTTCACTTTACAGGGACTTTAAGATTATTTTCACAAATTGTGACCTGAATACAGCAGATTTTTTTATTCATGTTTTTTTTTTTTTTTTTTTTTTTTTTTTTTTTTTTTTTTTTTGACTGATTACACTGTAATCATGAACCACATTTTGACAATAGTTATCAGAGCCCAAGAAGGGAACTTCCAAATGTAAACTTTTTTTTTTTTTTAGCTTTTAATTCCTTTCTCAAAACATTTTTACGTTCCACCTTAAATGCTGATCCCGAAGGACTGATTTCATGGGGCCCTACTGTGGTGGAGCTGATGATAACTACTGCCTCGGCTTGGCATGCACAGCAGAGGCTGTGAGGGAGGCACTCACTAACGAAAGCATTACCCTCTCTTCCTTTTCTGTATGTAACCTGTGGCACCTGTGGACCTTCATATTGGAACGAACGGTTTCTTCGGATGTGTGGCCTGCTGCTTTTGTTGATCTAAAACCCTCTAAACATGCATTCATACCTTCATATACACACACGCATACATCTGCCTCCACATGGACATGAACTGTGTGCTTGCGCACTGCAACCCCTTTTGAACACCGCCCCTTCACACTCCTCACTGGCACATTGCCCTTCACAGCGCAATGAGCGCTACGCTCAGAGCGTTACCCGGGGAATGGGTACTGGTAACAACTCTTACAGCCGGGTCCGTGAAGATTTCGATGGCCCCGCTAAGAAAGCTCGTTTTTAAACGCTCCTTGCTGGAGCGTTTTTGTACAAATCCCTCCTGAAAACAAATATGATAACTCAGTTTGTATTTAAGTTCCAAATGTTCCAGCATTTTATCATGACACTTTCTATTATGATCCAGTCAATAGACTGGGTTTTTTTTGTTGTTGGTGGTGTTTTTTTATTTTGCATTGTCTCTAGTTTAGGATGATTAGACTTCCCCTTCAGCTGTTTTGACCCCTGTATAATCCTCTTCTTTATATTCTAGATGTGATAGATCTGTGATTCGTCGTGAATTGTAATTTTTCCTCTCAATTTTCCATGGCTGTGTATGTGCCATTCACTTCTAGAGCATGTTACAATAAAGACCATGATGGGTTAAATTTGGCCAAAGCTAATATTTATTATTCTTGCATTAATAAAACGACCAAGCATTATTTGGTTGTTTACAAAAAAACTCAATAGGCCTTCCAAAACAAAACAAATCTTCAGTTTATGTTAGGTCCGCACAATAGTTAAATTCCAACTATATACCAACCAATCGGAAGCTGCATGCTTATGCGTGACTGGCAGGACACAACAATCAGGTTGGTTTAAAAGGAGTTCCTGCCTGTCAGTAGAGCAAACTCCTGTGAAAAGCTAACTGCTAAAGTTAACTTTCGCACATTACCTAACTTCTCCAAGTAACCAAGTCTCCTCCATAGTGGCAAATAAGTGAACACATCTCACATGTATTGCACCACAAGGAGTCTTAAATTATTTGACGCTATGACCGACCACACTGGAGGTCTGGGTAGACCTAACGGTAATTGCTAAGCGAATGCAAAATGTTACCAAACACGACAATGAGTGCGTGTGTTTCAGTACAGTGTGGAAAAAAAATGTTATATACATATATTTACATTTGTTTATAATAAAACATACTTGGTTATAAAATCTATAATTAAATACACGATAAAAATAATTCCATGTTAATTAACGTACGATAGCAAGTGTTTCTCTATGGAACCAATTTTTAACTTAAAAGTACTGTCTCACACAGTCAAATTTGTGTCCTTGCATTGTTAGTTATAGTTTATAACTAGAGTCCGATTATGACTTTAACCGATATCCCAATATTGTCCAACTCCGATATCAAACTGAAACGATATACTATGCAGTCTTGGACTCAACATATTATAGCTAATTGTATTGTGATGACCCACTGGATGCTCGAATAATTATAATGCTCACCTATCAAATCCCAAGCATCTCAATTTAGAGACATCTGATGGTCAGTATATGGTCAAAGGCAGAAGGATTCTGCATTCACTTTGAAGGCAACATACGTATTGGTCCAAAACCGATGTCGATATTATTCAACATAGTTTTAAATGCTTTTATCGACCGATATTATCGGACAACTCTACTTATAACGTATTGATGGTGTGATCTCATTGTTTGGGAATATGACTGCGTTCATTTTGTACTGACGCTGGATTTGAAGAAAATCATGAATTGAAATGGCACCATCAACCAGAAAATCACCTTCAGATTTTTCTCTGAAATTTGTCATCTGTTGCCGAAAGAAAGCCTTTTTAGCATACTGTATGTTGGACTCTGAAGACCAACGCTAAATGTTTTGCGAGCAACATGGCAGTCCCCTTCACTTTACCATGTAGTCCTTAGTCCTTCAAATCATTTTTAATGATCGAATAGCCCATAGCTAAGTGCTGTAATACCAAGAGAACATGGACCACTTGGCAACCATAAACAGAAGCTTAACAAAGTTGGAAAAGCTAAATGAACTAAGACTGTATCAAAAAAAACTCTAGCATCCTGCTTTGTTAAATGCCAAGAACCGAAAATAAGGTTGAAGGCATGTTTTATAAATGGACAACAAAAGGAGCTTATCTGATGTGCATTGACAGGTCTTTGCATAGTTCGAGACCAGCTAGAAGAAATGTCCCCTCTGAGCCTCTGCTTATTTGGTCAGCTTAAGCGGCAGGCAAAACTGTAGTGATGGGGCAGCTTGGAGAGGTAAGAAAAAGACCATCCTATTAAAAATAGTATTAATAATAAAATACAATCTCAAAACTGGATGGCAGAATAGTAAATGTGTTCCCTCTAGCATGTCCCAGTTCAGAGGAGCATCACTGCATTTGATCATTGCAGAAAATCCACTATGTTGCCCGAAATTTAATAGCGGGAGAATCCAATTGCTCATAGTTCCCAAAGCAACAAGCAATACTTGACATGACCTGGTATCATGCCTGGTCTAGCTTTAGTAGTCTTGTCACTCAACTTGATGTTAGTCATTGGGAAGTCCATTTCTAAGTCATGTCGCACATTTGATATTAAATGACAGATTTATTCAATTTTCTATGTCCAAAATGGATCTTGGATTCTTAAATGTTTGTTTTTGGATTTTATACTTGAACTTGTAGTGCTTAGGAGAAGCAGGTATGCAGTAACAAAACACATTCATAACTTCTAAGAGATGCTATAAGTATATTTCAATTTTGACATTTTGTATTTTAGCAAAACCAGACAGCACATATGCCATATTTACATTTTAACATGAACCCTTGACCCTGTGGTGCCTTAGCCAAATTGCTGTCCTTGGAGGTTCTCTTGCATAGGCTACATTCATATGCTAACATTTTCACTACTCACAAGCTTGAAACACATCTGTATTGTACCATGCGTGTCGTCCCTGGCTGGATTTAAGAAGACAAGACATTCTTCAAAGGAAGACACGGTTGCAGATGTTTTCTTGGTTTCTTAATCAGATGAGTTTTTCTACTCCTGCTCAGTGTTTGGTTAGTCCTACATTTCTTTTTGCTCCCTGTCTATATGATCTTTACATTTCTTGACCACATATTTGTCCCAGAGGACATGATATAATTAAAAGGTGATATCATCATTGCCTATAATAATAGTTTAAACCAAGAATAAGCAACGAACTATAATCCTTTAACTCATTTCTCTGAAGCACAAAAACTCAACTAAGTAGCTATTCTTTTTATAGTCTTGTCACAGTGAACTGTGTCAGACTTGCTTGCAGCATTTCTTGACTTACTGCTGTTATGTGTAGCTGGAGTTTTGTGCTTGCACTTAAGTTAACATGACAGGTGGTATAGAGGCTGAAAACCCACAGAGAACTTTCTCAGGAACTCTTGGGAGTAGTAAATGAAGCTGGGAACGTGGTACATGTTTCGGCTATCCTTTCCTGTGCTTTTAACTAGGGCTGCAGCTATCGATTATTTTTGTAGTCGATTAATCGTTGAACTAGTTAATTCAAATAATCGAGTAATCGGATAAGTAAAATAAAAATTAAAATACCTGAGCTGGGCCTCAAACAGTATGAAAAAAATAAACGAGTATTTAAGTACAACAAAAGAACGATTGGCTAACTTACATACCAAAATTCCGCTAGCTTAAATGCTCTAAAATGCTAACTTTTTTTTTTTATATACAAAAAGTTGTTCAAACAAATATTCCCACAAAAAGCGGTTAAATTTACTGATAACTAAACACATGCATTAAAAAAAAAGCTCAAACAAAAACTTAGCTTATGTTGGTCTTAACAGAGAGCAGCTGCATTTATCCATGTGAAATGAGCTATTTCATATTCACTGCTGCCACTAGAGGGCAGTGTATCGACCCAAATCAATAAAACTAAATGCAAACTTTAAAAACTAACCATTACAATGCCACTTTAATTAAACGAATACTCGAAGCAGCAAAATTTAATTTGTATCTTTTTTCTAACTGATTTGAGTTAATCAGCACTACTCGCAACGCTTCGGAAGATTACTTGACACGATCTTCAAACCCAGAAGCTGCTGCAAAATCAAGTTGAAATGTTGAAGCTAATGTAATAAACAGCCGAGCAGATACGCTAAATTCCACTGATTAGCATAAGGTTTTTTAGACTTTCAGAAAACCATGAGTACTTTGGTTTTCCAATAACTGGTTAACTGGATGAAAATATTTAGGGAAGAATTTGAGATTGACGAACCATGAATCTTTAATGCTTAGGATTCCTAGGCAATCTTCTCATCACTTTGCATTAGTACAGCCCTTTTTACTTTGCATTGTCCATTGACTCACCAACAATGAGAAAGTTCTGGGACTAGAAATGTAAATATCAATTTTAGTCATAATTTACATCTTCAAGTTGGAGTGGAATGTCTTTTGTGGAAAGACTTTTCACCTTTGCTTGTATCATAAATGTGACCACGGTCTGAAGAGGAAGTCCGTTTTGAAGGACAGTTCTGGCTGCCATACAGGATGTTTCTGCAAAACGGCCATGGGTTGATTAGCTACACCAGGCACATGCAAGACAAGACTGATAATCTCACTGGGTTGAGAGAGTAAAAAAGTAGTGCACTAACGGTGGAGGTCATCATCGGACAGCTGGCATACTGTCTGGTGACCGGATCAGCGCCATGGTCTTCGCTCCAGGATTGGTTATTCCACTGTGGTATTTGCTTTTGTAACTCAGTGAAAAGGTAAAAGACCTTCCTTCTAACATACTTGTACAGCCCTCATGGCTGCCTTTTATCATCCTTTCAGAATGTTTTGGAAATTACTAAATGTGACCTGGCACAGCAAAATGTATTTTTCAACACTGAGGTTTTTGTATCATAAAAACGGGATTTTATTAGCTTTCCAATGACAGTTTAATCTCCGATACTTGAAGTTAGGTGGTTGTTATTGTCATTCCCGTTGATTTGACACTGCCAACGCAATTTTCAAGTTTACCAGAGCTATGTCTGATTCTTCCCAGTCACTGCCCTGTTTTTAACTGTCACAAATTATGTGGACACCAGTTCAGTCCACTGCCATGCATTTGCAACCTATCCAAATAGTAAGCCGACAGCTGACTTCAAAAGAGACATTAAATTTTGATTTCTTTACCTTGAGAATCCGTCTCAAAGTCTATGTTTGTGATGGTGTCTCTGTGTTTTCTGACAGTATTCCGAACCAGTGTTGTTTTTGGCAGCCATTTTAATCTTCGTCTTAGTCTTTTGGACAAAATTACTTACTAAGTCATATTTTAGTAAATTTCAAAATGTGAAACGAAAACTCAGACGAGTTTCGTCTAGTTTTAGCCGACAATTCTCAATGTTTTCAGCTATAAACTTCAAAGTTTTACTCCATGAATAAATAAAAAGGTTTCCCACAATTTCGAATAAACATGACAGACGAGCACATAACTGTAGAGTCTACAAGGATATCACCATTTTCATGATAATACACACTCAGCAACAAGACTGTACATTATTTGCAATTAATTAAACTCACCTGGACGCCAACAACTGTATGTAAAATGTTTTCCAAGAGTTTCAAAAGACATTGAGTCACCGCGCTAAATGCTAACGTAAACGCTATGCTAACACTACAAGTTAGTTTAGTGAGTGACGATCACTCAGCACAGACCTCAAAGGTTTAAAGCAACATAGCATAGACTATCTAGCCAAGATAAAAAAGCAAAACTTACTAAGCAGCACCTGACACACATTTCACAAAAGGAGCCTGGAATGGGCACATTACACTGGCCGATAAGTAAGCGTGTGTTTAGGGCGTGGGGGGGGGGGGGCAGTACTTCACATGAGTGACACAACCAACCACTGCTAAATGCGTGCTAACACACATACAGTAAGAAAATGTCGCACACTGTGAATTGATGACGGAAACTATGGTAAATTTTCACCTCATTCTCGTGTTGTCAGGCGACAACTGGAATTCATCTCGTTACGTTTGCCTCCAAAGACACGTTTTCAGCGCGTCATTGAATGACATGAAATGACGCGCTGAAAACGTGTGAATCAACATGAACAATGAATTGAACATGAAAAAAATTGTTTTCGTCAACAATAACGGAAATATTTTGTCAACGAACAACTGTTCCGAATCCTACAATCCACTGAAGAATAGACTAGTCAGAGGCCTGTGTCTTCAGACAGTAACATGCTAATGCTCGAATTAATAGGAGTACACATTCCTTGCCTGAGTTTAGCACACAACAACTGAGAATAACCAATACTGGTACGAAATTAGCCAAAGGGAATAATTTCTTATATCATGGTTGAATATTTCTTCAGCAAAATGTGAGTTTTGAACGCTTT
Source organism: Corythoichthys intestinalis (assembly GCF_030265065.1). Lineage (NCBI taxonomy): Eukaryota > Metazoa > Chordata > Actinopteri > Syngnathiformes > Syngnathidae > Corythoichthys > Corythoichthys intestinalis. Next base: position 26,496,821 of record NC_080416.1, read on the forward strand.
TTGATGCTAATTTCATGATGATGGAACTTCGGACCGATAAGAGGTGTTTACGGAATGTTTAATGAGTATACGTCTGGTTTCATAATTTCCACCAAGTGAAACATTTGGCTTTTATATTTGAATCGCTCGACTCATTTTGCTCTGCCAGGTCACAAATACATGATCTGATCTTATTGTCCATTTTTCATTTGATAAATTTGCATAACACCTTTTGTTCCATGTTTTGGGGGTTTAGCCTAATAGTAATGTGCCACCAATTCTCTTTTCGGTAGTTTCCCCTTTTTTGGCGGGCAATCCTTAATTGCTGCCCATTTTAGGCACATATCATCAGAGGTGGGTAGAGTAGCCAGTAATCTTACTCGAGTAGTGTTACTTCAAAATATTACTCAAGTAGAAGTAGTCATCCAAAAAATGTGCTTAAGTACAAGTGAAAAAGTATCCGGTGAAAAGAAAAAAGTGATGATTAACTTTGTGAGGAACAGTTTATAGTGTGATATTTTTGTAAACAATGGTGTATTTTTCTTCTCATCACAGCATCGTCTATATGAATGATTTTTATATATACTGTACTATAACCTATTACGTGACCATTTCAGGCCCAAAAAATAAGCAATCATCAAATTTAAACTAGAAAAATGAAACGTTACCAGTTCAAAGAGCAAGCGTTCCCGCTACCATAAACTAAAAATGAATCTGTGTCAAATAAATCACTGCTAAATAACAACTGGGAGAAAGGTTCAAACAAATCCACACGTTTGAGTAATGTTGACTCTATGTCAAATAGTTCAATTTTTACAGTGCTGAAGAGAGACGCCATGTGATTGAACAGGCCGGCGTGACCATTTGACTTGCCTGCGTCTGGTCATGTAACTATATTGTTACATCTGGTTGATTTAATGGAGTCGTGATTATTGTGGTGACATCTCATTGGTGAAACTGGTAGAGACACTGTCGGTATCTCTGGCAAAAATAAAAATTCAAATATGAAAATAAAGAGGAAAAATGTAACTGCTCTAGTGTAGCCCAAAGTAGCAGAGTAAGAGTAGCGTTTTATCTTAACAATTCTACTCAAGTAAAAGTAAATAGTATATTGGGTAAAACAATTATTAAAAGTACATTTTTCCTCAAAAACTTAAGTAAATGTGACGCCTTACTACCCACCTCTGCCTATATTCGTATATTGCTTAAATATATAATTATAGATGAGCATTTATAGTACATCTATCAAGAATATTGTCATAAGTTTTACTCTATAGTTTTGTAGTTGTTGGATATCATGTAGTATTCTAAAAATGTTACTTTGATGTGCTCTTTACATTCTTTCTTTAACAGGTTTGACCGACTATAAAGATTTTGGACTGGAGGAAATTGAGGCTGTGTAGTGCTTTAGCAAATCTTTTAAACCTCAAGCGAGAAGCAATGGTAGATTGTGACAAGCTGCATTTGGCTTTGCGTCATTGTAGCACCAATGGGAAATTGGTAGGTAACGGCCCGATCTGGTACTTGCATGACACATCTTGTCCGAAGTGAACAGACAAGTTCATTTTTTAGAGGATGATTGCATTTTGAGTACCTAATTGTATGTTAAATTTAGTAGGCGTGTTGTCCGGTTTCGCTATACCCCAAAGAGCAGATAGAATCCTGACATGCTGTGGGTCTAATCTACAGTTTCAAGACCTAATACGTCGAACTATAATGCTAACACCTGCCAAAAATACCCAAATTGAGTAGTCTTACCCACTTTTTTTTTCTCCATAGCATAGCTTTCAGATTACTACAGGTTTTGCACTATATTGCTAAATCTGCTAGCCACTCTACTAAACAGTTTACAGATAATGAGAAAGTCTTCAAACAAGAGGACAACTTCTTCAAACTTTTTTCCAATCCCAGTTTAAATTCTTTGTAAAGATATGCACGTTCATTTAACCAGCACCGCTTAGCTTGGTTTTAGCAAATTGAAAAATCCGCTAGCTTCATGCTAAAACACAGTGCAAAACGCTACAAATGTGCAAAAATACCTGTAAGCCTTGCACTACTGTTAACGATGATGAGATCAACTATTTTCAGTCCTAAAACATTGTATTTATTCTATTTAAATTATGTTGATACAATACAAACAGTCATTAAATAATCTGGTCGCATATCAGTTACCGATATCAGTTTCGTTTTAGATATCCATTTGACATTTGGAAAATGGCACGTAAGTCAAGTCTGCATTAAAAGCCAAGTATTTTGTTTGTTTGGTGTACAATTTGTTTTCTTTAACAGGTTTGTCCATCGTTAAAGACGAGGAGATATCCAAAGCAAGGAATTCAAAAGTCTGTGCTCACGACAAAGTAATTGATATTAAAAGAATAAGTTTGTGTGTGTGTGTGTGTGTGTGTGTGTGTAGCGGTTTTAGGGGGTGGTATAGGTGATGAAAAAGGTATGACATGATCTCATCCTCCAATCTGTGTTGTGAATGTGTTGCGTACTGTGTTGGCTATCACTTGAGTGATGGAAGAACATTTGTTTCATATAGATTTAGATGACTACTCGTTCAGTAAATATTCTTTATTATTAACACTTTTTTTTTTTTTTTTTTTTTTTTTTTTTGGCGAAACTACTAATGGTTGACTATAGAAACTTTTAAGATTTCAAAGAAAATTCTTGTGACTGCAAAAACTAAAAAAAAAATCAGTTAACCTTTTTCGGGGTACTAACTGAACCCACCAATATACGCGTTCACCAAATCAGTCATAATTAGGCAAATTTTTATTTCATATTCAAATCAAAAGTATTTTACACTGGTACCGCGACAAACGAAGTTAATTTGTTCAAGGATCTTGTTCGTAAGTCGAAATGGTCGTATGTCGAGCAGGATTTCCCCAAAAGAATACATGATAATTCCATCAATTAGTTCCACAGCCCGAAAACCCAGACTAAATCCTTAATAAATACTGCTGTTACTATTGCAAATAGCAAAACAAAATAATTACGAATAAAAATCGGAATAATATAATATTAGAAATAATAATACCTGAAATAATATTTTTTAAAAATCGGGTTGTAATGTGGTGGATGTATTTTGCGTGGTGTACCTGAACGCACCGCGTGGCTCAGTGGTGTCACCAGGATGCCAGGTTTGGGCGGGCATTAGTCTTACCTCGGGGGCAGGGGCAAAAAAAAATAAAAAAGCTACAGTGCTCAAGTAGGTCGAAATCCAGCGTAGGGCTAATGCACCTTAAAACATTTTTTGTTTTCCCCTTGAGATAACTTGTTGTGATTTGGTTTAAACAAAAGTTGATTTGATTTGATTTGACTTAAAACACATCCATAACTGAACAGTATGGACATTCAGTGGACAATGTTTTTTTTAGGTAACCTATTGTGGTTCCTCGTGTTCCGCAGCCCCTTTGAGCTCAGTTTGACCCCCTTAGAATGCTTCAAAATGCACCAAAATCGGCAGGCAGGTCAAGACAGGTGCCATCTTTGATACTGTGTAAAGACAAATTCCAAATACACTATGTGGCGCCAAGCGCCCCCTAGCAGTCATTCTTTGTCCCGCTGATGCTTTGACCCCTACTTTGACCCCCTCTGAATGCTTCAAAACTCACCAAACTCGACACCCAGGTGAACACTGGTGAAAAGTTTGATAAAATGTAAAAAAAAAAAAAAAATCTAAATATGCGTAAATGTGTGTACCGCCCCCTAGGAACCAAACCAACATTTTTTTTTTTTTTTTTTTTATAAGGTGACAGAGGAGGTAACAACGCAAAGGTTAAAACTTAGAACACATCAGTACTAAATGAATGGGATACTATACGCGGTGCCCAGACTGCTGTTAGTACGACATCCAGTCTTATTTGGGTGGGCAGAGCGTGTCCGTGGGTGGGCACTGCCCCCCCTGGTAACGCCCATAGCGTGGCTGATGACAGAGTGAGAGAGATGGTGCAGTTGAGATATTACTTTCTCTTTTAATGTCCTGTTGTTGCTGGCGTCAACTGCCGCGGACAGTTGGCATGTTGTGTTGCACAAAATCTGGAATAAATTATTAAAAACCTGACAAAGCTGGCGATATCTTTGGCGATGGTACCACAATAATAATTATCACCTTAACTTATAAAGACTGGTAAACGGAGATCGGAAGAGTATTTTCAAGCAGTTCACGGATGCGCACCCCACGCTCATATTTTTCTATCATTTCCGTCTTCAATGGTAAGCCCCACCTTTTTTTCACCACTTTAACATTCTTGGAACCCATGTTGATTCCTCTCACAATAAAATCCACCGTACGTCCGTCTTGCGGAATAACAATGAAATTGCAACGCTGTAAAAAATCGTGTTTTGAGCATTTCGTCGGATGTAGAAACAAATGGCCAGTCAAATTTTACGTCGGATGTCGAAAAAGATCGTGTGTCGAAGCGATCGTATGTCGAGGTACCACTGTATTAGCATTCAGGGCACAAAATGAACAAAAAATGAATGCATAACTGAGTTAGCCGAAAATTGATCCTTTGCGTGGACATGAGGTCTCGGTTCACGATGGCATGCACTGTTTTGTAATTTTCCCCATTAGTTGTATTAGCACAACTTGCACTGCGTCTGAGGTTTTCTACTGTTTTGTTGTACTTGCTGTATTCATTGTAACACATTTGAATATTTTTCCTGGGGTTGTGGGGTTCATCAGATGTGACCCAATCACCTTTTACAGATGGAAGGTAGGCCTTATTTACAATGCATTCAGAAACTCGTATTGGCCAACATGCCAAAACATGACTAACGTTCTCATTAAGTATGGATGTTTGCTATTCATTTCTAGCTGTTTTTATAACCTGAATTTTATTTTTGCAGTTCATAATATTGTGCAAATAATAATCTTTCAGGGGGTCAGATTTTTTCCATCCGTCCTTCAATTTTTTGGACTACCAATATGGAATGTTAACTGCTAATGCAGCCAACATTCAACTTTCTGAGTATCTGAGGAGAGCGGATCATTTGCGTCCTTGCGTTTTGCTTCCTAAAATCTACCAAAATTGCACGTCATTTTAATTTTAAAAATATAGTTGTATAATAATAGTTGAACAAGTATTCTTTATGTGTAGAAATCCTAAGCTAGTTTTTTTTTTTGTTTGTTTTTTGTCAGTATAGTCTTACAATAATACATTTCAGAGCTGCAACTGCCATATCATGAAACGATTTTGCTTACCCTTTAAGCAATTTTGAAACCATAAACAACTCTGGGGGCAACTCATATGACTTGATACCCTCTTCCGGGTTTGCCGATAGGAGTGTATCCCTCTGTGAAACTCCCATTGAGTTTATATGGACCAACAAGAGCTACAAAGAAAAGACTCAATTTTGAGAAGTATAATGATTAATATTATTTACGGCAAGGCAATATGTTGTATGCATGCATATTTCAGATAACTATAATGAACATTTCGAGATAAGGTGGGATTTAAGGGAAGCTAAGTAAAGCTAATAATGCTAGCAACCTACCTGTGTGTAAAGCTTGACTTCGTTATTTCCTTTTTAACATCAATGTATAATCAATCACCATGTATCTGATCAAATGTCAAATAAATATTTGGTCTTAATATGAAAAAGGTTCAATACCACAGACAAACATACGGCATGACGTGCAATCACACATTTAAGCTAAAATGATAACACTATCATTAGCATTAACAATAGTTACAGTATGGTTACTTTGGATGATTCTGTCACTATTCTATTTTTCTACTGTTCTATTATTATTCTAAAATAACAAAAATAAAGCTGTAATACACACAAGTAGACAAGATCACTATCATTGGATTATAGCTTAAATTCCCAGTCGAATTTAACATATTTCCGAAGGGTAAAGCATAAAAGACGGATAACATTAGCAAGACAAATGGAAAAAAGTATCAACATTAACTTGTAACTTTCGAATTTGAGTTTTGTCGGTTTATGGCGCAGCTCCATTGAAGAAATACTGAAAATACTACTATTGTAGGGTTTATATTTTTGGAATTTAGTGAACTAATTGGCTCATATATAAATCTCTTTATTTACCGTTATATCACTATTGGCTTAATCAAGCCTGAATATGCAATTGAAACCAAAAACTGCGATAACAAAACAATTGATTATGTAAGTATTGGTTTTGAAAGCAAAAGCGGATGTTTACAAATATCTTACACAATTCTAAAGAAAATCCATCTGCTTTCAGCAAGGACTACAGAAAAATTCAGTTAAAATATTTAAATCAATTAGCAAAACGGTTGTTAATTTCGATAACTGATTAGTTGTCGATTATTTGTAGCTTGCCTAACACTAACCCATGCCTAATTGTGCACATTTTATGATGAGTCAATTACACATTTATAGTTTCAAGTGACCTTTTATGACACAATGCATTTTGACACCCCTGGTCGTCCACACTACAGTGGCAGGCAGGGTCATTGCCTAGTGTTATTGGTACACAGTAGAAACAAAGCAGTCTTCCAAATAAAATTCCACAATTCCACTTTTCTTCTTCTAGTAATGCACGCTTTGAAGATGTATTGTCATAAGATGGTCCCTGTAGACCAGAAGCTCACTCACCAAGTGACACTATCCACAAATTGCGGCCTGCTGTACGTCGGTGTGTGTGTGTGTGTGTGTGTGTCATGTCTTTGGCAAAGCGAACTGCGTTAGCTGCAAGTCAGCCAGCTTGTCAGAGACGGGCTGCCCCAGTCCGCAAGTTACATTGCTCCATGTGTAGTTCTGCAGCAGTCAGTGGACATTAAAGCCTGGACTTGTTTGCACTGCAGCCAGAGAGGTATGCTTACACAGTACGAGCAAGGTAAGTCCTCATCCATGTTTACCTTATCCAAGATGTACAGTTGTCCCATAACCCTCCTCTCTGTCCTCACTCATGTTACAATGACACTTTGAAGGGTTTCTGGCATCACACTTGACGAAATGGCATCACAGTGCAGATACTTAATCTTTGTATGTGTATGTGTACATAAAACGAGTTGTTTTTACACTGCAGTGTGTGTGAGTGTGTGCTTGTAGTGCTGTATAACAGACAATAAATGTGTTGGTGAGTCACTGGTCAACAGTCTGGGCCAGACCTCAAGTATTCCTTGGAAACCCTCTTGTTGCATTTCTATGTAAAAGTGGTCTAAAGAAACGCATAGTTATTGGAAGGCTTTGTGTCCAAGACTTGCAGCTCATGGCAATGCATATTGGTGATTTTACGAAGCATTTCAGATCGCTCACAACTCGAGCTGAATTGAACCATGTGTTGAGATCAGTTTCCACCAAGCAGAGAATTTCTATACATTGACACCACTTTTGTTACTAGCCCTGTTCAGACAGTAATAAGGGGGCGTTTCTTAACCTAGATTCAGCCCAGCTTGACTACCGGTACTTGGCACATTTCTCACAAAATATCAACAGTATTAGGCCATAGCAACATGCTAATTAGTGTATTGCTTGGACTAAAGACACAGTGCTCTTGTCTTTGGGGCCACTGATGGTACTTTTTCCAAAGCCCTTTTCAAATTCAATGCATTGTGATCGACTGGACTGCTTGTTGGAAATTCTTAGTCGGACCAACAATATTTGCAGTACTTTTTATTATTATTATTATTGATACTACTTATCTGGACTCAAAACCTGACTTCCTGGTTTTTGGGTGAAGTATTTTGGTGCAGCAACAGTATAACAGCCTTTCTGGAACTTATCCCTTCCATATAACGTCATCTGTTTTGGGGTAGTGGAGCTTTAAAGAGGCTTGTTTTTGTTCCAATAAAACTCGTTTCTGTTTTGTAATTGTAACAGGCAATGATAGTCGTGTTTTCCAAACTTTATTGAACTACAGTGACTATTTTACATCCATACTCAAGGTGCACTACTACAGATGTAAATTACAAATTTCATGACAATACTATGTATACTTTGGACAACGATACATGTGTATACTTTGGACAACGATACATGTATTTTTTGAAAAAAAATATATATATTGTTATTAATCAATTTTGACATGGAAGTTTCTGAAATGTGTGGTTTTTTTTTTTATGCAGGACATCTGATGTTCACACCAATACACTACAAAACACTAACTAAAATATGACGTGCATTTAGTCACAAATTGAAATGCTGTGAGATTTTTGATCGAATTTAGGGCTGCAGCTATCGATTATATAAGTAATCAATTTATGGATGAATTGGTTCAAGTAATTGGATAACAAACATTTAATGGGTTGCAGAATAATTGTAGAAGTAAAACAAACAAGTGTGTGTACTTGCATTAACATTTATATTGACTTGCACATCCATTAGCGCCAATGTTGCACTTTCAAAAGAGCATCAAATGCAAATACAAAATAAAAATCACTGAGTGTTTCTTGAAACTAAACAGAATTGCACTTTAATTTCACTGGACCATTAAATGCATATAGTTTTAAAATGAGGATCTAGGTCAAAATTTTTAAATGTCTAGTCAATAAATCTGCTAGCTTAAATGCTATAAAATGCTTTTTTTTAACATTTCTCTTAAAAAATTGTTCAAACACATATTCCCACACAAAAAAAATGTATATCCCTAAACTAACTTAAAAATGCATAGACATTAGCTCAAACGAAAACTTAAAGCCTTGTGTTGGCCTGAACAAGGAGCAGTTGGATTCAGCCTAGACGAATTGTCATATTCACTGTTGCCACCAGAGGGCAGTGTATCCTCCCAAACCAATAAAACTAAATGCAACTTTCGAAACAAAGCATTACAATGCCATTTTTATGGTACGATCTATCGAAGCAGCAAAAATTTGATTCAAAGCTTCTTTTTTTTCTGATCGAGTTACTCGATTAGTCAATGCAGCACTAATTTATCTGAAAACAAGCATCACATTCCATTGGAAGAATGGCAACACTGGAATAGGAATCATAATGTATTGAATATTGCAATCACCATACCTTGTCTTTCTTTTTTCTTTTTTTTTCCTTAAATCAGGTGAAACATGAGCATATCTCAATATCTATTAACACTCAAAGCACAATATATTGTGAACACTCTACACACACTTTCAATCCAAATAATTCAGTGGTTTGCAAATACACAAAAACGCATGTGTACCAATAAACTAATTTCATATGCTAGGTCTGTTGTGGGGTGGGTGGCCGTTTGTACAAGAAACTTTTGTCACCATTGCAGTTATTGTACATCCATCTTGAGCTCTTCAGTAGTTAAGCATTGTCCCACCAGCGAGTGGCCATTTTATCAACGTGGTTTTGACGGGACTGCGCGGCATTCGCGCAGCTGTTGAGAGACCTGCCAATCTGCACTGTGATCCATTCCAGTTCCTCAGCCCTGAATGGTCGAGACCGATTTGTGTCCAAATGACCAAAACGCAAGCTTGATGCCAGAACTACCCTCGCGGCCGCTACTGGGTCACGCCAAACGTTCTAGCCTGTGACAGAAGATGCTCTGTCGCCACTAGTATATCCTACGACGTATGTATCGGGGACTTTTGAGAATGCCGTGGTTTAGGAGTTATGTCATGTATCTTTGCAGCTTGACAAGTGAACAGCAGAGGTGGGGGGTTCAAGTCACTTGACTTCAAGTCAGCCATTTCTTATGTCCCGCTACGAAGCATATTTGACAAGAATAGCAGTAGCCAGAGCCATGTGCAAAGTGTTGCGAGACACTGATCTCACCTCAAGTGGTTCACGTAGGCCTGAACAGTTCCAAGCACAAGCAGCGCTGTAATGGTTTACAATGGAACTGACAGCGGTAATTGGGACATTAATGGTAAAAATTGATAAAACCACATATTTGAGTACTTGTTCGCTTCGACGAGTTACGAGAGAATCAATGTTTGGAACTATTCAAGTTGCCACTACCCTGAAGTAATTGTATAATGGGTCCCTATGGGAGTGTCGCAACTCATTCTACATGGCTCTGGCAGTAGCGAATGAATGAGAACGACATGACTTGACGTTTGACCTGGTGTCAAACAACGTTTGACTTGACCAACATGACTCAAGGTAAATATTTTTGGAAAAAAAACATTTTCAGGAGACTGTGTTGTGTGTATGTATGTATATATGGCGGAAAACACAGACAAGACTGAAAAAGCAGTTTCTGCTCTTGCACTCTTTAAAAGAAACAACAGTTGTGTTTGATAGAACAACATGTCTATATGCTGCCGTAGCAGATTCATGGCGCATGAACCCCTCGAACTATTTTTAATTTGTCCGTTTTACCCTGAAAACCCCTGTTTACAGACATCGCGCAACCGCTTTTGTTTCAACCTAGCCATAAAACGAAGGTAGTTATATTTATTATTCAAAATGTCGTTTTTAGATTCTCATATTTCGTTTAAAAAAAACAACGACTTTAAAAAATTATTCACTCGCATATTTTAAACTTTTAAACAAATTTTAAAAATGGCATCTGTAAAGTCAGGGATATCTACCTCATAACTATCGCTTAATTGTGTTTTTTTTTTTTTTTTGTTATTGTCGCATTTTCTTCGATATGTTTGATAGTAATCGATCCAAACAAAAAAAATTGAAAAAAAACATTTAAAAGGGTAAATACATGAAAAAGAAAATCTCGACCACTCCTTGATGTCTGCGATTCCTGCATCATGACCCTTGTTATATTACCGTGTTTCACCCATAAAATCCAGCTGTGGCCATGCACAACTGTGTCTTGACACTCAGTGATACATGCTGCATGGAGTTTTTGGATCGAAACTATGTAAGTACGCAATAATATCTCCTTAAAGTCATGGCGTCTGTAATTCTGCTCTCGCGGGCTGTCACCTCCAGGTAGGGTTTTGCTGTAAAAAAAATTTTTTTTTTTTTTTTAAAAATGCCCTCCTGTCCAAATTTTTTCTTCTCCCAGAAAATTGATTCCAATGATGTATCACACGTGCATATCAGACAATTTTTAAATTTGGCCAAATTGGGGGGTCTCAGATCGGAACTTCAAGTCACCTGAGTGTTTTCTGCCATATATGAAGTAAGCATCAATGGTTAAAATGCAAAAAACCTCAATAGGATTTTCAGATTGGTGGGCAACACCTTGACCTAATTTTTTTTTTTTTTTTTTTCCTAAAAGTTTTCAGATTGGAGGTTTAGCGTATTGGCCATTGCAATGCAAGGTTTTGCAAATTTTAGTGACACACCCCACTTATTAGTTCAAAGCTAGATAATGTTATGATGATTCCTATTCTCCATGTCTAAGCAGCTAAAAGGACCGCTAAAAAAAAAAGTTTCTCTCACTACCTCATCAAACAAAGCATTTTGGCTATGTTGAGAGGATTAAGTTAAGAACAGTGTTTTCATAAATATTTTAAGTTTGGACAATGACAACTTGATTTCTGCCACAGTAGCTCGAGACTTGACATTTAAGACTAAAGACTCATATATGTGACTGACTCCCACCTCTGATCAACAATACAACTCATACTCCATGTGAAATTTTTTTTTCTGTAGATGCTGCACCATTTCACACATTAATAACTGCAGAACTAAGCATCGATGAAGACCAACCTCTTAAATTTGTTTTCCTTATTGTCTGCTTGTTCTTTTGACTTTTGTGCCATTAAGAGCAATTATTTTGCTCTGCACATTCAATCACATTTTCTCACCTTTCCTACGGGCTTATTTTGGTTTGTCTAACTTTAAAAATGATGTTCCTGCCGCATCAGGAGGTGTGTAGTATGACTATGCGGCCTCCTCAAATGTACGACATTTAACAAGTCTCGTGTAATGCATGTTCATATCATAACCTTTTTACACTTTACACGTGCAAAACACACACAAGATGCCATTGAAGTGTGACTCATTCCATGCTAGCTTCTCACTGTGTGTGTGTGTCTCGTCACAGGAGCCTCCACCGGCCGATGGAGGGTAGCCTGCCTCACCGATTCTCTGTTACGGTAAGTTCTGGGAATATTTTTACAAGGAACAAAAATATAATTCAGGTTAGGGATGTTCCCGATCACATCTTTTTTTAGAAGATCTGAATCGGGTGAACAATCGAGGTTTTTAAAACAGGGTTCCCGCGGGGTCTGAAAAGCACTGAATGTATGAATTTGGAAATAATACCTTAAAAAGTCTTGGGAAAAGTATTGAATTTTCATATCTGGGACTTAAAATTGATGATGTATGCCGTGTCTATTTCTCAAAAGTGTCATTTGTCATTTTGATTAAATAACGTAGCCTAAATAAATAAACGGCGCAGGAGCCAATCATTGAGAATGCAACGCAGCCCCGATCGTCGCTCTCAAGCACTGATGGATTATAGGATATTTTGACTTTGTAACCCAAGTCAAAATACTGTTGCCTCACTGAAATATGACTACAAATATGGCTGCTGCTTCAATTTGGTGTGCTGTGCGACCAGCTGAAAAGGATCATTTCGTTCCCGCGTGAATCCCGTGTCATGACGGGTGTTCCAACAAAATCTCATGCTCGACTCTACAGTGTTAATTTTTTTTTTAAACACCAAGCCATACATTTCATATTAAAGAGATGGGGAAATCCACGAAGCGTGGATGAGTAAACAATCCATTCACCTTTGGCTCAAACCAGTGGATAGCAGTGTGTTCGAGGCTTTTTGCATTGTATACAAAAAAAAAATCAGCTTTATACAATGGGCATGAAGGCTCTAGAGGCCCATGCTAAATCGTCCAAGCACATAACCTCCATGAGAGGAAAGAAACAATCTCCCTCCATTGCCGTTTTTTTTCCAATCTGCCTGTTCAAGCCAGCCAGCTGCTCACGAGCCTGAGGTGACAGAAGTTAAAGCATTCAAAGCTACAACGCATCATCACACAACATTTAAGTTTGAAAGCCAACTGCGACATTGCACTTTTGCCCAAAAGACAGCGTTTGCCTACACAATCGGAATCTCTGCTGATTTTCGAATTTTCTGCACTAAATGGAGGCCTATAGAGGTCACCCCCATCTAAGAACACTCCCAGAAATATAAAATACAATGGTGTAAAATTTCATCAAAATCCGCCCAGCCGTTTCGGAGTCCATGGGGAACGAACACACACACACACGAAGTTCCATTATTACAGTGAGGAGCTGAAGTATTTGCACCCCTCGTGATTTTGCAAGTTCACCCACTTAGAAAATAGGTAGAGGTCTAAAATTTCAATCATAGCTGCATTCTCACGAATAGAGACATAATATTTAAAAAAATATGGAACTCGCATTGTATTTTTTTTTTTTTTTTAGATTGTAACGTCTGGGGTTCATAAGTATTTGTACCCCTGAAAATCAGCAATAAGTATGAGACGCAGAGTCTACCATAAAAAAAAAGTCCACCTTTACCCCATGAGTAACCACCCAACCACTACCAGTTTGAGCTCATAATTGTGCACCACAGTCAGTCATCATTCAACTGCTACCATCGATCAGACCAGACAGCTTTCAAAAGAAACCGGAGAAAAAAATGTTGCACTCCACAAAGTGGAAAAAGACTAGGCAAGGCAAGGCAAATTTATTTATATAGCACAATTCAACACAAGGCAATTCAAAGTGCTTTACATCACATGAAGATCATAAAAATCACATTAAAATCAATAGAACGTAAAAACTAAGATAATCAAAATACGAAATAAAATTATACATAAAAATCGCATTTAATCACAAATAGAATTTAAAAAATAAATAAATAAAACAAAAACTACTACTAATAATAATAATTGAAATCAGCAATGGAGATAAGCACAAGAGGAATAGAAAACAAGTGGATTGAAATATATAGACAGTTATGGATCTGCAGTGCTAAACAAAAGCGTTTTTAGCCCTGATTTAAAGGAGCTAACAGTTTGAGCATACTTCAGACTAGGGCTGCAGCTATCGAATATTTTAGTAATCGAGTAATCGACTGAAAATTCTATCGATTAATCGAGTAATCGGATAAAACAAATATATTTTTAGGTGAAGAGCAATTATAAATATACATGAGAAAACAAGACATAATCTTGAACCATTTTCAGTCAATCAATGTCTTTATTTTCGATGTATATTGTTGAAAACAGCCAACAATTGCATCTTAGATGTAACTAGAATTAAAAAAAGACAAATTCACTGCTTTCACTCAAAAAACCTTTAGATCTTATTTTAAAAAAATATATATGTGTGTGTGTGTGTATATATATATATATATACACCTAAAAATGCCATTACGCTTGATAGCACACATCACTTAAAAGTTAGGATTTTTTCCCACGTGTTTCAATTGAATTTCTATTTGTGTCAAGCCATTTTTAAGTTCTAGTTAAGTTTTAAGTTAGTCTAAACTGTAAGTCCTGTGGCCTATACTACGAAGCCGGTTTTCTGGCTTAGCAGGGTAACTTCGAGAGTAACTTTATCACGTGCGACGTAAGTTCGCGGCTATGCGAGACTACGAAAGGTGGATATGTTGGAACCGAGAAGTGTTGCCATGGCAACACACGCCACACGCCAAACCTGGTCGTGTCAGAGTTAGATCTTGCTTAACATCAGGATTCCAATTAACCACGCTCTATTTAAACAGCACTCCTCCGCGGACGTGTCCTCCTGACAATGACAGCGTACTTGGACGACCCATACGACATTGGCGCGCGGATTGTGAGGGGCTCTCTCCGGAGGGCACGGGTATTTCGGGACTGCCAGAATCCGCTGGCGTACCCGGAAGATGTTCTCCATGAAAGATATAGATTTTCAGCTGAGGGAATTCTTTACCTGTGCCAACTGATCTAGGCAGACGTCACTAATGTAACCCGCCGAGTCAGGCCCTCACAACCGCGCAGATTGTGTGTGCCTGTCCGTGCGCTCTTTCGCCAGGGACAATATATGTATTCCATCGGTGATGCTGAATATCTGCGTAAGAACACTGTATGCCGTGCGATTCGGAGTGGGGTATGGAAACGCTTCAAATTGATTGTTGAAATCGCTGAATGTAAACGAATGCGGAGCTTTGCTCTCATACAAGAAATATATTTAACGGACTTTCCAGCGTTATTTCGTTGTGTAAATATTTATAATAATCATAGAAATATGTAGACTATTTAAACATTGAGAAAACTTGCGTTTTTTTCTGCCAACTCGAAGAGATTAAATTGTCAAATCCACTGATAGGACAGACGCACAAATATAAAAGATATAAATGTTTATTGAATATGCATCTTAGTCTTGTTTGTCAGCGAAAATTCGTTACAAAAGACGGGCTTTAATTTACGCAACAACGCATGGCATCCCGGCATTTTCTTCTTCTCCTGAGTCCTCACAAATATAACATAAAATTTTGGTGGGGGGGTTGGGCTTGGGCCTGCAAATCAAGTTGATTGATCGGACTCGGGTCGGGTCGAGCTGGATTTTTTAGGCCCAAACTAAAAAAAGGAACATACGTATTCATACAGTCAAGGAGACTAAACATACAATCATCCTGCTTCATGTGGTGATGCGCGATAAATTATTTCTTACTGTTAACGTACCAAATCTTCTTTTATTGTCCTGACAGCAGGCTTTATTTCTTTTCATGGACATAAGTAAACTGGCATATTGACGCATTCACAAATCACACGATCTGTAAATTCGCTGTCAACAGACCCGTCGCGCTCAACTCGCCGAATCGGTGTTGGATTTCGCGGTGAGGGTGGATTTTAATCATCGCGCATTCCTCCTCTGTGAAGTAAGGTGCCCGTGCCATCGTCACAAGTAGTGTTTGACTCTGCTCTCCGCCCCCTTTTATGTGAACGCGCAGTAACTCTGACTGGGTTGACACAGGTTCGACTAATCAACCTCATAATCAGCGTCGTAGCACCGATTGATCACAAACTAGACAACCAGGTTTTGTCAACTCCGGTTACCCGCTGGTAAACTGGATTACTTCTGGGGAGGTTGAACTCGGTTCGTAGTATAGGCCACTGATAGGATTTTGAGTTTTTCCAGTGTTCAAAATAAATGTATGATACAGGCTGTATTGGAGCACATTAGGGACCAGTGCTACTTGGTGTTTTATCCAGCAATGGCTACTAAGCTAAAATTGATAGTTAGCATTATTGAGTTTTTATTTTACACCCTCATCACTCCACAAAGCTATGTTATGTTAAAGCCTGTATGTAAGACACGTTAGCCACGCATCGAAAGTGGTCATAATTAATAGAAACTTAGCCCTCCGCAGGGCTAACGTTACGTGAGCTAGTGACTCAGACAGTAACGTTAATCTTATTTATTAGCGCTTAGCGCTCTACTGCGTTAAGATGGCGGCTGTTTATTAACGCTGCCCTCCGCAGGGCTAACGTTACGTGAGCTAGTGACTCAGACAGTAACGTTAATCTTATTTATTAGCGCTTAGCGCTCTACTGCTTTAAGATGGCGGCTGTTTATTAACGCTGCCGGGACGCGGCCGAGTCTGTCATTTCGCATCTAGTTCAACATACATGTGATCTCTGAGACTCATCAGATGCTACCTGCTACCAACTTAACATCATGCGGGCTAGTTTTTAGCAACGTCAGCGTAGTTTGGAGCGGCTGTCGGCTGCGGAAATGTTTTTTATATTTTTTTTTATTGCTTTTTCCGCTTCGCACGTGACGTCAGCGCGTTGTCCCGCATTAAAAGTAGTCCGAGCGAAACGTGATGCTTAGAGCTGTCAAAATAAACGATTACTCGAGGTGAATAAAATTACTCGGATCAGTTTTTAAACTCGAGTTACTCGAGTTGCTCGAGTATTCGTTTCAGCTCTACTTCAGACGTTCAGGTAACTTGTTCCAGAGGTGAGGAGCATAATAACTAAACGCTGCCTCACCCTGCTTGGTTCTTGTTCTTGGAACATGCAGGAGACATGTAGGAGGAGGAGACATGAGACATGACACTATGGGACAATTGGAAAGCAGTTTAGTCAAAATAAATCAGCAGTTGCAGCAATTGTTAGAATGGAAAAGGCTATTCATGACTGATAATCCACCTCGGACTGGGGCTTCATGTAAAATCTCTCCTCGTGGTGCATCACTCATGATGAGATAAGTGAGTGCTCAGCCTAGAACTACACGGCAGGAGCTGGTCAATGACCTGAAGAGAGCTGGATGCACAGTTTCAAAGACTACTTTCAGTAGTACACGACGGTGCAATGATATTAAATCATGCATTGCACAAAAGGTTCCCCTGTTGAAGCCAGTACATGTGAAAGCCCGTCTGAAGTTTGCCACGGACCGTCTGAAAAATGCATAGGGGTCATGGGAGAAAGACATGTGGTTAGTTGAGACCAAAGTAGAACCTTTGGGTGCAAACTCATTGTGTGTGGAGGAAAACGAAGGATGAGTGCAATCCCAAGAACACCATCCCCACTGTGAAGTATGGGGGTGGATGAGCAGTGAAATGTATCGTCAGATTTTGAGCCATGACCTCCTTCCCTCAGTCAGAGACTCGAAGATGAGTCGTGGCTGGATCTTCCAACATGACAATGATCCAAAAGCACACAGCCAAGCTGACCAAGGAGTGGCTGCGTAAAAAGCATATCAAGGTTCTGGAGTGGTCTAGCCAGTCTCCAGACCTCAATCCAATAGAAAATCTTCAGATAGAGCTGAAATTTTGTTTCTCAGCGACAGCCCCGAAACCTGACAAATGTAGAGAAGATTTGTGTGGAGGAATGTGCTAAAATCCCTGCTTCCATATGTAAAAACCTGGTGAAGAACTACAGAAGCGTCTGACTTCTGTATTTGCTAACAAAGGCTTTGTTTTGTTTTGTTTTGTTTCTGTAAGTGGAATTGATTGATTGAAATTTCAGACCTCTACCTATTTTAACTTGCAAAATCACAATGGGTGCAAATACTTCTGCTCCTCACTGTATATAAGTATAGATATAGATACCTAAGTGTAATATGTCTTAACTTTTCTGTTATTATCCAGAGAACATGGCCGCTGATAAAATGACTCAACAACCACAGCGTTAGTGACACCCAGGGGGGAGGCCCTGTGTCTTGGTGCTATTCCTCTCAAGAAGAGGATCAACGGTGCGTAGATGTGCTGTTATATCAAGTTATCAAAATTTAAAGGTCTTGCTAACAGAGTTTTTCCTTTTTTAGCAGAGGTACACCATCTGCTGCAACACCTGGGGCGATGACTCATCTGCATGCGCAGACTGACGCTCTTGAATTTGAAAAATAAAAAAGCTCCACGTGCATATTCAGTTGTCCCTTTCTCTCTTAAATGCTAGTAACATGACCAGGAAGCAAAACAAGTGTGTTTGATAAATGTAGCCTGCAACTGTCACACTCTTTCGAAGGGATGTGACGCGACTCACTAACTTGTCGAGTAACGTATTCTCCGAAGGAGATCCGGAAAAGAGAGAGCCAAGCAACGTGATCCGGCCGCGGTGGCCGCATTAAATGTGGCTCGGTTTCACGCTGACCCAACACCGGAACATGCGTTAGTCGCACCGCCGAGACGTGTGAAAGACTTGACCTTGAGTCATCTGATCTGCGATTAAAACCAAACACCTTGAACTAGACCCTTTCACGCGTAGATCCTTTAAACAGAATGAAGGGTTGACTATGTGCCGGCTCAAAGCATCACGGCATCCAGATTTGATGTCATTCCTAGTTGAATTTTTTGGTAAAAATACTTGACAGTGTTTTAACTTAATGACGGCCATAGATGACTTATCCGCATTTCAACTGCGGGGCATAGTTTTCCACAGAAGCTCGGTTGTCCAGAGTTCAGAGTATAAGCATCTGCATGTAAAGTGACCCTGATGAGAGGATGTACTGGCGGTGGGCTGCACCTGACCACCGGCAGTCATCCATGTTTAATAATCCTGTTGAATCATTGATGGTAGCTGCCCACACGGGCGGAGCACAACTCTCCAATCGACACTCCTTGTGGGCTGCGCAAAGGACAACATCAGTCCATGTCGGTAACAACGGACGTTCATGAGTGGCATCGCCGGAGCGCCTCCACCGCCGCCTGCCGTGTTTGGCGTGGGCATTGGTGGGCCCTGCTACCTAAGATCCACAGTGCCGGTCCGGAGGATTGAGAAGAGGATCCCACTGAGGCTTCCATCTCTCGGCGTGGCCAACAGAGCGCCTGGTGGCAGGAGGAACATAAACATGCCACGACTCAGGTATCAGGAATGTTCAACCAAATTTGAAGATGTGCAAGGTCTGGGAGAAATTATTACCGGTGCATACAGTGTGTAGTTGAACCTGTTTTTCTGTATTATGCTACTACCATGTGGCCATTATTGTTAAATACATATGACCCACCATTGAATCAGATCTGAATGTGACCAGAGTCCTGCAGTGTGACCGACATCGACCCAACTTGTCATTTTTGCTGTGTTAACAAAAGGCAAGATGAACCCATGACTGGAATTACAGTGTGATTGTTTTCACCCCGACCGATAGCATCGCTACCCCTAGGGGATTGGCGCTACGCCCAATGGCAGATAAACCTCTGGGCTGGAAGTTGATATGTGCCGACTGCGGCACCCTGTGGTGCAGCCGCACAATAGAAAGGCCCTCCAGCTGAGAATTTGATGGGTTTAAGGCAGAGGTGGTTAAAGTAGACAAAAATTATACTCAAGAGTAGTATTACTTCTAAATAATATTGCTCAAAAGTAGAGATGCTGCTTGATCGGGTCCGATCACGTCATTATCAAAGTATCGGGGAAAAAATCGGACATGCCTTTTTAAATTTTTTTTTTTTTAAATCGTTTTCTAATTGTATTTAATGTAACAGACATAATGTGTTACTCTTCCAGAGTCTTTAGTTTAAGCTTAAGGTAGGGTTATCAAATTTATCGCATTAACGGCGAGAATATTTTTTACATTTATCACGTTACAATATTCAACGCAATTAACGCATGCGCTGCACGACCCACTCACGCATTGTCGCGTTCAATCTATAATGGCGCCGTTTTACCCATACATGTATATAGACCCTACCCACGTGACGTCACAACTCCTTCCTCCTGACTGGTGCCGCCCAATTGTCCGTCAACACATCATGTTTCCCTGTTACGGCTACGTACATTCCTCCTATTTACGACGTGTTTTTCTGCTCGTTAACATTAATAATCAAAATGGTGAAGGCGTGTGTGGCGGTCGGTTGCAATAACAGAGAAGATAGACGGAGAAGACTGAGAGATTTGAAGTTCTACCGGATTCCGAGAGACCCGGAGAGAAGAGCGCGAGATGGGCTGCTGCAATTCGACGAGAAAACTGGGCTCCAAACGATTACCACAGATTATGTAGTAGTCATTTTATATCTGGTAAGATGCATTTAATATATATTTAGAGGGTTTTGGGCTGACAACCACAATTAAGATCATTGCTAGGCTAATCGCCGACAACATACGCGTATGTATGTAGTGAGAGTGCTATCGCTAAACCATATAAACATTAAAAGCCCTAACTCCATTGACAAACGACATGAAATACATTAGACTTGACAGTGGATGTTAGCAATAACAAAAGATTTTGAATTGAAAATTTCGTAACTCACCTTTCCAAGCACAAGATAGATTCCTGCCGAATTTTCGTGGACGAGGACCTGTTTCACCCAACCAGCAACGAAGTATTTATAAGCCTCCAAGCTCTTAAAAGTTTTTCAAACTTTCGTGAGAATAGGCTGATTTTGTGTGGACAAGATAGTTGTACAGTTCAGGGTAGCTAGCAGATGTCAGGCAAATCCGGCGGAGACAGCGGGTTGAAAAACATCGATTTAGGCATCAAATATGGATCTGGCCAATGGATAAACTGAAGCTTTTCCACATAACGCCTTTTATGCAACGCATCAAGTGAGTTTACGGCATCCGAAAGCACCGGGTCTTCCATGAAATGCATTATAAATTGCTCGATCAATTGAGACCATTGATAACACAGACACAAAATGACGGACAAGTGGGCGGAACCATACAGCGAGCACGAGATTTTGTGACGTTGGTGGGTAGGGTCTATAGAGCTAAAAGGCAGCGTAAGATGAGTAGAGTGAATTTTGGCAGCCTTTGGCGCCATTTTTTAAATGGCTAAAGCCTTACAATCCCTCTCCCTATGATTAGAAATATCGTGGCAAGGAATGTGGGGAAGAAAAGTTGTAGTTGATCATTTTCTTAACACCCTATGTTATTTCCCAACGCAGAGAAGATATATCAATTGGTGCCACTATGCACAATCATGGTTGCACTTCCCATCATGCATCTGGGCAGAACAGTTAAATGGCTACAGTATCACTTACTGAAAGCTCAACAAATACACTAGATTGCAATATTTAGTCACAATATACAAAGTCACATTTATCCTTTAAGAATTACAAGTCTTTCGATCCGTGGATCTCTCTCACAGAAAGAATGTTAATAATGTAAATGCCATCTTGAGGATTTATTGTCATAAACAAATACAGTACTTATGCACTGTATGTTGAATGTATATATTCGTCTGAGTTTTATTCATTTTTTTCTCAATGCATTGCCAAAATGTATTTGATCGGGAAAAATTTTCGGGAATGATTGGAATTGAATCGGGATCCAAAAAAAAGCAATCGGATCGGGAAATATCGGGATCGGCAGATACTCAAACTAAAACGATCGGGATCGGATCGGGAGCAAAAAAACAACCCTACTCAAAAGTAGTCATCCAAAAATTTACTCAAGTAGAAGTAAATTATTCGTTGAAAAGAATATTCAATGAGAAACATTGTAACTGCTTACAATGTGATTTTTTTTCTCAGCACAGCTTCATCTATCTTAACTGTTTTTATTGTACTGATGAGAAATATGAAACTTCATCCACCCAGAGACCATGAGTTCCCTCTAGTGGAGAAAAAAAAACGGTATAATGGAGTGATGTGGTTATTGTTGATGTCTCATTGGTGAAACTAAGGCAGCCACTGTCTGCATTTCTGACAAGTCAGTAAGCAGATGAAAGAATTTCTTCACAAATCTACTCAAGTAAAGGTAAAAAGTACTGTGTGGTAAAACTACTCTAAGAAGTACATTTTTCTCAAAGCTACTCAAGTAAATGTAATGGAATAAATAACGCGTTACTACTACCCATCTCTAATTTAAGGTTTTCAATATTCTTTTTGAAGGGATTTTACCATTCATGTTTTGATAACTTTATATTATATCAATAAATATTAATAACTGTAGGGCAAGTGACCTACAGTGTATTACAAAAGTGAGTACACCCCTCGCATTTCTGCAGATATTTAAGAAGATCTTTTAATGGGACAAAACTGACAAAATGACACTATGACACAATGAAAAGTAGTCTGTGAGCAGCTTGTATAATAGAGTTAATTTATTCACCCCCCCCCCCACACACACACACACACAAAAAAACATCAAAATATAGCCATTAATATCTAAACCCCTGGCAACATAAGTGAGTACACCGCAGGAGAACTACGTACATCCCTAAATTTCCAAATTGAGTACTGCTTGTCATTTTCCCTCCAAAATATCATGTGACCCGTAACAGGAGTGCTGTCAGCATTGCTGCAGAGATTGAAGAGGTTTGTGTGTGGGGGGGGTCATTCCCACCACCATGCTTGACTGCAGGCATGACACACTTATCTTTGTACTCCTCACCTGGTCGCCGCTATACATGCACGAGACCATTGGAACCAAACAAATTAATCTTCGTCTCATCAGACCATAGGAAATGGTTCCAGTAATCCATGTGCTTTGTTGACATGTCTTCAGCAAACTGTTTGCGGGCTTTTTTGTGTACCGTCTTCAGAAGAGGCTTCCTCCTGGGGTGACAGCCATGCTCACCAATTTGATGTAGAGTACGGTACTAAATGGCTGACCCCCTCACCTCTTTAATCTCTGCAGCAATGCTGACAGCACTCCTGTAATTAGTCACATGACATTTTGGAGGGAAAATGACAAGCAGTACTCAATTTGGACATTTAGGGATGTACGTATTTACTAAGGGGTGTACTCACTTTTGTTGCCAGGTGTTTAGATATTAATGGCTATATTTTGAGGGGAAAATAAATGAACTCTATTATAGAAGCTGCACACAGACTACTTTTCATTGTGTCAAAGTGCCATTTTGTCAGTGTTGTCCCATGAAAAGTTATACTTAAATATCTGCAGAAATGCGAGGGGTGTACTCACTTTTGTGATACACTGTATTTATGGTAAAAAAATTAATTTAAAAAAACCTGTCCAGATACGGGGACATCACATTTTGTCAATGTAATTGGACAACAAGTATCTTCTTATTACACATTATGTAGTTTGATGAATTTAGAAATTAAAGATAAAAAAGCAAAAACAGAAAACCCCTCCCCCCAGTAATATTCTCAAATAATAAATTGCATCAATACATTTTTAAAAAAAAACTTTTTGTATTAATGATAAACATTTCAAATAAATGGAGAATAATTGGTTTTTATTTAAGTTATTTTTAAATAATACTGTTTCGTCCTGCTTTTTATGTAAAGTTGTTTTCATAAATAATACGTTTTTTTTTTTTTTTTCATCTTAACTCATTGTTTGCCATTGACAACGATTTATGTCCAATTCATTTAAACTGGCTGTGAATGGTTTCAGTGCCATTGACAGTGCCAGAAGTGCAATACATTTTGACTGGGAGGGCTGGCAGTCCTACCCAGTCAAAGTTAATTGGGCATCTAGTGCCATCAATGTGTGTTCAATATGTGAGGAGCAGAAGTATTTGCTCCCCTTGGTATTTTGTATGTTCACCCACTTAGAAAATAGGTAGAGGTCTGACATTGCAATCATAGATGCATTTCCAATCATAGAGACATCAGAAATCACATTGTATGATTTAAAAAAAAAAAAAAAAAAAAAAGTTATTTGTAATTTACTGGGGTTTACAGGTATTTGTACTCCTGAGAATCAGCAATAATTATGACGCTCAAAGAGTTGTCAGTCTAACTTATATAAAAGTACACCTTTACCCCATGAATAACCACCCACTCACCAGTCAGTCATAATCCAACTTCTACCATGCATGGGATAGACCAGAGAGCTTTTGAAAGACACCAGAGAAAAAATTGTAGTGCTGCAGCTATCGAATATTTTAGTAGTCGAGTATTCGACTGAAAATTTTATCGATTAATCGAGTAATCGGATAAAACATTTTTTAGGTAAAGAGCAATTATAAATATACATGAGAAAACAAGACATTTCACCTAAGATTGAACTGAAGATTTTCAGACAATCAATGTCTTTATTTTCGCTGTACATTGTTGAAAACAGCCAACAATTGCATCTCAGACGTGACTAAAAAAAAATAATTCACAGCTTTCACTCCAAAAACTTCCAGATCTTCTAAAAAAAAAAAAAAAAAAATTTTTTTTTAAATCATATTTCTTACCAAAAAATGTCATTTCGCTTACATACATCACTTTTAAAGTTAGGTGTTTTCCCCACGTGTTTCAGTTGAATTTCCATTTGTGTCAAGCTATTTTTAAGTTCTAGTTAAGTTTTAAGTTAGTCTAAATTGTAAGCCCTGATAGGATTTTGAGTTTTTGCAGTGTTCAAAGTAGGGCTGCAGCTATCGATTATTTTAGTAGTCGATTAATCGATGAATTACTTAGTTCGAATAATCAAGAAATCGGATTAGGAACATAAAAAATGAAAATACCTGCGCTGAGCCTCAAACGGTATAAAAAAATTAATCCGGCAAAAGTCCGCTAACTTAAATGCTATAAAATGCTAACTTTTTTTTTAAACCATGCTCTTAACAAATGGTTCAAACACATATGCCCACAAAAAACAGTTAAATATACCTATAAACTAAATTAGAAATGCATTAAAAAAAAAAAAAACATTAGCTCAAACAAAAACTTAGCTTATGTTGGTCTAAACAGAGAGCAGCTGGATTCAGCCATGTGAAATGAGGCACACTAGAGGGCAGTGTATCCACCCAAATCAATACAACTAAATGTTAACACTTTCAAAACAAACCATTACAATGCCACTTCAATTAAACGAATACTCGAAGCAGCAAATTTAATTTGAATCTTTTTTTTTCTAATCGAATACTCGAGTTAATCGATTAATCGTTGCAGCACTAAAAAATTGTGTGCTCCACAAGCTGGAAAAGGTTATGGGGCAATTGGAAAGTAGCTTGGTGAGGATAAATCAGCAGTTGCAGCAATTGTTAGAAAATGGAAAAGGCTAAACATGACTGATAACCTACCTTGGACTGGGGCTTAATTTAAAATCTCCTCGTGGGGCATCGCTCATGATGAGGCTCGGCCTAGAACTACACGGCAGGAGCTCAATACACAGTTTCAAAGGTTGTCAGTAGAACACGACGGTGCAATGGTTTAAAATCATGCATTGATCAGAAGGTTCCCCTGTTGAAGCCAGTACATGTGACGGCCCGTCTGAAATTTGCCAGGGACCATCTGAATGATGCTGAGGGGTCATGGGAGAAAGCCATGTGAGACGAGACCAAAATAGAACTTTTTGGTGCAAACTTTACTCATCGTGTAAGGAGGAAAAAGAAGGATGAGTACAATGCCAAGAACACCATCCCCACTGTGAAATATGGGGGTGGAAACCATGCTTTTCGGCAAAGGGGACAGGACGACTCTACTGCATAAAGCAGAGGCTGAATGGTGAAATGTATCATCAGATTTTGAGCCACAACCGCCTTCCCTCAGTCAGCGACTTGAAGATGAGTTGTGGCTGGATCTTCCAACATGAGAATGATCCGAAGCACACAGCCAAGCTGACCAAGGAGTGGCTGCGTAAAAAACATATCAAGGTTCTGGATTTGCTTAGCCAGTCTAAAGACCTCAATCCAATATAAAATCTTTGGATGGATCTGAAACTTAGTGTTTCTCAACAACAGCCCAGGAACCTTACGGATCTAGAGAAGAGATGTGTGGAGGAATGGGCCAAAAATCCCTGTTTCCATATGTGAAAACCTGAAGAACCACAGAAAGCGTCTGTAATTGCAAACAAAGGCTTCTGCACTGAATATTAGCACTGGTTTTCTCAGGGGTACAAATACTTAAGAACCCCAGTAAATTACAAATTAATTATTAAAAAATTATCCAATGTGAGTTCCTGATTTTTTTTATGATTGTTTCTAGTGGAAATGCATCTATGATTGAAATTTCAGACCTTTACCTATTTTTAAAGACCAAATGTGAAGTAATTTCATAACATGCCAAATAGGGTCACAATTAAAGTAATCAAACATTGTCCAACAAATAAAGCATGAAAAAATAATTTATATGTTGTATATTTGACAAAATAATCGCGTTTCCGAAGTTCGAATCTGAAAGGGGACGAACCCGGAAGTGATACGTCACACCAAGAACAGCGATGGCAGCGCTCCTTGCATACGGCCGCCATACAAAGCCCTTCAAACAATGATTCAAACAGCGATATAAGCGATAGATCGAGCGCAAGGGAGGAAGAAGAGGAGGTTGGAATTTTATGTTGGACCTAACATGTATTAGCCAGACGCTAATCAGGATGCAAACAATGTGCCTAGACTACCTGACATGGAAAGGATACAAGACCCATCGAGATTACAAGATTGGTAAGATATAGGCTGTTATTATTTTCATGATTTGAAGATGCAGACATTTGCACATAATTTTATGTTTTTGTCTATCTGATGACATTGTTAAAAAAGATAATAATCAGACTTCATGTTCATTTTGGCAGATCCGGCAGCCAGGGCCGGCCCAGCCTATACTCAGACTATGCAGCTGCTTAGGGCCCCTGACCACTAGGGGGCCCCCAATCTGGCAATTGTTTAATTTATATTTTATTTTGTTTACTACAGTTTGCTTTATTTGACTTTTGTGAGTTTTGATACTTGATTACAACCTTAAAAAAATAAAAGTTCTTCCTTAACTTCTTTCTTTCCTCTTTTAGAAAAAAGATTTGGCGCTATCTACTCTAAGTACTGACAATCATTTGGGGTGAGAAGTTTGAAGTAAGCAGTGCAACAAAATTTGATTAATATACAAAATATGGACGTACTGTATGTATGGGTTTCACAGTACACTGTGACGAAATGGTGGGCCAAAAATATGGGCCCCTTTGCATTATTTTGCTTAGGGCCCCCAAATGACCTGGGCCAGCCCTGCCGGCAGCTCTCTTGCATATAGAATAATAATATAAAAACGTTGGGGGGAAAGAAGGAGATGAGTCGTTGATGGCTTTCTCCACCTTATTGTGGCAACAATAAGAAAACAAAATAATAGCGGACTGCCGCCACATTCGACCGTGAAGTTTTGCTTCTCGCTGATCTCCTCCTCACCTCCTACTACTCCAGCGTCTCTTAAACGGATCGTGCATAGTGTCTTGTTATGAGCTTTTTGTTTACAAATGTATCGAACACACGACGTGCTGACAACTTTGTTTCTTTATTAACACATGGAGATAACAGTACGAACACAGCTTGGGGCTCTCGGCAGGCTGTGCGGAGCAATAGATAGAGCCTGTGCTTCTCTATCACGCTCCTGTGTCACGTGACCAAAACAAGAGTAATATTGCGTGCACTTCAGGGTACCTCGGAAAACATATCACTATATTACACGCAGTTACGACATTACAGTATAAAATAAAATAATAATGGTGCACTGAGAAGCTGGACCAACAAATCACACTCCTGACATTGAAAAAAGAAAAAACTTGAAATTTGCGGCATCTTGGGAGCAAGCAGCCAGGATCAAACGGTATTTCAACATGCCAAAAAGAAAGTTGCATTTACTGTCTTTTTCAAAAAGAAGGAAGATGGTTCAAAACGAGTCAGAATAGCACATAGAAAAGAAAGAAAAAAAGGAAAGTCCCAGAGCATGGCAAGTGGGCATTTGCGTTTTGTTTTCAGCACCATTTTCTGCATAATGTAATGTCCGTAACTGTGTGCGGGTCCGTGAAGGGGCCATCGGACAGCAGAGTGGTGACGTAGAGGGAAGTGAGGAGAGCGAAGTTGGCGGTCGCATGTTGCAGCAGTCCGCTGTTATTTTTGTTATTTAACTGTTGCCAAAATAAAGTGAAGGAAGCCATCATTCACTCCTCTCCTTTCTATTTCCCTATTCGGGCTATTACAATATGTTCCGGGACCTGTCCACATGCCGTCATCCCTGCACTGTCATATGTAGTTTGCGTTCCGGCACCTTATGATTTACAAATTAAGCACTGTTCCACAGCAGTTGGCAGCTCTGCTTTGACAAAGTCATCAGTCATCTATTCAAAAATCACACTTTTTTTTGCAAATCCTTGATCATAAGCAGACGGGTTGAGGAAGCAGGCATCTTTGAAGTCCTTGTAGCAGAGAACACGACTCGATGATAGCGTTTACGTGCCCTGCTATCCTTCAGCCACTCATACAACTTTTCTTTAGATTGAGAACAATACATCGCCACACACCGCCATGGCATCTTACTGAGAAGCAGTGCAACGATACTACAGTGCCTTGCAAAAGTATTCGGCCCCCTTGAATCTTGCAACCTTTCACCACATTTCAGGCTTCAAACATAAAGATATGAAATTTATTTTTTTTGTCAAGAATCAACAACAAGTGGGACACAATCGTGAAGTGGAACAACATTTATTGGATAATTTAAACTTTTTTAACAAATAAAAAACTGAAAAGTGGGGCGTGCAATATTATTCGGCCCTTTTACTTTCAGTGCAGCAAACTCACTCCAGAAGTTCAGTGAGGATCTCTGAATGATCCAATGTTGTCCTAAATGACCGATGATGATAAATAGAATCCCCCTGTGTGTAATCAAGTCTCCGTATAAATGCACCTGCTCTGTGATAGTCTCAGGGTTCTGTTTAAAGTGCAGAGAGCATTATGAAAACCAAGGAAAACACCAGGCAGGTCCGAGATACTGTTGTGGAGAAGTTTAAAGCCGGATTTGGATACAAAAAGATTTCCCAAGCTTTAAACATCTCAAGGAGCACTGTGCAAGCCATCATATTGAAATGGAAGGAGCATCAGACCACTGCAAATCTACCAAGACCCGGCCGTCCTTCCGAACTTTCTTCTCAAACAAGGAGAAAACTGATCAGAGATGCAGCCAAGAGGCCCATGATCACTCTGGATGAACTGCAGAGATCTACAGCTGAGGTGGGAGAGTCTTTCCATAGGACAACAATCAGTCGTACACTGCACAAATCTGGCCTTTATGGAAGAGTGGCAAGAAGAAAGCCATTTCTCAAAGATATCCATAAAAAGTCTCGTTTAAAGTTTGCCACGAGCCACCTGGGAGACACACCAAACATGTGGAAGAAGGTGCTCTGGTCAGATGAAACCAAAATTGAACTTTTTGGCCACAATGCAAAACGATGTGTTTGGCGTAAAAGCAACACAGCTCATCACCCTGAACACACCATCCCCACTGTCAAGCATGGTGGTGGCAGCATCATGATTTGGGCCTGCTTTTCTTCAGCAGGGACAGGGAAGATGGTTAAAATTGACGGGAAGATGGATGCAGCCAAATACAGGAACATTCTGGAAGAAAACCTGTTGGTATCTGCACAAGACCTGAGACTGGGACGGAGATTTATCTTCCAACAGGACAATGATCCAAAACATAAAGCCAAATCTACAATGGAATGGTTCAAAAATAAACGTATCCAGGTGTTAGAATGGCCAAGTCAAAGTCCAGACCTGAATCCAATCGAGAATCTGTGGAAAGAGCTGAAGACTGCTGTTCACAAACATTCTCCATCCAACCTCACTGAGCTCGAGCTGTTTAGCAAGGAAGAATGGGCAAGAATGTCAGTCTCTCGATGTGCAAAACTGATAGAAACATACCCCAAGCGACTTGCAGCTGTAATTGGAGCAAAAGGTGGCGCTACAAAGTATTAACGCAAGGGGGCCGAATAATATTGCACGCCCCACTTTTCAGTTTTTTATTTGTTAAAAAAGTTTAAATTATCCAATAAATTTTGTTCCACTTCACGATTGTGTCCCACTTGTTGTTGATTCTTGACAAAAAATTAAAATTTTATATCTTTATGTTTGAAGCCTGAAATGTGGCGAAAGGTTGTAAGGTTCAAGGGGGCCGAATATTTTTGCAAGGCACTGTATGTGTATGGCGGACTTCCCTCGCAGTTCTCGGTGTGACGTAATTTCCGAAGATTTCCGAAGATTGTCGAAGAAAAGCATTTTCGTTGTCAAGGGCGTTGCTATGGGTTAAACAAAGAATCTGGAAGGTTTGTGTTACAAAAAATAACGAAAATATGCTTATAATTGTTTAGCCATTGATATTATTCAAAAACATGGTTGGCCAACCTTACTTCACATTTGGCCTTTAAGTGGGTGAACTTACAAAATCACAAGGCGTGCAAATACTTCTGCTCCTCACTGAAAATGATCTACTACCAAGTGCCACAACACATACTTATATATCTTTTTCCAAGTTAATACAGTAGCACAGAGCTTAAAACATGATCAATAGAGCGGTCCCTAGCCAATCACAGTATAAAATGGACTGAAAAACAATAAGTTAGTAGATGAGATGCAAAACCTGAATTGCAAAACATTTAAGTGTCAATTTTGTGTGTCTGCAGTCTCAGTGAGCCTTCTCTTCATCACACAAAGGAATACAACTCATTGGAGTCCTGCTGCTGCATCCGCCCATCTCCTCCAACTTACAAACCGCAGCAATTCCCAGCAACCCCTCATTCCTACACCGACCTCCGCACTTTCAAGCCCACCTACATTCACTTGTCCCAGGCTACACGGCTCACCACCAAACCCCGTCCCGCCAGGCCGCGCTCGCACACGTTTACCACTGTCAGAGACCTGGGACCTTTTGGGCCTCCGTTGTCCGTCATCGGTAAACCTTGCGTGCTGAACTGCAACCAGCGTCCCGCCACGGGTCCTTCGCGTCCTCAGCTTCACGTGTTCCTACCAACAGAGGCAGAAGAGGAAACAGACGCCAAGTCTGTGGATGATGTTTTAATGGATGAGTTGGACGTTAAAATAGCCTCACTGAGGCTGCGGCAGAATGATGCCGATTGTAACTTAATTTCTTGACTATTATGAAATAATGGGTTATTTTCCAATATTGTTCTACTTCATGTCACAACGCGAGGGCGTAGATTTGCATAGGGACGGAAGGGACACAACACTTCCAACTTTTCAGGATGCTCAAATTGTCCCCCCAATTTTTAAGCAACCGTATTGCATTATATAATGACTTCAGTTATATAGGTAATTTAGATTGTCTTCTGATATCTTGTAAAATGTAATTGACCCTACCATTATTAAATGAATTATTTTCATTATGTTCAGACTTACATTTACCCTCGTTCACTTGCTGAATGTGCCAGTCGATTTTTTTTTTCCTCAAAGGCACGTGTGATTGGCTGATGACTTGACCCCATCCTCCCCACATACACACGCATTCACAGCCCCGACGGAAATACTGTACAACATGCCGCCTCCTCCACCCCATTCTAAGACGAGGAATATTAGAAGTTTTTTTCCGCCAGCAGCCACTGTAAGTAATGTAAAAAGACGTCAATGTTGTGGAGGTGGGGAACACCCCACTAATTTTGCTACTGAAAGTCCAACCTGCATCAGAGTTAGCATAACACTAATCTTAGTTAAATTTTTCTTTTATCACATACAAACGTTTTCGTCTGATGAAGGCGAAAGTACACACCGAAAAATGTCAGGTCAATAAAACAAAACAAAACATTTGTCTGTGATAAAGAAAAATGAACTAATCTAAAAGTGTAGACAAAATGAATTTGCTATAACATTAATTGGTGTGAATTTCTCGAACTCGAGTAGGAACCTGCCAAGAGAGATGTTGAGAGGTCTTGTATGTGTTTTCCACCTTTAACAATAATCAAACTGTGAGAAATGTAGTAAACCATGGTTTGATAAGTGAAAATATCTCCCTCATTGCTTCAAGTAAATTTTATTCACTTTTCTTGCAATA
The DNA here is from genome assembly GCF_030265065.1 of Corythoichthys intestinalis. Taxonomy (NCBI): domain Eukaryota; kingdom Metazoa; phylum Chordata; class Actinopteri; order Syngnathiformes; family Syngnathidae; genus Corythoichthys; species Corythoichthys intestinalis. The sequence continues at coordinate 26,528,706 of NC_080416.1, forward strand.
AGAAAAATAGCTAGCTGAAAATAATCTTAACAAATTTATTTGAAGCAAAACGTTAGTATATTAAAAAAAGAAAAAACTTGATTAACTTTTAGATGTATGGTCTTGATAAGAACAAATATTTACCTGAAGTAAGTGGAATAATCTGACCCATTAATCTGTTAACTCTGCTTTAACACTCAAAACAAGATGTAGAAAATTATTTGACTAGGTTTGAGAAAAATGATCAGATTACGACATTATCAATTTGCAGTGTGAATGTCAATACAGATTTATTTTGTATTGATCATTTAGCCTATAAACTATTAGGCTAAATGATCAATGTAAAATAAAGCTGTTGTCTAAATTGATCAACACTTTCATGTGTATTGGTTCAGGTGATACACCATTCGATTCAAACCTTTGTTTTAAAAATCTGCTAAAGAAACATTTTAAAAACTTCCAGAATAAAAGTCTCGATTTTATTAGCAAATTTAAATTACAGTATTTGAACATAAACCACATTAATATACACAATAAATGCAAACCTGTTCATAATCTCTTGACTATCCAGGAATGCAAAAAAAATAAACATTTGTCTTAAGACCACTCAACATTGTCTGTCTAAATAGATTAATTAAATATAACTGGAAAAAAACATCTTAATCAGGGAATAACAAAAATAAATAAAAATGGAGCCTTCCTTCAGGTAAAACACGACTGCTGTTGTCCACAACCACAGCCAAACGCAACAAAAAATGAAAGCTCCTTTGGCCTGCTTTAAGACCACATAAATAAAATAAAAATAAAAAATGGGGAGTAGGGGATAAACTTCGGTTCATTACATTTCTCACAGCTTAGTTAACATTAACAGTAGAAAACATACAGGAGGACACTTCTCTCTAAGCAGCTTCCTACTTGAGTTTTCCCAGTTAGGATGTTAACATTTTAATGATATGCTAACTCTGATGCAGTGGTACTCTTTCAGGCTACGTCTACACTAAAACGGATTATAAGACGGTGTTTTTTTGCATTGAAATAAGACTGAAAAAGTGGGGGTCGTCTTATATTCGTGGTCTAGACATTATACCCATTCACGACGCTAGATGGCGCCAGATATTGAAGCCATGTTCTGTCATGACAGATTTCAGCTACTCTCAAGTTTAACCAGTTTGCATTATTTTATTGCAATATTTTTCCGTATTCAGATTTGTTTCAAGACTACAGTTACAGTTAGACTTCGCTTTGATGGTTAATGCAGTTATTGTTTTATTATAATAGATTGGTTTATTTACATTTCAAAAACCAGAAGCCATTCATTTACGAATGTGATTGCACTTTAGTTTACATATTTAAATGTTCAGATATTAAGATTTGAATGGGGCAAAATAAAATACTTTTTCTCTCAAATATATTGTTATAATCATTTGTTTCAGATGTATTGTAATTATTTTCTGTATAAAAATTAATTTGGTGTTCAAAAAGTCTTTCTTCAAACTTGAGTCTTGAAAAAGAGGGGGTCGTCTTATAATCAGGGCCATCTTATATTCGGGCCAATACGGTAATTTGCCTCTTATCCGTGCAAGAACTTACACAGATAAATTAGCTGGCAAATATTACCTTCCACTTATTATAGACTAGTGTTTCCATACGACAATCAAATACTAAGGAATTGACGTCAGGCCGTCGCCATTTTTAGTGCGGCATGATGGCCTCGTAAACAATGGAGGCGGACGATCAAGACTACGTCGCAATAATATGCTTCAATTCAGTGCCCATTTGTGGTCCTCCCATCGTGGATTACATGGAGATGAGCGTTTTCTTACAGAGCTCGTCTCCCGGGTTAAGTCTCAGATCAGCCAGCTGCGGGGCTGGCCCCTCCCAACTAAATGGCGACCGAACATTAGTATATAAAAATGCGTAGAGGAAAATCAACCCCGAAAAGTGAACTGAGTGGTACCCCCAGCCAAAGAGGCGTGCGATCAGTTTTTTTTCATGACATTTCCGACTGTCAAAATTGTCGCCACTTCCAGGATCGCCATTGTTATGCACAAGCACTCCTGCTTGCGGCTTCTAGGAAATATACGCAACGCCACAGCATATGTATTTGCTATTTTTTGGGGCTGTCAAACAATTAAAATTTTTAATCGAGTTAATCACAGCTTAAAAATTAATTAATCGTAATTAATCGCAATTCAAACCATCTATAAAATATGCCATATTTTTCTGTAAATTATTGTTTGAATGGAAAGATAAGACACAAGACGCATATATACATTCAACATACTTTACATAAGTACTGTATTTGTTTATTATAACAATAAATCAACAAGATGGCATTAACATTAACATTCTGTTAAAGCGATCCATGGATAGAAAGACTTGTAGTATTTAAAAAGTTAAATGTTAGTACAAGTTATAGAAATTTTATATTAAAACCCCTCTTAATGTTTTCGTTTTAGTAAAATTTGTGAAATTTTCAAACAAAAAATAAATTAGTAGCTCACCATTGTTGATGTCAATAATTACACAATGCTCATGGTGCTTAAACCCATAAAATCAGTCGCACCCAAGCGCCAGCAGAGGGCGACAAATCACCAAATACATAAGTAACAAGTGGACATGACACTGTGCTGTCATTTTAATCTGTTTGAGCGGGGCATGTGCGTTAATTGCGTCAAATATTTTAACATGATTAATTAAAAAAACTAATTACCGCCCGATAACGCGATAATTTTGACGGCCGTAGTTATTTTCAATTGGTGAGAGCGCAATTGAGCATCGATAGTAACATCCCAGGTAACGATGTCAGGCTTTTGTCGTTGTTTTCTAAAGATTCATTTCAATCACAACTCGACGACTGTTCGTAAAAGCCGAGCATGCTCTCCCTTCACTCTCGCTCCCGCGTGATGCGTTCAATTGCGTTCAGGAAAAAAACAGTGATCATGAAATGGATTTCCTCACCCCTGGTCTAGAAAGTGTATTAATTTTGAAATTTCCCGCCGGCTAGTGATGAGTTTCCGGTGCAGAGGTAAACCACAGGGCGATGACGTAACACATGATTCTGCTCCTTTCTACGCATGGGTAGTTTGCACAAATGCAGGCGTACCTTGCAGAAGCGGGGAGGGGGGGGCCTTAAACACACATTAAACGTAGTGGGGACAGGTATAAAAATAGTCCGAATCTGAAAATACCCTGGAGAAAATTTTCTGTCCTAGTGTAGACATAGCCTCACTACCAAATTAGTGGTGTGTTCCCCACCTCCACAACATTCATGTCTTTTTACATGACTTACAGTGACAGCTGCTGTTGCTTTGAAGGGGGCGGCATTTTGTCAACATGTGGTCTGTGTCGGGGCTGTGTGTGTGTGTGAAGGAGGGGGGGTCAAGTCATCAGCCAATCAAACGTGCGTTTGAGGAGGGAAAAAATGGACCGACACATTCAGCAAGTGAAAAGGGATAAATGTAAGTCTGAACATAATGAAAATAATTCCGTTAACAATGGTAGGATCTATTCTATCCTTACACCATATGCGAAGACAATCTAAAATACCTACGTATATAAACTGAAGTCATTATATCATGCAAATAAGGTTACTTAAAAGTTGGTGGGGACAATTTGAGCATCCTGAAAAGTGTGTAGTGTTATATCCCTACCTTTCTTATGCAAACCTACGCCCTTGTGTTATTCCAAACGCGAGTAGGCAGGCCCCCATGTTAACCCATGAAGCGGCTCACAAAAAAAGTGAAATTTTACTCGCAGCTATGTCATATTCTCTGCTTTGACTTTGCTTCATAGATTTTGACAGCTGCACTCTTATCTTGTCCAGATAACGTAAGAAAAAAAAAAGACCATTTAGATATACCGTTTTGGCCCGAACATAAGACGGCCCTGTTTATAAGACGACCCCCTCTTTTTCAAGACTCAAGTTTGAAAAAAAAAAAGACTTTTTGAAGGCCAAATAAATTTTTATACAGGAAATAATTACAGTACATCTGAAACAAATGATTATAACAATATACTTGAGAGAAAAAGCATGTTGTTTTGCCTCATTCAAATCTTAATATCTGAACATTTAAATATGTTAACTAAAGTGGAATCACATTCGAAAATGAATGGCTTCTGGTTTTTGAAATGTAAATATACCAACCTATTGTGATAACACAACAAAATTGCAATAACTGCATTAACCATCAAAGTGAAGTCTTACTGTAACTGTAGTCTTGAAACAAATCTGAAAAAGGAAAAACATTGCAATAAAATAATGCAAACTGGTTAAATTTCAGAGTAGCTGAGATCTGTCATGACAGAACATAGCTTTAATGATATCTGGCGCCATCTAGCGTCGTGAATGGGTAAAATGTCTAGCCTGCGAATATAAGTCCACCCCCTCTTTTTCAGTCTTATTTCAATGCAAAAAACACCGTCTTGTATTCGGGCCAATACGGTAAATATATCAAGTAAAATGAGCAAATATATGAGAATAAATATCTCTGCACCATCCATGAGCTACCGTAGCTGCTAGCGTTGATGTAAATGAAGTGCTAAGATTCTCATATGGTGGCGGAGAACATTTATATCAGATACAAAAGAGAATTCACGAAAAACTGCTTCACTCTTCTCCCTATATATAGTAATTATGATTACTAATAATTGTCCAATAATTGTCTTCAAACTACTGTAATGTATTTGTAAATATTTCTCAGAATTAAAAATTCCAATAAAATGTTTTGAGCGTTGTGTGGTTTGCGGACATTTTTTTTAAATTATTTGCTGCAGTTTTACAAATGTCCACTAAAAGCTGTAGCGAATGGATTCTGCTTTGCTTACTACCAACAGGTATTGAGTGAAGAAGAAAACGTTGCGGTGACCTTAGAAACTGATAACAAAAGTAAAACGACCAGCATCTCAAACTTAAGTTTAAATAATAAACGTCAATTTTCTTATAGTCACCTCAAGGATATCGTGGGTGGTTATCACCATCACCGACTAAAAAACGGAATGTTTTAGGTGGTGCTGCAGTATTTGAAATATCCGCTAGAGGATGTAATGAGTAATTTGCGCATGGAAAAAAAATGAACAGCCGAAGAAGTATATGCTAGACAAGCGAACAACATCGTCGTACGATGGTCCATTGGTGCTGATTTATTGGTCCCGTTTTCCTTGGAAATCAATTCAATGCTGTAATTCTTCTTTATATGCACAATACGCGTATTCTGCATCCGCAGCGAATATGGAGGCCTTGGAAACTGGCGACGGACGTCAACATCCGGCCACTGATGAAGTGCGATTTGTGGTAATAACCGACCTCCTGCACGCCATCGCACATGACCGATAACAACGATAAGATGCACGCAATTTTCGGAGCGATGCTTTTATTTATTTGCTTGTGTGTTGTTTTCATGTTCTTGTTTGCAATCCTCAACCCAGCTGTGCTTAGATATGTGTGCTAACAAAGCAGAAACCTTGACCGGAATGCTAGCGTTAGCTTAGCATGTGCAAAGCTAGTCCCGCTGGCCGCCAATCGATAATTCAAATACAATAGCGTCATATTCAATTCATTGGAGGCGAAATATCCTCAACGCGTCTTTTAATATAAAATATAGAGGCTTTGTGACTTTTTGAAAAGGCTTTGTTCTTTCAAGTGATTCCCATTAGAATTGGTTTTATCTGAACTAGTATCATTCTGCGTGTGCCAAGGTTTCATTCACATTTTAGAGTGGAGTTACCGTCATTTTAATGAGCTGGAGATGTTTAGTAAAGAAATGCTCATTGTTTCTGCAAAAGGAGGCTCTACTTATGATTGATAATGTTTTGTTTTTTTTTTTTTTTTTTTGGGGGGGGGGGATTCAAATTTATGCACCGGCCTGTTTTTGTTTGAATAATTGTTATGTGCTGTTTATCCCATAAACATCATTTCACTTCTTCAAATATTAATGTGTTCATCTGTTATATGATATATTTACCTGAATTTCCCCCCCCCAAACAATCATTGATTTACAAAGGAAAATCTTAAAAATTCTCAGGGGTTCCCAGACTTTTTTGCATGCCACTGTATCTTGTAATATAAGTCATATTAGACAAGGTGTCATTACCCACAGTTGATAAGAAATAGATACATTGAGTTTTTTTTTTTTTTGAATATACACAATGTACCATTCATACATTTGTGTAGTGACTGCAAAATAAAGTGAGGACAAAATTAGCTTTTTGAAAACTGGACAACTAAGACACTGTTTACATGGTGACGCTTCGAGAATATGGCTGTAGCTATCGATTATTTTAGTAGTCGATTAATCTATTAACTAGTTAGTTCAAATAATCCAGTATTCGGATTAAGTAAATTTATTGCATTGCAGAATATATTTTAGGAGATGTAAAACAAAGGCTTGCTAAGATTGCACTTTCAAAAGAGCATTAAATGTAAAGACAAAATTCCCGAGTGATTTTTCAAACTATGCAAAATTGCACTTTCATGTACAAAACAAATACCTTGGCTTAACTCATTCACTCCCAGCCATTTTCACCGGAGCGAGGCCCTTCGCTCCCGGCCGTTTTACTGGATTTTGACTGATTTTGCAAGGCCCACAGAAAATTATGTTCTATTGCTATATAAACATGGAGGAACCCACCAAAAGAAAGATTAAAATCTCTTCTTTCAGCAGGAAAAAAAATTAAGTTCATATCTTTTTCCATTCTTTTGAAATCAGCATTAGAAAATAGCTTAGTTTGAGCAATTTTCCAATTTCTGATGAAGAAAGAGAAATTGAGCTTTTTATGAAAGCATACATTTCAAACGTAACTTTGACTTTAACACAGCTATTTTTTGCTTTAGTTACATCCCAAACATCTGAATGTTTTCCTTTTACAAAATAACATAAACAAGACAAATAGAGCTTTTGATAGCAAAGTAACAATTTATTTACACATAACTGAGAGATGACGTTGTTGTCGCCGCGACAGCCGGGTAAACTTTTCCCTCATCGCTGCCTGTCTCAAGATGGATTTTTTTGGGTCTCTGCGGGGTCTGCTCGGCGAGCAGCACGGACTCAACGGCATCGTCTGCTGTACTGCTGGTCCCGGTCGTTCTGCTCAGTCGTCCAGCGCCTGGCATCCCGGGCAGTCTCTAGGTCAGACATGTCCAAAGTCCGGCCCGGGGGCCAAATGCGGCCCGTGGTCAAATTTCCTCCGGCCCCCAGCCTCTGTACATAAAATCAATAACGTCTGGCCTGCACACAGACTTAATAAATTGGTCAGCAGTACTGCTACTAGCATATGAGGTAGCTTACACACTAAATGCTGCTCCTCATTTACCCACTAAAAAGCAACATTACTCTAAGCAACATTACCCCGTGTGACCTTTTACTCACAATTTTCTACGGCCGACGCCTCAAGGATAGGTGGAAATTGGACTTTTTCTTCACTAAAATACGCAACAACTGTGTTTGCCTCATTTGCAGAGAGACAGTTGCTGTTTTTAAAGCGTTCAATGTATGGCGATTTTACCAAACAAGACATGCTAACATGTATGACAAGATTACAGGGAAGATACGTAGCGAGAAATTGAAGCAAGTTGAAGCTAGTTTAATGTTACAGCAGCAGTGTTTCACAAGAGCCCGAGAGTCGAAAGCTTAGCCACAAAGGCTAGTTGCGAAATTGTTGAAATTATTAATTAAAAAAATAAAATAAAGCAAATGTGACACACATAATGGCTCGCTAAAATTTGCTTAAATATATTGTTCAACATAAAGGACGTCAGCCAAGGTCAGCCCCCCACATGTTTACCACACCAAATCTGGCCCCCTTTGCAAAAAGTTTGGACACCCCTGCTCTAGGTTGTTCTCCATTCGGTCGTCTTCCGCCGGCGCCCCAGCCGTGCAGCCCGGCCGTTCGTTGCCGTTGAATCGTGTTGCGTGTCTTACCAAATGCGCTACTGCCATCCAGTGGCCAGTTTTATTGCTTTAAAATGGATTTTAAGCTTTTTGCTTTGGAGCTAAATTGAATCAGAACCCAGAGATGTCTCTTGTTTAAAAAAACAAACAAAAAAAAAACTAAAAGACGTATAAATAGAACATATTTACATGTTTTTGGGAGCAAATGAGTTAACCTCAAACGGTATTAAAAAACTAATGAATGAGGATATAAGTACAACAAAAGAACAATTAGCTGACTTAGCTAACTAAAATGCTATAAAACACTAACATTTCTTTTTTTCAACAATGCTCTTAACACATCGTTCAAACACATATTCCCACAAAAACGGCTAAATATACCTATTAATTACAAATGCATAAAAAAACATTAGCTTAAAAAAACTTAACCTTATGTTGGTCTTAACAGGTAGCAGCTGGATTCAGCCTTGTTAAATGAGTTGTGTCATATTCACTGTTCCAAATAGAGGGCAGTTTATCCACCCAAATTAATAAAACTGAATGCAAACAATTTCAAAACAAACTATTACAACACTGCTTTAATTAAACGAATATTCAAGGAAGCAAAATCCCCCCAAATTTTTCTAATCGAATAGCGTACCACACGTAACATGTCACCTTTGCTCATTAATATTCGTGACGTTAGCAACTGTTGCTGGGGGGGGGGTTAAGCTCGCGTTTATCCCTCATGCTAGATGCATGTAAATAGTGTACGAACCAGCTGTTTACTGAGCTAAACCTACCAATTCTGTACAAAATGATGTCCCCGGTGCCAAATTCACTGGTAAAGATGTGGAATAACATACAAGATGTTTTGTGAAACATAAGGATTGAGAGCGAGGGCTGGAAGAAGTGCCGACCTTTCTTGTGTTTATTGCCTTATGCCACTGACAATTATGTTCTCCTGTTCAACAAGCTATCCTTTACCACCATATGCCCCGTCTTTCTTATATTTTATATCCTTTGGTAGTCTTACCTCTCTATGAAATTTCTTGGTGTAGCGATCGCAAATGCTACTAGGTGACAGCCAATGAACACTAATATTTTTTTCATTAGTAACAAATCTATTAATTTATTTACACTTTCCCCTTACTAAGGTTGTTTCTTTACAACAGAAAAGGTAAAACTGTTAAATCTAGAGTCTACCTGTAAGGCATAAACAAGCTTACTACAAAAAGATCAAGGCCAAACATGGCTAATTTATTTAAATATCTGTATTTTAGAAAAGTAGGCCTACATAACTGTTGTGATATATAAGTAAAATTTTAATTTTTTCAGCTCATTCATTGTCAGACACAAGCAGCACGGCAAACCCCCACGCTAAAAATAAGTATGAATATCAAAATGGCTTACCTCTTCGTCCTCTGTAGGACCATGGCTCCCAACAAAATGTTTACTGCATATGAAGGGGAATGGCTTCATTTGCTGGCGTTAAACTGGTCTTTGGTACGTCCGCACAAGTTGATCCATTGTTCACAGTTTGTTCCTCTGAGTTTTTGGCTTCGGGAAACGTAGGAAAAAAACATCCTTCATATGTGGACGGTCGTAATGTCTAGAGTCGTTTGTACAAGTTCCATAGCAGCAGTGTTTATTCAGCATGTTCTTTTTTGAAAGATTACTGGCAGAAAACAAGCAGTACTTGCATGGGTTGCATGCGTGTGCGCGTCTATGTTGACCCCCTTCCGGTTTACGATGCTGACGTCACGCAGCTTTGCAGTCTAAAAGTAGCATTCGTGTGGTACGCTATTACTCGAGTTAATCGAATAATTGTTGCAGCGCTAATATGGTTGCATCTCCATTTGAATGATGTCGCAATTCTGCGTGAAAACTAAGCCTGTCGCAATATGCAATAATTCCATTTATCCACACGTTAAATAAAAATTAAGGCGGTAATTTTTCCGGTGCGATTTATCGCCTCACGTGCGCCTGCGGCAGACGTGCTGTTAAAAGTTCGGATTCCAACTGCGCAAAATGCATCTTTGTTCCGTGTCCGTCAAAAAATAGCGCTAGAGCCAATCGTTCCCATTATATCCTATTGTTCAACGTATACCGGTCGCGTCAGTGCTTCGGATTGACTGCGGAGCATCTCCGGCGCGCCGGTGTTGTTGACGTGTGGGTGCTCTTGTCAGGGGTGACATTTCACGCGGTGTGGCTATTTTTCAGCACAACGCCAGATATTTACAACGAAGTCCGCCAAAACATTGTTACCGACTTGGCTGCTACGAACGACCTCGCTTTGACAACGGACAGCTGAATGGAAATGATGAACATTGAGTGGCAAATTAAGAGCGCTGTGCTTCAAACTCGTCCTGTTTATGAAAGTCGATTGTCATATGCTGGTGTTGTGCAGTAATGAGCAGATGTGAATTCAGCAGCGTTTGCTAACTTTTTTAATGCGCGGCGTTGCGCACACACACTAGATATCATGAAATAGCAAACTAGATGTGCTACTACGTCCCATGCAATTGGCTACGTGAGCCCAGAGTGATTATGGGACATGTAGTCCATATACTACATCGATGAATTCTAAACTGTCATGACTGAATGGAAGTTAAGAAGGCCAAATCAATCCATACCAATGACTATAGATAATGCTGCAAATATTGTTAATTCAGTACGTGACACAGATGGATTCGGACCACAAATAGGATGTCTTGCTCATGTAGTAAAACTAGCAGCTAAGAGAGCTGTAGCAATCAACAGTATGGCCCGCCTCACTTTACAATAGTAAAAATTGTTCTCAGCACTTTTATACAAATTTTTTTCAGATCAGTAAGAACTAAGCACATAAATATTATGCACTAAAATGCATGTTAATATGATGGCAATTTAATTTTTGCTCGTTAGCAAAAAACAAAAAAACGAAACAAAAAATATAATAGTTTTTTTTTTTTTTTTTCAGAGCATTAAATGTATTGAATCGGATCAAAAATTATGTGCCCCATATCGAAAATCGTACCGAACCGTGACTTAACTGTATCGTTGCATCCCTATGGAACAGAATTGCAGAAGCTATGAGGGGAAAAGTTTTCATTTGCCTAAATGCTTAAGTTATTAAGTGCAATTTTATTGTATTTTTTTCTCGAAAAACACATTGTATTTATGCTGTGTTTCGTGCGGTATTAATATTGTTGTCTTTTACTTAAGAGGCATGGTCTATTGTTTTTAGTTGTGATTTCTTAAAAAGTATTTTTGAATTGAAGAGTAAATATTTATCGCGTTTAAATGGGTGTACTTGAGCTATTATTGTATACTGTATTCTCACTGTGTTATTGTAAATTGGTTTTAAAAAAAAATTGGGGGGGCGCAATAATATCACATATCGCAATAATTTATGAGATAAATTATCGCACACTAAAATTTGTTATCGCGACAGGCCTAGTGAAAACGATGTAGTATTCATGCCAGGCCCTCGGGGGCAGTGCAGCTTTACGAGGCGACAGCCAATGATGCACTTCCTTGATACCAACAACCTCCTCAGCCCGGAAGATAACACACCCACCCAATTTTCTTTTTCTCCAAAAGGCACAAAAATGGAAACATTAAACATATTTAAATTAAAAATATTATAAAAACAGGAAATTAAAGCCGACGTGTGTGAGTGCTGACGTCATCGGCGCGAGAGTCCTTCCACTTTGGAGCCCGGAATGAAAGGTTTGCGTTTTCGCTGTCACCATGTAAAGACGAAGCCATTCCACAACACAATTGTTGCGTCTTGGTGTTGCAGCATCACCATGTAAACAGCCCCTAAAAGGGATACTTAACACCTTCTCTTTGACTTTCTGTTCTGAAATGTCAATTCGAGTATATGTACAAAATTGCAACCATTTATTTGATTTTGTGCAGGGAACAGAACAGACAGGTACAGAAGCGCCATTCGATGTCGGAACTTCCCTCCCAACCCAGATGGAAACGAACGAGTTTGAACATAAAGAGGTTTTGACTCCACTGGTCCCATGTCGCATGGAGGCTTTGAACGCCTCTCCGTCCCACTCGGAAGACGAGACCGAAGAAGGGGGTGCGGCCAGCGACAAAGATGACGACGACCTGGAGGACGAGGAGGAGATGGACGCTACTCCCGTGCAAGCAAACAACTCTGATTCGGAGGAGAACGCCGGCAGGGGCACGTATTGCGCATCTTTCAATTTGGACGAGATGATGGACATCGGTACTGTGGATCAGCAGGAACAGGAAGCCCAGATGAGCACTGAAGATAACTTTGCAGGTGGAGGTAATGCTGAGTCTATTCTGTGTAAATGATGGTTGTATACACTATGGCTGCAACTATCTATGATTTAAGTAATCGATTCATATATCATTTAGTTAGTTCTAATAATCGAGTAATCGGATTACGGACATATAATGCATTGCAGAATAAATTGTAGATGTAAAACAAAGGCTTGCTAAAATCGCAGTTTCGAAATAACATAAAATGTGAATACAACATAAAATAAAATCCTGAGTGTTTTAATTATAAGAGTTATAACAACAGTTGGCTACCTTGCATAGCAAAAGTCCGCTAGCTTAAATGCTTTTTACTCTTTACAAATCTTTCAAACGCATTTTCCCACAAAAAACAGCTAAATATACCTATATACTAAATTACGAATGCATACATATTAGCTTAAACAAAACGTATGTTGGTTTTAACAGAGAGCAGCTGGTTTCAGCCATGTGAATTGAGTTATGTCTAGGGCTGCAGCTATCGAATATTTTAGTAGTCAATTAATCGATGGACTACTTAGTTCGAATAATCGAGTAATCTGACAACAAACATGAAAAATTAAAATACCCGAGTTCAGCCTCAAATGGTATAAAAATATTTTTTAATGAGGACCTATGTACAACAAAAGAACAACTGGCTAACTTACATAGAAAAATTCCGCTAGCTTAAATGGTATAAAATGCTAAAGTTTTTTTTTTATTTTTTAAACAATACTCTTAACAGATTTTTTAGACACATATTCCCACAAAAAATGGCTAAATATACCTATAAACTAAATTAAGAATGCATTAAAAAACATTAGCTCAAACAGAGACGTGGTTTATATTGGTCTTAACAGGGAGCAGTTGGATTCAGCCATGTGAAAAGAGGCAGACCAGAGGGCAGTGTATTCACCCTCAGCAATAAAACTATTTGCAAACACTTTCAAAATAAAACATTAAAACGCCGCTTTAATTAAACGAATACTTGAAGCAACAAAATTTAATTCGAATATTTTTTTGTAATCGAATACTTGAGTTGCAGCACTAGTTATGTCATATTCACTGTTGCCAGTAGAGGGCAGTGTATCCCCCAAATGAACAAAACTGAATGCAACCACTTTCACAACAAACCATTACAACGCCAGTCTAATTAAACGAATACTCGAAGCAGCAAACTCTGATTTGAAGCTCTTCTCTAATGGAGTTACTCGAGTTAATCGATAAATTGTTGTAGCTCTAGCCTTAAACAGTATAAAACAATTAACGAGGATCCAAGTACAAAGAAAGAACAATTGGCTAACTTGCATAGGAAAAGTCTGCTAGCTTAAATGTTATAAAATACTTAAGTAGGGCTGGGCCATATGGCCTTAAGTACTTACCACGGTAAATTGAGCAGATTTGCCTCGATAATGATAAATTCAACCAATCGGACTTTTGTATAATTTGAAAATCTGAATCAATGAATGAAATACAAATTAAGTTTCTCGTTGATTTATTTACCAGCTTTCAAGTTAACATATTTAACAATTGTACATGCAGTGTAAACATTAGGTATATACAAATATCTTGTAGACAGTAAGCATTCAAGTATTTATAACAGCTTGTATGACTTGAACAATGTACAAAATCATAAATATCAATATGGCCACTTATTGTTACTGTTATTATCACTCAACACAAGTGTTTAATTCAAGGTTTCAGGGTTTTTTTCCCCCAGAGCATTTTCTGAAATACACGGACGCACATATGCAAACCCCCCCCCCCCATTGAACATTGAAGATTTGTTTTGATGGCAGTAATGACACCGGATAAAGAAAGCACATACAGAAAAATAGTTGTGGCCATTAAAAGGTAATCTTATAGGCTACATTGTTGGATTATACTTTATGCTGAATGCTGTACCATCATAAAAGCTATCAGAGAAATCACACCCAGAGATACAAAATAACGCGACATACTGATTGCTAGATGCAGTCCATGCCCAAGCCGCTCATTAAGTTCAGCCTCTTTGACAAGGTTAGAGCTGCTGTCACAGGTGGTGATGGCGACTTGGTCCTTCTTGAATCCAAAATTTTTCCAGACATCCGACAACGAATTCTTTCCTGGCACCAACACCACACTATGAGCGGCGACTAAAGCTATACTCTAAATGCCTGTGGCCTGGCTACCGGTTGCCGTTCCACTATTATCCATTACTCCATCACGTTCACCTATAGTGTTAACCGCTAGCGTACTGGGCTTCTCTTTGTTTGATTGCCTAATAGCCACATGACTTGACACATTAGCATACTGGCTGCTTTCTTAAGCATAGCCAAAGAACACACAGTCAAAGCGGGTTGGAAAGACTTACTTTTTCGTTTCATTAAAAAAAAAAAATAAATACCGACATGGTCAAAATTACATTGGTCATCGTGAACCATCTCTGTAACGGTAAATTTTTGGTAAACCGCCCGGCTCTATACTAACGTTTTTATTTTTATTTTTTTTGACAATGCTCTTCACAAATTGCTCAAAAACATATTTTTACAAAAAAAAAAAAAAACAAACTAAATATACTTCCAACTAAATTACGAATACATCAACAAACATACAGTGCCCTCCATAATTATTGGCACCCCTGAAAAAGATGTGTGTTTTAGCTTTTAATATATATTTTTTTAATTCAAATAATATGTATCTGACCGCCCGGCTCTATACTAACGTTTTTATTTTTATTTTTTTTGACAATGCTCTTCACAAATTGCTCAAAAACATATTTTTACAAAAAAAAAAAAAAAAAAAAAACTAAATGTACTTCCAACTAAATTACGAATACATCAACAAACATACAGTGCCCTCCATAATTATTGGCACCCCTGAAAAAGATGTGTGTTTTAGCTTCTAATATATATTTTTTTAATTCAAATAATATGTATCTGACCAAAGCACACGGTCCCAGTTGAAGCTTGGGACCGTGTGTATTTTTGTGTGAGACCAAGATTGAGCTTTTTGGCAACAAACACTCTAAGTGGGTCTCGCGTGCCACGAAAGATGCGCATCCTGAAAAGCACCTCATACCCACTGTGAAGTATGGGGGTGGGTCAGTGATGCTGTGGGGCCGTTTTGCTTCCAAAGGCCCTGGGAACCTTGTTAGGATGCATGGCATCATGAATGCTTTGAAATACCAGGACATTTTAAATCAAAATCTGTTGCCCTCTGCCCGAAAGCTGAAGATGGGTCGTCATTGGGTCTTTCAGCAAGGCAATGACCCCAAACATATGGTCAAATCTACACAGAAATGGTTCACCAGACACAAAATCAAGCTCCTCTCATGGCCATCTCAGTCCCCAGACCTTGTTTTGTTGGCAAAAGGGGGTTGTACAAAGTATTAACACCAGGGGTGCCAATAATTATAGAGGGCACTGTATTCCCTCAAAAAAAACGTACCTTATCTTGACCTAAACAGGGAGCAGTTAGATTCAGCCATGTTAGACGAGTTATGTCATATTCACTGTTGCCACTTGAGAGCAGTGTATCCGCCCATATCAATAAAACTAAATGCAAACACTTTCAAAACAAACCATTACAATGCCACTCTTATTAAACAAATCCTAGAAGGAGCAAAATTTGATTCGAAGAGTTTTTCTAATCAAATTACTCAAGTTAATCGATTAATTATTGCAGCACTAGTATATGGCGGAAAACACTCAGGTAACTTGAAGTTCCGCTCTGAGACCGCCAATTTGGCCAAATTTCAAAATTGTCCTATATGCATGTGTGATACATCACTGGAAGACTTAAAATCTCAATTTTCTGGTGGAAGAAAAATTTAGAACATGAGGACATTTCAAAAAAACAAAAAACAAAAACAAAAACAAAAAAATTTTTCTTAAACAGCAAAACCTTAACTGGAAGTGAGTGCATGATAGTGTAGAATTAAAGACGCCACGATTTTAACGAGATATTATCACGTAATTACCTCTTTTCGATCCAAAAACCCCATGTAGCATGTATCACCAAGTGTCAAGACACAGCTGTGAATAGCCACAGCTGGGTGAAACATGGTAATATAACAAGGGTCGCAATGCAGAAATCGCAGACATCGAGGAATGGTCGAGATTTTCTTTTTCATACATTTACCCTTTTAAACGTTTTTTTTTGTTTGTTTGTTTGTTTGTTTCAATTTTACTTTTTTTGGATCGATTATTTATCATCTAAAATATTGGGGAAAATGCGACAGTTACAAAAAAAGAAGTCCAATTACAACAATGAAGCGATAGTTATTAGAGGTGTGCAAATTTCCGATTCTTAGATTATTCGCGATTCGGCCGTGGAAGATTCGAGAACGATTCACAAACATCCAAATTCCGATTATTGAAATATGCCAAGTAAAGCGGAAGTACAACACACTCAGCGCGCCGCACGGTCTTTGGGGCACAACGAGGAAGAACGCAGCGAGAGTAGCTAAACATCATGCTTCTCATTACCCGGCCCCTCGGGTAATGCCAATGCTAAACTCACGGCTCTAGCTCAACTCATGCCACGAGATAAAAAAACACAACAACATACCTGACTGCTGCCGAAAAGCTGCTACAAAGTACGTCATCCACATAATGTAATGGTAGATATCATTTATATAGGACTAGATGCACCATTGATTCGGTAGCGTGAGCAGCACATCTACAAAAAGCTAGATGCGGGCGTTAGTAAACGGCCGCCATCTTAAAGCAGTACACTTCCCTGCAAGGCTGTTGTAGCGAACCTTCCAAGCAAACCTAATTAACTTTTTATCTAAAATACTCCTAAATCGGTAAAATATTGACTTGAATCTATCTTTAAAATAGTTTTAAAACTTTCACATGTCGAAAGTAGACAAAAGGGAATATATGGAATAACGGGAGCAATTTTAACAACTTTAACAGTTGATTCACAAAGTTTAAATTAATTGAATGTAGTTTAAAGCTGCTGTTACAGAATGGGGACTGGAGTTTTTTATTTACTGTTATTTTTGTATATTTGTTTACTGCTATATGTTAACTTGATACTGAAATAGTAGTTTGGTTTAGCCTGAGAGGATTTTTGAACAATTTTGGAACTAATGTACAAAACATTTAATTAAAAAAAAAAAAAAGTGGGGGGGGGGGGGGGTTGCATCAATAATCGTTTTATAATCGAATCGGAGTCTCTGAATCGTAATCGTAATCGAATCGTTAGGTGCCCAAAGATTCCCAGCTCTAATAGTTATGAGGTAGATATCTTTTTGTCATTGTGAGTTTTGTGACGTAATTTGTTTAAAAGTTTTAAATATGTGAGTGAATATATATATATATTTTTTTACAAAATATTAACCATCAATTAATGATTCCAAGCTAAAAGTGACAGACATTTCGAATAATATATATAATTACTTGTTTTTATGGCTGGGTTGAAACAAAAGCGGTGGCACGACGTCTGTAAACGGGGGTCTCCAGGGTAAAACGGACAAATTAAACATAGTTTGGAGGCTTAATGCGCCATGAATCTGCTATGGCAGCATATGCACATGATGTTCTATCAACACAACAGCTCTTTTGGCTTAAAATACAGCAGTTTATCTTAGAGTGGTGCAAGAGCAGAAACTGCTTTTTCAGCCTTGTCTGTGTTTTCCGCCATATACATTGAACTACCAGTTATTAGCCCAGTAAACTGCTGTAAAATAGACGGACTTAAAAAAAACTAAAAAAAACAAAAAAAACAATGAACTGTTACAAAAACTGACAGTATGTTCAAATATGGTGTGCTAGGAGCACTGTACTCAACATTATTTCAATGTATTTTCAGTGTTTGAGGAAGACGAGGCCAAAATTGAGTCAGATGTTGATATGAATGCCAACTTGGATGAGAAAGCAGGTGAAGAGAAAGAGGAGGCAAATAAAGAAGAGGTAATAGAAAATCAGGTGAATGAAGAGAAAGAGGAGGCAAATAAAGAAGAGGCAATAGAAAATCAGGTGAATGAAGAGAAAGAGGAGGCAAACAAAGAGGAAAAAGAACATCAGGAGGATGAAGAGAAAGAGGAGGCAAACAAAGAAGAGGCAAAAGAAAATCAGGAGGAGGAAGAGAAAGAGGAGGCAAACAAAGAAGAGGCAAAAGTAAATCAGGAGGAGGAAGAGAAAGAGGAGGCAGACAAAGAAGAGCCAAAAGAAATACAGGAGGATGAAGCGAAAGAAAAGGAAGAGGAGGGAAAACAAGAGGAGATAAAAGAAAAGGAAGAGGAGGCAAAACAAAAGGAAGCGGGTGAAGGGAAAGAGGAGGCAAAACGAAAGGAAGCGGATAAAGAGAAAAAGGAGGCACAAGAGGAAAAACAAGTAGTAGGGCAAAACGAAGAGGCATCGAATGAAAAAGAGGAGGGAAAGAAAGAAGAGAAGGAGCAGGAAAAAGAGGAGGAAAAGAAAGCAGAAGAGGAGGAAAAGAAAGAGGAGAAAAAAGAAGAGGAGAGAGCGCCTTTCTATGCCACTCGTTCCAGGAGCAGAAGTGCCAAAAGTGAGCTCTACACCATTTTTGTTTTTATCATACTACACTCAAGTTTTTTTGTAATACTGATATCTTCTGTTTAAATATCAAGCTATACTGTATGTTGTTGCCCAGAAATGTTTCTCAACTTGCTCTAATCCTTTGGATTATTCATCAACAAAATTGATAGGCACACATGGCATAACCTGGTTGCAGGATTTTTTTTTTTTTGAAAATCTTTTGATTTTTTTTTTTTCCTCTTCGAGGCCCCGCGTCAGCGTCTGACATGACCAACGGAAAACTGTTGGTCTCCGCGTCCAGTTCTTCATCGTCGTCTTCGCCGCCGCTCATCAAAATCAAAGACGAGCCCATGGACGAGGAATACGAGCAGGCCCACTTGAGCGGGGCCATCAGTATGAAAGACGAGCCCTTTGTTGCCAAGGTAAGTCACTCGTTTTAGTTGTGACCAGCATTGGAACTAACGACTTTACGTTTCTTACGTTAAATAACGAAACTGCTTTTTGCTGTAACTTTTATTTTAGTGAATTAAATTTTCTCTTTCTGTAACGGCCCAATTGTTAATGCACGAAAGCATTTGTTATGTGATCCAAGTGAGAAGTGTCCTGCTGCAAAGAAGTGGCACCTAAGTCTGTCATTTTACAGACGTATCTGCTGCTACCTGTGAGAGAGTGTGATATAATTGGTGGTCTCTGTTTACAGCTTAGTGCTCTCATACTAGTCATCACGGCTCTTCTCACTCTGACATGAACACAGCAGGTTCTAGAAGAGGTTATTGATTGGCTAAAATAGGGCAAGATGTAGGGTTGGGCATCGATGGGACCCGGTTCTAGCACTCCGGTTCTCCCGGAACCGTTCGAATTTGAAAATTTCGATTCCATGTTTCGATGCCCTGACCGCCGAGCGGGAAATAAAACGCTGCCGCAAACCACGAAGAAGAAGCCACAAGAAGTGCGTGTTTGTGCATTGCGACTTGATTACGACCATGGACGCGGTGCAGCAGCTCTCAAAAGTTTGGCTTAACTTTACAAAAAAAAAAAAAAGCCACAGTGCAACATTTGCAACACAAACGATATATCGTGCAAAGGTGGCTGCACGACCGGCTTCATGGAATATAGCCTAAGTGCCAAGTGCAAAGCTAGCCGAGTGCTATGTACGTACAGTAGTTGACACGCTGCGCCGTCAGTACCAGGTAAGTTAAAATATACATTTCGTCTGTCTTCTGCTGTTCCCGTGATCCGACCCAGAATTAAGCAGTAGATGATGGATGGATGAATGGAAAGTAGTACGAGAATAAGTCGCATTATTACGTCGGGCTTTAGTCGATATCATGTGTATAGAACTAGATGCAAATTTATGCAAAATGACAGACTCTGCAGAGTTAGAACATATAAAGAGAAATAGATGCAAAATGACAGACTCGCTGGCGGTAGCCAACAGCCGCCATCTTAAAGCAGTAGACGCCTCCGTTAAAATAAATAGTCTTAAAAGGATTTTTGTTTTGGAATCTGTTGTGTTGCTTATTTAGAAAGAAGCAGCCATATGAAGCATTCGATTACTATTTTAATGAACTCGTAGCAGTGAAAACATATTATCACATCACAAAGCATCCTAGCCAGACGCTGTCATCTCTTCTTCTCCGCATTATACGTACACACTCCTACAGCGCCACTCACTGGCCTAACGGTATTGTCACAACATAAACATAGCATGTGTCTGTAAACACAACAGAATCGGTTTTACAAATAAGGAAACCTTATTATTTTCCACATCTACATCAAATTATAGTCAACAGAAGAATTTTTACTAATGCTTCGTTGTAGCTCCCAGCTAAGGTACATATATTGTAAAAGAATATAAGTAAATGTTTTCTCGGTGAGCTTTTGAAAAATAAACATCTTTGTGAAAGTGCACTCCTGTGGAAAGAAACTTCATCACATTCGAGTTCAAAGACAGATATTTATATACTGGTTAAAATAACCCTGTGAGAAGTTCATATAATTTATAGATTTCATATTAATTGTATTACTAATAAATAATAATAATAATCATCATTTTAAATTCATATTAATAACAATAATACATTTTAAATTCATATAATTCATAGAAATTGAGAAGTTGAAACATTAATATAACCTTATACATTTTTAAACTATAGATTTTTGACCCTGCGTCTTAAAAGAATCAGAATCGAGAATCCTTTGGAACCGGAATCGAAACATGGATCCGGAGTCGTTTAATTTCAAACGATGCCCAACCCCAAGATGTGGGGGCGCTGTGGAGCTGCAGTCCTAGATGGCAGTTTAGTTTTGTCTCACTGGGTAACTCACAGCAAAATATTGTATTCAGGGTGACCCAAAAAACATTTATGTAACAACTTAACAGTCCAATAAAACCAAGATGGAAGAAAAAATATTTTTATATTAATTGAAACCTTAAACGGAACCACAGATAGAAAAACTTGTATTTCTTGAGATCAAATGTTAGTATAAGTTATAATAAAAGCGGTATTAAAACCCCTCTTAATGTTTTCGTTTTTATAAAATTTGTAAAAGTAACTAGTCGGTCACCATTGTTGTTAATGCCGCAATGCACTGTGGCGGTGACGTCAACGGGCAGTGCTGCCGGGCTCTCAGAGTATGACTAGCGACATAAACATGTCATATGTTCAGCCCTTTAAATTTGAACCCGGGAGGAAGATTAATGAGCAGGAAAGCAATGTCGATATTTCACAAAATGAGCAGCAAAAGCAAGGCTGCAACCACAAACTGTTGAATGGCGGAAAGTCAATGTCTCGGCAACCTGCCTAGGATCGGTTTAAAGACACTGCTGATGAGTTGGAATTGGATGCAGATACGACGTCGGGAACTCATCCCAAGGCTCTGTAACAAAACAATCTGAACAGCAGCAAAATGTGACAAAATCAGGCCAGTTGTCATACTAGCTTCACTAGTACAGAGCACAGCTATTCTCCAGCACAACCACGTCAGCACCCTCAGCGTGCATTGCCAGCGTAAAACATGGCGCCCTCCGCAGGTCAAAACATTTAGTAAATGATTTTTAAATCAATGGCAATATTTTATGTGTTTCTAAAATATTTTAGCAAAAGAGAAGAATTGTAGCTTTTTAGAGCCTACAAGTCTTGAAGTCCATGCATTCTTTCCTCAATGTGTGTGAGTACACATATTAACAGATAGCGAACAACAGAACCTCCAAAGAGAAATCAGACATTAAGGCAAAGTTGCATTGGCTTTACTGAAGTCATAAATTTGTCTTGACAGGAGCATGTTTCTTTTTTTGTTTATAAAAGTGAAAATAATAAAATATTGTGTCAATAACATGCACAAGTCACAAAATAACCCAAATTACACACACAGATGACCATTTGAGCAGTAGCACTAGCAAATTAGCTCACAAGCAACGAAACAATGCAACTATATTTCAGCATATGTGAAAACAAAATGAAATACACATCACTAATAACTATACAATGCTCATGAATACTGATCCTTCTCAAAAAATTAGCATATTGTGATAAAGTTCATTACTTTCTGTAATGTACTGATAAACATTAGACATTCATATATTGTAGATTCATTACACACAACTGAAGTACCGTAATTTTCGCACTATAAGGCGCACCTGACTATAAGCCGCCACCCACCAAATTTGACATGAAAACGACATTTGTTCATAGATAAACCCCACTGGACGATAAGCCGCAGCTGTCCTGACTGTATTATGGGATATTTACATCAAAAGATATCAAACGGTAACACTCTATTTGACAGCGGCATCATAAGACCGTAATAAAACTAAATGAACCAGAATGAAGCTTTGAACCAAGTGGCTCCAAAACCTCATTGCTTCAAGAAGCTTCATTTGGTAATCACTGTTCTCTTGGGGAGACCGTCAACCTCTGCTGCCACCTGCTGTCAACACTGTTGTCAACCATCATGCCTCCTTGCGTGCATTGCAGCGCTACAGATGTAAATAACATATCAAAATTCATGTTCTGTGCTAATTGTTTCTTCGGTTACTGTTCTAGTTGTTTCATCAATTGCTGGTTATGGAATTTGGTAACACTTTATTTGAAGGTGACACCATCAGACTGTCATAAGACCATCATAATTATGACATGACGCTGCTGTGAGCAATAATGAATGCTTATGACAGATTTAATTTTCTATCATCCGGCAAATTATCTCCCTTTTGAATGGATGTAAAAGATCCGAGCTGGACATAAATGGACTTAGTGACATAATTTGCCGGATAACACTTAATGACATCATAAGCATTCATTAATGGACATGATAATGTCATGTCATAATCATGACTGTCTTATGGCTGTCTTATGACGCCACTGTCAAGTAAAGTGTTACTTATTAACCCTTTAAGGTCTGGGCCTATTTTGTCTGATTTTGCATGCCTTTGAAGTTGCCTTTATATTTCAAAGAAAGAATTGTTTACGATGGCCTGGTTTGGTCCCTTTTTTTGTGACACCTTGAACTTCATGTCCAAACTGTTGTTTCCTTCACTGACCAATTATAAATCATCATTTTGGGCCCAAAAAGACCAAAAATTCCAAAATCGTTTTGTGAAAAATTTTAATATGGATGTCCAATTGACAACCAAACATGCGTAACGAACAGTTTTGAAACTTTATAATATTTATTCAACATGTAAGGATGAACATTCAACCAAAAAAATTTAGAATAAATAGTCTTATATTTGACAATTTAACATAAACAACAGGTATAGCCATAGGCGTTTTTTGCTTTTATACATGCTCTAGTCAAACCAGGTTATATACAGCAGACCAAACAGTGAAGAACAGTGAAAAAATATATACCATCTAACACAAAAAGTGTTTAGAGGCCATCTCTTTATGAGTTTAGGTATTGCGGCCCATCACCTGATGAAAACTATGTACACACAATCAAGCTTCTTGAACACACATTTATATACACAAATTGAGACGACTGATTGTGGGAAAATATTTATATATATAACATTGGAAAAAAAAGTATTTTCAAAAATATTTACAATAAACAAGTTACATTTTTTTCAGGCATGCCACTCTGAAAAGCAGTTTCGTCCTGGAATTCCTTGCCTTCCAATAATCTTGCACAGTTGGAAGTGAAACCAAAGACATGTACAAGAGGAGTCCAATAAATTTTTCAAGCTCCTCCACTTTAGTGTCTGTCCACACAAACTTTTTCCCAATCTCTTTTCGGACTCTGCCATACTGGTTTGTGTGTTTGCACATATTCATCATTGTCGATGAGGTGAAGAACAGGTCAAAAAGTTCTTTTGGGGTGTATGCATGGTCACGATTCACCTGAGGTCCTGGTGGTTTCCGGGGTGTGAACCGGCTGCACTGTGGGGCAGTGTCTGTGTCTTGTTCTGTGCTCCATGGCACAGGTGCAGGCTGAGCCAGTGGTGATCGGCTTCTGCCGCGCTGACTTCTCCAGCCTCTCCTCCACTGACATCTCATCGCTCTTCCGTGATGACCCCTTCTCCCTCGTCCTCTTTCCATTCAGGCAGTGAATGTAGATTTTTCATTGTCACTATAAATGTACATGAAAAAAAAAAGTCAGTATTTATGAAAATAATAAAGTATAAAATAAAAATATATACAGCAATAAATAATAATGGAAATCTATATGTATGACAATAGAAAGAATACCATAGCTGATGAATATGTGCTACATCCCTAATCTTCATATAGAAAGAAGAACACCACAAATTATAAATTCCTGCCTGGGATACACACAGTGCACGTACGACTTTGATCTGATATGCACATTTTATGATTATATACACAAACACACACTTATATTGCATCAAAATTAACTTTGTCTTGCAATATCAAAAGAAACTTTCAAAAGAAACTTTTTCAGCATAAAAAAAGTGAGTTGGCTTACCTCTGCTCGTCGATGGCGTCACCCACGTGTTCAAATCAGTCACTATCTTCACTCGAGGACTCTTCCGAAGAAGACGATGATGACGAATTTAGACCATCCTCTTCCTCAAGTTGATGAAAAAGCACAATTGCTTGCGCTAAATTTAGTTTTCCGTTCATTCTCAAAGCCACACAAAGTCGCTCGCTCATTCAAACGGCCGTCGCTCGCCACCTCGCCGCTTCAGAACACTCCTCCCTCTCGTTCGGTGGAAACTCGCACGGCAGTTATATTTATTTTTTTTTAAAAAAAACGATTTGTGTTTTTTTCATGGAGCTTCCGTTTTGAAAAAGGGCAAGAAATGATCGAAATATGGACATAAACAAATGATCCATGCAGCGTTTTAATGTTTTTTTGAGAGAACAATAAAACTATAAAACTTAAATGACAATATCTCACGTTTTAGTTGGTCGATTGACTTCAAATAACAACGAGAGTAAACCGCAAGTTCCGCACTTTAAAACGAAACCAACCAACGGCATGTGGGTGACGTAATTAAAACGTGAGGGCGCTTCAAAGACGACGTGCGCTGAGGACGCGCCGGCGCGTCCTTCGACTCTCAACGGTTAACCAAAATAAATCAACAAATAAGCCGTACTGGACTATAAGCCGCAGGATTCCAAATGCGGGAAAAAAGGAGCAGCTTATAGTCCGGAAATTACGGTAGTTCAAGCCTTTTATTATTTTAATATTCATTTTGGCAAAATGTCAAGAAAAAACAAAAATCCCTATCTCAAAAAATTAGCATATCATGAAAAGGTACTATAAAGAAGCTACTAACCTAATCATCTGAATCAACGAATTAACTCAAAACCTCTGCGAAAGATTCCTGAGGCTTTTAAAAAGCCTCAGGAATCAAAACCACATTCATGGGCAAGACTGCCGACCTGACTGCTGTCCAGAAGGCCATCATTGACACCCTCAAGCAAGAGGCTAAGACACAGAAATAAATTTCTGAGCGAATAGGCTGTTCCCAGAGTGCTGTATCAAGGCACCTCAGTCTGGACCTGCAGAAACAGTGGACTGAGTCTGGAGTAGAAACATCCATAGCCACCGTGCACAGGCGTGTACTGGAAATGGGCTACAGGTGCCGCATTCCCCAGGTCAAGCCACTTTTGAACCTGAAACAGCGGCAGAAGCGTCTGACCTGGGCTACAGCAAAGCGGCACTGGACTGGGGAGAAGCAAATGCCAAAATGCCTGACGTCCAGTGTCAAGTACCCACAGTCAGTGATGGTCTGGGGTGCCATGTCAGCTGCTGGTGTTGGTCTACTGTGTTTTATCAAGGGCAGGGTCAATGCAGCTAGCTATCAGGAGATTTTGGAGCACTTTGTGCTTCCATCTGCTGGAAAGCTTTATTGAGAAGAAGATTTCATTTTTCAGCTCGACCTGGCACCTGCTCACAGTGCCAAAACCAGTGGTAAATGGTTTATTGACCATGGCATTACTGTGCTCAATTGGCCTGCCAACTCTCCTGACCTAAACCCCATAGAGAATCTGTGGGATATTGTGAAGAGGAAGTTGAGAGACACCAGACCCAACACTATGGATGACTTAAGCTATCGAAGCATCCTGGCCCTCCATAACACCTCAGCAGTGCCACAGGCTGATTGCCTCCATGCCACGCCGCATTGAAGCAGTCATTTCTGCAAAAGGATTCCTGACCATGTATTGAGTGCATAACTGATATAATTAATTGAAGGTTAATTTTTTTTTGTATTAAAAAACACCTTTTTGTATTGGTTGGATGAAATATGCTAATTTATTTAGATAGGGATTTTTGGCTTTTCTTGACTTTTTTGCCAAAATTACTAATATTAAAGCAATAAAAGGCTTGAACTACTTCAGTTGTGTGTAATGAATCTAAAATGCATGAAAGTTTATCAGTACATTACAGAAAATAATGATTTTTATCAAAATATGCTAATTTTTTGAGAAGGACCAGTATATACAAAAGAGGAATACAACTCACAAGCAATACCTGTGTAAGACACAAACAGTGTGACAAGACTGCGAGATTCGCCACTGTTTCCTGCCAGACAGATCTGAATGTGTTCATTTTTAGGTGAAACTGATTAATATTTCAGCCCTAAATGGCAAAAAAATGCACATTTTAATGCCATTGACGGCACGCGACATCAAATGCATTTTGACTGGAAGGGGCAAATGAACGAATGTTCAGTCAAATGGATTGGACGAGGACCTTGTTTCAGTAATGGCAAATTCTTCACTATTGCGTTAACAGGAAGAGGACCTGCAGATCGACTCTGTGTACTCTGTAACTCCGGACGGCGACGGCAGAAGGCAACGAGGTGTCCGGGGATCGTCATCCGCTTTGAACATGTCCTGCGCTCACTGTCGGATGGGGCTGCTCAAAGGCCAGACAGCGTACCAGCGCAAAGGCTCGCCGGCGCTCTTCTGCTCCGCCAACTGCCTCACCTCTTCTCTGAGCTCTCCCCGAATAGTCAAAACTTGCTACCGCTGTCAAAAGTGAGTATCGGCACCGCTGATCAGCATTGCCTTTTTGCAACTATTTCCAAACGCCTTCTCTGTCCGGTAGGCGCATATTCCGCCCTCAGGACGTCATCCTGGCTCCGGATGTGGACGGCGTGACAAGAGACTTCTGCAGCGAGATGTGCCTGAGCGCATTCAATCACAGGAAAAACTCCAGTGCATCTGACAACAAACCGCAGTCGCAGTGCAGCATGTGCGGCAAAATCGGCATTGTGAGTCAACATGAATGTTGGGGAAATAGGATGCGATCCCATTTCAATAAGATAAAATTGGTATAACAAACTGAAATTATTGGGAAAGAAATGGGTATATCAAGTACAGAAGCAATCAGACAAACTGTTAATCTATAAAATTTTTCATTCATACTCTTAGCACTCAATTGATTCAGTCCAGCATTTGAGGACATTTTGGCTTCAAAATTCTTGAAAAATAAGCCGTACTTCCTCTGGTTTTCTGCTACATACTCAATAATAATGGCTAATAAACTATCAAAGGCTTGATTGACTCTTGATTAACTTTCAGATCAAATATAACATTTTTATGACATGATTGAATTGAAATTTACAGTATGTAGCGTAAATATAGTTACAAAGTTGAAAATCCGGACTGATCTAGCTAAGACTCTAGCTTTTTAGCTAGCTGTTTTTAGCTAGCTTGCGTGACTATTACTATTGATCAAAAGGACATACTTATTTAAGTAAAAAAAGTAGATTGTGTTTAATGGTTTTGTTCTTATCAAATGCATAACAGGGTTGCATGATAGTGAGACATTAATTCAAAGCTACCGGTATCTTAAAAAAAATAAAAAATAAAAAAAAATAAATAATTTGCTGTATGGTCCGGTGTTGCTCGGGTTTGTGTAACGTGAACGCAATACAACCGAAAGGCTGGTAAAACATAACCATCAAGGGGTTAATGTGCAAACCTTTTTCCTAATCACTGAGTGCACTATTCTGGTGAGTGACATGGAGAAGAATGACAGTTTTTGTTTCACACTTGCTGTTCTTGAGCCCATAAACCCCACAACTCCAAGAGACAGCGCCTTTATTGAAGAGAAAACACCAGAATAACAACGGCAACCACCACACTGTCATGGTTGCTACAACTACCCACGAACCATTGCGGGCGTAACATATAATAAAGAACAGTCGCTACCGTATGCATATCCGGCCAAAACGAATCAGTTTGTAATATTCCGTAAAATTGTACATTTAAAAAAAAAAAATTTATCCAGTGTCTTGTGGAGCACTCAAAAGCCACAACGTTTTATCACCGCACATTTAAATGTGGACATGAAACCATAAATTTTGAAATTAAACTGCAACATTGCAATCGCAATTGTGGGGAAAAATTGGTGCTGTCACTTCTACAATCAGGCAAAGACATACGTTTTGGAAAAAAAAAAACAACCTAAATGTCAGTGGACCGTGATTCACTGCTATCTTCTACCATGTTGAAAAGGTTATGTTAAAAGTTCCATAGTAATATTTAAAAGAGGGTTACAAACACATATCCAAAAAATGAAATTGAATTTTATTTTGTTTCCACATCTAATGTGGTCATTAGCGGGTGCGGGGGTTCAGACAAAGAAAACTTAACAAAAAGAGCATTTAATGGGCACTTATTCTAACGACTTTTTAGCATTCTTTTTTTTTTTTGGTCTCAGGCCCAGTAAATTTACTCAGAAACTACATATGGTTGTATTTTCCAAGTGGATTATTTAAGATTTGTAGGGTATGGATGTAAATTGTCCCCCAATTCTAGAATGACCAATAAACTCTTTTGACTGTCATTTGAAATGTTATCACTCTTCTCCACCAGAGCAAGCACGAAGTGCCCCTTGGTGGCACCAACCACAGTATGTGCAGCGACTCGTGCTTCACGTCCTTCCGCACCACCCACCGGCTGACCATGGCGGGCTGCGCCAACTGCGAAGCCAGCTGCCCCGTGAAGCCACTCCTGCTGAAGATGGAGGGCAGCAGCAAGACACTGTGCAACGTCAGCTGCCTCATCAATTACAAAAAGGTGTTCAGGAAGTTCAAGGCTATAACATATCTGACAAACTGTTTTTTGTTTTGAATTCCCACCTCAAACATTGGCCGGGCTCCACTTTGTATCTCTAAAAAATGTTGTAAAATATCAGTACGGCCCCCGTAAATCCTAAAGTGCACAAAAAACCTATAAACTTCTTTTTTTATGCTAACAGAAAACGAAGATAACCCTGTCATGCACCATGTGTCATTCCCCACGGCCGCTCGCCGATATGATCCACAACAAAAGCACTGACGACTCCGTGAGCCTCTTTTGCAGCAGCAGCTGCATCATGGCCTTCACTGTCCAGAGTGTCAGCTCCTCAGGTACCCCAATCAGCAGATTCTCTCTCCCTCATAATGACCCACTGGGTGTATGGGTTAAAAAAAAATGTTGGGTCAAAAATAACCTTATGGTTCTGTGACGTTTTTGGTAAAGATGCACGGAGTGTTTTTTTAAAAAAAATCCGATATATTGTATTTTTCGGACTATAAGAGGGTATTCGCAGGGTCTTAAAAGGTCCCTAAAAGTCTTAAATCCAAATACCTGATTTTAAGGCCTTAAAATGTCTGAAATTCTCCAAAAATCTAATAAAAGTTCTTAAATGCAATTTGGAAAGGTCTTAAAAATTGTGTTAAACTTGGAGGATGCACTAACACAGATGTCGGGAACCTATGTCTCGCGAGCCATATCTGGCTCTTTTGATGAGTGCGTCTGGCTCTCCGCCAACCCGTAATTTTAAATGTGGAACCGGGTAGGGGTGGGCGTGGGGTTGGTGGTGCGCCCCCTCTTGCCATCCCTGAAGGCCTGCTGATGGGTGCGCGTGTGGCCCAGGGGACCACCTTGGATCCTGTTGATGGCTCCTTTGCTGGGCTGTGGGAGGAGGGATGGGCTGCACTGAACAGCGCCCTCCCTCCCCGGGCTGGCTGGGTGGGGGCCGTGGCCCTGGGTTGGCGCCCGGGTGGCGTCTCCGCTCGTCTGCGTGGCTGTCGCGCGCTTCGTGGGGCTCGCGTGAGGCTGGAAGTGATAGGGCGCTCGGGTGGGTGGTCTCGGTGCTGGGATTGGCGATGGGGCGGTTTAGGGTCGGTCGCCAACGGGTTTACATCCACAAGGGATTCACAGGATTACTGGGTACTAGATCACAGAGCTGATTTGTGTCAATTCACCCATTCAATCACTTAGCTTATAGACTCTTCCACCCCGTTCCCCTCTTTCCCTGATCAACAGGCCCCCACATGGTGTCAACCGGAAACACATCTACCTGATGATAGCACCAACATATTAGTAGTTAGTGTAGACGTTCAATGTATTTCTTGTTGTTGTTTGTGTTACTTTTATTTCTTCTCATGTGTTCCTTTTCTTCTGTTCCCCCATAACACCTTCCTGTTCGCTGCTTTGTCATAATCAACGAGGTATGTTGAATGATCACAATGGGAATATGTCATACTTAATGTGAAACATTAAAACTGTTCGGACCAACCGGGCACTTAGACTTCCATTCTCTGTGTCAAACAGCTGAACAGGACAGGTTTTTAAAAAAAAAAAAAAAAAAAAAAATGTGGAACTGGCCGACTCATTTAACATGAACGAGCTGTGATGCACTGATAGTTCATTCACACATTTTTCTTGGACCTTCAAACATACGTCGCAATAATATGTTTCAATTCAGTGCCCATTGGTGGTCCTCCCGTCGCGGATTGCGCGGAGCTGGGATTAAGTACAGCGCTCGTCTTGCGCCCTAAATCTCTGCGCAGCCAGAAGCGGGGCTGGCCCCTTCCAATTCAATGCTGAGCGACCTTGAGTGTATAAAAATGCGTTGGGGAAAACCACAAAGTGAACTGGGTGGTAACCTCAAGTCATAGAGGTGCGCAATAAGTTTGACTTCCGTGACTTTTTCTTCTGTCAAAATTGTCGAGTTCCCTGGTTGCTGTTATACTGTTATTTTCCAAATGGTGAGTGCGCAACGATTGTAACAAACCAAGTAACGATGTCAGGCTTTCGTAGTTGTTTTCTAAAGATTTATATCAATCACAACTCTGCGACTGCTCGTAAACGCAGAGCGTGCCCTCACTCTCCTGCATGATGCGTTCAAATCCGCTCATGGTCACAAAGCTGAGTCGGACAAGCTGGCAAATCCTTTGTATGTTTTTTTTGCCGGCATTGATGTGAAATGGATCTTAAATTTTATTCATTATGGTCTTAAAAAGTCTTAAATTTGGCTTGATGAATCCTGCAGAGACCTGTATAAATCGAACCTGAGTATATGTTGCACCAACCAAAAAAATGCGCAATGAAGAGGAAAAAAACATAAGTCGCACCGGAGTATAAGTCATATTTGGGGGGGAAATTTATCTGATAAAATCCAACGACAAGAACAGACGTGTCATCTTGAAAGGCAATTTAAAATAAAAAATGGAATGGAGAACAACAGGCTAAATAAGTATGGCAGGGGTGTCCAACTCTGGTCCTCGAGAGTCCCGATCCAGCTTGTTTTCCATGTCTCCCTCCTCAAACACACCTGACTCAAATAATCAGGATCGTTATCAGGTTCCTGCAGAGCTTGCTGATTGAGCTGATCATTTGATTCAGGTGTGTTAAAGGAGGGAGAAATGGAAAATAAGCTGGATAGGAGCTCTGAAGGACCAGAGTTGGATACCACTGATGTATGGTACGCTAACGTTACATTACGCATAAACAAGAAACTAAGAACGTGCCCGGTATGTTAACATAGCTATTAAGAGTTATTTCGGTAACTAGCATAAAAAACATGCTAACAAGTTTACCAAACCATTGATGTAACTCCAAATCACAAAATCCGATGAAATCTTCATCCTCTGTGTCACTTTAAAAAAATAAAATAAAAAAAACTTTGCCAACTCTGAAGGTAGAAGTTGCGGTGCTTCCTCTTCATCAATGTTGAAACATAGACCTTGAGCGCCCTCTTGATGTTTGGTATGAAAATAACATGTGAAATGATATACCAGTAATACCAGCTAATAATTTGACATAAATCGCTCCAGAGTATAAGTCGCACCCCTGGCCATACTATCGAGAGAAACAAAAAAAACTGATTTATAGTCCGAAAATTACAGTAATGGGATAATTTATGTGTTTGGGTGATGATCTTTCTTATATTTGCACCACCTTGTGGCCAAAAGGATTTAACCGTAGAAGAAGAGAAAGGACAGGAAGTGGATGAGCTTCCTAGAAGCGAGCTGGCAGCGCTTTTTAAAAGTTTGCTTGTTGTGTTCCTTGTATAAGCATAATCTGTAAGTAAGCTCTCACTTACCGTACACCAACTCACCAATTTTTCTGTTGCCTATCCATAAGATAATATTGTTGGTGTTGTCTACCAAAAAGTGATTGAATATGCTATGTAGTTGCCAAAGGTTAGTTGTTAAGCTAAGGTGGACGCTATTTTTCTTGTGTTCCTTGTTTAAGGATAGTCTGTCAGGAAGCTTTTGGTCTCAAAGGTTTCTGTCATTGTGAGCTAATGCAGTTGGTGGTCTCAACCTAGAACGTGATTATGATTTGTATATGCTAATGTGGGCTAGCTTTGCTAATACCATTCGGTAACTAATCGCCATGTGCAACAGCTAGCATTGGTTACTCCGGATTTTGTGTTGTGTGTGTGCAGTTGGCAGTTTCAGAAGAAATATATGAGCTTTTTAAAAAAAGATGAACACATTTGATTTTCTCAACTTAAGAAGCTTAAAATCTTTTAAACCAAATTCTTGCTCTAAAAGCAATTATCACTCAGTTTTGACTTTATTGTACATTGTAAAGTCATTTTTTTCCCTAAAACTGCCCCTGTACTTTTTTTTTTTTTTTTTTTTTTACTTGGTTGTATAAGGGTATTTTTAAAGTAGGGCTGTCAAACGATTAAAATTTTTAATCGAGTTAATCACAGCTTAAAAATTAATTAATGCCATATTTTTCTGTAAATTATTGTTGGAATGGAAAGATAAGAGACAGGACGGATATATACATTCAACATACGGTACATAAGTACTGTATTAGTTTATTATAACAATAAATCAACAAGATGGCATTAACATTATTAACATTCTGTTAAAGGGATCCATGGATAGAAAGACTTGTAGATCTTAAATGATAAATGTTAGTACAAGTTATCGAAATTTTATATTAAAATCCCTCTTAATGTTTTCGTTTTAATAAAATTTGTAAAATTTTCAATCAAAAAATAAACGAGTAGCTCGCCATTGTTGATGTCAGCGAGCGGTGACGTCACATGGCTCCCTGCCGTTCTTCCACAGTGTCTTTAACTACGTAAGGTAGTGATTGAAACACACCACAAGGTGTCAATTGCGAGTTTTAAATTACTTAGAAATCAAGCCAATGAGTGTGTTTTGTCCCTCGACCGACGCTGTAGTTCCCTGTTTAATTGTCCATCCATTGTACATCATTTGAGTGCTGGCTTCACAGCGTACGAGCGTATCGTTTGTATATTGTGACTGAATATTTCCATCCAGTGTATTTGTCGAGCTAAACGAAATGTTTGAATAGTTTGTCCAAAGTCTGAGCCTCATTAATATAGATAGAAGCGCTTTTCTTTTTGCGA
This sequence comes from Corythoichthys intestinalis, assembly GCF_030265065.1. Classification (NCBI taxonomy): domain Eukaryota; kingdom Metazoa; phylum Chordata; class Actinopteri; order Syngnathiformes; family Syngnathidae; genus Corythoichthys; species Corythoichthys intestinalis. The sequence goes on from NC_080416.1 coordinate 26,562,394, forward strand.
ACATTATTTTTTTGAGAGATGGGAATATTATTTTTGCTCTGTATTCTGTCCTCAATGTGTGTGAGTAAACAAATTGACAGATAGCGAACAACAGAAGCTCTCAAAAGGAATCAGACGTTGAGGCAAAGTCGAATGGCTTTTACTGGAGTCATCAATTCTCTTGACAGGAGCACATTTCTGATTTTTGTAAAACTGATAATAATAAACATTGTGTCAATAACTTGCACAAGTCACAAAATAACACAAAATATACACACACGTGTCCATTTGAGCAGTAGCACTAGCCAATTTGCTCACAAGCAACAAAAAATGTAACTACATTGCTCCATATATGTAAGCAAAATGAAATGCACATCACCAATAATTACACAATGCTCATAAATGTATACAAAGAAAGAATGCAACTCACAAGCGATGCATGTATAAGACACAGTGTGATGAGACTGCGAGACCTGCCACTGAATACTGGATGCAGACGTTAGCTGGTCTTTATAGCACTGTATTGGTATGAGTTCGCGTCAACATATAATCACGTCAGCAGAGCGTGCTGAAACCCATAAAGTCAGTCGCACCCAAGCGCCAGCAGACGGCGACAAAACACCAAAAAAAGACAAGCAACTAACAAGTAGACACGGCACTGTGCTGTCATTGTAATCTGTTTGAGCGGGGCATGTGCGTTAAATGCGTCAAATATTTTAACATGATTAAATTTAAAAATTACCGTTCACGCGATATATTTGACAGCACTAATTTAAAGTTCATGAAATATTTGAAGTTCTATTGGTTTAATTTCTAATATATACATTTTATAGCTGTCAAAATTATCGCATTAACGGGCATTAATTATAATATTTGACGCAATTAACGCACATGCCCCGCTCAAACAGATTAAAATGACAGCAGTGTCATTGCCACTTGTTACTTGTTTTTTTGTCTCCCTCTGCTGGCGCTTTGGTGCAACTAATTTTGTGGGTTTAAGCACCATGAGAATTGTGTAATTATTGACATCAATGGCGAGCTTCTAGTTTATTTTTTTGATTGAAAATTTAACCAATTTTATTAAAACGAAAACATTAAAAGGGGTTTTAATATAACATTTCTATAACTTGTACTAATATTTATCTTTTTAAGAACTAAGTCTTTCTATCCATGGATCGCTATAACAGAATGTTAATGTCAATACCATCTTCATTTATTGTTGTAATAAACAAATACAGTTAAGCCTGTCGCAATATGCAATAATTCCATTTATCGCACGATAAATAAAAAATGAAGGCGGTAATTTCTCCCCTGAGATTTATTGCCTCGTGTGCACGTGCGCGCGCGCGCGTGCGGCAGACGTGCTTTTAAAAGTTCGGATTCCTTGTTACCAACTAGGCAAAATGCATCTTTGTTCCAGGTTCGGCAAAAAATAGCGCCGGAGGCAATCGTTCCCATTATTTCCTATTGTTCAACGTTTACTGGCCGCGTCAGTGGTCCGGATTGACTGTGGACCATCTCTGGCGTGCTGGTGTTGTTGATGTGTGGGCGCTCCCGTCAGTGGTGGCCTTTCACGCGGGGCGGCTATTTTTCGGCACAACACCGGATATTTACAACAAAGTCTGCCAAAACATTGTTACTGACTTGGCTGCTACGAACAACCTCACTTTGACAACTAACAGCTGACATGATGAACATTGAGTGACAAATTAAGAGCGCTGTGCTTCAAACTCGTCCTGTTTATGAAAGTCGATTGTCATATGCTGGTGTTGTGCAGTAATGAGCGGAGGTGACTGTGGCGTTTGCTAACTTTTTTATGGGCGCACACACTAGATATCATGAAATGGCAAACTAGATGTGCTACGTTCTGTCATTGGCTACGTGAGTACAGAGTGATTATGGGACACGTATTCCATATACTACATCGATGAATTATAAACAACCATGACTGAATTGAAGTTAAGAAGGCCAAATCAATCCATACCAGTGACTATAGATAATGCTGCAAATATTGTTAATTCAGTAGTTTCAGGTGCTTTTCATAATCCTCATGCTTTAAAAAACATAGCATATCGGCTAAAGAAATCAGCTTTGGACATGAATTTCATTTTTTTTTTAATCGGCAGTGGCCTGTGAAAATCCCATATTGGTGGAGCTTCACATTTTGCTGCAGATCTGTTTTTACCTGACTTTTGACCGCTTCTACAATTCTCATCCCCGCCTACCAGGCGCACAGATGAGCTGCGAGAACTGCGGCAAGAACGCCCTACCGGCGTACCACCTGGCCATGTCCGACACCTCCATCAGAAACTTCTGCTCGCTGTCGTGCGTCATGACATTCCAGGTATTGACGACAAGGTGGCGATCGATGGCTATCGCTGGATGCCTTTAACGTCGTATTCACGTGGATTTGCAGGAGAAGTTCAAGGTGAAGCAGAAACAAGGGACCGTTTACCCAAAGTTGTCGAGGGCGGCCAATGTGGAGCAGAGCACCGAACCTCAACCACTGCCGCAAGGGGCCGCGCCCACGCTCAGCTGTGCCCAGTGCGCTCGTACGATGTCGTTCAAACCCGATGTCATTCACGTCAAGGTGCCCACACACACAAAACGAAATGACAGAATCGCTCGTTAAATGTTGTCTGTTACTGTTTCATGCTTGTTGTTTGGCACGATCGTTTTCTAAGCAGACATGTTAGAGAAATAATATAGTAATTCATTAAGCGGGTGTTAAATTGAGACCATATACTTCCCAATCGATTTGAAGTAAACGAACGTTCCTTCGCTGCCGTCCTCCCACTTCAAATGGATTGAACGTCTAGTAGTGATAAAGTCGTTTAAATTCACAGCAGAAGGATGATTGGACACCACACGATTGGACGTCTATCATTGTCAATGGCGGAGAAAGAGTTAAATAAAGATTAACAATTTTCTGCGCCTGCAGGACAAAGTGGTGTTTGTGTGCGGTTGGAGCTGCGCCCTGGAGTTCAAGACCACCAAAAACGTGAGCGCCAAGTGCGAGTACTGCAAGCAGGAAAAGATCAGCCGGGAGGTGAAACGTATCAATGGCAAGGATTGCTCCTTCTGCAGCCACGGTTAGTCGCCAAATCAGACGCCGCGTTCGACACTTTCTTCACAACGGCCGCTACTGTCTCGTAGGCTGCAAACTGCTGTACGAACACGAACTGGACGCACTCTGGGGCAAGCACTGCAAGTCCTGCTCGTATTGCCAGTGTGTTTCCAAGAACCTGGAGAAGGCACTCTACGGCGAATCCAATGAGGAGTTCTGCTCAGAGGACTGCAGGTCCAACTACACTATGCTTTTCTGCCATGTAAGTTACACAGCCCTGATTCTAACAAAAAAAAAAATAAATAAAAAATTGAGCATTCCCAAAAGAGTGTCAGATCACAACTAGGGGTGTGACCAAATATCAAAATGGTGATATATTGTGTTAATTTGTATCCCGAAAGATTACCGATATGCTCCTGCTAAGAATCGCTATATCGTGTTAAAATGGTGTCACTGTTTAAAAATAAAAAGTTAGAACCAAGAGGTTGCTACCAAAATCTTCCACTAGAATAGTGTCTTTGTTAACTCAATGGCTGCTCTTGATGGTGCTAGACATCCAAAACATCCTGACTTTCAGTATTTCGGGGTATTTACAGGTCACTTCCTGTTGAGTTTGAGTCATTGCCCATTCATTTGGGGAGATTCCTAGGTCACTTCCTGTTCTGCAACCCAAAATGAACAGGAAGTGACCCAGAATTGCCCCAAAATCAACACGAAGTACGCATAATGTCTCGTTAAAATCATGGTGTCTTTAATTATGCTCTCTCATGCTCTGACCTCGAGTTAGGGTTAGGGTTCAGGTTTTTTTTTTTTTTTTAATGCCCTCTTCAAAAATTTCTTTCCCCAGAAAATTAAGATTTTAAACTTTCTAATGATGTATTACACATGCATATAGGACAATATTGAAATTTGGCCCAATTTTGGGTTTCAGAGCAGAACTTCAAGTCACCTGAGCGTTTTTCGCCATATACAGCCATATATTCTTGAAAAATTAGCATATTCTGATAAAGATCATTATTTTCTGTAATATACTGATAAACATTAAACTTTCATATATTATAGATTCATTACACACAACTGGAGTAGTCCAAGCCTTTTATTGTTTTAATATTGATGATTTTGGCAAAAAAGTCAAGGAAAAAAACAAAAATCCCTATCTCAAAAAATTTGCATATTTCATCCGACCAATACAAAAAATGTGTTTTTTAATATAAAAAAAAGTCAACCTTCAATTGATTATATCAGCTATACACTCAATACTTGGTCTGGAATCCTTTTGCAGAAATGACTGCTTCAATTCGGCGTGGCATGGAGGCAATCAGCCTGTGGCACTGCTAAAGTGTTATGGAGGCCCAGGATGCTTCGATAGCGGCCTTAAGCTCATCCACAGTGTTGGGTCTGGTGTCTCTCAACTAGGGCTGCAGCTTTCGAATATTTTAGTAATCGACTAATCGACTGAAAATTCTATCGATTAATCGAGTAATCGGATAAAACAAATATATTGTTAGGTGAAGAGCAATTATAAATATACATGAGAGAACAAGACATTTCATCTAATCTTGAACCATTTTCAGTCAATGTCTTTATTTTCAATGTATATTGTTGAAAACAGCCAACAATTGCATCTCAGATGTAACTAGAATTTAAAAAAAAGACTAATTCACTGCTTTCACTCAAAAAACCTTTAGATCTTATTAAAAAGATATATACATAATATATACCTAAAAATGTCATCACGCTTGATAACACACATCACTTAAAAGTTAGGATTTTTTCCCCACGTGTTTCAATTGAATTTCTATTTGTGTCAAGCCATTTTTAAGTTCTAGTTAAGTTTTAAGTTAGTCTAAACTGTACGTCCTGATAGGATTTTGAGTTTTTGCAGTGTTGTATGATACAGGCTGTATTGGAGCACATTAGGGACCAGTGCTACTTGGTGTTTTATCCAGCAATGACTACTGCGCTAAAATTGATAGTTAGCATGATTGAGTTTTTATTTTACACCCTCATCACTCCACAACACTATGTTATGTTATAGCCTGCATGTAAGACACGTTAGCCACTCATCGACAGTGGTCATAATTAATAGAAACCTAGCCCTCTGCAGGGCTAACGTTACATGAGCTAGTGACAGTCACGTTAATCTTATTTATTAGCGCTTAGCGCTCTTTATTAGCGCTTAGCGCTCTACTGCTTTAAGATGGCGGCTGTTTACTATCGCTGCCCAGACACGGCCGAGTCTGTCATTTCGCATCTAGTTCAGCATACATGTTATCTCTGAGACTCATCAGACGCTACTTGCTACCAACGTAGCATCATGCGGGCTAGTATTTAGCAACATCGGCGTCATTTGTAGCGGCTGTAGGCTGCAGTAAGTTTTTTTTTTTTTTTTTTTTTTTTTTTTTTTTTTTTTTTGGCTTCTTCCTCTACGCACGTGACATCAGCGCCTTGTCCCGCATTAAAAGTAGTCCGGGCAAAACGTGATGCTTAGAGCTGTCAAAATAAACGATTACTCGAGGTGAATAAAATTACTCTGATCAGTTTTTAAACTCGAGTTACTCGAGTTGCTCGAGTATTCGTTTCAGCTCTACTCTCAACTTCCTCTTCACAATATCCCACAGATTCTCTATGGGGCTCAGGTCAGGAGAGTTGGCAGGCCAATTGAGCACAGTAATGCCATTGTCAATAAACCATTTACCAGTGGTTTTGGCACTGTGAGCAGGTGCCAGGTCGTGCTGAAAAATGAAATTTTCATCTCCATAAAGCTTTTCAGCAGATGGAAGCATAAAGTGCTTCAAAATCTTCTGATAGTGAGCTGCATTGACCCTGCCCTTGATAAAACACAGTAGACCAACACCAGTAGCTGACATGGCACCCCAGACCATCACTGACTGTGGGTACTTGACACTGGACTTCAGGCATTTTGGCATTTCCTTCTCCCCAGTCTTCCTCCAAACTCTGGCACCTTGATTTCCGAATGACATGCAAAATTTTCTTTCAGCTGAAAGAAGTACTTTGGACCACTGAGCAACAGTCCAGTGCTGCTTCTCTGTAGCCCAGGTCAGGCGCTTCTGCCGCTGTTTCAGGTTAAAAAATGGCTTGACCTGGGGAATGAGGCACCTGTAACCCATTTCCAGCATGTTTCACATGTTTCTGGATGTTTGTACTCCAGACTCAGTCCACTGTTTCTGGAGGTCCCCCAAGGTCTGGAATCGGGCCGATTCCACAATCTTTCTCAGGGTGCGGTCACCTCTTCTGGTTGTGCAGCATTTCCTGCCACACTTTTTCCATCCCACAGACTTCCCACTAAGGTGCCTTGATACAGCACTCTGGGAGCAGCCTATTCGCTCAGAAATTTCTTTCTGTGTCTTAGCCACTTGCTTGAGGGTGTCAATGATGGCCTTCTGGACAGCCGTCAGGTCGGCAGTCTTGCACATGATTGCAGTTTTGAGTAATGAACCAGGCTGGGAGTTTTTAAAAGCCTCAGGAATCTTTCCAAGGAGTTTTGAGTTAATACGTTGATTCAGATGATTAGGTTAGTAGCTTCTTTAGAGTACCTTTTCATGATATGCTACTTTTTTGAGATAGGGAGTTTGTTTTTTTCTTGACTTTTTTGCCAAAATCATCAATATTAAAACAATAAAAGGCTTGAACTACTTCAGTTGTGTGTAATGAATCTAAAATATATGAAAGTCTAATGTTTATCAGTACATTACAAAAAATAATGAACTTTATCACATTATGCTACATTTTTGAGAAGTACCAGTATATGAAACGTTGAACAACATTTTTTAAAAACGCAATATGCACATTTCACCTGTTTTCCACCAGGTTGCAAAGTGCGCCTCATGTGGTCGGAAAGGCAAACTGAAGCACAGTCTCATCTTGCTGGGAGAGGTCCGCAACTTTTGTGACCTACCATGTTTGTTACGCTATTGCAACCTCCAGGTCAAGACACAAGGCGAAGTCTTCCCGCAAGGTGGGCCATCCTTGGCTGCTACGTCACCATTTCACATGATAACTGCTAACCTTTTTTTTTTTTTTTTTTTCCACGCTTAGACTCCCCTGTCATCGCAAATGTGGTCTCTCTCGCGGACACAACCGCCGCTGACAAACCCACTAAGCAAAGCATGCGACTATTATGCAAAAATGACACACCTCCACCAGGTTAATTCAGTCACTGTTTGTCTATTTTGAAAATTACTTAGTGACTCTTTCTGTTCAATAGCTGTAGATACTCCAGTCAGGCGAAGAAGACGAGGAAGAGAGGAATCTAACCCTTCCACAGTTGTTCGAGGAAAAGGTAACACATGCTTGCCTCGACAAACAATTCATCATTGCCGATTTCACAAAACATGCAGCTTTATTGGATCATTTTAAAGGTGCATTTAAATCAAAGCATTTTTGTATATGCAGGTGCTGAGTCGCAAACAGACTCTGATGTGGTAAGCAGACATTTGTCATTAGCAATCAATGTTTTTTTGTTGTTGTTTTTTTATTATATATATATTTTAGGGCTGCAGCTATCGAATATTTTAGTAATCGAGTAATCGACTGAAAATTATATCGATTAATTGAGTAATCGGATAAAACAAATATATTTTTAGGTGAAGAGCAATTATAAATATACATGAGAAAACAAGACATTTCATCTAATCTTGAACCATTTTCAGTCAATCAATGTCTTTATTTTCAATGTATATTGTAGCTAAAATTTAAAAAAAAAAAAAAAAAAAGACTAATTCACTGCTTTCACTCAAAAAACTTTTAGATCTTATTTAAAAAAAAAATATATATATATATATTACCTAAAAATGCCGTTACACTTGATAACACACATCACTTAAAAGTTAGGATTTTTGCCCACGTGTTTCAATTTAATTTCTCTGTGTCAAGCCATTTTTAAGTTCTAGTTAAGTTTTAAGTTAGTCTAAACTGTAAGTCCTGATAGGATTTTGAGTTTTTGCAGTGTTCAAAATAAATGTATGATACAGGCTGTACTGGAGCACATTAGGGACCAGTGCTACTTGGTGTTTTATCCAGCAATGACTACTGAGCTAAAATTGATAGTTAGCATGATTAAGTTTTTATTTTACACCCTCAACACTCCACAATGCTATGTTATGTTAAAGCCTGTATGTAAGACACGTTAGCCACGCAACGACAGTGGTCATAATTAATTGAAACCTAGTCCTCCGCAGGGCTAACTTTACGTGAGCTAGTAGCGACAGTAACGTTAATCTTATTTATTAGCGCTCTTTATTAGCGCTTAGCGCTGTACTGCTTTAAGATGGCGGCTGTTTGATAACGCTGCCCAGACGCGGCCGAGTCTGTCATTGCGCATCTAGTTCAACATACATGTGATCTTTATGAGACGCATCAGACGCTAGCTGTTACCAACGTAGCATCGTGCGGGCTAGTATTTGGCAACGTCGGCGTCGTTTGTGGCGGCTGTCAGCTGCAGTAAGTTTTTTTTTTTTTTTTTCCCCCTTCTTCCTCTCCGCACGTGACAGCGCGTTGTCCCGCATTAAAAGTAGTCCGAGCAAAACGTGATGCTTAGAGCTGTCAAAATAAACGATTACTCGAGGTGAATAAAATTACTCGGATCAGTTTTTAAACTCGAGTTACTCGAGTTGCTCGAGTACTCGTTTCAGTTCTAATATATTTATATGTTCTTTTACTAATTACCATAGGCTGACTGTGAATCTGTTCTATGAATTATTGTTTGCTTTTAATTTATGTGTTGCTCTCGCCAGATCGTTATTAACGACAGTCCGGTAAAAAAGACGTATTCTTCCACCACCACACATTCTACGACCAATTCGTCTAAATCGATGAAGAATAAGGCTCTGCTGTGCAAGCCGCTGGTGCAAAACAAGGGCATCTCTTGTCGGACGCAGACAGTCGACGTAGAGTCACAGACAGGTGATCCTGCTAATTTTAGTCCTTCATGAGCTACGTGTAATTGTATTGAACTTGAAGTTGAGTCCAACTCAACTGTATTTTGGCAGCCTTACACTCATGGATGTCTTATTCCTCTAGAATTGACCATACCAAAGGTCATGATGGTGCCCATTCCTGTGCCGGTGTATGTCCCCATTCCCATGAACATGTACAGCCAATGGACCCCCAAGCCGTTGGGTTTTCCCCTGCCTGTATGTAAACACGTCGAGTCAACTCGCATCCTTTTCGCTTCTGGTCGTGACCGCGTACGTGTCTCCTGCAGCTCCCAGTGCCAATGTTTCTGCCTGTCACCATGAACAATGCCGACCGCATCGTGGACACCATCAAAAAGATCAAGGATAAGTTCCCGGAAGACCCGTTCGAGGCCGAGCTCGTTCTCATGGCCGAGATGGTGTCGGAGACCAATGGAGACAAAGAGACGCGTCCGGGAACTGCTGCCGGAGGAGGTAAGAGAAAAACATGCGACAGTGGCAGCTCAACATCTCAAACGGTGCAGTAACACATGGATACAGACAACATTACTCGAATCACATGCATACTTTAGGTCACCTCTGCAAAAAAGACTAGTATTGGTGTACTTCACTCTGATGTTACCATCTTTGTGTCTACAGATGGAGAGCTAGCTAGCTTTTATAAACAGACTTAAGGTCCAGATTACAACAACAATAATACAAGAAAAAGATTTTTAAAAATTAATAAAAAGTGAACTACAGCGATAAAGCGCTGGGTCACTTAGGGGTGAAAGCAGCACTTGGTAACTTTTTAGTTTTGGTCAATTTTAGCGACACCGGTGGACAAAAGTAGTAGTGTTTTGCCTTAAGGCAGCAGCGTGTAGAACTGTGCAGAATGTTAGTTGGGCCCAAGACAATCACATTTTTAGAACCATTCAAAGGACTGTCAAAATGAACCCTTAAAAGTCGCAGGACACGCCCACGCATGTGTTCTAGCATGATTTTGTGCACATTAGGGCTGTCCCAAACGACTAATTTTTTCCCGATTAGTCAGCCGACTATTTTTACGATTAGTCGACTAATCTTATAAATTAAAAAAAATTTTTTTTTACTAATGTAGCAATGAAATTTTTTGTTGACGCTTATCAATTCAAAAAACATATTGGAACACGTAAATTATTTACTTAAGTACAAATAAACACGTAAATAACAATAATAAATCAAAAAATAAACGAGTTCAAATGCTGATAGAATTAACTAGTGCAAAAGAATGGCATGTAAACAGATTCAGAACACTGACTTCCTTTCCAACATGATTCAAAACAATTCTTGAAAAAACACCTCGCATTAATATTATAGTACTATATATAATAGTATTATGATAATTATAATTATTCATTGCCAATCAGATTTTTCATAAAGAGTGTCATTTTAAAGGTATTTTTAGTGTAGAATCTGAATTTTGAAGTATGTGGGATTAACTCCAGAAATCGCTATTTATATGAAGAACATGACATGCTTTTATTTTGAAATGTTTACCGGAAGTACGTTCGCTAAACCGCTAACTTCAGCTTTACACTCAGCAAAAAAGCACTTTTTGTAATTGCAAGTAGTGTCAGTAATAGATTTTTTTGGGGTCATTTTTTCGTTTGCAAATGTTGTTAACCAGTCATTTTTCTTGTTTGAAGTGTCACCTTTTAACCGCAAGTTTGCTTTCACGAGACAACTGCCAATGTTTTATAGCAGGCTAAAGTAAGTTGCCTTTTTCCCCCATTCACCTCAGTGTAGCAGTGCTAACGTGTTTAATATGGATGTGTTTTCTTATTTTGTATGTCTGAACTTTAATTATACAGCTTGTTGATAAGAGAAAGGAACTGGAGCCATCAGCACGCACGCACCAATGTATGAACGCACGCACGGACGTGCGCAGCGATAAAAGGCAGCCGTGAAAATTACCGGCCTCATTTTTATTTGCCGTGAGATAATTGGACTCATTGCATATCGTGACAGGCTTAGCAACTTCAATAAAACATGTCGTTAGTTAGTTAGATGGACTTACAAACTGGTTGACGGCGCTTTAGGTGTTCATTCTCGGCCGACGTGCAGCCAAGCTTGGCATTGAAGAGACAGGACAAAACAGTGTACCCTCCTTTGTTTCTTTGAAATAAGTCAATGTTTTGGACACTCTGGTGCGCTTTTTTGTCTTTGTGCCGCTTTCCCCGCTTGCATGCAGAGCGTCCCACATTCTGAACTTTCCACGCATATATTTTTTTAACCCTTCATTAACCGTCGACGTGATGTTTTGCTCGTCGACGGATTTACGTCATCGATGACGTCGACTATGTCGACTAGTCGGGACAGCTCTAGTGCACATCATTTCCATTAGATGTTGGTTACAAAACCTAAACTCGCAAAGAGATGTGCTCCAAACCTTTTGTGTTAGATGGTATATGTATTTTTTTCACTGTTTTGCACTGTAGTCTACTATACATCACCTGTTTTGACCAGAGACTGTATAAAGGCCAAAAACAGCTATTATTGTACCTGCTTTTTGTTGAATTATCAAATATAAAACTATTGATTCAAATTTCTTTGGTTTGAATGTTCAACCTAACATGTTGAATAAATATTATCAAGGTTCAAAACTGTTCGTTGAGCATGTTTGGTTGTTAATATCACATCAATATTACTAATTTTGACAAAGAATTTTGGGAATTTTTGTCATTTTGGTCTCAAAATGTCGATTTATAATTGGTCAGTGAAGAAAACAACAGTTTGGACATGAAGTTTTAGGTGTTCTGAAAAAAGGGACCAAACCAGGCCATTGTGAACAATTCTTTCTTTGATCTATAATGGCAAAATCAGATGAAATGGGCTCGGACCTTAAAGGGTTAAAGATCAACATTCTTGAAACAGACTGGAGAGTATTACCTGAGCAGCTACAATTCTGAGGTACTGCTCCATTTCAAGCCTTTTTAACAAAATTTTCAGAGATTCATTATATGCCACTTGCAGTCTCTGAAAGCTTACTTTATTTTGAATTTGAATTTATTGTCATTGTCATCAACATCATCATCATCATCATCGTCAACATTAAAATCAATGTCACAAGAAAGGAAAGAGAAAAAGAAAGAAGGAAATTTATTAAAATTTGTCCACAAATGTGCAGTGTAGAGGGGATATACAATAGGCCTTGAACGAGGTCAGCTTGACCTTATCAGAGCACTGACATATATGGAGGTATGATCTTTTCATCAATGTGACATTTCCTTTACAGATGGGATAAGCACCTATAGCGATGACTTGGACACTGCAGATCTAGCCAGCCTGCTAAACAGCTGGGACGATCCCAATGTCCCTGGACCTCCCCTGGACATAGAAAACGACTTCCCTGTCGGTGAGCTTTCCGACTCGATGACGCCCGGCTTCCTGCAAGACTTGCTTTTGATGCCCACTGCGCTTCTGACCCCTTAGAAGTCCTTGAGAAGATGAGCCAGCAGCGAGAGCCGTCGCCAGCGAGTCCCGTGCGCACCAGTTCCCGAAAACGCCAGGCATCCAGGAAAGTCAGAGAGTCGAGGGTAAGTGCTGTCAGGTGCACACCACTGTTGAAATGTCAGGTTTAGTGTTATGTCCCATACAGTGTATCACAAAAGTGAGTACAGCCCGCACATATTTCATATTTAAGTACAGTGGTACCTCTACATACGATCACTTCGACACACGATCTTTTCGACATCCGACGTAAAATTTGAGCCGCCATTTGTTTCTACATCCGACGAGTTGCTCGAAATACGACGACACGACAGCACTGCAAACGAAGGCACGGTGGATTTTCTTGTGTGAGAAATCAACACAGTTTTCAAAAAAAGTTGATACAGTTGGAGAAACAAGGAAAAAAGTGATGCTTACCTTTGAAATGAAGATGCAAGTTATAGAAAAATATGAGCTTGGGGTGCGCGTCCCTGAACTGGCTCAACAATACAGCTCCGTGGTCCTCTTCCGACCACCGTTCGCCACTATTTATAAGTTAAGGTGACAATTATCATTGTGGTAACATTGCCAAGGAAATCGCCAGCTTCGTCACGTTTTTATCATTTATTTAAGAACTTATCCAACACAAAACGCCCATTGTCTTAAGCAGTTGACTGCTCTCAAGAAAACGAAAGTATTATCTCTACCGCACCGACCTATCTCACTGAGACGTCAGCTTCGCGGTGCGTTCAGGGACAGTAAAAAGTGTCCGCCATATTAGAATCCGATTCGTTACATTATTTACAGGAATAATTATTAATTCTTCTTATTATTATTATATTATTCTGAATTATTTATTTATAACTTATTTGTTTTTCTATGTTTAATTGCCATTTGTAACAGTGCCAGCAGTATTTATTAAGAATTTAGTATATGTTTTTAGGCTTTGGAACGAATTAATGGAATTATAATGTATTCCTATGGGAAAATCCTGCTCGACATACGACCATTTCGACTTACAAACAAGGTCCTGGAACGAATTAAATTCGTATGTAGAGGTACCACTGTATATCTTTTCATGGTACAACACTGACAAAGTGACACTTTGACACAATGAAAAGTAGTCTGTGTGCAGCTTGTATAATAGCTAATTTATTTTCCTCTCAAAATATAGCCATTAATGTCTAAACCCCTGGCGACAAAAGTGAGTACACCCCGTAGTAAATACTTACATCCCTAAATGTCCCTAAATGTCAAAGAAAGCCCGCAAATAGTTTGCTGAAGACATGTCAACAAAGCACATGGAATACTGGAACCATGTCCTATGGTCTGATGAGATGGGTGGGCTTTCTTGTATACAGTCTTCAGAAGAGGCGTCCTCCTGGGGTGACAGCCATGCACACCAATTTGATGTAGAGTGCGGCATATGGTCTGAGCACTAACAGGCTGACCCGCCACCTTTGCAATCTCTGCAGCAATGCTGACAGCACTCCTGTCACATGACATTTTGGAGGGAAAATGACAAGCAGTACTCAATTTGGACATTAAGGGATGTACGTAGTTTCTAAGGGTTGTACTCACTTTTGTTGCCAGGGGTTTAGATATTAATGCCTATATTTTGAGTAGGACTGTCAAACGATTAAAATTTTTAATCGAGTTAATCACAGCTTAAAAATTAATTAATCGTAATTAATCACAATTCAAACCATCTATAAAATATCCCATATTTTTCTGTAAATTATTGTTGGAATGGAAAGAAAAGACGGATATATACTTTCAACATACTGTACATAAGTACTGTATTTGTTTATTATAACAATAAATCAACAAGATGGCATTAACATTAACATTCTGTTAAAGCGATCCATGGAAAGAAAGACCTGTAGTTCTTAAAAGATATATGTTAGTACAAGTTATCGGAATTTTATATTAAAACCCCTCTTAATGTTTTCGTTTTAATCAAATTTGTAAAATTTTCAATCAAAAAATAAACTAGTAGCTTGCCATTGTTGATGTTAATAATTACATAATTCTCATGGTCAAAAAATCAGTCGCACCCAAGCGCCAGCAGAGGGTGACAAAACTCCAAAAAACACAAGTAACAAGTGCACATGACCCCGTGCTGTCATTTTAATCTGTTTGAGCGGTGCATGTGCGTTAATTGCGTCAAATATTTTAACGTGATTAATTTTAAAAAATGAATTACTGCCCGTTAACGCGATGATTTTGACAGCCATAATTTTGAGTTATTTTGAGGGGATAATGAACTCTTATTATATAAGCTGCACACAGACTACTTTGTTACTACTTTGTACTTTGTTAGTGTTGTCCCATGAAAAGATATACTTAAATATCTGCAGAAATGCGAGGGATGTACTCACTTTTGTGATACACTGTATATAATCCCACAGTCAACACTAATGGGATTATATTCAGGGCTGAGAGTTGTCCGGAACGCCATTGCGGTATAAGATTCGGCGCTGGAAGGCCCGAATTTATGGTGCTTTTTAATTCCTTATTTAATTTGTTTTGATGGATAGGTTCAGATCATCTTACCTGTCAATGTACACTTTGGATTTATTTTACTACATTTATGTTAGGCTACTTATTCTTTTCCTTATAATTTAAAAAAGTCAATGTTTGCGTGATCTTCAAAAAATATTCCATTTCACTGCATAATATAAGTCATTTGTACTTATTTTGGTGAATTTATGTTACCTATATCTTTTAAAAAAAGGAAAAAAAAAGTAAATGTTTATATTAACCCCTTCAGACCTGAGCATGCTGCTGAAGAACATGACGCGTTTGCATCTCTAAATCAATAAATACACCAAATTTAGTTGCTATTGCCACTTCATTTGGCACGCCCTCTTTGATATGTTTAGCTCTTTGAAAATGCTAAGACAAGACGCAACTTCAAAAAGGGAAACGTAAGTGCTCATTTCTCAACAAAAACAATGTAACATTAGCTATTAACTTCAATTTTAATGTACATCCTATGTTCTTAAGTTAAAATTGAGATTTTGCTTTCATATTTTAGGAAATGAGGGAACATAAAAATTAGAAAATGGAGGTTGAGCTTACTGCTGTTTTGTAACCATGTCAGGGAGTTCGGGAAGAAATTCTAGCCACTTTCACCCCTGATTTGCAAAGTTTTTGTCTTCAAAGAGGTACCAGACAGGGTTGCCCACTTTCACCCTTACTATTTGCACTATTTAATAATCAGAATTCTGACTTTATTCTTTTTTTTCCTCAAAATATTTCTCAGAATTCTGAGAATAATCGATCAAGAATCTTGTTCACTTTTTTTTTTCTCTCCCCTTAATGTCCCTAACCCTCTTCTTAATGTACTGAATGTCAATTACAATTGTCTTTGTAAGCATTTCCATTTACTTTAGACACAGCTGACAATTAACAACCAACATCTTTTGCAACACTGGGTGATATACTTATATTAAGAAGTTAAATAATCCTCTTTGTTTCAACTGAAATCTGTCGTGTTGGCGCCATCAGTCATTTAAATCTACTTGGTGCAACCACTCCCAAGGTGGTACAGTATCACTCCTTTTTAAACAATAAACGAACAGGCTGGGTGATTTTTTTTTTTTTTTTTTTCCCTCAATATTTTTCTGCGCGGGCAGAAAACATAACATTAGTGATTGCCTCAATTTTATTTTCTGAAATACGTCTGGTGTTTTCTAAAGCTAGAAAGTCAATGATCTGCCTTGTTTACACACAATTAAACATAGGGTTGTGCCCACCCTATAATTCGATTCGATTACGATTCATGGTGCTACGATTCGATAATTGAACGATTATTTTCACGATATTAACGATGATCACGCTTTTCGATGCATCTCCCCCGGATCCCCCCGGATCAGGATAAAAAAAATTTTCTTTTTGGCTACTTCATACATTTAAATAAGGTATATTTGCCATTATTCACTAATTAAAGCAGCCAAACAAATTTATGTCCGTTACGTTTTTATGTCCTATCACCTAATGATCCAGCAGGAACAATGGAAACATGCCTATACAACACAAAGCTGAACTTAAGCTGCTCCTTTTCACAAGGAGGTGCAAAAACATTAGCTGTTTCAAAGGCAGTACTTGTTTCTCTCAACAATCCAATAAAAATTTGCACTGGTCGAATGAATTCCACATTTTCTGGGAAAAAAGCGCCTTTAGAAATAAGGCGTCTTTTAACCAATATACTTTGTTTTCAGATTTCTCTACTATTTTGCATGTTTGTAATGTTACCGCTGTACTTAATACTGGTTTTACACCATTTGCATATGGAGTAACTTTTGTACACCAATAAACAACGCACAAATGGACATGGAAATAAAAGTTAGCAAATTCGCTAAATAGCTTAGCGCTCGGAGCTAACTGTTAACATCTCAAAAACAACGACAGTAAAGGCTAAACAGTACAAGAGTGTTCGTGTACTCTTATAGACGAACACAGGACTTAGCAACACACTCAGGACATTTTTCAATTAACATGACTTGAAACTATTGCTGGACAACTGAAAGACAAGGAGCAGTGAACTCTTTCTCTGTCGCCCTTAAAAATGTGCACAGAAAAGGACCCAAAGCCCGACCACCTGGAGCTGCCGCCATCCTCACCTTGTGCGTCCCTTAAGGTGTCAGGGCGGCAGACGTGTCTTAAATTTTGTTCCACTAGCAGCGGCTGTCATTAAGTTATTAGGGAAAATCATCGTTTTTGACCATTTATGAATCGTAATCGAATCGTCACGTGTCAAATCTCGATGAATCTAATAATGGATGTATTGGCACAAGCTCCTCCAATATTGATAATTCCATCATTTTTTAATTTTATCAACACTAAATGTTTTTTTAGGGTCGTAAAAAGTCGAGCAAGAGCGCCGAGGCATCCGGCAAAAAAGGATCCGGTGCAACCAACACACTCCCCAATGTCCTGAAGCTGAAAAGCGAGTACGGTGTGGACGCCTGGAAGAGATGGATCCGCTGGAGGGATACTCAGCCCGACCTGGAGCAACCTCCACGTATCGGAAGTGAGTCATAAAATAATCATTAAAAAGGCCAACTGTCACATGATTTTTTTTTCTCCTTAGTGCGCCAGTTAGTGCTGAAAGAAGACATCCTCTCCTGCAACTCAGCGGAGGTGAGCTACGGTCTCTGTCAATTCATCAACGAGGTCAAGCGGCCCTCTGGCGAGCGCTACAAGCCCGACAGCCTCTTCTACCTCTGCCTCGGCATCCAGCAGGCAAGACCGGTCCGCTCTGTCCAAATTCAAACTTTGAGTTCACTCACTAACGTCAGTTTTCCATCACCTCGCAGCACCTCTTTGAGAATGGCCGTGTGGAGAACATATTCACGGACAGCTTCTACAGCAGGTTCTCCAATGAGTTCACCAATATGCTTAGAGGCTTCCAGCCTTCCCTCACAGCCAGCGGTGAGTCAGCAACCAGCTGCTACACTTACAGATGTGTTAAGAATGCAGGGATATCCGATTCCAGTGGGATTCATCTTCAAATATGGTTTTTAGGGCTGACTATTCACACTATTTTTTTTTTTTTTTAAATGCAAGTGGGCCTGTTCAAACTGGGCACACCTGCAACGAAGGCATAATCCTGCATAGAGTGATGTCGCCAACAGTAAAATCTTGTCTGAGCTGTTCAGACAGAGAAGCATTTTGTCCATATCTGATATGAAACTACCTCCCGTATGTGGTGTCAATTCGTCTTGCAAAAATCAGATTTATATACTTTGTGACTGTTCAGACTACAAAAGAGCCAGTCACTTTCAATCTGGATGTGCTAAAAATCAGATTTTGCTTTAGGGCTGCAGCTATCGATTATTTAAGTAATCTATCAATTAGTTCGAATAATCGAGTAATCGGATTACGAACCTTTAATGCATTACAAAATAAGTTTTAGAATATGTAAAACAAGTCTATATGCTTGCAATAACATTTTTTTCGGTTTGCTAACATTACTTTCAAGAGTATTGAATACAAAATAAAATTACTAAGTTCAACCAATGCAGGATTGCACTTTCATTTCACAAGAGCAATACATGTAGGGCTGCAGCTATCGATTATTTATGATCTAGTTAGTTCGAATAATCGAGTAATCGGATCAGGAACATGAAAAATTTAAATAACTGAGCTGAGCCTCAAACAGTATAAAAAATGAGGATCTAAGTACAACAAAAGAACAGTTGGGTAACGTACATAACAAGAGTGCGCTAGCTTAAATGCTATAAAATTCCAACTTTTTTTATTTATTTTTTTTTTTTTTACAACGCTCTTTACAAATGGCTCAAACACGTATTCCCACAAAAACAGCTAAACATACCAGTAAACTAAATTAGAAATGCATTCAAAAAAACTCGAGCTCAAACAAAAACTTAGCTTATGTTGGTCTTAACAGGGAGCAGCTGGATTCAGCCGTTTGAAATGCGTTATGTCATATTCACTGTTGCCAATAAAATCCATAAAACAATGCAAACACTTACAAAACAAACCATTACGCCAGTTGAATTAAATGAATACTCGAAGCAGCAAAATGTAATTTGAATCTTTTTCTAATCGATTAATCTTTGCAGCACTAAGAGTTAAGACACAAATGATATAAAAAATAAATTACGATGTAAGTACAACAAAAGAACAATCGTCTAACTTGCATAGCAAATGTCTGCTAGCTTAAATGCTATAAATTGCTAAGTTTTTCTGTTTTTACAATACCATTAACGAATCGTTTAAACATTTATTGCCACAAAATACTAAATATACTTCTAAACTAAATAAAAAATGCATAAACAAACACATTGGCTCAAACAATAATATACCTTATGTTGGTCTTAACAGGGAGCAGCTGTATTCAGCCATGTTAGATGAGTTACAGTGTATTCACTGGTGCCAGATCAAATTAAAACTTGCAACAATTTGTCTATACGACATCTAGGTCCTTATTTTTTATTTGATCTGTTTATGAATGACATAAAAATAAATATCAGACTTGTTGAAACAGCAAGACAGTGGGGGGTGTATTATTTTTGAACACAAGTGTATGTGTGGAAAATTTAACTGAGTTCCTGTAGGCTTGTCGAATACTGCATGCAAATTGCTCAAGGTCAGTTTTGGAATGTTGGGATGGTTACACCATACGGGCAAAAATTATATCTGCACCTCTCATGAACATTATTTTGGTAGTGCAAACCTGCTATTTAGAGGGTCATTTTGGCTTTAAATTCTTGAAAAATACGGCTTGCTTTCCGTTTAATTTTATTCCTTGCTACAGTACATATTCATTGGTAACAGGTACTAACAAAGTATCACAACTAAGCTTGGTTTGCTTAGTCTACAGATCATTGGATTTTTTAAATTACATGATTTATTGATATTTACAATATTTTGTAAAATCGCAGTAACAAGTTTTCAAAGCTGTACTGCTAGCTTTTTCTCAAGAGTGGAAGCTAGTGGTTTAGCTAGCAGTTACTATTGACCAAGAGGCAAGATCTGTAAATAAGTCAAGATTTTTTTTAAAGTCTTTTATGACATAATTTATTTGATATTTACAATATTTTGCTTAATAATGGTAAGAAGATTGCAAATCTATACTGGTAGCTTTTTCTCAGGAGTAGAAGCTAGTGGTTTAGCTAGCTGTTATATTTACAATATCTGGTCATAGACTTCATAAGCTATTGACATGTCATTGGAAACGGGGCCGATTCGTAGGGGGCCTATTTTCAAAAGTTTTAAATATTTTCAAAACCAAAGCTGCTACTGACCTAAAACTAAAACAGGCACCTTAGCCATATATGAGTCTCCAAGAGCAGCGGCATCAAAAAATTCATAGTCGTTGCCTTATAAAATCCGGATTAGTTATTTTCTATATAAGTATTACACAACTTAAAATGGCTGTAAAAGTCGCAGATTTTACACTAAATGCACAGAAATCACCAAATGCAGAGATAATCACCTGTATTTTCAGGATCAATAGCAATATTTAATGTAACATATATATTTAACATATGTTTTTGACCAAAGTAGCAACTTAATTTTATTTACTGCAGTTTTTTAATGGCTAATAAATCACTCAATTTAACATCAGAAACTTAACACTTGAGGAAAGCATGCATAATAAATAATATATAAATAGATAATTAATAAATTCTATATACAATCCCAACTTATTATAGAATAGAATAACCCTTTATTATCATTATATACTATATATTGTTAGTGAATGAGGCTAGCGGCCAGCTGGCGTAAACTGAGCTTGCCTGGCGAAAATTCTTGTGAATAAATGCTTAAATCCCCGAATTCTTCATAGATATGACTATAAAACAGTCTTGATTCTTGGTTAAAAGCAAAGAAACCGTACAGTCAGCGTTTATTTTACGTATATTGACGAAGTACCATGCTACTATGTTAGCGAATGAGGCTAGCGTCCGCTTGGTGTAAAAGGAGCTTTTCTGGCGAAAATTTTCCTGAATAAATGCTTAAATCTCCGAATTCTTCATAGCTATGGATGTAAAATGGTGTCGATTCTTGGTTAAAAGCAAAGAAACCGTGCAGGTAGCGTTTATTTTGCGTAAATATTGCCAACTATGAGGCTAGTCAGTTACGAAAATTAGCAACCTCCATGTGTAAACAAAGAAGAAAATTCCTGCGAAGAAAGGCTTCAATCAAATGCGTGGTACGAAAAATATAATATTTACCTTGAATCCTCAAACAAATCACTTCTGAGACAATCCTTCCCGTTTGTATACGGTACAGTTTTTGTAGTTAAATCCAATCGTATGTAAATCCAAGCTTAAATCCGACATGAGCGTGTGCCGTCTTCTGCTATTACTAAATGAAGCTCGGCTCCCTCTGCTAAGGCGTGACACAAAGAATTACAAAGTGTCAGGTCAATGGATTTTTGAAGTCTATGATCTGGTATAATCACAGTCACTGAGTTGCAAATCCATTATAAAATTAGTTTTTTCTCAGGAGTAGAAGCTAGCTTTTAGCTAATTGTTACTCTGACCAATAGGACAAACTTACCTGGGTATGTTTTCTTCTACCATGGTGGTTCTGGTAACAAGAAGATTCTGACGCGGCTGTGCTGTATTCCCATACATGCAGGTTACATCCACACACGCGTTGAGGAGGAATTCCTATGGGACTGCAAGCAGCTCGGCGTGTACTCGCCCATCGTGCTGCTCAACACACTGCTCTTCTTCTTCTGCAAGAACTTCGGCTTCACCACGCCCGAGCAACATCGCCAGCTGTCCTTCGCCCACGTCATGCGCTGCACCAAAACCGGCCAGGGCAACGTCAAGACTACCTTCCTGCGCTTCTACCCGCCCATCGATCCCAATGAAGGTGAGTCGAGTTTAGCATGAATCACATCACGGGGCGATCGTGATCATCATTTTTGGGTTTAGAAATGGATGGCGCTCCAGCAAAGAGGCGTAGGGAAAATGAAGACGAGAGAGATACGCGAGAGGAGAAGATCCTAGAGATGAAGGAGAACACAGAGAATCCTCTACGCTGTCCCGTGCGACTGTACGAGTTCTACCTTTCAAAGTGGTAAGAGAAGTGCTTTCCATCGCATTAAATCCAAAAACACAAAATGATTGTTAGTCTCATGAAATCATCAAGATGGGTCAAACAACAATAATTAAAACAGGAAACTGAAATAAAACCCCAACAATGGAATGAAAAGCAAAAGTCATATAACTTGAAATCTGAAGTATATGGGCAGTTATGAATGCGCTGTGGTAAATAGCGTTTTTAGCCCTCATTTTAAAGGAGCTAACGGTCTGAGCACACTTCAGAACTTCGTGTCACTTGTTCCAGAGGCGATTGTATGCTGCCTCACCCTGCTTGGTTCTTCTTATTGGAACGCAGAGCAGACCACTTTCCAGACGAGGTTTGTAGGGTCAAACAAATCAAGGATGTACTTTGGTCCAAGGCCATTAAGTGATTTTGTAGTCTATAGTGGTGGATGAAGTACTCACTTATATTACTAAAATACAGATACCGGTGTAAAAAAAATACAAAGTACAAGCGTCTAAGAAAAAAAATTCTCAAAAATAAAAGTTCTTGTACAGAGATCTGAGCCGATATTCAAACGAAGAACCAGAAAATTCATTGACTCTTTTATTTAAAACTGTGTAGAATAGTTCACTGTAAACATAAGCTTTACAAGCTTAAAAAAAAAAAAAAAAAAAAAAAAAAACTCCAAAACTTGGCGTAATAGCTGATTGCAAGCAACTATGAGGTGCATACTCCCACCTACTGTACAAGAGTGTGCAGCATCCATCTGAAGGCTCACTGCTCTCACTGTTGGTTTTTATTGGTCAATATCTTTTTCACCTGCCTAATCTTGCTTATAGTCGTGTTGCTGCCTCTAGTGCTCACACACG
Organism: Corythoichthys intestinalis; assembly: GCF_030265065.1. Classification (NCBI taxonomy): domain Eukaryota; kingdom Metazoa; phylum Chordata; class Actinopteri; order Syngnathiformes; family Syngnathidae; genus Corythoichthys; species Corythoichthys intestinalis. The sequence continues at coordinate 26,585,232 of NC_080416.1, forward strand.
GTATAGTTGCATGGAGCTTATCGATTGCGCCAGAGGCATGAAAACGAAGCTATCAATTGACAATTCCAAAAAAAAAAAAAAAAAAAAAAAAAAAAAAAAAAAAAAAAAAAACAGCATGTAAAGCAGGTGACAATTTGAAAAGTACAGTAGTGGAGTAAAAAGCATATATACATTAGGGGTGTGCCATTTTAGGCACCCCACGATTCGATTACGATTCGATTTTTGAACGATGATCACGGTATTGACGATGATCTCGGTTATCACGATTATCGATACATCGTACATTACTGATTAATAAAGTAGCCAAACAAATATATGTCAATTATTTATTTAAAATATCCTTATGATTCAACAGGAACGATGGAAACATGCCCATACAACAACAAGCTTAAGCTGCTTTTTTATTCATTTTTTACAAGAAATTGCAAAAACATTATTCATTTTAAAGGGAGTACTTATTTCTCTCAACAAAACAATCAAATTTACACTGGCAGAATGAATTTCACATTTTCTGGACACAAACAAAGTGTCTTTAGAAATAAGACTCCTTTTAACCAATATACTTTGTTTTCGCAGTGTTACCTCCCTTGTGTAACTCTTGGAGTGACAGGTGGAAATCATAACTGCTCTTGATCACTTTTAACTTGTGCCGTTTATTACCAAGCACATAAAAAAGTCTGGCAGCTTCCAACATCGCCACACACACACACACGCACACACACACACACACACACACTCATTACTGCACGTGCACTTTCTTCTCTGCCTGCCCGCCCACGCGCGAACCTGCCTGTCGGCAGATTTCTGTACTATTTCGCATGTTTGTAGTGTTACCGCTGTATTTATGGTTTTACACGTTTGCATATTAAATACACGTGAGCGAATTTGCTAAGTAGCTTAGCGCTCGGCGCTAACTGTTAACATCTCAAAAACAACAATAAAGGCTAAGGAGTACAAGAAGGTTCGTGTACTCACCTCTTATAGACGCACACAGGTCTTAGCAACACACTCAGGACATTGTTCAATTGAAATTCCTTAAAACTACTGCTGGACATCTGAAAGAGAAGGAGCAACGAACTCTCTTTTCCCCTCTCGCTCTAACAAATAACTTACGCACAAAAGCGCGACCGCTGGGTCTGTGCCTGACTGTCTCATACACAAATTTATTTTCCAGTATTTTAAAAAGGAGTACACCTCTCCCAGTAACCGGGAGCATCCATCATAATGTTGTGCATGCGTCCGTTAACGGTGTCCGGGCAGCAGACGTGTCTTGAATTTCGTTCCGCTACAAGCATCTGTCATAAAGTTATGAGGGAAAGTCATCGTTTTTTAAGCTTTTATGAATCGTAATCGAATCGCGATGCATGTAATAATCGATTTTTTGGAACTCCTCTAATATACATGCTGTAAAATATCGTGAAGTAAAAATAAAAGGTACCACTTCATATTTGTACTAAAGTACAGATACACAAAAATGTCCTTAAGTACAGTAATGGACTTCCTTGTATTTGTAACGCTGTCAATGGCACCAAAGTGTTCACTCCCAGTCCTTCCAGTTCAAATGAATTTGGACGTCCGTCATGGCAGGCAATGCGTTCAAAGACGTAAGTGTTGTAAGGCCAAAATGTGTTGAAAAAAGGCTTTTAATTATTTTTAGAAGTCTGAGCCCTATAACATTTGTCTATTAATCAGGGTAGCCCTAGTTGGAAGGCATAATGGGCCACCCAAGGCAAGGCAAATTTATTTATATAGCACAATTCAACACAAGGCAAGTCAAAGTGCTTTACATCACATGAAGATCATAAAAATCACATTAAAACCAATAGAACGTAAAAACAAAGACAGTCCAAATAGGAAATAAAATTATACATAAAAATCACATTTAATCACGAATAGAATAAAAAAATAACAAATAAAAAAATAAAACAAATACTACTACTACTGCTAATAATTGAAATCAGGAATGGAGATAAGAATAGAAAGCAAATAAATTGAAATATATAGACAGTTATGGATATGCAGTACTAATCAAAAGCGTTTTTAGCCCTGATTTAAAGGAGCTAACAGTTTGAGCATACTTCAGACCGTCAGGTAACTTGTTCCAGAGATGAGGAGCATAATATCTACAGGGTGACCCAAAAAAAAAGTTTACACTCAGTTGACTGCTTGTTTAAAAGCCATTGAAACATATCTAAATAGGTTGTCATGGTTAAGTGATACATTAAGGTCACTCAATGCAGCTGGTAATCTCTCGTCTCTACAATTCCTGTGCTTCTGCTGAAAATGAAGAAAACTTTAGCTGTACCTGAATTGCTGCGTGCCGGTCTGACACCTACTGAGATAGCAGCGAATCTGGGAATATCCAGACGTGCAGTCTACAAAGTTAAAAAGAAGCTGAAAGATACTGGAACAGCCTCACGAAAACCTGGGTCTGGAAGTGACGATCTGTGCGGACCAAAAAGTTGATTGACAAGGTGATATGTGGCCACCCCAGAGTCCAGATCTCAATCCCCTGGATTGTAGCATATGGGCAACTGTGGAGGACAGTGCCTGTAAGAAGCCACAAACTTCTGTGGCAGCCTTGGAGAGGTCCATTGTTAGATCTTGGGAAAAGATGACAGCGTCCTACATAAAGAAGACCTGTCAAGCGTTCCGCAGGCGCCTGGAGGCTGTTGTGACACTTAAGGGAGGACACATTGAAAAATAATAATAATAACAATAACAATAATGTATAATTTGTGATTCATTTCTAATTCTAAGCTGAATAAACATGGCATTTAAGTTGTATTATGGCAGTGTAAACTTTTTTTTGGGTCACACTGTAAATGCTGCCTCACCCTGCTTGGTTCTTGTTCTTGGAGCATACCGGAGACCGGTTCCAGACGACCTTAAGGTTCTAGATGTTTCATAGGAATCTAACAAATCAAGCATGTATTTTGGTCCAAGGCCATTAAGTGTTTGTAGACGAGCAGTAGTATTTTATATTCTATCTTTTGACTCACTGGAAGCCAGTGTAACGATTTCAAAACCGGTGTAATGTGGTCCAGTTTCCTTGTATTTGTGAGGACTCTGGCTACAGCATTCTGTACTAGCTGCAGCTTCCTGACTGATTTTTTATCAAGACCTGTAAATATACCGTTGCAATAGTCCAATCTGCTGAAAATGAATGCATGCATAAGTTTTTCCATGTCTTGTTGAGTCAGAAGCCTTTTAATTCTGGCTATATTTTTTAGCTGGTAATGAGCAGATTTTGTGACAGACTTTAGATGGCTATCAAATTTTAGGTCTGAGTCAATAATTACGCCAAGGTTTCTGACTTGATTTGTAGCTGTAAGTGAAGTTTTGCTAAGGTGCCTGCTTATCTTTGACCTTTCCTTTTTTGGCCCAAAAATGATCACTTATGTCTTCTCCACATTTAACTGGAGAAAATTATGGCACATCCATTCATTGATTGGATGAATGCATTTACTCAGGGAGACTAAGGGACTATAATCATGTGGGGACACAGAAATGTAGAGTTGTGTGTCATCTGCATAGGTGTGATAGGAGATGTCATGCTGTTCCATAATCTGATCTAGGGGAAGCATATAGATGTTAAAGAATAGTGGTCCAAGAATTGACCCGTGAGGGGCTCCACACGTGAATTTGGTTCGTTCTGACTGATGGTTTCCGATACCCAACCAACAACAAAGATAAATTTGACACCCTTTCTGTGATGGATTATGAATGAGTAGGTCCAGCTGCGGCCCTCAGTACTCGCCCATCCTACCATGCCCTTTTTGGTGCTTCTGCGTCCGATGACACTGAAGAGGTGTTAAGGTTTTTGGTTCCTTACGTGGCCCATGATGCAGAAAAGGGGTTAGTGTTTAAAGTTAGGGTTGGGGTCGTGGAAAGCAGGGAGCATGGTTGGTGAATGACAAATGTTTGATCTGATGACTCGTTAAAGCACAGGGCACGGTTGGTGAGTACTGCGGGCCGCAGCTTGACCCTTCTCACTGAGAAGAGTGTTTAAATTTTCAATGGCAATCATTTGCGTACCACTAGAGGGAGCTCACGCACCGCTGGTGGTACTCGTACCACTCGTTGATTGAATGAGACACAAGTTCTTTCTCAGATGTTTAATGTGTATCAAAACACCACAATTAACGTTCAAACATACAAATAGGAAAACACTCACCGGCCACTTTATTAGGTACACCTGTCCAACTGCTCGTTAATACTTAATTTCTAATCACCCAATCACATGGCGGCAACTCAGTGCATTTAGGCATGTAGACATGGTTTAAGACAATCTCCTGCAGTTCAAACCGAGCATCAGTATGGGGAAGAAAGGTGATTTGAGTGACTGAACGTGGCATGGTTGTTGGTGCCAGAAGGGCTGGTCTGAGTATTTCAGATACTGCTGATCTACTGGGATTTTCACGCACAACCATCTCTAGGGTTTACAGAGAATGGTCCGAAAAAGAAAAAATATCCAGTGAGCGGCAGTTCTGTGGGCGGAAATGCCTTGTTGATGCCAGAGGTCAGAGGAGAATGGCCAGACTGGTTCGAGCTGACAGAAAGGCAACAGTGACTCAAATAATCAGCCGTTACAACCAAGGTAGGCAGAAGAGCCTCTCTGAACGCACAGTACGTCGAACTTTGAGGCAGATGGGCTACAGCAGCAGAAGACCACGCCGAGTGCCACTCCTTTCAGCTAAGAACAGGAAACTGAGGCTACAATTTGCACAAGCTCATCGAAATTGGACAATAGAAGATTGGAAAAACGTTGCCTGGTCTGATGAGTCTGGATTTCTGCTGCGACATTCGGATGGTAGGGTCAGAATTTGGCGTCAACAACATGAAAGCATGGATCCATCCTGCCTTGTATCAACGGTTCAGGCTGGTGGTGGTGGTGTAATGGTGTGGGGAATATTTTCTTGGCACTCTTTGGGCCCCTTCGTACCAATTGAGCATCGTTGGAACATCACAGCCTACCTGAGTATTGTTGCTGACCATGTCCTTCCCTTTATAACCACAATGTACCCAACTTCTGATGGCTACTTTCAGCTGGATAATGCGCCATGTCATAAAGCTGGAATCATCTCAGACTGGTTTCTTGAACATGACAATGAGTTCACTGTACTCAAATGGCCTCCACAGTCACCAGATCTCAGTCCAATTTGGGATGTGGTGGAACGGGAGATTCACATCATGGATGTGCAGCAGACAAATCTGCACCAACTGTGTGATGCCATCAAGTCAATATGGACCAAACTCTCTGAGGAATGCTTCCAGCACCTTGTTGAATCTAGGCCACGAAGAATTGAGGCAGTTCTGAAGGCAAAAGCGGGTCCAACCCGTTACTAGCATGGTGTACTAATAAAGTGGCCAGTGAGTGTGTGTATATATATATATATATATATATATATATATATTACATATTGTACATTGTTAGCTTGACCACGTTGAGACTAGGGGGGCAGCTATCGATTATTTAAGTAATCGATTAATTTTTCAGTTGGAATACTCAAGTAATTGAATTAGGAATATTTAATCCGTTGCAGAATGAATTTTAGGAGATGTAAAACATAGCCTTGCTAAAATTGCACTTTCACAAGAGCAATAAATGCATTTAAAAATAAATGAAAATACCTGAGCCTAGCCTTAAACGGTATAAAATTATTAATTGAGGATCGAAGTACAACAAAAGAACAATTAGCTAACTAAGTCCACTAGCTTGAATGCGATAAAACGCTGTTTTATTTTTTTACAATGCTCTGAACAAATCATTCAAACACATATTCCCACAAAAACAGCTAAATATTCCTCTGAACTAAATTACAACTCCATAAATAATCATATTAGCGCAAACAAATACTTTCAACCTTATATTTGTCTTAACAGGGAGCAGATGTTAGATGAGTGATTTCATATTCACTGTTGCCTCTAGAGGGCATTACATCCACCCAAAACAATAAAATGTGTGATTCGAAGAATTTTTCTAATTGAAATACTCAAGTTAATCAACTAATTGTTTGAGCATTAATTGAGACTAATGGCAGTCTGTCATTTTTGCGAATGAATTCTCTTTTTTCCCCCATCCAGCTCAGATACGGTAAAGCAGCGCACCGACGTCTTCTACCTGCTGCCAGAGCGCTGCTGCGTGCCCAACAGCCCTCTGTGGTTCTCGGCCACGCCGCTGGACGAGGAAACCAAGGAGGCCATGCTCACTCGTATCCTAGTCGTGCGCCAGATGCAGGAGGCCCTCAAGGAGCAGACATTCGACCCCGAAGACTACGAAGACAAGGACGAGTACACCGGCGGCGGTGGCGGCGGTGGCGGCGGTGACGACGACGAAGACGACTTGGATTGGCTGTGACGAGCTGGCGGACTCTCATCGAGGACGCGTCATTGAAAGTGTCTTGAAGGTAGCGCTCGTTTGGATTCGACTTTCCGTAACACAAATGGCAGCAAAGCGCCCGCCGACCTTCGAAAAACTTGTTTTGAGCGTAAGGAATCAGTTGGAATTCCATGATAAGCATTTTTTGCTTTTCTTTTCTTTTATTTGGGAATGTATTCTCTGAACCCGTCTTCTTAAGGTCCGATCAATGTCAATCAATGAGATTAAACTGTGCTCTTTTTTTCTATTGTCTTACTTTTCCATCAGTATTTCCCAACCTTTTTTAAGCCGAGACTTGAATTTGACATTTAAAAAATATCTCAACACACTACCAGACAAAACATGTCACAAAGTATATACTGTACACTGAAAGAATGATCATGTCTTTATTTGCTTAATTGGTCTGAACCTGCTTCATTAAGCGAAAACGCTAATATTAAGTCATATGAGAGATAATCTGGTAATCTTCTGCCCTCTAGTGGAAGAGCATTGAGTTATTCTGTCACTGGTATAGATAAATGAACAAAGATATGTAGTCATTTTCAAACCAGTTCGGATCATGTGTGGTTGGGAATTACTGCTGTAGACTGACAAGTAATCCAGTGTAGTTTAGAAATGACTTTACAATCTGAGTGAAAGTACGTATAAAAATGTGGTTATAGGCACTTTTAAGATGAGACGTGTTGGCCTTCCCCGGATTTTATTATGTACAAACATATATCCATTCATGTATCCCCTCACAGCATTTTGTAACGAGTTTCTTTTTTTTTCTTTTTTTTTAATAAAACAAACTGCCTGTGGTGAATATTTGAGTTCGTTACGTTTGTGTTTTTCGAACTACCGTTTATGCAATTTACCCATGCAATGAGAGTAGCTAGCTTTTGAACTTGAATAAACTGGATGGTCCTTTTCCTCTTACTTTTTAATACCACTGTAAAGTATCTGAAGCAGAGGTTGCGCTAGACATTTTCGTTGTCTGTCATTTTGACTGACAGGGTCATAAAAATCCGGTCATAATCTATTTTTACCCGTCACTTAAATTTTTAAAATGATAATGATGACATATTCAATAGTATTTAGTTTTCATTCATTTTTTATTAATATTGTAATGCTTGCTTGGCGGCGAAAAATTAGACACGGATGTCGTGGTATTTTTCTCCCTCTTTTTACTCTGCTTACCGCCAACAACACCAACAAAACAACTCCGCCCCCAAAGAAAAAGAGGCAACTCTATAGACCCCAATCACCAACGTCACACAATGATCTTAATTGTGGTTGTCAGCCCAAAATCTTCTAAATATATATTAAATGCATCTTACCAGATATAAAATGACTACTACATAGTCTGTGGTGATTGTTTGGTGCCCAGATTTCTTGTCGAATTACAGCAGTCCATCTCGCTCTCCTCTTCGGGTCTCTCAGAATACAGTAGAACTTCAAGTCTCTCCATCTATCTTCTCTGTTACTGCAACCAACCGCCACACACACCGTCACCATTTTGATTATTAATGTTAACGAGCAGAAAAACACGCCGTAATAGGAGGCATGTACGTAGCGGTAATGTGCAAACACGACGAGCTGACACACAATATGGCGGCTCCAGTCAGTGGGGCGGAGTTGTGACGTCATGTGATTGGGATCTATACACAGGCGGCAATCTAGTCCACCAATTGGATGACGCGCTGGCACACCGGGTGCACCAATAAGAACCTCGCGTTGATGTGTCAATCACGGTGCCGCCGCCAGACCCCGGTGACGCTACAATACAATAGCTAATTAATATGCTCACTCGCCACCCTGTGGTCTGGGGTGTGAATTGCAACCTGTCAAAATGACGGACGGACTTGTTTTTTCCGTCACCGTTTTAAAAAACCGGTCAACGACGGAAAATATTCGGTTAACACGACCCCTGATCTGAAGCTTTTGGAATTTCTCACATTTCTGCATAACCTCACCATCAAATCTGATCTTACCTTGGTCAAAATCGCACAGATGAAAATACAGTGTCTTCAACTAAAACCACTCAAACATGTTTTCATATTTTAATGAGGATTGCATCCAAACATTGACAGAAGGGGGGGGGGAAATAAGTGAACCCTCTGCCTAAGGAGACTTAAAGAGCAATTGAAACCTATTTTTACCAAACAATTTAGGTCAGGTGTGTGCCCAATCACTGATGAGTGGTTTAAAGTAAGGTTGAGAACGATAAACCGATACGACCGGATATCCGGTTTTACAGGTGAGCGAGACAGCTGTATCGATAGTAAAGTTACCATTCGACAGTAATTAGCCATAAAATATTCAATGAACCGATAGTAGAGCTAGAATTCGGCTATCACAAGCACAAGAATCGGCTTCTAATGCCCAGTTCAATGCATTGCTTAATATGATAATAATTTAGCTTTTACCTCACATGCTGCGCTTGTGTCATTCACCACACAGCGCACTTAGATTGTGACCGCCGTCGTAGTTGCTTCAACTTCCCATTCATTTCGGCAGAACCGCTAGTAGTCGCCGTCATTACCCAGTCATCACGGGCGTGTCATAACAACGCGAGAGCTAACAAAACCACTGTAACGCACGCTCCGTAGCGTTTTCTTCACAGCCCAAAACAAAACTAGTAGTGGCAATGAAGCAACATGCTAAAACAATGGACAGTCTGCGCACCACGCCGGCGACGTGCAGCGATTGATTTTCAATGCACCCCGGAAAACAAAAGTCTGACTTTGAAGTGACGAAGGCAGCCAGATCTGTTCGCATGGGACAGAGCCAGTGTGAAGCGGTACAGAGATCGAGAGTTTTAACCCTGAAAAATAACCCACTACAATGGTAGAAAGGGCGGCATATTGTTTCCACGAAACGCAGTCTACTTAAACATGAAGATGTGGATCAGTTGATCTTCAAGAAAAGTCTGCCCTTCAAAAAAGACAGTGATGAGGAATAAAAAATGTGGAAGCACAGGCATGAGTGAATGACTTTGCTGTGTATAAGGTTAAAGTACCGTAATGATTATAGACCTGTCTAAAATGCCATGTTTTATTCCCCCAGCATACCAGTGGTAAAGCAAAATGTATTATTTATTAATGATAACACTAGTAGGTTTCATTTTTTTTCAAGAGCTGCTGCATATTATTAATATTTTTTGCTTTTAAAATTTTTACGTTGAAAGTTTGCACCTAAATTACTTACCTATTGTGTTCAAAACACCAGGAAATTAATTAAATTACTGCACTTTATTGTTGTCCGTCACTGGAGTTTTATTATCAATCCCATCCAACAAAATGACAGTCATATAGTAAGCTCTATTTTTTTTTTTCATAAAAAAATATAACATTGGTATGAAATTTTGTTTAATTTGATTTTTAACCCTGTTTTTTATGTTTAAAATACTGTAGGAACACACACAAATGTTTACTATCGTATCGTTTTCACTCTGTATCGAACCGTATCGTTCTTAAACTGTATCGATTCGCTCGGCCTTAAGAATGTATCGTTTTTTAATCGAATCGTAACCTGTGTATCTAGATACATATCGAATCGGCTTCATGCCAGAGATTCCCAACCCTAGTTTAAAGCTGCCCTTGCCACTATAAAATACACACCTGGTAAGAATTGTCTTGATGAGAAACATTGTCTGATGTGCATCATAGCTCGGTCGAAAGCGCTGTCAGAAGCCCTGTGATCAAGGATTGTTGATTTGCATACAGTGCCCTCCATAATTATTGGCACCCCTGGTTAAGATGTGTTTTTTAGCTTCTAATTTTTTTTTTAATTCAAATAATATTGGACCCTAATGGAAAAAAAGAGAAAAATCCAACCTTCAATACAAGTGCATTAATTCAGTGGGGAAAAAATCCCACATAAAGAAATAATTATTTGACATCAAATAATTTGTGTCACAATTATTAGCACCCCTGGTGTTAATACTTTATACAACCACCTTTTGCCAACAAAACAGCACCTAATCTTCTCCTATAATGTTTCCCAAGCTTGATTTTGTGTCTGGTGAATCTGTGTAGATTTGGCCATATGTTTAGGGTCATTGTCTTGCTGAAAGACCTAGTGACGACCCATCTTCAACTTTCGGGCAGAGGGCAACTGATTTTGATTTAAAATGTCCTGGTATTTCAAAGCATTCATGATGCCATGCACCCTAACAAGGTTCCCACGGCCTTTGGAAGCGAAACAGCCCCACAGCATCACTGACCCACCCCCATACTTCACAGTGGGTATGAGGTGCTTTTCAGCATGGCATCTTTCGTGGCACGCCAGACCCACTTAGAGTGTTTGTTGCCAAAAAGCTCAATCTTGGTCTCATCTGACCAAAGCACACGGTCCCAGGCTTCAACAGGGACCGTGGGAAAGGATACAAAACTATCTCCAAAATCTGGACGATCATCAATCCACAGAGAAGTTGTCTACAAATGGATTTTGTTTCAGTTTCAATGTTTGTTTGTTTCAATTTTTTTTCAGTGTAAATCTACTAGAAATTATCTGCCCGTGCTTCAAGTAAATTTTACTCATATTTCTTGAAATAGGAAAAATAGCTTGGTCAAAATAAGCTTAAGAGACTTAGGTCAAGCAATAAATTTAATCTTAAAGCAACACTAGGTAATTTTCAACCTGGCCTGGTGGCCTAAAATGTCATTGCATCGACTTTCCAATATATGAATTTAAAATTAAGACTTTACGGGTAAAATGTCTATAAAAGTTGTAATGCAATAAAAACAAGAAAAAAATGAAATGGACGAATAAATATTTTCATAATGGGTCAAAATTATTTTTCAAACAGATCACGTGACTAACACCTTAGAGACCGTCATTTGCTTTGCTTAGCCCCGAAAAAAAAAAAACAGCTGAGGACAGAAGATTAGCTGGATGTATGTAATTTTTTCAAACCTAAGCTTTCAAAAGCGACAACAACTACTGAGCGAGAACCAACCATTGAAGATGTGGACCATGAAACACCGGAGAGCACCGCCAAAATGGTGAGCGGAGTTTCAGTTTGCTCCACTAAAGACGTTAACCCTAAAAAATGATGGGAAACTTCTACTTCTCCTCTAGGTAAGACAGAATTAATGTTCCGAGAAAAACATTAATGAGCATGACAGCACTGTCGAACGAGCAGCAAAAGCAAAATGAAAAGGAAAGACCGGATGAGACGAGACGACAGTACGAAAAAAGACAAACTGTTCTGCCAAAATGTGGTACGCCGGCTAAACGTCCAGCAAGAGGCAAATTTGACACCCAAAGTACATGCTAGTCTAATGACAGTGACAAACTACATTATTCTGCCGTTTGGTAAGTTTTACAGCAGGGTTTTTTGTGCTGTCCTACAGCACCCTCTTGTGGTCTTTTTGCCACATGGTTTAGTCTATTCTCGATAAAATATGGCTGCACGACGTCTCAGGCTAACGCCTTCGTTATAATGTTGTGCTTGTATGATCCCTGGACAAGATTTGTCCGTAAGTATGGATGTGTAAAAGACAGATGTACATAATCTGTTATTGCGAGAAATGTTATATTTTTTGCATGAGAAGTTTTCTGTTTGTTTAGCGAACATGTCTGGCGAACTAACGTTGTTGCTAATGCTAATGCGTGTGTACTTCTTTATTTTTATTTTGTTTTACGGCGGTCTAAAAAGGACAATGGTTTGAGGCCTTTCTATTAATAAATCGGAAGAAAATGAAAGACGTCTGATTATTAAAGCTTCGTTAACTAGCTTGTCTAGCTTGGGAAAAAGACTCTTCGAAATGAGGACAGCGTATGCATTATCACCCTGAGCGTCTGTTGACTGAATAAAACAGCGCCCTCCGTATGTTAAAACATGTACTAAATATAGATTTTGAAATCAATGGCAATATTTTATGTGTTTCTAATTACATATTTTAGTAAACGAGAACAGTTGTGGCTTATTAGAGCCATTAGGTGTTAAGTACGAGGTTCCCTTGAAAGCGGCAAGCTACAGATTTTGCAGAAATTGCTTGTTGGAGGAGGCATACATTGTATCACAAAAGTGAGTAAACCCCTCGCATTTCTGCAGATAATTAAGTATATCGTTTCATGGGACAACACTGACAAAATGAAACTTTGACACAATAAAAAGTAGTCTGTGTGCAGCTTATTTAATAGAGTTTATTTATTTTCCCCTCAAAATATAGCCATTAATATCTAAACCCCTGCCAACAAAAATGAGTACACCGCATGGGAACTACGTACACCCCTAAATGTTCAAATTGAGTACTGCTTGTCATTATCCATCCAAAATGTCATGTGACTCGTTACAGGAGTGCTGTCAGCATTGCTAACCCTAACCCTGTAAGGCAAGGCAAGGCAAATTTATTTCTATAGCACAATTCAACACAAGGCAATTCAAAGTGCTTTACATCACATGAAGATCATAAAAATCACATTTAAATCAATACAACGTAAAAACCAAGACAATCAAATTCGGAAATAAAATTATATATAAAAATCGCATTTAATCACAAATAGAATAAAATAAATAAAAATAAAACAAAAACTACTACTAATAATAAGAGGAATAGAAAACAAGTAGATTGAAATATATAGACAGTTATGGATATGCAGTGCTAAACAAAGCGTTTTTAGCCCTGATTTAAAAGATCTAACAGTTTGAGCATACTTCAGACGTTCATGTAACTTGTTCCAGAGGTGAGGAGCATGCTGCCTCACCCTTCTTGGTTCTTGTTCTTGGAACATGCAGGAGACCGGTTCCAGACGACCTTAGGGGTCTAGATGTCTTATAGGAATCTAACAAATCAAGCATGTATTTTGGTCCAAGGCCATTAAGTGTTTTGTAGACGAGCAGTAGTATTTTATATTCTATCCATTGACTCACTGGAAGCCAGTGTAATGATTTCAAAACTGGTGTAATGTGGTCCAGCTTCCTTGTATTTGTGAGGACTCTGGCTGCAGCATTCTGTACTAGCTGCAGCTTCCTGATTGATTTTTTATCAAGACCAGTAAATATACCGTTGCAATAGTCCAATCTGCTGAAAATGAATGCATGCATAAGTTTTTCCATGTCTTGTTGAGTCAGAAGCCCCTTCATTCTGGTTATATTTTTTAGGTGGTTATAAGCAGATTTAGTGATGGACTTTAGATGGCTATCAAATTTTAGGTCTGAGTCAATAATTACGCCAAGGTTTCTGACTTGATTTGTAGCTGTAAGTGACATTGTGCTAAGTTTCCTGCTAATCTTTGACCTTTCCTTTTTTGGCCCAAAAATGATCACCTCTGTCTTCTCCACATTTAACTGGAGAAAATTCTGGCACATCCATTCATTGATTTGATGAATGCATTTACTCAGGGAGACTAAGGGACTATAATCATGTGGGGACACAGAAATGTACAGTTGTGTGTCATCTGCATAGGCGTGATAGGAGATGTCATACTGTTCCATTATCTGAGCTAAGGGAAGCATATAGATGTTAAATAACAGTGGTCCAAGAATTTACCCTTGAGGGACTCCACACGTGAATTTAGTTCGTTCTGACTGATGGTTTCCGATTGACACAAAGAAATCCCTATCACGTAAATAGGATGTGAACCACTGAAGAATAGTGTCAGTAAGCCCTACCCACTGTTCCAATCTGCTGAGTAGTATGTCGTGATCAACCGTGTCGAATGCGGCGCTGAGATCCAATAGTAACAGAACAGATGATTTGCCTGCATCGGTATTCCGACGAATATCATTTAGGACTTTGATAAGCACGGTGTCGGTGCTGTGTTGCGGCTGAAATCCAGACTGAAATGAGTTAAAAGATTGTTTTGCATCATAAAAGTCTGGATCTGTAGGTATGACACACTTATCTTTGTACTCCTCACCTGGTCGCCGCCACACATGCTTGAGTCTATCGGAACCAAACAAATTAATCGTCGTCTCATCAGACCATAGGACATGGTTCCAGTAATCCATGTGCTTTGTTGACATGTCTCCAGCAAACTGTTTGCGGGCTTTCTTGTGTACCGTCTTCAGAAGAGGCTTCCTCCTGGGGTGACAACCGTGCATTCCAATTTGATGTAGAGTATGGCGTATGGTCTGTGCACTAACAGGCTGGCATATGACATTTTGGAGGGAAAATGACAAGCAGTACTCAATTTGGACATTTAGGGGCAGTTTACATGGCGACTCTGCGACACAAAGACGCAATGACTGACTAGTGGAATGGCCTTGCGTGCATATGGTGTCGGCGAAGACGAAAAATTCTGAATCCTGCCTCCAAAGTGGAAGAATTCGATTGCGGGGGATTGAGTGGGGCTTGCTCAGCATGCATAACAAAGGCTCCCGCGGCACGACACCGCGCCAATAACATCAGCACTCGTACACGTCACATTGGGCGTTAAAAACAGAAAATATGACGGAATGTCGGCTTCAATTTACGGTTTTAATAATATTTTTAAATTAAATATGTTGAATGTTTCGATTTTTGTGCCTTTTGAACAAAAGAAAAATGCCATTGCTTCCAGTGGGCGGGCATATTTTTTTCCCGGGCTGAGGAGCTTGGTGGGGTCAAAGTGCATCATTCACTGTCGCCTTGTAAATCTGCACTGCCCCCTAGGGCCTGGCATGAATACTACATCGTTTTCATGAGGAATTGTGACATTGTTCGAATGGAGACGGGGCCCATATAAATGCAAATTGGACATTTTTCGTATTCTCGGAGAGTCACCATGTAAACGGCCCCTTAGGGATGTACGTAGTTCCCATGTGGTGTACTCACTTTTGATGGCAGGGGTTTGGATATTAATGGCTATATTTTGAGTTATTTTGAGGGGAAAATAAATGAACTCTATTATATAGGCTGTACACAGACTACTTCTCATTGTGTCAGTGTCATTTTGTCAGTGTTGTCCTATGAAAAGATATGGCTGAAAACAGACAAGCCTGAAAAAGCAGTTTCTGCTCTTGCACACCTCTTTAAAATAAACTGCTGTGTTTTAAGCCAAAAGAACTGTTGTTTGATAGAACAATGTGTCTATATGCTGCCATAGCAGATTCATGGCGCAATAAGCCCCCGAACTATTTAGAATCTGTCTGTTTTACCCTGGAAACCCCCGTTTACAGACGTCGCGCAACCGCTTTTGTTTCAACCCAGCCATAAAAAGAAGGTAAGTACCGGTAATCGTAGTTATTATTTGAAATGCTTGTCACTTTTAGCTTAGAATCATTAATTGATGTCTAATATTTAGTTTAAAAAAAAAAAAATAATATTCACTCGCATATTTTAAACTTTACATAAATTACGTCACAATGAAAAAATTGGCGTCTGTAAAAATGTCACAGATATCTACCTCCTAACTATCGCTAAATTGTATTTTTTTTCGTTACTGTTGCATTTTTCTCAATATTTTAGATGATACATAATTGATCCAAACAAAGAAAAATGGGGGAAAAAAAGTTTAAAAGGGTAAATATATGAAAATGAAGATCTCAACCACCCCTTGATATCTGCAATTTCTGCTTCGCAACCCTTGTTATATTACCATGTATCACCCTTAAAATTCCCAATAAATAGGGCTGTGGACTTTCACAGCTGTGTCTTGACACTCGGTGATACATGCTACATGTAGTTTTTGGATAGAAAAGAGGTAGGTACGCAATAATATATCATTAAAATTGTGGCGTCTTTAATTCTGCTCTTGCGTGCTCTCGCCTCCAGTTAGGGTTTTTCTGTTAATTTTTTTTTTTTTTTTTGGTAAAAATGCCCCCCTGTTCAAAATTTTTCTTCCCCCGAAAATTGAGATTTTAAGCTTTCCAATGATGTATCACTCATGCATTGGCCAAAAATTGGCCAAATTGGGGATCTGAGAGCGGAACTTCAAGTCACCCGAGTGTCTTCCGCCCAGGGGCGCCGTATAGGGGGGAAAAGTGGTACTGATTCTAAGGGCCCATGGCCTGAGGGGGCCCACAAAGAAAATTAGAGCATTAGGTAATCGTTTGCAAATTTAAATATTAATCATTATAATTTTAAAAGGTATAAAACGAAGGGTTTCTTTTTCTTGTTTTGTTTTTGGCAAAAAGTACACATCCAGAGAGCATATGTATTGCCAGCAACCCCCCCCCCCCCCCCCCCGTATTTTCATTAATTGGTTTCGTCCGCCCTTCCTTTGATCAGACCGCGCGCAGGCTGAGCAGCGGTGCACATTTACACCAGTCAATTACTCTGCTGAGTACTGTGCGTTCGGTAGGCTACATCAAAAATGTTTTCAAAACAGAAATCAGGCTATCAAAAGAGGAAAGAAAATAAAGCAAAGCAGGAGAGCGGTAGAAAAAGGCCAACAGGATGTGAAAAAGTACTTCACAAAGGAAGGTTGGTGTAAATTGTGTCAGTGTAGTGCTGAAAATTAACCTGTTATTTTAGCTCACGCGACGTCTATTAGAAAACTCAGAAGCAGGTCCCAGCTCACTCCGTAAGAAATACGGGATTTTCCCGACCTCAGTGAGCGATATTGACCAATTCAAGAACATGAATTCCAAATAATGACGGCATTTTTTGGTATCATACAGATGTTGAAAGTTGGTGTGGATTTTTTTTTTTTAATCTGGTTGAATCCAGTTTGTCAAGAATTTATTGAATTTAGTTTGTCATCAATTAAATTTAGTTAGTTAACAAGGAAGGGACCTGGATTCGGAGCTGTAGCCTATAGTGGAGATTGTAAGTTTTCAAATGGGGCTAAGCCTACTCCATAATGAAATACTGTAATTGTTTGCTAGCTAGTGTTTGCTCCACTTTTAGCTTACATTTAATTAGTACAGCAAGTTAACCCTTTCGCAAGCTCTGCACACCAAAACAGTTGTCTCTGCCCTCGCCTGTTGTAATAGGCACAAGCACAACTCCTCTTGCTGCGTCTGGCTCAGCAGCCCTGTCTCCTGACACCCTTTATGAGCCAGCCTCATCTTTACTCCCAACTGAAGGAGGTGAGGAATCAACTTGAACACTGCCACACCACACATAAAATATCAGTGGCTAAGAGACAAATTGTAATAAGTAATAATAATTAATAATAATTATTATTATTATTAATTAATGATACATAATTAATAATTAAATTAAGATACTAGAATAATATAGAAGATAGTTATATTTGTCATTTTATGTACACTACAGAGCCAGGACCATCTTCAGTAAGACACCTGAACTCTGTGTATACTGCTACATTCCCCCCTAACTTGTCCTCTCTTGGTCTCCTGAATGCAATTTTTAAGATGCAGCTGCAAAGCATTTTTGGAGAAGTGTGCATCGCTTTACGAATATTTTGCACACTCCCCGTAACGGTTGCAGGCGGCGAGAGAGCTTTTAGTAAGCTAAAACTCATAAAAAATTATATGAGGTCCACTATGTGTCAGGACAGGCTTTCTAGTCTTGCCATGTTGTCCATTGAAAGTCAGTTGGCTAGGAAGCTAGACTCTAATGATTTGATCACTGACTTTGCTATCAAGAAGGCTCGGCGCTGGGCTCTTGGTGACTAAGGCTGAGCAACCTGCAATCTGCTCGCTTTGTTTGTAATTGTGAGTGTGATTGCGTGTGTGTGTGTGTGTGTGTGTGTGCGTATGTGTGGTGTTCGCTTTGTTTGTTATATCATTCTAAAGATTGTTTTTTTGATTGGCGTTAATGTATGCTGTAGTATTGTTAGAATAAAAGTTTTGTTTTAACTTAAGTCATTCTTTGTGGTATTTGAGAATATTTTTAATAAAAATATATATAGATTGTAAAAGATGGGCTTCAGTACATTTCTTAAAGATGATATCAGTCTATTCATTATTGCTCTGTACGCTGTATGTTTACATAAATATATTTTCATCTTAAATTAATGCAGAAAATGCACAAATTAGTGTGTAAAGATTCACCAGAATGCAGGAAATTACGTAGTTGATACTCTAAATGTGTGTGTGTGTCCCGGCACTGGTGGTGGGGCCCAAAGTGATATCTTTTCATGGGGCCCAAAATCCCTGGCAGCGCCCCTGCTTCCGCCATATACTTAAATATCTGCAGAAAAGCGAAGGGTGTACTCACTTTTATGATACACTGTATGTGTCGCAATTCACATTTTAAGCTCCAGCCTTCGCCGTGTACAGACGCACTCTGAGCTCCTGAAGCACTCTCTTATCTTAACCGATAAGCGCTCAGGGCCAGCAAGCTCGACTCCCAGTATGGCTCCAAAGAATTTGAAACATGGAGACTTGGAGGGAATAAAATCCTCCATACAGAAATTGGAGGTCTCCTTGACTGGCTTGATTCAAAACCAGAATCAAGAAATCGTCAGAGATCTCCAGTTAATTCGCGCTAAAAACGAGAAACTCAAGCAGGCGGTCGAGGAGAGAGATGTTCTCATCAAGAGGCTGGAAATTTTGGCTGACAATCTGGACCGGTGCCGACGCGCAAATGAGCTCATCATTTCTGGATTACAACTGACGCCTAGCCCAGGTGATACAGTGGCGCAACTGGCAATTGCTAAACTGAAAGAGTATGGAATAAACATGGAACCGCTGGACATCCGTCGCTGCTTTCTGCTCCCATCTGGGGGAAGAGGACCGGCGACGTTGCTCATGAAGCTGGCAGACTACAAAACCAAGACTGCCCTGCTTAACCAGCGCCGCCACCTGAAAGGGACGAAGATTTTTTTGAATGTCAACTTGACTCGCCGAAATGCCGAAATTGCAAGAAAAGCACGTAAACTCAAGAAAGCTGGGAAAATAGTCAACACCTGGGTCTCGGATTACAGGATCCTTGTCAAGATACAAGATATGAAGATTAAAGCTGTTAGGAGTCTTGACCAACTGACCTCACTTGAAAATTAATGATGACATCTGAAACCACACTTCTGGACCACAACTTCTACAATAGCTGGATAACTGCAAATACTACACAGCGGACCAGTATAACAACTCGTGGATGTGGATGGTAAGCTTAAACTTATCAACGGCAGGAGTCTCTACAAGAATCTTGAACACAGTAAGGATTATCTACTAAAGACAACAAAGGCTCTGACTTTAATTTGCACAGATATACAGTGCCTTGCAAAAGTATTCGGCCCCCTTGAACCTTGCAACCTTTCGCCACATTTCAGGCTTCAAACATAAAGATATAAAATTTTAATTTTTTTGTCAAGAATCAACAACAAGTGGGACACAATCGTGAAGTGGAACAAAATTTATTGGATAATTTAAACTTTTTTAACAAATAAAAAACTGAAAAGGGCGTGCAATATTATTCGGCCCCCTTGCGTTAATACTTTGTAGCGCCACCTTTCGCTCCAATTACAGCTGCAAGTCGCTTGGGGTATGTTTCTATCAGTTTTGCACATCGAGAGACTGACATTCTTGCCCATTCTTCCTTGCAAAACAGCTCGAGCTCTGTGAGGTTGGATGGAGAGTGTTTGTGAACAGCAGTCTTCAGCTCTTTCCACAGATTCTCGATTGGATTCAGGTCTGGACTTTGACTTGGCCATTCTAACACCTGGAAACGTTTATTTTTGAACCATTCCATTGTAGATTTGGCTTTATGTTTTGGATCATTGTCCTGTTGGAAGATAAATCTCCGTCCCAGTCTCAGGTGTTGTGCAGATACCAACAGGTTTTCTTCCAGAATGTTCCTGTATTTGGCTGCATCCATCTTCCCGTCAATTTTAACCATCTTCCCTGTCCCTGCTGAAGAAAAGCAGGCCCAAACCATGATGCTGCAACCACCATGTTTGACAGTGGGGATGGTGTGTTCAGGGTGATGAGCTGTGTTGCTTTTACGCCAAACATATGGTTTTGCATTGTGGCCAAAAAGTTCAATTTTGGTTTCATCTCACCAGAGCACCTTCTTCCACATGTTTGGTGTGTCTCCCAGGTGGCTTGTGGCAAACTTTAAACGAGACTTTTTGTGGATATCTTTGAGAAAAGGCTTTCTTCTTGCCACTCTTCCATAAAGGCCAGATTTGTGCAGTGTACGACTTATTGCTGTCCTATGGACAGACTCTCCCACCTCAGCTGTAGATCTCTGCAGTTCATCCAGAGTGATCATGGGCCTCTTGGCTTCATCTCTGATCAGTTTTCTCCTTGTTTGAGAAGAAAGTTTGGAAGGACGGCCGGGTCTTGGTAGATTTGCAGTGGACTGATGCGCCTTCCATTTCAATATGATGGCTTGCACAGTGCTCCTTGAGATGTTTAAAGCTTGGGAAATCTTTTTGTATCCAAATCCGGCTTTAAACTTCTCCACAACAGTATCTCGGACCTGCCTGGTGTGTTCCTTGGTTTTCATAATACTCTCTGCACTTTAAACAGAACCCTGAGACAATCACAGAGCAGGTGCATTTATACGGAGACTTGATTACACACAGGTGGATTCTATTTCTCATCATCGGTCATTTAGACAACATTGGATCATTCAGAGATCCTCACTGAACTTCTGGAGTGAGTTTGCTGCACTGAAAGTAAAGGGGCCGAATAATATTGCACGCCCCACTTTTCAGTTTTTTATTTGTTAAAAAAGTTTAAATTATCCAATAAATGTTGTTCCACTTCATGATTGTGTACCACTTGTTGTTGATTCTTGACAAAAAAATTAAATTTCATATCTTTATGTTTGAAGCCTGAAATGTGGCGAAAGGTTGCAAGATTCAAGGGGGCCGAATACTTTTGCAAGGCACTGTAACATGACACAAATAAATCGGGCATCTAAGGGGGAAGGGGGTGTTGCAATTATGATTGACAATCTCCTGGAATGTATTACAATTGAGCTCCCTATCCCCAATTGTAGAAAACATTATTATCTGCTGTGTCTACCGAGCTCCTGATTCAAATGTCCAGTTTACTGAGTATATGGAAAAGATACTGTATAAATGAATAATAAGCATGTTTTTTGCTGTGGAGACATTAATCTTGGGATAAAATATGTACAACATGTTGTTTGATTTTCCTCATACATTCATGTCTGATGAAACTGTTACAGTGATCCTTGTGTGCGCCAATTGTTGCCACCGTGTGCAACTTAGTAATGTATCCTTTTAAGAGACCTATAAGAAAAGCTGAGTCGCTACTCACACCAGCTTTGATAACACATAATCACTTTTGCCACACACATAGCCACAACAAAATGTTCCCACAGCAAACAGATGCAAAAATGTCAGGGACATGACAAAGCCATAACCTTGTACGCCCTGAAATTAATAGAGTTGCTTGACTGGACGCTGAGTCATTGTAAACCCAGATTGTTGATTGTGTCATTGTACAGTTTGTGGCCATCTGATGTATGTACCATGTCTGAATGTGCGTCTTTAGTTGTATGGGGGACGGGAAACTGATAAGCATATGCTTCCTCCCGTCTGCCTTTGTCTCCTTCTCCGGTTCCTTCGGGCAAATCATATCACATTTTGTAATTGTCAATGATTGTCAATGATACCGATGATGATGACAATAAATATTTCATTCATTCATTCTTGTGAAACTACATTCATTTGTTGTCTTTCTATGGAGTTTCATTAGTAATCGTAATCAGAGAGTTGTCATCCTTTATGGGGCTTTTCACAGATCCACTTGTGTGGAATGTCACAGGCTCTGTCGAACCAGCTCTGCAATTCGTTTGCAACGTCCTGGTCACCCATGTGTGCGCAGTCCTCGCCGTTGCTCTCACGCTGCCAATAGTCAGGGACCGATGGGGCCCAGAACGCCAAGCTGAGCGATACCAAAAATACCTTTTAAAAACAAGACCTGGAAGCATCCTGGGAATCATGTTGAGCATAAACGGAAGCAGAACCTGGGATTTAGAGGGGAGCCGTCCATCCACAGCCATTGACCCTCCTGCTGGGAGTCCGTCAGACCGATCCAATACTTGTCCTCTGGAGAGGTCTTTATGTCCCTCAGTCTTTGTGCCAAAAATCTCTAATGAAAGTCATAAATAATAATAATTTTGACCCTTAGAGGGCACTCATTTTACTGATTGGCTGCCACTGACAGCACGAGACGTCCAAACCATTTTGTCTGGAAGGGGCAAACAGGGTTGAAAGTGGCTCAAATTTCTTGTCGGAATTCCCTGACATAAATGTTGCCGCGGAGTTAGAATTTTTTATACATTTTGTCCTTTTTTGGGGGGGAAAACTTCCTAAAACCACTGAAATGCAAAGAAAACTGCTTTTGACATAGTAATACCTATAATGCACACTAGGCATCTGCCGGTTAATGGTTTCATGCAGGGCCGGCTCAGCCTATACGCATACTATGCAGCTGCTTAGGGCCCCTGACCACTAGGGGGCCCCCAATCTGGAAATTGTTTAATTTATATTCTATTTTGTTTACTACAGTTTGCTTTATCTGACTTTTGTGAGTTTTGATACTTGATTACAAGCTTAAAAAAATAAAAGTTCTTCCTTAACTTCTTTCTTTCCTCTTTTAGAAAAAGGTTTGGCGCTATCTACTGTAAGTACTGACAATCATTTGGGGTGAGAAGTGTGAAGTATGCAGTGCAACAAAATCTGATTAATATATAAAATATGGACGTATGGGTTGGATTGCATGTATGGGTTTCACAGTACACGGTGATGAAATGGTGGGCCAAAAATATGGGCCCCTTTGCATTATTTTGCCTAGGGCCCCCAAATGGCCTGGGCCGGCCCTGGTTTCATGGTTTACCATTGGATGAAAAAGTCACGGTTTCAAATCCACTAAAATTTTCCATCATACCGTACTGTTGAGGTAATTATCGAGGTTTGATTGATTAAATATTTGCTTGGTTGGTTGATTGAATATTTGCTTGTGCTCATATATACCATAAATAATACATATTGCCATATTTTTCTTACTTATATAACCAGTAAATGATTATTGCTTGCTATACCAGGTTGTAGTATAATGCTTAAGTGTTACAAAGAGTAAAAGAGGGTCGGGATGACAACTGTTTTGCTTCATGGCCGCATCATTGCGTAACTAGACCTTCCGAGGCATCTTCAGCACCTGGCGTCTGGACTTTCGTCTAGACCTTCGAGGACAATTTTCCATCCGAGGATATCTTCCATGGCCGCAGCGTTGCATAACTGAAGTGTCTGGATTATTTTGACTGTTTACATGATTGTTTTGACTGTTTACATGATTGTTTAAATAAGCTCTTGCTTCCACACGTGTATTCACTTAGTTCCACCTACATGCACACACATATCCAATCGAAAACCACATGGGTGTCTCCAGCTTGCTCTCCCCTCCCTCAGGGCGGCATCCATTTTTGTTTAGGACAAACCCCTAAATAAAATACCAAGGAGGATTTTTTCCTTTAGATCAATTTTGGTGACTCACGAGTCACATTTTGCTCTCCTTGGCCAAGAAAACTGAGTGTCTTCTCTCCTTATTTTTGGGTAATTTTACAATGTCTACCTAAGGATCTATTTTTGAACTTGACACGTACTACGGTATTAGCTATTTTTTATGTCCGAAAAATATAGCGAGAAATCTGTTGCTTGGAGTTGCAACGCTTGCCCCCAATTGTTGCTCTGTCCTGTGTCTGTCGGTGACACTACACCTGGGCTTTTCCCCCCTCATAAAAGACAAAGTTGCTAGTATGTAGGAGCATAAACGGAGTTTAAGGGGGGGGGGGCAGGAGGGCCAGGCCTACGTGTCATACAAAAAGGATTTCTAAAATTAAAACTTTTTAATGAAAAATAAAAATGAAAGTCTTCAAATGCAAATATTTGAGTCTCAAATATTTTTTCACATTCAAATTTTTTTTCTATGATTAAAATTAGTCTTTTTTGATTGAAGTGATTCTTCTTTTGAAAATATATATTTTTGTTTGAAGCAACTTATTTTTTGATTGAGTAATAAAGACGCAAATGTCCTGGCCAAAATGTGGCCCAAACGCAAAACAGCATTACTTCAATCAAAAAAGTTGCTTCAACCGAAAAAAATTGACTTCAATAAAAAAAAAAAATCGAAGAAAAATAGCATTTTTTTTAGTTTCAAATTTATTTACGTATTCACTTGTTTTTTTTTTTATTGAAGCGACTTTTTTTGATTGAAAATATATATTTTGATTGACGCAACTTTTTTTCGGGGGGAGGGGGGGGGTGTCGAATAATGAAGACACAAATCTACCTCCATATGGCTCCGCCCAGGGGATACAATTTTTGACTGGGGTAACCACATTGGCACGACACCGGCGGGCATACCATACACAATGGATGACAATCTTGGCGAAAAGTATAGCTGTCCTAAGCAGCCTGATTTAGAATTCCCCTCAAGAATGATGAAAAAACAAAAACAACGCTAATTTTCAACTTATTATTATAAATATTCTTTTAAGTTAATTTAATTGCTGACACTGCATTTGGGGTCATCAACATGTTGTGCCCCCCTGCTCCATAAGTCAAACTCCGCCTATGTGTAGGAGCACTTCCGCTACCGAAAAGAAACGGCCGTGACTTAGGCTACGTTCATACTACAGGTCTTAATGCACGAATCCGATTTTTTGTCATATCTGTTTTTTTGGCGTGCCCGTTCAGACTGCCTTTGTCCATTGAGACCGTTCAAGTATTACGCATTTGCACTAATTCGCAGTCCGACACGCGCTGAGCAAGACAACCCGCATGCGCAGAAGCATCAAAGCAAATGACCACACATGCTGGCTGTCATCCGTCATTCCAGGGATTTCATATTTTGCTTTTTAAAAAGCGGACACAAATAACAGACATAAATAATCCCAGTTTAGGCTTATATTCAAAGTATATGGATCGATAGCATGCACGCACTGTCCGTGCATGTAACACGCACATACGGGCAGTTTGCCCCGACTCTCGGCCGTGTAAGCAATATTGAAATATTGCTTATATGGAGCAGAGAGAGAACCGATCATTCTCAGGCTTATCCTCAACCCATTTTTATTTTTTTTATGACTGTTGTCAAGTCCGACCCTTCCTAAAAAGCTGTGTTCAAGGCAAGCTAGGCGCTAATCACGCACAGCTGCAACACTACCGTGACGTCTCTTCCGCTTTTTGATGACGTCATTGCTGCATGAATTCCGATTTGAGAGACTGGACAGTACAGACCGCCGCGACATTCTGGACATTCTGGAAAAATGTAGCCCAGATCGGATTTGGACCCAATACGAAAGTGACCCAGATCGGATTTGAAATGGTCCAGTTCTATGCGACTTGTCACGTTCAGACCATCAAGTTAATGCCTCACTCGAGTCGGAAAAACACGAAAAAATCGGATTCGTGCATTAAGACCTGTAGTATGAACGTAGCCTTAGAGGAGGAAGGACAGCAGGATCTCCAACATGATTTCACAATTACTGGAGCATCATTCGTCACTTTACACAAAATTAAAGGTAAGTAAACGCTGTCATGAATGTTTCCCATCAGCTACGAGAGTTCACTCTAGCGTGTTTAGTGTGTCTAGCGATGGTAAATACTATCGACACGTTTGCTGAGCGAAACAATGGCAGCGCCATTTTTGATATTTTCTGCTACGGACTTCCGGTTTAAACGGAACACCACCAAGTGTGGTTGGATTAGACCAGTGCTTCTCAATTATTTTCTGGTACGCACCCCCAAGGAAGACGTAAATACAGTATTATTAACAAATGTTAAAGTTGTATAATCATATAGCGAGAATAAGGAACGTCACTGACAAGCGCAGGCCCCCGCGAGTGGGCAGTGAGGGGAATAGGATAGTGCGCCTACACCGGTCGGAAAACGGCTTTCGAAAACGGCGCACAGCTCTTCTTCATCTCTTTTCTGTGTGCTCTTGCTTAGTTCAAAAATACTGCGCGCACTCTGAAAATGAGAGCCCCACTGCTACCCACTGAGTGGATGTGCAAGTACACTTTGTTCTAGTACGGCAAAAAAAAAAAAAAAAAACATGTTCCCAGAACTCACATGCGCCACCCCTGGCATCGCTCTGCGCCCCACTATTTGAGAAGTACTGGATTAGACAAAGTTTTAAACTGCAAAGTTAAATCAGAGGAAGCCACGGAGGAAAAAAAGGATTCAGCACGACGTAGCCGAAGCTACGGGACTTTCTGTGCTGTGCGAGTACCCCCCGGATGACCGAGCTTCTCACCCTATCTCTAAGGGAGAGCCCGGAGACCCTGTAGCTGTAAGTCCTTTTGGCTGCTTGTATCCACGATCTTGTTCTTTCAGTACATAGCTCGTGACCATAGGTTGGGGTAGGAACATTGATCGTCTGGTAAATCAAGGGCTTCGCCTTTTGGCTCAGCTCCTTCTTTACCAAAACGGACAGTACAGAGTCCGCATCACTGAAGACGCTGCACCAATCCGCCTGTTGATCTCCCGCTCCCTCCTACCCTCACTTGTGAACACGACCCCAAGATACTTGAACTCCTCCAGTATCTCATACCCCGACCCAGAGAGGGCACACCACCTTTTTCCGACTGAAGACCATGGTCTTGAATTTGGAGGTGCTGATGTTCATTAAACAAACCTGCAGAACGGCCTTCTTTTACCTGCGCAACATTGCCAAAATTAGAAATATTTTATCTAAAAGCGATGCAGAAAAATTAATTCACGCGTTCGTTACATCGAGATTGGATTACTGTAACTCCCTACTTGCAGCTTGTCCTAAAAGTTCTATAAAAGGTCTTCAGCTTGTCCAAAACGCAGCAGCAAGACTTTTAAAAGGAACCAATTGAAGAGAGCACATCACCCCTGTGCTCCAGGCCCTTCACTGGCTTCCAGTCGAGTTTAGAATTAAATTTTAAATCCTTCTTCTTACATTTAAGACCATTAATGGGTTGGGGCCATCTTACTCTCACTGATGCTCTGGTTCCATACCGCCCCAACAGAACACTCCGCTCTCAGAATGCAGGTCTACTGGTAGTTTCCAGGGTTTCTAAAAGTACTGTCGGAGCTAGAGCCTTTAGCCACCAAGCCCTGTTTTATGGAATCAGCTTCCAGCTAATATTAAAGAAGCCGAGACAGTCTGCACATTTAAGAGTAGATTAAAAACGTTCCTATTCAACAAAGCTTATGGTCAGGCTAGTTGAAGTCGGAGTAGACTCAAAGTTTAGTCTAAACTGCACTAGAAGCTGTAAAGCTGGGGGAAGTCCAGCCACTGAGTTCTATCTCCTTTTTCTCACTCTACCTACCACTTATCTTACTTTATTTCTATTTTCCAATGTTAATATCTAGTTGTCTAGTCTCTTCATCACTAGTCACCCGGTGTCCCCTTTCCCCCCTCCCCTCTGTGGCAGGGCTATTTTTCAGCTGCAGACTCCTGACTGTCCGGACCCCAAGCTGGATGGACGTCCTCGTTGCTACCCCCGTATCATCTGGCTAAATGGACCGCTTCTTGTTCCTTTACTCCACTGCATCTTTACGAACTGTAACTTTGCCTGCTAATTCCCATTAGCGGTCCTGGGGCTTCCTGTCTATCTGTCCTGGGAGTGGATCTCTCCTGACTGTGGTACTCCCCAAGGTTTCTCGTTTTCTCCCGAAGACTCTGGAGTTTTTGGAGTTTTTCCTTGCCGACATGTAGGGTCTAAGGATGGGGGAAACCCAGGACTTGAATTTATTTATTCATCTTTGTTGCTTCATTTGCTGTTTCTGATTGTGTATCATATTGTCTCTGCAAAGCCCTTTGATACAACGTTGTTGTGATCCAGGGCTATACAAATAAAACTGAATTGAATTGAATTCATCCCGACCACTTCACACTCGGCTGCGAACGGCTCCAGTGAGAGTTGGAGATCGTTGCTTAATGAAGCCAACAGTACCACATCATCTGCAAAAAGCAGAGATGCAATGCTGAGGCCACCAAACTGGACCCCCTCAATGCTTCAGCTGCGCCTCAAAATTCTGTCCATAAAGTTATGAACAGAATCAGCGACAAAGGGCAACCTTGGCAGAGTCCAACACTCACTGGGAACGAATCCGACTTACTGCCAGCTTTGCGGACCAAACTCTGGCTCCAGTTGTACAGGGACCGAAAAGCCCTTACCAAGACGCTCGGTACCCTGTACTCCCGGAGTACCCCCACAGGACTACCCGAGGGACATGTTTGAAATCCTCTTCCAAATCCACCGAACACATGTAGACCGGTTGGGCAAACTCCCATGCACCCTCGAGGACCCTGCCGAGGGTGTGGAGCTGGTCCACTGCCGGGATGAAAACCACACCGCTCCTCCTGAATCTGAGTTTCGACTTCGCAATGGACCCTCCTCTCCAGCACCCCTAAATAGACTTGATCAACGAGGCTGAGGATTTTGATCACTCTGCAATCATTTCCTTGTATCACCATTCCCCTGTGTCTATCTGCCCTACCTTAAAGTGCATGTGACACGAAAAAGCATGTTTATTTCATAATACACGCGGTATTTTCTGCTCCTGAATGATATGGACTGTGATTGCTATATTTATTTAGTTTTTTTAATCCTGCGCCATGAAAATCAGTAACTTCCAGCAACAGTCTCAAGTTGAGAAAGAGGGCGCTGTGACGTGTACGGAGGAAGGAGTCCTCTTCACTATACAGCCGTACTGTTGTATGAGAAGGACTAAGGATTCAGCTGATTTTGCGAATTATTACGTTTATTTTTCGCATCACGCCAGCCAAACGGCTGCAGAAAAATCTTGTTGTATGAGGGAGAAGCGTGTGCGCCTTTTTGGGGTTTCAAAAGGTTCCCGTTCACCGGTGGATATTGGCCAAAACAAAACCTACTACTGTGGGACCATTGGACTCACGAGGAAGTGAGTAAACATCGTGTTCTGTATTATGTCAAATATTGGGATCATTTTAATATGTAGGTGGCTTGCATTTTATGGCTGACATGATCCTTGTCCCCTCGGCCGACGACTGGCGGCTTGTCGCACATCCCCACGCCGGGAGAGCACTATACTCGGCTTACTGCCCTCTTTATGTGCCCGGTGTTCTGTCAAATTTTCCGACCGATCAGAAATTGCAACTTTGTGTTTAAAAATAGCCGTGAATACAGTGATTACATAGTAAACACTACAAACTTTCTTTAAATAAAGGACTACTTACGTTTGATCATGGATGGTCATGTAAAAAGCTCTCCTTATACACATTAGCTGCACGTGTTAGCTGCACAACAACTGGAGCCCCCCTTCTCCACTGAGTTATTAAGTTAAGCATTATTTTTCCATATTCTTGGTTACCATTTGGCTTGCCTGGCACGGCCAGACTGTTCTCCTTGTATTTTTCAAACACTGAGAGAAAAATCTGGGACCCAGCCCATTAACAGCCTCTCGAGCAGGTACAAAATCAATCGACAAATCAGATTCGTTTATTTGCGTGACGTGCTCTTAACGAGCAACGTCACTCTTGCGCGTCGAAAGTCGTCTCCACAACAACACAGATGGTGAACAGGAGAGCCGAGAATATGTTCCAATCCACGGTAAAATCAGTTTTAAATTACCAAAAACACATCAGCACGAGTCATTGACAACAGTCTGCGCTAGCCATGTTGAATAAAATCCTCTCTCTTCGTATGTTTACTTCCGCGCGCAAATCCCTTGTCCTGCCCTCGTCGTTTACTAACGCTGATTGGTCCACTCCGCTGTCTGTTTGCTGTGGTTTGATCCGCCCTGGAAATTGTATCCGCTGAATGGTGGCCAGACTTAATAGCTGGAACAGCGGTGAGTCTGGTGTACCAGGCAACCATTTGGCAGCGACACGCTCCTCCGACGTTGGCCAGTTTGTTAAGCGGTCATTGTCCAGCTGCTTCCCCGGCGAGCTCTCCTGTCCGTAGTAGCAGGGGAACGAGTTGTAAATTGCTCTCCGCCGGGCGGGTTGGCGATCGGCGAAGACAAAGGACAACCCAGCCGTCATGTGAAATGATCCGGGCTAGTTATGTGTGATTTTCCGCTTCGAAGACTTTGAAACATCACTCGGTTCGGGTTAGCATGTCAGCTAGCTGTCATGTCTCTTGGTTTGTTTACATTCTCCGAAGCCAGGGAAGGGAAATGACATCAGCACGATTTAGGTGGCATAAAATATTGTTCGGGAGGTGCGACGGTAAAGGTGAAGTCGACAGTTTTGACCATTATGGAGTAATTTTGCCATGTCGTCCTGAATAAATAATAAATTATTATTTCATATTCCATTTAGTACAAGACTTATTTGTCATGACCATGCCATTTATTTAGCTATTGGGGAAAAATACTTGGATAAAAAGAATATTCTGTAAAAATATTGAACTAGAGAGACTGAAACAATGACATTTTGCGGCTCTCTTCATCGTGTTTTCCTCGTTGTGAATAATTCTCCTTCAATGGGCGGCATACTAAATCAGATGAAATCGTGACTCCGCTGACGTCATCTACCTGTTGGGGACGCTAGAGCCCTATAATGGTAGGCGTAACTAACAGGCAGATTAAAAGACTAATTTCTCGTCATCTGCGCTTTGCTAAATTGTCATATATAGTCGAATCGTCTCAAAATATGATTCTAATTCACACAATAATCCTATTTAAGGCCTTTTTTTCTCCTGTCGTACGCACTTTAAATCCTCTTCTCTACAGTTGCTTTTTCTCGTTTCACCCAAAAAGTGTGTTAACATATTTTTGGGGAAATGTAGGTGCAGCGGTCGTCGCACCTGCTTGTTGTAGCTGTCAATCTTCACCAGATCGCCGGAGCTGTGAGTGCAAAATCTTCGACTGTCCTCCCAAGTCAAAGCAGCTCGAGAGAAATAGTAGCAGCTTTCTCCGTTAGGCTCCCAGTAATCGTCGCATTTCGTGCCCGTGCCTTCTTGGAGGACAAGACAATATTTTTGTGGGTAAGCTATAGTTAGTTAACTTAGCAGCATAATGTTAGTTTTTTTTGTTTGTTTGTTTTGTTTTGCTAACATGAAGGCGAAAGACTCGTTCGACTTTTTTTTTTTTTTTTTTTTTTACTCACTTTGGCTGGTGGACCCATTGGCTTTCAGCGCCTCATAATCAGCCTTCAGTTTTTGGAACATCCTGTTAATCTGAATTTTCTCGTATTCTGCGAAACATGAAGTAACAGTGGATATATAGCTGTTATTTTCAGACTATAAAACACTACTTTTTTCCTTCATTTTGAATCCCGTGGTTTATAATCCAGTGCCGCTTATTTGTTAATTCATTTGGGTTAGTAGGTAACACTTTATTTGACAGCGGCGTCATAAGACTGTCGTAAAACAGACATAATTATGACATGACACAATCATGGGCATTACTGAATGCTTATGACAGATGTCATTAAGTGTCATCCGGCAAATTACAGTGGTAGGAAAAAGTACCTGAACCTTTTGTAATTCCTCACATTTCTGCATAAAATCGCCATCAAATTTGTTTTGATCTTTGTCAAAAACCACACGGATGAAAAAACTGTCTGCTTTAACTAAAACCACCCAAACATTTATAGGTTTTCATATTTTAATGAGGATAGTATACTAAGTAGTAACAATGACAAAAGGGGGAAAATAAGTAAGTGAACCTTCACATTTAATATTTTGTGCCCCCTGCCCTCCCCTTTTGGCAGCAATAACTTCAAACTTCTTGTAGCTGCAGATCAGTCTGACACATTGATAAGGACTAATCTTGGCCCAGTCTTCTCTACAAAACTGCTGTAGTTCACTCAAATCCCTGGTATGTCCGTCATTAATCGCTGTCTTTAGGTCATACCACAACATCTCAATGGGGTTCAAATCTGAACTTTGACTTGACCCCTCCAGAATGTGTATTTTGTTCTTCTGAAACCATGCTGAAGTTGATTTAGATCTGTGTTTTTGATCATCGTCATGTTGCAGCATCCATCTTCATTTTATCTTCAACTGTCTGACCGACGGCCTCAGTTTTTCCTGCAAAACATCCTGATACATTTTTTAATTCATACTTTCATTAATGATTGCAAGTTGTCCAGGCACTGATGTAGCAAAACAGCCCCGAATGATGATGCTCCCTCCACAATGCTTTACGGTGGGAATGAGGTGTTGATTTTGGTGACCAGTTCCAATTTTTCTCCACACATGACGTTATGTGTTACTCCCAAACAATTAAACATTGGTTTCATCAGTCCAAAAATATTTTGCCAAAACCTCCATGGAGGGTACAAGTGTCTTTTTGTGAACATTTAACGAGCAACCGTGTTTTTTTTGGACAGCAGTGGCTTCCTCTGTGGAGTCCGCCGATAAACACCATTCTTGGCCATAGTTTTACATATAATTGATGTGTGCACAGAGATAAAGGGCTGTGCCAGTGATTTCTGTAAGTCTTCAGCAGACACTTTAGTGGTTCTTTTTTACCTCTCCGAGTATTCTGCGCTGAACTCTTGCCGTCTTGCCGTTGGTGGAGGCCACTCCTTGGAAGAGAGGCAACAGTGCCAAACTCTCTCCATTCGTAGACAACTTCTCTGACTGACGATTGATGAACATCCAGACTTTTAGAGATGTTTTTTTATCCTTTCCCAGCTTTATACAAATCAATAATCCTTGATCGCAGGTCTTCAGACAGTTCTTTTGACCGTTTCGTGATGCACATCAGACAATACTTCTCATCAAGACATTTCCTACCAGGTGTGTGTTTTATACTGGGCAGTGCAGCTTCAAACCACTCATCAGTGATCGGCCACACACCTGACTTACAATTTTTGCTAAAAATTGGTTTCAATTGCTCGATAAGTCTCCTTAGGCAGAGAGTTCACTTATTTTCCCCCTTCTGTCATTGTTTGCATGCTATCCGCATGAAAATATGAAAACCTAGAAATGTTTTTCTGGCTTTAGTTCAAGCAGACACTGCATTTTCATCTGTGTGATTTTGACAAAGATATTTATGTCCAGCTTGGATCTTTTACATCCTTTCAAAAGTGAGATAATTTGCTGGATAACACAAAATGACAGCATAAGCATTTACTAATGCTCATGGCAGTGTCATGTCATGTCTAATGATAGTTTTATGGCGCCACTGTCGAATAAAGTGTTACCGGTTAATATCTTTTGGTGTAAATATGCCATAATACAGAGAGGACAGCTGCGGTTTATAGTCAAGGGCGGCTTATCTATGAACAAATGCCGTTTTCGTGCCAAATTTTGTGGGTGGCGGCTTATAGTCAGGTGCCCCTTATAGTGCGAAAATTACGGTATATACAGTGCCTTGCAAAAGTATTCGGCCCCCTTGAACCTTGCAACCTTTCGCCACATTTCAGGCTTCAAACATAAAGATATAAAATTTTAATTTTTTGTCAAGAATCAACAACAAGTGGGACACAATCGTGAAGTGGAACAACATTTATTGGATAATTTAAACTTTTTTAACAAATAAAAAACTGAAAAGTGGGGCGTGCAATATTATTCGGCCCCCTTGCGTTAATACTTTGTAGCGCCACCTTTTGCTCCAATTACAGCTGCAAGTCGCTTGGGGTATGTTTCCATCAGTTTTGCACATCGAGAGACTGACATTCTTGCCCATTCTGCCTTGCAAAACAGCTCGAGCTCAGTGAGGTTGGATGGAGAGTGTTTGTGAACAGCAGTCTTCAGCTCTTTCCACAGATTCTCGATTGGATTCAGGTCTGGACTTTGACTTGGCCATTCTAACACCTGGATACGTTTATTTTTGAACCATTCCATTGTAGATTTGGCTTTATGTTTTGGATCATTGTCCTGTTGGAAGATAAATCTCCGTCCCAGTCTCAGGTCTTGTGCAGATACCAACAGGTTTTCTTCCAGAATGTTCCTGTATTTGGCTGCATCCATCTTCCCGTCAATTTTAACCATCTTCCCTGTCCCTGCTGAAGAAAAGCAGGCCCAAACCATGATGCTGCCACCACCATGTTTGACAGTGGGGATGGTGTGTTCAGGGTGATGAGCTGTGTTGCTTTTACGCCAAACATATCGTTTTGCATTGTGGCCAAAAAGTTCAATTTTGGTTTCATCTGACCAGAGCACCTTCTTCCACATGTTTGGTGTGTCTCCCAGGTGGCTTGTGGCAAACTTTAAACGAGACTTTTTATGGATATCTTTGAGAAATGGCTTTCTTCTTGCCACTCTTCCATAAAGGCCATATTTGTGCAGTGTACGACTGATTGTTGTCCTATGGACAGACTCTCCCACCTCAGCTGTAGATCTCTGCAGTTCATCCAGAGTGATCATGGGCCTCTTGGCTGCATCTCTGATCAGTTTTCTCCTTGTTTGAGAAGAAAGTTTGGAAGGACGGCCGGGTCTTGGTAGATTTGCAGTGGTCTGATGCTCCTTCCATTTCAATATGATGGCTTGCACAGTGCTCCTTGAGATGTTTAAAGCTTGGGAAATCTTTTAGAATCCAAATCCGGCTTTAAACTTCTCCACAACAGCATTTCGGACCTGCCTGGTGTGTTCCTTGGTTTTCATAATGGTTTCTGCACTTTAAACAGAACCCTGAGACTATCACAGAGCAGGTGCATTTATACGGAGACTTGATTATACACAGGTGGATTCTATTTATCATCATCGGCCATTTAGGACAACATTGGATCATTCAGAGATCCTCACTGAACTTCTGGAGTTAGTTTGCTGCACTGAAAGTAAAGGGGCCGAATAATATTGCACGCCGCACTTTTCAGTTTTTTATTTGTTAAAAAAGTTTAAATTATCCAATAAATGTTGTTCCACTTCACGATTGTGTCCCACTTGATGTTGATTCTTGACAAAAAAATTAAATTTCATATCTTTATGTTTGAAGCCTGAAATGTGGCGAAAGGTTGCAAGATTCAAGGGGGCCGAATACTTTTGCAAGGCACTGTATAAAGCGTCTTACGGTGCAAAACTGCTGGAAAAACAAAAATAACTCACCTATCCAACGACCAGCTGCGAACGCTAAGAGCAGAAGAATGCCCAAAGCTACTAAGGCCTTTGTCTCTTCTGTCAACTTTGACCCTCCCAGCTTGTCTCCTGTGATAAGGCATGCAATATACACACACTGTTGTATGAAGTGCTTGGAGACTCCTTTCAGTGAAAGACTCTACTGTGTATAAATAAGCTTTACTTCACTTTACATACAAAAATACTCAACTGTACACTGAACGACACTCTCAGACTTTAAAATACTTCAATTGGCAGCAATGGTGTTCCACAGAGATTACTTTTACATCCCTTTGTCTTTATGTATAGCACAGGTGGGTAGTAAAGTGTTACATTTACTCCGTTACATTTACTTGAGTAACTTTTTGAGAAATATATATTATATATATATTAATATATAATATATATTCTTAGAGTAGTTTTACCACACATTATTTATAGTATTTCTATCTATAGTATTCTAAATATACAGTGGGGCAAATAAGTATTTAGTCAGCCACTAATTTTGCAAGTTCTCCCACTTGAAAACATTAGAGAGGCCTGTAATTGTCAACATGGGTAAACCTCAACCATGAGAGACAGAATGTGGGAAAAAAAAACAGAAAATCACATTGTTTGATTGATAAATAATTTATTTGGAAATCATGGTGGAAAATAAGTATTTGGTCAATACCAAAAGTTCATCACAATACTTTGTTATTGTTGGGTCTAAAACTCGTTCTTTAACTTATTTACTTATTTACCCAAGGCAAGCTGACAAAAGGCAGGGCACGGTGAGACAAAGTCAGAGAGTTGACATTTTTCAACCTGTTGGTTGGGAGAGCCAGGAGACATGTTCCGCGACCAATGTCTCATTAGAGTCTCTCTCTGAACTCTCCCGTGCTGCTAACTTTTATTGAGGGCTTGTTGATGAGCAGAATACAGTTACAACACTGTTTTCCAACGTGGCAGTATTCTAGTCATTGATTGAACAGTCACACTTCCTGATTAAATGACCTGAGCAGGCAAGATATCTTTGTTTTGAACACACATTTGCACTCAAAGTACTGTAGCTTGGTGGAAAAGTACTGAGACGTTGTGTGATGAATCAACATATGTGTGTGTATCCATTTATCAGCAGGATGTGAGCAATCACTGGTAAGCACATGATTAGGGCTAAAACGGTATTCTTCATAATAGCTTGGGAGTGCGCATATAATAGCTGTGGGAGAGCAAACTGGCATAATATATTTGGCATATAAAAACAAGCTTATCTTAAAGTTATGTATCCTTTGTTGGCAATAACGGAGGCCAAACGTTTTCTGTAACTCTTCACAAGCTTTTCACACACTGTTGCTGGTATTTTGGCCCGTTCCTCCATGCAGATCTCCTCTAGAGCAGTGATGTTTTGGGGCTGTCGTTGGGCAACACGGACTTTCAACTCCCTCTGCAGATTTTCTATGGGGTTGAGACCTGGAGACTGGCTAGGCCACTCCAGGACCTTGAAATGCTTCTTACGAAGCCACTCCTTTGTTGCCCTGGCTGTGTGTTTGGGATCATTGTCATGCTGAAAGACCCAGCCACGTCTCATCTTCAATGCCCTTGCTGATGGAAGGAGATTTTCATTCAATATCTCTCGATACATGGCCCCATTCATTCTTTCCTTTACACAGATCAGTCGTCCTGGTCCCTTTGCAGAAAAACAGCCCCAAAGTATGATGTTTCCACCCCCATGCTTCACAGTGGGTATGGTGCAATTCCGTATTCTTTTTCCTCCAAACAAGAGAACCTATGTTTCTACCAAAAAGTTCTATTTTGGTTTCATCTGACCATAACACATTTCCCAGTCCTCTTCTGGATCATCCAAATGCTCTTCAGTGATCCGCAGACGGGCCTGGAGGTGTACTTTCTTCAGCAGGGGGACACGTCGGGCAGTGCAGGATTTGAGTCCATGGCGGCGCATTGTGTTACTGATAGAAGCCTTTGTTACTGTGGTCCCAGCTCTCTGTAGGTCATTCACTAGGTCCCCCTGTGTGGTTCTGGGATTTTTGTTCCTCGTTCTTGCTATCATTTTGACGCCACGGGGTGAGGAGGGAGTTGAAAGTCGGTGTTGCCCAACGACAGCCCCAAAACATCACTGCTCTAGAGGAGATCTGCATGGAGGAATGGGCCAAAATACCAGCGACAGTGTGTGAAAAACTTGTGAAGAGTTACAGAAAACGTTTGGCCTCCGTTATTGCCTACAAAGGGTACATAACAAAGTATTGAGATGAACTTTTGGTATCGCCCAAATACTTATTTTCCACCATGATTTGCAAATAAATTCTTTAAAAATCAAACAATGTGATTTTCTGAGTTTTTTTCCACATTCTGTCTTTCATGGTTGAAGTTTACCCATGTTGACAATTACAGGCCTCTCTAATATTTTCAAGTGGGCGGAACTTGCACAATTAGTGGTTGACTAAATACTTATTTGCCCCACTGTATATGTATATGTATATGTATATATGTATATCCTTATGTCCTTATATACAGTATATCCTTATGTGGTACATTTTTGCATCGGGAGCAAATTCTTTTACTCTTTTTCCGTAGGTACTTGTGCTTTTGCTAAAATAATTTTTGCACCTGTATCTGTACTTAAGTAAAAAAAAAAAAAAAAAGTGTGCGCTTCATCCACCACTGTAATTTTGTGACCTTGTGAAAATGTATGACAGGTATCTGGGCCTAAACACGACTGCAGTGAAATATTACACGTTAGGCCTGGCTGCCTGCTGGGAACAGGAAACGCCCTCTTTTACTAGACAGGCTCCAAGGGGAAAAAAAATCAATTTACCTCAAACCTGCGTCAGAGGAACCGTAAGATGTGTTCAGGTGCCTGATGAAAAATTTTGAGGTTTCGTTGAAGCAGAGGGATCCAAATAGGAAAGTGATAATGACTCACCAAAATTTGCAGATACATGCCGCTTGGCGTAAATTTGAATAATGTTTCAACCATGCAAAAAACCATAACAAAATGGCTCAACATCTCCCCCTCGAATTTTTCAAAAGGGCCTCTCGTATTTTTTTTTTTTAATGTAGAGCGATCAAAATTAGGGAGTCGATACCTAGTACAAAACTACACCAAAACGTTTCTTGGACCCATATCTCAAACCCAACAGGAAATTGCGTGTTTTGGGATTGAATGTGAAAAAAATATTTGTGATTTTAGTCTATTTACAGGGTGCACATTTGAGACATTCACAGGGTGCACATTTGAGACATTGGCTCAAAATTGGTGAGATTGTTCATGAGACATATGAGATCAAAATGGTGAGTTTTCATTCCAGGACCTGACCTGGGCTGGGTGCCAAA
Organism: Corythoichthys intestinalis; assembly: GCF_030265065.1. Classification (NCBI taxonomy): domain Eukaryota; kingdom Metazoa; phylum Chordata; class Actinopteri; order Syngnathiformes; family Syngnathidae; genus Corythoichthys; species Corythoichthys intestinalis. The sequence continues at coordinate 26,623,716 of NC_080416.1, forward strand.
GTCGACCTTGTTTTTGGCAACATGCCAAATTCAGTAAATGACTAATAACTCCCTGATCCAAGGTTCAGTCTTTTTCATATGTGGCATGTATTAAAGGTATTCCAGCCTGAACACGACTGCATTGAAATATTACGCATTAGGTTTGGCGCCCGCTGCTGGGAATACAAAACGCCATGTGTCCAGGTGCCTGATGAAAAATTTTGAGGATTCATTGAAGCAGAGGGCTCCAAACAGGAAAGTGAAAATGACTGTCGCCATGTTGCCTCACCACAAATTTTGAACGGTCATAACTTGGCAGATATACAACATATCTGTGCCAAACTTGATGTGGTTGATGAGTGTCCTACCCTGAAGGGTCCTGTAGGGATCATTTGCATCAAACCTTACCCTACTAACGCAGCTTATAGAGCCATGAAATTTGGCACATTGCTCGAATTGGCCCAATTAGAGGATTCATTTTGGTTTTGAATAAGGGTGTGACTTTGCAGCTGAGTAGCGCCTCCTTTTTTTGTAGAACCCTCTTCAAAAGATTTTTTTTCACCTAGGTAATTGAATATATTTCTCATCTCAGGATATAGAAAAACATCTCAGCTATGCCCACAACACAAAATAAGGTTCCACACAAAAAAGTTTCAAGCACAGGTTAATTTTTCATCGGATGATAAGAGGGGCGATCTGCCACCACCTTGAGCTGCGTGCCGTATGAGTTGCGCAAAACTGCAAGGGCCCGTTTACTCATGCTTGCACGCCTAGTTTGTATTTGTTTGGCTTCATGTGGTGATGTAATATGGTATAGTACAGTAGAATAATAACAGTTCATATAAATAAATTTGTGCTTTGAAAAAAATTTAAAAAATAAAATCAAACATTTTAAGCAGTAACTCATAATATTACTCATTACTTGAGTATTCTTTTCGCCAAATACTTGTACTTAAGTACATTTTTTGAATGGCTACTATTACTTGAGTAATATTATTTTGAAGTTATGCTACTCTTGAGTAAAAATGTTGACTACACTGCCCACCTCTGCTGTACTGTCAACATTAATAAATAGGAAATTCTATATCTTTTATAAAACTCAAGAAATACATCAAATTTTAGCTACAAGTATGACATTTAGACTGTTGTAGTTCAAGTCGAACAGACTTTTACATTACGAGGAGACAACCTACCGTTCGTTGGCTTTGAATTCGATCGTGCCTCGCTGACTGAGGCGTAGTAATTTTCAGAAGATGATGAAGCTGCAGCTGTCCAACCAAATTTAGCCAGTTTGACAAATACAAGTACTAAATAGCACACGGGTCGTACTTTTCGTTTTCTGAACTCACCCCTTTTACCATTTCCCGATTTGGCAAAAACCTCCAAGTTGAAAACATCTGGTCTGGGCATTTTAGCGCTGTAAAGAAAGATCTTGACTGGACTTGATTTCCTTATGCAAACGCACATGAGGAAGATTTGCAATAATCATCAAAATCACTTTTTTTGGGAGTGTTCTGAGTTGCACTTCCTCTTTTGTATGTCTTTTTTAAAGGGAAGCGTAAGGTCAAATTGCCAGAAACAGAGACAAAAGTCAACATTTTCTTGTTTGCATCATTTTTATGTGCCACATTAAAGTTTCTAGAGACAGAAGTATAAAGTGAAAGGAGCTGATAATAGGTTGCTGAGATCCATTTGCTGCCGCACAATAAAGAAAACTAAAACAGGAACTTAACATGACAACAATTTATAATGATAAGTGACTAAAATGACGTCGTCGGTAACGAGGAGTACGAAGAAATGACGTGCCGATGCTGTGTAATATGTACTTTTCGAGCTCTAGTTTACAACCACTAGTCGACCTAACCAAGATGGCCGCCTGATACGTATTTTGTCATAAAAAGTTGAGGATAGACATCCAATGGTGTGGTGCGCAATCATCCTTCTGTTGTGAATTTCAATGAGTTTATCTCTAATGAGCTGCCAACCCTCCCACCTCAAATGGATTGGATGTCTAGCACTGTCAATGGCAGCCAATGCCAGGCAATGAGTTAATTTTTGAGTTTCCTGCTTTAAGTTTCAAGGAGTGTCTGTCCAAGCAATGATTGCAATTACAGTAAAGTGTTTGCAGTAATTTAGTATTGAAATAAATAATGATTTGTATAGTTTTTCACCACTACTCCAAAACTCCAAATTGAAAAGGTGATTAATGTATGATACAATTTATTAATGTTCGTATTCATTAATACATTTTGAACTTGACAAGACCTATAGTGGTATGAAAAAGTATCTGAACCTTTTGTAATTTCTCACATTTCTGCATAAAATCACTATCAAAAGTGATCTGATCTTTGTCAAAATCACACAGATGAAAAAAACAGTGTCTGCTTTAACTAAAACCACCCCAAAATTTGTAGGTTTTCATATTTTAATGATAGTATGCAAACAATGACAACGGAGAAAAATAGGTAAGTGAACCATCACATTTAATGTTTTGTGCCCCACCTTCGGCAGCAATAACTTCAACCAGACACTTCCTGTAGCTGCAGATCAGTCTGGCACATCTATCAGGACTAATCTTGGCCCATTCTTCTCTACAAAACTGCTGTAGTTCAGTCAGATTCCTGGGATATCTGGCATGAATCGCTGCTTTAGGTCATGCCACAGCATCTCAATGGGGTTCAAGTCTGGACTTTGACTTGGCCACTCCAGAACGTGTATTTTGTTCTTCTGAAACCATTCTGTAGTTGATCTACTTCCATGTTTTGGATCATTGTCTTGTTACAGCATCCATCCTCTTTTTAGCCTAAGGGTAGGACAGACGGCATCAGGTTTTCCTGAAAAACATCTTAATAAACTTTTGAATTCATTCTTCCATTAATGGTTGCAAGTTGTCTAGGCCCTGAGGTAGCAAAACAGCCCCAAATCATAATGCTCCCTCCACTGTGCTTCACAGTGGAGATGAGGTGTTGATGTTGGTGAGCTGTTCCATTTTCCTTCACACATTACGTTGTGTGTTACTGCCAAACAATTGAACTTTGGTTTCATCAGTCGACAAAATATTTTACCACAACTTCTGTGGAGTGTTCAAGTGCCTTTTTGTGAACATTAAACGAGCAACAATGTTTTTTTAGAGAGCAGTGGCTTCCTCTGTGAGTCCTCCGATGATAGTTGATGCGTGAACGGAGATATTGGACTGTGCCAGTGATTTCTGTAAGTCTTTAGGAGACACTGTAGGGTTCTTTTTTACCTCTCTGAGTATTCTGCACTGAACTCTTGGCGTCATTTTTGGTGGACGGCCATTCCTTGGGAGTCAAGCAACAGTCCCAAACTCTCTCCATTTGTAGACAATGTCTCTGACTGTCGATTGATGAACATCAAAACTTTTAGAGATGGTTTTGTATCCTTTTCCAGCTTTATACAAATCAACAATCTTGATTCTTACCAGGTGTGTGTTTTATAGTGGGTAGGGCAGCTTTAAACCACTCATCAGTGACTGGCCACACAGCTGACTTAAATTGTTTGGTAAACATTGGTTTCAATTGCTCCTTATTTCCCCCCTTTTGTTTGCATGCTATCCTCATTAAAATATAAAAACCTATAAAGGTTTGGGTGGTTTTAGTTAAAGAAGACACTGTTTTTACATCTGTGTGATTTTGACAAAGATCATATCACATTTGATGGTGATTTTATGCAGAAATGTGAGAAATTCCAAAAGGTTCAGGTACTTTTTCATACCACTGTAATAGGTTAATATGATATAATGACTTTTAACCAATATCTCGACATTGTCCAACTCCAAAAATCCGATACCGATATACCCATTAATGAATGCTTATGACAGATGTCACTAAGTGTCATCGGGCAAATTATGTCACTAACTCCATTTATGTCCAGTTCGGATCTTTTGCATGCATTCAAAGGTGAAAGAATTTGCCGGATGACACAAAATGACAAATAAGCATTCATTAAAGGGATCCTCTGTTTTTAAGACAAGTAATTCTTAAAAGATACATGTTAGTATGAGTTATAATAATTTGATATTACAACCCCTCTTAATTTTTTTGTTTTAATAAAGTTTGTAAAATTATTTTAAGTGATAGGTCGCCGTTCTTGTTATGTCGCAGTGCGTGACGTCACCGGTCCCTTTGCCGAAATTCCAGCGTGTCACTCGTTAGCTTTCTCAACATGTCGTCAGTTCTACCCTTCCTATTTGAACCAGATCTGAAAAGTGAAGAGCAGGACAGCACTGTTGGTCGTTCACAAGACAAGCTTCAGGGAAAAATGCGTGCAGCAAATACCTGATAAGACAAAAGTTGGGCAAAACTGGTGATGCGAGAGAGTCCTGTTGGGAAGTCCGGTTGGGAGCGAGAGTGTATGCTGTCCGGTTTTATTAGCAGATATTCAAGGTAAGCGTATTGCGTTTTCAAACTTATCCCAATATAATTATGTAGATTGTTAGCATCCAGAGCTGTCGTGTGCTTACAGTACAGGCCAAAGAGCACACCTTGTGTAATCCATTTCTTGTACATTGTAACACGTGGTAGCTAGGATACATGTATAAAAATACCAAAAAGGGGAGAAGCTTCTACTTATGCACATTTGTTCACAAAAAAAAAAATATTTCAACCTTGACCACTCTTCACTCGGGAGCTCAGCAGTACGCAAACACGCGTTCCCTGACGAACTCCCAACATTGTTGCAAGGTCCACGTCAGAGTCACTGTCGTCACTGTAGCGTGCCATAGTGCTTTAATTATTTAGTATGATTTGGGGAAAACTCCCACGAAGAATAGTCAATAAAAAAGATAGCAATAGTAATCCAAATCCGCGTTTTTTACTCTCTCGAAGATCCAGGAATTAGACCGATACCACGACAATGTCGCAGCCGCGATTAGGCCGTCGATTCCACAAAATAGACTGATCCAAAAAGCCGCTGTGGGACCGACGAATCAAAAAAATGGACAGATCCGAAACCAATATTGCAGACGCGGTGGGAACGTCGGATCCAGAAAATAGACGGATCCCTTACTTGACTGAGGATCCAGGAAAAATGTTTGGGTGCTAGTTGTAACGCGTGGTGGGTAGGATACGTGCATGCAAGGAACAAAAAGGGGGAGAAGCTTCCACTTGTGCACATTTATTCACAAAAAATAATAATTCCACCTTGACCACTCACTTCACTCCCCTTGTTTCCATTTGACTGGAAATTGCATCCAAAAGCAGCACATCGTGGCATTTTACTTCGCGAGTTTAGGCAGCAATAAGCAATTGTTAAACACGAAAGATGCCAATGACGTCATCACTGCGAGCCCGCAAACCATGGCGCCAACTAACGGTCAAAATATGGACTAAATATTATAAAATATTGCCATTGATTTAACATTTTATGTGTTTCTAACAACATATTTTAGTACAAGAGAACAATTGTGGTTTAATTAGAGCCTACATGTATTTAAGTTAGAAGATCACTTTAACGCTCACGGCAGTGTCATGTCATAAGTATGATTGTCTTATGACAGTCTTATGGCGCCACTGTCAAATAAAGTGTTACCAAATACCATAACTAGCAATTAATGAAACAACTGGAACAGTAACTGAAGAAATAATTAGCACAGAATGAATTTTGATTGTTATTTACATTTGTAGCGCTCCAGTGCATGCTTGGAGGCATGTTGGACGACAACAGTGATGACAGCTGGTGGCAGCAGAGGTTGACTATCTCCACCAAGGGAGCAGTGAGGCCAAATGAAGTTCCTTGAAGCAATGAAGCTTTGCAGCAAATTGGTTCAAAGCTTCAATTTCATTTGGTCTTTGACAGTTTATGATGCCGATGTCAAATAAATTGTTACCGGTTAGTATCTTTTGGTGTAGTAAATATCCCATTATACAGTGAGGACAGCTGCGGCTTATAGTCTGGTGCGGCTTATCTATGAACAAATGCTGTTTTCGTGTAAAATTTGGTGGGTGGCGGTTTATAGTCAGGTGCGCCTTACAGCGCGAAAATTACGATAGGTTTTCCCTTAACAAACGTTAGCACAGCGAAAAAAAAAAAATCATTTGTACCACTTTCCAGGGCTCTACATGAAAGAGGCAAGTTTTTGCAAGTTTTTTTTTAACAACAACAACAACAACAACAAAAAAGAACGTGCTTGGAGGAGGAATATGAGGCGCAATTTTTGTGAAATGGCATTCTATTCATTTTGTTGTCTTTCTGTGGAGTTTCAAAAGTAATGGTAATCAGGTGAAGTTTTCATCCTTTCTGCGCCGCTTTCTCACAAATCCACCTGTGCGGAATGCTACAGGCTCTGTCGAACCAGCTCTGCAATTCTTTTGCAATGTCCGGGTCACCAATGCGTGCACAGTCTTCGCCGCCTCTCTCGTTCACCCAATCGTCAGGCTCCCATGGGGCCCAGAATGCCAAGCTGAGCGTACAAAAATACCAAAAATACGTTTTAAAAACAAGACATGGAAACATTTTTGGAATCATGTTGAGCACAAACGGAACCTGAGATTTAGAGGGGAGCCGTCCGTCCACAGCCATTGACCCTCCTGCTGAGAGTCCGTCAGGCCGATCCAAAACTTGTCCTCTTCAAAGGACATTATGTCCAACAGTCTCCGTGCCAAAAATTTCTAATGAAAGTTATAAACATGTAGGAGTCAATATTAAACTTTTCATGCGCGTATTCCCTTTATTTATTTATTATTAGAGATGTCCCGATCGATCGGGATGATCGGGTCCGATCACGTCATTTTTAAAGTATCGGAATCGGCAAAAAAATATCGGACATACCTTTTTTAATGTACTGTACATACTGTATATTTTTTAATTAAATCGTTTTCTAATTGTATTTAACGTTACAGACATAATGTTACACTCATCCTGAGTCTTTAGTTTAGGCTTAAGGTAGGGTTATCAAATCTATCCCGATAACGGCGGTAATTCATTTTTTAAAAAATGTATCACATTAAAATATTTAACGCAATTAATGCATGCGCCGCACGACCCACTCACGCATTGTCACGCTCATTCTGTAATGACGCCGTTTTACCTATATAGAGAGATAAAAGGCAGCGTAAAGTGAGTAGAGTGAATTTTGGCAGTCTTTGGAGCCTTTTTTTAATTGGCTAAAGCCTTACAATCCCTCTCCCTACGATTAGAAATAACGTGGGAAGCAATGTGGGGAAGCAAGGTAGTAATTGATCTTTTTCTTAACACCCTATGTTATTTCCTAATGCAGAGAAGATATATCAATTGGTAGCCCTACGCACAGTCATAGTTGCACTTCCCATCATGCATTTGGGCATGGCTACGGTATCATTTACTGAAAGCTCAACAAATACACTAGATGGCAATATTTAGTCACAACATACAAAGTCAAATTTATCCTTTAAGAATTACAAGTCTTTCTATCCGTGGATCCCTCTCACAGAAAGAATGTTAATAATGTAAATGCCATCTTGAGGATTTATTGTCATAATAAACAAATACAGTACTTATGTACTGTATGTTTAATGTATATATTAGTCCGAGTTTTATTCATTTTTTTCTTAATGCATTGCCGAAATGTATATGATCGGGAAAAATTATCGGGAATGATTTGAATTGAATCGGGAGCAAAAAAAAGCTATCGGATCGGGAAATATCGGGATCGGCAGATACTCAAGCTAAAACGATCGGGAGCAAAAAAACATGATCGGAACAACCCTATTTATTATAAACTTTTAAAAACTCTTAAAGGGCATTCATTTTACTTATTGACTGTCACTGACAGCACTAGACGTCCAAACCATTTTGTCTGGGAGGAGCAAACAGGGTTGAAAGTGGCTCAAATTTCTTGCCGGAACTTCCTGACATAAAGGTTGCCGCGGAGCCGGAATTTTTTTAATACATTTTGTAATTTTTTGGGTGGTCCTACAACCACTGAAATGCAAAGAAAACTGCTTTTGGCATAGTAATACCTATCATACACACTAGTGCCGGTTACTGGTTTCAAGGTTTACCACGGTATGAAAACGTCACGGTTTCAAAACCACAAAAATTTTCCGTCGTACCGTACTATTACTATTGGTATTAGCTATCTGAAATCCATGGCTTACAGCAGCAGCACCCCCCCCTCCTGTTTGCTGTTCTGTCCTGTGTCTGTCGATGACACTCCACCTGAGCTTTTTCCCACCTCAAAAAAGACAAACTCGCTAGTATAGGAGTACTTCGGCTACCGAAAAGAACCAGACGGCTGCGGCTTAGAGGAGGAAGGACTGCAGGACCTCCAACATGATTTCACATTTATGCAGGGGTGAAAGTGGGCCAGAAGGGTCAGGAACGCAGTTCCGGTATAAGATTCAGGGCCAGTACGCAGTTCCGATATAAGATTCAGGGCCGGAATACTGTTCCGGTATAAGATTCGGGGCCGGAATGCTGTTCCGGTACATGGTGCTTTAATTCCGAAAATATGAAAGCACTGTCAAAACACTATTTGGGGATGGCGTGGCTCAGTGATAGAGTAGTTGCCCCCTGACCCAGAGGTTGTGGGTTCAATTCTCTTCCCTGATGAACTCGCCGAAGTATGCTTGAGCAAGATACTGAACCCCACATTGCTCCTGGTGCTGCATCACCAGTGGGTAGATGGCGATGTAGTGTAAAGCGCTTTGAGCGCCTTGAAAGGTGGAAAAGCGCTATATAAGTATAACACCATTTACCATTTACGATTTAAAAAAAAAAAAAAAAGCTAAACTGACACACATGCATTTCAGCCCCAAGAATAAAACAATCTACCAACATCAGATTTACATACACAAGTGTTAATAACAAGCATAATAAAGTGCTGGTGTAGCGTAATCCGTTTCCACCAATATTTATTATTGATTTTATTCCACGGACGGCATGGAGGTTTTCCCAGCTGTTGCAGTTATCTGAGTCTGACGATGATGACACACGCAGCAAAGCAAAACGCCTGGACTCATTTATCCGTTCAACTGGGTGACATACTGACATGTGATCAGCAGAGATGTTTAGCTCTGATTGGTTCAAATTTGCATGTTTTCTGGAACAGCAAAAAAAAAGAAAAGAAAAGCTTGTTGAATTGATGCGACAAAAAAAGGGCAATGCAACATAAAATGGATCAAATCTTTAAGCGCAACGAAAGACTTGAAAAGGCTTATTTATCATATTTAGTTTTATTTGCTCTGATGGGGAGGTTCAGAACATCTTAGCTGTCAATGTGCACTTTGGACTTATATTTGTTCATTTATCTTAGGCTACTTATTCATTTCCTTATGATTCAAAAAAGTCAATGTTTGTGCGATCTTCAAAATATATTCCATTTCACTCCATTTCTGCATAATATAACATTAACTTCAATTTTAATACAGTATATATCCTATGTTCTTAAGTAGTTAAAATTGAGATTTGGCATTTAGTATGTGAGGAAATGAGGGAAAATAAAAATTAGGAGAGGGAGGTTGGGGTTATTGCTGTTTTTGTTAACTTTTATTTTGCAAATCATTGAAAAAATACAATTTTGAATATAAAATAAATAAATAAATGAATATTTCTAGATTCGTGGCGACCTTCACGTCGGGGAGTTCCGGCAAGAAATCCTAGACCATCATCTGTCAATTTGTACAATTTTAAAGGTAAGTAAATGCTTTGATGAACGTTTCCACCAAGCTACAAGAGTTCACTCTAGTGTGTTTAGTGTGTCAAGCTATGGTAAAACAAATACTATAGGCAAGTTTCCTGAGCATAACTGGCTTAAATGTCTTTGACATTTTCTGCTACAGATTTCCGGTTTGGATAGAACACAATGAAGTGCAGTTGGAGTAGACAAAGTTTTGAACCGCAAAATCAAACCAGAAGAATCCGGGGGGTGGGGGGTGGGGGGTTTAGGATGACGTAGATGAAGCGACAGGACTTTCTGAACTGTGCGAGTCGCTCCCGGATGACCGAGCTTCTCACCCTATCTCTAAGGGACCGGACACCCTGCGGCTGTAACTCATTTCGGCCGCTTATATCCGGGATCTTGTTCTTTCGGTCCACAGCTCATGACCAAAGGTGAGGGTAGGGAAGTCAGTATACATGTCGCCTAATGCAATCATGTCCATAAATGGAGTTGTTTTTCACAGAAAACCGCTGACAGTTATTTTTGCTTCAGATAATCATGGACTTGTAACTGCCAACCAGCAAGGCTCATGACCTATTTTGCAAGAAGAATTAATCACCAAACAGACACACCTCTTTATCTGTACAGCATATAAGCAAAGCCAAGCTCTCTGTTCAGTGTGCATTTCTCTACACAGCTTTTGTTCTGTCATTGAATGTACCCAGAAATTTCAGAAATTAAAACAGCACAGTATTGATCTCTTGCCTCCAGTCTTTATTAACAATCCAGTCTAGCCATCTCACCGAATTGAAAACGAACACGCGAAGGACCTGAAAGACTGTCTCCAACAGTAGAAACGTAGATCGTCTGGTAAATCGAGAGCTTCGCCTTTTGAGTCAGCTCTTTCTTCACCACAACGGACCAGTACAGAGTCCGCATCACTGCAGATGCTGCACCGATTCGTCTGTCGATTTCCCACTCCCTCCTATCCTCAATCGTGAACAAGACCCCAAGATACTTGAACTCCTCCACTTGGGGTAGTATCTCATCACCTGACCCGGAGAGGGCACACCACCCTTTTCCGACTGAGCACCATGGTCTCGGATTTGGCGGTTCTGATCTTCATCCGGACCGTTTCACGCTAAGCTGCAAACCGCTCTGATGAGAGTTGGAGATCACTGCTTGATGAACCCAAAAGCACCACATCATCTGCAAAAAGCAGAGATGCAATGCTGAGCCCACCAAATCAGACCCCCTCAACGCTTCAGCTGTGTCTCGAAATTCTGTAAAAGTCATAAAAGTTATGAACAGGATCAGTGACAAAGGGCAACCTTGGCGTAGTCCAACACTCACTGGGAATGAATCCGACTTACTGCCAGCTTTGCGGACCAAACTCTGGCACCAGTTGTACAGGGACCGAACAGTCCTTACCAGGGGGATCGGTACCCCGTACTCCCGGAGCACCCCTACAGGACTCCCCGAGGGGCATGTTCGAACACCTTCTCCAAATCCACCAAAAACATGTAGACCGGTTGAGCGAACTCCTATGCACCCTCGAGGACCCTGCTGAGGGTGTGGAGCTGGTCCACTGTTTTACGGCCGGGACGAAAACCACACGGCATCTCCTGAATCCGAGATTTGACTTCCCAACGGACCCTCCTCTGGGGCTGGGGATTTTGATCACTCTGCAATAATTTCCTTGTATCACGATTCCCCTGTGTCTATCTGCCCTACCTCCATTCCTCTTCTTTACAGTTGCTTTTTCTCCTTTCACCCGAAAAGTGTGTTAAAATATTTTTGGGGAAATTTGGGTGTGGTGGTCGGCGCACCTGCTTGTTGTAGCTGTCGATCTTCACCAGATCGCCGGAGCTGTTAGTGCAAAATCTTCGACTGTCCTCCCAAGTCAAAGCATCTGGAGAGAAATAGTAGCAGCTTTCTCCATTAGGCTCCCAGCATTCGTCACATTTCGTGCACGTGCCCTCTAAGACGACATGACAATATTTTTGTGGGTAAGCTATAGTTAGCAATTTAGCAGCATAATGTTAGTTTTTTTGTTTGTTTGTTTTTTAGCTCACATGAAGGGGAAAGACTTGTTTGACTTTTTTTTTTACTCACTCTGGCTGGTTGACCCATTGGCTTTCAACGCCTCATAATCAGCCTTCAGTTTTTGGAACATCCTGTTAATCTGAATCTTCTCGTATTCTGCGAAACATGAAGTGGTAACAATGGAGATATATACAGTGAGGAGAACAAGTATTTGATACACTGCCAATGGGTTTTCCCATTGGCAGTGTATCAAATACTTGTATATGGTGGAAAACACAGACAAGACTGAAAAAGCAGTTTCTGCTCTAGCACCCCTCTTTAAAATAAACTGCTGTATTTTAAGCCAAAAGAACTGTTGTGTTTGATCGAGCAATATGTCTATATGCTGCCATAGCAGATTCAAGGCGCATTAAGCCCCCAAACTATTTTTAATTTGTGTCTTACCCTGAAAGCCCCCGCTTTTGTTTCAAACCTGCCATAAAAACAAGGGAAGTAATTATATTTATTATTCAAAATGTCTGTCATTTTTAGCTTAGAATCATTAATTGATGTCTAATATTTTGCTTAAAAAACAAAAAGACTAAAAAAATATTCAGTCGCATATTTTACACTTTTAAACAAATTACGTCACAATGAAACAAATGGTGTCTGTAAAAAAATCACGGATATCTACCTCATAACTATTGCTTAATTGTATTTTTTTTGTAACTGTCGCATTTTCTCCGATATTTTAGATGATTGACTTGCTGAAAGACCCAGTGACGACCCATCTTCAGCTTTCGGGCAGAGGGCAACAGATTTTGATTTAAAATGTCCTGGTATTTCAAAGCATTCATGATGCCATGCACCCTAACAAGGTTCCCAGGGCCTTTGGAAGCGAAACAGCCCCACAGCATCACTGACCCACCCCCATACTTCACAGTGGGTATGAGGTGCTGTCTACACGCGAACGATCTGTATGGGAGGCATGCACGGAGAAAACCTTTCCTCACTCACAATCATAAACGCAAACGTCTGGAGTTCGCCAAGCAGTATTGGGGCTTCAACTGGGACCGTGTGCTTTGTTCAGATGAGACCAAGATTGAGCTTTTTGGCAACAAACACTCTAAGTGGGTCTGGCGTGCCACGAAAGATGCGCATGCTGAAAAGCACCTCATACCCACTGTGAAGTATGGGGGTGGGTCAGTGATGCTGTGGGGCTTTTTCGCTTCCAAAGGCCCTCGGAACCTTGTTAGGGTGCATGGCATCATGAATGCTTTGAAATACCAGGACATTTTAAATCAAAATCTGTTGCCCTCTGCCCAAAAGCTGAAGATAGGTCGTCTCTGGGTCTTTCAGCAAGACAATGACCCTAAACATATGGTCAAATCTACACAGAAATGGTTCACCAGACACAAAATCAAGCTCCTCCCATGGCCATTTCAGTCCCCAGACCTTGTTTTGTTGGCAAAAGGGGGTTGTATTATTATTAACACCAGGGGTGCTAATAATTGTGACACACGTTATTTGATATCAAATAATTATTTCTTTATGTGGGATTTTTTTCCCCACTGAATAAATGCACTTGTATTGAGGGTTAGATTTTTCTCTTTTTTCCATTTAGGTCCCATATTATTTGAATTAAAAAAAAAATATTAGAAGCTAAAAAACACATCTTACCCAGGGGTGCCAATAATTATGGAGGGCACTGTATATACTGTATATAAAGCGTCTTACTATGCAAAACTGCTGGAAAAACAAAAACAACTCACCGACCCAACGACCAGCCGCTAACGCTAAGAGCAGAAGAACGGCCAAAGCTACTAAGGCCTTTGTCTCTTCTGTCAACTTTGACCTTCCCAGCTTGTCACCTGTGACAAGGCATGCAGTATACACACATTGCTGTGTGAAGTACTTGGAGACTCATTTAAGTGAAAGGCGTTACTTTTTATAAATAAGCTTTACTTCACTTTACATACAAAAATACTCAATTGTACACTGCACGACACTTTCACACTTTAAAGTACTTCTTTGGCGACAATGGTGTCCCACAGAGATTACTTTTACATCTCTTTGTCTTTATGTACAGCAGAGGTAGGTAGTAACGCGTTACATTTACTCCGTTACATTTACTTGAGTAACTTTTTGAGAAATATGTACTTCTTAGAGTAGTTTTACCACACATTATTTATTGTATTTATATCTATAGTACACAATATAAATATATGTATGATATATAAATATACAGTATATGTATACAGTATATCCTTATATGGTACATTTTTGTATCAGGAGCAAATACTTTTTAGTTTTAAAATACATTTTAAAGCAAGTACTTTGTACTTTTGCTTGACTATTCTATTTTTTTCTTAGATACTTGTGCTGTTACTGAAATAATTTTTGCAGCTGTATCTGTACTTTAACTTAAGCAAAAACAAAACAAATTTTTTTTTTTTCATATCTGGCATGTATGAGAGGTATCCCAGCCTGAACACGACTGCATTGAAATCATACGCATTAGGTCTGGCGCCCACTGCTGGGATTTGGGAACACCATGTGTTCAGGTGCCTGATGAAAAATATTTAGGTTTTGTTGAGGCAGAGGGCTCCAAACAGGAATGTGAAAATGACTGTTGCCATGTTGTCTAACCACAAATTTTGAACGGTCATAACTTGGCAGATATACAACATGTCTGTGCCAAAATTCCTGTGCTTGATGAGAGTCGTACCTTGAAGGGTCCTGTCGGGGTCCATAGCATCAAACCTACCGTACTTAAGCAGCTTATACGCCACGAAATTTGGCACACTTGCTCGAATTGGCCCAATGAGAAGATTAATTTGGTTTTGAATAAGGGCGTGGCCACGCAGCTGGGTACCGCCTCCGTTTTTTAGAACCCTCTTCAATAGGGTTTTTTTTCACCTAGGTATTTGAATGTATTTCTCATCTCAGGATGTACAAAAACATCTCTGTCAGCCATGCCACACCACAAAACAAGGTTCCACACAAAAACGAGGCAAGTTTCGAGGACAGGTTAATTTCTCATGAGATGTTAAGAGTGGGACGATCTGCCACCAACCTGAGCTGCGTGCCGTCCGAGTTGTGCCAAACCGCGAGGGACCGTTCAGTCCTGCTTGCAGGCCTAGTTTTGTATTTTTTTGGCTTCATGTGGTTATGTAATGTGTTATAGTACAGTAGAATAATAACAGTTCATATAAATAACTTTGTGCTGGGAAAAAAAGTTGTTTAAAAAATAAATATCAAAACATCTTAAGCAGTAACTCATAATGTTACTCATTACTTGAGTATTCTTTTCATCAAATACTTTTATACTTGTACTTGAGTACATTTTTTGAATGACTACTTTTACTTGAGTGATATTATTTTTAAGTCACGCTACTCTTGGGTAATTTTTTTTACTACACTACCCACCTCTGATGTACAGTAAACATTCATGAATGGGACATTCTATATCTTTTATGAAACTCAAGAAAAACATCAAATTTTAGCAGCAAGTATGTAATTTAGACTGTTGTAGTAGTTCAAGTTGAACAGACTTTTACATTACGAGGAGACAACCTACCGTTCGTTGGCTTTGAATTCGATCGTGCCTCGCTGACTGAGGCGTAGTCATTTTCAGAAGATGTTGAAGCTGCAGCTGTTCAACCAAATTCAGTCAGTTTGACAAATATAAGTACTAAATAATACGTGGGTCATACTTTTCGTTCTGAACTCACCCCTTTCACCATTTCCCGATTCGACAAAAACTTCCAAGTCAAAAACATCTGGCCCGGGCATTTTAGCGGTGTAAAGAAAGATCTTGACTGGGACTGGACTTGACTTCCTTATTCAAACTTACATGAGAAAAATTTGCAATTATCACCAAAATCTAGTTCTGAAATGCACTTCCTCTTTTCTAAGTCTACTTCAAAGCACAGCGGGAGGTCAACTTGCCGGAAAACAGAGACAAGTCCACATTTTCTTGTTTACATCATTTTTATGTGCCACATTAAAGTGACTAAAGACAGAAGTAAAAATTGAAAGGAGATGATGAGAGGATACTGAGATCCTACCCAAGATGGCCGCCTGCTCCGTACGCCATCTCAATAAGATGAGGTTAGACGTCCAATCGCGTGGTGCTAAACCATCCTTCTGTTATGAATTTCAATGAGTTTATCGCTAGGAGACATCCAAATCCGTTTGAAGTTGTTCATTCGCTGCCAACCCTCCCACTCAAATGGATTGGAGTTTAGCACTGTCAGTGTCAGCCAATACCTGGCAATTAGTTAATTTTTGGGCATTTCACATCATTTCTTAAGTTTCCGAGGTACTTCCACTTTCCGACCGCATTTCTGCTTGTGACTTCCATTTTACGCTTTCTCCATCCAGAACAACAGTGGAGAAGGAGTGGCATCACTCATCAAAATCCCTCAAAAAAGACACTTTGGAAATGTTGCATCCATCTGCCATCATCACGACATGGGAGGACCACATGCTCATGAAGGCAAATGTGGAACCAAGCCCATGCCACCAAAAAGACGGGTGGTTATGTAGCCGTATTGCTAGGCTGGTGTTATGGAAGGTATACTCTCCCTATCCGTGCATTTTCATGTGTCTGGTGCTCAAAAAATACTAAAGTTAAAATTTTGCGCATCAAACAACTTGTTGTCTTTGATATTGTTATTGCGATGATGATGTTTAATATTATTTTCTACAACTACTGTACTGCTGTGGCTGCAACACATGCTATCTGCTGTAGTGATGGGATTTCCGGCTCTTTTCGGTGATCCGGTTCATTTGGATCGGCTCAGTCAAAAGAGCCGGCTCTTTTTGGCTCTCAAACGGCTCTTTCAACTTCAGCTTTTCTTTTAAATATTTATGACAAATTTAGCATATATTTTGATAAATGAGATTGTGAACTAGAGCTGAAACGAGTACTCGAGCAACTCGAGTAACTCGAGTTTAAAAACTGATCCGAGTCATTTTATTCACCTCGAGTAATCGTTTATTTTGACAGCTCTAAGCATCACGTTTTGCTCGGACTACTTTTAATGCGGGACAACGCGCTGATGTCACGTGCGGAGAGGAAAAAGGGGGGGGGGGGGGGGGGGACTTACTGCAGCCAACAGCTGCCACAAACGACGCCGACGTTGCTAAATACTAGCCCGCAGGATGCTACGTTGGTACAGGTAGCGTCTCATGCGTCTCATAGAGATCACATGTATGTTGAACTAGATGCTAAATGACAGACTCGGCCGCGTCTGGGCAGCTTTAGTAAACAGCCGCCATCTTAAAGCAGTACAGCGCTAAGCGCTAATAAAGAGCGCTAAGCGCTAATAAATAAGATTAACGTTACTGTTCTGAAGTAACGTTAGCCCTGCGGAGGGCTAGGTTTCTATTCATTATGACCACTGTCGATGCTTGGCTAACGTGTCTTACATACAGGCTTTAACATAACATAGCATTGTGGAGTGATGAGGGTGTAAAATAAAAATTTAATCATGCTAACTATCAATTTTAGCTCAGTAGTCATTGCTGGATAAAACACCAAGTAGCACTGGTGCTAATGTGCTCCAATACAGCCTGTATCATACATTTATTTTGAACACTGCAAAAACTCAAAATCCTATCAGGACTTGCAGTTTAGACTAACTTAAAACTTAACTAGAACTTAAAAATGGCTTGACACAAAGAGAAATTCAATTGAAAGACGTGGGAAAAAAATCCAAACTTTTAAGTGATGTGTGTTATCAAGCATAACGGCATTTTTAGGTAAGATATATATATATATATATATATATATATATATATATATATATATATTTTTTTTTTTTTGTAATAAGATCTAAAGTTTTTTGAGTGAAAGCAGTGAATTAGTCTTTTTTTTTTTTTTTTTTTTAATTCTAGTTACATCTGAGATGCAATTGTTGGCTGTTTTCAACAATATACATCGAAAATAAAGACATTGATTGACTGAAAATGGTTCAAAATTAGATGAAATGTCTTGTTTTCTCATGTATATTTATAATTGCTCTTCACCTAAAAATATATTTGTTTTATCCGATTACTCGATTAATCGATAGAATTTTCAGTCGATTACTCGATTACTAAAATATTCGATAGCTGCAGCCCTATTGTGAACTAAATATTGCACTCTACTGACTGCAAATAGCAACAATTATCAAGCAAAGAAAAGGGTTTTTACTTATATTACCCCAGGTGACCCCTTTATTCTCAATTTTCTAAAGTGGCGACACATTTTTAGTGGCTGTCTTTTCTTCGTTCTTTTTCATGATCAGGGTTTAGTTAGCGGTTGGGGTTCAAGTGTAGATTCCTTTTGTTTGTTGTTTTGGCCTGGGCTTACCCTGAAGCCGCGCTTCATCTACATTTTGTACATATTGCCTTGAAAGGTGGAAAAGCGCTATATAACACCATTTACCATATTCATTGCGAGTTTGTTGTGTAAATTTTGTGCCACTTGCGAAATTGTGTGGCTCGTTTTATGTTACGCCCTTCGCGAGCCGTCCTTGGGACGTAACACTAGCGAACACAACAACAACTATGCCACGACTATTGCCACGAGTTGGCTTTCGGCTAACGTCGCTAGCTTCTACTGTACATTCCACAACAGTTGGCAGCTCTGCTTTGACAAAGTCATCAGTCATCTATCCGTCACTCGATGATGGCGTGAAATTCATTCGCTTCGTGCGAAGGAAAGGTGTCCATTTAGGTGCCCTACTATCCTTTGGCCACTCGTACAACTTTTCGTTTGAGTGAGAACAAAACATCGCCACACACTGCCGTGGCATCTTACCGTGAAACAATGCAACAAACAATACTGTTGTATGGCGGACTTCCCCCGCACTTCCCGGTGTGACATAATTTCCGAAGATTGCCGAAGAAAAGCATTTTCGTTGTCAGGGGCGTTGCTATGGGTTAAACAAACAATCTGGAAGGGTTGCGTTAAAGAAAATAATGAAAATATGCTTATAATTGTTTAGCCATTGATATTATTCAAAAACATGGTTGGCCAACCTTAGTTCACATTTCCCCTTTAAGTGGCCAGCGTATGAATCTACACCTCACGTTAACACAGGCTGCGCAAGTTGTTATAATTTTGTCCACGAATCATCAACGAAGTGATAAGAACAAACATACAATCTTCTAGGTAGATCCTTAGGTTTAAAGCACATCCTTAACTTATTGTCTGCAGCTGGTTTCGATTTAAGACGTATGGTGAGGTAGATCCACATGGGCTCTTTGAAGCTGGACGCTGTTCAAAACATTCCACTTCCAACCATATGTATATAGGCGGCTCCAGGAGTTCACACACAGCACAGAAAGTCTCGGAGTCTCATTTACGTTGCGCTGAACCTATTTTTGGAAATTCCGTTGGTTCCTCTGCTTACTTCAACTGCGCTTCATGTTGTTCTGTCTAAACCGGAAGACTCATCTCCCTTCAGTCATGTGAGGTATAGACCCTACTCACCTACGTCACAAAATGACGTGTCGCTGTATCCGGCCGCCATATTGTACCTATTTTTTAGACCTATTCTCATTGTTTTCAATTAGTCGTGCAAGTTATACAGCCATTCATGGAAGCCCCGGTGTTATCTGACGCCGTAAACTCATTGGATGCGTTGCATAAAAGGCGCTACGTGGAAAAGCTTCAGTTTATCCATTCGCCAGATCCGTATTTGATGCCTAAATCGATATTTTTCGACCCGCTGTCTTCGCCCTCTCTGCCTGACATCTGCTAGCCTGATATCTACAACTATCTTTTCTACAGAAACTCGGCCTATTCTCACAAAACTTTGAAAAACATTAAGAGCAGCACTCTAAGCAACATTACCCTGTGTGATTTCTAAAATGGCGACAATCAAAAAAAGAAAAAAGTTGACTGCGATGGCCGACGCTTCAAGGATAGGTGGATATTGGACTATTTCTTCAATAAAACACGCAACGGTGTCTGCCTCATTTGCAAAGAGACAGTCGCTGTTTTCAAAGAGTTCGATGTGACGCGATAATAACAAGACACGCTGACATGTACGACAACATTACAGGAAAGATACGCAGCGAGAAATTATAGCAACTTGAAGCTAGCACAGCAGCAGTATTTCGCAAGAGCCTGAGTGTCGAAAGAGAACGCCACAAAGAAAAGACTGTTGAAATTATGTATTTAAAAAAATAATAATAAAGCAAATGTGACACACAGAAGGGCTTGCTAACATTTCTTTAAATGTATTGTTCTACGTAAATCAGCCCAGGTAGCCCCCCACATTTTTACCACACCAAATCAGGCCCCCTTTGCAAAAAGTTTGGACACCCCTGTTTAACCGATGATCCGTAGACGAGGCAAGCTTCTTTCACTTGTTACCAACTAAATATTATTCAAAAAATAAAGATGGAACAAATAAGCATCTTGAATTTGAAACTGTATGTTGTCGGCGATTAGCCTAGCAATGATCTTAATTGTGGTTGTCAGCCCCAAACCCTCTAAATATAGATTAAATGCATTTTACCAGATATAAAATGACTACTACATAATCTGTGGTAGTCGTTTGGAGCCCAGTTTTCTCGTCGAATTGCAGCAGTCCATCTCGCTCTACTCTCCGGGTCTCTCGGAATACGGTAAAACTTCCAAGTCTCTCCGTCTATCTTCTCTGTTTTTGCAACCGACCGCCACACACTCCTTCACCATTTTGATTATTAATGTTAACGAGCAGAAAAACATGCCATAATAGGAGGAATTTACGAAGCGGTAATGCATTAACATGACGAGAATACGGACAACATGGCGTGGGGCTGTGACGTCACGTGAGTAGGGTCTATTGGCATATACCGGGGTTTGAACCCCGACCTCCCATGCCAAAGTCAGCGGTATTACCACTGAACTATCCAGCTGTCATATATATATAGTATATATATATATATATATATATATATATATATATATATATATATATATATATATATATATATATATACACACACACATATATATATATATATATATTTATATATGTGTATATATGTGTATAAAAATATACATTAGAAATAACACAAAAAACTTATTAGTCAGGGGATAAACAAAACTAAATAAAAATTCAGCCTTCCTTCGGGTAAGACACTACTGCTTATGTCCACAATAACAGCCAAATTCAACAAAAAAATGAAAGCTCCTTTGGGCTGCTCGAAAGCAAATTAAAAAAAAAAAGAAGAAAGAAAATTAGGGAGAAAGTGATAAACCTCAGTTCACTTCATTTTTCACAGTTTAATTAAGATTAACAGTAGAAAATACATACAGGAGGACACCTCTTTCTAAGCAACTTCTTACTCAAGTTTTGCAAGTTAGCAAATTAACACAGTTAGCAAATTCACGCAATGTTATGTTAACGCTGATACAGGTCGGACTTTCAGGAGCAAAATTAGTGGTGTGTTTCCCACTTCCACAACATTGACGTCTTTTTACATTAAATACAGTAGCTGCAGCTGGTCGAAAAAAAAACCTTCTAGTAACCCTCCTCTTCGAAGGAGGTGGAGGAGGCGGCATGGGGCTGGGGCTGTGAGTGCATGTGTGTGTTTGTGTCTCTGTGTGGGGGGACCGGGGTCCATGTCATCAGCCAATCAAACGTGGATTTGAGGGGAAAAAATGGACTGGCACACTCAGCGGTGAAAAGGGATAAATGTAAGTCTTATCGTAATGAAAATATTTCACTTAATAATGTATCACAACAACGTATGGGGAAACAATCTAATTTACCTATATAACTGAAGTCATTATATAATGCAAATAAGGTTGCTAAAAAGTTGTGGGGGACAATTTAAGCATCCTGAAAAGTTGGTGGTGTCATGTCCCTACCGTCTCTATGCAAACCTACGCCCTTGCAGATAGTTCTTACAAAATAATGATCACAACATTTGGCCAAAAAAATCCATTTGAAGTTGAAGGGTGGCTGCGAATGAACAGTCTATTGCCGTTAATAGCAGAAAATGAGTTAAGCTGTGTCAGACCAAACTCTGATAGGAATTACTTTAGTAAGGCGAGTATGCAGTAATTTTGTAAAAAAAGAAAAAAAGTGTTTCAAATATTTTTTAAAAATGGTATTGGTGCAACACTAGAACTGATGGCTGTTTTTCCACTTTATTTCAGAAATAAGATGAATCAAAGTATATAACACAGTGATAACAAAATGACTGGAAAATGCCACATTTTTAAGCAATTAAAGCGTATTTCCAGCAGTTAGCTAAACAATTGATTAATAGTGTACAGTTTGATAAATACCTGATGTCATATTTACATTTAGTCTTGAATGTTTTGTATATATTTCCGATTTCGTGAGCTCAATATAAAATGAAGGCAAGACGGAGGGAGGAGGAGTTTGCTGAATTTATGAAACTTGATTTCTGTACGTTACATTCGCTTCATTTGACAATGATAAAAGTCCAATTGTGCCTGTGAATGCTCATCTTTCAGTCTTTATGTGAGGACAAATTCAGAGAACCCAAGGTTCCGATCTTCTCTGCGCCGCCTTCTCGCAGATCAACCTGTGTGGAACCTCACAGGCTTTATCGAACCAGTTGTTGAAGTTGGTAGAGCTGCCCTTCTGACCTATGCCCACGCAGTCCTCGCCGCCTTTCTCGGGTTGATAATCGTCAGGCTGATTGCGGGCCCAGAATTTGAAGCTGAGCGCACGTAAATGACAGGATATATTTTAAACAGAAGACATCTTTGGAATCACGTTGAGCACCAACAGAAGCAGTACCTTGGATCCAGACAGGACTCATCCACCCACAGCCATTGACCCTCTTGCCGGGAGTCTGTCAGGCCGATCCAGAATTTGTCCTCTGGGGAGGACATTATATCCTTCAGTCTCAGTTGCAAAAATATCTAATGGAATTAGAAAACAAACAGGTGTCATCAGAGCGTGATTCCCTAAGCGTGCCCGTTTTCCCTCTTCCTAGATGGCAAGGTATTTTGGGATTTTTAATGATTGATTATTTATGGTAATTTTGCATGCACAGTGATCCCTCAAGACTTTGCGCTTCAAACTTCGCTCCCTCAGTCCGTCGCGGATTTTTAAAATAAAAAAATAATTCAATAAATGCAGTATTTTATAGAACTGTCCCGAGCTGATCACTTCGATTCTCGCTCCTGCGCTTTTCCTCGTCAAGCAGTGCATTGAAGTTGCTTATTAAAGTTAACAATGATTGACGGACAGTTAAGGTTGGATCTTGCCAGAGGCTACATTTACACTAGGACGGATCATGGTCTTAAACATGTAATTAGTTGGACTATACGGCATGTCGGCTTCACTAGTATGCCTATCATCCGGATTAGTTGTTAGACGGCTAATGTAGGCGGTTAATGTTACCCGCGCTTAATCTGGACTGCTGTCTGCGTACAACAATCGGATACTGAGGAAGCGACGTCATGCCGTCGCCATTTTTTGTGCAGCATGACGGCATCGTAAACAATGGAGGCGGACGATCACGATGTGGCATTCCTGCTTCTCTTTTCTTTTCCACACATTTTTCTTGAAACCTGAAACTACGTCGCAATAATATGCTTCGATTCAGTGCCCATTTTAGGTCCTCCCATCACGGATGACGCAAAGATGAGCGTTTTTTTCAGAGCTCGTGTCCCGCTTTGTCTCCGATCAGCCAGCTGCGGGGCTGGCCCCTCCCAACTCAATGTTGACCGAACACAAGTAAATAAAAACACGTAGAGGAAAATTAAACCACGAAAAGTGCCCTGCATGGTACCCCCAGTCAAAGAGGCGCTCGGTCAGTTTTTTTCCATGACATTTCTAAAACTGTCGCCACTTACAGGATCGCCACTCTTATGCACAAGCACTCCTGGTTGCGGCTTCCAGGAAATATATGCAACGCCACAACATATGCTTCTATTTGTTATTTTCCAAGTAGTGAGAGCGCAACTGAGCATCGATTATATCATCCCAAGTAACGATGTCAGGCTTTTGTTGTTTTCCAAAGATTTATTTCAATCACAACTCGGCGACTGCTCGTAAAAGCCGAGCACGCTCTTCCTTCACCCTCGCTCCTGCGTGATGCGTTCAATTGCGGTAACGGAAAAAACAGTGATCTCAAAATAATGACAGTCTACAAGGTGTAGTAATTTTGAAATTTGCCGCCGGCGAGTAATGAGTTTTCGGTTCAGAGGTAAACCGCGTGAGCGATGATGTAAAATATGAGGCTGCTCCTTTCTACACATACGTAGTTTGCACAATTGCATGCGTACCTTGCTTATCATGATTATTACATTTGAAGTGCTTAAGAAAACATTTATATGGCGGAAAACACAGGCAAGACTGAAAAAGCAGTTTCTGCTCTTGCATTCCTCTTTAAAAGAAACTGCTTTATTTTAAGCCATATCATCTGTTGTGTTTGATAGAACAATATGTCTAGATGCTGCCATAAGCAGATTCATGGCGCATTAAGCCCCCGAACTATTTTTAATTTGCCCGTTTTACCCTGGAAAACCCCATTTACTGACGTCGCGCAACCGTTGTTTCAACCCAGCCATGAAAACAAAGTAATTAAATTTATTATTCAAAATGTCTGTCATTTTTAGCTTAGAATCATGAGTTGATGTCTAATATTTTGTTTAAAAAAAAACAACAACAACAAAAAAACAACTTTAAAAAATTCACTTGCATATTTTAAACTTTTAAACAAATTACATCACAGTGAAAAAAATGGCGTCTGTAAAAAAGTCACGGATATCTACCTCATAACTATAGCTAAATTGTTTTTTTTTTTTTATGAATGAATGAATGTTACTGTCGCATTTCCCCTCTATATTTTAGATGATAAATAATTGAACCAAAGAAAAATTGGAAAAAAAACATTTAAAAGGGTAAATATATGAAAAAGTCTGCAATTTCTGCATTGCTGTGAAAGAATATATTTTATTCATGCTTGTAAAACACATAAACTGTTGTGAATATATATTCCACTATATTTGTTTGTGAGATTTTACTCATACTTACTGTTCATGTGCTGCAAATATTCTTTTGAACATATTGCACTGGGTTTCTCCTTCATGCCTTATCTTATTTACTCCCTATTTGTGTCAGCCATGGCTAAGATCCCGAAGTCGTATATCAAGATGTTTTTCACTGTGAAACCACCAGCGTTGAGCAGCAGTAACTTTCACTTATGTTTTCTCTGTAGGTATCGTTTCGTAGTAAGCAACGCCCTTTCAACGGGCATAAAGACTCTGGACTTGTGCATTCTCATTGTACTTTCTGGGTGATCTCAGCTCCTGGCTGAGTCACATCATTTTGTACCCGTGAGATATCATGTTTATAAAGTCTTCGAAGAAAATCAATCCATGGTTGGGGTCGTATTTCTTTCTCTAACTGAGCTATCGAGGTAACACTTGTCTTGGAGGTCAAAAAGGAGCTTCCCTGACAATCGCTACGCATGTTTCACCCATAAAATCCCCCAAAAATCCAGCTGTGGCCATTCACAGCTGTGTCTTGACCCTCGGTGATACATGCGACATGGAGTTTTTGGATCGAAACAAGTTAAGTACGTGATAATATCTCGTTAAAGTCATGGCGTCTGCAATTCTGCTCTCGCGTGCTCTCACCTCCATCTAGGGTTTTGCTGTTTAAAAAACTTTTTTTTTTTTTTAAATGCCCTCCTGTCCAAAATGTTTCTTCCCCCAGAAAATTGAGATTTTAAGCTTTCCAATGATGTATCACACATGCATATCGGACAGTTTTGAAATTTGGCCAAATTGGGGGTCTCAGAGCGGAACTTCAAGTCACCTCAGTGTTTTCCGCCATATACATTTTTTTTTTTTTAAATGATACTTTGGGGGAAAAAAAATGTTTTGTATGCATCTCTTTCCAATGATAAATCTGAATAAATACATTGAACATACACACACACACACACACACACACACACACACACACACACAAAAATGGAGGTGGGGGTGCGAACTTTGCAGTTTTTCACTTATTGCAGCAGGTTCTGGTCCCCATTAACTACGAAAAACGAGGGATCACTCAAAAGCTACAATCTATGATATTCCTTTTTTTTCAATGGCGTTTCTTCGGCGCGCCGTCCCACCAAAACCGTTTAAATTAGGGCTGTCAAACAATTAAAATTTTTAATCGAGTTAATTACAGCTTAAAAATTAATTAATCATAATTAATCGCAATTCAAACCATCTATAAAATATGCCATATTTTTCTGTAAATTATTATTGGAATGGAAAGATAAGACTGAGATGGATATATACATTCAACATACGGTACATAAGTGCTGTATTTGTTTATCATAACAATAAATCAACAAGATGGCATTAACATTATTAACTGTTAAAGCGATCCATGGATAGAAAAACTTGTAGTTCTTAAAAGATAAATGTTAGTACAAGTTATAGAAATTTTATATTAAAACCCCTCTTAATGTTTTCGCTTGATTAAAATTTGTAAAATTTTCAATCAAAAACTAGTAGCTCGCCATTGTTGATGTCACTACACCATGCTTTCAATCATTTGGACCCAAGCGCCAGCAGAGGGCGCCAAACAACAGAAAACAAGTAACAAGCGGACATTACACTGCTGTCATTTTAATCTGAGCGGGGCATGTGCGTTAATTGCGTCAAGTATTTTAACGTGATTAATTTAAAAAATTAATTACCGCCCGTAACGCGATAACTTTGACAGCCCTAGTTTAAATCACCAACAACATTCATACACTAAAATGACTGGAATTCTCTTGCGAGGTGGGCTCGCTTTTGTTTGTCACCCCAAAAAATTGTCCCAAAACGTACATATTTTTTGGGGAAAAAAAGTGACATTTCAAAACGCTACAACCAATAGTTTTTTTTTCCAAATCACATAATTTTTTTACACAAAGAAATTCAGGACACTAAAGGGGGACAAAATTTGTATCCAGTTTTTGCGATCGGCAAAGTCTGACATTTGTGAGTTGGGGGTGGATAAACATATTGATGACACCGAAACGCAGTGTCAGCAAAAAAAATAACTTCCAAGATATATGTGTATATACTGTGTGTAAATACACTGCTGGCCAAAAGTATTGGCACCCCTGCAATTCTGTCAGATAATGCTCAATTTCTCCTAAAAAATGATTGCTATTACAAATGGTTTGGTAGTAACATCTTCATTTATTTGCTTGCAATGAAAAAACACAAAAGAATGATTTTTTTTTTAAAAATGGGTCGGACAAAAGTATTGGCACCCTCAGCCTAATACTTGGGAGCACAACCTTTAGACAAAATAACTGCGAACAACCACTTCTGGTATCCATCAATTAAATTCTTGCAATGCTCTGCTGAAATTTTAGACCATTTTTCTTTGGCCAACTACTCCAGGTCTCTAAAAGGTGCCTTCTCCCAACTGCCATTTTCAGATCTCTCCACAGGTGTTCTATGGGTTTCAGGTCTGGACTCATTGCTGGCCACTTTAGAAGTCCCCAGTGCTTTCTCTCAAACCCTTTCTTAGTGCTTTTTGAATTGTGTTTAGGGTCATTGTCCAGCTAGAAGACCCGTGACCCCTGAGGAAGACCAGGCTTTCTCACACTGGGCCCTACATTATGCTGAAAAATTTGTTGGTAGTCTCCAGACCTAATGCCATGCATACAGTCAAGCAGTCCAGTGACAGAGGTAGCAAAGCAACCCCAAAACATCAGGGAACCTCCGCCATGTCTGACTGTGGGGACCGCCTTCTTTGAAGGCCTCGTTTTTGTTTTTTCCTGTAAACTCTATGTTGATGCCTTTTCCCAAAAAGCACTACTTTTGTCTCATCTGACCAAGGAACATTCTTCCAAAACATTTTTGGCTTTCTCGAGTAAGTTTTGGCAAACTCCAGCCTGGCTTTTTTATGTCTCTGGGTCAGAAGTAGGGTCTTCCTGGGTATCCTACCATAGAGTCGCTTTTCAATCAGATGCCGACGAATAGTGCGGGTTGACGCTGTTGTACGCTCGGACTGCAAGACAGCTTGAACTTGTTTGGATGTTAGTCTAGGTTGTTTATCCACCAGCTGCACAATCTTTCGTTGAAATCTCTCGTTAATTTTTCTTTTCCGTTCACATCTAGGGAGGTTAGCCACAGTGCCATGGGTTTAACACTTATTGATGACACTGCGCACGGTAGACACAGGAACATTCAGGTATTTGGAGATGGACTTGTAGCCTTGAGATTGCCCATGCTTCCTCACAATTTTGCTTAAGTCATCTTTGGTCTTCTTTCTTTTTTCCATGCTCAATGTGATACACACAAGGTCACAGGACAGAGGTCGAGTCAACTTTAATCCATTTGAATTGGCTGCAAGTGTGATTTAGTTATTGCCACCACCTGTTATGTGCTACATGTAAGTAACAGGTGCTGTTAATTACACAAATTAGAGAAGCGTCACATGATTTTTCAAAGGGTGCCAATACTTTTGTCCGCTCCATTTTTGGAGTTTTGTGTATAATGACCATGATTTAATTTCTTTTTTTCATTCTCTTTTATGTTTTTTCATAGAAAGCAAAATAAATGAAGATATTATTCCCAAAGTTTTTGTATTTGCAATCATTTTCTGGGAGAAATTGAGCATTATCTGACAGAATTGCAGGGGTGCCAATACTTTTGGCCCACAGTGTATATAACATACATCTGTAACTCAATAGAATGTAAATGAATAAAAGCAATAACCATTAAAAAATACGATGTCAAATTCATTTAAACCAGGTGGACTGGCTGTAAATGCTCATCTTTCACTGCCATTGACGGTAGGGTTGTTCCGATCCCGATCGTTTTAGTTTGAGTATCTGCCGATCCCGATATTTCCCGATCCGATTGCTTTTTTTTGCTCCCGATTCAATTCCAATCATTCCCGATAATTTTTCCCGATCATATACATTTTGGCAATGCATTAAGAAAAAAATGAATAAAGCTCGGACGAATATATACATTGAACATACAGTACATAAGTACTGTATTTGTTTATTATGACAATAAATCCTCAAGATGGCATTTACATTATTAACATTCTTTCTGTGAGAGGGATCCACGGATAGAAAGACTTGTGACTTTGTGTATTGTGACTAAATATTGCCATCCAGTGTATTTGTCGAGCTTTCAGTAAATGATACTGCAGCCAAGCCCCAATGCATGATGGGAAGTGGAACCATGATGGGAAGTAAAACCATGACTGTGCGTCGTGCTACCAATTGATATATCTTCTCTGCTTTGGGAAATTATTTAAGGTGTTTAGACAAAGACCAACACATTGCCACCCATGATATTTCTAATCATAGGGAGAGGGATTGCATGGCTATAGCCAATAGAAGAAAGGCTCCAAAGGCTGCCAAAATTCACTCTACTCATTATGTGATGCCTTTTCTCTCTCTATGTAGGTAAAACGGCATCATTACAGATTGAGCGCGACAATGAGTGAGAGGGTCGTGCAGCGCATATATTAATAGCGTTAAATATTCTATCGTGACACATTTAATAAATTAATTGCCGCCGTTATCGGGATATTTTTGTTAGCCCTACCTTAAGGCTAAATTAAAGACTCTAGATGAGTGTAGCATATTATGTCTGTAATGTTAAATACAATGACAATACGATTTAATTAAGATATATATGTATATTAAAAAAAGGCATGGCTGATTTTTTTTGCCGATTCCGATACTTTGAGAATGACGTGACTGGACCCGATCGATCGGCATCTCTAAATGACGGTGTTAGATGACTGTTCGTTCATTCGCCACTTCCTCTCAAAATGGATAGGACGTCTAGCACCGTCAATGGGAGAAATGAGTTAAGTCATACTTGTCCATGAAAGGGTTAAACATCACAATATAAAAATCCCTTCAAACATCCATACCTTCCATTTAGTTCTATTATTTTGCGGGTCCAGTCTTCGGGACAAGTGTGATCATGCAATGCTTCAACTGAATTGAACTGTGTCAAAATATTTCATGGGGAGTATGTGGGAGTTGTGGCCATTGCACCTGCTCGTCGCGGCTGTCGATCTTCACTAGGTCACTGGTTCGACGCTCGCAAAATTCTCGGCTGCGCTTCCAAGTGGTATTGGATTCCGAGAAATAGTAGCAGCTTTCTCCTTTGAGTTCCCACTGAAAGTCACATCTCCAGCAGGTACTCTCTTGGAATACTGTACATGACAATGTTTTCGTGGGTAAGCTGTAGTTAGCTAAAAAATAGCTAACATGATGATTCGAAAATGAAAGGCAAAGAAAGACCTTGGGTGGTAGGCAAACTGTTTTTCAACTCTTCGTAATCAGACAAAAGCTGTTGGTGGTTCCTCTTGAGCTGAACAATTTGGTACGCTGCGAAAAACAATCACATTGGATAATATCGTATAATACAAAAGTGCTGAAAACAAAACCACTCACCGAGCCAACGAAGGGCTACAAGTGCTGAGATCAGAAGAACGCCAAAAACCACCAAGGCTTTTCGTTCGGTTGTGAACTTTGACCTCGCCAACTTGGCACCTGCGACGAGACACACGCTCATACAAAATTACACACTCAGTTGTACACCAGGTGACAGTTTGGTGGTGATGGTGTCCCACAGGGATCAATTCTCAATTCCTTCATCTTTCATGTAACTGACATAATATGATAAATCTTTAGAATACACACTCATTGGAACACTGAATCATGAGGTGTCGTTGAAGCACAGGCGTCCAAAGAGGAAAGTGAAAATGATCGTCGCCATTTTTTCTCCCCACATATTTTGAACAGTCATAACTTGGCAAATCTACAACATATGTGCACCAAACGTCCCGTGCTTGATGAGAGTCTCACCCTGAAGGGTAACGTAGGCAGCTTATAGACCCTACCCACTGACGTCACAAAATCACGTGCTCGCTGTATGGTTCCGCCCCCTTGTCCGTCATTTTGTGTCTGTATTATCAATGGTCTCAATTGATCGAGCAATTTATAATGCATTTCATGGAAGACCCGGTGCTTTCGGATGCCGTAAACTCACTTGATGCGTTGCATAAAAGGCGTTATGTGGAAAAGCTTCAGTTTATCCATTCGCCAGATCCATATTTGATGCCTAAACCGATGTTTTTCGACCCGCTGTCTCTGCCGTATTACTATCTTGTCCACACAAAATCAGTCTATTCTCACGAAAGTTTGAAAAACTTTAAGAGCTTGGAGGCTTATAAATACTTCGTTGCTGGTTGGGTGAAACAGGTCCTCGTCCATGAAAATTCGGCAGGAATCTATCTTGTGCTTGGAAAGGTGAGTTATGAAATTTTCAATTCAAAATCTTTTGTTATTGCTAACATCCACTGTCAAGTCTAATGTATTTCATGTCGTTTGTCAATGGAGTTAGGGCTTTTAATGTTTATATGGTTTAGCGATAGCACTCTCACTACATACATACGTGTATGTTGTCGGCGATTAGCCTAGCAATGATCTTAATTGTGGTTGTCAGCCCAAAACCCTCTAAATATATATTAAATGCATCTTACCAGATATAAAATGACTACTACATAATCTGTGGTAATCGTTTGGAGCCCAGTTTTCTCGTCGAATTGCAGCAGCCCATCTCGCTCTCTTCTCTCCGGGTGTCTCGGAATCCGGTAGAACTTCAAGTCTCTCCGTCTTCTCCGTCTATCTTCTCTGTTATTGCAACCGACCGCCACACACGCCTTCACCATTTTGATTATTGATGTTAACGAGCAGAAAAACACGTCGTAAATAGGAGGAATGTACGTAGCCGTAACAGGTAAACATGATGTGTTGACGGACAATTGGGCGGCACCAGTCAGGAGGAAGGAGTTGTGACGTCACGTGGGTAGGGTCTATAGAGCCATGAAATTTGGCACACTTGCTTGAATTGGCCCAATTAGAAGATATTTATTTTGGTTTTGAATAAGGGTGTGAATGTGCGGCTGAGTAGCGCCTCCTTTTTCTAGAACCCTCTACAATAGTTTTTTTCACCTAGGTATTTGAATGTACAGGGTGTCCATAAAGTCTCTTTACCATTTAAAAATGTATTAAAAATGCAATTGATTAGATATTTTATTCAGATTTGTTCTATTGTAGTCAGTGTTTATTAAAGTTTTTATTACACTGCATCTGGTCCATTTTTCTTCATCGAGACATCAATTTCTGCAAATGTTTACCTTGACCTTTTAACTGAATATGTGGCACCACAACTGAATGACGTTCAACCGACCATCATTTTTCAGCAAGATGGTGCACCACCACATTGGGGGCTGCATGTTCGTGGGTTCCTCAATCAAACATTTCCAGACCAATGGATTGGAAGGGATGGGCCAATTCCTTGGCCGCCACGTTCACCAGATATCACTCCCCTGGACTTCTTTCTATGGGGCTATGTAAAAGATATAGTGTATTGCAGGGGTCCCCATCTGCCGGGCCGCGGACCGGTACCAGTCCGTGGCCCATTTGCTACCGGGCCGCACAGAAATAATAATTTAATAACGACCGCATTCTGGCCGAATTAACTACTACGGGATAGGTTATAATGTCGTCACAGAAATCCATTGATTGGACAGCTAGCAGTACATCTTGTTTGTGTACAGTATACTGTATAATATACATATCTATGTGCGCTTGTCCTCGAGAATAACGTATTACTAGGCCGCGGGCGCAGCACGTTTGTTCAAGATAATTTTTAAAAAATCTTTCTTTGAAGATTGTGTCGTTTTCTTTCCAAAACACTCCTCCAGTGTCGTTTGCCTTGTGTTTTACATCACTCTCCACATTTTTCTCACGCTTCTTACTTCTTCCAACTTCCGTTTCCTGACTATTTCTCTTCACTTCCTTTCATGGTCCGATATGAGTTCTTACCAAATGCGCTACTGCCCTCCAGTGGCCAGTTTTATTGCTTTAAAATGGATTTCGAGCATCGTGCTTTGGAGCGAAGTTGCATCAGAACGTAGAGATGTCTCTTGTGAAAAAACAAGGGGAAGACATATAAATACGTTTTTGGGACACTGACACAATTAAACATAGAACATATTCATACGTTTTTGGGAGCAAAATGATTTAATAGAGTTATCGGCTTGCCATTATCTGTTATCGGTTGGAACGAGGAGTAAATTATCGGTTATTGGTATCGGTTGAAAAATGTATTATCGTGTATCACTAGTTCACATAGATTACGTTGTGCTGAGAAAAGAAAAATACAATTGTTAAAAAAAAAAAAAAAAACATCTTACGCAGTTACTCATCAGGTTACTACTTACTTTAGTATACTTTTAACCAAGTACTTTTTTACTTGTATTGAGTACATTTTTTGAATGACTACTTTTACTCGAGTAATATTAGTGTGAAGTAACGCTACTCTTACTTGAGTAAAATTTTTGGCTACTCTACCCACCTTTGATGTACAGTAAACATTTATGAATAGGAAATCTTTCATAAAACTCAAGAAATACATCACAGTTTAGCTGCAAGAATGAAATTTAGACTTGTAGTTTATGTCAAAGAGATTTTACCAATGGGAAGAGACAACCTACCACTCGGTGGCTTTGAATGTGATCTTGCCCCGCTGACTAAGGCGTAGTCATTCTCATAAGATGTTGAAGCTGCAGCTGTTCAACCAAATTCAGCCAGTTTGACAAATATAAGTACTCAATAATACGCGGGTCATACTTTTCGTTCCGAACTCACCCCTTTCACCATTTCCCGATTCGACGAAAACCTCCAAGTCGACCACATCTGGCCCGGGCATTTTAGCGCTTGACTGGACTTGACTTCCTTATTCAAATGAGGAAGATTTGCAATAATCACCAAAATCTGCTTTTTTTCTGAGTTCTGAGATGCACTTCCTCTTTTGTAAGTCTACTTCAAAGCACAGCGTTTCCAGAAAAGAGACAAATGTCAACATTTTCTTGTTTGCATCATTTTTCTGTGCCACATAACTAGAGACAGAAGCTGTGCACAATAAAGAAAACTAAAGCAGTAACTTAAAAGGACAACAATTTAAAATGATAAGTGATTAGGCACTAAAATGACGTCGTCGGTATCGAGGAGTACGAAGAAATGACGTGCCGACGCTTTGTAATATGTACTTTTAGATTTGCAATTATCATCAAAATCTTTTTTTTTCTGAGTTCTGAGGTGCACTTCCTCTTTTTTAAAGTGCGTACGACAGGAGGAAAAAAAGTCTTAAATAGCATTATTATGTGAATTAGAATCATATTTTGAGACGATTCAACTATATACAACAATTTGGCAAAGCCAGATGACGAGAAATTAGTCTTTTAATCTGCTGGTTAGCCACGCCTACGATTATAGGGCTCTAGTGTCCCCAACAGGAGGATGACGTCGGCAGGAGAATGGTTTTATTTGTTTTACTTTTCAGCCCATTGAAGGGGAATTATTCAGAACGAGGAAAATGCGACGAAGAGAGACGCAAAATGACATTGTTTCAGTCTCTCTACTCCAATATTTTTACAGGACATTCTTTTTATCCAAGTATTTTTCCCCAATAGCTAAATAAATGATATAGTCATGACAAATAAGTGTTGTGCAAAATGGAATATGAAGTATTAAAAATGCATTTATTCAGTACGACATGGCAAAATTACTCCATAATGGTCAAAGCTGTAGACTTCACCTTTACTGTTGCACCTCCCGAACGATATTATATGCCACCGTTTAGTTAGTCGGGCTTTTGTCATTTCCCTGCCCCGGCTTCGGAGAATGTAAACAAACCAAGAGGTGTGACAGCTAGCCGACATGCTAACCCGAACCGAGTGATGTTTCAAAGTCTTCGAAGCGTAAAATCACACATAACTAGCCCAGATCATTTCACACGGCGGCGGCGTTGTCGATTGTTTTCGCCGGATCGGCAACCCGCCCGCCGGCGAGCAAGTTAGAGCTCGTCGTTCCCCTGCTGAGGGCAGAGGGCTCATTTGCAGGGAAGCAGCTGGACAATGACCGCCGGACAAACCGGCCGACGTCGGAGGAGCGCGTAGTTGCCAGATAGTCAACACGATTATGGCAAAATAATGCTTTACTACACGGCGAAGACGTAAACAGTGAGAGAGTCATAGGAGGGCGGCTGCAATTGTTGTGCAGCTAACATGGAAGAATGTGTCAGGAGAGCTTTCCTACATGCCCATCCATGATCAAACGTAAGTAAATAGTCCTTTATTTAAAGAAAGTTTGTAGTGTTTACTTTGTAATCGCTGTATTTGCGGCCATTTTTAATACAAAGTTGCAATTTATGATCGGGTGGAAAATTTGACAGAACACCGGGACACGAAGAGGGCAATAAGCCGAGTATAGTGCTCTACCGGCGGAAGGATGTGCAACAAGCCGCCAGTCGTTGGCCAAGTGGACAAGAAGCATGTCAGCCACAAATGCAAGCCACCTCGGTATTAAAACGTGTGCCATGATCCCAGTATTTAACATAATACAAAACACGATGTTTACTCACTTCCTGGTAAATCCAATAGTCCCACAGTTGTCGCACACTTGTTTTGGCCGATCTCGGGTTGAACGGGAACTTTCTGAAACCCAAAAAGGCTCACATGTCTCTCTCTGGTGCAGCCACAAAAGCCTGCAGCCGTTTGGCTGGCATGATGCGAAAAATAAACAAATTAATCCACAAAATCAGCTGAATCTGATGTCCATCTGCATTCTATAAAGCAATGCTGTATTGTGAGATGCTGACCCAGGCGACGTAATATTCACATTCGTCCTAAACCCGAGAAAGTAGCCGGAAGTCACTCATTTTCATGGCGTGGGAATAAAAAATTGAATATATAAAACGATCGCTTCCACACACATCGAAGCGGTCCATTTAATTCAGGAGCATAAAAAACCGTGTGAAATATGAAATAAACATGCATTTTGGTGTCATACGCACTTTAAGTCTACTTCAAAGAACAGCGTGGGGTCTGTTGAGGTGGTTGCAGCTCAACGTTGCATTCGTAGGAAGAATTGACAGAGAATAAGTTGTCTTTTAGCCAAAACTCGGCGTATTTAATTTCCATTGACATGCGGATACATCCTCTCTCATTGCTGTCTTCATAGGCAATCCCACATATCAAAGTCATCAAAGTCAAACACAAAGAAGTAATAAATGTAGCACTTTAGACAATTAAGTCCCATCCTGCCATCTTGCGGCGAAAAGATAATATGTCAATATTAACAAGCAATAGGAACATTATTTCAGCATCAACTGAGGACACATTTATGAATACAAAACATTTCCTCCACCATTTCTCTCAACACCCCCACTTGTTCTCATGTTGATGGCCTTTTTAACAACCAAAGGAACTTTTAAATTTCAAATTCCAAAAATAACACTGTCAAACTTCTTTAATTTTAACTTTGTTACAGGTTTTGTCATGATATCAGCTATCATGTCTTCCGTTGTCAATCAGGTAGCACTCCGCATTTTCTCTTTTTAGTGCGACACCATCTTCTCTTTTTAGTGCGACTCCACTGCACCGGGTACCATCTGTCAACTCGACGCTGTGGTTCTCTGGTTTGAACGTCTCCTGGAATCTTTTGAACTTGGTCACGTCAGTGATGATATGAGATGTCGCTCCCGTGTCCACCATCAGGCCTCGTTCCCGGATGTTGTGTGTATCCTGACGCCTGGTGTCGGGCTGTTCATCTCTCACCTTGAATGCGAAGTCAGGATCTCTATCTTCAGCAATTTTTCTCGCTCCGTCCGGTTTTTCCTTGCGTCTGCAAGTGGTGTCTTTGTGCGTGTCCGTTTTGCACCGACTACACCATGTCTTTTGTCGACATGATTTTGCACGGTGGCCTTTGATCCCACATTTGAAGCACACCAACTCTGTGTCGTCTTTGATCCGGTCACGGGCGTTTGCTTTTGTGGCTTGCTTTGAAGCTCTTGCTTGAGTCTTCATCACTCTGTTGCTTGATTCTGCTGCATTTAACTTTTCCGTTTCTTCAAAACTTCGGAGTTTGGTTTTGAATTCTGCAAATGTCATGTTCTCATCAGTATGTGCCACATGAATTGTAAATGGCTTGTAACTTTCTGGCAGCCCCTTCAAGACCATTGCAATAAGTAGACCATCTGCCATTGTTTCACCTGCATTTCGCAATGCTGTGATGGCGGTCTCAGCTCTTATTATGTAGTCCACTATGCTTTCTTCGGTTCCCTTTTGAAGAGATGTTAGTACAGTGTACAAATTTATAATCCTGGATTTTCCTTTCCCAGCATAATATTCTCTTAATATTTTCAGAGCTTTTCTTTCGTCATTTGGCGCATCTCTCATTATTAATGAAAGGCTTTTATCATCAAGAAGTTGTATCATTTCAGCATACGCGTCCGCATTTTTCATTTCATCATTTTCTCTCTCTGCTTCAGTGGTTGGTCCTACCTTCTTTAGCCCGATTAGATGAAAATGTCCCAACATTTTAGTTTCCCAGAGTTCATATTTAGCTTCATCTCCGTCAAATGCCAGTTGAGGTAACCTACTTGTTCCTCGTGGATCCATGTTGCCTGTTAGCTTTTTCCGCTAATCAGCAGTCCGTGAGCACGCTGTCCTTCGCGACCTTCTACACGATGGAAACTGACTTTACCTTCGAATGACTCCTGGGCCCATAACCTGTTGAGGTGGTTGCAGCTCAACGTTGCATTCGTAGGAAGAATTGACTGAGAATAAGTTGTCTTTTAGCCAAAACTCGGCGTATTTAATTTCCATTGACATGCGGATACATCCTCTCTCATTGCTGTCTTCACAGGCAATCCCACAAATCAAAGTCATCAAAGTCAAACACAAAGAAGTAATAAATGTAGCACTTTAGACAATTAAGCCCCATCCTGCTATCTTGTGGCGAAAAGATAATATGTCAATATTAACAAGCAATAGGAACATTATTTCAACATCAACTGAGGACACATTTATGAATACAAAACATTTCCTCCACCATTTCTCTCAACAGGGTCAAATTGCCAGAAAACAGAAACAAGTTAACATTTTCCTGTGCATCATTTTTATGATTTTTATGTGCCACATTAAAGTTACTGTAGCGGACCTGCTCCGAATAAGGGTGAGACTTGACTGATGATTTGGTGTCTTTTTTTTATCAAACCTTGCAAAACCGTTCCCTTGAACCATAAGAAAATAAAGCAGTTTACATTGGAAAATAAAACTATCACCAGGATCACCGTAAGAGCTTTTCCTCTTCGCGAGGGGCCGCTAGACTAGGGCTGCGTTCCAATCACGGTTTTAGTTGCCCTCGCTCACTTGTCCTAAGCACTTGCTATGACGTCACACGGAGGCCACTTGGAGGGCGGCGGGAAACTGGGCGGAGGGGGAGCGAAAGACGTAAATGGAACACACCTGCACTCATTCACTCACAGGCAAGAAAATCATGAAACAACCACAAGGTTTTGGAGTAGCGCTATACTGCCAATTCCAAATCAGTGGCACCTCCAGAAGTTCTTCATAGGGGTGGCCAAATGGGGCTACTTAAAACCTTGAGGTGGAACACCAAAAAATAAAAGCCTTAATTTCAGGTTTTTACTATGTTGTAATAATAAACAGGCCAGTAGAAAACTGTCAGATTGACTTACGAATATCACACCTAGTGATATACTTTTGTTGATTGTGTTATATCTTATTTCGTACACTAGTATATTGTGTTAATGTGCATAGTACATAATAGTCCAATCAACATTTTGAGTTCTGCAGCTACTACAATTTAACATTATACTGGCGCGTGCGGTGGCCAACAAATTCATTGGGGGGAGCCGTGGCCAGGCGTGGCCACCCCCTAGAGGCGCCATTATTCTACATTGCACAAAATGCACGGCGACTCATGTCAATAAGCCGGACACGTATTCCACGCTTGATGGCAATACGTCGGTAGCTGGGAATGATCAAATTATTAGTTTTGTATCAAATTTTATTTGGGCAATTCTTTATTTATTGGTCGATACCTTATAATTTGTAGACAACTTTAAATGCATTTAACCTATTTGAAGTTTAGTTTCAGTCCCTCCCAATGGCATTTGATTGGCAGACCATTTATTTTGTTAAAAGCAAAATAGAAAAGCGAAATAGAAACATCAATGAAAAAGAATTATTTTTTCCCCTTTTTTTACGGCAAAAGTGAAAGTCAATAAAAAAGTTACTGTATTATTATTTATTCATTTATTTCTCTTTATATTTACTTATTTATTCATGTGGTTTTTTTATTTATTTTGGCACTATTGTGATTCCATACGTTCTGCCATAACTGCCACATACAGTCTAATTTTTTTAATTTTTTATCAACAATGATGAAATTTACAATTCGAAAGGCAGTTTGGTATAACATTAAAATACCGTGCTGGCAGCTTAATTCACTTTCTTCTTCTTTGGTGGTATATATACAGCAGCCAACGGTGTTTGAGCTTCATTATCACCACCGTATGGAAAATATGTCCATGCGCCATTGCAATGCATTGTGGGATACAGGGAGCTCCGGAGTGACCATCGTTTTTCACTCGATCACTGAGCCCTCTGAGGGTCCATCTCACCAAGTTCACTTCGCTGTTTTGGGAATTGGAACGGCCCTTAAGATGGCGGCCGGGATTCCCCCGGGGGGCGGTGGCTCGGGCAAGTGAGCGAGGGCTCATTTAAACCGCGATTGAAACGCAGCCCAGATCAACTCACACAGTTCGCTGTCACTCTTTTTGGCTCGCCTTCAAACATTGTAAAACACAGGAAATCCACCAAAATAAAAGTGTAATAAGAAGTAATAGCAAATTACGAAATAAAAGACATTCAGTAGACAAAAGAATTAAGCTTTGGTTATTTACACTCCCACCAAAATTATGCATACTAGTTACATCAAACAAATGAATATTTTTCAACAATGAAATAACCGCAATTTAGTTAGCTACATTAACCTCTGGGTAAATGTTAATAATCAATGTCCAACACAATGTCATCAACTTTCCAGGTTTCCAGGTTACGATTCGATTAAAAAAACGATACATTTTTTAGGCCGAGCGATTCGATACGATTCGATGCAGTTTAAGAACGATACGGTTCGATACAGAGTGAAAACGTTACGATAGTAAACATTTGTTGTGTGTTCGTACAGTATTTTAAACATATA
This sequence comes from Corythoichthys intestinalis, assembly GCF_030265065.1. Taxonomy (NCBI): domain Eukaryota; kingdom Metazoa; phylum Chordata; class Actinopteri; order Syngnathiformes; family Syngnathidae; genus Corythoichthys; species Corythoichthys intestinalis. The sequence continues at coordinate 26,663,416 of NC_080416.1, forward strand.
AAAAAAGACCACATTTTTTAATAGCAAAATTAAACAACAAAATTTCATACCAATGTTATGTTTTATTTTTTTATGAGAAAAAAAATAAGGCTTACTATATGACCGTCATTTTGTTGGATGGGATTGATAATAATTAATAATAAAACAGTCATTTAATTACTGTATTTCCTGGTGTTTTGAACACTATAGGTAAGTAATTTAAGTGCAAACTTTCAACGTAAACATCTTACGAGCAAAAAATATTATATGCAGCAACTCTTGAAAAAAAAAAAAAAAGAATTAAACCTGTTAGTGTTATCATAAATAAATACTAAATTATGCTTTACCACTGGTATAATTGGGGGAATAAAAACATGGCATTTTAGACAGACAGGTCTATAATCATTACTTTAACCTTATACACAGCAAAGTCTTATGCCTGTGCTTCCACATTTTTTTATTCCTCATCCCTGTCTCTATCTCTTTTAAAGGGCAGATTTTTCTTGAGGAAGATCAACTGATCCACATGTTCATGTTTAAGTAGACTGCGTTTCGTGGAAACAATATCTCCAGCAGATCGTGCTGCCCTTTCCACCATTGTAGCGGGTTATTCTTCAGGGTTAAAAACTCACGATCTTTGTACCGCTTCACACTCGCTCTGTCCCATGCGAACAGATCTGGCTGCCTTCGTCATTTCAAAGTCTGACTTTTGTTTTCCTGGGTGCGTTGAAATCAATCGCTGCACGTCGCTGGCGTGGTGCGCAAACTGCCCATTGCTTTAGCATGTTGCTTCGTTGCCACTACTAGTTTCGTTTTGGGTTGTGAAGAAAACGCTATGGAGCGTGCGTTGCAGTGGTTTTGTTAGCTCTCGCGTTGTTATGACACGCCCGTGACGATCGGGTAATGACGGCGACTACTAGCGGTTCCGCCGAAATGAATGGGAAGTTGAGGCAACCACGACAGCGGTCACAATCTAAGTGCGCTGTGTGGTGAATGACACAAGCGCAGCATGTGAGGTAAAAGCTAAATTATTATCATATTAAGCAATGGATCGAACTAGGCATTAGAAGACGATTCTTGTGCTTGCGAAAGCCGAATTCTATCTCTACTATCGGTTCATTGAATATTTAATGGCTAATTACTGTCGAATGGTAACTTTATCATCGATACAGCTGTATCTCTCACCTGTAAAACCGAATATCAGGTGTGTTGTTCTGACAAAATTTGCAACCCATCAAAAATTGCTACCTTGCGGGTTTTGCGCATGCGCGTAACATTAAAAATGGCCGCGAATGCGGCAATTCCAAAGTAAACACTACAAACTTTCTTAAAGAAAGGAATATTTACTTAATTTTCATCATGTAAAGACATGTACAAAAGTTCTCAGACACATCCTACCATGTTAGCTGCACACAGTAACTGCACTCCGCGCTCTCACTGTTAATAACTTTGCCGCGTCGTTAAGTATTAATTTAAGCCATTTTCGTGTTGCACATGTATGTTTATGATGTATCTAGTTTAGTTAGCACTTTGGATAACATTGAGAGTCCAACTGAATGTAAAAGAGGGGGTTTTCAGCGCCACAAAAGCTTTGGGAGCAAAACTTTATAAGGGAGCAAATTTTGACAGAACACCGGTCGTATCGGTTTATCGTTCTCAAGATTACCTTTTAGCAAATTAAGTTTCTCACCAGGTGAAATGCCTTTGCAGTCGACAAGTGCATCAAACGATGCCCTCCAACCAATGTAGGAGATTGGATCCCCACTGACAACCGTGGGCATTGGCACTGGTATTCTGTTTATAACAATGCTGTCTTTGATGGCTTTGGCCAACTGCGCAATGTCCGTGGGAGGTGCTGGTGTAGTTACATCGGGAACCAGATCAGACACATTTAGATATTTTGGAATGAACTCTTGGATTTGAGGATTGAGTGGGTGACTTATGCCACTCTTAGGTGCTGGTGCTTCATGTCTTGCTTGATTGTCGACAGAGAAATTATCATTGCCATGATAGTCCATATCCACACCAGTTTCTCTGTCATAAACCCCACATTTAGCATGAGCAGCTTCCATTCCCTTTTCTGCCTTTAAACGCTCAAGTTCCAATTTTTGTACCTCCAACTCCTTTCTGTGTTGCTCCTCAATGTCTCTTATTTTCTCCTTTTGTTTAATTTCCATTTGCAGAATTTTATATTCTGCTTCCTTTGCTGCCAGCTCTGCTGCTGCCTCAATCCTTTTAGCTTCTTCAATGCTTGAGGTGTTTGTTTGCTTGCTGACACCTGATTCTTCAATTGCGGCAATACGCTCATTGATGATTTTCATAATGTCCTTTGTTACTGAGTCACAAGCATCCATCTTGCGTCTTGCAACAAAAGATGGTGGTGTATGCTCTTTTAGTTTATTGTACACCTCCGTCATGCTTCGCATTCCTTTTTCAGTATCATCAGCCATTGAACACAGCATATGTTCTGATAAGTCAGACTACTCTTTCTCTTTCTCTGGATGAACTTTCTCTGGATGTCTTGACTATCCCTTTACATTGTTCATATAGCCGAATCAGTCTCTTTTCCTTTTTATTTAACTCCTCCGTATGACATGCAGGCATTTTGTATGTTAGCACCAGGGGTGAAAGTGGGCCAGAACAGTCAGGAACGCAGTTTCGGTATAAGGTTCAGGGCCAGAACGCAGCTCCGGTATAAGATTCAGGGCCGGAATGCTGTTCCGGTACATGGTGCTTTAATTCCGAAAATATGACAGCACTGTCAAAACGCTATTGAAAAAAAAAAATGCTAAACTGCCACACATGCATTTCAGCCCCAAGAATAAAACAATCTACCAACACCAGATTTACATACACAAGTGTTAACAACAAGCATAATAAAGTGCTTGTGTAGCGTAATCCGTTTCCTCCAATATTTATTGTAGCTTTGAGCTTCCTCATTTTCCTCATTTTCTCCTGCTCGGTAGCTGTTGGCATGGCGACATTGGTTGAGTGGAGGGCCAGCGCATCTCTCAGATGTCCCGTATTCCGCTGGACGTGCTTGATCATTTCAAGGGTACTATTCCATCTAGTTGACACTTCCTGTGTGAGCGACTCTTTCTTCTGATTGTGTGCGATCTGTTGCTGCTCTAACTCCACGGCATTTGCTGGGCTGTGTTTGAAATGTCCAACTTTTCAGCATTTTGCCAATGCGCTGTCAAATGGGCTGTTGTGTAAAGAAACCGTGACTGCTCGGTGCACACTGTGTGCGATGCACGGCAAGTGTTCAAAAGGAAGCTGTCTGGCCGCAGCAATCAAGTTGCCTGCACTATCAGTGGTCAGGGAGACCACTTTGTGTTCAATGTTCCAGTCTTTGGCTACTTGCATGAAATGCGCTGCAACAACGTCGCTGAAGTGCCTCTCTTCGGTCTTCATAACAGTCAAAGCATGCGACTGAAATTCCCACAGTGGGCCGAATTAATGTGCTGTTACCCCGTGGTAGTTATCATTACTGAGGGACGTCCAGTAATCTCCAGTGAGCGCGACTGTGTTTGTCTGCTCCAACGCGTGCTGTACCTTGGACTTCTCCGTGAACTTTCCGTTCAGAATTGTTTTCGTTTCACTTAAACAGCCTACTCTTTAACAGCGAGTGAGCAGGCAAGATCAAGCACATGTTTTCGGGTTACGACTTTTTTTCTCACGTTGCAACCAGTGCCCACAGTTGATAAAAACTACAAGTCCACTTGGTCACAATGAACGTTAATCTCGCGATAAAAAAAATGACGCCGTTAAAATTGATTTTCGTTAACGCGTTAATATATATATTTACGCTTCTAGTAGTTAACGCACAGCACAGAAAGTCTCATCGGAATCTCATCTACGTCGTGCTGGACCCATTTTTGGAGATTCCGTGGGTTCCTCTGGTTTGATTTTGCAGTTTTAACTTTGTCAACACTTACGCTTACGCCAACTGCACTTCATGTTGTTCTGTCTGAACCGGAAGTTCAGAGCAGAGATTGTCAAAGATGGCACCGCCCATGTTTCACTCCGGAAACTTGTCTATTGATTTTCAGTCACTTCCTGTTGATTTGGGGGCATTTATTGGTTTCTTCCTGTTGTTTGAAAAAAATAAGTAGGAAAATTCTCTTTATTAAATGCCTTATTGAGTGAGTCCACTAAAATCCACTGAGGCTTTGACGCTCACGCTGCCGAGAACAGCCCCTCACCTACACAATGAGGGACAAAACACACGGGAGGTGAACTGGCTCACGTTCAACGCATTTTTAATGGAATGAGCGTGACAGAGCGAAAATCGCCAACCCTCTTGCGCCGAAGCGACACGCGCCGTTCCTACATGTGAAATTTCACGCTCATACAGGTTATTGCTGTCTTGTTGTGTTTGCCAGGGCGTGCAGTGAAGCAGGGCATGATCCTCCCATCTAGCCAATCATCATCGCGCTTACATTTGTGTCACCACCCTTCCCAACTCCAGCACTGCTTTCTCCAGGTAGGCAGCTGATGTGTGAAAAAAATCGGACCACTTGTGCTTCATTCAACCAAATTGTTGTAATGCGCCCCTCCACATCCTTAGTAACAGTAAACACGTTGCAAAGATGGGATAAGTTATCAACCCTATACACTCTGCGCTGTACAAATGGTGGACGCCGGCGTCCTCTTGATTTCTCTGCGCCATAACGTCTGTTGTACTCGTCATAAAGTCGTCATTTTTGACCAGTGAATAGTAATTTTGTATATAAAAAAAGGTTTCAGATATTTTTTCAAAAAATGTGGTATCGGTTCAGTATTTCTGTTCGGTATCAGCTGATACCACACAGAAGTCAAAAAATGTTATAGGTGCAACACTAGAAGTTTTCTCTGGTCCTCTGCCTAATTTGGTCAATGATGAGATGTACTCTAGATTCTCATCATTTAACCGCTGGTTGTCTAGATGGTGCCCAGAAAACGATATAGTCTTTGTTGATAACTGGCACGCGTTTTGGGGCAAGCCCGGGCTCATGCGCCGAGACGGCATTCATCCGACTTGGGACGGTGCTGCTCTCTTAACTCGAAATTTGGCCGCCAAACTAAGTCTCCCAAAGTGACACTTCAGAGTGGGGGCCCGGGTGCAGTGTTGTTGTGTAAAATACAACACTGTTAGTAGTGACCACTCGCCTCTTTCCGAGCTGTCACAAATCCAAAATTCAGGACAGAAGATAGAGACTGTGTCCGTGCCTCGTATAGTGAACAGGGGAAAACCGAGTACTGTAGGAACGAGACCAAAGAATTTAATACATATAGCCCCTGATAGCAGTGAAAATAAAATAGCTCTTAATAAATATATAAGATGCGGATTATTAAACATCAGGTCAATCTCGCCCAAATCTCTGTTAGTTAATGACTTAATTGGGGATTATAATATTCATATTTTGGCCCTGACTGAAACTTGGCTTCAGCAGGATGACTTTGTTAGACTTAATGAATCCACACCCCCAAGTCACGTGAATTTTCACACAGCTAGAAGCACGGGCCGTGGAGGGGGGGTGGCAGTAATATCACACTCTTGTCTAGGTATGAGCCCAAAAAGTGAAGCTAATTACATTTATAACTCCTTTGAAAGTCTAGCACTATCAATTATAGACGCTAACTGGAAGAACCAAAAACCAGTTCTTTTCATAGTGGTTTACCGTCCCCCTGGTCCCTACTCACAGTTTTTGTTAGATTTCTCTGACTTTTTATCTAGTATTTTGCTAAGCTGGGATAGAATTATAATTGTAGGGGATTTTAATATACATGTTGACGATGAAGGTGACTCCCTTGGTAAGGCCTTTAATGACCTACTAGATGGGACTGGCTTCATTCAAAATGTAAATAAACCAACTCATAGTCACAAGCACACCCTGGACTTGATTTTAACCTACGGTACGGAGATTAGTGATCTTAGTGTCCATCCCCACAACCCCGTACTGTCTGATCATTTTCTAATTACCTTTCAGTTTGTGCTTCAAGATAATCCGCCACTAGTGACTAGAACTCAGATGAAAAGGACATTAGGTGATCACTCTGTTTCAGAGTATAAACAGATCATTCAGCCTATATTTGCCTCCATGTCATCTAATTATGAAGGAGTGATGTCCGGCCTTGCTGTTAATGACGAGTTTGTTGATCGTATTCTGTTTACGTTTCGTACCACCCTCGATGTCGTCGCTCCCTCCAAATTAAAGTTTGTCAAGCCGAGACGAGCCTCTCCCTGGTATAATGCTGAAACACGCTCTCTTAAACAATCGACACGTAAATTAGAAAGACTTTGGCGCCGTTCCAACACAGAGCACACCCTCTCTGCCTGGAAACACAGCTTAGTGACATATAAGCAGGCCTTGCATATGGCTAAAACCAGATATTACTCATCTTTAATAGAGGAAAACAAAAATAATCCTAGGTTTCTGTTCAGCACTGTAGCAAGGCTGACAAACAGTCACACCTCAATAGAACCTTATATCCCAACCACCCTTAGCTGTGATGACTTCCTAAAATTTTTTAACAATAAAATCGCAACTATTGGAAATAAAATAAATGAATCACTTCCAATTATTAGGTCTGATAAAGTGCAGACAAAGAATTCGGAATCTCCTATAAACCCCTCTAAAATATTAAATAACTTTACCACTGTAGACCAAATTGATGTAACTTCAATTATAATGTCCTCCAAACCATCAACGTGCCTCCTTGACCCAATCCCAACCAAACTTTTTAAAGAGACCCTGCCTCTAACTATTGACACTATCTTAAATATAATAAATACCTCATTAGTTACTGGCTACGTGCCGCAGTCCTTTAAATATGCAGTTATTAAACCGCTCTTGAAAAAACCTACTCTTGATCCTGATATTTTGGCCAATTATAGACCTATTTCTAACTTACCATTTCTCTCCAAAGTCCTTGAAAGAGTGGTAATTAAACAGCTCTGTCAGCACCTACAGGACAATAGTTTATTTGAACAGTTCCAGTCTGGCTTTCGAGCTCATCATAGCACTGAAACCGCATTAGTTAAAGTAACTAATGACTTGTTACTTGCCGCTGACGTTGGATTAGTCTCGATCCTGGTTCTGCTGGACCTGAGCGCAGCCTTTGACACAATCGACCATAATATCTTATTGCAGAGATTAGAACGTGACATAGGCATTAGAGGAGCAGCCCTCTGCTAGTTTAAATCATATTTATCTAATAGGTACCACTTTGTCAATGTAAACCAGCAATCATCATCGTACTCTAGAGTTAGTTATGGTGTGCCGCAAGGATCTGTCCTCGGGCCCATCTTGTTTACGCTGTATATGCTTCCTCTAGGTAATATCATCAGAAAACATAGCATTAACTTTCATTGTTACGCTGACGACACACAAATGTATTTATCAATTAAACCTGAGCAGGTCAGGCAAGTAGAAAAACTAAGCGCCTGCGTCCGAGATATAAATACCTGGATGAGCACTAACTATCTTCTACTTAACCCTGAAAAGACAGAAGTCCTTATAATAGGCCCGAAAAGTGTTAGAGACTCTTTATCTGCCCAGATAGTCACTCTGGACAATGTAAGTGTAGCCTCCAGCGCCACAGTTAAAAACCTAGGAATTTTATTTGACCCTGACTTATCGTTTAAAGCACACATTAAACAAACCTGTAGAACGGCTTTCTTTCACTTGCGCAACATTGCCAAAATTAGAAATATTTTATCTAAAAGCGATGCAGAAAAATTAATTCACGCGTTCGTTACATCGAGATTGGATTACTGTAACTCCCTACTTGCAGCTTGTCCTAAAAGCTCTCTAAAAGGTCTTCAGCTAGTCCAAAACGCAGCAGCAAGACTTTTAACAGGAACCAATAGAAGAGAGCACATCACCCCTGTGCTCCAGGCACTTCACTGGCTTCCAGTCGAGTTTAGAATTAAATTTAAAATACTCCTTCTTACATTTAAGACCATTAATGGGTTGGGGCCATCTTATCTCACCGATGCTCTGGTTCCATACCGCCCCAACAGAACACTCTGATCTCAGAATGCAGGTCTACTGGTAGTTCCCAGGGTTTATAAAAGTACTGTCGGAGCTAGAGCCTTTAGCCACCAAGCCCCTGTTTTATGGAATCAGCTTCCAGCTAGTATTAAAGAAGCTGAGACAGTCTGCACATTTAAGATTAGATTAAAAACGTTCCTATTCGACAAAGCTTATGGTTAGGCTAGTTGAAGTCGGAGTAGACTCACTGTTTAGTCTAAGCTGCACTAGAAGCTATAATGCTGGGGGCAGTACAGCCGCTGAGTTCTATCTCCTTTTCTTACTCTACCTACCACTTGTCTTACTTTATTTCTATTTTCCAATGTTAATATCTAGTTGTCTAGTCTCTTCATCACTAGTCACCCGGTGTCCCCTTTCCCCCCTCCCCTCTGGGGAGGGGCTATTTTTCAGCTGCAGCCTCCTGACTGTCCGGACCCCTGGCTGGATAGACGTCCTCGCTGCTACCCCCGTCTCACCTGACTAGAGGGACCTCTTCATGCTCCTTTACTCCACTGTATTTTTACGGACTATAATTTTGCTTGCTAATTCCCATTAGCCGTTCTGGGGTTCCTGTCTATCCGTCCTGGGAGTGGATCTCTCCTGACTGTGGTACTCCCCAAGGTTTCTCATTTTTCTCCCAATTGACTCTGGAGTTTTTGGAGTTTTTCCTTGCCGGCATGGAGGGTCTTAAGGATAGGGGATACCCAGGACTTGAACTGTATCTATTCATCTTTGTTGCTTCATTTCTAATCGTGTATCATATTGCCTCTGTAAAGTCCTTTGAGACCTCTGTTGTGATTGAGGGCTATACAAATAAAATTGAATTGAATTGAATTAGAAGTGATAGCTGTTTTTCCACTTTATTTCAGAAATATGATGAATCACTGTATATAATGCCGTGATGACAAAATGACAGAAAAATGCCTAATTTTTAAAGAATTATAGCATACTTCCGGCAGTCAGCTGAGAGAGCAATATCGTGCAGTTTGATAAATACCTGATGTTATAATATTTGCATCTCGTCTTGTATATTGTGTATTATGCTTTCCTGAGCTCAGTATGAAATTAACTGACTTTGCAGAAAGTGCTTGGTGACAAAACGGAGGGAGGAGGAGTTTGCTGACTTCTTGAAACTTCATTTCTGTATGGTACATTCGCTACATTTGACAATGATAGAAGTCCAATTCTGCCTGTGAATGCTCATCTTTCTGTCTTTATGTGAGGACAAATTCAGAGAACGCAACGTGGCAATCCTTTCTGCGCTGCCTTCTCGCAGATCCACCTGTGCGGAACCGCACAGACTTTGTCGAACCAGTTTTGGACGTTTGTAGAGCTGTCCTTCTCACCGATGCGCACGCAGTCCTCGCCGCCTTCCTCGGGCTGATAATTGTTAGGCTCACCCCGGGCCCAGAATTTGAAGCTGAGCGCACGCAAATGACAAACTATATTTTAAAAAGAACACCTGAAGACATCTTCGGAATCACGTTGAGCACCCACAGAAGCAGTACCTTGAATCCAGACGGGACCCGTCCACCCACAGCCATTGATCCTCCTGCTGGGAGTCTGTCAGGCCGATCCAGAACTTATCCCATGGGGAGGACATGATGTCTTTCAGTCTCAGTTGCAAAAATCTCTAATGGAATTAGAGAATAAAATAAACAGGTGTCATTAGACTTTCATTCCTTCAGCATGCCTGTTTTCTCTCTTCCTAGATTGCAAGGTATTTTGGGATTTTTAATCATATTTTATTTTAATTGAGGGTAGCTTTGCATGTAGCGCAAAAGCGACCATCTATAATTAGCCCTTTTCACACACATATCCAGGGAAGTTCCCGTGTAAGGTGACCCGGGATTTACTCGCGTCATTGCTTTCACGCATGTAGAGATGTCCCGAGAATGACGCCCGTTGGACACTTTCACACACTTGTCCCGTGTTGCCCACTGGCGCTCTCTGTGCGGGGAGGGCTGTAGGCGCGATTTTATTACCCGGACGTTACGTCGTTTTTGGTCAGCATCGGATGTCACAATGTTGGTCAAATCGTGTTTTGTTCCTGAGGGAGCGTTCCCGACGTCGTAACTGCAGCCAATTCGCTCATCAAGACTGTATTTAAGCCCAGGTGATCCAAGAGAAGGGTGGAAGGAAGAATTCCGCTGGTTTTGTTTTGTTGTCTTATTGACTCTTTGCCTACCACTTAGGTTTGTATAGACCCTACTCACCGACGTCACAGAATGACGTGTCGCTGTATCCGGCCGCCATATTGTCCGTCTCTGTTTAGCCCTATTCTCAATGGTTTCAATTAGTCGTTCAGTTTATAGAGCAGTTCATGGAAGCCCCAGTGCTTTCAGACGCGGTAAACTCATTGGATGCGTTGCATAAAAGGCGTTATGTGGAAAAACTTCCGTCTATTGCTTGGTACACCAGACTCACCGCTGTTCCAGCTATTGAGTCTGGCCACAATTCCCGCGGATACAATTTCCAGGGCGGAGCAAGTCACAGCAAACAGACAGCGGACTGGACCAATCAGCGACAGGCAGACGTGACGTTAGTAAAATGACGAGGGAATGACGAGAGACTTGCGCGCGGAAGTAAACATACGAAGAGAGCGGAGTTTATTCAACATGGCTAGGCGAGACAGACTGTTGTCAATGACTCTTCTCGATGTGTTTTTGGTCATTTAAAACGGATATTACCGTGGATTGGAACATATTCTCGGCTCTGCCGTTCACCATCTGTGTTTTTGTGGAGACGACTTTCGATGCACAAGAGTGACGTTGCTCGTTAAGAACACGTCACGCAAATAAACAAATCTGATTTGTCGACTGATTTTGTACCTGCTCGAGAGGCCGTTAATGGGATGGTTTCCAGACTATACTCTCAGTGTTTGAAAAATACAGGGAGAATAGTCTGGCAGAGCCAGGCAATCAGTCTATCCATTCGCCAAATCCATATTTGATGCATTAATCGATATTTTTCAACCCGCTGTCTTCGCCCTCTCTGCCTGACATCTGCTACCCTGATATCTACAACTATCTTTTCCACAGAAACTCGGCCTATTCTCACGAAACTTTGAAAAACATTAAGAGCAGCACTCTAAGCAACATTATCCTGTGTGATTTCTAAAATGGCGACAATCCAAAAAAAAAAAAAAAAAAGTTGACTGCGATGGCCGACGCTTCAAGGATAGGTGGATATTGGACTATTTCTTCAATAAAACACGCCTCATGTCTGCCTCATTTGCAAAGAGACAGTCGCTGTTTTCAAAGAGTTCGATGTGACGCGATAATAACAAGACACGCTGACATGTACAAAATGAGGGGCGGCTAGCTTGACTTCGTTTTAACGAGTGGAGGGTGGCTTGACCGCAGTTTCGCAAGAGCCCGAGTGTCGAAAGAGAACGCCACAAAGACGAGACTGTTGAAATTATGAATTTAAAAAAATAATAAAGCAAATGTGACACACAGAAGGGCTTGCTAACATTTGTTTAAATATATTGTTCTATGTAAATCAGCCAAGGTAGCCCCCCGCATTTTTACCACACCAAATCTGGCCCCCTTTGCAAAAGGTTTGGACACACCTGTTTAACTGATGATCCGTAGACGAGGCCAGCTTCTTTTACTTGGTACCAGCTAAATATTATTCAAAATGTAATGATGGTGGAAGAAATAAGCATCTTGAATTTGAAACTGTATGTTGTCGGCGATTAGCCTCGCAATAATCTTAATTGTGGTTGTCAGCCCAAAACCCTCTAAATATATATTAAATGCATCTTACCAGGTATAAAATGACTATTACATAATCCGTGGTAATCGTTTGGAGCCCAATTTTCTCGTCGAATTGCAGCAGTCCATCTCGCTCTCCTCTCCGGGTCTCTCGGAATACGGTAGAACTTCAAGTTTCTCCGTCTATCTTCTCTGTTATTGCAACCAACCGCCACACACGCCTTCACCATTTTGATTATTCATGTTAACGAGCAGAAAAACACGCCATAATAGGAGGAATTTACGTAGCGGTACTGCATATACACGACAAATAGACGGACAACATGGCGCGGAGGCGTGGTTGTGACGTCATGTGAGTAGGGTCTATTTTATTGATCCCCATCGACCTACTGTCACGGATGCATCATGTAATTCCATTTTTTTTGCAATCGATCGCGTGTATTTAACAAACCATTGCGTCCCTCCGTTGTTTTCTACTTTAAAGTACAACCTTGTTTCCGCAGTAACGGACCCTAAAATCGGGAATAAAATAAAACACAAATTTCCAAAGATGGGCGATGGACTCTCTTCCTCGGTTCTACTGTCATGGACGCATTGTGTAATTCCCCCTTTTCAGTGATCGATCGCGTGTATTTTTGTATTTACAGTGCCTTGCAAAATTATTCGGCCCCCTTGAACCTTGCAACCTTTCGCCACATTTCAGGCTTCAAACATAAAGATATAAAATTTTAATTTTTTGTCAAGAATCAACAACAAGTGGGACACAATCGTGAAGTGGAACAAAATTTATTGGATAATTTAAACTTTTTTAACAAAAAACTGAAAAGTGGGGCGTGCAATATTATTCGGCCCCCTTGCGTTAATAGTAGCGCCACCTTTTGCTCCAATTACAGCTGCAAGTCGCTTGGGGTATGTTTCTATCAGTTTTGCACATCGAGAGACTGACATTCTTGCCCATTCTTCCTTGCAAAACAGCTCGAGCTCAGTGAGGTTGGATGGAGAGTGTTTGTGAACAGCAGTCTTCAGCTCTTTCCACAGATTCTCCATTGGATTCAGGTCTGGACTTTGACTTGGCCATTCTAACACCTGGATACGTTTATTTTTGAACCATTCCATTGTAGATTTGGCTTTATGTTTTGGATCATTGTCCTGTTGGAAGATAAATCTCCGTCCCAGTCTCAGGTGTTGTGCAGATACCAACAGGTTTTCTTCCAGAATGTTGCTGTATTTGGCTGCATCCATCTTCTCGTCAATTTTAACCATCTTCCCTGTCCCTGCTGAAGAAAAGCAGGCCCAAACCATGATGCTGCCACCACCATGTTTGACAGTGGGGATGGTGTGTTCAGGGTGATGAGCTGTATTGCTTTTACGCCAAACATATCGTTTTGCATTGTGGCCAAAAAGTTCAATTTTGGTTTCATCTGACCAGAGCACCTTCTTCCACATGTTTGGTGTGTCTCCCAGGTGGCTTGTGGCAAACTTTAAACGAGACTTTTTATGGATATCTTGAGAAATGGCTTTCTTGCCACTCTTCCATAAAGGCCATATTTGTGCAGTGTACGACTGATTAATTAAAATAATTAAAAAAAAAATTAAATTTCATATCTTTATGTCTGAAGCCTGAAATGTGGCGAAAGGTTGCAAGATTCAAGGGGGCCGAATACTTTTGCAAGGCACTGTATTAAACCATTGAACGCATCCCTCCGTTGTTTTATGCTTTGAAGTATAACCTTGTTTCCGCACTTGCGGACCCTAAAATCGGGAATAAAATAAAACACAAATTTCCAAAGATGGGTGATGGACTCTCTTCCTCGGTTCTACTGTCATCGACGCATTGTGTAATTCCCCCTTTTCAGTGATTGATCGTGTGTATTTTTGTATTTATTAAATCATTGAACGCATCCCTCCTTTGTTTTCTGTTTTGAAGTACAACCTTGTTTCCGCAGTAGCGGACCCTAACATCGGGAATAAAATAAAACGCACATTTCCAAAGATGGGCGATGGATTTTCTTCCTCGGTTCTACTGTCACGGACGCATTGTGTAAATCCTCCTTTTCAGCCAGCGATCGCGTGTATTTTTGTTTGCGGCTCAGCGGCGGCGAGAGGCTCGCCCTCTCCCCTCGCTTCAGACCTCACCGAGTAGGAGGGCGGCCACGGCGCACATGGAAGCCTCGAGCGCGGGCCCGGGGGGAGCCACCGCAGGTGCAGATCTTGGTAGTAGTAGCAAATATGTATTTAATAAACCATTGAACGCATCCCTCTGTTTTTTTTATGCTTTGAAGTACAACCTTTTTTCCGCAGTAGCGAAAGTAGAATAGTAGAGGAAGTGGCGACCAGCCCGCCATGATATTTACCTCATCAGCCATCGTGCTGTGAACTGGGAATTTAACACCTGCTTTCACGCACACCGCTTCCCAGGAAAGTCCCGGACAGGATACCGATGATAATGTCCGCGTAATCTCCGTGTCAGTCGACCCGGGAATTTTTTTTCACATACAACTGCCGCACGGTACAATCCCGCAATATTCCCGGTGTTTCTGAGTGTGTGAAAGGGGCTATTGATGGTAATTTTGCATCTAATGGAAACGCTACTATGTATAATATTCCTTTTTTTTTTCAGTGGCGTTTCTTCAGCGCGCTGCCCCACTAAAACCGTTTGATCTACCAACACAACAACCTTCATTTTATTCACCAAAACGACCGGAATTCTCATGCTAGACGGGCTCTCTGTCGTTTGACACCCCAAAAAAATTCAAAACGATACTTGTCGTAGATTTTGTCAAAATTACTTAATTTTTCACATAAAAAATTTCAGGGCACTAAGGGGCACAAAAATTGTATGCAGTTTTTGCCATAGGCGGAGTTTGACAATTAGGGGGGGGGCATGTCGATGACCCTGAAACGCAGTGTCAGCAATAAAAAAACGTGTAAGATTCTAGTAGCCACCCTTTGCTCTGATTACTTTTTTGCACACTCTTGCCATTCTCTTGATGAGCTTCAAGAGGGAGTCACCTAAAATGGTTTTTGATTTCACAGGTATACCTTTTCAGGGTTGATAAGTGGAATTTCTTGCTTTGTCAATGGGGTCGGAACCTTCATTTGTGTTGCATTGAATGAGGTGTGTCAAAATTTTTGGCCTGTACTCAGGCCCGGAGTGGCTAATCGGGAGGATCGGTACACTTCCCGGTGGGCCGGCCTGACGTTTGGGCCGGTCGTAATATCCATTTTTTAATGAAGCTGTCAGGTAAACTCGTTAATAACGGCATTAACGCAACCCCCCTTTATGCGATAAATTATGACCCTTCCAGTATCCCGTAGTTTGAAATTCAAGACCCCGCGACGCACTCCCAATGCCGCCAGCTCTGGGAGAGAGTATCATCCTCTTGACTTGATCCTGGTAAAACTTAATTTTTGGGTTTTAATGGCCAAAATTAGGCACCTAGAGAAAGCGTGAACCCGTCTGGCTGCTTGGGGCGACCCATTATGGTTGTTTTCGAGCATGTTTGGATGAAAGTACAGTGATGAACCTACCGGCGTGTTGGGCAGCTGTCGTGGCCGCCAAGGACGCCCTACAGTCGGGCAAAAGCATACGGAAGCTCGGGGTGAAATCCCCTTGGCCAGTGAAACGTAACTTTGTCTTTTTTAGACCATAATGTGGCACTCTTGTCATTTATTACTGCAATGCACCGATGCAGTAAACTCTGAATGAACGGCTAGAATTAAAGAATTTCATTGTTTTAGAGCAATACTAAAACGTCCACTATGAAGGCTGCAGGCACATTGCACCTGTGTCACGGCCGTCCAAAGTTCACTAAGGATTGCGGTGAAATCCACGCTCTCAAGCAAAACATAACTTTGGAATTTTAACACAAAGCTTGGCACTCTGAGGTTGATTGATGGGGGCAAATTCTCCTGAAATGCACAGATGTTTGAACTGCAAAGTGCTTTGGGAGACAGCCGTTTTGGCGAGGACAGTCATTTTATCTTTCAGATTTCATTTTTGGGGAATTTTATGTCATAAATAAGAGGAAATCCCTGATAGCCAATGATAAATTACATTAAAGTATATACAGTACTTCCCGGAAATTTTGAATGTCAAGTACAGTGTATCACAAAAGTGAGTACACATTTCACATTTCTGCTGATATTCAAGTATATCTTTACATGGGACAACACTGACAAAATGACACTTTGACACAATGAAAAGTAGTCTGTGTGTAGCTTATATAATAAATTTATTTTCCCCTCAAAGTAACTCAAAATATAGCCATTAATATCCAAACCCCTGGCAACCAGTACTCTTTTCTTTATTCTGATGAGGCTTAAATTTGAGGTAAGGTAAGCACATTGGTCAACGTCTGTGCTAATAGGCATACTGTATTTAAAAATTAAAAGATTAAAAAAAATGCCACCAATCGCAAGTTTACTATTGACAGCATGCGATTAATCACGATGAAAATTTTTAATCAATTGACAGCACGATTACAATTACAATATTTCAATACGGTCGGCCATGATATAATGTGGGCCGGTCTGTGGCATGAAACTCCCAGGCTGAAAATGTGTCCAACCCCGGCCCTGCCTGTATATCGGCTGGGTAGCTCAGTTTATAAGGCATCCGCCTTAACTCAAGGCAAAATCAACTTTTTCAGACATTTTACCGGCTAAGTCTTTATTTTTTATTATTATACTGTACAGTGGTACCTCTACTTACTAAATTAATTGGTTCTAGAAGTAGTTTCGTAACTTGAAAATCCTGTAAGCAGAGATGCGTTTTCCATGTAAATGCCCTAATCCATTCCGAGAACCCCAAAACTCATACATCAATCTTTTATAATGCATAAAAATGCAACAAATACATGTTGAAATTAGATTATTGCACAATAAACATAAAATCAGAGTTGTGCATGATGTAAAAAAAAAAAAAAGAATAGTAGTTAATACACTCTTTTAAAGCTGTCGGAACACAAGGGGCAAATGAAGAGGACGCTGGGATACACACATACACATACTGTAGAGGTCCCTTTTAGCCGATTGGATGCCAGGAATGCTAGGCAATAGCCAATGGCAGAGCAGCTATAAGTATGTTACATCAAGTAAACTCTTGGAGCTGCAAGTACTAGCCATACTGTTTTTTTGAAGCCTTTCATATCCAGAAACTTCTGTAACAAGAGGCATTATTTTCACGTTTAGGCGTGTCACCCTGAAAATTCTGAAAGTAGGGACGTTCGTAAGTAGATATATCACTGTACAGGAAAGTCAATTAGGGGAAATGAAATTTTTAGACCATCAGATGGGGCACAGCCCGGCTTGCCTCCCCTCAATACCCGCTTATGGTTTTTGCCCAAAATGTACTTTTTGGCCGAAATCGACAGGAAACAATCTTGAAATTCCCCAGTCGACAAAAAGCGAGCCGATATACCAAGCATCACAGCAAAGCTACGATCACAATTTCTCCTAATTTAGTAGTATCATGTAATTTTTTTTTTCAGTGAATGTACTAGTTTTCATTTGTTCAGTTTTTCATACGTTGAGTAATTTTTCAGGTACAAGAAAAAAATACAATGGAACAGAAGATAATTAAAAAAAGAAAATTATTTTCTTATTTTCATATATAAATATTGCTTGTAGAGATAAACTATAAGGGATTAGTGTCTCTAATTTCAATACATTTATATTAGTTTTGTAAACAAGTTTGAAATACTACTCGTTTTCTTTCTTTATATCATAGTATTTTATTTATTTGAATAAACTATTTTTGGTCATTTGAATCCCCCTCTTTTTTACACTTAAGACCTTTAACCCTCGATAAGATAAGTGGCTGTTTTTGGTCATTTAAAAAAACTATTAAAAGTATGAACAATTATTGATGGTTACATGCAAAGCTACCATCTAAAAAACATTTTTATTATTATTTATTAATTGGTGTACAACCTTTTCAAATTATTCAACATTGTTGTATTTTTTTTAATTTATTAAAGCTCTAAATCAGGGGTGTCCAAACTTTTTGCAAAGGGGGCCAGATTTGGTGTTGTAAACATGTGTGGTGCCGACATTGGCTGACGTCCTTTATTTTGAACAATATATTTAAGCAAATTTTAGCGAGCCATTATGTGTGTCACATTTGCTTTATTTATTTTTTTTAATTAATAATTTCAACAATCTCGCAACTAGCCTTTGTGGTGGTCTCTTTCGACTCTCGGGCTCTTATGAAATACCGCAGTTGTAAAATTAAACTAGCTTCAAGTTGCTTCAATTTCTCGCTACGTATCTTCCCTGTAATCTTGTCGTACATGTCAGCGTGTCTTGTTTGGTAAAATCGCCATACATTGAACTCTTTAAAAACAGCGACTGTTTCTTTGCAAATGAGGCAGACACAGTTGTTGCGTATTTTAGTGAAGAAATAGTCCAATTTCCACCTATCCTTGAAGCGTCGGCCTTCACAGTTAACTTTTGTTGTTGTTGATTGTCTCCATTTTAGAAAATTGGGAGTAAAAGGTCACACGGGATAATGATGCTTAGAGTAATGTTGCTTTTTAGTGGGTAAATGACCCACGGGGTAATGTTGCTTAGAGTAATGTTGCTTTTTAGTGGGTAAATGAGGAGCAGCATTTAGTGTGTAAGCTACCTCATATGCTGGTAGCCGTACTGCTGACCAATTTATTAAGTCTGTGTGCGGGCCAGACGTTATTGATTTTATGACAGAGGCTGGGGGCCAGATGAAATTTGACCACGGGCCACATTTGGCCCCCGGGCCAGACTTTGGACATGTCCGCTCTAAATGAATAGAATGTCAATGACTAAAAACAATAAGGGAAAAAAAATGCATCAAAACAAATACAATGTCCAATTCATTTAAACCAGGTGGACTGGTAGTGAATGCTCATTTCTCAGTGCCATTGACGGTGTTAGATGAATGTTCGTTCACTCAACCCCCAGTCAAAATGGATTGGACGTCTAGCACCATCGATGGCAGAAATTAGTTAAATGAGGTCCCTGTATGATTAAAAAAAAAGGTCATAATTTGTGTATGAAAGGGTTAAACATCACAATATAAACATCCACAACTTCCACTTAATTCTATCATTTTGCAGGGCCAATCTTTCAAATGGGACAAGTAAAACAAAATTGAAAAATTAGACTTCGAGTGGGTGTTTTAACTCCCACGACACTGCAGGCGTTATGAAAAGTGTAATCTTTCAATGCTTCAACTGAATTGAAGTGTGTCAAAATATTTCGTGTGAAAGTGTGGGCCGGGCGGTCATTGTACCTGCTCCTTCAGAGTGTCAATCTTCACCAGGTCAGCGGTTTGATGCTGGCAAAATTCTCGGCTGCGCTCCCAAGTTAAAAAGGATTCTGAGAAATAGTAGCAGCTTTCTCCTTCGAGTTCCCAGGTAATCCTCCAGCGGATACTCTCTTTGAATACAAGACAATGTTTTTGTGTGTGAGCTGTAGTTAGCTAAAAAAAAAAAAAAAGCTAACATGATGATGCGAAAATGAAATGCAAAGACCTTGTGTGGCAGGCCAACTGTTTTTCAACTCTTCGTTATCAGACAACAGCTGTTGGTGGTTCCTCTTGAGCTGAACAATTTGGTGCGCTGCGAAAAACAATCACGTTGGATAATATCGTATAATATAAAAGTGCTGAAAACAAAACCACTCACCGAGCCAACGAAGGGCTACAAGCGCTGAGATCAGAAGAATGCCAAAAACCACTAAGGCCTTTCTTTCGGTTGTGAACTTTGACCTCGCCAACTTGGCACCTGTGACGGGACACACGCTCATACAAAATGACACACTCAGTTGTACACCAGGCGATACTTTAGTCGTGATGGTGTCCTGCAGGGATCAAGTCTCAATTCCTTCATCTTTCATGTAACCAGGGGTGAAAGTGGTTAGAATTTCTTGCCGGAACTCCCCAATGTGAAGGTTGCCGCGGAGCCAAAAATTTTATTTTATTTTATTTTTGGGGCGGGGGGTCAAAACTACTGAAATGCAAAGAAAACTGTTTTCGTCAGTTATTTCTATAACACATACAAAAACTGATTTTCATTCAAAATTGTATTTTTTTCAATGATTTGCAAAACAAAAGTTAACAAAAACAGCTATAACCCCAACCACCATCTCCTAATTTTTATTTTCCCTCCTTTCCTCACATACTATATCCCAAATCTCAATTTTAACTACTTAAGAACATAGGATGTATATTAAAATTGAAGATAATGTAAACATTAACTTTTGTTGTGTTTTTTAATAATAAGGATATAAGTAACATACATTCAGAAAAATAAGTACAAATGACTTATATTATGCAGAGTGAAATGGAATATAATTTGAAGATTGCGCAAACATTGACTTTTTTAATCATAAGGAAATGAATAAGTAGCCTAATATGAATGAACAAATATAAGTCCAAAGTGCACATTGACAGCTAAATGTTCTATATTTGGCTTCGTGTGGTTATGTAATATGTTATAGTACAGCACATAGGCGTTGACAGACATATTTCACTGGGGCATGTGCCCCAGTATAGATCAGCAGCGCCCCAGTATAAATTTCCCCGGTTAGGGTTAGATTTCTTCCCGCCTGCTTTACAGGTTGGTGCCAGATAAACTGTCCATCATTGGGAAGATT
This sequence comes from Corythoichthys intestinalis, assembly GCF_030265065.1. Lineage (NCBI taxonomy): Eukaryota > Metazoa > Chordata > Actinopteri > Syngnathiformes > Syngnathidae > Corythoichthys > Corythoichthys intestinalis. The sequence goes on from NC_080416.1 coordinate 26,683,766, forward strand.
TTTTTAAATGTTGGACGCTTGGTATGCTAGCGGGAAAGTGGCACGAAGCCAAAAAAGCGCACCAGAGTGGCAAAAACATTACTTATTTCAGTGAAACAAAGGAGGGTACACTGTTGTGTCCTGTCTCTTCAATGCCAAGCTTGGCGGCACGCCGGCCGTGAATGAACACCTAAAGCGCCGTCACCCTCTTGTAATTTTGGAAGACGACGGCAGACACTTAAAAGATGGCAGATTGTTAGTCCATCTAACTAACTAAATAACATGTTTTATTGAAGTTGCTAACCCTGTCGCGATATGCAATGAGTCCATTTATCTCACGATAAATAAAAATAAGGATGGTAATTTTTACGGCTGCGTTTTATTGTCGTGTACGTGCGTGCATTCATTTGTGCGTGCGTGTACACGTGCGTGTTGATGGCATATGAGACTCCAGTTCTTTTCACAGATGTTTATTGGTCATCAACACGCCGTAGAATTCAAGTTCAGACATACAAAATAAGTAAACACACCTATATTAAACACTGTAAATGTTAGCGTTGCTACATTGAGGCTAATGAGCAAAAAAGACAACCTACTTAAACCTGTTATAAAATATTGGCAGTCTTCTCCAAAACACAAACTTGCGGTTAAAAGGTGACACTTCAAACATGAAAAATTGCTGCTTAACAGCATTTGCAAATGAAAAAAAAAAAGATTACTGACACCACAATGACAAAAATAGCGTTTTTGCGGAGTGTAAACCTTCCTGTTAGCGGTTTAGCGAATGTACTTCCAGTGAACATTTCAAAATAAAAGCACGTCACGTTCGTCATATAAATAACAATTTCTGGAGTTAATCCCACATACTTCAGAATTCAGATTCTACACTAAGAGTAGCTTTAAAATGACACCCTTTATAAAAGATCTGATTGGCAATGAATAATTATTATAATACTATTATATATAGTTGTATACTATATTATTAATGCTAGATATTTTTTTAAGAATTGTTTTGAATCATGTTGGAAAGGCGAAGTCAGTGTTCTGAATCTGTTTACATTCCATTCTTTTGCACTAGTGCTATCAGCATTTGACCTCATTTCTTATTCGCGATTTATTGTTGTTATTTACGTGTTTATTTGTACTTTAATAAAGAATTTAAGTGTTCCAAAATGTTTTTGTGAATTAATAAGCTCCATCAAAAATTTCATTGCTAAATTTGTTTAAAAAAAAAAAAAAAAAGGGGGGAGGGGTATTAGATTAGTCAACTAATCATAAAAATAGTCTGCTGACAAATCTGAAGACAATTAGTCGATTGGGACAGCTCTAGACAGTGTATTGGAACATATTTCCTCCACACCCTTCTCACCTTTTTTATCCCTGACCCATTTTCATGCCTGAGTAATACAGTGGGGCAAATAAGTATTTAGTCAACCACTAATTGTGCAAGTTCTGCCACTTGAAAATATTAGAGAGGCCTGTAATTGTCAACATAGTTAAACCTCAACCATGAGAGACAGAATGTGGAAAAAAAAAAACAGAAAATCACATTGTTTGATTTTTAAATAATTTATTTGCAAATCATGGTGGAAAAAAAGTATTTGGTCAATACTAAAAGTTCATCTCAATACTTTGTTATGTACCCTTTGTTGGCAATAACGGAGGCCAAACGTTTTCTGTAACTTTTCACAAGCTTTTCACACACTGTTGCTGGTATTTAGGCCCATTCCTCCATGCAGATCTCCGCTAGAGCAATGATGTTTTGGGGCTGTCGTGGGCAACACGGACTTTCAACTCCGTCCGCAGATTTTCGATGGGATTGAGACCTGGAGACTGGCTAGGCCACTCCAGGACCTTGAAATGCTTCTTACGAAGCCACTCCTTTGCTTCCCTTGCTGTGTGTTTGGGATCATTAGCCACGTTTACATGCTGACTTTTATTCATACCGATTCAAATCATTCCGAATGGGAATTTCACATCAGCTGTTTACATGTCACTTCATCTATTCCGATCCAGCGTTTACATGTGACTGCCTTTATTCCGAAAGGACGTTTGACAACTGCCGTCTGACATGCGCAGATTAATCAAAACAAAGCGTCACGTTGCAAAACATGGAGATCGATCGTCAGATCAGCTGCTGTTATAACTTTTCGAGTGGAAACAAAACTTCTGAATGATACGCCGTTCATTTAAAAAGTTGTGTGGGTGCGCTGTGCATGTGCTTGGAAGCCATGTTGCATGTGACGTTACTTACGTCACCAAGTGACGTCACATGTCAGTACGGAGCATGCGCAGAAAGAACGCAACCAGACACCATTCCGCTTCCCTGTTTACATGATATAATTTTACTTCTAATCGGTTTGGGAAAAGGAATATTCCACCCCTGTGAATCGGAATGAAATTCCATTCGGTTTGGGCCCGTTCATTCCGAATGAGGTGTTTATATGGAACACATTTATTCGGTTTGAACATATATTCCGATTGTAATTGGAATATTTGGCTCCATGTAAACGTGGCAACTGTCATGCTGAAAGACCCAGCCATGTCTCATCTTCAATGCCCTTGCTAATGGAAGGAGATTTTCACTCAAAATCTCTCGATTAATGGCCCCATTCATTCTTTCCTTTAAACAGATCAGTCGTCCTGGTCCCTTTGGAGAAAAATAGCCCCAAAGCATGCTGTTTCCACCCCCATGCTTCACAGTGGGTATGGTGTTCTTCGGATGCAATTCAGTATTCTTTCTCCACCAAACACGAGAACCTGTGTTTCTACCAAAAAGTTCTATTTTGGTTCCATCTGACCATAACACATTCTCCCAGTCCTCTTCTGGATCATCCAAATGCTCTCTAGCGAACCGCAGACGGGCCTGGACTTATACTTTCTTCAGCAGGAGGACACGTCTGGCAGTGCAGGATTTGAGTCCCTGGCGGCGCATTATGTTACTGATAGTAGCCTTTGTTACTGTGGTCCCAACTCTCTGTAGGTCATTCCCTAGGTGCCCCCGTGTGGTTCAGGGATTTTTGCTTCCCGATCTTGTTATCATTTTGACACCACGGGGTGAGGAGAGAGTTGAAAGTCTGTGTTGCCTAACGATAGTCCCAAAACATCACTGCTCTAGAGGAGATCTGCATGGAGGATTGGGCCAACATACCAGCAACAGTGTGTGAAAAGCTTGTGAAGAGTTACAGAAAACGTTTGGCATCCGTTATTGCCAACAAAGGGTAAATAAAGTAAAGTAAAGTATTGAGATGAACTTTTGGTATAGACCAAATACTTATTTTCCACCATGATTTGCAAATAAATTATCTAAAAATCAAACAATGTGATTTTCTGTTTTTTTTTTTACACATTCTGTCTCTCATGGTTGAGGTTTACCCATGTTGACAATTACAGGCCTCTCTAATATTTTCAAGTGGGAGAACTTGCGCAATTAGTGGTTCACTAAATACTTATTTGCCCCACTGCAATTATGATAAAATTTTGAAATGTTACTGTCCCACCGAATCATTTTTAAACAAGAATAAAGTACAGTGATTCCTCGTTTTTCACGCGATAAGTCAAAAACCGCAAAGTAGCGCCCACACCTCCAATTTTTTAAATCTTTTGTGTTCAATGTATCAATTCAGATTTAGCATTGGAAAGAGATACATATATGTTTTTTGGTTTTCACAGAAACTTGTATTTTGGTTTAATTGTATATAGTTAAAGCACTATTTCTGACTTTTTATGATAGATAAGTGCCCCCAAAAAATAAATTGCTTGCTCGCCAATGCCCCAGTATTGTATTAGGTCTAGTGAAGCCCCTGTTACAGTATGATAATAATAGTTCACATAGATTACTCTGTGCTGAGAAAAGAAAAATACGATTGTTAAAAAAACAAAACATCTTAAGCAGTTACTCATAATGTTACTACTTACTTGAGTATTCTTTTCACCAAATACTTTTTTACTTGTACTTGAGTACATTTTTGCATGACAACTTTTACTTGAGTAAAATTTTTGGCTACTCTGCCCACCTTTGATGTACAGTAAACATTCATGAATAGGAAATCTTTATAAAACTCAAGAAATACATCAAATTTTAGCTGCAAGAATGAAATTTAGACAGTTGTAGTTTAAGTCAAAGAGATTTTTCCAATACGAGGAGACAACCTACCACTCAGCGGCTTTGAATGTGATCTTGCCTCGCTGACTGTGGCGTAGTCATTTTCAGAGGATGTTGAAGCTGCAGCTGTCCAACCAAATTCAGCCAGTTTGATAAATATAAGTAGTAAATAATACGCGGGTCATACTTTTTGTTCCAAACTCACCCCTTTCACCATTTTCCGATTCGACAAATACCCCCAAGTCGAAAACATCTGGCCCGGGCATTTTAGCGCTGTAAAGAAAGACCTTGACTGGACTTGACTTCCTTATTCAAACTTAAATGAGGATGATTTGCAATTATCACCTAAATCTATTTTTTTCTGAGTTCTGAGATACACTTCCTCTTTTGTACGTCTACTTCGAAGCACAGCGTGAGGTCAAATTGCCAGGAAACAGAGACAAGTCAACATTTTCTTGTTTGCATCATTTGTATGATTTTTACAGTATGTGCCACATTAAAGTTACTAAAGACAGAAGTATAAAGTGAAAGGAGTTGATGAGAGGATGCTGAGATCCTACCCAAGAAGGCCGCCTGCTCGGTACTCCATTGTAATAAGATAAGGATAGACGTCCAATTGGGTGGTGCTAAATCATCCTTCAGTTGTGAATTTCAATGATGTGCCACCACAAAGACCGGGTCTTTATGTAGCCGTGTTGCCTACCACTAGTGTTATGGAAGGTATGTTCTTCCCATCTCTGCATTTTCATGTGTACGGAGGGCAAAAAATACCATAGCTATAATCTTGCTCTTTCGGAGCTGTTGGTGCCTGTTGTGGTGGCAATCCCTGAACCCACCAGTGGTAAGGGATGGCGTCAAGCTGAAGAAGGAGGCCTACCAGGCCTTTTTGGCCTGTGGGACTCCGGAGGCAGCTTACAGGTACTGGCTGGCCAAGCGGACTGCAGCTTCGGGGGTCGCCGAGGGAAAAACTCGGACATGGGAGGAGTTTGGCGAGGCCATGGAAAATGGCTTCGAGGAAATTCTGTTCCACCATCCAAAATCTGAGGAGATGAAAGCAGTGCACCATTAACACTGTGTATAGTGAAGATGGGGTACTGCTGACCTTGACTCGTGACGCCTGAGTTGGTGGGGAGAATACTTCGAAGACCTCCTCAATTCCACCGACACGCCTTCCTGGGGAGTCCAGGGCGGGCTCTCTCTCCCTCTCTCTCCCTGGGGTTGAAGTCACTGAGGTGATTGGAAAACTCCTCGGTGGCAAGGCCCTGGGGTCGATGAGATCCCCCCAGAGTTCCTGAGGCTCTGGATTTTGTGAGGCTGTCGTGGCTGACACGCCTCTACAACATCGAGTGGACATTGCAGAAAGTGCCTCTGGATTGGGGTGGTGGTCATCCTTTTTAAAAATGGGGGGCTGGAGGGTGTGTTCCAAATATGGAGGGATCACACTCCTCAGCCTCCCCGGTAAAGTCTATTCAGGGGTTTTGGAAAGGAGGGTCCGTCAGGAAGTCGAATCTCGGATTCAGGAGGAGCAGTGTGGTTTTCATCCCGGCTGTGGAACAGTGGACCAGCCCTACACCCTCGGCAGGGTCTTCGATGTTGCATGGGAGTTCGCCCAAGCAGTCTACATGTGTTTTGTGGATCTGGAGAAGGGGTTCGACCCTGTGCCTCGAGGAGTCCTGTGTGGGGTGCTCCGGGAGTACTGGGTACCGAGCCCCTTGGTAAGGGCTGTCTGGTCCCTGTACGACCGGTGTCAAGAGGTCCACATTTCCGGCAATAAGTCAAATTCGTTCCCAGTGAGGGTTGGACTCTGCCAAGGCAGCCCTTTGTCACCGATTCTGTTCACAATTTTTTTTTTTTTTTTTTTTTCTAGGCGCAGCCGAATAGTTGAGGGGGTCTGGTTTAGTGACCTCAGCTTTGCATCTCTGCTTTTTGCAGATGATATGTTGCTGTTGGCTTCATCCAGCCGTTACCGCCAACTCTCACTGGAGCGTTTCGGAGTCGAGTTTGAAGTGGTTGGGATGAAGATCAGCACCTCCAAATCCAAGACCATGGTCCTCAGTCGGAAAAGGGTGGAGTGTGCGCTCCAAGTCAGGGATGAGATCCTGCCCCAAATGGAGGAGTTCAAGTATCTTGGGGTCTTATTCACGAGTGAGGGTAGGAGGGAGCTCAGCAGGCGGATCGGTGCAGCGTCTGCAGTGATGCGGACTCTGTACCGGTCCGTTGTGGTGAAGAAGGAGGTGAGCCAAAAGGCGAAGCTCTCAATTTACCAGTCGATCTAGGTTCCTACCCTCACCTATGGTCACGAGCCGTGGGTCATGACCACAGATGCCGTGACCATAGGACCGAAAGAACAAGAGCCCAGATAAAGGCGGCCCAAATGAGTTTCCTCTGCAAGGTGTCCGGGCTCTCCTTTAGAGATAGGGTGAGAAGCTCGGTCATCCTGGAGAGACTCTGTGTCGAGTCGCTACTCCTCCGCGTTGAGAGGAGCCAGCTGAGGTGGCTCGGGCATCTGGTTCGGATGCCTCCAGGAGGACTCCCTGGAGAGGGGTTCCGGGCATATCTCACCGGCGCGAGGCCCCGGGGACGAACCAGGACACGCTGGAGAGACTTTGTCTCTCAGCTGGCCTGGGAACACCTGGGGATCCCGCCGGAGGAGCTGGTTGAAGTGGCTGGGGAGAGGGAAGTCTGGGCTTCCCTGTTAAAGCTGCTGCCCCTGCGACCCGACCCCGGAGCCAGCGGAAGATAATGGATAAAAATCTTGCGCGTGAAATGACTTGTTGTCTTTGATATTGTTATCACAATGATGATTGTAATTTAGGGCTGTCAAACGATTAAAAATTTTAATCGAGTTAATTACAGCTTAAAAATTAATTAATCGTAATTAATCGCAATTCAAACCATCTTTATAACATGCCATATTTTTCTGTAAATTATTGTTGGAATGGAAAGATAAGACGCAAGATGGATATATACAGTGGGGAGAACAAGTATTTGATACAGTGCCAATGGGTTTTCCCATTGGCAGTGTATCAAATACTTGTTCTCCCCACTGTATACTCAACATGCGATACATAAGGACTGTCCAAACTTTTATTTCGATCAGTATCTGCAACGAAAAAGAATCACATACTATTTTTGTTTATAAGTACATGCCTTTTATTTCCTTGTAAAACCAGAATTTAAAAAAAATTATATATATATATACTATTTGTAATTTCACCTCATTTTGGTCCCTCAAGTGGCTGGCGTATCAATCTACACTTCACGTTAACACAGGCTGCACAGGTTGTTCTAATTTTGTCCACAAATGATCAACGAAGTGATAAGAACAAATATACAATCTTTTAGGTAGATCCTTAGGTTTAAGGCGTATGGTGAGGTAGATCCACACCGGCGCTTTGAAGCTGGACACCGTTCAAAACATTCCACTTCCATCCATATGTAGACAGGCGCTTCCAGGTGTTCACGCACAGCACAGAAAGTCTCGGAGTCTCATCTACGTCGTGCTGAACCCATTTTTGAAGATTCTGTGGGTTCCTCTGGTTTGATTTTGCAGTTTTAGCTTTGTCAACGCACTGCTTACTTCAACTGCACTTCATGTTGTTATGTCTAAACTAGGGCTGTCAAATTTATCGTGTTCATGGGCGGTAATTAATTTTTTAAATGAATCACGTTAAAATATTTGACGCAATTTATGCATGCACGGAATGACCCGCTCACGCATCGCCTCAAACAGATTAGAATGACGCCGTTTATACACATTGAGAGTGAAGTGAAGAGAAGGCCACCTGCCGCTTGGGGGCAGCGCCGTTCCATACTAATGTTATTCCTTCTAATAGTGAGAGTTGTGAGACGTTTATGCTGTTGCATTGTGCTATTTGTGCTCCACACATATTTCTGTAAGTTTACTTTCTTTTAGTGGCAATTATGTGTCTCTTGTTGTATTTTGGGTAAGATATGTACAGAGATATATATGTTATAAAGGCGAGTGGACACAGGCGTTCATTGGACCGCGCCGTTTATTGGTATAAGCTTCGGCAACTCCTTCACAACAAACATAAGTATCATTTAGTGCAAGCACAACCAAAATAATTCCTATCTCTCAAAAAAAAACAGTGTTCACAAAAAGAAAAGCACTTCAAACTGTAATAATGAGGCCCTATTCTCACACAGTTAAACAACAATCCAAAGTGAACTGGCATTCCCAATCAAAATAGCTATGCAAAATACACATAAAACTTACTCAGACTTTGGTCAATCTATTCTTATTATTGTTATTTTTATTTCTATTATTATTATCTTAACTCTACTTTTGATTGAAAATTTAACAAATTTTATTAAAACGAAAACATTAAGAGGAGTTTTTTAGGACTGTCAACCGATTAAAAATTTTAATCGAGTTAATTACAGCTTAAAAATGAATTAATCGTAATTAATCACAATTAATCGCAATTCAAACCATCTATAAAATATTCCAAATTTTTCTGTAAATTATTTTTGGAATGGAAAGATAAGACACAAGCTGGATATATACATTCAACATACTGTACATAAGGACTATTTGTTTATTATAACAATAAATCAACAAGATGGCATTAACATTATTAACATTCTGTTAAAGCGTTCCATGGATAGAAAGACTTGTAGTTCTTAAAAGAAAACTGTTAGTACAAGTTAGAGAAATTTTATATTAAAACCCCTCTTAATGTTTTCGTTTTAATAAAATTTGTAAAATTTTCAATCAAAAAATAAACTAGTAGCCCGCCATTGTTGATGTCAATAATTACTTACACAATGCTCATGGATGCTAAAGCCTATAAAATCAGTCGCACCCAAGCGCCAGCAGAGGGCGGCAAATCTCCATAAAACACAACAAGTGAGCGTTTCACTGTGTACTGTCATTAAATCTCTCTGAGCGGGGCATCTGCGTTAACTGTGTCAAATATTTTAACGTGATTAATTTAAAAAATTAATTAACGCCCGTTTACGCGATAATTTTGACAGCCCTAGTTTTAATATAAAATTACTATAACTTGTAACTATAACATTTATTTTTTAAAAACTACAAGTCTTTCTATCCGTGGATCCCTTTAACAGAAAGAATGTTATGAATGTTAATGCCATCTTGTGGATTTATTGTTAGAATAAACAAATACAGTACTTATGTACAGTGTATATATCTGTCTTGTGTCTTAATCTCTACATTCCAACAATAATTTACAGAAAAATATGACATATTTTAGAGATGGTTTGAAATGCGATTAATTACGATTAACTAATTTTTAAGCTGTGATTAAATCGATTAAAAATTTTAATCGTTCGACAGCCCTAGTCTAAACCGGAGGTTCGGCGCAAGAATTGTCAAAGATGGCACCGCCCATGTTTCGCTCCGGAAACTTGTCTATTGATTTTCAGTCACTTCCTGTTGATTTTGAGGGCATTTATTGGTCTCTTCCAGTTGTTTAAAAAAAAAATTTGAAAAAATGCTTGTCTTTATTAAATGCTTTATTGAGTGAGTCCACTCAAATCCACTGAGGCTTTGACGCTCACGCTGCCGAGAACAGCCCCTCACTAACACAATGAGGGGCAAAACACACGAGACGTGACCTCGCTCGGGTTCAACACTTTTTTTATGGAATGAGCGTGACAGAGCGAAAATCACCAACCCTCTTGCGGCGAAGCAACACACGGCGTTCCAGCACGTGAAATTTCGCGCTCATACATGTTATCGCTGTCTTGTTGTGTTTGCCAGAGCGTGCAGTGATGCAGGGCATGATCCTCCCACCTAGCCAATCATCATCACGTTTGCAAGTGTCACCACACTTCCAACCTCCCGCACTGCTCTCTCCAGGTAGGCAGCTGATGTGTGAGAAAATCAGACAACTTGCGCTTCATGCAACCAAATTGTTGTAATGCGCCCCTCCACATCCTTAGTAACGGTAACCGCGTTGCAAAGATGGGATAAGTAATCAACCCTATACACTCACTGTACAAATGGTGGACGCCGGCGTCCTCTTGATTTCTCTGCGCCATAACGTCTGTTGTACTCGTCATAAAGTCGTCATTTTTGACCAGTGAATAGTAATTTTGTATATTCAAAAAAAAAAAAGGTTTCAGATATTTTTTCAAAAAATGTGGTACCGGTTCAGTATTTCGGTTCGGTATCAGCTGATACTACACAGACAGAAGCCCAATACTAGAAGTGATAGCTGTTTTTCTACTTTATTTCAGAAATCAGATGAATCAAAGTATATAACACCGTGATGACAAAATGACAGAAAAATGCCTCGTTTTTAAGCAATTAAAGCATACTTCCGGCGGTCAGCTGAGTGAGCAATATTGTGCAGTTTGATAAATACCTGATGTTATAATATTTGCATCTAGTCTTGTATATTGTGTATTCCGCTTTCCTGAGCTCAGTATGAAATTAAGGCAAGAGGTGACTTTGCAGAAAGTCCTTGGTGACAAAACGGAGGGAGGAGGAGATTGCTGAATTCATGAAACTTCATTTCTGTATGGTACATTCGCTACCTTTGACAATTATAGAAGTCCAATTCTGCCTATGAACGCTCATCTTTCAGTCTTTATGTGAGGACAAATTTAGAGAACGCAACGTGCCGATCCTCTCTGCGCCGCCTTCTCGCATATCCACCTGTGCGGAACCTCACAAGGTTGGTCGAACCAGTTGTTGAAGTTGTCAGAGCTGTACCTCTCACCTATGCGGACGCAGTCCTCGCCGCCTTTATCGGGCTGATAATTGTCAGGCTGATTCCGGCCCCAGAATTTGAAGCTGAGCGCACGCAAATGACAAACTATATTTCAAAAAGAAGACCAGAAGAGATCTTTGGAATCACGTTGAGCACCAACAGAAGCAGTACCTTGAATCCAGACGGGACCCGTCCACCCACAGCCATTGACCCTCCTGCTGGGAGTCTGACAGGCCGATCCAGAACTTATCCTCTGGAGAGGACATTATGTCCTTCAGTCTCAGTTGCAAAAACCTCTAATAGAAATAGAAAACAAACAGGTGTCATTAGACTTTCATTCCCTAAGCGTGCCTGTTTTCTCTCTTCCTTGATTGCTAAGTATTTGTGGATTTTTAATTATAGTTTATTTTAATCAAGGGTAGCTCTGCATGTAGCGCAAAAGCGACCATCTATAACAGACATGTCCAAAGTCCGGCCCGGGGGCCAAATGCGGCCCGTGGTCAAATTTCATCCGGCCCCCAGCCTCTGTCATAAAATCAATAACATCTGGCCCGCACACAGACTTAATAAATTGGTCAGCAGTACTGCCACCAGCATATGAAGTAGCTTACACACTAAATGCTGATCCTCATTTACCCACTAAAAGGCAGCAGCACTCTAAGCAACATTACCCCGTGTGACCTTTTACTCCCAATTTTCTAAAATGGCGACAATCAACAAAAAAAGTTGACTGCGATGGCCGACGCTTCAAGGATAAGTGAAAATTGGACTATTTCTTCACTAAAATACGCAACAACCGTGTCTGCCTCATTTGCAAAGAGACAGTCGCTGTTTTTAAAGAGTTCATTGTGAGGAAATATTACCAAACAAGACACGCTGACCTGTACGACAAGATTACAGGCGGCGAGAAATTGAAGCAACTTGAAGCTAGTTTAATTTCACAGCAGCAGTATTCCGCAAGAGCCCGAGAGTCGAAAGAGAACGCCACAAGGCTAGTTGCGAGATTGTTGAAATTATTACTATATTGGCCCGAATATAAGACGGCCCTGATTATAAGACAACCCCCTCTTTTTCAAGACTCAAGTTTGAATAAAAACTTTTTGAACACCAAATTAATTTTTATACAGAAAATAATTACAGTACATCTGAAACAAATGATTATAACAATATATTTGAGAGAAAAAGCATGTTATTTTGCCTCATTCAAATCTTAATATCTGAACATTTAAATATGTAAACTAAAGTGCAATCACATTCGTAAATGAATGGCTCCTGGTTTTTGAAATGTAAATAAACTAATCTTGTGATAAAACAACAACATTGCAATAACTGCATTAACCATCAAAGTGAAGTCTAACTGTAATAGTAGTCTTGAAACAAATCTGAATAAGGAAAAACATTGCAATAAAATAATGCAAACTGGTTAAACTTGAAAGTAGCTGAGATCTATCATGACAGAACATCGCTTCAATTATATCTGGCGCCATCTAGCGTCGTGAATGGGTATAATTTCTAGACCACGAATATAACACGAACATAACTTTTTCAGTCTTATTTCAATGCAAAAAACACAGTCTTATATTAGGGCCAATACGGTAATTAAAAAAGATAATGAGGCAAATGTTACACACAGAATGGCTTGCTAAAATTTGCTTGAATATATTGTTCTATGTAAATGTTGATACTAGGGTTGTTCCGATCGTGTGTTTTTGCTCCCGATCCCATCCCGACCGTTTTAGTTTGTATCTGCCGATTCCGATATTTCCCGAGCCGATTGCTTTTTTTTTTTTTGTTCCCGATTCAATTCCAATCATTCCCGATAATTTTTCCCGATCATATACATTTTGGCAATGCATTAAGAAAAAAAATGAATAAAACTTGGACGAATATATACATTCAACATACAGTACATAAGTACTGTATTTGTTTATTATGACAATAAATAATCAAGATGGCATTTACATTATTAAGGTTCTTTCTGTGAGAGGGATCCACGGATAGTAAGACTTGTAATTCTTAAAGGATAAATGTGACTTTGTATATTGTGACTAAATATTGCCACCTAGTGTATTTGTTTAGCTTTCAGGAAATGATACTGTAGCCATTTAACTGTTCTGCCCAAATGCATGATGGGAAGTGGAAGTATGACTGTGCGTAGTGACACCAATTGATATATCTTCTCTGCGTTGGGAAATAATATAGGGTGTTAAGAGAAAGATCAACTACTACCTTGCTTCCCCACATTGCTTCCCACGATATTTCTAATTGTTTTGAGAGAGGGATTATGAGGTTGTAGCCAATTAAATAAAGGCTCCAAAGACTGCCAAATTTCACTCTACTCATTTTATGCTGCCTTTTAGCATCATATATAGGTAAAACGGCGTCTTTATAGATTGAACGCGACAATGCGTGAGTGGGTCGTGTAGCGCATGCGTTAATTGCGTTAAATATTTTAACGTGATTAATTTTTAAAAAATTAATTACCGCCGTTAACGCGATAAATTTGACAGCCTACTTTAAGCCAAAACTAAAGACTCTGGATGAGTGTAAGATATTTTGTCTGTAACGTTAAATACAATTAGAAAACGATTTAATTTAAAATACATATATATTAAAAAAAGACATGTCTGATATCTTTTTGCCGATTCCGATACTTTGAAAATGACGTGATCGGACCTGGACATCTTTAGTTCTCAGCCAAGGTCGGCCCCACACATTCTTAACACACCAAATCTGGCCCCCTTTGCAAAACGTTTGGACACCCCTGATCTATAATTAGCCCTTTTCACACACATATCCATGGAAGTTCCCGTGTAAGGTGACGTGGGATTTACTCGCGTCATTGCTTTCACGCATGTAGGGATTTCCCGAGAATGCCACGGGTTGGACACTTTCACACACTTGTCCCGTGTTGCCCACTGGTGCTCTCTGTGCAGGGAGGGCTGCTGGCGCGGTTTTATAACCCGGACGTTACGCCATTTTTGGTTGGCATCAGATGTCACAATGTTGGTCAAATTGTGTTTTGTCCCGGAAGGAGCGGTCCCGATGTCGTAACTGCAGCCGATTCGCTCATCAAGACTGTATTTAAGCCCAGGCGATCCAAGAGAAGGGTGGAAGGAAGAATCCCGCTGGATTTGTTTTGTTTTCCTATTGACTCTGTGCCTACTGCTTAGGTTCGTATTTTATTGATCCCCGTTGACCTACTGTCAACGATGCATTATGTAATTCCCCTTTTATTTTTGTATTCATTATGTTATTTTGTGTAACCATTGAACGCTTCCCTCCGTTATTTTCTGCTTTGAAGTACAACCGTGTTTCTGCAGTAGCGGACCCTAACATCGGGAACAAAATAAACCACACATTTCCAAAGATACACGATGGACTCTCGGCCTCGGTTCTACTGTCACGAATGCATTGTGTAATTCCCCCTTTTCAGCGATCAATCGCGTGTATTTTTATATTTAATGAATCATTGAACGCTTCCCTTCGTTGATTTTTGCTTTGAAGTACAACCTTGCTTCCGCAGTTGTGGACCCTAACATCAGGAACAAAATAAACCACACATTTCCCAAGATGGACGATGGACTCATTTCCTCGGTTTTACTGTCACGGACGCATTGTGTAATTCCCCCTTTTCAGCCAGTAATCGTGTGGATTTTTGTTTGCGGCTCAGCGGCGGGGAGAGGCTCGTTCTCTCCCCTCGCTTCAGGCCCCGCCGGGTAGGAGGGCAGCCGCGGTGTGCACAGAAGCCTCAGCCGTGGGGCCAGGTGGAGCTGCCACGGGTGCAGATCTTGGTGGTAGTAGCAAAGTTGTATTTAATAAAACCTTGATCCCATCCCTCTGTTGTTTTATGCTTTGAAATACAACCTTGTTTCCGCAGTCGTGAAAGTAGAGTAGTAGAGGAAGTGTCGATCGGCCCGCCATGATATTTATGTCATCAGCCATCGTGCTGTAACCCGGGAATTTAACGCCTACTTTCACACATACCACTTCCCGGGAAAGTCCCGGACATGATACTTAGACGCGACACGTGAAATGTCCCCGTAATCTCCGTGTCAGTCGACCAGGGAAATTATTTTCACATAAAACTGCTGCAAGGTTAAATCCCGCGATATTCTCGGTGTTTCGGAGTGTGTGAAAGGGGCTGTTGATGGTAATTTTGCGTGTAATGGAAAAGCTACTATCTATAATATTGCTTTTTTTTTTCTTCTAATGGCGTTTCTTCTGCGCGTCGCCCTGCCAAAACCATTTCATCCACCAACAACCTTCATCTCAGACACAAAACGACCGTAATTCTCATGCTACACGCGCTCTCTGTTGTTTGACACCCCAAAAAAATTCTAAACTATACTTGTCCTATAGTTTTTGTCAAATTCCCTTAATTTTTCACATAAAAAGTTTCAGGACACTAAGGGGCACAAAAATTGTATACAGTTTTTGCCATAGGCGGAGTTTGACAATAAAGGGTGGGGGTGGGGGGGGGGCATGTTGATGACCCCGAAACACAGTGTCAGCCATAAAATTAACTTGCAAGATATATGTGTACAGTACAGGCCAGAAGTTTTCACACACCTTCTCATTCGTGCATTTTCTTTATTTTCATGACTATTTACATTGTAAATTCTCACTGAAGGTAATAAAACTATGAATGAACACATGTGGAATTACGTACTTTGCAAAAAAAAAACAAAAAAGGGGGAAATAACTGAAACATACTATAGAGTATTCTAGTATCTTTAAAGTAGCCACCCTTTGCTCTGATTACTTTTTTTGCGCACTCTTGCCATTCTCTTGATGAGCTTCAAGAGGGAGTCACCTAAAATGGTTTTTGATTTCACAGGTATGCCTTTTCAGGGTTGATTAGTGGAATTTCTTGGTATATCAATGGGGTTGGATTCGTTGGAACCTTCATTTGTGTTGCAGTGAATGACGTGTGTCAAAACTTTTGGCCTGTACTCAGGCTAATCGGGAGGATCGGGACACTTCCCGGTGGGCCGGCCTGACGTTTGGGCCGGTCGTAATAGACCTTTTTAATGAAGCTGTCAGTTAAACTCGTTAATAACAGCATTAATGCAACCCCCCCTTGGCGCTATAAATTATGGCTCTTCCAGTATCCCGTAGTTTGGAATTCAAGACCCTGCGACGCGCTCCCAATGCCGCCAGCTCTGGAAGAGAGTCTCATTCTCTTGACTTGATCCTGATAAAACTTAACTTGGGGTTTTAATGGACAAAATTAGGCACGTAGAGGCAGCATGAACCCGTCTGGCTGCGTGGGGTTGGTGGTGCGTCCCCTCTTGCCATCCCTGAGGGCCGGTTGATGGGTGCGCGAGTGGCCCGGGGGACCACCCTGGATCCCGGGGGGGTGGGGTTGGGGGGGACGATGGCTCCTTTGCTGGGCTGCGGGAGGAGGGATGGGCTGCATGGAACCCCCCCCCCCCGCCTTCCCTCCCCAGGCTGGCTGGGTGGGGGCCGTCGGTTGGCGCCTGCGAGGCGTCTCTGCCCGTCAGCGTGGCTGTCGCGCGCCTGGTGGGGCTCGCGTGCGGTGGGATGTGATAGGGCGCGCTCAGGTGGGGGTCCCTGTGCCGGGATTGGTGATGGGGCGGGGTAGGGTTGGTCGCCAACGGGCTTACACTCACAAAGGATTCACACGATTACTGGGTTCTAGATCACAGAGCTGATTTGTGTACACTCTACCCCTTTCAATCACTTAGCTTATAGACCCTCTCCACCCCCGTCCCCTTCTCTCCCTGGTCAACAGGCCCCCACATGGTGTTAACCGGAAATACATCTCGCTGAAGATAGCACCAACATATTAGTAGTTACTCTAGATGTTCAATGTATTTTTTTCTTGTAATTTGTGTTTCTTTTCTTTCTTCTCCTGTGTTTCTTTTCTTCTGTCCCCCCATAAGCCCTTCCTGTTCGCTGCTTTGTCAAAATAAACAAGGTATGTTGAATGATCACAATGAGAGTATGTCAGACTCTCAATGTGAAACATTAAAACTGTTCAGACTATCCGGGCACTTAGACTTCCATTCTCTGTGTCAAACAGCTGAACAGGAAAGGTTAAAAAAAAAAAAAAAAGAATTATTCTTTCATTTTCATATGTAAATATTGCTTATAGAGATAAAATACAAGGGATTAGTGTCTCTAATTTCAAAACATTAGTTAGTTGTGGAAACAAGTTTAAAATACTACTTGTTTTCTTCTTTATATTATAGTATTTATTTATTTTAATAAACTATTTTTGGTCATTTAAATCCCACTCTTTTTTACACTTAAGACCTTTAACCCTCTATAAGGTAAGTGGCTGTTTTTGGTCATTTAAAAAAAACTATTAAAAGTATGAGCAATTATTGATGGTAATTTTGCATGTAATGCTAAACTACCATCGAAAAAACTTTATTATTATTTATTAATTGTTATGCATACTATTCAAATCATTCAACATTATTGTATTTTTTTTTAATTTAAGAAAGCAATAAATGAATACAATGTCAATGAATAAAAACAATAACAAAAAAAAAATGCATCAAAACAAATACGATGTCCAATTCATTTAAACCAGGTGGACTGGTAGTGAATGCTCATCTTTCCGTACCATTGATGTGTCATTGTATGATTAAAAAAGGTCATAATTTGTGTATGAAACGGTTTAACATCACAATATAAATATCCACAACTTCCATTTAGTTGTATCATTTTGCAGGGCCAATCTTTTAAATGGGACAAATAAAACAAAATTGAAAAATTAGACTTCGAGTGGGTGTTTTAACTCCCACGCCACTGCAGGCGTTATGAAAAGCGTGATCATGCAATGCTTCAACTGAATTGAAGTGTGTCAAAATATTTCTCGTGAAAGTGTGGGCCGGGCGGTCATTGCACCTGCTCGTTGTAAGTGTCAATCTTCACCAGGTCAGCGGTTTCACGCTGGCAAAATCTTCGGCTGCTCTCCCAAGTTAAATAGATTTCTGAGAAATAGTAGCAGCTTTCTCCTTCGAGTTCCCAGTTAGTCTCACATCTCCTGCAGATACTCTCTTGGAATACATGACAATGTTTTTGTGGGTAAGCTGTAGTTAGCTAAAAAAAAAGCTAACATGATGATGCTAAAATGCAAGGCAAAGACTCATTTGACTTTTTTCACTCACCCTGGGTGGCAGGCCAACTGTTTTTCAACTCATCGTGATCAGACAACAGCTGTTGGTGGTTCTTCTTGAGCTGAACGTTTTGGTACGCTGCGAAAAACAATCACGTTGGATAATATTGTATAGCGCAAAAGTTCAAAATCACTCACCGACCCAACAAAGGGCTACAAGCGCTGAGATCAGAAGAACGCCAAAAGCCACCAAGGCCTTTCTTTCGGTTGTGAACTTTGACCACGTCAACTTGGCACCTGTGACGCGACACAAGCACATACATAAATACACACTCAGTTGTACACCGGGTGACACTTTGGCGGTGATGGTGTCCAACAGGGAACAATTCTCAATTTGTTCATCTTTCAGGTAACTGACTTAATATGATAAATCTTCAGAAAAAAATACACACTCAATTGTACACTGAGTAACACTTTAGAAGTAATGACACAAAGACACTTTGGCGGTGATGGTGTTACACAGGGATCAATTTTCAATCCCTTCATCTTTCATGTTACTGACTTTATTATGAGTAACTGACTTTATTATGATAAATCGAAAGAAAAGCAAAAATACACACTCAATTGTACACTTGGTGAGGCTTTTGAGGTGATGGTGTTACACAGGGATCAATTCTCAATCTCTTCATTTTTCATGTCACTGACTTTATTATAAGTAACTGACTTTATTATGATAAATCGAAAGAAAAACAAAAATACACACTCAATTGTGCACTAGTTGAAGCTTTTGCGGTCATGGTGTTACACAGGGATTAATTCTCAATCCCTTCATCTATCATGTTACTGACTTTACTATGATAAATCTAAAAAAAAAACAAAAATACACATTCAATTGTACATTAGGTGATGCTTTTGCGATGTTGGTGTTACACAGGGATTGATTCTCAATCCCTTCAACTTTTATGTTACTGGCTTTGTCATAATAAATCAATAGAAAAACATTTCAAATCTAGGCTGTCTCAGCAACATAATCATTTTTTCCCTCTTTTGTATTGAATTTTTAAAATACTGTAACTTATTGTTAGATACAGTACCAACTCACGCTTTCCTGAAAAATGATTGTTTTGAAGAAGTAAGGACTCAAACCGATTCCAGAAATTATACATACATATATACACAAATCGCACTTATGTGTGTATGAGTTTTAGTAAGTGTACAATTGAGTGTGTACTTGTCAAATAGACGCTCAGTTTGTCAACTTCCTGAAACTCACACACTTTAACATGTATCATTTGTCAGTGATGTTGATCCATATTTGAATACTTCAGAATCATTTTTTAAAAATCATATTTAATTTTGAAATTGTTTTATTATTCTTTTGTAGCTGCTGTTATTAAATAGAGTACCTTTATTAATAATTCTATTTCTTTCAATTACATATTTTTTGTGTTAGCTTACTCGTAGGAACTTTTGGAAGACTGTTGTAGTTCTAGCGTAAGTTATCCATTCCTGAAAAAAGACCCAGTTTAGAGCCTGGTACTCTTGAAAGGTCAAGAAAACACAGTTTGAGGAGACAACCTACCGTTTGGGTCCGGTGGCTGTGACTGCACTTTAACCACTTTGAGTGAGGCGTAGTTTGTTTCGGGCTCTGTTGAAGCTGCATCTGTCCTCCCAAATTGATCCAGGTTCAAAAAAGGGTTTAAATAACCCAAATGATTCATATGTGTTGTTTAGAACTCACCCTTTCCAGCATTTCCCCGTGATTTGACAAAAGCCAAGTCCGTGTAGAGAACGTCAGGCTCGGTCATTTTGACACAGTGAAGAAACTCTTCACTAAACTTCCTTATTCAATTTTACAAGAGGAAGGATTGCATTAATCACCAAGATCAGACTTTTTTTAGTGGTCTCAGTTGCACTTCCTATTTTGTAAATCTTCTGCAAAAGGCACTGTGAGAACGAATTGCTAGAAAACAGAGACAAGCCTACTAGGAGATCTAGCATATGCTAGTCTTTACCATCGAGACCACTACAGTACCTGATGATGATGATGATGATGCTATCAATCAGGTGAGCCTAATAAAGCGATGATAAAAACCCTGACCTAAACCATATAGAGACCCTCAATATTTAATAGGTGATTGATGTATAGTGTAATTCATTATTTTATTTTTCACTCATTCATTCATTACATTTTGAACCAGATTTAAGATTTACAGTATCTTAAAAGATAACTGGTTTTTCTACCATTTTTTCCCCGCCAAACTGCAATATTCGCATCAAGGCACTCCCAGTTGAAATGGAGTGGATGTCCATTACTGTCATAGGTGTTTTCAATACAATTTACTCTTTGACTAACTACCATAACGCATACTCTGTGACCTGGGCTGGCAGAAATAATAAATGCTGCATCAAAAATTACATGTGAACGCCCCCTTAAGTCTTATCTCCTAGTGGAGAACTAGGATTACATTATAATACCTGAGTTTCCAAGATGGGTGAACCTTTTACTTTTCAAAAATGTTCAAAATGAACAAGAAGTTGTGAATAGAATAGAATAGAATAGAATAGAATAGAATAGAATAGAATAGAATAGAATAGAATAGAATAGAATGCCTTTATTGACGTTACACAAAGTGTCATGAGATTCAAAGGTGCCCCATATATATATATATATATATATATATATATATATATATATATATATATACATATTAGGGCTGTCAAACGATAAAATTTTTTTTAATCAAGTTAATCACAGCTTAAAAATTAATTTATCGTAATTAATTGCAATTCAAACCATCTATAAAATCTGCCATATTTTCCTGTAAATTATTGTTGGAATGGAAAGATAGGACACAAGACGGATATATATATACATTCAACATACTGTACATAAGTACTGTATTTGTTTACTATAACAATAAATCAACAAGATGGCATTAACATTATTAACATTCTGTTAAAGCGATCCATGGATAGAAAGACTTGTAGTTCTTAAAAGATAAATGTTAGTACAAGTTATAGAAATTTTATATTAAAACCCCTCTTAATGTTTTAGTTTTAATAAAATGTGTAAAATTTTCAAACAAAAATGAAACTAGTAGCTCGCTATTGTTGATGTCAATAATTACACAATGCTCATGGTGCTAAAACCCATAAAATCAGTCGCACCCAAACGCCAGCAGAGGGCGACAAAACACCAAAAAACACAAGTAACAAATGGACATGACACTGTGCTGTCATTTTAATCTGTTTGAGCGGGGCATGTGCATTAAATGCGTCAAATATTTTTACGTGATTAATTTTAAAAATTAATTACCGACCGTTAATGCGAGAATTTTGACAGCCCTAAATATATATATATATATATTTACACAACACAAGATAAAACGCAATATAAAATGCATGAATGGTAAGACACTACATTTTTTAAGAAGTATTGTCAATTTTTATGTTTTTTTTACGCCAGCATTATAACATAGTGTACATATTTGTAAACCCTTATTTTTTTAAAAAAGTGTTTACTATAATTTTCAATTACAAACAAAAACTTACTGAATGCATTTTGATGCCTTCTCTTCTTGTTGTAGTAAATGTATTAGAACAGTTTTGACCATTCAACAAACCAAAATGAAGTCTTTATGCTAAGACAACAAAAGCACATGAACAGGATGTACTCGTAATTAGCAATTAGCAAAGTGTAATTATCGTCTTTCCTAGAGCATTTGAAGGCAGCATAAACTAATGATATTTTATGAATAACTTTTTCCAATGTAAAATGAATGAAGGGGTGGAACGGAGTACATGACGTGATAGTCCTACTTGTATCCAATCAATTTACGGAATATTTAACAGATGACACAAAGCACCAATCGGAAACGTTTAATCATCTGAGGGGCGGTCTCCATCTGCTTTTCAGCCAATAGAAACGAAGCGTAGTCCTTTCCCCCCGGTTGAGCCATCAGCTGCTGGACGACGACTGCCAGACTTTGGACAAAGTTTCTTTTCTGGTCCTCCGCCGCCTATCGACGATGGCTCCCAGCGCGCAGCTCAAAGAGGCGATGGCCGATGTACACGACGGCATCCGAGCCATCCTGCTCGGGCCGCCCGGTGCTGGGAAGGGGACTCAGGTGAGCGGGCGATGGCTAGTGTTAGCTTGTCGCGACTAGCTTGTACGCGTGGTATTACCTGGAGTTTTAGCTAGGGGCTAATGCTAATTTGGAAATGCCAGATTTTCGCTACCGAGCGACACGTTTTGGTTTAAATTTAGGCGTTTGATTGGGCTGTTAGGTCGTAAATTAGCGCATTAGTCAAATAAGTCGTTTTTTTTCATTACTGCTTCAACTTATTCAAAAAGCATACACTTCAAATATCAATCTTTATCAATGTCAGTTCGGTACTCATTTGTTTCAGTCGTGCGTAGTAAATGCGATTTAATCTCGGTGTTACGTTTAAACAATTCTCCCAGCCACAGATATATTTCAAATAATAAGCACACTTTGATTCACCCCCACCGCTCCTCATTATTCCCTAGTGCTGTTAGGATTACTGTATTGGCAAACATTGAGGTAGAACATCGTACACAGCTCCAAAGCGCCTGTTAATGTTAAAATGTACTTTTGTCTCAGAGGATCGTCTTGTTTACCAAGTCAACATTGAACGCAACTTGAATTCCTGCAGTGTTTCCTCAGCTGGAAACATGTACAAGCACAGAGTCTTATGGGGGGGAAAAAAACAGGCGGTATGCAGAAAGGCAAGAAAACAAGTTGTGATGCCTTAACAGGCAGCTCTAGCAGATAGAAGAGTTTAGATGAGAAATATCATCGTCAGAGGTAGGCCTGTCGCGATAACAAATTTTAGTGTGCGATAATTTATCTCGTAACTTATTGCGATATCCGATATTATTGCGTCCCGCCGTTTTTTTTTTTTTTTTTTAAACAATTTACAGTAACACAGTGAGAATACAGTATAAATACAGGGGTCCCCAACCTTTTTTGCACCACGGACCGGTGTGATTTGGGTCTTTTTTTCCCCCTTTTTTCCACGGACCGGTGTTCTGTCAAATTTTTCACCCTTATAAAATTTTGCTCCCAAAGCTTTTGTGGCAGTGAAAAAAGCCCTCTTTTATATTCAGTTGGACTCTCAATGTTATCTAACGGTGCTAAAAAAAACTATTTACATCATAAACATTCAAGCGCAACACGAAAATGGCATAAATTAATGCTTAACGACACAGCGAAGTCGTTAAGTGAGAGAGCTGCGTGCAGTTGTTGTGTGCAGCTAACATGGCAAACGTACGTTAATAGTCCTATCTTTAAAGGGTATTACAAAACCTGGGGAAATGCTAATATTCCATCATTTATCCATAAACGCATGCCTTTTGGGTTCATATCATGCCACTTCGTGTAATTACACACATCGCAACACCAAGAAAAATGATAGAAATTTAGATCGATTGTCAAGCTAAACGACGGGCGCCCGAGATCCCGGAAATCTAGCATATTGTGTGTATGACGTCACAACAAGGAAACAACCGGCTCAGTGCTTAGTACTGAATGGCGGCGATGATGGCGGACAATTTTGTTTATAGTTGCAGCGACGAATCTGACGTAACGAACGTTCTTCTAATGGTGACGAGGAGAGTTATGAACCTTTCTTTGGTGTTTTGGGTTATCAATTTGAGCCCAAACAAAAGCCAATGCAGCCTAATGAAAAGATCATTGAAGGGAGCAATCACACTGATGAAACACCGGCAACAGATCGTGTGGGAAACACCGAATGGTTTGTTTTGCATTTCTTTTTGTAAAGCTGATACACCGTGACCGCAAAATAAAGTAATGTATAGAATTATCATTTATTGCGCTGTCATAGGTTTTCGCTCTGCCAACAGACACAAATATGAATGGGATTAGAGGATTTGTTCTATATATTTTACGAGCGATAATTTATACATGTGTCCAGTCCTATATCCAATGCATGATATGTTTTTTATCATAAAAGAGTTCTCACTCTGGCCATTTCGAGCTTGGCTGCTCCGCTCCTTTGTTCAGCCTGGGGTGGTGGGGTGGTCTCATCAGAGCCAGTCATCGTACTCTTTCGTGATATCTCGGGACATTTAGGTGGCTGCGCGTGTATGGTGGGCACAGCATCTGCTTTCAGCAGCAATTTTTTTTAGCAAAACCTGATTTCATTTGTCCATAGTTCGAATAGCTTTCATGTGTAAAATGCGCACTACACAAAACCGTGCCGGAGGCTGGGTCTGGAACTTTACTCATTGCCTGTGTAGTCCAGCTCTTTTTCTCGCGTTCGGGAGCTCATGGGTACTACATTGCGAGAAATGGCTATTTGTACACCACATAGCATGACAGGTTTGAACCATTTTAGCGATTTTTTTTGATAAAACATGAAAGCAACTCTCTCGTCGATAAACAACGATGGCACCTGCCTCGACCTTATGTTTCCTTGTTGTGACGTCTCCGCCCCATTCGGCTTTTTCTGGAATACTTTCGGAAGTGTTCGTAATTTTTGCTCTATTTTTGATAATTGCTCATGAATGTGATTAATTTTTTTGTTAACTTTATTAATATTTGTTATCTTGCCACATAACTGTTCTATTGATATCTCACAGCCCCTTAGTATAATAATGCCCTTTAAAGAAAGTTTGTAGTATTGCGTTGGAATCTCTGCATTTGCGGTCATTTTTAATGTTACGCGCATGCCAAATTTGTCAGAACACTGGCAATGTGTGGCAGAAAAATACAGCAAATATAAAATAACATTTGTTTTTAGCCCTGTCGTGTTAAGTGCAGGGAAAATACAACTCACCCGCTGAATCAGTGGGAGGCCTGAGGTGGTTTCGTTGAGACGAGATGATCCCGAGATGGGAAAGTGAGAGAAGCCAGCTTCACAAAGATACGATGTTGGAAATTGTAGCAGTTTTCAGTGGTCTCCAAGCGATGTCAGGATATTCCGAAATGACTTTAATCCAGAACCTCAGTAGAGTTGTTGTCTCAAATGTACGTTTAAGGTCGCCGTGATTTGCGATCTTTACAAATTGATATTCCTGTTGCACAGACATGCTCGAATCACTCGGTTTATTCACATATGGGTCACGAATCTACTCCTTCGCAGTTCGTGGGTCTTTAGTGATTGAGAAGTAGCATAGATTTTGTTTTCTTCGAAGTTGTAGGCTCATCCTCTGGCTCGTCAGGTTCCCTTTTCCCTGTAAAAAATCCGTCCAAAGACGTTTGTTTTTCCGTCATTCTAGTGTGTGAGCTAATTATTTCCGGGAACAAATGTGATGCGCGACGACCTACTTCATATGTTATTATCGAGGCCCAGCGCACATAGATATACAAACAAGATGTACTGCTAACAGTCCAACCAATGCATTTCTATGACGACCTCCTATCCTGTAGTTGTATATCTAGAGTAGACAGGGATATTGGTGTGTTAAGCGGCACAGGCCAAAGTCAATCTGCCAGAATGCAGTCGTTAATAATTTATTATTTCTGTGCGGCCCGGTACCAAATGCGCCATGGCCCGGTACCAGTCCGCGGCCCGGTCGTTGGGGACCCCTGTATTAATAGATCGAGTACACCCATTTAAACGTGATAAATATTTACTCTTAAATTCAAAAATACTTTTTAGGAAATCACAACTAAAAGCAATAGACCATGCCTCTTATAAGTAAAAGACAACAATATTAATACCACACAAAAGAAATGAAAGGTTTTTTTTTTTTCAGGAAAAAGAATAAAATTGCACTTAATAACTTAAGTATTTAGGCAAATGAAAACTTTTTCCCTCAGTTTCTGCTACGTCGTTCCATGTGTAATATTCTGATTAGATGTTTTCCGAGGCACCCTGAAGCGTACGCAAAGGTGATGTTGTTTTGTTCGTGTGACGTGGCAGTGAGAGAGAGAGAGACACAGCCTGCCAAGAGCCACAGGTTGAGGAAGTGTTGTTTGTGGCGTGTGTTAATAAAAAAACAAAAGTTGTCAGCATGTCGTGTGACGGAGCGTTCTTCGTCCATGTTCGCTGGTTAAACCTTGAATAAGTAACTGGGCTATTGACTCCAGGCCCGGCTCCGCCCATTTTGATGGATGCGTCTCCGGCAAAAATAAAAAATAGCCTAAACCATCCGGCGTGCCGGAGCCCGCTGGAGATGGTCCGCAGTCAATCCAGAGCACTGACGCGGCCAGTATACGTTGAACAATGGGATATAATGGGAACGGATTGGCTCCGGCGCTATTTTCCAATAAATTCCAATCCCTAATTTTCATATTGTACGTGGAGTAGGGCTGAACGATATTGGAAAAAACTGTCATTGCAACTTTTTGGGGGTTTGCGATATTTATTGCAATATTAAAACAACAAGAATTTTCACCAGATGACTTGATCTATTTAGGAAGATGTTGGTTGACTCACCATGACCACATTGTATTGTATTGTATTGTATTCCTATAACATTGTTTATTCCAGGCTAATGGGGTTCATCTGTGATTGATGAAGATTGGTGTATTGCTGTAGTCTAGTCACTTCCCGGCTCGCTAATTGTAACTTGCTGCTCTTCGGTCTCCCAAATAAGTCCCTCCAGAAACTGCAGCTCCTCCAAAACTAAACAGCACGCCTCATCACTCTGACTCCCACCACACACCACATCACCCCCATCCTCCGTCAACTTAATTGGCTCCCAGTCAAAGAATTAACTAAAAGAACCTTGTCATTACCTTTAAAGCACTCCATGGCCTGGCCCCTCCATACCTATGCAATCTTTCTGTATTAACTGACCCCCCCCCCCTCCATCTTCCACCTCTATCTTCCATCTTTCAGTCCTTTGTGTTCGTCTCGCCACCTTCGGTTCCCGAGCTTTTATTCACTGTGCCCCCCAATTTTGCAACTCCCTACCCCTCGATCTTCGCTTTTCAACTCCAGACTTAAAACACACCTGTTTACGCTTTCTTACCCACCATGATCCTTATCTCGGTTTTATCTTGACCTCTTAAATTTGTTATTCTTTATCCTTTTAATCTAATTTTATGATTGTTTTGTTATTGCCGTTGAGCTATTGAGTTCCCGTCTTTCTTGTAAAGCGTCTTTGCGTCAAGTAACATTGTAATGCACTGGTATATTGCAAAATAAAAAAATAAAACAATACTGAAACAAATATAACAAAAGAAAAAGTCAAGAAAATCATAATCAAGATGGCTGTTTTTCCCTGCAGGCC
This sequence comes from Corythoichthys intestinalis, assembly GCF_030265065.1. NCBI lineage: Eukaryota > Metazoa > Chordata > Actinopteri > Syngnathiformes > Syngnathidae > Corythoichthys > Corythoichthys intestinalis. The sequence continues at coordinate 26,710,876 of NC_080416.1, forward strand.
CATCGACTCGCCGAGCGCTATTGTGTGTGTCACCTATCCACAGGAGACATGCTGAGGGCCATGGTGGCGTCGGGTTCGGAGCTTGGCAAGAAGCTCAAGCAGACGATGGACGCCGGAAAGTTGGTGAGTGCCGCTTTCTGTCCGTCATGTGATTACTACGGTCCAGCGTGAATGATTTCCTGTGGTTCAGGTAAGTGATGAGATGGTGGTGGAGCTCATCGAGAATAACCTGGATACACCGCCTTGTAGGAAAGGTTTCTTATTGGATGGATTCCCCCGGACTGTCAAACAAGCTGAGTTGGTAGGATTTGATCATCGCTGCTGGATGCCGACGGATAGCCGGCGCTTGACTTGCTGTTTTTTTCTGCCTTTTAGCTCGACGAGCTGCTTGACAAGCGACGCGAGCAGCTGGATTCGGTCGTCGAGTTTGCTGTCGACGATTCCTTGCTGGTACGCAGGATTTGCGGCAGGTATTCCATTGTTATTGGTGCATTGTCATTTGGCGAGTTAACGTTTTGTTAGCCTTTGATGGTATTTCTGCATTGTTTTGGGAATGTAATGAGCATTTCAGTTGGGTTTGATAGTATTTATTAACATTTTTATGATTTGTTAGTAGTTTATAGGCTTTTACTAGCATCTTGTTAGCATTTTAATGTAATTTTGGTAGTTTTGTTACCTGCTTAGGAGCTGTTTTTCGACACGTGACGATTCGATTACGATTCATAAAGGTTCAAAAACGATTATTTTCCCTCATAACTTTATGGCAGCTGCTCGTAGCGGACCGAAATTCAAGACACGTCTGCCGACCGGGCACCATTAACGGGCACACGCACGTTATGATGGATGCTGCTGGTTTCTGAGAGAGAGATTTAGATTTACTCCTTTTTAAAAGAATGGAAAATAAATTTGTGTATGAAACGGGCAGGGACAGAAACCCGACCCTGCGCAAGAGGGGAAGAGAGATAGTTCGTTGCTGCTTGTCTTTCAGATGTGCAGCAGTAGTTTTACGGCATTTCAATTAAAAAAATGTCCTGAGTGTGTTGCTAAGACTCGTGTGCATCTATAAGAGGTGAGTACACGAACCCTCCTGTACTGTTTAGCCTTTATTGTGGTTGGTTTTGAGATGTTAATAGTTAGCGCCGAGCGCTAAGCTAATTAGCTAATTCGCTAACGTGTATTTTATATGCAGAATGTGTAAAACCATGATTAAGTACAGCGGTAACACTACAAACATGTGAAATAGTTCAGAAATCTGTGAAAACAAAGTATATTGGTTAAAAGAAGTCTTATTTCTAAAGACACGTTGTTTCCAAAATGAGGAATTCATTCCACCTGTGTAAATTTTATTGTATTGTTGAGAGAAATAAGTACTCCCTATAAAATGGTTAATGTTTTTGCACTTTCTTGTAAAAAATAAATAAATAAATAAAAAAGAATCTTAAGGGCAGCTTTTTGTTGTATGGGCATGTTTCCATCGTTCCTGTTGCATCATTAGGATTTTAGATAAATGATGGACATAAATGTATTTGGCTGCCGTATTAATTAGTAATGTACGATGCATTGATAATCGTGATAATTGGGTAACCGCGATCATCGTCAAAATAGTGATCATCGTTCAATAATCGAATCGTAGTACCCTGAATTGTAATCGAATCGTGGGGTGCCTAAGATGGCACACCCCTAGTCTTGATTGCATTTTGTTAGCATTTCAATGTTATTTTTGTCTTAGCATTGTGATAGTATTTCCATTGCATTTTTCAAAAATCCTTTTTGCAAGTACAGGTAATCCCTGGGTTACGAATGAGTTCCGTTCCTACGCTGGTGACGTAAACCGAATTTCTGTGTAAATCGGAATGAACCCTTTAAGTACCACTAAATCCCCCTTAAATCTCAAAACAATAATCCAAAAATATGTACTATACATCATTGTACTTTCCTCGCCAAGACGTTGGAGCCAAGTCCTAGCTAGACAGCGAGCTTAGCTGTAATCTTTTCCCCTTTTTTTCAGCTGCGTGACTTCTTCGTGGTGAAAATATGCTTTCTCTTGTGTGCGCGTGCGCTCTTCTTTGTATAGACCAGTGGTTTCAAACCGGTCCTCAAAGGGCCGCAGGGGGTACTGGATTTCATTCCAACCAAACGAGACAAATACCTTTTCACCAATCTGGTTTCTTACAAGTGTAATCAGTTGATTGCAATCAGGTGCTGCTTATGTTAGTAGAAACCTCATTGGTTGAACTGTTTGTGCTGGATCTGTTGGAACAAAAACCAGGACCCACTGCGGCCCTTTGTGGAGTCGGTTTGAGACCGCTGGTATAGACCCTACCCACCGACGTCACAAAATCACGTGCTCGCTGTATGGTTCCGCCCCCTTGTCCGTCATTTTGTTTCTGTATTATCAATGGTCTCAATTGATCGAGCAATTTATAATGCATTTCATGGACCCGGTGCTTTCGGATGCCGTAAACCGGGACCGGATGTATGGGTGGGCCGGGGTGGGCACGGCCCACCCAGACGTGAGTCGTGCCCACCCAAGCAAAATGTCGGTGTTCTGTTATGCATAAAATATTGATGGGTTTTGTGATTGAATACCTTGAGTTTTATTGCTTTTATTACGTCTTTTTAGCATCATCTAGTGGATGCCTTAATTTACTGCATCTCATGCGCACTTTATTTGAAAGAAACTGCAACACGGAAGTGACTTTGTTCAGCAGAGACTCACACGACGTTGGGCGCAGTCAGTTCACGCCATCTCTGACCATTTTGCCTTGAATTTGAGGTTGCATTGCCGGTATGTATTGTTTAAATGTGTTCAAAAACGAAAATATGTGAACTGTGTGTACTTCAGTGCAAAAAAAGTTAGACAGATTCACTTAGCATGAAACTTGTGATATGCTAATTACCCACGAGTTAGAGGGTCGGCAAAATGGCGTTTTGGGCGCTCTGCCAATTGTTATTCATATTTTCATATGCAGTTTGCTACAGATAGGGCAGTACATATGCGATTTAATATACTGTGCATATTTTTATTGTGTTGTTTTGTCTGTTTTCTTTAGTTTCACCCTTTTGAGTGTTAATAACCCTGCTTAGACAAAGCCACGTCTGCAGAGTCGTTGATACGAGAAAGGTGTTCATAGCCACGACTATCGTGACGGCACAGTCAGGAATATCTATAGGGAATGGGACGTACTACGTCATTGTTTGGACCCGCCTCCATGCTGGCAATATAATTCACTTCCGGGCCGGCAGAGTCAATGCGGATTGTAACGTGTGGTAGTGCTAAGCTAACTCTTTCGGTGTTTTAGAAAGAAAATATGGGTGCTTATTGTTGCGTTACCGGGTGCAACAGCGTCTCCTACGACAAAAAAAGGGGTTAGGAAAAATGGACTCACTTTTCACCGTTTTCCTGCATGGAGGACCAAATATCAGATCACGAAGGTACGACGGATGGCTGGATTGCAGCGGTTCGTCGGAAAAGCATTTCTTATGATCATATTTCTGCTGGAATGAGAGTGTATTCCCCTCATCTCTACTCTTGTAAGTTGAACGATTTATCCGTTTTGGTTTCAATACGTTTTTTGTTTTTGTTTTTTTCTTTACTGTTGTGTAAATCTGCCTCGGTAGCAATGCTAACCTACTCCTCCTCATCACCTACCTGTTGTGTTACTAGGAAAACCTGCATATGAAATGCTGACAACACATCCCGATTGGTCACCATATCTCTTCTTGGGTTATTCTGAGGTCAAGCGCACCACATCGGAGCGTTGAGAGGTTGGAAAGGCGAAGAGTGCACGCTGAAACTTCAGTTTGCTCTGCTCTTACAAACACGATCCCAAGTGTTATGAAAAGTCAATAAAATATGAATACCAAAACATGACTTGAACAACTTCTTGACAAACTGTAACTGCTTGTTGTTTACTTCAGGTCTTCATAATAAACAGGTGTAATAATTACAAAGTCAGGTGACTTAATTTTGTTATTCTATTTGGAATATGCATTGACAATTTTTGGACAGTGTTGTAGACAAGAACTGGGACTGATAAGTTGCAATAGATTTATTTCAAGTAATGCAATTTCTCCAATACGATATTTGAATTGACAGTTTAAAATCTTTAAATTAGTGCAAACAAGGCCCACCCTCTGACGGTGGCAGCAAATATTATATAATTATAAGTAATACACAAATACAAGATCACAATAAACGTGTCTTTGTCAAAGCAGTTTAAAACACTATTTACTGGCCTTGGGTAAATTGCCAGACAGGATAAATATGTGCTTTAAAGTTCTTGCATTTCCATTTTAAGTATTGCAAGTACTAGTCTCCAACACAGTATTTGAACTGACAGTTTAAAATCATTTTAGTACAAAATGGCCCACACTCTGGCAGGGGGCAGCAAATATTATAATACATAATACATTATAAAAAGCTATATACTATATAAATACAAGATCACAACAAAACCTGTATTTTTCAAAGCAGTTAAACATCCAGTGGCCTTAGGTAAATAAAGGTGTATAAATATGTACTTTACAGTTCTTGCATTTCTATTTTAGGTATTGCAACTTTTCCAACACTATTTGAATTGACAGTCTAAAGTCTACATAAGTGCAAATAAGAATATTATAATTTAAAAATAATAATAGAATATATAAATTCAACATTACAATGAAAGGTGTCTTTGTCAAAGTGGTTAAAAAAAATTAAAAAAAAAACGTCACTGGCCATAGTTAAATAGCCAGGCAGAATAAATATGTGCATTAAAGTTCTTGCATTTTCACAAGTTAAAAGCCCGCAGTTCATCGACGAGAAGGGCAGACCCAGATGGCGTCTGCTGCAGGGGCTTGTTTGAGTCCGACACAGGACAAATGGAACCACTCCATTGAACAAATTTTCTTTGTCAAATGATCCAAGAAGAGAGATGGTGACCAATCGGGATGTGTTGTCAGCAGGTTTACCTAGGAACACAACAGGTAGGGGAGTCGTAGTAGGCGAGCATTGCTACCGAGGCAGATTTACACAACGGTGTAAAAAAACAAAAACGTATTGAAACCAAAAGTGGATAAATCGTTCAACTTACAAGAGTAGAGATGACAGGAACACACTCTCATTCCAGCAGAAATATGATCATAAGAAATGCTTTTCCGACGAACCGCTGCAATCCAGCCATCCGTCGTACCTTCGTGATCTGATATTTGGTCCTCCATGCAGGAAAACGGTGAAAAGTGAGTCCATTTTTCCTCACCCCTTTTTTTGTCGTAGGAGACGCTGTTGCACCCGGTAACGCAACAATAAAGCACCCATATTTTCTTTCTAAAACACCGAAAGAGTTAGCTTAGCACTATCACACGTTACAATCCGCATTGACTCTGCCGGCCCGGAAGTGAATTATATTGCCAGCATGGAGGCGGGTCCAAACAATGACGTAGTACGTCCCATTCCCTATTGTAGCGTCGCACTGGATATAGAGAACGCACGGAGAGCTGGTGTCACCTACTTTGTTGTTGCAGGATTAACGGTTACTGTTGGCCGTAACCATGCCGAACAAGCAATGACCAAAACAAGCTGTTTTTCCAAACTTGTTCGTTATCAGCGCGCTTCCGCTCTCTCCTCCAGACACATTCTCGCAGTCGGACATCCGGGCATTTTTGACGTCACCAGCCACAACAAAGCGTCGCCATATTGAAATGGGGGCAAAACACGAGTCACAAGCAGTTGCTCTGTCGTGCATTGTAGTACAAACGCATTGAACTTTTGTCTTATTTGCGGTCTTTTTTTCCGTCGGAATCACTAAAAGTTGCCGTGTTGCGGGTTGTAACACAAGGAAGAGTTCGGAGCCGCATTTGAAGTTCTTCATTCTTCCTCGTGAGAAGAAAAGGACTAGCAAATGGCTGAAAGCAATCAATCGAGGAACAGTAGAAGAAGACGGTTCCGTGGACCATTCTCGCCAGTGGGAACCTAAATCCAGGCACATTTACGTTTGCAGCCGACATTTTATTACTGGTGAGTAAACTTTAATCGATTTTTTTTTTTTTTTTTTTTGTGCCCCAATTAGCTGCTAGGATTCAATAGAGTAGGCAGTGGTGAATATTACCGTAACCAACAAATCGCAAAGCGTTATTGGTCTTTTGCCGTGAACTGCTCTGACCGGTCAATTAGTATATTATTGGCCTGGTGGGAATTGGTTATTTTGCTGTGACACGTTCACGGCTAAATGACGCTTGGAGGCGAATTACCGGTTACGGCAGAAATAATGACTTCGTATATACTGCCAGTTTTCTTAGTTCCACACAGTACATATTCCACGTAATTCATAAAGGTCAACTTACTGGGTGACTTGATGAGGTAGTTGTAGATGTTTCCGAACTCCACTGCAGGCAATTCCTTTGGATTGTTTATCCAGCTATCAGCTGCGACTTTGTATGGGCAGATTTGCAGGCCAATACACGCAAATTTTAAGTTGTATCACCTCCTTGCGTCTGTCGGCAGTGACTCGTGATAATAGTAAGTTATGTTTAAGACGTTTTTATGAAAGAAATATGCAAAACATTGCTGAAATATATGAATGTCAGACAACGTTACCTGTATGGCCTCCATCTCAAAATGTCGACACGTTGCTATGCGAGAATACGTCATCGTGACATCACACCGACTGCGAGAATAAGTAGATAGATGAATGGAAAAAAACCCCCCCAAAAAACCAAATAAACCCCCCCAAAAATTAATGCGGCCTCAACGGGACACAAGCCAGTGTCCTACTTGCGCCGGTCCCAAGCCCAGAGAAATGCAGAGGGTAAAAAAAAGCCTGAATTGGGGGTGCCCCCTCAAGATTTCTTAGTGCCCACTCTGGTGGGTAAACCTAGATCCGGGCCTGCCGTAAACTCACTTGATGCGTTGCATAAAAGGCGTTATGTGGAAAAGCTTCAGTTTATCCATTCGCCAGATCCATATTTGATGCCTAAATCGATGTTTTTCGACCCGCTGTCTCCGCCGTATTTGCCTGACATCTGCTAGCTACCCTGATATGTACAACTATCTTGTCCACACAAAATCAGCCTATTCTCACGAAAGTTTGAAAAACTTTAAGAGCTTGGAGGCTTATAAATACTTCGTTGCTGGTTGGGTGAAACAGGTCCTCGTCCACGAAAATTCGGCAGGAATCTATCTTGTGCTTGGAAAGGTGAGTTACGAAATTTTCAATTCAAAATCTTTTGTTATTGCTAACATCCACTGTCAAGTCTAATGTATTTCATGTCGTTTGTCAATGGAGTTAGGGCTTTTAATGTTTATATGGTTTAGCGATAGCATTCTCACTACATACATTTGTGTATGTTGTCGGCGATTAGCCTAGCAATGATCTTAATTGTGGTTGTCAGCCCAAAACCCTCTAAATATATATTAAATGCATCTTACCAGATATAAAATGACTACTACATAATCTGTGGTAATCGTTTGGAGCCCAGTTTTCTCGTCAAATTGCAGCAGCCCATCTCGCTCTCTTCTCTCCAGGTCTCTCGAAATCCGGTAGAACTTCGTCTCTCCGTCTTCTCCGTCTATCTTCTCAGTTATTGCAACCGACCACCACACACGCCTTCACCATTTTGATTATTAATGTTAACGAGCAGAAAAACACGTCGTAAATAGGAGGAATGTACGTAGCCGTAACAGGTAAACATGATGTGTTGACGGACAATTGGGCGGCACCAGTCAGGAGGAAGGAGTTGTGACGTCACGTGGGTAGGGTGTATACACATACGTTCTTCGTGTGTACATGCGCTCTTACTTGCGTGCGGTCGTGCTACCTGCTCTACGCTTCCTGTGCCAAAATAAAAGCATCACAGAACAGGTCAACATTATACTTAAATACACATTTCGCCAAAGGGCAGAACACTCGTATTACCATATTTTTTGGACTAGAAGCCGCTAATTTTTCCCCTCATTTTAAATTCTGTGGTTTATAGTCCAGTTCGGCTTTTTTGTTGATTTATTTGGGTAAATAAAGTAACACTTTATTTGTCATAAGTCTGCCCTAAGGCAGTCATAATTATGACATGACACTAGGACTGAACGATATTGGAAAAAAGATTTTTTGGGGGTTTGCGATATATTGCGATATTATATTGCAATATTTTAAGAAATTATATATATATATATATATATTTTTTTTTTAAAGAAATTTTCACCAGATGACTTGAATAGCTGTTTGGAAAGACTTTGGATGACTCATCATCACTACAGTGTACAGCGATCCCTCGTTTTTTTGCGGTTAATGCGGCCCAGAACCTACCGCGATAAGTGAAAAACCGCGAAGTAGCACCCCCCCCAATTTTTTTGTGTGTTTTTTGGGCTCAATGTATTTATTCAGATTTAGCATTGGTAAGAGATACATATAAGACATGTTTTTTCTCACTTTTTCCCCCAAAGTGATTTTAAAAAATGAATATAAATTATTTTTAAGCACTTCAAATGTCATAATTATTATCAGTTTTAAACATAACTGTCCAACCAAATCATTTTTGCACAAGAATAAAGTACTGTAGTAGATAAATGCTTGGCTTTATTAAATGCTTCTGTTTATCTCCCTTAGCTGTGACCGTTGGAGTGACATGTAGAAATTTCAAACTCCTCATGATCACTTCTGGCATTTATATGTCTCCAACATCTCCACACACACACACACACACACACACACACACACACACACACACACACACACACACACACACACACACACATTCATTCCAGCGCGGCTTCCTTGCAGAAACTGTTTAACAAGTTAAACGATGATTGACAGATGCCCATGTGAAGTCTGCTTCTTTGGCCAAATCAAAGCCATCATTAACTTTAATAAGCAAGTGCCGCAGTGACTGAGAGGAACAAAGGGCTGGGTGAGGGAGGGTGTGAGGCTGTGCGCAGAGCAGAAAGCAAGACGTATGTGGATTAAAAAAAATCTATTGCACGTGCTTGCGATGGGACTATTGCGCACGCGGACATCGCGATGGCGATGTTTTAACGATATGTATATCGTTCAGACTTATATGACGCTATCATGGGCAGTAATGAATGTTTATGGCAGATGTCATTAAGTGTCATCCGGGAAATTATGTCACTAACTCCATTTAGGTCCAAATTGGATATTTTACATCCATTCAAAAGTGAGATGATTGACGATGATACAAAATGACATGTCATCATCATCGTTCATAAATGATCATCGCAGTGTCATGTTACAATTATGATGGTTTTATGACAGTCTTATGCCACCACTGTCAAATGTGATACCAAAATACCATAACTAACAATTAATGAAACAACTGGAACAGTATTTGAAGAATTGGCACAGAACATGAATTTTGATTATTTGATTGTAGCGCAGCAATACAAGCTAGAAGGTATGTTGGACGACAACTAGAGGTGTGCGAAATTTCCAATTCTTAGATTATTCGTGATTCGGCCGTGCAAGATTCAAGAACGATTCACAGACATCCAATTTCCGATTATTGAAATATGTCAAGTAAAGCGGAAGTAAAACACAGTCAGCGTGATCTTTGGGACGCAATGAGGAACGGACTGCATTGTGTCCCGAGAGTAAACATCATGATTGTCATTACCCGGCTAATGACAATGCTCAACTCACGGCTCTGGCTCAACTCATGCCCCTAGATAAAAAAACAATAATACCTGACTGCTGCTGACAGCCGCTACAATCTACGTCCATATCATGTTACGGTAGGTAATATATATGATATGTATACAGAATTAGATACAAAATGACACTCAATGGCGTTAGCAGCACATGTATTGAAAACCAGATGCGAAATGACAGGCTTGCCGGTGTTGGTAAACAGCCGCCATCTTAAAGCAGGAGACTTCTCGAGAAGGCTCTGTTGTTGCGAATTTAATTAACTTTTTATCTAAAATACTCCTAAATTGCCAAAATCTTAATTTGAAACTATCTTTAAAACAGTTTTAAAACTTTCACATGTCTAAAGTAGACAGAAGGGAAATTATGGAATAATGAAAGCAATTTTAACAACTTTAACGGTTGATTCACAACATTAAATTAAATGTAGTTTAAAGCTGCTGATGCAGAATGGGGACTTGAATATTTTATTTACTGTTTTGAACTGTTAAGTTTATACTGAAATAGTCGTTTATTTAAGCCTGAGAGGCTTTTTGTACAATTTTTGTAACTAATGTACGCAGCTGATAACTTGGGGGTTTGTGGGTGTTATCAATAATCGATTTATAATCAAATCGTTGCCTCGCAATCGAATTGTTAGGTCCCCAAAGATTCCCACCTCTAACGACAACAGTGTTGACAGCAGAGGTTGACTGTCTCCCCCAAGGGAGCAGTAATGGCCAAATGAAGCTTGTTGAAGCAATGAAGTTTTGCATCAAATTGTTTCAAAGCTTCATGGTCGTTCATTTGGTCTTATGACAGTCTTATAATGCTACTCTCAAATAAAGTGTTACCGGTTAACACCTTTTGGTGTATACTACATCCCATAGAACAGTGAGGACTGCTCCGGCTTGTAGTCCAGTGCGGCTTATTTATGAAGAAATGCCATTTTTGTGCCAAATTTGGTGGGTGGCGGCTTATAGTCAGGTGCACCTTATTGTCCGAAAATTCCGGTAATAAAGTAAAAAATAAGATGCTGTACAGTAGAGGTGTGCAAAATTTCCGATTCTTAGATTATTCGCGATTCGGCCGTGAAAGATTCGAGAACGATTCACAAACATCCAAATTCTGATGATTAAAATATGTGAAGTAAAGCGGAAGTACACAACACTCAGCGCGCCGCGCGTTCTTCGGGACGGAACGGAGCGAGAGTAGCTAAACATCATGCTTCCCATTACCCGGCCCCTCGGGTAATGCCAATGCTCAACTCACGGCTCTAGCTCAACTCATGCAACGAGATAAAAAAACACAACGACATACCTGACTGCTGCCGAAAAGCTGCTAGAAAAGTACATCCATATAATGTTACGGTGGATATCATTTATATAGGACTAGATGCATTATAGATTTGGTAGTGTTAGCAGCACATCTACAAAAAGCTAGATTCCGGCGTTATAAACGGCCGCCATCTTAAAGCAGTACACTTCCCTGCAATGCTGTTGTAGCGAACCTTCCAAGCAAACCTAATTAACTTTTTATCTAAAATACTCCTAAATCAGTAAAATATTGACTTGAATCTAACTTTACAATAGTTTTAAAACTTTCACATGTCGAAAGTAGACAAAAGGGAAATGGAATAACAGGAGCAATTTTAACAAATTTAATGGTTGATTCACAACATTAAATTAATTGAATGTAGTTTAAAGCTGCTGAGACAGAATGGGGACTGGAGTTTTTTATTTACTGTTTGTATATTTGTTTACTGCTATATGTTAACTTGATACTGAAATAGTAGTGTGGTTTAGCCTGAGAGTATTTTTGAACAATTTTGGAACTAATGTACAAAACATGAAAAAATAAAAAAAGAGGGAAAAAAAGGAGGGGGGTGCATCAGTAATCGTTTTATAATCGAATCGGAGCCTCTGAATCGTAATCGTAATCGAATCGTTAGGTGCCCAAAGATTCCCAGCTCTACTGTACAGGTAAGGTACAGTTTATGCCACAAAAAAAAAAAAAAAAAAAACGACTGGAGACAAAATGGCGGACGAGACTCTGGCGTCGTAAAGTCGAAATGGTTTAAGTCGGGTACGTCGTAGACTCGTAACCCAGGAACTACCTGTGTATTGTTAGCACATAGTTTACAATTTTATAGTTTTAACATTTTGTGACTTTATTTAAATTGTTTGATAGCTTTTCTTGAGAATTTGATCATTTTTGTTTGAATTGCTTCTGACATTTAGCGTTTTTGTTGAGTGTTTTAGTGGTTTGATAGTATGAGATGCCCTTTTGTCAGCATATTGGTATTACTCTTTTAGCATTTTGGAACTTTGTGTTAGCAATTATGCACGGTTTTATTTTTTTAAGTGTTATATGTAGGAATTTTGGTAGCTGGGTGTGAGTGATCCGACTACGAGTCCTGTTGTGAGACGAATAAGATTAATAATGATAATCAGTGTTTCCCCCAGGATTTTTTGAAGCTGCGGTGGTGGGCTGCATTGGAGTCTGACCGCCTCACCATGTCGTGCCACGGCAAAATTGCATCATAACATGACATAACATTTTTTTTTTTTCACATTTTGTTTTTCAAGAAGAACCATTACAAAGATCTATTTGAAATATTTCATTAGCCAGGCTAATGTCGTAATATGATATAATGTATGTAAAATGCGTAGCTGATTACAGCTACATTACCCTACGTAAAATTACGACTTTTTTTTTCTTGTAGCAATAGTATTACTTACATCTCGTAGTCCTTCTTTTTTGTTTGGCCCTAATATGTACAACATTAACACAACAATACTAGTCCTTCTGTTAATGGACCAATGGCGTAGGTTTGCATAGGGACGTTAGGGCCATAAACACTAGGAACTTTTCAGGATGCTCAAATTGTCCCCACCAACTTTTAGGCAACCTTATTTGCATTATATAATGAGTTCAGTTATAGAGGTCATTTAGATTGTCTTCACATATTTTGTAAGGATAGAATTGACCCTACCATTATGAAGTGAATTACTTTCATTATGCTCAGACTTAGTGACCCCCCCCCCCCCCAACGCATGTTTGATTGGCTGATGAGTAGTTAAATTCCCTTGTTTTCAGTGTAAATATAATAGAAGTAAGTGAAATGATCTGCCAGTGCTTCAAGTAAATTTTACTCCGATTTCTTGAAATAACAAAAATAGCTATCTGAAAATAATCTTAACACTCTTTTTTTAAGCTAAAAGTTAGTATATTTAATCTTGGAAGAAAAAAAAGCTTTTTCGTCATAAATGTTCTTTATTCAAAATGTGACATTGTTCAAAAAATTATTTGAAATCATTTCCCCCCTTGATTTTGCTAATAAATGACCAACCTTTAGATGTATGGGCTTAACAAGAAGAAATGGTAAAATTTACCTAAAGTAAATTAAATAATAAGACCCATTAATCTGTTAGTCTTTAACACTCAAAACAAGATGGAAAAAAAATATTCGAATAGATTTAAGAAAAATCATCAGATTAAAACGTTATAAATTTGCAGTGTAAAAGTTAGTACAAGTCACTACTGCTGTCAAACGATTAAAATTTTTAATCAAGTTTATTACAGCTTAAAAATTAATTAATCGTAATTAATCGCAATTCAAACCATCTATAAAATATGCCATATTTTTCTGTAAATTATTGTTGGAATGGAAAGATAAGACACGCTGATATATACATTCCACATACGGTACATAAGTACTGTATTTGTTTATTATAACAATAAATCAACAAGATGGCATGAACATTATTAACATTCTCTGAAAGTGATCCATGGATAGAAAGACTTGTAGTTCTTAAAAGATAAATGTTAGTACAAGTTATACTAATTTTATATTAAAACCTTCTTAATGTTTTCTTTTTATTAAAATTTGTAAAATTTTCAATCAAAAAACAAACTAGTAGCATGCCATTGCTGATGTCAACAATTACACAATGCTCACTCATGGTACTAACCCATAAAATCAGTTGGACCCAAACGCCAGCAGAGGGCGCAAAACACAAAAAAACAAGCGCACATTACACTGTACTGTCATTTTAGTCTGTTTGAGCGGGGCATGTGCGTTATTTGGGTCAAATATTTTAACGTGATTAATTTAAAAAATTAATTACCGCCCGTTAACGCGATAATTTTGACAGCCCTAGTCAATAGATTTATTTTTGCATTGATCATTTAGCCTATCAATTAATTATGTTCAAATGGGTGATAAATGTAGCCCTGACCCCCGTTCACCTAATCAGTTTGGTTTCATTAATGTCCTGTCCCCATTAAAAAGTGTACATGCAGGTTATGCTGTTATATCGTCCCCACCAATATTGAGACCAAACCTACGCCCTTGTAATGGACCCATTTCAAGTTGTAGGGAAAAATTCTAATTAGCTTGAAAAGTGTTTTATTGGTTTCGGTGAGAAGGTGAATAGTTTTTTTGTTGTTCGTGAACTACATTTCCACACAAACGCACATCGAGGTACCATTTAGCTTAGCAAGGAGATGTATGAGATACATTTTCGAGTGTCCCAGAGCTCGCGAAACTTGAGGGGGGAGCGCATTTATCAAGGTTTCGTCAGCCGTGATTTTGTATATCCGATCGCTGTAATAGCCCTGCCCCTCTGCCATTGAATGCGTTGTTGACCCCCCGCTCGGCGCAAATTCATTCAAACTTGCCTTTCCGTCCAAAACGTACGTCCACCGCTCACTTTCGCCGAAATGTCCGATCCAAAATACAGTAATGCCCCGGATTGGGGGGAAAAGGAGAGGAGTCTGTATTGTCTTAGCCACTTTATTGTGGCAACAATAATAAAGAAAAAGGATCACAAAATAACAGCGGGCTTCCACGACATGCGACCGCTATCGCCTTCTCGCTTCCCTCTACGTCACAGCTCCCCGACGGATCGTCTCTTAAGGGGTCCTCGTATAGTTACGGACGTTACAATACACAATGAATAGGTTGCCGCTGAACCCTTCACGCTAGGCTGCTGCTAGTTTGAAACGGCCTTTAAAAAATAAAAAAAAATAAAACATCTCTTTTGCACGGCATGGCAGCTTTTATTTTAGTGTGGCGGTGCGCCACAATATTTAATGTGTAGGGGGAAGCCTGATAATAATAATCTATAGAATTGACACATTTTTGCTTGTCTTTTGGGACCTGGCAGACTATTTCATCAGCCCAGCGGCCGCTCCTACCATGAGGAGTTCAACCCACCCAAAGAGGCGATGAAAGATGACGTAAGGACTAAGAAGATCGTTTGTTGGTGGTTTTATCCTTAAACTGACAAACCAATCTTTCCTACTGTTTTTGATCCTTCCATCCAGGTGACCGGCGAGCCCTTGATCCGCCGCAGTGATGACAACGAGACGGCGCTGCGCACTCGCTTGGACGCGTACCACCGCCAGACGGCACCTCTGGTCCAATACTACAGCGCCAAGGGTCTCCACGCCGCCGTGGACGCCAGCAAGACCCCCGATGTGGTCTTCGCATCCATCATGGCCGTGTTCACCACCGCCCAAGCTTCCCTGACCCGCGCCGCTGCCTGTAAAGTCTCCTCTTCTTAACCTTTATAATTGTCAACAAACAACTGCAGTTGATACTTGGTCCATTGTGAAAGCCTCCTTTTTTTACGCCAGCTTTCAAAGAAAAGCCGGGAAATGACTTGTTGTCGATGACGCAACCAAAATTTCAAAAGCTGCAGTATCTCAGTGGACCTCTTACATCATTTAGTGTAAATGTGTTCTGATACACAAACAATTGGTAGGTTTCCTTCAAGGAAGTGATTCTTTTACCAGAATTGGTCCAATTTGTCCTTGACCTCCTCGCTGTGTGACATTTTTAGTCCAGCCGGCCCATCCGTCTGCTTGTTTCCTGCATACTGATGAGAAAGGGTGGGGGGACAATAAACAGATGTTTGTGGTGGTCCCAGCGGGAACGTTTCATTCTTTAATCAAGCTCAGCAGCCCACTTTCATAGACTAAAAATGAGCTCATGTCTAAGTAACTTCCCAAATTGCCTCTATGATGACTGGTTTTAAAGTCTACTTTTTAACCAAACAAACACACCCTCTTATATGTTTCTTTTTTTGTTGTTGCTGCCTTTTAGCCTCTTGAATCCCAGGGATGCTTCTACATCAAGGATTGGAGGACCGCTGGGACAGACAGATGGAATGGTGGTTGTTTGGCAGAAAGAATAGAAATCCTCCCGGTGAGGGGGCTTTGAAGCCGGGTTTCATTTGCGGCGGATTCTGAGCGAGGCAAGCAGCTTCTTGATCATTCTCTTTGCTTGGTCTTCCATTAAACGTCAGATTTTTTTTTCTACTGCTCTCACGTCTTTTTTTTTTTTTTTTTTTTTTTTTTCTTTCCTCTTGTTATACTTTTTCATGTACAGGCGTTCAATGATATGAACATGAATTTACCATAATTTTCGCACTATAAGGTGCACTTGACTATAAGCCGCCACCTACCAAATTTGGCACAAAAATGGCATTTGTTCATACATAAGCCGCACTGGACTATAGGCCGCAGCTGTCCTCACTGTATTATGGGATATTTACACCAAAAGATATTAACCCGTAACACTTTGTTTGACAGCGCCATCATATGACTGTCGTAAAACCAAATGAACCACCTTGAAGCTTTGAACCAATTGGCTGCAAAGCTTCATTGCTTCAAGAGGCGTCATTTAGCCATCCCTGCTCCCTTAGGGGAGACATTCAACCTCTGCTGCCAAAGCTGTTGTTGTCCAACATGCCTCCTAGCATGCATTGCAGCGCTACAGATGTAAATAATAAAAATTCATGTTCTGTGCTAATTAGGTCTTCAATTACTGTTCCAGTTTTTTCATTAACTGCTCATTATGGTATTTGGTAATACTTTATTTGACAGTGGAGCCATAAGACAATTATAATTACGACATGACGCTGTAATTAGCATATAATGAATGCTTATGACATGTCATTTAGTGTTATATGGCAAATTATCTCACTTTTCAATGGATGTAAAAGATCCAAGCTGGACATTAAATGGAGTAAGTGACATAATTTGCCGGATGACACTTAATGACATCTATCGTAAGCATTCAGTAATGCCCGTGATTGTCATGTCATAATGATGACCGTCTTATGACAGTCTTATGACGGCGACGGCGCTGTCAAATGAACTGTTACCTATAAATAAAAAAATAAGCTGCACTGGACTATACATTGCAGGATTCAAAACGAAGGAAAAAAGCGGCTTATAGTTGGAAAATTACGGTAATATAGAGTATAGGCCAAAGGTTTTGACACACCTCATTCAATGCAACACAAATGAAGGTCCAGTCCCATTGATAAAAGCAAGAGATTTGACTAATTAACCCTGATAAGGCATACTTGTGAATTGAAAACCATTTCAGTTGACTACCTCTTGAAGCTCAATGAGAAAATGCTAGGAGTGTGCAAAAATGTAATTGGAGCACAGGGTGGCTAGTTTGAAGATACAATTTTTTTTTTTATTTATTTTTTTTTTTTTTTAAATTCATTTAGCCTTTTCTTTGCTATGTACATCATTCCATACATGTTCATTCATAGTTTTATTACTACCTTCAGTGAAAAATTACAATGTAAATAGTCATGAAAATAAAATGCATGACTGAGAAGGTGTGTCCAAACTTTTGGCTTGTACTTTAACATATAAAATGGACAAATGTAAATTGATAATTGGCTGTGAATGAGCCTGAGTAACTATATCTGGTTTGTATCTTTTAGTGGAAAAGTTTTCAACGTTACAGTATATGGATTTAATGCACACTGTACGACCATTTTTGTCCTTGTAATCCTGTTTTTAACAAGTGAACAAATGTGAAAGAGAATTCCATGACATTTTTTTGTCAAAATGTCATTCATTTAATCTGCTTATCCCTTGACCTACAGTATATGCCTTGTCTGGCAAAATAAGATTTTTTTTTTTCCCAACTGGTTGCCAGAAATAATTTTAAGATGTACCACATCATTTAATGTTGAATGAACAAATCTTGAATGTGAATTCGCTGCTAAATATTCCGGTCAAAATGGATTGGATGTCTACCACCGTCAATGACACTCAAGCAAGCTCATCCTCTAGCAGTTCCAGGGCCGGAACTTGGGGTGGGTGCTGGGGGTGTGACTGCACCTGGACCAGACCCTTTAATTTCTAGTTAGTGGGTGTGGTTGGGCGCAAAAAATCTGGAAGAAGAAATCTTCTGGCACACCACAAACTAAAAATGTTCCAAAATGACTTTCTGTACAGTATAAGTAATTATAATTCTCAATACTTATTCAGTTTGATATTTGGTGGAACGTGAGACATAATGGAGTAGGTTTCGTCTCATCCCCGGTGAAAGTTAATCCAAACAAAAGTTTTCACTGTATTGCCTTGCCTTTGAGCTGTGTCTTCGCTTTTTAATTTAAATTTTTAAAAAAAATTTTTAACCACGACTCCTGCTAGTGTAGTCGCCTGCACACGACTGAGAACTTTCCACCTGCTCCTTCGTTCCTACTGCAACTTCGCCCGACGACGTCCGCGTGCTGTTAACAAGGCTGAGTGTCCTTCAAAATACCGTCAAGGGCCACCTTAATATTGTTATAAATTATATATATTTTAAAAATTCTCGCGGCACACCAGTTGAAAAACACTGGGTTAGCTGATGCGCGAAGCTCTAATATGATGTGTAAAGGCCGTGTTCAACTAGCAGCAGCCTAGTGTGAAGGGTCCAGCGGCAACCCATTTATTGTGTAAGTGGGAAGGGATTTTTTGGGTGAAAGTGAGTGGCGCCCGGCCGTTTTGGGGAGAATGGCAAGTTTGAACGAATTTGCACCAAGAGGCGGGGCCCAAAATGGAGTCTTATTCCATTTTCAGACTGCCGCCTCGCGGATGTCAACTTATCCAATAGCAGATGGGCAGGCGTATCTGTGCTATCTGACTGTTTCGGCGGCCGGATATACACAAACCACGGCCGACGAAACCTTGATAAATGCGCTTTTTTAAAGATTTGCGAGCTCTGGGACTCTCGAGAAATGACTGTCATACCTCTCCTTGCTAAGCTAAATGGTATCTCCATGTGTTTGTTTCGAATTGTAGTTCACAAACAACAAAAAACACTTCACCTTCTCACTGGAACTAGTAGAAATCTTTACACCAGGGGTCCCCAACGTTTTTTGCACCACGGACCAGTATTATTTGAGTCTTTTTTTCCACGGACCGGTATTCTGACAAATTTTGCAACCCGTCAAAAATTGCAACGGTGCTGTTCTGCGCATGCGCGTAACGTTAAACATAGCCGCAAAATGCGCAAATGCAGCAATTTTAAAGTAAACACTAAACTTTCTTGAAAGAAAAGAATATTAACTTACGTTTGATCATGGAAGGACTTTTAGAAAAGTTCTCTTCAGATACATCCTGCCATGTAAGCTGCACACAACAACTTCACACCGCTCTCGCCATTAACGACTTCGTCTTGTCGTTAAACATTAATTAGGAAAGCCCGCTTCACAAAGATACGATGTCGGAAATTGTAGCAAGGTTTTCAATGTAGCGATGTCAGGATATTCCAGAATGACTTTAATCGGTAGAGTTGTTGTCTCAAATGTACATTTAATAAGGTCGCCGTCAGTTGCGATCTCTACAACTTCATCTTACTGTTGCACAAACATGCTCGAATTACTCGGTTTATTCACAAACGGGTCATGAATCCACTCCTTCGCAGTTCGTGGGTCTTCGAGGTTGTAGGCTCGTCAGGTGCCCTTTACGCCGTAAAAATATCTCCAAATACGTCTGTTTTCCAGTCATCTTCGCTCGTGTGGGGGCGAATCATTTCCGTGTTAAATGTGCTGCGCCCGCGGCCTAGCAATACGTTATTATGGAGGACAAGCGCACATAGATATATTATATACAGAAACAAGATGTTCTGTTAGCCGTCCAATCAATGGATTTCTATGACGACATTATAGTCTATCCCATAGTATTATATCTAGAGTAGACAGGGATATTGGTGTGTTAAGCAGGGGCACAGGGTTAATTCTGTCTGAATGCGGTCGTTATTAAATTATTATTTCTGTGCGGCCCGGTAGCAAATGCGCCACGGACTGGTACCGGTCCGCGGCCCGGCAGATGGGGACCCCTGCTTTACACGGCTATTATAACGCCCCCTATTCCTTGAAATAGGAAAAGTCGGTGTTTTCTTGTGCAATAATGAAAAATAAACGTATTGGTGCTTAGGACTATAGTACATATGCTTGCCACTTTTCAGTTCCTGACAGCGTCTACGTCAGGCAAGGGCGTAGGTTTGGGCTCAACGTTACTAGGCACGATATAACAGCATGACTTGCATATACACTTTTTGCTGGGGACGGGACATTAATAAGACCAAACTGATTATTGAACGGGCGTCAGGGCCACATTTCTCACAAATATGAACCTAATTAATTGATAGGTGAAATGATCAAAGCAAAATAAATTTATATTGACAAAAACTACTAGAGAAACATTTTGAAGTGCGAGTCCCTTTATTAAAAATGAGTGCTATCCAAGAATGGGTTCACTTTTGGGGGGACACTGGAGCACCCCTAGACTCAAACTCTTACAAGTATTGTAATATAAAAGTGATTTGGGGGAAAAAAATCATGAAAAAAATAGTTTTGCAAGTTAGCAATTTCATATTGATTAATGCAATGCTAACTCTGATGCAGGTCTGACTTTTAGTAGCACAAACATTGACGTCTTTTTACATTACTTACAGTGGCTTGTGCTAGCTAAAAAAAAATTCTTACATCCCTTCTCTTCGAAGGGTATGGGGGAGGCGACATGTTTCATTTCTGTCGGTGGGGTTGTGTGAGTGTGCATCTGCGTCTGTGTAGCTGGAGGAGGGGTCGAGGGCTCAAGTCACCAGCCAATCAAACGTGCTGTTGAGGGGGAAAAAATGGACCGGCACATTCAGTAAGTGAAAAGGGATAAATGGAAGTCTAAACTTAATGAAAATAATTCACTAATGGTATGGTATATTCTATCCTTACAACAAATGGGAAGGGAGTCTAAATTACCCATACACTGGAACTCGTTATATAATAGTTAGTGGGGACAATTTGAGCATCCTGAAAAGTTGGTAGCGTTATGTCCCTACCGTCCCTAAGCAAACCTACGCCCTTGACGTCAGGCTACTGGCTCATCCTGATTTGTGCTCGCCGTGGACCGCTCATCATACTGGGCTGACACTAGTGTGAGTAGGCCTCAAGTATTAAAATATCTCTGCCAGCTGGTTGTCTGAAGGGGGTCTGCAAATTGTCCACACCCCGTGCCCTGGTCACATTTGTTCCGCCACTGAGTAGTTCAAATAGATTGGACTTCTACCACGGTCAATGGAAGGCAATAAATTAACCCATGCTGTAAACCCACCCAAGTGTAAATATGATGGAATCTTATTTCCCCATAACTAAAATGTAAAAAAATAAAAATAAAAAAATACCATTACAAAGAAGCGCTTGTCGTGGGGCGTGGTTTGCATGAGGTCAACGCCTTGACGTCACCGGTCGGGGCTTTCCTCCATGACGTCACGCGGCGGCGGGGAGAGCTGGAGCTGCGGCTATTGCACACCGCCAGAGCACCGCGCTCGCTCACCGGGAGCATCGATTTTTCAGGCCGCTGTCAGCCTCCGACAGGCGGGCTCGCGAAGCAGGAGGCGTCGGTCCTGGAGCTTTTTCTGCGTTGGAGCGGGCAAAGGAGGGAAGCCCACGCGAGACGCCTTCGTGGGGGAAAAGCTGGTAGGTGAAGCCTCTCCGGGGTTGCTGAGCGATATAACCGCAAAGTGGAAGATTTTAAATGACTTTTTTTTTTTTTTTTTCCGGGGGGGGGGGGGGGGTTGCATTAAAAATCCCCGACTCATGCGTCACTGGGCGCGCACGGTGGACTCGCATTAGCATAGCAAACATGAGCTGGTTCGATGCTATAAGGATTCTCAGCGGTTCGTGTCTCGACATGTCTTTACTGGGAAGACAACACCGCATAACCCTATTCTATATTATTATTACGGGACTGGCTCCACTGCCTGAAAAAAGATATGTTCCCTGTTAAGAGTACCATAAGAGACCACTTCACTGTAGGGACATCTCTGGAGTAAACTAACCTCACTATACAGTATTGTTTGACATGTTATTAATCATCATACGAGGTGTCCGCTCTGTAGAGACACAGGTTTACTTGAAGGGGAAAAAACATGTCCTCACTGAAAATGTGACATCTCCAGTGTCTTCAATATCTGAAGTTATGTTCCCTCACTACAACTTGTATTTTGTGAAACATTACAAAAGTCACATCATAGGTGTGGAGAGACTAAATTGTAAGAAATACCCCTCAGAAAGACCGAGGTAACATCTAGTCGGCAATGCAGTGGCGCCTCAAGAATTTTTTTGCAAGGGTGGCCGGATGGGGACGCTTGAAATCTTGAAACTAAAAACAGTGATTTTAAACAATAATTTAGTAAACTGGCTATTAGAAAACTATCAGACTTGAAGGGATAGACAAACCCTTTATCATAAGCATCCTAGTGGGAAGAATCTTGTTTATTACATTGAAAAAACACAATTACATTTTCTGCAGTGTAATAATGGAGAAAAACCTAAATAAAAGTATTTTAGTCGAGGTTGACATTTAAACGGTCCCGGTACTATTTCAACCAATCAGATGCAAGTATCCAATATTGCCTACCGTTCCTTGTGACATCATTAATACCCATTATCAAATGCACCCGTGCTCGAGTTTATATCGCTATGTGTGTTGGTATAAAAGGCTGTGCGGTGTCATTTTTGTGTTGAAACATTATTTTCTCCATTATAAGATGTCCAAGAAATTCACTATTTGCATCCTTAGAAGGTCATTGATACTAGGTGTTGTCTGTCCTTTTAAGGAAATGTCTACTGATATACAGTGGTACCTTGACATACGATTGCTTCGACACACAATCTTTTCGACATTCGATGTAAAATTTGACTCGCCATTTGTTTCTACATCCGACGACATGCTCAAAATACGACGACCTGACAGCGCGGTATTCACTGTGGATTTTCTTGTGAGAAAAATCAACACAGGTTTCAAGAAGGTTAGTGCAGGTGGTGAAACAAAGAAAAGGTGACGCTTACTATTGAAATGAAGATGGAAATGATAGAAAAATATGAGTGTGGGATGTACATCCGTGAACTGGCACAACAATATGGCCGTAGAATATCGACGATCTCCATTGTCCTCTGACAACCTGCCAGTCTTAAGGTTAAGTTAAGGTGACAATTATTATTGTGGTAACATCGCCAAAGAAATAACCAGCTTTGTCTGGATTTTATCATTTATTTCAGAACTTGTGCAACACAACATGCCTACTGTCCACCGCAGTTTGATGGTGTTCTCAACATTAAAAGAGAGTAAATCTCAACCGCATCTCTCCCTCTCTGTCACATCAGCGACACGGTGCATTCAGGTACAGCACGCAAAACACGTCCGCCACATTAGAACCCGATTCGTTACATTATTACAGGAATTATTTTATTATTCCGGTTTATATTAATAATTTATTTGTTTTGCTATGTGTAATTGCCATTTGTAATAGTACCAGCAGTATTTATTAAGGATTTAGTGTAGGTTTTCGGTCTGTGGAACGAATTAATGGAATTATAATGTATTGTTATGGAAAAATCCTGCCTGGCATAAGACCATTTCGACTTACAACAAACTTATGTTGAGGTACCACTGTACTTTGGTTTAGGGCTGCAGCTATCGAATATTTTAATAGTCGATTAATCGATGGACTAGTTAGTTCGAATAATCGAGTAATCGGATAAGGAACATGAAAAATTAAAATAACTGAGCTGAGCCTCGAACGGGTTTAAAAAAAAAATAAAATAAAAAATGAGGGTCTATGTACAACAAAAGAACAATTGGCAAACTTACATAGAAAAAGTCCACTAGCTTAAATGCTATAAAATGTTTTTTTTTGTTGTTTTTTTTTACAATCTTCTTAACAAAAGGTTCAGACACATATTCCCACAAAAAATGGCTCAATACACCTATAAACTAAATTATGAATGCATTAAAAAACATTAGCTGTAACAAAAACTTAGCTAACGTTGGTCTAAACAGGGAGCAGTTGGATTCAGCCATAGGAAAAGAGGCAGACCAGAGGGCAGTGTATCCACCCTAATCAATAAAACTAAACCATTTCAACGCCACTTTATTTAACCCTTTAAGGTCTGGGCCTATTTTGTCTTATTTTGCATGCCTTTGAAGTTGCCTTTATATTTCAAAGAAAGAATTGTTTACGATGGCCTGGTTTGGTCCCTTTTTTTGTGACACCTTGAACTTCATGTCCAAACTGTTGTTTCCTTCACAGACCAATTATAAATCATCATTTTGGGCCCAAAAAGACCAAAAATTCCAAAATCGTTTTGTCAAAATTTTTACTATTTATGTCCAATTGACAACCAAACATGTGTAACGAACCGTTTTGAAACTTTCTAATATTTAATTCAACATGTTAGGATGAACATTCAACCAAAAAAACTTAGAATAAATAGTCTTATATTTGACAATTCAACATAAACAACAGGTATAGCCATAGGCGTTTTTTGCCTTTATACATGCTCTAGTCAAAACAGGTTATATACAGCAGACCAAACAGTGAAGAACAGTGAAAAAATATACCATCTAACACAAAAAGTGTTTAGAGGCCATCTCTATATGAGTTTAGGTATTGCGGCCCATCACCTGATGAAAACTATGTACACACAATCAAGCTTCTTGAACACACATTTATATACACAAATTGAGAAGACTGATTGTGGGAAAAAAATATATATACAACATTGGGAAAAAAAGTATTTTCAAAAATATTTACAATAAATAAGTTAAATTTTTTTCAGGCATGCCACTCCGAAAAGCAGTTTCGTCCTGGAATTAGACACGGCTACATCACACAGCCCACACTTCCATGGGGTGTCGGTCCTCTTTCCACCCTTCCATTTTCATTTCACTTTACTTTCATTGTCACTATAAATGTACATGAAAAAAAAGTCAGTATTTATGAAAATAATAAAGTATAAAATAAAAATATATACAGAAATAAATAATAATGGAAATCTATATGTATGACAATAGAAAGAATACCATAGCTGAATATGTGCTACATCCCTAATCTTCATATAGAAGGAAGACCACAAATTATACTTTGATCCGATATGCACATTTTATTATTATATACACAAACACACACTTATATTGCATCAAAATTAACTTTGTCTTGCAATATCAAAAGAAACTTTCAAACGAAACTTTTTCAGCAGCATTAAAAAAAAAAAAAAGTGGGTTGGCTTACCTCTGCTCGTCGATGGCGTCACCCACGTGTTCAAATCCGTCACTATCTTCACTCGAGGACTCTTCCGAAGAAGACGATGATGACGAATTTGGACCATCCTCTTCCTCACGTTGATCAAAAAGCACAATTGCTTGCGCTAAATTTAGTTATCCGTTCATTCTCAAAGTCACACAGAGTCGCTCGCTCGCTCGATTCAAACGGCCGTCGGTCGCCACCTCGCTGCTTCAGAACACTCCTCCCTCTCGTTCGGTGGAACCTCGCACGGCAGTTATATTTATTTAAAAAAAAGAAAAACGCATGTTGTGCTTCCACTGTGACTTCGAAAGGGTTCGTTTGATTTGTGTTTTTTTCATGGAGCTTCCGTTTTGAAAAAGGACAAGAAATGATGGAAATATAGACATAAACAAATTATCCATGCAGCGTTTTAATGTTTTTTTGAGAGGACAATAAAACTATAAATCTTAAATGACAATATCTCACGTTTTAGTTGGTCGATTGACTTCAAATAACAACGAGAGTAAACCGCAACTTCCGCACTTTAAAACGAGACCAACCAACGGCATGTGGGTGACGTAATTAAAACGCGAGGGCGCTTCAAAGACGACGTGCGCTGAGGACGCGCCGGCGCGTCCTTCGACTCTCAAGGGTTAAACGAATACTCGAAGCAACAAAATTGAATTCGAATATTTTTTCCTAATCGAATACTCGAGTTAATCGATTAATCTTTGCAGCACTACTTTGGTTTATTATACTTAATGTTACTAATGATTTAATGTGCACAGACTAATAACAGTACGGTTATTAAAATTATTATAGAGGGGGCCTTGAATACAACTGGGGGTGCCTTAGACTCGTGACAACATTTTTTCTGTGGGGAATGGCAACATAACCAAAGACGTATCCTTTCAGTTGAGCGTCC
This sequence comes from Corythoichthys intestinalis, assembly GCF_030265065.1. Classification (NCBI taxonomy): domain Eukaryota; kingdom Metazoa; phylum Chordata; class Actinopteri; order Syngnathiformes; family Syngnathidae; genus Corythoichthys; species Corythoichthys intestinalis. Next base: position 26,736,788 of record NC_080416.1, read on the forward strand.
TCATAGACAGCCTTTCATTCGAGTGGCGAGACAACATCTTGCGTGTCATTCCATCCAGCTGGAGCCCTTCCCTTTCCCTTCCCAAGCTTTTTCAAGCATGCAGCCACTCCCAAAATACTCTCCAGCCCTCTCTTTCCCTCACCGTGTGTGTTTTTCCAGGGAAGGAGACACAATACATAATTCACACATGAAATCAGCAACACAGCTGGACTGGGGGTTGCAAGACAAGCAGACATTTTCTAGTCCAAAGACACATGTTGTCGGTGTACGTTCAACAGGACTTAAAATATATATTTAAACATACCGTACATGAACATTATGGTTGTACATTTGAATAACAAGGTAAAGTTCAGTGAAAAATGTTACCCTAAAACTGATTAACAAATATAAAAGTGAATCAAACATTGTATATTTCACACTAAAATGTAAAACTAAACAATATACTGTCATGTAAGTGTTCGAAATGACTAAAAAAAAAAAAAAGATAAATGCTAACACTTATTTGTAGCAACTCTGCTAACTAGCGTTTTCAATTTAACTTTCGTGTTTTGTTTAATATCACTTCACTAACTAGTTGGGGTGTAAATCACCGATTTTATGACTACGATCTGATATGGATTCTTTTGACATCATTATGACTTTTGCCAATGTCACGATTAGGCATGTCCACGATCCAATCACGTGATCGGAAGTCGGGCCGTTTTTCAGAGGATCAGAATTGGGTGAAAAGGATCGGGTTTTTAATTTAAAAAAAAAATGTTGCGCTGGCTAGAGTCTCCAGTGTTAAGAGCCAGTTGACATTTTACAGTACGTTATTGCCACCTTCTGGTGATTATAATTCATTGCATCCATCGTGTGACGCAGTTTGAAACACTGGCTCATTCACTTGTACAGTACTTTGCCTGTTGGTCGTATTGACGCTGTTGACTGCCTTGGAAACTATATTTCTGTAAGTATTTTATATCTGTACCAACTTGTTACTATGCAGTATGTGTGTGTTTATGGGGAAAAGCTATATGAACGAAATTTGTTAATAAGTCCTGCTGTATGGAAGCTAACCTATACTTAAAGCTTGTAGCTCAAGTGAAGTGTTTTGTCTACATGGTATATGTATACTAGCGTATTGTGCAGTTCTGTTAAATACATGCGTGTTTCTTTCACAAACTTAAACAAATTGCTTAAAACAAGTTAAGACCAAGCCTTGTGTATTGTTGGAGGACATTGAATGTTAGCTGGCTATCGGGGAGTGCACAAATGCATGTATTTTTTTTTTTTTTTTAATGGCTAAAAAGTAACAAAATAATTCAGAAGCCAAAAGAAACAAAAATATATGTTTTATACTGTGCAACAGTCCTGGAAAAAGAGGAAGAGGAAGTACTGTAACATGTTTGGAATTTTTGTTCAAATAAAAAAATAAATGAATAAAAACAACGGTAAGGGGACTTTGTATCTGCAGATTTTCAAAAACAGGTGGCTCAGACTCGGGTGCAAAAATATGCGATCGGGACGTCCTGAGTTACAAAGTTTCTATTTAATAAAGGTCTTCAATAGATTTAATACGATGTTGTGTACACATTTAATGACAACACAGGTAGTTTGAATAATCGAGTAATCAGATTAGGAACATTTAATGCGTTGCAGAATACATTTTACATGATATAAAACAAAGGCTTGCCAAGATTGCACTTTCAAAAGAGTATTAAATGCGAATACAAAATAAAATTCCTGAGTGTTTCTTCAAATTACGCAGAATTGCACTTTAATTAATCAAAAAACCTGAGCTTAACTTCAAACTATATAAAAAATAAATAAATAAATGCAGATCTAAGTACAACAAGAGAGCAATTGTCTGACTTGCATAGCAAAAGTCTGCTAGCTTATATGCTATAAATGCTAACTTTTTTTTTTTTTTTTACAATGCTCTTAACAAATGGTTCAAACAGATATTCCCACAAAAAACAGCTAAAAATATAAACTTAATTACGAAGGCATAAAAAAAAAAATTAGCTCAAACAAAAATTTACATTATGTTGGTCTTAACAGGGAGCAGCTGGGTTCAGCCATATTAAATGAGAAATTCACTATTCACATATTCGCTATTGCCACTAGAGGGCAGTGTACCCACCAAATCATTAAAACTAAATGCAAATGCTTTCAAAACAAACCATTAGTACGCAACTCTAATTAATTAAACGAATACTCGAAGCACTAATCAATATTGACATTTTGTTGTCATTTGAATGAAAACCATACATTTTGTTCAATCTAAAAGATGACAATGTTTATCTTTGTTTTGATTGATTTGATAGAATCAGTGCTTAAACAGTCAATAAGCTACAGTGTATTGATCCAAATCGATGGTGTTGCACCCCTACTAGCTAGCTAGCAAACTCTAATTTTGAGATACTCTTTGAAGTTTAACACATTGTTTACTCTTGCTAGAGGTCTGTTCTCCCTCAGTGGTCGTTTGCTTCCTGATAAGTTCCTCCCCTCTCCCGAAACATCCAAGCATGACCTCATGCGGAGGCGCTTCGAGTTCCCGCTATCGCGCGTTTCGCGTTACACACAGTAGAGGATAATTACACACTCGTTCGTGTGTGTCCGCTCATTGTGCTGCCGTTTCCTCCCTGAAAAGCCTTGTACTTCTTTTACTGCTATCTCAGTGTTTTTATTCCTTTCCATTGTTTCCGTAAATATCCCAGAATGTTTCCGTCACCTAACTCTTAGTGAAGTTAGGGGGGAAAAAATCAGCGTCTGACACCAGTTCAACACATCAATACAAAAGTAAGAGGCCATTTTTATCTTCACAGGACAATTCATTGGCCTAGGTGTACTGAAAAGCGTTTAAGGAAGCAGAAAACCAAGTTGTTTGGGCGTTTCGTGCTAGAAAAAACAGTCATAAATGAGTGTGTGTGCTGCGTTAGCGCTATTGGCTAGCCCACACATGCATACAAGTGAATATTTGAGGACTGTCTGCTTACACATGCACTGCTTTCAGTGTGGGTGCTGATTTTCCTGTAGGCATTTTGTTTGTGAGAAAAATCCATCTACCGCTTGAACTTGAACTACTGATGATGATTAATATATTTTTAATGGTGACGTGAGAGAGAGAACTGTTGATCATTGATAGTTTGTCTCAAATATGTAAAATCAACAAAGATGAAGAGGTTTTCACGTACATCTAGAAAATATTTATGCATAGCAAAAGTCCGCTGTGTTGTTATTCGTAGCTTTGGCACACGACTCGTGATGTCATAGGTAAACAAGGAAGCGAATGACCTGTACACAGTTGAACAGTCAGGTAGTAAAGTTGGCGCATCAACCCACGCTGATCGTGTGTGTGTGTTCTGGTCTCCGAATGGAGATGTGGGTTCGAATCCCACTTCTGACACCATGTTATGCCGTGTAGTGCATTAAAGAACTTGTACTACCTGACTGTTCAACTGTGTACAGGTCATTCGCTTTCTTGTTTACCTATAAAATCACGGGTCACGTGCCAAAGCTACCAATAACAACACATCTGCTAGCTTAAATGCTATAAAATGCAAACTTTTTTTCCCACAAGGCTCTTAACTAATCGTTCAAACACATATTCCCACAAAAAACAGCAAAATATACCTACAAACACAATTACGAATGCATAAAAAAACTAACTCAAACAAAAACCTACCTTATGTTGGTCTTAACAGGGAGCAGCTGGATTCAGCCATGTTAAATGTCATTTTCACTGTTGCCACTAGTGGGCAATGTGTCCACCAAATCAATAAAACTAAATACAAATACTTTCAAAACAAACCATTACAACGCCACTCTAATTAAACGAATACTCGAAGCAGCAAAATTTGATTCAAAACTTTTTTCTAATCGAATTACTCGAGTTAGTTAATTAATCGTTGCAGCACTAGTAAGAAAGAATAATACTTTCAATGCAATGGAAGTAATGTTATGCCAACTTTCTGGCATTCGCTCCATTTTCCTTCGCGGTGAAGAAAACACCTGAATCATTCATTTAAACTACCCGGCTCCTTTATCGTGACCCACTTCAAGACCATCTTAGAAAACCTCTAAAAGCCAGGACGCTTCACTCCATTACGGTCCACTGAAAGGGATTACGTCCAGACCAAAAGAATGTCGAGAAGCATATATATAAAAATAAATAAAAAAACAAGCATTTACACTTTGATTCACATCTATAGTAGACCATTGGCTATGAGGCAGTGGATGACTGCACTTGCTGGAAGCAGAATATTATCAAACTGTTCCCGGTTTTGCTTTTGGGTAACACTTGCATATTCCATTAGATAAGCATGTTTGTGCTTGTTGAATTGAGCAGCCGTGGAGTGGGAGGACAAGTGTGTGGAACAAAGTGTATGAGTATGTGTGTGTGGTTAAATCTCAGGCTGTTCAGACCCATCTGCCACACACACACCGCTCCTCCCATATGATTTATAAGCGTGCATTAGATGACAAAAATCAGAGCGATTGTCACACTGATTGAATCACCGGGGCACATATTTCGCCACATCAACCATCACATCGCATCTAATCAAGTGATTATCAACCGTTGTGCCAGAAAATGAGTCCATTTCTTGTAATTGGTGGCAGAAAATGAGTCCGTTTCTTGTAATTGGTCAGCAAGTGATTACAAATTCATTTTTCTTTATAAAGTGTATCTCTATTTGCAGTTCAGCATTCGTAAATCCACAATTCAAATGTCACTTCAGGTAAAGCCTTGTGTTGCCTGCGTTTCCATCAGGTTTTTTTTGCAAAATGAAAGCGATATTTCAAAAGTTTTGCCGTAGTATGCGTATAAGACATGTTTTTTTCACTTATTTTCCCCAAAATATTATTTTAAAACTTTTATGTATATGAATATTTTAATAATTAGTTTTAAGCACTTCAAATGTCATAATTATGATAAGTTTTAAACATTTTACTATCTCGCCTAATTATTTTTTAAACAAGAATAAAGTACAAAAACACTTGTCTTTATTAAATGCTTCATTGAGTGAGTCCACTCAAATCCCCTCAAGCTCCTCACTTACACATAATGAGTTGCCACAGCAACTGTTTAACAAGTTAAACGATGATTGACGCATGGGGCGCTTTGAAGCTTCGCCTTCCAGTCATCTGTGGCAAGATCAAACCTTAACGTCTGTCAGTCATCGTTAACTTTAATAAGCAACTCCAGTGCACTGCCTGACCAACTAAGAGCAGCAGGAGGGAGAGTGAGACTACGGTAAGGTTCATACTGCAGGTCCTAACCCACAATTCAGTTTTTTTTGTCATATCTGTTTTTTTGGCATGTCCGTTCGGACTCCCTCTGTCCATGGAGCCCGTTGAAGTATTAAGCTTGTGCACAAAATTCGCAGTCTGACACGCGCTGAACAAACTGACCCGCATGCGCAGAAGCATCAAAACAAATAACTATGCACTGTTATGACCGTGGTCAAGCCGGCCTCCTGCGTAGTAAAAGCCGTGTTCAAGCTAGGCGTTAACGCTAATTAACAGCTACATCGCTGCCGTCTTGCGTGCTGCTCTCGCTCCTTGCTGACCTAATTGCTGCATGAATTCCATTTTAGGAGACTCGACAGTTCAGACCGCCGCCACATTCTGGAAAAAATGTGGCCCAGATCAGATTTAAACCACATACGAAAGTGACACAGATCAGATTTGAAATGGTCCACTTCTGTCCGACTTGTCTCGTTCAGACCATCAAGTTAATGCCTCACTCGAGTCGGAAAAACACGAAACAATTGGATTCAGGCATTAAAACCTGCAGTATGAACTTAGCCTACGTGATCGGCTCGGGACGGCTCATCTGCATTTATTGATTTATTTTTTATTTGGAAAAAAATCTGCGATGGACTGAGGGTGCGAAGTTTGAAACACGAAGTAGCGAGGGATCACTATCCAATAAGGCTAATATAAAAACACAGGTTACAGTGTTCACAGATTCTGAATAAAATGAATAAGGGACTAGCAGCAAGTGGTGATGTAGTGGTTATATAGCAGACCGCAGTTGTATATGACAATTTACAGTACAGTGGTACCTCTACATATGAATTTAATTCGTTCCAGGACCTAGTTTGTAAGTCGAAATGGTCACATGTCGAGCGGGATTTTCCCATACGAATACATTATAATTCCATTAATTCGTTCCACAGGCCAAAAACCTACGCTAAATCCTTAATAAATACTACGGGTACAAATACTAATAGCTAGGGGGAAAAGTGGCTAAAATTTCTTGCCGGAACTCCCTGACATAAAGGTCGCCACAAGGCCATATTATTTTTTTATGTACAGTGGGGAGAACAAGTATTTGATACACAGTCAATGGGAAAACCCATTGGCAGTGTATCAAATACTTGTTCTCCCCACTGTATATATATTTTTGAGGGGGCGGAAGGGGGTGTCAAACCCCCTAAAACAGCTAAAATGCAAAGAAAACTGCTTTTAGCATAGTTATACCAATAAGACAACTCATACAAAAACTGGTTTTACACATGCATTAGGGTTACAAGGCATACATCAGAAACTGATTTTCATTCATAATTGTATTGTTTTTTTCAATTTAATAGTACGGCAATAAAAGTCGTATTATTACGTAGGGCTAATGTAGCTGGATAAGCAGCTACGCACTTCACGTAGTGCGTTGCCGCCTTTGTTAAAATCAATGATGTTGAAAGCACCTTGATTTTTAGAATCAGTTTTACAAATACCGTAAGAAAATCATTTATATTTTGCCTCATCTACGAACATCAAATTATAATCAATAGAAAGATATACACTAATGCTTCGTCGTAGCTCCTAGGTGAGGTACATAGAGTACGTAAAGTTCGTAGTGGCTTACAGTTTCATTACAGCTGGCTAATCCTACTGAAGTCGTCAACGTAACATTGGTTTATGATTGTGGTCGTGGCGTTCGACACTTTGCTCGTTATTCTTTGTCTGTGTTGTTACAAACTCCAGTAAATAATTCATGCGAGCCACGCCATTGATGACCCTCATGTGAAGGTGGTTTGTTTGTATTGAATTATTGAAACAGAGGATACAATGGTTTATGTAACATAGGTTCACGATCGTGTAAAGCAGGGGTGTCATACTCAGTTCTTTCGCCTGCCACATTCATGGCAATTCGATCTCATGTTGGCCAGACCAGTGTCTCAGACTCACTGGCTGCCATTGACTGCGCTAGACGTCCATTGGATTCCGTCAATGACACTGCAAGATGAGCATCCACAGCCAGTCCTCCTTGTTTAAGTGAATTGGACATCTATGGTTGACAATTAATTAATTATGCGTGACTGCCTTGTAATTTTAGGCTACTTATGGGTCAGTTCCTGTAAATTTTGGATGATTTCCTATTTATTTTTGGGATGCTTCCTGTTCATTTTCGGGCTGCAGCTATCGATTATTTTAGTGGATTAATCAATGAACTAGTTAGTTCGAATAATCGAGTAATCGGATAAGGAACATAAAAAATTAAAATAGCTGAGCTGAGCCTCAAACGTTATTAAAAATAAATAAAAGAGGATCTATGTACAACAAAAGAACAGTTGGCTAACTTACATAGCAAAAGTCTGCTAGCTTAAATGCTATAAAATGCTAACTTTTTATTTATTTATTTATTTTTACAATGCTCTTAACAAATGGTTCAAAAACATATTCCTACAAAAAAACAGCCAAATATACCTATAAACTTAATTAAGCATGCATGAATGCCTTAAGAAAATTAGCTCAGATAAAAATTAGCTTATGTTGGTCTTAACAGGGAGCAGCTGGATTCAGCCATGTGAAATGAGTTACGTCATATTCACTGTCGCCACTAGAGGGTAGTGTATTCACCCAAATTGTCATGTTCCCTGCCTCTCTGGTTCACTCACCTGCCTTTTCCCGCCTCTCGGCTTGGCACAGCTGCTACTGATCATCGTTAGGGGAGTATTTAAGTGGCAGGCTCACATCACTTCACTGTCTGATCGTTCCAGCACAAAGCTTCACGTCCTGAGACCTCCTTCATGTGATATCCTGCCTGCTCATCTTGACTGACTTCCAACCACGCCTGCTTTCAAGTAATCTGGTCTGCCTCTTGTTGCTGTCCCTACATTCTGCCTCTGATTGCAATAAACGGCCTCCTGGCCAAACTGTCAAGCCTGTTGCTGAATCTGCATTCTGGTTCCAACCCTCACCTGACTAATCCCGACAGAACGATCAGATCACAATATGGAACCCGCAGATTCAAATCCGCTTCACGTGGCCCTCCGAGTCCAGGGACAGCGAATCCTGCAGCAGGAGGAACAGATTTCCTCCCTCCATGAATTCCTGAAAAAGACAACTGATCGACAAGCGTCAATGATACAGAACTTGAACTCTCAGCTCGCAAACATCGCTATTCAACTTCAACCAACAGCCCAATCTGCCAGGCCGGCCTCTGTTCCTGTGGACCAACCCAACTCTCTCTCCGAGGGTCAAGCGGGGGCGCCTGTCACACAAGTGAACTTACAACTGTCCCGCCCGGAACGCTTTTCGGGTGACACGGGAGACGTTCGCACCTTCCTAACACAATGTGAGCTCCACTTTGAATTGCAAGCCTCTGCTTTTGTGTCTGAGCGTTCCAAGGTGGCTTATGCAATTTCTCACCTCTCGGGAAAAGCCGCAGCTTGGGCCACTGCTGAATGGAGCCGCAACTCGCCTGTCTGTTCATCATATCTGACTTTCACCACCTCCTTGAAACAAGTTTTTCAAAGTAAACCACCGGGGAGAGAAGCGTCGTTAGCCCTAATGAACCTGCGACAGGGGAAACGCCGGGTGGCCGACTTCGCCATTGATTTCCGAACGCTAGCAGCAGACAGTGACTGGAACCCATCCGCACTGTCTGATGTATTTTTTCAAGCCTTGTCTGACCCCATCAAGCTTGCCATGGTAGCCATCGACATCCCGGACGACTTGGACTCCCTTATTGCACTGGCCATGCAGATCGACCGACGCCTTGCCGAGCGAGACCAGGAAGGAAAACGTCTGCCACGCCAACATCCTCATCGCGATCAAGGCAACCCCCACACCTTCCTGCCGTCACCTCAACGGCGCTTGCCTCACTCCCTTCGTCCGCAAAAACAAACACCTGAGGAGCCGATGCAGCTGGGCCGTACTCGCCTCACCCCAGGGGAACGTCAACGCAGAGCAAGAGAAGGACTATGTTTTTACTGTGGACAACGTGGTCATGTAGTCAATAACTGTCAAGTCAAGGCCGCATCATACCCAGCTAACCCCTCTGTCCAGGTGAGCCAGACTATCATTAATAATTCGGGAAACATCACTCCTTCAGTTACCTTGTCCTCACCCCATAGTCATGTTACAGTTTCAGCTTTTATTGACTCTGGTTCAGAAGCTAACATGATCAACTTCAATCTTGCCAGGCGTCTGTCACCCTGCCTGATTCGTCTGAGTAGCCCCCTGTCGGTCAAGGCTGTCGATGGCACTCCCCTTGGATCAGTCACCCATCAAACTCAATCGGTTTGTGTGACGTTTACAGACAACCATTCTGAGAATCTTTGCCTTCACGTTTTTGAGCACATGCCCCATGACCTAATCCTTGGTTTACCATGGTTAAAGCAACACAACCCACAGTTAGACTGGAACTCTGGCAATATAATAAAGTGGGGAAAAGACTGTACAGACATGTGTTTTCCTCGACTTCCTCAAACTCTGGTCCCTCCTTCTGATCTCGCCAATGTTCCAAGTTGTTATCATGACCTGTCGGAGGTCTTCAGTAAAAGCAAAGCCACTTCACTTCCCCCATTTAGAGACATAAACTGTGCGATCGAGCTTTTGCCCGGTACCACCCCACCACGAGGAAAGCTCTATTCGTTGTCTGCACCTGAACGTAAGGCCATGGACTCATACATAAAGGAATGCCTGGCCGCAGGCCTGATACGTCCTTCGTCTTCCCCGGCCGGGGCCGGTTTCTTTTTTGTAGAGAAGAAAGACAAGACATTAAGGCCATGCATTGACTATAGAGGCCTAAATCTAATCACGGTCAAGAATCGTTATCCTCTTCCACTAATATCGTCTGCCTTTGAGTTATTGGAGGGTGCCAAAGTCTTCTCTAAACTGGACTTGCGTAATGCGTACCATTTGGTGCGTATACGGCAAGGAGACGAGTGGAAGACGGCCTTCAACACCCCTTCAGGACATTATGAATATCTTGTCATGCCATTTGGACTCACCAACGCACCTGCCATATTCCAAAATCTTGTAAACAATGTTCTTGGTGACCTGCTTAATAAGAATGTATTCGTGTATCTTGACGATATTTTGATTTTCTCCCACGACCAGGAATCGCACCAGCAGCATGTACGGGCAGTACTTCAGAGACTCCTGCGGAACCAGTTGTATGTCAAGGCTGAAAAATGTGATTTCCATAAATCCTCCGTTCCATTTCTCGGTTACATTCTCGCCGAGGGTAAGGTCAAGATGGATCCTGACAAGATTTCAGCCGTCCTGAACTGGCCTGTACCAAAGAACCTAAAAGAGCTACAGCGATTCCTGGGTTTTGCTAATTTTTACAGGAAATTCATTAAGAATTATAGCACTATTGCCTCACCCCTGCATTGTCTTACTTCCACTCATAGACGCTTCCTGTGGTCAGAGCCATGCCAGAAGGCCTTTGATCTGCTCAAGAACCGCTTCACCTCTGCCCCCATTCTCTCCTTGCCGGACCCTGCTCACCAATTCATTCTGGAAGTGGATGCCTCAGACGTGGGAGTAGGAGCAGTGCTCTCCCAGAGAAATCCCACGGACGGTAAACTTCACCCCTGCTATTTCATGTCCAAAAAATTGTCAGACACTGAGAAAAATTATGATGTTGGTGACAGGGAACTATTAGCAATCAAACTAGCCATAGAAGAATGGCGGCACTGGCTTGAAGGCACTTCACAGCCCTTTTTGATCTGGACCGACCACAAGAACCTGTCATACCTCAAAACTGCTAAACGCTTGAATTCACGTCAGGCCCGTTGGTCTCTGTTCTTTAATCGGTTCCAATTCCATATCTCATATCGACCAGGCTCCAAGAACACGAAACCAGACGCATTGTCGAGGATATTTGAATCAAGGAAAAACCCCTCTGAACCAATGCCAATTGTGCCTGAATCCTGTTTTTTATCTGTGCTGTCGTGGGATATCGAGGCAAAGGTAAAATCCGCTCTCGAGTCCACAGAGACCCCTTCAGACTGCCCCAAAGAAAAGCTATATGTGGTGCCTGAGCTTCGCGGTCAGGTTATCCACTGGGCCCACACTCTCAAGACCTCTTGTCATCCAGGTATCACCAAAACAATTTTTGTCATATCTCAGAGGTTCTGGTGGAAAGCCATGCGCAATGACGTTACCGAATATGTCAACGCCTGCTCAGTATGTGCCTCCTGTAAGCCATCTTCGTGCAGACCAGCTGGTGGGCTCCATCCCTTACCAATACCATCCAAACCCTGGTCACACATATGTATGGACTTCGTAACTGGTTTACCCCCATCCTCTGGAAACACCGTTGTTCTCACAGTAGTAGACAGATTTTCCAAGATGGCACATTTCATCCCATTGCCTAAATTACCTTCTGCCAAGGCGTTGGCGCAAGTACTCATGTACAACATATTCCGTGTGCATGGCTTCCCCACTGATGTAGTTTCTGATAGGGGTCCACAGTTTGTTTCAGCTTTCTGGAAAGCCTTCTGCAGGATGATAGGGGCTACGGTTAGTCTTTCATCTGGATTCCATCCCCAGTCCAACGGTCAAGCGGAGCGGCTGAACCAAATCTTGGAGACTGGTCTTCGTTGCCTGGCGTCCCAGGACCCCTCCACGTGGAGCGAGAAGTTGATGTGGCTTGAGGTGGCACATAACACTCTTCCATCATCAGCGACAGGCTTCTCACCCTTCCATGTTGTGCATGGCTTTCAGCCCTCGCTCTTCCCTGCTCTTGATACCAACTCTCCAGTTCCATCAGCTCTCGCCTTAATCCGTAGATGCCGCCGGACCTGGGAACGAGCTCGACGCATTCTGCTCCGTCGTTCGGCCATCTACAAGACTGCTGCGGATCGCAAGAGGTCTGCTGCACCGACGTACGCTACAGGTGACCGGGTCTGGCTGTCCACACGACATCTGCCTTTGAAGGTCCAGTCAAGGAAGCTTGCTCCCAGGTTTGTGGGTCCCTTTCCGGTTTCTAAAGTTATTAATCCAGTCTCCGTGCGCCTGCAGTTGCCAAAGTCCATGAGAGTCCATCCCACATTTCATGTCAGTCAGCTGAAACCAGCCCGTGCAAGTCGTCTTGTCCCTCCGGCCAGACCCCCGCCCCCCGCCCGGTTTGTGGATGGCGGCCTGGTCTATTCTGTCCGGCGGCTCCTGGCGGTGCGGCGTCGCGGCCGGGGTTTCCAGTATCTGGTCGATTGGGAGGGGTACGGCCCGGAGGAGCGCTCCTGGATTCCCTCCCGGTTCATCGTGGACCCTGCCCTCATCCGTGCCTTCCACGCTGCCCATCCTGGGGCGCCTGGGCCGTCGGGTGCCGGCCGTTGAGGGGGGGCCCTGTCATGTTCCCTGCCTCTCTGGTTCACTCACCTGCCTTTTCCCGCCTCTCGGCTTGGCACAGCTGCTACTGATCATCGTTAGGGGAGTATTTAAGTGGCAGGCTCACATCACTTCACTGTCTGATCGTTCCAGCACAAAGCTTCACGTCCTGAGACCTCCTTCATGTGATATCCTGCCTGCTCATCTTGACTGACTTCCAACCACGCCTGCTTTCAAGTAATCTGGTCTGCCTCTTGTTGCTGTCCCTACATTCTGCCTCTGATTGCAATAAACGGCCTCCTGGCCAAACTGTCAAGCCTGTTGCTGAATCTGCATTCTGGTTCCAACCCTCACCTGACTAATCCCGACACAAATTAATTAAACGAAATGCAGACACTGAAAACAAAGTATCACAAGTTACAACGCCACTTTAATAAACGAATACTCGAAGCAGGAAAATGTAATTCAAATCTTTTTTCGACTCGAATTACTCGAGTTAATCAATTATTCGTTGCAGCATTAGTTCATTGGTCCCATCATGTGGATTTTTGCATTTGTAGGTTGCTTTCTGTTGACTTTGTTTCACTTCCTGTTGGTTTGGAGGCATTTTTGGGTCACTTCCTTGTTAACTCATTGGCTGCCATTGACGGCGCCATTTTGACTGTGAGGGTGGGCGAATGAACGAATGTGACTGCAGACACAAAACTGAACAAAGAGCAAAGGCAAGCACATGATCACACAAATTTCTGATTTTTATGGTAAAATAAAAGCACGTTACTTAGTATGTATTGAAATGAGAGCTTGCTAGTTGTTCGTATTTATAGTTGTGCTATTGTCATTTATTTATTGAAGCGGAATGGATGCAAAATGGTGCCGAGGAGCAAGATTTTTGCCTTGATTGTTGCCATGATACATGCAAATTGACTTTGACTTGACACTTGTTGCCTCATCCGTCATGTGTGTGTGGCCATACACACCGGTTGAATTTCACCGACAGCAGATTAAAGTGTTTAAAGAGCAGCATTTTGATGCCCGTTATCTGTCAAAAGGACACCCGCTGCGTTGTTTTGATCAAGCTGCCAAACGGAATCCGAAATCATCCTGCACGCACGCACAAGTACAAACGTTAGTTGGAATCAAAGCACAAATAGCGGCAGGTTTTTTTTTTTTATCACAGATGGCAGACAGCCTGTATGTGTATGTGTGTATTTATTAGGCTTTATGTTGGACTGTCGGGCTTTTGTTTCACAGCGAACTCCCAGTTTGACCTTCAGGAGGCAAACGGGTAACCACAGTAACCACTAACAGCTGTTTTTATTTTAGGTGTGGTTGTGTGCGTGTATACAAAGGTTGAGTTTTGTTTGTTTGAGGTAATTAACATATTTACCAAATATATGCTACAAAATAATTTATGTAATGTAAAATACAGTTCTTTGGCAAAGTAATGCAATTGAGGACGATGGAGAATTTTGCAAGATGTAAAATATTTCACTAAAATTGTTTTAATATAATATAAATATTGCTTCTATAAATCATTTCAATACTGTTGTAACTGAAAAGTAAATTTCCCCATTTTAAGATGACTAACACACGATAAACAAATATCAAATACATAAATCTTGCTAGCTCTTTTAAATTAATAAATGGTGTTGTTTAATATTAAAGCTACAGTATATGTGATATTGTTTATTATAGTAATTTTTTTCCCCAAGTAATTCACCAATAAGCTAAAAAAAAAAAAAAAAAAGAATCTGTAATATTTTTAATTTTAATATTTGATTTTGTTGACTAGGTGACCATTAGTTTACTACTGATTTAATTAAGGGTACAATAACGAATCGATTAAATTGATTAAAATTGATTAATAAATTAGTTGCCAATGAATTTGATAATCGATTTTAGCCGGCAGCTATCAGCAGTCCTGTTTGGGTCCTTGTTTGTGTGTAATGTAAGGCTGCGTGCGCACCTGTGATTGGAGCAAGAGAGAGAGAGCGAGTTCACTGCTATACTCAGGTTCAGTTTCTGAATCAATAATATTTACGCAAGAAGTAGATTGTCTTGTGTGTGTTGTTAGATCCAGTGTGCCTCCATCAGAGGTGAGTAAATGAAGCCAAATAGTGTTGTTTGTATTCTTTGTTGATGAGACGTTACTACTTAGCACGAAGCGCTAAGCAAGTTAGCGACTTTGTTAATCAGTGTTAATTGGAATTTGACCTAATAGCTAGACGACCAACGACCCGGGCCAGTGGAAATCCGATAACCTGGCCAAAAGGCCAAACTCCCAGGATTTACCTTAGTTTTAACCCCTTGTACTGACTACATTTTAAAAGCTGGGAAACGGCTTCAAAACACAAGTTGACAATTTCTTCCAAGTCGACAGCAATCAGACTGAAGGCAAAACAGCAAATAAACCCAATGCAACAAGCACACAAAAATGTTCCCGAGAAAAAATATCGTCAGTTAAAGAATTCAGTATTTTTTGAAGGCTCTAGTGAGGCGGGCTGTGTTCCGTAAGAAGGGTGTGTTGTTTACTATTTTTGTCTGTTGTGGATTGGACAGGAGAATTCGGGTGTTATTATTGGCAGAGCAACAAGAGTTGAGGATTGTGCCATCCTCAGCGCCACGTGAGTGCTGAGTGTTCACTTTTCAGTCACGTGTTCCTCCGTTATCAGATGTTCCTTGTGGAGGGAGACCACCTTTCATTATTTTGGACTGTCCATTGTTGGCCCCTAGAAGAGCTGATGACGGGATTTGGTAGTCCAGAGGTGGGCTTGTAGATGTCTTGGCTATCTGCTATCCTGCCTGTCTTGCTCCGTCAGTGTCAATCTTGCTCAGCCGGCTGCATGTCGCGCGTGTTGGGCTTCTGTAGTCAGCAGGCATCCTGTATCTGGTATGCCCTCATCTGCCCGTTGTCTTGGCACTGCAAATTACAATCACTCTAAGTCCAACTACTCATAATATCAAATATATTGTACTTGATTTCTTAAACTATGATTTAAATACTATTTATTTTATATTGGGTTTCTTAGAGTAATACAAACAGTCAAACAATAAATTCAAACTGTAAATTGTCATACAAGAGAGTGTGCTTTGAAATTGGATTTTGATTGTATTTATGAACAACTTTTTGATAAAGAAAACTGATTTATTACGGTCTACCTCCTCCTCATTCGATTTTATTGTTTAGTTTGTTTAAAGAAAGTTAATGAGTCATCGACACAATTTAAATCAGCGCTTTGCCCACAAGAAAAAAAAGTCAATCAGCAGCACTTTTTTTCATTTGAATAAAACAAGACTTTTGTAAGATTTGTGTACTGAGTGAGAAATTGTTTTTATGTTTTATACTCAGAACCTTTCACAAGTGTTATGATCTTAAAACCGTCCAGTTGTAGACTGTAGTTGAGTCAGGAAGCTGTAATAAAATAATTTTTGAAGGAAATAGTCATTTAGTCTTCAGTGTTACTTACAACATGCCTAAATGAACTTCGAGTTAAATTGTGAAGGCAAATGAAAAAAAAGTGACCAAAAAGTTTATTTGGTTTATCGATTTATCATTTAATTAATCGTCCAATTAATCGATTAAAAATAATACCGTATTGGCCCGAATATAAGACGGTGTTTTTTGCATTGAAATAAGACTAAAAAAGGGGGGTCGTTTTATATTCGCGGTCTAGACATTATACCCAGTCACGACGCTAGATGGCGCCAGATATCATTGAAGCGATGTTCTGTCATGACAGAACTCAGCTACTCTCCCCATTCATGACGCTAGATGGCGCCAGATATCATTGAAGCGATGTTCTGTCATGATAGATCTCAGCTCCTCTCAAGTTTAACCAGTTTGCATAATTTTATTGCAATGTTTTTCCTTATTCAGATTTGTTTCAAGACTACAGTTAGTTAGACTTCACTTTGATGGTTAATGCAGTTACTGCAATTTTGTTGTTTTATCACAATAGTGAAACAATGGTTTATTTACATTTCAAAAACCAGAAGCCATTCATTTACGAATGTGATTGTACTTTAGTTTACATATTTAAATGTTCTGATATTAAGATTTGAATGAGGCAAAATAACATGCTTTTTCTCTCAAATATATTGTTTTAATCATTTGTTTCGGATATACTGTAAATATTTTCTGTATAAAAATTAATTTGGTGTTCAAACTTGAGTCTTGAAAAAGAGGGGGGTCGTCTTATAATCAGGGCCGTCTTATATTTGGGCCAATACGGTAGTTAGTTGCGCCGTCTTATATTCGGGCCCATACGGTAGTTAGTTGCAGTCCTAGATTTAATAAATGTAAAGGTATATTTCCAATAAATTGTATATTATACGTCATTATTGTATGCCTCACATATATTTTACTGCGTAGTATATCAATTTACTAGTTATTTGCGGGGAATAACCAAAAGTCACTTCTTATTTAATGTTAAATTAATGCAGTCACTAATATTGAATGATGAAAAAAACATGTTTGAATCTTCTTTTTTATAAGAATAATGTCTGAATTAATAGTGACAGCTGCCTTTGATGAGCTGGACAGCCTGTCAATCAAATCAGTTGGACTCAGAAACACACACAGGTCATGTCAAACTGACTCTTCAACGCCTGACATTTTATAGGGTCAGCAGGCTCTTCGCACAGTGTGTGTGTTTTCCTGCGCATACATGTGCTCTATTTAACACCTCGACAACATGTTGTTTTACGTTGCGTGTGTGTAGGGATTACTCGCATGTTTCGTGTGCTAATGTGTGTCTTTGTGTGTACGCTTAAGTGCCAGAGTCACAGAGAACGCCGCTGTTTGCCTCGCTCGTGGTGAGCGTCGCCGTGGCAACGGCGCCAGCAGCGCCGCGTGAAGTGGAAGGAAGGAAGACGCTCGCTTCCCTCCATGAATACTTGATTGGATGATGTCACGCGTCTAATTGGGGCTTTAATTGTGTGAATGCTCACAAGTGCACGTATCTTGTTTCGCAGGTTTTTTTGCAGGGCCTTCTACATTTTTCGTCCGATTTAAACCATTGTTTTTAATTTATAACGTATTATTATTATTATTATTATTATTAATTCATTGCCTGATGTCCAATTTGTTGAAACTGGGAGGACTGGCTGTGAATGCTCATCTTTCAAATGCAGCTGTTCATTCATCCCTCCCCCAGTGCAAATGAATTGGACGTCTATTGGCAGCCAATGAGGTCGACTGCATTTAAACAGAAATGGAAACTAACAACTGTGCTTCAATATTGATTGCATTCAAGTTATGAAATTTAAAGTTAAATATAACTGAACAGTATTTAGTGATTCCTTCGCTCGCCACTAGATGAAGCCCCATACCGCGGCTGACTCCTTGTATGACTCGTACATGCTAGTAACTGGAATGTACTGCGTACGTGCATATGGGGCGTGTCTTGAGGGGGAAACAGGGTCACTGTGTGAAGTGGGAAGAGACTGAGAAAGTGCGTAGGTGTTTTGTTTAACTTCCTTTTCTTGTCTTCCCACACAGTGCATGAGACGTGTGACCAGCAAACAGCAAGACGAAGGATCTCCCCTAAGCAAGAAGTACGTGGACTATTTTGCCTATTCTGGGGTTTTTTCCCCACACTGAAAGATCATCAACACTGGAGATGTGAGATTTTCTTCAGTTGTCTTTTGGTTTCTCGCTAAAAGTCGCCAAGAGGAAGTTTTGTTATTCTTCTTGGTCTCCAACTGTGACTCTTTTGGGCTAAAAATGGGCTCGGAGAAAGACTCGGAGTCACCGCACTCTTCGCTGAGCGGCGTCCCCAACCCAAAGTGCCGAGTGGCTGGAAAACGTCGGCGCCGCATCTCCTTCCAGAGCCTCTTCCACGGCAAACGGGGCTCTCGGGCGGCCAAAGGCGCTAAAGGAGGGGCTGCCACCCCACTATCCCACCTTCACTACGCACAGCAGCAGCTTCTACCGTCGACTGCCTTGAGCCCGGCCGCCTTGGCGCCGCTTGCACCCGTGGCTACCAACGCCCCGGGCCCCGAGGACGTGGCCCCCGGCAGCCCCTCCGGGCATCTTTCCTCCAGCCAAGCCTCCTTGGGCGGCGAGGCCCCTTCAGGGGACGGCGATTTCCTGGAGTGCCCCCTGTGCCTGGTGCGCCAGCCGGCCGAGCAGCTGCCAGAGCTGCTGGGCTGCAGCCACCGCTCCTGCCTGTGCTGCCTGCGCCAGTACCTGCGCATCGAGATCACAGAGAGCCGTGTCCAGCTCAGCTGTCCCGAGTGCGCCGAACGGCTGGCGCCCCGGCAGGTGGCCGACATCCTGGATGACGCGGCCTTGCTGGAAAAATACGAGGAGTTTCTGCTTCGCCGCTGCCTAGCCTCTGACCCCGACTGCAGGTGGTGCCCGGCGCCCGACTGCGGGTAAGGAATACACCACAGAGTACATATAACCAGAGTTGGGCAGGGTAGCCAAAGGTTTTACTCAAGTAAGAGTAGTGTTACTTCAAAATAATATTATTCATTCATTCATTTTCCATGCCGCTTTTCCTCACGAGGGTCGCGGAGGTGCTGGAGCCTATCCCAGCTAACTCGGGGCAGTAGGCAGGGGACACCCTGAACTGGTTGCCAGCCAATATTAGTCACTTAAAATTAATTGTAGACATCCAAAAAATGTACTCAAGTACAAGTAAAAACGTATTTGGTGAAAATAATTCTCAAGTAATGAGTAACATTGTAACTGCTTACAATGTTTGATTCTTTTTTTTTTTTTTTAAACTGGTATTTTTTTCTCAGCACAAAGTTATCTATATGAACTGTTATTATTAAATTGTACTATAACCTATTACATAACCACATTAAGCCCCCCCCCCCCAAAAAAATCATTGAATTCTGGCAAGAGGAAAAAAATCTAGATAAATAAAGCATCATTCATCCAAAAAGCATGCGTGCTCTCTAGTGGAGAAAACGTAGTTCCGTGGACAATCCGTGCCAAATAAAAACAGAGAGGTTAAAGTCAGCGCTCAATGTCAAATACTAAATTTTTCACGGTGCTTTATAGACGCCACGTGATGGAAGAGGCAGGCGCAATTGTAGAATGGCAAGCTTGAGTCTGATTGGTATAATGGAGTCATGTGATTATTGTTGCAACGTTTCATTGGTGAAAGTGGGAGAGCTACTGTTGGCATCTTTGGCAAAAAAAAAAAAAGTTAAAATCTAATATGTACCATTACTACATTAATCAATTAACTTGTGTAATTCGATTAGAAAAAGATTCAAATTAAATTATGCTGCTTCGAGTGTTTAATTAAAGTGGCGTTGCACTAGTTTGTTTTGAAAGTGTTTGCATTTAGTTTTATTGATTTGGCAGGATACACTGCCTTTTTGGGGCAGCATTGAATATGACGTAACTCATTTCACATGACTGAACCCAGCTGCTCCCTGTTAAGACCAACATATTTTTCAAGTTTTTTGTTTGAGTTGTTTTTTTAATGCATTCGTAATTTAGTTTATTGGTATATATAGCCATTTTTTGTTGAAATATGTGTTTGAACCACTTGTTAAGAGCATGGTAAAAAAAAAAAAAAAGTTAGCATTTTATAGCATTTAAGCTAGTGGACTTTACTATGGAAGTTAGCCAATTGTTCATTTGTTGTACTAAGATCCTCATTTATTTATTTACTTATTTATTTATTTATTTATTTTTCCATTTGAGGCTCAGCTGAGGTATTTTAATTTTCTCCGTTCCTTATCCGATCACTCGATTATTCAAATTGACTAGTTCAACGATTAATCGACTATTAAAATAATCTATAGCTGCAGCCCTAATATATACAGTAGAATAAAGAGGAAAAAAATTTAACCCAAAGTAGTGTTTCTTGTTAGTGACGGGATCTGTCGTTCACTTGAGTAAACGGATCCATTCCGGATCGTTCAGTAAAAAGATTCGTTCAAACGAATCGTTCGCCCCCCTCATCTCCCTCCCCGCCCAAATGAATCGTTCGGTTAGTGAACGGGAAGTGACGTTGCCGAACGAATCACCAAAGACCACTTCGCAGTATAACTGAACGGGAAGTGACATTCTTGGTCCCTCCCTCTCTCTTGCACACAGGCTCCTCATTGACCGCTCGTCGTAGTTTCAGTAATGAGTGACAGGCAATATCATTCTGCTTTCACAGACAGCCTCGTCTCCCTCCCGCTGCTGCAAAAGCGAGGGAGAACTTCCGCGTCGTCTGTCCTAGTTTAATGGGATCAAAGTCATGGCTCATGCTTGCATTTCGATTGAGGACACGGTTAAACATTTTCCTTTTGTGGGGGGAGCGGGGGGTTGGGGTCGGGGGCGCACGGACTTTCTTTAGCATGTTCTTAATCACATTTACAATGCTGCTGCTACCAGCCAACGCAGCATGCTTGCTGTCACAAAAATAGAAATAAATCGAAAGTTTAATTTCTAAATATGGAACGACCAACACATCATATTTACCTCTCCCTCTGTTGTATTTTTGTTTTTATGCTCATCACTATTATTTTTAGTTACTATTGTTAAAACTATAAGTGTAAATAGCTAGTTGTCGAATGTGCTGCTCTGAAATAAAGACAATACTACATTTTGATATTTGACAGTTTAATTGCAAACCAGTATTAAGATGATCATATTGAATTTTTGCACTGGTATTAAAAAAATAAATAAAACACTCGGAAAAAATTGACATGTATATACAGTTTCATTGCAAATCAGTATTATGGTGATCGTATTGAATTTTTGCACTGGTATTAATAAATAAAATAATCCGGTCAGCTCCCCTGTCGTCCCCGCATCTCAGATCGTCAAATGCTGACGAGAAATAATTGTTTGCTCTTTACGATATCGCCTTTCTACTCTCATTAGTCTGTTAAGAAAAATGTAGACATATTGCGACATCTCCCGTGTCCATGTGCGTTGTTTTGGGGCGCTTGAGTAGCACATGATGGACGGATTGACATAATTTGTCAAACCAACCAACACCTGACACGAAAAAAAAAATAAAACACTTGGAAAAAATGGACATGTATATACCGTTTCATTGCAAATCAGTATTATGGTGATCATACTAAATATTCTTTTTTTCTGTGCACATATGAGGTAAATATCGCTGCCATGAAGCCTCCTTATAGTGACAGTTCTTTGCCCCCTTCATTGCCGTCACGCGACCGCAGCTCAGCTTTTGCTTGCCTCGTAGCTACCCGTGTTTTAAATTACTGTAAATTTGATAGTATGTCGTAATAGGTAGTCGCGAGTCTGTTGAGAAAATTAGTACACTAAACCATGCTCGCTAGATTTGTGTGGTGTTTTTGTCTTTTTGAGCTGCATTTGATAGGCTCCACGTTAACAAATATGTGACAAAGTCTTTTCCTTTCATTTTTTGATTCGTTCACCGCATAGTCATTACTGGAAAGTCAAGTTAGCAGCAAGCTAGGTCAGGAACCGGAGGACCGAGTCACTGAACGGGAAGTGACAAAACTCAGTCTTGCCCCCCTGCCTGCACGCTGGCTGCTCATTGGCCACACGTGGAAGTGAGTGACATACGCCCTGATTCTGTTTCCGGTCCCTCCCCTGCCCGCGATGAGGCTGGCGTCTGATTGGTCGTGTGCGATGTCAGAAGACGCTGCCGCTTGCTCAACGCCCTCCCACGCAGTGAACAAGCACCAACTTCATAGAACGAATCAGTGCAGATGGTGATTAGTTCGGTCTCGTTCACCCAAACAATTCGTTCAAAAAGAACGAATCGTTCGCGACCGATACAACACTATTTCTTGTTCACAAATCTACTCAAGTAAAAGTAAAAAGTATGGCTTCGTAAAGCTACTGTTAGTAGTACTTTTATCTCCAAAAGTACTCAAGTAAACGTAACGGAGTAAATCTAACGCGTTTCTACCCACCTCTGGACATATCTAGGTCTGGCCACCTGGACATATTTTCCTAGTGGTTTGATTTACAGCAGCCAATAAAGCATGTTTATACTGAAAACATGCAACTACTGGATCGGAATCGATCTAATGACCAAATCCAATACTGTCCGATACTCCAAAAATTTCCGTATCGTTTGCTAATACCGATACAGAGTATTGGATCAGGACATCACTAATTGTAAATTATTATTCTCAATAGCAGAGAGCTAGATTGCATACAGAGGGAAAAAGAGAACAAGGCAGCGCGAATAAAAGTTGAAGACAGAATTTTTAGTGCTCTGAAATACAAAATTGCTGGCCATTTTATAGCTTAACCATTGTGTTTCGCACTTTTCACTTGACTGTCGCTGCAGTGAGTACATTGCACATTTGACTCTAGTCTCTAGTCTTCACTAATGGGCATGGAAATGGGTGATGGACAGACATGTCTATAATAACCGGCGGTATAACAAATAAATCAAAAGACAAAAGGCCAATGTCAGCCATTTTTGTATGAAGCAGCAATTCTAGGTGAATTCCAGTGTTTTGACAAACTCCTACTAGGGAATTGAAAGCAGTTAAAACAGGCAATGCCAAATACTTGTGAGTGTGTGTCATGTTATATCATCATTGAATGCACAAAAAAGACTGAAGGAAACACAGCCAAAGTTGAATGCTTGGTTGAATGTGGAGAGATTGTGAAATAGACAAAATGTTAGGCGTGGGCGTCAGTACAGTATAATGAATACTATGTAAACAGGGTTTATGCGGGTCATTAAATAACATTAAAAGTCATCAAATGGATTTTGTCAAAATTCAGGCTATAAAAAGCATTAAACTAAATGTTTAAGACATAACAAATTATGTAAAGTTGACGGATAAAAAAAACTTTTGTTTACATCATTTATTAGTAGAGTGGAAAATTAATCGACTGTCTAAACTACCTTTTTATTAATAAGGCTGCAACAATTAATCGATTAAAATCGATTAATAAATTAGTTGCCAACGAATTTGATAATCAATACAGTTGTAGACTACAGTTAAGTCAGGAAGCTGTTATAAAATAATTTTGAGCATCCATTTTATCTTCATTGTTGTTACTACATGCCTAAAACAACTTCAAGGTAAACTGTGAAGGTAATTAAAAAAAGTGACATTTATCCGATTAATCAATTAATCGTTTAATTAATCGCCCGATTAATGGATTATGAAAATAATAGTTGGTTGCAGCTCTATTTATTGGAGCTGTGTGATATTGTCGGGTAGCCGGTTTAAGAGAACATAAGACACATTGTTATCGGATAAGAGAGCCAATACTGTCGGCTACCCGATATCTGCTGATAAACACATTTTAAAATGATATCTGATTATATCGACATTGGTTTTTCATGATCGGTTTTGGGCAAATATGCATGTTTCCTTCAAAATGAATGTAGAAGACTTCTGTCTTCTGCCTTTGTACAAGGGCTGGTCACAGCTTACCGCAGCAGTTATGCTTATTGACCATTAGGTGTCTCCAAACTAAGATGCATGGTATTTGTTATGTGAGCATACAATTTGCATTCATAGTAGAAAAATTAAATGAACAATAAATGATTAAAAATAATGAATTATAGGCTCATTACATACACTGCTGGCCAAAAGTATTGGCACCCCTGCAATTCTGTTAGATAATGCTCAATTTCTTCCAGAAAATGATTGCAATTACAAATGCTTTGGTAGTAGGTAGTTTGCTTGCAATGAGAATGAAAAAAAAATTAAATCATTATACTTTTACACAAAACTCCAAAAATGGGCCAGACAAAAGTATTGGCAGTGTGTTTTGGGTCACTGTCCTGCTGGAAGACCCATGATCCCTGAGGGAGACTCAGCTTTTGCACACAGGGCCCTACATTATGCTACAAAATTTGTTGGTAGTCTTCAGACTTCATAATGCCATGCACACGGTCAAGCAGTCCAGTGCCAGAGGCAGCAAAGCAACCCCAAAACATTAGGGAACCTCTGCCATGTTTGACTGTGGGGACCGTGTTCTTTTCTTGGAAGGCCTCGTTTTTTTTCCCTGTAAACTGTATGTTGATGCCTTTTCCCAAAAAGCTCTACTTTTGTCTCATCTGACCAGAGAGCATTCTTCCAAAAGGTTTTTGGCTTTCTCAGGTAAGTTTTGGTAAACTCCAGCCTGGCTTCTTTATGTCTCTGGGTAAGAAGTGGGCTTTTCCTGGGTATCCTACCATAGAGTCCCTTTTCATGCAGACGCCGACGGATAGTATGGGTTGACACTGTTGTAACCTCGGACTGCAGGACAGCTTGAACCTGTTTGAATGTTAGTGGAGGTTCTTTATCCACCATCAGCACAATCTTTCATTGAAATCTCTCGTCATTTTTTTTCTCATCAACATCTAGGGAGGTTAGCCACAGTGCCATAGGCTTTACACTTATTGATGACACTGCGCAAGGTAGACACAGGGCTTGAGATTGTCCTGCTTCCTCACAAGTTTGCTTCTCAAGTCCTCAGACAGCTCTTGGGTCGTCTTTCTTTTCTCCATGCTCAATGTGGTACACACAAGGACACAGGACAGAGGTTGAGTCAACTTTAATCCATTTTAACTGGCTGCAAGTGTGATTTAGATATCGCCACCACCTGTTATGTGCCACAGGTAAGTAACAGGTGCTGTTAATTACACAAATTAGAGAAGCATCACATGATTTTTCAAAGGCCAATACTTTTGTCCGGCCCATTTTTGGAGTTTTGTGTAAAATGATAGTGATTTATTTTTTTTCCCAATCTCTTTTGTGTTTTTTCATTGCAAGCAAAATAAATGAAGATATTAGTACCACAGCATTTTTAATTGCAATCATTTTCTGGGAGAAATTGAGCATTATCTGACAGAATTGCAGGGGTGCCAGTACTTTTGACCAGCAGTGTACCTCATTCACTGCACTGAAGCTGTGTGCCTTCGTTATTTTGAGCCAGAAGCACTGTGTAAGCCATATGTGATATGGCCTTATTGGCAATTTGCACTTGCACTTGATCAAAAAACAAACAAAAACAAAAAAACGATGTTTGCACTATTTTGATTTCACCAGTAAATATAGTGGTGCACTATGGGCACTTTTTGCATAACTTCAGTTGAAGTTGTCTTATTTTTAACAGAATGCTTTTTTGGAAAATCTTGAAGTTGTTACATTTATCATTATTAAAGTATCTAGTGGGGCATCACAAAAGAATTAGCCATAAAATGTGAAGTCCACGTCTGTATCGGAATCAGTTTGATATCGGTATCGGATTTTGGGAGTTGGATAATATCGGCAATCAGTTAAAAAGTCATTATTAGACAACTCTACTTACAATTTTTGTGTGTGAAACTGTCAGCAGTTGGGCATTAAAATAGTTTAAAGTGGCATTGGAAAAGCATTAAATGAGACACGCCCTGGGAATTGAAAGCAGTCAAAACATGCAATGCCAAATACTTGTGAGTGTATGTCATGTTAAATTGTTACAGAATGCACCAAAAAGTCTGAAGGAAACACAGCCAAAGTTGAATTTTTGGTTGATGGCGAAGAGATAGTGAAATAGACAAAATGCAAAAGGAATTGGTGTCAGTACAGTATAATGTGCTGTATATAATGTATACTACAGTATAACATGGATCATTTACTGATCATTTTTGTTTGGGTTCTGGTTTTATTTTTTTGTTATGATTTTGGTCTGATTTTATTGTATGAGTGTACCAAACAAGTTGGTATTTGTCGTGCAAGTTTGTCAGACGTAAAGTCCCAATGTGCACACAGGAAGCCGAGGAAATGACAGCTCACTTTGTGGGTGTGAAATTCACATTGTTCCTCTGTCACCTTCCCCTTTCCACTGTAATCTGGAATCTAGACCATTTCGCATTGCGGTGTTGCTTCAGGTCTGCTGCCGGCAGCGTCAGCATGGCCTGGTCTGATAAGGACAGAGCTGGTAAAAGTGTTCACACTTTGTACTTAGGTAGACTGAGTAAAAAAAATGAAAAAGACTGACGCAGAAAGATGCAGTGGTGAGAAAGTGGAGGTGTAGTGGAAAGAGAAAGAGAAATGTTGGCTCTGAGTGAAGCCAAAAGCTGAGTGGATGCTTGTGTGCATGCATAACTCGAGCAGGGGTGGTCATTTTTTAAATGAGTTATTTATGTCATTGAATAGCTAGTTATGTGATTTTTTTTTTGTAAATGGGATAGAAACGTCATTGCACAATACATGTTTTAAATTATTTGTCGGATTAAACACATGAAATTCAAGTCAAGTTTACTTCTTAATCAGAAAAAAAGAAGAGGCAGTAAAACAGGCCAAAATCCAGATGGCTGAGAGATTGAATGCATTTAACACCAGAAAATGAGTATTACATTTTTATTACTTTATGAATTTAATTATCAGTTATTAAAAAATGTGTATTTGTTACTTGATCAGAGAAAGTACTGTCATTTTCGGATTATAAAGTGCGCCTGACTATAAGCCGCACCCACCAAATTTGCTAATAAAACAGCATTTGTTCATATATAAGACACAGTGGGAACAGTATTCAAAGCAAAAGACATGCAGCTCACCAGCCTGCAAAAATTGACATATTAGCCGCACTGGACTATAAGCCGCAGTGTCCAAAGCGGAGGAAAAAGTATCGACTTATCGCCCAAAAATATGTCTTTCCTTTTTTTTCCCCCCCACCATGTACTCTAATGACCTGGCCTAGTTCTAAAAATCAGACGTGGCCCTGAAGCACAAAAGTACTACAGCGGGAGTAAAGGTTACGTACATACACACGGACGCAATCCTTTTGCTGATAAACACCTCAAATCAAGGCTCGTGTGCGTGCGTGCGTCAACAGTATCACGGCAAGCCCGCCTGCTGACCTCAATACTCGGAGAGATGATGCCACGTCTGACGCCAACGCTGACTCACCACCTCACCAAACCATTCGCGCTGTTGACTAATTCCAAGGCAGCGCAGAAACATCAGCTGCAGCGAGCCAGTGACAAAACACACAGGCAACAGGTGGCACCGATCTCCGTCACCAAAGCCATCGTAGGCGGGAATCCCGTGTTTGGGCATGTGTTGACTGCACTGTTTTTCGGTTAGTTTTAGCTGTTATGGTTCACTGGACCTACCAGTATATGCTACCTAGCTGTAAGTAGTGTTACAAGCTCTGTACTACAACCCAAGTACCGTATATTTCGGACTATAAGTTGCACCAGAGTACCACTGTACTCTGCCTCTACCTCTACCTACCTCTACTTACGAAATTAATTGGTTCTAGAAGTAGTTTCATAAACTGAAAATTCCGTAAATAGAGACACGTTTCCCATGTAAATGCCCAAATCCATTCCAAGCCCATCAAAATTCAGACATAAATCTTTTATAAAGCATAAAAACGGATTAAAACATGTAACAAATATATGTTACCATTATATTATTGCGCAATAAACATCAAATGAGAGTTGTGCATAATGTAAAAAACAAAGAATAAAAGTTAATACAATTGCGTAAAGCTGTCGGAACTAACACTCCGGTTCTCCCGGAACGGTTCGAATTTTTTCATTTCGATTCCAAGTTTCGATGCCCTGACCGCCGACCAGAAGAAATAACTGCCGAACACCACAAAGGTCAAACCAAATGAAGATTAGCTCTGTTATGAGCAAATCAAATGAAGTGGATACTTTAGCTTAGCACAGAAACTTGTTGCTTCGGTTCACCTACATGACAACAAAGTGGTGAAATGATATCGGACCCTCCGTTAAAACGTGCAAACTTACAGATTTTGTTTTATCTAGGGTTCCCAATGATTTGCAGTGCAGAGGAGATGTGTAGTGTCTGTACACCTCCACCAGATTTTTTTTTCCAACTAAAGTAATAAGTTCTTTGTGCCTGCTGCTTCTAGTAAGTCATCACTAGGGCAAGCCAAGCGCACATAGCAAAACCAAAGAAAAACTGTAGAGTCCGGAGTTACAATAGTGACATCTTGTGGACGGATGAACAATAATATCAGTTTGGAAAGAAATCAAACTTAAAAAGTTGTCAACTTAAGACCAGGGGACGGAACACTCACAGCCCTAAACTGATGTGTAGAAATACCACCTAAAACAAAAATACAATAAATGCCTGCAGCATAGGACACTCTAAAACATAGGCAAAAGAATATGTGTAAATGTTTTTTCTGTGAGCTTTTGAAAAATAAACATCTGGGTGAACGTGAATTCCTGTGGAAAGAAAGTTCAAAGACTGATATTTATATACAGGTTAAAAATAGCCCTGTGGGAAATTCATAGCAAAGTTAATTGAACGTTCATAAAATTAAAAAAAAAAAAAAAAAAAAATCGAGAAGTTAAGAAATTAATATAAACTATGCAACTTTTTTACCCTGCCTATTAAAAGAATAGTAATCGAGAATCGTTTGGAACTGGAATCGAAACGTGGAATCGGAATCGTAACCGGAACCGTTTAAATTCAAACGATGCCAAACCCACCAAAATTCAGATATAATCTTTTATAAAGCATAAAAACACATTAAAACATTTAACAAATACATGTTACCATTAGATTAGTGCACAAAAAACATCAAATGAGAGTTGTACATTATGTAAAAAACAAAGAATAAAGAATAAAAGTTAATACACTCATGTAAAGCTGTCGGAAGACCTCATGATGAATGAGGAGATACAGACATGCACATACAGGTCCGTCTACGCCAATTGCATGCTAGGAAGATGCTAGGCAAAAGCCAATGGCAGAGCAGCTAGTGTGAAAATAACATGTGACATGAAATAATAATGTGTTAATAATTTCACACACAAATCGTTTCAGAGGATAAGTCGGCTAAACTATGAAAAACGCTGTGACTTATAGTCATGAGGCACTGACATGACCTCATGCTGCTGTTGTTGAATCTTTGTTTTACATATGTCCAAAACTGTGTCAATGTTTACACTTGGTACTGATGGGTATTTATTTTATGGGTTTTGCATTTTACCAACTTAGCTGCATGAGCTGTATGGATGCTCCAAACAAAGTTTCGTTGTGCTTTTTGTAACAATGACAATAAATATTCTGAATCTGAATCTATTGTCCAAAAAATACGATAACCAATAAGATGGGAAGAGGGAGGATAGGCCAGATTAGGGTGTAAAAGGTAAGGGTGAGTCTGCAAGCAGTGCATTATGTGTAGTGGGAAATTCACCTGCAAACATTAATGAGTGGACATCCTGATTTTTATGCTGTTATTGTTAATACTGACAACATCTGTTATAGAGTAAAACTTTGAGTAGTCAAGTAAAATACTGCCCTGCGGGCCTCAATTGGACTCCGGGCCACAGGTTTGAGACACTTGTATAGGAGTAGAAATTAGGATCTGTTGACAGCCAAGATTGCTTAATTTAATCAAGAAATTAATTTATAATTAACACAGGCCAGGTGTATGCATAGTTTTCACAGAGTATGTGTTGTGGTAGTTGGTAGAATACATAAATGTCATAATTTCTTTTTTATAATTTTTTAACTGACATTAGACATCCAATGCATTTTGACTGGGAGAGGCTGGCAGCGAATGATGATCGAAATGGACTTGACTAGGGCTGCAGCTATCGATTATTTAAGTAATCGATTAATCTATCAATTAGTTAGTTCGAATAATCGAGTAATTGGATTAAGAACATTTTATGCGTTGCAGAATCCATTTTAGGAGATGTAAATCAAAGGCCTGCTAAGATAATAATGCTAATACAAGTTTTTTCCAACCATGCAGACTTGCACTTTCATTTCACAAGAGCAATAAATGCATTTAGCAATAAACTAAAATACCTGCGCTTGAAAAATAATTAATGGGGATCGAAGTACAACAAAAGAGCAAATGGCTAACTTGCATAGCAAAAGTCTGCTAGCTTAAATGCTATAAAATGCAAACTTTTTTTTAAACAATGCTCATAACAAAGCGTCTATACACATATTCCCCCCAAAAACTGCTAAATATACCTCTGAATTAAATTACCAATGCACGAACAATCATAATAACTCAAACAAAAAGTTACAACTAGGATTGTTCCGATCATATTTTTTTGCTCCCGATCCGATCCCGATCATTTTAGTTTGAGTATCTGCGGATCCCGATATTTCCCGATCCGATTGCTTTTTTTTTTTTTGCTCCCGATTCAATTCCAATCATTCCCGATAAGTTTTCCCGATCATATACATTTTGGCAATGCATTAAGAAAAAAATGAATAAAACTCAGACGAATATATACATTCAACATACAGTACATAAGTACTGTATTTGTTTATTATGACAATAAATCCTCGAGATGGCATTTACATTATTAACATTCTTTCTGTGAGAGGGATCCACGGATAGAAAGACTTGTAATTCTTAAAGGATAAATGTGACTTTGTATATTGTGACTAAATATTGCCATCTAGTGTATTTGTTGAGCTTTCAGTAAATGATACTGCAGCCATTCAACCCAAATGCATGATGGGAAGTGCATCCATGACTGTGCGTAGGGGCACCAATTGATATATCTTCTCTGCGTTGGGAAAGAACATAGGGTGTTAAGAAAATGATCAACTACTACCTTTCTTCCCCACATTGCCTCCCACGTTAATTTTGTAAAGCTGTATGTAAGGCTTTAGCCAAATAAAAAAAGGCTCCAAAGGCTGTCAAAATTCTCTCTACTCATTATACGCTCCATTTAGCTCTATATATTGGTAAAACGGCGCCTTTATAAATTGAACGTGACAATGCGTGAGTGGGTCGTGCAGCGCATGCGTTAAAAACGTGATTAATTAAGAAAAAATAATTACCGACGTTAACGCAGTAAATTTGATAGACCTACTTTAAGCCAAAACTACTCTGGATGAGTGTAAGACATTTTGTCGGTAACGTTATATACAATTAGAAAATTATTTAAATTTAAAAAAATATATATATATATATATATATAAAAAAAAGGCATGTCCGATATTTTTTTGCTGATTCCGATACTTTGAAAATGACGTGATTGGATGCCGATCGATCGGGACATCTTTAATTACAACCTTATTTTGGTCTTAACAGGGAGCAGCTGGATCAAGCCATGATTGATGAGTTATGTCATATTCACTGTTGCCACTAGAGAGCGGTGTATCCACCCAAATCAATAAAACTAAATGCAAACACTTTCAAAACAAAGCATTACAACTAGGAGTGGGAACCTCTTGGTACCTCACGATACGATACGATTTGCGATACAAAGCTCGCGATAGCAATGATCTGTCAATGATTTTCGATACATTGGTCAGGAAATCATTCTAGGATATTCTAACGAAAAACTAATAAACAGAAAAACTAGCTTCTGCTGTGAATTGTAATGAGTTTATCAATAGTAAACGTCCAATCCATTTGAAGTGGGAGGGATGGCACCCTCCCAGTTAAACGGATTGAACGTCTATGGCTGTCAGTGGCAGCCAATGCGAGGCAATGAGTAATTTTGGGCCATTTAAGGTCATTTACCTGTTGATTTTCAGTTACTTCCTGTTGATTTTGGGGTATTTTATGGGTCACTTGCAGTTTATCTTGCGTTACAGAACAGTGACCTGGGAATCACCCAAATGAATAGGCAGTGACTCAAACTCAACAAGAAATGACCTCTAAATGCCCTAAAATGAACAGCAAGTGACCAGTAAATACCCCGAAAATCGGACCGAATGACTGTGAATACTCTGGTTTTGAATGAACGAACGTTCCCAGTCTAAATGGATTGGGCGTTGAGCAGTCAATGGCAGCCTTTTTTTTTTTTTTTTTTTTTTTTTTTTAATTGACACTTTTTTAAAACGATATCTCGATTCTTGACAGGAGCATATCGACAACTTTTTGGGATACAAAGTATCACGATATATCACCATTTCGATATTTTGTCACACCCCTAATTACAACGCCACTCTGACTAAATGACACCCTGAAGCAGCAAAATTTGATTCGGAGCTTTTTTCTAATCGAATTACTTAGTTAATCGATTAATCGTTGCTGCACTAGATTGGATATCTATCACCGTCAATGGCAGCCAACGAGTCGAAGTTGACGGATGACACCTTTATCATGTGCTTCCCAGCGGAAAGAATGTTGTTTAATAAATTGGAAATTGTAAAATGAAAAACGGACATTAACAGGAAGTGGAAGGCAGGAAGTTTATCAAAGCTAGTACTATTTTAGCCAATTAAATGCAAGTATCCCAAATTGTCCGCCCTTCGGCATTAACACTTATTATCATATGCACTTGTGGTCAAGTCTATCAGTGTGTATGTGCATGATTGTAATTGACATCAAAAAATGGCTGTACTCGTAATTTTTTTTGCATACTTAAAAACCTGAAGCAAGTCTTTCAAATGAAGGTAACGCATACTAGGTGTTTTAGTCCTTTAATCCTGATTTAGACCGACCTCACGATACCCGGAAGGCAATGCCAAAAATGTTTTCTCAACCTTTGTAATATATATGACTGCTATTTGCAGGACTGGATTGCGTCAATATTTCCTGGCACGCTCTGATTTATAGACAGACATCTCTCCTTGTAATATTTTTGTGGTGTTGAAAATCGTAAA
The DNA here is from genome assembly GCF_030265065.1 of Corythoichthys intestinalis. Taxonomy (NCBI): domain Eukaryota; kingdom Metazoa; phylum Chordata; class Actinopteri; order Syngnathiformes; family Syngnathidae; genus Corythoichthys; species Corythoichthys intestinalis. Next base: position 26,769,815 of record NC_080416.1, read on the forward strand.
AGTCGTGGTGATAACAGCGCCTAAAAGACATCGCAGCGTAGGTGGAGGTAATAAGAGAATCTGGAACATTGTGCATGCTTACACACAAATCCTATTGGATGTTCTGTGCTGTAAATCCAGTGCGCGTCAGGGCGCGTGTGGACCGGCCTATCAAGCGAAAGCTTCCAGCCCTTTGCTGCGGCTGTCAGTTACCATGACGATTGTGGATGCGAAATAGAGGCGGCGTTGCCATGGGTGACGAGACTTGACGGAACGCATCGGCACACACCGACGGCGCTCGGTTGTTGTTTGTGTCTGTGTGCGATGATACTTGAGCTGTATCCCGGGGTGAAATCCATCTTGTTGGTGTGCAGGCTCAGCAGCATTCCCAAGCATGACAATAACTGCAGTACATGGCGCCTTTTATAAACCTCCTCCATGTGTCTGCTTCTATCACTGGTGTATTTGGAATATAGCCACACTTTTGTCTTTTTTTTTTCTTTTTAATACAGTAATCCCTCATTTATCACTGTTAATGGGGACAACAACTGACCGCGTGAAGTGAAAAACGGTGAAATACTGTCACGCCCACCCTCATTTTTGAAATGCATTTTTTTTTTTCGTACGTGCATATATCAATAAGTGTATATAAAACTACAGGTCAACTGATTTATGGACTTTTTTCCAACATCGGCAATTTAACAAAAAAAAAAAAATTCGACCAATTAACAAACAAAAAAATAAGCAGATAAAAAAGGATTTTGACCAGGCATCTGTGTGGGTAACTGTGGCCGCCACTAACTGACGGTAGATATCGGCATCGGCATTTGAAAATCTCCATATAAAACCCTATAAATGCATATGTTATCATTAGAACATTATAGTTTGTAACATTTAAATAAATTAATAATATAAATAACATACATAAAATAATGTATATGTATACTGTATATACAGTGGGGCAAATAAGTATTTAGTCAAGTTCTCCCACTTGAAAATATTAGAGAGGCCTGTAATTGTCAACATGGGGAAACCTCAACCATGAGAGAAAGAATGTGGGGAAAAAAAACAGAAAATCACATTGTCTGATTTTTCAAGAATTTATTTGCAAATCGTGGTGGAAAATAAGTATTTGGTATATACCAAAGGTTCATCTCAATACTTTGTTATGTACCCCTTCTTGGCAATAACGGAGGCCAAATGTTTTCTGTAACTTTTCACAAGCTTTTCACACACTGTTGCTGGTATTTTGGCCCATTGCTCCATGCAGATTTCCTCTAGAGCAGTGATGTTTTGGGGCTGTCGTTGGGCCACACGGACTTTCAACTCCCTCCACAGATTTTTTATGGGATTGAGATCTGGAGACTGGCTAGGCCACTCCAGGACCTTGAAATGCTTCTTACGAAGCCACTCCTTTGTTGCCCTGGCTGTGTGTTTTTGATCATTGTCATACTGAAAGACCCAGCCACGTCTCATCTTCAACGCCCTTGCTGATGGAAGGAGATTTTCACTCAAAATCTCTCGTTACTTGGCCCCATTCATTCTTTCCTTTACACAGATCAGTCGTCCTGGTCCGTTTGCAGAAAAACAACCCCAAAGCATGATGTTTCCACCCCCATGCTTCACAGTGGGTATGGTGTTCTTCGGATGCAATTCAGTATCCTTTCTCCTCCAAACACGAGAACCTGTGTTTCTACCAAGAAGTTGTATTTTGGTTTCATCTGACCATAACACATTCTCCCAGTCCTCTTCTGGATCATCCAAATGCTGTCTAGCGAACCGCAGACGGGCCTTCAGCTTGGGTGACACGTCTGGCAGTGCTGGATTTGAGTCCCTGGTGGCACATTGTGTTACTGATAGTAGCCTTTGTAACTGTGGTCCCAGCTCTCTGTAGGTCATTCACTAGGTCCCCTCGTGTGGTACTGGGATTTTTGCTCACCGTTCTTGTCATAATTTTGACGCCACAGGGTGAGATCTTGCATGGAGCCCCAGATCGAGGTAGATTATCAGTGGTCTTTTATGTCTTCCATTTTCTAATAATTGCTCCCACAGTTGATTTCTTTACACCAAGCGTTTTACCTATTGCAGAGTCACTCTTCCCAGCCTGGTGCAGGTCTACAACTTTGTCTCTGGTGTCCTTCGAGAGCTCTTTGGTGTTGGCCATAGTGGAGTTTGCCGTGTGACGGACTGAGATTGTGGACAGGTGTCTTTTATACCGATAATGAGTCAAAACAGGTGCCATTAATACAGGTAACGAGTGGAGCCTCGTTAGAAGAAGTTAGACCTCTTTGACAGCTAGAAATCTTGCTTGTTTGTAGGTGACCAAATACGTATTTTCCACTCTAATTTGGAAATAAATTCTTTAAAAATCAAACAATGTGATTTTCTGTTTTTTTTTTTTTTTTTCTTCCACATTTTGTCTCTCATGGTCGAGGTTTACCCATGTTGACAATTACAGGCCTCTCTAATCTTTTCAAGTAGGAGAAACTTGCACAATTGTTGGTTGACTAATTACTTATTTGCCCCACTGTATATGTTTTTTTAAATCCGCAATGCACTGAGGGCATGAAAGTTAGGCCCCAAAGTAGTGAACGATCGCTGTATACAACAAATTGTATTTGAACAGGGGGTGTGTAGACTTTTTGAAACCCCAGTCCCCCTCTACTTATTTGGACTTAGTGTCAGTCTCTTTCTCTCTCCAGGTTTGCCGTGATCGCCTCGGGTTGCGCCAGCTGTCCTCGGCTGGTGTGTCGGCGCGAGGGATGCGGCGCGGAGTTCTGCTACCACTGCAAACAGGCCTGGCACCCCAACCAGACCTGCGATTCCGCCCGGCAACAGCGGGCACAGTCGCTCCACACGCACAGCACCCACTCGCCAAGCTACACCCAGGAGCAGGGACCTGGTAAGGCCCACCCGCATGCATGCATTTGCGCTTTTTTAAACAGTAACTGTAGTAGCAGACTGTAGATGGGATTTTTTTTAAAACTAGTGGACCACTTCAACATAACGCAGATGCCGCTCTCTACTTTAGCTGTGGGTAAAGCAAAACCTTTCATAAACGTAATTGTGACTTATCACAAAAATGTCGTGATATCACTACATGAATACGTAAAATTTGTTTTCTGTATTTTTTTGTTCAGGATAACTCAAGAACGAAGAAAGGGATTATTATCAAATTTGCAGGGTACATTTGTAATTTGAGACAAAAGAGGTGATTTAATTTTGGGGTGATGGGGTACAAGGTCAGAGAGGTCAGAAAAGGAATTTCTGGATAGTTTATTTATATTGGGGGGGGGGAATTAACATTTGCAAAGTCATCAGGTATACTTTCCTCTCATTACCTCAGACCAAACAAAAATGCTCTTTTATGAATTCAAAACCGAAATAGCTCGCTAAACATGATATAACAGTACATCCTTAAAGTACTGTATGCACACAGAGAAACTAAAGAGGAAAAAAACAAGCAAAGACGAACGAGCTAGCCCAAAGATAGCAGGTGCAAACACAAAAACAACCAAAGCAAATACGAACATGTCATGTTTGAACTCAAATGCCAAAATGACCTTTAAAGGGCAGCAAATGTGTTTCCCAGCATTCAGCTTTCACACACAGACTTTACCTAACAAAACCAACTAGTTCCTGAAGCTTTTTTTCCACCACAATATGACGAATAGAATTTCAATCTAATCCAGGGGCGTCAATAGACTTAATACAATACTGGGTCACAGCGAGACACTGGTGAACGACAGAGGTGGATTGTAACGTGTTCATTGTACTCCGTTACATTGACTTGAATGACTTTTTGAGAAAATGTACAGTGGTACCTCTACATACGAAGTTAATTCGTTCCAGGACCTTGTTTGTAAGTCGAAATGGTCGTATGTTGAGCAGGATTTTCCCATTAGAATACATTATAATTCCGTTAATTCGTTCCATAGCCCAAAAACCTCCACTGAATCCTTAATAAATACTGCTGGTACTATTACAAATGGCAGTTACACATAGGAAAACAAATAAATTATAAATAAAAATCGGGACAATGATATAATAAATTCTGTAATAATGTAACAAATTGGGTTCTAATGTAGCGGACGTTTTTTGCTGTACCTGAACGCACCGCACGGCAGACGTGACAGAGAGGGGTGAAGCTTACTTTCACGTTCAATGTTTTCTTGAGAAAACTGCGGGGGACAGTAGGCGTTGCACAAGTTGATGGAATAAATGATGAGAAACCCTACGGAGCTGGCGATTTCTTTGGCAATGTTACCACAATAATAACGGTGACTCCGCGATCTGACTCCGGATAAGCGGTTGAAAATGGATGGATGGACCTTAACTTATAAAGACTGGCGAACGGTGGTTGGAGGAGGACCTTAGAGATGTACTGTATTGTTGAGCCAGTCCACGGATGCGCACCGCACGCTCTTATTTCTATTATATCTTATATATTTATTATTATTTTTATTATTGGTGTGCATGGTTGTCACCCCAGGAGGAAGCCTCTTCTGAAGACGGTACACAAGAAAGCCCGCCCTTCTCACCAGACCATAGGACATGGTTCTAGTATTCCATGTGCTTTGTTGACATGTCATCAGCGAACTGTTTGCGGGCTTTAGAAGAGGCTTCCTCCTGGGGTGACAGCCATGCACACCAATTTGATGTAGAGTGCGGCGTATGGTCTGAGCACTAACAGGCTGTCCTCTTCAATCTCTGTAGCAATGCTGACAGCACTCCTGTAACGGGTCACATGACATTTAAAGTATGACAAGCAGTACTCAATTTGGACATTTAGGGCTGTACGTAGTTTCTAAGGGGTGTACTCACTTTTGTTGCCAGGGGTTTAGATATTAATGGCTATATTTTGAGTTATTTTGAAGGGAAAATAAATGAACTCTATGATATAAGCTGCACACAGACTACTTTTCAAGTGTCATTTTGTCAGTGTTGTCCCATGAAAAGATACTTGAATATCTGCAGAAATGCGAGTGGTGTACTCACTTTTGTGATACACTGTACAGTGGGGCAAATAAGTATTTAGTCAACCACTAATTGGCAAGTTCTCCCACTTGAAAATATTAAAGGCCTGTAATTGTCAACACAGGTAAACCTCAACCATGAGAGACAGAATGTGGAAAAAAAACTCAGAAAATCACATTGTTTGATTTTTAAAGAATTTATTTGCAAATCATGGTGGAAAGTAATTATTTGGTTAATAGCAAAAGTTTATCTCAATACTTTGTTATGTACTCTTTGTTGGCAATAACGGAGGCCAAACGTTTTCAGTAACTCTTCATAAGCTTTTCACACACTGTTGCTGGTATTTTGGCCCATTCCTCCATGTAGATCTACTCTAGAGCAGTGATGTTTTGGGGCTGTCGTTGGGCAACACGGACTTTCAACTCCCTCCACAGATTTTCTATGGGGTTGGGATCACTCAAAATCTCTTGATACATGGCCCCATTCATTCTTTCCTTTACACAGATCAGTCGTCCTGGTCCCTTTGCAGAAAAACAGCCCCAAAGCACGATGTTTCCACCCCAATGCTTCACAGTGGGTTTGGTGTTCTTCGGATGCAATTCAGTATTCTTTCTCCTCCAAACACGAGAACCTGTGTTTCTACCAAAAAAGTTCTATTTGTGTTTGTCTGACCATAACACATTCTCCCAGTCCTTTTCTGGATCATCCAAATGCTCTCTAGCGAACCGCAGACGGGCCTGGACGTGTACTCTCTTCAGCAGAGGGACACGTCTGGAAGTGCAGGATTTGAGAAATTTTGATTTGAGCCTGGCGGCGCATTGTGTTACTGATAGTTACCTTTGTTACTGTGGTCCCAGCTCTCTGCAGGTCATTTACTAGGTCCTCCCCTGTGGTTCTGGGATTTTTGCTCACTGTTCTTGTTATCATTGACGCCACGGGGTGAGATCTTGCATGGAGGCCCAGACGAGGGAGATTATCAGTGGTCTTGTATGTCTTCCATTTTCTAATAATTGCTCCCACAGTTGATTTCTTTACACCAAGCGTTTTACCTATTGCAGATTCAGTCTTCCCAGCCTGGTGCAGGTCTACAATTTTGTCTCTAGTGTCCTTCGACAGCTCTTTGGTCTTGGTAAATGGTGTTATACTTGTATAGCGCTTTTCCACCTTTCAAGGTGCTCAAAGCGCTTTACATTACATCGCCATCTACCTACTGGTGACACAGCACCAGGAGCAATGTGGGGTTCAGTATTTTGCTCAAGGATACTTAGGCGAGTTCATCAGGACAGAGAATCAAACCTACAACCTCTGGGTTGGGGGACAACTACTTTACCACTGAGCCACGCCACCCCCAACCATAGTGGAGTTTGGAGTGTGACTGATTGAGGTTGTGGACAGGTGTCTTTTATATCGATAATGAGTTAAAACAGGTGCCATTAATACAGGTAACGAGTGGAGCCTCGTTAGACCTTGTTAGATCTCGTTAGAAGAAGTTAGACCTCTTTGACAGCCAGAAATCTTGCTTGTTTGTTGGTGACCAAAAACTTATTTTCCACTCTAATTTGGAAATAATTTTTTAAAAAATAAAACAATTTGATTTTCTGGGTTTTTTTCCACATGCTGTCTTTCATGGTTGCGGTTTACCCATGTTGACAATTACATGCCTCTCTAATCTTTTCAAGTAGGAGAACTTGCACAATTGGTGGTTGACTAAATACTTATTTGTCCCACTGTATGTCTGGCGACGCCATGATCTAATCCGTATGAATTCCATGATAACAAACGCATGTGGAATTGTGAACTATGGTGCAGTAGGTTAACCGATTTGTCTTGGCCATGCGCACTCAGCGGACGACATCAAGCCGTGCCCGCGCTGCGGCGCCTACATCATCAAGATGAACGACGGCAGCTGCAATCACATGACGTGCGCCGTGTGCGGCTGCGAGTTCTGCTGGCTCTGCATGAAGGAAATCTCAGACCTGCACTACCTCAGGTAGCTGTTCTCTTCCAGGAAACACATTAAACTCTTAAATCAAACCTCATCCCGGTTCTTCCCCCCTCAGTCCGTCCGGCTGCACCTTCTGGGGCAAAAAGCCGTGGAGCAGGAAAAAGAAGATTCTGTGGCAACTGGGCACGCTAATCGGCGCCCCCGTGGGCATCACGCTCATCGCCGGCATCGCCATCCCCGCCATGGTCATTGGCATCCCCGTTTACGTCGGACGCAAGGTGAGAAGTATGTAGAACTCGCAGAGAAGCTCGATGAGCAGTATAAAGTCACAAATTTATGCGTGATAGTCAAAATAACTTATAATAATATTCCACAAACACCATTAACAGAGTTGCTGTATTTTATTTGTAATGTAACGTATCCCTATTATATTCTAATTCATTACTGTTTATTACAGTATATAAAAAAAGTTAAGTATAATCAAATGATCACAGCAAAGTGAATTGCTTTTGTGTGCCGCAGATCCACGCTCATTACGAACTGAAGAAGACACCTCGCCACCGCAGGAACTTGGCCATCACGGGCGGCGTCGCCTTGTCCATACTTACCGCACCCGTCATTGCGGCCGTCAGCGTTGGTGAGAAACCGACCGTCTTTTTGTCAATTTACGAATGAGAACTCAATATCAAACTTGTAGTCCAAGTCACGTGATCTGATCTGATCTGATAATCTGAGCAATTGAAAAGTCCCTTTATTGGCGAGTAGTCTAACATCAGCCAGCGTATGGTACACTGGCTTTATTTAATGGTACATGAAGAAGAAAAATTAAAAGTTCTCTAACTATACTAGTACTCTGTAAACATTATAATGAATCCACTTCAAGACGTAATGATTTTTCCTTTGGTCGTCCCTCAGGCATCGGCGTGCCCATTATGTTGGCGTACGTTTACGGTGTGGTCCCCATCTCGCTGTGCCGAGGAGGCGGCTGCGGCGTGAGCAGAGGAAAGGGTCGGGGAGTTCGAATCGATTTTGATGAGGACGACGGACCGATTACAGGTAAGGACAGTCAAGAGGGATGCATAGAAAGTCCTTTTGAGAATATATTCACTATTCTTGATACCTGAAGATAAATGTAGGACAATTACTATACACACACAGTCAAAGGTTTTAAGACATTTCACCTTTCAGTCAGATGAGAATGTGTTCCAAAACTTTTGACCAATGGTGTATAATGAGACAAAACTGCACACTACTTTGGAACTGGGAACTATTAGTACTACTCATGACCATATAAAAGTCTACTGGTTAACATCTAGTGCAGGGGTTTCCAAACCTTTTTTTCTCTTAGAGCCCCCTTCAGAAAAATCGAAGGATGAAAGGGCCAATTATATTGCAAGTAAGCCTGAACGATATATCGTTTAAACATTGCCATCGCGATGTGCGTGTGCGCAATAGTCCCATCGCAAGCACGTGCGATAGTTTTTAGTTTTAGTTTTTTTGATCCACATACGCCTCACTTTCCGGTCTGCGCACAGCCTCCTACCCTCCCTCTCCCAGCCTTTTGATCCTCTCAGTCACTGCGGCACATTGATGGCTTTGATCTGGCCAAAGAAGCAGACTTCACACGGGCATCTGTCAATCATCGTTTAACTTGTTAAACAGTTGCAAGGAAGCCGCGCTGGAATGAATGTGTGTACTGTGGGGACGTTGGAGACATTTAAATGCCAGAAGTGATCATGAGGAGTTTGAAATTTCTACATGTCACTTTAACGGTCACAGCTAAAGTAGATAAACAGAAGCATTTAATAAAGCCAAGCATTTATCTGCTACAGTACTTTATTCTTGTTCAAAAATGATTTGGTTGGACAGTTATGTTTAAAACTTATCATAATTATGACATTTGAAGTGCTTAAAAAACATTTATTTATATACATTTTTTAAATCACTTTGGGGGGAAAAGTGAGAACAAAACATGTCTTATATGTATCTCTTTCCAATGCTAAATCTGAATAAATACATTGGGCACAAAAAACTTGCCTGGCTCTGCCAGACTTTTCTCCCTGTATTTTTCAAACACTGAGAGAAATAGTCTGGGAACCATCCCATTAACAGCCTTTTCGAGCAGGTACAAAATCAATCGACAAATCAGATTCGTTTATTTGCGTGACGTGTTTTTAACGAGCAACGTCACTCTTGCGCGTCGGAAGTCGTCTCCACAACAAAGCTGAACAGGAGAGCCGAGAATATGTTCCAATCCAAGGTAAAATCAGTTTTAAATTACCAAAAACACATCGACACGAGTCATTGACAAGTCTGTCTCGCGCTAGCCATGTTGAATAAACTCCGCTCTCCTCGTACGTTTACTTCCACGCGCAAGTCCCTGGTCCTGCCCTCGTCGCTTTAATAACGTGACGTCTGCCCTGCCCGTCGCTGATTGGTCCACTCCGCTGTCTGTTTGCTGTGGCTTGCTCCGCCCTGGAAATTGTATCCGCGGGAATGGTGGCCAGACTCAATAGCTGGAACAGCGGTGAGTCTGGTGTACCAGGCTAACAAAAAACACCCAAAAAAAAAAAAATGGGGGAGGTGCGCTACTTTGCGGTTTTTCACTTATCGCGGCAGGTTCTGGTCCCCATTAACCGCGAAAAACAAGGGATGACTGTACACTGTGGTGATGGTGAGTCATCTAAAGTCTTTCCAAACAGCTATTTAAGTCATCTTGTGAAAATTTCTTGGAAAAAAAATATATACATTTTTTTTAATATCGCAATATAATATCGCAATATATCGCAAACCCCCAAAAAATCGCAGCAATAGTTTTTTCCAATATCGTTCAGGCGTAATTGCAAGTTTATTTATTTAAAACAAAATACTGAAATTCTACAGTTTCCGTCATTGATTTTAGTATGTTGTCGGATTTTGACCAGTACTTCTCAAATAGAGGGTCACAGAACGATGCTGGGGTTGGCGCACATGACCTCCGGGAACATACTTTTTTGCCAAACTAGAACAAAGTGGCGCTCTCATTTTCAGAGTGTACTACATATTTTTGAACCAAACAAAAGCAGTGGAGATATGAAGAGCTAAGACTAGGAAATAAGAACAGTATGTAGCGTTTGGCTTTTAGCTTTGACATTTAATAATGTGGGAGACGAGGAAAGACCATTCTGTTTACTATTTCTAAAAATGTTTGCAGCGGACAGCAGGAGCCCAAATCAATTAATACATGACTTAAAGACATTAGATCCCAATTAGATCGATAAGCTCCTTGATTTTTTTTCTCAGTGAAAACGTGCCGAATATTTCTATGTTAGTGTTCCGTCAGTAAACCAGCGAGCACCGTTAGCATCACATAAGGTGGCATAACAAGTTGTTCAGTGCAAAATAACCCCAAACCATAGCAAAGGAGCTGTTACTGCCTGCAGTAAAAATAAAACTCTTTCTGTCCAATGACACTGTCGTTTTTGTTCCATTAATTTTTTTATTTTTTTATTTTTCGGTCAAATTGTTTGGCAATTTGTCCTCATGAATTACTGTTGCCAATCAATTTGAATTTATTATTATTTATTGATTTTATTAAATTTTATTTTTCTGGATCAAAAGGTCAAAAAAATGTACCTTGAGTGTATTTTACAGTTTGGTTGTAACTTTTTTTTAAATTCAGGCAAATTGATGCTTTTTAAGTCTTTATTATAATTTGATCTATAATTACACACACATATACAGAGGTGAACTTAAAATAATAATTTCATCGACAAATTATACTATTTACAGTGGTGGCAGAGAGTTGGGGGTGGCGTAAAAGAAAACAATTTAGAAACACAGGTTTCGACCCATAAGCAAATGGAGAGGCACTGTATAAGTGATGAGCTCCATCGAGTGTTGAAGTTGAGAAGTGCAACCAAATGTAGGCTGTATCTATCATTTCCCAGTCATAGTCCTTGGAATATAATTATTAATCATACTATAATTCACCAGAATCTCTCTATCTGGTGTTTTTCAGAGACATTATTATTGACATACATATATAGTGGTACCTCTACAATAGACTTCACAATCAGTTGACGGGACACGGGGCTCGGAGCCGATCTTTGGGGGGGGGGGGGGGGGGGGGCGTATTTTCAAAAACTTAAAATTCCAATATTTTCAAAACCAAAGCCGCTAGCGACCTAAAACCAGAACAGGCACCTCCCTTAGGCATATATGATTCTCCCTGAGCAGCAACATAAAAAAAATTCAAAGTCGTTCCGTAACAAAATCCCGATTAATTATTTTTATATACAAGTATAACAAAACTAAAAATTGCTATAAAATTCTCAAATTTTACGCTAGATGCACAAAAAACACCAAGTGCAGAGATAATCACCTATATTTTCAGTATCAATAGCAATATTTATTTAAGTTTGTGCTCAAAATAGCAACTTAAGTTTTCAACAGCTAATAAATCAATCAATTTTCACATCAGAAACTTAATACTTGAGGAAAGCATTCAGAATCATCTTAATTTTAATCAACAAAAGCAGAGTTTGCATTTTTCTATATACAATCACAACTTATTTAGGTTGAATTACGCTATTGTGTAGAGATATAAAATCCAACATGACGGCCATCATGAAACAGAGCTTTTTAGGTTGAAAATTCTTGCAAATAAATGCTTAAATCGCATAATTTGTACAGATATGAGTGTAAAACAGTCTGGACTCTTGGTTAAAAGCAAAAAACGGGCATTTATCATTCATTTTATGTAAATATTTCAAGCTAATTAAGCTAGGCTAATTTTTTCCTTTTATTTCATCTTATTCCAGTGTTTCAAAGTGAATGCATGGTGCTATTTAATATAATAATTTCCTTGAATCCCTGACAAAATCACTCTTGAGATAGTCTTGCCTGCTTATATGCAGTAAAACCTTCATCCTATTTCCACCTAAATCCAGCATTAGAATTCAGTGTGTGTTTGAGTGGCGCAAAGTCTGTGGGAGTTGTCTTGTCAACTGAAGGTGGAGTCTATGCCTCTACATACGAGTTTAATTCGTTCCAGGACCTGGTTTGTGTCGAGTGGGATTTTCCCATAACAATACACTATAATTCGATTAGTTCATTCCACAGCCCCAAAAAACCTGTGCTAAATCCTTAATAAATACTGCAAGTACAATTAAAATACCAATTACACATAACAAAACAAATAAATTGTGAATACAAATCAGAATAATAATGAAACGAATTAGGTTCTAATGTGGCAGTTGTGTTTTGCATGCTGTTCCTGGACGCACCCTGTGACTTACGCAAGAGTGAGATAAGTGCGGAAGAATGGGAAGCTTTTACTTTCTCTTTTTATGTTCTGTTGTTGGCGTCGACTACGGCAGACAGTAACCATGTTGTGTTGCACAAGTAAATCAGACACAAATAATTGTCAATGCCACTAGACATTGTCATGGCTATGGGAACCAACCAGTCCCAATTCATTGGGACGAACCCGATCCCTAATGATTAAAAGAAGGACTTTACATTTTGTATGAGCTATTAAAACACAAAATGTACCTTACGTTCTTTAGCGCATGTGTATACAGGTACAGTTGGGCAAATGCCATTGGAAACTAATGGGAAATTTGGATGTACATGGCCGTCATTGGCATCGAGTTACATACAGTGGGGCAAATAAGTATGTAGTCAACCACTAATTCTGCAAGTTCTCCTACTTGAAAAGATTAGAGAGGCCTGTAATTGTGAACATGGGTAAACCTCAACCATGAGGGACAGAATGTGGGAAAAAAACAGAAAATCATATTGTTTGATTTTTAAAGAATTTATTTCCAAATTAAAGTGGAAAATAAGTATTTAATCACTACAAACAAGCAAGATTTCTGGCTGTCAAAGAAGTCTAACTTCTTTTAACGAGGTCTAACGAGGGTCCACTCGTTACCTGTAGTAATGGCACCTGTTTTAACTCATTATTGGTATAAAAGACACCTGTTCACAATCTCAGTCGGTCACACTCCAAACTCCACTATGGCCAAGACCAAAGAGCTGTCGAAGGACACCAGAGACAAAATTGTAGACCTGCACCAGGCTGCGAAGACTGAATCTGCAATAGGTAAAACGCTTGGTGTAGAGACATCAACTGTGGGAGCAAATATTAGAAAATGGAAGACATACAAGACCACTGATAATCTCCCTCGTCTGGGCCTCCATGCAAGATCTTACCCCGTGGCGTCAAAATGACAACAAGAACAGTGAGCAAAAATCCCAGAACCACACGGGGGTACCTAGTGAATGACCTACAGAGAGCTGGGACCACAGTAACAAAGGTTACTATCAGTAACACAATGCGCCGCCAGGGACTCAAATCCTGCACTGCCAGACGTGTCCCCCTGCTGAAGAAAGTACACATCCAGGCCCATCTGAGGTTTGCTAGAGAGCATTTGGATGATCTAGAAGAGGACTGGGAGAATGTGTTATGGTCAAATGAAACCATAATAGAACTTTTTGGTAGAAACACAGGTTCCCGTGTTTGGAGGAGAAAGAATACATCCGAAGAACACAATACCCACTGTGAAGCATGGGGGTGGAAACATCATGCTTTGGGGCTGTTTTTCTGCAAAGGGACCAGGACGACTGATCTGTGTAAAGGAAAGAATGAATGGGGCCATGTATCGAGAGATTTTGAGTGAAAATCTCCTTCCATCAGCAAAAGCATTGAAGATTAGACGTGGCTGGGTCTTTCAGCATGACAATGATCCCAAACACACAGCCAGGGCAACAAAGGAGTGGCTTCGTAAGAAGCATTTCAAGTTCCTGGAGTGGCCTAGCCAGTCTCCAGATCTCAACCCCATAGAAAATCTGTGGAGGGAGTTGAAAGTCCGTGTTGCCCAACGACAGCCCCAAAACATCACTGCTCTAGAGTAGATCTACATAGAGGAATGGGCCAAAATACCAGCAACAGTGCGTGTAAAAGCTTATGAAGATTTACAGAAAACGTTTGGCCTCCGTTATTGCCAACAAAGGGTACATAACAAAGTATTGAGATGAACTTTTGGTATTGACCAAATACTTATTTTCCACAATGATTTGCAAGTAAATAATTTAAAAATCAAACAATGTGATTTTGTGTTTTTTTTTTCCACATTCTGTGGTTGAGGTTTACCCATGTTGACAATTACAGGTCTCTCTAATATTTTCAAGTGGGAGAACTTGCACAATTAGTGGTTGACTAAATACTTATTTGCCCCACTGTATACCGTCTCCCTCTAGTATTCTTCTAATACGTACTATAATCTGATTTAGTTGCAGATGCATGGCGAGCTCTTAAATCACCAAGCTTGGGTGAGAGCAGCCTAGATGGCGCGGCGAGCGGTCTGAGCACCACCTCCCCCAGCGAGGGGCTCTCGGTGGTGCCGGGGACAGTGGGGGACACGCCCCACTTCAACACGCTAGCCAGTGGCGCTCTAGGGGCCCGCACTGGCAAATACAGCAGGTGAGAAGGATGACGGATAAAATGTGCCGGATAACGTAAGACTGATACTTAAGGTGCTTGTGTCCTGCTTTAGGCTGGAAGTCCAGACAGCGGAGTTGGCCAAGGAGTCGGCCCAGAAGGAGACGGGCAGCTTGGGGGCGGGCAGCGACTGCGCTAGTACGCGGGGGATGGCCGGCTCAATCATCTCTTCTTACACGCTGCCTGATAGGTAAATTGTTTTACAGTGGTTACAAAATGAATTGGTTCTGGAAGTAGTTTCGTAAACTGAAAATTCCAGAAGAAGGGACGCGTTTTCCACGCAAATGCCCTAATCCGTTCAAGCCTCCCAAACTTCAGATTAAAATCTTTTATAAAGCATAAAAACGCATCAAAACGTGTAACAAATACATGTTATGATTAGATTATTACATAATAAACATCAAATGAGAGTTGTGCATAATGTAAAAAACAAAGAATAAATGTTGTAAAGCTTTCGAAACACCTCATGGCGAATGAAAAGGATGCGGGGTCACACATATAGTAGTAGGTCCCTCTTAGCCAATTGGTAAATGGTGTTATACTTATATAGCGCTTTTCCACCTTTCAAGGCGCTTTACACTATCTCGCCATCTACCTACTGGTGACGCAGCACCAGGAGCAACGTGGGGTTCAGTATCTTGCTCAAGGACACTTAGACGAGTTCATCAGGGCAGAGAATTGAACCCACAACCTCTGGTTTTGGGGGACAACTACTCTACCACTGAGCCACACCACCCCAATTGGATTCCCGGATGATGTTAGACAATAGCCAATGGCACAGCAGCTATAAGTTGTTACATTCAGTAAACTCTGGGCACTGCAAGTATCAGCCCGTACTGTGTTTTTGCCTATTCTTATATGCTGAAATTTCTTTCGTAACAAGAGGCAATGTTTTCCCGTTGAGGCATGTCGTAACCTGAAAATTCTAGGTAAGTAGGAAAGTAGAGTTACCACTGCAGTGTTGTTTTTGGCAGCCCTATTAATTTTTGTCTTGGTCTTATGGATGAATATACTTACTAGTCATAGTCATATATTTTTTCATGTCCAAATGTTTTTTTCTTCGTCTAGTTTTAGTAGTTAGAAATATTTAGAAGGCTCTAGTTAGAAATCTCAAATTGTCCGGGCGTTTAAAATCTTCTGGACTTACTGAAAAGAAAAGCTAAGTGCCTCTGCTTTAGACTGGCTAGTGTTTTAAAGGACGATTGCTATTCTGAAGCTAATGCTAACGCGAAAGCTACGCTAACACTAGGATTACATGTAGCGTCTGGTGATCACTCAGCACAGACCGTTAAAGGCTAAGCAACATTCCAAACGTGTTACATGTACTCTGTCACATTTACTTGAGTAAGTTTTTGAGAAAACTGTACTTCTAAGAGTAGTTTTACAAAGCCATACCTATTATTTTTACTTGAGTAGATTTGTGAAGAAAAAAACGCTACTCTTACTCAGCTACTTTGGCTACACAAGAGTCGTTACATTTTTCCTCTTTATTCTAGATATTATATTTATTATTTTTTTTAGCCAGAGATGCTAAGAGTAGCTCTACTGATTTCACCAATGAGTCGTCGCAACAATAATCACATGACTCCATTATACCAATCCGACGCAAGCTTGCCGTTTTATCTTCATGCCAGCCTGTTCAATCATGTGGTGCCTTTAAAGCACCGTAAAAAAAGAAGTCAAAAAGCGTGGATTTTAACCTCTCCCCCAGTTTTTATTTGGCAAGGATTGACCACGGAAAACTGGAGATATGATCTTTTTAATTTCAAAATAATTATGAAGGAACTCTTACTACGATATGATCTTTTTAATTTCAAAATAATTATGATGGAACTCTTCACTATTCAAACTAGGAACTATTTTCTCCACCAGAAGGCACTCATGCTCTGTCAGGGAAATTCAATTTTGAACTCTAAGACAAGTGTCAACTCGATAGCTCGATGAGAAATGAATCAGACCCCAACCATGGATTGCTTGCTTCAAAGGCTTTATGAACAACAGCTCTCGGATACAGACGTGGAGCCACGCACAAAGCGTCCTCTCCGCATGTGGACAAAACAGAAATGCAGAGCATGCCTCTATTTATGGGTTGACATCATAGAAACAAAACCAAAACTTAATATAGCATATCCTGGTAAAAAAAAATCTCAAGTTACAGAAAAACATCTCTAGTAGGGGAAAAATACCTCAAGTTATGACCTTGAACACCGGCTCTGGCTAGAACGATGATGAGCTCAGTCTGATAAGCCACAGTCGCCCATTGTATTCATTCAGGGCATATTGGAAAACACAGGAACATAACAGTCCATATTACAGTCTATAATATAGTCTGATACAGTCTACAATAGTCAAGGCCATGGGAAGGCACACTCAAACAGGTTAATATAACAATGATGCTCTATGCTACAATGTTCTCATGCAAGCAAATCAAAAGCATACAAAATATGATGTATAATGGTTGTGTTTTAAGCATGAATAAAATTCTCTAACATGCTCTTAGGACGAATAATGGTTCATTAAGTTTTTTTCTTTCGCCGGACTCTGAATTCAAAGATTTTTTTTTTTTTTCCGTGTATTTCTCTTGCTTAATGTGGTTATGTAATGGGTTACTGTTCAGTGCCATAATAAAAAAATACCATTGTTTAAAAAAAAAAAAAATCCAACAAAAATATATTTACTCACAATGTTACTCATTACTTGAGTATTCTTTTCACCAGATACTTTTAGTACTTGAGTACATTTTTTGGAAGACTACTTTTACTCTTACTTGAGTAATATTATTTTGAAGTAACGCTACTCTTGAGTAAAATTTTTGGCTACTCTACCCACCTCTAGTGTTTCCAAACAAGCAAGATGGAGCACAGCCTAGCTTTAGACACATCCTAAACTCCGGTAAGGAGGGAGAGGCGCAGCGCATCTTAAATGAGTGACACGACCCAAACACTGCGGTGCAAGCTGACATACAGGATGAAAATCTCCCGCATTGTGAACATATTACAGAAACGATGTCGACTTTTCGTTTCGTCAGAGGAAAACTGGCATTCGTCTTGTTATGTTCTACTCTTTGCGATTTGGCTTACTAGTCCTCGGTTGCTCCTTTGATAACGATACTGACTTTTGTTGTGTCTTACGTCTTCAGGGAGTGCACTAATCTGGAAATCCAAGTGGACATCGAGACCAAACCCAGCCATCTCTGCCTGACCAGCGAGGAGGACCTGACTCCGGCTGTGGCCGCGGCGAGCGTTTCGGGAGCGGAGGAGCCCCTGGACTGCAGCTCCAGACGAGGTGGCGCGCCGGGACTGTCGCCGGGCGGATCGGTGCGTGACGTCACCTTGGCCCAGCCGGAGAGCATCCGCAGCGACCTGGAGATGTCCGACACGCAGTCGGACGACATCGCCGAGCTGACGTCGGACGACTGCGACTCGCCCAGGCCAAAGGGACCTCCACCCGCGCGGGCGGGCTCATGCCGGGCCCTGAGCACTCCCGCCGAAGGCCTTCGCTGTCCCGCCGACGCCAACGTCGTCCTGTACGTGTGAGAGGCCGGCAACTATGGAAACCCTTTGAGCCTTTATTTCACATACTTGATATGCAGCTCGATATCAAGAAGAACAAATAAATCCTCCAAACGGCTTTTCCATAGAGATCAGCTCTCAGGAACGCACAACAAAACATTTTAACTTCCCCTATTATCTTTTTTTTTACGCATTTTGCCCCCTCTGCAGAAGCCTGGACAACCTCGCGTCCGGCTGACAATCACCTCATTGTCAGAGTTCTACCTCTGAAATTCACACGAGGGTGTTTAACCCGCGGTGCAAAAACGCCTTGGCTACTACTAAACCACACACAAGAGGTACAAGTTTTACACAGAAGTGGGTGAAAGGGCGGGAGTCAACAATTCTTACGTTTGGAACGTACATGTGCGAGTGTAGGAACCATTGTGGCTTTATTTTCCTCCTCTCCCGTTCTATTTGACTTGCGATTGTGTTCTCTGTTGCGTGCATGAGAGCGCATGAGCACCCCCGTGTGGAATGTTTTTCAACCACAATACAAAAAGAACAATTCAAGAGTCAATAATATTGTGCAAGAGGACACATTTTGGTGTATACACTGGCGCCTGGAGATACGAGTGACTGGACCTAGGAATTTTTCCACTCATGAGTCGTTTTAATAGTTGATTTGCTTTGAACTGAGAGCAAAAATTTGAGATAAGAGCACAGTATGTTGGAAGTGAATTTCACTTCTCAACAAAAAGCAGGTTAGGAAATACTTAGTTATTAGTATTATAGTTAAAAGTTATTTTTAAACAGGCTTTAAGATATTGAATGCCACACAGGCATACGTGATACAATACGATTTGCGATACAAGGCTCATGATAACGATCTCACGATATGGCGATACAACAATTATCGATACACGGGTCAGGAAATCATTCTAGGATATTCTACAAAACTAATAAACAGAAAAATAAGCTTCTGCTATGAATTGGAATGAGTTTATCACTAGGAGACGTCCAATCTGTTTGAAGTGGGAGGTATGGCATCAGCGAATGAACAAATTAGGGCTGCAGCTATCGATTATTTAAAGCAACACTAGGTAACTTTTCAACCTTGATAAAATATTTCCATAACATTTGTGCTTTCGCACGAATTCGTCAAAGATGGCATAGCAAGAGACAAAAAGTTTTGCAGCAGGGCGGAGAATGAAAAAAGTGGCATTTGCCATGTGGCAAAATTAATTTTGCCATATGGTATTTTTTTTGCCATGTAGCAAAATTGATTTTGCCCTTTGGCATTTTTTTCCCATGTGGCAAAATTGATTTTGCAATGTCGCATTCTTTTTTGCCATGTGGCAAAATTGATTTTGCCATGTGGCAAAATGTGTTTTGACATGTGCCATTTTTTTGGTACGTTTCTGTTTGCGGCATTTTTTTTTTTTTTTTTTGTATGTGGCATTTTTTTTTGGGGGGGGGGGGGGGGGGAGTGGCATTTTTGTAGGCCATGCACGTCCATGCCATTGACGGCTATGCACGTCCATTCATGTTAAATGGCAGAAAAACGTGTGGCTGTGATTTTTGACCATACACTTACCATTACAGCGCATTGACATTCATAATCAAATGGCATACCCAAATGAGGCTATGCCGTTGACGGCTATGAACGTCCAAATTTTCCATTCATTTTAAATGGCAGAAAAACATGTGTGGCTGTGATTTTTGATTATATACTTACCATTCGGGCGCACTGACATTCAGCTGGCATCCAAGTAAGGCTATGCCATTGACGGCTATGCACGTCCAAATTTTCCATTCATTTTAAACCAAAATCCATTTTGCCACATACCAAGAAAAATGCCATGTGGCAAAATGGATTTTGCCATGGGGCATTTTTTTTGGGTACGTGGCAAAATGGATTATTTTTTTTATTTTTTTTGTATGTGGCAATTTTTGCAGGTCATGCACGTCCATCCCATTGACGGCTATGCACGTCCATTCATATTAAATGGCAGAGAAACGTGTTGCTGGGATTTTTGACCATACACTTACTATTACAGCGCATTGACATTCAACTGGCACCCAAATAAGGCTATGCCATTGACGGCTATGGATGTCCAAATTTTCCGTTCATTTTAAATGGATGAAAAACGTGTGGCTGTGATTTGTGATTTTATACTTACCATTAGAGCGCATTGACATTCAACTGGCACCCAAGTAAGGCTATGCCATTGACGGCTATGCATGTCCAAATTTTCCATTCATTTTAAACGAAAATTTCTTTTGTCACATACCAAGAAAAATGTCACATGGCAAAATCGATTTTGTCACATGGCAAAAAAAATGCCACATGGCAAAATCAATTTTGCGAAGTGGCAAAAAAAAATGCTACACGGTAAAATCCATTTTCCCACACGGCAAAAACAATTTGGCCACATGGAAAAATCCATTTTGATACATGTAAAAAAAAAAAAAGCCTGGTTCTCGCTTTTGGTTCTCGCTGTCTCTTAAGTTTTGTCTGAGGAGGAAAAAGAAAGGGCAGCTACCCGGTTATACAGAATAAAAATTGGCCTAGCTTTCACTCGCTGGTGTGACAGCCCCACCCCCAACCGAACTCGTCAGCGCTGACAAGTTCAGGTGGGCTGGCGAGGTGAGCCACACTAAGCCACATGGTTGCTAACAGTCATATTGTTATGTACTTCCTTAATCTAAGTACATTTAAGGCCGAGACTTGAGTGGAACAACAGTTCTTTATTCAGTGTGCTTCTCATCACATGTGCACACGACTCATCACTTAGGTTCCTTCTTACTGTAATATCACACCCACAGGGAGCGCACACCTATGGCAACAGCAGTGTGACATAAATATGTTACACATATGCTATTATTTAGCCGCATCTGCACTCAATATCTTAGTAGTTTTAATCTTTCACACAGCCGCTGGGAACAGAAATGTTGTTTAATCCATCTGCAGGCGACCATCATGATTTTACGACACCATGCGGGTGTGCGCTGGTCCTCATGAGAAAATCAGTCTTCCTTAAGGCAAAACACTACCACTTTTGTCCACCGGCGTCGCTAAAATGGACTAAACCTGAAAAGTTACCAAGTGTTGTTTTAAGTAATCGATTAATCTATCAGTTAGTACGAATAATCGAGTAATTAGATTAGGAGCATTTAATGCGTTGCAGAATCAATTTTAGGTGATGTAAAACAAAGGCTTGCTCAGATTGCACTTTCCAAAGAAAATTAAATGCAAATTCATAATAAAATTTCCGACTGTTTTTTTAAACTATGCAAAATTGCACTCTTGCACATTTCATAAGAGAAATAAATGCATTTAACAATAAACTAAATACGTGAGCTTAGACAAATAATAAATGGGGATCGAAGTACAACAAAAGAACAATTGGCTAACTTGCATAGCAATGTTATAAAATGGCAACTTTTTTTAAACAATGCTAATAACAAATCGTCCAAACGCATATTCCCGCAGAAAAACTGCTAAATAAACCTCTAAATTAAATTATGAATACATAAACAGTCATATTAGCTCAAACACAAACTTAAAAACTTATGTTAGTCTTAACAGGGAGCAGCTGGACCCAGCCATGTTAGATGAGTTATGTCATAGTGTCACTGTTGCCACTAAAGGACAGTTTATCCACCCAAATCAATAAAACTAAATACAAACACTTTAAAAACAAACCATTACAACGCCACTCTAATTAAATGAATCCTCAAAGCAGCAACATTTCATTCTAAGCTGTTTTCTAATTGAGTTACTCCACTTAATCGATTAATCGTTGCAGCACTAGAACGAATCTTCATTCGCTGCCATCCCTCCCACATCAAACGGATTGTACGTCTATAGCTGTCAGTGGCAGCCGAACCCAGGCAACAAGTTCATTTTGGGGCATTTCACGTCATTTCCTGTTGATTTTGGTTTACTGAATGAAGGACTGACCTTTTTGCCAGATTGCCGAAATCATGCCAGCCAAAACGCCAGAACAGCACTAGCGCAATTCGAATGACCCGGGCCGGTGGAACTCTGGCAACCCAGCCAAAAGGCCAACCATACTCTTAACCTCTTGTACTGACTCCATTTTAAAAGCTGGAAAAAGGCTTCGAAACACAAGTTGTCAATTTATTCCAAGTCGGCAGCAATCATGCAGCACAGAGAGACCCAGGCGGGGAGGCAAACTGGATCTAGGGTCTCCATATCACAAGTCAACAAAAGATTCTATAGAAAAATGACAACGATTAGTTAAACAGTCTTTTAAAGGCTCTGGTGAGGAGGGCTGTGGTCCGGAAGAACAGTATGTTTGGGCATTGTTTAGGATTATTGTCTGTTGTGGATTGGACAGGAGGATTGGGGCATTACTGTTGTAAGGGCAACGAGAGTTAAGGATTTTGCCATCCTCAGCGCCACGTGAGTGCTGAGTGTTCACTTCTCAGTCGCGGGTTCCTCCATATCAGATGTTCCTTTTGGCAAGACAAGATGTCCTGCCATTTGTTCTGGACCGTCCAGAAGAGCTGATTGCAGGATTTGGTGGTGCAGACGTAAGCTTGCTATCACCTGCTCTAGTCAGCGTCAGTCTTGCTCAGTCAGCTGCACAACGCACACGTTCAACTTCCGTGGTCAGAAGGCGTCCTGTATCTGTTCTGCCCTTATCTGCCCATTGTCTTGGCGCTGCAAATTTTAATCATTTCAAGTCCAACTGTTTATAATATCAAATATTTTCTGCTTGTTTTTCTTAAACCATGATATCAATGCTATTTATTTTATATTGGGTGTGTTAGAGTAATACAAAATAGGGCTGCAGCTATCGATTATTTTAATTGTCGATTAATCGATAAACTAGTTAGTTCGAGTAATCGGATAAGGAACATGAAACAATAAAATACCTGAGCTGAGCCTCAAACGGTATTAATTTTTTTTTTTTTTAAATGAGGATCTATGTACAACAAAAGAACAATTAGCTAACTTATATAGCAAAAGTCAGCTAGCTTAAATGCTACAAAAGGCTAACGTTTTTCTTTTTTTTTACAATGCTCTTAACAAATGGTTCAGACACATAATCCCACAAAAATAGGTTAAATATACCTATAAACTAAATTACGAATGCATTAAAAAAAATAGCTCAAATAAAAACTTAGCTTACGTTGGTCTTAACAGGGAGCAGTTGGATTAAGCCATGTGAAATGAGGCAGACCAGAGGGCAGTGTATCCACCCTAATCAATAAAATTCAATGCAAACACTTTCGAAACAGACCATTACAACGCCACTTTAATTAAACAAATACTCGAAGCAATAAAATTTGATTCGAAAATTTTTTTCTAATCGAATACTTGAGTTAATCGATTAATCGTTGCAGCACTAATACAAACAGTCAAACAGTAAATACGAGAAAAGATACTGTTCCCTTCATGGAAAGGAAGTGACTCAAGAATAAATAGGAAGTGACTCAAAATTAACTGGAAGCTGTGAATGCTCTGGTTTCCTTGCCATTGACGGCAATAGACGTCAAATCCAGTCAAAATGAATTGGATGTCTCGCACCATCAATGGCAGCTAGTGAGCTAACATTGACATTGTACTAATGGAAGATTTTAACGATATATCGATTCTTGACAGGAGCATATCGATTAACGTTTGGGCTACAAAGTATCGCGGTATATCACCTTTTATGATATATTTTCAGACCCTTACAGATATATTCTTTATCCTCTGCAAAAAACATCAACTATTACTGCGGTTAATAGTCTTCGTTCATTTTGCATAACTGTATTATACTGCCCCCCAGTGGCCGAGTCATTCACATCTTAAAAAGACGCAACGAATTACTTGTTATGATGCACAAACTGATTGAATATTTACAGTAATCATGATAAATAATACAGATTTTTATACAGTCAAATTCTTTAGAGTGCTCATTAGCATTTCCTAACATTTCAATGGGGAAAGATGTAAGTTTTGAGTTTAAACTCGTATCTAGAGGTGCCACTCAATTAACAAATCAAACGTTCATGGATGTTTGCACACGCTAGAAGTTGGCCCTGTGTGTATGTAACTAGTCGGCATTCTATTTGTGTCTTTCAGTTTGAATGTTTTGAATGCGCACTTGTGCACTTTACCCAAACTTATCTTTTTTTTCTCGGGCTACTCATCATCATGTTTTTATTAAAGGAGACATAGCATATAATAGTCACCCAAAATCTTAAATTTCTTAGAGTTTGATGAAAATTTCCATGATATAGTTTGGTCAACCTAACCCAGTGGTTGGCAACTTTTAACACCTAAAGGGCCTTTTCGACCTGGTTTCCACGGAAAAGCCGCACACACTTTTTGCCATCTCAAGATGTTAGCCAAGGGGTCAAGAACTAGTCAGGCTTACTATTTATTAGGGCTGTCAAACGATTAAAATTTTTAATCGAGTTAATCACAGCTTAAAAATTAATTAATCGTAATTAATCGCAATTCAAACCATCTCTAAAATATGCCATATTTTTCTGTAAATTATTGTTGGAATAGAAAGATAAGACACAAGACGGATATATCCATTCAACATACTGTACATTAGTACTGTATTTGTTAATGCCATCTTGTTGATTTATTGTTATAACTAACATTAACATTCTGTTAAAGCGATCCATGGATAGAGAGACTTGTAGTTCTTAAAAGATAAATGTAAGTACAAGTTATAGAAATTTTATATTAAAACCCCTCTTGATGTTTTCGTTTGAATAAAATTTGTAAAATTTTCAATCAAAAAATAAACTAGTTGTTGATATCAATAATTACACGATGCTCACGGTGTTTAAACCCCTAAAATCAGTCGCACCAAAGCGTCAGCAGAGGGAGACAAAAAACACAAATAACAAGTGGCCATGACACTGAGCTGTCATTTTATTCTGTTTGAGCGGGGCATATGCTTTAATTGCGTCAAATATTTTAACTAGGGGTGTCAAACGATTAATTTTTTTAATCGAGTTAATTACAGCTCAAAAATTAATCAATCGTAATTAATCGCAATTAATCGCAATTCAAACCATCTATAAAATATGCCATATTTTTCTGTAAATTATTGTTGGAATGGAAAGATAAGACTGAGATGGATATATACATTCAACATACTGTACATAAGTACTGTATTTCTTTATTATAACAATAAATCAACAAGATGGCATTACCATTATTAACATTCTGTCAAAGCGATCCATGGATAGAAAGACTTGTAGTTCTTAAAAGATAAATAAAAATAATAAATAAAATATATAAATAAATAACATATATATTTATAAAAATGTATAAAAAATAAAAAATAACTAGGAAAGGTTATAGAAATTTTATATTAAAAACCCTCTTCATGTTTTCATTTTAATAAAATTTGTAAAAATTTCTATCAAAAAATAAACTAGTAGCCCGCCATTGTTGATGTCAATAATTACTTACACAATGCTCATGGTTGCTGAAGCCTATAAAATCAGTCGCACCCAAGCGCCAGCAGAGGGCGGCAAAACTCTGAAAAACACAACAAGTACACCTTTCACTTTGCAGTCCTTTTTGCTGTCCTTTCTGTTTAAGCAGGGCATTTGTGCGTTAATTGCGTCAAATATTTTAACGGGATTAATTTAAAAAATTAATTGCCGCTTGTTAACGCGATAATTTTGACACCCCTAATTTTAACGTGATTAATTTGAAAAATTAATTACCGCCTGTTAACGCGTTAATTTTGACAGCCCTACTATTTATACACTTTTATTCACAGAAAACTTATGCAGGTCACTATTTCACCAACTATGTAAAGTCATGGTGTCAATGTGGCACCGTGACTTAACATAGTTGGTGAGTTAATAATTTGCGTGTTTTCTGTTTACAAAGAAAGTGAGCCTGACTTTTTCTGCTCACTATAGCAACGCTAAATTCCAGAATGTTTTGATCAAATTCTCACGTTTATTTTTAAAACTGAGCCGCAGGTTGCTGACCCCTGACCTTTCCCAAAGTTGAAAAAAGAATGGAGTCCATAAATTTTCAATATGATGACAAAAGTGCGGAGAAACTCGTCGTAATTCACTGTTGACACTGAAATTCACGAATGCAATTACAATACATTAAAAGAGTCCCTTTTCAAACTGTCCTCTTTAAATTGCATTCAATCATACACAAAACCACACCAGGATGCCTTTTATGTTGGATGTGACTCAAGTGTTAGCCTCCAAAACCTTTAATTTTTTGCATATATGTTTTGACTCTGTGATTTTATGTTTTCTTTTCAGTATTTTTTATTGTGATTTTGGAGGCAAACACCGACAGTCGTCTTAATCATTCTCACTGGCTTGAATTGTTTCTCAGCATTTGTTCTTGCCTATAAAAAACAACAAAAAAAGAAAGTCTGCCTGGAAACTTCTTCACGTAGCTTCTTTTGGCCTTCAGCTGCTGGTTTCATTTGCTGCACTTTTCACTTGTTTTTTGCCTGCCTGTAACAAACCACTTGAATGTACCACGGGCCCGCACCTGTCCCTGACTGACTGAGCGTCGACTGGAATTATTTTGATGAAAAGAATATAGATTTAGCAATATTTGAGTGTAACTAAACCGCTCGTGGACTTCCTGTCACTGTCAAAGTCTCGCCCAGGCGTGAGAACTCACATGCAGGACTGAATGACTTTTTGTGGGGAAAAAAATAAACAGAATCTGATGTTTACCAAAGCAATGTGTCATTATTTCACGTACAGTTCATTCATTTTGTTTATTTACTTCCCCTCATCTTCGTTTGACTTTATTCCAAAATCAGGGATGCCAACTGTTCCTTGAAAAATGGAATCGTCAGGTATTCAGAAACAAAAGTACGTGTCTTTTATTGAGCTTTCAAGGAACGCGCTTTGTCCCCTATCATCATCAAACTCGAAAAATGTGTATTATTTGTAGAATGAGCCAATAACGGTTTGGTGCTTTATAAGAATAAAGTGGTATGAAAAAGTATCTGATCCTTTTGGAATTTCTCACGTTTCTGCATAAAATCACCATCAAATGTGATCTGATCTTTGTCAAAATCACACAGATGAAAAAACAGTGTCTGCTTTAACTAAAACCACCCAAACATTTGTAGGTTTTCATATTTTAATGTGGATAGTATGTAAGCAATGACAGAACAGTGAAAAATAAGTAAATGGACCATCACATTTAATATTTTGTGGCCCCCCGTTTGGCAGCAATAGCTTCAACCAGACACTTCTTGTTGCTGCAGATCAGTGTGGCACATCGATCTTAGCCCATTCTTCTCTACAAGACTGCTGTAGTTCAGTCAGATTCCTGGGATGTCTGGCATGAATCGCTGTCTTTTAGTCATGCCACAGCATCTCAATGGGGTTCAACTCTGGACTTTGACTTGACAACTCCAGAACGTGTGTTTTGTTCTTCTGAAACCATTCTGAAGTTGATTTACTTCTTTGTTTTGGATCATTGTCTTTTTGTGGCATCCATCCTCTTTTTAGCTTCAACTGTCTGACAGACGGCCTCAGGTTTTCCTGCAAAACATTCTGATAAAGTTTTGAATTTACTTCTTTCATTAATGATTGCAAGTTGTCCAGGCCCTGAGGTAGCAAAACAGCCCCAAATCATGACGCTCCAGCCACCGTGCTTCACGGGTGGGATGAGGTGTTGATGTTGGTGAGCTGTTCCATTTTTCCTCCACACATAACATTGTGTGTTACTCCCAAACAATTCAACTTTGGTTTCATCAGTTCACAAAATATTTTGCCAAAACTTCTGTGGAGTGTCCAAGTGCCTTTTTGCGAACATTAAGCAAGCAACAATGTTTTTTTTAGACAGCTGGGAGGACTCCACAAAGGAAGGCATTCCTTTGTGGAGTCCTCCCATGAACACAATTCTTGGCCATAGTTTTTACATATAGTTGATGTGTGATATTAGACTGTGCCAGTGATTTCTATAAGTCTTTTGCAGACACTCTAGGGTTCTTTTTTTACCTCTCATAGTATTCTGCGCTGAACTCTTGGCATCATCGTTGGTGGGCGGCCACTCCTTGAGAGAGGGGCAACAGTGCCACACTCTCTCCATTTGTAGACAACTTCTCTGGCTGTTGATCGATGAATATCCAGACTTCAAGAGACGTTTTTTTTATCCTTTCCCAGCTTTATACAAATCAACATTCCTTGATCGCAGGTCTTCAGACAGTTCTTTTGACCCAGCCATGATGCACATCAGATCAGATCAGATCAGATGCACATCAAGACAATTCTTACCAGGTCTGTGTTTTGTAGTGGGCAGGGGAGCTTTAAACCACTCATCAGTGATTGGGAACACACCTGACTTAAAATATTTGGGAAAAATTGGTTTCAATTGCTCTTTAAGTCTCCTTAGGCAGAGGGTTCACGTACTTATTTTTCCCCCTTTTGTCATTGTTTGCATGCCGTCCTCATTAAAATATGAAAACCTATAAATGTTTTGGGTGGTTTTAGTTAAAGCAGACACTGTTTTTACATCTGTGCGATTTAGACAAAGATCAGATCACATTTTGATGGTCATTTTATGCAGAAATGTGAGAAATTCCAAAGGGTTTAGATACTTTTTCAAACCACTGTAAATTTACCCCGGTCCACCCCCCAAAAACGAACGAAGGTTTGGTTAGCTGATGACTTGAAGCTCCCCGTCCACCCACAAAGACACACACACATACTCACACTGCCCCGACAGATTCATTTCGACAACATGCTGCCTCCTCTGACCCCTTCAGCGAGGAGAGATGTTCGTTTTTTTTCGGCCAGCAGCAGCCACTGTAAGTCATTTAAAAAGACATCAATGTTGTGCAAGTGAGGGAAACACCACTAATTTTGATACTCCATAGTCCGACCTGCCTAGGAGTTAGCATAACATTAACATTAAGCTAACCTGCAAAACTATTGCGGTCAGGCCAGCCTCCACAAGGAACAATGAAGTCAAACTAGCCGTCCCTTATTTGGATTATTGTTTGCATTATGTGCATTACGGTAATATCGTCACTACCAATTTTGAGAGCAAACCTACGCCCTAGGAAACACATTCCCCCGCCTAGCCTGTTTTTTTTATTCATTGGTCGAGGTACTGTCGCTGACGCTAACATAATAGCGTGGAAGATAAGAAGTTTGAGTGACGCGAGAGTAAAAAACATGTTCAAAATGATGATCGTTTGTTTTCTTGTTCTTCTCTGTGTACTCCGTTTTCACTAACTGTATTATATTTGTTTTGTTCTGTCAAATTCTTTATATTTGGAGTGATCATTTGAAAAATTGTTATTGACGAGGGGACTTTGAATGCACCTCAATAAACAAACAAGAAAAAAACTACTAAAGAGTTTGTTTGCATTAAAAAAAAAAAGTATTTAGGATAGATTTAACTCAATTATATTTTGTATTTAAAATACTTTTGCGATAATTATTGTTTCTCCATGAGCTTGTATATTCAAATATGTACCTAATTTATTACATTTTTGAGTAAAAATATTATTATATTATAACACAAAAAAAACATACAAAACAATAATTAAAGGGTGACGGTTAACGGTCACCAATGAGATGTGCCTTACTTATTTATTTATTTTTCAGGGAGTTGACAACCCTATCCAAAATAGAAGATAAAGTCATTTGATACTTCAAACTTCAATTTTCAACTCGATTTTGTTGTCGTTATTGACAATTCTTGCCCACTAGATGGCGCTTACAGTTTGCTTCGTGACACTTCCTCTCGTTTTACGGCATTACGTTTCGACAGTCGTAAAGCACGACGTGGGACTATACATCCGGGGAAAGGTTAAATTGACGGCTACAAAAGACGGTAAATTTGCGATAATAAATGTGTTTATTTCCACGAATTAAAGTTAATTTAAGGTGTTTGAACAAGAGGACACTGTGGTATGCACATTAGCTGCTATTGAAAGACTTGCAGTTTCGCTGTTCGTACGTTATGTCATTGACTAGCTAGCGTGCTAATTCGCTAGCCAACAATATGGTACATTATGGAAAATGAGCGTATTTTTTGACATACAGTATTAGTAATGCTTGTCGTCAAGACGATTGGACTTTGTACCGTTCTCAATCCTTTTAAAAGACAAATTTGCGATGTACTGCAGTTTTAAGTAGTATATTCGTGATATTTTTCATCGTGACAGTAAACGTTACACGAAAAATTACATTTTCGTATGAAGTTATTTATTTGCGTAAATAAACATTAAATTAGCACTATCATTACGTTGCTTTTTTATTGTTGTTGTAACATGTAACTTAAATCATTAAAAATGCAGCAAAGCGAAGTTTAATGTAATGTAGTAACATTAGTAGGCATAGTTTTTTTTTTATATATTTTCTCTCAGGACTTAACCTTTTTTTTTTTTTTTTTTTTTGCTTCAACACTTCCTTGCATGAACATTTAGAGAACTATAGAAATCTTCCAAATTTTTTTCTTTTACAGATAAAATGAAAATAACAGTTTCCTCTTTTGTTAAAAGGGGCTGCAGCTATTGATTATTTAGGTAATCGATTTATCAATCAGTTCGAAAAAATGAGTAATCTGATAAGGAACATTTCATGCATTGCGCAGTAAATTTTAGGAGATGTAAAACAAACCGGGGCGTCCATGAAAAAAAATTCATGAAAATGTCCTGTTTTCATTATTTTTCACTGGACCAATTAGCATGTGTTTCATCGTCCCCTACAGTGCAAAAACTAAATAAATAATGACTAAAGTGACTTTTATTTGTGTTAAATTAGTATTGTTGTGAGGCTGCAGTTTGATTTACATTATTTCACTGGGAAGACAAAAGAGCTTTTTGTTAAAGGTCGATTTTCTACAGAAGAGGTATTGTTTAGAACATTATTTGAGATTACTTATTTGTACAGTAAGAATTGAAAAGACAGGTATTTTTTTGATCAAAGATGATTCGCTAATAATATATATATATCTATATAGATATATATAGATATATAGATATATTTTTTTTAACAATGCTCTTTACAAATCGTTCAAACACATATTCCCATTAAAAACTGCTAAATATACCATTAAACTAAATTACAAATGCATAAAAAATCATATTAGCTCAAACAAAAACAATAGGCTAACTTGCGTAGCAGAAGTTGGCTAGCTTAAATGCTATAAAATGCTAACTTTTTTTTTTTTTTAACAATGCTCTGAACAAATTATTCAAACACATATTCTCAAAAAACGATCAATGCACCTACAGACTAAATTATGAAGGCATAATCATAATAGCTCAAACAAAAACTTACTTTATGTTGGTCTGAACAGGGAGCAGCTGGATTCAGTCATGTTAAATGAGTTATGGCATATTCACTGTTGTCACTAGAGGGCAGTGTACCCACCCAAATCAATAAAACTAAAACTATAAAACCGCTAACACTTTCAAAACAAATCATTACGCCATTCCTTTTAAACGAATCCTCAAAGCAGCAAAGTTTGATCCAAAGCTTTATTTTCTAATCAAATGACTCGAGTTAGTCGATTAATTGTTGCAGCACTAGTTAAAACGTACAGTACTGTGCAAAAGTTTTAGGCAGGTGTCCTGCCTAAAACTTTTGCATAGTACTGTATATATTTTTTTTAATTATTAAATTTATTAGGATCATGGAAGCTTCCACTTGGAGAAAACATATACATACAGTATATCCTGTATATACTTAATATAATAAAAATATACAGTACTGTACATGTAATAATGATTCCTCAAGTCGGCCATTTTGTACCTGACTCTTTGGTTTGTCACTCTGCAGCACGATGCCGTTCGTGGACCTGCAGTCACGTCTGGGCGTGAACGTGGACCGATGGATGCTGGTGCAAAGCGGGCCGCAGCCCAACCGGCGTCCGGCGCGTTGCCACGCCTTTGAAAAGGAGTGGATCGAGTGCGCCCATGGCATCGGGCAGACCCGTGCTAATCGCGAGTGCCGTCTGGAGTGGGAGGACTTCCACGAGTGCATGCACAGGCAGAAGACGGTATTTAGTGACTCAGTTAACTCAAATGCTTTGTGCGATTTAGCCGTCATAAACAATAATGCAATAGGCCAAATTACACTGGATGCGTGTGCGGATCCGCTCCGTGTTGACTGCATGCTTCGCAGTATGTAAAAAAATAGGACAAAACATACCGGCTGCTAGGGATGGGAATCGAAATCCGATTCCAATTCGGAACCGGTTCCGAGTGTTTCGAGGCCTCAACATCACAATGAAAAAGCCTTAACGATCCCTTTAACGATTCCTCGTATTGCGTCGTGACGTGGCTTGTTGTCCAGACGCATCAAACTAGCATGGCGCCAAGAACCACTCGCTCCAAAGTTTGACTACACTTCACCAGGAAAGAGTGTGAAAATGAAAGGTTACGACGGGTAAGCACGAGCATTGCAGCCATAAACATAACAATGACAGCACGTAGGTTCAAACGCTCGAAAGTATGTCTTCACTTCACGAGGAAAAGTTACAACAAAGCGACTTGCAGTCATTGCAAGGTGGAGGTAACTGCATCGGGAGGGAATACGACTGCGCTGTCCTCACAGAGAGGCTAAAGCTCAGTTCTGGCTATACAGCTAGCTAAACTCTCAAATGACGATGTAGAAGACGTTGGTATAATTTGCTGACTTTATTCAACCATCACTTGAAGAGTGAAACTAAGAATAGAAATGAAACAAATCAATTTCGTCCCCAATAACAAACAGGTTTGCATCAACGTAAATCAGCGATGATTAGCTGCTAATAACAGTATGGTTAGCATTCGTTCGCTAGCATTAGCACATCGTTCAAACCACTACACAACTGGATTTAAGTGTCCGATCGCGAGTGGAAACACAACAACAACAACACAAAAGATGATACATACAGGCGTTGCCTCTGTAGATATTAACATTAACAAAGAACGTAGGCTCGTAGAAGTGTGTCCCTCTCTCACTTCGCTCGCTCACTCGCTTGGATGCGGCATTTCTTCGGGTGCCCAAACTGCGGCCCGCGGCCCAAATACGGCCCGCCTCCACATTTGGTCCGGCCATTTTGATTTTTTTTTTTTTCTCAATCGTGTTATTTATTTCCTGGCCTTTTTCCTTGAAGAATTCAGAGAGGGTTATTTGGTTATTATCTATTTAATTAATAGTGTTATTATTATTATTATTTTTATTTTATTTACTTTCATTCCGTGAAGAATCCAGAAAGGGTTATTTGATTGTGGCTTTCTGAAAAACAATAATTTTTTACATTTATGCACTTCTGCAATCGTCACACTTTTTCTGTTACAAACTGACCCCGGCCCCTCATCAGAGAAGGGAAAAGTTATGTGGCCCTCACAGGAAAAAGTTTGGGGACCCCTGCTTTAACACATATTGCCAAAGGCAGAACAACAACCTATCTGCCAATATATACCAATATTTTTTATTTCTATTAGATAAATGTTTCAGTAAAATGTTACACATTCTTGTGTATTTGCCACTTATTGCCACAGTTAACATTGAGGCTTTGGGCCTCTTTTGATCTCGTTGTGAGTTTGTAAGGTTGTGACTTCTGATTAAACAAACTCGATGCCAATCAAAACGTTTGTTCTTTTCCCCCAAATTAGAATCGATAAGAGAATCGATAAAGAATAGAATCGTTAAGCAATATCGATAATGGAATTGGAATCGTAAAAATCCTATTAATTCCCATCCCTACCGGCTGCACACAAAATTAAATTTAGTTTTCGATTTATTCTGCATGTTTCAAAGTCGCTCGCTCAATCCAATTGGCCGTTGCTCGCTACCTCGCCTCTCTCTCCTTAGGTGTTGCCTTGCTCGGCAATTTAATTAAAATATTCACATTATGTCCGTCCTTCGTGACCTCACAATGGCTCTTGGGATCTGTAGTTTTTCGTGATGCTTTCGGTTTTGAAAAAGGACAAGAAATGATGGAAATAGGGATATAAACACATGATCCAATAAACAAAAAACTATAAAACTCAAATGACATTATCTCCCGTTTTACTTGGCTGATTGACTTCAAGTAAAAACGGGCGTGGACCTCAACGTCCGCACTTTCAAATGAGACCAACCAGCAGCAAGTGGGTGACGTAATTACAGCATGATGAGGCTTCAAAGATGATACATAGACTTTATAATTATTGACGGGGCGCAGGGCCGATTAATAGGCGGCCTGTATTGTTGACGTGGCCGTCAAAGCTGACCGAGTGGAATCACAGACAAAGCTTTTTCCGTTTAAAATTCTTGTGAATAAATGCTTAAATCCCTGAATTCTTTATGGATATGGACTTAAAACAATCTCGATTCTTGGTTGAAAGCAAAAAAAAACGTGCAGTTAGCATTTATTTTACGTAACTATTGCGAACTATGAGGCCAATGCCGTAGCGGCTAATTTCTCCCACTAATTTTTTTCACAACGTTTCAAAATGCATGCATGGTACAAAAAATATAATAATTACCTTGAATCCTCCAACAAATCACTCCTGAGACCAGAGGTTGCGCTAGACTTTTTCGTTGTCTGTCATTTTGACTGACAGTGTCATAAAAATCCGGTCATAATCTATCTTTACCCGTCACTTACATTTTTAAAATGATAATAATGACATATTCAATAGTATTTAGTTTTCATTCATTTTTAATTAATATTCTGTCCGAACAAGCTTAACAAGAGGCAAACAGACAGCGGAGTGCACCAATCAGCAATGGGCAGACGTGCCGTTAGCAAAGCGACGAGGGCAGGACGAGGGACTTGCGCGCGGAAGTAAACATACGAGGAGAGTGGAGTTTATTCAACATGGCTAGCGCGAGACAGACTGTTGTCAATATCTCGTGTCGATGTGTTTTAGCTCATTTAAAACTGAATTTACCGCAGATTGGAGCATATTCTCGGCTCTCCCGTTCGCCATCCGTGTTGTAGAGACGACTTTCGGCGCGCAAGAGTGACGTTGCTCGTGAAGAACACGTCACGCAAATAAACAAATCTGATTTGTCGATTGATTTTGTACCTACTCGAGAGGCTGTGTCCCAAACTTTTCTCTCAGTGTTTGAAAAATACAGGGAGAACAGTCTGGCCGTGCCAGGCAAACACTCAGTTGCCTTGACATTTTTCCGAGTAAGGCCAACGACGTCATGCATCAAGAGAGACAATAGCTAATTAATATGCTCACTCGCCACCCTGTGGTCTGGGGTGTGAATTGCAACCTGTCAAAATGACGGATGGACTTCAGTTTTTTCCGTCACCGTTTTAAAAAACCGGTCAACGACGGAAAATATTCGGTTTACGCAACCCCTGCCTGAGACAATCCTTCCTGTTTGTATGCGGTACAGCTTTCGTACTTTTTCAACCTAAATCCGGCGTTAGAACGCTGCGTGCGTTTGTTTGAGAATAACTCCTCTTGTTGCTGGATATGGGCAGGCCCCTTACTTGAAGGTGTGGCGCAGTGTCTGACGGATGTGACCCATCAATGTAATTATGAAGTCTATGGATGATGTGCGTAAACGTGTCGCCGCTGACACGTTCGGTGTTTAAGGGTTAAAGTTGTCCCTATCAAAAGGATCAGCTGTGTCGTAAATAACTTTGTGACCTTCCACCGCCATAATGAATCGTCCATGTTCGCTGGTGTTTAAACTGTGAATAACAGGCATGAAAATCTCTTACCTTTCAGCGAAATTCGCAGTTTTGAAGTCAAAAAGGATGACCTACGTGAATCATGTAGATCCGAGGAGAAACGTTTTAAGGTGGGGAGGGTGGGGGTCGGGTGTAGGCATGTGACGGTTACCTTCACGGTTTACCATGTTATGAAAACTTTGCGGTTACAAAACCACTAATATTTTCCGTCATGCAGTAGTATGTATTCGCTATTTTTCATATGTCAACCGCGCCAAGCCACTTGGGCATGGGGGGGGGGGGGGGGCGTCAAAGATCGCTAATCGCAACAGATGATCTTGCCCTAAGCACAAATTCACCTTCGCTGGACGAGGAGAGGTCTCACTCCCAATGTTTTTTTTTTTTTTAGATGAATGCATTTGCTAGCATATTGAATTTGGTGAGTAATGGCTTCAATCGTTTTCATATTTTGCGGTATAACAAAGTTACTGCCGTTCGTTGCAGCTTGCGTTGAACACTGCCAGAGCTAGCCAAATCTCCGGTGAAAAAATAGTAGGGCTGCAGCTATCGAATATTTTAGTAATCGAGTAATCGACTGAAAATTCTATCGAGTAATCGGATAAAACAAATATATTTTTAGGTGAAGAGCAATTA
The DNA here is from genome assembly GCF_030265065.1 of Corythoichthys intestinalis. Lineage (NCBI taxonomy): Eukaryota > Metazoa > Chordata > Actinopteri > Syngnathiformes > Syngnathidae > Corythoichthys > Corythoichthys intestinalis. The sequence continues at coordinate 26,805,958 of NC_080416.1, forward strand.
TAAATATACATGAGAAAACAAGACATTTAATCTAATCTTGAACCATTTTCAGTCAATCAATGTCTTTGTTTTCGATGTATATTGTTGAAAACAGCCAACAATTGCATCTCAGATGTAACTAGAATTAAAAAAAAAAAAAAAAAAAAGACTAATTCACTGCTTTCACTCAAAAAACCTTTAGATGTTATTAATTTTTTTTTTTTTTTTTTTTATTGCAGTGGTCAAAATAAATGTATGATACAGGCTGTATTGGAGCACATTAGCGACCATTGCTACTTGGTGTTTTATCTAGCAATGACTACTGAGCTAAAATTGATAGTTAGCATTATTGAGTTTTTATTTTACACCCTCATCACTCCACAACGCTATGTTATGTTAAAGCCTGTATGTAAGACACGTTAGCCACGCATCGAAAGTAGTCATAATTAATAGAAATCTAGCCCTCTGCAGGGCTAACGTTACGTGTGCTAATGACAGTAAAGTTCATCTTATTTATTAGCGCTTAGCGCTCTTTATTAGCTGTTAAGTTAAAAAACAGACCCTTAGGTAGACATTTGTAAAATTACCCAAAAATAAGGAGAGAAGACATTCAGTTTTCTTGGCCAAGGAGAGCAAAAGAGGGACTAGACAGAGGAATGCTAGATTACGCTGTATAGTCCCCAAAATTGATCTAAGGAAAAACCCTCCTTGCTATTTTTATTTAGGGGTTTGTCCTAACACAGAAGGGTGCCGCCCTGAGGGAGGGGAGAGCAAGCTGGAGACACCCATGTGATTTTGGTTGGCTTTGTGTGAGCATGTAGGTGGAACTAACTAAATACACGTGTGTAAGCAAGGGCACATGTAAAAAATGGTCAAAATGACCCAGACGCTTCAGTTATGCAACGCTGCGGCCATGGAATATGTCCTCGAATAGGGATGGGAATTGATAGGATTTTTACGATTCCGATTCCATTATCGATATTGCTTAACGATTCGATTCTTTATCGATTCTCTTATCGATTCTAATTTGGGGGAAAAGAACAAACGTTATGATTGGCATCGAGTTTGTTTAATCAGAAGTCACAACCTTACAAACTCACAACGAGATCAAAAGAGGCCCAAAGCCTCAATGTTAACTGTGGCAATAAGTGGCAAATACACAAGAATGTGTAACATTTTACTGAAACATTTATCTAATAGAAATAAAAAATATTGGTATATATTGGCAGATAGGTTGTTGTTCTGCCTTTGGCAATATGTGTTAAAGCAGGGGTCCCCAAACTTTTTCCTGTGAGGGCCACATAACTTTTCCCTTCTCTGATGAGGGGCCGGGGTCAGTTTGTAACAGAAAAAGTGTGACGATTGCAGAAGTGCATAAATGTAAAAAATTACTGTTTTTCAGAAAGCCACAATCAAATAACCCTTTCTGGATTATTTATAATAATAATAATTAATAATAAAAACACTATTAATTAAATAGATAATAACCAAATAACCCTCTCTGAATTCTTCAAGGAAAAGGCCAGGAAATAAATAACACGATTGAGAAAAAAAAAATTTCAAAATGGCCGGACCAAATGTATTTGGGCCGCGGGCCGCAGTTTGGGGACTGCTGGGTTAACGTGTATTATTTTACAATTACATTGAATTGCATGCCTTTTAGTTTTTGTGGTGCTTACACACTCGAGTGGGGGCGCCCTTGCGCTTCCTCACGCGAAGAAGAACGCGCTCACGTGAAGAAGAGCGCGCTTACACCCAAAGAAGAAATGCCGCATCCAAATGAGTGAGCGAGTTAGTGAGAGAGGGAAACACTTCTACGAGCCTACGTTCTTTGTTAATGTTAATGTCTACAGAGGCAACGCCTGTATGTATCATCTTTTGTGTTGTTGTTGTTGTGTTTCCACTCGCGATCGGACACTTAAATCCAGTTGTGTAGTGGTTTGAACGATGTGTTAATGCTAGCGAACGAATGCTAACCATTTGTTATTACTGTTATTAGCAGCTAATCATCGCTGATTTACGTTGATGCAAACCTGTTTGTTATTGGGGATGAAATTGATTTGTTTCATTTCTATTCTTAGTTTCACTCTTCAAGTGATGGTTGAACAAAGTCAGCAAATTATACCAACATCTTCTGCATTATCATTTGGGAGATTAGCTAGCTGTATAGCCAGGACTGAGGCTTAGCGTCTTGGTGAGGACAGTACAGTCGTATTCCCTCGCGATGCAGTTATCTCCACCTTGCAATGACTGCAAGTCGCTTTGTTGTAATTTTTCCTCGTGAAGTGAAGACACACTTTCGAGCGTTTGAACCTACGTGCTGTCATTGTTATGTTTATGGCTGCAATGCTCGTGCTTACCCGTCGTAACCTTTCATTTTCACACTCTTTCCTGGTGAAGTGTAGTCAAACTTTGGAGCGAGTGGTTCTTGGCGCCATGCTAGTTTGATGCGTCTGGACAACAAGACACGTCACGACGCAATACGCGTCTTTAGGAATCGTTAAAGAGATCGTTAAGGCTTTTTCATTGTGATGTCAAGGCCTCGAAACACTGGGAACCGGTTCCGAATTGGAATCGGATTTCGATTCCCATCCCTATCCTCGAATGGAAAATTGTCCTCGAAGGTCTAGATGAAAGTCCAGACGCCAGGTGCTGAAGATGTCTCGGAAGGTCTAGTTACGCAATGATGCGGCCATGAAGCAAGGCAGTTGTCAGCCCGACCCTCTTTACTCTTTGTAACACTTAAAAATTATACTACAACCTAGTATAGCAAGCAATAATCATTTACTGGTTCTATCGATAAGAAAAAATATGGCAATATGTATTATTTATGGTATATATGAGCACAAGCAAATATTCAATCAATCAAGCAAATATTCAATCAATCAACCCCCGATAATTACCTCAACATTAGCGCTTAGCGCTCTACTGCTTTAAGATGGCGGCTGTTTACTAACGCTGACCAGACGCGGCCGAGTCTGTCATTTTGCATCTAGTTTAACATACATGTAATCTCTACGAGACTCATCAGACGCTACCTGCTACCAACGTAGCATCGTGCAGGCTAGTATTTAGCAACGTCGGCGTCGTTTGTAGCGGCTGTCGGCTGCAGTAAGGTTTTTTTTTTTTTTTTTTTTTTTTTTTTTTTTTTTTTTGTGGCTTCTTCCTCAGCGCGTTGTCCCGCATTAAAAGTAGTCCGAGCAAAACGTGATGCTTAGAGCTGTCAAAAAAAACGATTACTCGAGGTGAATAAAATTACTCGGATCAGTTTTAAACTCGAGTTACTCGAGTTGCTCGAGTATTCGTTCCAGCTCTAAAAAATAGCTCCCGTTAAGTTAGCGTCAAGCTTGTGTATTTAACGGTAATATACAGTAAAAGCAGTGTTGTAAGTAACGCGTTACTGAGTAATGCGTAACTGTAATCTGATTACTTTCTTTCAGCAAAGAGCAATTAACGCGTTTATTTTTCTAAATCAGTAATCTGATTAAAGTTACTTTCCTTGATGCCTGTGCGTTACTTTGTTATTGGCTCAAAATATATGTAGAATGAAGAATACTGTAGTCATGGGAGTGACATCACATGTCACATTTTCTAATCGGAGATGGAAAAAACACGGGTCACGTGTATTACCATGCTGCGTGAGACGTGAGCGCTGGGAGTTTGCGGCCAAAACAACATAGCCTTGCTACCTCGCCAGAATGCAATGAAAGAGGCAGGAGATATACTACAGACGGCTGCATTCGCTCACTGGAAACACAGCCATTACTTCACATTTTTGTCCAGTAAAGATGACAAAAATATCTCTGTGTGTTGCGAACTTTTCATGCCTGGAATAAGCGCCTGGCTTGACGACTCTAGGCCTGGATCCACCCATTTTGACGGCTGCGTCTCCAGCAAAAATAGAAAATAGCCCAAACCATCTGGCGGGCTCCAGCACGGCGGAGCTTGTCCGCAGTCAATCGGCAGCACATATGCGGCCGGTACAATTTCAACAATTTGATAGAATGGAAACTGATTGGCTCCGCCGCTATATCTTGGCAGATCCGCAGCGCACACGCATCCGGTGTAATTTGGCCTAAAGATCGATATAACAAAGGTTTTGGGGAAAAAGGAGGTTTGTTTTCAAGCCTATGGCTCTTATTTTTTTGTAAGAATTCTTATTTTGTTCATCCTTCTCTCCAGCACGATCGTTTGTACGCCATTCGCCAGCAGCGTGACAAGCTGATAAAGGAGGGGAAGTACACGCCGCCCGCCCACCACACAGGCCAAGGCGACCAGTCCAAGCCGTGAACGCCGCACTTCATTTGTCGTCATCGTGTAGAGTAAAAAATTTCAGTCGGTTAATAATAAAGGTTATTCCTTATACATTTCGTTTTCTGTTTATATTTGTCAATATATTGCAGTGTTGATGCACATGAAATACATTAGTTGATGATCTCACAATGTAGCGAAATAACAATGAAATCAACAAAAATTTGCTTTAAAATTAATAAGAAAAACTAGCTCTTTTTATCCTTTTAATGTGAATTGGAATGAGTTTATCACTAGTAGACGTCCAATGCATTTTAACTGGGATAGTAAACATTTGTTCATTCGCTGCCGTCACTCCCACTTGAAACGGATTGGACGTCTGACGGTCAATGGCAACCAATGTGTTTAATTTTGGGCTATTTCAGGGCATTTGCTGTGGATTTTCAGTCACTTCCTGTTGATTTTGGGGCATTTCTGGGTCACTTCCTGTTGATTTTGGGTTTCAGGAAAGGGCGTGGCCCAGGACTCTTCCAAAATGAAAAGTCAGTAAATCAAACTCAACAGGAAGTGACCTGTAAGCCCTAAAAAGAACAGAAAGTGTCCTGTAAATGCCCCGAAAATCGGAAAATCCCGCTGCGAACGCTCTGCTTTCGAATGAATGAACATTCATTCATTCACCCGTTCCAGTTTGAATGGATTGGGTGTCTAGCGCCATCAATGGCAGCAGTTTAATTAACTCATTTGCGCCCAAAAACGTATAAATACGTTCTATTTTTATTTTTTCACAAGAGACATCTCTAGGTTCTGATGCAACTTAACTCCAAAGCACAATGCTGAAAATCCATTTTAAAGCAATAAAACTGCCACTGGAGGGCAGTAGCGCATTTGGTAAGACCCGCAACCCGATTCAACTGAACGAACGGCTGGTGTTGTGCCGAAAAATAGCCGCACGGCGTGACTGGAGCGCTTATTTATAACGCTTTATTGAGGTGAAGACATCAAATGTTTTCATGGACGCATTACAGTAATGAATTTACGACTGTAAAATCAGTTTTAAATAAATAAATTACACAAAATATTAGTACTGTATTTTAGTAAGAAATCGTGGACTGAGCCACATAACCGTCTTTGAACAGAAATGTATTAGTCTATGTCAGGGAAGCTCAAGTTTGAACTCCAAGACAAGTGTTACCTCGATAGCTCGATTGGAGAAATGAATACGACCCCAACCATGGATTGCTTTTCTTCGAAGGCTTTATGTACAAGAGCTCTCGGGTACAGACGCGGAGCCATGCACAAAGCGCCTCTCCGCATGTAGACAAAAGAGAAATGCAGGGCATGCCTCTATTTATGGGTTGACATAGAAACAAAACTGAAACTTACTAAGAAACGAAACTCATCATCTCACAAACCGTTTTTATTATTATTTATTTTTCCATACAAAAAACATCTTTGGGCTGAGACCTTGAACACCGGTCCCGGCTAGAACGAAGATAAGAAACCACAGTCATCCCTTGTATTCATTCAGGGCATACTGGAAAACAGGAACATAACAGTCCATATTTGGGCATATTGTGATACAGTCTATGGGAAGGCACACTCAAACAGGTAAATATCTCGATGCTACAATGTTCTCATGCAAGCATAACAAAAGCATACAAAATATAATGTATAATGGTTGTGTTTTAAGCATGAATAAAATATATTCACAATTTACAGGTTTTCACGACCATATCCCAATGAGAATCACACAGGTATGACATTAGTTCAAGCAGAGTAAAATAATACATATTTACAGTACAAGATTTATTAGTTCAAGCAGGGTAAAATAATATATATTCACAGTACAAGGTTTTTTAGTTCAACCAGAGTAAGATAATACATATTCACAGTACAAGAAAGTTGCTTCCATGTCTATCGATTGGTAAGAAAAAGCTGTACGAGTGACATATGTTGCACTCCCGTCAGGGGAGACATTTCACGCGGAGCACAATACCGGGACCACCAGTGCAGCAGACGATGCCGTTGAGTCCGTGCTGCTCGCCGAGCAGCGAACTCCGCCACGAGGGAGTGGTCACCACAAAAGATTAGAAAGACTCAGAAAAATCTGTCTTGATGAGTCAGGCGGCAATGAGGGAAAAATTTACCCCGCCTGTCGCGGCCACTACAGCGTCATCTCTCAGTTCAATAGTTTAGGTATGTGTAAATAAGTTTTTACTTTGCTACCAAAAGCTCTATTTGTCTTGTTGTGTATGTTATTTTGTAGAAGGAAAACATTATTCAGATGTTTGGGATGTCACAAAAGCAAAAAATAGCTGTGTTAAAGAGCATACGACAGGAGAAAAAAAGTCAAAGAGCATTATTATGTGAATTACAATCATATTTTGAGACGATTCGACTATATACAACAATTAAGCAAAGCTCAGATGACGAGAAATTAGTCTTTTAATCTGCCGGTTAGCCACGCCTACCATTATAGGGCTCTAGCGTCCCCAACAGGTGGATGACGTCAGCGGGAGACTGGGCTCATCGGTTTTACTATTCAGCCCATTGAGGAGGAATTATTCAGAACGAGGAAAACGCGACGAAGAGCCGCAAAATGTCATTGTTTCAGTCTCTCTACTCCAATATTTTTACAGGATATTCTTTTTATCCAAGTATTTTTCCCCAATAGCTAAATAAATGGCTTGAGAAGGACCAGTCAGCCCGTCGATTGGGAACTATTCACAACGAGGAAAACGCGACGAACAGAGCTGCAAAATGTCATTGTTTCTGTCTCTTCAATATTTTTACAGGATATTGTTTTTATCCAAGTATTTTCCCCAGTTGCTAAATAAATGACATGGTCATGACAAATAACAGTCTTGTGCTAAATGGAATATGAAATAATAAAAATGCACTTATTCCGGACGACATGGCAAAATTACCCTATAATGGTCAAAACTGTCGACTTCACCTTTACTGTCGAACCTCCCGAACGATATTTTATGACACCTAAATCGGACATATGTCATTTCCCTTCCCCGGCTTCGGAGAATGTAAACAAACCAAGAGGCGTGACATCTAGCCGACATGCTAACCCGAACCGAGATGTTTCAAAGTCTTCAAAGCGGAAAATCACACATAACTAGCCCGGATTATTTGACATGACGACTGGGTTGTCGATTGTCTTCGCGGATCGGCAAACCGCCCGGCTGAGAGCAATTTACAGTTCATTCCCCGGAGGAGGGCGGCTGCAGTTGTTGTGCAGCTAACGTGCAGCTAATGTGCATGAGGAGAGCTTTTTATATGCCTATCAATGATCAAACGTAAGTAGTCCTTTATTTAAGAAAGTTTGTAGTGTTTACTTTGTAATCGCTGTATTCGTATTTGACATAATACAAAACGATGTTTACTCACTTCCTCGTAAGTCCAATGGTCCCACAGTAGTAGGGCTTGTTTTGGCCAATATCCACGGTGAATGGGAACCTTTTGAAACTCCAAAAAGGCCCATACGCTTCTCCCTCATACAGAATGATTTTTCTGCAGCCGTTTGGCTGACGTGATGCGAAAAAATAAACGTATTAATCCGCAAAATCAGCTGAATCCTTCGTCCTCATACACAGCAGTACGGCTGTTTAGTGAAGAGGACCGCCTTCACCCGTACATGTCACAGCGCCTTCCTCCTCAATGCAAGACCGAAGCCGGAAGTCTGTCATTTTCATGGCGCGGGATTAAAAAAAAACTAAATAAAAATAGCGATCGCTTCCACACACATCCAAGCGGTCCATATCATTCAGGAGCATAAAATACCGCGTGTATTATGAAATAAACACGCTTTTTCGTGTCACATGCACTTTAAAGTCAAAGTTATGTTTGAAATGTGTGCATTTACAAAAAGCTCAATTTCTGTTTTTTCATCAGAAATTGGAAAATTGCTCAAACTAAGCTATTTTCTAATGCTGATTTCTAAAGAATGGAAAAAGATATGAACTAAGTTTTTTTCCTGCTGAAAGAAGAGAGTCTAATGTTTCTTTTGATGGGCTCCATATTTATATAGCAATAGAACAGAATTGTCTGTTGGCCTTGCAAAATCAGTCAAAATCCAGTAAAACGGGGAGTAAAGGGGGTTGCACCGGTGAAAATGGCTGGGAGTGAATGAGTTAACAGAGACACTATTCTTGTGGCTGTACTTCACCAGGTTTTCACAAATGGAAAATGGGATTTTGGCCCATACAAGTCTCTCGCTTTACAAATATATCATACAATGTGATTTCTGTATTTTTATTTTTTTTTTACAGATTATGTCTCTATGAGTGGAAAGGCATCTATGATTAAAATTTCAGACCACTACCTATTTTCTAAGTGGGTGAACTTGCAAAATCCAAAGGGGTGTAAATACTTCTGCTCCTTACTGTACATAGTATCACGATATACTGCATAACTATTTCAATATATTGTAACACCCCTAATATACAGTGGTATGAAAAAGTGTCTGAACCTTTTGGAATTTCTCACATTTCTGCACCAAATCACCATCAAATGTGATTCTCATTTTAGCTTCAACTGTCTGACAGACAGCCTCAGGTTTTCCCTCAAAACATCCTGATAAACCTTTCAATTCATTCTTCCATTAATGATTGCAAGTTGTCCAGGCCCTGAGGTAGCAAAACAGCCCCAAATCATGATGCTCCCTCCACCATACTTCACCGTGGGGATGAAGTGTTGATGTTGGTGAGCTGTTCCATTTTTCCTCCACGTATGACGTTGTGTGTTACTCCCAAACAATTCAACATCAGTTTCATCAGTCCACAAAATATTTTGCCAAAACGTCTGTGGCGTGTTCAAGTGCCTTTTTGCGAACATTAAACAAGCAACAATGTTTCTTTTTTAGACAGCAGTGGCTTCCTCCATGGAGTCCTCCCATGAACACAATTCTTGGCCATAATTTTACATATCGTTGATGGATATTGAAATATTGGAATGTGCCAGTGATTTCTGTAAGTCTTTAGCAGACACTGTAGGGTTCTTTTTGACCTCTCTGAGTATTCTGCGCTAAACTCTTGGCGTCATCTTTGGTGGACGGCCACTCCTTGGGAGAGAAGCAACAGTACCAAATTCTCCATTTGTAGACAACTTCTCTGACTGTCGATTGATGAACATCCAGACTTTTAGAGATGGTTTTGTATCCGTTCCCTGCTTTATACAAATCAACAGTCCTTGATCGCAGGTTTTCAGATAGCTCCTTTGACCGAGCCATGATGCACATCAGACAATGCTTCTCATCAAGAAAATTCTTACCAGGTGTGCGTTTTATAGTGGCCAGGACAGCGTTAAACCACTCATTAGTGATTGGGCACACACTTGACTTAAAATATTTGGGAAAAATCTGTTTCAATTGCTCTTTCAGTCCCCTTAGGCAGAGGGTTCACTTACTGACCCCCCCCCCCCCCCTCTTCTGTCATTGTTTGCATGCTGTCCTCATTAAAATATGAAAACCTATAAATGTTTTGGGTGGTTTTAGTTAAAGCTGAGACTGTATTTTCATCTGTGTGATTTTGACAAAGATCAGATCAAATTTCATGGTAAGTGATTTTATGCAGAAATGTGAGAAATTCCAAAAGGTTCAGATACTTTTACACCAAAAGTAAACTTACAGTATTTCATTTTAAAGGTAATACACGATCATCATCTGAAGAATATTGTTCTTAATACTTCTGCCACTACAAATACTAAATCACAGATTTTTGTGTTAAGTCGACAAATAGAACATTAATCAACTATCAATTTCTTTTTAAAGACGCCACAAGATGGCGCCACAAGCTCACAAATAAGATATTTTTCCATCGGTTTGAATTGTGTAATTAGCGTAGCAATGGGAAAGGGTGATTTATTAGTGTTGTTTAAAGATAATACTGTTAACACTTTGTTCAACAGTGGTCCTGAGTCCAGACACGTCATTATATCTTAATGAATTTTCATCCATATTTCAAGAACGCGCTATGCACTTTTGACTTTCTGAATCATGAGCCCTACTTTCTTGAAGCTCAGTTTCGTGCAGCATTCATGAAAATCAGAGTTTGCGCAGTACTGCAATGAACATAGGCGGATCTACTATTCAGGCGAAGTAGGCGATCGCCTTAGGCCCCCAACCAGTAGGGGGCGCCCAACCATCTGCTCTTGCCCCGACAAGCAAGAGCTTTGGCCACCGGAGCCAGCAGCACCCCCAACTATTCGTCATGCAGCATACCAAACAAAAAAATAACAAAATAAAAAAGAAAGCCATTTGAATGCTGCATTTATATTATCTCCCCCCCCCCACACACACACACGCATACAATGGACTGTTCCACGACGACGGACTGAGTATCAGTCACTTAGCTTCATGTAGCACCGTTTAGCTTCGCTTAGCTCCGTTTAGCATCGCTTAGCTGTTTGTTAGCTTCATTTAGCTCTCCCGCGGTTTTCACGCCACTAAGCTTGCTATTTTTACAGCTCACTTGCTACTTTGCACGTCGGCTATCATTTATTTTGAACACATGAGCTAACGTGCTCTCCATGAGAGCCAAAGTGCAGTGAGGGAGAAGTTGAGAACAGGCTGCTAATGCCTCTTTTAACTTTCTTCTTCTTCTTCTTCTTCACACCGAACATAAAATACACGACAGCACACCCTGTGGCGAAATAATGCAGTACAGTTCCAATCAGTCATACAATAACACTCAACAGCTGGTTAACAGCATTTGCTAACGAAAAAAAAAATTAAATCTATTAACGACACCACAAGCAATGACGAAGAATGTTTTTTTACGGAGTGTAAAGCTTGCATATAAGTAACGATTTCTGGAGTTAATCCCACATACTTCAGAATCAATATTATAATATGTCGAGTAACTACTACAGAATACAGATTCTACACTAAGAATAGCTTTCAAATGACACTCTTTATGACAAATATGATTTGCAATGAATAATTATTATAATTATTATACTTCTATTATATATAGTAGTATACTATAATAATAATGCTAGAATATTTTTTTAAAGAATTGTTTTGAATAATGTTGGAAAGGCAAAGTCAGTGTTCTGAATCTGTTTACTTTCCATTCTTTTGCACTAGTAAATGCTATCAGCATGTAACCTCATTGTTTATTTGTGATTAATTCTTGTTTTTTTACATGATTATGTGTACTTTAATAAAGAATTTAAGTGTGCCAAAATGGTTTTGTGAATTAATAAGCGTCAACAAAAATGTCATTGCTAAATTAGTAAAAAAAAAAAGAAAATTATTAGATTAGTCAACTAATCGTAAAACTAGTCGGCTGACTAATCAGGAGAAAATTTTTCATTTAGGACAGCCCTAGTGTACCGGAACATATTTTCTCCCATCTTTTTAACCCCTGACCCATGAAGAGGGCCCCTGGATATGTTCGTCTTAGGCCCCAAAATTGCCAAGTCCGCCACTGGCAATGAATGCACTATATTAATCATTTTTCATAAGGACTTGGCTCACCCTCTAATTCTTAGTGGTTCTGTAATTGATTGACATCAACAGCAATCACCATGGAGGCTGCACGTATTAGCTGCGGTTTAATTAAAACCACACTTAATCCAGATGAACGCCACTTTCTCTGATGGGGGCATAGAAGGACGGAGGATGAGACCAGAGGGCCAGATTTGGGATTATCCTGAAAAGTGCAGACCTTCCCCAGACTTTCTGAACGCCCCCCTCCTCAAAATACACAGTTGGACGTATCTAACATGGCTGGATCCAGCTGCTCCCTGTTAAGGCCAACAAAGGGTTGTGAGTTATTGTTTGAGCTAATATTATTGTTTATGCATTTGTAATTTAGTTAAGAGGTTTATTTAGCAGTTTTTGTGGGATATGTGTTTGAACGTTTTGTTAAGTTAGCATTTTTAAAGCATTTAAGATAGCGGACTTTTGCTGTGTAAGTTAGCCAATTGTTATTTTGTTGTACTTCGATCTTAATTTTTTAAATTCCGTTTAAGGCTAAACTCAGGTTTTTAATTTATTTTTGAATGCATCTATTGCTATTGTTAAACAAATATGCGATTGTGCATAGTTTGAAAAAACACTCGGGAATTTTCTTTTGTATTCGCATTTAATACTGTTTGAAAGTGTGATCTTAGCTCGCCTTTGCTTTGCATCTCCTACAATGTATTCTGCAACACATTAAATGTTCCAAATCTGATTACTCGATTATTTGAACTACCTGACAGATTAATCGATTACTTAAAGATCAACATAAGGTGAGTTTTGTTTTTTGTTTTTTAGCTAAAATGCCAAAATCCATTTTGCCACATACCCAAAAAATGCCACATGGCAAAAAAAAAAAAAAAGCCATATGCCAAAATCCATGTTGCAACATTCCAAAAAAAAGGCCACATGCCAAAATCCATTTTGCCGCATACCAAAAAAAAATGCCACATGGCAAAAAAATGCAACATGCCAAAATTCATTTTGCCACATTCCAAAAAAATGCCACATGCCAAAATCCATTTTGCCACATACCAAAAAAAATGCTGTATGCCAAAATACATTTTACCACGTGCCACAAAAAAATGCCACATGCCAAAATCCATTTCGCCACGTGGCAAAAAAATGCCACATGCCAAAATCCATTTTGCCACATACCAAAAAAAATGCCACAAGGCAAAGAAATGCCACATGCCAAAATTCATTTTGCCACATTCTAAAAAAATGCCACATGCCAAAATTCATTTTGCCACATTCTAAAAAAATGTCACATGCCAAAATCCATTTTGCCGCATACCCCATAAAAATGCTGTATGCAAAAATACATTTTGCCACGTGGCAAGAAAAAATGCCACATGCAAAAATCCATTTCGCCACATGGCAAAAAAATGCCACATGCCAAAATCCATTTTGCCACATACCCAAAAAATTCCACATGCCAAAAAAAATGCCGTATGCCAAAATCCAATTTGCCACATTCCAAAAAAATGCCACATGCCAAAATCCATTTTGCCACATACCAAAAAAAATGCCGCATAGCAAAATCCATTTTGCCGCATACCGAAAAAAAGCCACATTAAAAAAAAAATGCCACATGCCAAAATCCATTTTGCCACATACCAAAAAAAAAAAAAATGCCACATGCCAAAATCCATTTTGCCACATGGCAAAAAAAATGCCACATGGCAAAAAAAAAAGCCACATCCCAAAATTCATTTTGCCACAATCCCCAAAAAAATGCCACATGCTGTTAAGCATTGTTTTAAGTATGCGCCCTTACTCAGTATATTACGGTGATAAGTGGCTGAATTTGAGTTTCACTTTTCTTTATGTGACGTAGTCCTCCCCAGCAGAGAGAGAGAGCTGTGTGGAGCGCGCCAAGGCCAGCATTTTGTTATAGCATTTGTAAATTTAATGCACAAATAAATCCGCCCGTGAAGGCTGACTACAAGACACGCAGTCCTTTCTATTTTTCCACGCACTGACCACGCACGGACGAGAGGTTGCCACCACTGCGTGTAAACCTCGTCACACATGCCAAAATCCATTTTGCCACGTGGCAAAAAAAATGCCACATGCCCAAATCCATTTTGCCACATACCAAAAAAATGCCACATGCCAAAATTCATTTTGCCACATTCCAAAAAAATGCCACATGCCAAAATCCATTTTGCCACATACCCCCAAAAAATGCCGTATGCCAAAATACATTTTGCCACGTGGCAAAAAAAATGCCACATGCCAAAATCCATTTCGCCACGTGGCAAAAAAAATGCCACATGCCAAAATCCATTATGCCACATACCAAAAAAATGCCACATGCCAAAATCAATTTTGCCACATACCAAATACCACATTTCGTTCTCGCTGTCTTTCAAATAAAATCCCCTACGTCTGAGCTTTTTTTTAATCATCTATGTGAAAGCGTGTATGTGAGAAAAAAAACAATTTTCAGTTATTTGTGAGAGGTATGACACTTCCTTAATGGCTCCTCATTATTTTTCCAAGTGAGACGCCGAGCGTGCGCGTGCATGTGCAAGGCGTGAGCGAGCATAGTCCGGGTGCACAAGAATGGACTACGCACGATGACGAGGCAGGAGGAGCGCCCCACAAGCCCAGAAACACCCCAAACCAAATGTCCGCCGTCAGCCCCAGAAAAGCAACCGCGTTCCGGCTCTTGCTAGTCATGGGTTAACCGCGTTCAGGGAAGCAGTCTAGCGGGAAGACAGCGTGCGTGTGACCGGGGAGAGGGTGAGGGTGCACCGGAGAAGGAGGAGGAGGAGGAACTGGACCATTAGCATCGTCACCACTTTCGCTTGTTTCATTCTTCCGTCGACAAGCGAACGCATTCTTCATCCATCCGGAGGCGGAGGAGGACTAGGGGAGCAGCGGCGGCAGCCATACCGGCCTTCCACGCTCGGAGCCCGGCTAGCAGGACCGCCGCTGCCCGCTGACGGTAAGCCGCTACCGGAGCTCACTTCAGCCGCTGTAGGCTTCCAAAGCAGCTATCTCCTATTCTTCTAATGCCATTTGAATTACATCTTGATTCAATTATGTCTAAAGCCATTACTAGGAAGAGTGTAATGATGAAGTGGCCTTTCATTTACGGCTTTCTGTTGCTCATTTTGACCATCACTTAGCCTCATTATGTGTCAAAACAATGCAAGGAGATGCTTCTGCTTGTAATATGAATTATACAGATTTGTGCTGCAACGGTTAATCGATTAACTCGAGTAATTCAATTTGAAAAACGATTCAAATTAAATTTTGTTGCTTCGAGTATTCGTTTAACTAAAGTGGTGTTGTAATGGTTTGTTTTAAAGTGTTTGCATTTAGTTTTATTGATTTGGGTGGATACACTGCCCTCAAGTGGCAACACTGAATATGACATAATTCATTTCACATGGCTGAATCCAGCTGCTCTCTGTTAAGACCAACATAAGCTAAGTTTTTGCAACAAACGCAACAAACCAAAATAAACTCCATGTCTGCTATGTTTTTTTTTTTTTTTTTTTTTTTTTAATTTTGCTACGACAACAATAGCACAAGAACAGGACGCACTCGTAATTACCAGCTAGCAAGTGGTAAAAATCTTTTCCACCGCATGTGAATACCATTAGTATGGGTTTTATGTGTTTTGATCAAATCCTCCTAGATTTTACCTACATAATGATTATATTAGTGCTGCAACAAATAATCGATTAACTCGAGTAATTCGATTAGAAAAATGATTCGAATTAAATTTTGCTGCTTCGAGTATTCGTTTAATTAAAGTGGTGTAATAATGGGTTATTTTGAAAGTGTTTTTTATTTTGTGTTATTGATTTGGGTGGATACACCGCCCTGTAGTGGCAACAGTGACTGTTACATTACTTATTTCACATGGCTGAATTCAACTGCCCCCTGGTTAGGCCAAGATAAGTTTTTGTTTGCGCTAGTGTTTTTTTAATACATTCGTAATTTAGTTTATGGGTATATTTAGCCGTTTTTTTGTGGAAATATGCGTTTGAACCATTTGTTAAGAGCATTGTTAAAAAAAACAAAAACATTTTATAGCATTTAAGCTAGCGAACTTTTGCCATGTGAGTTAGCTAATTGTTCTTTTGTTGAACTTCATTTATTTATTTTATTCCGTTTGTGGCTCAGGTCAGGTATTTTAATTTTTTATGTTCCTTATCCGATTACTCGATTATTAGAAGTAACTACTTTATCGACTAATCGACTGCTAAAATAATGGATGGCTGCAGCCCTAATACAGAGGACTGACTGACTGTGTAGTTTATTTGGTTTTGCATAAACAGCACACATAGCCTTAACATTGCAGTTTTTGCATGCATACACAGCACGGATGTCTGAATAAATTGTGTCCTCATGAACAGGTGACCTCACTAGCGAGGACTCATAACCGAATGGTGAAACCAATTCCATAACATTGGGCTTGTGAAGGCACTTGAGCACATGTCCAGCTCAAATGGATAAATGCGATTGGCGGTGTGGACAAAAAAGGCTGCAGTCATGCACGCACTATCTCTTCCTCGCTGTCTGTCTTTATGTCCACTCATGCAAGTACTTTCACATTGGAGAGGAATGCGAGCAAAAAAAAATTGCATCCACACCAAGCGGCACACGCTGTCCTGCATTTAGTGCATCCGTCAATGGTAAATAGCTACCTAAACCCGACTATTAATGGTCTTCACCTCTTAATGCTTGTGTTCGGTGACACATAGAGAGATGGTCATCTCCTGCAGCTTGATAACAGATGGTCACACGTGAGACCAATGTCCTAGGTCATCACGAACTGCAGGTTCGTTGCGATTTTTCATCCAAAAAGCCAGATGCTAAATATGAGCCAAACTCTTGTTATAAACTTCAATCAGAAAAATTGTTGTTTTTCAAGTGGCAAACAAATATATACAAGCTATAACATGCAGAGGTACTCCTCAACATTCTTCTTCCTGGTCAGGTCAAGTAGGTCGCTTGTTGCTAGGTAAAATTCACAGTGATGATGCCAGGCTATTTCCAAACAATTTGGGTCAGCGATCTCTGCTGCCCTACACAACCGAGGACCCAGAGCGAAAATGGACATGTACTAAGGGATTAGCTTGAAAATGAAAGGAAGAAAAACATTCTACATGCGGAGGTGTAGCATGTGTTAGTGAATGGATTGGAGGCAGACAGGAAGTGATCTCACTGTGGTCGTCTTGGAAAGACTAGAACTTTAATGATAGGTTATGAAGTTTCCCGACTACGTTGCTATTTCTGCAACTGCCGCTGACTCACTCACTTTTACACTCGTAAACTGGCACATCAGTACAAGACCTAGGAAAGTGAAACACACAGCCAGAATTTTGACACCAAAACACTGGACTGGACTATTAATCATAATGTCATACAGACCCGAACACACAACAGAACTGAAAACCTCAAAGAAACGACAGAACCAGACCTCTAATTATTAAATCACAAATCTAAACTAAAGACCCAATTATAGCAAATTACAAGGACTAGAAACCTTACCACACTCCAGAAACTGAACCCGAGACCTAAACATGCACCTGTACTAGAACAGGAGAGGTAAACACTCCACTTGAAACTAAAACTTGAGAACTAACGACTCATCAGAACAAAAAACTGTGACTAGAACGACAACTACAGACCGAATAATGCACCATTACTTGGGCTACAGTGGTATGAAAAAATATTGGAACCTTTTGCAATTTCTCACATTTCTGCATAAAATCACCATTAAATGTGATCTGATCTTTGTCAAAATCCCACAGATGTAAAGACAGTAAAAACCACCCAAACATTTATAGTTTTTTCATATTTTAATGCGGTTAGCATACAAACAATGACAGAAGGGGGAAAAATAAGTAAGTGAACCCTCTGCCTAAGGAGACTGAAAGAGCAATTGAAACCAATTTTTACCAAGCGATTTAAGTCAGGTGTGTGCCCAATAGAGCTGGGAATCTCTGGGCACCTAACGATTCGATTACGATTACGATTCAGAGGCTCCGATTCGATTATAAAACGATTATTGATGCACCCCCCTCCTTTTTTTTTCTCTCTTTTTTTTTTTTTTTTAATGTTTTGTACATTAGTTCCAAAATTGTTCAAAAATACTCTAAGGCTAAACCACACTACTATTTCAGTATCAAGTTAAGATAGAGCAGTAAACAAATATACAAAAATAACATTAAATAAAAAACTCCAGTCCCCATTCTGTATCAACAGCTTTAAACTACATTCAATTAATTTAATGTTGTGAATCAACCGTTAAATTTGTTAAAATTGCTCCCGTTATTCCATAATTTCCCTTTTGTCTACTTTCGACATGTAAAAGTTTTAAAACTATTTTAAAGATAGATTCAAGTCAATATTTTACCGATTTAGGAGTATTTTAGATAAAAAGTTAATTAGGTTTGCTTGGAAGGTTCGCTACAACAGCCTTGCAGGGAAGTGTACTGCTTTAAGATGGCGGCCGTTTATAACGCCCGCATCTAGCTTTTTGTAGATGTGCCGCTAACACTACCAAATCTATATTGTATCTAGTCATATATAAATGATATCCACCGAAACATTACATGGATGTACTTGTAGCAGCTTTTCGGCAGCAGTCAAGTATGTTGTTGTGTTTTTTTATCTCGTTGCATGAGTTGAGCTAGAGCCGTGAGTTGAGCATTGGCATTACCCGAGGGGCCGGGTAATGGGAAGCATGATGTTTAGCTACTCTCGCTCCGTTCTGTCCCGAAGACCGCGCGGCGCGCTGAGTGTTGTGTACTTCCGCTTTACTTAGCATATTTCAGGAATCGGAATTTGGATGTTTGTGAATCGTTCTCGAATCTTCCACGGCTGAATCGCGAATAATCTAAGAATCGGAAATTTTGCACACCTCTAGTGCCCAATCACTGATGAGTGGTTTAAATTTGCCCTGCCCACTATAGACCCTACCCACGTGACGTCACAACTCCTTCCTCCTGACTGGTGCCGCCCAATTGTCCGTCAACACATCATGTTTCCCTGTTACGGCTACGTACATTCCTCCTATTTACGACGTGTTTTTCTGCTCGTTAACATTAATAATCAAAATGGCGAAGGCGTGTGTGGCGGTCGGTTGCAATAACAGAGAAGATAGACGGAGAAGACGGAGAGACTTGAAGTTCTACCGGATTCCGAGAGACCCGGAGAGAAGAGAGCGAGATGGGCTGCTGCAATTCGACGAGAAAACTGGGCTCCAAACGATTACCACAGATTATGTAGTAGTCATTTTATATCTGGTAAGATGCATTTAATATATATTTAGAGGGTTTTGGGCTGACAACCACAATTAAGATCATTGCTAGGCTAATCGCCGACAACATACACGTATGTATGTAGTGAGAGTGCTATCGCTAAACCATATAAACATTAAAAGCCCTAACTCCATTGACAAACGACATGAAATACATTAGACTTGACAGTGGATGTTAGCAATAACAAAAGATTTTGAATTGAAAATTTCGTAACTCACCTTTCCAAGCACAAGATAGATTCCTGCCGAATTTTCGTGGACGAGGACCTGTTTCACCCAACCAGCAACGAAGTATTTATAAGCCTCCAAGCTCTTAAAGTTTTTCAAACTTTCGTGAGAATAGGCTGATTTTGTGTGGACAAGATAGTTGTACAGTTCAGGGTAGCTAGCAGATGTCAGGCAAATACGGCGGAGACAGCGGGTCGAAAAACATCGATTTAGGCATCAAATATGGATCTGGCGAATGGATAAACTGAAGCTTTTCCACATAACGCCTTTTATGCAACGCATCAAGTGAGTTTACGGCATCCGAAAGCACCGGGTCTTCCATGAAATGCATTATAAATTGCTCGATCAGTTGAGACCATTGATAATACAGACACAAAATGATGGACAAGTGGGCGGAACCATACAGCGAGCACGTGATTTTGTGACGTCGGTGGGTAGGGTCTATAAGGGGCCGTTTACATGGTGACTTCCGAGAAGACGAAAAATGTCATGTTTGCATTTATATGGTTGCGTCTCCATTCGAACAATGTCGCAATTCCGCATGAAAACGATGTAGTATTCATGCCAGGCCCTAGCGGGCAGTGCAGATTTACAAGGCGATAGCGAATGATGCACTTTGACCTTCTCAGCCCGGAAGACAACATGCCCGCCCACTCTAAGCAATGGCATTTTTTGTTCAAAAAGGCACAAAAATGGAAACACTCAACATATTTAAATTAAAAATATTATAAAAACAGTAAATTAAAGCCGACGTTCCGCCATATTTGCTGTTTTTAATGTTTAGTAGCACCGCTTCGCACGCCCAATGTGACGTGTACGAGTGCTGACGTTATCGGCGCGGTCGCGACGCGGGATCTTTTGATTAGGGCTGAAGCTATCGAATATTTTAGTAATCGAGTAATCGACTGAAAATTCTATCGATTAATCGAGTAATCGGATAAAACTTTTTTTTTTTTTGGTAAAGAGTAATTATACATATACTGTACATGAGAAAAAAAGACATTTAATCCAAAATTGAACCATTTTCAGTCAATCAATGTCTTTATTTTCGATGTACATTGTTGAAAACAGCCAACAATTGCATCTAAGATGTGACTAGAAAAAAAAATTCACTGCTTTCACTCAAAAAACTTCTAGACCTCATATATAAAAAACAAACATATTTCTTACCTAAAAATGTAATTACGCTTGATAACACACATCACTTGAAAGCTACGTGTTTTTCCCCACGTGTTTCAATTTAGTATCCATTTGTGTCAAGCTATTTTTAAGTTAAGTTTTAAGTTAGTCTAAACTGTAAGTACTGGTAGGATTTTGAGTTTTTGCAGTGTTCAAAATAAATGTATGATACCTGCTGTATTGGAGCACATTTATTCAGCAATGACTACTGAGCTAAAACTGACAGTTAGCTTTATTATGTTTTAATTTTACACCCTCATCACTCTACAGCGCTGTTTTTACAGATTGAATAAAGCCTGTATGTAAGACACGTTAGCCACGCATCGACAGTGGTCATAATCAATACAAACCTAGCACTCCGAAGGGCTAACGTTACTTGAGCATATGACAGTAACGTTATATTTATTAGCGATGAGAAGTCTACTGCTTAAAGATGGCGGTTGTTTACTAACGCTGCCCAGACGTGGCCGAGTCTGTCATTTCGCATTTAGTCCTAAATGCATGCGATATCTATGAGACGCATCGGACATTACCTGCTACCAAACTAGCATCATGCGGGCGTAGTTTTTAGCAACGTCGGTGCAGTTTGTTGCGGCTGTCGGCTGCGGTAAGTATGTATTTTTTCATTTTTTTATTGCTTCTTCCTCTACACACGTGACGTCAGCGCGTTGTCCCGCATTAAAAGTAGTCCGGGCAAAACGGGATGCTTAGAGCTGGCAAAATTAAACGATTCCTCGAGGTGAATAAAATTACTCGGATCGGTTTTTAAACTCGAGTTACTCGAGTTGCTCGAGTACTCGTTTCAGCTCTACTTTTGATATGCATGCGGAGCAAGCCCCCCTCAAGCCCCGCAATCGAATTCTTCCACTTTGGAGGCAGGATTCCAAGGTTTTCGTCTTTGCCTTCCGTCTTCTCCAACACCATACGAACGCGAGGCCACTCCGCAACACAGTCATTGCGTCTTCGTGTCGCAGAGTCGCCATGTAAACTGCCCCTAAAACACACACACATGGTAAGAATTGTCTTGATGAGAAGCATTGTCCGATATGCATCATGGCTCGGTCAAAAGAGCTGTCTGAGGACCTGCGATCAAGGATTGTTGATTTGTAAAAAGCTGGGAAAGGATACAAAACCATTTCTAAAAGTCTGGATGATCATCAATCGACAGTCAGAGAGATTGTCTACAATTGGAGAGTTGAGCAGTGTTGCTTCTCTCCCAAGGAGTGGCCGTCCACCAAAGATTACACCAAGAGTTCAGCGCAGAATACTCAGACAGGTAAAAAAGAACCCTAGAGTGTCTGCTAAAGACTTACAGAAATCACTGGCACAGTCCAATATCTCTGTGCACACATCATCTATATGTAAGACTATGGCCAAGAATGGTGTTCATTGGAGGACTCCAAGGAGGAAGCCTCTGCTGTCCCAAAAAAACATTGTTGCTCGTTTAATGTTCGCAAAAAGGCACTTGGACACTCCACAGACGTTTTGGCAAAATGTTTTGTGAACTGATGAAACCAAAGTTGAATTGTTTGGGAGTAACACACAACGTCAGGTGTGGAGGAAAAATGGAACCGCTCATCAACATCAACATCTCATCCCCACCGTGAAGCATGTTGGAGGGAGCAACATGATTTGGGGCTGTTTTGCTGCCTCAGGGCCTGGACAACTTGTATTCACTAATGGAAGAATGAATTTAAAAGTTTATCAGGATGTTTTGCAGGAAAACCTGAGGCCGCCTGTCAGACAGTTGAAGCTAAAAAAAGGATGAATGCTGCAACAAGACAATGATCCAAAATACAGAAGTAAATGAACTTCAGAATGGTTTCAGAAGAACATAATACATGTTCCGGAATGGCCAAGTCAAAGTCCAGACTTGAAAGTCATTGAGATGCTGCGGCATGACCTAAAGGCAGTGATTCATGGCAGACATCCCAGGAATCTGACTGAACTACAGCAGTTTTGTGGAGAAGACTGGACCAAGATTAGTCCTGATCGATGTGCCAACTGATCTGCAGCTACAGGAAGCATCTGGTTGAAGTAACTGCTGCCAAAGGGGGGCACAAAATATTGAATGTGATGTTTCTCTTACTTATTTTTTCCACTTCTGTCATTGTTTGCATGCTATCCTCATTAAAATATACAAACCTATAAATGTTTGGGTGGTTTTAGTTAAAGCAGACGCTGCTTTTTCATCTGTGTGATTTTGACAAAGATCAGATCATATTTGATGGTGATTTTATGCAGAAATGTGAGAAATTGCAAAAGGTTCAGATACTTTTTCATACTATGGTGGAAACCTAAACATGCCAGAAATTGTATTACAGACGATATACAGACCTAAACATACAAGGTAAGAACAAGTAGCATCATAAAAGACTATACCTACCCCAGCTCTTCAACCTGTTGCACTCTGACTGACGTTAAAGGGCAATAACAGCCAAAACAAACAGATTGACAGTTTCTTTCTAAGAGCTGTCACCATACTCAAGTTTGCACTAAAATGTCACTGTCACAGCACTTCTAATGCCACAACATTGTCACATGCATCTCACTAGGTAATATGTTCTCAGACATCTGTCTCAATCTGGCTACTGCATATGCAATTTTAAAACAAAGACTTGCTAAGATTGCACTTCAAAAGAGCATTAAATGCAAATACAAAATAAAATTCCCGAGTACAGAATGGCACTTTCATTTAAAAGTAAAATACCTGAGGTTAGCCTCAAACGTTATGGAAAATAAATAAATAAATAAATGATGATCTAAGTACAACAAAAGAAGAATTGGATAACTTGGATAGGAAAAGTCCGCTATCTTAAATGCTATAAAATGCTAACTTTTTTTTTTTTTAATAATATTAAAAACAAATAATCATTCAAACACATATTCCTACTAAAAAAAAACGGCTAAATATATCGTATTGGCCCGAATATAATACGGCCCTGATTATAAGGCGACCCCCTCTTTTTCAAGACTCAAGTTTGAAAAAAGACTTTTTGAACACTAAATTAATTTTCATACAGAAAATAATTACAGTACATCTGAAACAAATGATTATAACAATATATTTGAGAGAAAAAGCATGTTATTTTGCCTCATTCAAATCTTAATATCTGAACATTTAAATATGTAAACTAAAGTGCAATCACATTGGTAAATGAATGGCTTCTGGTTTTTGAAATGTAAATAAACCAATCTATTATGATAAAACAACAAAATTGCAATAACTGCATTAACCATCAAAGTGAAGTATAACTTTAACTGTAGTCTTGAAACAAATCTTTTTTTTTTTTTTAACCTGTCCTGTTCAGCTGTTTGACACGGAAACAAAATCAAATCTGAAACAAATCTGAATAAGGAAAAACATTGCAATAAAAAAATGCAAACTGGTTAAACTTGAGAGTAGCTGAGATCTGTCATCACACAACATCGCTTTAATGATATCTGGCGCCATCTAGCGTCGTAAATGGGTATAATGTCTAGACTGCGAATATAAGACGACCCCCACTTTTTCAGTCTTATTTCAATGCAAAAAACACAGTCTTATATTCGGGCCAATACAGTATTAGTACCTATAAACAAAATTTCAAAAGCATAAAATAAACATATTAGCTCAAACAAAAACTTACTTAATGTTGGCCTTAACGGGGAGCAGCTGAGTTCAACCGTGTTAAATGAGTTATGTCATATTCACTGTTGCCACAAGAGGGTAGTGCACCCACCCAAATCAATAGAACTAAATGCGAACACTTTCAAAACAAACCATGACAACGCCACTCAATTCACAAATCACAATTAAACGAATACTCGAATCAGCAAAACTGGATTTAAAGCTTTTTTCTAATCAAATTAGTCGAGTTAATCAATTAATCGTTACAAGAGACCTAATCACACACTAGAACTAGACCTAAAAATATACTAAAACTAGAACTTCAGAACTAAACACACACTAGAACTAAACCAGAGAACCAAATACACCAATTCCCATGCTTCAGAACTGCAGACAAACTTGTTGACCCTCCTTGTATCATTGCCATGGTGACAGTCCTTCAGGAAGTGTTGCTAGAACCTCTTTTCTAACCTAAACCTGCATGTTTAGTCTACAACTGCACCATGTACACAAAGACCAACTTTAAAGTCTCTTTATACGTACTGCAAATATTTCAAAAAGTGCTAAACATTTGCATGCATTAGCACGTTTACTGTGGGGAAATGGGCTGCATTTAAACCCTTTAACAGAAAGATCAGCATAAAAGCAGTGTAATGCTAAAGAGTACTGGCAGCACTTAAAGAAGCTCTTTCATTGATTTGAGGGATCCAATTCCACTGGCTTTTCATTATTGTCATTGATTCTTTCCTCGCTATTGATTGGCTGTTGAGTTGATGGCGCCTCAGCGCACACTGGACACTTTTAGCCACAGTACATTCAGTGCAACTGAAAAGTATTTACTGTAGAGTGAGCGCTTCATTTTTTCCAAGCACCAACACGTACTTATTGAAATGCCCATTTAGTACATTGATTGTCGAATGGCGTTAAGCCATTAAGGGGAAGACTCAAAGGTATTCTTACATCTTACAGTCACATGATCTCCAACTTGAAATTAGGTTGTTTTACGTGATGAATGTCATGTGTTTTCATTTTGTTGGAATCTCCTCCTTCACCTTGCTGAACTTTTCAACCTTACGCAAGTGGCATCTCCTCTATTAGACTCGATTGTTCATGTTCTTGACTAAAGTAAAACCATTATATAATACTAGTATATAGTAGGGGTGCAACGGTTCAGTTAGCCCACGGTTCGGTTTGAACCTCGGTTTTGGGATCACGGTTTCGGTTCGCTTTCGGTTTGCGTTTTGCTTTTTTTTTTTTTTCAACTGCCTTTATTTTGCTTTTAAAAAATGAAATAAACACTTAAATTGTAAATATTTTCGACTGTTAAAATGCCTCTTAGCTCTTTGGCTAGTGTAGTGACTGACTACTGAAATACACAGTAGTAAAAAAGTTACTTGGCAAAGTAACTGGTGATACCTTTCATGTTTTTTTTATCCATTAAAAAAAAAAAACAATCAAACAAACAAACAAATCCAAAAAAATAGTAAACTTTGCTATGTTTGGAGGTCATTTAATGTTGTGAATCAACCGTTAAAGTTGATAAAATTGCTCCCGTTTTTGCATTAGTTCCCTTCTGTCTACTTTCGACATGTGAAAATTTAAAAACTGTTTCATCCTTTAAAGACAGACTCAAGTCAAGATTTTGCTGATTTAGGAGTATTTTAGATAAAAAGTTGCTTAGGTTTGCTCGTAAGGTTTACTATAACAGAGCCTTTCTGAGAAGTTTACTGCTCTAAAATGGCGGCTGTTTACTAACGCTACCGAGTCTGTCATTTTGCATGTAGTTCTACATGCATGAGATATCTAGGCGTAGATTGTATGTTGTCGGCTAAGTCAGGTAATATTGGAGCCACCTAGCCTAGCATCGCGTTTGCTACAGCGTCTCAACAAACACTATTCCCTCTCCGAGTCTCGGACTTTTCTCGCGTCATTCAACCAACGCATTGTCTCGTTGCAGAAACGGTGACCAGATCCGAACGGATGAAAAAAAAAACGTAATGCACGAAAAACCTGCAGATTTTGAATGTAACGTACGGCGTACACATTTAAAAATGAGTGCTCACTTGTACAAATTACGACGAGACCGTACAATTTGACAGGTATGAATTACAGTGGACCGTCACAGTTAGGTAGTAGCACTCTGTAGCACGGGACGTCCAATTTCCAACTATCAGTGGTCAGGGCGAAACTGTGTGCTTTAGCGAAATCATCTTCGATGGCTTTGCGTGCCATTTCATAAATGTCGGGGATTATGTTGTTGGAGAAATATGTCCGCGAGGGAACAATGTAACGCGGGTCAAGTGTTGCAAATAAATTAACGAAGCCCGCCGTGTGTTTTCACTGGTGTTATCTTCGGGGTTGTCCTACCCTGAGAAAGTGATATCTGTGGGTGATGCCGGCTGAGATTCCGGAGTCATGTTATAAAAGTGTTGCCATTAGCATGGGGAACAAGTGCTGAGCAATGCTTGCAATTTTTTTTTTCTTCAATATTTCCTCTCCATCCGCATTGTAGTCCACGGGGAAACCAAAATGTTGCCACACCGCAGATTTGAAAGAAGCCGGTGCTTCCTCAAAATTCGGTCTGTCCACTCGCCATAGCTATTTGTTTTCTTTCTTGCTTCACTTTCACTTCGCTCGTAAGCGAGAGAGGGCGTTACTCGGCTTCTATTACACAGGTGCTTGACAGCGATCCGACGTTTACTTGCGGGGCGGGAATTTCTCCACAGCGGTGCTTCACGTCACACACAGGCACACAGAGCTCGATCAATTCATTCCACAAGCGTTCGGAATACATTAATTGCAAAACCGAAAAGGCGCGGTTCATAAAGGAGTATTGAACCGTACAGGGCAAACCGTACGGTTCGCCTTTGAACCCCAAACCGTTGCACCGCTAGTATATAGGGCTGCAGCTATTGATTATGTTAGCAGTAGATTAATTGCTGAACTAGTTAGTTCGAATAATCGAGTAATCGGATAAGGAACATAAAAAATACCTGACTTGAGCCTCAAACGGTATTTAAAAAAATGAATAAATGAGGATGTATATACAACAAAAGAACAATTGGCCAACTTACATAGCAAAAGTCTGCTAGCTTAAATGCTATAAAATGCCGTTTTTTTTTCTTTTTCTTTTTTTTTAAACAATGCTCTCAACAAATAGTTCAAACACATATTCCCACAAAAAAACGGCTAAATATACCTTTAAATTAAATTACAAATGCATTAAAAAAACATCTCAAACCAAAACTTAGCTTATGCTGGTCTAAACAGGAAGCAGCTCGATTCAGCCGTGTGAAATGAGGCAGACTAGAAGGCAGTGTATCCACCAAAATCAATAAAACTAAATGCAAACACTATCAAAACAAACCATTACAACACCACTTTCATTAAACGAATACTCGAAGCAGCAAAATTTAATTCAAATATTTTTTTCTAATCGAATACTCGAGTTAATCGAATAATCGTTTCAGCACTACTAGTATGTAATCTGTATTGTGGTAAATTTGTGGTAATATAGATATGCGGTTGGGTATGCAGTCCTGTGAAAAAATTAGGACACCGTATGGAAGCTGTGTGTTTTCTAAGATATTTGTTCATATGGATATTTAATATCAATTTTAACAATCTTGAGAGATTCAAGTAATAGAACTAAACAATTAAAACAGATTTTTTAAATAACTTTCTGTAAAATGTAATTTTAAATAAAGGCAGTTTATATTGAGGAATGAATTGGGACAGCCCCACATTTAGTTCCACATAAAATGGCTAAAATCACACACAGGTGTATCAGATCAGGTGCACATGATTAGAACATCATTACCCAGTGTTTTGAAGGAAGCTTGCTTTATTTAAACCTCACATTCAGTTTGGTGTGCCCCTGACTGTTGAAGTGAGAGAAAACAGCATGGTGAGATCAAAGGAGCTGTCAGGGGTCTTCAGAAAGAAGATTGTAGACTGGTATGAGTCTGGTAAGGGATTTCAAAAGATCTAAAAAAATAAAATAAAATCAGCCATTTCACTGTTCGGAAAATAGTCTACAGGTGGTGGACATTCAAAACAACTGCCAACATGCCCAGGTCTGGCCGTTCCAAGCAAGTTCACCCCGAGAGCAGACCGCGAGATGCTAAAAGAAGTCTCCAAAAACCCTAAAATATCATCATGGAACCTACAGTAGGCTCTTGCTACTGTTGATGTGAAAGTGCATGCCTCTACAAACAGACATCACAAGTTTAACCTTCATGGGAGGTGTGCAAGGAGGAAACATTTGCTCTCAAAGAAGAACATGAAGGCCAAACTGAAGTTTACCAGAGTGAATGTAGACAAAGACCAAACCTTCTAGAATAATGTTCTCTGGTAAGATGAATCTAAAGTGGAAATAGAGGACAGGTTTGGCGTAAACCCAATACAGCATTCCAGGAAAAGAACCTCATATCACCTGTGAAGCATGGAGGTGGAAGTGTCATGGTTTGGGGATGCTTTGCTACAGTAGGACCTGGCCAGCTTACCATCATAGAATCCAGTAGATAGAATTATATTGTGTATCAGAGGGTGTTTGTGGAACATGTGAGATCATCTGTGAAAAAATTATAGCTGAAGCGAAACTGGACCCTGCAACATGACAATGACCCAGAACATACCAGTAAATCCACCACGGACGGGCTGAAAAGGAAGAAATGGAGAGTCCTGAAATGGCCGAGTCAAAGCCCAGCTCTTAATCCTATTGAGATGCTGTGGGGTGACTTGAAACGGGCTGCACATGCAAGAAACCCCTCAAACATCTCACAGCGGAAAGTACTCTGCGTTGGGGAGTGTGGCAAACTTTCTTCAGACCGATGTCAAAGACTGGTAGACGCCAGACGGCTACAAAAAGTGTCTCACTGAAGTTATTTCAGCTAAAGGGGGTAACACTAGCTATTAGGTGGTGTTAAAAATATATTTACGTTATTCTGCTTCATGCTCGTACAGCGCCACAACCTCTCACCCTCCCTCCTGCTGAGCAGTGCAGCCAAACTGTCCAGCTTGCGTTTGGTACTTAAAGTTAACGATGATTGGCAGGTTTGTAGCTTTGATCTTGCCAGAGAAGCTTGGTAGCTCTACGATCAAAGGCACACATCTGTTAATTATTGTCAAACTTGTATATGTGTGCTGTGGCAACTCATTGTGTAAATGAGAGGCTGTTCTCTGCAGCGTGAGTGGACTCACTCAATGTAGCATTTAATAAAGGCGAGCATATTTCTACTTTATTTTTATGTTTAAAAAATTCACAAAGGCAGCACGGTGGAACAGTAACATGTTTGGAACTTTTGTTCCAAAGAAAAAATTAGGTGACATGGACTCAGGTGCATAAATATGCGATCGGGACAATGTTTTAACTCATTATCGGTATAAAAGACACCTGTCCACAACCTCAGTCAGTCACACTCCAAACTCCAATATGTCCAAGACCAAAGAGCCGTCGAAGGACACCAGAGACAAAATTGCCTGCACCAGGCTGGGAAGACCTGCAATAGGTAAAATGCTTGGTGTAAAGAAATTGATTGTGGGAGCAATTATTAGAAAATGGAAGAAATACAAGACCACTGATAATATCCCTTGATCTGGGGCTCCATGCAAGATCTTACCCCGTGGCGTCCAAATGATAACAAGAACGGTGAGCCAAAATCCCAGAACCACACGGGGGGGACCTAGTGAATGACCTACAGAGAGCTGGGACCACAGTATTAAAGGTTACTATCAGTAACACAATGCGCCGCCGGGGACTCAAATCCTGCACTGCCAGATGTGTCCCCCTGCTGAAGAAAGTACACGTCCAGGCCCGTCTGCGATTCGCTAGAGACCATTTGGATGATCCAGAAGAGGACTGGGAGAATGTGTTATGGTCAGATGAAACCAAAATCAAACTTTTTGGTAGAAACATAGGTTCTCGTGTTTGGAGGAGAAAGAATACTGAATTGCATCCGAAGAACACCATACCCACTGTGAAGTATGAGGGTGGAAACATCATGCTTTGGGGCTGTTTTTCTGCAAAGGGACCAGGACGACTGATCTGTGTAAAGGAAAGAATGAATGGGGCCATGTGTTGAGAGATTTTGAGTGAAAATCTCCTTCCATCAGCAAGGACATTGAAGATGAGACGTGGCTGGGTCTTTCAGCATGACAATGATCCCAAACACACAGCCAGGGCAACAAAGGAGTGGCTTGGTAAGAAGCAATTCAAGGTCCTGGAGTGGCCTAGCCAGTCTCCAGATCTCAACCCCATTGAAAATCTGTGGAGGGAGTTGAAAGTCCGTGTTGCCCAACGACAGCCCCAAAACATCATTGCTCTAGAGGAGATCTGCATGGAGGAATGGGCCAAAATACCAGCAACAGTGTGTGAAAAGCTTGTGAAGAGTTACAGAAAACGTTTGGCCTCCGTTATTGCCAACAAAGGGTACATAACAAAGTATTTGGTATTGACCAAAACTTATTTTCCACCATGATTTGCAAATAAATTCTTATAAAATCAAACAATGTGATTTTCTGTTTTTTTTCTTCCACATTCTGTCTCTCATGGTTGAGGTTTACCCATGTTGACAATTACAGGCCTCTCTAATATTTTCAAGTGGGAGAACTTGCACAATTACTGGTTGACTAAATACTTACTTGCCCCATTGTACGTGACCTTATATCAACAGGACGTGTCACCCAAATGTCCCCAAATCAACGGCAAGTGTCCCCAAATTAACCTGGGTGGGTCAAATACCTTTATCTACCACAGCAAAGCCCCATTGTAATTTCTCCAGAAATTGCATTTTTTAGTTTAAGAAAATATTTTTTATGAATGTTTATACTGTATTGAATTATAAATAGCTGCTATTAAGGGTAATAGACGTCCGATACAATTTGACTTGAAGAGTGGCAGCGATTATTTGCCACCAGGCCCTCCCAGTGAAAATGAATTGGACCTCTATTGCCATTGTTGTGTTTTTAATCTAACTCTTCTTCTTTTACTACCACAGCACATATTCTGCGAATACCATACAACTACCATAAATACATTAAAATCCATCTTTATTTTTCCTCTGTTCTTCCCCCGACAGGGTCGACACCCTTATGGAGTCATCGGACGACGACACCCTCAGCGAGCGCTCGTGCGTCAGCGAGCCGTCCTTTCGCAGCGAGCGCTCGGGAGGCTCGCTTTCGCCGTGTCACTCATCGCTGCACGCGGGTCCGCCGGGTGACACGCTGCCTTGGAATCTATCCAAGCACGAGCGGCGAAAGCGCAGGAGCCAGGACTCGGTGCTGGATCCGGCGGAGAGGGCGGTGGTCCGTGTGGCAGGTAAGGAAACTGCTGTTCATGGATTGGATTGTGCTTTGACCAACCCATTGGAGGTCAGAAAACTGCTAAAGTCATGAAAATCGGTGACAAAACAGTGGTATTGAGTGACTTGAGAAATTCAACACCAAGGCCTTACGGTTAAGACAACTTGCAACCCAGTTAATGCGATGTATTTTTCTGTGGACCTGAATCTAGAAATCCCTGACTATGAATAAGTGCGCCTCTTAGAATGATCCCGGCTAGTGGTCCAAACATGCCCGGATTGTCCGGCTCACTCAGGCTTGAAGTCCCATTGTGTCCCACTATTTGCGTCCGGCCGTATCATAGACAATTTGGACGTGTTTGCGCTGACCCTGATCCCCGCGAGGACAAAGGCTGGAATGTGGATCAGGAATCCTTCAGTCGGCCACGTGATTGACAGCTCGGATATTTACGTGGCGACACAGCAGTTAACAAGACCTCGCACTCCGACGTGTCATTTAGACGTCCTCCATCCCGCCTGAAGCGTTTTTTTTTCTAAACAGGCAGTCTCTCCGGTCCCCTGTTGCCTTGGTGACATGGTGTCCCTTTGCCCCCTACCCCTTCCTCGTGTTGCTATGGTGATGAAAGCCATGGCGGCGGGGGTGGAAGAGAGTGACAGCGGGCTTTAAAGAGGGCATAGAAAAGTGAATGAGTTGGGAAGGAAGAAAAGAAGGAGGCTGGGGAAAAGAGGTTGGAGGAGTTAATGACTTTTTCAAGGCAAAGTTGGGTGATTGATCAAGCAAAACTTGGATTGGGGGAAAGTTTGGATAAGACTTGGGGGGAAAATGTGTGCGGTGCAGGCGGATTTTGTTGGCTATTAAAACCATTGTACTCAGAAATAAGTAGTGAAAAGTTCACCTTTTATGGCTGAGATTATGCCAAAATGCATGCAATTTAGAAGAGCACTCTTAAAGGGAACCACAGACACAGAGACTTGTAGTTCTTAAAAGCTAAAGGTTAGTATGAGTTATAATAATTTGTAGGGTTGTTCCGATCATGTTTTTTTGCTCCCGATCCGATCCCGAGCGTTTTAGTTTGAGTATCTGCCTATCCCGATATTTCCCGATCCGATTGCTTTTTTTTTGCTCCCGATTCAATTCCAATCATTCCCGATAATTTTTCCCGTTCATATACATTTTGGCAATGCATTAAGAAAAAAATGAATAAAACTCCGACGGATATATACATTCAACATACAGTACATAAGTACTGTATTTGTTTATTAGGACAATAAATCCTCAAGATGGCATTTAAATTTTTAACATTCTTTCTGTGAGAGGGATCCTCGGATAGAAAGACTTATGACTTTGTATATTGTGACTAAATATTGCCATCTAGTGTATTTGTTGAGCTTTCAGTAAATGATACTGAAGGCCATGCCCAAATGCATGATGGAAAGTGGAACCATGACTGTGCGTAGTGCTACCAATTGATATGTCTTCTCTGCGTTGGGAAATAACATAAGGTGTTGAGAAAAAGATCAATTGCTACCTTGCTTCCCCACATTGCTTCCCATGATATTTCTAATCGAAGGGAGAGGGTTTGTAAGGCTTTAGCCAATTAAAATAAGGCTTCAAAGGCTGCCAAAATTCACTCTACTCATTTTACGCTGCCTTTTAGCTCTCTATATAGGCAAAACGGCGCCATTACAGATGGAGCGCGACAATGCGTGTGTGGGTCGTGCAGCCCATGCATTAATTGTGTTAAATATTTTAATGTGATACATTTTTAAAAAAATTAATTACCGCCGTTATTGGGATAAATTTGATAACCCTACCTTAAGCCTAAACTAAAGACTCTGGATAAGTGTAACATATTATGTCTGTAACGTTAAATACAATTAGAAAACGATTTAATAAAAAAATATATATATACTGTATATATTAAAAAAAGGCATGGCCGATATTTTTTTGCCGATTCCGATACTTTGAAAATGATGTGATCGGACCCGATCGATCGGCATCCCGATCGATCAGGACATCTCTAATAATTTGATATTCAAACCCTTTGTAATGTTTTCGTTTTTATAAAATTTGATGAAGTTGTTTAACTAGTAGGTCGGCCATTGTTCTTGACGATGCAATGCAAAGCTGCCGTACTTCCAGTGTCACTCTTTAGCTACATATACATTAGGGCTGCACGATATGGCCTTAAGTACTTATCACGGTAACTTGAGCAGATTTACCTCGATAACGATAAATGACGATAAATTCGCCCAAGCGGACTGTTGTATAATTTGAAAATCTGAATCAATGCATAAAATACAAATTAACTGTTTCACGTTGATTTATTTGCCAGCTTTCAATTTAACATATTTAACAAATGTTAATGCGGTCTAATCATCGAGTGTATAATTTTTTTTTGTAAACAATATGAATTCAAGTATGAACATTTATAACAGCTTGTAGGACTTAGACAATGCACAACGTTATTAAAAATCAATACGACGACTGTGCAAACATGTCATTGTAACACAAATGACTTACAGCTTGAACAGTACACTTCAAACAGACAAATTATTGATTCGACTGATGTGACATAATTACTCAACACAAGTGTTTACTTCAAGGTTTCAAGTTTTTTTTTTTCCCAGATCATTTTTTAATACATGCACCCCCCACACAGACACACACACACACACACACACACACACACACACACACACACATTAAAGCTATATTGCTCTTTTGCCAATGAAACATTTAAAATTTTATGATGGCAAGAATGACACACAATAAAGCAAGCACATACAGAAAAATAGCTGTGGCCATTAAACGGTCATATTATAGGCTTCGCTGTTGGATTATAATTTATGCTGAATGCTTTACCCTCATAAATGATATAGAAGAAAATACACACACAGATACAAAATAACGCAACTTATTAATTGCTAGATGCAGTCCGTGCCCAATCCACTCATTAAATTCAGCCGTTTTGACAAGGTTAGAGCCGTTATCCGACTCCATCACGTTCATTTGTGGCGTTAGCCGCTAGCATTAGCCTGTAGGCTGGCTTCCAGTAGAAAGCACTGAACGCACCCTCTCCTGAAATCGTGAGAATCAGGGAGGAAAGCGGGTGAAAGACCGTCTCGAGGCCGCCAAGAGTCTACTTAATGTTGGGTGAAAGTTTGGCGAAGCTCCCATAAGCCCGACTCCATACCGTTTGCTTGTAGCGCTGGCCGCTAGCGTTAGCAGCTAGCGTTAGCCTAACAGCCTTCTGTTTGTTCCTGATAACCACGTGACTTCATACGTAAGCATACTGACTGCTTTCTTAAAGGGGAATGAACATAGCTGAACAACACAGAGTCAAAGCGGGATGAAAAGACTATATTTTCTTGTTTTATTAAATTACCGAATTTACCGACATGGTCAAAATTACGTTGATCATTGTGAAGAATTTCAGTAACGGTAAATTTTCGGTATACTGCACGGCTCTACACATGTCATCAGTTCTGCCTTTCCAGTTTGAACCAGAGCGGAAAAGTGATGAGCAGGACAGAACTGTCGAAAATTTACAAAACGAGCATCAAAAGCAAATGAATAAAAGTCTCCAGCAGGAAAGAACCCACGTTTCCCGTGTGGCAGATGAGCGCGTTGACCACAGAACTATACTTCCACGTGATGTTAGAGTCATGGTTTTCCTTATATAGCAATTGAAACCAACATGCGTAGTCTGTCTTTGCAGTAAAACCTGAAAGGGAAATGCAACTGAAAAGAAAGTGCGGCTGGCTTGACCACGGAATTAGAAAACGCGGCTCACTTCGGACAGCAAGCAGACAACCATAACATAGGGATTGTGTAAAAGGGTTTATTGAACACACAAAAAAATACGCGATCGCAAAAAGGGATCGTGACAGTAGGGATAAATATAAACAAAACAAAACCCAAGGGAAAACCGTGGTGAGAAGCAATCGAAAAAAACAAGGCAATGATTCAACTAGCAACGAAGGGATATACAAACTGTCAAATACCACCAAGTCAATATCTCGGCAAGCCGCCTAGGATCGGTTTAAAAACACTGCTGATGAGCTGGAAATGGATGCAGGTACGACATTAGGAACTCATCCCACAGCTCTGAAATAAAACAATCTGACCAGCAGCAGAATGTGACAAAATCAGGCCAGTCGTCACACTAGCTTCACTTGCTAGCTAGCACAGCTATTCTCCCGTTCTAGTCCAATTGCATCATCACCCCCAGCGTAAAACATGGCGCCCTCCGTAGGTCAAAACATGTACTAAATATAATAGATTTTTAAATCAATGGCAATAAAATTTGTGTTTCTAATAACATATTTTTGGAAAAGACAACAATTGTGGCTTATTAGAGCCTACAAGTATCTAAGTCTGAGGTTCCCTTTGAAATCAGACTTCCACATAAGCATCCCAATTCAAAGCATTGTAATGTCAAGTTTGATCTTGTTTCGCCCAACTGTCGTGTACATTTATGATATCTTTTACCTTTGCCCTCATGCCACAAAATCTCATCTCTTTCACTTATCATATCGCCTACCATAATTTGAGTTAAATGGGTTAATCTGTTATCGAGAAATTCCTTGTCTGACCTTTGACCTCATCACCTCAAACTTTAATCCGCTGTTCTGTTTCATATTACAAACATATCCTGCAAATTTGACCAAAATCTCTTTATTCTTTCTTGCATTACCTTGAACACAAATATACAATTACACACTATAAAGTTTTGAGTGGCGAGTAAACACACTACTACCATCTACTGACCAGGTGTCATGACCCAAAGAATTTTAGCATTGCATTAAAAATAATATTCATCTTTATATGTACTTATGTTCTTCCTTCATGTGTTTTGCATAGTATAGGATACACACAGCAATGACATTTCTCAATGTCCTGCAGCAAGAATGCCCATTACGTATGAATCTTTACGTTAATCCCTATTGGATTAATAATATAATCTGTGCGTCGCCCACCGTCGAAGCTGCTTTATGGAGATTATCCGTTGATGGTTTAAAGGAGAGGACAAAATGCCATACAGCATTGAAGGCTACAATATAGCAAATAGGTCAGCAAGTCAAAGATAGCAACTTTCATGTAGATTTAGAGTAGTCAGTTCCTCCATTTTGCCTTTAGGTGGCGATATGTACCCTCAATTCAGGTTTGAGCTGGTGTTGCCTTTACAGACAGTCTGAAATGACAGCTTTGTGTTTCCATAAGGGAGTCTTTCATGATGATGTAATATCAGCAATAGCCATGTAGAGGACGCTAACGCTCCAGCTTTCCTCGAATCCTTCTTTGCCAGCCGGTTAGCTTGGCACGCTAGTAGCCACGTTTGGCCGCCGGGCTTTGAGATTCCTGCGGCGGCGTCGGCGCTTCCTGACGTGGCCGGCAGAGAGGGATGGAAGACAGCCACGGCATGCCGAACCCAGTCCCAGCACACAGCCGAAGATAGCGACACCTACTAAGGAGGAGATCGGCGTTAGGAGCGGCCATTTACGGCTGGGAAGAAGCTCCTGGAAGCATTGGGGCGGCTCGCTGACGTATACAGCCGGGGAGAGGAAGCGCGGGTCCGGATACGTATCGGCCTGATAGACCCCCCCTCCCCTCCTACCCCCACGATCTCATCGGGTTGGAAACCGACACTATCGGTCCCCTCCAATTCGGGGTTTCTCATCTGGTGCATGTGGGCTGAAGCTCCGTCCCCCTAGCATATGAACAGCTGTCGCCGGTAGTTGATGATATAAGGAGGGACTCCTTGGAGGGAGACGCCGAGCTGTGTGACCGTGCGCACCAAACAGCACGCTCATAATGGATAGATAACATTTATATAACCTCCAACGGACGTTTTTCACCACTGAAGACTTTTTTGGTGCTTTTATCGACTATTTGCGGGATTTATTGGGCCAAATGCGGCGAGCCCGGCCGTGAATAGGACGCCGGGAAAGGGGGAGATATCCAGCCAGCCGGCGGAGCGGGGCCACTGCGGTATTCCGACCCTTAAAGCACTATGGCCGGATTCATACCCGGCCTGCTGCCGTCCAACCACTCCCAGGAAAAGCAATTCACCCAGGCTTATGAGGATGTTTTGGAACGATATAAAGGTAACGTTATAGTAAGAGAAGGCGTGGGAAACGTCATTAGGTACACCTGCACAAGTCAAATTCTAGCTTTACTATCAGTCCACTAAAAACATTAAAGGTCTAACTTCTTGTTTAGTTATTTTTACAGGATATTATATTTGTTTGGGTGTTTTCATGTTAATGATGAGTTATTCCGAACATATTTAGTTCTATTGTTTTCTTTTTTGGTAAATTTATTCATTTTCTTTGGGTGTTCATATTGTCATTTTTGCTTAAAGCAACACTAGGTAACTTTTCAACCTTTATAAAATATTTTCATAACATTTGTGACTGACAACTAGTTGAATGACAGCTTTATTATATTTTGAGGGGGTCTGTATTGCTTTCGCCGGTGTTCGGCAATAGGGGAGGTTTGGTACCTCACGATACGATTTGATTTGCGATGCAAAACTCACGATAACGATGATCTCAAGATATAGCGATACAAAAATTATCGATACAAGGTCAGAAAATCATTCTATGATATTCTACAAAACAACTAATAAACAGAAAAACAAGCTATCTTCATCCTCGTGCTGTAAGATTTTCACTAGTAGACGTCCAATCCATTTGAACTGGGAGGGTGGCAGCGAATTAACCCCTCCCGTCAGTGGAAGCCAATGCCAGGCAACGAGGTAATTTTGGGACATTTCAGGTCAATTACTTGCTGATTTTCAGTCAATTCCTGTTGATTTTGGGGCATTTTACTGCTCACTTCCTGTTGATTTTGGGTTACAGAACAGGATGTGACCAGGGAATGAGTAGACAGTTGCCACGTTTACATGGAGCCAAATATTCCAATTACAATCGGAATATTTGTTCAAACCGAATAAATGTGTTCCATATAAACACCTCATTCGGAATGAACAGGCCCAAACCGAATGGAATTTCATTCCGATTGACAGGGGTGGAATATTCCTTTTCCCAAACCGATTAGAAGTAAAATTATATCATGTAAACAGGGAAGCGGAATGGTGTCTGGTTGCGTTCTTTCTGCACATGCTCCGTACTGACGTGGTGACGTCACTTGGTGACGTAAGTAACGTCACTTGGAACATGGCTTCCAAGCACACGCACAGCGCACCCACACAACTTTTTAAAAGAACGGCGTATCATTCTGAAGTTTTGTTTCCACTCGAAAAGTTAAAACAGCAGCTGATCTGACGATCGATCTAGAGCTGAAACGAGTACTCGAGCAACTCGAGTAACTCGAGTTTAAAAACTGATCCGAGTAATTTTATTCACCTCGAGTAATCGTTTATTTTGACAGCTCTAAGCATCACGTTTTGCTAGGACTACTTTTAATGCGGGACAACGCGCTGTCACGTGCGGAGAGGAAGAAGGGAAAAAAAAAAAAACTTACCGCAGCCGACAGCCGCCACAAACGACGCCGACGTTGCTAAATACTAGCCCGCACAATGCTACATTGGTAACAGGCAGCGTCTGGCGCGTCTCATAGAGATCACATGTATGTTGAACTAGATGCGAAATGACAGACTCGGCCGCGTCTGGGCAGCGTTTGTAAACAGCCGCCATCTTAAAGCAGTACAGCGCTAAGCGCTAATAAAGAGCGCTAATAAAGAGCGCTAAGCGCTAATAAATAAGATAAACGTTACTGTCGCTACTAGCTCACGGAACGTTAGCCCTGCGGAGGGCTAGGTTTCAATTAATTATGACCACTGTCGATGCGTGGCTAACGTGTCTTACATACAGGCTTTAACATAACATAGCATTGTGGAGTGATGAGGGTGTAAAATAAAAACTTAATCATGCTAACTATCAATTTTAGCTCAGTAGTCATTGCTGGATAAAACACCGAGTAGCACTGGTCCCTAATGTGCTCCAATACAGCCTGTATCATACATTTATTTTGAACACTGCAAAAACTCAAAATCCTATCAGGACTTACAGTTTAGACTAACTTAAAACTTAACTAGAACTTAAAAATGGCTTGACACAAAGAGAAATTCAATTGAAACACGTGGGAAAAAAATCCTAACTTTTAAGTGATGTGTGTTATCAAGCGTAACGACATTTTTAGGTAAGATATATATATATATTAATAAGATCTAAAAGTTTTTTGAGTGAAAGCAGTGAGTTAGTCTTTTTTTTTTAATTCTAGTTACACCTGAGATGCAATTGTTGGCTGTTTTCAACAATATACAACGAAAATAAAGACATTGATTGACTGAAAATGGTTCAAGATTAGATGAAATGTCTTGTTTTCTCATGTATATGTATAATTGCTCTTCACCTAAAAATATATTTGTTTTATCCGATTACTCGATTAATCGATAGAATTTTCAGTCGATTACTCGATTACTAAAATATTCGATAGCTGCAGCCCTAGATCGATCTCCATGTTTTGCAACAGGACGTTTTGATTAATCTGCGCATGTCAGACGGCAGTTGTCAAACGTCCTTTCGGAATAAAGGCAGACACATGTAAACGCTGGATCGGAATAGATGAAGTGACATGTAAACAGCTGATGTGAAATTTCCATTGAATGATTTGAATCGGTATGAATAAAAGTCAGCATGTAAACGTGGCTAATGAGTCACCCTCAACAGAAGTTACCTGTAAATGCCCTAAAATTAACAGAAAGTGACCAGTGAATGCCCCGAAAATCGGAAAGAGTGACTGTGAATGCTCTGGTTTCGAATGAACGATCGTTCATACGACCTTTTTTTTTTTTTTTTTTTTTAAAACATTGACACCTTTTTAAAACAACATCTCACTTGCGCAAGCATCTGCACACATGCGCACATCGGTTAAAAGCGGCGAGTATTCACTATTTTTGTTTTTATTGAGTGTTTTCTAATCACCTTTTTACTGACTCAAAAATACTTTTTGCATGTATTATTAGAGGTGGGAATCTTGGGGCACCTAGCGATTCGATTACGATTCAGAGGCTCCGTTTCGACTATAAATCGATTATTGTTGTGCACCTCACCCCCCTTTTAATGTTTTGTAGATTAGTTCCAGAATTGTTCAAAAATCCTCTCAGGCTAAACCAAACTACTATTTCAGTATCAAAATAACAGTTAAAAACGGTAAATAAAATATTCTAGTCCCCATTCTGTATCAGCAGCTTTAAACTACATTCAGTTATTTTAGTGTTGTGAATCAACCGTTAAAGTTGTTAACATTGCTCCCGTTATTCCATAATATCTCTTCTCTCCTTTCGACATTTCAAAGTTTTAAAACTGTTTCATCATTTAAAGAAAAATTCAAGTCAAGATTTTGCCGATTTAGTAGTATATTAGATAAAAAGTTAAATAGGTTTGCTACAACAGAGCCCTTTAGAGAAGTCTACCGCTTAAACATGGCGGCTGTTCACTAACGCTAGCAAGTCTTTCATTTCGCATCTAGTTCACAATACATGTTCTAACGCTGCCGTTGCCTGTCATTTCGCATCTTGTTCTGCATATATGTAATATCTACCGTGGCCGTATGTTTGTAGCAACTAGCAACTGTGCGGTGTCTGTAGCGGCTGTCGGCCGCAGTCAGGTATTATTGTTTTTATTTATTTAACGGCATGAGTTGAACATGATATTTACTCTCTGTCCGTTCCTCATTGCGTCCTGAAGACCGCGCTGACTGTGTTTTAATTCCGCTTTACCTGGTATAATTCAATAATCGGAATTTGGATGTTTGTGAATCGTTCTTGAATCTTCCACGGGTGAATCGCGAATAATCTAAGAATCTGAAATTTTGCAAGCCTTTGTGTATTACCCTGTCATACTTTTAACCTTTGTGTTTTTTTTGTGGTAGCTTTAAAGCAGCTGAACACATTAGTCACGTGGCGTACTGTCCTTATTTGATATAACTACATTTAAGTTTTTCTGAAGGCATTTTTTTGTACGTTCTGCCTGTATGCATCTAAACAAAACAGGTTGAGAGCGCAGGGTAGTACTTTGGGTGTCAAATTCACCTCATGTTAGACATTTCGCCGATGTAGGACATTTTGGCAGAACACCGGCACTAATTAACTTTGAGGAGGGTGGTAGGAACCCTGCTACACAAAAAAATGCTTTACGGCATATGTCACTTCCCCCTTTTCCCATTCATTATAAAGACTGATGTCGATGCTGACGCTTTCGTTTGAATTATGCAATTATAGGAGAGCAACAACAGAGACAAAAAGTTTTGTCTGAGGACAAAAAACAAAAACGGAGGCTACCAGGATATACAGAATAAACATTGGCCTGACTTTCACTCGCTGACGTGCCCCCCCCCAACGCATTGAAAACGTGTCTTGGGAAACTAAAACATAACGAGATGGATGCCCGTTGTCATCTGACGACATGAGAACGAGATGAAAATTCACTATACTTTGTCATAAATTTACAATGTGTGGTATTTTCTTATCGTATGTGGAGTTAAAACGCATTTAGCAATGTTTGTTCGTGTCACTCATGTGACGCGCTGCGCCTCCCCTGGACCTCCCTGCCCCACACACAGGCTTAACCGTGTGCCCATTCTAGGCTCCTTTTGTGAAATGCATGTGTCAGGTGCTGCTTGATAAGTTATGTTTTCTTATCTTGGCTATGCCATGTTGCTTTAGCCGTTAAAGATCTGTTCTGAGTGATCATCAAACACTAAACTAACTTGTAGCGTTAGCATAATGCAAAGCGTTCGCGTTAGCATTAGCATTTAGCGCGGTGTGTTACTAAACTCTTGGAAAACTAAGTTCGTGCCGTCCTGGTGAGTTCAATTAATTGCAAATAATGTGCTGTTTTCCAGCTGAGTGTCATCATGAAAATGGTGATATCCTTGTAGACTCTACAGTTATGTGTTCGTCTGTCATGCTCATTCGAAATACAGTTATGTGTTTGTCTGTCATGCTCGTGAAATTGTTGGAAACCTTTATTCATGGACTAACGCTTTTGAAGTTTATAGACGAAACATTTTGAGAATTGTCGACTAAAACTAGACGAAATTTGTCTAGTTTTCGTTGACTAAAATATGACTAAGACTAATTAAGTATTTTCGTTAGAGGTGCACGATAATTATCGGTCCGATAATAGGAATAATGACGTCATCCCAATAAATCTGATAACATAATATATTATCGGCCCTATTAATTTTATTTTTTGCACGGGGTCGGATTGGGATTTGTGCGTTTGTTTCCACTCCAGTTTTTCCAGTATGCAAAGTTTTGTTACAGTCTTTGTTTTTTTCATTATAATAATGTTCATTTCATCATGAAAATTCTGGTTCGTTCAAAGGCAAATCTAAGCTGAATCAACCACCAGTATTTTTGACCTACAGGTGTTCAAAAACTCAGGTGAATATACATTGAAAAATTATTTATATATTATCGGTTATCGTATTGGTATCGGCCTTGAGGAGCAGGAAGTTATCAATATCGGTATCGGTTTCAAAAAATGGATATCGTGCGCCCCTAATTTTCGTTCAAAAGACTAAGATGAAAATTAAAGTGGCTGCCAAAAACAACACTCCTTTACACAGCCGCTGGAAAGGGTTAGGGTTAATCCATCTGCAGGCGGCATCATGATTTTATGACACTGTGCGGGTGTGCGCTGTCCTCATGGGAAACGCAATCTTCCTTATAGCTAAACATTACCGCTTCTGTCCACCGGCGCTAAATTTGGCCAAAACTGAAAATTTATCGAGTTAGCATTGAGACACTAATAAACTAATGTCATGTTAAATTCTCATAAATTGGACTCCAGTCATTATCCTCAAAACTAGAATAAAACCTAAAATTTAAAAAGAAACCTTTCAGGCAATAGTCTAAATATCTGAGAAGGTATAGATCTTTTTTCACAAAAGATGACCTACATTAATTATTAACCTAATGCACTGATACTCCAAATGAAGCACTAGCTACTTACTTTTATGTGCCTTCTCTTGAACCACATGATTTTCTGTGATAATTTTGAAAATGGGAGTTGTCACATTGTTGTGCCAAAGAATCTGTACTCAGTACTTCTGAAATCTCCAAATTGGAGCTAATCCTTGATTTTGAGTAGTATTCTTTTGAAAGATATATTCGTCTCTGCACTTTACAATCATATAAATTGAATTACCCATATCTCAACAGCTCCAATACAACAATCTCTTTTACAGTGTCAGTGGAGTATTAACTTAATATGATCATTATTATTGAGTGCTTGTGCCAATATTTACAGTAGTTGATATTTCACACCATCAGTTTTAGTTTAAAAAAATGAAACCGCTGTCAGTACATGTACTACCATTAAGATGATGTACTTGTAAGGGCAGTTAATAATGTGACATTTTATACTCTGGTCAGGATTTGTTAAAACAATGCATGTAAGTCACATGTTTGTGCTCATTCCAGCGCACACGGGATTTCTTCTTCTCACATGTTTTTGGAATAATAACCTTCAGTTCCGTCTGCTCCGCTTTGGCTGCCCTTTCTCCCTATTCTAATGACTTGTGTACTTTTGGATACACTGGAGGAAGCACTTTTACGGAGTCACCCCCGCCCTGCCCGACATCCGTCACCTTGTGTTTGTGCTGTAAATATCAACCCCGCTGCTGTGCAGGCCAGGGTAAATGTCCAGTTCGGCATTGCTGAGAATCCCGTGTCGGGACCACCCAACCCCTCCGCTTTCTGCTGCAGTGCACCCTGTTTCATAACACCCCCATCACACTTAAAAAAAAATGAATGCCTCTGTTCAAATTGACAGCCGGTAGGCTTGGGTCACATGTGTGATGAAACTGAGCTGGGCAGTTTAATTATTGATTATGCTAATGAAATAGAACTCCACCGGGTTTAAGAGCGCATGTGTGTGTGTGTGTGTGTGTGTGTGTGCTCTTCTGACATTTAGATTGCTTTTTCAGCACCCAGGCAACACTTTGCTCATCCTTCCGTTAAGGTTTCTGTTAAAGAAAATCTTTTTTTATGCTGCAGG
Source organism: Corythoichthys intestinalis (assembly GCF_030265065.1). Taxonomy (NCBI): domain Eukaryota; kingdom Metazoa; phylum Chordata; class Actinopteri; order Syngnathiformes; family Syngnathidae; genus Corythoichthys; species Corythoichthys intestinalis. The sequence continues at coordinate 26,850,309 of NC_080416.1, forward strand.
ATGTTTGCGCCTCTTGTTAAATATTGTGAAGCAATGATAGGCTAAGGCTACATCTGGTAACACATAAAGTGATCGCTGAATTAAATGTCTAAAGCTTATATAGTTTTAAATATCCTGTATAGGACAGTTGTGAAGAAATTTTTAAGTTTTATTCAATTCAAAACGACAAGACATTTAATTAGGGCTGCAGCTATCGAATATTTTAGTAATCGAGTAATCGACTGAAAATTCTATCGATTAATCGAGTAATCGGATAAAACAAATATATTTTTAGGTGAAGAGCAATTATAAATATACATGAGAAAACAAGACATTTCATCTAATCTTGAACCATTTTCAGTCAATCAATGTCTTCATTTTCGATGTATATTGTTGAAAACAGCCAACAATTGCATCTCAGATGTAACTAGAATTTAAAAAAAAGACTAATTCACTGCTTTCACTCAAAAAACTTTTAGATCTTATTAAAAAAAAAAAAAAAAAAAAATATATATATATATATATATATATATATATATATATATATATATATATATCTTACCTAAAAATGCCGTTACGCTTGATAACACACATCACTTAAAAGGTAGGATTTTTCCCCACGTGTTTCAATTGAATTTCTCTTTGTGTCAAGCCATTTTTAAGTTCTAGTTAAGTTTTAAGTTAGTCTAAACTGTAAGTCCTGATAGGATTTTGAGTTTTTGCAGTGTTCAAAATAAATGTATGATACAGGCTGTATTGGAGCAAATTAGGGAGCAGTGCTACTTGGTGTTTTATCCAGCAATGACTACTGAGCTAAAATTGATAGTTAGCATGATTAAGTTTTTATTTTACACCCTCATCACTCCACAATGCTATGTTATGTTAAAGCCTGTATGTAAGACACGTTAGCCACGCATCGACAGTGGTCATAATTAAATGAAACCTAGCCCTCCGCAGGGCTAACGTTACGTGAGCTAGTAGCGACAGTGACGTTAATCTTATTTATTAGCGCTTAGCGCTCTTTATTAGCGCTTAGCGCTCTACTGCTTTAAGATGGCGGCTGTTTACTAACACTGCCCAGACGCGGCCGAGTCTGTCATTGCGCATCTAGTTTAACATACATGTGATCTCTATGAGACTTAACAGACGCTACCTGTACCAACGTAGCATCGTGCGGGCTAGTATTTAGCAACGTCGGCTGCAGTAAGTTTTTTTTTTTTTCCTTCTTCCTCTCCGCACGTGACAGCGCGTTGTACCGCATTAAAAGTAGTCCGAGCAAAACGTGATGCTTAGAGCTGTCAAAATAAACGATTACTCGAGGTGAAAAAAATTACTCGGATCAGTTTTTAAACTCGAGTTACTCGAGTTGCTCGAGTACTCGTTTCAGCTCTACATTTAATATTGTTGATTTTAATAATGTTGATTTTGAAAACTAATGCAGTGGCCAGTTGGTTGAATGGCCTCAATTGATTTAAGAGGACAGACTGATCCCTAACCACGGGTTCGTGGCACATTTGCTACCAGGCCGCAGAGAAATAAATAAATTATTTATTGATAATGACAGCAATCTGGCTTGTGCCTCTTGACACATCAATATGCCTGTCAACTGTATTGACTAATCCAAGTAGAGATTTGTGTACGTCGCCCTCTGGTGGTTGGCCACCATTACTGGTGTGTTGGCACACCTATAGCAGCCCAGCGTCATTCGATGTAAACATTGATGTTTGCTGCTGTTGGCTGTGTACAGGTTTTTTTGGCATATGGCAAAATTGCTTTTGGCAAATGGCAATTTTTTGTCATTGGCAAAATGGCTTTTGGCATATAGCCTTCTTTTTTCAGGCCATGCACATCCAAATTTCCCAATCATTTTCAATGGCAGAAAAACGTGTTGCCAGTTAACGGTGCCAGTTGTATGTTAGTGCGCTGTAATGGTAAGTGTTATAGTCAAACATTTTTCCTGCCATTGACCATAAATGGGAAATTTGGACGCGCATGGCAGTCAGTGGCATGGACGTGCATGGCATGCAAAAAATGCAACATGTTAAAAAATGCAATATGTTTAAAAAAAAAAAAATAAATAAATAAAACTGCCATATGCTAAAAGCCATTTCCCATCATATGCGACAAAAACTGCTATATGCCAAACACATGCCAAAAGACAATTTGCCATATACAAAAAAAACTGCCATATGCCAAAAGCCATTTTGCCATACGCCAAAAAAACTGCCATATGTCAAAAGACATTTTGCTGTGTGTCAAATACCACATTTGGTTCTTGCTTTCTCTCAAAAAAGGCCCACACCACACCGGTCTGTGGTGCAAAAAAGGTTGGTGACTACTGACCTTTTATATAAATGAATTTCGTTTGAAAGGTGGTTGCTCAAAGTTGAAATATGCAAATTGCAAATAACCTCTGATAAGAGTGAAAATAACAACACAAAAAATGTCCCCGCTTGCCATTTTGTGACGTCTTTAATGTTCACGCACATACACACTGATAACTTCGAGCACAGGCATCTGGGATGGGTTATCAGTGTTGTTTTTGGCCTTTTAATTTTAAATTTAATTTTCGTCTTTTGGACAATAATACTTGGTCTTGTTTTAGTCATTTCAAAATGTGTTGGATAGTTTTAGTCAACGAAATCTCATACAAATTTCTTCTAGCTTTTGTTGACAGTAAGTCAAAATGTATTCGTTTATAAAATTCAAAACGTTTAGTCCAAAAATAAACAAATAAAGGTTTCCAGCAATTTGGAATGACAGACGAGCACATAATTAAACAGCTAGTCTTCAAGGAAATCTCCATCTTCGTGATGAAAATACACACTCAGCAGGAGAACGATATTGTTTTCAGTTAATTAAACTCACCTGGCTGCCATGAAAAAAAAAAAGTTGCCCACGAGTTTAAGACGATGCGCGCCACGCCAAATGCTAATACTAAGGCTAATGCTTCAAGTTATATTCAATGCTTGATTATCACTCAGCAAAAACCTTTAACTCATTCACTCCCAGCCATTTTAACCGGTGCAACCCCCGGCCGTTTTACTGGATTTTGACTTATTTTGCAAGGCCTACAGAAAATTCTGTTCTATTGCTATATAAACACAGAACCCACCAAAAGAAATATTACTCTCTTCTTTCAGCAGGAAGAAAAAGTAAGTTCATATCTTTTTCCATTCTTTAGAAATCAGCATTAGAAAATAGCTTAGTTTGAGCAGTTTTCCAATTTCTGGTGAAAAAACAGAAATTGAGCTTTTTGTGAAAGCATACATTTCAAACATAACTTTGATTTTTATTTTTTGCTTTAGTTACATCCCAAACATCTGAATGTTTTCATTTTACAAATCAACATAAACAACAAGACAAATAGAGCTTTTGATCGCAAAGTAACAATTTATTTACACATAACTAACTGAGAGATGACGCTGTTGTCGCCGCGACAAACTTTTCCCTCATCGCCGCCTATCTAATAAAAATGGATTTTTTGAGTCCCTGCGCGGTCTGCTCGGCGAGCAGCACGGACTCAACGGCATCGTCCGCTGCACTGGTGGTCCCGGTCATTCTGCTCGGTCGTCCAGCGCCTGGCATCCCGGGCGTCCTCTAGGTTGTTCTCCATTCAGTCGTCTTCCGCCGGCACCCGGCTGTGCGGCCCGGCCGTTCGTTGCCTTTGAATCGGGTTGCGGGTCTTACCAAATGCGCTACTGCCATCCAGTGGCCAGTTTTATTGCTTTAAAATGGATTTTCATCTTTGTGCTTTGGAGCTAAATTGAATCAGAACTCAGAGATGTCTCTTGTGAAAAAACTAGGGCTGTCAAACGATTAAAATTTTTAATCGAGTTAATTACAGCTTAAAAATTAATTAATCGTAATTAATCGCAATTCAAACCATCTATAAAATATGCCATATTTTTCTGTGAATTATATATATATTCTGTAAAATAAATTGTTGGAATGGAAAGATAAGACACAAGATGGATATATACATTCACCATACGGTACATAAGGACTGTAGTGGGCATTTCACTCTACTGTCATTTAAATCTGTCTATGCTGTCCTCACTCCGAAGCGTCTACTTTTTCCAAAGCTTGACAGCTAGTGAACGACGCCTTAATAATCAGACTTCTTTCTTTTTCATCTGATTTATTAATAAAATGGCCTCAAACTATTGTCCTCTTTAGACCGTAAAAAAAAAGTACACAAGCATTGCATTAGCAACAACGTTAGCTTAGCACGCTATACAGGTAAACATAAACAAAAAGCGTCTCATACAAAAAATATTAACATTTCGCTAATTAACATAATATGTACATTCTTTACAACAACCATACTTACGGACAAATCTTGTCCAAGGATCATATAAGCACAACAGAGACGTTGTGCAGCCATATTGAACAGGCAAGAAAAGAATAAACCATGTCGCAAAGCGACCACAAGAGTTCGCTGTTAGACAGCAGAAAAAGCCTTGCTGTAAAACTTACCAAAAGGCAGAATACTGTCTGAGCGGGACATGTGCGTTAATTGCGTCAAATATTTTAACGTGATTAATTTAAAAAATTAATTACTGCGCGTTAACGCGTTAATTTTGACAGCCCTAAAAAAAAAAAAAAAAAAAAAAAAAACGTAAATGACGTATAAATACATCTTTGTGACACTGAAACAATTAAAAATAGAACGTATTTATACGTTTTTGGGAGCAAATGAGTTAAAGGCTAAAGCAACACGGTCAAGATAAGAAAACAATTTATACCATGTGTTTTCAAAACAAGCAAGTCTGGAGCCTGGAGAGGACACCGGTGAGTAAGTGTGGGTGTAGGGCGGTGCGGGCCGTGGTACGTAGCACGTCAAATGAGTGACACAACCAAACACTGCTACGATGCATGCTAACTGCACACACGATAAGAAAATGTCACACATTGTGAACTTATGACGGAAACTATGGCGCATTTTCATCTCGTCAGATGAAAACTAGCATTCGTCTCGTGATGTTTTAGTCTCCCAAGAACAATTGATAAAATGTCTGTCCCCAGAACAAGCGGTCACTTCTTGGAAATACTGGCTTTTATTCACATTTTCTCGAGTATTACACATTAATTATCAAATTTATTTTATTAAATGAGATTCTTACTGCTGTGATGCAAATAAGCAAGATGTCTGTCTTGTCATTGAAATTCAAGAGAGTAGAGCAGAGCAATTTGTAACTCACATTAAATCTGCTGAATTGCTAGTGAAGAAACTGGACCATTGTTGGTGCTAACAGGAATTTTTAGTACAATTACCACAAAAATGGCCTGTAATTATGATCTTATCTGATCTCTCTTGTATTTTTGTGCTATGTGTGCGTATGCTCCGCAAGATGGCTACATTTTGATCCTAAAGCGGTATTTGGCGTAGTATGCTGCTAGTTTGCATGACTTTTTGTATCAAAATTCTGATCAGTCTTAAAACCACTTGCCGTTTCTCTTCCTGCTTTGGTCTCGAACGTGTGCATATACCCTTATCCTAACCGTATGCGTGTGCCAGCTGTTTGTGTGTCGAGACAAATGTGAACTTGGCTCGTCGGGCATGCGGAGTAGCTCGAGCGAAACCGGAGGAGGGACATGGGATATGTGTTAAATCATTCACAGCAGTGTGTGTGTGTCTGCGTGTATTTGTGTTGACGTGTGCTGCCGACTCACAACAATGCCAGGATGTCTACAGTCATAGCGTCAGGGTCACTGGTGGAAAAACACCGGGTGGGATGAGAGTCAAATATGCAACTGAGTCAGTGGAAAAGCAAACCATCATGTGATATTTTACCTCGATTCACCTTCTTAGAAATAAAGAAATTCTCCCTTATAAATTGCATTTTTACTTGAAGATGAAGTAAGTCCGCGTACGGAAGTTGCAGAGTCAGCTAACTGAAATCCTTGCGGAGAAACGGCGGAAGTTTGACAGGAAAGCCAACAATTGGAGGCTAATATGAAAAAATTCCACTGCAGTACTGCTGATGCCTTTTTATAAATATAGAATGTGTGTATCTGTGATTTCAATATGTGTTGTTGTGTTGCATTAGATGGTTTTGTTCAACATTGTCAGCATTTAATGCACTAAAATTGTTGTGGCTTACATGCTTAAATCAAGAGATGGGTAGTAACCTGTTACATTTAATTGAGTAACTCATACCTGTCAATCCGAGGCCGTTGGCAATCTTACAAATAGTGGCGTATGCCCTTACAAATTGGTGACTAATCTTACAGCGTCTTATATAGCGTGCAATATGAAACCAAAATAAAACTAAATTTTTAAAATAATATGAATTTATTGGTAATATTGTCACATATAGCCTGGTGCAATCAAAGAACAATATCTTCAGCTACATCATGATTACTAAAATTTAACTGTGACTTTTGTTATAATTGTAAGTAGCACTTTTGGCAATTTCTATCATGTCTTTTGATGGCTGCACTTCAGCTCGCAATTCAGTTTGACTTGAAGGTAGTTTGTTAGTGTGTCCAATTATAAATTAAAAAGGTCAATTGATAAAATTAATTTACCGATGCAATCTTTGAGTCAGGGAACTTTTCTTTTGCTGATTCTGAGAAGTGATCAGCAATAGTTGCGGTCAAATTGTGTTCGGCAACAAATTGGCAGAATAAAATCTCCGCTTTCGTCACTTTTAATTCTGCAGACTCCATCTTAATGACAAGTGTTGTTAATCTTACTTTAAAAAAGTAATTAATTACAGTTACAAATTATCTCCCAAAAAGTAATTGAGTTAGTAACTCAGTTACCTGAATGTAAGAGTAATTAGTTACTTGGCAAAGGAGCTGGTGTTACCTTTCATGTTTTTTTTTTCATTTAAAAAGTAAAAATAAAAAAACACCATAGTAACCTTTGCTATGTTTGGAAGTCATTTAATGTTGCGAATCAAGCGTTAAAGTTGTTATAATTGCTCCCGTTTTTGCAATAGTTCCCTTCTGTCTGCTTTCGACATGTGAAAGTTTTAAAACGGTTTCATCATTTAAAGATGGATTCAAGTCAAGATTTTGCTGATTTAGGAGTATTTTAGATAAAAGGTTACTTGGGTTCGCTAGGGAGGTTCACTACAACAGAGCCTTTCCGAGAAGTCTACTGCTTTAAGATGGCGGCTGTTTACCAACGCCGTCAAGTGTATCATTTCGCATCTACTTCATATACTTGTGATTAGAGGCGTGCGAAATTTCCGATTCTTAGATTATTAGCGATTTGGCCGTGAAAGATTCGAGAACGATTCACAAATATCCAAATTCCGATTATTGAATTATACCAGGTAAAGCGGAAGTAAAACACAGTTAGTGCGGTCTTTGGGACGCAATGATGAACGGACCGAGAGTAAACATTATGTTCAACTCATGCCGCTAGATAAAAAAAAAAAACAATCATACCTGAATGCGGCCGACAGCCGCTATAAACAACGCCCAGTTGCTAGTTGCTACAAACATACGGCTACAGTAGATATCACATATATGTAGAATTAGATGCAAAACGACCAACGACGTCAGTGTTAGAACATGTATTATTGAACAGAGATGCGAAATGACAGACTTTCCGGCGTAAGTAAACAGCCGCCATCTTAAAGCAGTTGACCTCCCTAGAAGGCTCTGTTGTAGCTAACTTTATTAACTTTTTATCTAAAGCACTCCTAAATCGGCAGAATCTTGTCTTGAATCTATCTTTAAATGATGAAATAGTTTTAAAACTTTGACAAAAGTAAACAGAAGGGAAATTATGGAATAACGGGAGCAATTTTAAAAACTGTAACAGTTGATTCACAACATTAAATTAATTGAATGTAGTTTAAAGCTGCTGATACAGAATGGGGACCGGAGTTTTTTTATTTACTGTTATTTTTGTATATTTGTTTACTGTTATATGTTAACTTGATACTGAAATAGTAGTTTGGTTTAGCCTGAGAGGATTTTTGAACAATTTTGGGACTAATGTACAAAACATAAAAAAAAAAAAAAGAAAAAAAAAAGGAGGGGGGTGCATCAATAATCATTTTATAATTGAATTGGAGCCTCTGAATCATAATCGTAATCGAATCGTTAGGTGCCCAAAGATTCCTAGCTCTACTTGTGATATCAACCGCAGCATCACGTGGGCGTAGTTTGTAGGCTGTCGGCTACAGTCAGGTATTATTGGAGCCACCTAGCCTAGCATCGCGTTTGCAACGGCGTCACAACTCCCCTTTTCCCACTCCCGCTCTTCTTTCTCCATGTCTCTGACTTTTCTCGCGCCATTCAACTAACGTAGTAACGAATAGTAACGCACATTGTCTCGTTGCGGTGGCAAAATCCGAACGGAGGAAAAAAAAAACGTAATGCACGAAAAATACAGATTTTGAACGTACGGCGTACACATTTAAAAATCAATGCTCACTTGTACAAATTACGCCGAAACCGTACAACTTGACAGGTATGGTAACTACTTGAGACAAATGTACTTCTTAGAGTAGTGTTACTAAGCCATACTTTTTAGTTGAGTAGATTTGTGAAGAAGCGCTACTCAGTACATTTTTTGGATGATTAACTTTACTTGAGTAGTAATTTTTTGAAGTAACGCTAATCTTACTTGACTCAGATTTTTGGCTACTCTACCCACGTCTGGATATACTTTTTAATGCAGGAAAACTGACGTGTCATTTTTTTGTTGGGTTTGTTAGGTTTGTCTGACTGTATTCTTTTTACGTGGGATAACTACTTTGTGTTTGCATGTCTGTGCGTTTTCGGCTTGACAATCCATGCCCAAGGATGGCATTACAGTGTTGGGCTCACTGTATATTTAACAGCTCTGACTCATCAGTCCTTCCTCTCGCATGGCCAGCGTTTGCCAGTCTATGTGCGTATATGTGTGCGCACGTGCTGACCCACTCTAAAATGAAAGTGGCAAACCAAAGCATCCTTTCTGGGCTATTTTTTTTGACCATATGTGCTGCTGGAAGCGAAAGTAAAGACCTTTGATGCAAAATTTGGCTCATGCGTTTACAACATTCACAAAGTTTTTGATGCTGTACACCAGGAATTTTCACACTTTTTGGGCCGAATGAGAAGTCATAAACACAGGCGTTCTGTTTTCAACAAACTGTTGTTAACGTTTCTGAAGCAGGCTAACACAGATTGATAAAAAAAGGAATGCAAGGCCAAGTCGTTTCTAGTGTTGACGTTTTGGTTGTGGAGTAGAGAGAGCGAGTGAGAGGACTTCCTGGATGAGCGCTTATGAAAGATGGTGTCAGAGGAGATGCGGGAGTGTTCATATTTTTCCACGTGGCCTATTTCTTTCTCCTCGTCTCGCCAGCTCCCCTCCTCCAACACGTCTTCACCGTCCGACGCCATGTTTGAGACTCCCCCGTGATCTCCCACCTCCGCGACGAGGTTTGTTCGTCGTTGTTTTATAGAAGGATTACGATAAAACTGAGGGGAATTTGTTGTTGTTGCGTGATGAAGAAAACGGTTGTACATGATTCTAGCATTTGCCTTCTTGGTGAATAATACATGATTTGAGTCAACTATAGATATGCATCAATGAAGACTGACAATGGGATGCTTATTAGTATCATTTTTTATAAGTAGTTTGACTTTTTTTCCCCCCCATTCTATTTTTTATTTTATATAGCTCTTAAGTGTCAATTTCCGATGATTGAATTTATTTCCTTGGAGGCAGGCCAGAGGTGAAGGGGGCTTTCCACTAGTGCTGCAACGATTAATCGAATAACTCGAGTATTCGATTGGAAAAAAAGATTCGAATTAAATGTTGTCGTTTCGAGTATTCGTTTATTTAAAGTGGCGTTGTACTGTAATGGTCAATTATGAAAGTGTTTGCATTTAGTTTTATTAATTTGGGTGGATACACTGCCCTCTAGTATGCCTTATTTCACATGGCTGAATTCAGGTGCTCCCTGTTAAGCCCAACGGACAGCTACGTTTTTGTTTGATGTATTTTTTTTCTTTTGAATTCATTCGTAATTTAGTTTATTGGTATATTTAGCTGTTTTTTTGTGGGAATATGTGTCTGAAACATTAAGAGCATTGTACAAAAAAAAAGTTAGCATTTTATAGCATTTAAGCTAGAGGATTTTTTGCTTTGTAAGTTATCCAGCTCTTCTTTTGTTGTGCATAGATCCCCATTTATTTATTTTTTAAATACTGTTTGAAGCGCAGCTCAAGTATTTTAATTTTTCATGTTCTTTATCCGATTACTCTATTATTCAAACTTACTAGTTCATCGATTAATCGACTACTAAAATAATCGATAGCTGCAGCCCTACTTTCCACTCTGCCATCAAAGAGAGTCCAAGTGGAAGTCAAAGAGACTTGAAGACTGTTTGGCCTGTTCGGCCTTTTTTACATAACCAGCAGCCAGCTGATTTTTCATGCGGGTGCAATATGATCAACGAGGCTCATTGTGCGTGTCACGCCGTGGATTGGTGGCGAGGGCTGAAGCCTGCCAGTCACAAATATTTGCCACTGTGTGTAAACGTGTGTGTTGGCCCATCATTGGTTGCGTGAGAGTTACTGTGCAGTGCACAGGGCCTGCATTCATGATGGCTGTCTGACTGGCTGTGTGTTTTTGTCACTATGCTTGTGTATGGTTATTTATTTTTTAAAGTGCATGTTTTGTGTTTTTCGATGTGTTCTAATTCCTGCCACTGTCTACCAGTGCTGTTTTCGTCCACAACGAAAAGTTTCTTGGGAAACTAAAACATAACGAGACGAATGCCAGTTTTCGTCTGACAAGAACAAGATGAAAATTCGCCATAGTGTCTGTCATAAGTTCACAATATGTGGCATTTTCTTACCGTATGTGTAGTTAGCACGCGTCGTAGCAGTGTTTGGTCGTGTCACTCATGTGATGTGCTGTGCCCCCTACCATCCCACATTAGGCATGTGCCAGTATGAGATTTTGACGGTACGATAACCGTGAGCAAAAATACCGCGGTTTCACGGTATCACGGTATTGCAATTATAGCTCCAAAATTTTGAGATGTATGGGTTAAAAAAATAAAAAACTTTTTTTCCATTGAACAGGATTTTTATTTTTAGAACATATTTGCAAATTGGAACATGAATATGTGAAAATAAAAAAATTAACAAAAAAATAATATTTTAAATAAAATTAAAGTAATATTATTAAGTAGTATTATTAAAGTAGAACTTATCGATTATACCCACAGCTCAAGTTGCTCAAGATTAGAGCAACAACAAAATAATTGCTAGAAAACAGTAAAAACACTGCTAGCGAACGTGGATTTGTGCTTAGGGTAAGATCATATTTTGCAATTAGCGATCTTTAACACTATATTCCCCCTTCATTCAAGCTTGTTTCTCACTCGGCGGTTGTGAGACTTAAAACCTTGACGAAGTTGCTCTCCCAGCTAAGCCTACGCTACCATTCGTCTTTGTAAATTTTTAGTTTGTATATTGAATTTGAAAGGAAAATGTGGTTTGTTTTTGGCGAACTTTTTCATGGTGCTAACCTGTTGAACTTACTCATACGTGGAAAAATACAATTGTATGTTTTAAATGTATTCATTTTGTATATTTCACTTACCACGATTTGAGAGCTCAATAAATTGAAAAGAAGTACGCCTTGTGTTTGAAGTGTTTGTTTTTGGTTTCGCTGGCTGTTTAGCAGAATAACGTCACTGACACACACACAGCAACAAACAGGGGAAGGGGTGAGCGCTGCCACGCTAAGCCACTTCAGCTGCATTTTGGCACATCAAAAATAGCGAATACCGTACTACGGTATGACGGAAAATTTTAGTAATTTTGAAACCGTGACGTTTTCACACCTTGAAACCGGTAACCAGCACATGCCTACCCCACATACACGATTACTCACCGCTAAAGGCGTGCAAAATTTCCGATTCTGAGATTATTCGCGATTCGGCCTTGGAAGATTCGAGAACAATTCACAAAAATCCAAATTCCGATTATTGAATTATACCAGGTAAAGCAGACCTAAAACACAGTCAGCGCAGTCTTCGGGACGCTATGAGGAACGGACCGAGAGTAAATATTATGTTCAACTCATGCCGCTAGATAAAAAAAAACAATAATACCTGACTGCAGCCGACAGCTGCTTCAAACAACGCCCAGTTGCTAGTTGCTACAAACATACGGCCACATACGGCTATAGTAGATATCACATATAAGTAGAACTAGATGCAAAATGACAGACGACGGCGCCGGTAGAACATGAAAGAACTAGATGCAAAATAACAGACTTGCCGTTTAGTAGTTGCCACGTTGTTAACAGCCGCCATCTTAAAGCAGTAGACTTCTCTAGAAGGCTCTGTTGTAGCGAACCTAATTAACTTTTTATCTAAAATACTCCTAAATCAGCAAAATCTTAACTTGAATCCATCTTTAAATGATGAAACAGTTTTAAAACTTTGACTTGTCGAAAGTAGACAGAAGGGAAATTATGGAATAACGGGAAAATTTTAACAACTTTAACAGTTGATTCATATCATTAAATTAATTGAATGTAGTTTAAAGCTGCTGTTACAGAATGGGACTTGAGTATTTTATTTACTGTTTTAAACTGTTAACATGATACTGAAATATTAGTTTGGTTTAGCCTGCGAGTATTTTTGAACAATTTTGAAACTAATGTACAAAATAGTGCTGTCAGACGATTAAAAAATTTAATCTAGTTAATCATATGTCAACTGTGTGATTAATCATGATTAATCACATTTCCCTTGGGATAAATAAAGTTGCTCTTCAGGAAAAAAAATCTAGGAAAATACTATAATTGACTTAAAATTTGTTTTAAGATGAAATGTATGATGTGTGAATGAATTAATACTTAACCAAATAGTTTTAAAATTTTATTTAACAACTCAGCTCGTATAAAATAATAAATAAAAAAAATTGTATTATACAGCAAAGAGCTTTAACAGATTAAAGTGCCTCAGACTAACAATGTGGCTCAAGTACCGTTTGGCATATTTCCCAAAATTAACTGCCAATTTAAAGAGCAGACAAGCACAATACAGTAACAATAGCTAGCGTTTCAAAAAATGTGTAAACAACTTGTCTGTTAAATTGAACATTTCACACAAATAAATGCAGCATTTGTAGTTTTACACTAAATGGCCTGAAAGCTGTGTGAGATATAAAAAAATAGTCAATTTTCACACACTTAACTGAAAAACATGACACTAAACTGTGTGTAAAGGTGTTTAGAAACACTGCTTAAGTTAGTCTATTTTTTTTAACCAACTGCTCAGGCAAACTAGCTTGTTGACATTTTCAGATAAGAGAGCAGACCTTTTCTTTTGAACAATGTACCGTCAAAGAAAACAGTCTCTTGCAAGGAACGGTTGTGGCAGGTGTGACCAGATACTTTTTTTTTGCATGGGCCAGCTTACTGTGGGCACCACTATGCGCAGACAACCACTGTAGTGGACATGAGTCCATGCTGGCACTGCCTTGTACCTGTCTAGTGGTTTGTCGTTGTTGTTTGTTGTCATTGGATTTTCAACGCCCTCGTCTTCGACTATGTTAATGGGTCTACACTCTACAGTCTCTGTCTACCCATGTAGCGGTAGCAGTAGTCAACCTACTTGTTGTCTTTTGTTGACAAGTCAGAGTCCGCACTCTGCCAGTGTAGCTTGATGACTGCGGCTTGTTTCCCGCAGTGTTAGCGTCATTGTTAACACTAGCTGTGCCCGAAGGTGGTACTTTAGGCTGGTTGAGCTTCGATCGAACGACAGTTCATTACATCAGTGTGTGCAAACAACTTTGGTTTTATCCAGATTTCCATTAGGCAGCTTTTTAAAATGGAATTTGGTCATCATCATCACTCATCGTGGTTGGCTGCAATATGTCCTGCATTGCCACGCGGAGAATGTAAACATCAGCGTGTGGGATTACGGGAGGCAGTTGTGGCCAAACTTAGTGTGAGCGGTAAATTGCGTTATTATTATTTTTTTTATACGTTAATATTTCCAAATTAATCATGGTCGTTAACGCATTATTGTTGACAGGCCTAGTACAAAACATTAAAAGCGCAGGGGGGTAGTAACATCAATAATCGATTTATAATCGAATCGGAGCCTCTGAATCGTAATCGAATCGTTAGGTGCCAAAAGATTCCCACCTCTACTCACCGCTGTCCTATCCAGCCTGCTTGGATAATTTAGTTTTCTTATCTTGGCTAGATATGCCACGTTGCTTTAGCCCGTGGCTAAGGTTTGTGGCTGTGCTGGGTGATCATAACACACTAAATGTAACTTGTAGCGTTAGCGTAGCCATGGACTTGACGGGACGTGAGGCTGATTACTAAGGGGCCTGCATTTTTGGCGTGGCCATCAAAGCTGACAGAGTGTAATCACAGATAAAGAGCTTTTTTCATTGAAAATTCTTGTGAATAAATGCTTAAATCCCTGAATTCTTTATAGAAATTGATGTAAATTAGCATTTATTTTAAGTAGATATGTCGAAGTACGATGCTAGTCTGTTAGTCAATGTGGCGGCCGACATATTGCGGTTGGTGGTGCGTCCCCTCTTCCCATCCCTGAAGGCCGGTTGATGGGAGCGCGGGTGGCCCGGGGGACCACCCTGGATTCTGGGGGGGGGCGACGATGGCTCCCTTGCTGGGCTGCGGGAGGAGGGATGGGCTGCTGTTTACCCGGCTGTCGCGGCCACAACAGCGTCATCTCTCAGTTAGTTATGTGTAAATAAATTGTTACTTTGCTATCAAAAGCTCTATTTGTGTTGTTGTTTATGTTATTTCGTAAAAGGAAAACATTATTCAGATGTTTGGGATGTAACTAAAGCAAAAAATAGCTGTGTTAAAGTCAAAGTTATGTTCGAAATGTATGCTTTCACAAAAAGCTCAATTTCTCTGTTTTTTCATCTGAAATTGGAAAATTGCTCAAACTAAGTTATTTTCTAATGCTGATTTCTAAAGAATGGAAAAAGATATGAACTAACTTTTTTTCCTGCTCAAAGAAGAGATTCTAACCTTTCTTTTGGTGGGTTCCATGTTTATATAGAAATAGAACAGGGGCCTTGCAAAATCAGTCAAAATCGAGCGATGGGGGTTGCACCGGTGAAAATGGCGGGGAGTGAATGGGTTAAACTGTTGTTTGCTTGTAAACATAGCCAGTGGATCAGTATTTGTGTATCATTTTGTCGTCACAGTGGCGGCACTGCCACGTTTGTTTTGATCAAGTCTCTTTCCTGGCTAACTGGTTACTGAGCCAATTCAAAGGAGGAAAAAGATAAGTGACTGTTTGAATGCCAGGGGATGCGTGAAGAAGAAAGTGGGTCAAGTAGATGGCAAGATGGTAGATATGCATGAAAGCATGTTTGTACGTGATGTCCTCTTAGCCTTGACTTTAATCAATGACAAGACTCCAATAGGGAAATACAAGAAGAAATACGATCAGGTGTCCTCTACACGCATACGCACGCACAAACACATAAAGATTATTAAGTTATACGAGAGTGAGTCGAAATATTAGAGACATGCATTTTGTCACTAAAATTGCAATGTGGCTCATGATGTTGCATTTCGAATAAGATCACTCAGATGTAATCAACTGACTGATGCTTCACACAGCCATTTGAGGCTCATTGATTAGTCCTAGATTGGTGCTTCCTCAATGGGTATGTTAACATGGACGGATTAAAAGCCTGATCGGAATAAAAATGCTTTCTGTACACACCCTATTCAGAAAATTCTTACCCAATTCAGCCCATTCCGATCAAAATTCTATTCCGAATGAGAGTGGTGGTTAAAGTGCCTGTGACACGAAAAAGCATGTTTATTTCATAATACACGCGGTATTTTATGCCCCTGAATGATATGGGCCGCTTGGATGTGTGTGGAAGCGATCGCTATTTTTATTTAGTTTTTTGAATCCCGCGCCATGAAAATGAGTGACTTCCGGCTTCGGTCTTGCATTGAGGAGGAGGGCGCTGTGACGTGTACGGTAGAAGACGTCCTCTTCACGCTACTGTGTACTGTTGTGTATGAGGACGAAGGATTCAGCTGATTTTGCGGATTAATACGTTTATTTTTCGCATCACGCCAGCCAAACGGCTGCAGAAAAATAATTCTGTATGAGGGAGAGGCGTATGCGCCTTTTTGGAGTTTCAAAAGGTTCCCATTCACCGTGGATATTTACTGTGGGACCATTGGACTTACGAGGAAGTGAGTAAACATCTTGTTTTGTATTATGTCAAATACGAATACAGCGATTACAAAGCAAACACTACAAACTTTCTTTAAATGAAGGACTACTTATGTTTGATCATTGATAGGCGTGTAAAAAGCTCTCCTAATGCTCATTAGCAGCAGCACGTTAGCTACACAACAACTCCAGCCACCCTCCTCCGGGGAACGAACTGTAAATTGCTCTCCGCCGGGCGGTTTGCCGAGCCGCGATGACAATCGACAACCGGGTCGTCATGTCAAATAATCCAGGATCGTTATGTGTGATTTTCCGCTTCGAAGACTTTGAAACATCACTCGGTTCGGGTTAGCATGTCGGCTAGCTGTCACGCCTTCTGGTTTGTTTACATTCTCCGAAGCCGGGGAAGGGAAATGACATATGTCCGATTTAGGTGTCATAAAATATCGTTCGGGAGGTGCGACAGTAAAGGTGAAGTCGACAGTTTTGACCATTATGGAGTAATTTTGCCATGTCGTCCTGAATGAATGCATTTTTATTATTTCATATTCCATTCAGCACAAGACTGTTATTTGTCATGACCATGCCATTTATTTAGCAATTGGGGAAAATACTTGGCTAAAAAGAATATCCTGTAAAAATATTGAAGTAAAGAGACAGAAACAATGACATTTTGCCGCTCTCTTCGTCGCGTTTTCCTCGTTGTGAATAGTTCCCCCTCGACGGGCTGACTGGTCCTTCTCAAGCCATTTATATAGCTATTGGGGAAAATACTTGGATAAAAAGAATATCCTGTAAAAATATTGAAGTAAAGAGACAGAAACGATGACATTTTGCGGCTGTCTTCGGCGCGTTTTCCTTGTTCTGAATAATTCCCCCTCAATGGGCTGAATAGTAAAACCCATGAGCCCAGTCTACCGCTGACGTCATCCACCTGTTGGGGACGCTAAAGCCCTTTTATGGTAGGCGTGGCTAACCGGCAGATTAAAAGACTAATTTCTCGTCATCTGTGCTTTGCTAAATTGTTGTATATAGTCGAATCGTCTCAAAATATGATTCTAATTCACATAATAATGCCATTTAAGACTTTTTTTCTCGTGTCATATGCTCTTAAATGTTGATTGATAATCCTATCAGTTTGAATGTTAACACTTTTTTCCAAAATTTTGGAACAAACCATCAACAACCGGTGACGTCAGTAGGGTAATTTTTGGACTATAAGCCGCAGCTCATCAAATTTGACACCAAAACGGCATTTGTTCATAGAAAAGCCGCACTGGACTACATGCCGCAGCGGTCTTACTGTATTATGGGATAGTTACACCAAAAGATATTAACCGATAACACTTTATTTGACAGCAGCATCATAAGACTGTCATAAGAACCAATGAGCCACCATGAAGCTTTGAAACAATTGGCTGCAAAGCTTCATTGTAGGGCTGCAGCTATCGATTATTTAATAGTCGATTAACCAGTGGAGTAGTTACTGTAGTTCGAATAATCGAGTAATCGTATAAAGAACATAAAAAATTAAAATACCTGAGCTGAGCCTCAAATGGTATAAAAAAAATAAATAAATGAGGTAGGGCTGCAGCTATCGATTATTTTAGTAGTCGATTAATCGATGAACCAGTTAGTTTGAATAGTCGAGTAATCGGATAATGGTAAATGGGGAGTAAGTGTAGGAACAAAAAAATTGAAATACCTTAGCTAAGCCTCAAACGGTATAAAAAAATAAATGAGGATCTAAGTACAATAAAAAAAACAATTGACTAACTTAAATAGCAAAAGTCAGTTAGTTTAAATGCTATAAAATGCTATTCTTTTGACAGTGCTCTTAACAAATGGTTCAAACACATATTCCTTAAAAAACGGCTAAATATACCTTTAAACTAAATTATGAATACATTGAAAAAAACATTAGCTCAAACAAAAAGTTAGCTTATATTGGTCTGAACAGGGAGCAGTTGGATTCAGCCATGTGAAATGAGTTATGTCCAGGGGTGCACATAAGTGTTCCGCATGCAGGCATGTGTACTGGACGTAGACAAACGGGCTGGCCCTCAACGGCTTCCATACGCTTTTGCGTACCGATGGCTGACCACTGTATTTGCGGCGGACACGAGAAAATTACTTCTCAGAATGTCAAAGAAGCAGGCCCCAATTAGTAGTTATTTCCGTGTTCCCCCACCCCCGTCAAAAGACAGACAGACAGACGACAGAGATGTCAGCGGAGCTACCGGAAAAAAAGACTTGCTGAAAAGTGGCTGCAGGAGGTACCATGGCTAGAAGCAAATGATGCTCGCACGGAAATGTGGTGCAACATTTGCCGTGAGAATCCCAATGTCGTTAATAAGAGCAGCGCATTTTATGTAGGGTCAAAGAATTTTAGCCATCCAAACTTTGAAAAGCACGAAAAAAACAGAGCATGTGGCAATTAACCAAACTATCGATGTCAGACAGGACCCCACTCGCCCTATGGACAAGTGGTGGAAAAAAGCTATTGAAGAACAGCGCCATGTACTGACAAACGTGTTTTTGCTCGCATTTCACAAAGCTAAACATGCACGTTCAATGAGCTCTTATGAGGAGGACATCCCACTTTTACAAAGGCTTAGAGTTAATGTGGGAGCCGCATATGAATGCCCTTTATTTTAAATTAGTGCTTTTATGTTCATTTCTTTACATATCACTTCAAAGTAATGGCAATTTTGTTGTGCCAGTTGATCTTAATCAAGCGTTAATTGTTTATATAATTAATTAAAGGTAATTGGCTCTGAGTAAAGCTTGTCACAATTTTATCGCATCAGGCGGGTCGGCTCTCAAGCTCAATGAGGACCAAGTCACATCTCCAAGTCCTCCTCTGAGAACCTGGGCAAAAAAAAATATGTGCACCCCTTGTTATGTCATATTCACTGTTGCCACTAGAGAGTATCCACCCAAATCAATAAAACTAAATGGAAACATTTTCAAAACAAACCATTACAACATCACTTTGATTACACGGTTACTCCAAGCAGCAAAATTAATTCAAATATTTTTTCTGATCGAATTAATCGAGTTAATCAATTAATCATTGCAGCACTACTTTACTGCTTCAAGAAGCTTCATTTGGCCATCACTGCTCCCCTGGGGGGACACACTCAACCTCTGCTGTCACCTGCTGTCAACACTCTTGTAGTCCAACATGCCTCCTAGCATGCATTGCAGAGCTATAGATGTAAATAACAATCAAAATTCATGTTCTGTGCTACTTATTTCTTCAGTTACTGTTCCAGTTGTTTCATTTCAAAACCACCATAATTATGACATGACACTGCCTTGAGCATTAATTAATGCTTATGACAGATGCCATTTTGTGTCATACGGCAAATTATCTCACTTTTTTATGGATGTAAAAGATCCGAGCTGGACATAAATGGACTTCGTGACATAACTTGCCACTTGATGAAATCTGTCATAAGCATTCATTTATGCCAATGATAGTGTCATGTCATAATTATGGCGGCCCCTGTGCAGTGTTACTATGCCGCTGTCAAATAAAGTGTTGCCTATTAACCTAAATAAATCAACAAATAAGCCAGTGCGTCATATTTGTTGATTGACTATAAGCCACAGGATTCAAAATGAGGGGAAAAAAGTAGCGCCTTATAGTCTAAATATTACGGTATATGTGTTTTTTTTTTTTTTTTTCACGGAAGCTAGTAGAAGCGGATTGAGCGGAAGACAGGGTAGGCACAACTTAGGCAATGCCAAAATGGTCTTTTTGTGTGACGAACATGTTACTAGAGATATTAAAAGATTTAAAAATGTTGAAAGACTTGATGGTGGAAAACCAGTAAAAATACACGAAATAACGTTTAATGTCTAAATGGATAAAACGATGTTTTGTTGACACGGATGTCAGTAGGGCTTCCTTCTACTATTTTTTCTGATATATTTGGTTATGCTACATTCACATGCTGTGGGAAAGGTGAGCCTTACCACAGTGGTAATTACGAGTTTGTCTTGTTCATGTGCTTTTGTTGTCGTAGCAAAAGACGTAGCAGACATGGACTTCATTTTGGTTTGGTGTGTGGAAAATAAAGTTTTTTTTTACCACAGTGGTAATTACGAGTTTGTCTTGTTCATGTGCTTTTGTTGTCGTAGCAAAAAACATAGCAGACATGGACTTCATTTTGGTTTGGTGTGTGGAAAATAAACTGTTTTAGACCTATTAATTTATCTATAACAACAAGAAGAGAATGCATATAAATACAAATGTTAAGTTGTTGTAACTGAACATTTTAGCGAAGACTTGGTTAAAAAATAAGACTTTTATAAATGTGTAGACTACGCTACGTGCAAATTGACGATAAATCTTCTTTAAAAACTTCTTATCGTATTTGCAAAATTACGACACCACATGAACGCAGCATCAATCTGTGCACGTCATAATAATTTGTACCGACTGACGTTCTGACGCACGAACACGCAAGACCTAATCGGATCAATATATTTAGTGTCCATGAACACAGTGCATCCGATCATAAATTTAATCTGAACACTGATCGGATTTAAGAAATTTTGTACATGATGTAAACATACCCGATGACATCATCCATGTGAAATTTCCTGTTGATTTTGAAATCAATTCTTCCAAAATGGTGACACAACACAAATTCGAACGTCATGTTTGCTAGTGACTCCGGAGAAGGATGCACTGAGCGTTGACCTCCTGAGAGAGGAAGAGAAAGCGGCACACTGACTTTTAATCTGCTCCAATTCCTTCAGAGCAACGTTCTCGCGTGAATGCACACCCTGCCGGGCTGGGTCACCAGGTATTCCAGTCAATATTGAAAAACCGCAGAAAAGACGGATTTGTTAGCTCAAGTTAATATTACAAATTTAGTCTTTAGGTGAGTTATTGAGTTGACTTGACTGGGTTTTAGTTTCTGGAAATCACGAGGCTTGTGGCCGAATTGGGAAATTCCTGTAACTGAGAGTTGTGAGGATTTCCCATTAAATCGGGCTCAGAGTAATCTGTGCTCTGGTGGGTTGTCATTTACAGGTACATTTACTGGCATGACACCTACAATTTAAGAGGGTTGAATTAGACTGCACTCATCCAATTGTCTTTCTTCTTAGCGCAGAGCCATTTGATACTAAGGAGCTTAGTTTTTGTCACTGCATGTTGGGGAAGCTTAGCATTGATGTTAATGAATTGCCAGAAAATACACAAAATTTAACTTTTTTTTTTTTTTTAATTCAATTTTTTAATTTTCACAGAGAAACAAGGAATTTGGTTGACGTGTCGGTCATATACAGTATAGGTCAGTGGTTCTTAACCCTGCTAAAGGTACCGATCCCCACAAGTTTCACATGTGGATTCACCGAACCCTTTGGAATTACATAATAAAGCAGTTTTTTTCAAATTCAAAACCGATATATCTAAGCTAGCAAGCTAATAATTTAGCAAATTCCTGTTCAAAATTCTTATTTTGACAGCATGTTTTATCAACGGGTTAAAATTTGAGACCATGCTGCCCATTGGTCTGTTGTATTCCCTCATACCAAGTGCGAGTCAACCTTCCACTGAGCAAATCCGTTCCTCCGTACATCAGATCGAGGACTAGCAGTTAAAAAAAATGGATTAAGCCAGTAAATTGGGAGCAAACCAGTCTAAAAGCTTGTTTAAAAAGCCACTTTGCCTGGATTTAATCAGCGTACGGAAATAGGGCTCTGCGTTTCTTTACCTTTGCCGAACTCCTTAGACTTACTCATCGAATTTTGGGGGTTTGATCGAACCCAGATTAAGAACCACTGGTATAAATCATCAAAAAAGTCTAAGCTAGCCATTTCCTTTCCATTAGCAGGGTCCTTTCGGCCATTTTAATGGGTTCTTTTTAGCGATGTCCCGATCTGATCTTGCGATCGGAAATCAGGCCGATTGCGTAGATTGTTCAGAAGATCGGAATCGGGTGAATAGAATCGGTTTTTAATTAAAAAAAAATATATAATAAATTCTGCTTCATACTAGTACAGCCTCTCTCTCTCCCTCCTGCTGCTTTTGTTGATCAGCAGTGCACTGCAGTTTGCTACTTAAAGTTAACAATGATTGACAGGTTTGTAGCTTTGATCTTGCCAGAGAAGCTTGGTAGCTTTACGATCAAAGGCACAAATTGTGTCAATCATCGTTTAGCTTGTTACACATAGAGCAGGGCGGTAAACCGAAAATTTACCGTCACCGAAATTCTTAACGATGACCGACGTAATTTTGACCATGTCGGTAAATTCGGTAAATTAATAAAACAAGAAAATAGTCTTTTCATCCCGCTTTGATTCTGTGTTGTTCGTCTATGTTCATTCCCCTTTAAGAAAGCAGTGAATGTGCTTACGTAGGGAGTCACGTGATCATCAGGAAGCCAATCAAACAAAAGCCCGGTAAACTAACGCTAGCAGCTAACGCTACAAGCAAAACGTGATGGAGTGTGGCTTAAGGGGGGTTCACCAAACTTTCATCCGACATTTAGTAGACTCTTGGTGGCATCCAGACGGGCTTTCACCCGCTGTCCTCCTTTGTTCTCACGATTTCCGGAGATGGTGCTTTCAGTGCTTTCTACTGGTAGCCAGGCTAACGCTAGCTAGCGGCTAACGCTACAAATGAACGTTATGGAGTCGGATAGAGGCTCTAACCTGGTCGAAACGGCTGAACTTAATGAGTGGATTGGGCACGGACTGCATCTAGCAATTACTATGTGGCGTTATTTTGTATCTGTCTGTGTGTGTGATTCCTCTGATAGCTTTTGTGATGGTAAAGAATTCTGCATAAAGTACAATCCAACGGCGAAACTTATAATGACCGAGAAATGGCCCCAGCTATTTTTATTGTGCGTGCATTTATGAAAAAATGCACTGGGGGGGGGGGGAAACCCTTAAACCATAAAGTAAACACTTGTATTTAATAATTATATCACAGCAGCCATTAACAATAAGTTGTCTTTTTGAAGTGTACTGTTCAAGCTGCAAGTCATTTGTGTTACAATTACATGTTTGCACAGGCATATTGATTTTGACAATGTACATTGTTCAAGTCATACACACTTTTATAAATGTTCATACTTGAATTCTTATTGCTTACAATACATTTTTATTAGGGCTGTCAAACGATTAAAATTTTTAATCGAGTTAATTACAGCTTAAAAATTAATTAATCGTAATTAATCGCAATTCAAACCATCTATATAATATGCCATATTTTTCTCTAAATTATTGTTGGAATGGAAAGATAAGATGCAAGATGGATATATATTTTCAACATGCGGTACATAAGGACTGTATTTGTTTATTATAACAATAAATCAGTTCTAAATCAGTTATAGAAATTTTATATTAAAACCCCTCTTAATGTTTTCGTTTTAATAAAATTTGTTAAATTTTCAATCAAAAAATAAACTAGTAGCCCGCCATTGTTGATGGCAATAATTACTTACACTATAAAATCAGTCGCACCCAAACGCCAGCAGTTGGCAGCAAAACTCCACAAAACACAATTAACAGGTGGGCCTTTCACTCTAGTGACGTTTAAATATGTCTGAGCTGGGCAAGTGCGTTAATTGCGTCAAATATTTTAACGTGATTAATTTAAAAAATTAATTAACGCCAGTTAACGCGATAATTTTGACAGCCCTAATTTTTATAAATTTAATGTTTAGACTGCATGTACAATTGTTAAATACAGTATATCAAATTGAATGCTGGTAAATAAATCAACAAGAAATAGTTAATCTGTATTTCATGCATTGATTCAGATTTTCAAATTATATAACAGTCCGCTTGGGCGAATTTATCGTCATTTATCGTTATCGAGATAAATCTGCTCAATTTATCGTGATACATGTTTAAGGCCATATCGCCCAGCCCTAGTTACACACTAGCGGTAGTGTGCTGTGGCAATTCATTGTGTAAGTAAGAGACTGTTCTCAGCTGTGTGAGTATATTTGAGTGGACTCACTCAGTGAAGCCTTTAATAAAGAGTACTTTTTCTATGTTTTTCTTGTTTAAAAATAATTCATATTATAAAGGCGGCACAGTGGGACAGTAAATGTTAAAATCTTCCGTTTAAAAAAAACAAGCAAAAAGAAAAAAACACTTTTTTTTCGATATCTGAGCGGGACTCGGATTCTCAAAATCATTTGACTTGTACTGGGGTGTAAAAATCTGCGATCGGGACAATCCTAGTTCTTTTATTATAATTAATTTAACTTAACTACCCAAATTGTACCAAGTATAGTAAATGCTTTATTGCCCTCTAAAGGCAGAAGGGCATACACACAGAAAGCTCCCTTTTGACACTCGGATTCCCACCATAGCTTCTCACATCTTTAATGACTATCATTACAGTCCCCTCCTCACATCCCTCGTTTCCATAGCGAGACGCAAAAACAGTCACCATGACTCGTCCTTTCCCCTGCTGGGCTCTATCGTTACTGGGTCACTAGTTGTTAATCTGCAGCTACTTCTCTTAACAGGCTTTGTTCTTAATAGAGATACACTATAATTATCATCCTGCAGGCATTCAGAGTGCGCAATCAGCCACAGTATGACTCAACCCACGAACACTGCAGTTGTAGCACAATAATGTGATTTAATTATTAATATTAGATTGTCTTGCGCTTCCTAGTGCATATCATTAACGTCTGATGTATTGCTGTCTGATACTCTACTTAAAGATATATTTTGTCTCGAGAATTGGACCCTTAAGGCTGCTAAAGACTGGGAGAGAGAAAGTTCTAGTGCCAAGTATGATGGAAGTGGGATAAGGGATAAAATACACACAAGTCCGCTCAATACCCAACGTGATGCCCTCTAGGTACACCTGAACTGGCTAAACTGAATGTCTTAGTTTCAATTGTCAATCAAAAGTGGGTTTTGTAATGACTGTGGTCATCCTCTTTACTAATAATGTACAAATAGCCTTTTTAGGGGGCTGAGCATGCCAGAAAAAACACCTTTTTGTTGTAGGTTTGTGTATTCATGTGGAAATAGTTAGATTTCAGGGTTCGCCAATACAAGCCTGTAAAACTCAGTCAGTCGCGGCCACAGGAAATTGATTAAAAAAAAGACCCCTTAGACCAGTTTGAGAGATTGATCTTTAATTGGGTGCATGTGTCTTAATTTAACCAAACGCAAGAAAAAGTTAAACACCTGTGCCTGAAATCGAAGACAAAGTTCACCATTTAAAAAAAAATTTGATATATGTTGACTTCATGTGATGTCGTAATTATGGTGAATATAACCTGTCGAATTTAAAATTGCATGGGAACACCCCCTCAAGTCATATTTTCTACTGGAAAACTATGATCCTATTATGATACCGTAGTTTCCGAGATGAGCGGACCTTTAACTTTTCAAAATGGTAGAGCGCGAACGAAGTGTTTGCAAAAATGTTCAGTTGTATACAAAAACTTACCGCTTTGCATTTTTGCATTCTCTTCTGTTCAGTTCAATTCAATTCAATTCAATTCAATTCAATTCAATTGTATTTTATTTGTATAGCCCTCAATCACAACAGAAGTCTCAGAAGTGTTCGTAGTACATATATTCAATCTAGGAATGTCCTGAGCCGATCATGTGATCCGAAATCGGTCCGATAGCCCTATTTTCAGAGGATCGGAAGCGCATGAAAAGGATCGAGTTTTTAATTTAAAAAAATATATTTTTCTGCTTAGTGCTCATATAGCACCACACCCTTCTTCCTGCTAAGTAGTGCGGCCAAATTGTCCAGTGCAGCTGTTGTTTGGTACTTAAAGTTAACGACGATTGACAGGTTTGTAGCTTTGATCTTGCCAGAGAAGCTTGGTAGCGCTACGGTCAAAGGCACAAATGTGTCAATGATAGTTAAACTTGCACCCCAGTCATCAGTGTGCTGTGGCAACTCATTGTGTAAGTGAGAGGCTTTTCTCAGCAGCGTGAGCATCAAAGCATGAATGGATTTGAGTGGACTCACTCAATGAAGCATTTTTTATGTTATTTTTGTTTTTAAAAAATAAAATAAAATTTTGAAGGTGGCACAGTAGGAAAGTAACATTTTTGTAACTTTTTTTTTTTCAAATTCAATTTTTTTCGGCAAATTCTCAAAATCGGGTGTCTCTGACTCGAGTGCAAAAATATGGGATCGGGACATCCCTAATTATACAGTTTCGCCCACGCAACAAACCAAATAAAGTCCATGTCTGCTCTGTTTTTTTCTTTTTTTGGTTTTGTTACGACAACAAAAGCACATGAACAGGACGTGCTGGTAATTACCAACTAGCAAGTGGTAAGAATAATTTTTCCCAGAGCATGTGAAGACGGCATTAGTATAGGTTTTATGTATTTTGTAGGGCTGTCAAAATTATCGCGTTAACGGGCGGTAATTATTTTTTTTGAATTAATCACGTTAAAATATTTGACGCAATTAACGCACATGCCCCGCTCAAACAGATTAAAATGACAGCAGTGTAATGTCCGCTTGTTACTTGTTTTTTGGTGTTTGTGAGCATGGTGTAATTATTGACATCAACAATGGCAAGCTGCTAGTTTATTTTTTGAATGAAAATTTTACAAATTTTAATAAAACGAAAACATTAAGAGGGGTTTTAATATAAAATTTCTATAACTTGTACTAACATTTATCTTTTAAGAACCACAAGTCTTTCTATCCACGGATCGCTTTAAGAGAATGTTAATAATGTTAATGCCATCTTGTTGATTTATTGTTATAATAAACAAATACAGTACTTATGTACCGTATGTTGAATGTATATATCAGTCTTGTGTCTTATCTTTCCACTCCAACATTAATTTACAGAAAAATATGGCATATTTTATAGATGATTATAATTGCGATTAATTACGATTAATTAATTTTTAAGCTGTAATTAACTCGATTAAAAATTTTAATCGTTTGACAGCCCTAGTATTTTGATCAAATCCTCCTAGATTTTACCTACATAATGAGTATGTTAGTGCTGCAACGATTAATCAATTAACTTGAGTAATCCGATTAGGAAAAAGATTTGAATTAAACTTTGCTGCTTCGAGTATTTGTGTAATTAAGTGGCATGGTAATGGTTTGTTTATCGATTTGGGTGCATATACTGCCCTTCAGTGGCAACAGTGAAGATGACACATGGCTGAATCCAGCTGCTCCCTGTTAAGACCAACATAAGCTAAGTTTTCGTTTGAGCTAATGTTTTTTTTCATGCATTCGTAATTTAGTTTATAGGTATATTATAGCATTTAAGCTAGCGGACTTTTGCTATGTAAGTTAGGCAATTGTTCTTTTATTGTACATAGATCCTCATTTATTTTTTATACCATTTGAGGCTCAGCTCAAGTATTGTAATTTTTATGTTCTTTATCCGATTATTCAAACTAACTAGTTCATCGATTAATCCACGACTAAAATAATCGATAGCTGCAGCCCTGCAGAGTATATGGCAGAGTATATGGCATCAAATTTGAAGAATAGGATTGGAGGCCAAATCGAATTGTTTTTGTCAAGGCTTTGAATGTTCTTCAACTCTTGTCTTGACTCTAATTACCTCACATTTCTAAGTCGGTGGGAGAAAAATATACTAAACAAATTTAGCATTTGACTCGACCTGACAGGTGGACACCGAACAGCGTCTCTGTGAGTGAGCGACAGATCAATAGAAGCCCTCGACAGATCCCCCTCGTAGCCACACATCCTGTGTGTTTGTGTGCCATCTGCCAGAGGACCCTTTAATAATCGCCCACCACTTCTTAAAAAAAAAAAAGACTTTGTATAGCAATTAAACATTGCGGCCATATTGACTCTAATTAGCTAAATGCTATCATGTGGTTTTATTGAAGTGTCAGCATCCATATACCACAAAGGATCATAAAAAAGGACCCATAAGATGGGGGAAGGTCTTATCTGAGCCCCCCTACTCTAGCTGGTCCATTCTGTCCCCCCACCACCTCTTTCCCCCTAATCCCGTATGCCTCCGTCCCAGTCTGTAGTTGCCGTACTCTTCTGCATCTCCTTATATGCTTTTTTTTTTTTTTTTTTTTTTTTTTTAATCTCAGCATGTAATCGCTCAATAGCATTCCTACACGGGGGGTTGTGTGGTACTGATGGTGCGGGTCTTAAAGGTGTAAAGTGGGCTTAAAAGAAGGGGGAGGGTGGAGAAGGACTGCTTTGACGGTTAAGGTTCATTCATGAGGATACGCTACTCTTAATCTAAAAAAAAAAACTAATGGAAAGGGTGCTGCTGCTTTTAAAAATACATTGCAAATTTGATAATGTGAATGCCTCATTTCTTGCGGATGTACAATGAGGAGCAGAAGTATTTGCACCCATTTTGATTTTGAAGTTCACCCAGTTAGAAAATAGGTATAGGTCTGAAATTTCAATCATAGATGCATTTTCATTCAGAGAAACATAATCTAAAAAATCCAGGAATCACATTGTATAATTTTAAAAATATAATTCATTTTCTAATTTACTGGGGTTCATAAGTATTTGTACCCCTGAGAATCAGCAATAATTATGACACTCAGAGTTGTCAGTCAACCTTAAAAAAAGTCCATCTTTCCCCCATGAGTCACCTGTGCACCCCACAGTCAGTCATAATCCAACTGCTTCCATGGGCAAGATACCAGAGACAGAATTGCAGACCTAGACAAGGCTAGAGAGGGTTACAGGGCAATTGCCAAGCAGCTTGGTGATATAAGATCCACCGTTGGAGTAGGGCTGGGCGATATGGCCTAAAGTACGGATCACGGTAAATTGAGCAGATTTACCTCGATATCGATAAAAGACGCTAAATTCGCCCAAGCGGACTGTTATATCATTTGAAAATCTGAATCAATGCATGAAATGCAGATTACCTGTTTCTCGTTGATTTATTTACCAGATTTCAATTTAACATATTTAAACAATTGTACATGCAGTCTAAACATTAAGTATATAAAAAATTCTTGTAAACCATAAGAATTCAAGCTTATAACAGCTTGTATGACTTTAAAAATGTACAACATTATAAAAATCAGTACGATGACTGTGCAAACATGTCATTCTAACACAAATGACTTACAGTTTGAACAAAACAATTCAAAGAAACAACTTATTGTTAATGGCCCCTGTGACATAATTACCCAACACAAGTGTTTACTTCAAGGTTTCAGGTTTTTTTCCCCAGAGTATTTTTATTACATGCACACACACATGCACCCCCCCCCCACACACACACACATTAAAGCTATATTGCTCTTTTGCCAATGAAACATTTAAGATTTTATCATGGCAGTTATGACACAGAATGAAGCAAGCACATACAGAAAAATAGCTGTGGCCATTAAACCGTCATATTATAGGGTTCACTGTTGCATTATAATTTATGCTGAATGCTTTACCCTCATAAATGATATAGAAGAAAATACACACACACAGATGCAAAATAACGCAAGATACTAATTGCTAGATGCAGTCCGTGCCCAATCCACTAATGAAGTTCAGCCGTTTTGACAAGGTTAGAGCCCCTATCAGTCTCCATCACGTTCATTTTGTAGCGTTAGCCTCTAGCGTTAGCCTGTGGCCTGGCTACTAGTAAAAAGCACTGCAAACACACTCTCCTGAAATCGTGAGAACCAGGGAGGAAAGCGGGTGAAAGCCCGTTTGGAGGCCGCTAAGAGTCTACTTAATGTCGGGTGAAAGTTTGGCGAAGCTCCCTTAAGCCAGACTCCATCACGTTTGCTTGTAGCGGTAGCTGCTAGCATTAGCCGCTAGCGTTACCCTGCCGGGCTTCTGTTTGTTTGAGTTCCTGATAACCACGTGACTTCATACGTAAGCACACTGACTGCTTTCTTAAAGGGGAATGAACATAGCCGAACAACAAAGTCAAAGCGGGATGAAAAGACTATATTGTCTTGTTTTATTAAATTACCGAATTTACCGACATGGTCAAAATTACGTCGGTCATCGTGAAGAATTTCGGTAACGGTAAATGTTCGATATACCGCCCGGCTTTATGTTGGAGCAAAAATTGGAAAATGGAAGAAGCTAAACATGACTGTCAATCTTTCGGACTGGAGCTCCATGCAAGGTCTACCTCGTAGGATCTCAATGATCCTAAGAATGTTGAGGACTCGACAAAGAACTACAGAGGAGGAGCTGGTCAATGACCTGAAAGGAGCTGAGACCACCATTCCTAAGGTTACTGTTGGTAATACATTACGACGTCATGGTTTAAAATCATGCATGGCACGAAGGTTCCCCTGTTGAAGCCAGTAAATGTGAAGGCCCGTTTTAAGTTTGTCAATGACCATTGGGATGATCCAGAGGAGTCATGGGAGAAAGTCATGTGGTCATAGTGGTATTAATTCCACTCATAGTGTTTGGAGGAAGAGGAATGATTAAAACCATCCCGAGAAAACTGTCCCTAATGTGAAGCATGGGGGTGGTAGCATTATGCTTTGGTTGTGTTTTTCTGCATATGGGACTAGACGACTGCACTGTATTAAGAAGAGGATGACCAGGGCCATGTATTGTGAGATTTTGGGGAATAACGTCCTTCCCTCAGAGCATTGAAAATTGGTTGTGACTTGGTCTTCCAACATGACAATGGCCTCAAGCAGACAACCAGAATAACCAAGGATTGGCTTTGTAAAAAGCATATCAAGGTTCTGGAGTGGCCTAGCCAGTCTACAGAGCTCAAGCCAATAGAAAATCTTTAGATGGAGCGGAAACTCGGTGTTTCTTAACGACAGCCCCGAAACCTGACAATTTTAGAGAAGATTTGTGTGAAGGAATCAATGGCGCCACCAGGGGGTGGCCACGGCCCCCCTAATAAATTTTTGGGCCCCCCTACTGGCTACCCCACTGGCCAGTATAATAGTGGCACGAGAAGTGGGGTGTTGAGGGTGCTGCAGCACCCTGTGGTCTTGGGGAGAAAAAAATGTTTTGGTTGAACTTTTTGGGGTGGAAATAATAGTAAATAGATAGATAAAACATATTTAACCAATAATGTATTTAACTTTGGTGATTAAATATATATTTTGAAAAAGTTTTTTTCTTTTTTTTTTAATAACATGGTCACCACCTGACACGTTGCTTGCTACCCAGTCACGTTGAATAAAGTGCTATTTGTGAAAAGGGGCATTAAACCGAGGCATATACTTCATAATGTACTGACGGGACGTAGGGCCGATAAATAGGGGGCCTGCATTGTTGGCGAGGTCGTCAAAGCTGACCAAGTGGAATCACAGGCAAACAGCTTTTTTCGTTGAAAATTCTTGTGAATAAATGCTCAAATCCCCGAATTCTTTATAGATATGAATGTAAAACAGTCTCGATTCATTGTTAAAAGCAAAAACAAAAAAACAAAAACAAAAAAATGTGCACTTAGCATTTATTTTACGTAAGTATGTCGAAGTACAATCCTAGTCTGTTAGTAAATGTAGCTAGCAGCCGCCTTATGTAAACAAAGCTTTTCCGATGAAAATTCTTGTGAATAAATGCTTAAATCTCCGAATTCTTCATAGATATGAACGTAAACCAGTCTCAATTCTTGGTTAAAAGCAAAAAAAAAAAAAAAAAAAAACATGCAGTAATTATATATTTTATGTAAATGTGTCGAAGTACAATGCTAGTCTGTTAGTAAACGTAGCTAGCGGCCGCCTTATGTAAACAGCTTTTCCGGTGAAAATTCTTGTAAATAAATGCTTAAATCCCTGAATTCTTTATAGATATGGACGTAAAACAGTCTCCATTCTTGGTTAAAAGCCAAAAAATAAACGTGAAGTTAGCATTTCTTTTACGTAAATATTGCGAACCATGATGCCAATGCAGTAGTGGCTAATTTCTGCCATTGATTTTTGTCATAACGTTTCAGAATGCATGCATGGTACGAATAATATAATAATTACCTGAATCCTCGAACAAATCAATCCTTCCTGTTTGTATGCAGTACAGCTTTCATACTTTTTCAACAGAAATCCGGAGTTAGATCGCTGCGTGCGTGTGTTTTTGAATAGCTCCTCTTTATGTGGGCGGCCCCTTACTTGAATGCGAGGCACAGTGCATGACTGATCTGACTCGTCAATACCATTATGAAGTCTATGACCGAGGCTTATTGGACCTTGTAGTTTTCAAATTTGTTCGTGTGTCATTGTTTCGTCCAGCTGCAGGGAATTGCATTATAAAACACGGGCGCTTTTATTGCCAATACAAAAACTCCAACATACACTGCAGGTGAAATAGAATGCTGTCTTTGTAGTAGCCTAGTAGTAGTACGTAAACTATCCAACATGTGTGTTTACTGCCATTGTTCACGCCTTGTATGGAGAAAATGCGCAATCATGACAAATTTGGACCAAAATGGCTGTTCTTGGATGGGAAAAACTAAAAAAGATCCTCAGCGCCCCTGCTGTGAGTGACTTCCAGCGCCCCTGCAGTATAATGTCAGATTGTGGTAGCTGCGGAACTCAAAATGTTGACTGTACTGTTATGGACTATGCACATTAAATCATTAATAACATTAACTATAACACAATACACCAAAGTATATCAGTTGGTGTGTCATTAAGTCTTTCTGATAGTTTTCTTCTGGCCTTTTACTACAACATCATAATCAAAACCTGAAATTATGGCCTTTAATTTTGGTGTGCCACCCCAAGATTTTAAGTGGCCCCATCTGGCCACCCTATGAACAATTCTTGGAGGCGCCACTGGGAGGAATGGGCCAAAATCCGTTTCCATATGTGAAAACCTAGTGAAGAACTATAGAAAGCGTCTGACCTCTGTAATTGCAAACAAAGGCTTCTGCACTAAATATTAGCACTGATTTTCTCATGGGTACTAATACAGTGCCTTGCAAAAGTATTCGGCCCCCTTGACCCTTGCAACCTTTCGCCACATTTCAGGCTTCAAACATAAAGATAGAAAATTTTAATTTTTTGTCAAGAATCAACAACAAGTGGGACACAATCGTGAAGTGGAACAAAATTTATTGGATAATTTAAACTTTTTTAACAAATAAAAAACTGAAAAGTGGGGCGTGCAATATTATTCGGCCCCCTTGCGTTAATACTTTGTAGCGCCACCTTTTGCTCCAATTACAGCTGCAAGTCGCTTGGGGTATGTTTCTATCAGTTTTGCACATCGAGAGACTGACATTCTTGCCCATTCTTCCTTGCAAAACAGCTCGAGCTCAGTGAGGTTCGATGGAGAGTGTTTGTGAACAGCAGTCTTCAGCTCTTTCCACAGATTCTCGATTGGATTCAGGTCTGGACTTTGACTTGGCCATTCTAACACCTGGATACGTTTATTTTTTAACCATTCCATTGTAGATTTGGCTTTATATTTTGGATCATTGTCCTGTTGGAAGATAAATCTCCGTCCCAGTCTCAGGTCTTGTGCAGATACCAACAGGTTTTCTTCCAGAATGTTCCTGTATTTGGCTGCATCCATCTTCCCGTCAGTTTTAACCTTCTTCCCTGTCCCTGCTGAAGAAAAGCAGACCCAAACCATGATGCTGCCACCACCATGTTTGACAGTGGGGAGAGTGTGTATAGGGTGATGAGCTGTGTTGCTTTTACGCCAAACATATCGTTTTGCATTGTGGCCAAAAAGTTCAATTTTGGTTTCATCTGACCAGAGCACCTTCTTCCACATGTTTGGTGTGTCTCCCAGGTGGCTTGTGGCAAACTTTAAACGAGACTTTTTATGGATATCTTTGAGAAATGGCTTTCTTCTTGCCACTCTTCCATAAAGGCCAGATTTGTGCAGTGTACGACTGATTGTTGTCCTATGGACAGACTCTCCCACCTCAGCTGTAGATCTCTGCAGTTCATCCAGAGTGATCATTGGGCCTCTTGGCTGCATCTCTGATCAGTTTTCTCCTTGTTTGAGAAGAAAGTTTGGAAGGACGGCCGGGTCTTGATAGATTTGCAGTGGTCTGATGCTCCTTCCATTTCAATATGATGGCTTGCACAGTGCTCCTTGAGATGTTTAAAGCTTGGGAAATCTTTTTGTATCCAAATCCGGCTTTAAACTTCTCCACAACAGTATCTCGGACCTGCCTGGTGTGTTCCTTGGTTTTCATAATGCTCTCTGCACTTTAAACAGAACCCTGAGACTATCACAGAGCAGGTGCATTTATACGGAGACTTGATTACATACAGGTGGATTCTATTTATCATCATCGGTCATTTAGGACAACATTGGATCATTCAGAGATCCTCACTGAACTTCTGGAGTGAGTTTGCTGCACTAAAAGTAAAGGGGCCGAATAATATTGCACGCCCCACTTTTCAGTTTTTTATTTGTTAAAAAAGTTTAAATTATCCAATAAATGTTGTTCCACTTCACGATTGTGTCCCACTTGTTGTTGATTCTTGACAAAAAAATTAAATTTCATATCTTTATGTTTGAAGCCTGAAATGTGGCGAAAGGTTGCAAGATTCAAGGGGGCCGAATACTTTTGCAAGGCACTGTACTTATGAATCCCAGTAAATTACAAATAAATCATTGAAAAATCATAAAATGTGAGTTCTGCATTTTTTAAAATTTATTTGTTTATTTTTTTTGTAGATTATGTCTCAATAGGTGGAAATGCATCTCTGATTGAACTTTCAAATGTCCACCTATTTTCGAAGTGGGTGAACTTGCAAAATCACAAGATGTGCAAATACTTCTGCTCCTCACTGTATGTAATAGTGCATGAAGTTGTCTGGGTTTTGTGTGGTTGTGTGAAAATGCAAGACGCTTAATGATTTGTTGTCGCACAGAAACACTTTCACTCAGATTCCATCTGACGTGTGTGTGTGTGTGTAGAACATTCCTGAAATAACAAAATGATGGCAGGAAGAGCGGAGGTATGTTTCGTCCTCAGTTCTTAAAGCGGTACCGTCGACTCTCGTGGTATGACGCAGTCTTAAAACCAATCCAGGTTTTACCTGAAATGTTGGCTCTGACCTAAAAGTTGAGTCTAGTCTGTAAGGCTAAATAATTCATGCTTTGTCTAAAAATGTGGGGGGAATATGCGCAAGCCGATACAGCTGCTTTCCCCAGAGTTCTGTTTCCGCTTCTCACTGAGGCCCAATGTTCAGAGGGGCGGTTCTGCTTGTTGTGTTAACAGTAAGAAGCTCAGACGTTCCAGATCCTTCTCTTAACCTCAGAAATTTATTTTAAAGTTGACCTAATATTTGTGAAACTCATGTGACTCCCCAATACTTATTTGAGTCATCTGGTGTCAAAATTCTAGAATAGTCCCTTACAGCTTTCAGTTTTAGTTGAAGCCTTCCTTTGACATGACTCTGACCCACTTTTTGGACTTCCTGTGGGAAGCTTGCTAGTCCTCTGGAGGTCTGCAGTGGACAAAAATGCGTTCATATCTGCATAATATGGACAGAGGTATTAGGACAGCCATTAGACTATCCTATGAATTTTCTCCAGTTGCTACTTGTAGGCATGTGCCAGTATGATATTTTGACGGTATGATAACCTTAAGCCAAAATATCACATTTTCATGGTAAAATGTGTATACTTTGAGATGTCTGGGTTTAAAAAATATATAAAGAAAAAAAAAATTCCATTGAACAGGATTTTTATTTTTCAAAAAATATTATCAAATTGGAACATATATATAATGTTAAGTTAAAATAAATTTTAAAAGTAAATGCAGTCCTTTAGGTGAGTCTAAACCCACAGCTCAACTTTATTACCATCAGAACAAAAATATTTTTTTTTTCCATAAAAAGCACGTGTGTATGACTCGTATCCTGTTTCCAGTATACACAACCTCTCTTTCTCAACACAGGCAGTTACCAAAGAGAAAGAACACCACATGTTTTACCACCGCTAGACACACTAAACATACTAGAGTTAACTCTCGTAGCTGGTAAGAAATGTTCATGACAGTGTTTACTAGAGGCCTGCGAAATTTCCGTTTCTTAGATTATTCGCGATTCGGCCTTGCAAGATTCGAGAACGATTCACAAACATCCAAATTCCGATTATTTAACTATACCAGGTAAAGTGGAACTCAAACACAGTCAGCGCGGTCTTCAGGATGAATTGAGGAACGGACAGAGAGTACATATCATGTTCAACTCATGCCGCTAGATAAAAAAACAATAATACATGACTGCGGCCGACAGCCGCTACAAACAACGGCATGTTGGTAGTTGCTACAAACTTACGGCCACACAATGCTACGGGAGATACCACATATATATAGAACTAGATGCAAAATGACAGACGACGGCGGAGTTAGAGCATGTAGAGAGACCTAGATGCGAAATGACAGACTTGCCGGCATTCGTAAACAGCCGCCGTTTTAAAGCAGTAGACTTTTCTGAAAGGCTCTGTTGTAGAGAACCTAATTAACTTTTTATATAAAATACTCCTAAAGCTGCAAAATCTTGATTTGAATCCATCTTTAAATGATGAAACCGTTTTAAAACTTTGACATGTCGAAGGTAGACATAACGTGTGTTGGCCCTGCTCCTCTAAGCTGCGGCAGTCTGTAACTTTTCTGTTGCTGAAGTATTCCCATACCAGCGATTTTGTTTTCATTGATGGGGGGAAAAGTTAATGAGTTTTGCCTCCTCCAGCATCGTGTAGCACAGCTGACTCACTGACACTGAGCAACAACCGGAGGGGGAGGGTTTAGCCTTACAGCTACAAGGGATTTCTCCATGCATTTTTGGGACAAAAAATAGCTAATACCTTAATGACGGAAAATTTTTGCGGTTTTGAAACCCTGACGTTTTCATACCACGGTATACCTTGTAACCGGTAATCAGCACATGCCTTGTTGCTACTAAGTCTCAACGTCAATTTTTCAAAAATGTATGTGAAGTGAGACTACATAGTTTGGCATTGAACATCATACGAACATAGCAGTTTCAGTGACTTACTGTTGGATTTCTGCTGTGTCAGACTTGTTTGCGAGCTTTTTGTGTAGTTGTTGGCCCACATAAACACAATAATCCATAGATCCTTCTTCTCGGATGTTCATGCTGTTTTGTGCTGCAAAACAGCTGCAAGTGTTTCAGCTGATTCCTGCTGCGGGACATTTCTGGATATTTCTTGAACATAATGTTCACACTAGTTGGATGTTCTCACATGACGGCCGTCTTGTTTTAAAGAATTCTCCCTGGCCGAGACCTTTTCTTTTAAACAAAGTAGGAGCTGTGCTAGTAGTTGGCTTGCTAACTGTCGTTTTAATTCAAGCGAGTGTGTGGGACAAATTTATGGAAATGTGTTTTGCAATGTGAAGGTTATGAAAACGCAATGTCATGACATCGCAGCGTGAAATAAAAATTCTAACTTGTTTGCTAGCTTAACGTTTCTCTCTTAATCTGCACTTTGTATGGGACAGATAACAGTGACTCTAAACATTAGCGCAAATTACAGCCTGAAATCACCTTTCAAAGTACTGCGGGGTCTTCTGTGGGCCGATCATAGCCCAGCATCAGTCCATTTTCCTTTCATTCGTTGACATCAATAGCAAAGTGGAATTGGAGGGGTGCGTATGGGTGGGTGTCAACAAAAGGAGAATGGAGGAGGGCGCAGAGTGGCAGCGTTTGTCCGCGGCTGATGAATGAAATCTTTATCCCACGCGGAGGAGATGTGAACTTTTATCACCGGCTTTTCCTCACTCTTTCAGTATGGTTTTGTCATTTCTTTTCTCTTGCTTTTTGTCGTAACTTGTCTCTCTTCCCTTACAAATGAGTGCATTTCCGCCCCGAAAGTTCAGGCTAGTTTCTGCGCAGTCAGTCCCCTGTTGGAGAACACGATGCATTAAAATTTCAGCTAAAAGCTAAAAAACATTTGAAGCAATTAGATTTTGTCGCCAGTCAAGGTGCGGTCCCAGGAATTAGTTTTTTTTTTCTAGCATTTGAAGATGATCCTAATGAATAAAATTCAGGTTTATCCAGTTAGTGTAGCACAAAATATCCATGTCACTAGACTAACATGTTGCACGGTCATCATTCATTTTTATTCATTCATTCATTGTAGAGGAGATCAATCATTGCAATACCGTACGTATCAATACTGTCCAAGTATGAGTGTTATAATACAGTTGTACAGTAATTGGGGGTATCAGCTACAGTCTGTTGTTGGAATACTATATCTAAAATAGTTTAATCTTGAAATAATCTGATTTGATACGATTAAATGCATTAGAAATAGATTCAAGCAATGACACAACCAGTGTTTTTTTGGCAGCCCTTTTTATTTTGGTCTTAGTCTTTTGAATGAAAATAAATGTGTTTGTATTAGTCTGGTTTTAATTGACAATTACTCAAAATGTTTTCGTCTGTAAACTTCCAAAGTTTCATTACATGAGAAAAATAAATGAATAAAAGTTTTCCAACAATTTCGAATAAACATTGACAGACAAACATGTAATTGTAGAGTCTACAAAGACATCACCATCTTCGTGATGATAATGCACACTCGGCAGGAAAAAAGTACACCATTTTCAATGAATTAAACTCACCTGGACGCCACGAACTGCAAGTAAAAAATTTTTCCAAGAGTTTAAGACGACACTCACTGCCCGTAATGTTAATGCTAACACTAACACGATCGCTATGCTAACGCTGGAAGTTATTTTTATTGGGTGATGACCACTTAGCACAGACGTTTAAAGGCTAAAGCAACATGGCATATCTAGCCAAGATAAGAAAACAAAACTTACCACGCAGCACCTGATATGTGTTTCACAAAAGGCAAGTCTGGAGAGTAAGCGTGTGTGTTTGCGCATAATGTCACATGTGTGACACAACATAACACTGCTACAATGCGTGCTAACTACACATACGATAAGAAAATGTCACACAGGGCGGAAACTATGGCAAAATTTCATCTCATTCTCGTCTTGTCAGACGAAAACTGGCATTCGTCTCGTCATGTTTGTCTCCCAAGACACGTTTTTCAGCCCGTCGTCATGAAAAAAATTGTTCCTTGAAGAAATATTTTCATTATCGTTGACGAAAACAACACTGCTAATGACCTTAATTTCTTTTTTCACAAATTTGCTTCCTAGAGTCGAATAGCTATGTTGCGCTTAATTACGATATCGGGATAATTATCGTTGGCAAAGAGTTTTTATATCGTATTGCCTGATTCCAGTCCATAAAATTCAAAAGGTGTGTTTATGTTACTCCAAGGGCGTAGGTTTGCGTAGGGACGGTAGGGACATAACACTACCAGGATGCGCAAATTGTCCGCATTATATAATGAGTTCAGTTATACAGGTAATTTAGATTGTCTTCCCATATGTTTTGATTGGCTGATGACTTGACCCAAACCCGACACACACACGCTTGCTCACAAAGCCCCGACAGAAATACATGTCGACAACATGCCGCCTCCTCCGCCCCCTTCGAAGACGAGGGATATAAGAAGTTTTTTTTCGGCCAGCAGCAGCCACTGTAAATAATTTAAAAAGACGCCAATGTTGCGGAGGTGGGAAACACAACTAATTTTGCTACTGGAAGTACGACCTGCATCAGAGTTAGCATAAAATTAAACTGTGTGAACTTTGTAACCTGCAAATCTCGAGTAGGAAGCTGCTTAAAAGTGTCCTTGTGGTTGTGTTTTTTACTGTTAATGTTAATTAAACTGTGAGAAATGTAGTGAACTCTGCTGGGAACTATAGAGCCAGAAAAACGTGAGCAAGAAACTGCTTAGAGAGGGACGGGTGCTACATAGCCTAATATGTTGCTAACACAACACAACAAACACACAGCATAATCTAAATTAACGATGAACATTAAAAAAAAGGTTTTATTTGGGATGCCGAGAGCTACCCACACTAGCGTTGCGATTGACTGGTTGATCGTAATCGACGTAATGAGCACCCCTGATTTAGAAAATCAATTAATTAGGAACATATTCATGAGAAATGTAACCCTGAACCCCGTTCACCCAATCTGTTTGGGTTTATTAATGTCCCATCCCGAGCAAAAGTGTACATGCAGGTTATGCTGTTATATCGTCCCTACCAATGACACCATTTTGTTACTCAGAAGGTGGTCAATTCTCTACTTGTCCCTAATAGGGTTGTTTGACTTTGTTGTGATTGTATTGTTTCAGACCAAATTTGCCCTCTGACTGAACTGTGTGTAAACATGGTGTTAAAAAAAACAAAAACAAAAGCTTTTTATATACTTCGACTGCAATCTATTTCTATTAGTATCGCACATTAGGCATTAGAGAAGCTCAAAGATCTTGAATTTAAAGTTCATGAACCTACGCACAACTTCATAAGAAGACTTAATTAATACCTTGGGGGGAATCAAGTGCTAATTATGTAAGACTTCTCAAATACATTCTCCCAGGCGTTGTTGAATTTATCCCCTTTCATCCTTCTTCATACAGCAAACCAGACGTCAGCTTTTTCAGAGTATCGAAATAGGTGTTCAGACACCACTGGACGGTCTTGCCCCACCCTAGTATTTGTTGGGTGGAGCACATTCATACCATTCCATCAAGCAACTGATGGTCAATGTGGTGATCTTTAATGTGATGTCCAGTTGCTGGTCTTCATGTGATGCACCTGTTGCCCATGGTGAAGTATGACACACCTAGAAACAAAACCAAATGTACAGTATATGACAGTGTCACTTAATCCTTACTGTTCGTCAGCGTTTTCTATTCAACCATGTCTGGAATTGAACATTCCAATCACAACAGTGTCCCCCATTGTTTTCATCTGGCATTGCAACTCATTTCTGAGTACATAAGTCTTTGGAGCTGCCACTTGTCCGCTGTCAGCTGCCACCTCGGGTGTGTCAGGGGTCTCCCGTACAAGCATATAGATGTTATGCGTCACGGTGTTTGACGGTCAATTGCAGGGCGTGGGCGCATTTCTCTCAACTGGGTCTTTATGCCATTAAATCCTGATACTACAAAGCTGATACGGGATGGATTGACACGACAGACACTTATACATGTTTGGAATAGTTTGCCAACACATGGCTGTGCATTGCAATGTGAAGGATGCAAGTCGCATGTGTTTTATAGTGCTTGCTAATTTGGGCAGAGGAGAAGAAAAGACTCCTTGTTCCTCACACACAATCACAGAGGTGTCTATTCTCAGACAGGGAACTTCCCAAATCTCAAATTCATCGCGCTGAATCACCACATGCATCCTGCTAATCTAAAATAAACGGTGTATTTATGACACACAGTAAATTTAGGCTTCCTTTCCGTGTGGAGATCTTTGCTATTGAAGCTTGATGTGATTGTGATAGTAGCAGGTGGTGACATGGCATGCCACCAGATGCATTTTGAAGTTGGACACATAGCGTACGGCATCTGTTACGACTAGGAGTGGGAACCTCTTGGTACCTCACGATACGATACGATTTGCGATACAAATTGTGATACAAAACTCACGATAACGATCTGAAAATATGGCGATACAACGATTATCGATACATTGGTCGGGAAATCATTCTAGGATATTCTACAAACTACTAATGAACAGAAAAACAAGCTTCTGCTGTGAATTGGAATGAGTTTATCACTGGTAGACGTTCAATCCTCATTCGCTGCCATCCCTCCCACGTCAAACAGATTGAACGTCTATGGCAGTCAGTGACAGCCAATGCCAGGCAATGAGGTAATTTTGGGCCTGTTGATTTTCAGTTACTTCCTGTTGATTTTGGGGTATTTTATTGGTCACTTCCTGTTTATTTTGAGTTACAGAACAGGACGTGACCTGGAAATCACCCAAATGAATAGGCAGTGACTCAAACTCAACAGGAAATGACCTGTAAATGCCTTGAAAATCGGACAGAATAACTGTAAATGCTCTGGTTTCGAAAAACGTTCCCAGTCTAAATGGATTGACACCTTTTTAAAACGATATGCTCCTGCCAAGAATCGAGATATCATTAACCTTTTGAGATACAAAGTATCACGATATATCACCATTTCGATATTTTGTTACGGCCATAGATCTACTTC
The DNA here is from genome assembly GCF_030265065.1 of Corythoichthys intestinalis. Classification (NCBI taxonomy): domain Eukaryota; kingdom Metazoa; phylum Chordata; class Actinopteri; order Syngnathiformes; family Syngnathidae; genus Corythoichthys; species Corythoichthys intestinalis. The sequence continues at coordinate 26,892,438 of NC_080416.1, forward strand.
ACGAGTTGGAAAACAGCCAGGTTCACTTTGTCCCACCATTCTTTGTTCGTCCTGCTAATACATGAAGAGCAATCTAGATAAACATCCAATTGCAGGGCAATTAGGTTAACCCTTTATTGCCAAATGTATCACATTTGATACACCTAAAATTTCATGATTTTGAGAGTAATTCAAATTTTTGATCTTTCTTTTTGGGGAAGAAAATGATTGATGCAAGTCAACACATGCATCTGCAGGTTCCATGAGTAAAAAAACAGGATTGAGCTAGGGTTATAGATATTTGAGCGCTTATTACACATATTCATTTTGACATTTCTTTTTAGAAATGTGAAAAAAAGGTTTCATTAGGACCTTATATTTCAAATTTTGGGATTCTCTGATAATTGCTTCATGTTACAGGTCTTCAAGGGTTAAGTACTGAAATTAAATAAACCCTAAGTAATATAATGAACATGAAATGTTGATCTGTTAAATCGATATTTCTCCGTATTGCTCTTAAAATAAATGTAACATACATGAGTCGTCAGGCTTCCCTATTGAAGTGAGTGGTGAGTGTGTGTGTGTATGAAGTTATTTTAAAGATATGTGTGTCATACTGGACATGTGCAGGCTTGTCATGGATAATGTAGTTAACCAGCCTCTCGCTGTCATTGTGTGGATGTATGCGGGTGTGCGTGCAAGTGTGCTTAACCCTTGTTTTGTGTTAGAAATCAGCCCATATTTTTGCTTTTCAATTAAATTTGATCTGTAAATTAACCTGAAAATACTAAACCTTTGCAGTGTATTGTTTTCGGGTCAAGATTAACCTGTTTTCAAGTTTGGGTATGTCAAAAGTACCATTGACTTTTGCATATGAAAATTTGAAAACGGGTCAATTCTGACCCCAACACAATTCAAGGGTTGAAAACTTCAAAGTGTTGGAAAAATACAGTAGCACTCAGGGTGGAGGGAATTACGGACAGTTCCAGATAGTGGCTAGTCTTAGCACAAAAATCGCCGACTAGAAATGCCGAACTTTATTTGGAATTAATCAAAATTACCATAAATAGTGGCGAGAACTAGAGGTCAACTGATATATGGGCTTTCTTCCAAAATCGGCCGTCGGCGGATGAACAAAAGAAAGTAAAAGCCAATAAAAAAGGACTTTGATCAGGCATCTGTGTGGGCAACTGTGGCCGCCGCTAACTGACGGTAGGAACCCGGGAGGACCCTGCAGCGTCTTGAAGCAGTCTGCTACAGGAAGTTTTAAGTTCACCTGTTTTGTAAATTTTTTTTTTTTTTCTTATCTCACATGACAGAATATGCAATGTCGCTTTAGCCTTTTAAGGTGTTTACTGAGTGATCCTTACTCTAAATGTAAATCGTAGTGTTAGTGTAGCATTAGCTTTAGCACGAAGAGTATCCTCTTAAACTCTCACTTTTACTTGTTTACATCTTGTCATTGGTGGGTTTAATTATTTGAAAATAATGTACTGCCGACTGTGTATTATCAGAAAAAGAAATGCTGCCTTTGTTTTTTTTTGGTAGCAATAGACCAAATTAACTGTTGAGTTAATTATCGAGGGTTGATTGAATATTTACTTGATTGATTGAATATTTGCTTGTGCTCATACATACATAATACATATTGCCATATTTTTTCTTATTGATATAACCAGTAAATGATTATTGCTTGCTATACTAGGTTGTAGTATAATGTTTAAGTGTTACAAAGAGTAAAGAGGGTCGGGATGACAACTGCCTTGCTTCATGGCCGCATCATTGCGTAACTAGACCTTCCGGGACATCTTCAGCACCTGACGTCTAGACTTTCGTCTAGACCTTCGAGGACAATTTTCCATTCGAGGACATCTTCCATGGCCGCAGCGTTGCATAACTGAAGTGTCTGGGTCATTCAGACCACTTTACCTGTGCCCTTGCTTACACACCTGTATTTAGTTAGTTCCACCTACATGCTCACACATAGCCAACCAAAATCACATGGGTGTCTCCAGCTTGCTTTCCCCCTCCCTTCAGGGCGGCACCCTTCTGTGTTAGGACAAACCCCTAATAAAAAGAGCAAGTAGGGTTTTTTCCTTAGATCAATTTTGGTGACTATACAGCATAATCTAGCATTTCTCTGTCTAGTCCCTCTTTGCTCTCCTTGGCCAAGAAAACTGAGTGTCTTCTCTCCTTATTTTTGGGTAATTTTACAAATGTCTACCTAAGGGTCTATTTTTGAACTTGACATTAACCCTTAAGATTCAGGTCATCATTGTAAATTAGAAGCTGTTGAAGCAATTTATCATAAAAATAGCTTTTTATTAATCTACGTGCTTTGAATAACAGTATACAGTGATCCCGCTCTACTTCGCGCTTCAATCTTTGCGCCCTCAGTCCATCACAGATTTTTTTTTTTCAATTGAAGAAAAGAAAAATACAGATGAGCTGACCCGAGCCGATCTCGTAGTCTCACTCTCCCTCCCTCCCTTCCTCCTTCCCTCCGTCTACCTGCTCTTTGTTCGTCAGGCAGTGCACTGGAGTTGCTAATTAAAGTTAACGATGATTGACAAATGTTTGGGTTTGATGTTGCCCGAGACACAAACTTCAAAGTGCCATATGCATCAATCATCGTTTAACTTGTTAAACAGTTGCTGTGGCAACTCATTGTGTGTAAGTGAGCAGCTTGAGCGGATTTGAGTGGACTCAGTCAGTAAAGCATTTAATAAAGCCAAGCATTTTTCTACTAATTTATTCTTGTTTCAAAATAATTCGGTGCGACAGTAACATGTTTAAAACTTAAACTCACTACACTCATAAATATTTGTAGGGCTTCAAAACCATTTATTAATAAGATACTGTATACACACATATGTATATATTAGGGCTGCAGCTATTGATTATTTTAGTAGTCGATTAATCGATGAACTAGTTCAAATAATAGAGTAATCGGATAAAGAACATAAAATATTAAAATACCTTAGCTGAGCCTCAAACGGTATAGAAAATAAATATATAAGAATCTAGGTACAACGAAAGAACAATTGGCTAACTTGCATAGTAAAAGTCCGCTAGCTTAAATGCTAAATATTAACTTTTTTTTAAAAATTTATACAGTGCTCCAATTCAGACACATATTCCTACGAAAATTGGGTAAATATACCTATAAACTAAATTACGAATGCATGAACAAAAACATTAGCTCAAACAAAAACTCAGCTTATGTAGGTCTTAACAGGGAGCAAATGGATTCAGCCATGTGAATGAGGCAGACTACAGGGCAGTGTATCCACCCAAATCAATAAAACTAAAGGCAAACACTTTCAAAACAAACCATTATAACGCCACTTTAATTAAACGAATACTCGAAGCAGCAAAATTTAATTCGAATATTTTTTTCTAATCGAATACTCGAGTTAATCGATTAATCATTGCAGCACTAATATATATACATAATTTATAATTATATTTTGGGAGGAAAAATGAAAAAAAAACATACCTTATTTGAATCTCTTTCCAATGCTAAATCTGAATAAATACATTGAACACACACACACACAAAAAAAAGAGTTACTTCGCAGTTTTTAACTTATCGCGGCGGGTTCTGGTCCCCATTTACTGCGAAAAAAGAGGGATCGCTGTATCGGCCTGAAATATCGGCTTACAAAATCTGCTTTGTATATCGGCAATGGGCTGAAATTTGTTTTATATCGTCATCGGCTTTTGAAAATCCCATATCGGTCGAGTTATTGCCATTCAACATGTGTTTGAGTCTGTGGTTAATTCAGTTTGTATTTATTGTACAGTTATGAAAATGTTTTTCAATTGTGTTGTAACAATTATGCTGTAAGCAAGATTAATACTGGGAAAATGTTTGGAATTACTTTTTATGGACATTGTATCTTATCAGTATGACCTCAGTTAAAGGTTTTGCTTGACTGAATGTCAACCAAATAAGCCTGCAGGAAATAAACAAGAGCTTGATGATAATGTGTTGACGTGTGTAAAATTTGACTAATTTTATTTTTTCCTTCTTCTTTTTCATGTGTGCCGCCTAATTCCACAACTTCACCAAAGGTAAATACAGCATATTTAACTTCTTTGTGTCCACACATTGTTTGACATCTTTGGTCAAACATCTGCTGTCAGTGTTTTGCTTGTGCTCTCTACGGTTAACACCTCAGGGTCACTTTGGTGCACTTATTCAGGCCTTTTTTCTTTTATAATCCTGAGCTCCTGTGCTGTCGTCGTGGAAACCGGTCACGCCACCGGTCCGGACTGGGCCCCCGTGTGTGTGTGTGTGCTGTTGTGTGTATATGTGTTTTGAGGAAAAGGTCCATGTGGGTGAGTGGAGAGGTTTTAGCTTTGATGTGTGAAAAGAGACTCTCTTTGGAGCGTTGGGCATCACCAAGCTTTTTAGGAAGCGCTTGAAGTTTCTTTAAAGGAGTCGTTCGTTAAAGTGGAGTGTGTGCTTTTCAACTAGTGTATTTGTGAGTTGTGTGGGTGATGTGGTAACTTTTGTGGGTTAAAACAAATAGTTCATAGACAAACACTGAAAGTATGATGTAAACAGACATGGAAAGCCTATAAATTTCAAAGACCCCACCACACACACATTATCTTAACTATTACATAACACCAGACCAACCGAAACTTCCTATGGTCACTGCTCTTTATTGGAAAATACTCAAATATTGTGGTCGTACTCTTAATAATGTGGTGTCAGTGCATCCCCTGAACCACTTGTTATTAGAGGTCAACTGATATAAATATATGGCTGAAAACACAGACAAGACTGAAAAGCAGTTTCTGCTCTTGCACTCCTCTTTAAAAGAAACTTCTGTATTTTAAGCCAAAACAACTGTTGCGTTTGATAGAACAATATTTCTATATGCTGCCATAGCAGATTCATGGTGCATTAATCCCCTGAACTATTTTTAATTTGTCAGTTTTACCCCGGAAACCCCCGTTTACAGATGTTGCACAACCGCTTTTGTTTCAACCTAGCCATAATAAGAAGGTATGTAATCGTATTAATTATTTGAAATTCTGTCATTTTTAGCTTCTGCCACATTTTCTCCGATATGTTAGATGATAAATAATCGATCCAAACAAAAAAATTGAAAAAAAAAAAAGTTTAAAAGGGTAAATATATGAAAAACAAAATCTCAACCACTCCTTGATGTCTGCAATTTCTGCATCGCGACCCTTGTTATATGACCATGTTTCACCCATAAAATCCAGCTGTGGCAAATCACAGCTATGTCTTGACACTCGGTGGTACATGCTACGTGTAGTTTTTGGATCGAAAAGAGGTAAGTATGCGATAATATTTTGTTAAAATCATGGCGTCGTTAATTATACTTTCGCGTGCTCTCACCTCCAGTTAGGGTTTTGCTGTTTAAAAAAAAAAAAAAAAAAAAAATCTTTTAATAATGCCCTCCTGTTCAAATTTTTTCTTCCCCCAGAAAATTGAGATTTTACGCTTTCCTATGATGTATCACACATGCATATAGGACAATTTTGAAATCTGTCCAAATTGGGGGGTCTCGGAGCAGAACTTAAAGTCACTTGAGTGTTTTCCGCCATATAATGTGTGTATATATATATATATATATATATATATATATATATATATCCAACATTGGCCATTGGCCGATTAAAAAAAAAAATTTTTTTTGGGAAAATTTTGATCAGGCATGTGTGTAGGCAATTGTGGCCGCCGCTGACTGACGGTAGGACCCCGGAATGACCCCGTCACGACTTGAAGGCAGCAGTAATACTTGACTGCAGCCGACAGCCGCTACAAACTATGCCCAGTTGCTACAAACTCCACCCACATGTAGTGCTGCAACGATTAATCGATTAACTCGAGTATTCGATTAGATTAAAATATTCGAATTAAATTTTGTTGTTTCGAGCATTTGTTTAATTAAAGTGGTGTTGTAATGGTTCATTATGAAAGTTTTTTGAAATTTTATTGATTTAGGGTGGATACACTGCCGTCTGGTCTGTCTCATTTCACATGGTTGAATCCAACTGCTCCCTGTTAAGACCAACATAAGTTTTAGTTTGAGCTAATTTGTTTTAATGCATTTATATTTTAGTTTAGAGGTATATTTAGCTGTTTTTTGTGGGAATATGTGTCTGAACCATTTGTTAAGAGCTTTGTAAAAATAAATAAATAAATAAATAAATATATTTTTTTAAAAAATAGCATTTTATAGCTATTAAGCTCGCGGATTTTTGCTATGTAAGTTAGCCAATTGTTCTCTTGTTGTACATACAGTGGGGAGAACAAGTATTTGATACACTGACAATGGAAAAACCCATTGGCAGTGTATCAAGTACTTGTTCTCCCCACTGTACCATAATTTCCCGAATATAACACGCACTTTTTCCTCCCAAAATCAACTTGTAAAATCATGGTGCGCATTATAAACGGGTACATGGATGGAGACAGAAATATATACAGTGGGGAGAACAAGTAATTGATACACTGCCAATGGGAAAACCCACTGGCAGTGTATCAAATACTTGTTCTCCCCACTGTATATATTACATATATATATATAAACCGATTTTTTTAATTGACACGGCCACGTTGTACTGAAGAAACGTATGCGGCGACCCGTTGCCGACCATTACGGCACTTGACGTCACCATTTTGTTTCGGTAATACTTCACTAACTGGCCGAATGATTTGGTCTGTGACAAATTCTGCTTTTTTCACTCTTCATAAAGCACAGAATTTAGTTTCTTGAACTCATTTGAGTCGACGTTTATTGCAGCTCCTCAAGTCGGACCATAACAAACGTAAGCACACACACTTCCTGTGTCCGTCAACTCTATCGGCCCCTCGGGAAACTCAAACCCAAATAACAATAGTTCCTATTGTTACTGTCGTGTTGACAGCGATGAGCTGTCACGGATTTCCGACTTACGTTCTCACTTTCATTTTACCGTATCAATCCATGGAAGAAACATTTATTCATCATGATGAAACGAGCAAGTTATACAGCAGCCTTTAAAAGAAAAGTAACATCTGTTTTGTTTTCTCCTAGATTCTGGTAAGTTGGAGAAGTTGTCAAATCATATTATTACCGTAAATATTGTCAGTTTATGGTAATGTTTTGAACTACCAATGTGCTATGCTTGTGCTGTGTTTCACCAGTCAGTAAAATGACATTTCTGTATCTGTACACGAGCTCTGTTTTCTTGTATTCTTCTATTTATTGGTGCTAAAATAAGGGTGCGCGTTATAAACGGGTACAATAATTTCCCCTAGATTTTATAAGTAAATTTGGGGTGTGCCTTATATTCAGGAAATTGCGGTAGATCCTCATTTATTTAATTTTTTATACCGCTCAGCTCAGGTGTTTTGATTTTTCATCTTCCTTATCCAATCACTCAATCATTCGAATTAACTAGTTCATCGATTAATCGACTACTAAAATAAATTGGTAGCTGCAGCCCTACCCACATGATTCTATGGTAGATATGACATGTATATAGAACTAGATACGAAGTGACAGACTCGGCGGCATTACGCCAGTGTTAGTAAACAGCCACCATCGTAAAGCAGTAGACTTTTCGGGAAGGCTCTGTTGTAGTGAACCTTCCTAGCAAACACAAGTAACTTTTTATCTAAAATACTCCTAAATCGGGAAAATAATGACTTGAATCTATCTTTAAATGATGAAACCGTTTTAAAACTTTCACATGTTAAAAGTAGACAGAATGGAAATAATGCAGTAACGGGAGCAATTTTAACAACTTTAACGGTTGAACGGTTAATTCACCAAACATAGCAAAGGTTACAATCTAGTTAGCAATATCCACAATAACCCTGTGTCTGGTTAAGTTTAGGATAAAGAATTGGACTAGGGCCTATTGTCCCAAAAACCCTTTGAACTTCACATGGTACAGTAAATGAATTCTCCACGCCACCGTACCATCAGCAAGCGTGGTTTGGAGGGTTTAGGGTTTGTATGAGGCGTTGTTTGTAGCGTGGCTCCGGCTTTAGTCAGACCCATCTCTGAAGCGGGCTGCAGGAAACCTCAGGCTTGCCTCTTTTGTAATTTTCATTTATCTTACATGAGAGAATGCAGTGTTACTTTAGCCTTTTAAGGTGTTTATGAAGTGATCCTTTCACTCTAAACGTAACTTGTAACGTTAACGTAGCATGGGTGCGCATGTGACCTCGGGGAAACATACTTTTTTTTTTTTCTTTTCGTACGAAAATAAAGTTTACTTACATACTTACATTTACAGGTATTTTTGAACAGAACAAGTGCACACGGCAAAGAATACAGTAGGAGACGAGGAAAGACTGTGTCTTTTAACTGTGTCTAAAAATGTTTGGAGTGGACAACGCGAAGCCAAATCAACTAAGACGTCACTTAAAGACATTAGACCACGGTCACATTGCTAAGCCGCTTGTTTTTCAGCCAAAACGTGCCAAATATTGCCAACAATCGTCCCTCTTTGTCAATGTTACAGCAGTAAACCAGCATGCACTGTTAGCATGCTCAGGGCAAAATAACCCCACACTTTAGCAAAGGAGCTGATACTGCCTGCAGCAAGGAAGAAAAACTGTCTCTCTGTCCAATGACACTGTCGTTTAATCTGAATTTATTATTATTGATTGATTTTAAAAAGTTATTTTTTGTAGCAGATGGTCAAAGAATGTACATTGAGTGTATTTTTACAGTTTGAATGTTTCTTTTGTTTGTTTGTTTTTTTTCCCAGGCAAATTGATGCACCTTAACACTTTTCTGTTACAGATGAAGCAATGTTAATAAAGTTATACTTTATTCCAAGTGGATTTATATTATTTTTCCTTTAATATAAAAAAAGGAGAATGTTATGGAGAGGTGTACCGGTACTTATAATAATAATTTTAGAGACAAATAGTACTATTTTCAGTGGCTGCAGGGAGTTGGGGGTGGGGGGTGCAAAGCGTTTACGTCTTCGTGGGGGGGTGTAACAGCAAATATTTGAGAAGCACTGGTTTAGTAGCACTAGACTGAATGAAACGTTTGTCTCACAGATCAGCATTGTAAATTTAAAGCGTTGAAGCAAATTTTAAATATTTCCTTTATAATCTACATGCTTACAAAATTGGCTTTGGATATTGGCAATTGGCTGACATTTTTTTTTTTTTTTTTTAAGATATCGGCATTTGAAAATCCCATATCGGTCGACCTCTACTTGTTATTCCCCAAAATATGTCTGAATCAATTGTTACTAAAAATAACAAGGGTGACTACTCTACTATTCCCGTTCTAGGGAATCACAAAAATGAAAACACCTTATGACGATAGACTGCACCTGTTACATTGCAAAATTTATTCAAATGTGTCATTATCTATTTTTTTTTTATTTCTTCGAGTTAGTTTTTGAGCTTCAATATCATTGACTGTAGCACTACAGTATGTGGTTAATAATTAATCACATAGTTGATAATTTGAGTACTTAAACAATAACTCATTGATGGTTGTCATGCAAGTTTGTGTTGTAACGCAATACAAAAAGTGGGCGTCAGTTTGTGTGTGTGTCGTCACAAATATGAAACGGTGAATAAGCTTCAACGCACACACTTACGCACACTGTCAGTATGCTACAACACTAGGTTAGAACCACATGGCTGTGACATCACCAGGCTGGTCAAAGTCCAGTTCCTCTATCCGGCTTAAAGCTGCGCACACACACACTTAATTTAACACACACAGTGGCGACTGATAGTTTGTCGAGACAGACAGATTAATGTGGATGTCTTCTCTGTGACAATGTGGATCTTCGGCGTCCCTCCACCTCCTCCTCCTCCGCTTCTTCTTCCTTACTCACCTTGCCGTCCCCTCGCCGTCTGCCTCTGACTGTCCCGGCGGGGGAGGGATGAGCTCCGCGGCAGCGTACAGACAGTTCCTCCAGGATCTGGAGGACAAACGAGGTAGACTACCAATACCTGTCCTAGCATTTGTGTTTTTATTTAACTTTGAGCTGGTTTTATGTTGTGAAATGAGGAAATGTAGCTTGTTGCTCACCCGGCAATGAGGTGAATCAGTGTCAGATGTGGGTTGGGCAGGGGAAAAAAATGATGTCATACCTGCTCTTCAGGAGTTTGTTTAAATATCACTCCAAGTGTCGCGACAGTTTAAGAGCCTTATGTGTTGTTTGGGCTGAGTGATATGGATGGACTTATATTTGGAAAAACACTGTTTCATGACAAGTGTAGCTTTTTGCATTCGTTTACCCCCCAAAGTACTAACTACCCCCACATAAATCATTACGGTATATATTTTTCTTTCTTTACAGATAATGTGAAAATTACTTAGAAAACATGCATTATATAAACACTGCTTAACTGAAACAGAATTCATTCATTTTATTAAAATTCAGGATAACCGCAATTAATAATAATTTCATTTAACTTTCAAAAATTAGCAAAGTAGCATGATGTTTTTGGCAATTGTGCAAAACCTTTCAATTAACAAAGTGTCCTTTTGCCTCCTTGCAACCAATGCGAATGGATGAATTTCTAGTAAGCGCATAGGTATTTATTTCGGATGTAATGACAGTAAGTCTAACATGACTTGGGTGAATGTTTTATAGGATTAATAACTAAGATAAGATAACCCATCTGTCCCTTTTAACAAGGAATTTAGCTTTTTAGCACACAAAAAAACGTTTCCTCTCCCTTTGCAGCTTCAGTCTGATTAACAGCTAACGCTAATTGTTTACGTTAGCCGTCTGTTGTCTGGTGGTTGACACTTGATCCTGTGCACACGTTTTTGAACAAAACATGAGCAGAGGATGTTTGGATTCTAGTGTCAAATGACACGATTAGTTGCATCGCTTCAAGTATATTTTTGTGTGTTGAAAATGAGTCTGGTCTGGTGAATGTGAAGACTTTTTGTGAAGACTCGAGTGCACACTTGTGTGTGTGCTACGTATGCTAATGATGCAACAGCTGCACAACACACCTCAAGTTTCTTTGTGACTTGTACTGGTTTTCAGTTACAGGTCTTTTGTATGTGTTGTTTCACCACCTGCTAGTCCTCCAGCTAATATCTTGTGCATAATGTTCGACAAACATTAGCTATGATGATAGTATTCCTGTCGAATCATTAAAATCAGTATAACACATCCGCAATAGCCTACTATCAACTATTAGCGTAGATTTTTCAAGCAATCTGGCTCAGTCCTCTACAAAGTTACATTGTAGCATTGATCGAGACACAATTTTTATCTTTTTTTGTTCTCTTCTGTTTATATACAACAGCCGAGCTCAGTTTGTTGTATGTGATCATGTTTATTTTTCAGGGTTATTCACCGGAGACCATGTTAGCATAACCTTTCAGTGTAACCCAGTGCTTGAAGTTATATGTTAGCCTCGACTGTTATTTGGAACTGTTCTGAATTTTCTTTACCCTAAGTGTTTTCTTTGTGATATTGAATGTGTGTTTTTATAGATTGTGCCATATTTGTGATAAGTTGGGGTGAATGTGTGTTAAGGTAGCGCAGGGATCTTAGCCTACAATAGCACAGCATTTTAGTGGAAGATTGTCTAACATGCTTAAATTTGCCTGGAAGTTAGTAACTGTACATGTGTGTGGTTGTGCTTCGTTTTGGATCGATAAAAATTTAGAATAATGTGAGAGTTGGGAGTGTTAGCATGTTCGGACGGGTGCTATAGCTTTGGGTTTCAATTGTAGCATCGTAAGCATATGCCAGTATGAGCGTCTGACGGTATGATAACCTTAAGCCAAAATATCACGGTGTCACGGTATTGCAATTACAGCTTACAAAAAAGTACAAACAAATAAATAAAAAAAGTTTTTTTTTCCCTAGAAGAGGATTTTTATTTTTCAAAGCATATTAGCAAATTGGAGCATCAGTACAACGTTAAAATAAATTAATAAAAATAACAAAATATTCTAAATTTAAATCAAAATAAATGCATAAATAAATCCTTTAGGTGAGCCTAAACCCACTGCTCAACATTATTTCCATCAGAACAAAAGTGATTGAACTATTTTCCACAAAAACCACGTGTGTAGGACTCTTATCATGTTTATATTATACACACACACACTCTTTCTCAACACATTTGCCAGAGAGAAAAAAAACCACCCTGTAAACCGTGGCCGTCTGTAACCTTTCTGTAGCCGAAGTATTCCCATGCCAGCAATTTTGTTTTCTTTGATAGGGGAAAAAGTTCCGGGGTTTTCACCTCCTCCAGCCATCATGTAGCACAGCTGACTCGCAGACATTGAGCAACAAATGATGGAGGAGGGTTCAACCTTGCAGCTGCAGACGAGGGAATTCTCTATGCATTTTTGGGACAGGGTGTAGATGTAGGGACGGTATGACAGAATTTTTTTGCAGTTTTGAAACCTTTTCATGCCATGGTATACCTTGAAACTGGTAATCGGCATATAGCTTCGTTCACATAACGCATCGTTTCATTTGGCTTGCCCCACCTAAAAGCACAGCTTCCAACTTCCCTAATTCCATCTCAGTTTTTCCATTTATGGCAGCCTGTTTATCATTTGACACTTTATATTATGTACTTGAACAAAACTTGTTACAACACAGCACTACCACTGTTTCCATTTAGACAAACACTTGACATTGCTGTGTTTTACATAGCCTACAGGCCAAGTGCCCAAGTCCGGTCCTCGAGTGCCCCCTATCCAGCTTGTTATCCATGTCTCCCTTTAATACACCTGTATCAAATGATCAGGATCATTATCACACAACTGTGTATTATGTAGTCTATGAACAGTACATTGAAATAACACAACATTGTGGTACAAAAAAAATTGACTTGATATTAACTCCTGTTTAAAATGTACCACAGCCTGTATGGGAGGCCTACCGACACTGCTCCACTTCACTTACATATGCCTGTTCTCATTGAATGAAAAACATTTGTCTCAAGTAAACTGCAGCTTGTTGATTTATTAACTTGACACCACCCCGTCTCTTACATTGCATATACTAATTCTTAACATATTTACAAGTAACTTGATTAGTCGCAGAGCCAACAGAAGTGTTTTGTCCGCCAGCTCAAGGCAATCATATGAGGGGTTTTTCGACTTTTGCGGTTAAGCTAACATTAGTGGCATTGTCGCGGCCGTGTCATGAGTTTGTTTTCTAGCAAACCGCAGTCACGCGGGTTCAAAGCCAGGTCCAATTAGATTAAAGGGGATTGCGGGTTTCACTGTTTGGATTGTGGAGGAAAAAAAGCACAAAAAAATAAAAAAACAACAGCCCTACATTATGCACTGTGTCTTGTTTGCTAACGGTCTGATGCGATTACGCTAGCTGCGTCTGACTGTGCTTGTGCACTTGTGATAATGGAAGCCAGGCGGAATGGGACTATTAGCATTGTTTAACTTCTGGACTTTAGAAGCTGGTTAATCAAGTTATGTAAATGTTACTTGGTCTTACTGACAGCAGCCATCAAGAAAAAGGTTGGGTTTCAACTCCAGGTTTTGGATTTCTTTTAAGGCTTCAAAACAAGTTTAGTATTTCAAAATAGGTTCAGGGTTTTATAGTAGGGTTTCAAGTTGTGCTTTCAATAAGTTAGGCCAGGGGCTTTAAGGCAGTGATTATGTTTTTGTTAGCCCCCCCCCCCCCCCCCCCCCCCCCCCCACACACACACACACACACACACACACACAAAGACATAAACATTTCACGCCCACCCAACTCTCTGCCGCCACTGTAAATAGTATCATCAGTCTATAAAATTATTATTATAAGTACACCTCTGCATACTATTGTGTCCTTTTTAATATTAAAGGAAAAAAATGATCAATTTACAATGACGTATAACTTCATTAACATTGTTTTGTTTGTAACAGAAAAGACTTAACGCACATCAATTTGCCTGAATTAAAAAAAAAAAAAAAAAAAGCGCCCCCAGGAAGGCGTAAATGTTTCACGCCCACCTAACTCTCTGCCGCCACTGTAAATAGTGTCATTGGTCTATAAAATTATTATTATTATTATTGTAACTACACCTCTGCATACCATGGTGTCATTTTTAATATCAAAGAAAAAAATATATCAATTTACAATAAAGTATAACTTCATTAACATTGTTTTGTTTGTAACCGAAAAGACTTAACGCGCATCAATTTGCCTGAATTAAAAAAAAAAAAAAAAAAAGTCTCATCCAAAATGTAAAAACAGACTCAAGGTACATTTTTGGGCCATTTAAAACTGACACTAAAATGTAATAAAATCAATAAAACATAGTGAATTCAAATTGATTAGTAACATCAACTCTAGTGATGCACGATAATACATTTTTCAACCGATACCGATAATTCCTCCTCATTCCAACCGATAACCAATAATGTCAAGCTGATAATTCTATTAAAAGATTTATGTAAAATTTTAAAGTATACCCAAAAGAAAATATTACTGTGCAAATATATAATTTATTGCTGTTTTTTTCAACATAGAATATGAACAAGTAGTCGATTCCAACATCTAAATAATGACATGTTGTCTGACATTGTGTAATGGTAAACTTTTGGCAACAATTACTTAGAGTAAATACCTAAGTTGCACAAAAATGCCTTTAAAAGTAAGCCATTCTTAACATATATAACATTACTACACTGCAAAACACACCTCCTTAAAACTAGTCAGTTTTAAATGTAAATCTATTGGAAATAAGTTAAATTATCTGCCAGCGCTTCAAGTGTATTTCTCTCAGATTTCTTGGAAGACAAATAGTTAGCTGAAAATAATCTTAACAGCCTTATTTTAAGCAATACATTATTATACTTAATCCTTAAAAAAAAAAAAAAAAAAAAAAAAAAACCTTGGAAGAAGAATATTATTGTTATTTCATTACAACAGGAATGTGCATATTTAAATTGATAAGTGTTAATAAGTGCCAGTAAGTTTTGATTATCTACTGTGACTGTAATTGAGCAGACAAATAAGTTAAATAATTTGAAAAGTGATTGCTAATGTTATATGCATTGTTGCACAGTGTGAAATTGATTAACTCAAAAGAGCAAGATGTCATGTACACATTCTGCAGCGCTTCGTTTACATTTGCGGCACTCACGACATTTGCTTTACAGCAGCTAAACTGATACACAGCAGTACTATTTGGACGGAGTTGGAGCTCGCATCCCCGTGCGTGTTGTTTTGTGCCTGAGTTGTGTTAAGCCGAAAATAAAGGCAGCATTACAAAGTCATCTGACCGCTCGTCATTTTACATACTGAATGCATTATTAGCTGGCTGACTTCGTTTTCTGCATGTTTAAATTATTATCTAACCACTGTGCCGTCATGATAAGCTTGCTTACTGGACATCACTTGTCCAAATGTCCGTGGTGAAAATGATGTGATTGGCATGTTTTTCATGAAGAATGGTGGTCGTATAAACTGCATTATTTTTTTATCCAGGGCTTTGGCTCTCGGGTCATTTCGGTAAAAAAAAAATCGTGTCCCATCTCGGCAGATACGTTCGTACCGGATGATCCGCCTCGCCCCTGCCGGTTCGCCGCGGCGTATTCGGGGCCTGGCTCTGCTCGCACGCCGTAGGGGAACGTTCGAGAAACCGGGGTGTTTGCCGGAGGTCCCAAAGCCGGGGAACTAGGCTTGGCCCGCCCTGCCTATGGCGCAGCGGCGGCAGCCTGCCGGACCGGCCAGAGCGGCAGGCTCCGTTGGAAGATGGCTACTTGCCGACTATCGGTCTCCAGTCATGCAGGTGTTTAGCCTTATATGCGAGTCTACCACCCGCCTTGGGCTGCATTCCCAAACAATATCACTCTGTATCGTCACAAGCCCCGTAGTTTAACTTAGTTTGTGTTTACAATAGCTTTAGCATTCCCGCTAGCAACAGCCTCGTATTCGTTCCGAAAATCTTTGTGATGCAGTTTTAAATGGCTGCTGGGTTAGTGGTTTTGAATGAGGACGCTTTCTTTCCGCCTCGTGGAACTTCTGCGGTGCATGTTTCGCAGATGGCGAGAGCGTCGTTTTTTTTAGTAACAGCCGCCATAATATACAACTGCTTCTTGTCGTGTAATCCACCTCCTCAACCCCTCCTCCCTCAGGGGCTTCAGAGAGGGGAGGGGTTGAGGAGGCGGCATGCTGAATTCGTCGGTTGCGCACATTTGGAGGCTAAATCAAGTATATAATTATCGGATTGCATTATCGGTTGAATTTTTTTATTATCTGGATTATCTGTGTGACGTCATAAATGCCATTATCGGCCGATAATTATCGGTGACCGATATTATCGTGTATCTTTAATTAACCCATGAGGACAATATGCCAAAAAATTTGACCGAAAAAACAAAAATGAATAGAACAAAAAAAAGGACGGTGTCATTGGACAGAAGGACAGGTTTTATTTTTGCTGTAGGCAGTACCAGCTCCTTTGCTGTGGTGTGGGGTTATTTTGCACTGAGCAACTTGGTATGCCACCTTATATGATGCTAACCGAGCTCACTGGTTAACTGATGTAACACTGACAAAGCGGATGGTTGTTGGCAATATTCGGCACGTCTTCGCTGGGAAAAAAAAAAAAAGCGGCTTATCAATGTAATTGGGGTCTAATGTCTTTAAGTGACGCTGCCAACATTTTTAGACACAGTAAACATAATTGTCTTTCCTCGTCTCCCACTGTATTAAAAGTCAAAGCCCAACGCTACATACGCTTCATCACATTTCCTCGTTTTAGCTCTTCATATCTCTAGTGCGCTTTGGTGTGTGCTCTTGTTTGGTTGAAAAATACTGTACCCACTCTGAAAATGAGAGCGCCACTGCCACCCACTGAGTGGATGTGCAATTACACTTTATTCTAGTACGGCAAAAAACTATGTTCCCTGAGGTCACATGCGCCACACTGGTATCGCTCTGCGCCCCACTATTTGAGAACTAATAGTTTAAGTCACAACTAGCGTTTTAAACCAAGTAGGGTTTATGACTATGATTTTGGGAGAAAGCAAGTGTGCGTGTCGGGTTATGGTTTTTAACCGAAGTTTAAAGCTTCAATTTATTTGTTTACAGTTTCAAGACAATATTAAACTTTAAAATTTGTTTTTTAATTGAAGTTTGGGGTTTATCGCCAGTGTTTGGGCTTCAGATTTGTGTTTCAAGCCTCTATTTTACTCATCTCTACATTAAATCTTTCAAAAGTAGTGCAGTACTAAATTTGACTACAGTGATCTCTCGCTACCTCGCGCTTCAAACTTCGCGCCCTCAGTCCATCGTGGATTTTTTTTTTTTTCAATTAAAAAAAAAAAATGCAGTATTTTATGGAGCCGATCACGTAGTCTCTCTCTCTCGCTCCTGCTGCTTTTCTTGGTCAGGCTGTGCACTGGAGTTGCTTATTAAAGTTAACGATGATTGACAGACGGTAAGGTTTGATCTTTCCAGAGACGCTTGGAAGCCGAAACTTCAGAGCGCCGCATATGTCAATCATCGTTTAACTTGTTAAACAGTTGCTGTGGCAACTCCTTGTGTGTAAGTAAGCAGCTTGAGCGGATTTGAGTGGACTCAGTCAATGAAGCATTTTATAAAGACAAGCATTTTTCTACTTTATTTTGTTTAAAAATAATTCAGTGGGACGGTAACATGTTTAAAACTTATAATTATTACATTTGAAGTGCTTAAAAACTTTATCAAAATATGTATATAGAGTAAGTACATATGTATTTTTAATTATTATGCTTGGGGGGGAGGGGGGGATGTGACAAAACATGTCTTGTATGTATCTCTTTCCGATGCTAAATCTGAATGAATACATTGAACACGATTTTTTTTTTTTGTGGGCGGGGTGCTACTTTGCGTTTTTTTATTTATCGCGGCGGGTTCTGGTCTCCATTAGCTGCGAAAAACGAGGGATCACCGTATTCGAACATTGCTATAAATCAGTTTCCAATACACCACAGCCTACAGTTTACTCAGTTGCTGCTAAAGCAGGGGTTTTGATAGTCAGACACATTATGATTTGGTTCATCACATGCTTTCCAAGTGGATCACTTTAGCAGCATTATAATATTTTATTAGGCTAGTGGTAGTCGTCATAGCAACTCCATGTAAAGTGCCCACTAGAGTCTAGACGCCATCCCTTCGATTTCCTGCTTATCATCTGACTCTGCCTGAGGTATAGTTTGGAGTTCCACTCCGCCCTCCAAAAAAGAAAAAAAATGTTCGCCATTTTTGTTTTTCTCAACCGAATTGTAAATAGTCAAATGATACGGCTTCAAATTTCGTGTCTCATTTCTATTTTTATTTCAAGTCCATTATAACCTTGCTTTAGGGTTTCAAAGCTTGGTTTCGGATGTTCAAATTGGTACCTCAAACTATGTTTTGGCTTCAAGTCTCAGTTACAGATTCAAATGAGAGACATTGACAACTTGTTGAAATTCCTAACAAGCATGTTAAAGCAGACCCGTGTGCCATGATAAGCGTGTTTATGCTTTTCTGCTTATCAGCGGCGCGACACTTGTGGGCGTTCCCATCTCATTCTGTCACATCACTACCAATTACAGCCCCTATGTCGCCCCCCCCCCGCAGCCCGATGTCACAGCACAGCCGCAAAAACTTTGATGTTTCACGCCGCTAACGTGGGAACATTTCTGTTAACATAATTGGCCTTTTGCTAGTGTGCGTATGTGTGTGTGTGCACATGTTGGTGTGCGTGCATGCGAGTGCTTGAGTCAGTGAGCTTGTTAAAATGGGATTACGCTCTGAATTATGACAATTATATCCACTGTTGTTCATGTTTGTCCATCATTCAAACATTCCCGACCCAGAGGCAAAATTGCTACCAGACGGCATTGTGTCTCTGTGTGTCCCAGTTTGAAACTATTTCTTTGCATTACAAATATACTTTTTAGGAACATATATACTCCAATAACTCAAATCTTAATATGACTACTGTAACTTTCGGACTATAAGCCGCTACTTTTCCCCTCATTTTGAATCCTGCGGTTTATAGTCCAGTGCTGGTTATTTGCTGATTTATTGGGTTAATAGGTAACACTTTATTTGACAGCAGCGTCATAAGATTGTCATATGACAGTCTTAGTTATGACATGACACTATCATGGGCATTAATGAATGCATATGACAGATGTCATTAGGTGTCATTCGGCAAATTATGCCACTAACTCCATTTATGTCCAGTTCGGATCTTTTACATCCATTCAAAAGGGAGATAATTTGCCGGATGACACAAAATGATACCTGTCATAAACATTTATTAATGCTCATGAGTCATGTCAGTGTCATGTCATAATTATGATGGTCTAATGAGTCTTATTGCGCCACTGTCAAATAAATTGTTACCAAATACCATAACCAGCAATTAATGAAACAACTGGAACAGTAACTGAAGAAATAATTAGCATAGAACATGAATTTTCATTTTTATTTACATCTGTAGCGCTGCAATGCATGCTAGGAGGCATGTTGGATGACAACAGTGTTAATAGCAGGTGGCAGCAGAGGTTGACGGTCTCCCTCAAGGGAGCACTGATGGCCAAATGAAGCTTCTTGAAGCAATGAAGCTTTGCAGCCAGTTTGTTCAAAGCTTCATGGTGGTTCATTTCGTCTTATGGCAGTCTTATGATGCCGCTGTTAAATAAAGTGTTACCGGTTAATATCTTTTGGTTTAAATATTACTGGTGCACGATAATTATTGGTCCGATAATTATCGGTCCGATAATAGGAAGTATGACATCATCCCGATAAATCCAATAACATTTATAATAGGACCGATAATATGTACTGTTCTGGCTTTACAGTTTACACACTAGTATGGGAAATCAGTTGACCATTTGCGGGTTAGTACTCCCACCTGCTGGTCAGGATAATTCGCTGCATCTATTTTTTGTTGCAGTAGTTTGGTTCAATCACTTACACATTGCGGTGTCTAGCGGTAGCATTGACAGTTGTGAATGCTTTCCGTTACGTTTCCGCCTTGGAAACATATGTAAGTATTTTATGTTTACAATAACATAAGGATGTGCAATATACAGTGGGGTAAATAAGTATTTGGTCAACCACTAATTGTGCAAGTATGTATTATGTACCCTTTGTTGGCAGTAACGGAGCCCAAACATTTTGTGTAACTCTTCACAAGCTTTTCACACACTGTTGCTGGTATTTTGGCCCATTCCTCCATGCACATATCCTCTAGAGCAGTGATGTTTTGGGGCTGTCGTTGGGCATCACGGACTTTATACTCCCTCCGAACCCCGTGGCGTCAAAATGCTAACAAGAACGGTGAGCAAAAATCCCAGAAGTACACGGGAGGACTTAGTGAATGACCTACAGAGAGCTGGGACCACAGTAGCAAAGGCTACTATCAGTAACACAATGCGCCGCCAGGGACTCAAATCCTGCACTGCCAGACGTGTCCCCCTGCTGAAGCCGATACACCTCTAGGCCCGTCTGCCGTTCGCTAGAGAGCATTTGGATGATCCAGAAGAGGACTGGGAGAATGTGTTATGGTCAGATGAAACCAAAATAGAACTTTTTGGTAGAAAACAGGTTCTCATGTTTGGAGGAAAAAGAATACTGAATTGTACCATACCCACTGTGAAGCATGGGGGTGGAAACGTCATGCTTTGGGACTGTTTTTCTGCAAAGGGACCAGGACGACTGATCTGTGTAAAGGAAAGAATGAATGGGGCCATGTATCGAGAGATTTTGAGTGAAAATCTCCTTCCATCAGCAAGGGCATTGAAGATGAGACGTGGCCGGGTCTTTCAGCATGACACACACAGCCAGGGCAACAAAGGAGTGGCTTCGAAAGAAGCATTTTAAGGTCCTGGAGTGGCCTTGCCAGTCTCCAGATCTCAACCCCATAGAAAATCTGTGGAGGGAGTTGAAAGTCCGTGTTGCCCAACGACAGCCCCAAAACATCACTGCTCTAGAGGAGAGCTGCATGGAGGAATGGGTCAAAATACCAGCAACAGTGTGTGAAAAGCTTGTGAAGAGTTACAGAAAACGTTTGGGCTCTGTTATTTCCAACAAAGGGTACATAACAAAGTATTGAGATGAACTTTTGGTCTTGACCAAATACTTATTTTCCATCATGATTTGCAAATAAATTCTTTAAAAATCAAACAATGTGATTTTCTGGAGTTTTTTCCCCACATTCTGTCTCTCATGGTTGAGGTTTACCCATGTTGACAATTACAGGCCTCGCTAATATTTTCAAGTGGGAGAACTTGCACAATTAGTGGTTGACT
This sequence comes from Corythoichthys intestinalis, assembly GCF_030265065.1. Taxonomy (NCBI): domain Eukaryota; kingdom Metazoa; phylum Chordata; class Actinopteri; order Syngnathiformes; family Syngnathidae; genus Corythoichthys; species Corythoichthys intestinalis. Next base: position 26,913,662 of record NC_080416.1, read on the forward strand.
TAATACTTATTTGCCCCACTGTATGTTTACTTCTGTGGTGAAGGGTCATATGTACAGAACTTCATAAGTTGTGTTATAGAAGCCAGCCAATGCTTTAGTAGCTCAAGCTAGTGTGCTATGCTATACATATAATAGTTTTGTATAAAAGTGTAATGTGCAGTTTGTTGTATATTGAGTATTGAATATGTGTATTTTTCTGTTGTACTTTCACAATATTAAGACGAGTGTCTTCCCATAAAGCAGTGCTTCTCAATTATTTTCTGTTCCGCCCCCCCCCCAGGAAGACGTAAATGTTTCGCGCCCCCCTCCTTTTTTTCTATTAAAGAAAAAACGTAACATAGATCAACTTATAATAAAGTAACTTTATTGTTTTGTTTGTAACAGAAAAGATTAAATGCGCATCAATTTGCCTGAATTAAAAAAAAAAGTCACATCCAAACTGTAAAAATACACTCAAGGTACATTTTTGACCATTTAATACTGAAAAATAAAATGTAATAAAATCAGTAAATAATAAATTCAAATTGATTAGAAACATCAACTATTGAGGACAATATGGCCAAAAAATTGACCGAAAAAACAAAACTGAAGAGAAGGAAAAAAAAGTGTCTTTGGACAGAAGGACAGTTTTTATTTTCGCTGCTCACAGTATCACCACAGTGCTCACTGGTTTACTGAAATAAAACTGACAAAGCCGGACGATTGTGACAATTGGCAATATTCGGCACATTTTCGCTGAAAAACAATCAAACGGCTTATCAATGAGATTGAGGTCTAATGTCTTTAAGTGGCGTCTTAATTGATTTGGCTTCAGACTGTCCGCTATAATCATTTTTAGACACAGTAAACATTGGTCTTTCCTCATCTCCCACTGTATTAAAAGTCAAAGCCAAAAGGCAAACGGCCCGAAAAAAGCGCATTCCGGCAGCCGAGGGAGAACCGTAGGTGAGGGCGGTCGTCGTGACGATCCCAAACCGAAAACGACACTTCTCGGGCGGACACGAGAGAACCGGAGAAGACGGTGGGTCGCTGCGTGAATCCGGCCGGAAAACGGCTTTCGAACGGCGCACCGCTGCGCTCTTCATATCACTTTTCTGTGTGCTCGTGCTTAGTTCAAAAATACTCCGCGCACTCTGAAAACAAGAGCGCCACTGCCACCCACTGAGTGGATGTGCAAGTACACTTTATTCTAGTACGGCAGTAAAGAAATAAAAAAATAAAATAAAATTTTTAAAAAAGCATGTTCCCCGAGGTCACATGCGCCACCCCTGGCATCGCTCTGCGCCCCCCTGGGGGGGTGCGCCCCACTATTTGAGAAGTACTGCTATAAAGGCAAGAAAAGACAAAGCCTTGTGGTTTATGGAAGTGCATTCATTCTTAACTGACTGTCGGGTAGTGCAGAAGTGAAATGCACTGTTTTGTTCATGTCATTATGAAAAATCTGGTGAGATCAAAGGCAAATCTATGTTGAATCCACCACTAGTTTTTTTTTTTTTTTTTTTTTTAAACCTCCAAGTGTTCAAAAACTCAGGTTATACATTTAAAAAAAAATATAAAATATCTGTATCGGCTTTGAGGAGCAGGAAGTTATCGATATCGGTTTCAAAAAATGGATATCGTGCACCCCGAGTAAATATCCCATAATATAGTGAGGACAGCTGCGGCTTATAGTACAGTGTGGTTTATCTATGAACAAATGCCGTTTTTCTGTCAAATTTGGTGGGTGGCGGCTTATAGTCGGAAAATTACGGTACCTATAACTCTGATTCAATATACATTAGTGCAGCCTTATAAACGGTCACTTGAACCCACAATTTTACATATATACATACACACTACTATCAATTCATCTTTAAATTTTACAGCAGCACATTAAGGCTGTTAGTTATGGAGTCAATCTCACACTCAAATGTAAGCACGACAAGCGTGCGCAACATCCTGCAGATGTAAACAAACTCTTGAACCTGACACATGAAAGCCACCCGTTAAGTAAGTTTAGCTTCTTGATGGTTTTAATGAGACATTTTTACTAGCTGAAGCAGTAAAGCATTAGCAAGTAGCCCTAATGTAATAAACATTCATCAGAATGAACTTGTGATGTCACATGACTTGACGTCACGGCCTCCTCTGACAGCTCTGTAATTTACTGCCAAACCGGGGGGGCGGGTTCAAGTGGCGCAATAAAAGACCAGAGAGCAGGACGGGATCTTAATGGATGTGCGTCCATGGCAACGACAACAGCCGGGGTTAAAATGGAGGGCCCGGTTGCCTTAGCGTTGTGTTCGATTCCCGTGTATTTGTGTACACTCTTCACATTCTTTGGGCCTTTCATTGTGCCCCCCTTTATCCCCTTCACGTCGCCTTTTCCCATCGCTGACCTTCTTCGTCTTCATCGCTCTCACGGCCCTCCAAGAACATTTCTCGCTGTGACGCTGGCACAAATGCGACCTTGGCAAGCCAAGCATTCTCTGCTTCTTACACATTTTAAGTGCTACCTGTAGGCAATCTTTGCCATTGCCTTTTGACTATACCGCAGCCCGTTAAGACAGTCAGTCTGTATTTTACATAATACTGTAACCAAGTGTTTTTCGAACTTTTATGAGCCAAGGCACACTTTCTTTTTCATTAAAAAAATCCCAAGGCACGCCACCAGCAAATAATGAATTTCTGTAGTGTAGACTATATTAACAATATAAAATCGTGTATTGATAGGAATCAAACAAACAAAAACATATTTTATAACCATAATTTTACTCACTAAGTATGACACTTCTTTATTGGAGTATGTATCACTGCATCCCCGTTGAACGTTAATCACGCTATGTTCAGTTTTTTTATTCTGTCGGAAATCCAAATGAAAGATAGCTTTTGCTTTATGACTGCAGCTATTGAATATTTTAGTTATCAAGTATTGTACTGAAAATTTGATCGATTAATCGAATAATCGGGTAAAACCTTTTTTTCTTTAGGTAAGGAGAAATTATAAATATACATGAGAAAACAAGACATTTCACCTAATATTGAACCATTTTTAGACAATCAATGTGTTTATTTTAGATGTACATTGTTGAAAACAGCCAACAATTGCATCTCGGTTGTGACTAGAAAAATAATTTCACTGCTTTCACTCAAAAAAAGATGTTTTAAAAAAAATCTAATTTCTTACCTAAAATGTCATTACGCTTGCTCACACACATCACTTAAAAGTTAGGTGTTTTTCATGCATGCGTTGCGCGACCCACTCACGCATTGCCGCGCTCAATCTGTAATGGCGCCGTTTTACCCATTTAGAGAGCTAAAAGGCAGCGTAAAATGAGTAGAGTGAATTTTGGCAGCCTTTGGAGCCTTTTTTTAATTGGCTAAAGCCTTACAATCCCTCTTCCTACGATTAGAAATATCATGGAAAGCAATGTGGGGAAGCAAGGTAGCCATTGATCTTTTTCTTAACACGTTATGTTATTTCCCAACGCAGAGAAGATATATCAATTGGTAGCACTACACACAGTCATGGTTCCACTTCCCATCATCCATTTGGGTTGAATGGCTGCAGTATCATTTTACTGAAAGCTCAACACATACACTAGATGGCAATATTTAGTCACAATATACAAAGTCACAGGTCTTTCTATTCGTGGATCCCTCTCACAGAAAGAATGTTAATCATGTAAATGCCATCTTGAGGATTTATTGTCATAATAAACAACTACAGTACCTATGTACTGTATGTTGAATGTATATATTCGTCCGAGCTTTATTCTAAAACGATCGGGATCGGATCGGGAGCAAAAAAACATGATCGGAACAACCCTAATAATAATGCTAGATATATTTTTTAAGAATTGTTTTGAATGATGTTGGGAAAGCGTAGTCAGTGTTCTGAATCTGTTTACATTCCATTCTTTTGCACTAGTAAATGCTATCAACATTTGACCTCATTGTTTATGTGGGATTAATTATTGTTATTTACATGTTTATTTGTACTAAAGAATGTAAGTGTTCCAAAATGTTTTGGTGAATTAATAAGCCTCAGCAAAAATTTCATTGTTAAATTAGTTAAAAAGATTTTTATATTGATTTATTTTTATTTTTATTAGTCGGCTAATCGTAAAAATAGTTGGCTGACTAATTAGGAGAAAATTAGTTCTTTGGGACAGCCCTACCGGAACATATTTCCTCCACACCCTTCTCACCTTTTTAACCCCTGACCCATTTTCAGGCCTGCATCATACTGTCCGTGTCGGTCAACCCAGGAAATTGCTTTTAGACATAAGGGCTACCCGTTTAAATCCCAGGATTTAACCGGAGTTCAGCGTATGTCTGAAAGGACTTTATAGTTTCGCTAGCTAGCCGCTACTACGAACACACCACAAAACAAAGTAATTAGCTACCTATTGACAAGTACGGATACGGAAGAGTATTGCATGATTACTGACCATTGGACAACCCAGACACGAAGCAACGGCACATTTGCAGATTCATATAAAAAAAAACAACAACATTATTTTTACATCAATTAGGTGAAGTTGGAAAACTTTCCACGGCACAGTGGTTGAAAAACACTCTTGTAACCTGTTTAGTTCTAGTTATCTTTGTTTTGAACGCATCGCAGCCTGTTTAGGCATTTACTTGATACCAATCTGCGTTGTACAAGAGGTATTTAAAAATAAACTTCCAAAATCTTCAAACTGAAATCAAATTTGGCTCTTTTCCCTGTTAACTCCCCGTTTCAACTCAACCACAGTGCATTTAAGGCAGCGTCTAATTGGGCCCGAATTAAATGCACCCTATGCTGTTTTCTTTGATGAAATTTCGACACAGACATATCATAAGTAAACATCCAGTTCACATGATAAATTCCTTCCTAATCAAATACAGATAAATAAACACTCCCTTATTCTGGGAATAAAAAAGTTTGAATGAAGCTTCTCTTTTCTCAACAGGTCATAAATCTCCGCTTTCCATCATCCCCTCCCTCCGTTCCCATCGTCTGTCTCCATTCAGGAATTTTCTGTGTGGTCCTACTTTGCCCTCCCTTTCCCTTTTCCACTTTCTTTGATGTTAGGTTGATAAAACGAGAGCCACGTCAAGTGTGTCAACAATCACCCTGGTTTTTAGCGCTAATGCTAAACGCTAACTTGCGTGATAAAGGTCAGGATGACTTCCTGCGTGTGTTTTTAGTATGCATACACACAGTAAGCAAACATGATTCACATCTGTCAAGAGGCCGCCATTGGTTAACACATTTGCTCTATATTGAGCTGTCACTTCACTTGATTATAGATGAAAGTGAAGGTGACCCTCAGGGGGACGGAGATGTAAAACTGCTTCCGTCTTGATTGTATTATACTGTGCAAGCTGAGAGAAAAGACTAGGGTAATTAGTTTGTTGACTAGAAACAAAACCTTGAGCCTACTATAAATGTTTACAGTGCTCCCGGTGTTATTGTTGAATTCAGGCTTGTTTTTTTTTTTTTTTTTTTACTTCCCAGCATTAACTTCAACAGAATTAATACAATTAAGTATCAGAGTTTTGTGGTCCATCAGAAAAATCATGCGCCCGTGTGCGTGTCTTTTGAATATTTGTGTGTTGAAGGTTTCTAATCCACACTTGTCAAGTTTATGCAGGGGTCATGCTGCTTGTAATCTCTTAATGGCCTCTTGGGGTGTCTTGTCTGTCTGCCCGCTAACTTCCTGTGTGCGTCTATCCACTAAGCTCAGCCTGTCAAAACATAACGTAAGCGAACTGTCACTCACTCACTAATTGTTTATTTTCCTAAGCTGTCTCTTTGTAGTGCGTGCGTGTGATTAGCCGAGCCGACGCTCCGAGCTCGATTACTCATGTCTGTTTGACCTGATGATGTCAAACTCTTGGTCTGGGTGGTCGCTCATCCGTCACTATATGTAAATGCTTGAGTTAATATTAACTGAGTTGGACAACTGTTTGTTCTGTCTGGGTAAGGTTACCCCCATAGTTGCAGAAAGTTGTAATGCATGGGGTGCTGTGGCAGAGGCAGGCTACAAGGTTTTCCTGAAAGTTAGCCAATGTTGGGCATTTTTTTACATTTTAAGTTTAGATTTTTCCATGCATATGTTTGCTTTCTATATTGTTGTGCCATTTTTTAGACATTGGAAAGATGGAGATCCAGCTGTATGAATGTAGAAATTCAGTCAACTATTAATGTTTTACTTTGCTTTGAAAGGATTTTTTACTCTTTGCTAGGGAATTGAAAACCGATTCCAATTCCGAACCGGTTCCTAGTGTTTCGAGGCCTCGACATCAAAATGAAAAAGCCTTAATGATCCCTTTAACGATTCCTAAAGACACGTATTGCGTCATCACGTGATGTGACGTGTCTTGTTGTCCAGACGCATCAAACTAGCATGGCGCCAAGAACCACTCGCTCCAAAGTTTGGCTACATTTCACCAGGATAGAGGGTGAAAATGAAAGGTTACAATGGTTTAGCACGAGCATTGCCGCCGTAAACATTACAATGACAGCACGTAGGTTGAAACGCTCGAAAGTGTGTCTTCACTTCACGAGGAAAAATTACGACAAAGCGACTTGCAGTCATTGCAAGGTGGAGATAACTGCATCGCGAGGGAATACGACTGTACTGTCCTCACCAAGACGCTAAGCCTCAGTCCTGGCTATACAGCTAGCTAAACTCCCAAATGATAATGCAGAAGATGTTGGTATAATTTGCTGACTTTATTCAAGCATCACTTGAAGAGTCAAACTAAAAATAGAAATGAAACAAATCAATTTAGTCCCCAATAACAGGTTCGCATCAATGTAAATCAGCGATGATTAGCTGCTAATACAGTAATAACACAAATGGTTAGCATGCGTTCGCTAGCATTAGCACATCGTTCAAACCACTACACAACTGGATTTAAGTGTCCGATCGCGAGTGGAAACACAACAACAACACAAAAGATGATAGATACAAGGCGTTGCCTCTGTAGATATTTTACAACCATTAACAAAGAACGTAGGCTCGTAGCAGTGTTTCCCTCTCTCACTAACTCGCTCACTCGCGTTGCTGCTTTGTAGCTGCACTTCTTCTTCGCATGTAAGCGCGCTCTTCTTCACGTAGGCGCGTTCTTCTTCGTGTGAGGAAGCGCAAGAGCGCCCCCACTTGAGCGTAGAAGCACCATAAAAACTAAAAGGCATGCATTTCAATATAATGGTTAATAATTTACTTTAACACATATTGCCAAAGGCAGAACAACGACCTATAGCCATTTACCAATATTTTTTTATTTCTATTAGAAAAATGTTTCAGTAAAATGTTACACATTCTTGTGTATTTGCCACTTATTGCCACATTTAACATTGAGGCTTCAGGCCTCTTTTGACCTCATTGTGAGTTTGTAAAGTTGTGACTTCTGTTTAAACAAACTCGATGCCAATCAAAACGTTCGTTCTTCTTTTTCCCCAAATTACAATCGATTAAGAGAATCGATAAAGAATCGAATCGTTAAGCAATATCGATAATGGAATCTGAATCGTAAAAATCGTATCAATTCCCATCCCTACTCTTTGCAATGTATTATTGTTTGATAATTTACGGTTGTCTGATTTAAAATGTGTTTTTACTTGCTCTACCTTTTGTGAATTCTAATGTTCTCTTAAAACCAGGTTCTTACTAGGCATTAGGAGTGGGAACCTCTTGGTACCTCATGATACGATACGATTTGCAATACAAAGCTCACGATAACGATGATCTGACGATATGGCTATACAACGATTATTGATACATTGTTCAGGAAATCATTCTTCATTTAATCATTAACAGAAAAACAAGCTTCTGCTGTGAATTGGAATGAGTTTATCACTAGTAGACGTCCAATCCATTTGAACTTGGAGGGTGGCAGCCCACTTCAAGTGGATTGAACGTCTATGGCCGTCAGTGGCAGCCAGTGCCAGGTAATGAGGTAATTTTGGGCCAGTTAAGGTCAATTATCTGTTGATTTGGGGTTTTTTATGGGTCACTTCCTGTTTATTTTGAGTTACATAGCTGGAAGTGACCTGGGAATCACCCAAATAAATAGGCAGTGCCTCAAACTCAACAGGAAATGACCTGTAAATGCTCTAAAATGAACAGCAAGTGACCTGTAAATGCCCTGAAAATCGGGCAGAATGTTCTGGTTTCGAATGATTGAATGTTTCTAGTCTAAATGGATTAGGCGTCGAGCACCGTCAATGCAGCCATAGAGTTAACTGAGACACTATTATGGTGGAGGATTTTGGTAGCAACTTGTTGGTTCCTTTTTATTTATTTTCCTTAGACATTGACACATTTTTAAAACGATATCTCGATTCTTGGCAGGAGCATATCGATAACCTTTGGGGATACAAAGTATCACGATATATCACCATTTCGATATTTTGTCACACCCCTACTAGGCATGTGCATGTATGATATTCTGACCATATGATAACCTTATGCGAAAATTCCACGGTATCACGGTATTTCGATTACAGCTCTAAAATATGTTCCTTTAAAATATCTGTGTTAAAAAGAAGAAAGAAAAAAATCCACTTAACAGGATTTTTATTATCAAAACACATTAACAAATTGGAACGCAAGTACCATAATTTTCGTACTATAAGCAGCTACTTTTTTCCTTCATTTTGAATCCTGTGGCTTATGGTCCATTGCAACTTATTTGTTGATTTATTTTGGCTAATAGGTAACACTTTATTTAAAAGTGGCGTCATAAGACTGTAATAAGACCGTCATAATTATGACATGACATTATCATGGGCATAACTGAATGCTTATGACAGATGTCATTAAGTGTCATCCGGCAAATTATGTAATTAACTCCATTTATATCCAGCTTAGATGTTTTACATCCATTCAAAAGTGAGATAATTTGCCGGAAAATACTAAATGACATCTCTTATAGGCATTTATTAATGCTCATGACAGTGTCAGCCTGCCATGTCATAATTTTGGCAGTCTTATGGCACCACTGTCATATAAATTGTTACCAAATACCATAACTTGCAATCAAGGAAGCAACTGGAACAGTAACTGAAGAAATAATTAGCACAGAGCATGAATTTTGATTGGTGTTTACATGTGTAGTGCTGCAGTGCATGCTAGGAGGCATGTTGGACAACAACAGTGTTGACAGCAGTTGGCAGCAGAGGTTCACTGTCTCCCCCAAGGGAGCAATGATGGCCAAATGAAGTGTCTTGAAGCAATGACGCTTGCAGCTAATTGGTTCAAAGCTTCATAGTGGTTCATTTCGTCTCATGATGGTCTTTTTTGGTGTAAATATCGCATAATACAGTGAGGACAGCTGTGGTGTATAGTCCAGTGCGGCTTATCTATGAACAAATGCTGTTTTTGGTGGGTGGCGGCTTATTGTCAGGTGCGCTTTATAGTGCAAAAATTACGGTATAATGTTAAGTTAAAATGAATTTGAAAAATAACAAAATATTCTAAATAAAATTAAAATAAATGGAGTCCTTTGGGTGAGCCTAAACCCAATGCCCAGCTCAACATTATTACCATCAGAGCAAAAATAATTAAATTATTTTCCATGAAAAGCACGTGTGTATGACTCGTATCATGATTACATTATACCCACACTGCCAGAGAGAAAAAAACACGTTTTACCACCTCGAGACACAGTAAACATTGTTGTATTGTAACTGTACTAATGCAAGGTTTGAGCTATTTTTTTTTTAAGCGACAGCACACTTTTGCTTCTCCTTGTTGACATTTTATAGATCAAATATTGTTCAGCAGTTTCATTTCAATGGATTAAATTGAAGGTTAAAGGATACGTCAGCCCTTTTCCTCATCCTGCTTATTATGTTTCCTGCCATCATTCTCATCCTCTTTCACAAAGATGCCATTCTTGAGGCTTTTTTATTTTCATGCCGCATCTCGCTTATTGTGTCAGCTTGACCTCGCTATGCTGTCTCTGCGAAGGACGCTGACTGGGGCAATTTGGAGGGTGGGTTGAGGGCGATAAAAGGTGCAACGCAGGGATATGAGACACTTTAATGTAGTTGCATTGTTTTTACGTGTAGAGAAAGTGTCACAAAAGGCAGCATTGTCCGTGCGGGGTGAGAAGCGGTGACATGTTTTCGTGCCGAATGAATGAAAGGAGCCATTCACTTCATGACACAATGCAAAGCTTACAATGATGCTCTATTTCTGTGGATTCATGTCAATTTTCACTCCTCTTTTTGAGGCTAGAAAGCAAAAAAAGTACTTTAATTTACACAGCATTGCATTCACAATCCAATGAGATCTTGATGAAAAAAAGTGGTGCTAGTGCTCACTTGTGAGATCTATTTATTATAGACCTATTTGTCAGTTATAATAGTTTACAGTTCAGTTGAGGACCCCTTCTGCAGTAGCTCTGTACAATAGCCAAGTTGGTGGATCCCAATGTGACTTTGTATCATTGGTCTCTTCTGCCACACTGTGGCGAGTGACGGTGCAACTTTTCACATTTCCGATTGGCCTCACTATTTTGCTGTCCTTTATAAACTCCTAACTTGTTGTCTTGTTATTCATTTGTTTTTATGAAAAAAAAATTCTCAATGTAGTCCTTGAATGGTTCTTGGTGTTTGCTCGCGATTATGTATTATTCCAATTATATGAATGAATTAACAGTTAAATAGGAGTTCCAATTTTGTAATTCAGCTATGTTATACTGTTAATTGAGCTCTATAGTGGAAATTAGGCAGTTGCAAATTAATAGTTATGACTAAGAATACCATTAATACACAAGAAATTAATGCAAAACAAATTCCCTTTTGACACCCCCCCCCCCCCCCCAATAAAATTAGTCTGTGACATCAAAACACTCCTGTAGCCCACTGTCTGTAGTAAACACCTCAAAGTTGGCCCCCCATCAGAGGCAAATTTATAGAAAATGTATGTAATTCGTTTGTGCTAGGTATGTGCTGGGAAAAAAATCTGCTTGTGCTGCTGTCGTTTTTCAGATATTTGCAATTCTTTTTAGGGTCAATCTGAGGTCAACCAGCCCGCTTTTTGATCAAAAATTGTGTCAATCGTTTGTGCTACGTTTGTGCAGTTATCGAGATATTGAGATTTTAATTTCGAGTGATTACCTCATGCAGCCCCCCATTTATTGCAAAATGGACCCGAAATGGTGCCATTCATTTATGCTACGTTTGTGCTGTGAAAATTTTCATGTGTGCTGCTATTCTTTTATCGATGGTTTGTACCGTCTCTCTCAATAACAGAGGGGTGTGCCAAAAGCGAGTGCAAACGTAGCACAAACAAATGGCACTCCTTTGAGCCCATTTACCATATTAATTTATATAATTAGTATTAATAGAGATATTAATTTCGAGTGATAACGTGACTCGCAGTTATTAAGTTCGTATGCTAATTCGTTAGCCGCGACGCTACGGAAATGCTGCGATTAACGTCATCACTCGAAATTAATATCTCTATAAAACGATAGCAGCACAAACTAAATTTTTTTACAGCACAAAGAGCACAAACGTAGCATAAACGAATGGCACAATTTTGGGTCCATTTTGCAATAAATAGGGGGCTGCTTGACTTCGTCACTCAAAATGAATATCTCAAACAATAGCAGCACAAATGTGCTGTAAATAGGGGGCTGCGTGACGTTATCACTAGAAATTAATATCTCAATATCTCAAAATCGATAGCAGCACAAACGTGGCAGAAACAATTTGCACGATTTTTTGCCATTTTTAATCAAAATGGAAGCCTAGTTGACCTCAGATTGACCTATAAAAAAATTAATATCTCAAAAACGTTAGCAGCACAAAGTTTTTTTTTTTTTCAGCATAATCGAGCGCAAACCTAGCACAAACGAATTATATGATTTTTCTATAAATTTGAGTCCGATGGGGGGCCAACTTCACAGAGGTGTCATAAACCTAAATTTTTATTCCTTGTTGTTCGCCTACTGTTCCACCAGTGGCCTGCTGGTGGCCTCATGGTGCATTGTGTGCGAGTTTGTGCACATTTAGGTTGCCTTCAAGGGGCGATCATAAATACAAAGCAAACCATTTACCCAAAAACTAATTACTAAACTAATACATTGGTTTTTCCTACCATCTTATGCCTCACTTTGCTCTTAGTTTGCGGTCACAGTACCCTCAATCCCCCTCCCTGTAAGATCGGTGTCAAAGACAGCACGTGTTCAAAAGGTAAAAATAAAATGAAAATATCTTGGCCGATATGAATCACTCGGGTCGTGGCAACGCTGAATAACAACAAAACATAAACACGTACACACTTCAGACAGTACTCTTCTTGTTTGTGTGTCAATGTGACCCTTTGAAAGTTTTTTTTTTTTTTTTTTTCAAGGTAAAAGGAATGCAAAGGTCAACAACAGTTTTAATTTTAATTGAAATTTTTTCTAGTTTTACAGAGCAGCAGGGTTAACTTATGATTTAGAATGAGCCATTTAAAATTGTAAAACCTTTCAATGGTGTTTGTGTCAGTTTGTGTGTCATTAATAAAGAACAGAATCAGAAAATCTGATATTTTGGCTTTGTTGTTCTTTTATGATTTAATCCCAGGGCTTTAAAGTGCCTGTGGCAGCATAAAAAAAATATTAAATAGCATTATTATGTGAATTAGAATCATATTTTGAGACCATTCGACTGTATACAACAATTTGGTAAAGCGCAGATGACAAGAAATTAGTCTTTTAATCTGCCGTTTAGCCCTGTCTGTCTTTATAGCGCTCTAGCGTCCCCAGCTGGAGGATGACGTCGGCAGGGTCACGATTTCCTCTGATATAGAATTCAGCCCATTGAGGGGGAATCATTCAGAAAGAGGAAAATGCGACAGAGAGAGCAGCAAAATGTCATTGATTCAATCTCTCTACTCCAATATTTTTACAGGATATTCTTTTTATCCAAGTTTTTATCTTAGTATTTTTCCCCACCTGCTAATTAAATGGTGTGGTCATGACAAATAACTGTGTTGTGCTAAATGGATTATGAAATATTCAAAATGTATTTATTCAGTACTACATGGCAAAATAAGTTTATAATGGTGAAACACCCCCCCCCCCCCCCCCCCCCCCCGATATTTTATGCCACTGGAGTTAGTCCGGCTTTTGTCATTTCCCTGCCGCGGCTTCGGAGACGGAGGAAAGAGCGTAAACAAAACCGCAGGCGTGACAGCTAGCTGACATGCTATCGCGAACAGAGCGGCGTTTCAAAGTTTTATTCCCGCCTTTCAAAGCATAAAATCACACAAAACTATCCTGGCTCATGTCACACGGCGTCAGGGTTGTCGATTGTCTTTACCGATCGGCAACCCGCTCGGCGACAGGCAAGTCACATCTTGCCGTTCCCCTGCTACGGGCAGCAGAGCTCGTTTGTCGGGGAAGCAGCTGAAGAATGACCGGACAAACCGACCGACGTCGGAGAAGCGTGTAGCTGCCCGAGCCCAACCCGAGGATGGTGGTCTATTGCCGGGCACACTAAGAGAGTAGAGGGGGCTGGAAGTCTGGACGGTATGGAGAACCGCACGAGCATAACCCGAGTATTGCGTTCTCCCGGCGGGCACGCGAAGAGGACTGAGGGGAGTGTGCGACAAGCCGTCGGCCAAGTAGTCAGTGGACAAGGAGGATTGTCGACCCCAAAATGCAAGCCACCTCTGGATTAAAATGTGTGCCATGATCCCAGTGTTTGACATAATGCAAAACACGATGTTTACTCACTTCCTTGTAAGTCCAATGATCCCACAGTTGTCGGACTTGTTTTGGCCAATTTCGGGGTGAACGGGAACTTTTTGAAACCCAAAAAGGCTTACAAGTCTCTCCATGGCGCAGCAACAAAACCCTGCAGCACATTTGACTGGCGTGACGTGAACAATAAATGAATTAATCCGCAAAATCAGCTGAATGCGCAGTCCATCTGCATAATATAAAGCAATGCTGTATTGTGAGATGCTGACCCGTGTGACGTCACATTCGCATTCTTCGTCAATCCAGGAATTCACTCATTTTTATGGCTCGGTATTAAAAAAATTGAATATATAAATCGATCGCTTCCATACACATCTAAGCGGTCCATTTTATTCAGGAGCATAAAATACCGCGTAAAATATGAAATAAACATGCTTTTTGCTATAATAGGCACTTTAACATCTTTCAAAGTACTTCTTTTTTAAGTACTTTATTCGTTCCTTGAAACAAATGTATCTGCATTCAACAGTTCATGCAGGTGCACAGGAATTGCAGTTTGTGGCTTTCTGCTTTCGGGTTTCATGATTGGTGGATCTGAAATTTGCAGTAGAGGGCCAGTGAGCTTTTAGAGTGAGAGAGGAAGAGAGTGAGTGAGTGAGGGAGGGAAAGAGGGAGGGCAACTTCATGGAAAGGTCTGTGCACTTGTTAAGCTGGCTAGTTTTGTGTTTGTGGTCCTAAGAGATGCTTTCTTCCTCCTTTGGCCCCTAAACGGGCACCTTTTTTGGGGTGGGGGGCATGGACTTTCTGTGCGACCCGGGCGTCATGGCGCCCATCCTGGTGGTGACGGTGCATTTTCTAACCGTGGCCGGCTTTTGGTTCTACCGCCGACATCGTCGTCAGCGACTCCTTGCACCTGTCACTTTTCACGGAGGTAATAACTGCCCCAACAGGAAGGAGGGAAGTAGATATTATCATATTCGACATGAGCACCACGTGCTTCCTGTTGAGACTCCACCCACTTTTTTATTTCACCAAGTGTCATGCGTGTATGTGCATGTAGAAATCCATTAGCGCTTAATTAGCTTTTAAGTTGCACGTAGCACCCTGCTAGCAGATTTTAACACGTACAGTAGCATTAGCTAACGTGCGACTGTGTCACTGTTCTATTTTAAAGGCAGACGTGTTGTTTCTCCTGTTACAGTAAAAACACAGCGTACAAGAATTTCCTTGTGCTCCGAGGCCATATTTGGATCCAAACTGATGCCACACTTTATCAGACGTTTTGTTAAACCGCTAGATGCCTTCCCCGTGAGCTCTTGATGAAAGTGGACCACCAGTAAGCCACTTCTGTGTATGTGTGTTTTCTTGTCAGACTTGGCCACAGCATTCAGCACATCTGCATTGACTGATGAGATCATATTAGAACAAAAAGTATCATTGCTCTGTTTTTACAACTATGACTGTTTTTGTTTGTTTACGACCCTAATATTGTTGTGCCTCTGGGCTCTATACTAGGCCCCTTGTTGTATTTGCTTGACCTTTAATGATCTCATTTGTGACTTCCTCATGGGCTTGTTTCCCTCCTCACTAAATACAACATCTAAACTTTAATTGTGTTTGGTTATATGGTCCCCCATTTCCAGCACTTGCCCGGAATTTCCAGCTCGGGTCACATTGCAAGCTTAGTGTCTTAATCCCATTTGGGATTTGTTGCTTTTGCTTGAGACACGCGACTGATTTGATCTGTTTGCAATGTGATTGGCCCTTGTGGTAGCTGAGTACCTGGGCATGGGAGGTGAAACTCATGCTTAACTCTGATT
The DNA here is from genome assembly GCF_030265065.1 of Corythoichthys intestinalis. Classification (NCBI taxonomy): domain Eukaryota; kingdom Metazoa; phylum Chordata; class Actinopteri; order Syngnathiformes; family Syngnathidae; genus Corythoichthys; species Corythoichthys intestinalis. The sequence goes on from NC_080416.1 coordinate 26,929,165, forward strand.
GTGGTTGTTGCGTGCAGCAAAATTGGATTGAGGGCTGTGTGGTTACATTGCATGGTGCAGGTGTACCTAATGTTGTGGTCTAGAGATGTAGACGGACGTAAATGGCAGTCATCAGAGGAGTGTAATGGATGTATGGATCCTTTCGTTACTCCTCAAATAAATATACATACATAACATAACCTACACATAAGCTAAACAGCATGGAAACTCTTAAAACTGTTATTATGCAATTAGTAATGTTGTAATCGCTTGTATGAAAAAAAAAACTGTAAAAAGTTTGTATATAAATTCAATAGTTTTATACTGCTTAATTTATTGGTGGATTTGAAGAACAGGCACTCAAAAAGACACTATCATTGGCATACAGGCCAATCAAAAGTCACTTTTAAAGACCCATTCATATTAATGATAGCTAATTAGAAAACATAAAAGCTCTGAGACACAGCCCTGGGGTACACCAACATAACAGCAGACAATAACTTTTTTTTCTGTTCTTTTTTTCTTTTTAACCTGCCCTGTTCAGCTGCTGCGGCTTGCCACGTAGAATGGAGATCTGAGTGTCCAATTGGTCTGAACAGTTTTGATGTATTACATGGGAGTATGACATACTCCCATTGTGACCATACAACGTTCCTCGTTTATTAGGAGAAAGCAGCAAACAGGAAAGGGTTATGAGGGAACAGAAGAAAAGAAGGAGAGACCGAAGAAGCAAAACAACAAGAAATACATTGAACGCCTACACTAATTATGGATATGTTGGTGCTATCGTTAGCTAGTTCTATTTCCGGTTGACACTATGTGGGGGGCCTAATGATCATGGAAGGAGGGAGTGAGGGGTCTGCATGTGATAGTCCCGCAGACTAGTGAGGATGCCGGACCCTTATCCAGCACACCGAGGGGTGGGAAAGCCAGCGCAGCACATCCCTCCTCTCACAGCCCAGTAAAGGGGCCGGCGTCATCCCACCAGGATCCAGGGTCCGCGTCCCCATCAACCGGACAGCAGACAGTAACTTTAATTTGTCAAGAATCAGCATGAATATCTTTCTAAAGATTGATTTTCTGTATACCCAATTAACTCATTTACTCCCAGCCATTTTCTCCGGAGCAAGGCCCTTCACTCCCGGCGGTTTTACTGGATTTTGACTGATTTGGCAAGGCCCAAAGAAAATTCTGTTCTATTGCTATATAAACATGGAACCCACCAAAAGAAAGATTAGACTCTCTTCTTTTAGCAGAAAAAAAAGTTAGTTCATATCTTTTTCCATTCTTTAGAAATCAGCATTTAATAAATAGCTTAGTTTCAGCAATTTTCCAATTTCTGATGAAAAAAAGAGTAATTGAGCTTTTTGTGAAAGCATCCATTTCAAACATAACTTTGACACAGCTATTTTTCACTAATGTGACGCCCCAAACATCAGAATGTTTTCGGTCAACAAAATAACAAACAACAAGACAAATAGAGCTTTTGATCGCAGAGTAACAATTTATTTACACATAACTAAACTATTGAACTGTTGAACTATTTGTGCACATAACAACGGGGAAGGCTCTCGGCTCCTTCCGTGGCTAATCTGATGAGTCTGGCTCAAGATCGGTCTCACTTTTTTCGTCATCTTCATCCTTGGTTTCAACCTTGGGCTAAGGAGTAACGCAATGTGAGCTCTGCAGAACGCGTGTGGAACCTGACGCTGTTGTGGACGTCACCGTCTGTCTCATCAAGATGATTTTTTTTTATCCTTCTTTGACGATGGTTTCGTTTTCTTTTCAAAACACTCCTCCAGTGTTGTTTGCATTTTTTTCCCTGATCGTGCTCCACATTTTTCTCCAATTCTCACACGTCTTCACAAGATCCCTCCAACTTTCGTTTCCTGACTATTTTTCTTCTTCTTTTCTTGGCCCGAGATGAGTTCTTACCAAATGCGCTACTGACCTTCAGTGGCCCGTTTTATTGCTTTAAAATGGGTTTTGAGCTTTGTGTATTGTATCTTAGATACATAGGAACCTATACAGTGCCTTGCAAAAGTATTCGGCCCCCTTGAACCTTGCAACCTTTCGCCACATTTCAGGCTTCAAACATAAAGATACAGTGCTGCTCAAAAGTTTGTGAACCCCCTCAACATTTTGGAATTTTCTATTATTTCAACCTGATTTCCTAATCAATCAATTCAGTAGTTTTTTTTTTGTTTTTTTAACAGTTGTGTTGTCGAGACTAAATTAAAAAGAGTTTTCATCAACTGATGTAGGTGCAAAATTGAACTGTTTGGTCACAACCAAAACCGCCATGTCTGGCAAAAAGTCAACACTGCATACCACCAAAAGAACCTTCTCCCAACAGTGAAGCATGGAGGTGGGAATGTCAAGATCTGGGCTTGCTTTTCATCCTCAGGACCTGGACAACTCCACATAGTCCAGGGAATCATGAATTCTGAGGAATATTGTCAAATCCTAGAACATAACCTGACGCCATCTGTTTTGAAGTTCAAGCTTGGCAGAAGGTGGATCATGCAACATGATAATGATCCAAAGCATTCCAGCAATACAACCAAGGAATGGCTGAAAAAGAAGAAGATTCGTGTTCTGGACTGGCCCAGTCAAAGTCCTGACCTAAATCCCATTGAAATGCTGTGGCGGGACCTGAAGCGAGCAGTTCATGCCAGACGCCCATCAAACCTCTCTCAACTGACTGCGTTCTGCAAGGAAGAATGGGCAAAAATCCCCCAAAGTAGATGTGAGAGGCTGATTAGTCACTACAGAAACCGTTTGGTTGAGGTAATCTCTGCAAAAGGAGGCGCAATATCCTATTAACTGAAGGGGTTCACATACTTTTGCACACATGATATCTGAGTTTTTCTTAAATCAACCACTTTTGTTAAATAAAGAATGACAATATAACTATTTCTTTTGTTTCAGTCCATTATTTGGAATGTCAGTATTGTGGATTTGGGTATAACTTAACATTTAATAAGGTTATTTTAGTTTTTTTTACAAAAAATCTGACCATCGCTGTGGGGTTCACAAACTTTCGAGCAGCACTGTATAACATTTTAATTTTTTGTCAAGAATCAACAACAAGTGGGACACAATCGTGAAGTGGAACAACATTTATTGGATAATTTAAACTTTTTTAACAAATAAAAAACTGAAAAGTGGGGCGTGCAATATTATTCGGCCCCCTTGCGTTAATACTTTGTAGCGCCACCTTTTGCTCCAATTACAGCTGCAAGTCGCTTGGGGTATGTTTCTATCAGTTTTGCACATCGAGAGACTGACATTCTTGCCCATTCTTCCTTGCAAAACAGCTCGAGCTCAGTGAGGTTGGATGGAGAGTGTTGGTGAACAGCAGTCTTCAGCTCTTTCCACAGATTCTCGATTGGATTCAGGTCTGGACTTTGACTTGGCCATTCTAACACCTGGATACATTTATTTTTGAACCATTCCATTGTAGATTTGGCTTTATGTTTTGGATCGTTGTCCTGTTGGAAGATAAATCTCTGTCCCAGTCTCAGGTCTTGTGCAGATACCAACAGATTTTCTTCCAGAATGTTCAGGTATTTGGCTGCATCCATCTTCCCGTCAATTTTAACCATCTTCCCTGTCCCTGCTGAAGAAAAGCAGGCCCAAACCATGATGCTGCCACCACCATGTTTGACAGTGGGGATGGTGTGTTCAGGGTGATGAGCTGTGTTGCTTTTACGCCAAACATATCGTTTTGCATTGTGGCCAAAAGTTCAATTTTGGTTTCATCTGACCAGAGCACCTTCTTCCACATGTTTGGTGTGTCTCCCAGGTGGCTTGTGGCAAACTTTAAACGAGACTTTTTATGGATATCTTTGAGAAATGGCTTTCTTCTTGCCACTCTTCCATAAAGGCCAGATTTGTGCAGTGTACGACTGATTGTTGTCCTATGGACAGACTCTCCCACATCAGCTGTAGATCTCTGCAGTTCATCCAGAGTGATCATGGGCCTCTTGGCTGCATCTCTGATCAGTTTTCTCCTTTTTGAGAAGAAAGTTTGGAAGGACGGCCGGGTCTTGGTAGATTTGCAGTGGTCTGATGCTCCTTCCATTTCAATATGATGGCTTGCACAGTGCTCCTTGAGATGTTTAAAGCTTGGGAAATCTTTTTGTATCCAAATCCGGCTTTAAACTTCTCCACAACAGTATCTCGGACCTGCCTGGTGTGTTCCTTGGTTTTCATAATGCTCTCTGCACTTTAAACAGAACCCTGAGACTATCACAGAGCAGGTGCATTTATACGGAGACTTGATTACACACAGGTGGATTCTATTTATCATCATCGGTCATTTAGGACAACATTGGATCATTCAGAGATCCTCACTGAACTTCTGGAGTGAGTTTGCTGCACTGAAAGTAAAGGGGCCGAATAATAGTGCACGCCCCACTTTTCAGTTTTTTATTTGTTAAAAAAGTTTAAATTATCCAATAAATGTTGTTCCACTTCACGATTGTGTCCCACTTGTTGTTGATTCTTGACAAAAAAATTAAAGTTCCTATCTTTATGTTTGAAGCCTGAAATGTGGCGAAAGGTTGCAAGATTCAAGGGGGCCGAATACTTTTGCAAGGCACTGTAGATGCCTCTTGTAAAAAAAAAAAAAAAAAAAAAAAAAAAAAAAAAAAAAACGCTTTTTGGGAGCAAATTAGTTAAGTGTCCTGTATGTACACAGTAAAATTTAATCAATTTACCATATTTTCATGACCATTAGGCACACCTAAAAGTCAAACATTTTCTTCAAAATGGACGGTGCACCAATGCGCCCAAAAATGTGGTGAGCCTATTGTGTCTACCTAGTACCAAAATGTGTCTCTGACTGAGCGATTTTTGAATAGGCAGCCTTAAGTGAGAGTGGCATGAGAACCTTACTAGAACTACCAAGGGAGGATCAGTTGAAACAAATCACTGTTATACCCTGAGAAGGGTCATCTGACTCTCATCAGCATATCTTTTATGAGCATTGAGGTCCTTATTAGTCATTCCCATTTACACTCGCAAAACCACAGGGTTGGATTGCTCCATTTAGCATCTTGAGTGTTTGCTGGGCTGCCTTGGCTTTGTCAGACAGTGGCAAGCAATCGGGCGGTCAACCTTTTTACGTATGTTTTAGTGTTTGGTAATTGCTCAGTACGGTTTTCTAATGGGATCGAATTGTGCACGATTTGACAAATTGGGACTATATCTGAGCACTTTGGACCGTCTGACATTATAGCATTGAGACAGAACAGCTGTCTCAATCTCTCTGAATAATCAGTTGCACTATTTCTTGTATGTATGGAGCTATAATTGTCATATTGCTGATGGTGGATGGCTGATGATGCACAACACAAGTCATTTTTTCCACAAAAAAGCAATTTATTCAATAAAGAAACATGTGAAAAAGACAACAAAAGAAACTATATACAAAGGATGGTGTAATAAAAAAACAAAACATTTTTTTATTTGGTGACATATGACACTTCACCCTTTTCCCGGGGCTAGGTGTTGGAGGTTGTTGCCGAAGCAATTTTTCCTTCTGCGCCCTCTTTGCGCCCACATGAGAGTGAGCCATTTCCTTTGCAAGACCCACCAAGATGTCCACCCGTCTCTCTTGCCTTCCGGTGCATGCCTGATAGAACACATATGCATTCAGTGCTGCATATTGTAGAGCACAGCGACTGGCCATCTCTGTGTTCCTCAGTGTTTGAGAAAGCCAAGGGAGCCCTGGATTTACAAATTTTCCAGATGCTAATTGCAGCTATCCAGAGTGAAGTCGTCTAGGCAGCGACTCCACAGGACTGTGTAGGGGGGTGGTCTGCTTGATTGCTTGTTTGAGTGGTCTATTTGACAAAGCCAAGTAGTCAGTTTGGTATCGGGGTCATCTGACGGCCCTCTGGTCTTTCTTTATAGCCAAGAAACCCCGGTACTTCCAGTGTTTTAAAGGGAGAAGGTTGCTTGTGATTGGGGGCGTGCCCCCAGTAGCTATAAAGTTCCAGTGTGTACGTTACGCTAAACAACATTGGGAAAGGATTAAAAGAACCTGACAAGTTTGATGGAGACCTAGCCCAGCTGTTCAAATAGGATACGGAAGATAAGGACTTTGATGGAGTTTTGGATTGATTAGGATTGATGTGAGTACTTTGTTCTTTAATAAAGTACCATTGAACAAAAAAAAAAAATACACTAGCATGCATGCTAGTGTATATTTTTCATGCACCCAATAATGCGGTGCGCCTTGTGGTTGCGAAAATACAGTACTAATAGATTTAGTGTAAAATGCACTCACGTGGGGGTGGAGCATGCGCATTGGATGTAAGGCTAATTGGAGGTGTGGACACTATTCAGACGGGATGGGAAGACTTGCATTTAAAGTTAGGGAAGTGTGAAAGTGAAATAGGAGAAGATGACATAATTCCAGGAAGACTGGAGGAAGAAGGGCGAGTGAGGGAGATTAGTGCGAGAGGAGTGCTAATCTGAGTTTCTCCGGCGTGTGTCTGCTTAACGTTAGATGGATACCAGACGGGAAGTGGATGGGAAAACGGAGGCGCTCAGGCTTTAGTGTGAAAGTTAGAGCGTCATCAGATTATGTCACTTCCTGTTTTGACTTTACATCCATGGTCCTTGCTGACTCTCAGGTGGGAGCAAAAGAATCACTGAGTACAGTTCACAATTGAGTAATGATGCCTTGCAATGTTAGTCTGGTCATGATGGTGGTTGTATTTGGAAAATCCAAGATTTTCTTTTAGGTGGTATTTGTCGTTCAGGGTTTGCAAATCACTGCCTTAAAGCCTTTTAATGACATTACTTCCTGTTTTGACTCAGCATCCACAGCCTGTGCTGACTAGCTTCTCTGATGCTTGGCTCCGTTTAAGTTCAAACATGAGACAGCAAAATTTCCTCCTGCGGGGAGTGACGTTGGAAAGCAAAGAGGCAAGGTGGAGCTTCTAGGGAGTCAAGGACTGTGATTGGATGCCAGCTTCTAAAATTAGGAGCAATTATAGGCTTGGCTCAATTGAGGGCTGGTCGTGAAGGCTGAGACTGAGGGTAAAAAGAGGCTAAAACACAAGAGATTTAAACAGTGACATTTGGTGTAAAAATAGAACTTTGTCACAGAAAGACGCAAAAAGATGAGGAAGTACTGTGCAGAATGATCTCTGCAGAGGGAATGGGGAAGGAGGGCGGGGAAAGTGAAGTCACTGAGCTGAGAGGAGTGGCCAGAAGACAGGAGGCACCCATACACAACACGTGTTTAGAACGGGACACAAGCACAGTGCCGATCGGGCCGGGGTGACATGGCGGGAGAGGACGGCTGAGGGGGATTTAGAGGGTGCCGGCTGGGGGGCGGATCAGGACCAGCTGCTACACTTTGCCGCAGACTATGTGGCCAGACTACAGGAATGAGTCTCTACTCAACGCGCACCTGTACTCGCTCATGTGTTGTGCAGGTCAGTGTTTGTAATAGTTTAACTGTTGCTGTCTGTCAGAAAGAAAGCATGTGTGTTATAGTTTATGAGAGATTGCGGGTGAATGTACTACAGGTGTATGTTTTGTGCTTGTGCATACAAGTGGATGTGAAAAAGAAGTTGTATGAATGAGTGTGAGAGAGGGTGTGACAATGTGTGAGTACGTGTGAACAATAGTGCCCTGTTGTGGTCTACAAGAGTGCCAATGTGTGCCTGTTACTTCCACATTGTGATGCTGCACACACAATAATGTGATATGATATAGTTATAGCACATGCGTGTGTGAGAGACTCATGTAAAAGCATATTTGCTTTCAGCTGAGCCACCCGGTTAGCAGGTTTTGGAAGCAAGGCGTGTTCCAGTGTTGTGAAACTATGTCGCAAGCGCTTGTCGAAATACGCTCATTCTATGTGTAAACTCAGCACTGTGCATATTTGTGTGTAAGTATGGCATACGTTCACTTTAAGTGGAGGTTTGTAACCTACTTAATCCACAATCAAACATCCTCTTGCTCAGAATTCTGCAGGTGAAGGTCTTAGAGTTTAGTGTGGGTTTGTAAGAGTGTGTGTGCAAGTGTGCGCTTGAGGAGGAAGTCATAACGCCTCTCTCCACGTGGCTCGGTGTTCTGTCTCCGTGGCAACAGCTAAACACCTGTTACACCGTCAGAGTGTTGTTTCCACATATTCCGCTCAAGCATGGAAACATCCATCCATGATTTTTTTAGCTTGTGAATTAAAGCATTACTGTACGTAGGAACCCCTTAGTTTAGAATGATGTCACCTTTTCCAAACAGTCAATTTTCAAAGACCTCAATTGAAACGGGCCAAAAAACATAAAAATATGTTTTGAAAGTAAAGCTGTTGCGTAAAAGGTGTTGCACTAACATCAGGAATGAAGTAACTGACGTATGACTTGCTCCCAAGTGGAATGATGTCAAATGGAGGCATAGAGGAGGAAAATGGTTTCCATTAGTGTGTTCGAGGGAGAGGAGTTATTGTTTGCGGTGGGAGAGTGGAAGCAGTAGATAAGGCATTGGCTTCTATTCTCAGTACAAATGCATCACCCCTATGGACCGTGATGGGCGTCTTGGAACAGCATTGACCAGTGTGACCAAACATGACACAGACCTCCACCAAGGCCTCATAATTCTGTTTTGGATCAGTGCAAGATTGTAGTCCTTCACGGCTATTTTTCAACCACACACTTGTCTGCATTTTAGTTGACCTAACAGTGTGTACAAATTAAACAATGGGGTTCCTGGCATTGACCCCTGAGGAACTCCAAATGTCATACATGCAAAGCAATTTGATTGGAGATGCAGTCACCAATTTTTGAAGGCGCTAAAATCCCAGTTTGGATCAGCGCAAAATTGAATCATTCACATATTCACAGTAGTTGAGACCTTTCATCAGCAAAATATTGGAACGAAAAAGCATAAAAGTAAGAACTGATTTGTGTAAATAAAAGAATTACTAATAGATACAAAATTATTATATACAATATAGTTTCTCTCACATAGATCACCACATCAATAGAATAATAGACATAAAGATGATATGCTACTTCAATAAAGAAGACACATAAAATAAAATGATACATTAAATATGATTATAAACATGGCTAGAGTAATTACTTTTTGTTTTCTAAAGATGTACGAATAACAAACGAGGAAAAGAGTTACATCAAAAATAACTACAGTCTTAAATGAAATAAAGAATACTTTTAAGTAATAATAATTTTAAAAAACTTGATGGTTAATTTTAGAGCTGGGAATCTTTGGGCACCTAACGATTCGATTACGATTACGATTCAGAGGCTCCGATTCGATTATAAAACGATTATTGATGCACCCCCACCTCCTTTTTTTTTTTTTTTTTTTTAAATTAAATGTTTTGTACATTAGTTCCAAAATTGTTCAAAAATCCTCTCAGGCTAAACCAAACTACTATTTCAGTATCAAATTAACAGATAGCAGTAAACAAATATACAAAAATAACAGTAAATAAAAAACTCCAGTCCCCATTCTGTAACAGCAGCTTTAAACTACATTCAATTAATTTAATGTTGTGAATCAATCAGGTTGTTTCATCCATGTGAAATGAGCACGAGAGGGCAGTGTATCCACCCAAATCAATAAAACTAAATGCAAACACTTTCAAACCATTACAACGCCACTTTAATGGTAACAAATACGTTTTTCTAATCAAATTACTCGAATTAATCGATTAATCGTTGCAGCACCATTTGAAATCCTGAGGCTTATAGTCCAGTGCGGCTTCTTTGTTGATTTGGGTTAATAGGTAAGACTTTTTTTTGACCACGTCATCATAAGACTGTCATAAGACTATCATAATTATGTCATGACACTGTCATGAGCATTAATGAATGCTTGTGACAGATGTCATTTAGTGTCATCTGGCGTAATCATGACATGACACTGTCATGAGCATTTAGTGTCATCTGGCAAAAGAATTCATTAATGCCCATGACAGTGTCATGTCATAATTATGATGGTCTTATGACAGTCTTATGACGCTGCTGTCGGATAAATTGTTACTGGTTAATATTTTTGGTGTAAATATTCCGTAATACAGTGAGGACAGCTGCAGCTTATAGTTCAGTGTGGCTTATCTATGAACAAATGCCGTTTACGTGTCAAATTTTGTGTGTGGCGGCTTATAGTCAGGTGTGCCTTATAGTCTGAAAATTACATTATATATAGGAGTATACATTTTTTAATTACAGCTCATTTTAGTATTTGTATTTTTGTATAGTTCATTCATTTTAAATAACCAAATTTTTGCCTAATTCATCTTGAGGCAAATTAAAGTACAACAACATTACAGTAATATCAAATTTAACCATAGCAACATTTCATGTCCCTCACAAATTAGCTAGTCAGAAATAATCCCCGTCTGAATTTGCAAGCTTTCAAGCTGCTTGATTTCTGAGTGGTCACCACTGGATATGTGACCTCATGTTGTGCTTGAGTCTTATGCGTCACTTTGAAACGTAGACACTCCAATGAGCTACTCAAGCTTGTGAGCAAAAACAATTACTGTCCATTATCCAAATGCAAGCTCTTCCCAAATCCCATTCGTTTACCAGAAAAGATGTTGGCGCTTGTTTCTCGACTGAGGGGAAACTCCAACACAGTCGAAATGAAAGCGATTGTTTTGGGTGATGTCATTCACTCTCCTCCTACTTTGGTTTCTTGCAGATGAGCGTGACAGAGTACAGAAGAAGACCTTCACAAAGTGGGTCAACAAGCATCTCATCAAGGTATAGTCATTCCTGCACTTGACAGTTTTATCATTGTGGTTTATGTTATACTCGTTCCGAAATGTATGAAGACATTTACTGTTGTTACGTTTTGTTATTTTTCTAAACAACGGTGACATTTAATTCTTGTCAAAGGGGAAATTTAAGATTTTAGCTTGATCCAGAATGAATTACATTTAGGTGCCACTGTATAGGTCATTGTTAACATTTTCAATCATTCAATGATACCGACAGCTGGTAACAGCACTTCAACACATGCTGTGCTGTTTGTGCTACAGCTGTGAAAGGCCGTCTGTAACCTTGTAACATGCAGACAAACACACACACACGGTCGTGAGGAACGGAATGAAGGGCGTCCGTGTCACATGACTCAGGAACGAGGCGTCTATCTGACCCCATAACTGTAAACTGTGAGGCAACTGCGTCGACAGCGGCCGCTGGCACACGCTCTGTAATTCAATATCAATGTGCAAATGTGGGTCACCGACCACCAAACAGCATGTGGGATGACTGTGTTTTAACTTACAGTAGTACGCACTGATTGTTAGGATGTTCCTATGGATTTCCCCCTCCCGTTTATATGTGGCGGAAAACCCTCAGATGACTTGAAGTTCCGCACAGAAACCCCCAATTTGGCCAAATTTCAAAATTGTGCGAGATGCATGTGTGATACATTATTGGAAAGCTTAAAATCTCTATTTTCTGGGGAAGACACATTATGAACAGGAGGGCATTTTTGACACCTTAAAAGTCAAATCAGGTGAGTGAAAAATTTTCAGACCTTTGAAATTTTCTTTAAGCTTCTCATTTAAAAAAAAAAGGTTTTGGACACCCATCCTGGTTCATAATAAATAACGAACACTTCAAGATGATCCCCCTTTGTCAACTCATGTCTTTGATAATCAATATGCATGCACTAAAACATGTGGATGGATGTACAATAATAAAGGAAAATGGTGTGTGAGTAAATGTAGATTTCATTTAGCCCAGTTTTATTTTGTAAATAAACATGGCTAAACAGGGAATTAGCTGTATAGGCAGGGGTGCACATATTTTTTTTGCCCAGGTTCTCAGAGGAGGACCTGGAGATGTGACTTGGTCCTCATTGAGCTTGAGAGCCGGCCCGCCTGATGCGATAAAATTATGACAAGCTTTACTTAGAGCCAATTAGCTTTAATTATAGCTTTATATTAACAATTAATGCTTGATTAACATCAACTGACACAACAAAATTGCCATTACTTTGAAGTGAAATGTAAAGAAATAAACATAAAAACCCCAATTCAAAATAAAGGACATTATGCGGCTCCCACATTAACTCCAAGCCTTTGTAAAAGTGGGATGTCCTCCTCATAAGACCTCATTGAACGTGCATGTTTAGCTTTGTAAAATGTGAGCAAAAACACGTTTGTCAGTGCATGGTGCTGTTCGTAATTACCTTTATTCCGCCACTTGTCCATTGGGCGAGTGGGAGTGAGTCTGACATCGATAATTTGCTTAACTGCCACCTGCTCTGTTTTTTTTGTGCTTTTCAAAGTTTGGTTGGCTGAAATTCTTTGACCCTGCATAAAATGCGCAGCTCTTATCAGCGACATTGGGATTCTCACGGCACATTTTGTACCGCATTTCCGTGCGAGCATCATTTGCTTCTAGCCATGGTACCTCCTGCAGCCACTTTTCAGCAAAAGTCCTTTTTTTCGGTAGCTCCGGTGACGTCTCTGTCGTCTGTCTGTCTTTTGACGGGGGTGGGCGAACACGGAAATAATTACTCAGTGGGGCCTGTCTCTTCGACATTTTGAGAAGTTATTTTCTCGTGTCCGCCGCAAAAACTGGTCAGCCATCGGTACGCAAAAGCGCATGGAAGCCGTTGAAGGCCAGCGCGTTTGTCTACGTCCAGTAAGCATGCGCGCATGCGGACCACTTATGTGCACCCCTGTGTATAGGTAATAAGTTTACTGCATTCGGTTTTTGATTTGGCTTGATTTTAATCTGTGCAAAGAACAAACATTTCCAGGGGAATTTTAGGGTTTAAATTCCAATACCATAATATTTTAATTTTAGCAGTGGGGTTTTAAAATATTTTTTCAATTATGATTAAAGAATGTGAATGTGAGATACTGATGATAAAATGCTCCATATGCATAAAGGGAACACATAAATGTGAGTACATAACTAGGGCTGCAGCTATCGATTATTTTAGTAGTTGATTAATCGATGAACTAGTTAGTTCGAATAGTCGAGTAATCAAATAAGGAACATGAAAAATTAAAATACAGTGGTACCTCTACATACGATCGCTTCGACACACGAACTTTTCGACATCCGACGTAAAATTTGACTCGCCATTTGTTTCTACATCCGACGACATGCTCGAAATACGACGACAATGGCAGCACCGCAAACGAATGCACGGCGGATTTTCTTGTGTGACAAATCAACACATGTTTCAGAAAAGGTTGGTACAGGTGGTGAAACAAGGAAAAAGTTGAAGCTTACCTTCTAAATGAAGATGCAAATGACAGAAAAATATGAGCGTAGGGTGGGCATCCGTGAAATGGCTCAACAATACATCTCCACTTTCCTCCTCCAACCATCGTTCGCCAGTCTTTATAAGTTAAGCTGACAATTCTTATTGTGTTAACATCTCCAGAGAAACCGCCAGCTTCGCCACGTTTTCATCATTTCTTTCACAACTTATTCAACACAAAACGCCTGCTGTCTGCCGCAATTGACGATGTTCTCAAGAAAGCATTGAAAGCGAAAGTAAACTTTCACCCGCTCCCCTCCCTCTTTGTCACGTCAGCGCCGCGGTGCCTTCAGGTACAGAAAAAAACGTCCGCCTTATTAGAACCCGTTTCGTTACACTATTACAGGAATTATTATTATTATTATTATATTATTAATCCGATTTTTAGTTATTATTTTTTTGTTTTGCTATATGTAATTGCCATTTGTAATAGTACCAGCAGTATTTTTTAAGGATTTAGTGCAGGTTTTTGGGCTGTGGAACGAATTAATGGAATTATAATGTATTCCTATGGGAAAATCCTGCTCGACATACGACCATTTCGACTTACAAACAAGCTCCTGGAACGGATTAACTTCGTATGTAGAGGTACCACTGTACCTGAGCTCAATCTCAAAAGGTATTAAAAAATAAATAAGGATATATGTACAACAAAAGAACAATGGCTAACTTGCATAGCAAAAGTCCGCTAGCTTAAATGCTATAAAACACTAACTTTAAAAAAAAAAAAAAAAAAATTTTACCATGTTCTTATCAGATGGATCAGACACATATTCCCACAAAAAAACGGCTAAATATACCTATAAACTAAATTACGAATGCATTAAAAAAAAACATTAGCTCATACAAAAACTTGGCTTATGTTGGTCTGAACACGGAGCAGCTGGATTCAGCTATGTGAAATGAGGCAGACCAGAGGGCAGCGTATCCACCCAAAATCAATGAAACTAAACGCGAACTTTCAAAATAAACCTTTACAATGCCACCTTAATTAAACGAATACTCGTAGCAGAAAAATTTAATTTGAATCTTGTTTTCTAATCGAATACTCGAGTTAATTAATCATTGCAGCACTATACATAACTATTTATTGTATTTAGCCTTGAAGCCTAGGACCGAGGCTTTATGATTTAAGCATCTCATGTATCTAATACATCAATACCATCCCTTCATAAGCAATCCAAATGGCAACAAGGGTCGAAAAGATAATGGACAGAATGCTAGTCAGTTAGCCTGCTGTGTCCATAATTCTGGTGCTAGCGTTAGACTGCCATGTATGTCTTTTTGTGGATTTCCGGTAACTCAAGGTGAGAGCATGAGAGAGCATAATTAGAGACACCATGATTTTAACGAGATATTATCACGTACTTAGTTGTGAATGGCCACAGTCGAACTATATGGGGATTTTATGGGTGAAACACGGTAATATAACAAGGGTGGCGATGCAGAAGTCACAGACAACAAGGAGTTGTCTAGATTTTCTCTTTACAACATTTACCCTATCAAACATTTGTTTTTTTCAATGCTTCTTTGTTTGGATCGATTATTCATCTAAAATATCGGGGAAAATGCGACAGTAACAAAAAACAAAAAACAAAAAAAAACACAATTACCTATTTACAATATTTTTCAGACCTGAGTATAAGTCGCACCAGCCATAAAATGCGCAACAAAGAGGAAAAAAACATAAGTCGCACCGGAGTTTGTCGCATTTTTGGGGGAAATTTACTTGATAAAATCCAACACATAGAACAGATATGTCATCTTGAAAGGCAATTTAAAATAAAAATACAATAGAGAACAACACACTGAATACATGTACAGTATGATAATGTTACATGATGCATGAACAACAAAATGTGAATGTGGCCGGTACGTTAACGTAACAAAGCTTTTAAGAGTTATTCAGATAACTATAGCATAATGAACACGCTAAGAAAGTTTACCAAACCATCAGTGTCACTCTAAAACACCCAAATAACATGTGAAATGATATAATAATGTGTTCATAATTTCACACATAAGTTGCTCTAGAGCAGGGGTCCCCAAACTTTTTCCTGTGAGGGCCACATAACTTTTCCCTTCTCTAATGAGGGGCCAGGGTCAGTTTGTAACAGAAAAGATGTGACGATTGCAGGAGTGCCTATATGTAAAAATGTATTGTTTTTCAGAAAGCCACAATCAAATAACCCTTTCTGGATTCTTTACGGAGCAAAAGTCAATAAAATAAAAATAATAATATAATATAACACTATTAATTAAATGGATAATAACCAAATAACCCTCTCTGGGTTCTTCACAGAAAAAAGCCAGGAAATAAATAAAACTATTGAGAAAAAAATATCCGGCCCGTGGGCCGTAATTTGGGGACCCCTGCTCTAGAGTATAAGTCGCACCCCCAGCCAAACTATGATAAAAAATGAATTATAGTCCGAAAAATACGGTACAGACAGTATTTTTTTCATTGTGACATAATTTGTTTAAAAGTTTAAAATATGAGAGTGAATACTGTTTTAAATAGTTTTTTTTTAAAACAACTAAATATTAGACATCAATTAATGATTCCGAGCAAAAAATATTTCGAATAATAAATATAATTACTTACCTTTTTTTTATAGCTGAGTTGAAACAAAAGCGGTTGCGCAGTCTCTGTAAACGGGGGTCTCCAGGGTAAAACGGACAAATTAAAAATAGTTCGTGGGCATAATGCACCATGAAATTGCTATGGCAGCATATAGACATATTGTTCTATCAAACACAACAGTAAAATATAGCAGTTTATTTTAAAGAGGGGTGCAAGAGCAGAAACTGCTTTTTCAGCCTTCTCTGTGTTTTCCGCCACATTATATTTTTTGTATTGACAGACTATATGGACTAAAAGAGGAAGGTATTAAAGGTACTGACTGTATTGATTCAGGCGGGGAATTTTTTTATTTTTAAATTGTAAAAAATTGCACGTTTGAGCTTATTTGGCACTTAAACTGACAAAATAAAAGCATAACCATCCCGTACATTGAATCTACTTTTTAATAAAATGGAATATTAAGAAAACAAACAGCAAAAGACTATAGAAACTCCTCTAAAGTTAACAGGCGAGTGAGCAGGCGATATTAAGTAAACAGAGCTGGCTGCCCTCCACCTTCCTTCTGAGTGACATCATTCTCTGTAGTTTGCTCTGTGTGTTATAAGCATACACACCCTTGAATATTTCAGCTGCACAGGTGTGTGTACAGTGTAAACTCTCAAAGCTAATTTGGGAGTATGCACACACAAATGCACACGTAAAAATCCCGTAGATACAGTGCTGGCCAAAAATATAGGTGCCCCTGGAATTCTGTCAGATAATGCTCAATTTCTCTCAGAAAGTCATTGCAATTACAAATGCCTTAGTAGTAATATCTTCATTTATTTTGCTTGCAATGAAAAACGCAAAAGAGAATGGGGGAAAAAAAAAAAAAAAAAAAAACTCCAAAAATGGTTCGGACAAAAGTATTGGCAGCCTCAGCCTAATACTTTGTAGCACAACCTTTAGACAAAATAACTGCGAACAACCCCTTCCGGTATACATCAGTGAGTTTCTTACAATGGTCTAAAATTTCAGCACAGCATTCTTCTTTGGCCAACTGTTCCAGGTCTCTGAGATTTGAAGGGTGCCTTCTCCAAACTACCATTTTCAGATCTCTCCACAGGTGTAGCATGGGATTCAGGTCTGGACTCAGTGCTTGCCACTTTAAAAGTCTCCAGTGCTTTCTCTCAACCCATTTTTCTAGTGCTTTTTGAAGTGTGTTTTGGGTCACTGTCCTGCTGGAAGACCCGTGACCTCTGAGGGAGACCCAGCTTTCTCACACTGGGCCCTACATTATGCTGCAAAATTTGTTGGTAGTCTTCAGACTTCATCATGCCATGCACACAGTCAAGCAGTCCAGTGCCAGAGGTAGCAAAGCAACCCCAAAACATCAGGGAACCTCCGCTATGTTTGACTGTGGGGACCATCTTCTTTTCTTTGAAGGCCTTGATTTTTTCCCCCTGTAAACTATGTTGATGCCTTTTCCCAAAAAAGCTCTACTTTTGTTTCATCTGACCAGAGAACATTCTTCTAAAAGGTTTTTGGCTTTCTCAGGTAAGTTTTGGCGAACCCCAGCCTAGCTTTTTAATGTCTCTGGGTCAGAAGTGGGGTCTTCCTGAGTATCCTAGCATTGAGTCCCTTTTCATTCAGACGCCGACGGATAGTACGGTTTGGCACTGTTGTACCCTCGGACTCCAGGACAGCTTGAATTTGTGTGGATGTAAGTGGAAGCTCTTTATCCACCATCCGCATAATCTTTCGTTGAAGTCTCTCGTTAGTTTTTCCTTTCCGTCCACATCGAGAGAGATTAGCCACCGTGCCATGGGCTTTACACTTATTGATCACACTGCACACGGTAGACACAGGAACATTCAGGTCTTTGGAGATGGACTTGTAGCCTTGAGATTGCCCGTGCTTCCTCACAATTTTGCTTCTCAAGTCCTCAGACAGTTCTTGGGTCTTCTTTCTATTCTCCATGCTCAATGTAGTACACACAAGGACACAGGACAGAGGTTGAGTCAACTTTAGTCCATTTTAACTGGCTGCACGTGAGATTTAGTTATTGCCACCACCTGTTATGTGCCACAGGTAAGTAACAGGTGCTGTTAATTACACAAATTAGAGAAGCGTCATATGATTTTTGAAAGGGTGCCAATGCTTTTGTCCGGCCTATTTTTGGAGTTTTGTGTAAAATGATAATGATTTAATTTTTTTCCCCATTCTCTTTTGTGTTTTTTCATTGCGAGCAAAATAAATGAATATTTTACTACCAAAGCATTTGTAACTGCAATCATTTTCTAGAAGACATTGAGCATTATCTGACAGAATTGCAGGGGTGCCAATACTTTTGGCCAGCACTGTAGTAATTAGGAAATTGTTTCAATCCTACTAAAATTGCTGAAAAAGCTAAGTGACTAATCGGGGGCAATAAAAGTGACAACAGACAATTAAATAACATTTTCCACAAGCCATAAAAGACAATTTCGTATCCGTTCAAATATCTTAAAAGTGGTCCAGATCTTGTTAGGAACGTTCCAGTAAGCTGCTGCTGAAACTCCTGTCAGTCCTGACAATAAAACTCATTTATCCCTATCGGTAACATCGTGGTCCCCCGACTTCCAAGTTAAATTCGTTTCATGACAAATCTTGTAATTTGGCAGAGTAATATATCATTATCTGATATCTTACAAAATTGCTTTTAATGCAATGAAAAGGTCAGTATCATATAACGTAATCAATTTTGTATCATAATGTGATATTTTTCACATAAAAAAGGACACAAGTACCTGCAGTGTAAAGAATTGCCTAGGTTTGTTTTACCGAATGCTCAATTGAACGTTAAGCATGTTATAAATGACTAGTTTATCACATTTAAACATTGAATTGATTACATTAAAATTTTAAATCATACTAAGAAATGACATCGCTATGGTGTTAATAATATGTTAAAATGTGAAACATTAAAACGTGAAACTTTATAATGGGAAGTTTTGTTTAATTGCTAAATGTATGACTTTAACATGGCATTTATCACACTAGAATATGAAATCAATCACCCTAAAATACTTAATTTTGGTCAAAACGTTTATGACGTTACAATGCAAAACAATTTTTTTTTCCTGATGTTGTAGTTTGAAATCGAGTGCAGTCCACCGTAGCAAAAAAAAAAAAGCTCTATCCCCCTCCTTTGGTAAAAAGTGTAACTTCAGCTTTCTATTTGGAGAACTGCCGCACAACTACAGTAAGACAGACAACTCCCAGTGACACAGGTCGACATGTCCTTGCTTGCAGTACTAGCTTGTATTTAATACTTGATGACACAATTGCTTTTGCCGAGTCAGCCCACGTCCTCCATTCCCGCAAGTGTCAGTGTCATGGCGACAGCTGTTGCCCTGCTCTTTGTTGCTACGCCGACCGATGTGCCGTGCATTTAGTGCTTGGAACTTCACGTGGGAATTACTCGACCTAATCAGCCGCTTAATAATAGAATAAAGACTGTTTGGGAATAACGACTTCAATTTCGTGAGATAAATATTGGAATTGAAGTCGTAAAAGTAGGTCACTTTCTGTCCTGTCATTCCTGCAGGTGAGGAAGCACATTACGGACCTCTATGAGGACCTAAGAGATGGACACAACCTCATCTCCTTACTGGAGGTTCTCTCTGGTGTCTCCCTGGTAAGGATGTAATACACGCACTCATGCAATCTCATACACATGCACACTATCATATCATATTTCACGCTGTCCGGCTAGCTCACACGTTATACACTTCTCTGATATCACACCTGTAAGACCAGAGGTGTGAAACTTTTTTCTTTTCTTTCTTTTTCTAAGTTACAGTCCACATTATAGTTAGGGTTTCCTTCAGAGGCCTATTATGTCTGCCACCCCTTATAAATACCGTGATGAGCAGAAGTATTT
Source organism: Corythoichthys intestinalis (assembly GCF_030265065.1). Lineage (NCBI taxonomy): Eukaryota > Metazoa > Chordata > Actinopteri > Syngnathiformes > Syngnathidae > Corythoichthys > Corythoichthys intestinalis. The sequence goes on from NC_080416.1 coordinate 26,948,916, forward strand.
GCACCCCTTGTGATTTTGCACCCACCTAGAAAATAGATAGAAGTCTAAAATTTCAATCATAGATGCATTTCCACTCATAGACTTAATCTAAAAAAAACAATTTTTAAAATAATTTATTTGTAATTTACTGGGGTTCATAAGTATTAGTAGCCCTGAGAATCAGCAATAATTATGACTCTAAAAGGAATGTCAGTCTACCTTAAAAAAAAAAAAAGGCAACCTTTAACCCATGAGTAACCACCCACCCATTACCCCTTTGAGCTCAATATTGTCACCCTGTGCACCCCACAGTCAGTCACAATCCAGCTGCTACCATGGGCAAGACCAGAGAGCTATCAAAAGACACCAGAGAAAAAAAATTGAGCTCCACAATGCTGGAAAAGCCTATGGGACAATTGGAAATCAGCGTGGTGAGAACAAATCAACAGTTGCAGCAATTTTTAGAAAATGGAAAGGGCTAAACATGACTGGTAATCTAACTCGGACTGGGGCTCTGTGTAAAATCTCTCCTCGTGGGGCATCACTCATGATGAGAAAAGTGAGGGCTCAGCATAGAACTACACGGCAGGAGCTGGTCAATAACCTGAAGAGAGCTGGACGCACAGTTTCAAAGGCTACTGTCAGTAGAACACTATTGTGTAATGATTTAAAATCATGCATTGCTCAGAAGGTTCCCCTGTTGAAGCCAGTTCATGTGAAGGTCCTTCTGAAGATTGCTAGGGACCATCTGAATGATGCAGAGGGGTCATGGGAGAAAGTCATGTGGTCAGATGAGACCAAAGAATAACTTTTTGGTGTAAACTTTACTCGTCGTGTTTGGAGGAAAAAGAATGATGAGAACAATCGCAAGAACACCTGCCCCACTGTAAAGTATGGGGGTGGAAACCTCATGCTTTGGGGCTGCTTTTCGGCAAAGGGGACAGGACGACTGTACTGTGTAAAGCAGAGGATGAAAGGTGAAATGTATCCTCAGATTTTGAGCCACAACCTCCTTCCCTCAGTCAGAGACTTGAAGATGAGTCGTGGCTGGATCTGGGTCTTCCAACATGAGAATGATCACACAGCCAAGCTGACCAAGGAGTAGCTGCGTAAAAAGCATTTCAAGTGTCTGGAGTGGCCTAGCCAGCCTCCCGACCTCAATCCAATAGAACATCTTTGGATGGAGTTGAAACTTTGTATGGGCCAAAATCCCTGTTTCCATATGTGAAAACCTGGTGAAGGACTATAGAAAGCGTCTGACCTCTGTAATTGCAAACAAAGGCTTCTGCACGAAATATTGGCACTGATTTTCTCAAGACTACAAATACTTATGAACCCCAGTAAATTACAAATAAACGATTGAAAATCATACAATGTCAGTTCAGGATGTATTTGTTTTTGTTAAGATTATGTCCCCATAAGTGGAAATGCGTCTATGATTGAAATTTCAGACCTCTACCAATTTTCTAAGTGGGTCAACTTGCAAAATCACAAGGGGTGCAAATACTTCCGTGCCTCAGTGTATATGATGGCCTCATATTGTTGCATATACACAATGATACCTAGGGAGCGATGTGATCGCAAATAGAAAATTTGGGGCACACAATTTAAATCCACTCAAAGTACATATTCGCAATCCACTCATTTTTTACAAATTTCTGTAATTGTTCTTTAGCAGCTAATTCATACATTATCGCCAACTGATTTAGGAGCAAAAGGTCCCCCATTTAGGATACTGTTTTTTGTTTGTCATTAATTAATCATACAAATGTCTTTAATGTCTTTTGATAGAGGTGGGAATCTTTGGGCAACTAACGATCTGATTACAATTGCGATTCAGAGGCTACGATTCGATTATAAATCAATTATTGATGCACCCCCCAGCTGCTTTTAATGTTTCGTACATTAATTACAAAAATTGTACAAAAAATCCTCTCAGGCTTAAATAAACGACTATTTCAGTATCAAGTTAACAGTTCAAAACAGTAAATAAAATACTCAAGTCCCCATTCTGTATCAGCAGTTTTAAACAACATTCAATTAATTTAATGTTGTGAATCAAGCGTTAAAGACGTTAAAATTGCTCCCGTTAGTCCATCATTTCCCTTCTCTCTACTTTCGACATGTGAAAGTTTTAAAACTGTTTTGAAGACAGATTCAAGTCAAGATTTTACCAATTTAGGAGTATTATAGATAAAATGTTAATTCGGTTGGCTTGGAAGATTCGCTACAACAGCGTTCCAGGGAAGTCTACTACTTTAAGATGGCGGCTGTTTACTAACGTCGGCAAGTCTGTAATTTTGCATCTAGTCTTCTATACACGTGCTGCTAACGCCGCCAAATCTGTCTTTTTGCCTCTAGTTCTTTATATATGCGATATCTACCGTAGGATTATGTGGACGTAGTTTGTAGCGGCTGTCGACAGCAGTCAGGAATTATTGTTTTGTTTTTGTTTTTTTTTTATCTATCAGCATGAGTTGAGCCAGAGCCGTGAGTTAAGCATTGTCATTACCCGGGTAATGACAAGCATGATGTTTACTCTCGGTCCGTTCCTCATTGCGTCCCGAAGACCGCGTTGACTGTTTTTGTTCCGCTTTACTTGACATATTTCAATAATCGGACTTTGGATGTTTGTGAATCGTTCTCGAATCTTCCATGGGCCGACTCGCGAATAATCTAAGAAATCTAGTCTTTCAAAACATTTTTGAGCCTCCTGATATCTAGCTTTGAATTTAGAAGCTCATAAGAGCGTTCCATTTAACAATGATTTTAAAAGGGGGATTGGTGGCGAAACAATTCTTGCAAGATCAGCGTTTTTAAACGTGACTGCAAAAAACATGAAGTCGATGAGCATAATTTGTTTTGGCGGGCCTCACAAAACCATGTGGCACGCCGGATCTGAGACCTGTGACTTACACTTATACTATAGACCCCAATCACGTGATCGCTGTGTTGTGCCGCCATATTGTCCGTCATTGTGTGTCCGTATTCTCAATGGTCTCAATTTATCGTGCAATTCATGGAAGCCCCGGTGCTTTCAGACGCTGTAAACTCATTGGATGTGTTGCATAAAAGGCGTTATGTGGAAAAGCTTCAGTCGATCCATTCGCCAGATCCATATTTGATGCCTAAATCGATATTTTTCGACCCGCTGTCTTCGCCGTCTCTGCCTGACATCTGCTACCCTGATATCTACAACTATCTTGTCCACAGAAACTCAGCCTATTCTCACGAAACTTTGAAAAACCTTAAGAGCAGCACTCTAAGCAACATTACCCCTTGTGACCCTTTACTTCCAATTTTCTAAAATGGCGACAATCAATAAAAAAAAAAAAGTTGACTGCGATGGCCGACGCTTCAAGGATAGGTGGATATTTGACTATTTCTTCAATAAAATACGCAACAACTGTGTCTGCCTCATTTGCAAAGAGACAGTCGCTGTTTTCAAAGAGTTCGATGTGACGCGATATTACCAAACAAGACACGCTGAAATGTACGACAACATTACAGGGAAGATACGCTGCGAGAAATTATAGCGTCTTGAAGCTAGTTTAATTTCACAGCAGCAGTATTTCGCAAGAGCCCGATTGTCGAAAGGAAATGCCACAAAGGCGAGATTGTTGAAATTATGAATTAAAAATAATAATAATAAAGCAAATGTGACACACAGAAGGGCTTGCTAAAATTTGTTTATATTGTTCTACGTAAATCAGCCAAGGTAGCCCCCCACATTTTTACCACACCAAATCTGGCCCCCTTTGCAAAAAGTTTGGACACCCCTGTTTAACTGATGATCCGTAGACGAGGCCAGCTTCTTTCACTTGGTACCAGCTAAATATTATTCAAAAAATAATGATGGCGGTAGAAATATCTTGAATTTGAAACTGTATGTTGTCGGCGATTAGTCTCGCAATGATCTTAATTGTGGTTGTCAGCCCAAAACCCTCTAAATATATATGAAATTAATCTTACCAGGTATAAAATGACTACTACGTAGTCTGTGGTGATCGTTTGGTGCCCAGTTTTCTCGTTGAATTGCAGCAGTCCATCTCGCTCTCCTCTTCGGGTCTCTCGGAATACGGTAGAACTTCAAGTCCAACCGCCACACATGCCTTCACCATTTTCATTATAGTTAACGAGCAGAAAAACACGCCGCAGTTGGAGGCATGTACGTAGCGGTAATGTGTAAACACGACGAGCTGACGGACAATATGGCGGCTCCAGTCAGGGGGGCGGAGTTGTGATGTCATGTGATTGGGGTCTATATCTACTCTGTCACCTTCTTTCACACACTGTCAGGTGATTCTTTGTGTTACCCATCATCCCTTGTTGCTATCAAGATGTCGCGTCCAGCATAGTGACATCAGACAACCATTTGCTTTTGAATGAATTGTTCCTTTATCCTCTCCCCTCTTTTTTTTTTAACCCCCGCTGTTACCATAGCAACCCAGAAGCACCCCCTTCCTGAAAAGGGCGTACACCTCACGTGCGCCTCCTCTTATCCTGCTCGCGGTGGAGGAGGATGATGATGATAATGAGGAGGAGGAAGGAGCTCAGGGAGTAGGTCCCCAGTTCCCTCTCGCCACCAATTTCTAGGTGGCGCTGTGGGGCTGCATGAGTGTGAATAACCGATCGAAAAGCACTTAGAATGACATAAAGAAATGACGATTAGGCTAGAAGCTGCACTTAAGGCTATTAAGGAAATTCTCATTAGCTATTTTAGTTTACTTTTCGACTGTGGTGCCTTGAGCGCAGTCATGGAATGAATTGAACTTGTACATCAAGGCCCCATTATAATTATACTATGTCAACATGGAAAGTAGAATATATTATGGAAGCATTTTTTAAAGAAATGCTTTAATGAATTTTAAAACTAATTGAAATGGTTATGCTTTTAATATAAATGAATAATTTAACTGGCTTTTAGGCATGTGAAAGCTAGGGAGGGAAATAGCTGTGTGTTACACGTGTGTGGACTAATCTTGCGTGAGCGTGTCTTTTTGTCACTTTCTTAGTACAAAGGATGTTTTGACTTACCCCTTCACACATCGTCAGAGCGTTAACATGCATGAACGTTGTATATCCTGCTTTATTTGCATACGAAAAACACTAAATACAACAACTCTCCTTCTAACTTTCCTCATTTTTCTTTCTTCTCTGTGTGTTCTAGCCCAGAGAGAAGGGTCGCATGAGATTCCATCGACTTCAAAATGTTCAAATAGCTTTGGACTTTCTAAAACAAAGACAAGTAAGCCAAAATCTCCTTTAAAATCTTTACACACAGGATCATTTTTTAAAACCGTGCTCGCTCAACTTCTCCCAGGTCAAACTTGTCAACATCCGAAACGATGACATCACTGACGGGAACCCCAAACTTACCCTGGGTCTCATCTGGACCATCATCCTCCACTTCCAGGTCTGTGCTGACTCGTCCTTCCTTCCTGCCAATTAGCATGTGCTTGATTATGTTATAAAAGTTAAATGAATTAATGGCATACATAACTCATCCTTTATCATAATAGTCAACTAATGACTTTATGATCAGATTTGGAATGACAAGTCCCCTTTGAATCCACAGTGACAGTTATTACAGCCTATAAAATGTTATTTATTTAATTAAATTAAGTTCATCATACTGAAATGACATTTACAACAAACATTTTCCTAGTTTAAAAAAATAGTGTTAAGATTATAGGCCACCGTAGCATTGTTTTAACATTAACTGTAAGAAAATGTACTTCAATAATAATATACAGGAAGTAGTGCGATTACCTCCAGTAATTCAATTAGAAAAAAATATTCGAATTAAATTTTGCTGTTTCGAGTATTGGTTTGATTAAAGTGGAGTTGTAATGGTTTGTTTTGAAAGTGTTTGCAATTAGTTTTATTAATTTGGTTGGATACACTGCCCTCTAGTGGCAATAGTGACTATGATATAACTCATTTCACATGGCTGAATCCAGCTGCTCCTTGTTAAGACCAACATACGTTTCTGTTTGAGCTAATGTTTTTTATTGCATTTGTAATTTAATTTTTGGTATATTTAGCCATTTTTATTGTTGGAATATGTGTTTGAACCACTTGTTAAGCACATTGAAAAACAAACTGTTGGCATTTTATAGCATTTAAGCTAGAGGACTTTTGCAATATAGCCAATTGTTCTTTTGTTGTACTTAGATCCTCATTTATTTACTTTTTTATACCATTTGAGGCTAAGCTCAGGTATTTTAATTTTTTATGTTCCTTATCCGATTACTCGATTATTCGAACTAACTAGTTCATCGATTAATGGACTACTAAATCAATCGATAGTTGCAGCCCTAACAGGTAGTCCCCGGGATACGAACGAGTTCCGTTCCTATGCTGGCGATGTAACCTGAAATTCCGTGTTAATCCGAGTTCATCCTTTAAATACCCCAAAATATACAAAAAGTCTAAAGGTATTGTATTATGTTTAACTCATTTGCTCCCGGAACCGTATAAATACGTTTTATTTTTAAATGCTCAACTGTCCCACAACCGTATTTATACGTCTTTTGCGTTTTTTTTTTTTTTTTATAAGAAGCATATATAGCTTCCGCTGTATCTGAGAAACAAAGAAAAACGCTCCAAACCAATTTTAAAGCAATAAAACTGGCCACTGGAGGGCAGTAGCGCATTTTGGAAGACTAGACAAGCCGATTCAACAGCAGTGAACGGCCGGCCAGCATTGTCAAAGCGCTGGCGGATTGAGCCCAGGCGGCGCTCCGACCGGACAAAACAACGAGAGGACGCCTGGGACACCAGGCGCTGGACGATCGTGCAAAACGAGTGAAACCCCCCGTGGAGCGGCTCGCCTAGCAGACCCCGCAGAAATGCAAAAATAATCCATCTTTGTGAGACAGACAACGATGAGGGAAAAGTTTACACAGCTGACGTGGCGACAACGGCGTCATCTCGGCGACAAACCGTCATCTCTCAGTCGTTGTGTATGAATAAATTGTTACTATTCTATCTAAAGCTCTATTTGTCTGGTTGTTCATAGTATTTTGTAAAAGGAAAACATTATTCAGATGTTTGGGATGTAACTAATGCAAAAAATAGCTTTGTTAAAGTCAAAGTTATGTTTGAAATGTATGCGTTTACAAAAAGCTCATTTTCTCCGGATGATGGTCACGTAACTGTGAAATCATGTTGAGGGTGTTGCCTGCACATCGGCTGACCTTCCTCCTCTAAGCCGCAGCCGTCTTTCTTTTTGGTAGCCTAAGTACTCCCATACTGGCGACTTTTGTTTATTTTTGCGAGGGGAAAAAGCTCAGGTGTAGTGTCACTGACAAAAAAAGGACAGATCAACAACTGGAAGGGGATGGGTGAGCACTCCCGCTCCAAGCCACGGATTTCTCGCTCCAATTTTGGGACCTCAAAAATAGTTAATACCAAGGTGTGACGAAAAATTTTAGTGGTTCTGAAACATTACGTTTTCATACTACGGTAAACCTTGAAACTGGTAACCGGCACATGGCTAGTACATACATTTGTAATGAAGTTTAGAGCCACAGTTTATGGAGTTACATGTAAGCGATTTGCTATGAGAATTGTAAATACGTTAGATTGGTAGCATTTAAGCTAGCGGACTTTTGTTAGGCAAATTACGCATATTTAATCTATATATTGATCCGACTAGATGGACGTTTGAATGCCAATTTTTTTTGTGTCAAGTGTTTTTATTGAATTCCATGCCGTTTTGAACATAAGTGTACATACAGTGGGGAGAACAAGTATTTGATACACTGCCAATGGGTTTTCCCATTGTCAGTGTATCAAATACTTGTTCTCCCCACTGTATGTGTCGTACAGTTTTACAAATTGTTAAAGTGGAGGAAGTAAAAGGCTTCAATAAGCACAATTGCCTTGTTTGCTGTCTGTAAAGCTGAACAACTTCACGTTTAGTAAGGACAGAACACGTCATATTAATAAAGTAAAAAAAAGATAATGTGAGGTAGAATAAGGTACTGTTTATGCAACAAAAGAGAAACGACTGGAGACAAAATGGCTGCCGAGACTCAAGCATCGTAAAGTCGAAATCGTGTAAGTCGAGTACGTCGTAACCCGGGGACTACCTGTATTTAAAATGTATTGCATAATAAGAGGTCAGATAAAAAATGTACAAGAATTACTTAAAACATTATTCAGTACTATAAAGTGAAATACAACTGAAATGTACTGAGTTAGTGATTTTTTTTCATGTACCACAAGGAGGAGCCCACATACCACTAGTGGATGTGGTGGTGTGTTGCTCTGACACCCATCAGTGGCCACACTGTCCAGATACTAAGAGTGTGAAGGTGACAGTGGCGGCTGCGTTGCCGTAGAAACACCCTGACAAAGCAAGGGCATGAACGTGACTCAGCTCAAGTGTATGTGCTACTGGATAGGAGAAAGACCACAAGGGAGGCCGGCTTGTGGGTTTGTAAGACCGCGATTGTCAATCCGGTCATGGAAAGTATGAACAATGCTTGGATGGCGAGCTAATTATAAAAACATGTGGGTCATAGCTGGTGCTTGTCTTATTCCACTTAAGAATCAGGTTGAAAAATGAGGACTCCTTCACTTTTTTCTTTGGCAGACTAAAAGATGTTCACGGGTCAGTCTGAATTGCTGCATTTTTAGCTGTAAAATGTAGAATTTGACAAGCTTGAGGACAACATTCTAGAATCATTAATCATGAAGTCCCTGAAATCAGTCCAGCCTGCTAATACACAATAGCTTAGCATATTTGAACTACTTAAAATGCAAATGAGAAAATGCTTGTCAGTCCTTATATTGACGAATAGCAGCTAAATAATTGATCACAACTGTGGGCCTGGGCATCAGTGAAGCTACTAACAGCTCATGGCTACTAAAATGAAGCCATAAATGCCTCAGGAGTCAATTAGCTCTGTGTTTTTTTTTTTTACCCCATGTTTTTTGAGCATATGCAGGTCTTTGTTATTCTTGGTACTTTTTTACAGATTGTTGCGACTTAACATGGCCCGGGAATGTTGCGGTGGTGCTACCAATCCTCTTAGTGCCAAGCACTGATGTAATGACTCACGTTTTGAATGAGCATAATTGTGTTTTTTAAAGCCTTCATCTTGTGTGTGAAGTAAGATGATAATAAGTAGTAATGTTACATGAATATTGAGACACTATAGAAATTAGTTTGTTTTAAAACACATTTAGCCTTGTATTTGAGCTGTACTATTGGTGTCAATTCTTGGTCCCTAACCTCTAGGAATAGCAGAAGTTCACTGCACTGGTTCAATTCTCCTACATTTAACTAAAATTCTAGCGTTAGCATGCGAGCGCTAGCACAGATGCTGATTTAGGTTCAGTCGATGTAGCCTACACCGCCAGCATGTGCGTTTGGTCTTGCAACAGTTAAATGAGTGAGTAAGGAGCAAGTGAGAGAGCAGCTACAAGGAAGTGGAAAATAGGAGGAGGAGGAGAGTTGTGAGTGAGACAGGGAGGGTTGGTTTGTATGTGAGAAAGCGATAGAGGGGGAGCGAGCGAGAAGGGAAGCTGCAGCGGCAGCCGGGTGATGAAAAAGCTTTTCCTCTGCTGGCGACCTAGCGAGGGATAAAACAGCAGAGGCGAGTGGGAGTCGCATCCAGGCGGGCTGCTAGCACTGGAGCTCCAGGCTCGCCTTAATCAACAGGCAGGGGTGGGGAGAAAGCCTTGAATCCAGAAGAGGAGGAGTAGGCAGTGACACCATCGCGTCGATCGGAGTAGCTTGTGCTGAGGAGAAGACGCCCTTTGAATGGGATGGACTTCCGGAGTTCCCCACGACGGATGCTAAATATCTGGATTTGACCTGAACTGCATCTGGATTTTGTCAGAAGCATGACTTTTGTCCGGCTGCCTTCTCCTTATTAGATGCAGGAAGGAGCTATTTCCAGACATAAACCGTCCCTCCGGGGGTTACAGACAGATCAAGGCTAGTTCTCCAGCAAACTGTGGATTTGTTGCACCGTCGCACTGCGCCACCTGATGGAGGCGCAACTGGCACACTGACAAAGCTTCACAGCCAGGACACTTCCCGCTGCTTGAACAAATGATGCTCCTTGACGTGGATGACATCAGTCTTTTGAGTAGTGTCTGGGTTGAAGTCGCGTGATGCTAAACCAAAACTTACATCAAGGAATAATCACCGTGGGGATAGAGATGATTCCACAGGACGACACGCCTGCCAGGATTTAATAGCTGCAATGTTTTGACATCTGTAAAACCTGCAACTCACGTGACTGCTGAAGCCCAAGCCAACAATCCAGCACGTCGCGAGGTGATTGGCTGTGTCTGGCTGTAATCTGCATTTGCATTGGCTGGCTTTGCACTGTGTGTCCCACTCATAACCAATCAGGATGGCAGGCAGCCTCAGCACCTCTTGGGAATCTGAGCTTTCATTCACTACGCCAGACATCGACCGCATCGCCTTTTAATACATCTTCCTCTATTGCTACCTGATTGGAATTCCCCCAGTGACAACCTACGCTCCTGCAGTTGAGGGGAGGCATCATTAATTCAAGGGCTTGCAACATGTGTTATCTAACTGTCATGAGTGAGAAATGACACTGTTGAATCCCTTCCCAAACGTAACCGGTCGACGTAATGCTATATTGACGCTCTGGATTACGCTGCACTTTTCTGATGACACACTGTCTCATCCCACTTATCACATCACCCGCCAGTCACCTTTTGATAAATCTCTGCTGGAATCCAAGCACATTTTTCTCCCTATCCTGCACATTGATGCAGCGTTCGTGTGTCCTTGAACGCTTCACAAGGCTTCCGGAAAGTTAAAAAAGGACAAATAGAGCAAGTAGTATGTGGACATTCATTCTTTTACTGCGGCTTGAGAGTGCAGGCACTCTGACTAGATGACCATGTATGAGAGAGTTAAAGATGCAGCAGGGTGGGGGTGAAGCTGCAACTGAATCATTTATTGGCTGAGGAAAAAGCTCTTTCCTCACTCTTTCTCAGAGATAGCCCATAGCATCCATATTGTTTGTCCCGTCCGATGAATTGCGATCCATCTTTTCTCACTTTGGTGTGAATCAGGCCAATTTGAATTGCTCCTTCGAAGAGTCTCTTCTCAATTTGTCGTGATATTGTCAGGTGGGACTGAAGACAAGGAGATGGGGAGCTCAATGGGGTGTGTCAGGACTCCACGGGATGCCGAACTTGTTGGGGGCCCACCGCTATCGTCCAAGAGACGGCTACGGTTCAGGCGAAGGCACAAAGGAAGAAAAAACCGGAATGTTGATGTAGAAGATGATCCTCAAGTAATAGAGACAAATCTAGGAACTTCGGACTCAAAGAGTGGACTGGGTTCTCATCTCTTTGTGCCCAGTTTGGAACCACAAAGTAGGTCCCCGCTATATGCAAATTCTCCTACCGGTAGCCTTTTAGGCCCTGGAGTTCCATATGCTCAGCATTCCCCCAAACTCAGTCCGGCATGGAGAGGAATTTTCTGCCTCCCTGGGGAAGAAGACGCTGCTAGTGCCATCGTTGATGTCTCCAGCATCCCCAGCCAAACCACCACAAGCCCGGTGTACACTGCACCAGCTCTGGGCACCACCACCCCAGGAGGAGGAAGGGTCTTACGTGTTCAGGAGAAAGTTCATGGGGTCCTGGAGAAAACTAACATACATGATAGAGCAAGAAAGTATGAGAGGACATTGGGTGGTGAAAAGATGAATAATAATGCTGGAGAGACATTAAAGGTGATGCCTTCTCTTGGAGAACACAATGGTGTAGTCCACATTAGAGAGTTGGATGGTAAGCTTTGTGTGGTGAGGACGGTGTACCCCAGTGACTTTGGCTCTCTGGTAGGGAGGGGTGAAACCGAACATGAGGTGGAAGTGCACAAAGAGCCTCCTGCTGCTTTTCCGATGACTGGAAATATTCAAAAAGTCCAAGTATGGGAGGATGAAGGAGACATTGACGAGGATATCTTAAACCAGACCTGTATGCCAGACAATCTCGAAGGTGAAGGCCTTGGCTTGGACATGCCAAGTCGAACACAAGCGAGATGGTCTATCTTGGAGTCGGGCTATGCCAGCGACCTGCCGCTGACCTCACCGGAGACTGCCGTCACCACTCCTAGTCGAATGGATTGGCAGACTCCAACCAGTATCTCATCTGAGAAACTGGACGCAATGACTGAGAGTCTGCAGGCGTTGCAGCAACAGCAGGCAGGAAGACACCTGCCACAGGTTAGCTCAGATATTTTGGCCACATTCAGGCTGTCTTTTGTTGGGAAATAACTTGTTGCCATAGAGTGAGATGCCACCAAAAACCAATCTTTATTTGATTGTACTCTTACTTTAAATGGTTTGTGACTGAGGAGCTACATTGGAATGTTATACCTTGATTTGTTTCACTGCTTGTGTTTCAAAGGTTAAACAGGCTTGAGCCCGGGTGGTCTTTGCGGCACTTACATTGGAACATACTGTATTTCTAGTTTGTTTTTCTTTATGCGCCGGCTACTGAGTGGGCGACTGATCAAGCCTTCAACACGCACATTCGCACTATTATAGAGCATATAATGATGCCCTGTGTGTGTGTGTGTTATCAGCTCTGAGAAACCACAGTGGCTTTGGGCTTCCTGAGCGTCTAATCAAGGCTTCACAGAGTATCTTGCCTTTTCCACTTTCTTACTCCCTTGTTTCTTGTTAGTGTCTGTTGCATTGTTTTGCATTGCCAAGAAATGTTTTTAAACACTGTGTTACGATACAAGCCCATAAATGTGCCCGGTTGATGCTTCTCTGCAGGGATTAGGCGATGCAGAAATATGCTGCATAGCTGCCAGGTAGACGCTAGATGCAATTTGCTGAGTCACTGCTGAGTATGTCACATTATTATGGTTCTTTTCATCGGACAGCAATCTTAAAAGAACGGTCGCAGCAAATATCAGTTATTGGTGCCAAAAAATTGACATTTGAGCATGAGATGAAGTCAGTTGTTCTGTCATTCTCGCATGCTAAACTAAGCTCAGCTCTTTCACTTGGCTGAAGGCCAGACAGAGAGTAACAGCAGTTGGAATAATCCATTTTGAGTGCTACATGGAGCCGATTGTGAGCTGTACCACAAATCTGTTAGCATAGCAACAAATTGTATCATACAGCAGCGTCCCTTTAGGGACGGGGTGTCCAAACCTTTGCAAAGGGGGCCAGATTTGGTGTGGTAAAAATGTGGGGGTGCACACCTAGGCTGACGTCCTTTACGTAGAACAATATATTTAAGCAAATTTTAGCAAACCATTCTGTGAGTCACATTTGCTTTATATATTTTTTTTCAATAAATAATTTCAATCATTCGCAACTAGCCTTTGTGGTATTTTCTTTCGACTCTCAGGCTCTTGCGAAATACTGCTGCTGTAAAATTAAACTAGCTTCAAGTTGCTTCAATTTCTCGCAACGTATCTTCCCTGTAATCTTGTCGTACATGTCAGTGTGTCTTGTTTAGTAATATTGCATCACATTGAACTCTTTAAAAACGGCGAGTGTCTCTTTGCAAATGAGGCTGACACAATTGTTGCGTATTTTAGTGAAAAAATAGTCCAATTTCCACCTATCCTTGAAGCGTCGGCCATCTTTTTTTTTTGTTGATCGTTGGCAGTTTAGAAAGTTGGAACTAAAGGGTCACACGGGGTAATGTTGCTTAAAGTGCTGCTGCCTTTTAGTGGGTAAATGAGGAGCAGCATTAAGTGTGTAAGCTACTTCATATGTTGGTAGCAGTACTGCTGACCAATTTATTATGTCTGTGTGCCGGCCAGACGTTATTGCTTTTATGACAGAGGCTGGGGGCCGGATGATATTTGACCACGGGCTGCATTTGGCCCCGGGGCCGGACTTTGGACATGTCTGCTTTAGGGTCTACAAAGAATGAAATAAAACCAGATGTTTCCAGGTTTTAGCTTCACTTTTTCACTCAGGTTTAGTTTTTAAAAGGTACCACTGATAGAAAGACATGTAGTTCTTAAAAGATAAATGTTAGCACGAGTTATAATAATTTGATATTAAAACCCATCTCAATATTTTCCTTTTAATAAAATTTGTGAAATTATTTTAAATAGTAGGTCCCCATTGTTGTTGACGTCGCAGGGCGGTGACGTCACATTGATATGCTGTCGGACTTCCACAGTGTCACTCTTTAACTACAAAAACATGTCATCGGTTCTGTACTTCCAATCTGAACCCGAGTGGAACATTAGGACAGCAAAAGCAAAATGAACAGGAATGACGGGATGAGACGAGTAGCGTTCATGTGTCAAGTTTGCTCGTGACGTTTGATGTCAAAAACTGTTTGCAGATCTTCACGGTAAACTATTGTGTGATCCAACTTATTCCAGTATGGTTATGGAGCTGGTAAGCATCAAGAGCTGTTGTGTGCTTTACAGTGAAACACAGCGGTTTGATTATTTTTACTGATAGAATAGAATAATACTGAAAACGTTGATGCAATTTGCCTCTACTGAGACGTCTAATGCTGTTTAATGCTGCCTTACCTTATTTTTGTCATGTAAAAGCGCTGTCCAGTTCGATCATTATCCTGCCAGTGTTGTCAGATTTATCACTTATCAGATGTTGCTCTCGAAGCTTGCTTCCCGGTGAATAAGCGACACGTAAAACGATTAAATGTATTAAACTTGGTATGACTGCTGGCTATTGGTATCATTTTCTGCCCAACAGATTATAATGACGCCTTATTTTGCACATTGAGATCTAAGAGGCAGGAAAGGTAGCTTGGACTGCGCCGTTTATTGGCATAAGCTTCGGCAACTCTTTCACGACTTACAATTGAACATAAGTATCATATAGTGAAAATATAACAAAGAAATTCATATCTCTGAAAAAATGTTCACAAAAAGTGCTTCAGTCTGTATTAATGATGCCCTAATCTCACACAATTAAACAACAATGCAAAGTGAACTGGCATTCACAAATTCACAATCAAAATAGATATGCAAAATACACATACAACTTACTCATCTTTTGGTCAAACTCTATTTAAACATTTTAGCAACTCGTTTAGCTCAACAAATACACTGGATGGCAATATTTAGTCACAATATACAAACTAGGATGCTGGGAGCCATTATCAGGAGTCTTGTATGTTGTGAAGACAAGATACAAATATCATGAGGCACAATGGACCCGCACTAAAAAGGAAACTACGGCATCAGTCGAGGGACAAAACGTACTCATTGGCTTGATCTCTAATTAATTAAAACTCGCCATTGACACCTTATGGTGTATTTAAATCACTACCTACATATTTAACGAGCGACACTGTGGAAGTACGGCAGCGTACCCATGTGACATCACCACTTTGCAATGTTAAAATAATTTTACACATTTTATTAAAATGAAAACATTAAGAGGGGTTTTAATATCAAATTATTATAACTTGTCTTAACTTGCTTTTTAAGAACTACATGTCTTTCTATCAGTGGTACCCTTTAAGTCTTTTCCATTTATAACTGTCTCAGAATATCTAATTCTTGTTTCAAGTAACACGTTGTCAGGAGTAGTGGTCACAATCGTCCCTACCCCTCTGTTGGGGTTCAAAACAGAAGAAAATGGTCCCGAGGTTGTTTTAGGTGATTGATTAGAACACACCTAACCCAAGCTGGTGGCACAGACCGTCCAGGACTTTTGCTAGCAACTTAGGCTAAACATAGCTCCTCCTAACTTACAAAAAGTTTCCAACGGTCAAAAACCAGTTCCTTGGCACCGTTTTGTGACATGGTAAATAGGAAACCGCGGCTAAGCGGTCAGTGCCCTTAACTTGTTTTTCATGTAAAGTCACAGATGTTGTTTAGGGTTTCATCTTTTTAAAAAAAATTTTTTTAAGTACTTTATTTTTTTCTAAATGACCAAAAGTGAAATGTCTTGAAGTAGTTTGGTTATCACATGGTTGATTATTCTGCTTGTAATGCGCAAATATTCCTATCGTGATGTAGATTTCCGAAATTTACGTGTGTGGCGAGTCCGGCGACCTCACCGCCAAAGAAAAGCTGCTGTTATGGAGCCAGCAGGCTACCGAAGGCTACCCAGGCATTCGCTGCGTCAATTTCACTTCATCGTGGAGCGACGGACGCATGTTCAACGCCCTGCTGCACAGATACAGGTTTGCATTACTATTAAATAATCACTGATCACAACAAGTTGGGGATGATACCTGAACAGCAATCACATCCACCACACATCTCCTGCACGATGTTTTTTTTTTTTCGCAGACCCGACTTGATCAACATGGAGGTGGTGTCACAGCAGAGTAACCGAGAGAACCTGGAGCAAGCCTTCGAGATTGCCGAGTCGCTAGGGGTAACCAGACTGCTGGACGCCGAGGGTAAAGATATTCACACACTTAGAGTGACAGGTTGCTAAAACCCAGGCTCACAGCTTTTTAGAAATTTCCCCCGAAAAAGAACTTAAAGGGGAAATGTGAAGTAAGGTTGGCCAACCATGTTTTTGAATAATATCAATGGATAAACAATTATAAGCATATTTTCATTATTTTTTTTAACGCAACCCTTCTAGATTCTTTGTTTAACCCATAGCAACGCCCTTGACAACGAAAATGCTTTTCTTCGGCAATCTTCGGAAATCTTCGGAAATTACGTCACACCGGGAAGTGCGAGGGAAGTCCGCCATAGAACATTATTGTTTGTTGCATTGCTTCTCGGTAAGATGCCACGGCGGTGTGTGTCGATGTTTTGTTCTCACTCAAACGAAAAGTTGTATGAGTGGCCAAAGGATAGCAGGGCACGTAAATGGACATCTTTCGTTCGCACGAAGCGAATGAATTTCACGCCATCATCGAGTAGTGTTCTCTGCTGCAAACACTTCGAAGATGCCTGCTTCCTTAACCGGTCTGCTTATGATCAAGGATTTGCCAAAAAGTAAGTATGATTTTTGGATAGGTGACTGATGACTTTGTCAAAGCAGAGCTGCCAACTGTTGTGGAATGAACAGTATAAGCTAGCGATGTTAGCCGAAAGTTAACTCGTGGCAATCCCCGATCATAGTTGTTGTTGCGTTCGCTAGGTTAAGCGTGTTTAAATTGTGCGTCATCTACGATCTTGTCCGAAAGGGTTAATCCCCTGTCAATCGGGTAAGGGGTGTGGATGTGCACATACTTGACTGTCTCAGAAAATTAAAATACACAATATTCTAATTTTTTGAGACAGTCCTGTGTATATATACAGGACTGTCTCAGGAAATTAGAATACACAATATTCTAATTTCCTGAGACAGTCAGGAAATTAGAATATTGTGTATTCTAATTTCCTGAGACAGTCAGGAAATTAGAATATTGTGTATTCTAATTTCCTGAGACAGTCCTGTATATATACACAGGACTGTCTCAAAAAATTAGAATATTGTGTATTCTAATTTTCTGAGACAGTCCAGTAAGCGGGTCGGCGTCGCGGTAATTCACGGTCACGTTGCAGTAAGAGACACACACCGCCGGTGAGTTTTTGCACATTTATTTGTATTTGTATTATGTATTTCCACCTTTATGCTTCAAGTATTGCATTGCATTTGTACGGTTCGCCGTTTCTTTCACGGTGATCGCTTGATAGCCTTCTAGTTTGTGTTTGGCCGCTTCGTGAGAGCCGCTGACAGGTGACAAGTGTTGCTTTTAATGTCTGGCAGCGAATCAGCGAGCGTGCAGGCCACGCAGTGAATCATGGGAAATGTAGTCTCCGGACAACACTGAAGTGGTGCTTTGTAATCTGTTCGCTTGTGTGAAAAAACTACATTTCCTCACGCCATTAGACGCCACTTTGTTTTCTTATTGTTGACGCAATAAAGTGGAGAAAGCCATCGGCGACTGTGATATAGTGGATATTATTTAGTTGTAATACGGAGTTCACCAGTAGAGTGTACGCATGTCATTTAGATGTGTTATTGTTTGTGCCTTACTCCCTCACTAAAAGAGAAAAGTTGTTGTTCAGAGTCACTTGGCAACACGTTGAGTAAAGTTGTAAAAGCCAATAAAGGTGTCATGTGGGTCACTCGGTCAAGATATAACAACGACTCATCTCCTTCTTTCCCCCCAACGTTTTTATATTATTCTTTTATATGCACGAGAGCTGCCGGATCTGCCAAAATGAACATGAAGTCTGATTTTTTTTTTTTTTTTTTAACAATGTCATCAGATAGACAAAAACATAAAATTGTGTGCAAATGCCTGCATCTTCAAATCATGAAAATAATAACAGCTTATATCTTACCAATGTTGTAATCTCGATGGGTCTTGTATCCATTCCATGTCAGGAAGTTTAGGCACATTGTTTGCATCCTGATTAGCGTCTGGCGAATAACATAAAATTCCAATCTCCTCTTCTTCCTCCAACTCTTCAAAAACTTGGATCTCCTCCCTTGCGCTTGATCTATCGCTTATATCGCTGTTTGAATCATTGTTTGAAGGGCTTTGTATGGCGGCCGTATGTATGGAGGTACCATCTCGTTCCCGGTGTGACGTATCACTTCCGGGTTCGTCCGCTTTCAGGCTCGAACTTCAGAAACGCGATTATTTTGTCAAATATACAACATATAAATTATTTTTTCATGCTTTATTTATTGGACAAAGTTTAATTACTTTACTTGTGACCCTATTTGGCATGTGAAGAAATTACTTCACATTCCTGCTTTAACAGTTAACTGTTACCTTTTGATAGCAGAAAGTGTCTTGTATGTCAAATCCTTAAAAGGAACCTCAAACTTAAAACTTAGTTTGTGGACCCCTGAGATAGACTGTCGCGGTCAATTGATGAATACTACCGGGTTATTGCAATTCCTTCTACACGGCGAGACCTCCAACATATGCCCTCATCGGTTAAAAGTGGCGAGTACTTACTATTTGTGCTTTTATTGAGTCTTATATTACCTTTTCATTGACTCAAAATATTTTTTGCATGTGTTTCCCTCTCATACTTAAAAGCATTTTTTTTCTTGTGGTAGCTTTAAAGCAGATGGTTGATCTGTTGACCGCATTTGTCACGTAGCATTTTTAAACCAGCCTTATTTGATATTACTACTAGAGCTGGGAATCTTTGGGCACCAGCGATTCGATTACGATTACGATTCAGAGGCTCCGATTCGATTATAAAACGATTATTGATGCACCCCACTCCTTTTTTATTTATTTTATTTTATTTTTTTTTTAAATTTGTTTTGTACATTAGTTCCAAAATTGTTCAAAAATCCTCTCAGGCTAAACCAAAGTACTATTTCAGTATCAAGTTAACATATAGCAGTAAACAAATATACAAAGATAACAGTAAATAAAAAACTCCAGTCCCCATTCTATATCAGCAGCTTTAAACTACTTTCAATTAATTTAATGTTGTGAATCAACCGTTAAAGTTGTTAAAATTGCTCCTGTTATTCCATAATTTCTCTTTTGTCTACTTTCAACATGTGAAAGTTTTAAAACTATTTTAAAGATAGATTCAAGTCAATATTTTACCGATTTAGGAGTATTTTAGATAAAAAGTTAATTAGGTCCGCTTGGAAGGTTCGCAACAACAGCCTTGCAGGGAAGTGTACTGCTTTAAGATGGCGGCCGTTACTAACACCCGCATCTAGTTTTTTGTAGATGTGCTGGTAACGATACCGAAGCTATAATGCATCTAGTCCTATATAAATGATATCTACCGTAACATAATGTGGCTTGTAGCAGCTTTTCGGCAGCAGTCAGGTATGTTGTTTTTTTGTTTTTTTTTATCTCGTGGCATGAGTTGAGCTAGAGCCGTGAGTTGAGCATTGGCGTTACCCGAGGGGCCGGGTAATGAGAAGCATGATGTTTAGCTACTCTCGCTCCGTCCCTAATTGCGTACCGAAGACCGCGCGGCGCGCTGAGTGTGTCGTACTTCTGCTTTACTTGGCATATTTCAATAATCGGAATTTGGATGTTTGTGAATCGTTCTCGAATCTTCCACGGCCGAATCGCGAATAATCTAAGAATCGGAAATTTTGCACACCTCTAAATTACTACGTTTAAGTATTTTCTTCAGGCATCTTTATGATGTTCTGTCTGTATGCATCTAAACAAAACAAGCTGAAAGCGCATGTTAGTACTTTGGGTGTCAAATACCCCTTTTATAGGACGTTTCGCCAGTGTAGCACATTTTAGCAGAACATCGTTTTTTCCCCTACTCTCGTCTCGTCTCATCCCGTCTTTCCTGTTCATTTTGCTTTCGATGCTTGTTTTGTGAAATATTGAAAGTGCTGTCATGCTCATTAATGTTCCTCTTGGGTTCAAATTGAAAGGGTTGAACAGATGACATGTTTATGAGTCATTAGTTTAGTCATACTCTGGAAGCCCGGCAGCGTAACCATGCTACATCACCGCCCTGTAATGTCAACAACAATGGCAACCTACTAATTAAACTAATTTTACAAATTGTATAAAAACGAAAACATCAAGAGGCGTTTCAATATCAAATTACTTTAACGCATAATGACGTTTATCTTTTAAGAAGTACAAGTCTTTCTATCCGTGGATCCTTTTAAAAACTGAGCAGCAAATGACAGTTCAGCAGAATGATGAAAAGCACCACATGATTGGTCGGCTAAAATTTTCAATTGCACTATGAGTCTTTATTCTAGTATCATCAATCAAATTCAGTTGCTAATTGAGCGAACTGCTTCTCCCCCTAGTGGCAGAAAATGATTTTATTAAAAATATATTTTTAAATAAGCTTTAGTAAATCAAAATTGGAATTAATAAATTCAATCAATGTTTAAATTGATTTATAATATATTTATTTGTGAATTTTAATATGTGTGTGAAAGGTCAATGTGATTTAGGTAAAACTGATCTTATAGACATTTTTGTACTTGTACTAATTTTTGTACATCAAATTGATTTTATTCTTTTAAACTATTTTGACAACATAAAAAGGGTTAAAACTGAAGTAGGATTGCAATTATCGTAGTACAGTATTTTACATTATATTATTAGAGGTGTACCCTTGTAATATTTTTTTTTTAAGTTTTTGTTTTTTTTGTCCCACAAGACGTGGACGTTCCATCACCGGATGAGAAGTCTGTCATCACATACGTCTCGTCTATCTACGACGCCTTCCCTAAAATCCCAGAGGGAGGAGAAGGCATCGCTGCACACGTACAATCTCATCAAGCTGAATAAGTTCTTTTTTTTATATAAAGCTGACTATAACTAACAGTCACTTATATTTTGACCATTTCAGGAGGTGGATCAGCGCTGGTCCGAATATCAGTCCAGGTTTTTGTCTCTGCTCCAGTGGAGCCACCAGCAAACTGCCATCATGGCAAACAAGAATTTCCCACAGAATCCTGTAGAACTTAAGGTGAATTGCTTTTTTTTTGGGGTGGTATATTTGAAGGTATTAACATAGTCTGTTAGAAAAAAAAAATCTGTTCTATGCTAATTGGCAGTAAAGAGATGCAAGCTAAATGAATCAAGTTTGATTGCAAAAGCGAATGAAGTGAAATGATAAGACTGAAGCGAACGTTTGCTTAATAGCAGCTTTTGGACTTCTGTCTCTTGTGTTCCTACAGGCACTTTACAATGAGTACGTCCACTTCAAGGAGACAGAGATTCCTGCCAAAGAGCTGGAAAAAAGTCACATTGAACACCTCTACAAATTGCTGGAGGTAAATGAGAAAGGTTCACACTCAAGTTGAATTCTGAGATTAATGATAATGCCACACTCAGGGCTTTTTCTTCTGGAAAATCTGCGCTTGCTCACACAATGCTGTATTCTATCTTTTTGCGTAAGTCTTGTTGATTTTGTGAGGTTTTGGAGTTGAGAAGTTCATTCTCCCCTTGCGGCCTTTTCCCATGCTAGAATTTCTATTGTCAACACATGATTCCCACTGTTTGCTCTTTATATATAATCATTCTTTCACAAGGTGTGGATGGAGTTTGGCCGCATAAAGCTTCCTCAGGGCCTCCACCCCAACGACTTGGAAGAGGAGTGGGGCAAACTCATCCTGGAGATGCTGGAGAGGGAGAAACTTCTACGGCCTGCAGTAGACAAGTAAATATTCAAATACAATTGCAGAATATTGTATTTCTGTTGCAAATGTTCATGTTTTGCACTGGTTTGACAGACCCTATATAGTAGTTTAGGACCAAAATACAAAGGTTTTTTTTTGGTATAATTTGTACTTTTGAGGCCAAATATCATACTTCTTAATCTCAAGAAATTACTTTAATATGGGGAACTAACAAAAATGTATCATTTCTGTGGCAACATTAATGCAAAGTATATATTTTTGGGCCGTATATTCTTTCTTTAATGGCACAATATTACATTTACATAGAGAATTACATTGAGAATAAAAATCTGACAACAGAATTTTAGTTTATGCCTGCTTTTGGATTTTCATGAATTACCTTTTCATTTTTGTGACCAAAGTGTCGTAATGATATTATATGAAATTTACATGAGGATTCATGGCCCTTGTTGAGCATAAACATCTCCTAGCTTGATGCTAACACGACATGAATTACCATAGATAGGCTAAGAAAACTGACATTAATGTTGCAGCAATTATAATTAGGGATGTCCCGATCCGATCACGTGATCGGAAATTGGGCCTCTCGCGCCATTTTTCAGGGGATCGGAATCGGGTGAAAAGGATCGGGTTTTTATTTTGAAAAAATATATTTGTTTTTCTGCTTCACACTTGTACAGCGCCACACCCTCTCTCCTGCTAAACAGTGCGGCCAAACTGTCCAGTGCAGCTTGCGTTTGGTACTTAAAGTTAACAATGATTGACAGGTTTGTAGCTTTGATTTAGCCAGAGAAGCTTGGTAACGCTATGATCAAATGCATAAATGTGTCAATCATCGTCAAACTAGCAGCCCAGTCATAATTGTTCTGTGGCAACTCATTGTGTAAGTGAGATGCTGTTCTCAGAAGTGTGAGTGGATTTGAGTGGACTCACTCAATGAAGCATTTAATAAAGACAAGCCTTTTTCTACGTTATTACTGTTTTAAAAATAATTCACATTATGAAGGTGGCACAGTGGGACAGAAACATGTTTGAAACGTTTGTTTAAAAAAAACTTTTCGGTATCTGATAGGGACTCTGTATGGGCAGATTCTCAAAATCAGGTGACCCGGGCTCGGGTGCAAAAATATGTGATCAGGATATCCTTAGGTATAATACTTAAAAAAATAAAAAACTACGTACTTGAGCACAAGTGGTAGGCACACATAATCAGAACATACAACACCATTTACAGTAAGCCTGGGCGATATGACAAAATTATCACGATAAAAAAATTGATCAGTTGATATTGAAAATTAGCACGCTAATTTTTTTTCTTTCAAATTTGAAGTCTTATTTTTGCCACTGAGTGTAAGTTTACAAAACCAGATGCTGCTTTAACTAATCTTTAATGTCAGAACAAAGATGAATTCATGGTGTTAAATAAACGTGTGTTAAATATCCGATTCTTAGATTATTCGCGATTCGGCCGCTGAAGATTCGAGAACGATTCACAAACATCCATATTCCGATTATTTAAATCCACAACTCATGCTGCTCGATAAAAAAACGCAGACAGCCGCTACAAACAACACCCAGTTGCTACAAACTAAGTCCACATAATGCTACGGTAGATATAATATGTATATAGAATAGATGCGAAATGACAGACTCTGCAGCGTTAGCAAATTTATAGAGAACTAGATGCGAAACTACAGACTTTAAAGCTGCAGATACAGAATGGGGACTTCAGTATTTTATTTACTATTTAGAACTGTTAACTTGATACTGAAATACTAGTTTATTTAGGCCTGAGAGGATTTTTGTACTTTTTTTGTAACAAATGTATGAAACATTAAAAGCAACCAATACTTCAAGGGTAGGGGGCATCAATGATCGATTTATAATCAAATCGTAACCTCTGAATCATAATCGTAATCGAACCGTGAGGTACCCCAAGATTCTCACCTCTAGTGACAAACTACTACACAGCATTTCACAAATTTGAGGAACATTGCACAACATTAAAAGTTAACAAAATGAAGAACATTGCACATGAGGTAATCAAAAGGCAAATTGCACATAATCCAAGGTTAACATGCAATCTCCCAAAAAATAAGTGACTATAAATAGACAAACTGATTTCAATTTACACTCAGGAACATATAAACCCATTCAGATCCACATTTTTTCTGCTGGGCGAAAAAAAAAATCGCACATTTTTACTCAAACACCAGAACAAAGTGCAATTTTTTTGGTCAGGGATATGTCATGCTTTTATTGGTTATTCATAATGCCATTTTCGAAGAGTCAAAAATTGCAGAGATGGCATGCTAAACCTCATGATTTTGATTTCGATGGGTAAAGTTTCGTCCAATCATCTCCCATAAGCTGGAATAGCAACTAAATTTAGTGTATTTATTGGTTTACAGACGCGAATGCGTCATGTCCTTCAGCAGCATGCTCAGGTCTGAAGGGGTTAAAGCCTTTTGTGCATGAAATCTTAAGGTCTCTGACAATGTCAACAAAAAAATAGACAAAAGAAAATGTTCAGTTTT
Source organism: Corythoichthys intestinalis (assembly GCF_030265065.1). Lineage (NCBI taxonomy): Eukaryota > Metazoa > Chordata > Actinopteri > Syngnathiformes > Syngnathidae > Corythoichthys > Corythoichthys intestinalis. The sequence continues at coordinate 26,973,472 of NC_080416.1, forward strand.
TAAAAATGTGATAGATAAACAAACAAGACAGCCATTGCTTTAAAAGTTACAGGCCAGAAGAATAAGTCTGTCCAAAGTATCAGAGCTAGATTTCACGGCACATCAGCGCCCCCCTTCTCTCTGGTGGTCAGATGGTATAAATACAGTTTAAATCTCGACTTTTATTGAATGTTTTTATTATTTCTGTTAACAAAAATTATATGACGAAAATGATTGTTTTTGTTTCATTGCCCAGGGATAATTTACGGGCATATATTCTTTATCCTCTACAAAATCGAAAAGTATCACTGCAGTTTACTGAGCACTTTTTTTGTATTTTCCATTATCATGATGCAAAAAAGTTTTCCATCCTACTTTTTTGCATTTGCATTCATGTCAAGCTGATTTGAAATATGAGTACTTTTATTAGTCACACGTCAAATTGTAAACATGTGTGCTTCTATGTTCAGACTAGAGTTGCTGCTTCAGAGAGCAAACAAATTCCAGAACCTTGCCTTGGACTGTGAGGAAAAGCTCACCCTAGCGAAGAACACGCTCCAAGCCGTGAGTACTTGTGTTTTTAACATGACGTCAAATGCGGAATGTGTTTGGCTAAAGTGACATGCATGCCGCAGGATGTGTCTCGAGCGGAGAGCGGCGAGGCAGTGCAGTGTGAGAGCGAGCTGGCCCGCTACCTGCACGACTGCGAGGAGCTTATGGGACAAATGCAACAAGAGCTCAAAGTCCTCCGAAACGAAAAGTACTACCAAGTGGAGCAGCTCGCGTTTAGGTGAGCGAGTGCAGACCATAACAAGGGTTAAACATTTAAGTCATCCAACTTAATAAATGAAAAAAAAGTTAATTTTAGTTGAGATTTTACGAATATGTATGTTGTTTCTATGCAGAGCGAAGTGCCTTGAAGAAGAGCTGGTGTCTCTCCGACTTCAGTGCTCGAGCTTGTACAGGAAAGGTCACTTTACAGGGGGTGATTTTCTCACCCGGCGCGCTCCAGCCGAGGGCCCCGGGCTCTCTTTAAGTCAGACCCTGCTCGGTGCGGCGGGCGCCGCCGGTGCCGCCCTCCTGCGACGCCCCGTGGCCCGCTCCCAGCTGGTGGCCATGTCATCGTCCGAAGACGAGGGCAGCCTGCGGTTCATCTATGAGCTTTTGGGATGGGTGGAAGAGACGCAGGTTTGATGGGGCACTCATTCAGGCGCACTAAAGAGTCAGAACCCGTAGCTGAACGTTTTTTGTTTCTTCAGGAGTTTCTGGAAGGGGCGGAATGGGGAGCGGATCTTCCTTCGGTGGAAAACAACCTGCAAGAGCACACTAGTGTGCACGCGGCTGTGGAGGAGCTCATGAGCGGCCTGCAGGAGGCACGCAACTACGAGGTATGCAGTTGCATGGAAATAAACGTCATGAGTAGAAATAAAACACAAATTCAACAAGTTTCAGTGAAACAGCTGAGTATTAATGAAGCTTTTGTATCTTAGGCCAAAGTGTCCACCCATTTCAGGAGTAACTACTGTGAGACGCTGGCCAAACTGGAGCAGCAGTACTGCAAACTACTGGTCAGCAACACTTGTTCATGTCTTTTTTAAGTACAGTGGGACCTCGACATGCGATCCTTTCTACATTTGATGTAAAATATGACTCGTCATTTGTCTCGACATATGACTACATGCTTGAAATACGATTTATGACAGCGTCGCAATTTCATTGTTTTCCCGCAAGACGGACACGTGGTGGATTTTCTTGCGAGAGAAATCAACATGGGTTCCAAGAAAGTATGTGTAGGTCGGGGGTCAGCAAACCGTGGCTCTGGAGCAGCGCTGCCTAGTGGGTCCCTGGAGCCTTTTCAAAAATATTTGAAAATGAAAAAGATAGGGGAGGGAAATATATATAGGTTTGTTTAATACGGTTTTTAAAGGAGAACAAACATGACAAAAACATTCTTCTAATTCATTAATATTGTAATAAAGGCATCGTACAACAGAGTAATCATGTGGTGCGTCATTCTCTTTATGCACTGCAGGGAAAAATAAACATTTACCGCATTTCCCACACTATAAGGAGCATCGGAGTATAAGGCACATCTTCAATTAATGGCCCATTTTAAAACTTTATCTATATATACAGTGGGGAGACCAAGTATTTGATACACTGCCAATGGGTTTTCCCATTGGCAGTGTATCAAATACTTGGTCTCCCCACTGTACGTATATAGGGTGCACCACATTATAAGGCGCAGTAGTAGTAGTAATACTAGTGATTGGTGTTGCGTTACGCATCCTCTAGATGGAGCTGCGCTAAAAGGAATGTCATGCTATGATTAACCAATATTGATCCAGTTATAAGGCGCATTGGATGATAAGGCGCACATCCGGCATTTCAGAAAATTGAAGGATTTTATGTGTGCCTTATAGGGCAGAAAATACGTTAATCATTAAGGCTCCTTATGTATTTGTAGCCAACTTCGTAATTTTTATAGTAGGCTAAGATAGCTGATATACATACAGTATATACAACATGTGCTGCCTACATTATAAGGATTTTAGTTTTTTTGCGGCTCCAGATATACAGTGGAGCAAATAAGTATTTAGTCAACCATTAATTGTGCAAGTTCTCCCACTTGAAAATATTAGCGAGGCCTGTAATTGTCAACATGGGTAAACCTCAACCATGACAGACAGAATGAGGGAATCACATTGTTTGATTTTTAAAGAATTTATTTGCAAATCATGGTGGAAAATAAGTATTTAGTTAATACCAAAAGTTCATCTCAATACTTTGTTATGTCTCCTTTGTTGGCAATAACGGAGGTCAAACGTTTTCTGTAACTCTTCACAAGTTTTGGACACACTGTAGCTGGTATTTTGACCCATTCCTCCATGCAGATCTCCTCTAGAGCAGTGATGTTTTGGGGCTGTCGTTGGGCAACACCGACTTTCAACTCCCTCCACAGATTATCTATGGGGTTGAGATCTGGAGACTGGCTAGGACACTCAAGGACCTTGAAATGCTTCTTACGAAGCCACTCCTTTGTTGCCCTGGCTGTGTGTTTGGGATCATTGTCATGCTGAAAGACCCAGCCACGTCTCATCTTCAATGCCCTTGCTGATGGAAGGGGATTTTCACTCAAAATAACTCGATATATGGCCCCAGAAAATCAAACAATGTGATTTTCTGTTTTTTTTTTTCCCCACATTCTGTCTCTCATGGTTGAGATTTACACATGTTGACAATTACAGGCCTCTAATATTTTCAAGTGGGAGAACTGGCACAATTAGTGGTTGACTAAATACTTATTTGCCCCACTGTATTTGTTTAGGTGCAAAATAACCCCACACCATTGCAAAGGAGGTGATACTGTGACTGTTACCTTCTGTCCAAAGACACTTTTTTTTTTTTGTTCTTCAGTTTTGTTTTTTCGGTCAAATTTTTTGGCATATTGTCCTCATGAGTTAATGTTTCTAATCAATTTGAATTTGTTATTATTCGCTGATTTTTTTACATTTTATTTTTCAGTATCAAATGGTCAAAAATGTACCTTGAGTGTATTTTTACAGTTTGGATGTGACGTTTTTTAATTCAGGCAAATTGATACGCATTAAATCTTTTCTGTTACAAACAAAACAATGTTAATAAAGTTATGCTTTATTATAAGTTGATCTATGTTACTTTTTTTCTTTAATAGTAAAAAAGGACACAATGTTAGGCAGAGACGTACCTATAATAGTAATATTATAGACAAATGATATTATTTACAGTGGCAGCAGAGAGTTTGGGGGGGGGGGGGGGGCCAAACAGAAAATAATTGAGAAGCACTGCATTAGACCAAGAGGACCAGGTTCCGGTGGGGGAGCAACAACACTTGCAAATGAATGTTGAAAAGGTTCAGCATTCACACTGCGTGCCAACCGAACTTTCCGAGTAGCATCACTTGGACGAAAGGCGCACTCATTGATTGGACAAATAGAAGAGGAAATGCCTCCCCAATCTGGGAGGGGAGGGTGCGTGCAGCATCATAGCATGGTGCTGTGACGCTGCACATAATGTAGCATAAATTAAGTGACCGCTCGGTCAGAGACGGAATTATTCCTTCCCGACTCTATGCCAAGCGAACTCGAGTATATAAAAAAATGCATAGGGGAAAATTAAACCACGAAAGGGAAACACGCGGTGGTCCAAGTCACACAGGTGTGCAGCCGCTCTCACTTTCATGACTTTTTTGGACTGTCAAATTGTTGCCATTTCCAAAAGAGCGAGACTCACGAAACATCTCGACCACTGTCACTCTCACACGGTCCGTTCAGGAACAGCATGCAAAACACAACCGCCACATTACAACCCGATTCTGTGTATCAAATGCAACTGCTTAGCACAGCACAGCATTTGGCCATGTTTAATTATCTGTCATTTTCCCATTGTTGATTTTGAATAGCGTACGTGCTGTACTTCCGCTCTCAAGGATGCCCTGCGTGTAGCGTCACAGCCTGGAGCATCACATACAGTAAAGTAGCAGAAGCGCACGAGGCGCTCGATTTTGGAGCGGACCACAGTTAGTTTATTTGGTCCGAACTAGAGTTCGGATGTGTGTTCACATTTACAAAACAAAGCCGACTATCTGAGAAAAAGAACTGTGGTCCATTTAAAACAGACCAAACAGTGCTAGTGTGAAAGCGCCCGAAGTCACCAGCTTTATCGCGTTTTTAGTCATTTATTTCAGAACTTGAGTAACACAAAACGTACAGTGAGGAGAACAAGTATTTCATACACTGTCAATGGGAAAACCCATTGGCAGTGTATGAAATACTTGTTCTCCCCACTGTATGTGAAAAAAGTAAAAATTTTCCACTCTACTGAACCTCTCTCTTGTCAGTCACATGGTGCGTTAAGGAACAGCATGTAAAACACAACCGCCACATTAGAACCCGATTCGTTACATTATTAGGGCTGTCAAACGATTAAAATTTTTAATCGAGTTAAGTACAGCTTAAAAATTAATTAATCGCAATTAATCGCAATTCAAACCAATTATAAAATAATGCCATATTTTTCTGTAAATTATTGTTGGAATGGAAAGATAAGACACAAGATGGATATATACATTCAACATACGGTACATAAGGACTGTATTTGTTTATTATAATAATAAATTAACAATATGGCATTAACATTATTAACACTCTGTTAAAGCGATCCATGGATAGAAAGACTTGTAGTTCTTAAAAGAAAAATGTTAGTACAAGTTATAGAAATTTTATATTAAAACCCCTCTTAATGTTTTCGTTTTAATAAAATTTGTAAAATTTTCAATCAAAAAATAAACTAGTAGCCCGCCATTGTTGATGTCAATAATTACTTACACAATGCTCATGGGTGCTAAAGCCTACAAAATCAGTCGCACCCAAGCGCCAGCAGAGGGCGGCAAAACTCCATGAAACACCACAAGTGAGCGTTTCACTGTACTGTCATTTAAATCTGTCTGAGCGGGGCATCTGCGTTAATTGCGTCAAATATTTTAACGTGATTAATTAAAAGAATTAAAGCCCGTTAACGCAATAATTTTGACAGCCCTAATTATAATTATTACTGGACTGTCTCAGAAAATTAGAATACACAATATTCTAATTTTTTGAGACAGTCCTGTGTATATATACAGGACTGTCTCAGGAAATTAGAATACACAATATTCTAATTTCCTGACTGTCTCAGGAAATTAGACTGTCTCAGGAAATTAGAATATTGTGTATTCTAATTTCCTGAGACAGTCCTGTATATATACACAGGACTGTCTCAAAAAATTAGAATATTGTGTATTCTAATTTCCTGAGACAGTCCAGTATATTATTCCAATTTGTATTTGTATACATGTTTTCCTATGTGTAATTAATAACCAGCCGCTAAGGATTTAGTGTAGGTTTTTGGGCTGTGGTACGAATAAACCGAATTATAATGTATTCCAATGGGAAAATCCCGCTCGACATACGACCATTTTGACTTAAAAACCAGGTCCTGGAACGAATTAAATTTGTGTGTAGAGGTACCACTGTATGTCTATGTGTGCACGGGTGTGTGGATTTCTCTAACAGCGTACCATCCTTAGGAGCACTCGTCATGGCGTCTGCGCAGCCTGGAAAGCCTACACTCTCTGGTGCGCGAGTGCACCGAGGAGCTGATCTGGCTGAATGAGCGCGAGGAGGATGAAATCGCCTTTGACTGGAGCCACAATAACAGCAACATGGACGCCAAGCGGGAGTTGTACAATGTGAGTAGAAAAGCAAACACACTCTCACATACATACATCCTCATGATTTCATTCAGAAACCACCTTCATTTCAATGTATCTATTTTAGCTATTTAATATTGGATGTTTGGCGTCTGTTCAGGAGTTGCGGCGCGAGCTAGACGAGAAACACGATGTTATGCGCTCCCTCCAGGAGACGGTCCTCCGCCTTTGTCAGGAAAACCATCCCGCCAAGCAAACTCTGGAGGTAAAGACTGGGTTTTTAATTGCCTCGCTTCAGAAAAGCAATAAATTTTGTATTTTTTTTCCCCGACATGATGAAGTATGACGTGTTTGCAGGCGTACAGTGCTGCCCTGCAGACTCAGTGGCAGTGGGTGGACCAGCTTTGCGTGTGCGTGGAACAGCATCTGAAAGACAACACGGCTTATTTCAAGTTCATGAACGACGCGCGGGACTGCGAGTCGTACCTGCGGCAGCTGCAGGAGAGCATCAAGAGGCAGTACACCTGCGATAGGAACAGCCGTCTTAGCAGGCTGGAGGACCTGCTGCAGGACTCCATGGTACCACTGTCGACATATAGTTCTGGCCAAAAGTATTGGCATCCCTGCAATTCTGTCAGATATTGCTCAATTTCTCCTAGAAAATCATTGCAATTACAAATGCTTTGGTAGTAATAGCTTCATTTATTTTGCTTGCAATGAAAAAACACAGAGAATGGAGGGAAAAAAAATCATTTTACACAAAACTCTATTGGCACCCTTTGAACAATCATGTGATGCTTCTCTAATATGTGTAATTAACAGGACTTGTTACTTACCTGTGGCACATAACAGGTGGTGGCAATAACTAAATAACACTCGCAGCCAGTTAAAATCGATTAAAGTTGCCTCGACCTCTGTCCTGTGTGCTTGTGTGTACCACATTGGGCATGGAGAAAAGAAAGAAGACCAAAGAACTGTCTGAGGACTTGAGAAGCAAAATTCTGAGGAAGAATGGGCAAACTCAAGGCTACCAGTCAATCTCCAAAGACCTGAATGTTCCTCTGTCTACCATGCACTGTGTCATCAATGAGTGTAAAGTCCATGGCACTGTGGCTAACCTCCCTAGATGTGGACGGAAAAGAAAAATTGACAAGAGATTTCAACGAAAGATTGTGCAGAGATGGTGGATAAAGAATCTCGACTAACATCCAAACAAGTTCAAGCTGTCCTGCAGTCCGAGGGTACAACAGTGTCAACCCATCGGCGTCTGAATGAAAAGGGAATCTATGGTAGGATACCCAGGAAGACCCCACTTCTGACCCAGAGACATACAAAAGCCAGGTTTGCCAAAACTTACCTGAGAAAGCCAAAAACGTTTTGGAAGAATGTTCTCTGGTCAGATGAGACACAAGTTGAGCTTTTAGGGAAATGCATTAACATACACTCACCGGCCATTTTATTAGGTACACCATGCTAGTAACGGGTTGAACCCCCTTTTGCCTTCAGAACTGGCTCAATTATTCGTGGCATAGATTCAACAAGGTGCTGTAAGCATTCCTCAGAGACTTTGGTCCATATTGACATGATGGCATCACACAGTTGGTGCAGATTTGTCGGCTGCACATCCATGATGCGAATCTCCCGTTCCACCACAGCATCCCAAAGATGCTCTATTGGATTGAGATCTGGTGACTGTGGAGGCCATTTGAGTACAGTGAACTCATTGTCATGTTCAAGAAACCAGTCTGTGATGATTCCAGCTTTATGACATGGCGCATTATCCTGCTGAAAGTAGCCATCAGAAGTTGGGTACATTGTGGTCATAAAGGGATGGACATGGTCAGCAACAATACTCAGGTAGGCAGTGGCATTCCAACGATGCTCAAATGGTTCCAAGGGGCCCAAAGAGTGCCAAGAAAATATTCCCCACACTATTACACCACCACCATCAGCCTGAACCGTTGATACAAGGCAAGATGGATCCATGCTTTCATGTTGTTGACACCAAATTCTGACCCCACCATCCGAATGTCGCAGCAGAAATCGAGACTCATCAGACCAGGCAACGTTTTTCCTATCTTCTATTGTCCAATTTCGATGAGCTTGTTGTGCAAATTGTAGGCTCAGTTTCCTGTTCTTAGCTGAAAGGAGTGGCTCCCGGCGTGGTCTTCTGCTGCTGTAGCCCATCTGCCTCAAAGTTTGACGTACTGTGCGTTCAGAGATGCTCTTCTGCCTACCTTGGTTGTAACGGGTGGTTATTTGAGTCACTGTTGCCTTTCTATCAGCTCGAACCAGTCTGGCCATTCTCCTCTGACCTCTGGCATCAACAATGCATTTCCGCCAACAGAACTGCCGCTCACTGGATACTTTTTCTTTTTCGGACCATTCTCTGTAAACCCTAGAGATGGTTGTGCGTGAAAATCCCACTAGATCAGCAGTTTCTGAAATACTCAGACCATCCCTTCTGGCACCAACAACCATGCTATGTTCAAAGTCACTCACCTTTCTTCCCCATACTGATGCTCGGTTTGAACTGCATGAGATTGTCGTAAACCATGTCTACATGCCTAAATGCACTGGGTTGCCGCCATGTGATTGGCTGATTAGAAATTAAGTGTTAACGAGCAGTTGGTCAGGTATACCTAATAAAGTGGCCGGTGAGTGTAGAGTTTACAGGGGAAAAAACGACTCCTTCAAAGAAAAGAACACAGTCCCCACAGTCAAACATGGCGGAGGTTCGCTGATGTTATGGGGTTGCTTTGCTGCCTTTGGCACTGGACTGCTTGACTGTGTGCATGGCATTATAAATTCTGAAGACTACCAACAAATTTTGATGCATAATGCAGGGCCCAGTGTGAGAAAGCTAGGTTGCCCTCAGAGGTCGTGGGTCTTCCAGCAGGACAATTACCCAAAACACACTTCAAAAAGCACTAGAAAATGGTTTGAGAGAAAGCACTGCAGACTTCTATAGTGGCCAGCAATGAGTCCAGACCTGAATCTCAAAGAACACCTGTAGAGAGATCTGAAAATGACAGTTTGGAGAAGGTACCCTTCAACCCTCAGAGAGTTGGCCAAAGAAGAATGGTATAAAATTCCAGGAGAGCATTGTAAGAAACTCATACCGGAAGTGGTTGTTCGCAGTTATTTTGTCTAAAGGTGGTGCTATCAAGTATCGGGCTGAGGGTGCCAATACTTTTGTCCAGCGCATTTTGGGAGTTTTGTGTAAAATCAAATGATTCCCCCCCCCCCATTCTCTTTTGTGTTTTATCATTGCAAGCAAAATAAATGAAGATATTACTACCAAAGCATTTGTAATTGCAATCATTTTCTAGGAGAAATTGAGCATTATTTGACAGAATTGCAGGGTGACAATTCTTTTGGCAAGGCAGTGTATGTAAAAAGACCCTAAGGTCAGCGTTTTACAGTGTATTTTCTAATTGTCTGCTGGCAGGAAGAGAAAGAGCAGCTGATCGAGCACCGCGGCAAAGTGGCCAGCCTGGTGGGGCGCGCCAAGACGCTGGTTCAGTTGCGCCCCCGCTCCATCGACAGCCCGCTGGTGGCGGCCATCCCAATACGTGCGGTCTGCGACTACAAACAAATAGAGGTACCCGCAAATACAGCGTGAACTTTAATAATAATAAAGTAAAATATTCTTAAACCACGCACACATTCGCTACCAAACCCCACCTACACACTATTATTTCCCACCGCCACCCCCAAATAACCTCTCCTCTCTGCACAGTTAGCGCAACGCTACTGTAGCTATTCTATTAGCGTCCACTATGTTGTCAGACTGGAGATGCAATATCCCATTAATATTTATTTTCTGACGTGTAAGTCACATTTACAATTATTATTTTTCAAATTGGTCACCTTGCACATTAGCACAAGTTCTCTCCTTCACTTTATTGTGTCTTCTTTCTCTCCATCCCCTCATCTTTATCCTTCGTTTCACTTCTACCCATCATCCCTTCCTCCTCCCCACTCGTCGGTCGGCCTCTCAAGACAAACACTCAGGTAGAGCGGCCATTTTGTCTTATTTACTGCTCGCTATTAGCATCACCTCCTATCTCTGTGCTAGCTTAAGTTGAATCATTGCTTCTAAATCGAGTGCAATTTGCTGACTCGGCTAACAAAACCGCTGCGAATTTTCGCTTCGCTGCAAGATTTGATGTTGATATCGTGTTAATACAAACTGGTGATATTGATGCTGATTCTAACAACAATTTAACAAGACGTTAAAGGGAATCTGTTAGCATTATTATGTTTGTATCAGTCTTATACGACATAAAGTGCCATTACAGAGGAACACAAATGCAAGAAATTCATTAGAAATCCAATTATGTGGCTCTTTTCTGCTTGAATTGGAATGACTTTATCATTACCAGACGTCCACTCCATTTGAAGTGGGAGGGATGGCAGCGAATGAACGAACGTTCATTCGCTGGCATCCCTCCCACTTCAGACGGATTGGACGTCTGTCACTGTCCATGGCAACAAGTGAGTTAAGGCAGGGGTGTCAGACTCTGCCTAACAGGCACATTGTAGCTCATTCATACTCTACATATATAATTGCATGCTTTTATTTTGAAGTCAGCAGCATAAAACCAGAAATTTGCATTATCAAGTGCGTGCACTACCTGCACTTTGCTCAGTTTCGTGTCCGCAGTCACATTCGTCCATTCGCCCCTCTCCCTTGTAGTCAAAATGGTGGCGTCAATGGCAGCCAATGAGTTAACAAGGAAGTGACCCAAAATGCACCAAGACAAAAAGGAAGTGAAACAAAATCAACAGGAAGTAACCTGGTATGCCCAAAAAATATTAATAGGAAATGATTTGAAGTTGACAGGAAGTGAAATGTAAGTAGAGTTGGGTAGAGTAGCCACAAATCTTACTCACGTAAGGGTAGCTTTACGACAAAATAGTACAAAAGTAAAAGTAGTCATCCAAAAATTGACTCAAGTACAAGTATAAAAGTATTCCTTGAAAAGAATACTCAGTGAGTAAGGTTGTGATTAGCTGCTTACAAGGTCTGATTTAAAAAATAATAATAATAATTGTAGATATTTTTTTCTCAGCACAACTTCGTCTCTATGAACTGTTATTATTATACTATACTACAACCTATTGCAGGGTTCACTAAATCCAGACCTCGGTGCCACTTTTCCTGTCATGTTTTCCATGTCTCCCTCCTCCAACACACCTGAATCAAAATAATCAGGATCATTATCAGGCTTCTGGAGAGGTTGCTGATGACATCATCATTTGATTCATGTGTGTTAGGGGAGAGAGACGTGGAAAACACGACAGGAAAAGTGGCACCAAGGTCCAGATTTAGTGAACCCTGACCTATTGCATGACCATATTAGGCAAAACATGGCACAAAAATCATCTAATTCAGACCAGAACAACACTATAGCTAGGTTCATACTGCAGGTCTTAATGCACAATTCCGATTTTTTGTCATGTCTGTTTTTCTGGCGTGCCCGTTGAGACTGCTTTTGTCCATTTAGCCCGTTCAAGTATCACGCCTGCGCACTAATTCGCAGTCCGAGACGCACAAGAGCATCAAAAGAAATGACCACACATGCTGGCTTAACATCATTCAAGGGTGATCAAATATTTTTATTTCCTAAATGAGGACACACATAACATAACAATTTGGCCAAATTTCAAAATTGTCCTATACGCATGTGTGATACATCATTGAAAAGCGTAAAATCTCAATTTTCTGGGGGAAGAAAAAATTTGGAACAGGAGGACAATTAAAAAAAAAAAAAAAATTAAACAGCAAAACCCTAAATGGAGGTGAGAGCATTAGAGACCATAATTAAAGACGCCATGATTTTAACGAGATATTATCGCCTACATACCTCTGTTCGATCCAAAAACTCCATGTAGCATGTATCACAGTGTCAAAGCAAAGCAATCAGAGTTTGATACCCCTGAGTTAAAGGATTACTGGGTTGACTCATTCACTAAAACTGATACCGTTGCTGATACCAACATTTGCTTAAATTCAATAAGGTTAATGTACAGTGCCTATTATTAAACAGCTGTTATGACCTTTAAACAATTTTAAAGTAATTTACTAAAAACAGCAACATAATTTGGGAGTATTTCTTAGGTAAACCCCAATGCTCATATGGACTCTTATCAATATTTGTACGGAACGGCCCGAGTGTGAAGCTGTGAATGGGCTTGCTGAGTGCACTTTTCTATTATCATTACAATGAAACTCATTCAATCCATCAACATTTGGCTTTGGGTTGCCTTGATTTTCATTTTTGCATGACTTTTTTTTGCATCATTGACACATTTGACTTTAATACTCAATTTTTTTTTTAATCATCTGGATGCTCAATAATCTCCATTTGTTTCCTCTTTCCCGCCTCCATTGTCATTTTCACTATCAACTAATTTACCCCCTCGAACTCCATTCTGGCCCCCCTCCGCCCGTTGACGTCGCAGATCACGATAATCCGCGGCGAGGAGTGCGTGCTGGAGGACAACGGACAGCGCACCAAATGGAAGGTGATAAGCCCCACTGGCAACGAGGCCATGGTGCCCTCCGTCTGCTTCACTGTGCCACCGCCCAACCAGGAGGCCATTGATGCTGCTAGCAGGTTTGTAGTCACAATAATGATAAATGTTTGATAATAATAATGTTGATGTTGATAATGTTTCTTGAGGTAAAATGCCTGAATCCTAACACTTAAAAAACTTGAAATAAATACAGGGTGGGGCAGAGCAATTTGCTTATTTAAATTTGGCGACCTGAAGCGATGGTTGCTCTGTGAATGGTGGGGATGGATTTATTTGAGAGGGTGGGGCTTAAAGTTTGGTTCTTAATGTGCTTTATTTATTTTGTGTTTATTTTTCAGGAACCCCAATGAGCAACATGGAGTGGACGAAGTTGGAACGCACTTTTGCTGTTGAGGCATTTTTTTCATCTGGTCGCTCAATGATCGCAATCCGTAGACATTTATTTCCCCCCGTTCCACACCCATCTGGTTCAGTGTTGGCAAAAAACACTCATTGATAATGTTGACATAACGGTCAGATGTCACTGAGACTGCCTGTTCGTTTTCTTAAAAAAAAAAAAAAATCATGGGCCAAATATGCCAACTCGCGATAGTGCACACCAAACAGTTACACGTAGTGCGTGGAGAGGACGTTGATGAAGTTCTCTGTGGTTTACAGGACTCCAATAGTGCGTGTTTTACAGAAAGATGGAAGTAAGCCTCATCACTGAATAAAATAAGCGTGTCGTAAGGCAAGCCCAAAAGTGCCTCACATGCATTTTCACGAGCAATAAAATCACATGGATTAAGTTCCTACACCAAAGCTAATTTGTAAGGATGAAATTTCAATTCTTCATCGAGGATTCGTCTCGCAGTACGAACAGACAACCCAGGAGCAGATACGTGTCTGCCAACACTGAACCGGATGGGTGTGGAACGGGGGGGAATATTGAAATGTCTACAGAATGCACGTTGCATTGCAACGATTGAGCGACAGCTTGAAAAAAAATGCCTCGACAGCAAAAACGCGTTCCAACTTCGTCCACACCATGTTGCTCATTGGGGTTCCTGAAAAATAAACACAAAATGCATGTTAAGAACCAAACTTTAAGCCCCACCCTCTCAAATGAGTCCATCCCTACCATCCTCAGAGCAACCATCGCTTCAGGGCGCCAAATTTAAATAAGCAAGTTGCTCTGCCTCACTCTGTATAATACTTATTTGTCTAAAACGAATAAAACCTATTCAATTTATGTCACAAAATATTATTCGTCTATCATAAATTCTAATGTTAGATTGAATGGTAGACTATCAATATCAGCTGCACATCCATTCCATTTTTATTTATTTTTTTTGCAGAGTAAAAGTGATTTAAAAAACTATCACAATATAAGCGCGTTTCCATTCAAGATTGTTTTCCTTGTAACTTTCGTTAAGTCTCATCTCATGAGATTTTACTAAAAAAAAGATGTGGAGTAGACCACGTCCTGTCTTTTTCATTCAAATAAAAAAAAAAGTGCTGCTGATTGACATTTTTTCTTGTGGGCAAATCGCTGATATAAATTATGCCAATGACTTATTTATTTTCTTTAAACAAAATAAACAACAAAATCGAGTAAGGACAAGGCAGACTGTAATGAATCAGTTTTCTTAAACAGTTGTTCATAAATACAATCCAAATCCAATTTCAAAGCACACTCTTGTATGACAATTTACAGTTTGAATGGGAGTTTGTGTTGAAAGGACACTCTATAAACTGTTACATGAATGTGGTTTCTTTCACATTGTTTTTTTTTTCTAAAAAGAAATGAGACAACTTTACTATTTAACAGTAACTCAAGTGCTACTATGCTTTTCCAAAACACAATACAAAGAGACACTTAAGACACTGATTAGCATAATCGCTAACAACCTTAGCGCTGTGTGCTAAGTAGTAACTTCTTATCAACAAAGAATGCAAACAATACAATTGGCGACATTTACTCACCTCTGACAGAGGCTCACTGGATCTAACAACACAAAAGACAATGTAACTCTTGACACTTCATAATATGTTTGATTAAGCAACCCCACCTGAGTGTAGCAGTGAACTCGCTCTCTCTAGCTCTAATCAGTAGCGTGCGTGCGCAGCCTCAAATTACACACAAACAAGGACCCAAACAAGACTGCGTATAGCTGCCGGCAAAAATCGATTATCAAGTCATTGGCAACTAATTTATTAATCAATTTTAAAAACAAATAAATAAAATAGGCCTTTTATTGAAGGTGCGCCTTATACTATGTTGCGCATTTAGTGCGGTATTTCAGGGCACACTTCTGATTTTCACCACATTCGTATTGTAAGAATGCCATCTGCTTGCAGGACGGAGCAGTTGTACCAACAGGTGATGTCCTTGTGGCACCAGCTGCACGTCAATATGAAGAGTGTCGTTTCTTGGCACTACCTTGTCAAAGACCTCCGGGCCGTCTCCGAATGGAACCTGGACACGGTAAGTACAAACAATCAAAGTTACTTCCAAGCGTTCAGTTTTAGTAGATTAGATCATTGTAACAGACCTTTTTACATAAAAATCAGGGTTTATGTGGGTCATTAAAAATCAGTTAAAGTCATTAAATGGATTTTGTCAAAATTCAGGCCTTAAAATGCATTCAACTAAATGTCTGAGGCCTTGAAAATATCTTAGCTTCATGGTTAAAAAAAACAAAACAAAAAACAGTTTTTTTACATAATATATTGGAGATCTCTGATATTATCGGGTCGCTGATAATATCGGCCAATAAAAGCATTGGAAGATGATATTGGATAATATCGGCATCAGTTTTGGGCTATTATGCATGTTGCCTTCAAAGTGAATGTCGAAGCCTTCTCCCTTTGTTCAAGTGCTGGTCACATCTTAGCACAGCAATTACACTTATTGCCCACTGACCATTAGTAATAATAATTAATAAAACAATCAAATAAATATATATTTGAATAAATAAATAAAAATGGAAATAAAAACTTAAATAAATAAAAAAAATTGAAATAAATGTTCGAATAAATGAATAAAAATGGAAATACAAATTGAATAAAATAAATAAAAATTTAAATAAATATATAATGGAATAAATAAATGTTGAAATAAATAAATATAAATTGAAATAAATAAATAAATATAAATTCTAATAAATATTGAAATAGAAGCATTTTAATAACACTTTATTTTTTCAAATTGTGTATTTATTTATTTATTTATTTGCACTCCTGGTCCTACATGCACAATAGCATATATCTGTATCGGATTTTTGTACTTGAACAATATTGGGATATTGGTTATCGGTTAAAGTCATAATTGGATAACTACTTACAATTTGTGTGTGTGAAACTATCTGCAGTCGGGTATAGGCATTAAATGGCGTACTGCAAGCAACATGTCACTTCCGTTCATTAATGTTCATGACATTAGCTACTGTTGCTAAGTAGAGACAAGCCACCGTTTGTCCCTAATAGGAAATGAATGGAAATCGTGTACGAAGGAGATGTTTACAGAGCTAAACCAACCAATTCTCTCCGAACATGATGTCCCTGGTGGCAAATTCACTAGCAAAGATATGGAAGAACATAAAAATATTCAGTTAAAGAGATGGCTTGAGTGTCGAAGGCTGAAAAAGACGAAAAAAACTAGCCGACCTAAGCATAGCTTTAGCTTTTTTATCGACGCGACTGACAATGACATTCTCCTGTTTCAACAAGCTATCCTTTACCATCAGCCCTGTCTTTCTTATATATCCTCTGGTTGTCCTACGTCTCTGACCGTTCTTGGGGGTAATTTAGTTAGCTTTGTGTAGCGATCGCAAATGCTACTCAGTGACAGCCAACGAACACTTTTCATTTTTTCATTGATAACAGATCTTAATCCTATAATTTATTTACACTTCCCCCTTACTAAAGTTGTTTATATATATATATATATATATATAAATATATATATATATAACAGAAACGGTAACCGTGGCAGTCAGATACCATTGTAATTCTTTTCAGGTCATTCATTGTCAGACAGAGGCAGTACGGCACAACGTTACGCTAAAAAAATAAGTTAAAAATATAAAAATGGCTAACCTCATCACCCTTTGAAAGACCATGCCAACCCAACATAATGTTTACTGCATATGAAACGTGAATGGATTCGCCGAGCTGGTGTTAAAGTCCGCGCAAGTTGATTCGGTCTTCACATTTTTTCCTCCAGAGTTTTTGGTTTCCGAAAACGTATGAAGAAAACATCCTTCATGTGTCATAATGTCTAGAGTCGTTTCTACAAGTTCCAAAAAAGCAATGCGTGATTGGCATGTTCGTTTTTGAAAGGTCTATAATGTCCCACTTCGGCTTTACTTCCGCTTTACGATGCGACGTCACGGTCTAAAAATAACCTGCGTGCGGTACGCCATTAGTTTAAAGTGGCATTAAAAAGCATTAAATGAGATTAACCCTAACCTAACCCTAACCCTACCTGTAGTAACCCTGCAAACATCAATTAATGTAAATAAACTCGCTTTGCCTCATCTCAATCTCGTTTGTACTCAGATCCGCAACCAGTCGCCTTCGGAGCGCCAGCAAACCCTGGACAACTTAGACTCCCATCTGTCCGACTTCCTGACCGACAGCAAAGAAAGTTCACTGTTCACGCCGGCGGAGCGACGCGAGCTGGAGACGGAAGTCCGTCAAGCCCGGCAGCACTGCCAGGATTTGTTGCTCAACATGGAGAGCGGTGAGAGCGTGCTTCGAGACGAACGGGCGCTCCTTCGGGCGCTCGGTGGCGCTCAATGGGTTATTTTTGTTCTAGCGGAGAAAGACGAGTCGGAGTCTCGCTCGTACTTGTCGGAGCTGCAAAACGTCAGTTTGCGTCTCAATGAGGCAGAGAAGAGATTGATTGGCGCCATTCAGACGCCCGCTCGGCTTTCGGACGACAGCACGGACAATGCGCTCAGGATAGCTGAGCAGGAGGTCAGTACAAAAAAAATGTGCATTACTTCCCTAACATCCCAATGACAACATTAGACGTCCAATTCATATAAACTGGGAGGACTAGCGGTGAATGCTCATGTTTCAGTGCCATTCACGCCGCTAGACTGGGAGGGGCGAATGAACGAATGTTCATTCGCCCCTCCCAGTCCAAAATGTGTTGGATGTCTACCAACTTAAGTGGCAATCAATGAGTTATTTAATTTTCTTTCCAGAATCTCAAGTCTGAGCTAGATGAGGTCCGCTCCAGTTTAGGCAGCGTGTCCCGGCGCTGCGTGGCCTTCTTGGAGGACAAGCCCACGTCCTCGGGCGTCCCGGCGCTACGTTCAGAACTTAACCAAACCGTGGAGAAGATGGACAAGCTGCACCACCTCTCGTCTGTCTTCCTGCAAAAGTCAGTGCACTGGAATTGAATGCTAACTTGCCGGGGGTTCAATTTGTTAACATGAGTATTTTGTCCAGATTAAAAACAGTGGACGTTCTGATGCGCTCTCTGGAGGATGCTGAAAGTCAGGTCAGGAAGTACGAGAGCAGGCTCAGCGAGGAGGACGTCCTTCCCGCGGACACGGCGGCCATTCAAAGCCTCAGAGATCAATTAGGGGTCTGGCAGTCCGAGCTGTCAGAGCAAGAGGGCTTCTTTCAGTCCCTGCAGTCCGACGTCATCGGGGCCAAGGACGCGGCGGCGAGTCTCGCCGTCCTCCATCCGGACCGAAGCACGGAGCTGGAGCGCTACCAGGAACGAGCCAATCAGGCAGAAGAGCGGTGGAACGGTGTTAAGAAGCAGATGGAAACCCGGTGAGTGGAGACCGAATAAATTCAAATTCAGACAAAACTACTGTATACAAAGATGCAATATAAAAGGGGTTCAATGTAGATTTGGGACAAAAGACAGGTAGTTCCAAATTATGAGGTACCCGACATACATGATTTCGACTTTACGACGCCAGAGTCTTGTCCCTCGTTTTGTCTCCAGTCAGGTTAATAAAGAAAAAATATATATATATATATATCACCGGCCGACGGAATCCGACAACCCGGCCAAAAAGCCAAACTCCGAGTGTTCACTTTATTTTTAACCCTTTGTTCTGACTCCATTTGAAAGATGGAAAAAGACTTTGAAACACAAGTTGACAATTTATTCTAAGTAATCAGACAACAAGGCAAAACAGCAAATAGACCCAGACGTGAAGGAATGCTGGCTCCAGGGTCGACAAACAACAAGTACACAAAAATGTTCCTGAGCAAAGACTGGGCCAGCCAAAGAATTCAGTCTTTTGAACGCTCTGGTGAGGCGGGCTGTGGTCCGGAAGTAGGGTGTGTTTGGGCGTTGTTTAGGATTATTATCTGTTGTGGATTGGACAGAAGGATTCGTGCATTACTGTTGTCAGGGCAACAAGCGTTGAGGATTTTGCCATCCCCAGGCCAGTTGAGTGCTGAGTGTTCACTTCTTACTCGCGGGTTCCTCTGTTATCAGATGTTCCTTGTGGGAGGAGAGGATGTCCTTTCATTATTCTGGACTGTTCAATGTTGGTTACCAGAAGTTTTGATCGTAGGATTTGGTGGTCCAGACGTGGGCTTGTAGATATCTTGGCCATATATTGCTTGTCTCGCTACGTCGGCGTCAGTCTCGGTCAGTCAGCTGCATGACGCTCGCGTTGGGCTTCTGTAGTCAGCAGGCATCCTGTATCTGTTATGGCCTTATCTGCCAGTTGTCTTGTCACTGCAAATTCCAATCACTCCAAGTCCAACTACTCACAATATCAAATATATTCTTCTTGCTTTTTCTTAAAACTTTTTAAACGCTATTTATTTTATATTGGGTGTGTTAAAGTAACACAAACAGTCAAACAGTAAATATTGGAAAGGATGCTATTCCCTTCAATCAGCATCTAGTTATAAACGCAGATTTGAATTGCTGTTATTAAAGAGTAAGCTGATTTAATTTCATTTTTACTTTAGTTTCATTCTGCAAGTGTTGATGTCATGAGCAGCTGAATAAAGTCAGAAAACCACATAGTTGTCTGACATTGTTATTTCGGAGCTTAGCTCGCTGTCTAGCTAGGACTTAGGTCCAGCGTCTTGGCAAGGATAGGACAATGATTTATAATACATGTTTTTGGATAGCTTTTTTTAGGTTTAGGGGTACTTAAATGGTTAATTCCGATTTACATGGAAATTTGGTTTAGGAATGGAACTCCTTTGTAACCCGGGGACTACCTGTATCATTATATGATGTATCACTATACCAGTGGCGGCTGCTGGTCTTTCAATAATGGTAAGCTCAAAGTGTGTCTGCCTATGAGTGCTTTGTGATGGTGGAGGGGCTCAGTTGCACCCGCTGCTGGGTAGGGAAAGAAACTAGTGTGCCTGAAGTCAAGTTTCTAAACACAAGTAGCGACAATTTAAAAAAAAAAAAATGGAGAAAAAAAAACACCAGAAATGGAAGCTTAATGTTTTGCCAGTCATTTTTAACAAAGCAAGTGTCGCTAGGATGATTAAGAAAGTCCCCGGTCGAAGTCAGGACAACAGAACGAAAACTGAGAAATGCCCCGCGTGGATGTTAATATGACAAGATAACTGATTCATTTCGCTGTTAATCAAAATTATTCTGTGGGCACAGGCGAGCAGAGCTTGAAGGTATCGGTTCAGTTCTGCAGCAGTACAGGGACGGTCACTCGGAGCTTATGAAGTGGATCCAAGAGACCACGCAACGGCAGGAGAACACGCCAGCCGGGAGCACCGACAGCAAAGCGCTCTCTGAGCAACTGGCGCAGCAAACGGTTAGTCTTTGCTTATCATGGCAATATTTTACTTAAAAACAACAATTTTAATGTGATTTCAAAATGATTTCAGGCTTTAGTCGCTGAAATTGAAGACAACCAGACCAAACTAGATGAATGTCAGACTCACTCCAAGCAATACTGCACTTCGGTCAAGGTAACTGCAAAAGAACTACTAAGTACAGTTAAATTGTGTTTGACTTTTTATGACAATACATGAAAAAAACCCATCTATATTTTTAATGTAACAAAGTATCTGCAATACGTTCTCATAGTTTAGTGTTTTATGTTCAAAGTGCTTAATGTCAAATGTACTACTTCTGTTGATGAGATTTTATTCACCAAAAAATGTTTAAATGAACACGAAACCAGATCCATTCTGACAATTATGTGCTGGCAGGACTACGAACTTCAGCTAATGACCTTCCGAGCCTTCGTGGAGTCCACGCACAAGTCGTTGGTGAAGAGGAGGAGAATGCACTCTTCCTCTGATGCCATCACTCAGGAGGTCCGACCACATTCATCTCAAATGTGTGTTTGGATATGAATATTGTACATAGAACCCAATGTGTTTTATCATTTCCAGTTTATGGACCTGCGCACACGCTACACAGCTTTGGTCACGCTGACAACGCAGCACGTCAAATACATCAGCGATGCCCTCAGGAGACTGGAAGAGGAAGAGGTGACAAAACAATACAATTTTTTAAGAAATTCAGTTCATTTTTATAGTTTTGAAAGAATATTCCCTTTTAGAAATCAATTAAATTATAATGGAAAATTACAATATATGGTTATGTACTGGGACAAAATTAATATTGTAGAGCTGCAGCTATCGGTTATTTTAGTAGTCGATTAATCTATCTACTAGTTAGTTCGAATAATCGGGTAATCTTATTAGGAACATTCAAGAATAAATTTTAGGAGATGTAAAATAAAGTTTGCTAAGATTGCACTTTCAAAAGAGCATTAAATAAGAATACAAAATAAAATTTCCAAGTGTTTCCTCAAACTAAGCAGTATTCCACTTTCATTTAAAAATAAATTTCCTAAACTTAGCCTCAAACGGTATTAAAAAAATCGAATGAGGCGCTAAGTACAAGAAGAGAACAATTGGCTAATTTGTAGAGGTGTGCGAAATTTCCGATTCTTAGATTATTCGCGATTCGGCCGTGGAAGATTCGAGAACGATTCACAAACATCCAAATTCCGATTATTGAAATATGTCAAGTAAAGCGGAAGTAAAACACACTCAGCGCGCCGCGCGGTCTTCAGGACACAATGAGGAACGGAGTGAGAGTAGCTAAACATCATGCTTGTCACTACCCGGCACCTCGGGTAATGCCAATGCTCAACTCACAGCTCTAGCTCAACTCATGCCGCGAGATAAAAAAAACAACAACAACATACCTGACTGCTGCCGAAAGCTGCTACAAAGTACGTCCACAATACATAATGTTAAGGTAGATATCCTATTTATATAGGACTAGATGTAAATTGACACGGTGGCGATAGCAGCACATGTAGAGAAAGCTAGATGCGGGGCGTTAGTAAACGGCCGCCATCTTAAAGCAGTACACTTCCCTGCAAGGCTGTTGTAGCGAACCTTCCAAGCGAACCTAATTAACTTTTTATCCAAAATACTCCTAAATCGGTAAAATATTGACTTGAATCTATCTTTAAAATAGTTTTAAAACTTTCACATGTCGTAAGTAGACAAAAGGGAAATTATGGAATAACAGGAGCAATTTTAACAACTTTAACGGTTGATTGACAACATTAAATTAATTGAATGTAGTTTAAAGCTGCTGATACAGAATGGGGATTTGAGTATATTATTTATTGTTTTTAACTGTAAACTTGATACTGAAATAGTAGTTTATTTAAGTCTGCGAGGCTTTTTTTTTTTTTTTTTTTAACAATTTTTGTAACTAATGTACAAAACATTACCAGGTAATGGGGGGGGGGGGGGGGGGGGGGGGTCATCAATAATCGATTTATAATCGAATCGTAGCCTCTGAATCGTAATCGAATCGTTAGGTTCCCAAAGATTCCCAGCTCTACTAATTTGCATTGCAAAAGTCTGCTAGCTTAAATGCTATAAAATGCTAACTTTTTTTTTTTTACAGTGTTCAACCACATATTCCCACAAAAAAACGGCTAAATATACCTAGAAACTAAATTACGAATGCATCAAAAAACGGCTCAAAGCAAAGGTACCTTATGTTGGTCTTAACAGGGAGCAGCATAATCCATATTAAAGGTGCTGTCATATTCGCTGTTGCCACTAGAGGACAGTGTATCCACCCAAATCAATAAAACTAAATGCAAACACTTTCAAAAGAAACAATTACAACGCCACTCTAATTGAATAAATACTCGAAGCAGCAAAATTTGATTCGAAGCTTTTTTCGAATAGAAGTAATCGATTCATCGTTGCAGCACTAAAATATTGTCAAAATTTACCTATGTACGCAGAAAGAGGTGGAGGAAGAGAAGCAAGCAAGAGTAGGCCAAGTGTCAGATTTGCTGGCTTGGATCGGAGGCCTCCAGGGACGGAGCGGCGGCCCCAACGCTGAGTCCTCACTCGCTGCGCAACAGGTAAACTGCATTTTTATTTGATTAACGCAACAGTCGTCATTTACAAAAAAAAATTGCTACACAGAATCATCAGTCAAGCAAACAACATCCTCCTCCTGGTTATATTTCATAAATTCTCTCATTTTCACGCCCTTACAGGCCATCAGTGAACAACTGGCGGCCAAGAAAGATGACGTGGCCGAAGCCATCAGGAGCACGCAGGTCTTCCTTCTCTCCAAACAAGCCGCCAAGTAAGTCCCTACGCGCAAAACCTCCACGCATACGGCGTCCACTGTCTAACCGCGGCTTCTGCAGGCTGTCCCCGGATGAACGCGCCGATGTGGAGGCGCAGCTGGACCGGCTGACGACCACCTACCAGAACATGTGCGAGGCCTCCACGCAGCAAATGCAGCAGTTGGAAAAGCAACTGGCCAAGGAGGAGGAGAGAAAGGTGGGCAGAAATGTCATCTTAAGTCTCCAAATCACTCACAAGCCGATCAATGTGTGTGCGCATGTGGCGTGTTCACAGTGTGTGTGTACAAATGGTTGTTATTTATCTCACCAAGGCCTGCACTCGTGTCATTTACTCCACCAACACCCTCATTTAATGAATTCATTTTGCCATTCTCATCAAATCCCAACATCTGCCAGGCTGCTGAAGTCATTAACAACTCTAGGCCTTCATATGTACCAAATGCATTCCAGCAGCGTCCATTTTCTAGTGCCTTAACTGAAGAGTCATCCAATTTAGGAACCATTGTTTGGTTGATTTAAGACGATATAACCATTTTTTAAAATCAAGGACAAACACACATCGAGGTACCATTTAGCTTAGCAAGGAGAGGTATGTGAGTCAATTTTCATGTGTCCCAGAACTCGCGAAACTTGGAAAAAAGTGCATTTATCAAGGTTTCATCAGCAGTGATTGTATATATCCTTCTATCCTCCTATCCTGATTGCACAGATATAAGCACGGCTGCCCGCTATTGGATGCGTTGTTGACGTTAGCGCCAGGGCGTTCTGAAAATAGAGCAAGGCTTTATTTTGGGCCCCGACTCTCGGCGCAAATTCATTCAAACTTGCCGTTCCGTCCAAGACGGCCGTCCACCACTCACTTTTGCTGAAAAGTCCGATCCAAAATACTGTATTGTCCCGGATGGGGGGAAGAAAGAGAGGAGTCGGTATTGGCTCACCCACTTTATTGTGGCAACAATAATAAACAAAAATGATAAACGACTGCTATCTCTTGCTATCTAACTCGTTCTCCAATTCTTCTTACCCACTTCCCCCAACGTCACAGCTCCCCAGTCCCATCGTCTCTAAAGGGGGGACGCGCTTAGTTACGGACATTACAATACACAATGAATAGGTTGTCGCTGAACCCTTCACACTAGGCTGCCGCTAGTTTGAAAAGGCCTCAAAAACCCCCAAAACATCTCATTTGCAAGGCGTGGCGGCTTTTATTTTGCTGTGGTGGTACGCCATAATCTTTGATGTGTAGGGGAAACCCTGCGTACTGAATTTTTGCCTTTCATATTTTGAAATCTCTTTCCTAACAAGCGGCAATATTTTCCTGTTGAGGCATGTCGTAACCTGAAATTTCCATATGTGGAGACTTTCATAAGTAGGGGTTCCACTGTATACCGAAAAGGTGCTATATCGCGATACTTTCAGCCTGCAAGGTTATCGATATGCTGCCAGCAATAATCAATATATCGTTTTAAAAAGGTGTCAGAGTTTAAAAAAAAAATACTAAAGGAACCAATAGGTTGCTCCCAAAATCTTCCATTGGAATAGCGTCTTGGCGTCCCACTGGCTGCCATTGACAGTGGTAGACATCCACTTCATTTTGACTGGATTGCACGTCTAGCGCCGTCAATGGGACTGAACCCAGAGCATTCACAGCCAGTCTTGTGGGCATTTACAGGTTATTATCTGCTCATTTTAGGGCATTACAGGTTACTTCCTGAGGATTTTAAGTCACTTCCTATTCACTTGTGGACATTCCTGAGTTACTTCATTTTCAGTAACAGAAAATCAACAGGATGTGACCTGTAAATGCCCTAAAAGGAAAAGGAAGTGACTGAATATCAACCAAAAATGACGTTAAATGCTAAAAAATTAACTCATTGCCTGGCATTGGCTGCCGTTACAGACGTCCAATCCATTTGAAGTGGGAGTGATGGCAGCAAATGAACGAGCTGCCATCACTCCAACACTTCAAATTGATTGAACATTTACTAGTGTTAAACACGTTCCAATTTACAGCAGAAGAATGAAAAGAGGTTACTTTTCCTGTTTATTAGTTGTACAATTTCCTGGCTCACGTATCATTAACTGTTGTATCGCCATATCGTGAGATCATCATTATCGTGAGCCTTATGTCGCAAATCGTATCGTATTGTGAGGTACCCAGAAGTTCCCACCCCGACAGTGTCAACTTACTATTTCCCATTAAGGTGATATTATTTAACAATATGAATACAATGAGACAAAAATATATAGTTATGTTGCTTTGCTGTTGTGTTTGTGTGCACCAGAGGCCAGCTATGCAAAAACAAAACAACCTCACCATGAGCATGTTGTGTCCAGATCACATGAGTGTTTGTGTGTGTCTGATTTTGTTTCGTTTGTTCTAATGCGACGGTCTAACAGTGTGACACTTTTCAACCAGCATTTTTTGCTTGACAACCACCACTAACAGCGAGCCACCACAAAGGATCCTTGTGGACGTCAACATCAATTTATCGTTAGGGTGTCCAGTATTATAACAAAAAAAAAAAAAGTATTATTTACGAGTCGGGATGAAGTGTGGCATGCACAACGCTAACATCAGCTTCTCACGCTGCGTCGCCGTCTGCCCGTTAAACGAAAATTTCTACCACTTGGTAAGTATGGCTCGCTTGTTCTATTATGTTGCTTAAAGTTATGTTAAAATAATGTGCTCTTTTTCGTTCATGTGCTTATTTTATTAGTAGAAACCTAGATTTCTATACAAACCCTGTGAAATATCTTATATCTCTTCTCTTAAAATAGAAATACTGGTACTATAATACATTTTTTTTCTCCCTTTTTGTAGACCACACTTTGCATCGCCGGCGTGATTGACCTGGGCAGTGTGGAAACCTTTCCGGTTTTCCAGGCTGCTCAACGAGGCCTGATTGACCAGGACACTGGTCGAATTCTGCTTGAAGCCCAGCTCATAGCGACGGGGGGTCTTCTCACGCCTGATGCCCCCATCGGCCTCTCCCTGGATGAAAGTCTTTCTGGTGGTGTGATAGACGCTCACACTTGGCAGTCCCTCTCCGAACTGGAAAACACTTGGCTCCAGGTGGAAACCGCAACTGGTGGCCAGCAATTGGATGTGCACGCATTTACTGCAGTTGTGGAGTCTGGGCTTATTCAAGAGGAGGCAGGACTTCATATTCTTGAGCTTCTAATGCGAGAAGAAGACTTAAAGCTCTTATCGTCCGAGAGCCTTCAGGCTAAGCTTGAGTTCAGGCTTCAAAACAGGAAGCTGATAGATCCAAACACAGCTGAGAAAGTGAACCTTCCTGAGCTGATTCGACGCTGTGTCCCAGACGACGAAACAGGTCTCCCACTGCTTCCTGTTAAGCAACAACCCGGAGGAAGCGTCTGCCTCTCCTCTGGCAGAAAAGTTGGCATCTTCCGCGCCATTGAGGAAGGACTAATCGATCGACAAGTGGCCAAGCGGCTTCTGGAAGCTCAGTTATATGCCGGCGGGATTGTGGACCCCAGATCTGGACATCGGCTGACCGTACACGAAGCGGTTCGTCACGGACTCATGGACCAGGATTTTGCCTGTTCTCTGTTTGCGCGACAGCTGAAGAATGGTGGGATCCTCGACCCAGTAACTAGAGATCGTTTGGATTTGGAGGAGAGTATTGATAGGGACCTTCTTTCCTCCCGAATGGCTCTGCTGGTCCTTGAGTCCCTTTGGGCATTCATGGGAGTACTCTGGCCTGAATCTGGTGAGGTTCTGTCCATCGCCGAGGCTCTTCAGCAGGGAGTTATCTCAGGGGAGTTGGCACGAAAAATCCTCAGGCAGCGACACGCTGTTGGAGCAATGTACAAATCGGAAACTCTCCAGCTACTGCCCATCGAGGAAGTCCTGGAGCCCAATGCAGTCCATATTCTCAAAGAAATCCATTTTCCAGATGTTTTCACTAACATGAACGCTTCAGGCGCACCGTCTCTGAACCGTTTCAGTTGGGGTTCAATTTCTTCACCTCCTGCTTCCATTCCAGCCAGCCTCGCATGGGATGGTTCAGCAAATGTTGGGATGGATTCCAACCAGCAAGCGGAACACAGGCTGCTCTTTCACCTCATGACTCACAGCTATGTGGATGCACACTCAGGGAAACGTGTAGTGCTTTTAGAACCTGAGTTACTGGAGTTGGTTAACGGAATACGGTCAAAAAATGGAGACATGCCTCGCTTATGTTCGATGGCAAAACCGATTACAGACGGACAATTAAAGCCAGAAGTTGGAACTTATACCAATAGTGTATTACAAAACCAAATAGTTGATTCCACATGCACAAAAGGACAACAAGATCATAATGAAGCTAAACCAGAATCCTCTCCAAATGTTAGCGTTCATTTAGACTGGCCATCAGAAATTGTTGCAGTTAAAAGCAGCGAAAAAGAAAGATCTGGTCAGGAAATTTCAACCGTAAAGTTCAAAAGTCTTAAGGATCCATCTAAAAAAGACACAGAGGAAGAAATGGTCGCTGAATCCAAAGTTCTCCAGACAGCAGTAGAGTCAGAAAACAATGATACCCTTTTGAAGGATTCAAAAAACAAAGATTCCAATTCAAAATATTTAAGGAAAAGTGACAAGGTTGAATGTGAGAAGCTCGATCAGGAAGTCTTAAAGCTTGCCAAACCTGTTATTGGTATACCTGATTCTACATTGGGTGAAGATGATGCAGAATTGTCAAAGTTGGTCCTCGAACTCTCTCAGGGAGGTTTCATGACGGAAGATGGAGAAAAGTTGCTCCCGGATGAAGCTGTCGCTCAGGGCATTCTTCCAGGCCATACGGCGGTCAAATTAATGGCTTCCGTAGGATTGTTTGGGGGTTTTCTTGACGCTAGAAGTGGTGAGTCACTGAGCATAGATGACGTCATGCAGGAATGTTTACTGGATGAGGATCTGATGTGGAGTGTTCTAAAGTCGGATAAAACAATTGCCGGGATCATGGATGTGGAGAAAAGTAAGATATGTGGAGTGAAAGAAGCAGCTCAAGCTGGTTTGATAGATGCCAACACTGCTGCTCGAATGCTCGAAGCACAGGTGGTCTCTGGAGGTATTGTAGACCTCCGCAGAGATAAAAAAGTCTCAGTCACTTTGGCATCAAACCTTGGACTGATAGAGGAAGATCAAAGAGAAGAACTAGTTGCACTCGAGAAGGCCTACAAAGGAAAAGTGAGCGATTCTGAAGTAGCTCTTACTAAAGCCATTTTACAGCTGCAGGTGGAAGGTGTTATTGACCCAGAGACTGAGCGCCCTGTTCCTCTGGACCAGGCCATTGAGAAGCGCTTAATAAACCCCCAAGATGCATATCAGGTGTTGCAGAGACAGGTGGCCGAGGGCGGGATAATCCATCATGCATCCGGGATGCGGCTGCCAGTGTCTGATGCTGTAGACAGAGGTCTGGTGGACCGATCCCTCGCACCTGCCTTGGAGGAGCTCGAGCTGGCTTACCAGCAAACAAGCACCTCCTCAAACATGAAGTTTGCAGCTTTACAAGCATCAACTGGGGCAATTTTTGACCCCCACTCGGAATCCAAAATCGCATTGAGTGAGGCCGTTGCAAGGGGTCTTCTGAACGAAAAGGTTGCACGTGAAGCCATGGCTTCTAATGCAGCAACACAGGGGGTGCTTGATCCACAAACCGCACTTATTGTGCCCTACTCAGATCTTGTAAGAAAGGGTAAGATTGACATTGAGACAGGCAAGCGATTTTTAGAAGTGAAACCTTTTAAGGGGATTGTGAACAAACAGACAAAAACCTTCATGACCCTTCCTGAAGCTTTAGCTGCAAAACAAGTTGACCCAATTCCAGCTCTGAGACTACTCCAAAGCCAGGCGGACAGTGGTGGCATCGTTGATATCAACACTGGAGAAAAGCTTACTCTACCTGAAGCTTCTAAAAAGGGTTTAGTCTCAGAGGCTATGGTTTTAGACATTGCCACAAACCAATTTATGAAAGGTGGTTTAGTTAATCCAGGAGCTGGACAGCGAGTGTTGAATCTCAGTGACGCAGTTGATTCATGTCTGATTTCTAGTAACATGGCTTCGGAAATTGTGGAAAGATTGACTCCTTCGGCGATAAAAATTGCTGATGATACTTCACCGGCTGTCTCCTTGTCACAAAGCACAGAGAGCACAATTAGCCCTGATGTGCCTTCATGGGGTTATATAGAACCTTCGACCTATGCAGAATCCAGTGATATTACAAATGAAGTAGAGACGTCTTTGGATCCAGACCACTCTATAGACCTTTTGAGTAACTTTGCTGCGGATGTTGGGAAGAGAATACAGCAAGCAATAGAAAGTGCTGTCCCACAGATCGCTACATCAGAGACGTTAAAACCAAAGATTGTAGATGAATTGCAGATGAGCACAGATGAACAAAAAGGACCCGAATCTTTGGTTGCACAATCAATTCAAGCACATGACACAGGTTTAGACAGCGGTGTCAAAGAAGAAGTTAGGGCAAAATCAGCTGTGATACCTGAAATGTTGCTATGTAAATCCAATGATGAAAGAAGTACATCAGTCCCAGAAATTGATGGTCTGCTAACTGACTCCAGAACACCTGATAAGGAGAAAGAGAAGGTCAAACCATGTTACGAGGAGAAGAGGATGGAGGATGTTGTCATGAAGAACAATTGGGAAAGACAGATTTTGAAGTTGGAAACAGACCAACCTCCTGTCGTAGAGCAGCAAGAAAAAACTGTAAAGGAGATTGTTCAACAGATTGGCAGTGGAGAGATAATTCCAAAACGAACCTCAGTAGAACAAATACAGGAGAAACAACAGAGCACACTTGTACAAAACGAAAGCAGAGCTGATTGTGTAGTTACAGAATCTATTCAGAAATGTGACTCCGGTATTCACAAAAGTGATGAGAAAGAGGGCAGAGAAGAGTCACAAGATCAACCTGAGAAGTTGCAGTCCAGATCTAGTGAAGAAAGCAGCACTTTGATCA
The DNA here is from genome assembly GCF_030265065.1 of Corythoichthys intestinalis. NCBI lineage: Eukaryota > Metazoa > Chordata > Actinopteri > Syngnathiformes > Syngnathidae > Corythoichthys > Corythoichthys intestinalis. The sequence continues at coordinate 27,003,804 of NC_080416.1, forward strand.
AGGATGTCGATGGTCTAGTGAGAGATTTCACAACAGCAGTGGTTGTGGTTGACAAAGTTAAAGAACACGTAAAACCAAAGGATGAGAAATGTAGAAGAGAAACTACTTTGAGCATTCAACTCGAGGCTTCCTTTGCAACTGAGCAGCAAGAATCCCAGTTGGAGGATAAAGTTCAGCAGATTAAGGCAAATATGGCTTTTAAACCAATGGCAGCAGACAACTCACAGATAAGTGAGATTAGCACAGCTGGACAAAGAGTATGTCCATCTGAATGTTTAACAGGAGAATCAATTCAAGCACATAACAGCGATGTTGAGAACCAGAAAGAGAACAGGGAGAGTTCAAGTGGGAAAGCTGAAATGTTTGCGTCTAAAGCCAATAATGAAAGCAGTACATTGGCGCCAGACCAAGTCATTCTTCCAAATGATTCCAGAATTGAACACCCATATGACAGAGATAGAGAACACGTGAAACCAAGTGACAATGAACATAGGATGGAGGATGTAGAAGAGGGTAAGAATGCGGAAAGAAAGATTTCAAGTTTTGAAACCAAGGCTCCTGTTGCCACGGAACAGCAGGAACTGCCTTTGGAGGAGGATTTGGTCAAAGAAAGCAAAACCAAGAAAAAGAAGAGGAGTAAAAAGAAAGCAAAAGTCTCAGAGGAAGAATTAACAACACCTAGTCATGGCAAAATGGTTGGGCCTCTTCAAGGGGACAAACTTGAATCACACACTGAAGTAGCAGCTGAATTCAATGCTTTAAGTCAGAATGTGAATACAAAGTTGAGTATTACGGACAAGCAGAAGACGGCCATGAAGCTGAAAACCAGAGAGAAACATCTTAAGGAGGTTTTTGAGGTGGGAGTAAGTGATAAGGAGGAGGTTGAGGAAGTCAGGAAGAGAGAGACAGCAGACATTGTAGGAACTCTTGAGAGTGGTCAAATAAGACCAAAGAGAGTTGAAGAGGAAAACCCCCAACTGTCAGTTGTGAAAGTAAATGCAGGTATTTCTTTAAATGAGAACACTAATAAGGAGGAGCCTCCAGCCATCAAGCATGTGGAAATGAAAAGACGTAAGAAGCCCAAGAGTTTGCTAGCCCAACCTGATGATTGTCAGAGCCATCAAAAGGAAGGTTCTCAGTCCACAACAGGAAACGGCAAAAAGACAGTCAAAGTTGATTCAAATAGCTCACCTGATAGTCCATCTACAAGTAGAGACACTGAGGTTATCCAAACCTCTACAACTAGTTCAAGTCCACCAGCGGAACCAAATTCTTACTCCAAGGAGTTCAGTTCTTACAGCAAGGAACCAATCCCTTCCGCTCTTGTTGAAAAACCTTCAGAGAAGATGAATTCTGCGTGCCATCCACATGTTCAACCTAAGGTTCAATCTGAGGCTTCCACTAAACAAGCTGAAGAGAAGGATCCACGTGAAACTACAACGATAAAAGGTCTTGATGTTAAGTCTCCAGAAGATGCACTCTCCACAGAAGAATTCTCTGACTACGGATCAGATGGAATTCTGAGGTCAATTCCAGGTTCTGACAGTCAAAGAGCAGAAGTGGATGAAAGAGTACTGTCTACTTCTGGCAAGGTATGTCAGAAATTAATAATATGATTACTTATTCTAAATCTGCAGCCATGTATTCATTTTAAAAATTTTCCTAAAGTCATCCTTAGTACGCCAAGAGTGCCTCGAGCACGACCAGAGGATCATAGCACTGGTCTCCATGGTCAGACACATGGAAGTCAGACTTAAACAGCAACAGCAGCAGTCGGTTGGACGCAGCCTCATCGCCTTGGATGACATCATCAGGCAGACACAGGTTATTGGATTTTCTGCGATTTGTATTCTTTTCAGACTAACACCAGTCAATAGTAGATTGGCCAATTTTCTCTCTTAGCTTTACATAGACTGATAATTTGTTGACCTGAATCTTGTTGCTAGGATCTGGATGTGGAGCTGCGAGATCTGGAATCTGAGATCTCTGCAGAAGTGAAAGCTGCCCAACAGCATTTGGTGTCACACTCGAAAGATCTTCCTTCACAGCTCCTTGTTGCTCTGGAAAAGGACCAGCGGAGTTTGGCACGAGCCTATCAAGCAGCTAGATCACTTTCGGACGATATCATGAGAAGCCTGCGAGACCACAGAGATTCTCACAAGGTAAAGGTGTCTGAGGGCCAAGAAATAGCTATCCAAAATTCTTGAACTAGTTCTTTAATTGCCTCTTGTCTGTAAATAATTTGTATTGTGTATGCAATTGTTGAAAATTGAACGTTCTTACTAATTCTTAGGAGGCTGTTGATGCCGAGCTGAAATCTCTCAGTGGACGAGTGGAGGCTCTTCTGTCTTGGTTGAAAGCGACAGAGGCACTTGTGAATGAAGAAAATGAAAATACTGAGAAGGAAGCTCAACCATCACATCAGTTGCGTCTTTCTGAGGCATGTTTTTTAAAATCTCAATGCTGTTGTGTTACCTAAATATAGTGTGTACATGTATTTTTAATTCCTCTGTGACGCCTACTCTCCAAAGGAGCTTCAGTCGAGCCTGACGTCTCGCTCTGGCGACGTAGCCGAAGTGGCTTTGAACGTCCAGGTTTTTATCTCGGAGCGGGCACAGGATCTGCTACCACAGCAGAGCAGGCGCCTCCTGGGGCAGCTTCAGCAACTGCAGAGGGCCTTCCACAGCGCAGTGGGACAGGCCCAAGCGCAAGCTACCGCCCAACAGGAGCGCGAGAAGGAACGGCGGCACTTGAAGGAAATGAGGGTTGATGTCGAAGAGAAATTGAAGGAGATAGAGGTTTGGAAATCAATTACGGAGTTCTTTCTTACTAATTGAAAACAGCTGCTTTTTACACATTCATAAACAATCATCCATTTTTGAAAGTGTTTTCTTGTCATTAGGGTGGCAGGTGAAATAGTCTATACCCATTCACACTTCGTGACCGTTTAGAATCTTTGAATGTTTTTTTAGTGTAAGAGGATGTTGGTGAACCCTGAGAAAACCATTTCTGTTCAAAATTATTCAACCCCAACAGTGGATAGGTGTTTTTGCAAGTTGACATTCATTTTTCATCTTGTTTATAATCACATCAAATAATGACATGTCAAATAGACAAATACAACTGAAATAACAAAAATATTTTTGGGAATATTCCAATTAATGGCCTTCCTGTGATTACCTCATTGACAAAATTATTCAACACCCAAGTCCATCACTCTTAAGAACATAGGTTTCCGTCATGTGTTGTCAAACAGCTGATGAAAACATCTGTAGATGTGAACAGAACTCTAATGAGCAGCAATTAAGCAGATTTAAAAGGACTGTGACACATGGCTCTTCTTGGCAGTTAATGACATCTTTACAACATGGTGAAGTCCAAGGAATGGTCAAAAATGTTCGAAGAGGAGGTCATTTCATTTCATAAGCAAGGATATGGATATAAAAAGATAGCAAAAGGACCAAAAATTTCAAGAGACACAATTGGGAGCATAGTTCACAAGTTTAAAGCTAAAGACACAGTGGAAACACTACCTAGGTGTGGTACAAAGAGGTTACTGTCGGCAACTGCTGTGCGATACCTGAAGTGTAAGGTGGAGAAAAATCCCTGAGTGACAGCTGAGGAACTATGACAGGACATGTCATAGGAAGGTATTCAGGTTTCATCCCAGACAATAAGACTCACACTGCGAAATGATGGCTTCCATGCAAGAACTCCCAGGCGGCCCCCCTGCTGACTGCAAAGCACAAGAAATCTGCCAAAACCTTGTGGACAAACCACAAAGGTTTTGGGATACTGTTCTCTGGAGTGGTGAGACCAAAGTGGATCTTTTTGGGCCAATGGATCAACGGTATGTGTGGAGGAGAAAGAATGCTGCCTATAAAGAAAAGAACACCCTGCCTACTTTGAAGCATGGTGGGGGGTCAGTCATGCGCTGGGGTTGTTTTGCTTCTTCAGGTACAGGGAATCTTCAGCATGTACAAGGTATTATGAATTCAGATCTATACCAGGAGATCTTGGACGAAAATGTCATGCAATCATTGACAAAGCTGAGGCTTGGGTGAGGTTGGACCTTCCAACAGGCCAATGATCCTAAGCATACCTCAACATCTACCACATCTTGGTAGCAAAAGAAGTGCTGGAAGATTCTGGTGTGGCCATCGCAATCACCAGACTTAAATCCCATTGAAAATCTCTGGTGGGACTTGAAGAAGGCAGTTGCAGCACTCAAGCCTGAAAAATGTTAATGAACTGGAGGGCTTTGCCCATGAGGAATGGGCAAAGATACCTGTGGATCATTGTAAGAAATTTGTGTCAAACTATGCTTCTCGTCTAAAGGATGTTATTGTTGCAAAGGTTGTACTAAGAACTAAAGTTATACATACCTAAGGGCTTGAATTATTTTTTTTCAGTGAAGTAATCACAGAAAGATAAATTGGAATATTCCCAAAAATATTTTTGTTATTTCAGTTGTATTTGTCTATTTGACATGTAATTATTTAATATGATTACAAACAAGATGAAAAAATAAATGTCAAACTTGCAAAAACACTTACCTACTGTGGGGGTTCAGTGTTTCCCCTGGGATTTTTTTAAGCTGCTGTGGTGGATTGCATCGGAGTCGGACTGCCTCACCATGTCATGCCACGGCAAAATTCCGTCATATAATGACTTTTTTTTTTTTTTCCACATTTTGTTTCCCCAAAAGAACCATAACAAAGATCTATTTTAAATATTTCATGAGCCAGGCTAATGTCGTAGCTCTCAGCTACGGTTCATGTACGTAAAATGTGAAGCTGATTACAGTTACATTACCCTACGTAATAATACGACTTTTTTTCTTGTAGCAATAGTATGACTTACAAAAGCTTATTTTTTCGTCAGGAATGTTCTTAATTCAACAAGTGATATTGTCCAAAACATTATTTGAAAGCATTTTTCCCCTTGATTTTGGTGGAAAAGGACCAACCTTTAGATATATGGGCTTAATAAGAACAAATGGCAATGTTTACCTAAAGTAAATTGAATAATCTGACCCATTAATCTGTTAACTGGTCTTTAACACTCAAAACAAGATGGAGAAAATTATTCAGAAAAATCATCGTATTAAAACGTTCTAAATTTGCAGTGTGAAAGTTGGTACGTCAATACAGATTTATTTTTGCATTGATCATTTAGCCTATCACTTAATTAGGTTCAAATTGGTGGTGAGAAATGTAGCCCTGACCCCCTTTCACCCAATCTGTTGGGTCTTATTTCGGTAATGTCCGTCACCAGCAAAAAGTGTACATGGAGGTTATGCTGTTATATCGTCCCTACCAATATTGAGACCAAACCTACGCCCTTGTAATGGATCTATTTCAAGGAGTAGGGGGAAATTCTAATTGCCGTTTAAAGAGATTTACTAGTTTCGGTGAGAAGGTGAATATTTTTTTGTTGTGTTTTTTGTTGTTGTTCGTGATCTATATCTCCGCACAAACGCACATTGAGATGCCAATCAGCTCAGCAAGGAGAAGTATGAGAGTCATTTTTCGAGTGTCCCCGAGCTCGGGAAACTTTGATAAAAAGAGCGCATTTATCAAGGTTTCGTCAGCCGTGATTGCATATACCGCCGAAACAGCCTGGTAGCAGACATAATAAGTACGCCTGCCCCTCTGCCATTGACGCGTTGTTGATATTAGCGCGGCGGCGATCTCTCCGCCTCTCTGCGCAATTTCATTCAAACTTGCCGTTCCGTCCAAGACGGCCGTCTACTACTTACTTTCGCCGAAAAGTCCGATCCAAAATACTGTAATGCCCCGGATGGGGGGAAGAAGGAGAGGAGTCTGTATTGGCTTACCCACTTTATTGTGGCAACAATAATAATGAAAAACAATAACAAAATAACAGCAGACTTCCGTGACATGCGAGCGCAATCTTGCTTCCCTCTACGTCACAGCTCCTACTCCGATCGTCTCTTAAGGGGGCCTCGCATAGCTACAGACATTACAATACACAGTGAATAGGTTGCCGCTGAACACTTCACACTAGGCTGTTGCTAGTTTGAAGCGGCCTTAAATTATTTATTTTTTTCCCCCCCAAACATCTCTTTTGCACGGCGTGGCGGCTTTTATTTTGGTGTGGCGGTGCGCCACAATAATTAATGTATAGGGGAAACCCTGGGGTTGAATAATTTAACACAACTGTAGAAATTCCCTTCTTGTAACAACAACCAAAAAAAAACTTATTGGGGTTTGTTTAAGCATAAATGACTCTGTTTTAGAGACACACATGACCCAACATGCCATTTTTTGGTCCATCATTTGATCATTTCTTTAAATGCCCTGCTTCCCCTTGCCAGCAACAATATGAGGAACTAAACAGAAAATGAAGTCGTCTTTTGTACCCTGCGTGTCATATGCTCCTTAACATTTGCACTGCTTTCCTTTCACATGTGAAGTTTTCGTTCACTGAGCATGTGTCATGCTACACGCGTTATTAACATGTTTGCCTTGCTCTTGCAGATGACGATGGGAGCCGCTCACGTCACCGTGTTAACAGCTTCCTTACACTGTTTTTTTTTCTCTTAAACAATAAAAATATTTTACTATTTTTTATAGTTTGTGTAATTTTTGTGTGATTGCGTGTGTGTATCTGGACACAATATATGCTCATAATTTAGCACAACAGTAGAGTTAATATTTATTATTATGAAATGTGCTCATACGGTGATGTTTCTGTCTGGTGGTCCTCCATATCTTCAGGTGGTTCAGCAGCAGAAAGCAGAATGTTCTCAAAAACTGGAAGGTCTCAGCGCCTGGTTAGCAGGAGCCAGTGCCGTTTTGGCCAATCAGAAAGTGGATTCAGTAAAGGAATCGAGCGACATGAGCGCCCTGCAGGACAAACAGAAGAAGTTAAAGGTACGAAATATAAAGTAGACCTCCTTGAGCTCTTTTATCCTGCAAGAACAGTATTTTCATTTTAGCGGTCTTTTTCCAGGAAGTACAGAAGGACCTCCGGGCCAAAGCGGATGACGTGTCTGAAGCTATTCGCTCAGTGGAGGACTTACTGGCTGAACGAAGGGAAAGTTTGAGCGCGGAAGAGCGAAAGAACTTGGAGGTGGCGCTAGAGCGGATGAAGGAGCAGTATGACGCCTTGAGGGAGGCAGCTAACACGTCTGTGTCAGAGGTGGACAAAACCATCAGCGCCACGCTTCAGCACAACACACAGAGGGTGAGCTAATGTTCATTGATGAATATCATATGGCAAATCTACTGATACGTTATTAAATTTATATTATATATTTTTTATTTACGTCAGGCTAAAGCCTGTGAGCAGCTGCAGCAGACTCAGGACCAGATGGACTCTTTGCTGAAGGATTTGACTACACCTCAGCAATCAAAAGCTCAGGATGTCACCGACCTGTCCTCCTCACAGCCTGATGCTGCCGTCGCATCCCACACGGGGGAGTTGCAGGTCTGTACCTTTTCGACATCAACTCACATTATTGCAGAGGGTAAAAATGGATATACAGGTAGTCCCCGGGTTACTAACGAGTTCCGTTCCTGTGCTGGCGACGTAACCCAAATTTCCGCATAAGTCGGAATCAACCGATTAAAGGGAACCTAGGACTTTAAGACTAATTGGCTCTTATAAGCCACAATTGTTCTCTTTTACTAAAATATGTTATTAGAAACACATAAAATATTGCCATTGATTTAAAAATCTAACATTTAGTACATGTTTTGACCTACGGAGGGCGCCATGTTTTATGCGTGCAATGGACGCTCGGGATGATGACGTAGTTTGTCACTGTCACTAGACAAACACCCGATTCCTTTGTTGCTTGCCTTGGTTTTCTATGGGCGAGACGTCCAACACATGCTCACATTGGTTAAAAGTGGTGAGTACTTACTATTTGTGTTTTTGTTAAGTCTTTTATTACCATTTCATTGCCTCAAAATACTTTTTGCGTATGTTTCCCTCTTATACTTTTAAGCATTGTGTTTTCTTGTGGTAGCTTTAAAGCAGATTGTTGATCTGTCGACCACATTAGACACGTAGCATATTTAAACCAGCCGTATTTGATAATACTACTTTGAGGTATTTTCTTAAGGCATCTTCAGTATGTTCTGTCTGTATTCAACAAAACAAGCTGAAAGCCGGTGTAGCACATTTTGGCAGAACACCGCCCCCCCCCCCCCCCCCCCCCCAACTCTTATCTTGTCTCATCCCGTCTTTCCTGGTCATTTTGCCGTTGCCGCTCGTTTTGTGAAGTATCAACAGTGCTGTCATGCTCATTAATGTTCCCCTCGGGTTCAAATTGAAAGGGTTGAACAGATGACGTGTTTATGTCACTAAAGTCATACTTTGGAAGCCCGGTAGCCTAACCATGTGACATCACCGCCCTGTGATGTCAACAACAATGGCGACCTATTAGTTAAAGTAATTTTACAAATTGTATAAGAACGAAAATATCAAGAGGGATTTCAATATCAAATTATTTTAACTCATAATAACATTTATCTTTTAAGAAGTATTTCGCTCCGTGGATCCCTTTAAGTACCCCAAATCAACTATCCGAAAAGTCCAAAAGTATTGTATTTTTTTAAATGATGGAGGATACGCTACCATCTTGTGGCAGCGCTGGTCTGGCTGGACTATCTCCTTATATGGTTGAGAAGCAGACGACGTCTGACTGGATAAAGGATACCTGCGCTCTGGTTTGGCCCACATAAGGCTGTAAGTTGTTTCAGCTAATATATGTTTGTGTATGCATTTGTAATTAAGTATTGAAGGAAAACAGTCGATCGATATCCTAGTTACAGGTTGTTTTATTCCTATATCGAACAGGAGATGATGACACATAATTCGGGAATAAAAAAGAACAAAGAATTTACACTTAAAGACAGACAAACAGAAAAGACAAGACATTACTAGTACCAGGAGACAAAGCAAAAGTCTCCAGCCTCCCCCTGCATAGCCTTTTTCCTCTCTTCTCACTGGGGAGGGTCTCTTGCTTGGAATGTACAACATCCCCCACCCTGATAAAAGTACATATACTGGTAAGAAGACAAAAGGGGCCTGTGTGAATATGTTAGAAAAGTAAGTGGCATTGTTCACGTGTGATTATTGTGAATAAATGGAAATATATTTCTACAGTTTACAGCTGCAGTTTGTGGAGTTACATGTGAGCGATTTGCTATGAGAATTAATACGTTAGCATTTGTAGCATTTAAGTTAGCAGACTTTTGTTAGGCAAATTTGCCTAGAATTTAATCTACTTAATTTACTTTTTGATTAGACTCTATGGACGTTTGAACACCAATTGTTTTGTTTCAAGTGTTGTTAAAATGCGTGTCGTTTTGAACACAAGTGTACAAATGTGTGTTACAGCTTTACAAATTGTCAAAACTCAAGTCAAAAGCTTCAAAAAGCACAATTGCCTTGTTTGCCATCTGAAAAGCTGAAAAACTGTGTAGTGAGGACAGAACACATCATATTAATAAAGTAAAAAAATAAGGTACTATGAGGTACAATAAGGTCTTATTTATGCGACTTAAAAAAAAAAAATGGAGGCAAAATGGCGGCCGAGACTCTGGCATCGTAAAGTCGAAATCACGTAAGTCGAGTACGTCCTACTCGTAACCCGGGAACTACCATTATTGGTCAGCTCAGTTGGTTCGTCTTGCATAAAGCACCGCATTCCTGAAATATGACCTAAAAGTCCAATATCCTTAACTCCGTATTGATGAGTAGAGTTGGATCTTCCGCAGGCCGAACTCCAGCGACTCCAGGCTCAACAGGCCCAGCTTCTTCAAATCAGCCAGTCAGCTCGTGCGCTACTAGAACAGGCCGACTCCACGGTTTCTCCTGAGGAGAAAAGACGTCTACGAGCCACACTGGACCAGTTGCAGACGGAACACCAGCAAAAGCTACACAGCTGCCAGGTAACTTGAAGATGGTCATGATGCACCAAGCCTTGTTGATGAATCCATTGTTTATGGTATTGTACTGTATCTAGAGTATTTGTACGTCATTTTGTATAAACATGTCATTTGTAGGAGCGACTGAGAAAGTCCGAGGCGCTAAAGGACGAGCTGGCAAAGTTCCTCCAGGAGCACGGAAATCTCGGTGCCTGGCTGGAGCAGAGCGAGCAGGAGCTTAAGTGCTTGGGAGAAGGAGAAACAAATGCTCAAGAACTGAAAAACAGGCTGGAGGAGCACAGAAAGGTACTGTGAACTCCTACATGTAGGTGGTGCTGTTTGCTCAGTTGTGAATAGTTTTGGATGTGTTTTTCCATCTTCCACAGCTGGCTGAGGACATCATCTGCCACAAGGCTGACCTGCGCTTCGTCTCCATTTCGGGCCAGAAGGTTCTTGACTCCTGTCAGGGTGCCCTGGAACAGCATGGGGAGTCTGGCGATGGCTCTCTTGAGGCCACCAAGCAGCTGGTGACAGACAAGCTGCAGGACGCTAATCACAGATATACCTCACTTCACGCCAAGGTGAGCATTTGCACAGCCATTTTTGACTCCCCCAATTTTTTTTACTTATTCTAATTTTGAGATTTTTTTTAGCCCGCTGCAGTTTTTTAATTGAATCATTTTAAATTCTTTCAATGCCAATACTTTTCCTTGATTTAAAAGAATATGATCTACTGTATCCTATTATAATATGTACTACTGTAGGCATTAAATTATATAAGTTTAATGGGTTATTTTTTATTAACTTACAGTGTTATGAAAAAGTATCTGAACCTTTTGGAATTTCTCAGCTTTGCATAAAATCACCATCAAATGTGCTCTGGCCTTTGTTAAAATCACACAGATTAAAATACCTTGTCTGCTTTAACGAAAACTACCCAAACATTTATAGGCTTTCATATTTTAATGAGGATAGCATGCAAACAATGACAGAAGGGGGAAAAATAAGTAAGTGAACCCTCTGCCTAATGAGACTTAAAGAGCAATTGAAACCAATTTTTATCGAACATTTTAAGTCAGCTGTGTGCCCAATCACTGATAAGTGGTATAAAGCTGCCCTTCCCACTAAAAAACACACACCTGGTAAGAAATGTCTTGATGAGAAGCATTGTCTGATGTGCATCATGGCCTGGTCAAAACAGCTGTCTGAAAACCTGCGATCAAGGATTGTTGATTTGTATATAGCTGGGAAAGGTTACAAAGCCATCTCTAAAAGTCTGGATGTTCAGTCAGAGAAGTTGTCTACGAATGGAGAGAGTTTGGCACTGTTGCTTCTCTCCCAATGAATGGCTGTCTACCAAAGATGACACCAAGGGTTCAGCGCAGAATCCCCAGAGAGGTTAAAAAGAACCCTAGTGTGTCTACTAAAGATGTACAGAAATCACTCGCACATTCCAATATCTCCGCGGAGGAAGCTACTGCTGTGTAAGAAAAAACATTGTTGCTCGTTTAATGTTTGCAAAAAGGCACTCCACAGAAGTTTTGGCGAAATATTTTGTGGACTGATGAAACAAAAAGTTGAATTTTTAGGGAGTAACGCAAAACGTCATGTGTGGAGGAAAAATGGAACAGCTTACCTACATCAACACCTCATCCCTACCGTGAAGCATGGTGAAGGGAGCATCATGATTTGGGACTGTTTTGCTGCCTCAGGGCCTGGACAACTTGCAATCATTAATGGAAGAATTAATTCAAAAGTTTATCGGGATGTTTTGTAGGAAAACCTGAAGTTGTCTGTCAGACAGTTGAAGCTAAAAAGAGGATGGATGCTTCATCAAGAACACGATCCAAAACACAGAAGTAAATCAACTTCAGAATGCTTTCAGAAGAACAAAATTCATGTTCTGGAGTAGCCAAGTCAAAGTCCAGACTTTAACCCCATTGAGATGCTGTGGCATGACCTAAAGACAGCGATTCATGTCAGACATCCCAAGAATCTGACTGAACTACAGCAGTTTTGTAGGGAAAAATGGGCCAAGATTAGTAATGATCGATGTGCCAGACTGATCTGCAGCTACACAAAGCATTTGGTTAAAGTCATTGCTACCAAAGGGGGGGCACAAAATATGAAATGTGATGGTTCATTTACTTATTTCCCCCCCTTCTGTCATTGTTTGCATCCTAACCTCATTAAAATATGAAAATCTATAAATGTTTGGGTGGTTTTAGTTGAAGCAGGCTGTTTTTTTTCATCTGTGTGATTTTGACAAAGATCAGATCACATTTGATGGTGAATTTATACAGAAATGTGAGAAATTCCAATAGGTTCAGATACTTTTTCATACCATTTTAATTACAGTTGTCTGATAAAGCATTTTAAAATGATATCGGAAAATATAGACATCGGTTTTTCATTATCGGTTCAGGGCCAATATGCGTGTTGCCTTCAAAGTGAATGTAGAAATCTGCCTTTCTGCAACGGCCGGTCACAGCTGTAAGATGCTTGGGATTTGTTAAGTGAGCAGACCATTTGTGTTCATGGTGCAAAAATTAAATAAACAATAAATGATTAAAAAATAATGAATTATAAACTCATAACATACGTCTTTTACTGTACTGAAGCTGCGTGCCTTTGTTGTTATTTTGAGCCAGAAGCACTGTGTGAGCCATATGAGATTTAAATAACGGAATTTCTATAGATTGGCACTTTGCACTTGCTCCAAAAAACTGATGTTTGCACTATTTTAGTTTCAACAATATACCGTATTTTTCGGACTATAAGTCGCAATTTTTTTCATAGTTTGGCTCAGGGTGCGACTTATACTCTGGAGCGACTTATGTGTGAAATTGTTAACACATTATGATATCATTTTACATGTTATTTTGGTGTTTTGGAGTGACACTGATGGTTTGGTAAACTTGTTAGCATGTTGTTTATGCTATAGTTATCTGAATAACTCTTAAATGGTAAATGGTGTTATACTTATATAGCGCTTTTCCACCTTTCAAGGCGCTCAAAGCGCTTTACACTGTCTCGCCATCCACCTACTGGTGACGCAGCACCAGGAGCAATGTGGGGTTCAGTGTCTATAGCTATGTTACGTTAACATACCGGCCACGTTCGCATTTCGTTGTTCATGCATCATGTAACATTATCATACTGTACACTTATTTAGCATGTCGTTTTCTATTGTATTTTTATTTTAAATTGCCTTTCAAGATGACATATCTGTTCTATGTGTTGGATTTTATCAAGTACATTTCCCCCAAAAATGCGACTTATACTCCGGTGCGACTTATATATGTTTTTTTCCTCTTCGTTGGGCATTTTATGGCTGGTGCGACTCTTACTCAGGTGCGACTTATAGTCCGAAAAATACAGTAGTCGCGCAAGAGGCACGTTTTCCTTAACTTCAGTTGACGTTGTTCTCTTATTTCTCACAGAATTTTTATTAGAATACCTTGAAGTTGTTACATTTATCATTATTGAAGGACCCAGTGCAGCATCACAATGCAATTAGCCATAATATGTTAAGTCCACGACCGCATATATCGGATTTTTGGAGTTGGATTATATCGAGATAGCAGTTATCTGTAAAAAAGTCATTATTGGACAACTCTACTTATGTTTTGTGTGTATGAAACTATCTGCAGTTGAGCATGGGCATTAAATTAGTTTAAAGTGGCATTAAAGGTAGCATTAATAAGCATTAAATGAGATTTGCTGATACCTGGAGAAACCCTGTTTTGGACCAACAACAACAAAAACTCCCAGACAAATATACCCCCTTTGGTTTCCATTGACACTAGGAATCACAAAATCAATATCCATTGAGCTTCCATACAATCTTGGCCCCCTCCACTGGTGGTCATTATTTTTGACCAAAAACCTCCAAAAGATGCCTCAAAATCAACAGGATGTGACTAACCTAGTTTACTAACCGACATTATCATGCAATATGTACAAAAATATAATTTTCTATTATTTTAGTTAGGAGTGGGAACCTATTGGTACCTCACAAATCACGATAGGATACGATTTGCGATACAAAGCTCATGATAACGATGATCTGACGATATGGCGATACAACGATTATCGATACATTAGTCAGGAAATCATTCTAGGATATTCTACAAACAACTAATAAACAGAAAAACAAGCTTCTGCTGTGAATTGGAATGAGTTTATCACTAGTAGACGTCCAATCTATTTGAACTGGGAGGGTGAACTGGGAACATTTGAACTGGGAACATTCGTTCATTCGCTGCCATCCCTCCCACTTCAAACGGAACAAACGTCTGTGGCCGTCAGTGGCAGCCAATGACAGGCAATGAGGTAATTTTGGGCCATTTACCTGTTGATTTTCCGTTACTTCCTGTTGATTTTGGGGTATTTTATGGGTGACTTCCTGTTTATTTTGAGTTACAGAACAGGAAGTGAACTGGGAATCACCCAAATGAATAGGCAGTGACTCAAACTCAACAGTAAATAATAGGGGTGCACGATATCCATTTTTTGAAACCGATATCGATAACTTTCTACTCCTTAAGTACGATACCAATACGATAACCGATAATATATATATAATTTTTCAATGTATATTCACCTGAGTTTTTGAACACCTGCAGGTCAAAAATACTACTGGTGGATTCAGCATAGATTTGCCTTTGACCTAACCAGAATTTTCATGATGACATGAGCATTAATTTAATGAACAAAACAAAGACAAGAACAGTTTTTACTTCAAATAAATGCCCATATTAATTTTTTCAAATAAATATAATTTGAGTCAGTCACAATCAGTTAGTCAATATCATTGATGATGTGTTCCCTGAACAATACGCACAGAACTAAAACAAACATAAACCCAACAGGTATTGTGCTTTGTGAGCAGATAAAACATTTGGTGCAACAGGAGAGGAAACTTTTGTTGTCTTGGTCCATAAAACAACTTTTTTAACCTGGCAATTATAGGACAGCAAGACTATCAATAACAAAAAGGCCTCCCAATAACTAGTAAACATAACACTGTAAAATGCAAACATTTGCTAATTGCCATAGTAAGGTTCATACCCATACTGGCAAAAAAGGAGTGGAAACAAACGCACACATCCCAATCCACGACACCGTGCCAAAATTAATATTGATAGGCCCGGTAATATATAATGTTATTGGATTTATTGGATGACGTCATAATTCATATTATCGGATCGATAATTATCATGCAACCTCTAGTAAATGCCCTAGAATGAACCGCAAGTGACCTGTAAATGCCCTAAAAATTGGACAGAATGACTGAATCCTCTGGTTTAGAATGAATGAACGTTCCCATTCTAAATGGATTAGGCGTCACGCACTGTCATTGAGACACCATTATGGTGGAAGATTTTGGTAGCAACTTGTTGGTTCCTTTTTATTTATTTTGTTGTAGACCTTGACACCTTTTTAAAACAATTTCCCGATTCTTGGCAGGAGCATATCGATAACCTTTTGGGATACAAAGTATCACGATATATCACCATTTCGATATTTTGTCACACCCCTAATTTTAGTGCCCAACCTCCTTTTTATTACACTAAAAAGTGCAACCGCAATTTGTAATATGTGTTTATGTACAGTCATCAGAGTTGGGCAGCCGACTCTCAGGACTGCTGGAGCGCTACCAGCAGTATCAGGACGAGGTTGTCTCGCTCCATTCGTGGCTCAGCACCCAGGAGCAGAACCAAAGTATCGCCAAGCCCGTCGGTGCAGATACAGACCCCAAGAACCTGCAGGACACCTTGCGGCAAGTCCAGGTAAAGCTTTTGTGGCAGTTCCCTGCTTCAGTGATCTCACTAATTTATGACTAGACGCCACTATTGCAATTTTTTTCTATTGCATGCGTTCAGCTGCTGCAGGACGAGCTAGCCGAGCGCTCGGTTCAGTTGGAAAAGGTGAAACGAGCCGGAAGAGTCCTGGTCAGCACAGACGAGTCTCCTTCCCTGAAGGCTGTGGATATCCTCTGTTCTGCAGGTCAGATCAACCACCACGACATGTTCACATTACCAGTAGTATTTCTGCCTTCATTAAACGTTATGCTCTATGGATTATCATTCAGATGGTTTAGAGAAGAGGTTCTCGTCACTTTCGGCATCCGTTTCGGAGCGGGCCGAGCAACTCCAAACGGCTGTGGCCCAGTCAGTGAGCGTTCAGGAAGGCTTGAAGGCTCTTCTGGCTTGGCTCGACACACTGGACCTGAACCCTGCGCCCGTGGAACCCACAGCGCAGGCCCTCCAGGATGCCCTCACCCAGAACCAGGTAGGACAATTGGAACATTTTTAGGGTGAAATCAAGTTGTCACAATACTGCACTGTCACTTAAGTTCAGTTTACATTATTATCTAATTCGAATATACTGTACTGACAGTGATCGACATCCAATACATTTTGAGTGAGAGGGGCTGGATGCCAATGAGTTAATTCATGAAATAACATAAATT
The DNA here is from genome assembly GCF_030265065.1 of Corythoichthys intestinalis. NCBI lineage: Eukaryota > Metazoa > Chordata > Actinopteri > Syngnathiformes > Syngnathidae > Corythoichthys > Corythoichthys intestinalis. Next base: position 27,020,187 of record NC_080416.1, read on the forward strand.
ACTAAAGTAGGAAGATTGTTGACGTTTCCTTGAATGTTGTCATTTGTAATATGCCAAGGGTACTGAATGCTCCATGTAAAAACAGTTCATTTTTAGAGCATACAGTGGTACCTCGACATACGATCGCTTCGACACACTATCTTTTCGACATCCGACGTAAAATTTGACTAACAATTTGTTTCTACATCTGACGACATGCTCGAAAAATACGACGATTTATGACAGCGCCGGAGTTTGTTTTCCCGCAAAACAGAATCACGGCGGATGTTCTTGGGAGAGAAGTTAATCAAAATGCGTTCCAACAATGTTGCAGGTGGTGAAAAAAATAAAAAGGTGACATTGACATTGATGATAGAAAAACATGAGCGTGGGGTGCGCATCCGTGATATGGCTCAACATTACAGCCGTAGACGGTCTATCTCGGCGTTCCTCCTCCGTTCGCCAGTCTTTATAAGTTAAGGTGGCAATTATTATTGTGGTAACATCGCCAAAGAAATCACCAGGTTCGTCAGGTTTCTGATCATTTTATTCCATCAACTTGTGCAAAACAATACGCCTAGTGTCCCCCGCAGCAAGTAAAAAAAGTGAAAGTAAAAACGCTCTCTCAGTCAAGTCAGCCAAACGATCCGTTTGGTACACCACACACATTTGCTACATTAGAACCCGGTTTGTTCCATTATTACAGGTAGTATTATAATTATTGCTATTATTATATTATTATTCCGATTTTTATTTATAATTTACTTGTTTTTTTCTTTGTAATTGATATTTGCAATTGTAACATCTGTGTTTATTAAGAATTTAGTGTAGGTTTTCGGGCTGTGGAACGAATTAATGGAACTATCATGTATTATGTAGTGCTGCAACGATTAATCGGTTAACTCTAGTATTCGATTAGAAAAAAAGATTAGAATTAAATTTGGCTGCTTCGAGTATTCGTTTAATTAAAGTGGTATTGTAATGGTTTGTTTTGAAAGCGTTTACTTTAAGTTTTATTGATTTGGGTGGTTATACGGCCCTCTAGTCTACCTCATTTCACATGGCTGAATCGATCTGCTCCCTGTTAAGACCAATATAAGCTAATTTGTTTTTTTTGAGCTAATGTTTTTTTTTTTTTAATGCAATCGTAATTTAGTTTATTGGTATATATATAGCTATTTTTGGGGGGAATATGTGTCCGAACCATTTGTTAAGAGCATTATTAAAAAAAAAAAAAGTTCGCATTTTATAGCATTTAAGCTAGCGGACTTTTGCTATATAAGTTTGCCAACTGTTCTTTTTGTTGTACAATAATCCTCATTTATTTATTTTTTTATACCGTTTGAGGCTCAACTCAGGTATTTAAATTTTTTATGTTCCTTTTCCAATTACTCGATTATTTGAACTAAACAGTCAATCGATTAATCGACTACTAAAATAATCGATAGCTGAAGCTACATTCTTATGGGAAAATCCTGCTCGACATTCGACCATTTCAACTTAAAAACAAGGTCCTGTAACAAATTAACTCCGTATGTAGAGGTACCACTGTACAGGTTTTCATGTATCAACCTGGAATTTTGAACATGATTTTCAAACCATTCAAGTTTTTTAAATTAACTTTAGAGCAGAAACCACATCCCATTTGAAGAAAATATTAATTACCATGGTCATCCTAATAAATGCAAATACATATATTTTCCAAACTGACCTGCTTAGAGCCTACCTGGGGCTTAAAAGGTATTTAAAGTCTCAAATTTACTATTTTATTTTGTTTTTTAAAGGCTCTTGTATTTCAGGGGTGCCTACGTTCGGTCCTCGAGAGCCCCTGTCCAGCTTGTTTTCCATGTCTCTCTCCTCCAACACACCTGAATCAAATAATCAGGATTGATATTAGGCTTCAGCAGAGCTTCCTGATGAGCTAATCATTTGATTCAGGTGTGTTAACAGAGGGAGACATGGAAAAAAAACTGGATAGGGGCTCTCGAGGACCGGACTTTGGCACCCCTGTTATATTTCATCTAGTAGGTCTTTGTGCTGCATTGCATGAAATTGTGCCAGAGAATTATTATTTTTTTAATTTTACAATTTTTACCACCTAAATTGGCCCCAGAAGTTGCATTAAATTCTTAGTAGAGTTTAGTTCAAAGCAACACTTGGTAGCTTTTCAGTTTTGGTTGATTATAGTGACGCAGTTGGACAAAAGCGGTAGTGTTTTGCCATAAGGAAGACTGCTTCTTCCATGAGGACCAGCGTTCACCCGAACAGTGTTGTAAAATCATCAGAATTAAAAATCAATCTCCCGGTCGCTTGGAGATGGATTAATCAACATTTCTGTTTCCAGCGGCTGTGTGAAGGACGAATGGTAATAAGGTTATGAATCCAGTTTTGGCTAAACGATAGCATATGATGGTATTCGCGAGAAAGCGTTCACATCGACTTCAGTCTTTATAACAAATGGGAAAAGGGGGAAGTGACGTGTGCCGCAATCAGCACATTTGTAGTTTTTTTTTCGTGTGGCAGGGTTCATGCTACCCTCCTCAAAGTTAATTAGTGCCGGGTGAAAGCGATACAGACCCCCTCAAGATACAGTGCCTTGCAAAAGTATTCGCCCCCCTTGAACCTTGCAACCTTTCGCCACATTTCAGGCTTCAAACATAAAGATATAAAATTTCAATTTTTTTGTCAAGAATCAACAACAAGTGGGACACAATCGTGAAGTGGAACAAAATTTGTTGGATAATTTAAACCTTTTTAACAAATAAAAAACTGAAAAGTGGGGCGTGTAATATTATTCCGCCCCCTTGCGTTAATACTTTGTAGCGCCACCTTTTGCTCCGATTACAGCTGCCAGTCGCTTGGGGTATGTTTCTATCAGTTTTGCACATCGAGAGACTGACATTCTTGCCCATTCTTCCTTGCAAAACAGCTCGAGCTCAGTGAGGTTGGATGGAGAGTGTTTGTGAACAGCAGTCTTCAGCTCTTTCCACAGGTTCTCGATTGGATTCAGGTCTGGACTTTGACTTGGCCATTCTAACACCTGGATACGTTTGTTTTGGAACCATTCCATTGTAGATGTGGCTTTATGTTTTGGATCATTGTCCTGTTGGAAGATAAATCTCCGTCCCAGTCTCAGGTCTTGTGCAGATACCAACAGGTTTTCTTCCAGAATGTTCCTGTATTTGGCTGCATCCATCTTCCCGTCAATTTTAACCATCTTCCCTGTCCCTGCTGAAGAAAAGCAGGCCCAAACCATGATGCTGCCACCACCATGTTTGGCAGTGGGGATGGTGTGTTCAGGGTGATGAGCTGTGTTGCTTTTACGCCAAACATATAGTTTTGCATTGTGGCCAAAAAGTTCAATTTTGGTTTCATCTGACCAGAGCACCTTCTTCCACATGTTTGGTGTGTCTCCCAGGTGGCTTGTGGCAAACTTTAAAGGAGACTTTTTATGGATATCTTTGAGAAATGGCTTTCTTCTTGCCACTCTTCCATAAAGGCCAGATTTGTGCAGTGTACGACTGATTGTTGTCCTATGGACAGACTCTCCCACCTCAGCTGTAGATCTCTGCAGTTCATCCAGAGTGATCATGGGCCTCTTGGCTGCATCTCTGATCAGTTTTCTCCTTTTTTGAGAAGAAAGTTTGGAAGGACGGCCGGGTCTTGGTAGATTTGCAGTGGTCTGATGCTCCTTCCATTTCAATATGATGGCTTGCACAGTGCTCCTTGAGATGTTTAAAGCTTGGGAAATCTTTTTGTATCCAAATCCGGCTTTAAACTTCTCCACAACAGTATCTCGGACCTGCCTGGTGTGTTCCTTGGTTTTCATAATGCTCTCTGCACTTTAAACAGAACCCTGAGACTATCACAGAGCAGGTGCATTTATACGGAGACTTGATTACACACAGGTGGATTCTATTTATCATCATCGGTCATTTAGGACAACATTGGATCATTCAGAGATCCTCACTGAACTTCTGGAGTGAGTTTGCTGCACTGAAAGTAAAGGGGCTGAATAATATTGCACGCCCCACTTTTCAGTTTTTTATTTGTTAAAAAAGTTTAAATTATCCAATAAATGTTGTTCCACTTCACGATTGTGTCCCACTTGTTGTTGATTCTTGACAAAAAAAATAAATTTCATATCTTTATGTTTGAAGCCTGAAATGTGGCGAAAGGTTGCAAGATTCAAGGGGGCCGAATACTTTTGCAAGGCACTGTATAAAAGAGGTGTCGTTCAACTAGTTGTCAGTCAACATATCACAAATGTTTGGAAAATATTTTATAAAGGTTGAAAAGTTACCTTGTGTTGCTTCAAAGTCTTAACTTAAATTTCAATTGATGAAACCTGTTAAACTTGAGCTCTAAAGGTCTTCCCTGGCCTTGTGACTAATTTTGCACAATCTCCCTCCATAGAAACTCCGTCAGGAGCTCCTTTCCCACCAGGGCAGCGTGGAGGCCACTCGGGACTCTGTCGCTAAGCTGCTCCAAAGCCCCGACGCTTCCACTGCTTCAGGTCTACAGGGTTCTCTGGACGAGCTGACGTGGAGGTTCGCCGCCGCCCAGGTCAGCCAAGCTGGGCGGGAAGCCGAACTCAAGACTCTACTGCCCAAGCTGGAGAACTACGAGCGACTCTCGGGCGATCTCGAGGTCTTCATCCAGAGTCGTGCAAAGGATCTGAGCCCAGCGGGTCAACCTGATCGCAGCGTGGACGACTACAGGCAGACAGTAGAGGTCAGCATTAAGCTTTGAATTATAAATTTGAATTTATGGATCGTCAATATAATCTGAGGGTCGTTTTTACAGGAAGTAAAGTCAGAGCTGCAACAAGAAGCCCCTCAGCTGAAGTCATTCTGCAGCCTGGCAGAAGAACTCGGCACATCACAAGTTTTGGGCCGCACACAAAGCCTCCTGGAGCATGTCAAGGGCGTGTCGGATGACTTTCAGCGACTTGAAGACGACGTTAACCAAAGGTGATAAAAGGGTCCCCAATACCCCAGTGTTGAAGAATTCTAGCTTTAAAATTTCTATTTATTTTTATACAAAGTGTAAATTAGCAGAATTGAAGGTTATTATCATAATAATCTACAATAAAATGTAGCTTTTTTACAGTATACCCCCTATAAAAATGAATAAAGAGCATGTTTTTGTAGGTGTTGAGCTTTGGTGACTCAATTCATCAATGACCTGATGAACATTTGATTAGAACGGATTTGAGGTTTCCCACCAAAAAAATGCCCTTTTCCAAAACAGTAGTCGACCCGGGGCAGTAGTTGCTACGGCAACAGTGCTTGACAGCCCATCAGGCTGCACTGTCAGGGAATTTGAATAGGATTAATCCTGCTTCCAGCACAGTGAGCCTTGTTAATCACATGGACTTTGTATTTTGTGAGATAAATGTTTGTGATTTTACTGTTTTCTGCAATGTACTAAATATCTTTTCGATGATTTAAAAAATATATGAATTGCTTTAGCTCATCTGTTGTGTGTTTCTTACCCCTGATGTTTAATGGCTGTCGTGATTTTGAAGTCTTTGTACTAGATTTTCAAATGGGTTAATTTGACCTGCAAAATTCAATTGTCAGAACTTTATTTCCCCCTCACTCAGTAACCTCTCCAATCTCTTTATGTGTGTACAGTAATATCTGTCATGTAAGAAAAGCTCAACTTTTCTCCTTTTTTTCCTTTTCTGGGCAGACTGGCTGCCATTTTGGCATGTGAAGAGCAGCTCCTTCACTTCCGCGGGCTCTCCGGCTCCCTCCTCAGGTGGCTCCAGTCTGCACAGGAGCAGCTGCCCGCCAAAGAGGTCACCCTGGACACGGAGGCGCTGCAGAGGCGAGTCCATCAGCTCCAGGTAGGTCTGCAAACACACCGTGCGGTCACATTTGCTGCCTTCTGGGACTCATTTTGAATCTGACCGTGATGATATTAATACCGCCTTCAGGAGCTTCTAAAAGAGTGGGAATCACAGGCGTCCAGGGTGCAGGAGTTGAACAAGAGCGGCACTGAGCTGGAGGCACAAGTCATTGACATCACAGCCCCAAAAAGCAAAGCTGGTAAGAGATTGTTTCTCTATTAGACGTATAGTTTAGCTGAATTACTATCAGAGCACATGTAGGTAAGTAATGGACTCATCGGCGATCAATGTCAAAATAAAACGGACAATGAACATGTAACCGGTTCATGTCAATACACAATATTACTGCTGGAACGATTAATCGATTAACTTGATTAATTTGATTAGAAAAAAGCATCGAATTCAATTTTGCTGCTTCGAGAATTCGTTTAATTAAATTTGTTTTGAAAGTGTTGCATTAAGTTTTATTGATTTGGGTGGATACACTGCCCTCTAGTGGCAACAGTGAAATGCCATAACACGTCTAACATGGCTGAATCCAGCTGCACCCTGTTTAGACTAACATAAGGAATGTTTTTGTTTGAGCTATCGTTTGTTTATACATTCTTTATTTAGTTTAGTAGAGTATTAAGCAGTTTTTGGTGGGAAATATGTGTTTGAATGATTTGTTAAGAGCATTGCAAAAAGACGTTGGCATTTTATAGCATTTAAGCTAGCGGACTTTTGATACGCAAGTTAGCCAATTGTTCTTTTGTTGTACTTAGATCCTCATTTATTTATATTTTTTATACCGTTTAGCTCAGGTATTTTAATTTTAAATGCATTTACTGTGATCCCCTGCTACTTTGTGCTTCAAACCTCGTGCCCTCAGTCCATTGCATTTGTTTGTTTGTTTGTTTGTTTGTTTTTCTCAATTAAAAAATAAATGAACTAATACAGATGAGCTGTCCTGATCAGATCTCGTAGTCTCATTCTCCCTCCTGCTGCTTTTCTTCGTCGGGCAGTACACTGAAATTGCTTATTAAGGTTAACGATGATTGACAGACGTTAAGGTTTGATATTGCCAGAGATGCTTGGTAGCTGAAACTTCAAAGTGTCACATGCGTCAATCATCGTTTAGCTTGTTAAACAGTTGCTGTGGCATCTCATTGTGTGTAAGTGAGCTCAATAAAGCATTTAATAAAGACAAGCATTTTTCTACTTTATTATTTAAAAATAATTCGGTGGGGGAAAAAGTAAAAAAAAACATTTCTTATACGTATCTTTCCAATGCTAGATCTGAATGATAAATACATCGAACACACAAAAATAAATAAATAAAATAATAATTTTTTTGTTTTTGTTTTGGGGGGCGCTACTTCATCAATTATATTTTCTATTCGCATTTTATTGTTTTTTGAAAGTGCGATCTTACTTATCAATATAAATGTTATTTCAGTCATAAACACTTGTATCTTTGTTCAGCACCTTCTAAAATTTATTCTGCAATGCATTAAATCCGATTACTCAAACTAACTAATCGATAGATTAATTGATTACATCGATAGCTGGAGCCCTACACAATATTGACAGACAAACGTTTTCAGAAACTGCTTATGGTACAAACTTAAAACAATATATATTTTCTAGGGCTGTCAAAATTATCGCGTTAACGGGCGGTAATTAATTTTTTAAATTAATCACGTTAAAATATTTGACGCAATTAACGCACATGCTCCGCTCAAACAGATTAAAATGACAGCAGAGTGTAATGTCAGCTTGTTACTTGTTTTTTGGTGTTTGGCGCCCTCTGCTGGCGCTTGGGTCCAACTGATTTTAAGGCTTTCAGCACCATGAGTGAGCATGGTGTAATTATTGACATCAACAATGGCGAGCTATTAGTTCATTTTATGATTGAAAATTTTACAAATTTTAATAAAACGAAAACATTAAGAGGGGTTTTAATCTAAAATTTCTATATCTTGTACTAACATTTATCTTTTAAGAACTACAAGTCTTTCTATCCATGGATCGCTTTAAGAGAATGTTAATAATGTGAATGCCATCTTGTTGATTTATTGTTATAAAAAACTAATACAGTACTTATGTACCGTATGTTGAATGTATATATCTGTCTTGTGTCTTATCTTTCCATTCCAACAATAATTTACTGAAAAATATGACATATTTTAGAGATGGTTTGAATTGCGATTAGTTACGATTAATTAATTTTGAAGCTGTAATTAACTCGATTAAAAATTTTAATCGTTTGACAGACCTAATATTTCGTATGTTTGTGTTTTGTAGGTGCTCCCCAAATCAACAGTTCTGCTCCCGGGAGTATCAACGGAATTCATACTTGTAAAGGTTGTCAGGACATTGCTTGCAGTTGCTCATTTAACTCCGCTTTTACATGACATTTGGTCCTAAAATACATCATGTCTCCCGTCAGACCTAACAGAGATCCAGGTAGCCGTGTCCGACGTCAACGCCAGACACGAGGCACTGGGCGCGGACCTGAATGAGCGCCTGAGCCGGCTGCAGGCCTCCCTGGAGCAGAGGCAGCGGGCCAGGCGCGGCGCTGAGGAGCTGCAGAGCTGGCTAAATGACAAAGAGACTGTCCTCGCCCAGGGACATACTGCCTCGCCGTCCAAGCCGGAGGTGGTGCGTGCTCAGGCCCAGGAGAACAAGGTTATTCATGATTTTATTGTACTGTACAGTACGTGTGTGTGTATTGCCTCATATCTGGCGATACGATTCGTATCACAATTCACAGGGCACGATTCGATGTAGTCCTGATTAGTTCTGATACTACACTTGAAGACGATTATTGCGATATTTGTATATTACTTTAGAAAAAACGAATCAAAATGGACATAAGTTCGTTTATACCAATTTATTCCTGAAACCTCATCCAGCACTCAAGTAAAAATGTTTTTGTTTTATGTTTCAACAACATACGTTTTTCATTGTAACTTTCTCTTTTTTTAGTACAAACCTGCTTTAGTCCAAACCTGCTTAAATGCAGGATTCTAAATACTCCATGATTCCGTTTTAGGAGTCAAAACCAAAATGAGCCCAAATTTCACTTATAAAAGGTCTAATCTGAGCAACCACTAGAAGGCAGCGTACACAAATCTCTACTTGGTTTAGTCTAATGTTGTTGTTACTTCAGCAGACTGCAAGGCAACGCTGCTGCACGCTGCCAACTACTGTATGGGAATAGAAGTGCAGCCACTGAATTATTTCCACCAAAAACACACAAGGAAGGATTGATACCAGAATTGCGTCACGAAATATCCACGTGACTCCACAAGAGACCATATCAAAAAATGTTCATATAATTCTACCTTTTGCTTTAAACTCATTTAAACTTTTAAAAGAACTTTTTCAAGTTTTACTTAGCACCTGTTCTCACACAAGAATTGAGGCTATTGTGTTGTTCAGTTTGTTGAGATGAAAAGAAGACTCCAAAATGTGAGGCAATGTTCATAGAACACTATTTGTGCACCAAAGTGTTCGGCCAACCCTTACAATTTAATTTTACAAAATACCAACAGCTTTTAGCTGGCATGTTAATAGAAAAATTGTATTGAAAGACTGATGAAAATTCAGATTTATTCATTTTTCTGAATGCACATTTGATCTTAACAAGTTGCATTACACAACAGAACTACTTTCCCCCCCCCTAGTTTTCCCCAAAGTACATTTTTCAGATAGCTTTTGCCTTTGAGCCATAATTAGACTTAAAAACTTAAGACAAAATAGGTATAATTTTGTCAAGCTAGCTTAATACAAATATGTAACACTATAGGCCTTAGATAGGCTAACAGAAACTAGCATAAGGTTACGGTAATCATAAATATTCAAAATGCTACTTTACGTAGACTTAAACTCCCTGTTTTCCAGTAGACTGCAATACTCCTCTCCAAATTCTGACTTCGATGTGTTATGTAAAAACCCATCAAAGAAATGAACGCTAAAAAGAAATGCTAATACTAATGAAGACATTAACATCTAATAATGGCTAGGCGCTGCTGTCGGAGTTGGCAGAGCAGTCTTCTAAGGTGGAGGAGCTAAAGGGAACTCTAAGGAAACTGATTGCCGACAACCCCGATTCCCCTGAGGCTGACGCATGGAGGCAACAGCTGCAAGAGATCGGTATGTGCCACCTAATACACAATTTATACAGAGTGACCCAATTTATGATTTTTTTTCAAGACTTGTTGCCTATTTTTGCAGCAAAAAATGAGCTTCACTTTCTGTGTGTAAAAGTGCTAAAATGTTCAAAACTAGTTGTCCTCCATGTGTGGGAAGTGTTAATTTCTCGAAGCTTCTACTTGCTATTTTTAAGTAAACAACATGTGAAAGTGAGAGAAAATCTTTTCATAATACACACTCATCACAAACTACTTTTTGAGTCGGCGTCCGTGTCGAAAACGGCAAGAAAACATTTAGTAATCTCTTTTTAGCCTTAAAAAAATCTCATATATTTGATTGTAATTATTGCATTAAGTGTACACACTATGCTGCTAGTCAGGCAACAACAGTCCACATGCAAATGTTCGCACCAACAGGCACTAACGCAAGTGCAAGGCCTTTGGTGTCGAGCCTGAGGTCCCAGCACAAGTGCTTTTTCTGCATCTGCCCTAACTGCTATGCTAAAGGTAGAAATACTGTGGGGGCTGCAAACGATTAGCTGACACCACTTGTACACCTCAAACAAAGATGTGGACCTGAAGGCTGACATTAAGGAGAAATCCGATGCACTGAGGCAGTTTGATAAGTAGTAAAACTTTCACTCGTTTCCCTACTGTTGACAGCAGTACCTTACTATTATGTTTACTGAACTGAAGATGCACTGATTTATATAAAAAAATATATATACATATTTGTTCCTTGGTAGTGGTCTTATTTTTTTCTACTCAGAGGTCTTAAAATGTTCTTAAAAGCATTATATTTGCTTGTCAGAAATATGCAGACCCCCTGAATACGCTTCCGTACCCAATAACACTCTAAAGTAGAATTTTTTTTTTCTAAATTTAATCATATTGAACTCATTTCTTACCCTTGACAACATTAAACGTCAAAGTTATTTAAACTGAATCATAGAATGCTCATGTTTCACTGCTTTTGACTGTGAGTGATTGCTGCTTGCTCACAGTCAAAATGGATTGGACATTCAGCGCCGTCAATGGCAGGCAATGAGTTATTACTATGGAGGGGGGGAAAATTAGATATCAACTTTTGAGTGTATTTGTTTTCATTCAATTTAATTTTTTAAATTTGTTTTTCTTAAAGTGATCCTCGATCTTTAAGACAAGTGATTCTTAAAAGATAAATGTTAGTATGAGTTATAATAATTTGCTATTAAAACCCCTCTTAATGTTTTCATTTTAACAAAGTTTTAAAAATTATTTTAAGTGATTGGTCGCCATTCTTGTAACGTCGCAGTGCGTGACGTCACTTGTATAATTATGTAGATTTTTAGCATCCAGAGCTGTCGTATGCTAACTGTCCTCATTAAATTCGTCATCTGACGGGAACAAATCCTGGAATCGAGTGTAATCCATGTCTTGTACATTGTAACACGTGGTAGGTAGGATACGTGAATAAAAGTACCAAAAGGGGAAGACGCTTCCATTTATGCACATTTATTCACAAAAAATAATATTTCCACCTTGACTCATCGGGAGCTCAGCGGTACACACACACGCGTTACCAGACAAACTCCAACATAAAAGTATAGTCCATGTCAGAGTCACTGTCGTCACTGTAGCGTGCCATAGTGCTTTAATTATTTGGTATGATAGTCAACAAAAAAGATTACAATAGTAATCCAAATCCGCGTTTTTTTCACTCACTCGAAGATGCAGGAATTAGACCAATCCCGTGATAACATTGCAGCCGCGATCAGGCCGTCGAAGCCACAAAATAGACGGATTCGAAAAGCCGCTGTGGGACCATCGAATCCAGAAAATAGACAGATCCGAAACCAATATTGCAGCTGCGGTGGGACCGTCGGATCCAGAAAATAGACGGATCCCTTACTTGACTAAGAATCCAGGAAAAATATTCGTGCGCCAGTTGTAACGCGTGGTAGGTAGGATACGTGCATACAGGGACCAAAAAGGGGAGAAGCTGCCACTTACGCACATTTATTCACAAAAAAATAAAAATTCCACCTTGACCACTCACGTTACTCCCCTTGTTTCAATTTCACTGGAAATTGCATCCAAAAGCAGCACATCGTGGCATTTTACTTCGCGAGTTTAGGCAGCAATACGCAATTGTTGTATACACTACACATTTGGAACGATCCCCTTTACGTCATCACTGCGAGCCCGCAAAACATGGCGCCAACTATCGGTCAAAATGTGTTCTAAATATTAGAAAATATTGCCATTGATTTAACATTTTATGTGTTTCTAACAATATATTTTAGTACAAGAGAACAATTGTGGTTTATTAGAGCCTACATGTATTTAAGGTAGAGTATCACTTTAACATTTGATCAGTATATAGTTCGCAAAAATATATTTTTAGAAAATGGAAAAAATACAATATTTTATATATTAATTTTAGAGGGCTTTGGTTAGACTTAGGCATGTGCTGGTATGAGATTTTGACGCTATGATAACCATAGGCAAAAAGTAGCACAGTAGTATCACAGTATTGGAATTATAGATGTAAAATGTGTTATTTTGAGATGTACGGGTTTAAAAAAAAAAAAAATCCATTGAACAGGATTTTTTTAATTTTTCACAACATATGTGCAAATTGGAACATCACACATGAACATAATGTTTAAAAAGATGAAAAAATTTAAAAATAAAATTGAAATAAAGTTATAGACTAAACCCACAGCTCAAGTTGCTAAACATTAGAACAAAAATAATTGTTTTCCATACAAAAAGTAAAAACACTTCTAAATAAAATAAAAAATGCAGCCACTTCACACTGAGACATGCTCATTTTCTACATATTTCTCTCTCAGCCCAAGTTATGATGCAGGAATGTGAGTATGTTTACATTTTCTGGGTTAATATACCACTACTACCATTAATATTAATTAGTTGAATATTAATGGAGAGTGAGAGGAAGAGGCCGCGCGTGTGTATCACTCGTATCATTATTTACACATTATACACACCCTCTCTCAACACAGAAAGTCGCCAGAGAGGAAAAAAAATACCACAGGCTGTATTATGAAAAAAAATTTTTTTGAACAGACGTTTACAATGGCGGAAGACCTTACAAAAGTACACTAATAGCAAGGAAACTAGTTAGGCGTCTTGGCATGCTAACTAGCCACGTTAACAAGCTTACGTTATAGCATTTGTTTTACCATCGCTAAACACACTGAGCCTGCTGGAACTCTCGTAGCTGGTGGGAAACGTTCATGAAAGCATTTACTTTCCTTAAATTTTGTGTCAAGTGACAGATGATGGTCATGTTAATGTGAAATCATGTTGGAGGTGTTGCCTGCACGTCGGCTTTCCTTCCTCGTCTAAGTTGCGGCGGTCTGTTTCTTTTCGGTAGCTGTAATAATACCATACTAGCGACTTTTTTCGGGGGGGCTCAGGTGGAGACGGTGACAACAGTGTCATCGACAGAGCAAAAACCGGAGGGGGAGTGGTGAGCGCTGCCCGTCCAAGCTATTTCTCGCTGCATTTTTTAGGAAATGAAAATTAGCTAATACCGTACTATGGGATGACGGAAAATTTAAGTGGCTTTGAAACCGTGACGTTTTCATACCACGTTAAACCTGAAACCAGTAACCAGCACATGCCTAGTTAGACTATTATTTATATAAATGTTTAGTCTTTCCTCCCATTGGCTACTTTCATTTCAGACTCTCGGTGGCTCTCGGCCAATCAGACAGCGTCGCGGCGCCAAGCGGAGCTGGAGACTTGCGCCGACCGACTGGGCAGCTTCGCGGCGGCTGCGTCTCAGCTCGGCCCGTGGCTACGCGAGAAAGAGCTGATGATGAGCGTGCTGGGACCGCTCAGCATCGACCCCAACATGCTTAACACGCAGAAACAGCAAGTACAGGTATGATGTAAGAAATTACGAATAACCAAAAACGACAGTTTTTGTTTTCCTGAAAAATTGAGGAAATAAAGCATTTCAATGGCAACTTGTTGTTTTAGTTCATGCTGCGGGAGTTTGAAACCCGTCGCCCGCAGTTCGACCAGCTCACCCAGTCGGCCGAGGGGATTCTATCACAAACGCAGGACCCAAAGGAAGCGGAGGACGTCCGGACCGAGCTGGACTCCGTCTCCAAGCAGTGGAGGGACCTGACGGGCAAGCTGGACCAACGCTCGGAGCATATAGACCAAGCGCAGGGCACCAGCGAGCGTTACCAAGCGCTGCTACGCGAGCTCTCGGCTAGCGCGGCCACTCTAGCTGAGCGTCTGGACGGTCAGGCAGAGCTGAGCGCCCGGCCTGAAGCGCTGAGGCAGCGTCTGCAGGAGACTGGGGAGATCCGCTCGGAGCTGGAGAGGCGGCGTGGCGAGCTGGCCGAGGCCGAGCAGCTGTGCGAGGAGCTCAGCGCCATCGTGGCTGAACCTTACCTAAAGGATGAGCTGAAGAAGAGGCTCGAGAGTGTCAGAGCGCCGCTCAAGAGCTTAGAAGAACGTGCAGGTGAGGAAAATGGCCTGAAGCCTCCGTTAAATAGGCCCCCCATCAGACACAAATTTATATAAAAATGACGTCAATCGTTTGTGCCACGTAAGGCTTGTTTGTGTTGTAAAAAGTTTCGTTCGTATTGCTATCGTTTTATAGATATTGAGATATTAATTTTGAGTGATGATGTCAGCTTTTCCATATCCAACTTTCGCGGCTGACGGAACGTACCAACTCTCACAATAACAGAGTTGTCCCAACAACTAGCGCAAACGTAGCACAAACAAACGGCAATCCTTGGAGTCCAGTTTGCAGTAAATAGGGGGCTTGAGATATTAATTTCGAGTGATGACGTGACTCATTTTGCAACCCTATTCTCTAAAATCCTGCTACCGTAATTACCAAATATTCTGAATAATGTGTTATAAAAATGTTACCTTAGCTAATTAATCCTTTATTATTTACCAGTGTTGTCACAGATTACTTGAAAACATTTTAATTACTGATTACGCCTCAAAAAAGTAATTTAGTTGCTTTACTGATTACTTTATTATCAAAGTAACTAAACTAACAAATAACTGACAAACTGCATGGAATTTGTTGAAACTCCACCGACTAATTAAAACCCGCTAACGCGAAGATTAAGCGTAATGTCAAAAATTCTGAATTTCGTGTTCGTGTTAGGGTTAACACAAGGGTCGGCAACCCAAAATGTTGAAAGAGCCGTCGTAGGCCAAAATAACAAAAAACAAATATGTCTGGAGCCGCAAAAAATTAAAAGGCTTATAGAAGTATTATAATGAAGGCAACACATGTTGTATGTATCTACTGTATATTAGCTATATTAGCCTACTATCAAAATGACTAAGCTGGCTATGAATACATAATGAGCCCTCATGATTAAATGTTTATTTTCCTTGCAGTGCTTTCTATAGGGAATGAAACACCACGTGACTACTTGTTGTTGTCTGATAATGCTTCAAGTTTAACTTCATTACAGTATTGATGAATTATGTGTAATTTCTTTGAAAAAAACTAAAGAAATGCAATTAAAAAATCCAAATATTGATGTCATTTGTATTTTTAAAATTCGAAAAAAAAATAACAAAATAGAATGTGCAAAACGTGGCTCTTATGTGGACAATAAACGTAGTGCAACAAAACGCAAAACAGAAAAATAAAACGGCACCCTTTTGCAAAGGTAAAGTATAAAATCTGAGTTCACGTACCTGCGTGAAAGCGATGGGTGTTCAATATCAATCACATCACACGACTCATCGCAGAGTATGTTGCCACTAAATGAATGTCCTTGATTTGCTGATTGGTGAAGTTGCCTGCCATTTTATGGCCTTTTCTTCACTGTCTTAGTGCAAGAACCGTGTATTTGATTTTCTGTATTATCGCGGTTTTGTTTTTTAAGTCTGCAAATAGGTGTTCTGATATGTTGATGAATGACTTCTTTATTTACCAGTCACCATCTGTGAACGGTTTTCCACACTTTATTTATCCCGTGTTGCAACAAAGCTCGCAGCAGTAGTGGAGTTAGGAGATGCAATTAACTTTTAAATCTATTTTTGCACTCTTCTAATTTCTCCAGAAGTACTGCAATTGCACTTACTGGGTACTCGGCTGCAAAAGTAGTATGCCTTTCCTGCAAATGTCTTTCCACATTACTCCTTTTGTGATTTGACAACTTCTCACTACAGAGCAAACATTCAGAAAATCCTTCCGCATTGGCAATGAATGCAATTGATTTGGCCCAAGAAATTTTAAATCCTCTTTTCTACTGTTTTTTTTTTTTTAAATAGAAAAATATGTCGCAGGCTATGACGCAAATCTTCGTTGACAGAAATGTTGAGATGTAATAATTATTGTACATTTTTACAGCATTGGAAAAAGATTGTTTGTGTCATGTTTGTCTTCCTACAGAAACCATCTTAAAACAAAATATATATATCCCTCCCTTTATCCATTTTTAAACATTTTTGAAACGCTCCAGGGAGCCACTAGGGCAGCGCTAAAGAGTCGCATATGGCTCTCAAAACACTGGTCCCGACCCCCAGCATATCAGTGCCAATGTAAAACAATGCAAATTGACTGCACAATAATCAATAACACACAAATGAATTGCACAGTGCAATAAACACAAAGGTGGGAGTGGGCGCGGATGCGCACGCACAACCCGGAAGCATGGCATACACACACGCGGTCAATTTGGCCACAAGGCGGCAACTAAGCACATTACACTCAATCGAACTTACACCACATCCCAAAGATGCAAAATGAACACGTCACCTCACGGCATAAATGTGCAACACGAAATTTGATGTAAGCAATGGTCGTTGACTACATGCCTTTGCAACGGCAAAGCTACGAAACAGCCACGCATGTGGCGGCTCTAACCTATCGCTGGAACCCTCCAGAATGAAGGAAAAATACCTACGTTCATTCATGGAAGCGCACAGATCAACATTCCCTCGCACATCCTAACAGGTTGCTGCACTAGGCTCAAATGTGCACCACGTTCCTCACGCCTTTCTCAGTCACAAAACACTTAGCGCGTGTGACGCGAGACCAAAACAAGAAGAATTATGAGCGGTTACCATGGAAACAAACACGTAGCAGAAACCTTCTTAAAAATTTTCTATTCAAAATGCTCCTCGTACGTGACTACATTATACTTCATTCTTCATACAATATGAGGCAATAACAAAATAGTAACGCACAAACACTCAGGAAACTAACGCGTTACAACACTATTTATTACCTAATGAATAGTATGTAGCAGAAAAAATGAAGAATTATGAAGCGAAAATGTCCTTCAATTCTGGAATGACCCTTTACCTTTTTGATTTCTCCCCAGCCGACGGTCTATCTCAGCTGCAGGCCGCGCTGTCCTCCACGCAGCAGTTTCAGCAGATGTTTGACGACGTGCGCTCCTGGCTCGATCGGCAGACTGAGCTCAAGGACTCATCGCCGGACGCGCTGCCCTGCCATCCCGAAGCGATCCGTTCGCTGCTGTCCGACACCGCCGACCTCCAACGCTCCGTGGCGGCCCAGCGAGGTTCTTACGAGTTGATCCAAGCGGAAGGCGCGTCGCTGCTCGCCGCCCTGCCCGCCGGCGGGGACGAGCGTGCCGCCTTGCAGTCCCGCTTAGATAGCTTGCGGCAGGACTGGGAAGAGGTCAACACGAGGCTGTCGGAGCGGGAAAGCAGACTGAAAAGCACCCTGAGCAAGGCGGAAATTCACGAGCGACACAAGGCCGAGTTCGCGCCGTGGCTGGATGAATGCGAGGAGAAAGACGCGGAGATCCAGCCGTCGCTCGACTCGACGGGTCTGGATGAGGCCCTGCAAAAGGCCAGGGGGCTTGCACTAGAACTGGAAAGACGGCAACCCTTACTGGAGGCGTTTAATACGGCCGCTGATCAACTGTTGGAGCAGTGTTGCCTCGGAGAGGAGGAGGTACTTCCTTTTTTTTTTTTTTCTGAATTTGGAAATGCCCATACAGTCTTAGTCATATTTTAGTCATTTCAAACTGTGTTTTGTCTTCGTCTGGATTTAGTCAACGAAAACTCAAATTTCGTCTATTTTTAGTCAACGCTCGACAATCCTCAAAATATTTTTATCTACAAACTTCAAAAGTTTTAGTCCATGAATAAATAAATAAATAAAAGATTTACAACAATTTTGAATGAACATGACAGACGAACACATAACTGTAGAGTCTCACCTGGAGGTCACGAACTATATGTAAAATGTTTTTTCAAGAGTTTAAGAAGACAAAAGAAGCTAAATACTAATGCTAACGCGAACGCTATGCTAAAGCTAAAAGTTAGTTTAGTATGTGATAATCACTCAGCACAGGCCTTTAAAGGCTAAAGCAGCATGGTATAGCCAATAAAAGAAAACAAAAACTTACCAAGCAGCACCTGGCACATATGTAAATGGGTACCGGCTAGTGAGTAAGCGTGTCTGTGTGTGCATGTCACATGAGTGACACGACCAAACACTGCTAAAGGCTTGCTAACTACACACACAATAAGAAAATATCACACATGGTAAATTTATGACGGAAACTATGGCGAATTTTCATTTTGTCCTCTTGTCGTCAGACGACAACTGGCATCCATCTCGTTATGTTTTATTCACCCAATACATGTTTTCAGCGCGTCATCGTGGCGTCATCGTCATGAAAAAAATTGTTCGTCGACGAAATGTTTTTGTTATTGTCATTGTTGACGAAAACAACACTGCTGCTTAAGATGGTTAGTTTTTTTTCCTTCTTAAACAATGGTATTTTTTTTCTCAGCACATTGAACAGTCATTGTTATATTTTGAGAAATAAGACTACCTATCTATTACATAACCACGTTAAGCCGAATAGATACAAAAAAAATCATTGAATTCCGGCGAGAGAAGCCGAATAGATACAAAAAAAATCATTGAATTCCGGCGAGAGAAAAAAAATACAGAAATGAAGCATCATTCGTCCAAAGAACAAAGAGTGCACTCTAGTGAAGAAAACATACTATTATGATACTAAAAGGATCATATCTTCAGTTTTCCGTGGTCAAACGGTGCCAAATAAAATATGAGAGAGACGTTAACTAGGGCTGTCAAACGATAAAATTTTTTAATCGAGTTAATTACAGCTTAAAAATTAATTAATCGTAATTAATCGCAATTCAAACCATGTATAAAATATGCCATATTTTTCTGTAAATTATTGTTGGAATGGAAAGATAAGACACAAGACGCATATATACATTCAACATACGGCACACAAGTACTGTATTTGTTTATTATAACAATAAACCAACAAGATGGCATTAACATTATTAACATTCTGTTAAAGCGATCCATGGATAGAAAGACTTGTAGTTCTTAAAAGATAAATATTAGTACAAGTTATAGAAATTTTATCTTAAAACCCCTCTTAATGTTTTCGTTTTATTAAAATTTGTAAAATGTTCAATCAAAAAATAAACTAGTAGCTCGCCATTGTTGATGTCAATAATTACACCATGCTCACTCATTGTGCTCAAACCCATAAAATCATTTGGACCCAAGCGCCAGCAGAGGGCGCCAAACACCAAAAACACAAGTAACAAGCGGACACTACACTGCTGTCATTTTAATCTGTTTGAGCGGGGCATGTGCGTTAATTGCGTCCAATATTTTAACGTGATTAATTTAAAAAATTAATTACCGCCCGTTAACGCGATAATTTTGACAGCCCTAGTTAAAACCCGTGCTTTCGGGTCATGTTCAGTGGTCTGTCAAATAAGTTTTTACGGTCCTTTAAAGGCACCATGTGACAGAAAAGGCCGGCATGATCATAGAACGGTAAGCTTGAATCTGATTGGTATAATGGAGTCATGGGATTATTGTTGCGACGTCTCATTGGTGAAAGTGCTAGCACCATTGTTGGCGTCCCTGACAAAAGAAAAAAAAGGAAAACATTACATATTAGTATAATAAAGAGGAAAAATGTAACGACTAGTGTAGTCCAAAGTAATGAAGTAATAGTTTCTTCACAAATCTACTCAAGTAAAAGTAAAAATTATCGCTGAGTTAAACTATTCTGAGAAGTTTTGTTTTCTCAAGGTACTCAAGTAAATGTAATGTGTTAATACCCACCTCTGCTTGTAGACCTCAATTCATTCGCTGCCATTGAGTCATCCACATCAAATGTTTTTTAACTGGCAAGGCTGGCCTTGAGTGATCATGTTTCACTGCCATTAACGGCGTTAGACGTCCAATCCAGTTTGACAGGGGGGCTGTCAGTGATCCAACGAGTTCCAGCCAGTGACTTATTGTTTAAAAATAAAAGGAAATCTGCCCCAGAATTTGCATTAAATTCTGTTAAAAGTGGCCTTAACAAAGCCTCAAATAGTCTTAAATGTCACTTGATCAAACCTGGAAGAATTCTAATTCGAAGTTATTGGGCCAGATCTTGCCCTCACGTCTTGAGTTTGACACCTGTGGGATACTCTCCCTCCATGGATTTGCCAAACTTTTTGCTAGTATACTGTTCCGATGAACTGCACTGGAAATGAGATAAGTAATTTATCACCTTGTCTATAAAATATGTTCATATATGATAACAGTAAATGTTGTCTTGTCAGGTCCGAGACGAGAAGGCGCAGCTGAACAGGCGTCTGGATGCCCTCGGCGAGCGTCTCATCGGTCGTACGTCGCAGCTTGAGGAACTCTCAGGTCGTCTCAAGGAGTTTGACGAAGGTCGACAAGCGGTAGAGAGACGCCTGGAGGCCGCCAAGCACCAAATCGAAGTCCAGGAAGCTTTAGGACCGCAGGTACTTCAAGACATTTATTCAGATTTACTTGATTTTGACAAAGGCTGATATTTTAACAATGTGAAATATGTGCCTTGGCTCCAAAACACTAACGGAAAAGTGTCTCCGTTTCAGGCGTGTAGCGCCAAAAGCCTGGAGAGACTGAGGAGCCAGCAGGAGAACTTGGCGTGCCTGCAACCCCAAGTGGTTTATCTGCGGGACCTGGCCCAGGGGCTGGTGCAGGACGCCCCCCAGAGGCCGGAGGGCAGCGCCGAGGGCGCTCAAAGGCTGCAGGAGCAGGCAAAACATACTCAGAGCGAGTTTGACGATGTCACCAGCAAGGTGAATAGATTCTAGATAGCTCTCTGCTTATTTGATCTTTGGGTTTTGGCATTAATCGTGTTATAGAACTCGCTCAAGATAAGTCAAAACAGGTGTCAAACTCAAACAGGTGTCTGAGGGCCAGATCTGGTCCTTCAGATCCTCTTGTGTGGCCCAGGAAAGTAAATCACGTGCCACGAATTCATGTTGAGAGAATTTTTTTTTTTTTTTCCTTTTCTGGAAAAATAATCAAATGAAAAAAAATAACACTTATTTGATTTTGTAGTTTTTTTATGTTTTTTTTTTTTTTTTTTTTTTTTTTTTTTAAATAAAATGTAAAAAAAATAAAATAAAATAAAAAAAAAAGAAGAAATTTGCTATTTTCACCCTTTCTAAATGTAAATAAATACATAGATTATTAAAATTATAATAATGATAATAAATTATTAATATTATAATTAATTATATATTAATATATTAAATATTATAATTAATACAAATTATAAGAATAAATACATATTTTTTTTAAACTGCATTTTTACTGCTTTTTTGTGTTTTTATTTTTTATTTACTATGTAAATAAAAATAAAAATCTCCCCTAAAAAAGATCCATGAGTTGGGGCAACCCTGTACTGGAGACATAAGCCCCTTTCAGACCTGTATCCCGGTAAATTCCCGTGTAAGGTGACGCGAGATTTAGTCATTGCTTTCACACATGGAGAGAGATCCCGGGAATAACGTGGATTGGACACTTTCACAGACTTTGACAGCCGAATCTGTGCGCTATTTGCGGGGACGGCGGCTGGCATGATTTTATAACCCGGACATTGCGCCATTTAGGGCTGCAGCTATCGATTATTTTAGTAGTCGATTACTCAATTAACTAGTTAGTTCGAATAATCGAGTAATCGGATAAGGAACATAAAAAATTTAAATACCTTAGCTGAGCCTCAAACGGTATAGAAAATAAACAAATAAGAATCTAGGTACAACAAAAGAACAATTTTTTTTTATTTTTTTTTTTTTACAATGCTCTAAACAAAAGGTTCGGACACATATTCCTACAAAAATTGGCTAAATATACCTTTAAACTAAAGTATGAATGCATGAACAAAAACATTAGCTCAAACAAAAACTGAACTTATGTTGGTCTTAACAGGGAGCAAATGGATTCAGCCATGTGAATGTGGAAGACTACAGGGCAGTATATCCACCCAAATCAATAAAACTAAAGGCAAACACTTTCAAAACAAACCATCACAACGCCACTTTAATTAAACGAATACTCGAAGCGGCAACATTTTATTTGAATATTTTTTTCTAATCGAATACTCGAGTCAATCCATTAATCGTTGCAGCACTAACGCAATTTTTGGTCAGCAATGGGCAACAAAATTAACCACACATTTCCCATGATAGACGATGGCTCTACGATCCAGTAGGAATTTAATTTAGTTTTGTTTTTAGTTTGATTTTGCCATGTTGATAATTGCGATATTTGTTTACACTTTTCGTCTTACTAACGAAGAAAGAGGAAATGACAAACCATGATATTTACGTCATCAGTCATCCTGCTGTGACACCGTTACTTTAACGCCTACTTTAACACATACTGCTTCATGGGAAAGTCCCGGACATTATACTAAGACGCGACTCTGTCCGTGTCATCGCCGTGTCAATCGACCCGGGTAATTACTTTCACACATAAGGGCTACACGTTTAAATCCTGGGATTTTAATGGCGTATAGGTATGTGTGAAAAGGGCGATAAAGGCACTCCTTAGAAAACCATAACGATGATGTGGCACGTGACAAAGATTAGTTTGACACCTCTGCTATAGTGAGACTGTATAAAGACATTTTGAAAAACATGAGCAAAAAGTGTTTCTCTACAAAAGGCACACACAACTGTAAAAGTCTGTTAAAAAAACGATCACTTAAAAATGTTCAATATTACAAGCATGCGAATGATGAACCACATTTGAGGATTACAGTGGCGTAAATATTAGCAAAACTTTCTCGTTGAATGAGTTATACTTCACATCTGAGCTAAACAGTTTACAACAAGTGTATATTTTCACATGTGTTATCACGCTGAAAGAAAGCAGAGCTACAGAAACCGTTTGGCTTTTTGACTTCCTGCATCCGAATATGGTCATCGTAGACTTTGAAGCGTTTGAAATGTAAACCAGTTTTTGGCAGGTGCCGCTCTGTCGTATTTCTCAATGGACACTTTGCTAGGCACATCTGCTCACACTTGTATACTTTGTGTGTACAATCAATTTGTGCATATTGTTTGCATGCGACGTTGAAAATACTGGGCTGTATTTGTGTTGCATATTTCATGTCTGTACATGTCCTGGATTTCAAACGTTTATACTAGGGCTGTCAAACAATTAAAATTTTTAATCGAGTTAATTACAGCTTAAAAATTAATTAATCGTAATTATTCGCAATTCAAACCATCTATAAAATATGCCATATTTTTCTGTAAATTTTTGTTGGAATGGAAAGATAAGACACAAGACGGATATATACATTCAACATAAGGTACATAAGTACTGTATTTGTTTATTATAACAATAAATCCACAAAATGGCATTAACATTATTAACATTCTCTTAAAGCGATCCATGGATAGAAAGACTTGCAGTTCTTAAAAGATAAATGTTAGTACAAGTTATAGACATTTTATATTAAAACCCCTCTTAATGTTTTCGTTTTAGTAAAATTTGTAAAAATTTCAAACAAAAAATAAACTTGTAGTTCACCATTGTTGATGTCAATAATTACACAATGCTCATGTGGTGCTGAAACCCATAAAATCAGTCGCACAGAAGCGCCAGCAGAGGACGACAAAACACCGAAAAACACAAGTAACAAGTGGACATTACACTGTGTTGTCATTTTAACCTGTTTGAGCGGGGCATGTGCGTTAAATGCGTCAAATATTTTAACGTGATTAATTTCAAAAATTAATTACCGACCGTTAACGCTATCATTTTGACAGCCCTACTAAAAATATATTTTTTTACCTTAAAATATTCAACAAATGTGTCAATCTCAAAATATAAGACAACAACCAGTGCGAAAAATAGAAATGTAAAGCATGAAAATCACAGATTTTCTCTCTTTTTTTTTTTTCCCCTCCAGTTGGAGCAGTGTTGCTCCACACTGGAGTCACGTCTTCACGGGGTGGGCGAGGTCCAGTCACACGTACGCGACGTCTTCTCACGCCTGGCGGACCTGGACGACGAGCTGGACTCGCTGGGCCCAGTGGGACGCGACGCCGACTCGCTGGCCTCCCAGGCGGACACGCTAGGGGGCTTCCTCTCGCGTCTGGCCGCTCTACGCACGGAATTGGAGGCGCACGCCGCAGATTGCACGGCCATGTTGCGCCGCGAAGGCTCTTCTCCCGATCTGCTGGCTCTCAGGCGCGAGACGGAGGCGCTTAGTCGGCAGGCTGGAAAGGTGAGATGAGGAAAACTTTAATGAAAGTCTCATACGAAAAGTACCATAAAACTAATTTTAAAAATGGAAACAAATTGACAAAATGTTGAGCAAAATTTATTTTTACAATTTTAAGAAATATTTTGCAAAATTGGAAGAATGTGCAATATAGTGCTGCAACGATTAATCGATTAACTTGAGTAATTCGATTAGGAAAAAGATTCAAATTAAATTTTACTGCTTCGAGTATTCGTTTAAATAAGTGGCGTTGTAATGGATTGTTTTGAAAGTGTTTGCATTTGGTTAAATTGATTTGGGTGGATACACTGCCCTCTACTGGACACAGTGAATATGACATAACTCATTTCACATGGCTAAATCGAGCTGCATCAGAGCTGCTCCCTGTTAAGACTAACATAAGCTAAGTTTTTGTTTGAGGTCATGTTTTGTAATGCAATCATAATTTAGTTTATAGGTATGTTTGGCCGTTTTTTTGGTGGTAATATTTGTTTGAACCATTTGTGAAGAGCATCATAAAAAAAATTTTTTTTTTAAAGTTTGCATTTTATAGCATGTAAGCTAATGGACTTTTGCTATGTAAGTTAGCAAATTGTCCTTTTGTTGTACTTAAATAGTTTTTTTTGGATACAATTTGAGGCTCAGCTCAGGTATTTTATTTTTTTATGTTCCTGAGCCGATTACTCGATTATTCGAACTAAGTAGTTCAATCGATTAATCAACGACTGAAATAATTGATAGCTGCGGCTCCAGTACAATATGGAAAAAAAATCCCTTAGTAAAATGTAAATTTAAAAGATGTTTTTATTTAATTTTAGTTTTTACAAATTTATAACCAAAAAGATCCCAAAATAATATAATTTTGTTAAATCAAATTTTATGTAGTGCGTACAACGTAATTATGTGCGCTGCTATTAGTTCGTCAAATGAAAGAAAAATAACATTTTAAAATAACCTTTTATTTATTAAGTAAAATCAAATGTACCAATTATTAATTTAATAAAAAATAGGAACATTATTCAAACAGATTTGTAAAATTCTAACAATTTTATAAAAATGAACAAAATTGCCTTTTTAGACATACCGTAATTTTCGGACTATAAGCTCCTACTTTTTTCCTTCAATTTGAATTCTGCGGTTTATTTGTTGATTTAAATTTTGTGAATAAGTAACACTTTATTTGACAGCGGCGTCGTAAGATTGTCATAATTGTGACTTGACACGATCATGGGCATTACTGAACGCTTATGACAGATGTCATTAAGTGTCATCCGGCAAATTATTTCACTAATTCCATTTATGTCCAGCTCGGACCTTTTACATCCATTGAAAAGTGAGATGATTTGCCGGATGACACAAAATGACAGCAGTCATAAGCATTCATTAATGCTCATGGAAGTGTCATCTCATAAATATGATAGCCTTATGGCGCCACTATCGAATAAAGTGTTACCAAATACTGTAACTAGCAATTAATGAAACAACTGGAACAATAACCGAAGAAATGATTAGCGCAGAACAGGAATTTTGATTGTTCGCATCTGTAGCTCTGTAATGCATGCTAGGAGGCATTTTAGACAACAGCATTGTTGACAGCAGGTGGCAGCAGAGATTGACCGTCTCCCCCAAGGGTGCAGTGATGAAGCAATGAAGCTTTGCAGCCAATTGGTTCAAAGCTTCATGGTGGTTCATTTGGTCTTCTGACAGACTTATGATGCCGCTGTCAAATAAGGTGTTACCGGTTAATATCTTTTGGTGTAAATATACCATAATACTGTGAGGACCCCTGCGGCTTATAGTCCAGTGCGGCTTACAGTGGGGCAAATAAGCATTTAGTCAACCACTAATTGTGCAAGTTCTCCCACTTGAACATATTAGAGAGGCCTGTCATTGTCAACATGGGTAAACCTCAACCATGAGAGACAGAATGTGGGAAAAAAAAAACAGGGTATCACATTGTTTGATTTTTAAAGGATTTATTTGCAAATCATGGTGGTACTGGTAAATAAGTATTTGGTCAATACCAAAAGTTCATCTCAATACTTTGTTATGTGCCCTTTGTTGGCAATAACGGAGGCCAAACGTTTTCTGCAACTCTTCTTAAGCTTTTCACACACTGTTGCTGGTATTTTGGCCCATTCCTCCATGCAGATCTCCACTAGAGCAGTGATGTTTTGGGGCTGTCGTTGGGCAACACGGACTTTCAACTGCCTCCACATATTTTCTATAGGGTTGAGATCTGGAGACTGGCAAGGCCACTCCAGGACCTTGAAATGCTTCTTACGAAGCCACTCCTTTGTTGCCCTGGCTGTGTGTTTGGGATCATTTTCATGCTGAAAGACCCAGCCACGTCTCTTCTTCAATGCCCTTGCTGATGGAAGGAGATTTTCACTCAAAATCTCTCGATACATGGCCCCATTTATTCTTTCCTTTACACAGATCAGTCGTCCTGGTCCCTTTGCAGAAAAACAGCCCTAAAGCATGATGTTTCCACCCCCATGCTTCACAGTGGGTATGGTGTTCTTCGGATGCAATTCAGTATTCTTTCTCCTCCAAACACGAAAATCTTTGTTTCTACCAAAAAGTTCCATTTTGGTTTCATCTGACAATAACACATTCTCCCAGTCCTCTTCTGGATCATCCAAATGCTCTCTAGCGAACCGCAGATGGGCCTGCACGTGTACTGGCTTCAGCAGGGGGACACATCTGGCAGTGCAGGATTTGAGTCCCTGGCGGCGCATTGTGTTACTGATAGTAGCCTTTGTTACTGTGGTCCCAGCTCTCTGTAGGTCATTCACTAGGTCCCCCCGTGTGGTTCTGGGATTTTTGCTCACCGTTCTTGTTATATCATTTTGACTCCACGGGGTGAGATCTTGCATGGAACCCCAGATCGAGCGAGATTATCAGTGGTCTTGCATGTCTTCCATTTTCTAATAATTGCTCCCACAGTTGATTTCTTTACACCAGGCGTTTTACCTATTGCAGATTCAGTCTTCCCAGCCTGGTGCAGGTCTACAATTTTGTCTCTGGTGTCCTCCGACAGCTCTTTGGTCTTGGCCATAGTGGAGTTTGGAGTGTGACTGATTGAGGTTGTGGACAGGTTTTTGGGTTTCTGAGTGGAGCCTCGTTAGAAGTTAGACCTCTTTGACAGCCAGAAATCTTGCTTGTTTGTAGGTGACCAAATACTTATTTTCCATTTTAATTTGGAAATAAATTCTTTAAAAATCAAATGTGATTTTCTGTTTTTTTTTTTTTTCCATATTCTGTCTGTCATGGTTGAGGTTTACCCATGTTGACTATTACAGGCCTCTCTAATCTTTCAAGTTGGCACAATTAGTGGTTGACTAAATACTTATTTGCCCCACTGTATCTATGAACATCTGTCGTTTTCGGGTCAAATTTGGTGGGTGGCGGCTTATAGTAAGGTGTGCCCTATAGTGTGAAATTTACGGTACAAATAAAGCATTTTAGAGAAAAAGAAAAAATATTTTAAAACATTTAAATTTGAAAATGTATTTTAAAAAAAGTTGATTACAAAAAATGGCACAAAAATGGAGGGAAGGAATTCATCATTTGAAACACTTGTTTTACAAAAATCAAACGAATTTACACATGTTAAGGGAAAAAAATCCTAAATAAAATTTAGCACTCTTACGAAAATGATCAAATTTTCATAATGCAGGCAAATGTTTTTTCAAACATAGAAAACTATTACATTGGAAATTTACAACATATATTGACGCCATACCCTGCACGCCGTCTCGCCTACAGCTGAACGAGCGCGGCCAGGCGCGTCTGGTCCAGATCGAGGACGCCTCCGAGCGGGTGGGCGACTTCTACCGGCTGGTGAACGAGCTGCAAGGCCTGCTGGGGGCCGCCGAGAAGGGTCTCGACACGCAGAGCGTTGTGGGTTCCGAGGTGGACGTCATCAAGCAACAGCTAAAAGACTTCAAGGTAGGACTCGCTTTTTCGTTTGACTCAGTAGCGCCTCCTAAAAAAACAAACTCATTACTGCATTATGATTGGACTGTTTCAATCACGAAAGCAACCATGTTGCCTCCTCGTGTAGCCGACCTCAGGAATGTGCTTTACAGGCGCCGCTCTTAGTAGTTTATAGCTTTTTCTTCACAGGAGTGCGGGCTGCCCTTTCGGTCGCCACGCCGTCGCTAAACAGCTCATTTAATGGCTGCGATGTCACTTCCTGTGTGCTTGTGAAGCCCCGGGAGACTGTCTTTTTACAAGTGATGGATGGCTCATGCAATGTGGTATTTGAAACATTCCAGCATTCATTCTTTCTGACGGCCAGTAAAGAAAAAGAAAGCGCCTCCGCTGCTTCGAGCACGCGTAGGAGGATGGAATAGCGCCGGTTTGAGTTTTCTGACTCGCATCTTTTTCCCTCATTCTGCAGATTTATCCAACTCCCACATTTGTCACACACAAGATTTGCTTTTGAACTCGTGGAGCTGATTCATTAGAGTTTTATATGTTGTGGCGAGTTGTCAAACTTGATCGCCGTACTGCTCTTGCTAATGTTTCCTAAATTGGCGTCCCCCATCTGTTTTGAGTACATGGTTGAAATTCGAGAGTGATCATGAAGATATTCTAGGAGGAGTTTGTTTTTGAAATGACCACTGGGAAATAAGCCTAAAATGTAAGATTTTATCCAAAATGGCAGACTTCCTGTGTCCTATATTAGGACTTTTTAATCATGATAAATAAGCTTACACAATTTTGTTGCAGAGTCAAACTACACTTTTAACTTTTCCAGCATGGTTTCATTAAGCTTTTTTTTTTTTTTTTTTTTTTTTTTTTGCGTCTACTGTAATGATAGTAGGGGTGTGACCAATGATAGTAGGGGTGTGACCAGAGCTGGGTAGAGTAGCCAAAGCTTTTACTCAAGTAAGAGTAACATCTAAATAATATAACTCAAGTAAAGTAAAAGTAGGCATCCAAATATTTAATAATAAATATTAGTTGAAAGAATACTCAAATAATGAGTAACATTGTGAGTAACTGCTTACCATGTCAGTTTATTTAAAAAAAAATAACGGTACACAGGTAGTCCCCGGTTTACGAACGAGTTCCATTCCTCCACTGGTGATGTATCCCGGTTTTCTGCGTAAGTCGGAATTAATCCTTTAAATACCTCAAAACACCCTCTTATAAAAGAAAAAAAAAATCCAAAAATGTCTTAAACGTCATTGTACTGTCCTCGCAAAGACGTTGCCGCTAAGTCCTAGTTAGATAGTGAGCTAAGCTCCGAAATGACGATACCAGGCGTCCGTGTGCTTTGCTGACTTTATTCGGCTGCTTATGACATCAACACTTGCAGAATGAAACTAAACTAAAATGAAATTAAATCCGTCTCATCTTCAAAAACAGCAATTCAAACTTGCGCTTACAAGTAGCTGCTGATACAGCAATTACAAAGGATTAGCATGCATCAGTTAGCATCCGCGCATCATCAAAAACAATGAACAAAATAAAAGCATGCATCACAAAACAAAAGTCAGCATTTAAAAATAACAACAACAAAAAAACGATGATATGCAGGCATCGTAAAATAAACATCGCATCAGTCGGGTCGGTTGTAACCTGGGGACTACCTGCATTTTTTTTCTCAACACAACTTCATCTTGGCTACCATAGACACTAATAGATTTCCAATCCATTTTTACTCGGAGGTCTAGCAGCAATAATTTGCAGTGTGCTTTAGATGTTTTTTTTTTTTTTTAATTTTTAATGTACTGTAGTTGGGGATTTATTAGTTTCCTGTTTTATGGTGATGATGTCATCCAACTTCCCCACCTCCTACAGATTCAGGTAGTCACCGGGTTACGAACGAATGCCGTTCCTACGCTGGTGACGTAACCCGAATTTCCGCGTAAATCGAAATTAACGCTTGAAGTACCTCTAAAAACCCTCCTAAATCTCAAAATATCGATCCAAAAACATGTATTGTACGTCATTGTATTGTCCTCGCCAAGATGTTGGAGCTAAATCCTAGATAGACAGCAAGCTAAACTGTAATCTTTCCCCCTCTCTTCGTTGGAGCAAATGGGCTCTTCCTCGTGCGTGCGCTGTAATTGGTGTGCGCAAATACGTTGTTCTTCGTGTTTACAGTGATCCCTTGCTACTTCGCGCTTCAAACTTTTTTTCCCCCCAATAAATAAATGAATAAATAAATAAATAAATACAGATGAGCTGCCCCGAGCCAATCACGTAGTCTCACTCTCCCTCCTGCTGCTCTTTGTTGGTCAGGCAGTGCACTGGAGTTGCTTATTAAAATTAACGATGATTGACAGATGTTAAGGTTTGTTTTTGCCACAGATGTCTGGAACTGGAAGCCAAAACTTCAAAGTGCCGCATGCGTCAATCTTCATTAAACTTGCTATACAGTTGCTGAGGCATCTCATTGCTCAAGTGAGCAGCTTGAGCGAATTTGAGTGTATTCACTCAATGAAGAATCTAATAAAGAAAAGCATTTTTCTGTTTTGTTCTTGTTTAAAAATAATTTGGTGGAACAGTAACATGTTTAAAACGTATCATGATTATTACATTTGAAGTGCTTAAAAAAACATTAAAATATATATAGTTCTTTGGAAAAAAAGTAAATAAAAAAAACCCATCATATATGAATCTCTTTCCAATGGTACATCTGAATGAATACCTTGAACACACACAAAAAAGATACAAAAAAAAAAATAAAAATTGGGTTGGTACTTCGAGGTTTATCACTTATTGCGGCGGGTCTGGTCCCCATTAACCGCAAAAAAACGAGGAATCACTGTACATGTGCTCATACTCGCGTACGGAAGTACTACCTGCACTACGCTTCCTGCACCAAAATAAAAGCATGCATCACAAAACAAAAGCCAACATGATGATCAAATACACATTTTGCCAGAAGGCAGAACAGTCATATTAATAAAATAAAATTAAAAAATAAGATACTGTGAGGTACAATAAGGCAGTGCTCCCCAACCTTTTTTGCACCATGGAGCGGTGTCATACGGGCCTTTTTTTCCATAGACTGGCAATGTGTGGCAGAAAATTATATAGTAAATATAAAATAACACGATTGGGCTCACAACGAACATTAAATGCAGGGAAAATGTAACTCACCATACTTTGAATCAGGGGTCGCGTTAACCGAATATTTTCCGTCGTTGACCGGTTTTTTAAAACGGTGACGGAAAAAACATGTCCATCCGTCATCTTGACAGGTTGCAATTCACACCCCAGACCACAGGGTGGCGAGTGAGCATATTAATTAGCTCTTGTCTCTCTTGATGCATGACGTCGTTGGCCTTACTCGGAAAAATGTCAAGGCAACTGAGTGTTTGCCTGGCACTGCCAGACTGTTCTCCCTGTATTTTTCAAACACTGAGAGAAAAATCTGGGACACAGCCTCTCGAGTAGCTACAAAATCTTCACGAGCAACGTCACTCTTGCGCGCCGAAAGTCGTCTCTACAACAACTCGGATGGCGAACGGGACAGCCGAGAATATGTTCCAATCCGCGGTAAATTCAGTTTTAAATGAGCTAAAACACATTGACACGAGACATTGACAACAGTCTGTCTCGCGCTAGCCATGTTGAATAAACTCCGTTCTCCTCGTATGTTTACTTCCGCGCGCAAGTCCCTCGTCCTGCCCTCGTCGCTTTGCTAACGGCACGTCTGCCCGTCGCTGATTGGTGCACTCCGCTGTCTGTTTGCCTCTTGTTAAGCTTGTTCGGACAGAATATTAATTAAAAATGAATGAAAACTAAATACTATTGAATATGTCATTATTATCATTTTTAAAATGTAAGTGACGGGTAAAAATAGATTATGACTGGATTTTTATGACACTGTCAGTTGAAATGACAGACAACGAAAAAGTCTAGCGCAACCTCTGCTTTGAATTAACCTTTTTTTTAACAGGGGGCTCACCTAAAACTTGACGGCAAATATCCTTGGTCGAAGGCATAATGAATTCTTCTCCAATGGTGAAAGGTTTCTTGGCTTTAGCAATACAGTTCACCACAAGGTGTGATGCTCTCAGTGTATTCGCTTTTGTTGCTAGCTAATGGACTTGGTAGTAGGCTCCTCTTTTGGCTCAGCAGGTGGCCTTTTCCCCGTAAAAAAAGCTGTCCAAAGACATCGCTGCCCGCAGCCAACAGCAGCTAACGTTACTGTTTACATTGTCTGACAATAGGTGTGCAAACACCTCAGTAATGGTGGCCACCCACTAGATGAGTACGTACATAAATCCCTACACGGATTACTCAATAAAGTAGACGGGCATATTGATGTGTCAAGAGGCACAGGTCAGATTGTGGTCATTAGCAAACGATTTATTTCTCTGCGGCCCGGCAGCAAATGCGCCACGGACCGCTACCGGTTCCCGGCCCGGTGGTTGGGGATCACTGCAATAAGGTACTGGAGGAAAAATGGCGGACAGGACTCTAGCGTCATATAGTCGAAATCACGTAAGCCGGGTACGTCCTAACCTGGGGACTAGCTGTACATAGCATGAATTAAAAACCCGATCCTTTTCACCCGATTCCAAATCCTCTGAAAAACGGCCTGATCGGCCAAATTTCCAATCATGTGATCGGATTGTATTATTATGCTATTTTAACTCTTTGGTTACCATAGATGTCCAATCCTTTTCGTACATGGATGGTTGGCAGCAATCTTTTGCAGTGTAACTTTTTTTTTCTTCTTTTTATGTACTGAAGTCATACTGTCATCCAACTTCACCACCTCCCACATATTATATTGTCTGTTTGCAGTTTCCCAATATGAGAATCTATTGTTTTAGAAGTCAGTCAACATTTAGGAGGGTAAACATGGTGAGGCTGTGTCTTGAACAGTGTTGTTAATAACGGCGTTACAATATAACGGCGTTACTAACGGCGTTATTTTTTTCAGTAGTGGGTAATCTAATTAATTACTTTTCTTATCTTGGCAACGCCGTTACCGTTACTGAGGACGGAAAGGCATGCGTTACTATGCGTTACTATATTGGTCGAAAAGTCTGAGGGAGACGGACTCACCGAGACGAAAGAGCAGAGCAGGAGCGGGGAGGAGGCAAGAAAGTTGTGACGCCGAGCAAACGCGATGCTAGGTAGCTCCAATAATTCATGTTATAGCCGACAAACTACGCCCGCATGTTATGGTAGATATGGTAGACATGCTAGATATCACATGTACTGTATATAGATATAACTAGATGCAAAATGACAGCCGCCATCTTAAAGCAGTAGGCTTTTTAGGACGGCTCTGTTGTAGAGAACCTTCCTCGCGAACCTAAGTAACTTTTTATCTAAAATACCTCTAAATCGGCAAAATCTTGATTTGAATCCATCTTTAAATGATGAAACAGTTTTAAAACTTTCATATGTCGAAAGTAGAGAGAAGGGAACTAGTGCAATAATGGGAGCAATTTTAACAACTTTTAACAGTTGATTCAGGGTAAAGGGTAAATTAGGGTAAAGAATTGGGCTCGGGCCAATTGTACCAAAAACCTCCACAAAAAACTTCACATAGTATGGCCAATTTTTTTTTTTTTTTTTTTTTTTTTTTTTTTTTTTTTTTTTTTGAGGGGGAAAAAAAAAAGTAATTATCACCAATTACTTTGCCAAGTAACTAATTACTCTTACATTCAGGTAATTGAGTTAGTAACGCAATTACTTTTTGGGAGAAGTACAGTGGTACCTCTACATACGAAGTTAATCCGTTCCAGGAGCTTGTTTGTAAGTCGAAATGGTCGTATGTCGAGCAGGATTTTCCCATAGGAATACATTATAATTCCATTAATTCGTTCCACAGCCCAAAAACCTGCACTAAATCCTTAAAAAATACTGCTGGTACTATTACAAATGGCAATTACATATAGCAAAACAAATAAATAATAAATAAAAATCGGATTAATAATGTAATAATAATAATAATTCCTGTAATAGTGTAACGAAACGGGTTCTAATAAGGCGGACGTTTTTTTCTGTACCTGAAGGCACCGCGGCGCTGACGTGACAAAGAGGGAGGGGAGCGGGTGAAAGTTTACTTTCGCTTTCAATGCTTTCTTGAGAACATCGTCAATTGCGGCAGACAGCAAGCGTTTTGTGTTGAATAAGTTGTGAAAGAAATGATGAAAACGTGGCGAAGCTGGCGATTTCTCTGGAGATGTTACCACAATAAGAATTGTCAGCTTAACTTATAAAGACTGGCGAACGATGGTCGGAGGAGGACCGTGGAGATGTATTGTTGAGCCATTTCACGGATGCCCACCCTACGCTCATATTTTTCTGTCATTTGCATCTTCATTTAGAAGGTAAGCGTCAACTTTTTCCTTGTTTCACCACCTGTACCAACCTTTTCTGAAACCTGTGTTGATTTGTCACACAAGAAAATCCGCCGTGCATTCGTCTGCGGTGCTGCCATTGTCGTCGTATTTCGAGCATGTCGTCGGATGTAGAAACAAATGGCGAGTCAAATTTTACGTCGGATGTCGAAAAGTTCGTGTGTCGAAGCGATCGTATGTAGAGGTACCACTGTAATTTGTAACTATAATTAATTACTTTTTTTCAGTAAGATTAACAACACTGGTCTTGAAGGAGCAAGTATTATGGGCGAGCATATTTATAGTTAACTTTATGTGGAGATGCAGTTAAGAATAGCAGCCAAGTTGTCCCATTATCCTGCAGATAGGAGGGGTAAAATTTACTCCAACTTTTAAACGGGCTATTAAAACTCTGGGACAAAGTGCCAACCCCGTTTTTCCCTCCCCTGCCTTGTTACTCCCCATGTACATGTAAGTGATCCCCTCCATTCCAAACCCTGTCTGGCCTCCCTTCCCCCAATAGACTCATTCCCAATCCATAGTCATGATGTCATACCGATGCCTTTAATAATGGGTGGGGTGTAAAGAAAGAGTTGGGTGGGGGGCTTCATTAATGGAGTTAAGGAGGTGTGTCCAGTTCCCACCAGACTTTCATTTAAACATGGCCGCCGGATGCTTCTGATTCCTTGCCGTCTTTTTCTGGACAGCGCAGGAATTTCAGCTGTCTCTGCGCAAATATATATGCTTGCAGATTAGGGTGTGGCATCAGCTGTGCAATTGACACAGTTAGAAACACACAGACCAGAGTGGGTGGAGATGCGCTTTGTGTGTTTTTTGTGTGGGTGCAAATGATGATTGCACATCTTTTGTCCACCACGCCATTCGCCTCCCCAGCTCACGTTACTTCATCCTCCACCTCTGCAGATTCTCTACAGAGACCCTTTTATTTAGCCAGTGAGTCACACACATGCAATCGCTGTCTATTAGGTAATGGAACTAAGCGCTGAGATAAAGTGGGTCACCGTAACAGTGAAAAGCTGAAAATGTTCTCTATGAATGTAGACAAAAAGTAAAGAAAAGAACTGTTGATACATAAATAATGATTTTTTTTTTTTTTTTACTCCTTATATGGTAAATGACTATTTATGGTGATTAAAAAACTACAAGTAAATACTATTTAATACAAGTTGAAGAGCTTGGGTCCTTATATGTGGACATGACATTTTGTGTCATTAAGTCTGGCCAGCATTGCTATAATAAAAAATTTAAAAAATATATTTAAAAAATACAACTAAACATTATAATAATCCGAAATGAAAAAACAATAGAATTAAATAGAAAAATCTTGTAAATTAAGAATAAATATGTTAAAATTAAAGACAATTTTTATGAAATATATACAGTATAAACATTACATACAAATGAGGAATTCTATTATACAGTGATCCCTACTACTTTGGGCTTCAAACTTCGCGCCTCTCAGTCCATTGCGGATTTTTTTTTTTTTTTAATACAGTATTTTATTTAAAATTGTTAAGATATATGCATGTATACTTGTACTAATAATTATATATATCTCATTTCTATCATAATTATTACATTTGTAGTGCTTAAAAACCATTTATTAAAATATACATGTTTTTTTAAACCCTTCATAGTCAAATGTATCACATCTGATGCACTTAGAATTTCATGATTTTGAGACGAATTAATTTTGACATTTCTTTCTCAAAAAAATTGATGGATGCAAGGCAACACATGCATCTGCAGGTTCCATGAGAAAGAAAATCTCTATTTAGCAAGGGTTACTGATATTTGAGCGTTTATTACACATATTCATTTTTATTGAAGTCTTATACTGTATTTATCTTCTTCCAATTCACTTAAATCAGCAAAATATACATTGAACACACCAAATTTTAATGTAAATAAGCTCCGCCTCTACTTAGTGGATTTTTTTTTTTCCCGCGGAGGTAGGGGTCCCCTTTAACCACGAAAAAAGGGATCACTGTAGTAAAAAAAAAAAAAAAAAAAATTAGATGTTTTTTTTTGTAATTTCATTGACTTTTAATTTTTTTTTTTCATCTTTTTGATTTTTTTCAATTTTAGAATGTTATCATTGACGTTTTTTTTTTTTTTTTTTTTTTTTACATCTTTTTATGATTCTTTTTAATTTTAGAATTTTCTCATTTCCAGCTGTATTTTCAACTAAATTTTCTATGTTTAGTATTTTTGTATCAATACTATTTTTATGTACCTCCAATGGTTTATGTAGATTTGGTAAATGTAAATTCAGGCATCAACATGCTCATTGCCTACCCATAGACTTCACTATCAATTGACAGGACTCGGAGCTCAGGGCCGATCCGTAGGGGACCTGTTTTCAAAAACTTAAAATTCAAACATATTCAAAACGTCCCAAAACTAAAACAGGCAACTCCCTTAGGCATATATGAGTCTCTGTGAGCAGCAACATCAAAAAATTAAAAGTCGTTCCCTAATAAAATCCAGATTTTTTTTTATAAAAGTATAACAAAATTTAAAATGGCTATAAAATTCTCAAATTTTACACTAGATGCGCACAAATCACCAAATGCAAAGATAATCACCTATATTTTCAGGATCAATAGCAGTTTTTGCCCAAAATAACAATTTTTTAAAAAATTTTGTGCAAGTTTTCAACAGCTAATAAATCACTGTTTTCACATCAGAAACTTAATACTTGAGGAAAGCATGCAGAACCATCTTAATTTTACTCAACAAAAGCAAAATTTGCATTTTTCTACATACAATCACAACTTACTGTATGTAGGTTGAATTCCGATATTGTGTGGCAATTAGAGGTGTGCAAAATTTCCGATTGTTAGATTATTCGCGATTCGGCCGTGGAAGATTCGAGAACGATTCACAAACATCCAAATTCAATTATTGAAATATGCCAAGTAAAGAGGAAGTACAACACACTCAGCGCGCCGTGCGCTCTTCGGTACGCAATGAGGAAGAACGGAGCGAGAGTAGCTAAACATCATGCTTCTCATTATCCGGCCCCTCGTGTAATGCCAATGCTCAACTCACGGCTCTAGCTCAACTCATGCCACGAGATAAAAAAAACACAACAACATACCTGACTGCTGCCGAAAAGCTGCTACAAGTACATCCACATAAATATGAATAATAGATATCATTTATATAGGACTAGATGCACCATTGATTCGGTAGCGTTGCAGCACATCTACAAAAAGCTAGATGCGGGCGTTAGTAAACGGCCGCCATCTTAAAGCAGCACACTTCCCTGCAAGGCTGTTGTAGCGAACCTTCCAAGCAAACCTAATTACCTTTTTATCTAAAATACTCCTAAATCGGTAAAATATTGACTTGAATCACATGCCGAAAGTAGACAAAAGGGAAATTATGGAATAACAGGAGCAATTTTAACAACTTTAACGGTTGATTGACAACATTAAATTAATTGAATGTAGTTTAAAGCTGCTGATACAGAATGGGGACTGGAGTTTTTTTATTTACTGTTATTTTTGTATATTTGTTTACTGCTATATGTTAACTTGATACTGAAATAGTAGTTTGGTTTAGCCTGAGAGTATTTTTGAACTATTTTGGAACTAATGTACAAAACATTAAAAAAAAAAAAAAGAAGGGAGGGGGGTGCCTCTGAATCGTAACCGCAATCGAATCGTTAGGTGCCCAAAGATTCCCAGCTCTAGTGGCAATTATTGCTTAATTTGTAAATCGTAAGGTGCTGGAATGCAAAGTACATATGACAGCGCAGGGATGACGAGACGGGCACAGGTCCCGGAACATACGCAGAAAATGGTGCTGAAAACAACACGCGAATGCCACCTTGTAGTGCTGTGGGACTTACAAGCCTCAATTTCAGATGATATCCAAGGAATAAATGTTATGACAACAATTTACGTCAGAGCGACGACGAATGAGCCACGGAAATCGCCGGGCCACATTGTATTATTGTCTGTTCACGAGAGGTGCCGGATCTGCCCAAATAAGTCCTGGAACACAGGTCAAGAAGTGCCGGATCTTGATCCGGCAGGATCAGGTAGAGATACAAAATCCAACAAGGCGGCCGTCACAAAACAAAGAGCTTTTTAAGTTGAAAATTCTTGTAAATAAATGCTTAAATTGCGGAATTTCTATAGATATGAACGTAAAACAGTCTAGATTATCGGTTGAAAGCAAATACTGGGTAGTTATCGTTCATTTTACGTAAATATTTCAAGCAAAGGTTACGGTAATTCAACATGGCGGTTGTCACGAAACAAAGAGCTTTTTAAGTTGAAAATTCTTGTAAATAAATGCTCAAATTGTAGAATTTCTATAGATTTGAGCGTAAAACAGTTGAGATTCTTGGTTAAAAGCAAAAAAAAAACAAAAAAAAACGGCCATTTATTGTTCATTTTACGTAAATATTTCAAGCAAAAGTTACGGTATTGTGTAATCCAACATGGTGGCCATCATGAAACAGCTATTTAAGTTGAAAATTGTTGTAAATAAATGCTTAAATCACGGAATTTCTATAGATATGAACGTAAAACAGTCTAGATTCTTGGTTGAAAGCAAAAAACGGGCAGTTATCATTCATTTTACGTAAATATTTTGAGCCAAAGTTACTAATTTTATCCATTGATTTTTGTTTTCATGTTTCAAAGTGCGTGCATGGTGCTATGTAATATAATAACTATCTTGAATCCTCGACCAAATCTCTCGAGACACTCCTGCCTGCTTGTATGCAGTAAAACCTTTGTCCTATTTCCACCTAAATCCAGCGTTAGAACGCAGCGTGTGTTTGAGTTTATCACAGTGAAAGCCAACTCAACGTTCTGCCTGGGTCGGCCCCCTACGGTAAGGCGTGGCGCAATGTCTTGTCAACTGATGGTGGAGTCTATGGCCTACCATTGACAAATATAGATATCCAATTGATTTAACCTGGGAGGACTAGCTGTAAATGCTTTTCAGTGCCATGGACGGCATTAGACGTCCAATCCATTTTGACTGGGAGGGCTGGCAGCGATCACTCCCAGTTAAGATGGACTGGACGTCTAACGCCGTCAATGGTGCTCAATGAGTTAAATGTGTTTCATTTAAAGGGTTAAACTTATCAAAAAGTAGCAATATTTTATCATTTTTATTATATATTTTTTGAAGTGCGTGATGTGTCCTCTGAGTGTTTCACTGTGCGTGCGTGTCTGCAAGGAAGCTGATGTCATTTGACTAACATCATTTCTGCAAAACTGGATTTGCCGACTGAACTTTTCCTGTAACCCCGTGACACACATACACGCACACACACGTGTCACCCGTGTGCCAAATGAAGAAAAATGTAAGCTTGTCATGTTCTGTGGATTGAAATGAATATTTCTGACATGGTTTGCTTGTGCGTGTATTCCACTTCCAGGTTGCGTGTTGCCTCAGCTGTTGTGAATTAGTTTAGTATGTCAACGCTTGACCCCACCCACTCACTTTTTTTTTCAACGTTCTCAATGAAATTTAATATCTTTTGTCTCGGAAGCAGGTCAACTATTAGATAGGTCTGTGGATTTCTGCGTGTTTTATGTAAGTGTGTGTTTACCACCAAAACACAAATGAACTCTAAAGTGTTTACGACGTGGAAACTCCTTGCTGCATTTTTCACACGTGCGTATCAAACTTGGATGTGTGTTAAGTCTACGCACGTGCAGACATACTTTCCATAAAGTTGTGTGTCTGTTAATGTTCAGCTAAAAGCAAAGAAGAAGAAGAGGAGGAGGAGGTTGAGTCAGGGGGAAGTTGCTCGGAATTGAAAAGAGTGCAGCTGCTTGAGTTCAAATGGATTGGACGTCTATTGGCGTCAATGACAGCCAAATGAGTTAATCACCTCTTCCGTTTACATTAAACATATCCTGCTAGCTTGATAATAATTCCTTCATTTTTGAGTTATAGAATACAACAGAATAGAATTGAAAGCCTGTATTGTCAGTGTACAGAGTACCAAGGGATTTAAAGCTTCGTCATAAGCAGCGCAACCAGAGGCGTAGCAAGGGTCCACGGGGGCCCCAGGCAACAAGCAACATAGGGCCCTTCAAGCGTGTGCAAGTCAGGGGGACAGTTGGACTTGGAGCAATAGAAGAAAGAGCAGCAACAAAAATACCACCATCGGATGCGGGTATATACCGTTGTGTGAAATCAGTAGTCAGATTGGCCCTACGACCCACCAAATTCAAATTATTCCTTAAAAACCACTGATTGGTGGACTACCGACCGAAATGAATATTAAATTTGCTAATAAAATTGTTTAGGATTATTTTAGATGCACATACAGTGCCTTGCAAAAGTATTCGGCCCCCTTGAATCTTGCAACCTTTCGCCACATTTCAGGCTTCAAACATAAAGATATGAAATTTAATTTTTTTGTCAAGAATCAACAACAAGTGGGACACAATCGTGAAGTAGAACAACATTTATTGGATAATTCAAACTTTTTTAACAAATAAAAAACTGAAAAGTGGGGCCTGCAATATTATTCGGCCCCTTTACTTTCAGTGCAGCATACTCACTCCAGAAGTTCAGTGAGGATCTCTGAATGATCCAATGTTGTCCTAAATGACCGATGATAATAAATAGAATCCACCTGTGTGTAATCAAGTCTCCGTATAAATGCACCTGCTCTGTGATAGTCTCAGGGTTCTGTTTAAAGTGCAGAGAGCATTATGAAAACCAAGGAACACACCAGGCAGGTCCGAGATACTGTTGTGGAGAAGTTTAAAGCCGGATTTGGATACAAAAAGATTTCCCAAGCTTTAAACATCTCAAGGAGCACTGTGCAAGCCATATTGAAATGGAAGGAGCATCAGACCACTGCAAATCTACCAAGACCCTGCCGTCCTTCCAAACTTTCTTCTCAAACAAGGAGAAAACTGATCAGAGATGCAGCCAAGAGGCCCATGATCACTCTGGATGAACTGCAGAGATCTACAGCTGAGGTGGGAGAGTCTGTCCATAGGACAACAATCAGTCGTACACTGCACAAATCTGGCCTTTATGGAAGAGTGGCAAAAAGAAAGCCATTTCTCAAAGATATCCATAAAAAGTCTCCTTTAAAGTTTGCCACAAGCCACCTGGGAGACACACCAAACATGTGGAAGAAGGTGCTCTGGTCAGATGAAACCAAAATTGAACTTTTTGGCCACAATGCAAAACAATATGTTTGGCGTAAAAGCAACACAGCTCATCACCCTGAACACACCATCCCCACTGTCAAACATGGTGGCGGCAGCATCATGGTTTGGGCCTGCTTTTCTTCAGCAGGGACAGGGAAGATGGTTAAAATTGACGGGAAGATGGATGCAGCCAAATACAGGAACATTCTGGAAGAAAACCTGTTGGTATCTGCACAAGACCTGAGACTGGGACGGAGATTTATCTTCCAACAGGACAATGATCCACAACATAAAGCCAAATTTACAATGGAATGGTTAAAAAATAAACGTATCCAGGTGTTAGAATGGCCAAGTCAAAGTCCAGTCCTGAATCCAATCGAGAATCTGTGGAAAGAGCTGAAGACTGCTGTTCACAAACACTCTCCATCCAACCTCACTGAGCTCGAGCCGTTTTGCAAGGAAGAATGGGCAAGAATGTCAGTCTCTCGATGTACAAAACTGATAGAAACATACCCCAAGCGACTTGCAGCTGTAATTGGAGCAAAAGGTGGCGCTACATAGTATTAACGCAAAGGGGCCGAATAATGTTGCATGCCACACTTTTTAGTTTTTTATTTGTTAAAAAAGTTCAAATTATCCAATAAATTTTGTTCCACTTCACGATTGTGTCCCACTTGTTGTTGATTCTTGACAAAAAATTAAAATTTTATATCTTTATGTTTGAAGCCTGAAATGTGGCGAAAGGTTGCAAGGTTCAAGGGGGCCGAATACTTTTGCAAGGCACTGTATGTTACAT
This sequence comes from Corythoichthys intestinalis, assembly GCF_030265065.1. Taxonomy (NCBI): domain Eukaryota; kingdom Metazoa; phylum Chordata; class Actinopteri; order Syngnathiformes; family Syngnathidae; genus Corythoichthys; species Corythoichthys intestinalis. The sequence goes on from NC_080416.1 coordinate 27,063,010, forward strand.
TTTTCTAATAGAATATTCGACAAGGAATACAATAGACCCATTAATACTTTTTGGGAAAAAATCACCATTTCTTTAAGTAGTCACATGAATAATGAGGTGGCCTGTGAAAATCAACGTATAACAACTCGGCAAGGACTTTCCAGAGAGTACTTGATGAATCACTCTTTAAACAAACATGTGGTATTAATAACTGATTAGACTTTCTTAAACAAGTATAGTCTACGTGACATGGTTAGTGCTGATTGGGATTGATAACAGAATCATTAGATAATCTGCCAAATGATTCAATGGTATTGAAACACTCCCTACGCTTGTCACTGCAACAGTGCAGTAAAGCTGCGTGTGCTAAATCTGTTGGCCCTCTGGGGCCCCTGCTGGCTGGGGGCCCTAGGCAATTGCCTGGTTTGCCTAAAGGAACGCGACGCCTCTGTGCGCCACATAAGTGTACACAAATTGGGAATAAAGTGACCATTGACTAGCAACAAGTGGTGATGTAGTACTACCGTAATTTTCGGACTAGAATGCGCACCTGACAATAAGTCGCCACCCACCAAATTTGACACTATAACTGCATTTGTTCATAGATAAGCCGCAGCTGTCGTCACTGTATTATGGGGATATTCTTGCCAAAAGATATTAACCGGTATCACTTTATTTCACAGCGGAGTCATAAGACTGTCTTAAGACAGTCATGTTTATGACATGACACTGTCTTTGAGTAGAGGTCGACTGCTATATCGGGCTGATATATGGACTTTTTTCCAACATCGGCCATCGGCTGATTAACAAACAAAGTATAAACCGATAAAGTATTTTGACAAGGCATCTGTGTGGGAAACTTTAGCTGCTGCTGACTGATGGTAAGAGGACCCCGGAAGGACCCTGCAGCAGCTTGAAGGCAGGCTGCTACAGGGAACTTCAGGCTAAGCTGTTATGTAAATATTGCAAGATTTTCATTATCTTGCATGAGAGAATATGCAATGTTTTTTTATGTTTACTGAGTGATCCTTACATTCTAAATGTAACTCGTAGCGTTAGCATTAGCTTTATCCTGGCGAGCATCCTCTTAAACTCTTTTAATTACATCATGTGGTAACATCCTGGTGGGTTAAAATTATTTGAAAATAATGTACTGTTCTTGCTGAGTGTGTATAATCATAAAAAGAGCTGCTGCGGCCGTTGGTTTGGTAGCACTAGACCGAATACCTCATCATTGTAAATTTGAAGCTGTTGAACTTGAAGCATTTTTTGGAAAATCGCCTTTAAAAATCCAGGTGCTTTTAAAAAAAAAAAATTTTTTTTTTAAATGATATCGGCTGAAAAAATCAGCTTTGGATAAGAAAGATTTTAGCAGAAAATATTTTTTAGCTATCGGTATCGACATTTAAATCCAATATTGGTCGACCTCTAATCATGAGCATTAATGAATGCTTATGAGAGATTAGTTTAGTGTCATCCGGCAAATTATCTCACTTTTAAATGGATTTAAAGATCTGAAGTGGACATAGGGTGACCAAATTTGCCAGATGATGCTTGATGACGTCCGTCATAAGCATTCATTAATGCCCATGACAGTGTCATGTCATAATTATGACGGTCTTATGGCAGTCTTATGACGCTGCTGTCAAATAAAGTGTAACCTATTAACCCAAATATATCGACATTTAAACTGCAATGGACTACAAGCCGCAGTATTCAAAATAAAGGGAAAAAGTAGTGATTTATAGTCTGAAAATTACAATATACAAAGAGTATGTATATGACAATTTATAGCACTCAGACGAGGAGGCAGATGGCTGATATAGTGGCGCAAATATTGCATACCTAATACTCAGATTATTCAGTACCTAGATTGAGACAGATCTCTCCGAACATATTACTTAGTGAGATGCATATGACAATGTTGTGGTAGTAGTAGTGCAATGACAGTTTGTGCCTAGATATTGATGTAACAGTGCAAAAATGCTGTAATCTAACTGTGCAAATATTGCATACCTAGTACTCAAATTATGCAGTACCTTGATTGAGACAGATGTTTCCGAACATATTACTTCGTGAGATGCATGTGACAATGTTGTGGCATTAGCAATGCAATGATACTGACATTTGAGTGCAAAGCTACGTGCTTGGACCCTATATTTTCCTTAAATATTTCTTATGCAAAGTAAGAAACCATTATAGTTTATCACAACCTACTAAATTATATCGTTTGAAACAAATTCATGTATTTTTTAATAAAATTGAATATTTATAATTTGGACATTTCAGTGTAAACTTGGGAGTATCTTGAACACAACAAACATACTATTGAAACAAAATATCCTCCTGTTTTGAATTTGATGTTCACAAAACTGGAACATTGGGGCAACGACAACCAGGAATGTTGTAGAATACTCAAAAACACCTGTTTCGGACATTCCACAGGTGACAAATTTAGCAATCAATGTCAAGAGAGACATTCTGCACGCGTTACAACAGCGTAGCTAGGAGTTAAGCGTGCGAGACGTGAACTGATGAACAACTTTACACATGTACAGTCGCAATAATGGGAAGGAATTCCATCTACAAAGCTTCAACAGTTAGTGTCCTCTGTTTCCAAATGCTTGTTGAGTGTTGTTAATGGTAAACATGTTGCAGTTTGTTATAGAACATGCTGCAGGGCAATTTAAAATGAGTGAATATTTGCAAAAAAAAAAAAAAAAAAGTTTGCTGTTGTTGTGTATTCAATTTGTTATAGTTCAAAAATTGTCTTAATTTTTACATACCGTAATGTTCCAACTACTATTTTGGATTAGGATTTGTGTACTGTATGCAGAAGTGAATGTTATGCAGTAATAGTAATCAGTGTTGTATTTAGTAGGTCAATTCTGCAGTGTCGTTTTCATCAACAACGACGGTAACAAAAATATTTCATCAACTAATACTTTTTTCATGACAATGACGAGACGATAACAAGCTAAAAATGTGTTTTGGGAGACTAAAACATAAAGAACCTAATGCCAGTTTTCATCTGACGTGACGAGACAAAAATGTGCAATAGTTTCCATCACATGTTCACATTGTGTGACACTGTACGTGTAGTTAGCCTGCATTGAAGCAGTGTCAGGTTGTGTTACTCAAGTGACGTGCTGCGCCACTCCCACTCACAGTGTCTTCTCCAGTCTCAGTGTTCTCACACATAGTAAGATTTGTTATCTTGGCCAGAGTGAATATGCAATGTTGCTTTTGCCTTTGAAGGTCTGTGCTGAGTGATCATCACTAGGGTTGGGCATCGTTTGAATTTGAACGGTTCCGATTCCAATTCCACATTTTGATTCCAGGTTCCAAACGATTCTCGATTCCGATTCTTTTAACAGGCAGGGTAAAAAAAATGGCATAGTTTATATTCATTTCTTCTCGATTATTTTTTAAATTATATGAACTGATGATCACTTAATTTTGGTATGAATTTGAACTTGTGTATAAATATCAGTCTTTGAACTTGAATATGATGAAGTTTCTTTTCACGGGACTGCACTTTCACAAAGATATTTATTTTTCAAAAGCTCACGGAAAAAACATTTACACATATTCTTTTTGCCTATGTTTTAGAGCAGACATGTCCAAAATTCGGCCCGGGTGCCAAATGCGACCCGTGGTCAAATTTCATCCATTGGTCAGCAATACTGCTACAAACATATGAAATAGCATACACACTAAATGCTGCTCCTCATTTACCCACTAAAAGGCAGCAGCACTCTAAGCAACATGGCCCCGTGTGACCCTTTACTTCCATTTTTCTAAAATAGCGACAATCAAAAGTTGACTGTGATGGCCGACGCTTCAAGGATAGGTGGAAACTGGACTATTTCTTCACTAAATTACGCAACAACTGTGTCTGCCTCATTTGTAAAGAGACAGTCGCTGTTTTTCAAGAGTTCAGTGTGAGGTGATATTACCAAACAAGACACGCTGACATGTACGACAAGATTACGCAGCAAGAAATTGAAGCAACTTGACGTTAGTTTAATTTCACAGCAGCAGTACTTCGCAAGAGCCCGCGAGTCGAAAGAGTAAGCCACAAAGGCTAGTTGCGAAATTGTTGAAATTATTCATTAAAAAAAAAATAATACAGCAAATGTGACACACAGAATGGCTTGCTAAAATTTGCTTAAATATATTGTTCTACGTATAGGACGTCAGCCAAGGTCGGCCCCCCACATTGTTACCAAACCAAATCTGGCCCCCTTTGCAAAAGGTTTGGACACCCCTGTTTTAGAGTGTCTTATGCTGCAGGCATTTGTACATGTTATTGAGCTTCCACTAATGGGCTAACCTGGTGCAGAATATTTAAAAAAAAAAAAAAAAAAACTTGTAAAACCCAGTCCAGATTAGCAGAAGGTACAGTATAAAATCAGAACGTTTTTGTTCAGGAAAATGATCATATCTGCCTTCTCAGGCTGTTAGCATGAGCGTTCTGGACAGATAGTGTCTCCTGCAGTGGAGAACATACTGGGTGTAGATGAAGCTCTAACGCATAAATATGAGAAAGCGGGAATTTGCAAATATTACGTAGGGGTAAGGTAGCTGTGAGCCACTACGCGCTTTACATACATGTGCCTTTGCTGGGAGCTACGACGAAGCCTAAGTATATATTCTTTTATTGATTACAATTTGATGTAGATGAGGCAAAACAATAAGGATTTACTTATTTGTAAAACCGATTCTTAAACCAAAGATTCTTTTAATACTGTTGTTAACGCAGGCGACAATGCGCTACGTAAAGTACGTAGCTGCTTTATAGCTACATTAGCCCGACGTAATAATATGACTTATTCGTCAATTGATGCTCAATGCCCAACCCTAATCATCACACACTAAATGTAACTCGTAGCGTTAGCATAGCATTCACCTTCGCGTTAGCATCGGCGAGCGTCCTCTTGTACTCTCGGACAAATTTTTACATACAGTTCGTGGCATCCAGGTGGATATGATTATATGAAAATAATGTACTGTTTTCCTGCAGAGCGTGTATTGGCGTTGTCCTTGTAGACACTACAAAATGTGGTCGTCTGTCAATGTTCATTGTAAATAGTTGGAAACCCTTATTTATTTTTGGAGGGTTTTTAAAAATTTTACAGACGAAAACATTTTAGTAAACGTAGACTAAAAGGTTGCCAAGAACAACACTGCAATTATGCATTTACCTATTTTATATAATCACTACCATAATAGTGTAACTTGTCTACGTACAAGCACTTGATAATACAATAGTTTGATAGTGTATGTGAGCAGCAGCACTAGTTCAAAATACAGGTCAAATAATAATGTGACAACTTCCTGTTTAATGGTGATAACATGCCGTTGTTGAAGTAGAGCAGTCAAAACATGCATGCGCTTCTTTGTCCTCAGGGACTCGGAGCTCTCCTAATGATGATGATGGAAGAATGGAGATAATTAAAGGGAAGCCATCGGCTAATCTAATTTAAGCTTGAGCACATCAGCAAGGGTCAGACTGTCAATTTTGCTGGTAAAGAACGAGGCGGGCCAATAGTCATTTAAATTGGTTTAATCCCTTTATCGGGTCTATTGTCCTTTTGGCACCTCTACTTATGTGAGCAGCAGGCGAAGTGAAGGCTTTTTGGAATTGCTTTATCCCTTATTCATAGGCCAAAACTCAATTTTGAAGGCTTTCCCACACTCGTAAAAGCAAAACAAAAACATCAAATTTAGTTTGGTAGGAGTTTTGACTGTAAGTAGAGTCTTACGGAACATCTATCATTAGTAGTCCTAGCATGCCGTGCTTGAAATGACTCAGGAAGTCTACCATTTTTGGAATATTTTATTCCTTTTGACTCTGCATCTTGGCAGCAAAGTTAATGACTCGCCATAAAACAAAACTCTTAATAACACTGCTTCAAAAGGTCAGACTTTGACCGATTGTCTTGTGTGACGGTAGCTCTCTTAAGAGATTTATTGATGCTGTGTTCCTAACACGCATTCAAACTCTACATCGGATTCCTCTGTCTGGCTTTAATTTGTTTTATGCTAATAAGTCAATTAATGCTTTGGAACAGTGGTTGTTAGCGGCTGATGACGTGAGATGTGCATGCTACATCTGTGTATTTGTGGGTGTTTGCAACAAAGAATTGACAAACCTCTTTTGTTCTACTCAAGACTTTAGCATGAGACGCAGCAGTGACAGCTGCACAGCAACTGACTACATGTGTGTGCCTGCGTTGGCAGTAGCAAAGAAAGAGTGGAGTATTTAGCACATTTGACATGCAGGCCACGGTTGCGACAGTCGAGTGAGGCTGTTTCTAGCGTGCGTCGTTGTTGTGATGGTGGCGGAGATACCATGAGGACCACAACAACAAGGGTTGTTGTCACTTGTGTGTAAGAAAATGCCAATAAGCCATGCTCAAGTGTGTGTGAAGCTGAACACTCGTCACTGTTTTTCCACCCGGTTTTGTTGAAAGCTATTGTTGCTATCGGACATCTAAATGTCAGATTGTAAGGAGATATTCTGGGGAAACTGTTCACTATTTTAGAGGAGGTTATACGATGTTAGTCTAGTGGTATGGTTCTCACTTCAGGTGTGAGAGAGTCCGGGTTTGACTCCCGGACGAGCCCTCAATTTATGTTAAGTCCTAATGAACAATTGGATGCATTGTATTCCTAGTTTGGAAGCAAAATAATCTAACACAGGTGCTGCTTCATGGTGAAACAAAGAGGCAGGAGCACATACCTGTATGGTGAGGAGCAGAAGTATTTGCACCCTTTGTGATTTTGCAAGTTTACCCACTTAGAAAATAGGTAGAGGTCTGAACATGAAGTTTCAGCTCCATCCAAAAGTTTTCGATTGGATTGAGGTCTGGAGACTGGCTAGGCCACTCCAGAACCTTGATCTGCTTTTTACGCAGGCACTTCTCGGTCAGTTTGGCTGTGTGCTTCAGATCATTGTCATGTTGGAAGATCCAGCCATGACTCATCTTCAAGTCCCTGACTGAGGGAAGGAGGCTGTGGCTCGAAAGCTGACAATACATTTCACCATTGATCCTCTTCTTTATACAGTACAGTTGTCCTGTCCCCTTTGCCGAAAAGCAGCCCCAAAGCATGAGGTTTCCGAACCCATACTTCACAGTGGGGATGGTGTTCTTGGGATTGTACTCATCCTTCTTTTTCCTCCACACATGAAGAGTAAAGTTTGCATCAAAAAGTTTTACTTTGGTCTCATCTAACCACATGACTTTCTTCCATGACCTCTCTGCATCATTCAGATGGTCCCTGGCAAACTTCACATCTACTGGCTTTAACAGGGGAACCTTCTGAGCAATGTGTGATTTGAAACCATTGCACTGTAGGGTCCGACTGACAAGTAGTCTTTGAAACTGGACGCTCTCTTCAGGCCGTTGACCAGGTTCTGCCATGTAGTTCTAGGCTGAGCCCTCACTTATTTCATCATGAGTGATCCCACACGAGGAGAAATTTTACATGGAGTCCCAGTCCGAGGTAGATTGTCAGTCATGTTTAGCCTTTTCCATTTTATAACAATTGCTGACAACTGTTGATTTGTTCTCACGAAGCTGCTTTCCAATTGTCCCATAACCTTTTCTAGCTCAACATTTTTTCTGTAGTACCTTTCGAAAGCTCTCTGGTCTTGCCCATGGTCGCAGTTGAATTATGACTGACTGGGGTGCACAGGTGACAATTATGAGATCAAACGGGTGATGGGTGGGTGGTTAATCATGGGGTAATGGTGAACTCTTTTTTTAAGGTAGACTGACAACTCTTTCAGTGTCATACTTATTGCTAATTCTTAGGGGTACAAATACTTGTGAACCTCAGTAAATTACAAATTATTTTTAAAAAATCATACAATTTGATTTCTGGATTTTTTTTAACATGTCTATGAGTGGAAATGCATCTATGATTTACATTTCAGACCTCTACCTATTTTCTGAACTTGCAATCACAAGGGGTGAAAATACTTCTGCTCCTCACTGTATGTGTCCCTAGCATGCCTGAAACTTTCGAAAACATGGCGAGAACAATGTAACCAGGCTTTCAAGGGGGTAGTGGGTTACTGTGTCGCCACTCACTCGGGTTCTGCTCCGCTTTTTTGTATGGCATTCTGAAAAGCCAGACCACTCAACCTACTCCACCGCCTCCACCCACCCACCCCCGCCCAGCCCCTCGGCCTTCCCTACTGACACTCTCCTTGGTCTCCCCCAGCCTGGATTGAGTTTCAGATGAGAATGCGCAAGTGGAGCCTGTGTGTGAATCACCCACTTTTGTATCTGTCTGCGTATTTAATGCACTTAATTAGCGCAAAGGAGGGGCTCAACAAAGCCCTGACTGTTGCTTTGGCGGTGGAAAAGACTTCATTTCTCCTGCTTTTTGTGCGCTTGCCGTCGGTGGAGGTTTTTGTGCCCCAAAAAGGGCGAAAGTGGGGTTTTTACTGTAGAAGAGAGCCTTGTTTTTGACTCTACTTTCTCCTGGTCTCATTGTTTGGCGTGCTGCTTCACCGTAGTATTTCTTACTCACATAACTTTCTCTCTGGTTCAGATCCTTTGTTACTTTTTTTCGGGCGACAGGAAACCAGCATGATTGGAGCACTTCCTGTGTTTTAATACCCATGCAGGAAACCGAACAAACGGAGCTGAATTCAAATACAAACAGCGAGCGAGCGAGGGAGTGAGGCTGGGAGAGAGAGAGGGGGTGGGAGTTCGAGAGAGAGCGAGAGTGAGATTTTTTTAGCAGCTGCAAACCATTTGAGTTGCTGTGCGGCGGCCTGAGAAGAGGCAGAGAGCACAGCTTGGCAGCGCACGCGGCAAAAAAAGAAAAGGAGGAGAAAAAGGGGAGCTGCGTGGCACTTTGTTTCCCGGCGAGAAAAAAAACAACCCGGCTGGGGGAAACGGCGAGTGAAGCCTCTCTGGATTTTGTTGCGCTAACGAGGGGGGAAGAAGCTGCCTGCAACCCCCAAAGCTGGCAGCGAGGCTGGGAGGGCTGTCTGGGTCTTTGCCCCCTCCCCTGGAACCCATCCCACTGGTCCTTGCCTGGATCGGGATTCAACACCCTCCCGCCCACCTTTTCTTTATTTTGATCCACCAGCAGAAGTACCTGCCGGCTTTTAAGTTGCTGGACCACCTCTCCCCCAGGACCTGCAGATGATCCTGGAATGAGAGTGAATGGAGAGTGCTTTCAAAGTGGGATTTACCTCAAAGGAGACACCACTTCATTTTTTCACATTTTAGAATCCTGACACAAATTTCAGATTCTGTGCTTGAAGGAAGGACATTAGGCAGCCTTGACATACTTTTTTTTGTTTGTTTGTTTCTAATGCTTCACGCGCTCATTCTTTGTAGATAAGCGTGGGGCTTTTGTCACCTTAAAAGGAGACTTTTACACTTCCCTCCTCGCTGCACTTTGTAACAGAGATGGGGAAGGAGCAGGCCAGAGCTCAGGAAGAGCTGCACTTCAAACAGCGAATGACTTTTTCTTTCTGACTATGGAGGAAAAAGCTGCCGCCACACTCTTCTCTTGTCAAGGCGGCACAAAGGGATGTTATCACCTCGCATTGGACTTTGTACCTCTGAGAGGCGGAGGAGATGATGACTCTTTCTCCCTTGCGCAGCGCCTGCAGCCTTCTCTCCTCTTAAATAAACACGACTTGTGATTAATATGGTGCCGAGAGGGAGGGCCGCCTGTCTCGCTCCCTCACCGGTGCCACGCAGCATCGCACAAAGACCGCGGAAGTGCACAGCTGTCGAAGTGACATAGTAGACGAGACCTTTCCCAGGACTTGGCCAACTCCAAATGTACTCTGTGGTTTTGCGGAGTTCCTCAGAGAGACTATCTTTCTTTTTGTGTGTTGTTTTTTGTTTGCAATCTGCTGCACTTCAAAGAAACTCACGGGTTGCCTTTCGCAGCGCACTGATTTCATTGAGGGCAACATGGGGAAGCCCCTGAGTCGCCCCGACTGTCTCCAGCAGAGCCCTCGCTGCCTCGGTAAAGGTGACGAAGATGAGGCCTACATTGAGGATTGCTATGTCCCACAAAGGTCCATATATGACACAATGCGCATCAATGAGCAGATTGATCAAGGGGCCAAACTTTGCCAACCCTCACGGAGTACTCTGGGCTCCGGCGGGGAGGTACGAGGTGAAGGAAGTACGCTGTCCAGCAATGGCACCATAGGAGCCGACCTTGGTGGTGTTTTTGTCTCGAGGCCTCCTGAAAATTTGGGAGGAGTTAGGAAACTGGACGAGAGGGTGATCTTTGATGCCCTGAAGCTAACTGGCGATATTCAGATTATATCACCGCCTGTGGGCATCATTAGTTCAGGTCTCACCAACCCACCTACAGCATCTGCCTCAGGAGTGTCACTGGTGGCTAAGCGACGGCACCAAGCTGGAGAGAAGCGAGACAACCCAAATCGCCGCTCTTGGAAAGCTTTCATTCCGCCAACTTTTCCTGAGTTTGCTGAAAGACTGGAGTTTACATCTGTAGAATGTTTAGAGAAACGTTCCTCAGCAGCCGTGCTGCCCTACTCTCCTCTTTCACCCATTCAGCTTGCGCAGCCTTCCACGCCTACATCTTCCACGCCATCCTTACGTCCTTACACTCCCTCGCCGTCCTCGTCCGCACCCCACACGCCACCTGTCTCTTCCTCGCCCACTGTTTTCCCCGTGCCGCCGCTCCTGCAGCATCCTTTCAAGCCAAAGCAGCCTTCATTGCACAAACAAGCTAAACAATCTGAACCTGTGGCCTCAACTTCCAAAGAAATAGGGTTAACATTTAGCCAAACCCCTGGGACATGTGAACAGTCCCCTATGCAGAGCCCCAAGAAAGGTTTAGGGCGCAGACGGGGTACAAGCTCCCCTAAGAAAGGAATTAAGCAAATTCCCGAGGAAACTATTGAATTAATTAAGACCTCAGATTCCGAGAGGGATTCTCCTCTTTTGGACCCAGACCAGGGCGACAATACGCCTCTCCTTCCTCCAAAACCAGTCTTCTGCCCTCCAACCAAGGCCCGCACATGGCCTCGTGGTATGACACCAGGGAAAAAGACTCCTGGGGCCTTAAAACAAAACTTCCCTGCCCTCCCACCTTTGCCTCCTCTTTTGGGCGAGGAGAGCAGCCAAGATGAGGAGGCACATTATTTACTGGATCCTCCATCGCCATTCTTGAAGGAAGATGAACTGGTATACAGAGATTTGCCTCTGTCTCCGTCTATCAGTCAACTGGTTGGTGATGAGAGTCTGCTGGCGTGGGGTAGTGAGCTTAGAGAGCGGACAGCCTCTGAGCTCAAGTTCGAAGAGGACGAGCGGAGAATTATGGAGGAGCTTGAAGAAGAACAAGAGCAGGAGGATGTGGGAATGCTTGAGAGGGAGAACACGTGGACTCTAGAAAGGGCCAAGGCGGCGGAAGAGAGGGCTGAACGAGAGGAGCGAGAGTGGGAAGCAGTACTTAAATTGGATAACCGAGAGATGATGAACCAGTCTTGGGAAACCTTGGAATCAGATGGGTGGGATTTAGCAAGCTCTTCTGGACAGTGGCCTGTGTTAACCCCCCCTGTGGGATTCGGAAGCCCCGAGGCGCCCGGGGCCTCGTCCTGTCCCAGTTCTGAGGCTGAATCAGATGACCTCTTCTTAGAGCTGGAAAGACAATGTGAGGAAGAGGAGGAAGGGCAAGAGGGGGTGGAGATGAGTGTGGACCCTGAACCTCTTGATCCATATTTACTGTCTTATGTAGAGGAAGACAAACAGGAAAAATCAGATACTGACTGGGAAACTTGTGAAGGGACTCTTCCTTTAACTGAACCCTCTTCTGCAGAGTTACATGTTGTTGGCTTTAAAGATTTTGACACAAAGCGAGCACAGGACTGTGAAAAAGAACACTGCTTGATTGACGACGACGGAGATGTTGTTCATGGCGATTATGAAGATGAAGAACAGGAGACGAGTTTCCCCACAGACTCTGCTCTTGGTTACCAGCAAGAGTCGGACTCTAGCGGCATGCACACCTTCCAGCCGGATGGAATTGCCACTAATGACACAGATTGTCTAAAAGAAAGACCAGCACAATCTGAGACAGACCTGGACAGCGGGGCCTCATCACAGTGTGATGCTCCCTCTCCTACTATTCCTGTGAATCCATTTGCACCCGAGGATACTGCAGACTTGGGTCCATTGGATCAGTTGATCTCTGACAGTAATGATGGTGCTCTTGGGGATCTTGCTCATGAGTCTCAGCATAATGTTGAAGAAAACCAGACATGGTCAAAACAGTATGTGGACAATGAAACCTTGTGCCAGAGAAACACCTTTGAGGAATCTGATGAGACGTCTTTTGAGAAAGCAATGTTAAATTTGATTCCTATGGATGTGTCTGGGCAAGATGTGGACTTGGAAACGACAACAGAACCAAAAGCAAGCACCCCAAAATCAGTCTCTGACCTCCCTCCACCCCCTCAACCCACAAACCCGGCTTCTAGTTTACTTCCTTGTCCCTTTGAATCTGACTCTGTCACTCTACCACCCGCTGAGCTCACACACTCAACACCCCCATCGTCTTTACTACAGTACCCAGTAAAATCAGACTTAAGCGCAGGTGCCTCAGACTCTAAAGACGCTGAAGCCTTTGTGATATCAGATAGTTTTGTTTACCTGGCAGTGTCGGCACCCCCCCAGATTTTAAATGAGTGCCCTCCTTCCCCACTTGGAAACTCCAGTCCTCAAAGCCTGGAACCCCCATGCTGCTCAGGTCAAGATGAGGAAGAGCAGAGCCCCGTCTTGTCTCCTGACAGCTTTGTTTACATGGCAGCACCTGAGCGACCTAAGCCTGGCCCTTCAGACGTCAGCTCGGCGTGCGAGGACGTACAAGATCTAGACTCATACTCGGAGAGCACCCAGTCTGGGCTGGATGGTGTGGAGTTTGTCCTGGGCTCTGTAACAGGAGAGGACAGCGATTGGGAGTCTGACGGGTCCGCGCTGGACTTTATGTCCAACGAGCCGGTATGGGACCAGCTTGAGCCAGGCCTGCTACAAAGCCTTTTCAGTCAGACTGACAGCAACTCTTTGGAGGATGGGTCCCTGAGGGCTTCCCCAGTTTGTCCCACTGGAGCTACTTTCACGTCAAGTAGGCTCTCAGGCAGTGAATCGATGGAAGAATGTTCAGGCACTGAAACACAGGAAGAGGTATGCCATTTAAATTTTTCATTCAAAACAGGCTAGAGTTATGCAGACAACATCGTTAGCCGGCTGTTTGTGAGCGGTACAACTTTAAATGATTGCAATTTGATGCTCAACACTTGTGTGTGGCAGGCCCTAAGTTGTATGCGCGTATTTGTGGTGGGCATTTGGGTAGGAGGTCAACGCTAATCTACATTTGGGTGGGGGGCACAAGTGTGTGAGTGATCACAAGTTATTTATGTACTGCATGTAAAGTTAAAAACAGTGAAAGCCTGCTTGTTAGATTGTCAAGTTTATAACATTTTGCCAAGTTGTGTGGACTCTTTGCTGGAGTCCACAATGCTTTGAATGCCGGGCGCATCTGAATCATTTGACTTTTTTTCCCTAAAGATTCAGTTATTCTTTGTGTAATATATGCTGTGAAGCAAATTTTGACTTTTCAGGGAGCAGCAGATGAACATGTTGTGTCCACAATAATGTTTGTGACAGTGTTGGGCCTTGTCGTGGCTGCCTTCTTTTTGCAATGTAGTATTTAGTGCAGCAGCATGCGCTGAGAGCTAAAAGTGTTGTCCAATCTCTACTCACCAAATGCTAACCATGTGACTCCCGTGAGATAATTAGATGTAACTGAGGCAGTGCCTCGATGCTTCACCAGACTGAAAAACTAAAGCGTTTATAAGATAACTACAGGCTTCCAACTGCATTTGTCATCTGGTACATGCAGATTTTTGCTTTTTGTTGTTGTCGTCGCATCAGTTGATGTCTGCTCAGCTTTTCTTGATTGTGACAAGACGGCTCTGTGCTATCTAGGGCCAAAGATTCTCTGCTTGATTACCAAAAAATGGGCAAAATCACGAGGAGAAGCATCAGCTGTTACTTCTCATCTTCAAAAATGACCCCAAAATGAACGCTTTAAACCATAATAGTGGACAGTGTCTTTGCTGGCATGACTTCTCAAGACTCTTTTGTGGCTTGACTACAAGTAATGAATACTATAATTCATGTGGCCAAGTGAAAATGGCTTTGGGGCTGAATTTTTAAAGAATGTTGTCGTTTTTGTCATTTCTTTCGTTACTGACAAGTCATCGTGTCCCAAAAATGATCACTTGTTTTTTTGTTTTGTTTTTGTTTCTGGATTTTTTTTGTGAGCTTACTGTGATTGACTCAGGATTAGTTGACTCTACCGAATTTCATGTTGCTTTAACTGGCTTTTGGGGCAGAATTTCCCCACAAAAACGGAACTATTATTTTTGTGTATGGCGGAAAACACTCAAGGTGACTTGAAGTTCCGCTCTGAGAACCCCAACTTGGCCAAATTTCAAAATTGTACTATATGCACTTGTGATACGTCATCGGAAGTCTTAAAATTTCTGTTTTCTGGGGGAAGAAAACATTTGAACAGGAGGGCATTTTTTGACACCTTAAAAGTAGGTCAAATCAGGTGAGTGAAAATAGACATTTTGAGACCTTTGAAATTTTCTTTAAGTTTCTCATTTTAAAAAAATGTTTTGGACACCCATCTTGGTACATAATAAATAATGAACACTTCAAGATGATCCCCCTTTGTCTACTCAAGTCTTTGATAATCAATATGCATGCACTAAGACATGTGGGTGGATGTACAATAATAAAGGAAATTGGTGTGTGAGTAAGTGTAGATTTAATTTAGCCCTGTGTTTTATTTTGTAAATAAACACGGCTAAAATGGGAATTAGCTGTATAGTTAATGATGACTGCATACAGTTTTTGATTTGACTTGAATTAATCTGTGCACAGAAAAAAACATTTCCAGAGGAATTTTAGGGGTTAAATTCCGATTCCATAATATTTAAATTTTTGCAGTGGGCTTTTAAAATATTCTTTCAGTTATGATTTAAGAATGTGAATGCGAAATACTGAGAATAAAAGGCTCCATATGCATAAAGGAAACATACAGTGCCCTCCATAATTATTGGCATCCCTGGTTAAAATGTGTTTTTTAGCTTCTAATAATTTTCTAATAAAAGCTCAATCTTGGTCTCATCTGACCAAAGCACACGGTCCCAGGCTGTATGCTCACACCCTACGGTCCCAAGTTGAAGCCTGGGAATGTGTGCTTTGGTCAGATGAGACCAAGATTGAGCTTTTTGGCAACAAACATTCTAAGTGGGTCTGGCGTGCCACGAAAGATGCGCATGGTGAAAAGCACCTCATACCCACTGTGAAGTATGGGGGTGGGTCAGTGATGCTGTGGGGCTGTTTCGCTTCCAAAGGCCCTGGGAACCTTGTTAGGGTGCATGGCATCACGAATGCTTTGAAATACCAGGACATGTTAAATCAAAATCTGTTGCCCTCTGCCCGAAAGCTGAAGATGGGTCGTCACTGGGTCTTTCCGCAAGACAATGACCCTAAACATATGGCCAAATCTACACAGAAATGGTTCACCAGACAGAAAAACAAGCTTGTGAAACATTATAGGAGAAGATTAGGTCCTGTTTTGTTGGCAAAAGGGGTTGTACAAAGTATTAACACCAGGGGTGCTAATAATTGTGACACACATTATTTGATGTCAAATAATTATTTCTTTATGTGGGATTTTTTCCCCCACTGAATAAATGCACTTGTATTGAAGGTTGGATTTTTCCCTTTTTTTCCCATTCAGGTCCCATATTATTTGAACAAAAAAAAATATTTGAAGCTAAAAAACACATCTTAACCAGGGGTGCCAATAATTATGGAGGGCACTGTATAAATGTGAGTACATAACACTATTTATTGTATTTAGCCTTGAAGCGTAGGACCTAGGCTTTATGATTTAAGCATCTAATGTATATAATATAGGGCTGTCAAACGATTAAAATGTTTACTCGAGTTAATTACAGCTTAAAAATTAATTAATCGTAATTAATCGCAATTCAAACCGTCTATAAAATAAGCCATATTTTTCTGTAAATTATTGTTGGAATGGAAAGACACAAGACGGATATATACATTCAACATACGTTACATAAGTACTGTATTTGTTTATTATAACAATAAATCAACAAGATGGCATTAACATTATTAATATTCTGTTAAAGCGATCCATGGATAGAAAAACTTGTAGTTCTTAAAAGATAAATGTTAGTACAAGTTATAGAAATGTTATACCAAAACCCCTCTTAATGTTTTCGCTTTAATAAAATTTGTAAAATTTTCAATCAAAAAATAAACTTGTAGCTCGCCGTTGTTTATGTCAATAATTACACAGTACTCATGGTGCTGAAACCCATAAAATCAGTCACACCCAAGCGCCAGCAGAGGGTGACAAAACACCAAAAAACATAAGTAATAAGTGGAGATTACACTGTGCTGTCATTTTAATCTGTTTGAGCGGGGCATGTGCATTAAATGCGTCGAACATTTTAACGTCATTAATTTAAAACGTTAACGCGATAATTTTGACAGCCCTAATCTAATACATCAATATCATCCCATAATAAGCAATCGAACCAGCAACAAGGGTCAAAAAGATAATGGACAGAATGCTAGTCAGTTAGCCTGCTGTGTCTATTATTCTGTTGCTTGCGTTAGATTGCCATGTATGTCTTTTTGTGGCTTTCCAGTAACTCACGGTGAGAGCATGAGAGAGCAAAATTAAAGACACCATGATTTTAACAAGATATTACTGCATACTTACGTTTTTCGATCCAAAACACTCATGTATCATGTATCACAGAGTGTCAAGACACAGCTGTAAATGGCCACAGCCAGACTTTGTGGGGATTTTATGGGTGAAACACAGTAATATAACAAGGGTCGCAATGCAGAAGTCACAGACAACAAGGGGTGGTCGTGATGTTCTTTTTCAAATATTTCCCCTTTTAAACGGTGTTTATTTATCATCTAAAATATCGGGGAAAATGCGACAGTAACAAAAAAATACAGTTAAGCGATATTTATGAGGTAGACATCCGTGACCTCTTTACAGACACTATTTTTTTTTTCATTGTGATGTAATTTGTTTAAAAGTTTAAAATATGCGAGTAAATAATTTTTTAAGGTCTTTTTTTTTCTTAACTAAATATTAGAAGATAGACATTTCAAATAATAAATATAATTACTTACCTTTTAATGGCTGAGTTGACACAAAAGTGGTTGCGCAGTGTCTGTAAAAGGGGGTCTCCAGGGTAAAACAGACAAATTAAAACTAGACTGGGGCATAATGTGCCATGAAACTGCTATGGCAGGAAAAAGACATATTGTTCCCTCAAACACAACAGTTCTTTTGCCTTAAAATACAGCAGTTTATTTTAAAGAGAAGCGCAAGAGCAGAAACTGCTTTTTCAGCCTTGTCTGTATTTTCCGCCATATTCATTGCACAGAATTGGAAGTTTGTTATTCCAAGTGGGTGACATGCTACTTGTCCTAAATTCACCATGATTATGAAATATAGTTTGCCAAAGGTGACATTGATGCCTGCTGTGTTCTGGAGTCCTTTTTGGGCTTGTTGTCAAGTAACCCACCCTCAAACACTCTCTCATCCACACTTGGATGCTTTTGTTTACGAGATAAGGAGGTGAGAGTTAAACAGCCTGCGTGCGCGTGCGCATGCATTAGCGCTCCCGCTAGCTTTTTGATACCGAGATAAGAGCAAATAGCATGCCCGCTGGCAGCTGTGCAGACCGGCAGAAGGTCTTTTGGATCACCGTTGTGCTCATTTAAAGGGCCAGTTTGCGTTTGTGTGCCCCGCAAACAAGACAGACTAGACAGACAGATGGATGTAGCTTTAGCATGCTGTTTGACGGCCGGAGGGTGTGAGCACACAGACATGTTCTAGCCTCGGATTCGCTGTTTGACTCTTCAAGCTGTTTTTAATTCTCAAGAATTAATTATTGTAGCATTTTCCAAATGACTGCTCAGATTTAAAAAAAACTTTAATGTTCATTTCAACATAAAAAGCTCATCATTCCCCATCCTTAATGGTATTCCTCTAGGTGGAGTAGCGTTGAAAAGCACAGAATTTCATTGAAAAGAACAGGTGTTTTGAAGTCTAGGTTTCATGCACTCGTGTGAGACGATTGATGTGATAATTCAAGCTAAATGAATGCATGAAAGGCAAAGCAAATAGGAAAAAAATGATTTCACTGAAAATGAGAATCACTAGACAAACACGGCGGCAAGACTTCAACAAGCTAAACCTGATAGAGGGAACACTCGTTTTATTGTTCCAAGCTTCGTTATCGGCGTCACGTCATGTTGTCAGAGCGACGGCTTGTTTTCCTCACTCGACAGGAAGGATGGAGAGCTGAAAGGCAGGAAGTGAGCGAGGGCGACGAGGCCAGGGGCAGGAAGTGAGGAAAGAGGCTGAAGACAAACAGACGCTGTCGGTTGGCACTGGGGAAAAAGTGCAATTCATTTGCATTTGTTGAGGCACAATGGCTTCCTGTCTTAATCCGCATGGCTGAAGAAAGTTTATTTTGTCTGTTTGCAGGTTGACACAAAAACACCTTGACACATTGATATAAATATTATGGAGGGCATGGGGGCAAAGTCAGGAAAAAAAGGAAGTCGTTACATTTTGATTCATTTCAGCTTTCTTCTGGACAACTACTAAATTGTATCAGGTCTCCAAGTCTTCGCATCTTAATAACTTTTAATGCGTGAACAGTGTGAATCTGAGCCAAATGTAAGCTTTCACTAAACAGGTATTATCTACCTGAATTCACTGTCAAAGAAAAGACAGAGTAATCAAGCCATCTAATGGCCACAAAAAAATTATCACACAGAGTGACTATATGGATCGTCAATACAAGCTTCACTCTTTCTCAAATTAAAGGTGTCAGAAGTTGAAATTGTAAACATTATGTCTGGGTCGCGAAAATATGGAAATACCCTACAGGTGCAATTAATATGCTAATATTAATGACCAAGAGTGTCTGCAACCAAGCTAATGTGGTTAAGTGACTCTAGATGGACAAGATCAGTTATATTTTTAGTGATCGAGCAATCACTGATCCCCCAAAATATGTGGTCACGGCCATTACGGTAGAATGTGAGTCACACAAAAATTGAATATATTTATTTATATTTGCTGGTCAGAAAATCATGAGTTTGCCCGCGGAGCCGTTTGAAATGAAGACCAAGACCATCAAAATGTGGGCTTGAGACCAAACCTGGCTTGAGAGCCACACTAGTATAGAGTCAGGTCCATCATAAGATTCTTTCACTTTAAAGGGTGCCACAGATAGAAACACATGTAGTTCTTAAAAGATAAATGTTAGTACGAGTTTTAATCATTTGTAGGGCTGTCAAATTTATCGCTTTAACGGGCGGAAATGAATTTGTTAAATTGATCACGTTAAAATACTTGACACAATTAACGCATGGACGGAATGACCCGTTCATGCTTTGCCTCAAACAGTTTACAATTACGCCGTTTTATCACATTGAGACCGAAAAGGCAGAGAAATGCGAGTGGACACAGGTGTTCATTGGACCGCGCCTTTTATTGGCTTAATCTTTTGCAACCACTACTGAAAGTCATGGTTGCCCAACTTCCCGTCATGCATTTGGGCGGAGCAAGAGACGATCTTTTTCTTAACACGCTTAATTGATCACAACGCAGAACATATTGTATACCATTTGCAACCACTATTGAAAGTCATGGTTGCCCAACTTTCCATCATTCATTTGGGCAGAGCAGAAGACATTCGTTTTCTTGACACACCTAATTGAACACAACGCAGAACATACTGTATACCATTTGCAGCCACCACTGACAGTTATGGTTGCCCAACTTCCCATCATGAATTTGGGCGGAGCAGGAGGCATTCTTTTTCGTAACACACCTAATTGAACACAAAGCAGAACGTGCCATATACCATTTGCAGCCACCACTGACAGTCATGGTTGCCCAACTTCCCATCATGCATTTGGGCTGAACAGTTAAGTCGCTACAGTATCGTTTAGTGAAAGCACAACAAAAATAGTATTCCTATCTCTCAAAAAAATAATGTTCACAAAAAGAAAAGCGCTCAATGCAAAGAGAACTGGCATTCCCAATCAAATAGCTATGCAAAATACACATACGGAAATGTTAATAATGTTAATGCCATCTATTGTTATAATAAACAAATACAGTACTCATGTACAGTATGTTGAATGTTTATGTCCGTCTTGTGCCTTATCTTTCCATTCCAACAATAATTAACAAAAAAATATGGCATATTTTAGAGATGGTTTGAATTGCGATTAATTACGATTAATTTTTAAGCTGTGCTTAACTCGATTAAAAATTTTAATTGTTTGACAGCCCTAATAAATTGATATTAAAACCCCTCTTAATGTTTTCATTTTAATAAAATTTGTAAAACACGTTGTAAATACTAGTAGGTCGCCATTGTTGTTGATGTCGCAAGGCAGTAACGTTACATGGATACGCTGCCGAACTTGCACAGTGTCACTCTTTAAATACATAAATGTCATCGGTTGTGCCCTTCCAGTTTGAACCAGAGTGAAACATTATTGAGAACGACAGCAAAAGCAAAATGAACAGGAAAGACAGGATGAGACGAATAGGGTTCATATGTCAAGTTCGCTAGTGACAGCACTCTCCTGCTCTAGTGACGAGAGCAGAAGAGTGTTTGATGTCAACAACTGTTTGCAGATCTTCACGGTAAACTATTGTGTGATCCAACTTATTCCAATATTATTATGGAGATAGTTAGCATCCAGAGCTGTCGTGTACTTTATGGTATATAGTGAAACACAGCAGTTTATTTTTTGCAGATACCCCATACATCACAGCACACGAAAACGTTGATACAGTTTGCCTCTACTGAGACGTCTAATGGCGTCTAATGACGTCTTACCTTAGTTTTGTCACGTAAAAGCGTTGTCCAGCTCGATCATCATCCTGCCGGTGTTCTCAGATTTATCAGATGTTGCTCCCGAAGCTTGCTTCCCGGTGAATAAGCGACACGGAAAACAAATAAATGTATTAAACTTAGTTTGATTGCTGGCTTTTCTTATCATTTTCTGCCCAACAGATTATAATGACGCCTTATTTTGCACATTGAGATCTAGGGTGTTGTGGTGTAAGGCAGAGAAAAAGGCGAGTGGACACCGGCGTTCAGATTGGTAGCTCGGACCGCGCCGTTTATTGGCATAAACTTCGGCAACTCCTCCTTCACAACATACAATTGAATATAGGTGTCATACACTGAAAATACAACAAAAATAATATTCATATCTCTCAAAAAAATAATGTTCACAAAAAGAAAATGAGGCCCTATTCTCACAGAGTTAAACAACAATGCAAAGAGAACTAGCATTCACAAATTCACAATCAAAATAGATATGCAAAATACACATAGAACTTAGAATTTGGTCAAACTCTATTAGAATATTTTAGCGACTCGTTTAGCTCAACAAATATACTGATGATGCTGGGAGCCATTATTAATTGCCATCGCCAAAACATTCAATTGAACATAAGGCACAGTGGTCCTGCACTGGGGAATAAAAATAAAACTACGGCGTCAGTTAAAGGACAAAACGTACTCATTTGCTTGATCTCTAATTAATTTAAAACTCGCTTTTGACACCTTGTGGCGTATTTAAATCACTACCTTACATAGTTAAAGAGTGACACTGTGGAAGTACGTTCAAGGTGGCCATGTGACGTCACCGTCCTGCGACGTCAACAAATTTTACAATTTTTATTGGAGCGAAAACATTAAGAGGGGTTTTAATATCAAATTATTAATAGCTCGTACAACATTTATCTTTTTAAAACTACGTGTCTTTCTATCCGTGGTTCCCTTTAAATACATCATGGAGGTATTTGAATCAACGGGAAGTGACCGAAAATCAACAGCAAATGGCCTGAAATGCCCTAAAATTAAATTCATTGGTTGCCATTGACAGCCATAGATGTCCAATCTCTTTGAAGAAGGAGGGATTCGTTCATTCACTGTCACCCTCCCAATTCAAATGAATTGGACGTCTACAAGTGATGAACTCAATTCATTTCAATTCACAGAAGAAGGATGAAAAGAGCTTGTTTTTCTGTATATTCCGACCCATAAGACTATTATTAAGATAATCATTATCAAAAGCTTTGTATCGCAAATCGTATCGTGAGGTACCCAGAAGTAACCGCCTCTAATTTGAAGTAGATGGTCTCCCTTTCTCCTCTTTCAAGCCATCTAAAAGGAGCATGGCAGCTGATTCTTGACCTTATTAGCCTATCTAACCTTACCTAAGCCTAACATTTACCTTCCCCCTTTTTGTTCCTTAACATGATACAATTAAGTTATAACTGAAACATCTAAAATCAAGTGCCCTGTGACGAAAAACAAGTTTGATATCCCTGAATCTTCTGTCCGTGCCGAGTTAGTACGCCAAATTTGTTCATGTAGAAACGCGGGCATAAAAAGGAGATGAAATTGCCGTATCGTGTGGTTTCACTTCGTGGTGAGGAAGAATACAATGAAAATGGCGCGTGGGTTTCTTCGTGCGTGCGTGCTGGCGGAGGAATGGAAGAATGGCAAGTATGTGGGACATTTTCCACAACGCCGCTTGTGTGTGGACTGTGGCCAGAGAGAGGAGGAGAAGTCAACTACAAAGTAAGCAGAGTGTGTACTTTATCTAGCGCACGCACACACACACACGCAGGGCGGGACTGGTTATGGCCTGCAGCTTATTGTTGTTCCTGCTTCACGCACATCCCGCTCTGGACAGATCCACACCCGATACCGCAACAGAACACAGCTGCTTTCAAATGGCTTGCACGCATGCAGTGTCCAGGTACACAAACACAGTGGAGAATACAACTATACTTAAAAATAAAAGTCGGTACATTTAAAGTCATTTGCTCCCAAAAACGTATAAATACGTTCTATTTTTAATTGTTTCAGTGTCCCAAAAATGCATTTATACATCTTTTACGTGTTTGTTTTTTTCAAAAGAAACATCTCTAGGTTCTGATGCAACTTCGCTCCAAAGCACAATGCTCAAAATCCATTTTAAAGCAATAAAACTGGCCACTGGAAGGCAGTAGCGCATTTGGTAAGAACTCATATCGGACCATGAGAGGAAATGAATGAAGAGAAATTGTCAGGAAACGGAAGTTGGAAGAAGAAGCATGAGAAAAATCTGGAGAACGATGTAAACACAAGGCTCATGCCCCACACAAGTTCCCTAGGTGAATTCTGTTATGAGGTAGTGGTCACTACAACCGAAAGACAAAAAAAAATCTATTTTGATGAGACAGACAAAAACGCATTTATACGTCTTTTACGTTTTTGTTTTTGTTTTTTTTCAAAAGAAACGTCTCTAGGTTCTGATGCAACTTTGCTCCAAAGCACAATGCTCAAAATCCATTTTAAAGCAATAAAACTGGCCACTGGAGGGCAGTAGCGCATTTGGTAAGAACCCATATCGGACCATGAGAGGAAATGAATGAAGAGAAATTGTCAGGAAACGGAAGTTGGAAGAAGAAGCATGAGAAAAATGTGGAGAACGATGTAAACACAAGGCACATACCCCACACAAGTTCCCTAGGTGAATTCTGTTATGAGGTAGTGGTCACTACAAACGAAAGACAAAAAAAATCTATCTTGATGAGACAGACAGGCGGTGAAAATGACGCATTTTTATCCCCTTAAATTATTCACGCAGTTCACGCTGTCTGTAGGTCTGCTATACATCCTCATACCAAGTGTCAGTCAACCTTCCACTGAGCAAACCGATTTCACCTTCCATTAGATAGCAGGCTAGCAGTTGAAAGAAATGGAATAAAGCCTGTAAATTGAGGGCAATCCAGTCCAAAAACTGGTCTAAAACGCCACTTTGCCTAGATTTAGTCAGCGTACAAAATATGGCTCTGCATTTCTTAACCTTCACCGAACCCCTGAGGCTTACTCACCGAACCCCTGGGGTTCAATCGAACCCCAGTTAAGAACCACTGGTTCAGATGATACAACATTCGATTCAAACCTTTGTTTTCAAAAACTACTAAAACATTTTGAAGAGCAAGTTCCTTTATTAACAAAGCGGAGAGGTACCCAAGATGTGTCCACTTCTGGATGACACTGGAGCACCCCTAGACTTAAAGTATTGTAATATAAAAGTGATATGGGAAAAAAATAATGAAAAATATCTGAGATATCCAAGGATTGATCTATATTTGAGGCATAATGGACTACCCCAAGACTCGAACCAATGTACTTTAATGAAATTCTGATTTGTGATTTCATTCCACATATTTTTTTATGTCAGCTCATGTTCATGTCAGTGTCCCCCTGAAGTGGACCCATTCTTGGATAGCGCCCAGTTTTTTTTTTTTTTTTTTTAGTAAAGGGACTTGCACTCTGAAGCCACCGCGTTGCATTAATGTAATGCACATAATGCAAAAAATGATCCAAATGAGGGACTGCTAGCTTGACTTCTTTGTGACTTGTGGAGGCTTGCCTGACCGTTTTGCAGATTAGCCTGCTCACACAGTGTAATGTTATGCTAACTCTTGATGCAGGTTGGACTTTAAAAAAATACAATTAAGCGATAGTTATGAGGTAGATATCCATGACTTTTTTTACAGACACCATTTTTTTCATTGTGACGTAATTTGTTTAAAAGTTAAATATCTGCGAGTGAATAATTTTTTAAGTTTTTTTTTTTTTTTTTTTTTTTTAAATTAGAAATATTAGACATCAATTAATGATTCTAAACTTAAAAATGACGGGCATTTCGAATAATATAATTTCTGAGCTTCGTTTTATGGCTGGGTTGAAACAAAAGCGGTTGCGCGACATCTGTAAACTGAGGTTTCCAGGGTAAATCGGACAAATTGAAAATAGTTCGGGGGCTTAATGCGACATAGAACCTCTATGGCAGCATATAGACATATTGTTCTATCAAACACAACAGTTGGCCTAAAATACAACAGTTTATTTTAAAGTGGAGTGCAAGTGCAGAAACTGCTTTTTCAGTCTTGTCTGTGTTTTCCGCCATATACCGATTTTTGGCAGTAAGATATTGATAACCTTTTGGGCTACAAAGTATCGCAATATATAATCATTTTGATATGTTGTCACACCCCTACTATTCAGTATTATATGGCGCGTATGTAGTCATGTATGTATTCATGGTCTAAACAATGGGTGCAATCGTGCAAGTATTGTCGATTCAGCGTTTTCTTTTTTTCGCCTCTTATTCCTGCCCCCCTTTAATCCCCCATAATCCCCCTCACTGAAGCACCCCAGTCGCTTTTCTCGTCTTCCCATTCTGGCTTGTCTGTCTTCAGTCTGTCTGTCATCTCCTTACCCTAAATGCGGGACGTTATAGTGTTGCATTTGTGACTATTCTCTACGTGGCAGTTGTCATTTCTTTCTTTCAATAAATGCCAGGGAGTCATTAATACGCAGAGGTGTGGGGACTCCAGTCGTCAATTTTAGGAACGACGAGTTGACTTGATTTAAATATGCTATGACTGAGATTGTATGACTTAACTCAAGACTCGTGTCTTTCCACCATCAGGCTCTAGAGCGAGAGCAGGTGGACGGCGTTCAGGCCAAGCTGCAGCACGTTAACGCAGTAGGCCAGGGTCTGATCCAGAGCGCCGCCAAAAACACGGATACGCAGGCACTGGAGCACGACTTGGACGCGACCAATCAGAGATGGAACTCCCTCAACAAGAGGGTAAGTGAGTCCATACATGAAAAGAAAACACGCAATATAGGCAAATGTGTAAACCTGTGCGGTCTGCAGGTGGCCGAGAGGATTGCCCAGCTGCAGGAGGCCCTGTTGCATTGTGGGAAGTTCCAGGATGCACTGGAGCCGCTGCTGAGCTGGCTAAGCGACACCGAGGAGCTGGTGGCCAATCAAAAGCCGCCGTCCGCTGAATATCGTGTGGTCAAAGCGCAGATTCAAGAGCAGAAGGTAGGAGTCTAGTAACAAATCTATGAGATGGAATAACAATGAACTGCTAAAAGACTGTGAGGTTTGAGTGTAAGAAAAGTTTTCTAGATGAAAAAATACATACAGTGGGGCAGATAAGTATTTAGTCAACCACTAATTGTGCAAGTTCTCCCACTTGAAAATATTAGAGAGACCTGTAATAGTCAACATGGGTAAACCTCAACCATGAGAGACAGAATGTGGAAAAATAAACCATAAAATCACATTGTTTGATTTTTGAAGAATTTATTTGCAAATCATGGTGGAAAATAAGCATTTGGTCAACACCAAAAGTTCATCTCAATACTTTGTTATGTACCCTTTGTTGGCAATAACGGAGGCCAAACGTTTTCTGAAACTCTTCACAAGCTTTTAACACACTGTTGCTGGTATTTTGGCCCATTCCTCCATGCAGATCTCCTCTAGAGCAGTGATGTTTTGGGGCTGTCGTTGGGCAACACGGACTTTCAACTCCCTCCACAGATTTTCAATGGGGTTGAGATCTGGAGACTGGCTAGGGCCACACCAGGACCTTGAAATGCTTCTTACTAAGCCACTCCTTAATTGCCCTGGCTGTGTGTTTGGGATCATTGTCATGCTGAAAGACCCAGCCACGTCTCATCTTCAATGCCCTTGCTGATGGAAGGAGATTCTCCCTCAAAATCTCTCGATACATGGCCCCATTCATTCCTTTACACAGATCAGTCGTCCTGGTCCCTTTGAAGAAAAACAGCCCCAAAGCATAAGGTTTCCACCCCCATGCTTCACAGTGGGTATGGTGTTCTTTGGATGCAATTCAGTATTCTTTCTCCTCCAAACACGAGAACCTGTGTTTCTACCAAAACGTTCTATTTTGGTTTCATCTGACCATAACACATTCTCCCAGTCCTCTTCTAGATCATCCAAATGCTCTCTAGCGAACCGCAGACGGGCCTGTACCTGTACTTTCTTCAGCAGGGGGACACGTCTGGCAGTGCAGGATTTGAGTCCCTGGCGGTGCATTGTGTTACTAACAAAGTAGTCTTTGTTACTGTGGTCCCAGCTCTCTGTAGGTCATTCACTAGGTCCGCCCGTGTGGTTCTGGGTTTTTTTTGCTCACCGTTCTTGTTATCATTTTGACGCCACAGGGTGAGATCTTGCATGTAGCCCCAGATCGAGGGAGATTATTGTCTTGTATGTCTTCCATTTTCTAATAATTGCTCCCACTGTTGATTTCTTTACACCAAGTCTTTTACCTATTGCAGATTCAGTCTTCCCAGCCTGGTGCAGGTTTACAATTTTGTCTGTGGTGTCCTTCGACAGCTCTTTGGTCTTGGCTATAGTGGAGTTTGGAGTGTTGCTGTATGAGGTTGTGGACAGGTGTCTTTTATACCGATAATGAGTTAAAACAGGTGCCATTAATACAGGTAACGAGTGGAGCCTCGTTAGAAGTTAGACCTCTTTGACAGGCAAAAATCTTGCTTGTTTGTAGGTGACAAAATACTTGTTTTCCACTCTAATTTGGAAATAAATTCTTTAAAAATCCAGCGATGTGATTTTCTGTTTTTTTTTCCACATTCTGTCTCTCATGGATGAGGTTTACCCATGTTGACAATAGCCACGTTTACATACTGACTTTTATTCATACCGATTCAAATCATTCCGAATGGAAATTTCACATCAGCTGTTTACATGTCACTTCATCTATTCCGATCCAGCGTTTACATGTGACTGCCTTTATTCCGAAAGGACGTTTGACAACTGCCGTCTGACATGCGCAGATTAATCAAAACAAAGCTTCACGTTGCAAAACATGGAGATCGATCGTCAGATCAGCTGCTGTTTTAACTTTTCGAGCGGAAACAAAACTTCAGAATGATACGCTGTTCATTTAAAAAGTTGTGTGGGTGCGCTGTGCGTGTGCTTGGAAGCCATGTTGCAAGTGATGTTACTTACGTCACCAAGTGACGTCACCACGTCAGTACGGAGCATGCGCAGAAAGAACGCAACCAGACACCATTCCGCTTCCCTGTTTACATGATATAATTTTACTTCTAATCGGTTTGGGAAAAGGAATATTCCACCCCTGTGAATCGGAATGAAATTCCATTCGGTTTGGGCCTGTTCATTTCGAATGAGGTGTTTATATGGAACACATTTATTCGGTTTGAACAAATATTCCGATTGTAATTGGAATATTTGGCTCCATGTAAACATGGCAAATTACAGGCCTCTCTAATCTTTTCAAGTAGGAGAACTTGCGTAATTGGTGGTTGACTAAATACTTATTTGCCCCACTGTAAACAGTCATTTTGACGTTTGTATTGCTCTGTATATCTTGAGACCTTTAACTTTGCCATCAAATTTCTGCTAAATTCAACAATCGGAAAATTGCGCGTTTCGTTTAGGCGATTTAATTATCCTAAATGTATTATCGCTGATTGATGCAGCATTAAATATAGCTGTTTGACTGACAAATGGAGATAAATGAGTACTGCTGTCAGTTGTTTATCAAACATTTACTTCCTGTTTGTGTCCTAGCGAGCGCTATTAGCCATCACTCACATTTGTTTACATCTGCAACTCAGCTGATTCCAAGATTAGAATCAAAGAGGACAGCAAACTGATTGTAGCACTGCAACCCACACAGAGTTTTGAGTGTTTTTCAGCCTAATCAACTCAGCACAGTTATTTTCTTGCTTTGGTCTGAAAAAGCTTTTATTAACTGCTCCTCCAGCTGCTCCAGAGGCTGCTGGACGACAGACGGCCCACGGTGGAGATGATCCGCGCTGAGGGCGAGCGCATTGCGTCCACCGCCGACGCTCAAGACCGAGAAAAGATCCAGACGCAGCTGCGCAGTCTGGCCGAGAGGTGGAACGACCTTCTGGACAAGGCCGGCTCGAGGTAGCGTCTTGTAGATTTCTTTTGAAAGAAGCTTCAGAGAAGACACTTTTCTTTTGTTGGTTTGTGGGGTGAATGACTACTTTGTGAGGTCATCATGCAAACATGAAAAAAGACAAACAATTCCCGTCAGGGTGGGACGCATAACATCTGCGATGAGCATGGATTCACTTTAAAAATTCAAAACACTTTTAAACAAAGGAAGGCCATGCCCTGGCCAAATTGTTCTGTTTCTTCCATGTTACAAAATTGCACCTATTGCCTTTTAGACTTTAGCCCTCGAAACAAGTTTCAACCAGGGATGGATAGAGTAGCCAAAAGTTTTATTCATGTAAAAATAGCGTTACTTCAAGATAATATTTCTTAACTAGTGTTAATTTCGCACTGTAAGGCGCACCTGACTATAAGCCACCACTCACCAAATGTGACATGAAAACTGCATTTGTTCATAGATAAGCCGCACTGGACTGTTAGCCGCAGCTGTCCTCACTGTATTATGGGATATTTGTGCCAAAAGACATTAACCGGTAACGCTTTGTTTGACAGCAGCACCATATGACTGTCATAAGACCAAATGAACCACCTTGAAGCTTTGAACCAGTTGGTTGCAAGGCTTTATTGCTTCAAGAAGCTTCGTTTGGCAATCACTGCTCCCTTGGGGGAGACAGTCAACCTCTGCTCCCACCTGCATTCAACACTGTTGTTGTCCAACATGCCTCCTAGCATGTATTGAAGCGCTACAAATGTAAATAACAATCAAAATTCATGTTCTGTGCTAAGTATTTCTTCAGTTACTGTTCCAGTTGTTTCATTAATTGCTATTTTACGTATTTGGTAACACTTTATTAGACAGTGCCGCCATTAGACTGTCATTAAACAATCATAATTATGATATGACACTGCTATGAGCATTTATGAATGCTTATAACAGATGTCATTTAGTGTTACCTGGCAAATTATCTCACTTTTGAATGGATGTAAAAGATCCAAGCTGGACATAAATGGTGTTACTGACATAATTTGCTGGATGACACTTAATGACATCCGTCATAAGCATCCAGTAATGCCCATGACAGTGTCATGTCATAAATATGACCGTCTTATGACAATCTTATGACGCCACTGTCAAATAAAGTGTTACCAAATACCATACCAAGCTATTAATAAAACAACTGGAACAGTAACTGGAGAAATAATTAGCACAGAACACAAGCTGTAACATGATCATATCAGGCCAAAAAATAATCCAAATATAATTGAATTCCGACTATAAAAATCTACAGAAATGAAACATCACCGGTCCAAAGCCCTCTAGTGTAGAAAACGTATTTCCTACCATTAAAATAAAAGATCATATCTCCAGTTTTCTGTGGTCTTTCAGTGCCAAATAAAAACTGGGCGGGAGGTTGAAACTAATGAAACAACTGGAACAGTAACTGAAGAAATAATTAGCACAGAACATGAATTTTGATTGTTATTTATTTCTGTAGCGCCGCAATGCATGCTAGGAGACATGTGTTGCCTTTTAACCCAAATAAATCAACAAATAAGCCGCACTGGACTATAAGCCACAGGATTCAAAATGAAGGAAAAAAGTAGGGGCTTATCGTCCGAAATTTTTCAAGTAAAGTAAAAGTAAAAAAGTATTTGGTGAAACGAATACTCAAGTAATGAATACCTTTTTTCAATGTACAATTTTCTTTTTTCATGGCACGCCATCTATATGAGCAGTTATTATACTGTACTATAAGCTGTAACATGACCATATTAGGCTAAAAAAGGCAAATATAATTGAATTCCGACTAGAATAATCTACAAAAATGAAACATCACCAGTCCAAAGAGCATCCTCTAGTGCAGAAAACGGATTTCCTACCATTAAATTAAACGATCATATCTCCAGTTTTATGTGGTCTTTCGGTGCCAAATAACAACTGGGTGAGGGGTTGAAATCTGTGCCTTCGAGTAATGTTAACGACAGTTTATTTTGTATGGTGCTTTATAGACGCCACGTGATGGAACAGGCTGGTGTGATCATAGGACTTCCAACTGCAAGCTTGTGTGTATGGTCATGTGACTGTATTGTTACGTCTGACTAACAGACCATTACTGTAAATTTTGCACTACAAGCCGCACCTGACTATAAGCCGCTACCCACCAAATTTGGCACGAAAACGGCATTTGTTCATAGAAAAGCCGCACTGGACTATAAAAGTAACGTCAGTTACCATATTTTCTGCACTATAAGGTGCATCAGAATATAAGGCGCATCTTCAATGAATGGCCTATTTGAAAACTATTTTTATATCCAGGGCGCACTGCAATATAAAGTGCAGTGGTAGTAGTTGTTGGTGTTGCGTTAAAGGGAATGTTAATTAACTAATATTGATCCATATATAAGTAGTATTTTGCCTGGCATGGCCAGACTATTCTCCCAGTATTTTTCAAACACTGTGAGAATAGTCTGGGACCCAGCCCATTAATGGCCTCTCGAGCAAGAACAAAATCAACCGTCCAATCATTCGGTTATGTGCGTCTATGTGTTCTCAACGAGCAAAGTCACTCTTCCGCGTCGGAAGTCGTCTCCACAACAACACAGATGACGAACAGGAGAGCCGAGAATATGTTCCAGTCCACGGTAAAATCAGTTTTAAATTACCAAAAACACATCGACACAAGTCATTGACAACAATCTGTCTCGCGCTAGCCATGTTGAATAAACTCCGCTTTCCTCGTATTTTTACTTCCACACGCAAGTCCCTCGTCGCCTTACCTAACGTCACGTCCGCCAGTCGCTGATTGGTCCACTCCGCTATCTGTTTGCTGTGGCTTGCTCCGCCCTGGATATTTTGTCTGCTGAATGGTGGCCAGACTCAATAGCTGGAACAGCGTTGAGTCTGGTGTACCAGGGTAAGGAGTATTGGATTATAAGGCGCACTATCGGCTTTTGAGAAAATTGAAGGCATTTAGGTGCGCCTCATAATGTGGAAAATACGGTGCTTTGCCAAGTAACTTATTAGTCTTACAATGAGGTAACTCAGTTACAGTGTTGTTAATAACGGCGTTACAATATAACGGCGTTCCTAACGGCGTTATTTTTTTCAGTAGTGAGTAATCTAATTAATTACTTTTCTCATCTTGGTAACGCCATTACCGTTACTGAGGCGGGAAAGGCGTGCGTTACTATGCGTTACTAAGTTGGTTGAATAAAAAAAGTCAGAGACGGACTTACGGAGACGAGAGAGCAGAGCAGGAGTGGGGAAGACGCCGTTGAAAATGCGATGCTAGGTGGCTCCAATAATACCTGACTGTAGCCTACAAACTACGCCCACATGATACGGTAGATATCACATATTATAGAAATAGATGCAAATGTTAGACACGGCTGCATTGGCAACATGTTTCAGGACTACATGCGTTAGTAAACAGCCGCCATCTTAAAGCAGTAGACCTCTCAGGAAGGCTCTGTTGTAGAGATCCTTCCTAGCCAACCAATTATTATTATTTTTTTTTTAATCTAAAATGGTCCTAAATCGGCAAAATCTTGACTTAAATCTATCTTTAAATGATGAAACAGTTTTAAAACTTACACATGATGAAAGTAGACAGAAGGGAACTAATGCAATAGCGGGAGCAATTTTAACAACTTTAACGGTTGATTCACAACTTTAAATGACTCCCACACATAGCAAAGGTTACTATCTAGTTATCGCAATACCCTTGTGTCTAGTTAAGTGGAGGGTAAAGAATTGGGCTAGGGCCAATTGTCCCAAAAACCCTTTAAACTTCACATTGTGTGACCTTTTTTTTTTTTTTTTGGAGAGGGAAAAAAAAACAAAACATGAAAATTATCACTAGTTACTTTGCTAAGTAACTAATTACTCTTAAATTCAGGTAACTGAGTTACTAACGCAATTACTTTTTGGGAGAAGTAATTTGTAACTAATTACTTTTTTAAAGTAAAATTAACAACACTGCTCAGTTAATAACTCAATTAGTTTTTGAGAGAAGTCATTTGTAACTAATTTTTTAGAGTTAGGGTTAGGTAAGTAAGATTAACGACACTGCACTTAACACCTTGTAAAACCCTTTTATTATGAAACTGCTATAAAACCGCATTTTTTTGTAAACTTTTCTCATGTGTAGACTCTTGAACCATTCAAGAAACACCTGGTGGATACTCAATTCGGTCTGAGCAGGGCAATAAAAAGCAATAAAATGCTAATATAAAAGTGTCCTCTTCATCTTCCGCCATCAGGCAGAGGCAGCTGGAGGAGCTGCAGGTGTTGGCGCTCCACTTCCACGAGGCTCTTGAGCCGCTCGGCGAGTGGCTGAGCGCCACCGAGAGGCGCCTGAGCTCCGCCGAGCCCATGGGAACTCAGACGGCCAAGATCAGTCAGCAGATCGTTAAGCACAAGGTACGCCATGAGGATTAAAGCCAGTGCGTGAATACAAACAAATTTTAAGTATTTATTGTTAATCACTTTTACCTCGAATTTAGAATGACTTTAAAAATTGGGTATGAATTAGACTGTTAACACACTGTTAATAGCCTGAATAATAAAAAAGGCTTTTTAATCAAAACAATACAACTAGTTAACCCACTTTTGGATATGACATATTGGCATCTTTTGCTACTAGTAATAAAACAAATGGTAATTTATCACACACCTAGTATTTTACACTAAAAAAGAGGAACATGACTCATAAAACTATTCATATTCATTATTTGACCTTTTTTTGTTGTGACCTTATGATTTTATATGGTGTTTTTCTTTTGTCATCCAGTTTGAGTTCCTGTTTTATGATTTATCACCAGCATGCTTATTTTTATGTTTGTCTCCATCTTTTGTTCTCTTTTCCATTCCACCTTCCACCCAACACACACGCACACACAAACACGTCCCAGGCCATCCAAGACGACGTGTCCGCCCACGAATCCGACGTGAACCGCCTACGTTCCCTCAGCCAAGCGCTGGCCCTGCTCAGTTGCGCGGCGGACCGCGATTGGCTGGGTGAGCGCGTGGAGGCGGTGCAATCGGGCCACGCCCAACTTTCTGAGTGGTGCGCGCGGCGGGCAGCGCTGCTGGAGCAGGCGTTGGCCAACGCCCGGCTCTTTGGCGAGGACGAGGTGGAAGTGCTCAACTGGCTGGCCGAGGTGGGCCAGAGGCTGGCACTAGTGTCGGTGCAGAGTTACCAACCTGACGTGCTGGCCGAACAGCATAAACATACCCTGGTACGACCGCATCAGTAAATATAGAAACTTCAAAAAGTATACTTAAGCAAAAAAATTAGAAATATGTAATTTTGGAGGGTGGCCAAATGGGGACCCCGACACAAAAAGATTATATAGTGGTACCTCTACTTTCGAACGTCTCTACATACGAAAGTTTTAGGTTACAACATGCTTCAACGGGAAAATATTGACTGTTGTTAAGAGAGAAATTTCAGGATATGAAAGGCAAAAATACAGTATGGGTTGCTATTCGCGGCTCCCAGACTTTACTGAACGTAACATAGATATAGCTGCTTTACCATGGGCTATTGCCTAGCATCTTCCTGGCATCCATTTGGCTAAGAGAGACCTCTACTGTACAGTGGGGCAAATAAGTATTTAGTCAACCACTAATTGTGAAAGTTCTCCCACTTGAAAATATTAGAGGCCTGTGATTGTGAACATGGGTAAACATCAACCATGAGAGACAGAATGTCGAAAAAAAAAACAGAAAATCACATTGTTTGATTTTTAAAGAATTTATTTGCAAATCATGGTGGAAAATAAGTATTTGGTCAATACCAAAAGTTCATCTCAATACTTTGTTTTGTACCCTTTGTTGGCAATAACTGAGGCCATTGTTTTGGTTTTTTACAGTCTCTAAATGAGGAAATTGTAAGCAGGAAAAAAACAGTGGACCAGGCAATCAAGAATGGACAAGCTTTACTCAAGCAGACCACAGGTGGGTCTAGTGGTTTAGTTCTTCAATATTCATAGGTTCTGGTGGAATTTCCTGTTCCAATTCTTTACTTTTTTCTGTTAAACATCATTGTTTTAAGCCTTCAGTCATGATTTGTTCTGGATTTCACTGTTTGAACTTCATCCCTCAGGCGAAGAGGTTCTTCTGATCCAGGAGAAGCTGGACGGCATCAAGTCTCGCTATGCGGAGATGACAGCGGGCAGCAGCAAAGCTCTGCGCACCCTGGAGCAGGCGCTGCAGCTGGCCACGCGATTCGCCAGCGCCCACCACGACCTCAACCAATGGCTGGATGACGTGGAAGCTGAGCTCAACGATGTGGAGCCCGACGCCTCACCAGCTTATCAGGAGCGACAGAAGGTAGGCCATCAAAATAATTTGCGGTCATCATGGCCAAGTTTGGCAGAGGATAAAGAGTAGACAGTAAGTAATCGATTGATCTATTAATTAGTTCAACTAATCGAGCAATTGGATCAGCAACATTTATTACGTTTCAGAATAAATTTTAGGAGATATAAAGCTAAATTACAAATGCATAAACAATCATATTAGCTCGAACAAAACTGTACAACCAACCTTATGTTGGTCCTGAAGTGCTTGTGACACCATAAAGAAATCTTAGATAGCATTAATATGTGAAATCATATTTTGAGATGATTCGACTATATACAAGAGTTTGGCAAAGCACCGATAACGAGAAATGAGTCTTTTAATCTACTGTTTAGCTCCTCCTGTCATTATAGCGCTCTGGCGCCTCCAACTGGGTGATGACCTCAGCAGAGTAGCAATTACATCAGAATTCAGCCCAATGTAGCAGGAAGATTCAGAACGAGAAAAAGGCGACAGAGAGCAGACTGCAAAATTTCATCGTTTTTATCTCTCTACTCCAATATTTGTATAGGATATTCTTTGTATCTAGTATTTTTACCCAAGTGCTAAATAATTGGTATGGTCATGACAAATAACAGTCGTGTGCTAAATGGAATATGTAATATTAAAAATGCATTTATTTAGTATGACTGCGCTAAATTACTGCATAATGGTCAAAACTGCCGACTTCTTCAACCTCTCAAAGGGTATTTTATGCCACCGGAGTTCGTCCTGCTCTTGTCATTTCCCTGCGTGGACTCTGAGACTAAGAGCTAGGCTACATGTTAATCCGAACCGAACGGCTATTCCTCACCTCCGAACACAAAAAATGACACAAAACTATCCCGACTTATGTCACATCCGGTGGTGGAGGTGACCAGCCAGCCTCCAGCGGTGAGCAAGTTTCCGCTCGTTGGTCCCCTGCTGTGGCCCCGGCATGCAGGCAGTGCTCGTGGTCCCACGGTTGTCGGATTTGTTTTGCCCATTCTTCGTGGTGAACAATATCTGTTTGGAACCCAGAAAGGCTCACACCACTCTCCCTGGTGTTGCAACAAAAGCCTGCAGCACATTGGGCTGGCGTGACACGAAAAACAAACGAATTAATCCGCAAAATCAGCTCGATCCGCAGTCCCTTTGCATACAATAGTATGGCTGTATAGTGAAGATGTCTCCCGTTAACGTCACATCCGCCTTCTTTCTCAATCCGAGACTGGCCGGAATTCTCTCATTTTCATAGCGCGGGATTAAAAAAATTGAATAAATGTATCGATGGCTTCTGAACACGTCCAAGTGGTCCATTTCATTCAGGAGCATAAAATATCACCTGTAATATGAAATAAACATGCATTTTTGTCTCACATGCACTTTAAGAGGGAGCAGCTGGATTCAGCCATGTTAGATGTTATGGCAAATTCACTGTTGCCCCTAGAGGACAGTGTATCCACCCAAATCAATAAAACTAAATGCAAACACTTTCAAAACAAACCGTTACATCGCTACTCTGATTAAACGAATCCTCGAAGCAGCAAAATTTGATTCCAAGATTTTTTATAATTAAATTACTCGAGTGAATCAACTAATCGTTGCACCACTAGAGGATTGTTACATTTCAAATCTTCCACACGACCCATTTTTGTTTTTATTCATTATCGCTATCATTATTCCTAGGAGTTGAAGAAAGTGTCGGCCGAGAAACGGCTGGTGTTGGACACCCTTAACGAGGTGGGCAGCGCCCTGCTGGATCTGGTGCCCTGGCGAGCCCGCGAAGGCTTGGATCGATTGGTCGCCGACGCCAATCAGCGCTACCGACAGGCCGACGACACCATCACGCAGCGGGTGCAGCTCGTGCAGGCTGCCATCCAGAGGTCACAGCAGGTAATGCGGCAAAGCAGGATTATTTCTGATCGTGTACTATTATTTCTCAGTCATAACAAATTGCCCCTGCGTTTTATCGTTATGACAGTACGAGGAGGCTGTTGATGCAGAGTTAGCCTGGGTGGGCGAGACGGAGCGCAAGCTAATGTCATTAGGCCCGCTGAGCCTGGAACCCGACGTGACCGTGGCCCAGCTGCAGGTCCAGAAGGCTTTCAACATCGACATCATTCGCCACAAGGACACTGTGGATCAGCTGCTCGCCACCAGGGACGACATCCTGGAGACGTGCAGCGACGCTCAGAAGGATGCGCTAATGGTGAGGGAACACGACCCACTCAAAACATCAGCTTCCAATAGGAATCCATTGTTTTGAAACCTATGCAATGCCATCTTCAGGTGAAGACAGACTCGCTAAGCGCCCGCTACGATGCTGTCAACCAGAGCCACAGTGAGCGATTCGCAGCCCTGGAGCAGGCTCAGGTGCTCGTGGCCCGCTTCTGGGAGACATACGAGGAACTCGAGCCGTGGCTGGGCGAGACCGAAAACCTAATTGGGCAGTTGCCGCCGCCCGCCATCGACACGGACGCCCTACGTCTGCAGCAGGACCAGATGAGGGTAAAAAAAAAAAAAACAACTTTCAACCAAAATTTTGACATTTACCATTTACTTCAAATACACTGAATATTTTTTGTCCAGCTTCTGAGAGAATCCATCGCGGAGCACAAGCCACACATCGACAAGCTACTAAAGATCGGACCCTCGCTGGCCGAGCTGAGCGCGACGGAGGGCCCGCGAGTGATACAATGCTATGCCGAAGCCGAGCGCCGCTACCTGGCCATCAAAGAAGAAGTCAAAAGTCGCGCGGCGTTGTTGGACGATGCCGTTTCGCAGTCTGCGCAGGTAGGACAAACTCCATGTGAGAACTTAACAGCACGGGTGTGCTTTTTGGTGATGATTGAATGTGTTGTTCGACTGACTTGCTGCAATCAGAGATGGGTTCAGGGTCATTTTTCCACAAGAAAAACCTTCTAGACTAGACTTTTTCCACTGGATATGACTTTACATCCACCTCTGGTTGCCGCCGTCCATTTTTTGCACTGTGAAAGCATGAGTCAGATTTAACTGGATGTGTTGTTTCTCCACCCTCCATCCATCCCATCCGTCCACCTCCACCGTGTCCTCTTAACTTTCCTTGTCTGTCCTTTAACCGTCTGTCTCCAACTCATCCTTTTGTTCCGTCCGTCATGCCGTCGCGCCTCATGGGTTGTGTGTTGTCGCCCATGTCACCACCACCACCACCTCCACTTTCTCCATGGTCACTGCTCACTGCCGTCACCCAGCTGGTGGAGGTAAGACAGATTGCTTCCTTCTTGCACGCCGCCTTGCGCACAAGATTTGATTGACTCAACCCCTTTATTTAGTTCTTGTCCTTATTCCCCTCTTTAGATTAGATGCATTAGCCCATGTGTGTTTTGTAGTTGTGCAACCTGATGAAAAAATAGAGCGCAGAGATGAGCTTAATGCTTTCTATTGATTTTAGTTGGAAAATAATAAATCAAGCCCATTCAAACGAAAAGGCACAAAGTTAAAATGATTGAACATGAAAATGGAAATGTAGTTTTGTAATTAATTTTTTTCTAAGGCAGTAAATGCCAAAGGTGTTTTCCACGAAGAAAATCAGCATTTTGACATTTTCAAAATGAAGCATTGCGTCAACAAAATGGTAAACGTAGATAAAAAGCTTCTCAGTTAATCAACCTGTACTGAAGGAGTAGAATTTTAGTCGGAAAAAAAAATTATTGAACTTCTGGAGTTCATATTTCATGGTAGAAAAAAGGATTTTAATGCTGTGCTTAAAATGGCAAGATTAAATTCATTCAATGTAAACGTTCATCAAATGCAACAAGGCTAAACAACTGAACTAAAACTGTTGTACAAAATGTTCATATTGAACACAAGAACAGTGCTACATCAGGGAATGAATCTGCGAGGCTCTTAAAAAGTCTATGAAATAGTCTCAAATCCAAGTTTTAATTTAAGGCCTTAAAATGTCTAGAACTCTCCTGAAATATCATAAAAGGTCTTGAATACAATTTTGAATGGTCTTAAAAATCTATTGACATTGCATTCATTTAGAATCTGCATAAATTTCAGTCTCGCCTTTAAATGTTTTGATTTTTGAGGACGCTATAACGTAACTACAAAGTGGAACTACTGGTGTTGCCCGATCAGAATTTATCGAACACGCAGGTTTTGCTGTGAGTGCGCAGTTGCGTGTTAACAGCTTACCCCAGTTATACAACAGCGGCATCTGCGAAAGTGAAACACGGCTGGTAAAGTAAAGTCAAGCAGCAAGTACACACCAGTTGCAGAGCGGCTGTGTTTGACGTGTCGCACCCGAAACAAATGGCAAGTTTATTATTTGTCGTGACAGGCAACCCTCCTGTGTCTATCAAATTAGGTAAGATCGGGCAGACCGTCATCCAATCAAGTTTTAAACTTATATGCAATTAATTTTATGTATTTTATATACAGCAGCTTTAACTTAAAAAAAAAAAAAAACATCATTCAAGGGTTTTTAAACCTTTCATATTAAAAAAAAAATAATAAAAATGCATTTGATTTGTAAAATACTAGTAAATGTTAACTCTTTGTCATTGCAATTGTTTTTCCCTTAAGCATTGGACTTTTTATTATGTTATTTTAGAAAAAATTAAAATAAACAAATGGTTGTTGTATTGTTATCTTGAAATACCCGCTACTCTCGGACTCGGGCGCGATCTTGCAATCCTCAGGTGAGTCGATCGAGCCGCTCCACACTGTCCACAGAAGTATTACATTTAAATGTTTAAATCCTTAACTAAATATGAATCTAAATCTTATATGTATATCTTAAATCTAAATCTTATATATCTTAAATCTAAATCTTTAATCTTTAAATCTTAAATCTTTAAATCTTGAACATAAATCTTGAATATAAGTGTTAACTATGTACAGGGGTGCACATATTTTTTTTGCCCAGGTTCTCAGAGGAGGACCTGGAGATGTGACTTGGTCCTCATTGAGCTTGGGAGCCGACCCGCCTGATGCGATAAAATTATGACAAGCTTTACTTAGAGCCAATTACCTTTAATTAATTATATTAACAATTAACGCTTGATTAACATCAACTGGCACCACAAAATTGCCATTACTTTGAAGTGAAATGTAAAGAAATAAACGGGTGCGCATATTTTTTTTGCCTCCCACATTAACTCCAAGCCTTTGTAAAAGTGGGATGTCCACCTCATAAGAGGTCATTGAGCGTGCATGTTTAGCTTTGGGAAATGCGAGCAAAAACACGTTTGTCAGTGCATGTCGCTGTTCTTCATTAACTTTATTCCGCCACTTGTCCATAGGGCGAGTGGGGTCCTGTCTGACATCGATAGTTTGCTTAATTGCCACATGCTCTGTTTTTTTTTGTGCCTTTCAAAGTTTGGATGGCTGAAATTCTTTGACCCTACATAAAATGCGCTCCTCTTATCAGCGACATTGGGATTCTCACGGCAAATGTTGCACCACATTACCGTGCGAGCATCATTGTCTTCTAGCCATGGTACCTCTTGCAGCCACTTTTCAGCAAAAGTCCCTTTTTTTCGGTAGCTACGGTGACGTCTCTGTCGTCTTTCTGTCTTATGACGGGGGTGGGGGAACACGGAAATAATTACTCAGTGGGGCCTGCCTCTATGACATTTTGAGAAGTGATTTTCTCGTGTCCGCCGCAAATGCAGTGGTCAGCCATTAGTACGCAAAAGCGTATGGAAGCCGTTGAAGGCCAGCGCGTTTGTCTACATCCAGTCCACTTATGTGCACCCCTGACTATGTACCTCTATGAAATGTAAATCTTAAATATATATCCTAAATGTAAATCTGAAATATAAATCTTACCGCTAAATGTGAGAAAATGTCGTAATTTTCAGCATGTGCTGCTTTACAAACGGCGCTTCATAGGGGCGAGCATCAGCGGTGCATTGCCGACGTGCCCCAGATGCGCCTGGTGTAAAACCGGCGTTAGTTAGCATAGACATAGCGGAGAAAGCTTAGCAGAAACGATTTACAGTAGTTACTTACATAGGTAAGTGCAAATTTAATAATTTGTGACTTAAGAGCATAGAGTTTAGCGCACGGTTCAAGCTGGTGGAGGGAAACTCGTATGAAGAAAATGCAAGAAAATGTTTAAACTTGGAACAGAGGCATTGGGATCCCATTGCAAATCTGAAAAGTACAAGGTGGTCATAAAATGCCAGCAGCAAACGCACAAAATACAAAAGTTCTAGTGTTTATGATTCAGTTAAGCATTTTATATCATAGCGTGAAAGAGCTGTGAATTAATTCAGGCCTCCAATTTTCCTTTAAATCTTTTGTACGTTTTTTTTGCCGGTATCGATGTGAAATTGGGCTTAAATTTGATTCATTATGGTCTTAAATTTGGCTTGAGACTGCAGAGACCCGTCTACATATTTTATGTGGATTTTCAGATGGCAGCAAATGCCAAAGGTTTTTTTCTGCAATATCAACAAAATGCTAAAAGAGCTAAACATCTTTACAGCCTGTCATTCATTGAAAAAGTTTAGACATTTATATTAAACACGGTCACCTATAGAAATCAAATAAATGAACAAATTAAATATCAATTTTGTTTTAAGTAAAATTATCCAGTTAAAGTATGAAAAACTAGAACCACGGAGTCTACTGTTTCAGAACATTATGCAATATTTTTCATAAACATGCTTATCCCACATTTACTTTTCTGTCCTACCCCTTTTAGTCGTCAAATGTGTCAGGCCTGAATGAATAGTACCCTCTGCTGGCGTCTGTGTTGTATTGCAGTAAATTGATTGCGCTCTATTTGGTCCTTGCAGTTCCACGACAAGATGGACCCCCTGCTGGAGACCCTGGAGGCAGCTGTTCAGCGCCTACGTTCACCTCCTCCGGTAGCGGCCGAGGTGGACAAGATCCGCGAGCAGCTGGCCGAGCACCGGGCACAAGGCTTGGAACTGGACAAACTGCTGCCCAGCTTCTCGGCCCTCTGCGCTCGAGGAGAGGAGCTCATCGGCCGGGCGGCCCACGACGACCCGGCTGCCCATGGTGAGCCGAGAAACTCGAAGGTCAAATCGTCAAAAAAAAAACCATCACTTTGTAACGGGATGATCCGTCCCACCCCTACCAGCTGTCCACTCCCGCCTGCTGCGCCTGCGCTCGCTGTGGGACGAAATACGCCAACGGGCCGAGGAGCGCGAGAGCAAACTCAACGACGTGCTGGACTTGGCTGGCAAATTCTGGGCGGACGTGGCGGCCCTGCTTAGCACGCTGCGTGATTCGCAGGACATCGTCAAAGAACTGGAGGACCCTGGCGTGGACCCCTCGCTTATCAAGCAGCAAATTGAAGCTGCCGAGGTGAGAGAAAAAAAGCATTTCTTTGGAGGCTATTGTTTGATTGAAGAGAGCTTAAACCACTCTTCTCATAACCAATGTGAAAAGTTTTTTACAAGGACCATTGTTTCGCTGATACAGGCCATCAAGGCAGAGACGGACGGTCTAAGGGAGGAACTGGAGTTTGTCAGGACCCTTGGGGCTGACCTCATCTTCGCTTGTGGAGAAACCGAGAAACCTGAAGTCAAAAAGACAATCGACGAGGTAAAGAACAGACACTTTGTTCTACACTTTTATGTTGAAGAGTCGATGGAAATGAACCTTTTATAGGGTAAGTGATTATATTTGGTCATTTGAAAAAATAAAAACAAAAAAAACTTACACCTATTACACCAACTTACACCTGGTTATGTAGGCCACAATATTGATATATTGAGTATAGTGTAGTATACAATCTTTTTTAAAATCTTTTTTTTTTTTTTGTAAATAAAATATTACATCATTAAAATGGTAATAAAAACAATATTTAAATGAATAAAAACAGAGATACACGCTGGTTATGCCCCCCAATAACACTCTTGAGTTTTTTTAACTGAGGATCTGCTGTGAATACTCGTTCGTAACGAGTTCCGTTCCCTTGCTGGCGACGTAACACGAATTTCCGAGTAAGTCAGACTTAACCCTTTATATAACCCCCTAAAAATATGTATTATAAGTCATTTTCCCATCCTCGCCAAGACATTGGAGTCTTAGTCATAGGTGGGTAGACTAGCCAAAAAATTTACTCAAGGGTTGCGTGACTTCCAAATAATACTACTCAAGTAAAAGTAAAAGCAGTCATCCAAAAATTTACTCAAGTACAAATAAAAAAGTTTGTTAATACTCAATACTCACGTAATGAGTAACATTGTGAGTAACTGCTTACAATGTTAGATTTTGGAGGGGGAAAAAATCATAGTATTTTTTTTTCTCAGCACAACTTTGGTATGAACTGTTATTATTATACTGTATTATAACCTATTACATGACCATATTATGCCAAAATGAGGCACTAAAATCAACTCAATATGTAGAATAAAGACGAAAAATGTAACGACTCTAGTGTAGTCCAAAGTAATTTAGTGAGAATAGTGTTTCTTCACAAATGTACTCAAGTAAAACTAAGAAGTATTGTGTGGTAAAACTACTCTAAGAAGTACATTTTTCTCCAAAAGTTACTTAAGTAACTGTAAATGAGTAAATGTAATGCGTTACTACCTCTGGTCCTAGCTAGACAGCAATCTAAGCTCCGAAATGACAATGTCAGACGTCTGTGTGGTTAACTGGCGTCATTCAGCTACTCTTGACATCAACCCTTGCAGAATTAAATTAAATCAGTTTTCAAATTTATCTTTATAACTAGCTGCTGATACAGCAATAGCAATCCACACAAACAATTAGCATGTATCAGTTAGCGTCCTCACATCATCAAAAACAAACAACTTGCCCCAAGTATCCGA
Source organism: Corythoichthys intestinalis (assembly GCF_030265065.1). Lineage (NCBI taxonomy): Eukaryota > Metazoa > Chordata > Actinopteri > Syngnathiformes > Syngnathidae > Corythoichthys > Corythoichthys intestinalis. The sequence goes on from NC_080416.1 coordinate 27,107,112, forward strand.
CCACAATTGAAAACGCACAATAAACAGTATAAAGGTGGTTATTTAAAGGTGTTGCGTCTGCGGATACTTCACAAGCAACAAACGTGCTCGCAGGCTTTCTTTCCCCTCGCTCTCTCAAATGAGATTTCTTCGCGTATGCTCTTTTTAGTGTGCATAAATACGTTCTTTGTGTGTACATGCGCTCTTACTTATGTGTGGAAGCTCTATGCTTCCTGCGCCAAAATGAAAGCATGCATAACAAAACAAAAGTCAACATTATTTAAAAAAAAAAAAAAAAAAACTGGAGACAAATTAGCAGACGAGACTTCGGTGTCGTAAAGTCGAAATCACGTAAGTCGGGTATGTCGTAACCCGGGACTACCTGTACTCATCTTTCAATGCCATTGATGACTCTAGACGTCCAATCCCTTTTGATTGGGTGAGGTTGACAGACAGTCCTCCCATTGAAAATGGTTTGGACGTCTAGCGTAGCCAATGAGTGCTCTATTAAGGGTTTAGCAAATTGTTGTTGAATAGAAACAGTAGCGCAACACATGTAGACAGACAATACACACATATATTCTTCATCTTCTGGTCATACGTACATCTAAGAGTCCTTAAAATAGTGGTTCTTAACCTTGCTAAAGGTACCGAACCCCACGAGTTTCACATGTGCATTCACCGAATCCTTTGGAATTTAACAGTGAAGCTTTTTCTTTTCAAAATAAAAACCGATATAGCTATGGTAGCAGGCAAATTGCCGTTGAAATGTATTCAAATTTCAAATTCACTACAAATAAATTGGGTGTTTTGCAGTTAATTTTCACATTAAAAAATGAAATATCATGTCTACATTCATATTTTTTATTTAATAATTTTACTTTTACCCTATCCTGTTCAGCTGCTTGGCCACGGAGAATAGGAATCTGAGTGTCCTCATGGTCTGAACAGCTTTAATGGATCACATGGGAGATTGATATACTCCCATTGTGGTTGTTCATCATGTCTACATTCTTATTTTTCTTATTTTATGCTCACATCCTTGCATCACATACTATTTTCATGGCGTAAAATGTGATGCAAATGTTTTTTTTTTTTTATTATCTGTGCAGTGCACCCTGCCTGTAGGTATGTAATACTTCCTCATCATGAGTCAACCTTCCACTGAGCAAACAAGTTTCTCCACCCATTAGACAGAGGGCGAGGAGTTGAAATAAATAGAATCAAGCCTGTAAAGTGGAGGCAACTCAGTCCAAAACCTAGTCTAAACTGGCACTTGGCCGTTAGTCAGAGTATGAAAATAGGGCCCTGTGTTTCCTTACCTTCCATAAACCCCTTCGACTTACTCACCGAGCCCCTGGGGCTCATTCGAACCCAGGTTAAGAACCACTGGCTTAAAATTAACCCAGGTTATTAGTGAAAATCTGAAAGTCATAGAGTGAATTGTGGCTGTATTCATAAAGTATATTTCTGAAATTCCTCAGATGAACGGTGCGTGGGAAAGCCTCAACAGGACGTGGCGAGAGCGGATGGAGAGGCTGGACGAAGCTATGAGCGCCTCCGTGCAGTACCAGGATGCACTGCAGGTAATAACATCACTACATTTCAATTGCAAAATGTCCTTTTTACGACAATACCAGTGATGATTGGTGCGCGTACTTTGCAGTCCATGTTCGACTACTTAGACAACGCGGTGATCAAACTGTGCGAAATGTCGCCAGTGGGCACTGACCTGGGAACGGTCAAACACCAGATTGAAGAGCTCAAGGTTGGCATCAAATTGGCATCATAATATGCAACGTTATCAGTCCTAACTGTTTTTGCGGTGTTTCTGTGGAGCAGCAATACAAAGTGGACGTCTACCAGCAGCAGATCGACATGGAGAAGCTATGCCACCAGGGGGAGCTGCTGCTAAAGAAAGTGTCAGACCAGACCGACCGGGATATGATCCAGGAGCCGTTAACTGAGCTTCGCCACCTGTGGGACAACCTGGGGGACAAGATCACCCAGAGACAGGTACCAGGACCACTCGTGACAATCCTCAAGGCTTTTGCATTCTAGAGTCTCACAATTTAAAGTTTTGTTTCATTCCCATGACAGCACAAGCTGGAAGCTGCCCTGCTGGCCCTGGGTCAGTTCCAGCACGCTCTGTCTGAGCTGCAGGCCTGGCTGAGCCACACGTACACCACGCTGGACACACAACGACCAATCAGCTCAGACCCCAAAGCCATCGAAATTGAGCTCGCCAAACACCACGTACGTTCCTGTAACACTGAGCAATAGAGGATAATTAGGAAAACCACTATACACTCAAAGTCACAGTTGATACAGCAGAACATCAAGTTGTGTATTAAAAAGATATTTTAGTTAACCTTTCGAGTCTAAAATTCGGAATCCCTCCGTTCCAGGTTTTACGCAACGACGTTCTGTCTCACCACGCCACGGTGGAGGCGGTCAACGCAGCGGCCGCCGAACTGCTTGAATCTTCCCCCGGGGACGAGGCTGGCCACCTCAGGGACCAGTTAGACCAACTCAACCATAGCTGGCAGAACCTCCTGCTTAAGACACAGGAGAGGCAGAAGCTTCTCGAGGCCGCCTTGCAACAGGTAATGTCATACAAGGTAAAAATGGGACTTTTTTCCCCCTAAAAATTTTCCAATTTTCATTCTTGCTTGTAGGCAGAGGGCTTCCATGGTGAACTTGAGGAGTTCCTTCAGTGGATGAGGCGGACGGAGAGCCAGCTTTCCGCAGCCAAGCCCACCGGAGGCCTCCCCGAGACGGCGAGAGAGCAGCTGGAACAGCACATGGTGACCTTTTCTTCTTCACTCATTCAACAAAGTCATTTCATGGGCCTAGTACACACATAAATATAATTGTGTTCCTTGAGTTTTATGCTTACAAGAGCTGGTTAACTAAAAACTAATTAAATAAAAATAATAATAAAATAAAAAGTATTATTATATATATTATAGAATAAAAAATAAAAATTATTAATGAAAAACCTAACTATAAACCTGTTTCAGAGTGGATCATGAAGCTCCATCACCATGCATTTAGCATGTACACATGATGAACACGTTACATGTACAGTGGTTCGATTAGTCAACAGAAATAATCTACAGCAATTACTGTTAATTTCAGTGGTGCACAGGCCCCCTCTTGTGGTACGCTAAAGATGAGTGAAAATTTTGAATTATCATTTTTAATTCACAACAGTGCAGTTCAGTGGTTCAAATCAGTGGTTCCTGAAAATATGCAATATGCCATTTTTACTTGTTTTTGGCCTACTATACCATTGTTTATCAACCTTTTTTGGGCCATGGCACACTTTTCTCATGAAAATAATCTCAAGGCACGCCACCACGCCACGGCGCAGTAGCGTGCCGTGGCACAGTGGTTGAAAAACACTACTATACTAACATATTTGAACTCATTGCCTGCCATTGATGGCCATAGACTTATAATTAATTTGAACATTGGAACGTAATGTGCGTATTTAAGTCCCATTGACAAAGCTAGACGTCCAATCCATTTCGACTGGGAAGGCTAACAGTGACCATCTAGCACTGTCAATGGCAGCAAATGAGTTGATGGTATCCTTGTCAGCAGTACTCGAAGAGCCAAGTATTTTTTTTTTATGTGGTACTTGCTGAAAATGTCTAAGAACCACTGATCCAGTAGATAAGGATGACCTAAAAATGCTTTCATTTACTACAGGAGCTCCAAGCACAGCTTACCCAACGGGGCGAACAGTACCACCGTCTACTGGACGCGGGGGAGTCCATGCTTCTTGCTCGTGGCGGGGACGACGCCGGACCAGGGACCACGCAAACCCAGCAGAACTTGGCCATGCTGCAGAACAAGTGGGCCAGCCTCAACACCAAGATGGACGACCGCCGGGTAAGACTTTTTCATTTGCTGTGGCAACACTCTTAATTAGTTCACGTGTGAGACGGTTACTTTTTGGCTGTTTAGGCAAAGCTAGAAGAGGCTCTATCCCTGGCAACCAGTTTCCAGACATCACTGCAGGATACCATCAACTGGCTGACGCAGGCGGAGCAGACCCTCAACATGGCGCAGCCCCCCAGCCTCCTCCTGGACACAGTTCTCTTCCAGATTGACGAGCACAAGGTAAGTCAGACAGAACAACAAACCGTAACATTATCTGCTGGCATATGCAATGTAAACAAGCATGAAAACATGCAAATCTTAATACACATTTAGGTTTTCGTCAACGAGGTGAACACACACCGTGAGCAGGTTCTGGCCCTAGAGAAGGCCGGCTCCCAGCTGCGCTTCGCCAGCCTGAAGCAGGACGTCGTCCTTATCAAGAACCTGCTGTTGAGCGTTCAGGCCCGCTGGGACAAGCTGGTTCAGAGGTCTCTGGACCGCGGGCGGCATCTGGATGAGGCTCGCAAACGGGCCAAGCAGGTACTAAATGAAACTTTTTCGAATTTGCGATAAGCTACACAATTCAGAACTCATTCCCTACACTTAAATTACTGTTAACAGGGTTCCCACAAGGTCGAAGAGTCTTGCTGAACTGCTATATCTGGCTACATGTATATGTAGAATGTGTAGCATGATAACCTTTCAAATTATTATATTTTTTTGCATAATATGAAAGCTTTGGTACACGAAAAATTCATTTTATGAATTCTTTCAAAGCTTTTTTCCTTCATATTACGAAAAACTATTCATAATACGAACGATAATACGTACTGTAAAAGATCATTCCTGCTTGCCTTAATATAACTACATTTGACTATAGACAAATCCGAGTAGAGATTTGCAGACATCGCACTCTAGTGGTGGCCGCCATAACTGGGTTGTTGACACACCTCAGTAGCAGCCCAGCGTCAGTCAATGTAAACAGTAACGTTAGCTGCTAGGGAAAATAAAATATAAAAAGCAATGGACACCTTATTCATGGGGGAAAATGTGTGTGTGAAAAGTAAAAACTTTACTCAAACCTGAATTAGGTACATATCTGAGTAATATAAGCACATCGAAAAACAACAAATATTGGCTATGTATTTTAAATACTTTTTAAAACTGCAAACATAAACTGTGGTACGTTCAAAGTTCCCTCAGCAATAACATTTTCACAAATGATCACTCCAGAACACAAAAATTCAATACAAATTGTGAAAATACAGTACACAGCTGACAAATGATCATCATTTTGAACATGCTTCTTACTCGAGCTTCTTTCAAACTAACATGCTTCTTACTCGAGCTTCTCTCAAACTTATCTCCCACATTCTAAGATGTCTTCAGGTGTCATACTGACAACCCACAGTACCTCGACCAATTAGATGAGGGGAATTGTTATTGTTCTGTCAGCTCAAGACAGGAGAGGTGGGGGAATGCGTTCCCCTACATATTCTTGAAAAACACGATACCAGTGATCGTTCTACAAATAGAATTTTTGACTTTCATGACAATACAGGACCGAGCGCATCCCTTGTGAGCTTAATAATGGACTCGTACTTTTGTTTCTGAATACGGGACTATGCTGTATTTCAATGGACGGTTGGCAACTCTAGCATCTGCTGGCTGTGTGTGCTGTGCCCCAGCAATGGCGGACGGTGTACTTCTGGTCGTTTTGCTCGGATTTGTCTAGAAATATAAACAAACGAAATATACAAATCACAATGTGCTACAGAATGCACCTGGATATGAAACAAAAGACAAATATAACTGATAAGCGATGCTTTATCAAAGCACAAACAGCGAGATGAAATAGTAAGCAATGGCTACCAAAGTTAGCTCATCTTCATCTCATCTCAGCACTCCGTGTTTACTATGGGCTCGATTTGTCATGTGATATTGTCTGTAGAATGAGTTGCAACCTAACAAACTAGTTATATTTAAGCGCCATTAGGAGGCGACGAAGCATTACAAATGAAAACAGGCAATTAGAGGACAGGACAGCAAATTTAATGCGGTGTTTTAGTATCGCTTGGAACATATTAAGCGATTTACATGTAAAACGTGATTCATTATACGAAGAATTGAAAGGCACTCTGGTACTTTACCAATTAGTTCCACGAGGCCTGGAGGAAGTTAACCGATTGGCTGGAGGAGGCCGAGAACCGACTGGACTCGGAGCTGGAAATCCCCAACGAACCCGACAAGATCAAAGTGCAGCTAACCAAACACAAGGTATGAGAATCCTGTCAATGCAGAGAATCTGTCCGATCCCACCTCTGACGTCCTGTTTGGGTTGGTTTTCGCAGGAATTTCAGAAAGCGCTTGGCTCCAAGCAGCCGGTCTACGACACCACAGTTCGGTCGGGCCGGGCCATGCGCGACAAAGCTCAGCTGCCGGCTGACACCCAAAAGTTGGATCACCTGGTGGGCGAAGTCCGAGACAAGTGGGACACCGTCTGTGGGAAAAGTGTGGAGAGGTAAGCTGAGATTTCAATTCAAGGAGTGCTTTTGGAAAAAATGGCCACTGCTTTTTTAACTCTTTCAATGTCTTTAACAATGATAGATGCCCAATTATGTGTGTCACTCGTTCATTCGCTGCCAGCCCTTCTAGTTAAAATGGACTAGACGTCTTATCGCTGTCAATGGCAACCAGTGAATCCAATATGTTATGTAGCTCTTTAAATATTTATCTGTTGCGACTAATGCTGCAACGATTAATCGATTAACTCGTGTAATTCGATTAGAAAAAAGCTTCGAATTAAATTTTGCTGCTTTGGGGATTCTTTTAATTAGAGTGACGTTGTAGTGGTTTGTTTTGAAAGTGTTGCATTTAGTTTTGATTTGGGTGGTAGTGACACAGCCCTCTAGTAGCAAAAGTGAATATGCCATAACACGTCTAACATGGCTGAATCCCGCTGCTCCTTGTTAAGACCAACGTAAAGTATGTTTTTGTTTGAGATATTTGTTTATGCATCTGTTATATAGTTTAGAAGTATATTTAGCAGTTTTTTGTGGAAATATGTGTTTGAACGATTTGTTCAATGTTTGTGCATTGTTAAAAAAACATTAGCAATTTATAGCATTTAAGCTAGCAGACTTTTGTTAGGGAAGTTAGCCAGGTTGTTCTTTTGTTGTACTTAGATCCTCATTTTCCTCTGCAGCCCTAGTTTTGATGTCACTAAAGCTGCTTTAAAGTGCAACTTGATTTTTGTCCTCCCCCAGGCAACACAAGCTCGAGGAGGCATTGCTGTTCTCGGGTCAATTTGCCGAGGCCCTCCAAGCCCTGGTGGACTGGCTTTACCGGGTAGAGCCGCAGCTGGCGGAAGATCTGCCTGTGCACGGTGACCTGGACCTGGTTTCCAATCTCATGGACTCCCACAAGGTAACAAACTTGAATATCACCCTGCCTTATGAATTCCGTAGGTGTGTGTTTAATGGTTGAAATCCATGCAAAATCCACACTAGGCCTTCCAGAAGGAGATGGGCAAGAGGACAGGCAGCGTTCAGGCCCTTAAGCGTTCGGCCCGAGACCTCATGGAGACGGGCCGCGATGACACGGCGTGGGTCAAAGTTCAGCTGCAGGAGCTGAGCAACCGCTGGGAGACGGTGTGCGCGTTGTCCGTCACCAAGCAGACGCGACTGCAGCAGGCGCTCAAGCAGGTGAGAAAATACAAAAGTTCGAGTCTTTCCTTGGACATGCTGGCACTACTAAAAATTAATTGAAATTACTGATCTCAATGATTGTGATTGTTTTTTGGTGTCAGGCGGAGGAGTTCCGCACGGCGGTCCAGATGCTACTCGAGTGGCTGTCTGAGGCCGAGCAGAGCCTTCGCTTCCGCGGCGTCCTTCCGGAGGAGGCGGAGACCCTGCAAGCGCTGCTCCACACCCACCGTCAATTCATGGGCACCGTAGAGGAGAAGCGGGTCGAGGTCAACCGGGCGGCGGGGATGGGCGAGGCCATCCTAGCCTTGTGCCACCCGGACTCCATCACAACCATCAAGCACTGGATCACCATCATCCGAGCGCGCTTTGAGGAGGTGAGTCATTTCTCCCAAAATATAAATATATCATAATATTTTGACTAACTTTTCAAATTGATTAGTTGTCTGATAAAAGCATTTTAAAATGATGTCGGATAATATCAACATATGTTTTTCATTATGTGTTTTGGGCCAATATGCTATAGGAGTGTTGTTATGTCCACTTAATGCCTGCCTGTGTTTCTGGTGTTTTGACGGCCCCTACTGGCTGCACTTTCTACGTAATCATATGTTAGCTGAGAGCTAAATGGACGAGCTAACGTCTGCAGCAGTGTACCATAGCAGTTCTTGCCATCTCACCACGGGTATTGGTATCAGATTTTTGTAGTTGGACAATATCGGGTTATCTGTTAAAAAGTCATTATCATTAACTGTAAAATTGATCATAATCGTCTTTAATTGGTGTTACGGGTAGCTCCCTTCTCTTAGGACGTCCCTTCTTTTTTAACTACATGCTTGCATCTCTTTAGGTGCTGACGTGGGCGAAGCAGCACGAGCAGCGTCTGGAGGTGGCGCTGACCGAGGTTCTGAACAACGCTAACCTGCTGGAGGAGCTGCTGTCATGGCTCCAGTGGGCCGAGACCACCCTGATTCAGAGGGACACAGATCCCCTCCCTCAGGACATCCCCCAGGTCAAAAGCCTGATCACAGAACATCAGGTTAGATTCCTTAAGATCAAGGAAATGCAATTGATTTTCTCATCAATATATACACTAACAATCTTACGTTCCGATATTTCACTGAATCTCAACGTTCTGTCTGTGTCAGATGTTCATGGAAGAAATGACAAGGAAGCAGCCGGATGTGGATAAAGTGACCAAAAGTTACAAAAGGAAACCCGCTGACCCTCCTAGCAGCCTGGCAGAGAGGAGAGGAGGACGTAAGTAGTGTTGTAGTATCGCAGCATATTTACCGTAATTTCCCGAATATAAGGCGCACCCTTGTATAATGCGCACCCCAAATTTACATGTAAAATCTACGGAAAAATTATTGTCCCCGTTTATAACGCACACCCTAATTTTAGCACCAATAAATAGAAGAATACAAGAAAACAGAGCTCGTGTACAGATACAGAAATGTCATTTTACTGACTGGTGAAACACAGCACAAGCATAGCACATTGGTAGTTCAAAACATTACCATAAACTGACAATATTTACGGTAATAATATGATTTGATAACTTCTCCAACTTACCAGAATCTAGGAGAAAACAAAACAGATGTGACTTTTCTTTTAAAGGCTGCCGTATAACTTGCTCGTTTCATCATGATGAATAAATGTTTCTTCCATGGATTGATACGGTAAAATGAAAGTGAGAACATAAGTCGGAAATCCGTGAGAGCTCATCGCTGTCGACACGACAGTAACAATAGGAACTATTGTTATTTGGGTCGAGGGACACATATAGTTGACGGACACAGGAAATCTGTGTACTTACATTTGTTATGGTCCGAGTTGCGGAGCTGTAATAAACGTTGACTCAAATGAGTTCAAGAAACTAACTTCTGTGCTTTATGAAGAGTGAAAAAAGCAGAATTTAACATAGACGAAATCATTCAGCCGATTAGAGTGAAGTATTACCGAAACAAAATGGTGACGTCACGTACCGTAATGGTCGGCAACGGGTCGCCGCATACATTTCTTCAACACAACGTGGCCGTGTCAATAAAAAAAAAAATCGTTTTTTATATATATATATGTAATATATATATATTTCTGTCTCCATTCATGTACCCGTTTATAATGCGCGCCATGATTTTACAAGTTGATTTGTGGGGGAAAAAAGTACGTTATATTTGTGAAATTACGGTACATTCTTAATTATTACTAACGAGTGATCATATTTTTAGGGCGACACCAGCAACAACAACAACAGCAGCAGCATCACCATCATCATCATCAAGCCTCCATGCAGGTTCAGGGGACCAACCCGCGACTCAACCAGCTGTGTGCCCGCTGGCAGCAAGTTTGGCTTCTGGCGCTGGACCGCCAGCGAAAACTCAACGACGCACTGGACAGGCTAGAGGAAGTACGGAGCTCCGATTTGCTGAAAACCTAATGGAGGAAGTACATGAAATACAATAAATTGTCTGTTTCCGTCACCTTTTTTTGGTCGCAGCTCAAAGAATTCGCCAACTTCGATTTTGACGTGTGGCGTAAAAAGTATATGCGATGGATGAACCATAAGAAGTCGCGGGTCATGGACTTCTTCCGGCGTATCGACAAGGATCAGGACGGGAAGATCACGCGCCAGGAGTTCATTGACGGCATCCTAGCGTCCAGTGCGTTCCCGACAAACCCATATTCAATGTTAACTCATCTGTTCATTACAGTACAAAACTAACATATCAATATGTACATTTTTCCATATTTTATTTTCCTCTTCAGAGTTCCCTACCAGCAAACTGGAGATGACGGCTGTGGCGGACATCTTCGACCGAGACGGCGACGGCTACATCGACTACTACGAATTTGTGGCCGCCCTGCATCCCAACAAGGACGCTTACAGACCCACTACGGACGCTGATAAGATCGAGGACGAGGTGCAAAATTGCAATAAAACACTTCAAACGTGACATAAATAACTGTATTCAGTAGTTGAAACAGTCGAATACAAACAAATCACCTTCCCGTGAGGTTCAGCAAGAGTATATTTAAGGTGTTTTTTTTTTTTTTTTTTCACAACGTGTAGGTGACTCGGCAGGTGGCGCAATGTAAATGTGCCAAAAGGTTCCAGGTGGAGCAAATAGGGGAGAACAAATACCGGGTAAGTCAAGCCTACTTTTTTTTGAAAAACTAATTTAAACCAGTATCATCCACCATTAAGGACCACCGTACTGTTTGACCCACCTGTTAATAACAAGATATTTGTAGTTCTCATGTGTGCCTCATCTGCTGACCCCACCTTATGCACGGTCATATGCGAGGATTCTTAAATGCACGCCTCACTGTCTAACCCTGTTTTTTTTTTTTCATGATAATGAAGTTCCAGAATCTACACCTCATGCTCTGACATCACCTGTTTGTCACATTTTGTGTTTGTCTGGTCATGTTTATGTCACTCCCACTTCTAACTCATGTCAGTAGCTAGCAGTAGCACAGGGGTGCTCATTGTTTTGTTCCAAGATCTGCTTTTCAAAGAGACAACCTCCCACGAGCTACCTTAACAGCGTGGGCGGGGGGGGGGGGGGGGGGGGGTGATATAACGTCATATGTTGCTCACACAACATGATTAACTATTTACATTTTTTTTTAAATGATTGATGCCGCAAGCTAAGCACACTCGCGTTGTGATCGATGTAATGAGCACCCCTGCATATTTGATATAGTACAATGGTGCCACAACTTATGAGTGAACTGATTTACAAGCATTCCATTATGCATTCGAAGGATTTCTTACAATAACTTACATTTGGACTGATTCCACTGCAAAATGTGCATCACATTGACCACACAATAACTTTGGCATGTTGCAGGATTTACCCCAGAAAATGTAATAGATAAAACCTAAATGAAATTGTGACTATGATGTGCTATTATAAGCTATTTATTAACAATAATTCAATGTAGTGTTAAGAAAAAAGGAACAGTCTAGAAATAGTTTAAACAAACACAAATACAATGCCACGGTTTATGCGTGTCATTAAAAAGCATTAAAAGTCTTTAAATTGATTTTGTCAAAATTCAGGCTTAAAAAGCATTGAACTAAGTATAGTTTCATACCATTGGTCTTAATGCACAATTACGATTTTTATGTCATAGCTGTCTTTCGGCATGCCCGTTCAGACTGCCTTTGTCCATTGAGCTCGTTGAAGTATCACACATGCACACTAATTCGCAATCCGAGATGCTCTGAGCAAACTGACCCGCTTGCACAGGAGCATCAAAACAAATGACTACACATGACACGCACACACATACAGACAGTTTGCCACTTTGCCTTTATACAAGGGCTGGTCACAGCTTAGGACAGCCATTATGCTTATTAACCATTAGATGGCTCCAAACCAAGATGCTTGACATTTTTTATGTGAGCAGACCATTTGGATTCATGGTGCAAAAATTAAATGAACAATAAATAATTGAAAAGTAATGAACTATAAACTCATTACATACCTCATTCAATGTTCTGAAGCTGTGTGCCTTTGTTGTTATTTTGAACCAGAAGCACTGTGCGAGCGAGATGTGACATTGGCAGTGCCTTATTTGCACTTGCACTTGATCCAAGAAACTTGTTTTCAATATTTTGATCTCAACAATAAACATAGTGGTTAAATATAGGCACTTTTTCCATAACTTCAGTTGAAGTTGTCCTCTTATCTTTCACAGAAGGTTTAGTTGGAAAACCTTGAAGTTGTTACATTTATCATTATTAAAGTTTCTAGTATCGCATCACAATAAAATTAGCCATAATATGTTAAGTCCACGACCGGTATCGGATTTTTGGAGTTGAACAATATCGGTTAAAAAGTCATTATCGGACAACTGTCCTTATAATTCGTGTGTGTGAAACTATCTGCAGTCGGGAATGGGCATTAAATTGGTTTAAAGTGGCATTAAAAAGCATTAAATACGATTTGCTGATACATGTAAAAACCCTGAAAGCAATGGCAGAGAGCTGGGAAAGTATAAGTAATCGCCATTGCGCTCTGACACTTTATACGTGGTTAAAATCAGTATACTTTTTATATTGTATTTTCTTTTGTAGTACTGTTTTAGCCTGGTGCCCCACCAGGCTTATAAAGCACTGGAGGAAATCTTGTATTACTACTTACTACACTCAAAAGTTAGGAAACACATCAACCACCTTTCCAACGTTGTAACTGCTTCTGTGTTACACTATTTTGAAAAAATATATATATATATATAAACACTGTTATGGCACTGAACATGTTAGACATCCCAGTTCAAATGGATTTGACGTCTATCGCTGTCAATGGCAGTGTATATATGTGTATATATATATATATATATATATTTTTTTTTTCTCACAGCTTGAATCAAATCGCATTTCCACGCATCTAAAATGACTTAAAAGAATTTGAGATAGCAGCTTTTTGAGAAATAATTTTGTAAGTTGAGGCACCAGTAGACATGAAAATGAACAAGCCGCCGTAATATTTGATTGTTTTTGTCAAGCTATTTGGATCGTCATCTGTTTCTTCCTTCTCTCTTTCCTTGTCCACCGTGTTTGTGTGCGCCGCCTCTGCCGGATTTTTTCTAGTTCTTCCTCGGAAACCAGGTAACGTCACATCTGATGCAGTTTTTGGGCACCTGAAATCTGCTTCCTCACAATCAGATGCATCTTTTTTTGGTCAAGGATCTCTAACCAATTCAGAATGCACAGTGTTTGATTCCATGCAGCAAAATGACCAAAAGCAAAGCTAAACTCTGACTGGAAGCAGGTTTCATGCCTTCGTGTTGAGTGTTAATCCCTCAAGTGTTTTCTGTGTTTTGGACTGACGCTGGTGAAGAAATGAGGCTGCTGGGAGGATAAACTTTCTTCTTGTTCTTCTGTCACTTCTTAAAATCTAAAAATGGGGTGTTCAATGTTTGGTGTGGTGCAATTTTTAATGGATGCTGCCTATTGTAGTGATGAAATTTAGATTACGAGTCTAGGTTCAAATGATAAACAGTTTAATGGGAAGGTTTTAATGTGCAGTTGTGTATACGTTTTAATGTTGCATAATTTTTGAAATTTGAAATAAATGCATCAAGTTTTCATTTGAAGATTTGAAAACATGCTGAATTTTCACATTTTTAATGTCTCAGACTTTGACATGTTTTGGAATTTTTTTTACAATCTTAGTTTTAAATTTAAAAAAGTTTAATTTGTGACATCAATAAAATTTATTTTTAAAAGGACCACATTTAAAAATCATAATCAACAATTACACTGCTAAAACACACCTTAAAACTAAATACCCTTGTTTTTATTGTAAATCTACTAGAAATAACAAATAATTACCTTTCTTGAAATAACAAAAATAGCTGGCATGAGCAATAAATGAGTGTATTTAATCTTAAAAAAAACTTTGAAATGTCAGAAATGTTCTTAATTCAAGAATAGATATTGTTCAAAACATTTTTAAAAGCTTAATTTTTCTTGATTTAGGTGAAAAATCGCCAACTTATAGATGTATGGGCTTAATAAGAACAAAGAGAACTATTTAGTTTAAGTGGAATAATCTGATGCATGATCTATTAACTAGCCTTTAACACTGAAAACAAGATGGAGAAAATTATTTGCCTAGATTTAACAAAAGTAATCTGATTAAGACGCTAATAAAACTAATTATATTTTATACCTTGTTACACCAAGATGAGATTTAACTGTTTTTGAAGGCCCACCCTCCCTGTAATGTTTGTGTTTTTATTAATTACGTTTATGAATTGTTTTTAAGCATGAACAATGTCAAGCATCCCCCACTTGTATTTATTTGCCTCCATGATGGGCTTCCTGCTAAAAAATGACCTTTTATGATGATGTGATGGCTTCCAATGGGAGATTGAGGCTTAAATATGGCATGCTTACCTGCATGGCTGCTTGCTCTGGGGTAATGAATTCAGGATTTCCTTGTTTTAACGTCTCGTCTCCCTTCCGTGCAGTTCGGCGACTCGCAACAGCTTCGCCTGGTGCGCATCCTGCGCAGCACCGTCATGGTGCGGGTGGGCGGAGGCTGGATGGCTCTGGACGAGTTCCTGGTCAAGAACGACCCGTGTCGAGGTAGGTCAATTTAAGAAAGTATGTCATTTGGGTTTTTCCTTGCGATCGACATCAGTTACCGTGCAAATGCGTCAATCTTAGTTGTGCTTACAGAACGCAGTCCAGTTTATTGACAAGTGCAGTGGTGCTTAGACTTTAAGTTAAATTTGATTTGTGACTATGATTGCAACTTTAAACACTCACATGCTGTTAATCCTTTTGCGCTTGCACACAACTGCTCAGTAAGCAGCAGTGATATTAGTCAGTTTTTGGTCAGAGGATAAAGAATATATGCAGAGGTGGGTAGCAACTTTTGAGGAAAGATTATCTATGTTTTTACTTGAATAGATTTGTGAAGAAAAAATACTACTCTTACTCCACTACTTTGGGCTAAACTAGTCTTTACATTTTTCCTCTTCATTCTTCATGAAGATTTTACTTCTTTTTTTGCCAGAGATGCTATCAGTGGCTCTACCAGTTTCACCAATAAGATTTCGCAACAATAATCAAATGACTTCATCATACCAATTACACTCAAGCTTGCCAATCTATGATCGCGCTGACCTATTCAATCATGTGGATAGCTATCTGAAAATAAGCTGAACACTTATTTCAAGCAATAAATTAGTATATTAAATCTTAAAAAAAGGTTTGAAATGTGGAAATGTTCTTAATTCAAGAATAGATATTGTTGAAAACATTATTTGAAAGCCTTTTTTCTTGATTTAGGTGAAAAATGACCAACTTTTAGATGTATGGGCTTAATAACAAATAGTAATACCGTATTGGCCCGAATATAAGACAGTGTTTTTTTCCATTGAAATAAGATTGAAAAAGAGGGGGTCGTTTTATATTCGCGGTCTAGACGATATACCCATTCACGACGCTAGATGGCGCCAGATATCATTGAAGCGATGGTCTGTCATGACAGATCTCAGCTACTAGTTTAACCAGTTTGCATTATTTTATTGCACTGTTTTTCCTTATTCCGATTTGTTTCAAGACTACAGTTACAGTTAAACTTCACTTTGGTGGTTAATGCAGTTATTGCAATTTTGTTGTTTTATCACAATAGATTGGTTTATTTACATTTCAAAAACCAGAAGCCGTTCATTTACGAATGAGATTGCATTTTAGTTTACATATTTAAATGTTCAGATATTAAGATTTGAATGAGGCAAAATAACATGCTTTTTCTCTCAAATATATTGTTATAATCATTTGTTTCTATAATTATTTTCTGTACAAGAATTAATTTGGTGTTCAAAAAGTCTTTTTTTCAACCTTGAGTCTTGAAAAAGGCTCAATTATTATTTTTATAATAATTAATAACATAATAATAATTATATTTTTTATTATATTTATTTAAATTATATTTATTTATAATAATAAATAACATAATAGATTATTTATGTAAATATCGTATTGGCCACTTATATTCAGGCCAATACGATATTTACATAAAGTAAGTGGAATAATCTGATGCATTAATCTGTTAAGTAGTCTTTAATACTCAAAACAAGATGGAGAAAATTTGTTTGACTAGATTTAACAAAAATAATCCGATTAAGACATTACAAGTCTGCAGTGCAGTAAAGTAATGACATTTTTCCTCTTCTACATATTAGATCAGACGTAACAATACAGTCACATGACCACACACAAGCTTGCAGTTGGAAGTCGTGTGATCACGCCAGCCTTTTCAATCACGTGGCATCTTTAAAGCCAGGGGTGGGCAAACTATTCCACAAAGGGCCGCAGTGGGTGCGGGTTTTTGTTGCAACCCATTAAGAGGACACATTTTCACCAATCTGCTGTTTTACAAGTGCAATCAGTCGATTGCAGTCAGGTGCTTCTCATTTCTGCTGAAACCTCATTGGTGATACAATCTGTGCTGGGTCAGTTGGAACAAAGACCAGGACCCACTGCGGCCCTCGAGGACCGGTTTGCCCACCCCTGTTTAAAGCACTGTTAAAAATTAACGTTAACATGACGCGATAGCGCTGATTTTATCCTCTCTCCCAGTTTTTATTTTGCACCGATTGACCACAGAAAACCAGAGATATGATCCTTTTAATTTCATTATAAGAACTATTTTCTACTCTAGAGGGCACTCATGGACGAATGATGCTTCAGTTCTGTAATTTTTTTTTCTCTTGCCGGAAGTCAATGATTTTTTTAAAATTTTATTATTTGTGTATTTATATGGCTTTTATATAATGAGTTATTGTACAGTTACAGCATAATAATAGCAGTTCATATAGAAAACTGCTAAGAAAGAAAATGCTATACCCCCCAAAAAATAAATCCTAAGCAGTTACTCACAATGTTACTCATTACTTGAGTATTCTTTTCACCAAATTCATTTTTACATGTACTTGAATACATTTTTTTTGGGATGACTGTTTTACTTAACAGATATTATATTGGAGTAATGCTACTCTACCCACCTCTGAATATATGCCAGAGTCAAATATTTTTAATTTGATAGGAAACTTTTATCACTTAAAGCAACACTAGGTAACTTTTCAACCTTTATTATATATTTACATTTACATTATAGTTACATAGTGTTGCTTTAAATACTCTTTTTTTTTTTTTAAACATTCACATATGACAATAGCATGTCAAATAATATTTCTAACAAGTTGGCTCACGTACTGTATATCTCAAGGCACCACTGTACATTCATTTCTTTTCCAAATTCTACGCGAATCATTCTGTCATGAAAAAGTTTATTTTTGGACATATTAATGAAAAGGACTTTTAAAAAAAAAAAAAGTCCATATGCCTTTTAAGGTTTTGCCATTCATAAGATGGAAGCGTATAATTCACAGCATTTAGACAAGGCGTGATTTGCATGTGTGATTCAAGCCATTGCTGGCATACTTGACACGTTTGAAGTTCCGTATGGGAGTGTCTCAACCTTTTCACACTGTTGAGTATTTAATGACTAGTAAGTAGTACTGCATGATGCATGCTCCACCTTTTTCTACCTCCCTCCCTCCTTCCACTCCTCTTTCTTCCTCCAGTTCAACATCCCGGACTTAAGATCTTTCGCTCCGACTCCAGTAGCTCCATCTCATCCCGTTTAGGTTGGACTTCTTTTCTCATTGGTTTTCTCTCGGGAAGCGTGCAGCAGACTTCCCTCCATGGCTTTTCTTCTTCTTCTGTTTTTTTTTTCTCGCTGATCCAGTGACTAATATTGTGGCCCTTAAATTTCCACCTTTCTTACCTGTGTCTGAGCACGCATGCTCGTGTGTGAGTGTGGAAATGGGAGTATATGTTTCACATTGTCTCCTGTGTCTCTCAGTGGCAGTCACTCCAGGGTATTTCTGCTGCAGAGGTATCTACCCTTTCTTCTCTCTCTCCATCCCTCCAAACTCACTCTCCATCTTAATCCACACAGCTGTGTGTTGTTTGCCTCTGCGGTCAGGTTGTGGTCATATGGATGGATGTTTGGGCAGCTTGCTTCAAAACCCCAGCGGCTCTTCACTCTTTTTAAACTTGACTTTTTCAACTTGAGTTAGAATGTCGTATTGTTGTTTTCATTGTTCAGGTTGAGTGTTTAAAAAAAAAACAATCTGCATGGATGTGTTTAACACAAAAAGCTAAGTTTAAAAAAAAAAATAACATACACGTTGCTTACTTCAATACATGCACCTACTTCAAGTCCTAATACACACTTACACATGCATTACTTCAAAATAAACAAATACTACAGTAGGGGTGTACAATAAATTGAAAAGGTATACAGGTAGTCCCCGGTTTACGAACGAGTTCCGTTCCTGTGCTGGCGATGTAACGCATAAGTCTGAATTAGCCCTTTAAATACCCTCAAAAAAAAAAAAAAAAATCTCAAAACATGTATTACCGTATTAGCCTGAATATAAGACGGTGTTTTTTGCATTGAAATAAGACTGAAAAATTGGGGGTCGTCTTATATTCGCGGTCTAGACGTTATACCCATTCACGACGCTAGATGGCGCCAGATATCATTGAAGCAATGTTTTGTCATGACAGATCTCAGCTACTCTCAAGTTTAACCAGTTTGCATTATTTTATTGCAACGTTTTTCCTTGTTCAGATTTGTTTCAAGACTACAGTTAGTTAGACTTTACTTTGATGGTTAATGCAGTTATTGCAATTTTGTTGTTTTATCACAATAGATTAATTCATTTACATTTCAAAAACCAGAAGCCATTCATTTATGAATGTGATTGCACTTTAGTTTACATATTTAAATGTTCAGATATTAAGATTTGAATGAGGCAAAATAACATGCTTTTCTCTCAAATATATTGTTATAATCATTTGTTTCAGATGTACTGTAATTATCTTCTATATAGAAATTAATTTGGTGTTCAAAAAGTCTTTTTTCAAACTTGAGTCTTGAAAAAGAGGGGGTTGTCTTATAATCAGGGACGTCTTATATTCGGGCCAATACGGTATATGTCATTGTACTGTCCTTGCTAAGACGTTGAAGCAAAGTCCCAACTAGACAGTGAACTAAGCTCCGATATGACGATGTCAGACGTCCGCGTGGTTTGCTGACTTTATTCAGCTGCTGATGACATCAACACTTGCAGAATGAAACTAAAATAAAATGAAATTAAATCAGTCTGCTCTTCAATAACAGCAATTCAAATTTGCGTTTACAAGTAGCTGCTGATACAGCAATAACAAGCGACTAGCATGCATCAGTTAGCGTCCGTGCATCATCAAAAACAATCACATAAACTCGCCCCAAGTATTCGACCACAATTGAAAGCGTTATATAGAGCCGTCGCCTCGGAATGCTTCACAAGCAACAAATGTGCGCGCAGGCTGTCACTTGGCTGCTCTGTGTGTGGGGTGGGCGGGGGCGTCTGTACATGCACTTGCTTCCTGTTCTACGCTTGCTGCGCCAAAATAAAAACATGCAACATAATACAAAAGTCAACATAAAAAAAAAAGAAAGGAAAAAAACAACGAGTCGCAGGCGTCATTAAGTCGAAATCGCGCAACTCTGGTCCATCGTAACCCAGGGACTACCTGTATACAGTGAAAAAATGCAGTATTTTATTAAACAATGTTAAGATAAATGCATGTATACATGGACAAATCATTCTATAATTATTACCCTTGCAGTGCTTAAAAACCATTTATTAAAAAATATACAGTATAGATACGTTTTTTTGTTTGTTTGTTTTTTTAATTTGGGGAAGAAGGGAAACACATGTCTTATATGTACCTTAAATTTGAATAAATACATCAAACACAGCAATTTTTTTTTTTTTTTAAAATGCAAATAACCTCCACCTCTACTTTATGGATTTTCGATTTTTGTGGGATGGGAATCAGGGATTCCATTAACGTCAGTGGCACAGAAACCAGTACATTCACAGGTTTTGTGAGCATTTACAGGTTACCTCCTGTATATTTTGAGTCACTTCCTTTTAGGTAACCCAAAATAAACGGGAAGTGACCTGTAAATACCCCAAAATGAACAGGCTAGGAAATGATGTGAAATGCCCCGATATGAAGTAATTGCCTGGCATTGGCTGCCAATGACAGCCATAGACATCCAATCCGGTATGAAATGGGAGGGATGCCAGTAAATGAATGAACGTTCATGGCTGCCACCCTCACACTTCAAACGGATTGGATGCCTACTAGCGATAAAGACACAGCAGAGGGATGAAAATAGCTTATTTTTTTCTGTTTATTAGTTGTTTTGCAGAATATCCTAGAATAATTTCCTGGAATTGTATAGCATATACTTTGGACCCACAATCGCCACCAAGCTGAGCTCCTCACCAGTCACCTAAGCTAAGCTAGGCTAATCGCTGCCCTGCTGCTTTTTTCATGCATCTTGAGCGTCGCACTCATTCATTTTTGTCTCACTGCACTTTTGTAAAGCATTGTGCTTATTCTTGATATCTTATTGTTGTGATGATGGCTTGTCGTCGTCGGCTGCTGCACTTTGTCGAGTCACCAAATGCTGCTCCGTGATAACGCAAAGCATGCAGTGTACAAAAGTGAGTACACCCCTCGCATTTTTGCAGATATGTTTTCATGGGACAACACTGACAAAATGACACTTTGACACAATTAAAAGTAGTCTGTGTGCAGCTTATATCATAGTTAATTTATTTCCCCCTTAAACTATGGCCATTAATATCTAAACCCCTGGCAACAAAAGTGAGTACACCCCTTTGAAAAAAAACGTACATCCCTAAATGTTCAAATTGAGTACTGCTTGTCGTTTTCCCTCAAAAATGTCATGTGACTCGTTACGGGCATGCTGTCAGCATTGCTGCAGAGATTGAAGAGGTGGGGGGTCAGCTTATTAGTGCTCAAACCATATGCCGTACTCTACATCAAATTGGTGTGCATGGCTGTCACCCCAGGAGGAAGCCTCTTCTGAAGACTGTACACAAGAAAGCCCACCCGTCTCATCAGATCATAGGACATGGTTCGAGTAATCCATGTGCTTTGTTGACATGTCTTCAGCAAACAGTTTGTAGGCTTTCTTGTGTACCGTCTTCAGAAGAGGCTTCCTCCTGGGGTGACAGCCATGCACACCAATTTGATGTAGAGTGCGGCGTATGGTCTGAGCACGAACAGGCTGACCCCCTACCTCTTCAATCTCTGCAGCAATGCTGACAGCACTCCTGTAACGAGTCACATGACATTTTGGAGGGAAAATGACTAGCAGTACTCAATTTGGACATATAGGGATGTAGTTTCTAAGGGGTGTACTCACATTTGTTACTAAGGTTTAGATATTAATGGCTATATTATATAAGCTGCACACAGACTACTTTTCATTGTGTCAAAGTGTATGTTGTCAGTGTTGTCCCATGAAAAGATATACTTAAATATCTGCAGAAATACGAGGGGTGTACTCACTTTTGTGATACACTGTATATTGTATAGCGCACGTGTGCTCTGGTGTCATCAAAAGCTACTTTGAGTTAAAAAGAAAAATTGCATCTTGGACTTGTTACATGGTTTTATTGAGGTTTTTGTGTCAGTTTACATAATATTCTGGCCATTGTGTAGATTTTCCCTTATATTAACAGGATATCACAAATTTTAACTATAGTAGCACAAGTTCTACAAAATCTGTAATATTTATTACTTGCTTTTAGTGTATTCATTACTATTGTTTTCACAATTTATATATTGTACAATATTTTCTATCATTATTTTACGTACTATTCCTCTTTTTTTGCCCCCCACTATATATTTTTTATTTTACTGCTCTTGTTTTTACCAGTTTATGGTTAATATTTATCATTGGACTCATTATTCCTATTAACTTCTACATATTTATTCAATTGAACGAATTGGCGGCCACTGACTGTGATAGTCATCCAATCCTTTTGAACTGGGAGGCATGGCAGGAACGTTCATTCGCTGCCAATCCTTCCAGTTCAAATGGATTGGACGTCTACAAGTGATAAACTCATTTCAGTTCACAGCAAAAGGATGAAAAGAGCCACACGATTGGACGTCTATCACCGTCAATGGCACTGCCCGATATTAAAATACTCCTAAATAAAGCTGACGCGCGTTGTGCTTGCCTTTCAGCGCGCGGGGCGCACCAACCTGGAGCTCCGAGAGAAGTTCATCCTCCCCGAGGGGACGCCGCAGAGCGTGTGCGCCTTCCGTTCGCGGGGCCGGCGCTCCAAACCGGGCTCCCGCAATGCCTCGCCCACCCGTTCCTCGTCCTCAGCCTCGCACAGTGGCGCATCAGCGCCCTCCGCCCCCGCTACGCCCACAGCCTCGTCCAGGGTGAGTGGCGCCACCTTTACATTTTGACCCTCGCGGTCGGGTTACACGTTAAATTGTTTTGTCCTGTCTTGTCGGATGTTAACGTGTTTTGTTTCTTTGTCTCTCGTTGTCGCTAATCTTCCTTCACGCTTTGCAATTTTTCCGATCACCGCCAAACTTTGAAAAATTCTTCACTCATGAAATCAAACTCGCTCGCCATCTCCGCTGCTTCCTGTCGTCCTTCCTTCACACCATTATTTCCGACCCTCCTTCGCTGCACATCCTTCCCTCTTCCCTCAGTCGTCAAACGCTCACTCTCGTGACTACGCCAAGCCGTGGTTGGCTCACAGTAAAAGCCCGACAGCGACCAAGTGTCCGTGCTCCCCAGATGACGAGGTAACGACGCTACCCAAACTAACTCCCACTCCACCCCGCTAAACACCAATGCACCCCACCACCCCACCCCTCGGGCAAGCCATTTCATTGCTTAATCATTTTTTTCAGTTAGTAAGGGTGTAAAGGTACACTAAAATGTAATTTCAGTTCATTTTTGGCCCCAAAAAAATGCTTGAAAAAAAAATTTCAAATGTTTTTTTTTTTTAATATAAACGATAGATCTTGTGTAAATACAGTTATTGGGGACCAGAACCAACCGCGTGAAGTGAAAAAACAGTGTTATTCCCCCCCATTTTTATTTAAAACCATTTACAGTGGTATGAAAAAGTATCTAAACCTTTTAGTATTTCTAACATTTCTGCAAAAAATCACCATCAAATGTGATCTGATCTTTTTCAAACTCAGACAGATTAAAATACAGTGTTTGGATCAATTAAAATCACCACAACATTTATAGGTTTTCATATTTTAATGAGGATAGCATGCATTCCTGTCAACCCGAGGCCGTTGGCATTCTTACAAATTGGTGACTAATCTTACAACGTTTTATATAGCGTGCAATATGAAACCTAAAAAAAACAACTCAATTTTTAATATACTGGATTTGCCCGAATATAAGACGGTGTTTTTTGTATTGAATTAAGACTGAAAAAGTGGAGGTCGTGGGTCGTGGTCTAGACATTATGCCCATTCACGACGCTAGATGGCGCCAGATATCATTGAAGCGAATGCTGAACTTGACTCCCCAGGCCAAAGTGACCCTTTATGGTTAATGCAGTTATTGCAATTTTGTTGTTTACCAAAATAGATTGGTTAATTTACATTTCAAAAACCAGAAGCCGTTCATTTACGAATGTGATTGCACTTTAGTCTACATATTTAAATGTTCAGATATTAAGATTCGAATGTGGCAAACTAACATGCTTTTTCTCTCAAATATATTGTTATAATCATTTGTTTCAGATGTACTGTAATTATTTTCTGTATAAAGTCTTTTTTCCAACTTGAGTCTTGAAAAAGAGGGGATCGTCTTATAATCAGGGCCAATACGGTAATATAAATGTATTGGTAATATTGTCAAATGTAACCTGGTACAATCAAAGAACAATCAATAACTTCCGCTACATCATGATTACTCAAATTTAACAGTGACTTTTGTTTTAATTGTATGTATCACTTTCGGCAATTTTTATCATGTCTTGATGGCGGCACTCCATGGCACTTCAGCTCACAATTCAGTTTGACTTGAATGTAGTGCGTTAGTGTGTCCAATTATAAATTAAAAAGGTCAATTGACAAAATGAACTTACCGATGCAGTCTTTGAGTCAGGGAACATTTCTTTTGCTAGTTCTGAGAAGTGATCAGCAATAGTTGCGGGCAAATTGTGTTCGGCAACAAATTGGCAGAATAAAATCTCTGCTTTCATCACTTTTCATTCTGCAGACTTCTTCTTTATAGCCAGTGTTGTTATTCTTACTTTATTACAGTTACAAATTACTTCTCCCAAAAAGTAATTGAGTTATTAAATCAGTTACCTGAATGTAAGAGTAATTTGTTACTTGGCAAAGTAACTGGTGTTACCTTTCAAAACATAGTAAACTTGGCTATATTTGGAAGTCGTTTAATGTTGTGAATCAACCGTTAAAGTTGTTAAAATTGCTTCCGCTTTTGCATTAGTTCCCTTCCATCTACTTTTGTCATGTGAAAGTTTTAAAACTGTTTCATCATTTAAAGATAGATTCAAGTCAAGATTTTGCCGATTTAGGAATATTTTAGATAAAAAGTTACTTAGGTCCGCTAGGAAGGTTCACTACAACAGAGGCTTTCTGAGAAGTCTACTGCTTTAAGATGGCGGCTGTTTACTAATGCCGCCGAGTCTGTCAATTCGCATCTAGTTCTATATGTGTATGATATTTATCATCAAGTGGGTTTAGATTGTAGGCTGTCGGCTACACTCAGGAAATATTGGGGCCACCTAGCCTAGCATCGCGTTTGCAACAGCGTCACAACAAACACTCTTCCCTCTCCGTGTGTCTGACTTTTCTCGCGTCATTCAACCAAACAAAATATTAAATGTGGTGGTTCACTTACTTACGTTACACCCTTCTGTCATTGTTTGCATACTATCTCATTCAAAGATGAAAACCTATGAATGTTTGGGTTGTTTTAGTTAAAGCAGACACTGTTTTCATCTGTTATCTTGACAAAGATCAGATCACATTTGATTGTGATTTTATGCAGAAATGAGAGAAATTCCAAAAGGTTCAGATACTTTTTCATACCACTGTAATCGCTCACTTGTCGCCGTTATTGGGGACCAGAGCCAACCGCGAAAAGTGAAAAACCACAGAGTAGTGTCATCTTCCCATATGCAGTGGAGCAAATAAGTATTTAGTCAACCACTAATTGTGCAAGTTCTCCCACTTGAAAATATTAGAGAGGCCTGTAATTGTCAACATGGTTAAACCTCAAAATCACATTGTTTGATTTTTAAATAATTTATTTGCAGATCATGGTGGAAAATAAGTTTTTGGTCAATACCAAAATTTCATCTCAATACTTTGTTATGTACCCTTTGTTGGCAATCACGGAGGCCAAACGTTTTCTGTAACTCTTCACAAGCTTTTCACACACCGTTTCTGGTATTTTGGCCCATTCCTCCATGCAGATCTCCTCTAGAGCAGTGATGTTTTGCGGCTGTCGTTGGTAGAGGTGTGCAAAATTTCCGATTCTTAGATTATTCGCGATTCGGCCGTGGAAGATTCGAGAACGATTCCCAAACATCCAAATTCCGATTATTGAAATATGCCAAGTAAAGCGGAAGTACAACACACTCAGCGCGCCGCGCAGTCAATGAGCAACGGAGCGAGAGTAGCTAAACATCATGCTTCTCATTACCCGGCCACTCGGGTAATGCCAATGCTCAACTCACGGCTCTAGCTCAACTCATGCCACGAGATAAAAAAACACAACAACATACCTGAAGCTGCTACAAAAGTACGTCATCCACATAATGTTACGGTAGATATCATTTATATAAGACTAGATGCACTACGGTAGCGGTAGCGTTTGCAGCACATCTACAAAAAGCTAGATGCAGATGTAGTAAACGGCCGCCATCTTAAAGCAGTACACTTCTCTGCAAGGCTGTTGTAGCGAACCTTCCAAGCAAACCTAATTAACTTTTTATCTAAAATACTCCTAAATCGGTAAAATATTGACTTGAATCTATCTTTAAAATAGTTTTAAAACTTTCACATGTCGAAAGTTGACAAAAGGGAAATTATGGATTAACGGGAGCAATTTTAACAACTTTAACGGTTGATTCACAACATTAAATTAATTGAATGTAGTTTAAAGCTGCTGATACAGAATGGGGACTGGAGTTTTTTATTTACTGTTATTTTTGTATATTTGTTTACTGCTATATGTTAACTTGATACTGAAATAGTAGTTTGGTTTAGCCTGAGAGTATTTTTGAACAATTTTGGAACAAATGTACAAAATATTTTAAAAAGAAAAAGGGGGGGGGGGGGGGGGGGGGTGCATCAATAATCGTTTTAGAATTGAATCGGACCATCTGAATCGTAATTGTAATCGAATCGTTAGGTGCCCAAAGATTCCCAGCTCTAGTCGTTGGGCAACACGGACTTTCAACTCCCTCCGCAGATTTTCTATAGAGTTGAGACCTGGAGACTGGATAGGCCACTCCAGGACCGTTGCTGATGGAAGGAGATTTTCACTCAAAATCTCTCGATACATGGCCCCATTCGTTCTTTCCTTTACACAAATCAGTCGTCCTGGTCCCTTTGCAGAAAAACAGCCCCAAAGCATGATGTTTCCACCCCCATGCTTCACAGTGGGTATGGTGCAATTCTGTATTCTTTTTCCTCCAAACAAGAGAACCTGTGTTTCTACCAAAAAGTTCTATTTTGGTTTCATCTGACCATAACACATTCTCCCAGTCCTCTTCTGGATCATCCAAATGCTCTCTAGCGAACCGCAGACGGGCCTGGACGTGTACTGGCTTCAGCAGGGGGACACGTCTGGCAGTGCAGGATTTGAGTCCCTGGCGGCGCATTGTGTTACTGATAGTAGCCTTTGTTACTGTGGTCCCAGCTCTCTGTAGGTCATTCACTGGGTCCCACCGTGTGGTTCTGGGATTCTTGCTCCCCGTTCTTGTTATCATTTTGACGCCACGGGGTGAGGAGGGAGTTGAAAGTCCGTGTTACCCAACGACAGCACCAAAACATCCCTGCTCTAGAGGAGATCTGCATGGAGGAATGGGCCAAAATACCAGCAACAGTGTGTGAAAAGCTTGTGTAGAGTTAAAACGTTTGGCCTCCGTTATTGCCAACAAAGGGTACATAACAAAGTATTGAGATGAACTTTTGGTATAGAGCAAATACTTATTTTCCACCATGGTTAGCAAATTCTTTAAAAAAACAAACTGTGATTTTCTGTTTTTTTCCTCACATTCTCTCTCTCGTGGTTGAGGTTTACCCATGTTGATAATTACAGGCCTCTCTAATATTTTCAATTGGGAGAACTTGCACAATTAGTGGTTGACTAAATACTTATTTGCCCCACTGTATACCGCAAATTCGAAACGGTTCAATACAGCCACGTGAACCGTTACACCCTAACAGGCTACTGAATCATATGATACCAATTCTTCATTAAACACTTTTAAGACATCGGTTGACTGAAAAGCAATTATTTCAGATACTAATGACACTTATAATCCAGTAAAATGTTGGCATATTTTGTGTTGTCTGAGCCTAAATGTAATCTATAATGCTGAATTTTTGCATGTTTGAACAGATTTACATTTTACTATGTTGCTCTCACTTTCACCGACTATTATGAAATTGGTCATTTTCAAAATGTATGATTTTTATTTTTATGATTAATACTTTTATATGTTACAACTTTATCATTTACTAATACGTATAGGCGGCACGGTGGCTGAGTGGTTAGCACGTCTGCCTCACAGTTCTGAGATCAAGGGTTCAATCCCGGGCTTCGGCCATCCTGTGTGGAGTTTGCATGTTCTCCCCGTGCCTGCGTGGCATGGTAGGCTGATTGAACACTCTAAATTGTCCGTGAGTATGAGTGTGTGCGTGAATGGTTGTATGTCTCCTTGTGCCCTGTGATTGGCTGGCAACCAGTTCAGGGTGTCCCCTGCCTACTGCCCATAGTTAGCTGGGATAGGCTCCAGCACCTCCGCGACCCTCGTGAGGAAAAAGCGGCATGGAAAATGACTGAATGAATGAATAATACGTATATTACGGTTATTTAACATAATTACTATTACTCGTCAACAACAACAAAAATGCAAACACTTCTTTCACCATTTTGGTTTGCTGAATCCAAATCTGATCTTAATTTTTGCAAAATGCTAAATTATTGCAAACGTGATGTTTAAAAAAAAAAAAGTGGCCACTTAAGAAAATAGCCCATAAAAAAAACAATCTGTTGCAAAAGTCATACCTGTTATGTCGTGTTTTAGACACAGGAGATAAACAATAAGACTATACTGCCAAAGTGCTCTAATATTCTATGTGAAAATCGGTAAACTGTGACTTACTAATGTTGACAGTGAATGTAACTATGCAAAGGACTGAAAAGTTAAACCAGTACCATAGTGAAAATATTTGAAGAATCCGTATAAGATACCACTTCTATAAGAATACAAAATATATCAGTTGCATACAGGAAAACTGAAAATTCATCAAAAATTGTATCAAATCGGCTAAAGATAATTGTTGGCCAGTGTTATTATTACTACAATTTTCTGATTTAATAATTTGAGGTTAATTACTACTTCATACCACAGTGATGCCTCGTTTTTCGCGGTTAATGCCGACCAGAACCCGCCGTGATAAGTGAAAAACCGCAACGTAGCCCCCCCCCCCCAAAAAAAATGTTTTGGTGTGTTCAATGTATTTATTCAGATTTAGCATACATATAATACGTTTTTTTAAGTCTAATAAAAAATATATCCATATGTATTTAATAGTTTTTAAGTACTTCAGATGTAATAATTATGATAAGTTTAAAACATGTTACTGTCCCACCGAATTATTTTTTAAAAAGAATAGTCGGAAAAAGCTTGGCTTTACTACATTTCATAGTGAGTCTACTGAAATCCTGAAAGCTGCTCACTTACACATAATGAGTTGCCACAGCAAGTGTTTAACAAGTTAAGCAATGATTGACGCATGTTGTGCTTTGAAGTCCGCGACAGTGGTAACATCAAACCCAAACATTTGTCAACATTATTAACTTTAATAAGAAACTCCAGTGCACGTGCTGAAGAACAAAGAGCTGGGGGGGGGGGGCGAGAGTGAGGCTACGCGATCGGCTCGGGACAGCTCATCTGTATTTTTTTCTTTTTTGGGGAAATAAATCTGCAATAGACTGAGGGCGCGAAGTAGCGAGGCATTACTATAGTGTATTTTTTGTGTGTGTGTGAATAAACCCCATCGCTACAAAAACACACCTCCGTAAAACTATGGTAGTTAAATTCCCTTGTTTTCTGTGTAAATCTACTAGAAATAAATGAAATTATCTGCCAGTGCTTCAGTCAAGTCAATTTTACTCACCTAGCTATTTTTCTTATTTCAAGAAATCTGAAAATAATCTTAAAACTTACTTTAAGCAATAAATTTGCATACTTAATCTTAAAAAAGCTTTGAAATGTTATTAGTATTTTGAACAATATCCTTGAATTGAAAGCATGTTTTTTTTTAATTTAGGTGAAAAATGGCAAAAAATAAAAATAAAATAATAAAATATATAAGCTTAGTTATAGTAAGCTTATATATATATATAAGCTATATATATATATATTATAGCTTATAGTATATAAGCTTACAAATAGTAATATTTAAAGTGGAATAATCTGACGCGTGAATCTGTTAGACTAGTCTTTAACACTCAAAACAAGATGCAGAAAATTATTTGGCTACATTTAAAACAACAACAACAAAAAACAAGACGTTATAAATTTGCACTGTATGAATGCATATGTTATCACTAGAACATTTAGGAATGGTTGGAAACATGGAAATAAAATGCATAAAATAATGTAGGAATATGTAATGTTTATTAATTCACTCATGTGATGTGTGTAAGTGTACATAAACATATTTTTAAAACTTTTATTCTGATAAGATTAAAAAATCCACGCAAAAGATCACTGTATACAATGCAAATTTATAACATCTTAGATATTTTTTTTTAATCTAGTGAATTTTCTCCATCTTGTTTTGAGAGTGTTAAAGACTAGTTAACCGATTGTCAGATTATTCCACTTACCGTAATTAAATATTAAGCCCATTCATCTAAAAGTTGGCAATTTTTCACCTAAATCAAGAAAAAATTGCATTCAAGGAATCTTTTTTAAAAATATCTATGTGTTTGTTATCATGTTAAAATAATTTTCAACAAGCTATTTTTGTAATTTCAAGAAATCTAAGTAAAATTTACTTAAAGCAAACACCAAAAACAAGGGAAGTTAACTAGTTTTAAGAAGGTGTGTTTTTGCATTGTAGCATTTTTTTTTTATGCTGGAATTTTGAATAGCTATTTCAACTATTTCTTTTATTAGTATATTTCTGTTATTGTTAGCGTTTTTTTTTTTTCATTTAGTTTTTCTAGAATTTGTTTTTTTTTTACTTTTAAATGATCAGTGTTACGGTTCATTTTTTTGCTATTTAACGCGAACAAGCTTTGTCATATTTTGTGCAGGGAGCGTCATCGGGCTCCAAGCTGAAGCGGCCGACCTTCCACTCTAGCCGCGGCTCGCTGACGGGAGAAAACGGTGGCGCGACGCACGCCGGAAAACGAACGGGTGAGACTTAAATTTTGACGAAGTTGTATAAGTGCACTTGAGATGTGTTTGAATCATGTCGATTTCTATAAGACCTACCCTTTTTGTCACGTGACAAATTTGACGGCCTTTTCATCCCGCGGCAGATCCAAAGCGAGGGGGGTCGTCGGCCGGCGGTCCCGCTAGCCGCGCAGGCAGCCGAGCGGGAAGCCGGGCCAGCAGTCGGCGGGGGAGCGACGCGTCCGACGCCTCGGAGCTGCAGGACTCCCGCTCCGTCTGCTCGGACACCTCCGACACTCCTCGGAGGCCCGGCGGTGGCGCCAAACCCTCCAAGATCCCCACCATCGCCAAGAAGACCCCTAGTCCAAAAACGGTCGCGTCCGGCAAGAAATAAGACGAGGAGGGCCATCTTGAAACACGTGCGGAACACTCAGGGGAACCTCACCTGCAAAAATCCCAAAAAACAAGGACGCTTCCAGCCTTTTATCCTCGCGGTGGCGCTATGGAGTCACTGCAACAAGAATACAGACAAAGAAAAGTGACTCTTCCGACAAATGCAACAAGCTGCTACATCACGCAAAAAAAAAAAAAAACCTTCCTGAAAGAATCCAGGAAAAAATACACATGTTGGCTTGTGGGTCAGCAAATATGCATCAAGTGGAACGCCCGGATTGGGTGGGCAAGTTTGGGGGACCTCGTGGTTTAGCCCCACAAAAATCCCAAAAATTAAGGGAGCGCACCGCAAAGTGCACTTTGTAAGATTCCTGGCTTCCATCCTTGGGGTGGCGCTAGTGAGTCACTTTCCCATACATCAGAATAGACACAAGAATCCAGAAAATGTCACTTACTGCCACCTGTTTTACTTAGAGAACAACATTCTCCATGACAGACATTCTACAGTTTTGACAGCAGAACGGCCACAAAAAAAGTGCACTCTTAAAAGACGAACGACATTCTCTAGCCTTTTTTTTTGGCAGGGAAGGAAGTCAACACGGCAATTTTCTGCCGTAACGGAGGCAGGACGATTCCCGGATGCCCGTCGCTCACTTTTCCTTGCCCTGTAATGCCGCTTTGCTGCTCTTGTGGCGCTAGTGAGTCAAGATAACTTTCTCCCGCCTTTTTCCACCCCGAAATTAAGGGAGACGAAGTCAACGCGGCACATTTTTTTCGCCGAGACGACGCCTGTGTGTAAAAGTATTCCGCCATGCCGGGACAGGGGTGTGAATTTTGACACCTGACACTCTTTTTCTCCCGCCTGTTACAAAACATTATCATGTTACTTCTTTCTGTTAATTTATAATCCACCTCTTTTTTTTGTCTAGATGAAATTTGAAAAAAAATTCTAATATTTAATTTTGAAGTTGGCAGAAGACTAGTACACACATTTGTCTCGCGATCGATCATGTTGATAAGAGAACAGCAGTGGATGAGTCATACGTTTATAAAACAAAAAAGACATGTTATGAATTTTTATTTATTTATTGCCTCTCTCACAAGATGCTGCGTTACCGTGTGTACACGAGCGGGAGCAAAAGGGGGAATATTGTGTAAAATGAAGCAAAAAACTAAAATTATAAACCATTTTTTTGTTGTTTTTGTATTAAAATGATGCTTGCAGTAAAAAAAAATTTGCTTTTATTTTGTGAAAGAATGTTTTGGGACACGGGATATAACAGGTTCATCCATGTCAACTGGGAGTTGGATTAGATTGAACGTCAATGGCAGCCAATGAAAGTAACGAGAATTTTTTAATGGGTAATAGTGGAGGAAAATAACAGCCAATATTTTCCGGAATTAGGCGAAATAGCCATTACTCCACATTTTTAAATGCAAGTAAAAAAGTACCGCTACTTAGGAAATGAATTGATTCTGGAAGTAGAGAAAGTCCCAGGTTAGCGCCCCCCGTTCCTAAGCAGGCGGCGTTACCTGAATTAACCCTTTAACTCATTTGCTCCCCAAAAGTATAAATAGGTTCTATTTTTGTTTCAGTGTCCCAAAGAAGTATTTATACATCTTTTTTAACAAGAGACATCTCTAGGTTCTGATTCAACTTAGCTCCAAAGCACAAAGCTGAAAATCCATTTCAAAGAAATAAAACTGGCCACTGGAGGGCAGTAGCACATTTGGTAAGACCCCCAACCCGAATCAACAGAACGAACGGCCGGGGCGCCGGCGGAAGACGACCGAATGGAGGACGCTCGGGATGCCAGGCGCTGGACGACCAGGACCACCAGTGCAGCGGACGATGCCGTTGACTCTGTGCTGGAAAGATTTTTTTAAATCCATCTTTATAAGACAGGTGGCGATGAGGGAAAAGTTTACCCTAGCCGTCGCGGCCACAACAGCGTCATCTCTGTTATGTGTAAATAAATTGTTACTTTGCTATCAAAAGCTCTACTTGTCTTATTTTGGAAAAAGGAAAACATTTTTCAGATGTTTGGGATGTAACTAAAGCAAAAAATAGCTGTTGAAGTCAAAGTTATGTTTGAAATGCGTTTACAAAAAGCTCAATTGCTCAAACTAAGCTATTTTCTAAAGAATGGAAAAAGATGTGAACTTTTTTTTCCTGCTGAAAGAAGAGTCTTTTGGTGGGTTTCATGTTTATATAGCAATAGAACAGAATTTTCTGTGGGCCTTGCAAAATCAGTCAAAATCCAGTAAAACGACGGGGAGCGAAGGAGGTTGCACCGGTGAAAATGGCTGGGAATTAATGAGTTAAGTACCCCTGAATCACTGAATAACTATCCAAAAACATATCTATCTATAGGTATGTATGTATGTACAGTGATCACAGTTAATGAGGACCAGAACCTGCCGCAATAAGTGAAAAAAGTAGCGCCCCCCCCACCCGCCCGCAAAACTGTGTGTTCAATGTATTCATTCAGATTTAGCATGGAAAGAGACGTTTTTTCACTTTCCAACCAACCCACCCCCCCCAAGTATAATTTAAAAAAGAAACTATGTATATAGCAGGAAACACAGACGGGTCTGAAAAAGCAGTTTCTGCTCTTGCACCCCTCTTTAAAGAGTATGAAAACACCTGGGGAAATGCTAATATTCCATTTATCCATAAACGCATGCCTTTTGGATTCATATCATGCCACTTCGTGTAATTACACACATCGCAACACCAAGAAAATGATAGAAATTTGGATCGATTGTCAAGCTAAAACGACCGGCACCCGAGATCCCGGAAATCTAGCATATTGTGTGCTACCGGCTCAGTGCTTAGTACTGAATGGCGGCGATGACGGCGGACAATTTTGTTTCTAGTTGCAGCGACGAATCCGATGTAACGAACGTTCTTCTAATGGTGACGAGGAGAGTTATGAACCTTTCTTTGGTGTTTTGAGTTATCAATTTGAGCCCAAACAAAAGCCAATGCAGGCTAACGAAAGGATCATTGAGGGGAGCAATCACACTGATGAAACACCGGCAACAGATCATGTGGGAAACACGGAATGGTTTGTTGTGCATTTCTTTTTGTGAAGCTGATACACCGTGACCGCAAAATAAAGTAATGTATAGAATTATCACTATCATTTATTGCGCTATTATAGGTTTTCGCTTTGCCAACAGACACAAAGATGAATGGGATTAGAGGATTTGTTCTATATATTTTACGAGCGATAATTTATATACATGTGTCCAGTCCTGTATCCAATGCGTGATATGTTTTTTATTATAAAAGTGTGGCCATTTCAAGCTTGGCTGCTCCCCTCCTTTGCTTAGCCTGGGGTGTTGGGGTGGTCTCATCAGTGCCAGTCATCGTCCTCTTTCTTTATATCGAGACATTTAGGTGGCTGCACGTGTACTGTGGGCACCCAATCTGCGTTCAGCAGCAATTTCTTAGCAAAACCTGATTTTATTTGTCCATAGTATGAATAGCTTTCAGGTGTAAAATGCACACCACACAAAACCATGCCGGAGGCTGGGTCTGCAAAATTAGCCCTCTTTGGACGGACAAACTTTACTCATTCTCTGCGTAGTCCAGCTCTTTTTCTCGCGTTCGGGAACTCATGGGTACTACATTGCGACAAATGGCTATTTGTACACCACATAGCATGACAGGTTTGAACCATTTTAGCGATTATTGATAAAACACGAACGCAACTCTCTCGTCGATAAACAACGATGGCACCTGCCTCGACCTTTCGTTTCCCTGCTGTGACGTCAAAGCCCCATTCGACTGTTTCCGGGCTACATTCGGAAATGTTCGTAATTTTCTATCTATTTTCGATGATTGGTCACGAATTAAAGATTTTTTTTTCTGTTAACTTTATTAATATTTGTTATCTTGCCACATAACGGTTCTATGGATATCTCACAGCCCCTTAGTATTATCATTCTCTTTAAAAGAAACTGCTGTATTTTAGCCAAAAGAACTGTTGTGTTTGATAGAACAATATGTATATGCTGCCATAGCTGATTCATCCCGCATTAAGCATCCAAACTATTTTTAATTTGTCCATTTTACCCTGGAAACCCCCGCTTACAGATATCGCTCAACCTCTTTTGTTTCAACCCAGCCATAAAAAGAAGCTCAGAAATTATATTATTTGAAATGTCTGTCATTTTTAGCTTAGAATGAATGATGTCCAATATTGAGTTTGAAAAAAAACAACAACAAAAAAACATTATTCACTCACATATTTTAAACTTTTAAACAAATTACGTCAAAACAGAAAAAATGGCGTCTGTAAAAAGGTCACGGATATCTAACTCATAACTATCGCCTAATTGTATTTTTTTGTTACCATCGCATTTTCCCCGATATTTTAGACGATAATCGATCCAAACAAAGAAAAACTGAAAAACGGATATCTAAAAAAAGAAAGGATATCTAAAAAGAACATCTCGATCACTCTTTGATGTCTGCGATTTCTGCATCGCGACCCTTGTAATATTACCATGTTTCTCCCATAAAATCCCCCAAAAAATCAGGCTGTGGCCATTCAAATCTGTGTCTT
Source organism: Corythoichthys intestinalis (assembly GCF_030265065.1). NCBI lineage: Eukaryota > Metazoa > Chordata > Actinopteri > Syngnathiformes > Syngnathidae > Corythoichthys > Corythoichthys intestinalis. The sequence goes on from NC_080416.1 coordinate 27,142,738, forward strand.
GACACTCAGTGATACATGTTAGATGGAGTTTTTGGATCGAAACAAGGTAAGTACACGATAATATCTCGTTAAAATCGTGGCGTCTTTAATTCTGCTCTCTCATGCTCTCACCTCCAGTTAGTGTTTTATTTATTTATTTTTAATGCCCTCCTGTTCAAACTTTTTCTTCCACAAGAAAATTGAGATTTTAAGCTTTCCAATGATGTATCACACATGCATATAGGACAATTTTGTGAAATTTGGCCAAATTGGGGGTCTCTGAGCGGAAGTTCAAGTCACCTGAGTGTTTTCCGTCATATACATATTTTTATTAGGGTTGTTCCGATCAGGTTTTTTTGCTCCTGATCCGATCGTTTTAGTTTGAGTATCTGCCGATCCCGATATTTCCCCATCTGATTGTTTTTTTTTGCTCCCGTTTCAATTCCAATCATTCCCGAAAATTTTTCCCGATCATATACGTTTTGGCAATGCATTAAAAAAAAAAAGAATAAAACTCGGACGAATATATACATTCAACATAGAGTACATAAGTACTGTATTTATTGTGTTACTGTTTATTATGACAATAAATCCTCAAGATGGTATTTACATTATTAACATTCTTTCTGTGAGAGGGATCCACCGATAGAAAGACTTGTGACTTTGTGTATTGTGACTAAATATTGCCATCTAGTGTATTTGTTGAGCTTTCAGTAAATGATACTGCATCCATGCCCAATGCATGATGGGAAGTAAAACCATGACTGTGTGTCGTGCTACAAATGGATATATCTTCTCTGCTTTGGGAAATAATTTAAGGTGTTAAGACAAAGATCTATTGCCACCTTGCTTCCCCACATTGCTTCCCATAATATTTCTAATCATAGGGAGAGGAATTGCTAGGTTTTAGTCAATTGAAGAAGGGCTTCAAAGGCTGCCAAAAGTCACTCTACTCATTTCGCATTGTCTTTTATCTCTCTATATAGGTAAAACGGCGTCATTACAGATTGAGCGCGACAATGAGTGAGAGGGTCGTGCAGCGCATATTATAATAGCGTTAAATATTTTAATGTGACACATTGTATAATAAATTAATTGCCGCCATTATCGGGATATTCTTGATAACCCTACGTTAAGCCTAAACTAAAGACTCTGGATGAGAGTAACATATTATGTCTATAAGGTTAAATACAATTAGAAAACGATTTAATTAAAATATATATATATATATTTAAAAAAGGCATGGCCGATTTTTTTTGCCGATTCCGTTACTTTGAAAATGACGTGATCGGACCCAATCGATCGGGATGCCGATTGATCGGGACATCTCTAATTTTTATAAATGGTTTTTAAGCACTTCAAATGTCATTATAAGTTTTAAACATGTTACTGTCCCACCGGATTATTTTTAAACAAGAATAAAGTAAAAAAAATGCCTGTCTTTATTAAATGCTTTATTGAGTAAATCCACTCAAATCCGCTAAAGCTGCTCACTAACACAGCAACTGTTTAAAAAGTTTAAACGATGATTGACGTATGCAGCGCTTTGAAGCTTCGGCTTCCGTGGCAAGATTGTACGTTAACATCTGTCAATCATCATTGACTTTATCAGCAACTCCAGTGCACTGCCTGACCAACAAAGAGCCGCAGAACGGAGAGTGAGACTACGTGATTGGCTCGTGATGGCTCATCTGTATTTTTTTAATTGAAAAAAAAAAAAAAACAGCGATGGACTGAGGGCACGAAGTAGCGAGGGACCACTGTATGTATGCATAGGTATGTACGTAGGTAGGAGTTTCCGGATTTCCGGAAGTGGGAATTAACCCTTTAAGTACCCCTGAATACACCCTAAATGTCAAAACAACTATTTAAATTATGTATTACCGGTATATGTAATTTTATACTTCATTAACACAAGATTCTGTGAGGTGCGTTTATATTCTGTGGCTTTACTCACGAGTGAGTCGCCTTGCTGAGAGAAAAGGGCGCTGTTGTAGAATGAGTAGGGAAGAGAGAGAGAGGGGAATATCATGGTTGCTCAGGTCTGCAGCGTCAGCACTCTAAACGCAAGACCGTCATCCAAACTAAAAAAAAACGGATCGGGGCTCACAAGAGGTGTCGGCGCCATGGGAGAAGCAGCAGCACGAGAACAAGGAAGCGGCAGATCTACGGGCCAAGGGAACTGCAGGACGCTGGCGTCGCTGCTGGGGGAGGAGGGGTATCCTGACATGGAGAACGGGAACTAGGTACTAATTACACCAAAAAAAAAAAAAACTGGAGACAAAACAGTGGACGACGACCCGGCCGACATAAGCCGTGATGGTCAAAATGGATTATCACGGGTCTCTACTGAATAGTGTCACCACCCACAACATCTAGTCATTACTTCTTTGCATAAGTCTTTACATGAAAATGCATTAACATGTCACAATATGTCAACATGTGTGTGCTTATTTCTCAGCATTTTCATTATTTTACATCACTTATTTTAACCCGCCAAAATTTGTAATAGTTTGGGACAATGTGAATTTCTGCTACGTCAATATACCGTAATTTACCGAATATAAGGCGCACCTGTGTATAACGCGCACCCCAACATTACCTGTAAAATCTAGGGAAAATTCTCGTACCCGTGTATGAAGCGCACCCTAATTTTAGCACCAATAAATGAGTCTTGTGTCTTGAACTTTTATAAAGTACGCAGGTGCAGCATTTTTTAATCCTTTTGTCAATTAAAAAAAAAAAAAAAAATAGAATATTAATTTTCTGTGGTAAAATTGCTCACAGTGTACGATAATAATTTTCACAAAGTAAGGAGTTGTAGCAGAATTCACCAGCGGAACTAATGTTGGCAAGTTGTGGAGTTCCCGGAGGGAAAGAGTTTAGTTAAGGGAACAGCCGGAAGTAAACAAATGTCTTGCGATTTGCGTGAAGACGTACGTTGTTACTTTGTGAGTTTCAATGTAAATAAAACAACGCGGCTTGGCTCAGTGGTTCGACACTCTTCCTAAGACTCCTGTCCTAGCTCGCCACACGGTCAACATTTATTCGAAACGGATCTCCGTATACGTTCTCTTCAAGACAACATTGCCGTAGGTAAATAATAAACAAATAGTACAAAAAAACATTTTAATTTTATTAGATGTGAAAAATATCATGAAAACAATTATTTACCACATGAAACTTGATTATTATATCACTGTCATTCGGATTAGGTAATATTGTGCTGGTCCATGCTTACAATGGAACATGAATCATGATGAATTTTTTCTGTCTCCGTCCGTGTACCCGTGAATAACGCGCACCCATGATTTAATGAGTAAATTTTGGGGAAAAAAGTGCGCGTTATATTCGGGAAATTACGGTAATCAGGAAGTGCTTTACAACCCACAACAGAATGGTAATGAAATTCCTACCACTATACTCCGCGTTCCTCAATTCCACAGAAGAATTTTCTCCTCATGGAGATGGCAAGTGTATGATCGCCAGCCTCAAAATCAGGTGGCCATCCTGGATGACATACCTGTAAATGCAGCATGCAGTGACATCACAGCAGATGCCCGTAGAGGCTGGGTAAGGCGTTCAAGAAGATTCTCTCCACGCTGTATAGCAAGAAAGGACATCCGTTATGACGTGGATGAAAATTGGTGGCCAAACAGAGAAGACCGTCAAGATCTGTAGAAAGAATGGGTGAATAATCCTGACAGCATTTGAAGTTTAGTTGTGCTGATTGTCTTATATTAGCATTTCTAATTTTGCTTTTATGTTGTATTTCTTTGGGATACTCAGTGCTGTCTTTTGCTTTCTGTATCGCAGTGACATGGTCCAAGAGAAAGTGTAAACTAAATCTTGTCCAGTCTCAAGCAATGAATCTCCCACACACAAAAGTGTAATTTGTAACTTTCTTCAGCTTCAGAGCCTTTCACCAGACTAACTTTTCAAATGAGACCATGACTAAGCCATTTGACTGTCTTGTTCACAATGAAACAAGGACTTCTCATTCTGACAGCACTGACACGTTCATTGACACAGACATTTAATTTTGAGCGTTAGACGAAATATTTTGCACAGAAAACTGCCTATTGCAGGTAATCCATGTTGTTTTGCTACTTGTGCGACATGTTGTGAGGATTGAACAAGCAAATGTACCAAATCAATTGAGAAAAACTGTAAATACGAATTATTACCAACTTTACTAGTTACCGCCACATGCAGGATAATCTGCGTGTTGCCTTGTTGACCAAAACAAACACTGAACAAAGATGGCAGCAACACTTGGCCCTTATTTCACAGAAAAATCCTAGAACTGCTACTGGTAACTGTTTTACATTTATTGTAATAACTACATTAAAAGTATGTTTTCTGGTGGGTTACTACTAAAATATTAGTGCCATGGAAAATTGTGATGTAAAATGTTAATCTTTCAGCCCTAGCATGTGTAGACAAGGACGACTCTTCACGCTCGACCTACTGAGCAAGGTTATGAATGTGTGGTAAACAGGAGTACCCGCAGAAAACATTCTATAAATCTGCCACAGGATTCAAACCCCAAAAGAATTAACTGAGAGCATACATGCAGATCGCTCGAACGCCTCGCTGCTTACCCCCGGGCTGGACATTTCTCACTAATTCTACTGTCAAGATAAGGACACGCCTAGCCGGCAGAAAGGAAGCCGGCGTGGTTTTCCACTCCGGTAAGTAGATGCTCTAATGATGATGCAAAGGCGAAGGTCACGATTGCGTTCGGGCCCGTCTGGCTTGCTCGTTCTGGCCGCAAGCACGTTGTGTACTTGGAAGACCGGCACAAATAAACATACTAAACCACAAAGTGAGGCTTGACTCTCTGCTCTATTGATGTCCAATCCATTTTGACTGCGAGAACTGGCAATCATTCGCTGCCCGCCTTTCCAGTCAAAATGGCTTCAAGCACGTCACTTATTTGTCCTCCTTTTGGAGTTGAACACACTCCAGGGTGTTCGCGAGTGAACGCTGCATCGAGGCAATTTGAGGCTACAAGTAGGCAATTTGTATAAACAGTATGTATGGGGGCGGCACGGTGGCTGAGTGGTTAGCACATCTGCCTCACAGCTCTGAGATCAAGGGTTTAATCCCAGGCTTCGGCCTTCCTGTGCAGAGTTTGCATGTTCTCCCCTTGCCTGCGTGGGTCTCCTCCGGGAACTCCGGTTTCCTCCCACATCCCAAAAACATGGTAACATGGTAGGCTGATTGATCACTCTAAATTGTCCGTAGGTATGAGTGTGTGTGTGAATGGTTGTATGTCTCCTTGTGCCCTGCGATTGGCTGGCATCCACTTCAGGGTGTCCCCTGCCTACTGTAAACTGGGATAGGCTCCAGCACCTCCGCGACCCTCGTGAGGAAAAGCGGCATGGAAAATGAATGAATGAATGAGTATGGATAGGTCCATAGATATGTATGTACATATGTTTGTATGTATGTACAGTATGTACAGTATGTATGTTATGTATGGGTCCATTAATATGTATGTATGTTATGTTTGGGTCCATAGATATGTATATACAGTATGTATGGGTCCATGGATATGTATGTATAAACAGTATGGATGGGTCCATAGATTTGTATTTATGTATGTGTGTATGTACAGTATGTATGGGTCCATACATATGCTTGTATGTATGTACAGTATGTATGTTATGAATGGGTCCATACATACGTATGTATGTTATGTAGGGGTCCATAGATATGTATGTACAGTATGTATGAGTCCATGGATATGTATGTATAAACAGTATGGATGGGTCCATAGATTTGTATTTATGTATGTGTGTATGTACAGTATGTATGGGTCCATACATATGCTTGTATGTATGTACAGTATGTATGTTATGAATGGGTCCATACATACGTATGTATGTTATGTAGGGGTCCATAGATATGTATGTACAGTATGTATGAGTCCATGGATATGTATAAACAGTATGGATGGGTCCATAGATATGTTTGTATGTATGTATGTACAGTATGTACGGGTCAATACATATGTTTGTATGTATGTACAGTATGTAAAGTATGTACGTTATGTATGGGTCCATAGATATGTATGTACAGTATGTAAGGGTCCATGGATTATGTATAAACAGTATGTATGGGTCCATGGATATGTATGTATGTATGCACACTATGTATGTATATATGTGTCCATAAATATGCATGTATAGATATGTATATGTATAAAAAGTATGTATGGGTCCATAGATATGTATGTATGTATGTACAGTATGTACAGGTCCAAAGATATGCATGTACACTATGCATGTATGGGTCCATAGATATGTTTGTATTTATATATAGTCTATATGTATGTACTGTATGTGTCCAAAGATATGTATGTACAGTATGTTTGGGTCCATGGATATGTACAGTATGTATAAACAGTATTTATGGGTCCATGGATATGTATGTATGTACAGTATGAATGGGTCCATAGATATGTATGTATGTATGTACAGTATGTACTGTATGTATATATGTGTCCATAAATATGTATGTATACATGTACGGTACAGAATGTTGTCTATAGATATGTATGTATGTGTGTATGTACAAATGGAAAGTAGTTATGTATGGGTCCATAGATATGTATGTATGTATGTATGTATGTATGTATGTACGTATTTATTGGTCCATATGGGTTATGTATGTATGTACTGTATGTATGTATGTATGTATGGGTCCTATGTATGCATGTATGCGTCCATAGGTATGTATGATTGATTTGATACACTGCCAATGGGAAAACCCATTGGCAGTGTATCAAATACTTGTTCTCCCCACTGTATGTACAGTATGTATGGGTCCATAGATATGTATGTACTGTCTGTATGTATGGGTCCATAGATATGTTTGTATGTATGTATGCACAGTATGTATGTTATGTATGTGTCCATCAATATGTATGTTTGTATGCATGAGTCCATAGCTATGTATGTACACTATGTATGTATCTATGTATGTACAGTATGTACGTATGAGTCCATGGATATGTACTGTATGTATGTATGTATGTATGTATTTACTGTATGTATGTATGGGTCCAGAGATATATATGCAAGTATGTACAGTATGTATGTATGGGTCAATAGATATGTTTGTACTGTATTTATACACAGTATCTATGTATGGGTCTATAAATATTTATGAATGTATATACAGTATGTAGGTCCATAAATATGTTTGTATGTATGTATACATGTACGTACTGTATGTGATGTATGGGTCCATAGATATGTATGTATGTATGTATGTATGCACAGTATTTATGAATATACTGCATGGGTCCATAAATATGTATGAATGTACAGTATGTATGCGTCTATAGATATGTATATATGTATGTATATATGTATGGGTCCATAGATATGTATGTATGTATGTACAGTATGTACTGTATGTGATGTATGGGTCCATAGATATGTATGTATGTATGTATATATACATATACGTATGTGATGTATGGGTCCATAGATATGTATTTATGTTTGTAAAGTATGGTTAAGTCCAAATATATGCATGTACACTATGCATGTATCAGTCCATAGATATGTGTGTATGCACAGTATGTATGAATATACTGTATGGGTCCATAAATATTTATGAATGTATGTACAGTATGTATGTGATGTATGGGTCCATAGATATGTATGAATGTATGTATGTAATGTTTGGGTCCATAGATATGAATGTATGTTTGTATTTGCAGTATGTACCGTATGTATGTATGGCTCCATAGATAGGTATGTATGTATGTACAGTATGGATGGCTCTATAGATATGTATGTTTGTATGTATGCACAGTATGTATGAATATACTGTATGGGTCCATAAATATGTATGTATGTATGTATGTATGTATGTACAGTATGTATGTATGTATGTATGTATGGGTCCATAGATATATTTGTTTGTATCCACAGTATGTACAGTGGGGAGAACAAGTATTTGATAGACTGCCAATGGGTTTTCCCATACAAACATACATATCTATGGACCCATACATACATACATACATACATACATACATACATACATACATACATACATACACTGCCAATGGGTTTTCCCATTGGCAGTGTATCAAATACTTGTTTTCCCTACTGTATGTATATACTGTATGGGTCCATAAATATGTATGTATGTATGTATGTATGTATGTACAGTATGTATGTCATGTATGGGTCCATAGATATATATGTATGTATGTATGTATGTATGTATACATGTACGTATGTAATGTCTGGGTCCATAGATATGTATGTATGTATGTATTTATGTATATATACATGTAGGTTTGTGATGTATGGGTCCATAGATATGTATGTATTTATGTTTGTAAAGTATGGTTAGGTCCAAAGATGCATGTACACTATGCATGTATCGGTCCATAGATATGTATGTATGCATGCACAGCATGTATGAATATACTGTATGGGTCCATAAATATGTATGAATGTATGTACAGTATGTACTGTATGTGATGTATGGGTGCATAGATATGTATTTATGGGTCCATAGATATGAACGCAAGTATGTATGTACAGGATGTATGGGTCCATAAATATGTATGTATGTACAGTATGTACAGTATGTATGGTTTCATAGATAGGATAAGTATGTATGTATTAATGTACAGTATGGATGGCTCCATAGATATGTATGTATGGCAAGTATGTACAGTATGTATGGCTCCATTGATAGGTATGTATGTATTAATGTACAGTATGGATGGCTCCATAGATATGTATGTATGTATGTATGTATGTATGTATGTATGGGTCCATAGATATGTATTTTTGTATGTATGCATAGTATGTATGAATATTCTGTATGGGTCCATAAATATGTATGTATGTATGTATGTGCAGTATGTATGTGATGTATGCGTCCATAGTAATGTATGTATGTATGTACAGTATGTATGTAATGTATGGGTCCATAGATATGTATGTATGTATTTATGTATGTATACATGTACGTATGTGATGTATTGGTCCATAGATATGTATGTATTTATGTATGTAAAGTATGTATTGGTCCAAAGATATGCATGTACACTATGAATGTATGGATCCATAGATATGTATTTAATGTTTGGGTCCATAGATATGTATGTACAGTTTGTACGGGTCCATGGATATGTATGTATTTGTAAATAGTATGAATGTATGTGTCCATAAATATGTATGGACAGTATGTATGGGTCCATGGATATGTATGTATAAACAGTGTGTATGGGTCAGTACATGTTTGTATGTACAGTATGTATGTTATGAATGGGTCCATAGATGTGTTTGTAATGTATTTATATACAGTATCTATGTATGGGTCTATAAATATTTATGAATGTATATACAGTATGTACTGTATGTATGTATGGGTCCACAGATATGTATGTACGTATGGACAGTATGTATGAATATACTGTATGGGTCCATAAATACGTATGAACGTATGTACAGTATATATGAGCCTATAGATATGTATGTATGTACAGTATGTATGTATGTATGTATGTATGTATGTATGTATGGGTCCATAGATATGTTTGTTTGTGTCCACGGTATGTACAGTGGGGAGAACAAGTATTTGATACACTGCCAATGGGTTTTCCCATACAAACATACATATCTATGGACCCATACATACATACATACATACATAAATACATACATACACTGCCAATGGGTTTTCCCATACAAACATACATATCTATGGACCCATACATACATACATACATACATACATAAATACATACATACACTGCCAATGGGTTTTCCCATTGGCAGTGTATCAAATACTTGTTCTCCCTACTGTATGTATATACTGTATGGGTCCATAAATATGTATGTATGTATGTATGTACAGTATGTATGTCATGTATGGGTCCATAGATATATATGTATGTATGTATGTATGTATGTATACATGTACGTATGTAATGTATGGGTCCATAGATATGTATATGTATTTATGTATATATACATGTAGGTTTGTGATGTATGGGTCCATAGATATGTATGTATGCACAGTATGTATGAATATACTGTATGGGTCCATAAATATGTATGAATGTATGTACAGTATGTACTGTATGTGATGTATGGGTGCATAGATATTTATGTATTTATGTATGTATGTATGTATGTATGTATGTATTTATGGGTCCATAGATATGAACGCATGTATGTATGTATGTATGTATGTATGTACAGGATGTATGGGTCCATAAATATGTATGTATGTACAGTTTGTACAGTATCTATGGTTTCATAGATAGGTATGTATGTATGTATTAATGTACAGTATGGATGGCTCCATAGATATGTATGTATGTACAGTATGTACAGTATCTATGGTTTCATAGATAGGTATGTATGTATGTATTAATGTACAGTATGGATCGCTCCATAGATATGTATGTATGTATGTATGTATGGGTCCATAGATATGTATGTTTGTATGTATGCATAGTATGTATGAATATACTGTATGCGTCCATAAATATGTATGTATGTATGTATGTATGTATGTACAGTATGTATGTGATTTATGGGTCCATAGTAATGTATGTATGTATGTGCAGTATGTATGTGATGTATGGGTCCATAGAAATGTATGTATATATACATGTATGTATGTAATGTATGGGTCCATAGATATGTATGTTTGTATGGGAAAACCCATTGGCAGTGTATCAAATACTTGTTCTCCCCACTGTACATACCGTGGACACAAACAAACATATCTATGGACCCATACATACATACATACATACATAAATACATACATACACTGCCAATGGGTTTTCCCATTGGCAGTGTATCAAATACTTGTTCTCCCTACTGTATGTATATACTGTATGGGTCCATAAATATGTATGTATGTATGTATGTATGTATGTACAGTATGTATGTCATGTATGGGTCCATAGATATATATGTATGTATGTATGTATGTATGTATGTATGTATGTATACATGTACGTATGTAATGTATGGGTCCATAGATATGTATGTATGCACAGTATGTATGGATATACTGTATGGGTCCATAAATATGTATGAATGTATGTACAGTATGTACTGTATGTGATGTATGGGTGCATAGATATGTATTTATGTATGTATGTATGTATGTATGTATGTATGGGTCCATAGATATGAACGCATGTATGTATGTATGTATGTATGTATGGGTCCATAGATATGAACGCATGTATGTATGTATGTATGTATGTATGTATGTATGTATGTACAGGATGTATGGGTCCATAAATATGTATGTATGTACAGTATGTACAGTATCTATGGTTTCATAGATAGGTATGTATGTATGTATTAATGTACAGTATGGATGGCTCCATAGATATGTATGTATGTACAGTATGTACAGTATCTATGGTTTCATAGATAGGTATGTATGTATGTATTAATGTACAGTATGGATCGCTCCATAGATATGTATGTATGTATGTATGTATGGGTCCATAGATATGTATGTTTGTATGTATGCATAGTATGTATGAATATACTGTATGCGTCCATAAATATGTATGTATGTATGTATGTATGTATGTACAGTATGTATGTGATTTATGGGTCCATAGTAATGTATGTATGTATGTGCAGTATGTATGTGATGTATGGGTCCATAGAAATGTATGTATATATACATGTATGTATGTAATGTATGGGTCCATAGATATGTATGTTTGTATGGGAAAACCCATTGGCAGTGTATCAAATACTTGTTCTCCCCACTGTACATACCGTGGACACAAACAAACATATCTATGGACCCATACATACATACATACATACATAAATACATACATACACTGCCAATGGGTTTTCCCATTGGCAGTGTATCAAATACTTGTTCTCCCTACTGTATGTATATACTGTATGGGTCCATAAATATGTATGTATGTATGTATGTATGTATGTACAGTATGTATGTCATGTATGGGTCCATAGATATATATGTATGTATGTATGTATGTATGTATGTATGTATGTATACATGTACGTATGTAATGTATGGGTCCATAGATATGTATGTATGCACAGTATGTATGGATATACTGTATGGGTCCATAAATATGTATGAATGTATGTACAGTATGTACTGTATGTGATGTATGGGTGCATAGATATGTATTTATGTATGTATGTATGTATGTATGTATGTATGTATGGGTCCATAGATATGAACGCATGTATGTATGTATGTATGTATGTATGGGTCCATAGATATGAACGCATGTATGTATGTATGTATGTATGTATGTATGTATGTATGTACAGGATGTATGGGTCCATAAATATGTATGTATGTACAGTATGTACAGTATCTATGGTTTCATAGATAGGTATGTATGTATGTATTAATGTACAGTATGGATGGCTCCATAGATATGTATGTATGTACAGTATGTACAGTATCTATGGTTTCATAGATAGGTATGTATGTATGTATTAATGTACAGTATGGATCGCTCCATAGATATGTATGTATGTATGTATGTATGTATGTATGGGTCCATAGATATGTATGTTTGTATGTATGCATAGTATGTATGAATATACTGTATGCGTCCATAAATATGTATGTATGTATGTATGTATGTACAGTATGTATGTGATTTATGGGTCCATAGTAATGTATGTATGTATGTGCAGTATGTATGTAATGTATGGGTCCATAGATATGTATGTATGTATTTATGTATGTATACATGTACCTATGTGATGTATGGGTCCATAGATATGTATGTATTTATGTATGTAAAGTATGTATTGGTCCAAAGATATGCATGTACACTATGCATGTATGGGTCCATAGATACGTATGTATGTACAGTATGTATGAATATACTGTATGGGTCCATTAATATCTATGAATGTATGTACAGTATGTATGCCTCTATAGATATGCATGTATGTATGCATGTATGTATGGGTCCATAGATATGTATGTTTGTATGTACGCACAGTATGTATGTATATACTTAATGGGTCCATAAATATGTATAGATATGTATGTATGTATGTGTCCATAGATATTTATGTACAGTATGTATGGCTCCATGGATATGTATGTATAACTAGTATTGATGGGTCCATAGATATGTTTGTATTCAAATTTAGTATGGATGTATGTGACCATAAATATGTATGTACAGTATGTATGGGTCCATAGATATGTATGTATAAACAGTATGTATGGGTCCGTACATATGTTTGTATGTACAGTATGTATGTTATGAATGGGTCCATAGATATGTTTGTACAGTATTTATATACAGTATCTATGTATGGGTCTATAAATATTTATGAATGTATATACAGTATGTATGCATGTATGTATGTATGTATGTATGTATGTATGTATGGGTCCACAGATATGTATGTATATATGCACAGTATGTATGAATATACTGTATTGGTCCATAAATACACATGAATGTATGTACAGTATGTATGTGTCTATAGATATGTATGTATGTATGTATGTATGTATGGGTCCATGGATATGTATGTATAAACAGTATGTATGGGTCCATACATATGTTTGTATGTATGTACAGTATGTATGTTATGTATGGGTCCATTGATATGTATTGGGTCCATATGTATGTATAGCCAGTGTTGATGGGTCCATAGATACAGTATGTTTGTATTTATATATAGTATGGATGTATGTGTCCATAAATATGAATGTACAGTATGTATGGGTCCATGGATATGTATGTATAAACAGTATGTATGGGTCCGTACAAATGTTTGTATGTATGCACAGTGTGTATGTTATGAATGGGTCCATAGATATGAATGTATGTTATGTAGGGGTCCATAGATATGTATGTATAAACAGTATGGATGGGTCCAGAGATATGTATGTATGTATGTACAGTATGTATAGGTCCATATCTATGTTTGTATGTATAGGTACATATGTTTGTATTTATATATAGTATGGATGTATGTGTCCATAAATATGTATGTACAGTATGTATGGGTCCATGGATATGTATGTACAGTATGTATGGGTCCATGGATATGTATGTATAAATAGTATGTATGGGTCCATAGATATGTATGTATGTATGTATGTAATGTACAGTATGTATGTATGTATGTAATGTACAGTATGTATGTATGTATGTATGTATGGGTCCATAGATATATTTGTTTGTATCCACAGTATACTTGTTGTCCAAAGATATGCATGTATCCTAGAAATTAACTGTGGGAGCAATTATTAGAAAATGGAAGACATACAATACCACTAATAATCTCCCTAAATCTGGGGCTCCATGCAAGATCTCACCCCGTGGCGTCAAAATGATAACAAGAATGGTGAGAAAAATCCCAGAACCATATGGGGGGACTTAGTGAATGACCTACAGAGAGCTGGGACCACAGTAACAAAGGCTACCATCAGGAACAGAATGCGCCGCCAGGGACTCAAGTCCTGCACTGCCAGACGTGTCCCCCTACTTAAGCCAGTACACGTCCAGGCCCGTCTGCGGTTCGCTAGAGAGCATTTGGATGATCCAGAAGAGGACTGGGAGAATGTGTTATGGTCAGAGGAAACCAAAATAGAACTTTTTGGTAGAAACATAGGTTCTCGTGTTTGGAGGAGAAAGAATACTGAATTGCATCCGAAGAACACCATACCCTCTGTGAAGACTGGGGGTGGAAACATCATGCTCTGGGGCTGTTTTTCTGCAAAGGGACCAGGACGACTAATCTGTGAAAAGGAAACACGTTTTACGTATGTAATGTATGGGTCCTTAGATATGTATGTATGTATGTACGTATGTAATGTATGGGTCCATAGATATGTATGTATGTATGTATGTATGTACAGTATGTATGGGTCCATAAATATGTTTGTATGTATGCACAGCATGCACAGTATGTTATGAATGGGTCCATCAATATGTACGTTTGTAGGTATGTTGAGTATCGGTCCATGGATAAGTATGAACTGTATGTATAGGTCCATAGCTATGTATGTATTATGAATGAATGGATCAATATGTATGTATGTACTTACGTACGTACAGTATGTATGGGTCCATAGCTATGTATGTACAGTATGTATGGGTCCATAGCTATGTATGTACAGTATGTATGTATGTATTTATACAGTATGTACAGTATGAATGTTATGTATGGGTCCATAGATATGTATGTACAGTATGTATGTATGGATTCATAGATGTGTTTGTATGCACAGTATGTATGTATATATGGGTCCATAAATATGAATATATGTACAGTATTCTTGGGTCCATAGATATGTATATATGTTATGTATGGATCCATAGATATGTATATATAAACAGTATGTATGGGTCCATAGATACAGTGGGGAGAACAAGTATTTGATACACTGCCAATGGGAAAACCCATTGGTAGTGTATCAAATACTTGTTCTCCCCACTGTATGTGTGTATGTATGTATGTATGTATGTATGTATGTATGTATGTATGTGTCCATGGATATGTATGTATAGATATGTATGTACAGTATGTGTGGATCCATGTATATGTATGTATGTATGTACAGTATGTATGCAAAGTATGTATAGGTCCAAAGATATGCATGTATACTGTGCATGTATGGGTCCATAGATGTTTGTATTTATACAGGGGGGAGAACACTGCCAATGGAAAAACCCATTGGCAGTGTATCAAATACTTGTTCTCCCCACTGTATATAGTATGTTTGTATGTGTCCATAAATATGTATGTACAGTATGTATGGGTCCATAGATATTTATGTATAAACAGTATGTATGGGTCCATAGATATGTATTCATGTATGTATGTATGTATGTATGGGTCCATATAGTATATGTATGTATGTATGTTTGTAAGTATGCACAGTATGTATGTATATATGGGTCCAAAAATATGTATGTATGTACTGTATGTATGGGTCTATAGATATGTATGTACTGTATGTACGTATGGGTCCATAGATATGTTTGTATTTAGGCACAGTATGTATGTGTCCATCAATATGTATGTTTATATGTATGTTAAGTATCGGTCCATGGATAAGTATGTACTGTATGTATGGGTCCATAAATATGTATGTATGTATGTATGTATGTATGTACAGTATGTATGGGTGAATAGATATGTATGTATGTATGTATGTACGTACGTACAGTATGTATGGGTCCATAGCTATGTATGTACAGTATGTATGTATTTATACAGTATGTACAGTACGAATGTTATGTATGGGTCCATAGATATGTATGTACAGTATGTATGTATGTACTGTATGTATGTATGGGTCCAAAGATGTGTGTTTGGATGTATGCACAGTATGTATGTATATATGGGTCCATAAATATGTATATAAGTATGTACAGTATTCTTGGGTATGTACAGTATTCTTGGGTCCTTAGATACATATGAATGTATGTACGGTATGTATGTCTATAGATATGTATGTATGTATGTATGTATGAATGAATGATCCATTTCTATGGGTCCATAGATATGTATGTTTGTATGTATGTTCAGTGGTATGTAGAGGTTCATAAATATATGTATGTATGTATGTACAGTATGTATGTTATGTAGGGGTCCTTAGATATGTATGTATGTATGTATGTATGTATGCATGTATGTATGGGTCCATAGATATTAGGGGTGTAACGGTACACAAAAATCTCGGTTCGGTACGTACCTCGGTTTTGAGGTCATGGTTTGGTTCATTTTCCGTACAGTAAGAAAACAAAATGCAAAATATAAATGTGCTAGTTGTTTATTACACACCTTTGTGCTTTCAACATGAGGAACATTAGCCTATACAAAGCTAGAATTCTGCTCAAAAGTAGCGGGTATTTAAAGATAATAATCCAACAACAATTTGCCTTTCAGACCTAGCTTATTGGTCAGCTTTCTTTCTGAAATGAAATGCCTCAATGAAACATTTTTTTTTCTTATGAACGGTTTTCAAAAGCTTTATTGTTGGATTTTCTCAAGTTAAAGCGCCACACATAAATTAATAAATTTAATTGTGTAAGCAGGATCAGTGTATTATTCTCATTTAATTACAGGTGTTTTAGCTCATTTAATTTTATTTAAATGGGCTATTATTTATTATGTGTTTATATTTTACAAATGTGATGTAGTATTCATTTATATTGTATATTTTATGTTGTATAACTTTATGTGAATATTAGTTACTACTTGTTTTGTTGTGGTAGGAGGGTTTTGAATTGAACCATGTTGGTTATTATTATAGCAGAGAAGACAGCTGTAAATAAACAAAGACAAGTCAACGGTGCCCCGATCTACCGCTCAAGAGATCTGATGGACTCAAAAAGTGGGTTACGATTAGGGTTGTTCCGAACATGTTTTTTTGCTCCCGATCCGATTGTTTTAGTTTGAATATCTGCCGATCCCGATATTTCCCGATCCGATTGCTTTTTTTTGCTCCCGATTCAATTCCAATCATTCCCGATAATTTTTGCCGATCATATACATTTTGGCAATGCATTAAGAAAAAAAATGAATAAAACTCAGACGAATATATACATTCAACATACAGTACATAAGTACTGTATTTGTTTATTATGACAATAAATCCTCAAGATGGCATTTACATTATTAACATTCTTTCTGTGAGAGGGATCCACAGATAGAAAGACTTGTGTCTTTGTATATTGTGACTTAATATTGTCATCTAGTGTATTTGTTGAGCTTTCAGTAAATGATACTGTAGCTATTCAACCCAAATGCATGATGGGAAGTGGAACCATGACTGTGCGTAGTGCTACCAATGGATATATCTTCTCTGCGTTGGGAAATAACATAAGGTGTTAAGAAAAAGATCAATTGCTGCCCCACATTGCTTCCCATGATATTTCTAATCGTAGGGAGAGGGATTGTAAGGCTTTAGCCTATTAAAAAAAGGTTCCAAAGGCTGTCAAAATTCACTCTACTCATTTTACGCTGCCTTTTATCTCTCTAAATGGGTAAAACGGCGCCATTACAGATTGAGCGCGACAATGCGTGAATGGGTCGTGCAACGCATGCATTAATTGCGTTAAATATTTAACGTGATACATTTTTTTAAAAATTAATTACCACCGTTGTCGGGATATATTTGATAACCCTACCTTAAGCCTAAACTAAAGACGCTGGATGAGTGTAACATATTATGTCTGTAACGTTAAATACAATTAGAAAACGATTTTTTAAAAAATTATATATATATATATATATATACAGTATATTAAAAAAGGCATGGCCGATATTTTTTTGCCGATTCCGATACTTTGAAAATGACGTGATTTAAACTAATATGCAATCTAGTTACGAATGCATATTAGTTTGAAAATCGACCGGATCCACCGTATTTTTACACGAGTGACTTCCGGTCTGCCCGATCCTAGCTGGATCGGACGCAGGAGGGCCGCGTCAAATAATAAACTGTGCCGTTCTTTTCGCGTGCGTTGCGTTGATCTGCTTCTGGGACGCGTCAAACACCTGGCTGCACTGCGACTGGTGTGGATTGGCTGATTGACTTTAACGCCTGCGTTTCACTGCGTTCTCGCGGCGGCCACCTTGTCGTGTCGTTGACGTTTGTGGGTTATATACTGTCCTACCATGTTGGTCCTCATTATAGTAGAGAAGACTGAGTAAATATAATCTACACAAAGAAACTGTAACCCGATCGACTCACAGCCTCGAAAAGTAAGGGTTACATTACGTCAGAAACTCGTTCGGTACGCCTCCGTTCCGAACCGAGCACCCCGTACCGAAACGGTTCAATACAAATACATGTACCGTTACACCCTTAATAGATATGTATGTTTGTATGTATGAACAGTAGTATGTATATATTGGGTCCATAAATATGTATGTATGTATGTACAGTATGTATGTTATGTATGGGTCCATAGATATGTATGTATGTACACCATGTATGTATGGGTCCATAGATATGTATGTATTTATGTTATGTATGGGTCCATAGATATGTATGTATTTATGTTATGTATGGGTCCATAGATATGTTTGTATGTATGAATGAATGGGTCCATACATATGTTTGTTTGTATGTACAGTATGTATGTTATGTATGGGTCCATCAATATGTATGTTTGTATGTATGTTATGTATTGGTTCATGGATATGTATATACTGTATGTATGGGTCCATAGCTATTTATGTACAGTATGCTTGGGTTCTTAGATATGTATGTATGTATGTATTTCTCCATAGATGTGTATGCATGTATGTATGCTCACCGAAACTAGTAAAACTCTTCAAACCGCTATTGTATTGTACCCTACTCCTTGAAATTGGTTAAGTTGCTGTTTTCTTGTGCAAAAAGATAAAAATAAACGCATTGGTGCTTGGGACATTAGTAAATATGTTTGCCGTTTTTCACTTCCTGACAGAGCTTGCCGTGGACCGCTTTTCACGCTTGGCTAACGTGAGTGTGAAAAGGCCATTAAAGAGAAAGGTACATTTCAGTAGCTGTCCACTGTAGTGACCACTATGTACCAGAGGGTTAAAGGAACACATTTAACTCATTGGCTGCCATTGACGGCGCTGGACGTCAAATCCTTCCTGACTGGAAGGGGCAAATGAATGTTTCATTATTTGCAAACTAACTTTGATTTACATTTCAAATCAATTTACAAAAAACGCAGGTCTCGGTCCTCCAAGTGCTTAACAACAAAGCGAAATATAGTGCATGATAAATAAAAGGGAAGAGAGTAATATATAATTGTGGGGGAAAAAACTGCATCACACTAAAAAAAACAATCCAAATACATTAGAAGCCTAAAAACCGGGCTACCCTAGTCAAATTTGTAGAGTATTGTGATTTTTCTCTCCTTACTATATGCCAAAAAGTGTCATCCTTTTTCAGTGTTGTGGAAATGGCCACCCTAAATCATGTGGCTTCGGGGTTTGCTGGTGGAAACAGTCAAAACGAGGCAGGAGAAACTCCTTTCCTTGCAAGGGGCGGGAAGATGTGGGCGGATTGTGAGAGGAGCAAAACCTCTCACTTGTGGATTCAGCTCAGACGCTCACAAACTCCCAGAGGTGTGTTGAAGCAAGTAGCAGAAACCCTTTTTTACTCCGAACACTAAACGAGAGAACTTTTCTTTGGATTCCTGTGAGGTCTCCTAGTTTTGTTTGAAGGACATCATCACCCGATGAGTCAAGCTTTCTCTGGTTTCACCGCAAGTTCAACAGCACCTGCTCTTCTCTCAAATTAGACTTTCCTGCTTCAAAGCCGAGAGGATCTGCTCCGTACCGAATACGCCCACGCCGAGTGGCTTTTGGAGGAAGCACCAAGAATTCCACAAGGTTGGAGACATAAACACAGGAGGTGAACCTTGTCTTCTTCAGTTGAGCTTGTGAAGGATAATCATTTGAGGAACTTGAGGGCGACATTTAGCAGTGGAGACGAAGACTTGTGGTGAACATCTCGAGTCCAGTAAGTCAAGCAAATGAATGAAAGATTGAGTGAAATAGAGGAACATTGACAACGCCGGAGAAGAGATTGGAGATTTTTATTTAAATATTTTGATTTTAGTTTAGCGGTGGTTTGAGCCTGCCTGAATTTGAAAGCGAGAGTAAGCTTTATCACATCAACTCCAGTTAATTGTCTTTTCATGTCAACTATTGAGAGAAGGCTTAGGTCCAATTAGCAAGCAGTTGTCTAAAATTGAGAAATACAAAGAAGAAAAACAAAGAAGGCAAGGTTGGACTGGCGAACCAAAGAAAGAAGGTAAACGAAATGTTTGTTTTTTTCTAATGGTGTCAATTTTGTCGGGAAGACTCTAAATGAGCTTGGATTGAGGGGAAAAACACACGAGGTGGACATCTCCTGCAAGGATAAAATACTCCAAGAAGGATCTAGACAACTCTTGTTGAGATTTCCAGGAGGATTAAGACGAGGATCTTTTTTCAGCGACTTCGACTGGAGTAAGAACAGGAGTTAAAAATCTCTAAAAAGAAGGATCTATAGCAGGATGGCGACATCCCCACATCGCTGGGGATTCCTCCAACTCCTGCCCAGAAAGCTGCTCCTGATTCTGGTCCTACTCCTGCCTCTGGCCCAGTACGCCCAGACGGCGCTGCATTCCAGCTTCCGACGTCTGAGCGGTCGCGAGAAGAAAGAGATGCAGAAGGAGATCTTGTCCATCCTGGGCCTGCCGGGCCGGCCCAGACCTCATCCGCCGCTCCGGCCGCCCTCATCGGCGCCGCTTTTCATGCTGGACCTTTACCACGCCATGGCGGCGGACGGCGACGACGACCCGATCTCTGCCAACGACATCGTCGGGCCCGGAGTGGTGCGGCTGAGGGGGGGTGGCGCCGGAGAGCGGAGGGCGGCTGTCCACCGCCCGGCGCTACCCACCCTCAGCACCCCGCCGCTCGGCACAGTTGTCAGCGAGGCCGACACAGTCATGAGCTTCGTCAACCTTGGTGAGCGATATCACAAAAAGGGTTTTGTTTCCACGCCCCAAAGTTAAGAGTATTTCAGTAATGATATCACGATATGTGCAACAACCAATATCTTCAATATATCGATGCAAACCAGTCTACATATGTCCCTATATATTTGTCAACGTTCTTGATACAAACGCAAGTTCATATTAGGGATGTAACAATCAGGCTTGTTAATAGCAGCGTTTCTCACGGCGTTAGTTTTGTCAGTAGCTAGTAATCTAATTACTTTCCCCACCTCTGCAATGCAATTACTGAGGATGTATTGGGGCGCGTTACTACAATTTGGTTGAATGAAGCGCAAATTGTCTGATTTTCTCATTTTGTCACATAACTGCCTGGGAAAGAGCAGAGCGCGGGGGGGGGGATTAGTGGGTGGTGACACTGTTGCAAACACAATGATCATTGGCTAGGTGGATTGGAGCGTTAGCATAGCATTTACGTTCTCGTTAGCATTTAGAGTGGCGAGCGTCATCAAACTCTCGGGCAAGTCACAAAGTAAGCTTTGTCCTGTAAGCGATACTATATAATAATATACAGGTAGTCCTCAGTTTATGAAAGAGTTCCGTTCTTGCACTGGCGATGTAACCCGGATCTCTGCATTAGTCGGAATGAACCCTTTAAACAAACTAAATTTTTTTTAAAAAACTGTCCAAAAACTTGCATTATACGTCATTGTACTGTCCTCGCCAAGCTTGACAGCGAGCTTAGCTCCAAAATGACGATGTCAGACATCAGTGGGTTTGCTGACTTTATTCAGCTGCTCATCAACGCTTGCATAATGAAACTAAAATTAAATTAAATTAAATCAGTCTCACTTTCAATAACAGCAATTAAAATTAGCGTTTACAAGTAGCTGCTGATGCAGCAATAACAAACGATTAGCATGTATCAGTTAGCGTCCGCACATCATCAAAAACAATCCAATAAACTCTCCCCAAGCATTCGCCCACAGTTGAAAACGCAGAATAAAGAGTAGAAAAGGGGTTATATACAGTCGTCACCTCTGGACACTTCACAAGCAACAAATGTGCGCGCAGGCTGTCACCTCTTCACTCGGCTGTGCTCTTCCTCATATGTGCGTGTGTGGGGTGGGCGGTGTGTAAATGTAATTTTATCTGGCACCAATTGACCGCAGAAAACCGGAGATGTGATCCTTTTAACTTCATAATAGGAACTATGAAGGAACTATTCACTATTTAAACTAGGAACCATTTTTCCCCTAGAGGGCACTCATGCTCTTTGGACAAATTATTTTCTTTGGCTTAATGTGGGTATGTAATGGGTTATCGTACAGTATAATAATAACAGTTCATATAGATAACTGTGCGGAGTAAAGAAAAAAAAACATTGTTCAGCATTGTTCACCATTGTACTTCAGTATTCTTTTCACCAAATACTTTTTTACTTGTACTTGAGTACATTTTTTGGATGACTACTTGAGTAATATTCGGTGGTGGATGAAGTACTCCCTTTTTTCAATTAATTTTTTTTTTATTTAAGTACAGATGCAGTGGCAAAAAAAATACTTAGGTACAAGAATCTCAGAAAAATTGTACTCAAGTAAAAATACAAAAGTACTGACTTTAAAATTTACTTTTCAAAGTAAAATTATTTTCCCCCGATGCAAAAATGTGATTTAGATCATATACAGCGGGGCAAATAAGTATTTAGTCAACCACCAATTGTGCAAGTTCTCCTACTTGAAAAGATAAGAGAGGCCTGTAATTGTCAACATGGGTAAACCTCAACCATGAGAGAGAGAACAAACAAGCAAGATTTCTGGCTGTCAAAGAGGTCTAACTTCTTCTCACGAGGCTCCACTCGTTACCGGTATAAATGGAACCCCTTTTTAACTCATTATCGGTATAAAAAGACCTGTCCACAACCAGTCACACTCCAAACTCCACTATGGCCAAGACCAAAGAGCTGTCGAAGGACACTAGAGACAAAATTGTACCAGGCTGGGAAGACTGAATCTGCAATAGGTAAAACGCTTGGTGTAAAGAAATCAACTGTGAGAGCAATTATTAGAAAATGGAAGACATACAAGACCACTGATAATCTCCCTCCATCTGGGGCTCCATGCAAGATCTCACCCCGTGGCGTCAAAATGATAACAAGAACGGTGAGCAAAAATCCCAGAACCACACGGGGGGACCTAGTGAATGACCTGCAGAGAGCTGGGACCACAGTAACAAAGGCTACTATCAGTAACTAAATGCGCCGCCAGGGACTCAAATCCTGCACTGCCAGACATGTCCACCTGCTGAAGAAAGTACACGTCCAGGCCCGTATGCGGTTCGCTAGAGAGCATTTGGATGATCCAGAAGACGACTGGGAGAATGTCTTATGGTCAGATGAAACCAAAATAGAACTTTTTGGTAGAAACACAGGTTCTCGTGTTTGGAGGAGAAAGAATACAGAATTGCATCCGAAGAACACCATACCCACTGTGATGCATGGTGGTAGAAACATCATATTTTGGGGCTGTTTTACTGCAAAGGGACCAAGACGACTGATCTGTGTAAAGGAAAGAATGAATGGGGCCATGTATCTAGAGATTTTGTGTGAAAATCTCCTTCCATCAGCAAGGGCATTGAAGATGAGACATGGCTGGGTCTTTCAGCATGACAATGATCCCAAACACACAGCCAGGGCAACAAAGGAGTGGCTTCGTAAGAAGCATTTCAAGGTCCTGGAGTGGCCTAGCCAGATCACAACCCCATAGAAAATCTGTGGAGGGAGTTGAAAGTCCGTATTGCCCAACGACAGCCCCAAAACATCACTGCTCTAGAGGAGATCTGCATGGAGGAATGGGCCACAATACCAGCAACAGTGTGTGAAAAGCTTGTGAAGAGTTACAGAAAATGTTTAGCCTCCGTTATTGCCAACAAAGGGTACATAACAAAGTATTGAGATGAACTTTTGGTATTGACCAAATATTTATTTTCCGCAATGATTTGCAAATAAATTCTTTAAAAATCAAACCATGTGATTTTCAGTTTGTTTTTTTTCCCCACATTGTCTCTCATGGTTGAGATTTACCCATGTTGGCAATTACAGGCCTCTCTAATTTTTTCAAGTGGGAGAACTTTCACAATTAGTGGTTGACTAAATACTTATTTGTCCCACTGTATATGCATGGCGGACAACACAGACAAGACCGAAAAAGCAGTTTCTGCTCTTGCACTCCTCTTTAAAAGAAACTGCTGTATTTTAAGCCAAAACAACTGTTGTGTTGGATAGAACAATGTCTATATGCTGCCATAGCAGATTCATGGCGTATTAAGCCCCCGAACTATTTTTAATTTGTCCGTTTTACCCTGAAAACCCCCGTTCACAGACGTCGCTCAACCGCTTTTGTTTCAACCCAGCCATAAAACGAAGGTATTATATTATTCAAAATGTATGTCTTTTTTAGCTTAGAATCATTAATTGTTGTCTCATATTTCGTTTAAAAAAAAAAAAAAAACTATTCACTCGCATATTTTAAACTTTTCAACAAATTATGTCACAATGGGAAAAAAATGGCGTCTGTAAAAAAGTATATCTACCTCATAACTATCGTTTAATTGTATTTTTATTTTTTTTTTTACTGTCGCATTTTCTCTGATATGTTAGATGATAAATAATCGATCCAAACAAAGAAAAATTGGAAAAAAAAGTTTAAAAGGGTAAATATATGAATAAGAAAATCTCGACTACTCCTTGATGTCTGCGATTTCTGCATCGCGACCCTTGTTATATTACCATGTTTCACCCATAAAATCCCCCCAAAATCCGGCTGTGGTCATTCACATCTGCGTCTTGACACTCGATGATAGTGATGAATGTTACACGGAATTTTTGGATCAAAACAAGGTAAGTACGCAATAATATGGCGTCATGGCGTCTGTAATTCTGCTCTCACGTACTCTCACCTCCAGATAGGGTTTTGCTGTTTAAAAAACGTTTTTTTTTTTTTTTTTTTTTTAATGGCCTTCTGTTCAAAATTTTTCTTCTCCCAGAAAATTGAGATTTTAAGCTTTCCAATGAAACACATACATATAACCAGGGGTGAAAGTGGCTAGAATTTCTTGCCGGAACTCCCAGACGTGAAGGTCGCCACAGAGCCAGAAATTCTCTTTATTTTTTCCTTATTTTTTTTAGGGGGGGACATCTTATCATCATCAATAATAAGGAAATGAATATAGTAGCCTAACATAAATGAAGAAATATAAGTCCAAAGTGCACATTGGCAGCTAAGATGTTCTGAACCTCCCCATCAGAGCAAATAAAATTAAATATGATAAATAAGCCTACTCAACTCTTTCATTGCTCTTAAAGATTTAATCCATTTTATGTTACATTGCCCCTTTTTTTGTCACATCAATTCAACCTTTTTTTTCTTGCTGTTCCAGAAAACATGCACGTTTGAACCAATCAGAGCTAACTATCTTTGCTGATCACATGTCAGCATGTCGGCCAATTGAACGGATACATGAGTCCAGGCATTTTGCTTTGCTGCGTGCATTCGCACATCGACGTGACTCAACTGCAGCAGCTGGGGAAACCTCCATGCCGTCCGTGGAATAAAATAAATATTGGTGGAAACGGATTACGCTACACAAGCACTTTATTATGCTTGTTGTTAACACTTGCGTATGTAAATCTGATGTTGGTAGATTGTTTCTTCTTGGGGATGAAATGCATGTGTGGCGGCTTAGCTTTTTTTTTACATAGCGTTTTGACAGTTGCTGTCATATTTTCGGAATCAAAGCACCGTGTACCGGAACAGCATTCCAGCCCTGAATCTTATACCGGAACTGCGTTCCTGACCGTTCTGGCCCACTTTCACCCCTGCATATAACACATACATTTACACATGCATATCAGACTATTTTGAAAGTTGGCCAAATTGGGGAAGTCAGAGCGGAACTTCAAGTCACCTGAGTGTTTTCCACCATATATATCTTATTGGGAAAAGTAATTTGTAACTGTAATATTACTTTTTAAAAGATTAACAACGCTGGAAGCAGAACATGTTTTCCACTGACATGTTTTGCCTATAAGAATACAGTTAGTATGTGCATAAGATTACTATCTTTCCCCAGCATAAATATTAGCATGCCCTTCTGAATACCTCCTTCCTTCCTGCAACAGAACAGTTCATTGGAAAAGCTCTTCACGCTTCGAGTATGTTATAAACCCACTCCCACCTCAAAGTAATGAAGGGTTTCCCTTCCCCCCCCCTCAACTGTTTGGTGAAGGAAGCAAGCACACCCTGGAATTTATCAGTCAACGCTGCAGAAAAACACCATTTGATGTTGCAGAGTTGTGCAAACAGCTCATTCATTGAAGTAGTTGAAGCTTCTCACCTGCTCGGCCGCAGGTACACTGAACTTTCTATTTGCGCGCATCGTGACTTCATCCGTCCGTCCAGCTGCACTCGATTAAAGAGCGCAAACGACACGCACCGGCAGAAAAGTCAGCAGTGCCGAGCGAGATGAAAATATGGCTGCGGAGGAAAAAAAACTAAAAATACGTTCAAAATACAAGGCGGGCCTGCAATTAGTGGCATGTGTGTGCACAGCAGCTGCTGTGGCGCGCGCCGCAAAGTGTCTCTAATTACTGAGTGCGTGCACGCGCGCGCGCGACGCTCAATCCGGGAGCATCCAAATTCAAGTATCTCTATTTAACATCCGTCCAGTGTGTTTTTGTGCGAGCGTCTTAAATGTTTATAAGTGCGCGTTGATTTACAGTATCCGGTGTGTCGTGGGTGAAAAAATGTTGCGCCACTATATGTTAGCATCAGCTGTTGAAGTTTCTATCCATTTTAGTCAGGGGCAGGGGTCGCGTTAACCGAATATTTTCCGTCGTTGACCGATTTTTTAAAACGGTGACGGAAAAAACTTAAAGAGCATATGACACGAGAAAAAAAAGTCTTAAATGGCATTATTATGTGAATTAGAATTATATTTTGAGACGATTCGACTATATACAACAATTTAGAAAAGCACAGATGACGAGAAATTAGTCTTTTAATCTGCCGGTTAGCCACGCCTACCATTATAGGGCTTTAGCGTCCCCAACAGGTGGATGACGTCAGCGGTAGACTGGGCTCATCGGTTTTACTATTCAGCCCATTGAGGGGGAATTATTCAGAACGAGGAAAACGCGACGAAGAGAGCCGCAAAATGTCATTGTTTCAGTCTCTCTACTCCAATATTTTTACAGGATATTTTTTTTATCCAAGTATTTTTCCCCAATAGCTATATAAATGGCTTGAGAAGGAACAGTCAGCCCGTCGAGGGGGAACTATTCACAACGAGGAAAACGCGACGAAGAGAGTGGCAAAATGTCATTGTTTCTGTCTCTTTACTTCAATATTTTTACAGGATATTCTTTTTATCCAAGTATTTTCCCCAATTGCTAAATAAATGGCATGTTCATGACAAATAACAGTATTGTGCTGAATGGAATATGAAATAATAAAAATGCATTTATTCAGGACGACATGGCAAAATTACTCCATAATGGTCAAAAATGTCAACTTCAACTTTACTGTCGCACCTCCCGAACGATATTTTATGACACTAAATCGGACATGTGTCATTTCCCTTCCCCGGCTTCGGAGAATGTAAACAAACCAGAAGCCATGACAGCTAGCCGACATGCTAACCCAAACCGAGTGATGTTTCAAAGTCTTTGAAGTGGAAAATCACACATAACTATCCTGGATTATTTGACATGACGACCCGGTTGTCAACTGTCTTAGTGGATCGGCAAACCGCCCGGCGGAGAGCAATTTACAGTTCGTTCCCCGGAGGAGGGTGGCGGGATTTGTTGTGCAGCTAACGTGGTGCTGCTAATGACCATTAGGAGAGCTTTTTACATGCCTATCAATGATCAAACGTAAGTAGTCCTTCATTTAAAGGAAGTTTGTGGTGTTTACTTTGTAATCGCTGTATTCGTTTTTGACATAATACAAAACAAGATGTTTACTCACTTCCTCATAAGTCCAATGGTCCCACAGTAAATATCCACGGTGAATGGGAACCTTTTGAAACTCCCAAAAGGCGCATACGCCTCTCCCTCATACAGAATGATTTTTCTGCAGCCGTTTGGCTGGCGTGATGCGAAAAATAAACGTATTAATCCACAAAATCAGCTGAATCCTTCGTCCTCATACACAACAGTACACTGTACCGTGAAGAGGACGTCTTCTACCGTACACATCACAGCGCCCTCCTCCTCAATGCAAGACCGAAGCCGGAAGTCACTCATTTTCATGGCGCGGGATTCAAAAAACTAATTAAAAATAGCGATCGCTTCCACACACATCCAAGCGGCCCATATCATTCAGGGGCATAAAATACCGCGTGTATTATGAAATAAACATGCTTTTTCGTGTCACAGGCACTTTAAGTCCATCTGTCATTTTGAAAGGTTGCAATTCACACCCCAGACCACAGGGTGGCGAGTGAGCATATTAATTAGCTATTGTCTCTCTTGATGTATGACATCGTTGGCCTTACTCAGAAAAATGTCAAGGCAACTGAGTGTCCGAAGTTTCTTCAAAAAGCCGCAAAACGACGATGGTGTTGATAAAAGAGGGACTGCACAAGCGGGCATGCAATTCAAGTCCATGCGCACCAGGAGGAAGGTGTGAGGCTGCGTTCAGGCCACAGCAGGTGAACTGTTAATTTCATTGTTCCATATGTAGCCTACCTACTGGGGCCACAGTCAGCTGTTTTTGTCACTGGGGAGAAAAAGTTACATATTCATCTGCTTGATGTGTGATGGCACGTTGTGGATTCTCTGTTAAGCTTGTTCGGACACAATATTAATTTAAAATGAATGAAAACTAAATACTATTGAATATGTTGAAGCGGTATGCAATGTTAAGAGTCTTGTTAGCTCGAATTGCTGTGTCCAGCCGCTGTAGCTCTGCTGCTCTCTGTGAACTCTCTATTCAAGCCGGAACGCACGCGGCTCTTAAGTGTCTCTGTCACGTGACTGTGTCGTAGCCTGTAACGCGCTCGGCCAAATGGACACACAAGTACTGAAGGTGAATTATGCTAAACAAAGGGTCATTATTATCATTTTAAACATTTAAGTGACAGGTAAAAATAGATTATGACCGGATTTTTATGACCCTGTCAGTCAAAATGACAGACAACGAAAAAGTCTAGCGCAACCTCTGGTCAGGGGTGAAAGTGGCTAGAATTTCTTGCCGGAACTCCCCGACGTGAAGGTCGCCACAGAGCCAGAAATGTTATTTATTTATTTATTTATTTATTTTTCTTTTTTTTTTGGGGGGGGGGGGGGGGGGTCAAACCTCTTAAAGTACTGAAATGCAAAGAAAACTTTTAGCACAGTTATTTCTATAACACATACAAAAACTGATTTTCATTCAAAATTGTATTTTTCAATGATTTGCAAAATAAAAGTTAACAAAAACAGCAATAACCCCAACCTCCATCTCCTAATGTTTATTTTCCCTCATTTCCTCACATAATAAATGCCAAAATTTAAATTTTAACTACCGGTACTTATGAACATAGGATGTATATTAAAATTGAAGTAATGTAAAGTGGTGTAAACATTAGTGCTGCAACGATGAATCGATTAACTCGAGTATTCCATTAGAGAAAAAGATTCAAATTAAATTTTTTTGCTTCGAGCATTCGTTGAATTAATGTGGCGTTGTAATGGTTTGTTTTGAAAAGTGTTTGTATTTATAGTTGTATTGAATTGGGTGGATATACCGCCCTCTTGTCTGCCTCATTTCATGTGGCTGAATCCAGCTGCTCCCTGTTAAGACCAACATAAGCTAAGTTTTTGTTTGAGCTAATGTTTTTTTTTTTTTTTTTTAATGCACTTGTAATTTAGTTTATATGTATATTTAGCCGTTTTTGGGGGGCATATGTGTTTGAACCATTTGTTGAGAGCATTGTAAAAACAAAAAACGTTAGCATTTATAGCATTTAAGCTAGCGGACTTTTACAATGTAAGTTAGCCAATTGTTCTTTTGTTGTACATAGAGCCTCATTTATTAATTTTTTTATACCGTTTGAGGCTCAGCTCAGGTATTTTAAATTTGTGTTTCTTATCCGATTACTCCATTATTCGAACTAAGTAGTTCACCGATTAATCGACTACCAAAATAATCGATAGCTGCAGCCCTGGTAAACATTACTTTTTGTTTTAGTTTTTTTTTTTTTTTTTTTTAATAATAGAGGTATAAGTAACATACATTCAGAAAAATAAGTACAAATGACTTATATCATGCAGAGTGAAATGGAATAAATTTTGCGTATATATCGCGCAAACATTGACTTTTTAAAATCATAATGAATAAGTAGCCTAACATAATGAACAAATATAAGTCCAAAGTGCACATTGACAGCTAAGATGTTCTAAACTTCCCCATCAGAGCAAATAAAACTAATTATGATAAATAAGCCTCAACTCTTTCGTTGCTCTTAAAGATTTGATTCATTTTATGTTGACTTGCCCTTTTTTGTTGCATCAATTCAACAACTTTTTTTTTGTGCTGTTCCAGAAAACATGCACATTTGAACCAATCAGAGCTAACCATCTCTGCTGATCACATGTCAATATGTCAGCCAATTGAAAGGATAAATGAGTCTAGGCATTTTGCTTTTCTGCCTGCATTCGTACATTGACTTGAATCATCATCGTCAGACTCAGATAACTGCAGCAGCTGGGGAAACCTCCATGAAATCCGTGGAATAAAATAGATAGTAAATATTGGTGAAAACGGATAACGCTACACAAGCACTTTATTACGCTTGTTGTTAACACTTGTGTATGTAAATCTGATGTTGGTTGATTGTTTTCTTCTTGGAGATGAAATGCGTTTGTGGCATCTTACGTTTTTTTTTTTACGTAGCGTTTTGACAGTTGCCGTCATATTTTCGGAATCAAAGCACCATGTACCGGAACAGCATTCCGGCTCTGAATCCTATACCGGAACCGCGTTCTGGCCCCGAATCTTATACCAGAACTGCGTTCCTGACCGTTCTGGCCCACTTTTACCCCTGATTTTAGTGCAATGTTCAAATAATCATGTTTCACTGCCATTGACGACGACAGACGTGCAATACATTTTGACTTGGAAAGTTGGCAGCGATCGTTCGATCAAACTGGATTGGATGTCTATTGTTGTCATTGGCTGCCAATCAGGGCCGGCCCAGGCCATTTGGGGACCCTAGGCAAAATAATGCCAAGGGGCCCATATTTTTGGCCCACCATTTCGTCACAGTGTACTGTGAAACCCATACATGCAATCCAACCCATATGTCCATATTTTGTATATTAATCAGATTTTGTTGTACTGCATACTTCAAACTTCTCACCCCAAATGATTGTCAGTACTTACAGTAGATGGCGCCAAACCTTTTTCTAAAAGAGGAATAGAAAAAGTTAAGGAAGAATTTTTTATTTTTAAAGCTTATAATCAAGTATCAAAATTCACAAAAGTCAAATAAAGCAAACTGTCGTAAACAGGTGTTTGCATAGATAAACAGCAATGCGCACCAAATTATTCATGATGCTCTATTACAAGGTATAAAATGAGGTTGCCATATTGGGGGCCCCCTAGTGGGGGCCCTAAGCAGCTGCATAGTCTGCGTATAGGTTGGGCCGGCCTTGCTGCCAATGAGTTAAACAGATGTTCCTAATCATTTAAACAAGGGCGTGGGTTTGGTGTCAACATTCGTAGGGACAATATTACAGCATAACCTGTATGTACAGTTTTTGCTTATAGGACGTGACATTAACTCATTTGCTCCCAAAACCGTATAAATAAGTTCTATTTTTAATTGCTTCAGTGTCCCAAAAATGTATTTATACGTCTTTTGCATTTTTTTTTTCACAATCGGGATGTAGGGGAGAGTGGGGTGATTTGTGCCAGTGGGGAAGTTGTGCCACCCCGTTTCTAGGCAACCATAGAAAAAAAATGGTCATGTGACCACACATTTTTGAAGACTCAGTTATTTCACTCATCCTGAAAAGAAGAGAGCCTTATTGCATGAGAGGTAAGCACATTTAAGTGAAGAAAACTGTTGATGTCTTTTTTACATTACTTACAGTGGCTGCTGCTACTGCTGGCCGAAAAATCAAACTTCATATATCCCTCCTCTTCGAAGAGGGCGGAGGAGGCGGCATGTCGTCAACATGTAGTTCTGTCGGGGCTGTGTGGGTATGTGTGTGTGTGAGGGGGTGGAGGGGTCATGTCATCAGCCAATCAAATGTGCATTTGAGGGGAGAAAAATGGACCGCCACATTCAGCAAGTGAAAAGGGGAAAACACAAGTCTGAACATAATGATAATAACTTATGGTAGGGTCAATTCTATACTTACAACATATGGGAAGACAATATAAATTACCTACACTACCGTATATAACTGAAGTCATTATATAATGCAAATAAGCCCTCTTAAAAATTGGTGGGGACAATTTTTGCATCCTGAAAAGTTGGTAGTGTTATGTCCCTACCATCTCTATGCAAACTTATGCCCTTGACTTAAACTGATGTTCTCAAATAATTTAAAGTATTTCAGTGTTATTTAAAGCAACACTAGGTAATTTTTCAACCTTTATAAAATATTTTCATAAGATTTGCGATGAAATGTCGACTGACAACTAGTTGTATGACATCTCTTTTTTATCTTGACAGGGTCTGTATCGCTTTCACCGGCACTAATGAACTTTGAGGAGCAGTGAAATAGAATGTTGTCTTAGTCGTGGCCTATTAGGAGTACATGAACTATCCAGCATGCATGTGTACTGCCATAGGAAAAAATGAAAAAGATCCTCAGCACCACCTGCTGTGAGTGATTTCCAGTGCCCCTGTTGAGGAGGGTGGCAGGAACCCTGCCACACACACACACACACACACACACAAAAAACTACAAAGGTGCTGACTGCTTTACAGCATATGTCATGCCCTCCTTTTATTATTAAGACAAGTCGATGCGAACACTTTCGTGCAAATTCTGAAAGGATGGCAGAGCAACAAAAGAGACAAAAAGTTTTGTCTGAGGAGGAAAAAAAAGCCTGGCTTTCACCCCCCCCCCACACGCCCCCTTGAATAAATTTTGTGTTTGTGTGTGTGTGTGGGGAGGGGGGGCAAATTAATTTATTAAATTAAATTAATTTAATTGCAGAAAAAATGGTAACCAAAAGCAGCCATTTGGGGCCGCTTGGCTCAGTGGTAGTCGTTCCCCAACGTGCAGGTTGTCGGTTCGATTGTCTGCCCTGATGACTTATTTAATATAGTGCCCAAGTGCTTTTGAATGCCTTAAAGGTGGAAAGGCACTATCAGAGATGGGTAGAGGAGCCAAACACTTTACTTAAGTAAGAGTAGCGTTACTTAAAAAAAAATATTACTAAAGTAAAAGTAAGTCATCCAAAAAATGTACTCGAGTACAAGTAAAAAAAGTATTTGGTGAAAAGAATACTCAAGTTATGAGTAATACTGTGAGTAACTTCTTATGTTTGATTTTTATTGTAAACCAATGGTTATTTTTTTTCTCAGCACAAAGTTATCTATGTAAAATATTATTATACTGTACTATAACCACATTAAACTAAAGAAATTAAAAAAAAAATAAATCATTGTATTCCGGCGAGATAAAAATCTACAGAAATGAAGCATTATTTGTCCAAAGAGCATGAGGGCCCTCTAGTGGAGAAAACATATTTCCTATTATGAAACTAAAAGGTTTTCCGTGGTCAATCGGTGCCAAATAAAAACTGGGAGGGATTAAAATACGCACTTTCGAGTCATTTTTACAGCAGCGCTCTATGTCAAATAATTTATTTTTTTTACAGCACTTTAAAAAACGTCAAGTGACTGAACAGGGTGGTGTAATCATAGAACGGTTAGCTTGACTCTGATTGGTATAATTGAGTCATGTGACTATTGTTGTGACATCTCATTGGTGAAACTGGTAGAGCCACTGTTGGCATCTCTGGCAAAAAACAAACTAAAATCTAGTATGTGGAATAAAGAGGTAAAATGTGACTCAGTGTAACCCAAAGTAGCTGAGTAAGAGTAGCGTTTCTTCACAAATCGTATCGTATCGCAAGGTTACCACCCACATGAAATATACTAATTTATTCCCTAAACTAAGTCTGTTAATCTTATTTTCAACTAGCTATTTTTCTTATTTCAGGAAATCTAAGTAAAATTACTTGAAGCACTGGGAGGTAATTTCACTTATTTCTAGTAGATTTACACTGAAAACA
This sequence comes from Corythoichthys intestinalis, assembly GCF_030265065.1. Taxonomy (NCBI): domain Eukaryota; kingdom Metazoa; phylum Chordata; class Actinopteri; order Syngnathiformes; family Syngnathidae; genus Corythoichthys; species Corythoichthys intestinalis. The sequence continues at coordinate 27,177,520 of NC_080416.1, forward strand.
AAGGCGTAGGTTTGCAAAGGGACGGTAGGGACATAGCACTACCACTACCAGGATGCTCAAATTGTCACCACCAACTTTTAAGCAACCTTATTTGCATTCTATAGAGTTATTTGGGTAATTTAGATTGTCTTCCCATATGTTGTAAAGATTACACCCTACCATTATCAAGTGCCCCAACAGATTCTTGTCGACAACATGCCGCGGAGAGGAGGGGTATTAGTTTTTTTTTTCGATCATCAGCAGCCACAAGTCATGTAAAAAGATGTCTATGTTGTGGAAGGTGGGGAAACACCACTAATTTTGCTACTGAAAGTCTGCATCAGAGTTAACTTTAAGGAGATGTGTTTATGACGTGTATACATACAAAAAGATGCATTTTTTAAACTAGTATTTGTTAATTTAGTGCTTTGTCATGTGGCAGTGGAGCAGGAACGGGACCTGATGCAACCTCGGCCTTACTGGAAGGAGTTCCGCTTCGACCTGACGCCCCTGCCGCAGGGCGAGACGGTGACGGCCGCAGAGTTCCGCATCTACAAGACGCTCACGCTGGGCCAGCGGGCTAACAGAACCCTTCACATCTCAGTGTATGAGATCCAGAAGGACAACAGACACAGGTCAACACACTGTTGTCATGCACAAAATAGCTTCTATACTTGACGGAACGAGCCTCTTTTTCGCACTCTTTATTCATTTTTCATCCATTTTCCAGAATTACTTCATATTTTTGGGAAAAAAATGTGTTGTGCTTGTGCGTTTTATTTCAGGGAGCCCGAATTGGTTCTGCTGGACATGCAGTCTGTGCCCGCAGGTCAAGAAGGTTGGTTAGCCTTCGATGTGACCTCGGCCTCCAACCACTGGCTCCTACACCCTCGCAGCAATTTGGGAATCCGCCTCTACGTGGAAACCGAAGAAGGTCCGCCGTCACTCTTAAAGCTCATTTTTATTTGTGTTTGACATCTGTCCGCTGCCTTTCCAGATCGCTCGCTGTCCGCCGCCTGGATCGGGCTGGTGGGCCGCAGGGGTCCTCGTTCCAAGCAGCCTTTCATGGTCACCTTCTTCCGGGAGAGCCAGATCCCCTGCCGGCCCCCTCGCGCCGTCAAGACGCACCCCCGCAGGAAAAAGCCCAAATACGACCTCCCAGTGCCCAGCATTCACAGTTGAGTTGGGCTTCATGGCATTTGCGTCGCATGTTCTAATTCATCTTTTGTCAACAAAAGGGGATTTGAATCTTTTTTTCCCCCTCAACTCTCCTCCTCAGATCGAAGCCCCGTCAACAGCGGCGGTCAACCGTGCAAAAAACACGAACTCTACGTCAGCTTCAGTGACCTAGGATGGAAGGTTCATTCTTTTATATGACTAAAACTGATTTGAGACAAAAGTCATGTTTTGGAGGGAGGAAGAAAAAAAAAAAAAAAACAATTAGACAAAATGGAAAAAGAATATTCTTTTAAAAAATGAACAACATATATAATAGTTGTTTTTTTTTTAAAATGCAGACTTAACACTTCAATAATGAGGAAAAAAGTTGTATTTTCATTAACAACATTTTTCTAATTTACGATATTTTTGACAAAAAAAATGTATTCAACAATACTAGTACAGTAAAAAAAGTACGGAAATGCAGAGCTGCCAGTGTTAGTGTGAAACATTTCTACCAGGGCTTTCTCGTTTTAACTAATAGTTTAAATGAGTTTGCCAATTCGTTGAAACGAAGTCGGCACTACGTTAAAACGACATGTTAATATGTTAAAAAGCGGTTAACAATAGGTTGAAACAGGTTGTCAATACGTTAAAATGACCTGGCAATACATTAAAACGAGAAAGCCCTGGTAGAAATGTTTCACTAACACTGGCAGCTCTGCGCTTCTGTAAAAAAGGTTTTCAAGAAAGTATGGATATTTATAATTATGCTTCGTCAATAGTTTTATCCCAGTTAATCAATTTTTATAGTGTAGTACTTCGATACTATAAAAATGTAAAACTAAGGTGCAGTGGCACCCCCAGGGGGTGGCCACGGCCACCCCTATAAATTTGTTGGCCACCCCACTGGCCACCCCGCTTGCCAGTAAATCGTAGATTGTTGTAGCATCAGTTATGCATTTCATCCCAAATGCAAATATGCCTGCACCTGCTTTCCCCCAGTAATTATTTTGTTTTGTTAAATGTACACCTTATGCCTAATTTAAACACAACACAATAAAACAGAATTGTTGTGGAACACAAAATGTTGACTGGACAGTTATGGACTACGCACATTAAATCATTAGTAACATAAAATATTACACAATACAACAAAGTATATCAGTAGCAGTGTCCTTAAGTCTTTCTGATAGTTTTCCCGTGACCTTTTTACTGCAATAATATAATGAAAACCGAAAATTATGGCTGTTAGTTTTGGTGTGCCACCCCAAAATTTTAAGTGGCCCCATCTAGCCACCCCTCTGAAAAATTTCTGGAGGCACCGCTGCTAAGGTGCTATCTTTCTGCATGTCTAATGAGGTTGTGTATTTCAGATTTTTGTTCCTTAAAGTAAATTAAAAAAAAAAAAGTTATATTTTTGCAGCATGTTAAAAGTCTTTGTTTAAATGTGTATTTCGCCAGGACTGGGTTCTGGCCCCTACAGGCTACTCGGCGTACTACTGCGATGGCGAGTGTTTCTATCCACTGGGCGCCTGCATGAACGCAACCAACCACGCTCTCATCCAGCAAGTAGTCAGTACCACTACCGTTTATAATAGTCTCCATCTTTGAATACATACAAGTATTTGATACACTGCCAATGGGAAAACCCATTGGCAGTGTATCAAATACTTGTTCTCCCCACTGTATTTTCTGGACTTTAAGTCGCACTTCATTTCAAAGTTTGGCTAGGCCTGAGACCTTTACTCAGGTTCAACTTTTTTAATTCCAAAAGCCGCAAGCTATTGTTTGGGCTATAGTTATGATGAAAAACTTACGATATTAACAGATGCTTATTTAAGCTGCCTTCACGTGGTGTCGTAATTATGGTAAATACCACTTGTTGAGTCGAAAATTGCATGTGAATGCCCCTTGAAATCATACTTTGTACTAGAGAATTGGATTTTATTATGATACCAGTTTCTGAGATGGGTGGACCATTTACTTTTCAAAATGGCGGCACCCAAAAAAGAACCTGTGACTGTTTTTAAAGACTTAACATCATTTCTCTTCTTATTGTTATGGATGAATTAATAGGTCTAAAACAGTTTTGCCCATGCAACAAACTGGGGTTGTCCGATTAAAACTTTTTAACCAATATCGTCTAACTCAAAAAAATTCAATACAGATAACAAAGCGATACAGATATATGCGGTCGTGGACTTATTGTTCATTTAATTTTTGCACCATGAATGCAAACAAGAAATCCAAAGCATTCTAATTCGAAGACATCTAATGGTCAAAAAGCATAACTCCTGTGCTGAGCTGTGACCAACCCCTAGTACAAAGGCAGAAGATAGAAGGCGTCTACATTCACTTTGAAGGCAACATGCATATTGGCACAAAACATACAATGAAAAACTGATGTCGATATCATCCACTATCATTTAAAATGCTTTTATCGGACAATTTTATCGTCTACCCGATTATATCGGACAACTCTACAACAAACCAAAATGAAGCCCATTTCTGCAAGTCTTTTTGGCTATGACCAAAACAACAACAAACATTTTTTAAAAAGTACATGCACAGCACGTACTCAACTCGTAACTATCAATTAGCAAGTGATAAGGATCATGTTCCCCAGAGCATAAGAAGGCAGCATTAGTCTGGAGGACCAAATGGGACAGAATTATCGTTTATGCCAGATCTGTGCTGTAAAAAGTTTCCATTTCATTTTGTATTATCATGTATGGGATAGTCTTCCTATATTCGGGTTGCCCCCGAGGTCATCATTAAAAAAAAAAAAAAATTGTCATAACTCATACGCACCATTCAAAAAAATATAATAGACAATTGTAGAGAGGGGGATCAGGGGTCAAAGCAGAACACACTGACGCACCTTCAAATGTGAAAATATATAGATAAAACTTATTTTTATACCTCCACCTTGTGGGAAAAAATTCCAAAAATGGGGTCATCCAAATTATGACTAGGCATACATTCAAATATTTGTGTTTAGGGTAGAGAAAAGGTGGAGAATATATTAATATTCTAGATTTTAAGGTTAAGCATTTAATTTCATTGGTTATGTTTACAAAATAGAATAAGGGTTAGGATTGAGGTATTAATTTCAATTAGCGCCAAAGTAGCACAAACGACCCTTTCGGGTTCATTTTGCAGTAAGTGGGAGGCTTTAAATATTAATTTCGAGTGACGACATGACTCGCAGCCCCCCCATTTACTGCAAAATGGACCCAAAAGGCTGCCATTCGTTTGTGCTACGTTTGCGCTAGTTGTTGGGACACACCTGTTTTTGAGAGAGTTTGTACGCTCAGTCTGCTGCGATTGACGTCATCAGTTGAAATTAAGATCTTAATATCTATAAAATAAAAGCAGCACAAATATTTTTACAGCACAAATGAAAGGCACCATTGCGGTTTCGTTCCGCCGTAGATGGGGTGTGTGTGTGACGTCATCACTACAAATATAAAGCAGAATATATACCAAATCATTGCAGCCCAATTTTTTTTACAGCACAAAAGACACAATTTTTAGCTATTTTTAAATCAAAATGATTGGCTAGTTGACCAATCAAAGAATTGTAAATACTGTGGTACCTCGACATACGATCGCTTCGACACATGATCTTTTCGACATCCGACGTAAAATTGGACTCGCCATTTGTTTCTACATCCGAGGACATGCTCGAAATACAACGATTTATGACAGTGCCAGTTTGTTTTCCCGCAGGACGGACGCACGGCGGATTTTCTTGTGAGAGAAATCAACATGGTTTCAAAGAAAATTAGCGCAGGTGGTGAAAAAAGGAAAAAAGTGACATTTACCATTGAAATGAAGATCGAAATAATATATGAGCGTGGTGTGCGTGTCCGTGGACTAGCTCAAAAATACGGCGGTAGAATGTCTATGATCTCAACGTTCCGTCTTCGACCTTCGCTCGTCTTTATAAGTTAAGGTGACAATTATTATTTTGTAACATCCGCAAGGAAGTCACCAGCTTCGTCAGGTTTTTAATCATTTATTTCAGAACACGCCTGCTGTCCACCGCATTTGACGCAAACAGGATAGGCCATTAAAAGTGAAAGTAAAATCTCTACTGCACTCACTGTTTCACATGTCAACCACGCGATGCGTTCAGGTACAACCTGAAAAACACATCTGCCACATTAGAACCAGGTTCGTTACATTACTACAGGAATCATTATTATTATGTGTATTTGCCATTTGTAATGGTACCAGCAGTAATTATTATGGATTTAGTGGAGGTTTTTGGGCTGTGGAATGAATTAATGGAATTATAATGTATTCTTATGGGAAACTCCTGCTCAACATATGACCAATTTTGACTAACAAACAAGGTCCTGGAATGAAATATATTCGTATGTCGAGGTAACACTATATCTCAAAAACAATAGGTGCACAAACAAAACTTTACAGCACAAACCCGCACGAACGATTGACATAATTTTTTATATAAATCGTGTGATGTGGGGCCAACTTACATTTAATTATCGATTTAAAGATGTATTTAAACATATCATTCTGTCCCAATTGGTCCTCCAGACATTAGTCTGATGTTCTACATTTTATCATTAGTACTTTAATGTGTCTTGTGTTCTTAGTCTCTTAATTGCCCCTCAAAAATGCAACTTATACTGCAGCGTGACAAGTTTTTTCCCCCCTCTTCATTTTGCATTCTTTGGCTGGTGCGACTTATAGTCCAAAAATACGGTTGTTTCGTCTAAATCCCTTTTGGACTCGTGTTCTTTTTTTGTGCGGCAGGTGCACTTGCTGAAACCCAACGAGGTTCCTAAGGCGTGTTGCGCACCCACCAAGTTGAGCCCCATCTCCGTGCTCTTCTACGACGACAACAACAATGTCATCCTCAAGAAGCATCGCAACATGGTGGTTAAAACATGCGGTTGCCTATGAGACGCGCGCCTCACAGCGGCGAAGAAGAACAAGAGGGAAGTGGACTTGAATTTTTATTACAAGATACACACACGTTATTTGGTCACACAACATTCTAAATAGTCCTTCGAAGAGACTCCAGTACAATGTTGTACATTTAAAGTTGATTTTGAAGCCACGCCAAGCACTCGTTTGTGCTTCTAGTTGTGGTTAATTAGTAGTAGTTACTATTTCAAATGAAGAACATATTCAAGACGTTAATGTGACGCATGGTAAGGGAAAAAAAGAGGCTGTGGTACTGTTGCTAAGCACCTAATATTTAGTGGTTTATTTTTTACTTTTTTTTAAGCTTCCGACCGCAGCTTGCGTCACTAGGGACTTTAAAAAAATTTGGTGGGGAGGGGGGTACAAATGAAAAAAGAAAATATGAGCTGAAATGTATCAACTTGTCATCCAACCTTTGCACGCAATGCTGACAGTTTGTATGCATGTTAATCGTATACAATAAATATGCAGTTTTTTGTTAAAAACGGGATGCTGCTGGTGGACTTGTGCCCCTTGTCTTCTTTGTCTCTCTCACACACGCACACATGCGCACGTCACCTCCTTGCCGTTAGACTGGTCCTCGTGTTCTTCATCCATCTTATAGAGTTGTGTCTAAAACAAACAAAAAAAGGCGTGCATGTGGAAGGAAAAATGTTACTGTCAATGGAAATGTTTATCAAGAGAACGTCCAGTCCAAATCAAGTGTACTCCGTCAACGGAAGTGAATCCTACCGGTTCGTTTGTGCTCCTTTAAGCTTGAACGTCGGCCAACTCGGGGGGCATCGGAGACTTGGGGTGTTTGCTCTCAAAGTGTTGCTTGAAAGTCTTTGGATCGGGCATCTGCGTCTGCAAGGATATGTGCTTTTAATCACTCTGGAATATACTTCACGCAACCAGTGTAAACGGACTGAGCTGGTTTCTATTTTACAGACTTGTGGGCGAGAAATGCTTTGAGCAAGTTGATGGCTTCTTTTAACAAAGGTTTTCGAAAGGAGGGCTCTACGATATGATGATATATATCGCCAAAACTATGTCAAACTTTCTATGGACATTTTACATGTCTACCAACATTATTGCAATAAATACACTTGTTCTTGCATTGCACATTTTGGCCAGCAGATGACGCCCAATTTGAGCTGCCTTGCTATATTTTGAGATTTCATATGCTAGTAGTACCATCAATCGGACTCTACTCAATAGTTCAGCAAATTGGCTGCCCCTACCAAACGTAGAAAAGTAATGCATACAAGATTGAAAATACCAACCTATATAATCCACACAGAATACCGACAAGAATTTGTTCCAATGTCAATAGGAATTAATACATAATTTATGATAATAAGCTACCGTTCCTATGCACCGTCACTCTTAGGGTCAAAACACACGGGAGGCGATGAGAGATAGGGAAATGCCAAACTCATCGGCGTTCAGCTGAAAGCCAACACACGGGGTACGATAGGACTGCAGCGGCAAACGAAATGCCATCGCCCTCTGGCTGTGCCCCATAGCTCGTCTCTGATTGGCTATGAATTTGGACAGCATTTAAAAAATTTCCAGTCTTTTCTGAGCACCAACAATTTCCCATACTGCTGCTATTTTATTTATGACCCGACGATCATGCCGAGAGGTATCATAAAGTATGTGCTAATCGCATGTACACTACTAAAATGACACGCTTCAAGTTGACGAAGTTTTTTTTCATTACAAGTAATGCTATACAATCATTGAAATGTGTAAACGACAGCAAACGTACAAGAGATACGAAAGAAAACTTAACCATTCATGTGGACAACACCCCCCCGCCCCCATTTTCACAAAATGTACGTGAGTGATGTGCGTGACTGAACTGACAACACTCCCCCCTTCCACTGTAGTGCACTGCTCTCTCTCGTCAGTACACTGTGCTTTCAGGAACAGCATGCAAAACACTATTGCCACATTAGAAACAGATTCGTTACATTAATTTGTTATTATTATTATCTGTATTATATCATTATTCCAATTTGTATTTATAATGTATTTGTTTTTCTGTGTGTAATTGCTATACGTAATTGTAACTGCAGTATTTATTGAGGATTTAGCGCAGGTCTTTGGGCTGTGGAACAAATTAATCAAATTATGTCAAACCATTGTTATCCAACATCTATTGCCATTGGTAAAACATTACAGGCATGAAAATGGGTCAGGGGTTAAAAAGGTGAGAAGGGTGTGGAAGAAATGTGTTCCGGTACACTGTAAAACTAAGGCTGTCCCGAAAGACTAATTTTCTTCCGATTAGTCAGACGACCATTTTTACGATTAGTTGACTAATGTAATATATTTTCCCCGTTTTAAAAATTAATTATGCAATGAAATTTTTGATGACTCGTTAATTCACAAATACATTCTGGAACACTTAAATTCTTTATTACAGTACAAATACAGGGTGACCCAAAAAAAACGGGCCCCAACTCTAATTAGGCCCCGTTTCTTAGTGTTTTGTCCGAATGAAATGAAACTTTGGTCATAACTAGTTTATTATATTCAAAACATCACATCAAAACACTAGGGTCTTTGGCCTTTTTTTCTCCGTTCTACAGCATATGTTCTAGATGGCTTCCATTTAGCTCCATGCATTTCTTGAGGCGCAGCACGAAGTTGTCCATGACGTTCTTACAGACTGAATTGGTAATGGCTCTCATCTCCTCCCTGATGGCTTTCTTGAGTTCCGTGATGGTTCTAGGTTTCCCTGCGTAGACTCTGTCCTTAAGATAGCCCCAAAGAAAAAAATCTGGGGGGCTTAGGTCCGGGCTATGGGGTGCCCACTCAAAATCAGTCTTGACAGTCTTGGATCACTCGGCCTCCGAAGTTCTCTTTCAGCCAATCTCGGGACAGGTTTGAGGTGTGAGAACTTGCTCCGTCTTGCTGGAACCAGAACTTGCTCATGAGCGACGGGTAGATGGTCTGGAGCACATTCTTGAAGGTTTTGAGGACCTCCACATACCGCTCCTTGGTGACTGTCACTGCTGCGCCAGATTCTTCGATGAAGATTTGGTCCAATGATGCCTCTGGCCGAGATGGCAGCTCACACCGTGCACTTTGGAGAGTGCAGGGGCATGGTGGCTACTTCATTAGATGAAGCCCACTTCCATCTTGATGGAAAGGCGAACTCCAAGACAAATGTCTTCTGGGGGTCCTCCAGACCCAATGAAGTAGCGCCTCAAGAAATGCATGGAGCTAAATGGAGGCCATCTAGAACATATGCTGTAGAACGGAGGAAAAAAGGCCAAAGACCCTAGTGTTTTGATGTGATGTTTTGAATATAATAAACTAGTTATGACCAAAGTTTCATTTCATTCGGACAAAACACTAAGAAACGGGGCCTAATTAGAGTTGGGGCCCGTTTTTTTTGGGTCACCCTGTATAAAGTACAAATGAACACGTAAATAACAATAAATCACAAATAAACAACTTGGGTAAATGCTGATAGCATTAACTAGTGCAAAAGAATGGAATGTAAACAGATTCAGAACATTGACTTCGCCTTTCCAACACGATTCAAAACAATTCTTAAAAAATATCTAGCATTAATATTATAGTATACTACTATATATAATAGTGTTTTATCATTGCCAATCAGATTTTTCGTAAAGAGTGTCATTCTAAAGTTATTCTTAGTGTAGAATCTGAATTCTGAAGTATGTGGGATTAACTCCAGAAATCGTTATTTATATAACGAACATAACAAGCTTTTATTTTGAAGTGTTCACCGGAAGAACGCTCGCTAAACTGCTAACAGTAAGCTTTACTCCGTAAAAAAAAAAAGCTCTTTTTGTCATTGCACGTGGTGTCAATAATCATTTTTTGTTCGCAAATGCTGTTACCTAGCGATTTTTCGTGTTTGAAGTGTCACCTTTTAACTGCAAGTTTGCGTTTTGGAGAAGACTGCCAATGTTAAATAGCAGGCTAAAGTAGGTTGTCTTTTTCTCTCCATTAGCCTCATTGTAGCAATGCTAACGTTTACAGTGTTTAATATAGATGTGTTTCCTTATTTTGTATGTCTGAACTTTGTTTCTACTGCGTTTTGATAACCAATAAACATCTTGTGAAAGGAAATAGGAGTCTCATATGCCATCAATACACACGTGAACATGCACGTACAAATGTATGCACAAACACACGCACGCGACGAAAAAACGCAGCCATGAAAATTACCACCCTCATTTTGATTTACTGTGCGGTAAATGGAGTCATTGCATATTGCGACAGGCTTCGCAACTTCAATACATGTCGTTAGTTAGATGGATTTATCTTCCAGTTTGTAATTGTCTCCTGTCATCTTCCAAAATTACAACAGGGAGACAGCGCTTTTGGTGTTCATTCACGACCAACATGCAGCTTAGCTTGGCATTAAAGAGACAGGACACAGCAGTGTAACCTCCTTTGTTTCGTTGACATAAGTCAATGTTTTGGCCACTCTAGTGCGTTTTTCTGTTGTGTGCCACTTTTCCCGCTTGCATACCAAACGTCCGACATGAAAAAAAATTTCCGAACCCCCCCACCCCCCAATGAAAAGTTTCTCCTCGGATCTACACAATTCACATAGGTCACCCTTTTTTACTTCAAAACTCATGCTGGACATTAGGTGTGTAAAGGAGGGAGGAATGGAAACTTTCATCTTAGTGGGAAAGAAACTTTGGGTGAGTATTTCAGCGAAAGTTAAAGTTTGTAAAGAATGTACTTATTATTTGTGAAAATCAGTAATTGGTGCCTCCCAAAACAAGGTTTATCATTGTCTGTATTAGGGGTGTACCATCTTAGGCACCCCACGATTCGATTCGATTACGATTCAGGGTATTACGATTCAATTATTGAACGATGATCACGGTATTGACGATGATCGCGGTTATCGATAATCTTACATTATTAATTAATACAGTAGCCAAACAAATTTATGTCCATTATTTCTTTTTAAATATCCCAACGATTCGACAGGAACGATAGAAACATGGCCATACAACAAAAAGCTGCCCTCAAGCTGCTTCTTTATTATTTTTTTCACAAGAAAGTGCAAAAACATTAACCATTTTAAAAGGGGGTACTTATTTCTCTCACACAATTAGGCTCGAGCGTTTACGTCACAGCAGCACGGGATCGTGCGAGATTTGCGACAACGCAGCCATTGCGGAAGCACGTCTGCGTCACGGGACATTTAAACTTAACGGCAAATATAATTGAACTACAAGTGCCAAAGATGGAAAAATGTAGGGAAAACTTGCCAGTTCGATACAGAGACAAACTTGTTACCACGGCGAAGGACAGATATGTGAGCAATTTTAAGGGTGTGAACAATGTTGACCCTCACGAGCAAGCCGAACACAAATGGAATAAAGATGTCGACAAGCTTCCACCACTACGCGAAATGGACATCATGCTGTATTTAGTGTTTGGTGTATGTTACTACACTCATCAGCAATTCCGAAACTACAAATCGCTACAAAGCTACAAACAGTTTTGCTGCGGATGGGTGCAGGATCTTCACATTATGACCATAGCAAACGGCAACACCATCTTTCTAGCAAAGGTAGGCAATGTGTGTTTACATTAGTCTGTGACCACGGATGTACAAATTTTTTGTTGCAGAAAATGTAGCCTGTGTACAAATTCTTTGCCACTCTCTCACGTCAAAATATTGCAGCTTTTTCATTTAGCAACGACAGGAATTATGTCTTATGAAGACAATGCACATGTATGCACGCTAGTTGTTTAGCTGTAGCTATAGCTAACAACAGGCCGACTTAGGGCGAAAAGTTACTGAAATTTTCGTAAACAAACGAAATTAACTTACCGGAGTGGAAGTGCATAGAGCAAACTCAGTGTGTAACTGGAGAATCAAACGTTATGCCCTTCCTTCTGATCGAGGCCACCCATGCCATTCTTCGACGTTTGGTAAGTTCAGATATGACCTTTCCCTCGCCTTTTCTCCATGTAGGGATCCGGAAGAAACTCAATGGTGTTCCTTCGAGCTGTACATTCTCCTCTCTATTCGATCGGTTGTTGCAATTCTTTAGCGCACAATAATTTCCAACCATTTTTAAAGAGCGACCTGTGTTGAAATGCCTTACTGTTTATGTTTCTCGCTTCCACAATGGCGATAGCGGCGGAAACCTCGCGAGTGCCACGTCATACACTCGAGCCTAATACAATAAAATTTACACAAGTGGAATGAATTCCACATTTTCTGAAAACAAAAGTGTCTCTAGAAATAGGACTTCTTTTAACCACTTTGTTTTCACAGATTTCTGTACTATTTCGCATGTTTGTAGTGGTACCACTGTACTTAATCATGGTTTTACACGTTCTGCATATGAAATAAATGTTAGCGAATTAGCTAATTAGCTTAGCGCTCAGCGCTAACTATTAACGTCTCAAAAACAACAACAATAAAGGCTAAACAGTACAAGAGGGTTCGTGTACTCACCTCTTATAGATGCATACGGGTCTTAGCAACACACTCAGGACATTTTTCAATTTAAATGCCTTAAAACTACTGCTGGACAACTAGGCATGTGCCGGTATGAGATTTTGACGGTACGATAACCGTGAGCAAAAATACCGCGGTTTCACGGTATCACGGTTTTGCAATTATAGCTCCAAAATTTTGAGATGTATGGGTTTAAAAAAAAAAAAAAAAAAAATTTTTTTCATTGAACAGGTTTTTTTTTTTCAGAACATATTTGCAAATTGGAAGATGAATATAATGTGAAAATAAATTAATGTGAAAATAAATAAATTAACAAAAAATAACAAATATTTTATATAAAATTAAAATAAATAGATCCTAGACTATACCCACAGCCAGAGCTCAAGTTGCTCAATAATAGAGCAAGAACAAAATAATTGCTATAAAAAAGTAAGAACACTTCCAAATAAAATTAAAAATATATACTGTATGACTTTTTTTGAGGGGGAGAAGCTGAAGTTTCGCCATTTTCAGCCACTGTGTCAACTCTCTTCTACTGGACTGTCTCAGGACACAATAGGATACACAATATTCTAATTTCCTGAGACAGTCAGGAAATTAGAATATTGTGTATTCTAATTTCCTGAGACAGTCCTGTATATATACACAGGACTGTCTCAAAAAATTAGAATATTGTGTATTCTAATTTGCTGAGACAGTCCAGTACATGATGTCATGCCTTTGTGTTAAAAAGAACAAAGAATTCATAAGTTAATAAGTTAGTTGAAAATGTATAAGTTAGTTTTATAAGTTAGTTAAAATGTAAATATTGTTGAGGTTTCAAGGTTTAATCTAAAACAAAAAGTGAGGAGTGAGACCTCCTTTCGCAATTAGCGATCTTTGACGCGATCCTTTTTTTTTTCTCCCCCCTTCATTCAAGCTTGTTTCTCACTCAGCGGCTGTGAGACATAAAACGTCGACCAAGCTGCTCTCCCAGCTTAGCCTAGGCCAGTACTTCTCAAATGGTGGGGCGCGCCCCCCCAGGGGGGCGCGAGCGATGCCAGGGGGGGCGCGAGTGACCTCGGGGAACATGCTTTTTTTTTTTTTTTTTTTTGCCGTACTAGATAGAATAAAGTGTACTTGCACATCCACTCCGTGGGTGGCAGTGGCGCTCTCATTTTCAAAGTGCGTGCAGTATTTTTGAAGTAAGCAAGAGCACACGGAAGAGACTCATGCAGAGCTGGACTCACGCAGCGACCCACTGTCTTCTTCGGTTCTCACGTGTCCGGCCGAGAAGTGCCGTTTTCGGCTTGGGATCGTCACGACCACCGCCCTCACCTACGGTTCTCCCTTGGCCGCCGAGAATGCGCTTTTTTCGGGCCGTTTGCCTTTGACTTTTAATATAGTGGGAAATGAGGAAAGACCACTGTTTACTGAGTCTAAAAATGATTATAGCGAAGAAGCCAAATCAGTTAAGACGCCACTTAAAGACATTAGACCTCAATCTCATTGATAAGCCGCTTGATTGTTTTTCAGCGAAAATGTGCCGAATATTGCCAATTGTCACAATCGTCCCGCTTTGTCAGTGTTATATCAGTAAACCAGTGAGCACTGTGGTGAATCAGCGAAAATAAAAACTTTCCTTCTGTCCAAAGACTTTCACCCCCCCCTTCTATTCAGTTTTGTTTTTTGTCGGTCAAATTTTTTGGCATGTTGTCCTGAAGAGTAAATGTTTCTAATCAATTTGAATTTGTTATTATTTACTGATTTTATTACATTTTCTTTTTCAGTATCAAATGGTCAAAAATGTACCTTGAGTGTATTTTTACAGTTTGGATGTGACTTTTTTTTTTTTTTTTTTTTTTTTTTTTAACTTCAGGCAAATTGATGCGCGTTAAGTCTTTTCTGTTACAAGCAACACAATGTTAAAAAAGTTATACTTTATTATAAGTTGATCTATGTTACTTTTTTTCTTTAATAGAAAAAAAAGGACACAATGTTAGGCTGAGGCGTACTTATAATAGTAATATAGACGAATGATACTATTTACAGTGGCGGCAGAGAGTTGGGGGGGGCGCGAAACATTTACGTCTTCCTTGGGGGGGGCGTAACAGAAAATAATTGAGAAGCACTGGCCTAGGCTAACATTCGTCTTTGTAAGTTTTAGTTAGTTTGTATATTGAATTTGAAAGGAAAATGTATGTTTTGTTTTTGGCGACCTTTTTCATGGTGCTACTGCTATCCTGTTGAACCTACTCACATGTGGAAAAATACAATTGTATAACGTTTTAAATGTATTCATTTGTATATTTCACCACGATTTGAGAGCTCAATAAATTGAAGAAAAGTACGCCTTGTGTTTCGAGGTTTGGTTTTTGGGTTTGCTGGCTGTTTAGCAGAATAGCGTTACTGACACTCACGGCAACAAACGGGAAGGGTGAGCGCTGCCGCACCAAGCCACTTCGGCTGCATTTTGGCACATGAAAAATAGCGAATACCGTACTAAGGTATGACGGAAAATTTTAGTGGTTTTGAAACCGCGACGTTTTCACACCACGGTAAACCGTGAAACCGGTAACCGGCACATGTCTATGGACAACTAAGAGACAAGGAGCAACGAACTCTCTCTCTCCCCCTTTAGCTCTAAAAAATAACTTGCGCAGCCTGCCTGTCTCATACACAAATTTATTTTCCAGTCTTTTAAAAAGGAGTAAATGTCTCTCAGTAACCGGCAGCATCCATCATAACGTGCGTGCGCCCGTTAACGGTGCCCGGGCGGCAGACGTGTCTTGAATTTCGTTCTACGACGAGCGGCTGCCATAAAGTTATGAGGGAAAATCATCGTTTTTGAACCTTTATGAATCGTAATCGAATCGTCACGTGTCGAATCGCGATGCACGCAATAATGGAATTTTTTGGAACTCCTCAAGTCTGTATAGATGAGCAGCACAGCAGCGAATCCTAAATGAAAGTGCTCAACTCATTTCAACATAATCCCTTGACATCATAATGCTATTGCTTTGGTCTGAGCCTCATTTCTAAAACAGGTGGACAAACACACTGAAAAGGTCACCGTGAGGTTTGCCCTGAACTGAAAAAAGATGTGTAGGTATGTAGCCGTACCCTGCAAACAGGACACGTGTGGACTAGTGCCACCTTGGCCGCCGTCTTCTGGTCGGCCGCCTGCCCCTTCTTCTTCTCGGCGGCCTTCTTGGCGTTTTTCTGCTGGGACTGAATCTTCTGCTGCCCGCGAGCCATGGCCCTCACATGCAACCTGAAAACACAAAACTTCACGTAAACACCTTTAACAACTAGCAGTGGGATACATTCAAGATAATTCATCCACCTCTGTGCTAAACGAAAAAGTTTCATTTAACACTGGGAAGTTTGATATATTGTTTGTTGAAGAGCAATTCATTACATTTATCAAGATTCTCACGATTACAAAACAAAAATCGTTCTTTTAGGCGATAATCATGCAGCCTTACCTTATTAATTCTCCCTTTACATATTATTCCAAATCACTTATTAAGTAATTTTGATGTGATGCCGCGTCCGTGCCAATGTCGGTGTCAAAACATGACCGTCTGGTGTGAATGGTGCTTTTAAATGACGACAGCCCAGCCGCTTTATACATTTGTACACATAAACCGTCAAATTAGAACGTCAAGCGTATTTTCCTAAACATAAAATACATTAAGTGAGACTATTACAGCAAAATGGGCAGCTTGACATTTAAGGCCTTTTAATCTTCGGGGCTAACATGCTAAAATAACTAGCTTCCTTCGATAACAAACGACGAAAAGGTAATGCTAAAATTAAAAAAATAGGTTGAAATGACAAACCTTTCGAATAATCAAACACTTGCCAACACAGAGAAATGTTATTTAATATCTTAACGATGAAAAATAGGACAGTTTGGAGCTACATTTACCTTGGGAAGGTTTAGCACGCTCACTCGCTTTTGTCGTTCTCGTGTTTGAACGTCACCGGACAGACGTCATCGTTAATTACATCACGAGGGCTGTGATGGAAACAGCGCCATCTCTGATCTGGAGATAAATTGCATGTACTATCATTAAGACTAATATCGTGATAACAAATTCTGTATTTACAGTATTTATCTCAATTTTTTACTGTTTTCTATTTTCATTTAATGCCAACATTAAAGTAATTTTATACATTTTAAAACCTTTTTTTTTAAATATATAAATAAATCACTCACTACCACTAAAACCACAAGAGTTAAACAGTTTCATCATCACTTTATTACAGTAAATGAATTCACATACACACGCGCGCACACACACGGAGAACAGAGACAAACAGCGTTGCTTTTCTTTCTCTCTCCATCTCTGCAAAACTAATAGGTACAAAGAAGACTCATGGAGGCTTTTAAAGTTTCACCAAAAAATGTCACCTAATGATATTTAGCAGCACATCTCAACTCCTCACTATACAGAACGTGACTATGAGTGACAAAACGTTTCGTTGTCCTCACTCACACTATTTGTGTGAGATCATTCGGGCCGACCTGATGTGAACAGCGACTTCAAAGAAAGAGAGAGAAAGAAAAAAAAGGTGTAGGACAAACATGGCAAGCTTTTTCGTCTTTTTTACCCCCTGCAATATTTACACGGCGACACAAAGGTGTATTTACAGAATAAACAAGCACAAACGTATGGACAGAACGAGTGGCAGGAGATATAAACAGCTCTGTAATATAATAAAAAAAGGGGGGTCAAATAAAAAATGATATTTACACATGCCGCGGGAATGGGAGGATTTCAACAAAGAAGTAAAAACCCTCTGCTAACTACATGACTGAATGTGCCTGGAAATGAAAACATAGGAAACAAGTGATCCTCTCTTCCACTGGAACAAAGTTCACCAAGAGAATAAATAAGGAGACATGGAATAGGAAATTGTGAGTGCTGCTACATGAGGATCACTGACATCCAGGAAGAAATCCCCTGAAATCCTTTTTTTTGGGCGATTTTTGTAACGCAAGATGCCCCTAAATCAGTCGGAACATAGTCAATGGAGTTAAGGAATTCTTGTTTGAGGGGAGGAGTTAACACATTCACTGCCACTGACCGAGTTATTAGTCATGTTCGTTACTCAGTTTGCCCAGCTTGTCTGTGAAAATCAAGTTTCTATATAACTGTAATAAACAGACGCCAGTAGATGGCAGTGTTTAAAATCAGCACACCTTTGTCAAATTGCTCGTCGGACAAATTTAAGCACCTCACACTTATATGTCCGAGAACGTATATCGGGAAGCATTCAATGTCAGTCCTGTGGTGAATCTTCAATGCCCAAGTATATTATGGTAAGCAGTTCTCTTTCAAAAGCCCTTGTTTTAGAGTTCGAGGTATATCAAAATATTAGCTATCGTCAGTGTCCTGCTTGTTGATTATTTGATGGTAACTTAGTCTCTCATATGTTACAGAATAAAATATTCTGTGGGTCTTGAAAGAGCTGTTAAAATGCTCTAAAATGAACAATGAAAATGGCTGGCAGTGAATGCGTTAACTCATTGCCTGCAATAGACAATGATCTATACCCAGTTAATTTAAACCGGAAGTACTGGTTGTAAATGCTCATCTTTCAGTGCCATTGACGGCACTAGACGTCCAATACATTGCCAACGTCTCCCAGTCTAAACGTATTGGAGGTCTAGCGCCTTCAATGGCAACCAATGAGGTATTATAATTATTATAATATTATAATTTTTAAGGAGATTGCTGTCCACCGTGCTCCAAACCAGCTACATGATTTCTACAAGTAATAATCCTAAATGTGTGTTAGTGCATCATGGGAAAACATAAGCACACCTCAAGGGTAGAAAAAAAATCATGCTTTAAAAACATGAAAATGTTCAATAAAATATTCTAAATGGGATTTTTCTGGAAATTAAAAAAAAGGACGGATGTGGAACATGTGAGAAAGACAATAAAAATATGAACAATAATCATAATAAAAATGTGCATGAAAGAAGTTGGAGAATAACAATGATTGAACATGAACTGAGTGAACATCTACTCCAGCCTGATGACTTTGTATGCACATGACAATGATTGCAAACTCAACAAACAGTAAATGAGGAAAATGTGTGTGTGCATGACGTGTTCAAATAAATAAAGACAAACATGGTTGAAGAAGAGGAAAGGTGGAAAATTAAAAATAAAGTAAAATAAAAAAAAAAGGTTATATTACAGAGGACCAGCCCCCACTATTGAACCTTCGCATACCACTGGAGCAGTAGCCAAACAGCGCTGTATGTGTGTGTGTATTCATATATGTATGTGTGTATGTGATCATCTCTGGCTGCATGTTGTTGAACGCGTCGACTGTACAAAAACATCATCTATGAGGAGAGCGGGCGGCGCCGAGATGAGCAGTTACATATTTGTGTGTGTCAGTTGAGAGAAAAAGACAGCAAGAGAGAGAGAGAGAGAGAAGCGGCGGCGGGGCTGGCCAGACAGACAGGCAGACGATTGGCCGCTTCAGATGCTGTTAAGAGTTCCTGGTACTGATCCAAGTTGGGAGGCATCTGGGCCGGTACCATCTACAGAGACAATACACACAACAACATTGTTTTTAGTATGCTCTTGATGGGGCACTCATTCAACTCATATGCGGCGAAGGGAGACAACTGTTTGGGTGCACAAACAAATTGTCTTGAACGTGTCTGACCACCCGCACAGATGTTGTAGCTACATGATAATCAGTGTTGTTTTCATCAATGGTGACTATAACAAAAATATTTTGTCAACGGTCATTTTTGGCATTGCCTTTCAGAGTGTCGTGAGGTCAGTCTAAATCAGGATGAAAGGACTAAAACACCTAGTATGCATTACCTTCATTTGAAATATTCTTGCTCCAAGTTTAAATTATGCAAACCAAAACAGAAAAAAAATAAGACTGCAGCCATTTTGTGATGTCCGCTATACTCACGCACATACACACAGACTTCAGCACAAGTGCATGTGATAATGAGTATTAATGACATCATGGGGAAAGACGGACAATTTGGGATACTTGCTTGCTTTTTTTTGTTGCTAAAATAGTACTAGCTTTGATAAACTTCCTGCCCTCCACTTCCTGTTAATTTCCATTTTCCAATTCATTAAACAAGATTCTTTCCACAGGGATGCACGTGATTAAGGTGTTATGTGTCAACTTCCATCTATTGGCTGCTATGACTACTGGTGTCAACAATAATCGATGCGGCGATGCATCCCGATGCGGGCCATGGACGATGCGATTCGATTCGGGCAACAAGCCGAATCGATTCAGCACATATTAAAATATATAAGTCCGTTCAAAAATCTTCTGGTGATGCAATGGATTTGGTTTCCCCATTTGTATTATTATTCTCATTTTTACCTGTAGAGGGAGCTACTGTACAAGCAATGCAGGGGGGACGAGGAACCCAAATCGGCTTCCTCACGGGAGTAACGTCACAGACATGCGCAATTGCGCAGTGGCAATCGAGAAAGCAGAGAGATAAGACATAACAACAATGGCTGAAGCGGAGAAAGAGGGAGTGCGAAAGATTATTGACGCACCAAAGACATTGAAAGCAGGCATACGGAGACATTTTGGCTTCTATGAGGTTGGTGGGAAACTTGACCAAACTTATGCGGTGTGTAAAAAATGAAAGGCTGCTACTGTGTGTAAAGAAAAACAAAAAGAAAGCCCTGGTCTCATTCAAAGCACTAATTAAATGCTGTGATGTTTTTAAAAAAAATTTTTTATATATATTACTATTTTCATTTGACTACAACCAGGAATGACACAAGAGCCTATAAAAAGTTGTTTAATGTCTGACCGCTTGTGTTGCCTCATGATTCACGAAAAATATGCTTGACTTTAGCATTTTAATGCATCCCAGGCTTTAATGCATCGTGATGCATTGCCGAATCAAACCGAATCGAATCGTGGCCCTCTGAATCGAATCAAATCGAATCGAATCGTGGCCCTCCGAATCGTAATCGAATCGAATCGTGAGGGCAGTGCCGATGCACACCTCTAGCTATGACGGTAAGAGATGTCCAATCTAGTGCTGCAACAATTAATCAATCAACTCGAGTAATTTGATTAGAAAAAATGCTTCAAAGCAAATTTCGCTACAACTCACTGATTCACTTAATCAGAGTGGCGTTGTAATGGTTTGTTTTGAAAGTGTTTGCATTTAGTTTTATTGATTTGGGTGAATACGATGCCCTCTAGTGGCAACAGTGAATATGACAAAACTCATCGATGATAGCTGGATCCAGCTGCTCCCTGTTCATACATATGTTTAAAGGTTCATACTAGGGCTGCAGCTATCGATTATTTTAGTAGTCGATTAATCGATGAACTACTTAGTTCGAATAATCGAGTAATCGGATAAGGAACATGAAAAATTAAAATACCTGAGCTGAGCCTCAAACTAATTTTTTTAAAAATGAGGATCAATATACAACACAAGAACAATTGGCTAACTTACATAGCAAAAGTCTGCTAGCTTAAATGCTATAAAATGCCACCGTTTTTTTTAATAATGCTCTTAGGGTTCAAAGGGTTCAGACACATATTCCGACAAAAAAACGGCTAAATATACCTATAAACTAAATTACGAATGCATTCAAAAACATTAGCTCAAACAAAAACTTGGTTTACGCTGGTCTTAACAGGGAGCAGTTGGATTCAGCCATGTAAAATGAGGCAGACCAGAGGGCAGTGTATCCACTCTAATCAAGAAAACTAAATGCAAACACTTTCAAAATAAACCATTACAACGCCACTTTAATTAAACGAATAATCGAAGCAACAAAATTTCATTTGAATATTTTTTTCTAATCGAATACTTGAGTTAATCGATTAATCGTTGCAGCACTAGTTCATACAAAGAAGCTTAAAGCTGTCGTTTATCTAATTCTAACATGTGTGTACACAAATCTGTAATCTATTTCACATTTCCAAAGCCAAGACGGAAAAAAGTGATCTCACCGTGAGAGGAAGCAGCTGTGTGAGCACGAGCGTGCGGAGGGATAAGTGTGGAGTTCAGCTGAGGTTGGATAGACAACTCTGAGCACACAAAAACAGACATGAATGGTAGATTTTAAAAAAAAAGGAATTGAGTTTGTTAATATATGAAATACAATTTAAAAAAAAAAAAAATAAAATAAAAAAAAAAAGAGCCTTTTGAAATGTTGTCAATTGAGTTTTTCAGGCATGCTTTCATTTTAACAAATAACTTGAAGGGACTCCAACCATTTTTATTGGAATATCAACCCTTGACTTACCTGTAGTGCTGAAGTTGAAAAGCATGGGCAGCTCTCGCCCGCTAGGGAGCCGCGTGTTGGGCTGCCGCAGCTCGTCGAAGAAGGTATGCGAACAGGCCTCCAGCGGCGAGAGGCGCGAGGCTGGCGTGTACTCAAGCAGGCGAGAACACAGCAAAATGGCTTCCGGCGGTGTGCGCGGTTTGAACACCTCGATGACGACAACAAGAAAAAAAACACATTACTGATGTTCTACCATACGTTTAGCATGTCGCTAGACTCCGATTACCTTGGTCCATGGATGAGCTTTGATCTGCGGGAACTTGAATTCTGTGTAGTTGGGATTCATCTCCCGGATCTGCTCCCTCGTCGGGGTGCCGAGCACCTGGGAAGGCGGAGAGAGTGATTGACCGGCAGACGGACGACTTTAGGGCTGCAGCTATCAATTATTTATGCAAACGATCAATCTATTGATAAATTGGTTTGATTAATCGGAAAAAAAACATTACGTTGCAGAATAATTTTAGGAGAAGTAAAAAAACGAAACAGGTGTGCAAGCTTGAGGAGAGCTTTTTACAGTACATGCCCATCCATGATCAAACGTAAGTAGCCCTTTATTTAAAAAAAAAGTTTGCAGTGTTTACTTCGTAATCGCTGTATTCGCGGCTATCTTTAGCTCAAAGTTGCAATTTCTGATTGGTCGGAAAATCTGACAGAACACCGGGCACACGAAGAGGGGAATTAGGAGGGTATAGTGCTCTCCAGGCGGGGGATGTACGACAAGCCGCCGGTCGTCCGCTGAGGGGACAAAGAGCGTGTCAGCCACAAAATGCAAGCCACCTACATATTAAAATGATCCCAATATTTGACATAATGAAAAACACGATGTTTACTCACTTCCTCGTAAGTCCCATAGTCCCACAGTTGTAGGGTTTGTTTTGGCCAATATCCACTGGTGAATGGTAACCTTTTGAAACCCCTAAAAGGCGCACACGCCTTTCCCTCGTTACAGCAAGATTTTTCTGCAGCCGTCTGGCTGGCGTGATGCGAAAAATAAACGTATTAATCCGCAAAATCAGCTGAATCCTTAGTCCTTCTCATACTACAGTACGGCTGGATAGTGGAGAGGACTCCTTCCTCCGTACACGTCACAGTGCCCTTTCTCAACTCGAGACTGTTGCCGGAAGTCACTCATTTTCATGGCGCGGGATTCAAAAAACTAAATGAATATAGTAGGGCTGTCAAAATTATCAAGTTAATGGGCGGTAATTAATTTTTTAAATTAATCATGTTAAAATATTTGACGCATTTAACGCATATGCCCCGCTCAAACAGATTTAAATGACAGCACAGTGTAATGTCCACTTCTTACTTGCGTTTTTTGGTGTTTTGTCGCCCTCTGCAGGTGCTTGGGTGCGACTGATTTTATGGGTTTCAGCACCATGAGATTTGTGTAATTATTGACATCAACAATGGCGAGCTACTAGTTTATTTTTGATTGAAAATTTTACAAATTTTATTAAAACGAAAACATTAAGAGGGGTTTTAATATAAAATTTCTATAACTTGTACTAACATTTATCTTTTAAGAACTACAACTCTTTCTATCCATGGATCGCTTTAACAGAATGTTAATAACGTTAATGCCATCTTGTTGATTTATTTTTATAATAAACAAATACAGTACTTATGTACCGTATGTTGAATGTATATATCTGTCTTGTGTCTTATCTTTACATTCCAAAAATAATTTACAAAAAAATATGGCATATTTTATAGATGGTTTGAATTGTGATTAATTACGATGAACTAATTTTTAAGCTGTAATTAACTTGATTAAAAATTGTAATTGTTTGACAGCCCTAAAATAAAGCCATCGCTTCCACAAACATCCAAGCGGTCTATTTCATTCAGGAGCATAAAATACTATTAGTATTATGAAATAAACATGCTTTTTCGTGTCACAGGCACTTTAAGTGTCCTTACGCAGAGGGTTTATTTATTTTCCCCCCTTCTCTCATTGTTTGCATGCTATCCTCATTAAAATATGAAAACCTATAAATGTTTGGATGGTTTTAGTTAAAGCAGACACTGTATTTTCATCTGGGCGATTTTGACAAAGATCAGATCACATTTGATGGTGATTTCATGCAGAAATATGACAAATTCCAAAAGGTTCAGATACTTTTTCAAGGCACTGTAATTCATTTAATGACTTTTAATGACCCACATAAACCCTGCGTTCAATACTCTCAGCGAAGCCGACGTAGCAATGGCACACTCACCTTGATAATCTCCACCAACTGGTCCACGCCGCTGTCTCCGGGGAAGATGGGCTGGCCTAGCAGGAGCTCGGCCAGGACGCAGCCTGCCGACCAGATGTCGATGTTGGCCGTGTAGTCGGTGGCTCCGAAGATGAGTTCGGGCGCCCGGTAGTAGCGTGAGCAGATGTACGACACGTTGGCCTCGCCGCGCACCAGCTGCTTGGCACTGAGGGGAACCAGACAAGTTTCTTCGTCGTGAATCAGCTACGCGATCCCGATGTACGCATGTTTGTGTGCTACTTCCTGTCTAGTTCTTGATAAATCCATTAAGGAGCAGCTTCAGAGACAAGCTGCTGTCACTGCGCTGCTCAACTCACAGACTGAGGAAATCCTTCCTTGCCATGCGGCTTTTAAATATCACGTTCTCTCAACTGTACTGTACTGTCAACATCTTGGGAACCTTTTTCATTCGTGGAAAACAAAATCACAATGTCTAAAATCTCTCGGGGGAGGTCCGCTGAGTGAGCCGACCTGCTCCAATGGCTCACCTGCCAAAGTCACACAGCTTGAGGATGGCAGTTTCTGGGTCCACCAGCAGGTTCTGCGGTTTGATGTCCCGGTGACACACACCTTGCGAGTGGATATAAGCCAAACTGCGAAACAGCTGGTACATGTACACCTAAGGAGAAAAGTGTGTACATGTATAACTACAAATCAGAATAATATTATAATCTGACGACTCGAGTTCTAATGAGGCAGTTGTGTTTTGCATGCTGTTCCTGAACACACCATGTAACTGGCTAGAGAGTGAGAGAGCTGCAGTAGATGTTTATACTTTCTCATTTCACGTTGTTATTGTTGGCGTCAGCTACAGCGGACAGTAGCCGTGTTGTGTTGCACAAGTCCTGAAATAAATGATCAAAAACCTGACAAAGATGGCGACTTCCTTGCCGATTACACAATAATATTTGACACCTTCTCTAATGGCGTACCGCAAGCAACACGTCACTTCCGCTCATTAATATTCATGACATTAGCTACTGTTGCTAATAGGGACAAGCCACCGTTTGTCCCTAATAGGAATAGAATGGAAATCATGTATGAAGGAGATGTTTACAGAGCTAAACCTACCAATTCTCTCCGAAAATGATGTGCCTGGTGCCAAATTGACTGGCAAAGATGTGGAAGAACATGAAAATGTTCAGTTAAAGAGATGGCTTTAGTGTCGAAGGCTGAAAAAGACGAAAAAAACGAGCCGACCTAAGTATAGCTTTAGCTTTTTTATCGACGCGACTGACAATGACATTCTCCTGTTTCAACAAGCTATCCTTTACCATCAGCCCTGTCTTTGTTATATATCCTCTGGTTGTCCTATGTCTCTTACCGTTCTTGGGGGTAATTTAGTTAGCTTTGTGTAGCGATCGCAAATGCTACTCAGTGACAGCCAACGAACACTTTTAATTTTTTCAATGATAACACATCTTAATCCTAGAGGCGTGCGAAATTTCCGCTTCTTAGATTATTCATGATTCGGCCGTGGAAGATTCGAGAACGATTGACAAATATCCAAATTCCGATTAGTGAATTATACCAGGTAAAGCGGAAGTAAAACACAGTCAGCGCGGTCTTTGGGACGCAATGAGGAACGGACCGAGAGTAAATATCATGTTCAACTCATGCCGCTAGATAGAAAAACAATCATACCTGACTGCGGCTGACAGCCGCTACAAACAACGCCCAGATGCTAGTTGCTACAAACATACAGCTACAGTAGATATCATATATATGTAGAACTAGATGCAAAATGACAGACGACGTCAGTGTTAGAACATGTATTATTGAACAGAGATGCGAAATGACAAACTTTCCGGCGTAAGTAAACAGCCGCCATCTTAAAGCAGTAGACCTCTCTAGAAGCCTCTGTTGTAGCGAACCTAATTAACTTTTTATCTAAAATACTCCTAAATCGGCAGAATCTTGTCTTGAATCTATCTTTAAATGATGAAATACAGTGGTACCTCTACATACGATCGCTTCGACACACGAACTTTTCGACATCCGACGTAAAATTTGACTCGCCATTTGTTTCTACATCCGACGACATGCTCAAAATACGACGACAATGGCAGCGCCGCAGACGAATGCACGGCGGATTTTCTTGTGTGACAAATCAACACAGGTTTCAGAAAAGGTTGGTACAGGTGGTGAAACAAGGAAAAAGTTGACGCTTACCTTCTAAATGAAGATGCAAATGACAGAAAAATATGAGCGTAGGGTGGGCATCCGTGAAATGGCTCAACAATACATCTCCACGGTCCTCCTCCGACCATCGTTCGCCAGTCTTTATAAGTTAAGCTGACAATTCTTATTGTGGTAACATCTCCAGAGAAATCGCCAGCTTCGCCACGTTTTCATCATTTCTTTCACAACTTATTCAACACAAAACGCCTGCTGTCTGCCGCAATTGACGATGTTCTCAAGAAAGCATTGAAAGCGAAAGTAAACTTTCACCCGCTCCCCTCCCTCTTTGTCACGTCAGCGCCGCGGTGCCTTCAGGTACAGAAAAAAACGTCCGCCTTATTAGAACCCGTTTCGTTACACTATTACAGGAATTATTATTATTATTACATTATTAATCCGATTTTTATTTATTATTTATTTGTTTTGCTATATGTAATTGCCATTTGTAATAGTACCAGCAGTATTTTTTAAGGATTTAGTGCAGGTTTTTGGGCTGTGGATCGAATTAATGGAATTATAATGTATTCCTATGGGAAAATCCTGCTCGACATACGACCATTTCGACTTACAAACAAGCTCCTGGAACGGATTAACTTCGTATGTAGAGGTACCACTGTAGTTTTAAAACTTTGACAAAAGTAGACAAGAGAAATTATGGAATAACAGGAGCAATTTTAACAACTGTAACAGTTGATTCACAACATTAAATTATTACATTAAATTATTTGAATGTAGTTTAAAGCTGCTGATACAGAATGGGGACAGGAGTTTTTTATTTACTGTTACTTTTGTATATTTGTTTGGTGTTATATGTTAACTTGATACTGAAATAGTAGTTTGGTTTAGCCTGAGAGGATTTTTGAACAATTTTGGAACTAATGTACAAAACATTTTTAAAAAATTAAAAGGAGGGGGGTGCATCAATAATCGTTTTATAATCGAATCGGAGCCTCTGAATCATAATTGTAATCGAATCGTTAGGTGCCCAAAGATTCCCAGTTCTACTTAATCCTATAATTTATTTACACTTCCCCCTTACTAAAGTTGTTTTTTTAATATATATAACAGAAACGGTAACAGTGGCAGTCAGATACCATTGTAATTCTTTTCAGGTCATTCATTGTCAGACTGAAGCAGTACGGCACAACGTTACGCTAAAAAAATAAGTTAAAAATATAAAAATGGCTGACCTCTTTGTCCTCTGAAAGACCATGCCAACCCAACATAATGTTTACTGCATATGAAACGTGAATGGATTCGCCGAGCTGGTGTTAAAGTCCGCGCAAGTTGATTCGGTCTTCACATTTTTTCCTCCCGAGTTTTTGGTTTCCGGAAACGTATGAAGAAAACACCCTTCATGTGTCGTTATGTCTAGAGCCATTTCTACAAGTTCCAAAAAAGCAATGCGTGATCGGCATGTTTGTTTTTGAAAGATTACCGGAGAAAAGTAGCACTAATTACATTGTGTTTATGCGAGGGCGGGTCTATAATGTCCCACTTCGGCTTTACGACGCCACGTCACGGTCTAAAAATAGCCTGCGTGTGGTACGCCATTAAGACTGGCGAACTAGGGTAAGACTGTTGAGATTGTAGACATATTCTGGCAATATTGTCGAGCCAGTTCACTGACGCACACATAATACTCATATTTTTCTATTAGTTCCATCTTAATTTCAATGGGAAGCGTCACCTTTTTAGTTTTTTCACCACTTGCACTACCTTCTTGGGACCGATCTTGATTTCTCTCATCCGTCGTGCTGCCTTCTTGCGGGAAAACAATGAAATTACGATGCTATTGTAAATCGTCCTATGTCGAACGTTTCGTCATGTCGAGACAAATAATTTTGCGTCGGATGTCGAAAGGATCATATGTCCATGCGTTTGTATGTCACGAAAGGGAACCACGTGGTACCCCAAATCACATAGGCGGGCGATCACTCTCACTTTTGTGACTTTTTGGACTGTCAAACTGTCGCAACTTCCAGGAGAGCAAGACTCATGAAACAGCGGCCCCGAGAGGCTCCGCCTTTCTATGCCACTGTCACTCTCACACCGGAGGTTCAGTAACAGCATGCAAAACACAACCACCACATTAAAATCCGATTCTGTGTATCAAATGCAACTGCTTAGCTCAGCACAACAACATTTGGCCATGGCTAATCATCCGTCATCTTGTCATTGTTGATTTTGAATAGCGTGCGCGCTGTACTTCCGCTTCCAAGGATACCCTGCGTGCTCCGTCACAGCCTGAAGCATCACAGCTCCAGGCTGTAACACTGCACATAAAGTATCAAAAGTGGACCCTGCTCAGGTTGCATTCATAAGCGAAGCAGGTGGCGTTTCAATTTATATTTGTATGAATAAAGTGCAAATAAAAACAAAATAAATAAAAATAAAAACCTGAAATACACCGACTGCGGCTCACAATAACATTATAATACACTGTAGTTTTTTTATTTCATCGTATTTAAGTCATTGCCTGCCACTGACAGACGTCCAATTCATTTATACTGAAATGACTGGCTGTGAATGCTCATCTTTCAATTCCATTGGCAGCGCTAGACGTCCAATCTATTTTAGTCAAAATGGATTGGACACCTAGCGCCGTTAATGGCAGCCAATGAGTTAGGCTTTTGCTGCTGAAAAAAAAAAGAGAGTAAAGACTGACCTTGACATAGATGATAGGAATGATGCTCTTGTTCTTGTTGAAATGCCGGGCAACCCTGTAGACCGTTTCGGGGACAAAGTCCAGCACCAAGTTGAGGTACACTTCATCCTTCTAAACGATAAAATGCCTTGAAATCTCACATATCCATTATAAACGTAGACATACAAGGACTAAAAATCCCACCTTCTCTCCGCTTGAGTAGAAGAAGTAACGTAGTCTGACGATGTTACAGTGGTCCAACTTCCTCATGATCTGCAGCTCACGATTCTGCAGGACGTCATTGAAGGGTAATGTCAACTCCTCGACAAATGTAACTAGTAATGCTGAAATCTTACCTTGAACCTCTTGTCTTGGAGAACTTTTTTGATGGCCACCATCTCCTGGCTGTCGATGAGTCGCGCCTGGTAAACCACCCCGAACGAACCGTTCCCGATCACCTGAAGCGAGAGGAGGCGGGGTCGCATTTTGACCAGTGGTCGACCGATATAGGATTTTCAATTTTTTTTAAAAATTGGGATTTAGAAAAAAATTATTTCAGCCGATTACAGATGTTCAAGGCCGATTTTGTAAACGGATATTTTTAAAGCCCGGTTGTTTATGAAAAGTAATTGAAACAATCATTATATAAATGTCTATATTACAGCAGTGTTTTTCCAAGTAGTGTGCAGAGGCACACTAGTGTGCTGCTCCTATTGGTGCGCCCGATGCGCCAACGCCACGCTCCCATTGGTGGACGACGGATATGCGCATGTATACACAGTGGTATGAAAAGTATCTAAACCTTTTGGAATTTCTTACATTTCTGCATAAAATCACCATCAAACGTGATCTGATCTTTGTCAAAATCACACAGATGAAAATACAGTGTCTGCTTTAACCTAAACCACTCAAACATTTCTAGGTTTTTTTATATTTTAATGAGGATAGCATGCAAACAATGACAGAAGGGGGAAAAAATAAGTGAACCCTCTGCCTAAGGAGACTTAAAGAGTAATTGAAACAGTGAAAACATTTTAAGTCAGGTGTGTGCACAATCACTGATGAATGGTTTAAAGCTGCCCTGCCCACTATAAAACACACACCTGGTAAGAAATGTCTTGATGAGAAGCATTGTCTGATGTGCATCATGGCTCGGTCAAAAGAGCTGTCCAAGAGAATACTCAGACAAGTAAAAAAGAATCCTAGAGTGTCTGCTAAAGACATACAGATATCACTGGCACAGTCCAATATCTCTGTGCACACATCAACAATATTGAAAACTATGGCCAAGAATAGTGTTCATGGGAGGCCTACACGAAAGAAGCCACTGCTGTCTAAAAACAAAACAAAACCTTGTCCTTTAATGTTCGCAAAAAGGCACTCGGACACTCCAAAGAATTTTTGGCAAAATATTTTGTGGACTGATGAAACCAAAGTTGAATTGTTTGGGAGTTACACACAACATTATGTGTGGGGGAAAATTGGAACAGCTCACCAACATGAAGACCTCATCCACACCGTGAAGCATGGTGGAGGGAGCATCAATATTTGGGGCTGTTATGCTACCTCAGGGCCTCAACAGCTTGCAATCATTAATGGAAGAATGAATTCAAAAGTTAATCAGGATGTTTTGCAGGAAAACCTGAGGTCGTCTGTCAGACAGTTGAAGCTAAAAAAAATGATGGGTGCTGCAACAAGACAATGATCCAAAACATCAGAATTAAATCAACTTCAGAATGGTTTCACAATATACACTTTCTGGAGTGTCCAAGTCAAAGTACACACTTGAACCCCATTGAGATGCTGTTGCATGACCCAAAGACAGCGATTCATGCCAGACATCCCAGGAATCTGACTGAACTACAGCAGTTTTGTCGAGAGGAACGGGCCAAGATTAGTCCTGATCGATGTGCCAGATTTATCTGCAGCTACAGGAAGTGCCTGTCTGAAGTTATTGCTGCCAAAGGGGGGGGGGGGCATAAAATATTAAATGTGATGGTTAACTTACTTATTCTTCCCCCTTCTGTCATTGTTTACATACTATCCTCATTAAAATATGAAAACCTATAAATGTTTGGGTGGTTTTAGTTAAAACAGAGTTAGCAGACACTGTTTTTACATCTGTGTTATTCTGACAAAGATCAGATCACATTTGATGGTGATTTTATGCAGAAATGTGCGAAATTCCAAAAGGTTCAGATACTTTTTCATACACTGTAGTGGTGTTTTTGCATGACCTAGGTGGCAGGAAAAAGAATAAAGAGAAATAAAAGCGAGAAGGACTTCTATTTTTATTTCCGCTGCCAATTCCTATTTTGTAAGCGCTACAATATATGATTCATCACATTATTAGGGTAGCTCTTGGCGGTATTTTGAAGGACACTCAGCCTTGTTAACAGCATGTGGACGTCGTCGGGGGGGACTTGCAGGAGGAAGGAAGGAGTAGGTGGAAGTAGGCATGTGCCGGTATGAGATTTTGATTGTACGATAACTGTGAGCAAAAATACCGTGGTTTCACGGTATTGCAATTATAGATCCAAAATGTGTTATTTTGAGATGTATGGGTTGAAAAAAAAAATTTTTTTTTCAATTGAACAGGATTTTTTTTTTCAGAACATAGTTGCAAATTGGAACATGAATAAATTGTTAAAATAAATAATCAATAAGAAAAAAACAAATATTTTTAATAAAATTAAAATATAACTTACCGTATAGACTATACCCACAGCCACAGCTCAAGTTGCTCAAAATTAGAGCAAGAACAAAATAATTTTCATAAAAAAGTAAAAACCCTTCTGAATAAATTTTTAAAAAATTTATACTGCATGACTTTTTTTTGAGGGTGGAAAAGCTCAAGTGAAGTTTCACCATTTTCAGCCACTGTGTCAACTCTAGTCTACATGATGTCATGCCTTTGTGTTAAAAAGAACAAAGAATTCATAAGTTAATAAGTTAGTTAAAAATGTAAATATTGTTGTAGAAAGGTTTGATCTAAAAAAACAAAAAAACAAAAAAACATTGGGAGTGAGACCTCCCCTTGATCCAGCGAACGTGGATTTCTGCTTAGGGCAAGATCACCTTTTGCAATTAACGATCTTTGACGCTATCCCTTTTCTCCTTCATTCAAGTGAATCAAGCTTTTCTCACTCTGCGGCTGTAACACTCGACGAAGTTGCTCTCCCAGCTAAGTCTAGGTTAACATTCGTCTTTGTAAGCTTTTAGTTAGTTTGTATATCGAATTTGAAAGGAAAATGTGTGTGTTGTTTTTGGCGAACTTTTTTATGGTGCTAACCTGTTGAAGCTACTCACACATGGAAAATCACAATTGTACAACGCTTTAAATTTATTAATTTTGTATATTCCACTTATCACGATTTGAGATCTCAATAAATTGAAGAAAAGAACGCCTTATGTTTGGAGTATTTGGTTTTGGGTTCGCTGGCTGTCTAGACGATAGTGTCACTTTCACACACAGCAACAAACAGGAGGGGGTGAGCGCTGCCGCGTCACGCCACT
Organism: Corythoichthys intestinalis; assembly: GCF_030265065.1. Taxonomy (NCBI): domain Eukaryota; kingdom Metazoa; phylum Chordata; class Actinopteri; order Syngnathiformes; family Syngnathidae; genus Corythoichthys; species Corythoichthys intestinalis. Next base: position 27,210,001 of record NC_080416.1, read on the forward strand.
TCTGGCTGCATTTTTGACACATGAAAAATAGCGAATACCGTACTATGGTCTGACAGAAAATTTTAGTGGTTTTGAAACCGCAACGTTTTTACACCACGGTAAACCGTTGAACCGGTAACCGGGACATGCCTATGTGGAAGGTTCGGTCGTGTGCAATAAGATACTGCTTACACGACTATAAAAACAAAAAACAACTGGAGACAACAAAATGGCGGAGGAGACTCCAGCGCTGTAAAGTCGAAATTACGTACGTCGGGTACATTGTAACCTGGGGACTACCTATATTCGCCGGCCAACATATCTGTCGACTTTTATGAGAAAGATCAGCACCCAAACAGCGAACATAGGTTCTTCTACTATATCAGCTACATATTGGCCGATCCTGAAAAAAGTCCAAGTATCGGTCGACCTTTCATTTTGACTACAAAATCTCACCTTGATGTCAGTGTAGGACACCTCTTGCGGGCGGTCCGGGCCCTGACCCGGCGTGGCCACCACCGTCGTCACCTTTCCGCTGTCTCCTAGGAAACGAGAAGAAACTTCAAGATGATTTCAAGTAGCTCATCATACAGAGCATATCTACAATTTTTTTTTAATTAAACTTGAGGTTAATAAGCCAACTTCATCACCACTCTGGATCGTTAAGTTCACATTTAAGACGACAGAGTGGATAATTAAACAGGGGAATTGTCCAAAAATAGGCCAATTTGCTCATTTCTTTGCCCTTGTGGACTGCTTTAAATGACGAGTGTCTGGCTGATAGCAAATTTTAAGACTAACACGTTAGATATAATACACACAACGCTGACCATACAAATATAGCGCTATGCTGAAATATCTTCTGTTGTAGTCCGATACAGGAAAAAAAAAAAAAAAAAAAAAATCCAATCATTTGTCTCTAAAAGTAATACAACTTTTTAATAGGTTTATCCCTTGTAGACTTCTCATCCATTTGAAGTGGGAGGGTGGCAGCAAATTCATTCAACATTATTCATTCACATACTGTATATGACCGTCAATGGCAGCCGACGAGTAAACAAGGAAAATGCAAAAATGTCCTATAATAGTTGTGCAATAGCTTTTAATTTTTTCCCCTAAAACGACTAGTTTCATAATTTTCTTTGCAGTGTACATTAGACCGGTCCAAAAAAAAAAAAAAAAAGAACTTTAGAAAATTGCTGCTCCACAAGGTTATATTTGTTCCTTTCCTAGACAGTAAAAAGTACACAAAATTTCACGTTCATTGTCCTTCATTTAGTGTCCGCGCCCAAGCCCTCAAGTTGTCCACTAGTGACCGCTCTCTATGCGTTATCCCCAGGGTGAGGGGATAACCAGTAAACTCACAAGTAAGTAACGCACCACTAGACATGTGGCGGCATGAGGTTCTGATAGTATGATAACATTAAGCCAAAATCTCACGGTTTGACTGCAATTGTGATTTAGGGCTATACAAATAAAATAGAATTGAATTGAATTGAATTGCAGCTCTAAAATGTGTTACTTTGAGATATCTGGGTTAAAAAAAAAAAAAAAAATTAGGGCTGTCAAAAGATTAAAATTTTTAATCGAGTTAATTACAGCTTAAAAATTAATTAATCGTAATTAATCGCAATTAATCGCAATTCAAACCATCTATAAAATATGCCATATTTTTCTGTAAATTATTGTTGGAATGGAAAGATAAGGCACAAGATGGACATATACATTCAACATACGGTACATAAGGACTGTATTTATTATAACAATAAATCAACAAGATGGCATTAACATTATTAACATTCTGTTAAAGCGATCCATAGATAAAAAGACTCTTAGTTCTTAAAAAATGTTAGTACAAGTTATAGAAACTTTATATTAAAACCCATCTTACTGTTTTCGTTTTAACAAAATTTGTAAAAATTTTCGATCAAAAATTAAACTAGTAGCCCGCCATTGTTGATGTCAATAATTACTTACACAATGCTCATGGGAACTGAAGCCCATAAAATCAGTCGCACCCAAGCGCCAGCAGAGGGCGGCAAAACTCCATAGACACAACAAGTGAGCGTTTCACTGCACTGTCATTTAAATCTGTGAGTGGGCCATCTGCGTTAATTGCATCAAATATTTTAACGTGATTAATTTAAAAAATTAATTAACGCCCGTTAACGCGATAATTTTGACAGCCCTAATATAAATAAAACATTTTTTCCATTGAACAGGATTTTTAATTATTCTAAACATACTAGCAAATTTGAACATTAGTATAATGTTAAGTTAAACAACAAAAAATAACAAATATTTGAAATCAAATCAAATTAAATTAAAAGCAGTCCTTTAGGTGAGCCTAAACCCACAGCTCAACATTATTACCATCAGAACAAAAATAATCGATTTTTTTCCCATAAAAAGCACGTGTGTATGACTCGTATCATGTTTACATTATAGACACACTCTCTTTCTCAACACTGACATTTGCCAGGGCAGAAAAAAAAAACAAAAAAACACGTTTTACCACCGCTAGACACACTAAACACACTGGAGTTAACTCTTGTGGCTGGTGGGAAACGTTCACGACAGTTTTTACTAACCTTTAAAGTGCCCGTGACACGAAAAAGCATGTTTATTTCATAATACACACCGTATTTTATGCTCCTGAATGAAATGGACCACTTGGATATGTGAACAAGCGACCGATATATTTATTCAATTTTTTAAATCCCGCGCTATGAAAATGACAGACTCCCGGCTTCGGTCTTGCATTGAGGAAGAGGGCGCTGTGACGTGTACGGGAGGAGTCCTCTTCACTATACAGCCGTACTGTTGTACGAGAAGGACAAAGGATTCAGCTGATTTTGCGGATTAATTCGTTTATTTTTCGCATCACGCCAGCCAAACGGCTGCAAAAAAATCTTGCTATATGAGGGAGAGGCGTTTCAGCCTTTTGGGGGTTTCAAAAGGTGCCCAGTCACCAGTGGATAATGACCAAAACAAGCCCTACTACTGTGGGACCACGGGACTTACGAAGAAGTGAGTAAACATCGTGTTTTGTATTATGTTAAATACTGGGATCATTTTAATATGTAGGTGGCTTGCATTTTGTGGCTGACATGCTCCTTGTCCCCTAGGCTGACGACCGGCGGCTTGTCGCACATCCCCCCGCCGGGAAAGCACTATACTCTGCTTATTGCCCTCTTCATGTGCCGTTCTGTCAAATTTTCCAACCGATCAGAAATTGCAACTTTGTGTCAAAAATAGCTGCGAATACAGCGATTACAAAGTAAACACTACAAACTTTCTTTAAATAAAGGACTACTTACGTTTGACCATGGATGGGCATGTAAAAAGCCCTCCTCATACACATATTGTCATGTTAGCTGCATCACAACTACAGCCGCCCTCCTATGAGTCTCTCACTGTTTATGACTTTGCCGTGTAGTAAAGCATTATTTTGCCATATTCATGTTAACTAGCTCATGCTCCTCCGACGTTTGTCCGGCGGTCATTGTCCAGCTGTTTCCCCGCAAACGAGCCCTCTGGCCTCAGCAGCGGAACGACGAGCTTTAACTTGTTCGCCGCCGGGCTGGTTGCCGATTGGCGAAGACAATCGACAACCCGGTCGTCATGTGAAATTATCCGGGCTAGTTATGTGTGATTTTCCGCTTCGAAGACTTTGAAACATCACTCGGTTCGGGTTAGCATGTCGGCTACCCGTCACGCCTCTTGGTTTGATTTTGCAGCTCTCTTCGTCGCGTTTTTCTCGTTCTGAATAATTCCCCCTCAATGGGCTGAATAGTAAAAACGATGAGCCCATTCTCCCGCTGACGTCATACACCTGTTGGGGACGCTAGAGCCCTATAATGGCAGGCGTGGCTACCCGGCAGATTAAAAGACTAATTTCTCATCATCTGCACTCTGTGCTAAATTGTTGTACATAGTCGAATCGTCTTAAAATATGATTCTAATTCACATAATAATGCTATTTAAGACTCTTTTTCTCCTGTCGTATGCACTTTAATTTTGTATAAATGCGAAATCATATTGGAGGTATTGCCTCCTTGGCAGCGAACCTCCGCAAACATGTTTTGCATGTTTGCTTCTGCATTGCGGTGACAGCGTAGCGACGATGGAGACCCTACGGCGTCAATGAGCATTCGATAGTTCTGCGGCAAGGAAACGCATTGCTCTGTAATTCACCACCAAGCAACTAGTGGAGTGTGGCGTTGTGTTTGTACGGTTTTGGGGGACTCTTGTCGACTTCCTCTAGTTTTCTTCTGGTTACACAACAATGCCAACGGAAATGGTGATTGACTGTGGATGGATCTTCAGCTCATCAACATTGAACAACAAGTGTTGATCATACAAATGTTAAGACGCAGGCAATGCAGAAGAAGGTTGTGGAGGTGGTCTGACCGACTTGATGACGCAGAGACTGGCAGTCACATTACGAATTCTAGCATCAGGTGGAATCCAGCAAGCTGCGTTGTCCAGCGTTTTGTCTGATTTCTTTGCTGTGTCCTACAACCACCCAGTGGAAAGCCACAGAAGATTTCTGGCGGCTATTCGCTTCCGAACCCACACATACTTGTCTCGCAGGTTCTTCCATTTTTTTTAATGCATCCGCTTACCTCCAGCCCAGCATTTTTGGCAATTTCCTTCAACGAATTGCTTCTCATTTGGCAAACTTTGAAAAATTTTGACAAACCTCTCCGACGATCCTCTTGTCTGCTTGGTCCATTTTTGAGTATTGCGCAAAAGTGTTTGTAAATGGCGGTGATTTCGCTTTGACAACAGCCTGAGCGGACCAATCACAATCCATTTGCGTCACATCACCACGTGTTGACGCGACGCAAACTCAGAATTTTGTGGAGGTGCCTGTCAGGCTATGGATGAGGGTCGTAAATTGGGTCTGCCTTGACGGCGTAGGTCTGCCGCAGAAGCATAACTCAGCCTTCAGGTGCGGCTGTAACGTTTCTGTAGCCGAAGTATTCCCAGACTAGCAATTTCGTTTTTTTCGATAGGGGGAAAAAGTTCAGGAGTTTCACCTCCTCCAACCATCGTTTAGCACAGCTGACTCACTGACACTGAGCAACAACCGCTGGAGAGCGTTGAGTGTTACACCTGCATGCGAGGGATTTCTCCATGCATTTTTGGGACATAAGAAATAGCTAACACCGTAGGGACGGTATGACGGAAAACGCTTGCAGTTTTGAAACCTTGACGTTTTCATACCCCGGTATACCTTCAAATCGGTAATCGGCACATGTCTACGTACAACACACAAAGGAATGTGCAGTTTATTCATTTCCGATCACTTTGTCGGTTCATTGTGGGAAAGCAATAGGGGAAAAACCATTATGGAGGGCGCGGACCTAAAGACGAACAAAAATAGCCTTGTGGAGGAGAAATACAAGAACTTTGAAAAATAACAATAATGCGATGGACCGGTCTAGTGTACATTACTGCTTTAAAGACAACAATTCTTCCTTAATAATGTTGGAGGTCATCTCTTCGCCTATCGTCCTCTCTCAGAAACACACATCCTGCATGAGAGGACCACCAGTTTACAGTTACACTTAATGCCAAGAATGTCAGGTAACTTGTCAGATTTGTTCGTAATTGTGCAGTATTTACAACACACATATTGTTAAAGCAACAAAGCAAGGGTTTCTTTTATGCCAAGGATGCAAACATGAGCAGAGAAATAATTCTCCAAGCAATTCATGATGCTAACTGGGTAAATCTGTGGATTACCCACTGGCAGAAACATTCATCACACCCAAAAGACCGAGTTATAAGCCATTTAAATTAGTGCTGTCAAATTTATCGCGTTAAGGGGCGGTAATCAATTTTTAAAATTGATCACATTAAAATATTTGACGCAATTAACGCATGCACGGAATTACCCGTTCATGCGTTGCCTCAAAGAGTTTACAATGACGCCATTTTAGCACACTGAGAGCGAAAAGGCAGAGAAATGCAAGTGGACACAGGCGTTCATTGGACCGCGCCTTGAATTGGCTTAAGCTTTGGCAACTCTTTCAGAACAAATATAAGTATTGTGGCAAATGATGTGGGGAAGAATGACAGGAGACAATAATTTTCTTAACACGCTTAATATAACACAACGCAGAACATACTGTATACCATTTGCAGCAACCACTGACAGTCATGGTTGCCCAAATTCCCATCATGCATTTGGGCGGAACAGTTAAGTCGCTACAGTAACAACAAAATAATACTCCTATCTCTCAAAAAAAATAATGTTCACGAAAAGAAAAGCACTCAATGCAAAGTGAACTGGCATTCCCAATCAAAATAGCTATGCAAAATACACATAAAACTTACTCAGACTTTGCCTTGACTAGATCTCTAATTAATTTAAAACTCGCCATTGACACCTTGTGGTGTATTTCAATCACTTCCTTACGTAAAGACACTGTGAAAGAACGGCAGGGAGCCAATGTGACGTCCCGCTCAGCGACGTCAACAATGGCGAGCTATTAGTTTATTTTTGGAAAATTTGAAAATTTTACAAATTTTATTAAAACAAAAACATTAACAGGGGTTTTAATTAGAGATGTTTAATTAGAGACCCCGATCGATCGGCATCCCGATCACGTCATTTTCAAAGTATCGTAATCGGCAAAAAAATATTGGCCATGCCTTTTTTTAATATATATATATTTTTTAATTAAATCGTTTTCTAATTGTATTTAACATTACAGACATAATATGTTACACTCATCCAGAGTCTTTAGTTTAGGCTTAAGGTAGGGTTATCAAATTTATCCCGTTAACGGCGGTAATTAATTTTTTAAAAAATTTATCACGTTAAAATATTTAACGCAATTAATGCATGCACTGCACGACCCACTCACGCATTGTCGCGCTCAATCTGTAACAGCGCCATTTTACCTATATAGAGAGATAAAAGGCAGCGTAAAATGAGTGGAGTGAATTTTGGCAGCCTTTGGAGCCTTTTTTTAACTGGCTAAGGCCTTACAATCCCTCTCCCTACGATAAGAAATATCATGGGAAGCAATGTGGGGAAGCAAGGTAGCAATTGATTTTTTTTTTAATCACCTTATGTTATTTTCCAACGCAGAGAAGATATATCAATTGGTAGCACTACGCACAGTCATGGTTCCACTTCCCATCATGCATTTGGGCATGGCTACAGTATCATTTACTGAAAGCTCAACAAATACACTACATGGCAATATTTAGTCACAATATACAAAGTCACAAGTCTTTCTATCCGTGGATCCCTTTAACAGAAAGAATGTTAATAATGTTAATGCCATCTTGTGGCTTTATTGTTATAATAAACAAATACAGTACTTATGTTACTTATGTTAAATGTTAATGTCTGTCTTTCCATTCCAACGATGATTTACAGAAAAATATGCCATATTTTAGAGATGGTTTTAATTGGGATTAATTAGTTTTTAAGCTGTGATTAACTCGATTAAAAATTTCAATCGTTTGATAGCCCTACTTTAAATGTACTAGCATTTAAAAAAGGTCCTACGGCGGTTGTTGAGTTGTGCATTAACGTTGAAACCCTAATTATCTTTCATAGCCCACATTTTAACACAGTAACAACGCATCCATAGTTAATCACTTGCGTCCCTCCAGATGTGGGCCGAACGAAGCAGGCTTCCGAGCCCGCACATACGACCTTGTGAGCGGGCAACTTTCCACCCGGGAGCCCCGCGATGAGAGTCACCGGCAGCAAGCGAACAATGACCGCTAAGCAAAGGAGTTTATCCAGCCTGGCTTCTGTAATAACCCCGTTTCGATGCTATCTTAAACAGTGAGCTCCAAGATATGGGATGAGTTAAAAAGTGCAAAAAATAGGGCGATTACGAGACGCCTTTCATAGCAATAAGGGTTCGGCCGAGCTCATCAATAGACTGGGCGGTGAACTCGTAATGTACAAAACAAGTGGCTAACACTAGCACGCTAACTAGCAGGGACGACTGTCTTGTGACTGTATTGTGGGCAAAAAGAAGTCAAGGCAACGCAGTTCACGTGTAACACAATTCCCTCAAATATAATAGTTTTAATATTGTATTTAAAATCTTACTGGCTAGCTTGAGATTGGAGCATCCCGATAAACTGCTGCCGGAGGCCTGTGGGACCCCGGACTTTCCTGTGCTGCTCCCCACGGCAGCGGCTGATCCGGCGGGCGCGGCGGCGGCTCCTGGAACTCCTGGCGGCTCAGCAAACGAGCTGGTCCTGGGCCGCCCGCTGCCGCTCATATCTTTCCGCAGGCCTTGCTGTTGTCTTCCCACGCTTTCTTTTCCCCCAGGCGAGTGACTCAGTCTTAACGAAATGCGAGCACCGCGACAGCTAGCAATTTACTGGAAGACACGCCGAGAGTCGCAGCTTCTGCTGCCGCCGGCTGGTGTCTGCCTGGCTGCTGGGCGGGTTAGCTGTTGCTAGACACCCGAGAAACGGAGCGCGCAAAGCCTAATGGGAAATGGAGTCCGGCGGAGAGGTCACTCAGGCTGTTTGCCTTGACTCGGATACTTCTAACAACTACAAAACTACTTGACGCTGGATGGAGGCCAGACAAAACAACTATAGTTTGTAAACGGAATATTTCAAGTGTAATTGCAGTTTTTCTTTACACTTTAACATTTATGCCTTGTAATTTGCCGCAAATTCAAACTCATATTTTCTTAAATAGAATTTTAAAACCGTATACTGTAAGATTGTTGAATTAAACCACTTCTGAGTGTTAATGTATTTGAATTTTACGATTTTCAGTGGTCCTCAATTATTTAAGAATTATTCCAATTCACACTCATGCATGGTCCCTTAAAACTGAAAGTCAGCTGTATAATGTGACGATCAAAAGTCTACACACCCCTGCTCAAAAGCCAGGTTTTTGTGGAAAACAAGATGAGTTGCTTTTTCGATCATTAATGTGACCTAGTCGAGTATAATGTGTAATTTTTCACTGTCAAGCAGTGTTGTTTTCGTCAACCATGACGATAACAAAAATATTTCGTCAACGAGCAATTTTTTTCATGACCATGACGACCTAAAAACGCGGCTTGGAAGACTAAAAACATCACAAGACAAATGTCAGTTTTCGTCTGACGAGACGAGATGAAAATCCGCCATAGTTTCTGTCATAAGTTCACGATGTGTGACATTTTCTTATCGTATCAGTGAAGAAAATAGTGCTGGCCAAAAGTATTGGCACCCCTGCAATTCTGTCAGATAATGCTCAGTTTCTCCCAGAAAATGATTGCAATTACAAATGCTTGGGTAGTAATATCTTCATTTGTTTTGCTTGAAATAAAAACTACAAAAGACAACGGTTGAGTCAACTTTAATCCGTTTTAACTGGCTGCAAGTGTGATGTAGTTATTGCCACCACCAGTTACAGTGGGGCAAATAAGTATTTAGTCAATCACTAATTGAGCAAGTTCTCCCACTTGAAATTATTAGCGAGGCGTGTAATTGTCAACATGGGTAAACCTCAACAATGAGAGACAGAATGTAGAAAAAAAACAGAAAATCACAGTTTGATTTTTAAAACATTTATTTGCAAATCATGGTGGAAAATAAGTATTTGGTCAATACCAAAATTTCATCTCAATACTTTCTTATGTACCTTTTGTTGGCAATAATGGAGGGCAAACGTTTTCTGTAACTTCACAAGCTTTTCACACACTGTTGCTGATATTTTGGCCCATTCCTCCATGCAGATCCCCTCTAGAGGAGTGATGTTTTGGGGCTGTCGTTGGGCGACACGGTCTTTCAACTCCCTCCACAGATTTTCTATGGGGTTGAGATCTGGAGACTGGCTAGGCCACTCCAGGACCTTGAAATGCTTCTTACAAAGCTGGCTGTGTGTTTGGGATCATTGTCATGCTGAAAGACCCAGCCATGTCTCATCTTCAATGCCCTTGCTGATGGAAGGAGATTTTCACTCAAAATCTCTCGATACATGGCCCCATTCATTCTTTCCTTTACACAGATCAGTCGTCCTGGTCCCTTTGCAGAAAAAACAGCCCCAAAGCATGATGTTTCCACCCCCATGCTTCACAGTGGGTATGGTGTTCTTTGGATGCAATTCAGTATTCTTTCTCCTCCAAACACGAGAACCTGCGTTTCTACCAAAAAGATCTATTTTGGTTTCATCTGACCATAACACATTCTTCCAGTCCTCTTCTGCATCATCCAAATGCTCTCTAGCGAACCGCAGACGGGCCTGGACGTGTACTTTCTTCAGCAGGGGGACACGTCTGGCAGTGCAGGATTTGAGTCCCTGGCGGCACATTGTGTTACTGATAGTATTGTTTGTTACTGTGGTCCCAGCTCTCTGTAGGTCATTTACTCGGTCCCCCCGTGTGGTTCAGGAATTTTTGCTCACCGTTCTTGTTATCATTTTGACGCCACGGGGTGAGATCTTGCATGGAGCCCCAGATCGAGGGAGATTATCAGCAGTCTTGTATGTTTTCCATTTTTAAATAATTGCTCCCACAGTTGATTTCTTTACACCAAGCGTTTTACCTATTGCAGATTCAGTCTTCCCAGCCTGGTGCAGGTCTACAATTTTGTCTCTGGTGTCCTTTGACAGCTCTTTAGTCTTGGCCATAGTGGAGTTTGGAGTGTGACCGACTGAGGTTGTGGACAGGTGTCTTTTATACCGATAATGAGTTAAAAAAGGTGCCATTAATACAGGTAACGAATGGAGCCTCGTTAGACCTCGTTAGAAGAAGTTAGACCTCTTTGACAGCCAGAAATCTTGCTTTTTGGAGGTGACCAAATACTTATTTTCCACTCTAATTTGGAAACAAATTCTTTAAAAATCAAACAATGTGATATTCTGGGTTTTTTTCCACATTCTGTCTCTCATGGTTGAGGTTTACCCATGTTGACAATTACAGGCCTCTCTAATCTTTTCAAGTAGGAGAACTTGCACAATTGGTGGTTGACTAAATACTTACTTGCCGCACTGTATGTGCCACAAGTAAGTATCAGGTGCTGTTAATTACACAAATTAGAGAAGCGTCACATGATTTTTGTGAGTTGTTTGCTGTTTGTTTTTATGAGTTTTGTGTAAAATGATAATGATTTGATTTTTTTCTATTCTTTTGTGTTTTTTAATTGCAAGCAAAATAAATGCAGATATTACTACGAAAGCATTTGTAATTGCAATCATTTTCTGGGAGAAATTGAGCATTATTTGACAGAATTGCAGGGGTGCCGATACTTTTGGCCAGCATTGTAAGTTAATAAGTAGGGCGGGGGTGCGTAGCACATCACATGAGCGACATGACCAAACACTGCAACGATGCGTGCTAACTACACATACAGTGAAGAAAATAAGTATTTCATCACCCTGCTATTTTGCAAGGTCTCCCACTTAGAAGTCATAGAGAAGTCTGAAATCTTCATCGTAGGTGCATGTCCACTGTGAAAGCGATAATCTAAAAAGAAAAATCCAGAAAGCACAATGCATGATTTTTTAAAAACAATTTATTCGTGTGATACAGCTGCAAGAAAGTATTTGAACACCTGTCTATCAGCTTGAATTCTGACCCTGAAAGACCTGTTAGTCCGCCTATGAAAACTAACCTCCAGTCCATGTATTATCCTAAATCAGATGCACTTGTTTGAGGTCGGTGGCAGCATAAAGACACCTGTCCACCACAATGAGTAAGACTCAAATTTGTAACATTGTCAAGACCAAAGAGCTGTCCAAAGACAACAGTTCATCTCCACGAGGCTGGTCAGGGCTACGGAGCAATCGCCAAGTAGCTTGGTGAAAAAAGGTCCACTGTTGGAGCAATCATTAGAAAATGGAAGACGATAAACATCTCAAGAAACAATTTCAATCGGAGTTTAGCCCAATGTAAGATCACCTCGTGGGGTCTCAATGATCGTACAAAAGGTGAGGAATCAGCCCAGACCTACACAACAGGAGTTGGGCAATGACCCGAAGAGCTGGGATTACTGTTTCCAAGGTTACTGTAGGTAATACACTAGACGCCATAGTTTGAAATCATGCATGGCACGGAAGGTTCCCCTGCCTAAACTAGCACATATCAAGGCCCGTCTTAAGTTTGCCTATGATCATTTGGATGATGCAGAGGAGTCATGGGAGCAGGTTTTGTGGTCAGATAAGAGTAAAATACAACTTTTTGGTCATAATTCCACTAACCGTGTTTGGAGGAAGAAGAATGATGAGTACTATCTCAAGAACACCATCCCTACTGTGAAGCATGGGGGTGGCAGCATCATGCTTTGGGGGTGTTTTTCTGCGCATGGGACAGGACGAGTGCACTGTATTAAAGAGAAGATGACTGTGGGGTATTGTGAGATTTTGGGGAACAACCTCCTTCCTTCAGCCAGAGCACTGAAGATGGCTGGGTCTTCCAACATGACAATGACCCGAAGCACACAGGCAGGAAAACCAAGGAGTGGCTCCGTAAGAAGCATAACAAGGTTCTAGCAAAGCCTAGCCGGTCTTCATACTTAAACCCAATAGAAAACCTTTGGAGTGAGCTCAAACTCCACATTTATCAGCGACAGCCCAGAAACCTGAGTATGTGTAAACCTGGTGAAAAACTACAGGAAACATTTGGTCTCTGTAATTGCAAACAAAGGCTACTGTACCAAATATTAACATTCTTTTTCTCTTTGCAGCTTTATCACGGAAATAAATCATACATTGTGATTTCTGGATTTTTCTTTTCAGATTTTTCTATTCTCTCATAGTGGACATGCACCTACAATGAAAATTTCAGACTCCTCCATGATTTCTAAGTGGGAGAACTTGTAAAATAGCAGGGTGTTCAAATACTTTTCTTCACTGTATGTGTAGTTAGCACGATCGTAGCAGTGTTTGGCCGTGTCACTCATGTGATGTGCTGCGCTCCCCACCCTACACCCATGCTTACTCATCAGTGTCCTCTACAGGCTCTAGACCTGCCTTTTGTGAAACACGGCAGGTGCTTCTTGGTTTAGCATAGCGTTTGCATTAGCATTTAGCGTGGTGATTGTTGTCTTAAATTCCTGGTAAACTATTCATATAAACATTGTGGTTTCTAGGTGAGTTTAATTAATAGAAAATAATATAGTTTTCCTGCTGAGTGTGTATTATCATCATGGAGATGGTGATGTCCTTGTAGGCTACAATTATGTGCTCGTCTCTCAATGTTCATTGTAAATTGTTGGAAACCTTTTGTTTATTCATTTATTCCTGGACTAAAACCTTTGAAGTTTAAAATGCCTGTGACACGAAAAAGCATGTTTATTTCATAATACACGCCGTGTGTTTTATGCTCCTGAATGAAATGGACCGCTTGGATGTGTGTGGAAGCGATCACTATATTTATTTAGTTTTTTGAATCCCGCGCCATGAAAATGAGTGACTTCCGGCAACAGTCTCGAGTTGAGAAAGAGGGCGCTGTGACGTGTACGGAGGGAGTTCTCTTTACTATACAGCCGTACTGTTGTATAAGAAGGACTAAGGATTCAGCTGATTTTGCGGATTAATACGTTTATTTTTCGCATCACGCCAGCCAAACGGCTGCAGAAAAATCTTGCTGTACAATGGAGAGGCTTGTCAGCCTTTTGGGGTTTCAAAAGGTTACCATTCACCGGTGGATATTGGCCAAAACAAGCCCTACTACTGTGGGACCATGGGACTTACGAGGAAGTGAGTAAACCGTGTTTTGTATTATGTGAAATACTGGGATCATTTTAATATGTAGGTGGCTTGCATTTTGTGGCTGACATGCTCCTTGTCCCCTCGGCCGACGACCGGCAACTTGTCGCACATCCCCCCACCGGGAAAGCACTATACTCGGCTTATTGCGCTCATGTGCCCGGTGTTCTGTCAAATTTTCCGACTGATCAGAAATGGCAACTTTGTGTTAAAAATAGCCGCGAATACAGCGATTACAAAGTAAACACTACAAACTTTCTTTAAAAAAAGGACTACTTACGTTTGATTATGGATGGGCATGTAAAAAGCTCTCCTCATACACATTAGCTGCACATGTTAGCTGCACAACAACTGCAGCCGCCCTCCTCCACTGAGTCTCTCGCTGTTTACGGCTTCGCCGTGTAGTAAAGCATTATTTTGCCATATTCGTGTTTACCATTTGGCATCTACATGCTCCTCCGATGTCGGCCGGTTTGTTTGGCGGTCATTGTCCAGCTGCTTCCCCGGCGAGCTCTCCTGTCCGTAGTAGCAGGGGAGCAAGCTGTAAATTGCTCTCCGCCGGGCGGGTTGGCGATCGGCAAAGACAATCAACAACCCAGTCGTCATGTGACATGGGCCGGGCTAGTTATGTGTAATTTCTGCTTCGAAGACTTTGAAACATCACTCGGTTCGGGTTAGCATGTCGGCTAGCTGTCACGCCTCTGGTTTGTTTGGATTCTCCAAATCCGGGGAAGGGAAATGACATAAGCCTGATTTAGGTGGCATAAAATATCGTTCGGGAGGTGCGACAGTAAAGGTGAAGTTGAGGAATTTTGCCATGTCGTCCTGAATAAATGCATTTTTATTAGGGCTGTCAAAATTATCGCGTTAACGGGCGGTAATTAATTTTTAAAATTAATCACGTTAAAATATTTGACGCAATTAACGCACATGTCCCGCTCAGACAGATTTAAATGACAGTACAGTGAATTTCCACTTGTCAATTGTGTTTTATGGAGTTTTGCCGCCCTCAGCTGGCGCTTGGGCGCGACTGATTTTATAGGCTTCAGCACCCATGAGCATTGTGTAAGTAATTATTGACATCAACAATGGCGGGCTTCCAGTTTATTTTTGATTGAAAATTTTACAAATTTTAATAAAACGAAAACATTGAGAGGGGTTTTAATATAAAATTTCTATAAGTTGTACTAACATTTCTCTTTTAAGAACTACAAGTCTTTCTATCCATGGATCGCTTTAACAGAATGTTAATAATGTTAATGCCATTTTGTTGATTTATTGTTACAATAAACAAATAGTCCCTATGTAGCATATGTTGAATGTTTATATCCATCTTGTGTCTTATCTTTCCATTCCAACATTAATTTACAGAAAAATATGGCATATTTTATAGATGTTTGAATTGCGATTAATTACGATTAATTAATTTCTAAGCTGTAATTAACTCGATTAAAAACTTTAATCGTTTGACAGCCCTAATTTTTATTATTTCATATTCCATTTAGCCCAAGACTGTTATTTGTCATGACCATGCTATTTATTTACCAATTGGGGAAAATACTTGGATAAAAAGAATACCCTGTAAAAATATTGGAGTAAAGAGACTGAAACAATGACATTTTGTGGCTCTCTTTGTCGCGTTTTCCTCATTCTGAATTATTCCCCCTCAACGGGTTGACTGGTCCTTCTCAAGCCATTTATTTACGTAGCTACTGGGGAAAAAATACTTGGATAAAAAGAATATCCTGTGAAATATTGGAGTAGAGCAGGGGTGGGCAATTAATTCCACAAAGGGCCGCAGTGGGTGCGGGTTTCTGTTCCAACCCATCAAGAGGAAACCATTTTACCAATCTGGTGTCTTGCAAGCGCAATCAGTTGATCGCAGTCAGGTGCTTCTTGTTTCAGCAGAAACCTCATTGGTTAAACTGTCCTTGCTGGATCAGTTGGAGCAAAGACCAGGACCCACTACGGCCCTTGAGGACCGGTTTGTCCACCCCTGGAGTAGAGACAAAACAATGACATTTTGCGGCTCTCTTCATCGCGTTTTCCTCGCTGTGAATAATTTCCCTCAATGGGCTGCATACTAAATCAGATAAAATCGTGACTCCGCTGACGTCATCCACCTGTTGGGGACGCTAGAGCCCTATAATGGTAGGCGTGGCTAACCGGCAGATTAAAAGACTAATTTCTCGTCATCTGTGCTTTGCTAAATTATTGTATATAGTCGAATAATCTCAAAATATGATTCTAATTCACATAATAATCCTTTTTAAGACTTTTTTCTCCTGTCGTACGTACTTTAAAGACGCAAACATTTTGAGTGATTGTCAACTAAAACTATATGAAGACGAACCCATTTTGAAATGACTAAAATATGACTAAAACTAATAAGTAATTATGTCCAAAAGACTCAGACTAAAATTAAAAAGGCTGCCAAAAACAACACTGCGGTCAAGGTTTTTAAGTTTTTGAGAGCAGATATGAAGTTTGTTTAACACGTTATAAGGCAAGTGTGCTCAAGTTTCAGTGCCATTGACTGCACTAGACGTCCAAATCCATTTTACTGAGAGGGGCGAATGAATGAACAAATGCTAAATGAAGTCAGAATGGATTGGACGTCAAGCGTCTTCAATAGCAGCCTATGAGTCCAAAGAGTTCCATATTAAGAGTTAAACAGTATAAAACAGTTAAAAATGAAACATTATTACATTACAACAATCAACAGCAATAGGCCTTGTGTTAGATCTTTAATATTTAGTTTCTTTTTTTCTTTTTTTTTTTCATTGTTTAGAAATATTGCACATGGTCAACATGCCTGCTTATGAGATCGCACTCGCCTCATTCATCCTAAAATTCCTTCTCCAACTCAAGGACAATTCATTTATGAAGCACAATCATACAGTACACACGCGTACACGTGTGCGCGCATGTGTGTACACATACGTCTGCGTGGGTGTTTGCGTGCCATTGCACATGCATGCAGATGGGGCTCACGGCGGCCCCGACCCCCTCATTTTCTCGGGGATGTGATAGTCATCTTTTACCTGCGTGTATCAGAGAGCCTGAATCGATTGTTGGTATACATCCTGAATGTAACTGATAACAGTCAACATGGTGGACAAAATAGTCGTGGCGACTATAAAAATACTGTCTAGCATGAAAAATATACTTTTGTCGTTGCTGCTGTGTGAGGACAGAACGAGTGGTTGGTCATGTTTACGCACTACCTGCATGTGCCCAAATGCACACGCACACCCAAACACAGACCTAAATGCACATAAATGGAAAAAACGGTGAATATATCTCTCTATATATATATATATTTATATATTTGTTGTTTTTTTCACACATCCAACAGTTTACAGAGAAATAAAAGCAATACCCATAATAACAATCACTACCCCTCCAAACTCTTCAGCAAAGGAAGCCAAGAGCCACAAAGTGCTATTCAAATTTTTTTTTTTTTACTTTTAGTACACGCTAATCTCTTCGACAACAACAACAATCGCGCCATTTTTTTTTTTTTTTTTTTTTAAACCCTAGCTAAAACAAATACAAAGAAGTATTAGGGCCACACTCAAAAGTAAGTATATTCGACTACTGCTGGATAAATACCTTTCCAAGAAAAAAAAAATTATCTTATGAGAGTAAAGTTGGACTTTTACCAGATTAAAAGTGCTGTAATGTCACTGAAATGAAGTAGTACTTTTTCAAAGATCACATTGTTGAAGGAAAGACGATGTAGTATGAAAATAATTTTTTTTTGTAATGAAAAAAAGTCATTTTTGAGGATTAAAAATGAACATAGTCCGGGGACCCTAAGGGACATCAACAGAACTGGTGCGCACCAGATAGTATGTGGTGTGCACTAGAAACTATCTGGTGCACACGAGAAACAATCTGGGGCACACCAGATAGTATGTAGTGCGCACTAGAGGTTATCTGTTGCACACGAGAAACAACTAGAAACTATCTGGTGTGCACTAGAAACTATCTGGTGCGTACGAGAAACAATCTGGTGTGCTCCAGACAGTATGTGGTTCGTACTAAAAACCATCTAGTGTGCACTAGATAGATAGTATGTTGTGCGCACCACATAGTATCTGGTGAGCATGGGAAACAACTAGAAACTATCTGGTGCGCACCAGAAACAATCTGGCGCGCTCCAGACAGTATGTGGTGCGTACTGGAAACCATCTCGTGTGCACCAGATAGTATTTGGTGCGCACGAGAAACAATCTGGCACGCTCCAGGCAGTATGTGTTGCGTTCTAGAAACCATCTAGTGCGTACTAGAAACCATCTGTTGCACACCCGATAGTATGTGGTGTGCACTAGAACTATCTGGTGCACACAAGAAACAATCTGGGGAACACCAGATAGTATGTAGTGCATACTAGAAACCATCTGGTGCGCACCAGATAGTATGTGGTGCGTACTGGAAACTATCTGGTGCACACGAGAAACAACGAGAAACTATCTGGTGCGCACTCGAAACTATCTGGTGCGCAGGAGAAACAATCTGGCGCGCTCCAGACAGTATGTGGTTCATGCCATCTCGTGCGCACTAGATAGTATGTTGTGCGCACCGTATACTATCTGGTGCGCACGGGAAACAGCTAGAAACTATCTGGTGTGCACCAGGAACAATCTGGCGCGCTCCAGACAGTATGTGGTGCATACTAGAAACCATCTAGTGCGCACCAGATAGTATTTGGTGTGCACAAGAAACAATCTAGCGCGCTCCAGACAGTATGTGGTGCGTATTAGAAACCATTTAGTGCGCACAAGAAAGTACGTGGTGCGCACTAGAAATTATCTGGTGTGCACGAGAAGAAATAGAAAGTATCTGGTGAGCATAAGAAACAATCTGGCACGCTCCAGACTGTATGTGGTGCATACTAGAAACAATCTAGTGCGCACAAGATAGTACGTAGTGCGTACTAGAAACCATCTAGTGCGCACCAGATAGTATTTGGTGTGCACAAGAAACAATCTGGCGCGCTCCAGACAGTATGTGGTGCGTATTAGAAACCATTTAGTGCGCACAAGAAAGTACGTGGTGCGCACTAGAAATTATCTGGTGTGCACGAGAAGAAATAGAAAGTATCTGGTGAGCATAAGAAACAATCTGGCACGCTCCAGACTGTATGTGGTGCATACTAGAAACAATCTAGTGCGCACAAGATAGTACGTAGTGCGTACTAGAAACCATCTAGTGCGCACCAGATAGTATTTGGTGTGCACAAGAAACAATCTGGCGCGCTCCAGACAGTATGTGGTGCGTATTAGAAACCATTTAGTGCGCACAAGATAGTACGTGGTGCGCACTAGAAACTATCTGGTGTGCACGAGAAAAAATAGAAAGTATCTGGTGAGCATAAGAAACAATCTGGCACGCTCCAGACTGTATGTGGTGCGTACTAGAAACAATCTAGTGCGCACAAGATAGTACGTAGTGCGTACTAGAAACCATCTAGTGCGCACCAGATAGTATTTGGTGTGCACAAGAAACAATCTGGCGCGCTCCAGACAGTATGTGGTGCGTATTAGAAACCATTTAGTGCGTACAAGATAGTACGTGGTGCGCACTAGAAACTATCTGGTGTGCACGAGAAAAAATAGAAAGTATCTGGTGAGCATAAGAAACAATCTGGCACGCTTCAGACTGTATGTGGTGCGTACTAGAAACAATCTAGTGCGCACAAGATAGTACGTAGTGCGTACTAGAAACCATCTAGTGCGCACCAGATAGTATTTGGTGTGCACAAGAAACAATCTGGCGCGCTCCAGACAGTATGTGGTGCGTATAAGAAACCATTTAGTGTGCACAAGATAGTACGTGGTGCGCACTAGAAACTATCTGGTGTGCACGAGAAAAAATAGAAAGTATCTGGTGAGCATAAGAAACAATCTGGTACGCTCCAGACTGTATGTGGTGCGTACTAGAAACAATCTAGTGCGCACAAGATAGTACGTAGTGCGTACTAGAAACCATCTATTGCGCACCAGATAGTATTTGGTGTGCACAAGAAACAATCTGGCGCGCTCCAGACAGTATGTGGTGCGTATTAGAAACCATTTAGTGCGCACAAGATAGTATGTGGTGCGCACTAGAAACTATCTGGTGTGCATGAGAAAAAATAGAAAGTATCTGGTGAGCATAAGAAACAATCTGGCACGCTCCAGACTGTATGTGGTGCGTACTAGGAACCATCTAGTGCGCACAAGATAGTACGTAGTGCGTACTAGTAACCACCTGGTGCGCACCAGATAGTATGTGGTGCACACTAAAAACTATCTAGTGCACACGAGAAACAACTAGAAACAATCTGGTGCGTACGAGAAACAATCTGGTGCGCATGAGACAAACTGGCGTGCTCCAGATAGTATGTGGTTCGTACTAGAAACCATCTAGTGCGCACGAGATAGTATGTGGTGCGCACTACAAACTATCTGGTGCGCACGGGAAACAACTAGAAACAATCTGGTGTGCACGCGAAACAATCTGGTGTGCACGCGAAACAATCTGGTGCGCTCCAGACAGTATGTGGTGTGTACTAGAAACCATCTAGTGTGCAAAAGTACGCATGCACTACATGGTATGTAGTGCATACTAGAAACCATCTGGTGCGCACTGGATAGTATGTGGTGCGTACTAGAAACTATCTGGTGCACACGAGAGACAACTAGAAAATATATGGCGCACACTGGAAACTATCTGGTGCGCATGAGAGACAATCTGGCGCGCACCAGATATGTGGTGGACACTAGAAACTATCTGGTGCGCAAATTTAGTTTTAATGATTTGGTTGGATACACTGCCCTCTAGTGGCAACAGTGATTATGACACAAGCTCCCTGTTAAGACCAACATATGCAATGTTTTTTATGCATTTGTAATTTAGTTTATCGGTATATTTAGCCGTTTTTTTTTTATTTTATGGGGAGACGTGTTTGAACGATTTGTTAAGAGTATTTGCGGGAAAAAAAGTTAGCATTTAAGCTAGCGGACTTTTGCTCTGCAAGTTAGCCAATTGTTATTTAGTTGTACTTAAATCCTCATCTGTTTATTGTCCTTTTTTACTAAAGTTTTACAGTTTTAATTGACTTTTAAATTAAAGTGCATCACTGCATAGTTCGAAGAAACACTCGGGAATTTTAATTTTGTATTCGCATTTAATGCTCTTTTGAAAGTGCAATCTTAGCAAGCCTTTGTTTTACAACCCCAAAAATTTATTCTACAAAGCATTAAATGTTCCTAACCCGATTACTTGATTATTCAAACTAACTAGTTTAATCGACTACTAAATTAATCGATAGCTGCAGTACTAAACTTGACTCTCATAAGATTACTATATTTCTCTTAAAAATACATTTTTACCCTTGTCATCTAATTTATTTATTAATTTTTTTGTGCACTTTAAAAACACATCTTTACGCTCGTCATCTCATTTTTTCTCCGCTTGGCCCTAATACTGCTCTGTCAGCTACGGCATCACATTCCGCTCACTCACTTGCCTGCACTGCTTTTCATTCTCTATGGCACCGAGCCTTCCCCCCCACCCCACATCGAAAAAAAAAAAACCCTCCCCGAATTCCCCGAAAAAATAAAATAAAATGAAATGTCCTATTGCACCATTTGATGGGAAAGGATAAAGTGTCAAGAAGAGAGGGAAGAGGGGAGGGCTTCAGAGACTGCCCTCCAGGGCTGGTCTAGGATCTGCTTTCCCTGAACTAAACCCTAACCAGAACCATCCTGAGCTACATAGCGCTTGACCCGGGACCAGTGCTTAAGGGCACTTTCTACCAACGCTTAAGAGAGGTACAGCGAGGGAAGGAGGCGGGGTCAAAAGTGATTGATAACACGTGGAACAAGGTTATTGTCTGCTCTACTAAAACAATCTCTAAAAACAATACTTTCCTGATTTAACTTGCGACGCTCTCCCGCGAGACGGGCCGCACGGATTGTGCAAACACCTGATTTCGACATTTTTACAAAGAGACGAGACGAGGGAAGGGGCTGAACGCGCCTCCCCTCCCCCGTTAGTACAATTAAAATCAAGATCGGGCTCCGGGAATCGATAAGATCCCCCTCCCCTAAGTCCAAAGTCTTTTGTGATTTTCTTGACTTGATGCCGGAGAAGAAACACAAGCCACGAGAGAAAAAACAGGCCACTGAAAAACTGCTCATTTCCACGATAAACGAAAGCGACGGGGGAGATTCCGACAAGAAGCGTGGTTCTTTTTTTTTTTCCTTGAGCCTGACATCTTGCTGCTTTGCATATGAACTTTTTGGGCGTTTCGATCCAGCTCGGTTTGTGTCAAATCGCCTGCTCCGGACAGACGCAGACGGAGTTCTCGGTTTGGGGGGGGTTCAACGGCAGAAGGTGCAAAGATTGGTCACAACGGAATCGCGGAGAGATCTCTCACTTTTTCCTTACAATCGCCAACTGAACTGTGCAGGAGGGGCCCATGGCTTGGTCATCGGGGGTGGATTACGTCGTGCTGACTGAGTGTGGGTTTGTATATGCGTGTGTGTGTGCAGCATTGAGGGGCTGTGGAATATCAGTGGAGGTCGTCGGGGTTGTGGTTTTTACGTCCGAAAGCCACCGTGCTGAGGAGTGGACGGACGGCGAGGTCAAGTCAATGGCAACTGAGGGCTGGCTGGCAACAGCTGAACTGCATCTGCACAATGACAAGTGACAAAGTGCTTCTTTTTTTTTTTGTTTAAATATGTGTGTGAGTAACAGTCTGATTTGCTAAGTGTGTGTCAGCATTACGCTGGAGATTACATCTGCACCATGGCACGCGTATGTGTCAACTGTATATGTATGCATATATGGGAATTTGCGTGTGTACCACAGAGTTTGTGTCCCAACTACAAACTACTGTACAAATGTGCTGAGGGTGGACCTGGGCAGAAAAAAAAGACATTCTCTTTCCTCCAGTCAGTATTAAGAGACTACACATTCCACTATTTTCCCACCCAGGTCAGATTAAGAGTAAGCGCCTGCTTCGGAACTTCTTCACTTCTTAGAAACCTTCGTTTTTGGGCTCCTCGGGGTTGCGTTTTTTTTCATCGGGCTGTTCCGATCCGCCTCCGCCGTCCTCTCGCAGCGAGTGGTTGAAGGCGGAGTTTTGAGCGGGGGCGGGACTGCCGGCCTCGCCCGGGAAGCCGCCGCCCTCCAGGGTTCCCGGAGTGGCGGCCTGCATGATTTTCTGCCGAACTTCGCGGATCTTCAGCTGCAAGCACACCTTGGTGGGGAAGGTGTCGGAGTAGCGGGTTTGGAAGGCCGCCGTGGCCTGAGCTGCATGGAGGGAAGAAGTGAATAGAGATAAAAAGTAAGCAAAGGTGTCAAAATCATCGCAGATGGCAAAATTAATTGACTAATGGACAACTAATCAATGAGCAAATGAATTGACAATTATAGTACAGTGGTATCTCTACCAAGAAACGTCTCTACATACAGAATTTTCAAGTTAAGACACAGCTCAACAGGAAAGTATTGCCTCTTGTTACGATAGACATTTCAGGATACGAAAGGCAAAAATACAGTATGGCTGGTACTCACAGCTCTCAGACTTTATTGAATGTAACATATGGCGGAAAACACTCAGGTGACTTGAAGTTCCGCTATGAGACTCCCAATTTGGCCAAACTCAAAATTGTCCTATATGCATATGTGATACATCATGGAAAGCTTAAAATATCAATTTTCTGGGGGAAGAAAAATTGTGAACAGGAAGGCATTAAAAAAAAATAAAATAAAATAAAAAAATTTAAACGGCGAAACCCTATCTGGAGGTGAGAGCATGCATACCTTGTTTCGGTCCAAAAACTCTATGTGGCATGCATCACTTAGTGTCAAGACATACAGTGGGGCTAATAAGTATTTAGTCAACCACTAATTGTGCAAGTTCTCCCATTTGAAAATATTAGAGAGGCCTGTAATGGTCACCATGGGTAAACCTTAACCATGAGAGACAGAATGTGGGGGAAAAAAAAAACAGAAAATCACATTGTTTGTTTTTTCAAGAATTTATTTGCAAATCATGGTGGAAAATAAGTATTTGATCAATACCAAAAGTTCATCTCAATACTTTGTTATGTGCCCTTTGTTAGCAATAACGGAGGCCAAACATTTTCTGTAACTCTTCACAAGCTTTTCACACACTGTTGCTGTTATTTTGGCCCATTCCTCCATGCATATCTCCTCTAGAGCAGTGATGTTTTGGGGCTGTCGTTGGGCAACACAGACTTTCAACTCCCTCCACAGATTTTCTATGGGGTTGAGATCTGGAGATTGGCTAGGCCACTCCAGGACCTTGAAATGCTTCTTACGAAGCCACTCCTTTGTTGCCCTGGCTGTGTGTTTGGGATCATTGTCATGCTGAAAGACCCAGCCACGTCTCATCTTCAATGCCCTTGCTAATGGAAGGAGATTTTCACTCAAAATCTCTCGATACATGGCCCCATTCATTCTTTCCTTTACACAGATCAGTCGTTCTAGTCCCTTTGCAGAAAAACTGCCCCAAAGCATGATGTTTAAACCCCCATGCTTCACAGTGGGTATGGTGCAATTAAGAATTCTTTCTCCTCCAAACACGAGAAACTGCATTTCTACCAAAAAAATCCATTTTGGTTTCATCTGACCATAACACATTCTCCCAGTCCTCTTCTGGATCATCCAAATGCTCTCTAGCGAACCGCAGACGGGCCTGGACGTGTACTTTCTTGAGCAGGGGGGCACGTCTGGCAGTGCAGGATTTGTGTCCCTGGCGGCACATTGTGTTACTGATAGTGGCATTTGTTACTGTGGTCCCAGCTCTCTGTAGGTCATTCAATAGGTCCCCCCGTGTGGTTCTGGGATTTTTGCTCACTGTTCTTGTTATCATTTTGACGCCACGGGGTGAGATCTTGCATGGAGCCCCAGATCGAGGGAGATTATTAGTGGTCTTGTATGTCTTCCATTTTCTAATAATTGCTCCCACAGTTAATGTCTTTACACCAAGCGTTTTACCTATTGCAGATTCAGTCTTCCCAGCCTGGTGCAGGGCTACGATTTTGTCTCTGGTGTCTTTCGACAGCTCTTTGGTCTTGGCCATAATGGAGTTTGGAGTGTGACTGACTGAGATTGTGGACAGGTGTCTTTTATATCGATAATGAGTTAAAACAGGTGCAATTATTACAGGTAACGAGTGGAGTCTCGTTAGACCTTGTTAGACCTTGTTAGATGAAAGACCTCTTTGACAGCCAGAAATCTTGCTTGTTTGTAGGTGACCAAATACTTATTTTCCACTCTAATTCGGAAACAAATTCTTTAAAAATCAAACAATGTGATTTTCAGTTTTTTTTTTACATTCTGTCTCTCATGGTTGAGGTTTACCCATGTTGACAATTATTGTACAGGCCTCTCTAATCTTTTCAAGTATGAAAACTTACACAATTGGTGGTTGATTAAATACATATTTGCCACACTGTAGCTGTGAATGGCCACAGCTGGATTCTGGGGGGATTTTATGGGTGAAACATGGTAATATAACAAGGGTCGTGATGCAGAAATCGCAGACATCAAGGAGTGGTCGAGATTTTCTTTTTCATATATTTACCCTTTTAAACGTTTTTGTTTTTCAATTTTTCTATTTTTTGGATCGATTATTTATCATCTAACATATCGGAGAAAATGCGACAGTAACAAAAACAATACATTTAAGCGATAGTAATGTGGTAGATATCCGTGACTTTTTTAGACACCATTTTTTTCCATTGTGACGTAACTTGTTTAAAAGTTTAAAATAAGCGAGTGAATAATTTTTTAAAGTCGTTTTTTTTTTGGAACAAAATATTATACATCAATTAATGATTCTAAGCTAAAAATGACAGACATTTTGAATAATAAATATCATTAATTACCTTCGATTTATGGCTGGGTTGAAACAAAAGCGGTTGTGCGACGTCTGTAAACGGGGGTTTCCAGGGTAAAACGGACACATTAAAAATAGTTCGGGGGCTTAATGCGCCATGAATCTGCTATGGCAGCATATAGATATATTGTTCAAGAAATTTCTTTTAAAGAGGAGTGCAAGACCAGAAATGGCTTTTTCAGTCTTGTCTGTGTTTTCCGCCTTATAGCTGCTCTGCCATTAGCTCTTGCCTAGCATTCCTGACATCCAATTAGTTAAAGGGGACCTCTACTGTATGTGTATGTGTGTATCCCAGTGTCCTCTTCATTCATTAGCATTCATGAGTGTATTAACTTTTATTATTTACTCTATGCTTGGTTTTTTACACTATGCACAACTCAGATTTTATGTTTATTGTGCAATCATCTAATTGTAACATGTATCTGTTACATGTTTTGATGCATTTTCATGCATTATAAGAGATTTATGTCTGACTTTTAGGGGGCTTGGAACGGATTAGGGCATTTACATGAAAAACGCGTCTGTACTTGAGTATTTTCAAGTTATGAAACTGCTTCCAGAAACAATTAATTTCACAAAAAGAAGTACCACTGTATATCCATGTATCGTTTCAAGACAATGTTGACCTATCTTATTTTGGGGCCGTTCAACTCAAAAAAAAGAGCCGCACCGGATGCACAAATAGAAAATATTTTCTCATTTCTTTTAAGTTTTTTAAATTGAGAGAAGAAGAAAAAAACCCATATATTCTCTCTTTTTTTTTAAACACTTTGCTTTTTTTTTAATAAAAGGAAAATACGACAAATATTTTTGTTTTTTTGTCTTTATTTAAATATTTAAAATGTACTTTTATTTCACAAACATTGTTTTTATTATTTTTAAAAAGGATTATTTAGGATTACTTATTATTAAAAAAAAAAAAAAAAAAAAAAATCATTCTGTCATTTTTTAAATGTATTATTACGTTTTATTTTTTTGAAGAGGAAAACGAGTACCGTAATTTTCAGACTATAAACCGCTACTTTTTCTCCCTCATTTTGAATCCTGCGGCTTATTGTCCTGTCCGTCTTATTTATTGATTTATTTGGGTTAATAGGTAACACTTTATTTGACGACACCGTCATATGACTGCCATAAGACCGTCATAATTATGACATGACACTATCATGCTGCTCCGGAAAATTATTTCACTAACTCCATTTATGTCCAGCTAGGATCTTTAACATCCATTCGAAAGTGAGATAATTTGCCAAATGACACCAAATGACATTTGTCATGAGCATTCATTAATGCTCATGGCAGTGTTATGTCATAATTATGATGGTCTTATCACAGTTTTATGGTGCTAGTGTTAAATAAAGTGTTACCAAATACCATAGCTAGCAATTAATGAAATAAGTGAAACAGTAACTGAAGAAATAATTACCACAGAACATGAATTTTGATTGTTATTTACATCTGTAGCACTGCAATGCATGCTGGAGGACAACAGTATTGACAACAGGTGGCAGCAGAGGTTGACTGTCTCCCCTAAGGGAAAGGTGATGGCCAATTGAAGCTTCTTAAAGCAATGAAGCTTTGCAGCCAATTGTTTCAAAACTTCACGGCGGTTCATTGTTCTGAGACAGTCTTATGATGCCGCTGTCAAATAAAGGTTTACCGGTTAATATCTTTTGGTGTAAATATCCCATAATTCAGTGAGGACAGGTGCGGTTTAAAGTCCAGTGCAGCTTATGTATGACCAATTGAAATTTTCGTGTCAAATTTGGTGAGTGGCGGCTTATAGTCAGATGCGCCTTATAGTTAGAAAATTATGAAGGTCCTATGACATCGCTTTCAAATAAAATGTTACCGAGTAATATCTTTTGGTGGAAATATTCCATAATACAGCGAGGACAGCTGCATCTTATAGTCTGGTGCAACATTTTTCTTGTCAAATATGGTGGGTGGCTGCTTAAAGTCAGGTGCGCCTTATAGTCAGAAAATGACGGTATTCAATCATGTTTTTGTATGACTTTTATGTCGTTTTTTTCTTTCTCTCGGTCCCCCTAAACCCTTTTCCGTCCAGCTGATTTTTTTCAGTAAACAACACAAAATAACCAACCACAATGGGAGTAAACCAAACTCCCAAGTGGTACATTAAAACTGTTTCAGCTTTTAAAGACATTCAGATTTACCGTTCTCTGTGTCTAAGCAGATGAACCGAACAGGTAAAAAAAAAATTAGGGGCTGTCTAAATTATCGCGTTAACGGGCGTTATTTTTTAAAATTAATCACGTTAAAATATTTGACGCAATTAATGCACATGCCCCGCTCAAACAGATTAAAATGACAGCAGTGTAATGTCCGCTTGTTACTTATTTTTTGGTGTTTGACGCCCTCTGCTGGCGCTTGGGTCCAAATGATTTTATGGGTTTAAGCACAATGAGTGAGCATGGTGTAATTATTGACATCAACAATGGCGAGCTACTAGTTTATGTTTTGATTGAAAATTTTACAAATTTTAATAAAACGAAAACATCAAGAGGGGTTTTAATATAAAATTTCTATAACTTGTACTAACATTTATCTTTTAAGAAGAAGAAGTCTTTCTATCCATGGATCGCTTTAAGAGAATGTTAATACTGTTAATGCCATCTTGTTGATTTATTGTTATAATAAACAAATACAGTACTTATGTACTGTATGTTGAATGTATATATCCGTCTTGTGTCTTATCTTTCCATTCCAACAATAATTTACAGAAAAATATGCCATATTTTATAGATGGTTTGAGTTGCGATTAATTACGATTAATTAATTTTTAAGTTGTAATTAACTCGATTAAAAATTTTAATCGTTTGACAGCCCTAAAAAAATGCAAGTGCAAAATGATGTAGCGGGCCAGATTGCACCCCAGGCCTTGAGTTTGACCCGTGTGGTCTACAATTTATTCTGTATTGGCTCACCTGAAGGGAAGAAGCCATGTTCCTGAAAGAGCTGCATGACGAGCGCACGCCGCTGGTCCAGAGTTCTACGCAGCGACGAGAAGGGCACCCGGTCCAGGTCTCCGAGGAGATCCTCTCCCTCTGTACCTGCCGGGATAACGAAGAGCATGAGGATACAAAACGGATGACTTCTGTTATCAGTCGCACATTGCGGCGGTCCTACCTGCTCTGTCGAATGTAAAGATGTCACCCTCGCACTTGGCGGCGCTTTTCGGCGTATTGGGCTCCGAGCTGCAGCTGGAGAGGCGGCGGGTCTTCCTCCTCGGTGAGCTGGGGTCTTCCGTTGCCGGCTCCAGCTCTTCATGGACCGACAGAGGAGGAAAGTTGAAAATGTTGAATGTTAGAATTGAAATGATGGAAGTACATTTGTAAAATGTCTCCATGCATTTAACAATTGATTAATGGAATGTGCAGATGTGAGGAGTTTAGGGAACCTCCGTGAAGTTGTCCCCCCATTAGATTCAAATTTGTATAAAAATGATGTCAATCGTTTGTGCTATGTATGTGCTTGTTTGTGTTGTAAAAAGTTTCGTTTGTGCTGCTATCGCTTTTGAGATATTTCCAATTCTTTTGTAGGTCAATCTGAGGTCAACCAGCCCCCCCTTTTGATTAAAAAGGGCTAAAAATGTTTGTTTATGCTTCATTTGTTGCTGGTTTGTGCTGCTATCGTTTTCGACATATGGAGATAGTCATTTCAAGTGGTTAACCCATTACAAATGGCAATTACACATGGCAAAACAAATAAATTATAAATAAAAATCGGAATAAAAATATAGTAATTATTCCTGTAATAATGTAACGACGTGACAGTGAGACAGGAACGTGCGGTAGAGATTTTACGTTCACTTTTAATGTCCTGTTGTTTTTGGCATCAACTGTGGCGGACAGTATGCGTGTTGTGTTGCACAAGTTCTGAAATATATGATGAACTCATTTGCTCCCAAAAACGTATAAATATGTTCTATTTTTAATTTTTTCAGTGTCCCAATACATCTTTTACGTTTTTTTTTCACAAGAGAAATCTCTGGGTTCTAATTCAACTTAGCTACAAAGCACCATTTTAAAGCAATAAAACTGGCCACTGGAGAGCAGTAGTGCATTTGGTAAGACCCGCAACCCGATCCAATGGAACGAACGGCCGGGCCGCACGGTCGGGGCGCCGGTGGAAGACGACCGAATGGACGTCCAGGATGCCAGGCGGCGGACGACCGAGCAGAACGACCGGGACCACCAGTGCAGCAGACGATGCCGTTGAGTCTGTGCTGCTCGCCGAGCAGAGCCCGTGCCGCCGTGCTCGGCCTCTCGCGTCCCCCGCACCCTTCAGTGTCCCGCACGGAAATGCGCACGGCCAAACCAGTTCCCCCCCAGGAACACAAGTTCCCCAGGCGAACTCTGCCACGAGGCAGTGGTCACCACAAAAGAAAGACTAAAAAAAATCCATCTTTATGAGACAGGCGGCGATGAGGGATAAGTTTACCCCGGCTGTCGCGGCCACAACAGCGTCATCTCTCAGTTAGTTATGTGTAAATAATTTGTTACTTTGCTATCAAAAGCTCGATTAGTCTTGTTGTTTATGTTATTTTGTAATACGAAAACATTATTCAGATGTTTGGGATGTAACTAAAGCAAAAGAGATTTACTCCTTTTCAAAAGACTCGAAAATAAATTTGTGTATGAGACAGGCAGGGACCTGGCGGTCGTGCTTTGGGTCCTCTTCTGTGCACAAGTTATTTTTTAGAACGAGAGGGGAAGAGAGATAGTTCGTTGCTCCTTGTCTTTCAGTTGTCCAGCAGTAGGTTCAAGTCATGTTAATTGGAAAAAGTCCCTAGTGTTTTGCCAAGTCCCGTGTCAGTCTATCAGAGAACCCTCTTGTACTGTTTAGCTTTTATTGTTGTTGTTTTGAGATGTTACTACAACTTTGCTAACATGTATTTCAATGTCAAGTTGTGTGTTGTTTGGTGGTGTACAAACATTATTTCCAGATGCAGAATGTTTAAAACCAGAATTAAGTACAGCGGTAACACCACAAACATGCGAAATAGTACAAAAATCTGTGAAAACAAAGTATATTGCTTAAAAGAATTCTTATGAATAAAGACACTTTGTTTCCAGAAAATGTGGAATTCATTCCACCGGTGTAAATTTTATTGTATTGTTGAGAGAAATAGGTACTGCCTTTGAAACAGCTATTTTTTGCACCTTGTTGTGAAAAAGAGCATCTCAAGGTCAGCTGTGTGTTGTATAGCCATGTTGAGAAATTAGTACTGCCTTTAAAATGGTTAATATTTTTGCACTTTCTTGTTAAAAAAAAACAAACAAAAAAAAACAAAGCAGTTTAAGGGCAGCTTTTTTTGTATAGGTATGTTTCCATCATTCATGTTGAATCATTAGGATATTTTAAATAAATAATGGACATACATTTGTTTGGCTACTTTATTAATTAGTAATGTATGATGCATCGATAATCGTGATAATCGTGATCATCGTCAATACCGTGATCATCGTTCAATAATCGAATTGTAGCACCCTGAATCGTAATCGAATCGTGGAGTCCCTAAGATGGCACACCGCTAATTAATATCTCAAAAACGAATGAAGCATAAACCATTGACACCATTTTTAATCAGATTGGGGGGCTGGTTGACCTCAGATTGACCTATAAAAGAATTGTAAATATCTCAAAAACGATAGCAGCACAAACAAAACTTTCAGCATAAATTTAGCACAAATGATTGACATCATTTTTATTTAAATTTGCGTCTGATGGGGGGGTGTTTAGGGAATGTATTAAAAGCTCTGAAGAAATGAAGGAGGATGAGTGCTTCAAAATCAACAGGAAGTGACAAGAAGATGCAAAAAGTGCAAAATATCTAATCATCTACTGGTATTTCTACACAAGTATGTTTACGTTACCTGTGGAGTTGCGCCTCTTCTTTCGGTAGCTGCCCAGGATGGCTCGAGGGGACGTGGCCAGGCTCTGCAGGGTAGGCGAGGGGAGCACCTCTGCCGGGTTGAACTCGGGAAGCTCGGCAAAACGCTCCTCGAAGTAAGTTTCCGACAAAAGCCTGGACGGAATAAGTGAGTGAGTGAGCAAGGTTCCTGAATGGGCTCTGACTTCTGTTCACACTCACTTGTCGTGAGAATCGGGCGTCTTTTTGAGCGGCGGGGGTCGGAACTTTATCCTCTTAGAGGATGATGCTGGCTCTCTTTCAGCGGGTGGAGGAGGAGGCGGGTCCAAACCCAAAGATGGCAGCAGAGGAGGAACCTGTGATGAGGAAGAGAAAACATTTTATTGCATTTCATTTGATTTTTTGAAACGGTTCAGTGAAGGAAACAAAATATTACCAAAATATTAATAATAAAACAGCAAAGTTCAACTAGCCTCACCTCTTCATCTTTCTCCATCTCTCCTCGTTTCTCATCCTTGCTTTCATTCATCTTCTGCTCACTTTCATTTTCCTCCTCCTCTCCCACCATTTCTTCCTCAAGTTTGACACTTTCCTCCTTGAATTGACCAATGTTGTCATCTACTTTTTCTAGACATGAAGGAAAATTTGCAATTTGACAGTCCATCACCACCAACTTAATCCTGACATACTGTCGTGCGCTGAGGCATTGAGAATCATGAGTAATGTAGTTTTACCTCTAATCTCCATGACATCTTGATCTCCTTCCTTCTTGACGCCCGTATCGCTAAACTCTTTCTTCATTTCAACCTCTATGGCGGCGGAGGGCTTCGCCAGATCCGTAGCGGGTGATGTGGTTGTCACGGAAACTGTGCCGGTCGCCAACGGGGCAGTGGGTCCAGTGGGGTGAATGGTGGTAAGATCCTGATGAGGAAAACAGTCAAACAGTTAACATTAAGACGTATGAAAAACACTTTGACACAATCTATTTTTATGTGTGGCATAGAACCTGTTAAATGTTAAACACGTTTACGCATATCATATTACGCAAGTTCTCCCACTTGAAAATATTAGAGAGGCCTGTAATTGTCAACATGGGTAAACCTCAACCATGAGAGACAGAATGTGAAAAAAAAAAAAAAACAGAAAATCACATTGTTTGATTTTTAAAGAATTTATTTGCAAATCATGGCGGAAAATAAGTATTTGGTCAATACCAAAAGTTCATCCCAATAATTTGTTACGTACCCTTTGTTTGCAATAACGGAGGCCAAACGTTTTCCGTAACTCTTCACAAGCTTTTCACACACTGTTGCTGGTGTTTTGGCCCATTCCTCCATACAGAGTTCCTCTAGAGCAGTGATGTTTTGGGGCTGTCGTTGAGCAACACGGACTTTCAACTCCCTCCACAGATTTTCTATGGGGTTGAGATCTGGAAACTGGCTACGCCACTCCAGGACCTTGAAATGCTTCTTAAGAAGCCACTCCTTTGTTGCCCTGTCTGTGTGTTTGGGATTATTGTCATGCTGAAAGACCCAGCCACGTCTCATCTTCAATGCCCTTGCTGATGGAAGGAGATTTTCACTCAAATCTCTCAATACATGGCCCCATTCATTCTTTCCTTTTCACAGATCAGTCGTCCTGGTCCCTTTGCAGAAAAACCGCCCCAAAGCATGATGTTTCCACCCCCTTGCTTCACAATGGGTATGGTGTTCTTCGGATGCAATTCAGTATTCTTTCTCTTCCAAACACGAGAACCTCTGTTTCTACCAAAAAGTTCTATTGGTTTCATCTGACCACAACACATTCTCCAAGTCCTCTTCTGGATCATCCAAATGCTCTCTAGCGAACCGCAGACGGACCTGGACATGTACTTTCTTCAGCAGGGAGACATGTCTGGCAGTGCAGGATTTGAGTCCCTGGCTGCGCATTGCGCTACAGATAGTAGCCTTTGTTACTGCGGTCCCAGCTCTCTGTAGGTCATTTACTAGGTCCCCCCATGTGGTTCTGGAATTTTTGCTCACCTTTCTTGTTATTATTTTGACGCCACGGGGTGAGATCTTGCATGGAGCCCCAGATCGAGGGAGATTATCAGTGGTCTTGTATGTCTTCCATTTTCTACTAATTTCTCCCACAGTTAATTTCTTTACACAAAGCGTTTTACCTATTGCAGATTCAGTCTTCCAAGCCTGGTGCAGGTCTACAATTTTGTCTCTGGTGTCCTTCGACAGCTCTTTGGTCTTGGCCATAGTGGAGTTTGGAGTGTGACTGACTGAGATTTTGGACAGGTTTCTTTTATACCGATAATGAATTAAAACAGAAGCCATTAATACAGGTAACGAGTGGAGCCTCGTTAGATCTCGTTAGAAGAAGTTAGACCTCTTTGACAGCCAGAAATCTTGCTTGTTTGTAGGTGACCAAATACTTATTTTCCACTCTAATTTGGAAATACAGTCTTTAAAAATCAAACAATGTGATTTTCTGATTTTTTTCCCCACATTCTGTCTCTCATGGTTGAGGTCTACCCATGTTGACAATTACAGGCCTCTGTAATCTTTTGAAGTTGGAGAAGTTGCACAATTGGTGGTTGACTAAATACTTATTTGCCCCACTGTATCATATTTGAAGCCTCGTCACGCTGTCAATACGTCACCTATGTGCCATTGGCTGGTCTCATTTTAAAGTGCGAAAGTTGAGGTCCACATCCATTTTTACATGAAGTCAAACGGAAGATAAAGTCATTTGAGTTTCATAGTTTTATTTCCCTCATAAATAAGCATTAAAACGTTGCATGGACCATGCATTTATGTTCATGTATATATTAGGGCTGTCAAATTTATCGCATTAACGGGCGGTAATTAATTTTTTAAATTAATCACGTTAAGATATTTAACGCAATTAACGCATGCACGGCACGACCCACTCACGCATTGCCATTAACAACCTGTAACCACGCTGTTTTACTTATATACAGAGTTAAGAGGCAGCGTCAAGTGAGTGGAGTAGATACAAGCAGTCATTGGAGCCGTGCTTTTAATTGGTTAAAGCTTAGCATCTCTCCCACAACAACTACAAATATTGTGGGAAGCAACTGCGTGAAGGACAACAGGAGTTGATCTTTTTCTTAACACCCTATATTGTTCCCAACGCAGAGAAGATATATCAATTGCTGCCACAACACACAGTCATGGTTGCACCACTTCCAATCATGCATTTGGGCAGAACAGTTAAATCGCTACAGTATCATTTACTGAGAGCTCAACAAATACACTAGATGGCAATATTTAGTCACAATATACAAACACACATTTAGCCTTTAAGAATTACAAGTCTTTCTATCCGTGGATCCCTTTAACAGAAAGAATGTTAATAATGCTAATGCTATCGTGTGGATTTATTGTTATAATAAACAAATACAGTACTTGTGTACTGTATGTTGAATGTATATATCCGTCTTGTCTTATCTTTCCATTCCAACAATAATTTACAGAAAACTATGGCATATTTTAGAGATAGTTTGAATTATGACTAATTACGATGACCGTAATTGTCAGACTATAAGAAGCTACTTTTTCCTTCATTTTGAGTCCTGCGGCTTATAGTCCAGTGCGGCTTTTTTGTTGATTTATTTCGGTTAAAATGGAACACTTTATTTGACAGCGGTGTCATAAGACCATCATAATTGTCACATGACACTGGGCATTACTGAATGCTTATGTCATTAAGTGTCATCTGGCAAATGATGTCACTAACTCCATTTATGTCCAGCTTGAATTTTTACATCCAAAAGTGAGATAATTTGCCAGATAACACTAAATGACGTCTGTTATATGCTCATGACAGTGTCATATCATAATTACAATTGTCTAATGACAGTCTTATGGCGCCACTGTCAAATATAGTGTTACCAAATACCATAACTAGCAATAATGAAACAACTGGAACAGTAACTGAAGAAGTAATTTGCACAGAACATGAATTTTGATAGTTATTTGCATCTGTCGCGCTGCAATGCATGCTCGGAGGCATGTTGGACAACAACAGTGTTGACCGCAGGTGTTAGCAGAGGTTGACTGTCTCGCCCAAGGGAGCAGTGATGACCAAATGAAGCTTTGCAACCAAGTGGTTCGAAGCTTCATGGGGGTTCATTTGGTCTTATGAAAGTTGTTTGATTTTGCTGTCAAATGAAGTATTACCGGTTAATATCTTTTGGAGTTAATATCCCATAATACAGTGCGGACAGCTGCGGCTTATAGTCCGGTGTGGCTTATCTATGAACAAATGCCGTTTTCATGCAAATTTTTGTGGGTGGTGGCTTATAGTCAGGTGCGCCTTATAGTGCGAAAATTAGGGTAATTAATTTTTAAGCTGTGATTAACTCGATTAAAATTTCGATTAAACTTGATTAAAATCGTTTATCGGACAATTTTGAAAGTTGGCTAAATTGGGGGCTTGAGAGCGGAACTTCAAGTCACCTGAGTGTCACATTCAAGTGACTTGAACTTCCGCTCTGAGAAACCCAATATGGCCAAATTTCAAAATTGTTCGAAATGCATGTGTGATACAGCATTGGAAAGCTTAAAATCTCAATTTTCTGGAGGAAGAAAATTTTTGAACAAGAGGGCATTTAAAAAAAAAAAAGTTTTTTAAACAGCAAAACCCTATCTTGAGGTGAGAGCACGCGAGAGCAGAATTACAGACGCCATGACTTTAATGAGATATTATCGCGTACTTACGTCGCTTCGATCCAAAAACTCCATGTCGCATGTATCACTGAGTGTCAAGACACAGCGGTGAATGGCCACAGCTGAATTTTTGGGGGATTTTATGGGTGAAACATGATAATTTCACAAGTGTCGCGATGCAGAAATCACAGACATCAAGGAGTGGTCGAGATTTTCTTTTTCATATATTTACCCTTTTAAACGTTTTTTTTTTTTTTTTTTCTTTTCTTTTTTTGGATTGATTATTTATCATCTAACATATCGGAGAAAATGCGACAGTAACAAAAAAATACAATTAAATGATAGTTATGAGGTAGATATCCGTGACGTTTTTACAGACACCATTTTTTTCCCATGTGATGTAATTTGTTTAAAAGTTTAAAATTTTATCAATTGAGCTTTTTAATTTATAAATGGACACACTAACGAACTACCTTCAAGTCAAACTGAATTGCGAGCTGAAGTGCAGCCATCAAAAGACATGATAGAAATTGCCAAAATTGCTACATACAATTATAACAAAAGTCACTGTTAAATTTTAGTACCGGTAATCATGATGTAGCTGAAGATATTGTTCTTTGATTGCACCAGGTTATATGTTACAATATTACCAATAAATTCATATTATTTTACAAATTGAGTTTCATTTTTGTTTCATATTGCGCGCCATATACATAGTTGTAAGATTAGTCACCATTTTGTAAGGGCATACGTCACTATTTGTAAGATTGCCAACGGCCTCGGGTTGACATGTATGTATTTTACATTGTGTTTTATCATTAAACTACTGGACTCTTCTAAGCCATTTATACAGTTGTTTTAAGTACCGAACATCCAACTCTATGTTTTAAAGTTAGCATGATAGTAAACTTAACTGTGAGTGGCAATAAACTACTTAAAGCGGCAACATATTACTTGTACCTCAAATTTGTCCTTGCAGGTCAAAGTAAAAAAAAATATAAATACGGCCAAATGACCACATATCTAAAAAAAAAAAAATTCGCTTGTAACTTGTAAGTCAAAATAATAGCAATATAATTCTGGTGAAAAGGTTGTTAAAGTGAAGGGAGGAGCTTTATTTATTCAGGCCATGTCTATAAGTTTCGTCTGATAGAAAAAAGTGCTTTGCTGCCATCTTGTGGCAGATTTAAGGAGCAATGGCAATTACACTACTTGAGGATTTCTGTCCCAAAAAATACACAATACAGCATTTTATCCAAATAATATTCCTTCATTCATTTTCCGAGCTGTTTTCAAGCTGAGTAATTATAAAATAAAATTATAGATAAATAAATATTGATAATGATGTTCTATTTGTATTAAATTTATCTATTGTTCTTTACCTGGTTATTATCGGAGTTGGCTGTGGTGGTCTTGACGTTGTTGTTCTGGCCGGTCGTGGGGACCGCCGGAGTCAGCAGAGTGTGCCCGGCAGGTGCGATGGCAGTGAAGCCCAATGTTGTCAGAGGAGACGAGAGATAGGCAGTGCTAGGTGGTGGCGGTGGCATTGGAGCTTGTTGGGGTATCGCCGTGGTAACTCCAGGAACGGACTGGACGTAGGTGATCCTACAAAAATTACTGTCAGTAAACGGAATTCACAGTAGTGGCAAAATAAAAATGCTCAGGTAATATCAACCTGGTGGGCGGCGAGGTCAGGAGAAGGGTCTGCGGGGGCGAGGCGCCAGGAGTCATCACAGTCGCCATGGAAACAGGAAAGGGACTCCTATGGTGCACTACTGCTCCGTGAACGTTGCTCTGGACCATTGGCATGGGTGCAATCTGGATGATCTGTTGAGGACAGCGCATCAACAGGTTACCACTACAATTACATCATATTCAGTTGTGCTTACAGGCTTCCACTCACTGCCACGATTTGCAAGACGTGGATCATTCTTTTAAAAAATAAATGTGAATAATCAGGCAATACACATTAGGGCTGCAGCTATCGATTATTTAAGTAATCGATTATCAATCAGTTTAAATAATCGTTTATCGGATTACGAACATTTAATGCGTTGCAGAATAAATTTTAGGGAATGTAAAACAAAGGCTTGCTAGGATTGCATTTTCAAAAGGGCATTAAATGAGAATACAAAATAAAATTCCAGAGTGCTTTTTCAAATTATGCAGAATTGCGCTTTCATTTCACAAGAGCAAAAAATGCATTTAAAAATAAAATACCAGAGCTTAGCCTCAAATGGTATTAAAAAAATGACAGTGGAAGTACAATAAAAGCAAAATCCTGCTAGCTTAAATGCTATAAAACGCTAACTTTACTTTTCACACTGCTCTTCACAAACTGTTCAAACATATATACCCACAAAAAAACTGCTAAATATACCTCTAAACTATATTACAAATGCATAAACAATCATATTAGCTCAAACAAAAACTTATGTTGGCCTTAACAGGGAGCTATTGCCAATGCAAGGGTACTGTATCCACCCAAAAAATAAAACTAAATCCAAACACTTTCAAAACAAACACATTTGTTTGGGAAGCTCCAGCAAAGTTGTAGACTTCCACCTTGTTTCCAGTGGCGGGTCCATTTTGCACAGGAAGAGGTGGCGCCACCAAGGAGACGGGTGCATGTGGGGACGTGGTCCCGGCTCGGACAGTCGCCATGGGAACCAGCATCTTACTCTGCAGCTGGGCTTGAACTGATGAACAAAAGAATGAAAGCGTCGGGAAGAGAGAGAAAGATACGAATGAAGGCCAAAATTAAGCCATTGGTGGGCGGAGGTCACTGACACAGGCATGGAGGGCAGTTGGAGTGACTCATACATTAGTGGGCAGAATAGGATTGATCATCAATGGACAGCTTGAAGTGCTTGGTGCTTCATTTAGTCAGGTCAGAAGTTTTTTCAATGTAAAGAGATTAAAATGCTCTGCTACCATCTTGTGGCATTTGATGACAACTGACAACTACTTCAGTTATGGGTTAAATATGTGCAGATTTTTTCTATTTGTGGATATTTGTTACCTGTCTTTACTGAGATGTCAAATTTGTTCATACAATAAAAGTCTTTTTCATTACTTTTCCGTACTTACTACAATGAATGGAAATGCTCCTATGAAATACCATCTACTTCATCATGATATTGACGGGACACATTCCCCAGACACTGCACCACGCCTTCAAGTAGGGGGCCGTCCTACACTCTGCTTCAGTGGGTGGAAGTCGGTCGAAGTTATTCTCAAACACATGCAGCGATCCAACGCCGGATTTAGGTTGAAAAAGTACAAAAGCTGTACTGCATACAAACAGGAAGGATTGTCTCAGGAGTGATTTGTTTGAAGATTCAAGGTAATTATTATATTTTTCGTACCATGCATGCATGTTGAAACATTGTGAAAAAAATCAATGGGAGAAATTGACCGCTACGGCATTGGTGTCACAGTTCGCAATTATTATGTAAAATAAATGCCAACTGCCAAGTTTTTTTGCATTCAACCAACAATCGAGACCATCAAAGTGAGGTCTAACTGTAACTGTAGTCTTGAAACAAATCTGAATAAGGAAAAACATTGCAATGAAATAATGCAAACTGGTTAAACTTGAGAGTAGCTGAGATCTGTCATGACAGAACATTACTCCTCAAGTTCAGCATTCGCTTCAATGATATCTGGCGCCATCTAGTGTCGTGAATGGGTATAATGCCTCGACCCCGAATATAAGAGGACTCCCACTTTTTCAGTCTTATATTCGGGCCAATACGGTAGATCATTTCCTTGTTTCATGTCTAAACATAAACTAGGAATGGGATTAAGCAGTGTGAAGGCTGATGCGTTACGATATGTTTGCTGTCTGCAAAAGTGATACGCCTTGTGAAGTTTGTTACCGCCGTTTTTTCTTGTGTTCAAAGCGCAAATATTTGATCGCAGTAGCATACCACACGAATGCTATTTTTAGACCGTACGTCGCCATCTTAACCCGGAAGTGGGTCGACATAGACACGCCCTCGCATACAACTCATGTTATTACTCCTTTTTTCTGCTGGTAATCTTTCAAAAAAGAACATACCGAGTAAACACTGCTGCTATGGAACTTGTAGAAACCACTCTAGTCATTACGACAAATGAAGGATGTTTTCCTCATACATTTCCCGAAGCCAAAAACTCGGGAGGAAAAAATGTGAAGAACGGATCAACTTGTGCGGACGTCAAAAGACCAGTAACACCAGCAAGGTGAAGCAATTCGCAGTATGCAGTAAACATTTTGTTGGAGGCCGTGGTCCTACAGAGGATGAAGAGGTAAGCCATTTTGATAGCTTTACTTATTTTTTTAGCATGGCGTTTTGCCGTGCTGCTTCTGTCTGACAATGAATGACCAGAAAAAAATTCAAATGGTATCTGACTGCCACTGTTGTTACCTTTTCTGTTGTAAAAAACAACTTTAGTAAGGGGGCAGTGTAAATAAATTATAGAATTAAGATG
Organism: Corythoichthys intestinalis; assembly: GCF_030265065.1. Classification (NCBI taxonomy): domain Eukaryota; kingdom Metazoa; phylum Chordata; class Actinopteri; order Syngnathiformes; family Syngnathidae; genus Corythoichthys; species Corythoichthys intestinalis. The sequence continues at coordinate 27,250,659 of NC_080416.1, forward strand.
TTACTAATGAAAAAATTAAAAGTGTTCAATGGCTGTCACTGAGTAGCATTTGCGATCGCTACACAAAAATAGCAATGTAAATTACCCCAAAGAACGGTCAGAGACAACCAGAGGGTATAATATATAAGAGAGACAGGGCATATGGTAGTAAAGGATATATTCTTGAAACAGGAGAACGTCATTGTCAGAGGCGTAAGGCAATGCACACAAGAAAAAGGAGTTGATAAAAAAGCAACCTCTGGATCATTTGGCTTTTTTTCCCGTCTTTTTCAGCCCTCGACACTCAAGCCATCTCTTAAACTGAACATTTATATGTTTTTCCACATCTTTACCAGTGAAATTGGCACCAGGGACATCATTTTTGGACAAAATTGGTAGGTCTAGCTCAGTAAACATCTCGTTCGTACACTATTTCAATGCATTTACTATTAGGGACAAACGGGCGGTTGACCCGCCTAGCAACAATTGCTAACGTCATGAATATTAATGAGCAAAAGTGACAGGTTGCGTACGGTACGCCACCAAACTCAAAGATATTATTTTAATGGTGCCTCACCTCTGCATCCCGTTGCAGCTGTTACTCCCACACCAGAATTTGGGGTGCCATTGGCCGACGGTGGGGCATCGGTGGGCATCGAGCCCCCTTGCTGGCAAGTGAGCTGAGGAGGGGAGGGGCTATGGGGGGCCGGCAGGATGTACTTGGGACCAGTGGGGGGCATTGACACAGGGGAAGTGGTGGTGTTGGGTCTGATGACAGCGAGTGGGGGCGGCTGGGCGTGGGGCAGGAGCTTGACGGGCTGGGTGGACAGCAAGGAGCCCCCAAAAACTAAGCCAGCACCTGTGGAGGCGGATGACAGATACCCACCCCCTGCGGTGATAGGCAGCTGCTGGCCTCCGATCAGAATGGTAGCTTTCGTATCTGGGGTCGGGGAGCTGAGGGTGACGGCACTTTGGATTGGGTGCACTACAGCCTGGCTGGCAGGTGCAGAGCCCCCCGTGGGCAGGCATGCCATCCCACCACCTTCTACTCGAACGGAGCCTCCTTTGATGTCCTCTTCTGCTGCATTTTCGGGCGTCTTCCTCGTCCTCTCACACTCGTCGTGAGGGGTAGGAAGCGAGGGGGAGGGGTGGGAGGAGCGAGCCAGGGGCTGTACGCCATGCTGGAGGCGAGGGAGATGGAGATCAAAAGCAAAAGTTGAATATGAAATCTCTTGACTTTTTAACGGTGTTTGCATAAAGTTAGAATGTACTTTATGTATAATATGCTTCGTTCTAGAGCTGGGTGATATGGCCTTAAACTAAAACCTCGACTTACTGGTTTCTATTTTGCTTATCTAAAAAGCAGATTATAACGACATTATCCGAAACAAGTTTTTCTTTTACCCCTTCTGGGTTTTTCTTTATTTCTCATGATACCAAACCCTCTTTGATGCTGTTTTTTAGACCGTTTACATGTTTACCGTTTACGCTGTGACAACAATTGTGTTGCAGAATGGCCTCGCCTTTATACGGTGACAGCGAAAACGGAAGACGAAGACGCAAACATTTGATTCCAGGCTCCAAAGCGGAAGGATTCGATTGCGGGGCTTGCTCCGCAACCATATAAATGGAAAGCTCTCGCACCGATGACGTCAGCACTCGCACACGTCACTTTGGGCGTGCGCAGCGCTGCTACCAAACATTAAAAACAGCAAAGATGGCGGAATTTCGGCTTTGATTTGCTGTTTTAAAAAAAAAAAATATATATATATTTAATGTTTGTATTTTGTAGTTTCTATTAAGAAAAATGGTTGTTTCATTTTTTTTTTTTTTTTTTTCCCCCTCCGGGAGTTTTTGTAGCTGCAAGACGCTGAACACTGTTTTAGCCTTTCTGGAGACCCAAGAGTCAACTACGCCTGTACTCTACTGAGCGTAGGCTTTCTGCCCGATTATCAATCGGTAAGAGTTTTGACTGTTCTTGTGTGCTTTAACAGTAGCGCGGGGATTTTAGAAGCAATCTAGCGCTGGCGTCATTGTTCTTGTTTTCTTCCTTTTTCTATATTAAACATTGTATTATTTGCAAAAGTGTGCCTGTTACTGACTCGCTGCGAACCCGGAAATTTCGTAAAACATTTTGGTGTCCAGGAAGTTCATCATTCGCCGTCACCTTGTAAATCTGCACTGCCCCCAAGGGCCTGGCATGAATACTACATTGTTTTCACTTGGAATTGCAACATCGTTTGAATGGAGACGGAAACATATAAATGCAAACATGAAATTTGTCGTATTCTCAGAGCGTCACCATGTAAACAGCGCCTTTTTCTGATTATTAATAAGCATTACATCAACTTTATTAAGTAAGTTATTAGTTGGAAAACGTCCGTTTTGTCACATATACGCAGAGGTGGATAGTTACAGTTACTCCGTTACATTTACTTGACTAACTTTTTGAAAAAAAAAAGTACTTTTAAGAGCAGTTTTACGAAGCCATACTTTTTACTTGAGTAGATTTGTGAAGATGAAACGCTACTCTTACTCTGCTACTTTGGGCTACACTACGTTTGTCCTTTTTAATCTCCATAGTCCTCATTAAAATATGAAAACCTATAAATGTTTGGGTGGTGTTAGTTAAAGCAGACATTGTTTTTTCATCTGTTAGATTTTGACAAATATCAGATCACTTTTGATGGTGATTTAATGCAGAAATGTGAGAAATTCCAAAAGGTTCAGATGCTTTTTCATACCACTGTATTAGATGTTACTTTTTTTCTTACCAAAGATGCCAACATTGGCTCTACCAGTTTAACCAATGAGACATCGCAAAAATAATCACGACTCCATTACAGTGATCCTTTGTTTTTTTTGCTGTCAATGGGGACCAGAACCCGCCTCGATAAGTGGAAAAACCGCAAGGTAAACCCCCCACCCCTCAATTTTTTTCAATGTATTTATTCAGATTTAGCACTGGAAAAAGATACATAGATTACATTACATACATTTTCGCTCTTTTTTGTAAAGTATCATTTAAAAAAAACGTATGTATACATATATATATATATATATATATATATATATATATATATATATATATATATATATATATATTAGGGCTGTCAAACGATTAAAATTTTTAATCGAGTTAATTACAGCTTAAAAATTAATTAATCGTAATTAAGCGCAATTAATTGCAATTCACACCATCTATAAAATATGCCATATTTTTCTGTAAATTATTTTTGGAATGGAAAGATAAGACAAGATGAATATATACATTCAACATACGGTACATAAGGACTGTATTTGTTTATTATAACAATAAATCAACAAGATGGCATTAACATTATTAACATTCTGTTAAAGTGATCCATGGATAAAAAGACTTGTAGTTCTTAAAAGATGAATATTAGTACAAGTTATAGAAATGTTATATTAAAACGCCTCTTAATGTTTTCGTTTTAATAAAATTTGTAAAATTTTCAATCAAAAAATAAACTAGTAGCCCTATTCTGTCCTCAATGTGTGTGAGTACACAAATTGACAGATAGCTAACATAAGTTCCAAAAAGAAATCAGACGGTGTGGCAAAGTTGCATGGGCTTTACTGAAGTCATCTCTTTTTGACAGGAGCACGTTTCTTGTATTTTTGTAAAACTGAAAATAACAAGGCAATGTGTCAATAACTTGCATAAATCACAAAATAACATAAAATGTACACACACGTGTCCATTTGAGCAGTAGCACTAGCCAATTAGCTCACAAGCATCTAACAATGTAACTGCATTTCACCATATATGTGAACAAATTCAAATACACATCATCAATAACTATCTAATGCTCATGAATATAAACAAAGGAGGAATATAACTCACAAGCGATGCATGTATTAGACACAAACAGTGTGATGGGGCTATGAGAACTGCCACTGAATACTGGATGCGGACGTTAGCTGGTCTGAATAGCACTGTCTATTAGTGTGTGTTCGCGTCGACATATAATCAATCACGTCAGAAAAGCGCGCCGAAACCCAAATAATCAGCTGCACTGAATCGCCAGCAGAGGTCGACATTACGCCTCATAACATATGCAAGTCACACCCAAGCGCCAGCAGAGGGCGGAAAAACTCCATAAAACATAATTAACAAGTTGGCCTTTCACTGTACTGACATTTAAATCTGTCTGAGTGGGCCTAGTGCGTTAATTGCGTCAAATATTTTAACGTGATTAATTAAAAAAATTAATTAACGCCCGTTAACGCGATAATTTTGACACCCCTAATATATATATATATATATATAAATATATATATATATATATATATATATATATATATATATATATATATATATATATATTCTAATATATGGTTTTTAAGCACTTAAATGTAATAATTATTTTAAGTTTTAAACATGTTACTGTCCCACCGAATTATTTTTAAACAAGAATAGTACAAAAATGTTTGTGTTTATTAAATGCTTCATTGATTGAGTCCACTCAAATCCGCTCAAGTTGCTCACTGACACATAATGCGTTGCCACAGCAACTGTTTAACAAGTTAAACGATGATTGATGCATGCGGCATTTTGAAGTTTTGGCTTTAAAGCGTTTCTGGCCAGATCAAACCTTAACGTCTGTCAATCATCGTTAACTTTAATAAGCAACTCCAGTGCACTGCTTGACCAAGAAAAGCGGCAGGAGCGAAAGTGAGGGACTACGTGATCGCATCGGGGACAACTCTATAAAATTCAGCATTTATTTATTTATTTATTAATTGGAAGAAAAAAAATCTGCGATGGACTGAGGGAAGTTTGAAGCGCAAAGTAGCGAGGGATCACTGTATATCAGACTCAAGCTTGCTGTTCTATGATCACGCTGGCCAGTTCAATCACATGGTGTCTTTAAAGCACTGTAGAAAATGAAGTATTTGACATAGAGCACCACCGTCAACATGACTTGAAAGCGTGGATTTTAATCTCTCTCCCAGTTTTTATTGACCACAAAACCAGAGGTATGATCCTTTTAGTTTCATAATAAGAAATATGTTTTCTCCACGAAAGGCACACTTTGGACGAATAATGCTTCATTTCTGTAGATTTTTTTGTCTCATGGCATAATTCAATGATTTTTTTTTTTTTTTTTGTATTTCTTTGGCTTAATGTGGTTATGTAATAGGTTATATAGTATGGTACAATAATAACTGGTCATATAGATAAGTTTGTGCTGAGAAAAAAAACTTTAAAAAATGTTACTCATTACTTGAGTAATCTTCTGATCATATACTTTTTTGCTTGTACTTAAATACAATTTTTGGATGACTACTTTGACCTGAGTAATATTAACACTTTTTGCCTACTCTACTCACCTCTGCATGTACTTGAGGTTAAGGAGTACTGTACTTCTGCCAAAAAATATTTAAGGTACCGTTCAATTTGTATCTTATCACCTATAGTGAAAATGTCTAGAGCGTCCCGTATCAAGCTATTGCAGTTGGACATTTTTATACCAGGCTATCAACTCTTTCGGTGTCATTGACGATAATAGATGTCTAATTATGAGGCTCGTTTTCAATGTGAACTTAAATTAATTTATTAGTAGACGTCCAATCCATTTGAATTGGGAAGGGGAGTAGCGAATGAATATTTGTTCATTCATTTGCAGCAGTCCTTTGCAGTGCTTTTGAAAAGTAGTATATTGTAGTTGACTACAATATGATTAAAGTGTAATCGAGGTCATTTAATCAATGATGATGTTGATACTTTTTCAGCACAGTACAGCTAGACACAAAAAAATACGTCATTTGTTCTTCAAGCGCCAAACGTCAATGCGGCGTAGTAAAGTCGTTGGCAACACCGACTGTGCTTCTGTGAAAATTGATTCAACACCCAGCTCAATATGATCTGATGCTTTTAAGCACCTACTTGTGCTTTTAATGATTTTTTTTTTTTTTAACGCTTCATTCAATTGTTTTAAATGTCCTCTTTAAATATAAAGTTGAATGGCCGTACCTGGCCGTCGTGTTCATCTTCTTCACTGTCCGTTACTCTCTCCTTACACTTGAGGTCAATGGAGCCTTCGGGACATGAATCCTCTGAAGACAGGACACAAATGACAGTTCCTTTCAAAGAGCTCTCACCTTACTCGACTCAAGTTTGTACTGAAATGCCACTGTCATGTACTGCTATTGCCACAACATTGTCACATGCATATCACCAAGTAATACAGTGGGGCAAATAACTTTTTTGTCAACCACCAATTGTGCAAGTTCTCCTATTTGAAAAGATTAGAGAGGTCTGTAATTGTCAACATGGGTAAACCTCAGCCCATTCCTTTATGCAGATCACTCTAGAGCAGTGATGTTTTGGGGCTCTCGTTGGGCAACACGGACTTTCAACTCTCTCCACAGATTTTCTATGTGGTTGAGATCTGGAGACTGGCTAGGCCAATCCAGGACCTTGAAATGCTTCTTACAAAGCCACTCCTTTGTTGCCCTGGCTGTGTGTTTGGGATCATTGTCATGCTGAAAGACCCAGCCACGTCTCATCTTCAATGCCCTTGCTGATGGAAGGAGATTTTCTCTCAAAATCTCTCGATACATGGCCCCATTCATTCTTTCCTTTACACAGATCAGCCCCAAAACATGATGTTTCCACCCCCATGCTTCACAGTGGGTATGGTGTTCTTCGGATGCAATTCAGTATTCTTTCTCCTCCAAACACGAGAACCTGTGTTTCTACCAAAAAGTTCTATTTTGGTTTCATCTGACCATAACACATTCTCCCAGTCCTCTTCTGGATCATCCAAATGCTCTCTAGCGAACCTCAGACGGGCCTGGACGTGTACTGGCTTCAGCAGGGGGACACGTCTGGCAGTGCAGGATTTGAGTCCCTGGCGGCGCATTTGTTACTGTGGTCCCAGCTCTCTGTAGGTCATTCACTAGGTCACCCGTGTGGTTCTGGGATTTTTGCTCACCATTCTTGTTATCATTTTGACGCCACGGGGTCAAGATCTTGCAACGAGCCCCAGATCGAGGGAGATTATCAGTGGTCTTGTATGTCTTCCATTTTCTAATAATTGCTCCCACAGTTGATTTCTTTACAACAAGTGTTTTACCTATTGCAGATTCAGTCTTCACAGCCTGGTGCAGGTCTACAATTTTGTCTCTGGTGTCCTTCGACAGCTCTTTGGTCTTGGCAATAGTGGAGTTTGGAGTGTGACCGACTGAGGTTGTAGACAGTTGTCTTTTATACAGATAATGAGTTAAAACAGGTGCCATTAATACAGGTAACGAGTGGAGTTAGAAGAAGTTAGACCTCTTTGACAGCCAGAAATCTTGCTTGTTTGGAGGTGACCAAATACTTATTTTCCACTCTAATTTGGAAATAAATTATTTAAAAATCAAACAATGTGATTTTCTGTTTTTTTTTTTTCCTCTCTCGACTTTCTGTCTCTCATGGTTGATGTTTACCCATGTTGACCATTACAGGCCTCTCTAATCTTTTCAAGTAGGAGAACTTGCACAATTGGTGGTTGACTACTTATTTGCCCCACTGTATGAAGGATTTAGCGAAGGTTTTTGGGCTGTTGAATGATTAACAAATTATAATGTATTCTTATGGGAATAGCTCGCTCGACATACGACTATTTCGACTTGCAAACTAGGTCCTGGAAGGAATTAAATTCGTATGTAGAGGTACCACTGTATTATCATGACATCACCACTTGCTGCTAGTCACTTATTCACTTTATTCCCATTGGACATTGTAATCTCTGTTTTTGTATTAGCCTTATTGTACTTTTGTTTTATGTGGTGCACATTGTGGCGAAGCTTTAAATCTCATACTCTGTACAATGACATTAAAAGCTTTCTATTCTATTCTATTCTATTCTATTCTATTCTATTCTATTCTATTCTATTCTATTCCAATTCCCATGACATGTTAGCATTAGGCTTAAACTACTGTATGTGCTTTATTGAACACTTGAACACTTCAATATACAATGTTTGATGCTAATTTGTACAGTAGCCGTCGACTGGAGTTGATAAATAAACAGCTTGAAAGGAAATAATTTCTTGTCATATTTGAAGAACTAATCACGCGCCACCAAACTAACCACATCACATTGCGGGAGAATATATCAACACACATAAGGGAAGTTTTAGAAGTTTCCCACTTCATTGTTTTGTTCAGAAGAAAATCCCCTAAAATTCCTGTGAAATTTTAAGGCTGTCAGAGCGATTGGTGAAATGGAACTTTCATTTTATCCTATGAGAAATCATTTTCTGGGATATTACCAAAGAGTAAATGGAGAAAAAAATGGTATTCAATTGAGGTGGGACTCTTGGGGCGCCTAATGATTCGATTACGATTCAGAGGCTACGATTAGATTATAAATCGATAATTGATGCTCCCCCCTTCCCCAGCTATTAGCTGCTTTTAATGTTCCGTACATTAGTTACAAAAATTGTACAAAAATCCTCTCAGGCTTAAAAAAAACTACGATTTCAGGAGCAAGTTAACAGTTTATAAGAGTAAATAAAAGTCCCCATTCTGTATCAGCAGCTTTAAACTACATTCAATTAATTAATTTTGTGAATCAACCGTTTAAGTGGTTAAAATTGCTCCCGTTATGCCATAATTTCCCTTCTGTCTACTTTCGACATGTGTAACTTTTAAAACTGTTTCATCATTTAAAGATAGATTAAAGTCAAGATTGTGCCGATTTAGGAGTACTTTAGATAAAAAGTTAATTAGTTTCGCTCGGAAGGTTCGCTACAACAGCCTTCCAGAGAAGTCTATTGCTTTAAAATGGCGGCTGTTTACTAATGCCGACGGGTCTGTCATTTCGCATCTAGTTCTTTATACATGTGATATCTACCGTAGCATTATGTGGGCTTAGTTTGTAGCGGCTTTTGACCACAGTAAGGTATTATTGTTTTTTTATCTAGCGGCATGAGCTGAGCCAGGGCCGTGAGTTGAGCATGATGTTTACTCTCGGCCCGTTCCTCATTGCGTCCCGAAGACCACGCTGACTGTGTTTTAGTTCCGCTTTACTTGGCTTACTTCAATAATCGGAATTTGGATGTTTAGGAATCGTTCTCGAATCTTCCACGGCCGAATCGTGAATAATCTAAGAATCGGAAATTTCGCACACCCTCTAGTATTCAATATGATATTTAAAACAAAACAAAAAAATCATGCTCACACAATTTTTGTCTGTAACATTTTTCGCACATATTTCATACAAATAAATAATTTCTCACCCATGACATCATCATCTCCCTCTTCTTCACAGATGACCATACGCTCCTCGTCGCTGGTGACATCCTCACTAGCGCCACCCTGATGGAGGGAGGACTGAGGCAGTGTTCGGTTGCGGAAAAAACTGGGCCCATCCTCCTGACGAAAAATACACAATTTTCAATTTTCTTTCGATGGTTAACATTTGTTTTTTCGAAAAGTAATTACACTGTATAGGGCGGAAAACACTATGGTGACTTGAAGTTCCACTCTGAGACCCCCAATTTGGCCAAATTTCAAAATTGTCCGATATGCATGTGTGATACATCATTGGAAAGCTTAAAATCTAAATTTTCTGGGGGAAAAAACATTTTGAACAGGAGGGCATTTAAAAAAAAAAAAATTTAAACAGCAAAACCCTAACTGGAGGTGAGAGCCCGCGAGAGCAGAATTAAAGACGCCACGATTTTAACGAGATATTATTGCGTACTTACCTTGCTTCGATCCAAAAACTCCATGTAGCATGTATCACTGAGTGTCAAGACAAAGGTATGAATGGCCACAGTCGGATATTTTTGGGATTTTATGGGTGAAACATGGTAATATAACAAGGGTCGAGATGCAGAAATCGCAGACAACAAGGAGTGGTTGAAATTTTCTTTTTCATAAAGTTACCCTTTTAAATGTTTTTTTTTCAATTATTCTTTGTTTGGATCGATTATTTATCATCTAACATATCAGAGAAAATGTGACTAACAAAAAAAACAAACAAAAAAAAACAAACAAAAAAAAAAACAATTAAGCGATTGTTATTAGGTAGATATCCGTGACTTTTTTACAGACGCCATTTTTTTCATTGTGACGTAATTTGTTTAAAAGTTTAAATTATGCGAGTGAAAAAATTTTTTAAAGTCAATTTTTTAAAACGAAATATTAGACATCAATTAATGGTTCTAGGCTTAAAGTGACAGACATTTCAAATAATAAATACGATTACTTACCTTCTTTTTATGGCTAGGTTAAAACAAAAGCGGTTGCGCGTCGTCTGTAAACAGGGGTTTCCAGGGTAAAACGGACAAATTAAAAATAGTTCAGAGGCTTAGTGTGCCATGAATCTGCTATGGCAGCATATAGAAATATTGTTCTATCAAACACAACAGTTGTTTTGGCTTAAAATACAGCAATTTTTAAGAGGGGTGCAAGAGCAGAAACTGCTTTTTCAGCCTTGTCTGTGTATTCCGCCATATGTTTTTGATTATTTCATTGAAAATGTATGTTAATGCTGAACAAAAAAAAAAACAAAACAAAAACAAAGTTCAATTAAATCATAAATTATCGTGACCATCCCAGTGGAATAAAAGATTACATTCTGAGTAACTAACTTGTAACTGTAACTACATCAAAGGTCAGAAAAGGAATTTTGTGATAACATGTTTCATACTTTAATGGAGTGCAGACTCTTACCCAGGGGTCAGCAACCTGCGGCTTGGGGGCCACATGCAGCTCTTTGAACTCTCTGACGCGGCTCAGTTTTATATTAAATTATTGAATTTTTGATGTTGTTATAGTAGGTAGACCAAGTCAGGCTCACTGCTTTGTGTGCTTGTTAGCGGAACACTCACGAAGGTCAAGCCAATAACAGGCGAAAAGACTTGTGGGTAACACCTTCTGAGTGGCAACCGTGACTTTACACAGTTGGTGAATTCATAACCTGCGAGAGTGTGTAAAAAGGGAGAGTTTATTCTGCTTAGTAAAAGCAGACAAAACTCCTTTGTTATGTGCAAGGGCATAGGTTTGGTCTAAAAATTGGTAGGGACGATATAACAGCATAACCTGCATATACACTTTTTTTGCTGGGGATGGGACATTTATAAGACCAAACAGACTGGGTGAATGAGGGTCTGGGTTCCATTTCTCACCAAAATGAATCCAATTAATTGATAGGCTAAATCAGGGGTCCCCAAACTACGGCCCGCGGCATTTGGTAGAGCCCCCTGAACAAAAAAATAATAATTTTTTTTCTTTTCAGTAGTGTTATTTATTTCCTGGCTTTTTTCTGTGAAGAACCCAGAGAGGGTTATTTGGTTATTATCTATTTAATTAATAGTGTTATATTATATTATATTTAGGGCTGTCAAATGATAAAAATTTTTAATCGAGTTAATTACAGCTTAAAAATTAATTAATCGTAATTATTCGCAATTCAAACCATCTATAAAATATGGCATATTTTTCTGTAAATATTTCTTGGAATGGAAAGATAAGACACAAGACGGATATATACATTCAACATATGGTACATAAGTACTGTATTTGTTTATGATAACAATAAATCAACAAGATGGCATTAACATTATTAACATTCGGTTAAAGCGTTCCATGGATAGAAAGATTTGTAGTTCTTAAAAGATAAATGTTAGTACAAGTTATAGAAATTTTATATTAAAACCCCTTTTAATGTTTTCGTTTTGATAAAATTTGTAAAATTTTCAGTCAAAAAATAAACTAGTAGCTCGCCATTGTTGAAGTCAATAATTACACAATGCTCATGTGGTGCTGAAACCCATAAAATCAGTCGCACCCAAGCGCCAGCAGAGGGCGACAAAGCACAAAAAAAAACACCAGTAACAAGTGGACATTACACTGTGCTGTCATTTTAATTTGTTTGAGCGGGGCATGTGCGTTAAATGCGTCAAATATTTTAATGTGATTAATTTAAAAAAATAATTACCGCCCGTTAACGCGATAATTTTGACAGCCCTAATTATATTATTATTATTTTATTTACTTTGTTCCGTGAAGAATCCAGAAAGGGTTATTTGATTGTGGCTTTCTGAAAAACAATACATTTTTACATTTAGGCACTCCTGCAATCGTCACACCTTTTCTGTTACAAACTGACCCCGGCCCCTTATCAGAGAAGGGAAAAGTTATGTGGCCCTCACAGGAAAAAGTTTGGGGACCCCTGGGCTAAATAAATCTGTATTCACTTATACTAACTTTCCTGTGTATTGGTTGAGGTGATACACTGTTCGATTCAAACCTTTGTCTTCAAAAACTACTAAAGAAACATTCTGAAAACTTCCAGAACAAATGTCTGGATTTTATTTGCAAATTTAAATTGCAATTTTTGAACACAAATTATATTAACATACATAAGAAATACACATTTGTTAATCATCAATTCTATAATCCATCTATAAAGGGGTAATCCTTCGTTCACTACATTTCTGCCAGTTTGAGTAACGTTAACAGTAGAAAACATACAGGAGGATATTTCTCTCAACGCAGCTTTCTCCTTGAGTTCGAGAAATTCACACAGATTAATGTTATGCTTACTCTGATGCAGGGCGGACTATATCAAAATTAGTGGCGTGTTCCCCGACCTCCACAACATTGACATCTTTTTACATTACTTACAGTGGCTTCTGCTGGCGGGAAAAAAAAACTTCTAATATCCCTAGTCTTTAAAGGGGGTGGAGGAGGCGCCATGTTGTATTTCTATTGGGCTGTGAATGCGTGTGTGTGTGTGGGGGGGGGGGGTCAAGTCATCAGCCAATGAAACGTGCGTTTGAGGGGAAAAAATGGACTGGCAGTTCACCAAGTGAAAAGGGGTCAATGGTAAGTCTAACATAATGAAGTACTGTAATTCACTTAATAATGGTCGGGTCATTTCTTCTTATAACATATGGGAAGACAATCTAAATGACTTATATAACTGAAGCCATTATATAATGCAAATAGGGTTGCTTAAAAGTTGGTGGGGACAATTTCAGCATCCTGAAAAGTTGGTAGTATTATGTCCCTACCGTCCCTATGCAAACCTACGCCCTTGGTTATGTGAAATACAGACCACAGGAATAAAATAACTATTTGAACACCCTGCTATTTTGCAAGATCTCCCACTTATAAATCTTGGAGGGGCTGAAATTTCATCGTAGGTGCTTGTCCAATTGAGAGAGATAATCTAAAAAGAAAAATCTAGAAATCACAATGTATGATTTTTCAACTATTTATTTGTGTGATATGGCTGCAAATAAGTATTCGAACACCTGAGAAAACGAATGTTAATATTTGGTACAGTAGCCTTTGGTCAAAAAGTCAAATGTTTCCTTTAGTTTTTCACACTGCAGGAGGGATCTTGGCCCGCCAATCAGTCATTTTTCTGGGCTGTTGCTGAGAAAACACAGAGTTTGACCTCCCTCCAAAGGTTTTCTATTGGGTTTAGGTCTGGAGCCAGCTAGGCCATTGTAGAACCTTGTTATGCTTCTTACGGAGCCACTCCTTAGTTTTCCTGGCTGTGTGCGTCGGGTCAGTGTCATGTTGGAAGACCCAGGCACGACATCGTCAATGCTCTGACTGAAGGAAGGAGGTTGTTCCCCAAAATCTCACAATACAGGGCCCCATTCATCCTCTCTTTAATACAGTGCACTAGTCCTGTCCCATGCAAAGAAAAACACCCCCAAAGCATGATGCTACCACCCCCATGCTTCACAGTAGGGATGGTGTTCTTGAGATAGTACTCATCATTCTTCTTCCTCCAAACACGGTTAGTGGAATTATGACAAAAAAGTTCTATTTTACTCTCATCTGACCACAGGCCTTGCTCCCATGACTCCTCTGCATCATCCAAATGGTCATAGGCAAACTTAAGACAGGCTTTGACACATGCTGGTTTAAGCAGGGGAACCTTCCATGCCATGAATGATTTCAAATCATGTCGTTTAGTGTATTACCAACAGTAACCTTGGAAACGGTGGTCCCAGCCCTTTTCAGGTCATTGACCAACTCCTGTCGTGTAGTTCTGGGCTGATTCCTCGCCTTTCTTAGGATCATTGAGACCCCGCGAGGCGATATCTTACATTTGGCTTCATTCTGCTTGAGATGTCATGTTTAGCTTCTTCCATTTTCTAATGATTGCTCCAACAGTGGACCTTTTTTCACCAAGCTGCTTCGCAGCCCTTTCCAGCCTCGTGGAGGTGAACAATTTTGTCTCTGATGACAGCTCCAAATTTGAGTCTTAATGATTGTATGGGGTGGACAGGTGTTTTTATGCTTTTATCAACATCAAACAAGTGCATTTGATTCAGGATATTATATGGAGTGGAGGTGGACTTTCAGTAGGCGGACTAACAGTTCTTTCAGGGTCAGAATTCTAGCTGATAGACAGGTGTTCAAATACTTATTTGCAGCTGTGTCTATGTATAAACTGTATATATATATATATATATATATATATATATATATATATATAGTCAAATCTCGAGCTGGCTCACGATAGGATATGATTTGCGATATAAGGCTCACAATAACAATGATCTCACGATATGGCGATACAACAATTATTGCTACATGGGTCAGCAAATCAGTCTACAATATTTAATGAAAATAGACAGAAACATAAGCTCTTTTCATCTTTCTATTGTGAATTGAAATCAGTTCATCACTAGGAGACATTCAATCCATTTGATGTGGGAGGGTGGCAGCGAATACGTTCATTTGCTGCAATCCCGCTATTAATTTTGGGCCATTTCAGGTCATTTTCTGTTCATTTTCTTTCACTGCCTCTTGATTTATTGGCATTTGTGGGTCACTTCCTTTCGATTTTTGGTTACTCACCAGCAAATGACCTATGAATGTCCCAAAATGAATATGAAGTGATTTAAAACCAACAAGAAGTGACCTGTAAATGCCACCAACACTTTTTCGAATAGTGTCACCCTTTTAAAATGATATTTCGATTCCTGGCGGAAACATATCGATAACCTTGTGGGAAAAAAGTATTGCGATATATCACCATTGATCCATTGTCACACCCCTACGTACCCATTATGACGATGCTTTGAATTTGACTGCTTAGGTGGCTTTCTCAGAGTGCTCCTCAAGTTCATGATAGATTGAGTAAATGAAGAATCTTAATGAGGTACTAATCATGCTAATTTTTTTATGTATGATGTGTACATATCTCTTTCAACATATGCTAATTATATTACGGACTAATAGATTTTTGGCAAGAACCAGCCAGTATAATGAGTCAAAGAATTTTTCCATTTTTAACATATTAATTCTGCTTTTTTATGCTTTCTGATGGCGGTTCCCACTGCAGCATCGCTAGCAGCGGCGTGAACTCATCGCCTCCGAGACGAGCTCGCTTTCTCCCATGCGCTTTGCTGTCTGGCACACTTCAAAGGCATTGAAAAGCACAAAGATGTTTCAAGATCACACAAAGACTCTTTTAGCGGCGTGAAGGACACATGGCGGCTGTGGGCGCTCGCACACACCGACACACAAACTCACACTCGTGCTGTTTACATCGCCTGCATTCACGCTTTGTTCCGGCGGGGAGATAATCACACACGAGTACGTCGCTAGCAGATGTAACGGACTCCCACCTTCTCGCCGTCTCCGTGCCGCTCCAGGCTGTGCACGGCGCTGTGGGAAAAAGCTCTGGGACGGGGGAGCTGTCCGCCGTGCGGCCCCCCCGGTTGGCGCTCGCCTCCGCCGGTCCAAGGCGAATTTAGCAGCTTGCCCTCCAGCGCTTGAGACTCCAAATGTGGGTCTGAGAAGAAAGAAGACACCAAAAATGAGGGCTTGGTTCAGGTTAGTGTAGTGCTGTATTGAACCATGTTTCACCACAACATGTAGGGCAACACTGAGGTCTACTTAGGAGCCAGAAAAAAGAGCATCAAACAAGCAGACTTTGGCGAAACGGACTGATAATTGGTTGAACAACCCTTTCAGCCAATGATTGCAACTTTCTATGTTTTCCCTTCTTTATGAGAAGCGTTTTTGTGAATTTCTTTTCCAAATTTAATGGTGTCATGAGATGTAAATCTGTAGCGTTTGAATGGGCAATCTGCATATCCTTGCAGGGGCGGAGCTAGAAACTAGACGAGACTCTGGCGTCGTAAAGTCGAGTACGCTATAACTCGGGGACTACCTATACTTATATATACTATACAGTGCTGGCCAAAAGTATTGGCACCCCTGCAATTCTGTCAGACAATGCTCAATTTCTCCCAGAAAATAAATGCAATTACAAATGTTTTGGTAGTAATATATTCATTTATTTCGCTTGCGATGAAAAAACACAAAAGAGAACAGGAAAAAAATTAAATATTATAATTTTACACAAAACTCCAAAAAATGGGCCGGAAAAAAGTATTGGCACCCTTTGAAAAATCATGTAATGCTTCTCTAATTTGTGTAAATAACAGCACCTGTTACTTATCTGTGGCACATAACAGCTGGTGGCAATAACTAAATCACACTTGCAGCCAGTTAAAATGGATTAAAGTTGACTCAAGCTTTGTCCTATGTCCTTGTGTGTGCCACATTGAGCATGGAGAAAAGAAAGAAGACCTAAGAACTCTGTGAGGACTTGAGAAGCAAAATTTTGAGGAAGCGTGGGCAATCTCAAGGCTACAAGTCCATCTCCAAAGACCTGAATGTTCCTGTGTCTACCGTGCGCAGTGTCATCAATAAGTGTCAAGCCTACGGCACCTGGGCTAACCTCCCTAGATGTGGAGGGAAAAGAAAAAATGACGAGAGATTTCAACGAAAGATTGTGCGGATAATGGAAAAAGAACTTCGACTATCATCCAAACAAATCAAGTTGTCCTGCAGTCCGAGGGTACAATAGTGTCAACCCGTACAATAAGTCAGCGTCTGAATGAAAAGGGACTCTATGGTAGGATACCCAGGAAGACCCCACTTCTGACCCAGAGACATACAAAAGCCAAGCTGGAGTTTGCCAAAACCTGAGAAAGCCAAAAACGTTTTGGAAGAATGTTCTCTGGTCAGATGAGACAAAACCAGAGCTTTTTGGGAAAAGGCATCAACATACAGTTTACATGAAAAAAAAACGAGGCCTTCAAAGAAAAGAACACGTTCCCCCAGTCAAACATGGCGGAGGTTCCCTGATGTTTTGGGGTTGCTTTGCTGCCTCTGGCACTGGACTGCTTGAACGTGTGCATGGCATTATGAAGTCTGAAGACTACCAACAAATTTTGCAGCATAATGTAGGGCCCAGTGTGAGAAAGCTGGGTCTCCCTCAGAGGTTATGGGTCTTCCAGCAGGACATTGACCCAAAATACACTTCAAAAAGCACTGGAAAATGGTTTGAGAGAATCCCATAGAACACCCATGGAGAGATCTGAAAAGGGCACTCTTCTAATCTCAGAGACCTGCAGCAGTTGGCCAAAGAAGAATGGTCTAAAATTCCAGCTGAGTGTTGTAAGAAACTCACTGATGAATATTGGAAGCGGTTGTTCGCAGTTATTTTGTCTAAAGGTTGTGCTACCAAGTACTAGGCTGAGGGTGCCAATACTTTTGTCCGGCCCATTTTTGGAGTTTTGTGTAAAATGATAATGACGTAATTTTTTTTTCATTCTCTTTTGTGTTTTTTCATTGCACGCAAAATAAATGAAGATATTATTACCAAAGAATTTGTCATTGCAATCATTTTCTGGAAGAAATTGAGCACTATTCGACAGAATTGCAGGGGTGCCATTACTTTTGGCCAGCAGTGTATGGGAAGTGTTTAATTATAAAATGTACTGTATATATAAGGATGTTATTCATTCCACCCCTTGCAAATGATACAGTGACCCTGCTGGCCCACCAATAGTTTCTGACATGCTCCTCTCCCGCACGTCCTTGATGCCCCCACGCCCGTCTGACAATGACTTCCTGCGGTCCTTGTTGCACCACTTCCAGTCAGGATGGGCTCGGAAGTGGGCCTCCTTCACCTGCAAAGATAAAATTCAATTAATCAGAAATGTGGTTTTAAAAAAAAAAAAAACAGCAAGAAAATAGCCACACTTTTAAATAGTGACATTTACAAAATAATAAAACAATAAAAATAATAAAACATCTAACATTTTGTCATCATAATCATTGAACATACAGTGGTATGAAAAAGTATCTGAACCTTTTGGAATTTCTGACATTTCTGCATAAATCCCCATCAAATGTGATCTCATCTTTGTCAAAATCACACAGATTAAAAAACAGTGTCTGGTTGAACTAAAACCAACCAACATTTATAAGTTTTTACATTTTAATGAGGATATTATACTAACAATGACAAAAGGGGGAAAAACAAGTGAACTATCACATTTAATATTTAGTGCCCCCCCCCACCCCTCCCCCCGCCCCTTTGGAGGCAATAACTTCAACCAGACACTTCCTGTAGCTGCAGATCAGTCTGGCACATCGATCAGGGCTAATCTTGGCCCTTTCTTCTCTACAAAACTACTGTAGTTCAGTCAGATTCCTGGGATGTCTGGCATGAAACACTGTCTTTAAGGTCATGCCACAGCATCGCACTGGGGTTTAAGTCTGGACTTTGACTTGGCCATTCCAGAACATGTATTTTGTTCTTCTGAAACCATTCTGAAGTTCATTTACTTCTGTGTTTTGGATCATTGTCTTGTTGCAACATCCATCCTCTTTTCAGCTTCAACTGTCTGACAGAGGGCCTCAGGGTTTCCTGCAAAACATCCTGATGAACTTTTGAATTCATTCTTCTATTAATGATTGCAAGTTGTCCAGGCCCTGAGGCAGCAAAACAGCCCCAAATTATGATGCTCTCTCTACCATGCGTCACGGTGGGGATTAGGATTTGATGTTGGTGAACTGTTCCATTTTTCCTGCACACATGCCGATGTGTGTTACCAACTTCTGTGGGGTGTCCAAGTGCTTTTTGCGAACATTAACGAGCATTTTTTTTTTTAGACAGCAGTGGCTTCCTCCGTGGAGCCCTCCCATGAACACCATTCTTGGCCATTGTTTTACATATAGGTGATGTGTGCACGGAGGTATTGGACTGTGTTTGTGATCTCTGTAAGTCTTTAGAAGACAATCTAGAGTCGTTTTTTACCCCTCTGAGTATTCTGCGCTGAACTCTTGGCCTCATCTTTGGTGGATGGCCACTCCTTGGGAGAGAAGCAACAGTGACAAATTCTCTCCATTTGTAGGCTTCTCTGACTGTCGATTGATGAACATCCAGACTTATAGAGATGGTTTTGCATCCTTTCCCCACACCTGACTTAAATTGTTTGGTAAAAATTGGTTTCAATTGCTCTTTAAGTCTCCTTAGGCAGAGGGGTTTAACTTATTTATTTTTCCCCCTTCTGTCATTGTTTGCATGCTATATGAAAACCTGTAAATATTTGGTTGGTTATAGTTAAAGCAGACACTGCTTTTACATCTGTGTGATTTTGACAAAGATCAGACCACATTTGCTGGTGATTTTATGCAGAAATGTGAGAAATTCCAAAAGGTTCAGATACTTTTTCATACCACTGTAAAGGTCATAATCTCCCATTCAAATACATTTTTTCAATAGATAAAACGGACATGAAGCTAGACAATTAAAAAAATGGCATGTAAAATGACAGATTTTCTTCTCTCTTTTTTTTTCTCAACACAGGGAGCAAAAATTAAAATGCTGATATGTGATGTGTAAATGTTTATACCTTATTCTGTGTTCAGAAGGAGCCAATCGCATTTAACTTGTTAAATGTGATTCAGCAGTCGCTTTTCCTGACATTTTTGGCTTACATTGCTTTGGTTCACGTGTAAGTTACTTAGTTTCTGTTACATGGAGACAGTTAGTTACTTAGCTACAGTAACGTAATTACAAACCGGAATGAATAAGTCACATTCAAACTCAAGTCAGCACACACCTGCCACCATTTAAAGTGCATTTTATTAATAATCCCAAACAAAGTCCAGCTGTCCTGACATTTTTTTGGTTTCTCAGAGAAGTCTGAAGGGTTTTTTTCCCCGACACTGGTATTTGGAACAGTTTATGATTCCCTCCTTGTTTAAGCTGAAGAAAAACAGCCCAAAGCGTGATGATGCCTTAGTGTTTTGGCAACATTTTGAAACCTGGTTTGAATAAAGGCTTTGTGTTTTTTTTAATGTGAAAGAAAAAAATGATTAAAATCAGAAATCTGTTTTATAACGCCAAATCACCCAGCCCTTTCTCACATCCGTGGAAAGTAAGGTACTCCTGACATCATGTAGTTGGAGGGGAAATACTTTGCATTCCCAAAATCGCATAATTTTGATTGTTTCTACTATTATATAGTGTATGAAGAAATAACCTGTCACACTCCGTTACCCCCTTATACACTTAGAATTTCATGAATTTCACACTAATTCAGAGTTTTGAATCGTCTTTCTCCCCCCAAAAATTGATGGATGCAAATCAAAACATGCATCCATAGATTCCATGAGAAGAAAATCAGGATTTAGCAAGGTTTATAGATATTAGAGTGCATATTACACATATTCATTTTGATTATTATTATTATTTTCTTTTTTTACAAATTTGAAAAAAGGTTCAATTAAGACCATATTTTTCAAATTTTGGAATTCTCTAACAATTGTAGGGCTGCAGCTATCAATTATTTTAGTAGTCGATTAATAGATGAACTAGTTAGTTTGAATAATCGAGTAATCAGATTAGTGCTGCAACGATTAATCGATTAACTCGAGTATTCGATTAGGAAAAAAACATTTGAATTAAATTTTGTTGCTTCGAGTATTCGTTTAATTAAAGTGGCGTTGTAATGGTTTATTTTGAAAGTGTTTGCATTTAGTTTTATTGATTAGGGTGGATACACTGCCCTCTGGTCTGCCTCTTTTCACATGGCTGAATCCAACTGCTCCCCGTTACAACCAACGTAAGCAAAGTTTTTTTTTTGAGCTAATGTTTTTTAATGCATTCACAATTTAGTTTATAGGTATATTTAGCCGTTTTTTGTGGGAATGCGTCTGAACCATTTGTTAAGAGCATTAAAAAAAAAAAACTTTAGCATTTTATAGCATTTAAGTTATCGGACTTTTCCTATGTAAGTTAGCCAATTGTTTTGTTGTACATAGATCCTCATTTAAAAAAAAAAAAAATACCGTTTGAGGTTCAGCTCAGGTATTTTTCATGTTTCTTATCCGATTACTCGATCATTCGAACTAACTAGTCCATCGATTAATCGACTACTAAAATATTTGATAGCTGCGGCCCTAAATCGGATAAGGAACATGAAAAACTAAAATACCGGAGCCTCAAATGGTATAAAAAAAATAAATAAGAATTTATGTACAACAAAAGAACAATTGGCTCACTTACCAAAGTCCGCTAGCTTATATGCTATAAAATGCTAACGTTTTTTTTTATTACAATGCTCTTAAAGGTTGAGACACATGTTCCACAAAAAATGGCTAAATATACCTATAAACTAAATTGTGAATGCATTAAAAAACATTAGCTAAAAAAAAAAACTTAGCTTACGTTGGTCGTAACTGGGAGCAGTTGGATTCAGCCATGTGAAAAGAGGCAGACCAGAGGGCAGTGTATCCACCCTAATCAATAAAACTAAATGCAAACACTTTCACAATAAACCATTACAACGCCACTTTAATTAAACGAATACTCGAAGCAACAAAATTTAATTGAAATGCTTTTTTCCTAATCGAATACTCGAGTTAATCGATTAATCGTTGCAGCACTAAACAATTGCTTCATGTTCAAGCCTTCACTGGTTCAATATTTTCCACACTTGTTGATGAAAAGCTGATTTGACTTGCCCACGCCGCGGGAGTTCTCGAAACAATCGGCCAATTCATCAGCGTGGCTAAACATTGTTTACTAGCTGGTATGATGTCATCAAAGGGTGACCGTTATATGCACACATAAAAGCCTATACAACTCGATACAGGATCACGTGGATGTATAGAAGTTTCGGTTTTGCATGTTCAGTTCTGTTCACTTACGTAACGTTTCAGTTTTTAATTTTTTTTCTTATAAAACTTATTATTAGTGCAAGTTAAGTGCTACTTGTGGAACCAACTGTGAGAGTTTCCGCACCTTTTCACAACTGACAGGCCGGCTAACCTGCCTGGAGCGACTGGCGGTATTAGACGGACGCCCAGGCTTTGCCCGGCGGGAGATGCCGCAGCCGTTGGCAGAGTGGGGAATACTTGTTGGCTTTCCCGCTAAACTTAGCAATGCACAAAGGCAGGTGGATAAATCCAAAGTTGACACTGCCGCACAGATATTTTGACCCACTTAATACGGCACAATCATCAATCACAATCAAACAACTTGTTTTTCTTCAGTGATTCAGACTTTGAATCAGAAGGAAATGTTTACGTTTCTCATGAGACTGATAAAAAAAATTTTAAAAAAAAAACTGTAAAAAAAAAAAAAACTATGCCGCTGTAGAAATGAGTTCGGATTACGGAAGATTTTGTTGTATATTTTTCATATCTGGGTGTTAGTTTTGATTATGCGCTTTAAATTGCGTACAAACCTGGAAGGCTAAGTCGTGGTACTGCTGCTTCTCGTTGGGGCCCAGAGCATACCACCACTCTCCCAGAATCTTGCTGACTGTTCGGTTGTCTTGATTGGGGTGTCGCTGATGGACCAGAGCCCGGTGGCGCTTGCTAAAGATCATGAAGGCGTTCATGGGCCGGCGGATGTGGTCTTTCTCTCTCTATTCAAAAGGAACAGATGTATAGAAGTTTAGAAGAGTTCTGACACTTCACAATTCCAGACTTTTGCTAGACCTGAATTAAAATAGATATAGACAAGTTTCCGAGGTACTTCCGCATTTCTGCTTGCGACTTCTGTTTACACTTTCTCCATCCAAAACAACAGTGGAGCTGGAGTAACATTACTCATCAAAATCCCTCAAAAAAGACAAATTGGGAAATACCGCATCGATCTGCCATGATCATGACATGGGAGGACAACATGTTCATGAAAGCAAATGTGGAACCAAGCCCGTGCCACCACAAAGACCGGGTGTTTTTATAGCCATGTTGCCGCTGGTGTTATGGAAGATATGTTCTTCCTATTTCTGCATTTTCATGTGTCTGTTGCTCCAAAAATACTAAAGCTAAAATCTTGCGCATGAAACAACTTGTCTTGCATATTGTCATTACGATGATTATTTTAATTATGATGATGCTTAATATTAATTACAACAACTACTGTTCTGCTGTGTCTGCAACACATGCTATCTAATGCTAGCCTGTTGCTAATATGTACGTGTAGATTGCAAAATTATGTAAACGCATGAATGCAAGTGTTACAGGTTTTTTGTTCGTTTGTTTACAGGTGGAAAACGCTGTTAGGGAAGGGAAGAAATTGATGTGCCTCAAAACAACACTTACTGTTCGTCGATGGACATGACGTGCGTTCTACTTTGATGATGGAAGGCTCGATTTATGCGCTACCTTCGTTAATATTTTTCGAATAATTTTATGAAATTGTGATTTATTGACCTGTTTTGCACATGCCAATAGTTTTAAATAAAACAAGAAATGGAATCATGTTGTCCAACTCTTTTATTGCGATCAGTATCTGCAATAAAAAAGAATGACATACTATTTTTGTTAATATCTACAAACCTTTACCTGCAATTTCACTTCATTTTTGTCACTCAAGTGACGGCGTATCAATCTACACCTCACGTCAACACAGGCTAACAGGTTGCTATAATTTTGTCCACGAATGATCATCGATGTGATAAGAACAAACATACAATCTTTTAGGTAGAACCTTGGTTTAAAGCATATCCTTAGCTTATTGTCTGCAGCTGGTTTCAATTTAAGGCGTATGGCGAGGTAGATCCACACTGGCGCTTTGAAGCTGGACGCTGTTCAAAACATTCCACTTCCAACCACATATACAGTGGGGAGAACAAGTATTTGATACACTGCCGATTTTGCTGGTTTTCCCACTTGCAAGCCATGTAGAGGTCTGTAATTTGTATCATAAGTTCTCTTCAACTGTGAGGGACGGAATCTAATACAAAAATCCAAAAAATCACATTGTATAATTTTTAAATAATAAATTTGTATTTAACTGTATGAAATAAGTATTTGATACATTACCAACTAGTAAATATTTCGGCTCTTAGTTCTTTTTTAAGAACCCCTCCTGTTCTCCACTCATTACCGGAAGTAACTGCACCTGTTTGAACTTGTTACCTGTATAAAAGACACCTGTTCACATGCTCAAACAAACAAACTCCAACCTCTCCACAATGGCCAAGACCAAAGAGCTGTGTAAGTACATCAGGGATAAAATAATAGACCTGCACAAGGCTGGGATGGGCTACAGGAAAATAAGCAAGCATCTTGGTGAGAAGGTAACAACTGTTGGAGCGATTATTAGAAAATGGAAGAAGTTCAAGTTGACGGTCAATCTGCCTCGTTCTGGGGCTCCATGCAAGATCTCACCTCGTGGGGCATCACCGATCATGAGGAAGGTGAGGGATCAGCCCAGAACTACACGGCAGGACCTGGTCAATCACCTAAAGAGAGCTGGAACCACAGTCTCGAAGAAAACCATCGGAAACACATTACGCCGTCATGGATTAAAATCCTACAGCGCACGCAAGGTCCCGCTGCTGAAGCCAGTGCATGTCCAGACACGTCTGAAGTTTGCCACTGACCATCTGGATGATCCAGAGGAGCAATGGGAGAATGTCATGTGGTCGGATGAGACCAAAATTGAACTTTTTGGTCTAAACTCGGCTCGTCGTGTTTGGAGGAAAAAGAAGGATGAGTACAACCCCAAGAACACCATCCCAACCGTGAAAAATGGAGGAGGAAACATCATTTTTTGGGGCTGCTTCTCTGCCAAGGGTACAGGATGACTGCACCGTATTGAGGGGAGGATGGATGGGGCTATGTATCGCCAGATCTTGGCTGACAACCTCCTTCCTTCAGTGAGAGCCCTGAAGATGGGTCGTGGCTGGGTCTTCCAGCATGACAACGACCACAAGCACAGAGCCAAGGCAACTAAAGAGTGGCTCCGTAAGAAGCATCTTAAGGACCTGGAGTGGCCTAGGCAGTCACCAGATCTGAACCCGATAGAAAATCTATGGAGGGAGCTGAAAGTTCGTGTTGCCCGGCAGCAGCCCCGAAACCTGAAGGCTCTGGAGAAGATCTGCATGGAGGAGTGGGCCAAAATCCCTGCTGCAGTGTGTGCAAACCTTGTCAAGGACTACAGGAAACAAATTACAGACCTCTACATGCTTTGCAAGTGGGAAAACCAGCAAAATCGGCAGTGTATCAAATACTTGTTCTCCCCACTGTATAGGCGCTTCCAGGAGTTTACGCACAGTACTGAAAGTCTCTGAGTCTCATCTACGTCATGCTGAATCCA
The DNA here is from genome assembly GCF_030265065.1 of Corythoichthys intestinalis. Taxonomy (NCBI): domain Eukaryota; kingdom Metazoa; phylum Chordata; class Actinopteri; order Syngnathiformes; family Syngnathidae; genus Corythoichthys; species Corythoichthys intestinalis. The sequence goes on from NC_080416.1 coordinate 27,276,062, forward strand.
TTTTGGGAGATTCTATGGGTTCCTCTGGTTTCATTTTGCAGTTTTAACTTTGTCAACACACTTCAACAGCACTTCATGTTGCTCTGTCTAAACCTGAAGTTTGGAGCAGAAATTATCAAAGATGGCGCCGCCCATGTTTTGCTCAGGAAACTTGTCTATAGGGTAGGTAATTATGGGTAAAAATAGTGGTGCCTGGGCTCCATCTAATAATTTGCGAACCGGTCTTTACATAAACAAAACATCCATTCATACTCGCATTGTACATTCAACCAGCCATGCAAGTATTCATTTCTCTAGCCATCTCGAAAATAGCGGCAGCGGCACTCCGAGCTCAACTGCAGGGGGAAATGGACACTTCCCATTGCACTCATTATCTCTTTGCATTCCAACCCGCAGCTGCACAGTCAGGGAATAGTGACTCTGTATCCCACAAAATGTTTTAGTACGCATTTGCATGTGCACACCAGCCCGCAGCTTAGTCGGTGGCTACTCCTTGCCCCGGAGGGCCGGCCGCTCCACAAACACCGCCGTGGCGAACGTCTCATGAGCAATGAGTTTCCATACTACACACACGTACCCGTTTCCGCTCGCAATCACAGAGCCACACGTGGCTGGCTCTCTCTGTCGTGTCCCACCCTTTCCGATATTGACTGCCTATAATAGTTCTTTACAACGTGGAAGTAAATGACTAGGCATGGGTGGATATCAGTTTATGGTAAGGTAGCCTTGAGCAAAAATATCGCAACATCACCATATCAAAGTTAAAACGAAAGAAAGCACCTTTTTATGTGCATCCAAGCTGAAAGAATCTTGTTGAATAAAGTGAAAAAAACAGAGAATTCATTTTTCCGATGTGTAATAGTGGAGAAAAACTTAAATTAAAGTCAACATTTCCTAGAAGCAAACAAAGTAGCTGTTGGCAAACATTTTTAACGCTTTCAGACTTGAGCATGCTGCTGAACCACATGACGCGTTTGCGTCTCTAAATTAATAAATACACTGAATTTAGTTGCTATTGCCACTTCTGGGAGATGATTGGACGAAACTTTACCCATCAAAATCAAATTATGAGGTTTAGCACGCCCTCTTTGATATTTAATGCTCTTTGAAAATAGTTGAGACAAAACGTAACTTCAAAAAGGCAAACGCAAGTGCTCATTTCTCATTAAAAACAATGTAACATTAACATTAAAAATAACCAATAAAAGCATGAAATATCGCCGACCTAAAAATTGCGCTTTGTTCTGGTATTTGAGTAGAATAAAACTCAGCGAAGATTTTTTTTTCGCCCAGCAGAAAAAATTAGGGCTGTCAAACAATTAAAATTTTTAATCGAGTTAATTGCATCTATAAAATATGCCATATTTTTCTGTAAATTATTGTTGGAATGGAAAGATAAGACACAAGATGGATATATACATTCAACATACGGTACATAAGTACTGTATTTGTTTATTATAACAATAAATCAACAAGATGGCATTAACATTATTAACATTCTGTTAAAGCGATCCATGGATAGAAAGACTTGTAGTTCTTAAAAGATAAATGTTAGTACAAGTCATAGAAATTTTATATTAAAACCCCTCTTAATGTTTTCGTTTGAATAAAATTTGTAAAATTTTCAATAAAAAAATAAACTAGTAGCCCGCCATTGTTGATGTCAATAATTACACAATGCTCATGGGTGCTGAAGCCCATAAAATCAGTCGCACTCAAGTGCCAGCAGAGGGCGACAAAACTCCAAAAAACACAAGTAACAAGAGGACATTGCACAATGCTGTCATTTTAATCTGTTTGAGCGGGACATGTGCGTTAATTGCGTCAAATATTTTAACGTGATTAATTTAAAAAATTAATTACCGCCCGTGAACGCGATAATTTTGACAGCCCTAGAAAAAATGCGAGTCTAAAGGGGTTAAATACTAGTACTACCGTATTGGCCCGAATATAAGACTGTGTTTTTTGCATTGAAATAAGACTGAAAAAGTGGGGGTCGTCTTATATTCGCGGTCTAGACATTATACCCATTTATGACGCTAGATATCATTGAAGCGATGTTCTGTCATGACAGATCACAGCTACTCTCAAGTTTAACCAGTTTGCATTATTTCATTGCAATGTTTTTCCTTATTCAGATTTGTTTCAAGACTACAGTTACAGTTAAACTTCACTTTGACGGTAATGCAGTTATTGCAATTTTGTTGTTTTATCACAATAGATTGGTTTATTTACATTTCAAAAACCAGAAGCCATGCATTTACGAATATGATTGCACTTTAGTTTACATATTTAAAAGTTCAGATATTAAAATTTGAAATAGGCAAAATAACACGCTTTTCTCTCAAATATATTGTTATAATCATTTGTTTCAGATGTACTGTTATCATTTTCGGTAGAAAAATTAATTGGGTGTTTAAAAAGTCTTTTTTCAAACTTGAGTCTTGAAAAAGAGGGCCGTCTTATATTCGGGCCAATATGGTATTTTAGCCACTCGTGCGCATATCTCAGATTGTAACGGTTACTCGTCACTCATTGGCTAGCCAATGTACAGTGCGCCATTATGGATGATACAGTGATGGCCAAAAGTATTGGTACCCCTGCAATTCTGTCAGATAATACTAATAATAATTTCTCCCAGAAAATGATTGCAATTACAAATGCTTTGGTAGTAATATCTTCATTTATTTTGCTTGCAATGAGAAAACACAAAAGAGAATGGGAAAAAAATAAAATCTTTATCATTTTACACAAAACTTCAAAAATGGGCCAGGCAAAAGTATTGGCACCCTCAGCCTAATACTTGAGAGCACAACCTATATACAAAATAACTGCGAACAACCGCTTCCGGTATCCATCAATGAGTTTTTAACAATGCTCTGCTGGATTCATCTTTGGCCAACTGCTCCAGGTCTCTAAAATTTGATGGGTGCCTTCTCCAAACTGTCTTTTTCAGATCTCTCCACAGGTGTTCTATGGGATTCAGCTCTGGACTCATTGCTGGCCACTTTAGAAGTCTCCAGTGAAGTCTCTAGTGATTTCTCTCAAACCATTTTCTAGTGTTTTTTGAAGTATGTTTTGGGTCATTGTCCTGCTGGAAGACCCATGACCTCTGAGGGAGACCCAGCTTTCTCACACTGGGCCCTACTTTATGCTGCAAAATTTGTTGGTAGTCTTCAGACTTCATAATGCCACGCACACGGTCAAGCAGTCCAGTACCAGAGGAAGCAAAGCAACCCCAAAACATCAGGGAACCTCCGCCATGTTTGACTGTGGGGAACGTGTTCTTTTCTTTGAAGGACCCGTTTTTTTTCCTGTAAACACTATGTTAATGCCTTTTCCCCAAAAGCTCTACTTTTGTCTCATCTGACCAGAGAACATTCTTCCAAAACGTTTTTGGCCTTCTAAGGTAAGTTTTGGCAAACTCCAGCCTGGCTTTTCTATGTCTCTGGGTCAAAAGTGGGGTCTTCCCGAGTATCCTCCCATAGAGTCCCTTTTCATTCAGACGCCGACGGATAGTACGGGTTGACACTGTTGTACCCTCGGACTGCAGGAGAGCTTGAACTGGTTTTGATGTTAGTCGAGGTTCTTTATCCGCCGTCCGCACAATCTTTCGCTTAAATCACTCGTCAATTTTTCTTTTCGGTCCACATCTAGGGAGGTTAGCCACAGTCCCATGGGCATTTTATTACACTTATTGATGACACTGCGCACGGTAGACAGTAGAGGTGTGACAAAATATCAAAATGGTGATATATCGTGATATTTTGTATCCCCAAAGGTTATCGATATTCTCCTGCCAAGAATCAAGATATTGTTTTAAAAAGGTGTCAATATTTTATTTAAAAAAAAAAAAAAAAAAAAAAAAATTGCAACCAAATTCTTCCACCATAACAGTGTCTCATTTAACTCTAAGGCTGCCATTGACGGTGCTCAACGCCCAATCTATTTAGACTGGGAACGTTCGTTCATTCGAAACCAGAGCATTCGCAGTCATTCTGTCCGATTTTCAGGGCATTTACAGGTCCCTTGTTGTTCATTTACAGGTCACTTCCTGTTGAGTTTGAGTCACTGCCTATTCATTTGGGTGATTCACAGGGCAATTCCTGTTCTGTAACTCAAAATAAACAGGAAGTGACCCATAAAATACCCCCAAATCAACAGGAAGTAACTGAAAATCAACAGGTAAATGACCTTAAATGGCCAAAAATTACCTCATTGCCTGGCATTGACTGCCACTGACGGCCATAGACGTTCAATCCGTTTGAAGTGGGAGGTATGGCAGCGAATGAACGTCATTCGCTGCCACCCTCCCACTTCAAACGGATTGAACGTCTATTAGTGATAAACTCATTCCAATTCAGAGCAGAAGCTTGTTTTTCTGTTCATTATTTTTTTGTAGATTATCCTAGAATGATTTCCTGACCAATGCATCGATAATCTTTGGATTGCCATATCGTCAGATCATCGTTATCGTGAGCTTTGTATCGCAAATCGTATTTTATCGTAGGTAACAAGAGGTTCCCACTCCTAATAAACACAGGAACATTCAGGTCTTTGGAGATGGATCCTCGTGATAGCCCATGCTTCCTCACAATTTTGCTTCTGAAGTCTTTAGACACTTCTCTGGTCTTCTTTCTTTTCTCCATGCTCAATGTGGTACACACAAAGTCACAGGACAGAGGTTGAGTCAACCTTAATCCATTTTAACTGGCTGCACGTGTGATTTAGTTATTGCCACCACCTGTTACAGTGGGGCAAATAAGTATTTAGTCAACCACTAATTGTGCACGTTCTTCCACTTGAAATTATTACAGAGGCCTGTAATTGTCAACATGGGTAAACCTCAACCATGAGAATAGAATGTGGGGAAAAAAAACCAGAAAATCACATTGTTTGATTTTTAAAGAATTTATTTGCAAATCATGGTGTAAAATAAGTATTTGGTCCATACCAAAAGTTCATCTCAATACTTTGTTATGTACCCTTTGTTGGCAATAACGGAGGCCAAACGTTTTCTGTAACTCTTCACAAGCTTTTCACACACTGTTGCTGGTATTTTGGCCTATTCCTCCATGCAGATCTCCTCTAGAGCAGTGATGTTTTGGGGCTGTCGTTGGGCAATATGGACTTTCAACTCCCTCCACAGATTTTCTATGGGGTTGAGATCTGGAGACTGGCCAGGCCACTCCAGGACCTTGAAATGCTTCTTACGAAGCCACTCCTTTGTTGCCCTGGCTGTGTGTTTGGGATCATTGTCATGCCGAAAGACCCAGCCACGTCTCATCTTCAATGCCCTTGCTGATGGAAGGAGATTTTCACTCAAAATCTCTAGATACATGGCCCCATTCATTCTTTCCTTTACACAGATCAGTCGTCCTGGTACCTTTGCAGAAAAACAGCCCCAAAGCACGATGTTTCCACCCCCAGTCTTCACAGAGGGTATGGTGTTCTTCGGATGCAATTCACTATTCTTTTTCCTCCAAACACGAGAACCTGTGTTTCTACCAAAAAGTTCTATTTTGGTTTCATCTGACCATAACACATTCTCCCAGTCCTCTTCTGAATTATCCAAATGCTCTCTAGCGAACCGCAGACGGGCCTGGACGTGTACTGGCTTAGGCAGGGGGACATGTCTGGCAGTGCAGGATTTGAGTCCCTTGCGGCGCAATGTTTTACTGATTGTAGCATTTGTTATTGAGGTCCCAGTTCTTTGTAGGTCATTCACTAGGTCCCTCTGTGTGGTTCCGGGATTTTTGCTCACCGCCACGGGGTGAGATCTTGCATGGAGCCCCAGATCGAGGGAGATTATCAGTGGTCTTGTATGTCTTCCATTTTCTAATAATTGCTCCCACAGTTGATTTCTTTACACAAAGCGTTTTATCTATTGCAGATTCAGTCTTCCCAGCCTGGTGCAGGTCTACAATTTTGTCTCTGGTGTCCTTCGACAGCTCTTTGGTCTTGGCAATAGTGGAGTTTGGAATGTGACTGACTGAGAGGGTGGACAGGTGTCTTTTATACCGTTAAAACTAGGGTTGTTCCGATCATGTTTTTTTGCTCCCGATCCGATCGTTTTAGTTTGAGTATCTGCCGATCCAGATATTTCCCGATCCGATTGCTGTTTTTTGCTCCTGATTCAATTCCAATCATTCCCGATAATTTTTCCCGATCATATACATTTTGGCAATGTATTAAGAAAAAAATGAATAAAACTCTGACGAATATATACATTCAACATACAGTACATAAGTACTGTATTTGTTTATTATGACAATAAATCCTCAAGATGGCATTTACATTATTAACATTCTTTCTGTGAGAGGGATCCACGGATAGAAAGACTTGTGACTTTGTATATTGTGACTAAATATTGCCATCTAGCGTATTTGTTGAGCTTTCAGTAAATGATACTGTACGCATGCCCAAATGCATGATGGGAAGTGGAACCATGACTGTGCGTAGTGCCACCAACTGATATATCTTCTCTGCGTTGGGAAATAACTTAGTGTTGAGAAAAAGATCAATTGCTACCTTGCTTCCCCACATTGCTTCCCATGATATTTCTAATCATAGGGAGAGTGAGTGATTGTAAGGCTTTAGCCAATTAAAAAAAGGCTCCAAAGGCTGCCAAAATTCATTCTACTCATTTTACGCTGACTTTTACCTCTCTATATAGGTAAAACGTCGCCATTACAGATTGAGTGCGACAATGCGTGAGTGGGTCCTGCAGCACATGCATTAATTGCGTTAAATATTTTAACGTGATTCATTTTTTAAAAAATTAATTACCGCCGTTATTGGGATAAATTTGATAACCCTACCATAAGCCTAAACTAAAGACTGGATGAGTGTAACATATTATGTCTGTAACGTTAAATACAATTAGAAAACGATTTAATTTAAAAAAAATATATATATATATTAAAAAAAGGCATGGCTGATATTTTTTTGCCGATTCCGATACTTTGAAAATGACGTGATCGGACCCGATCGATCAGCATCCGATCACGTCATTCTCCAGTTAAAACAGGTGCTATTAATACAGGTAACGAGTGGAGCCTCGTTAGAAAAAGTTAGAACTCTTTGACAGCCAGAAATCTTGCTTGTTTGTAGGTGACCAAATACTTATTTTCCACTCTAATTTGGAAATAAATTCTTTAAAAATCAAACAATGTGATTTTCTGTTTTTTTCCACATTCTCTCTCTCATGGTTGAGGTTTACCCATGTTGATAATTACAGGCCTCTCTAATCTTTTCAAGTAGGAGAACTTGCACGATGGGTGGTTGACTAAATACTTACTTGCCCCACTGTATGTGCCACAGGTAAGTAACAGGTGCTATTAATTACACAAATTAGAGAAGCATCAAATGATTTTTCAAAGGGTGTCAATACTTTTGTCCGGCCCATTTTTGGAGTTTTGTGTAAAATGATAATGATTTAAAAAAAATTTTCATCGTCTTTTGTGTCTTTTTTTGAAGAAGAAGATATTACTATCAAATAATTCGTAATTGCAATCATTTTCCGGGAGAAATTGAGCCTTATCTGACAGAATTGTAGGTGAGCCAATACTTTTGGCCGGCAGTATACCTTTGAACTGGTTACCCGTACGTGCCTAGTAATGACCTCTCGCGACACACATTTTCCTAGCAGCACAAAGCAAAAAACAACAACAAATAAATAGACTGGGTCCCACATAAGTGAAGGTGTCACTGTGAAACAGTTTTGTTTGGACTTTGTCTTTAAGATGATTTACCGACCTTTCTGTCTGCGTCCTTGGGGAGGGCGCTGAGGGACTGCGTGCGTCTCTTGGCAGGGCCGCGCGAGGGCGACGCGTCGTTGGTGGCCACGCCGGGGGAGAAACTGCAGCGGGGTGAAAATACAAACATTTGCATGATTAAAAATAGTGCCAAGACTGGAACAAGATGCAGGAGAGAGAAAGGACAATGCAAATAAACTCGTCAATCTCGTAAAATGATGAACATTTTCGTTTCTTGTGCAACACACAGATTTAAAAATGACTATCAAAATCTCCATTTTCACACAGGTGTCGTAATGGCTGTCATCAGACGGTGTCCCTAATGAAGTGGCTGGTGATGTAACGTCTGTCGCCATGGCAACACCTCAGCACCGGTTACCGAATCAACACGCGAACGGCACCTGAACTGCCCTGTCCGACGGCATGTTCAAAATGCTAAAGTTAGATAAACATGTTGACTTTGTAGCCTGGACAAAGTCAGACGACGTGGGAGGAGAAGCACGACAAAGAGGAAGACAGTGGGCTTTTATGAGCGTGGCGACCCTGAAACATTTCTTTCAGAAAAAAAAAAAAAAAAAAAACATGAAAAAGAGAGCGCTCACTACAAACCAGACAGACTGTCTGAGTCAGCGTGAAAGAGCAAAAACAGAATCAGACGATGAGCAGCGTGTGTGTATACCACGCACACACAGATACACGCACACACGAGGATCACGCCATTTTAGTCGCACTCTCCAAGGAGGCGGATTTCACAACACAACAAGTGTGTGCGCGTGTGTGTAAGAGGAGCATCCTTGAGAGGGTGAACAAGTGGTGCTTTACATGGAGTGCACACATTGATCAAAAGTACCATTTTACATCAAGACAACATTTGGTACACCACTGCCACTTTACTCAGGTCATTTTTGACGACAACGTGAGCTAAATTTCCTGCACAAAATCCTTAATGACATTATTGTCATAATACTATGAGATTGTGTGGTGGTGAAAAAATCGATAAAAAACCTTATTTTAATATTTAGACATTACTATTCCATGTTTCTATTTCATGTGTCCAAAATAGAGCTGTCGCTTATATATATTTTTTTACAGGGGAACATAACTATATATTTTTGATAATAAAAAATTCTGAGACAAACCTTTTCTTGTATAACTTTTTTCAAGAGTCAACAGTAAAACTGTTATCTAGTCAGATTAACATCACAAAATGTAAAACTTTATTCTTATTTTTTTTCTTGAAAAATGTGCAACTGTGATTTCATTGAAGCGAGAGTCTTTAATCAGACATTTAAAAATGATACCTTCAAGGGCTGCAGCTATCGAATATTTTAGTAATCGAGTAATCGACTGAAAATTCTATCGATTAATCGGACAAAACATATATTTTTTGGTGAAGAGCAATTATAAATATACATGAGAAAACAAGACATTTCATCTAATCTTGAACCATTTTCAGTCAATCAATGTATTAATTTTCGATGTTCATGGTTGAAAACAGCCAACAACTGCATCTCAGATGTAACTGGAATAAAAAAAAGACTAATTCACTGCTTTCACTCAAAAAACCTTTAGATCTTATATTTAAAAAAAAAAAAAAAAAATATATATATATATATATATATATATATATATATATATATATATATATATTTCTTACCTAAAAATGCCATTACGCTTGATAACACACATCACTTAAAAGTTAGGTGTTTTTCCCACGTGTTTCAATTGAATTTCTATTTGTTTCAAGCTATTTTTAAGTTCTAGTTAAGTTTTAAGTTATTCTAAACTGTAATTCCAAATAGGATTTTGAGTTTTTGCAGTGTTCAAAATAAATGTATGATACCTGCTGTATTGGAGCACATTAGGGACCAGTGCTACTTGGTATTTTATCCAGCAATGACTACTGAGCTAAAATTGACAGTTAGCATTATTAAGTTTTAATTTACACCCTCATCACTCTACAGTCTATGTTTTCACAGATTAAATAAAGCGGGGTGTATGAGACGTTAGCCACGCATCGACAGTGGTCATAATTAATAGAAACCTAGCCCTCCGCAGGGCTAAAGTTACGTGAGCGAGTGACAGTAACGTTAATCTTATTTATTAGCGCTTAGAAGTTTACTGCTTTAAGATGGCGGCTGTTTACTAACGCCGCTGACGCTGTCATTTCGCATCTAGTTCAACATACATGTGATCTCTATGAGACGCATCAGACGCTACCTGCTACCACCGTAGCATCATGCGGGCTAGTTTTTAGCAACGTCGGCGTCGTTTGTAGCGGCTGTCGGCCGCAGTAATTATTATTATTATTTTTTAAATTGATTCTTCCTCTACGCACGGGACATCACCGCGTTATCCCGCATTAAAAGTAGTCCAGGCAAAACGTGATGCTTAGAGCTGTCAAAATTAAACGATTACTCAAGGTGAATAAAATTACTCGGATCAGTTTTTAAATTAGAGTTACTCGAGTTGCTTGAGTACTCGTTTCAGCTCGAATACCTTCACCTATCTGGACCGAGCTTTTGACGAGCTTATAACAACCAGAGATAAAGGAGTTCTGTTCCTACGCTGGCGACATAACACGAATTTCCGCGTAGTCGGAATTAACCCTTTATATACCTATAAAGACCTATCTCAAAATAGCCAGAGGTGAGTAGAGTAGCCAAAACTTTTATCTAAGTAAGAGTAGTGTTACTTCTAAATTAGAGCTGTCCAGACCAGTCGACATAGTTGACGCCATCGGTGACGTAAATACGAGCTAGAGCAGGGCGGTAAACCGAAAATTTACCGTTACCAATTTCTTCACGATGACCAATGTAATTTTGACCAAGTCGGTAAATTCGGTAATTTAATAAAACAAGAAAATATAGTCTTCCCGCTTTGACTCTGTGTTGTTCGGCAATGTTCATTCCCTTTTAACAAAGCAGTCAGTGTGCTTACGTGGTTATCAGGAAGCCAAACAAACAGAAGCCCAGTAGGTTAATGCTAGCGGCTAACGCTACAAGCAAACGTGATGGAGGTTCGCCAAACTTTCACCCGACATTAAGTAGACTCTTGGCGGCATCCAGACGAGCTTTCACCCGCCTTCCTCCTTTGTTCTCATGATTTCCGGAACGGGTGCTTTCAGTGCTTTCTACTGGTAGCCAGGCTACGGCTAACGCTAGCGGTTAAGGCTACAAATGAACGTGATGGAGTCGGATAACGGCTCTAACCAAGTCGAAACGGCTGAACTTAATGAGTGGATTGGGCATGGACTGCATCTAGCAATTAGTATGTCGCGTTACTTTGTATCTCTGTCTGTGTGTGATTTCTCTGATAGCTTTTGTGATAGTTAAGCATTCAGCATAAAGTACAATCCAACAGTGAAAATTAAAATATAACCGTTTAATGGCCCCAGCTATTTTTCTGTATGTGCTTAACTCTGTGTCATTACTGCCATCAAAAAATTTAAACGTTTCATTTGCAGAAGATCAGTATAGCTTTAATGTGTGTATGTCTGTGTGGGGGTTCCTGTGTGCTTGCATGTAGTAAAAAATGCACTAGGGAAAAAAAACTTAAACCTTAAAGTAAACACTTGTGTTGAGTAATTATGTCACAGCAGCCATTAAAAATAAGTTGTCTTTTTGAAGTGTACTGTTCAAGCTGTAAGACATTTATGTTGGATTTTGACTTCAAGTCATACAAGCTATTATAAATGTTCATACTTGAATTCTTATTGTTTACAATTTTTTTTTCATATACTTAATGTGTAGACTGCATGTACAATTGTTAAATATTACGGTTAATCTGTATTTCATGCATTGATTCAGATTTTCTTAATTATATAACAGTCCGCTTGGGCGAATTTCTCGTCATTTATCGTTATCGAGGTAAATCTGCTCAATTTACCGTGATATGTGCTTAAGGCCATATCGCCCAGCCCTAATACGAGCACAACATTCCGTTGATGGCTAATTAAGGGTTAAAAAATATATATGCGTGACGCTCGGTATGCAACCGGATAAAGCGGCACAAAGTCGAAAAAGCGCACCAGAGTGGCCAAAACATACTCTTATTTCAACGAAACAATGGCGGCTACAATGTTGTGTCCTGTCTCTTCAATGCCATGATTGGCTGCACGTCGGCTGTGAATGAACACGTATAGCACCATCACTCAGTTGTAATTTTGGAAGACGACAGGAGACAACAAGCTGGCAGATCATAAGTCCATCTAACTAACGACATTTTTTATTGAAGTTGCTAAGCCTGTCGCGATATGCAATAAGTCACCACCGCCTCAGACTCCTGTCGTTTCTCCACACTACAACCTTAACTTATAAAGACTGGCGAACGGAGGTCGGAGGAGACGGCGGGCAGAGGTCTCGTTATCCTTAACCCATATCAGCAAAAGATTGCCAATTTCCTCCGGAATAGCGGTACGACGTTTAGAAAGAATAGTCGTCCTCCTGGATGCTGTGACAATCTTGATGGCTTCCATCTGCTTGAAGACCCTCAAAATCGTAGACATATTTTGGCCGTATTGTCGAGCCAGTTCACTGACGCGCACACCACGCTCATATTTTTTACCATTTTCTTCTTAATTTCAATGAGAAGCGTCATCTTTTTCCTTTTTTCACCACCTGCACTAACCATCTTGGGACCCATGTAGATCTTCTCACAAGAAAATCCGCTGTGCAGCCGTCTTGTGAGAAAACAATGAAATTGCAAAACTGTCATTTCGAGCATGTCGTCATATGTTAAAACAAATGAAAAGTTAAATTTTACGTTGGATGTCGAAAGGATCAGATGTCGATGCGCACATAGTATGTCGAGGTACCACAGTTTACTGTTTTTTTCCATTTAGCCAAAGACAGTTCATTTCTGTTTTTCCTGTCCTGTTCAGCTGATTGCCACTGTTCATGGAAATCTGAGTGTCCGATTGATCTGAACAGTTTTAATGTATCACATGAGAGTATGACATACTCCCATTGTGATGATGCCTCTCTCATCGGGACAAAACAGCGGACAGGAAGAGGTTATGGGGGGACAGAAGAAAACACATGGAGAGAGAGACAGAAAAAGCACAAACAACAAGAAATACATTGAACGCCTACACTAACTATGAATATGTTAATGCTATCGTTAGCTAGTTGTATTTCCGATTGACACCATGTGGGGGGCCTAATGACCAGGAGAAAGGGGGGGGGGGGGGGCGGAGAGATAAGTGATTGGACGGGTGGAGTGTACACAAATTAGCCATGTGAGGCGTAGAACCCAGTATTTGTGTGAATCCCTTGCCATCCTATTCTATGCTGCCTGATCGCTAATTCTCACACCGAGTTTTTTACTTGAGTTTGTCTAATAGCGTACCGTACGAATGATATTTTTAGATGGTGACGTCGCTGTCGTAACCCGGAAGTAGTTCAACATAGACACGCCCTCGCATACAGCTCATGTTATCACTGCTTGTTTTCTGCCGGTAATCTTTCAAAAACGAACATGCCGATCACGCATTGCTTTTTTGGAACTTGTAGAAACGACTCTAGACATTATGACATATGAAGGATGTTTTCTTCAGACATTTCCCGAACCCCAAAAAAAGACTAGAAAAATGTGAACAATTGATCTTGTGCGGATGTCCACAAGACCAGTTTGACACCAGCAAGGTGAAGCCATTCACCTTCATATGAAGTAAACATTTTTGGGGGGCCATGGTCCTACAGAGGATGAAGAGGTAAACCATTTTGATATTTTTACGTATTTTTTAGCGTAGCGTTTTGCCATACTGCTTCTGTCTGACAATAAATTACCTGAAAAAAATTAAAATGGTATCTGACTGCCACAGTTGTTACCTTTTCTGTTGTTTAAAAACAAACAAACAAAAAACTTTGGTAAGGGGGAAGTCCAAATAAATTACAGAATTAAGATTTGTTATTAATGAAAAAATTAAAAGTGATCGTTGGCTGTCAAGGAGTAGCATTTGCGATCACTACACCAAAATAGCTATGTAAATTACCCCCAAGAACGGTCAGCGACGTAAGACAACCAGAGGATATAATATATAAGAAAGCCAGGGCATATGGTGGCCAAGGATAGATTGTTGAAACAGGAGAATGTCATTGTCAGTGGCATAACAAATAGGTGTCGATAAAAAAAGCTAACTCTGGATGAGGTCGGCTCGGCTCTTTTTCCCGTCTTTTTCAGCCCTCGACACTCAAGCCATCTCATCTTTACCGGTGAATTTGGCACCAGAGACATCATTTTCGGCCAGAATTGGTAGGTTTAGCTCAGTAAACATCTCGTTCGTACACTATTTCCATGCAATTAGCATTAGGGACAAACGCGAGCTGGACCCGCAGAGTAACAATTGCTGACGTCATGAATATTTATGAGCAAAAGTGACGTGTTGCGTGCGGTACGCCATTGTACCTAGTCATCGTCGTGAATCCAATCAGTTAATTTCTGCTCGTACTTCTAGCACTTGACATTCTTAATGTATAGTCAATCAAACATAAATATATAAATCAAACAACGTGTCATAAGAGTACTCACGGGTCGTCAATATCACTCTCCGTTTCGCTATCAGTCCTGCCCCTTTCGGCGGCGGCGGCGTTGTTGTTATTGTTCGGGGGCGGACGCGAAGGTGACACTCTGTCCAAGTCAGGCGGACGCCCGTCCCCAACCAGGGCCACTCCACAACGTGGCTCTGAAATATTGAAAGAACACATGTTGCCAAACAATTCTTTTTATTTGACAAGCATATCTTTTCATCTATCCAATTTATGTATTGTTTGTGTATTGCTAAAAAAAAAACATGTTCAATTAAGATTACAACTTGTTCATTCTTGTAAAATGATTACTTTTGTCTATAAAATCAATTACCTATATACAGTCATGTGAAAAAATTAGGACACCCAATTCAATATTCAGTTCTTTATTAGGAAATGTTCACATATCAATGTTTGATCTTGTTTTTCTTTATCTCGGGAAAAGAAAGTGATTTAATTGCAGGTATATAACAATGATTAATATTGTTTTAATCATTAAACCAACTATATCAACAAAAATGCATAATCTAACTCAGGAAAAAGTGAGGACACCCTACCACCCAATAGCGAGTGTTACCCCCTTTGGCTGAAATAACTTCAGTGAGAAGCTTTTTGTAGCCACCAACCAGTCTTTGACATCAGTCCGAAGAAAGTTTGCCCCACTCCTCAACGCAGAATACTTTCAACATTAAGATTAAGAGCTGGGCTATGACTCGGCCATTCCAGGACTCTCCATTTTTTCCTTTTCAGCCAGTCGTAGGTGAATTTACTGGTATGTTTTGGGCCATGGTCATGTTACATGGTCCAATTTTGCTTATGCTTTAATTTTTTCACAGATGATCTCACATGTTCCTCAAGCACCCCTTGACACACGAGAGAATTCAAGGTGAATCGATAATGGTGTGCTGGCCAGGTCCTGCTGTAGCAAAGCATCCCCAAACCGTGACACTTCCACCTCCATGCTTTACAGTCCAAAGAACATTATTTCAGAAGTCCTGGTCATTTTGTCTACATTCACACTGGCAAAAGTTTCCTCCTTGCACACCTTCTATGAAGGTTAGACTTGTGAAATCTCTTTGTGATTGTAGAGGCATGCACATTCATATCAACAGTAGCAAGAGCCTGCTGTACGTCCCGTGATGACATTTTAGGGTTTTTGGAGACTCCTTTTAGCGTCTTGCGGTCTGCTCTCGGGGTGAACTTGCTTGGACAGCCAGACCTGGGCATGTTGGCAGTCGTTTTGAATGTCTTTTTGTAGACTATTTTCCGGACAGTGGAATGGCTGATTTTATATTCTTTTGAGATCTTTTGAAATCCCTTACCTGACTCATAAGCATCTATAATGACCTTCCTGAAGACTTCAGACAGATGCTTTAATCTCACCATGGTGTTTTCTCTCACTTCAACAGTCAGCCACTGTTGAAAGTATTCTGTGTTGAGGAGTGGGGCAAACTTTCTTCGGACTGATGTCAAAGACTGGTGGATGGCTACAAAAAGTGTCTCACTGAAGTTATTTCAGCCAAAGAGGTAACACTAGCTATTAGGTAGTAGGGTGCCCTAACTTTTTCCTCAGTTAGAATATGCATTTTTGTTGCTATATTTGGTTTAATGAGTAAAACAATGTTAACTTTTGTTGTTTACTTGCAATTAAATCACCTTCTTTCCCGGAGATAAAGAAAACCAAGATCAGAAATTGATGTGTGGACATTTTTTAATAAAGAACTGAATATTTAATGGGGTGTCCTAATTTTTTAACATGACTGTATACCCTATTATTTTCCCACCTTGGCTTTGATTGACACTATCCACGGCGGGCTGGGCGGCCGTATCCGATTGGCTGGGCTCCAGGAAAGGGACGAGTGAGTGCCAAGGAAACACGGGCACAGAGCGAGGCTCCACGTTGGTCCACACTGTTGTGCGTTTGCACACAAAAAAAGACAGTGCTCATCGCATCATTTGTCGAAGATAGACAATGGAGCATCACCATAAAAATTAGACTGAAGGAGATGGACCCTTTAGTGACCACACTGGATTTTGCGCATGAATATCAACGTAAACGATAAACCATCAAAGCATATATCACAACTACATGTAAAGAAAAAAATCCACATCTTTCCCATAATATTCACTTTTAAGAATGTTTTTCTCCTAAAATTTTGCATAGCAACATTTTGTTGAAAACTTTTTTTCACACAAGACAAAAACAAACACAATATTAAAAACAGTACAAACAATTGAATTAAATGATATATTAGCCACAAGACTGGACGTCTACCATTGTCAACGGCACTGAAAAAGTTCAATTGCTCCAATGCTGACTTGTCAGTCGTTCCGCCACCCGCCACCTCACTGGCATCCGCCTCACCGGCATCCGCCTCACTTCCTGCTGATGCCAATGCGGTTGGTCTATATTTAGATTGAGGAGGAATCTCAGCCACGGGAGCCTCCGCTGCCTTCTGTTTGTTTTTATATAGTGAACCCCTCTGCATCGCAGCGTTTAAAGCAATCGTGCTTTTTTTTTTTTTTTTTATCATGTAGTACTACATAGTGGTTTAACATTCAGGGCACTGAGGGCAGCACTGGATTTTAATGGAAGAAGGGAAGCTTGATTAAAAGCGAGAAGAAACATTTCTTTGGGAAATAATTAATTAAAACATTTTAATTGGACTATATTGGTAGTCCACGGGTTCTGAACGAGTTCCGTTCCTACGCTAGCAATTTAACCAGAATTTTCGCTTAGGTTGGAATTAACCCTTTAAGTACCCCTTAATACTTTGTACAACCCCCCTTTGCCAACAAAACAGCACCTAATCTTCTCCTATAATGTTTCACAAGATGGGAAAAGACAGAAAGAGGAAAGATCTTCAGCCATTCCTCTTTGCAGAATCTCTCTAAATCATCTAGAGACCTGGTTCCTCTCCTCTGTACTCTCCTCTTCAGCTCACCCCACAGGTTTTCAATGGGGTTGAGGTCTGGGGACTGAGATGGCCATGGGAGGAGCTTGATTTTGTGCCTGGTGAACCATTTCTGCGTATATTTGGCCATATGTTTAGGGTCATTTTCTTGCTGAAAGACCCAGTGACGACCCATCTTCAGCTTTCGGGCAGAAGGCTATATAAAATGTCCTGGTATTTCAAAGCATTCATGATGCCATGCACCCTAACAAGGTTCCCAGGGCCTTTGGAAGCAAAACAGCCCCACAGCATTACTGACCCACCCCCATACTTCACAGTGGGTATGAGGTGCTCTTCAGCATGCGCATCTTTCGTGGCACGCCAGACCCACTTAGAGTGTTTGTTGCCAAAAAGCTCAATCTTGGTCTCATGTGACCAAAGCACATGGTCCCAGTTGAAGCCCCAATACCGCTTGGCGAACTCCAGACATTTGCGTTTATGATTGTGAGTGAGGAAAGGTTTTCTCCATGCATGCCTCCCAAACAGCTTGTTGGTGTGTAGACAGCACCTCATACCCACTGTGAAGTATGGTGGTGGGTCAGTGATGCTGTGGGGCTGTTTCGCTTCCAAAGGCCCTGGGAACCTTATTAGGGTGCATGGCATCATGAATGCTTTGAAATACCAGGACATTTTAAATCAAAATCTGTTGCCCTGGACGCCTGGACTCAACATTGTTGAGAAATTAATATAACATATAAATATTTAATATATAAAAATATAAATTAAATGTAAATGAAAAACCTTTTAGTCTGGGAATAACAAAAATAAATAAAAATTCAAATAAACCTTCCTTCAGGTAAGACACTATTGCTTTTATCCACAAGCATAGCCAAACTCAACAAAAAAAATGAAAGCTCCTTTGGGCTGCTTTAAAACCACATAAATAAAATGAAAAGGAAAATAAAATAAACCACGGTTGATTACATTTCTCACAGTTTAATTAATGTTAATTGTCGAGAGTACATAGAGAAGGACACTTCTCTCTAAGCAGCTTCCTACTCAAGTTTTGCAGGTTAGTAAATTCACACAGTTTAATGTCATGCTAACGCTGATACAGGTCAGACTTTCAGTAGCAAAATTAGTGGTGTGTTCCCCACCTCCGCAATATTGACGTCTTTTTACAGTAAATACAGTGGCTGCTGCTGGCCGAAAAACACCCTTCTAATATCCCTCCTCTTCGAAGGGGGCGGAGGAGGTGGCATGGGGCTGTCAGTGCGTGTGTGTGTGTGCATTTGAGGGAAAAAATGGGACTGGCACACTCAGCAGTGAAAAGGGGTAAATGTAAGTCTGAACATAATGAAAATAGTTCACTTAATAATGGTAGAGTAAATTCTAACCTTACAACATATGGGGAGACATTCTAAATGATCTATATAATTGAAGTCATTATATAATGCAAATAAGGTTGCTTAAAAGTTGGTGGGGAAAATTTCAGCATCCTGAAAAGTTGGTAGTGTTATGTCCCTACCGTCCCAACACAAACCTACACCCTTGGTCGTAACCCGGGGACTACCTGCATTGTCGTCAAATCCATGAATTTCTTTACCGGTCATTGAATGAAGGGTTAGTGTATGCATGTACAGTTGAGAGGGCAACATAGCATTCAGCTTGTGGACTTCAGATTAAATTAGATGGTTTAATTGAACATTTTGATGTTAAAATTTTAATGTTTAATTCAGTTTTGACTTACTCTCAATTAAACACGCTGCAAAGTGATGTTGTCCGACAGTCTCCAATTTCTTGTCAGTGAGTCAATATGGCTCTAAGGAATACCTTAAAAAGTGTTTTAGTATGCTTTGATAAACATACACGTTTAGTGTTGAAGGGTAAAATAAATTCATTTAAACTAATTTAAAAGATCTCTATAATGCACTTTCATTTTCATTGGAACTCAGTGACCCCGCACAATGAACGAAACTTGCTTGTAGTGTATAATCCTTTTTCATTAAAAAAAAAAAAAAAAAAAAAAAAGCAGAGTGGAGGCGACGCTACGCTACAAAGGCAGGTGGCTGGCGGCCGTGCGAAGGATGTATGCGAGGGCGTTAGCGCTGGGCTAATCAGCCAGCGCGCTAATTCTTCCAGTGGGAAGCGTGTAACCATGACAACACGCCAGCCGTACCACCACGCTTCGCCATCAGACAGACTCAGTGCCCTCTCTGATACTGTATGTGCGCGCATGTGAATGTCCTTGTTGCACTCTGCGCTGCATGTCTAGACATGTCAATATTTTCACCCTTTGAGAGTCACGCTCCTTATCTCTTACACGCACACACGCTCGTGTAAAGGGCAACACCCTTGGCAAACACGCATATAAATACACACACGTAAACTATGCATGGCAGCAAATACGCAAATCACACAACACAAATGCCATAACTATTCATAATAAACAACAAGACTGACTAGCCTGTACTAATGCTTTAAGCAAGACTTCAAGCCACACCAAACCATTTAAGATGCCCTAAATGAGGCTAAGTCAGTGAAGATCATATTTTCACTCAGAGGTTATTGTATCTGCATTTGGCCATAGTAGATGTGAGGAGAGTTGTCATGGCAACAGTTGTACAGTATGTGCTTAACACCTTTACTTATCTCACACTATGTGCCTCCATAGAATTACTTGTTGCCAAAATATATACACATGAGAACAAAAGGCACCCACTGGTTCCATAATCACGCCAAAGCAAAGCTATTGTAAAGTCAAACAATAAGAAACAGCAAAAATGCTGGTAGAAGGAACAAAATAAGATAAAGTTGGACTAAACACTCTTGTGACTTTTCCCTGCACTACAGCCTTCTCTCAGGGGTATAAACTTCCCTTTGTATGAGAACCTTCTCTCACTGTTTTGTTAGGGGTAGAGCCTTCTCTCTGGATTTGTACCAACTTAGCAGTAAAACATTCATTCCTACTAATATCCGCTTAGGGACTAGATATTCTTTGTGGACGTGCGCCGGACGAGTACCTTTTTTCTGGACTTATACGAGATCCTACCAGCACTAGAACCTTGCCTCTTTGACTAGTAACTTCTCTCTGGTTTCAAACTTTCTCACCGTATTTGTCGTCCGTTTTCTGCAGATCGCTAGCTACTTTCTTTACTATTACCATAATTTTCGGACCATAAGCCGCTACTTTTTCCTTCATTTTGAATCCTTAGGCTTATAGTCCAATGCGGCTTATTTGTTGATTTATTTGGGTTAATAGGTAACACATGCCTCCTAGCATGCATTGCAATGCTACAGATGTAAATAACAATCAATATTCATGTTCTGTGCGAATTGTTTATTCAGTTACTGTTCCAGTTGTTTCATTAACTCATTTGCTCCCAAAAACGTATAAATACGTTCTATCTTTAATTGTTTCAGTGTCCCAAAGACGTATTTATACGTCTTTTACGTTTTGTTTTTTTCAAAAAAGACATCTCTGGGTCGTGATTCAATTTAGCTCTAAAGCACAAAGCTGAAAATCCATTTAAAAGCAATAAAACTGGCCACTGGAGGGCAGTAGCGCATTTGGTAAGACCCGCAACCCGATTCAACGGCAACAACGGGCGCCGGCGGAAGACGACCGAATGGATGCCAGGGGGCGGACGACCGAGCAGAACAACCGGTAGAACGCCCGGGATGCCAGGCGCTGGACGACCGAGCAGAATGACCGGGATCACTAGTGCACACTCCAAAAAAATCTTTATGAGACAGACGGCCATGAGGGAAAAGTTTAACCGGCTGTCGCGGCCAGAACAGCGTCACCTTTCAGTTAGTTATGTGTAAATAAATTGTTACTTTGCTATCAAAAGCTCTATTTGTCTTGTTGTTTATCTTATTTTGTAAAAGGAAAATATTATTCAGATGTTTGGGATGTAACTAAAGCAAAAAAATAGCTGTGTATAAGTCAAAGTTATGTTTGAAATGTATGCTTTCACAAAAAGCTCAATTTCTCCGTTTTTTCATCAGAAATTGGAAAATTGCTCAAACTAAGCTATTTTCTAATGCTGATTTCTAAAGAATGGAAAAAGATACAGACTGACTTTTTTCTGCTGAAAGAAGACTGTCTAATCTTTCTTTTGGTGGATTCCATGTCTATATAGCAATAGAACAGAATTTTCTGTGGGCCTTGCAAAATCAGTCAAAATCCAGTAAAACGGCCGGGAGCGAAGGGCCTTGCTCCGGTGAAAATGGCTGGGAGTGAATGAGTTATTTGCTAGTTATGGTATTTGGCAACACTTTATTTAGCAGAGGCATCATAATACTGTCATAAGACCGTCATAATTTTGACCTGACACTATCATGGGCATTACTCATTGACATCTGTCATATGCATGAAGTGTCATCTGGCAAAATATGTCACTAACTCAATTTATGTCTAGCTCGGATCTTTTACATCCATTCAAAAGTCACATAATTTGCCGGATAACATTAAATGACATCTGTCATAAGCATTCATTAAAGCTCTTTCACTTTCATGTCATAGTTATGATTGTCTAATGACAGTCTTATGGTGCCACTGTCAAATAAAGTGTTACCAAATACCATAACTAGCAATTAATGAAAAAAATGGAACAGTAACTGAAGAAATAATTAGCAGAAAACATGACTTTTGATTGCTATTTACATCTGTAGCGCTGCAATGCATGCTGGGAGGCATGTTGGACAACAACAGTGTTGACAGCAGGCGGCAGCAGAGGTTGACCATCTCCCCCAAGGGAGAAGTGATGGCCAAATGAAGCTTGGAGCAATAAAGCTTTGCAGCCAATTGGTTCAAAGCTTCATGGTGGTTCATTTGGGGTAATGACAGTTGTATGATGCCGCTGTTAAAGAGTATTACCGGATAATATCTTTGTTATAGATATCCCATAATACAGTGAGGACAGCTGCGGCTTATAGTCCAGTGCGGCTGTTCTATGAACAAATTCCGTTTTCGTGCCATATTTGGTGGGTGGTGGCTTATAGTCAGGTGCACCTTATGGTGTGAAAATTTCTGCACTCTCTACTGGGATTAGAATTTTCGCTCTGGACAACAACTTTCAAACCTAGTCAGGACTAAAACTTTAGTCTTACTAGAACATTCCATCATTACTGCAATGTCTGTAGACTACAACCTTTACTGATGACAAAAGACTTCTCTCAGGTCTAGAAGCTTCTTTTGGGATTAGTAATTTCTCCCAGTTCATGAAACTTATATTTTATGGAAACACCCTTCTCTCTGGACAACAAGCTTCTCTTTACACTACAAGCTAATTTGGGATTGAGAACCTTCTCTTGGAGTACACTAGATCAGGGGTCCCCAACCACCAGGCCGCGGACCGGTACCAGTCCGTGGCGCATTTGGTACCGGGCCACAAAAGAAATAATAATTTATTAACGACTGCATAATGGCCAAATTAACTTTGTCCTGTGCCCCTAAACACACCAGTATCCCTGTCTACTCTAGATATAATACTAGAGGATGGAATGTCGTCATAGAAATCCATTGATTGGACCGCTAGCAGTACATCTTGTTTTGTATATTTATGTGCGCTTGTGTTCGATAACAATGTCTGACGTAGGGCGGGCGAATCACATTTGTTCCCGGAAATTATTAGCTGCCACACTAGAATGACTGAAAAAAAGACGTCTTTGGACAGATTTTTAATGGGGAAAAGGGCACCTGACGAGCCAGAAGATGAGCCCACAACCTCGAAGAAAACAAAATCTACGTTACTTCCCAATCACTAAAGACCCACGAACTGCGAAGGAGTGGATTTGTGACCCGTTTGTGAATAAACCGAGTGATTCGAGCATGTCAGTGCAACAGGAGAATCAATTTGTAGAGATCACAAACAACGGCGACCTTAAACGTACATTTAAGACAACAACTCTACCGGAGTTCTGGATTAAAGTCATTTCGGAATATCCTGACATTACTAGGAGAGCATTCGAAACCGTGCTACAATTTCCAACATCATATCTTTGTGAAGCGGGCTTCTCTCACTCTCCCATCACACATTGATGGGACCATCTCGTCTCAACGAAATAAACTCAGGCCTCCCACTGATTCAGTGGGTGAGTTATATTTTCCCTGCACTTAACACGACGGGGCTAAAAACAAAAGTTAATTTATATTTGCTGTAATTTTCTGCCGCACATTGCGGTGTTCTAACAAATTTTGCATGCGCGTAACGTTAAAAATGGCCGCGAATGCAGCGATTCCAAAATACACATGAAAAACTTTCTTTAAAGAAAGGAATATTAACTTACGTTTCCCATGTTAGCTGCACACAACAACTACAAGCAGCTCTCTCACTTAACGACTTCGCCGTGTTGTTAAGCATTAATTTACGCCATTTTCGTGTTGCACATGTATGTTTATGACGTAAATAGTTTTTTAGCACCGTTGGATAACATTGGGAGTCCAACAGGATATAAAAGAGGGCTTTTTCACCGCCACAAAAGCTTTGGGAGCAAAATTTTATAAGGGTGCAAAATTTGACAGAACACCGGTCCATGGTGCAAAAAAGGTTGGGGACCCCTGCACTAGACCCTTCTCTTGGGATTTGTACCCTCTCAAGGAGACTCGAACCTTCAGCATTCTTTCAGTACTCAAACCTTCTCTCAGATGACTGCCTTCCCTCACTAAATTAGGTGTCTGTGTTTATACAGTGGCGACAAAAGAGATTTCCTTACCTGTGCCAGGACGCCCCATGATGATTTGCTTACGAGGAGCAGGGTGCGAAGACTCAGCAGGTAAAATGAGTGGCAGGAGAGCTGTGGGTGTTGGGTGGCAAGCTACTGGTTGTGGCAGGGCCCCACCGGTGGCCTCCTGGTGCCCCTCGGGCTTTCTTTCCCTGCCCCCGGATCCTGACGAAGAGAGAATGGGGCCTGCTGTGGTTGATGTTGAACCGGCGGAGGAGGAACTGGACAGAGCAGCGGGTCCTGCTGATGCTGGGGTGAGGGACTGAGAGGTGGGGAGGGGTCACATTTTGTTACCATGTTAGCAAAGCAATGTTTCCATGTAATCAAAAGCAGTTTATTTCAACTTGACACTGAAAGATATTTAATAGTCTATCAATATTTAGAGAACTTGTCCTCAAATCGGAGAGTGGAAGAACAGTGGGGTATACTCTTGAAAAGTTGCCAGTCAATATCAGGGCAAAAATATATAATAATAATTGACTGGTTGAGGCCCATTTACAAGCCACAAATTTTGATACATTTTTACATATGGCAGAAAACACAGACAAGACTGAAAAAGCAGTTTCTGCTCTTGCACCCTTCTTCAAAAGAAACTGCTGTATTTTAAGCCAAAACAAATGTTGTGTTTGATAGAACAATATGTTTATATGCTGCCATAGCAGATTCATGGCGCATTAAGCCCCCAAAATATTTTTAAATTGTCCGTTTTACCCTGGAAATCCCCGCTTACAGGCGTCGCGCAACCGCTTTTGTTTCAACCCAGCCATAAAACGAGGGTAATTAATGATATTTATTATTGAAAATGTCCGTCATTTTTAGCTTAGGATCATTAATTGATATCTAATATTTCGTTTTAAAAAAAAGACACAACTTTAAAAAATTACACACACAGCTGTGTCTTGACACTCAGTAATACATGCTATATGGAATTTTTGGATCGCGATAATATTTCGTTAAAGTCATGGCGTCTGTAATTCTGCTCTCGCGTGTTCTCACCTCCAGTTAGGGTTTGCTGTTAAATTTTTTTTTTATTTTTTAAAAATTTCTTCCCCCAGAAAATTGAGATTTTAAGCTTTCCAATGATGTATCACACATGCATATTGGACAATTTTGAAATTTGGCCAAATTGGGGGTCTAAGAGCGGAACTTCAAGTCTTCTGAGTGTTTTCCGCCATATGGATTTGACTGGTGTTTTATTTTAATAAGTTGGGCCACACTTACAATGGCCGATGCTGATGTTCTTAATTGGTGGCCTGCGAAAATATGACGTTACACTTACGTGTCAAATTATTTAATTGCAAGTTACACAGCATGTCTTATGCGTGAAATTTTTCTTTTGTATTTTCAAAACTATAAAAAAATATTATTTTTCAATAACTTCTCCAGAACCGGGAAAATTCATTTTCAAATTCGACAATTTGTCCAGGTTTTTCATGACTGTACAAATCCAGCAATTCAAACCAAAAAATACAAGCCAAAAAGACAACTGCTTTGGAGGATAAATTCAATTCATCACAAAAAAGTTTTCCTTACCGAGCTGGACGTGACTAGGACCAGGGCTGATGCAGGATTGCGGAGGAGAACGGCGCCATTGGTCGTTGCGCCATTAATTGGGACAGGTGCTTGCAGACCTGGAGGGACCGTGTGTTGGGCCTGGGCGAGCTCTCTGGATCGGCTCCGGTCCCGCCTTGCTAGGGGGCCGTCAGAGAACTTTGCCAGCGGGACGTCGGGGTTGCGGACGATAACCGGAGAATCTCGCAAGGGCATGATGCGCCGCGGAGAAGGTTCCTGGGGCAATGGTGAGGGGGGTGTGGGAGAGACCAGCATGGGCGGGGGTGTGGAGGCGGCTGAGGATGGGGGTCGGCTGGTGGCGCTACGTGGTCGCTGGAAAGGTGTTGTTGGTTGACTCTGTGGTGAAAGGACTCTGAAAGCAGCAGGGCCAAGGTTCAGATCGCCCACAACACCTCCGCCCACCGCCACCATTTGCTGTTGCTCTGTTTTGGTCTGGTAGTCATGGACTGTTGGCAGTGGAGGAGGCGGATGGCTGTCCATTTTCCTCTTGTTAGGACTCATGGGCACCGTAAAAGTGAGGTTGGTCTGAAAAGTAGGCACGATGCCCGAGAGATGGCGGTCGCGTTCTGCTCCCAGTGTGCCTAATTTTGTGCCACTCAGTTGGCGATGACGCCGTGAAGATGGGGCAGTGATAGGGCTGAAGTTTGCTGGGCGGAAGCCGAAGAGCGGCGAGGGCGACGGCGATGGGGTAGGGGAAAATGGCGACTGGTTGGAAATAGGCGAGAACGAAGGTGTGCCAGAACGAGAACCCCCTAAGGAGACCAGCATGGTTGCTGCTTCACACTCGTCAAAGTCAAAGCGAGAAAGGTCTTGTGGAAGCAAGGACGGCAGGACCAGACGGGGCCGAGAGTCTCCTCCGCGGCTGCTAGCCTCGCTGCTTTCCCGGGAAGTCTCATCCCAGTCAAACTCTGAGCTGGCTCGGCCTCCACTTAGTCGCAGGTCAGAGGGTGTCAAGGTCCCTGTGCTGCTGGCCCCTCCTCGCTCCCTGATGCCACCGCTGGCTTCCATCTCCTTGGTTCTCATTGAGAGGTGCCTGGAGCAGTATCCGCGGCGCTGAGACTCTTTGGAACAGCCCTCACGGGAGCACAGCCTCCTCCACTGCTTCCCATTGAATTTCTTGCGGATGCCGGTTGGCGTGCAAACCACGTCTCCCTTCTTGTACCTCTGTTGGGCAGCAGTCAGAGGTGTGCGCGAACGTGAAGATGAAGAGGAAGTGGAACCTGATCCAGAACCACCACCACCAGAAGAGGTACTACCAGACACCTTCTCCACTCTGGAGGAGGACATGCTGGAGGAGATAGGAGGCAAGGGCGGGAGCTGGGCAGTTGAAATGACAGCAGTATTGGCTGCCACAGCTGCAACGCTTGGGTCCAAACCAAGCAGGACTGAGGGGGGAGGCGGGTGGGGATTTAGTGCAAGGTGGCCAGAGGGAATTCCAATGCCCTGCACCACAGAGGGATGAGGATTGAGGTAGCCAGGTGGGGGCTTGGAGACAATGTGGCGGTGTTGAGGAACTGCCACGGGTTTGGGACCCGATATAAGTGCTCCCATTGGGACCATGTTAAAGTGGGACACCTCCATGTCCTCCTCAGGGGTGAGTGGCATGTACGAATGATGTTGCTGCTGTTGCTTTGCAATATTCTCCCTTTCTCTTTCCTGCTTTCTCTGCAGATCGCGCTCTCTTCCAAGGTCTTTTTCAATGTCCCACTCCCGATCAGGAGCCAGGCTAAGGACTGATGCTGAAGTGACTGGGGTGGTAATGCTGTGTCCTGTGGAGGAGACCGGAACCATGCAAGGATACACCCTCCCTAACATTGACCCAACACCAGGTGTCATCCCCCGGCTGAGACGACAGACCTCTTGCTCTACATCTATTTCATCCCTGTCCTCCTGCTCTATTTCGTTATCTTGAGCACTTTCTTCTACCTCTCTTGATGGTAAACCCAGGTCCCATGGCGGCACCAGGAGGCGGAGTGTTTGTCTGGACACCCACACGGCCTGGGTGGCATTGGCTGCAACTCTATCATCCTCATCTTCAATCAGAGTTGACGCTTTCTCATCAGACAACAGAACACGGTAGCAATTAACCACCGCTGGATGAGTATCCACCTGGGTTACAACTCCTTCCCTGTACCACTGGCCCATGTCACTTTGCTCGCTGCTGAACGGCACACAGACGCGTGTGCCAAGCGGAATGGGGTGGACACCAGGCGGGGGGGCATCCAGGATAATGTCTACAACCCCTGGGGGGCTGTTGTGTCGATAAGGATAACGGCAGAGCGTCTTGTCCCCATTCAGTTGTACCTCCAGGCTTCCATATTCGCCGTCGACTCTACGAACCACTCCGGCACAGAACACCAACTGTGGACTCTTTGCATCATCCCCCCTTTCATGTCTTCCATTTTCATCCCTTCTTCTCAGCAGCTGACGGGCCAGGACTCGCTGATTTTTAAGTCCTTTGGCCAGGGCATCAGACAGCGCGTCAGGGAGACTAGATAGCTGGCGAGAGGAAACATCTGTGACTACTTCCAAGTCTGCTGAGTGCTCGCTGGCCGTGTCTGTGGAGGAACAGCGGGGAACAGGGCTGGGTGACACTCGTTCTGCGTCCCTGACCACCTCCGTCCCCCCCAGCCTTTCCCTTTCTGCACGTAATGACAGGATTGGCGGTCCGGGGGAACTGTCCTGAGGTTGTTCTTTGTTTCGACTTTGACCATTGCTATCAGGGTGTGAAACATTTAAGGGACTACCTGAACAAGAAGACCCCTGATTCAGGGCCCCACCACTCAGAAGAAGAGGAGGTGGAGTACTGGATGACATTTTGCTATGGTTACCACCACTAAGAATGGAGCAGTGCTCAGATGTGTACTTCTTTTTGGGAACGCGCGCCTTAAACGTGGCGGTTTTGCGACTGGATGAGGGGTTGGGGCTGCTGTTAGCGCTTGGTGTGCTGCTGTTGCTGCAGCTGCTGGCATTACTGTCACTATGGCTCCCGGCACTCAATGCCGAATGTCCAGATCGATCATCTGACGATGCTAGCAATTTCCCAGAGTCAATGACAAACGACTCTCCATCGGACGAGTCCCGGGTTCTGACTGGGTCAGAGCGCTCTGACTGAGATGAGAAAGGGAAGTTATATTGGCTTTGAGCGTTTCTGTCTCGATTTTCATCAGAGTCTCTTTTCTCTCCTCCTTCGGGGGCCTCGCCGGCACCCCGCCGCTTTCCCCCTTTGGCCCGGGTGGAGGGGGGGGAACGCCGGCCCTGCTTTTTGATTGGCTTCATCTTATCATGAAGCCAGGCTTTTCTCCGGGAAAGACACGTCTCCTTGTTTTCTCTTTTCCACTTGCTTCTCCTCTGTCCCCCCCTCCGTTCTTCTTTTCTCTCTAGTTGTGTCTTCTTGGGCCCTTTACTGTCATCTCGTCTCGACCGGGTGACTTATTCACTTGCCACCGTTGTCTTCTATAAATGCTGAAAAAAAGGAATAAAAAGCCTATCACAATATGTACAATTATTCAAAACAACACAAGACTACGCAAATGCTAGTAGGAAAGAGACTTTTTGTTGAGACTTTTTCCAAAGATGTTTCATCAATCCACAATCAATGTGTGATTGGACCAGAAATGATCATTTATCTATTGTATCTGCTTATCTAACCATCCCAGTGATGTCTAGTTATATGCAAAACAATCAGAAGGTACAATAAATCAGCGAATGCACCTGTTGCCAGTCATACAATAGAATAATAGCTTTGTGTTAGATGTGTGCTAATGTAGAATCGGTGCCATGCCTAACACTGTTTTCATTTCATTTGAGGTATATATAAATGCTCTAGTTGCGTGATTCAGAGTCATTCTCCCACTAAATTGCTCTCTTCCTTGCAGACAAACAAAGAGCGTTCGAGAATAACATTTGGATAAAATCTTTCCTGGCCCACGGGCCTTCTTCCGCCACTAAAACTCTGGCCACAAACTTGGATGAAACATAGATTTGCTTCGTCTTCATTTCTGGCTAATGTTTAAACTGCTATTGATGAATTGGCGTAGTAATGAATGTGACTCATTGACACTTTGATAACACGCCACAGTGTTACATAAGGCGTTGTACTCACATGACAGTGCATCCATACAAGGCAGCTAGCAGGCTAAACACATTGAAGTAGCAGCAGTAGCTGAAGCGAAACATGGACGAGCACTTTGCAGTTTGCCCGGACAAGTCCTCCTACTTCTTTCTCTCTCTCTCTCTTTCACACACACTGCATTTTATCCGGGGAAGTAGGGGCGGGGGAATTCCTTCTTCGCTTGCATACTCAAACCCTCCCTTTCACGCTGTCTTGAAAACCCTCTACCCGCCCTCGGTCTCTCTCCTTCCTCCTCTTCTGTGGCAACTTTTATCTGTTTACCGTATTTCAAAGCAGAGTCAATCCGCCCCAACAAACTTCATTTCCTGTGGAAGAGCATTACCTAACTTCCCCTTTTACTTTATTCCTCCATCTCTCAGCCTCGCTGACGTGTGACTGCATCTCCTATTGATTTGGATGTGTCAGTCGCGTTCGGAAGGGACCAGTCATAATCGTACTAATTGCGCAGCTAGCTCACACTTGCACTTCTGTTTAAAAAAAAAAATCAACAGTGTGATTTAATGACATGTTCAACAAACTGATTGGATCCATACTGCATGTATTAACAATTTTTATTCTAAATATATTAGTGCTGCAACGATTAATCGATTAACTCGAGTATTCGATTAGAAAAAAATATTTGAATTAAATTTTGTTGCTTCGAGTATTCGTTTAATTAAAGCGGCATTGTAATGGTTTATTTTGAAAGTGTTTGCATTTAGTTTTATTGATTAGGGTGGATACACTGCCCTCTGGTCTGCCTCATTTCACATGGCTGAATTCAACTGCTCCCTGTTAAGACCAACGTAAACTAAGTTTTTGTTTAAACTAATGTTTTTTAATGCCTTAGTAATTTAGTTTATCGGTATATTTAGCCCTTTTTTGTCGGAATATGTCTAAACCATTTATTAAGAATAGGGTTGTTCCGATCATGTTTTTTTTTGCTCCCGATCCGATCCCGATCGTTTTAGTTTGAGTATCTGCCGATCCCGATATTTCCCGATCCGATTGCTTTTTTTTTTGCTCCCGATTCAATTCCAATCATTCCCGATAATTTTTCCCGATCATATACATTTTGGCAATGCGTTAAGAAAAAAAATGAATAAAACTCGGACGAATATATACATTCAACATACAGTACATAAGTACTGTATTTGTTTAATATGACAATAAATCCTCAAGATGGCATTTACATTATTAACATTCTTTCTGTGAGAGGGATCCACGGATAGAAAGACTTGTAATTCTTAAAGGACAACTGTGACTAAATATTGCCATCTAGTGTATTTGTTGAGCTTTCAGTAAATGATACTGTAGCCATGCCCAAATGCATGATGGGAAGTGGAACCATGACTGCGTAGTGCTACCAATTGATATACTGTATCTTCTCTGCATTGGGAAATAAAATAGGGTGTTAAGAAAAAGATCAATTACTACCTTGCTTCACCACATTGCTTCCCACGATATTCTAATCGTAGGGAGAGGGATTGTAAGGCTTTAGCCAATTAAAAAAAGGCTCCAGAGACTGCCAAAATTCACTCTACTCATTTTACGCTGCCTTTTAGCTCCCTATATAGGTAAAATGGCGCCATTACAGATTAAACGCGACAATGCGTGAGTGGGTCGTGGAGCGCATGCATTAATTGCATTAAATATTTTAACGTGATACATTTAAAAAAAAAATTAATTACCGCCGTTATTGGGATGAACTTGATAACTCTACCGTAAAGCCTAAACTAAAGACTCTGGATGAGTGTAACATATTATGTCTGTAACGTTAAATACAATCAGAAAAAGATTTAATTAAAAAATATATATATATTAAAAAAAGGCATGTCCGATATTTTTTAGCCGATTCCGATACTTTGAAAATGATGTGATCGGACCCGATCGATCAGCATCGATCGGGACATATCTAGTTAAGAGCATTATATAAAAACGATAGCATTTTATAGCATTTAAGCTAGCGGACTTATGCTATGTAAGTTAGCTAACTGTTATTTTTTTGTACATAGATCCTCATTTTCCAAAAAAAAAAAAAAAAACATTTGAGGCTCAGCTCAGGTATTTTAATTTTTCATGTTCCTCATCCGATTACTTGATTATTTGAACTAACTAGTTCATGGATTAATCGACTACTAAAATAATCGATAGCTGCAGCCCTGAAATATATAACACAATATGATAGCATAAGAACACTTTAATGCCATTTCAAGTTCAATTTACAAGAGTACCCTAAAATTAAATGTGTTACTTTTCAGCTGGTTTGACTGGCAGGAATTTTGCTGCTATGGTATTAATAAAATAACAGTTACTACTTTGATAAGAGCCATTTTATTGAGGTTTTGGCAGAGATAATTCTACTCTGCTTATTATTGGCAAGCTACTTCAAAAATTATTATAAAAAAAAAAAAAAAAAAAAAAAAAGAATTTTCCAAAGCGAGCTTCTCACATTAGCTTTAACATTCACTTCTACAAAGCTAGCTTCTCACATTAGCTTTAATATTCACTTCTACAAAGCTAGCTTCACACTTTAGCTTTAATATTCACTTCTACAAAGCTAGCTTCTCGCTTTAGCTTTAATATTCAGTTCTAATGTTAACAAAGCATGTTCGCTTCTGAAGGTACTGACACTGCCAATGTTACCTATTGTCCCGTCCAACAATATGAAAAACACTTTGTGGCATTGGGTGAGGAAGAAAAAATTCGCAATATCCAACTCAAGCGTACTCCCAGCAACAACATACCATAATTTTCAGTCTATAAGGCGCACCTTACTATAAGCCGCCACAAGCCACATTTGACAAGAAGACGGCATTTGTGCATAGATAAGCCGCACTGGACTATAAGCCGCAGCTGTACTCACTGTATTAAAATATATAAACCGGTAACACTTTTTGTGAATTTTTGTGAATTTCAAATTTTATTGAGGCTTTGGCATAGATAATTTTACTCTTCTTATTATTGGAAAGCTACTTCGAAAATCAGACTTAATTAAAAAAAAAAAAAAAGAATTTAACAGCGGCATCATAAGACCAAATGAACCACCATGAAGCTTTGAACCAATCGGCTGCAAAGCTTCATTGCTTCATTTGGCCATCACTGCTCCCTTGGGGGAGACAGTCAACCGCTGCTGCCACCTGCTGTCAACACTGTTGTCATCCAACATGCCTCCTAGCATGCATTGCAGCGCTACAGATGTAAATAGCAATCAAAATTAATCTTCTGTGCTAATTATTTCTTCAGTTACGATTCTAGTTGTTTCATTAAATGCTAATTATGGTATTGGGTAACACTTTATTTGACAGTAGTGCCGTAAAACTATCATAAGACAATCATATTTATGGCATGACACTGTCATGAGCATTAATGAATGCTTGTAACAGACGTCATGGAATGTCATCCGGCAAATTATCTCACTTTTGAATGGATGTAAAAGATCTGAGCTGGACATAAATGGAGTTAGTGACATAATTTGCCGGGTGTCACTTAATGACACCTGTCATAACCACTCGATAATGCTCATGATAGTGTCATGTCATAGTTATGACAATCTTATATCAAATAAAGTGTTACATATTCACTGAAATAAATCAACAAATAAGTCGCTCTGGTCCATAAGCCGTATGATTCAAAATGAGGAGAAAAAGTAGCGGCTTATAGTGCGAAAATTACGGTAATTATCTAAATGATAACAATGGTATCATAATAATAGAAGTTTCATGGACCTGCTGTTTGGATATATGTAGAAAACATTGGAACAATTCATTGGTACTGTATTGTGAAAACATATTGACTTCATTGTGAAACTGCTGAAAACCCATTTTAGAGAAACTATATTTACACTCTACTATGCGAAAAAAACACACAATGTAACAGCCTGAAACTGATGTAATGAAAAGTATTTTTTATATTGCGCAGAAAAACATTTTACGGTTTCTAATATATTGACAAAAGAGCCCAGCACTACTTCTACATTACTGCCAAGTCAAACATGGTAAGTAGCTAATGCCTAGCATGCTAACACAAACAACAACAATTGAATTAAACTCACCAATTCCCTCTTTTTAAAAACTCTTTGACAATGAGAAATGACTCATCTATGGCAGTAGTGCCTTCAAGTTGAGTGGACAGCAGCAGTTACGGTAAAAAAAAATCACTTTCCTAAGTATTTACCTTTATTTACCTGTTACATTTAGTGAGCACTAACAAATACACTGGAGTGTGTTGCGTTCAGGTACAACTCCAACAGGGTGGAGAAATAAGTAGGGGTGGGAACCTCTGGGTACCTCACCATATGATAGAGCGGTACAAGGCTCATGATATCGATGATCTAACGATATGGCGATTAGTGCTGCAACGATTGATCGATTAATTAGAGTAATTCGATTACAAAATAGCTTTGAAACAAATTTTGCTGCTTCGAGTATTCGTTTAATTAGAGTGACGTTGCAATGGTTTGTTTTGAAAGTGTTTGCATTTAGTTGTATTCATTTGGGTGGATACACTGCCCCCTACTGGCAACAGTAAATATAAAATAATTCATTTAATTTGGCTGAATCCAGCTACTCACGGTTAAGACCAACACAAGTTAAGTTTTTGTTTGCTCTTATGTTTTTTTAATGCATTCGTAATGTAGTTAATAGGTATATTAGATGTTTTTTTTGGAAACGTGTTTGAACGACTTAAGACCATTGTAAAAAAAAAAAAAATGCATTTTATAGCATTTAAGCTAGCGGACTTTTGCTATGCAAGTTAGCCTGTTGTTCTTTTGTTGTACTTCGATCCTCATGTATTTATTTTTTTATATCATTTGAAAACTAAATTAAATAAATTAATGTGCAATTATAGGCCATTTATGGGTCACTTCCTATTGATTTTGGAACATTTATGGGTCACTTCCTGTTGAGTTTGGATTACTGAAAAGAATGTGCCCAAATGAATAGGAAGTGACTCAAAATCAACAGGAAATAACCTGTAAATGCCCTAAAATGAACAGGAAATGACCTGTACATGCCCACAAAAGACTGGCTGTTAATGCGCTAGTTTCAGTGCCATTGACAGCGCTAGATGTCCAATCCAGTCCAAATGAATCGAATGTCTAGCGCTGTCAATGGCAGCCAGTGAGCTAATGTAGACACTATTCTAATGGAAGATTTTGGGATCAACATGATGGTTCACTTTTTTTTTTTTTTAAAACAGTGATTCCTATTTAAAACGCTAAATCGATTCTTGGTGGGAGCATATCGATAACCATTTGGGCTAAAACGTATGGCGATACTTATCACCTTTTTGATATACTGTCACTAAGGCTGCAATAACTAATCAATTAAAATCGATTCATAAATTAGTTGCCAACTAATCTGATAATCGATTTTTGCTGGCAGCTACGAGCAGTCCCCTATGGG
Organism: Corythoichthys intestinalis; assembly: GCF_030265065.1. Taxonomy (NCBI): domain Eukaryota; kingdom Metazoa; phylum Chordata; class Actinopteri; order Syngnathiformes; family Syngnathidae; genus Corythoichthys; species Corythoichthys intestinalis. Next base: position 27,311,063 of record NC_080416.1, read on the forward strand.
TCCTTGTGTGTGTGTGTAATGCGAGGCTAAGTGCACGCGCCAGGGATTAGGGCAAGAGAGAGAGAGTTCACTGCCACACTCAGGTTGGGTTGCTGAATCAATAATACTGTATTACGAAGCGTCGAGAGTTCGATTGTCTTTTGTGTTGTTAGATCCAGTGTACCTCCGTCAAAGGTGAGTAAATGAAGTCAGTTGTACTGTTTGTATTCTTTGTTGATGAGACATTACTACTTAGAACGGAGCACTAAGCTAGTTAACAATTATGCTAATCATTGTCTTAGGTGTCCGTCTGTATTGTGTTTTGGAGAAGCATATTTGCACTGGAGTTATTGTTAGATAGTAAAGTTGTCTCATTTCTTTTTATAAAGAAGCCACGCACATGAACCCGTTCATACAACAGCTTAGTCTCCTTTTAACACAAACCTCCATTCAAACTGTAAATTGTCATACAAGAGAGTGTGCTTTGAAATTGGATTTGGATTGTATTAATGAACAACTTTTTTATGAAGAAAACTGAGTCTGCCTCCTCCGTATTTGAATTTTCTTGTTTAGTTTGTTTAAAGTAAATAAATGTGTCATTGACACAAAAAAATGTCTATAAGCAGCACTTTTAATTCTATTGGAATGAACAGGACCTTGGTCTAATTTGTGTACTGAGAAATTGTTTTTATGTTTATACTCCGAACCTTTATTTAAAAAATGTAATAAAACGTTTTATGTACTTAAAACAGTACAGCTGTAGAATACAGTTAAGTCAAGAAGCTGTCATTAAATATTATTTATGAAGGAAATAGTCATCCATTTTGTCTTCATTGTTACTTACAACATGCCTAAAACAAATTCAGGTTAAATTGTGAAGGCAATTGAAAAAAGTGACATTTATCCAATTAATCGGTTGATCGTTTAATTAAACCTCCGATTAATTGATTATAAAAATAATCGTTAGTTGCAGCCCTAACTGTCAAACACCTACAAAAAGGTGTCCTGCTTGAGGCTGCGTAGTGCGCCAGATGAGGCATATAAATGACAGATCGTTGAGCATAAATCAGGATGTATGACCACCAAACTGGCACAGCTAATGTTAAGTCTGATAATAGCGCTCACAAAAAAACCCCCAAAAAACGTTACCTTCCAAAGTTAGCATTCCAGAAGGAGTACCGTAATTTTCGAACTAAAGACCGCTACTTTTTTCCTTCGTTTTGAATCCTGCGGCTTGTGCTGCATATTTATTTATTTTATTTGTAATACTTCATTTGACAGCGGTGTCATAAGACTGACATAAGACCGTCATAATTATGACATGACACAATCATGGGTGTTACTGAATGCTTATGAAAGATGTCATCAGGTGTCATCTGGAAGATTATGTCATGAATAACTCCATTTATGTCCAGCTCGGATCTTTAACATCCATTAAAAATTAAGATAATTTTCCGGATAACTCTAAATACCACTGTTATAAGCATTCATTAATGCTCATGATAGTGTCATGTTATAATTATGACGGTCTAATGACAGTCTTATGGCTCCACTGTCGAATAAAGTGCTACTAAATACCAAAACTAGCAATTAATGAAACAACTGGAACAGTAACTGAAGAAATAATTAGCACAGAATATGAATTATAATTGTTATTTATATCTGTAGCGGTGCAATGCATGCTAGGAGGCATGTTGAACAACAACAGTGTTGGCAGCAGAAGTTGACTGTCTTCCCCAAGGGAGCAGTGATGGCCAAATAAAGCCTTTTGAAGCAATAAAGCTTTGCAGCCAATTGGTTCAAAGCTTCATGGTGGTTCATTTGGTCTTTTGACAGTTTTATGATGCCGCTGTCAAATTAAGTGTTACCGGTTAATATCTTTAAGTGTAAATATCCCATAATACAGTGAGGACAGCTGCGGCTTATAGACCAGTGTGGCTTATATATGAACAAATAACGTTTTAGTGTCAAATTTGGTGGGTGGCGGCTTATAGTCAGGTGTGTTTTATAGTCCTTTTTGTACATAACAGCATCTCCTAACATTTAGAAGTGCCCAACCATAATGGCATCACTCGCTCATACGTGTGCTTCCGCTCAAACGAAAATTTAACAGACTGATTTTACGACATTAAAATCATATGCTGTTGTTGCCATTTAACTGGTTTGCTTGTCGTGTGGACGATATGCACCCTCTCGCCTCATTTTGTGTAGTCAAGAGTTAAATTGCGCAGCTCTAAACAAAAAAATATAAGGGAAGAAAAAAAGGCAGTAATGAAATATCTCACTCATGCGTAGCGCTAATAGTCCGAGAGCGGTCAGTCCAAGCGGAAAGACACGACGAGCACTTTCAAACCGCGACCACTAAAAGTGCCAAAACCAACAACGCATAGTACGGAAAAAGGATGACATCACTACTTCTTGTTTTTATAGTTTGAAGATATTCAAAGTAAAATGATCATGTTTTCGGAAAAGCGTACCTCATTATCCACATAAAGAGCAGGTCATTGGACCTTTAGGAATGATGTCAAATGCAATAAATGTTTGCCAAATGTAGACCGCGTATCGACAACGAATTAATTGGTTACCAGTCGATGGAAAATGCGCTTCTCCATAATCAATTAGTCACCAGCAAATGATAAAACGTATCTAAACAATGAATGAACTGCTCACAAGTCAATGTCAGCACTGAGTCATAAACTTGTAATTCAAGGTACTGCTGTGATTGAATTAAGTACATAACGAGCCTGGCGTGTTGGCAGTAGAGCTGGATGAAGTGCATGTGTGAGTAAAGTGAGCGCATGTGTGATGTGAGTGCGGTTTGTTGCTCGCAGGGCGGAGTAACAGCTGGTGGCGCAGTCATGAGGCCGACGATAACGCGCCGGTGTCAAAACCCTGATGCAACTCGTACTCGTCCGTGTGAAACCCACAATGGCCTTATGCTGCTAATGGAATAACGGCCACAAAATCTCTTAAGAATTAAAAATATGAAGTATAATATCGCCACAAATGAGACATGTCAATCATATGTGTTTTTAAAAAGTGCATATGCATCCAAAATATGTTGTTTTGTGTTCATTTCTTGTAGGGAAAGATGATTTGAAATATAATTGTTAAGGCTGTCAAACGATTAAAATTTTTAATCGAGTTAATTACAGCTTAAAAATTAATTAATCGTAATTAATCGCAATTCAAACCATCTATAAAATATGCCATATTTTTCTGTAAATTATTGTTGGAATGGAAAGATAAGACACAAGACGGATATATACATACATAAGTACTGTATTTGTTTATTATAACAATAAATCAACAAGATGGTATTAACATTATTAACATTCTGTTAAAGCGATCCATGGATAGAAAGACTATTAGTTCTTAAAAGATAAATGTTTGTACAAGTTATAGAAATCTTATATTAAAACCCCTCTTAATGTTATCTTTTTAATAAAATTTGTAAAATTTTCAATTATAAAATAAACTAGTAGCTCGCCATTGCTGATGTCAATAATTACACAATGCTCATGGTGCTGAAACCCAAAAAAATCAGTCGCACCCAAGCGCCAGCAGAGGGCGACAAAACACCAAAAAGCACAAGTAACAAGTGGATATGACACTGTGCTGTCATTTTAATCTGTTTGAGGGGGCATGTGCGTTAAATGCGTCAAATATTTTAACGTGATTAATTAAATAAATTAATTACCGCCCGTTAACGCGATAATTTTGACAGCCCTAATAATTGTATAAGTCAGGGTTGTCAAACTCATTTTTTGTTCCAGGCCACATCGTATATAAATATAGACAAGTTTCCGAGGTACTTCCGCATGTCTACTAGCAAATTCCGTTTTAGAATTTCTCCATCCAAAACAGCAATGAATCTGGAGTAACATTACTTATCCAAAATCCCTTAAAAAAGACAATTTGGAAATATCGCATCCATCTGCCACCATCACGACAGAGGAGGACAGGGAGGGGAGATGTTTTTGTAGCCATGTTGCCGCTGTGTTATGGAAGGTATGTTCTTCCTATCCCTGCATTTTCATGTGTCGGGTGCTCAAAAAATACTTAAGCTAAAATCTCGCGCATGAAACGACTTGTTGCCTTTGATATTGTTATTACGATGATGATTGTACTAATTATGATGATCTTTAACTCATTTGCTCCCAAAAACGTATAAATACGTTGTTTCAGTGTCCCAAAGACGTCTTTTAGGTTTTTTTTCACAAGCGACATCTCTAGGTTCTGATTCAACTTAGCTCCAAGGCACAATGCTGAAAATCCATTTTAAAGCAATAAAACTGGCCACTGAATGGCAGTAGCGCATTTGGTAAGACCCGCAACCCGATTCAACGGAACAAACGGCAGGGCCGCATGGCCGGGGCGCCGACGGAAGACGACCGAATGGACGTCCAGGATGCCAGGCGCCGGACGACCGAGCAGAACAACCGGGAGGACCCTCGGGATGCCAGGCGCTGGACGACTGAGCAGAACGACCGGGACCACCAGTGCAGCGGACGATGCCGTTGAGTCCTTGCTGCTCGCCGAGTAGAGCCCACACCGCCGTGCTCTGCCGCTCGCGTCCCCCGCACCCTCCAGTGTCCCACACGAAAACGCGCAGGGCCAAACCAGTTCCGCCCTAGGAACACAAGTTCCCCAGGCGAACTCTGCCACGAGGCAGTGGTCACCACAAAAGAAAGACTCAAAAAAATCCATCTTTATGAGACAGGCGGCGATGAGGGAAAAGTTTACCCTGGCTGTCGCGGCCACAACAGCATCATCTTTCAGTTAGTTATGTGTAAATAAATAGTTACTTTGCTATCAAAAACTTTATCTTGTTGTTTATGTTATTTTGTAAAAGGAAAACATTATTCAGATGTTTGGGATGTAACTAAAGCAAAAAATAGCTGTGTTAAAGTCAAAGTTATGTATGAAATGCATGCTTTAAAAAAAGCTCAATTTCTCAGTTTTTTCATCAGAAATTGGAAAATTGCTCAAACTAAGCTATTTTCTAATGCTGATTTCTAAAGAATGGAAAAAAATATGAACTAACTTTTTTTTTTCCTGCTGAAAGAAGAGAGTCTAATCTTTCTTTTGGTGGGTTCCATGTTTATATAGCAATAGAACAGAATTTTCTGTGGGCCTTGCAAAATCAGTCAAAATCCAGTGAAACGGCCAGGAGCGAAGGGCCCTGTTCCGGTGAAAATGGCTGGAATTGAATGAGTTAATATTATTTACTACAACTACTGTATCTGCTGCTAGCCTGTTGCTAATCAGTACATGTAGCATGGCACAATTATCTCAACGCAAGTGTTACAAGTTTTTTGTTCATTAGTTTACATGTGGAAAACGCTGTTAAGCAAGGGAAGATAAGTTGATGTGCCTCACAGCAACACTTACTGTACGTTGATGGATATATTGAGACTACGTCGTTCTACTCGAGGGCGGCCAAGAGGCTGGGGCTGGAGCTGACCGTCAGCTCAATCCCGAGATCTAACTACGAGATTTTTAACTGCAGCAACTTTAAGATATGCTATTGGAACTGGAATTACCGAGGACAGCAAGAGAAAGCCTGTCCGTAGGCCGCTGAGGGTCTGAGTAATGTCGGGTCAAAGTTTGGCGAGGCTCTCAAGTCGCTCTGGAGCTCTGCTGTCTGATATCACATTCTCATGTGCTATTTTTTCTAATCATTTTATAAATTGTGATTTATTGACCTGTTTTGCACATGCACCAATTGTTTTAAATAAAACAAGAAATGGAATCATGTTGTCCAAATGTTTTATTGCAATCAATATCTGCAATAAAAAACAATAACTATTTTTGTTTTCTGTACATACTTTGTAATATTTCCTTGTAACAACAAAATCCATGTCAGCCCTTCTGCATTCGGCAAATGTAATATCATTTGTATTTTTCACCTCATTTTGGTTACTCAAGTGGCCGGCGTATCATTCTATACCTCACGTCAACACAGGCTGATAAGTCGTTATAATTTTGTCCATGAATGATCAACGAAGTGATAAGAACAATCATACAATCTCATCTCTGTCTCTGTCTACGTCGTGTTGAATCCATTTTTGGAGATTCCATGGGTTCCTCTTGCTTGATTTTGCAGTTGTACAGTGACTTTGTCAACACACTGCTTACTTCAACCGCAATTCATGTTGTTCTATTGAAATTGGAATTTCAAAGCAGACATTTTCCAAGATGGCACCGCCCATATTTCGCTCAGGAAACTTGTCTATATACTTTTGTTTTTTAAATGAATTCATTCAGGCCTTCATTCATTAATTTTCTGTACCACTTATCCTCATGAGGTTCACAGGGGTGCTGGAGCCTATCCCTAAAATGGTTAACAGGAGACAACCAACCATTACTGTACTGAGGTAAAGTACAGATACACAAAAATGTACTTAAGTACAAATATGAAGTGGTACTTTTTACTTTTACTTCGCTACATTTTACAGCACGTATTTGTAATTTTTACTCAACTACTTTTCAAATTGTCGCGTGCGTTACACGTTACTTTAGTTTGTTTTTTTTTCATTGTGAATTGATAGTTTCGTTGTCATGCCTCCGGCGCAATCGGTAAGCCCCGTGCAACTGTACCGTAATTGAGCACGAGAGGCAGCAATACGAGTACAAGCAAGATTAGGCAGGTGAACAAGATATTACCCATCAAAACCAACAGTGAGAGCAGCGCGCCTTCAGATGGGTGCTGCACACTCATGTACAGTAGTTGACGGAATGCCTGGGATTGAACCCTTGATCTCAGAGATGTGAAGCGAACATGCTAACCACTCACCAACAGAGCTGACTCCAGTCTTAACTGTTTAATTTATTTTCAAGAAGGAAACAACAGTAACTAAAGAGGGCAGACTGCCACCCAAGCAGCCAAATTCGTAGCATCACCATATCACTGACCACTGTGACAATTTGTCTTCTCATCACCTCATCACCCTTAAAATACAAGTTAAATAGGCGCATCTGTTATCAAGCCATGCCAAAATGTCTTTTCTAACCTCTGGAAATTTTGACTTCATTACCCCAAAATTTAACCACCTGTTTCTTATTCCAAAGTTTGATAATAATCCCTTTATTCTTTCTTGAGTTATCTCGAACACAAAGAAGTATACAGTGCTGGCCAAAAGTATTGGCACGCCCTACAATTCTGTCTGATGATGCTCAATTTCTCCCAGAAAATGATTGCAATTACAAATGTTATGGTCATAATGTCTTCATTTATTTTGCTTGCAATGAAAAAACACAAAAGAGAATGGAAAAAAACTCAAAAACTCCACAAAACTCAAAAATGGGTGGGACAAAAGTATTGGCACCCTTTGAAAAATCATGTGATGCTGCTCTAATTTGTGTTTTTAACAGCACCTGTTATTTTGCTGTAGCACATAACAGGTGGTGGCAATAACTAAATCACACATGCAGCCAGTTAAAATGGATTAAAGTTGACTCAACATTGAGCATGGAGAAAACAAAGAAGACCAAAGAACTGTCTGAGGACTTGAGAAGCAAAATTGTGAGGAGGCATGGGCAATCTAAAGGCTACAAGTCCATCTTCAAAGACCTGAATGTTCATGTGTCTACTGTGCGGAGTGTCATCAATAAGTGTAAATCCCATGGCACTGTGGCTAACCCCCCTAGGTGTGGACGGTAAAGAAAAATTGATGAGAGATTTCAATGAAAGATTGTGCGGATGGTGGATAAAGAACCTCGACTAACATCCAAAAATGTTCGATGGTACAACAGTGTCAACCAGTACTATCCGTCGGCGTCTGAATGAAAAGGGACTCTCTGGTAGGATACCCAGGAAGACCCTACTTTTGACCCAGAGACATAAAAAAGCCAGGCTGGAGTTTTCCAAAACTTACCTGAGAAAGCCAAAAACGTTTTGGAAGAATGTTCTCTGGTCAGATGAGACAAAAGTAGAGCTGTTTGGGAAAAGGCAGCATCATAGAGTTTACAGGAAAAAAACAAGGCCTTCAAAGAAAAGAACACGGTCCCAACAGTCAAACATGGCGGAGGTTCCCTGATGTTTTTGGGTTGCTTTGCTACCTCTGGCACTGGACTGCTTGACCGTGTGCATGGCATTATGAAGTCTGAAGACTACCAACAAATTTTGCAGCATAATGTAGAGCCCAGTATGAGAAAGCTGGGTCTCCTTCAGAGGTCATAGGTCTTCCGGCAGGACAATGACCCAAAACACACTTCAAAAAGCACTAGAACAAGGTTTGAGAGAAAGCACTGGAGACTTCTAAAGTAGCCAGCAATGAGTCCAGACCTGAATCCCATAGAACACCTGTGGAGAGATCTGAAAATGGTAGTTTGGAGAAGGCCCCCTTTAAATCTCAGAGACCTGGAGCAGTTTTCCAAAGAGGAATTGTCTAAAATTCCAGCAGAGCATTATAAGAAACTCATTGATGGATACCGCAAGCGGTTGTTTGCAGTTATTTTGTCAAAAGGTTGTGCTACCAAGTATTAGGCTGAGGGTGCCAATACTAGTTTTGTGTAAAATGATAATGATTTTAAAAAAAATTTCATTCTGTTTTGTGCTTTTTCATTGCAAGCAAAATAAATGAAGATATTACTACCAAAGCATTTGTCATTGCAATCATTTTCTGGGAGAACTTGAACATTATATGACAGAATTGCAATGGTGCCAATACTTTTAGCCAGCAGTGTACAGTACCGTATGCCTTGATTGAACATTTTAATGTTAAAATTTTAATGTTTAATTCAGTATTGTAGTGCTGCAACGATTAATCGATTTAACTCGAGTATTCGATTAGAAAAAAAGATTTGAATTAAATTTTGCTGCTTCGAGTATTTGTTTAACTAAAGTGGCGTTGTAATGGTTTATTTTTAAAGTGTTTGCCTTAGGTTCATTGATCTGGGTGGATACACTGCTATCTAGTCGGCCTCATTTCACATTGCTGAATCCAGCTGCTTCCTGTTAAGACCAACATAAGTTTTTGTTTAAGCTAATGTTTTTTTAATGCATCAATAATGTAGTTTATTGGTATATTTAGCCGCTTTTTGTGGGAATATGTGTCGGAACCATTTGTTAAGAGATTTGTATAAAAAAATTAAAAAAAAAAAAAAGCTTTAGGCTCAGCTCAGGAATTTTAGTTTTTCATGTTCCTTATCCGATTACTCGATTATTCGAACTAACTAGTTCATCGATTAATCGACTCCTAAAATAATCGATAGCTGCAGCCCTACAGTATTGTGCAAGTTTTACTGTAAATTTACCGTGAAACTTAACTCTCAATTAAACAGCTGCAAAGTGATGTTATCCGATAGTCTCCACTTTCTTGTTAGTGAGAGAATTTGGCACTAAGACAAACCTTAAAAAAGAGTTTTAGTGTGTTTTGCTAAACAGACAGACGTACAGAAGCGATTATAAAACCACAACCACCACCACCACCAAAATGGCGTGGTGGACCAGGTGTAGCCCCTGGCCTTGAGTTTGAGACCTGTCTTATGAGTGTGTTTAAATTCGTTAACTAAGCCATCCCTGTAAAATGCTGTGTGCATCTATGATGGTCATAAAGCTGATAATAGCTGATAATATTTTGGGTGAAGTTTAAGTAAGTAGTGGTTCAATGAAGGTTGAGAAACGTCTTTATGTAATACTGATTGACAAGTACCGAGTGCTGTCATGCTTCACATGTACACAGGGACAAAAACTCTCGCTGTAGTCGGCCGAGTTATGTTCAGTAAATGAAAAAGGAAACACGATTGTGTATTCCCCCTGCCAGGTCACATGACACGCTATCTGCAATAGAGAATCACATGAACACTAATGTAGCGAAAATGAAGGTATTAGAAAGCGTGGAGGAATGTCATTCCTATGAGTAACTTAGATGTAAAAGTCTACACACCCCTGATTAACTCATTGATGGCCGATAGATGGTGATAGACGTCCAGTCCATTTGAAGTGGGGTGTGGCAGTGAATGAACGATCGCCTAATAGTGATGAACTCATTTCAATTCACATCATTTTTGTTTTACTAAAAGTGAACCCATCACATTACGTCATTTTAAACTGGAATTAGTTAAACGCTACCACCGTTTGGTAGGTTTAAATTAACCCAAAATTATGTTTTGTTGCTTTCATATCTGTTGTTTTATTTTGACAAGTACAATTCACTAAACCTTGACTGGAGCCCAAATTCCATTATCTTAAGTGTCAAAAACATATGTAAGAAAATGTGTTACGCTCTGATGAAACCAAGGTCGAACTTTTTGACCATAACACCAAAAGGCGTGTATGGTGCAAACACTAGATTTCTCAACACCAAAACAACACTGCAATGTATCGAAAGTGAAGTATGCAGGTGGCAGCATCTTCTTTTAAGTTTTCGTTTTCCTTCAGGTGGAACTGGGACATTAACCATGCAAGATGGAATGATAAACCCTTTCAAATAGGACAACATTTTATATTATCATTACAATACACATATTGCATTATTCATAATATACACTGTTCCTTACTCCTTTAGGGGCGTACGTTTGGTCTCAACATTGGTTGGGACGATATAACAGCATAACCTGCATGTACATTTTTTTACTGGGGATGGGACATTAATAAAACCAAACAGATTGGGTGAACAGGGGTCAGGGCTACATTTTTCACCAATATGAACCTAATTATGTGATAGGCTAAATGATCCATGCAAAATAAATCTGTATTGACTTTAACTTCCGTATGTATTGGTTCAGGTGATATACCATTCGATTTAAACCTTTATTTTCAAAAACTACTAAATAACAAATAATCTGGATTTTATTACCACATTTAAAATGCAATATTTGAAAATAAATTATAACATGCAAACATGTTAATAAACTCTTAACTATCCAACAATGAAAAAAAAAAAAAAAGAAAATACTTCTCTTAAGATCACTGAACATTGCCTGTTTAAATAAAGAAATTAAATATAATTGAAAAAACTTCCTAGTCAGGGAATAACAATAATAAATAAAAATGAAGCCTTCGTTCAGGTAAAACACAACTGATTTTGTCTACAAGCACAGCCAAACTCAACAAAAAAATGAAAGCTCATTTGGGCTGCTTTAAGACCATATAAATGAAATAAAAATGAAAATTTAGGAGAAGGGGGTAAACCTCGGTTCACTACATTATTCACAGTTCAATAACCGTTGAAAAAATAAATAAATACAGGAGGACACGTCTCTCTAAGCTTGCTACTCGAGTTTTGCAGTTTAGCAAATTCACACAGTTTAATGTTATGCTAACTCTGATGCAGGTCAGACTTTCAGTAGCAAAATTAGTGGTGTGTTCCCCTACCTCCACAACATTAACGTCTTTTTACATTACATACAGTGGCTGCTGCTGTTGGCTGAAAAAACTTTCATTATCCCTCCTCTTCGAAGGGGGCGTAGGAGGCGGCATGTTATCAACATGATGTATTGTGAGTGCGTGCGTGTGATAGGCATAGGCGAATCTACTATTCAGGCGAAGTAGGCGATCGCCTTAGGCCCTCAACCAGAAGGGGGCCCCCAACCAACTGCCCTTGCCCCACCGAGCAAGGGCTTGGGCCACCGGAGCCAGCAGCACCCCCAACTATTCATCATGTATAATTATGTCAGCATACCAAACAAACAGATAACAAAACAAAAAAGAAAGCCTTTTGAATGTTGCATTTATATTACCCCTTTTATGACACTGTCAGTCAAAATGACAGACAACGAAAAAGTCTAGCGCAACCTCTGGTTCCACGACGACGGACTGAGTATCAGTCACTTAGCTTCATTTAGCGCCGTTTAGCTTCGCTTAGCTCCGTTTAGCATTGCTTAGCTCCGCTTAGCTGTTTGTTAGCTTCACTTAGCTCTCCCGCGTTTTTCACGCCAGTAAGCTCGCTATTTTTACAGCTCAATTGCTAATTTGCACGTCGGCTATCGTTTATTTCGAACTCATGAGCGAACGTGCTCTCAGTGAGAGCCAAAGTGCAGTGAGGGAGGAGTTCAGAACAGGCCTCTAATGCCGCTTTTAACTTTCTTCTTCTTCACACCGAAAATAAAATACACAACAGCATACCCTGTGGCGAAACAATGCAGTACAGTTCCAATCAGTCATACAATAACACTCAACAGTTGGTTAACAGCATTTGCTAATGAAAAAAAAATTAAATCTATGAGTGACACCACTAGCAATGATGAAGAATGTTTTTTACGGAGTGTAAAGCTTTCGGTTAGCGGTTTAGCGAACGTACATTTGGTGAACATTTCAAAATAAAAGTGGGTCGGTCATGTTCGACATATAAATAATGATTTCTGCAGTTAATCCCACATACTTCAAAATTAATATTATAATATGTAGAGTAAATACCACAGAATACATATTCTACACTAAGAATAGCTTTCAAATGACACTCTTTATGACAAATATGATTGGCAATGAATAATTATTATAATTATTATAATACTATTATATATACTAGTACACTATAATGATAATGCGAGAATTGTTTTTAAAGAATTGTTTTGAATAATGTTGGAAAGGCAAAGTCAGTGTTCTGAATCTGTTTACGTTCCATTCTTGCACTAGTAAATGCTATCAGCATTTAACCTCATTGTTTATTTGTGATTAATTATTGTTATTTACATGGTTATTTGTATTTTGATAAAGAATTTAAGTGTTCCAAAATGGTTTTGTGAATTAATAAGAAAATGTCATTGCTAAATTAGTTAAAAAAAAAAAAAAAAAAGAAAATTATTAGATTAGTCGACTAATCATAAAACTAGTCGGCTGACTAACCAGGAGAAAATTTGTCGTTTAGGACAGCCCTAGTGTACCGGAACATATTTCCTCCACACCCTTCTCACCTTTTTAACCCCTGGCCAATGAAGAGCCCCTGGATATGTTCGCCTTAGGCCCCAAAATTGCCAAGTCCGCCACTGGTGATGGGGGGGGGTCAAATTATCAGCAGAGCAGACGTGCGTTTGAGGGGGAAAAAGGACTAGCACATCCAGCAATTGAAAAGGGGTAAATGTAAGCCTGAACATAATGAAAATAATTCACTTAATAATGGTAGGGTCAATTCTATCCTTACAACATACGGGAAGACAATCAAAATTACCTATATAACTGAACTCGTTGCATAATGCAAATATGGTTGCTTAAAAGTTGATGGGGACAATCTGAGCAGCCTGAAAAGCTGGTAGTGGTATGTCCCTACTGTCCTTATGCAAACCTACACCCTTGCTCCTTACAATAGAATAGAAAAGAAAGCCTTTTTTGTTATTGTGCAGAATACGAGATTTAAAGTTTCGTCATAACGTGCACCACATAAAACAGAAGCAAAAGTACAATAAGGCCAATATAAAAACATTGGCTACAGTGTACACAGACTGAGATTAAGCAAATAAATTACTAGCAGCAAGTGGTGATGTAGTACAGTAAGGTTAAAATGAAAACATAGAAATTACATTCTACACAGACTGAGAACAAGGTGATTTGGCGACCAGCAGCAAGTGGTTATGTAGTGGCAAATATAACAGTGGATAGATGACAATTTACAGTACTTGGACTAGGAGCCAGATGGCTGACTTGATATGACAGTGCAAATTACAGTTTGTGCATAGATATTGATGAAACAGGACAAAAATGCTATAAAGTAAATGTGCATAAATTGCATATAAAGTAGCCAGATTTAGATGTCTGAGAACATATTCCTTAGTGACATGCATGTGACAATGTTGTGGCATTAGCAGTGCCATAACACTGACATTTCAGTGCAAATTTGAGTATGATGACAGCTCTTGGAAAGAATATACAGTGATCCCTCAACTTTCGCACTCTCGGTGCATCGCAGATTTAAAAAAAAATATATATATATATATAAAAAAGGTCTAAAAAAATGTATGTACACTTTATTTAAATCTATGTATTAGGGCTGCAGCTATCGAATTTTTAGTAATCGAGTAATCGACTGAAAATTCTATCGATTAATCGAGTAATCGGATAAAACATTTTTTTTTAGGTAAACAGCAATTATACATATAGATGAGAAAACAATACATTTCATGTAATATTGAACCATTTTCAGTCAATCAATGTCTTTGGTCATGACAAATAACAGTCTTGTGCCAAATGGAATATGAAATAATAAAAATGCATTTATTCAGGACGACATGGCAAAATTACTCCATAAAAGTCAAAACTGTCGACTTCACCTTTACTGTCGCACCTCCCGAACGATATTTTATGCCACCTAAATCGAGCTTATGTCATTTCCCTTCCCCGGCTTCGGAGAATGTAAACAAACCAAGAGGCGTGACAGCTAGCCGACATGCTAACCCGAACAGTCATGTTTCAAAGTCTTCAAAGCGGAAAATCACACATAACTAGCCCGGATCATTTCACATGACGACTGGGTTGTCGATTGTCTTCGCCGATCGGCAACCCGCCCAGCGGCGAACAAGTTAGAGCTCGTCGTTCCCCTGCTGAGGGCAGAGGGCTCGTTTGTGGGGAAGCAGCTGGACAATGACAAAGACAAACCGGCCGACGTTGGAGGAGCGTGTAGCTGCCAAATGCTTAACACGAATATGGCAAAATAATGCTTTACTACACGGCGAAGTCGTAAACAGCGAGAGACTCATAGGAGGACGGCTGCAGTTGTTATGCAGCTAACATGACAATATGTGTATGAGGAGAGCTTTTTACATGTCCATCCATGATCAAACGTAAGTAGTCCTTTATTTAAAGAAAGTTTGTAGTGTTTACTTTGTAATCGCTGTATTCACGGCTATTTTTAACAAAAAGTTGCCATTTCTGACCGGGTGGAAAATTTGACAGAACACCGGGCACATGAAGAGGGCAATAATCCGAGTATAGTGCTCTCCCGGCGGGAGTATGTGCGAAAAGCCGCCGGTCGTCGGCCGAGGGGACAAGGAGCATGTCAGCCACAAAATGCAAGCCACCTACATATTAAAATGATCCCAGTATTTGACATAATACAAAACAAGGTGTTTATTCACTTCCTCGTGAGTCCCATGGCCCCACAGTAGTAGGGCTTGTTTTGGCCAATATCCACCGGTGAATGGGAACCTTTTGAAACCCCAAAAAGGCTCACATGCCTCTCCCTAGTATAGCAAGATTTTTCTGCAGCCGTTTGGCCGGCGTGATGCGAAAAATAAATGAATTGGTGAATTGTTGAATCCTGTCACCCCAGGAGGAAGCATCTTCTGAAGACGGTACACAACCCGCCTGTCTGATCAGACCATAGGACATGGTTCCATGTGCTTTGTTGACATGTCTTCAGCAAACTGTTTGCAGGCGTACTTGTGGACTGTCTTCAGAAGAGGCTTCCTCCTTGGGGTGACAGCCATGCACACCAATTTGATGTAAAGTGCGGCGTATGGTCTGAGCACTAACAGACTAAACCCCCACCTCTTCAATCTCTGCAGCAATGCTGACAGCACTCCTGTGATGAGTCACGTGACATTTTGGAGGGAAAATGACAAGCAGTACTCAATTTGGACATTTAGGCATGTACGTAGTTTCTAAGTGGTGTACTCATTTTTGTTGTCAGGGGTTTACATATTAATGGCTATATTTTGAGTTATTTTGAGGGGAAAATAAATTAACTCATATATAAGCTGCACACAGACTACTTTTCATTGTGTCAAAGTGTCATTTTGTCAGTGTTGTCCCATTAAAAAGATATACGAGGGGTGAAAAGAAATGCGAGGGGTGTACTCACTTTTGTGATACAATGTAGACCCCCTCAAGATATAGAAGTGTCATTCAACTAGTTGACAGTTGACATATTATCACAAATGTTATGAAAATATTTTATAAAGGTTGAAAATTTACCTAGTGTTTTTTTAAATGCCGATTTAAGGTATATAATCAGGGGTGCACATAAGTGGTCCGCATGCGCGCATGCGGACCGGACATAGACAAACGCGCTGGCCCTCAACGGCTTCCATACGCTTTTGCGTACCAATGGCTGACCATAAGCCTGTCGCAATATGCAATAATTCCATTTATCGCGTGATATATAAAAATGAAGGCGGTAATTTTTCCGCTGCAATTTATCGCCTCCCGTGCACGTGCGTGCGCGCGTGCGGCAGACGTGCTGTTAAAAGTTCGGATTCCTCGTTACCAACTGCGCAAAATGCATCTTCGTTCCAAGTCCGGCAAAAACTAGCGCTGGAGCCAATCGTTCCCATTATATCCTGTTGTTCAACGTATACCGGCCGCATCAGTGCTCCGGAGTGACTGTGGACCATCTACAGCGCGCCGGTGTCGTTGACGTGTGGGCGCTCCCGTCAGGAGTGACATTTCACGCGGGTGGCTGTTTTTCGGCACAACGCCGGATATTTACAACGAAGTCCGCCAAAACATTGTTACCGACTAGGCTGCTACGAACAACCTCGCTTTGACAATAAACATCTGAATGAAATTAAGAGCGCTGTGTCATATGCTGGTGTTGTGTAGTAATGAGCAGACGTGACTTCAGCGGCGCTTGTTAACTTTTTAAATGCGCGCACACACTAGATATCATGAAATGGCACACTAGATGTGCTACGTCCCATGCCATTAGCTACGTGAGCACAGAGTGATTGTGGGTTACGTAGTCCATATACTACATTGATGAATTCTAAACTGTCATGACTGAATGGAAGTTAAGAAGGCCAAATCATTCCATACCAGTGACTACAGATAATGTTGCAAATATTGTTAATTCAGTACGTGACACAGATGGATTCGGACCACAAATAGGATGTCTTGCTCATGTAGTAAACCTGGCTGCTAAGAAAGCTGTAGCAATCAACAGTGTGCCTTGCCTCACTTTACAAACAGTAAAGATTGTTCTCAGCACTTTTGTACAAACATTTTTCAGATCAGTAAGAAGTAAGCACATACAGTAAATATTATGCACTAAAATGCATGTTTATATGATGGCAATTTAATTTTTGCTCGCTTGCAAAAAAAAAAAAAAAAAAACGAAACAAAAAATATAATTATTTTCTTTTACAGAGCATTAAATGTATTGAATCGGATCGAAAATCGTGACCCCCGTATCAAAAATCATACCGAACCGTGACTTAACTGTATCGTTGCATCCCTATGGAACTCCATTGCAGAAGCTATGACGGGGAAAAGTTTTCATTTGCCTAAATGCTTAAGTTATTAAGCGCAAATTTGTTTTCTCTCTCTTTTTTTTTAACACATTGTATTTATTCTGTGGTGCTGTGCGGTATCAATATTGTTTTTTTTTTTACTTAAGAGGCATGGTCTATTGTTTTTAGTTGTGATTTCTTAAAAAGTATTTTTGAATGTATCTATTAATGTATACTGTATTCTCACTGTGTTATTGTAAATTGGTTAAAAAAAAATTGGGGGGGGCGCAATAATATCGCATATCGCAATAATTTATGAGAATAATTATCGCACACTAGTATTTGTTATCGCGACAGGCCTAGCTGACCACTGTATTTACGGCGGACACGAGAAAATCGCTTCTCAAAATGTCAAAGAGGCAGGCCCCACTGAGTAATTATTTCCGTGTTCCCCCACCCCCGTCAAAAGACAGACAGACAGACGACAGAGACATCACCGGAGCTACCGAAAAAAAGGACTTTTGCTGAAAAGTGGCTGCAGGAGGTACCATGGCTAGAAGCAAATGATGCTCGCACGGAAATGTGGTGCAACATATGCCGTGAGAATCCCAATGTCGCTAATAAGAGCAGCGCATTTTATGTAGGGTCAAAGAATTTTAGCCATCCAAACTTTGAAAAGCACGAAAAAAACAGAGCATGTGGCAATTAATCAAACTATCGATGTCAGACAGGACCCCACTCGCCCTATGGACAAGTGGCGGAATAAAATTATTGTAGAACAGCGCCATGGGCTGACAAACGTGTTTTTGCTCGCATTTCACAAAGCTAAACATGCACGTTCAATGAGCTCTTAGTGCTTTTATGTTTATTTCTTTACATTTCACTTCAAAGTAATGGCAATTTTGTTGTGCCAGTTGATGTTAATCAAGCGTTAATTGTTTATATAATTAATTAAAGGTAATTGGCTCTAATTAAAGCTTGTCATAATTTTATCGCATCAGGCGGGTCGGCTCTCAAGCTCAATGAGGACCAAGTCACATCTCCAGGTCCTCCTCTGAGAACCTGGGCAAAAAAAATATGTGCACCCCTGTATATAATGCATTTTAATAATAAACTAGAAATTAATTCTCAATTTGTAGTATTTGGGTAACATTTAATATTTTAAGAATACAAAACAATAGATCAATGAAACATGACTGTGATATTTACTTGATAAAAAAAATACTATTGAAATACATACAAATTCTACAGTTACAAATTTTTTAATATGAAAAAATTAGTATGTATAGTATTCAGCATTGTGTATTCTAACGATTAATTCTATATTGGTGACATTTATTTTTATGCAAACATATATTACATCAAACAGTAGTTAAATGAATAACAATAAATTTGAAATACCTAAAAAAAATATCACTATTTACCGGTAATAATAATAAATCTTGACAATCAAAATAGATCAACCGTTTACTTAATGATTTGAAAAAAAAAAAAAAAAAAAAAATCTAGTTTTATTAAATCAATTTCTGGTGGGAATTAATAAATAAATAATGCAAAATAGCATTTGCCTTTTAGCATACCCCAGAAAAGACATTATTAAACTACTGTCTGAATACCCATTAAAAAAAAAAAAAAAAAGAGTTAAGCTTGTGCAGTTTCTCAGTAACAACACACATTTACAAAAGTTGAAACGGACTCAATTCCTGCTTATTGATTTTGAGATTTTTCTTCTTATACTCTGAAAACATATTTCAAAACGACTTCGACAAAGACGGATTTAAGAACGGGGGACCTTCACGTGTCCCCCTTGGCCATACTATTCCCTTCCCTGGTGTAAGAAGGTTAAAAAGTGACTTAAAGGTTTTAAGACTGCGACAGTTTGACCTCGTACAGCTTATTTCTATTATTTCCTTTCTGCAGAAATAACCCCGCAATACATCCATTAGTCTGTCCATCCATTTTCTATAGCTTATCCCCTCACCGGGGTCATTCTTCCACATATTATGGGATGTCTGAGGCCTGCGGACAGCCTATTTGTCATGCACAAAAGCTTCGTTCTGTGCACGGGGGAATAACTAAGTGAGTAACAGGATTATTACAGCTGGGCCTGCGTGGAGCGGAGCTTGTTTACTGGCGCGAGCAGCAAGTCCACACCGCGGTGAAATATAAGTGACGACCATTATTTATGGAGTGTTTGTTATGTAGAGCTACACTGCGCTGAGAGCTTTTTATGTATATCAATGGCTACTTCACAATGACAGTGTAAAAATATTCAAGCGTGCCTTATGGAATACGGGTTGCTGTGTTTATGCCGTATGACAGTTAGCGTCCATTTGATCAAGAACAGTATCAAAATCAAAAAAGAACTTGCCGACCCTCCTAATCCAAACGGATTGGATGTCTAGCGCCGTCTCTGGCAATGAAATACGAGTGTTCACAGCTATTCCTCCCAGTTGAAATGAATTGGAGGTCCCTTTGTCAGGCAATTACCGATAAGCCGCTACTTTTAACCCTCATTTTGAATCCTGCGGCTTATAGTCCAGTGATGCTTATTTGTTGATTTATTTGGGTTAATAGCTAACACTTTATTTGACAGCAGCGTCATATGACTGTCATAAAACAGTCATAATTATGACATGACACTGTCACGAGCATTAATCAATGCTTATGACAGATGTCAATTAGTGTCATCTGGCAAATCTTTATTTAAATTTACAGTGGGGGAAATAAGTATTTAGTCAACCACTAACTGTGCAAGTTCTCTCACTTGAAAATATTAGAGAGGCCTGTAATTGTCAACATGGGTAAACCTCAACCATGAGAGACAGAATGTGTGAGAAAAAAAAAAAAAGAAAATCAAATTTTTTGATTTTTAAAGAATTTATTTGCAAATCATGGTGGAAAATAAGTACCAAAAGTTCATGTCAATACTTTGTTATGTACCCTTTTTTGGCAATAACAGAGGCCAAATGTTTTCTGTACCTCTCCACAAGCTTTTCATACACTGTTGCGGGTATTTTGGCCCATTCCTCCATGTAGATCTCCTCTAGAGCAGTGATGTTTTGTGGCTGTCGTTGGGCAACAAGGAATTTCAACTCCCTCCACAGATTTTCTATGGGGTTGAGATCAGGAGACTGGCTAGGCCACTCCAGGACCTTAAAATGCTTCTTACGAAGCCACTCCTTTACTGCCCTGGCTGTGTGTTTGGGATCATTGTCATATTGAAAGACCCAGCCACGTCTCATCTTCAATGCCCTTGCCGATGGAAGGAGATTTTCACTCAAAATCTCTCGATACATGGCCCCGTTCATTCTTTCCTTTACACAGATCAGTCGTCCTGGTCCCTTTGCAGAAAAACAGTCCCAAAGCATGATGTTTCCACCCCCGTGCTTCACAGTGGGTATGGTGTTCTTCAGATGCAATTCCGTATTCTTTCTCCTCCATCACGAGAACCTGTGTTTCTACCAAAACGTTCTCTTTTAGTTTCATCTGACCATAACACATTCTCCCAGTCCTCTTCTGGATCATCAAAATGCTCTCTGAAGAACCGCAGAAGGGCCTGGACGTGTACTGGCTTCAGCAGGGGGACACGTCTGGCAGTGCAGGATTTGAGTCCCTGGCGGCGCATTATGTTACTGATAGTAGCCTTTGTTACTGTGGTCCCAGCTCTCTGTAGGTCATTCACTAGGTCCCCCCGTGTGGTTCTGGGATTTTTGCTCACCGTTCTTGTTATCATTTTGATGCCACAGGGTGAGATCTTGCATGGAGCCCCAGATTGAGGGATATTATCAGTGGTCTTGTATGTCTTCCATTGTCTAATAATTGCTCCCACAGTTGATTTCTTTACACCAAGCGTTTTACCTATTGCAGATTCAGTCTTCCCAGCCTGGTGCAGGTCTACAATTTTGTCTCTGGTGTCCTTTGACAGCTCTTTGGTCTTGGCCATAGTGGAGTTTGGAGTGTGACTTATTGAGGTTGTGGGCAGGTGTCTTTTGTACCGATAATGAGTTAAAACAGGTGCCATTAATACAGGTAACGAGTGGAGCCTCATTAGACCTCGTTAGAAGAAGTTAGACCTCTTTGACAGCCAGAAATCTTGCTTGTTTGAAGGTGACCAAATACTTATTTTCCACCATGATTTGCAAATAAATTCTTTAAAAATCAAACAATGTGATTTTCTGTTTTTTTCCCCCCACATTCTGTCTTTCATGGTTGAGGTTTACCCATGTTGACAATTACAGGCCTCTATAATATTTTCAAGTGAGAGAACTTGCACAATTAGTGGTTGACTAAATACTTATTTGCCCCACTGTATGTCCAGCTCAGATCTTTTACAATCTCATACATTTATGTCCAGCTCTCAGATCTTTTACAACTTTCAAAAGTGAGATAATTTGCCGGAAACACGAAATGACATCTGTCATCGGCATTCATTAATGCTAATGACAGTGTCATGTCATAATTATAACCGTCTTATGGCGCCGCTGTCAAATAAAGTGTTACAGGTTAATATCTTTTGGTGTAAATATTAGTGCTGTCAAATTTATCGCGTTAATGGGCGTAATTAAAAAAAAAAAAAAATTAATCACGTTAAAATATTTGACGCATTTAACGCATGCGCGGAATGACCCGCTCATGCATTGCCTCAAACAGATTACAATGACGCCGTTTTTTGCACATTGAGAGCTATGAGGCAGAGAAAGGCAAGTGGACACAGGCGTTCATTGGACTGCGCCGTTTATTGGTATAAGCTTCGGCAAATCCTTCACAACAAACATAAGTACCATTTAGTGAAAGCACAACAAAAATAATAATCCTATCTCTCAAAAAAAATGTTCATTCCCAATCAAAATAGCTATGCAAAATACACATGAAACTTACTCAGACTTTGGTCAAACTCTATCCAAACATTTTGTTTAGCTCAACAAATGCACTAGATGGCAATGTTTTGTCACAATATACAAACTATCAGAGGTCTCGTACGTTGTGAAGCCAGCACTCAAATGACTGTGAAGTACAATGGAAACAGGGAAGTACGGCGTCAGTCGAGGGACAAAACACACTCATTGGCTTGATTTCTAAGTAATTTAAAACTCGCCATTAACACCTTGTGGTGTATTCCAATCACTACCCTACGTAGTTAAAGACACTGTGGAAGAACGGCAGGGATTTTTTGATTGAAAGTTTGACAAATTTTATCAAAACGAAAACATTAAGAGGGGTTTTATATAAAATTACTATAACTTGTACTAACATTTATCTTTTAAGACCTACAAGTCTTTCTATCCGTGGATCCCTTTCACAGAAAGAATGCTAATAATGTTAATGCCATCTTGTGGATTTATTGTTATGATAAACAAATACAGTACTTATGTACAGTAAGTTGAATGTATATATCCGTCTTGTGTCTTATCTTTCCATTCCAACAATAATTTACAGAAAAATATGGCATATTTTAGAGACAGTTTGAATTGCAATTAATTATGATTAATTAATTCTTAAGCTGTGATTAACTCGAATAAAATGTTTAATCGTTTGACAGCTCTAGTAAATATCCCATAATACAGTGAGGACAGCTACCAGCTTTAGTCCAGTGCGGGTTATCTATAAACAAAAGCGGTTTTCCTGTCAAATTTGGTGGGTGGCGGCTTATAGTCAGGTGCGCCTTATAGTCCGAAAATTATAGTAGTTAAAAATGATTCAAATAAAATGTACTGCATATAAAAGGTAAATACTATTTTTACTAAATGATACAAATTTATCGTACTGGATTCATGAGGCAAAATAAAATTGTACACGTTTACATGTTTTAGTGATTCTTTCACTAGGGGGGAACTTGCCTTCTTTGACAACTGATGCTTTGTAAAACGATACTTTTTGCTCATATTTTGAACTTTGTTATAGAGCAGTGGTTCTTAACCTTGCTAAAGGTACCGAACCCCACAAGTTTCACATGTGGATTCACAGAACCCTTCGGAATTAGATAATAAAGCATTTTTTTTCCCATTTCAAAACTAAGCTAGCAAGCTAATACTTTAGCAAATTCCCGGTCAAAATTCTTCTCATTTTGACAGCATGTTTTATAAACAGGTCAAAATTTGAGACCATACTCCCTATTGGTCTGTTGTGTTCCCTCATGCCAAGTGCGAGTCGACCTTCCACTGAGCAAACCAGTTCCTCCTCGAGGACTATGAGTTAAAAGAAATAAGCCTGTAAATTGGGAGTGAAACAGTCTGAAACCTGGTCTAAAAAGGCACTTAGCCTAGATTTAATTAGTGTACGAAAATAGGGCACTGCGTTTCTTTACCTTCGACGAACCCCTTAGACTTACACATCGAACCCTAGGGGTTTGATCGAACCCAGCCCTGTTATAGAGTAATTAGATTTAGATGACTTTCTATGGAAAATATAGCTTAGGACAGGGGTTCCCAACCGCCAGGCCGCGGACCGGTACCAGTCCGTTGCGCATCTTGTACCAGGCCGCAAAAGAAATAATAATTTATTAACGACTGCAGAATGGCCAAATTAACTGGCCTGTGCCCCTTAAAACACCAAAATCCCGGTCTACTCTAGACATAATACTACAGGATGGAATGTCGTCATAGAAATCCATTGATTGGACTGCTAGCAGTACATCTTGTTTTGTATATTTATGTGCGCTTGTCCTCGCTTGCTTGTCCTTTTTAAATCCAAAGTAACACAAATCATCATGGCTAGAAATGAAAATATTGTACACTTTAAAGGCAAATTATTACATTTCTTAATAATCATATTTTTACAAATGTGTCACTTGAAAGCTGGCATAGTGTAAATTAGAATGAAATGGGTGAGAAGCTCAACGCCATTTTTGTTATGTACCAACTAGACTATCAAAATCACTGATCTGGTTCAAAGTGACTACCATCTTGACAAGCAAAGTGAAAATGCTGGACACTTTTAACCCTTTTTTTTCTTTTGAAAGCAGGCAAAAGTGTGAAAGAGGCTGGAAATATGATGAAAGAGTTATTGCAGTATTTTCAGGATTTCTACATTTATAAGATAATTTCATTTAATGCTTTTTAAAGCCACCTTAAACTAATGTATTGCCCATTCCCTACTGCAGAGAGTTTCACAAACACAAATTGTAAGTAGAATTGTCAGATAATCCGATACTGGTATATGCGGTTGTGGACACATTACGGCTAATTGTATTGTGATACCCCGCTGAATACTTTAATAATGATAAACGTAACAACTCAAGGTTTTCCAGTAAAAATTCTGTGAAAAAATAGAGAACAACTTCAAGTGAAGTTATAGAAAAAAGTGCCTATAATGCACCACTATATTGTTGAAATCAAGATAGTGCAAACATCTTGCCTCAAACTAACAATTAAAGGCACACAGCTTCAGTAGAGTGAATGAAGTATGTCATGGGTTTATAATTCATTATTTTTCAATAATTTATTGTTCATTTAATTTTTGCACCATGAATGCCTACATAACAAATCCCAAGCATCTTAGTTTGGAGACATCTAATGGTCAATCAGCATAACCGCTAAGCTGTGACAAGCCCTTGTACAAAGGCAGAAGGCTTTCACATTCACTTTGAAGGCAACACACATATTGGCCCAAAACAGAGGATGAAAAATCGATGTCGATATTATCTGATATCATTTTAAAATGCTTTTATCGGCAACCCAAAAAAACCAGACAACTCTAGAAAAATTTGCAGTGGTACCTCGACGTACGATCGTTTCGGCACACGATCTTTCGACATCCGACGTAAAATTTGATTACCCATCTGTCTCTATATCCGACGACAAGCTCAAAATACGACGATTTATGACAGAGCTGCAGTTTCTTTGTTTTCTCACAAGACGGACGCACGGCGAATTTCTTGTGAGAGAAATCAACATGGGTTCCAAGAATGTTAGTGCAGTTGGCGAAAAAAGCCTCACAGCTTACCACTAAAATGAAGATGGAAATGATAGAAAAATATGAGCTTGGTGCCCGCATCCGTGAACTGGCTCGACAATACGGCCGTAGAATGTCTACAATCTCGACGGTCCTCCTCCGACCTCCATTCGTCAGTCTTTATAAGTTAAGGCGGCAATCATTATTGTGCTAACATCGCCAAAAAGTTGCCAGCTTTGTCAGGTTTTTAATCATTTATTTCAGAACTTGTGCAACACAACATGCCTACTGTCTGCTGCAGCTGAACAAAGTGAAAGTAAAAAGTCCCTCTCTCACTATGTCAAGTCAGCCACGCGGTCAGTTCAGGTACACCACGCAAAACACATCCGTCGCATTATAACCCGATTCGTTAAATTATTACAGGTATTATTATAATCATCATTATTATTATTCAGATTTTTTTCATAATTTATTTGTTTTGCTCTTTGTAATTGATATTTGCAATGATACCAGCAGCATTTATTAAGGATTTAGTGTAGGTTTTCGGGCTGTGGAACAAATTAATGGAATTATAATGTATTCCTATGGGAAGATCCTGCTCGACATGCGACCATTTCAACTTACCTGTATTTTTCGGACGATAAGTCGCAGGTTTTTTTTCATAGTTTGGCTGGGGTGCAACTTATACTCTGGAGCGTGTGTGACATTGTGAAATGTGTGAAATTATTAACACATTATTATATCATTTCACATGTTATTTTATTGTTTTGGATTGACGCTGATGGTTTGGTAAACTTATGAGCATTTTCTTTATGCTATAGTTATCTGAATAACTCTTAATAGCTATGTAACATTAACATACCGGCCACGTTTGCATTTCATTGTTCACACATCATGTAAAATTATCATACTGTACACTTATTCAGAATGTTGTTCTCTATTGTATTTTTTTTTTAAATTGCCTTTCAAGATGACATATCTGTTCTACATGTTGGATTTTATCATGTAAATTTCCCTCAAAAATGCGACTTATACTCCGGTGTGACTTATATGTTTTTTTCCCCCTCTTCATTGCGCATTTTTGGGCTGCTGCGACTTATACTCAGGTGCGACTTAAAGTCCGAAAAATACCATACAAACAAGGTCGTGGAACAAATTAACTCGTACGTAGAGGTACCACTGTATCTTTTAAAAGTTTCAATAATTTTTAACACCTCGAACATTTTGTTTAATGCTTTTTAAGGCCTGAATTTTGACATTCCATTTAATGACTTTTAATGATTTTCAATGATCCGCTTAAACCCTGATTTTAAACAGTAGGTACATGTGAACGCCGCCGACGTTTACACACATGCAAAACATTGCCAACCAATACAACTTGCATTGACCTTTCCAGCAAGGGCTATGCCTTTGCATAGGGAAGGTAGGGACAAAACACTACCAACTTTTCAAGATGCTCAAATTGTCCCTACCAACTTTTAAGCAATCTTATTTGCGTTATATAACGATTTCAGTTATATAGGTCATTTACACTGTCTTCCCACGTTTTAAATATTGTAATTGACCCAACCATTATTAAGTGAATTATTTTCATTATGTTTAGACTTACATGTACCTCTTTTCACTTGCTGAACGTGCCGGTCCACCCCCCCCCCCAAAACGCACATTTGATTGGCTGATGATTTGCTCCCCCCCCCCACACACACACATTACATATTAGAGATATTAGGGATATTAAAAGTTTTTTTTTCAGCCAGCAGCAGCCACTTTGAGAAATGTTAAAAGACGAAAATGTTGTGGAAGTGGGGAACACACCACAAATTTTGCTATTGAAACTCCGACCTGAATCAGAGTTAGAATAACATTAAACTGTGTGAACTTGCTAACCTGTGAAAGGCGAGTAGGAAGCTGCTTACAAAGAGGTGTCCACCTGTATGTTTTCTATTGTTAAGGTTAAATTAACTGTTCGAAATGTAGTGAACCGAGGTTTTCCCCCTTCTCCCCAATTTGACTTTTTTGTTGTTATTTTTTTTTATTTATGTGGTCTTAAAGCAGCTTAGAAGGGAACTTTCATTTTTTTTGTTGAGTTTGGGTGTGATTGTGGACAAAAGCAGTAGTGTTTTACCTGAAGGACAGCTCAACTTTTTATTTTTGTAATTCCCTGACAAAGAAGTTTTTTCAGTTATATTTGATTTCTTTATTTAGACACAGTTAAATGATTTTTTTTTTTAAATGTTTGATCTTTTTAAATTCCTGGATAGTTAAGAGATTATTAACAAGCTTGTATTCATTGCGTATGTTAGCATAATTTAAGTTCATTCAAATGATGCAATTTAAATTTGCTCATAAAATCCGGACATTTTTTTCTGGAAGTTTCTTTAGTAGTTTTTGAAAACAAAGATTTTGAATTGAAACGGTGTAGGCTGAACCAATACACATAAAAATTAGTATACTAAGTCAATACAGATTTATTTTGCATTGATCATTATGAATGTCCCATCCCCAGCAAAGAGTGTACATGCAGGTTATGCCATTTCGTCCCTACCAATGTCGAGACCAAACCTACGTCCTTGCTTTCCAGGTAGACAACCTTGTCAGACTCTTTCATTGCCATCTTAGCGTGTAAAAATAAACTTAACTATTACAGAAGTAGTAGGTGACTACGTGAACGTTTCCTACAATAGGATGTCAAGCATGACAACATGCAGGCACACAAGGCCGCAAGGAATTCCTGCTCACCCGTGGAAAACGAGAGCTTCTTCTTTTCTGAAGACTAAAACAGAAGAAGCGCTAAACAACAACACATCCAAGTCGATTAAAAGTGTCAGCTGGGGCCCATCTGAGTGTGACAGCTGTGTGAAATGACAGCTGAGGCCTCCAGCACAACTTTGCACGCACTCACGTCGTCATTGGCGCTATTGTAAATGTTTTTTTGGGCATATATTTGGACGACGAGGCCCCTTGACAGCCGCCCCAGTCCTCCCATGCAGAAAGTCGTGATTACGAGAGCCTGCACGCTAAACTCACAGCCTTCGGTGCAGTTAGTTAGTTATGACGTTGGATTTAATTCTAGTGGAAAACTTTGAGGCAGGCTCACTATGTCGAGACGCACCGCTCCCTTTTTCTCTCCCCCTCCCTTCTCTTTCCTTTTACACGCACACGACAAGCTAGCCTCCGCACTAATATACGCTTAGCGTGCTGTAAATAACCAAGGTTCATAAGAATAAAGAAAAACAAGGAGAATCCTAGTGACTCGCTGCAGTGCTGCGGGAGAAGCTTTAGTTAGCTTACACTCACCGCACGGCTAATGTGGACGAGAGCCCCGCTGCTGAGTCCGCTAGTGAAAATAGGGCAAGGAAGGCCACTCCGGTCGTCCGCGGCTGACAGTCAGTCTACGCTCATGTTTCTCCGGCGAAGCAACTTCAAATGAGGAGAGAAAAAACTAGTGCCCCTGTACATTCTACGCTACAGTCGCAAAATGGTGAATGGAGACCCCGAAGCCTTGACAACCAGCTCGTTCAGCCATTGGCGACGCGCGGACAGGTACAGTAGCCAATGGCAGCGGGAGGAGACGAGCTAGGGGCGGGACGGCACCGGAAAGTAAATTTGATTGACGGTCTAAGAGGGCCAATGCCGGTGTGGGAAAACACAGAACAGCTGTTGAGAGACTGATGAGGCGCTGGCCAATGGGGTGAGTCTGTGGGCGTGGCAATTCTGTCAGTCGTTTATACATAATTTGCCTGTTTTTGTTTGTTTAAAGTAGAGGGGCAAAACACTCTAAAAGCCAGCTAGAGAGTGTCTTTTATAGCTAAAACGTTACCTCGTGTCACGTGAGCGCAGTGAAATTCCTTTAATCAAAACGAGATACCTATGTGTGACCTATCTATTTTCGTTTAATTACCTTGGTCTTTCTGAAGGAAAGAACAAGGTTATGTTGTTGTACAACTTTATTACCTTGGTCTTTCCAAAGGAAAGAACAAGGTAATGATATTCTACAACTTTATTGTACTTATTATTATTCATCTTATTCTCCGCGTTTTTTTGAGCCAACGCACAGCCCAAACCGTAGCACCGATCGGCACCGTTGAAGTATCGGCACGACCGGAATTCTCGCGTGACGATGGGAATTTTTCAAACCGCCACGAAAAATTTTCCGTTCGCCCGTAAACGGCAATTTTCCGAAAAATAAAAAAAGTTTAAAAATGTATCTAGTCCTACAATTTTTGACCAAATCACATAATTTGGGCATCAAAAATTCCGGGACGGTGAGGGGCATAAAAGTTGTATACAGAATTTGGCAAAAATTTACGGTTCCCTGGAAATTTGCCAAAAACTTTCCTATTCATTTTGAATGGAAAAAAAACGCGCGCTTCACAGCCCGAACCGTTAGACCGATCGGCACCGTTCAAGTATCGGCACGACCGGAATTTTCGCGTGACACAGGAAACTTTACAAATGGCCCCGAAAATTTTTCCGTTCGTCCGTAAACGGCAATTTTCCGTGAAAAAAAAAAAAGTTTCAAAATGTATCTAGTCCTACAATTTTTGACCAAATCACATAATTTGGGCATCAAAAATTCCGGGACGGTGAGGGGCATAAAAGTTGTATACAGAATTTGGAAAAAAATTACGCTTCATTGGAAATTTGCCAAAAACTATCCCATTCATTTCAAATGGGAAAAGTCCCATTCACTTCCAATGGGATTTCCAATGGAATTTACATTGCATTGATGCCATTGACGGCCATGCATGTCGAATCTACTGATGCCAATGTACTTGGATTCAATTGACTGTATGGATGTCGATGCCATTGACGGCCATGGACGTCCAAAATTTTTCCCATTCATTTTCAATGGGGAAAAAACAAAATTACCCCAAATCAACAGAAAATGACCAGATATCAATAGGACGTGTCCCCCAAACTTCCCCAATTCCATTGACGCTTATGAAGGGTGCCGCCATTGACTTACATGGACGTCCAAAATTTTTCCCATTCATTTTCAATGGGGAAAAAACTACATTTTCTAAATCAACAGAAAATGACCAGATATCAATAGGACGTATACCCCAAACGTCCCCAACTCCATTGACGCTTATGGGGGGTGCTGCCATTGACGTCCATGGACGTCCAAAATTTTACCCATTCATTTTCAATGGGAAATTTTTTTTTTCCCCCAAATCAACAGAAAATGACTAGATATCAATAGGACGTGTCCCCCAAATGTCCCCAATTGCATTGCTGCTTATGGAGGGTGATGCCATTGACGTCCAGGGACGTCCAAACTTCCCATTTATTCCAATGGCATTTTTTCATGTTTGTTCATTCTATTGATGCCAATGTACTTAGATTCCATTGACGCTTATGTAAGTTGATACCATTGACGTCCATAGACGTCCAAAATTTTTCCCATTCATTTTCAATGGGAAATTTTTTTTTTTTCCCCAAATCAACAGAAAATGACTAGATATCATTAGGACGTGTCCCCCAAATGTCCCCGATTGCATTGCCGCTTATGGAGGGTGATGCCATTGACGTTCATGGACGTCCAAACTTCCCATTAAATCCCAATGGCATTTCTTCATGTTTGTTCATTCTATTGATGCCAATGTACTTGGATTCCATTGACGCTTATCTAAGTTGATACCATTGACGTCCATGGACGTCCAAAATTTTTCCCATTCATTTTCAATGGGAATTTTTTTTTTTTCCCCAAATCAACAGAAAATGACTAGATATCAATAGGACGTGTCCCCCAAATGTCCCCGATTGCATTGCCTCTTATGGAGGGTGATGCCATTGACGGCCACGGACGTCCAAACTTCCCATTCATTTCCAATGGCATTTCTTCATGTTTGTTCATTCTATTGATGCCAATGTACTTGGATTCCATTGACGCTTATGTAAATTGATACCATTGACGTCCATGGACGTCCAAAATTTTTCCCATTCATTTTCAATGGGAATTTTTTTTTTTTCCCCAAATCAACAGAAAATGACTAGATATCATTAGGACGTGTCCCCCAAATGTCCCTGATTGGATTGCCGCTTATGGAGGGTGATGCCATTGACGGCCATGGACGTCCAATTCTCCCAATCTTTTCTAATGGCTTTTACTTTGTTTAGTGCCATTGACTGGCATTATGGTCCATTCTATTGATAGACCTGAGTGGGGCTAAGATTTGTATCTCCACAGAGGAAAGACCAAGGTGTAATTTCTCCCGAAATTGCAGTTTCTAGTTACCTTGGTCTTTCCAAAGGAAAGAACAAGGTAATGATATTCTACAACTTTATTGTACTTATTATTATTATTATTATTATTTATTCATCTTATTCTCCGCGTTTTTTTGAGCCAACGCACAGCCTAAACCGTAGCCCCGATCGGCACCGTTCAAGTATCGGCATGACCGGAATTTTCGCGTGACGATGGGAATTTTTCAAAACGCCACGAAAAATTTTCCGTTCGCCCGTAAACGGCAATTTTCCGAAAAAAAAAAAAAGTTTAAAAATGTATCTAGTCCTACAATTTTTGACCAAATCACATAATTTGGGTATCAAAAATTCCGGGACGGTGAGGGGCATAAAAGTTGTATACAGAATTTGGAAAAAACTTACGGTTCCCCAGAAATTTGCCAAAAACTCTCCCATTCATTTCTAATGGGAAAAGTTCCCATTCACTTTCAATGGAATTTACATTGCATTGATGCCATTGACGGCCATGCATGTCGAATCTACTGATGCCAATGTACTTGGATCCTATTGACTATATGGATGTCGATGCCATTGACGGCCATGGACGTCCAAAAATTTTCCCATTCATTTTCAATGGGGAAAAAACAAAATTTCACCAAATCAACAGAAAATGACCAGATATCAATAGGACATGTCCCCCAAACTTCCCTGCTTCCATTGACGCTTATTGGGGGTGCTGCCATTGACGTCTATGGACGTCCAAATTTTTTCCCATTCATTTTCAATGGGATTTTTTTTTTTTTCCCAAAATCAAAAGAAAATGACTACATATCAATAGGACGTGTCCCCCAAACTTCCCCAATTACATTGACGCTTATGGAGGGTGCTGCCATTAACGGACATGGACGTCCAATTCTCCCAATCTTTTCTAATGGCTTTTACTTTGTTTAGTGCCATTGACTGGCATTATGGTCCATTCTATTGATAGACCTGAGTGGGGCTAAGATTTGTATCTCCACAGAGGAAAGACCAAGGTGTAATTTCTCCCGAAATTGCAGTTTCTAGTTATTATTATTATTATTATTCAATAATTCTCCGCGTTTTTTTGAGCCAACGCACAGCCCAAACCGTAGCACCGATCGGCACCGTTGAAGTATCGGCACGACCGGATTTTTCGCGTGACGATGGGAATTTTTCAAACCGCCACGAAAAATTTTCCGTTCGCCCGTAAACGGCAATTTTCCGAAAAATAAAAAAAGTTTCAAAATGTATCTAGTCCTACAATTTTTGACCAAATCACATAATTTGGGCATCAAAAATTCCGGGACGGTGAGGGGCATAAAAGTTGTATACAGAATTTGGCAAAAATTTACGGTTCCCCGGAAATTTGCCAAAAACTTTCCTATTCATTTTGAATGGAAAAAAAACGCGCGCTTCACAGCCCGAACCGTTAGACCGATCGGCACCGTTCAAGTATCGGCACGACCGGAATTTTTGCGTGACACAGGAAACTTTACAAATGGCCCCGAAAATTTTTCAATTCGTCCGTAAACGGCAATTTTCCGTGAAAAAAAAAAAAGTTTCAAAATGTATCTAGTCCTACAATTTTTGACCAAATCACATAATTTGGGCATCAAAAATTCCGGGACGGTGAGGGGCATAAAAGTTGTATACAGAATTTGGAAAAAAATTACGCTTCCTCGGAAATTTGCCAAAAACTATCCCATTCATTTCGAATGGGAAAAGTCCCATTCACTTCCAATGGGATTTCCAATGGAATTTACATTGCATTGATGCCATTGACGGCCATGCATGTCAAATCTACTGATGCCAATGTACTTGGATTCAATTGATTATATGGATGTCGATGCCATTGACTGCCATGGACGTCCAAAATTTTTCCCATTCATTTTCAATGGGGAAAAAACAAAATTACCCCAAATCAACAGAAAATGACCAGATATCAATAGGACGTGTCCCCCAAACTTCCCCAATTCCATTGACGCTTATGAACAGTGCCGCCATTGACTTACATGGACGTCCAAAATTTTTCCCATTCATTTTCAATGGGGAAAAAACTACATTTCTCCAAATCAACAGAAAATGACCAGATATCAATAGGACGTATACCCCAAACGTCCCCAACTCCATTGACGCTTATGGGGGGTGCTGCCATTGACGTCCATGGACGTCCAAAATTTTACCCATTCATTTTCAATGGGAAATTTTTTTTTTTCCCCAAATCAACAGAAAATGACTAGATATCAATAGGACGTGTCCCCCAAATGTCCCCAATTGCATTGCTGCTTATGGAGGGTGATGCCATTGACATCCAGGGACGTCCAAACTTCCCATTAAATCCCAATGGCATTTCTTCATGTTTGTTCATTCTATTGATGCCAATGTACTTGGATTCCATTGACGCTTATGTAAATTGATACCATTGACGTCCATGGACGTCCAAAATTTTTCCCATTCATTTTCAATGGGAATTTTTTTTTTTTCCCAAAATCAACAGAAAATGACTAGATATCATTAGGACGTGTCCCCCAAATGTCCCCGATTGCATTGCCGCTTATGGAGGGTGATGCCATTGACGTTCATGGACGTCCAAACTTCCCATTAAATTCCAATGGCATTTCTTCATGTTTGTTCATTCTATTGATGCCAATGTACTTGGATTCCATTGACGCTTATGTAAGTTGATACCATTGACGTCCATGGACGTCCAAAATTTTACCCATTCATTTTCAATGGGAATTTTTTTTTTTTTCCCCAAATCAACAGAAAATGACTAGATATCAATAGGACCTGTCCCCCAAATGTCCCCGATTGCATTGCTGCTTATGGAGGGTGATGCCATTGACGTCCACGGACGTCCAAACTTCCCATTAATTTCCAATGGCATTTCTTCATGTTTGTTCATTCTTTTGATGCCAATGTACTTGGATTCCATTGACGCTTATGTAAGTTGATACCATTGACGTCCATGGACGTCCAAAATTTTTCCCATTCATTTTCAATGGGAATTTTTTTTTTTCCCCCAAATCAACAGAAAATGACTAGATATCAATAGGACGTTTCCCCCAAATGTGCCCGATTGCATTGCTGCTTATGGAGGGTGATGCCATTGACGTCCACGGACGTCCAAACTTCCCATTAATTCCAATGGCATTTCTTCATGTTTGTTCATTTTATTGATGCCAATGTACTTGGATTCCATTGACGCTTATGTAAGTTGATACCACTGACGTCCATGGACGTCCAAAAATTTTCCCATTCATTTTCAATGGGAATTTTTTTTTTTTTTCCCACATCAACAGAAAATGACTAGATATCATTAGGACGTGTCCCCCAAACTTCCCCGATTCCATTAACAATTATGAAAGGTGCCGCCATTGACGTCCATGGACGTCCAATTCTCCCATTCATTTCTAATGGCTTTTACTTTGTTTTGTGCCAATGACTGGCATTATGATCCATTCTATTGATAGACCTGAGTGGGGCTAAGATCTGTACCTCCACAGAGGAAAGACCAAGGTGTGTAATTTCTCCCGAAATTGCAGTTTCTAGTTATTATTATTATTCAATAATTCTCCGCGTTTTTTTGAGCCAACGCACAGCCCAAACCGTAGCACCGATCGGCACCGTTGAAGTATCGGCACGACCGGATTTTTCGCGTGACGATGGGAATTTTTCAAACCGCCACGAAAAATTTTCCGTTCGCCCGTAAACGGCAATTTTCCGAAAAATAAAAAAAGTTTCAAAATGTATCTAGTCCTACAATTTTTGACCAAATCACATAATTTGGGCATCAAAAATTCCGGGACGGTGAGGGGCATAAAAGTTGTATACAGAATTTGGCAAAAATTTACGGTTCCCCGGAAATTTGCCAAAAACTTTCCTATTCATTTTGAATGGAAAAAAAACGCGCGCTTCACAGCCCGAACCGTTAGACCGATCGGCACCGTTCAAGTATCGGCACGACCGGAATTTTCGCGTGACACAGGAAACTTTACAAATGGCCCCGAAAATTTTTCCGTTCGTCCGTAAACGGCAATTTTCCGTGAAAAAAAAAAAAGTTTCAAAATGTATCTAGTCCTACAATTTTTGACCAAATCACATAATTTGGGCATCAAAAATTCCGGGACGGTGAGGGGCATAAAAGTTGTATACAGAATTTGGAAAAAAATTACGCTTCCTCGGAAATTTGCCAAAAACTATCTCATTCATTTCGAATGGGAAAAGTCCCATTCACTTCCAAAGGGATTTCCAATGGAATTTACATTGCATTGATGCCATTGACGGCCATGCATGTCGAATCTACTGATGCCAATGTACTTGGATTCAATTGATTATATGGATGTCGATGCCATTGACGGCCATGGACGTCCAAAATTTTTCCCATTCATTTTCAATGGGGAAAAAACAAAATTACCCCAAATCAACAGAAAATGACCAGATATCAATAGGACGTGTCCCCCAAACTTCCCCAATTCCATTGACGCTTATGAAGGGTGCCGCCATTGACTTACATAGACGTCCAAAATTTTTCCCATTCATTTTCAATGGGGAAAAAACTACATTTCTCCAAATCAACAGAAAATGACCAGATATCAATAGGACGCATACCCCAAACGTCCCCAACTCCATTGACGCTTATGGGGGGTGCTGCCATTGACGTCCATGGACGTCCAAAATTTTACCCATTCATTTTCAATGGGAAATTTTTTTTTTTCCCCAAATCAACAGAAAATGACTAGATATCAATAGGACGTGTCCCCCAAATGTCCCCAATTGCATTGCTGCTTATGGAGGGTGATGCCATTGACGTCCAGGGACGTCCAAACTTCCCATTTATTCCAATGGCATTTCTTCATGTTTGTTCATTCTATTGATGCCAATGTACTTAGATTCCATTGACGCTTATGTAAGTTGAAACCATTGACGTCCATAGACGTCCAAAATTTTTCCCATTCATTTTCAATGGGAAATTTTTTTTTTTTCCCCAAATCAACAGAAAATGACTAGATATCATTAGGACGTGTCCCCCAAATGTCCCCGATTGCATTGCCGCTTATGGAGGGTGATGCCATTGACGTTCATGGACGTCCAAACTTCCCATTAAATCCCAATGGCATTTCTTCATGTTTGTTCATTCTATTGATGCCAATGTACTTGGTATCCATTGACGCTTATGTAAGTTGATACCATTGACGTCCATGGACGTCCAAAATTTTTCCCATTCATTTTCAATGGGAATTTTTTTTTTTTCCCCAAATCAACAAAAAATGACCAGATATCAATAGGACGTGTCCCCCAAACTTCCCCAATTCCATTGACGCTTATGGAGGGTGCCGCCATTGACGGCTATGGAAGTCCAAATTTCCCATTCATTTCTAATGGCATTTAATTATGTTTTTTCATTCTATTGATGCCGATGTACTTGGATTCCATTGACGCCTATGTAAGTTGATACCATTGACGTGCATGGACGTCCAAAAATTTTCCCATTCATTTTCAATGGGAATTTTTTTTTTTTTCCCAAATCAACAAAAAATGACCAGATATCAATAGGACGTGTCCCCCAAATGTCCCCGATTGCATTGCCGCTTATGGGGGGTGATGCCATTGACGTCCATGGACGTCCAAACTTCCCATTCATTTCCAAAGGCATTTCTTCATGTTTGTTCATTCTATTGATGCCAATGTACTTGGATTCCATTGACGCTTATGTAAGTTGATACCATTGACGTCCATGGACGTCCAAAAATTTTCCCATTCATTTTCAATGGGAATTTTTTTTCCCCCCCAAATCAACAGGAAATGACCAGATATCAATAGGACGTGTCCCCCAAATGTCCCCGATTGCATTGCTGCTTATGGAGGGTGATGCCATTGACGTCCAGGGACGTCCAAACTTCCCATTCATTTCCAATGGCATTTCTTCATGTTTGTTCATTCTTTTGATGCCAATGTACTTGGATTCCATTGACGCTTATGTAAGTTTATACCATTGACGTCCATGGACGTCCAAAATTTTTCCCATTCATTTTCAATGGGAATTTTTTTTTTTTTCCCCAAATCAACAGAAAATGACTAGATATCAATAGGACGTTTCCCCCAAATGTTCCCGATTGCATTGCTGCTTATGGAGGGTGATGCCATTGACGTCCACGGACGTCCAAACTTCCCATTCATTTCCAATGGCATTTCTTCATGTTTGTTCATTCTATTGATGCCAATGTACTTGGATTCCATTGACGCTTATGTAAGTTGATACCATTGACGTCCATGGACGTCCAAAATTTTTCCCATTCATTTTCAATGGGAATTTTTTTTTTTTCCCCAAATCAACAGAAAATGACTAGATATCATTAGGACGTGTCCCCCAAATGTCCCCGATTGCATTGCCGCTTATGGGGGGTGATGCCATTGACGTCCATGGACGTCCAAACTTCCCATTAAATACCAATGGCATTTCTTCATGTTTGTTCATTCTTTTGATGCCAATGTACTTGGATTCCATTGACGCTTATGTAAGTTTATACCATTGACGTCCATGGACGTCCAAAATTTTTCCCATTCATTTTCAATGGGAATTTTTTTTTTTTCCCCAAATCAACAGAAAATGACTAGATATCAATAGGACGTTTCCCCCAAATGTGCCCGATTGCATTGCTGCTTATGGAGGGTGATGCCATTGACGTCCACGGACGTCCAAACTTCCCATTCATTTCCAATGGCATTTCTTCATGTTTGTTCATTCTATTGATGCCAATGTACTTGGATTCCATTGACGCTTATGTAAGTTGATACCATTGACGTCCATGGACGTCCAAAATTTTTCCCATTCATTTTCAATGGGAATTTTTTTTTTTTTCCCCCAAATCAACAGAAAATGACTAGATATCATTAGGACGTGTCCCCCAAATGTCCCCGATTGCATTGCCGCTTATGGGGGGTGATGCCATTGACGTCCATGGACGTCCAAACTTCCCATTCATTTCCAAAGGCATTTCTTCATGTTTGTTCATTCTATTGATGCCAATGTACTTGGATTCCATTCACGCTTATGTAAGTTGATACCATTGACGTCCATGGACGTCCAAAATTTTTCCCATTCATTTTCAATGGGATTTTTTTTTTTTTCCCCAAATCAACAGAAAATGACTAGATATCATTAGGACGTGTCCCCCAAATGTCCCCGATTGCATTGCCGCTTATGGAGGATGATGCCATTGACGTTCATGGACGTCCAAACTTCCCATTCATTTCCAATGGCATTTCTTCATGTTTGTTCATTTTATTGATGCCAATGTACTTGGATTCCATTGACGCTTATGTAAGTTGATACCATTGACGTCCATGGACGTCCAAAATTTTTCCCATTCATTTTCAATGGGAATTTTTTTTTTTTCCCAAATCAACAGAAAATGACTAGATATCAATAGGACGTGTCCCCCAAACTTCCCCGATTCCATTAACAATTATGGAGGGTGCTGCCATTGACGGACATGGACGTCCAATTCTCCCAATCTTTTCTAATGGCTTTAACTATGTTTAGTGCCAATGACTGGCATTATGATCCATTCTATTGATAGACCTGAGTGGGGCTAAGATCTGTATCTCCACAGAGGAAAGACCAAGGTGTGTAATTTCTCCCGAAATTGCAGTTTCTAGTTATTATTACCTTGGTCTTTCTGAAAGAAAGAACAAGGTATTGTTATTGTGCAACTTTATTGTACTTATTATTTATTCATCTTATTCTCCGCGTTTTTTTGAGCCAACGCACAGCCCAAACCGTAGCACCGATCGGCACCGTTGAAGTATCGGCACGACCGGATTTTTCGCGTGACGATGGGAATTTTTCAAACCGCCACGAAAAATTTTCCGTTCGCCCGTAAACGGCAATTTTCCGAAAAATAAAAAAAGTTTCAAAATGTATCTAGTCCTACAATTTTTGACCAAATCACATAATTTGGGCATCAAAAATTCCGGGACGGTGAGGGGCATAAAAGTTGTATACAGAATTTGGCAAAAATTTACGGTTCCCCGGAAATTTGCCAAAAACTTTCCTATTCATTTTGAATGGAAAAAAAACGCGCGCTTCACAGCCCGAACCGTTAGACCGATCGGCACCGTTCAAGTATCGGCACGACCGGAATTTTTGCGTGACACAGGAAACTTTACAAATGGCCCCGAAAATTTTTCAATTCGTCCGTAAACGGCAATTTTCCGTGAAAAAAAAAAAAGTTTCAAAATGTATCTAGTCCTACAATTTTTGACCAAATCACATAATTTGGGCATCAAAAATTCCGGGACGGTGAGGGGCATAAAAGTTGTATACAGAATTTGGAAAAAAATTACGCTTCCTCGGAAATTTGCCAAAAACTATCCCATTCATTTCGAATGGGAAAAGTCCCATTCACTTCCAATGGGATTTCCAATGGAATTTACATTGCATTGATGCCATTGACGGCCATGCATGTCAAATCTACTGATGCCAATGTACTTGGATTCAATTGATTATATGGATGTCGATGCCATTGACTGCCATGGACGTCCAAAATTTTTCCCATTCATTTTCAATGGGGAAAAAACAAAATTACCCCAAATCAACAGAAAATGACCAGATATCAATAGGACGTGTCCCCCAAACTTCCCCAATTCCATTGACGCTTATGAACAGTGCCGCCATTGACTTACATGGACGTCCAAAATTTTTCCCATTCATTTTCAATGGGGAAAAAACTACATTTCTCCAAATCAACAGAAAATGACCAGATATCAATAGGACGTATACCCCAAACGTCCCCAACTCCATTGACGCTTATGGGGGGTGCTGCCATTGACGTCCATGGACGTCCAAAATTTTACCCATTCATTTTCAATGGGAAATTTTTTTTTTTCCCCAAATCAACAGAAAATGACTAGATATCAATAGGACGTGTCCCCCAAATGTCCCCGATTGCATTGCCGCTTATGGAGGGTGATGCCATTGACGTTCATGGACGTCCAAACTTCCCATTAAATCCCAATGGCATTTCTTCATGTTTGTTCATTCTATTGATGCCAATGTACTTGGATTCCATTGACGCTTATGTAAATTGATACCATTGACGTCCATAGACGTCCAAAATTTTTCCCATTCATTTTCAATGGGAATTTTTTTTTTTTCCCCAAATCAACAGAAAATTACTAGATATCATTAGGACGTGTCCCCCAAATGTCCCCGATTGCATTGCTGCTTATGGAGGGTGATGCCATTGACGTTCATGGACGTCCAAACTTCCCATTAAATCCCAATGGCATTTCTTCATGTTTGTTCATTCTATTGATGCCAATGTACTTGGATTCCATTGACGCTTATGTAAGTTGATACCATTGACGTCCATGGACGTCCAAAATTTTCCCATTCATTTTCAATGGGAATTTTTTTTTTTTCCCCCAAATCAACAGAAAATGACTAGATATCAATAGGACGTGTCCCCCAAATGTCCCCGATTGCATTGCCTCTTATGGAGGGTGATGCCATTGACGGCCACGGACGTCCAAACTTCCCATTCATTTCCAATGGCATTTCTTCATGTTTGTTCACTCTATTGATGCCAATGTACTTGGATTCCATTGACGCTTATGTAAATTGATACCATTGACGTCCATGGACGTCCAAAATTTTTCCCATTCATTTTCAATGGGAATTTTTTTTTTTTCACCAAATCAACAGAAAATGACTAGATATCATTAGGACGTGTCCCCCAAATGTCCCTGATTGGATTGCCGCTTATGGAGGGTGATGCCATTGACGGCCATGGACGTCCAATTCTCCCAATCTTTTCTAATGGCTTTTACTTTGTTTAGTGCCATTGACTGGCATTATGGTCCATTCTATTGATAGACCTGAGTGGGGCTAAGATCTGTATCTCCACAGAGGAAAGACCAAGGTGTGTAATTTCTCCCGAAATTGCAGTTTCTAGTTACCTTGGTCTTTCTGAAAGAAAGAACAAGGTATTGTTATTGTGCAACTTTATTACCTTGGTCTTTCTGAAGGAAAGAACAAGGTTATGTTGTTGTGCAACTTTATTATTATTATTATTCAATAATTCTCCGCGTTTTTTTGAGCCAACGCACAGCCCAAACCGTAGCACCGATCGGCACCGTTGAAGTATCGGCACGACCGGATTTTTCGCGTGACGATGGGAATTTTTCAAACCGCCACGAAAAATTTTCCGTTCGCCCGTAAACGGCAATTTTCCGAAAAATAAAAAAAGTTTCAAAATGTATCTAGTCCTACAATTTTTGACCAAATCACATAATTTGGGCATCAAAAATTCCGGGACGGTGAGGGGCATAAAAGTTGTATACAGAATTTGGCAAAAATTTACGGTTCCCCGGAAATTTGCCAAAAACTTTCCTATTCATTTTGAATGGAAAAAAAACGCGCGCTTCACAGCCCGAACCGTTAGACCGATCGGCACCGTTCAAGTATCGGCACGACCGGAATTTTCGCGTGACACAGGAAACTTTACAAATGGCCCCGAAAATTTTTCCGTTCGTCCGTAAACGGCAATTTTCCGTGAAAAAAAAAAAAGTTTCAAAATGTATCTAGTCCTACAATTTTTGACCAAATCACATAATTTGGGCATCAAAAATTCCGGGACGG
This sequence comes from Corythoichthys intestinalis, assembly GCF_030265065.1. NCBI lineage: Eukaryota > Metazoa > Chordata > Actinopteri > Syngnathiformes > Syngnathidae > Corythoichthys > Corythoichthys intestinalis. The sequence goes on from NC_080416.1 coordinate 27,352,896, forward strand.
TGAGGGGCATAAAAGTTGTATACAGAATTTGGAAAAAAATTACGCTTCCTCGGAAATTTGCCAAAAACTATCCCATTCATTTCGAATGGGAAAAGTCCCATTCACTTCCAGTGGGATTTCCAATGGAATTTACATTGCATTGATGCCATTGACGGCCATGCATGTCGAATCTACTGATGCCAATGTACTTGGATTCAATTGATTATATGGATGTCGATGCCATTGACTGCCATGGACGTCCAAAATTTTTCCCATTCATTTTCAATGGGGAAAAAACAAAATTACCCCAAATCAACAGAAAATGACCAGATATCAATAGGACGTGTCCCCCAAACTTCCCCAATTCCATTGACGCTTATGAAGGGTGCCGCCATTGACTTACATGGACGTCCAAAATTTTTCCCATTCATTTTCAATGGGGAAAAAACTAAATTTCTCCAAATCAACAGAAAATGACCAGATATCAATAGGACGTATATCCCAAACGTCCCCAATTCCATTGACGCTTATGGGGGGTGCTGCCATTGACGTCCATGGACGTCCAAAATTTTACCCATTCATTTTCAATGGGAATTTTTTTTTTTCCCCAAATCAACAGAAAATGACTACATATCAATAGGACCTGTCCCCCAAATGTCCCCGATTGAATTGCTGCTTATGGAGGGTGATGCCATTGACGTCCAGGGACGTCCAAACTTCCCATTCATTTCCAATGGCATTTCTTCATGTTTGTTCATTCTTTTGATGCCAATGTACTTGGATTCCATTGACGCTTATGTAAGTTTATACCATTGACGTCCATGGACGTCCAAAATTTTTCCCATTCATTTTCAATGGGAATTTTTTTTTTTTCCCCAAATCAACAGAAAATGACTAGATATCAATAGGACGTTTCCCCCAAATGTGCCCGATTGCATTGCTGCTTATGGAGGGTGATGCCATTGACGTCCACGGACGTCCAAACTTCCCATTCATTTCCAATGGCATTTCTTCATGTTTGTTCATTCTATTGATGCCAATGTACTTGGATTCCATTGACGCTTATGTAAGTTGATACCATTGACGTCCATGGACGTCCAAAATTTTTCCCATTCATTTTCAATGGGAATTTTTTTTTTTTCCCCAAATCAACAGAAAATGACTAGATATCATTAGGACGTGTCCCCCAAATGTCCCCGATTGCATTGCCGCTTATGGGGGGTGATGCCATTGACGTCCATGGACGTCCAAACTTCCCATTAAATACCAATGGCATTTCTTCATGTTTGTTCATTCTTTTGATGCCAATGTACTTGGATTCCATTGACGCTTATGTAAGTTTATACCATTGACGTCCATGGACGTCCAAAATTTTTCCCATTCATTTTCAATGGGAATTTTTTTTTTTTCCCCAAATCAACAGAAAATGACTAGATATCAATAGGACGTTTCCCCCAAATGTGCCCGATTGCATTGCTGCTTATGGAGGGTGATGCCATTGACGTCCACGGACGTCCAAACTTCCCATTAATTTCCAATGGCATTTCTTCATGTTTGTTCATTCTATTGATGCCAATGTACTTGGATTCCATTGACGCTTATGTAAGTTGATACCATTGACGTCCATGGACGTCCAAAATTTTTCCCATTCATTTTCAATGGGAATTTTTTTTTTTTTCCCCAAATCAACAGAAAATGACTAGATATCATTAGGACGTGTCCCCCAAATGTCCCCGATTGCATTGCCGCTTATGGGGGGTGATGCCATTGACGTCCATGGACGTCCAAACTTCCCATTCATTTCCAAAGGCATTTCTTCATGTTTGTTCATTCTATTGATGCCAATGTACTTGGATTCCATTCACGCTTATGTAAGTTGATACCATTGACGTCCATGGACGTCCAAAATTTTTCCCATTCATTTTCAATGGGATTTTTTTTTTTTTCCCCAAATCAACAGAAAATGACTAGATATCATTAGGACGTGTCCCCCAAATGTCCCCGATTGCATTGCCGCTTATGGAGGGTGATGCCATTGACGTTCATGGACGTCCAAACTTCCCATTCATTTCCAATGGCATTTCTTCATGTTTGTTCATTTTATTGATGCCAATGTACTTGGATTCCATTGACGCTTATGTAAGTTGATACCATTGACGTCCATGGACGTCCAAAATTTTTCCCATTCATTTTCAATGGGAATTTTTTTTTTTTCCCAAATCAACAGAAAATGACTAGATATCAATAGGACGTGTCCCCCAAACTTCCCCAATTCCATTAACAATTATGGAGGGTGCTGCCATTGACGGACATGGACGTCCAATTTTCCCAATCTTTTCTAATGGCTTTAACTATGTTTAGTGCCAATGACTGGCATTATGATCCATTCTATTGATAGACCTGAGTGGGGCTAAGATCTGTATCTCCACAGAGGAAAGACCAAGGTGTGTAATTTCTCCCGAAATTGCAGTTTCTAGTTATTATTATTATTCATCTTATTCTCCGCGTTTTTTTGAGCCAACGCACAGCCCAAACCGTAGCACCGATCGGCACCGTTCAAGTATCGGCACGACCGGATTTTTCGTGTGACGATGGGAATTTTTCAAACCGCCACGAAAAATTTTCCGTTCGCCCGTAAACGGCAATTTTCCGAAAAATAAAAAAAGTTTAAAAATGTATCTAGTCCTACAATTTTTGACCAAATCACATAATTTGGGCATCAAAAATTCCGGGACGGTGAGGGGCATAAAAGTTGTATACAGAATTTGGCAAAAATTTACGGTTCCCCGGAAATTTGCCAAAAACTTTCCTATTCATTTTGAATGGAAAAAAAACGCGCGCTTCACAGCCCGAACCGTTAGACCGATCGGCACCGTTCAAGTATCGGCACGACCGGAATTTTCGCGTGACACAGGAAACTTTACAAATGGCCCCGAAAATTTTTCCGTTCGTCCGTAAACGGCAATTTTCCGTGAAAAAAAAAAAAGTTTCAAAATGTATCTAGTCCTACAATTTTTGACCAAATCACATAATTTGGGCATCAAAAATTCCGGGACGGTGAGGGGCATAAAAGTTGTATACAGAATTTGGAAAAAAATTACGCTTCCTCGGAAATTTGCCAAAAACTATCCCATTCATTTCGAATGGGAAAAGTCCCATTCACTTCCAATGGGATTTCCAATGGAATTTACATTGCATTGATGCCATTGACGGCCATGCATGTCGAATCTACTGATGCCAATGTACTTGGATTCAACTGACTATATAGATGTCGATGCCATTGACTGCCATGGACGTCCAAAATTTTTCCCATTCATTTTCAATGGGGAAAAAACAAAATTACCCCAAATCAACAGAAAATGACCAGATATCAATAGGACGTGTCCCCCAAACTTCCCCAATTCCATTGACGCTTATGAAGGGTGCCGCCATTGACTTACATGGACGTCCAAAATTTTTCCCATTCATTTTCAATGGGGAAAAAACTACATTTCTCCAAATCAACAGAAAATGACCAGATATCAATAGGACGTATATCCCAAACGTCCCCAATTCCATTGACGCTTATGGGGGGTGCTGCCATTGACGTCCATGGACGTCCAAAATTTTACCCATTCATTTTCAATGGGAAAATTTTTTTTTTCCCCAAATCAACAGAAAATGACTAGATATCAATAGGACCTGTCCCCCAAATGTCCCCGATTGCATTGCTACTTATGGAGGGTGATGCCATTGACGTCCAGGGACGTCCAAACTTCCCATTCATTTCCAATGGCATTTCTTCATGTTTGTTCATTCTTTTGATGCCAATGTACTTGGATTCCATTGACGGTTATGTAAGTTGATACCATTGACGTCCATGGACGTCCAAAATTTTTCCCATTCATTTTCAATGGGAATTTTTTTTTTTTCCCCAAATCAACAGAAAATGACTAGATATCATTAGGACGTGTCCCCCAAATGTCCCCGATTGCATTACCGCTTATGGGGGGTGATGCCATTGACGTCCATGGACGTCCAAACTTCCCAATCATTTCCAAAGCCATTTCTTCATGTTTGTTCATTTTATTGATGCCAATGTACTTGGATTCCATTGACGCTTATGTAAGTTGATACCATTGACGTCCATGGACGTCCAAAATTTTTCCCATTCATTTTCAATGGGAATTTTTTTTTTTTCCCCAAATCAACAGAAAATGACTAGATATCAATAGGACCTGTCCCCCAAATGTCCCCGATTGCATTGCTACTTATGGAGGGTGATGCCATTGACGTCCAGGGACGTCCAAACTTCCCATTCATTTCCAATGGCATTTCTTCATGTTTGTTCATTCTTTTGATGCCAATGTACTTGGATTCCATTGACGGTTATGTAAGTTGATACCATTGACGTCCATGGACGTCCAAAATTTTTCCCATTCATTTTCAATGGGAATTTTTTTTTTTTCCCCAAATCAACAGAAAATGACTAGATATCATTAGGACGTGTCCCCCAAATGTCCCCGATTGCATTACCGCTTATGGGGGGTGATGCCATTGACGTCCATGGACGTCCAAACTTCCCAATCATTTCCAAAGCCATTTCTTCATGTTTGTTCATTTTATTGATGCCAATGTACTTGGATTCCATTGACGCTTATGTAAGTTGATACCATTGACGTCCATGGACGTCCAAAATTTTTCCCATTCATTTTCAATGGGATTTTTTTTTTTTTTTCCCAAATCAACAGAAAATGACTAGATATCATTAGGACGTTTCCCCCAAATGTCCCCGATTGCATTGCCGCTTATGGAGGGTGATGCCATTGACGTTCATGGACGTCTAAACTTCCCATTCATTTCCAATGGCATTTCTTCATGTTTGTTCATTTTATTGATGCCAATGTACTTGGATTCCATTGACGCTTATGTAAGTTGATACCATTGACGTCCATGGACGTCCAAAATTTTTCCCATTCATTTTCAATGGGATTTTTTTTTTTTTTTCCCAAATCAACAGAAAATGACTAGATATCATTAGGACGTGTCCCCCAAATGTCCCCGATTGCATTACCGCTTATGGGGGGTGATGCCATTGACGTCCATGGACGTCCAAACTTCCCAATCATTTCCAAAGCCATTTCTTCATGTTTGTTCATTTTATTGATGCCAATGTACTTGGATTCCATTGACGCTTATGTAAGTTGATACCATTGACGTCCATGGACGTCCAAAATTTTTCCCATTCATTTTCAATGGGATTTTTTTTTTTTTTTCCCAAATCAACAGAAAATGACTAGATATCATTAGGACGTTTCCCCCAAATGTCCCCGATTGCATTGCCGCTTATGGAGGGTGATGCCATTGACGTTCATGGACGTCTAAACTTCCCATTCATTTCCAATGGCATTTCTTCATGTTTGTTCATTTTATTGATGCCAATGTACTTGGATTCCATTGACGCTTATGTAAGTTGATACCATTGACGTCCATGGACGTCCAAAATTTTTCCCATTCATTTTCAATGGGAATTTTTTTTTTTTCCCCAAATCAACAGAAAATGACTAGATATCATTAGGACGTGTCCCCCAAACTTCCCCGATTCCATTAACAATTATGAAAGGTGCCGCCATTGACGTCCATGGACGTCCAATTCTCCCATTCATTTCTAACGGCTTTTACTTTGTTTTTTGCCAATGACTGGCATTATGATCCATTCTATTGATAGACCTGAGTGGGGCTAAGATCTGTGTCTCCACAGAGGAAAGACCAAGGTGTGTAATTTCTCCCGAAATTGCAGTTTCTAGTTATTTATTATATCTTCATCTTATTCTCCGCGTTTTTTCGGCGCGCCGCGCAGCCCGAACCGTACCACCGATCGGCACCGTTGAAGTATCGGCACGACCGGATTTTTCGCGCGACGCAGGGACTTTTTCAAAATCCCCCGAAAAATTTTCCGTTCGCCCGTAAACGGCAATTTTCCGAAAAAAAAAAAAAGTTAAAAAATGTATCTAGTCCTACAATTTTTGACCAAATCACATAATTTGGGTATCAAAAATTCCGGAACGATGAGGGGCATAAAAGTTGTATACAGAATTTGGCAAAAATTTACGGTTCCCCGGAAATTTGCCAAAAACTTTCCTATTCATTTTGAATGAAAAAAAAACGCACGCTGCACAGCCCGAACCGTTTGACCGATCGGCACCGTTCAAATATCGGCACGACCGGAATTTTCGCGCAACGATGGGAATTTTTCAAACGGACCCGAAAAATTTTCCCTTCGCCCGTAAACGGCAATTTTCCGGAAAAAAAAAAAATGTTTCAAAATGTATCTAGTCCTACAATTTTTGACCAAATCACACAATTTGGGCATCAAAAATTCCGGGACGGTGAGGGGCATAAAAGTTGTATACAGAATTTGGAAAAAAATTACGGTTCCTCGGAAATTTGCCAAAAACTATCCCATTCATTTCGAATGGGAAAAGTCCCATTCACTTCCAATGGGATTTCCAATGGAATTTACATTGCATTGATGCCATTGACGGCCATGCATGTCGAATCTACTGATGCCAATGTACTTGGATTCAATTGACTATATGGATGTCGATGCCATTGACTGCCATGGACGTCCAAAATTTTTCCCATTCATTTTCAATGGGGAAAAAACTAAATTACCCCAAATCAACAGAAAATGACCAGATATCAATAGGACGTGTCCCCCAAACTTCCCCAATTCCATTGACGCTTATGAAGGATGCCGCCATTGACTTACATGGACGTCCAAAAATTTTCCCATTCATTTTCAATGGGGAAAAAACTAAATTTCTCCAAATCAACAGAAAATGACCAGATATCAATAGGACGTATATCCCAAACGTCCCCAATTCCATTGACGCTTATGGGGGGTGCTGCCATTGACGTCCATGGACGTCCAAAATTTTACCCATTCATTTTCAATGGGAATTTTTTTTTTTTTCCCCAAATCAACAGAAAATGACTAGATATCAATAGGACCTGTCCCCCAAATGTCCCTGATTGCATTGCTGCTTATGGAGGGTGATGCCATTGACGTCCAGGGACGTCCAAACTTCCCATTCATTTCCAATGGCATTTCTTCATGTTTGTTCATTCTATTGATGCCAATGTACTTGGATTCCATTGACGCTTATGTAAGTTGATACCATTGACGTCCATGGACGTCCAAAATTTTTCCCATTCATTTTCAATGGGAATTTTTTTTTTCTTCCCCAAATCAACAGAAAATGACTAGATATCATTAGGACGTGTCCCCCAAATGTCCCCGATTGCATTGCCGCTTATGGGGGGTGATGCCATTGACGTTCATGGACGTCCAAACTTCCCATTCATTTCCAAAGGCATTTCTTCATGTTTGTTCATTTTATTGATGCCAATGTACTTGGATTCCATTGACGCTTATGTAAGTTGATACCATTGACGTCCATGGACGTCCAAAATTTTTCCCATTCATTTTCAATGGGATTTTTTTTTTTTTTCCCAAATCAACAGAAAATGACTAGATATCATTAGGACGTGTCCCCCAAATGTCCCCGATTGCATTGCCGCTTATGGAGGGTGATGCCATTGACGTTCATGGACGTCCAAACTTCCCATTCATTTCCAATGGCATTTCTTCATGTTTGTTCATTTTATTGATGCCAATGTACTTGGATTCCATTGACGCTTATGTAAGTTGATACCATTGACGTCCATGGACGTCCAAAATTTTTCCCATTCATTTTCAATGGGAATTTTTTTTTTTTTCCCAAATCAACAGAAAATGACTAGATATCATTAGGACGTGTCCCCCAAACTTCCCCGATTCCATTAACAATTATGAAAGGTGCCGCCATTGACGTCCATGGACGTCCAATTCTCCCATTCATTTCTAACGGCTTTTACTTTGTTTTTTGCCAATGACTGGCATTATGATCCATTCTATTGATAGACCTGAGTGGGGCTAAGATCTGTATCTCCACAGAGGAAAGACCAAGGTGTGTAATTTCTCCCGAAATTGCAGTTTCTAGTGTCAAATAATATTCCACAGACAGAAGTGCACAACTTTCAACTTGACACACTTTTTCTTTCACCGTCCCTCGCTCGCGTCCTATCGACCAATCGAAAGCCTTCAAAATACCATATACTACAAGTCCCGCCCTTCTAGCCAATCCGTGCCGGCGCTGGGCGTTCATACGTCATCGTAGTCGCACGCAATTGGGCGAGGGCGCCAAGCTTTCGCTGGCCAATGGTGAAGCACGGCGGTGAGGTCATGAGAAGCTTGTTGCCATCAGATCCGCCAAACGGGAAAAACCCTCAGAATAAAATGCTCCAAAGGCGGAATTAGGCTTTCTTTTCACAGTAAACCGCACGTATCACACACGTATTACCTTAAAGCATGCGTGACAAACTGTCCACAAACACACGGTTGTATTTACATATGTAAGATTGTTGCTTTAGCTAACAAATGGCGATTTGAAGTTAGCCTACGGCTTTACTGCAGTCTGTCTGGCATGCGCACGCACGCATTGAAGTTACGGCTGGGCGTTACATAAACCTGACATGCAATGCTGGGCGCGCGCACACAAAAGTACCAGTCAACGTGACTTCACAGTTGAGATGTTCATGATAAGCATCGAGGCAAAATGCATTAATTTTCCGGTGTTAAAATAAAATGATGCTGCAAGAAGTCAAATTTTCCACTAGATGGCGCAATTACATCACTACAACAACCTCATACGAGTCAACACCCAAAAGGCTGAAATAATAAAATGTTATTAACATTGAATAAAATACATAAAATTGAATTAGAACATACAATGCAAGTACAATAATGGAAAATGGGCTTGCTGTCGTTGTGAAAGGTCTTAATGGGGGGGGGATTTGCTTATTTGCAGGGGCCCACGGACAAGAGACCATTATAGGGACCCCCCACCCCACCCCTGCCACCGGCTTGTCACGACAAAATACGCTGTACTTTTGCTTTGCAAGCATTGACAGTGTAAAATTTCAAATTATTTAATTTGAGATGGACATTTAAATTGGACAGTAATGGGATGTGACACAATATTAACAAACAATTTCCATCTATTGTCCCATCTAGGCTACTATACAATACAACTGAGAGTGCTATGTCTGCCTGTTAAGCAACAAAACAGTACAACTAAACATCCTGTGCCTGCCCCTCCACATCCCTGGGGTTATCAAGCCCTCAAACAGTGACGCGCCTAGATTTTTTGACAGCAAAGTCATTTATAACATCAGTGAAATCCAGTTTTGGAGCAAGCTCACGCTCAATGGACAGCATGGCTAGGTTGTTAAGCCTGCCCTGTGATATTGTATATGGTTTGTGCCGTTTCGGTGATGGATTCGTATTAGCGTTTGCTATAATACACAGTGGGTTGTAAACCCAAGGTAAATCCAGCCGCCGGACCAGAGTCTGTTCAGCCTCGCACGCCTGCTCCCGACAGACTAACAAAAATCCCTGATCTCCCGTCACCTTCTCTGTCCTCGGCTCAATGCGAGCAGCATTGTTGTCATACCGCAGCTCAATAGGCTACAAGCGGCCGGTGACAGACTCGAATCGGGCTTTGGTCACGGTGGTTGTGACTGTAAACGTTCAGTGTTAGCGGCTGTTGTTCACTTACCGACATCACCGTCCACAGCCAACTCTAGCCCTAATTCTCTGGCTTCTTGTCCCCCTTCTAAAAACTTCATCATTTTTCCTCGTTCACCTCTATGATCTTCATCTCTTTTTCTTTTCTTATCGGCGCACCGGATTTATGACGACTCTGACTCACCATGTTTAGAGTTTATAACAACGACAGATTTTAATTTCCCGCGTCAGGGCACGTACGTAGTGTAGCCTTGAGTGAGCCAGATCACAGATCAGTCGTCCTGGTCGCTTTGCAGAAAAACAGCCCCAAAACATGATGTTTCCACCCCCATGCTTCACAGTGGGTATGGTGCAATTCAGTATTCTTTTTCCTCCAAACAAGAGAACCCGTTTTTCTACCAAAAAGTTCTATTTTGGTTTCGTCTGACCATAACACATTCTCCCAGTCCTCTTCTGGATCATCCAAATGCTCTCTAGCGAAACGCAGACGGGCTGGACATGTACTTTCTTCAGCAGGGGGACACGTCTGGCAGTGCAGGATTTGAGTCCCTGGCGGTGAATTGTGTTACTGATAGTAGCCTTTACTGTGGTCCCAGCTCTCTGTAGGTCATTCACTAGGTCCCCCCGTGTGGTTCTGGGATTTTTGCTCCCCGTTCTTGTTATCATTTTGACGCCATGGGGTGAGGAGGGAGTTGAAAGTCCGTGTTGCCCAACGACAGCCCCAAAACATCCCTGCTCTAGAGGAGATCTGCATGGAGGAATGGGCCAAAATACCAGCAACAGTGTTTGAAAAGCTTGTGAAGAGTTACAGAAAACGTTTGGCCTCCGTTATTGCCAACAAAGGGTACATAAAAAAGTATTGAGATGAACTTTTGGTATTGACCAAATACTTATCTTCCACCATGATTTGTAAATAAATTCTTTAAAAATCAAACAATGTGATTTGTGTTTTTTCCTCATTCTGTCTCTCATGGTTGAGGTTTACCCATGTTGACAATTACAGGCCTCTCTAATATTCCCAAGTGGGAGAACTTGCACAATTAGTGGTTGAATAATACTTATAGGGAGGAGGAACTGGTTTGCTCAGCAGAAGGTTGACTCGCACTTGGTATGAGGGAATACAACAGACCAATAGGTAGTGTGGTCTCAAATTTTGACCTGTTTAAAACACATAAGAGCATGGGGAAAAAATTAAATCATTATCATTTTACACAAAACTCCAAAAATGGGCCGGAAAAAAGTATTGGCACCCTCAGCCTAATACTTGGTAGCACAACCTTTAGACGAAATAACTGAACAACCGCTTCCAGTATCAATCAATGAGTTTCTTATAATGATATGCTAGAATTTTAGACCATTCTTCTTTGGCGAACTGCTCCAGGTCTCTGAGATTTGAAGGGTGCCTTCTCCAAACTGCCATTTTCAGATCCCTCCACAGGCCACTCTAGAAGTCTCCAGTGCTTTCTCTCAAACCATTTTCTAGTGCTGTTTGAAGTGTGTTTTGGGTCATTGTCCTGCTGCAAGACCCATGACCTCTGAGGGAGACCCAGCTTTCTCACTCGGGGCCCTATATTATGCTGCAAAATTTGTTGGTAGTCTTCAGACTTCATAATGCCACGCACACGGTCAAGCAGTCCAGTGCCAGAGGCAGCAAAGCAACCCCAAAACATCAGGGAACCTCCGCCATGTTTGACTGTGGGGACCCTGTTCTTTTCTTTGAAGGACTCGTTATTTTCCCTGTAAAATCTATGTTGATGCCTTTTCCCAAAAAGCTGTACTTTTGTCTCATCTGATCAGAGAACATTCTTCCATAACGTTTTTGGCTTTCTCAGGTAAGTTTTGGCAAACTAGCCTGGCTTTTTTATTTCTCTGTGTCAAAAGTGGGGTGTTCCTGTGTATCCTACCATAGAGTCCCTTTCAATTTGGACGTCAACAGCTAGTACAGGTTGACATCGTTGTGCCCTCGGACTGCAGGACAGCTTGAACTTGTTTGGATGTTAGTAGAGGTTCTTTACCCACCATCCGCACAATTTTTCGTTGAAATCCCTCGTCAATTTTTCTTTTCCGTTCACATCTAGGGAGGTTAGCCACAGTGCCATGGGCTTTACACTTTTTGATGAAACTGCGCATAGTAGACACAGGTGTTTGGAGATGGACTTGAGATTGCGCATGCTTCCTCACAATTTTGCTTCTCAAGTCCTCAGACAGTTCTATGGTTTTATTTCTTTTCTCTATGCTCAATGTGATACACACAATGACACAGGATAGAGGTTGAGTCAACGTTAATCCATTTTAACTGGCTGCAAACGTGATTTAGTTATTGCCACAGGTAAGTAACAAGTGCTGTTAATTACACAAATTAGTGAAGCATCACATGATTTTTCAAAGGCTGCCAATACTTTTGTCCAGCCCATTTTTGGAGTTTTGTGTAAAATGTAGGGCTGTCAAACGATTAAAAATTTTAATCGAGTTAATTACAGCTTAAAAATCAATTAATCGTAATTAATCGCAAATAAAACCATCAAAAAAATATGCCATATTTTTCTGTAAATTATTGTTGAAATGGAAAGATAAGACACAAGACTGATATATACATTCAACATACGGTACATAAGTACTGTATTTGTTTATTATAATAATAAATAAACAAGATGGCATTACATTATTCACATTCTGTTAAAGCGATCCATGGATAGAAAGACTTGTAGTTCTTAAAAGATACATTTTAGTACAAGTTATAGAAATTTTATATTAAAACCCCTCTTAATGTTTTCTTTTTAATAATATTTGTAAAATTTTCAATCAAAAAAATAAACTAGTAGCTTTCCATTGTTGATGTCAATAATTACACAATGCTCATGCTGCTAAAACCCATAAAATCAGTTGCACCAAAGCGCCAGCAGAGGGCGACAAAACACAAAAAAACACAAGTAACAAGCGGACATTACACTGTGCTGTCATTTTAATCTGAGCGGGGCATGTGCGTTAAATGCGCCAAATATTTTAACGTGATTAATTAAAAAAAAAAAATTACCGCCCGTTAACGCGATAATTTTGACAGCCCTAGTAAAATGATAATGATTTAATATTTTTTTCCATTCTGCTTTGTGTTTTTTCATTGCAAGCAAACTAAATAAAGATATAACTACCAAGCATTTCTAATTGCAATCATTTTCTGGGAGAAACACCATTATCTGACAGAATTGCAGGGGTGCCAATACTTTTGGCCAGCACTTTATCCATATGACCAAATATGTTAGAAAACACACAGGCTTCCATAGGGTGTCCTAATTTTTTCACATGACTGTATGTCCCTACGCAAATCTACGTCCTTGTTTAAAACCACTTCTGTTGAAGATCATTTTGTGTGGCTCCCTCGTTTTGGACGACATTGACTGCCAGTCAAATAGATTGTCAGTCAAAGTCACCCAGATGAGTTAAATTAGGGGTGTGAACCTCTTGATACCTCACGATACGATACGATTTGCGATACAAAACTCACGGTAACAGTGATCTTACGATATGGCGATACAACGATTATCGATACATTGATCTGGAAATCTTTGGAGGATATTCTACAAAATAACTAATAAGCAGAAAAACAAGGTATCTTCATCATTTTGCTGTATCTTTAGTAGATGTCCAATCCATTTGAACGGGGAGGGTGGCAGCAAATGAACCCCCTCCTATTGCAAACAGGCCCCTCCCAATTCTATGGCCGTCAGTGGCAGCCAATGCAAGGCAAAAAGATAATTTTGGGCTATTTCAGGGCATACCTGTTGATTTTCAGTCACTTCCTGTTGATTTCCCTTAACAAATCATTCAAACACACATTCCCACAAAAAACGGCTAGATATACCTATAAACTAAATTATGAATTTTTAAAAAACATATTTGCTCAAGCAAAAACATAGCTTATGTTGGTCTAAACAGGGACCAGCTGGATTCAGCTATGTTAAATGATTCATGTCATATTCACTGTTGCCACTAGAGGATTGTGTATCCACCCAAATCAATAAAACTAAATGCAAACACTTTAAAAACAAACCATTACAACGCAACACTTAATTAAACGAATACTCGAAGCAGCAAAATTTAATTCGAATAATTTTTCTAATCAAATTACTCAAGTTAATTGATTAATCGTTGCAGCACTAAGTGACTGTGAATGCTTTGGTTTCGACCAATGAATGGCAGCCATAGAGTTAACTGAGAGACTATTACGGTGGAAGTTTTTGGTCGCATCTTATTGGTTCCTTATTTATTTATTTATTTATATTTTCCTCAAACATTGACACCTGATTTAAAACGATATCTCGATCCTTGGCATGAAAGTATCAATACCCTTGAATGCTGATTGGTTGTTGTGAAAGATTAGAATAATGTGAAAGATTAGAATAATGTGAAAACCTTTGGTTGTGATTTTGTTTTTGTCAGTGATTTTCCTTTTATGCAAGAAATTTTTTGTTGTTAGTTTGGATGATTTATTTTGTGTGTGAAGGTTTACATTTGAAAGGTGTTTTTTTTAATTTGCGTGAGACTTTTGGTGTGCGTTTTTTTTGTTTTTGGGTGAGAGTTGAATGTTATTTTTGCGTTCCAGTGGGGGCCCCTAACAATGTGTGATAATTAGCCGTGTTGTGATCTGCTTTTTGTCTCAGTACCTCACCCCCCTCCCGCACCCCTGGACCTCTGACCCCCTCCAATGCGTGAACTCTGACCTCGTCGCTCAGCCAGACAACAGTGCCTCTCGGCTGGAGGCCAAACAGGCCGTCAATCATGTCGTGGCGGACGCTTCAAAACCCACGGGGAAAAAAATGTAACAGTAATTAACAAGAAAGCTTTGGAATGATAATAGGCCGACGGGGGTGAGAGTTTAGCATATCAGAGCACAAATATACAACCCCAAAACAACCTATTGTTCATTTGTTAAAGCAAATGAGAGTAGTTACAAAACCAAATTGAGTAACAGATAACATGCTTGTGTAATTTGCTAAAAATTTCAGACTTCTGTTCTAAATAGGTGTTTTCACAGGTAGGCGTCCAATCCATTTGAACTGGGACATTTGTTCATTCGCCGCCATCCCTCCCAATTCTAACGGATTGGACGTCTATAGCCGTCAGTGGTACCCAATGTCAGGCAATGTTAATTTTGGCGCGTTTAACGACATTTCCTGTTAATTTTCAGGTTACTTCCTTTCGATTTTGGGACATTTACAGGTAACTTCCTGTTGATTATGGGTTACTGAAAAGAAAGAAGGTCGCCAAAGCAATACGAAGTGACTCAAAATGAATAGGAAGTCACCTATAAATGCCCTAAAATTATAGACTTCACTATCAATTGATGGGACGCGGCGCCGCTCCGTAGGGCCTATTTTCAAAATTCAAATATTTTCAAAATAAAATCCGCTAGCAACCTACAACCAAAACAGGCACCTCCCTTAGGCATACAGTGGTATGAAAAAGTATCTTAACCTTTTGGAATTTCTCACATTTCTGCATAAGATCTTTGTCAAAATCACACAGATGAAAAAACTGCTTTAACTAAAACCACCCAAATATTTATAGGGTTTCATATTTTAATGAGTATAGCATGTAAACAATGACAGAAGGAGGGAAAAATAAGTCTGTGAACTAGTGCTGCAACGATTAATCGATTAACTCGAGTATTCGATTAAAAAAATATTAGAATTAAATTTTGTTGCTTCGAGTATTTGTTTAATTAAAGTGGCGTTGTAATGGTTTATTTTTAAAGTGTTTGCATTTAGTTTTATTGATTAGGGTGGATACACTGCCCTCTGGTCTGCCTCTTTTCACATGGCTGAATCCAACTGCTCCCTGTTAAGACCAGCGTAAGCTAAGTTTTTGTTTGAGCTAATGTTTTTTAATGCATTCATAAATTAGTTTATAGGTATAATTAGTCGTTTTTTTTGTGGGAAGATGTGCCTGAACCATTTGTTAAGAGCATTGCAAAAAAAAAAAAAAAAACTTTAGCATTTTATAGCATTTAAGCTAGCGGACTTTTTCTATGTAAGTTAGTCAAATGTTCTTTTGTTGTACATAGATCGTTTTGTTTTTTTAAATTCATACCGTTTGAGACTCAGCTGAGGTATTTTAATTTTTCATGTTCTTTATCCGATTACTCGATTATTCGAACTAACTAGTCCATCGATTAATTGACTACTAAAATATTCGATAGCTGCAGCCCTAAAGTGAACCATCACATTTCATATTGGCAGCAATAATTTCAACCAGACGCTTCCTGTAGCTGCAGATCAGTCTGGCACATCGATCAGGACTAATCTTGGCCCATTCTTCTCCACAAAACTGCTGTAGTTCAGGCAGCTTCCCAGAAGGTATGGCATGAATCGCTGTCTTTAGGTCATGCCACAGCATCTCAATGGGGTTCAAGTGTTTGACTTTGACTTAGCCACTCCAGAAAATGTATTTTGTTCTTCTGAAACCATTCTGAAGTTGATTTACTTCTGTGTTTTGGTTAATTGTTTTGTTGCAGCATACAACCTCTTTTTAGCTTCAATTGTCTATCTTCTACAGCACTTTTGAAACCTCTCAAATTACTACGGCATTTCTTCAGTAAAAGAAGAAAAGTACCTTTGAATTCGGGATCCTCCAGTTGAGCAGCAAGAGCTTGGTTGGTGTGTGTGATCCCTTGAATTGATTTGCATGAAGTACTACGCTTCCAGTCGGCTGTCAAGCTAAGCAGGGAAAGTTGGGAGACTTGGCTGCTCCAGACGTCGGGTGAAAAGCTTATGGCCTCCTACCTTCTCCAGCTTTTCTAAAACATGTTTTGTTACTTTATTTTTAGTGCAGGTTAGTCATCTCCTTAATATATTTGCGACTTGGGACCTTATACTTAGGTTCAGCGTGCGCCATAAAAAGCAGGATTCCCACACTTTCAACAAAGGCAAGGGAAATGTTACAGACAACATTAATTTCGGTGAATTTTTCGGACATCTGTGTTGCTGCTTCACTTTTATTGTCACAATGCCCAGGGTTTGTTGCTGTGGTCCATCCCCAGCCATTGTACTCACCGCTGAAACATTCCGAAACCGCAGACGTTTTCTTATAGTTTGTTTTTCCTACATATGAAAAAGCTGCCCGGCACTGGTTAAGAGCAACTATTGGCCCGCTCTTATTGGTCTGGAGTAGATAAATAATGTCTGTAGGAACTGTCTCGTCAACTGATAGTGATGTCTATGCTAAAATGAACCGGGAGTGACCTGTAAATGCCCACAAAAGCCTGGCTGTGAATGCTCTGGTTCCAGTGCCACAGACAGCACTAGACATCCAATCCAGTCAAAATGAATTGGACGTCTAGCGCGGATAACGGCAGCCAGTGAGCTAACGTAGACATTATTCTAATGGAAGATTTTGGTAGCAACCTGTTGGCTTTTAAAAAATTTTTAAACAGCAACACCTTTTCAAAACGATACAGTAGGGCAAATACGTATTTAGTCAACCACCAATTGTGCAAGTTCTCATACTTCAAAAGATTAGACAGGCCTGCAACTGTCAACATGGGTAAACCTCAACCACGAGAGACAGAATGTGGAAAAAAAAAACAGAAAATCACATTGTTTGATTTTTAAAGAATGTATTTCCAAATTAGAGTGGAAAATAAGCATTTGGTCACCTACAAACAGGCAAGATTTCTGGCTGTCAAAGAGGTCTAACTTCTTCTAACGAGGCTCCACTCGTTACCTGTATTAATGGCACCTGTTTTAACTCATTATCGGTATAAAAGACACCTGTCCACAATTTCAGTCAGTCACACTCCAAACTCCACTATGGGTAAGACCAAAGAGCTGTTGAAGGACAACAGAGACAAAATTGTAGACCTGCACCAGGCTGGGAAGACAATCTGCAATAGGTAAAACGCTTGGTGTAAAGAAATCAACTGTGGGAGCAATTATTAGAAAATGGAAGACATACAAGACCACTGATAATCTCCCTCGATCTGGGGCTCCATGCAAGATCTCACCCCGTGGCGTCAAAATGGTAAGAACGGTGAGCAAAAATCCCAGAACCACATGGGGGGACCTAGTGAATGACCTGCAGAGAGCTGGGACCACAGTACTAAAGGCTACTATCAGTAACATAATGCACCGCCAGGGACTTAAATCCTGCACTGCCAGACGTGTCCCCCTGCTGAAGCCAGTACACGTCCAGGCCCGTCTCCGGTTCGCTAGAGAGCATTTGGATGATCCAGAAGAAAACTGGGAGAATGTGTTATGGTCAGATGAAACAAAAATAAACTTTTTGGTAGAAACACAGGTTCTCGTGTTTGGAAGAGAAAGAATACTGAATTGAATCCGAAGAACATCATACCCACTGTGAAGCATGGGGGTGGAAACATCATGCTTTGGGACTGTTTTTCTGCAAAGGGACCAGGACGACTGATCTGTGTAAAGGAAAGAATGAATGGGGCCATGTATCGAGAGATTTTGAGTGAAAATCTCTTTTCATCAGCAAGGGCATTGAAGATGAGACGTGGCTGGGTCTTTCAGCATGACAATGATCCCAAACACACAGCTAGGGCAACAAAGAAGTGGCTTCGTAAGAAGCATTTCAAGGTCCTGGAGTGGCCTAGCCAGTCTCCGGATCTCAACCCCAATAAAAATCCGTGGAGGGAGTTGAAAGTCCGTGTTGCTCAACGACAGCCCCAAAACATCACTGCTCTAGAGGTGATCTGCATGGAGGAATGGGCCAAAATACCAGCAACAGTGTGTGAAAAGCTTGTGAAGAGTTACAGAAAACGTTTGGCCTCCGTTATTGCCAACAAAGGGTACATAAAAAAAGTATTGAGATGAACTTTTGGTATTGACCAAATACTTATTTTCCACCATGATTTGTAAATAAATTCTTTAAAAATCAAACAATGTGATTTGTTTTTTTTCCTCATTCTCTCTCATGGTTGAGGTTTACCCATGTTGACAATTACAGGCCTCTCTAATATTCTCAAGTGGGAGAACTTGCACAATTAGTGGTTGACTAAATACTTATTTGCCCCACTGCATATCGATTCTTGGTGGGAGCATATTGATAACCTTTTGGGCTACAAAGTATCACGATACATCAACTTTTTGACATGGTGTCACACCCCTACTGTGTTACTCAAGTCAGTGATAAAGCTGCAATGCTGCATACAGGGGGAGCCAGAGTTACAGTTTGACAGGATGACACGGTGGAGTGCACCCTCCCGAAAAACTCAAAAAAGCTCTTTAGAACATTTGAAAGTCAACACTTAACAAACAAGACCATAAATCAATTTTTTACCTTTTTTTTTTTTAATGAACCCTGATTATTGTTTTAATTACACGTGAAGATGAACACAGAAAAAGAAACACCGACCGGTCGCCCGAAGAGACGCCGACAAGTGGAATAACAGTTACAGAATACAATGCCTTTTTTTTTCTTTTTTAAAACACATTTTCCTTACTGAATCCTCCAAATATGAAAAATATATACACACACAGCATTAACAATTGTAATTAAAAAAAAAAAAAGAAAACAGCTTTCTGGGTTACACACTTGTAGTAAAAAAAAAAAAAAAAAAAAAAAAAAAAAACGTTAAAAATAATAATAATAAAAAAAAGGTCCACGAGAAAGAACATAAGAGTGCAAATTGGAACCAAAAGAGGAAAATAAAAAGCTGAGCGAAAAATACATACAAAATAAGCTGGTTAATATTACAATACGGTATCATTACAATAGTAACAGTAATATATGTGTTTGGGGGAGATTGAAAGTTGGTGCCATGTTTTCTTGACCAGACACAGATGGCGCTAATTGCTACAATAAAAAAAAAAAAAAAAAAAAAAAAAAAAAAAAAAAAAAAAGATATTAAAAAAATATACACTATGTACGATGTTTCACTCAAAGAGTCAAAATAGCAAATTTTCTGACAAAGGCGTTAAAAATGTGCAAGACCTCAGCTGGCTTTGTATATGGAACACTGGAACGCAACACACACACACAATTAGCGAGTCATGCTACGGGAAGTCCCGCACTCTCCACTCTGCACTGAGGTTTAATGATGTCATTTCCTGTGAGTGTTTGTGGAAAGGGCGTTCGCCGTTTCTATGGTGATGTTGTCTCACATCTCATTTGGACCACCGTGAAGTTGCTCCCCCCATCGGATGCAAATTTATATTAAAATTATGTCAATCGTGCGGGTTAATGCTATAAAAAGATTCATTAGTGCTGCTATCATTTTTGACATATTTACAATTCTTTTAACGGTCAATCAGAGGGCAAACCAGCCCGCCATTTTGATCCAAACCGGCCCAAAACGGTGCCGTTCGTTTGTGCTATGTTTGTGCCTTAAAGGGAACATCAGACTTAAAATTTGAGAAAAGTTGAGACGTTTTCCCATGTAAATGCCCTAATCTGTTCCATAGAGTTGGGCATCTTTTGAATTTGAACGGTTCCGATTCCATGTTTTGATTCCGGTTCCAAACGATTCTCGATTCCAATTCTTTTGATAGGCGGGGTGAAAAAGATGGCATCGTTTATATTAATTTCTTAACTTCTCGATTATTTTTTAAATTACATGAACTTTCAATTAACTTTGCTATGAATTTCTCACAGGGCTATTTTTAACTTGTATTTGGCGGAAAAAACAGACACGGCTGAAAAAGCAGTTTCTGCTCTTGCACCCCTCTTTAAAATAAACTGCTGTATTTTAAGCCAAAAAAAACCTGTTGTGTTTGACAATGAAATATGTCTATATGCTGCCATAGCAGTTTCATGGTGCATGAAGCCCCCGAGCTATTTTTAATTTGTCCATTTTACCTTGGACACCCGTTTACACACACCGCGCAACTGCTTTTGTTTCAACCCAGCCATAAAAATATGGTATCATTTTTAGCTAAGAATCATTAATTGATGTCTAATTTTTCATTACAAAAAAAAAAAAAAAAAAAAAAAACTTTAAAAAAATTATTCACTCGCATATTTTAAACTTTTAAACAAATTACATCACAATGAATGTCTGTAAAAAAAATGTCAGATATCTACCTCATAACTATCGCTTAATGGTATTTTTTTTGTTACCGTCGCATTTTCTCCGATATGTTAGATGATAAATAATCGACCCCGCCCCTCAAAAAAAAGGTTATAAAGGATAAATATATGAAAATCTCGACCAGTCTTTGATGTCTGCATCGCGGCTCTTGTTGTATTACCATGTTTCACCCATAAAATCCCAAAAAAATCCAGCTGTGGCCATTCACAGCTGTGTCTTGACACTCAGTGATACATGCAACATGGTGTTTTTGGATCGAAACAAGGTAAGTACGCGATAATATCTCGTTAAAGTCATGGCTTCTTTAATTCTGCTCTTTCATGCTCTCACCTCCAGATGGAGTTTCGCTGTTTGAAAAAAATTTTTTTTAAATGCCCTCCTGCTCAAAATTTTTATTCCCCCTGAAAATTGAGATTTTAAGCTATCCAATTATGTATCACACATGCATGTCGGACCATTTTGAAAGTTGGCCAAATTGGGAGTCTCAGCAGAACTTCAATTCACCTGAGTGTTTTCCCCTGTATTAAAATAAGTCTCTGAACTTCAATATGAAGAAATTTCTTTCCACAGGACCGTACTTTCACAAAGATGTTAATTTTTCTAAAGCTCGTGGAGAAAACATTTACACATATTCTTTTGCCTATGTTTTAGAGTGTCTTATGCTGCAGGCATTTGTTTAAGGTGGTATTTCCACAAGTTAGTTAAGGGCTGACACATAGGAGATGTCAGGCGGGGAGTGTTCAGTCTCTTGATTTTAAGCGGACTACTTTTTGATTTCTTACTAAAAAGATATATCGTTTATCCGTCCACAAGATGTCACTATTGTAACTCTGGACTCTACAGTTTTTCTTTTGTTTTGTTATGTACGCTTGGCTTCCCCTAGTGGCGACTTAGAGGAAGCAACAGGAAAAAAAACTACTTTAGTTGGAAAAGAATCCTTGAGGTGTACAGACGCTACACACCTCCTCTGCACTTCACATCGTTGGGAAGCCTTGATAAAACAACATTTTTACGTTGCACGTTTTAACACGGGGTCTGATATCATTTCAGTTTGTTTATTATATTATTTTGCTGTCATTTATGTGAAGCAAAGCAACACATTTTTGTGCTAAGTTAAATTAGCCACTTCATATAATTTGCTCATAACAGAGCTAGTCTTCATGTGGCTTCTTCTTCGTAGTGTCCGGCAGCTAATTTTACCGGTTGGCCGTCAGGGCATCGAAACTTGGAATCGAAATAAAAAAATTCGAACGGTTCCGGGAGAACCGGAGTGTTCGTCCTGGATCCCACCGATGCCCAAACCTACCATTCCAAGCACTACTGAAACGCCACATTAAATTTTATAATCGGGGTGAAAACGAAACAAAATAATAGCCAAACACATATGAACACCATTTGAATAATTCCATACTGCTAAACTAACCGTTAATACGTGTAATAAAATAGAAAATAGAACATATTGCAAAGGAAAATATAAAAAATATCTTACCTTCCTTCTCTTTCAAGATGGTGCCTATCGCCCATCTTACTCTTCGTGAGACAAAAATACGCGAGGAGACTTGTGCTCTTTTGGCGAAGACAACAACAGTCGCGCCTGTGCATGTCATCATACTGCGACACCCAAATTGAAACATCAACAATAGGAGAGAGGAATCGCGTTACTGAAGCATGATGGGAAAGATTATAACCAAACAGGGCAGGAGGATCTTATGGCGCGACATTTAAAAGCAGAAAGTACATACCTATCTTTTACAGTACTGTATTTTTTGCTTCTTATAACCTGAAACTTTCGTAACAAGAGGCAATATTTTCCCCGTTGAGGCGTGTCATAACCTGAAATTTCCATTGTAGAGACGTTAAGAAGAGGTACTGCTGTATCTAAAAAAACGATAGCAGCACAAACAAAACTTTTTCAGCACAAACGGACACAAACGATTGACAATTTTTACATGAATTTGCGTCTTATTCGGGGTCAACTTCACAGAGGTCTCACATGTGTGCGCTTTGATCCATAGTCCACGTCTCGGCCAATCGGAGCGTGTCGCCAGCTTTGGATCCGCCATTTTGTTAGCGTGTTGACGTGGGCCCCTAACAGTTGTTCTTTTAATATTTAACAATATAAATATAAACTCTGATGGCGGCATTTGCTGCACCACAAGGCAAAGGTGTGGTAATACATTGGGCGTTATATAGAATATATATACTGTATTCATATGTACACATATATCTTCGGCACGAAAATAGCTTTTAGTTTCCCCGATTTGTATCAAACGATCGTATTTGAAATATAACATTTGGAATTTTTTTTCTCGACTAAAATATATAGCGTATGTGTGCGGTTTGATGTTAAAAACAGAAGGCATGTTGGTGCGTGGTGCTTGAAAAAGGCACGCTTGTTTGGATTTAAATTGGAAATAGAAATTTCGAAGTCGTGAAAAATAAGCTCTCTGCCTGAGTTTCGCTTTCCACATTCATGTTGGCGGCGCTCCTTCCAAAAAAAAAAAAAAACACTGCCGTAATTGTTGCCAGTCATTTTTGTTAACTCAGCGCCATTGACGATGATCGGCGTCCAATCGCATGGCTGTTTTCATCTTTTTGTTCGGAATTTAAGTGAGGTGTCGCTAGTAGACGTCCGATCCATTTGAACCGGGAGGGTTGGCAGCGAATTAACATTCTAGTTCGGCAACGATTAATCGGTTAACTTGAGTAATTCGATTAGAAAAAAGTTACGAATCAAATTTTGCTGCTCAAGGATTCGTTTAATTAAAGTTACGTTGTAATGGTTTGTTTTGAAAGTGTTGCATTTAGTTTTATTGATTTGGGTAGAAACATTGCCCTCTAATGGCAACAGTGAATATGCCATAATTCGTCGAACATGGCTGAATCCAGCTGCTCCCTGTTAAGACCAACATAAGGTATTTCTTCTTGTTTGAGCTAATATGTTTGTTTAGAAGTATTTAAAGTTTTTTGTGGGAATATGTGTTTGAAAGATTTGTTAAGAACATTGGAAACAAACGTTAACATTTTATAGCATTAAGCTAGCAGACTTTTGCTATGCAAGTTAGCCAATTGTTCTTTTGTTGTACTTAGACCATCATTTATTTATTTATTTTATAGTGTTTGAGGCTGAGCTCAGTTATTGTCATCTATTTTTAAATGCATTTATTGCTCTTATAAAATGAAAGTTTAATTTCGGATCGTTTGAAAAAACATTCAGGAATTTTGAATTCGGATTTAATGCTCTATTAATAAAAATATTATTGCAAGTATAAACACTTATTAGTTTAACATAGCTTAAAACGGATTCTGAATCCAGCTGCTCCCTGTTAAGACCGACATAAGGTGTTTTTTTTAGCTAATATGTTTGTTTAGAAGTATATTTAGCAGTTTTCTTTGTAGGAATATGTGTTTGAACAATTTGTTCAGAGCATTGCAGACAAACATTAGAATTTTATAGCATTAAGCTAGCGGACTTTTGCTATGCAATTTAGCCAATTGGTCTTTTGTTGTACCTAAATCCTCACAAATTGTTTTTAATATCGTTTGATGCTAAACTCAGGTAATCTATTTTTAAATGCATTTGTGAAATAAAGTGCAATTTTGCGTCGTTTGAAGAAACACTCAGGAATCTCATTTTGTATTCGGATTTAATGCTCTCATGAAAGTGTAAACTTAGAAAGCCAAAATAAATACTGCAAGCATTAACACTTATTGGTTTTACTTATCCTAAACTTTATTCGGCAATGCATTAAATGTCCGTAATCCAATTACTCGATTATTCGACGTAACTAATTGATAGATTAATCGATTACCTAAATAATTAATTGCTTCAGCTTTAAGACATTTGCTGCCAACCCTCCCGGTTCAAATGGATCGGACGTCTATCGCTGTCAATGACAGCCAACGAGTTCGACAATTTGGCATTTTGGCTTGGAAAAGCAGAAATGCCCGAATCAACACGCTTCACCGGGAGTCTTTGGAAAAACGACAGGAATGACGAAGGGATTCGCCAAAGCTCCAAAAAGTTTCTTCGGGACAAAATGTCCGCCCAGTCTGCTCAAACACGGCGAGTCTGAGTCACTTCCTGAACGTCTACGAACATCCAGGAAGAAGCGGTTCCGTAAAGTCCGGAATGTTCCCGGCAGCGACGCCAAGGATCCAACTTCAGTCTGGAAGCCACTTTGTAAACTGCCGCGAGGCACTTCTGTCAAGTCAACATAATAGAGGGCTCTCCACCTGTCACACAAAGGTCATTCTGAAAGGTCCCGTGTTGTTTACTTGATCGTGATTTACAGCCCTTTTGATTGGCTGAGGGGTAAAAAACACAAACAAAAAAAAAAGTCCAAACTTGTCCATCGAAGCTTTGTAGCGAGCTCTGGACACGAGAAAAAAATTGTGGCCACAATATAGATAGAACATAGGATTTAGAACAAAGAAACCTCTGGGTAGCTCACATTACGATGCGATTTGCGATGCAAGGCTCACGATAACGATTGTCTTACGATATGGCGATACAAGTATTATGGATACATGGTTTAGAAAAATCTTTGCAAGATAATCTACAGTTTCGGTTCATTGATTCGCTGGCATCCCTCCCACTTCAAACGTATTGGACGTTAATTTTGGGGCATCTCAGGTCATTTCCTATTGATTTTTGGTCACTTCCCATTGATTTTGGGGCACTTACAGGCCACTTCAAGATGATTTTGGGTTACTAAACAGGAAGTGATTACAAATGACCAGAAAGTGAAACCTGTAAATACCCATAAAACTGAGAAGACCAGAGTTGAAAGCTCCGATTTTAGTGCGATTGACAGTGACACCTTGTTGAAACGAAACATTGATTCTCAGTAGTAGGGATGTCCCGATCGCATATTTTTGTACCAGAGTCCGATTTACCTGATTTTGAGAATTTGCAGAGTCCAGATCCAATACTGAAAAAGTTTTTTTTGTTTTTTAAACAAACAAAAGTCCCAAACATGTTACTGTCCTACTGTGCCGCCTTCATAATGTGAATTATTTTTAAACAAGAATAACGTAGAAACAGACTCCACCATCAGTTGACAAGACCTCAAAGACATATTGCGCCACGCAGTCCCATAGCGGGCCGACCCAGGCAGAACGTTGAGTAGGCTTTGTCTTTGATAACTCAAACATACGCTGCGTTCTAACGCCAGATTTAGGTGGACACCGGACTAAGGTTTTACTGCCTGCTTGTAGGCAGTAAGTGTCTCAAGAGTGATTTTGTCGAGGATTCAAGGTAATTATTATATTACATAGCACCATGCATGCACTTTGAAAAGTTGTGAAAAAATGAAATGGATAAAATTAGTGTAACTTTGGCTTGAAATATTTACGTAAAATGAACGACAACTGCCCGGTTTTTACTTTTAACCAAGAATCTAGACTGTTTTACGTTTATATCTATAGAAATTCCACAATTTAAGAATTTATTTACAAGAATTTTCAACTTAAAAAGCTCTTTATTTTGTGACGGCCGCCATGTCGGACGACACAATAACGTAAATTTTGCTTGAAATACTTACGTAAAATGAACGATAACTGCCTGTTTTTTGCTTTTAACCAAGAATCTAGACCGCCTTACGTTCATATCGATAGAAATTCCGTGATTTATGCATTTATCTACAAGAATTTTCAACGAAATAAGCTCTGTTTTGTGACTGCCGCCATGTTGAATTTTGTATCTCTACACATGACGTTTAAGCTGCCATTTCTGGCAAAACTTATATGTTAAATATTGCTATTGATCTTGAAAACATAGGTAATTATTTCTGCATTTGGCGATTTTTGTGCATCTAGCATAAAATCTGAGAATTTTATAGCCATTTTAAGTTTAGTTATACTTGTATAAAAAAATAATCAGGATTTTAGTATGGAACGACTGAATTTTTTGATGCCGCTGCTCATGGAGACTCACAGACGTGTAAGGGAGGTGCCCGTTTTTGTTTTAGGTCACTACTGGCTTTGGTTTTGAAAATATTTGAATTTTTTTTTTTTTAAATAGGCCCCCTACAAATCGGTCCCGAGAACCGTGTGCGGTCAACTGACAGTGAAGTCTATGGTAGAAAAATGCTTGTCTTTATTAAACGCTTCATAGAGTGAGTCCACTCAAATCCACTCATGCTTTGACCTTCATACTGCTGAGAACCGCCTGTCACATACCCAATGAGTTGCCACAGTACACTACAGCTACGGGTGTAACAAGCTAAACTATGATTGACACATTTGTGCCTTTGATCACAGAGCTACCATGCTTCTCAGGTAAGATCAAAGCTACAAACCTGTCAATCATCATTCACGTTAAGTACCAAACGCAAACTGCACTGGACAGTTTGGCCGCACTGCTTAGCAGCAGTGAGAGTGTGGTGCTGTACGAGCATGAAGCAAAAAAACATCAAAATATTTTTTTAATTAAATGGAACGTCGGACTGAAAGACTTGTAGGCTCTAATAACAATTGTTGTCTTTTCCTAAATTAAGTGATTAGAAACACAAAGGGCGCCATGTTTTACGAGCGCAATGGACACCCGGGGTGATGACGTTGTTCGTCACTGTCACTAAAAGAACACTACGGGTGTTCTGCAATTCCTTACTAAGCGGCGAGATGTCCAACACATGTGCACAGCGGGTAAAAGCGGCGAGTACTTACTATTTGTGTTTTTATTGAATCTTTTATTACCTTTTAATTGCTTCAAAATACTTTGCAAAATACAAAATACTTGCATGTGTTTCCCTCTCATACTTTTTAAGGATTGTGTGGTAGCTTGTGGTAGCTTTATCCCAGATAGTTGATCTGTTGACCACATTAGCCACGTTACAGCGTATTTAAACCACCCTTACTTGATATTAATACGTTTAAGTATTTTCTTAAGGCATCTTTAGTATGTTCCGTCTTTTTGCATCTAAACAAAACAAGCTGAAAGCACACGGTAGAACTTTGGGTGTCAAACTCACGTCTTGTAGATGTTTTGCCGGACTAGCATATTTTGGCGAAACACCATTTTTTCCCCCTACTCTCGTCTCGTCTTATCCCGTCTTTCCTGTTCATTTTGCTTTTGCTGCTCATTTTGTGGAATACTGACAGTGTTGTCATACTCATTAATGTTCCCCTCGGGTTCATTTTGAAAGGGCTGATCAGATGACATGTTTATGTTGCGAGAGTCATACTCTGGAAGCCCGGCAACGTAACCCAGTGACGTCACTGCCCTGCGAAGTCAACAACAATAGCGACCTACAAGTTAAACTAATTTTACAAATTGTAAAAAAACGAAAACATTAAGAGGGGTTTTGATATCAAGTTATTTTAACTCCTAATAACTCTTATCTTTTACGAACTACAAGTCTTTCTATCCGTGGTTCCCTTTAAAGACCAGATCCTTTTCACCCGACTCTAATCCTCTGAAAAACGGCGTGATTGGCCCGATTTACGATCACATGATCGGATCAGGACATCCCTACTAAAAAGTATGGCGATATATCACTATTTCGAGATATTATGCCACCCCTAGTTAATAGTGGAGTTTTTTGTTTGGAGCATCAACAAAAGAATGACTGTTTTGATCAATTTGTCTCTAATCACAAGTACTGTATTTTCCGCACTATAAGGCGCACCTAAAAGCCTTCAGTTTCATAAAAAAGCCAACAGTGTGCCTCATAATCCGATGCACGTGACTGGTTACTCATATCGTGAAATTCCCTTTAGCGACGCTCCATCTCCTAATACTACTACTTCTACTACAGTACCTTATAATGCGGTGTGAAAACAGTTTTAAAACAGGCCATTCAATGAAGGCGCACCTTATAAGCCTTATAGTGCAGAAAATATGGTAATAAGGGATAGGTAATACTGACCATACTTCAAGGCACTGGTGGTCAATTTTCAGTCCTTGGTATCTGTCAGAAAGTATGGCATAAAACATGCCTTATCGACTAGTATACGCATTATAATGTTGGGGGAAAAAAATATTACAGCGGACAAGTAGGGTTATATACTTAAAAAAATGACTGCAGTTATTGAAGAATGAGATTTTTCCTGTATTTTACTTTTTAAAAAAAAAAAAGTATTTCCAAATAAATCAAAGCAAATTAGCAAAATTCCATGAATTTAAAAGGATTTCGAAACAAGAGAATGTTTGGTGAGGGAAGAATTTTTCAGGGGTGATTAAAATGGTTTTTTTTTTTGTCACATTACTCGAAGCTAATTAATGAGCCAGCAGGATAAACTAGATACATTCTAGTGAGTTTAATCAATTCGATTTGGAATTTAGCAGGGTTTTGCACAATAAAGGCACTGTAAGCAGCTGTGTCCAAGAAGCCAAGGTTCTGTGGCCGCAAATTAGCAATGAGCGCACACAAAATTCCTAGACAGTTGGGTAAATGGAACGCATATTCTCTCGAAAATTTTAACCACTACTACAGAATGCGTATTGCAAGTTATTATTATTTGTTGTTTTGGGATCGCCTGCAATTACAGATTTGAATCAGCTCCCAAAACCAGTTTGGGGATCCCTGTTCACTAAAAAGTCTGGGTAAGCCTTAAAAGAATAAATGAAGTGTTTTTGTTCTGAAGCGGCTATTTCAGGGGCAAATTCCTGAAAATATTCTGATAGATGTTCACAATTCATTTATATTGTGGCCACAATTTAAACAATTGTTTCCATGTCTGGGGTTTAGTAGATTTGGGATCTCAGCAGCTTGCGTTCTCCAAGGACAACTGGGCGGTGGCTCTTTGCAGCTCTGAGCTAGCCCTGCGCTGGGTGGGCGGCGGAGGCATCATCAAACCTAAAATCAGGCCCCGCCCTCCGCCGTTGTCCACCGGTTCCTCCCTCTCGTCTCCTTCACCGCTCCTCTCTGCCCTCACCTTTTTGTCCTCGGCTTCATCCCGCTCGCCGTCCGCCTCCATTTTCTGGTCCTCACTCCAGCGGCGCTTGAAGCGCAGTTTGAGGGGGATGCAGCGAGTGCCGCCCGGGCTGACGGGAGCCGCCGGCGCCGGTTCCGTCTTCAGGCTGAGTAGCGGGAACGCCGAGTTGCCAGTGCCGGCGGGCGGGGTAGCAGGAGTCTTAAAGACCTCTCCGTCGTCATCTTCAGGGTCGTCGTATGGGTTGGAGGGCGGCTGCGGGAAGGGGTCAGAGGGGCTACCATTAGCCTTGGAATTATAAAGGGAAACGGGTGTGAAGATGTCGTCGTCTTCGGGGTTCAGCTCGTCTTCCTCGCTGATGTCGGTCACTTCTACTTCCTCTTCGGACTCGATGTCAGATATGGGCTCCACCTGAAACAGGTGTGGCGTAGAGAACAGGTTTAACATGGCTGCTGATTTCTCACCAGACACAAACGATATACATTTGAGTATTTACATAAAATGTTCAATACATCCCCAGTGTTCATTGACGACACTAGACGTCCAATAATTAATGAAGCATCTATACACTTTACTGCGGGGGTCGGGAACCTACAGCGGTATGAAAAAGTATCTAAACCTTTAGGAATTTCTCACATTTCTGCATAAACTCACCATCAAATGTGATCTGATCTTTGTAAAAATCACACAGATGAAAAAACAGTGTCTGCTTTAACCAAAACCACCCAAACATTTATAGGTTTTTATATTTTAATGAGGATAGTTTGTAAAAAATTACAGAAGGGGGGGGGGGGCTAAGTAAGTGAACCATCACATTTAATATTTTGTGCCCCCCTTTGGCAGCAATTACTTCAACCAGACACTTCCTGTAGCTGCAGATCAGTCTGGCACATCGATCAGGACAAATCTTGGCCCATTCTTCTCTACAAAACTGCTGTCGTTAAGTCAGATTCCTGGGATGTCTGGCATGAATCGCTGTCTTTAGGTCATGCCACAGCATCTCAATGGGGTTCAAGTCTGGACTTTGACTTGGCCACTTTAGAACGTGTATTTTGTTCTTCTGAAACCATTCTTGAAGTTGATTTACTTCTGTGTTTGGGATCATTGCATTGTTGCAGCATCCATCCTCTTTTTAGCTTCAACTGTCTGATAAACGGCCTCAGGTTTTCCTACAAAACATCCTAATAAACTTTTGAATTCATTCTTCCAATAATGATTGCAATGTGTCCAGGCACTGAGGCAGTAAAACAGCCACAAATCATGATGCTCACTTCACCATGCTTCACGGTGGGGATGAGGTGTTGATGTTGGTGAGCTGTTCCATTTTTCCTCCACACTTGACATTGTGTGTTACTCCCAAACAATTCAACTTTGGTTTCATCAGTCCGCGTGCCAAGTGTCCAAATGCCTTTTTGCGAACATTAAACGAGCAACAATGTGTTTTTTTAGACAGGAGTTGCTTCCTCCATGGAGTTCTCCCATGAACACCATTCTTGGCCATAGCTTTACATATAATTGATGTGTGCACAGAGATATTGGACTGTTCCAGTGATTTCTGTAAGTCTTTAGCAGACACTCTAAGGTTCTTTTTTACCTCTGAGTATTCTGCGCTGAACACTCGGCGTCATCTTTGGTGGACGGCCACTCCTCGGGAGAGTAGCAATATTGCCAAACTCTCTCCATTTGTAGACAACTTCTCTGACTTTCAATTGATGAACATCACAACTTTTAGAGATGGTTTTGTATCATTTTCCAGCTTTATACAAATCAACAATCCTTGATTGCAGGTCTTCAGACAGCTCTTTTGACCGAGCTACGATGCACATCAGACAATGCTACTCATCAAGACAATTTTTACCAGGTGTGTGTTTTATAATGGGCAGGGCAGCATTAAACCACTCTTCAGTTATTGGGCAAACATCTGACTTCATTTGTTTGGCAAAAGTTGGTTTCAATTGCTCTTTAAGGGTTCATTTACTTATTTCCCCCCGTCTGTCATGGTTTGCATGCTATCCTCATTGAAATATGAAAACCTATAACTGTTTGGGTGGTTTTAGTTAAAGGAGACACTGTTTTTACATCTGTGAGATTTTTACAAAGATCAGATCACATTTGATGGTGATTTTATGCAGAAATGTGAGAAATTCCAAAAGGTTAAGGTACTTTTTCATACCACTGTATGTCTCGCGAGCCATATCTGGCTCTTTTGATTAGTGCATCGGGCCCTCCGCCAACCCGTAATTTCAAATGTGGAACCGGCTGGCTCGCTTGACATGAATGAGCTGTGATGAGCTGATGGTCCATTCACACATTTTTCTTGGACCTTCAAACGTAGGCTGCAATAGTATGCTTCAAGTCAGTGCTCATTGGTGGCCCTCCCTTCGCGATTGCACAGAGATGGGTGCTAGTACAGAGCTCGTATTGCGTGTTAAAGTTTCCGCTTTAACTCAATGCCGAGTGAACTGGAGTATATAAAAAATGTGTAGAGAGAAATTAAACCATGAAAGTGAACTTCATGGTACCTCAATTAAGTCACAGAGGCACGCAATCAGTTTCACTTTCATGACTTTTTCGCCTGTGAAAACTGTCCCTACTTATTGGAGAGAGACTCATGAAACGACTGCCCTGAGAGACTTCACCTGTCTCGGCCGCTGTTATGCACACGATCCTCTGTTTGGGGTTTCCTCCTCCAGGAAATAAATGCAGCGCCACACCATGTTTCTATTTGTTATTTTCCAAGGGGTGAGTGTCCAACTGAGCAACGATTGTAACTAGTGCTGCAACAATTCAATTATTAACTCGGGTAATTTTATTAGAAAAAAAGATTCGCATTAAATTTTGCTGCTTTGAGTATTTTTTTTAATTAAAGTTGGTAATGGTGTTTTTAAAGTGTTTAAAATCATTTAAATCTATTGATACACTGATCTCTAGTGTAGTCTAATTTCACATTGCTGAATCCAGCTGTCCCTGTTAAGACCAACAAGCTAAGTTTTAGTTCAAGCTAATGTTTTTTTTTTTTTCCAGTCGTAATTTACAGTGGGAAGAACAAGTATTTGATACACTGCCAATGGGAAAACCCATTGGCAGTGTATCAAATACTTGTTCTCCCCACTGTAGTTTATTGGTATATTTACCGGGAATATGTGTTTGAACTATTTGTTAAGATCATT
Source organism: Corythoichthys intestinalis (assembly GCF_030265065.1). Classification (NCBI taxonomy): domain Eukaryota; kingdom Metazoa; phylum Chordata; class Actinopteri; order Syngnathiformes; family Syngnathidae; genus Corythoichthys; species Corythoichthys intestinalis. The sequence continues at coordinate 27,385,576 of NC_080416.1, forward strand.
GTAAAAAAAAAAAAAAAAAAAAAAAAAAACCTTAGCATTTTGTAGCATTTAAGCTAGCAGACTTTCGCTATACAAGTTGGCCAATTTTTTTTTTTTTTTTTTGTACTTAGATCCTCATTTATTGATTTATTTTTTATATACCTTTTGAGGTTCAGCTCAGGTATTTTAATTTTCTATGTTCCTTACCCGATTACTTGATTATTTGAACTAACTAGTGCATCGATTAATCGACAACTACAATAATCGATAGCTGCAGCCCTAATTGTAACATCACAAGTAACGATGTCAGGCTTTTGTTGTTGTTTTCCAAAGATTTATTTCAGTCACAACTCAAAGGCGCTCACGAAAAAAAAAACACTGCCCACAATGTATGGCTCTCATGGAATCATATTTTAAGATATGTTGGATGTTTTGGTTCTCTCTGTCAAAAAGTTTCCCGACGCCTGCTGTACTGTATGTATGATTGTGCCTAAAAGAGAATATTTCTCGCTAGAATCCTTTGATAGTTTTGAGATTGATACTCTTTCACAGAATCAATAGAGCCCCCTTCACTTTGGATGAAAATGGGATGTCCACAGCACACAGGGTGCGAGATTCAATTTGGATTTTTTTGTTACCGTATTTTTACCCCCCCCCCCCCCCCCAAAAGATTGGCTGGGGGTGCAACTTATACTCTGGAGCAACTTATGTGTGAAATTATTAAGACATTATTATATCATTTCACATGTTATTTTGGTGTTTTGAAGTGACACTGATGGTTTTGGTAAACTTGGTAAACTTCAAAGACTGTTCTTTATGCTACAGTTATCTGAATAACTCTTAATTGCTATGTTACGTTAACATACCGGCCACGTCCGCATTTCGTTCATGTGACATTATCGTACTGTACAATTATTCAGCATGTTGTTCTCTATTGTATTTTTATTTTAAATTGCCTTTCAAGATGACATATCTGTTCTATGTGTTGGATTTTATCAAGTAAATTTCCCCCAAAAATGCGACTTATTGTCCGATTACGATTCTTTTGTGTAGCCGTTCACAGTGCAAAAACAGATGCGACTTTTAGGTCAATGGAATGTGTCACGTGTCACATAGTTTACCAAAGTATATACTCTACTGTTCCTTTGAGAGGTCGCCACCTTTGCACTTTTGAGGATTTTATGCTACCTATATTAGGTATTACTATGTAGTATTTTCCTGTGGTATCAAGAAGGAAAACGTTTTTTACATTGCTTGCTTGTGGCAGTTTTTATTTTTTTAAATTGATTATTTTTTCCTTCCGTAAATAGGTTGCATGCCAACGTATCGCGTTCATACTGCATGTTTGTCAGACAGATATTCAATTTATAGGCAACTATGAACTATGCCAGGTTGGATTTGAAAAAAAAAAATCTGAATTGGGACTGTTCACACTCCGTGAAAGAAATCAGATACGTGTCGCATATGGGCAAAGAAATCCCATTTTACATTGTAGTACTATGAACGTAGCCAAAGGTTCATACAATGGATTTACCCGATCCGAACACTTTATATCAGGCCAGAAATTGTAATTTCTCGGGTGCATAAATATGTGATCGGGACATCCCGAGTCCTTACCTTGATCTTGGGCGCTGCCGTGAATAACGAGGACTGTCCCGCCGAAGAAGACGTGGACGATGATGCCGCCAGCGAGCTTACCGCCTCCCTCTGTTTGCGCCCAAGAGGCGGTGGCTGCAGCTTGAACTTGAAGGCCTCCTCGCCCCCGCCGCCTACAGGCTGCCCGACCAGTGAATGGGAGAGTGTCATGGGAGGTCCGTGCAGATGATGGGGAACCGGTTTCTCCGGGGTGGGGCGATGGGGCTGCGGGATGACGATGTTGGGGTAGTGGAGGAAGGCGCGGGGGCTGAGGTGGTAGTTGTACACTGATTGGGTGTGGGCCTGAAGGTAATGCTTCATGTCCTCTGGGTTGAAGGAGAAGTGGGAGCCCATCATGGGGGAGGGGAGGGACGGAGAAGGGGTGTAAGACAGGTGTGGGGTGGGGGTCATGGAAAGGGCCGGGGACAGAGTCGGGGCCAGTAGCCCTCCAGGACCCGGCAGGGGGGACACCGGGAAAGGAGACAGCGGCTCCGGGTGGACTCTGTGAGGTCTGGGAGCGCCGCCGTAGAGCCTGAAGAGGGATTCGTGAGGCAGACGGGGCGGCAGGAGCCCCCTGAAAGCTCTCTCTGGGCCCACGCCTCGTTCCTCCGCCCCCACCGCCTCCTCCAGCTCGGAGTTGGTGGAGGTGCCGTCACTGCAGTCGCTGACGGAACCGCGGGCCATGCGACGCGCCACGCCACTAAACACGCCAGGGCTGCGAAGCTCCTCGCTGGATGACAGCACGTCCGATGGGGTCGAGGGAGGGAAGCGGAAGTGGGTGCCTCCGGTCGGGACCGGCGGTGCGCTTTGCGGGACGCCGCGACCTGCGATGAAAGGAGTGGGGGAGGCGATTAGAAATTGAAATGAGCAAAGCGGGACCTCTTAGCCATGTACATAAACATCAGCCTTTCACAGTGACTCACTGCTGCTTTGTTTCTAATTGTTTTCTGGAACAGACCATAAAAATATCATTAAGAACAAACCATGTGAGGTTTTGGCCACGCAAACAAAACTTTACTTGTTTGGGAATTTGTGGGCAGGAGAAGACAAATAATACCACAAGCGTCGCATCAATGCATCTGACGCCAAGACAGGGAATGTTTGCTGGAAGCTACAAGAATAAAAATCATAAGAGCGGGAAATGCTAGGGAGACAGAATTATTTTTTCCCCCCCAACAAAAATCCAACTTTCATTATTGTTGAAACATAGGTAGTGAAATGCACATTGTGAAATACACGTTGCTCCCCCACGTTTTAAAGTGGCTTGTAAATAACGTGTCAATCTTGCTAACTTCCGGACTTCCGTTGGCCAAAATCGTGTTTTAAACATGTTGATGTTTAAAGACACACTATTTAATTGTCTTTTGTTTTGTGAACCCAATTTTACAGTCAGTTCAACTGGGAGTGAGAAATAAGCGATCTACAATGGTCTGTCATTTCCTGAAAAACAGTTTCCATTATCCTTAGTAAACAAAAAAATTAAATTTCGCAACGAAAACCTGAATTTCACAAAACAGTCAAATATCACAAAAAGTTCTTACGCTATTATGGGTTTTTTCTAGATATTTCGATGAGGGATGTCCAATCCAGTCATGTGAACTGAAAGCGGGCAGATCGCGCCATTTTTCAGAGGATCGGAATCGGGTGAAAAGGATTGTTTTTTTAATTGAAAAACATATATTGATGGTTTTTGCTTCATGATCGCATAGCCTCTCATTCACCCTCCTGCTGCTTTACTTGGTCAGCAGTCGGAGTGGGAACCTATTGGTACCTCACGATACGATTTGTGATACAAAGCTCACGATAACGATAATCTGACGATATGGCGATACAACGGTTATCGATACATTTGTAGAATATCCTAGAATGATTTTCTGACCAACAACTAATAAACAGAAACACAAGCTTCTGCTGTGAATTGGAATCAGCTTATCACTAGTAGACGTCCAATCCGTTTGAAGTGGGAGGGATGACAGCGAATGAACGAATTCGCTGCCATCCCTCCCACTTCAAACCGATTGAACGTCTATGGCCGTCAGTGGCAGCCAATGCCAGGCAATGAGGTAATTTTGGCCCATTTAAGGTCAATTACCTGTTGATTTTCAGTTACTTCTTGTTGATTTTGGGGTATTTTATGGGTCACTTCCTGTTTATTTTGAGTTACAGAACAGAAGGTGACCTGGGAATCACCCAAATGAATAGGCAGTGACTCAAACTCAACAGGAAATAACCTGTAAATTCCCTAAAATGAACAGCAAGTGACCTGTAAATGCCCCGAAAATCGGACCGAATGACTGTGAATGGTCTGGTTTTGAACGAACGAACGAACGTTCCCAGTCTAAATGGTCCCTTTTTTTTTTTTTTTAAAGACATTGACACCTTTTTAAAATCTCGGTTCTTGCAGGAGCATATCGATAACCTTTTGGGATACAAAGTATCACGATATATCACCATTTGGATATTTTGTCACACCCCTAGTCAGCAGTGAAGATGGAGATTGATACTTAAAAGTTAATGATGACTGACAGGTTTGTAGCTTTGATCTGATGAGTGAAGGCTCTGTTGCTCTGCGATCAAAGGCAGAAATGTGTAAATCTTTGTTTAGTCAATCTTCGTTGTCCAGAGGCTTTTCTCGACAGTGTGAGCGTCAAAGCGTGAGTGAATTTGAGTGGATTCTCATATGAAGTATATGAATGTTATGGAGAGTGATTAAAAGTATGGCGTTAAAGGTGATGTAATGAAAAATGATGTTGCGATTAATTTTTCAATAATTTATTTGTTACTTACTGGGGTTCATAAGCATTTGTACCCCTGAGAAAATCAGTGCTAATATTTAGTGCAGAAGCCTTTGTTTGCAATTACAGAGGTCAGACCCTTTCTGCAGTGCTTCACCAGGTTTTCACATGCGGAAATGGGGATTTTGGCCCATTCCTCTATACAAATCTTGTCAGGTTTCGGGGCGGTCGTTGAAAATAGTTTCAGTTTCAGCTCCATCCATAGACCTTCTATTGAATTGGGACCTTGAGACTGGCTAGGCCACTCCAGAACCTTGATACTGTATGCTTTTTACGCAACCACTCCTTGGTCAGCTTGTCTGTGTGCTTCGGATCATTGTCATGTTGGAAGATCCAGCCACTACACATCTTCAAGTCTCTGGCTGAGGGAAGGACGTAGTGGCTCAAAATCTGACGATACATTTCACCATTCACCCTCTGCTTTATACAGTACAGTCGTCCTGTCCCCTTTGCCGAAAAGCAGCCCCAAAGTATGAGGTTTCCACCCCCATACTTCACAGTGGGGATGGTGTTCTTGGGATTGTACTAATCCTTTTCCCCCCCGCACACGATGAGTAAAGTTTGCGCCAAAAAGTTCTACTTTGGTCTCATCTGATCACATAACTTTCTCCCATGAACCCCCCCGCATCATTCAGATAATCCCGGGCAAACTTCAGACGGGCCTTCACAAGTACTGGCTTCAACAGGGGAACCTTCTGAACAATGCATGATTTTAAACCATTGTACCGTAGTGTTCTACTGATAGTAGCCTTTGAAACTGTGCATCCAGCTCTCTTCATGTCATTGCCCAGCTCCTGCCGTGTAGTTCTAGGCTGAGCTCTCACTTTTCTCATCATGAGTTATGCCCCACGAGGAGAGAGTTTTCATTAAGTCCCATTCCGAGGTAGATTATTAGTCATGTTTAGCCTTTTCCATTGTCTAACAATTGCTGCAACTGTTGATTTATTCTCACCAAGCTGCTTCCCAATTGTCCCATAGCCTTTTCCAGCTTTGTGGAGCCCAACAATTTTTTCTCAGGTGTCTTTTGAAAGCGCTCTGGTCTTGCCCATGGTAGCAGTTGGCTTATGACTGACTGTGGGGTGCACAGGTGACAATAATGAGCTCAAACGGGTGGCGGGTAGGTGGTTACTCATGGTGTAAATGTGGACTTTTTTTTTTTTAAGGTAGACTAACAACTCTGAGTGTCATAATTATTGCTGATTCTCAGGGGTACAAATACTTCTGAACCCAGTAAATTACAAATAAATTATACCAAAAAAAAAAAAAATCATACAATGAGAGTTTTTTTTTTTTTTTTAAAATTATGTCTCACTAAGTGGGAATGCATCTGATTTAAACTTCAGACCTCTGCCTATTTTCTAAGTGGGTGAACTCGCAAAATCACAAGGGGTGCAAATGCTTGTGCTCCTCACTGTATATATCGCAATGTTAAAAAAATTTTCCAATATGATTCAGGCCTAATTAACATATTTTTTCTACTTTTAAAGTGCTAAAAAGTAACAAAATAATCAAGAAAGACAATAGTATTGCCAAAAGATATTAAAAAAATATATACGTTTTATACTCCACAACACTCAAATATTACTGTAAAAAGTACAGTACTCTAACATGTATGAAAGTTTTGTTTGAATAAAAACAAATAAAACTTTTTTTTCGGCTTCGGATCCATACTTGGTATTAGAGCTAGGAATCTTTGGGCACCTAACGATTCGATTACGATTACGATTCAGAGGCTCCGATTCGATTATAAAACGATTATTGATGCACCCCCCTCCTTTTTTTAAATTAAAAAAAATTTTTTTTTTTATTTAATGTTTTGTACATTAGTTCCAAAATTGTTCAAAAATACTCTCAGGCTAAAGCAAACTACTATTTCAGTATCAAGTTAACATATAGCAGTAAACAAATATACAAAAATAACAGTAAATAAAAAAAACTCCAGTCCCCATTCTGTATCAGCAGCTTTAAACTACATTCAATTAATTTAATGTTGTGAATCAACCGTTAAAGTTGTTAAAATTGCTCCCGTTATTCCATAATTTCCCTTTTGTCTACTTTCGACATGTGAAAGTTTTAAAACTATTTTAAAGATAGATTCAAGTCAATATTTTACCGATTTAGGAGTATTTTAGATAAAAAAGTTAATTAGGTTTGCTTGGAAGGCTCGCTACAACAGCCTTGCAGGGAAGTGTACTGCTTTAAGATGGCGGCCGTTTACTAACGCCCGCATCTAGCTTTTTGTAGATGTGCTGCTAACGCTACCGAATCTATAAGGCATCTACTCCTATATAAATGATATCTACCGTAACATTACGTGGATGTACTTTGTAGCAGCTTTTCGGCAGCAGTCAGGTATGTTGTTGTGTTTTTGGCATGAGTTGCCAAAAACGTGGCATGAGTTGAGCTAGAGCCGTGAGTTGAGCATTGGCATTACCCGTGGGGCCGGGTAATGAGAAGCATGATGTTTAGCTACTCTCGCTCCGTTCCTCATTCCGAAGACCGCGCGGCGCGCTGAGTGTTGTACTTCCGCTTTACTTGGCATATTTCAATAATCGGAATTTGGATGTTTGTGAATCGTTCTCGAATCTTCCACGGCCAAATCGCGAATAATCTAAGAATCGGAAATTTTGCACACCTCTACTTGGTATCATCAGATTCTCCAAATCCGGTGACTCTGACTCGGGCGCAAAAATATGCGATTGGAGCATCCATAATTTCGTTATCAAAACACTTAAATAGTGCTGCAACGATTAATCGATTAACTCGAGTAATTCGATTAGGAAAAAAAGATTCCAATTAAATTTTGCTGCTTCGAGTATTCGTTTAATTAAAGTTGTTGCAATGATTTGCTTTGAAAGTGTTTACATTTTGTTTTATTGATTTGGGTGGATACACTGCCCTCTAGTGGCTTTGCTGAATCCAGCTGCTCTCTGTTAAGACCAACATAAGCTAAGTTTTTGTTGCGAATGTTTTTTAATGCATTCGTAATTCAGTGTATAGGTATACATAGCCGTTTTTTGTGGGAATATGTGTTTGAACCATTTGTTAAGAGCATTATTTAAAAAAAAAAAAAAAAAAAAAAAAAAAGGTTAACATTTTATAGCATTTAAGCTAGCGGACTTTTGCTATGTAAATTAGCCAATTGTTCTTTTATTTTACTAAGATTCTCATTTATTTATTTATTTTTTTAATCCATTTGAGGCTCAACTCATGTATTTTAATAACTTTATATTCCTCATCCGATTATTCAAATTAACTAGTTCATTGATTAATCCACTACTAAAATAATCGATAGCTGCAGCCCTACACTTAAGAGTGTCATGCCTATATGGCACAGGACATGACGTACTCAGTCACATGATCACATCTTTAAAAGCAACAGGTTTTTAGCATCCATCTTCCATCTGTAAAATTCCATGGGATGAGACTTAACAAGAGTTTTGAAAGACAACCTTCAACGGAAACACACCTTTGTCCAAATGTGTGAAATATCGCTTTTGTTTTGCGAAAAACTACTAGTAATGCAGCAAGAGCAAGAACTGGCAAAAGAGTTTCAACTTTGAATGCATTTTAGTGTGGTAAAACGTCAACAAAAAGTTATATTGGAAGATTTTTGCTGATCAGACAGTCTCGAACATATTCTCTGCGATAAAGCGGGGTTCTCCCTGAACAATAGAGCTGATTAATTCAAAACAAATAGTTGGAGAAAATGGATCCAAGATGGGTGCCCCTTCCCTCAGCTCTAACACCACCATCCCCCCTTTTGGCGCTCCTTCCTGCAAGACTGTGGCACTGCAATAAATTTTTGGCCTGCGTACGCATGCCAGAATTAAATACTGGAAAAGTTGCTCTCGCTGCCATTACAAACATGGGCTGGGCTTCTCTCCTTTCCCCAGTGGTCTTCCATTGTGTGTGTGTGTGTGTGTGTGTGTGTGTGTGTGTGTGTGTGTGTGTGTGTCTACACAAGTGTCTCCAGTAATGATGAGCGTGTGTGTAAATGTGTTAACGCAACAATCAACACAGATTGACGTGGGCACGCGCATGTGCATGTAACATCACAACATGCGTGGGCCACATCACGCACACACACACGCGCTATAATTAAAGTATCGTGCCGCACTTAAGTCAGCTCCATATGGGCCCTGTTTGCACTGGAACAGAACACAGAGACCACTTCAGTGGGGAGGGAGCGTGTGGGTGAAGTTGTCATGATGACATGATGACATCACGCACATCACGACGCAATTTATTGATCGTTAAAAGAATAATGTCCACCGTGTGGAACAGAGTGGATGTAAAGTGTTCTGCCACCTGACGCGCAAGCCATGTTGCTAACTGACTGTTCTGATGAAGATGGAGCATTATTTTCTCAATTTTTTTATTTAGTGAAGGTGAAATTTCGGCATGTTACAATAGTGTCGAAATAGCCTGAGAGTAAATCTGTTAACCATGAATGTTTCAAACTGTCTTATAGTATCATGAATAGGGTTGAGAATTGTTTCAAATTGAACGATTCCGGTTTTGATTGCGGTCCCATGTTTCGATTCCGAACGATTCTTTATTCAGATTCTTTTGAGAGGCAGGGTAAAAAAAAAAAGGCAGGTTAAAAAAATCTATAGTTTAAAAATGTATTAGTTTATATTAACTCATTTGCTCCCAAAAACGTATGAATACGTTCTATTTTTATGTCCCAAAAATGTATGTATGCGACTTTTACGTTTTTTTTTTTCACCAGAGACATCTCTAGGTTCTGATGCAACTTCGCTCCAAAGCACAATGCTGAAAATGCATTTTTAAGCAATAAAACTGGCAACTTGAGGGCAGTAGCGCATTTGGTAAGACCAGCAACCCGATTCAATGGAACGAACGGCCGGGGTGCCGGCAGAAGACGACCGAATGGACGATCATGTTGAGTCGAAGCCGGAAACGCGCACAGCCAAACCAGTCCCCCCCCCCTCCCCCAGGAACACAACATGCCCCACACAAGTGCCCCAGGCGAACTCCGCCACGAGGCAGTGGTCACCACAAAAGAAAGACTCAAAAAAAAAACAATCTTGATGAGACAGGCGGCGATGAGGGAAAAGTTTACCCCGGCTGTCGCGGCCACAACACCGTCATCTCTCAGTTCAATAGTTTAGTTATATGTAAATAAATTGTTACTTTGCTATCAAAATCTCTATTTGTCTTGTTGTTTATGTTATTTTGTAGAATGAAAACATTATTCAGATGTTTGGGATGTCACAAAAGCAAAAGATAGCTGTGTTAAAGTCAAAGTTATGTTTGAAATGCATGATTTTACAAAAAGCTCAATTACTCAATTGGAAAATTGCTCAAACTAAGCTTTTTTCTAATGCTGATTTCTAAACAATGTAAAAAGATATGAACAGTTTTTTTTCCTGCTGGAAGAAGAGAGTCTAATCTTTCTTTTGATGGGTTCCGTGTTCATATAGCAACAGCACAGAATTTTCTGTGGGCCTTGCAAAATCAGTCTAAATCCATTAAAACGGCCGGGAGTGAAAGGGGTTGCACCGGTGAAAATGGCTGGGAGTGAATGAGTTAATGTCTTCACTTCGATTTTTTTTAATTATATGATTTTAAAATAGTATTATTATATTGTTTATATTAATTTAAAATGTATTATCATTATTTATTATTAATACAATTAATATGAAATTTATGATTTATATGAACTTCTCACAGGGACATTTTTAACTTGTATATAAATATCAGACTTTGAACTCGAATGTGATGACGTTTCTTTCAACAGGAGTGCACTTTCACAAAGATGTTTATTTTTCAAAAGCATGGAGAAAACATTTACTTAAATTCTTTTGCCATACATGTACCTTAGCTCGGAGCTACAACGAGGCATTAGTATAAATTCTTCTACTAATCTTAATTTCCTGTAGATGAGGCAAAATAATAAGATTTCCTTATTTGTAAAACCGATTCTGTTGTGTTTAACAGACACATGCAATGTTTATGTTGTGACAATACCAGTTAGGCCAGTGAGTGGCTTTGTAGGAGTGTACGTATAATGCGGAGAAGAAGAGATGCTACGTGATGTGATGCTATGTTTTCACTGCTACGAGTTCATTAAAAAAAAGTAATCGAATGCTTCATATTGCTGCTTCTTTCTAAATAAGCAACACAACAGATTCCCCCCCAAAAAAATCATTTTAATACTGTTGATTTTAACGGAGGCGTCTACTGCTTTAAGATGGTGGCTGTTTACTAACGCCAGCGAGTGTTATTTCGCGTCTAGTTCTCTTTATATGTTCTAACACCGTCGAGTCTGTCATTTCGCATCTAGTTCTATCTACATGTGATATCGACCATAGCCCGATGTAATAATACGATTTATTCTCATACTATTCCATCCATCTATTATCTACTGCTTAATCCTAGGTCGGGTCGCTGGGACAGCAGAAGAAGATCTGGCTGTCACGGTGCAGCGTGTCAACTACGTAGCACTCAGCTAGCTTTGCATATGGCACTTAGGCAGCATTTTTTTCCCCGCTCGGCGGTCAGGGCATCGAAAAATAGAAATGAAATGTAATAATGGTTCGGGGCAAACTGGAGTGTTAGAACCGTGTCCCATCGATGCTCAATGCTCGATGTCCAACTCTGGTCATGAAGCTTAATACTTTTACCATGACCATCCCATAATCTTGTTAACAAATTGAAAAAAACTTTTTTTTTTTTTTTTTTTGGGTGTGTCTAATCGTGGAGAAAATCGAAATAAAAGTTAATCTTTCTAGGAAATAGCCATCATAAGTGTTGTATTTTATGAATGACGGTACTATATTAGCCAATAAAATGTGAGTATCCCAGCTTGCTCCTCCTGACAACAGTAACATGTGGTAATATTACATGGACACTTCTATTTGAAATAAAAGCCTGGGCGGGGGAAAAAAATGCTTCATGCACACACCCTTTTCAGAGTATTCTAACCCAATCCAGCCCATTTTGATCAAGATTCTATTCAGAACGAGAGGAGTGGTTTATGCCGATTGATCGGCGCGCATGTAAACACTTTATTCCAAAATTTGGGGACAAACAGTCCTTACCTTTGACATCAGTATCTTTGAGAAAAATTTTGGGAAAAGTTGTTGGCTTTTGTGAAGTATTTTTTTTATCTGGGCATGTGGGTCGGCATGAGCACTGGGGATGTATGATACAATTTAAATTGATGACAATAACCTCATGGCTTATTGCTGTTTTTTAGTGTACTGAATTAGCAATTGAACATGATTTGTTGGATTGACATAGCAGACAAAAGGTGAGGTTGCACATGCGTACCTGAGCCCATGTCGATGAAGGGGTAGTTGACCAGCACCAATTTGTTGAAGTTGAACTTGTAGGTGAACCTCTTGCCTTTGGTCTTGTGGAGGATCCTCTTGTTGTAGTAGTACCTGCGGAGGCAACACGGCAACGTTATGACGCGAGCCGCCAACACCTCCGCCTCCTCAATTTTTCTCCTCTCCAATTCACGCGACGTTCCAGGCAGGACGTGGCGACCCCCCTACTCCAACCCCCGTGGCAAGAACATGTGGTTATATTCGTGAAGGAAGTGAGGTGGTGTGAGTCATGATCAGAGAAGGTGGAGGAGTGAAGAGCGAGCGCCTGACAGCTCATCTACAAAGATGATCAAATGGCCCCAAGTGAGTCACACTGCGAGGCTCCGGACTTTGATTCAGCGTCTCTCGCTTCCATTGTGAAAGTTTCATTCTAGGAGGACTTTATTCACATTTTCCGCACACAGGCTGCATTCACACTTTCTGATGTCAACAAGATGAGTGAGAAGCTTGCTTCTCTTTCCATTAAATGTTTTTGTTGTGAAGCGATGCCTTGCTGGACACCTCATTAGGTACATAATTGAATGCTCTACGCTTATTAGGGTGGTCCCTGAAATTTTGGTTAGTGATGAGATGGTAGGACAGTGGTACCACGAGATACAAAAGCTTTGGTACGCAAAAAATTTTTTTTGAAGAAATGTTTTTGGCTTCATATTACGAAAAATTATTCATCATACATACGTACTACAATAAGATAATGTAACTCTGTTTGACTATAAGTGTAAACATACAAAATACAGTATATATTGCTTATGTATGGGTCTTTTTTTATAGTGTGCCATTTGGACGTAACAGAGTGGACACTAACAGAGAGGACATTTTGTGCTAAAGATAGCACTCAGCCTAGCTTTGCGAGTATAATAGCCAACATTGGTGGATATTTGATGAGAAATCTATCATTTTATAAGTAAACCTTTTGAAATGATTCAATTCTTTGATGTATAGCTTTAACAGAGTGGACACGTTATGATCGTCCACACTGAAAGTACTTCATAAAACTGCAAAATCGGATTTTTATTTTCATATTTAATAAAAACTAAAAATTGCTGGCTGCAGTTGAATTTCCCGCCACTGGTGTGATGTAATCGCAGAAAAGTGATGTCACTAATAAATGGGAAATTTTCTTAAAGGGACACTAACACAACAGAGTGGACAGTAACACTGGGGACAAACAGAAAACATTTTTTAAAAATTAAATAATATATTTTAATTTAAAAAAACAACACGATTAAAGTTTATCTGTGACATTAAATCATAAAAATTATTTTGGCCTTTTTTTCTACTTATGTTAGTTATTTTATAGGCTGAGGCTGGGGACATAGCAAAATTCCATAACATCCTTTTACCTGATGTCAATTAAGATGTTAGGAGCCTGTACCCTTGAATTTACAATGGACGGCAATTGATAATACACACACACAAAAAAAGTTAAATAAGTATTCGTCAAACGTTAGTGAAAATACAGCCTAATTTATACTGGGGCCACAAATGGCACTCTATTCAATAATGGCCCGCATATGAGACAAAAGAATAACTTACATGTGATGCCTTATCAAGGCACAAACAGCGAGATGAAATAACGATCAATGGCTGCCCAAGGTCATGTGATAACGTCTGTAGAATGGAAACTAACAAACTAGTTACATGTAATACATTTATATTTATTCAAGTTTAATGTGGCGTTTCAGGAGCGCTTGGAATGAATTAGGTGATTTAATGTAAAATGCTATTCATTATAAAAAAAAAACTCATGATACAAAAGCCGGAACGACTATTTCTTCTTGAGGTACCACTTGTTTTGAAACGTGTTTTTAAAAAAAAAAATTTTTTTTAAACTTAATTTCTCTTAGGCCCTTGATTTTTTATCTTTATAAAACACGCTAGTCCAGTGGTTCTTAACCTTGCCAAAGGTATCGAACCCAAAGTTTCACAGGTGCATTCACTGAACACTTCGGAATTTCATGATGAAGCCATTTTTAACAAATTCAAAACTAGCAAGCTAACATCTAAGTGAATTCCTGTTAAAATCTCTTCCATATTTCTTATTCACTACAAATATTTTTGCCCTTTTCTGTTGATTTTCACGCTGATAAATTAAATGAAACTCATTTCATTTCACAATGTTCTTTTTGTTTTCATGTCTACATTCTCATATTATTGTCGCATTCTTGCATCACATACTATTTTCATGACGCAAAAGTTTTTTTTTTTTGCAATCTTCCACTGAGCAAACAGATTTCTCTTTCCATTAGATAGAGGACCAGCAGTTGAAAGAAATGGAATAAAGTCTGTAAACTGAGAGCAAATCAGTCCAAAACCTAGTCTAAATTGCCACTTTGCCAAGATTTAGTCAGCGTACAAAAAAGGGCTCTGCGTTTCTTAAAGGGGAGGTTCAGCATTTTTGACATCAGGCTTAATCTTCGAGTTAGCTAGGGTTTAATTCGTCGGTGGAGTTGATTTCAACAAATTCCGCGTAGTTTGCTGGTTATTTGCTAGTTTCAGGGTTCTGGAGTGGCTAAGCTAGCCCCAGTCATTTGGACCATTTTAGCATGCCAATAAAAAACAACATATGCACATTGCACACATGAAAATCATCGATGACCCATGCAATCAAAAGTGTTGTCTATGTTTTCAGGATAAAGGTATTAAAACTTACCATCGTATGTTAATAATTGCAGTATGAAGAGCAACATTTGTAATCCAGAAGCTCTGCAGAGGGGCAGGACGGCGTGATATCACATCATTTGTTTTCACCGCTGATTTTTTATGTCATAGCCAGCAGCGAGTAACCAGTTTATATTGTTCCTCGTTCTTCATAGGGAATTTGGGAAACTTTCCTTTGCCCATTTCTTCTGTCTGTTTCCACAACATTTCGCCATGTTGGTAGCTGTCAGTTAACTCAGCAGACTGATGCTGCATTTGAGGAAGGTGGGAGTTTCCAACATCCGATCTGGAAAATATCGTTGGAACGCCTCAACTATTTGATTGCTTACAAGAGGGCAGCTTTGCTCGAGGTCAAAATGTCTTTTGGTGGCCAAAATAAAAAATAACTTTTCTCGATCAGCCATCTTTGCCGTTTACATTCGCTTGGAACCAGAGGTTGCGCCAGACTTTTTCGTTGTCTGTCATTTTGACTGACAGGGTCATAAAAATCCGGTCATAATCTATTTTTACCCGTCACTTAAATTTTTAAAATGATGATAATGACATTGTGGTGACCCTTTGTCTGGCATAATTCACCTTCCTTACTTGTATGTCCATTTGGCCGAGCGCGTTAGCGGCTACGACACAGTCACATGACAGAGACACTTAAGAGCCGCGCGCGTTCCGGTGTTCTGTCAAAATTTTGCAACCCATCAAAAATTGCTACCTTGCGGTTTTGCGCATGCGCGTAACGTTAAAAATGGCCGCGAATACAGCGATTTCAGAGTAAACACTCCAAACTTTCTTTAAAGAAAGGAATATTTACTTAAGTTTGATCATGTAAAGACATATACAAAAGTTCTCAGACACATCCTACCATGTTAGCTGCACACAGCAACTGCATCCCGCGCTCTCACTGTTAACGCCGCCGCCGTGTCGTTGAGTATTAATTTACGCCATTTTCGTGTTGCACATGTATGTTTATGATATATCTAGTTTAGTTAGCACCTTTCGATAACATTGAGAGTCCAACTGAATGTAAAAGACGGCCTTTTCAGCGCCACAAAAGCTTTGGGAGCAAAATTTTATAAGAGCTACAGCGGCTGGACACAGCAATTCGAGCTAACAAGACTCTTAACATTGCATACCGCTTCAACATATTCAATAGTATTGAGTTTTCATTCATTTTAATTTAATATTCTGTCCGAACAAGCTTAACAGAGAATCCACACCGTGCCATCACACATCAAGCAGATGAATATGTAACTTTTTCTCCGCAGTGACAAAAACAGCTGACTGTGGCCCCAGAAGGTAGGCTACATTATGGAACAATGAAATTAACAGTTCACCTGCTGTGGCCTGAACGGAGTCTTACACCTTCCTCCTGGTGCGCATGGACTTGAATTGCGTGCCCGCTTGTGCAGTCCCTGTTTTTTCACCTCTTTTATCAACACCATCGTCGTTTTGGGGCTTTCTGAAGAAACTTCGGACACTCAGTTGCCTTGACATTTTTCAGAGTAAGGCCAACGACGTCATGCATCAAGAGAGACAATAGCTAATTAATATGCTCACTCGCCACCCTGTGGTCTGGGGTGTGAATTGCAACCTGTCAAAATGACTGGTGGACTTCAGTTTTTTCCGTCACCGTTTTAAAAAATCTGTCAACGACGGAAAGTATTCGGTTAACGAGACCCCTGCTTGGAACGCTTTCAGGTCGCAACTGGTACCCTCTGAGCGGGATAAGTCTGACTTCCCACCTTCCTCGAATGCAGCATGAGCACCAGTGGCCGAAGCACTCCTCTTTACTGTGGTCGTATTACGTATCTAAAAAAAATAGTCCTGCAGAATTAAATGAATTGGGGCAGTTTGGTGTGACATTGTTTTGGCCGCATGGTTGTTTTGGAACAATGATCTGTGTTTTGAATTTATTTGGCTATGGTGGATCTGCTCGTAGATCTGTATCGTTTTTTTATTGGCATGCTAGGAAGGAGCCATTGACTGCGCTAGCTTAGCCACTCCGGAGCCCTGAAACTAGCAAATAACTGCATGGAATTTGTTGAAATCAACTCCAGCAACTAATTAAACCCCTGCTAACTCGAAGATTAAGCCTAATGTCCAAAATACCGCTTTAACCTTCACCGAACCCCTCAGGCTTACTCACTAAACTGAAGTCAAAGCAGGTCATTTTAGCATTTCCAGGGTTCCTACTGAAATGTCAGATTAGTCAGATTTGAAACAAGTACAGAAAATTACAAGGAATTTAAGTTATCGTTATTGTGTGATAGAGAACACTCGCCAGGAACCTATCACATATTTAGCACCAAAGGTCACTTGTAAATCATCAATTTCATACTGATACTAGGGTTTCCCCCTGTGCTTTATAAGCTTGGCAGGAACGTTAGTTCAGTGCATATTATTTTGGAGATTTTGAAAACAAAACTGTCCAATTATGACCAAATTTGAACCATAAAGATCAGACATATTGACGTCAATTTGCCATTAATCATCGCGCTAAAGACAGAATTTGTCAATTGGATCTATTTTACAGTGAAAAGATACCTAATGAAGTGTTTGGTGAGTGTATCCAAGTGATGAGAACTCAAAATAAAAGCCAGACGTGGGTGGCGTCGGGCCTTCGGGACGAGTTGGGATGAATGTACGGCTCCTGGAAAGTGTCGCGGAAAAGTCCGACACGTACGCGCAAAAGAACACACACACGCGGCACCGCGTCGACACCGGACGACAGGGTCTCGCTTTGAAGGAGCGTGCTGCTGGCATGGTGCGCTCAAGTCACGAGCAAGTGCGAGATTCCAGCTTCACGCAAAAAAAGGAAGAGCGACAAATAAGGCGCAGATGGGCCGGAGGAGGGCTGACATATAACAAGGTGTGAAGCGCATGTGTGTGCGCGACGAGACGGCACAAGTCATCCGGCAAATGGAACCCACACCAACCTACAACACAGGAGGCGATACAGATGACAGGCCGTGTATGTGTGTGATGCACAGCTAAAGAACAGACTGTCCGCTAAATAAAACAACAACAACAACATCATACATGTGCTCCACCGACGCCGAAGAGCGTCACAATCCGTTTTAGCGTCAATCTGAATTGCACTGTTTCTGACAGACGAGAAGTGATGAATATGAGCAAGAACGGCGCTGGAAATGAGAAACAGAAGTCATGATGTCCACTCTGTTGTTTGCCAGGAGTGTAACGTCATTTTATGAACCATCTTTCATGTTAGAAAGTTCTTTTCCATCCTAAGAAAAGTGTGTCAGTCCTCAGAGGTTTTCCACTGTCATAAAACATACTTCTGAAAAATGTCATCTTAATGCACAGGTTGCTAGCTGGTAAGTGATCATTCACTGTAAGCCTTCACAGTTCAAATGGACTGAACGTCTATTGCAGCCAATGAGTTAATATTAACGCTTTATGGCACAGTGGTCAGGACAATGGAAGGCTAGGTGATTTATTCTTAATATGCCTAGGGGTGTAAAGTTCTGGGTGCCTCACGATACGATACTACAACACAACTAATGAACAGAAATCCCTTTGCTCTAAGTTAAATTAAGTATCACTAGTAGACGTCCAATCCATTTGAACTGGGAATGAATGAATGTTCATTCGCTGTCATCACTTACACTTCAAATAGATTGGACGTCTATGGCCATCAGTGGTAGCCAATGAGTTCGTTATGGGGCATTTCACATCATTTCGTGTTGATTTTTGGTTACTTGCTGTTGATTTTGGGGCATTTACAGGCCACACTTCCTGTCGATTCTGGGTTTTTGAAAAGGAGGTGACTCAAAAATGTTCCCAAATGAATAGGAAGCAACTCAAAATTAACATGAAGTGAACTGTGAATGCCCCAGAAATAATCAGAAAGTGACCTAAACCCCAAAACCTTCGATATATTGACACTAGCATTGTGCCAATACATCGATTTTTAGATTCATCGAGATTTGACACGTGACGATTAGATTATGATTCATAAATGTTCAAAAACGATGATTTTCCCTAATAACTTAATGACAGTCGCTGCTAACGGAACAAAATTCAAGGCGCGTCTGCCTTGCGGAGACATTAAGGGACGCACGTGGCGAGGATGGCTACACCACACAAAATACAACTGCCACATTAGAACCCGATTTGTTACAAAACAGGTATTATTATTATTAGGATTATTATTTAGATTTATAGTCATAATGTTTATGTTTTGCGCTTTGTAATTGCTATTTGCAATAGTAATAGCAGTATTTATTAAGGATTTAGTGTAGGTTTTCAGGACTGTCAAACGAATTAATGGAATTATAATGTATTCTTATGGGAAATCCTGCTTGACATACGACCATTTTGACTTACAAACGGTCCTGGAATGAATGAACTTTGTATGTAGAGGTACAACTGTATATTGGTTAAACAAAGTCTTTATTTCTAAAGGCACTTAATGTTTGTTTCCAGAAAATGTGGGATTCATTCCACCAAATTTTATTTTATTGTTGAGAGGAATAAGTACTGCCTTTGAAAAATGTTTTTGCACCTTCTTGTGAAAAAGAGCAACTTAAGGTTAGCTTTGTGTTGTACAGGCATGTTTCCATTGTTCCTGCTGGATCATTAGTTGATTGGAAATTAAACCTAACGGACAAAATTTGTTTGGCGACTTTAATTAATGAATACTGGCAAATATACCTTCCTTAAAAGTATGAAGTAGCCACAAGGTAAGCAAAAAGAAATCCTGAAAGGTAGGGGGGAAAGATGCATCGAAAATCGTGATCATCATTAATACCGTGAAGGTAATCGAATTGTAGCACCCTGAATCGTAATTGAATTGAATCGTGGGGTGCCTTAGATGGCACACCCTTAATTGTCACACCTCAATGCCTACAGAATAAGGCTATAATCGTTTACGAATTGAATTCTATCCAGGACCTGGTTTCTATGTCGGAATGGTCGTATGTCAAACTGGATTTTCCCATAAGAACACATTATAATTTGATTAATTCGTTCCACAGCCCAAAAACTTACAAATAGCAATTACATATATGCAGCAAAATAAATTATAAATACAAATTGCAATAATCATCATAATAATAATATAACGAATCTGGTTCTTATGTGGCAGTTTTGTTTTGCATGCTGTTCCTGAACGTACCATATGACTGATGAGAGAGCAAGAGAGGTGCGGAAGAGTGGGAAGTTTTTACTTTCTCTTTCAATGTTGTTGTTAGTGTCGGCTACAGCGGACAACAGCCATGCTGCGTTGCACAAGTTTTGAAAGAAATGATTAAAAACCTGACGAAGCTGGCGACTTCCTTGCCAATGTTATGATGATAATAATAATAAATCTGAAATAATAAAGCATTTTAACTTATAGAGACTGGAGGTCGGAGGAGACCGGCCATGTTGTCCAGCCAGTTCACTCACACGCAAACCACGCAATTTTTTTTTTTATCATTTGCTTTTTAATTTCAATGGTAAGCATCACCTTTTTCTTTTTTTTTCACCACCTATGTTAATCTTCTTGAGACCCATGTTGATTTCTCTCACAAGAATATCCGCCGTGTGTCCGTCATGTGGGAAAACAATGAAATTGCAATGCTGTCATAAATCGTTGTACTTCGAGCGTGTCGACATAATTCGAGACAAATGATGGGTCAAATTGTATGTTGGATGTCGAAAGAATCGTACAGTGTACGACAAAAGTGAGTACACCCCGCGCATTTCTGCAGATATTTAAGTATATCTTTTCATGGGACAACACTGACAAAATGACACTTTGACACAATGAAAAGTAGTCTGTGTGCCGCTTATATAAGAGTTAATTCATTTTCCCCTCAAAATAACTCAAAATATAGCCATTAATATGTAAACCCCTGGCAACAAAAGTAAAAACGTACATCCCTAAATGTCCAAATTGAGTACTGCTTTTCATTTTCCCTCCAAAATGTCATGTGACTCGTTACAGGAGTGCTGTCAGCATTGCTGCAGAGATTGAAGAGGTCAGCCTGTTAGTGCTCAGACCATATGCCGCACTCTACATCAAATTGGTGTGCATGGCTGTCACCGCAGGAGGAAGCCTCTTCTGAAGACGGTACACAACAAAGCCCACCCGTCTCATCAGACCATAGGACATGGTTCCAGTAATCCATGTGCTTTATTGACATGTCTTCAGCAAACTGTTTGCAGCCATGCACACCAATTTAATGTAGAGTGCGGCGTATGGTCTGAGCGCTAACAGGCTGACCCCCCCCACCACCACCACCACCCCCCACCTCTTCAATCTCTGCAGCAATGCTGACAGCACGCCTGTAACGACTTACATGACATTTTGGAGGGAAAATGACAAGCAGTACTCAATTTGGACATTTAGGGTTCTACGTTTTTTCAAAGGGGTGCACTCACTTTTGTTGCCAGAGGTTTGGATATTAATGGCTATATTTTGAGTTATTTTGAGGGGAAAATAAATTAACTCTATTATATAAGGTGCACACGGACTACTTTTCATTGTGTCAAAGTGTCATTTTGTCAGTGTTATCCCATGAAAAGATATACTTAAATATCTGCAGAAATGTGAGGGGTGTACTCACTTTGTAATACACTGTATGTCGATGTGATTGTATGTAGAAGTACCACTGTAGTTAGTTTTATTTAGCTTGGATTTTTATTAGAGTGGATATTGCTAATTTTGAATGGTTTTCATTTTTCTTGAAATTATTATTTTTGTTTTTTTTTCTTTTGTGTTACTTTTTCATCCTTTGGGTTGTTTGTCAATTGCGCCCTAACCCCTGATTCAAAAAGAATAAAATACGACTTAACTAAAGATTTTTTTGGGAAAAATGTATCGGTACTCATTTTGAATAAAGACATTTTGATGTGTCTACAGATAAAATACTAAATCAACGGCATTAAAGTGCTTGTGACACGAAAAAGCATGTTTATTTCATAATACACGCGGTATTTTATGCTCCTGAATGATATGGACCGCTTGGATGTGTGTGGAAGCGATCGCTATATTTATTTAGTTTTTTGAATCCCGCGCCAGGAAAATGAGTGACTTCCGGCTTCGGTCTCGCATTGAGGAGGAGGGCGCTGTGACGTGTACGGTAGAAGACGTCCTCTTCACGCTACAGTGTACTGTTGTGTATGAGGACGAAGGATTCAGCTGATTTTGCGGATTAATACTTTTATTTTTTGCATCACGCCAGCCAAACGGCTGCAGAAAAATCATTCTGTATGCGGGAGAGGCGTATGCGCCTTTTTGGAGTTTCAAAAGGTTCCCATTCACCGTGGATATTTACTGCGGGACCATTGGACTTGCAAGGAAGTGAGTAAACATCTTGTTTTGTATTATGTCAAATACGAATACAGTGATTACAAAGTAAACACTATAAAATTCCTTTAAATAAAGGACTACTTACGTTTGATCATTGATAGGCATGTAAAAAGCTATCCTCACGCTCGTTAGCAGTTAGCTGTTAGCACGTTAGCTACACAACAATTCCAGCCACCCTCCTCCAGGGAACGAACTGTAAATTGCTCTCCGCCGGGCGGTTTGCCGATCCGCAAAGAAACTCGACAACCGGGTCGTCATGTCAAATAATCCAGGCTAGTTATGTGTGATTTTCCACTTCGAAGACTTTGAAACATCCCTCGGTTCGGGTTAGCATGTCGGCTAGCTGTCACTCCTTCTGGTCTGTTTACATTCTCCGAAGCCGGGGAAGGGAAATGACATATGTCCGATTTAGGTGTCATAAAATATCGTTCGGCAGGTGTGACAGTAAAGGTAAAGTCGACTGTTTTGACCATTATGGAGTAATTTTGCCATGTCGTCTTGAATAAATGGATTTTTATTATTTTATATTCCATTTAGCACAAGTTATTTGTCATGACCATGCCATTTATTTAGCAATTGGGGAAAGTACTTGGGTAAAAAGAATATCCTGTAAAAATATTGAAGTAAAGAGACAGAAACAATGACATTTTGCCGCTCTCTTCGTCGCGTTTTCCTCATTGTGAATAGTTGCCCCTCGACGGGCTGACTGGTCCTTCTCAAGCCATTTATATAGCTATTGGGGAAAAATACTTGGATAAAAAGAATATCCTGTAAAAATATTGAAGTAAAGAGACAGAAACAATGACATTTTGCCGCTCTTTTCGTCGCGTTTTCCTCATTGTGAATAGTTCCCCCTCGACGGGCTGACTGGTCCTTCTCAAGCCATTTATATAGCTATTGGGGAAAATACTTGGATAAAAAGAATATCCTGTAAAAATATTGGGAGTAGAGAGACTGAAACAATGACATTTTGCAGCTCTCTTCGTCTCGTTTTCCTCGTTCTGAACAATTCCCCCTCAATGGGCTGAATAGTAAAACCGATGAGCCTAGTCTACCGCTGACGTCATCCACCTGTTGGGGACGCTAAAGCCCTATAATTGTAGGCGTGGCTAACCGGCAGATTAAAAGACTAATTTCTCGTCATCTGCGCTTTGCTAAATTGTTGTATATAGTCGAATCGTCTCAAAATATGATTCTAATTCACATAATAATGCCATTTAAGACTTTTTTTCTGGTGTCGTATGCTCTTTAATGTCTTCAATTGGAATACATTTTCAGTTATCACTTTTTCTTTTTATTATTAATTTTTATTTAACATTTTTTTCAACTCCTGTTTGCATCATTTTCTTTGTTTTCATTCACGTTAATAACCTTGGTACAGTGAGGAATACATCTGAAAAAAGAATCCTTATTCATGGTATAATTTGTAAATGGCGTACCTACCGCACGTAGGCTATTTTTAGACTATGACGTCGCATCGTAAAGCGGAAGTAAAGCCGAAGTGGGACATTATAGACCCGCCCTCGCATAGACACAACGCAATTCGTGCTACTTTTCGCCAGTAATCTTTCAAAAACGAACATGCCGATCACGCATTGCTTTTTTGGAACTTGTAGAAACGACTCTAGACATTACGACACATGAAGGATGTTTTCTTCATACGTTTCCGGAAACCAAAAACTCGGGAGGAAAAAATGTGAAGACCGAATCAACTTGCGCGGACTTTAACACCAGCTCGGTGAATCCATTCACGTTTCATATGCAGTAAACATTATGTTGGGTTGGCATGGTCTTTCAGAGGACCAAGAGGTAAGCCATTTTTATATTTTTAACTGATTTTTTTTATCGTAACGTTGTGCCGTACTGCATCTGTCTGACAATGAATGACCTGAAAAGAATTACAATGGTATCTGACTGCCACTGTTACCGTTTCTGTTATTTATATATATATATATATATATATATATATATACATATATATATATATATATATATATAAACAACTTTAGTAAGGCGGAAGTGTAAATAAATTATAGGATTAAGATGTGTTATCACTGAAAAAATTAAAAGTGTTCGTTGGCTGTCACTGAGTGGCATTTGCGATCGCTACACAAAGCTAACTAAATTACCCCCAAGAACGGTAAGAGACGTAGAACAACCAGAGGATATATAAGAAAGACAGGGCTGATGGTAAAGGATAGCTTGGTGAAACAGGAGAATGTCATTGTCAGTCGCGTCGATAAAATAGCTAAAGCTATGCTTAGGTCGACTCTTTTTTTTCGTCTTTTTCAGCCTTCGACACTAAAGCCATCTCTTTAACTGAACATTTTTATGATCTTCCACATCTTTGCCAGTCAATTTGGCACCAGGCACATCATTTTCGGAGAGAATTGGTAGGTTTGGCTCTGTAAACATCTCCTTCGTACACGACTTCCATTCATTTCCTATTAGGGACAAACCGTGGCTTGTCCTTACTTAGCAACAGTAGCTAATGTCATGAATATTAATGAGCGGAAGTGACGTGTTGCTAGCGGTACGCCATTAAAGGAATAAAAAAATAACCTATAAGTTCATATATTGTTATCTAACCTGAGGGCACGGCTGAGTTTGTCGTAGTTCATCTGCGGTTTGCACTTGCGAGCGCCCCATAGTCGAGCCACCTCGTCCGGGTCCTTGATGACAAACTCTCCGTAGTCGCCCTGCCAGGCGATGACGTCGTGGTACTCCTCCTTGCGCAGCAGTTCCAGGATGAAGTGCCACAGCTGGATCTGCCGCGATCCCGGGCTGGACTCGGGCTTGTAGGCCCACTCGGGGAAGGCGAACCCTGCCGTTGGAAGACGGACAAGAACGGAGATGAGATGTGCAACAGAGTTCCGAACTTGTGCTAAATCGTAAATCCGTTGGCTTTTATTTCAATTTTTTATGAGGGTGAGTCAGCGAACGATTCCGCGAGTCCTGACTCCAGAACCTTAATTCTCGCAGCTGCTTTCTCAGCACCACAATAGCTGGAACGCACCGCGCCGGCTTCGGCTGGATTGCCGGGAAAAAGTCGGGCTCGCCGCCACCACGGGGCGGCTTCCCGCAGGCCGCGGTCGCGTCACGAGCGCCGCTATCGCCGTCAAATGGCCGGCGTTCAAACGGGCTGACGTCGGCATAGGTGCAGACAAAATATAAGCAGGGGGCACTGTGGACGGTGGTGGGTGGCAGTAAAAGACTCAACATACGGCCTTAGTGTCACACACACACACCTCATTAAGACCAGATGTGCTTGGCACCCAGGCTTAGCGCTGAGGTTGGGAAACATATGGGCACAATATAACAATACTGCTCTTTCTCAGCGCGTGTGTGTATAAGAAAAGGCCAACGGCAAGCGCCAAGGTTGCAATCAGTTTCCCACAATCCACAAACTGTGTCATATCTATAAGGCAACATTAGCCACAATACACCGAGGGCCAAAGTGTGCACAAACACTAATCAGACATTTCATGAAGGTAAACGCACACGTCTGGTGCGCTTTATTGGACTTCTAAATGCTCCGGGCCAAAGCTATAAAAGTGGAATAGAACATGAAACGCAGATTATAGAAGAAAAAGGGAAGACACACCTGGCAGACAAAACGGCCTCCCACAGTCAAAAGGTATCTTAATATGGAGCCCAGATGGCCATTAAAATAATTATGACTTTTTCCATGTAGACATAAAACTGCTTTTGTGGCCCACTTGTCATTTATGAACATGTCGGGAAATGCCCATAAGAAGCAGTAAAGCGCAGGCCCTTTTTGGGCCCCACACATTTTTTTTTCTTTGAGTGTTTAGGAAGGCTGCAACAAATAATTGTTTAAATCGATTAATAAATTAGTTGCCAACGAATTTGATAATCGATTTTTGCTGGCAGCTATGAGCAGTCCCGTTTGGGCCCTTCTTTGTGTGTAATATGAGTCTGCCAGTGACGAGAGCAAGAGAGAGAATTTACTGCTAACTCAGGTTGGGTTCCTGAATCAATAATACATTGATCCCTCGCTACTTCGTGCCCCTAGTCCAGGGGTCGGGAAACTTTTTGGCTGAGAGAGCCATGAACACCACCATTTTTTAAATGTAATACTGTGAGAGCCAAACAAAACTGTTCAAAACTAAAAATACAAGTAATTTGTGCTTTTTATGTAATTTCAACACTTTTAAAGTACAATGTTCCAATTCTTTTTAGTAACATATAAATAATATTTTCATTTAATTAAATAATAATTAAATAATATTAAAATAGTTATTTTAATATTTTGTTGTGTCCACAGATAGATTCACCCTATGTTTAAAATGTTTCATCTTATTTCGTTGTGTTTGTGCCTTTATAATAATGACATCTGAAGTGCTTAAAAACCATTTATTAAAATATATATGTACACAAATGTTTGTTTTTTAAATGATACTTTAGGGGGGGAAAAAATGGAAAAAACATGTCTTATATGCATCTCTTTCCAATTCTGAATCTGAATAAATACGGGGGGTACTACGCGGTTTTTCACTTATTACGGGGGGTACTACGCGATTTTTCACTAATTGCGGCGGGTTCTGGTCCCCATTAAGCGCGAAAATGAGGGACCACTATACTGCATAATGAAGTGGCGAGAGTTCAATTGTCTTTTGTGTTGTTAGATCCAATGTGCCTCTGTCAAAGGTGAGTAACTGAAGCTAATTGGACTGTTTGTATTGTTGATGAGATGTTACTACTTAGCACGGAGTGCTAAGCTAGTTAGCGATTACGTTAATCAGCCTCTTAAGTGTTTGTTTGTATTGTGTTTTAGAGAAGCATATAAGCACTTCAGTTATTGTTAGATAGTAAAGTTGTTTCATTTCTTTTTTTTTTTTTTTAATTTTTTTTTTTAAGGGAAACCATACACTCAAACTCATTCATATAACAACTTAAAGCATGGGTATCAAACAGATTCCACAAAGGGCCGCAAGTGGGTCCTGGTCTTTGTTCCAACAGATCCTGCACAGACATTTCAACCAATGAGGTTTCTGCTAAAACAAGCAGCACCAGACTACAATCAGCTGATTACACTTGTAAGACACCGTATTGGTGAAAAGGTAATCATATCATTTGGTTGGAGTGAAATCCAGCATCCACTGCGGCCCTTTGAGGACCAGTTTGACACCCCTGGCTTAGAGTCACTATTCAACACAAACTCCCATTCAAACTGTAAATTGACATACAAGAGAGTGTGCTTTGAAATTTGACTGTATTTATGAACAACAGTTTGATAAAGAAAACATTGATTACTAGAGGTGGAAATCTTTGGGCACCTAACGATTCTATTACGATTCAGAGGCTACGATTCCACTATAAATCGATTATTGATGCCCCCCCCCCCAGCTATTAGCTGCTTTTAATGTTTCGTACGTTAGTTACAGATATTGTACAAAAATCCTCTCAGGTGTAAATAAACAACTATTTCAGTATCAAGTTAACAGTTCAAAACAGTATATAAAGTACTCAAGTCCGCATTCTGTATCAGCAGCTTTACACTACATTCAATTAACGTTGTGAATCAACCGTTAAAGTTATTAAAATTGCTCCCGTTATTCCATAATTTCTCTTCTGTTTACTTTCGAAATGTGAAAGTTTTAAAACTGTTTCATCATTTAAAGATAGATTCAAGTCAAGATTTTGCCAATTTAGAAGTATTTTAGATAAAAAGTTAATTAGGTTCGTTTGGAAGGTTCGCCACAACAGCCTTCCAGGGAAGTCTAGTGCTTTAAGATGGCGGCTGTTTACTAACGCTGGCGAGTCTGTCATTTCACATCTAGTTTTCTATACACGTGCTGCTAACGCCGCAGAGTCTGTCATTTCGCATCTAGTTCTTTATACGTGTGATATCTACCGTAGCATTATGTGGGCGTAGTTTGTAGCGGCTGCAGGCAGCATTCGGATATTATTGTTTTTTTATCTAGCGGCATAAGTTGAGCCGAAGCCGCGTAAGCATTGCCATCACCTGGGTGATGACAAGCATGATGTTTACTCTCTGTCCGTTCCTCATTGCGTCCCGAAGACCGCGCTGTGTTTGAGTTCCGCTTTACTTGGCATATTTCAATAATCGGAATTTAGATGTTTGTGAATCGTTCTCGACTCTTCCACGGCCGAATCACGAATAATCTAAGAATCGGAAATTTCGCACACCTCTATTCATTACAGTCTGCCATCTCCTTGTTTGATTTTGGTTAGTTTAAAGAAAATAAATGAATCATTGACACAATTTATATCAGTGCTTTTTGCCCACAAGAAAAAAAAGTCATTCAGCGGCAATTTTATTCATTTGAATAAACACGACTTTCATCTGATTTATGTAAGGAGAAATTCTTTTGATGTTTTATACTCAGAACTTTTATTCAAAACCTTAACAAGTTTTATGTACATAAAGCTATACAACTACAGTTAAGTCAGGAAGCTGTAATAAAATACTTTTGAAGGAAATAGTGATCCATTTTGTCTTCATTGTTACGTACCTAAAACACTTAAAATTGTGAATGTAACTGAAAAAAAGTGACATTTATCCACTTAATCATTTAAATAATTGTCCAATTAATCGATTGTAAAATTAATCATTTATGTACATGGGTGAATGTTCAATTAAGTCTAAATGAAATTTATGTCATGTTGAAAAATTTGTATTCTAACACTTTTATGGGAAAAAAAAAATATATATATATATATATATAAATGTATTTATATAATTTATATATTATATAGGTATGTGCTTGTCAGTACATCTAAGTTTTAAAAAAAGTGGTGCGTGTGCACCTCTTGCATATGGATGTGTGTATGGCTTTACGTCTGAACGTGTGCGAGTCGTATGCTGACTCGGCACATTCTACCTTCACTGCAGTGATTTACGTAGCAGCTCATTTAAAGCCTGAGCAAGCAGTGACAGGAATCTTCTTATCAACATGGCACCACAACACTGAATAGAAAGGCCTGTGTCACAGATGCCACTCTGCAGACTAACAATGAAACAACAACAAATTTGCATTGCTCTGCCCTTGTAACAACTTGGCGAACAGGTTTTAAAAAATGGCCTGGTAGGAATAATTGAACCCAAAAATAAATCTTGATGTACAAAAAAATAGAGACTGCATAAAGAAACTTGGATTCAGCACCCCAAAATTACATTAGAACGACTGTTGACATCAACTATTTTGTTGACTAGAGTGATCTTTTTTCTGTGTTTCACAAATCGCAGTGGTCCACTAGGCCTGCACGACATATCGTCTTAGGCTGTGTGGACCACCTGCTCTTTTAGTTTTTGTTTAAAATATGTTTAATATTTTTGCTGCTGTTGAAGTGTGAAATAGAGGGATAAATAAATCATCTATTTAGTGCAGAGATATGGCCTCCTGGATCTCTTTTATATACAGCAATCTTCATTCACAGATGAACCCTTTTAGCCTGGATTAAGTGGTGGTGTATGAATACAATGTGGTCATGGTGAGTCAACCAAAGTCTTCTCAAACACAGCGATTCAAGTCATCTGGTGAAATATTTTCTAGTTTTGATATCGCACAGCCCCAAAAGTCGCAATGTCAGTTTTTTCCAATATTTTTCAGCCCTTAGGGTCCTGTGTACTTCAAACATTTTGATCATTCTGTCAACCTTTGGGGGCTTTAAATAGCTTGTGTACACACCGTACACACAGTTCTCTCATTTGTACTCTCATGATTCCTTGAGTTTATTACTAGTTGACGTTCAATTGGACGTCTATGGCGGTCAATAGCAACCACACACTTCAGTCTAGCACAGTTTGGTCAATTTTAAACGGACTAGAGTTCTTTTTCTCAGACAGTCCGCTTCATTTTGTAAATGTGAATGGACATTCGAACTCTAGTTCGGACAAAACAAAAGAACTCTGCTCCGCTAGTCCGCTTTAAGCGCACCCTGCTTCGCTTGTGAATGCAAGCGAACCAAGGTGTGCTTATGCTACATTACGTGCATCTGCTGGGACAGTCCACGCTCCCTCCCCTCCCAGGATGGAGGTATTTCCTCTTCTAAATTTTTCCAATCACTGAGTGTGCCTTTCATCTACATGATGCGACTCGGAAAGTTCGGTTCGTGCAGTGTGAATACTGAACCTTTTCAACAAGTCATTTGCAAGTGTTGCTGCAAGGTAGCTCTCCAACCGGACCCTGGTCCTTTTGGTCTAATGTGAAAGTGACCTGTGAATACCCCGAAAATCGGAAAGATTGGCTGTGAATGCTCTGGTTTCGAATTCGCACCTCCCAGTCTAGTAAATGGGTTGGGCAGCTAGCGCCGTCAATGACAGCTATTGAGTGAACAGAGACACTAGTCTAGTGTAGTGCTGCAACGATTAACGGTTAACTGGAGTAATTTGATTAGAAAAAGGCTGCAAATCTAATTGAGCTGCTTCGAATATTCGTTTAATTAGAGTGGCGTTGTAATGGTTTGTTTTGAAAGTATTGCATTTAGTTTTATTGATTTAGGTGGATACACTGCCCTCTAGTGGCAACAGTGAATTGAAGCATAATTCATTTAACATGGCTGAATCCAGCTGCTCCCTGTTAAGACACACATAAGGTAATTTTTTTATTTGAGCTAGAATGTTTTTTCATGTATTAGTAATTTAGTTTTATGTATATTTAGCCATTTTTTGTGGGAATGTGTGTTTGATTTGTGAAGAGCATTGCCAAATAACGTTAGCATTTCATAACATTTAAGCTTTTGCTATGCTAAATTAGCCAGTTGTTCTCTTGTTGTACTTAGATCCTCATTTATCTTTTTTTCATACCGTTTGAGGCTAAACTCAGGAATTTTAATTTATTGTTCTGGAATTTTTTTGTAGTGCCATTTAACCCTTTAACACCTAAGCCTATTTTGGCCGAATTTTCATGCATTTGATGTTGCCTTTATATTTCAAAGAAAAAATGTTTACAATGGCCAAGTTGGGTCCCTTTTTTCAGGAGACCTTGAACTTCATGTCCAAACTGCTGTTTTCTTCACTGACCAATTATAATCCACATTTTGGACCCAAAAAGAAAAAAAATCCAAAAATCTTTTTTCAAAATTTGTAATGTTGATGTCCCATTGACAACCAAACATGCTCGACTAACCGTTTTGAAGCTTGATAATATCTATTCAACTTGCTAGGATAAACATCCAATAGAAAAAATAAGATTGAATAGTTTTATGTTTGACAATTCAACACAAACAGCAGGTATGGTCATAGGCGTTTTTGGCCTTTACACATACTATGGTCAAAACAGGTTATATACAGTGCAAAATAGTGAGAAAAAAGATTATACAGTATATATCATCTAACACACAAAAGGTTTGGAGGATATCTCTTTTTTGAAGTTAGGTGTTTTTTTTTTTTTTTTTAAGTTGGGTGTTGTACCCATCACCTTATCAAAAGTATATACATACATGCAATCAAGCTTCTCGAACACACATCTACATAAAATTGAAAAGATTATAGCGAAGAAAAAATATATATAACATTGGAAAAAAAGTACTTTAAAAAATACTGACAAGTAGTCCAGTTCAATTGCAATTTTTCAGGCATGCGAACCAATAAAGTTTTTTTTTTTTTTTTGCGCACTCAATAAAGCTTTTGCTTGAACAGGTCACGGAGCTGCGTCCCACACAATGTCACACAGCCTACTCTTTCGCCGTTTGCGGGCTGCTGTCACTTCTACTCGCTGAGACGGCGACTCATCCAAAGAAAACAACGACAAAAACAGCTCATCTTCCTTGAGTTAATGAAATAATGCATTATCTTGCGCTAAATGTGGTTTCTGCACGTTTCAAAGGCGCTCGCTCAAACCAACCGGGCGTTGCTTGCTTCCAATGCCTCGCTTTCATTAGTTGGCACCTCGCTCGGAAATTTATTAAAAATGATCACATTCGGTTCGTGCTTCGTGACATCACAACGGCTCTCGGGATGTGTAGTCTCTTGTGCTGCTTTCGATTTTGAAAAAGGACAAGAAATTATGTAAATATGGAGATAGATACATGGTCCATGCAGCGTTTTAATGCATATTTATGAGTGCAATAAAAATATAAAATTCAAATGACATTATCTCCCGTTTTTCCTTGGTTGATTGACTTCAAATAAAAACTGGTGTGGACATCAACTTCCGCACTTTCAAAGGAGACCAACCAGCGGCACGTGGGTGACGTAATTACAGCGTGACGAAGCTTCAAAGACGACATGGGTAAACGCGTCGCTGCCGACACGTTCGGTGTTAAAGGGTTAATGCTCTTTTGAAAGTGCAATCTTAGCAAGCCTTTTACAATGGGGTGGGGTGGCTCAGGTGTAGATTACTCGTTCCGCAACCCGGAGGCTGTGGGTTCGATTCTACACCCTAATGAACTCGTTGAAGTATCCTTGAGCAAGATACTGAACCCGACGTTGCTCCAGCTGCTGTGTCACCACTGACCAGTAGGTGGATGGGCGTTTAGTGTGAAGTGCTTTGAGGGTCTTGAAGGTGGAAAGGCGTTATACTAGTATAACTCCATTTACCATTTACATTTCCTAATCCAATTACTCGATTATTCAAACTAACAAGTCGACTACAACCCCTAGCAAAGAGTATGGAATCACCAGTCTCTGACGAGCACTCACTCAGGAATTTTATCAAGTAGAACAAACTCGGATAAAAAGCTTTAAAAAATGAATTAGTTCAAAAGTGCAACTCTTTAGTATTCAGAAACACTAAAATAAATCAATAAAAAACATTTTGGTAGTCAGTAAATGTTACTTTTATAGAGCAAGTGCAGGGAAATATATAATGGAATCCCTCCATTCTGAGGAAAAAAAATATGGACTCATGAGAGACAGACAAAGAAATAACAATCGCAAAACATCTTTAGTATTTAGTAGCAACAGCTCTGGCTTTAATGACAGTTTGCAGTCTCTGAGGCATGGACTTGATGAGTATCCTTCATCAATTTGGTGCCAACTCTCTTTGATTCCATTTGTAAGATCATCCTTGCAGGTCGAAGCCTTGCTGTGGAACATTTTTTTTTCAATTTCCACCACAGGTTTTCAATAGGAATGAGATCTGGGCTGTTTGCAGGCCATGATAATAAATGGATGAGTCTTTCTCCAAGGAATGCTTTAATAGTTTTAGCTCTGTGGCATGATGCATTGTCATATTGGAAAATGACAAACATTTTCAATTGAAGAGATAAGAAAGCTGTCTAAAATTTCAATGTAAACTGTGCATTTATTGAGATTCAGACCACAGCCATCTCCCCAGTGCCTTTGCCTGACATGCAGCCCCATATTATCAAGGACTGAAGGAATTTGGACGTTTTGTTCAAGCAGTCATCTTTGTAAATCTCACTGGAACAGCACCAAACAAAAGTTCCAGCATCATCACCTTGTCAGGAGTCAAAAATCTGATTTGGACAAGGTGTCAAGAGTCAAAAATCTGCATTGGACAAGGTGAGTGAGTGCTCGTATGAGACTGGTGATTCCATACTTTTTGCTAGGGGTTGTACTAAAATAATCAACTATTCTAGTGGAAGATTTTGGTAGCAAATTGTTGGTTCCCTTTTTATTTATCTATTTTTTTTTTTTAACAGTTTATCTTTTTAAAACTATAATATCGATTCTTGGCAGGAGCATGTTGAAAACCTTCCGGGATACAAACTATCATGGTATATCACCATTTTGATGTTTTGTCACACCCCTATTCCATACATCTTTTTCTTTTATCCATGGATTCATCCATCCATCCAACTGATTCAGAGAATAGGGACGAGTGTGATTCAGCCTCGAGACAATGAGTTTCTTAGAAAACACGTCTGTCAATGGGGTCGAAGCACTCAGGCGCACGTGCGCTACGCATGCTCTTCCCACGTAAGCGCCGCAGTAGGTGCGCACACACGTACGGCAGGTTAGTGGGCAAGGTAAGTGGGTTCGTGCGTGGGTGTGTAGAGCACGTGCACAAAGAACACAGGAATAGCCATCACACCCACAGCCGGGCACGCGTACGTGCACACGCCCCCGCTGACTCATGGCGTGTAGGCTTTTGTCGTCCGCCGATCGCGCCTCCCTCCCTCCCTCCCTCGCCGCCATCTCCCTTTTCCCTTTCACGGCGGCCCGCCCTCGCGCCAGAGATGCAGTCGCCTGGCAACGCAAGCTTTTAAGTGCTAAAAATAAGCGGCTGACTCACGACAAGATGAGATTCAATTACAGAAAAAAAGTTGTCAGAGTTAAAGAAGTTTAGGGCGGCGAGCCAGGTGATATGCACATCTGGACAGAAAGATGATGCTGGGGAGTCCGGCAAAAATGTTGAAAGACTTGCTTAGGATTCAAAACGGTTGCGGCAGTGTATGTATAAACATGTGACGCTCATTCATGCTTTGGTGTTAGATAGAGTATATGAAGATAAAACAAAGCATCATGGAAGCAGATCGAATTTAAAGACAGCGTGTAGAAAAATAATACTCGTACATGAAAGTTAAACAATTTCTGTTTCAGAAAAACGTCACATACTCTATGTACTGATAAAAGTCATCCTCTAGGCCCAGCAGTATATAGATGCCTGATAACCGTTTTAAATTGTTTAAAAACAACAACATATGGCTCAACTAAAGTATCATGTCATTGACTCTTAACAAGTTGTGTAACTGAGAATATTCACAACGCTTATCGTCAAAGGTGCACCAATTGATTGGCCAGTAACCAAACTTGTTTACCGATCGCGTTAGTTAGCGACATTAGCCTGCTAGCGTTTGCGTTTAGCTAGCCTTTTCGTAATTTCGTGAACCCAACACAATCTTTACGTAAGTACATTAATGTGGGATGGGAAGAAGTGAAATTTATAATGGCGTACCATATAGTCACCGTTTGGTAATTGTTATTCCTTGAGAGTTTATTTGATCAGATAACATGTTTAGTGAAAGCTCACGTTTGGCTCATTCAAACTGTTCCAACTGTAAAAGGTTTTAAGATGTGTAAAAAGAAAGACAGAAACTTGATATAATTTAGCAGTTCTCTTTTTGTACAGCAATATACTGCAACATTTAGATTTTTGGTAAAAGAAATGATAATTTACTAGTTTCTAGAGAAAGGTTTTTAACGTTTCGATTATTTTCTGACAGAACTGCATACACAGTTAAAAGACAACAGTCTTGTTTAAAAGGTAATGATCAATGTTTTACAATAAAACAAGACTGATTAGAACAGTTGTTCTAAACATTGCTAAAGGTACTGAACCCCACGAGTTTCACAGGTGCATTCACAGAACCCTTCCGAATTTCATAATGAAGCCTTTTTTTTTTTTTTTTTTTTAACGAATTCAAAACCTAGCCAGCCAACATCGAAGTAGGGATGTGCCGGTTACCGTTTTCAAAGTTTACCGTGGTATGCAAATGTCAATTTTCCGTCGTACCGTCACTACGGTATTAGCCATTTTTTATGTCCCAAAAATACAGGGCTCACCGCTCCCGCTTAAGTTGTTGCTTACTCTTAGTGAGTCAGCTCTGCTGAACGTTTGCTGGAGGACATGAAACTCCAACTTTTTCCCCTATCGAAGAAAAAGAAGTTGCTGGTTTGGGAATACTTCAGGTAAAGGAAAGTTAAGGACAGCTGTGGCTTCGTGGGCTAACCGACATGAAAAACATGTTTGCGAGGGGTGGCTACCCGAGAAGGCAATATCTCCAATATCATGTCCCATTCATACAAAAATAAAGCTTAGTAAACACCAGTGTTGTTTCGTCAACGATGAAGACAACGAAAACATTTTGTTAACATTTTTTTTCATGGCGATGACGTCTTGATGACGCGCCGAAAACGCGTCTTGGATGACTGTAACGAGACGAAAAGATTGCCAATTTACGTCTGACGAGACGACAACGACATGAAAATGTGCCATCTTACCAGATATATGTTCACAATTTGTGACATTTGATAGTTGTCAACGTAGGTTTTTTGGTGCTGTCAGCCTGCTTTCAAGCTATCATTCACGTGATTTGCGCACCCCCCGTGTGAAAGCCTCTAATAACAACAAACAACAATGGCGGCTGCGAGCGCGAGGATTCATGGTCGCATTTTAACTGGAATACATGCAATGCACTGTCTCTGTGGGAGACAAGTATAGTGGCTGTGGCCACACACTTGGTGGAGGAAATACATAGAGGGAGCGGCAACGTTAGGCGGTAAAAAAAAAACTTCCAGAAGCTTCCAAGTAAGTTGTCTAAGAAAAATAACACTCTCTGATAATTTGAAATTAGTCATTCACATTTTATTTTAAGCTAGAAGGTGTTGGAGACGAGTCCAGTGCGTATTGAGCCAAGGAGAGGAAAGTTTCCTGTTGAGTTTCCTATATGTGCTAAATTGAGTTAAGTGTTTGATGTGCGATAAACAATGTGGCAAAATCTACACGTAAAATTATTAAACCAGCCAGAACTATACTGTTATAGACAAATATTTGTGATAAGATTTCTGTTGTTATGTCAGTTATGTTGAAGAGTGGTGGAAAAAAAAAAAAAAAAAAAAAAAAAGTTTTAGCAAACTTTTCAATTTAGCATTAGCACATGAGCTGTGCTTGTATTAGGAATAACGGTTTTGACTATATTCGAGTCCAATATATATTCATTTTTTTAATTCAAGAAGCCCATTACTGGTCTGTGTATTGTATTGTTTTGCACTTTGAGTAACGACCCTGCATGTTTCGTGCAGGCTGTTTTTTTTTCTCGCATGGGGAGAAGGGTTACATAGTGCAATTCAATTTGGACTTGTTCTGAGTGGGCGAGGAGTTGGTTATTAGTTTTGTGATGTTTTACAGTTTTCAGGGCTTGGCCTATTTTAATTTCCAAACATGTTTTGTAGGTATGTTTCCTTAAGTTCTTTATAAATTATAAGCTACATATGATTTGTACCTCCCTGCACAGCAGGAATATTATTTTACTGCATTCATTGTGTAAATTTCACCAAATAAAGCTAGTGTTGTGGAAAATAAGTTCTTACTTGACTGTCAATGTTCATTTGTAATTGTTCGAAACCTTTATTTATCTATTTATTTATTTTATACTAAAACTTTGTGTGTCCGTCAACCAATACTATTCTAAAAATTTTTCAGTTTTCGTCAACTAAAACTAGACTAACACTAGACTAAAACTTGTTTGAATATTCGTCGACTAAAACTAGACTAAAACTAACACATTCTGAAATGACTGAAATATGACTAAGACTAATAAGTATTTTCGTCCAAAAGACTAAAATTAAAATGGCTGCCAAAAACAACACTGGTAAACACTGTTATGAACGTTTCCCACTAGCTACGAGAGTTAAGTCCGGCGTGTGTAGTGTGTCTAGCAGTGGTAAAACATACTGTAATGTAAACTTGTTAACGGGGCAGATAATGTGGCTAATTAGCATGCCAATTTAATTTTATTTAGATTTTTTTTTTTAATTATTGAACTTAACATTATACTTATATTCCAATTTGCTAATATGTTGTTTTGAAAAATAAAAAATCTTGTTCAATTGAAAAAAGTTTTTTTTGTAACCCAGAAATCTCTGTAATTGCAATACTGTGATACCGTGAAACCCTGATATATCTGCTTAAGGTTATCATACCGTCAGAATCTCATACCGGCACATGCCTACATCTAAGTGAATTCCTGTTCAAATTTCTTCAATTTCAAATTTACCACAAATAATTTTGCCTTTTGCTGTAGATTTTCACATTGGTAAATGAAATGAAACTCATATCATTTCACACAAATACTTTTTTTGTTTTCATGTCTACATTCTCATTACGTAAAATGACGCGTGTTTTTTTTTAATTATCTGCGCAGTTCACGTTGTCTGTTATACTTCGTCATAACAAGTGCGAGTCAACCTTCCACTGAGCAAACTGATTTCTCCTCCTGTTAGATAGAGGGCTAGCAGTTGAAAGAAATGGGATAAATGTTAATTGAGGACTAACAAGTCCAGAACCTGGTCTAAAACACCACTTTGCCTACATTTAGTCAGCGTACAAAATAGGGCTCTACCTTAACCTTCACCTGACCCCAGTTAAGAACCAATGGATTAGATTATTAAAGATGCATTCAACAGTTTTTTTCAATAAATAAAAAATCATCAGGCTTTTCAAATATTGATCATCGGACAGATAATTGTGAAAGGTGCACACCTAGTTGTAATCTTAACCAAGTTAGTCTTCTAATAAACGTGGTGAGTTCAATTTGTCCCTCAAAAACCTCTGAGGTTCAGGCCAAAGGTTCGCACATCTGCCTCCCAATTCCAAGGTTTAAACTGATCTGCATTCACATTGTGAAAGTCTGTATGCATTGTGTTGTATGTCAATGATTAAATAAATGGTAACCAGTCCATCTTTTTGAAAGACACTGGGTGTATTACTGCAACAGAAGCACAACATCACGATGTCCATCTGTGACGAAGAATGCTCTATTTGCTGGCAAGCACGGAGTAAACGCACACACTAGTTTAGGAGCAAAATATTTTTGATGCCACCATTATACAACAGAGTTACTGATTGAGCTTTTCATTTAAAAAAAAAATAAATAAATAACATAAGGCCGTCAGCAACAAGTTTCTGTTGCGCGCTGCCTACTCTGTGCATTCACCCCTCCCTTCCTCCTATTCTTTGCAGTCTATATTTAGCCCTCGCAAAGGTCGTCTGTGACTCAGGGGCACGGCGGCGATGCGGAGAGGCGAGCGAGCCGCAATAAACGGCGACGGCTGGCTGCCATCCAGGGCGGGAGGTTATCTGGATGCTATCAGCCTGTTTGCAAAAAGGCAGGAAGTGGATAGCCACGGAGAAGTGGATGGGGAGAAAAGGGGAATCCCCCTGACTTGAAAAGTGTCGGTATGTGCGGAAAGTCAAGTCCCATAGGGGAGTTATCAACTCAATTTAAAGCATACACTATATAAATGGCTTTTTTTGTTCAAGTAACCAAGAATGAGTTTCCAACAAAATGGAAACAATGAAAAACCTTAGAAACGTAGTTAGTCTATAAACATGTATTAACGTGACTTGACTTTGAGATAAAACATATTTAACGAGAAACATTCCCTCAACAATGCCATCCGTTTTGCTGAATTTTCCGTGCATAGTATTATTGAGGACGAATTTGCTCTTCATGGAAAATTTTTGAAACGCAAACAAACTTGGCAGTACTGTATCATGGAATTCACCCGAAGTGGCTGCGTCAATCCAACATGACTGACTCCCAGTTCAATTTCAGGCATGGGACCCTGGAGACATCTTCAAGCACCCATTATAAAAGCCATGTACACCAAATAACACAGTCGTTAGTGAAATAGGCTTTGATGTTTGAATGACAAAATGTTAAGTTACATAGCCACAAGGAATCTTGAGATTCTTTTGTGCGTCACGTTGGTGTCAACAGGTGTCGAGGACGATTTCATTTCAACTTTCCAAGGTGGCATGATGAGTGAGTTAGAGTCTATGGAAGTTTTCTAAAATGGACAAGTTTCAGAACATGTTAAGGCCATCAAAGAAATGAGTCATTTGTCAGGTGGGGCAAGTGCACCTCTATAAAAAGACAAAACAAAGCAATTTCAAGTTCGCCATTAAATTATAATGAGCAAAAACATCTGAGCAAAAGTGCTAATCACACCAACTCGGCGGGTCATCTGCTCTCAGTCTGAGAAAAGCACCTGTGCCCACATGGATCACAAGGTTCAGAGTCTGACTCTTGAGCTTATAATTACCCTTTCAAGCATGGACATTCGGTGGCTAAGGGCCAGAGAAGAGTCGGAAAACCAGCAGGAGCGTCGGGAAGGAAATGGACTGGAAAGATTAGCGAAGGGCCAATGGACAAAAGGGAGAGACAAGCCTGCGGAGATGAAAGCAGGAGATGGTTCACAATAAGGAGCCTCACTCGTGACTAACATCAAGAGCGGACAGAACCCACTGCTACAACCTCATCCTGACTGCAAAATAACAACATTTTGTCTCTATCTGCAGTTCAGGTGCGACTATCGACAACAGTGCCACAGGTAGTTTCAAGGGTTGTCCTTAGATCGAAGGGCTCTGGGTTCGAAAACTGGCTTCCACTTGTGTAAATTGTCATTGTACTTGGACAAGACACTTCAACCAACTTGGCTCTATGAAAGTAGTGGAGTAGTAAGTGGTTGGTGATGGTTGAAATATTACCACAAATTAACTGCCTCGCTTCTGTCAGTTAGCCCCAGGATTAGGGTTGGGCATCGAGCATCGATTGGATTCGGGACTAACACTCTGGTTCTCCTGGAACCATTAGAATTTTTAGATTTTGATTTCAGGTTTCGATGCCCTCATCGCCGACTGGAAAAAAAAGCTGACGAACACCACGATGGAGAAGCCACATGAAGACCAGCTCCGTTATGAGCAAATCAAATGAAGTGGCTAATTTAGCTAAGCACAAAAACGCATTGCTTTGTTTCACATAAATGACAACAAAGTAACAGAATAAACACACCGAAATGATATCAGAGTCAGACCCTCCGTTAAAACTTGCAAACTTACAGATTTTGTAAGTTCCCAATGATGTGTAGTGCAGAGGAGGTGTGTAGCGTCTGTACACCTCAAGGATTCTTTTCCAACTAAAGTAATACGTTCTTTTTGCCTGCTGCTTCCAGTAAGTCACCACTAGGGGAAGCCAAGTGCACATAGCAAAACCAAAGAAAAACTGAGTCAAGAAATCAAACTCAAAAAGTAGTCAACTTAAGATCAAGGGACAGAACACTCCCCACCTGATATCTGCAAGAGTGCAAGATTTCAGTCCTTAACTAACTTGTAGAAACACCAGCTAAAACAAATGATGCAATACAATAAATGCCTGCAGCATAAGACACTCTAAAACATAGGCAAAAAAAAAAAAAAAATGTGTAAATGTTTTCTCTGTGAACTTTTGAAAAATAAACAGCTTTGTGAAAGTGCACTCCTGTGGAATGAAACTCCATCATATTCAAGTCCAAAGACATATTTATATGGCGGAAAAAACTCAGGTGACTTGAAGTTCCGCTCTGAGACCCCCAATTTGGCCAACTTTCAAAATTGTCCGATATGCATGTGTGATACATCATTGGAAAGCTTAAAATCTCAATTTTCTGAAGGAAGAAACATTTTGAACAGGATGACATTAAAAAAAAAATAATAATAATAATTACACAGCAAAACACTATTTGGAGGTGAGAGCATGAAAGAGCAGAATTAAAGATGCCATGACTTCAACAAGATATTATCGCGTACTTACCTTGCTTCGATCCAAAACCTCCATGTAAAATGTATCACTGAGTGTCAAGACACAGCTGTGAATGACCGCAGCTGGATTTTTGTTTTTTTTTTGGGGTGAAACATGGTAATATAACAATGGTCGTGATGCAGATATCAAGGAGTGGTTGAGATTTTCTTTTTCATATATTTACTTTTTTAAATGTTGTTTTTTCAATTTTCTTTGTTTGGATCAATTATTTATCATCTAACATATCGGAGAAAATGCGACGGTAACAGGAAAAAAAAAAATTAAGCGATAGTTATGAGGTAGATATCCGTGACTTTTTTGCAGACACCATTTTTTTCATTGTGACGTAATTTGTTTAAAAGTTTAAAATATACAATTGAATAATTTTTTGAGTTGTTTTTTTCTTTTAAACTAAATATTAGACATCAATTAATAATTTTAAGCTAAAAATGAAAGACATTTTGAATAATAAATATAATTAATTACCTTCGTTTTATGGCAGGGTTGAAACGAAAGCGGTTGCGCGACGTCTGTAAACGGGTGTTTCCAGGGTAAAACGGACAAATTAAAAATAGTTCGGGGGCTTAATGCACCATGAATCTGCTATAGCAGCATATAAACATATTGTTCTATCAAACACAACAGTTCTTTTGGCTTGAAATACAGCCGTTTATTTTAAAGAGGAGTGCAAGAGCAGAAACTGCTTTTTCAGTCTTGTCTGTGTTTTCCGCCATTTACAAGTTAAAATAGCCCTGTGACAAATTCATAGCAAACTAAATTTCAAGTTTATATAATCTAAAAAATAATCGAGAAGTTAAGAAATTAATATAAATTATGCAATTTTTTTAATCCTGCCTATTAAAAGAGTTGGAATTGAATCGTTTGGACCCGGAATTAAAACGTGGCATCGGAATTGGAACCGTTCAAATTCAAACGATGCCCAACCCTACCCAGGATAGCTTTGGCCACAAAAACAGCTTATTACCACCTAGTGTGGTGTGAATGAATAATACGATGTAAAGTGTCTGAGTGTCTGGCAAAGCACTATACAAATCCAATGCATTATAATAATGAAAGGACTGACAACGTGCTTGTCTATTCAGCCTAGTCCCACATTTCTATCTTTGATTCTGAAACATGCCGAGATTCACTTGGGAAAGTTTTGTGACACTCTTGCAGTGGGTCTTGTTGACTATCCGATTTTCCACCTCCATTATTGGAGGTGCCAATAGATTAAATCCACTACTTAATAGGAAGCTACTGTATTGCTATTGTTCCTATTATGACGGTTCAAATCCTTGACAAGACAAGCAGGTTGAGTACGTGCAAGACTCCTCCAAGAATCGTGTCTGAGCAGGTTTTTGTCGACCCATTCCCAGAAAATGACGAGCCTATAAAAACATTCTACCCGACACCTCCTGACGCCCTTGTGTTAAGATGGTGTTTCTGGAGAAAAAGTGAATGACCGTGAGCGAGACACAGAACACGGGACAGACAAACAAAAGAGGAGAGGGAGATGAGTCACTGTCTCTGGGATGAGACAGCGCAGCATCTCATGAGAATGAACATTGGAGTGCTTTTAAAGCAATCCCGCTTACAGGTTGTTCTTCAGAATCGTATTTTATGACTTCCGTCTTTTATGGATGACTTCAATTTTAGAAAATGTGTTTACTTTTTGACAATTAAGAATCGTATCTGTCATATGTCAGTCAGTTCTGAGTGTAACTTGACCGCTAACAATTTTAGAGAGATAAGTATCATTTTTGTCCACTTGGTATCACTTAACTCATGTTTTCTGGTTGTTTCTGTAACTTAAAAGGTATGGATGGCTTTAAAATTGAAGTCTTTGTTTCACTACAGGAGAAAGATGTGTATGAGCTTTAAAGCGGAAATGTGAAGTAAGGTTGGCCAACCATGTTCTTGAATAATATCAATGGCTAAACAATTATAAGCATATTTTCGTTACTTTTTTTTTTAACGCAACCCTTCCAGATTCTTTGTTTAACCCATAGCAACGCCCTTGACAGAGAAAATGCTTTTCTTCGGCAATCTTCGGAAATCTTCGGAAATGACGTCACACCTAGAAGTGCGAGGGAAGTCCGCCATAGAACAGTATTGGTTGTTGCATTGTTTCTCGGTAAGATGCCACGGTGGTGTGTGGCGATGTTTTGTTCTCACTCTAACGAAAAGTTGTTTGAGTGGCCAAAGGATAGCAGGGCACATAAATGGACATCTTTCCTTCACACGAAGCGAATGAATTTCACGCCATCATCGAGTAGTGTTCTCTGCTACAAACACTTTGAAGATGCCTGCTTCCTTAACCGGTCTGCTTATGATCAAGGATTTGCCAAAAAGTAAGTGTGATTTTTGGATAGATGACTGATGACTTTGTCAAAGCAGAGCTGCCAACTGTTGTGGAATGTACAGTACAAGCTAGCGATGTTAGCCGAAAGTCAACTCGTGGCAATCCCCGATCATAATTGTTGTTGCGTTCGCTAGGTTTAGCGTGTTTAAATTGTGCGTCATCTACGATCTTGTCCGAAAGGGTTAATCCACTGTCAATTGGGAAAGGGGTGTAGATGTGCATATAAGCGGGTTGGCGTCGCGGTAATTCACGGTCACGTTGCCGTAAGAGACACACACCGCCGGTGAGTTTGTGCACATTTATTTGTATTTGTA
This sequence comes from Corythoichthys intestinalis, assembly GCF_030265065.1. Lineage (NCBI taxonomy): Eukaryota > Metazoa > Chordata > Actinopteri > Syngnathiformes > Syngnathidae > Corythoichthys > Corythoichthys intestinalis. Next base: position 27,429,234 of record NC_080416.1, read on the forward strand.
TTATGTATTTCCACCTTCATGCTTCAAGCATTGCATTTGTACGGTTCGGAGTTTCTTTCACGGTGATCGCTTGATAGCTTTCTAGTTTGTGTTGTACGAGAGCCGCTGACAGGTGACAACTAGCGTGTTGGCATTGAGTCAGTCTCGTAGCGAATCAGCAAGCGGCTTAAGTCACGCAGTGAATTATGGGAAATGTAGTCTCGGGACAACACTGAAGTGGTGCTTTGTAATCTGTTCGCTTGTGTGAAAAAACTGCATTTCCTCACGCTATTAGATGCCACTTCCTCCAAGCAGTATTTGTACTGTTAGCTCCATGTGTTAATAAAGAAAGTTGTCAAAGTTGTCAGCACGTCGTGTGTTCGATACCTTTTTCAACAAAAAGCTGAAAACAAGACACTATGCACGATCCGTTTAAGAGACGCTGGGACCGAAAGTAGTAGTAGCTGGTAGTATGAGGCGAGGCAGAGATGAGCGAGAAGCAAAACTTTGCGGTCGAATGTGAAGGCAGTCCGCTATTATTTTGTTTTCTTATTGTTGCCACAATAAAGCGGAGAAAGCCATCAACGACTCATCTCCTTCCTTTCCCCAAACGTTTTTATATTACTATTTTATATGCACGAGAGCTGCCGGATCTGCCAAAATGAACATGAAGTCTGATTAATATTTTTTAAAACAATGTCATCAGATAGACAAAAACATAAAATTATGTGCAAATGCCTGCATCTTCAAATCAAGACAATAATAACAGTCTATATCTTACCAATCTTGTAATCTCGATGGGTCTTGTCACCATTCCATGTCAGGTAGTCTAGGCACATTGTTTGCATCCTGATTAGTGTTTGGCTAATACATGTTAGGTCCAACATAAAATTCCAAGCTCCTCTTCTTCCTCCAACTCTTCAAAAACTTGGATCTCCTCCCTTGCGCTCGATCTATCGCTTATATCGCTGTTTGAATCATTGTTTGAAGGTCTTTGTATGGCGGCCGTATGTATGGAGCGCTGCCATCGCTGTTCTCGGTGTGACATATCACTTCCGGGTTCGTCCCCTTTCAGGCTCGAACTTCGGAAACGCGATTATTTTGTCAAATATACAACATATAAATTATTTTTTCATGCTTTATTTGTTGGACAATGTTTAATTACTTTAATTGTGACCCTATTTGGCATGTGATGAAATTACTTCACATTTCTACTTTAAAATGAAATTTGTTTCCCTTTCTGAATACTGATTGATTTTTAGTGCTAGGACATTGTAGCAGATTTAGGCAAACCTGAGATAAAAGTGCAGCCCAGTGGAATTCATTTGAAGCCGACCGAGGCCATGCCGCAGCTGTAGTCGTTTGTAGCGCGGTGGTGCTGGGAGAAATTTAGAACTGGCTCCCGTGTTGTGGTTTTGGTCAACAGATGACTTTCATTTTCCTCCAACACACACACAAGCACACGCGAACACACAAACACACACACGTGCGGCCGCAGCCCAGAATAGGCTCTCTGAACGCCACATCCAGGAGGCTCGCACCACTGACTCATTCCTCAACTGGCTGCCAATCAAACCTTTCATGCTGCCTTCCTCTGCTATCGTGACATGCAAAACCGGGCAACAATGCTGACAGGTTCACTTCGACTGCTTTGTGAAGAGGCAAGCACTGTACAAACATTTTGCCTTTCACTTCTGAGAGTGATGGAAGTGAGATTAGCTCCTGGATGCTTGTCAGGAATAAATGTCAAACTTCTGATCAGCTCCACATGTCCTCCATTGGGTTTTGCTGAGAAGACATTTCTTCAATGTGTGTCAGCGCTGAGAGCCCACGTCCAACAAAGTTTCTTATTCAACAAGTAGCACGGGGGGAAAAAAGTGCAAGAAGTGAACAATATTTGTCACTTTTGACAAATTCAACGTGGAAAATAGAAAAAGCCCTGTGTCTCAGTATCATTACCATACTTTACTCAAATCTGCATTTTTGCCGAAGCGCTAGAGAGACACATCGCCAAGTGTTTTTTGTTATGACTAAATGTTATCGGAGTTGATATGACAATCAAGTCGCTTTCAGATGTGAAATACAGCAACATTAGCCTATGATGTGAGCCGCAATCTACCTGCATCGCGGCTTAAAGAGAGCTATGAGCCGGCACGTATCTGGCCATGAAATATAGTTAAAGAAATTACAGTATTTTTGCACTATAAGGCGCACCTAAAACCCTTCAATTTTCTCAAAGCGGACAGTGCATCTTATATTTGTATCAATGTTGGCTAATCATGAATTTACATCTTGTGGATGCAAAACCAAACCACTACTACAACTACTACTGCGCCTTATAAACGCCCTATATACGAAAACAGTTTTACAGTGATCCCTCACTACTTCGTGCTCTCAGTCCATAGCAGATTTTTTTTTCAATTAATAAACAAATAAATAAATGCAGTATTATATAGCGCTGTCCCGATCTGATCACGTGGTCTCTCACTCTCGCTCCTTTCGCTTTTCTTGGTCAGGCAGCCCACTGGCGTTGCTGATTAAAGTTAACGATGATTGACAGATGTTAAGGTTTGATCTTGCCAGAGACGCTTGTAAGCCGAAACTTCAAAGCGCTGCATACGTCAATCATCGTTTAACTTGTTAAACAGTTGCTGTGGCAACTCATTGTGTGTAAGTGAGCAGCTTGAGCGGATTTGAGTGGACTCACTCAATGAAGCATTTAATAAAGACACGCATTTTGTACTTTATTGTTGTTTAAAAATATCTCTGTGGGACAGTAACATGTTTAAAACTTATCATCATTATTACATTTGAAGTGCTTGAAAAGCATTTATTAAAATTTATATAAATACATACAGTATATATACACCTTAAAGTTTTTGTTAAATTATAAATTGGGGAAAAAAGTTAGAACATGTCTTCTATGCATCTCTTTCCAATGCTAAATCTGAATTATTACATTGAACACAAATCTGTGTGTGTGTGTGTTGGGTGGGTGGGGGGAATGCAATTTCCAGTCAAAAACAAACAAGGGGTGTGATGCGAGTCTCCATAGATTACCTATCGACAAAAAGAGGAGAAAGGTTTAGGAAAATGCCTGTAGACTAAGAAAACTTCAGGCTTTGCCCAAGGCTTTGTTCTCGCCATTTTTCTCCTACCGCGTTCGAGGCTTTTAGTCGACGACAACTCATAAAAGAGCTAAGAGCTCCGCTTATGGATATGAGCGGAGACTAAAATCAAATACTGTTCTAACTATTTTCCCTCACAAGAAGCCTCAACGCGCTCGGATAGCGAGTGAAATGCGCGCAATAAAGCGCCAAAGACAAACTGCTGGCCGCTCTATTAAGCAGGCAAGCTCCTCCTGTCGCTACAGCGGTAGGCGAACCTTCTGGCGTACCGCTAGTCACGAGAGGAAGCTAATAATTCACCTCTATTGTCAGTTCATCAGGCAGTAAGTGTGTCTGTTCAGCATTCACCTAATATGAGTGATGCTGCCACTTAAACTGATCCAGACACGTCCGATGCAGCGATACAGTGCCCAGCTGATGCGCGCCGAGCACTTAATATGGACCACCCTTACGTAGCTAAACGTGAGTTGGATGTACAAGAAATGGAGGACACTCGATCCAGATGACGAATTTAATGAGGACAGTCAGCTACGACAGGACTCGGATCCTGACTATCACACGTGTGCATTCATAGTTTTATTACGTTCAGTGAGAGTTTATATGTCAATAGTCATGGGAAAAAAAATGCACGAATGACAAGGTGTGTTCAAACTTTTAGCCAGGACTGTATGTAAAGCACACGACAGCTCTGTATGATTATAATCTACATAATTATAGTGAAATAAGTTTGATCACGCAGTTCTCAACAGCATACACTCTCTCGCTCCGCTGTCATTGAGATGCACTTGCCGCGAGTACATCACCAGTTTTGCCCAACTCTTGTCTTATCAGGTATTTCCTGCTATGCATTTTGCCTTTGCTGCTCGTCTTGTGAACGACCGACAGTGCTGTCCTGCTCTTCACTTTTCCGCTCTGGTTCAAATTGGAAGGGCAGAACTGATGACACGTTGGGGTAGCTAACGAGTGACACGCTGGAAGTTCAGCCGCAGGCCCAGTGACGTCACCGCACTGTGACGTCAACAAGAATGGCAACCTATCACTTAAAATAATTTTACAAATTTGATTAAAACGAAAACATTAAGAGGGGTTTTAATATCAAGTTATTATAACTTATACTAACATTTATCTTTTAAGAATTACTTGTCTTTAAGCTAGAGGATCCCTTTAACACTCACAATAGCAGCGAGAAAAAGTTGTACAGTAATCTATATTTAAAACTGAACTTTCCCCACAAGGAGGCGCTCTTTATGTAGACTCACAGCGGTGCACCATCTTGCACCAACTGTAAGTCAGCCCGCACGTTCGATTCCCCAGCACAACAAAAAATTAGGGACTTTCTCCCAGAGGAGACGTCTGGCCGCGTTACTCAGCCTTTCCTCACCAGCCACCGCAGCCCTAATTCCCCCGTCGACGGCATTAAAGCTGGATCCTCCCGCCTCTAGACTGAGCGGCTCGTGCTCGGCGTAAAAACATTAAAGGCGGAGGCGCAGCGGCGTCACCGCAGGGACATGGCGGCATTCGCCAGCCAGGGCGGGAATATTAAAAGAGCGTGTGCGCACTAATGCGAGACAGACCACGATCCACTTGCATGTGGAGGCGGGGGGCTGCCGCTGTCTTTTATTGGGACTCTTCACTGGTTACCACCACCAAGGAAGTTTGTGGGACTTTTTCCTATTCCCACAAAACTTCAGGGAGTGTTGGCGCAGGCGCCAAAAAAGAATGACATTTTCATGCCCCCTGGATGACTCTTTTCCCTAATTTCTCATTCAATTAAATGTTAATAACGTCCTTGCGGAAGCACAGAATGCCTTTTCACACGAGCACAAGCCACATGCCGCGTGCAGTCGACTTTGTCTGAACTAAACGATTAACTTAATACTGGAGCCGGCCGATCACTAATTTTCTAAGCAATTGGGGGACTAATCAGAACGAAAATAAAACCAATTGTTGTGCCAGTAAGTAGCTGCTCTTATCTAAAATTAAGAGGGAATTGCAACTGTTAAGTCCTATTGCCACGATTAACGTTCAGGAGTTTATAAGCTTACATTATTTTAGGGCTGCAGCTATCGATGATTTTAGTAGTCGATTAATCGATGAACTAGTAAGTTCGAATAATCGAGTAATCGGACAACGAAGATGAAAAATTAAAATACCCGAGCTGAGCCTCAAACGTTATAAAAATATAAAATAAAGGATTTATGGACAACAAAAGAACAATTGGCTAACTTACATAGCAAAAGTCTGCTAGCTTAAATGCTATAAAACACTAACTTTTTTTTTTTTAACAATGCTCTGAACAAATGGTTCGGACACATATTCCCACAGAAAATGGCTAAATATACCTGTAAACTAAATTACGAATGCATTAGAAAATATTAGCTCAAACAAAAACTTAGTTGATGTTGGTCTTAACATGGACCAGATGGATTCAGCCATGTGGCAGACTAAAGGGCAGTGTAGCCACCTAAATCAATAAAATTCAATGCAAACACTTTCAAAATAAACCACTACAACCCCACTTTAATTAAACGAATACTCGAGGCAGCAAAATTTAATTTGAATTTTTTCTAATGGAATACTCGAGTTAATCGATTAATCGTTGCAGTACTACATTATTTGTGTGGAAAGTATTCTGAATTAAAGTACCTTTTAGTCTTGAATCATATGACAATGTGTTTATGTATAGCTCACCTCTCCAATCAAAATTCAAAACCACACAATCACCTTGGCGGTCGAGTGTACTGACTACAGAAGACTGGTTGGAGTAAATGACATGCCAATAGAAGTTCAGAAAAACCCTACGTGCTTGGGGCTGAAGCTAGAAGAGAGTATTGGCTCAGTCGTTGGCAAGCTCAACTCCCACAGTGATGGTGTGGATTCAAACCCCAGTCGAATAGCGGCGATGTACAGTGGTACCTCTACTTAGGAACGTCTACAAACGGAATTTTCAGGTTACGACACGCCTCAACAAGAAAATTTTGACTCTTGTTACTAGCGGTGGGAAACTTGGGACACCTCATGATTCAATTACGTTTACAATTCTGAGGCCACGATTCAATTATAAATCGATTATTGATGCAACCCCCCCAGCTGTTACTGTACCTGCTTTTAATGTTTCGTACATTAGTTAAAAATTGCACAAAAATCCTCTCAGGCTTAAATAAACTATTTCAGTATCAAGTTAACAGTTAAAAACAAGTCTACTGCTTTAAGATGGCGGCTGTTTACTAACGCCGGCGAGTCTGTCATTTTGCATCTAGTTCTCTATACATGTGCTAACGCCGCCGAGCGTGTTATTTCGCATCCAGTTCTATATACATGTCATATCATGTGATACATGTGGGCGTAGTTTATAGCCACGTGGGTGAAGTTTGTAGCAATTGGGCGTTGTTTGTAGCGGCTGTCGGGGCGGCTTTTTTTTTATTTTATCTAGCGGCATGAGTTATGGATGTTTACTCTCCGTCCGTTCCTCATTGCGTCCTGAAGACCTACGATCAAAGGCACAAATGTGTTAATCATTGTTAAGCGTGGTGCATAGTCTGAAGTGTGGTATTGCAACTCATCCATTGTGGAAGTTAGAGGCTGTTCTCAGCAGCTTGAGCTTTAAAGCAAAACAAAAAAAAAAAAGGTTTTTCGGTACCGGATCGGGGCTGTATCGGCAGATTCTCAAAATGAGGTTACTCAGATTCGGGTGAAAAAATATGCGATCGGGACATCTCTTCCATTCATATAATATCATTTAATTCAGGCTATGGTGGTTTAGCTGTGTATGATGACGATTGGTGAATATAAAAAGGGATCCAGGAAGCCATGTCACTTAAGAAAAACTAAAGTTTACATTAAAATAAAACAAAACAAAAAAAAACAATGACGCGTCCTGCGATAGGACTATTGCGCACTATGGCTATGTTCAAACAATATATTATGCAGGTCTATGTCGCGCCTTCCTATCCTTCTGCCCTATTGGTCATAATCTTTCCCATCATGCTTCAGTAGCATGATTCTGCTTTCTTATTGGCCTATTGTTGATTCATTTCAATTTGGATGTCGCAGTATTGTGACTTGCAGAGGTGCGACGGTGTTATTGTTGGTAAAACGGGCTCAACGTCTTTCCCAAAACAGCACAAGTTTTTGTCTTACGAAGAGTTTTTAGATGAGATGGAGAGATTTCTCTGGATTAAGGAAAAGGAAATCACTGAGATGGTAGTCTGCCACAAAGCCAGCTCGATTTTCAACCTCGTGAAAGACGATATCGTCTCACTCGAAAGCCAAGATATTTTTCCTTTGCATTATTATCTACTTCATTACAGGTATTAACGGTTTGATTAAGTATATGGAATGATTCAAATGTGTTTGGCTGATTTAGTCCAGTTCTAATCAGATTATGAAATTTAATGCAGCGTTTCAGTAGTGCTAGGAACGCATTGGGGCATTTACATGGAAGATGCGTCTACTTACGGAATTTTCAGGTTAGGTGACTACTTCCAGAAGCAAATCATTTCGTAAATAGAATTACCACTGTATAATATATATATCCAGTGTATTTAAATGTTCATTACTGTATATCATACCAGAGGATAACAGTTATCTGCAAATTTGCTATCAGCATTGGGACCCAAAACCTCACATCAGTTGGGCTCTGATAAAATGCGTTTATAATTGATTCTTGAGCTATCAGGAAATGTGAGATCTCTAAAATTGTGTAAAATCATGCAACACCTCTATACTTTTTTCCTTAATTTGTTCCAATATCAACAGGAGCAGCTGGGTTAGCAATTAAATCTCATTTGAATGCTTCACATTTGTGAGTTTTGGCAACGATAAGGCAAGAGCACAAAGGTGAAAAAGTGCCCTTAAAGATTAAGCTGCTCAAACAGTGTCTGCTGTTATCACTAACCTAATTTACCAGCCACCTTTGAAGCGGACAACGATAGCACAGAGCTGTTAAAGTCTTCCTGCCGTGTGTGATGGGATTGATTAATCAAAGAGCTGATCAAAAGATGAGTTTTGGACATAAATCAATCACTCAACGCCATTTAATTGCCGAGAATGTGAAGTACAGACATCAAACGCACACCTGCAGCGTGATGGGACAGAAAAAAGGGGCGAAGGGGAGTTGATTCTGAAGGTCTCAGACAAAAGAAGAAAACCTTCCCTTGGCTCTTTAGTCAAAACATGACATCATGAAGGCTGAGATTGCTGCAATGTATGCTAGGACCATGAAACTTTGGACTATTCATTTCAGTCACCAAGCAGCTTCTGGTCAAAAGTGACATTCTATCTGTTCTCCTTGTTAGCATTCATATTGTTTTTCCTTGAAAGATGTCCAGGTTGTAATTCACACTCCAGCTCACCAGCTACCCTAAGGATGACGCTCTATTTAACTTGGCGATCACTGACTGCAAGCCCTCCCAGTTCAAATGGATTGGACGTCTATAGTTGACAATTGCATCCAATGAGTCAATAGTTTTAAATAAGAGGTTCCTGCTTAAGAATCTATCCAACTCCGAGGACAACCACTATTTTGAGATTGTTTATCAGGCAGGAATTCGCATAAGAATCCTTTTCCTCGTCACAAGGAAATTCCAAGCGGTCGCCTTGACACGTCCTTGCCACATTTCAGTTCAAATGCATGCTCATCAGATGACAACAATGTATGGACTTAAGGCCTCAATCTGACAATATAGCACAATTTGGAAGAAATTCCAGAGGTTTAAATGCATTAAAGGTGGGAGACAAATTATTAGCGATCTCCTGGAATTGGAATCGTGTGAAAAGGATTGAGTTTTTAAAAAAAAATTAAAAATGTGTTTTTCTGCTTCATGCTCGTACAGCGCCACAACCTTCCTCCTGCTAAGCAGTGCGGCCAAACTGTCCAGTGCAGCTTGCTTTTGGTACTTAAGTTAATGACGATTGACAGGTTTGTAGCTTTGATCTTGTCAGAGACGCTTAGTAGCGCTACGATCAAAGGCAGAAATGCGTCAATCATCGTTAAACTTGCAGCCAAGGGCATAGGTTTGCATAGGACGGTAGGGACATAACACTACCTACTTTTCAGGATGCTGAACTTGTCCCCACAAACTTTTAAGCAACCTTATTTGCACTATATAATGGTTTCAGTTATACAAGTCATTTAGATTGTCTTCCCATATGTTGTAAGGATAGAATTCACCCGACCATTAATAAGTGAATTAGAGTGTACTGTACTTTCATTATGTTCAGACCTACATTGACCCCTTTTCACTTGCTAAATGTCCCAGTCCATACTTTTCCCTGAAACGCATATTTGATTGGCTGATGACTTGACCCCCACACAAACACACACGTATTCACAGACCGACAAATACAACATGCCGCATCCTCCACCCCCTTCGAAGACGAGGGATATTAGAAGTTTTTTCACACCAGCAGCAGCCACTGTAAGTAATGTAAAAAGACATCAATGTTGTTGAGGTGGGGGACACACCACTAATTTTGCTACTGAAAGTCCGACCTGCATCATAGTTAGCATAACACTAATCTTTGTGAATTTTTCGAACTCGGGGAAGCTACGTTGAAATATCCTCCTGTATGTTTTGTTTTCTACTGTTAACGTTAATTAAACTAAGAAATTTAGTGATCTAAGAATTGCCTTCTTATAGATAGGTAATTGATAATTAAGAAGTTTGTATTTCTTGTTTATGTTAATATAAATATTGTAATTTAGAATTTACTAATAAAATCCAGACTTTTTTTTTTTTTAAGTTTTCTTTGAAGTTTCTTTAATAATTTTTGAAAACAAAGGTTTGAATCGAACAGTGTATCACCTGAACCAATACACATGAAAGTTAGTATAAGTCAATACAGATTTATTTTGCATTGACCATTTAGCCTATCAATTAATTAGTTTCATATTGGTGAGAAATGACCTCCGTTCACCCAACTTTCACAAAACCCCTGTTTGATCTTATAAATGCTCCGTCCCCAGCAAAAAGTGTACATGCAGTTTATGCTGTTATATCGTCCCTACCAATGTTGAGATCAGACCTATGCCTTTGCTCGCAGCCCAGTCATAAGTGTGCTGTGGCAACTCATTGTGTAAGTGAGAGGCTGTTCTCAGCAGCGTGAGTGGATTTCAGTGGACTCACTTACCGAAGAATTTAATAAAGACAAGCATTTTTCTACATTATTCTTGTTTAAAAATAATTCCCCATTATGATGGCGGCACGGTTGGACATTAACATGTTTACAACTTTTGTTCAATTTAAAAAAAAAAAAAAAACGTTATCGGATCGGGACTGTATCGGCAGATTCTCAAAATCAGGTGACTGACTCGGAGGCAAAAATATGTGATCGTGACATCCTACCAATTATGAATTCAATACATTCTTTACAAAAAGTACATTTAACTTTAGAAAATCAAACTATATCAGGATTGTCAAAACTGTCCTAAATTACTTTAAATTTATGATGAAAGTGCCACTTTAAATGTGAAGCTGTAAAACTTATCACCTGTTTTCAGCGCACTAAAACAATGGACTGACCGTTTAAAATCCATTTTCGGTGGAGAGATGGAAACACGGCGATGGTGGTCGACAGAGCTGCAGCGGTTTGACCACAAATCGTCGTCGCTCGCTACTGGCCGAGAGGACGTGAGGCATCAAATAAAAACAAATAGTTGACTTGAGCTACTGAAGTGTGTGCAAGTGAACCGCACTGAGACCACACATTCATCAACATTTGAGACACAACAACATTGGCCATCACGTTGGCGGGTATATCAAAATAATATTAGCTTTCAGATGAGGTTTAAAAAAAGCAGGCAGCAAGTGTACATATTCTGGACAAGTCTGAGGCAGATCAACCAAAATTTAGCAGCCACAAAACCAAAACTGGTCTTTTTATTTGATTTATTTTTTTCCCTCCGTCAAGTTTCTCAGCTCGGCGGCTCAGGCGGTGGTCGCTTGTGAGAATCTGCCTCACTTTTTCCCCGCTCCAGACTTTCCACTCGCACGCCGCCGCCAACAGATGCCACACTTGGACGTCTGAAAGCGACCATTTAGGGGAAGAAAAAAATAACATTCTGGATCTCTCTAATTACAACAACACGAGCTGGCAGCTCCCGCTCTGCGGCAACTGTGAGAACTGAATTCGCCGCTCGGTTGGAGGGAGCGGGCGCAGGATGGCACCTGAACCGCCGGTGCAGCTTCTGGCGTGCCATGTGTCAAAGATGGCAGTCATAACACTGAGCACCTCTTTCAGTTTGAATGACTCCAGTCAAAACACGAGCGGCATCTACCTCTTTGTGCCAAGACCAGCCACAAGAGCTCCAGTGATCGCACCAAGGACATTCTCACAATTTATAAGCACTTTGTGAGGGTACGTGAAGTTTACTTTGAGATCTTTTAACACTCACAGTTAGGTGTTGACTTTGTAGCCCAAAAAGGTTATTGATATGCTCCCACCAACTCATTTTGAATGGAGTGGATGTCTACTGCAGTCATTGGCACTGAAACCAGAGCATTTACAGGTTACTTCTTGTTCATTTTAGGGCATTTATAGGTGACTTCCTATTGATTTTGAGTCACTTCCTATTCATTTGGGGACATTCTTGAGTCACTTCCGTTTCCGTAAACCAATTTCAACAGGAAGTGACCTGTAAATGCCCTAAAAGGAAAAGGAAGTGACCAAAAATAAACAGGAAACGACATGAAATCCGCCAAAATGAACTCATTGCCTGTCATTGGCTGCCACTTACGTCCAAACCGTTTCATGTGGGAGGGTGACAGCGATGCCATCCCTCCCAATTCAATTGGATTGGACTTCTACTAGTGATAAACTCATTCCTATCCGCAGCATAAGGATGAAAAGAGCCTGTTTTTCTGGTTATTAGTTGAATAGTAGAATAATTTCCTGACCCATGTATCGGTATTTTTTTCTACAGTTTTCAAAGAATAAGCAACAAAAACATAAGATACCAGAGTTTTTAAACAATTATTCAAATATGAAGCACCATAATTTTCAGACTACAAGGCGCACCTACCAAATTTGACAAGAAAACTGCATTTCTTCGCATAAACTGGACTATCAGATACAGGTGTTCACATTGTATTATGAGATGTTTACATCAAAAGACATGAGAATGTAAAAATCAATTTAAAAAAAACACTGGACTATCAACCACTGGGTTCAAAACAAGGGGAAAAAGTAGTGGTTATAGTCTGAATAATAGGCTAATTGTTTTGTGAGTTAAATAAGGTAAATGAAACAAATTTCTGTTAGCATGTGAATGGCATCTGATTGAATATTAGCATTAAGATAGTGGGTGTTCAAAAATCAAGAAATGTACTTTATATTTTTAATGCACAGTATGTGTACATTTCTTTGTGAGTTACAGTTTGCCTCAACTGGATTATAATAATCTGCTTGAAAGCCAAAATTGTACTCTTTTCGAGGGACTGTTAGCTACTGTAACTACAGTTTGTTTGGTCCAATAAATACGTTGCAGATGATCACTGGAATTGACCTAAAAAATGTTTTTTATCTACAATCTCTACCTTAAAATCATCCAGCTTGACTGAATATTCAAATTATTTTTAAAAGTTTGAATTTTCTTTATTTTCAAAAAAGAATGGCTATAGACCCTACCCACGTGACGTCACAACTCCGCCCTCCTGACTGGTGCCGCCCAATTGTCCGTCAACACATCGTGTTTACCTGTTACGGCTATGTACATTCCTCCTATTTACGGCGTGTTTTTCTGCTCGTTAACATTAATAATCAAAATGGTGAAGGCGTGTGTGGCGGTCGGTTGCAATAACAGAGAAGATAGACAGAGAGACTTGAAGTTCTACCGGATTCCGAGAGACCCGGAGAGGAGAGAGCGAGATGGGCTGCTGCAATTCGACGAGAAAACTGGGCTCCAAACGATTACCACAGATTATGTAGTAGTCATTTTATATCTGGTAAGATGCATTTAATATATATTTAGAGGGTTTTGGGCTGACAACCACAATTAAGATCATTGCTACGCTAATCACCGACAACATACACGTATGTATGTAGTGAGAGTGCTATCGCTAAACCATATAAACATCAAAAGCCCTAGCTCCATTGACAAATGACATGAAATACATTAGACTTGACAGTGGATATTAGCAAGAACAAAAGATTTTGAACTGAAAATTTCGTAACTCACCTTTCCAAGCACAAGATAGATTCCTGCGGAATTTTCGTGGACGAGGACCTGTTTCACCCAACCAGCAACGAAGTATTTATAAGCCTCCAAGCTCTTAAAGTTTTTCAAACTTTCGTGAGAATAGGCTGATTTTGTGTGGACAAGATAGTTATAAATATCAGGGTAGCTAGCAGATGTCAGGCAAATACGGCGAAGACAGCGGGTCGAAAAACATCGATTTAGGCATCAAATATGGATCTGGCGAATGGATAAACTGAAGCTTTTCCACAGAACGCCTTTTATGCAACGCATCCAGTGAGTTTACGGCATCCGAAAGCACCGGGTCTTCCATGAAATGCATTATAAATTGCTCGATCAATTGAGACCATTGATAATACAGACACAAAATGACGGACAAGGGGGCGGAACAATACAGCGATCACGTGATTTTGTGACGTCAGTGGGTAGGGTCTATAGTAAGCCAGCAGGTATCATGATAATCATGTTTTCTAGCAAACCATTGGTTCAGTTTAGGGCTGCAGCAATCGATTATTTTAGTAGTCGATAAATCTATCAACTACTTAGTTTGAGTCATCCGAGTAATCGGATTAAATAAATGAATGATAAAAAAATTAATGAGGATCGAAGTACAACAAAAGTCCGCTAGCTTAAATGCTATAAAATGATAACTTTTTTTTCCAGTGCTCTTAAAAATTTGTTCAATTTGCTAAATATACCAATAAACTTAATGACAAATGCTTGAAAAAACATTGTATGTTGGTTTTAACAGGGAGCAGCAGGATTCAGCCATGTTAAATGAGTTATGTCATATTTACTGTTGCCACTAGAAGGTAGCGTATCCATTCACCAAAATCAATAATACTAAATGCAAACACTTTCAAAACAAACCATTACAACGCCACTCTAAACGAATACTCGAAGGAGCAAAATTTGATTCGAAGCTTTTTTCCTAATCGGATTACTCGAGTTACTCGATTAATTGTTGCAGCAATAGTTCAGGGGCATTTTCAAAGTAAGCGTTCACTTTATTACGTAAGGATAACTTGAAATTTTAAAAACTAGGGACGTAATGAGAATCACAAAAGGCGCTTTTGTTTTTTTCTTCATTAAAAAAACGTATGGAATCTTGACTGCCATTTAACTGCGGCTTTAAGGATTGCAACTTAACTAAACGTTATTTATTTTGCATTTTAAGACTCACTCAAAAGGATCTGTCAACATAATAGAAACGTGTTTCCCTGTAGTTCTATGTTGTTTTTAGTGGCACTCATGAAATTACACACAGAGTAACTAATCAAGTGTATGGACAAAAGACTTGTCAATGGCAACGTTAAAAGCTACAGACACACATATTCGTCAATCAGCACTTTTTTTCCCCACTGGTGTTTGTTCGGCACACATGTCGCAGCTTGCGCGCGACCTCCTTTCTATTCTCCCTGCTCGGGTCATCACAGCCACTGTATACACACGCACTCACTTCCAGGAAGAGATGCCTGCCGCCGCAGCAATGACCTGAGCTTCAGCTCCACAACACACCAGGGAGATACTGACGTCACTCGGTGGCCCTTTTTTCCAGGGTTTTTCTTGTCCCAATCAGGAATGTGTTGGGGTCAATGTGTGTGACAGTTGGTCAGGGAGGTTACATCCAGCAGTTACTATATTTACTTGAAATGTCAAATGCCTGACTTATTGATCGGTGTGTTAAAACCACTAATTGATTGTTGATTAGCTGGAACCAAATTAAATCGATTAGCTGGAACTAGGGCTGGGCGATATGGCCTTAAACATGTATCACAATAAATTGAGCAGATTTATCTCGATAACGATAAATGACGATAAATTCACCCAAGCGGACTGTTATATAATTTGAAAATCTGAATCAATGCATGAAATACAGATGAACTATTTCTTGTTGATTTATTTACCAGCATTCAATTTGATATACTGTACTTAACAATTGTACATGCAGTCTAAACATTAAGTTTATAAAAATGTATTGTAAGCAATAAGAATTCAAGTATGAACATTTATAACAGCGTGTATGACTTGAACAATGTACATTGTCAAAATCAATATGCCTGTGCAAACATGTAATTGTAACACAAATGACTTGCAGCTTGAACAGTACACTTCAAAAAGACAACTTATTGTTAATGGCTGCTGTGACATAATTATTAAATACAAGTGTTTACTTTATGGTTTAAGGGTTTTTCCCCCCCAGTGCATTTTTTAATAAATGCACGCACAATAAAAATAGCTGGGGCCATTTCTCGGTCATTATAAGTTTCGCTGTTGGATTGTACTTTATGCTGAATGCTTTACCATCACAAAAGCTATCAGAGGAATCACACACAGACAGATACAAAATAACGCCACATTGTAATTGCTAGATGCAGTCCGTGCCCAATCCACTCATTAAGTTCAGCCGTTTCGACATGTTTAGAGCCTCTATCCGACTCCATAACGTTCATTTGTAGCGTTAGCCGCTAGCTAGCGTTAGCCTGGCTACCAGTAGAAAGCACTGAAAGCACCATCTCCGGAAATCGTGAGAACAAAGGAGGACAGCGGGTGAAAGCCCGTCTGGATGCCACCAAGAGTCTACTAAATGTCTGTTGAAAGTTTGGTGAACCTCCCTTAAGCCACACTCCATCACGTTTTGCTTGTAGCGTTAGCTGCTAGCGTTAGCTTACCGGGCTTTTGTTTGATTGGCTTCCTGATGATCACGTGACTCCCTACATAAGCACATTCACTGCTTTCTTAAAGGGGAATGAACATAGACGAACAACGCAGAATCAAAGCGGGATGAAAAGACTATATTTTCTTGTTTTATTAATTTACCGAATTTACCGACATGGTCAAAATTACGTCGGTCATCGTTAAGAATTTCGGTGACGGTAAATTTTCGGTTTACCGCCCTGCTCTAGCTGGAACCAAACTAAAGGTTGAACAGAATTCAAGGTAACAATGCAAGAACCAGTGTTTTTTTTCATCAACGATGACGTTAACGAAATATTTCGTCAATGAACGCTTCTTTCATGACGACGAAAAGATAATGAGCTAAAAACGTGTCTTGGGAGACTAAAACGTAACGAGACGACTGCCAGTTTTCGTCTGCCAATAGTTTCCGTCACATGTTCACAATGTGTGACATTTTATGTGGAGTTAAAGCTGGTTTATGTTTCTGCGGCGGACCTACGCCGTCAAGGTAGACCCGATTTACGACCCTCCGCTGTAGCCTGACGTGCACCTCCACAAAATCCTGACTATGCGTCACGTCAACGCATGGTGACGTGATGTAAATGGACTGTGATTGGTCTGCTCAGACTGTTGTTTCCGGCTCAGCGTGAAATCACCGCCATCAAATATATGAAGAATAAAGTACAGGTTTGGTGTCAAAAGAGTTGTTTTGGTGTTGAATTTTCAACAACAGACAGTTTACACACTTGATACATCATTACTGATTGAGGGTGCCTCGGTGCTTTTACGATAACGTGTTTACCATCAAGGCATCCATCGCAGTTTGAGAAGTTCCATAGCCACCAGAAATTTGCTATCGCTTCCCACTGGCTGGTTGTAGGATACAGCAAAAAATCAGAATGGAGGGCTGTCTAAAATGTTTTGCAGACCTCAGACAAAACGCTGGACACATTGCTCAACGCTAGTTTGAAGCTAGCCGCCACAGCCTGCTGGCTTCCACCCGAGGCTAAAATTCATAATGTGACTACCAGTCTCTGTGCAGCATCAACAGTCGGACAGATCACCTCCGTAAGTCTTCTGCGTCGCCTGCGCCTCAACATTTGTATGATCAACATTTGCTGTTCAATGTTGATGAGCTGAAGATCCACATTCAAGTGTTAAATCTCCGTTGCCATTGTTGTCTAACCGGAAGAAAACTCAAGGAATTCGACAAAAGTCCCCCAAAACCGCACAAACGCAATGCAACCCCCTCTCTAGTGGGTTGGCGGTGAATTAGAGTAACACGTTCCCTTGACGCAGAACTTTGAATGCTCGTTGACGATGTAGGGTCCACGCCGTCGCTACGCCGTCACCGCAACACAGAAGCATAAATTAGGCTTTAGCTTGCATCATGGCAGTGTATGGTTGTGTCATTCGTCACGTGCTGCGCCTGCCCACCCTTTCCGACTCACCAGTGTGTCTTCTAGTCTCCTTGCACACACAGTAAGATTTGTTTTCTTTGCCAGAGAGAATACGAAATGTTGCTTTAGCCTTTGTCTGTGCCGACTCTGCTGAGTGATAATCACACACAAAATGTAACTTGTAGCGTTAGCATAGCATTCGCAGTAATGCTAACACCGAGCCTCCTCAAACTCTGACAACTTTTTTACAAACGGTTCGTCTAGGTAGGTATAATTAATTGAAAATAATGTCCTGTTTTGCTGAGTGAGCATTATCAACAATTTGTAGATACTAGAGCTGGGAATCTTTGGGCACTTAACGATTCGATTACAATGACGATTCAGAGGCTTTGATTCGATTATAAAACGATTATTGATGCACCCCCTTCCTTTTTTAAATTTTTTTATTTTTATTATTTTTATTATTTATTTTTTTTTTTTTTTATGTTTTGTACATTAGTTCCAAAATTGTTCAAAAATACTCTCAGGCTAAACCAAACCACTATTTCAGTATCAAGTTAACATATAGCAGTAAACAAATAGACAAAATTAACAGTAAATAAAAAAACTCCAGTCCCCATTCTGTATCAGCAGCTTTAAACGACATTCAATTAATTTGATGTTGTGAATGGTAAATCAACCGTTAAAGTTGTTAAAATTGCTCCCATTATTCCATAATTTCCCTTTTGTCTACTTTCGACATGTGAAAGTTTTAAAACTATTTTAAAGATAGATTCAAGTCAATATTTTACCGATTTAGGAGTATTTTAGATAAAAAGTTAATAAGATTTGCTTGGAAGGTTCGCTACAACAGCCTTGCAGGGAAGTGTACTGCTTTAAGATGGCGGCCGTTTACTAACTTACTAAATGATATCTACCGTAACATTATGTGGATGTACTTTGTAGCAGCTTTTCGGCAGCAGTCAGGTATGTTGTGTTTTTTTATCCCGTGGCATGAGTTGAGCTAGAGTCGTGAGTTGAGCATTGGCATTACCCGAGACGCGGGTAATGAGAAGCATGATGTTTAGCTACTCTCGCTCCGTTCCTCATTGCGTCCTGAAGACCGCGCGGCGCGCTGAGTGTGTTGTACTTCCGCTTTACTTGGCATATTTCAATAATTGAAATTTGGATGTTTGTGAAACGTTCTCGAATCTTCCACGGCCGAATCGCGAATAATCTAAGAATCGGAAATTTTGCACACCTCTAGTAGATACTATGATGATCTAGATGCTAAACTGGAACCCATATGTTTTTACAGCAACAACTTAAACAAAGAATTGTTACATTTTGTAGTCATTGGCTAGCATAAGTGAGAGAAGACAGAATATACTGAAATGCTGCAGCTGCTTTGGCCAGTCAAATGAAGGTCTGTTGATCAACGGCAACTTTAATTTGTGCTTGTCAGTATGGTTTCAGGATGGCTAAAATTCCCACCTCTAATGTTCTTTTGTTTTTCTGAAACTATTAGTGACCTTGCATCTGTATTACGTGAATTCCTGTTAGCGTTATACAAGTTCTGACCGTCTGCAAGTCTTTGGAGGAGGCTGAATATATTTCTAGGGTTGGAGACGCAGTTAACTGAATAAAAATACTGTGTGATTGTTGATCATTTATTACACTTTGACCCAACTATTATTACAAAAAATCCCAAGTCGACCCTTTGGTTGGATGCAATGAAGATTTTGTAACCTTATGCTTGTGTAATGATTGAACTAATACTATAAAGCCTGCAAAAATGAGTGATAACACTACAATGCGGATGAAATGTCAGTAGTTGCATACGATTTAAGGCAGTGTTTATGGCAGCCCTTTTAATTTTCGTATTAGTCTTTTGGACGATAATACTTATTAGCCTTACTCATATATTAGTCAGCTCTAAATGTGTCTTCATCTAGGTTTAGTCGGCGTTAACTAAAAAATGTTTTCGTATGTAAAATAAATTTAAAAATACTCCAAAAATAATTGATAAATAAAAACTTTATTTCTCAAAAAGAAAAATGTCATGTAAAAACTAGGGATGTGCCGATCCGATTACGTGATTGGAAATCTGACCGATCTCGCCATTATTCAGAGGATCGGAATCAGGTGAAAAGGACAGGGTTATTAATTTAAAAAATATATGTTTTTGTGCTTCATGCTCGAACAGCGTCTCACCCTCCCTCCTGCTGTTTTTTTCTTTTTTGTCACCAGTGCAGCTGGCGTTGAGTACTTCAAGTTTATGATGATTGACAGGTTTGTTGCTTTGATCTAGCGAGAGAAGGCTCAGTAGTTCTACGATCAAAGGCAAAAATGTGTTAATCATTTAGTCAATCTTTGTTGTCGAGGGGCTGTTCTCGGCAGCGTGAGCGTCAAAGCGTGAGTGAATTTGAGTCTACTTACTCAATGATGCATTTAATAAAAGACAAGCATTTTTCTACGTTATTCTTGTTTAAAAAATTCCTGCCTGGAGTTAGTTGTGATAGGCTCCAGCACCCTCACAACCCTCGTCTAAGCGGATTAGAAGATGAATGAATGTTATGGAGAGTGATTAAAAGTATGGCGTTACAGGTAATACAATGAAAAATGTGGGGGGCGCCTATATTTTGTGCAGGTGCACCTTAAAGGGAACCTCGGACTTAACGACTTGTAGGCTGTAATAAGCCACAATTTTTCTCTTTTACTAGAAAATGTTATTAGAAACACATAAAATACTGCCATTGATTTAAAAATCTATAATATTTAGTACATGTTTTAATCTGCAGAGGGCGCCATGTTTTTAAACCTGCAATGGACACTCGGGGTGATGACGTAGAATGTGACTGTCACTTGACGAATACTACCAGGGCACTGCAATTCCTTTCTATGAGGCGAGACGTCCAACACATGTGCACATCGATTAAAAGCGCCGACTACTTACTATTTGTGTTTTCACTGAGTCTTATTACCTTTTCATTGCCTCAAAATACTTTCTGCATGTGTTTCCCTCTCATACTTTTCAGCATTGTTTTTTCTTTTGGTGGCTTTAAAGCATTTTGCTGCTCTGTTGACCACATTAGTCACGTAGCATATTTACACCACCCTTCTTTGATATTACTACATTAAAGCGGCATGGAAAATGAAAGTATTTTCTTAAGGCATCTTTAGTAAGTTCTGTCTGTATGCATCTAAACAAAACAAGCTGAAAGCGCATGGTAGTACTTTGGGTGTCAAATACCCATTTTGTAGCACGTTTCCCCAGTGTAGCATATTTTGGTAGAACACTGTTTTTTTCCCCTACTCTCGTCTCATCCAGTCTTTCCTGTTCATTTTGCTTTTGATGCTTTTTTTGTGAAATGTTGAAAGTGCTGACATGCTCATTACTGTTCCTCTCGGGTTGAACAGATGACATGTTAATGTCGCTAGAGTCATACTCTGGAAGCCTGGCAGCGTAACCATGTAACGTCACCGTCCTGCGGCGTCTACAACAATGGCAACCTACTAATTGAACTAATTTTACAAATTGTAGGAAAAACACATAAAGAGGGGTTTCAATATAAAAGTATTTTAACTCATAATAATTATCTTTTCAGAACTACAGGTCTTTCTATCTGTGAATCCCTATAAGAAAAAAGTTAGGCGCCCTAGTGCAACCAATGCAAAAAGCAAGTGTGGAGTCTTGGCAATATACTTATATCGCAATGTCATTTTTTTTCCAATATCATTCCAGCCTAATATATATATATATATAAATATATATATATATATATATATATAAATATATATATATATATATATATATTTGTATTACTTTTGAAGTGCTAAAAACTCACAAAATAATTCAGAAAACACAATGGCATTTCCAAAAGATACAATAATATATATGCTTTATACTCCGCAACACTCCCCGAAAAGCGGAAGAGGAAGTACTGTAAAAAGCACAGGACTGTAATATGTTTGAAAGTTTTGTTCAAATATAAACCACAATTTTTTTTCTTTCGGTATCGGATCGGGAATCTGTGTTGGCATTCTCAAAATCAGGTGACTCGGACGCAAAAATATGCGATCGGGACATCCCTAGTAAAAACCAATAAACTAGCTCATTTCACGCCTCTTTCGTCTAAACCATAAAAACAGCATTTGATAGATTTTCTTAAAAATGGCATGTGATTCCTCAGGAACCAAATTCAAGCGGAGACAGGAAGTGGTCACAACTCACCATGTGAGAACAATTTCTTGACCAAGTCACAACCATGGAGTGAGTCAAAGCTAACTATACATTCCTTCACTGACAAAAATGTCAATAGGTCAATTTATGAATAGCTGAAGGCAGGGAATCACTGTACATTTACAGTGCTTTGAAATGGACAGTTGAAGAAAAAGTCATATTTCATGAAAAAAATCAGCCCCCCATTTTGTAAAAGGGTGACCATTGGCCCATTTAAAAAAAATGGACAAGACTGTAAAACTGCTTCTGGTTAATAACACATAAATTTGCTCATTTCCCCGCAATCATTTCAATCCCGTAAAATCGTCGTTTTATCCTCTCATTTAAAAAAATGACGCATGATTCTAAAGAGACAATTTCAGGCGTAGACAGGAAGTGGCCAACAGCAGCATGTGACACAACACAAAAATCACAGTTGGGAAGTCAAGCACAACCACATCATCCATCAACACTTTTGCTAACTTTAGCCAGTTATTGAATCAAGGCGAGATTGTAAAACTGAGAAAACAACTGAGGTTCATCATCAACTCAATTTAAGCCTCCTAATTTAAACAAACTGTGTTATGCGAGTTTTTCCAGCAAAAGAGCAAATAAGGACTTGTGAAATGTGAACCGCCAATACTTGGTGGATTACTGTTTTATAGAGGCGTTTTTTAACAGCAAATTTAAGGATTAAGTGTTATTTAAAAGGATAATTAAGGCTTTCATTTTGGAAAAGGGTGAAAATGAGAGTAACGTAAAAAGTGTCTCGCATAAACAACTCATAAATTTGGTCAATTTCTCAACACTGTAATCAACCTTCACATTTTTATTTAAAGGGAAATGACGCATTTTGGACAAAATTCTGGCAAAGAACGTCACTAGCAGTCAGGGGCGGATCTAGAAAAGTTATGGGGTGGCGAGAGGGGGGCTGGAACTTTTTGAGGGTGGCAAATTTTCACGATCCTATAATTTATCATCGATTTTTTTGGACAATGATACGATATTCTGCGACAATTCGATTCATTACAAAATTATGAAGCATTTAACAATCAGTCAACATTCAATTAGCGCTACAACGATAATCGATTAACTCTAGTAATTCGATTTGAAAAAAATAAGCTTCGAATCAAATTTTGCTGCTATGAGGATTCGTTTAATTAGAGTGGCGTGGTAATGGTTTGTTTTGAAACCGTTTCCGTTTAGTTTTGGGTGGATACACTACCTTCTAGTGGCAACAGTGAATATGACAAAACTCATCTAACATGGCTGAATCCAGCTGTTCCCTGTTATGACCAACATAAGTTAAGGTTTTTTTTAGCTAAAATGTTTGTTTATGCATTCATTATTTAGTTTAGAAGTATACTTCGCAGTTTTTTGTGGGAATATTTGTTTGAACAATTTGTTAGGAGCGTTGTTAAAAAAAACGTTTGCATAAAGCTAGCGGACTTTTGCTATAAAAGTTAGCCAACTGTTCTTTTGTTGTACTTAATCGTCATTTATTTCTTTATAACGTTTAAGGCTAAGCTCAGGCTTTAATGCTATTTTGAAAGTGTAATCAGCACGCCAAAATATTAGTGCAAGCTTACAAAACACATATTTGTTTAACATATCCTAAAATGTATTCTGCTAACCCTAAATGTTAATAATCCGATTACTCAATTATTCAAACCGATCGATAGATTAATCGATAATTGATAGTTGCAGCCCTACATTCAGTTGTGCTTAACAAATCAATACATTGATCCACATCGATTAATTCTTACACACCTAGTGTCAAAATATGGCAGATGAGTACACATATTGAATTAGAGTTTGTTAAGAAATTGTATGTAGACACTACAAAAAAAGGCTCAAGTGTTATAAGCATCCTCACTAGTGCTGCAATGATTTATCGATTAACTCGAGTAATTCTCAAATAATTAGAAAAAAATTTTTGCTGCTCTACAAAATTTGTGTTAGTGGCATTGAAATGTTTTGTTTTGAAAGTGTTTGCATTTAGTTTTATTGATTGGGGTGGATACACTGCCCTCTCGTGGTAAAAGTGAATATGACACAACTCATTTAACATGGCTGATCCCAGCCGATCCCTGTTAAGACCAACAGAAGTTAAGTTTTTGTTTATATGTTTTATGCATTTGTAATTTAGTTTATAGGGATATTTAGCCATTTTTTTGTTGGAATGTGTTTGAATGATTTGTTTAGAGCAGTGTAAAAAGACGTTAGTATTTTATACCATTTAAGTTAGTGGACTTTTGCTATACAAGTTAGCTAATTGTTCTTTTGTTGTACTTAGATCCTCATTTATTTATTTTTAATAACATTTGAGGCTAAGCTCAGGTAATTTTATTTTTTAATGAAAGTGCAATTCTGCACATTATAAAGAAACACTTTGTATTCCAATTGAATGCGCTTTGGAAAGTGCAATCTTCACAAACCTTTGTTTTAAATCTCCTAAAACTTATTCTGCAACGTATTAAATGTTCCTAGTCAGATTACTCGATTATTCGAACCAACTAGTTGATAGATTAATCGACTACTAAAATAATCGATAGCTGCAGCCCTAGTCCTCACTCACACTACTACTTAATTGATGGCATTAAATACCAAATTGACTGAAGCTCTCCATCGGTGTCGACTGGGCGTGGTAAGTCTGTGTTTTAGGGTGCCAGTTGTCACCCCATGCCACCCTGATGGATCCGCCCCTGCCGACAGCATCTGATTTCAACAGCATCATTTGTCACCAACACCTTCACAAACTTCAGCTAAGCGTCGAGACTGCTTGACCAGCAGGCAAGGTATCCAAAACAAACCCTGTGGAACTGAATTTCATCTTGTTCTTCTTGCGTTGAACAAATGGTCGCCCAAAAGGGCAATTTGGTCACTTAAGAGTCAAACACTAGCAGAGTTTCGAACACGTCAATGTCATGCGGCGCCAAACAGACCAATGTGTGGCCATTCAACACAAACGCGCTCGCAGACTACAACTCGCAAACACATAAATACGCCGGCGGTCATTAACAGCGGCCCTGTCCTCGCCAGACTTAACGCCCGCTAATTGCTCATGTATGGCCCCTTTCACTGCGCTCTCATACGCACACACACACACAACAAGCTCACACACACACGCGCTAAGCACAACAAAGCGCGCCGGCCGTGACGTCGGGCTTGTTGATATAAGGAGCAAACACAAGTGGAAAATTGAACTTGCCAGCGGCCAGACTGCCGACTTCCTGATAGGAAGAGTTTGACCCATTTATATTTACACGTATGTGCATGAAGTCACACAGGAAACGCGCACACAAAAGACCTGTGTGTGTCACATGCGACAACACAACACCGCTGGGAGCTCGCAATGTAAGTTGTTTTGAATAGTCGCAATAAAGTGGTTTAATTTTGTTACACGAAACACAAACAACAAACCTGAAGTCATGTAGTGAACCTACCCAACGTAAACTTCAATAGAAGCACCTTTACCAAGTTGTAAGGACATGACCAACATTTTATAGGCCTGACTAATTCAAAGTTAACCTGTGAAGTCATTTGAAGAGAATACTATAAAATGAGCAAATGTGTTAGGTTAAAATGCTTTCATCATTATTATTTTTTTTTTATTGAGGAGTTTCACGTGATTGGCCATTCTCTTGCCAAACACCATCATAGACTTCTTATCCCAGCAGGGGTGATATAATCAGGCTTTTCTGGCCCTAATCTCAAATGCTTCTCCAGAAATAAAGACAGCATCAGTTGATTTAGAATCTGGACCGCAGTTGGCAAAGAAAACTTTTGTTGAAAAAAAAATCACACGTGGCGTAAATTCTATCGGGTTTATGAAAAAAAAACAAGGGAAGAAATACACATGACACATCTTAAAGTGACCTGGTTTAGAATGTGGCACACCACAAATGAATGCAAAACCACACTTTGTACACAAACTGTGCTTCCTTCATCTCATCTGATATGCCACAGAATCTTGTTTTATTTACTACTACTGTAAATCATGATGATCAATCCTGATCCCAATGCCCCCCACCAAAAAGTAGCGCCAAAACTACATACACTGAAGGCACTATACCTAATTTTACTTTACATCTAGCTTCCTGGTGGAAGTCATGTCATCTGTATTGAGGTAAAGGAACATGACAACTTTTTGTTATCAGACTGCAAATTCAGCTCTAAAAACGAATTCCACGTAAAACACTGTGGGCTCTCGGGCTGCAGCTATCGATTTTTTAAATAATCGATTAATCGATCAATTAGTTCGAATAATCGGATTAGGAACATTTCATGCGTTGCAGTATAAATTTTAGGAGATGTAAAACAAAGGCTTGCTAATATTACAATTTCAAAAGTAAATGCGAATACAAAATACAATTCCAGAGTTTTTTATCAACCTATTCAGAATTTCATTTCACAAGAGCAATAAATGCATTTAAATTTAAATTAAATTCCTGAGCTTAACCTCAAACGGTACAAAAAAAATAACTGAATGAGGATCGAAGTACAATAAAAGAACAATTGGACCCCCCCACCACCCACCCCTCGGATTGGCTGGGGAAGGGCCATTGCCCTTGGGTGGCACCCATGCGGTATCTCCATTTGTCTGCGGGACTATCACGTTAGATGGGACTCACGCATGACTAGGTGAAATCAAACACACTCAAGTAGGAAACCACGGTGTCACGATTAGCGAAGACAGCATAGAATAGGATGCCAACATACTCACACTCACAAGGGATTCACACAACTACTGGGTTCGAGACCACATGGCTGATTTAGGTACACTTCACCCCTCTCAATCACTTATCTCTCAGACCCCTCCCCCTTTCCTTGGTTATCAGGCCCCCCACATGGAGTCAGCCGGAAATACAATTAGTTGATGATATCGTCAACATATTCATAGTTAGAGTAAGCGTTTAATGTATATATTGTTGTTTGTGCCTTTTCTGTCTCTCTCTCTCCCTCCCTCTTTTCTTTTGTTTCCCCTATAACCCCTACCTGTTCACTTTCTCCTAATAAATGAGGTACGTTGAATCATCACAATGGATGTCTGTCATACTCCAATGTCATAAATTAAAACTTTTCAGATCAATCGGACACTCAGATTTCCATTCTCCGTGTCAATCAGCAACTGGCTAACTTGCATAGCAACAGTCTGCTAGCTTAAATGCTCTAAAATGCTAACTTTTTTTTAACTTTTTTTTTTTTTTTTTACAATGCTCTAAACAAATCGTTTAAACAAATATTCCCACAAAAAATATAAATATACTTCCAAACTAAATTATAAGTACATAAACATATTAGTTCAAACAAAAACTTACAACCTTATGTTGGTCTGAACAGGGAGCAGCTGTATCCAGCCATGTTGGATGAGATTAATGCTGCAACGATTAAATCGAGTAATTCGAATACGAAAAAAGCTTCAAATTTTGCCGCTTTGAGTATTCGTTTAATTAAAGTTGCGTTATAATAGTTTGTTTTGAAAGTGTTTGCTAGAGCTGAAACGAATACTCGAGCAACTCGAGTAACTCGAGTTTAAAAACTGATCCGAGTAATTTCATTCACCTCGAGGAATCGTTTAATTTTGTCAGCTCTAAGCATCACGTTTTGCCCGGACTACTTTTAATGCGGGACAACGCGCTGACGTGCGTAGAGGAAGAAGCAATAACAAAAATAAATTAAAAAAAACTTACTGCATTCAACAGCCGCCACAAACTACGCTGACGTTGCTAAAAACTACGCCCGCATGATGCTAGTGTGGTAGCAGGTAATGTCCGAGGCGTCTCATAGATATAGCTTGCATTTAGAACTAGATGCGAAATGACAGACTCGGCCGCGTCTGGGCAGCGTTAGTAAACAGCAGCCATCTTTAAGCAGTAGACTTCTCAGCGCTAATAAATACAACGTTACTGTCACTCGCTCACGTAACGTTAGCCCTTCGGAGGGCTAGGTTTTTATTGATTATGACCACTGTCGATGCATGGCTAACGTGTCTTAAATAGAGGCTTTATCTAATCTGTAAAAACACAGCGCTGTAGAGTGATGAGGGTGTCAAATTGAAACATAATAAAGCTAACTGTCAGTTTTAGCTCAGTAGTCATTGCTGAATAAAACACCAATTAGCACTGGTCCCTAATGTGCTCCAATACAGCAGGTATCATACATTTATTTTGAACACTCCAAAAACTCAAAATCCTACCAGTACTTACAGTTTAGACTAACTTAAAACTTAACTAGAACTTAAAAATAGCTTGACACAAATGGAAATTCAATTGAAACACGTGGGAAAAACAAGTGATGTGTGTTATCAAGTGTAATTACATTTTTAGGTAAGAGATGTTTTTTTTTATAAGATCTAGAAGGTTTTTGAGTGAAAGCAGTGAATTTTTTTCTAGTCACATCTGAGATGCAATTGTTGGCTGTTTTCAACAATGTACATTGAAGATAAAGACATCGATTGACTGAAAATGGTTCAGTAATGGATTAAATATATTTTTTCTCATGTATATTTATAATTGCTCTTTACCTAAAAAAAAAAAAAGTTTTTATCCGATTACTCGATTAATCGATAGAATTTTCAGTCGATTACTCGATTACTAAAATATTCGATAGCTGCAGCCCTAGTGTTTGCATTCAGTTTCATTAATTTGGGTGGATACACTTGCCTTCTAGTGGCAACAGTGATTATGAAATAAGTTATTTAACATTGCTGAATCCAACTGCTCCCTGTTAAGAAACACATATGCTAATATGTTTGTTTATGCATTCGTAATTTAGTTTATAGGTATATTTAGCTTTTTTTTTTTTCGTGAAAACGTGTTTGAAAGATTTGTTAAGAGTATCGGGGGGGGGGGTATTTTATAGCATTTAAGCTAGCGGACTTTTGCTATTTGCAATTGTTCTTTTGTTGTACTTAGATGCTAATTTATTCATTTTTCTTATTTATTACGGTTTGTGGCTAAGATAAGGTATTTTAATGTATTATTACGGTTTGTGGCTAAGATAAGGTATTTTAATTTATTGTTAAATAAAAGTGCAACTCTGCATAGTTTGAAGAAACACTTGGGAATTTTATTTTGTATTCACATTTAATGCTCCTTTGAAAGCGCAATCTTAGAAAGCCTTAGTTTTACATCTTCTAAAATTTGTTCTGCTAAGCATTAAATGTTCCTAACCCGATTACTCAATTATTCGAAGATGATAGATTAATCGAGTACTAAAATCATCGATAGCTGCAGCCCTACATGAGATGTCATATTCACGCAAAAAACTGATGCAAACACTTTCAAAACAAACCATTACAAAGTCGTTCTAATTAAACAAATCCTCAAGGTGGCAAAATTTGATTCAAAGCTTTTTTCTAATCTAACTACTCGGGTTAATCGATTAATTGTTGCAGCACTCGTGGGCACAGATGTAGTAAGAAATGGTGTGGTAACACTTCAGTTAAATTTTCCTATTCTCAAGAAGCAGTCTTATATCTCTTTTTACTCTATTCTAATCCGCTTTGCAAAACGTATTTATATCCTACTCTTGGTTCTTCTTTGTCTTTTATTATAGTACTCCTTTTAGATCGTGCTCTGTCCTCTAGTGTTAAAGCTGAGACACCCCAAAACTGAAATACTGTATTGTACAGGTTACAATTAAGTAAAATAATATTCAGCAAGTGTGATATGTTCTTGCTGGAAAAGTTGTAGTATAGTTTTGAACAATTGAAAATTTTTGTCTGTACCTAGTAACGGAAAGTAGTACTAAACTAAGTACTTGCACAGTGTGTGAAAAAAAGTAGAATCCTTTCTACTTGCTTTACTATTTACTTTTTAGGGGCTGTGCTAAACTACTCAAAGGTCTGGACACAATTGAATTTCCATGTGGAGTTATTGCACTACCATAAATTACATTTAAGATGTTAATAATTGACTTGTTTAAAATGCATTTTCGAGTTTTTAAACTTTAAAGTGATCCAAGTCCCCGTTTGTCATTTCCAGACCGTTTATGCCCAGCAAGGAGATAGTTTCCTAAGTGTGTCACCTCTATATTAGCTGTTAATTACAATATATGCAAAAATTAATCCAATAAACGAGCACATTTCCCGGCAGGGTGGACCAACTTTACTGCTCTGAAGTGAGCATCACCGTTGATCCCTCACACCAAAATCGCCTGGGGCAAGTCAAACATGATGCAAATGTGGTTGTTAATTCACCCGGCAGATAACGTTCCCTTCCCGGGTGAGTTGAACAATAGCGGCGGGGAATTGAGACGGAGCCTCACAGGCGCCATCGCTTGCGGCCACTTTCCCTTGGAGAAGTTGGTGAGTGAAGTGAGCGTGTTAGCACTGGTTAGCCGCCGAAGCTAAACACTTTTCCCCCACCACCAAAAACAAATGAGTTCAACTAGTGGTAAAGTTTCAAATAGGAAGACATAAACTCACCCGGTTCCCCCGGGGTCTTCATTGCGGTCGTCGGCGGGTCCCTTCTGTCACTTTTCCCGTCGAGTGGTAACTTTTCCCTGGGCTTAGCTCGTTAGCCGCGTTAGCCTCTCGTTCCTCCGGTGTTTGTTCTCAACAAGTGGCCCCGAAAAAAGCAGCAGTTCCTCGGCTTCTTTCACGCTCGAGCCCCGCTTGGTCTACTTTGGTTCACTTTTCGCTCGCTGTAGGAAAACTTTTACGACCCGCGTGGTTTTGTTTTTTCATGCGGGAAAAGTTACCCCGTGTCTCCGTAGGGGGAATCCGGTAGGCAGGCCGAAGTTGGGGGGCGGGCGGCGGGTTCCGAATGCTCGCTTGACGGGAGCGAAGGAATGGAGAAGAAGTGGCGGCGAGGCTATAGTTTCACTCGGCTTGTCGGAACAACGTCGCATGGTCCACTTGTGCTCCACATCATCGGCATCCTCCTCCTCCTCCTCTTTTCTTCCACGCCCGCAGGTCCAAACAGCGGCGCTGCACGGAGAAACAAAAGTAGCCAAGCCAACTCTTCTTTCCCTGAGCTGCTTTCTCCGGCACACACTTTTTCTTTTTCCACTGACTGGAGCGCCCCGTGGCCCCCTCCTTCCTTCTCTTTTCTCTTCTCCTCCTCCTTCCTCCTCCTCTTCTTCTGTCGGGGTGTCGTGTTTCGCTCTCCCCTCTTGCCACACGGGGCCGCCCACGCGCAACCTCAGAGGGAGGGCGCGGGGGAGAAACTCAACGCCCACTTGTTGCCAAAGATCGTCTATGTTGTTTGGACCAATCATTTCCCGCAGACCTCGCCGCGAGATGTGAGGCTTCTTTGGATTTGATCAACATTCCGTTGAAATAAGCAAACTTTCATTTTCGAGAACTCTACTAAAATTGCATTGAAATGAAGACTTATTTAATAAATAGACTGCCCTTTATTTTTTTTCTCAACCCAAATTCACAGAGCTTGGCAAACGTGTGCCACATTATTTACAATGAGTGCATTGTGCGAGTCCTCTGAGGATACACGGATTTAAGTAGCACGCGTGAAAGCAAAATTGATCTTCTTAACCCTTTATAGGGCAAGCCTCAATTTTTTACAATTAAAAATGAACTACGACCACCCGGCTCCCTCGAACTGGCTAACTAAAACCAACAGGCAACAATAAGTCCGCAATGAATTAATGTAATTAATTAGTCCTGAGACAATAAAAAAATAATAATCATTTGCCACTATCACAAGACCGTGCCACCACAAAGACCGGGTGTTTACAGTGGGACAAATAAGTATTTAGTCAACCACTAATTGTGCAAGTTTTCCCAATTAAAAATATTAGAGAGGCCTGTAATTGTCAACATGGGTAAACCTCAACCATGAGAGACAGAATATGGAATAAAAAAACAGAAAATCACAGTGTTTGATTTTTAATTAGCCCTGAGACAATAAAAAAAAAAAAAATCAGCCTTAGATGCTGACCGAGTGGAAACGCAGACAAAGAGCTTTTTACGTTGAAAATTCTTGTGAGATATGGACGTAAAACAGTCTCAATTCTTGGTTAAAAGCAAAAAAACGGGCATCCAAAACAACAGAGGAGCTGGAGTGGCATCACTCATCGAAATTTCTCAAAAAAGACAATTTGGAAATACCCCATCCATTTGCCACCATCACAACATGGGAGGACAACATGTTCATGAAGGCAGATGTGGAACCAAGCCCGTGCCACCACAAAGACCGGGTGTTTATGTAGGTATCTTCCCGCTGGTGTTATGGAAGGTATATTCCTCCTATCCCTGCATTTTCACGTGTCAGGTACTCAAAAAATACTAAAGCTAAAATCTTGCGCATGAAACGAGTAGTTGTCTTTGATATTGTTATTGCGATGATGATTGTAATTATGATGATGTTTAATATAATATACGGCAACTACTGTACTGCTATGGCTGCAACACATGCTATCTGCTGCTAGCCTGCTGCTAATCAGTAAATGTAGGATGGAACAATTATGTCAACGCATAAATCCAAGTGTTATGAGTTTTTTGTTCGTTTGTTTACAGGTAGAATACGCTGTTAGGCAAGGGAAGACAACCTGATGTGCCTGACAACAACACTTACTGTATGTTGATGGACATACCTTATTGGCCCGAATATAAGACGGCCCTGATTATAAAAGGACCCCCTCTTTTTCAAGACTCAAGTTTGAAAAAAGACTTTTTGAACACCAAATTAATCTTTAAACAGAAAATAATTACAGTACATCTGAAACAAATGATTATAACAATATATTTGAGAGAAAAATCATGTTATTTTGCCTCATTTAAATCTTAATATCTGAACATTTAAATATGTAAACTAAAGTGCAATCGTAAATGGATGGCTTGTGCTTTTTGAAATGTAAATAAACCAATCTATAGTGATAAAACAACAAAATTGCAATAACTGCATTAACCATCAAAGTGAAGTCTAACTGTAACTGTAGTCTTGAAACAAATCTGAATAAAGAAAAACATTGCAATAAAATAATGCAAACTGGTTAAACTAAAAAGAGTAGCTGCGATCTGTCATGACAGAACATCACTTCCATGATATCTGGCGCCATCTAGCGTCGTGAATGGGGAGGGTAGCTGAGATCTGTCATGACAGAACATTGCTTCAATGTCATCCGGCGCCATCTAGCGTCGTGAATGGGTATAATGTCTAGACCACGAATATAAGACGACCCCCTCTTCTTCAGTCTTATTTCAATTCGGGCCAATACGGTAGACTTATGCGCCACCTTTGTTAATATTTTTCTAATAATTTTATAAATTGTGATTTATTGACCTGTTTTGCACATGCAACAATCGTTTTAAACAAAACAAGAAATGGAATCATGTTGTCCAAAAGTTTTACAGCGATCAATATCTGTATCTATTTTGGTTTGTATGTACGTACCTTGTAGCTTTTCCTTGCAACAGCAAAATATGTGTCAGCCCTTCTGTGTTCGGCAACTGTAACATTATTTGTAATTTCACTTCATTTTGGTCACTCAAATCAATCTATCAATCTCCACCTCACGTTCACACAGGCTGCACTGGTTGTTATAATTTTGTCCACAAATGATCAACAAAGTGATAGGAGCAAACACACAATCTTTTAGGTGGATTCTTAGGTTTAAAGCACATCCTTAACATTTGGTCTGCAGTTGCTTTCGATTTAAGGCGAATGGCGAGGTAGCTCCACACTGGCACATTGTAGCGACTTCCTGGTCGCTGATCAAAACATTCAACTTCCAACCATATATATAGGCACTTCCAGGACTTCACGTACAGCACAAAAAATCTCGGAGTCTCATCTACGTCATGCTGAATCCATGTTTGGAGATTCCGTGGGTTCCTCTGGTTTGCTTTTGCAGTTTTAACTTTGTCAACACACTGCTTACTTCAATCGTTCTTCATGTTGTTCTGTCTAAACCGCAAGTTCGGAGCAGAAATTGTCAGAGATTGCCCCGCCCATGTTTCGCTCAGGAAACAAGTCTATAATATTTAGTTTTATATTTAGAACCACACAAGAATGACCTCATGTTTGAAATACAGTGGTACCTCTACTTACGAAATTAGTTTTGGAAGTGGTTTTTTAACTTCAAAATTCTGTAAGTAGAAACGTGTTTTCCATGTAAATGCCCTAATCTGTTCCAGGCCCCCCCAAATTCAGACATATATCTTTTATAATGCATACAAATGCAACAAAACTTGTAACAAATACATGCTACAATTTGATTATTGCTTAATAATCATAAAATCAGAGTTGTGCATAATGTAATTAAAATAAAAAAAAAGCAAGAATAAATATTGAAGTTAATACACTCACGTAAAGCTGTCGGAACACGAGGGGCGAATGAAGAGGACGCTGGGATACACACATACACATACAGTAGAGGTCCCTCTTAGCCAATTGGATGCCAGGAATGCTAGGCAATAGCCAATGGCAGGGCAGCTATAATCATGTTACATTCAGTAAACTGCGGGAGCTGCGAGTACCAGTCATACTGTATTTTTGCCTTTTGTATCCTGAAATTTCTTTCGTAACAAGAGGCAATATTTTCCCATTGACGTGTGTCTTAACCTGAAAATTCTGTATGTAAAGACGTTCGTAAGTAGAGGTACCACTGTATTTTTTATTTTCACTTAACATTTTTGAAAAACAAAATTACAAGAACAGCAATAGACTTCACCCTCAATTGTGTTGTATCATCAGTGATGATGAGCTCCCATGCGTCTCTGGTGAGACAGTGGTTTGATTGGAAACTTTCTTTTTCAGCGGACACGTAAGTGGAATCTTGTGAGTCACATTGGTCCTGTTCAGTTGGATTTCCAGGTGGACGACTGCCACTGCCACCTGGACAATAGTCTGTGTCCTCATCATAAGAAATTTCGGACTCTTGAGTCCAACCCCGTTACTGTCTCTCCATCATCCAGCATCTGTAGGACCATTACAGCTGTGTATCTACCAGCCAAGACACCTTGGATAAGGAAACCTAAGAGTATTGTTTTCAATAGATCAATATGTAGCTATATACAGTGCCCTCCATAATTATTGGCACCCCTGGTTAAGATGTGTTTTTTAGCTTCTAATATATTTTTTTAAAAAGTCAAATAATATGGGACCTTAATGGAAAAAAAGAGAAAAATCCAACCTTCAATTCAAGAGCATTATTTCAGTGGGGAAAAAATCCCACATAAAGAAAAAAATATTTGACATCAAATAATGTGTGTCACAATTATTAGCACCCCTGGTGTTAATACTTTGTACAACCCCCTTTTGCCAACAAAACAAGGTCTGGGGACTGAGATGGCCATGGGAGGAGCTTGATTTTGTGTCTGGTGAACCATTTCTGTGTAGATTTGGCCATATGTTTAGGGTCAATATCTTGCTGAAAGACCCAGTGATGACCCATCTTAAGCTTTCGGGCAGAGGGCAACAGATTTAGATTTAAAATGTCCTGGTATTTCAAAGCATTCATGATGCCATGCACCCTAACAAGGTTCCCAGGGCCTTTGGAAGCAAAACAGCCCCACAGCATCACTGACCAACCCCCATACTTCACAGTGGGTATGAGGTGCTTTTCAGCATGCGCATCTTTCGTGGCATGCCAGACCCACTTAGAGTGTTTGTTGCCAAAAAGCTCAATCTTGGTCTCTCAGGCTCTCCCAGGCTTCAACTGGGACCATGTGCTTTGGTCAGATGAGACATGGTCAACAGCGATCGAAACGGCAAGGCGAAACAGAAACACTGAGACTGGGAGGCAAGGTCACCCTATCACACGTCAACAAAAGGTTCCCAAGAAAAATGACAACGATTAGTTAAACATTCAGTCTTTTGAAGGCTCTCGCTGGGGCGGGCTGTGGGCAGGAAGAAGGGTGTGTTTAAGATTATTGTCTGTTTGTGGATTGGACAAGAGGATTCGGGAGTAACTATTGTCCAGGCACCGAGGATTGTGGATTTTGCCACCTCAGCGTCAAAGGGGCTCTTGGAGTCTTGTCTGTCGTGTTATCGGTTGGATATCGGGCGTTCTCCGATGTTCTTTGTGTTGGGACAGAGCGTCCCGCCATTTGTTCTGGACTGTCCGGGAGAACTGATTGCGAGAGTTGGTGCGTCAATCTTGCTCAGTCAGTTGTATGACGCGCGCGCTAGGCTTCCGTGATAAAAAGTGCTATTTATTTTATATTGGGTGTGTTAGAGTAATACAAACAGTCTAACAGTAAATACGAGAAACGATACTATTCCCTGATTTATTATATTAAGTGTTTTAGAATAATGCAAACAGTTAGACGGTGCCTATGAGAAAAGGTACTATCTCGTTCACCGGGTCATATTTGCATCCATCATATACATGTTTAGTGTACCCGTGAGTGGGAAGTGGCCGTCAGATATCACAGGAAAATTGTTCCTGACACGACGTCAGCCTCGTCACTAGTTACAGCACAGCCGCCTCCTCTATGAGCATGTCTTCTACTTGTCGCCTCCCTGATAGAGGGAGTTCGTGGGGCTCTGTCTCCATCCTCTCACCACCCACGACTCCTCATGCTTACTAATCCACGCATGCCTCGCCGCCTGCACTCCTAGTCGATCGTCACTTCTCGTCGTGCTTTGCTGCCTTCTTAGTCGTCACATGCTCTTGCTCCTTCTCCTACTTGTTGCTCACCTCTATTGTTGTCTCCCTCTCATGAACTGTTTTTTGTTCATTAGTATATCTCCTCTTTTTCTTCCCCAACTTTTCATCTGCTGTTGTTCCACCTTCTCTTGGTCTTGATCCGTTCTTCTCCTTACTTGTTCCTTCTCCTAGCAACTTATTGTTCTTTATCTTACATCTACTTCCTCTTTATTTTCTCTTCACCTCGGCTCATCAGTTTTTGTTCCTGGCCTCTTCTTGTTCCTGACTCTTTTCTCCTCATCTCTTCACCTCCATTTTCTTTTCATATCTTCCTCTGGAAGAACCAGAAAACTAAGTTAACTACAACAAGTCGTTGTGTTAGAAATCTTTCACATTTTTGCTAGTGTATCTAATTTCACCTCTGATTTAATTCAGCCTAAAATGCTAAACCTTTGCAGTATATTGTTTTCGGGTATGTAAAAAGTAGCATTGATTTTTGCATACCCAAACTTGAAAACGCGTCAAATTTTGACCTGAACACAATACAAGGGTTAATTAACCCCTAAAATTCCCCTGGAAATGTTTTTTCTTTGCATAGAATACAATCAAGCCAAATCAAAAACTGTATGCAGTAAAGTTATCATTGACTCTATACAGTTAACTCCCCGTTTAGCCATGTTTAGTTACAAAATAAAACACAGGGCTAAATTAAATCTACATTTACTCACACACCAATTTCCTTTATTATTGTACATCCACCCACGTCTTAGTGCATGCATATTGATTACCAAAGACTTGAGTAGACAAAGGGGGGGATCATCTAGTGTTTGTTATTTATTATGTACCAGGATGGGTGTCCAAAGCCTTTTTTGAATGAAAAACTTAAATAAAATTTCAAAGGTCTCAAAAATGTCTGTTTTTCACTCACCTGATTTGACCTACTTTTAAGGTGTCAAAAAATGCCCTCCAGTTCAAAATTTTTTTCCCCCAGAAAATTGAGATTTTAAGCTTTCCAATGATGTATCACACATGGATATACGACAATTTTGAAATTTGGCCAAATTGAGGTTCTCAGAGCGCCACTTCAAGTCACATGAGTGTTTTTTGCCATAGCCTATATATATGTGGAGTATAAAATTAATGAATGGAAATGGTGTACCTATCATTTCCCTGGAAAACAGCAAATATTTCAGAATTTGGGCGGTGTTATTTTTATTTTATTTTTTTGTGGCATTGTTCACAAAGCTGCTATATTTCCTGCCATTCGAGTTTTAACCGCAACGAACAATACGATTCAATATTGACACAAGTGCAATTACACTTTTTAACAACATTCTCCTGAAGGTGCCCAGAAACTTGAGCCATAGTCGACTGTTTGTGTGTGTGTTTTGTTTTTAAATAGTCAGAAATTAACATTTCTTGAAACAGCTTCTTGGATTAAATTCCAATACCACAACATTTTAATTTTTGCAATGGGCTTTTAAAATATTTTTTCAATTATGATTAAAGAATGTGAATGCAGGATACTGAGAATAAAAGGCTCCATATGCATAAAGGGAACATATAAATGTGAGTACATAACCCTTAGTATTTATTGTACTTAGCCTTGAAGCCTAGGACTTAGGCTTTATGATTTAAGCATCTAATGTATCTCATACATCGACATCATCCCATAATAAGCAATCCAAACAGCAACAAGGGGTCGAAAAGATAATGGACAGCCTGCTGTGTCCATATTTCTTGCACTAGCGTTCGACTGCAGTGTATGTCTTTTGTGGCTTTCCACCATCCATCATCTACTGCTTTTATTTTTTGTTACAGTGGAATGAAAAAGTAACTGAAACTTTTGGAATTTCTCACATTTCTGCATAAAATCACCATCAAATGTGATCTGATCTTTGTCAAAATCACACAGATGAAAATAAAGTGTCTGTTTTAACTAAAACCACCCAAACATTTAGAGGTTTTCATAAATTTAATGAGGGTAACATGCAAATAATGACAAGGGGGGGGGATTAGTAAGTGAACCCTCTATCTAAGGAGACTTAAAGAGCAATTGGAACCAATTTTTACCAAACATTTTAAGTCAGGTGTGTTCCCAATCACTGATGATTGGTTTAAAGCTGCCCTGCCCACAATAAAACACACAACTGGTGAGAAATGTCTTGACAAAAGCATTATCTGATGTGCATCATGGCTCGGTCAAAAGAGCTGTCTGAAGACCTGCGATCAAGGATTGTTGATTTGTACAAAATTGGGAAAGGATACAAAACTATCTCTAAAAGTCTGGATGTTCATCAATTGTCAGAAAAGTAGTCTACAAATGGAGAGTTTGTCACCGTTGCTTCTCTTCCAAGGAGTGGCCGTCCACCAAAAAAGACGGCAAGAGTTCAGCGCAGAATACTCAGAGAGGTAAAAAAGAACCCTAGAATGTCTGCTAAAGACTAACAGAACTCACTGGCACAGTCCAATATCTCTGTGCACACATCAGCTATATCATAAAAATATTGCTGCTCGATTAATGTTCGCAAAAAGGCGCGTGGACACTCCACAGCAGTTTGTCAAAATATTTTGTAGACTGATGAAACCAAAGTTGAATTGTTTGGGAGTAACACACAATGTCATATGTGGAGGAAAAATTGGAACGGCTCCCCAACATCAATACCTCATCCCCACCATGAAGCATGGTGGAGGGAGCATCATGATTTGGGGCTGTTTTGCTGCCTCAGGGCCTGGACAACCTTTAATCATTTATGGAAGAATGAATTCAAAAGTTTTGTAGGAAAACCTGAGACCTTCTGTTAGACAGTTCAAGATAAAAAGAGGTTGGATGCTGCAACAAGACAATGATCCAAAACACAGAAGTAAATCAACTACCTGGTTTCAGAAGAACAAAATACACGTTCTGGAGTGGCCAACTCAAAGTTCAGACTTTAACTCTATTGAGATGCTGTGGCATGACCTAAAGACAGTGATTCATGCCAGAAATCCCAGGAATCTGACTGAACTACAGCAGTTTTGTAGAGAAGAATGAGCCAAGATTAGTCCTGATCGATGTGCCAGACTGATCTGCAACTACAGGAAGCATCTGTTCGAAGTTATTGCTGCCAAGGGGGTGTGTGTGTGTGGGGGGGGGGGGGCACACAAAATAATAAATGTGACGGTTCACTTCTGTCATTGTTTGCATACTATCCTCATTAAAATATGAAGACCTATCAATGTTTGGGTGGTTTTAGTTAAAGCAGACTTTATTTTCATCTGTGTGATTTTGATAAAGATCACATTTGATGGTGATTTTATGCAGAAATGTGAGAAATTCAAAGGTTCAGATACATTTTCATACCACTGTATATCCTGACTAAGAAGATTTCCAGTTATATTGATTTATTTAGACAATATTGTGTTTTTTCGCATTCCTGGATAGCTAGGAGATTATTAAGAAGTGTGTATTTATTGTGCATGTCAATATAATTTATGTTCAAATATTGCAATTTAAATTTGCTAATAAAATCCAGACATTTATTCTTTCACAATGTTTCTTTCGTAGTTTTTTTTTTTTGTTGAGAAACAAAGGTTAGAATTAAACAGTGTATCACCTGAACCAATACACAGGAAAGTTAGTATAACTCAATACAGATTTATTTGGCATTCATTTAGCTTAACAATTAATTAGGTTCAAATTCGGTTAATTAGGTTCAAATTCGTGATAAAAATAGCCCTTACTCTTTTAATAAACTCTTATTAAATTTCCCGTCCCCAGCAAAAAGTGTACATGCAGGTTATGATGTCATATCGTCCCGACCAACTTCGTATCCCAAAAGGTTATCGATATGCTGCTGCCAAGAATCAATATACTCTATTGTTTTAAAAAGGTGTCACTAGCATAGCGTCTCTGTTAACTCAATCGCTGCCATTGACCGGATAGACGTCCAATCCGTTTGAAGTGGGAGTAGCAGAGCATTTGCAGCCAGTCTTTCCAATTTTCGGGGTATATACAGGTCACTTTCTGTTCAGTTTAGGGCATTTACAGGTCACTACCTGTTGAGTTTGATTCACTGTCTATTCATTTGGGGAGATATCCGGGTCACTCCCTCTTCTGTAACCCAAAATCAACAGGTAGTGACCCAGAAATACCCCAAAATCAACAGGAAGTGACTGAAAATCGACAGCAAATGACCTGAAATGCCCCAAAATTAAACTCATTGGTTGCCATAGACATCCATCCATTCATTTGAAGTGGGAGGGTGGCAACGAATGAATTAAAGTTCATTCGTTGCCACCCTCCCACTTCAAATGCATAATGAAAGTTCATTCGTTGCCACCCTCCCACTTCAAATGAATTGGACGACTACAAGTATAAACTCAATTTCCTTCACAGCAGAAGGATGAAAAGAGCTTGTTTTTCTGTTTATTGCATGTATAGTAAAAAAAAATTGTTTCCTGACATATGTATTATCTTGAGCCTTGTATCGCAAATCGTATCATATCGTGAGGTACCCAGAGGTTCCCAAGCCTAATATATACACAACTGGACTGGTCGCCAGTCAATGTCTGTCACGTGTACCGATTCCAAATGAAGTGTCCAATAGGTATATTTTGGATCATGTGCATTTGCAGTGCATAACATGAGGAAAAGAGGACAGCGGGTGCATAAATATTGTGTGTCGTGGTGGTGTGACGGTCAAGGGGGGTCAAGCAGTGTGTCTGCGGCATGGACGCTGCTCGCTCTGCATGTGAAAGTGTCGGCCTCAAAAGCCCAGTGGGGCACTCGAAATGCAGCATACGAGTCAATTGGTGGCGTGATTGGTGCTAATTGATCAGCGCACTTTATTACTGACGTGCTAATGAGCCAGATCGAGACGCCAGTTCATGTGAGTAATTGCTACCTAAAATCCCATGTTCTGGTTAGTAGGTCAAAGACTTTTTCCACTAGGAAATCACAGTCTAGAATCAAAGGAAACGTTTTGGTATCAGGTGAAA
Source organism: Corythoichthys intestinalis (assembly GCF_030265065.1). NCBI lineage: Eukaryota > Metazoa > Chordata > Actinopteri > Syngnathiformes > Syngnathidae > Corythoichthys > Corythoichthys intestinalis. The sequence continues at coordinate 27,470,355 of NC_080416.1, forward strand.
TAAAGAAAATGTTATTAATTTTATTAATAGTCATTGGAATTAGATTTCTGTGAAAAAAAATCAAAGATTTAAATTTTTAGGCCATATGACTCAGTACAACGTATGTTTGTGTTTTTCCTCAATTTATTCCTTTTAAAATTGGGCCTGAGGAGGCAAATGGTGCCACACCCGAGCAGCCACACTAAAACGGGTGGAGGCTTTTTAACATTTCCCTATCTGCATGGAGACGACCAAACACACACAGAAGGAGCCACAACAGTCATTCACACACAATACACACCACATACAGTGGGGCAAATAACTATTTAGTCAACCACGATTTGTGCAAGTTCTCCCACTTGAAAATATTAGAGAGGCCTGTAATTGCCAACATGGGTAAACCTCAACCATGAGAGACAGAATGTGGAAGAACCCCCCCCCCCCAGAAAATCAGTTTGATTTTTAAAGAATTTATTTGCAAATCATGGTGGAAAATAAGTATTTGATCAATACCAAAAGTTCATCTCAATACTTTGTTGGCAGTAACAGAGGCCAAACGTTTTCTGTAACTCTTCACAAGCTTTTTACACACTGTTGCTGGTATTTTGGCCCATTCCTCCATGCAGATCTCCTCTAGAGCAGTGATGTTTTGGGGCTATCGTTGGGCAACACGGACTTTCAACTCCCTCCATAAATTTTCTATGGGGTTGAGATCTGGAGACTGGCTAGGCCACTCCAGGACCTTGAAATACTTCTTACGAAGCCACTCCTTTGTTGCCCTGGTGTTTGGGATCATTGTCATGCTGAAAGACCCAGCCACGTCTTATCTTCAATGCCCTTGCTGATGGATGGAGATTTTCACTCAAAATCTCTCGATACATGGCCCCATTCATTCTTTCCTTTACACATATCAGTCGTCCTGGTCCTTTTGCAGAAAAACAGCCCCAAAGCATGATGTTTCCACCCTAATGCTTCACAGTGGGTATGGTGTTCTTCGGATGCAATTCAGTATTCTTTCTCCTCCAAACACGACAACCTGTGTTTTTATCAAAAAGTTCTATTTTGGTTTCATCTGACCATAACACATTCTCCCAGTCCTCATCTGGATAATCCAAATGCTCTCTAGCGAACCGCAGACTGGCCTGGACGTGTACTGGCTTCAACAGGGGGACACGTCTGGCAGTGCAGGATTTGAGTCCCTGGCGGCGCATTGTGTTCGTCATAGTAGCCTTTGTTACGGTGGTCCCAGCTCTCTGTAGGTCATCCACTAGGTCTCCCCGTGTGGTTCTGGGATTTTTGGTCACTGTTCTTGTTATCATTTTGACGCCACGGGGTGAGATCTTGCATGGATCCCCAGATCGAGGGAGATTTTCAGTGGTCTTATATGTGTTCCATTTTCTAATAATTGCTCCCACAGTTGATTTCTTTACACCAAGCGTTTTACATATTGCAGATTCAGTCTTCCCAGCCTGGTGCAGGTCTACAATTTTGTCTCTGGTGTCCTTCGACAGCTCTTTGGTCTTGGCCATAGTGGAATTTGGAGTGTGACTAACTGACCTTGTGGACAGGTGTCTTTTATACCGATTATGAGTTAAAACAGGTGCCATTAATACAGGTAACGAGTGGAGCCTCGTTAGACCTCGTTAGAAGAAGTTAGACTTCTTTGACAGCCACAAATCTTGCTTGTTTGTAAGTGACCAAATACTTACTTTCCACTCTAATTTGGAATTAAATTCTTTAAAAATCAAACAATGTGATTTTCTGTTTTTTTTTTTTTTCACATTCTGTCTCTCATGGTTGAGGTTTACCCATGTTGACAATTACAAGCCTATCTAATATTTTCAAGTAGGATAACTTGCACAATTGGTGGTTGACTAAATACTTGTTTGCCCCACTGTACACGGTGACCAGAGGTGGGTATAACGCATTACATTTACTCCGTTACATTTACTTAAGTAACGATTTGAGAAAAATGTACTTCTCTAAAGTAGTTTTACCACACAATACTTTTTACTTTTACTTGAGTAGATTTGTGAAGAAGAAACACTACTCTTCCTCTGCTAATTTGGGCTACACTAGTCCTTACATTTTTCCTCTTAATTGTACATATTGACGATATTTTTGCCGGAGATGCCGACAGTAGCTCTACCAGTTTCACCTATGACTCCATAATACTATTAAGAGGTAACAATGTTTTTTCTCCACCAGAAGGCACTCATGCTCTTTGGATGGTTAATGGGTCATCGTGTTCTGGTCTGAATTTGATGATTTTTGCATCATATTTTTGGCATAATATGGTCACGTAATTGGCTCAGCCAGGGATCGCTAACAACTGGGCCAAAGACAGGTAACGGTCTGTAGCGCATTTGCTACCGGGCCGCAAAGAATTAATAAATAATTTGTTAACGACCACAATCTGGCCTGTGCCTCTTGACTAATCTAAGTAGAGATTTACGTACATCGTTTTCTAGTGGTTGGCTGCCATTAATGGAGTGTCTGCACACTTATAGAAGCTCAGAATTAGTCAATGTAAACAGTAATTTTAGCTGCTGTTAATGTATGCGGCGGGCGGCAATGTATTTGGACAGCTTTTTTACTGGGAAAAGGCCACCTGTTGAGCCAGAGGAGAAGCCTACAACCAAGTCCATTTTGCTTAATATGTGGCTATAAGCTAGCAGGTTGGGGCCCACAGGGCTACTGTGGGATGAAAAAGTATCTGAACCCCTTTTGGAATTTCTCACATTTCCGCATAAAGTCACCATCAAATGTGATCTGATCTTTGTCAAAATCACACAGATGAAAAAACAGTGTCTGCTTTAACTAAAACCACCCAAACTTTAGGTTTTCATATTTTAATAAGGATACCATGCAAACAATGACATCGGCGGGAAAATAAGTAAGTGAACCCTCTGCCTAAGGAGGGCAATTGAAACCAATTTTTACCGAACAATTGAAGTCAGTTGTGTGCCCAATCACTGATCAGTGGTATCAAGCTGCCCTCCCCACGATAAAACACACCTGGAAAGAACTGTCTTGATGAGAAGCATTGTCTGATCATCATGGCTCGGTCAAAAGAGCTGTCTGAAGACCTGCGATCAACGATTGTTGATTTGTATAAAGCTGGGAAAGGATACAAAACCACCTCTAAAAGTCTGGATGTTCATCAATCGACAGTCAGAGAAGTTGTCTACAAATGGAGAGAGTATGGCACTGTTGCTTCTCTCCCAAGGAGTGGCCGTCCACCAAAGATGACACCAAGAGTTCAGCGCAGAATACTCAGAGAGGTAAAAAAGAACCCTAGAGTGTCTGCTAAAGACTTACAGACATCACTGGCACAGTCCAATATCTCTGTGCACACATCAACTATATCTAAAACTATGGCCAAGAATTGTGTTCATGGAAGGAGGAAGCCAGTGCTGTCTAAAAGCAACATTGTTGCTCGTTTAATGTTCGCAAAAAGGCACTTGGACACTCCACAGAAGTTTTGGCAAAATATTTTGTGGCTTGATTAAACCAGATTTGAATTGTTCGGGAGTAACACACAGCATCCTGTGTGAAGGAAAAATGGAACAGCTCACCAACATCAACACCTCATCCTCACTGTGAAGGTTGGTGGAGGGAGCATCATGATTTGGAGCTGTTTTGCTACCTCAGGGCCTGGGCAACTTATCATTAATGGAAGAATGAATTCAAAATTTTATCAGGACGTTTTGCAGGATAACCAGAGGCTGTCTGTTAGACAGTTGAAGCAAAAAAGAGGATTGATGCTGCAACAATCCTCTTCTTACACAGAAGTAAATGAACTTCTGAATGGTTTCAGAAGAACAAAATACATGTTCTGGAGTGGGCAAGTCAAAGTCCAGACTTGAACCGCATTGAGATACTGTGGCATGCCCTAAAGACAGCGATTCATGCCAGTCATCCCAGGAATCTGACTGAACTACAGCAGTTTTGTAGAGAAGAATGGGCCAAGATTAGTCCTGATCGATGTGCCAGACTGATCTGCAGCTACAGGAAGCGTGTAGTTCAAGTTTTTTCTGCCAAAGAGGGGGCCAAAAAATATTAAATGTGATGGTTCACTCACTTATTCCCCCCCCCCCCCCCCCCCTTCTGTCATTGTTTGCATACTATCCTCTTTAAAATATGAAAACCTATAAATGTTTGGGTGGTTTTAGTTAAAGCAGACAGTTTTTTCATCTGTGTGATTTTGTCAAAGATTACATTTGATGGTGATTTTATGAAGGAATGTGAGAAATTCCAAAAGGTTCAGATACTTTTTCATACCACTGTATAGCACAGTATTATAACTGTTCATATAGATGACGTTTTGCCGAGAAAAAAAAAAAACCATTATTTTAACTAAATCGGACATTGTAAGCAGTTACTCACAATGTTACTCATTGAGTAGTCTTTTCAGTGAAGACTTTTTTACTTGTACTGTACTTGAGTAAATTTTTGGATGACTACTTTTACTTGAGGAATTCTTTTTAGAAGTAACGCTACTCTGCTTGAGTAAAATGTTTGGCTTCTCTACTCATCTCTGACAGGGACAGACTCAAGAAACACAACACATATTCTTACAGCCACATGCACACAGACACCGCACACACACTCGTGACATTGGATGTCAGCTGGCCTGTAGGGAAAAGTTTCCTGTTCTTGTTTTGTGCTTGTGATGGAGTATGATGTCCCCCTTTTGTCCCCCTCTCCATGATGACATGTTTGATGAAGAAGGAGCCCCCTTGTCTGTCTCTTGTCAGGTCACATGATCAGATGATACAGAAGGGGGGGTGTACAAGGAGGCCAACACCAAGGCCAAGTGGAATGGGGGGGAGGAGAAAATGGGGGAGTACAAGGGGAGTGAAAGGGTCCTTTGTGATCAAAAGGCTTGTTTATTTTCCTTGTTGCGATGGCGAGCTGGCGTCCATTGCCGGACATTACGAGAGCTACGAGACCCCCGAGTCAATGTGGAAGAGCTGACATCTGCTCTAACTGGCACGATTGAGAATTGCTTCTTTTAAACTTTTTTAATATTACAACTTTTAATTGCCATTTAAATAACAGTATTGTTCAGATTCTAGATTACATGCTAGGCTAAGTACTAGCATGTTGTCACAGCAATATAATAATAATAATAAGTTATTGTAATTTATGAAAATTGTTTAATTCAGTTTTCCCCTATTTTCATCTTAAATATACTTATAGAATGAATTATTGTGCTGTAACCAACTAATTAGCTCATTTTAGTAAGCAATGAATGTGTCTAGTCCTGTGTGATATATTTAACAGCTAAAGTCGATCACTATTATTTTAAAACTCGATGTGGAAAAAGCGTTAGCGAGTTTATTTGGTATCGACCCAAGTGATAATTGGTTGTTTTAAACTTTTATAATATAACAACTTTTATTTGCCATACAAATGACAGTATTATTCAGATTCTAGATTACATACTAGGCTAAATGCTAGCATGTTGTCACGGCCATATGAATATAAATTATGCCACGTTAAACAAATTTAATGCCCATGCCCAACTGCAGATAGTTTCACACACACAAATTGTGAATAGTGTTGTCCGAGACTGACATTTTACCCGATAACCCGATATTGTCCAACTCTAAAAATCCGATACCGATATCAAGCTGATACCGACATAAGCAGAGGTGAAAGTGGCTAGAATTTCTTGCTGGAACCCCCCGACATGAAGGTCGCCACGGAGCCAGAAATTTTGTTTATTTATTTATTTTTGACTTTCTTTTGGGGGGGGGGGGGCTGGGGGGGGGTCCAAACCTATTTAAACTGCTGAAATTCAAAGAAAACTGTTTTAGCACAGTTATTTCTATAACACATACAGAAACTGATTTTTATTCAAAATTGTATTTTTTTAATGATTTGCAAAATAAAAGTTAACAAAAACAGCAATAACCCCAACCTCCATCTCCTAATTTTTTATTTTCCTTCATTTCCTCACATTCTAAATGCCAAATCTCAATTTTAACTACTTAAGAACATAGGATATACATTAAAATTGAAGTTAATGTGAACATTTACTTAAAAAAAAAAAAAAAATATATATATATATATATATATATATATATGTAACATACATTCAGAAAAATAAAGCACAAATGACTTATATTATGCAGAGTGAAACAGAATATATTTTGAAGATCGCGCAAACATTGACTATTTTAAATCATAAGGAAATGAATAAGCAGCCTAACATAAATGAACAAATATAAGTCAAAAGTGCACATTGACAGCTAAGATGTTCTGAACCTCCCCATCAGAGCAAATAAAACTAAATATGATAAATAAGCCTCCTCAACTCTTTCGTTGCTCTTAAAGATTTGATCCATTTTATGTTAGTATGTCAGCCAATTGAACGGATAAATGAGTCCAGACGTTTTGATTTGAACATTGACGTGACTCATCATCGTCAGACTCAGATTACTGCAGCACCTGAGGAAACCTCCATGCCGTCCATGGAATAAAATCAATAACAAATATTGATGGAAACGGATTACGCTACACAAGCACTTTATTATGCTTGTTGTTAACACTTGTGTATGTAAATCTGATGTTGGTAGATTGTTTTCTTCTTGGAGCTGAAGTAAATGCATGTGTGGCAGCTTAGCTTTTTTTTTTTTTTTTTTTTTTTTTTTGTACATAGCGTTTTGACAGTTTCTGTCATATTTTCGGAATCAAAGCACCATGTACTGGAACAGCATTCCGGCCCTGAATCTTATACCGGAACAGCATTCCGGCCCCGAATCTTATACCGGGACTGCGTTCTGGCCATGAATCTTATACCGGAACTGCGTTCCTGACCGTTCTGGCCCACTTTCACCACTGGACATATGCAGTGGTGGACTTCACATACTATGGGTAATTTTATTGTGATGCCCCACTGGATACTTTGATAATTATAAACATAACAACTTCAAGGTTTTCCAATAAGCATTGTGTGAAAAATTCTGCGCACTCGTCACTTAGCTAGTGGTGAATAGAAACAATGTGTGGTGATGCGTATTGGCTACCAAAGTGTCCTGCAAGTGGAAACCACAGCCAGAGTGACGTGTGCATCAAAGTTGCCAGGACAAGTGGGGCCTCCATGGGCAGCCCCATTCTCCTAGGAGTAGGGCCCGTTTGACAGCCGAAAAAGCCCAACCTGATGAAAGCTAAATAGATTGCGCCCATTCCGTCGCGTAAGTGACTTGGATTACCACACAGCTCATGTTCGTGGTTTAGTTTTTTCCTCCCGCATCGTAAAATGCTCCAATTCTATCCCAGCTGAGCACACTGTAGAGGCTGACAGGCTTTCTCAGCAGCAGAAAATGAGTTCTAACGCCCGTCTGCACAATCTGCGACTAGCTGACCACCAATTGGTGCAGAATTGAAGAATAACATTGCTGCCTAGGTTTCAAGTGTCAGAAATCAATGTGTCAATGCATGAACCGCTTGCCACGGCTCGTTTATTTCGGGCAAGCTAGCCAGCAGTGGTGATGGCTTAGCCCAGTTTTGTAGCTAGTCATCCGGGGGCCCAAAATACGGCACTTTTACAACTAAGTCAATAATTGACCTTAGGTTAACTATGACTAAAGGTGCAGTATATTAGAGGTAAGGGTGACACAATATCGAAATAGTGATATATCGTTATACTTCGTATCACAAAAGGTCATCGACATGCTACTGCCAAGAATTGATATATCGTTTTGAAAAGGTTTTACTGTTTGAAAAAATAAAAAATAAACCAGAGGGGCGGAGCTGTCAACTGATCACCACCTGGTATTGTTGGCTCCGATGGCGGGGAAGATGCTGGCCAGACCTGGCAGGCCCAAACCTATTGTGCGGGTCTGCTGGGAATGTCTGGCAGAATTCCCTGTAAGAAAGAGCTTGAACACCCACCTCTGGTAAACTTCTCCCTTGTCCCGGGGAAGGTGGAGGACACTGAGTCTGAGTGGGTCATGTTCCGCACATCCATTGTTGAGGCGGCCTATCGGAGCTGTAGCCGTGAGGTGGTTGGTGCCTGTTGTGGCGGCAATCCCCTAACCTGCTGGTGGACACCAGCGGTAAGGGATGCCACCAAGCTGAAGAACGAGGACTACCGGACCTTCTTGGCCTGTGGGACTCCAGAGGCACCTGACAGGTACTGGCTGGCCAAGCGGACTGCAGCTTGGGCAGTTGCCGAGGCAAAAACTTAGACATGAAAGGAGTTTGGCGAGGCCATGGAAAATGACTTCCGGATGGCTTCGAGGTAATTCTGGTCCACCATCCGGCGTCTGAGGAGAGGAAAGCAGTGCACCATTAACACTTTGTGAAGTGAAGATTGGGTACTGATGACCTCGACTAGGGACATAGTGAGTCAGTGGGGATAAAACTTTGAAGACCAACCACCAACGCGCCTTTCTTTGAGGAAGCAGAGTTTGGGGACTTCGAGGTGGGCTGTGTGGTCTCTGCGGTTGAAGTCACTGAGGTGGTTGGAAAACTCCTCTGTAGCAAGGCCCCGGGGGTCGATGAGATCCGCCCGGAGTTCCTAAAGGCTCTGGATGTTGTTGGGCTATTGTGACTGACAGACTGTGCCTCTGGATTGGCAGACCAGGGTGGTGGTCCCCCTTCTTAAAAAGGAAGACCGGAGGGTGTGTTCCAATTATAAAGGGATCACACTCCTCAGCCACCCCGGTAAAGTCTATTCAGGGGTGCTGGAGAGCAGGGTCCGTCGCGAAGTCGAATCTCAGATTCAGGAAGAGCAGTGTGGTTTTTGTCCTGTCCGTGGAACAGTGGACCAGCTCTACACCCTCAGCAGGGTACAGTCTAACAGTCAACCAGTCTACATGTGTTTTGCGGATCTGGAGAAGGCGTTCGATCGTGTGCCTCGGGAAGTCCTATGGGGGGTAAGGGCTGTTTGGTCCCTTTACGACCGGTGTCAGAGTTTGGTCTGCATTGCCGGCAGTAAGTCCAATTCTTTCCCAGTGAGCGCTGGACTCCGGCAAGGGGTGCATGGGAGTTTGCATGGGAGTTTGCCCAACCAGTCTACATGTGTTTTGTGGATCTGGAGAAGGCGTTCGACCGTGTGCCTTGGGGAGTCCTGTAGGGGGTGCTCCGGGAGTATGGGGTACCGAGTCCCTTGGTAAGGACTGTTCGGTCCCTATATGACCGGTGTCAGAGTTTGGGCCACATTGTTGGCTGTCAGTCGAATTCGTTCCCAGTGAGGATTGAACTCAACCAAGGCTGCCCTTTGTCACTGATTCTGTTCATATTTTTTATGGACAGAATTTCTAGGCGCAGCCAAAGCATTGAGGGGGTCCGGTTTGGTGACTTTAGCATTGTATCTCTGCTTTTTGCAGATGATGTGGTGCTGTTGGCGTCATCAAGCCATGACCTCCGACTCTCACTGGAGCGGTTCGTAGTCGACTGTGAAGCGGTGGGGATGAAGATCAGCACCTCCAAATCCGAGAACACGATCCTCCGTTGGAAAAGGGTGGAGTGCCCTCTCCGGGTCCGGGATGAGATCCTTCCCCAAGTAGAGGAGTTCAAGTATCCTGGGGTTTTGTTCACGAGTGAGGGCAGGAGGGAGCGGGAGACAGACAGGCGGATTGCTGCAGCGTCTGCAGTAACGCGGACTCTGCTCTGGTCCGTAGTGGTGAAGAAGGAGCTACCAGTCGATCTACATTCCTACCCTCACCTAAGGTCACGAGCTGTGGGTCGTGACTGAAAGAACAAGATCCCGGATACAAGAGGCCAAAATGAGTATACCTCTGCAGGGTGTCCGGGCTCCTCTTAGAGATAGCGTGAGAAGCTCGGTCATCCGGGTGGGACTCAGCGTCGAGCCTCTATTCTTCCGCGTTGAGAGGAGTCAGCTGAGGTGGCTCGGGTATCTGGTTCAGATGCCTCCTGGACGCCTCTTTGGAGAGGTGTTCCAGGCGTGCCCCACCGGCGGGAGGCCCTGGCGACAACCTAGGACACGCTGGAGAGAAAATCATCAAGAAGAGACCACTAAATGCCCCAAAATTAAACCCCGCCATAGATGTCCAATCCATTTGAAGTGGGCTGGGCAGAGTATTCGCAGCCTGTCTTTTAGGGGTATTTACATGTCACGTTCTGTTTATTTTAGGACATTTACAAGTCCCTTCCTTTTGAGTTGAGTCACTGCCTCTTAATTTGGGGAGCTTCCCATGTCACTTCCTGTACTGTAACCCAAAATCAACAGGAAGTTAACACATAAATGCCCCAAAGTCAACAGGAAGTGACCCAGAAATACCCCTAAGTCAATAGGAAATTACTGATAATCAACAGCAAATGACCAGAAATGCACCAAAATTAAACTCTTTGGTTGACATCGACCCCCATAGGCATCCAATCCGTCCCACTTCAAATGGATTGAACATATAGTAGAGATGTAAATAGCTTGTTGTTCTGTTTATTAGTTGTATTGTTAAATGATTTCCTGACCGATATGTCGATAATTGTTGTATCGCCATATTGTGAGATTATTATTGTAAGCCTTGCAAAATCGTATCATACCGTGAGTTACCCAGAGGTTCCCACTCCTAATGGCGTACCGCACGCATGCTATTTTTAGACCGTGACGTACCATCGTAAAGCGGAAGTAATGCCGAAGTGGGACATTATAGACCTGCCCTCGCATAGAAACAACGTAATTTGTGCTACTTTTCGCCGGTAATATTTCAAAAACGAACATGGCGATCACGCATAGCTTTTTTGGAACTTGTAGAAACGACTCTAGACATTACGACACATGAAGGATGTTTTCTTCATACGTTTCCGGAAACCAAAAACTCGGGAGGAAAAAATGTGAAGACCGAATCAACTTGCGCAGACTTTAACACCAGCTCGGTGAATCCATTCACATTTCATATGCAGTAAACATTTTGTTGGGTTGGCATGGTCTTTAAGAGGACAAAGAGATAAGCCATTTTTATATTTTTAACTTACTTTTTTAGCGTAACGTTGTGCCATACTGCTTCTGTCTGACAATGAATGACCTGAAAAGAATTACAATGGTATCTGACTGCCTCTGTTACCATTTCTGTTGTATATATATATATATATATATATATATATATATATATATATATATATATATACATAAAAAACAACTTTAGTAAGGGGGAAGTGTAAATAAATTATAGAATTGAGATTTGTTATCATTGAAAAAATTAAAAATGTTCGTTGGCGGTCACTGAGTAGCATTTGCGATCGCTACACAAAGCTAACTAAATTACCCCCAAGAACGGTCAGAGACGTAGAACAACCAGAGGATACATAAGAAAGACAGGGCTGATGGTAAAGGATAGCTTGTTGAAACAGCAGAATGTCATTGTCAGTCGTGTCGATAAAAAAGCTAAGGCTATGCTAGGTTTTCAGCCTTTGACACTCAAGCCATCTCTTTAACTGAACATTTTTATGTTCTTCCACATCTTTGCCAGTGAATTTGGCACCAGGCACATCATTTTCGGAGAGAATTGGTAGGTTTAGCTCTGTAAACATCTCCTTCGTACACGATTTCCATTCATTTCCTATAAGGGACGAACGGTGGCTTGTCCCTACTTAGCAACTGTAGCTAATGTCATGAATATTACTGAGCGGAAGTGACGTGTTGCTTGCGGTACGCCATTGGGGTGGAAGAATTCACAAACTTTTCAGTAAAACAGTGTGCTTTGCCTATACTCACTACTTTTTGTAAGAACTTCCTGCCACAATACACTTCTGCAAAGACCCACAATGCTCGCGTTGGAATCTCAAACAGGAAACGATGGTGCGTGTGGCTCACCTAGAATGATTGAGGTGTGCTAAAGTGACATTCCGGCAGTAGGGAATGCCGAGTGTCATCTGTGTGCTTCACTTCCTGCGAGTGTTTGTACATTTCCTGTGACATGTATAGTCTAGTGTCCTGCTGTTGTGTGTCACCTCGAACTACATCGTGCTAATTCCTGGAATTTCCATTTTATTCATCCATAGATTAAGTGCAGAAATGTTATTTTTTCCACGCGTTCTATTTTAAACCTTGGACTAACTTTTGTTGTGTTTGCAATCAATCCCTGCTGCGCGCGAGCACGCGTACATGTGCTAATGTATCAAATGTTGGGTGGAGCAGGGTGGGCTTGGACGCTTCCGTGACTTGGCCTGCTATGTGTTTGCGTAGGTTTGGCTCTACGTGCACGCGTGTCTATAGGCCTCTGTGTCTATTTAGCCTCTTGTTTTTGGCTGCGATGGCAACAGACATCACAGTGGGACCGCCGAGGTCGCCGCGCTCGCCAAACTGCAGCCCGCCGTCCCGCCACAAGTAGGAGAACAAGGATGAAAAGGAGGAGGAGAAAGGTTGAAGACACAAACATGTCCTCTTTAAAGTGACAACAATCAAAACATTTTAAGTTACATTTTGTAACCTCACAAGCTGAGCGGAACTGTTGAGGAAATTTGCATATGAAATGAGCACGCACACACACAGTGCAGCAGTGTGAGTCAGTACACAAGACAAACCCTCATTTACATGCAGTGACTGCAAGGAACAAACACACACATACGTACGCCCACTAAACTGGTGCCCCACTGCAACACACTCTCTCTCCCACACACACACACTACTGATAAATACTCCAAGTGTAGTTAATTAAGTGATCTGAAAATCCTGGTTTTAAAAAAAAAAACAAAAAAAAAAAAAAACAAGAAGAAGAAGAAAATAGTGTACTTAGCCATGTTTTTTTCAGTTAATGCATAGGCGGGGTTTGACTTTTGGGGCACGGGAGGGACAACATGTTGATGACCCCGAAACGTAGTGTCAGCATTAAAATTAACTTACAAGAATATTTATAATAATAAGTTGACATTGAGCGTTTTTTGTTTCCCATTATTCTTGAGGGGAATTCTAAATCTAAATTCTAAATACTTTTCGCCAAGATCGTCATCCACTGAATATGGAACGCCCGCCGGTGTCGTGCCAATGTAGTTACCCCAGTCAAAAATTGTATGCCCTGGGCGGAACCATATGGAGGTAGATTTGTGTCTTTATTCTTCAATCAAAAGAAAGTTGCTTCAATAAAAAAAAAAGTTGCTTCAATCAAAATATATATTTTCAATTAAAAAAAAAAAACTCGCTTCAATTTAAAAAAATGTGTTTGAATGCAAAAATAAATTTGAAACTCAAAAAAATGCACATGAAAGCTATTTTTCTTGGGGGATTTTTTTTTTTTTTTTTTGGAAGCAACTTTTTTGCTTGAAGTAATGTTGATAAGAGTTTGGCCACATTTTGGCTACTACGTTTTTGGCTTTATTATTCAATCAAAAAATAAGTTGCTGCAAAAATATATATATTCAAAAAGAAAAATCACTTCAATCAAAAAAAATTTCAATCATAGAAAATGTTTTTGAATGTGAAAAAAATATTTGAGATTGAAAAATTTGCATTTGAACACTTAATTTTTCATTGAAAAAGTTTGATTAAAGCAATCCTTTTTGTGTTTGGGCCATATTGTCGGTAGGACATTTGTTTCTAAATCATTCAATCCCCAAAAAATGTTGCTTCAATCAAAAAACATACTTTCAATCAAAGAAAAAAATCATTTGAAAAATAAAATTGCCCTCGCCTATTTTTTTTTTTTTTTTTTTTTGGGGGGGGGGGGGGAAATTATATGCAAAGCAAATGACCATCTAAGGTGCGAGTCACATGATCTGTTCCAAAAAATAATTTTGACTCATTATAGAAATATATTCATTTGTTCATTTCATTCATTTTTGTTGCAGTTTTATTGCTTTACAACTTTTATATATCGGAAAGTATAATACAATATAATAAATATAATATAATATAATATAAGAAACTTAAAATCCACTTATGAGTTAATGTATTATTTGAAATATGTTTAAATATGAAAAAGTGTGTTCAAAAGTTGGATGGGAAAAAATCATACATAATTTAATGAGTGGAGGGAGAAGCGATGATGAATTATGTACACGACAAAAATGTCAAGAAAAAGCAAAATGTGACCCGTTTAATTTCCCGCCATCAGAATTTGGCGAATCATGGCTTTCTGGCGCTCTCTAGTGGAAAAGAACCGCATTGCAAGCTTTATTTTCTTTAACCTTCAGATCAGTGCTTCTCGTTTCGCTCTTCTCAGGAACAAGTAAACGTTTCGTCTCCCCCAACTCTATGCCGCCACTGTAGATAGGATCATTTGTCTATAAAATTATTATCAGTACACCTCGCATAACACTGTATCCTTGTTAAAATGAAAGAAAAAATGTAATTTCAGGGCTACAGACTAACATTTTTAACTAGGAGCACAGTGGCCCCCTAACTTTAACTAAAATTTTAGAGACTAATAAATGACTAAGACCGTAAGGCAAGGCAAGGCAAATTTATTTATATAGCACAATTCAACACAAGGTAATTCAAAGTGCTTTACATCACATGAAGATCATAAAAATCACATTTAAATCAACACAACGTAAAAACCAAGACAAAAGATCGCATTTAATCATAGAATAAAAAATAAATAAATAAATAAATAAATAAATAAATAAATAAAACAAAAATAAAAATAAAACAAAAACTACTACTACTAATAATAATTGAAATCAGCAATGGAGATAAGCACAAGAGGAATAGAAAACAGGTAGATTGAAATATATAGACAGTTATGGATATGCAGTGCTAAACAAAAGCGTTTTTAGCCCTGATTTAAAAGAGCTAACAGTTTGAGCATACTTCAGACGTTCGGGTATCTTGTTCCAGTGGTGAGGAGCATAATAACTAAATGCTGCCTCACCCTGCTTGGTTCTTGTTCTTGGAACATGCAGAAGACTGGTTCCAGACGACCTTAGGGGTCTAGATGTCTCATAGGAATCTAACAAGTCAAGCATGTATTTTTTTCCAAGGCCATTAAGTGTTTTGTAGACGAGCAGTAGTATTTTATAGTCTATCCTTTGACTCACTGGAAGCCAGTGTAGCGATTTCAAAACCGGTGTAATGTGGTCCAGCTTCCTTGTATTTGTGAGGACTCTGGCTGCAGCATTCTGTACTAGCTGCAGCTTCCTGACTAATTTTTTTTATCAAGACCTGTAAATATACCGTTGCAATAGTCCAATCTGCTGAAAATGAATGCATGCATAAGTTTTTCCATGTCTTGTTGAGTCAGAAGCCCCTTAATTCTGGTTATATTTTTTAGGTGGTAATAAGCGGATTTAGTGACGGACTTTAGATGGCTATCAAATTTTAGGTCTGAGTCAATAGTTACGCCAAGGTTTCTGACTTGATTTGTAGCTGTAAGTGACATTGTCCTAAGTTGCCTGCTTATCTCTGACCTTTTCTTTTTTGGCCCAAAAATGATCACCTCTGTCTTCTCCACATTTAACTGGAGAAAATTCTGGCACATCCATTCATTGATTTGATGAATGCATTTACTCAGGGAGACTAAGGGACTATAATCATGTGGGGACACAGAAATGTACAGTTGTGTGTCATCTGCATAGGCGTAATAGGAGATGTCATACTGTTCCATTATCTGAGCTAACGGAAGCATATAGATGTTAAATAAGAGTGGTCCAAGAACTGCCCCTTGAGGGACTCCACACGTGAATTTGGTTCGTTCTGACTGATACTTTCCGATTGACACAAAGAAATCCCTATCATGTAAATAGGATGTGAACCACTGAAGAATAGTGTCAGTAAGCCCTACCCACTGTTCCAATCTGCTGAGTAGTATGTTGTGATCAACCGTGTCAAATGCGGCGCTGAGATCCAATAGTAGCAGAACAGATGATTTGCCAGCATCGGTATTCCGACGAATATCATTTAGGACTTTGATAAGCACGGTCTCGGTGCTGTGTTGTGGGCAAAATCCAGATCCAGAAACACTGTAGGCAGAGTTTGACTTTTGGGGCGGTGGGGGGGGACAACACTGAAACGCAGTGTCAGCAATAAAATTAACTTACAAGAATATTTATAATAATAAGTTGACAATGGGCGTTTTTTTGTTTCCGATCATTCTTGAAGGGAATTCTAAATCAGACTGCTTAGGCAATACTTTTAGTCAAGATTGTCATCCATTGAATTTGGTACCCCCGCTGGTGTCGTGCCAATGTAGTTACACCAGTCAAAAATTGTATCCCCTGGGAGGAGCCATATGGAGGTAGATTTGTGTTTTTATTATTTAATCAAAAATAAATTTGAAACTCAAAATAATGCATGTGAAAGCTATTTTTCTTTGATTTTTTTTTGTTTTTGTTTGGAGTCGTTTTTTTTTTTTTATTGAACCAACTTTTTTGATTGAAGTAATGTTAATTTGTGTTTGGGCCACATATTGGCTAGGATGTTTTTGCCTTTATTATTCAATCAAGAAATAAGTTGCTTAAAAAATATATTTTCAAAAAGAAAAATCACTTCAATCAAAAAAAAAAAAAAAAATTCAATCATAGAAAACGTTTTTAAATGTGAAAAAATATTTGAGATTGAAATATTTGCATTTGAACACTATAGTTTTTTGATTGAAAAAGTTTTCTTTGAAGCAATCCTGTTTTTTTGTTCGGGCCATATTATGGGTGGGACAGTTGTGTCTAAATCATTCAATTCCAAAAAAGTTGCTTCAATCAAAAAAAAAAAAAAAAAATTTTTTTTAAATCAAAGAAAAAAATCATTTGAAAAATAAAACTGCCCTCCCCTATTTTTTAAAAAATTACATGCAAAGCAAATGACCGTCTAAGGTGCTAGTCACATGATCTGTTAGACAAAATGCAGCCAGCCACGATGAGTGAGGATGATGACCCAGGACTGCTTCATGACAAATTCAGTTTTAAAAAGCTGCCTAATGGAAATCTGGATAAAACAAAAGTTGTGTGCACATACTGCTGTGATGAACTGTCCTTCCATCGAAGCACAACCAGCCTAAAGTACCACCTTCGGGCAAAGAATATCTTCGCTAGTGTTAGCAATGACGCTAACACCGCAAAAACAAGCCGCAGTCATCAAGCTACACTGGCAGAATGCGGACTCGGACTTGTCAACAAAAGGACAACAAGTAGGTTGACTACTGCTATCGCTAGATGGGTAGCCAGAGACTGTAGACCCATTACCTTAGTCAAAGACAAGGGCCTTGAAAATCTCATCCAGATAGCATCGGGCGACCCAACATACAGAACACCTTCACGGGCAACTATTGCCACAAAAATTCATGAACTTTTTGAAAATTAAAAGGCAACGAAGGTGGAGCAACTAGCCAGAGTTACGTTTGTTGCACTGACAGAAGACCACTGGACAAAAAAAAAAAGGGTATGACTGGCTAACTTAAGCAGTGTTTCTAAACACCTTTAGACACATTTTAGTGTAATGTTTTTCAGTTAAGTGTGTGAAAATTGACAAATTATTATTTTTTAAAATTTCACACAGCTTTCAGGCCATTTAGTGTAAAACTGCAAATGCTGCATTTATTTGTGTGAAATGTTTAATTTAACAGACAAGTTGTTTACACATTTTTTGAAACACTAATTATTGTTACTGTATTGTGCTTGTCTGCTCTTTAAGTTGGCAGTTAATTTTGGGCAATATGCTAAACGGTACTTGAGCCACATTGTTAGTCTGAGGCACTTTAATCTGTTAAATTCTTTTCTGTATAATACTGACAATTGATTTTATTTTATACGAGCTATGAGTTGTTAAATAAAATTTTAAAACTCTATTTGGTTAAGTATTAATTTATTCATACATCATACATTTCATCTGAAAACAAATTTTAAGTCAATTATAGTATTTTCCTAGATTTTTTTTCCTGAAGAGCAACTTTATTCATTCCGAGGGAAATGTGATTAATCATGATTAATCACACAGTTGACATATGATTAACGACATTACATTTTTTAATCATTTGACAGCACTAATATATATATATATATATATTTTACTAAATGGTTTTTAAGACCTTCAAAAGTTTTAAACACGTTACTGTCCCACCGAATTATTTTTAAACAGGAAAAAAGTAAAAAAACGCTTGTCATGATTAAATGCTTCATTGAGTGAGTCCACTCAAATCTGCTCAAGCTGCTCACTTACACACAATAAGTTACCACAGCAACCGTTTAACAAGTTAATGATGATTGACGCATGCGGTGCTATGAAGCTTCGGCTTTCAGGTGTCTGTAGCAAGAGCAAACATTAAACGTCTGAGGCACTTTAATCTGTTAAGCTCTTTTCTGTATAATACTGACTATTTTATTTTATGCTAGCTATGAGTTGTTAAATAAAATTTTAAAACTATTTGGTTAAGTATTAATTCATTCATACATCATACATTTCATCTGAAAACAAATTTTAAGTCAATTATAGTATTTTCCTAGATTTTTTTTTCCTAAAGAGCAACTTTATTCATCCCGAGGGAAATGTGATTAATCATGATTAATCACACAGTTGACATATGATTAACGAGATTAAATTTTTGACAGCACTTATATGTTTTTTTTACTAAATGGTTTTTAAGCAGTTCAAAAGTTTTAAACACGTTACTGTCCCACCGAATTATTTTTAAACAGGAAAAAAGTAAAAAAAAATGCTCGTCATGATTAAATGCTTCATTGAGTGAGTCCACTCAAATCTGCTCAAGCTCCTCACTTACACACAATAAGTTACCACAGCAACTGTTTAACAAGTTAATGATGATTGACGCATGCGGTGCTTTGAAGCTTCGGCTTTCAGGTGTCTGTAACAAAGGCAAACATTAAACGTCTGTCAATCATTATGAACTATAATAAGCAACTTCAGTGCACTGCCTGACCAACAAAGAGTAGCAGGAGGGAGAGTGAGACGACGTGATCAGCTCGGGATGGCTCATCTGTATTTATTTTTTTATTTTTTTAACTGGAAAAAAAATAAATCCGTGATGGACTGAAGTTTGAAGCGCGAAGTAGCAAGGGATCACTATACGTTACGTTTATGATGTCAGTACGATTTCAAGAAAACAACTTCACCGACCTAATTTTGACCCACTTATAATCCTGAGAAAAAAATAGTAACCAAAAAACTCGTATTAGTGCATTTATAGAAATAACACTAAAGAAAAAAATGCGATTTATGAAAGATTTGAAATCAAATTTAGTATATAGAATGCAATTCAAGACCAACATTATAACACAAAATAGCAAAATGTTCGTTTAAAAATAGAATAAAAAAAAAACCAAAATATTTACGTTTATACAAAGTTACATTTCACAAACATTGAGATGAAAAGTGGACTGGGCTCACCTCTTCTTGACACCTGTTTACTGAAGAGCTCCATTCACACATTGCCTACGTGTGTGTATGTGTGTGCTAAGACTCTGCCGACCTGCGGTTCCGACCCGCTCGTTGCCAGAAGACATGCTAACTGGAAGCGCACACGCACACAAGAGGGCCACCCAGAACGGAGCTTCATGGGACCACCCCAACCGACACTGGCAGCATTCTATCACGAAACACAGACACAAAAGTTTGGGTGTTGCAAAGGCTGGAGGACACAGTGGGCAAGGTTTCTTCTTTCATCCAGATGCTAAAGTCCAAAGGGCTGTCAAACGCTCCATCAGAACCTCACACATCCAAGATGTCACCTTCAGGGTTTGAGCGTTGCAGCATTTGGCGTCGGTGTCTGATCTGACCTCGTATGAAATATCCACGAAAAGGCCACCGGGATCCGGGAGGACAAGATGCGTCAAAGTTAAAACATCTAAAGGTGAAAAAGTTTGGGCACTTTTTGTCTGAAACTTGTGGAGTGTACAGTGTGCAGTACATTTTGCTCATGGCTAAAGGAAGCTGGTTTGAATCCTGTACCTGTGGTGAACTGAATGTGTATGTATGTGTGTGTGTGTATATACAGGGGAGAACAAGTACCCATTGCCACTGTATCAAATACTTGTTCTGAACAAGTATTTGATACACTGCCAATGGGTTTTCCCATTGCCACTGTATATATATATATATATATATATAAATATTAGGGCCGACAAAATTATCGCGTTAACGGGCGGTAATTAATTTTTTAAATTAACCACGTTAAAATATTTGACGCATTTAACGCACATGCCCCACTCAGATTAAAATGACAGCACAGTGTAATGTCCACTTGTTACTTGTGTTTTTTTGGTGTTTTGTCATCCTCTGCTGGCGCTTGGGTGTGACTGATTTTATGAGTTTCAGCACAATGAGCATTGTGAAATCATTGACATCAACAATGGCGAGCTACTAGTTTATTCTTTGATTGAAAATTTTACAAATTTTATTGAAAACGAAAACATTAAGAGAGATTTTAATATAGCATTTCTATAACTTATACTAACATTTATCTTTTAAGAACTACAAGTCTTTCTATCCATGGATCGCTTTAACAGAATGTTAATGTTAATGCCATCTTGTTGATTTGTTGTTATAATAAACAAATACAGTACTTATGTACCGTATGTTGAATGTATATATCCGTCTTGTGTCTTATCTTTCCATTCGGACTAAATTTACAGAAAAAATATGGCAAATTTTATAGATGATTTGAATTGCGATTAGTTACGATTAATTTTTAAGATGTAATTAACTCAATTAGAAATTTTAATCATTTGACAGTCCTAACATATTCAGTATATGCATATACATATACACACACACACATATATATATATGTATACATATACATACATATACTGTATATATTATATATATACTATATATGGCGGAAAGTACTAAGGTGACTTGAAGTTCTGCTCTGAGACCCCCAATTTGGCCAAATTTTAAAAATGTCCTATATGCATGTGTAATACAATTTGGGAAGCTTAAAATCTCAATTTTCTCGGGGAAACAAAAATTTTGAACAGCACGGCATTTAAAAAAATAAAAAAATTACACACCAAAACCCTAACTGGAGGCGAGAGCACGCGAGAGCAGAATTTAAGATGCCACAATTTTAACGAGATATTATCGCGTACTTACCTTGTTTTGATCCAGAAACTCCATGTAGCATGTATCACCGAATGTCAAGACACAGCTGTGAATGGCCACAGCCGGATTTTTTGGGGATTTTATGGGTGAAACATGGTGATAAAACAAGGATCGTGATGCAGAAATCGCAGACAACAAGGAGTGGTCGAGATTTTCTTTTTCATATATTTACCCTTTTAAACATTATTTTTCAATTTTTCTTTGTTTGGATCGATTATTTTTCATCTAACATATCGGGGAAAATGCGACAGTAAAAAAAAAAACAAAAAAAAAACAACTAAGCGTTAGTTATGAGGTAGATATCCGTGACTTATTTACAGACACCAACTATTGCATTGTGACGTAATTTGTTTAAAAGTTTAAAATATGCGAGTGAATAATTTTAAAATTAAAAAAATTGTTTGTTTTTTTTAAACTCATCAATTAATGATTCTAAGCTAAAAATGACAGATATTTTGAATAATAAACATACACTGTGTATATACAGTGCCTTGCAAAAGTATTCGGCCCCCTTGAACCTTGCAACCTTTCGCCACATTTCAGGCTTCTCTGTCCCAGTCTCAGGTCTTGTGCAGATACCAACTGGTTTTCTTCCAGAATGTTCCTGTATTTGGCTGCATCCATCTTCCCGTCAATTTTAACCATCTTCCCTGTCCCTGCTGAAGAAAAGCAGGCCCAAACCATGATGCTGCCACCACCATGTTTGACAGTGGGGATGGTGTGTTCAGGGTGATGAGCTGTGTTGCTTTTACGCCAAACATATCGTTTTGCATTGTGGCCAAAAAGTTCAATTTTGGTTTCATCTGACCAGAGCACCTTCTTCCACATGTTTGGTGTGTCTCCCAGGTGGCTTGTGGCAAACTTTAAACGAGACTTTTTATGGATATCTTTGAGAAATGGCTTTCTTCATCTCTGATCAGTTTTCTCCTTGTTTGAGAAGAAAGTTTGGAAGGACGGCCGGGTCTTGGTAGATTTGCAGTGGTCTGATGCTCCTTCCATTTCAATATGATGGCTTGCACAGTGCTCCTTGAGATGTTTAAAGCTTGGGAAATCTTTTTGTATCCAAATCCGGCTTTAAACTTCTCCACAACAGTATCTCGGACCTGCCTGGTGTGTTCCTTGGTTTTCATAATGCTCTCTGCACTTTAAACAGAACCCTGAGACTATAACAGAGCAGGTGCATTTATACGGAGACTTGATTACACACAGGTGGATTCTATTTCTCTTTAGGACAACATTGGATCATTCAGAGATCCTCACTGAACTTCTGGAGTGAGTTTGCTGCACTGAAAGTAAAGGGGCCGAATAATATTGCACGCCCCACTTCTCAGTTTTTTATTTGTTAAAAAAGTTTAAATTATCCAATAAATGTTGTTCCACTTCACGATTTTGTCCCACTTGTTGTTGATTCTTGACAAAAAAATTAAATTTCATATCTTTATGTTTGAAGCCTGAAATGTGGCGAAAGGTTGCAAGATTCAAGGGGGCCGAATACTTTTTCAAGGCACTGTATATATATATATATATATATAAAAATTAATTTTCCGAGAGAAGAAAATAAACAGTAAATATGTTCTGACTTCACTTCTAAGAAACATGAAGTCAATACACATGATTCAATTTTACATTGGTAATTGACTGCCATACCTCCCACTTCACATGGATGGGACATCAATCCCTCTCAATGGCAACCGATGAGTGAACGTCAGGCTAAATGTACAAAGAAAACAAGTCGAGACGTGAGGTCTTTGGTCTAAATCCGAACTTTATTCCTAACACTTACAGGTTTGCTTGGAACGCCCCTACCCAGAAACAACAGGCACACACCAGGCGACGTGTTCAGGGCCGCCGCCGAAACTCAGACAGAAGAACATCCGCGCTGGAAATAAAACCCCCCAAAAAATCGCGTCACATTATCGTCATCGAGCTTTTCGGAGTGGCCTTTGTTACATCGCCATCCATAATCATCATCATAAATAGAAAGACATGAATCTACGTTACAAGAAAGTAAAGATCGAGTGGAGTTCTTTGGTTTTGACTCTTGAGGTTTTTCTTTAGCGGTAAAATCTTCTTATCGAACTTTGGATTCAAGCTGCATGCTAGAAAAACAACTCAAAAAGAAAAACGAGGGCGAGCCGAGCGACGTTTGCCGGAGTAAAAGCTGAAAAACAGTCACCTCAACAAAATAAATAAAAGATCCTGAAGGTTTTTACTACAGTGGACTTTGATAACTTTGGTAGTCGACTTTCGCTCCTGAGTTGACGCCAGTCGTTAAAGCTCGAACGGTTTATTTGGTTTACACGAGAGAGAATGCGAGGTAACGCTCGTCCGTGGACGTCGCAAAGCTTTTCTACGCAATAAAGAAAGTTTGAAAAATGCCAGGAGAAGACAAAACATTCATTAAATTGATTTCTTCATGCCGTCATTTAGTAGGATTTTGTACAAAAGCACAACCGGAGTTGCTTGAAAAGCGTCAATAATTTTGTGTTTGCTATTTGGTCACACTGTCTTATTAAAACTACATTTTTTGCCATTCATTATAGTTTAGAGTGACTGAACTTAAGCAAAGACTCAACTTTTTGCTTGTGATTTTTCGGATATTACAATGCAATTTATGCAATACCTCACTCATTTTTAATGAAGATGCATCTTAGTTTTTACAACATATTTGCGATGGATACATTCTTTAAAAAAAAAAAAAATCAATAATTTTTTTTTTTTTTTTTAACTTACAAAGAGTCATAAAATTCATCAGCAAAATGAACACCCTGCTATTTTGCAAGTTCTCCCACTACTTAGAAATCATGGAGGGGTCTGAAATTTTCATCGTAGATGCATGTCCACTGTGAGAGAGATGATCTAAAATCATTTTTTAATGATTTATTTGTGTGATACGGCTGCAAATAAGTATTTGAATACCTGAGAAAATTAATGTTAATATTTGGTGCAGTAGCCTTCGTTTGCAATTACAGAGGTCAAACGTTTCCTGTAGTTTTTCACCTGGTTAGCACACACTGCAGGAGCTCACCCTTCAGCCAGGTTTCTGGCCTGTCACTGAGAAACACGGAATTTAAGCTCCCTCCAAAAGTTTTCTATTGGGTTTAGGTCTGGAGACCAGCTAGGCCATGCTAGAACCCTGTTATGTTTCTCTCAGAGCCACTCCTTGGTTTTCCTGGCTGTTTGCTCGGGTCATTGTCATCTTGGAAGACCCAGGCACGACCCATCTTCAATGCTCTGACTGAAGGAAGGAGG
Source organism: Corythoichthys intestinalis (assembly GCF_030265065.1). NCBI lineage: Eukaryota > Metazoa > Chordata > Actinopteri > Syngnathiformes > Syngnathidae > Corythoichthys > Corythoichthys intestinalis. The sequence goes on from NC_080416.1 coordinate 27,494,548, forward strand.
TTGTTCTCCAAAATCTCACATTACAGTGCCCCAGTCATCCTCTCTTTAATACAGTGCACTCGACCTGTCCCGTGCGCAGAAAAACACTCCCAAAGCATGATGCTACCACCCCCATGCTTCACAGTAGGGATGGTGTTCTTGAGCTAGTACTCATCATTCTTCTTCCTCCAAACACGGGTAGTGGAATTATGACCAAAAAGTTTTATTTTACTCTCATCTGACCTCAAAACTTGCTCTCATGACTCCTCTGCATCATCCAAATGGTCATGGGCAAACTTAAGACGGGCCTTGACATGTGCTGGTTTAAGCAGGAGAACCTTCCGTGCCATGCATGATTTCAAACCTTGACGTCTACTCTATGACTAATAGTAACCTTGGAAACGGTGGTCAGAGCTCTTTTCAGGTCATTGACCAACTCCTGTGGTGTAGTTCTGGGCTGTCTCCTCACCTTTCTTAGGATTATTGATAACCATCGACGCGATATCTTACATGGGGCTCCACTCCGATTGAAATTGACCGTCATGTTTAGCTTCTTCAATTTTCTAATGATTGCTCCAACAGTGGACCTTTTTTCACCAAGCTGCTTGGTAATTGCTCCGTAGGCCTTTCCAGCTTTGTTGAGGTGAACAATTTTGTTTCTGGTATCTTTGGACAGCTCTTTGGTCTTCATCATGTTACAAGTTTGAGCGTTACTGGTTGTATGGGGTGGACAGGTGTCTTTATGCTGCTATCGACCTCATACAAGTGCATCTGATTCAGGATAATACATAAAGTGGAGGTGGACTTTTAATTGACGGACTAACTGGTCTTTCGGGGTCAGAATTTTAGCTGATAGACAGGTGTTCAAATATTTATTTGCAGCTGTATCACACAGAAATTGTTAAGAAAATCATGCATTGTGATTTCTGGATTTTTCTTTTTACATTATCTCTATCACAGTGTACATGCACCTATGATGAAAATATCAGACTCCTCCATAATTTCTAAGTGGGGGAACTTAATATAAAAATAAGTAGGGTATTCAAATACTTATTTTCCTCACTGTATATGGTTTTCTCCCACTTCATTGTGCATTTTTGGGTTGGTGTGACTTATCGTCCAAAAAATACAGTATTTTTACTACAATTTCTACTAATTCATGTTGAGTTTTTTTCCCTTCTTAAATTGCAAATTAAAGAACACGACTTAACTTGTTAGCAATGCATTTGCAACTTGGCACGTCTGCCATGTTTGTGTGCTTTTTGTACAATTTCCTACTAAATCCTGAATGCAAACAAACTTCCCAGCAAGCCCACAAAAAACCATAAGACAATAAATCGAATCCAATAAATTAAAATATCCAATAAATACGTAAAAAATACATTTTTTTCTAATAAATACAAGTAAAGCTTTTTGGTTCTTCAATGTACTTTCCCTCCTAAAAGAACATTCTGCCATTATCATCACTGTGATTATTTTGTATTGTTATTATTCCAATGAAGATTCATAAATAAAATAAAGTCCAGGTAAAAACAGGAAGAATGTTATGTTTGTAGCTTTAAAGTTCAATTTCTGTGACAGTGTTGGACTTTCAATTGGACAGTACTTGTTCATGCCTTGAGATACAAGTTTAATTGGTTCTAGGACTACAATCATAACTCACTGGCAACCATTGATGGCGATAGGCGTCAACTTGAATAGACGTATATCGCCGTCAACGGCACTGAAACATGGTATTAATACATATACATACTGTACAAAGTGCGCTCATATCTCAAGGCAATTCTTTTGAGTTAAAATGGCACATAAATAAGACTAAATAAGACCAGCAAACATTTGTGCACTTGAAGCACATGATAAAGAACTTGTGCATGTTATTATTAATCCTTAAAAATGTAGTACACCGGGGAACGATTCAGGGAAAAAAAAGTTGGCTTTTTATGCTGATTAAAACTAAAATTGGTGCAGATTTCAAATTCACAATTTTTTTTTTTCTATCACGTCAACTTTTTTTTTCATACACAGGTATAATTACAGTAGTCATGTTCTTTGTCAAAACTGAAAAAAATCGTTTAATGGCATGCCAATGTTTGGTTATTATTATTTTTTTTAAGTAAAACAAGCATACACCAGTATTTTTCCCATTTTAAAATTGGCACTACACCAAATATTGAAATTGGAGTATATGTAATGAACAATTTTTAACGCCCATTCCACACAATATTTTTTACTTGTGAAGGGCATGCTTATTAATCCATTTGAGTATTTTTAAATCCTGAGCTTTAGTTTTCGAATGATCGCTTCCAGCCCCTTAGAGTTCAAATGGCTTAGGTGTCTTTTGCCGTCAATTGGCGTTTTAAAAATTAATTTCGCTCTTTTACTACCTAAACACATACTTTTTGATTTGGGCTGGCAATTTAGCTAATGCTAACTTTAAACAGATATCAATTGTAGTGAATGAAAAATGTTCTCAAAAACTGATATGTAATTCAATTAGGGGTGGTCATAGACTTCACTATCAGTTGACAGGACACAGAGCACGGGGCCAATCCGAAGGGGGCCTATTTTCAAAACCAAAGCTGTTAGAGACCTAAAACCAAAACAGGCACCTCCCTTAGGCATATGTGAGTCTCCGTGAGCAGGGACATAAAAAAATACAAAGTCGTTCCTGAATAAAATCCTGAATATTTTTTTATACAAGTATAATAGAGCTATAAAATTCTCAAATTTTACGCTAGATGCACAAAAATCACCAAATGCAGAGAAAATCTCCTATATTTTCAGGATCAATAGCAATATTTATCATATGATAAAAGGTTTTGCCCAGATAGCAACTTAATATTTTTTTCCACAAATTATCTAATCAGAAACTTAATACTTCAGGAAAGCACGCAGAATTATCTTAATTTTACTCAATAAAAGCATAATTTACATTTTTAGTAACTCATTTAACTTATTTAGGTTGAATTCCGCTACTGTGTCGAGATACAAAATCCAACGTGGTGTCCATCACAAAACAAAGAGCTTTTTAAGTTGAAAATTCTTGTAAATAAATGCTTAAATCACGGAATTTCTATAGATATGAATGTAAAACACTCTAGACTCTTGGTTAAAAGCAAAAAAACGGGCCGTTATTATTCATTTTACGTAAATATTTCAAGCCAAAGTTACGGTATTGTGTAATCCAACATGGCAGTCACAAAACAAAGATTTTTAAGTTGAAAATTCTTGTAAATTAATGCTTAAATTGCAGAATTTCCATAGATATGAACGTAAAAGACTCTTGGTTAAAAGCAAAAAAAAAAAAAAAAAACGGGCAGTTATTATTCATTTTACATAAATATTTCAAACTATAGTATTATATAGTATATTTAAAGCTAAAGGCTGATTTTTTCTATTCATTTCATTGCATTCACGTTTCAAAATGCATCCACGGTGCGAATAATTACATTGACTCCTCGACCAAATCACTCTTGAGACATTCCTGCTTATTTGTATGCAGTAAAACCTTCGTCCTATTTCCACCTAAATCCGACGTTAGAACGCAGGATGTGTTTGAGTTTATCACAGTGAAAGCCAACTCAATGTTCCGCTTGGGCCAGCCCCCTACCGGAAGGCGTGGCACAATGTCTGTGGGAGCTTACTTGTCAACTGATAGTGGAGTCTATGAATGAAAATTAAAAACACCCAGTCAAAATGGATTGGAGGTTTAACGCCATCAATGGCAGCCAATAAGTTAGGTAGAAAAATATTTCCTGTTATTTGTCATTCTAAAACCCAAGCATGACCATCATTTCTCCCCCAAATGGTATTCTGTGACGTTCTTTACGTAGATTCGCAGTCACATCAGCCTATAACTGTAATGTAATCGATCAGATTGTGTTTTTCGTAGTACCGTATTGGCCCAAATATAAGACGGTGTTTTTTGCATTGAAATAAGACTGAAAAAGCGGGGGTCGTCATATTCTCAGTCGATACGTTATACCCCATTCACGACGCTAGATGGCGCCAGATATCATTGAAGCAATGTTCTGTCATTACAGATCTCAGCTACTCTCAAATTTAAACAGTTTACGTTATTTCATTGCAATGTTTTTCCTTATTCAGATTTGTTTCAAGACTACAGTTACATTTAGACTTCACTTTGATGGTTAATGCAGTTATTGCAATTTTGTTGTTTTATCATAATAGATTGATTTATTTACATTTCAAAAACCAGGAGCCATTCATTTACGATTGCACTTTAGTTTACATATTTAAATGTTCAGATATTAAGATTTGAATGAGGCAAAATGACATGCTTTTTCTCTCAAATATATTGTTATAATCATTTGTTTCAGATGTACTGTAATTATAATTATAATACTGTATAAAAATTAATTTGGTGTTCAAAAAGTCTTTTTTTCTAACTTGAGTCTTGAATAAGAAGGGGTCCTCTTATAACCAGGGCTGTCTTATCATAAGCGGATTTTAAGGGGGACCAGCCCCCCCCCCCCGGTGGCCGAAAAGTGTCATTGCATGCAATTGACTTTCCTATATATATATTTTAGGGCTGTCAAAATGATCGCGTTAACGGGCGTTAATTAATTTTTTAAATTAATCACGTTAAAATATTGGACGCAATTAACGCAGATGCCCCGCTCAGGCAGATTTAAATGACAGTACAGTGAAACGCTCACCTGTTGTGTTTTATGGAGTTTTGCCGCCCTCTGCTGGCGCTTGGGTGCGACTGATTTTATAGGCTTCAGCACCCATGAGCATTGTGTAAGTAATTATTGACATCAACAATGGCGGGCTACTAGTTTATTTTTTGATTGAAAATTTTACAAATTTTATTAAAACGAAAACATTAAGAGGGGTTTTAATATAAAATTTCTTTAACCTGTACTAACATTTTTCTTTTACGTACTACAAGTCTTTCTATCCATGGATCGCTTTAACAGAATGTTAATAATGTTAATGCCATCTTGTTGATTTATTGTTATAATAAACAAATACAATCCTTATGTACCGTATGTTGAATGTATATATCCATCTTGTGTCTTATGTTTCCATTCCAACAATAATTTACAGAAAAATATGGCATATTTTATAGAATTGAATTGCGATTAATTGCAATTATGATTAATTAATTTTTAAGCTGTAATTAACTCGATTAAAATTTTTAATCGTTTGACAGCCCTAATATATGTATGTATATTATATATATATATATATATATATATATACATTTATACATTTTTGTTTGTTTGTTTGTTTGTTTGTTTGTTTGAATTTTTTTTTTTTGATTGAAGCCACTTTTTGGGGGATTGAATAATTTAGACACAAATGTCCTAATCATAATATGGCCCAAACACAAAAAGGATTGCTCCAATCAAAGAAAACTTTTTCAATGAAAATTTAAGTGTTCAAATGCAAATTGTTCAATCTCAAATATTTTTTCACATTCAAAAACCTTTTTCTATGATTGAAAATATTTTTTGATTGAAGTGATTTTTCTTTTTGAAAATCTATATTTGTTTGAAGCACCTTATTTTTTGATTAGTGAATAATAGAGAAAAATGTCCTAGCCAAAATGTGACCCAAACACAAATCAACATTACTTCAATCAAAAAGTTGCTTCAATCCCCTCAAAAAACTTGAGTCAAATAAAAAAATTAAAAAAAATTAATCAAAGAAAAATAGCTTTCACATGCAGTTTTTTTGAGTTTCAAATTTATTTTTGCATTCAAACACATCTTTTTTGATGAAGCGACTTTTTTTGGTTGAAAATATATATTTTAATTGAAGCAACATTTTTGATTGAATAATAACGACACAAATCTACCTCCATATGGCTTCGCCCAGGGGATACAATTTTTGACTGGGGTAACTAAATTGGCACGACACCTGCAGGCGTACCAAATTCAATGGATGACGAACTTGGCGAAAAGTATTGCCTAAGCAGCCTGATTTAGAACTCCCCTCAAGAATGATGGGAAACAAAAAACGCTCATTGTCAACTTATATTCTTTTGATTTAATTTTATTGCTGACATTGCGTTTTGGGGTCATCGACATGTTGTGCCCCCCTGCCCCAAAAGTCAAACTCCGCCTATGCGTCTTATATTCGGGCCAATACGGTAATTTGACAAAGTTACGTTGTCAATGGCCGCCAAAGAGTTAAGAAAACGAGAATCCTATTGTTCAAAAACTTGACATGAGAAAAACCAAAATGACTTTTGAATTTTGCACCCAACTATTAGTTAAAAACAGCTAACTCGACAAAAACGTTCCCCGAATGTTAATGTTGTCGTGAAGGAAGATGGCGCACACTCGCACACACACAAAAAACACACTTGCCCATCTTCCTGTTTGTGTTTGGTTTGTTCTATTTGGTTGGCTTTTATGCTGAAAAACTTTTGGTTTGCTTCACTTTTGGCTTTTTTTCTTCTTCACATTCTACGTATTCCGTGTTGTTTTGTGGGAACGCACTTTTCTCCACTTATTAATAAATCAATCACAAGCAAAAGATATGAAAATAGGTAGGACATCACCAAACCCCGCCCCCACGCTAACCCCCCACCCTCCCCTCCCGCCGCATATCAAGTAATGAGACAAATCCAATACATCATCGTCGACGAACAACATGAAAAGCCAAAGAAAAACGGGGGGGAAAAATAGACATTTTTTTTCTTTGAGAGTCACTACAAGTCCGGGAAGGAAACATCAAAGTTGGCGGGGGGAGGGATTGAGGGGGGTGACACACACACACATACCAGACCCCCTCTTTCCTCCCCCCTTGTTATCCTCTTTGTTCCTATTTGGTTTCGGGGTGTCAATCACTCACTTTTACTTCTTTTTGGGTTGACTTTTTGCTTCTTTTTTTTTGGTTTTCCTGTTCCCAGTGCACCTCTTCCGCTTTAACCACCTGCAGCTCCTCTTCTTTTTTCCCGTCTTTTGTCCTTTGATGCCGAGATCTTTGGAGACAAAAGGAAGGAGAGAGGGCCGGGCTGGGCAGTGCTTCACCTCCTCCTCCTCTTTTTCAGTACATGTGTGTTTTATTTGCAGTCTCAGGTGAGACCACGGCCGCCACAGGCCAGGCTTTGGTATCCGAGAGTGACGGTCAGCTGGGAGATGATGAAGATGATGATGGAGATGATGAAGTATGGAGGCCATTGTCAATAAATAAATCTAAAATAAATAAGGAATGAATGGAGGGGGGGATAAAGGACAGGCCCCACATTTGCCTGTAGGGTGCGCCATTTCATGAAAACTTTGGTTGGTAGCGAACTTTGCGCTTGCTGCTGCTGGTGATGAAAGGATGAACTTCCTGATAGACTGAGTTGGGATGTTGGTTGTTTTTTTGGTTTGGCAGAAAAAATATAAGGCAAGCGTAGAACAGCGACATGTAAAAGTTGATTTGAACTTTCACTTTTTGGAGAGTTTGGTTTGTTTTATTGATGATTCTCCTTTCCGGAGAGTCAGATTTTTTGTCCGGATGAGGGTTCGAAATTAAGGATGTTTAATTTGATTTTTGTTAACTGTGAAGGACTTCTTTTTAAATGAACTCATTCACTGCCAACATGTGAACAAATTGGAGGGAATTGTACCTTTTATTTACTTGCCTGGTATACCAGACTCACCGCTGTTCCAGCGATTGAGTCTGGCAACCGTCCGGCGGATCAAATTCTGAGGGCGGAGCAAGCTACAGCCAACAGACAGCGGAGTGGACCAATCAGCTACGGGCAGACGTGACATTGTTAAAGCGACAAGTAGTTAGCATGAGCGGAGAATGGCGATGTTTATTTAACATGGCTAGCGCGAGCCATGTTGACTGTTGTCAGTGACTTGAATCGATGTTTTTTTGGTAATTTAAAACTGGTTTTACCGCGGATTGGAACATATTCTCGGCTCTCCCGTTCGCCATCAGTGTTGTTGTAGAGACGACTTTCGGCGCGCAAGAGTGACGTTACTCGTTAAGAACACGTCACGCAAATAAACAAATCTGATTGGACGGTTGATTTTGTACTTGTTCGAGAGGCCGTTAATGGGCTGGGTCCCAGATTATTTCTCATAGTGTTTGAAAAATAGTCTGGCGGTGCCAGGCAACATATTTACTGTTTGACTGTTTGTATTACTGAAACTAAGTGTTTTTCAACCTTTTCTAAGTCACGGCACGTTTTTACATTGGAAAAAATCTCGCGGCACACCACAAATCAAAATATTCCAAAATTACTTTCTGTACAGTGTATTTAATTTGAAAATAATTTCTCAATATTTATGCTTAGTGTGAAACTTGAGCCTGTTTACAGTGTATCACAAAAGGGAGTACACCCCTCTCATTTCTGCAGATATTTAAGTATATCTTTTCATGGGACAACACTGACAAAATGACACTTTGACATAACGAAAATTAGTCTGTGTGCAGCTTATATAATAGTTAATTTATTTTCCCCTCAAAATAACTCAAAATACAGCCACAAATATTAGGCCTGTCAAAATTATCGCGTTAACGGGCGGTAACTAATTTTTAAAATTAATCACGTTAAAATATTTGACGCAATTAACGCACATGCCCCGCTCAAACAGATTAAAATGACAGCACAGTGCAATGCCAACTTGTTACTTGTGTTTTTTGTCGCCCTCTGCTGGCGCTTGGGTGCGACTGATTTTATGGGCTTAAGCACTCACGAGCATTGTGTAATTATCGACATCAACAATGGCGGGCTACTAGTTTATTTTTTAAATGAAAATTTTACAAATTTTATTAAAACGAAAACATTAAGAGGGGTTTTAATACAAAATTTCTATAACTTGTACTAACATTTATCTTTTAGGAACTACAAGTCTTTCTATCCATGGATCGCTTTAACAGAATGTTAATAATGTTAATGCCATCTTGTTGATTTATTATTATAATAAACAAATACAGTACTTATGTACCGTATGTCAAATGTATATATCAATCTTATGTCTTATCTTTCCATTCCAACAATAATTTACAGAAAAATATGGCATATTTTATAGATGGTTTGAATTGTGATTAATTACGATGAATTAATTTTTAAGCTGTAATTAACTCGATTAAAAATTTTAATCATTTGACAGCCCTAATTAATATCTAAACACCTGGCAACAAAAGTGAGTACACCCCTTTGAAAAAACATACATCTCTCAATGTCCAAATTGAGTACTGCTTGTCATTTTCCCTCCAAAATGTCATGTGACTCGTTAGTGTTACTAGGTCCAGGTGCGCATAGGGAGCAGTTGTGTTCAAATTTGTAGTGCAGCTCTCACACTCTCTCATATTGGTCACTGAAAGTTCCAACATGGCACCACATGGCAAAGAACTCTCTGAGGATCTTAAAAGACATATTGTTGAGCTACATGAAGATGGCCAAGGCTCCAAGAAGATTGCCAACACCCTGAAACTGAGCTGCAGCACAGTGGCTAAGATCATCCAGCGTTTTAAAAGAGCAGGGTTCACTCAGAACAGGCCTCGGGTTGGTCGTCCAAAGAAGCTGAGCGCACGTGCTAAGCGTCACATCCAAATGCTTTCTTTGAAGGATTGTCGCAGGAGTGCAGTCAGCACTGCTGCAGAGATTGAAGAGGTGGGGGGTCAGCCTGTTAGTGCTCGGACCATACGCTGCACTCTACATCAAATTGGTGTGCATGGCTGTCACCCCAGGAGAAAGCCTCTTCTGAAGACTGTACACAAGAAAGCCCGCAAACAGTTTGCTGAAGACATGTCAACAAAGCACATGGATTACTGGAACCATGTCCTATGGTCTGATGAGACAAAGATCAATTTGTTTCGTTCCGATAGTCTCAAGCATTTTTGGCAGCGACCAGGTGAGGAGTACAAAGATAAGTGTGTCATGCCTAAAGTCAAGCATGGTGGTGGGAATGTCATGGTCTGGGGCTGAATGAGTGCTGCAGGTGTTGGAGAGTTACATTCCATTGAGGGAAACATGAACACCAACATGTACTGTGAAATACTGCAGCAGAGCATGATCCCCTCCCTCCAGAAACTAGCTCGCAGGGCAGTGTTCCAGCATGGCACCTCCAAGATGATCACTGCTTTACTGAAGAGGCTGAGGGTAAAGGTGATGGATTGGCCAAGCATGTCTCCAGACTTGAACCCAACAGAACATCTTTGGGGATCCTCAAGCGGAAGGTGGAGGTGCGCAAAGCCTCAAATATCAGGCAGCTCCGCAACGTCGTCATGGAGGAGTGGAAGAGCATTTTAGTGGCAGCCTGTGAAGCTCTGATCAACTCCATGCCCAGGAGAGTAGAGGCAGGGTTAGGGGTTAATAAAGGGATAATAGTGGTGGCCACTAGAGGTGGGAATCTTTGGGCACCTAACGATTCGATTACGATTAAGATTCAGAGACTCCGATTCGATTATATATCGATTATTGATCCCCCCTCCCCCCATTTAAAAAAAAAAAAAAGTTTTGTATATTTGTTCCAAAATTGTTCAAAAATCCTCTCAGGCTAAATAAACCAAACTACTATTTTAGTATCAAGTTACCGGTTAAAAACAGTAAATAAATACTCAAGTCCCTATTCTGTATCAGCAGCTTTAAACTACATTCAATTAATTTAATGTTGTGAATCAACCGTTAAAGTTGTTAAAATTGCGCCCGTTATTCCATAATTTCCCTCATGTCTACTTTCGACATGTGAAAGTTTTAAAACTGTTTCATCATTTAAAGATAGATTCAAGTCAAGATTTTTCCGATTTAGGGGTATTTTAGATAAAAAGTAATAAGGTTCTCTACAACAGAGCCTTCTAGAGAAGTCTACTGCTTTAAGATGGCGCCTGTTGACTAGCGCGTGAAAGTCTGTCAATTCACATCTAGTCTAGATATATGTGATATCTACCATAGCCGTATGTTGCTGTATGTTTGTAGCAACTACCAATTGGGTGCTGTTTGTAGCGGCTGACGGTCGCAGTCAGGTATTATTGTTTTTTTTTTTTTTTTTACCTAGCGGCATTAGCTGCACATGATATTTACTCTCGGTCCGTTCCTCATTGCGTCCCGAAGACCGCGCTGAATGCGTTTTATTTCCGCTTTACCTGGTATAATTCAATAATCGGAATTTGGATGTTTGTGAATCGTTCTCGAATCTTCCACGGCCGAATCGCGAATAATCTAAGAATCGGAAACTTTGCACACCTCTAGTAGCCACTAGGGTTGGGCATCGAGTATCTAGCATCGATGGGAACCGGTTCTAAAACTCCGATGCTCCCGGAATCGTTCGAATTTTTAGATTTCGATTCCATGTTTTGATGCCCTGACCGCCAAGTGGACAAAAATTGCTCGAGTTCAAAGACTGATATTTATATACAAGTTAAAGTGAGCCCTGTGGGAAGTTCATATAATTTTAAAAATCATCGAGAAGACTTTAATATAAACCATGCAGTTTTTTTTTACCCTGCCTTCTTTGTTGTAACCCTGCCTCTTAAAAGAATCGGACTCGAGAATCGTTCAGAACCGGAATCGAAACATGGAATTGGAATCGTTCAATTTCAAACGATGCCCAACCCTAGTGGCCACACAAAATATTGACAGTTGACATGTCGTATGTTAATATTGACAACTTTCACTAAGGGGTGTACTCACTTTTGTTGCAGGGGTTTAGATATTAATGGCTATATTTGAGTTATTTTGAGGGGAAAATAAATGAACTGTATTATATAAGCTGCACACAGACTACTTTTCGTTGTGTCAAAGTGTCATTTTGTCAGTGTTGTCCCATGAAAAGATACATATACTTAAATATCTGCAGAAATGCTAGGGGTTTACTCACTTTTGTGATACACTGTAGATGAACACAAAGCCAATATCCTGGCAATAATCTTCGTCAACAGCTCAGAATTATCAGACAGGGGGACTTTAGCAAGGTCTTTAACCGCATCAGGGCCGAGCATCTCGCTGACAATGCCTTTGCAGGCAGGTGGTATTGTCTCTGTCACTGTGTCGGACTTTTTGAATTTAGCGACAAGTTCAGCAACAAGGTAACAGACTTTTAGGGCTTTCTCATTTACCTTTGTAATTTTTCTCAAAAAAAGCTTGTTGCTCTCTGTTTGCACAAAGGCGAAGACCAAATCAAGACTGTTTTTCGTCTATACAGTGTTGTTAATCTTACTTTAAAAAATAATTAATTACAGTTACAAATTACTTCTCCCAAAAAGTAATTGCGTTATTAACTCAGTTACCTGAATGTAAGAGTAATTAGTTACTTGGCAAAGTAACTGGTGATAATTTTCATGTTTTTTTTTTCTCTCAAAAAAACAAAACAAAACAACAACAAAAAACAGGTCGCACAATGTGAAGTTTAAAGGTTTTTTTGGGGGCAATTGGCCCTAGGCCAATTCTTTACCCTAAATTTAACTAGACACAGGGGTATTGCGGATATTGCGATAACTAGATAGTAACCTTTGCTATGTGTGGAAGTCATTTAATGTTGTGAATCAACTGTTAAAGTTATTGCATTAGTTCCCTTCTGTCTACTTTTGACATGTGTAAGTTTTAAAACTATTTCATCATTTAAAGATAGATTTAAGTCGAGATTTTGCCGATTTAGGAGCATTTTAGATTAAAAGTTACTAAGGTTCGCTAGGGAGGTTCTATACAACATAGCCTTCCTGAGAGGTCTACTGCTTTAAGATGGCGGCTGTTTATTATGGCATCTAGTTCTTTATTATACATGTTGCTAATGCAGCCATGTCTGTCATTTGCATCTAGTTCTGTATATATGTGATATCTACCGAAGCATCATGTGGGCGTAGTTTGTAGGCTATCGGCTACAGTCAGGTATTATTGGAGCCACCGAGCATAGTAGCATCGCGTTTGCAATGGCGTCACCCTCCCTTGCCTCCTCCCCACTCCTGCTCTGCTCTCTCGTCTCTGTGAGTCCGTCTTTCTTCAGACTTTTCTCGCGTCATTCAACCAACATAGTCACGCACGCCTTTCCCGCCTCAGTAACAGTAACGGCGTTGCCAAGATGAGAAAATTAGTTTATTCACTACTGAAGAAAATAACGCCGTTAGTAACGCCGTTATATTCTAACGCCATGATTAACAACACTGCATCCATATCTATAAAGAATTCAGGGATTTAAGCATTTATTCACAATAATTTTCGACGAAAAAAGCTCTTTGTCCGTGATTCCACTCAGTGAGCTTTGACGCCCACATCAACAATGCAGGCCCCCTATTAATCAGCCCCATGTCCCGTCAATATCATTATGAAGTCTATGGTAATGCTAAATTTTTTTCACAATGTTTCAAAGTGCATGCGTGGGGCTATTTGATATAATTATAACCTTGAATCCTAGACCAAATCACTCTTGAAACACTCCTGCCTGCTTGTATGCCCTAAATCTCAGGTGTCAAACCGATTCCAGAAAGGGCCTAGTGGGTGCAGGTTTGCTTTCCAACCAATGAAGAGGATACCTTTTCACCAATTACATCTTTTACATATGTAATCAGTTAAACTTTGTCAGGTGCTGCTTGTTTCAGCAGGAAGCTCATTGGTTAAACTTTCTGCGCGCTATCGGTCGGAACAAAATCCAGCACCCGCTAAGCCCTTTCTGGAATCGGTTTGACACCTGTGCCCTAAAACTTTCGTCCCGTTTCCACCTAAATCTGGTGCTTAAACGCAGTGTGTTTGAGTTCATCACAGTGAAAGCCCAATGCTCTTGCCTGGTACACCAGACTCCCCGCTGTTCCAGCTATTGAGTCTGGCCACCATTCACGCGGATACAATTTCCAGGGCGGAGCAAGCCACAGCAAACAGACAGCGGAGTGGACCAATCAGCAACGGGTAGACGTGACGTTAGTAAAATGACGAGGGAAGGACGAGGGACTTGCGCGCGGAAGTAAACATACGAAGAGAGCGGAGTTTATTCAACATGGCTAGCGCGAGACAGACTGTTGTCAATGACTCGTGTCGATGTGTTTTTGGTATAGTGCCTTGCAAAAGTATTCGGCCCCCTTGAACCTTGCAACCTTTCGCCACATTTCAGGCTTCAAAAATAAAGATATAAAATTTTAATTTTTTGTCAAGAATCAACAACAAGTAGGACACAATCGTGAAGTGGAACAACATTTATTGGATAATTTAAACTTTTTTAACAAATAAAAAACTGAAAAGTGGGGCGTGCAATATTATTCGGCCCCCTTGCGTTAATACTTTGTAGCGCCACCTTTTGCTCCAATTACAGCTGCAAGTCGCTTGGGGTATGTTTCTATCAGTTTTGCACATCGAGAGACTGACATTCTTGCCCATTCTTCCTTGCAAAACAGCTCGAGCTCAGTGAGGTTGGATGGAGAGTGTTTGTGAACAGCAGTCTTCAGCTCTTTCCACAGATTCTCGATTGGATTCAGGTCTGGACTTTGACTTGGCCATTCTAACACCTGAATACGTTTATTTTTGAACCATTCCATTGTAGATTTGGCTTTATGTTTTGGATCATTGTCCTGTTGGAAGATAAATCTCCGTCCCAGTCTCAGGTCTTGTGCAGACACCAACAGGTTTTCTTCCAGAATGTTCCTGTATTTGGCTGCATCAATCTTCCCGTCAATTTTAACCATCTTCCCTGTCCCTGCTGAAGAAAAGCAGGCCCAAACTATGATGCTGCCACCACCATGTTTGACAGTGGGGATGGTGTGTTCAGGGTGATGAGCTGTGTTGCTTTTACGCCAAACATATCGTTTTGCATTGTGGCCAAAAAGTTCAATTTTGGTTTCATCTGACCAGAGCACCTTCTTCCACATGTTTGGTGTGTCTCCCAGGTGGCTTGTGGCAAACTTTAAACGAGACTTTTTATGGATATCTTTGAGAAATGGCTTTCTTCTTGCCACTCTTCCATAAAGGCCAGATTTGTGCAGTGTACGACTGATTGTTGTCCTATGGACAGACTCTCCCACCTCAGCTGTAGATCTCTGCAGTTCATCCAGAGTGATCATGGGCCTCTTGGCTGCATCTCTGATCAGTTTTCTCCTTGTTTGAGAAGAAAGTTTGGAAGGACGGCCGGGTCTTGGTAGATTTGCAGTGGTTTGATGCTCCTTCCATTTCAATATGATGGCTTGCACAGTGCTCCTTGAGATGTTTAAAGCTTGGGAAATCTTTTTGTATCCAAATCCGGCTTTAAACTTCTCCACAACAGTATCTTGGACCTGCCTGGTGTGTTCCTTGGTTTTCATAATGCTCTCTGCACTTTAAACAGAACCCTGAGACTATCACAGAGCAGGTGCATTTATACGGAGACTTGATTACACACAGGTTGATTCTATTTATCATCATCGGTCATTTAGGACAACATTGGATCATTCAGAGATCCTCACTGAACTTCTGGAGTGAGTTTGCTGCACTGAAAGTAAAGGGGCCGAATAATATTGCACGCCCCACTTTTCAGTTTTTTATTTGTTAAAAAAGTTTAAATTATCCAATAAATGTTGTTCCACTTCACGATTGTGTCC